>NC_071499.1:50000000-60000000 GCF_028408465.1 Anastrepha ludens
CTCCGCTCTTGCTGTACGTCATCCTCCAATTCGAAGCAAAAATTCGGCCTAATCAACTGTAAATGATGCAACAGTGCGGCTGTTGGTTTATTATACGCCGTTAAGGTTGATCTTTTGTTGTTAATAATTGCATAACTCCCTATCGAATAGTGTCTATACAAATTTAGAGATAACTTGAGTGAAATTCTAACGGACGGCTTCGACCAAAAAAGCTCTTTTCGTAGTCATTAAAATATCGCTAGGCCTGTGCTGTATTACAATCATTTTTGTAGTGTAAACAAACTGTAAATTTTCATGCACAATTTCTATTCACCGATGAGAAAAAAGAAAGTTTTTACACCAAAAACAGCAACTTATTTTCTAAGCGCTCGTAAAATAATTAACTATACAACTTCTGTCCATACCACAGCAAATAAATATAAAATCAGCTAATGTTTGTCTACAGTGACTGCCAGCAACAGCAGCAAGAGTTTCGAAGTTGCGTTGTTTTTCTATCCGAAATTTTATTAATTTTTTTTAAGTTCAATAAATAATATAAGCGAAAAAGAATCGGTGAAAATAGTAAATATTAAATAGCAATAAACAACGAACTATGAAAGGAGTTGTAAAGCTTTTAAGCTGCCTAAAACATACTTCGGCGCACAAGCAATAACGGCTTAAGTCGAAAATGTAACTTTTGAGTAAAAACATTTCATATATCTGCGTACTATGCAGCAGCCAATATTTTTTCATTAATCACTTTTGAAATGAACTTTGTTAAGGCGGCATACAGCTGCCAATTTTTTTTCATTAACAACGTTTGAAATTAATTTATTTAGGGCGGCAGAGATTTCATATTTAAAATATATTTAATTTTTTGAATTTTTTTATTTAATTTTTTCATTTAAAAATTATTTTTTTATTTTTATTTTTATTTTTTTTTATTTATTCATTAAATTTTTTTTTATTTATAAATTTTTTTTATTTATTTTTTTTTTATTTATTTGTTTTTTTTTTTATTTATTTTTGTTTTTTGTTTTTTTTTGTAAGAATACGGTGGCATGCGTAACTCACTTCTTTCCTATGTCGCTGTAGGCTGTTATTGCTGGTGGTCACAGATATTTCGCAACTTCGCTCGCAGCCAAGTGATTGAAGCGCTGATTTTTGGTTTTTATGCTGACGCGCTTTCCACTTCTTGCTTGTCAAGTTGTCGTCTCTGTCGCAATTCGGTAGCCGTTTTTACATTTTTTGTTTGTTTCTTTTTATTGAATTTTGCTGTCAACTATTTTAAACTTTTTTCACAAGTAGTTGCTTACATTTTTTTATTTTTTATTATTATTTTTTGTTTTTGCTTTTTCTCCTAGCCTGTTCGTTTGTGTGCCTGCAGGTGTTGCATAATTTTAATTTTAGTTTTTCTTTTTGTAATTCTTTTTTTATTATTTTTTGTTTATTTATTTTTTCATCGCCGCACTCTTCTTTGCACATATTTTTCCTTTGCAACTAAACTTTCACGCGACATTTCTCTCGTGGAATTTTGAAGCCTTCAACAGCCTTTACTACCTTTTTTTTCGCTTTTTGTGCATTTTAATGGGTTTCCCCTTTTTTACGTTTTTTAAATTTATTTATGCATTTCTTTATGCCGTCATTAATTGCTTTAGCTATGCGTCTTTTGCTGCAAGGCGGTATTTTGTTTGTTTGTTGTATTTTCTGAAGTTTTTAGTTTCTGCATTTGCGTCTGCGCATTGAAAGCCTATATTTTTTTATAAAATAAGCTTTCACGCTTCCGGTTTTTATTTTCTCTGGCATCTGTTGAACAGCTGGCATGCTACTCTTGAAAAAAGAAAATGAAGAAAAAAACGAAGCTTAATTGATGGGTGGTGTTATTGCACAGGCTACATCATTTATCGTTTGTTCTTCCATACGCTTCTTTCGATCGATCTTCCGATTTTATTTGGCAGTTGTGTAATAAACCAAGATACGTGCATAGCGATGAATGCGGAATTTTAGTAAAGCAATTCGACTGTCTAGCCAACATTTTTGATGATAATAAGGTGGCGCAAAATTAATCACCCTATCGAAAAATTTATGATTTCTGCGAATGGTTTCGTTCGTCAATTAATTTCGCAGCTACAGTATAGAAACAGACATGCAATGTAGCGCTTAATTGGTCAAAATACATTTTTTTGTATATTTATTTATTTTTATTATTTTTTAATTTTATTTTATTTATTTTTAATATTATTATTATTGAGCGGTCACCGCTGCCGAATGGGTTGGTGCATTACTACATTCGGGAGTGCGTAGGTTGCAATCTCCATGCATCTCCATGCAACCTTTTTTTTAATAGCGGTCATCCCTAGGCAGGCAATGGCAAACCTTCGAGTGAATTTCTGCCATGAAAAAGATCCTCCGCCGTTCGAGTCAGCATAAAACTTTAGTAGGACTCTCCATTTGTAGAACAACATCAAGACGCAAAATAAGAAGGAGGGGCTCTGCCAAACACCTAACAAAAGTGGACGTAATTTTTTTTTTATTACTTTTATATAAAATTTAACATTTGATTTTTTAACTTCATTCTCTTCAACTATTTTTTTTTCAAAATTTCATACATTTTATAACAAAAGCCATCTGAATCAAAATTCCATACTTTGTATGAAACTCCGCAAAATTCCACAAAAAATTTCATCAAAATTCTTACTTTTTTAAAAGGAATTATTGAAAACTTTTGAGTGTGCAGTTTTATAGCCCATTCAATTTTAGTATAATAAAGTGAAAGCTAAAAATGCCTCAAAAATTTTATTTATTTTTAACAATTTTTTTTTTTGCTGATGCTTTCGTAGGGAAGAAATTGCATAATATCGTCAGGGGCTAAAATTATTAAAAATTAATGCGAATAGCGAGCCCATTTAAGCTTGCACAACGTTTTACTAAAATCGGATAGGCTATAAAACTGCATACTCAGAATTAAAAAAAAAACATGCGGAATTTGATAAAAAAATTAGTAATTAGACAAAACTTGGCAAAAGGTCGCTATGCTATTATTGTGGCCACTTCTGTATGAAAGGAAGTTTGTTTTGGAATTTAAAGATGTTGTTTCTAGCAATAATTCTTATGAAACATGGGGAAATATTCCTTGAAATGTTTATTCTTCAATATGCCTTCATTGCATTTATTCCAAAAGAGTTATGATAAAAACTTATATTTTGGTAAAATCTGCCAAAATTATTATTCACGCTTATTTCAAGCTTATCTTTTTATACCCACTGGAAAATATTGAAATACGTATGAGTAGAAGGTACTAAAACAGTAGAAGAAGTATTTTATGATTTTTATGAAATACAAAAAAAGCAGTATCGGACACGTATGATTTTTCACATATGTCAAAAGTATTGCCGCACGGTTTAAATCATCCATTAAATTCTCACAAAAAAAGGAACAAATTATATTTATCACGAACACACAGATCGTGCTTGTTACTTTGCGAGCAGTTTTATGCGCTTTTGTTTTTTGTTTTTTTTGTGAAGGGCGAGATGGAGTTTGCATGCCGCTATATTTAAAGTGACCGTCATCTGCTGCGTGGAGTGGTGTGGCTACTAAACTAATCCCTCCTCCTCTTCTGGGGAGACTTCCTACCGGGGACTCTTTTCTGCATTAGAACGACGTCCATAAAATGGACCAGCTCTATTCGCCCACATCTGAGTCCACCATGTTTTGTAGCCGGCTTCATGCTATAGGCTCGGCTTCTTATACATCTGTATGTGAGGCTTCGTTTTGTTGTACTGCGTCGAGGTCTATCTTTTCTCCAACTATAGTACGCCTTTGACGTATCTTTTAATTGCATTCCAGTTAACTTGCGTTCAAGCATCTAGCTGACCATATTGATTGGCGCGATGTCGCCAATCTGCTCCCTCAGAGCATCTCTTTCCACGAGCCATCTGTCACAACTAAAAAACGTGTGTTCAGCGTCATCGCTCGGTGCTTCGCAGTATATGCACCTGGGAACGCTTACCTTACTCATGCGGTTTAGTTATTTTCGGAAGTGTTCGTGACCCGAGAGGAACTAAGTCATGAAATAGCCCACTTCCCTGAAGTTTCTTTGAGCCCATTTAGAAATCAGCTTTTCCGTCCATCTGCAAGTCGATTCAGTGTCCTGTGGCTGGATGGTTTAACATCTCCGTTTTGCGGCGCTAGCGGTGGCGTATTTTTTCGTGGAATTTCACGCTTCCACTCGTTTTCAGGCCGCGAGATCGATAGGCATCTCCCCGCTGATCGCAAAAACTGCTACGCCTGAAACAGTACGGTAGGCTGAAGCAACTCTGAGTGCCGTTGTTCGTTGTACAGCCTCCAGTGCTTTGCGCTTGGTTTTTCAATTTAGCGCATCTCGCCATACATATTTCGCTGCCGTACAGGAGTATTGCGTTTGTGATAGCCACGAGCAACCTTCTTTTATTCTGTGTTGGTCCACCGATATTCGCCAGTAGTTTGCTTAGCATTCCTGTGATGGTGTATGCACATTAGTCTATCATTTTTACGCCTCTTTATATCGTTGTATGCTATCGTTGCTGGATATCACAGGCCCATTCATCTTTAAAGCTCCTAGTTTTATATTTACTAGCCCAGCTCTATATGAAAACACTTTCGATTCGGTTACTCAAATTTTATATATTTTTATTTGTTGTTAATAAAACAAATTGGACACATATCCCAGCTCGTTTTTTACATAAAATATATTTCAGCTGTAAACCTAGTGAAATACATCTGCTGGTTTGTGGGATTGGCTGACCCAAGTTTTTGAATAACTTTCTGTTTTTGTTTTTATTTTTTTATTTTTTTTATGCTAACCGTAAACTCTTTTGTTCAGATTTTTCTAATTTTCCTCATTACAAAATATTCACAATTTACTCTTTAGTTACACTTACCTTCAAAAGTGATTTGTTTTGGCTAATTGGAACCAGAAATACAACACAGCAGCTAATATGAATATCAAACCGCAATAACAACAGCTTTTCACCAACATTGTCGAATCATAGCAGTGTACATATAAAAATATATATATGTATTTGCTTCATGTCGCTGTCATTTGTGGTTTACGAACCGCTCAAAAATTGGGTGCAGCAAGTGGAACCGCTCTAGTCTAGTTGTATGTGACAACCATTATGTTGGTATGCCCACATATGAGGCATCTAATACGGGTAATGGACATTTTTTTCTAATTGCACCCACGCCTGTACTGAAAATTTTTAAACTTCCGAGTACAATTCTGTAATCAAAAAGCCTCTCATCAGCAGTTCGGAGGCGACATAGATCTGTAGGTCGCTTCATTGGGGTGGAAATATCAAGACGCTCACCAGATATCGCAGGAAAAGCTCGATCAAACGCCTCACAAAGGATGCTAACGACAAGTATATATGCATATGTGTTGGTGTATCGGATGCACGAATTTAAGTGACTTCTATTTTGAAATGACTCCGCTCTATCCCTATTTAATGTTTTCCAAATAAATTAATTTTTACTTTTTATTTTTGCTTTGGTTTTCATTCTATAGTTTCAAAATATATTCATTAATGCCTAAAGTTCATTAAAGTAAACCATTCTGAGCATTTTTACGGCGATAAAATGAACATAGTTAGAATTATTTAATTCAAATGTTCGATAACTTTCGTCCATTTTGTAGGCAATCTCGTAATTCCTCGGTTGAAGGAGTGCTTGCCACTATTGGTTAAAAAAACCTTACCAGCTTATTTTCACAAATCTCTGCAAATGCTTTAAGGGGGGCTTCTACTGTAAAACTTAAAAAAAATCGATTTTTTACTTTTTGCTGAAACATACTCAGAAACAACTCCAGAATGTTCCATGAAAATCTTAAAAAGAAATCTTGAATAGTTTTCAAGTTATAAAAGTTTTAGCAAAGCAGGTATAAACTGAGCGCTCGAGCGGTTTACGGTCATATGCTGTAAGTATGAAAAATTGTTTAAGCGTGTTTTTCTCGAAACCACGTTTTCGAAATTGCCCACATCACAGCTCCGTGAAAAATTAACATATCAAGCTCAAACTTTGATAGTATATTTTTAACAATATTTACTAGTTTTTAAAGCTATGGTGGGAAAAAATTTATTATTTATAACCCCTTTTTTAATAACAAAATGACAACAAAAAAATGTCGATTTTTTAAAAAACTTCAAAAATTTTACAAAAAAATTTTTTTTTTGCAAGTAATAGGCTTAACAACTAAAAATAATGATATATAATAAAAAAAATTTGGTTTTTTTCATTTCAGATTTTTTTTTAAATGCGCGACAGTGTGGGCAGATTTCAAAAGGCGTTTCGGGGGAGCGGCTGTACAGCTGCCATTTTGAAATGAAAATAAATTTAAAAAATTTTTTTGTACACTCAAGACCTGTGTTTATGTAACCCTAAACTTTTTTTACTAATTAAATTAATACAAGTATGAAAACAAAATCCATGAAAATTTGATTTTTACAGTAGAATCCCCCCTTAAAAGGTGATTGGTAATTGGTAGATGCAATATAACCTTTAATTCATACCATACCGACAAATATAGAATCGGTCTAGTATTGTCTTCAAGGTCCACTTCTGATTAATTGTTTGCATCAAGTCAGTGAAGTTGCTTTTAGTAAGTTAGTCAAGCTTGCTTCTTTGGCAGTTTGTGACCATAGTTCTGAGTTTAGTGGTAGGCCAGAGTGAAGAATTTCGTTTTTAAATATACAAATACAGCAAAGCTTTCTTGATCGTAAATCCGACATTGGCGATTGTTGATATTGTTGTAGCAGCATAGGCATTATCCTCACATGAACGGTGATGCTGCTGGAGTTACATTCCTTGGCTGGATAAAAGTTCGGTTCGTTCCGTTAACATAGAACCGACTGTCGTGGGAGCGCCGGCCTTGGCGACCGTTCAGACCGGCTCAGCGCAATTAGACAACGATGTTTTTCTACTGATGTTTTTTTGTGTGACCAATTTGTCATCGCAATTACCAGCCGCTTTAAGAAATGATGTAAACCGTTCCAAGTCAGCAAATAATCGCAGCCGCCAATTTGGTCCAAAAGATTCCTTTGCGACAATTGGTTTGTCATACATACAATGCGCTTCTTCTCGAGGCTACATTTTTGTAAATAGTTCCAAAGGGTTTTTTTTTTGGCTGAGCATCCGTAGCTGCACAATGAAATAAGTGCTCATATACTCATATATTGCACTACATTTTCGACAATTGCATCTAGAAATGTCGAAGAACCAACTACTAACAATGGCTTAAACTATACGAAACGTTCATGTCTGGAGTTGATGTTGGGGAATTTTAAGTGCTTATTAATTATGGCATGTTATTATTTAGCTCGGAGGAGCTCGGCAAAACACCTAACAGAAGCATCGGTGCCAATTTAATTAGATTTTTTTAGTTTTATTTAGTTTTTATTATTATTTTTTTTGTTTTATTCTCTCTTCTAGCAAGTGCAGCACTCAGACACAATTAAGTCCATTGTACTACACTCGGATTCCCTTTTAATTTTCTTTAAATCTACCCGATCTTCGAAGAAATCTGAGTAAAGGTGGTTTAGTTTTCCGTGATGGCACTGACTCCTGCTCAAGTGTCGCTAGTTCAGAGGCAAAAAAGAGTTGCCAGAAGTTTTGTCCTAAAAATAAAACCAAACAAAATTGGCGCACCTGGTATATGCATACATATGGAACATACGTAAATAAGTAGAGCAATGCCTTGCAAATCAGTCCCAGTCGCATTATAGCACGTTTCCATCATTAAAATTAAATTGGCGCTCTCACTGCAGCCCAAACTGTGCTGCTGTGCTATTTGATACACTCAACAAAATTCGTATCAAAACAGTACCGCTAATTTTTCAACACTCTGCACTTGATTTTCTTATTCGGATAGAATGACATGTGAAAAATTGTTTATAGCAGTCGTCTTTTAGTTTTTTTTTAAATTTTTTTTTTAATTTGTTTAACCTTTATTCGTTTGCGCAAACGGTTTGCAACTCCCTCTCTTTCCTATATCTGCCCCTCAATTTTCACGTCTAATGACACACAAACAACTGGCCGTTTTTTAAATTTGCAACTTAAGCCAACAATTGATTGGCATTTAATTTCAGCGGGCCTTTAAGTGGAAAACCACTTTAGCAATTTGTGTTCCTCACAAACACATTCGATGAGCTCTTTTCAACGACGCCTTGCTAATTGAATAATCAAATACATATCTGCATTGCAGTTCACCCATTATCCCCACAAGCCTCTGTGATTTAATCAGCAAACTGTAAATGAAAAGTTGGTACTCGTGCAGTGATGCATATTTTGTTGTTGTTATGTTCGTCTGCTAATTCGATTTTGGTTTAGCGCATTACTGGTTTTTCATGTTGACTCGTGACCTTCGTAATTTCTGGGTTGTACACTCGTCGGCTATTCGGATATGGTTGATTTCTAATTGATGTAGAAATAGATAGCAATCCCATATAGTGGAATTTACAGTTACTTTTTTTGGTTGAATGGTTATAAAATTGATAGAATATTCGATTGCTAATTGCTGCCGATTGCATTAACCTAGAAGATAATAGTAAATTCGAAAAGCGAAGAAACATCTGCTATGACTTTTGTTGTTAATTTTGAGATATCTGTGAGATGAACCTAACAGAAATGATTATGTAATAGATGAGCACGCGAATAACGTCACAACTGGGGGAGTGATAACAGACAGCATCTGAAAAAACAAACACCTACGGGAACTGAACTCAATTTTCACTTCTGGGTTATGGTAGAGAGAATACAGAGGGTGGCGATGCCCGCGAACTGTTAGCCTGCTCTCTGTGCCTTAATCAGAATTAGCTGATGTACTGGCGCGATAATGGGGCATTTAGTTTCATTTTTGTTGTTATTCACGAGTGAATTTCCCCTACAACGACGCTCTTTTTTGGTTTCTACAATTGCTGCCTTGAACCTTGAAATACTCTCACGGATGTCGCATTATTGTAATTTACCATTCATTCCTGCTTCTGGAGCAGGCTACTTCTGAAGACAGTACAGTTCTACGTAAAACGGGTCGGAAAATTTTATAAGGTGCTCCGATCTTGGTGATTATATTTCATATTTGTTCAGCGCCTCTCTACTTTTCTCGGTTGAGTTTAACTTTCGTAATCTTCAGAAACTGTCTCATTCTTTGTAGGTGCGGCTGATGTCCAAAGTGAGCACGTTACTTTACGCTCTTTATGTTTTCATGGTTAGAGCTTCTGCTATTAGTAGGTTAAGTTAGGTTGCGGTGGTAGTCGGTCTGTACCGACCAACTCACGTAGACAGGTCCGTTATGATACCACTGTGCCTCATTTACTTTTCTTCGTGGAACCATTTTGTGGCTCTTATGAAGCGCAGGGTTGGTACCCTCTCCACGCCAGACAGTTCTGTAACAGAATTGAAAAAGCATTTCCCTAGACATCCTGCTCTGATTTTAACTAAGGCTGGACAATTGCAAAGGAAGTGCTCAGCTACTATTAGTAACTATTCTAGCTTTTTCGTAGACTTGTATGGATAAGTAGGCTACCTAAATGTCCTAAATGTCTGGGCGTGCTAGGTACGGTTTCATTCGAATAAATTACTGGGATGGCGGAGAGATAAAAATGTTTGCAGTTGGAAATATTCTTCCCCTATGAAGCAGCCCACCTAATGAAAGGAAAAAGGCCGAGGTTTGCACTTCAACCTAAAAATCGTTTTTGCCCTCTACTCATCTCAATAACTCTTCCCAACCCAGTCTCCTCAATGAACCTAAGATGAAGCTGGATTGAGCTAAGCCAATGCGCCTTTCTTCTGGCCGTACCAGTCCGTGATGTATATTTCTTCTTCTCGCGATGGCATCGCATTCGAGAGCTGTATTGGAGTTTGTTTCAAAGAGCAGATATCATAGAGTGACGATTTCACTGGGGGCGGTCTTTTCTGTGGTATTGGCTATGGAACACAAATAAGGTGCGGTGTGTTCGATGACGGGTCAAGCGTAGCTTAGATTTAACTCTCTAAAAGCGTCACAAAACCACAGTCCTACGCCATAAGTGACAAATTCGAAATGATTATTATTATTATTTGCTAGCGCGCCGGCTGCTAAAACATATAAATGGCATTGGGTTCGATTGCAGGCTTTAAGTTTTGTTTGTCGCCATGCTATCTTGCCAACAACCAGCAGGCTTCGTCTCCTTGATCCTTTGGGTCGACCTCGACGTCATGAGTCTTGTGGATTCCAGTCTAAGGACATTCTGCTGATGTTAGTTGCAAGTTTTCGCATATTATGGACAATTCATCTCCATTTACACTCGCAAACTTCGATTTCACCTGGCCTTTGCCTACTTGGGGGAGTCGCTCATCATTTGACACTCAGTTATCGGGCCACCATATGAGCAGGATGGCTCTAAGACAGCAGAATATCTTATGCTTTTTTATTGTTATTACAACGGCCACATACCATGTTTAACAGCCATATCCAAGTATTGACTTTACGTTGGAGTTAAAAGTCCCTAATTTTGTTTTTTAATGAACCAAAGGAAGATCTGGCTTTAATTCTCCTGCATTCAATGTCAGCTGTAGTGACACCGTCAGGAGTTATTTGGTTATCTAAGTACCTGAATTTGTTGATATTTTCAATGGGTTGTCCGTACATTAATGGACATTAAATTTGTCTTTCCAACGTTTATACTCAATCCAACGCGTTCTGCATTCGTAGCGACTTCGTTGCGCTTGCGTTGCATATGCCTCCTTTGTTGCGATATCAAAGTAATAACAGAAGCATAATCGAGATCATCTAAATGATCTTACTGATTGGATTCCAGATAATTCCTCTGCCAAGTTGAGCATCAAAGTAATTGCCAAGCATAACATCAATTAGGATCAGAAACAGAGTCCAGCAACTGGTTCAAAGGGGTCGTAGAATGCACCGTCGTGCTGCACTCTACATTGAAAATTTGTGTATTGAAATATTTGAAATTCACGTCAGATACTTTGATGCTGCAGTCGATCAAAAGTCTTTTCAAAATCGGTACAAACGCGGTGGGGCGTTTCTTGCATTTCGATGATTTGCTCTGAAACAATCCGGACGATAGCTATTTGATCCACGCACGATCTTCTCGGTCTAGATCCAGCTTGCTACCTGCGTAATGTGCAATCAATTTTGTCGCTTTTTCGTTTGGGAATCACTTTCCAGTTCCCAGAGTTAGCAGCTGCACATTTCTTTGCAACCTTCACCAAAATGCCCTGCATTCAGACCTGCGGTCGTACTGCAGTTTCCCAGATGGTTTGAAACACGCGAAACAGCATCTGTGCTAAAGTTTTCGGTCCGCTTTTTAGCATATCTGCCGTGATGTTTTCCACTCAGCTAGGTTTTCTATTTGTCATACTATGAATTGCAACCTTAATTTCAGCCACATTTGGGTACTGGAAAGATACGCCAGAAATTCTTTGTATGTTTTCCACTCAGCTAGGTTTTCTATTTGTCATACTATGAATTGCAACCTTAATTTCAGCCACATTTGGGTACTGGAAAGATACGCCAGAAATTCTTTGTATTCAAAAGCTTTAATGTAAAACGGCGTCTTCCAACCTACCAAAAGGGTTTAACCCTTACATTATAAGAAAGATAAGACTTCATTGCTAATGAGCCTCTAATATCTTTGAATGAAATCGTAACTCCTTTGCTATACCTATGCGTATTTTATCGCTAAGAACGACAGACGTCGCAAGCCTTACAGCTACGAACTATCATAATTTGGGCGGCTTTATGCCGGCACTCGTCCCCAAAGGGTTAAGATATTCACTTGCAAATTTAATAAAATAATTTATGTTCTACTTTCCCCTCTCATGCTTATGTAGCTTACATGACTTATGCTTAGTAGCTTACAGAAACAAATCTGAACGATTGTAATTCGAGTTGATCGGAAACCGTCCCTTTATGAAGTTCTTTAAAAATTAATGACTTAGAGTTTTGTTTTGAAGCGAATGGCCTTAAGGCAATATTTACAACTTTTAACTCAAAGTAATCCCCAGCAAACTATGTGCATATGTATGTGTCTGTATGTATTGTGGGAAATATATTAATTCAAAGTTATTAATTTACAATTGTGGATATAAAACGCACAATTGGCATCGTCTCTAAGCCGACATTCAAATTAAATTAATTGTTTTTTATTTACGCCTTTGTGTTTTGTAAATATATATGCACATATATGAATAAAATACCCACACACACACATATACGTTCACATATTTATGCATGTAGTAACTCTCAAATTACGACTTAAGCTGTGTAATCAGATTTAGTGGCTTTTCGTTGCATAAAATACTTTTTGAATGACCTTAAAAATTTGTGATTTTTTAAATTTTTTTTTTGTAGTTTTCTATTAATTTATTTATAGCATTAATTTTAATTATTTGTACTTTTTGACTTTTCCTTTCAGTTTTACCTAACACAATTTATTTATTTCTATAAGTCTTATGTAGGTTAGGTTGAAGCGGTTGTCCACTGTGGGACACACTCAGGCTCATGGCTCTTTGTGATGGGGCGTGAGGAACTTTTCCTTATATCTCCTAAATCTAGTGTGCGTTTTTCAAAAATTTTAGAATATCCCTGATTTTCACTGTACTGAGATCTTCCAATTCATTCAAGAATTGCCTAGGTAGGTAGGATAAATGGCTGCTCTTGCGAGAGGGCCACTTGGACAAATATTCAAAATCCATTGTGATATCATACATGGGGAGGGGAGGGGAAAAAGAGAAGGGAAGGCAACCAGACGGGTGGAACCAGGTAGGAAGAAGGGACCTTAGATTAGAGGGAGATCCAGCCAACAGTGGATTTACGTTCCTATTAACCGCTTCAAGCTACTAATGAATTTCACCACATGTGTGATATTTAAACCCGAAATATCCGCAGGTGCAATGAAAACGCAAGAGGCCAGATGTCTAAACCTTTGAACGATGTGTACAGGACAGCTGAAAAGAAAATGCTGAGATGATTCCAGCTTGTCCTCCAGAAAGGTCCTTCTCCAGAAAGGACTCAAAGCAATCTCAAGCTCACCACATGAATACCCAACGGACAATGTTCGTTAAGGATACCAACCAAATTCGAGTGCTGCGGCTTTATTAGCCTTAGAAGTTTCCTTAAGCGCCCCTGATCTACCTGTAGCGACTTTGCATGTCGACTAGCCCAGCGTTCACTGACACGAGGCCCATATTTCCAGGAGCAGACCACATGTTCTCAAGGAAACCCCAATCCTCTCAAAGAATTGCCTACCTAAAATGTTAAATCTATGTGTGTATGAAGCAGGATAATGGCACTGGAATTGCCAAAATAGTTTACTTACATATTCGTGACAATTCTGTGCTTAAACTACTAGAATTAATGTAACACTAAAAATATTCTGCCGCTTCAAAAGTAAAATTATTTTTACGGTCTGAATGTATCTGCTCAAAGTAATTGTAAAATACATTTAAAAATATTATAAATTCCATCTTAGACAAAAATAAATCAAAGGGTAAATGTTTTGAGAAGGAATTCAGTTCTCTTCAGATTCTATAAATTAAGACTTTACTTCTAAGCTGTTTCAAGAAAAAGTTCATTATTCCGAAGACAGCGTTGAGGGTTATGAAAAGTCATGCATGCTAAAAGATTCCAATCTGGCAATCAAGTATCCCATTAATAATACCAAAGTCAATTGAGAGCGAGACAATAGTTCTCTTTCATTTTAATGATTTTAAGTTGATTACTTTACGTCTGGAAATATGCGACCGGATTGGGTACAGATCAGAGATCGGACGGCGAAGCACGCACATATCTTGTAGATAGCTCTAGTATTTAACATAGCAATTAAAATAAGGTCTCCAAATGAAGACCGCATATTTAAGTTTGGATCGAATTAGGGACGTATACAAGAGCGTCCGGGAATAGGTGAAATGGCATTCCATAAGTAGCACTGAAGCGTCATTTTCATACCATTTTGAGACCTCCAACGGGCAGATGTCTACAGCCAACCAGAGCTGTTGATGTGTTGGAGAAAGTTAATTGGACTTAGATTGGAAATTGGACCAACATTGTTTGGCGAAAGGTCCGCAGAACTTTCTGCGTACTGCGTCTATTGTACTGGAGCCAAAATTTTTTGAAATATTGGGTTGTTCGGAAAGTAATTTAGTTTTTTCCCGACAGAGAATTTATTTGTATTTTTTCACAGCTCACTTCACACTTAAGTCGCATTGTCATTATATGTTTATACAGCTGATATATCAAGGGTTTTGTGTGAATAAGTTCAATTGATTTTACGCAGTAGTTTTTGGTCGATGGCCTTTTACATATAAAGAGCAATATGCAGCATTTTCGTCATATTTTACTTTTTTACTATGGTAAAAGGTTTACTATGGAAAAGGTAAAAATGCTGTCAACCGATGTGTATGGAGAAGACGTGTTGACAAAACACCAGTGCAAGAACTTCTTCTTCTTCTTAATTGGCGCGATAACCGCTTACGCGATTTTGGCCGAGATTAACAAAGCGCGCCAGTCGTTTCTCTCTCGTGCTAACCGACGCCAATTGGACACACCAAGTGAAGCCAAGTCCTTCTCCACCTGATCTTTCCAACGCAGAGGAGGCCTTCCTCTTCCTCTGCTACCACCAGCTGGTACCGCATCGAATACTTTCAAAGCCGGAGCGTTTGTATCCATTCGGACGACATGACCCAGCCAGCGAAGCCGCTGGATCTTTATTCGCTGCGCTATGTCTATGTCGTCGTAAAGCTCATACAGCTCATCGTTCCATCCTCTACGATATTCGCCATTGCCAACGTGCAAAGGTCCAAAAATCTTACGCAGAATCTTTCTCTCGAACACTCCAAGCGTCGCTTCATCGGATGTTGTCATCGTCCAAGCTTCTGCGCCATACGTTAGGACGGGATGAGAGTCTTGTAGAGTGTTAGTTTTGTTCGTCGAGAGAGGACTTTACTGCTCAATTGCCTACTTAGTCCAAAGTAGCACTTGTTGGCAAGAGAGATTCTACGTTGGATTTCAAGGCTGACATTGTTATCGGTGTTAATGCTGGTTCCTAAATACACGAAGTCTTTTACAACCTCAAAATTATAACTGTCAACAGTGACGTGGGTGCCGATACGCGAGTGCGCCGACTGTTTGTTTGAAGACAGGAGGTACTTCGTTTTGTCCTCGTTCACCACCAAACCCATTCGCTTTGCCTCTTTATCCAGTTTGGAGAAGGCAGAACTAACAGCGCGGTTGTTAAGGCCGATGATGTCAATATCATCGGCATACGCCAGCAATTGTACGCTCTTATAAAAAATTGTGCCTGAGCGATTAAGTTCTGCGGCTCGTACGATGCTCTCCAACATCAGGTTAAAGAAGTCACACGACAGCGAGTCACCCTGTCTGAAACCTCGTTTGGTATCAAACGGCTCGGAGAGGTCCTTCCCAATTCTGACGGCGCTGCTGGTGTTGAGCAACGTCATCTTACATAGCCGTATTAGTTTTGCGGGGATACCAAATTCAGACATCGCGGCATACAGGTAACTCCTTTCCGTACTGTCGAATGCAGCTTTGAAGTCGACGAAAAGATGGTGTGTGTCGATTCTCCTTTCATGGGTCTTTTCCAGGATTTGGCGTATTGAGAATATTTGGTCAATGGTGGACTTTCCAGGTCTGAAGCCACACTGATAAGGTCCAATCAGTTGGTTGACGGTGGGCTTCAGCCTTTCACACAATACGCTCGCTAGAACCTTATAGGCGATATTTAGAAGACTAATCCCGCGGTAATTGGCACAAATTGCAGGATCGCCCTTCTTATGGATTGGGCAGAGCACACTTAAATTCCAATCGGCAGGCATGCTTTCATCCGACCATATTTTGCATAGGAGCTGATGCATGCACCTTACCAGCTCCTCGCCGCCATGTTTGAATAGCTCAGCCGGCAGTCCGTCGGCGCCAGCGGCTTTGTTGTTTTTTAGCCGTGATATTGCTATTCTCACCTCGTCATGGTCGGGTAACGGAACGACAATTCCGTCGTCAACGATTGGGGTATCGGGATCTTCACATTCTCTATGACATGCGCAGCTGTCACCGTTTAACAGGTTCGAGAAGTGTTCCCTCCATAATTTAAGATTGCTCTGTACGTCAGTCACCAGATCGCCGTCTTTGTTCTTACAGGAAAACGCCCCGGTCTTGAAACCTTCTGTAAGCCGCCGAACTTTCTGCAAGAACTGGTTTGCAAAATTTCGATGCGGGAATTTTGATGTCGAAAATGCACCACGTTCTGGAAGGCCGGTTGAAGCTGATAAAGACGCGATAAAGGCATTAGTTGAGGCAAACCGGTGAATAAGAACACGTGAGATCGGTGAGAGGTTAAATTTATCGAATTCAACTGTTTATGCAGGTGGTCTGGTCAAAAGTCTGGATTTAAGATGGTCTTTCTCTTGCACCACAAAAAAACGAAATTACTTTCCGAACAACCCAATAGCACACGAGGAAATCTAGCTCCATCTGTTCTACGCTTTTCTCAGAAATAAGTTGTGCAATTCCCCTTTAACAACAGTCAGAGGGATGCCGATGTCCGGGTAGTCAGTCAACCCCTTCCTGGCCAACCGCAGGGGATTTAATGGTACAATCGATATGACGTAGGAATAAAAACTTTGCTTAAAAAATAACACTTGAAACTTTGTACAAAATTAAAAAAAATTCAACAAATTTTTAATATATTAAAATTTCAAACTTAGTTATCAGAATGTTTAGAAGTTTTATGTATATCTCATTGAATTTTGGTACAATAAAGTGTCAGTTTGAAGTGGCTCAAATCGCGGTTTGTGGCGGTCTTGTGCGTTTTCTTCATATAAAAAAAATTTCGAGTGATCGATGGATGGAATTTCAACATGAACAAAAAGAATTATCAAAATCATAGAGCGCCACTTGAAACTTGTACTTTGTTAAACCAAAATTGAATGGCCCATAAGACTGCATACTCAGAACTTAACTAAAAGAGTTGGCAATTTTGATGTATGTGTGTATTTTTTAAAATTCGTTAAATTTTTGTGAATTTTATATAAAGTTTGTAGTTTTGAGTTAAATGATTTTTGTTGTAAAAGGCTCATTGATTTTATAAAGATATAAAAAAATTGTTAAAATTTGGTAATGAGTCGCGCTCCTATTAATTCGAAAGCAGTTCTACATACATCATATTTTATTTAATGAATCACATCTGAATTGATTTTTAATGGCGCTATTTAAAGCAACCCTTGGAATATAGTTTAAAAAATAACTCTTTGCGTCCATTAGTTTAATTGCAACTATCATAGCTTCTTGTCCTCGTCTCGTGATACTTGAATTTCATTGCAAATGCACTTACACCGAAGTGCTTACTAAGAGACTTTGAAAAGTTCAAGTGACGCACAGGCACACTTCATCAGGGAAGCAAAAAAAAATGTTTTAAAAATCTCCCAAGAGCCATTCAAAAATAATAAGAGCACACCCAACAATGCCCGTGGGTAGAAAATTGCTTTCAATTTAAAATTTTTGTGAAAAGTAGGTGCGACCAATAATGTAGTGCAAAGCTATTTGCGATGCATAGGAAAATATTTCCTTATTTGTACATGTTTTTTTTTGTTTATTTTTTCACAACACGCAACACTGTATGTTGCGCTAAATGGGCGCTAGTACTTGATTAGCACTCATACTCTTATATGCAGGTACATTTGTATGTATGTATTTGTAAGCGACGCACACCGATCTGATTATGCCCTGCTGGAAAATTTATGAGTACCTAACCAAGTAGAAGTTTTGTGATTCTACTAAATTTGGAACTATGACTAGTTAGCGTTCCTTTGCTTTCCATATGAACAAACGGTGCGTTTTATACTTTGATATTTTAAGAAATATCAATGAGATTCTGGTGTTGTACGCATAAAGCTTGTGTCACTAATCAGGCTTGTGCCGCTGCAGGGAAGAGCTGCAAAGCATAGCAATTGAAAGAACCTAGCTTAATTTTTTATTGAACTAATTTTATTAAATATTATTTTGCATTTGGTAGCTTTAATTTTATTTTTTGATTTTTTTAAAACATGAATGAATTAAGCAAAAATTTCTTAAAGTGTGACATAATTGCATTTATCCTGGTCAAAACAGTTCGAAAAAGTTTTCTGATTAATATTCAATTGGGCAATGGCATAAGTATTGGCATGCAGACCCTTTTAGACGATTTCCATAATTATATGAACATTTCCAATGGAATAGTTGAAATACCCGATTTGCTATTGCATTCGATACTGCATTGAGTTGGTAAAATGCACAAACTGTTTCAGCTATCTGTTTTTTTTTTTTCGAATTTTCTGTTTATTTTTACTTTTATTTATCGCTAATAAATCTACAAAACACAAAATTGTCCACAGTCAAAGAACTTTTTTCAACCCCTTGCCGTGCTTTAATGAGTCTGACTCGTGATGAAAATTTTGGCCCAAACATGAATATGACGAGCTCTTGAATAGATCGTAATGAAATTAATCGATTTCAAATAAATAATAAATACAAAAGGTATTAGAGTTTATTTCCACAACAGCAGTATTGTGCAAAGTGTCTATATCAGAGGCATTTACAGTTCGGCTCGTATTTTGACCTTTCTCGCGCATCAGTTTGATCTGTTTACCACGCGTTGACGCGTAATACTTGGGCCTGAGCTTCGTCGAGCTAAATGTCACGGCAAGAGGTTAAGCTTAATACTCTTTAAATTTGCTGATAGTGCGACCAGCTTCAATTTATCATATTTATGTCATACCTACATCGTGCAATATTGTTCACTAGCAGTTTCTAGTGGAGATTACAAAACTTTTTACTTCACATAATAAATATCTTGCCCCCAGCACCGCCTATGGGGAATTCTCTCCTCTGTTAAGTAGTTTTTGAGTCTGTAGAGCACCCACAAGCAAAAATTATATGAATTTTGTATAAAGATAAGCCTGCAAAGCTGTAAATAATAAGCCGGGGTGCACACACGAGATTATTTGCTTTAATATCAGGTCAGTCCATAAGTGAGTGCGTTTTTTAAAGGTGGTTTTAAAATTAATAAAAAAGATGTTTAAATTATTTATTAATCAATAATATATTTTCCTTCATTATTTACAATGTCTTCCCAACGTTTAGGCAAATTTTTAATTCCCTGCTCAAAAAATTGTTTGTCCTTGGAGCCAAAATACGCTTCGATATCTCTTTTTATAGCTTCTTTTGAGGAGTAGTTCTTGTTATTCATATGGGATTGAAGTCCACGGAAAAGGTGATAATCACAAGGTGCAATATCCGGAGAGTATGGTGAATGCGGCATTAGCTCCCATCCGAGCACGTTCAGCTTGCCTAATGTTTGCCTTGCGGTATGAGGTCTTGCGTTGTCGTGGTGAAACAAAACTTTGCGTCTATTCACTAAAGACGGTCGATTTTTGTTAAGTGCCTCATTCAGGTTTGATAGCTGATGGGAATAATAATCAGCAGTTATCGTCTGGTTTGGTTCCAGAAGTTCATAATAAACAATACCGGTCATATCCAACCAAATAGACAGGAGAATCTTCTTGGGATGAGGGCATTCTCTAGGGGTCGGTTCTGGTGTTTCATCTTTATCTAACCATTGGCGTTTGCGAACAGGATTGTTGTAAAGGACCTATTTTTCATCACCAGCAACGATACGGTTCAAAAAACTTTAATTTTCAACCCGTTGCAGCAACTGAGAACACACATTCACTCTCTGCTGAAGGTTGGCGACGGAAAGTCTATGCGAAACCCATTTTCCCAGCTTTGAAATCTTTCCTAACTGAACCAGGTTCCTGTGAACTGTTCCATGCGATGATTGCAACCTCTGAGCTATCATATCGACTGTCAAATTTGGCTCAGCTTCCACGAGTTCAGCAAGGCGTCGGAGTTAAATACTTCAGGACGACCAGCGGGGGCATCCTCCACGTCGCAGTTACCACTTCGGAATTTTAAAAACCACTTTTGCGCAGTGCTTACACTCACGGTATCCTCTCCGTGAACAGTGTTTATTTCTGCACCAGCAGTTGTTGCATTTTTACCACTTATAAAAAAATACAAAATAGTGCTCTTATAAGCGTTCGAAGATTCCATTTTATTTTTTAACAACACGTGCTTCTATCCGCGATTAAAATCACTTGTTGAATGCACAATATATCAAAGAAAATATAAATAGTTCCGTTATATTCCGCGAGTAATTTTTTTGTATGCAAAAATCGTACAAAAGTGAAATTACGGGTAAAATACGCACGAACTTATGGACTGACCTGATAGTTTCGCACTAAGCAGACATACGAGATGTGTTCAAGAAGTAAGGTGAACTTTTATTTTTCGCGAAAAATATTTGTTTATTCAATATCTATTCAATTCATCAATATCTATTTTGTACCCTTCAAAGTGATCCCACTCCGTTACATTACCCTTGTGCCAGCGCCTCGTATGTTCGAAGTGGTAGCGAAGAGGTTTGCAATTGACGCAGCCATAGGGCTAATATCGTTTCACTAGCTCAAGTCTTTCCTATTGGGTATACAGTCTTACGTATAAAAACGTACATAGGTATGTGACAATGCGTGGGCCTGTGCGCCACATTATTCAAGCTCAGCCCAGGGAATGCATATTTTTCCAAAGAGCGCTTAATTATAGTTATTTATATGGAGATCCGCATGCATTTTTCTTGTATTTTCTTTTTTTTTTACAAATAGGTTTTTACAAAAGTATTTAGGTACTTCCCACCTCTTAACATTTTTAATGATAACATTTTTTTATTAGGCTCAAGCACGCGTTCGCCATTGGCTGCGAGATTTTTCAGATGCTGAGACTGACTTTGCTTTAAAGTCGTGTTTTTTTTTCTTTGTATTTATTTTATACGCATTTTTTTATTTATGCAATTGGAAACTGCAGACAGTTTGTTTGTTTGAAGCTGTTATTGTGTCCGACGCCTTCAGCCAACATTTGATTATTTCATATGTAATGAGAGCTCATAGCGGCCAACTGACAACTGGTAACTGGTGACTGGTAACGGTAAACTGTTTCTACTGGTTTTCCTGTTGTAAAGTGATATTTCGCACAATTTTTTTTAGTTCGGTGTTAAATAAAATATAAAATAAAAATAGTAAATACAGTTGAATAAGTAAACTACTCGTACTTATGAGTGCACAATACGAGCTCTCTTTCTTGTTGTTCTTGCCGTTTCCCACCCAGTTGTTGCCTTTGTGCGTTTAAAATTTCATTAGCAAAAAATATGAAATAAACAAAAACAGCTGCTTTAAATTGAATTACAATTTACAAATAATATACTTTGTAAGTAGAACCTATACTCCAGACACACACACACACACACGAACGCACAGAATGTAACTTTTGAGAAAAAGTATGCATAGAGAAGTAAAGAAAAAAAGTTAATGAAACACAATAATCGGCGGAATGCGTTGTTGTTGCTCTGATAAACAAAGCTAGGCATCGCAGTGAATATTTACATTCAGTCAAAAAAGTACCGGGCATTGTTTAATAAAACACAAAATAATTGTTTAATCATCAAAATTTATTTTGTCGCCTTCAAAAGAGGCTCCATTCGAAGCAATAGACATACGATACATATGCCAACGATTAGTCCAGTCAACAAAGCACCTTTTAAGCGCGTTCGAAGAGATATTCTTCAGCTCCTTCAGCGAATTCTCCTTAGTGGCCGTTATCGGCTGAAAATGGCGTGCGCGGAGTGGCAATTTAAGTTTTGGGAAAAGGAAAAAGTCACAGGGGGCAAAATCTGGTGAAAATGGTGGTTGTTCGATGATATTCGTCGAGTTTTTGGTCAAAAAAGTGTTCACAATATGAGCATTGTGAGACGGTGCGTTATCGTGGTGCAACATCCATTAGTTTTCTTTCCACAAATTGGGCCATTTCCTACGCACATTCCCTCTCAAACCTCGCATAACTTCCAAACAATATTCGTTATTTATCGTAGAAACATTTTGAATGAATTCGGAGTGCAAAAACCCAAGATAATCAAAGAAAACGAGTAGCATGACTTTCTCTTTTGACCGACTATGACGTGGTTTTTTGGGTTTCGGCTCATGTGGTTAGCGCTATTCAGCCGCCTGGTTGCATGTTGAATGGTTTACATGTCAAACTCATATACTCTCGTCTCATCACCTGTTATGATGCGCTGGATAAACGTTGGGTCCGAATTCACTTGTCACTTGCTCAAGCATGTCTTCAGCCACCTTCGTCCGATGCATTTTTTGAAAGAAACTCAACTCTCTTGGAACGAGTCGAGCAGCCACGCGTCTCACGCCCGTTGAAGACGTTGATGGGCGACCAGATCGAGGCAAATCTTCTCGGCCATCTGTAAAAGCCTTATACCACTCCTTTGCTAAAAACCACTCGCCATAGGCTTTTTTCAACATTTTCAACTATTCGGCACACAAAATCGTGTTCTAAACACATAATTTAAGACAAATTCTTTGTTCAATATTTTTATCCATAGTGAAAAACGCAGAGGACACCTACGGTTGAATGATATAATTAAATGCCAAAACAAGCTAATTGACAAATCGCAATCAAACTTTGCGACACTGTAGAGGACAGTTGTACCAACATTCCAGCAAACAAAATTTAGACGCACAGACGCGCGCTATTTAAATGAACAATTCCCGATATTTTTTTGGCAGAAGGTATGTCATACCTATACTTGGGAATCGAATTTAATTCCTCAGAACTTCTTTGCCTTTAAAAGGCTGTGGTGAAATTTCATGACAGCCCTTCATATGCCGATCCTTCATTTCGCTTTCAGTTTTCAGTCATTTGTCGTGTTGGGAATACGTTTTTTGCTTGGCGTGTCCCGACCGACAATCGTAGCATTCTAAAGGCGCTGATCGCTTCAAAGTTATCTTTCGTCCCTTGACTTAAAGGAAATAGTCGTCTGTGCTTTTATGACATTGAGAGTGCATTCGATAACGCGAACTTTCAAGCAATAGAACTGGCACTCTTTAATGGTAGAGCTGGATACGAGGATAATCACATCCCCTCTGAGGGAAGTTATCTTAGGTGTAACAGCCGCGAAAGGATGTCCACAAGAGGGTATTATCGCCACCGCTTTGGTCTATCCTGGCTGACATCCTGGTACAAACCCTTAACAATAAAGGGTACAAACCAATAGGGTATGCAGATGGTATTTCTGTAATAATTAAGGGCACCCACTAAAGGACAATAAAAGACTTGATGCAAGACGCTTTAATAATGGAAATGGAAACAGTGCAAAATCGTATTCAAAAGAGAGTTCGAAAAATTAAAAATTAAAATACTGTCGGACACTCAATCAGTCCTCAAAGCCTTAAATAGCTTTACGTTTAATTCGAAAGTCCTTATAGAGCGTAATAACGCACTCAACAAGCTGGCGATTACTCGTATTAATCAGGTTTCTCTGATTTGAAAGAAGGAGACAAGAGGGCAGACTTTCATGCCAAAAAAGAGGGCGGAAGAGCCATTTATTCGATCAACCTCATTTTTCGGCTTTAACAAAAACAACCTAAAACAGGAAACCAAAAAACGGATCCAAATAAAACCAAAAAATGCTGCAACGGCACAAATGGCTTTAGTGACTCCAAAAACTTCCTGAACTTTAATACCATAAAATCTGCTCAAATCCTAGACAAAAAACGGCCCCAAATTACTCTATGCATAGGACTAGTAGTAGTTTATGCAGGTTCTTTTGTGATGAAGAGAGGAGTCCATGGTACACTTAATCCCCAATTGTGAAGCATTACACAGGACACAGGAGACGCAGAATCCTGGGCTCGTACCTACTAGAGGATGAAGACTTACAAATTCTGCCTCCAAAGAAGCTTGTTCGATTTCTCGCAATACTAAATAATGACAATTAAGTATCTAGGAGCGTAAAAGCATTAGCCTGTCCCGCACAATCATTACCTTTAGACCAAAACGACAAAAGACTACATACAGATCTTGAATTCTTGACTTACTCACATTGCCAATTTATTATATTTTATTGTAATTTTTGTTTTTTTTGGTTTAATTCTAAAGTTTTTTCAAAGACTTCTAAGTACAGCTACCGACCTTTTAACTCTAATTTAAATTCCTATTTATTTTCTTCATGCTGATTTTTGCATAAATTCCATGTAAATTTGCCATACGTCAACAAATCTGTATGAAAATTGTTTGGGACTGGCAGGTAATAGCAACAACGGCACTGCCAGGAATCAGCAATGTGTAATTGCATGCAACAAGTAAATTAGTTTACCCTCAACATGCGAGGGATTTCAAAGCATAAACGGAGGAAAAAGTGCCTTAACTACCTATTGTTGATTTAGCTGTATTTTTTGGTGTTGTTGTTTTGCTACAAGGCATTGGCAAGAAACACATATTTATATGTAGGTATGTATGTATTGGGAATATCAATCTCGGAATCCCGGAATCTCGGTAGTTTCAAGTCCCGAAAATGTCGGGATTGTTGGCAAATAATTTCGCGTCTTGCGAGAGTTGTAATTTCTTACGAAACATATGAAATGGAGACAGAAAAGTGTCCTTTTATAGCAAAAAATCGATATTGACTTTAACATGTTTTTAAACTTTGAATATATTATATTTGAACATTTTTGTCGTCAGAGTCGTCAACGGTTGACGATCTATAATATAAGAAATACTTAAATTTACGTTCTAAAAATGTTTTGACATGTTCTTAAAGGATTATAAAGGGTGGTTAAGTTTCAAGGGTCGGTGTTGATTTTGCATAAAATAATTTTTTTTTAGGAAATTATTGTCATTTCTCTTTATTATGATAATATTGGTATGTTTCAATTATGTATGGAACAAAATATCGGCCAAATGGCCGCCGAGGTCTCAGCGGCACACCTCCATCCGATGGTCCAAATTTTCGATGACGCTGAGGCATAATTGAGGTTCTATACCGTTAATGTGCCGAATTATCTCATCCTTTAGCTCTTGAATTGTTGCTGGCTTATCGACGTACTCCTTTTCTTTCAAATAACCCCAAAGAAAGAAGTCCAACGGTGTCGACGACGTTTAGGTGTGGTTCACATTCAACATCGGCCCTTGAAATTTAACCAGCCTTTATTAACATTTTATGAAAAACAATTCTTTTTTGGCAATTTTACAGGTATCTGTCACACAAACAGTATATGAACTTTCAACCACAAAATACAATATATTTGCTTACTTTTTAAAGATTTTTTTGCATCGATATTTATTTGATATATCTCAAGGGCCTCGGTGGTCTAGAGTTCGAAAATTTTGGGTATTTTGAGGAATTTTTTTTCGCAATAAAAAAAATGAAAAGTGATATTTAAATTTTTTAGGTTTTTTATTTGACTTCTTTTATATACAAAAATTAAAAAAAAAAATACATTTTTTTTTTAAATTGTTTTTTAATTTTAATAATTTAAAAAATGTCGTTAAAGACGACCCTCCCGAAAAATTGGACCTGGACGTTGTTGTCCATTGTGGCTCTTCTATTTATTTGAATCACAAAAACCAAAAAACATATTAATCAGTATGACTGTAGCTATGTCTCGTACTAAAAAAAAAAATGGCAAAATGGCGCGGTTTTGAATTTTTTTTCAGTTTAAAAAAAAAAAAAATAACGAAATAATTGAAATAATAATATGATTCTAGTACGGGCGATAGTACGAACAACATACATATTAAAATTTCACACGATTCGGTTGAATAGTTGTTTTTTTTTATTTTAAACATCACCACCCCGAAAAAAGTCGTTTCGGAGATAAATGAGTTTCAGGTTTGAGATACAGGGCCGCGCGGACAGCTCTCTACCTAGTTAAGGGGGGAGCCTGCTTTAGAGGCTTCAAAAAATCGATTTTTTCGTGGATTTTTTTTGGGAAGGAAAGAAATATTCGATTGAAACGAAACTTTCAGGTGTTATTGTTATATATTTCAGCAGGCTTCTCAAATTTTTTCATTAAAATATATGTCATAGTATGCCTGGTACAGCATTTTGCCGAGGCGCCGCGAGTGTGCATGTGTCGTGCGGCGGGAAAGATGCAGGTCGCAATTTTCATCTGAAACCAAAAACCCAAAAAAATTTTTATTTTAGTATAGTATAGCTTCTAGTTAAACCAAGAAAATTAAACAAAAAGTGAGAAATTCAATAATTTTTCGCTAATTAAAAAAAAAATCACATTTTTGGAAAAACAAATTCACTTTAGATTGTTTAATAACATATAACTTTCGTAAGGTTTTTTAAGTTCAACTAAAAGAAAATTTAATTCCGAATACAATCAGTGTTATCTCGTTTCGATAGGACGTTTAACCTTTTCCCTATCTTTCCCGCCAATTAGGAAAAATCGTAAAAATAAAAAACTGAGAAATCGCGCGTGAAAGTTTTTGTATATAAAAAATGCGCTCGTATACCTGCTCGACGCTTGCTCACAATTTCTTCTGTAACTGCGAAAATATTTTTGCTTCTGAAATTTTGAGGACACAGTCTCGGATAGTTTGGGAAGACATTTATGCAAAAAAAAAATCGATTTTTGGAAGCCTATTGTAGAAGCTATACTATTGGGAATTTCCGCATGAAAATTTCACAGTATATTCTTAAGATATTCCACTATCGAGATATCGAAAAAACAAAAAATCGATTTTTTGAAATTTCTAGACCACCCTTAGGTACCATTCAATACACACAAATAATACGAAGTATGGTTGAATGCGTATAAATGTAATTATTGCTGTTGTTTTTGTTGCTAATAAAATATCTTTCACTTTAGATAAAAAAATATATTAAAAACTCCGCTTCTTAAGGCCGGCGGGCCAATTAGATGTCCTAAATTCAGTAGTTTTCGCGAAGCGTTGTAGGATGAGAAAAAAAACAATTAGCCAAATGAAGTTTTGGGGATAGTTTAATATATATTTGAACTAAAAAAAAAAAATTTGTACAATCTCCAACAATATATTGTAAGCCGAGTTATCAATAGATTCCCCGAGCGCCTGTATCCAACTTCTGTACAAGATACAACTTGCAATTTTCATCTGAAAACAAAAAACAAAAAGATTATTAATTTTGATGTAATTATCTTCGATGTGAACTAAGAAACACGTAAAATTCGAATTTTTGGGGAAGGTAGAAAAAAAAGTGTTTTTTCAAGGAAAAAAAACTCTTCAACTGGGTAAAAAAGTCGCTTAAAAAAGTTTTTGGATGTTTTCTAGTTCACATAGAAGATAATTACATCAAAATTAATAATTTTTTTTTTTTTGAATTTAGGACATCTAATTGGCCCGCCGGCCTTAAGGGGTTATACGCAGTTATGAAGCAAATAAAAGACGGGTTGTCAAGGATTTATCCTGAAGAAACTTCAGAATATTTTAATTTGAAAATTTTTGGCGGTTATAAAAGCATCCTTCAAGAACGTAACAAAATTTTTTATTTATGAAAATGTTGATTATAGAGCGCGCTGCAGGCGATTTCTGGAACCTCCTTTAAAAAAAGACGATTTACGGTGTACATCGTAACTCAGGATTGGATTATCTGAAATCAAAAAACCAAACAAATTTTGTTAATATATTAGATTATCTAGTAATTAATCGTTCGGCTAATCAAAATAGTGAATTTTCACAAAATGGCAGCTTTTAAAAGAAATGTTTTCGATTTTTACGTTAAAATTTGGCCGTAAATTGATTATAAAATGGAAAATAAGTATCAGATTTACAAAAGGAACGATTAATTACTAGAAAATGTATCTTTAAAGATTGAGTTAAAACGGTTGACCGATCAAACAAGCCGTTTTCGAGATATCGTGTACACCGACTTGAAAAATGCCGTTTTGAAAAAAACACGTTTAAAGTTTCAATACCTACATCTCTACATATTTAGCTATAACTCCGAAAGTATTGCTTAGATCTACTTCAAATTTCGTGCGTATACTTTTGAATATATGTACATTACAAAAATGCAATAAAAAAATCGATTTTTTTGAAAGTCATAACTGCGTATAACCCCTTAAACAATATTGATGAATTTTTTGGGGATCCCGATATTGCCAAAACGAGATCCCGAAAACTCTGGCACTTAAAAATTGAAAAAATTGCATCCCTAGTGTGTTTGTTATATGGGGCCACCTTTGTTGTAGATTGCTACCGATGTTGGTGTGGCAACAATTGCATTCCTAACGTGCAACTTTAATTTGCCGCTACTTCGCGCTCGCTCGCTAGTTGGTTGGTTGGTTACTTGGCTGGGTGGTTGGCCTGGCCTGGCAGAAACAGGGAAGCATTCAGAGTCTGTCCACCTTGTGCATGCATTGTGGCCAACAATAGTGTGTTGCACAAGGAAGTGTTTGCTGCATATAGTAGGTACATATAAGTTCATATAAAATAATATAATATATGCACACACATATACGAGTATACCATGGCAAGTAAAGCGTAAGGTAAATTGAATACACACATTTATTTTCTATAGTCAGATTTCGCGAAATTTATTTTTAATATGTCAAGCATGGGTGTGTTTGTCAAAAATTGTTAGTTATATTAAAAATTTGTGAACTTCTTGTCACATTCGCACGCGCAGCTGCATTTCACAAACTCCATCCCAGCTGTGTAACCGCTGCACGGCTTTCCTTTGGCTGACAATAATCAAAATTCCAATCCAAACTAATAATCCCCACTCAGTCAGCTCGTTTCACTTGGCCAAGCCTTGATTTCATTATGCAAACAATTTTCTTTTCGCCAATCCAGCAACAGTTCACCCGTCCAGCCCGTCTCAGTCACTTTGCTGTGATTTGGCTGCCTCGCCGATAATATTACCAAGATTACGTTGAAAATTGCCATCAAATTTAGAAAATGGGTTAAGTTTAAGGAGCAAGAGAAATAGCGGCCGAGCGGAGAAGAGACGTCACAGCTAATTGAGGCAAAGGAGCAATAGAAATAGGAATCGCAATCGGGGACTGCTGCTTGGCTCGTGCAGGCGTTCGCAGATCAAAAAGCCGGATAAATTCTGTGATAATTGGCCATCAAGAAGTAAAGAAGAAAAAGCAAATGAAAGCTTTATTTGAATTTCAACTACAGCTGCTTGTTTGTACGAGGTGTGTTCAAAAAGTATCGCGAATTTTGTGTTTTTTCAAACATAGTTTATGTATTCATTAATATCTATTTTGTCCACTTCAAAGTAACCCCCATGAGATATTATGCACTTGTGCCCACGTTTTTTCCAATATTCAAAGCACTTCAAAAAATCATTTTTTTATCTTGTTTAGCTCCTCCTTTTATCTTTATCTCGGTAATCGTAGCGTCGTCCTTTCATGGGCCTCTTCAGTTTCGGTAACAAGAAAAAGTCACAAGGGGCCAGATCTGGGGCATACGGTGACTGTGGCATCATTAGTGTGTTGTTTTTGGCCAAAGAGTCGCGCACAAGCAACGATGTATGAGCAGGGGCGTTATCGTGATGCCAGGGGCAATTTTTATTCTTCCACAAATCCGGGCGTTTTTGACGGATTGCTTCGCGCAAATTGCGCTAAACTTGCAGGTAATATTCCTTATTGACCGTTTTACCCTGTGGCAAGAACTCATGATGCACAACGCCCCTGCAGTCGAAGAAAACGCAAAGCAAAACTTTTACATTCGACCGAACTTGGCTCGCTTTTTCGGTCTTGGTTCGGCGGCAGCTTTCATCGAGATGACTTAGCTTTGGTTTCCACGTCATAACCATAAAACCACGATTCGTCACCAGTTATGAACCTCTGGAGCAAATTTGGGAGTCCAACATCTCATTAGCAATGTTCATGCGATGCTGCTTTTGGTCGAAATTGAGTAGTTTTGGTACGGATTTTGCGGCGACCCGTCTCATGCCCTAATCATTGAAAAAAATCGAATGGCACGAGCCAATCGATATGTCTAGGTCCTCAGCAATTTCTCTAACGGTGATTCGACTATTGGCCAATACCATTTTCTTCACTTTATCAATTTTTTCGTCTGTTGTTGAAGTGCTCGGGCGTCCGGCATGCCGGGACGCTTTTCATCGTTCACATCTTCTCGGCCTTCTGAGAACATTTTGTACCATCGATAAACGTTGCTTTGGTCCAAAGTAGCTTCTCCGTATGACACAGTCAACATTCGGAATGCAGCCGCGCACTTAATTTCGTTTTTCACACAAAATTTAATACAGGTTCTTTGATCCATCTTTTTGAATAGGTAAAAATCGAAGACGAGCCGAAACACGTGCAAGCAAAGCAGCTGTCAACAATTAACTGAATATTCAAAATGGCCGAACTCGTCGTCAAGAGTGAGAGACATGAGTACCAACATAGCGGCACAAAAAAATCGAAATTCGAATATACGTAACGTGCGAAAATTCAAAATTCGGGATACTTTTTGAACAGACCTCGTATATAAATATATGTGAATGAGTGTGTGTGTGAGTGCGGCAATTTGCATGACAACTAACTTTCTAAAGAAAATTTGCTAAAAGGCGTGAGCTGCACACACACACACACACACACTCAAGAGGTTAAGTCGTCGCTACAATCTCTGCTCTGATGAGTTTTTCCTATGATGTTGGTGATTATTTAGCTGATTGCCCGCTTCGCCAAACGAGACTTGATGGCTTAGAAGCGCAAAGGTGCTGAGATTGGCTATAATTTCAGATGTCAGCGCTACGTTCTAACCAACTGCCTCGGCTCGTCAGCTGCCTGGCTTATTATGTAGATAATTATTTGGAAAAAAAAACATAAATAAATAATAAAAAAATAGTCTGGCGCCTGTTGCTAGTAAATTAACTAATAAATAGCAGGCACTGTAAACAAAATTTATTGTGTTGGAAAAAAGCGCACTCTAATTAAATTCTTGCATAATTTATTAACGCACATGTACTTATTTTTTTAATAAGATTTTACAGTATTTTTTCTGCTCTACAACAACAGTTAATGAATGCATTGCAATTAATAAAAAGTTTCTAGTACACGTCCGCAAAAAACCAGGTCAATACAACCCAGACAAGGCAAGCAGGCAAACGACTAATATTGCAGTGCAACGTAAAAGCAAAAATGATTTAATTACAACTCGATAAATAATGAAATACTTAAACAGCAAAGCTGTTAACTTGAGCGCTTGCAAGCAAAAGGCGTTGTTGTAACTGATTTTTACTGTACCAACGAACGGACGATCGCCCGCCTCTTGACCTTTTCGCTCCATTTGCTAATTTTTCTGTGAAATTAATCAAGTTATCAAAGGCAAGCACAATAAAACCTTGTTTTTCTTCTTTGATATTAAACCGAACACTTTTTATTTTAATTGATATTTCTTTCGATTTGGTTGGAATTGGCAATTAATGTTTACCTGCCTAACCGGGATAGCTAAGCCGGCATGATAGGTTTTTAAATATTTTGCAGAATAGTTTCCATTCATTTTTTTTAATGCTGTGTAGTAGGAAACACTTAATGAGGAATCAATCGTTAATTCAAAGCTGTATTAAGCAGCAGTTTTTGACGGTCAGTGCTTGGTATAAATTTTAGAGATGGTTTACTGGATATCTTTATTTTCTCTACGATTTCTGGTGTTGTTGTAGTTTCGGACGTCCTTGACGTGGATTGTCTTCACGTTTACATTCAGTAACACATCATTCTACTGTACTAATTGATGGCGAAAAGTGCCTATACACTTTCAACATTCGTTCATAAATTTCATTTGCTTTTAAAACTCCAAAAATAAAAATTGAATCACTGCACGCAACTTTATTTTTTACGTCGCCGAAAATACTAGGACACGTCGATACTAAATGGTTTGTAAACAAAGAATGAATTGACAGATTCGAATGAAACTTCACATATATTCTTATATAGAGTGTGCCAACATAACAAACAAAAAATAAATAAAAATAGGCTAACAGCAACGCCTTCTCTTATCGAACCGAAGAAGTTATTGAACTGAACATAGGTGAAAATTTTCTCATTCCCCCTTTGGGGTAATTTTTCCATTGTTCAAAAAATTTTTTTTCGCGGAATCGCGCAAAAAAGATTGAAAAACGAAAAATCAACTAACCGAAAACTGCACGAATTTCTCTAAGACATGTATCTATTTAGTTTCCAGATCTGTGAAGTGGTACTAAATATTTTCTGACTAATAATCTAAAGCATGTACATCTCAAAATCTATTTTTTGAAAAAGAGAAAATAAAATAAAATATATGATGAATATTCTTATGAAAAAAATGACACTTATTGAATTAATTAAAGTTGAAAAAATTACATTTGGTATTCAACTATTCACAACCAAACGCAACTAAACTGATTAGTCGATATCGCGCCGATTCTATTGTTTCTTTTGGAATGGACAGTTCGTTCTTGAAGCGGGCGAGTAAATGATGTGAAATTTTATTTTTGCTACATTTACCTTATCCTCTCAAAGCTAAATAGTTTTTTTTTTTCATCAACTTCCACCATAACTTTTTTACACCTATCTCCTTATAGTCAAAACACTCTGGGCCTCGGCATAAGAGCGCGCTCAAGACCAAATCCACTCATGAAACGTTGTCTATTCACACAAAGATATGCATAACTCCTATCCTTAATTTGGGTACAATTCAGAAAAATATCACAACTATTGAAATGTGAAAAAATTATAAAAAAAATATTCACCAAAAAAATTTGTTGAAATTTCTACCAAATTTTTTTTAATCACTGACAATTAAAAATGACTGTTTCATAAAGTTAAAGGGAAATTTTTAGCAAAAAACAAAATTGGGAAACATTTTTTTTTTTATTAAAAATTTTAAATATTTTTTTTTTTTAATTCAAAATTTTAAATAATTTTTTTTTTAATTCAAAATTAATAATTTAATAAAAAAAAAAAAATTAATTAAAAAATTAAAAAAAACAATTTTTTTTTTAAATTATAAAAAAACCAAAACTATTGGAACTTGAAAACATTATAAAAAAAACATTCACCAAAAAATTTGTTGAAATTTTTACCAAATTTTTTGTTTGTTATTCCCTGACAATAATAATGTTAAATTGAAATTTTTAGCAAAAAAAATTGAAAAAAAAGGTTTTTTAATAAAAAAATTTTAAATTAATTTTTTTTTTAATTCAAAATTAATTAAAAAAAAAACGATTTTATTTTAAATTAATTAAATTAAAAAATTTAAAAAAAAATTGTTGTGTTGTAAAAATTGCAATTATTTTTTGTTGGTGTTTTTTTTTTTAATGTTTTATCAGAAATATGAAAGAAAACCTGTGGAATACATTAATTTTTATTTTTAATGTTTTATCAGAAATATGAAAAAAAACCTGTAGAATACATTTATTTTGTTTTCTCTCAGAATGAAAATTATTTGCCTAATAATTAAAAGAAACAAGATATTTGTTAAGGATACATGTTACGGCAATAATGAAGCGTCGGGTCAAGTGTTCGAAAATGAAATAAGGCCAAACTCGTGAAAATATACTGGAAAATTGGGTTAACTGAACAGGGTACTGTAAGGCCAACTGTGAATGGAAATAAAAATTATTAAAAAAAATTGCACGCATATTTTATTTATAGCCGCTAAATGGACCACCCTTTATTATTGGATTTTTTTAGTTTCATTTTTATTCTATTCTATTTTATCTATATAATTGCATTTCAATAAATTTCGCAACCTTTGAAGGCCATATTTGCTCGCAATAAATAAATATTTTTATGATTCATATTTTTTCACTCCACTACCAGCTTTTTTTTTTGTCAGCTATAATTGCTTTTGTTTGCTTATCACAAAATCCCAAGCATAATAAAAATTGTTAGCTTGAATATTCGATAAGCAATATTATAAAACCTTTACATAAATAAATAAATATTTAGAATTATGAAGAAATCCGTAAAATAAAATGATCTTTTTTTTTGCTGTGACTTCATGGGCAGAGGTATACGATGCCCCATAGATTTGAAATCAGTTTCTATAAAAAACCAGCTGTTTTTCTAATATTAGTAATTGACTGATTTCTTGGTGGATGCCTCGATTCCTGAGGTTCACAAGGTCGCTGAGATTGAGATTTTTTTGAATGGCTTTGAATTTCTATTAGGTATTTGTTGTATCTGATATGGAAATGATTAGCGGAGAAATGGAGGTGAACAACTTAGTGCGCGCTCGTTTATCACATTTTCAATGGTCCGTAGTAATTAATTACGTCATTTTGTGCATTGTCTTTGTTGTTGGTGGGCGGATAAACTGACTGGCAAGGTGTTGGTTGCCGCAACTGATAAGATATAACGCTAACAAACGTGTGTACGCTAAATATTTCAACAGCAACAATAATTCAGTGTGAGTTGGAAAGCGATTTTAGGAGGAACTAAAGACAGAAAAGTGTATTTTATAAGAAACTCAATTGCATTGTTAAAAAATAAAGTGCAAATATCCCAAAATATAAAATACTAATATATAAAAAATATAAAATACTAATATATAAATAAATATATAAATAAATTATAAGTATTAGAAAAAATTCAAAAATTCGAAAAAAAACAAATGCTCATCGTTATTTTTCGTTCCTTTAGTGCCGAAGAAGTTTGAAAAATGACGTGAATTACAAAAAATAAAAAAAATTAACAAAAATGCACGCACATCATAAAAAAACTAAAATAAAATAAAATTCTTAATCATGTGAGTGTGTGCGTTTGTAAAAAATAGCGAAATAGCTAAACTATTACCAAAGATTTAAGCACCAAATTCCCTGCCAAAAACAAAAAAAAAAAGCAGCAGCGACCACTACAAAAATCTGTATGATACAATTTTTCAACAACCAGTGTGCATTTCATTACACAAAACTCCCGCAAGGCAACGAAACAAGAAAAGAAATCGCCAGCAATGTTCGACGTACCACCTAAATGTCCCGCTTTGGCCAACAAATTGACTGGCATTTTCGGTTGGCGTCATACATATAAAGTGGCAGCCAAGCACGAAGGCATACAACATACATTCCTGCAGAAATCCTATTCATTAACGTTGCCAAAACGGCCGTCGTCACCCTATCGTGGGCAAAAGGTAATTGAAATCTGAAAAGTTCAAAAGACAAAAAGGAAAAACAAACAAAAAAAAAAAAAGAATCCAAAAAATGTATAAACAAATTTAGTGACGTAATTGTGGATAACTGTGAAAAATTACGTTAAAAAGTAATTTTATTATATAAAATGCAATAGACATTTATACTTTGTTTTCTCATAAAATCAAAGTTTATAAATCAATTGAAAAGAAACGGTTGGATTAGGTACTTTAAGTATTTAACAAAGTCAAGTGGAAACATTAAATTTATCCATTTGTAATGGGCATTTAGGCAGGTTGATAGCAGCCGTCAAAAATAAAGACCCATTGCTGCGGCCCTGTGGCTAAATTTTAAGCCACAGTCGGCATACTCGACGACTTTAATGGCGCTACACTACAAAATTTATCAGATTTTAATTTTTTAATTTATTTTATTCAATTTTAACTAATTTTCAATAACGAAAAAAATAGTCTAACAAGATCCATAAAAATTATAGTTGGGAAACTTTATGCAAAATTCAACATATTTTCATCAAAGTTTTGAACTTTTTAATTAGAATGTTTGGAGAACTTCTGGATATGTAGTTCTATAGCCCAAAATTTCCAAACATTCAAAAAAATTTCATCAAAGTTTTAAACTTTTTAATTAGATTTTTTCAAGAACTTTTGAGTATGCAATTTTATAGCCCATTCAATTTTAGTATATTAAAGTTGCTTGAAGTCGCTGAATAATCGCGTTGATTTTGTATTTTGTAATGATTCGCTTCATAATCGATCATAGATGTGACGCTTATGTGACGTTTTCCTGGCTAGTTCAAGGACTTCATATCCAATTCTTCCTTATACTTTTGGATATAATATTTTTAAATAAAATATTTTGAATTATAATAATAACTATGCCCCTAAATGATAAATTACTAATATTGTCAATTTCGTGTATTGATGCTGAATTGTATTGAAAGATCTCGTCACCAGTGCCCCATTCGCCATCATCTACTCATGCGTCTGTAAAAGTGGTATTTTGCCGAGTGCATCTATGAGCACTTCGTCAGTCATTTACCATACTTGCACATCAATGATCGAATATTTCATTTAGGCTAGCCCTCAGATTCCAGATTCCAAAGCCTGATTTATTCAGTGTGGGAAAGTGAGAGAGGAGAGATGAAGCTGTTTATTCCTCTTCGTTATTCTTGCTAATCTGTTTAAATTTTTTGAAATGTAAGCCTAGTTTTTCTACACATCAACGTTAAGAAGTTCCCGTTACGTTTCATACCATATATCTTCGCTCGTCCCATCGTTCTGTCGGAAAACTTTTCTCCGATTTTTGATGTGCCTGTTTAAGTCGATATACCTAAAGAGTCCTACAATTTTGTTTTGTCTTCGAAAGACAGATGGTTTCTAAATATCAAAAAAAATTTCTTGGTGGAAGTATATTTGGAGATTTTTTGAGTGACCACTACTAAAAGTATGAGAAATGCATGTCTACAATGGCCTTCAAATTCGAGTCATCCCAGTTAGTAGCCCGCACAAACCCATTCGGTTATGGCTTGCCTATAATGAAGTTTTTATTTTTAGAAAACATAGTTGATAATATAACAAACACAATATAACTCAAAGTTTCAATTTTTTTAGAAAATTTCAAAAATTCCTCGTATTTTCGACACGAAAAAAATTTTAAATTTTTTAGTCAGAATTCTTAGACAAATTCAGAGTAAGCAATTTTTATAGTCCATTAACGGCGGCTGAAACGCATCGAGAGCTACAAAAAATTTATGGAGATGCTGCTTTAAGTGAAACAACGTGCCGATATTGGTTCCGTCGCTTCAAAGACGGTGATTTTAATGTTGACGACCGTCCGCGTGAAGGAAGGCCAAAAACCTTCGAAGACGCTAAATTGGAGGCATTGCTCAATGAGGATCCGTCTCAAACGCAAGAAGACCTTGTTTCAGTATTAGGAGTTACCCGCCAATCCATTTCCAAGCGATTGCATGCTTTGGGAATGATTCCGAAACAGGGGTTCCTTATGAGTTACAACCAAGGGATGTTGAACGTCTTTTTTCGCCTATAAAAAACTGCCCCAGCAGCAAAAAAGGAAGGGTTTTCTTCATCGCATCGTGACGGGTGATGAAAAATGGATTCATTACAGCAATCCAAAGAAAAGAAAGTCATGGAGACTGCCCTGTCATGATTCTACGTCGTAGCCTCGGCCAAATATTCACGCTGCGAAGGTATGTATTTGGTGTGACCAAGTTGGTGTTATTTATTATGAACTGTTAAAACCAAACGAAACCATCACTGGGTATCGGTATCGACTTCAATCGATGCGATTGAGCCGAGCACTGCGCAAGAAGCGGCCGCAATATGCGGAGAGGCATGAACAAGTGATTCTACAGCATGACAACGCTCGGCCTCACGTTGCCAAACCCGTTGAAACACTGAAATAGGAAATCCTATCCCACCCGCCATATTCTCCAGATATTGCGCCGTCCGATTATCACTTCTTCCGAACCATGGCACATGGTCTAGCTGACCAGCAGTTCCAATCATATGAAGCCATCAATGAATGGCTTGATCCGTGGATAGCCTCAAAAGGTGAACAATTTTACCGCCACTGTATACGAGATTTACCAGAAGATGGGAAAAAGTAGAAGCCAGCGATGGGCAATACTTTCAATGATTCACTTGTAACCAGTTTTTCAGAACAAAGTTGTATTTTCATAAAAAGAAAACAGCGAGAACTTAGTTGCGCACCTAATACAAAATATAAAAAATTAAATAAGAAATATAAAAAATTATTCAAAAAATATAAAAAATTAATTAAAAATTATGAAAAATTAAATAAAAAATGTAAAAAAATAAATAAAAAATATACAAAAGTATTAAAACTGTGACTATAATGACTAAATTACTAAATTTTTATTAAGGGGGTGGTAGGGTTTAGCGCTAAAAAAAACACTTTTTTTTTTGAATTTTTTACAGAAATATGGCTAAGATACTTTAATAAAATCAGTTGCATGTTATTGTACATCTTTTCAATAAGTTTTTAAAAAATATTAATAATAAAATATTGACAAATAAGCCCATGACAGAGTTTTTTTGGAGATATGTTTTTCGAGAGGGGCTCTGCGGTGCCAATCGGCATTCGTCGTAGAATCATCTGAAACTAAAAAAGTCGAATTTTTCAGTTAAAGTATGACGTAATGCTCCCCCCCACATGAATAAAAATTTTTTTTTTTCATTTTTGTAGTTTTGGTGGCAAAAAAACGTAAAACGAGCATTTTTGGCGAAAAATTTCGCCATATTTGTAAGTGAAAAATAACCTTAAAAAAAATAAAATAAAAAAAAACAGTGTGAGGGGGAGGTATTTTTGATTTAGAAAACGTGTGCCAAATTTGAATAGTTTCGGAGTTGTGATTGGCACCGACTTTTAAGAAGTCGTTTCGGGAAAAACGCGTTTGAAAAAATGACTGAAAAATTATCTATGCTCCGCATTCGAGGTAGAGTGCCTACAAAGGCTATAACTTTCAGAGTTCTGCTCCGATCCTCTTAAAATTTTGACACAACATTCTTGAAATGATTTACTATAAGATGAGTGAAGAAAAAAAATTTCGATTTTGTGACCCTACCCCCCCCCCTTAATATTAAAAATTAAATAAGAAAAATAATAAAAAAATTAATAAAAAAAATTAATAAAAAATATAAAAAATTAAATAACAAATATAAAATATGAATAAGAACTATTAAAAATAAAATATGAAATATAAAAAATTAAATAAAACATACAAAAAATTAAAATTATTAAAATAATAAAATAATTAATTATTAAAACTTTTCAATATGTCGCGTGAACAGTGATGTTTTATTTGGGGCTCGAATGATGGAGAATTTATGTATAGAGTTTAGTCATCTTCTGTAGACATTGGTGACTGTTGGTCAATTGAAGTTTTTTGAGAATAATTGAAGAGATTACATAAACATCTTATTTCATATTTCTAAGTAATAATCCCGTATTTATAAAATTTCGAAAGTATCTCTGAATATTTTTAATTACCGATTTTTTTTAACAGAAATTCTTAGGAGTAGTTCCTTGAAAGTTTGGTGTGAATTGTATTTACAAAGTTCCCAAAATAGAAATCCCTTTCTTCGAGTATTTTATTCTGAAAAGAAAGAATAAAATAATTGAAAAAAAAAAACGGCTAATACACCGATCTCTTTAATAGATGCTCGCGCGTGATTGCCAGAGCAATGTTCTCTAGAATTTTTCAATGTCTAAATTTATAAAAATTCATTTTTAAATGCCATTTCATGCGCTGCATAAAGTTAAAACAGCTATAAAAAACTGTTAACTATGGAAATTGAGCAATCAACTAACCAAGCAGTCGCTCACATTCATTCATTCACTCATCCATTGATGCGCTGGGCAGAGCGGCGTGTTTCCGGTTATTTGAATTGTTTTTTTTTGTTTTGTTTTTTGCTTTATTAAAATTTATTTTACAAGTCCACAAAAAAGGCAAACTATTTTGCTATGATAATCTACGTTGAATATTAATTTTGGATTTGGTGTGAATTTATTGTTAATTTGTTTCCATTTTCTGTTGTCTTTTGCAACAGTTTGCCATATAAGTGTCTCTCGTTTTTTACCTACTTTTGTTCTCATTTTTTATTTAAAAGCGCAGGTATGCATTTACGAACGCATTCAAGTTGATGTATATATATTATATATGAATGTATGTATATTTAGTATACTGTGATGCAAGTACAGGCTGGCAACGAGTTGCGGATAATTAACAGGAAAATGTAATTTATTTCGTTTTGAAAGAACTCTTCGTTTTTTTTTTTTTGTTGGTATCCACGAATCCATTTCTGACTTGTTCATAAGATGGTGCCCAGGGCGTGAGATCGGATGAGGTATTTTGGTGCAATGCCTCAAAACACTTTTTGACCGGCTACCGAACACGTGGTTGAACGACGCCTTGCCATTACAGTAAGATTAAAGAAATCTACTTTGTTGCGGCAAAAAATTAAAATTAGTCACTATGTGGAGAAAATGCGCATGACCGCCAACAAAACAAAAAACAAAATCGTCAAAAATTCACCCAATTTTTAGGCACCTGAAGCTTGTAGATTATTATAATAAATTTCAATTGGCTGCATACCCAGAATTTTTCAAAAAGTGTATAATATCGTAAAATTTGTTGACTTTTCTTTTTTTTAAGTTGCACAAAGTTTGAAGCTTGGATTTATATGTTTTGTGTAGGAAAAAAAAAATTATCAAAATTAAATGAGAAACAAGAAAATTAAAATTAAAACTCGTCAACAAGTCCTAGTGATTTATTTATTTAACACAGTGTATGCATTAGTGCTAGTTTTCTAATACTGAATTTTCCCACAGGCCACTCGATTACCTCCTCCCCTAGCGATATGTAGAATGAATTCGGCTCTGAAACGTTTACCGGTATGGCATGCCGTCTAAAATGAAGTGATTAAACCCAGAATTTGAAAGGAAAATTACTTCTTTAGAGCATTTTTGAGTTTTAATAATTCAGCGCGTTGGAAACGAACAGCCATGTTTTTAAAAATAAATGGCCTGAAACCATTAAAAATACCATTTTGAAGCATTTTTATAAAATTCCAGAGCTCTTCCTCGGTGTGGCATAAACTTCGTTATTTTCTGGAAACGAACGAAGAACTTTGCTATTTCAAATAAATCAAAGATATAAAACTGATCGGCTACTGCTCTCCACCTAAATGCGTATGCTGAAATAAACGCTTGCAGCACTTGCACATAAAATGTATACTCGTAGTTTTTCGAAGAGCAAAGGATTAAAAAAAAAGGATTTTCAAAGATGAAGCGATGAAATAGATTCAGGCTATTTTTACAAATATCTTTTAATTTCTAATATTAGCTGACATTTTCTATAGTAAAATTTTCTATAGATCTACATTTAGTGCTTTCAACCGATTTTATATAGAAAATGTAACGTAAAGCCGGAATTTTGAGTCTGAGCTCGCTTTTAGAATGCGATACAAGGCTTAGTTATTTCATAATTGAACATCAGTTCCTATCATAGACTTGCTGAACTAAATTTTGTTTATTTTGTGATTCTCGAATAATATCTAATATCTTGGCGATTTTTTTTTTTTTTTTTTTTTTTTTTTTGTTTTTTTTTTTTGAAGGCCTGGGAAATTTGCAAAATGTCTTACTTAAGGGTTTAAGCAATTTCATTAGAGGATGGGAATCAAATGCAGTTATCACAATTGCCTTTTCCTTACTTATGTTGTATAACAACTTATAGAAAAAAATTAATTTAAAAAGAAACAAAAAAATTGCTTTAGTACTTTCGTCAATACAAAACAAGCGCGCTTTGCCCACTTCATACGATAATTGTGAGTGTCTGAATTCCTTTGGCTGCCACTGTACCGAGAAACTTTTTCGAAATTATTTACTTTAACTCTTATCCGTTCTGACTGTGTGTCTAAATGGTGTAGCTGCTTGCCGATAGCACAATTTGAAATCCGCATCTTGCCAAAAATATATTGTATATTTCTATTTTTAATTTATTTTCATGCCTCTCAGTTTCATATTTTTTTTCCTCATGATGCAATGTTTGGTATGCCAACAATTTTCTACTCCTTATTCCAAGTTGTTGTTGTTGCTTTATTATTTTTCCCTATTGTGTATTTTTCCCAGTATTTTTTTTATTTATGAGGCTATGTTTTTTGTTATATTCATTTAGTCCGTCATAGCGTCATGAGTCGTACGTTTGTTGGCTTTGTTGACTTTGTTTGGTTTTTCTTTTCAAACAACGCAATGGATTTCAGCAAGTTTGTTTCCATTGAAATCTTTCGTTTTGTATTTCTTTTTGTTTCGGTTATGAGCAATCGTGTAACCATATAAACAATGAATGCAACACACTTTTGGCCAAACAAGCTGCCAAATTCCTATTTGTTTTGTCAGTTTTATTTATTATTATTTTTATTTGTCTTGTTGCATTCGCTACACCCACATGTGACAGCCATGAAGAACAATTTTCGCTGTCTTTATATGGGTTTTATGAGTCACGAAAGAGTGTCAAATGTGAGGCATAAAATCTGATAATAAATGGCAGTTGAGCAGAATTCATTGAATGTTAAACTGCAAGAAAGGAAAATTCAATTCAATTGAAAATAAGAAAAATACTTACTTACTAGTTTTAAACTTTAAATTACGAAATGCAATATGACGATTTTTAAAATTGGAGAATTCTATTTGTTAATTTATAACTTTTCTGTAAAACTTATCTAACTATTTTCTAAAATATTTATTATAGAAGAAGAAAAAGAAAAAATTACGAATCGCTTGTGTCTTTATTTTAATAAGTCGGGCTTCTTATTTCAATTTACGATATATTCCCACATCTTTTAAAAAATGCCCTTAAGGTCTGAGATCTATCCTATTTAAAGTTCCGTTGGCTTATGGGAATCATCAACGCTTTATGTAAATGCTTAACACCTATGCGAAAAAAATTATCAAAAATCAAAGAGAATTTGCGTGACACTAAAGCTCCTTCCAGTAGATTTCCAGGCAAAATATATTGCCAGCGGTGCAGCAATAAGATTGAACACCTCCTTAAGTGTAAGCCTTTTAGAGTTTCTCGGACTGATGAACTATAAGTATATGCACTCCTGCCTACAGCTGCTATCACAAAGTTCACGACCCTCCTATCCTCTAGAAAAGAGTAGGAACTAAACGATTTAAGATAAGGCGCATGTATGCACAGATGACTCAAAGATCGGGGTGTATGTTCCAAATATTTGATGATTTTCAGTTTTTTGGCACACCCACTACTGCTGTGTTTTTCAGGCTGAAGAGAAAGCCGTGACACTGGTGTAGTCTGATGAGGTAACTGGAGATGATATCTACATTTTCACTGATAGTCAGAAGGCGATAAATCGCTCTTATAACAGTCGATAAGCTCTAAAGTAGCTATGAAAAGTATGAAACTCTTAATGAGAAGGCTGAGTCATTTAAAATAAGAGGTAGCATGGGTTCCAAGCCATTTGCCAAGACATTGAGGGGAACTGCAGAGCCAATAACCTAGCACCAACCTAAGTTACAATTCACAGACAATTACATGGCATACTCTTACAGACATGTGGGCTACTAATTTTTTAAGAAATTGTAAGCACAGCGAATGGAAAATGGTTTGACGAAACCATCTGCAGAATCGCCCGCCAATTGTGGCCGACTCTCAATGCTTAACGCACAGAATCTCTGATAAGAAGGAATAGGAATAGCTATACCGCACTGATTTCCGTTATAACGGGCACTACCTATAGGAGGGTACAGATACATTACTTCTGTAGAAATTGTCTAAATGAATATGAGGAGGAGACATTTGTGCACCTTCTGTGCTACTGTCCTTCTCTACGCAGATTCACCCATTTTAGGTAGAGAATATCTCAATGGATTAGAGCAACTCGGCTCGGTGGAAATTAAGGACCCTCTAAAGTTGTTGAATGGTTCTACTTGGTTTTAGGAGCGGCAAGGACAAGTTATCCACGCGGCATCACCACCGGAAGTGAGCCTGAGTGTGTCTCATAGTGGACAGCCGCTACAATCTAACTATTTAAAAGCGACTTCTTAAACGAGAATTTTTGACGTATACAGTAAAAAAAAAATTACCGAATGCCAACTAAAAAGTGACCTTTTCCAATGTGAAACTCATTTTTCAAAGTGAAAAGGTCACTGGCCTATAAGGCATTCATGACGCGTACTTTCGAATAATAGCTCTTACGAACTTGAAATTCCTATCCGTAAACATACGAAAAATAATTAAAAAGTACTAGAATTTATTTTTAACTTCTTTTTGTGCCGTCTTCGATTCTTCGAAGCGGATGTCGCATTCGCTGCCCATCATTTTGAACACACACACACACACACACACACCAGGTAAAGGCAACCAACCCCTTTTGTCGATTTCCTTATTTTACGAAATATTTTGCTACTGTTAATTAGCTTACCAAGTCACGTACCACGCACAAGAATACGAACAAATTGAATATTGATTATTTTTAATTATACTTTCTTGTCTTATTAACCAGTACTATTTGTACTTAAATATTCTCTAACTACATGCCTTTTTTCCTTCTTCCACTTTCATTTGCAGGAGCCTGATTCTTGGGTTGCCGTCCACCATCTACAGACACAGTCGGGCATTCTAGACCCGGACGATTGCGTCGGTGATGTAGCCGATGATCGTGAACAGATACTTGCCAGTTACGATGATTCCGGTCCCGATCCGGGCGTACCGCAGGGCGGTGGAGATGGCGCTTCTGGCAGCTCTTCTGTAGGTACTGGCTCTCCAGACATCTTCCGCGATCCAACCAATACAGATGCGCCAACAAATGGGCAACGCGGCGATGTGTCCACGCCACACATTGAAGTCACCAGCACCACCGCCTGTCCCGTGACCGGTCTCGGACTACAAGTGCGTCGCAGTAGTGATCCAAATTTGCTGGCTTCACTGAAGGCGGAAGGTGGCAATAAGCGATGGTCAGCGGCAGCACCACATTGTGGCGGAGACTCACCCGATCGTGTGCTGCTCGATAAGACCGGCTACCTAGCGCCGCAATGGGAAGAAGAAGATGATGGTCAGCAGCATTCGGCAAACGCACCGTCGCAGCAACCGTTCGCACGCTCTGGCCGCTTGTCCATGCAATTTCTAGGTGACGGTACCGGTTACAAGTGGATAGAGGCCGCTGAGAAGTTACAACATCAGCAGCACCCTCACCAGCAACAACAACAGCATCCGCAGCAACAGTCGTCTCATCAGTATGCACCGCAAGGACAAATGTATACAACCAAGTCTTTACCGCGTGAAAGTAAGCGCAAAGAGCCGCTCGGCCAGGCATATGAATCGATACGTGAAAAAGATGGCGAAATGTTGCTCATCATCAATGAGTACGGCAGCCCGCTTGGACTGACGGCTATACCGGACAATGAGCATGGCGGCGGTTTGTTGGTGCAACACGTAGAACCGGGTAGTCGCGCTGAGCGCGGACGTTTACGGCGAGGCGATCGCATATTGGAGATCAATGGCACCAAATTGATTGGACTGACCGAAGGTAAGGTGCAGGAATATTTGCGACGCTCATTGGAGGCGTCTGAGCTGCGTATACGCGTGTTGCGTGCCGGTGGAGTCAGCGGTGGCAATGCTAATCCACGAAATGGCAGCAAATCGCGTCGTCGCGACTCCAAAGTGGCAGAAATGATTGAGGCAGAGGAGAAGTTGGCGTCGTCGGTGGAGACCAAGGTGGCGACGGTATCGCCAACACGAAAGCCGAACACAGCGCCGGTGGGTACTTCACTGCAAGTGGCGAATACGCGCAAGCTTGGGCGTAAGATCGAAATTGTGCTGAAGAAGGGTCCAAATGGACTGGGATTTTCCGTGACGACGCGCGACAATCCAGCCGGTGGCCACTGCCCGATTTATATTAAGAATATATTGCCGCGTGGTGCTGCCATTGAGGATGGACGCTTGAAGCCGGGCGATCGGTTGCTGGAGGTGGACGGTGTGCCGATGACTGGAAAAACACAAACAGATGTGGTGTCCATATTGCGTGCGACACAACCCGGCGCTACAGTACGATTGGTGGTGTCGCGGCAGCAAGAGTTGGCCGAGCTGGATGAAAGAGAAATTGTAAGTAGGCGCGAGGGCATTGAGTAATGAATAGATTATTCAAAGTGTTTTTAAATATTGAAAGTAGAATAATTTATAATTCTCAATATTTTAATTCAGAATTAAAAAAGGTATTTTTACTCGTAAAAATTAATAATGAAAAAATTATATTTCTAGAACTATGAGGAAAAAGAGCGCGATTTGAATACACCACCAAAGCCACCGGCTCCAGTGCTTCCCTCTTCCCTTCAAAAGCAACACCAGCAAGATAAGCTGCCGAATGGCGTTCTAAAGTCTAACAGCGCACGCTCGCTGTTTGAGCAACACCAACAACAACAGCAATACCAGCTTAACGAATCTCAACACTTCATAGATGCCGGCAGTGAGTCAGCTGCCTCAAGCGTGAGTAGTTTTCGAATATCTCGAAAGAGGGGTCCTAATATTAATTTCCTTTTCGCTTTCTCTCTCAACTACAGGATAGTCTACAGGCAGGCATAGCTTGGCGCTCACGTGAGGTGCTCACACTACATATACCCGTCCACGATACAGAAAAAGCGGGTCTTGGTGTCAGCGTCAAAGGGAAAACCAGTTCGAATTCCAGCAGCGGCAATGGCTCTATGAAACACGACGGTGATTTGGGCATTTTCGTAAAGAATGTCATACATGGCGGTGCAGCATCACGAGATGGTCGGCTGCGCATGAATGATCAGCTGTTGAGTGTCAATGGTGTATCATTGTTGGGTCAAAATAATGCCGAGGCAATGGAAACATTGCGTCGTGCCATGGTCAACAATCCTGGTAAGCATCCTGGCATGATAACGTTATCGGTGGCGCGTAAAATCGCGCGTTCTGCCAGTTCTGGTGACATACTCGAGCAGACCAACAGCAGCTCAAACACGAGTGATAATTCCGGTGCCACAGTGATCTATCTGAGTCCCGAGAAGAAGGAGGCACGTGGTAGTGGTAGCGCAGCAAATGAAATGAACAGGTTAGTTAGTTAGTGTGTGTGGATTTGTGTAATGAGAATTTTACTTAAGTTTTAATTCATTCCACTTCGTGCAGATGGAGCAATCCCGTATTAGATCGTCTAACCGGTGGAGTTTGCTCCTCGAATTCATCACAACAGGCGCGTCGACCGTCACGCGATCTCTTGAACGCTGGTAGTGGAGGTGGAGGTAGTGGACCCGGCAGCGTTGGCGTGCATGGCTTGCGCAATGAAAGCTACTACATGGCAACGAATGAAACGTGGTCGCCAGCCTTGCATCAGCAACAAATGGTGAATGGCCATGTCAACAGCAACAATACAGTTTTAATCGAAGATGATCCAGAGCCAATGTCACCGTAAGTTTTATTACAGTGCTTAAGCACAAGTAGAAAGGAGGACAGGATAGCCAAGCGAATCTGAATATATTTTTATTCACGTTTTTATAATTATATATAATAGAAAGTTTTATTTATTATTTTCCCATTTGTTCCATATGCAGTACTCTCCCCCACCGTCCCAATGATTCAGTGTGCACACAGAATAGCAGCACCGCTCAGAACACTTCTACAGCGCCACCCGGTGCTCCGGTAAATTTCGATTCCACTTACTCCTCACAGCTAAGTCTCGAAACGAATAACTCCGGCGTTGAACACTTCTCGCGCGATGCGCTCGGTCGCCGTTCGATTTCGGAAAAACACCACGCCGCGCTGGATGCACGTGAAACGGGTACCTATCAACGTAACAAGAAGTTGCGCGAAGAACGCGAACGTGAACGTCGCATACAACTGACCAAATCTGCCATCTATGGTGGTTCGATGGAGTCGTTGACGGCGCGCATCGCCAACGCCAATGCCCAAATACCCGGTTATAAGCACACGAAGGCCGCCTCTGGTGTCGAGACACAACAAATGCAGGCAGAAGCGCGCGATCAAGTCGGCGATTTGGGGCCCTCGTTGGGCTTGAAGAAATCTTCATCGTTGGAGTCTCTGCAAACTATGGTGCAAGAGATACAAATGTCGGACGAGCCACGCGGACCGACGGCGTTACGTGCGCCGCGTGGACGCGGACGTGAGGATAGTCTGCGTGCCGCTGTTGTTGCAGATCCAGAAGCTGGCAGTGAGTTACAAATTGAATGTAAACTTTTCACGAACATATATTCATTTCTATATTTTCGAACGACAGAACCGCGCAAGCACTGGCTGCTCGAGGAGGGTACCGATCAGGATGGCGGTTTCGCACACCGCAACGGTCCCTTTCAGAGTTCGTTGAACGATGGCAAACATAAATCGCGCGCCAAGAAACCGAGCATATTGCGCGGCATTGGACATATGTTTCGCTTCGGTAAGAATCGCAAAGATGGCGTTGTACCGGTAGAATCTCAGACGCCTTCAGTGGCTGAGCGCCCGCCCGCTAGTTTACCCACTAATCAGTTGCCAGCAGCAGCATTGGCAGCGCTCGATCGGAATACGAAGCTGCTGCCCCCAGCCTACCAACCGCCGCCACCCTTACCGCCTGCAAACGCTGCCGGACCAGGTGGCAGCGGCGTAAATGGTGGCAGTGGAAGTGGCGCTGCCGGTGGCATAGGCGGTGTGGGTAATATGTCATCGAACTCGAATGGTATACACCACAATGATATTTTCAATCATCGCTATCAGCACTATGCCAATTACGACGAACTGCATCAGCAACAAATTAGGTGAGCGCGCGTTTGGTTCGCTACAAATTTTATGAACTTATTATTTCTCATCAATAACTGAAACTCTCGCATACACTCATACATTTCTATATACATATAGACACATACATTCATATATAATAAATTCATGCAAATTGCCAAGTGAGCGAAGCGCTTTATGCAAGAAAAAACAGAAAAAATACTAATGGTTTGCATTTTGACAAAGAATTTGTTAAAGCAAACGCCAAAAAATTGCATTTAAACAAATACTCGTTTACATTTTCACTATCTTTAATGGCTCTTACATATTCTCTTTCTCTTCCCATCACCAATCACCACCACCACCATATCACTTCTATTCTTCCGTTTATTTTTTCCATTTATAAAAATAAACCTAAAAACTAAAATTAAAAAAAAATGCGCAATGCGTATTGAAAAACCCAAAAAAAATTATCACTTTGCAAAATCAAAAAAAAAAAAAAAAATCAAAATACAATGCACTGTGTATGCACGAAAAACATCAGCGAAAGCGAAAACAACGCAGCTAATCATAATCAGAATAGTTCAGATGTTTTATCGGAATCGACATTAGAATGCATGCGGCAACAGGTTCTCAGGCAGCGCATTAAAGTCGAAGCGGAAAGGTAACTACTAACTACAACACACACACATACACTCATGCGTATACATGCATATGCAAATATGTTGTTGTATATGTGTGGTAGATGAAGCACTTCTTACTACACGCCACTTACTGCTCAATTAACTTACTACGTCTTTTTTCGGTTATCGCTTGGGTTCCTATTGCAGCTTTTCCCCTAGATATGTGCGTTTGAAATCGGAAGATTGGATTTGCTTTGAACTAAAGTAATTGCATTTTTTTCATTATCAGCTTAGTGATAGCAACCTTAGATCTTGTTTGTATTGTAGTTATAATTTAAGCATTTATATGTAAATTTAGTTTAATGCCTGCCACACTTTTTTTTGTACTTACTAATTTGAATATTTAAACATTGAATGCTTTATTTTGATTTTATAAAAAAAATTTTATAAATAATTATATTTTAATTATTGTACGATATTATGATTTAGTCGTAAGTAATACAAAAAATACTTTTTTTTTTTTTGAAGAAGGGAAAATTGATATAATTTAAGGGGTTATATATACCTTGTGAGCCCGAAAAAATGGACGATTGTCAAAATTTTTTTAAATAATTATGTTTTAGAACTTTTATTCAAATGAGGCATATATCATACTGAAGAGTAATTCTCGAAGAAAACATTTTGGTGTTTTTGTTTTAAAAAATGTTATTATTTATTGTTAATATCGCCCCTCCCCCGAAACGCCGTTTTTTAGAAGAGGCTTGCAGTGATCACGGTAGCGCATGAGCAGCTCAACTGGAATCATAAAAATTAAATGATTATTGTAGAAAAATGTTTTTAGGGAATCTGAACGGTTTACTTACCCAAAAAAAATTTTCTCGATATGAAAACCGCTTTGCACCAAAAAAAAAAACGATTTTTGAGGGGTTGAAAAATTAAAAAAAAAATTAATTCCAGCGAACTATGCTAATATTTAAAACAAGTAAACCGTTCAGATTCCCGAGGTTGTAACTTCGAATAATTAAAAAAAAAGTTTACGCAAATCGGTCAAATAGTTTTTGATAAATATTGATCACCGCGACGGTAATTTTGAAAAAGCACGACTTCGAAATAATCGCGTCTAAAGTTTTGCGTGCACTTCTCGTTCCAAGAAAGGTCGCGCGCTTCCACGTTCGGTAACTTTCGGTCTAGTGCTCCGATCTGTATGATTTTTTGAATTTATATTTTTAAGATGATGTACTTTTCGAATATGCCATACAAAATTTTTCGTTTTTGTAGTCCAACACAAGGTATATAACCCCTTAATTAAAAACTTTACTAGCTGCAATCCTAGCACCTCTTTAAATATATGTACGAGTATATACTAGGTCTTGCCATAAGTTCTGTGACAAATTTTACAACGTATACGGCGAGGACAGTTTGCTCTCCTTCTCAGCGCACACAACCGCAATTGCCACTAAAGTCCAAAATCGCAACAAAGTCCTCAAGTCGCTTGCCGGCAGCACTTGGGGCAAAGACAAAGAACTGTTGCTATCGACATTTCAGGCAATTGGTCGGCCGGTTCTAAACTATGCTGCGCCTGCCTAGTCGCCTGGTACTAGTGACACGCAGTGAATAAAGCTACAGATATGCCAAAATACTGCCATTCGGACAGCGACCGGCTGTCGCCTGATATCCCCTATTCAACACCTTCACAATGAGGCACAAATGCTCCCTGTAATGGAGCATAACAAACTGCTCAGCAAGCAGTTCCTGCTGGGGTGGGTTTCACCTTTACAGACACCTGCTTGAGCCAGAGCCGCCTCCTAGGCACGTCAGGAGACACCTTTTAAACTATGTCGACGAGATCCAGAACAAAACTGACAGAAATCTACTGGACCAGATAGTATTTAGACAGTCAATAAACGACATTCACCGGGAGACCGTCACCACTTTCTTAAGCTCTCGTCCTGTGAATGCAGTAGTCGGAGCCCAACCACCACCTATTGCAGATGAAGAGCTCCAGCTTCCCCGTGAAACACGCGTAACACTGGCACAACTACCTTCTGGATACTGTAGCAGGTTAAACTTCTACTTATCCAGAATCGACCCCGTCGTACTAAATATACATATGTCCGGCATGTGAAGGCACCCCGCACGACACTAACCACCTTTTCACACGCCCTCTAAAACCTACTCATCTAACACCCCGCTTCCTGTGGAACTAGCCCGTCGAAACAGCATGTTTTTGGGCCTACCTGTAGATGAGCCAGACGAAGGCGACCGCTGATATACCCCACACTGACGGGGCTTGTAATATATTACTGTTAAAACAACAAGAAGTTTTCGTTTAGTTCGTTGTATAATATTCGTATTGACTGTTGGTATTTCGTTGACAAAATTGGAGAATAGTGAGACCTAAATTTTTCGCCATATCGTCTATTGGCTGCCAACCTTTCTACTGCCTCGCTGGTCTGAAGAACGATCTTGGACGTTGTACTAAAGGATGTAATTGCTTTAATGACTGCCTGACTATCTATGACTTAAAGTTAACCTTGGAGTTGGTCCCACTAGTATCACAAGCTATACATTTTACTTATATGTGATGAGCCTTGTAGTTGTTTTATGGTTATAAACAGACATTCGCCCTTCAGAGGTGACGAAATTTTTAGGTCCATCATTTGAAGTGCAAGAATAACAAATTTTAGAAAAAATTGCTAAAAAATTATTTTCTTACAGGTAAAATAGGGCAAAGAACTTAGTCAAATGTCATCTTAATAATATTTCTAATATTTTATGATTTTATTTTCTACTTAATTTGTAAGTAACTCTATTTATATAATTCCTTTTTTAGTTAATTCGCTTGGTTGGTTACTTGCATTCTAATGTTCGCAGAATCAACAAATGAAATTTTTTTCCACCACATATTTTCATTAAACATTTTGCATGCCTTTTTTTTTTCTCTTCTCACTTTTACTATTGCTTTGCGTTACTGCCATTTCCATAGGTGTTCCCCTACCTTTGGTGCATTAAAATTTCTGTTTTTTTTTATCTGATACATCAGCATTACTCATGTCATTTCTCCTTTTTGTATTCATTCTCTCTTACATATTTTCTCACCACACCACACCAAACATCGCCCTGCTTCGCCATGTCCAACGCTTTGCTGTATATTTGGTGGATGTGTGTATGAATTGTGCAGTCGCCGTCATCAACATTATCATTCGCAACGCAGTGCACGCTCACAGGACATCAATCTGCAGCATCATCACGCTGCCATGTTAAGCAACAACGGCGGCGTCGGCGGTGTTGATAAAAGTGGCATATTGCGTCCCACTTCCACCTACTATGAATACGAGACGGTGCAGCATAATGTCAGTCCGGCAGCGGTGGCCGCGCAACATCATCAATTGCGCAACGGCAGTCTCAAACAGAATGGCCATCACTCGCCGATTACAGTCAATGGCGTGCAGCAGCATCAGCAACAGCAACACAATAACAATCATCATCACCACCAACAACAGCAACAACAAGCACAAGCACAAAAATCAGGACCATCGCAAGCGCAACCGCACTGGAAGTCAGCCACCATGAATGGTTTTTCGCCCGCCTCATTGAATAGCAGTGCGCGTAGTCGCGGACCATTCGTTACGCATGTGACCATACGCGATCAGAGTTCGGCGACAATTGCAGCGCAACCCACCTACCAAACGGTGCAAAAACAACAGCCACAATTTGCTAGCGCTGTCGTTGGAGGTGGCGCGCAGCCGCATCCATCGAAAGTGTGACTATAGGTGCCGGAGCTGCGCCCAAGGCGTGGCGAAGTGCAATCAAGCCGTGTGGTGGTGGGATACACGGAGCCGCCAGAGTACGCGGAACGAGCGAGCGATACAAGCGATGGGGGTGGCAATGATGGCGACAATGATTATGATGATATTGACACGGATGTGGTGGAGATTTTCTATTTGGCCACGGAGTGTTGAAGTGCGCGCTGCAATTGTTTTTCTAAGTCAACAGCAAGAAGAAAAATGCCTAGCCAAGCTATATACCATAGCTGTGCAACAAAAACAGAAGCGGAAACATAAACAGAATATGCGGAATACATTTAGCAAAGTATGTGACGGCGCGTAGGCATTGAAACAAAATCCTTAAATCATGAGACTGTAACAAAACGAAAAAAAAAAATGTTAAGTGTGCAGCTAGCATTCAATTACAAAAACACAAATTTGTAATTTATAGATGTATGTGTGTACTACTTGTTGTTGTAGATAAGATTTGTACTATGTAAAGCTAAGAAAATGAAAAATAATGAAAGTGAAAAAGGTAGCGGTAGGAACGGCTATTTTGCTGGGAAGCGTATTTTGTTGAAAATTTTGCGAAATTTTTTATAATTTAGCGATTTAAACAGTATTGCTTAATTTTATAATAATTATGTTTTTTTGTTGTTTTTGTTTTTGTCGAACGCGTGAGCGTGAATAATTTAAGTAAAAAAAAAATCGAATATATGGAAAATTACTACCGCAAATAACGAAACGAAAAAAATAGAAACTAGAAACAGGTGGGCAAATAAATTGCTAAAATAAAATAGGAAAAATTCATATAATAAATAACATATATACATATATGTACATACATATATGTATGTATATACATTTTTTTTCGAAAAGCATTCCATTTTGCTTTAAAAATTATGTTGAAAAATATGCTTTAATTTATCTTTTTTTCCAACCTTTGTCAGCGTGGTAGGCTAAGAAATAATGCTTTAAACCGAAATATTTTGAAATATTACGTAGTAGCGTATAATAAATTGCTTATATTTGAAGCAAGACAAACGTATGAAATTTAAAAAAATGTAGATGAAAAAAGTCTTAATAATTTATAAAATAATTAGTGCTTATTTCTGACTTACTTAAATGTTTTTGTTTTATATTTTGTTATTTTAGCATTTATGCGGATTTATAAACCATAAATTTGCGACCTTGTAAAGTATGCGTATACAAAATATGCAAAATATTATGAAGCGAAAACATTTTTTTTTTTCATATTTGTAATTTTTGAAAATATCTATATAAGATTATATATTATTCACTTACAAAAGTAAATGCATTAGAAATATAGACGCAGCAGACAAAAATTGTACAATAGAAAGTACTGTGAAAATGACTTTATATACCAGAAAAAGTAAATAAATTTAAAAAATAAAAATCAAAATTTGAATGAATGAGTTCAGTTGCTGCGCTTCCGAAAACTATGTAATTTTTGGTGAGAATCAGAAATTCAGTAGGTCATGCAAAATCATGCAACTGTTGCTCGCACTTTTGAGCTGTCATGCATACCACAAACGCCATGCATTTTTGAGTTCATCGCACGCCTTGTCCTGCTTTGCGCTTACCAATGTAAACCGCCTGTTTGCGGGTGGTCACTTCATGCTTAGACGCAAAGACTCTTTGCACTTTTCTCACTACTAACAGCTACCATTTTCCTGAATACTAACTAACAGCAGTTTAAATAAAATTATTATAAAAAAAAGAGCTGGGAATGGCACTTTGGAACACACGGCACACTTACTATAAAGCAGCAGTGAGTAGCAAATTCATTCAACTGTTGGAACAACAACAAGTTGAGTAAAATTGTATGGGAATGCTGCTAAAATGACAATCCTTTGCCGGATAGGAATCCCGCGCTCGCTCAGACCAATAAGCGTCGAGTGTCGTAGGAACGCCGATAGACGTCATCGACGAGGCTTGCCCGTTTTTTATTATTAATTTTTTTTTTTCAAATTAAAATACTACTTCAACCTAAGAAATTATTTAAACTTGATAAAGAAATTTTCCATATTTCTTAATTGAAATTGTCAGTGTTTTAAAAATTTGTTTTTTCAGTAGAATCATGTGAAATATGTGCAAGAACTAAAGAGTAAAATTTTTGCCAGAAAATTTACAAAAAAATTTAATGGATGACTATAGTAAATTATTAATAATTTATACACAATTTTTTTATAGTTTTTTGGGACAAAATATTAAAAAAAAATTTCAGCGTGAAAATTTTCTAAATTATACAAATTTTAAATATCTGCATTATTGGACAAATAAAGTTTTTTTGTTCCAAAATTTTCATTTTCAATAGATTTATGGGAAATAGTTGTGAAACTATTGAAAAAAAAAAAAAAAAAAAAAAAAATCTTTAAATTGTGCCAGTTTTTTGTGCGAAAAATTATTGGAAAAATTATGAGCTGAAATTTCATATATCTGCATTATTGGCCAAATAAAATTTTTTTCTCGTTCCAAAATTTTTATTTTCAATAGAATTATGGGAAATATTTGTGAAATTGCTGAAAAAGCAAAATAAACATCTTCAAAAAATGGGCCAGTTGTTTGTGCAAAAAAAAATTGGGGAAATTTTAAGCGCTAATTTCATATATCTGCATATTTTTTGTTCCAAAATTTTCATTTTCCGTAGATTTGTGGAAAATATTTGAGAAATTGTTGAAAAAAAAAATCTTTAAATAATATGCCAGTTGTTTGTGCAAAAAATATTTGGAAAAATTTTGAGCTCAAATTTCATATATCTGCATTATTGGCCAAATAAAAATTTTTTTCTCGTTCCAAAATTTAATTTTGTGAAATTGTTGAAAAAAAACAAACAAAAAATCTTTAAATTGTGCCAGTCTTTTGTGCGAAAAATAATTGAAAAATGTTGAGCCCAAATTTCAAAAATCTGCATTATTGGACAAAAAAAATTTTTTTCTTGTTCCAAAATTTTCATTTTCAATATATTTATGGAAAATAGTTGTGAAATTGTTGAAAAAAAAAATCTTTAAAAAATGTGCCAGTTGCTTGCGCTAAAAAATAATTGGAAACATTTTGAACTCAAATTTCATATATCTGCTTTATTGGCTAAATAAAATTCTTTTTCTTGCTCATTTAAATCAGAAAAAAAGAGAGGAGAAGCTTAGCGTCGTTTCCATGGCATGCGGGGCTACTTTACTGTGACTGTCACTACAGCAGCATTTCCTAAAATAAAATTGGGAACAACTAATTTGTATGAATGTTTGGTTTCAAAACAAAAAAAAAAACAAAAAAATTGCGTTGAAACTCGTGTGCGATTTTGATCCAAAAAAAATGATCTCCTTTGACCCACACTGATTAAGCTGGAGTAACTTGCGAATCTTTTCGGTGTTTCTAAAAGTCGTGTCTTTTCTAAGCTATTCATTGCTAATAATCTAACCATTTCTGTAATCTAATCATTTCTAATCCTTCGTATCATTTCTTTTGTGTACTGCGAAGACTTCCAAAGCATTAAAATTAATTTTTTTTCTTCTACAAAAAAAAAACAGTTCAGTTTTGATTAAATATGTGGCTTATAGGGGCAGATTCTTCTGTGAACAACCTTGCCCATATTTTTGCGCTCATTCTCTTTCGCCGCATTTTTTCCTTTCGCAATGCAAGCAGTGGACAGCTCATGGTTGAGCGAGCAAACGCAGGCTCTTTAGGTTTTTTTTTCAGTTTTCTTTTCCGGTTTTTTTGTGTTTTTTTTCTTGTTACTCTTCTGAACTCTGTGTATTCTTTGTTTATACTCGCGATTTTTTTTTTAATTTTTATTTAACTTAAAAATAATTTTTAATGAATGGTATTTAAAAAAAAATTAAGTTAATTATATACAAGTATATAGTTTCTTTTTTGTTTTGAGGAAATTTATTTTTTAATGAAATAACATTTATTTTTTAATGAAAAAATATATTTTCTTTTAGTTAAAATAATTTTGTAAAATTTGTATTGCTAAAACTACTATTGTACTTAAAGATGTAAAGAAAAAAACGAATGCAAATCGTGGCTAACAACTTACTAATCAGCGTTGATATTTATTATTATCGCAACTAACTACAAGTATACAGGCGTCCCTCGTATAACAAGGTGTATAATAAGGTGTAAAATTTTATGATAGCTGAAATTTCGTTCCAAATACTACATAAATGAAAAAGGAAGTTACCTTGAAGTTGTTATTAAGAAAAAAAAATTAAATTCAATTTTATGATGAAATACAAAAATTAAAAAATACAACAAAAAATATATTCAAAGACTAATAATAATAATTACATAGGGGGTATTCCCCTTATTGAATGGAAAAAAGTTCAAATTTAAAATGCATATTTTTCAAAATCGTGTTATATTAATATCAATTCTTGTACCGTGTAATATCGAAACAGTGTTTTACAAGTACCGTGTTATACGAGGGACGCCTATACACGTTTTTGTTGGTATTTCTCAAATTGCCATTTTGTAATTCAATATAATATACGTATACAAAATTTTCTTGTTTTACATATAATTTTTTTTGTTTAACATAAAATTTTTTTTTAACATATAAATATTTTTTTTTAACATATAAATATTTTTTTTTACGTATAAAAATATGGGAATTTTGTGTGCAGTTGAAAAAATATAGCGCGCTTCGTGCAAAGGAAAAGAAAACTATCAAAAAAATATTAGTAAATCCATTAGAGTTTAGAGATTTTGAAACAATTAAATGTCACCTCTAAAAATAATTTCTAAAAAAAATCAAAACTTTACTTTTCGCACTTTTATGCAGGAGCCATCAGCAGTGTTAGTGAACGATATTTGAATCGCTTTTAAAAACTTGCACCTATAAAATGTGTTCAATAGTGCATTAATTCCACACCCCGTGTTCGCAGTCGCTTGAAGCCTTGAAAGTCGGCCTCATTATCCTAATATTGCCACACCTAACTCCGCTCCTTAGAGCAAATCTAATCTCGCACTCAATCAGCTCACTCTCATTGCGCTCACTGCTCATTTGCCTTCACATAAGTTTGCTTATGTGTGTCATGAAATACATAAAATTTGTAGGTATACAACACATATGTATGTACATACACATATTGATGTACTCGTATGTATGAGTGTAAACATTTTGTAAATAATAAATTTAATAGAATTTTTCGTTTGTTTTTAATTTTCATAAATAAGACATTGCACATAAATGATTGTGTGCCCACATACATGCCTATGTAAATATGTATGTTTGCGCATAATTTCACACCCATGTTACATGGTGTACTATATACATACATAAGTAATCATATAAATCGTTCCATTTCACATTTTTGTTATTCTTGACTGCAAAGTGGGAGAAAATATTCCCTTGTGCTGCATTATTTGTCATTCTTGTTTTGTTTTTTGTTTTATTTCATTCTCATCACTTTCCATTGTATTTATAAGTTTATTTAGTTATTTGTTTAATTTGTTCATAGTTTTAATTAATTAATATTTTCTTAAAAAAAAACTACATCTATGCGTACTTAACCTAAAAAATATGTAGTGATTAATATAATATTTCATAAATTACTTAACGTACAGTTTAAGTTAATTGTAATTTGAATTTAGACCAACATTAAGTGTAAGTTAATACTAAGAAATTGAAATGAAACATTAAAGATTATGTTATTTTTAATAATAAAGAAAAAATATAAAAACAAACACTAATCTTTTCTAATTCAAACACTAATTCTGCGTGACTAATATGGTTGCATGCGAGTTGATTCAACATAGAACATACCCTGTAGGAAAGTCATGAACTCTTGTGATATGGTTACTGGTTCAACATTAGCGCTCATTATTCGCGAAAATGTTATGAATAAAAGATTATGCAGTTCGAAGTAGAATTTCAATGATTCGAAGCCGTGAGCTACCGAATGATATCATGTATCAAGCCATTCGGCTATGGCAGCCACTTTATAGCTCCTACTCGAATTATTGCACGAAGCTCCTAACTTCGTGACTCGTGGAAAACTACGTGGCTGAAAGCTCCAGAAAATTCTGTATTCCTCGTTCATCGTTTAGCTCTTCTGTTCTTAATATTTGCTCTAAGTTTCTCCTCAACTTGTGAAATCAGGAGATTCAGAGGGTGTGTATGCTAGAACGCGATTCCCCAAATGTCTTAGGCTCTTTTCTCGCGCACTCGTCTGCTTAATTTATTTACACTGGAAGTATGATGCAGCAATTTGTATGTGTACAAATTATTAAATGTAATCACTTTTCGTAAAATATTGAAAATAAACCATTCATGCCAACTTTGATTCGGTGAGTCGAACCATTGCAGCAAGTCTCCCAATCTGAAAGCGAGCAATGGATCGGTAATATACGAGGTATGTTCAGAAAATAAGGTAAAGTTTCGAATTTCGCGGGCTACGTACATTCGACTTTCGATTATTATTTTTTTTTATGTTGGTACACTCGTCTCGAAGATATGTTCACGGTTTTAGCAATATAGGTTGTTTAGTTTGTTTGTGAGAGGCATAAATACATAATAAAAGGTTTTTCAATAAGAGGTGTTATTTTGATATTCAAAGAAAAATGCTATTTTTTAATATAAATGATCGGATGTCTGTTTCATTATAAAGGGGAAGGTATGCCATTAATAGTAGAAAATAACATCAGGCAAATGACCACCACGTCCACGCTTGCAGGACAATATCCTTTTCATGAAATTTTCCATAACCGAAATGCAAAGTGGCTGCCCTATGTCCTCGATAGCCTCACGAATTCCATCTTTGAGGTCTTGAATCGACCCTGGGCTGTTGGCGTAAACCTTCTCTTTCACGTGGCCCCAAAGAAAAAGTCACAAGGTGTTAAATCAGAAGATCTCGGTGGCCAATTGTGATCACCTCTTCGAGAGATAACGCGGTTTGGAAACTTTTACCGTAAAAGATCAATGGTAATCAATGCTTGTGTGGCATGTAGCGCCGTCTTGTTGAAAGTAAACATTGTCCGGATCAATACCGGCCATAAAAAATCGTTAATCATCTCTCGATAGCGCAATCCATTCATCAATAACAACTGTTATTGGAAAAGCCTTTACAAGTGTTTTGCGTGTTCGGCGTTTTTCTGCTATCGAAAAAAATTCATCAAAGAAGTTGTGTAAAAAATGGAGTTATGTGCTCAAAAGCATTTGAAATGTTGACAGTGGCTCTGGCTCATGTTTACAAGTGGTACAAGCTTTTCATTTTACCATGGCGTAGAGCATCCGGAGCTCTTACCACAAGGTCGGTCGGTAATTAAGGAGCATTATCTTGAAGTTATGTGCCGTTTGCGCGAAACAATACAAAACAACAACACCGTTATCATGTCTCAGCCACCGTATTCCCAGATTTGGCCCCTACGACTTTTTCCTGTTCCCAAGATTGAAGATACCCATGAAAGGACGGTATTTTGCGATGATTGAGGAGATATAAACCGAATCGCAGAGAGAGCTCACGGGCATACCAAAAAGTGCATATCAGAACTGCTTCGAGGATTGGAAAAAAAGCTGGCGCAAGTATTATATCTGAAGGGGACTACTTTGAAGGAGATAAAATAGAAATTGATGAATAAATAAATATTTTTTGAGAGAAATGAAAATTCACCTTATTTTTTGAACACACCTCGTAATTTATTTTATATATTCAAAAATAATTAATACAATAAAAACAAATAAACTTGCATCAGTAAAAAAATTATTTTACTTTGTATGAAAAAAAGCTCAGTACTTGCGACAACCTCGAAACTTGCACCGAACCCGGTTTTCATTACGTGTAAGAATCGAGTTTCTACTGTATATATTTTGATATATATATATACATACATATACACATATACCTTTTAATTATTGACCATTTGGAATAACTGAGAATTACTGCAAAATCATCTAGAAAATCTTTCCAATAATAACTGGTCGAAAAAAATTAAAATAGGCTGTGTTGTGTTAGGTATTATTGGATATGCGAATAATTTTCCGCTCTCGTAAAAGATGTGTCGCTACTGATACTATTTTTGCGTTCGCTCTAGTAATATACTGGTGATTTGAAGGTGTATATGTGAAGTCTCGATCGCAGTAGTTGACATTCTTTTGAAGCGTAAAGATCCTTTTTTATCTGACGTCAAAATTGTCTACTTTCGTCCTGAAAAACCAGCATTTGCGGGAGAGGGATTTCGAGAGACATTCGGTGACGTTTGAAATGCTTTTTGAGCGGCAGAAAAGAAAAGGTTTTCTGCATCGTACCGTCACTGACAATGAAAGATGGATCTATTATGATAACCCTAAGCGCCGAAAATGTTGGAGCCTGCCAGGCGAACCAGGTCCATCGACAGCGAAAAAAAGAGTCATGCTTCATTGGTTATGATGTGCATCTGGTGGGATCAGAACTGAAGGGGGGAAATCTTGCCCCACCCGCCGCATTCCCCAGACATTGCATCTTCAGATTACCGTCTTTTCTGATCAATGCATTCAGCCCTTAGTGTAGAGCGGTTTATTTCTTACGAAAGCTTCACAAATTGGCTCAATGAATGGATCAAGTCAAAAGAACTCGAATTTATCGTCAGAGGAATCCGTATGCCGCCTGAAAGGTAGAGTAAAGTTGTAGCTTCCAATGACACGTATTTTACATAATATCAAGTATTATTTAAGTGTTTAAATAATTCGTAACTTTTGCTAAGAAAGGACGGAAACTTATTCTTATACCCAATAAAATAATTTCTTCGAAACGTCTATGCATGCCATTATTTTGGTAGTAAAATTTCATGCTAGGCTTAAAAATAGTGCATTTATTTTCAATCATGAATGAAGGAAAATGTGAAAAATATTTACATACAAGAAATTCAAATATGCATCAGATTTAAAAATTATTAAAAAATAAAAAAAAAAACTTTTTGTATTGTAGTTTTCTTTTCATAACTTTTAGCCAAAATCTTGCCATTTCCAGCGAATTAAATATTTTTACTCTTTCCACTAATAATTTTTTTATCATATAATTAACTTTTAACAAATATAAGTATGTGCACTCATACAAAATCTCTTTACAAAATACAAAACAAAAATTAACCATTAACACCAAAAATCAGTCCGCTCTCCTTTTAACAAAATCTTCATAATCACTTCCAGCGGTTACCACCGCCCCTTCCCTTTGTATTGGGATGTGAATTCTGAGCTTGTTCTTCCTGAGCTGCTAACTCTTCGTCCAGTAGAAGCTCGAAATTGCCCAAAGCGTCGGCACTGGGTATTTTATTCCAACGCACACTGCAAAAATAAAAGGAATACGTTTATGAGAAGAAAAATTCAAAGCCAACACTAACAAATTAAAAATGTAAATAAATAAATTTGCACTGCATTAACTACACTCCGGTTTCAGTCCACACTTCACGCTGTAAACTCATTTGCCCACACTTGAGGTTTGCAACTCTGCTGCACAAAAGTAAAGTCATAACAACGCACATCCTCACACGCATCCGCATTTTTGACAGTTTGTAAATAATGGTTGCAGTTTAACGTTTGAATTGTGAAAAATCGTATAATGCATTTTGTTTTTTCAACTTACTCGGGTACGCCGTCCGGCGGTAACACCACTGATAATATGTTATCAATTAATTTATATTTTAATATCCGATCTGTAACTGTTGTTGAGGTGAGCGATGGTGAGGCGTTCACTTCCACTAGCCACGGCTTCAAATTATTGTCTATAATTATGTCATAACCGTAACACTCGAAGCAATGCCGATCGCTGGCCATCACCGGCGCCACAGCGCGCAATGAATGAACAATCAGCCAGGCAATGGAGCCGAAAAGGCGATCCGTCACTTCCTTACCGCGTGTGCCCTCCAAATAGAGTGCCAAATTCTGTACCGACCACTTGCCGCCATGCAAGTTGTTGTATTCACCCTGCACAAGGGAGAACAAAATCAAAAGCACAGGCATTAGTGCAATGCCGTAATGTTTATTGTGTGAAAGGTGCTCGCTACGCATACCCACTTACGCCATGTTTTTGCACGCTCACATTCGTCAAGTGCACATACATATTGTCCAATTCAGTGACGCTTGTATCATATTTGACTGTGCAGAAGCGACAAAAACCTTGCTTGAATAGATAAGCCTTTAGTGGGCGGAATGAGGTGACTAGCACGTAGAGCCGTAAATCGAATTTCTTGCCACCAATAAGTAATGGATTGTCAATGTATCTGAGGGAAGAGAAATTGAAATTAGAATGTGAATGTTGTTGATTGTGCGTTGTTATTGTTGTAGCATTTTTGAGGATCGCAATTAAAGCAGTGCGCTCATTTACTTGGAAATTACATAGCTCTCCTTGGACAATTGCTGATGGAACGGGCCTTTTGCTTCACGTGACCAGCGTTTCAATTTCGATAGTTTATTTATGAGAAAAATGCCAGCACCTTGCGATTTGCTGCACGGCTTCATAATCCAAGTACTTTGTGGATTTTTTCGATACTCCTCAACAAACATGTTGTAATCTGAGAATAAATGAGAATATCGTTGAATGTGATAACTTAAGGGGTTATATACAGTTAGAAATTTCAAAAAATCGATTTTTTTTAACTTTTTTTTTTCCAAGGTACATATATTTAAGAATACACACAGAAAATTGAATATCCGATCGAAACGCCATCTCAACCAAACTAAAATGCGTGAAAAAACTTGGTTGGTTGAAGTGGTGATTCACCAAGAATCCAATTAGTGCTTTCGCATCATTTTGCTGTCACTTCCTCATTACCAACAAGTTATACGATTATTTCTTCACGATTTTTTTAGACTGTGAAACCTTATAAGTATGTTTACGTTTATGCTGGCCAGCTCTTGGAGTTTTTCAAAAAGCGGTTTTGGCAAGGGTTAGCATCCTCGCTTTCCATAGAGAAGGGCATTCACAGAGGAAGTGGCCGATATTTTCCTTTTTCTCCGGTTGGAAAACAAATTATTTGCAAATTATTTAAATAAAACAAAAATAAAAATAAAATAGCTTTAAGAAAGAAAATATAATAAGTGAAATGTCCACCGAAAAGTTTATTACAAATGGATTCTTGTGAAATAAGAATCGAAATATTAAAAAAAAACGTTTGAAAAACAAAAAATGTAATCAAATAAATAATTAAATTAAAATTTCTGAAACTAATAAAAGTAGGTTTGCTATCATATGATCTGCACTTTGAATCGGGAGCTGTCTAACATACAGGGTCCGGCACTCGAAGTGTAACCAACTTCAGACCGCTCGCGGAGCTGATGCCCGTTAGTTGCCTAAATGACAGTCCAGAGCATTGTTTACAAGCGCGCGGAAGGGGTTTGCCGAGAGTAAACGCGAAAAAAGAAAATCAGTAATGGATTTCAAACGTAATAGTGTGATTGCATTATATTTGGCTGGAGAATCACAATCAGCGATTGTTCGTGAGTTCGAGCTCCTTAAAGTAAATAAAGTTTTTGTTTATCGCACCATTACTCGTTACAATGATACTGGTAGCATCGCGAAACGTCATGGAGGTGGCCATCAAAAGACCGCGAAGTCAAGTAAAAAAGGTTCAAAAAGTGAAGAAGCGACTTGGGCGAAATCCCCGACAAAGTGCCAATCAAATGGCTAAAGAACTGAAAATATCTGACCATAGCATCCGCCACATACTGAAAATGATCTCAAAGTCAAGCCTTAAAAGATCCAAAAGACGCATGATCTCACACCAAGCAGCATTAAATCAGACTTGATAGAGCAAAGGAGTTGCTTCGCTTGGCCGAAAGCGGTCAATTTCCGAACATTGTGTTTTTGATGAGTAAATTTTTCAAATTGAGCAATTCGTTAACTCCCAAAACGATAGGGGTTATTTGGCCGACCATTCATATGAGAATCTGAGTCATCGATTGGTCACCAGGAGGCAGTACCCGCCACAGGTAATGGTTTGGTCCGCTGTAACTGCAGATGAGCGCTCTTCAATAGTTTTTATCGAAACTGGCGTCAAGGTAAATGCGAAATATTATCAGGAAAGTATTATGGAGGTTGCTTTGAAGCCGTGGGCAGACATCCATTTTGGTGGAAGACCATGGATGTTTCAACAGGGCTCGGCACAAAGCTCGAGTGAACCAACAATGACTAAAAAACAACGTTCTGAACTTCATAACCTCCACATAATGGCTCTCAAATTCACCAGACGCGAGTCCTATGGAATATTCTCTTTAAGCCATTTTGAAGAGCAAGGCCCGAACTAAAAGATCCACCAGTCTCGAGACGCTGAAAAAAGGCATTGTCGGCAAGTGGGCCAAAATACCTGCAAGTCACATTCGGGTAGCTTGCGATTCGTTTCTGGATCGTCTCAAGGCCATAGTCAAGGCAAAGGTGGTCATATCGAGCAAAATTTAATTGATTCTTAATTTTTTATTATTTTCACATATTTTTTACTTTGAATTGAATAAAAGTAATTTTCCAAACTAAATTTATGGCCTTTTTAATTGGTTCCATTTCGAGTGCCGGACCCTGTAGTAGCACTTCAGATGTTAACAGTAGCCTACGTAGACTCGAAAATGTCGAAAACCGTAGAGAACAAATATTCACTAACACAAACCCAATTTCACACCTCTCAGTCCCTTCTCTTGAGTCAATATCCCTAATAACAAAATTCCTCAAAAGAACCAATCTTTACCATAAGATTTAAAATAAAATTGTATCTACTAAGTTTAAGAATGGAAGTATGCATATGTATATAAAATTATCAAGCTTAAGGCCTCGCTGCTATAGCTCCTAACTTAAAATAGCTTATAAGATTTATGTTGTAAGCTAATTTTATATAAATAAAAATAAAATTTTCCAAACTAAATTTATGGCCTTTTTAATTGGTTACAGTTCGCGTGCCGGACCCTGTACAAGCTCAAGGCCGACCATATGTGACAAAGAGGTACCGCTACTTTTACTGAATATTGAAATAAAATAGCGCGCAAAAATTAAGACGTTGTTTTCCTACCTGCCGGCAAAACGAAGGTGATGGGCACAAAATCCAAATAAACATAGCGCGGTGCTCCCGCAGCAGTGGGCTCAGAGCGCTCCGCCAACGGGTTGCCTTCACGTTCGAGGTCCTTGCGATAGCGCTTGATATTCTTCACCAGCAAATCCTTGCGCGACAACTCATAGTGATTGGGAAAGTGATTAATCATTCTGTAAATCAAGTATTTTATTCATAACAGTAGTACATACAGAGGCATATAACACATGGGCTGAAAAGTCCAGAGCCTAACAGAAAAAAAGCACGTTTTTTTGTTTAAAATTAGTTTTATTCATCGACGTAATTTCCATTAAAAGCAACGCAATCATTTCAGTGTCGCTCTAACATTTCAATACCACTTTTGTTGGACGATTTATCTTTTGCCTCAAAATAGGCCTCAGTTTCAGGCGATAACCTCTTCATTCGACCGAAATTTCTTAATGGCGAACATTTTTTATGTCTGCGATCAGGCAGTAGTCGCTGGGAACCAAATCTGGCGAATACGGTGAATGTGGTAGCAATTCAAAGTTCAATTCATGTAGTTTTGCCATTCACATCATTCATCAACACGTTTTTGTTTTTGGTTAACAGCAGCGCGGAGAGCAACGCAGAGCTCTCAAATAGTCAAATGCTCATGCAATATAAAGCCAACACTTCTTTTGATATCTTCACGATGTCAGCTAACTCACGCAACTTCACTTTTGGATCATTCAAAACGATTTTGTGTATTTTTTTGATGTTTTCTGCGGTTACCGCTCCAATTGGACGTCCACTGCGTTGTGCAGCACCGGTGCCTCTACGACCACGCTTGAAGTCAGCAAACCATAGTTTTATTATTGTTTGATGTTGTTTTGATGGAGCGGAGTGCCCCATAACACTTTTCAAGCCATTGCTTCGCTTGAACGGTATTTTTCCCAATCAAGAAGCAGTTAACAATCAAAACATGAAATTCTTTTTAATTATTTCCTTTGAAAATAACAAAAGTAGCACAATAACGCACGAACTAATGAATGGAATGTCATGAAATTTTAACAGCTGTCTTTTTAAGGTTAGTACTAACTGAAAAAGAGGCGAATACAATGAAACTAGTGCTATCTACGTGTTAGGTCCGGGACTTTTCAGTCTATGTGTTACATAAGCCAAGCGAACTCACTGATTGTCGTGCATGCGATAGCCGCTATCGACGCTGAAAATATTCCGACATGTCTGTACACTCGCCCAATAGAAATTCCAATCATCATCGGGGCTTACTTGTGTCCAACCGCGTTTCTCAAAATTGTTCACCAAAACTGATTTGTCCAAATCTGTACAAAAGCACACACGTATACGTTCATGTGGCACCGCATTGGACGCTCTGTGGCGAGCATTTTTCAATTTGCATTTTTTCAACATTTGCAGAGAAGAATATAGAAAAACAATATTATTGCTTATTAGTCACTATTCATTTCATTGAGCGAGCATGAAGTATTCCTCAAAGTTGTACTGCCACTCCATGCACTCCTTACACTCACCTGCCATACATTTATGCACTCAATTCAATTATTTTTAAATTATCCAACCGTTGCTTGCCGTTGATTTATTTGTTTCTTTATATCCTTATCAACGTGGATTTAGCTGCAATCAAACCAATTAAGGTGAATGGTCCACTAAATTTGCTATTTTATGGCTATATTTGGGCTTAGCTGATGCTCGACGGTGTGTATGTATGTGTAGACATTTGTGGGCGCGTCGGATTATTGAACCAACATTTGCTTCTGTTGCTAATAATTTTGTGTTGCTAGGAATTTTTGTGTGGTTATTTATAACAATATTTCACTAAAAACATGCGCTCTAACTTGGTTGATTGAAATTGTTTGCTGTTGAACTGATGTTTTTTCGAAAACAAAAACACAAAAAAACAGATGTGACAAAAGTGAACACTTCAAATGAAATGGAAATGAATTAGGGAGGTAATAATGTGAGTAAGAGCGTACAATTGTTGGCGTATGCCGATGATATTGGCATCATGGGCCTTAACAACCGCGCTGTTAGATCTGCCTTCTTCAAACTGGATAAAGAGGCAAAGCGAATGGGTCTGGCGGTGAACGAGGACAAAACGAAATACCTCCTGTCTTCAAACAAGTAGTCGGTGCACTCGCGTATCGGCACCCACGTCACTGTTGACAGTTATAATTTCGAGGTTGTAAAAGACTTCCTTTATTTAAGAACCAGTATTAACACCGATAACAATGTCAGCCTTGAAATCCAACGTATAGGGTGGGCCATGTAAAACGAATCAATATTTTTTCAAACTTTTTTTTTTATTTTGAAGATTGAACATTGTCATTTATGAATGAAAAATAATATCATTCAAATGACTGCCACGACTGACTTTACAGTAGGCCATTCGATCAACCCAATTTTTAAGCACAGTTTCGATTGTTTCTGCTCCAATTTCATGAATATCAACTTCGATTTCGTGTTTTAAAGCATCAATCGTCTCTGGATGGTTCGCATAGCTTTTGTCCTTAACGGCTTCCCACAAAAAATAGTCAAACGGGCTTAAATCACAGCTCCGAGGCGGCTAATTGATATTGGAATTCAAAAACGGTAGCCAAAAGTTCGAGTGTAACTTTGGCAGTGTGACAAGTTGCACCGCCCTGTTGAAACCAAATGTCGTCCATGTCACCCTCTTCAATTTTTGGAAACAAAAACTCGTTGAGCATGTCATGGTAACGCTCGCCATTTACTGTAACCGCGGAAGAAGAAGTAGACTCACCACTTTGGAAATAGGTTTTCAATATTTCCCAATTTTGTTCAAGCGTACGAGTACAGCGTCCCATTTCGTAAATGCCAAACGTTTAAGTAAATTATGACTACTTTTGACATGTCATTTTTGTTACCGTTCTTAAAAAAATAGGTGGTTCAAAAAGCAAACGCTATATGGCCCACCCTTAAAATCTCTTTTGCCAACAAGTGCTTCTTTGGGCTAAGTAGGCAACTGAGTAGTAAAGTCCTCTCTCGACGAACAAAACTAACACTCTACAAGACTCTCATCATGCCCGTCCTAACGTATGGCGCAGAAGCTTGGACGATGACAACATTCGATGAGGCGTCACTTGCAGTGTTTGAGAGAAGGATGCTGCGGCAGGGTTTTGAAACTTTGCACGTTAGCAATGACGAGTATTAAAGGCGATGGAACAATAAGCTTTACGACGACATAGACATAGCGCAGCGAATAAAGATCCAATTCTACGTTGGCTGGGTCATGTCGTCCGAATGGAAACAAATGCTCCGGCTCTGAAAGTATTCGATGCGGTATCAGGGGGTGATAGCAAAGGAAGAGGAAGGTCTCCTCTGCGTTGGAAAGATCAGGTAGAGAAGTACTTGGCTTCACTTGGTGTGTCCAACTGGCGCCGGTTAGCACGAGAAAGAAACGACTGGCGCGCTTTGTTAAACTCAGGCCAAATCGCGTAAGCGGTTATCGCACCAATTAAGAAAAAGAAGAATGTGAATAATTTTCATAAGGAGGAAAAACCATTATTTTTTAGTGTGACATTTAAGTTGCCGAAATTTAGTTATAACAGGGAAACTGGCTATAGAGCCTCGTGTCTCTGGAGAGAAGAGGTCTTCTTTTAGTTCTAGTCGCAGTTTGAAGTCGTTAGCACGTTTAGATTGTATTTTAAGTGTGTTTTTTTGAAACTAACTATTCTAGGGGCTTGCTTGCAAATGAGTGACTCAGACTAAAAGCAACATATGGAAATATAATTTTTGGTGAAATCTGGCGAAAATCCTCCGCAAATTGGTGAATGGATGAGTCAGGTAGTCGCTGGAGCTGACATCGGAATATTTAAGTAAGTCTCGGAGAGCTGCAAACAAAGTCGGCATTGGAAAAATGCCTCTTTACAGTGTCTACAGGAATCATTTTCTACCACACCAATTTTTTCATGTGGTAATTAAGTTTACAATGCCTGGTTAGTATTCCAATGTAAAGTTTTATGTCTGTTCTGCTGAGGTTTAGGATTTCCTCTACCTTTATACTTTCTAGATCAATGAGTCTTTTTGATTGCCGGTGTCCACATCAAAGTAACAAAGTTTCTTGATGTTAGAGATTCAAGAATTTTAAAATATTTCTGGACCAAATTTGATTGGAGTGAGAAGCTATCTGGCGATTTTAAAGCTGCTTGACTATCAGAGAAAATGTTGATATTGGCACTACGCATTGCCCCAATCGTGGATCTCCACCTGAAAAATGGAAGTCGTTTTTCCCATTACAATTGTCTTCTTGAAATGCACTCCGACAATACCAGCCCCGACACTGTCATCCTCCATTTTGGACACATCACTACACCACATCTGTGCGCCCTGTTTTAAATATATTTCATTATTTCTCCATGCAGAATCGGCCTACTCAGAACGAACCAAAGAGGACACTCCTCAATTTTAGAACAATTCCCCTGCATTCCCAGCACAACGGATTTCTGTAGGACCAAGGACATCAATTTCAATAAATCCTTTGTCACAGTATTTCCTTCCAAAGAGGAATGGGATAACGGGCTCATTGTTAAGATAAATGACTTAAACATCTACACAGATGGCTCAAAACTGGACAATAAAGTAGGTGGAGGGGTCTACTCCGACAAACTCGGAGTATGCCAATCATTTCGCTTACCTGATCATTGCAGTGTATTTCAGGCGGAAGTCACTGCCATAAAAGAGGGACTTAAAGAAATAAAAACGAGAGTATTATCCACAAACGAAGTCTTCATTTACTCGGACAGTCAAGCAGCAATAAAAGCGCTGGAATCAAAAACGCACTCGTCAAAAACAGTTCTAGAATGTTTTAAACTACTAGATGACGTATCTAAGTGCTACAAGGTTCACCTTATCAGGTTACCAGGCCACAGGAACATTGCAGGAAACTGTAAGGCGGATGAACTTGCAAGAACCGGTACAACGCTCGATCTCGAACCGGATAAGGTGCTGATACCCATGCCCATAGCCACTTGTAAATTACTTATAGGCAGGAAAACCATCAAAAAGGTAAATACAAGCTGGCAAAACCTCACAACAAGCGAACTAAGCAGACAGACATGGCCGAACTGGAACAGCGGTCGATCGAAGATCTTGCTAAGATTCAACAGAGAATCTATAAGAAAAATGATAGGTGTATTAACTGGTCATTGTTTAATAGGCAGCCACGCTAGAAGGTTAGGACTCCCGTACTTCGATTTCTGTAGAAGCTGTCTTAATACAGAAGAAGAGGAAACAGTCAGACACCTTTTATGTGAGTGTGAAAGCCTAGCTATGAGAAGGCTGCGCACTCTTGTTACAGCATTTCTAACCGATGTAGCGGATATAGCCCATCTAAAACTAACGAAGCTCTGCTCGTTTATTAAAGCTTTGGTTTGAAAAGGAGCACGTAGAGTAAGGACAAGCTCCAGTGGTATCACAATGGACCTGCCGAAGGTCTAAGTGTGTCTTATGACAACCACCCTACCTACCTACCTACCTCTCCATGCTGACCGATCACTGATGACCACTTTAAAATTCTTGGAGAATTCTAGTCGTAGACCGTCAAGCATGGAGAGTTCAGGATTGAACCCAGAGTTATTGCTATTGCCCTCTTTAAGATGAAATAGATTAGGAAGCCTTAGGATTGCATTAGATCCTTACCGTTTGGCTACAACGTGGAATAGAATGAGTCCAATGACCATTTCCCGGGACTTAATTGCCACACACCATAGTTCCCACCTGGTTGTTAAGACTTTTACCGACAAACTTAACCGAGACAAGAACGCTTCTATGAACTAAAATCACTTGACGACGAGCAAGTATCATACTTTAGTCCCGTAAAAACTGGCACAATGAATTTTCATGTGATCGCTATTGGCTCACCGACGAATGCCGGAAAGGCCGTCGAAAATTAGTTGTTTTGGCAGAAAACGTCGAGGCTATGGGCGAAAGGATTGAAAAAGATCGTCATGTGACACACAGCGAGGTTGAGGCGTCATTGCGCATTAGTATGACGAGCATCAATAGGATTTTGCATGATCACTTTGTGGTTCAAGTGATCTGTTCGCGTTGGATCTCACACACTATAAAAAACGTCTTGGTAATGCGATTGGACAAAGTGCTTCTAAAATTGGTTCAAACGAATGCAAAAATGTATTTTATTTATTTATTTCCAAAAGTCAATAAACTACAAAGCTTCTTACTGACTAAAACGATAGCTTAGCTTAGAACTAAGGTGCAGAAAGCACTAAAATAAAATTGAATTCAATAATTTAGAAAACACATTCTAGAAAGAAAAATCTCACACTCTACAAGGAAAAATCAAGCCAAATGGAATCCAAAATCTCGTTGAGTTCTAGAAGTGAACGCACTAATAGGCCATTTCTTGCGTAATTCGTACTAAGGATCTTGAGGTAAAAAGGAAAATTAAAACGAAGCGTTCTCGCAGGCATAAGAATCGTCATGGGGAAACATGTTTGGAAAAACAATAAAACCATTTTCAACCACCACTGTTAATTTGTTCATTCTAAGGCCAGAAATATAAATAGCTACCCTCGTGTCACCACAAAAGTGGCAAGTGAGAAAAATAAAAGAGAATATTCCTTTTGGCAACAAACTCTTTTCTGTTTTTTCTAATAGTGGTCGACCCTCGGCAGGCAATGTCATGAAAAAGCTCCTCTAAAAACCATTTGCCGTTAATGGTGGGCTCTTTTTTCTTGTTTTTGTTTTTTGTTTTTCAGTCAGGAGGTGTAAATCAAAATGTCAGAACCATCATCAAAGGTGCCGTTACACCAATGGCATGTGGGGCATGCTCCCACTAACACTATAACATTCCGAACGCCTCGGCTGATTTTCATCCTGGGACCACCTTAACATATTTTCAAGGTGGAGCCGCGTGTATGTCAATTGACACAACAGGTTCCTGCGTCCAGTTTCCGCTCCTGTGGGCGTATGAAGACATTACGCCATTAATAGTATTCACTCCTCCCACTGCCTTTTCAGGCGCCTATGGCGGAAATGAAACAACGGAGAATGTGCAATAGTCCGATACTCACAAACTTTAGTCCTGTCTTCAGTTTGGTACTATTGTGAGTGTTTGACTCAAGCGTCTGTACATGTCGCCGGTTTGTCTAAAACAGTGGTCGGCTTAAAACTGCACTTCTCTCCATTTGTGGTACAACGTGAAGATGTACGTCATAAATAGGAGGAGGAGCTTGACGAAACACCTATCAGAAGTGTACGCGCCAATTATTTAAATATTTTATTTTATTGTCTTTCAACAATACCAAGCACACAGCATTGCCATTGGCATTTTCACCACGGTGACATTTTTAAACTTTACGCCAAAGTGAAGTGCAATTTTTCACTCATTCAGTTGTTTTCAGTGATCGGTCGAGAAAATACACGACGCGTTAGAGGATTCTAAATATAGAACAAAATAAAAATAAACACTTTCTACATTTTCACTTTCCACCAAGGAGGTAGATATTAACCAACAAAAATATAGAGCCATTTAGTGTTTTTTTGCTAATTGAAAAAAGAAAAGTTATAGTGTAATCCTCACCAGCGTAATCGTAAAATGGATTTGCTGTTCCTCAGCAAACGCATTTTTCTAGGCACCGAGCAGGGCTTCCTGAACGGTGGCATTATCGTCGACACAGAGGGCATCATACGTAAGGTCTTGCGCACTGCACAAGAGGTGAATACCTATGTATACAACACGGAATCGGAAGCGGTGAGAGATGAATAGAGAGAGTGAAATTTATAATGAGCTATTTTGCCGGTTAACAGGCGGTCGGCATACCACAGACTAATGTGTATCCAATTTGCTTTGATTTGTCGTAGGTCTATGATTTTGGCGACAAAGTGCTCATGCCGGGTCTCATAGACGCCAATGTCAACATCAGCGAGCCGGGGCGTAAAGATTGGGAGGGATTTATGGCGGCCACTAAAGCAGCAGCTGCCGGCGGCTTTACCACAATCATCGACCGACCTACGTACGTATACGATGATACAAAAATATGTAGAATGAAATCGAGTTTGTGTTGTAAACAAATATAAATACCCTTTTTAGTAACACCATACCGCCCACAACCAGCGTAGCGGCTTTAAAGACAAAGACAGGTGTGGCCCGTGGAAAGATTTTCGTAGATGTCGGTTTTTGGGGCGGTCTAGTGCCTGAGAATATCAAGGAAGCCGATTCGCTATTGGCCGCTGGCGTTATCGGTCTGCAATGCACACTTTCTCCTACACCAGCACCAGTGGGTGACGCTTTTCCGGCTGTAAATCGCAAAGAACTAGAAGATGTGATCGGCAAATTAGAGGACGACACCGTTTTGGCTGTAAGAGAGTGAACAAGGAGAGCGTTTTATATGCTTGTCGCTCGATGAGATTTCAATGGAATGCACCGTGAAAATTTTTAATTCCTGTTTCTGGTGTGGGAAAATAAATTTGAATAAGCTCACCGAGCCCCGTTCCACCAATTGATTTGAAATTTATCAGAGTGTTAAAATTTAAAATACCAAAGTTTCGTATTGAAATTGTCGAGTTTTAAATTTTTACAGCCCAATGAATTTTAAAATTAATTGCTGAAACCGGGCATCGCGAGGAAAAATCGGAATCCCTTCGAACTTAAAGCATATTGCGCTTCTCACCGAAGTGTGTAGAGAATCCTAAATAATGAACCTCTACTTAATATATACAGTTTAGTGCCGAACTTCCACTGAAGAATGTCATAGAACCTAATGAGGAAGAGCCCAAGAAATATGAGTCTTTCCTGCGTACACGTCCTGAAGAAATGGAAGTAAACGCCGTGCAATTGATTAGTCAATTGGCGAATGCGAATAAGGGGTATGTACTCGTATGTCGAAAGCTATAGAAAGAAGACTACTAAAATTCTATCTAAACTAATTCACAACCTTTTATCTAAATCTATCAACTTAACTATCTAAATTTATTTCCCAACCTCCCAGCAAACATATGCACATAATGAATATAAGTTCTGCCGATGTGCTGCCCATTGTTGCGCAATGCAAACGCGCCGGCGCTAATCTAACCATCGAAACATGTCCGCACTACCTAACGCTGTCTTCAGAGCAAATCGAGGATTGTCATACCGAATTCAAAGCTCAGCCCCCAATACGCGCCAAATCGAATCAGCCGCGTTTGTGGGAAGCTCTAAAGAACGGAGTCTTGGATATTATTGCCTCAAATCACTCACCAGCGACGCCAGGTGTGAAGTGTTTGAATTACGGGCGTGCGCGCGGAAACTTTTTGAACGCGTGGCCGGGCGTCTCGTCGCTGCAATTAGGTGGGAAATTAGTAAACTTTTTGTATTACTTAAACCTCTTGCGGCGGCCGCCTTAGACGAATGGGTAGGTGCGTGACTACCGTTCGGAATTCGGAGAGAACGTCAGTACGAATCTCCGTGAAACATCAAAATGAAGAAAATGTGTTTTCTAATAGCGGTCGCCCCTCGGCAGGCAATAGCAAACCTCCGAGTGTATTTCTGCCATGAAAAAGCTCCTCATAATAAATATCTGCCGTTCGGAGTCGGCTTAAAACTGTAGGTCCCTCCGTTTGTGGAACAACATCAACACGCACACCACAAATAAGAGGAGGAGCTCGGCCAAACACCCAAAAAAGGGTGTAAGCGCCAATTTTATATAAACTTCTTAAAATCCTCTGTTTTTCTGATGCAACTTTACGATTTCAGGTCTCTCAATTGTTTGGACACACTGCCAAGCGCATGGCATGGGTATGGAACATATTTATCGTCTTATGTGTCAAAATCCCGCAGTGCTCTGTGGTCTGTCCAGCTTTAAGGGTAAAATTGAGGAGGGCTTTGATGCGGATTTTTGTATATGGGATCCAGACGAGGAGTTCAACGTGTCAACGGATATGCTCTTTTCTACTAATAAGGTACAAATGTGGATTGAGAGTACATAGGATGGCGATTGAAGAATTGCGATTTAATTTTCTATTGTAGGCAACACCCTATATGGATCAGCGCTTACGCGGTGTGGTGCATGCCACTATTGTACGCGGCTTGCATGTCTATCAGCAGTATGAGGGCTTCGGCCAGCCACTGGGCAAGGTGCAGTTGCGTAAAAGCACTAAGAAAATTGTCAAATTTGTTCGTATGTAACAATTCTAGGTGCTTATGAATTAGACCCACATTAAACCCACAATAAAATAAATGTAAATGTTCAAGAAATTTGACATATTTAGTTTCGTGTAGAATTCTTCAGACTGACACGGAAAAAGACCGGGGCGTTTTCCTGTAAGATGAAAGACGATGATCTGGTTACTGACATCCAGAATGTGCTTAAATTGTATAGGGAACACTTCTCGAACGTGTTAAATAGCGACAGCCGCGCATATCGCAGAGAATGTGAAGATCCGGATACCCGATGTGTTAATGACGGAACTGTCGTTCCACTACCCGACCATGACGAGGTGACAATAGCAGGCAATTAACGACGTTTATCGGGAGACACTTTTTTTTCTCCTTGTTCACTCCTCTCGGGAGCATAGGGTCTTGACAAGACTCTTCCATCGTAGACAGTTCTGCAAGAGGAAGCGGGCAATAGCGTAATTGTGCAGACACACCAAATTTAGCGAAGTCTTCAACCATCTGTGCTAATCACCTACACTGTTAGAAATGAAATAGATTAACGTAACCAACGCAAGAGCCCTCGGGAGACACTTACCACCTTCTTAAGCTTCCGATCGCCGAATGCTGTAATCTGAGTCCAACCACAACTTATTGCAGATGAAGAGCTTCAGCTAATCCAAGAGACGCGCGTAACTTTGGCACAATTACGTTCTGGATATTGTAGCAGACTGAACTCCTACCTATCCAGAATTGACTCGACATACTAAAAACTAAAAAATATGTCCAGCATGTGAAGGCACTCCGATATTAAGCACCTTTTCACATGCTCCATCAAACCCACTCATTTAAAACCCCCTCCCTCTGGACCCAACCTGTCGAAGCAGCACATTTCCTGGGACTACCGTTAGATGAGCTAGACGAAGATGACCGGAAACTATTGGGTTGGCAATTAAGTAATTTGCGGATTTCTCTCATAGTTGGCATCAGTTGAATTTTTAGGTTTGCAGACGTAGTGCAAATGTAAAACTCATTTTGTTATTTGATAGTTGGCAATTCAGCTGTCAATCAGTAAACAAAAATTGTTTGATCGGTTGCGTAGTTTTCGTTTGGCATTCGTTGAAAAATGGAAAATCAAAAGGAATATTTTCGTCATATTTTGCTTTTTTTCCGCAAAGGGAAAACCACATCGTAAGCTCATCAAAAGTTATGTGCTGTTTATGGTGACGAAGCCTTAAAAGAACGACAGAGTCAAAATTGGTTTGCCAAATTTCATTCTGGTGATTTTCACTCAAAGATGAAAAATGCTCGAGTCGTCCAGTAGAAGTTGATGACGCCCATTAGGGTTTGGATTACAAAGCATTAATCGATTCGGATCGTCACAGTACAACACGTGAGATTGCAGAGCAGCTTCATGTATCACACACATGCATTGGAAATCACTTAAAACAACTTGGTTATGTTCAAAAATTCGATACCGCGGTTTCTCACGAAGAAACGCATTAACAGCTGGGATTTGCTAAAGAAATGTCATGAAAATAATCCATTTTTAAAACGATTGATAAATGGCGATGAAAAATGGGTTGTCTACAACAATATCAAGCGGAAAAGATCGTGGAGCAGGCCAGGTGAACCAACTCAAACAACATAAAAAGCTGATATTCATCAAAAGAAGGTTTTGTTATCAGTTTGGTGGGATTACAAAGGATTTGTGTAATTTGAACTCTTGCCACCCAACCGAATGATCATTGAACTAACGAAATTAAACAATGCAGTTGAAGAAAAGCGGTTCGAATTGACAAATCGAAAAAGTCCATCCAAGTCCATCTAAGTATTCCATCATGACAATGCAAGGCCACGCACATCTTTGGCCACCCGGCAAAACTTATTGGAGCTTGGTTAGGATGTTTTGCCACATCCACCATATAGTCCTGACCTTGCACCATCTGATTACTTTTTGTTTCGATCTTTACAAAACTGATGTCAAATCGTACCTGATTCAGTTTTGTGCTAATAAAAACCAGAAGTTTTATGAACGTAGGATTATGATGCTGCTTGAAAGATGGCAAAAGGTCATTGATCAAAATGAGGAATACATTACAGAATAAAGTTATTTAGTTAGTTAGTAGTCAACCCAATACATTACACTTATAAGCTGCTACAACAACAATAGAAACTGAAAAAATTATAAAGGGTGGTTAAGTTTCAAGGGCCGGTGTTGATTTTGAATAAAATACAATTTTTTTAGGAAATATTTGTCATTTCTCTTTATTATGATAATATTGGTATGGCTCAATTACGTATGGAACAAAATATCAGTCAAATGGCCGCCGCGGCCTCGGCGGCACACCTCCATCCGATGGTCCAAATTTTCGATGACGCTGAGGCATAATTGAGGTTCTATGCCGTTAATGTACCGAATTATCTCATCCTTTAGTTCTTAAATTGTTGCTGGCTTATCGACGTACACCTTTTCTTTCAAATAACCCCAAAGAAAGAAGTCCAACGGTGTCAAATGATCTTGACGGCAAATTGACATCGCCGCGACGTGAGATTAATCGGCCATTAAATTTTTCGCGCAAAAGAGCCATTGTTTCGTTAGCTGTGTGACAAGTGGCACCGTCCTGTTGAAACCACATATCGTCCACATCCATATCTTCCAATTCGGGCCATAAAAAGTTCGTTATCATCTCACGATAGCGAACACTATTCACAGTAACTGCCTGACCGGCCTCATTTTGGAAAAAATACGGCCCAATGATGCCGCCGGCCCATAAACCACGCCAAACAGTCACTCTTTGTGGGTGCATTGGTTTTTCGGCAATCATTCTTGGATTATCGTTCGTCCAAATGCGGCAATTCTGCTTATTGACGAATCCACTGAGGTGAAAAGGTGCCTCATCACTGAAGATGATTTTCTTCGAAAATTGGTCATTTACTGTTGCCCGTTTTCATAATAAGCCTGAATAATTTTAACGCGTTGCTCGATTGTGTATCTTTCCATGGTTCAAATTGAGTTAGTCTGAAATTAAAAAATGTCAAATGAAATGCAGAAAAAAACTTTACATTTAGGTGTGGTTCCCATTCAACATCGGCCCTTGAAATTTAACCACCCTTTATAACAAAATTTGAGGAGATTCTGCAAAGAAAACTTCAATTGAACCCTTGAATAAGAATTAATCATTTATATAATTTATTGTTTGTTTTTGTAATATCGCCAAATCATTCGAATTCCTTATTCTTCCGAACTATTTACGGCGGTTATTTGACCACTTTTATCTGCTTCATATTTCCGAGTTTTGTAGTCTTCTTCTGCTTCTGCTTCCTCTTCGTCATTTTCATCTTCCTTTAATTTAATTTGCGGATGACGGCATTCAAATATTTTTGCATAAAATACCAATTTCTTTTGGAGGATCGAATCTATGAAGTACCTCTGAAAATCCTTGCTGTGCACCTCATAGCGTCCAAACGCATGGTAAAGTGTACGATAGCTTTCAAACCGATATATCACCTTAACTGGATAGTATTTTGGCAAGAGTTCGGGCACTGTAACGGTAAAGAGAACTTTTGCAACAGCCAAAGGATTGGGACAAATCGGCGTGGGCTTCGAAAAAATAGCATCCAGAAAATACTTGGAGCCTTTCCCCGGTATTACATTTGATTTGTCGTTTATGCCGAGTGTATATTTCGTGCAATCCGATAAATGCCACAAATTTATATAGTCACGCACTTGACTGAATATTTCATTCACGGAAAAGTCCTGTATATTAATCCAATTCACATGCTTCTCTTTGTATTCGGCATCGAATTGCAGAAAATCAGGAATTAAGGTTCTTGTCTGAGGTTCAAGTTTAGGATCAGGATAGTAGAATTCGCCTTTCACATCACTTAGGATCAACTCAGCCGCTGTATGAATTGCTTTATTGACTACGATTCTCAAGGTTTTCGCAATCTCCTCCAGACTTAACCAGTTCAGGTTGTTATCAATAGTAAAACAAATATAATCGTTATTCAACGGACAGCTCATTGCCATTATTGCGTTGAATTAATACAATTAACTACGAATATAAGTTATGACAACAGAAATTGAAAAATTTTAAATTTTTTCTAAATTACAATTTTTTTAAACGTAATTTGAAAAAATAAACTCAAACAACTGCATATATTTTTGGTATGATTCAGAATATTTGAAGTCGATAGTGATAGTGTGATTACCATATATTGGGTGCGTTCCAAAGTAAATAGGATTTTCTAAAAATGTTCTAAAAAATGCTTAATTTTTTTTACAAAACTCTTTCATTTTATACAATAGAAAATATTTGATTTCTTCAGGGGTTATATACAGTTACAATTTTCAAAAAATCGTTTTTTTTTTTTTTTCTTTTCATAATATTTCAGAATACACACAGAAAATTTAATATCGTTCCGGTGCATATTTTTGAAGTTACACGCAAATTTGAAAAGGCGTTTCACACTTACACTGTTTTTTCGGCCTTGTAACTGCGGCCTTCTAACCCTTCAGCGTTGTTGTTGTAGTTATAGCAGCTTACTAAACCCTGTCAGTGCAATGTATGTAGTTTCCGGTAGTCTTCGTCTGGCTCATTTAACGGTAGGCCCAGGCAATGTGATGTTTCGACAAGTTGGGTCCAGAGGGAGAGAGGTGTTAGATGAGTGGGTTTAATGGAGCATATGAAAAGGTGGTTAGTGTCGTGCGGGGAGCCTTCCAGAGGGAAGGGAGGGGGATGTTAGATGAGTGGGTTTGACGGGGCATGTGAAAAGGTGCTTAATATCGTGCGAAGTGCCTTCACATGCTGACCAAACGTTAGGTATGTCGGGTAAATTCTGGATAGGTAGGAGTTTAACCTGCTACAATATCCAGAACGTAATTGTGCCGAAGTTGCGCGGGTCTCTCGAGTAGCTGAAGCTCTTCAGACTACGATTACGGCATTTAGAAGTTGGCAGTATAAGAAGGTGGCAAGTGTCTCCCGATGAATGCCACTTAGCGTATGTCTAAAAACTGTCCGGTCCAGAAATTTTTGGTTTGTTTTGTCCTGGATCTCGTCTGAATAGTTGAAGAGATGCCTCCTGACATGCCTGGGAGGCGGATCGGATTCTAGAAGATGTCTACAGGAGTGAAACCTGCGGTAGCACCCAAGTAGAAGCTGTTTGCTGAGCATTTGTTGTGCTCTTTGACTGGCGCGATTTGCACTGTAATTGCGTGCGATGAAATTCAGGCAGTCGACATAAGCCCTATGCTATGGCGTTTTTCTTTCATTGGCAGATGTATTTGCTTTAAGGGGTTAGGGGTAGCCAGAGGCCCAATAAAATGATGATTTTCAATCATTTGGTTTGCTAGTCAATTGCTTTATTTTGCAAAAATAAAAACTCGTTATTAATACATTATGTTTCGACTTGACTTTAGCAAAATTAAAAATAATAATAATTGTAAAATTTATCGCTGTTTGGGCTCCAGGGATCCCTTGCGGTGATCATCACAAGTTCTTGGAGATTCATGTAAAACAATCGGTCCAAAGAAATAAGTTTTATTAATAGATAATCTTGTGCCTGATTGAAGTTTTTTTTCACAATTAACAATATGGCGGCCTTGGAAAATATTTTTCAAATTTTCGAGAAAAAAACCCACAATTAATTGTTTGAAAAAAATCGAAATTTTTGAAAAAAAAAATCCTTTGATCAATGATCACCAGTTCAAAAAATATAGATTTGAGAAAATGCGTATAAAGTTTAGCTAGTTGCTCTGGAAAGCTCGGGAGCGCCCAAGCGCTCTTTGTTAATTGTTGAATACTATAAGTCGAAAAGTATTTGTCGAATTCACTTCAAATTTTCACACAATATTTTTAAGATATTATACGAAAATGCAAAAACAAATCCATTTTTTTCAAAATTTTGACTACCCCTAACCCCTTAAAAGGGATAAGACGCAACGTGGCAAATTTAGCCAAGTACGTCGGCAGTTGTCAGTTGTTGTAGTAGCTTAAACATTCTCCATACATGCACGGAGCGACAGTCGTTGGCCGGATGTAAACTCGTATCGTTCTGGTAACGTAGAACCGACTGTTGTTGTTGTAGCAACAAAAACATTGCCCATATATGTACGGAGAGTGCTGCTGGAGTGACAGTCCTTGGCGCGATATGTAGGAAATCCGGGTCGTTCCGGTAACGTAGAACCGACTGTCGTAGTTATCAATTAGTTATTAGTTAGATATTCTGACCCATGACAGGTGAAGTTCGTGCCTCCATTTTTTTTTTTTTAATTTCTTTTGTTTATAACAAAACAACCGTCATATAATGTAAAAGACTTTTAATTAATCTTGATTTTTAATCGACAAGTAATGTATAAAAAGTTAGATTTAAGTTTATTAATTGATTAATATTAGTGTTTTTTACTTTTGCTAATCAAAATAGTAGAGTATTACTCGAGAAGTTTACGAAATCTAACAATTTTAAATCTATATGTCTGGTCCATAATTTACAAGATATAAACTTAAAATTATTGTAATGTTTAGTTCTACATTAATACTTAAATTTGTTCGGTCATGATACGTTTTGCTCCTGAAGAACCCCATTCTAGTTAGCTTTTCTACAAATTGTAATTTTGTAATTTAATCGAGATATACAGCATTTTCAAACAATTCTCCATGCATACAAATACCACTACTTAAATATACTACATACATTTCTTCATTCGAACATAAAATATAATTTCATACAAACCATTGTTAGAAATTAACTTAAATAAGTTAATATTAGGGGCACTGAGACTAAACTCGCTATAATCGCAATCCAATAAAAGCTCACTTGCGCTCTGTATTTCATTTTGGCCACTACCAAACCCTAAAACCTCAGCGACCAAAGTTGCCAATAATTAACGATGACAGTAATGTTTTCGCCTGAATGTCCATTATCAATTTACCCTGAACGAGCGTTTGCTCTTATGTAGATTAAGCAGTATCGAGTTACGAAACGAATCAGTCGTTGGCCATCACTATGCGTAATTTTTTTTTTTTTCATTTACCGCATTCGCCTCTTTTTTTCTTTAGGATAATTGAGAGCTGCTTAATCATCGTGCCACACTAACTGATACTTCACGCTGCGATTCGTGTGCTTCTGTCTGCCCATAACAATATTTAGGCATACCATCGCGATATTTGTTTTCGTGTGCCACAGAGTGCGAATTTGTGCGACACTTAACCAAACACAATTCGAAATGATCCTCCACTCGCGCGTATACAGCTGCCTGTCGGCCGGTAGTAGTACGTAGCACTAGCTCCAATAGTGTTCGTTTCGTCGGATGCAGGCAGCAAGACACACAGTATTCGTATATGTCACAGCAATGTGTTGTTGTATTACATGTATCGCATGTGTAATATTGTGTTTCAGGCACTTCCACATCACAGCAATTGCTGGGCAGCAACAAATGTTCGCGACGGCAGAGAAAGCCACGATCATCGACGAGTAAATCGCGGCCCTGCACTGAGTTGCGGCAATGCACGTCGGGATCGTTGGTGCGATTCTGAGGTTCGTCAGGCAGTAAGTGTTCCTGTAGTGTGCGCCAGATAAGCGGACGTGTGCGTTGAACGGTGAGCATATTGTCCGCATGCAGTGCGCTAAGACCGCCATGCTAGACGAAGAGATGAATGTAACCAATTATGCAAAAGCGCAGAAGGAATATGTGACGAATTAGAATGGATTGGTAGTTGTCACAATTGACTCACCTTAAGTAAATTCGTTAGTAAATATATTACGGCAAGTAATGTGATGGTTATGTAGAGTATACGTCGGCCAAGAAATCGTGGCCACATTGTCCTTTGGTCTCTTAATGCAACGTGGTGTTGACTGCTGGCACGCTAGCTGGCGAGATTGTAGTCATAGCGGCGCAAATGTTTGTACGTCTTTCGGGGTTTCCTTCAACTTAATCGCCCATTCGCGTGTACTTCAACGACAATGTCCGACGTATTTCAAAACATTGTAAATAGAATTTGTTGGTTGTATTGGTATACAAAATATCAGAAATCAACGCGACAATGTGAAATTTATTAATTTTAGTTTCATGTAGGAATGCGGGTTTACTGTGATACAACAAAACAAAAGCAATTATAACATATGCGAACAGCTGATGGGCAGTGATGCCACCAGAGGTTGGGTGCCTTTTTGAAAAGTACAAGCCATTGAGAGTTTATTGATGAATAATATTAATAGCTGAAATAAAAAAAAAATGAATGAATGAATTGTGGGTAAGTTCAAATATATGAGTAGTAAAATAAACTTTTTATTATACTGAATAATCCTGTAATTGATTCATACTTATAATTATTCAAGTGTTAAATAACTATAGCACAAAAGCTTACTGACAAGTTTTCAGAAAATGTTTGTTTCTTATATAATTTTAACATTTTAATATTATGTGAAAAAATAATTCATTATTGTACAAAAACTATATAAATGCAACCTTAAAACTATGAGCATATTAAAACAAAAAATCCAAAAATGTTCATCAAAGTTTTCAACTCTTTAATAAGAGTTTTTTTGCAGTTTTATAGCACATTAATTTTTACAATTTGTTTTTGCAGTTGTTGTTGTTGTTGTTGTAGCAGTACCTTTGCCCTGTAAACTAGCCCTGTCTAGTGTGCCGTATCCCTTTTTGTGATGGTCGTTGTTATTGTTGTAGCGTCATAAACATTCCCCACATATGTAAGTATGGGGAATGCTGCTGAAAGACAGTCCCTGGCCAGTTATAAGTCCGGGTCGTTCCGGTTACGAAAAGCCGACTGTCGTGGAAATGTAATGGTGTTCGATGATTTTAGTGGCTCGACATTCGGTCTCGTATTAACTCAATTTTCAAAAGAGGCAAAAAACAGGTATTTCTGTCATTAATGATACCAAATTAATCAAACTTGGTACACATAATGAACCCATGAAACATCACCCTAGGCAAACAATCGCAACCCTTCGAGTGTATTTCTGCCATACAAAGGCTTCTCATAAAAAATATCTGCCATTCGTAGTCGGAGATCTCTCCATTCGTGGAAAAACATCAAGACGCATACCACAAATAAGGGAAGGAGCACGTCCAGAAAGCCAATAAAGGGTGTCCGCATGTCCAGGGTGTATGCACCCAATAATATATATATATATATATATATATATATATATTTATATATATATATATATATATATTTAGGAAAAACACAACAAAAAACACAATTACAACTAAACTCATTTATTGTGCAGTTTTCGCACGTTCATGGCACGCGCATTTACGATTCCATTAACATTACATTAATCAGACACTAGTCATACCATAAATGATTTTTCCTTATAGGTGATCCTTGCACTATGATTTTTTTTTTCTTGAATTTGTAATGGTAAGTTTTCTTTTGAGATGCTTTTGTTTCAGCTGTGAATTTCGTCGAAAGTTTTTCTTCTTCTGTGCACTGTAATTGTGCAAGTTTTCTTGTCAAAGTTTTTGTGATTAGTTACTGCTTTTGAGGTTTGTAACGTCTTAAATTTCAAGCCTTTGAAAGTGCACTTAAGAAGTGGCAGCAGGCATTAGTAAAAAAGATATGAAATGTAGCGATTTTTTGATACAATAAACGATGCTTATACTAAATGTAATATTTTAAAAATTAATATTTCGCACAAAACACCCCATATCAACTAAGAAAAAATACAAAATTTTGTTTTGTTCTGCAAAGTCGATATCCCACTGTGCAACTTCCGAAAATAGAGGCATATTGTTAATCTGAATATGTTTATATAATTTAATTGTATTGTATGATATTACAGAAAGAAAATAATTTTCGACCCTACAACCAAAGAACCATCAAATATTAGTTCCAAGTTCTGATCAATACAAAAGTGAAGGTTTTAATTTTTTACACAGAAAATGCGAATGGATATCTGAAATAAATATACGATATAATCTTTCCAGACCACAGTTCATTTTCCTTAAAGCTCTTTCACAATGGATTCCTACACAGCGATTTCCATGGCATTAGAAAATCGGGGTGATTAAAAAATCGCTAATTCATTGATAGCGAAAAATCACTATATCGCTCAACATTACCGGACCTTCAATTTGTTGCAGTAGACATTATTTTTTCGCTCAGTACCACACATATATGTGGCAGTTCAATTTTATTTACAAATGCAACCCTAAGTATCAGTGCGGTTTGTGTTTTAGCTAAATTTCCTCCACTAACACATCCGCTTGAAATTTGCAAAAATACGACATTCTGGTATTTATGTATATAAAGCAGTACAAATTTAAATAGATTTTTGTTTACAAGTTTTTTTTATTACATTAGCTTAAAACACTTTAATGTTTATTTCGACTTAGAATATGATAATGCGCATATCGGTATGTACCTCGTCAGGTGTATTCTTTCGATGAGAGCAAAATATTGCGTTGTCACGTAGAAGGCATAAATGAGATAGGTAAACAAATACAAATAGCAATAAAAATTTTAGTGTAGTTAATAAATACGCGAATACAGTAATATGACTCGTTTAAGGAAAACTATTATATAATTTTAGGAGAGAGTTTACCCATACTAGGAGAGAGTTTACCCAAACCGAGAAATACAAGAGTGTACATAGGTATACCTATAGAGAGCGCAATAAACGAAATTTGGTGGTTTCGTATAGTATTTGTTGTTAGTACGGGATCAAAAAGGGAGATCAGCGCAGGAACATACAATATTAATCAATTCTATTGTGCTTTGGGAAGTGGCTGTGTCAAATATTAGACATGTGTGATAATCTAATATCAAAGCGGTAAACGGCAGCAACTACATAAATCCACTTATAAAATTGATGAAACTTTACAAAATGTATTTTATTTGTCAGTGCGATCGAGGTAAATAAAAGTGCCGGTTGTAGCGGCAAGCTCTATGATAATGAACCTGTTGCGAAGCAAAATGCAAGGAAATGCTAGAGGGGGAATTTCAAAATAGGAAGAGTAAAACCTAGTTTTATTGCAAATGGCGGGACGTTTCGTTAAAGAACTATTGATATCTCGGGTATTCCATATGGGGAACGTAGATTATACTTCAACTTTATTCTTGAGCGATAATGAAATTTTAGGCATTATTAAAAATATATATAATAATATAATAAATGTTGTATACAATATTTATTTTAGATGATCACAGTTAATGGCATACGCACAAGCTACAAGTAACGCAAAAAAAAAAAATGCATAAGGCAAAAGCTCATTTATATAGAAAAACATATAAATCGAAAACAATTTAAATTTAATGAATTAATTTGTGAAAGGCATCTTTTTGAATTTGTAGTTTCTTATTACTCAGTAAGGCAGTTTGTAGGAGTATTCTTCAGGTAATCAGTATTCAATAAGAATTTTGCCACTCTCTTTCCATCTCTGGAGGAATGGAGTAAGGGACTTTTTACTTTTAAACCACTTCGACGCTACAGTCTACACAGATACTATTGGACTTCACAAAGCAGGAATATATTCTCATAGACTTAGTGTTTAAAAATCTGAGCGTTTTCTTAATACTTGCACTGTTTGCGTGCAGAGTTTTTGCATTAAGGGAAGTTTGTAGGCTACTAATCGCATACTTTCCTTTTAAGGGGACGGATACCTGTAAACGGCCATATTTTCCCTGATTTTCATTAAAATTATTTAAAATAAAGAAGTCCATATATTTTTTTCAAAATTTGCATACAGTTTATTTATACATTAAAATAATATAATTATTTTTATTTTAATCATTCAAAATGGCGGATGTACAGGTCGCAGGGGGGCTTCTCAATCGGCATTGTATGGTAGCATCGACGTCAGTGACCTGAATGCAAAAACCCAAAATTTTTTTTGTTTATTTATGTCATAATTTCTATACGAATTAACAATAAATGAAAAAAATGCACAATTTCAGGGAGATCGCTCAATAACTTTTCGAGTTATCGTGTACGCCAAAATATTGTCTCCCAGCGCTGGAACGCAAATAATAGAGTCGTCACGGTTGCCGGTCTTTAATATAAGAAATACTTAAATTTCCGTCTTAAGGATTATATTAACATTTTATGAATTATGAAAAAAAACAATTTTTTCGAAATTTTACAGGTATACTACGTCCCCTTAAGGCCAATATAGCTATTCTTTCGGATAGCCAGCTATGTAGCTACTTCGCTACCAGACACTGGATTCGGCTACAACAACCTTTAAACTGGTGGAACAGAGCAGAAATAGCCTTACCTGGGTTCCTTAATCTGGATTCCAAGACATCGGAACATTGACCGGACGAACTGACAAGAGGGGGATCTGCCATGAATGACATTCTTGCAGAATCGGTATTCACACCTCTAGGTGCAATCAATAATACAATAGATGATTGTAGATGAAAATTGTAGATGAAAAGACCAGACAACCTGCAAAGTTAGCACAACGTTGAGGTCCACCTACAACCACAAACAAACGTCAACATTGACAAATATGAAGCGACTCACGGCAGTAATGACTGGTTTCTGGTCCATAGGAGAGTGGGCAGCCAAAATGGGTATCCCTTACAATATATAATCTAAAACTCCCACTTCTTCTGTGAATGTTTTGCCCTGTGGAAGGCAAACCGTTTTTTGAAGCTGGCCGGTATAGACGAAAACCGCCTTATAAGGTTTCTCATTCGCATAGACTGGATATAGTCGTGAATAGTGAAGGAATAACCATATATCTTGTTAGTAGCGAGGATGTATCAATAAAATCATGCGCAAGCATTAATTTGATCTTAGTGAATCACCACAACAACCAGTCAACCAATTCTTTTCTTAATCGTTTAGAAAATTTGCGTTATGAGTCTTCTGGGAGCACTACCTCCTTGCTTGTTCCGCAGGCACCAAGCCGAGTCGACACTAGTTGACTTCGCTATAGCAGCTGATTTTTCTTTCTTGCTATTTGCTGGTTAGAATGTCAAATGCCATGTTTCTTTGTTGTTGCTGTATTCTCATTGAAATTTTGGCATTCGAACTACCAAATTACCAACACCAAATATGTAAATGTTGTTATTGTTGCTCTTGCAAACGCACCATCTAGGAATTCCCCATGGTTGTTCGCCTGAGTGTTACCCAAATTGGCGTGTTTTCATTGCTGGGTTATACCGTCCCCTTAGTATTAAAATAGCCTATAAATTTATTGATGTTTTGAGAAAATGAATTTCAAACTTTTTGTCGAAAGTAGCTCTCACTCAAATCTCGTTATGTCTGTAAATATTTATTATTTTTTGACTGACGTTTTGACCCACTTTGTGGAACTAGAATTTGACAAAATTTTGACCACATATAAAATGGACGATGGAGAATCCAAATATTCAATAAAAAAATAATAGCCTATGAGCACAGAGTAATCGTATACCAGCAAGTAGTACTCCAGTAATACTTGAAAAATGATCTCAAATTATACAGCATAAGTTGGCCTTATACATTGTTGAAAGAATAGAGTAATCTGCGCATATTGCGGTATAGCGGATTCGCGGTATAGTTACTCGATTCTCAGTGAACTTGATAGAATTAGCTGTTCAGCTGACGCCATTTAGCAATTGATTAAATGTTTCTTTATTTACAAACAACCCCATTCTTACTATTCTCTTTTCAATCCTCTTCCATTTTTATTTTAATCTAACCAACCTTCTCATTTTTATTTACAAAAGTTAGCTGTCTTAACTCCCACCCGTCACTCCCACTCTCACGCTCTTCTAAAATTACGCCATGGCAAAATTATTCTCAAAATTGCACTTTAATCGACATAGTTTTGTATTCTATCATTCTTGTGTTGTATGGACAAGTATGTATGTGCTCTTATGCATTTTTACTCACGTAAGAAATAGACCAGCTGATGAGGTTAAGATTGCTGCTGCGAACGCAGCAGCGGCGACGATGGCAATCAAATGCAATAGTAGCTACTCCTGCTGTTGTCATTGCTAATATCATATTACAGCTGCACTGTTATGCGGGTTTATAGTTTTGCTGTTACTGTTAGGGCACTGCTTGATGGCAGCGTTGATTTGCCCCCGTCGCGCTGGGGCAGGCGATCATTTAAATATCGTGGGCTCGATTGTGTCAATCAATGTCAACGATTTTTTTATTCTATTGCTATTTTGGTGCGGTAATCTTTTCTGCTTCTGTGTGCTGCCTCAACTTAAATATGTACACCCATGGTCAAAAGAATGGAAAGCCGATATTTTTTACCAGTTTATGTGTTTTTTTGTTTGTGTTAAGTTTCATTAAATTTTGATAGGAATTTAGTTTATTCAACAATAAATACCATATGAATTCAAGTTTTATACCTTGTGTAATATTTATAAAACTTCGATAAATTTAAAAAATTGTAATCAGAATTCACAAAAAAATATTGGATACGCCGTTTTCAAGGCGCATTCAGTAAAGGTGTTGGCACTAGATCAGCAACAATACTTTGTACGTTTGATTGTCAAAGAAAAGTATTGGCAAAGTAGAAAACAAAGAATGAATTCGTCTTGTTTCATTCTGGACTGACAGCCACATGGGCACGGAGAAAGAAAAAAAAAAAAAACAACTGATTTACCGATACCACCTTTAACAGATTCGCCTTGGCCGTTTTATAGCCCATTAATTTTTTGATAAGATAGAGAGTAATTTTGAAGTTAAAAATCCTGATAACTTTTCATTATTTTCTTTTTGTCGGTGTTGCGCATTTGCTCCATATAACAAATGAACGACATATTCCGCATTTTATTATATTAAAATTTAATGGGCTATGAAACTGCGAATGGAATTTCTCTTCATAATTCTATTTAATATTTAAAAACTCCTAAAATATCGCGTCTCTATTTTACTGATCATGGGTGTATATGTATGTTGTTGTTGTTGCATATATCTGTTGCAGTTTATCTGTGCTAAATACTGCCACTGCCATTGCGACGACTGCTACTTGCGTGATACAGCTACCCGCCCACCGCTGCTGTAATGCGATTGTGTTTTCTTCTTCTTCTACATTTAGCTGTCTGTCTGCTGCGGCTATCTTATCGTTGACAGTCGACTGGCATCATCGCTGAACAGATTCGGCATTTATTTAGATATTTTGTGAGTTTCCAACATTGCTTAGCGCTGATATCGCACATTAAAATCAAATTGACTTGCAGCATGCAATTTAAAACACATACAAATAAAATAAAATAAGAAGAATCAAATGCAAGAATGAAATAAATTTGGCTACTTCACCAACTCACTGACTACCTGAGTGGCTTAACTGTTCGCTGAGTGCAGCTGATTAAAGACGTCTATTCGCCCGCCGTTGCGGTAAATTGAGATTGAGTTAAATTGATTGCGACGTTGATGTGCAGCAGCAATAAATAACAAAAAGCAAGAAATCTTCTTAGAAATAACAGTACTCGTATATGTATGTATGTGTACCTACCGCAATGCTGACATTTGTATATTTTTACTTTGCTTGCTGATTTAATTCTGTGCTATTTATTTATTCGAAAATCAGAGAATTGAAATTTTTTCAAATGCCAGCAAAAAATGTTTCGCAAAACCAAAAACAACTACAATTAAATGCATTGAATTCCTCAACGTTTAGAAAAAGTAATGACCGCCGTGCATTATTATGGCGAGCTGTGGCCAAAATTGGGGAGGTCAAGAGGATTTTTAAAAATAAATGCGAAGAAAAAAATAACAAATAAATTCTAAATAAAAAGTGAGTGCAAAAATTTGGTAAAAAATAAATAAATTGCCACATGTGGATTGAAATAAAGTGAAATTGATTTCATTCTTGCTCTCCATTAGATTTATTTAGATAATGATTTCAAAGCACTGCATACTTTTGGTCGATTACCCATATATACATACATACCTATATATCTACGTATGTATGCATGTATATAATATCTATGGACTTTTAACAAAACAACTTATTTGAGTTTAATAATTTTGCTTTAAGGGGGTATTCTGGTCTAAACGCCTTAATTTTAGGTATTTTTAAAACTAAGATAAAAAAAATGAAAAATATTTCTACTATCCAATTTTTTGTTATGGTTTTTATAAATATTGGAAAAGTATAAAAAAAAAATGAAAAAATCGTGGAATTACAGGTCGGCGGAGTGGGGGCTACATAAAAAACGATGCTCCATGGTTGACATGATTCCAACCCTTGTAGTAATCTAAAACAAACAAATTAAAAAAGTTCTTCACTAGTCAGTATGTCGCTATCGGATTACGCCAAATCAAAAAAAAAAAAAAAAATTCACAAAATAGCGTCAAATTGAAAAAAAAAATGTTTTTTTACCCTCTTGTTTTTTACCTTTTCAAATTTTTTAAAAATACTTCAAACTTAAATTTTTCAAAATTCGAGAACAGATGTCTAATAAAAAATTCGTATCAAACTTCAAAGCGATCGGTCAAGTAGAACTTGAGATATAATGACGACCAAAAGTAGTTTTGAGAAAATCGCCTTTGAAGTTTGAGCAACAATTCCAATAGAATAACTTAGATCATAATATTTACTACTCACTTTGGATTAATTGGCGATATATTTCCAAGTATATATTATAGAAGTATAAAGTATATATATATGTACAAAATAAATAAAGGTTGTGTGGGATACAAACGATTTTCTGGAAAGAACGAGTCCTCAAGTCGTCTGGTAACATCTGCCGTTCATTGTGCGATTCGCTCCACTCGGCCGGCTTAGACGCCACGTCACAAAATCCGCCGTATCTCCGAAAATAATCCGAATTTTGAAAAATCCGTTGAAGGGCACATTTTTGAAGGTGTAGACTTTGAAAATATGCAAAAAAAGAAATCGATTTTTTCAAATTTCTAGACCAGAATACCCCCTTAATTGTTTTTTATTGGTTTTTTTCGATTTATATCCGGCTAAGGACTGTCACTCCAGCAGCATCCCCCGTATGCTGCTACAACAACAACAACGTAATAGCTAAATAATCACCCTTTATATGTATAATTCGTGTGTACATCCTATCTGGGTGTTTGACCGATCTCTTCCTCTTATTTGTGGCGAGCGTCTTGATGTTGTTCCGCAAATGGAGGGATGGACCTACAGTTTCCAGCCGACTCCGAACGACAGGTATTTTTTATAAAGAGCTTTTCCTTCGCAGAAATACACTCGGAAGTTTGCCATTGCCGCCAGAGGGGCGACCTGTATTAGAAAAAACTTATTCTTCATTTTGTTTTTTCACCGAGATTCGAACCTACGATCTCTCTGAACTCCGAAAGGTAGTCACGCACCAGCCCATTTGGCTACGGCAGCCGGATTATGGATTGAAATGGTCAGGCAGTTAATAAGGACTATTCTTTGGACGATATGAGACGTTTGTGGAGAAACAACTGGTGGATTTTACACTATGATAACGCATCATTACACTTTGAATCCATCATTATCCGTGAATTTTTGACCAAGTATCCAAACGAATACTATCCACCGCCCATCGACTTAATCTGATATGGCACCCTGAGATTTTTTTCTGCTTGCTCGAGTCAAAACCCACTACGGGGAATGCGTTTTAACAGCCGAAAGGAAGTAATGGAATAATCGAAGACGGCTTTGATTGCTATGCCGAAAATAAAGTTCCAAAAATGTTTAAGGAATAAACTTGTTTTTTGAATTTTTGTTTTTTGTTTCCTTGTCCACTCCTCTCGGGAGCATAGTGCCTCGACAAGACTCTTCCATCGTACACGGTGCTGTGCTGCTGTTTTTGCACCGTCCCATGAGATGTCGGCATCTGCTAAATCGCGCAGCATCGACCTTTTCCAAGTGTTTTTTGGTCGACCGCGAGCTCTACTCAATTGTGGGTTCCAGTCCAGTGCCATTCTCGTGCTGCTATCTGGTGGTTTTCTCAATGTGTGGCCTATCCATCGCCTCTTTCTGCGTTTGATTTGCCCAACCCATCGTTCCTCGTTCGTTAATCTCCACAGAGCGTTGTTACTGATGGTGTTTGGCCAAAATATTCTGCATATGATGCGGAGGCATTTGTTGATGAAGGAATGTAGCCTCTGTGTGATGGTGTTAGAGACCAGACATGTTTCGCTTCCGTACAACAATACTGCCTTTACGCATGAACCGAATATTCGTAGTATAGTGCGCCTGGAGATTTGCAAACTCTCCCATACTGTATGCATTCGCCCGAATACCGCTCTTGCTTTGTTTAGCCTGCAGTTGACATCTTCGTCTGCTCCGCCGTCTGTCGTAATAGTGCAGTCGAGGTAGCCAAAACTTTCAACGAATTCCACTGGGCATCCGTCAACCAATATCTGTCTTGCGTTATTGTGGTTAACTCTCATGGCCTTGGTCTTGGCATATTTTGAATCTTCTAAATATATTCCGGGAACTTTTTGATCAAGATGTAATTATGCCTTAATTAAGGGGCGTGTGTACCTACACAATTCGTTTGGTGCATCTGACGAATAACTGAATGCAAATCTTAAGCGAACGGTGATTTGTGCGTATAAATAATAAGATTAGCTATTTGATTTGCTTAAAACCGTTATTTGGAGCAAAAGTGAATGCACTTCGAAAACATTTGACCTAAAAAGAGCAAAGTTATTGAACTATGCAAATTTATATTAATTAAGTAACTGAACTTTCTTGTATTGTCTATATTAAGATGGCCGAATGAAATCGAATTGAAATTGATAAACGTTTGCGAATCAATAAAGAGAGCAGTTCAGTTTGTGCAACCTTTGACAGCGCAACAGATCTCAATTTGGCAATCATTTGTGCACGTATGTATGTGTGTATGTAGATGTGTGCATATACATACATATAAAATAATTACAAGTTTCTCGACGAACGATTGTGCGCGCGAGTGAAAAGCTTCAACGTTAAAGAAATAAAAAATAATTTATTTTTTATAGACGGCTAGAAAACTTATTCCAAATGACCTTCCGCTGTCAAGACCCTGAACTACAATTTCGTGTGCAAATGAAATTTAGTTCGCTTTTACTTACTTTTTTGTTGCTTTTTTCGCAAAAACACAAATATTTAATTGCACGAATTAAATGAGAAAAAATCAATTCCAAAAAGCGCTTTTCAGTATAGTAAACATACATAAATACATACATACATGCATACATATATTGTGTATACAGATGAGCATGTTTTCCGATGAGCTACCGTGCACGTACCGCTACGCAAAGTGGTAAAAAATAAATAAATATTGTGGCTTAACGTGCGTGCAACAGTCAGCATAAATTGCGATTAATAAAACAGTGTGTAAGTGCATTTTTATATTGCATTGTACGTATGTATGTATATATACATATACTATATACATACATATGTATTGGAGAAGTTTAATTCTATGCAGTTCCTTTTTCCATACACGGAAATGGCGAATTTTGCAATATGTTGACCGCTCAATTCAAAAAATCCAATTATTTTGTTCTGCCTATACGCCGCGATGATAGTCTAGCATAAGTGCACTAGCCTGCCATCCCAAAGGTTGTGGGTTCGAATCCCATGTAAAGCACGGTCCTCGCACTTTTCCAAATTTATCTACTTTTCCTCTTCCTAAAAACAAAAAAAAATCATTCCTCAACCCCAAAAGCTTATCCTCTCCAAGCAAAACAGATTAACGAAACCAACGCAAGACTTAGTCTTGTCCAGGCCCCATAATCCCGAGAAGAGTGAACAAGGAAAAACCAAAATATACCGCTATGTATGAATTTGGTATCCGCGCAAAGCTAAAACGGCTATGCAAAATGATGTTGCTCTATACCAGCAGCCCCGTCAGAATAGGGAAAAGTATCTCCGAGCCGTTTCATACCAAACGAGGATTTAGACAGAGTGACCCTCAGTTGTGTGACTTCTTTAACCTGATGTAGGAAACGATCGTTCGAGTCGCAGAACTTAATCGCTCAGGCACAGTTTTTTATATGAGCGTACACTTGTTGGCGTATGCCGATGAAATTGACATCGTCGGCGTTAACAACTGCGCTGTTAGTTTTGCTTTTTTTCCAAAGCAAATAAAGAATGCGAAATGCAAAGCGAATGGGTCTGGTGGTGAACGAGGACAAAACGAAGTACCTCCTGTCATCAAGCAAGTCAGCCTTGAAATCCAACGTAGACTCTCTCTTGCCAACAAGCGCTACTTTGGACTAAGTAGGCAACTGAGTAGTAAAGTCCTCTCTCGACGAACAAAACTAACACTCTACAAGGCTCAGAAGCGTGGACCATGACAACATTCGATGAGCCGTCACTTGCAGTGTTTGAGAGAAGGATGCTGCGTAAGGGTTTTGAACCTTTGCACGTTAGCAATGACGAGTATTACAGGCGATGAAACAATAAGCTTTACGACGACATAGACATAGCGCAGCGAAAAGAGATCCAGCGGCTTCATTAGCTGTGACATGTCGTCCGAACGGAAGCAAATGCTTCGGCTCCGGCTCCGGAAAGTATTCGATGTGGTACCAACTGGTGGTAGAAGAGGAAGAGAAAGGCCTCCTCTGCGTTGGAAAGATCAAGTGGAGAAGTACTTGGCTTCACTTAGTGTTTTCAACTGGCGGCATGACATCACTTCTTCACGGAGTAAGGGACACAAATTCCAAGAATGCGTCCAACGTAACGGTCAACATTTAGAGGATAAATAAAATTAAATATTGGGTTGGAGAATAAGTTCATGGCGTTTTTATATTTTCTTGTATTTTACAACGATTTGCTTGCTGTTTGGCAAAGGGTAAGTAATCATTCAATAGAACTTTTTTTGCACTACAAAACATTGTTAATTGTATTTTTGAGTTACTTAATTCTTTCCTCGTTTTGAGGCTAAGTAATGGAATGCCCAGCAGACGTCCCGCAGCTGAACGCCTTCTGAATTCGTTAAAGAATGTCTCAAATCACTTTTGAAAGAGAACGATCGCCAAACCAATCGTGAATTGGCGGAAAAATGAATTGAGATTATAAAACGATTCTCAATCACCTTCATTCAATGGTACTTACCGAGCTCAACGAAAAAAATAAAGAAATTCGCCTTCAAATTACTTCTCAGCATCTCGCCCGCCATCGAGCAACACGCGATTTAACAGCGCTTTTTGTAGCTAATCGTAATGGAGGATGATAAGCAATGAAATTCACTATGAAGCAATGAAAAGAGTGGGTGGCTCTAGAAGATACGCCACTGCCGAGAGTCAAGCCAGAACTTCTTCCAAAGAAGATAATTATATGTGTTTGGTGGGACTAGAAGGGCACGGTGCACTGAGGAATGCTCATAAAGAATGCCACGGTCAACAAGGGGCTCTACATTGGCCAGCTAGATCGCGAGAATAAGTTTATTCAACGGAAAATACCTAATCGACATGCTCAAACCAGAATTCTTCATGACAACCCCAGGCTTCATGTTGCACAAATCGTCCTTCAGCATCCACCGTATTTTCCGAACCTTGCACCGACCGATTGCTATCTTTTCCGCTCCCTGTCAAACCATATGACGGGCATTACCTTCGATAACAAAGAGGACCTTAAAGACTGGCTTAACAACTTCTGTGACACCAGACCAGTCGGTTTTTGACGGAACGGCATCAACAAATTAAGTGGGAAGGGGTTAGAAACAGCAACGGTGAATACATAATTGATTAATTTATTGATATAATTATTGTTTTTTGTTTAAATAAAAGTAGTTGGTAAAAACGCTACGAATTTATTCCCCAATCCAATAGTTGGTACGGTCACGCGCCATTCCGTAAAATGAGGCTTCGTTGAAGAATATTAGTGCAACCACCGTTTTGTTTTATATTACTTCGAAACAAATAATTTGCAAGTAAAGGGTTTTTCAATAAGAGGTGTTATTTTGATATTCAAAGAAAAGTTCTATTTTTTAATATAAATGATCGGATGTTTATTTCAATATAAAGAAGAAGGTATGCCGTTAATAGTGGAAAATAACTTCAGGCAAATGACCACCACGACCACGCTTACAGGACAATATCTCTTTCATGAAATTTTCCATAACCGAATTGCAAAGTGGCTGCCCTATTTTCTTGATAGCCTCACGAATTCCATCTTTGAGGCCTTGAATCGACCCTGGCCTGTTGGCGTCGACCTTCTCTTTCACGTGACCCCAAAGAAAAAAATCACCAGATGTTAAATAACAAGATCTCGGTAGTCAATTGTGATCACCTCTTCGAGAGATAACATGGTCCGGAAAGTTTTCCCGTAAAAGATCAATGGTTTCGTTGCTTGTGTGGCACGTAGCGCCGTCCTGTTGAAAACAAACGTTGTCCAGATCAATACCATCCAATTCCGGCCATAAAAAATCGTTAATCATCTCTCGATAGCGCAATTCATTCACCCTTAACACCTGTTATTGGAAAATCCTTTATTTAGAGGCCTAGTTCCTCAATAGAATTTTGAGGTTTCCTACTGACGTTAATTTCTATTATTTTTATTCAGTTTTTATTGTGAGTTGTTCGCCTAGTGACACGTGAGTGCTCCTTGAAATTACTGATGCCTGATTGAAGTCGAATTTACTGATTTCTTTGTGAAGTTTCTTCTATAAAGCTAAGCTACTTACTAATTTCTGTAGCTGCTCCAGCTTTTGTTTTTTATCCCACTATTTTATGCCCAATCAGAGAACATTCCTATATTTATTTGTGCCTTATCTTACTATTGACTCACATGTAAGCACTTAACTTGCCACTTAATGTTTATGAACTATTCAGTAGCAGCGCAGTTTTGTATTTGTTCAAATGCCGTAATTGTAACAGACATTTTATGAACGGAATTAAACACGAATGGGGAAACCCTTCTATTATTTACGCCACATTCCAGGTGAAAATATTAAGTATTCACGATTGCATTTTACTCTTGAATGAATTCCAGAGCCCGTTGCCAGGTACGATTTAATTAACACCATTACACGTATACATGGGCAGTTGAACCTCTCTCCTCTGTTACTGGGCCTTTAAGCCAATCACTTAATTTTCTTTTGCATGGAAGCGCACTAATTTCCTTTCTCTCTGTGAGCTGATACTTAAAATTGCCGTTAAGCTTAGCTCGTGCGCTGTATAACCCGCCAATGTTTGCATGCACACACATACATACTTTCATTGCCAGCGTCGCGAGTGGCACGTGTCACCGCGGCAGCTGCAATTAAAATGCAAGCGCATATCTACGTACAATAATTGGATTTTTTTGTGTGAACACAGTTATTTTTTTTTATAATTAGAAAATTTTTTTTTTAGATTTAGCTTTGCTCATTCACTGGTCGATTGCACTCATTAATGACTTTGAATTTAGAGTTGTTTTTATTTTGCGTCGGCACTTGCCGGCCAAAGTTAGCGTTGAACTTGAAATGCAATACAACAATGGTGAATGCTTAGTCGGCAGCGTAAGGTGGGCGTAGGCAGTTAGTGGAAATTGCAACAACAGTCAGAAAATTAGATATTGAAAATCTGAAAACACTGTAATTACTGCGTTTGCACACTGCCATGTCGCGCCCAAAATTTGTGACGTAAAGGCGCATGCACCTCGCGCGAACGCCAATGAAATTCAAAACGCCTGAGCAGTACTATGAAAAAGTAGTTACAAGTTATTACTCCAATCAATGACCGCAATTACATGCGCCACTGCTGCTCGTGTGCTAAGCACGCGCAAGCGCATGCGCACATTTTCCGGGTATTTGCAGACAACTCCACTCCGTGTTGCGGCTGATAGCCATGGCGTATGAGGAATGCATTAACATTTAGTTGCGTGCGTCTTTTTTTTCTGCAGCTTCAATTTAATATTTGCCGCTGCCTTGCTCGTTACGTTACTATTTTATATTTTCGTTTGCATGTTTATATGCTCAATTTGCCAATAAAAACGGTAAATCATAAATTGCGGAAATTACAAATTTAATCGCAACGCGTTTGTAAAATATAAAAATGAAAAAATTGCGAAACAAAAAACATAAAATCTGTACCAATCAATGCATGGAATAATTGATTGTATTGTAAGATGGTGAATTTTATGTGTTGGTGTAAATAAGAAAAAGAAGTCGTATTAAAAGTGCATAAAATTCGCAAAACTATAGAAATACAGTGAAACCGCCGCCACCGGACGAGTTTGTTATGCAAAATCTCTAATCAATAGAAAAAACACCTTGCAATCACTTTTGCGCGCACCAGTCGGTTCCACACACACGCTTGCACCGCCGTTGTTTTTTTGTTGTTATTGTTTTTCTGTTTGTTTTACACACGCATCTCTTATGGGCGAATTTAGAAAGTTGCACAACGTTGGGTTTTTAGTTTTTAGTTTGCAAATTTTTATTTAATTTTTTTAAATTTCATTTGGTTCTTTTTTCCTCAAAACTTTTCTCGCGCGACAAAACTTTTCAGCCGGCAAAGTGCCCACTTAAATTCAATTAAATTGTCACAGCAGTCAGCAAAAGTAATGCATCGCCAAAAATACAAAAATACGCACACACAAGCGCCCATGTAATGAAAATAAAAAAAGAAAAAGGAAAAGCAAATGAGAGAAAAATCACATAGCGCAGTGGACTTTTTACGATTTATTAAATTTTAAGCACTGACTAACGCACCACATAAATTCGTGCCGCACGGTGAGTGACAGAGTCTCGGACATACATGCACGCAGACACACACACACGCTCAATAAAAAATAGAAACATACAAATGTGGATGCGCCACCACAAGCCATATGAATCGCTGTGCCGCGCGCCAAATTGGCAACCGCTCCACTGCAGCGCCAAAAGCTACGTAACGTAGTAGACTTGTTGCCAATCACGATACCATACGCGCGGACACACACGCAGGCGCACTGGGGCAATACTGGTGAAAATCTGGGTAATTAATATTCGCTTTAACTAAGTATTTTATGTAGGTTAGATTAGATGGTAGGCGTTCCCCACTATGGGATATACTCAGGCGCTTGGCTCATGGGCAACTTGCCTCAATCTCTCCTAAAATTAATGTGAACTGAGTTCTACCAAGTCATTGAAGAATTGTGTATTTAGAATGGCGAATTTTTTTGTCTGAATAGAGCAGGATAGTGGCACATTAGGCGCAAAATTGCTCCGTTATCACAGAGATCAGTGTGCTAAGATTAAATTTGCTTTGGCTCAGCACTATGAGTAGGTCAAAATTGGCGGGCGGTCCTGAACAGAGACACGTCACGCCATCTTTCGTTCGCTATTCTTACAAATTTCTCAAAAATAAGTAGCTTGCATGTCTGTAAGGTAAAGCAGCTTTGTGTGGAGTCTTGCTAGTTCAGCTGACCTGCAATGCCCCTCGTTGTCGCAATGACCTGGAACTTTATGCCGCCTGGCTGTTAGTGAAAATGTGAATATCATCTTTAGGTATCGCATTAAGCTTTTTTTTCAATTTCAAACGTTTATTAACAAAAAATGGTTTCAAATTTTCGTCTTCAAAATAATATCCATCGCTAGCAACACATTTTTCCCATCTCTCAGGCAATTTGTGGATGCCGCGCCAAAAAAATTGGCAGTCTTTGCCCGCAAACCAATCATTGAGCCATTTTTTGGCTTCTTCGTGAGAATTGAAGCGCTGCTCGGAAAGTGCGTATCCCATCAATTCAAACAAATGATAATCGGAAGGCGCCAAGTCTGGTGAGTAAGCCGCAGCACCAGCGGTTCCCAATCGTACGTCTCCACCTCGTCCCATATGATACCACGCTGATCCCAGAAAACACACAGCGTTGCCTTCCGGCCGAAGCGATTTGGTTTGGTTTTAAGTTAGATTAAATAGTGGCGGCCGCCGTAGCCGAATGGGTTGGTGCGTGACTACCATTCGCAATTCACAGAGAGAGCGACGGTTCGAATCTCGATGAAACACCAAAATTAAGAAAAACATTTTTCTAATAGCGGTCGCCCCTCGGCAGGCAATGGCAACCCTCCGAGTGTATTTCTGCCATGAAAAAGCTCCTCTTAAAAATATTTGCCGTTCGGAGCCGGCTTAAAACTGTAGGTCCCTCCATTTGTGGAACAACATCAACACGCACACAACAAATAGGAGGAGGAGCTCGGCCAAACACCCAAAAAGGGTGTACGCGCCAATTATAGATAGATAAATAGTTGCCCATGACGGGCCCAACTTGAACGATAAATCAAAAATATTCCCTTGTGAGATCGTTGCAAGGATAAAAAAGAAAGATAGAAAGGACGAATTGGGGAAGGGGGATCTAATTATATCCACTTTAAAATAAACTATAATTCTAAAATAACTTACAGCAGCCCATGCAGCTTTGTAAAAGTAATCTGCTCGCCCAGTTTGAAAAAGGGATCTCTAGAAAACCGCTTCTAAAATGTTTGCGTGCACTTAAGAACAGCTTCGAGGTGCTACAGCAAAATCAATAATTTAAACTTAAAAAAAATGTGTCTGCACAGGGCCAATTAGTGATTGTTTTTAAGACCCCAAACTATAATACTTATATAGATTATGCAAAAAGAGAAGGAATCATCATCCCAAGATCCTTGAATAATGTTACCTCTTAAGTGACTCAGGGATGCTGAGTTAAATAAACTTTTATTAATCCCCTATAAAAGTGTTATGAAGTGGGTTTAAGGTCATCTAAGAGTAGGCCTACGAAACATGATTACTCGTCGGGGGCGGATCAAAGGCAGAAGGATGTTAATATCTTTGGCATGCCTTCCTCTTCTTTAACCTAGCCTTATGCTATTTTGGGTCGGCTCTCCTTGTGCTAAATCTCTGGGTCACGCGGTCCTGAGTCGTCTGTGCGCTGACGTCTCTCTGAATCGAATATCGTCAATGGTGTTTTTCCAGGTTTTTGGTGATCGGTCTAGCGCTCTTCTCGTTACCACCATCTGCAACACTTGCCTCACTGCGTGATCCTCTGGTCATCTCATTACATGACCGTACTAGCGCAGGCGGTTTTCCTGGAGTTTAATGCTGATTGAAGCAACTTTATTGTTACTAAAAATAAATATGTTTTGAATCTTGTATAAGTATAACACCGCTGGCTTACCTCAGCCTCTATATTTCTGCCGCGTACAGTTTCAGCTCTAGTTTACGTGGTGCAGTCCAGCATTAGGACGCATATTGCATTGCCGGCTTGATCATGCTTTTAGTTTTTGTGGAATTTTCTTGCCGCACCGGAATTTCCTTGACACTGGAAGCTACTCTCCAGCTTTGCAATCCAAATTGAATTCGGTGAACAATTCCTCGTTCCAAGGCGCCATATTCGCTGACATGCGAGCCCAGATATTTAAGGTTATCAACGATTCTGAGAGGAGCGTTATTTGATGTAAAAGCTGGGCTATCACAATTCGCTGTTGCAAAATCAAACTCGGTTGCTTCGGTCTTTGTGCAGCTTACTCGTAGTCCATTCGGTTCAAGGATAGTAACTCACCGGTTCAGATTTTCTTGGAGGATGGCTTTGTCGCGTGAGAGAAGGGCTACATCGTCAGTATACAGCAGTGTCTAAGGGTGGTTGCCTCGGATTTCATGCGTAAGGAATTCCATCACCAGCTTAATAAAGACGGGGACTTAAAGTTGAGTCCCGAGGTACGCCTACATTAACGTTGAAGCTTACAGAAGACTTTGGAGTTTGCTAAATCGTCGTAGCTAACGTTGCATTAGGACATTGCGCGACCACATAAAAGATTACTTAGACAATAAACATATTTTAGGTCGAAATTCTTATCAGCCTCACCTGAAATTACGTCATCAAATTTCGATTAGTTTCGTCCGCTGTGAACATATTTACAAGTTCCTCTTTGACAGCTCTCTAACATCAATGCATGATGGCGACCTACGAATTTGCCTACGCATCCCCCTGATCATTATTTTTCTTGTACCCACTCTTTGCTGCTTGAAGTGCGCCATTTATTGCCAATCATAATAAGTCATTGACATTTGTGATAATTTAAGATGTCGCTGGCAGTTTGCGCCACTATTTACCACAATTTAGTTAACTACCTGATCGCCTGTAGAGTAGATAAATACTATATAAGTTGATTTTTGTGTCATTTCATTTTAAATGTAGTGAAATTTAAAATTCACTAAAAAAAATTGAACTTACTACGCATTGATAACACTCGGGCCGCCTAAATTGCCACTTATGAGCTGTTGCAGGAAAAAATGTTCGCTTTAATTTGCAATGCGGCACGCATTTTTGCAGCATTGCGGCAAATGAAAGAGAAAGCATAGTGAGCCGTAACCAACGACACTGTGCCACGCAACTTCAATCAGCCACTAGCCAACTAAGCAATAGTGCCTGACCGAAGCCGATTTTTGATCGAAATCGAAATGGTGATTTGGAAGCCGAGCCATACAATTGCGAATATTTTTGATAATAATAACACTGTAGAGAAATCTTTTCAAGTAGGCAGGATTGGAAAGAAGGGAAAATCTGCACCGTAGCTGGTACCTCTGTCTTCGCTGACAGCTTCAAGATGGAAACGGGGTTTTCTCTAAATCAGCTAATTTATCTATTTACAATTGCCGAAGTCTTAACGATCCTGCAGGCAATCAAAATGCTTAGGGAACTTGGGAGCGAGTGAGATATTAACATTTTTTCCGATAGTCAAGCCGCGATCAAGGCTCTGACAACGCAATGGTGCAGATCCAAACTAGTGAACCCCTGTAAGGAGGAGATCAAATATCGTGGATGTGCAGGTAACATTTCTCAGGAGTGCGTTCCGGGACATAGGAACCTAGAGGGAAATTAAGTTGCTGATGAGCTTGCTGAATTGGTCTCAGAGACCTTCTATCCGGTCATCGGCATTCCCCTGACTTTTGCTAAAGGGGGATTGCACAACTTATTTCTCAGGAAAGCGTAAAAAAATGGAGCTTCATTCCTTCATCTGATATTTCGAAACCCTTTGCACCCAGTACAATAGACTGAAGACTTAGAAAGCCCTAGGGACTCCACGCCATTCAATTTCTAAGATCGTAGCTGTGTTTACCGCGCACTTGATGATCGACATACACGCGGAAAAGCTTGGGTTACCATTTAATCCCCATTGCAGAAACTGTGCGGAGATCGTTGACACTTTCTCTTTCTGTGTAAATGTTCGGTTTTGGCAGCTTAACGATTCAGGTCACTGGGTGCTTTACGAAAGTAATGGAGACTGTCAGCAACATGGAACCTCCGTACGTCACAGGTTGAGAGCCTGGACGTGGGATTTTTTGTGGTTGATAGACACAATCACGGCTCCATCCTCGATGTAGGGTAAATGAGGTCTCGGAGTGGAAGTCAGTCGAAGAGGGGATGTTTGTTTTAGTGGGAGCATGCCGCATCTGTCATTGGTGCGACAGTATCAATGAAAATGTGTCTGACATTTTTATCCTTCGCTTCCCAAAAACACTAAAGAACTACTATTTATGGGCAAAGTGAATCAAAATAATGCAGCTTTACTGGTTAGGCTGTACCTTGTGAATCGATTTGAGTAATCCAACTCTAAGAACCATCGATGTAGTTCTCTCTTGTAGTAACCAAAGATGCCCTCTTCTTCTATAAGCTGTTCTACTATAAAATATACATAAATAGAGACACCTGATTGGCTGGATGATTGAAGCGAACATTTTCCATCGCAAGTACATATGAACAAGTTTTTTGATGCAATATCCGTGGGTGAAACTGAATATTCGAATGGACACTACAGACAACCATATAGTTAGGGGCCATGTAATCGGGCGCGGATACGTACTGTTGACTTGATTTACTAGCTGAAAGAGTTCACTTATGCGCTACAACGCGTTTGCTAAAATTATCCACGTTTTATATTAAATAACGCAAAAAGCGTAACAGAAAACATCGAGCTGGTTGAGTGCGTTAAATGAGTAAGTACATACATACATACATATGTACGTTCATACTTGTGTGTGATATAGCTTTTGAATGCATTGACAGTTGCAGCGAGCATTGATTCCCATTTAAGTGTCTCACTCATTCATTGATTTCATTCGTCAAACTTTTACTTTCCTTAGGTGAAAATTAGATTTTCAATTGCAATCTCTCTTATAAGCAGAAAGTTTTTGTTGGGACATATTGCAAATATGGGAAAACCGCATAGTGGACTAGTTGCTGCGCACTTGTAGAAAGAATACGTTTTTACATAATCAATAAATGAATAGCTTTTAATTATATCTAAGGAGTAGGTTGGGGAATAGGTTGATAGCGTTTTCACCGAAGACATTTATTTATACAAAAAAACAATAACTGTATCATTAACTTAATCAATTATGTATTCGCGGTTGCTGAGTAATATACATATAACCTCTTGCCACCTATCGACCAATTTGGTGATGTCGTTTCGCCAAAAATCGACTGGTCTGGTGTGAAAGAAGTTGTTCAGCCAGTCTTTAAGATCCTCTTTGTTATCGAAGGTAATGCCGGTTATATGATTTGACAGGGAACAAAAAGGTTCAGAGAATACGGCAAATGCTGAAGGACCTCCAATTCGAGATGCAACATGAGGCTTGGCGTTGTCGTACAGGAGTATAGTTTGACCATAGCGATCAGGTATTTTCAGTCGAATAGTCTCATTCACGCGATGTAGTTTGGCAATGTAGCGCACCTTGTTGACTGTGGCATTCTTGTCGAGCATTTCCCAGTGCACCGTGACCTTTCAGCACCAACAAACACATATAATGATCGTCTTTGGATGAAGATCCGGTTTGACTCTCGGCAGTGGCGTATCTCCTGGAACCACCCATACATTTATTCGCTTCATACTGATGTATAGACACCATTTCTCATCTTCCGTGACGATTCGGTATAAAAAGCGCTGTTTATGACCGCGTGTTGCTCGATGGCGAGCGAGATGCTGAAAAGCAATTTGGAGGCAACTGATTCAAAATTTAAAAGAAACAAAACTGACTTCTGAAAGAAAAGTACGGATGTAACAACAGAAGTGGTAAAAAACCAAAACTTAGCGTTTGAGATGTTCGGGAAATCAAAGCTTCAGCTACAATTAATCAAATAGCCCTGCTGAAACTCTTAATTTGGAAGTTACTACCTGTCGCGAGCAACAAATTTTGCGGTGTACCTAAACCTAAGTAAATCACACGACACGAACAGGCCAGATCGACGTTTGCAGTATACTACGAATTTTAGAAAGATGAATGGGAAAGAGTAATTTGAAGTAAAAATGAGTCACACTGCGTAGGTTACGCAAATACGTCAAAACTTCTTGAGAAGTGCTATGACACCCTTCCGTAGGTAGCGGCAAAAATGTTATGCAGTACTGGGTACCTGACCAGTGGGGGGTCAAAAGCAATGAGGCCACTGGTGAGTCTGGCAACAGATGTGTTTTTTGGGACCGGAATCATTCATCTTCCAAATTTACAATTGCAAAGTAAGAACTGGTTGCAGTAGAGGTCGTCAGGCAGACAAAATTTTTTTAGTTAAATGTACGTTAAAAAATAAATAAATAACTGGCACGTGCACTTCTGTTAGGTGCTGTGCTGAGCTCCTCCTCCTATTTGCGCCGGGCGTCTTGAAGTTGTGCCACAAATGGAGGGAATGACAAATTTTTTTTTATTAGGAGTTTTTTCATGGCAGATGTTAGCCAGAAAGAACATGAAGCTGTTAGGTAGAGCTATAAGTAAATTGCTCCCGGGTGGATGACTAAACTCGTCACAAACGACCAGGTTTTCCCATGTACTCGAGTATTGAAATTGACTGCCGGCTATGTCTTCAGCATACTTCGACATCAGGCTCATTTGGGTTACCGGTCACAGCGGCATAGAGAGGAACTGCTGGGCTGATGAGCTGGATAGACAGCGAACTTTGGAGACGCTGTAGTAAGAACCTGTGGTCTACTACTGGAAAGACGGGCCTCGAGTCAACTCAGCGAGCGCGGGGCTAGTGCGCAAACGTACAAGGTCGCGAGATCCTCCTGGCCACGGGTAGATCGAGGGAGCTCCTAAGGCTAACGAAGCCCCAGCTCTCGGTGAGACTTGAGATTGCCTCAAGTCCGTTCTGCAAAAGCTGCCTTGAGGACGAGGTGGAATCATCTCAACACCTTCTTCTCAGCTGCCCTGCTTTCGTCTGGCAAAGATTTTGACATATTGTCACTAATTTTTTCGCTACGCCTGCGGATATAGCGGCTCTAAATATCACAAATCTGGTTAAGTTCATCAGTAGACTAACTACAAACGTAAATCAGCCACAGTCGTCACCGTCGTAAATGCATGGTCATCATCGTTTCTAATCCAAAGGCTTATTCTTCCTTCCCTTCTTCTTTCTCCTCTCCGCTGTATGGCATCACAACGGACGAACTTTTGAATATATGTCCAAATGTGCCCTAAGCTAGGGCTGCCATTTAACCTAACCTATGTCTTCAGCATAAAGAGACATCCCAGCATATTTTGTAAAAATAACCACTAAGCGTTAAGAATTCTTCCTCCCCTTATTTTTTGTTTGTTTTCTTATTTGTTTCTTTTTTTCTTTTTTGGATTCAAAATGTCTTGGCACGTACAGCGTCTGTGGTGTGGTCTTGTGGCCACAAAAACAATCCCTCCTCACTTTCTGGAAAGACACCCTTCCCGGAACTACTTTCTGCATTACTTCGGGAAGTCCCAAAACAGCATCTGTAAAGAACTAATTCCGTATTGGTAGACAGCTTTTATACTATAGGCTCGCCTTCTTGTGGCTCTGCCTGTGAGGCTTCGCTTAGTTGAACTGCGCCTGTCTTTTTCTGTAGTACTTCCTCGGTATACTCTTTACGCGTGCCAACTGTCCTCCCATTCGAGCTTTAATTTCCATCATCGCATTTATAAGGGAGGCTGGAGGCCTTTTCGGAGCTAGAGCCTATTAGGCAGCCAGGACTTTCTGGGCGGTATTGCCCCTTTGTTTCTAATTTCCTACATTTTTTTCTACCCATTATCTCTCTGCTTCCGTTAGCTTAAGTTTATTTAAGAAGCACCTCTTGAGAAAGAACCGTTAACAAAACAATTATGTTTGAATTAACATTGAAACCCCCAAATAGGCTCCAAACATTTAGCTATGCCAATGCTGTTCATCTTCTTAATTGCTTTATTTACTTATTTATTTTTTTTTTTTTTGATTTTTGGTTTTTTAGGAACCACTTCCAAGAATAGTTGTCTTTACAACATCAATTCATCATTCGTTTTTTTCTCCACTTAATGGCATTTCGACATATTATGCAAACTATTAACTGCATACCATGAATTCTTGAACTGCTACAAAAACAATTTCCACAGATATATTTTTTTTTCATATTTTTCAAAAATTGAGACACACTAGACTTTAAATTGTTTATAATAAATTATTCCACAGCTTAAGAATAATAAATGGTTACAAGTGAAGAATTACTTGTTTAACGCATAAATAAACCCTTGACGGCAACGATGACAACGACGACGCCAACTACCGACTAAATAAAGCTTAATTTATGGCCACTAAAAAATATTTAAAAAATAAAATAACTTACAAAAATGTAGGCCTTTGACAAAATTGGCGCCTATCCAAAAATGAAACCCATTTGACAGAATTGCTGACTTCTGACTTACTTGGTGCACAGGCACCTAAAAATATAAGTGTGTGTGTGCTGCTCACAAATTATGTATGCCCACATTATGCCGTTGAACAAAACAAAAAACATAATAATATATAATAATACATATTTATATAACACAGCAAGTTTTGCATAAAAACATAATAATCGAAAATTTGTGGAGACTACAAAGCGCTAAACTCTTTTGTTAGCAGTGAGCGACCTGAACGTTGGCGTTTGCGTTTCGCGCTGCAGTCCTACGCTACATTTGTGCATATGGAAGTATGTTGCCCATACACATACACACACTCACTGTTGGCTACTGAACAGGTTATCTGGTTATCTGCCCGTTGGTGTATCGGCACTGTGGTGGGCAGATGTCACTTTTGATTGTGCGTTGGACTGTTTTATAATTTCTCACACAAATGAAATTTCGTAACGTCTATTCACAAACTAATGAGGTGTTGTACACATTTCTGTTGTATAGTTCAACATTTACATACAAGCATACCTCTATGCAGGGTGCCCCTTTTTATCTATAGTTTCCCGGTACGAGCAAATATAAATAAGTTTTTCAAATGCATTTCATAATTTCGTTATGACCGGAATATATTAGGTTGTGGATTAAGTTCGTAGCGTTTTTACCGAGCACTTTTATTTAAAGTAAATCCATAATAATATCAATAAGTTAATCAATTATGCATTCGCCGTTGCTATTTATAACTTCTTCCACCTCTCGGCCAATTTGTTGAAGCCGTTCCCCAAAAAATCGCCTTATTTGATGTGAAGGAAGTGGTTGAGCCAGACTTTAAAGATCTCTTTGTTATCGAAGGTAACGCCCATTATACGGTTTGACAGGGAACAAAAAGCTCCAGAGAATACGGCAAATGCTGAAGGGCCTCCAATTCGAGATGCAACATAGGGCCTGGCGTTGTCGTGAAGGACTATAGTTTTACCATAGCGATTAGGTATTTTAAGTCGAATAGCCTCATTCGCGCTGTGTAGCTGGCTAATGCAGAGCTCCTTGTGGGCCGTGGCATTCTTTTCGAGCATTTCCCAGTGCACCGTGACCGTTCAGCACCAACAAACACATATAATGATCGTCTTTGGATGAAGATCCGGTTTGACTCTCGGCAGTGGCGTATCTCCTGGAGCCATCCACTCCTTGTGATATGTAGGCACCATTTATCATCCTCCATTACAATTTGTTATCGTCCATTACAATCTGTTGATGACCGCGTGTTGCTCAATGGCGGGATATGCTGAAAAGCAATTTGAAGGCGACTTTCTTTGTTTTTTTTTGGTTGAGCTCGTGAGGCTCCCAATTTTTCGGTAAATCGCATTGAATGTAGGTGATTGACAATCGTTTTATGATCGCAGCTAATTTTTTCCCCCAATGCATGATTGGTTCATCAAAGTAGGCATTTTTGAACTTTGCGAACCATTTCCGGGCTGTAGACTCACCTATGAGACCTTCTCCATACACGTCGCAAATGCCACGGGCTGCTTCGTGAGACTTTTGACTTCGAAAATGTTAATTTTTGCCTCCTGGGTATTCTTGGGTATGCAATACATTGCATATGCCCATAAGTGGGATATCTAACAATTGAAGGTCGCACTCAAGATTCAGCAAAAGCACACGCAATAAATTAATAAAATAAATATTATAAAAAAATAATATAGATAAATCTAATAAATACTATAAAAATTAAAAAAGTATTATAATGGTTAAATACAATCTTAGTTAAAAATAAAGCGTTTTTCAGTAAGAGCCCTTCAACTTTTTTTGAATAAAACACAAACGGTTTGACTTTTTTAACTAATTTTTTTTTCATGATCGATTTTGAACATATGTACACATTTAAGTATGAAATTCGATTTCTTTTCCATGACCACCGCGTGCACGTTTTACGAAGTCCAATCGTTGAACCTAATTTTCGACCACTCTTTTGCATAAATCGGCCGAAATTCCAGCAAGTTCGCGTTCAATATTGGCTCTGAGCACACAAATCGTCGCCGGCTTGTTACTGTAGACCAATGACTTCACATAACCCCAAAGAACATAGTCTAGAGGCGTCAAATCACACGAGCGCGGCGGCCATTCGACCGGTCCATTTCTGGAAATAATGCGCTCATCGAACTTACTCTTCAACAAATCAATTGTAGCGTGTATTGTGTAGCTTGTGGCCCCGTCCTGTTGAAACCACATGTCGTCTAAGTCCATACCATTCAATTGCATCCAAAAATAATCGTTTATCATGTCGCGGTATCGATTTCCATTCACAGTAACGTGGCGATCGTTCTCGTCAACGAAAAAATATGGGCCAATTACGCCGCCGGCATGTAAACCGCACCAAACAGTGATTTTTTCGGGATGCAACGGTGCCTCATGAATCACGTGTGGATTGCTTTCTGCCCAGTAACGCATATTTTGCTTGTTGACAAAGCCATTGAGCCAAAAGTGAGCTTCATCACTGAAGATGATTTTTTGAAAAATTTATAAATTTTCATAAAAAAATTGCACGATTATTTTCTTAAAAAAATTTGCACGATTTGCAATCGTTGCTCAAGTGTGTAGCGTTCCATGATGAAATGTATACTAATGAAGTTTACAAATGACAAGCGAAAAATAAAAAATATTTCGTCGTTCGCCCTCCCTATCGGAAAAAAGTTGAAGCGCACCTATTGAAAAACGCCTTATATGAAAATCGAAGGTTATAAACAAATGAGGGCCAAGCATCGGCTCTGACCATTATTTTGTTGCGGCCAAAATACGCACACGCCTCTATGCCACAAAAACATACATCTAATTACGCAAAGAATGTACGGCATCGGAAAGCTCCAATCGCAACAGGCAACCAGTAGGTGCGCCAATCGACTTTTACTCCTGCTCTCAGAGAGAACTGCCCCCCAATCCGGCATAGAGGAAAAATAGAGCAGTATTTCTCGTTCTTCACGTAGCGCCGCCGAAGAAGAAATCGGATTTCGGCGAGTCAGAAAGAAGAAATGAGAGACCGAAATACGTTGGTGCGAGGGGCTTGAGATGCGGACCAATAGAAAAAACGCCCACAAATTCTACCAAAAAGTTCGGCGGCGTACAGAAGGTTTCCAGACCGGGGCGTTTTCCTGTAAGAACAAAGATAGCTATCTGGTGAGAATAGCAATAACGCAGCTAAAGCACAACAAAGCCGTGGGAGCCGACGGACTGCCAACTGACCTATTCAAACATGTCGGCTAGGAGCGGGTAAGGTGCATGAATCAACTTTTATGCAAAATATGGTCGGATGAAAGCATGTCTGCCGATTTGAATTTTAGTGCACTCTGCCCAATCCAAAAGAAAGGTGATACTGCAGTCTATGTCAATTACCAGGTGACTAGCCTATTTAAATATGAAAAGCTCAAACCCAGGAAGCAGGGAAATGATTGGACCTTATCAGTATGTCTTTCGACCTGAAATATCTACCGTCGACACTCACATTCTTGGAGTATCGGAGAAAATAATTCTGGGAATGGATACAAACGCTCAGGCTCTGAAAGTATTCCATGCGGTACCAGCTAGTGGTAGCAGAGGAAGAGGAAGGCCTCCTCTGCGTTGGAAAGATCAGATGGAGAAGTAATTGGCTTCACTTGGTGTGTCCAACTGGCGCCGGTAAGCACGAGAAAAACCGACTGGCATGGTTTGTTAAACTCGGCTATCGCGTAAGTGGTGATCGCGTCAATCAAAATGAAGAAACCATGCTCCTTTCACGAAGAAGAGCTTTCTTGAGCAAATGAACATACTGGAAATAAAAAAAATCATTTTGAAACATCCACGACGCCTCAGCGAAATGTTTGCTTACATATATCGCATTCTTTATTGTTCATTCAAGTTATTTGATGGCATCTATCCTAAAGGCTACCCAAATTATGCCAAATTTTTTGAATGTCTAAATTTTACTTGTGGTCTCCCTGCTAGGTATACTCCATCACTTTTAAGAAGGGCTCAATTGGAATTTCTTTCATCAAATAAAGCGATACTCAGATCTCGGATATTCTGGTATTTGTTTGATTTGAATTTTGCGCACTTTTATTTGCAGCCAAATCTCATTAGCTATTAGACGAGATTCGATGTACCGAGTGGGTGGTTGGAAATTATAGTGGTTTTAACTTTAATTGCAGTTCAATTCCATCACCCTGTACAAATGTATGTATATTCGAAGTGTTTATTTGCCAACAGGTGGTCACGTTAGCAGTGATGCCATAATTACTTCGTATGCAAATTTATTTCGTGTGCAATCTGGTTTCATTTTCGCAAATTTCATCTCTTTGATTGGAGACGTAAGACAACAATATATTCCATTTGCACTAATAAAGTCATTAATTAACGAGGGATATATGCTAAATATGCCTAACTCGAAATATTTGAACATAAAAACATACAATACTAACGCAAAATATGCAAAACTATCAACACCAAACACAATTATGCTGTCGTGTCAAATCTTTGCTGAATTCATTGAGCACCGCGGAATGCTAATAAGGATCGTTGATGCCGCCAGTATCCTATCAACTACCATTTTTTTTTAAGTAAATTTCCAAAATTTGGAAGCATTGTTCTGGCTTTAAACGATTCATGATGACTTGTCACATCTTACTGAACAGAAATGCCAACACAGTTTTCTGTTCTCAACACCCAATATGAACATTGGTACGCCACATATGAATTGATTTAGTGCTAATATGAAAAAAGTTACTGCGAAGTATATCATATTTACAAGAATACAAAAATTTTCAAATCAGTATACGAACATTTTTATCTTGACTGCCCGAGACCACTTACAAACCGGAGCTGTTGAACTTTGGGTGACAAGAAATGGTCGACTGATTCATAAATTAACGATTGTCAAAACAAGGTATCACTTATAAACTCCAGGATAAAAATGGGTGGCAATTGTATATACGCTAGATTAATAATTTTTTTTAATTCCATGGTTCACAGCGGGCACCGCATTTTCAGTACAACCGGACAGAAGGGCGCGCCTGAGGAAGCAGCAGAGAAGCGCGTAGGTGATCCCCGTAAATAGTAGCCCGAACTGTTCTATAAGCATAGCAGTTATTGAAAAGGTGACATACAGAATAAAAAAAATAAAAAATTGAAACATCTTATTTCGGTTAAAAAAACTTGACGAAGTAGTGCGGAAAGTGGAAAAACAGGAGCCATGGCATCACTTGGATGCTATACCGCCAACTGCATGACTTGCACTACGCCGACGTTATTTGCCTGCTTCCACACAGACATTTCGACATGCAGGACAAAATCAATGTTCTAGTCATTGCTGAACGAAGTGTTGGCCTGGAAATAAACAGCAAGAAAACGGTAGCATAACAATTCAATAATTTTCTGAGTTTTTTAAATCTAATTTTGTTGACGAAGAACTTGATCCTCCGTCCGACTTTTCTTCTGAATGCCTTGAACTTTAAAGGTCTTTGCCTGTCTCCTGAGGATATTAGGAACGCTTTAATTAAATTGAACTCATCCTCTCAAAATGTGTCTGATGGACTTTCAGCAGTTTTGATAAAAAATTGTCCGGCCTTCGTCTATCCCCTAAAAATTATTTTCAACAAATCCTTATAGTCAGGGTGTTTCATTGACGCATGGGCGCTCTCTTTCATTACGCCCTTCTTTAAGAGTGGCAATAAAAATGCCTATAGAAATTATAGGCCTATTTCAAAGCTGTCAACTATTTCCAAAATTTTTGAGCACGCGGTCAATGCAAAGTTGAGCTTTGCAGTTAAATCTTTAATTTGCCCTAATCAGCATGGATTTATTGCCAATAGATCTACAGTATTTAATTGGTTGTTTTTAGTGAAAACTGCATTGATTCTTTCTCGGCTGCCTTCCAGGTCGACTGTATTTACACTAACTTTTCGCAAGCCTTCGTCAAAGTTTCTCATAGAATCTTAGTTAAAAAATTAGCTTGTTTTGGCTTTCTTTCTGCATTTCTGCAATGGATATAACTTTTATTTGAGCAATAGACGTTGTGTTGTAACAATTGATGGTATTTGCTCTAGCCCCTTTACTACCACCTCTGGTGTTCCGCAAGGAAGTATCTTGGGACCGCTTTTATTTGTGTTATTTAGTATTAATGACATCAAAAGTTGTTTCTCATTTGCTAAATTTTCGCTTTAAGCTGATGATCTTAAGATCTTCTCAGCAATGAAGACTCAAGAAGATGCCATTAAACTTCAAGCCGATACGAATAGGCTTTACTTATGGTGCCAGAATTCACGACTGATCTTATCTAAGTGCTTTCAATTATCTTACTCGAAATTATCTAACATTTTGTGCACTAAGTATGTACAGTATCTCAACATGTGTCCTGCAGTGTGTTATAGCGAGTTTAAGGACCTTGGCGTTGTCTTTGATAACAAATTCCCTTTTAATAACCATATAAATTATATTACTTCAAAATCTTTTTCGATGATGGGCTTCGTCAGACGGAACACCACTAAGTTGATCCCTATACCATTAAGTTACTCCATACATCTTTTGTTAGATCTCATTTAGAATATGAGTATGCTGGTTTTATTTGGAGACCTTGCAGTCCGCATGCTATCAATAGAATCGAACGTATGCAAAAAATATTTCTCAAATATGCCCTTTGGTACAGTGCTCCCATTACTTGTGCTTTACGGGAATTAAATTTCGCTCATAATGAGATGAACAACGATTTTTCGCTTTCAAGAGTAGCTTTTTTAAATCTCTGGAATTCTATATTATAGTTGTTTTTAGAAACATGTAATATATCAGTAGTTCAATGTAAGCAACTTTTGTATCATAGTCTGTAAGGATTATAATTCATAGACTCAAATAAATAAACTCAATAATTTAAATCCACCGACCGTAATAAGGACCTGTGGCAGATCACTGAGCAAGAACCCATTCAAAAAGTCATAAGAGGTCGTAAATGGTGAAAGAGGTCGTAAATGGCGATGGATCGGGCACTCTCTCAGAAAGGACAAGGAAGGCATAAACAGAACAGCGTTGGAATGGAACTCTCAAGGACACAGACGACCCGGTCGTTCACGAAATACCTGGAGGCGTTCTAAACTTCGTGATTTAGAAGCAGTTAACCAAACGTGGGCCAACGAAAGGAGAACAGTAGTTAATAGAATAGATATACAATATGTAAATGTTTTGTAGAAGCCCTACGCACCCAAGTGGAATAATAAAGGAATAGAAAAAAATTTAGATAAAATAAAGTCATCATTTTTTATTTATTGTTGACATCGCCCCTCCCCCGAAACGCCGTTTTTTATAAGAGGCTTGCGGTAATCACGGTAGCGCATGAGCAGCTCAACTGAAATCAAAAAAATTAAATGATTATTGTAGAAAAATGTTTTTTAGGGAATATGAACGGTTTATTTACCCAAAAAAAATTTTTCTCGATATGAAAACCGCTTTGCACCAAACAAAAAAAAAAAGATTTTTGAAGGGTTGAAAAATTCAAAAAAAAAATTAATTCCAGCGAACTATGCAAATATTTATAATAAGTGAACCATTCAGATTCACCAGGTTGTAACTTCGAATAATTAAAAAAAAGTGTATGCAAATCAGTCAAATAGTTTTTGATAAATAATGATCACCGCGACGGTAATTTTCAAAAAACACGACTTCGAAATAATCGCGTCTAAAGTTTTGCCTGCACATCTCGTTCCAAGAAAGGTCGCGCACTTCCACGGTCTGTAACTTTCGTTCTAGTACTCCGATCTTTATGATTTATTGAATTTATATTTTTAAGATGATGCACTTTTAGAATATGCCATAAAATTTTTTCGAGATTTTAGTCCAACACAAGGTATATAACCCCTTATGCTTTTCCAAGACTTCTTTCTCTTCGCCTGTCCACCTCGATCTTGGACTTCCTTTTGCTTTATTTGTGTATGCGCTCGCTTCCAGAATTGTCCTTTGGGCTCTTGAATTGTCCATTCTAATAACATGGCCTAGTCATCGTATTCGTTGCACTTTGATGTAACATACTACATTTTCACCATTAATAAGTTCGTCCAGTTCGTCATTCCAACGTATGCGCCATTCGCTTTGTGCAATTCTGACTGCACCAAATATTTTTCTGAGAACTTTCCATTCAAATGTTTGCAGTTTTTTTTTTATATTTTTCACTCAACGTCTATGTTTCAGCTCCATAGCACAGCACCGGTCGAACTATGGTCTTATATAGTGTCAGATTGCAGGGTCTGTTAAGGAGTTTTATAGGAGATAATATAAAGTACTTACATCGAATCGAGTTAAGGAATGATTTCATTCACAAATAATAAACAAAAATGGTTAAGTAAATTCTAAGTATAATCATGAAGGGCTGAACAAATTCAAACATATTTTAAGAATAACAAGAGATAAACATGTTTTTCCTAAACAGCAAACAAAGAAACTAATATAAAAGTTGTGTACCTGAAACAGTAAGATGGGGTATCCATTAGGGCGGGTCGATTTAAAAATCGCTCATTGCTCTGTGAAAATCGTATTCTAGGGATCAAAATAAGAAACTTTGCCGAAGGAACCATACCTCTAAAACGAATTCTGATGTCCCCCAAGTCGAACGAAAAATCCCACTTTGACCCATTTAGAGTGCTCCAATCGAGTCCAAATGTATGACCGACCCCCACTAACTTTGGACGGCCGATCCACCCATGCCAGTGGCACACCTCCTGGAACTCCCCTGGGGGGTTCCCCATACAATCATATCAAAATATCACCATTTTTGGCCTTTACATGAGAAAAGAATCTAAAAAGTTCGACCCATATTGGGGACATCAGCATTCGTTTTAGAGGTATGGTTCCTTCGGCAAAGTTTCTTATTTTGATCCCTAGAATATGATTTTCACAAAGCAATGGGCAATTTTTTTGCCTCCCCACAAATCGACCCGGCCTAGTATACATACATACATATGTATAAATACGACTGTCAAATGTGTTGGCAGCCAGTTCAATATTAACATAGTGTTAAGAACTACCCCAAAACTAAATTCATAAAAATAAATTTTTATATTTTTCCAAAGACAAACCAGTCTTTAACTATCGACGCAGCAGCGGCTTCGAGCGAAGTGTAGCTTGTGTTTATGCCTTAAATGGGTGCAGGGCGGGCTAAGGCAATATAATCAATCATCAAAAGAGTTCACTATGTGCCAAGTTGTTAAAAAAAATATTGGGCTATAAAAAACAATTACAAACCAAAGCAAAATCACTACAATCACATCAACGCCGCGGAAGCATGAATCATCGTTTAAACGATACAAACAAAATTAAATGAAACAACTAACAACAACATATGCCGACGTGCTTGTATGTATGTATATGTGTTGATAGGTTCGTTATCGCGGCGAAAATCAGCACTTTCGCTTTCCAAAAGGGAAAGGCCAAGCAAAACACGCCGATATATAACAATAATAACAACACAAACAACACAAATACAAATACAAGCCCCAAACCAGCCATGGCACAAACAAACTAGACACGATCAGAGTCAATAGATTAACATTGACGCAGTCGATTGAAGAGGCTTAACCGTTAAATAAATACCACAAACGGTGTGCATGGCTGTGGTAGGGGAGACTCAAAGTCTTCGTCATTAGCGGCGACATCGCCATAACCGGCAACGCCAGCCCAAACACTAGCACCAGCATAAGTAACATAGCCAAGAAACACAGCGCCAGCTCCAATAACAACGACCGCTTTTGGGCGCCACATGACATGTTGAGACTATCATACTATGTATGTGCATATTGATGTACGTGTACATACATATGTATGTGTGCATGTGTTATGTGTAACACATCAGTGTAGGCACGTCTCATATGATAAATATCCTATCGAATTTCAGTTCTGATGGTCGCACATCTCCATTGGTTTCTCAGCCCACTTCTGCTCTAACAACACTCTGTCTGCTATTTGTTAGTAATTTTAAGCCATGTTTATATGTAATTATACATACGAACACATACATATGCAAAAGCATATATTTATTCGTAAGTAAATGAATACTTGTTATGAATGCGGTTAAGCTTTTTGTTACTCGATTTCCTCTGAGGTGTTAAGGCTGAGTTGCTGGAGATGGTTACCTGGTGGTACTCGAGCGGTTATGTATCTATATACATTCTTCAATTATGGTGTTGTGTTGGTGTAATGGGTAATTGAGGTTGCTTACTGTTTGATTGCGCTGGCTCTTGGCTACTGCATAAGCCACTACCTGTTACCTGGTAGCCAGCTCAATGCTTTTATGGTACAAATTATGAATAATACGCAGCGAAAGTGAACTTTTTCATTGCCTACATGTGTATGTATACAGATATGTATATAAAGGGTGTTCAGATTGGAGGTACTTTTTCCAAAAGTGTTTTTTTTTTACAGATCACGCGTGATTACTGTCAACATAAATATATAATTTGTTTAAGTATTCATTGACATTTCAGCATGCAAAGACTTATACCTCAACAACGTTTACAAATCGTACAATTGTACACTCAATTCTCTTTTTACACGCATTTATTCACTCGAATTGTTCTGTTTTAACACGATTTTCAATATTTTATGAATTTTTCTTCAATCCCATAGAGCAAATAAAGTTAGATTTTTCGACGCATATACGAAGGGCTTAAATTAGTATCAGGAAAAGTCTCTGAGACTCGGTAGATTTTGCTCTCGCCGTTTAATTATTTATTTCTTATAATATATTTAAGGAGTTAAAATGTGTAAGCACGAAATAAGTTCTTAAGTGAACTCTAAGAAGAAAATTAGGTGCATTACACTCTGTGATGAGTGTTCATTGTGCGCTCAGGTCAACTTATGGTGCTCAGCGATGGGGCAAATTTTTGGGTTAATAGCTACGTCAATAAGCCAAATCGCCCTATTTGAGCTGAAGAGCAACCCGAAGCTACTCAATAACAGTGAAAACAATCGTTTGGTACGGCCTATGGGCTGGAGGAATCATCGGCGCATATTTTTTCAAAGACGATGCTGGCTCCAATGTAACAGTATTGCGCCGTGATAAACGACTTTCTGATGCCACACAGCCCGTGAGACAATGGATTTACTGCGTCGCCGCCAATTTATCTCTCGTCTCGGACCAGTGGATTGGCCACCAAGATCGTGTGATATCACACCTTTGGAGTTTTGGGGGTATGTGGCCGACTAATTTACCTTTAGCGCATTTGCCCATATTTCAGCTCCGTATAAGAGAACGGAGAGCGTTAGGCTAGGTTAGGTTAGGTTAAATGGCTGCCCTTGCGAGGGGCCCACTTGGACAAAAATTAAAATTTGTCCATTGTGATACCATACAGGGGGAGGGGATGAAGAGGATGAGGATGATGATCAAAGAGTGGCGATTTGCGTTTGTGTTAACCACTTCAAGCCGTTGATGACTTTCACCAGATTTGTGATATTTAAGTTCGCAATATCCGCTGGGGTAGCGAAAAAGTGATGTTTAAACCTAGGCCCGACGAGAGAAGGGCAGCTGAGAAGAAGGTGGTGAGATGAAGGTGGTGAGATGATTTCACCTCGTCCCGACAGCTTCTGCAGAAAGTGCTTGACGCAATGCCAAGCCTCACTGCATAGACACCTAACGGACAGTATGCTCCTACCAAATTCGATAGCTGTGGTTATTAGCCTTAGAAGTTCTCTCGAGCGTCTCCGATCTACCCACGGTCAGAAGGACATAGCGAATTTGCACGTTTGCGCACTAGCCCAGCGCTCACTGAGTTGACGTGAGGCCCATCTTTCCATTATCAGGCCATAGGTTCTTAAGGGAACTCCAATCCTCTCATATTGCGAATAAGCCGCCTCAAGGGTTCCCTGTCTGACCAACTCATCGGAGAGCGTTTCATTTGGGTTGGTCCCCTATGTTTGCCATCAGCCTACTAATGTCGTCCCTAATCTTAGCGGCTTGTCCTGCTGTGTGTTTTATTTGGGCCCAGAAGGTTAGTCTAGTCCATTCTTATGCCTAAGGACTTTAGAACTTTTTTTGTGGTTAGCTAATTTGAGCAAGTTTGCATGCTAACTTCTAGCGGGATATGCTTCTTGGTTGGAAGTATTAGCTTCGTTTTCTCTGTGGTTAATTTGAGGTCACGTGATTCTAACCACGTTTGTGTTCGTATCATTTCATTTCATGGTTAAATTCTCTACGAGCTGCTTCCAGGCTTCGTGCTGTGATGACTGCTGCGATATCGTCTGCGTATCCAATTAGAAAGGTGCTATCGGACATTTTTAAATTGAATATCTCGTCATAACTAATGTTCCACAAGTCGGGAGCAATATTTTAAAGGCCAACATTTCAAAGGGATTCTTCTTCTTCCTAATATAACCGCTATAACCGCTTACGCGATTTTGGCCGAGTTTAACAAAGCACGCCAGTCGTTTCTTTCTCGCGCTAACTGGCGCCAATTGGACACACCAAGTGAAGCCAAGTCCTTCTCCACCTGATCTCTCCAACGCAGAGGAGACCTTCCTCTTCCTCTGCTACCACCAGCTGGTACCGCATCAAATACTTTCAGAGTCGGAGCGTTTGTATCCATTCGGGGATTACCTTTAAAAAATAATAGCCATGAATGGTTCTACATAAAAATAATAAAAATTGCACAATTTAATTCAATTGTTGTTGTTTTATTACAATTTAAAATCCGATACCTCTAAACTGATCACCCTTTATGCACCTAGCAATGTTCGTATGTGTGTTTGCTTTGGTTATGTTTGACAGCTCAAAGTCATGAGACTTGTCATTTGCTCTTATTGTGCTACGTACAGTTAATTTTGATTTGTTTTTTTGTTTTGGTCTTCATTTGTTGTAATTTTATGTTATATATGGACACACATCTGTAAGTGTCGAGTGTCGAGTGTCTAGTGGTGCTGCTATTTTTAGTGTGCCTCTTTGTGGCTTTAGTTCAAGTTGAAGTTTGTATGTAGTAGCCTCGATTCGAGCTTGCAACATTCATCCGGTGACATATGTACATATGTACGTATATGCATACATATGTATGTGGTAGTACTCTAGTTATATTTCGTACAATTTTCCATTCACACTCACTCCATCTAACTGCATAGTTCGAAAAAGTCTTTGTTACAAGCGCATGCAGAAATAAAGCTTAGCTGCTGCTGCTACAAATGAATTTTGTGAGTTATACCGGCAGGTAGATATGTACGAAAGCTGGTGTAGCAGCCAACCAGGCGGCCAGCTTTTTCCAGCACGTTGCCTTAACATGTTTTACAACACACGATTTTTACGTGTCTCTCTCGATGAGTGTACTCGTAAATATGTACATACATACGTACGTACAGCCACAAGTATTATGCCTTATAAGTATTTATCTATGTGCACTTATGTGTAGATATGTATGCACGAATATGCGCGAGATTTGTTTGTTATTATTATAGCCATGTTCGGCTATTGCTACTGCTGTTTATCATACGCTAGCAAGAGATACCACAACACCAACGGGCACGACGAGTACCCACTTTCATATATCAACAAATATTGTACACATACAAATACATATACATACATACATATATATAGATATATATCAAGCATATGTACATGCATAGATACATATGTAGATATGTATATAGAGCGCGACTATTCTGAGTTGACTCCAACAGCACAATAAAGAAAGAAAAAACGAAGAAAAAAGCATGTACACCCCATACATTCACACGAACATCAAATTAAGTAAAAAAACGGAAAGAGTATCATCAACGATGAGCTTACTTTCTGTCCGCACAGTCGACTTGGCTTTTTTTTTTCTTTCCCAAAAATGTTTTAATTCGCCATTTAGTAATTTTGTGCTTGTGTTTGTTTTTGTTGTTGTTTCCATTTTGTTTTCATTACCTATCCGCTTTTCTCCTATTTATGTATATTACTTTTTAAGGTTAAGTTCAGTTAACTGCTTTCATTGCCAACACACATACACACACGCACATGCACACGTTCACATAGCCCACAATCTCAAGCGTATTGTACATTTCACACCTTCCCATCTATGCCCGATAAAGGGTTTTCTAATTGGGAGTGGTCTATGCTAAAAAGCAATGTTGGTCATATAGTTTTGGCGACGTCTGCCAAATTTTTTGGCGATTATTTATTATTTTTTATTTATTTGTTTATATTATTAGGTTGGGGAATATCTTCTTTACCGAACACTATTTAAACAAAAACAAAAAACGATAATTATATAAATAAGTTAATCAATTATATATTCGTCGTTGCTGTTTATAACCCCTTCCCACCTAATTTGTTGATGCCGTTCCGCTAAAACTCGACTGGTCTGGTGTCAAGGAAGTTCTTCAGCCAGTCTTTACCTTCTCGAAGGTAATGTCCATTATATGATTTAACAAGGAGCGGAAAAGATGGCAATCGGTCAGTGCAAGGTTCGGAAAATACGGCGGATGCTGAACTGACTTCCCATTCGAGCTCTTGGAATGTAGTTGGGCAATGTAGACCTCCTTGTCGACCGTGGCATTGTTTTCGAGCATTTCCCAGTGCGCCATGCCCTCCCAGTCAAACCAAACACATATCAAGATCTTTTTTATAGAAAGATCTGGCTTGACTCTCCGCTATGGAGTATCTCCAGTAGCCACCCACTCCTTTCTTTGCCTCATATTGATGTGTAGGCACCATTTCTCATTTTCCGTGACTATTCGGTACAAAAAGCGCTGTTTAAGACCATGTATTGCTCGATGGCGGTAGTAATTTGAAGCCGACTTTGTTTGTTTTTTTCGTTGCGCTCGTAAGGTACCTTATCTCCCAATTTCTCGGTAAATCTCATTGAATGAAGGCGACAGAGAATCGTTTTATGATCGCAGTTCATATTTTTCGCCAATTCACGATTGGTTTGGCGATCCTTCTCATTCAAAAGTGATTTGAAACGTTCTTCATCGAATTCAGAAGGCCTTCCACTGCGGGACGTGTTGCCAGTTTTTAACTTTGCAAACTATTTCCGTGCTGTAGACTCGCCTATGAGACCTTCTCCATATACGTCGCAAATGCCCGTTTTTGTGCTCGTTGAAAAGCAAAGCAGAGCAGGTGTCAAAAAAGTTTATTTTTACCTCCTGAGTATTCCTGGGTATTTGTAAACCTCAAAACTAATAAATATTTAAATAACTCAAAAATATAATACAATTAGCATAGATTTGTAGAGCAGAAAGAGTTCTATCGAGTGAATACTTACGCTTTTTCAAACAACAAACAAATCGTTGTAAAACGAAGGAAAATATAAAAACGCTATGAACTTATTCTCTAACCCAATATACATATAAATTTTTCATTTCCTTCATAATATTGAACTTGGAAATATACTGAACTTCTACTCTTTAGTAAATAAGACTTTATACTAGAGAACCATTAACTTGCGCGTGCAAACTCAAGCTGAAGGCGGCGTTTTTTTCTGAAATCAGAGGCTTTTTGCGAGGTATCCTGTTGAAATATGCGCTATTATTAAGATATATAATCTTAATAGTTCTTGGATAAACACTTTTTACGAATATGTTTGAGCGATATGTTGGGCCTATTTCGTCGCACTGATTCCCAGATTTTGGTCGATTTCCATTAAAATGGAGCTTACATCTCCTCTGGACAGCTTCTTTGGGCGGCCGTTTTGCTTTTTCTTTGCATACGAATTATCACGTGTATGTGTGTATGTAATAGCAACGACGATTTCTTAACTGAAATGTTCGAATAACGGCACTTTACAGCTACTTTCTCAATGTGTGCTTTGCTTGACTGAACCAAAGCAGATTGATTTGTTAATTTTGTAGTTATAAAGCAAATGAAATAAGTTAATTTGTGAACAGATTTCTTCCAATTATTGCATACCTTCTGGAGAAAATAAGAATGTATACTTAAGGGGGAAAACCAGTTTAGACTGATCAAAAAATCGACTTTTTTTTATTGCATAAATTGTTAGTATAAATACTCAAGAATATGTGGTAAAAATTTTAAAAGGAAATTCCCATTATTCCCGATTCTATGAGCACTTAAGTGACCGCCCGTCGGCTCGGCACCATAGCGCGCGGTAGTTAGAACAGCGTTTTTCTTGAAACGACTTTTTTCAACTGGTGGGCACTCTAGCTCAAAAAGTTATCGACCAATCGTTATGAAATTTTTTCCGAGTATTCTTGATTCTAATTCTAATTTATATGAACCTAATTCTTGGATTATATTATCATTAAAAATATTTTTTTTAAGCAAAATAGATGAAAAAATATGGTATGAAAAAATGTCATTGTGTTCAAGCGCCTCAAAAACATGCAATTTTCAATATTATTTTACCACAATTAGGTTCATATTCTTAGAAAACATGTTGTTAAAGAAAAAAAATTGTTTTTGATTACAGAGAAAAGTTGCAACTTCAGGAATGCCCACCAGCAAGATATTCGAATGGCGATCAACTATGGATAGCACGCTCTAACGCCACTATTTCCGGCGGAAATGGCTTGAAAAAATTTAAATGTGTACTTAAAAATATGAGTAAAATACCCTCCAAGTTTAAACAATTTCTAATTATTCCTTTCTTGTTAAAAAAATTCACGAATAACACAAAAATGTCGGCCTTCTAAACCGGTTTCCCCCCTTAAGTCCTTCACAGTGTGTTTATTTATGACGATTTGTTTATCTATTTAGCCTGTGGGTTATCCTTATAGGCTAACAGGGCTATTATTAACTCCGTTGGAATTCACGACGAGGCAACGTCAGAAAATTGTTGTTAATTTCGACATGCTTACGAAGTTCTCCGCAATTTGGAAATTCGTGATATCATAAGTAATTCCCAATGAAACACTGCATTGACAGTTTTTCGTGACAAATGTATATGAACGCTTCACTTTGTCGGGAGAAGAAATAAAATAAATGAAAATAATTAAAACGTGTTATTAAATTGTTTAAAGTGAACAAAAATGTGAGGAAAATAATTTATTACGTATGTAGGTAAACGATGCATAATTTTCAAGCTATTTTTTGAAAAGGTCTCGACCATCCACACCCCGCAGCCAATACGAGGGGTTGTGAATGGGCTGACGGAAGCGCCAGAATGAATTAAAATTAATTTATTTACATATATTTATAAAATTATATTAATTAAAATGAAATAAAAATGTAAGAAAACAGTATTTGCATTTATTAAAATGAATTGATTATTAATATGAATTAATTTGAAATGATAATGAAATGACGAGCTTGATAGCCACCTATGCTAGAAATAGCAGAGTACTCACTAAGGAGCCCAGTGCTGTCACTCCACATTTATGGCTAGAACCAAGTGTATCTTCCACCATATCAAGCACATATTTAAATGTGCATTCGTTCAAACAGAAGTTCCTAATAAAAGCAGAAAATAAAAATTAATTCGATACCGTAATTTCCTTTTTATTAAATTAAATGCATTACAAGCATCCCTTAATATTTTGGGTTCTACTCAAAAACAGCTGAATCCCATTTCTGTCATCGATTCGATCCCATGTTTAAAATAGTTGAGAAGGAGTGGCCAATAACAGACCGTTATCCGACTCTCAGCAAATTTGACAGAATCAGCTGATAGGCTGACATAACTGGGGTCACGAAGCGGTAAGATTGTGTTAGGGATATACAATGTCAAAATAAAAAGAACAGCACAGTCTACATGTGGTAAAAAGGATTTTAGAGGTGTGCTACGTAGCTGACCGTTATTCAGCTCAGTGCGAATTTGATATGAGAACAAATCAACCAATGACACTTCGTTGTCGTCTGAAAAACGACTGATTGGACGACTGCAGCAGTCACATTTTACACTGTATTCATTATGATAGATATTAACTTCAATTGGCCGTCGGCACGTGTTCTTTTTGTTTAAATCCAAAAAGCAAATTTTCCCCGTAGCTTCGCATCAAAAGGAAGTATTTTTTCGGGTGCCGCAAAGATTTTAATTTTTAACGACCACCCTAATATATATATACAGGGTCCTGCACTCCAAGTGTAACCAATTAGAAAGGCCATGAATTTACTTTAGAATATTTCTTTTATTCAATTGAAAATAAAAAATTGTGAAAATATTACAAAATTAAATTCAATTTACTTTTGCTCGATATGACCACCTTTTGCCTTAACTATGACCTTGGCACGGTCCAGAAATGAATCGCAAACTGCCCGAATTTGACTTGCAGGTATTTTGGCCCACTCTCCGACAATGCCTTTTTTCAGCGCCTCGAGACTGGTGAATCTTTTAGTTCGGATTCCATCGGATTCGTGTCTGGTGAATTTAAGAGCCATTGTATGGACCTTATGAAGTTTGGAACTTTGTTTTTTAGTCATTCTTGGTTCACTCGACCATGGAACGTCCATGGTCTGCCACCGAAATGTTTGTCTGCCTACGGCTTCAAAGCAGCCTGCAGAATACTTTCCCCATAATATTTCGCATTTACCTTAACGCCAGGCTCGTCATCCGCGGTTACAGCGCCCCAACCCTTACCTATGGTGGGTGCTGCCTCCTGGTGGCCAATCGATGACTGAAATTCTCGTATGAACGGTCGGTCAAATAAATTCTATCGTTTTGAGAGTTTACGAATTGCTCAATTTGAAAATTTTCCTCGTCAGAAAACACAATGTTTGGAAATTGACCGCTTTCGGCCAAGCAAAGCAACCCCTTCGCTCTCTCAAGTCTGACTTGTTGCTGCTTTGGTATGAGATCATGCGCCTTTTGGATCTTGTAAGGCTTGACTATGAGATAATTTTTCAGTATGTGGCGGATGCTATGGTCAGATATTTTCAGTTCGTTCGCCATTTGATTGGCACTTCGTCGTCAAATCGCTTCTTCACTTTTTGAACCATTTCACGTGAAGTTGAAGTCTTTTGATGACCACCTCCATGACGACTCGCGATGCTACCAGTATCAGTGTAACGATGATGCGATAAACAAAAACTTTATTTTGTTTAAGGTGCTCGAGCTTACGAACAATCGGAGGTTGTGATTCTCCAGGCAAATATAATGCAATCACACTAATGCGTTTAAAATCCATTACTGATTTTCTTTTTCCGCGTTTGCTCTGGGCAAAATAAAGGGACCTACAGTTTCAAGCCGACTCCGAACGGCAGATATTTTTAAGAGGAGCTTTTTCATGGCCGAAATACACTCGGAGGTTTGCCATTGCCTGCCGAGGGGCGATCGCTATTAGAAAAATGTTTTTTTTTAATTTTTGGTGTTTCCATGAGATCCTATGTTCTCTCTGTGAATTCCAAATGGTAGTCACGCACCAACCCATTCGGTTCGGCGGCCGCTGATGCCCGTGCATATTTCATAAAATTCGAAATTCTTAAAAATGGAATGACCGCCCAGAAAGGAAAAAATATTTATACATCTTATACATCAGGGTAACTTAAGACAGCGCCATGGTATTGCTAACAACTGCTAGTATTATAAAAATCTAGAATATGAACTATTTCGACTGCAAAGCAAACGTGTCACAAAACAAACAATTCAGAACTCGCTGTGGGTCTGCTAAGACTCCAAAATGAATGAATGTGTACAAGTATGTGAATTCGAGTACACGTTTCAACTTATTTTCTCTAGGAAGTTTATTGACCACTATCTGCATATACAATTCGCTCAATATTGTATGTAGAAATGCCATTATCCAAGTAAAAATGTAGTTATGTATAGGAAAATACCGAAACAAAAATAATTGCATATACCAAACGCTCGCCAAACGTACACGTGGACTTTTCTAATACGTTTTTCCAACTAAATATGATATATTTCTGGGAATGTAGTGGTACTCGTGCTGCTATACGTCCACGTATAGACCATGGAAAAAGTAATCGATACACAAATAGCAGCTGCTTTCGTGATTATGGAAATTAATGAAAAATACATATGTATTCCTTCCACGCTTTGAATTCACATTAAGTGTTTTATATTGAATTATTTTCAAGGAAAAGGACTCCCTCTCCCTTTTTAGTTTTGTTAGCTTACAGCCAATATTAAAAAATCCCAATGTTAAAAAACCGAATCAACTCACTTAGGAAAATCGCTAACGGGAAATTAAAAACCACTAAGCTAAACTTTAAAAATGCGAGCCAATAATTTGATGGCGAATTCATTAAAAGGCGAATTCATTACAGGTGGTGGCACTAGGCCAGTAAAAAAACATTGTTTATTAGAATGTCACGTTAAAGTAGAAAACAAAGAAGTGACTTATTTGTGGAAGCAAAATAGAAAACCAAAATCAATTTATTTGTCGTGCTGAAATTAGTTTAAATTTTTCATAGTAACTTTTGAATTTAAATTCACTACAAAATTTCAATTTTCAAATTACAAGTTTGAAGGCACGATGGGGGCGAATACTGAGGTGGCGCCTATCTTGCTACCGTTGCTTTGAAATTTGAATAGGTCGAGCCAAGGAGCACCAGGAGATTTGGTGGCTCCTAAAACACTCTGGCTAAAAAGACCATTGTATTTAGAGCTCTGGAAAGAGGGTAGATAGTCACAAGGGAAAGGAGAAAAGTATCAGAGAAAGAGATAGGAAAGAATCGAGACAGAGACAAAGGTAGTTATGCCTGTGAGAATTTGCCAGATTCTTTGACAAATCTGTAAATATCCTCCAGTTTTAGAGAACGAATATTACTCATTCTCACGACATCGGAACCCAAAATACGTGGCCTTGCTTTAGCAAAGGCAGGACACTCACAGAGAAAGTGCTCCGCCTCCTCCAAGCAGGAAAGGCACATTGGATCCTCAATGATTCAAATGGTGGTCATATGCTGACCCCAAGGGATGTGTCCTGCAATGATATCGACCATCAACCGAACGTCTTTCCTTCGAAGTTTTAGTAGAAAGTTTGACAATTTTCTGTTCGGACTTGTCACAAAACACTTTGCAGTTCTGCAGCGTTCCAGACTGGACCATCGCTCTTTATGTACATTACATATATAATTTCTGCTCCAGTTCATGATTCCTGCGGAACTGATTCCGATTATTGGCTTTAGTTCCTGTGGGGGCACCGCTGATCAAAAGTTGGCCAATTCGCACACCGGAGTGTCCTGGAACCCATAGAAGTACCAGCCTGTTCTGTCTTGCGTCAGAATTAAGCTTCTTCTTACATTCTTGAACAATCTATTTAGCTTTACTTTTTTTATCATCTGGTCACATTATCCACACGTGTGTGGCGAAGTGAGTTCCAACCGATTGTTTCGATTTGTTTTCGATTTGTGTGTGACATTTCTTCACTTTTTCCAAGTTTCTTCTTCTTCTCATTCAAATGTCTCTCTCACAACTGCAGTGTTGCCTAATTTTTGATATGAAAAGCACTAAAATGCCCATTTAAAGGAAAGAAAAGAACCAAATTTTTATAGAATTACTTAAAAATTTATGGCTATATGTATAATAGACTGTACTGAAAAATCAGAGTTTCAAAAACCCAAAAACATTTTTTTGCTATATTTGAGGTTATGTAACGAAATAAGGTGCTCCTTTTTCCAAACGGTCGTAGTGGTTTCTTGAGTGTTATGTAATATTTTTTTGTGGTTTTTAAATGTAATTACGCCGCTACTGCTTTAGTGCGTACTTAGTAAATTCAAAGGTTTTTTTTATTTTATAAAAAGGTTTTAAACGTTGAAAAGAGTTAAGAAAAGAATATCCGATATTCTTGCATAACCTCAAAAGAAGCAACAAATGAGATTTGCACTTTCAAAACATCAAATTTTATAAGAATCAACACATTTTAATATCACTAAAATCTTCTCAGAGCCTGTTTTTATTTAAATTATACAAATGTTTTTTTAACTTGCAATATTGGTAGCTTCAAATTAAAAAAAGATACAAACACCAAACCCAAAAAATTTCGTATTTTGGACATAAAAAGGCACTAAATTTATTGTGAAGTGCAAAGGGTTGGCAAAACCACACAACGGCAAAAAGGCTAGTGTGACGGCGCGCAATCTCTGAGGGGCGCAATCTTTTTCTATCATTCTTGATTCATTCAATTTTGTGTTGACATTCGAATGTACACGGCAAAAGAAAAAAAATACAAATCAGCTGGCCTACTGCTACCATATTTAAAATATTCGCCTTGGATGTCTATCGAAAATCTTGGAGAGAGGTCTATTTGATATTGTTTTGAACCAAAGAAACTAATTAACTTTCTCACAAAGAATAATAGGACAAACAACTTCTACGAGTATATCAGGAAGAGTATTAACTCTCACATAAGGCACATAGAGCAAAAAGCTTACTGCAAATAGGAATTGGTAGGTGAATTTTTTGGTGCTTCGAAATATTTATTAACCTTTTTGCATGCGTACATACATATTTAGGGCGCATTGATACAAATAGAATCAGTTGTTCATAGTGGCGTACAGTACGCAAGATTAAATGAGCAAGAACAGAGGGATCAATGCTTTTGAAGGCAAAAATCTGTGATTAGAAGAGCTCCACCTATATCCCACAAATCCACGAATAAGATGAGAATTTGAGGGTGTTGAAAAATGTTTACACACATTTTTTGTGAACTGCTCCTTCAAATCTACTATCCTCTAATGGTCCTGTAAAAAGTTCACATTCACTCAAGCAGTGTATAATTTTTAGAGGTTATGAAAGTTATAAACAATTTCCGCTTATAGGGTAGCTAGAAAGTTTATTTATTTAAGCAAAGGATAATAAAAAAGATATGGGAAATTCCAAAGCTTTAGAATATACTGTCCATTGATGAATGGATTTGTAAAAACTTTCCAGAGAGCGCCTAATGAAATTTCAGGCCAGGCCGTTTAATGATTCGAAATAAAGCATTTTTGTCATCAAATTATTACCCATTCTCATAAATATTTACGAGCAAGCCATCCCTATAGATTTTCAATAATGTTCAGATCTGGGCAATATGCTGGTCATGCTAAAGTTTCAACTTTTTGGGACGAAATCACAATTTCGACCGCACTTTCCTGTTGAAAGATTAAATTAATAGGCGCAAATGTTTCACGAATCTCGGAAAAAGGATTCCAATAGAGCTTTATAGCTACATTTTTTATTTTCATTTTTTAGTCTAAACTGTTTAATTTGAACTCGGCATAGAGCGATATTGCTTCCCATAGCATAACACAACCTTCACGGCTGTGATGTCGACTCAAGAACCTTTCCTTCTTTCTTAAGTCATGAAAATAGTAATTCTACATATCCGCCCCATCCGGATTGAACTTATTTTCGACACTAAATACTACTTTTTTCGATTCACCGGAATCGTTATTTGTAACAGAACTCGAAGCCATGTGGCTACTTACAAAATCGAGAGGGCGTTCTTTCCCAAATTTACTCAAAGGTGTTTTTTTTTGTAATTTTGTATGCTTCAGATGTGGCGCTTTTATAATACCTCTTCGAAATGTGGATTAGCTGGTAGCAACCGTAGCCATTTCATTATTTTTTGCTTTAGGAAGGGCGGCAGTGTCAAAGCCGTCGCAGCTCTGCCTTTGTAGTTCTTACCATAGGAGGCACCTTATTTCGCGTAACGATCCACATCGTTTGGACTTCTACTAATCTTTGTCGGTTTGGAAGTCGCTATGAGGTCCAGATATCAATTTTTCCTTTTTCGCAATTTGTTAAACCTTTCTGCTTTTCCATTTTACTAGAATTAAGAAGTCTTCAACCAACCAACTTTGCATTTAATGCGCAAATAAAGTAGGCTAACTGAGTGCTTCTATTCAAGTGAACCAATAAATCAAGCACAATAAAAAACTGCTGAATAATATTTTGATGCATGTTTATTTTCGAGCAAAGTACAGTATTCAATTCAATTAGCAGATTGGATTGGATTACTAGATTATTTTTAATAACGATTTTCTTCATACAAATTATTGCCTCTGTTCAAGTGAACCGGGCTGTATGTATATCCCCATAGTACTACTCTCGGCTTTAAGCGCACAATAGGCGGACCAGCTTAAATATGAACTAATTTTTGATATTAATTCTGCTACAACTGGAAAATTTGATTATTTTCTTACATTGATTATTTGAACACTGGCCTTTACAAATTCAAGAAAACCCCTTGAAATTCACTATAGGCTGTGCACTTGACACCTAGAATTAACTGTAAATTGTATTAAAATTATTCGTTATATGTAAATAACTGTAATTATTCAAACAATTGCTTGCACTTGTTAAAACATACTTGAACTAGATAAACATTACAAGGTACTTCCTAGTAAAGATCGCATTAACCTTAAATATGAATATGTAAATTACGGTAGATACCGCATAACTTACCTCCAATAATATAAAGTGCGGTGGTCTCAAAAAAAAAAAACGAATAATAGTACATAGATAAATCAAATAAGAAAACTGTATATTTATTTATCTATGTCGCTACAGTGGCGAGCACAACTGAGTGCATGACGATTTTTGTTTTATATTTACAATGTTTTTCGAATAAAATTTTTTTTGTAATTTTCTTTTTAAATATGGTTCATTCTATAAGTAAAATTAATTAAATCCGACACTCAAATTTTATATAAAATATAGAAAATTCAACAAATTTATTGCCTCTATATTTTCAGCTTTTTAATGGGAATTTTTAAGAAAATTTCGAACATGAAGTTTTATAACGCATTGATTTTGATCTTTTCGTTGGTTTTGTAACAAAGTATGTATACGAGGGGTGCCTTTTATATTTCGGGATTTGGCAACCCTGGTGTTGCAATCTGGCAACTGACAGCTGTATCGCAAAGTTTGACATTTTTTGGCTTTTACGTACTCAGAACGTTTTGAAATACCAGCGTTATTTGTATTGTTTACAGTAACTTAAAAGATTCATCTCGGTCCAAGAATGGAATTAAATCGTGAACATTTTCGAGCGATTATTTTTTAAAAATTTCGACGTGGATTAACTCAGCAACATTGCATGGATTAACTTAATTCATTTTTTGGCGATGAAGCACCAGTGTTTTTCGATAGTATGGGGAATTCAATCGTGGTCGTAGTTCACTCCAAGACGAATTTCGTGAAGGTCGTCCAAAATCAGTTGTTGTTTCGAAAACCATTGATGCTGTGCGCGAACTGATATTGCAAGATCGTCGTGTGACCTATCGTGAGATTGAGACAATCTTAGGCATTAGTGGGACCAGCATACATTCAATATTGCATAAACATTTGACTGTCAAAAAAATTTGTTCGCTTTGGATCCCACACAATTTGTCAATCGCTCAAAAAAAGGCTCGTGTCGATTGGTCGAAGGAAATGTTAAAAAAATACGATCGCGGGGTTTCGAAACACATCTATGACATCGTGACAGGTGATGAATCATGGATTTACGCGTATGAGCCCGAAAATAAACAGCAGTCGACTGTATGGGTGTTTCAAGATGAGCCAAATCCAACAAAAGTTGTTCGCGCACGAAGCACATCCAAGCAAATGGTCGCATGTTTTTTCGGAAAAACTGGACATGTCGCAACCGTACCACTAGAACAACGCAGAACAGTAAATTCTGAGTGGTACACAACCATTTGTTTGCCAGTTGTCTTCCAAGAAATTAGGAAAACCAATCGCCAAAGACGGATCACTCTTCACCAGGACAATGCGAGCTCTCACACATCGGCTCAAACAACTGCATTTTTGAGCACCCGAAGCATCGAATTAATGGCACCGAATGACTTCTAATAATAAATTCTAATTATTTTGACTCATTCCGTATTACAAAAATTCGTTTTCAAAAAGTTAAATTGTATTATATGGCTTCATTGAGCGGAAAAATATAGCTTAGATAAAATAAAATCAAATTCAATAGAATTGAGATCTCATTGAGTTCATGAAGAGAGCGAGCAATAGGAGCATTGCATAATTTTTTCTGTGCCTTTTCAATTGGAATGGATATTTATTACGTAAAGACCAGATAGGAACCGAAAAGTTAATTATTTTTAGAAGAGAGGAACAGTCAATCTGCCCACTGATAATATTACACAAAAAAGATAGATACAAAATCGATATTCTACTTTCTTATGTAGAAGTAAGCGAGATTTATCTGACGGGACAGGATCAGAGAAATTCAGGGAAGAGAGGGCATACTTAAGAAAAACTTTTAGAGCTCGTTCTAATTTCTCAATAGACGGTTGGTGGTAAATTCGCTAAAAAACGGCATATTCCAATGTAGACCGAACAAATGAAGTAAATAACTAGTAATTCAAGTGTATAGTGCCTGCAGAGTTCGAGCTATTCATTGCGGAGGCCGGATGGTGGCCATGCTGAACGATTGGTACAATTTTTTTTGCGTCTTTAGAAGTTTTAACATAGATATTGCCGTTTTGCTTATTAAAAACTTCTTCAACAGTGAAAATTTTCTGATCTGTGAAAAGAATATTTTCATGGCCATTGACCACGTGCCACCGAGGAAGCTGCTTGCATCGGTCGAGTCTAAATTTCTTCAAGCTCGTTGTCAAAAGATGACTAGTTGAGCGACGGAAGAATTTCATGTGGAGATCATCTCTAATTGATGATCTTGGCACGGATCTGGGCGATACATTCATTTCTCTGGACACAAATTTCTGCTTTCTAAAGGGAGTTCTGCGAGTTCTTTCTCGAACGGCTTTTATGGTTGCACTTATTGGAAATACGCGACAGTGACCACTTCTTTTTTTGGCTGTCACTTCAGACTTTTGCGAAAAACGATTGATCGTGCGGTAAACAAACATTCTCGGAATATTAAGTTTTTTCAGTAATTCGTAAATCTCACTTGCACTTTTACCGCACTTTTATAATGCCATCACTGCAATGCGATTTCCCTTAGCTCCCCACTTCATTGATAACAAGCGAAATTTGCTCCGAAACTGAGTATAATTTATGGGTAGACACTACATATGAACAAAAGCAAAAATAACGGAACTCTTTTATGCGAATTCGTTCTCGCCATATACATACGTTGTATAAGTATAAATATGGGGTCAGAAAGTTTAAGGAAACTATCGATTCTATCAATGAACCACATGTGAGCAAGTGTTTTAATATTTACCCTTATTATGAGCAACATTCGATCTTCGACTGTAGTCGAAAGTGCTGATCGAACGAATTTTCATTTGGTATTATGGTGCTTATTCGTTGAAGAATAGGACTATTGTGAATTTCGATCGCTCAACGCATTTACAATAGATAATTTTTTCTCAGCTGATACAGCAAATCAAAATAAAAGAACAACCGATTGTGTTGAAATTCTTTGCTAACAACATTTTTAAAAGTTAAAAAAAGTATTTTTTGTGAAAATGAGTACAACGGAGTTGTGGTTCGACGATTCATCGGACGATGAAAGATTAGTGGAACTAGCTAGATGTAGAAAATAGCTGAGGGGCGCATCCAACCCCCTAGAAATGGCTTCCACTGAGTAAGTTTAGTATTTTCAAAATGTGTTGACGTTCTTAATATTACAGAAATTTCCTTACAGTTTTTTAAAGAACTTAAGATTATCTAAAGAGGTGTTTATGAACCTACTGTCCAGTACAGAAAACCAGTTGCAGCAGTGCACCCGAGCCAAGAGCTCTTCACTATTCTCCAAAAAAAGCAACACAAATTATTTATGTGTGTGCAGCTTTGCACATTTGCTTGTTTTATAATGTTCAACTTCCGGATGAAGAGTTATCCGATGAGACCCTCAACGATGATGCTGAAGATATTGAAGTGGAGCCAAATAACGAAGAAGCAGAAAACATAAGAAATGAAATTCTTAGAATATTATAGAAAAATCTAAAAAAATATTAAATAGAAACCTTTACGCCACAGTTTCTGTTTTATTTTTGTTATAAATTTTCTTTATTCAATTATTCGTCATTCGAAAAAAATATGTACTTCAGTTCCTCTACGTATTTCTGCCAAGTGAAAATAAAAATGTATTTCTATATTATAAATATCACAAAAAAAACCATTATTAACCTTAATCCATTTTGCTGCCGTTCTAACTGGTGGTCACAAGCAATTCAGCTCCGTGGTAAATTCCTCCCATTTTTTTGCTGCTTGTACTTTGGTGGAAATCCCTTTTGCGAATTGTGGATTCTCTTCCATTAATGCAACTAGCCTTTCTAATTGCTGTTTGGTACTCACGACTTTCGACCTGCATAAAATTAACAAAATTTGTATTATTTATTATTTGGTTACTATAAAACAATAAATAATCGCAAACAACTTACATTTTAACAAGTTTTCCCACAATATGCTACACAATCGAAAGCAAAATTGCATTCGACTCTAAATTCGGTATACAACAAAAATTTCGACAGCGTTGCACCGCTCATAATACCAAATTGACATTCGATTTTCGATCTTCGACAACCAACGAATATCGAAGATCGAATGCAACTCATAATAGGGGCCATTGTTTGTGTAAGAAAATGCTCAACATCGTTTTGAAAAAAAAACAACTGTCAAAGATCAGTGCAACTTTGAAGTGGCTTCAAGCTTACACTTATTATTTTAAAATTTAATGGGCTATAAGGCTACATAGGCAGAATCTCCTTATTAGAATTTTGAAATTTTTTATAAACATTTGAAAATTTTGATAGCATTTTTTTTAAATTTGTTAAATTTTTGTGAATTTCGTACAAAGTTTGGAGCTTTAACTTTCGTATAAGGTTTTTGTTATACATTGAACTATCTTTCTCTAAAAAAAAATTAACGAAAAATATTGTAAAAAGATAAAGTGACTTAATTATGTGAGCAGAAGTATGCATATATGTAGCCTATATAGAAAAACTACCTCTGTTAAAACACTCGAATGGATATATTTTCAAAGCTCGTACAAGCTCGCAGAGAAAACTTTAAATAGAAATTCAGAGCTATAAGTAACAAAAAATTAGCAATGGGTATGCCTCTGGGTATGACTCGTATGTAAATATTAGTGGCATGTATGTATGTGTGTGTTAAAAATATTGTAGTACTACTGCACAAAATATAACTGTATTTACGCCAAACTCACGTAGTGTTGGCTTATGGCCCTGAATGGATTTAGCTGACCAAACTTTAGATGAGAAATATGGAAATGAGTTAGGGTCAGAAGACAATAATTCGCTTATTATAAAGAGCACGCGCCCAAAATACTCGTACACGGGAAAAGTTCAAGACGAGCATAGGTCGGCGAACGCTACGTAAAGCTGACAACGTGAGGTTCTTAAAAGTGAAAAATCACGATGTGGAATAAAACAAATTATATAGAAGCATAGGCACCATATAATGATACAAATGTTTGTATAGGGTCATGCAATAGGCGCATTTCGAAATGCAATAAAACACGCTGAGTGTACGGTTTTAACAAAATGCATATATAGTATATTTATTTTATATGAAAACCTCATGTGGGTCATTTTGTATGGAATGCAACATCGTTCAAATGCTCACCGCGGTGGATCATCTCGGTGCATGGATTCGAAGGTAGAATTTTCAATGACTGCTGCACCTATATATAACTGGTGCGTAACCCTTTTTAGGCGTTTTGGAGGTATCCACGTTTGAGTGTAAAAATGGTCAAGCGAACGCCGAAGGAGAAAATATCTTGAAAAATAATACAGCCATTTTTATTATTATTTTACTGAGTTCCCACTATTGGGCTATGCATTTGACCATTCCATAAATAATAAAGGGTCTTTCAAAATTGGCGCCTACAAGTCAGTAGTGAATAATTCCTTTTTAAGTACCTTCTTTTGCGAAAGAGAAACGTCCTTGGGCATTAGTGGGACTAGCATGCATTCAATATTGCGTGAACATTTAGTAGTACAGAAGATTTGTTCTCGTGGAAGATTTGTCCCGCATAATAAAAAACACGACTCGTGTCGAAAGGTGTAGAGAAATGTTAAAGAAACTCAGCCACGGTGTTCAAAGCACGTATTTGAAATCGTAACAGGTCGCGAATATTAAATCTATGGATAGGAGCTGGAAACAGAACTGCAATCGACAGTATGACTGTTCCAAGACGAGCCTAATCCAACAGAAGTTGGGTTGGCCAGCGATTCTTTTGAAACAATTACCACCTTAGTACTCATATTTTCAACTTGCGTTTGGTTTTGAACTATAGTAGACTAATAACGTTGTAGAACTGAGCAACTGTAAATAGTGGGAGGGAATACTTTGCGGTCCAACCGCTATCGTGATTAGCCTTCTTGAACCAGTCCTCTTGAAACAATTTTTCACTATTAGTGGACTCACTTAATGTCACGTTTTATGTAAGAAAGAAACAACACCAAACAAGTCGTTTCAACAATTCATGAAATGATACCCGCTCAAAAGTGAACAATTTCAAAAATCCCCCAAGGATTCTTATGATACTGAAAAAGTGTTCGCTTATGAGAGGCATCTCTTAGAAGAGAGTATAAAATGGACATAGGTGTAACTTTCGTAAAATACAGCTCAATAATTTCAAGATATGTACTTGCGCGTATGTATGATACATTGTGAAGTCCAAAATAAACAAGACTGAGCTAAAATAGGAATGACAGGATCTTTGATCTGATAACTTCGAGTTTTCTTATTCAAAATAGTCCCCTCTGGCCTCGATACACTGTTTTGCGCGTTCTAAAAGCTTTTCGAAAGGGTGTTTCAAGTCATACGGATGCAAAACGTTTTCATAACCAAATGCAATGCCGAATAGGTTGAAGTCACAAGGAGCTATATCAGGCGAATACGGTGAGTGATTGTTAGTTAAAATGCGATTTCTAGTCACAAAATCAGTCACAAAAGTGGATGGATGAGATGGTGCATTATCATGCAATAAGCACCAGCTTCCTTCTTCGCGGTATTCAGGGTGAATTCGACAATAGCGATGCAACAAACACTTCAAAACGGCAAGATAGAAAATTGCATTGACGGTTTGGTCTGTTCCCCGGAATCGTAAAAACAAATGAGCAGCGACTTGATTTTTCACTTCTCCAAACGTGATTTTTTGGGTAGTGGTTCGTCTGGGGCCTTCCATTCGGCACTTTGGCGCTTAATTTCAGGTTCATATTGGAAACACCACTTTTCATCACCAGTTACCATATTGTAAAGGAAGTTCTCGCCTTTTCTCGCCTCTTTAATGAGGTCTTTCGCATGTTGAATTCTGAGCATATTTTGGTCCTCAGTTAACTTGTGCGGTATGACACGTGTACAGACCTTTCGTAAGCCCAAATGATCAGTTAAATTGCGATAAATATATATTTTGTAGGTATTCAACTCCGATTCCATGAATTCCAACGATGATTTCGGTTCATTTTTTTAAATTTTCGAAGAATTTCGATGGAGTTTTCGGTGATTACAGATTTTGGGCGACCCGTATGTTCATTGCTATTTATGTCCTCATAATCATTTTTGAAACGTGTAAACCACACATGAACTCTGATACGAAAAAGACAATCATCGCCATAAACTTTTTTCATCAAATCAAATGTTTCGGTAAACGTTTTACCGATTTTAAAACAAAATTTTATATTAGTTCTTTGCTCGAAACTTATTGTATGAAGCTATTTGTACCGATGACATAAACATACTGATACTTTAGACGCAATAACTTCGTTTCCACTGAACCGAATATCACCAAGTAACTTCTAACGCACTAACTCATTAAAAAGATGGCGCCATCAAAAGCATTTTTAAGACGCCAGTCTTGTCTATTTTGGACTTCACCTTGTATATAGTTATATATTTTAATACAAGTAAAACTAGTATCCTCTTTCTCTCTCTAACCCTCTCTCTCTGTCTCTTATTTGTTATTGAAAAAGTCAACAATCAATCAGAATTGATTTGTGGTTATAGCTACGTCCTTTGAAGGTGAAATTGTACCTATTATCATATAAAAGCCACAAACAATGACTTTTGTCATGTTAAATGATTAATTACAGTTGGCCACAATGTAACCACAAATTTACCTTATAGTTTCCTCACACACGTGTTTTACGTATTGCCATACAAATTCCATATTCTGTGCGTCGCATTTCGTATTGTAATTCATCTATCAAAAGTTTGTGCGTGCATTTGATTACATTACACATATTTGTATGTATCGCTGTTGATGTCGACCTCTGCCCAGCAAAGAAATAAAAATAGAGGGTGATTATATTTGTATGTGAGTAATATGAGGTGACAGTTATTAGTAGTGCGACGCGTGCTTGACCTTGATCACCGAGCCTTTTCTCTAATATTGTGTGTTATAAATAGTTTTATACCACAGTTCTATGCCGCCTCCTAGCTATAATAAGTTTTTATGAGATACTCTTTGACTTAGCCAACAAGAGTGCATGTTGAATAGTTCAGCTAGGCAAGGCTCCTCCGAAGTGCTTTCTTCATTTTTTTAATTATCTCGAACTAAGCTTTCTTAAGCATTTATCTGAACCCGTACGTGTTTTTTTTATATTCGGCGATCTCACGTAATATTGTTTGCTTAACCTTTTCGTGGAAGAGATTAACCCTCCAATTGCTTTATTAACGACCTCTCATTATAGGTATTTTAGAATGTTCAAAAGTTGTTATTTCAGTGAAGTTAAATGGTTGAAATGTATTACAAGAAATTCTGTGTTAAATTTTACTTCAGAAGTCTAAGGTCAGACATTTTATATGAATTCATTTTATAAAAAGTAGTCAGATTGGAGGTACTTCTTCGAATATAGATTTTTGGCACACAAGGTTTTTCTGACATACTTAATGCCACTGGAAGAGATTCAGCGACTCGCCGCTCTGTGCATAACAGAAGCGATGAAAACCATTCCAACGGCGACACTGGAAATGATACTCAGCATGCCACCTATTGACCTTATGGCGGAAAATCTGGCAGCGAAATCCGCGAGAAGGTTAGTGGCTGCTGGAGTATTCACCTGTAGAACCTTCGGGTATAGCCCAGTAGGAAAGTGGAGTTCAGGTTGCACAGACTACATGACTCCGTACTTTAATAGGGAGAGAAGGTTTCGTATTACAATTGAAGAGGAGGGATGGCACAAAGGCATGAAGCCTGGCCATAGGACTTTTCACATCTACACAGACGGCTCTAAAACTTTAGACGGAGTGGGAACGGGCATTTACTGATCAAAACTAGAGATTAGGCAGCATATCGAGCTGCCAGACCACAGCAGTATTTTCCAAGCTGAAGTTTTTGCTGTGGAGAATTCCGCGGAGCTAGCCTAAACTAGAACAAGAAAGAACTCAACAATTAATATATACGTGGACAGGCAAGCAGCAATAAAAGCAAGAAGTTTATATTGTATTAAGTCCACAAATGTTTATCGGAGCAGGGAGGCCATAGAAAGGCTAGCCGGAAACAGTAGGCTGCATATCTATTGGGTACTTGGTCACAAAGGCATTGTGGGGAACGAAATAGTAGATGAAACAGCAAAAAGTGCTGTTAGACTACCATTTTAACAAGAGAACGACATACTAAAACCGCTAAATACAGAATACAACAAAATGGACGACTACATAAAAAGCGAGTGAAAGCTAGGTGGACTAATTTGACCACATGCAAAACAGCAAAAGTTATGTGTAGAACTAACGACAAAAAACTGACTCAATTCGTACTTACGCTCTCGTAGAAAGACTGCAAAACTATCATAGGTAGGCTGACAGGTCATAATCTATTGGCTGCACATGCGCACAAGATAGGAATTGCCAACACGGACAAATGCAGGAAATGCAGAGAGGATGTTGAGGAAACTTTAGAACACCTTCTGTGCGTTTGTCCGGCATTATTAGAAACGCGTTTAAAATGCCTGGGAGCCCCACTGTTTGAGGGTCTGGAGGACGTCCCAAAAGCGGATTACCCAGCTCGGCTAATACTCACCAAAAGCGTTGACATTCTACATGATGTCTACTTTCAGTATTCATAGAGGTCGGTCTCCATCTGGTATCGCTAGGGACGAAAAGGTCTATGCCTGGCTTAATGCCAACCAGGCTAACCTAAGCTAGGGTTTTTTGACAGATCACGCGTGACTACTGTCAAACTAAATACATAATTCGGTTCTTAGAACGTTTCGGAATCGCACAATTGTATTGCGAAAATCGAGGCTCTGCGAAAAGTCTTCAACGTGCGCTCTGGCCAACTTATGGTGTTTAGTAATGAGGCGCAGTTTTGGCTTAATGGTTACGTCAATAAGCAAACTCACCGTATTAGGGCTGAAGAGCAGCCCGAATCTACTCAATAACAGCCAATGGATCCATTAAAAATAACCGCTTGGAGCGGCTTATGGGCTGGATATGGGCTGGAGAAATCATCAGCCCATATTTCTTCAAAGACGTGGCTGGCCTCAATTTAACAGTGAATGGTGAACGGTATCGCGCCACCATAAACGACTTTTTGATGCCGCAAATTGCAGCCCGTGATCTCCACATACAGCCGTGAAAGAATGGATTTACTGCGTCGTCGTTTCGGTGAGCAATCTATCTCTCGTCTCGGACCAGTGGTTTGGCCACCAAGATCGTGTGATATCACACCTTTGGACTTTTATTTGGGCGGGTGAGTAAAGTCTAATTACTTTGTGGATAAGCCAGCTTCGATTGAAGCATTGGAAGCCAAGATTACTAAAGCTATTCACGAGATACCGAAAAAAGTCCTCCAGCTAGTCATTCAAATTTGGTGTTTGAAATTGCAATTGAAGTTTGAAAAGGTCGAGCCAAGGAGCACCTGGAGATTTGGTGGCTCCTAAAACACTCAGGCTAAATAGCACATTGTATTTAAAGCTCTGAAAAGAGGGTAGATAGTCAAGGAGGGAAGGAGAAAAGTATCAGAGAAAGAGATAGGAAAGAATAGAGACAGAGATAGAGATAGTTAGACCTGTGAGAATTTTCCAGATTCTCTGGCAAATCTGTAAAGATCCTCCAGTTTTAGAGAACGAATATTACTCATTTTCACGACATCGGAACCCAAAATACGTGGCCTTGCTCTAGCAAAGCCAGGACACTCACAGAGAAAATGCTCAGTGCTATCCGCCTCCTTCAAGCACGACAGGCACATCGGGTCCTCAATTATTCCAATGGTGGTCATATGCTGACCCCATGGGCTGTGTCCTGTACTGATACCGACCATCAACCGAATGTCTCTCCTTCCAAGTTTTAGTAGAAAGTTTGACAGTTTTCTGTTCGGACTTGTCACAAAACACTTTGCTGTTCTGCAGCATTCTTGACCGGACCATCGCTCTTTATGTAGATTGCCTGCATAATCGCTGATCCAATTCATGATTCCTGCGGAACTAAATTTGGTGTTTACGGATGGTCAAATTACGGCGTATGTCATGAATGCTTCTACACAAAAATAATAAAGAGTGCCCACTTAATTTGAATTTTCGTTGTTTTATTTCAATTTAAAATGATATTTTCGATCAATTAATTTCTCTTTCGGTCAAAATGTTAAAGCTTTAGTCCCAATGAAAAAAAATTTCGACGACCTTCTGGACCAGTACTGTATGCTGTTTGACCAGTACTGAATGCTGGTCTATTTGTAAGTGTTGCGTAACAGTTTGGTAAAATTTTCGGACCATGTGATTTATATGAATAATCACTTCTGAAATACCAACCCTTTATCTGCTAATAACCTTCAGGTAAAATTCTTGGTCGAAATGGAATACGGAACACTTAAACAGACAAATGCCTGGATTAGGCCAGATTCATATTCCATGTTGAACAGTTTTCGCTTCTAAGGCTGTTTAATGCAGTTTGACAAAGGCAACCAAACTTAATGATATAAGAAAGGTATTAGAAAAAAAATTTAGCAAATGAACTTAAACTCAAATATTTCCCAAATTAGCAAATCCTAAATTGTTGCAATAGAAAAACTTAAATTATTGGTGATTATTTGATTATTTTAAATGCACCCAATACTTTGAAAGTGTGAGTAAATATTTATTTCGACATAGTATTGTACATCTCTATTTATATATATACATGTATGTATGTATGTATGTATGTATATACTCCTTGATAGTATTTTTCATTTATTTAATAAATTTCAGTTTCACTTCATTTTCATTGCAAATGCGTTAATTTACCAAGCACGAGCAGCGAAATTTAAACACCTTCAAAAATATTGCATTACTTCTCATCCACACAGAGATTTTCCACACATATTTACTTGTGGTAGTCATTACGTCAAGTTTTTTTTATTAAGGTGAGCATATTATCACATTCCTGAGGCTTATTTTGAAATTTGCTTAGTTTCTCCTGAACCACTTTAAAGTATGTATGTACGTATGTATGTACTTTTAGTATGATATTAAAAAGTTAATAAAAAAGGACAATTCTATTTTCATAGCGAAAGTTAGAGCAAACTTAAATTAATAATTTAGAAAAACCATAAAAACCGCCGCAAAATTTAATTATTTCCGATAAATACTTCTTCATCTTTATGGTAGGACTAGGCCCTGCTTTTTCAAGAAAAAAAAAACCGAAAACTCCATCGGAATTGTTCGTAAATTTAACAAAAATAAACCGAAATCATCGTTGAAATTCATGGAATTGGAGTTTAATACCTCCAAAATATCGATTCATCGCAATTTAACTGATCATTTGGGCTTACGAAAAGTCTATACACGTTTCATTCCACACAAGTCAACTGAGTACCAAAACTTTCGAAAGACCTCATTAAAGAGGCGAGAAAAGACGAGAACTTCCTTTACAACATTGTAACTGGTGATGAAACGTGGGTTTTCCAACATGAACCTGAACTTAAGCGTCAAAGTGCCGAATGGAAGGCCACAGACGAACCACCACGAAGTCAAAAATCAAGTCGATGCTCATTTGTTTTTATGATTCCCACCAGTCACCGCATTCGCCTGATATAGCTCCCTGTGACTTCTATCTATTCGGAAAATTGCATTCGGTCATGAAAAGAAAACGTTTTGTGAACCACTCTTTCGAAAAGTTTGTAGATCGCCCAAAACAGTGTATCGAGGCCAGATGGGACTATTTTGAATAAATAATCTCGAAGTTATCAGAACAAAGCTCTTTTACCTGAGTCTTGTTTATTTTGTTTTAAAATAAAAATATAATTGCAACATTCGTAACGCGATCCAGACGTCCAACACCCGTGCCAACGCTTTGGTGGTCTTCCTGGAGGCCGTGGTGTTTTTGGTTGGCCTTTCATCACAATCTTGGCCAACCAACCGCCTCCCAATTTCTTTACATGCTGGTGCTATTGTCCTCTTTTCTAGTGTCTACATTTTACTACATACGTCAGTAATTTCGCACATCTCTCGTATCTCCCCGTTTCGTTTAAAATCGCGCCTTGTGTAGCTCGCATCCTTTGCATTTCGACGGTGGATATTATTCGCTCTGTTGTAGTTGTGTCCATTTAATTTTTTTTTTGTTTTAATATATTTTTAAATATTATATATTAAATAATACTAAGTATTATCATACAAATTTTTCATTCGAGTCTATACTCTAGTCCAAAATTACTGTTTAGAGAAATCTCCAAACAACTTAAACTTATTTGCTATGCATGTTTCTAAAGGCATATTCATGTATATATATACAATTCATATGTATATGTGAATCTGTGCAAAACTAAAGTTTTCGTATTTTCGTAATTGTACGTGTAGTCATTCTTAGATAGTTGTTGCCCATGTTAAGATAAGCGTCAATTCATAAAGACCATATAATTTTGCAAAATAGTGAATATACAAAAATCCGTTAATTGGCTGTTATTAAGATTTAATCATTTGCGATGGGCGAAGCCGTCGTCTGTTTGCTCATAAAAAACCAAAAGTGTTAAAAAATACTTTCAATTACAAATTTAATGATTTCTAAACAAAAATACAAGTTTTTTATCAACCGAATGCTGCTATTGGCACCGTTAGATATCATTTTGCCATTGACTAAGAAACGTTAATGGAGGATTTCGAAATACTTCAACTGAAGTGGTGATTTGAAAAATGTTTAAATTTATATGTAGCTGTAAGCAGGTGCCTCTGAAACAAAATGTATTTCCCGCTATGAAGCGGTGCTTTGATTGTGAAGGTGCGTCGCTTAAATGCATTACTCTTTGTTTTAATTTTTAGTATATTCATTCAGCATTTCAGTATGGAGATAAAGAGAGCGGTTGAAAAGCTGAATTCTCATATGAGTGGAAATTCCTAAAAGAAATAGAAAGACTACCAATGTAGAAGGGAGGTGTGGACGATAAACACGGGCGTCGTACCGTTAACACTCACAGAATCTGTCGAAACCTTCCTGAATCTTCTGCCTACCGCCATACAGTGAATACACCAGGCAAGCATTAATGCAGTTAGTCCCAATGCAGTAATAAAATGGCAATTTAGTATTGGGCTTGTAAGCTAACTCTAAATTAATTTGCATATGAATACAAGGTGAAGTCTAAAATAAACAAAATTGAGCTAAAATAGAAACGACCGGAGCTTTGTTCTGATAACTTCAAATTTTTTTATTCAAAATAGTCCCCTCTATACTGTTTTGTGCGATCTAAATGCTTTTCGAAAGAGTGTTTCAGGTCATCGTCCGGAATGTCCTTCAGGATGTCGGTACCAGCCTTTTGGATGGCCTCTATGGGCGCAAAACGTTTTCCTTTTCGTTACGGACGCAATTTTCCGAATAGGTAGAAGTCACAGGGAGCTATATCAGGCGAATATGGTAGTAATTGATGGTTAAAATGCGATTTCTAGTCACAAAATCAGTTACAGCAATGGATGGATCAGATGGTGCATTACCATGCAATAAGCGCCAGCTTCCTTCTTCGCGGTATTCAGGGTGAATTCGACGAATGCGATGCAACAAACACTTCAAAACGGCAAGATAGAAAATTGCATTGAGGGTTTGGCCCCAAACTCTTTCTGGACAATTCTCTTGGAATGGTAAAAACAAATGAGCATCGACTTGATTTTTGACTTCTCCAAACGCGATTTTTTCGGTGGTGGTTCGTCTGGGTCGTTCCATTCGGCACTTTGATGCTTAGTTTCAGGTTCATGTTGGAAACACCACGTTTCATCACCAGTTACAATGTTGCAAAGGAAGTTGTCGTCTTTTCTCGCCTCTTTAATGAGGTCTTTCGTATGTTGAATTCTGAGCAACGGTTCTCAGTTGACTTGTGTGGAATGAAACATGCACAGACCTTTCATAAGCCCAAATGATCAGTTAAAATGCAATAAATCGATGTTTTGGAGATATTCAACTCCGATTGAATGAATTTCAACAATGATTTCCAATCATTTTTGTTAAATTTACGAAGAATTTCGATGGAATTTTCGGTGATCACAACCATCATGAACTCTGGCACGAGATAGACAATCATCGCCATAAACTTTTTTCATCAAATCAAGTGTTTCGGTAAACATTTTACCGATTTTAAAACGAAATTTGATTGGAGTTTGTAGTGACAGTCAAGTTGAAGTGAAAGCCCTTGCTAACCACGCTGCTTTTTGAAATTAGTCGGTGAATGTAAGACAAAACTGAGCAGTGTTGCAAAACACAACAAAATTAGTCTTATTTGGGTGTCTGGACATTGGTGTATTAGAGGGATGGACTTAGCTGATAAATTGGCTAATGAAGGCTCTGCAAGTATGCCACTAAACACTGAACCCTTTCTAGGTGTCTATTCCGCATCGATTCAACTACGGATTGTTCACTTCACGAGGTCTACCCATAGAGGACGTTGGTATTGTTTAAACACGTGCAGAGGAGCCAAGTGCTTTGTGAAAGAACCACACAAGAAAATAGCGACCTTTCTCCTAAAACTCAGCAGAAATGACCTGCGAGTACTGGTGGGTGTAATCACAGGGCACAACGCTTGTTGTCAGCATATGGCTGCCATGCGGGACGTAGACATCCCGATATGCCTATCCTGCCTTGAGGATGACGACACTGAATAGCATTTTCTCTATATCTATCCGACGTTTTCCAGAATCAGACTTAAGATATTGGGTCGCGATATACTGAGTATGGATAAAGTTCACACTCTTTCTCTTCCGGATCTCTTAAGATTCATCAATGAATCCAAGAGATTTGTGGAACAGTAACCTCAAACTAATTTATCTGTCTTTCCGCTCACTTTTTATCTTTCCTATCTCTATTCTTTCTACTGAAATCTATCTGGGTGTAGTACAATGGCCACCTGACTGAGTGAGGAAATGAGATTGCGGATAAAAAGAGCCAAAGAAGCTGGCACCGAACCTCTTCTTCTTTTCGATTACCTCACAAATGCAGATATTCGAAAACTCTGCAAAAAATAGCAACACGAAAGATGGCAGTAAATGCCGGCATGGCTATAAAGCCTGCAATATTAATATTAATAAATAAATTTGGTGACAGAATCATCTCAAAATATGGGCCTGCCAATTGGTCGTCTTTTTCACATGATTTGACTTATTTGCACATCAAATCAGCTCTGGCTGAGAATTTGAAAGCAAGCGTTCGGCTCGATAGCAGTGAAATAAGGCCGGTAAGTTTGAGAAAAAGTGGTGAAAAATAGCACCGGCCGGCTGGTTTTCATAAACAAGCCATAAAAATTGCTAGCTAATAAAGTGAAAATATTGGCTATTAATTTTTTTTATTTTTACGTAAAAAAGAAACTGTATACTTATAAATAACACCAGTTACTTTTGTGTGCCTAGTCGTAAACGAGTACCAATGCATTTTAACCAATCAAGAAGAGGGTGAAATCTCCATGAAGCACAAATTGTCTCATATTTAATATGAGTATAATCAAGTATTATGATTTTAAATCTGCTAATTTGAATGTAAATTTCAGTCTTACATTTCCATTTTCATTTTATTTTAACTACTATTTGGTTTATTTATATTCATTCGTATGTATTTTTTTTTTTTTTGTTTTTCAATGATTGACGTCGTTGTGCCGGTGCTTCCGCTTCTTCTTTTATATTACGGCAGCAGCGGAACACTGTTAAACACTTTCTACTTTCACTGCCGACATTAGTGCCGTCAAACAATGCACATAACGAAGGTGTATGTGTATTAGTATTCATATATATTCACATGCACGAATATGTATGTTAATCGACCGCGAGTGGGTAGTGCTAATAAAAGCAGTTGTTATACGTACTTTAAAATAGACAAATTGCATATGGGTGTATGTATGTATGCATGGCTGTTCGTTGCTTCTAACCCAACTGGAAATCGTTTGCTTGGGCGTGTCACACAGGCGTGGGTTCGATATCCATAGTAATGCCTAACAAATGGTTTCGAATCGAAGTTGGTGCTTCGCAGGTAAAGCCAAACCTTCGACTGTATTTCTCCGTAGAAAAAACCTTTTCGGTTCAAAAATATTTATAATATTTAGCGAAGTAAAATGTTTTCAAAGTTGTTTCTGTTCATTTTGACGATGAGATTAACCTAGTTAAATTTAATTATTCTTCTGCAAATGGTAGTAAACTCAATCACCCTATCGAAAGATTTATAATTTTCGTAAATTTAAAATTTTACAATTTCCATCACTCAAAATCATTTTTTTTTATTTAGAGAAAAAGTGTTTCAAGAACAAAATGGGTTGATTAATTTTTTGCTTCCTTATGGTTTTCTGACTAAACTTCAATTTCTGGCCCCTAGCCCACCACATTACGGTTGTGTTTGACAATTTTCTTGAATTATCATATTTAATTGTTCTTCTGCATTTGGTAGCAAAATTAATCACCCTATCGGAAGATTTTTTTTTAGCGGCCTCGGTAGTCTAGCGTAAGGGCACTCGCCTGCAATCACAGAGGTTGTGGGTTCGAATCCCATGTAAAACACGGTCCTCGCACTTTTCCAAACTTACCTACTTTTCCTGTTCCTAAAAAAAAACAAAAATCATTGCTCAACCCCAAAAACGTTTTCCTTCCAATCCGCACAAAAGTTGCATTGTGGCTGCTAAAACAAGAAAAAAAAAGAAAAAGACACTGTTACACATTGCATCAGTGGCGCCAGCAAGAGAAAGTGGGCAATGTGAAACACAGATGGCGCTCCAAGCAGTAAGAAGGCGTTGTTCCCAAGCAACGGCAGGTTGGGACTCCCACTGCTTAGGACTGGTAGCGACAGGTTAATCCACTACCCTGCCAGAAAGCAAAAATAGATCAAAGAAACCAACGGAAGACTGAGTCTTGTCGAAGCCCTATGCTCCCGAGTGGAGTGAACAAGGAAAAAAACAAAAAATCTAAAGATTTATAATTTTTGTAAATGGTTCATTGCATTACAATTTCCATCACTCAAAGTCATATTTTTTTATTTATTGAAAAAGTTATAAAAATAAAAGTGGATGATTAATTTTGCGCTTCCTTATAGTTTTCTGACTAAACTTCAATTTCTGGCCAATGACATAAGTGCTCAAATTAAAGCCGTGCTCGACAATTTTCTTCATTTTATCAACAGTTTAGACTATTGGCCTACCTTTTTGAACTATTTTGAGCCATTCAAAACTTCTTTGTGTTCATAAAGTGCTTACTTGTTTTTGACCGCCTGCGCCGAGTTTTCAACTTTTTCGTATTCATCCTTAAGAATGTGTCGAAGTTTTTACATAATTTTTACCTCGACTTTGGACCGCTTACACATAACTGGCTTCATCAGGTACAAAATAATGAAAGCACTTTTTTGTAGAATTTTTAAGATAATTTCACCTCCGAATCGCCGTATAGTATAGTAAGATTATGCAAAATATAGTGCATACACCAAAATAAAAGATACGCGAAGTTTTATTAAATACATTTTTATTTGTTTTTTTTTTTTTACCTTTTTAGTTTAATTTATTTTCTCTTGCCTTTTTAGTTTTCACGAAGTGTTCATAAAATATAGTTAATTCTACAGCAAATACAACAATAAGATATAGTGTTTCGACATATTTTAATCAAAATTTTAAGTCTTTCAATTAGAATTTGAGTTTGAAAAAAAAGGGTACGCAATCGTATAGCCCGTTTAATTCTAGTGTATTGGGTACGGGAATAAGTTTCCGCACTCGTAAAAGAGGTGTCGCTGCGGATACTATTTTTGTGTTCACTCTAGTAATATACTGGTGATTTGAAGGTGTATATGTGAGGTCTCGATCGCAGTAGTTGACATTCGTGGGAAGCGTAAATATCCTTTTTTATCTGATGTCACAAATGTCTACATTCGTCCCGAAAAAACATCATTTGCGAGAAGTTATACTTCATTATTTCCTTTTAGAGAAAAGAGCAGTTTAAATGTTTCGTACATTCATCAGTATTTACGGTAATCACGCTTCACCAAATATAACTTGTAAAGAGTGGTTTCGACGCTTCCAAAGAGGCAATTTTGACGTGAGCCATAAAGATCGCGGAGGGGCACCGAAGAAATTCGAAGTTACTCAATTACAACAATTATTGGATGAAGTCGCATGTCGAACGCTTGCTGATATGTTGGATGTTGACAGATCAACCGTCGGGAAACGTTAGCACGCGATGGGAATGCTCCAGAAAGCAGGTAATTGGGTGCCAACATCCATTGAAGGATATCGGAGAGGGATATCGAGAGACCTTTGGTGACGTGTGAGATGCTTCTTGAACGGCAGAAAAGAATAGGCTTTCGCATAGTCACTGGTGATGATAATTATGATAACCCTAAGCCTCGAAAATGTTGTAGCCTGCCAGGGGAACCAGGTCCATCGACAGCGAAAAAAAGCATGCTTCAGAGGTTATGTTGTGCAGCTGGTGGGATCAGAAGGGTGTCATCTATTATGAACTTCTTAAACCATCGAAAACCATCACTAGCGATCATTACCTAATGCATTTGAGAAAAGAAAAGGGGCAGGAATGGGACGGTGGGACGGTAGACATGACAAACTGATTTTGCTGCATGACAACTCCAGGCCAAGGCCGTTCCCAACTCCGTCCAGAAATATTTAGAGGAACTGAATTGGGAAATCTTGCCCCACCCGCCGTATTCCCCAGACATTGCACCATTTGTTCCAATCAGTGCAGTCGGTCCTTATTGGAGAGCGGTTCACTTCGTACGAGAGCATCGCAAACTGGCTCCATGAATGGCTCAAGTCAAAAGAATTCGATTTTTTCGTCAGCAAAATCCGTCGTCGGCAGAATCCGTATGCTGCCTGAAAGATGAAGTAAAGTTGTATCTTTCAATGACACATACTTCACATAATATCAGGTATTATTTAATTATTTAAATAATTCTTAACTTTGGTTTAGAAAGGACGGAAACTTATTCCCATACCCTATAATAAAGAGCAAAATCGATGTACTCAAAATGCTGGCTGTTTTTTGATAATTTTTCTCTGGCGGGGTTTCGCCTTTTCGTCATACAACGAATGCGCAACATTTTTTAAGGCCTCTTCTATTAGCCACTTCTCTGCTCGCTATCTCTCTGCTAACGCCACTTGCTACCGCTTAGCGAAAAGGAGAGGCCTGTAATAAATTTCGTTCATCGTTATATTAGGCCTCTTCGTGAAAATTTTCCGAGCCAATAGTATCGAATTTTATTTAAAGCTCTTCGTCTACACCCTACAAAAAGTGAAGCCTCTTATGCATTTAATGTCTCTATCGTAAACCCACTATAATACCTACTTTGGCTATTATTTGTTTCTTTGGCGAATTTTATTTATTGAAATCAAGTAAAAAGTAGAATTCAGCTAACATCGAGCAAAATTGATTACTTTTTGGCTTTGAAGGCAATAAACCATCTGCCTTTTTCAGACTTACACTACTTACCATGTGATCCATGACCAGTTGACGGTTGATAGCGCATAAGTTGTCTGCATTTTAGTTAAGTGATAATTGTGTACGGCGACTAAAGTATTTGCTCATACTCACAAAAGCTATTTGGATACATACAAGCAAACATTCACGTGCTTACCAGCAGTTGCAGCAATCAATTTCAATTCGACTTAATTTAGATGGCTATAAAAATAAGTTTGAAGGTCTTTTTTATTATCTCAGCAATGCCAAACAGAGTAGCCACTCCGTGCATAGATTCACTTTACGCTAAGAACAAAAACAAAAGCAAAAAAAAAAAGGTATCTCTCTTATGTTTAAACGGCAGGTACATAAATAGACGACGACAGCGCACTTCCTAGTTTAGCTTTCAGCGCGGCATCAAAATCAAAGGGAATGTTTTTAATTTGTTTTTATTTTTATCTATTTATTTTTATTTGCACTTACTTAAATTTATTTATTTTTCAATTTATTCCATTGCTGTTTTTCATTCATCTTTATTTTTTTTGTCTTTTCCGCATGTTTAAGTGGTCATCTCTTGGCCTTCTAACACATTGGCTTCGTGATAGCTGCATCCCTGGTGATTTGATGTTGCCATTTGTTTTCATTTTCTTGCCTGGTGTTCCCCAAGGTAGTGTCCTAGGTCCGCTACTATTTATCCTCTTCATTAACGATATTTCTTCCTGATTTTCATTGTGTAATTTTCTTCTATACGCGGATGATCTAAAAATCTATTATGAAATTAAATGTCCAGAAGATGCATCCATTCTCCAATGTGAGTTGAATAACTTATATGGTTGGTGTGTGCGTAATCGTTTGTACTTAAATATTAGTAAATGTCACTATATGTACTTCGTATGCGAAAGTTCGCCGCTAAAGTCAATTAGTGAATTAAAAGACCTGGGTGTTTATTTTGACTCCGAGCTCAACTTCCCCACCCACATAAACTTTATTATTTCTAAATCGTTCTAACATTGCGAAATAGTTCTTCGTTTTCTGAACCCTATACCCTCAAACAGTTGTACTCGTCCTTAGTTCGGCCCAGGTTAGAATACGTGGTATTCGTTTGGAGACCGTTTCATGCAGTCTATTTAAATAGATTAGAGTCTGTTCAGAGAGCTTTTGTGCGTTTTGCGCTCGATGAAATTCGTCGATCCTACTCTTATCGGTATCGTTGCTTATTAATAAATCGAATGTCCTTAGAGTTTGGGCTTGTTCTGTTGTCGATGTGTTTTGTCGTCGATATTTGGGCGGGCTCCATAGATTGTCCGTATCTGCTAAATAAAATTAATTTTAATGTTGCCGCACGCATTTTCCGTTGTAATGAAAAATAAATAAAATTGTACGAAAATCACAACAAAGTTCAGAAAAGAAGTTAATATATAGTTTGCCATATCTGCTTATGTCACTTATTTACGCGCCTTGATGTTGTTTAAAAGAAATCGGTTGTCTATAAAGTCGGTTTACTGACGATAGTTGAACGTGACAACGCCATAAGAAAATACTGACGGAATGGTTGCATTTTTCAAAAGAAAATTTTAATTTTATATTTATTTGTTTGATAGATATTTTGTATGGATATAGAGAAGGAGGTAAATGAATCGTCGTTCGAAACAATTTAGAAAAAATATTCATAAAATTCTTCGTTCAGAAAATCATTTTAAATTTACAAAGTACTTGAATAAAATTTATTGTTTCAATTTCTACTCGAATGCTAAAATTTAATTTTTATTTTATTATAATATATTATAATAATACATTTTGTATTGACATTATTTCTTTCAGCAAGTGAACTGAATAAAAGTTGTTGTTCAATTAGTTATTTAATTATTCTTGCAAATTTAATTGTAATTTGTTGTAAAAAAGTTAATATATAATTTTGAATAATTTATTATAAGAATAAACTATGATTAAATTATTGTTCATAAATTTGAATTTAAAATTTTAAATTTAGAAACATTAAAATTTTTGTAACTCTAGCTTTTAAAAAGCCCTACTCAATGTGTTATATATTGTTCCCTTTGACGGCTGGCTGGTCCAACCTGTCATTTCAGACATGTTGTTATGATATGTGGAAGATTTAACATTTATGTTTTAATTTTTTGAAATCATATCTACGCTCGATAATTATATCAATCGAATAGTAAAGCCATTGATTTTTTACTCATCGTGAAATAGTTATGTTAACTTATTGTTGTATAATTTTGCCAATTATAGTATAACCTACAATCGCTGCACCAGCGGACCGATGTTATTTATTTAAATGATGAATGCACGAATATTTGGCAATATATCACGAAACATAAATTTAATATCGAAAGAATCATTATTACCTTTATCGCCGCAATTATCGTTGCTATAAACAATTGCCACCACATTCACTTTTCACTGCACTTCATACTTAACGAAAACGTGTTAATGTATAGATTATTATTTTAGATGAATCAGTGTGAAGTTTTTTAGTATCAAAATATCGAAAAAATGGGCACTGATTCCTTATTGGGTGAAATCGAGGCGCTTTGAATTAGTCTAGTGTTATTGTATAGCAGCTGTTCAGGCGCACTGCTCACTTAAGTAGGAGAGAAACAGCTGTCGAACTTTGCCGAACGCGGAGGCCGAATGTGCCTCTTTGCCGCTCGTTCCGCGCTCTCGCTTGCATTTCAAGCCTTTAATGGAACGCCTCAGAGCAAGGTAATGCCGCATGAGTCATGTTTTTTGGTGCAGCCGGCTCCATCGAATTATTAGACGTTGTCACGTCAAAAATGAGAAAATTTAGATTCTTTAAAGTTCACTATTTTTATGCAAAATGCGGCTCTTATCAACTACATGTGAAAAATTACATTATATGAATTTACACAACGAGCGCGTGTACAGGCCGCCATACGAAAATTAAAATTTTCAAGGACTCGCTCAGGCATTACCGCATTGAGTTCAGCAATGGCAATCCGAATGTTGTGTTTCAGCTCTAGATGCGTTGTTGGCTTGCTCACATAGACTTTAATTTTCAAAAAACCGCACAAAAGTAGTATATTGGAGTTGCAGCGCGTGATCCAGGTGGCCAGTTTATGTCACCAATACGTGAAATTAATCGGCCCAGAAACTTAGGTCGCAATAATGCAAGGATTTCCCGTGTTGTGTGACTTGTGGCGCCATCCCGTTAAAAATAAAGCTCTTCTATGCTCTTCTTTCTTCAAGCTCAGACTGCAAGAAATCTTCAATCAGTTGTCTACAGCCATGCCCATTGACAGTAAAAGCTTTTTCAATCTCAGCTTTGAAGAAAGACGGGCGAATTATTTCAACAACCCAAAAACTACACTAAAGAGTACATTGTAGTGGATGTAATAATTTTGCAGATTTTACTCGAGAGTTTTCCTCTCCCCAGAGGCGGCAAAATGAGTTTCATCTCTACGGGTGATTTTGCGTGAAAAACAAAGTTCTTGTTAAAAGAGCGAATTCACGAAATTTGTGAGTTATTAATGATCGATTAGTTTCAATTCTTGCCTTAATTTTAATTTGTAAGAATGTAAAACGCCTTATGTAAAATCCGCCAAGCAGTCTATGCATGAATGACAATGCAGACCAATAGAAAAAAAGCGAAATTTTGTACGAAAAACTTTTAGCTAAAATCAGTGTAGGGCATATGCAAATAATGCAAATTATTGTTGTTGCCATTTGCTTATTTACTTTATTTGGCTAAATATTTGCGAAATATTTCCTCTATTTTGCAGGTATTGGTGATTATTTTTTTAACAATTTATTTTGGTGTTTATATTTATCTTTAGCGAACTGTGCTAATTGCTTGATGCGATAAACGTAATGATCATGCGCTTTCGACGAGCTTCGCAATTGAATTTATCAATATTTAGGTGTGACATGGCAAGTAGACTAGAACAGTGAGAATTGCGTTTATGACCATCATAAATATTATTGTACGTGCGCTGGCGTGATTTTAACCCATTCGATCCCATTGTACTCGCTTGAGTACAGAAAAATCATCTTTTTCGAAACGACGTCAAAAGCCAACGCTTACAAATTTTTAAATGTACTCGCCACTTTATAATACAGAGCAATGTCGAAAAGGAATACACATGTTTCTCCTTCTTTTTTTTGAGTCCCGTTATCCGTTATTCACTTGTCTTTGCGTGCACCTTTGCTATTTTTCTTCTTTTCATGGTTTAGTTTGCAATAAGCTCTCTGTTTGACAAAATCTAAGTTATCACGGAAAAAGTTCAGTGTTGTAATATTCATAATACATATAATTTGTATACTTTATACCAAAAAAACGAAAAAAGTTGTGGAAAAGTGCATTTCGGTAGGTTTAAATTCTAGTGTACTCGCATGGGTACAGTGGGAACATTCATATATATTTTGTGTGCATAATTCATGTAGATTTGGTAATGGATGTAAAAAAATTTTACGGAAAGAGGTTTCATAACCTTTCTGCGGCCACCGACTATATTGAATCAAGCGACCGTAGTCACTTCGACTTCGCTATTATACCGCCAAATACCCACTGTGACACAGATGAGGAGGACATTGAAGAGGATAATATATTGCGTGATGATATTCCAACCTTGGAATCGTATTTTTCGATTCTTCCTTACGTCATATGACCTTCTTAGAATTTTGAAAGAACAAGGATTTAAGGCTACTGGGACTGTTCGTGAACGGCGGACCAAAAAATGTCCTCTGAAAACGAACAAAGAACTACAAAAGAAGCAACGGTCTCCCCGTTTGATTTTATGTAAGTTTATCATAATGATTTATTTGAATAGTTGTTTTGTATCAAATTTTGTAGGTTTTCTGACTCAGGAATACTTTTTGTGACGTGGAATGACAATAGCGTTGTGACAGTGGGAACAAACTTTGATAGAATTGCACCTTTACATACCGTCAAACGATGGTCAAGACAAGAGAGGCGCAAGGTGAATGCCCAGCAGCCGAAGTTGATAGCGGAATACAACTCAGGAATGGGAGGAGTTGACCTCCACGACGAAGCTTTGAATACTTACAATATAAAGTTTAGAGGAAAGAAATGGTGGTGGCCTCTTTTCTCCACAATGATAAGCTCGTGCGTAGTAAACGCATGGAAGCTTTATAAAATGGCAAGTAAGAGTCAATGCGACTTGTTGCAATACCAACGTGAAATTGTGCGATTTTATTTACGCAATTATAATATCCGGGACATATCTTCAAAACGATCGACAACGGCATCAATAGCTGGTTCCTCATATAACCATTTTCCCAAAAGGATATCGAATCAGCTGAGGTGCAGGGAGTGTCACCAAAGACTTCGATGGATTTGCGAGTTATGCAATGTAGCCCTTTGCGTAGAGAGAGAATGTTTCAAAAACTTCCATACTGTTAACCGAACTAATAACCAAGGAAGTCTTTGAAAGTGTCTTTTTATTTAATACTCCATATTTTCATATACAGGCAATGTATATACATATTATCCCATTGTACTCGATTGGGTACAGCCCAAAAAATGCATTTCTTTGATTTTTTTTCGTGTTTTTTTTTTATAAGGAGCTTAATTACACTATTTCAATAAACGTTTTATGACATCAAATGTTTTGCCTTTGTAGTGTTTTTTTGTGTTTATTATTCACTCGTTTTTTACGGAAAATATAAATTTTTGTGCTAAAAAAACTAAGAGTAATTATGTATGTACCTACATTGAAATTCTACTCCAAATACAAAGTTCCCACGGTAATTGGTTTTACGTAACCGGAAAGACTGGGATTGATATTCGGCCACAGACTGCCACTCCAGCAGCATTCCCCGTACCTGTATGTATTGTTACAATATTATTTGCTAGCGCGCCTCCTGGGGGCGCAATGTTGGGCTAGGATAGCCTGGTTGACATGAAGTCACGCATAGACCTCTTGGTACCTATGAATACTGAAAGTGGTTAGGTTAGGTTAGGTTGGTATGGTTGCCCAAGGAATGAGCACACTTGGACGAAGAAAGATTCGTCCTTTGTGATACCATAATGAAAGAGGTGAGGGGAAAGAGAAAGACCGATGGGATGCAGGGAGAGGGTGGGGAGAGGTGGTCCTGTCAGCCTCAGAAGCTCGCCCGAGCGCCTCCGGTCCACACGCGGCCAGAAGGATTTCGCGACCTTACACGTTTGTGTACTTGTCCAGCGCTCGCTGTGTTGGCGCGATGCCCATCTTTCTAGGAGCAGACCCCAGGTAGTCAGGGGGATCCCAATTCTCTCCCTCCGCGGGGAAATCAACTCACATGCCCCTTGTCTGGCCAGCTCATCCGCCCCACAGTTTCTCGCAATGTCGCTGTGACCAGGAACCCAGATGAGGCTGATGTCAAAGAATTCGGACGCAGTCGAAAGTGAGGTCAAGCATTCCTTGACCAGTTCCGAATGCACCGTCATAGACCCGAGGGCCCTTATTGGCGCTTGGCTGTCGGAGTAAATATTTACTTTCTTGACTGTTAGTACACATGTGAACGGCCAGTCAGCTGCCTCCTTGATTGTGGCTACCTCTGCCTGGAACACGCTACAGTAGTCCGGTAACCTGAATTCGAGTCTGATGGGGAGCTCCTCTCAAAAGACTTCTCCGCCAACCTTTCCTTCCAACTTCGATCCATCCGTGAACAAGTTCGCCAGGCCCTGGCCCCAAGTGTAGCCCTCCGTCCTCTCTTCCCTTGACGGAATATGCGTGGAGAAGGTTCCGATTGGACTGAAAGTGGACATCATGCAGGAAAAAGCCAGGCAAACGCACAGAAGGTGTTCCAAAGTTTCCTTAACCCCCTCTCTGCATTTCCTGCATTTGTCCGTGTTGGCAATTCCTTTCTTGTGCGCATGTGCAGCCAATAGATTATGACCTGTCAGCATACCTATGATAGTTCTGCAGTCTTTCCACGAGAGCGTAAGTACGAATTGAGTCAGTTTTTTGTCTACACATATATTAACTTTTGCTGTTTTGCATGTGGTCAAATTAGTCCACCTAGCTTTCATTCCCTTTTTATGTACTCGTCCATTTCGTTGTATTCTGTATTGAGCGGTTTTAGTGTGTCGCTCTCTTCTTCAAAAGTTCGTCTAACAGCACTTTTTGCTATCTCATCTATGTACTATTATAATAATAATCAGTTTTTTCGTTGCGAAAGGAATTTGCTTGTAGGTTACATGCAAATTGGTAAAACAATAAATTCTGAATATTATTTTAACCTTTCAGACCAGCTGAAGGAAAACTTCGTGAAAAAGACCCAGCTTGCAAAAAAAAGAATTATTTGAAACTTAGGCCTGCTAGAGCCAGAGCTGACAAATAGGACTGGAAACTTTTCACCACGCCCTCGTAATTACATAATTCCACCTAATATTACGCATCGCTCTCTATTTATCCATACTTACACTCAACCGTTGCTTATGCCTCCGAACAAAGTTCGGTATACTTGAATAAAAACAAAGTTTTGTTTTTGTTTCAAATTATCGTAAACAATAAATCAACATTTATTTTAAAACGTCTCAACAAAAGTGTTGATAGACATTTCATGTTCGTTAAGTTATTTTTTTTATTTAGTTTTGTATTTATATACATACATATGTTTGTACATATATATATGTATACATTTTTTTAAGGCTAATTTTGCTAATAAATCGATTTGTTGTATATTTTGTTGCTGTTTTCTGATATTTTTTGCTTTTTCCTGCAAACTTTTGTTTTACAAAAAAACGGTTCTAAAATGGGTGCTACACAAATGCGCGCGAAGTCGGTTGGAAAAAGAAATTAAAGAAAACCAATTACTCAGCTGCTCTTCTTTTGATCTCGCTTGCGTTTTCGTTTTCTTAAAAAAGTTTACAACTAATTTTGTTTTGTATATATTTTTGTATGTACATTTTTTTAAATTAGGAACATCAATTTTTACAATGGGTTTTGTTTTGCAGTGATTTGTGTGGTTGTTTTTGCTTTTGGTTTCTCATTCTCCTTACTTCGCATGACAACTATGTACAGACAGCGCAACAGCGGATTTACAAAATATTTCACTTTACAATTCGTTTTTTTTTTTAACTAAACAGCATCGTTAAATGAGCTGCTGTTGCCAAATTTAAAAGCCAGTTGTAGTTCGCCTTTGAGTAAAAATGTAAACATTTTTATAAAATATTTATTTATCGCAATAATGCTAAAAAAATACAGCATTTTCTTGTTTGGTTTTTACAAAATGATATCTTTTTCTTTATTTTATCGTGGTAAACTTATAACTAGAATTACAAAGATACTAAATATTAGACTTGCATGAAATGGTGGGAGGTCAACAACTGGGTTGGCCACCTTACAAACAAATTTTTAAAAATTAATTTTTTTTGTGCTTTTAGGTATATTTTTAGTTTTTTGGGCATTTCTTGTGCCATCTTGTTTAGTTTTTGATTTTTGATTTTTGTTTTTTTGTTGTCGTTTAGTTTTTTTTTTTAATTTGTTTCTAATCGTAGTTGGTGAATGATAATTTCATAAATAAATAATAAGATAAAGTTTATGAAAGCTTACAAAAAAAAAAATAAAAAAACGAAAAAAAATCGTTTGTATTTAAACAATGTTAAAAATCAATATTAACAATGTAAAATTTAAGCTACATTTGTTATTGGTAGCTTGCACATGTGTACTTGTATGTATGTATGTGTCTAGTCTATCTAAGTAAAAAAAGATGCTATGAGATGCAAATACATAAAATAATATTCGTATGTTTCCTTCAATGAATGCTGTTGCAGATCGATTACTTGTACGTTTGTATGCGGTAAATAGTAAATATGTATGTGCGTATATGCAAATGAAATTTCTATTCACAACAAATGTAAATTGGCAAAACTGGAGTGAAATTTTACAAAAATTTTACACAATTTTGTTTTTCTAAATTAAACTGTTTTTTTTTTGTTTTTTGTTTAACAAATTTACTTTTCTTCCAAAAACGTTTACTTTGACATAAATTTGTTTTATTTCGCTTTTGTCTACTTTTTTTATTTTGTGTTGTTTAGGAACAAGCAGGATACAAAGAAGAAGGTAGTTTCACTTAAAGACATTAACAGCCACGTTAGCCATTTGGCTTTTGCTGGCCCCCTGACATCTTCAACGAAATATAGCAAAATGTTTGAAAAGATGATTGTAATTAAATTGTTCTCTTCTTCATTTGTCTTCAATTCAATTCAAACTCAATTTTATTAAAAAAAAAAAAACAGAAAAAAATGAGTTGCGCATTGTCAAGCTGCAAAAATACTCGTACAGGAGAGCAATGCAAGAAAGCCGGTTTTTTTGTTTTTTAATTTTCCACACTTCGCTTTGTTCCTGCGACTTGATACAGGAAAACCTTGTGAAATACGCTTCCTTATATTTCAGATATGTTGGAATATTTCAACTTCATCTTCGATTTAACACTGAGAAGTTAACTGCAAGCACAAATTTGTTGCAAAATTTATCGTACTACTCAAATGCAGCTCTAGACGAAAAACTTGTAAAACATTTATTTTTTTGTTCATGGGAGCCCACTTTTTCACATTCGGTGTTTAAATTACTATAAACTAAAACTAGCCGAATGGGTTGGTGTGTGAATGCCACTCGGAAGTGCACGAACACGAAACACCAAGCAATAGAAGACATTTGTTTTGTATTAGCGACCGCTCCATGGCAAGCAAAAGCAAACATCCAAGCGTATTTCTGCCATGAAAACGCTCCTCATAAAACCATCTTCATCTTCCGAATGGCAGGAAGCGGCATAATTGTAGGTTCTTGCATTTTCTGGAAGACGCACGCCACAAATTGCAGCAGGAGCTCGGCCAAGCAGCAAATAAAGAGTGAAAAAGTCAATTATATGGAGTTTTGGAGAAAAAAAAATCCATTATTTTCTCGGTAGTTGACTGTAGTGGCTTTCATTGACTAATTGACAATTTCAAGTTTACGGTCGTGGCATTTCAAACTAAAAAATTTTGTTTTTGTTCCATTCAGTTGTGAGTTACCGGGTGTCAACAGTGGAAGTCAACAAAGCTGAAACTCAGTACATTTAAAGTTTTTCTTTCATAAAGGCGAAAATGCGAAAATGCAAGCCAGGGCAGGCCGCTGAAAGTGTGAATGCTGTTTATGGTGCCGATACTGTGACAGCTGATGACGTGCAATTTTGGTTTTGTCAATTCCGCTCTGGCATTTTTGTAAGGAAGAAAATTTTGATAAAACCACAGAAATAATCGAAGCTGAGCGGCATTTGTTAGTAGTCGTGGCATCGCGCAGGAGCTGAAGATCGCCCATAAAACAGTTTGCGCACCATTTGCGCAAAACTTTTAGGGATTTCTTCTTCCCCAAAAAAGTGCAAAGCTAAATATGAAAATAGGAAGCTGAGAAAAATTACAGCTTTATGCGTTGGTTGAATAGAATTGTTTATTAAATAAAATCATAATCACAACTATGTTAACATAACATACATATAGATGTTCCGATTTCGGATTATCCTTAAGCGTAAGTACATACATATGTACATACATATATGCGTTTATTTCCTTGTAACGGGCAGTACATTTAAATTGTGTGCATGTATTGGTGATACATACATATACATACATATCCTGTACTACACAATGAAATTTATGTAATTGCTATTAAGAAATTCCCAACTCGCAATACCATCATTTATTTTTAAGATATTAATAATGTGGCAACGCTGCTGGTAATATACTATATGAAACTTCAAAAATTACTATATCTGTCAAAAACTTGCAAGTGAAATTACTTTCTTTGTTATATCGTGGCAATAAAAATTTCATATTCGTTTAGTTTAGTTTTTTTTTTGGGTTCCCTCCTGTTTCGTTTGAATTTGCGAGGGTGAAAATTTGAAAAAAAAAAATGAGAACAGCGTGCGCTAGTGCAAAAAATCACAGCAATTAATCAGTTCATAGTATTTTCTAAAAAAAAATTCCGCTCCATTTTTGTTTGAATGTCAGCAGCTTTTCAATAATCCGAGATTGCTTTCTGACGCTACAACGGCTTTTGCTACTTTCTTCTGGTACGGTTTCACATTAGTTTTTGGAGGCACCCGCACTGCGCCACACCGCGCGTCATGCAAACGCACGCTGAGCTGGAAAGTGCAATAATTTTCCCACGCTCAGGCGGCAAATGCGGGCCAGCTGCCAAACAAGCAAGTTTTCTTAACTTTAAACTTGTCGTAATATATAAATATATACATATGTGCATACATATGTATATGTATATGTATATGTTGTAGCTAATTAGTAAAAAATTAAGCAGTACTTGTAGAAAATTACCATACACACTCACACATAGATACAATAATGTGTCGTATGTGTATTGTAAAAACAATAGAGCACACAGCGAGCTCTTCACGCGCTCACAGCCACACTCATCATCACTCATTCACTCACGCCACGCCACACCACACCACCAGTTACAACACCCAATACACACTGAGGCTCACACATAGTGTTGGTCTCGCTCAGCGACCCGCCTGTTGCTCAATACGCTGTCGGCCGCAAAGTGTCTTTACGCACTTTCCACATCATAAGCTCTAGACACGCCATTGAGTCCTCGAAACTATTGTGCCCGGCATCACTGCATTGGATATCGCGATGAAGATATGACTTCGTCAGGTTCTTTAGCGCGCGACGGTACGGGAAGCCGCTTGGGTGCGGGAATGTGATCGACGTATCAATGATATTTTTATGCACTATTCGCAGCACACGCAAATCATTATCCAGAGCGTGGCCTATTACGATGGTTTCGGCATCGATGAATTCGAGCAGATCTTTCTGCACCTCTTCCAGCGTCTTTACGTCTTTACGCGAGATGTCTTTTTCGGTGATTCCCGAAAAACGCGTATTGTAGTCCACCACAGGATTATCGGGCCGCACGAAATGCTCGTATACTAATTGGCCATCATAACCAACCATCGTCACCTTGGTCACTTCAAGTCCGCGCCCCGTAAACGACATCTCTGTGTCTAGAGCATACACTTTGGGCGTAATACTTTTATAGCTGCTGCGCAGGCGTGTTTGCACAAAATTCTTGTAGGGGCCATTAATGCCCACCACAGCGCCGGTCCACACATGCAGGTAGTTGTGTGAACAACCTTCCGTCTCCTTGGTGCCCCCACAACAGGTGTACTGTGAGGCGTAGCCATTGCCGACATAGTTGAAATGGAGTTTACCCCAGTGGAACGTGCAGCTCTCGTGAGTGAGGTATTCACCCGATTCGGTTACGTGAAATGTGCGCATACAGCGTACGCATTGCTTCTCCAATGACTGGTCGTATTGGGAGAAAATTTGAAATTGCCCGTTTGGTGTGAAGCAAACGGTGGTAGACGCTGGTTCGTCCTCCCCTGCTTCACTCGAATCCGAATCCAAGGAGGGCGGAGTAGAATTGGCAGATCCTTGGCCGGAATCCGACGAATTGTCGCCGACCGTCGATTGTGTTTCGATGTTGCTGGTGGTGGCAGTGGTTGTAGAGTCGCTGCTGCTGCTGCTGCTAGTAGGACGGCTTATTTCCAATCCATCGACGATATTAACTACGGACGTCGTATGAGATGGGTGCGCTGCTGACGGACGGGGGAAGCACTTTTGTACTTCAATACACCCTTCGTGGATTGCGCTCTCGACTGGGTAGCCATAGATGCGTAACAAATTGGGATCTATGACGTAGCGCTGCAAATGTTGCACAAACTGTCCCTCCGACATATTCAGTTTGGTGTGCTGCTGCACTCGCGGCACGAATGCGCGTGCAACTCTGCGCAAATTTTCCACGTTACGCTTACTTGCGGTGGGCGAGGCAGTGGGCGAACAGTTCGCCGAATTGGTGGGTGAACTCGAAACCGATGACGTTTCCGACGACGTTGATGCAGCTTTGCTAGACTTCGCATTGGTGCTACCACCAGTGTTGCTGCACGCCGTGTGTGTGTTTGCCGCTTTCAGTGCAGCTGTTTTTCGCAGATTTAAGTTAGCCGTCTTCGATGGCTGTTGCTGCTGCTGTTGTTGCTGCTGCTGGTTTTGACATTGTGCTTGCTGCTGTCCGGGACGCCGGTTTTCCTTGATATCCTCGTTACCATTTATAGGAATGATGCGGACTAGGTTTTGCTCGCTGTGACGCTTGCGGTGATGCTGCTGGCGACTTCTGCGCCCCGTCTCTTTACCAGCCTTTTTGTCCGGCTGCGAGATAACCGAGTAGACGGTGCTTAAGTCCTCATTACTCGAACTTGAAACAAGATCATCGCTGGCTGCAACACCGCAGCTTGAGGTGCTGCTACGATGTGCTGGGTTGTGGCGTGCCGCCAAAATGTTGTCTGTAAAGAAATTGAGAAAAGAATATTTAATTAGTTGAAGTTTGTGAAGAGACGACGTACAAAAGGCTTGGAAGGTAGTGGAAGAATTTGCCGCCCTAAGACCATAAAAACTAAAATCAATTAGTAAAACGAAAAGCATATCGCGCACGACCTTGTAGGTAGGCGCGTGTAAATGGTTTGGTAAGCTCATCACGCTGGAGGTGTATCTGGTTTTACAAGCATTAGCGCTTTGGCTGATTACTGACTACCGAAAAATCCGCACACTAATCTCTAACACGTGCTCCCCTTTACCCACGCCCCTCCCTGCCCCTTTTTGATCAACGCTTTGCGCTAGAATAAATCATAAAGCGCTGACAAAAACGAAAATACTTAAGCCGAGCAGTGGTAAAAATTTGTCCGCCGACGTACATACAAAATATGACAGCTGCAGTTGTTGCCGCCGTAAATATTATTTTTGTGTGTGATTTAAATTTGTTCACCAAGTAAACAGGCAATCAGCCAATTTAACTTGGCAAATGTTTATTTGCATAAATTTACTATAAAAATAAACAAAATATTTTGATGCTTTTTCTTTGTTCAATACAATTTTGCAAGCTATTCATGTGTGTGTATGTAGGTAGGTCTATATAGCCATAGCTGTTTACTTTTAACAAAACAACTTCTTTGATTTGCGCAGTTTTTACATTTAGAACAAGCTGATTTGTTTTGTTTGTTGTTTTTGTTCAAAATTTAGTAATTAAAACATCTTCAGCTACGGCTGAAAATAACTTAAATGTAACTACGAGTAAAAGTGCTGAGTCGTTTTACGTTGTTTTGCCAAAAGCCCAGCCCATAGATGTTCGAGTGCGCACACACATACATACATACATACAATTGTGTCAATTCCATATGAAGTCACTTAACGATTTTGGGTGTAAGCTGCTGTCAATGTTAATTATTTCGATTGCATTTAAGATAAAAATTTGCTAAATATAGAAAGAGCATTTCGATTTCCTGCCAAAGCCAGATCTGGTGGCGGTTTTGCTTGAAAAATGTTAATGGTGATCAATAAATTATTGCGCCCATAGAAATGGTGTTGAACACATTTCAATTGATTTCAATTTTAAGATCAGGGTTGCCAAGTGTATTTAAAAATTTAAATCTTAAGAGCAAACTTCGATTGACCGATCAATTAGCTAAACTAAGCTTATCAAGCCGAAAGTTTTAATCTATAAAATGATTTCTAATAGGGTTGCCACATATGTGTTCACACAAGAAGTGTGCGCCATTCATGCAAAATTAATTTTGATACATGCGCTAATATATTTTGATACGCTCCAGCTTTCTCTTTGGGTTGTATACTGTTTTAGTATTGTAAATTCTACGAATAGGGTTGCCACACTTTTCTTTTTTAATTTAACAGTTGCCAAACGAACTGTTTTCTGGCAACAGTTAGGTTAAGTCGCTGTTTTGTTTGAAGAGCTAACACGCTCATGGGAATTATAACAAGATTTTTTCTATTTCTATTTTTTCTAATTTTAAGTGCAGGGTGGCCATATACAAATAATATAAAAAATACATATAAAGCAAAACCTTGATTGGCAAACGTTAAAGCAAACAAGTTTTAATCTATGTACACTTCTTGTGTAGGGTTGCCACATATAAAAGTAATTTCTCATTTATGCTGATCTTGTGTTTTTCAAATACAATTATGCTCCGTTATATGCGCAAATATTCTATTTTTTTATTTTCAAGAATAGGGTTACCATTGCTTTTTTTTTTTTAATTTTAAAAGTTACTCATGCAATTGGGGAGCGCAAGCGCTGAAATATGTGTAATAATATATTACATTACATAATATCAAAACCGCTTCGTAAAATTGAAAAAGTTGTTCCAAATTTTTTTTTTTAATTTTAGAAAGTTTTGGTAAATAATAATTAAAAGTTTTTTCAGCAAATTTTTTGTCAATTTTTATTCTAATTTTTTTTTTTTAAGAACTAAATAATATTATATTTTCTGTTATCTAATTGTTGTTGGGAAAATCGACACATTAAATTGCTACTAAACATCACATACAACACACTTGATTGCGAATAGTTCCTTACTTCCACCTACATTTGCACCCTCAACTACTAGCATTCACGCCCGTGCCTACTTAATCATTCCGTGCATACGCAATTGCTTGTCTACATTTGAAAATTTCAATTTCTTTTGTTAACTTTGAAACGTACCCATCACTTGTAATGAAGTGTTTTTGTTTTTGCTTTTTTTTATTGCTTCCTAAAATGTATGCTTTCCACACATATAATCAGCAAAAGCACGGATGTGTGAAGAAATTTTTATTTCCTCATTTAAAATTGTACACTTATACTCGTATGTGTGAATTGAGTGTAGCGCGGCGTTACAGGCAGGGCGTATACGCAACCTCAACAAGTGGGGTAAAAACAAATGAGAATTTCGAGCACACAATCAACAGAGACATACATACATACATACATGCATATTTACATACTATTTACATGTAGGTGTGAAATAAAATTCATTAGAGCGTGCTTTTGTTGCATTCGCACATGAGTGTGTACATGTATGCATTTACATATATCTATATAAATAAATATTTATGAGTGCACCTGATGAAATTTAAATAAATTTTACTTCCTTAAATTTCTTAAATTTCAACGCCTTTCCTCCACATTTATTGGTATATCATGTGTATGGATATAAAAGTGTTTATATTAGATATAAAAATGAATGCATACACATACACATACATACACATATGACGCATGAAAAGTTAAATTTAAGAAATTTAAAGGAAGTAAAACTATTTTCTTTTGTTTTTTGAATTTTTCCATAATTTTATTTGCCACAAATGTTTCATATTCAGTATTGAATAGACACACATATGTACGTACATACACATGCATATATATGTGCATATATACGTGAATATATGTATTATTGTAAATATTTTTTTTTGTTTTTTTTTGCATTGACGGTTTTAAATTTTTTAAATTTAACCACGTGCATTCCCACGCTAACAAGGAAGAAGTTTGTAAAGCCAAAGGCGAACACACGCGTACGTGAGCAACAAACATAAAATGCGAAGCATTCCAAAAGTAAAAAAGTGCCTGTTTCGCTGCTTATGGTTTAGGTGTGCGCGAGTGTGTGCAACTATTTCAACTTCAAGTGCACAAATACAGTTGACGTGCTTTTATGCTTTTTTTTAATTTTTTTGGAATTAAGAAAAGAAATTTTAATTTTAATTTTTCTTTGTTTTTAGTTTTTAATAGTTTTTTAATTTTTATTTGTTTTTAATTTTTTAATTTTTCATTTTTTTTTTTAATGTTTTTGTTTTTTGGTAATTGCGAGTATCAAACTTAAGTTAAAATGTGTGTGCATTTATAGAAATTAAAACAGCTCCTCATAAAAAATATCTGTCGCTCTCAGTTGGCTTAAACCTGTAGGTCTTCGCATTTGTGGAGCAACATCAAGACGCCCGCTGCAAATAGGAGGAGTTCGGCTCAATACCCAAACAGGGTGTAAGCGCTAATTTTATACATACATACAGAAATTGTGTCGCAAATTGTGTGAAAATTTATATAAAAAAATAATCTCATAACAGCTGTGGTCGATTAGAAAAGCTTTGACCACTTTTGGGGTTTCAATACTTTTGGGGTTTGTGTAAATCAAACCCGTAGCAGATTCCTTATATTACATTTTGTATACTTGCTTCGTTTTAATTTAGAAACAAATTAATGAAGCTCTATGAAGGCTAATTGTGTGGACTTTCCAGCGCATTTCACTTCAGCTATTTGACAACGAAATCTAGACAAGAAGCCTATTCAGCGTGTGGCAAAATCCTGACCTTTCTTATCTAAACTAAACTACTTCAAGAAGCAACTGAGGTAAGAGCTCACTACTGCTGCGCCAATTTTCAGCTATCATTTCGTGCATTTTCGTGATCATTTACCAAGCTTATCTTCACAGGAAACAAAATGCTAACGCAATGATGATAAGATTTAAGTCAAAGCCTCAAACCATTAAGAGATTTAGATTCACGTACTTTTTCGCACTTTTCTTATCAGATTTCAATCAATGAAATGAACCACACACACACATTAAGCTGATTTACTTGAAATGAAATAGTGGATATGAATGTGTGTACATAAAAAAACCACTAAAGTGCCATTGGTGCGCATAATACAGCAAATCACTGAGTTAATTTGATATCACTTCTATTATAATTTTATGGGCGTAGCGCTGTTTAAACTCTGCAGTTTGTTAACACTACGCCATTCACAGGCCAATTTGACGCTCATGTGCCGGTTGGGAGTGTTCTTAGTGCGCATATGCATAAGTAAATATAATACAATACACGGGTAGATATGAGTAAACTATATAGGAGTACATCAGTTTATTAGTATGTACGCAAGACGCAGCACCAGCGCCATAACTTCAACTCATCCAGCTTTGGCTTATCCATTTGCTGCTGCGCTTGACACTTGCCAAGGACGCGTTGAACAAACATGGTCGCGATTAATTAATGGCCGAAAAGTTAAGTTGGCTATTTACATATCTATATATGCGGCATTGTTTTCCCTTTGTGCTACTTCACTATACACTTATGCACCTTTGTGATTTGTTCATTTGCTTATGAAAGTGTTGCTGTTTATCATAAATTTTGTTTGCTCGTGAAGACTCTGCGTGTACGTGTGTTGAAAATTTTGCTTAAAACTTAACTTAAAGGCGAAGCAAACTAATGTAATAATAAATAATGAAACAAGAGTACCATAAAAGTAGCAAAGAGGGGAGCGCGGGGGAGGACACAACATGGAAAGATTCAGAAAACAAAAATGAATGAAAAAATGAGAGAAGCACCTTTGTCAGCAGAAATCACAAAATTAAAATTAAACTCTATATCATTGCGCAACGTGCTTAGCATTTCGAGGAAGCGCTAACATTTAATCATCGATTACCTAGACAATTACGTCATTTGAGACGATACATACAAATATGAACACCGCACTGTAACTAGTTTGTGATCGATGTTTTCATTTCTGCGGTGACACGCTTAACTTTATATACATACAAAAAAATCGTCTAGTTCAAGAGCACGGCCAGAGTAACCAACAGCCGATTTTAGGACAATTTCTTTAGAAGCACCTAATCATCCGGAAAAAAATCGGAAAACAATGCTTCCATTGTCCATTACATGGACATCAGCAATCCTCATTTAGAGGAAAAAATGTATTGAAAATCTAAAATCAACCGAATTTGTTTAAAGAGGATGAACAAATAATTGTTTGAATGAGAATTTCTACCTTTAAAGGGGAACACTACTACTGTGATTTTTCAAAAAAATCGCTTTATGTATAACATGTAAAAAAAATTTAACTTAAAATCATGAAAATTGACGAAGTTATAGCCAATACAATAAGAGCAGGTAGTAAACGCGGTTTTCACAAAACGACTTCTTTGAACACGGTGGCCTCGAATTCTCGAAGACTTATGAACCGATTTTAATTTTATTTTTATTTTTGTACATGCTTGGCTACAATCGTACATAGCCGTTTTTAAGAACTCCAAAAATTAATATTTTTTCAAGCCTTTCGAAAACAAAAAAAAGGGTAAAAACACAAAAACTCATTTTTCAAACCTGCACCATTTTCTCAAAAAAAAAAAAAAAAATTTATAAAAAAAAACCGCCACGTACGACGATAGCCATTGATGTATAGATTAAGAACTTTGTTGGGTTTTTGCTTTGAGAACATTTTTCACCGCTGTATCGTGGCCACCAGGGTGCATCAGTTTTTTATGACGTCATTGCATTAATATTAATAACGATTGTAATTTTTAATATTGGCGGCCGCCGTAGCCGAATGGGTTGGTGCGTGATTACCATTCGGAATTCACCGAGAGGTCGTTAGTTCGAATCTCGGTGAAGGCAAAATTAATAAAAACATTTTTCTAATAGCGGTCGCCCCTCGGCAGGCAATGGCAAACCTCCGAGTGTATTTCTGCCATGAAAAAGCTCCTCATAAAAATATCTGCCGTTCGGAGTCGGCTTGAAACTGTAGGTCCCTCCATTTGTGGAACAACATCAAGACGCACACCACAAATAGGAGGAGGAGCTCGGCCAAACACCTAACGGAAGCGTACGCGCCAATTATTTATTTTTTATTTTAATTTTTAATATTTTTTAATAAAAATTTGTGTCAGTATAGTTGAATATACGTTAAATAAATTATAATTTGTCCGATCCTCAAATAATCATCCCTACTTATAAAAAAAATTCATGAAAATTACTTAATTTTCACGCGTTCACAGTGGTGTTCCTCCATAAAAATTCTTACGAAAAAATCTTTTAATTCCATACTTATTGCAATAGGACAGGACAAAATTATCCCCAGTTTTGCTATAAAAACTAACTAACAAAAAAAAAAAAATACAAAAGAATAACACAAAAACCAAAACAAATTTTAAAAAATTACAAAAACCAAAATATTAAAAAAATATTAATTATAAAAAAAAAATTTTTTAATGACAAAAACCAAAAATGCAAAAAAATTACAAAATCAAACAAAAATTCAAAACAAAAAAATTGCACTTTCATAAATATCAGCTCTACTCAAGTCCTCAAAACGAGAAAATTTGGAAATTTAATATTAATCGTGACTAACATTCGATAGTGCCCTAATGCGAAACCTCAGGCACGAAACACCAACTAATAAAAAAAGTTTTTTCTAAAAGCGGTCGCCTTTCAGCAGACAATGGCACACACACGAGAGTATTTTTGGCATGAAGAGGCTCCTCACGAAAACCATCATGTAACATAAAATTGTGGGCCCCACTATTTGTGGCACAACAACCAATAAAGCATGTAAGAAATCTATTATCTCGGTAGAAGTCCAAAATCTCGTAAAGTATCGATTAAATAATTTAAAGTTTATACTCGTTCCCGAGGTGACATCTCACACAAACAAATCTTTTACTGTGTTTTTTTGTTTGTTCCATTCTGTTGTTCTTCTTCCCCAAACTAATATTGATTGCTTTTTATTCCCATTGATTATGAAGAGACGACGACATTTTATTTTTGTCGTACTCGATGTTCCCTCAATGCAACTTAACAACTACCAAACTTCAGCTGGAAGTCGTAAAAGTTTTCGTTGCGGCAGGCCTTTTGACCTACTGCATAACTGTTGGGTGGGATGTGACAATTGATTTAAGTAATTTTAATTTATTAATTTAGCTAATTTTTAATTCAACTAATTGTCCCCATTTTATTCGAACTTGAAGTGTTTTTAAAATTATACGTCTTTTTAAGTAAATATCGGTCCATAACTCATTCTGCATGTCTATCTATCATCAGCTCAAACAGTCGGCCATGCTATATTAATAAAATCAACAATTTAAGACCGCTAGAAATATAAGTGTACATATGTATGTATATGTGTTTGTATGTACGTGCGTAATTACTCATTTATGATAAACATACTTTAATGTTTATAACTTTGCATTTATTTATTTATTTCTTTTTTTTCAAATCTAGACATTCAAAACTGACCTTAGTTTTAATTGATTTTTGGTGCTTTGTCTTGCTTTTTGTGAATTGTTAATCGTGGCTAGTACACAACTAAGTAAGTACATATTTATGAATCTATATTCTATTAGCATTTATTTTTAGCGCACGCGCAAATAGTGGCAGAAGAATATTTTTATGCATGACAATAAAAATAAATATTTCAAATAAATGAAAAATAAAACAATACTAGGCAGTAACTAAAAAGCAATACCTACAATATAATTGTGCTTTGCTGGTTCTTGGTTTTTGTATTTTTTTAATTTTAATTTAATTTTTGCTTTTATGACAACTAAACCCCACTTGATTGTCACGTAAATTTGCAGTAGTTGCTTGTCGAGTAACAATAAATAGAATAAGTCAAAAGCAAAAATTGCTTAAAAGTTATGAAGCAAAACATTATAACTCAATTTGAAATTTTTTTTAAATTATTTTTAGCAATCAACCAGTACTTTTAGCCACTGCAATTAGCCATTTATGTGTGTCTTTAGGCGGCGAGTTTCATTTGTGTTGATGGTAGGTATTTCTATGCTGATCGCCAGCGACGATACTCTTCAAGCAGAAAACAAGACGTGAAGCGACATATTAGCAATTTATACTTGGGTTAGCGCTAAATAATAATATTTTATTTCATAATTACAAATATTTGTATGTAGTTACTTGCTATTAATGTTGCGTAGCATGCGGCGGGGCGTGCTCAGTCGTAAATGAGATTCGGGGTTAGTGGAAAATTTTTAGCCAAAGTAAATGCGTGACGCATTTTTTTATTGCATTGAAGTATTTATGGCAAAGACATTTTGTATGTATGTATGTATGTATATTCTGATACTGCATATATGGTTTACTTTTGAAACATTTTTCAGCAAGAAAAAAAAACAACAACTACACGAAACAATAAATGTCTGAAAATTACTTGGGGGGCCTTAACTACCACGCTGTTAGTTCTGCCTTCTCCAAACTGGATAAAGAGGCAAAGCGAATGGGTCTGGTGATGAACGGGGGCAAAACAAAGTACCTCCTGTCTTCAAACAAACAGTCGGCGCACTCGCGTATCGTTTATTTATAGCATTAACACCGATAACAATGTAAGCCTTGAAATCCAACGCAGAATCTCTCTTGCCAACAAGTGCTACTTTGGACTAAGTAGGCAACTAAGGCAACAGAGGCTACGTTGGCTGGGTCATGTCGCCCGAAAGGATACAAAAGCTCCGGCTCTGAAAGTATTCGATGCTGTACGAGCTGGTGGTAGTAGAGGAAGAGAAAAGCCTCCTTTGCGTTGGAAAGATCAGGTGGAGAAGGACTTGACTTGGTGTGTCCAACTGGCGCCGGTTAGCCGGTTCTGGAAAACATTTTTTTTAAATTTTAGTCTGAATAAAAAGTAAGCTACTCCTGGATACGAGAGCAAGCCACCTAACAAGGCGAATCTGTTAAAGGTGGTGTTGGCAAATCAGCTGATTGCTTCCAATACTTTACCGTGAACGTACTCAAAAACGTACAAAACATTGTAACATAACATAAAATAAAAAATTAATTAATAAATGCGCCTTGCCACCTAATCGCCGCAATCAAAAATTATTTACTGTAATAATGCACATCTACTTCATGGCAGGTCTCACTAATCACTAGTCACTAATGTACGAATTAATGAGGAACCTCACAAGACTGTTTGGTTTGCTGCAAATTAGTTTGCGTGCTTTGAGATACAGTTTTCCTAGCAAACGAGGCTTAGGCCTAGCCTGCCAATTTTACCAAGTCTTTCATTATCTTGCAACTACCGGTGAAAAAGCTTGTAACAACTCGGATATTTGTAGCCACTGGCAGCATTTAGAAGTATTTAAAATTGTTTTGCTGCCAATTTTGGAATGACAGTTTTGGTTTTCGTGCTCGTCTAGTAATGTTTGACATATTTACTCATGTAGATGCCGTAGTTTCAAGACAGTTTTCTAAAAGACAGAGAATTTGTTGCCTGCATACGTTCATTTAACCCTACGTCGTACATCTTTATGAGGTTATATCCATCAATAGATAAAAAATCAATTTTTAGGAAGCTATAGAAAAGTTTGGCTAGACCCGGGTGCCTAACGAAGAGTTAAAGAAACCTCACTAGGCAACATTTTCGTAATCTCCTTGAGGGCGATTAGTTTATGAGAGACCAAAAATTGCATTAGCCAATATAATAAAATAAAGTAAACTTTTAAAAAAATTGAAATACCCTCTTTAAGAGACTTTTTATAAAAATTTTCTGCTCATAAGTCAAAGTTCACTGAAAATACCAGCTGTAATTGCATTTCGCACTTTGCTGAGGTAAAAATTTTAATTGCAAAAGTAAACAAAAGTACAATAACAACAGCAACGGCAGCAACGTCAAAGTGCAGCACGCGCTGCACATACACACACTCACATACTTGTGTATTTATGTTAATTTATATTTAATTACATCATCACCAAGAAGTGGGCAGTGCGACGATGGCTATTGTCTTGTGCATACAAAAGTTACTCCTACTTACATACAAATAAACATACAAAAGCAAATACCCACAAGAAAAACTACTACTTATTAAATTGTATGTGCATGCATGTGTGTGTGTGTGTGTGAATGCATACTTAGCGGGTTCAAATAAATTCGAGTATTGCATGCTTACTCAGTATGAAGTATTTAAATACCATATATGTATGTATGTATGCATGTATATGTGAGTGTGTGTATGTGCTGTCATCATGCAATTATTTATAGCTGGCGTTGTTATTGCCTTTGTTGCCAACGAGGCTATTGACAGTCATGCAATTGCAATAGTTTATAAACAAAACGAAGAATTGTTGTTGTTGTAGCAACCGAGCAATATATGTATGTGTGTATGTGCATTGATTGCATTGCGGCAGCGGCTATGCTTAACTTTGTGTTTGACTGCATGAAAAAGTATGTAATTGTTTGCATGAACACAAGTACATATGTGTATGTGTGTGCGTATATTTGTTTTGTTTGCTGTGTTTTCGTTTCAATGTTGTCGACACAGTACCGATTGACTCATAAGCCGGTTGAAAAAGTTGCTAAAATTAAAAGTAGCCAAAAAGTTGGCGGCACGAAAACTTAACCGAGGTGAGGTGAGTTGCAGCGTGAAAGGAAGGTGGAGATGTTGCCGACAGCCGTACACCAAGCAGCTAGCACCAGTGCATAATTGATCACAATAAAGCACAGCAGACAGGCATTGCAGCAATAGCAACAGCAGTAGCAGCCGAACAATCGACGCACTTGACAGTCGGAGACCATTTAAGGCGTCGCCGAGGAAAACCACATTGCAACGCAATCGTCTGGCTGACAGCTAGACAAGCGTACAAATGCAGCAACAAACGTGTGTGATACGTATGCATACATATATATGTATGTATGTATATACATATACATACATGTATACACATATGCATACACACATATTTACATATACATATCGCGCATTTACTTCAATAGTGTCATAACTCAAGAAACCAAAATGTACAGAGAAAGGGTTTCGAAGTTTTCAATTTACTATGCCGCATGTGCATACGTTTATATTAAAACAAAATAACTAAAAAATTAAAAAAAAATTTACAAAATATATTTTTTGTCTTGGATTATGTTTTGTTAATATTCATGTTCAAATGCACTATGAACTCCAATGAGAAACAATATTGAGTGCATTAAACCATTTTTCCCGTCTAATAAATATTTTCAATAATATTTTCAAATACTCGTTTTTAATAAGTCTAAGTGCGTATACCTGGCGCTTAAGCAGGGTGAGCCAAATATGGATATAACTTCTAATCATTAGCTTTTTTCATGCTGACAGTAAGAAACTAAATGAGTCGCTTCAAGCTTCGGAAATATTGCAAATTTAATGCCAAGCCGTTCTTGTTTTGCGACCTAGGCAGTGTTTTTACTGAATAGATGTCTTAGCTGAAATAAAACCAAATGTGATAGCCAAAAAATTGCTCGCAACTGGAAATGGCAAAAACCGAAGTGAGCTCTCGAAGAAAAGCCCATACAAAAGCAGCGAGGAAACTGTTTTGTGTGCACTAAATATTTTTTCGAAAATGAAATTTCTTTTTTATAAATGTAAATTCGATCAACAGCGAGTGCTACAGAACCAATATTTATGGGTTTAAATGGAGAATATGGACTTCAAGTTTCTTCGTTTTTAACCAACTCGAAAGGTCCAACCAACGATCGGAATTAGTTAAGGAATGATTTCATTCACAAATAATAAATAAAAATAGTTAAGTTAATTCTAAGTTTAATCATGCAGGACTGAACAAATCCAAACATATTTAAAAAAAAAACAAAAGATAAACATGTTTTTCCTAAGCAGCAAACAAAGAAACTAATATACAAGTCGTGTACCTAAAACAGTAAGATCAGGTATAAATATAAATTCGACTGTCAAATATGTTGGCAGTCAGTCCAGTATTGACATAGTGTTAAGAACTACCCTAAAATTAAATTCAAAACTAATTTTTATATTTTCCCAAAGTCAAGCAAGTCCATAACTATCTTCCAAGTCTTTAACTAGTTTCGTAGCACTAAGTTCGGTAAAGATGCTATTGGTTAGCTTGGCAATGCAGCTATGATTTGAATCCCTGAACCTATTTTGTTAGCTGTTTTTCTTTTAATCGACGTCATATGGGTGATTCAAAGAGCGTCTGGCACTTAAGGTCAACGGTTACTTGGAAAAGTTGCTTTAATAGGATTTGCTATTGTGAAATTTGTCGCGATAGTCATTTGATTGAAATCACCTTAGATGAATAATGCAAACTAAAGTACAAATATCAACAGATATAAAGTTTTCTTTATGTTAAAAAAAAATTCTTTTATGGAAAAGTTTCAACTTTTGGTAGTCTTAATTACTTTTTTATTTGGAAAAAAAGTTCGCTGTAAAGTTTTTTATTTTTTCTTTCCAACTACCGTTAAATTAGAATTGTACTACAAAAAAAGTTACAAAAGTTATATCGTTTGATAAACTTAATTACATTTTTATTAGAAACCAAAAATTCGCATAAAATTTTTATTTTATTTTTGTTTCTTTTTTTGGCCAAATACCGTTAAATAAGAATTGTACCGCCAAACAAAGTTACAAAAGTTATATCGGTTGATAAACTTAATTACGTTTTTATTAGAAAAAACAAATTCGCACTAAATTTTTTTTAATTTTTTTTTGGTCCCCCTACCATTAAATTAGACTACAAAAATTGAAGTAAAAGCGGTAAACAAATTTGATTAACGATTTAAGTACCAGTTTGGTTTCATAAAGTTCGGCAGACTGTTTTAGAAATAAAAAGCGGCGTTAAAACGAGAAAAAAATATATAAATGAGTATACAAGGTGGCGCACAATTAATCATTCAAATCAATTTTATGTTTGAATAACTTTTTTAACAAATAAAAAACATTATTTCGATTTATGGAAATCTCTAAAATTAAAACTTTGTTATTCAAATCAATTTTATGCCTGAATAACTTTTTACTAAAGGGTTTTCCAATAAGAGGTGTTATTTTGATATTCAAAGAAAAATGATATTTTTTATTACAAATAATCCGGAATGTTATTTCATTATAAAGAGGAAGGTATGCCGTTAATAGTGGAAAATAACATCAGGCAAATTACCACCATGACCACGCTTACAAGAGAATATCTTTTTCATGAAATTTTCCATAACCGAACTGCAAAATGGCTGCCGTATGTTCTCGACAGCCTCACGAATTCCATCTTTGAGGTCTTGAATCGACCCTGGGCTGCTCGCGTAGATCTTCTCTTTCAATTGGTTCCACAGAAAAAAGTCACAAGGTATTAAATCACAAGATCTCGGTGGTAAATTGTGATCACCTCTTCGAGAGATAACACGATCCGGAAGCTTTTCCCGTAAAAGATCAATGGTTTCGTTGATGTGTGGCACGTAGCGCCTTTTTGTTAAAAACAAACGTTGTCGAGATCAATACCATCCAATTCCGGCCATAAAAAATCGTTAATCTTCTCTCGACAGTGCAATCCATTCACCTGTAACACCTGTTATTGGAAAACCCTTTAAATATGATAAAAAAAAATGATTTCGAGTGATGGAAATCCTTGCCTTAACCTTTACGCAGCTATCGAATTCACAAGTGTCAAATATGATTGACGTACGACGGCATTTGCAAAGATTACAAATCTTCCGATAGGGTGATTAATTTTGTGCCATCTTGTATACAATGGTTACTAATCATGAATTTCATCAGATTTCTTATCTCCAATTAATTGCTGTGCACCTAAGAGTGATTGCGCTCTGTGCACGCCGACTGTGATTTAAAACAGCTGATTAAAAGAACACAATTCTGGTCATTACTAAATACCGGTTAAAGGTTTATCTGGGTATATTTTTTGATTAATATTGGCATTGAACTTATTACGGAGTGATATGTTTTTGTTTGTCCTGATTATCTACATAAACTAATTTGGCCTGATTTTTGCTTTTCCTCTAATATATAATAATTTTGTGTGCCACACGTGCCGATATATTGATAAGCACGCACAGCTATTGTTGTTAAGCGCAGCTACATACATGCATACGTACTTAAGCATAATATATTTATATGTACATGTACACATTTGCCAATAGTTAACAACGTGCTGTGCTAAATTTCGATGCTATCGCAATTTTTATTTGTTTATTTTGAATTTTTTGTTTTTAAAATTTTTTAATCATTTGCACAAAACTTTTCCGCCACTTTCTTATCACATTTTTACAAACGTCTGTGTGAAGCTTACAAAATGAGATTAACAAAAAAAATAGTGGCAGCAGTTTATCATTTATTAGTGCAGAGCATCACTGCGGCAGCCACGCTACTCATGCAAGTGCCCTGTGGCAAAATACTCTGCTTGCGAATTGCTACTTTCGTGTGAACTTGTAACCGAAATTATTCGAAGAATTGTGTAATTTTTCTTTCCTGCAGGGTTTCCTATATATTGAAGAACGTGTGTGTGCAATAACAACAACATGCATCACCAGCAGCAATGTGAAGCTAAAATTGCTTAAGCTGTCAACTTGTCTTGTCTGTAAAATGATTTTGACATTTTGTCATTTTGTGTTGACATACTAAGCATTTTTGTTGTCGTTGCCGTAGCCATTGCTGTGACTGTGGATGTTTTAATGTTGATGTTGATGTCGAGGAAGTTTGTGTTTTGCGTCCGTCTCCGGCTCGCTCTGCATGACTTGCAAGGAATTTGAGAATTTGCAAGCCAACAAATTGTGTTGACAATTTAGAGAAGTTTTTGCATGCAAAATAGATAGATTTTAAATTTTTAAATCTAAATAAATCAATCTTTGTCTGGCTGTTCGTTTGACGCTGTGGGGTGAATAATGAAAATTTTTAACACAGCTTGGGATCCATACATATTGCGCTTAGCTCAAAATAGATTGGCACTGAAAATTAGCTAAGTCAGGTGCTACTACCAACTTTACTTTCAACATAACGGTAATTTTCCGAAAATGCAAAAAATATTGTATTTCAGTAATTAGTAGGAAAAGCTTGAATAAATTTTGTATACCGTCACATTATCAGAGAAAGTAAGAAAATTTTGAAAAAGAGGCATGGCAGCGCTTACTTGCCATTTCAGTTAAGGGGACAGATGCCTGTAAAATTTCGAAATCTTTTTTTTTTTTTTTTCATAAAATGTTAATATAATCCTTTAAGAATATGTGTAATAAAATTTAGAACGTAAATTTAAGTATTTCTTATATGATATTATAGATCGTCAACCGTGACGACTCTATTCTTTGCGTTCGAGCGCTGGGAGAGGTGTAGTTACGTTGCCGACTTTAGACGCGTAATTGCCATTTCAGGTTGATGAAGTGTGTCAACAACCACACCTCACTTTCATGCAACGATGAGCTTCAAAGTAGCCTAATATGACGTTCTCGCACGATAGATATTTTTTATGAAAATCTTTTTTGTCACATCTGCAGACAATGGCTTACGATTGCCAGCAGAGGGGCGACCACTTTTAAAGAAAATATTTTTTGTACAATCCGATTTTAACAAGGAATCAAAAGAGTGGCAGTTACGTGCTACTCAACATTGTTGTACCTAAACCAATAAAATAATTAGCCTCAAAGTATCTGCAACTTAGAAATAGAATTGTTCCAATATTTTTTTATGAATAGACTACCAGCAATAGGGTTCCACTAAATAATTAATGTAATATGCAGATAGTTAAAACACTGAAAACCTGTTCATTTAGTGATAATGAAATACTTATTTGAACCACCACTAAAAAATTATTCGTTGGGAGCCACTACCAACCCTGAACAATACCTTTTCCTAGCATTCAGAGCAATTTCTCGACTTCGCAGTACCTTTCAGCAGAACGCTTTGGACTTGCCAAAAAAAAAAAAACAAGAAAACTTGCCCTTCGCTGGTTATTATTCCTCACACGTGTACATGCCCACATACACTAGTGTACACATACATATTAATATATGCACATGTAATTACCACCATAAATTATATTTCAAAGCACATACGCAGCGATCGTCTACCAAAGGCGTAGTGATTATCAAATATGTTAGACAAATAAATATAAGCTAATGACCAGCAAAAAAGTATATGCCTATAATATTTGAATTTTTTTGTTTAGAAGCAATTGATTCAGTGTAATGAAATCAAAAGTTATAAGACACGTGCAAGTTTAACAAGTTCTCGCAGTAGTTCAAAGTACGTATACAAAGTATGAAGGCTAGCGCAAATGGCATCTATAAAACGCACGTGCAAAAGGGTGGGACAAGCTGGTGCAGTAGGAAATGTTGAGAGTTAAAGTCACTTTTTATAAATCACAGCCCTTTGATTACTTAATTACTATAAATCACTAGGTTACAGGAAGTCTGTACTATTATAGGAAGTCTGTAAAAGCAATTGTATTCAATCAATTTTTATTATACTACTATTTTATAGTATATTCTTTATTCTACTATTTTTTATATTTTTTTCTATTCTACTGAAATCTATTGCACTCATTTAAGCTTTAAAGTCACTCTTTGAAGTCAAAGTGCATGTGCGAATTTTTTTATATAGAAGAAAAAGCCTAACACCTTCAACAAAAAAAATTGCCAAAAATCAACGATAGTTTGTGGTCACTTGAAACTTGCACTTTGCTATACTAAAATGCAATAGGCTGTATCTAAAAAATGTCAAACAAGTGTGGTTAAAATTTAAAAATTTAAAAAAAAAAATTTAAATGTTGAAAGTTTTGAGGAAATTTTGAAAAATTTAAAAAAAATTTTGTGCTAAACTTGACACCTTTCATTATATTGCTTCTGTTACAATATAACTTATGGTGTGTTTAAAATTAAAAAAAATTACAAACAAATTTTGAGGTTGAAAATTTTGAGGGAATTTTGAAAAATTTTCAAAATATTATGTGCTACGTTATATTGTTTTTGTTGCAGTACGAACTATATTTTTATCAAAAAATTAATAGTGTGTTTGTAGTTTTGTAAGCGGTGTATACGAAAAGAAATTGGAGGGACACGAATTAGTAGTGCTTAGGGTAAATGTAATGAAAATTTTAAGTCATTAAACGAAGTTAAAGCTGCGCAATAAATTCAAGTTTTGTCAGTGGTGACCAATAAGCAACTACAGACGTATTTTTTATGTATAAGTTGCATACTCCAAAATAAAAATATTTCACTTCATTTAGGAGAGTGAGTTGTTGAAAATACAAAAATTGCGCAGCATGCCGAGAGTTTATCAGCTGAGAGCTCAGAACTCACAGGAAAGTAAGGAAGTCATTGACCAAAAAATAACTAAACGCATATTCTTCTACTACAGCATAGATTCATACACACGCAATAAAGATATTCAAAAAACAAAAAACTTTAACTATTGCAATTTCATTTTCTAAGCCTTATTTGCTTTTGTTTTTTTCCTGCTGGGTAACTTGCTGCTGCTAATAACGCGTTCACAGTCGATATTTTACAACTCACAACTGATAGTCATCGCTCGGGCGATGCTCAAAGCACGCGCTGTGCGCCAAATATTGAAAAAAAAGAACACAAAGGCTACTGGTTTTTTCTGCGTAGAAACATTGCAGATAAAGTAATCACCAGCGACTATTTTTAATCTCTAATGATCTTGCTTATTGTGAGAAGTTAACTAGAAGGCGATAACCTACCATGCGTGGTTGTGGTTACTAAATCACTAAGTGAAGAGAACAAAACAGTTATGGAAATGATTTACCTACTTGCGAATATTTTCTAGCAAGAAGGGCGCTTAGTGCATGCGTACCTCGGCAAGCACGCGTAGCTTGGATTTTTTTTTTATTTATTATTATTATTTTTGCGCGCATGGCCTGGAATTAGCTTCAGCTACTCTCGCTGCTCATTACCTAAATACGTATTTCACATAGCAGCGTCATGCGATTCGGCGATAAGTCGGTGATCGTATTCAAGGTAATGAATTAATGAGCGCTGATGGACAATGCGGTGACGTGTGAGCGTTTAACACGCGCTATCTTATCTAATTCATTCGTGTGAAGTCATTTCTTTATTTTTATAGCTTTGTAAAATTTATTAATTAAATGCGTATTAATAATCAAGCATACTTTTTCACCCTATTAACATTCGGCTTATCTGCATATGAATAGGAAAATCTGTGATATGCGAAACATGTGTTCCGAATTCGACGCCAGTGCGTATGAGCAACACCCAGATGATTGGTTGGCAGTATGAGTAAAGTAAATAAATAAATGTAGATATTTGTGTGATTTTATATGCGCATTTTGCAATGCTGCTTGAACTCCGAATACTCGGCACAAAAATCTAAATCAGCACTGACACAGAAACACCATTTCCGAAATTTATGTTACACACACTCGGACATACTCGATTATTTATTAGTGCATACATACAAATATACCAACTTAGGCATGTATTTACTTATTGCACTCGCTCTCAAAAACAAAAGATCAAATCAGCCACTATTGTAGCTCAATAAATTAGCACAGCAAAATGAGCAAAAACAAAAAAAACCGAACTAATTCAATGCAATGCCACAATTAACCGGCAATAACTGCATGCATACCTACATATATACACACATCCATACATACATACATGCATGCATAGATACTATTTAGTTTTTCACCTTTTTTCATGCATCATTTTCATGTGCTAATGTGCGAATAAATGTTGGCAAAGAACCTGTCAGTGTGTGAGACATGCAAAATCAATTGCAACTGGATCACAAGTATGCTTCACTCTAATTAATAGCAATTTAGCAGGCACAAAGCATAGCATGGAAGTAGAAAGCAAAAAATTCAAAACGCAAAGCAAAGCAAAAAAAAACAAAAATAACGCCACAAAACACAAACACCAGACAGAACTGCCAGCTGTCCGATGGTGCTTAGAAATACACGGCATCTAAATTATCTACGACAAACATTTGGGCATACATACATACATACATACTCGTGTAGTAAGTGAGTAAGTGAACATATCATACAAACAGGTAGCACGCGAGATTCAACTCGGCCCCTTAGCGTGTGAAGTACTGGCGAGTATGGCTTGATTGCTGCTATATCTACATACATTTACTGTATGGAGACTTTGCTATATTTTCACATAAATCCCCGAGTAAGTATGCACATTTGTATGTTTGCACATATGAGAGCTCGTGAGTCGTTTGAGTTCGCCTTAATTTATGCCACATCATAAAAAAAAGCCGGCATTTTCAAGGTTCAATTTTTTGTTCCTATTTCAATTGCCACTACCGCGACTTACTTGGCTATTTCTTATAGTATTTGTCTTCTCTTAACCGAACACGTTTCTGTTGAGAGCATTTTGCTAACTATTGTTGTGGTTTTTATTCTTGTCAATTGCTACGATTCAAGTGTTTGATGGTGTAAAAAATGTCAGTGATTGATCTGAAATAAGCTGGTTTGTGTTGTTGAAAATAAAACAAAATCATAGCTAGTAGTTTTATGGAAAAAAATTAAATAAAATTTACCGCCAAAAGTTAAAAATGATAAACAAAAAAAGATAGACTGAGAATGGTGGCAAACATGCTAGCACCGGCTTTTAGTCGCTTAGGCACGTAGCTGGGCAATGAGGAAGTCAAATTTTCGATTATTCAGTTTGTTGAAAAATCAGTTACTGAGTTGAAGCGCTGACTATTTTTGAAGTCATTTAGTATATTAAGTTAGTATAAGTTAAGTCGTTTAGTGGGAGTTAAGTCATTGAGTATGAGTTAAGTCGTTTAGTATGACTTAAGTCGTTTAGTGTGAGTTAAGATTTTTAATATGAGTTAAGTCGGTTAGTATAAGTAAAGTCGCTTAGTATGACTTAAGTCGTTTAGTGTGAGTTAAGTCGTTCAGTATAAGTAAAGTCGCTGAGTATGAGGTAAGCCGTTTAGTATGAGGTATACCATTGAGTATAAGTTAAGTCGTTGAGTATGAGTTAAACCATTTAATATGAGTTAAGTCATTGAGTATGAGCTAAGTCGTTTAGTTAGTGAGTGAAATGAGTATAGTTTTTTTTAATGAGTTATTTTATATGTAAATTGAGAATAAATGTAAATTAAGTAATTTAGTATGACTTGAAAGGTGAAGTAGTTTTGTTGACTTAAGTTGTTTAGTATGAGTTAAGTTGTTAAATATGAGTTAAGTCCTTTAGTATAAGTTAAGTCGTTGAGTATGAGCTAAGTCGTTTAGTGAAATTTCAAAAGTTAGTATTATTGAATAAGTCACTCTAATAAGTGCTTTAGCTATTTTCTTAGCTATCTGGTTATGCAGATCATTAGCTAGGTCAACTCAAAAATACTCAGAAAATGGTTTAATCATTTAACTATTCCCATACTCAATCACCCAGTCATCAGTCGCACAATTAAACAATTGGTTAACTACCGATTTCAAGTCAACTATTCACTACTCAAAGCACTTTGTAGGCTTTCAGTTGCTTAGTAACTGAGTTTCCGGTTAAGCGAGTAAATTAGACAATTGTTATCGGTGCACAAGTCAAATTAGCATGATGAATGAGTTAAGTCCGCATACACCACACTAGGATACACATAGAGTTATCTGCAATTAATTTTACATCGATTTTAGTTGTCAAGGGGGATTTTATTGAATTTTAGTTGCTTAGCGCAAAGATAAATTCATTTGTATTGATGATCAGCAATTTTCTATTTACCCGCATACAAAGGGTAGCATGTGTTCATCTATGCACATATGTCTATTCCACACACGCCTCAGAAGCTTTTTTCTGGCTCTATTGTTGCGTGGGTTATGGACGATTATTTGAAGTGGTTGAATGACACTTCAAAGCACAATTTATATACTACATACAAACATGTCTTTGCGTAGTTTTTTTGTTTTTGTTTTTGTAGATAATGGAAGAATTGCCACTTAATAGCACTTAGCAAGCAATTTATTGATTGCTTCACAAAAATGATTTCGAAAGTAATGGAACAAATATGCTACTTTATAGCAAGGAAATTACTATTGGAGACAATTAGGGGTTAGCATTAAAAGGCAAAAGAAAAAATTAAATATTAAATATTGGCGCGCACACTTCTGTTATGTGTTTGGCCCAACTCCTCCCCCCAATGGCAGTAAATACATGCATGAAATACACAAGCAAAGGCTAATAATTTTGTACGGAATTTTATAACATTTTCTCACACTCTAAGCCAACAATATTTTTGGTTGAATTTTTTTTTTTTTTAATTTTTCATTTTTCACTTCTTCTTAGCAAATAACTGCCCTCAAAACCAACAAAAGCAATGCTTAAATGATGAAAAAAAATATTTCAAAAGCTTTTATAATGTTGAAATTTATCAAAGTGAAAAAGTAAGATGTTAAAAGTCAGACTTAATAAATGTATATTACCACTTTTCGTACTAACTGTAATTGAAATTAAATAGCAATTTAAGCGGCTTGAGAAGTCAAAAGCTTTGTGCAATAACGGTGCTGCATAACGGTGACTACTAAATTACTAAGTAATTACATTTGCACTTTGGAAGCAACAGAGGAACTAACGCAGCTGTTAAATGCATAAAATACATACATACATATCTACACATTTATTTTATGCACAGCCACAATGAAGTGTTGCTTTTGCTTTTCTTTGCATTTGTAATGCATTGCTAAAAAGCCTCGCTAAACTTGCAAAACGGAAATTAATTGCAATCTGAATTACAAAGTGTTATTACACTAAGCTTGGCGGTCGGTTGAACGGCTTTTTTCGCTTTAATGAGCGCGCTAATGGCTAATTGCAGCGCCACTAACATTATGACATGTGTAGACATAAGAAGGTATGTATGCACGTCTATTAGACAATTAATACGGTAAAACTGGAGCAAAGCGGCAGCTAAATGTGAAAGAAAAAAGTAAGATAGAAGTGAGAGCTAGAAAACCAACTGAAGTGATTCAAACGTTCCGATTCCATTTGAAGAGCTTTTCAAGTTAAATTTAGTGCACATATAATTTGAAAAAAAAAAAATGAGAAAAATGAAAATCTGCACAAATAAGAAATGAAGGCAACCCCTTATAAATATTGAATACAATTAAGTCGAAATGTATGCTAGCAAAAATGTTTGTGACTTATGTCCACAATCAACTGCAGTTAAGCCAAAAATCATCAATCGTACAGCCAAACAGCGAGGCTCGTATTGCTGCTTGTGCCGGATACGTCTCTCTACTGGTACACAATGCGCACCATAATTGGAGCACGATAAGACTTTCCACCAACACGCTTAATGTGAATGACCGTCACGGGCACGATCTAGATTATGCATTGTTGAAAAAACTACCAAGCTAAACGTTAAATTTGTAGAAATGTGGCTAGCAACAATCTTTTGGTTTTCATTAAGAAGCCTGCTGGCTTCTCTGATAAGCAGGATTCAGAAGCTGATATCGAGAATATAATGAAACAGGTTACTAGATCTGCCAGATTGCAACGCCCGTCAAGTCTCATTTTATCGAACTTTTTAAATTTTTCAACATTGTCTGTCGTGGCATGAGAGCTGCTAGTTCTGAAGGTGCAAGCGCCAATATCAACAGAGAACCTACATTTACAAGGTGGCGCAAAATTAATCATCCATTTTTAATTTGTAATAACTTTTTTACTAAATAAAACAAAAAAAGATTTTGAGTGATGGAAGGAAGTCTTTCTGGAAATCGTTGGTCTTTAAGCTCCAATGCTAGTCTGCTCACATACTACAGTTCACAATTGTCAAATACGATTGACAAAAAACGCAATTTGCAAATACAAAAAATCTTCCAACAGGGTGATTAACTTTTGTTAAGTCAGAAATGAAGTACTATGTTCTCTGTCTATATCCAATATATCACTCCTCTGCACACATGGCGTATACACAACATCAGTACACTCGCATCAACAAACCACTAGCGAGCCACTATTTAGTGTTAGTGAGTTTGCGGATTTACTGTTATAAAGTCCAATTGAATGTCTTTTTAACCAGATGTGTTTGAATTATGACGAAAAGTATATTTCCTCAATATTATGGCCTTGGTTTTTCGCTATTTCCTTCTCTTTATTGAGGCAGCACACAAAGAGCTGAAGCGACAAAATGGGAACAAAAGCACATATGGTCGTGATGAAAAAAGTATAAAATAAAAGAATATATGGTATATAAAAAGAAATATATTTCTTTTTTACCTTTGGGCTTTCGACAAAGTGTGTCAAATAACACAAGTGTGCAAGCACACAAATTCAAACAGCGAACATTGGAGTCAAGTGTAAACCCGGTACACTGGGAATTCCACCACATGCATGCTTCATAAAAAATTTGCTATATCTACAAAAAAAAAAAAACTCTACGTAGCAGCTTAATATGTACACTCATATTTAGAGCGAACTGACTTGACTAACACTGACTTATACAAGTGATGATACCAAAATGAAGTACAGAAGCGGACAGAAAAAAATGTTGAGCAGTAAATGCAGCATTAGTCATACCTAAATAAGCGTACATACATACATATGCATGCATGTGCTCGTATGTCGCGCACTAATTGCTAGCACTTAAGCAATCCTATGTTTTGTAATGCGTTTAGCAGCTTTAACTAACAAAAACGCAATGCAACGTAATAATAAAATGTTTAAAAAACTAGAAAAAAATATATATTTTATTTTTTTGAAGTAAAAAAAGGCATGCGCCGTCAAGTATCACTTTGAGACAAACCCAAAGTCTGAAAGGAGCCACGCAGCAGCTTATGTAAATGATGAGAGGAGTTTAATTTTGGAAAAATACGCTACTACGCCTTTGAGTTTGCCTGTACATATGGGAGAAAATAAACAGACAAAAAAAAAAAAACAAAATAAAAACGCAAATATAAAACAAATATATAAACATAGTTAAGTATGTACGTACATGTGTCACTAATCTTGTATTAATATTTCTTTATGGCCATTTGAATATATAATCAGCTGTTAATTGCGCGCATTTCAGAGCAAGTCAGGCGTGTGGCAGCGCTTAATAATTTATTTTGCTGATTTTTGCTTTCTTGACATTACTTGACATAATTATCTATTAAAAGCGTAAAAATTTCACATTTTTTTGCAGTTTGTTATTGTTAAGTTTTGCTGTATTACGTAGCACTTGTGGTGTACGTACTATACAAACTGGAGTGCTGTGAAATTCATGGCATCTATGTGCGATAGAGGTTTAATAATGGGCTTGTGCTTGTATTTATGCATGGAAGTATGAGTTTAAGCCGTGTAGTGCGTTGTGCCTTTTTGGACCAATTGGAAACTAGTTCATTTAGGAACAGTCATGCACTAGTTTATTTTGGACCAATATCGAAAAGTGCATTGTGTGCTCTAGAATAAATGTTATTAGCTCCAAAGAAGTTCAGAGTTTTATAGATATTTGAATTACTTGGTTACTACTAAAATGTATAATACTATGTGCTAGAAGACTAGCGCAGATTAGTTAACTTTTTGGTTATTACAAACGAAACCAATTGCTTACACACACAACTAAACTAACATTGATATAATGTAACTTAACGCTTTTTCACAATTTTATCGGTTTGATTTTCTTGTTTTTTTTTTTTTTGTTTTATACGTTGTCATTGATTGCCAGTTTTAACATTTTTTTACTACTTTTTTATACATATTAATTATAATTTTTTAAATATTTTTTGCACCTCATTATTCTACAGCTAGTAGATGGGTTGCATAGAACTAGTATACATGTATATTTCCCCATAGTTCCTAGATGAAACATAGGGCCTCAAGAAATAGTGCTTTTCTGATACCAAATATTCCACTTCTTACTACTTGGACTGCCAAAATTGAATTTGAATAGGCGCATGCAGCCCAAAGGCCATAATTTGGCTGGTGAACATTGGCTTGAATACACACACATACATATGTACATAAGTGTATGTGTTGAGGAGATCTTTTGCAGAAGACAGGATGGCGCTTGTCGAGTGCAGATGTACTTAAATTTAATTAATTACCAACATAAAAGAAACCATTGGATGTATGAGCAAGAAATATTGCAAAATTAGTGAATGAGGAAAACTTTGTCATATTTTTATGAAATCATTGAACAATTTATACATTTATTTTCTTGCCTAAATTCTGAAAAATGATTTCTCATCTACATTGCACCTCATTTGCATGTGCATTGACTCAACTTAAATATAAAAAAAATGCCAATTGCAATTAATAAATGATGCGTATTTTGCTGTTCAAATTGCCGCAATTAGTTTACGATTTATTCTGATTAATCAGCAAAGCCACTTCAAACTAAGCATAAACATTCAAGAACAAATAAGATTTTTTGTTTTATTAGATTTTTTTTTTTTGTTTATTTTTTATTATTTATGAGTCAGCGCAAAGCGCATTCATGTTTTTAGTGCTTATTTCATAATGGATGGAAGCCATTTAACAATTCATGCGAGCGCTTTGAGGAGCTTTTATTAGACAATTAATTTAGGCGATCAATTGAAAAACTATAATCCATAAATATTTGCTGTTACTTGATATGCAATCAATTATTGCATATGAAAACCAAAGTGTAACCAATAAAAACGAATAACATAGACAATTTAGAAATTATATAAAAAAAATTGGAAAAAAAAAAAAATAAAGTCTTCGTTCAGTTAGAAATTAAGATTATTAGTTACACTCAGCGCCGCACGTGCTTATTTTGCGTGAGTAACCGGATAAATGAGTATACTTCAATTGCTGCATAATCGAATCTCCAAGCATTTGAAATAGTTTACTGAAAATGCTTTAGCGATAATTAGTGAGGCTCAAGCAAAGGCTCTGAGCAAGCATAAAACGCAATGCATAAATCGATTCGTGCCTGCTACAATAAAATACATTAAATACAATAAAATTGCAATCTATTTGGGCATAAAAGGCTGTTAATTTCTTCTCTTCTTCTTAATTGGCGCGATAACCGCTTACGCGATTTTGGCCGAGTTTAACAAAGCGCGCCAGTCGTTTCTTTCTCGTGCTAACCAGCGCCAATTGGACACACCAAGTGAAGTCAAGTTCTTCTCCACCTGATCTTTCCAACGCAAAGGAGGACTTCCTCTTCCTCTGCTACCACCTGCTGGTACCGCATCGAATACTTTCACAGCCGGGGCATTTGTATCCATTCGGACGACATGACCCAGTCAGCGTAGCCGCTGGATCTTTATTCGCTGCGCTATGTCTATGTCGTCGTAAAGCTTATTGTTGCATCGCCTGATCTATCGATTGCTACTCGTCATTGCTAACGTGCGAAGGTAAAAAAAATCTGCCGCAGCATCCTTCTTTCAAACATTCCAAGCGTCGCTTCATCGGATGTTGTCATCGTCCACGCTTCTGCGCCATACGTTAGGACGCACATGATGAGAGCCTTGTAGAGTATTAGTTTTGTTCGTCGAGAGAGGACTTTACTACTCAATTGCTATTTTACTCTTCGCAATTCAAGTAAATATTACTGGAAACCACATTTTTTTTAATTTTTAATTACATAAATGAAAATTAAAAACTTACTCAATAGATAAATACATACATACATGTACATTTACCTCATTTACATGTGCATAAAAGCACGATATGCCGTAATCAAATTAAACAAAAAACCTAAAAAAATTAAAAAAAAATAAATAAAGCCCAATAGCAAAAAAATAGCAAATTACAACGGCGAATTATGACGAAAAACGCTAGTCAGTTTGCCGGTGGTTTCCGTTCGTCGGCCGACCTCACTAGCACATGTTGTGGCGATGCTGCTGCTGCTGCACTTTTCTGCCACAGTTGTACATACATACAAACATACATATGCATAATTTACGATTAATCGCATTGAAGCCGATGAGGGTTAGGGCCCACGCGACCCCAATGGCAGCCTAGCAACTGATGCGGCAGCCGTCTGAGAGGAAAACCATTGCGAAACTACAGAAATTGTTGTCAAAGCAGAGGTACGAGGGAGGTACGTTGATTAAGTGGAGAGGCATGACGTACAAATACACTTACGTATGCACGAGTATGTGTACATACACCACTATTTGTGTACATTAGTCAACTGCTGTTTGCTATGCTTTTTCTACTTGTACAGTATAGATTGCAAATATTGTGATAACCCACTGGCTGGATTTTCCAAACGCAAACACGAGAAGCGCTACCGGCCGGCCGGCAAAAGCACAACCACATCCACAGCTCACAACTATGTGTGCGCGTACGTGTGTGGCAAGTTTGTGGGCACCCTGCAGGAGCTGAAGAAGTTTCAAGTAATTTGTTATAAACTGAATTCAACTGAATGGAAGTTGAAGTAACTAGTTACGAACTGTAGTCATATAAACTAGTAACAAAGTAGATTCCTTTTTGAGCACCTAATTTTCAACTATTTTTAAAGATGTTCAGCAACGCATCGCTGACTACGACAGCGACACATAAGAAGTCAAAAGAAAGTCCAATTCCCATAAACAATAATCAATGGATATGTACCTACGCGTTTAATTATCTTTCTACATACCAAATCGTTGCTCTGCAGGGTGGTTGAAGTCATCATTTATGTACAATACATGCAACTATTTGTGTAGCTATAAATACGCATTTATTGCTGTTTTAATTTGTATTACTTGAACGCTTTCTGCATGGGCGATCGTGTGCGGCAATAAATAGGAAAATTGCAGGAAATCTCTGCTTAAAGCCCATGCAACAAATGTACACAAGCATGCAAAGTATGTTGAATAGAGCAAAGTAAAGTCAAAGCAAATTGATCTGCTTGAGTGCGTGCGTACGGCGACCGGATGAACAGATTTTGTGCTACATCCTACATATATTTGCATCTAACCCCCTTTAGATATTTACGTACATACATATGTATATACTCGTATGTATATGTGGTCATAGGACGTTAGAAAAAATAACTATTTATAAATGCAGGTAGATAATGAGCGCTTAGCTGCTTTGTTTTTGTTTTTTTTGTTAATCAAAATCTGATATTCAATAGCTACAATTTTTCCAAATTCAATTTTCTTTTGTAATTTTTATGTTTAGAAAACTGCTTTTTTCACTCAAATAACTTTTTCAATTTTTATGCTATGACAAAAACAAACAGCAAGATTTTTCTTCAACAAAAAAAGAAAAACAAGAAAAAAATTGAACTGCTCTTTTTATTAATTTTTTTTTTTTTTGAACTGCTTATTTTTAATTTTTTTGTTTTTATGCGAAAATTTCCATCACAGCAACTCATTTACAAAACTTGTGAAAAGATTTATGTACCCAAAATATCATAAGTGGTTAAATGAATATATTTTGTTGTTGCGCTAGTTTTTCAGACGCCTACTACGTTGCTCAGTTTATTTCTTTATGTTTAATTTAAAAACACAGACAATCAATTAACAGTGTGCCGATTAACGATTGCAGCCGGTAGGGGTGAAAATGTCTTGAATAAACCGAAAAACTCACAAGAATTCAGAAACAAAAATTTCCACACAAATGTGTGTGTTTACGTATGTATGCGTTTTTGATGAGCAAGTGCTTACGAATTTCTAATGGAAATATTTTTCAACTTTTTTTCCATAAAAAATTATAAAATTTTTTTTATAAAATTTCATAAGATTATGTGAGAATATGAAGGGCATCAAAGAAATAAAAAATTTATTTATAACATGACAACAAATACTACGCACACATTTATATATTCATATATTACGCAATATATTAATATATACACACATACATACTTTTTCAGGCTGGCATAAACATTTTCATCTCACACTGCAATGAGTTCGAGTTGTCGCAATGCAATGCTTGAAGGAGTGTCAAACTCGATTAATAGCTGAGAGTCGATAACATCCATTTTGGTAGCCAAAAAAAGAAAGTCGAAACTACAAAAGCTAATTACAAATGTCTATCAGATTTGAATGTATCGGGTGTTTTTGTTTTAAGGTGCATGAGGACTATAGTTTGACAGCTGCAAATAGCAAACTGGCATTTCTCTTCAGTAAGCTGTGGCAAGTCATCATATGAAACGTTTAACGCCCGAAAAACGCTTCCAAATTGTACAAATTTGCTTTGATTATAAAAAAACAAACTCTGTTTGCGTAGTTCATTGAGCGAAGTAGGTTGAAGAAGACGCCGAAATGTCGCTTCGTTGTCATTCTCAACTTTTTCGCCTTTATCTTTCGAGTACGTGGATCTTAGCTTAGGGGCCTATAAAATACAGCTCGTGCAACAATTAAAGCCAAATGGCCATCGTTGCGTAGCATTTTTACTGATTGGACTCATTTAGATTTATTGGAAAAATAGTCGAAAATTAGAGCATGAAATTATTTACCAGATTAAAATAAAATTATGAAATCAAAAAAATATGAATTATTTTCAGTTCTCAAATTCTTAAAAAACACCCAATATATGTTTATGTTGACTAATCAATCAACTAAACACTTACAAAACAAAAGAGTCTCAAAAATTCAACTTATCCAGTTTGAGCTGTACTTGCTGGTACGCTGTGCACGTGTTTGCATGCAAACTACCTTTTAATTGCTTTTATGGTTGCCATGTACTTATGTTTATCTATCAGTTTGCCCATTTATAATTTTATTGCTTAATTATGTTAATAAAATGTGTGCATAGCCTTAGCCAAGACAAGGAAGTAACTGCTGCCGCTTCAAACTTCACACTCATTTCTTCAAACGCTCCATGCGAATTCATTTCATCTTTACTACTTAAGCCTGATTTCATTTTTCTACTCTCAACTTGTTTTATTTATTAATTGAATTGTTGCTCATAATTAAAATGTAGTTTTGACTCGCTTCGGTGGTGTTACTTGTCAGTTGTCCAACCCCTTTTTTCTAGTGTTTTATAATTTTTTTTTAATCGTTTCACTTTTTATGGTTCGCAATGAATTTCTAAGTGAGATTTTAGAGCGAGTTCAGCGTACGTTGAAAACTTGCGTGGAAGCAAATAAGTGGGCATCATCAACTGGAGTAGCTTGTTTGAGGTGAGCTTAATTGATTTGAAATTGATTAAATTGAGTTATAATCAGCTTGAAATGTATACTAAGTTTTTAAACAAGAAAATTGTATGTGCATAGATTTGGATCAAATCTGTTTTTGGAAGCTACCACGCAGATTCGATTTTAATGGTATTTAAAAAATTTCTTAGCAATTCAAAATACTAAATTTGTATTTATAAAATATGAAATTTTAAAATGGCTGGCATTCGGCTGCGCCAAGTGTTTGAGTCAACTAGTAAAGTTGTATGTATCGACTGTCAGTTGATGCAATTCATAAGCAGGTAGCGTGATAAATAAATTTTTTTGTTATACTTTTTTTTATACAAAAATTAATCACCAAAATTGTTTTTGACTAACTTAGTGAATAAAAAATATATTTATAATTTTTATGAAAAAAAAATTAATAATTAAAAAAAATTATAATTTTTTCTTAAAAAAGCTAATAATTAAACAAGAATTAAAAAAAATTCTTAAAAAAAATTAGTAATTAAAAAAAAACAAAAAAATGTTTAAGAGATATTTAAATCGTTGAGTGAAACATTTATAATTTAAAAAAAATTAAATTAATATAAAAAAATTAAATCAAATAAAAAAAATTAAATTAAAACAAAAAATTATTTATTTAAAAAAAAATTTAAGAAAAAAATTAATTATAAAAAAAATTAAAAATTCTTAAAAAAAAAATTTTAATAAAAAAAAACAAATAAAAATTGCAAGAGATATTTAAATCGTTAAGAGAAACATTTATAATTAATAATTAAAAAAAAACTCATAATTAAAAAAAATTATAATTTTTTCTTAAAAACGCTAATAATTAAACAAGAATTAAAAAAATTCTTAAAAAAAATTAGTAATTAAAAAAAAACTAATAATTAAAAAAATTATACTTTTTTCTTAAAAAAAAATTATAACAATTCTTAAAAATAATTAGTAATTAAAAAAACAAAAAAAATTTTAAGAGATATTTAAATTGTTAAGTGAAACATTTATAATTAATAATTAAAAAAAATTACATTAAAACAAAAAATTAATAATTAAAAAAAGTGTTAAGAAAAAAAATTTAATAAAAACATTAATAATTAAAAAAAAAGTTTAAAACTCTTAAAAAAAGGTTGTGTTATTAAAAAAACAAATAAAAATTGTAAGAGATATTTAAATCGTTAAGTGAAACATTTATAGTTAATAATTAAAAAAAAAATTAAATAAAAATAAATGTATTAAAAAATCAAATTAAATTAAAACAAAAATTTAATAATTAAAAAAAAAAATTTAAGAAAAAAACTAATAACTAAATAAAAAAAAAAAAAATAGTAATTAAAAAAACAAAAAAAAATTTAAGAGATATTTAAATCGTTAAGTGAAACATTTGTATATATTTATAAAAAATGTTTTTTTGCAAAAAAAATCATTCTAAAAAAAACGATTAAGTTCAAAAAAAGGTAAGTGAAGAATATGTGGAATACAATACAGTTTAAAAAAATAAATAAATAATTTTTCTAAAAAAAGTTTTCATTTCGTTTGCTTGAAGAACATCATAATTCAATAAGTCACATATTTGATAAAAATGGCTTCAAAGTTCTCAGTTTACGCTGCCTCCCTAAATGCAGGTAACGACACATTTTCCGCTAATGGATATTTCACCAAGCATAAAAGAGGAGCTGCTGGTGATTTTTGCATACTTAAATATATACAACAAAATGTCATTGACGTTGTTGCAGCAAGTATGTAAATAGTAATATATATATATTTTTTTTTTCTTCTCGTTTTGAGACTATAAAGTAAAAAACAAAAAATGCTTAGCACTTCACGCCCAATCCGTATAGCACTACTCGTAGCTTACCTATAAAGTTAGCCAGCTTTGAAACACGCCTAACAAAATTACCTTACTGAGTTCAATGTTTCCGAAATACTTTTTAACTACTTTGTTGCAGACACTTAAACACTTTTTTGCTGCTCTCAATACGAGAATTTGGAATTTCATATGCTTATACGTTATCTGCATTTCGTGCATAACTTAATTAGAAAATAATCTATGCCTTAACATTTGCACATGCATACATATGCAGAAATACATACATACATGCATGAAATTTTAAATGCTTCAAACCGGAATGGGTGGGTTGTCCGCCGGTTTTGCGCATCATTTGGCAGTCATTTATGAAGCCACGCTTGTCTATTCGCATTAAACCTATTCAAACCGATGTCTAATTGCATGCTGGGCGTGAATCTGTGTATGCTTTTTATTTTATTGTTGTTTGTTTTTGTTTTTTCTTCTTTTGGTAAAAAGATTTTTATTTTCTGGTCTCCAAAGTTGCTGAAAATTTCATGACGTTTGTATGAAAACAATGTATTTTTGGTTTTTTAGTTGTTGGTTGTTTTGGTTGTTGGAGGCATGGAAATTCTAGGAAAAGTAATGCTTGAACGAGTGTCTGACTTATATTGCGTGCTGTGCATAAATAGTTCGCTTTGGCTCAATTTGTATATTCTGAGTAAAAGGTAAAAAATGCTAGCAGTTTTTGTTGGATATCAAAGAGCCTGCATTTAAATTATCTTTTTTACTCTAATTTGCTTATGTGCTCTGCTGGACTAATTCTTAATTTAAGGAAGCTGTCACTTTTTTCACTTTAATCTATTTGCAGTTTAGTTCACTCTTATGCCAATACTCTAGCATACCTATGTATATTGCAAGGTGGCGCAAAATTAATCAACCGATTTTTTTCGATTTCTTATTAAATAAAAAAATGGTTTTGAGTGATGAAAATCTTTATTTTGAACTCTAGGTGCTCAAAAATGATTCACTAAGACGCCATTTGCAACAATTATAAATTTTCCGATTGGGTGATTAATTTTGTGCCGCTTCCATATCAACTAGCTGAGTCATAGTGCTAACTTCAACTTGCACTTTTGCATGACGTTGATATTTTTGTTTTTATTTTTAATTTTATTTTTATCTTTTGCCTCGTCGCATATTTTCCCAAGTGGCAAAAAACGTTTATCACCCAGTATACCAACTAATATCATATAATAGTCACATTAGTCAGTGGTGACTAATACGTGTTTTTATATTTCTTGTTGGCCGCGCAAAAGCTAGTCAATTTAGTTAAGAATTGTAAAAAACAAAATACATGAACGCAGATTTTGTTAACCAAAAGAGGTGATTTAAGTTCCTGACTCATTGCGTCAAGTCACTGCGATGAATCTATTACTTTTTTTTTTAATTGATGTTCTATTGTCTTATCGAAATTAATAATTGGTTAAATTTTTTCATATAAAATATTTTTCGAACAAAAAATTTTTTAAAAATTTTTTGTTTTTTTTTCATATTTTGAATTAAATTTTTTGATATCTGTATATTTTTGGTAAATGATAGGAAGATTTTATCAACAAAAAACTTTTAAGTTAATTTTTTTTTTTTTTTTCGTATTTTAAATTAATTTTTTTGTACAATTACAAAATTTGCAAATCAATTTTGATATACACATACATATATACATACATATATGCCAATATTCTACTGAATGACCTCCAAATTACATGCATATTAATTCTTTAGATTAGAAATATTTTTGTTTTAATAATTTCTACCTATCGCAATACGATTTTCTATGCTCATTTGCAAATATTATTTATGTATATGCAAATATTATGACTATTTTCAGTCAATCATTACGCCAATTCGTCAGGCCACTTTTGGTATTTGTTTACTAGGAAATTGTTTATACATTTTTTTTTTTGTTTTGCGGTATCATTTTCGTTTGTCATTTTACGCTGCAATTTTAAAAATAATATTTGCTAGCAATGCCTTGAAACGTTTTTACGAGTTTTTTTGTATTTTCAAAATATTTTTGTGATAAGAATTTTACGATGACCAGAGTGAGTAAACAGCTGCAAATTTAGTTATTTTACGATTTCTTCATACGAATTATATTACGAAGCCTTGATTGATTTCTTGGTTTTTTGACATTTCAAGGAAAATTTTTGTTTTGTTTTATGACGGGCTTAGTTTTTTATATTTAATAAATTTTGTCTTGTCTTTAGAAGCGTAAAAACTCAGCGCTTTTTTTATTTCTTTTAAGGCTGAAACTTTGCTTTTATTGCTACTAAATCTTTCCATTTCCTAATTTGCTTCTTTGCTTGCTTTGGTGCCCACTGCGATTTCACTGAAAAAACTTGTTGTAATTGCGATCTGATATTTCATCATTGTGTCGTCTTTGTCTTTGTGTGCAATTGTCCCATTTAATTTTCAAAACATTATCTATATATACATATATATATACGTACATGAACACTCATAGAGAATTTTTAGCATGTGATAAGTAAAGTGTGACACAAATAGTTTATTTTATTTAAATTTTGTTTCCATCTGGATTTTGATAGTCAATATTGACGTGCAGTTAAATGTGTTCATTTCTTATTTGAACAATTTTTAGCTGTGAATGTCAGCTATTACGCAAAAACTGGCAATTACGTCAAATCTGAAGTGATAGGAAATTAGGTGAAATGAAATGGAAATGAAGAGACTGGAATGAAATTGAAGGGAAGGAAATAGAATTGAAGGGACTGGAATGAAATTGAAGGTACTAAAATGCGATTGAAGGGACTGAAATGGAATTGAAGGGTCTGAAATGGAATTGAAGAGAATGAAATGGAATTAAAGGGGCTGGAATGAAATTGAAGGGACTGAAATGGAATTGAAGAGAATGAAATGAAATTGAAGGGACTGAAATACCATTGAAGGGACTGAAAAATGCCATTGAAGGGACTGAAATGCAATTGAAAGGACTGAAATGGAGTTGAAGGGACTGAAATGGAATTGAAGGGGCTGAAATGGAATTGACGGGACTGGAATGAAATTGAAGGGACTGAAATGGAATTGAAGATAATCAAATGGAATTGAAGGGGCTGAAATGGAATTGAAGTGACTGAAATGGAATTGAAGGGACTGAAATGGAATTGAAGGGCATTTCAGTTTTTACAAAAGCTAATCAGATAAACTTTTACACTTCATTGATTTTAGTCCGAAAATACTTGAGCAAACCTATAATAATTCTTCAAGAATTTTTGAAGTGAAACTTTTTAGGCGTCAATGGACGAGCGAGAATGGAAAGTAAAATTTCAAGGCCATGGAACGTTTTGGGCTTTTTCGTTCCGCGAAAGGGGAAAAAAGATATAACGTAGAGAAAAAGGAGAGAGAGAGCTGTACCTCATATATATATATATATCTTAGAAACACTTTAGCCTTTTTTTCCTGAGTTTTTCCTTGCGGTTGCTAATTTATCCGTATTTTGTAAATTTTGTCTATTTGTATTCTCTGCAAATGTTGTGAATTTATTTAGATATATATTCTTTCTCTCTCTCTCTCACTCTCATTCTCTCTCGGGTCTCTCCCTCTTTCTTTGTCTGCTTTGAAAGTTTCACTTCTGTTATGTGTACTAAGCTACACGCACTTTTTTTCCTCTTGACGTAGTGTTGCTGCTTTTGTTTGGGAATGCCATGTAAACTTTAATGCTAGGCGCCCGAAAAAACAACGCTCAACATACTTAATAAAGCTTGCTTATACTACATATTGTGGCATATACTCGTTCATATGTACATATGTACATATATGGAATATCGCATGACTCAATAGTCAATAAGACCCTCCCCCATTTTTCCCCAGATTTTAAAGTGTAACACCGAAATGTAGCGATTATTCTTCATTGCATTGGTTGCCCGATCCTTCAATAACCCTGCAGAATTCTATACTCTAAAATAACACCTTCCATCTTTCTCACTCACACTAGCCCCACTATTGACTCTCACTTTCCCACTCGAACTCATTTCTATGTACTCTATCACTCGTCAAATTATCCAAACCAATTAGAAATAATGTGAAAAAAATATTTGTAGACTCACCTTCGGCGCGTGAAGACATATACTGTCGATTGTAGGTATATACCCTTTGATGAGCGAAATAATCATCGGCTGCAAAATCGGTTGTACGTTTCTGTGTGGACGCACCATTATTGTCTGGCCGTTTACTGTTAAAACGAGCCTTCCTAGGTTTCGCATTGTATTGTGGTTGTGGCTGCTGCTGCTGCTGCTGCTGTGCCGGTACTCGGCGTTGGTTATTCGGATTATTACGAGCCCTCGACGAATCCGACACGTTGCCTTTATAATGGCACTGCATGCCGTTATTGAGGTGTTGGTGTGGCTGATAATATCTATGGGTCGGTGGGTGGACGCCATAAACAGGTACATGTTGCGCATTGGGTACTGCAAAAGTGAAAACGAAAAAGAGAGAGAAATAAATTAGGAAAACTGTGTTTAAGAGTTAACAAGAACAAATTATGCAGTCTTAACTAGAAAACTAGAAGTAAAAGCGCAAAAAAGTAGCACAACTTTTTTTTGTAAGTTTTTTTGTTGTTGCTGTTGTGAAACTTTTTAAAAAGCAAACATTGTTTGCATAAACATTTTTACTACGCGTATTGTTCTTTGCGCCGTATCGCGCCATTGTCTGTTGATTCTATTGGTGAGCTTTAGAATTCGGCGAATAATAACAAAATATGCAAAGTAGCATAAAACTAGACCGGTAAAAACACAAAAAAAAAAACAAAAGAAATAACAACAAAAATAAATTGATGTTATTATTGTTGAACAAGAATGCTAATAATGCATAGCTAACGGTTTGTGTTACGGTATCAAATAGTTGGCTGGCGGCAAAACAAGTTTGCATTGTATTCAGGTTAATAACAGCAGACTGCTGGAAAACTCTTGTTTCAAATAAAAAATGCTTTTTATATGCCTTATTTACATGCCCATACATACATACATACATATATACACATATATTATGCATGTAGTAGTATGTAAATATATATTACACCTAGAAGGATTGTTTTTTTTGAACTCAACCAATTTTTTCCAAAATAAGCTACTATTTCAGTGAACTAATAACTAACAACTAAGCACTATTTGCAAAATTTTATTCTCATAATTTAGTTTATTAACCAATTATCCATTTTATAGGGAATGGTTTCATATTTTGAAGCTAGCTTTTTATAGCCCTTCATACTGGCTGGCCAAAATATGATTTTCCACAAAAGAATTCATACCATAATTACAATTATTTGTATGAACTGAAAAAGTTGCCAACTTGATTAGAAAATCACGAAAGTTAGTGAAAATCTTTTTAAGGGGACAGATACCTGCACAAATTCGAAATTTTTTTTTTTAATATAATCCTTTAAAAATATGTCAACAAATTTTTAGAACGTAAATTTAAGTATTTCTTATATTATAGATCGTCAACCGTGACGACTCTATTCTTTGCGTTCGAGCGCTGGGAGAGGCATAGCTACGTTGTATTAAAATTTTAGACGCGTTTTTCTCAAAACTATATTTTTTCGAATTGGCGTACACGAAAACTCGAAAAGTTATTGACCGATCTCCATGAAATTTTGCACACATCTTTTTTATGATATAACATTCTGTGTGAATTTACAATTTCGAAAATTTTTCAAAAAAATAATTTTTTCGTAGCAAAAATAGTAGGAAAAATTCGCCCCAAAATTCATTTTTTGTTGTTTTTTTGAAGCATCTTATTCCGCGATTTTTTTCCCATTTTTGTTTAATTCATATAGAAATTATGACATTAATAAACCAAAAAATATTTATTTTTTTGTATTCAGGTCATTTTACGTGATTTTAGTTGATTTTACTTGATTGTATTTGATTTTATTTTATTGAATTTTCTTTGATTTTATTTTATTTTGTTTGAATTTATTTGATTTTATTTGATTTTACTTGATTTTGTTTGATTTTAATTGATTTTACGTGGATTTATTTGATTTTATTTGATTTTAGCTGATTTTGTTTGGCCTTATTTGATTTTATTTTACTTTTTTTTATTTTGTTTGATTTTCTCTGATTTTATTTGATTCTGCTTGATTTTTTTTGATTTTACTTGATTTTATTTGATTTAATTTGATTTTAGTTGATTTTACTTGATTTTATTTGATTTTATTGGATTTTACTTGATTTTATTTTTTTATTTTTTTATTTCATTTGATTTTCTATGATTTTGCTTGATTTTATTTGATTTTACTTGGTTTAGTTTGATTTTATTTGATTTTACGTGGATTTATTTGATTTTAGTTGATTCTATTTGATTTTATTGGATTTTACTTGATTTAATTTTTTTATTTTTTTATTTCAATTGATTTACTTTGATTTTGTTTGATTTTATTTGATTTTATTAGATTTTATTTGATTTTGCTTGATTTAATTTGATTTTATGGGATTTTACTTGATTTTATTTGATTTTAGTTGATTTTATTTGGTTTTATTTGAATTTTTTGATTTTATTTCAGTTTTTTTTATTTTACTTGATTTTATTAGATTTTATTTGTTTTTGCTTTCTTTAATTTTATTTTATTTGAATTTTTTGATTTTATTTCATTTCTTTCTTTATTTTATTTGATTTTATTTTTATTTTGACTGACGCCGATGCTACATTGCCCGTCGATTGAGAGGCCTCGCTGCGACCATCCTGGAAGAATTGAGTGCGCATCCGACATTTTAAATGATTAAAATAAAAAAAGAAATTTTTATATAATTTTAATGTATAAATAAACTGCATGCCAATTTTGAAAATAATGTATTGACTTCTGGATTTTAAATAATTTTAAAGCAAATCAGGGATAATATCGTCCCCTTAGTATAACAATAGCCTATGTGCTCATAGGCTATTATTTTTTTATTGAATTTTTGGATTCTCCACCGTCGATTTTATATGTGGTCAAAATTTTGTCAAATTCTAGTTCCACAAAGTGGGTCAAAACGTCAGTCAAAAAATAATAAATATTTACAGACATAGCGAGATTTGAGTGAGAGCTACTTTCGACAAAAAGTTTGAAATTAATTTTCTCAAAACATCAAAAAATGTATAGGCTATTTTATTACTAAGGGGACGATATGGCCGTTTACAGGTATCTATCCCCTTAAGTTATTTTCCAATATATCAATTTAGTCAAAAAAAAAAAAAAAAACAGATCCGCATACATAAATACTTTAATATTTCAGAAAATATTTAATTAATTTAATTATATAAATTTATTATTATTATTATTATTATCATTATCATAGGGGTATATACAATAAGCCCCTACTTAATTAGCATACTGGCTGCTAGAACATATAAATTTAATTAAATTTATTTACATTAATTTTATATATAAATTTATTTGGGAACTCTACCTGCACCGTTATGCTACTAAGTGCCTTCATGCAAAAAATTTTAATTATTGAAACTTGATAAATTGTTGGTCACTTTTATAGGAAAATAGACTTCGCTAAAAAACTCAACCACTTTTTAATAGGCGAGCCAACACTTTAAATGCTTTAGAATTGCGATATTTCTACTGGCGGTCATACATTTTTTATATTTAAATACAAATATTTTATTCCACGCTTAATCTAAATACAAAACCGAAAGCCAAAGCTGTCTAAATATTATTTACGAGATAAAATTGTTTATGTAATTTAATAAATTCCATAATACATACATACATACATGCATACACATTTACATATTTATATATATAAACATATATATATATACATATACATATACACATATATATACATACACATATAAAAACCAGTTGATTTAATTTTATTTATATTTATATTTAATCTCCAGCTATTTCTCTTCGCTTCACTTAATTTAATTTTAATTTAATTATTCACACATTCATATGATATTTACACTACACATTCCTTTAGCGTTTTTTGCTGCTGCTATTTGCGCTATTGCAGTTATTAGATTCGTCTACAATCAAAAGCTGGCGCTAAGAATTTTTTTATTTAACTACATTGAAATTCCCATTTTTTTTTTTTGCTATCTTTTGCTATTTTTTTAATTTCTAACGTTTAACTTTTTTTTTTATTTTTATATAAGTAAGCAAAAAACTGATTCATTATTCAAAATTGTTACTTTTCGGGCTACTTTGATTTATAAAGAAATGCCATTTAATAATAAATTAGTAATTAAATATGCAATTAATTTACATGTATCGGAATTTGTGGGCAATAGTGCGAATTCGAAAAAAACATAGGATCTTAAGAGATAATTCGTAACATGAATTTAATTTTAGAGAAATTCTACACCTAAAAACTATTGTAATTCACTGCACTATGAATGATTTCTTTCTGAAATATGAGCTTTTGGTGCATTAGACTACTCCATATCTACAATTCTACAAATCTCATCTCATACTAGGAGGTCAGTTTATAGTACTATATCGTCCCCTTAGTATAACAATAGCCTATGTGCTCATAGGCTACTATTTTTTTTATTGAATTTTTGGATTCTCCATCGTCGATTTTATATGTGGTCAAAATTTTTTCAAATTCTAGTTCCACAAAGTGGGTCAAAACGTCAGTCAAAAAATAATAAATATTTACAGACATAACGAGATTTGAGTGAAAGCTACTTTCAACAAAAAGTTTGAAATTCATTTTCTCAAAACATCAGAAAATTTATAGGCTATTTTAATACTAAGGGGACGACATATATGTAAGGAATATCGCCAAAATATCTTCTCAACTACGTCAATTCTACTTCTCTAAATTTGATTTTAAGTTCCATAAAATTAAACATTTTGATAATTAATGCATTTTTTCCTTGTAGTGCAACAATGATTTATTAGAAAAATAGAATTTTGAAATTAGGTCACATATAAAACAAGCTATGAAGAAAATACGTCCTTAATAAATAAGAGTCATAATTGCTACAAATTTTTCTTATTTTAATGGAGACTGACTCCATCTAATATACACCTTTTATATGAACTTCTCACTTTTCTTCTCTGCAACCAATTCTCACTCTCCCTAAGCTAAACAGTCACCCACGCATACTTTTCACTCAATCTACTGCAATCTTCTTCCTGTTACTGAGGTGTATGTGTAATTGTGTATGTACTTGTAAAGTGTAATCTCGCTTAAGCGAACACCTAATTGACAGACAAATTTGTCCGTCTATGATTTGTGGTATATTCTGAATACTGTATATAGGAATATACCACAAATCATAGGCGGACAAATGTCCGCTTATGGAAGGTGCCCACTTAAGAGAGTTGGCCGTTAGGTGAGAGTCCACTGTGTATGTGAATATTTCATGTACACTGATATTTGATCAATTCATGCGTTGCCAACTATAGAACAGATTCTACTGAAATAAAAGTATGCCTACGAGTACCCTTAACTTTCTACATGCATTACCCACATATATGAGAGAGAGAGAGAGAGGCAACAGCTTATCTGCCCCTCCCAAATTACAACAAGTCAAAGCGTTAGTCTACATTAATTTCCAAATAACATAAATTTTAATCGATAAGTTTTTCAGTGCGTACGCTAGGCGCCCAGAAATAGGCAGATGACTAAAGTTGCATAGTAGTCGCAAATGTATTGAGACAAAAAACAAAAAAATAATAAAATAATGACACACGCACTCATGTCATGCCTTCCTTCCTTGCCTTATCGGCTTCTGTGATAAGATAAATAATTAAGCGGTGTCATGTTTCTTTTTACCCCTATTATTTCCTCCCTAAGCACACCAACAATAAACCACCGCGTTGACCATGACGTATGTGTGTGTATTTTGCCAATATTTGCTGGAATCCTCATAAACCATAGTAGGAGCCTACTGCTCATTTATAACTACACTTTTATGCAAATATATACGCTATATATTTTTAGAGTTGTACTAGATAAAAAAAAAATACGTTTTGGAAAAATAAAACCAAAACATGTTTACTTGAAGTGCATGTCGAATATTCACTTACGGAAGTTACATATCTCAAATTAAATATAGGAAAAAGCACGTAGCAAAATCGAACGACGTCGAAAAGTTAATCATTCATACAGCATATACAGTGAGTTAAAAAAGTTTTGATTTGATTTTTATTTCTTTAGCAATTTTCGCTATTAATTAATGTTAGAAGCGAGGATAATATGTGCATAGAGGTGTTTGTGGTATAGTAGTTGTTTAGGTATTTTTTAAAGTGTCATACCTATAACAGTATATATATATTATCAAGGAATAAAAAAACACAAAAACAAAAAAAATCATTTGTTTTACTTTTTTTCGAAAATCAAAAAAGAATTCATGAAATTTGTATCAGTTTTACCAAATGTTAAAATCTTTTAATTGCTTTTTTTTTAATTCCGGAATTCAATGAGCTCTAAAACCGCATGTAAGAAAAAACTTTTAAAATTCTGAGTAAAAAAATCCACAAGCTATAAATTTAATGCACTTTTTAATGCTGTCTAAAGTTTGAAGCTGGAATACATATGGTTGTTGTATGAACTATTTATTTTGTTATATAAAACTAACTCAAAAATTTGCCATGAAAAATGTTGTGAAGCAAAACACACAGCGCCAAAACTTTCTTCACTAACTGTATGAAGACTACGCAATTTGTATGCGATATGATTTTGTTTTGTTGATTACCTTGCTTTTGTCGATTTCCCGACAACGCTGGCATACTAAGCGCATAATATTGATTTTAAGATTATCCCAAATAGCGCGGGTGCACTCGTACAAGGGTGAGCCGTGTAAGATTTTTGATTCAAGTGGAATACAGCAAATAATTTCTATTGAGAAAGAAATTATTGAAAACGAAACTTCTTTGCAGATGCACAATGTTTCTTTCTACACGTACATTTTTTTACAATTTAACAAAAAATGTATAAGCGGTAAACTTTTTACTTCAAAAATTAATTGTATTTACGCGTCCATCCATAAGGCGATTTTCGTTTATTTATATGCAAAAAAAGTATGTACATAACAACGTCAGTAAAATTCTTATAATTAGAAAAAACTAACGCGCATCTCTTAGCAACTTTTAACTTGCATTTTTTCTAAAAATTCTTGTATTCTAATTAAAAACCGAGAAATTGTGATGTAAAGTTTGTGGAATTTTGTGAAATTTTTCTTTTCATTAAATTGGAAAATTGAACTTATATGCTTTTTGTTAGACAATGAGCTATACTTCTATAAAACAAAAAAATATAATAAGAAAGCAGCCAAAAAAAGTATTCAAAACTAATCAAAATCTTGATGTGCTTATGGCGTTTGCCGTCTGCACCGTAATTCTGCCGCAATTTATTCAATTCAATTCCGTGCACTGCGCAATGAATTTTCGTTTTATTGAGAGCCTTATCAATTGCGCACCTAAATTGTAAATACAACCAAGCATATGACTTTTGTATTTAGATTACGACAAAAGTATAAAAAAATTCTTCCATACATACATACCTACATATGTAAGTATATAAGCCGAAGCCAAAAAGTTACAGTTTTGCACTGGAATTATGAAACTTACTATATTTTAAGACGTACTGGAAATTATTGCCAAAAAATATTGAGAGCTGGACTGATTTGAAGATTCTTTCAAAATTCGAATTTTTCCCAAATGAAGCTAGTTTTTAAAACTAATTTTCAAATAAATCAACATAACTAATAGAGTTTGTTAAATGGCGTTTTTAGAAGTAGAATTTTTAGAAATATATTCCAAAAAATCACTGCAGCTAATAGATGTTTAAACATTTTATTAGTGGTATTAAAATAATGACATTTTTTGGAAGTTGAATTTTTCAACATTTTTATGCAGATTTTCTAATCTTAAAATCTTCCATCATCTGAGACGTTTCTTAGAGAAAATGTTTTTAAAAACTAGTTTTATTTATACATAATTACTTGATTTTTAGAAAATTCTATTTTTTTCTAAATGAAATTAGTAAATTAAAGGAAATTAGTTTTTAAAAAATTTTTGTTCAAGTTATAGATGAGTTAGTTTAAAACGTTTGCATAAAAATGTTAAAAATTTTATTAACAAATCCGAGGTAATGACATTTTTGGTAGAATTTTTAAACATTTGTATGCAGATTTTTTAATTTTAAACTCTACTGTCATAAGAAAAAATGTTTTTAAAAACTTATTTTATTAATAAATACTCGATGTTTGGAAAACTCGAATTTTTTGTAAAAGAAGTTAAAGTTTAAAAATAATTTTCAAAAAAAATCTACTTCGCTAATAGATGAGTTTGTTTAAAATATTTAAAATTTTATTGATAGTACCAAAATAATTGCGTTTTTGGAACTAGATTTTTCCAACATTTTTATGCAGATTTTCTAATCTTTAAATCTCCCATCATCTGAGGCGTTTCTTAGAGAAAATGTTTTTAAAAACTAGTTTTATTTAAATATAAATACTTGGTTTTTTTCTAAATGAAATTAGTTTTTAAAAATTTTTTGTATAAAAAATCACTTCAAGTTATAGATGAGTTTGTTTAAAATGTTTGTATAAAAATGTTAAAAATTTTATTAACAAATTCGAAGTATATACTGACTTTTTTGGTTGAATTTTTTAAACATTTTTCTGCAGATTTTTTAATTTTAAACTCTTCTGTGATAGGAAAAATGTTTTCAAAAGCTAATTTGATTAATAAATACTGGATGTTTGGAAAACTCGAATTTTTTGTAAAAGATATTAAAGTTTAAAACTAATTTTCAAAAAAAATCAACTCACCTAGATGAGTTTGCTTAAAATGTTTAAAATTTGTATTGTTAGTACCAAAATAGTGGCATTTTTGGAAGTCGAATTTTTCAAAATTTTTATGCAGATTTTCTAATCTTAAAATCTACCATTATCTGAGGCGTTTCTTAGGTAAAATGTTTTGAAAAACTAATTTCATTAATAAATACTCGAATTTTTTGTAAAATAAATCAATTTTCAAAAAAAAAAAAAATCAACTCAAAATGTTAAAAAATTTTATTGACAGTATCAAAATAATGGTCGAATAAATAAAAGTCGAATTTTTAAACATTTTTATGTAGATTTTTTAATTTTAAACTCTTCTATCATCAGAGACAATTCTGAGGGAAACTTTTTTAAAAACTCATTTAATTAATTAATAATTGAGCACTCATTAAATTATATTTCATTTTTAAGTATTTCAATGCGTAGTTCACTTGTTTTCTTGTTAATAAAAATTAAATAGTATTACTTCATTTACTCACCAACAATTCCATAAGTAGCAACACAAGGAGCGAAATATTGAAAATACATTTTTGTGTTTTTTTTTTTTTTTGTTTTTGGTCACAATTTCAACTTTCAGAAAACTGTTTAAAATCTTTTAACTTTTCAAAACGTGAATGTAGATCACAATTTAAAACTATTTCAAAACTTTAAGAGACGAATGTGAATCTGAGTTCAAAATTGAAGAATTTTTTTCAAAATTTTAAGGCGCGTTTTAAAATCAGCTTATACTTCTCGGAGTACAAATGTAGAATGAAGTTTTATCCCGCGTATGCCCTTTTATATAGGTACTATTAATTCCAGGTAGAAGCGCGAGATTTAGAATAATTGCTGTTTTTATTCGCAAGGTTATTCCTTGCTAGCCGCGCTTCGTGCGACGTTTACCTATGCTCCTCAAACAAAAGAGTTGCACTTACTGAAGTGATTAAAAAAGGTCAAATGCCATAAGAAATGACAAAAGAATGTTTTGAATGGGAAAGTGTTTTTGCTTGTAACAGCAGACGAGCGAACAGAAGTTTAGTCTTAACATATAAAAAGTGGGCGTGGACTTGTTACGATCTCAATATTTTTTATGTCGGACCAAAGAACGTGGCGAGCAACAACAAGTGCATTCAAACTGGAGCGAGTTTTAATGAACAGTAATCAAGATGCACACATGTGCCCGAAAAAGGGCGTGGCACAGCCAATATTTTTTCAAAATTTTATGTTCGTCGTGTATATATTTTCATTATTCAGGTTTCTCGCTTTTTGCAAATTACCGTTATATGGCAGGTGGGCGTCATTATTGATGGATTTCGACTACCTTCAATACCAAACTATCCGGGGCGAAGAGTGATATGTGTCTCAAATTTCGTTGTAATATATTATATTAAAATTTGCTGGACTTATCGTGCATACGGACAGACGGACGGACAGGCGTGGCTATATCTACCCGCCTCATTACACTGAATATTTTTATATAAATATATCTACACCTGTCACCTTTAACATGTTTCGTAAAATTAGAACACCCTTTCGCACAAGTGCGTGCGCGTATAATAACAACCGCCAACCAAAACCACTTTTTCTTTCAAGGTTGAAATTCGAGGAAAATCTGGGAAAACCTGTCAGACATATCTTTTGTTTTTTTGTATAACCTTGTTGATAACTAAAACAGGTAACCCACGTAAGGTAACCCATAGCAAGGGCGAATTTTACTTTCACTTTTGTCATTCCATTTAGTAGGAATTGCATAACCATTAAAATTGAACGCGAAGGAGAAATATCCTTTATACTTCAAATGAACCCACTTGAAATGAACACAAAAATGAAGTAATTAATATTTTTTTGTATATTATTTCTTTGTTTTCGTTTTTGTATTCTAGAATCGTTTCTCATGTAGCGACGGCGAATTTACTGCCGCTTTTGTCATTTAAAGTGCATTCAAAGTGATCGCGAGAGTGCGATAGTGAGTGCGAGTGAGATAGCATGAATGCAGTGATACGCTTTTTACAGGATGACGGCCACGCTACAGACGTTTAGGAGTGAATTCACATATCACGCCACTGACACGGCAAGCGCACGGCACAGGCAAGTAAAATTTAAAGCGCTTGGAAATACTTGAAAACGATCGGCCTCACGTTGCCAAACCCGTTAAAACCTACCTGGTTTCATATTAAGACATCAAAAATGGCTTGATCCGTGGATAGCCTCAAGAGATAAACAGTTTTGCCGCGACGGTATAAGAGATCTACCAGAAAGATGGGAAAAAGTAGTAACCAGCGATGGGTAATACTCTCAATGATTCACTTGTAACCATTTTTTCAGAATAAAGTTGTATTTTTATCAAAAAACAGCGAGAACCTAATACTTAAGAGGCTTAGCTCTTGCATGCTTACAGCTTTGAAAGGCTGGAATCTATCCCTGAGCTGGAACTCGAGCGACTCCTAAAATTCGCGAACAGTACGCGCATCTTGAGTGATGCATATTTTCGCTAAATATGACTCTGATCTGGTATCGCTATGGACTATAATGGTCTCTTCGTGGCTTCGGCCAGCCAGTATAGCCTAACCCAACCTAGCTCTTGCATACTCAGAGGCGACCGCTATTAGAGAATTACTTTCCCTATAATTTGATGTGTGACGTACGTCCATCCTGGGTTTCAAGCCTGGTCACTATTGACTTGTTTGAAATGGAGAGGGATACATATGTACATACATAATTAGATAGAAATACAACCACATGACTCATATGATGTGAGCATACATACATACATATGTATGCAGTATTACTGTTACTTTTTCGTTGTCCGGTGTGTCCAAAATAAGAAAGCCTACACATGTGCATATGTATGTACATCCCACTGCACATGAGCCTCCTCGCATACATACATACATGCAAATTCATTTATGCATAACTGCCACCATAAATATTCATTAAAACTTCGCCAGCGGACTTGTTTATGCAAATTTCGACATTTATTTGCAATTACAAACTATTCCGATAGACAATGAGAAACTATTTGCATTGGAAATTTTCAATTATCGTTCACTTGCAATACTACGCAATTATGTGAGTGCATATGTATGTATGTATGTATGTATTGCGATGCAATAGGAACTAGCATTTTAGAAGTTTACTATGCAATTTACGTGATTTATGAATGCCTGCAGCAGACAAAACTGAACGGATGTGGAGCTGGTGGCATTTTTCAGATATGGAGTATTTCTAGAAAAAAAACAAGTAACAGAAAAAACAAAGGGTTGAGAATTCATATATGTATATGCACGTACATATGCATATATTTTTATGCATATATGTATGTATGTACGTATATTAGAAATGGAGGTAGTGCACTAAATTTTAATTAATATAAATATTTCAACAGAAAGCAGAACGGGAAACATAAACTACGAAAAAACTGCAATACACATAAATACGTACAAATGTACTTATTTAAGATTATTGTTCAAACTTTTTGGTCCTTGGTCCTTGTTTTTTTTTTTTTTGTTTTTGGCTTCATAATTTTTTGTAAAATCTAAAGAATATCTTTTCAATGCTCTAAGGTGAATAGAAAGTCTAAAAAGTTTCTATAAAGTCAGTGAAGTGATGAGCGGCTGTACATTCCAGGCGTAAATTAAAGGAGCCACGTTTGAGCAGATGTAGCGCCGCTATTTTTTTTTTATTACAAATAAATTTTGTATATTCATTTAAGCATGAATATAAATACATATGTAATTTATTTTAATACAATATAATAAGTACTCTCAGTTTTTCAAAAAATTATAGAAAAACTCGTTGTCTGGAGGAGATGCCCCCGTTAAAGGTGCCCAATACAAGCTGGCTTTGCCTGGAAACAGAGTGGCAGCGAAACCGAAGACGAAGCAGTAGCTCAAAGCCGTAGTCAAAAACAATTATAAGTGCCCTTTGTAGTTGGAGTGGTAGTAATGCACTTGGCATCGGGCGGAATGCTACTTGTGACATTATTCATGTGGACGCATTTGAGCAGGTAGGCGTGTGATAACGCGAAAACAACAAAGAATTGAAAGTATTGGAAAAACAGACTAACGACACGGGAAAATCCCAAAGAAATGCTTGGTATTTACAAATAATGAGGTAATTAGTGCAGCTGCTACCTGCCCCAAATATGCTAATATACAAATGGAGAAAGGTTTAAATTTCTGTTGCCTGTCTGTGCATTCATGTTTTATCTTGCACATTTCTACTATTAAAAGAAAAATATTTTATACAAGATTTTCTAACAGCTTCTGGTTAACAAAGGACTCTAAAATGTGTTATGCATTATTGAATTTGTTAACATCTGTTTCCTGTTTCCCTATGCGGGTGCATAGCTCTGGGTAGAAGACGGTTGAAACTGCTCGGTCTCGCTTTTCTGGACAACATTGCGGATGTTGCGAGATTCAAAATAGCTAGTACAGCCATCCTTTTTAAAGGCCACACAATGGCTTACAGAAGATCAAGTAGAGTAAGGATGGGATAGTTCCGTCGAAGGGCAGCCACTTCACGTAATCTAACCTAACAGGGACTATAAGATAAAAAAAAGTTGAAAGAAATTCCAAGCTTGGCTTATCAAAAAAGTTTGGACGATTTGGAGAAACATTGGAGTGTGTGTACAAGGTGGCGCAAAATTAATCACCCATTTTTTCTGAATAAGGGCAGCCACTTCACCTAACCTAACCTAACTTAACAGGGACTATAAGATAACAAAAATTTAAAGGAATTCCAAGCTCGGCCTATCAAAAATAAAACAATGATTTTGAGTCATGGAAATCTATGTATATTGTGACTATTATGCATTCAATTGTTGGTCTCTTTGTATACTGCAGCTGTTTGGGTCACAATTGTGAAATATGGCAGATGTTCGACGAAATTTACAAAAATTATAAATCTTACGATAGGGTGATTAATTTTGCGCCACCTCATATTTCATCAAAAATGTTGCATGTATGGTTGTAGGTTTGTTCTTATGCAACATACTTTGAAGATCACTGAATAATTGAATCCGTTTTCGTTTTAATGACAAAGTCGTAAATTAAAGGGACATTTTTTTCTTATAACACAGACAATTTTCAATTATGTATAATATGTGCTGTGATGAATTCATTCTCATATTTTTGAATCATTTTTAATATATAAAATACGTGCCAAAATGTAGAATAAAAAATATTTTATAAAAATTTTGTTCCCATATAAAAAAACAAAATTCAGTAAAACCCAGCTATTCTCCCACAACTTTTATAATTAACAATGCAAAATTTTAAATGTATCTCTATATTGGGCGCAAATCTACGTACATTTGCAAATAATTCATTTTTTGTTTTTGGTTTTTGTTTGCCCCTTAACGTCAAACGCTTATGACACACTCACGTGCCGCTTTGTGCCTCGCCACACACGCAATAACCCATTCGATCTTTGCCAAATCTCCTACACACACACTTTTCTCACATTCGTACTCACATACAAGAATTTTTCAAAATATTTATGATTTTTGTTTTTTCTATTTACAAACATATAATATAAACTATGTGCATAAATCAAAAAGGCTTATGGGTATCAACGGCAAACTAAACAAACTTAAATACTAAATGAATTCCCAACTTGAAAGAAAAAGTGGCCAAGTTATGCATTTATTTTTAGAAGCAGTCAAATTCATAAATAAACACCGCAAATATTTATAATTTTCTGCATTTGTTTCAACACTTTTGACTTTTCACTTTCCATTTTCAAATCTAATTTCAAAGCAAATCCTCAACGTCCAACAAAATATGCCCGAAAGCAATTTAGGCAGAAGAGAGCAACAACAACCTTAGATAAATAACAATAAAGAATAAATAATTGAAATAAAAATTAGCATAAAACAAAAGCAGCATTCAAGCTGAACTGCAGCAAGCAGCGACATGTGATGGGTGCCCCAAAATTAGTGTAATAATTTGGTGTGTGGAAGTGTGATTTAATTGAAAAATTTTAAAATTTGGTAGCGCACAAACACGACAACAGCATCATTGTATGGCTAGCGATATGTAAAATCAGCGATAAGTTGGCTGTCGTTATTAATGAAGCTATTAGCACAGCGAGAAGCAGCAGTAGGCGCAGTATCACGGGCGTTTTCCCGCAACTTAAGTGCCAGTGCACTGCGCTGGGCGAATGGGCGGAAAAAGCCGCATGATAGGTGAGTCAATGTTTCCTTCAAACACTATTTATTTGTTTTGAATACGAGTACAACTATTTTTAAACTAAATTTACTTTAAAATAATATTCATTTAAGTAGGTATTTTTGTATGTTCGTCGCGTAAGCTTGCCGAAAGAAAATTATGCCAAATGTCAAAACTAATGAAACAAAAATGCGGTGAATAGTTGAGTGTCGCGTAGTGAGTGGAGAATCTTTAAAAAAAAGTGGGCTGACTATATACAAACAGAATATGACAGTACGTATGTTTGCATAGTAGATAGGCAGCTGACATAAATGAAAAGTGATTAGGGTAATTTGCTATGAGTGGGATGGATGAAAGCATTGTCATAGAAAAAAAAAATGAGTGCAAAGAAATGGGGTCAGAAGGTGAGCAAAATACAAAAATCCACGCGTTTACTATGTCATAGATGTGAAAATGGGAGAGCATGAGCCAATGGGCACGAGACTAATGATAGTCGAATGGAGCAAAGTCTGGCGAGAACGGCGGGTAAAATAAAACCAGAAATTTTAGTGTTCCTAAGTATGTTTTCACGCCTTTTTCAATCTGAGTCCAAGCGTTATCAAGCTGGAGCATAATTTTGTTGTATCTCTCTTAATACTAAGACGATTTTTCCTTGGTACTTAGCTAAGACGTGCCATATAATTTTACCATGCAATAGGAAAATCTTCATAGCTAAGGCTATGACTAACTACTTGTAGCGCTTCACATTTAATGGAAATTGGAATAACCCAGTGTGTAATGATAAAGAACACAATGTGAATGTGCATGTATGTTCGTTTGTGTGCATAAATTATTCGAAGTTCAAATAAGTTTTTCCCACAAGAGGCAGACACACTTTCACCGCATTTTTTTTCTTTCGCTTTTACTTTTCCCACACATTTTCCATAAATATGTATGCATACTTATAATACTAAGCAGCTTCCCATTGCTATTACGGGTAAAGAAAATAAAAACAATATATTTCTAATTGTATGTATGTAAGTATGCGCAGACACATGTATGAATAGAATTCACAGCAGTTGTATTCGCAGCTCCTGAACAAAAGCCAAACTTCACCTGAAAGAGTTTGTGCTACAAACATACAAACAAATACCTGAGTGTAAGTAGTATTCATATAATAAAGAAGCAATTGCCTATATAAAATAATTTTAAAGCCGCTCGGGCGCTCCATAAATCGATAGCAAAACTTTAAATGCATTTTTCTCAAAACTATGTTTTTTTAACTGGTGAGCACTGTAACTTAAAAACCGCTTGGTAGATTTCAATAAAATATATACTGCTTTTAAAAAACATAAAAAGCTCGTGCCTGATCGAAGGGTTTTCGTTTATTTCTCGAATATTTCCTAAGGCCGCCATATTGTTAATTTTGGAAGAAAAAACAAAGCTTCGATCAGGCACAAGATTATCTATGAATAAAACTAATTTCTCTTGCCCGATTGATTTTAGCTGAATCACCAAGGACATGTGGTGATCACCGCAAGGGACTTCTGGAGAAACGGGCTCCACACAAACAGCGATATATTTTACAATTATTAATTTTTTCTTTTTTTTTTTTGTGAAAATTTGGTAAAGTCATGTCGAAATATAATGTTTTGAAACTATGTTTTTATTTTTGTAAAATAAAACAATTGACTAGCAAAAAAAAAAATTATTAAAAATCATCATTTTTTCGGGCCTCTGACTACCCCTAACCCCTTAATAGAAATAGAAACATTTTCTGCAAGTAATCTGCATAGACCACAAGGGTCCGTAGTGTTACCAATGCTGTTGAAGTCGTGTTAAATATAGTTCGTGATGCGAGTTTTAATAAACAGTTTAGCATAAAAAAAAAATCAATTTCCTTAATCAAAACTTATGACATATCATGAATACTTCAGACTTTCTATTTATCCTCCAGGCAAACTGCTTAGGGTGTCGGATCGTTCTTGCCTGTTATTTTTTCGCACTTTAAAAACTCAATTCTCCGCCAAAAACAAGCTCAGTTGTTTCATAAGAAAAAGGTGTTGCAAAGGTTTATAGCTCAACTATTGCAAACAAAGGAATAAAAAAGTATTTGTTAAAACATCTGTACTAATCGGTAAGACGATTTGTGTTTATTGACTAATTTTTACTTGAATAAAATAAAATAAATTAAAACTTTACTTTTCTCAAAAATTGGGATTTTTGCGATAAAAATTTACTGACGACGAAATATCACGAGATTGCCACTGGACTGGAACCCGCAAAGGAGCAGTGGTCGCGATCGACCAAAAAACCCTTGGAGAAGATCGATGCTGCGCGAACAAGCAGATGCCGACATATCATGGGACAGTGCAAAAACCTTAAGGATGGATGTATGATGGAAGAGTGTTGTCGAGGCCCTATGCTCCCAAGAGGAGTGAACAAGGAAAAAGAAAAAAAATACCTAAAAATTCCATGCATGAGGCCACTTGTTTGCGACCAGCCTTTAAGTGAGGTGGTGTGCAGTTAAGCTTTTTCATTGCTTTTGCACTCGATCATTGTTTGTTTTTTGTTTTCGTTAGCATTAACAATTTTTTGGTTTTTTTTTTTTTTGCTTCGGAATTGAATTTAAGAAAATGCAGGAAATTTTATTGGCGCAATTTTCAATTAATTATTTGAGCCAGTTTTCAGCAAAGTTGTGTTGCTCATAAGTGCAGACACACATACATGTATGCATGTATATGTGAGCACATGTAGTATATAAATATGTATCATATTAACGTCCAAGCATCAGTTCAATTGTTGCATACTAAAAAATTTACTGCACTTCAAAGACACAAGTCCAAGTGAAATATTGAAACAATAAACATTTAATAGCTAATGCAAATTTCTTGAGAGTGTGTGTGTGTTTGTCTGCTTAGACACTTCGCTTTTGACCTCATTTTCTTTTATACATTTGTTAGCAATAATTCGTGTTCTGGGTTACTTTCTTTTGCAATAATTTTATAGAGCAAAGCAATCCATTTTTTTATATGCAGGCAACTTTTTATTATTGTATTGAATTGCTTAGATGAAAAGCTGAGAAAGAAAGCAAGAAAATGTTCACACACGCAAAGTTTAAAGTTCGAGCGAAATATGAAAGTAAATATAAAGTAGATATGCGATTTTTTATTGGTGTGCATTGCGCATTGTGTTTTTCTTTTTAATGAAAGTGTGCCGTTGAAAGTCCCACAATATGTATGACAACTTTTGCTGAAAATTTGAAAATTGTGCCCAAGCGAGATATTAAATATCTCAGTGTAAATTTATAGGTTAGATTGGGGTGAAGCGGTTGCCCACTGGAAGGCACATTCAGGCTCGTAGCCCATTGTGATGCCGCGTGTGGAACTTGTACTTATCTCTTTTAAAACTAGTGCGTACTTTTTAAAAACTTTAGAAAATCCCTGATTTCCACGATACTGAGATTTTCTAATTCATTAAAAAATTGCTTACATACAATGGCCGCGGCAGCCACTTGGCCGATATTTTGTTCCATACGTAATTGAGCCATACCAATATTATCATAATAAAGAGAAATTACAATAATTTCCTAAAAAAAATTGTATTTTATTCAAAATCAACACCGGCCCTTGAAACTTAACCACCCTTTATTTTAATATATTGGAACTGCGAGTTTAGTGGATTTTAAGTTTACTCGTGTAACGGAATGTGGTAGCCACCGTAGCCGAATAAGTTGGTGTGTGACTACCATTCGGGAGTGCGCATTTTCGAATCTCCGTGCGTGAACATCAAATAATAGCATTTCTAATAGCGGTCACCCTTCGGCAGGCAATGGCAAACCTACGAGTGTATTTTACTGCCATGAAAAAGCTCCTCATAAAAACCATTTGCCGTTTGGAGCCAGCTAAAAACTGTATGTAGATTCTTCCATTTGTGGGAAAACATCAAAACGCACACCACAAATAGAAGGAGAAGTTCTGCCCAACACTTAACAGAAGTGAACGCGCCAATTTTTTATATTTTTTTATTTATAATGAAATGTAATTTATATCGCGTGAAGAAAACAAGAAGCCTATAATAAAAGATAAAGAAGAAGTAGAAGAAGAAACACATGACTTTGAGTGATGAAATTCTTTATTCGGAGCCTTACGCGCTCAATTGCGCGCTCTGTTTCTATATTCCACCTGTCTGTTTACAAGTGTCAAATATTATTGACGTAAAACGCTACTGGCAGAAATTATAAATCTTCCCATAGGGTGCTTAATTTTGCGCCATCTTGTGCTTAAGGCCAGCTGCATTGAAGCATAAAATGTATTTCAGTTCGTAGCAGCCAACGCTGAAAGCTCTCCATACAATAACAAAGCCTTCGAGCGTTTAGTTGAAAGTTTCATAGACATTTAAAAAAAACAGCTGCTTTCAAAATATTATTAGGTAAAATGTACGACACTAAAACTGTTTGGAAAATCATGCCACTTTATAACAAAGTATTTAATGGTAATTAAATAAAATTTATAACCTTTTCTATATATTTCCGCGCGTGACATTTGCATGCATGCCAATTTGCACATCCTACGAGAATATGACTTTAATGTAACCACGAATCGCATACCAATTAAATTAAAATGTTGCGCACATAAATTTAAAAATGTATTTACTTTTAATTTTTGACGTATACACTTCCTTGCGCCGTTTGTTTTGGTGTGCTATTTTTTTTTTTTGAGAAGTCATTTTGTCCCACACAAATCATTTGCGGTTGGTCTTCTGTGAATTTTTGCTCGTTTGCACATAAATCAACTGTAGCATTTTTTTCTAGTATTTTTTTTTTCATCTGTTTTAAATAAAAAATATGTCACACTCGTAGGCTGTCATGGACAAGCAGATAAGTGCGTGACTACGCTTCTATTGATTCTGGATGCGATGTCCACCATACACATGATACAATAATCAATTGAAGAAGCTGTTAGGCTGTTAGGCGGGCAATGGCAAACCTCTGAGTATGCGAGTATTACGACAGCTTCCCATAAAAATGATTCACTGCTTGCAAGCAGCGTAATGCTCGAGCTCAATTCACTCATAGGACATGGCGCTAAATAAAATATTTTTTTTGTACACTCGTATGTATGTATGCTGCATATATATATTTTAATAGCCAATCTCAAATTCATTTATATTGGTTCTTATTTTGTTTTTAGTGATAATATTTCGAATTTTCTACGCATTTTGCCAACATTTGTCATAAGGTGACCCTCACGACAGCGACGTTGCATGAATGCGTAAAATACGGAAATTTTATTTCTACTTGACAAAGAAATGCCTTTCATTCATTCGATATTCTTTTAATTAATTTATTATATAGAAAAATTTTGTATGTATGTACATATTTAGATGTGCGTAGACACAGCTGCAAGCAATAAAATAAGAATCAGTGGGAAAACACTTATTTTACTTGCATATAAATACCTGCTCGCTCTTGATACTTATTTTGTAACAGGTACATATTTAAAAAATTCCAGAAGCACAAGCCATTCTAAGAATAAAAAGAAGAAAAGGTTTAGGGGCTAACCAATGCACCAGTTCCAGGGAAAGTCGTTTAACAGAGTGCACTAATTTAAGTAATCGTTTGAAAACAGCTGACAACAATAGGAGGTAGATTCATAGAAAACTTGTTTACACGAATTATGAAGCACCGCAGTTAGTACGTAGAACTAGCCTAGCTTGAACCTTCAAAGAAGCACCAGCGAAGCACTTTTGATTACAAACATGTAAAGGAATCGTATGAGATTAGCAAAAGAGTACCGAAATCGGACTCAACTTGATTGGTAAAAATTCATTTTCTTAGAGCTATCAAAAGTGAAGGTTTTTTTCATCCAGTTAAGCACAAAATAAGCGGCCTCGGTAGTCTAGCATAAGTGTACTAGCCTGCCATCCCAGAGGTTGTGGGTTCGAATTCCACGTAAAGCACGGTCCACGCACTTTTCCAAATTCACCTACGTTCCTTGTTTCTAATAAATAAAAAATTTTTAAATCTCATTCCTCAAACCCAAAAAACCTATCCTTTCCATCTTTACTCCTCCGGCACAATAGTCAGCTCATTATTTGCATTGTGGCTGCTAAAACAAGCAAAAATAAAGAAAAACACAAAGTTACACATTGCGTCAGTGGCGCCAGCAAGAGGAAGCGGGCAGTCGCGGTAATAGCGCAGACACACCACTTTAGCGAAGTCCCCAACCATCTGTGCGATCCTTTTGCCAGAAAAATGTGACACACAGATGGCGGTCCAAGCAGTAAGAATGTGTTGATCCCAAGCAACGACAGGTGGACTGACAGCGGCAGGTTAATCACCTACCCTGTCAGAAATCAAATAGATTAACGAAACCAACGCAAGACAAGTTTTATCGAGGCCCTATGCTCCCGAGAGGAGTGAACAAGGAAAAAAAATGTGGTTTACACTTTCTGTTGACGCTGGCTGTATGTGTTTTTTCTTTGCAGATTGAGGTGTTTCTCATAGTGCAATAATAAAAAATGTGCCAGCCAGTTTAATGAACGTTGACGTTTTCTTATTTTATTTATTTATTTATTTAATATAAGGAAAATAACAATAAATTATTATTTTACAATAAAAAAGGAGCACTAGCTGCCAGGGCTTACGGCTCTTTTCTTATTTTAATTTTTAAAAATATACTAAAAAAATGAGGCAGAACGAAAAAAAAATTACTGTTTAACTGCGTACTGAAAGGGAACGCCCTTGCTACCTGACACACTTCTATTATTACACTATAGTGGTTCTTAAAAAAAAATTTCTAAAAAAAATAAAAAGATAAAAATAAAAAACTGAAAATATAGTGAGAACCGAATAACGTCACCAAACGTCAGTAAAATACAAAGGTCGCTACAATGAAGACAATAACAAACAAGAACCGTAACGAAAAAAATAAATAAATTTGCATAATATGAAAAAAAACGACAGCAAAACAAAAATCTTAACATTAAAAACAATAATATGACAAGAATTTTTTACGTTCCTCCGAAAATTCTAATTCGGCCAACACAAAACTCAAAATCAATAGAAAAAAATAACACAGCAATAAAAGCATTTCATTCAACTCACAGCAGCCGAATGGTAACCGGTCGGCTATTTGTGTTTGTATGCCTGTGTGTGCCATAGATAATAACAAAAAATATAAACACATAAAAATCAGAGAAAAATGCAATGAAACAAAAACTTGAAGAAATTTGTTCGATTTGTCGTAGACGCCAGGTACGAACTGGTACGTCGCATTTTTGTTTTTTTTTTTGTTTTTTTTTCGAAAATCTTAATCATCTAAAAATTGATGAAGAAGACTACAGCAACATGTTTGAATTAAAGAAAAGATGAAGTGAGGAGGCGGGCGCTATGCTGAATGAAATCGTAAGCTGGTAAATCATGTTAGACGTGATTGACAATGTTAACGAAGAAAGTGACGTTAGCGAAATTTCGAGTGGCACTGTTTGGTATTCGGTATTCGATTATATGATGAACTCTTAAAGAGACGAGTTGGAAAAAAGGAAAAAATCACCAAGTGATTCATATGTTTCGATTGCGTTATTTAGGCGAATAGCATCTACAATTTTGTTTATAAAGTATAAATTTGTTTTTCACCAAAAATTTTTTAAACTCAATAAAATCACAAACATAGACGAGCCGAGCCAACTATTTGATTATTTGAAAATCAAGGGAATTGTACGATTTTTAATAGACTCACACGCATTGTTGTGCTCAGCCAATGTGCCAGGCTGTTGTTTATCAATGGAGATCATTTAAAAAATTTCCACGAACTAACATTAAACATTTGATTATGAATTTATACGCAACATAAAAACAAACATTCATTGCTACAACTATATATGTATGTATGTATGTATGCGTGTTCAGTAGTGTTTAGGTATTTTTAGAAATTAGTTTTGAAATATTTCTCGATGTTTATGTCCTGTCAAGTTGCTAGTGGCTTATTTTTTAGTTTTTAGTTCCGATCTCGAAATACATACATATGTATGTATGTATGTATGTATGTATGTATGTATGTGTATGTATGCATCGACATTTCATACAGTTGCGGGCATTGATATGCAGACACCTTAAAAGTCATGGTTTTTACTATTTTATAAAAAAATGCATTGCTGAAAATATTTTGTACACATTTTTCTCATGAAAACAACGGATATGTTTACTTAAAGCTTAGAATATGCCTTATGAATTTTTTCTAATTTTCTATCGGCGTTATATAGTGGAAATATGCGCCTACCCATCGACATGGGATTAAGGTGCCAAATGCAACGAGTAATTACTTTAAGTGAAAATCATACTCGACTACTAAGACTCCTTTTTGTAAAGAATGCAATAATACTCGATAGTTTATCTAATCCTCTTCTAAACCCCTACCTTGGTCACATATTTGAATTCGATTTTTGTTTTTTTTTCGAATTTTCTAATCATTCCTAAACTTCATGTTTGTTGGGATTCCCGTCCTTTGTTTAGCAAATGCAGCATTACAGTGGCACTCCAAGTAAACAACAGTTTGAAAACAACTTATGTCAGGATATTTGCGCATGCGCGCCAACAGTTTGAAAACAACTGCATTTCAAGATATTTCCGCATGCGCACGATCCATTTGTCAGCAAAGCAATGCAATCGGACATTCCCAATGGTGTCATAATACAAATTTGCTTCTTTTTTTTTTTGAGCTCACAATCGTTTTGTTTTTTTTACTTTTGGCGTAATTGGGCTCTTTTTGAGTGCCAGGTAGATTCACGCAACTTTCTTGACCACAACTTTATGAGACTATTAGTCCTTTTTCTATTCAAAATATTACTTATATATTCTTACTATGCTTTGTTAAAAATCCTCAACTGTATTTTCGTGTTAAAGCTATACAAAATTGCCTCATTAATTTTTTTCCAACGGTTTTTGTGTTTTAAAGAATGCTACAGTATATTTTTTATTCGCCTTAGCCCTTTTTCCTCTACCTTCTGACAATTTTCAGCGGTAACACTGCTCGATACGGTATAATTTCAGCGCCCACATAGCAAATATAAACCTCAGAAGCAAGTCAATAACTTACCAGCCTTATAAATAAAGCGGAGCATGACAACGAAACCAGTTTACCATAATTCGCATGCCACAGTGAGCACATCATCACATTAGAGTTGAAGGAATTCACGAAGGGGAATTATTGAAAGACTGAATGAAATTTGGTAATACGTGAGTCACGTCAAGCATATGACCGCAAGTGGAACTGAAGATTCTTTGAACAAAAAAAAAATTCAAAAAAAAAAAATAAAAAATACAAAAGGGCAGCTCAAGAAGAGGTTTCGCGGATTTCATGAAAACAGCAGATTTTCTGCGCAGAAACGCTTAGCAACACAAAAAAGCGCGTATTAAATTATTAATTTCCGGCGAATTGGCGCGCAAAAGCGATGATTATAAAGCGGCAGATACTGATGGTGTCCATGTTTGTGTAGCAAACGGGGTAAACTTTGCAAAAATGATGAAAGAAAATGTGGTTGTCGACAAAGGTAAGAAATGAGAGAATTGATAGTTCATAGCAAAAAAAGAAGAATGGACGCAGAAATAATGTTGCAAGGAAGTGACCGAAATGGGGTGAATCTATTAAAGGAGATAGCAGTAGACCAACTGATTTGCTTTCTTTTCTTCTATTGCCTTGTACCTTAGGATGCCAACACAAAATGAAATGACTGATAACTATTCTATTTTACACTAATCTATTTTCTTTTGTCGTAACCTCCTAATATACAAAATGTTGCAGTTGGTCTAGCGCCATTACCTTTAATAGATTGTACGAAAGTTGACCAAATAATAGCATTGATTCACTCGTTTGAAGGCAAAGGCACGTCAAAGTTTTCGGGCAACGCTTTATCGAACTCTTAGCATAGCTTCAGATGTTACGACGAATCTTACTCGATAACTTTGTTAATGCTTTCACATGTAAATTTTTTGTCAAGCGAGCAGAGAAGTGGCGAATTGAAAGCACCTTTTGAGAATTTGGTGATAAGTTGGTATTTTTAAATTACTTGCGAACACATTTTTATTACTATCGATATGATAAACTATTTTTTAATGCCTTGAGAAAGACACTTGAATGCTTCGACTGAACGCAACAGAACGCCAATACGCTGGAAGGAATCCTATAAGATGGCAAAGAGAAACATGTTTGGAGCGTGCAAGGCAAGAAGTATTATGAAATTAAAATTGTATTAAATAAACTACGAGTTTCACTATAAAAAACGCCCCAGCGAACAAGCCCTAATTAGGGTTTTTAAGTATTTTTTAGCGCAAGATGCCGGTGATCCGGTTTTTCTTCTTGATTGGCGCGACAATCTGAGATGCCTACCTTTCCATGTGCCCGTCATCAGTCCAACCAGCTGCCTACAATCCTTTCTGCTTTATGACAGAAGGATCTGCGATAGTCGGTCGGACATGACGGACAACATCAGTTTTGTCCATCTACAGCTCGTCTAAGCTTGCCAAGCGCGCTTGTGGGTTGAAGCAACCCGTTTGCTAACCGTGGCTGTTTTGGCTGCAGAAGGAAGGGGCAGAACGGGCTCCGGGACAAAGAAGTTGGCCACAGAGCCCATCCTACCTACTCATCGGCTACTCGTCGTTGCTATCGTGCAAAGGTCCAAGAACCTTGAGCAGCATCTTTCTCTCAAACACTCCAAGCGACGCTTCATCGGATATTGTCATCGTCCAAGTTTCTGCGCCATACGGGCGCATAATGAATGCCTTATAGAGTGTTAGTTTTGTTCGCCGCGAGAGGACTTTACTACTTAATTGCCTGTTTAGTCAAAAGTAGCGCTTGTTGGCAAGAGATATTCTGTGTTGGATTCCAAGGCTGACAACCACAGTCGTCTAGTTTATAAAGTGAGGTTAAATTGCAAGAGCCGATGTTGAATGTGAACCACACCTAAACGTCAACGACACCGTTGGACTTCTTTCTTTGGGGTTATTTGAGAGAAAAGGTGCACGTCGATCCGCCAGCAACAATTCAAGAGCTAAATGAGATAATTTGGACCATCGGATGGAGGTGTGCCGCCAAGGCCGCGACGGCCATTTGGCCGATATTTTGTTCCACACGTAATTGAGCCATACCAATATTATCATAATAAAGAGAAATGACAAAAATTTCCTAAAAAAAATTGTATTTTATTCAAAATCAACACCGGCCCTTCACACTTAACCACTCTTTATTAATCAGTTACTTATACTTTGCATTAGTTTCAACAAAGCCTGCATATTTCTGTATTTCGTAGCTGATAATTCTGGATCAAAACCACGTTTTAGTCATAGAAGCTTTCAAAGAAAACCAAAGCATCGCAAAGCACGCAAAGCCTGTAAAGCAAGCCTTCATTGGTTCAGCACCTTTACTTTGCTTTTCAGTGCCTACCTCTTAGTACAACTCTGCCAGTTACCTTCTGAGTTTTCCACAAAAAGCTGCTCTAACGTGACCATTAATGGCCGAGAAACGCCGTTGGCCTTATACACTCGCGCACACAGTTCTTAGCAACAAATTACATATTAAGTCATTTCTCATATTCAAGCGTCGCTGGCGTAGGTTTCAAATTTGGACAAATAAATAAATGGCTTGGTAAATAAAAACAAATGAGGCCATTCCATCAGCAACTCAAAACTTGCTGTGTCGCCCAAATTTACGAATAAGACAAAAAAGCCAGTGATGAGTGCGCCAATGATGACGCGCCAACAGCAAAGCATAGCACAGCTGTCACTGTTGCCGAATTTAAGCATGACCAGTTGGCGAATATTCACGATGACAGCACTGCTGGAGACAACAGTTATTCGCTTATGCTGTCATTCATCGATCGATCGTATGCTTTCGAGGCAATTAATATATTTTTTCTACCTGTAAATTGCAATTTTATTTGCTGTTCACAAAAGTTGAATGATACCGAAAACAAAACAAAAAATTCGAAATGAGTCATATGTAAAGGAAAATAGCAGCGGTTGGAAATAAATTTTATAGCCGCCAACACAAGTAATAAATAAACTTACTGCTTGAGCAAGAAATACGGGCCACATAAACTCGTAGCTTCTTTTGTAAAAAGTCTGCAGCTGTCGCTGTGTTTGTAGCAGCAGCAGCAACAAACTGGTTGAGAAGAAGTGAAAGTTACCATTTCATTTAGGCTCTTTTCTTGTTGCTATATCAAAAAAAAAAAGTACAACAATAATGAATAGTAAATAACGTAAAATTCGAAAAACTCAAACCGTGCACGTATGCCATATGCAGCCAAAAAGACGTGCTGTGTTGTGCTGTGCTGTACGACTTGAAATGTCAATGCAGTCGAGTCGTCTTCACTTCAAACAACAAACAAAAGGGGAAAATTAACTTGAAAAAGAGTTGTTGAACGAAAGAAATTTTGCCAAAAGAGCAACCAACTGGAAAAAATGTGGTCTGTAACCATTTTTATATGCCAAAACGATACTTAAACCAAACGATTGTGAACGAGTATAAAATGAAAGAGAGGAACGAATTTATTTCATATGCCATGATGTGCGAGAAATTGGCAAAAACTATGTGAAGACATCTGCAAGTGCTGTTCAAACCACAAAAACCGGCATTGCGCCACTACTGGTGAGGATTTGGTTATGTAAAATATTCAATGTTGGCTAAGAGAAACAACGAAGATGCGCTAAAACAATGCTGGGCATTATGTGATGGCAACAAGGCAACACTAATGGCAGAAACACAGCAGATATTTGCAACTTACCACACAGAGGCATTTGATAATACGAATGAAAAACAAGAATGTATACATAATAAAATTTAATTGCGTTTTTTAGGCATTCCCGGTTAAGTAAGGTAAGGGTCGCCAATTAGAGATAACTTATGTTTGGAGGTATTTCTTTGGCAAAGTATCGAGCACGTAAATCTATACGAAAAAAACGCAAATGCATTCAAGGTGATAGCACTTGAGCAACAACAACATTCGCATGCATTTTGCTTTTGCTAAAGTGATTCTGTATATAAAAACTACTGAGTAAAGCCATGTCAAGTGATCCTCGAAAATTTCACTAAGTCACGGATTTTAGGGCAAGATGTCTCATTGTGTAGTCAAAGTCATGTTAACGCTGTTCTATAAATATTTCGCGCAAATTCCAATTTTAACAATAGTTATTAACAATCAAAGTTTTAAGCAAGATTAAATTAAAAAATTAATTACTCCGAAACTACAATAGATAATGGCGTGAAATTTTGCATACCGTTCAAGTATTGTCTGTACTATTTTTCAAGTGTTAATAACTCTTTTTATTGTGACAAATAGATAAATAAATAATAGCTTTTTGTAATCAGTTGCATTTTTTTATGTTTTCTTCACGCTGTTAAACAATCGGACTTACGGATAATTGTGCGGAAAACGCTTGCCTTCAATAATCTGAAAATAGAATTTTGTACTTTTACTGCATTTCCGAGGTATTGGCTGTTTTGTAACTTGATGCGCTCGACGGTGGCATTGCTGCCATCGGCTGATCGGTCGCGCGGTGGCTTGAGGACCGCGCAAACTGAAGCAGCGTGCACGTTTGAACATGGACAGGATTTATTGCCTCTGAATGATCCATGAAAAGTCGTGCAGGCCTTTTAAATGCGATTATCTAATGAAAATATTAATCTAGAAGAACATGGCGCTTTTTACCATAGCTTTCCGTATTATTCTTATATTTTTTTCTCATCTATGCGTTTTAGAATCCAAATTTTTCACAACTTTAAAGTCGTAAAACGGCTTTTAGAAAGTTTGATCATGAACGAAAATAGCCGATCTTCTTTATTAAAAATCACGGCATAAATAATTCATACTGTTATATCATCACAGCCTTTCACCAAGTGTCCTACTTAATGTCACCTCTGTTTTCACCGCATAGCAAAGCAAAAAAACCAAGTAAAAGAAAAAAAATACGAAATAAAACAAACAAAAAAATCAAAACAGAAACACGAAAAAAAGCAAACAAAAGTACAAAACTATAAAAGACATGCAAATTTAAAAATAAAAGTAGACAAGTCATGATCATCAGATTAACTTTACATAATCAACTGATACGGAAGGGTCTCAAAATCAACAGATCTTAACGTAATACCGAATTAAAGAGCAAACAAAAATTTAATAAAAGAATAAATAAACTTGAAAGGTTATGAAAAAATGATTACCAAAACGAAAAAAAAAACGGAATAACAGAAAACAAACGTCACACACTTTCTTTCTTGTTGAGAAAGGTCCAAGTATTGAGTGTGAATATATTATAAAACAAACAAGCACTACCAACAACAACGCAAAAATATGAATAATCAAAAACCAATACGACACCGCTAGCAGATAAGATTTTATACATAAGTAAACTTTTGATATTTGCACTCGAACAAAAACAAAAACACAAACACAAAAAATATTTCACTATAAAGCAACGGAAATACACATTGACGTATATACATATGTATTTAAAAACAACAAAAAAGAGAAGCAAATTTAAAGCAAAAATTTATTGGACAGCAAAAAAGCAAAATAGCATTGAACATGGAAATATACAGAGAAAAGTTGGTCGAGAAGCAGCGTGCCGTTTATGGCGGCACTACAAATCAAGCAGGTAGCGCTAGCAAGGCACAAGGCGCTTAAATATTGGGGTTTCATGTGTAGCCAAAAGTCGTCAGAATCATGCGATCCCACCGATGAGCCAGCAACAAGCAAAACGCCAATAAAACAAAAAATATTAATTTCTCAAGTTAAGCGAAGCAAAGGAAAGCACAGCAACGGAAAACAAAAGAAGTTACACTGAATTTCTTGCATATGAGTAGTTTTGGCTTACGAGCGTAGACTGTAAATGGAACAAAATAAAAAGAGGAGAAAAAACTTTACTTATATACGAAAAAAGTTGATTCGTAAAACAAACAAACAAACAAACCGTGCACAGCAGTGAAGCGAAAACGCTTTCTTTCATTGTTTCCATATTTTTTTCCGTGCACATAACGTTTCTTATCTAACGTACATAAATACATACATATTTACATGGTGGATATTTTTGTGGTCAAACGGTGGAGTTGTTTAAGCTCATCGTTGCTTTTCATTTATGATATCTTTTCCTTTATACGAGTATTTTCCTTTTTATTTTATTATTATTTTTTTTTTCCTTTTTTTGTTTTTGTGGCATCATTTATTTTCTCTTTGGCTAGCGGTTGGCATGATATGATAAATGTTTGGCTTTACTTGACATATGAGCTGCATATGCAGTTGGTGCGCACCAGCCCCTTTGACAGCGAAATTATTAGCTACCCGAATGTGTGTGGAAAGCGGCCCAGCAGGAAATCCACTAGGTAATGAATTTGGCAAATTTGCATTCCCATCCCTTTTCCACATAGGAAAAGCTGCTGAGTTTTGCACAACATATACTCGTAACAGAGATAGTGTAGAGCGCTCCTTATACCATGAAAAGCTCCTCATGAAAAAATATATCTGCCATTCGGAGTCGGCTTAAAATTGTAGGTGCCTTCATTTGTAGAGCAACATCAAGACGCACGCTAGAAATAAGGGAGGAGCAGCTCCGCCAAACACCCACAAAAAGGGTGTAAGCGCCCTTATATTTGTACGAGTATAACAGATAGGCTAGGCAATGTCTGTCGGGTATGAAAAGGTAGGTATCATTGTACTTTTTTCCGACCTTTTCCAAGCTGCAGGTGCATTCGGTACAAACACTCCATTCGAGGCCAATTTGCTCTTGGTCGAATATACCTTTAGTATTTATATATTTTTTTGTTAAAATGCAATGATGCATACATACAAAAAGATATCTATAAAAATAAGCTAATCAATTTAGCGAATCACATGGAAAGTTACGACATAAAATAACCTACTTGAGTTGATATAACCGGTTTGAGTTGAAAGCGCTAAATTATATGCGACCTGTTTAAAAGTAGCCGCTTTCGATTCGCCATTTCTCTGCTTGTTTTGTTTGGGCTTTGATCGATTGACAAAAGAAAAAGTGGCATGTGAAAGCAATAACAAAGTTGTCAAGCAAGATTCGGCACGAGTGGATATGGTTATACCTCACAAAACTAATACAAATCACTAAAACTGATATAACTCACTAAAACTGGTATAACTCACTGCATTCAATTCAATACTAGGCAAGTTGCATTAGACCGCGTTTACACAGCACATTTTGTTGCTTCCACTTTGCGAATTCTCATTTGCTGTTTCCCGTCATGTTCACACATGGCAACTCTGCTACTTGCAATTGTTTAATGTTTGGCTCTAGAGTCAACAATAAAACTGAGAAGAACGAGAACACAAAGGGTGTTTCAGCGCACGAACATCACAAGCAAGTGCCCATTTACACAGGGAAACATTTTGCTCATGGGAGAAGAATGGACGGGGAGAGCGAGGGGATTTTGTCTCCCGTACTGACAACACACTTTGTGCTTCTTATTGGTACTGTCAAACTTGAAGTTGGCTGCAAAACAATTTTTGACAATTTTCGACATTCGCTTTCTCCTTTTGTGGCAGAAAGTTCTGAGTTCGGCGTAGGTTTTTTGATTAACAATCAAATAGAAGAAATCAACGATGATAAGCATCAGTTGGGGAAATGCAGGATGATTTTTGCTATTGAAGTAGGCGTGGTTTAAAAAACTTATGGGAAATGTTTATGTTGAATTCTATTTTTTTTTCTATTTTTAGATACTCAAGTTAATCTTATATATAAAATAAAGTCAACTTTTTGTGTGTGTTCGCTAACCGGCCGTGTCTTTGCACCGAATTAAACCAAACTTACACACATTGTTAAGAAGGTATTGATGATGGTTTCCGTATAGTTTTGATACCTATTGGTGGATAGAGTTCGAGATATAGGTCATAACGTGGACCCGGGTAACCTTCGGATGTGTATGTACAATATGTGTATCAAATGGAAGCTGTTGGTGAATGCTTTAGTTCAGAGTATTTTTCGTGCCGCTCCGTGACTAGGGTCTCGAGATAGAGACCAAAACGTAGGCCCTAGAATGTGTTTGTACTATATGGATATCAAATGGAAGCTGTTGGTGAATGCTTTAGTACAGAGTATTTTTCATGCCGCTCCGTGACTGGGGCCTCGAAATATATGCCAAAACGTAGACCCGTCGTGTCTTTGCACCGAATTAAACCAAACTTACACACATTGTTAAGTAAGTATTGAAAATGGGTTTCGTAAAGCTTGGTTGTAATTCGGAACACTGGTAACGGGTACAGCGTTCTTTTGAACCAGCCATAATGTCGTTTACTTTTTTAACGCTTGGGGCGGAACTGAACTGTCAAATTGACAGTGTGAGTTACAATGTGTCAATATTTCTTTCTGATTTGGATGCCATAAGGAGAAGACGTAAGTGCAAAGTGTAAAAATTGTTTGTGAATTTTTTTTATGAATTTTTTTGGAGTGGATTTTGGATCAGTTAATAATTTCTTACGAAATTTGAGAATTTAATGTGAAATCCGAATGTTCAAATGAAATTATGTGTTCATGGAAAAAAAAATTGTTTCGTTTTTTTTTTTTTGAAAAATAGAAATGGATAATGGTTAAAAAAGCTCCAATGCTTAATAAAACATATAAATTGAAACGAAAAATTCGTGGATGATCAGGAAAAAAGACGATTGTTTCTTAGTTATTCATTTGCGTTGATTTGAAATTTAAAAACAATCTTTTTTCCTGATTTTCAATTTATATTTTATATTTACTCAAAAACAAATAGAAAAACAAAAAATATTGCTTATGCCAAAGCGCTTGAATAAAGAATAAAGAAATAAATAATATGAAAACCATATCTTTTCTGTTCTAAACCATATCTATTCTCTTTTAGTGTGCCCAGCGAAGCGGGCCGGGTTTGCTAGTGATTTATATAAAAAGGATTTTTTTATTCATTATTTTTTTACGCAACTACAAACATTTATATATTTACATATATATGTAAAAAAACAAAAATTATTTATTATTTAACCAATACAGTTTGCCTTCTTCAATGAAATATTTAAGAAACTGTTATTGGGTTGTATAATATATCCGAACCAGAAGATGCTGAAGAAGTAAACGTTAAAAGCAACGAATGTAGCCGGAAACAATTTTGCCCCTATGACCGCAAATGAAACATCACAAGCGTATTTCCAGTGTCTCCCTTCCAGATGTCACTGTGTGTAAATCGGCACTAATGAGTTGAAGCAACGCATGTTTTTTGCTTTTTGTATGTACGCGATCTTACTCCTACTCATAAGTGTTTCCGAGCATCATTTTTGACAGCTCTTTTTCTGTGCTGCCAATGTTTATTTATGCCATTCGCTAACGCATGGCGAATCGAAGACGGCTAGTGTTGTAAAATAAAACAAAAGATACCATTGTGAATGGGCTCCTGGAAAGTACTCGGGGAAAGTCTAGCTAAACGTGGTAATCACGTTGCACATATATTTTCTTCTTTTTTTTTAATAAATTCTAAATCTATAAAATTGAATGTTTGTGTGTATATCATTGATGAACTCAAAAACTACTGGACCGATTATTATAAAAATTGGTATATGTATGTATTTTTCCACGGACAAGGTTTGTAGAATATGCTCATTGATGCCACTCGCCACCAGCTGGCGCTGCAGAGTAGCAACTTCGACCCCGTTCAACCGATTGTCATAAAAATTAGTGTGACCATGTATTTTTACACAGAGGAAGCGAATATGACATGTTCATAGATAGACAATCATCTTCGGACCGCCATGACATTACCGCACGCGCATTTAAACAAAAATTTAAATGTTTGATGGATTTCAATTTCATCATGTTTTTGGAGAGACATGCTGCTGGATGTATTCCATTGACTGGCAGAAAAGAGGATTGCCACATACACATATTTTGGTTTGGTTAATCATTTAATCAGTTAATCATTTCAGCAGAAATACCAGATAAGCACATTGATTCAGACTTATTCGACGTCGTCACCAAAAATGCACGAAACGATACCCAAGAAAATTGGTTTCTGATACCATCACTGGCAATGGCAGATATCCACTATATTGTCGACGATCAGTTGAGGATGGTGGCAAATCCGTCGTTCTGAAAGTACGAAACATTGATATTGAAGTAGATAATCGTTGGATTGTGCCATATTCACCATTGCTTTCAAAGACCTTCAAAGCCCACATTAATGTCGAGTATTGTAATTCAGTGAAGTCAATCAAATACATTTGCAAATACAAGAAATATTGTGTATCCCACAGCACTTCAATAAACATCGAATTGAAACTAAACTTTGTAATGTCACATTTCATCGAAATAAATAAAATCAATAAAATGGTTTAGAATGAATTGAATATTTGTGTACTGATTTGTCTTTAACGTTATTTTGCTTAAATTTATTTTAGTTGTTGGCGTAGGAACGCGCGCCGGGTACAGCTGGTAACAAATAAAATATGATTTACGTTTCAGAATATAATTAATTTATTTACCAAAAACTTTAGTTATAATTTAAAAAATAATTTAAAAAAGCGCACAATGCAGCAGAAGGAAAAATGTTAATTTTTTTCATTAAAATGTGATTGTTGCATGTATTCATATATTTTCATTATTCACAGTTATATCTTTTATTAAATTTGCCAGGTTGCACGTTCACTTCTTCTGTATGATTTCTTGCAGCTGTCAGAAGGCTGAAATGTATGTCTATTGGGAACTTTTTCTTTTTTTTTTTGTAAAACTGGTACCAATGTGATTAAAACTTATTTTGATCTGGCAATACCTCTAGTAAAATATAAAAGCCAAACCCTAATATTAAGCATTTTTTCCCATCTCAAGCTAAGCAATAGCGTAATTTTGGTAACGTAAAACAAATTTCGCGCATTTCCTCTCTTGGCTTAAATTTCAATTTATTACCGTTTTTTTTTTCTTTGGAAAGTGATTTACTTTGGAATCGTACTAGTTCTGAACCAGAATTTGTATCACTAGTCAAGGTTTTCCCTGCTGGGCATGAGTTAACCTCGCCGCCGACTGTATGTGAAGAGTTGCTGAGAAGATATGATATATGTGGATGTGTGTGTGTTTCACATACATATGCATGAATACGGAAATGTGGTGAGCACATTGTGTACGATTTCCAAAATAAAATAAAGGAAACTTTGCGGGAGGCATATAAAATGCGAATGCGAATACAAAAACAAAAATACTTGAAGCAATTAATACTAAATAAAAGGAAGTGAGCCCGAGTAGCTACAACGTGAGCAGGTGCACGATTGAATAACGCATTGGGAAGCCAGTAAATGTAAAGAGGAAATGACTGCATTACGGCAAGCAGTTCAGATTTTCGAGCTTCCAGACAGTATTTTTACAATCACCTTCACTCACACGCCCATAGGTACACCTACGCTCTGAATAAAATGAAATACGTACATATAAGAAAGTCCACATGCGATATTGCACGCGTCTGACTTAACGCTTACATGTAACCACATGGAAAGCATACACAAGCAAATGTTTGTGTGGTAGGATGAGTACAATTTTGAAAAAAAAACCCAGCAAGAGGCCCAAATTTAGGACTATTTCTACTTTTGACTGTTGACTCTTGACTGGCATTGGCAGTGAACATAGTCTTGCACGGTGAGTTGCAGCAACCACTAAATAAATTGAAATAAATTTTACAAATACTCAACATTTTTCTGCTTTTTTCATTGCTCTCCTCCTTCATCATCTTAGTACAGTTGCACTAAAACTTTAATTGCCTTAATCATTGTTTGCCAATTTTTACTATTGTACATACTGTGCTCAGTCGCTTCATGCGTGCCTGCACTGAAATTTATTATGAACATGTGTACTTATGTATGGATATATGTACATATGTATGTATGTCTACACATGTTTTTTTGCATGCAAATGCCTGCCTGCCTGCCTTGTCTTGTACTTACTAATCGGACTTCATTTGCTTGCATTTCAGTCACTAAGTGACTCCCGGCTCCCTGCTGAAATGCCATGCTTTCGCCGACATACTTGTGCACACACACACATGCTTAACAAATGTATGCATGTATGTGTGTATATATGCATTTCAAATATGTATGTACATTTGGTGCAATAAAATCCACACTGCCATAGTAGCATCATTTTGCATATCTACACGTATTTGTTTAGTGGTCGCGTTTAGTTTTTGTTGTTGCAACGCATATTTGCATGTGCAGCTTATATGTATGTATATACGAATGTAGTTTCAGCAGTACATATGTCAATTATATTTATACCTTTGAGTATGTTTTATTTTATTTTTATTTATTTGCTTGTAATCAAGGCTTTGTCGAGGAGAGTTGAAACGACGTAAATGAAGTGAGCCAAACGTAATGAAAGTAGGTAACTATCGCTTGTAACAACTTCTATACGTTGCAAGCGTAATTATGTGAACTTTCCTAGACATGTGCATATTTAAATAAAATAATAAAAGAATAAAGGAGAGATCAATTTGCGCGTCTGCCTGAGTTAAGGAGCTTAGTAATTGAGGATTGAGGCTCGCTAGAGTTTTTATATGAAATGTATGGCAAGTGAGGGTGGTGGCGCTGCAGTTGCAGCTGTGGCACATGCTGCTGGAAACCTTAAGGCATGTTTAGGTATATGTGCAGTTGTAAGTCATAACAAACAGACAGCGCAAGGGTGAGTGCGCGAGATTTAGTTTTTTGTGAGTGAAAGATTTCATAAGTCTGTTGAGAATTGCAGAGACATAAGTGGTAAGCAATTGCGATTCATTTAAACGGACGAAAACAAAAATTGTTATCTACTTTTAATGAGCTTCTTCATGTTCATTTTATTTTTTATAATCATTCTTTATAAAATTATATTTCTACTCCCTAATAATAAATAATCTTTACTCATATTCGTACTCATACCCATACTCATATTCAAATTCATTTTCATTTCCATGTCTGTTTGTCTTAATATTAGTATTCATATACAAAATTTTCTTCATACTCATATATATACGCATGCTCATACTTATATTCCTACTTATACTCATAATCATATTCGAATTTAGTTTCATTTTTATGTCTGTTTGTCTTAATATTAGTATTCAAATTCATACTCTTACTTATACTTATACTCATACTCATACTCACACTCATCCTCATATAAACATTCATTTTCATTTCTGTTTATATTAATATTAGTATTCATATACAAAATTTTGCTCATACTCATATTTATACTCATACTCATACTTATATTCCTTCTTATACTCATGCTCATACTCACACTCATATTCAAATTTACTTTCATTTTCATTTTAATGTCTGTTTGTCTTAATATTAGTATTCATATTCATACTCATACTCACACTTATACTCATACTCATCTTATATTCCTACTTATAGGTACTCATGCTCACACTCATATTCGAATTTACTTTCATTTCCATTTTAGTGTCTGTTTGTCTTAATATTAGTATTCATATACAAAATTTTCTTCATACTCATACTCATACTTATATTCCTTCTTATACTCATGCTCATACTCACACTCATATTCAAATTTACTTTCATTTTAATGTCTGTCTTAATATTAGTATTCATATACAAAATTTTGTTCATACTCATATTTATACTCATACTCATACCTATATTCCTAATTATACTCATACTCATACTCACACTCATATTCGAATTTACTTCCATTTTCATTTTAATGTCTGTTTGCCTTAATATTAGTATCCATATTCATACTCATACTCACACTTATACTCATACTCATACTCATACTTATACTTATACTCATATAAATATTCATTTTCATTTCTGTTTATATTAATATTTGTATACATATACAAAATTTTATTCATACTCATATTCCTACTCATACTCATACTCACACTCATACTCATATTCATATTAATAATATACTAAAAGCGAAATAAAAGAGTTTATGAAAAAATTCTTTCAAGCTAAAAATATTGGCCCAAATTATTTGGGTAACTAATGAAAAGCTAACAATGAAAAAATTAAAAAGCTCCAACATGCAAAAACCAACAATAAAGAAGTAAAGCGCATAAGTGCATCTTCTTGAAAAATATTTGTTAGCAAACAAATTAGAAGACAAACAAATAAAGCCATGTCGAAAGACAACGTAGCCAAAAGTCAGCTGAGCCAAATAAGATAAAAGCAAGCAAACATAGAATTTTTTTTTTTTTTTTTAACCCGAATTTAAGGTGCTAGAGAGGAAATTGAAGTATTCCTTTTTATTTTAAATTAAAAATAAAATTCAATGCTTAGTTTCCATGGAGATACAGCCGAGATAAAAAAAATGATTAAAATGAGATTAGAATCGAGTTTGATGGGATCACGACATTAATTAGAAAATATCTACTAAAGATGTCTAAATCCAAGCAAGACATGTAAGTGAAGGTCAGCACATATTTTTGCAACAAAAAAGAAATTAACGCCTATTAAAATACTTTTGAACAAATTTTTTTTTATCAGCATCATCAGGGGACCGCTAAAAAATTATTGCATTCAGAAGCTGTATATTATGATTTTATGGCATTGGCATCATTGGCTGCCTCTTTTTTCCGAAGTGAGACTAGCGTTCAAGGTATCGATCCCAGATACGAAGCAGAAGAAAGAGGCTTCCAACAGCACTGATTTGCTTTTTGGCTTCTAAATGCCATGAAAACGGCCAGGAATAACACTTTTGGCTTGGTAGAACAACCATATCTTTTAGTTCAAACTCAAATAGACACGAAACTTTTCATCACAGCTTTTTATTCACAAATACAAAAACACACATAAACACAGCCCAGACACGTTTACACCGTCATATTTTTCTTCTTTTTGTTTTTTAATGTCGCAGCTACTAACTACTTAAATTTTCAGTCAAACAATCTTGTTAACTCGTCGCTAACATGGCAGATAAGTGGAAAATGTTTTACTACGAATTATACAGTGGGTAGCATGGAAATAAAAATGCGTAGATACAAAAAACTGATACCAGTAAGTACTAACACATGCATACACCACCACATACGCAAATCGTGCTGCTTACAATTTGCTACCTGCCGGTAAAAAGCGTGGGCACACTCAGCCAGCAACAATTAAGGAATAAAAAACATATGTACGGACGTTTTTAGATAAAGCGAACAATCCAAAGCAATGCCACACACGTTTTCTTATTAGTTCTACGACGTACTTCAGTCGCACATGTTTGCGATTAGTTAACCTCCGCACCCACATCTCCCCTTCCGAATTTGTCCTCTAACCCATACTATTGTTCATTGAATATTATAGTTACGGAAATCATTTGCCTAAAGTAGATTGCGCAGATTACTTGAAAAATTTCGATTGATAGATAGTTTGATTCGAAATTGTTTTATGTATTTTTAGTCTTTCATTGAAAGTCAAAAAATTTCACTGAGGTCATCAAAGTAATTTCACAATTTAATACTTGACAATTAAAAAACAAAATCAACAAAGCACTTAGATATTCTTAAATTAGAAATTCGCGTAATATTTAGGATACTGATAAGCCAGATGGCGCAAAATTAATCATCCATTTTGTTTTTGAATAACCTTTTTTGAGTGATGGAAATCTTTATTTTAACCTTTACGCGCGCTATTGCTTGTCCTTTTGTATACTACAGTTGTCTAGTTTACAAATGTCAAATATGATTAACATACGACGCCATTTGCAAAAATTACAAATCTTCCGCTAGGGTGATTAATTTTGCGCCACCTTGTATTAGACTAGATTCGGCTGCTCTTAAAGAGTGAAGTTCTTATAGCCACAAAGACCGATTGTGATGCCCAGAAAAGTTGTGCCTAGTCGAATAAAAAATGTTCTTGAATCATTTCGATCCTTCCTAGCTTCGCGGAGAAGTACTCCGATAGCAATGAAAGGTGCATGCTTCGAATTGCAACCAAAATTGTTGAATAAGCTCCCTTTCGTAAATATCTCTACAACTGCGTACATACATACATATACATAAAATTATGCAGTCATAATGAACTTATCGTGTTGGGCATTTCGCAAAATGTAGGAATCTAGTGAAATTTGTTCCATAATATTTTTTTTTTCATTTTTTGTTTTTAATTTTTTTCAATTTCTTTTTTAATTTGTTCAATAATATTTTTTTTTTTCATTTTTTGTTTTCAATTTTTTCAATTTCTTTTTTAATTTGTTTTAATATTTTTTTTTTTTTTTTTTTTAATTTTTTTGTTTTTTCTTTTGAAATTTTTTTTCATTTTTTATACTTTTTATACAATACATTTTTTTATTTTTTATTTTTAATTTATTTTGTACTTATTTTTCTTAAACTTTTTATATATATTTTTTAAATTTTTTTATTTATTTTTTTTCAATTCGTTTTAATTTGTTTATACTTTTTTATTCTTTAAAATTTTTTTCGCATAGAATTTTTATTTTTAATTTTTGTATATAATTTAAAATACATATTAAAAAAATTTCTTTTTTAATTGTATACAAAACTTATAAAAAACAAATAAAAAAAAAAAATAAAATATATATACGAAAAACATTTAAAAAAATAAAAAAAAAATCAATTAAAATAAAATATAAATATATTCCAAAAAATTTCAAAAAAAGGTAAACAAAGAAAAAAAGGGTACAAAAGAAAATTTAATAATTTTTTTTTTTCTTTTTTAAATTTTTTTTTCAATTTTTTTTCTTTTTTAATATTTTTTTATGATTTTTTTTTTCTTTTTTTATATTTTTTTCTTTTTTTAATATTTTTGTTAATTTTTTTTCTTTTTTAATATTTTTTTATAATTTTTTTTTCTCTTTTTATATTTTTTTTCCTTTTTTATATATTTTTTTAAATTTTTTTTTCCTTCTTTTATATATTTTTTTAATATTTTTGTTAATTTTTTTTTTTCTTTTTTAATATTTTTTTTTTCTTTTTTTATATTTTTTACAATTTTTTTCCATTTTTTTTTTTCTTCTTTTTTTACATATTTTTTATATTTTTTTTTTGTCTTTAATTTTTTTTTATAATTTGTTTACATAATTGAATTAAAAAAAAAAAATTAAAAAGAAAAATGTAAGCAAAGTTGGTTATAAAATCTGCGTATACACGCTAAACTCATTGTATTTACAACTGTCATTGTGTGCCCATTCTTAAGAGTCAGTTCATTCTTAAGAGGCAATGCATTATGTTCACCAGCCTCCTGGCTGCTATATCAATTGAGTAGATTTTTACTGGGAACCCCCCGCACAGTGATATGGAGGTATGCATGTAAACTTTGCACAGTGATAGTTGCTAGGGTATTAATAAAGTTCTAAAATTGTACTCCCATTATTCATTGAGCTTAAAAAAGTCTGTCTATGTTGACACACGCGCTCGCAAAATCAACTACGTAAAGCCATTTATTTACTTCTGCTTTCATAGATTCACATACTCGTATATGGGTACATACAATATTTTGTACTAAGTACAATTCGGTTCCCATAGACATTTTATTCAGCGCACATTTACCTCATTAAAGTAGTCAAGCAGCTTTTTACTATTTTCACATTTATTTCTCAAACAATTCACATTTTACTCCTAATCTGTTTTAATTGTTTTTTTTTTTTTTGTTTTGTTTTGTTATCGTTAAGGGAGTAATGGAGTTTTGGCACATGTTGGAGCATAACTAAATGTGCTTGGGAAATAAAAGCTACAATTTTCAAATACTTTTCCTACTCAACTTGGAGCAAGCCTGTTTATTTTGTATGTCTTTATGTAAATGTGCAGTCCGAGACAAGCGATAGCACATTAACTTTTTAACCAGTTTTGACTATTTTTTTTACTGTTCATTAGTTTGTTATAAAAGTGCGGCTCATTGTCAAAATCCATGTAAATTTAAATTCCAAACTTTATACGAAAATTAGAAACATTACACAAACAATTCCATGAAAATTCCAATATAAGAAGAATTAAAAAAAAAATGTGGCAGCAGTTTTATAGTTTATTAAATTATAGTATAACAAAACGCAAGTTTGAAGTTACTAGAAAAATTAATTGACTTTTTTATACATTTTTTTTTGACAAGGATACCCCAACAACTCTGCTCCCACAGCAGTCAGTTCTACGTTACCGAAACGACCCCTATTACGCATATAAAGGGTTTTCCAATAACAGGTGTTACAGGTGAATGGATTGCGCTATCGAGACATGATTAACGATTTTGTATGGCCGGAATTGAATGGTATTGATCTTGACAACGCTTATTTTCAACAAGACGGCGCTACGTGCCACACAAGCAACGAAACCATTGACCTTTTTCGGGAAAAGTTTCCGGACCGTGTTATCACTCGATGAGGTGATCACAATTGGTCACCGAGATCTTCTGATTTAACACCTTGTGACTTTTTTCATTGGGGCCAGGTGAAAGAGATCTACGCGAACAGCCCAGGATCGATTCAACACCTCAAAGATGGAATTCGTGAATCCTTCGAAAACCTTTTATAAGTATATATGGGGAATGTTTATGCTACAACAATACCAACAGCAATAACAACAGTAGCAACAACAGCAACAAGACCTGCATCTCTTACTGTTTATCTGACAAACCACTGCATGTTATCTTAAGTTGAAACTTGCTGAATAAATGGATTACTCGTAAGTGAGAAATGCGTACAACTTGGTGAACGGCTATCACTTCCATCCAAACCATCGAACAAGACTCACTCAGAGGTGCTAAAAACAAAAGCCTAAGTGTTCCAAGCAGCCTTAGATTAAAGTGATGCTAAAGGTTTTTGGAATACTACCCTCTCCAGTGTGTTTATTCGGCTCATAGCATACGTTTTTTAATTGATCTCATTTTGAGAGTCAGCACAAAACATTTTCTACCTGCACCGTAACAGGTATTACCCTCACAGTAATAATAATCCTATAAGATAAAGCGGAAAGAAATGTTTACAGATTATTGCGAGGTGTTGCCTTCTGAGGGAGAGATAATGAACACATAAATCCATGCACTGGAAAGTCTGCTATTGCCTGTCAAGCAGCGACAGTTGATTGATATTCCCAGTGCGCATCAAAGCCGGCACGTACCAGCCAGTACTTGCGAAATTAGTCAGTGCACTACGCATGAGCGTAGTAATTAAAAGGCTGCATACTAAATTGCTATTGATCGCCCTTTTAGAATGTCAAGTACCATGTGACAGACGTCAGCCAAACGTATCCTTCTTTCTAGATAATAAACTCTGTATTTAACTCGAATTAAGTGGCAATAATCAAGCAAATAACTCTTAAAATGTTTAATGCTGGCAGACTACGACTCGTGTGAAGTGACGCAAGTAGCTATTTAAGCTGTATGTAATCAAAGTATATGACGCGTGATTACAGTTATTTACAAAACAAACACTTATTTGAAGTGTTGGTGCTGTCATAATGTTGTTCTGGCATAAAGCATGAAATCATAAAAATTATAAATTTTGATATTTTTGTAAATTTGTTATGTTGCTACTGAAGTTTATTTATATTTAGACATATTTGCATGTGTGTATGTAGGAAGGTTAATATTTCAGACAACTACAGTACACAGTGGTCTACCTTTTCTTAAGGCAATAAAATAAATTTTCAAAAGTTGTTCATTTTTTTCATCCAAAGACACTTTGCATGGAATAGAAGACACTTCAATTACGTTTTAGTAATAAAAACAAATTCTAACGAGAATTCCAAGTATATAAGCCAAAGTACCCTATACATAGGCTAGGCCGTTATCATCATTCACCGATCACCGTTTACCGTAACACCATTACTGGCATCGTTTTCGCAGAAGTATGGTCCGGTGATCGAGAATGTGGCAACAAGAAGGTGCGGAAGCGCTAGTTGGATTCTGGAAGAATCACCACTTAAACCAACCAACCAACCATGGTGACTCTGCCAGCCACAGCAAACGGTGACTCGCTGTGGGTGCACAGTTTTTTTTTTCTTGAATGGCAGGTGGATTTATTTAGTTTGTGAAAATGTACATCAACGCTCTGCGCGAAATGCATTTCTTTGTTCAACTGAGTATCGCCCATGACTAAGTTTACCAAAGCCTGCGGTACAAATTGTCAGGAAAAATAAACAAAATCAGATAAAGAAAGAACACGAAAAGTATTGGTCGGTCGAAAATCGTTAGAACATAAAATTTATGTATATAAGACCAAAGAAATTTCTATTTGATTTTCTTTTTATTAAACAAAAAACTCATATAATTTCTCTTTGTTATTTATAAACAAAATTGCGCAATTTAGATTTGGCTCCTCTCATTAGGCGTTGGATTTCGATTTTTGTTACGGCAACTGCTGTTCTCTGCCAATTCATTTTAAACTGCTGCTCATTTCTAATTTCTTTTTTCAATTTTTTGTTTAGCAATTGACCAATATTTTCCAATGGAGCGAGATTGTGATGAGTTTGGTGTCTTGTGGTCCTTTTGAACAATATTTATCCCGCCGTTTTCATATCAGTTCATAGCAAGACGGCTATAAGAGCACTATGCTAAATCGGGTCAGAGCAGAACTCTGAGTCTTTATGTTGTTCTATGAATGGCAGCAAACGTTCTTACAAACACTCCTTATTAAAAAGTAGGCAGTGTTATTTCTCACTAGAAATTAGCAATCACAAGGAAAAACTCAGGAAAAATAGCCTAAAGTGTATCTAAGGGATATATAAGGTATAGCTCTCTCTCTCACCTTTTCCTCTACGTTATATCTTTTTTCTCTCTCGCGGCACAAAAATGCCCAAAACGTTGCATGGCCTTGAAATTTTGCTCTCCATTCTCGCTCGTCCATCGACGCCAAAGAAGTTTCACTTCAAAATTTCTTGATTTATAGTGCCCATGGTAATGAACGTTTCGCTTTTCATAGCACACTGGCAGATCGCTTGGCAAACCAAACATTTTTTAGGGCACTTCTCGAACATTTTTAGCTTAAAGACACCTGGGACACTTTCTCTCTTCGTTGCAGTTTAAAACGCAGTGTCCTGAATCTAATTAAAGCCTGCTTTGACGTATGTTTCAGCGTTATGACTAATCACACAGCCATATTTATGGATGTCTTGATTGTATAATTTTTGCGCACTTATTTGGCCTATCATTTCGATTGGGTTGCAAAAGCTTTTTGCATGATCCTAAACCTTCACTTTTGCACAATTCGTGGACGAATCTTTCCGTAATATGGGCCTGTTTGGCAGCATCTCGAGGTGAAAGGTCGGCTTTTTTCGAAATAATGGCACCATTCTTTAGCTTTTGCTTCCGACACAAATCCTTTTTTTCTTCCGCCGCCAGGCCTTCGTTCCACCGACAAGGTTTCATTAAACTTTTTACTACATAAGTTGCCGTTCTTTTCGGGCAATTTAAAGTTTTAGCTTTGGCGCAGAATTTTCGCCGCAAGCTCACAATTAATCGAATACATTTTGAAGAATGCGTAGAAGTTAAAAAAAAGTTAATTCGCCGCATTAATAATGACAAGAAACACTAGGAATATGAATATCTATTTTGTATTGTATTTACAGTTAGTTTTACTAAGTTTTTTTCGTGTTCATTCTTTATCACAGTTTTTTTTGTTAACTCGTCTTACACTTTTTTTAGAAGCGTTTTACAATTGCAACCAGTATAAATTAAAGGCTGTCAAGCAATTTTCATATCACAATGAATCGCTGTCAAAGATCTGCATAGCCCTTGAATCACCCTGTTAGCGCCTTAGCAAAGCACCTCACTGAAAACTTTGTGTTGATGTGACCAACTAATAACTGGTTTTAAACTCGTTTTTAGAAAAAGTTTCAGAGACCTCTGATTGGTGAGAAATTAAATTTAGCATCAAGTTAAGCAGCCTTTGATTTGTACCACAAACTAGGTCAGGTTAATTCATTAGCGGATTCGAACTAGTGAGGAGACATTTCAACAGATGAACAATAAAAAAAAAAAATATTTGTCACATAGTGTAATAATACGAAGCGTGCCAACATTTTGCCAAAGACAAAGTAGCAAAGTTGTTTTGAATGAAATAAAAACAAAAAATAAAAAAAAAAAAATATTTATTTCGCATATATAACTTTTCAAGAACTCTCACCAAAATATTTGTAGTTTATTTATAACTCTTGTCTGTCACAAATAAAAATAACGAGAAATACGATAATTCTATTTACATAATATTCTTTGTTTACGCTCTTACGTCATAATTCTCGTACGCTACTCAAGCTTGAATTATTATTCCTCATTTGTTTACTATGCACGGAAAAAAATTTCAAAAATTCGTTTGCTTGGGTTTTCAAAATTGTCATTAAACTTTTTACACAGCACAATGAAAAATGTAAGCAATTTTGTCGAGACTTTCAAGGTTTTAATTCAAATTTTTATTAAAGTCTTAAGAAAAAATCTGCAGAAACGTTTGGCTCTTCAAAATTATAAGAGAATTTCTACACAGCACAAAAAAACTTCCAGTTTTAATTTCGCATTTCAAAAATGTTGTTAAACTAAAAAAAACACAAGAATGTTTTGTTTAGGCTTTTAAAATAAAATATAAAAAAAGAATTAAAATTTTTATGAAGCACTGAAAAATTGTCCAAGCGTTTTTAAAAATTTTACGCATTTTTTTATTTAAAATCACAAAAACAAACAAGAATGTTCTGTTTAGACATTTAAAGCTGTAAAAAAAATGTATATGAAGAACACAAAAAATGTCTAAGCATTTTTAAAAATTTTGACTAAAGTCATAAAAAACTGCGATGATTTAAAATTGTAAATAAAGTTCCTACAAAGCACAGAAAAAATTTCTAAACTTTTTTGCTAAGGTCGTTAAAAAAATTAAAGTATTTTTAATAAAAATTAAAATTTAAATTTAAAAGATTATGAAATATTTTTTTTAGTTTGTTTAAATTGTAAATAAAATTCTCTCAAAGCACACAAAAAGTTCTTAACTTTTTACTAAAGTTTTAAAAAAATTAAACTATTTTTATTAAAGTATAAAAAAACAATTAAAATTTAAAAAATTATGAAATATTTTTTTTTTTTTAGTTTTTTTAAATTGTAAATAAAATTTTCACACAGCACAAAAAATAACATTCGAAGCTATATTTCTTTGAATTTTCAATATTTTTTTTTTTTTTGCTTAACACATGAAAAAATTAATATAAATTTTTTTCTCGCTTTTACAAAATTGTTTAAGCTTTTAAAATTGTAAATAAATTTTTTACAAAGCCCAGAGAAAATGTCAAATCATTTTCAAAAATTTTGCTAAACTTTTTCTTGTAAGCCATAAAAAAGAATTACAAAAATGTTCTAATTAGACTTTTAAAATTGTAAATAAAAACTTTACGAAGTACAGAAAAAATATTCAAGCATTTTTCAAAAATTTTCTAAATCATATCAAAATCATTTTGTTTTTTTTTTTCAATCATAAAAAAGAATCAATAGGCTTTTAAAATTTTAAATAAAATTTATTTATGATATACAGAAAAAAGTGCAAACATTTTTTTGTTGTTTTTTTCAAGATGTTGATTGAAGTTTTTATAGAAAGAAGTTCAAGCTTTTTTTTTGTTTGTACAGAAAAGGTTTCAAAGCATTTTTAAAAATTTGGTAGACTTTTCACTAAAGTCATAGGAAAAAATTAAAGTCTTGTTTTGCTAGTTTTTCAAAATTGTAAATAAAATTTTTACACAGCACAAAAAAACAAAATTCCAATTGAATTTTCAAATATTTTTTGATTTTACTTAAGACATGAAAAAAAGAAATTTATATTAGGAAAAAAAACTTATATTCTCAGTTTTATAAATTTATATTAATTTTTATAAATTCTTTTCTCGCCCTTTCAAGGTTTTTTTAAGCTTTTAAAATTGTACATAAAATTTACACGAACTACTGAAAAAATTTCCAAGTATTTTAAAAAAAATTTGCTAAACTTTTTCTTTTAAATCATAAGAAAAATCACAAGAATGTTCTGTTCAGGCTTTTAAAAGTGTAAATAAAATTTTGACGAAGTTCAGAAAAAAGTGCAACAATTTTTTGTTCAGATGATCAAGATGTTAATTGAAGTTTTTACTGAAGTTATAAAAAGAAGTTCAAGAAATTTTTTTTTAGTTTTTGAAAATTGTAAATAAAATTTTTACAAATAGCAGAAAAACCTTTCCGAGCATTTTTAAAAATTAAAAAAAAAAAAAAAAAGTTGAAGCTTTTCTTAGTTTTTCACAATTGTAAATAAAATGTTTACAAGGCACAAAACAAAAATTCGAAACAGAACTTTTTTGAATTGTCAATTGTTTTTTTTGTTTTTTTTGTTACTTGTTACACATGAAAAAATTGATATTAATTTTTTCTCGGATTCCGAAGTTTGTTTTTATAATTTTACTAAAGTCATAAAAAATCACTACTTTTCCTTTAGTTTTTCATAGTTTTACGTTAGTGGGGCCTTGCTCAAATCCGTTCTATTTCATTATACTACAAGTATATGTATACACAATATACCTACAATATACAATATATGTACCTACAAACACACACATAACATTTTGCTGCACACTCACTTTTTCTCGTTATCCGCAGCAGCACTACCGCCAACACCACCACAGCCAAAATTGGTACAGCCAACAGGCTGAGCACCTTATAATCCATCATCTGCATCTGCTCCAACATGCTATCGAAGTAATCCATTTCTGATTGACAATTATCAATTATAATTAAACAAACAAAAAAATATTTCACGCAAACTTCAAATAAAAGGAAATAATTCCTCAGCACTGCACTGCACTGCACTGTGTTCGTAGCGAAAAGCGCAATAGATACCTTTCGCGCGCACGTTCACTCGCTTATTTGGCAAATGAAAATTGAAAAAGTCCTGTGCTTGCCTACAAAAAACAAGCTTACTTGCTACACTATGCTTTTTACACTCTACACACACGCGTTAACAATTGAGCTTGAATAGGACAGGACAGGATACAAGTTCATGCACATAAACGGCAATGTTGCGCGATTGAACCACCGCCAGGCATGCACAACGAATAAATCGATGTGCGACGCTGCGCCCTTGGTTTGCTTCAGCGTCTGTTCTGCTATATACTTTGGCGCTTGAAACACGTGGTGTTGCGTGCACTAATACAAACACCACACACGCCAGTATATACAGTTGGCAAGCGTAGGTTCAATATCCTTTGCAATGTGCCAGGTCCTTGAATGCAGTAACGCTCTCACACTCACTCACTGGCGCTCTTCCTAATCGTTGTTGATGGTTGATTTCGATGTGCGCGTGTGAGCAGCAGCTATAATGAAGTTACACAGACGCCAGATGTACGCCGCCCTACTTGAAGTAACTGCTTATAAGACTTCTTGTTGCGCCTGCTTTTATATGTACGTTGCTTTGTTTGATTGGCTTCTCTTTATTGTCTTCTTGTTGGTGTTGCTTTCTCTTGCAATTTTGTTGAGCAGCACTTTACCTTCGTATCCTTACGTGTTGCATGCGCTTGCTCGCAGTAGACACTCGTACCCTGAAATGTTTGGTTGTTCCTGCTGTTGAACACGTTTCAATGTTTTACAGGGTATGACTGCAGCTTGCTTTGTTTTTTGTTTTTTTGCTGTAGAATAGCTCTTGTGTGCTGTGCCTGTTGATTTTATAACGCGCGCGTTTTTTTTTTTTTTTTTGTTCTTTACTTATTTGTATTTGCTTTGTTTGGAAATTTGCTTTGTATCTCAAACTATTCACTCGCTTTCGATCTTTTATCTTATATGGATTGGAGTGTTACTCTTATACCGTTTGTCTGCTTGTTGTTGTGCTTGATGCTTGAGTCACGTGTGCTTTTGCTTTTACAAAGTTTCTATTGTGTTTGTACAGCGTCAAATTATCGTAAATTATCCACGTCGATTGTCGTAGGTGGGTGGTCATTTGGCTATTCGTAGTCGGGACATACAACTCCATGTTCACAATGCTCGCAAACACGGCTTTTCTTTGTGCGGTGTAGCTTCAACACCGCTGCCCCAAATTTTCTGCTCGACTTGCGACTTTATTTGGGTTTCGACTTTTTGACTGCCTTGCTTGTTGTTGTAGTGCCAATTCACTTTACACTCGGACGCTCTAGACTGCGAATGTTTAGCTGATTTTTGTTTTTGCTTTTCCACTGCTTAATAAGTACAAATCACTAAATTGGTTTTTCACTAACTTCTAGACGAACAGTTATGTAGCTGCTACGGGTACATGGGCGCGCACGTTTGTTCATTTACATTTGGCTGGACGTGTCAAATGTTCAAATGCATTTTTCAAATAAATGTCACGAATTTCCATGCGCTTCAACGGGAAATCATTTGATAGCACATTTGACGTAGAGTTTTTATTAGTATCTTTTTGTTTAGTAATTTTTTACGTTTCAGTTTGCTGGCTTCTATTTTTTTTATTGTTTTGCGCTGCTCCTTCCTTATTTGATAGAAATGAAAATTTTTCAAACTAAGGCGCTGTTCACACTTTGTTGCGAATGTTGTTGTGGATGTTCGAAGTTTGTAGAAAATATATCAACATATAAATATTTTATATTTTTCTCCCCGCTTCACGTCAAATTATTATTTATAGTGTCACAAATGTCGCGACATTTAACGGTCTGACAGCGCGTTCTTTTCTTCTTCTTCGTCTTCGTCTTCGTCTTCTACTTGTTTTAATGATTTTGTTATTTGTTATTTTGTGTGCTTTAGAAAATTTCACGTTTTGTTTTCCTGCATATTTTTCTATACGATTTTCAAGCTCGCGGAATTTTCACACCCACACGTCGTCAATCCACATGTATGTATGTATGTATGTAGGTATGCACATATGTACGCATGTGTAAGTATTATTTGTCACGTTGACAAAGTATTTTCACTTATTTTGTTTTTGTTTTGGTCGTTTAGCTTTTTATTTATTTATTTGTTGTCATCTGTGAAAAAAATTTGTGTTTTTTTTTTTAATTTAAACTTTTTAGCTTTTTATTTTTACTTTATATTTTTATTTATTTTTTGCTCGTTACTAAATAACCACTTGCTGGTTCGCTCGTTTGTTGCTATTTATTTATAATTGATTTGTGTACTTGATTGTCAACAAGTTTTGATTAGCTATAAGCATGCAAAAATTTACGCGAACGTACTAATTTAGTAAATTTTTCTTATTTTACTCTTCAGTTGCGCACATTCAAACACTTTTCAAAAACAACAATTTTTTCGAAATGATTTTCTGCTTCACACTTATTTAGCTTAAATTTTTTAACGGTAAAAAGTACTGATTTAACACTTCACGTATTTTTTGTTGTTGTTGTCACTTCACAATTTTATACACAAATATATTTTTTACAGATATGTAGCGTTCCTCTATTAACACCGCATGCCAGTCAAGTTACTTGTCACCGCGCGTAAATGTTAACACTTTGGCTAATCGTGCTGAACTAAAATCGTTCATATGTACAGCAAACGTTCAAGTAGTGCTGCAGCGGCTGCGATTTGGCATTCAAAATCAACAAAACAAAAAACAAACAAAATAAGGTATTAGAGCGCCCCATCAGTTGGGCGGCAGGCGTACAGAGATTGCTCCACTCTATTGGAGTGGCGCTCGCGCTGCTTCCGACATGCTGCTCCCAGAGCGTAAACGCTTGCGAGCGTGCAGTAGTGTGGAAAAGTGTTGCGCATAGGCAAACCGGTTTTTACTACGAATTTCAGCCAATATCTGTAGTAGTAAGACGCAAAAAATATCTATGACAAACCTAGCAGATTTTATGAGGCTTGCACGAGTTTAAAAAATTAAAATCCAAAATATTTTATTTTATTTCATTTTTTCTTAACAAATTAAAAATATCAGTGATTCCATACTTTTTTTCTACTCTACTCCGTTTTGTACATTGTGCCCAGCCAAGAGAGCTAGCTCTCTTTCTCTCCGTCCGTTTGCACGTTGTTCGAAAATTCGAATATTTTGTTTAGCACTTGTCGGCGCTACTATGCATTTTTAATTTAAAAATTCTCTCGTTAAGCTGAGAAAGTTTCACATATTTTCTCTCTTTGTGTCCGCTCTCTTTCAATTGTATACAACCCTGATCACCGCATGTGTAAAATTCTTCTAAACTTGCCTAACTCTTTACCCTAATCGCATCGCTACATTCTCTACCGGCTAAATTGGTTTTACCGGGAAAATATTACAGTTTTTTCACTGCAAATTCTATAAATCCGATAAACATTCGTACATTGTGGATATGTAAATTTTTTGTTACATATAATTCATTGCAAATATAAACATCTGAATCAACTTAAACTGGGAAGTTCTTAATTACAATTTTAATCATATGTACACTCATACACACATATATATGCAATATCTTTGGGGGAGAGTTAATCAAAGTCTCATTTACCCAAAAACAACATAGTGACTTCTGCCTGTGTTTTGTTTTGTGTCACATTTGAAGAGATAAAGACAGCGCCGCTGAAGAGCTGAAGTCCATACCATAAAATGCTTGTGCACATACATATAAGAAATGCTTCGAGGATTGTGAAAGCATTGGCCCTTGTAAGGTAGCAAATATGTATATATTGAGGAATAAACAAATATTCTGTGATAATAATAGCCACCGGAACTAGAGGGGGGTAGAGAGGCGTAAGAGTGATTACCTTTATTTGTGGGTTTATTTACTGAGGCCGGAAAAGTGCCCATTTGGTGCGTAAGTACATATTACTCCAGTAAATGTCTTGTTCTGTCCAAAAGTGAGAACCTCGTATCTAATAGGAGATTGTTTTACGCACGAGAATAGCTTTCATCGAAAGTGGCACACACAATCGTGACTCGATACATAAGTCAAGCGATTAATAAGTCTTATAAGAGTTTGAAGCACTGGAATAAACTTAAGGGGTTACATGGGTTTCGTTGGTTCAAAAAATCGATTTTTTTTTTTTTTTTTTTGCTTATTAATTTCTACAACATCTCAGGAATATTATCCTAAATTATAATAATAATAAATTCGGAGATACAGCCTTTGGAATGTGTGCGCTCCAAGCCATTTTTATTGTTATTCAAAACTTTTAACAGTTCCGAGAAAAACGAACTGTGTTTTCAAAGTCGGTTGTCAAATGTTCTCGAGAACTACTCAACCGATCTTGATGAAATTTTACACAGGTGTTCGAAATACAATTTACTCATGCTTGAACGAAGGATTTTGTTTTTTTTTTTTCAATTACAACTATTAAAAAAAAAAAAAAAATGTCAAGCAAATTTGAACGAAATTTTCATTGTTTTGCAAAAATGTCTGCCAAAATTCCAATTTTTACTTTTTTTTTCTTTCCTTCGTTCAAGCACGAGTTTATGGTCTTAACTAAAGCACTTATTTTTGTTTTTTCATTTTTTATGAGCCTGTCAGGAGTTATGCTGACAACGCGGACGCACCTTTTTTTCGAGGGGTCACCGGAAATGACGTCACAATGGAGGAGTTTTAATTTTTTTTTTTTTGAAAATTTCAGAAATTGATCTTTAAATATGTATCTATAAGACAGAAAAAAGTTTGAATTAAATAAATAATTTTTACATAGAAAAAAAATATTGAAAATAGGCCTTTTTTACACGACGAAACCCATGTAACCACTTAACGCAATACATTTTTTTAGCCCACATAAATCAATGAAAAAAATATCGATAACAAAAAATGTAACGGTACAGATCTAGATGGCAGGACTAAACAAAATGCAGTAAAGTACACATTTTATAAAGTCTTAAGCCCATGTACGAGTATGTCTTCCCAAAACCAAGTTTTAAAATTTTCTCGTACACTCGTTTCATTCTATATGAATTTGTTGATCATTGATTTGTTGTCATCTATGAACTAATTTTATGTTTATAATCGTTCATTCGTCTTATTTTTATGCTGCTCAGAATTCCAAAAAAAAAAACACAACTCGAAGGCTTGGCGCACGCTAAAAACAAGAGTACAAACAAAAATCATAACAATATTGCTCACCTCGCAAGTTCGTATATTTTTACAAGCAAATTCCCGTGCTTATTGTTATTGTAAATTCCCTAACTTTACACAAAACACAACTAGTCGGAATTCCCAAAGCATTTTGCAGCAGGCGTAGACCTCAGACGCCAATCTTAGTGTGCAAACAAATATACAACCATTTGCACGTGTATATGTGTAAGTATGTATATGTAAGTGTGTGCTCACCATTTCTAGCTCAATACAAAATGCCCCACCAACTGGCGCTAATGATGACAAATACTAGCAGCAATACAAGAGACAATCACCACACGCCTGCCTCTCTACTTCTCACCCTCTGCCTCACTCGCTCTTTAATGAACTTTGATATACATATGTATGTAGTCTCATAAAAGTCCCCATACGATTGGCGTGCGCACGCCATTCATAGTTCTTGACTGCGCTCAGATACGCATAAAGTTTACTACGTATGTACATATGTATGTATTTATAGGCAAGCGCATAGCGCCAGAAGTGGAAAGTCTACCTTTGAATTCTTTCCTGCTTTGATTAGATTTCCGTTCGCATCAAACCATGTGAATACGGTCAACACGCGGCCAACATGTGCTCGCACCTTACCATTCTACATACATATGTACATATGTACACAATTGAAGTTATGCGTGTGAGAGACCACTTTAGGCCGTTGTTAGTGTTTTACTAAGCCCTTGATTGCCCGTTTGGTTATAATCTGGGAACATGAACCGGTATGCGAAAGCCCACCATGCGCGCCAAACAATGACGCTGCAGGTTATCTCTGCTACATACACCAATGTAGGTGAATATGTATGTATGTATGTATGTATGTACTTTCTAAACGCTTCTATACCTCCGCTAGGTATTGATCTCCCGCCTAGTCTATATATTCCATAAAATTTGTGATTAACAACAAATTCCATTGAATTATTTTTTATGCCAGAAATGACTGCGCGCCTGTTCATTCGAGGTTATTTCTCAATGCCAGCAATGGCAAAGTTAGTGGAATTGTTTAGTCAGCCGCAATTGCTCGCTCGCATATGGATGACGTGTTTCTTATTGTAGCCAGTTCGCTATCATTCGAAGAACGCGGAATACCCACCCGGCTGCAATATACTAAGTGATAAGTGTAAGGCAAAAATCGCTCATCAGCTCCAAACAACTATGTACATACGTATGTAAATGTTTATATTTTTGCTCTACATTTTTTTGTGTGACAACTATTGCAATTTGTTGAGAGTTGTGTGAAGAGAGCAGCTTGTTCTCTGTGTTGTTTAAAAGCTTTTTCATTGAGCTCACACACCGGCTGCTGGGCTTTTTCGAACTCGAATTTTCGTTTGGTGGCGCGGAAAGATGCCATATTAACTTAAAACTTTCGGAGGATTACAAAAACTAGGGCATTTGGGTATTTTTTATCTACGTTCGGTCAATTTATCTCAAGAAATGGATATTAGGCTAGAAATCTGCATACTATGTCTTTGATCAAATAGAAAGGTGAATTTGTTTGTAAATTCAATAATTTTTATTTTATGAATCTTTTATATACATTTTTTTATTACTTATTTATTAAGAAAATTGCTACGTATAATGAACGCTTGTTTAAAACTAAAGTACTTCCCTTCACAATGGAAAGTATCAGAGATAATAATGATTCCTAAGCCCGGAAAAGATACTACTGAATTAAGCTCGTACAGACCTATTTCATTGTTACCCATAATGGGAAAGCTTTTTGAAAAATTGTTTTTGACAAAACTAAAACATATTATATTTTTGAAGGAACTTATCCCCTCACATCAGTTTGGTTTTCGTGAAAAGCACTCAACCATAGATCAAGTTCACCGGATTGCATATGTTATAGAAGAAGCGCTAGAGAAGAAGAAAGTCTGCGCAGCCATATTCTTAGATGGCGCACAGGCGATCGATAAAGTTTGGCACGAAGGATTAATTAACAAATTAAAGGCCTTGCTTCCACCATAATTTACCAAGATGATGACGATGAAGTCATATATTAATAATCGTTACTACAGAGTGAAAATTGTTCCAGAATATTCTTCAATGAAAAAAATGTGTGCCGGAGTACCGGTCCAACTTTGTGCTTGTTGTATACAGCGGATAAACCCATACCAGCAAACTGCACACTAGCTACATTTGCAGTTGATACCTGTATTTTAGCAACTGGTAAAGATGAAACAGAATCAACCGTTAAACTGCAATTATCGGTAAATGCAATTGTTGAGTGGTCCAACAAATGGAGATTAATTAAACTCAATGAAAGCAAATCAACACATATAAATTTTACAAACAAAAACGTTAACTATACACCTCTAGAAATTTCCGGCAAATTAGTACCATATGCAAACACTGCAAAATATATGGGAATGACACTTGACACAAAGCTGAAATGGAAAGAACACATAAAAATAAAAGCAAAAGATGTAAATATAGAATACCAAAAAATGATATGGCTTATTGGAAAACATTCCTAACTTTCAATAAGCAACAAACTGCTTATTTATAACTAAATGTTAAAGCCGGTTTGGCCATATGGCGTCCAACTTTGGGGGTGTAGTTCAACGCATACAAAATAAAATTTTAAGAAATATTGTTAATGCACCCTGGTATGTGAAAAATATCGACCTACACAGGGACCTTAAAATATCAACTGTGTCTGACGCAATAACCATCATGGCAGCGAAACATCCAATACGGCTGCTAAATCTTCTATTTTAAATGATGGAAGAGCTGTACACAAGACGTCTAAAAAGGAAAAACCCTCAGGACTTAGTGGTTAACAACATATAGTTTGAATTTCTAGATTTATCGTTAAAAAAATATTACTTGTTAGTTTCTAAGACTAGGGGTAATGATATGAAATGTAAATGACTAATTATTAAATACGTTTCAATAAAAAAAAAAAAACCTTATTAGAAATACAATTAAGAGTAATCATATTACATTACAAAAGGCCATTTTGACTCTATAACCGAAATCGGCTTAATTTTAAACAGTTTTTTACCTGTCCTCTGTGGATTTACTCGAAAAGTTGCCACTGGTGTGTGGTTTTTAGTTTTATCAACAACCAGAAGTAACTCAGAGTTACATAAATTTCCCTAGATAGAGATTGTGGAACTATTTTGGTTATTTTTTGTTTTTTTGTTTTTGTTTGTCATGCTTTTACCAAAACCGTACAAATGAAACTTTCAAAATTTACACAAAATTTTGAAAAATTCGACAAAAATACATTTAAATTTTAAACATTTTACTCTAAAAATGTAGAAAATTTTCGGGTATCCAGTATACAGTAAGCTATGCAGGCTCACGAAATTTCAGTGAAATAAGTGCAAATTTTAAACGATTAAAAAATTACTTTAATTTAGATTTTTTGCTCACGGCTCAAGCTTTTTCTTACATACAACAATAAATAAAATTTATAAAAACTAGAGTAAATTTTTTTAAATTTTATTTTGTAAACGGTTTACGGTAACGGATTACAATGGATGTATCGCAGAAGTTCTTCTATACCTACAGACTGGGAATCCACGTTTTGGGAGACCGTCAGCCTTTTCTTTGAAAACTATCCCTTTGGCGGCAATCGTAGGTAAGTAGGTATACATATAAATTTGTACAAACATATGTAAGTATTTACAGCTAGTACTGTGGCGCTCTTTTCGGCCTCTCAAAATTACTTGAATTGGTAAATGCCTATTCGTTTTTCTTACCATTTTTATAAATTTTTTTTCTAAAACTGTTTTTTAATCCTTTTTCATTTATAATTTATATTTTTATTTTTTGTCTTTACATTTTTTTTTTAATTTTTTTTTATTATTATTAATTAAAAATTTAAATTTTTTTTATCCTTTTTACCATTTTTTAAATTTTTGTTTTAAAAATTTGTTTTTTCATTAGTTTATTTAATTTTTTTTTTAATTCTTAATTTTTTCATGTTTTTTTTAATTTACAATTTTTAATTAATTTTTTTTTTAATTAACCTCGATTCCTCTTAACATTTTTATAGATTCTTTTATTAAAATTGCTTTTTAATCTTTTTTAAATTTTATTTTAATAAATTTTTTTTAATTTCAATATTAATTTTTATTTTTAAAAATTTGTTTTTATTTTTTATTTTTCATTTCTAATTAAAAAAATAATAATTTTTAATTTTTAAAAAAATTTTATAATTTTGTTTTTGTTCTTTCTTTATTCTTTTTACTTTTTTTATTTCTTTTTACTTTTTCGATTTTGGACTGCGTTTTTATACCGTTAAATTCTTGACTATACTTGTGGTTTAGGTCAAAATGACCGCTGGCTCCCGGACTATTTCTTTTCATATTTTTATTAGTTTTTTTTATTAGTTTTCTTTTAACTATAGTTTTTCAATAAATTTGTTTACTTCTAATTTTTTTTTTAATTTTTAGATTTGTTTTTTAATTTTTAATTTTTTTTTCCTTTTTATTGTTTTCATTTTTATTTTTTTTTTAACTTTTAATTTTTTTTAGTTAATTTAATTTACTATTTTTTTGTTGTTTTATAATTAATTATTTTTTGTCTTTTCATATTTTTATTAGTTTTTTTATAAATATTATTATTTTTTTTTTTTTTTGAATATTATTTTCAATTAACGTTTTTTGCGTGTTTGTTATTTTTTTTTTTAATTTTTTATTTTTTTTTAATTTTTTGTTTTTTTCCATTTAAATTTTTTTTTAATTTTTAATTTTTTTAAATTCATTTAATTTGTTATTTTCTGTTGTTGTTTTTTAATTAATTATTTTTTATCTTTTCATATTTTTATTAGTTTTTTTATTAATATTATTTTTATTTTTTTTTAACTATCATTTTTAATTAACTTTTTTACGTTTTTGTTATCTTCGATTCTTCTTACCTTTTTTTTTAACTTTTTTCATTTTTAATTTTTATTTAAAATTTTAAATTTTTTGCTTTTGTTTTATTTTTTGTTTGTTTTTTTTTGTATTTTTTTGTTTTGTTTTTTTAATTTTTAAATATACACTATTTTATTTTTTTAATTAAAAGTTTTATTTTCTGTTTTTAATTTTTTAATCGAATTTCTTTATTTTACTTGAAACAAACAAAATTCTAAAATTAAAAAAAGCAAATGTTCCAATATTGCGAAAGAAAGCGCTTTTCAAAATATTATTAACAAAATAATAAAACGTGTTTAAAACAATTTTCACGAATAACAAAAACAAATATCCCAATAATTTTTGAACAAAAAAAATAAAATATTTTTAAAGAACATTTTAGTTTAATATTTTAGCAAAAATATAAAAATAATTTATAAAAATGTTAAGAAGAACCGAAAAAAGTCCATACCAAAATTTCCAACATTGAGTAAATCTCAAAACTATTAACTCTTTGCACTCGACGTCTTTTACGTTTGCCCGAACGAGAAAAATTAAAACCCATGTCCAAATTACTTGGATCATTAAATATGGCATCGCTCAAATAATCGACCCGCGGCTAATAACACCCAATGTTTTGGTAGAACTCTCTCATTTTTCTATTGACGGTCGGAGTATTAAGCTCTCCGCTCTTCTTTACAATTTCACCAGTTGCACCCACTCAAATAACCCTTAGAAAGATACCGCGGACGCCATCAAAGGGCAAAAATAATTTTCCGAAGAGATACACTCGCAAAGTTTACATTTGAAAATCACCTTTTCCTTAGATCGCTGTAGTAAATTGCTGGCCTAATGATCACAAATGGCATCCAGAAGCATTGAGGCATAGAAACAAAAATTGTTGATGCCGTTGACTGTTTTAATAATTAACAACATAATAACATAATTAACTGAAGTTGTTGCTTTATATGAAGTATTCATAAATAGATATATTGGAAATTTCTTATGCATTCTCTTTATATCTCCGCTCCGCATGTTGGCTTTTCACTCGCCATTTAATTTACATATCGCGCATTCGATAACTGTAATTTAATTAGTTGCTTAATCCCCCGCATTGCGTCGTTTTTCTGCTTCATGAAGTCAATTACAAATTCAAACTTTTGTGCAAAAACTGTATGTGTGTGTGTGTGTGTATATGTGCGATGGTTTGCAGATTGGCGTGAAATGCCAATTTTAACAAAATTTCAGCCACGTTTACGTAATACTACTTTTGTATAACAGTCTGGTCATTTTGTATGTTTACATTCATATGGGCTAAATGAGTTAATTCACCTCATTAAGTGGCAACGTGAGTAGCGTTGCCAATCGCACTATCACTCTTGATCTATTAATCGATTGACCGTTGGCGCGTGAAATTGGCAATTCAAATGCTTTGTTTGAGTCTTCGTTGTTTTCGACGTTACGTTTTTTTAAATAAAATCAATATAACCAAAACGCATGGTTTTAATTTTTATTGTTAATTTAGATTTTTGTTTTAGTAACAGCACACAAACATATACTTATACAGTGCGTTTTGTAACTATAGCAAGGGGACTTGTTGGCAAGTTTTGATAATTTTTTTATTTCTTAGTAAATTAAATAGTTTTTTCATGGAATTATAGTTCATTCTACTACAAAAAACATGTAAATCTACATCTGAAATTTTGTACAAAAATTATAAAAATTCAAATAATATTCAACAAACGTTTAACCTGTTTTTTCATAGTTTTTGGAAAAAAATTTGGATACGCAGTTTTATTAAATGTGCAATAAAGTACAAATAGGAGGATGAGCTCGGTCAAACACCTAACAGAAATGTACACGCCAATTATTTATGTTTTTTTTTAAGAGCAAACTTGAGGTGGCTCAAAAGCCTCGTTGATTTTTAATAATTTTTTCCCTGACGGTGTATTGCATTTTCTCCACAAAACGAAAGCGCGACATTCTTTCGTAACTCGTATGGAAAACCACACTCAACTCAACACCACCAGCAAAAAAAAAAAACAAAAAAAGTGAAAAATCACCGCATATTTTGAGCTACTTGAAACTTATAATTTATCATATCAAAATTCACTTATTATATTATTATTATAGCCTGCCTTGGGAAGTAAACGTTGGACGTTAGAGAATCCAGTCGAACCACTGAAAATGTAGTCGACAAGATGCAACCAGAAATGTGAGAAATTATCAGTGGTTTCGCGCAAAAAATTCTTTGGATGAAAAAACGGGGCCTGAACGCACGCACACAAGCATAGGCCTTGTAAGTAGGTCGATGGAGTTCCGCTCTGAAGCAATGTGAAAGCGGTTTCAGGGTGGATGTCGGTTCCAAACGAGGAGAAGTGTCTAGTCTCTAAACATAACATTGGTGAGCTGGAAGGTTTCATGATACATTAGGCATTTTAAACCTCCTCACACGCAAAAAAAAAACGACAAAAAAAAAAATATTAAATAAAAAATAAAATTATTGAAAACTATCCAATTCGAAAAGATCTATTGTCAAAGCCTGTACTGAGATACTCTAAATTTTAAGGCTTTTAAAAAATTTTAGTACATTCTGGGGCTTATTGTTCCATAATTTATATGCCGGAAGGCTAATAACGTTCCCATACCGCAAGACTGAGTACTGTCGCTGCCCTATGAGTGAACAAGGATAAAACAAAAAAGAAAAAACAAAAAATTATATGGAGTCACGGCAATACCAGCTAGGTGGTGTGTAGCTGTTCACTAGACAGGGCTAGTTTGTTGGAGCGGTAGCCATTGGTCGGAAAAAACCCGAGTCATTCCGGTAAGGTTGGACCGGCTGCCATGGGAACGTAGCCATTTCTGCCTACTGCTGGACATTCACAAAGAATGTGCTCTTAATTGTACGCATCCATTTCACAGAATCGGCAGGGGATGGTCTCAGAGCGTCCAATTTTGTTTAAGTGATATCTCAGGCTACAGGCCTGTAAATACCTATAAAGAACTTAGCTAAAAGTCCGATATGTGAAGGTACCACGCACAACACTAACCACCTTTTCGCATGCCGAACCAAACCCACTCACCCAACACTCTTCTCTCTCTGGACCCAATCTGTCGAAACAGCACGTTTCCTGGGCCTACCACCATTACATGAGCTAGACGAAGACGACCGGTAATATACACTACATTGACAGGGCAAATTTACTGTTACAACAACACAACAACCCAGCTAAAAGTCTTAAATCTACTCTGCTGAACGAAAGTAGCTTATCAGAAATTCTTCTGTGCGGCTTTAGGAATTGTTTCGCTTGTCGCAGATAGATAGAATTTCGCCAGTTTTCAACGAATTTATATTCCCTCCAATTTTCTAAGAAATTCGTTAATGTGGCCCCTTGTAAGTAAACGAAAAGGCTCAGGATCAGTTAGAGGCATGGTATGTTTGCCCTTTCTTAGCTAGATGATCAGCCAATCTAGTTCATTCATATTCCTCATGTCCAGGAACCCAACCCATTTACAATTTTCAAGGTGATTCGAGTTGATAGAAGGGTTTTCAAAGCCGCCTGACTATCTGAAAATATATAAATGTGGGTTCATTTCATTTTTCTACGGAAACATTTCCTCACACATATCTCGATGGCTTGTAAATATTTCTGGCTGGAATAGTGTTGGGTGAAAACCCACAGAAGTCGATTTTTTGGACTTAGGCCCATTGATTCTCACCCCTGCTCTACCATCTTCTAATTTCGATCCATCAGTAATCTATGTTTATATGGGAGCCAGGTTTGAAGGTGATAAATTTCTTTCTTTCTTATTAATAAGAACTTGGAAGACCCTGAAGGGAAGTTTAAAGTTTGCTGTGAAGCTACATACTCGAAATTGTCCTAAAAAATTCTGATTAAAAAGTTCGAAATTTTCATAATAATTTTTTTAATTGGCACATTTGGATTTATATGGTTTTTATAATAAATGATTTATCATTTCATAAAATAATCACTAAAATTAAATAAGTGGCAAATAAATAACCAAAACTTTTCAATGCGTCCCTATGCCTCAGTTACGATACACCCTGTGTTATTATTTAATCATCATCTGTCTGAGAAATTGTACACAAATTGGCTGGCAAAAAAGTAATCAAATATAAATTAATATTAGCAATGAAAACCAGGTCAATAAAAACTCCGATTTGTTCCATTTGACTAATTGTCGCTTTGATTTGATTTAAATTAATTTAATAGTGATTTCAACATGCAAAAACTCACTTTGTTTTATGAAACTGTCATTTGTATGTATGCCTGTGCGTATGTATGTTATTCACAAATGACCCGGGTGGAATTACTGTCAGGCACTGGAACTATTAATTGCCACGCTGGGATTGTCAAAAGGTTATCATCAAAAAAAAAATAATTAAGCCGCACTTGGATGAGTTTTATACCGCAAATACTGGCGTTTCAGATGCCTACATTTTTATGTAGATGTATAAAAGGCGGTGAAGTTACTAGCGCGCTTTGTTGAGCTCGGCCATAATCGCTTGGGCGTTTACTGCGTCAATAAAGAAGAGAAACGGGAGAAAGTTGAATAGTCATTGTTGTTGTTGTTGTAGCAGCATAAACATTCCCCATACTTACATACGGGGAATACTGTTGGAGTAACAGTCCTTGGCCGGATATAAATCCGGGTCGTTTCGGTAACGTAGAACCGACTGTCGTGGAAACGTCATATGAATAGTCATATTTCTGGGCGCATACACACCCTTTTTGGGAGTTTGGCCGAGCTCCTCCTCCTATTTGCGGCGTGCTTTTTGATGTTGACCCACAAATGGAGGGACCAACAGTTTCAAGCTCCTCTGATTGTTTTTATGATGAGCCTTTGCTTGCCAGAAATACTCTCGGAGGTCTGTCATTGGCGACCGCTATTAGAAACAACTTTTTCTTAATTTTAGTGTTTCGCTGGCAGGCCAAAAAATGTAGGTTCTGTTGAGAATATTGCTGCTGTAGTGCAAAGTGTTCCTGAACAAATTCCAGCATCGATATCTCGACGTTCTCAACAGAATTTTATCTGTAGATGTGTTCGTGGTGGACATTTAAATGATGTCACTTTTCACATATAATTGTTAAGAACCGTATTTTGAATTAAAATAGTGAAATCTGAAAGAATTTACCATCTATTTAGTACTTGTTCTTGTAAAGCAAAGGTTCAACGGATTGCTTTCTCTTAATCGCGCCAACTTCAAATAAGATATTTAATACATGACAGAAAATCATTTTTTTTGTTATCCAGAAAAAATATGCATATGCAAGTGAAACTACTTTTTTCATTTCTTTTTTTTCATTTTTCCATCATTTCCATTATTTAAAGCACCTTAAAGCTTCAAAGGGGAAAATTTAAGCAGAGCCACCATTGCGTATACTTTATTTCAAAGGAAGAAAGTTCAATTATTTTTTTACGTTTATTTGAAACAGCGAGAAGAACAAAGTAGAGTTATTTATTAATACATATACATACAATATGTATTTTTAACATATCAAGCAGCAGAGTAGTAGAAAAAGTTATTTCTAATAGCGGTTACTCCTTCGCAAACCTACGAGTATATTTTTGCCATTGAAAAGTCCCTCATAAAAAACATCGGATGATCTCTTTCATGTTGAGAAGTCGCGAACGGCTAGTGGGTTCACCCACTCTCTCCATTTCAGCATGCATATCAAATGGGAAAATCCCACCAGTCAGCACTGCAAAACCTTGTTGCTAGGGTAGAGCAGGCCAGCGACAGCAGGGACTACGCTATGGGCAACTTTTTGGGTACAGAGGGAGCTTTTGATAATGTCACTTTCAATAGTATGTGCAGCTCTGCCAGTAGGCATGGCGTAGACCGGGTGCTAGTAAATTGGTTCCGTTCAATGCTAGCCCAAAGTATAGTCACGGTGCGGGCGGAGGAGAATCTGCTGGTGTCATCCGGGGTTAATAGAGGCTGTCTCCAAGATGGTGTGCTGTCTCCATTGCTCTCGTGCATGATGATCGATCCTCATCTCGCCCCCATAAATGATGCTGGAGTCTACACACAAGCAAATGTGGACGACGTTGCCAATTTGTTGACGGACCTTCGCTTATGAACATCTGTACAAAAGTGCAGAAAACTCTGTATATAATTGACACTACGGATCTACACGGCTATAATAACACCTATTATCACCTATGCATCAGTGGTCTGGATAAGCAGACACTCTCTCGTGGAAGTCAGGAGGACCTTATCAAGACTATATCGCACTGTGGCCATCTGTTGCACCGGAGCTTTTCCGACTACTTGAGGCCCGGCATTAGATGCTCTGATTGGTCTACCACCTCTTGATGTCTTCATCTAAGGAGAGACCTTCAAGACCATTTGCAGCCTGAAACAATGGGAACTGCTATGGCCCCTGTCCGGCATTGGAAAACAGTGAAGGCATGGACTTTGATCCAACGATTCTCTCCGTACTCCATGACTCCATGCCATCCAGAGTCGTGCTTGACAAGAGATACAGTGTGGTGCTGCCAGAGGCTAAACTGTGGTCAAACTCAGAAAATGAGTCCGGCAAACACTGTTTTCGCATTTTCACGGATGGCTCCAAGACCGAGCGCGGCTCCGGCTCTGGAGTCTACGTGGAATTCAGCGAAAAGGTAGGCATTCAGATAGTGTACTCTACCAAGCTTGTGAAGAGGAGGATGCGACGGCGGACCACGACAGTCGGTTCTACGTAACCGGAACGACCCGGATTTATATCCGGCCAAGGACTGTTACTTCAGCAGCATTCCTCGTATATGCACGGGGAATGTTTATGCTGCTACAACAACAACGGCGGACCACTTTCTGTGCATCTGCCCCGCTTGCGCTCGAAGCAGTCTTGAGGTCTTCGGCAATGTGTTAAGAAGCGACCACCTTGGCTCCTTGCCACCACAACAGCTACTCAGATTTCTTTGGAGGTCGGGTAGATTTAAAGAAAATTAAAAGGAAATTCGAGTACAGTACAATTGACCTTATTGTGTCTGAGTGCTGTACTTACTAGTTGTCCCGACAAAAAAAAAAATAAAAAAATGGCGAATGGCGAATGGCCGACTGGCGAGTAAAATCGTAAGGCACACTGGCTACGCAATATAGAGCTTTTCTTTGAGCTAACGTCTAACTTGATTTAACGAAAGCTTCCCAGAAGTTAGTGCCTATTCAGCAGCTAAAGCGAGAATTGGAAGCCAGCTGTTGTAGGAATAATAAGAAGAAGCCTTTATCCCTCTTTCAGAATAGAACGAAAGTTTTGGCAGAACAGTCAACATCAACTAAGCCGCAAATTGATTTTAAGAGAATTTACAATCTATTAGCGAAGCCAAAATCTATTCTTCGCAGCTTTTACTGAAAATTGACCCACTGACACCTACCACCAAGCAAAAATCAGAAAAATACTGAATTAATAGTTGACTTTCATGCCTCACAAAAAACTTCTAAAACACCATTTTCATGTATGTATACTCGTTAATTTCAAATATACTGAGGTATGCATACGTATCGCCTAGGCGCCCATAATACTCGTAAGTGCTTTCACTTATCAAATAACTACATCGCTATATTTATTACGATAACCAGTTTTAAAATCACTCAACTAATTCCGAGTAACAAATCACACATTTAGTAAATAATTAGATCAATTACATTACATTACCTCCTATTTGACGCTAATTATAGGTGACAGTCACTAACTAGCACCGGTTACTAACTACGCCAGCCGCGCTTATCACTAATCACATGCTTTGCACTGAGATTACATTACAAACTCACAATAATGGTTGAAGTGATACTTGTTAATTTGAGACATACAAACATATCTACATTCAATCAAGTCATCCGACTAGTTTTCTAAATTGTACTGAAGTCTTCGGAATAGAAAACAGAGCAAATTCTTAAATGTGTGCCTGTATTAAAAAATATTTTTGAAAACAATAAAATTGAAATTTGTGTTGATTCTAGATAATTCCGTAATGGCGAACAGACAAAAGGTACCTCCTCATGCTATCAATAAGTTATAAGTACGTCACACTTGATAGTTTTAATTTCGAGTAGTTGAGGATTACATTTACTTCGAATGCGGCATTAACAGCATTTGAATTCAATGAAGAATGGCCTTTGTTAAAATAATCTACATATTTTTAGGTGATTAAGTCATTAAATATTAAATAGTATACCATACCCCTCTCAACTAACAAAAGCCGCACTTGATAGGTTATCGATATCTTACCAATTTATATAAATGCACGTTTACGGTAACATATAACTATAGAAATTTTACGAAAATAATTTTTTAATACACACTGGATTCTTTATGAGGCTTGTACTTCGACCTCGTGGTCTTTTGTGCCCTCTACTCATCACAGTACCTCATCCAAGCCCAGTTCGCTTATTAAGCTCAGGGCAGAGATGGGTTGGATTGAGCATTTGTGCTTCTCTTCTGGCTGCAATTGGCCGTGATGTCTCAACCGTCTCCGTGCTATAGCGCTGCATTCCGGGAGAAGGAGTCGCCTGAGATTGGCAGAAACGACAAGAGTCCGTAGACTAAATCTCGATAATGTGCAGATGACTTCGGAGTATGCAGTGGAAAAGGAACACACTAAGAAAATTAACCTTAAACACACTTTCCGTTTTGACTTATTTCTGACGTTTAAGTTGAATTTTGTGCTTTGGTGGATTAAGAGACTTATAGTAGAATTTTATGACAATAATTTTTGTGGTACATTTTAACCCGTTATATTTCTTTGTTTTGAGTATTTTTTACACTTTCTCGCTAAAGAGACAAAATATACCCATTTATTAAGGAGTTGCAGGGTGAAAATGTTCCACTAAAATATTGCCTGTTGGTTTTCACCTACAATTTCTGAACACGTCATGCTTATATAATGTAAGCATCATAGAGTTTCCTTTGCCGATTCACCATGTGAAAACTTTGAAACCTTAAAATCCTTAAAACAAGATTCAGACGCATACTTTCAAATGGCCGATACACGTATGAAATTACATATTCTACCTGCCAGAATCTGTTGTTGGAATCGTGCTACTGTTTTTTGTTTGTATTTTTTCTTTATTTTTTTTTTTTTTGTTTTTTTGGGGTACTGTTTAATTTAAGCTTAAAACAAGTTGCTTTAAGAAAATTGCTTGCTGATACGCGAAAAAATTTGATTAAATCAACATCTAAGTTCATCCATAAAAATGTGAGAAATTCATTATTAGGAGCTAAATAAATTCAGAAATTTATACAGACTTGCCAAATATTGGAATTTCAGCGGTTAAATATTTGTATATTTAAATATTGTTTCATCTTTGCAAAGTACAAGTAAAGACAATTTAGAGCAACAAATATTTTCAACGAGTGATTCAAACTGAAAACAAAACACACGCCACACTCATAAAACACAACCGATGGAATGCATACAAATGCATTGAACCACTTTTGTACAGAAAAGTAAATGAAATTTTAATATCTCAAAGTTCAATGAAATTTTATGGTTGACAAAACGAATGACCGGCCGGCCGGCCGGTAAAGAGACATATCGTCTATGCCATTGACATATGCAGATCATTGGCCATTCAAACATATGTGAGTGGATACTTACTATACATATATCAATATACAGTAGCCGCTCGCTTATATGTATGTAATAGACACTCGTATGAACAATGCTCGTCGCTAAATTTTAATTAAAAAAAAAATAAAAAATTCAAACAACATTAAAAAAATGTTCACCAAAATTTTACACTTTTTAAATTAAATTTAAATTTATTAAATTAAATTCATTACATAAAACAAAATTAAAAAAATATGTCTAGTTAAAGAAATAGAAAAAAGAAATTTACAAAAAACTAACAAAATGTTCATCAAAATTTAAATAGTTTCAAATTAAACTTAAATATTTTTAATTAAATTAAAAAAAATTAAATACAAATTATTAAAAAGTTTAAGAAAAATTAAAAAATGTTCATCAAAATTTCAAACTTTATAAATTAAATTTAAAAAATTAGAAAAAAATTTTAATTTAAACGAAAAAGAAATTAAAAAAATACAAACAAATTTTTAATTAAAAAAATGTTCGTCAAAATCTTCAAAAAGTAAATTTTTTTAAACTTAAATTGTTTTAATTAAATTAAAAAAAAAAATATTAAGAAAATTAAAAAAAAAGTTAATCAAAATTTCAACCTTTATAACTTAAATTAAAATTTTTTTAATGAATATAAAAAATTAGAAAACAATTATAATTAAAAAGAAAAAGAAATTAAAAACAAAAATACAAAAAAAAATTTTAATTAAAAAAATATTCATCAAAATTTCAAAAAGAAATTTTTTTTATGCTTTAATTTTTTAATTAAAAAAAAATTGAATTTAAAAAATTAGAAAACAATTTTAATAAAAACGAAATTTAAAAAAAATACAACAAAAATTTTAAGTTAAAAAAATTCCAAATTTTGTAAATTAAATTTAAAAAATTAGAAAAAACATTTAATTAAAAAGAAAAAGAAATTAAAAAATACAAAAAAAATTTAATTAAAAAAATGTTCATCATAATGTCAAAAATTAAACTGGTTAAAGTAAAAAAAAATGTAAGCTTTTTAATTTAATTTTTAATTTTAATTTTCGAGGTTTTGAAAAAAAAATTTGAATACGCAGTTTTATAGCTCATTGAATTTTGATAGTGTAAATTATTATTATTAAAAAATGTTCATCAAAATTTCAAATTTTATAAATTAAATTTAAAAAATTAGAAAAAACATTTAACTAAAAAGAAACAGAAATTAAAAAAAAAATACAAAAAAATTTTTATTAAAAAGATGTTCGTGAAAATTTCAAAAAGTAAATTTTTTTAAACTTACATTTTTTTAATTAAACTAAAAAATGGAAAAAACAATTTTTTTAATAAAAAAAATAAAAAAAAGATAATCAAAATGTCAAACTTTATAAATTAAATTCAAATTTTTTTTATGGATTTAAAAAATTATAAAACATTTGAATTAAAAAGAAATCAAAAGAATAAAAAAAAAATTTTAATTAAAAAAATTAAACAAATATTCGTCAAAATTTGAAAAAGAAAAGTTTTTAAACTTAACTTTTTTAAATTAAAAAAAAAAATGAAACAAATAATTTTTTAATTAAAAAAACTTAAGAAAATTCAAATTCAAATTTTTTTAATTAAACTCATTGAATTTAAAAAATTAGAAAATAATCTTAATTAAATTAAAAAGAAAAAGAAATTAAAAAAAAACCACACAAATAATAATTAAAAAAATTTTCATCAAAACTTCAAAAATTAAATTGATTAAAGTAAAAAATCAGTTCAAACTTTTTAATCCGAATTTAAACAAAAAAAAAATTGAGTACGCAGGCTTATAGCCCATTGAATTTTGATAGTGTAAATTACAAGTGGCTCCAAAATTACGTTGATTTTTTAGAATATTTTTGGCTGACAGTGTTGGGATTTCTTCATATTGGAGAAAATGCGCTAAACCGCCAGCAAAAGAACATAAACAAAAACAAAATTAGCCGATTTTTGAGCGCAAACTTAATTAGTTCACATAAGCGAAAGGCCACTGTGAATGAGTGCATATAATTAAAGATAAAGTGATGTTCATGCATACATTTGGGTGTATGCGCGCACGCAGAAATAGTCGCTTGCGACTAAATACTCTGCCATCGTAAATAAAAGATATGCAGTGTGCAAAAGAAATTGTACGTACATACATACATACTCGTATATGTGAGTGTGCATGTATTTGGGTGTGCCTAAAGGCACAGCAGTTTCTTTTTCGCACACTGAGCGACTGCCTGCTGCTACGGCTGCTGCCCAGCATTGGTATCTAAAGTGCTTTAAACTTGACACAGCTCAATGACCCTACAGATTTACATCCAATCCAATGAACCCAATCCAGTTCCTCAACCCGAAACGAAAAGCTAAATAACCAGCTACCCTTTTGCAAATTTTTACGCAACAGCGTAGTAAAGTGTAAACAATTAAACTGCACAACAACAACAACAGCAATATGTGTGTACTCGTATGCTGCGAACAGTGTCAACAATTAATTGTTTTAATTAAAACAAGCAGTTCAAATGGGTAACCAGTTAAAATTTATCTACTTGTGCTTGCAAGTTTTTGTTGTGTGCTCAGATACTCGTACTACAAGGACAATGGCTGTTGTCGCTGTTATGCAGGTTGTTGAGCAAATGAGTTCAATACGCGTGGGTGTCAGCAATCGAGTGGTTCAATGATTTTTAGTCCTTAGTTGAATGCACTTTCGCACATACAAACTTGCACATAGCTGAGACACGCGAGGTTGGGGCAATTGCCAGCAGTTTTTATAGTAAACGGTTGCTCGTACGTGGATTATTGAAATAACTGCAGTGAAAGATGGATGGATAGATGCAATTCATAGCGAACATTTTTGTTACGAAAGAACTCTTATGGCCTTTCATAACAATACAGAAATGTTTGTCAAATCTTCAACCGCCTTCGACCTGTCTGAACACACAAGCTAAGTAGCTAGCACTCGGCCTGGCCTAGCCTAATCTAACGTGGAGCCCGCCAAACTTTCCTCTTCTTGGCACAGAACATTTTTTACACATATATTCCAATTGGACATATTCGGATAAAATCTCTCCCCCGTTTTAGGTGTTCATATTGGTATTGCCCTACAGATGTAGAGACATGCAAATTATTAAACCATCGATCACTTTTCAAATGGATTAGAAAAAATTTTAGGTTTGCACTTCGACCTCGTGGTCTTTTGTGCCCTCTACTCATCACTGTAGCTCGTCCAAGCCCAGTTCCTTTATTAAACCTAAGATAGAGCTGAATTAAGCTGAGCATGTATGCCTTTCTTCTGAGTGCAATTGACCGATATGTCTCAACCTTCCCTGCGCCGTAGCGCCACATTCAAGGAGAAGGTGTACTCGAGTCTCGGGCGATGGGTCGCAAAAACGACAAGAGTCATGGAACCATATCCCAATCCTGTGCAGATGACCGCGCAATCTTCAATGGCCCGTGAGCATTCTCAGTTTATCCTTAGGAAAAATTGTGTGTTTCCTAAACCTCTCTTTCAGCATACGACTCGGCTTCGAAAAGTATACATCAGCAAAAAACGCTTTGATTTGGGGCCATAGAGTCCAGCGCCTATACGTTCTGGTGTCTTCGAGCCATCTGTATGCAAGTGCAGGCTACACTCTTGGAGTTTTTCTAATAGGAGTATGCGACACCAATACTGTCATAAGCGTTCTTTTGAATACTTAACAGATAGTGTTTCGAAATACAATAAACGACATTCATCGAGAGACCGTTACCACCTTCCTAAGCTTTAGATGAGCTAGACGAATACGACCAGTGATATACACTACTCTGACTGGTACTGTTACAACAACAACAACTACAACTACACTGACAGGGCTTGTATTACTGATACAACAACAAGAAGATCCAGTTTCAAAGGAAGGTTAGTGAACCAGTCTGAATCAATCTCAACGAAATCGAGCTAAGCAGTCTATGTACATACGTGCGTCTCTGTGTAAGGAGGAATGCAGTCCACACGAACTAAATTTTAGTTTAGCCTCAGCAACACGTCAAGTGATATCCTACATGGAATCAAATCATTGCAGAAATGAGACGCACGTCAGTAATGACGTTAAATCTGCGCCATCTCAAAGTGACGCTGACGAAATAATGGAAGAACTTAAACCAAAACAGCCTAGAAAAATCAACAGATCGATTGGATTAATTCTTAGTTCTTGTTTTTGTTGGTGTTGCTGCTGGAGTGAAAGTTCATGGCCCCGGGTCATTCCAATCCAATAGCGGTTGCTCCTCAGCAAACAATAGCAAACCAACGAGTGTATTTCTGCCATGAAAAAGCACCTCATAAAAAACATTTGCAGTTCGGAGTCGACTTAAAATACTGTGGATCCCTCCATTTGTGGAACAACATCAAGACGCACACCACAAAGTAGGAAGAGGAGCTCGGTCAAACACGCAAAAAGTGTGTAGCGCCTCATTTTGGTCAGTATATAAATTGTGTCCTACTAACATTTCACTCAAAATATGAGCCGAGCATAGGCCGCCCAATCCCTGCCCGACTCAGACTTTTCTTAACTTGATTCATTTTCTCTTTCCGCACACGCAGCCAACTTATTGCGTTGTTTTTAAATAATAAAATTACGTTACTAAAATGTGTAATCCAGTAGGTACTAATATACATACATACACACATTCATACACTCCCGCTGTTGACTGCTTTATTTCGAAATTAGCTGACTCAATTAGTATTGTTATTGTTTAACTGATATTTATGATTAACAAATTAAATATTTAAATACGAATTATAAATATTTATTTATATTTGTACATTTTTTTATTTTCAATTTGCAATCAAGCACACTTCTACGCCTTAAAACACAAAAAGCTTCGGACGAATGTCTCCGAGACGCGCGAGCTACACAAAAGCGCTCTCGCTCTCGCTCTCACTTCCACCGACATATAATGTTAACGGTATCTAGCCTTGCACTTCCTTCGCATACTGCACTTTCTCCTTACAATAAAAAAATGTATATATGTATATACACGTGTATTTGTTTTTAATGTTTATTGGAGAAGAGAACAAATATATGGAAGGTTAATAAAATACTGGCCAAGTCAAGGTTAACTGCCAAAATGCATACAGATGACTCAAATATCTAAGCAAATTTGGTGAGTTTGCTGGATATGGGAGTTTTGCTTATCTACTGTGTGAATGAACTTTATACATACATACATACCTATAATTTGAATGGAAGTACAAAATTGTTACATATTTGATTTTGATGCTTATCGCGGATTGATGGCGTCTAAGTGGCTATTGACTCAGGAGGGATTGACATAGGAAGGTGTGTTGCTTTGGGTAAATGAGTTGAAATGAGTTATAGAGTTGCGCAGACTTTTTCAGTATTTTTCGTCTATTTCATTGACTTTAATTGCGTAGGGGATATTTTATATTCAAATACCAAATCATTTCTAGACGTCTGGTGGGCTTTAATTTACGAGTTTACATCCACAGAAAGATGCAGCAAACAATTTTTATGTCTCAGCTTGGAAAACTTGGCGTGAATTCAATCATATTGCGATGCCTACAGACTGCATCCTACTGCATTTTATTTTATAAAGATTCAGTGCAATAACTAACTTTTTCTTAGCTACCTTTTAACTGCTTATCGTTCTCAGTGCAGTTGAGCAAACTAAATTGTGTAAACGAGTAGTTAAATTTTTTAGCATGAGGTGGAAAAAATATACTAAAATGTCTTTTACTAAAATACATCTTCACAAATTTTTTAAGTAGATTTACTGCAGAGGTCTAGTAGGGCCACATTATACATATGTGAGGACATAGCGAGAAGAAGGAATGACATCGCGTTTTAGTACTGAAAGAAGAAATTCACCTACGTTCAGTCCGATCCAATTTTATCTTAGGTTTACTTAGGGAGCCAGGTTTGGACGAGATATTGTGGTGAAAAGTGAAAGAGTGGAAACCTCCAATTATTCTGTTCTATTTATTAGTAAATGTTCCATACAATCCAATCTTGACGTTTAAAGCTTTGAAATCTAATTCCATGGAAGCTTCGTAATTTTAATCTCCCAACTTCACACTACGAAAAATAATAAGTCAACAAAAATCTAGCTTACCAATTTAGTGGTACATTAATGATTATGAAGTCCTCAACTTACCTGAAAGAAAAGAAAAAGATACAATAAATATGAAAAATAAATAAATGTGAAAAACAAATAAATGTGTACGAAAACAATTGACAAAGTGCAAAGAAAAGAAGTATAGTTGATTAGGATGTTAAGTAGGCAGCAGCACGGTAAAACACTCTGTCAACAGAAAAATCCCTTGGGAGGAGTCTTATCCCCTCTGCTGTGGTTACTAGTTATCAACAATATCCTTACCAAATTCAACCGAAGGCGTATTAAAGTAGTGGCGTCCGCAGACGACATAGTGCGCATGGTTTCAGGAATGTTTCCAGCCACAATCAGTGAGATGATGGAAGGAGCTCTGGTATTACTCAGCAATTGGGCCACGGACTGTGATTTAAGTGTAAACCCGAGAAAAACTGAACTGATACTATTCGTTAAGAAAACCAAGGTACCAAACTTTAATCCTCCAAAACTAAACGGCGTTAGCCTCACGCTAACCCAACTGGCAAAATGCCTAGGTGTTATCCTAGACCCCAAACTCAGCTGGAAGTCCAACATAGAGTACAGGGTAAAGAAAGCGAATATAGCACTTTACACGTGTAAGAAAATGTTAGGTAAAAAATGGGGTCTCCAACCAAAACCAACCAATTGGTCCCACACAGCCATTGTAAGGTCAACACTAACATATGCGGCACTAGTATGGTGGCCAGCAACAGAAAAGAAATTCAACAAAACTGAGCTAAACAAGATACAAAGAACAGCGTGTATCTTAACTACAGGAGCGCTTAGCACCAGTCCTACTGAATCGCTCAATGTACTAACTCATCCGCTACCATTAGATTTACACATTAAAACAATCGCTACTTGCAGCGCGGTGAGACTCAGAGACATAGGAAACTGGACAACAAGGTCGTACGGTCGCAGTAAGATCCTCCTACAGGGACCCTCGCTGCTCAAAAACAGATCAGACTACACTGTCCCCGACCTTAATTTCAAGAAAGACTTTACGGTATGTTTTCCACCGAGAGCCGAATGGAGGAAAGGGAAGGTGATTGGAAGATACGATATCGGAATCTATACCGATGGTTCTAAGATGAACTGTGGTGCTGGAGCTGACTTCCGATCGGAGCCGCTCAACCTATCTCAGTCAATTCGTCTTCCTGACTATGCCAGCCTGTTCCAGGCAGAACTGTTAGCGATCAAAGAAGCATGCAAATCACTAAAACTCTATAAGGAAGTTGGTACAAGAGTAGCTATCTTCTTAGACAGTCAAGCAGCTATAAAGACCTTAGACTCCAACTCCATTTCATCCAAACTAGTCTTACAGTATAGAGAGGAGCTGGAAATGTTTAGACATTGGCTTGAAATCACTCTGACATGGGTTCCCGGCCACAGGAACATACGGGGTATTGAGATAGCGGATGAGCTAGCAAGAAAAGGTTCGACACTAGACTTAGCAGAGGCGGTGGCAGTCTCCACCCCACTGAACACAATAAAAGCATCCATTGCTTCACACTATCATGCTTTAGCGGAAAGAAGATGGAAACAAATACCTACATGTATTACAACAAAAAACACATGGCCGTCATACAAAATCCAAAGAACGAATGACCTGCTAGGATGCTCTCGGCCAAACATCTCACGCATTACTGCAACCCTTACAGGTCATTGGAAAGTAGTGGATCATGCAGCTAAACTCAACCTACCCTTCAATCCTATCTGCCGAAGCTGTCGAGCGGAAGGAGCGAAGGAAAGTCTTTACCACTACTTATGTGAATGTCCAGGGCTAGCTAGGGAACGACGACTCCGCTCCTTTGGTAAGCCTTTCTTTCAGCAAATTAATGAGATTTCAGGCAACGAGATAAAGAATTTGCTGCTATACTTGGACCTCACTAAAAGGATCTGACTTAGAACAAAAAAAAAAACAATAAATAAAATCATTAAACGAGGACGGTGGTAGTAAAACGGTGCTGGTCACTAATTAGGATTATTTCAGTGGAAATACTCAACCACTACAGCAACAACAACAAAAACAACAACAGGTTATTAATTACTAGACCTCAAATTTTACAATTTACGAATAATAATTTTAAATTATTTATTAAAAATAAAACTTCCCGAATAATAAATTCATACAAATCCGTAAATTTTATCGAAAAGCCTCATATTAAACATTTTATTTAATTGTTTATTAACATATCATTATTGCGTGCCTTTTACTTATAATTTCTGACGCTTGCACAGGAAGTAATACATAAAATTCTGCAGCAGGCGACTTTTCATTTCTAAAAATATTTTCACAAGTACATATAATCGGAAACTCGAAAAGATTCATGCACTTGCCTCGTGTGCAAAATGCAAAAATTATCTGTTTTATATGAAAATTCTAAAATAAACACCAATAAATTAGCACTTTAACCAGAATACTTCCTGATTTTCGAAAACTCATATAATAAATTGTATAAATATGGTAAATAAATATTTGCTTCGAAATGTATGGTGCATCCACTTAATCGTTTAATTTGTAATATTACATACATTAAATTTATTTATTTACTCATACGTCAATTCAGCAGACGAGAAAACAAAACAAAAGGCGAGAGTAAAAAACTTCCGGTTCGGCGGGCGTACAATAAATGGAGGCTAAGCAGTTATTGGTTAAATTTTATGTCGAATATGAATTTTTTATTTAATTCAATCTAAATTAACTTAATTTAATTTCCTTTTAATATTTTATTTATTTTATTTTAGTTTTGTTTTTGTTTCTATTTTTTTTTTAATTGACTTTTATTTTATTTTATTCATTAAATCAATTTAACCAAACCTAATTTAACTTCATTTAATTTCCTTTTAATATTTTATTTAATTATTTATTAATTTTATTTTATTTTAGTTTTTTTTCTTGTGTTTTACCTTTTGTTTTGTTTTATTTTATTTAACTTTTCTTATATACTGATGTATACTTAATTCCTTTTTTAGTTTTATTTCACTTTCATTTACTTTTTTTTTCTTTTTAATTGTCATTTTCTAGTTACTTTTATTTCTTTTTTTTTAATTTTACTTACTTTCTTTATTAACTCCTTTTTTATTTTAATTTTATAATTCTATTTTATTTTAAAACATTTTTCTTACTTTTATTTTGTTTTATTATATTTTACTCTTTTTATTTTTTTGGATTTGAGGCTAATATTTGCATATTCCTGTCTTGAATTTTTATTTCATTTCTATTAATTTAATTTAACAAAGTCTAATTTAGCCCATTGTTTCCTTGTTCACTCCTGTTGGGAGCATAGGACCTCGACAAGACATTTGTCTTCCGTTGGTTACGTTAATCTATAGCCCAATTTTATTTCCTTTAATTTTCTTTTTAATTAGTGGTTTTTCATTTTACTCTTATGCTTATTTATTTATTGACTTTATTTTTGTTTTTTCAATTTTGTTTAATTGTTGTTCTTCCAGTTAGGTTTTCTTTTTTGCCTCTTTTATTCTTTCCCATACTTTTTTACTATATTACTTCACTTTATTCATTGCGCTTTAATTTTGCCATACTTTTTTATTTATTTATTTTCCTTAGTTTTTCATTTATTTTAATTTTTATTGTTTATCATTTGTTCTTTTATTTTATTCAATTTTTTATTTTTATTTTACTCCACATTTGTTTTTTTATCTTATATTACTTTATCTTATCTGAAATTCATTTTTTATTTTACTTCGTTTAATTTCATTTTCTTTAAATAATTTTTTTCATTTATTTTTTCCGTGAATTTTATTTTTTTTAATTAAATTTTTTATTTTTATTTACTTTAATTTTTTATTTTATTTCGTTTAATTTCATTATCTTTAAATTATTATTTTTATTTATTTTTTTTAGTGATTTATTTTATTTTATTTTATTTTGATTTATGATTATTTTATTTTATTAAATTTTTTTATTTTTATTTACTTTATTTTATATTTTTAACTGAGGCCAAGTAATTATTGATAATTTTTAGTTTGAATTTTATTTTTATTTAATTACATTTAGCACAACCTAGTTTAAGTCCATTTTTTTTTTTTATAATTTTTTTAATTAAATAATTTTTTAGTGTTATTGTGCTTTTATTTACTTTTGTCAACAATTTTATTTATTGCATTTTATTTGTTGCTTTTTAATTTTACTTTACTTATTTATTTATTTTTCTTTATATTTTATTTCGTTTTTTCCTTAATTTTATTTTTTTTATTATCTTGTTTGAAACTTATTTTCGAATTTTTTTATTCAATTCTATATATTTAGCACAGTCTAATTTAACTCAATTTAATTTATTTTAGTTTTTCGTTTCTTTTTTTTTTAAGTAATTAATTAATTTCCTGTTATGTCATTTGTTTTTTTTTTTCTTTTTCATTTATTTCTTTCTATTTTAATTTTAGCTTTTAATTTTATTATATTTCACTTAATATTTTTATTTACTGTTATTTTATTTTATTTCATTAATTATTATTTTTTTGATTAATTTATATACTTTTATTTAGTTCGTTTTTGTTTTATTTTATTTTAGTTTATTTCATTTTATTTTATTATATTTTATTTTTTGATTTGTTTTTTTATTTTGTTTATTATTATTTATTTATTTATTACTATAGTTTTTTAAACTCTTTTGTCTAATTTGAGGCCATTGAGATTATTGGTTTATTTTTTTTTATTTTGATTTCTTTTGTTTTTGTATTTTGTTTTGTTTCTTATTTTATTTCGTTTCTCTTTTTATACATTTCTATGCTTGATTTAACTTTTTTTTTTTTTATGCTTGATTTAACTTCTTTTTAATTTTTTCCCCCCTATTTTTGCTTTTTTTTAATTTTTTTTCTTTCTTATTTTACATTTTATTTAAACCACTTTTTCTAATTTGAGGCTAATTAGTAATTAATTTTTTTAATTTTTTTTTTTGTGCTTTTTATTTTTTTCTTTGTATGTATTTTATTTTATTTCTTTTCTTTCTTTATACATTTCTATCTCTTTTATTGAACTTTACGTTTTATTTTATTGCACTTATTTAAATTATGTGTTTGTTTATTTTTTATTGCATTTTTGTAAAACAGTTATAGTTTTTAAAGTTAGCAGAGATTTTTTATTGGAGTTTATGTATCGATCGCCACCCAACTCTTCCAGTTGTCTATATTTCACCGCAAATCATTCTTAGTTCTGTACAGAAGGCATTTAATCCAGTTGGGCCTACAAATGGCTCCAGTACAATTAAATAATTCTGGTGCGCTAATTTGTATGGGCTGTTTTCAAGTTGGTTTCCGTGTCACCTTCCCAAAACCCGTTCGGGCATAAGTGTTTTTCTCCAAATAGCAGCCAGTGTCAGTTTTCTTCTCTGACGTCGAGTCATGAGCAAAAAATATTTTAGTCAAACCTAACCAAAAGTACAAATTAGTTTTCGCAGCAAACGTAACTTTTTAGAAAACGACTTCCAAAGAAGTTCAGAAGTTTCTCAGCTCGCTTGGATTGCCCTAAATATCCTGCTTAAATCCTAAACCAGCCAACCTTCCCTTTACAATCAGAAATTTCGTAAAAAAGCATGAAGTAAAAAAAATCCCTTAGCCTGCCTAGTCAAAGAAGGCCTCATCGAAAGACTCCTCCATATCAGCAAAATAAAATCGACTGCGCACCGCCCATCGGTGTAACCATACCCGTTATAAGCGAGTTCAAAATCTTGGGAAAGGTCACGAATTCCGCTTTTACGAACTGACATCAGCAAAGCCTGCCGATGTTCTTCCTTCGTGTTTTATTTATTTCAGTGCTCTACATACATACATATTTATGTATGGATATTTATTCGCCCCTTACCATTTATCAGACAATTCCGCATTTGCATTAACTGAAGATTTCGCACAATCACTTTCTCATAAAAAATTTTACAAAGCATTTCAACTTAATGAGCCGTCTCCGGCAATGATACTGCACTGATATATGTATGTGTGTGTATGCACGCTCACTCACTGAGCTGAAGAACCGCGGCGAGACTGCGCGACACTGCACTTGTTGTACGCGTACTTGTAGGCTATGCCATTTGCGCAGAACGCTGCGCTATGGGGGGCTGCTGGCGACTTTGAAAACGAGCAATAACCCGCACGCAAGACAAACTGTCAACCCACGCACAGACGCTCGTTATTTTGGATATACAGACATACATACCTATGTACATATGTATGTGTGTAATCGGGCGAGTGGTTGCCATTGATGGGGTGCATTTATCCCGGCACTTCTGCAACTGCTGCGCAGTTCATTTATTGTTTTCCCCGTAAATTGTTTGTTTAGCTTTTTATCAGCATTTCGTTTCGCCTATTTGTACAACTTTATGGAAAAGCCTTTCAGAATATATAATATGTACATACATATGTGCCTGGAAAGGAAACAATAAACAGGTAATGATTATAAACATACATACATGCATACATGCATACACACATATGTACATGATTTCATTTCAGTGGAAATTTTCATGTGAATTTGCATAGGTGGTTGCAATTAGCCGGCACGAAGATTACAGAATTGCTTGAACCAGCAGTAGTAAAGGTGCGGAAAGTTTCGAATGTTATGAAAGTTCAGAAAGTTCATTTTTGCAACAACAACAACAGCTGTGTAAAGCCTTGTCAAGGGCCATTCGCATTCTGCATAAGTTTACGCTCATAAAATACGCTTCAAAATTCTGAACTGATACAGATAAATGTGTGTAGAAAATAAAAAGGCAGGAGTTAAAAGTGATAAGTACGAAATGCTTTTTAGAGGCCATAAAATATAAAATGGGTACAAATTTGCCTTTATTACTTTGCAAATTTTATGGCTTCCTGTGTTTATACACCTAGATTTGGAGCCACACTTTTCCCCGAGCCGAATGTTGGCTTTCGTAACTGGTTCATTAGCACATCTCAGTGGCTTGACGTACCTGCACAAAAAGTAGTTATTTGTAAGAGTTCGTTGAAATCTTAATTCGGAATCCAACAGGAATCCAACAGTTCTTCCTCACAAAATGGAAGTCATAGTGCACCATTTCCTTGGAACCATTTGACAATTGCTACTGACCTAGGGCACCCAACAGCCATGAATCAATTGCGTGTAATGTTCAATGTTAGTTGTGCTCGATAACAAAATTAGCCATCAGCCAAGGATGATAGTTTTACAAGGTTTGGCCAATGACTATGATGAAAAACATAATTGTAAATAGAATTTTGGCTGACGCGCCACGGGGAATTCACCAGCCATCATTTCATACATATGTCTTCACACATTCGTTCAATCAGTCGTTGTTCAGATAGCAACAAAGCAACATTGGCAAAGACTGTGCTGATTTTTCAAAATTAATTTTTTTTTAATAAAAAATTATAAATCAAACTAATCGGCTTTTTTCTATTTCTATTTTTTCTTTTGGACCGTTCTAATATTTGACATAAAATGTTTACAGATCGATTTGTTTATTTTTAAGTTTATTTAAATCACCTCGTTTGATTCCTCTTCAAAAACGTCCAGATACTCAATACCCAATACTTTATTGAAAAGCAAAATTAAAAAAAAAATTTAAGCGATCCTGGAAACCTCACGAAATTAAAAAAAAAAATTAGATTTATCAAAAAAAATTTAAATAAAACAAAAATTTAATCAAAATAAGAAATTTTAAACAAAATTTTTTTTCAATTAATTTAAAAAACTAAATTTTATGACTAAAAAATTTTCTTAAATCAGAAAATATAAATTCAAGAAAAATTTAATCAAAACAAGAAATTTTAAAACAATTTTTTTTAATTAATTTAAAAAACTAGATTTTTTTACTAAAATGTTTTTTAATCAGAAAATATAAATTTAAGAAAAATTTAAATACAATAAGGCAAAAATTTAATGAAAACAAGAAATTTTAAAACAAATTTCTTTTAATTAATTTAAAAAACTAAATTTTATGACTAAAATCAGAAAATATAAACTAAAGAAAAATTCAAATAAAAGAAAAATTTAATCAAAACAAGAATTTTTAAAACAAAATTTTTTTTAATTAATTTAAAAAACTAAATTTTATGACTAAACATTTTTTTAATCAGAAAATGTAAATTAAAGAAAAATTTAAATAAAACAAAAATTTAATCAAAACAAGAGATTTTGAAACAATTTTTTTAAATTAATTTAAAATACTAAATTTTATGACTAAACATTTTTTTTAATTAAATAAATAAATAATTGGCGCGTACACTTCTGTTAGGTGTTTGGCCGAGCTCCTCCTCCTATTTGTGGTGTGCGTTTTGATGTTGCTCCACAAATGGAGGGACCTACAGTTTCAAGCCGACTCCGAACGACAAATATTTTTATGAGGAGCTTTTTCATGGCAGGAATACACTCGGAGGTTTGCCATTGCCTGCCGAGGGGCGACCGCTATTAAAAATTGTTTTTATAAATTTTGCTTTCACCGAGATTCGAACCAACGACCTCTCTGTTAATTCCGAATGGTAGCCACGCACCAACCCATTCGGCTACGGCGGCCGAGTTTTTTAATTAGAAAATATAAATTAAAGAAAAATTTAAGTACAACAAAAATTTAATCAAAACAAGAAATTTTAAAACAAAATTTTTTTAAATTAATTTAAAAAACTAAATTTTATGACTAAAAATTTGTTTTAATTAGAAAATATAAATTAAAGAAAAGTTTAAATAAAACAAAAATTTAATCAAAACAAGAGATTTTGAAACAAAATTTTTTTTTAATTAATTTAAAAAACTAAATTTTATGACTAAAATTTTTTTTTAATCAAAAAATATAAATTAAAGCAAAAATTTAATGAAAACAAGAAATTTTAAAACAAAATTTTTTTTATTAATTAAAAAAACTAAATTTTATGACTAAAAAACTTTTTTTGTGAGAATATATGTAGAAATTAAAGAAAAATTTTAATGAAGAAAAATTTAATCAAAACAAGAAATTTTAAAACAACATTTTTTTAAATTAATTTAAAAAACTAAATTTTATGACTAACATTTTTTTTTTAATCAGTAAATATAAATTAAAGAAAAATTTAAATAAAACAAAAATTTAATCAAAACAAGAAATTTTAAAACAAATTTTTTTTTAATTTATTTAAAAAACTAAATTTTATGACTAACAAATTTTTTTTAATCAGAAAATATAAATTAAAGAAAAATTTAAATAAAACAAAAATTTTATTAAAACAAGAAATTAAAAAAAAATGTTTATTAATTTAAAAAACTAAATTTTATGACTCAAAAAATTTTTTTAATCGGAAAATATAAATTAAAGAAAAATTTAAATAAAACAAAAATTTAATCAAAACAAAATTTTTTTTCATTAATTTAAAAAACTAAATTTTATGAATAAAAAATTTTTTTTATCAGAAAATATAAATTAAAGAAAAATTTAAGTAAAACAAAAATTTGATCAAACAAGAAATTTTAAAACAAATTTGTTTATTTAATTTAGAAAACTAAATTTTATGACTAACAAATTTTTTTTAATCGGAAAATATAAATTAAAAAAATTATCTATTTTTTGTTTTGAGCTATTCTAATATAGCACCTCGCGGCAAATGATAGCACATCAACATCAGTTTTGACTACTTTGTTTTTGATTATTCATTATTTTGGTATTAAATTATTAAATTATTAAGTTAAATAAATTTCCATTTAAAATAGGTGCAAGTTAAGATTTGAAATGCACAAAGATCAATAAAAAAATATACTGATTTTTCGTTATGTACGAATTCGTTAATTTAGTTTTAAAATATCCTCTACTGAATGCTCATTATAGCGAGCCCAAAATATGTAGTACTGCTCAATATTATCGACTCAAGCATAAATTTATTTGTAGAGATAAGTGCAAAATTATTTACGTATCATACCTATTACATGAATATTAATTAGAATTTCTGGTACGCAGTTTTATAGCTTACTAAATTTTAGTCTCATAAAGTGCAAGTTTGAACTTGCAAAAAATTGGCGTTGATTTTTTACATTTTTTTTTCCATGATGGTGACGCGCATTTTCTCCAAATGAAAGAAAATATCATACAAAACATTAGACTCTGTTGAGAGAATACAGCAGCATGCATATCGCGGTGCCGTTACATGCCTCTCAGTTTATTCATGGCAGAATGAGATATTGAGCTGCTGTAATAGTCCGGGAGACAGGGGTCGATTTTGGACTGCGTTTTTATACCGTTAAATTCTTGACTATACTTGTGATTTAGCTTTCATGAATAACGAATGTGAACGTCAGCTGGCGCACCCGCGGTGGGTGTGATTGTGGGAGGGTACTAAACGTGTAAAACAAAAATGTCTACCAACTCATTTTATACCCGCTGAAATTTGTTTGTGTATTGTTGACATTTAGTACAATAGAATAAAAAAAAATAGTAAGCTGCGCCGTAGAGGGAGGAAAATACGTCAGCTGAACGCAATGATACATTCTTGCTTCGGCTGACGGTCTTCCCACCGGTATAAACGCAGCTGACCATCATTATTATATTTTCATATGTGCCCAAAATTATGTAAACAAATTTCAATCGGCTAAAAGTAGTTTTACTTTTTAATTTATTTTACAAGTTCGCCTGTTCAGTTGACGTATTTGCCCCTCTCTACGGCGCAGCTGACTATTTTTTTTTTATTCTACTAAATGTCAACATGAGTTGTTAAAAATTGTTTTTCGACACTTTTCGTGGCATCCCACGCACATACCCGCCGCTACTGGACCAGCTGACGGTTGGTTTTGTCATCCATTGGATGGCGTCTGTCTTCAGTATTAAAATCAGTCGGCATGAAATGATGAGGTCAAAATGACCCCTGGCTCCCGGACTATAATTAAAGAGGTTTGTTTTAATTTTGTGTATAAGAACAACTTTTTTCTTTCTCTTCTTTTTCTTTTTTCTATCACCATTTTTACACTATCTTCTTAGTTATCTCACTTAGCCCATCTAAAGTGGATCGAAAAATTAGCAAAAATGGACTTATCATGTTTATACTCAACACCACAGGTATGCTTGTACATACATACATATATATATACATGTGTGTCTACAAATTTATATTACACATAAATGATAAATGTATGCATGCATAAAAGCGTAATAAAATTAAACGCTGTCTGTGTGGCTATTAAACCGCAAGCTCTTTGATCTTGTGCAAGGACCAGCCATACAAGAAAAAAAAATCATTGCAAACTCGCGATCGATCGTTCATCAAGTGACACTGCCAAAATCACGTCACCGCTGAATTTACGTATGTATGTATATGTGCACACATAAGTATGCAGGTATAGCGTGCGATTTTTGGTTTTGAAATTATTTTTTGTTTGCTTTCAATTTTAATGGCAATTTCGGAGGAAATAATTTGCGGGTGTTTTAAGTGCGCGTGACAAGACTTGTGATTTCACTTCTTATGCGAATTGCAGTGAGATAACGCGAGGAAATGAAAGTCACAGGAAGTTGGTTGACCGAAAAGAGAAACAAAAAGCCACTAAGTATGCAGGTGGGAACAAAATTTTTTTTTCTCAATTTTTTTCTGATGCTGAAATCATAATTTTGCTCAATCAGGTGAGTAAGCCATGTGCAGCTTCGAGACGTTTTTTATTGCCTACGGGCGCAATCAATAAAATCTTTCAATAGGCCTATATTGTGACCTTTTGTGTTAATATAAAATCTTTTTAAGAAAAAAATTCAAAAAATTACAGAAAATTATAAATACAAAAGCCCACCAGTTAAGTAGCAAAGCACACTGCTGCTCGCTGAAGTTGTAAACTCCGCTACAACAAGAGCAAACACATACCATATGCATGCATGTATGTATGTGTGCTTACCAATTAAAAGCAAGCAAAAAAACTTTCAACAAAAATAAAATACGTTGGCTGCTATTGTTGTGCCACAAAGAAGGTTAACCAAATACGGTTATGACCTACGTTAATTTCATGTAAATTTACGGCAAAGTAAACAAACAAAAAATCACTCACATGCACATAACTTACAAGTATGACAGACAAAGCCACGTCATAACCCAACAAACCTTTTTGTTTGAAATCAACTTGAGAAGTATTTGATATTAAATAGCGGATTTTAGTGTTCCCAACTTAAAAGGCGGCCGCTGTAGCCGAATGAGTTGGTGCATGACTATCATTCGGAATTCACAGAGAGAACGTAGGATTGAATCTCGGTGAAATACCAAAATCAAGAAAAAGTTATTTTCTAATAGCGGTCGCATTTCTGCCATGAGGTGTTATTTTGATGAAAGATCAATGGTTTCGTTGCTTGTGTGGCATAAAGCGCCGTCTTGTTGGAAATAAACGTTGTCCAGATCAGTACCATCCAATTCGGCCATACAAAATTATTAACCATCTCTCGATAGCGTAATCCATTCACCGTAACTGTTGCTCTAGCTTTATTTTCGAAAAAGTAAGATCCAATGACTCCGCCGGACCATAAACCGCACCAAACAGTCACACGTTGAGGATAGAGAGGCTTTTCAACAATAACTCTTGGATTTTCTGAGTCCCAGAACCGACAATTTTGCTTGTTCACGAAGCCATCGACGTGGAAATGGGCCTCATCACTCAAGATGATTTTTCGATGGAATCCCCGATCATTTCCATGCATTTCAACGACCCAATCAGCAAAGACACGACATTGTTGATGATCGGCCGGCTTGAGTTCTTGTGTTAACTGAACTTTATAAGCCTTAAGACCCAAATCTTTATGCAAAATACGGTGTAGTGAATTGCAAAGAACGACGAGGAATGCACAAACCTGGGTTTTCTTCAACACTTTCGGCTACAACACCAATATTTTCGGCTGTTCTAGAGCGACGTGCACGGGTTTTATTCTTCACATCACTAACTTGTTCCAACAGCCCCAATTTTTTCACCAATTTCTGTATTGCAGTCCGACAAGGTGCTTCACGATGACCCAAAAATGTTCGAGTTCTACGAATCGTCTCCGCGAAATTTTCACCATTTTTATAGTGAATTTTAATAATTTCAATGCGTTGTTTAAGCGGGTATCGTTCCATTTTTATTAATGGCGTAGTTTCTACTTGTCAAATCTCAAAAAATGCCCGCTTCAAGAGTGACATCTACCGAAATAGCGGGCTATTTAAAATAACACCTGTTATTGGAAAACCCTTTACATATAACTTAAAAGGCAATTTCTTTACATGGAGATGTTTTTAGGTACTAAGAGAAGAAGAGAAATTAAAAACTCTCCATTTAACCTGAAGGGGATTTCTCCAATGGGTGTCAAATGAAGTAGGTGTGTGACGGTACGTTTTATTAATGTCATCTTTGAAAACTGTCAAATTTGTCACGCGCGTTTTCAGTGCCCTAAAACATCAAAAAGGATCGACATAAGTATTCCACGGTCTCGCAGAGTATAGTGTCCCATTGCTTGTCTGTTTGTGTCAAATAAAGGGAAGCTCTGTCAAGTGTCAAATAAAGGATATTGCAAAAGTGACGCCTAGATATCAGTAGCGAAGCATTTCTAAACGGCACCCTTTGCTTATGTCATATGTGACAATTGTCCGTAGACAGATGTACAATTTCACACGATGGAATAGCGCGTTAAAACGAGTGAAAATTATTTTAAAAATGGCCGATCTTTAAGAACAACATCTCCCAAATATCGTGATTTTTTTATGGAAATAATCGTCTGAATGAGTCGACAATTCAAAGGTTGGTGAAAAAATGTAAAAAACTGCTTCTGCTGAGGATAGAAAAGGGACTGGCAGATCAAAACCAGGACGTTCTGTTAAAAATGTTGCTGCTTTAGCGCAAAATGTTGCTGAACAACCTTCAACATCGATAATCGACGTTCTCAACAATTAGGCATTCGCAAATCCACTGTTTGGCGGATTTCACCTGTCGACGTGCATTTACCTAGTTGTTTAGTAAGTTGTGTCGACAAGAAAAACACAATTTTGTGGTTTGAAATACACTTTATTATGAACATCAATACACTTGGTCCAATGAGATTACAATTTATTACAATAGTTCCATCCTTGAGTGAGCATCTGGAAGGACTGCAAAATACGCACAGCTATTAAGACCTCATCATTTGATGCAAAACGCTCATCACGCCTGAGCTTTTTTAGGTCTAGAAACAGAGAGAAGTCAGTTGAGGCCAAATCTGATAAATATGGCAGATGCTCCAACAATTCGAACTTTAATTCATGGATTTTAGCCATTGTCAAAGTACTCTTGTGACACAGTGCACTTTCCTGATGGAAGATGATTTTTTTCTATTGCTAACTGGGAATTTTTTCATGAATAATATTCACAATTTATAGTTTTACTAGTTGACAAGTAATCCACAAACAAAATTCCTTTCGCATCCCAAAAAAACTGATGCTAAAAACTTCTTGGCCAATTTCCGAACACGAACTCGTTTCGGAGCCGAAGAACCCCGTTCACTTTACTCTTCAGCCTCCTGATTTGTTTTAGCATCGTGGTGATAGACCCAAGTCTTATCCATACTAGTGAAACGGTGCACAAAATCCACGTTATCCTTTCGAAAACTCTCTAAATGTTGCTGAGAAAATCGCATTCGAATGCGTTTTTGTTCCATTGTTAGCAAATGTGGCACCCATTGTGCACACAGTTTTTTGAAACCCAATGCTTTAGTCGAAATATTGCTTTCACTACCCAATGAGATGCCTAGGGCTTCTACTAAATCTCTGACGGTGTTCCAAAACGATAGAGAAAATGAGAAAACAGTTAATATCAAATGACAAGAAATGCTGAAAAACTTAACTTGAGAACTACGGGTATATCAAATGTTGGAGAATATTTGCTCTTGTGTTTGCTGGGAAGAGATTAAAAGGTGCGCCGCGACGCCGCTACAAAACAATGAATTGAACAGTACATAAAAAGTATTAAAAAAAATCAAATAAAAGAAAGAAGCAGCACCACACAGATATGCACATTAAACAAATCACAAAAGCCCAACAACAAAAAAAAGAGAAACCTTAACGGTTGAGTGCCGGAGTGAATATCATGCTGCTGTCAGTTTTGCTTTGTATGACTTTGTGCGCCTTTAAGTGGGTCAGATAGAGGCTATCAAGACAAATGTACAGCAAAAGATGCCAAATATGGGTTGCACACACGAGTGCCATGGCTAGTAGAAACGACACCATTTGTATTCAAACTGATTTATTTATTTGTAAAACAGTTAAATGTAATAATAATAGGCATAAAAATAAGTGTCTTAATAAAAACACGAAAAGACAGCTGAATTTTCGGGAAAATATTAATTTATGAAATTTTTCAAAATAGTCTACTTAATTTAATTCAATGATGTTCCAATAGTTTTTCAACTTTTTATGCTTTAAAAAAGAAGAAAACGAGAGAAATTTGTATTAACAGCAACTTTGTTGGGTCTACCGTTAGATGAGCTAGACGAAGATGACCGGTGTTCTACATACCACTGATAGGGATAAGAATACTGATACAACAACAACAAGAAACATTTTTTCTTGAACTTTACGCAGTTTTTCATTTAACGTCTTCATTTCCCGAAAATCTCGTGTTGCTGAGCCATTTCGGCTTTTTTTAAGGAAACCTTAGTCAATTTTTTTTGGTTTTTGATAACTAAATTCTAGTTGTTGTTGTTGTTGTTGTAGCAGCATAAACATACTTTCATACGGGGAATGCTGCTGAAGTGACAGTCCTTGGCTGGATATAAATCCGGGTCGTTCCGGTTACGTAGAACCGACTGTCGTGGAAACGACTACTAAATTCTAGTAATGGTTTACGGTTAAAGGGTTAGAGAAACAACTAAAACACAAACAAAAAACAAAACACATCCGAACTTTCTTCAAAATAAGAACATTAAAACAATGAAATATTTTCCATAAACCATTTTTGAAGTTTGGTCGTAAATTTTTGTAGCAGCCATCAAAGTTTGCCCCTTTCTAGGGTGAAACGACAGGCGAAATACGAAAATTTGTACATCAAAAGTATAAAATATGTTCAATGTCTTCTTTTTCGATCATATTAACTATCTACCTCCTTCAACGAACAAAATAAAAAACTGGGGTTTGCTCTTCAACCTCGTGGTCTTTTGTGCGCTCTACTATTCAAATCCAGTTCACTTAGTAAACTCACGATACAGCTGGGTTAGACTGATCGTATGTGCCTTTCTACTGGCTGAATCCGGCCGAGATAACTTATCTTAATTCGCGCTATTGGATTACATTCGAGAAGAAGTTGTGCTGAAGTCTCCGAGGACTGGTCGCAGGAACGACAAGAGTCAGTGGACCATATCTCATATCTGTGCAGATTACTATGGAATGTCCTCAGGTATTCTTAGTTTGTCCTTAGCTTAGAGTTATAAGTTGCACCTATTTTTATTGTACCACCAGTAAGAAGTTCTTCTGTCGTGTAGTCCCTTAATTTGATCACAGCTCAAGTCTTTTAGCTTTAGCCTATCACTTCTAAGCAGCCTCATAGCAAGGAAGAGCTCGGGTCCTATTAATAACGAAGGCATAGCCTCTTTAACTAATCCGTCCGCTACTTCACTCTCAGTTATACCCCTATATCCTGCGACCCATATGAGCCGGATGCGAAGGTGCGTTCCTAGAAAATTTGATTTCACGATGCACTCAAATACTAATGAGAACTTAACTTCAAAGGCTGAGAACGTCTTGGGTGCCGCCTGACAGTCGCTCTCTGAACATAGGCAGATGCCATATGCTCCCGCTTGGAAGATGCTTGGAAAACTACCCACCGTCATAGGCCGCTTTGTTTTGGGACAATACATTCCAGAGCCTACGCCTTCTGATGTCTTCGAACCTTATCTGTACCAGTGTAGGTACACACTTGCAGTTTCGTTTCAAGAGCAGACACACTCTAGTTTACTTTGTAGTTCGGTTCGATCCCGATTTTCTTTACAAATTTAATAGCCTTGCGTAGCTGCGTAAGTGGGAACGAAAGGTTTAACGATTCCACGTTTTTCGATGAGATCACCTTTGTTTTACCAAAACCATTAGATCCATTCGTGGCCACAAACGGCATTGTTTGTCAGCAAGTGAAGCAGGTTATCTACTACTAGGCTCTACAGGAGGGGTGGACATCATTTACTTCTTTAAAGCTGATTAGTACTGTCCGCCGTTCCTGTTTCAGCTATCCTTGTCTGTAGCAGGGACTCTAGCCATTTGCAGTCAATGCAGTGCATGGATAAAAAAATATTTTTTTACACTATGACTATAAATCAACACCCAAAAATGCATCTCTGTTAGGCTTAAATACTGTTTGTAATTGCTTCTAAGTATCCATTCGTTTCTACTATTCTTACTGTATATTGATATCTCAAAGTAACTTATCCTATCTTTGATATAAGGCTCGTTCGGGCACCTGAGCACAGTGACGTTGCAGGAAACTCCAAGGCAGATGAGCTGGCTAGAAAGGGGGCTTGGGATCCCCTTGCTTACCTGCGGTCTGCTCCTGGAAAAATGGGATCCGCATCAACTTAGCGTGCGTTGGGCAAGTGCACAAACTTATAATGTGGTTCGGAGGCGCTCGAGAAAACTCATAAGTTTAACCAAATTTCACTTCTCGAATCTCAGCCCGCGAGATATGCATGCTGGGAACTCGGTATTACTTGGTTCCGTTAACAGTCAGCACTACGTTACCGGAACTTGGGAGTCACATATAAATAATATAACAAAAAAAGCCACGAAATCTTTGTGAACAACCAAACAATTACTAGGAAGATCCCGGGGACTCAGCCCTAGTATGGCCCTCTGGATATACACCGAAATGGTTAGACCAATCCTACTGTATGGGGCACTAGTATGGTGGAGCAAATCTATTCAAAAAACAGCAGTAACCAAACTGGGAAAAGTACAAAGGCTTGCTTGCCTATGCATCACAGGGGCTATGAGAACTACCCCAACAGCTGGCATGGAAGCACTCCTTAATCCCACGGCAACGAAAAGGAAGACTTTCAAGGCAAAAAAGGGGCAGATGTAAATTTCATCGGACCTAGTCCCATGTGTGGATTTAACAAAAACAGCCTAAAACAAAAAGTAAAATACTGGGCAAACTCTGTAATAAATCAGCATTGGAACAACGTAGAGGGTCTTAGACACTCCAAAAAGTTCTTAAGTTTCAATGCTAAAAGAGCTAAGATGGCCCTCACGTTAAACAAAAAGAGCATTCGCACTCTCACAGGCGCCCTCACGGGTCACTTCACCTGCAACAAACACTTACATAAATTAGGCATAACTAACACCAGCACCTGCAGATTTTGCTGCGAAGATGAGCAGTCTATAGAACATCTCATCATCGAATGTCCGGGGTTGACGCATAGAAGGAAAAAGTTTTTAAACAAGTTCATGCTTATAGATGAAGACCTACAATCACTCCCTCAGAAGGAGCTGGTACAACTCATAAGCATACTTAACAGTCAATAGACAGCATAGGGTGCACAATAGTTTAATATGGTCGCAGTGCTAAAGGCCCATACCTTAACCCTTTACTACCATTAACCATTACCCATTAACCGGAACGTACATGTGTGGAGAAGGTTTATGCTACTCCAACAACAACTACTTAGCATTACTTCGAATCCTTTTGCGTTAGCTGTATGGAGGATGAGGGGGGAATCATCTCAACACACTCGATTCCGTCCTACAAATCACGGTGTCGATTAATTAGTAGTTTATTCTCATTAACACGAAGGTGAACTCCCGTGTCAGTTTCGCTAATTTTCGATCTGGTTTCCGACAAGATTGGTTGCCTTTTTTTCCACCCTCAAGTGTTTGTTGTATAAAATAGGCTTAAATTAATTGAATAATTAATTAAAACTAATAAATTAAATAAATAATTAATTTAAAAAAATAAATTAACTAACGAAATAATTAATTGAAATTAATAGTACATTGACACGATCATACGCTCGCTTAAGATCTGATCTCGCTGTCAGCTATATCGTGCATTTTTCATTTCATTCCCTATAACATTCATTAGGTTTCTTCAATTTGCCATTTCCCCGCTCGCTATGTCTATAATCGATTAATTTCACAAAAAATTCTCCTATTGCTATTCTCTCTATTCGTCACTTCTCTACTCGCTAACTCTCTGCTCGACTAATTGAACGAAAAATTTGCAGGTAGAGCAACAACAAAGTTATGGAGCAAGATTCGCCGCTAGCGAGTACGGTTATACCTTAACCCTTTCGACCCGAACGGTACACATGTGTACCACTTAAAGATTCAGTGACACAATAATGACTCAGTGAATTTCTGCTGGTTTATGCTATTCACCTGATTATCTCTACTCTTTTCTAAAAATATACTGATAAGTTCCGTTACAGTTTTTGTTGTCTGTACTAACGAAGTCTGTGCTTTTGCATTGACAAGCAGTGGCAATTAAAATCGCGGTTAGTTTTCGCGGAGTTTTTCTAAGATATTCCGTACTAAGGTGCGAAAAATATAGAAACTATAATAAAATAAAAGTTTTTAAAAGTGTTTACAATTTGTGCATGTAAGTATTTATAAAAAAAAATATAGTTTTGCATTTATTTTAGCATATGGTACTTATGTGTATCATAGTAGGACGACATAAATACTACATAATGTGACTCTTCGTTTTGATCAAAATTTATATTATCCCTAAAAAAGATGAAGATATCCGAAAAATCCTGGAAGACGAAGCTGATAGTATCAGCGACTCAGAAGACTTCTCTAGGGACAATTTTCTTCCAAGTGATTGCACTACTTCCAGTAATAGCGAAGATTTAGTAGACGAGAAGAATGATGATGCTGACGAGAGATTCTTACCTAGTGGTGTCTTGAGCTCTAATAGCGGTAACGATGATACTGAAAGCGACATTGATGGCATCGCTTCGAATCCCGGCGCATCGAAAATAAATACTTGGAATACTCCTGATGAAAATTTTGTACCAAAAAATAGTCTTTATGGACTTCAGAACTGGCGGAAGAAAATGTTTTACCGTCTGATAATGATGACAGCAGTAAACGCTTGGGTTATTTACGAGTATAATGACCTCAACCGGAAAAAGATAGCATTCAAATCGTTTTGAGTTACTTTAGCTGAGGCATTGATCCAGGACGGCTTACAAACTACAGCACAAATTGCCAAATGCAAGGCAATACACCTTCCTGTTGAAGGTACTACACGACATCGTTGTATCAATTGCAGTTCTCAAAAAATTCAGACTCGCACTAAGACGATATGTAAAAAGTGTCAAGTACCGCTTTGCAAAAAGTGCTTCGCACCTTACCATACGTGAATTTTATGTAATATATAAAGATATTTTTCACTAAAATTTTCTTGATTATTATATTAACAATTAAAAATATATAAATAAAAAAAAAATAAATAAATAAAATATAAATTTTTGTGTCCATTATTTCTTATTTCTAAAGTGTGTTTTACCGGACGGCTGGTATTTATTTGTACCACATAACATCATGCAACGGTTTACCACCACCCACCGCAGCACCCTGTTATTGCATCGCAGATTTTTAATAATTTTTAAATTATACCTACATCACCTAATTAACCAACTTCGACAAACAATTTTATACCAGGATTACTGTGCGAATGTCGGTTCGAAAGGGTTAAGACGAATTGAGTACTATTCTATTCGTCTATTCTATCTATTATTGATTATACTATATTATTTCACAAACGTATGTAATTTTAGTCAGCTCTATTCTAGCGCTTCCAAGATATGTTTATTTATACCAGTTGCTTCATCTATTCGACATTTACTAACGCGTGGCGAAAAGAGGAGGCCTTATATCATGAACTTCGTAATAGTTTCTTAAGCAATCGTACATCTGCTAGATTTCATCGTAATCATCAGATGGACTTAAAAAATTTGGTGATGTTCCAGAAATAGAATTAGAAGAAATTAAAAAGCGCTACACAAACGACTTTCATAGTTATTAAAACGCAAATGGTTTTCGGGTCAGTAACCTCTTTAGGTGATGCGATGAATGCCACACATTTGTGATAACAACACTCGTGATTAATAAGTAATTCGTATTCATTTGGTATTTCACATTCATATTTAAATAAGCATTGCAGTGATGGCAATCGATGCCAATCGAGTACGACACAATCGGGTATACCTAATTAGAATTTATAAGTACTCATACATACATATTTAGTTTCTTATAACAATTCGATTCATACAAAAGTAAGTCAGATCATTGGTATGAATGAGTAAACGAGTGACCGATGAGTGGAGTTTATTATTAGAAAGCAGAACAGTTCTTGGCATTTATGTTTAAAGAGTATTTCCCTGAAATGTTAGCAGCAACTATGATTGGTCCACTCTGAGCAAGCAAATCGCGATGATTCTAAGAGATGACGATGTTGAAATATGGTCCGCTTATTTTTTAACTGCCAACAACAATCGCAAACATAAAAATTAAATAGTGGTTTCCCATAGAAGTAATGTGAGTTTTCTCGAAACTCTTTGGAATTAAAAACGACCATTTTGTTGTTGTTCACGTCGTCATTGAATCAGAAACGGATATTAAATATTCTGAGTATAGTTACAGTAGAAACTCGATTCTTGTACGTAATGAAAATCGGGCTCGGTGCAAGTTTCACGGTTGTCGCAATTTCTGACCGCGACCGATAAGTTTAATTTGCAATTAAAGAAATTTTCGATTACGATTTACTGAGCCTCTGCAGTGTCATACCATCATTTAAGCAAGCATTATTTGGCTCTGCGCGATCCAAATATATATTTGAATGCTGACGATATTGCCTCATCCGATGTAATTTTATTCGTATTTAGCATCACGTTGTTAGTTACGTCACCGACTGTTTCGCGGTCTTCATTACAGTGTTCTTCATTTGAAACTGTGGGTTCCGAATGAGGTTCAACAATACATAGCTCGATTTCAGATTGGGAGGTTCTTCTTCTCGAAGCAAAGCTGCAGTGAATGGGATGTTGGATGCATCATAAGCTACCTGTAATCGTAACTCTGAAAAAGGAATGATATCTTTACAATCCCAGTCAGATGCTTTTGCAAACAATTTTTGAAACGATGACTGAATTGAAGTTGCATACATTAGCTAAAAAGCATATTGCATTATTCAGGTCAGCATTTCGCAGTGACTCGTGGATAGTTGTGACGTGCAACAATGTGACTTAAGGGAACCCGGTGGTCTAGAAATTTCAGAAAATCGATTTTTAGTTTTTTCGATATTTCGCAATTATAGAATCTTCAGAATATACTGTGAAATTTTCATGCGGAAATCCCCAATATTATAGCTTCTTCAACCCATTAACTAGGTAGAGAGCGGTCGGCACGCTCCTGTATCTCAAACTTTAAACCCATTTATCTCGAAACGACCTTTTTCGGTCTTGTGTAGTAAAAAAAACCATTCAATCGAATCGTCTGAAATTTGAATATGTTGCTCACAACATCAATGGCTATCGCCTGTACTAGAATCATATTATTATTTCAATTATTTCGTTTTTTTTTATTAAAAAACTGAAAAAAGAACCGATTTTTAGAGTGTCAAATTCAAAACCGCGCCATTTTTTTTTAATTAATTTTTATTATTCTAGTAGCTACAGTCATACTGATTAATAATTTTTTTTTTGTTTCAGATAAATAACGGGTGATTTTTTAGCTATTATCTTTTTAAACAGTTGGTTTAAACAGCTGACGCACGCTTCGTGTTTTGTTTCACTGTCAAACATCTTCAGTTTGGTCTATAATTTAACCATGAATCGTCTTACCAACGAACAACGCTTGCAAATCATTGAATTTTATTATAAAAATGCGTGTTCTGTTAAGAAAGTTTCTCGCGCGCTTCTTCCATTTTATGGTCAGTTTAATCGACCCTCTGAAGCGGCTATTCCAGCTATTGTGACTAAATTTAGAACCAAATTTACATTATTGGTCATCAAACCACCAACACGCTTACGTAGAGTGCGATCTGAAGAAAACATAGCAGCTGTATCGGCCAGTGTTAATGATGACCATCAATTATCGATTCGTCGCCGTTCGCAGCAATTGGGACTCTGTTACTCAACAACGTGGAAAATTTTGCGAAAGGATTTATATGTGAAGCCTTTCAAAATACAGCTGGTGCAAAAATTGAAGCCGAACGACCTACCGCAACGCAGAATTTTTGGTGAATGGGCTCTTGGAAAGTTGGCCGAAGATGCACTTTTTTATCGAAAAATTGTGTTCAACGACGAAGCTCATTTTTGGATCAATGGGTACGTAAATAAGCAGAAGTGTCGATTTAGGAGTGAAGATCAGCCAGAAGAATTACAAGAGCTACCAATGTATCCAGAAAAGGTCACAGTTTATGGGCTGGAGGTATCATTGGACCGTACTTCTTCAAAGATGCTGCGAATCGTAACGTAACTGTGAGTGGTGAGCGCTACCGTGAAATGATATCAAACTTTTTTTTGCACAAAATGCAAGAGCTTGACTTGCATGAAATGTGGTTTCAGCAAGACGGTGCCAAAGCCACACAGCACGCGTAACAATGGACTTGTTGAGAGGCGAGTTCGGTGAACATTTTATTTCACGTTCGGGACCTGTCAATTGGCCACCCAGATCGTGCGATATAACGCCTTTAGATTATTTTTTGTGTGGCTATGTTAAAGCTCATGTCTATTCAGACAAGCCTGCTTCAATTAACGCATTGGAAGACGACATTAAAGCATTTATATGTGAGATACCGGCCGAAACATTGGAAAGAGTATGCCAAAATTGGACTAAGCGGATGGACCATTTTAAGGGCAGTCGCGGTCAACATTTGCTTGAAATAATCTTCAAACATTAAATCATATGGACTGTACTATCGATTTAAATAAAAATTTCATGCACTTTTCTGAATTTTACGTGTGTTTTTTTGAAAAACTTTCCTATAGCTCTTAAAAAATCACCCTTACGAAGACCCAAAATGGGCAACACCGTCCAGGTCCGATTTTTCGGGAGAGTCAAAATCAGCGCCATTTTTAAAACTATTAAAATTAAATCATTTTTGTATATAAAAGAAGTTAAATAAAAAACCTAAAAAAGTTGTTGTAAAAAATTTGTAAAAGAAATTCATGAAAATACCTTAAATTTTCCAGCTCTAGAAGGGCTTTTTGTAACGTTTCCACGGCAGTCGGTTCTACGTTACCGGAGCGATCCGGATTTATGTCCGGCCAAGAACTGTCACTTCAGCAGTATTCCCCGTATTTGTATGGGGAATGTTTATGCTACTACAACAACAACAGGGATTTTTTTGTTTTGAACTAGAACTTAGTAAGCCTTATAACGTTTTGATCCAAGGCCGTACAGTTTGCAGGAAATCAAATTACACGTATTTGGCCGTCATAGCTCTTTAACTCGGCCTCTTTAGGGAGCTCCATTATCAATAAGAAGAAGTGCTTTTTTCGGAAGATGTTGCGCACAAATTCACTCTTTTCCCAGTTTTTTTAAGCAATTTTTGATTAAAACAGTATTCTTTGATTTGCCAAAAAATTATTATACTCGTATATCTCTGGAGCAAATGTTCTGCGAAACCATTTTTCAACTAAAGCTGAGCATCATCCCAGCACTTTTATTTTCTTTGTCGACAACAGGCATATCAGTAGAAAATGTTAATGAACGCGGATTCGTTGATTCGGTAAAAGTAATGATTATTTGGGAATCATTACTTTTACCTTATGATTTCCAGCAGCATTTGTACAAGCAAGAACTTTATTCCCTCCTCGCTGATCTTATGCTGCGGAGCCGAGGTTTCTTTTGAGCGCACAAGAGTTTTATCGGGTAAGAGCTTCCAAACTTTGTCAACTGAAGTCCATAATTGTTGTGTTAATTTTTTACAAAAAATGGGTCGATCGAGTTTCTGTTGTAATTTTTTTTTATGATATGCACGAGTAAGTCTTCCCAAAACAAAATAGGTTCTGGTGAAAAAATATAATTGAGTACTTTGCCAAAAAATCCCTCTTGGAAGTAGTATTCCTAATTGATCACCCCTTATAAGGGAAATGCTAATGTGTCTGCTTATCAGCAAAATTTGTAAAGACGTATACAACACTTGAGAATCATAAAGAAATATCTAAGTGTGTATGTATGCACAAGCAATTGAGTAGACAAAAAATGTTTTCGAGCAAATCAGGTCAAATGCCTTAAGTGACAAAGACTCATATGTACATATGTATGTATGTGAAGCCATCAAATTGTGCTCACTGGCGTATCAATACGTTCTTAAAGGGGGGACCTCACTCACGTGCTTTTGAATACAAAGAAAATATTATATCTAAAATAAAGTTGAAATAAATTGAATGTTAGTGGGTTGAACCTCCGGTCAAGTGGTATTATGAGCAGCCCAAAAATCGGTTCTACGTTACTGGAACGACCCGGATTTACTATATTATGTCACTCCGGCAGCACTCTGCGTACATGTATGGGGAATGTTTTTGCTGCTACAATAAAGCTGCCTAATGCACCAAAGAGAGAGTGAGTGTAGCCAAAAAGAGGATGAACACCAAGGTTGCATTTTTGTTTTAATCGCATACTGACATTCGAAATTGAAAAAAATAAAAAAATAAACGACATACGCTTTTTTTTCTGCGAAAATACTGCTATGAAAACTATTTCGGTTATAGAACCAAAATTTACGACTTTTTTTTGGCGCTTTAGTTAAATAATGTGAATCTGGCCGAATTTTTAACAGAGTCAGCAGACTGGTCATTCAAACAATCTAGCAAATAGGTATCTGTAAGCTGCGATTGTTTTTCGTAATAATTTTTTTTTTTTTAATTATTATATTCAGAGCCGTAGAGAGCATATCCGGTCCCTGGGGGAAAATTGCAAATACGGGCCCTTTCCAATTATGTCTAATTCATATAATTCGAATTACTCTCGAGTCCGGGCCCTTCTGAGAACTCCGAGCCCGGGGTAAAAAGTCCCCGTGGCCCCCCCTCTCGTCGGGCCTGATTATATTTATTAAGCACAAGTCTTCTCTTATCGATAGTCCTAGGGCAAATGATGCTACGAGCCAGAAGTCTGTTTTTATCATATAGCGAACTTCAAACAAATTTTACTTTCCAGTGCACTAAAAACATAATATTATATTGTATGGGGCGAATTTAGCCTCAAGGGCCATCTGCCGGCACCCCTCCTTATGCATGCGCCCTTTGTACGAGCAAATGTATGTAAATAAATTCGTCTCCATATCTTCAAAAAAGAAAACAAAAAAAAACAATCAATATTTTACTGACGCGCCGCAAAAAGTTGACGCTGTAAAAAATGTGTAATTTATTCCAAATAAACCAAAATAAATCGCTGACCCACTAAATTCAAATTTAAATTACAAAAGTTAATCACAAAAGTTCAAGCGTACAAGTGTGATTAGGAGCATGACTAAAGTAAAGCGACAAGGCGGCCAGTCTGTGAAGTAGACACTCTTTAGACGGCTCATCATTAACACGAAAGCTTTTGCCTTCAAGCTTTTGTATTGTCTTTACTTTTTTATTTACACTTTCTTTTTACTATTTTCCACAATTTATTTCAATTTTGCTTTCTTATTCTCAGAAGCTTTGCTTTTGCTTTGCTAGTGCAATGAACTCTTTGCTTGTTTATGTTGTTAGTGTTTTGTACTTATCTTGGCTGTCTTTCACTGTGTGTTTTTTATCTTTCACTCAGCTGATTGAATTTAGCTGCTCTATTGAGAAGGCATTATAAACAAATTTCTTTGTTTTACAAACTTGTTTTTACCGCTAAACTCAGCAGCAGTCACTAAACAAAGGCGGCATGGCATACTTCGGTTAACCCCAACCCCGCTTCACACCCAAAAGGCAACAACCTAAACTCTCACACTCAAGTTGATTCCTCCTTTTTCGCTTCTACATCTTTTTACTTAAAATATTTTTATTTTAGTTTTTTCTATTTGGTTTTGCTATTTTCATTTGTGTATGCCCGTCTAGAGCTTGCTTTTTGCGCTGCTTGCACTCGCAGTCGCATTCGCATGATTATTACTTATTTACTTTTTTCTTATTTTTATTATTGTTATCTTGCATGCCGTGCTGCCTTGATTCTTTGATTGGTGGTTGGTTAGTCGTCTGCACGGTTGCTCGGATGCTTTTTCGGCTCTTGCGCATCGGCGACGAAGGCAGCGGCGGTGACGTCGACGTTATCGGCAGGCAGTAAGTGGTAGTTGGTGAGTGGTGGTGGGGTTTTGACCTCGAAAGCAACCTTAAGCAATTGCAAGTTCAATGCCATACATTGACCTTGAGCCGCTTACACCCCGTTGCGACTCGTGCCGGTCTAAATATACATAAGTGTGTGTGTGTGTGTGTGTGTGAGAGGTGTTGTGTTCAAAGCTTTCCTATGCAATGAATGTTTGTCATTTAGTTCGAAATGAGTAATTTAGATTATTTTATCAAATTGAAATGAGCAAACAGATACAATTGTGCATGTGATATCTACGATAATACATACATACATACAAACATATGTATATACGGTGAATATTCATATTCGCAAATAGCAAAAGGCACTTCATCATTTTATGCATTTATTATCTGCTATGGTGTTTTTATATTCTACTGCTTGTTTTTCAGGTGTCTGGCAGCACTTTTTCTTGTTGAAATAACCAAAATGGCACAAATGCTCAACAATTATACAAAATGTTAGGTTTTTATCGAGAGGTACAATATACAATTTTTCCAATAAAATTTTCAATGCACAGCACTTTGCAAAATATTCCTCATTTTCTTTGAATTACACTTGCATTAGCACAGATAAAATTTCAAAATTAAAGCAACTGCGGAATTCAGTAAAGATTTACTGAAAGAGACGCCTTAAGATGAATGACAGAACTTCATCCATTTTTGCCTGCCATTCTACGTGACTGAGAAAGAAAGAATTTAACCAGGGCAGCTTGGTACTAGTGAGGCCTAGGCTCATTTGACCGATTTTTTTAAAACAGATTTTGTGTTTCTCACATATTAAAAAAGGATAATGCTTCTGTTATATTGTGTCAAAATTTCAAACAAATCTGAAGAAAACTGAAGGAGCTATAGAGTTTCGACTGGAAGAATTTAGCCAGGGCAGCTTGGCACTAGGCTCATTTGAAAGACTTTTTATAACCGATTTTTGTGTTGTTCACATATTTAAAAAGCCTAACTTCCGTAACAAATGAAGTTCTAGACGATATTTCCCACATGGGATTAATATTTTCTACCAAAAACAATATTTCTTTTAATGAAAGTTAATGAATATTTTTTATCAATCATAATTTCCATTTAACTTTGTCTGTCTCTGCTTGGCGGTAGGGAAATAAATGCTGTGGCAGGAGGGGATAGAATCACTAGGTTCGTTCATAGAGGTACACCACAGAGCGACGTCCTCTCGCCTCTCCTTTAGCTAGTAGCTGTGGATGAAGCTTTAACTCGCTTAAACAGGGGTGTGGTAAAGGTGGTAGCATATGCCGATGACTTGGTCCTAATGGTCCCCATCAGTAATGACTGAAATTTTGGAAGGTGCACTGGCTACACTCAGTAGTTGGGCTGCCAGTTGCGGTCTCAGAGTCAACTCTTACAAAACGGAGTTGATGTTATTCACCAGGAAATATAAGCCTCCGCCTTTGAAGCTTCCAAGACTAAACAACCAGTGTCTTACACTCGCATCGGAAGTCAGGTATCTTGGTGTAATACTTGACCTCAAGCTCCACTGGAAGCTGCACATAGAAAATCGAGTTAAGAAGGCCCGTATAGCCTTCTACGCCTGTAAATCTATGCTCGGCAAAAAATGGGGTCTCAGGCCACGTGTCGTACTTTGGATGTACAACTTAGTGGTTCTGCCAATTTTATCATATGGTTGCCAAGTTTGGTGGGTAGCTATTCAGAAGGACTACAACACCACTAAACTAGAGAGAGTGGCAGACAACTGCATGTGTGGGCATCACTGATTCTTGTAGAACATCTCCCACTGCTGCGCTCAACGTTATTCTGCACTTACTTCCTGTGGATCTGCAAGTTAAATCCATTGCTGCTCAGAGCACTATTAGGTTAAAGGAGCTTGGCCTCTGGAGACAATTTCCTATAGGGCATAGTAGCGTCTTGAAGCAGATCTTCCCTTCCTTCTCTGTTCTTCGCACTGATCTCTCCATCCGCAAACTGGAATTTGAGGGTTGTGCTAGGGCTATCTTTCCTAGCAGGCAAGACTGGAACGAGGGTAGAGTCGGCACGGATATAGGTACCTCTGTTTTCACTGGCAGATCCAAGATGGGATCTGGAGTGGGAGCGGGAGTTTTCTCTAAATCAGCCAGCATTTCGGTCTCCTTTAAACTGCCAGAAACGAGCAGCGTTTTTCAAGCAGAGGTCTTCGCGTTCCGGCACGCATGCAAATTGCTTCGGGATCGCTGTCGGGAGGAAGACATTAATATTTTTTCCGACAGCCAAGCTGCGACCAAGGCGCTGTCGACGCCGTATTGCAGCTCTCTTCTGGGGAACTCCTGTAAGGAGGAACTCAAACATCTCAATCGAGCAGGAAACATCTCCCTTATCTGGGTTCCTGGGCACAGGAATATAGAGGGAAATGAAATTGCCGACGAGCTTGCCAAGAAGAGGTCGACAGAACCGGTTTCAACTGTCCCCCTCTCAGACATCGGTGCCCTATTTATTTTCAGAATACTCGTACTAAAAACTGTTGCGTTGTTTGAATAATTTTGCTCCCCTCCGTACATGCCACCTGCAAAAACAAGCCGAGCACTTGACAATTTAGCTAAAACCAGTTGAAAGTCATTGAATGGCGTTGAAAGGCATAAAATCAAATAATCACACCTTTGTTGTTGGTATGATGGTCTTTTTTACGAAAGAAATGTTTTTGTGCTGCCATTTGCCTTTGTGTTTTATTAAATCGAGTTATCTACAATCGCCTTTTCACCTGAGTTCGTTCAAACAAAAATAATCAAAAGCAATATCAAACACTAATTAAAACCTACAAAACAAAAATGCAAAACAAAAAAAGCAAATAACAACAAAGGCACATGCATAAACACTTATAAAGTATATTAATGTGCCGCAATTGCAAGGTGCCTTTGTTCGCGTATCTCAAAATGTTTATTTATGCTTTCGAATCCACTTCGTCCCCTTCAAAGTAATCCACCTCCAACAAAATGCACTTATGCCAACTTTTTTTCGTTTCTAAACACAGTTGTTAAGTAGACTGGAAAAACCCCGATTTATGTCAAATTCAACTCGTGGAGTTTAAAAACCTAAGCAAATAAAGTAGATTTGCCCAGCTTGTTGGAAGACTCAGCTGTTGTTAGCCTATCAAAGTAAATTTTAACCAGAAAACTACTTAGAATCCCACACAATGCCGAACAGGCGTAGGGAAAATATTTCATCGAATTACAGTTACCACACAAAATATTATGATCAGGGAGTCGATTCGCCGTCTGTGTAAGAGTGAAGTGAAAAAAAGTTTCGTTCTCTCTCTCCCTCTTTTCACAAAAGATTATTTTGCGAATCTTGTTCGTGTCATGATAAAAGTGTTCCATTTCCACTGTAGCCATTAAACTGTTGCAAGTGCGATATTCAAATGCCAAATGACATTTGTTTTGCAGCTAAAGTAAATTTAGAAAGAGTAAGAAATAATTATTTTGCTTGATTTGGAGCAGAGTTTGTTCTGGGCAAAGGTAAGAAAACGATTTTTTGTCAATTTAAAACTATTTGAAAAATAATTCAATATTTATAGGAATTTGTTGATAGAGCTGAGACGCTCACTTCGCGATGGACAAAATCCATCAACGATGAGTTTTATTTAGAGAACTTTGAGGAACCTGAGGTAATGCTAGTTCATCTACAAATATTTCAAGTCGGGAATATATAATAATAACAATCAATTGAAAATGTTTGCATGTTCATTTATTATTTTCCATTCGTTCTTAAGCTAAAGCTGGGCTCAGAGATATCGCCTGCCTCCATGAATCGATAGATCTTCTAGGTCGCAGTGCTAAATCCCCTCATAATAATAATAGCAAACATAAGCGCAGAGTCTGGTAAACGCATAAACCACAAGCCATCGATGAAAATTGCTGCAAAATGAAAGCTTCTGCGTATGTGGTACGGGAGTCAATAAAACAACTAGAAAAAAAACTCGCCATTAGCGGATATTTGAGTTCATATCGGGCAGAGCTTTTGTGAGAAGGAATTAAGTCGAAATTGCCAAATGTGCCACTGAGGAACAAGGAGGACTTGAAATGAGAAATAAGTCAGGCAAGGGAACAAACTTCACCATTTTACACACAAACATTAATTGACTCCATGCTGCAACGGGTGCAAGCTGTAATAGATGCTCGAGGTAGGGCACCAACCACTAATCATTTTTCATATTTCTAATTTCAATTTTTTTTATATTATCCTTATTGCGATCTGTTTAATAAAACTTAACAATATTTATACTTACAACCAAGATGTTCCACGAGACATGCGTGGAAGGCACCCAAGGTTTTAGGATAGCTGAGTACAGTGAGAACTGATTTTCGAGGGAAGCATGGGAATTGCAATTTAGCCCTGCGAAATAATTTGTCAGATTGCTTTGGGCATGATTATGTTATTGGGCTTAACAGGTGAGCAAGTATTTCACTTGAGTGTAAAGGTAGGAAGGTAGGTTTGGGAGCCGCATCGCACATAGGGACAGTGATGCCACTTAGACCACGAAATGGATCCGTCGTGAGCCGCAGCGGCTGGGCTACATTTCCCTATCCAGACTGAACCACTCTGAGCTTTGTTCAAAGCCTAAAAGGTAGTTAATACCTAAAGTATATATATAATCTATATCCATTAAGAAGTAGGATGTTCTTGTTATTGTTATTCTAGCAGCATAAACATTCCCCATACTTACATACGGTGAATGCTGCTGAAGTGACAGTCCTTGGCCGGATATAAATCCGGGTCGTTTCGGTAACGTAGAACCGACTGTCGTGGAAACGCCATGGGATCTTAAATATGAGTTCCTGCTTCTGGCTAGAGCCGGGCATGTGCAAAAAAGGTGTTGAATTGTTTCCAACTCCTCCACATTCCCACAGCTACGACAGAAATCATGCATGTAATGTCCACAGGTACTGGCACTAATCCATCTCTGATTTTCAGAATTGAATAGTGCATCCATAGCAAGAAGCTTACAATTGCGTTAAATTTATTTATGTTTGGCATACAGGTAGCTTCTCTTACAAGTTGAGCAGCCTTACAGTTCCCTGGTATATCTCTGTGGACTCGAACCCAACATAAGACAGTACGATACCATTTAGCCATCGCATTAGGAGATTGGCGACTATGTAAGAGACTCCCTGATGTTATTTGGAATGCATCCAGAGCTCATAGGATAAGGTAAAAAGTGTAAAGGTAACTTGAACAGATTTTGTCTTACAAGTATCTATGATCATGATTTTATTTTCCAGTCCTTGAAGCATTGAATTATTTCTATAAGTTTTAACGGTTTTATTTGTTAATAAAAAAAAATAAAAAATATCGGTTCAATACATAGTATATTAATGTTTATTTCCAATCACTTAACTTCTGTGTATACTAAATTTTGAAAACAACTGTATATAACGGTAAATAGGTATACAGACATTGTTTGTTGACGGGACGAGCCAATCTCTCACATTTATACGCCTAGTTTTATAAAATGGTATAAAGTGATGGGAAACCTGCTTAACAAGTTTTGAGGTTAAGAGGTTTTTTGCCGAGAGCATTTAAGATTCTATCCAGAGGAACAAAAACTAGGTGGATATGTGCTATGGAGAAAACACTAATTCTAAAGCTTTTAATGGCGATCACTTCATATATGCGCCATATTTAACTAAAACTTTAATACATTACAAAATTGTATATGTTACAACTTTTATTAAAATTTAAAATTTATTAAAATTTTTGAAATTTTGTAAGACAAGGATTATGACTTATATATGTACATATGCAGTGTACTCTGTCCTAACAGGTGTGCTTTCTCCTCTTCAGTACATACCACAAATTCTTAAGGGGTTAAATGCAGTTAAAATTAAAAAAAAATCGATGTTTATATTTTATTTTCTTACGTATTTATTTTCCTCTACGTATTTAAGAATACACACAGAAAATAAAATATCTTTGCGGTGAATAAATTCGAAGTTACACGCAAATTTGAAAAGGCGTTTCAGAGTGCTTGAAATTAATTACAAGGCCGGAGCGGCAGCGCGTTTTTCTCAAAATGGTGTTTTCAAAGTCGCTGAACAACATTACCCGAAGAGGCATAAAACGGTTAGTTTCAAATTTTAACACGAGCTTCTTAAATATATTTTTTAGTAGTTCATCAAAGATTTTTTCTCACCGATTTTCTTCTTTTTTTTATAAACAATTGAGGGCTGAAATTTTGGTCAAAAATCGATTTTTTGTTTTGGAGAAACTGCCACTTGGCCAAAAAAATTTATTTTGCTTATTTCTTCGATTAATTACTAGGTTTTATATTACCTTGACGAAATCTATTTGGGTTTTTAATTTCAGAAGATGCAGTTCAGAGATATAGTGGCCACCTCAAAACGTCTGTTTTGAGAGCAGCTCCCGGAGATCAGCTGTAGCACCTTTCCAAATAAATATTTTTACTAATACTAAGTTTTAAAATACAGTTAAAAGGTAACATAATGTGTGTACAAATTTTTAGATCAATAAATTTAAAAGTTTTCTGGAAAATTAACTTTTTTCGACCTTCTCGAACTTTATGTTGCCACTTAAGAATATTTGAAATATTTTTGCTTCTGAACGGACTAGCTTTTTTTATACTTTTCTTATAAGCAGACACATTTTTTGGTCCCTAAAGTGTCCGTTTAAGAGAGAGTACCTTGTACTATTTTAGTTAAATTATAAGCTATCGTTTTTCACAAAATAAAAAAGGTGTACGCTTTTCAGTGGCACCCACTGTGTTTATACCTACATATTTTTTAATAGACGCAATGAGACTTTATGAGGTAATCAAAATGCGACATGAACCACAGTAATTTTTTTACGCAGAAGTTCAACAGAGTCCAACACTTACCTTTCTTTGTCGGCTCTTCCGGTTCAGCAACTAATTTTGAAATTTGATTTGATTGATTTGGCAATGCCGCAATCGCATCGCTTATCGGCGTGAGTGTTGTCATATTGTCATCCTCTTTCGGAATGACGACATTGTCATTATTTATGTGTTTGTTTTTATTGTTTTCGCTCAAAACATTTTCGTTTGCAACATCGATGCTGACAATTTCTGCAGTTGATTTCAACAGCAACAACATTGTTGCTGAGTTCGATAGTGGCGAAAACGAATCGTTGGATATGTCCGTTGTCTTATCTTTTGTTGTAAATTTCGTGGCATCCACCTGCTGTTGTTGTTGTTGTTGCTCAAACAGTAGTTGTTGTTTCGTTGCTTGCTGCTGTGTTTTTTGCTTCTTCCTGCTCTGCTGGCTTGGTGAAGATGTCACTTCTGCTGCCATTGCAGCTGCTTTTGTTACTTTGCGCTGCTGACGCTGACCGATTGCGGCGTTTATCGCTTTCCGCTGTGTCCATTGAATGTGAAAATTGGGTAAAGTTCTTTGCCGCTGGAAAAAATTTTGAAAATATTGTTGTTGTTTTTGCTGACAATATTGCAAATAGTTGCTATTCACATCACAGGAATAAAACGCTGTTGCATTATTGAATAAAGGCCAATAGCCTTCCACATTGTTGTTAGTGTCCATATTTTGGCCAACTGTGGTTGGCGAAATGGCGCGTGGCGAGGCATAGGGTGATTTCGGCTCCAATGTGCCGGCAACTGTCTTAATAGCAGCTGACGTGGAGGCCATTGGCGCGCTGTTACGCGGCACAAAAATCGGACTGCCGATATTCATTGCGCGGCGATGTTTCGTTACAACTTTTTTTCGATTTGTATATCGTTTCGTTTGTAAAAACGTTTCTGCTTTGTTTTGCTCTTTGCTGAGTTTTGTTTGTATTTACAGAGAAAAATTAATCGTTCTCTTCCTCTTGAACGTAATTAACGAGGCTGTTGGCGTCGCACACAACAATTGTTAGTGTATCGTTGTTTTTGCTACTGCTGCTATTCTCTTTGCTGCAGCTGATTCTGCTGGGCGCTATGCCCTTCTTTCTAGTTCGCTATGTGTAATCGATAAAATTTCGCAGATCACAGTTCGCGATCAGCAGATGCGCACGTCCGCGCTGCAGGAAGTGTTTGATCAAACGCAATGAATTGCGAATTGCTGGCAATTGTTGCTGATAGGCGAAAGCGCTTGTACGACGTTTATTTAGACAAACTGCGTACAAGTGGTGTCGTTTGTTGTTGCTTGTCTTAACTACTTTATCAAGTTTGCAAGCGTGTTTTGTTGTTGTTGCTGACAATGTTTTTGCTTTTTTTGCACGTTCTGCACTTTGCAATTGTGGCTGACTGAGTGTTGCTGCGGTGTCAGGCGGTGGTTCTTGTTTTAGGTGTTGTTGTTGTTTGGGTCGCTTTATTAATTTTGATTTGTATTTTTGTGGTCGTTGTTGTTTTGGCAGAAGTTCCAATTTGTACATAGTCTGCGTTTATTTGTTGAATGGGTGGTGTTTTTCGAATTTTTTTTTCTTGATTTATTTGCAATGGCTTTACTCAAAAAATGTCCTCCCACACTTGAATAAACTGAAAATACAAAACATAGAAAAAATAAAGTTTTTAAATATATATATATATATGTATATATAATTATGTGTAATGACCCTTTTCTCAACCAGCGCTTAAAGTGAACGATAGAGACCTGGTGCTTCACACGAAGAACCTTTACATTTTGAGGCAAAAACAGACAATAGCGATAGTGACTTTGATTGTGACCTGGGAACACCAAAACCATTTAACCAAGATGATTTAAACGACCTCATTAGAGATCTGGGACTGTCAAAGACTGGTTCAGAAATTTTGGCGTCTAGATTAAAAGAAAGAAACTTAGTCACAAAAGAAACTAAAATTTCTTACTATCGCAGAAGAGAAAAAACTTTCCTTGAATATTTTGCTGAAGAAGATGACTTTGTATTTTGTGAAAACGTACCTGGTTTAATGGCTGCAATGGGATTACAAAATTACGTTTCTAGTGAGTGGCGTTTATTTATAGATTCATCAAAACGGAGTTTAAAATGTGTTTTCTTACACAATGGGAACAAATTGGGCTCATTGCCTATTGCACATTCTACTAAAGTAAAAGAAGAATATACAAATATTGCTCTGGTTTTAGACAAAATTAAATATGCGGAACACAATTGGGTCATTTGTGTCGATTTAAAAATGGTAAACTTTCTTTTAGGCCAACAAGGTGGTTACACAAAGTTTCCCTGTTTTCTTTGCTTATGGGATAGTAGAGCTAAAAATCAACATTGGATTAAAAAAGATTGGCCTGCTCGGGAAGCGTTAGTACCAGGACAACAGAACGTGATAAACCCACCTTTAGTACCAAGGGATCGTATAATTTTACCTCCGTTACATATAAAACTGGGGCTTATAAAACAATTTGTTAAAGCTCTTGACAAAAATGGAAATTGTTTTCTTTTTCTGTCTAAAAAGTTTCCAAAATTGAGTGCACAAAAGATAAAAGCGGGTATTTTTGGCGGGCCACAGATAAGGTCAAATTTCATAGACACTATGACAGTGATTGAGAAAATGGCATGGAATGAGTTTGATTGGCTTGTTCAAAATTTCTTAGGAAATAAGTAAAGTTCTGACTATTCTCAGCACGTCGAACAACTAATGAGTCACTTCCAAAGGGTTGGATGTAATATGAGCATTAAGTTACACTTTCTTCACAACCATCTGGACTATTTTCCAGCCAATCTTGGGGATCTCAGGACCTTCGTACGATGGAGGAACGCTATCAAGGTTACTGGAACACACACATGATGGCCGACTATTGTTGGAGCATTAACAACAGTTCCATGCCTTCAACTTCAGCAAGGAAATCATATAAAATTAAATTTTTTTAAACTTAAGAAGGCAATAGAATAAAATAATCTTTAAATCTATAGTGTTTTATTACAAAAAGTCAAATGTGTCATATAGAGTCATATAGAGCTGATACAGGAATTTCAGTTACAGATTTGAAATTGTCATTAAAAATGCTGTTGTGCAGCGTATGTATTAACGCTATGTTTTTATTTTTTCAAATAAAACAATTAATCGCAAAAAAAAATTATTGAAAGTCATAATTTTTTCGGGCTTCTGACTACCCCTAACCAGTGATGGTAAATGCTTTTTTGAAAAATCCCTACACAGCTCAAAAAAATTCCCAACTTTTCCCGACGCCTCAAAAACGTTTCCCTACAAAATTCCCTACATTTTTTTCTCCTGTGTTTACGCTGTAATGATTGTTTTGTTGTTGAGGCACTTGCAACGTCAAAATTGTTGTTTTGACACTTTATAATTAAAATAAATTGTATTTCAAATATATATAAATACACATATTTATTATACATATTATAAACACATATATAAAGAAAAATTCAGCAAAAAGACTAAAAACTAGACTTTTTCATTACATTCAGTTCTGTTTAAAATAAGAATGAGTTTCAATTTTTTCAGAATCCGGCACGATTACTTTTAAGAGTGGAATTAAATGGTCCACCACTTGCAGCGCGACATTATGCTCAGCGAGTCTTATTTCCAAATTTCTGGAACCATTTGGTTTTCTCGGCTTTTTCTTAAAAAAACTGTTCATTTTAGGTGTTTTTTTTATTGCCTTCATATTTTTTTGGTGCATGTTTGTTTCGGCGTGCTTCTGCAAATCAGACGTGACGCAGTTCAAAATTTTGTGGTACGCAGCGCATTTGCATTTGAATGGATCGTTAGCCACAGCTTTCAACCAGCCACTAAAATTGTCGTCGTCAAGCCACTTGTTATTGAACTTTTGTTTCCGATACTTGAATTTTTTTCCTGGTGTTCCTCCGAAGAGTCAGTTGAAGAGGAGGAGCTCATTTTTGTAAAACATATGCATTTTAAATATAAAAAAAGCTAAGATTAAAATAATTGCAAACTTACTTCAAAACTGAAAAGCACCAGAAAACGCGGGACAACTAACAATTTTCGCGCGAAGAAAAAATCGCGTTAGCGTTAACGAAGAGAAAATGGCAATGTTACCGTATTAATGCTTTAAAAGTATGCTGCCGTAAGAAAAACAAAAATACTGGCATGAAATTTTACTGTAATGAAATGAACTTTTTTAATTTTTCCTCCTATTTTAAAATTTTTTCTGTCGTTCTTGAAAATTCCCAACATTTACAGAATTAAAAAAAATCTGTCCTTTTTCGACAAAAATCCCTACATGTAGGGAATTTTCCCTACATTTACCATCACTGCCCCTAACTCCCTAAGCACACTTCAGCTTCCACTTTCTACAACCCTTTCATGTTAATGATTCGTCACAACAGCGCCATCTATGTTGTTTGTAAACAAAAAACAGCTGATTGACTATTTTACATATTTCGTTGCCGGTATTTTGGTGTATTGAGTAGTAACTAAGGTCACAATATTCATATCTTCTGAAGCATTGAAGTTGTTGCTGCTTTTATAATTTTGTTTGCCAATTAATGAAATATTTAAAAAAAAATTGTCTGTTAAACCAATGCTAGAGCAACAGATTTTAACGACTTTTTTTCTGCACTGCGGCACTGTCGAGTATTTAAAACTATTAAATAAATATTTAACGATTTGTAAAAATTTTTAAGGGTATGCAATCGCCTTTATCGTGTCAAGACTCTAACAGTAGGTTAAGAAAACAGCCCTACATGTAGACTTTACTAATTTTCCCAATATTTACCTGTCTCTATTTACTTGTCACTTTAGCTGCTCCGTTGCAAATTCCAGTGAAAATTAACAACCGTAGTGTATTTCGCAAAACAAAAACTGCACTAAAAGTCGCATATGTATGTACACAAATGTATGTATGTTTATATACAACAAAAATCAATTCTATCACTGTGAAGTGTAGTAAATTATTTTGTAGTTGTTGTTGTTGTTCACTTTCGGCGTTGACACGTTTTCTTGCGTTTTCTTATTATGGTCGCTCGTTGGTTTTTTTTTTTAATATTATTTTTTGATTAGTTTTACTTTTTAAATAATTTCGTTAAGCGCTACTTTCTGCGCAACACAAATACAAGTGGACATAATCGTGTATATGAGGTGTGCGCTATGTCTACAGCACGGCGAAAGTGACACTAACCATGTGTCGGGAGGGCGAACATGCCCCGCATTCCAGAGAGCAGCCCAACAGAAGAAAGTATGAAGGTCTTGCAACTTAACCTCAACCACTGCGAAGCAGCGCAAAGCCTGCTTACCCAAACAGTATACGAACTGGGCATCGATGTTGCTATACTTAGCGAGCAATATAGAAACAGGCACGAGGCGTCATGGGCCAGCAACGTAAATGGCAAGTGTGCCATATGGAGCTGCGGGAGTAACCCAACCCATCTGGGGAAACCAGTTGCAACAACCGGCTATGTGCGTGCCAAAATAGATAATATACACATATACAGCTGTTACATACCACCCAGTACAGATTTGTGTACCTTTGCCAGTATCATGGACGAACTGGTTAATGACGCTAAGCAAAGAAGCGCGGCACTCATAGCAGGTGACTTCAATGCGTGGGCAGCAGAGTGGGGATGTAAGAGAACAAACCCGAAAGGCAGGGAGCTTTTAAATGCACTAGCAGCGCTTGATTTTGTTCTACTCAACAGTGGTACGGAGAACACATTTAGCAAAAATGGTACTGGTTCCATCATAGACCTTTCTTTCATAAGCAGGGGACTAAGTAGAGCTACAAGATGGTACCTCAGCGACTGCTACACACATAGCGACCATAAGGCAATAGTCATTGCCATCGAAAAAGCTCAAGTAGGCACGATACCCTACAAACGGCAAAATGGGTGGAAAGCGAAAAGCTTCGACGAGAAGCTCTTTGAGATAGCCTTCGACAACACCGAGGTAATATGCACGGTTGAAACTGCAGCGTCGGAGATAAGGTCAGCCATCACCAAAGCATGCGATACCGCTATGGTCCGACAAGGAAGACACCAAACACGTAAGCCAGCATACTGGTGGAACGACGAGATTGCGGAGTTGCGAGCACAATGCAATCGGGCCAGAAGGCTATGTCAGCGCTCACGGAATGCAACCAACACTGTAGAACTCAGGCTCAACTACAAAAATAAGCGTAAAGCGCTTAAACTGGCCATTCGCGATAGCAAGCGCAATATGTTCAAAGAGCTATGTGACGACGTCAATAATAACCCATGGGGCTCAGCCTATAAAATAGTGCGGAACAAGATGAAACAGACGGTACAACCAACATGCCCAATTCTCTTGGACCAGATTGTACGAGAACTCTTCCCTCCGCAGCCTGACTTTGTGAGAAAGATAGATAGCGAACCAGCCACCAACATCCCGGCGGTAAATGTAGCCGAAGTGCTCCAACTAAGTAGCAAATTATCGTCTCGAAAAGCGCCTGGGCCAGATGGAATTCCAAACATTGCGTTGAAAAAAGCCATGCTGCAAAACCCGTGCTTGTTTGCGAGAATTTTTAATGTGTACCTGCAAGAAGGCGTCTTTCCAAATATCTGGAAACTACAAAAATTGGTACTTGTACCAAAAAAACCAGGTGCTTGCGCTCCAAATGAATACCGTCCACTGTGTATGCTGGACTCCATTGGTAAGTTGTTTGAGCTTGTGATTAAAAACCGGCTGGAAATATATGTAGACGGACAGCTGTCAAGCTACCAGTTTGGCTTTAGGAGGAAGCGATCTACCACAGACGCGATAGAGGCCGTAAAAGTAATTGCGGAAAAGGCAATTGAAGGCAAGCGATGGTTAGGTGGTGCAAAAGAATATTGCCTAGTAATAACATTAGATGTCAAAAATGCGTTCAACAGTGCCAGATGGATAGACATACTACACGCCCTCCGCGCGATGCAAGTGCCTACCTATCTACAGCGTATCATATCCAGCTACCTGTCTGATAGGGTGTTACGTTACGGCAGCGACAGCGGAATTGTTGACTACCAGGTCACAGCTGGTGTGCCACAAGGATCCGTTCTAGGGCCCCTCCTGTGGAACATTATGTACGACGGCATTTTGCGACTAAAGGTACACAAGAGAGCAACATTCGTTGGCTTCGCGGACGATATATCAATCGTTGTAACCGCGAAAACGCTCGCGGAAATTGTAAATATCGCGCAACAAGCTATAGGCGCGGCTCAAAGATGGCTAGGCGCGAATGGTTTAAAGCTAGCTACGCATAAAACAGAAGCCGTACTCATCAGCAGCCGAAAGAGAGTTGAAAAGGTCAAGATTAGAGTTGGGGACAGCATTATCGAGTCAAAGCCATACATAAAATACTTAGGCGTCTTGGTAGACCACCGAATTAGCTTCCGATACCACTTGGAATACGCTAGCAACAAAGCTGCGACTGCGACAGCAGCCCTGGCTAGAATAATGGCGAACATTGGAGGACCAAGGCAGCAGGCAAGACAGGTCCTGGCTGGAGTAGTGAGGTCTATCCTTTTATATGGCGCGACAGTTTGGCGCGATGCATTCCAACACGCTTCATACGTACGAAGTAGTAACTCCACGTACCGCTTGTGTGCTCTTAGAGTCTGCTCTGCCTTCAGGACAGTCTCAGAGGATGCGGCGCTCATCATAGCCGGTCTATGCCCACTCGACTTGATAGCGCAGGAGATGTATGAAATGAGACGTATGAGGAACAACCAAGCCCAATGCGATCAGCTGGCACTGAGAAAATCCATAAACCACCGCTGCGTGGACCAATGGCAGACGCGATGGGACAGTGCAAATAAAGGCAGGTGGACCCACCGTCTCATCCCCAACGTTGAAGCTTGGCTCCAGAGAAAGCACGGAGAAGTAGACTTCTATGTCTGCCAAATCCTAAGTGGCCATGGTTGCTTTAAAGCGTACCTTCACCGCTTTGGACACGAAGAAAGTCCATACTGCGAGCAGTGCACACCAGCAGTTGAGGAGGACGCAGAACATGTGCTTCTCACGTGTCCCCGCTTCAGAAGAGTAAGGGCTAAACTAGAAGGCAACCTTGGCAGCAGCATCACGCCCGAGAATTTAGTGCCACTGATGTTGATGAGCCAGGACAATTGGAGCAAAGTCCAAAACATGGCTGCTGAAATAATGCAGCAACTTCGAAATAGCGAGCAGGCAAGGAGGATGCGCGAACGTCAAATAAGAACGTGAAGCAGCACACCTATCCAGAGATGAAAACACAGGTAAACTGACGATACCACTATTAGAAACTAGCTTTTCTATGGTAACGAACAGGGACATGGGGGGAGGGGGCGTATAGATCCGACAGGGGTGGTTGTCTTCTGATATGACCTAACAGTGGTGGTAATAGGCAGATGCAGCTTGTGACATATTGCATCAGAACAGTAACTGACGTTGAGTGCAACGCTCAAACCGCCTCCCGACGAAATACTTGACGGTAGTACCGGGGGGATCGGTACTTTGACGGTAGGAGGTTTAGTTCGGGTTAAAGTCCCACACTGACGGGGTAAGGCTTTCGATGCTTCCTCCTCATAAAAAAAAAAAAAAAAAAAAAAAAAAAAAAAAAAATAATCGTGTATATAGCACAAACATACACATGTATGTATGTATGTATGTATGCGATAAGTTGACGCGCCACACTGACTGACGTCAGCGCAATTATTTTAGGGATTTCTACGAAAGTTCTATGAGTGAAACGATTGCTTGTTGTTTTTAGATTGTTTTTTTTTTTTGTAATTGTACCACTGCTGCTGCCGTTTTTCTGCTTTTGTGAAATTATTTCACTTCACTTTCTAAATGAGTAAAATTTTGTATTCTCTTTCGTGCGCACTGTTACCTTTTTACTTGTTTATTTGTTGTTGTTGTTGTTTTTCATATAAACGAAACTTGATTGTTTCACCGAATCAGCTGATTTTACATCACCTCTGCTTTTGTTTACTTTTGCACTGCATTCAAAATGAGCTTGCATTAAAAATCATTGATTTCAAAGTTCAACTAAAATTTACACACGTACGTTCATGCATATGTGCATATATCAATAGGCTGTGCAAAGTGGAAACATAATGGAATTGAAACAAAACAAATCCAACCTTTAGACAATGAACCCAAATGAATGAATGGCGAGCTAATTAAGCGGCGCTTTCTTCACTGCTGTTATTGCTGTTGATGTTTACTGTTCATAAAAACCTTTTCCGAGTGTTAATTTTTTAAGAAATAATCGTCCAGCAAATTTCTTTTTCCCCCTTTTTATTTTGTTCTCGTATTGTTATGAAATTTATTATTTTCTAACTTTCACTTTAACTTGTTGTTTTTTTGTAATCTTCAAACAAGAATTAAGCATTTGAATTTCATCTATGCGACCATACCACAGCGGCCAACGTCTAGAAACTAAAATTAACGTTGACTACTTTCGCTTAGTTCGTTTTACAAATTCTATTTTTGTTGTTATTATTTTATCAAATACAGCTTCCCATTACATGCGGCCACACTTGGCATCTGACACATTTTCTAATAGAATATTTGCAATTTGTAATGTGTATTACATACATATATAAAAATATATACATACGTGCATAATCTTCTCTCAACCAACACCAAACAAAAAATATAGCAGAGCACTTTTCTCAGAGTTCAGCTTATTTAACTTCTTTGAACCGAACTCATCAGAGAAACTGTCGCCTTTTCTTCAATCAACCGTTAATTTGTTCAGTTTGTGAAACGTTTCACATGCAATAATAATTTACTATAAAACTCAATTCATTTTATGAGACAGCAATTCCACAAAATCTAAATAAATTAATATTTTCCCTTCTACATACACACGTACAATCATATAGAACAATGGAGCATCAAAATGCGCCGCGAGTTCACAACACCAAAGAAATTCCCCGCTTTTCAATTCGTTTTTTTTTCGTATCGAACGAGTAGAAATATTATTTAGTAAGTATATTTGTAAATATTATTAAACTCGTAGAGGCATAACGCCAGCGCGTCTTACCGTTAGGGAAACTACGAACGTTTTGAAATGATTTTTGACTTGCACAATTTTTAACAAGTAATTGATAAAAGGAAATCACAGCGAAGCCACAGCAGACCGCAGACAGCGAACAGCCAAAACAGTGAACTCAAGCATAGACAACAAAACAAATGTAGTATGCAAAAGCATTAAGCAAATACAAAGTAAACGCAATCAAAAGCAATAGAGCATTTTAGTGAAAATACACACACACACATACATGCAGTGATAATAATGATGATGTACGCGAGAGCTTTTCAAATTTCTACATGAACTTGCTCTAGCTATAATATTTTCTTAGTGTATGCGATGACGGCAAGAGAGCGCAAAAATTCTTGTTGAGATATAAAGTCAAATAGGTTCTCTCAGAACAAAACAAAAATGCAAGAATAAGCAAAAACTGATGAAAATCAACTACAATATATGATATGCACGAAAAAAAAAAAAATTAAAAAAAATAAAAAAAAATAACAAAAACAAAAACAAAAAAAAAACAATGCATAAAATAAAAACGAGGAAAACAACGAACAATGGAAAAATAATAATGCTGCATCGTTGGAAACAAAGAATTGAAAGATACTGTATGCCAAGTGGGAGATTCAAAATTAGCCGCGCAAAAGATTAAAGCTCTTCAAAATTTTCTGTATACGCACTGATGGCCTCAGTAAGCGAGGCTGTGCAAAAGACTTGACAGCAACGCTGCAATAGGAGCAATTTCTTAGTTTTAAGTTTGAAATGATAATGCAGTTTTTTAAATTTTTGTAACTTCCATCCTGTAGACGCGTTATAAAGAACTTAAAGTCTTACATATAGACACACACTTCTTAGATAAATAAATTAAACAAATAAATAAAAATAAATTTCTCGAAAGAATTTCGGTTTGCAATAGCTTTTTAATTTAAAGTAGGCGCAGTGCAAATTTGATGTTGCTGCAAAATCCCGTTGATTTTTCATAATTTATTTGCTTGACAGTGTTACGCATTTTCTCCAAATAAAAAAAAATTTCGTACATTGACTGTGCTATGGTTTGTATTGACGGTAAATCATTAATAAAATAAATAATAAAATAATTTTTAGTAGCAAATTTTTGTTGAAAAAGATAACTTACAAACTTCACATTTTGAATAAAGAAGTAGTTTTGATGTTTGAAAAAAACAACAAATGATACAAATTTTGGCAAATCAAAGCAGTCATTCAAGCAAAACCACAAGAAGATCCTCAAATCGCTCGCCTGTAGTACTTGGGGCAAAGGCAAAGAAATGTTGCTGGCGACATTTACAGCAAATGACCAGCCGGTATTGAATTACGCTGCGCCCGTCTGGTTGTTGTGCCTATATATGCACAGGGAATTCTGCTGAAGTGACAGTCCTTGGCCGGATATAAATCCGGGTCGTTCCGGTTGCGAAGAAAAAGTGATTTGCAGTGGACAAAGCTTCGGACTTGTTGTTGTTGTTGTTGTTGTAGCATGAACATTCCCCGTGTATATACGAGGGATGCTGCTGAAGTGACAGTCCTTGGCCGGATTTAAATACGGGTCGTTCCGATTACGTTCAGCCGACTGTCGTGGGAACGTCTCTGGACCTGTTAAAAAATTCTGCTTTCAGGACAGGACAACCACGGGATGTCTCTTAACGTTCCCCCTGTAACACCTTCACAACGAGGCTTCCATGTTCCCAGTCAAGGAGCACAACAAAATGCTCAGCAAGCAATTTCTGCTTGGGTGTTACCGTAGGAATCACCTCTGCAAACATTTGCTAGAGCTTGAGCCACCCCTCAGGTAAGTCAGAAGACATCTCTTCAACTACACCGACGTGACCCAGGACCAAACACAACTGCAACTACTAGGCAGGACAGTATATAGAGGGCCACTAAACGACATGGTAATCGGGAGACACACACCACCTTCCCAAACCTTCGACCCCCGAATGCCATTATCCTAGTCCAACCACCACCTATTGCAGACGAAATGATTCAGGTGCCTCGCCAAATCCGCGTAACTTTGGCTCAATACTCAAGATACAATATGTCCGACATGTAAAGGTACATCGCATGATACTAAGCACCTATTCACATGCCTTTTTAAACCCACTCACCTAGCACCCTTCTCTCTCTGAACCCAACCTGTCGAAACAGCACGTTTCCTGGGTCTGCCGTTAGATGAGTTATACGATGGCAGTCTAACCAGCTACACTGCACTGACAGGGCCTAGTGAACTGCTACACAACAACAACAAGAGTAACTATACGGGTTCTGGAAGAAATGATACCACAGAAATCTGAAGTGAATTCTTCCAAAGAAGGGGCATTCGCGCGGCAAGTGCTTATTGGACTCTATTTCTTTCTCCCTTCTACAGTTTGCGCAGAAAGCATTATGACATTCAAGAAAACCAGACTCGTTTCAGAAACTTTTCACCAAAACAAATGCGTGTAGTGTAGTACACATAACAGAAGTGAAACTTTCAAAGCAAACAAAGAAAGAAGGAGAGACCCGATAGAGAATGAGAGAGAGAGAGAGAGAGAGAAAGAATATAAATCTAAATAAATTCTCAACATTTGCAGAGAATACAAATAGATAAAATTTACAAAAAACGGAGAAGGGTCCACCGGTGTAGATAAACGCCGGACACAAATCGGGGCAACAACGCTCACTACTCCAAAAAAAAAAACGCCAAAAAAATTGAGACCAAAACGCGCCCCAAACAGTAGGCACCAAGGAAATATAACGCCAAAAAGTAGGCACCAAAAATATATTTCCTACAAGTTTGCACCGACAAACAAGCGCCAAAAAATAGGCATTGTTATTTCTCACTAGAAATTAGCAGCCACAAGGAAACACTCAGGAAAAATAGCCTAAAGTGTATCTAAGATATATATAAGTAATAGCTCTCTCTCCGTTTCCTCTACGTTATATCTTTTTTCTCTCTCGCTGAACGAAAATGCCCAAAACGTTGGATGGCCTTGAAATTTTACTCTCCACTCTCGCTCGTCCATCGACGCCTAAGAAGTTTCATTTCAAAAAATCTTTAATTTCCATCATAACAAAAACAGCAGTATTTTCGTACTTTATGAACGTCTCCTTCCTTTTTCAGTAATTTATGAACAAATTTACCTTCCCGAAGTGCAATTCATTCAGCTACTCGCTATGTCAGGACATTTGCCAATTGCCTCCGAAATTCCGTAATTGATATTTTTTGGCCGGTCACTTCTTGAAAGCGGAACAGGGAATTGATCGCTGATAATTATTATTACATTACGAACGGTCGCTTTCTGTCAGCCGAGGGAAAGTTCAGATATACAGCTATGGTCAGACATTTAGCGAACTTTATATTATACTGATAAATAATGCAGTTACTTCTAAGAGAGTGCAAATTTTCCTAATTTTGTTTTCAGCATGATAAGAGTTATTTATGGGTCTCTTTAATTAAATTATTGCTAAAATGGCTAGAGGAAAGTGTTGTTCAGTTGAACAAAGACAAATAATATGGAACCTTTACCAAATGGAGACCAATCAAGTGAAGATTTCCAGAATACTGCATTGTTCAAGAAAAATGGTATACAATGCCATCAGAGATGTCAAGTCGGATGCTAATATAATTTATTAAAACAAAAAAAAATTCGTAAAGCTCCGCCATGTAAAAGTTCCCCCCGTGAGGATCAAATAATTGTAAGGAAAAGTCGATCGGATCCTTTTATGTCTTCACGAACGATAGCGGCTAAAGTAAGGGCAGAATTAGGCTTAGTTGTATCCAGTAAGCTCGTACGAAAGCATGAAAATAAAATATAATGTTTGGTCGCATAAGCAGAAAAAAACCGCTCCTATCAAAAAAGAATATTAAAGCGCGTTTATCATTCGCGCGTAGGCACGTCTTCGAAAAGACAGAGTTTTGGGAACGAGTACTTTTTACGGATGAAACTAAAATAAACCGCATCGGTCCTGATGGAAAAACGTATGTACATCGTGAAAAAAATCAGGAAACCAATCCACGGTACACAAAAAAGACGGTGAAGCATGGCGGTGGGAATTTAAAAGTTTGGGGGTCTTTTTCGTGGCGCGGGGTTGGGCCGCTGGTCAAGATAGAAGGAAATTTGGATAAGCATATGTATCTGAATATACTTAGAAATAATATGGAGCCATATTCTTTCGAGTTTATGCCAGTAAATTGGATATTTATGCACGACAACGATCCCAAAAATACTGCGGGAGTGGTCAAAAACTGGCTTTCGCAGGAAAATATTACCCAGCTTGATTGGCCAGCACAAAGTCCGGATTTAAATCCAATCGAAAACTTGTGGAATGATGTGAAGACGAAGGTTGGACAAAAAAAATTTAAAAATATCGATGAACTTTGGGAAGGTGTACAGGAAGCATGGAACTCTATTCCTTTGGACAGGTGCCAAAAGTTAATAGAGAGTTTACCAGAGAGTTTAAGTTATTTTATCTTATAATAAAGTGTTAAATATATTTAGTTAAAAAAACTGGATTTAATTTGGTTTCATAACATTTAATCGAGCATTATATTGAACTCTTTTTAAGTGCGCTAAACGTTTGACCATAGCTGTATGGCGCCGAGCTCAACGTGACATCCGTGACGGAGATTCTCGACCGCCTTACGGCGCGACTTGGCTCCAACGGACTCTTTTCAACTTTCAAAAGTGAAACACCGGGATGGAGCTCCAAGTGTCATCAAAAAAGCTTGCGCGAGTATTCTTAAGGGCTTTCTGAATAAATAAATAATCGAATTAGCCTATCAGAAAGTTTTCGAGTCTTGGAAACCCGCTTGCAAAAATGTGCCGACACTTTGCTTCAACTGAAATAAATAAATTTTTCCAAACTTTGTCCAATATTTTTTATGCAAACGTCGTAAGCCACAAGGAGAGACTCCGATAAGCTCCGCTAGATTTCAACTAATTTCGTCGTCAATTCATTTGTATTTATTTAAATATTGCAAGCAAAAGATTACAAAAATCTCTAAACATACACATGGAAATAAATATTTATTTGCATTTCTTCTGTCACTTGCATATTTTGCAGAACATACATATATACATACTTAAGCGTATATCAGTACGTAAGAAACCCTATTATTTCATTGATTTCAAAGAAATTTCAAGAGCAAAATTTTTGTGAGAGTGTATGAAATAATAAATTTATGTTTTTATATTAAAATAAAATTTTATATGGAAGCAGATGTCTATTAAAACAAGAAAATGCATTAAAAATTCTCTACTTCACCTCTGACATATTTCTTTATCTCTACCCTTGTATGAAACGTTTCCTCTTCGGCAGTGTTGTTTATTATGTTCTCTCATTCTTTACAAATTTCCAATAATGCAATAACAAAAAAAGAAAAGTCATTTTTCACTTTACGATTTCGTTCCAAAGCTCTCACTTCTGAATAAACATAACACATACCGATGCATTTACATGTACTATGAATGTATGCATTTTGTACTTATACTCGTAGTAAAAGCTTCTCCGCCATCAGAGAATTTCTAGTGAGTTTAGTTATTTATGAGTTTATTTGCTCAATTGTAAGACAACAACTTGTAGCCCGCCTTATGATATACAAAATCAGCTGTGTTAGTTAGGAAAAAGTACGTTGTAATATGGCCGAAAAAAAACACATAAAATTAATTTTTTACTGAGCTATAAACTAGAGGTAGTCATAGATCTACGATAACCTCTAGATTCACCGTACTTACATATATAAGGTTGTCAAAAAAGTCTTGCGGTATTTTTATTGAATTTTCAATTGTTCATAAAATTGGTTATAATAATGCGATTTAAGTCAAATATGCGCCGTTTTGTTCGATGACGAGTTCCCAACGAGATGCCAACTTCATAATGCCCCTCTTATAGACGAAAAGGTTGCATAGTACAACTCTTTAGCTTTAAAACCCATTTTTTTAAATTATTGTACGATTTTTTAAAAAAAAGTTATGGCATTTTGAAATTAACAGTTTCAGTTACGTATACGTTGGGTATAACGTCTATTGGCGTAACTGAAACTGTTAATTTCAAAATGTCATAACTTTTTTTTTAAAAATCGTACAATAATTTAAAAAAATGGGTTTTAAAGCTAAAGAGTTGTACTATGCGACCTTTTCGTCGAAAATTGAAAAAAAAAATTTTCTATCCCAAAAAAAATTATCAAAAATGGCTAAAATGGCCATTTTTTGACCATTTAGGCTTCATTTACCAAAAATCCTGACGTGATGGAGCATTTTGAAGGTCAGATTCGTTTTCAGCGCATAAAAAACTACAAGAAACAAGTACAGCCATTCTATAAACTGAAAAAAGTTAAATTTCGCAGGCCTGTGTTATTTAGTGCTCTACGCCCAACCCTGATTCGAAAGCCATTTTCCTATCCGATGTTTCATTTGAAGTGTGACAAACCTATACAGTTTTAATGAGAATATCTGCAAAAGCTAAGAATTAGAAATTGAGACATGGGCGGAACCTAAGTCAAGATAAAAATCTGAAAAAATTGCTATTGTAATAGCGTCAATAAATAACTTCAAACAAAATGTTTATTTTACGATAGAAGTAAATAGAGATGACTAATGCTACGACTTGGTTAGGAGCTTTCCCTGATTAGCAACTTGACGAGATAAGAATGCATTGACAGCTGAGAATGACAAACTGTGTTGACATTTCTATTCAGTAAGATTTGGCAAGTCACAATAAATTGTTTAATTGTGAAATTTTAAACATTCCCCGTGCATATACGAGGAATGCTGCTGAAGTGACAGTCCTTAGCCGGATATGAATCCGGCTCGTTCCGGTTACGTAGAACCGACTGTCGTGTGATCATCGGCCCCTCCGTTATGTTAAATGTTACATTTAAATCGCCCTTACGAGCGATCAGCTTGTCTGCGAATAAACGTGAATACAGACAAGATATCCTCTAGAAATGTTATACACCTTCGCGTCTTTAAATATGAAGACATAGTGGCTCGCTTACACTCATAGTTTAAAATAAAATTTTTTTGTTTCTTATTTCGGTTTAAATTTTGATTCGTTAATTTTGCTTTGAAATGAAAAGAAATTCTTTTAAAAAGTTATTTTTGCTCACTAAGGAAACGAAATCAATTAATTCTGTTTGTTGAGCCTCTCTGGTTAAAATCTATGAAATTGGAGTTTTTGGGTGCTTTCCTTTTTGTGAAAAGAGATATTTTTTAATGACCAAAATATCTGAATGTGCCCATAGTGCAATGATGTGTGTGACATTTACTTTTTCCGCTGCTCAGTGAGTAAAGAGTGTGAGGTGATTGCCACACTTACACACAACATTAGTGTGTTTATTATGTTCCTCAAAAGGAAAACAATAAACAGAAAAAGAGAGTGTAGGTGCTATTTATTAACGTACAGTGCTGTGAAAATTGATAGGCGCAGCAATACCAAGAATCGCAATTCCATGCGAATGCAAATGAAAAATGTTAATAGATTAACAGCAGTTTACTTACTTTTTGACCAGCTCATTACAAATGAAAATTTACCCCGTCAAGTCACATTAAAAATTAACTAAATATTGATGTGGGCACATAAGAAATAGGAGAAACCTCTTTAAAGAAAATAAATATGAAGCCTCAAAGTGCCAGAAAACGGTAGCGGTGTATTGCTTGTTCAACTCGAATCGAGGAGTTCATTAGAAAACCATTCTTCTTCTTAATTGGCGCGATAACCGCTTACGCGATTTTGGCCAAGTTTAACAAAACACGCCAGTTGTTTCTTTCTCGTGCTAACCGGCGCCAGTTGGACACACCAAGTGAAGTCAAGTCCTTCTCCACCTGATCTTTCTAATGCAGAGGAGGCCTTCCGCTTCCTGTGCTACTATAAACTGGTACCGCATTGAATACTTTCAGAACCAGAGCGTTTATTTCCATTCGAACGACATGACCCAGCCAACGTAGCCGCTGTGCTATATCTATGTCGTCGTAAAGCTCATACAGCTCATCTTTTTATCGTCTGCGATATTCGCTGTTGCCAACGAACAAAGGCGCAGAATCTTTCTCTCAAAAACTCCAAGCGTCGCTTCGTCGGATGTTGTCATCGTCCACGCTTCTGCGCCATACGTTAGGACGGTCATGATTAGAGTCTTGTAGAGTGTTAGTTTTGTTCGTCGAGAGAAGACTCAACTGCTCAGTTGCCTACTTAGTCCAAAGTAGCACTTGTTGGCAAGAGAGATTCTTCGTTGGATTTCAAGGCTGACATTGTTATAGGTGTTTATGCTGGTTCCTAACTATACGAAGTCTTTTACACCCTCGAAATTATAACTGTCAGCAGTGACGTGGGTGCCGATGCACGAGTGCGCTGACTGTTTGTTTGAAGACAGGAGGTACTTCGTTTGTCCTCGTTCACCGCCAGACCCATTCTCTTTATCCAGTTTGGAAAGGGCAGAACTAACAGCGCGGAGAAAATCATTAGTCACTTAAAATTTTACATATAATGCAAAATTCCATAAAACAGCCCATTAGACAACTTAGTAGTATGGGTGCAATTTTTAAACAATGTTGGGCACCACGAAATAAACAGATTATGTTGGAATTCTAAAAATATTATGCCACTTAATTGGGTACTTCGTAAAGATCAAGGCTCTAGACATGGGACGAAGTAAACAAAGGAGTTGTTTGAAGCTAACAACTCGCTGTATTTCCACCACAAACTCCGTATCTGAATGCGATGGAAAATTTGCAACCGGTTAAACAAAAGCTCATCGAACAAAGATGAGATTTGGCAACTTATGGAGGCTTAGTGGAACGCAATACCGACTTCCGTTCGTCACAACTTAGTTGGCTCTATTATGTTCCTCATGTAAACCATGGCGAATCTATTCAACGAGGTGGCATTCGACCAACAACAACATTTTCTAAAATAGAAATGTCACGGGAAAGATAATATATAGAAGAATAGAATGAATGACAAATAGATAAAATTAGGTCGTCGCGCATTCTCAACACAACAAATACTTTCCGTCATTCCGTTTTACTGGCATTTCTAAATTAAAGGCGAGATTAAGAAGAAGAAATCAACTAACTCTAATCAAACCACCTTCTATAGATACGCGTTGATGTAAGCCGATACTGGATAATGCAGCAGAAGTGTTAAGAAAGTGTTTCCATGACAGACGACCGGAACGACCCGGATTTACATTCGGCCAGGGACTGTCACTTCAGAATCATATCCTGTATATATGTAGGGGGAATGCTTATGGTGCTACAACAACAACAACAACAACAGGCAACACCGACAACAAATTATATTTATTTTATTTTTTGTTTTAAAATGTTGTTTCCTTACTTTTTTATACGGCAAATGCGATTACTATTTTTAAATTATGATAGTTTTAGATATATAAAAATTCGTATACAACGTACATCCATACATATATACAAACAATATCTCAAAGCGGGAAAACGCTTAATAAAAATATTTTTGTATTTTATAAGCAAGACTTTTGTTTGGTGAAACTGTTAAAGTTATTCAGTTTTTGTGGCAAATTTCAACAATAAAAAAATAAATAAATAATAATAATAATTAATTTCAGCGGCAGGCTAATCACCTATCCTGTCAGAAATAAAAAAAAAAAAAATTGACAAAACCAACGCACGGTTGAGTCTTGTCGAGGCCCTATTCTCCCGAGAGGAATGAACAAGGGGAAAAAAACACTTCTATTAGGTGTTTAGCCGAACTCCTCCCCCTACTTGTGGCGTGCGTCTTGATGTTGTTCCATAAATGGAGGGATCTACAGTTTAATACAGACTGTGAACAGCGAATCGTTTTTTACTTGCATGAGGAGCCTTTTCATGGCAAATTTCAACATTGCACTTATTATATTTCACACGACTGTACGTAGGAGCATAATTTTTGTGTTGTTGCAACATACAGTTTTTAATATGAACTAATGACGCAAAAATTTTGAGTATTAGCTGGAATACAAATTTTGCAAGGCTTTTGCTCATGATAAAAAAGCCAAATATACAGAAATTATCCGTACAATGTATAGAAGCATTTCAACTGCACTATTTGCACAAGAGAATATATGTACGCAATTCCACGCTTCATGCTTGCATGTTTACAAAAAAAAACAAAAAAAAAAAATATTTCAAATTTCATAATTTTTTCACTTTTCAAATTTACCAGCACTTTTTGCTTTTCGTACACGCGCACTTCCGCACAGCTGATTTGCTTACGTTTCGTTTTCGAAATGTATTCGCCACTGAAACGTTTACCGTTCACCATTTACACAACCTACAACACTCAACTTGCCGCGCGCTAACTTTCGTCGCAAACAATCATTCAAAACTAAAATACTCGCCGACGCGCCTAGGTTGGAACACCCAATGTACACGCCGCCGCGTGTACACAACTACACACACACACACACGCTCACTTGTCTCTCATTTGTTTTGCTCCATAAAGTAAAACAGGCCTGAAAGCGGCAAACATTTGAGCCACTTGCACAGCTGATCTGTGTAGGTACAATGAATAGTTCATGGCGATTATGGCGGGGTTATGTGGTGACATGCGGCCAGCTTGTTAAGCTGTCTATCTGTATTCACGTTGGCCATTGGTTGATTATGTCTGATTATGTCTGACTTGGTGGAGTCGGTCGATTCCGTTGTCAAGTTTGCGGTTAAGCAGCAATGTTGCCAATTCATTTGGTAGTTTGTATGTAAATGTGTTAGTTAAGGAATTTACAATATATTTTTTATTCATACTATACAACACCAACAATTTCCTTACTCATAAAAAAGTATTTGTATGATAAACCAAAATTAAATATGAACTTACTTACGTATGTATGTACTCATACATACATACATATGTATGTGTATGTAACAGAAACCAAAATAGTCATGGCACTTGGCCTAGTCTCCATCGTTCTGCACGTCGTTACACACGTGCCCCCACATACATACATATCTACAATCGGTCAATTAGTCAGTCATTTGTGCATTTTCAGCAAGTCAGTCAGCTGCATGTGCAGGTAAAACACCAAAAATAAAAAAAAAATGTTTAAAACATTTCATTATTTTAATTTTGTATCTGTGCATGTCTCATTTTGTATTTAGTCATCTCGCTATCAGATATGAAATAAAAGCTGTAGGGTCATGAAGAGCTTTGACATCAATTATTTATGATATATGAATATACTACATTAGCATATATATACTTATGTATGTATGTATTGATTTTTTTTTTTCAGACAATGCCGGCTTTGGCAAACTTAGTTTTACAGCGATACTCAACTGAACAAAGTGTGAAAGTGATCCAAACGACCAATGGAAATGGTCAGTGTGCAAGGAGTAAATTTCGCGCATTGCTCATTGAACGTTGGGACACATTTTCACCTAAACGGATACGTTAACAAGCAAAACTGCCACATTTGAGGTACTGGAAATCCATGGCGTAATGGTGCAAGGTGATGTATTCAGTTGGGGAATAAGTTCATAGCGTTTTTATATTTTATTTTATTTTACAAAGCTTTGTTTCCTGTTTGGTAAAGGGTAAGTATTCATTCAATAAAACTCTTTCTGCTCTACAAAACTAATAAAATATTATAATATGTTAATTGTATTTTGAGTTACTCAGTTTTTTATTAGTTTTGAGGTTTAGAAATGGAATACCCACGAGACAAAAATCAACATTTTTAACATCTGTTCGTCTTTCTTTTTTTTCTGCTTTTCATCGAAGTCAAAAAGCTGCCGAAGGGACATTTGCGACGTGTATGGAGAAGGTATCTTAGGTGTCCACAGCACGGAAACGGTTTTTTTTCTTCTTTCATAGCGTTACAACGCGGGGTGCGTCAAAGCTTCCTTCAAAATGCTCCTCCAAAGCGGTCTATCTTGAGCTGTTGCTTCGTAGTTACGTATTCCCAGCTTCTTAAGATCGTGTTCCATTGCGTCTATCCAACGGTTCCTCGGTTTGCCTTTGGCCTTCACGCTCATTAGCTTTCCTGTCAAGGTTTCTTCACGGTACAGTCAACAGGCATACGGATCACATGAGCTAGCCATCTTATGCGCTGCGCTTTAACAAAACGCACAGCTGTCTCGTTCTGAGTTAAATCGTTCAGTTCGGAGTTCAATTGGATTCTATAGGTACCATCATCCATTCTTATTGGGCCAAAGATCTTTCTTTCCATGCGAGCAATCTGAGCTCAATCATCAACCTTAAGAGCCCATACCTCACAACCATATGTCTTGTACATAGTAAACTTTGTAGCTTTAGACAAAAGTCGGGACTTGAACAAGTTAAGGTGGGCGTAATACGCTTTGTTGGCGGCGTTGATGCGATCCCTGACGGCGAAAGTTGAATCACCCTACATGCGAACATAACTCCTAGGGACTTAAAATGCTGCACTGCTTCAAAAGTATAGGCTCCCACATGGAAATTCGCCATCTGTGCAGGCCGCCTCGATTTCAACAGATATTTGGTTTTGCCCTCGGTCGCAATTTTGTTAATTTTTAAGAAAATTCCTTTTAAGTCATTCCTATTTCTTGAGAGAATAGCGATGTCATCTGCATAAGCACATATTTGGGTTGTTTTAGTTATCAAGGTACCACCTTTGTTGACTTCCCTTACGACAAAGTGCAACATCAAATTGAATATGACTGTTGATAAGGCTTAACCTTGTTTTACACTTGTTTCAATAGGGATCGACTCTGTTGAATGATCACTTTTGCTTGTGTATTTGTGAGCGTTGCGCTAACGAGCCTTATTAGTTTGGCAGGTATTCCAAGAATAAGCAACATCTGCTGGATCCTATCTCTTCTAACACTGTCAAAGGCTTGTTTGGAAACGGTTTACAAAGTTCAAAAATAGCAACTTTGGCGTCGATGACACGTCCCGCAGCGGAAGGCCTTCTAAATTCAATGAAGAAAGTCCCAACGCACTTTTGAAGGCGAACGACCGGTCGCTAAACTAGTCGTGATTTGGCGAAAAAAATGAGCTGCGATCATAAAACGATGCTCAATCACCTTCATTTAATGGGATTTACCGAAAAACTGGAAGCCTGGGTGCCTTAGGAGATCAGCAAAAAAAAAGCAAGAAAGTCGCCTTCAAATTGCTTCTCAGCAACTCGCTCGCCATCGAGCATCACCCGGTCATAAACAGCGCTTTTTGTGCCAAATCGTCACGGGAGATGAAAAATGGTGCCCATACATCAATTTGAAGCAAAGAAAGGAGTGAGTGGCACGCCAAAGTCGAGAGTCAAGCCGGACCATCATCCAAAGAAGATCATGATATGTCTTTGGTGGGACTGGGAGGGCATGGTGCACTGGGAAATGCTCGAAAAGAATGCCACGGTCAACAAGAAGCTCTTCATTGCTCAGATACATCGCGTGCATGAGGCTATTCCACTGAAAACACCTGATCGACATGGTCAAACTATATTCCTTCACGACAATGCCAGGCCCCTTGATGAACAAGTCGTCAAACTCGCATTCCAAGAACTCGAATGGGAGGTCCTTCAGCATCCAGCGTATTCTCCGGACCTTGCACCAACCGTTTATCATCTTTTCCGCTCCCTGTCAAACCGTATAATAGGCGTTACCTTCGATAACAAAGAGGACCTTAAAGACTTACTCAAAAACTTCTTTGACACCAGACCAGTCGATTTTTGGCGAAACGACATCAACAAATTGTTCGAGAGGTGGGAGAGGTTGTAAACAGCAACGGCGCATATATAATTGATTTCCTTATTGACATAATTATTGCTTTTAGTCTAAATAAAAGTAGTCGGGGAAAACGCTACGAATTTATTCCCCAACCTAATAATATTTTTTTTATTTCTTAATATTAATTCACTTCGTATTTTCAATACTTTTAATAAATTATTTAGCTGCATATATTTTAAAGTAAGTTAACTATATATAAGAACACTTTTTTAAATAAAAATGTTGTATATAACATAAAATTGGAAGTAAAATAGTTGTGCAGCGAAAAATGTATTAAAATATTCTCAATTATTTCTCCAACATCAGCACAAGTTGACTAATAAGGTTTGAGAAAATGGGTAATATCAAATCGTAAGGAATAAAGAAAGTCCACTTGAGAACTAAAGGTTTATCAAGAGTGGAGAATATTTTCGGTTCTGCTTGCTGGGAAGAGTGTAAACACACACTTACATACAATCCGCTATGTAAATTGGTCAAAGCATTGATCTCTCTCCGTTACGTTATATGTATGGGTGTATGTAAGTACGTACAGGGTGAAGACAACTTGCGAGTAAAACTAATTAGCTTTTATTTCGAAGAAAATTTAATGAAGCTTCACGCATTTTTTAAACAACATTAACTTATCTTTTCCATATTTATAAAATTATTCAGTTAAATTTCCGATAGCTGCAATAACCTCCTCGAACCGGGCCCGGAAACCATTGCACGCCAGAAACAAATGCTCCTTTTTCATATTGACCACAACGGTATTGCTTACAGCCTTCAGAGCAAAAAGTGCATCCTCATGCATATTAGTTTTACGCTCAACTACCCCGCATGCTTGTTAAGGTTTGGAGATGCTATTCGAAAAGCAATGAACTTTGTTCTAGAAAACATATGCAGTGGCAGATCTGTATGCATCTGCAGCGACCGCAAAGCTGCGCTCATGGCCTTAGACAACCCTCCAACCACTTCAAGGGTAGTTGAGTCCGGTAAATCTAGACTGAACTATGACGGAAGACATAATATGCTGCTGTTAATATGGTTCCCTATACGAGTAGCGGGTAACGAGATCTCTGATACTATAGCTAGGATGGGCTCTGAGGCCAACTTCTTTTTTGCTGCCTGACCACAAAAAAAAAAACAAAAACTAGAGAGTTAGGCGGCCACAAGTTTGGTATTATGTAGACATGGAAAATTTGAGCCATCGCTTTGTGTGAAGGAGCAGAACCTTGCTGAAAGATGTATGGGCAGTCACCGCATACCTTATCAATCCAGGGTATAACTTCTGCTCCTAGAGCCTCGATATACTTGTATGCAGCAGAATTCATTCGAAATATTGTACTTGAGTAAAGAAGTGTGGTGGCGTGACATGTCCTTTCTTGCTCACAAACTAACCTCAAACCATGAAAGTGGCTGGAAACTTCATCCTCTCTGTAGGATTGCAACGTAGCCATCTCTAATTTCTACGGTTGGGCTTTTATTTTTGGTCAACATTTTTTTGTCAGACAAACCCCCATAAAACCTTCTCAGCGCTTCAGGATGTTTCATTTTGTTTAAACGGCGCTTTCATAGTGTAACTCGCTGCTCTCGTGTTTGCTCCGACATAAACTGTACTCTATGCATTGGATTTATGCCAGAGGTTTTCATGGATAACTCGACGGATAAGACACTCAAAAACATTAAACCAGCTCGCAAGGGCCTTTGTTGATATTGATCATCAATGATCGTTTGCACTTATTGAATAAATTCTACAGATCGCACAGGGTCAGAGCGTTCTTCGTTTTGCAACAGATTGACTTCTGCTGCTTCCAATTCACGGCGAATCTTATGAATGAATAAACGGGCACACTAATATAAGAAAACTAGAGATTTCTAAATAGGTGTAATTCGCACACATAGCGATGGCAACTGCTTGTAGCTTCATTACTTGAGTTAAGTTGTAGTCCTCCATGACTTATCTGAAAAAGAGCAAAACAAAAAATAGTAGTTTGGGGAAGCATTAGCCCCCTCAAATAATATGTGCACCCTGTATATTGTAAACGTCATGCGTCAGCTTCACTGCTCTTTGAAATATGTAACAACTGTTGCTGGCTACTCATACGTAAACTGACGCAACTGTGGGCGTGAGTACGCGTGTCTCCGGCAGCTCTGGCACTGGCACGAGTCTTATTGCGCAAATGGCCCTCAAATCGATGTCGTTGAGCCAGCAGCCCTCAACGTAAGCCATCGAAGACACGTTTTCGTTTTTTATTTCTATCATACAAATAAATATATTATAAAAAAATACAAATACACATGCAAATGCACATTTATATTTGCTTCTCTTTTGGCACACTTCGTAAGTGTTTTTGTTTTGTTTTTAAGTTTCGCCCAATTACATTTGTCCGTTGTTCGGTTTGGTTACACTAATTTAAGAAAATTTATCGTTGGAGAAAAATATTAATTTTAGAAATCTGCGTTACTGCGGTATTTTATAGTACATTTTGTTTCATATTCACCAAATTGCGCGCGTGTATGAGTGTGTGTGTGTGTGAGGGCGTAGGTGGCGCCAATATGTAAATGAACCTAATTGGATATTTGCAAATTCATTTCATTTCGAAAGGTCAAAATATTTGATTTCACTAGCTGCTGAGGTCATATTTGGATTTCAAGGCATTTATGGAGAAAAAGGCAAAATAAATTGGGTTAAAGAGGAACTGACCTTTAATGAACGAATTAATTATTGAGTAAAGATGGATAACGCAAATGAATTCAAAAGATAACTCCAAAGAAGAGTAAAGTAGGAACAAAGAATTTGTTTTAAATTTTATGTTTTGAACGAGATTTCGTGTGCCGAATCATTGAAAATGTTGCAGAAAGCCTATGGCGAATGCGTTTTATCAAAAAAACGGGTCTACGAGTGGTATAGGGCCTTCGCAGAAGGCCGTGAAGTCGTGGAAGATTTACTCCGATCTGGTCGTCCATCAACGGATGAAAGCGTCGACAAAGTCAAGGAAATGGTCATTTAAGTTTGAGGGAGGTAATTCGTGTCCTTAGCGTGTCTCACTACATTTGTTGCCATTCGATTTTTTTCAATGATATGGGCATGAGACGGGTCGCCACAAAATTCGTACCAGAACTGCTCAGTTTCGACCAAAAGCAGAATCTCATGAACATTACTAATGAGATGTTGGACTCTGCCCGCGACGACCCAAATTCGCTCTAGAGGGTCATAACTGGTGACGAATCGTGGGTTTATGATTATGACGTGGAAACCGAAGCTCAATCATCTCAATAGAAGCTGCCGCACGAACCAAGACCGAAAAAACCGGAATTGTGGAGGAACAAAAATTGGCTCCTGCATCACGATAACGCCCCTGCTCACACATCGTTGCTACCGTGCGACTTTTTGACCAAAAACAACACACTAATGATGCCACAGCCACCGTATTCCCCAGATCTGGCCCCCTGTGACTTTTTCTTGTTCCCGAAACTGAAGAGGCCCATGAAAGGACGACGCTACACTACGATTGACGAGATAAAGACGGCATCGAAGGAGGAGCTGAACAAAATGAAAAAAAAAATAATGATTTTTTGAAGTGCTTCGAAGATTGGAAAAAACGTTGGCACAAGTCATAATATCTCATGGGAATTACTTTCAAGGGGACAAAATAGATATTAATGAGTAAATAAATAATTTTTGAAAAAACTCAACATTCGCGATACTTTTTGAACACACCTCGTAAATGTGACCTATAAACGCATTCGATTTGCATTTTAACATAATTTTTTTGATTTAAAGCCATATCACTTGGGTGTCCGAGTGCTTTATTGAGCTACTGTATGTAATTGCGGATCTGTACCGGACATTCTTTGACAAAACTGTCGTCTGTCATAAAAATCTCACTGCGCATCAGAGCGCTCATAAATATACATTAACGCCGCCGTCTGTCTGCCGTATGAAGTCAAGTCGGTATTTTGCATATCGTAAGCAGTTCGCTTTTTAGGAACTCGATATTAATGCAAAGCAACAATCAACTTGGAACTCAGCCATGCATTTTATATGTTGCCATCATTTCATGAATTGCTAGCCCTTCGCAATTATAATTTGTTTTCACATAGAAAAAAATGAGTTAGTGATAGGAAGTTTTTGACAAATGAAATTTATTGAAAATGAAAATTATTGAAAAACATAGAATGCACCTGTGTTAGCAATAATAGCAGCGGGACCTATTGCAAAGTTTTCATTATTTTTTTAAATTTTTTTCCTTGGAGAAATGAAACATAATACAACAAAACCCATAATGATTAAATTAGTGAATTCATTAAACAACTTAAAATTAAAAACTATGTACAAATTTTTAAAAATTAATTTTGGCACAATGAAAAAGTTTTAAGTGCTTAAAAGTCGCGTCGATTTGCGATCTTTTTTTTTTAAACCCAAACCTAATAAAGACGCCTCTGAAGCTTCTTCATATAGACCAATTAGTTTATTGCCATTATTATCTAAACTTTTTGAGAAGCTTATACTTGACCGCCTTGGCCCAATACTACAGGCGCGAAACTTATTTCCTTCACACCAATTCGGATTTCGTAGAAAACATTCAACAATAGAACAGGTACATAGAGTAACAAATAAAATATTGTCAGAAATTGATAAAAGAAATACATGCGTTGATGTGTATCTTGGTGTAGCGAAAGCTTTCGACAGTGTGTGGCACAAGGGTTTAATATTTAAACTTAAACAGTATCTTCCACGCGACTACTATTTGTTAATGAAAAGCTATTTAGCAAACAAATACTTTTATGTGAAATATAGAGACAAATACTCCAACATTCAACTCATGGAAGCCGGTGTACCTCAGGGTGGTGTAAATCAATAGTGGCAAAACAATTCATGTAGTTTATTCTAACAAGAAAGTAGGACACGAGAATCTGACAATAAACAATTCTCAAATCCCGATAGACACCAAAGCAAGATACCTTAGAAGGACTATTGGCTCCAAACTTCTCTGGAAATAACATATTACGTTGAAAAGAAATGAGGTAAAAACAAATTCCGACAAATATACTGGCACCTTGGCAGGCGCTTGAAACTGTCATTGCTGAATAAAACCCTTGTATTCAAAACTGTGATTGTGGCAATCTGGGCATACGGCATAGAAATCTGGGGAACTGCAAGTAAAACTAACATTAACATTATTCAACGTCTACAATCAAAAATACTCAGAACTATAACTAATGCACCTTGGTACGTCCCAAACGAAGATATTCATCGCGACCTCAACATCGATACAGTAGCAAAAATCATCCACAAACGCAGCACAAATCATACTGTCCGTTTAATGAACCATACAAATACTGACATGCGACAACTCCCATCAACAGAAAGGGCAAACTCTAGGCGGCTCAAACGACCAACCCCAACCCAGCTGATAACTAGAATAATTTAAAGCTATGTACACACATTTGTAAACTCACACAATAATGTTGATAATGATTAATGTTATGAAATCAAAGCTGTAGAAAGAATTACTTAGTGTCATATGACAGGTATAATTAATAAAGGAGGCAAAAAAAAAATTTTTTTTTACATAACCCTACTGACGGCTTCAAGATGGAATCGAGAATCGGTGCAGGGGTTTTCTCTAAGCCAGTCAATTTATCTATCTCCTTTAAACTGCCGAATACTGCTTGTGTTTTTCAGGCTGAAGTGTTCGCGATCCTACAGGCATGCAAAATGCTTAGGGAACGTGGGAGGAAGCGAGGGAGATGCATATTAAAATTTTTCTGATAGTCTAACCGCGATCAAGGCTCTGACGACGCCATGGTGCGGAACGAAATTTGTAACTCCCGTAAAGAGAAAATCAAATCTCTTGAGTGTGCAGGTAACATTTCTCTGATCTGGGTTGCAAGACATAGGAACATAGAGGGAAATGAAATTGCTGATTAGCGTGCCAAGAAGGGGACTGAATCGGCATCCCCCTGACTGTTGTTAAAGGGGAACTGCACAAAAAATCTCTCAGGAAAGCGCAGAAAAGATGAAGCTCCATTTCTTCATGTGCTATTTCGAAAACTCTTTGGCCCCAGTACAATAGACGGAGGGCTCAGAAGATCTTGGGGACACCACGCGTTTCCATTTCCAAACTCATCACAGTGTTTACCGGTCACTGGACGTTCGGCATATACGTGGAAAAGCTAGGGTTACCATTTAACCCTAATTGCAGAAGCGGTGGGGACCTTTCAGAGGAGGAGACTGTTGAGCTCTTTCTCTGTAAATGTCCGGGTTTGGCAGTTAGACGATTAAGATCCCTCGGTGTTCCTTTCTTAGTCAGCCTGGGGCAGTGCGCCAACCTAAATCCCTTCAATTTTCTCCATTACATCTCAGGCTGGCTGTAGATATCTGCCTGTTGGGGGCCTCATAATGGTATTAAAACGACGCTTTGGTGCTACTTGGGGAGAGCCAGAAGGGTACTTTAAACATTTCACCTACCTACCTTACATAACCCGGTCAACGAAAACAAATATCAAAAGTCTACACAATTATGAGCTCTTTCAAACTGGTACCATATTATGCCAAATTGAATCGGCTATAGATCGGTGGAATTCGTCGAACATTCTACTACCTCGGCTGTATCATCACGACAGATGGTGGAGCAGATGAAGATGTCAACTGCAGGCTAAACAAAGCAAGAGCGGCATTCGGGCGAATGCATACAGTTTGGGGGAGTTCGCAAATCTCCAGGCGCACTAAACTGCGAATATTCGGCTCATGGGTGAAATCCGTATTGTTGTACGGAAGCGAAACATGGCTGGTCTCTAACACCATCACATACAGGCTACAATCCTTCAACAACAAATGCCTCCGCATCATCTGCAGAATATTCTGGCCAAATACCACCAGTAACGACGCACTGTGGTTAGCAAACGAGAAACCCATCCTTAAGCAAACCAAACGCAGAAAGTGGCGATAGATAGGTCACAGATTGAGAAAGCCACCAGATAGCATTAAGGACTGGAACCCGCAAGGGAGCAGAGGTCGCGGTCGACCAAAAAACACTTGCAGAAGGTCGATGCTGCGCGAACTAGCAGATGCCGACATCTCATGGGACGGTGCAAAAACAACAGCACAGAACCGTGTAAGATAAAAGAGTCTTGTCGAAGACCTATGCTCCCAAGGTAAAAAAAAAATTAAAAATAGAACTGCATACTCACAGTCTTTTGAAATATTGGTGAACATTTTTAATTTTTTTTTTAATTTTGAAATTTCCATGAACATTTTTTTTAACTTTTTACAAAGTTTGAAACTTTAAGTTATATGGTTTTTGTTGTAGTATGAACTATATTTTTCTAAAATAAAAAAAAAATTACAAATCACATAAAAATGAATAAATAGGCGAAGCTTGCCCTGTGCAATAAAAAAAACAATAATATTTATATCCAAGGTGAAGTCCAAAATCAACAAAACTGGCATCATAAAAATGTTTTTGGTGCCTGATATGGCTCCCTTTGACTTCTACCCATTCGGAAAATTGCATTTGGTAATGAAAGGCAAACGTTTTCGTCCGTAGAGGCCACCCAAAAGACTTCTACCGACATCGTGAAGGGCATTCCGGTCAATGACCTCAAACACTCTTTCGAAAAGCTTTTAGATCGCGCAATACAGTGTATCGAGGACAGAAGGGACTATTTTGTATAAATAAACTCGAAGTTATCATAACAAAATCTTGTTTATTTTGGGCTTCACCTTGTAATACGAATATATGTATGATGCAACATTTAAATACGTAATGAAAACCTTTTTCATGGAATCTTTATTTTTACGATCGAGAACCGGAGAATAAACAATAAATTTATATTAGTACAGCCTCAAAGAGCGAGTTGTGGAGTTTTCATTCCATCACAGAATACCTGTGGGTAACAGATATCTTCTTCTTCTTCACTTGCTCGATAACCGCTTAAGCGGTTTGGTCCGAGTTTAACAAAGCGCGCCAGTCGTTTCTTTCTCATTAACAGACATCACTAAATATTACAAATTCCCACTCTGCATTGTACGAATTCACGAGTATTGACTCACACACAAACATTCAGTGAAAATCACAATGATGAATCACTAAGATTCTCAACAAAACGTATTAGCGCACGCCCCACAAAGTCAAAGCGCAGCAAAGCCAACCCAACCAATTGATGCCAATGAGCAAAAGCAACGCAAAAAAATTACTAGCATCAGCAAATAATTAGAAATAAAAAAGTTCAACACAAACAAATTGAGCTAATGGGCTAACAGACGTCAGTTTTCACCACCCTCTGCTCTGAAGTAAAACGCATTGCATAAACACAAGTGATTCCCTCTACGGTTCCGCGTCGAGCTGCCTTCTAAACAATACTACGACGCGGGAATTTCGCTGCAAGCGTTTATTTTCCCCAGTTTTTAAATACGACGTCAGCAATCGTATAAAATATGCTTAGAGTTAGCCGCATTCATACATATTTCTACTATGTATATGCATTTGTAAATGTGCGTCATAGAAGCTCTGAGGAGAGTGGAGAGGCAAAGCTTCGGCGTCCTCGCCGTTTTTTATGCTGTTAATTCATTTGTACTTTGTGTGCTGCTACTATTGAAAGTTCTTGCTTGGTGCGGTAACCACCAAAGCGATTTGGGCCGCATTCAAGAAAGTGCTAACCTACGCCAAGTGAAGCCAAATCCTTCACCTTATCTTTCCAACGCAAAGGAGGCCAAGGTGTAGGTGGAAGCTTTGTGCGCCATGATGGAAATATCATAATAATGAGATGGTGCCTATCGTGGTACCGTTACTTTACTCTCAGCAAATCTGACAATTAGTGACCAGTATGGCCAGATTACCATTTTCGTAACTTGATTTAGCATTTTTTTGTTATTTAGTCTTGGAGTTTTAGCTCTTTCTTCATGACATTTTCTAACCTGTCCTAATTAAAATGTAATGTTTGCTTTTTTAAATTTAGTAAAATATACATTTTTTAAAAATTAGTTCAATTATTCACTCAGTTTTATTTAGCTCTACTTTTTTTTAGCATCTGGTCACATTGCCCGCGATTGCGGTTATTGTTGGTGTGCTTCTCCTTCCAGCAATCAAATCTCTCTCTCGCTCCTGCTGTGTTGCCTAACTTTGGATATAAAAACGCACTAAAATGCCGCATTTAAAGAAAATAAAATACCAAATTCTAATTAAATTACTTAAAGGACTTTGTATGCGTGACAAATTGTCTTTAAAATGTACGTTTTTTTTATTAGTTTTGTAAAGAGAAACTCTTTTGTTAGGAGAACGACTTTTTCCTATATTTAAGGTTATGTAACAAGATATATTAAGATAAAATGTCAGTATAGTTTCTTCAGTATTTTCTGGTATTTTTTTTGCTTATTTTTACTATGAATACACCACTTGATGTCCCACTAAGGATTGAGGACCGGAAGAAACTATTATGCCTCTACGATTTTAATTCACCTTCAGTTAATTCAAACGCTTTTTAAAATATGTAAAAAGGTTTTCACTGTTAAGAAGAGTTGAGAGAAGAACATTTAATGTTCTTGCATTAGCTTAAAAGGAGCAAACAATTAAATTTGCGCAAACAACTTGTTTGTGCGTTGTACTGTATATGTAGTAGACCACGTTGGAGAGAATATAGAAGGTGTGGCTAACATCAGGCCGTTAGCCGGCTCTCAGTGATTTTGAAGGAATCAGTTGATTCGCCAACACAACAGAGGATACGACAGTAGTTTACTACAGGGCGGCAAACACTGAGATTTTGTTGGTGATATACTAAAAACAATTCACGCAAGCAATATATAGCCTTGACAGGCGATGGTGTTAACGACTTTATTCGGAATTATCTCAAGAATCGGATTGACAATTAGACTTATTTCACATAATTTAAGGGGTTACATAGGTTTCGTCGGATAAAAAAGGCCTATTTTCAATAGTTTTTTTCTATATAAAAAATTATTTATTTATTTCAAACTTTTTTCTGTCTTATAGATACATATTGAAAGAATAATTTCTGAAATAAAAAAAAAAAATTAAAACTCCTCCATTGTGACCATAAACACTCGTGATTAAATGAAGGAAAGAAAAAAAGTAAAAATTGGGATTTTGGCAGACATTTTTCCAAAAAAATTAAAATATCAGTCAAATTTGCTTAACATTTTGTTTTTTTTTTAATAGTTGTAATTGAAAAAAAAACAAAATCCTTCGTTCAAGCACGAGTAAATTGTATTTCGAGATCGGTTGAGTAGTTTTCGAGAACATTTGTCAACCGACTTTGAAAACACGGTTCCGAGAAAAACGCGTTTAAAGTTTTGAGTAACAATAAAAGTGGCTTGGAGCGCACACATTCCAAAGGCTGTATCTCCGAAGTTATTATTCGGATCGACTTGAAAATTTTGGATAATATTCCTGAGAAATTGTAGAAATTAATAAGCAAAAAAAAATAAACCGATTTTTTGAACCAACGAAACCCATGTAACCCTTTAAGTGGATTAGAGGAATTTCCGATGGCAACATTGCCGAAAAGTCATACTTAATATCTATTGCGAATGACAAATAGTGCAACTTTTAAAGATGAGAACAAGAACGACTGGGTGCATGGTGCCCATACATCAATATGAAGCGAATAAAGAAGTGAGTGCCACGCCAAAGTCGAGAGTCAAGCAGATCTTCATCCAAAGAAGGTCATTATATGTGTTTGGTGGAACTGGGATGGCATGGTTCACTGGAAAATGCTCAAAAAAAAAATCCCACAGTCAACAAGGAGCTCTACATTGCCCACCTACACCAAGCAAATGAGGCTATTCGACTGAAAAGACCTGATCGACATGGTTGCAGAAGTCGTCAGAGCCGCACTCCAAGAGCTCGAATAGGAGGTACCTCAACATCCGTCGTATTCTCAAGACCTTGCGCCGACCGACTACCATCTTTTTTGCTCTCCTGCAAACTATAGGAAGCGCGTTACCTTCGATACTAAAGCGATCCTTAAAAACTGGCTCAACAACTTCTTTGACACCAGACCAGGCGATATTTGGAAACGGCATCATATGGATGCGTTCACAGTTCACCGATTCGAAGCGTACAGCCGTCACTGTTACAACGCACGCAAATCCTCTTCAACTGGTCGGTGCGTTTACATTCTTCATCACCACTCTCTTTCGAATCTAAGTCCGATGAAGATCAAAGTCTGACTTGAGTGTATCGAATAATCGGTGCGTAACAAAGAAAGTAAGAAAGTGGCAGATATTTATAGATATTGATGCAGCCTTAATGTATGGTACGACGCTCTCGCCCGTATAGCCATGGACATGCAATAAATTCGGATCATTTGCGTCTCTCGACATTTGTCATATCACGACCTGAGGCAATAATAGTTGGTTGGATGGTTCGAATTCATGTTTACAAATATGGAAGTTGTTGGATTTTTTACTGCTCTTGCCGATGTTCCTTTTTAATTGATGAGAAATGGGCCACAAACTAGACGTAGTAAATAATTAATAGTTTCAGTAGGAACTTTGCAGTCGATTTTTCAGCAACTCACCGGTGGCTATACTCGTACACTTTATATTTTGAATATATGTATGTAGCTCAAACCCCGACTCGAATACAATATTCAATATTTAATAGTTTATTTCCGATTTCTCCCAGCTTTATAAAAGAGTAGCGGCTCACGTCCGGGTGAACGCGTTCGCGACTTGCCAATTTTAAGATTAAATGAATGGATGAATTTTCGAATACGTTGACCGAATTTACTTTTAATTGAACCACCTATTTTTTTGTGATGGTAACACAAATGACATGTCAAATGTGTTCATAATTTACTTAAAGGTTTGACATTTACGAAATGGGACGCTATACGCTTGAACAAAATTGGGAAATATTGAAAACCTATTTCCAAAGTGGTGAGTCTTCTTCTTCTTTTCTGATAAAGCTCATTTTCACATCGCTGGCTACGTCAATAAGCAAAATTGTCGGATTTGGGGCTCAGAAAATCCACACGTTACTGTAGAGAAGCAAATGCATCCACAACGAGTCACTGTTTGGTGCGGTTTTTGGTCTGGCGGCATCATCGGGCCATTTTTTTCGAAACTGAGCGAGGAGCCGCGGTTACAGTAAATGGCGAGCGTTACCGTGGCATGCTCAACGAGTTGTTTCCAAAAATTGAAGAGGATGACATGGATGACATTTGGTTTCAACAGGACGGTGCAACTTGTCACACTGCCAAAGTTACACTCGAACTTTTGGCTACCGTTTATGAAAACCGAATAATCAGCCGAAATTCCGATATCAATTGGCAGCCTCGGAGCTGTGATTTAAGCCCGTTGGACTATTTTTTGTGAGGAGCCGTTAAAGACAAATGCTATGCGAACCATCCAGAGACGATTGATGCTTTAAAATACGAAATCGAAGTTGCCATTCATGAAATTGGAGCCCAAACAATCGAAAATGTGCTTAAAATTGGGTTGATCGAATGGCCTACTGTAAAGCCAGTCGTGGCAGTCATTTGAACGATATTATTTTTTATTCATAAATGAAAATGTTCAATGTTCAAAATAAAAAAAAAAGTTTGAAAAAATATTGATTCGTTTTATTTTTATAGCCAATTCAAAAAGCAGATTTTACATGGTCCACCCTATATATGCCGTTGGTCCCTTCGTCGGCTGACGTCAGACTTGTCAAAATCGCGAAAAATAAAGTAACTGTTTTTGGGAACACACCACCTTCTGTTTTCAATTCGCCTTCATATCAGCCGTGATGAAGATGTGTTTTTTGGTTTTTTGACGCCATTTTAGACAAACCTAAAGATAGTTGAAGTTCACTGTGAGTATTTTGAACCCCATATTCTGGGTCTTACTCACTGTTAGGCGATCGAGGCATGCGTGCATGCCGTTATTCATTAGCCACCACACCTTGTATATTATATTACACCATCAAGAAACTGTACACGAATTTAGTGGCATCCATCAGCTACTTTAAAATATTTATTTAACAAATTTTTTCACGCTTTTCGCGTATACCGTTTCGACTAATTTGTCAAATTGCTGTTGTAATTTTATCACTGCATTGCAATCGCATTTTGCGAATCGTTGTGCGTTTTTTTTTTTTTTTTTGTTTTGGAATTTTAGCAGTTACTGCTGTTCGTGATTTATGTGCCAATAACTTTGGTTTAATTTTTTTTTTCTCATGGCGAAAAGGCGAGAAAATGTTAAAGAATATTATTATGCTCAATGGTACGCTGCCATCTGTCAACCAGCCATCATTCCGTTCGCATGTCATTTGACAGTCAGTTAGTCTCGGGTGTATAATCTCCTAACGGACGTCTACAACACCTGAATGGCCGTTAAGGTAATCAACGAAAAACAAAAAAGTTTCTAAGCATACAATCATGTGCGAATTAGCCAAAGTGACCGCAATGGCTAAAACCAGTTGCTGTAGTAATTTTTGTTTAGCTTGTTAAGCGACGCATTACAAACTAAAATACATACGATAAATATCCCAAAAAATACACCAAACTGACAAAAAGTGCATTGGAAAATTCAAAAAACATCAAAAGAATACCTGCCAAGCTGATGCATTACAAATTACCTCTGCTAGTGGACGGCATGGCGTATTTCAGATGCATCAACGACCAAAGCCTAACACCCCGTGTTTTTCGCCTTCTCCGCCCTACCCTCACTCTCCTCCATCTCTATCGCTCTCTATCTCACTATCTGAATATGGTTACTTGACATGTTTACAGACGAAATACCAAATTATTTGACAAATACCAACGCTTACGCATGTCAGCTACATACATACAGTGTACAGCAGAAGTCGTGATACCCTATCACTTCGAAGATGTTTTATAAAAATTATCACGAAAGTTTTTGAGTATTTTAATATTTTGTGAAAATATTGGGTAGTCGAAAAAGTCTTTTCGTATTTTGTCAATAGATGTCGTTGGAGTCATCTATCTCCAGTGCTACCAATCACATTGTGTCATATCATATGGTGTTAGAAAGGTAACATTTTAAGCTTCATTTAACCAAAAACAAATTTAATTCGGAGAAGTTGAAAACAAGTTACAGCTGTTCAAAAATGAGTGAAAATAATGAAGAAATTCACTATATTTTGAAATTTTTGTATAAAAAAGGGAAGAATGCCACGCAAGCCACCAATGAAATTTGTGAAGTTTACGGAGACGATGCTGTATCAGTTCGTGTAGCACAACAATGGTTCGCTCGCTTCCGTTCTGGAAATTTCGATGTGAAAGATGCACCTCGCTCCGGTCGACCTATCGTTGAAAAAGTCGATGAAATTATGGAAAAGATTGACCAGGACCGTCACATAAGCTGCCATGACATCGCCAAAGCACTAAACATTCATGTTTGGGTACCACATGAATTGTCTGTCAAAAATTTAATGGACCGAATTAATACTATAATATTATATATAATATTTGCGATTCTTTGCTGAAACGAAATGAAATCGAGCCATTTCTGAAGCGAATGGTAACAGGCGACGAAAAGTGGATCAAATACGACAATAATGTGCGAAAAAGAGCATGGTGGAAGGGTGGTGAAGCTCAACAAATGGTCTCAAAGCCAGGATTGACGCCTTGAAAGGTTATGCTGTGTTTTTGGTGGAATTGGAAAGGAATCAAGCACTATGAGCTGCTCCAGCCTGTTCGAACGATTTATTCTACACTTTACTGTCAACAACTGATGAGATTGAACCCAGCAATCGAAAAAAACGGCCAGAACTGATCAGCAGAAAGGGCGTCGTCTTCCATCAGGACAACGCTAGGCCACACACATCTTTGATGACTCGGCAAAAACTGGGAGAGCTTGGCTGGGAAGTTTTGATGCATCCACCATATAGCCCTGACCTTGCACCATCGGACTACCATTTGCTTTGGTCAATGCAGAACTCCCTTAATGGAGTAAATTTGACTTCAAGAGAAGCCTGTGAAAATTACTTGTCGCAGTTTTTCGCCGAGAAACCACAAAAGTTTTACACTGATGGAAGAATGTCTCTAGAAGAAAAATGGCAAAAGGTGGTCGACCAAAATGGTGCATATTTGGTTTAATAAAGTTCATTGTAAATATAAAAAAATGAGTTGAAGTTCGATTAGAAATACGAAAAGACTTTTTCGACTACCAATATAAGAAAATATAAAATACCTATAAACTATTTCATTCTCAAATAAGAAGGAAACCTCCATAGAAAATCTGAAAATTCGCACAGCAAAAGTGTTGCAATAAAGTATTTATGCATGAAAAAGTTGAATAACAATTTGAGAAAAATTACATTTAATATCTTGCAGGATATTCTCGTAATCGCATAACCACTTTTCGGTCAGGCATAGAGTAAATAAAGTTTTTTGTGTAACCGAATTTATATTTTGTCATTCGCTTTGAAGCAAGTTTTTTAGTTGATTTTTGGAAGTTATGTGGTTTTTCCTTAAACGTTTTTGCAAATTATCCCATAAGTGCTCTATAGAGTTCATATCTGGGCTCTGTGGAGGTGTTGATCCCATAAATTCTCTATAGGATTCATATCTGGGCTCTGTGGAGTTGTTGATAACAAAAGAGGTACTTTACGTATTAGCCACATCTTCACTATGAGCGTGGAGTGTTTGGGTTCGTTGTCCTGCTGGGAATAAAATCTACCAGGCAATCCCATTTTTCAGCGCTTTGTAACAAGTTTTCTTTAAGGATTTGTAAATATACTTCTTTTGTCATTATTACATCAATAAAAACAAGATTACCAACACCTGATGTGAACATGCAGCCTGAAACCATGACGCCTCAAACCATGACCACCTCCACCTGCTTGTCCGTTTGAATTGTATTTTTTGATTTAATTCTTCATTTCGCTTCCTCCACACCTTAAGTCGCTCATCCTATGCGAAAATATTATATTTCGATTCATCGGAGAAAATTACTCTACCCCAGAAGTCGAATTCTTTGAATTGATAAGATTTGGCAAATTCAAAGCTTTTATTTCTGTTAGTATCACTGACGAGTTTCTTACTTACAGTTACATTTTTGCCGTTGCGAGAATCCAAAGTTGGTTGAGCAACGCTAGTCTAGAGCTGGTACACAAGAAACGTAGCTGATCCGTATCAGTAAATGAAGGCGGAGCAAGAACCTCACTATATCGGTTGGAGGACATGACATTGCATTCCAAACATGGGTAAAGGATCTTGGAGCTCACATCGACGAGAAGTTAACACTCAAGGAGCATCTAAAAATCACCAGTAACAAGGCAATGAGAGTGAATAACGCACTCATGCGTATGCTACCAAGCGTTGGAGGACCCCAAGAAAGTAGAAGAAAGATTCGTTCAATGGTTACTGACTCTATTCTCCTATACGCCGCCCCTGTATGGTCAGGAGGACGAACGAGACGTTCAAAGCAGGTACTGCAAGTTAGCAGACTTAGCGTGATCAGAGTAGCATGTGCGTACAGAACAATATCTGATGATGCCCACTGTGTTATAGCGAGTAAAGTTCCCCACGATATACGAGCAGAAGAACTTAAGCGACTGTATCACTCACGTGGGCACAAACCAACATATGAAGATAAAATAACCGAGCACGAACGTACAATAGCAAAGTGGCAAAATAGATGGGATCACTCCTCCAAAAGACGATGGAAGTATAAGGTGATCCCCAAACTAGATGAATGGATAAGCAGAAAGAACGGCGAAATGGATTACTATCTAACCCAAATCCTCGCCGGACATGGTGGCTCTCTTGCGTACCTCCACCGTTTTAATCTAGCAAACAATTTGACCTGCCCAGAGTGTCACAGCGAAGATGAGAGTGCAGAACACGTGACTTTTTACTGCGCCAAATTTTTTGAAGAGCGTTTCGAGCTCGCAAAAGTCCTCGGCGTCGTCCCTACACCAGATAACCTTGAAGAAACTGAGAAGCTTAGAATGGGAACGCAAAGCGGAAGCAAAGCGAATGCTATCGATATAGAATACCCAACAGATGCCCATATGCGTCGCCCAAAGAAGCCATTTTGAAACAGATCTCCTGTGGTGGTGACTGTATTCACAAACAGACGACAGTGACAAGCGCGTTAGGTAAAACCTCAAGACGAACCCAAACAGTCGGCAAGTCGATATCGAGTAATAATATTGCAATTTTCCGATGCCCCATTGGTGACAAGCCAATGGATGCCATTGATAGCGTATAACCCCAATACGCAATTAAGAGAGGAACCTGGACGTAGGTACCTGGTGAGTCTAAAAGACATAAACACGGCTCCACCTTGATGAAATTGCTTTTAGCAGTCCCAGGTTGGAATCAGCCGAGAGGGGAGGAATGTTATAGGGTTAGTGGGAGCATGCCCCACATACCACTGGTGGGACGGCACCTTTGATGATGTTTCTGACATTTTCGATTTGAACCTCCTCTACAAAAAAAAAGTAAAATTTTTGCTTGCCGTTGTTGATGCAGCAGACAAAGTTGATTATTTTTTTTTTTTAATTACGAACGAGTACAATATCAATAAAGTTTTTCAGAATCTATACTAATGTGTGAAATTTCTTAAAATTATGCTTAGAAATGGTAGGGTATCATGATTTATGCTGTGCACTGTATGTGTGTGCATACGTGCGAAAAGTGTAATTTTTCAATTTCATCGCAAATTGACAGTTTTTTCTTCGCTATTTGACTATTTGACAGCTAACAATTTGGGCATGGCGCACCACCACATGCCCGCTTGTCCACTTGCCCATTTCGACAAGACCACACATTGTTGAATGTAGAGTTTCGCAAGATTTTGCGTTTCGTGTTCGATTTGCTGGGCGAAAATTAGATTTCAAAATATCATAAATGGCAGAAGAAAACAAATATGTGTTGGCTATACAAACATAAAAATACCTCCAAAAATGATGGACAGATTATACAATGCTATCTCGGATTTACCAAAAGTGCATGGGCATTGCAACAGAGCTAGATGAGTTCTGTCAAGGGATCTAGAACATGGACACACGCATGCACACATTTCTTAGAGCATAGAAGACAAGGAATGAAAATGAATTGCAGTAATCCAAATTCCTAAAATAATAAATACATTTAGTTTTTGGAAAAAAGACAACTAGGCGAATGCAACGAATTGGTCAATAGATCAAAACGGATTCAGTTGAGGTTACCATTGTGGTGGGTAGTACACACATAGGTATGTGTGTATGTATGTAAATACCGTTTGGATTTGGATTTGTTACCCAATTGTTTGACTATTATAGCTAAAATAATATCCGTGACATGTCAGACATTTAGTTTATGGTTAGACGTTTACAAAGTGGATCGCTTTGGCTTGAACAAAATTGGAAAATACTCGCAAACATTCGGGAATCGAATAACCAGCCGAAGTGCTGATGTCAGCTGGTCGCCTAGAAGCTGCGATTTGATCACGCTAAGGTTACGGATAAATGTTAAGCCACCAAATCAGAGACGGTCCAAACTGCTGATATCAAAGTTGCCATTGGTGAAATAAGTGCCGAAGCTCGTGAAAAAGTACCGAAGAATTTAATTGACAGGGTGGGGCAACAGCGAAGCTAGCCGTGGAGGTCACTTCAATGAAACTGTGTTCCATGTTTAATAGCAAGGTTTAGGTAGGTAGGTATGTGAAATGGTTGAACTACCAGTCTGGCACTCCTCAAGTAGCACTAAAGCGCCGTTTTGATACCATTATGAGACCTCCAACAGGCGGATATCTACAGCCAGCCAGAGCCGTTGATATGATGGAGGAGATTGATTGGATTTAGGTTGGCGCACTGTCTCAGGCTGCCGAAGAAAGAAGCACTCAGCGACCTTAGTCGTCTAGCTGCCAAACCCGGACATTTACAGAGAAAATGCTCTACAGTTTCCTTCTCTGAAAGGTCCCCACAGCTTCTGCACGGGGGTTAAATGGCAACCCTAGCTTTTCTGCGTTTGTGCCGATCGTGCAGTGGCCGGTAAACACAGCTACGAGTTTGGAAATTGAATGGCGAGGAGTTCAAAGGACTTTCTGAGTCCTTCGTATATCGTATTGGGACCAAAGGGTTCTCGAAATAGCACATGAAGATTTGTGCAGGGGGATGCCGATGACCGGGTAGGAGGTCTCTGAGGCCAATTCAGTCCCCTTCCTGGCAAGCTGATCAGCAATTTCTTTTCCCTCTATGTTCCTATGTCTTGCAACCCAGATCAGAAAAATGTTACCTGCACATATTCCTGTCGCGTTTTAAAGTTTAAAGGACTACCAATCATTGCTCCAGGACTACATTGATTTTGTGCTTAGCTAATTCCAGCTTTATAGACGTCATAGGCGATCCTCTCAATTTCTTGGATATGTTTTGCCACCGCAATATCTTCCGCGAATCCAATGACTTTAGTTCTCGGGGCCTATCCAGTCTTAGCACACCGTCAAACATTAGGTTCCATAGTAGTGGGTCCAGTGACGTGGGTGTCAATACGCGAGTGTGCTGATGACTGAAGGAACTTTGTCTTGTTCTCGTTCTGCGGCTCTGACAATCTTTTCCAGCATCAGGTTAAAGAAGTCACTCGACAGTGAGCCATACTTTCTGAAACCTCGCTTGGTATCAAATGGCTCGGAGAGGTTCTTCCCGGTATTGCTCACAGCCGTACTAGTTGTGCGGAGATACCTTTTCGTGCCGTTGAAAGCGGTTTTAAAATCGACGAAATGATGGTGTGTGTCGATTTCCTTTAATTATTTCCCAGATTGTGGTGCACAGGGTGTGGCACTCGAAGTGCCTGCTAGTTGGCTAAATGACAGTCCAGAGTATTGTTTACAAGCGCACAGAAGCATTTTGCCGAGAGTAAACGCGAAAAAAGAATATCAGTAATGGATTTCAAACGTAATAGTGTGATTGCATTATATTTGGCTGGAAAATCACAACCAGCGATTATTCGTGAGCTGGAGCACCTTAAAGAACTAAAGTTTTTGTTTATCGCACCATTACTCGTCACAATGATACTGGTAGCATCGCGAAATGTTGTGAAGGTGGTCATCAAAACGCTGCAACGTCACGTGAAATGGTTCAAAAAGTGAAGAAGCGACTTGAGCGAAATCCCCGACGAATTGCCAATCAAATGGCGAAAGAACTGAAAATATCGCATACTGAAAAATGATCTCAAAGTCAAGCCCTACAAGATCCAAAATGCGCATGATCTCACACCAAAGTAGCAACAAGTCAGACTTGAGAGAGCGAAGGAGTTGCTTCGCTTGGCCGAAAGCGGTCAAATTCCGAACATTGTGTTTTCTTACGAGAAAATTTTTCAAATTGAACCATTCGTAAGCTCCGAAAGCGATATAATTTATTTGTCTGACCGTTCATACGAGAATTTTAGTCATCGATTGGCCACCAGAAGGCAGCACCCGCCACAGGTAATGGTTTGGGCCGCTGTAACCGCAGATAGGCGCTCTTCAAACGTTTGCATCGAGCATGACGCCAAGGTAAATGGGAAATGTTATCGGGAAAGTATTCTGGAAGCTGCTTTGAAGCCGTGGGCAGACAAACATTTCGGTGGCAAACCATGGACGTTTCAGCAGAACTCGGCACCGTCTCACAAAGCTCGCGTGAACCAAGAATGGCTAAAACACACCATTCAGATCTTCGTAACGTGCACACAATGGCTCTCAAATTCTTTTTGATCCATTTTGGAGAGCAAGTTCCGAACTAAAAGATTCGCCAGTCTCGAGGCGCTAAAAAATCCATTGTCCTCGAGTGGGCCAAAATACCTGCAATCCATATTCGGGCTTCTTGCGACTCGTTTCTGAACCATCTCAAGGACATAGTCCTTTTTCCTTGACTATGGCCTTGAGATGGTTCAGAAACGAATCGCAAGCTGCCCAAATGTGACTTAACATATCGAGCAAAAGTAAATTAATTCTTCATTTTGTATTATTTTCACACATTTTTTACTTTGAATTGAATAAAAGTAATTTTATGGAACTTTTAATTGGTAACACTTCAAGTGCTGGGCCCTGTATTGTGAATATCTGAACAATAGTGGATTTTTCAGGTCTAAAGTCATACTGATACGGGCCAATCAGTTCATGAACTGTAGTATTCAGTACTTCACATAAAGTTCTCGATACAACCTTCTAAGCAATATTAAGAATCCTGCTTAGGAAAGGCATACTTCAATTCCTATCAACAGGTAGGCAGGCATTCATCTGATCGTATTCTGCAGACGAGTTGAAACATACCTTATCACCTGCTTGCCGCCTTATTTGAATAGCTCAGCCTGCAGTTCGTCGATTTCAATAGCCTTCTAGTTCTTCATCTCTATGACATCTCTCATGTCCTCAAGCAAGTTGGAGAAGTGTTCCCTCTATAACCTAGGCACGCAATAGACATCAGTTATTGTATCGCTGTCTTTATTCAAGAAGCGTAAAGTGGTCTTAAAAGCTTCTGTAAGCAGCCGAATATTTAGGTTGAGGTCTTGGTACGCCCATATTTCGATGTCTCTCTTCTTTCTTTAAATAATGCGTCGGATTATTGATATTTGATTTGTGGACTATTGTTGGCTTGATTATGGCAGTTATTCCTTTGAAAGAGTACGTCATCAAAAATTGGATAAGAGGCGTACGTCTTGATCTTGTTTCACAAATAGAGAGAGTTTTAAGCCGACTTCGAACCGCAGATATTTTTTATGAGGAGCAGAAATACACTCGGAGGATTACCATTACCTGCCAAGGGGCGACCGCTATTACAAAAAGCTTTTGCTATCAGAGATTCGCACTTTCGAATGGTAACGACGCACCAACCCATTCCGCTAGAGCGGTCATTGACTGCGTTCCATCTCATATGTGAATATCTAGCCCTGGGTTGAATATAATACAAGTGTTTCGACGGGACAATTCTCATGTATACTGAGAGCGCAAACTCATGGGTATTCTTTGTTTTACGAAAGCAATGCTACGCCTGGTTCATTTATAGAGACCTTAGAGTCCTAGGGAAAGCAGTTGGTCGAGGATAAAAATCACCTATCGCCTGTAACATTGAGTCACTAAATATCACCAAATAAAAAAACAAACTTACACTCATATCGACGTGACGCCCAAGCTGAACACTGCACTCCCTGCACTCCCTCCGCCCTAGAAAGTTAAAACATCACTCAAAAACTATATTATCCTTCTTTATATAATAAAAATTTACATTACATTGTACATTAAAATTAAACAATACAGGTAATGGAATGTATAGAATAATTAAAATAAAAAATGACGATATGAAATGAGCCAATGGCTAACTGCCGCCCCTGTTTAGCTTCTTCACCTCTAGTAGCTTCTCAATCGAATATACCCAGTTCATCGAAACGTCTAAGAGCATATCGTAACGTATCTGTGGTGCGTGGATTCGATGAGAACATCAGTTGCACTTTCTTGCGCGCAAATTCCTGATTACTCAACGCTTCTATGCTGTTGTCTACAGAATCCTCTTTGCGCATCGCCACCATTGGCAAGAAAGCGTAAGACGAAAAGAAGCCATACAGTTCGCGAGCGCGTATTTCCATTTCAATATCGTACAAAGTAGGGATGTGTGCGTAGTGCATACGTTCGAGCGAATCACGTAACGCCTGGTAGTAGGTGCGCACGAGGAAGTCACGACGATTCACAAGCACATCCAGCTGTACGCTACTATTTAGAAAGAAATTTATGTCGCAGCCAGGACTACCGAAGAAGCTGTTTTGAAAGTCGACCTGCAAACGAGAATTTAATATCATTTTGTATAGGCGTCTATGCATTTTTAGTGGTAACTCACGAATATTGCATCGATGGGCTCTGTCGGCTCATTCGCATCGTATTTGTACATGAAATTGTTAACCCACAAATCGCCATGATTTAGCACAGTCAGCTCGCCAGGCGTGGGTTGTCCCGTTATCACGAGGTTCTCTTTGATATTGTCACAGTGGCGATGCAATTTCACGGCAATCGATTCGTAATCAGGCCACTTTGCCACCACATCGGCGAGTGTGCGCAACTGAAGTGTCATGAAGTCAATGAAGCGTTGATTGGTGCGTATGTAGTGCTCGTCCAGCATGCCGGTGGTGAATTGTTCACGAACAGAGGGGTCCTGAAGTGGGAGAATTGAAAATAAATTTTGATTATCATAGACAGTATCACACAAATGGAATGAGATCCAATAGATTTTTAGTTCTAGTGGATCTGTATGGGTGTTTCCTAGGACTAAGTGAAATTATCCTAATTCTATGAAATTATAAGACATAGACATACGAGGGCGGTTCAATAAGTACCCGTGTTTGATGACAGAGGGTGTTGGAGTTAGCATCGGGTGCTGCCATCTATCAAGCGACGGCAAAATAAATTTCAGACTGTGTGGTAGGTTAGTTTGGATTTGGCAGTTATTCGAGTAAGATGTGTTTCGTGATTTTCGCTAAGATGGAAAAAGAGCAGTATCATTCGGTAATTCGCTTTTTGTTTTTGGATGCGAAAAAATGCGAGGAGATAAAAGCAAAGTTGCATGCTGTTTATGGTGACGCTTTGCCTTCTAATGACCACAGTTAAATATGAACATCCGTTTTTGATGAGAAGCCACCAGGACGCCCGATTGACGTGGTTATCGAGGAAATAATTCAAAAAGTCCATGACACGATTCTCGCTGATCGACGAACAAAAGTGCGGGAAGTAACAGAGATCATGGGTGTATCGACCGATATGGTAATTAATATTTTACATAATAAGTTTGCGATGAAAAAAGTGTCGGCCCGATGGGTGCCGCAATTGCTCACGGTGGACAACAAGCGGATGCGGCTTTTAACTTCGAAGCAGTGTTTGGAGTAATTTAAGCGAGATGAAAAGAAATTTGTGCGCTGAGTTGTCACCGTTGATGAAACCTGGATTAATAATGAAGAAATTAAGCAACAATCAAAACAATGGATTGCTTCCGGTGAATCTGCTCCAAAGAAGGCGAAGACAGTTCCATAGGCCGGAAAGGTCATGGCGACGATATTTGGCGATGCGAACGGCGTCGTCTTCATAATTTTTTTTAGAAAACAGAAGAAGAATTACAGAACAATACTACAGTGAGTTAGTGTACCACTTTCACAAAAAAATTGAAGAGGACACGGCCCCATTTGGCGAAAAAGAAGGTGCTGTTTCACCACGATAACGCATCAGCACATTCATCCGGAGTTCGCGCCGTCGGACTTGCTTTATGAATGGCTCACGCACCCCCCGTATTCACCCGGTCTGGCTCCCTGCGACATCTTGTTTCATAACATGAAGAAATGACTCGCGGGAAAAAAAATTTTGTTCAAACAAGGAAGTGATCGCCGAGACAGAGGCGTATTTGGAGAGTTCGACAAATCCTATTTTTGAAGTGATTAGAAAATGGCCGAAGCGTTGGGAGAAGTGTATTTTTCTAAAAGGGACTATGTTGAAAAATAAAAAGAAAATTAAAAAAATGCTGTCCTCATTTCTAACACGGGTCTCTCATATACATAGGTATTAAATGAAAGAAGAAGGTGAAGAGTTTTAAAAATATATTTTTTTTCATAATAATCCATGCCAGAAAATTTGGAAATTTTTTAGGATTTGTTGTTGTTTTTTTTTTGTAAATGTTCGTCCTTCACTATTCTCGTTGGAATTTATTCCAAAAAAATTGTAATAAAGATCAATTAACAATTTTCATGGTATCATTATTATCTGAAAGGTCTGTTGTGCCCTCTTCATGGATTCAGAGTATTTCTCTAAGCCCAACTTCCTCATTAAAGTTTAGTATTTCTACTATTTTATTGAGCTTTATTTGCTCCTCTTAGTAAAGCAACCATATAATTGCACAAAGAAATTGTATCGCTTCGCACCAGTGTGTATTCGGGAAACATCATTCTAACGTCGAGCAGCTCAACTCTTTATAAGGGGTGAACAAACTGATGAAGGTACTTATTCCAATCTGGTTTTTTTTTTTTGACAGATTACTGTCAAACTAAATAGATAATTTTTTTCACTATTTTTTGACATCTCATGAATGACTTACGCCTCAGCAACGTTTACAAAAGGTACAATTGAATTACGAAAATCGACGCTCTTTGAAAAACGTTCATCGCGCGCTCAGGCCAATTTATGATGTTCAGCGATGAGGCCCATTTTTGTCTTAATGGCTACGTCAAAAGCAAAATTATCGTATTTGAGCTGAGCAACCCAAAGCCATATATCCATTGAAACAACCATTTCTGGCGGCCTATGGGCTAGAGGAATCATCGGCTCATATTTCTTCAAAGACGAGGCTATCGCTATCGCACTAGGATAAACGACTTTTTGAGGGCAGAAATTTGAGCTCATGATCTCCACAGTATTTGGTTTCATTATGAGGGCGGATGGCTCTATTTACCATACAGCCCGTGGAACAATGAATTTACCGCGTCGCCGTTTCGGTGAGCTATTTATCTCTCGTCTCGGATCAGTTGATTGGCCACCAAGATCGTGTGATATCATATTTTTGAATTTATAATTGTGGGGGTGTGTAAAGTCTAAATGCTTCGATTAAGGCAATGGAAGCCAACATTATTAAAGATATTCACGAGATACCGCGAGTCAGCGAGTCTTTCAAAATTAGAGTTTACGGATGGTCGAATTACGGCGCAGTTCCGGCAGACATTTGAAAGGGGTTATCTTTAATAAATAAATGTCATGAAAGGATCTACACGAAAATAATAAAGTTTGCCTAATCACTTTTAATTGTCGTTGTTTTATTTCAATTTAAAATCCGATACCTTTTTGGGTGCTTGGTCGAGCTCCTCCTCATATTTGTGGCGTGCGTCTTGATGTTGTTCCACAAATGGAAAGACCAAAAGTTTTAAGTCGATTCCGAACGGCAGATATTTTTTATGAGGGGCTTTGCACTCGGAGGTTTGCCATTGTCTGCCGAGGGGCGAACGCTATTAGAAAAAACGTTTTCTTCATTTTGATGTTTCAGACTCGAACCTAAGTACTCCGAATGATAGTCACGCACGGCGCCCATTAGTTAACCAAAAGTTAAAAACAGTCGAATATTGAAAGACGAAAATTTCAAAAAAAAAAGTAATTGTTTTACACATTTTTTGTCAAGGGTTGTTATGGATAGAATATATTTTTGAATTCCCTTCACATTATTATCTCATTTGATACTTGTGCGTGTGTATGTATGTCTGTGTTATATAATTTTATTGAATTTTTTAAAGCTGGGTTCTAACTGAAACTTTGAAATCCTCAAAAAAAAAACCAAAAAAATCCTGACGTGATGATGAAAAACTAAAAACGTAGATTTACTATTTAGTGTCGCTTATCGATTTGAGAAAAAAGCGTTAAAATTTGCAACACTGTGTAATATAAAAATTGTTTACGTACTTCCATATTTATGCATATCAAACGAAATTAAATAATTGCGCTTTAATCATCGATGCAGCGTCAATTAAAATTTTTACTTGTTTACATTTGGCAAACGATGAACGCTTTATGTGGGCTTTTTTCTTGTTTTTGTTTTTTTTTGTTTGGTTTTTGCTTATCAATTTTCTTGATTCTCAATGCAATGCTCCAAGCTCAAGAGCTAATGCGTAATTTAAAATGGACTGCATTCAATTTACGATCTAATTAATAACTGCAAGGTGTTGCGCCCAAATCAATACGAACCTTTTCTGCCAACACCATTGAAGTCGCGTGGAATTTGCCCAATTTCTGCAGTATAACCACACAGTGTGCCTCATCAAGTCCATTTTGTCGACTGGCCAATTTGTAGCCATACTGGGTGAGGTCATCGAAGACAATGGTCTGTATGGGTTCTCTTGTGGTGTAGAAACATCTGAAGGAAAATATTTTGAGTTAATAATTTTATGTAGGCAAAATAATAATAAAAAAAAAATAAAAATGAGAGAATGCACCGATCGATGTATCGAAATTTTAATTTTCTGCCATATGCGAATGATCTCTACTATATACTACACTCTTTAATGTTAAATATTGCAAATTTGTATTTGTTCTGAATTTACATCTTAAATGTCAGTTCTGAATTTTGTTAGATATTAATGAATAAATGAATACACTCAGTAAATCGTCAATCGGAACTAGACCATTTGCACTCCTCGTACTAGCACAATTGTCTGCCATCAAATGTCAACAACTATTTACACTCTACCCTTGCAAGAAAGCAAAATACTATCCCCACTCCAGCCTTACCACCTTGAGCGAAAACCATAGCGTTACATTAATAAGGGTTCCGGGATATCGGAATATTGAAGGAACTAAAAAAGCAGATGAAATGACAATAGAGGATCTGCCATGAATAACATTCTTGCAGAATTGGAATTCACACCACTGGGTGCAATCAAGAATGCAATTGTAAATGGAGAGATCAGACGGCATGCAAAGTTAGCAGAACGTTATGGCCCACCTACAGCTACGTCAACATTCACAAATATGAAACGAAGGGATGTCTGCAGACTCACGACTGTGCTAACTGGCTTCTAGTCCATAGGAGAGCAAGCAGCCAAAATTGGTATGCCAAACAAAATATACAACCAAAATATCCACCGGAGAAAAAGGAAACTATTTTTCACTTCCTCTGTGAATGTCCTGCCCTATGAAAGGCGAGGAAGTTAATCTTTGGCAAACCGCTTTTTGAACACCTCGAAGAGCTGGCTGATATAGACGTAAACAACATTATAGGTTTCTCAATCGCACAGACTGGATATAGTCGGGAAGGAATAACCCGTAGAACTTGTTGGTAGATGTGACAACAAAATTGTGTAGTGTATACTTTGAGTTTTACTGCTCATATTAATCATCAATTTTATCCGCCGTGACAGAGTGTCGCTCTCGGATCTATGTACTGTTAAAATCCAATATGTACCACGTTAGTACCATCTAGGCTGTAGTATATATAATATAAAGGCAATTACATTCGATGCTACTGGTTTGGCCGCGGTCTTCCTCCTATTTAAGGTTTGCAACTCGATGTGTTTCCACAAAAACGGTAGATGGTTTTTATGAGGAGCTTTTTGATGACAGAAATACACTCGGAGGTTTGTCAGGGCGACCGCTATCAGAAAACAAATATTCCCCCATATGAATGCGTTTCTTGCTTTTGGGTTTGAAAACCTTGAGAGAACAGAAATTTTTTTCTCCTTTGCAGATTTTTTGTTAATGTAATCAAAGGGTACGTTAAAAACTCACTCCATATTACGCAGCTAAAGCGGGGTTGGTCCAGTGCAATGTGTGTATTATACGAATAAGAAAGGAATACGTCAGAGCACCGGCTTTGCCACTGACCTCCTCTAAGCAGAACCCGTTACATTTGCCTGGGATCGGTATATTTTTCATCTCTGAAGGGAAGTGAAGTGTTTGGGTACACTACAAATACAAAATTATGGTGCCCGCACAAGCTCAAGCTTTTTTTCTCAACGTGAGGGAGTTCAGCCGCCGTAGCCAAATGGGTTGGTGCGTGATTACCATTCGGAATTCAGAGAGAGAACGTTGGTTCGTATCTCGGTGAAATACCAAAATTAAGAAAACATTTTTCTAATAGCGGTGTATTTCTGCCATGAAAAAGCTCCTCATAAAAATATTTGCCGTTAGGAGTCGGCTTGAAACTGTAGGTCCCTCCATTTGTGGAACAACATCAAGACGCACACCACAAATAAGAGGAGGAGCTCGACGAAACACCCAAAAAGGGTGTACGCGCCAATTATATATACATATATTTATAAGGGAGTTCAGACACAGATAATTTTTGAAGAGGACAAGCACATTCCAATGCCTTTAAGGCAGTATAAGCATTCAAAGGGCTCGAACTATTGGATGTACCTTACTCTTATTTACTAACACTAACCTTGTATATGCCTACGGCGAAACCCCCAACTAGAGAAAGAAATTCCTTTGTAGTTCAGTACAAGTACTAATGAAAATCGCTTCGCTCAGGGTGCAATAAAAATAAAAATTAAGAAGCTCTGCTCAAAAGTTAGAAACTAGGACCGCCTAGATGTTACGAGATAGATAAAGGAATTGGGATAGATATAGACATATTGTATAGAAAATAATTACTAGGAAAACCTGAACTATACGGACCAGCACTCGAAGTGTAACCAACTTCAGACCGCTCGCGCAGCTGATGCCCGTGCATCAGTTGTCTGTCAGTTGGCTAATTGACAGTCCAGAGTATTGTTTACAAGCGCGCGGAAGCATTTTGCCGAGAATAAACGCGAAAAAGAGAAAATCAGTAATGGATTTCAAACGCAATATTGTGATTGCATTATATTCGGCTGGAAAATCACAACCAGCGATTGTTCGTGAGCTCGAGCACCTTAAAGAAAATAAAGTTTTTGTTTATCTCTCCATTACTCGTTACAATGATACTGGCAGCATCGCGAAACGTCATGGAGGTGGCCATCAAAAGGCTGTAACGTCACGTGAAATGGCTCAAAATGTGAAGAAGCGACGGGAGCGAAATCCAAACGACGTGCAAATCAAATAGCGCAAGAACTAAAAATATCGCATATTGAAAAATAATCCCAAAGTTAAGCCTTACAAGATCCAAAAATCGCATGATCTCACACCAAAGCAGCAAGAAGTCAGACTTGAGAGAGCGGAGGAGTTGCTTCGCTTGGCCGAAAGCGGTCAATTTCTGAACATTGTGTTTTCTGACAAGAACATTTTTCAAATTGAGCAATTTGCAAACTCCCAAACGATAGGGTTTAATTTTCCGACCGTTCATACGAGAATTTGAGTCAGCAATTGTCCACTAGGAGGGAGCACCCGCCACAGTTAATGGCTTGTGCCGCAGTAATCGCAGATGGGTGCACTTCAAACGTTTGCATCGAGCCTGTCGTCAAGGTAAATGGGAAATATTATCGGAAAAGTATTCTGGAAGATGCTTGGAAGCCGTAGGCAGACAAACATTTCGATCGCAGACCGGCGGCATCGTCTCACAAAACTCGAGTGAACCAAGAATGGCTAAAAACAACGTTCCGAATTTCATAACGTCCACACAATGGCTTTCAAATTCACCAGACGCGAATCCGATGGAATATTCTCTTTGGGCCATTTTGGAGAAGGAGGTCCGAACTAAAAGATTCATCAGTCTCGAGGCGCTGAAAAAATCCATTGTCCGCGAGTGGACCAAAATACCTGCAATTCACATTCAGGCAGCTTGCGATAACGAAGACCGTCTCATGGCCATAGTCAAAGCAAAAGGTGGTCATATCAAGCAAAAGTAAATTGATTCTTAATTTTGTATATTTGAATGAAATTGGCTGTATACCTATATTACTCTTGAGCCCAGGTATTTTTGATCCAATTGTATTGAAAATAGGCGATATCGGTCAATAGCCACGTTGTATGCCGGTAATTAAATATATATTTTAAAAACGAAATATCTCTACTATGAACCAAACAAAATTCCAAATTTGGTACAAATTTAGAAAAAGGGGCGGCGCCACACCCACCAACAGCCTGTTTCTCGATAACGACTTAATAAAACTCGCCCAAACTTGATTCAAGTATTATTGCTCTTCAACTCATGTAAATCCGACATAAATATTATTGAAATCGGATAACACCACGCCTACTTTTTTGTAATTTTAGCCTAGTTTTTGTATATTCGTCTGATGTTACAAGCTATAACTCTCCTTGTCTAAGACTTTGTTTGATTCCAATTAACAGCCAGTCCAAATGAAATTTTGCGCAGTTATATTAAGTTCAATCCGTGCTGAATTTAGCCTCCCCTACTTGTTACTAATTCAACAACTTTTGACCCAAAATATCTCACTCAAACTACAGTGTATTAGCTGCGATATCCTCTACTCACTTGGGTCCAAATTTCGCGCCATCCCCTATCAACACTTCCAGCCGTCCAAGCACATCGAAATAGAAAATCTTCTCGCGCAAATATACAGCCAATTCTTCCAGGAACTGTGTGGCCGGTGTTATGGCAATACTTTTCACAATCAACGCCAACTCTTCGTCCAATTGACGTTTGCTACTTCTATACAAAGCTTTTGCGCGATATATTTTACTGCAATAATTCTCGCCGCCACCATTCGATTCGGCGAATATGATTTTCTTTATATCGACACGCATGTCACGCAGACCATCTTCCAGAGCAGCCTTGAAGAATTGCTCATTGAGGTATTGCGGTGGCTCATTTTGTATTTCTAGTTTCATCCTGCCGTTGGTTTTACTTTCTGGTTTGTCTATGAATTGGAAATCCTCTCAGCTATTTGTTTTTTTTTTACTTTTACTTTTATACGTGGCGAAAACACAAAATCTGTTAGATTAATGCAAAACGGTTCGAGCTTGTGAGGCAATTCTACTGGAACTGTGAACGATACCCGGTGTCCACACCTAAATATAAACTCAGAGCTTAGCTGCAGAATTGCCGATGGTTGTTATCTATGAAATGCGCTGCTAACGTCAACGTCACCGCCCTCAATGTGGCATTGCGCTTTCAGCGAACCGTAGTTGCCGTGTTGGGATAGCGGGACTATCATTAACGACTCCCGTATACTTTCATACTTCTATAGCGCCGCGCATACATACATATGCATGTAAGCAGAGCAGCCATACACATAAACAGAGATAAATGCAGCGACCAATTGTGGCCTCGTAGATAGACCTGCATTATCTTTCAAGTGGCTGTTGTATATTATTTGGGAAAGCTTCAAGAAATGTGTGTGTTCGCGAAAAGCAAATTTGGTTGTAGGATGCGTAGTCCCATGCACAAGGAGTGTGAATATTATTTTCTCCTTTTTGAAAGTGATTTCGGATGTTGACTAATGACCTGCGCAGAAACTTATCTTTTCGCTCTCAGTATTCAATTGATCTCCTTTTTTTTGTGTTTTAAAATTTGCTTGCTTTATTTTCTTAAATGAGTGATAGGCTATGCCAATATTGAGCGAAAACAAGAAGGCTTTCGATTTTTTCTTAGATTCAACTTTTTTATTAAAGAAATTCCAAAAAATAATGTCGGGAGTTCCCGGATATTTGTGATAAGCGAATTCAATATAGGAATCGCGATCCACTTCCTGTTTAATTCCCAGTATTAATTTCTGATATTCCATTGACCTGATATGTAAGTGTGTTTTTAAGTTCGGATGCAAAATTTCTTTTTAGATCGAGTCAAAGCTTACCCCTTCCAAAAATAAATCGTGATATGAAATCTCAATGCCCTTACATCTGAGGTGTAATTTGGATTATTTTTACTTTCCTTGCCAATAAAATGAATACAAAAAAATTTATGTAACATTACAATTTAGTGTCGGAAAATTGGACGGAGTGGAATTTATGTGGAATACTGTGCAGATAGTTTTTTGTTACACATTAACACTCTAACTCCTTCACTTAAGGGTTTTTTACCCTTTCAACTTAAATAAAATAACAACAAACAGATGTATAACGGCTTAAAATATATGTAATATAAAAATTTTTGCTATAAAATTCGCAGAAAAAAGTTCGATTTTAGTGTGTAGTGCAATCTTAGCGATCGTGAGGTCGACCTAGTTGATATGCCTAACATGCACACGATAATGGAATTTTACCGATATGACGGGCTCTTTAAATGTCGTGAGATCGCGTAATAGACTGAAAGGATTGCAACAAATTATAGTATGAGTCCTTTATGGGCTTTAGAATAGAACGCAATGCTACAAAAACATTGCTTAAAATAACGAATAATAATATATATAAAAAATATGAGGCTTGCGTCTTCAGCAGTCATATTAGAGGCAAACACACAGGTGAGGCATCAGATGTGACATTTCCAGAGCCGGCATGGTATTGACTAGTAATATGAATTTCATATATCTTTCAGAGTTTTTATCTAGAGACTTGGTAGCGGTTCTCGTACCAATTAGCATCACAGGACTTCAACGAAACGTTGTGGTGGCATCCGAACATTTACCAGTTGATGGTGAGCTCATACACCACCTGATTTGATGCAGCTCTGACAGTGAGTGATAGTGTAAACAACCTTGGCTTAATTCTACATAGATAAGATACTTTTTTCGAAGCTGAACGTTCAGGATAGAGTAAAGAAGGCTGCTATAGCTCTCTACTCCTGCAAAAGAACAGTAGGCTTAAAGTAGGATCTGCCCTCCAAGATTGTTTAAAGCCAGCTATTGTACGATCAATCATGACCTATGGTCTGGTCTGGTGGTCAACTGAGAAGAAAACTTAGAACAGCTAGCCTTAGTATTAGCGGGACTCTGAGAAAAATACCAACAAAAGCGGTAAATGTCATGTTGCATTTATTGCCGATTGACCTATTTTGTAAACAATTAGCAATTAAAGCGGACCTAAGATGAAATAATCAGGCTGTTTCCTTGCATTTTGGTTACTACTGACTTTTACTACATCCACCGAGTACACCTTGGCAGGCCTTGTACGATCAAATTTCATCTAGAGAAGACTGGGAAACTATTTTATGAAAATGGAGTCAGTATATATACCGACGGTTCTAAACTCAATGAAAAAGTGGGAGTAGGTGTCTATTCAGATACTATAGGCATCAATAAGCGGGGACGTATAGCGGATCATTGCGGCGTTATTCATGCTGAAGTCTTGGCAACCAAAAAAGGTCCTTTAGCGCTAAATAAAGACGCAATCACATTCAGAAATTTATAAACATATTCCAATAGTCAGGCAGCTCTGAAAACGCTACAATCACGGAAACATTCTTCGAAAACAGTGGTAAAGAGTTAGGAACAATTAAGAACAGTTTCCCTCTATAACTCTACTATGGGTACCGGGTCATAGTAACATTTAGGGTAACTGTAAGGCGGATGAGTTAGCAAGACTAGATTTCATAGAAAACTATTTTATGATAGAACTGATCCCAACGGTTTTTCATTAATGTCTGAGGGCCGACTGCTTGTTTAAAAAATCTCCGCCGATGAGATGAAGTCTATGGTATGGAAGAACACTTAGTGGGTAAATTGCTAGGTATTCTGTGCACGTGGTTTCCTTAACCCTCTATAATAGTCTCTTCTCTGGGTATCAGCACTGGGGAACCTAGCCAGTAGATCAGCTAAAATTTCCAATACGCTTGAATTAGTTTCTCATCTCACAAATATCAGTGAACTTCCGCCATTTGAGTGATTTGCATTTGAAGGGCAATCAAGAGTGCAATTGTATATGAAAAAAATTATTTTTAATTAAAAAAATACTATATGCGTATGCACAACTCATTCCAATAATTATTAACAGATCAACTGTGTGTTATTCAGGTGCACTGCATATTCTACGAATTTCATACTCATTTTCGAGGGTCCTGAATTTATTGACTTTTTTCTTTGAACTCATTTTGTCAACAAGTCATTCACTGCACTTCTTCCAGAAAATAATAAAAAAGAATCCAGTGATTCCAGAAAAACAAAAAAATAATCCAATAACAGAAAAAACACAAGTCACTTTGTCCGCCTCTCGATAACCTATTGCGCACTCGAAATTATAGGCGTAAATAACCTTGATTATGGCTTAGCTATATTTTGATACATATTTGTAATATTTCATTGCATCATTGCTTTGATTTTTGCCATAAAACAGTACTATGGTGTTGTATGTCGTATAAAATTTAAAAAATTATAATTACAGACATATAGTAACAACACGGTTTTTGCTTTTCAAAGGAAACAAAATATGCAAATAAGATCAATATCAAAAATGCATTGAGTATGGGAATGAGTTTCCGCACTCGTAAAAGAGGTGTCGCTGCGGATACTATTTTTGTGTTCACTCTAGTAATATACTGGTGATTTGAAGGTGCATATGTGAGGTCTCGATCGCAGTAGTTGGCATTCGTTGGAAGTGTGAAGATCCTTTTTTATCTGACGGGAATGGTCCAGAAAGCAAGCAACTGGGTGCCACATCAATTGAAGCAGAGGGAAATCAAGAGGCGTTTGGTGACGGTGTGATACGCTTCTTGAAAGAAAAGGTGAAAGATTTTCTGCATTGCATTGTCACTGGCAATGAAAAATGAATCTATTATGATAACCCTAAGCGTCGAAAATGTTGGAGCCTGCCAGGTGAACCAGGTCCATCCACAGCGAGAAAAAATATTCATGCTTCAAAGGTTGTGTTGTGCATCTGGTGGGATCAGAAGGGTGTCATCTATTATGAACTCCTTAAACCATCTGAAACCGTCACTGTCGATCGTTACCGACTGAAGCTAATACGTTTGAATCGAGCTCTCAAAGAAAAGCGGCCGGAATGGGATGGTAGACATGACAAACTGATTTTGTTGCTTGACAACGCCAGGCCACGCGTTGCTAAATCGGTTCAGAAATATTTAGAGGGACTGAATTGGGAAGTCTTGCTCCACCATCTGATTACCCTCTGTTCCGATCAATGCAGTCAGTCCTTATTGGAGAGCGGTTCCCTTCTTACATGAGCATCGCAAATTGGCTCAATGAATGGATCAAGTCAAAAGAACTCGAATTTCTCGTCAGAGGAATCCGTATGCTGTCTGAAAGATGAGGTAAAGTTGTAGCTTTCAATGGCACATGCCTCATATAATATCGTTTATTATTTAATTGATTAAACAATTCGTAACTTTGCCTAAGAAAGGACGGAAGCTTATTCCCATACCCAATAGAAGATATAAACTTCCGTATTTGCAGGCCACGACTAGTCCATTTCAGAAACCACGAATATACTGATTTTTTTTTCAAATTTTAAATGGGAAGAAAACAGCGTATGAGAACTCGAACAGCAAGATTGATTCTCTAAAGGGAGACTACTTTAATTATTTTCTATTTTTTTCCAAAAATATTTTAAAACTGCTTTCAAAAACAAATCTTATGTGTCTATGAAATGAGAAAACTCACTATTAAAGCAGCCCTCTCTGCTTATATCTTTAAAGAGGTTGATTTAATGAACCCAGCTCCCTTCGAGTTAAATCTTTTAACATCACAAATGAAATTGAGAAGGTCAGCCAGAAGGCCATTTGAGTTGCTTTGACTTGAGCTCTGTACGAAGCCATAAAAAGTAGTGAAGCAATTTCAACTCTATTTGATATTAACCAATTCTTCTAAAATATCCGATTCCAGCAACTTTCCTAACAACTGTCATTGCTTAATGGTGAATTTAATGTCGATTAATAGTAGAATGCTCGATACTTTTTATATGGAAGAGATCCCCGCAACACTGTACAACAGTCCGAGCATTTTACTAGGCGATTTTTGAGACTCTTTAAAATTACATTTCGTTATTCCAAAATTCAATGACCTGTAAAGTTGCAAACTCGACATTTTTTCAAAAATTCTGACCAAAAAGTATGGCATTTTAAGGAAAATTTGTTAAGTATGTTTTGAAATATGTTTTAATTTGCACAAAGTTTGTTATATGGTTTTAGTAATAGAGTGAACTACATTTTCATACAAAAATCATTACAATTAAAAAATTGCCAAGGCTACATAATAAGTCCCTCTGCTATCGGGCAGCAGATTGAATCGGGTGATCGACCAAAAGTGGACACAATTGACGAAAACTTAGAGTGTTACGGTAGGCCACACACACACAACTTTAATATTCGCATCTGAAGCATCTAAAACCACTCGAATGGAAGCTTCTATGGCATTCGCCGCATAATTAAACCCTGGTACTACCTTTTCAACCATTTCCAAAATTTTCTAAAAAATGTACGTTAAATAAGGCTGTGAAAATAAACAGGTCAAGTTTTTTTCCAAGAGGGAAGAAGTCTTCTCAGTCGAAATATTATGAAATTATGTTCGTCTACCGGTGGCTAAAACTGTTTGAGGAGACTGGGGGTATTAAAGCCAGCCACCGATCGGGACGTCCACGCACGGTTTTTACGCTGCAAGTCAGCGGAATCCAATCAGAAATCAGGAACCGTTGCAAAATCATGGACCGGTAGATGAGTCTCTGGCAAAAGTCGATGAGACGAATCATTAAAATTAAGGCTTGGGCCTTCTAAACGCTATGTAGACATTTTCTCTGAAGAATGGTCCTCTAGAAGTGCTGATTTAAATCCCCTGTATCACAAATTATTGACAATTTTAGAGGAGATGGCTTGCCACAAAAGATGCCCCGACATTGATTCCCTTAAGATAGCTTTGTTGCGTGCTGTGGCCTCTTTTCAATGGACGAGGTACGTGGGGTTATTGATGACTGTCGAACATTTTGTCGGAATATTTGGCTTTTGTATGCAATGTACAGGGTGTTTTATTATATTTATTATTTAATTAAATAATTTATTTATAATTTTATAGCAATAATATTTATGTCCCCAGTAGTGTCTGTATTTAAGTCTCAAGTACATAACGGGTGTTTTTTAAGCTGCATGAGAACTATCAATATCGATAACTATGGTATACAAGGTAGGTAGGTAGGTAAGGTGGCTGTCGCAATGGCACACTTAGGCCTTTCATAGGTCCATTGTGATACCACTGGAACTTATCCTTACCCTATGGGTTCCTTTTCAAACCATCCGGTAGCTTTAATAAACGAGCAGAGCTTCGTTAGTTTTAGATGGGCTATGTCCGCTACATCGGTTAAAAATGCCATGTCAAGAGTGCGGAGGCTCCTTCTCGCTAAGCTTTCACACTCACATAAAAGGTGTCTGACTGTTTCCTCTTCTTCTGTATTAAGACAGCTTCTACAGAAATCGAAGTACGGGAGTGATAACCTTCTAGCATGGCTGCCTATTAGACAATGACTAGTTAATATCCCTATCATTTTTCTTATAGTCTCTCTGTTAAATCTTAACAAGCTTTTTTAACGACCGCTGTTCCAGTTCGTTCATATCTGTCTGATTAGTTCGCATGCTGAGAGGTTTTACCAAATTGATGGTTTCCCTATCTATAAGTAGTTTACAAGTGGCTATAGGTATGGGTATAAGCGTCTTATCCACTTGGAGGACGAGCGTTTTACCGGTTCGAGCAAGTTCATCTGCATTGCAGTTCCCTGCTTTATTCCTGTCACCTGGCACCCAAATAAGGTATTATGATATACAAACTGTGTTGACATTTCTGTTCTGTAATGTTTGACAAGACATCATGAATCGTTTAATGCCAGAACATTCCAAATTGTGGAAATATGCTTCGAAAAAAAATCAAAAAACTAAATCTATTCTTGAAGTTCACAGAGCGAAGAGACGCCGAAATGTCGATTCGTCATCTATCTCAACGGTTGGGCTTTGTGCTTCGGCTACATGGAAAATTTGACGCAAGGATCTTGGCTCACGTGCCTATAAAATACAGTGCGTTCAAGAATTGAAGCGAAATGACCATCGTTTGCTTCGCATTCTTGCTCATTGAACTCATTTCGATTCATTATTCACATTTATCGGAATGAGTATTCAAAAATTGGACTACCGCGGCGTGCACATGCCATATATCATATTTAAAAAATAAATACCATGAAATTATCTACAGGATTATAATAAAAAAATGCATTCCAACAATATTTATATTGTTTATTATCGTTTTAAGTTCTCAAGCTCTCAAAAAACACCCGGCACATGCAGCTGTATATAAAAATGAAATATTATTTTGCCAAATTTTAATGATATAGCCTTCATGTCATCGAGAATTATGTTAGTCTTGAAGGGAACTTAACTCCAAATGACGTTATTTACTATTTTCGCAAAACTCGTTTTTTCTACAGGCAGTATTTCCTCATTCTCTATGTTTACAATACGTCTGTACATTAGTGAATATAGCATTTAATTGAACTATAATATTCTAGAACTTTGCTTAGATAGTGCTTTTAAACTTTTATAACTGTTTATAACCTACTTAAGGAGTGCACTTATCATACTTTATCTGCTATTGACATACATATATTTAACAAGCATTTTCACACTATATATACATACTCATGTGTGTATGTACATTGCACATATCACATATGAAATACCACAACTATCTTTGTAAGTGCGTCCAAAAGGTTAATTGCTTCGGCCAACTGTCTGAGTCTTCAAATGGGCCTGCACGAATGGCCCATTTCAGGCCGATGCATTCTTGTCTAGAATGAAATCACATATTTGTATACACACAAACATATTAGGGTGCTTCTTATTTTTCAACTTTCGAAACGTAGTCACGGCAGTCTAGCGTCAATAGCTCGCTTAAAGTTTAATGAGAGAAAAAAGTGTATGCATTTGTTGAGTTTAAGTCAACAACACAATAAGTCAACAACACTAAGAGGCACCATCATCGATTTGCCTTTTTCAAGACACTTTACACTCGAAACACTCCCTTTCATTTCCTATTTTTTCTATAATCGTCCTATTCTCAACAGAGAAATGGTTCATTACGATGCACACAGGAAGAAGGCATATGCAAATACAAGCATGTGAATTCATATACCTACATATGCGCATGTACATACATATATATGCTCACTCAAGTAGGACAGAGCCAGATGTCGAACGTTGCCGAACGCGGGGGCCGATTGTGCTCTTTGTCGTTCGTTCCGCGCTCTCGCTTGCAGTTCAAGCACATTAGCTTACATTTGCTTGCGTACGGAATAGATTCGTATATTTGATATGTCCATATGACTTGTATGCATCTTTACATATAGATTTGTTCTTTTTGAAAATTGCGCGAAATTGTATATGTATATGCATGTTTATATACATATATTAGTATACAACATATCTTATAAGGTATGTGGTAAATATTACCATACATTTTTTCCTTATATATAATAAAAAAATTATTAATAATAACATCAAAACAACAGGTATTATTAACAAACTTGGTTTTATTTTAAATTCTTCAAGTGAATCAAATTAATAATAATCAATAAGAAGGCATATGCAAATACAAATACGTGAATTTATATATGTACATATGCGCATATACATACATATATACGCTCACTTAAGTAGGAGAGAGCAAGATGTCGAACGTTGCCGTTCGTTTGCTTTGTTCGTTCCGCGCTTTCGCTTGCAGTTCATTCAAGGTAACGGCAATGAGCAAGGTAACGACAAATGAGCAAGGTAACACTAATGAGCAAGGTAACGACACATTTTTTCGTGCGTGCAGCCGGCTAAATCGAATTATAAGACGTTATCACGTCAAAAAAAAACTTTACCGACAGTTTTGTATACCGTGAAATCAGTTGGGTGTTACAGGCTGCGTCCCAAGAAGGCTTTACTGTGCGTTTGGTGGAATTGTAAGAGAATCATCTAAAGGGTTTTACAATAACAATAATTCAAATGGGCCTGCACGAATGGCCCATTTCAGGCCGATGCATTCTTGTCTAGAATGAAATCACATATTTGTATACACACAAACATATTAGGGTGCTTCTTATTTTTCAACTTTCGAAACGTAGTCACGGCAATCTCGGGTCAATAGCTCGCTTAAAGTTTAATGAGAGAAAAAAGTGTATGCATTTGTTGAGTTTAAGGGGACAGATACCTGTAAAATTTCGAAAAATGTTAATATAATCCTTTAAGAATATGTCAAAAAAAATTTTAGATCGTAAATTGAAGTATTTCTTATATTATAGATCGTCAACCGTGACGACTCTATTCTTTGCGTTCGAGCGCTCGGAGAGGTATAGTTACGTTGCTGACTTTAGACGCGTTTTTCTCAAAACTATATTTTTCGAATTGGCTTATACGATAAATCGAAAAGTTATTGACCGATCTCCCTCACATTTTTTTTATGATATTACTTTCTATGTGAATTTACAATTTCGAAAATAATTTTTTCGAAGCAAAAATAGTAGGAAAATTCGCCCAAAAGCATTTTATCCGCGAATTTTTTCACCCATATTTGCTTAATTCATATAGAAATTGTGACATTAATAAACAAAAAAATGTTTGTTTTTTGTATTCAGGTCACTGACGCCGATGCTCAATGGCCGCCGATAGAGAAGCCCCGCTGCGACCTTCCTGGAAGAATTGAGTGTATATCCGCCATTTTAAATGATTAAAATAAAATAAAAAATTTATATTATTTTAATGTATAAATAAAAATAAATGTAAATAAACTGTATGCCAATTTTGAAAAAAAATATTTGACTTCTTCATTTAAATAATTTTAATGAAAATCAGGGAAAATATGGCCGTTTACAGGTATCTGACCCTTAAAACCGCCTTTGACAAGGTACCTAATCCATTGCTAATTTACAAATTACGCGATGAGAATTTCGATAAATTTTATTAACTTTATTGAGAAAATATATCAGAAATCTAGCTCAATTATTTGGGCAGGCAATAGTATATCTGAACAATTCGAAACAACTTGTGGGGTTAAAAAAAGTAGTCTCTTGTACCCAATGCTTTTCGCCTTATTCCTCAGTGGCCTGCATGCGGAATCCGGAGGTGGTTTATTAATTTATTAGTCTTTTACTTTAGTAACTGGTATCATTATCAATTATCATCATATAGTGATTCTTTCGGACGATATATAGTATTGGTTGGCGAATAAGTTCATAGCACTTTTATATTTTCTTTTAATTTACAACGATTTGTTTGCTGTTTAGTAATGGTAATGGTTGCACTGCGACCAGATTGATCCAATGTGCGGACCTTATTACTTAATTATAATTATTAAGTATACCGAGGAATCGAGCCAGCTCCTTAGGAGGGAGCAATTGTAGATCTTCCTCTTAGAGTAGGTACGAGCCCAGGATTCTGTGTCTCCTGTGGCCTAATGCCTCATAGTTAGTGATTAAGTGTTCCATAGACTCCTCTTCATCACAGCAGAACATGCATGATTTGGTACTAGATAACCCTATTTTGCTGAAGTGTTTATTACAGGCAAGTAAGTGCTCCACAGAGTAATCTGAGGCCCTTTTTATCTAGGGTTAGAGCGCATTTTGCTCTGTTGGCATTGAAGTTCAAAAACTTTTTGGAGTGATTAGGACCGCTTGTGCCGTTCCAGGGTTCCCTGATTTTTCTTTCGATCCATTTTTTGGTTTCCTGTTTTATATTAGGTGCGCAACTAAGTTCTCGCTGTTTGTCAATAGATGCTGCCATCAGTGTGTGCTAGTCGATTCTAACATAACCTAAACGTCATAAACCAAGCTCAGACATATCGTAAACACACTGCTTCGTCACATTAGTGATTTTGTTTTGGTATTATATACTTTTGGTTTTGTGAAAATGTCTGATTTGGTGCCAAATAATCGTCATTTGCGGGAAGGGTTGATTTTCCTTCATTCTCTCTCATTCGAAAAAAAAACGGCGGCTGAAGCGCATCTAGAGCTACAAAAAGTTTATGCAGATGCTGCTTTAAGTGAAACAACGAGCCGAGATTGGTTCCGTCGCTTCAAAGACGGTGATTTTACTGTTGACGACCGTCCGCGTGAAGGAAGGCTAAAAACCTTCGAAGACGCTAAATTGGAGGCATTGCTCAATGAGGATCCATGTCAAATGCAAGAAGAACTTGATTCAGTATTAGGAGTTATTGCATGCTTTGGGAATGATTGAGAAACAGGGGACTTGGGTTCCTTATGAGTTAAAACCAAGGAATGTCGTTTTTTTCGCCTGTAAACAACTGCTCCAACGGTAAAAAAAGAAAGGTTTTCTTCATGGTATCGTGACGGGTGATGAAAAGTGGATTCATTACAGAAATCCAAACAAAGTCATGGGGACTGCCCGGTCTCCCGGTCATGCTTCTACGTCGTCGCCTCGACCGAATACTCACGCTGCGAAGGTTATGCTATGTATTTGGTGGGACCAAGTTGGTGTTATTTTTAATGAACTGTTAAAACCAAGCGAAACCATCACTGGGGATCGGTATTGACTTCAATTGATGCGATTAATCCGAACACTGCACGAGAAGCGGCCGCAATACGCGGAGAGACATGGAAAAGTGATTCTACAGCATGACAACACTCGGCCTCACGTTGCCAAACCCGTTAAAATCTACCTGGAAACACTGAAATGGGAAGTTCTACCCCACCCTACATATTCTCCAGATATTGCGCCGATCGATTATCACCTATTCCGATCGATGGCACATGGTCTAGCTGACCAGCAGTTCCATTCATATGAAGACATCAAACAATGGCTTGATCCGTAGATAGCCTCAACAGATAAACAGGTTTACCGCGACGGTATACGAGATCTACCAGAAAGATGGGAAAAAGTAGTAGCCAACGATGGGCAATACTTTCAATGATTCACTTGTAACCATTTTTTTCAGAATAAAGTTGTATTTTCATCAAAAAAACTGCGTGAACTTAGTTGCACACTTAATATTATTTTTGTTAAAGCCAAAAGCTGCCCCTTTTTTGGCATAAAAGTCTGCGTTCTCGTTTCCTTCGTGTCCTTCATGTCCTGGTATCCATATCAGTGAGGCCTGATTATGAGTGGCCAGCTTGTTGAGTGCATTGTTACACTATTACTATTAGGTCTTTTGACTTGAATGTGAAGCTATTCAAGGCTTTGAGAACCGATTGGCTGTCCGAAAGTATTTTAATTTTTTACTTTCTCGAAGCCTCTTTTGGATATGATTTCCACTGTTTCCATTATGGCGAAGAGCTCCCCATGGAAAATTGTGGTATCTGCACTTAGTGTTAGGGATTTGTGTGCTCTAGGCCCCACTATCCCAGCTCCTACTCCTTGGAGCTTTTTGGAACCATCTGTGTACCATTTTTGTGAGACATCATTTAGCTATGTTGGGTTAGAGTTCCACTCTTCCCTAGACGGGAAGATAACCTGCTATCTCTTCATAAAATTGAGTACGGGTTCCGTGTGGTTGTTGTTGTTGTTGTTGTTTTAACAGCATAGTTAGCCCTGTCAGTGTAGGTATATCATCTGTCGTCTTCGTCTAGCTCATCTAGGGGTAGGCCCAGGAAACATGCTGTTTCGACGGGTTGGGTCCAGAGGGAGAGGGGGGTTAGATGAGTCTGATTAAGGGGGCATGTGAAGAGGTGGTTAGTGTCGTGCGGGGTACCTTCACATGCCGGACATGTGTTTGGTATGTCGGGGTCAATTCTGGATAAGTAGGAGTTTAACCTGCTACAATATCCAGAACGTAATTGTGCCAATGTTACACGAGTCTCACGGGGAAGCTGGAGCTCTTCATCTGCAATGGGTGGTGGTTCGACTCCGATTACGGCATTCACGGGACGGGAGTTCATGAAGGTGGTAACGGACTCCCGGTGAATGTCGTTTATTGACTGTCTGAATACTGTCCGGTCCAGTAGGTCTCGGTCAGTTTTGTCCTGGAGTTCGTCAGCGTAGTCGAGGTGTGGTCATTCGCCTGGGTTATGCATACTGCATGTTGAACTCTGTTCAAGATATTGAGGTACCCAGAAAGATCTCCTGGTTTAAGTTTTTCTTTCATATGAAAAGAGAGTGCTTGCATAGTAGTTTCCTCTTATATTACTAAATGTAGCGGTGGTAAATGTAAACGCGCTTCCGTAGCCCCTATTATGCTTAGGTATGCTAGCCTTTGTAGTGCGTGCTTCATCTTCCATACATATATATGTGGTTTTTTCTTCATTAATGGCGACTCCTACCATCCTACCAGGTGATTCTAGGCGCATAAATATTTCTCTCAGAGCTTATTTGTTTCTGGCTACAACTGTGATGTCATCCGCATAGGCACACATTTGCGTAGAATTGTAAGGAGACACAGACCCATATCAGTCATAACAGCGTTTAGTACCACGTTGAAAAATAAGAAAATATTAGGTACTTTAAAATGCCAATAAATACTTAACGTTTTTTATGCCGTAGAATGAAATAAAAGTAGGGCACGTGACGAAAAAAAAAAAATTAAGTACCCTAATAGGTATACATCCGCACCTTCTTATACATGTGTTCACATATGTTACATAGGTACATTCCATTGGTTATATTTATTAGCAATAACGGTGATAAACGAAAGATACAAAGTTGCAAATAGAAAACCATTTAACGACAATTTACAATATCTGCAAAGTTTAATGTATTTTATGATTACTTACTGCAATTGCATATTTTTAACAAACGTCAAGCAAACTAAAAAAATGGTGATAAATCGAATGGCTCACATTGTATAAAATTTATGGGATGTCAGTGCACCTTCTAGAACCACACGCAAGAGTACATATGAACTATATATGTATGTACTATATATATCTATATGACGGTCGTTAAATGACTATATCGCAGTTTCTTATTTAATTTTTATAATTTTTTATGAAAATATAGTTGACCCTCCTACAAAACTCATATAAATACAAGTCTCAAACTTTGTGGCAATTAAAAAAAAAATGCAAATCAGATTTTTAGACAAATTTCAAGTAGTAGTAGAAATTCGACAAATTAAAAAAAATTTGTAATATTTTTGTCTATATATATGTAAGTAGATTTATGGCCCAATTGCGTTAATTTTAGAGATTTTTTTCTGGCGGTTCTGTGCATTTACATAACGATTGCGCCACATTTTTTTATCTGAAAGAAAACATCTATAAGTTCGTGCGCAGTATTTTACCCATAATTTCACTTTTGTATGATTTTTGCATACAAAAAATTATTCGTAAAATATAACGGAACTATGTATTTACATTTTCTTTAATGTATTGTGCATTCAACAAGTGATTTTAATAGCGGATAAACACTGTTCATGGAGAAGATATCGTGAGTGTAAGGACTGCGCAAAAGTGGTTTTCAAAATTCCGAAGTGGTAATTGCGACGCGCTGGTCGTCCTGAAGTCTTTAACTCCGACGCCTTGCTCGAACTCGTGGAAGCTGAGCCAAATTTGACAGTCGAAATGATAGTTCAGAGGTTAAATTCATCGCATGGAACAGTTCACAGGCACCTGGTTCAGTTGGGAAAGGTTTCAAAGCTGGGAAAATGGGTGCCGCATAGACTTTCCAACCTTAAGCAGAGAGTGAATGTGTGTTCTCAGCCTCTGCAACGGCTTGAAAATGAAAGTTTTTTGAACCGTATCGTTACTGGTGATGAAGAGTGGGTCCTGTACAATAATCCTGTTCGCGAACGCCGATGGTTAGATAAAGATGAAACACCAGAACCGACCCCTAGAGATGGCCTTCGCCCCAAGAAGATTCTCCTGTATATTTCGTGGGATATGGCCGGTATTGCTTATTATGAACTTCTGGAACCAAACCATACGATAACTGCTGATTATTATTCCCATCAGCTATCAAACCTGAATAAGGCACTTAGAAAAAATCGACCGTCTTCAGAGAATAGACGCAAAGTTTTGTTTCACCACGACAACGCAAACCTCATACCGCAAGGTAAACATTAGGCAAGCTGAACGCGCTCGGATGGAAGCTAATGCTGCATCCACCATACTCTCTGGATATTGCACCTTGTGATTATCACCTTTTCCGTGGACTTCAATCCCTTATGAGTAACAAGAACTACTCCTCAAAAGAAGCAATAAAAAGGGATATCGAAGCGTATTTTGGCTCCAAGGACAAGAAATTTTTTGAACAGTGAATTAAAAATTTGCTTAACGTTGGGAAGGCATTGTAAATAATGAAGGAAAATAAGAAAATAAATACTTTAAACATCTTTTTATTAATTTTAAAACCACCTTTAAAAAACGCACGAACTTATGGACTGGCCTGGTATTATAGCCACTTCCTCCTTATAAAGGGTGATCAGATTGGACATACTTTTTCCAATAGGGTTTTTATTTTGATAGATTACGCGTGACTTCTGTCAAGCTAAATACATAATTTTTTTCAGTATTCATTGACATTTCATCATGGAAAGACTTACGCCCCAACAACGTTCACAAATCGTACAAATGTATTACGAAAATCGATGCTCTGTGAAAAGTTTCCAATGCGCGCTCAGGCCAACTTATGGTGTTCAGCCATAATGGCTACGTCAAAAGCAAAATGGCCGTATTTGGGTTGAAGAGTAACCCGAAGCCTTTCAGAAAAGCCATTACATCTATTGAAAACAACTATTTGTTACAGCCTACGGGCTGGAGGAATCATCGGCTCATATTTCTTCAAAGGCGAGGCTATCACTATCGCGCCATGATAAACGACTTTTTGATGGCGGAAATTTGAGCCCATGGTCTCCACAGCATTTGGTACCCGTGAAACAGTAGATTTACTGCGTCGTCGTTTGGGGTGAGCAAATTATCTCTCGTCTCGGACCAGTAGATTGGCCACCAAGATCGTATGATGTCACATATTTCTAATTTTATTTGTGAGGGGATGTGAAATCTAAATACTTTCTGTATAAACCAGCTTCGATTGAGGCATTGGAAGCCAACATTACTAAAATTATTCACGAGATACCGACCGAAGTCCTCCAGGGAGTCATTTAAAATTGGAGTTTACGCATGACCGAGTTACGGCGCAGTTGCGGCCAACACAACACAAAGGGATTATCTTTAATAAATAAATGTCATAAGAGGCTATACTCGAAAATAATAAAGATTGACCAATCAATTTGAATTTTCGTTGTTTAAAATGCGATACCTTTAAATTGATCACCATTTACTTTATATTATTAAAATTCAATGGGCTAAAAACTCAACATTTTTCTAAAAATTCAGATAAATTCTGATATTTATTTTTCGCACAAAGTTTAAAACTTGGATTTATATGGTCTTTAAGGGAAAATGAACAATTAAACTAAAAAAAATAAAATTAGAAAGAATAAAATTGTCTATAACGTCATATGAATTCAAAAAAGCCCTAAGTTACAAAAAATTCAAAATCGACTTTTTAGTTGATTATTATGCACCGTATCATTATACATGTTCCTTTAAAATTTTATAATCCAACAACCAATAATGACGTTGGTATAAACAAAATTCGAAAAGCCGGTGACGGTGACGGTGAATAAAACATTTTCATTTTAAAAGGTTTTTTGCTTCTCCTGTAAAATTTTGAAAATGTAACTTAGGGCTTTTTTGATTTCATGTGACGATAAATATTTTTGAAAATTGAAATGTATGAGTACGTACACATAGAGGGGGATACAAGCGCTAAAGAAAACATGGTATTAAAAACATTCAAATTTATCGGCATATTTTGACGCTATTAGTAAAAGCAAACATTTCCATTAGTTAACACTTTGAGTGCCATTCGTATAGTCATCTTTCCACAATTAACTCAAAAGTGATTATTTCCTGTAACACTACATCGGCAATTAATATCCCATACACAGTGTCTTTTCTTTCGAACGTAACTTTACATTTAGCTATCACGCATATACAGGGTGGGCGATATAGCGTTTGCTTTTTGAGCCACCTATTTTTTTGAGAATGGTAACACAAATGACATGTCAAATGTGTTCATAATTTACTTAACGGTTTGACATTTACGAAATGGGACGCTATACGCTTGAACAAAATTGGGAAATATTGAAAACCTATTTCCAAAGTGGTGAGTCGTCTTCTTCTTTTCTAATTTTCTCATCGGTGGCTACGTCAATAAGCAAAATTTTCGGATTTGGGGCTCAGAAAATCCACACGTTACTGTAGAGAAGTAAATGCATTCACAACGAGTCACCGTTTGGTGGGTTTTTTGGTCTGGCGGCATCATCGGGCCATTTTTTTCTAAAATGAGCGAGGAGCCGCGGTTACAGTAAATGGCGAGCGTTACCGTGACATGCTCAACGAGTTGTTTCCAAAAATTGAAGAGGATGACATGGACGACATTTGGTTTCAACAGGACGGTGCAACTTGTCACACTGTCAAAGTGCTTTTGGCTACCGTTTTTGAAAACCGAATAATCAGCCGAAATTCCGATATCAATTGGCCGCCTCGGAGCTGTGATTTAAGACCGTTGGACTATTTTTTGTAGGGAGCCGTTAAGGACAAATGCTTTGCGAACCATCCAGAGACGATTGATGCTTTAAAACACGAAATCGAAGTTGCCATTCATGAAATTAAAGCCCAAACAATCGAAAATGTGCTTAAAAATTGGGTTGATCAAATGGCCTACTGTAAAGCCAGTCGTGGCAGTCATTTAAACGATATTATTTTTCATTCATAAATGACACTGTTCAATCTTCAAAATAAAGAAAAAAGTTTGAAACAATATTGATTAATTTTATTTTATAGCCGATTCAAATAGCAAATTTTACATGGCCCACCCTGTATAAGATCGCTAGAATATAGCAGGAAACTCTGTGGCAGCAGAGCTACATAGCTAGGCGGCTAATCAATAAAGTTGTTCATCACTGCAAAGAGGCGGTAGGTGTTCCCTTGGTTACATATGTCCTGCTCTTGTATGTGTAAATCTCGAGTCAATTCAGCTAGCTCGAGCAAGATCACTGACTTTCCAAGGGGCAAGGATGATGACAGGTAATAATTTCAGCATCTTCTCCTTGTTGTTGTTCTTGTAACAGCGTAAACCTTCTCCATAATTTTCCATAATAATAATAAAAAAAATAAAAAAAATAAATTATCCCATCGGAAGATTTATAATTCTTGCAAATGGCTTTGTTCGCCAATCATATTTGACACTTGTGAATAAGACAGCAGCAATCCACCAACAAACAAGCAAAGGAGCGCGTAAAGGTCAAATTCAAAATTCGAGAAATTCACTCAAAATCTTTTTTTTAGTAAAAAAGTTATTCAAAACAAAATTGGATGATTAAATTTGTGCCAACTGGTGTTTCTCATTAAAATCGTCAAATCATTAGAATCGTTCATGCAGCCAGGCTGAGACTGTGGAACAACCTCTCCTACTGTAGTTACTTATATACAGGGTCCGGCCTCGAAGTGTAACCAATTAAAAAGGCCATAATTTTAGTTTGGAAAATTACTTTTATTCAATTCAAAGTAAAAAATGTGTGTGAGACCCCTCGAGACTGGGAAATCTTTTAGTTCGGACCTTGCTCTTCAAATTAGCCCAAAGAGGATAATCCGTCGAATTCGTGTCTGGTGAATTTGAGAGCCATTGTGTGGACGTTATGAAGTTCGGAATGTTGTTTTTTAGCCATTATTGGTTCACTCGAGCTTTGTGAGACGGTGGCGAGATGTCCATCGAAATGTTTATCTGCCCACGACTTCAAAGCAACCTCCAGAATACTTTACCGATAATACTTCGCATTTACCTTGACGTCAGGCTCGATGAAAACGATTGGAGAGTGCCCATCTGCCGTTACCGCGGCTCAAACCATTACCTGTGGCGGGTGCTGCCCCTCCTGGTGGCCAATCGGTGACTCAAATTCTGGTAGGAACGGTCGGTCAAATAAATCCTATCGCTTTGGGAGTTTACGAATTGCTTAATTTGGAAAATTTTCTCGTCAGAAAACACAATGTTCGGAAATTGAACGCTTTCGGCCAAGCGAAGCAACTCCTTCGCTATCTCAAGTCTGACTTGTTGCTGCTTTGGTGTAAGATCATGCGTCTTTTGGATTTTGCTTCACTTTTAGATCATTTTTCAATATGCGGCGGATCAGATACGGTCAGATATTTTCAGTTCTTTCGCCACTTGATTGGCATTCGTCGGGGACTTCGCTCAAGTCGCTTCTTCACTTTTTGAACCATATCACGTGTCGTTGCAGTATTTTGATGACCACCTCCATGCCGTTTCGCGATGCTACCAGTATCTTTGTAACGAGTGATGGTGCGATAAAGAAAAACTTTATTTATGATGCCCGTGCGTGATTACACTTCGAGAGCCGAACCCTGTAACACCACCGTTTTTGATGTTTCCAGTTAGCTGAGCCCCTCCATATGACTTTTATTACGGTTTCCATCTGTCGTTGATGCATCTATAGAAGTCCTAATACTAAAATAACACATTTTTAACGTCAAATGGTGATGTAATTACAGGTCCTGACCAGACAGAATGCGACGCAAGAAACCTAAATTATTTGCTTGTATTTTTTCATTCCAACCAAACTTAGAATGGAAGCACTTCGCTAATTAATTTGCAATTTTTCATTTCGTACTAAGAGCAAATATTTCCAGCCTTACAATACCAGTACCTGTGTGAAAACCACTTACGATACATATGGATGACGAAACCAACCGTCAGCTGGTCCAGCGTCTGACGCAGCTGACCATTATAATTATATTTTCATATGTGTCCAAAATTATGTAAAAAAATTTCAATCGGCATAAAGTAGTTTTACTTTTTAATTTATTTTACAAGTTCGCCTGTTCAGCTGACGTATTTTCTCCCCTCTACGAACAGCTGACTATTTTTTTTTTTACTCAATGTAACCAATACACACAAAAAATTTCAGCCGGTATTAAATGAGTTGGTAGAAATTTTTTTTCGACACGTTTCGTACCCTCGAACCCTGACTCCCGGACTAATAAACGATATTTATATTTGGTACACCCTGTTTTTTGTAAAATTACATTTTCTCATTGGCATTTCAACACTAATTGCAACTTTTGAAATATTAAAGCTCTGATTATTTTATGACCTCTTAAATAGCATACATACGTACATATGGATAGAGAAGGCGGAGTGTGCCTAGTTACTAAATTCTTCAATCAGATAAGTGGCTCATTTAACTGCGCAGCAAATCGAATATACGTACATACATATGTAGATACATACATACATATGTGCATACTTGAAATACACTAATGCCTTGGTTTATTGTGCTTTCTATGATTAATTTTCCGTCTGCAGTTGCTTCATAGGCCTTTTAAACGCCGCTTGCATATAATTTGAAAGGTCAAATCTGTGGAAATGAAGGCACAGTAACTGGAAAGCTGGCGCAATATTCAATTGTTACGCTGCTCGAAAGATACAAATAATGCAATACTTTATGCATGTGCGCACTTATGCGTCTTCAAGCAAATAGGCACAAGCACATAATTGCCATGTACATACATACGTATGCACAAATGTATGTATGTATATATGTTGTAATATTCAGTTGCAAGCTTGAAAAGTGGGTCAGCAAACTGTATCAGCTACCATAAGTGGCAAACTGTTTTCAAGTTGAGTGCGTTTACAAGCTAGAAGAGCTTAATAGCTTAAGAGGCTTCTTTTGGAGTTATGTAAACATGTGTGCGAGTATGTATGTATGTGTGTATATATGGTGGGATAAAAGTATGCTTTTATTTATTTTATTCGTATTTCCAAACAAGGAAGTAAAGTAATCAGTGACGGTTCTACGCTTAACTTAATGTGGCGCATTTTCATAGAGCAGAAACACAAGATTAGATGTTTATTTAGATTCTGATGAAAACGTATGTATGTATCTTGATCCTGAGTCCATTGTAAGACCACAAAGGGGATGCGAATTATCTCTCCGATAAGCCCGTGCGACAGTAAAGGCCCAATGCATGCTGGATTTGCTTGCTTGGCCTCGATAACTGTAAAAAATAAATAGACCAATACTAAGATTTATGAGCGCTTTGCTTCAAGCGGTTAAAGTACGGCGAAGTTTCCAATAGCAGCGCTTTTGACATTAGGAATTGAACTTCGCTGTCTTTCATTTAATTTGATTCGATGTAGCCTCATTTGTGAATTTTAGGCAAATTAGAGACATTTTTCATTTATAAAGGGTGGTTAAGTTTCAAGGGCTGGTGTTGATTTTGAATAAAATACAATTTTTTTTACGAAATTATTGCCATTTCTCTTTATTATGATAATACTGGTACGGCTCAATTACGTAAAGAACAAAATATTGGCCAAATGGTCGCCGCGGCTTCGGCGACACACCTCCATCCGATGGGCCAAATTTTCGATGACGCTGAGGCATAATTGAAGTTCTGTGCCGTATTATCTCATCCTTTAGCTCTTGAATTGTTACTGGCTTATCGACGTACACCTTTTCTTTCAAATAACCCCAAAGAAATAAGTCCAACGGTGTCGTTGACGTTTAGGTGTGGTTCACATTCAATATCGGTCCTTGAAATTTAACAACCCTTTATAAAAAAAGAGCAAATAGCATGCATTAGGAAGTACTTATTCCAACATTTATTTCCTTTTTTGCCTCTTTTTGCTTATTATTCAATTGACAACTCTAACGTTGCTGAGTATTGCTTCTGTGGTCATATACCTACATATGCTTGTGTGTGTATGTTTACTTGTATGGACGTGCATCTCTTCAGAGTCTCTTTTTTATTCCTCTCTTTTTAATAATATTGATCACGTAACACCACGACCTTGGTGTAATGTTTTCCTCTTTTTTCCGTCAAAAAATTATGGCAATGAACAGAGAATAAAGATGTCAATGATTTTAAAGATGTTCAAGATGTTCGTTGAGAAGTGCCATCATGGGACTCTAATGACAAAGCAGTGACTGCTGACGGCTTTATAAATTTAGTTAAGCAACTATTTTTTGACTGACTCTTCATTTTTTTTCAAGGTGAAGTCAGTAATTTTTTTTCAATTTTGAAACGTAAACAGCAATTCACTTTTAACTTACCAACTTATTTTCAAACAAACAAATATTCGTATATATATGAATGTACATATACTACATAGATATGAGTGACTGTGCTATAGAATTTACAATTTCATCACAAATAACACCCCAAGTAAACATGAATTTTTTAAGTGGGCGCCACTTGATTCACTTAAAATATTGGAATTGTAAAATATTTGCAAGAATCTACAAATTCACTTTTTAAAAAATAACAGTTTAACACTTCAACTATTTTGAACTTAAACCCAATTGTCTACTCACTGCCGTTTTTCTTTATAACCCAACTGAAAATGGTCTTCTAAAGTTGTTACTTACCTAGCTTGTTCTTGCCTCCTTTCAGAAATATTGACGGGAGCATTACTGAAAGGAAGTAGAATTCCTCTTGAGATTACTGGGTAGGTATACGAGGTGTAGCTATATAAATAACTAAACTATTGATCCTATAGGAGAAGAATGCCTTGCCAATTCCAGCGGCCGCTAGCTGCTTGTCGTGAAGTCTACTCTTTCGAATACAGTTTCACTCGCTTCTGTAAACCTATCGAAAGATCCATAGCCTTTATTGGCATGGAAGTTTTTTTGTTTCTGCTTCATAGAAAGAATGTCAAGTGTAATAAAAGAGGAAGACAAAGCTACAACTCTTTTCGCATTGTATTTGAACGAGTTTCGAGTCAGGGGCGGATCCAGAGGTCATTTTCGGGAGAGGATTTTTTTTTTCAGAAACAAAGTTATAACAATATAATGTAGTTTTTTTTATTAATGTTTATTTATTGAATTCTGAACTTTTGTTTTGAATAAACATTCTACGTGAAATTATTTTATAAAACCAATCGGTCTTTCTTGTAGCATCGTTGACCTTAGCCACGTTTTCATGCAGCGGAGGGTAGAAAAAGAGCGCTCGGAGCTTGGATTCGTCAGCATGAATAGTCCGGAATATTTCCACATCACAGTTCTCCAAAGCTTGCAATGCAGTGGTTGGAAATTTATTAGTTGGAATTTTCCTCTTCTGCTGCCAATAACATTTCCAGTGGTTCAACTCGCCTTTGAACTTTAAACGTTATACGATGTCATTAGATATGAGTCCTTTGAATCTTTCCATCAAACAGCTGATAAGATTTTCAACCTCAGTCGTATCAAGCGCATATACTTTTAGAGGAATATTGATTTAAGATCTTCGCAGATGGTATCCAACTAAGGAATGTACACCGAAACCCTGTAGTAATCTTTGCAAGTGCTGACGCTGTAAGTCTCGCGTTTCGTTTGTCGTCCATAAGTTCTTGGTTTCTGTTCGGGAATATTAAGTTTCTATGCCCGTCCTTTTGAATCTGAATAAATACTTCTGAAGTTTGCATCTGCTTCTTCTCTTCGATTTTGAAAAGTTGCAAGCAGCGTATCTATCATTGCCGATGCTTTTGCATTATTGATGGAAACTTTCTGAAGCAGTACGCTGAGTGAATGAGTCATAGATAAAATATATTACACAAATAGAAAAGCCCTACGATAAATTCAAATTTGCACAAAGCTGCTATGACAACTGTTGCTTTCCCTGCTGTTTCCTTGTTTATTCACTCATTTATTTTTGTCAAAGCTTTAACAATTAACAACATTTTTGCGGCAAATTGAATAACAGCATCATGCCGTTGAACCCATCTTGTTTCGCATAACTGAATAAGTTGTTCTCCAACTATTTTTGCTAGCGCAGTTAAACGTTTACGAAACGATTTCTTGAAGAACTTGTCAACTTCGTGTATAATGTTGCAAACCATTTCAATCACTCGAATTTTTGCATACTTAGAGATAGTGCTGTTTAGTTTTTGAGAAAAACAGGGTGTTACTACCGCGTTTTCTGCTCCTTTTCGAATTTCGTTAACAGCGCCACGTGCATAACAGCACAGGCATCAGTCCCTATTACGGCGCACAGTCTTAAGTCAAGATTCATCTTTTTCAGCTCCGCCAGAACAATTTTCCCAAGAACTACCCCCGTGAGAGATAATTCCACATCAGTTTGGCTTTCTTCTTCAGTGGTCTCAGTAGAGGGATCTTCATTTTCCACTTCAGAGTCATCGGAGTCACTATCTTCTGCGGTGTCATTCTTTGACAGTTCACCAAAAGCATTAATGTATGTCATAAAATCTTCTCTGATGCAAGGTCCGTTTGCAGTTAAATCAACACATTGTAGGATAAGGCTTACCTGCAACAATGCAAAGTACCAAATTTCTACATTATAAAGATAACATTCTACAAAGAATAATGAGGAATTTTATGGATGTTTAATTATTTCTCCCCTTGGATCCGCCCCTGTTCCAGCCAAGTACTGAATCGCAATATTAGATCATTTGCCTCATTCGCCGTTCGACTTATATTTTTTGACGTGATAACGTCTTATAATTCGATTTAACAGGCTGCACGCACGAAAAAATGTGTCGTTACCTTGCTCATATGTAGTTACCTTGCTCATTAGTGTTACCTTGCTCATATGTAGTTACCTTGCTCATTAGTGTTACCTTGCTCATATTAGTGTTACCTTGCTCATTAGTGTTACCTTTCTCATATTAGTGTTACCTTGCTCATTGCCGTTACCTTGCTCATTGCATTGAATGAACTGCAAGCGAAAGGGCGGAACGAACGACAAAGCAAACAAAGCAAACGAACGGCAACGTTCGACATCTTGCTCTCTCCTACTTAAGTGAGCGTATATATGTATGTATGTATATGCGCAAATGTACATATATAAATTCACGTATTTGTATTTGCATATGCCTTCTTATTGATTATTATTAATTTGATTCACTTGAAGAATTTAAAATAAAACCAAGTTTGTTAATAATACCTGTTGTTTTAATGTTATAATTATTAATTTTTTTATTATATATGAAGGAAAAAATGTATGGTATATTAATATTTACCATATACCTTATAAGATATGTTGTCTATACTAATATTATAAAGAGGAAACTTTGTTTGTTTGTAATGAATAGGCTCAAAACTACTGGACCGATTTTAAAAATTCTTTCAACATTCGAAAGCTACATCATCCACGAGTAACATGGATTATATTTTATTTTGGAAATAGGGCTCGAGATATAGGTCAAAACGTGGACCCGGGTAACCTTCGGATGTGTATGTACAATATGGGTATCAAATGGAAGCTGTTGGTGAATGCTTTAGTCCAGAGTATTTTTCATGCTGCTCCGTGACTAGGGTCTCGAGATAGAGACCAAAACGTGGACCCTAGAATGTGTTTGTACAATATGGATATCAAATTGAAGCTGTTGGTGAATGCTTTAGTACAGAGTATTTTTCATGCCGCTCCGTGACTGGGGTCTCGAGATATAGGTCAAAACGTGGACCTGGGTAACCTTTGGTTGTGTATGTACAATATGGGTATCAAATGAAAGCTGTTGATAAGTGCTTTAATACGGGGTAGTTTTCATACCTATTGATGACTAGGGTCTCGAAATATATGCCAAAACGTGGACCCGCCGTGTCTTTGAACCGAATTAAACCAAACTTACACACATTGTTAAGTAGGTATTGAAGATGATTTCCGTATAGTTTGAATACCTATTGGTAGATAGGGTCTCAAGATATAGGTCAAAACGTGGACCCGGGTAACCTTCGGACGTGTATGTACAATATGGGTATCAAATGAAAGCTGTTGGTGAATGCTTTAGTACAGAGTATTTTTCATGCCGCTACGTGACTGGGGTCTCGAGATATAGGTCAAAACGTGGATTCGGCTAACCTTTGGTTGTGTATGTACAATATGGGTATCAAATGAAAGCTGTTGATAGGTGCTTTAATACGGGGTAATTTTCATACCTATTGATGACTAGGGTCTCGAAATATATGCCCAAACGTGGACCCGCCACGTCTTTGCACCGAATTCAACCAAACTTACGCACATTGTTAAGTAAGTATTGAAAATGGGTTTCGTAAAGTTTGGTTGTAATTCGGAACACTGGCAACGGGTACAGCGTTCTTTTGAACCAGCCATAATGTCGCTTACTTTTTTAACGCTTGGGGCGGAACTGAACTGTCAAATTGACAGTGTGAGTTACAATGTGTCAATATTTCTTTCTGATTTGGATGCCATAAGGAAAAAACGTAAGTGCAACATGTAAAAATTGTTTGTGAATTTTTTTGGAGTGGATTTTGGAACAGTGAATAATTTCTTACGAAATTTGAGAATTTAATGTGAAATCCGAATGAAATTATGTGTTCGTGGAAAAAACAATTTTTTTCGTTTTTTTTTTTTTTGAAAAATATAAATGGATAATGGTTAAAAAAGCTCCAATGCTTAATAAAACATATAAATTGAAACGAAAAATGCATGGATGATCAGGAAAAAAGGCGATTGTTTATTCATATGCGTTGATTTGAAATTTAAAAACAATCTTCTTTTTTCCTGATTTTCAATTTATATTTTATATTTACTCAAAAACAAATAGAAAAACAAAAAATATTGTTTATGCTAAAGCGCTTGAATAAAGAATAAAGAAGTAAATAATATGCAAACCATATATTTTCTGTTCTAAACCATATCTATTCTATTTTAGTGTGCCCAGCGAAGGGGGCCGGGTTTGCTAGTTCTTCATATAAAAAAAATTACGCATTTATTACATGGAGAAAAGGTAACACCGTTAAGAAAAAAACTACAAAAAACCAACAGAATTGTTTAGCAACTTGAAACTTACACTTTATTATACTAAAATTTCATAAGCTATAAAACTGTATACAAAATATCTTTCTAGAAATTTAATTAACTTAATTAATTATTTTTTATTTGCGGCCGCCGTAACCGAATGGTAGTCATGCACCAACCCATTCGGCTACGGTGGCCGCCAATGAACAATACTTTCACGAAAAAAACTAAATAGATATTGATATCTATCTATTTAAATAAATAACAAAATAATTAAAATATGTTTTGTGAACCAAAATCTCGACGGTACTGTCCCAAAATGGCATAGTCCTATGCTAGTCGAGGCAGTCCAATTATCTGCAAGGTGAGAATGATGCTGAAGGAAAAGTCGCATAGTAGATAGCACTTTGAATATTTGACAATGAGTACGCAAATGGTTGAACAGAAGAAACAATAACAACTTAAACTCATATATGCATATACATATGTATACGTAAACTTATAATAGCCATAATGTAAAGTGTCTCTTACAACGGACAGTTTCATGAGTGAGCACTCGACTCAGTGGAAACAAGCAAAATAATTGACCAGCGGACATGGGCAGCCCATTTGAATACAAACTTGAGCAAATAAATAAGAAAAAAAAAATTTTAATGAAAACAATTATTTACAAAGTACCAAACACTGCATATCCCATACTTTGTCAGTCGTAAGTTGAAAAAAATTAGAGAATTACCAAACAGTGGTATTGCTGGCCATTGCATCTATGCGTTGTAAGTTTTTAAATGTTTCTGTTATTTTTTTTTTAAGTGTTCGTGCTGTACATTTGAAAGTATGTACTAAATAATATTTGAATATATGTATGTATACTTGAAGGAAGAAAATGAATGAGTCACAGCCAAGTACTGACGTTCACAAGCTTTTGAACGATTTTTTCTTCCGTGCACACCAGAAATAAGGTTAGCCCTGCCTTTTCCAAACTGGATAAAGAAGCAAAGCGAATGGATCTGGTGGTGAACGAGCAAAAAACGAAGTACCTCCTGTCATCAAATAAACAGTTGCCGCACTCGGGTATCGACACCCACGTCATTGTTGACAATTATGATTTCGAGGTTGTAAGAGACTTCGTCACCCTTGAAATCCAAGGTAGATTCTCTCTTGCCAACAAGTGCTAATTTGAACTAAGTAGGCAATTGAGTAGTAAAGCCCTCTCTCGACGAACGAAAATAATACTCTGCAATGCTCTCTCATGGCGCAGAAACGGGGACGATGACAACATCCGATTAAGCGACGCTTGGAGTGTTTGAGAGAAAGATTCTGCGTAAGATTTTTGGACCTTTGCTCGTCAGCGACGGCGTATATCGCAGGCGATGGAACGATGGGCTTTACGACGACATAGACATAGCGCAACGAATAATGATCCAGCGGCTACATTTGCTGAAAGTATTCGATCCGGTACCAGCTGATGGTAGCAGATGAAGAGGAAAGATCAGGTGAAGAAGGACTTGGTTTTATTTGGTGTTTCCTACTAGCGCCAGTTAGCTCGAGAAAGAAACTCGGCCAAAATCGAGTAAGCGGTTATCGCGTCAATCAAAAAGGAGAAAAATTATTACATCCAGGCTGAACTATGTCGGTAGACATAATAGCCTAATGCTAGCATGGGTCTCGGGACACGTGGGTATCGTGGGTAACTACACCTCTGACTCCTTAGCTAAGATGGGCTCTGAGCTCAACTTCTTCGGCCCAGAGCCCGTTTTGCCACTTCCTTCTGCGGCCATCAAAGCCACGGTTAGCAAATGGGTAACAACAACTCACAAGCGAACTTGGCAAGCTGAGACAGGCTGCAGGTGGACTAAACTGATGTTACCTGTCATGTCCGATCGACTGTCGCAAACCCTTCTGTCATTAAGCAGAGGGGAGTGCAGACGGCTGGTTGTACTGATGACGGGCCACTTTCTGTGGGCGAAGCACATGGAAAGGAAAGTTTGGGCATCTCAGACAGTGTACTCTGCCAAGCTTGGGAAGAGGAGGATGAGACGGCGGACCACTTTTGGGCGTCTGCCCCGCCTTCGCTCGAATCAGGTTTGAGGTCTTTGGCACTGATGTGTTAAGAAGCGACCATCTTGGCTCCTTGGCACTACAAGATCTACTCTGAGATCTTTGGAGATCGGGTAGATTTAAAGAAAATTAAAAGGGAATCCAAGTGTAGTACAATGGACTCAATTAATGTCTGAGTGCTGCACTTGCTAGTTGTCCCGACAAGAATTTTAAAATATACAAAGAATATAACTATAAAAATTAAGATTTATTATTTATTATTTTAAATTCTAATGCATTCTGCATTAGTTCTTATTCTTATAAAGGTCGAAACTATTTTCGCTAAAAAGTCAAACCCGCTTTTCGTTACCAGGTCGAGACTAAGGTTAGGTTAGGTTGAAGCGGTTGTTCACTATGGGACACATTCAGGCAGATACCGCGTAGTGAACTTGTCATCGTCTCTCCTAAAACTAGTGTGAATTTTTCAAAAATTCTAGGAGATCCCTGATTTCCACAGTGCTGAGATCTTCCTTTCATTAAAATTTTCTACCTAAAGTGATGAATCTACGTCTGGATAAAGGAGGACAGAATGTGGGAGATCGTTCCTCATTTAGACAGCTTCGAAGGAATTCATGTGCTTGCACGCCCATCCTCTGGGCGTGTCTGTCTATTAGGCAGTGGCAAATTATAAGGGTATCAATACTATAAAACTAGGCTCAGATTCTTTTCGACGAACACTGAGAGTTGCTGCTCTTACATACTTCTCAAAAATAAGTAGCTTAGCAGTCTAGTCTGTGTACTCATCGGTCGACTTGGTGCCAAGGTTCACTAGTTCATCGGTCCTGTAGTTCCATTCTGATAGAAATGTTGACGAGTCGTGACAAGACTGATAGAAACTGACTGATTTGAGTTCACATATTCAATAACGGCCTCTCGACGTATGTATTACTGAACGGCAACGTTCCGAGAGGAACAACCGTTCGGACAAGAAGAGGTTTTAGTTCGGGTTCTAGGCTTTCGATGCTTTACTCCTACTAAAAAAGACAAAGACTCTGTAGTTTTCTCAATGTCAAAATGGACAGGAACCGAAGTTGTCTTTGGCTGAAATGAATCAGCCATCTCGTTAAGAGATGTGTGGAATTTCATGGCTTCTTTGGAGGTTGTCGACTGCCTTATGAAAGGTTTTATCAACGCCATGTTATTTGTGAAAATATAGATATCTACTCCAGGTATCGCATCCCTCGGTACCAGTGTCACACCTTTTATTATTGCAATCAGTTCAGCCTTAAATACGCTGCAGTAGTCGGGAAGCCGAAAGTCGAGACTTAAGTGTCTCATCAAGTCTCAATAAATGAACCGAGCACTGAAAGAAAAACTGTCACGATATCAAGTGAGATGCGACAGAGTCATCCTCCAATATGATAACACTCCGTCTCATACTGCAAAAGCAGGGAGACATGCCTAGAAACACTGAAATGGAATAGTTGAAGTACCAGATACTTCCCAAATAGCATAAAAGCGCCGTTTTGATGCCATTTTGAGATCCCCAACGGTCAGATATCTACAGCCAACCAGAGCTGTTGTTGTAGTGGAGAAGGTTGATGGAATTTAGGTTATAGCGCTGCCCCAGATTGTCGATGAAAGGAGCACCCAGTGACTTTAATCGTCTAGCTGCCAAGCTCGGACATTTTTTGAGAATGTGTTTCAGTTTCCTTCTCTGAAAGGTCCCCACAGCTTCTGCAATGGGGACTAAATAGTAAACTTAGCTTTTCCACGTGTGTGCGGATCGTCCAAGGACCGGTAAACTCAGCTACGAGTTGGAAGCCACCAAACAATTAAGCAAATAATGAAAACATGATAAAATTATTTATCACCAGTTTTCGACTGTGTTAAAGACTCGTCCATGCTAAATATACATAAAATAATAGGATGGATTAGGAATATGTTTTAGGCTCCAAAAATGGGCAAGAAAGATAAGTTAATAGTTGGCAGTGAAGTATGGACACACATAACCAAAGAGTAGTAAAAATGCATTTTTTATGAACAATAATTTTATGCGCGTGCAAAGATACGTACTTATGTTACGTATACGTCGCGTGATGGCAATTGTAATGAATCGCTAGCTTGGGCGGTTGCGTTTCTACTCGCATTCGCTTTTTTATTTTTTGTTCTACTCAAATAGCTATCGAATTACAAAACGATTTTTAGCTAGAATTTTTATTTGTTTTTAGTTACCTGCCGCATACCTACAATAAATTCACGACCACCTGAGAATTTTTTCCAACAACAAATACTCGTAGAAAATTTTTTTTTTCGTTTTCTTTCGCAGCTAAACATAAATTCAAATGGCTTAAAGCAATAAAACTTTGAAAGCAGTGCCCAAAAATGCAGAGAAAAGTTTGTAGTAAATTTTTTCATTTGTTACTGAATACTAACCAACTGGCTGGTAACTGAAAACTGCAATGACAACTGCGAAAAAATGTTATACGCTGGCCATACGCAGGCGAAGGCTTATAAAAACTGTCAACACCACAAATCGTTACGAAGCGACGGAGAGGGGCAGCAAGCGTGCGCGTACTAAAATTGTTGACGCCGTAACAAAAGTGGCCACGAAACCAAAACAAAATTTGGCTACAGCGCAGCACAACAACAAGAGCAAAAGCAAAATAGGAAAAACAAAAAAAAAAAACCACAAACTGTGGCCAATTTCAGTGGCGCTGAATTCGTGCGATTGCGGCGGCCCATGCAGCGTCTGATTGTGCAGCGGATTGAGTGCGAAAATGTCACTGTAGCAATACCCGTGCATAGCTGCATGCCTGAGGCACAACAATCAATAGCAAAATGCAAAAACAGAACTAAGTAGGAAAATTCGGTGGCTGCCGGCAGCAATCAAAGCGCACAACAGTTGAACGCGAATCGCATTTCCAGCCAATAAATCAAATAAATCAAGTTTAAAGTAATTTGGCCAAGCACCAACTTAGATACGGGCGCACACAAGCCAGCGAAATAAGCGAAATAAAAGAGTTAAGCGAATTTGTGAAAATTTAATTTGGTTAAAAATTTAAAACGTTTTTAACCAAATGCGGCAGCTCCTGGCAATTGCGGTGGCAAATGTTGCCAAAAAATACTTAAATGAATTATTGCTTCGGTGGTTGGTGACTGCGGTTGCGACTATGCGATTCTAATTTTTTACAGTTGTGACACTTGAAATTTGTTGCTTTTTCGTACAATTGTTTTTATCTTGTGCGCATGACTCGCATTTAATTTGCCTTATTTTTAACATTTCCTATACCCAGTGCAAAAATGCATTAGAATGAGAATTTTACTTGTTTCAGGTGTCGGAAGAAGTATCCAATACTGAATGAAAATCGGTGCATTCGGCGTAACGCAAAACGTATGGCTCAATAATAAAAGGTTGTGTTTACTGATGGCTAGAAGTTGGACGGAACAGTTGGTGGGGGAGTATTCTGCGGGGAGCTCAAATTTAGGCTTCCGGACCACTGTAGTGCTTTCCAAGAAGGCGTAGGATTGGTTGCTTACTTCTGTAATAACTGTAAAGGACGTAAATATCTATCCGGACAGCCAAGTGGCAAATAGAGCCTTGGGTTCGTTGCTTGTGCATTCAAAATTGCGTTCTCTCTCTCTCGATTGCATCCAAATACATTGTTGTTAAGCTCATTTGGGTTCCCGGCCACAGCGGCATAGAGGTAAACTGCTGAGCTGCCTAAACGGGGTACCCCGAGACAGCAAAATTAGAGGAAAACCTATGGTTTGCTCTTGGAAAGATAGGCCTTGTCTCAACTTAGCGTGCGCTGGGCTAGTGCGCAAACCTGCAAAGTCGCGAGATCCTTCTGACCACAGTTATATTGTCCGCTAGGAGTCCGTGTGTGCTGAGACTAAGCATTGCTTCAAGTCCTCTCTGCAGAAGCTGCCTGGAGCACGTGGTGGAATTATCTCAGCACCTTCCTCTCAGCTGCCCTACTCTCTTCGGGCAAAAATTCAAACATCTGGGCACTCACTTTTTCGCTACACCTGCGGATATTGCGTGTTTAAATATCACACATCTATCTTTTCCTTCTCTATCTGGTTCTTCTCCTTCCGTCAATTAAAGCATGGACCATCCCGTGCTGATTACAGCATGACGAATTTCGACAGGCATCGAAAGAGCATCAATAAACCACTTCGCCCTCTTCTGACGTGGTTCGATCACGAAATCCATTGCCGAAAAGTGATACACGCAAACTTGGCTCACTTGGTTTAATGCATGCATTACCCAATCTTTTCTTTCCATTTTGCCTTTTGGGACATGAACAAACTTAACGCCCTCTTTTGTCCACGGTTTGTGGCCCAACAAAAACTGTATTGCCTGCTAAATTTTTTGGCAAAAGTTTTCATTTCTATGCTTTTGAGACGTATGGAGCCTAAGCACTATTAAGTCATATTCCTACGATTTCTTCTCATATACACCCCGTTGCAAAATTATAAACACACCGCAAATTAAAAAAAAAATACAAAATTGCAAGTACAAATACTTTACTTTTCCTACTTTTTTGGCAGGATCCTAAGTGTGTTGATGGTGTGAGTGCTTGGCAGGGTGGCAATGATAAATTAGAATCTGATTAACATTAAAAATATGATGTGAAAAATTAATGTCGACAAAAAAATTTCAAAATAATATCTTCGTTTAGGAAAATCTGCAATAACAAATATTTTTAATAGATTTCTTAGCTATAATAATAATTTTTTTTTTTTGAGAAATATCTAAATTTAATACGATTTTCTAATATATGAAATTGAAACATTTGTTATGCAACCATATTACTGAATAGATCGTTTTGGCATCAGATGATCTCAGCTCTATCTCAACCTTCTCTATCCAACTTTTCATTTCTCATCCTTACAAGTGCTCTCTACACTCTCCACACTGAAATAGGGAAATAAATTTAATTTTCCCAACACTAATCCAATATTTCTGAATATTATATTTTTAAACTTGATAGCCACCCTACGATCGGTGCAATCAGATCATGTCCTAGAGAGGCTCTCAACGCACTGACACACGTTATTCCAATAGACCTACATATCAAGAAGATGGCAACAATGAGTGCATTCAGGGTAAATTAAGCGGGTCGCTGGAAAGAAAAAACTGATGGTCATGCCAGTCTATTATAGCGACAAACTCAGTTAACCTCGGCGAGGACTGACTACACATCCCGACAGTAACATTCAATAGGAATTTTGCCACTCTCTTTTCATCTAGAGAGGAATGGAATAAGGGATTCCCACTAATCAACTTCGACACTACAGTCTATACAGACGGCTCTAAAATGGGTTTTGGTGTTGGACCAGGTACATATTCTTATAGACTTAAAATTGAAAAATCTGTGCGTCTCCCTAATACCTGCAGTGTCTTCCAAGCGGAAGGACTTACGATTGAGGAAGCTACAACAACCTCTATGGTGGTGGAACAAAGTAGTAATAGCCTTTCCACCTTGAGTGAAAACTATAATGTTACCTTAATCTGGGTCCCGGGACATCGGAATATTGAAGGTAACGAAAAAGAATATGAACTGGTAAGAGGAGGATCTGCCATAACGCTTTTGCAGAAATGGTAATCACACAATTTCCCTAAAATATCTTCGAATCGCGGATTGTAGATGGAGAGACCAGACGAAATGCAAAATCAGCAGAATGTTATGGCCCACCTATAACCTCAAACAAACGGTAACATTGACAAATATGGAACGAAGAGACGCCTGAAGACTAATAGCAGTCATAACTGGCTTTTGGTCTGTCGGAGAAAAAGCAGTCAAAATGGGCATCACTCACAACACATACTGTCACAGTTGTAAACAACCGGAGAAAAAGGAAACAATCTTCCACTTCTTCTGTGAATGCCCTGCCCTATGGAAGGACAGAATGTTAACCGTGGACCGAGAGTCTCGAACAACTATCTGGCTTAGATGTTAACAGATTAATAAGGTTCTTAAACCGCACAGACTGGATATAGTCTTGCTGTAAATAACTGTTAAACAAGTTGGTAACGAGAATGTGGCAACAAAATGGTGCGGAAGCGCTAATTGAATTGGTGAATCACCACTCTAACTAACCAACCAATAGCCGCCCTTTAATTTTACAGAAAAACTTGAAAAATCTAACACTGGGTTCATATTTTTTTACTTGTCCGATTTTTTTTTTTTTCTGTATTGCATTTTGTATTCTTTGCATTATTTTGTTCTTGGTGCGCGCCAATTTGGCTAGCCACATTTTGGCTTAGCACAAAGTATGTGAAATTATTTAAAATTTGTTTTTCGTTTGTATTGCAGTTGACGATCACAATGACTTTTGACCAAAAAGGTTGCACTGAAACGTGTCGCTACGTCAACTGCTGTTCAATGCAAGAAGTCAAATACTTACTTGGATTGCTCTACGATTACAAGCGCGAGAATTGACCAAACTTTGAAAGAAGCAAAATATTTCGGGTGTATTTGGTGCTACACAGTTTCAATATCGTAAGATGTTCAGTAGATTAGAAATAATTTTGGTTGTTTGTGAATACTTAGTTCATTTCGCATACACCCTTTATTAGGTGTTTGGCCAAATTCACCCCTAATTTGTGGTGTGTGTCTTCATGATGTTTTACAAATGGAGAGATCTGCAGATTCACGGCGCCTATAAATGGCAGATGGTTTTTTATGAGAAGGGTTTTCATGTCAGCAATGCCCTCGATGGTTTCACGGCGGCCCATGAGTTGTCAACTTTTTTCAATGGTGATTGGTGTTTTATTTAGGTTTTTCATGTTTTAGTACTTTTCCTTGAAAGGTAGTTTGTTTGGGAGTCAAGATTTTTAGTAATTTTTGATTTCAATGTAATTTCTTGTGTTCAAAGTATCCTTTAGAATTTTTGTAGCTAAATTTAGTTTTCGTTTGTCGTCTATGTTTTTTTTCAACTTTTTCTAACTGTCTCTTTTCAATAATTTGCTTCTTAACCGTTTGAGTGCTAAGCGATTTTCTTTAATACATACGAAAATTGCGAAGCAAAATTTGGTCTAAGAAAACTGAAATATGATGGCTTTACAAATATAAGCATAGAGAACACAAAAAATTACATATTTCAATAATTTTATTTTTATTTTGTAGACTAAACTATTAGTTATGATTATAAGAAAAACTTATTTACATTTTTTTAATATCATCTTTTTTTTTTTTTACAACAAGTTCCGGCATTATTATTCAAATTTTGGCACATTTGTGGTTCCCCACACATGTACCATGCACACCTTTTTTGCAAATGTTGCATATTAGCCGGGAACGCTTTGGATTTTTAGATCCTTTTACACTACATACTACACATTTGCGCAATTTATTTTCAAAATATCGATATTGAACGAAAAATAAAAATTGTTTTTAACGGTCTCAACTAATTTATACTTTTATATGACATACATTTTTTATAAATATCGCAAAAAAATATTCAACACGTTCCTAGCCGAACGCCAAATGCACAGTGATGCAATCGTCGCTATAGCAACGCGCCGCAAATTTGGAGTAATTAGTTATCGTCGCTATATCGACGAATCGCACTCAAACGGTTAAGGGGTTATATACCTTATAAGCCCGAAAAAATGGGCGATGGTCATAATTTTTTTTAAATATATTTTAGAACTTTTATTCAAATGAGCCAGTTGTTGCTGACTTGATCTATTTGCTTGCTTCTGATCTGTTGCTCTAGGGCTACGTCGTTGAATTGGATAATGTCACGCTCAATGTCAAGTTGCGCTTTTAATATCAGATTTGATATAAGTTGATCATCAATATGGCCGCGGAATTCTTTCCATTTGGTTCTGTCATTAAAGTGATGTATCACTTAAGTTGTCAACTATTATCGGCGAATGACCAGAATTATTCATTGGTTATGGCTTATGTTTTTGGTTATACAAAAATCGATCAAATGTGGAATTTTCTTTGTGTCAGTAGATTCTCCGGTACTTATAAATCTGCAATTTTTTTGCTAATTGCATTAATGAGAATGCGTCCTTTTTTGTTGGTGAGTCTTGAGCCCAAATCAATGTGCTTTGCATTACGATCTTCCAGCTGCAATAAATCTATTGTTTAGCGACCTTATGTAAATATTTATCATATTTATCCGAGTTTATTATATGTCTAGGAGGGCAACACGCATACTTTAAAGGCAAATCTACGGAGACGGCGCTTCACGAGGTTATCGGAACAATAGAGGGCTCTCTAGAGAGCAAACATTATACCATGGCGGCATTCTTGGATATCGAAGGCGCCTTTAACAATGTTAGCACAGATGGCATCCAACGGGCGTTGATAGACCAGGAGGTGGACAGTTGCATTAGTAACTGGGTCATCTCCATGCTAGAAACGAGGATCATCAAAGCTAATATGGGTAATATCAACATAACCAAGAAGGTCCACGGGGGCACTCCACAAGGGGGAGTATTATCTCCACTTCTTTGGCTATGTGTGATCAGCAAAATCTTAACAAAACTTGACGGAGGTGGGGTAAAAGTGGTGGCGTACGCTGATGATGTGGTGTTAATGATGTCAGGACTGTGTCCAAATACGATCAGTGGGATCATCCAAAGGGCGTTAGGCGAGCTTAACTCTTGGGCCACAGGATGTGGGCTAAGTTTAAACCCGCGTAAAACAGAACTTATGCTTTTTACCACCAGATACAAGGTACCAATTTTTACCCTACCAAATATCAACGGACAAACTCTGTCTTTATCAACCAGTGTAAAGTACTTAGGGGTAATTTTGAACTCCAAACTTAGCTGGAAGTTAAACGTCGAAGAACGGGTAAGGAAAGCAGAAATTGCTTTATATGTCTGCAAACGTATGCTTGGAAGAAGATGGGGTCTTCAACCTAAGCATACATTATGGCTGTATAAGGCCATTTTATCGTATGGTTCGGTAGTTTGGTGGAAAGCTCTAGGGAGAAAGTACAATACCAAACTACTCGGCAGAATACAAAGATCAGCCTGTGCAATAACGGTCGGTGCAATCAGATCATGTCCTAGAGAGGCTCTCAATGCACTGACACACGTTATTCCAATAGACCTACATATAAAGAAGACGACAACCATGAGTGCATTTAGGTTAAATGAAGCGGGTCGCTGGAAAGGAAAAACTTATGGTCACGCTAGTCTATTATTGCGACAAGCTCAGTTAATCTCGGAGAGGACTGACTACATCGTCCCGATGGTAACGTTCAATAGCAATTTTGCCACACTCTTTCCATCTAAAAAAGAATGGAAGAAGGGATTCTCTCTAAACAACTTCGATACCACAGTCTATACAGATGGCAGTAAAATGGATTGTGGTGTTGGAGCTGGTATATATTCTCATAAACTTGGAATTGAAAAATCTGTGCGTCTCCCTAATACCAGCAGCGTCTTCCAATCGGAAGTACTGTAGGTTACTAATCGCAGATTTTTCTTTTAAGGGTAATATCGCTATTCTTTCGGATAGCCAAGCCGCAATCCAGGCGCTGGACGCGACTATAACAACCTCTAAAGTGGTGGAGAAAAGTAGGAATAGCCTCACCAACTTGAGTGAGAACCTTGATTTGGGTCCCGGGACACCGGAACATAGAAGGTAACGAAAAAGCTGATGAACTGGCAAGAGGGGGATCTGCCATGAATAGCGCTCTTGCAGTACCAGTATTCACTTCACTAGGTGCGGTCAAGAATGCAATTTCCCTAAAATACCTTCGAATTGCAGATTGTACAGGGTGGGGCAAACTCGATTCCCTAATGTAAACTGGCCATAATTTTTGACGTAGACGTAAATGCGGCTTAAAGTATGACATTTTAAAAAGTAGACGTCAGTAGAATTCTAACCATGTCGCAGTATACACCTGTCGAACGTTCTGAAATCGTCGAACTTTACATTAAGAATCAGAACTCAATTATTCTGACTCAACGCGCGTTTCGTGCAAAATTTCCTCGGAAAAAAGCACCTGATCCTAAGACAATTCGTGCATTATATGCTAAATTTAAATCTACTGGTATTCTCAGTAATGTGCCACGTCCAATTATACACCGCAGAGCTAGATCAAACATCAATATCACCATTGCACAGGAGCTTTTACAGGAAAATCCAAATCTTTCGACTGAACGCGGTGCTCAGGCTTTGGGCATCAGTAAAAGGTCAATGCGACGTATTTTACGGATCGATTTGAAGTTGTTTCCGTACAAGATTCAAACTGATGGCGCAACGGCCCATACAGCTCGCCTGACTATTTATTTATTGAACGAAATGTTTCCAAGTCGATTAGTGTCAAAAAAAGGTGATTTTGACTGGCCGCCGCGTTCACCTGACTTAACTGCTCCCGACTTTTTTCTGTGGGGATATTTGAAGGGAAAGGTTTACACTAACCAGCCGAAGACACTTACAGTTTTAAAAGAAAATATTCGACAAGAAATTGCAGCCATAGGACCAGATACATTAAAAAAAGTCATGGAAAATGCAAAAAAACGAGCTTAACTTTGCGTTAAAGAAAAGGCAAACATTTGCGTGACATCATATTTCACACATAGTGTAATCGAATTCTATCGATTAACATTAGTTAACAAAACCGATTAAACTTAAATCTGTTGTATATTTTTCACATAATATGAAAAAAAAAATAGGGAATGGAGTTTGCCCCTCACTGTAGATGGAGAGACCAGACGAAATGCAAAATCAGCAGAACGTTATGGCCCACCTACAACCTCAAGCAATCGTTGACATTAATAAACATGAAACGACGGGACACCTGCAGACTTACGGCAGTCATAACTGGCTTCTGGTCTATCGGAGAACAAGCCGCCAAAATGGGCATCCCTCACAACACATACTGTCATAGTTGTAAACAACCGGAGGAAAAAGAAACAATCTTCCATTTCCTCTGTGAATGCCCTGCTCTATGGAAGGACAGAATGTTAACCCTGGGCAAACCGCTGTTCGAGAGTCTCGAGCAACTGTCTGGCGTAGACGTCAACAACCTAATAAGGTACCTAAACCGCACAGACTGGATATAGTCCTGCTGCAAATAACTGTTAAACAATTTGGTAACGAGGATGTGGCAACAAAATGGTGCAGAAGCGCTAGTTAGATTCTGGATGAATCACCACTCTAACCAACCAACCAACCAGGAGGGCAATAAATGGAGCAGATAGTTACTAGTCCGTTTTTGCCATAGGCTTCTAGTGTCGTGGATTGAAGATAAGGCGCCGAATACGAGAGTTGTTCTATGTGTGTTATGCCTAATTTAATAATTATAGCAGTCCCTCCATGGGCTCTTCCCTCAGGATGCTTTGTCACATACCGTTTATAATTAGGAACTTAGAGTTATGTTTGTGCGTTTGCTAATGGCAACACCAAAGAAACAAAATTCTAATGAAGAAAGTTATTAAGTATTTTACATGTTTATCCAGATTAATGTGAAAAAATTAATTTCAATGTAAAAAAAATTATAAAAAAGAATTTTACAAAAATAATTACAGGATAAAAACAAAACTGCGCATAAAAAACTTCTACCGGTCAAAGGCTGAAGCTGTAGATACCTCAATTTTTGGAACAACATCAAGATACGCACCGTAACTTGAAGGGGAATCTTGGCTAAACACCCATACAGTTAGAAGGCCGAAAAAAGCGAATTTCCCAGAATTTTTTGTGAGAAAACTTTTACATTTATTGATCTAAAAATTTGTACACATATTATGTTACCTTTTAATTGTATTTTAAGGCTTAGTATTGGAAAGGAGCTACAGCTGATCTCCGGGAGCTCCTCTCAAAATAGTCGTTTTGAGGTGGCTCAAGACTCAAGTATTTTTTTCATTCCATATTCGGATGTGCATACATACATAGCATACATGTACAAACATACATATATATTTGCATTCGAACGAATCATACCAAATAATAAAATCTGGCAGATTGAGTAGTTAGGCAAAAAGCAAAATAATTTTCCTGAAACTTTAATACATCAGAAAATTGTCAATTCTCACTAAAAGTTGTGACCAATTGTTCCTTCTTTCATCTAAGTACATATCGTCCCCTTAGTATTAAAATAGCCTATACATTTTTTGATGTTTTGAGAAAATGAATTTCAAACTTTTTGTCGAAAGTAGCTCTCACTCAAATCTCGTTATGTCTGTAAATATTTATTATTTTTGACTGACGTTTTGACCCACTTTCTGGAACTAGAATTTGACCAAAATTTGACCACATATAAAATCGACGATGGAGAATCCAAAAATTCAATAAAAAAATAATAGCCTATGAGCACATAGGCTATTGTTATACTAAGGGGACGATATGTATGTATGAATACGCAGGTATGCAAGTAAATGAACTACATAAATTGCAGGATTTAAATTTTTGCTGGAATAGTGAAGTGCGCAATATTTTGCTTTAATTGACTTGCACGTGATTTTATTTATTTATTTAATTGCAAATATTAACTAATTTATTGCGTAATATATCAGACATATTAAGTTTGAACTTACCTTGTTGCTTTATCATAAAATTGTAAAATACATGAAATTATAATAAATAATTTACAATATAATATGGCACTTTATGACCAATACAGTTGCGATCACATATGACTGAGCTTATCGGTCAAAAAATATCTAATCGGGTGTGCATTAAATTATTCATTTATTTTCTGACACTTTTAGTTTAGCTTACAACTTTAATAAGTACTAATTTGTATGTGTGCGTCTTTTGAAATTATCTCTTTTAACTTGTTGCAGTGATAATATTTATATGGCAGGCATTTCATACATATGTATATATGTACATACTATATGCAGATACTACGTATTAGGATTGCCCTATAAATTAATTTCTTTAGCAAATTTGTTTTATGGCCAAAGGAGTTAGTTATCCATATTTTTATTATTTAATATTTACCCCTACCGCCAGCACTTTAGAAATTACCATTGAATTTGCATAGGAAAAAATGTTTTTCCCGTAAATTTGGTATAAAATGTTTAGAATTTGATATTTTTTAATATCTTCTTTTAAATTACCTTCACAAACTTCAAGAAATTATACCCCATGTATGTATCAAAGCCACAATCAGACTGAGGTGCTTGGGCTATAAGCTCAATCTCACATATGGGTACTCAAGCATCCTCTGAAACTTTGAGTTCATCCCCTCATCGACGGATCAGTGCGTTCCTTCACTTAGTCCAAGCGGAACTTTCTCCAGCCATATTCCATCAAGGGAGGAGTGGACCGGGAGCAACACCTGGGGACAGGGCCTGGTTAACCTGTTCACGGATGGCTCGAAGTTGAACGGTAGGGTTGGAGGAGGAGTATTCTGCAGTGTGTTCCAAGCAGAGATGGCCGCAATTAAAGAAGCAGCTGACTGGCTACTTACTTGCGTAATAACTGTTAAGAAGGTAAATATTTACTCCGATAGCCAAGCGGCAATTAGGGCTCTAGGCTCTATTATGGTGCATTCGAAACTGGTCAGAGAATGCCTGGTCTCTCTTTCGATTGCATCAGAATTCTTCGATATAAAGATAATTTGGTTACCTGGTCACTGTGATATTGCTGGAAACTGCGAAGCCGACGAGCTGGACAGACAAGGGACCTGTGAGGCGGTGTGCCCGCGAAACACTCAACCCTCCCCACCCCTTTCCCTTTCGTTCTATCGTCCTTTTTCTTCAAGTCAAAAGTCATAGAAAATTTTGACACGCGCATCCTGTGTTGCCAAATGAGTCGTGTTGGGAATTTAACGGATATTGCACTTTATTTATAGGAGTAAATGCCATAGGCTAGAAAACACGATGAAGTTTTATTTATGAAAGAAAATCAACGGTCTTATTAGTACACCCAATATTTGATATGGAAAATCATCATAAAGAAGAAATATTATATAAAAGCGGGATGATTAAAATCTCCAAAAAAATTATTTTTTTCAACAAAATATTTTCCTCTACATTAGAAAAGCCAAAGAAAGGAAAATATTTAAGTGCAGTTACTATGAGAGCCCCTTGAGAAGCACAAAGTCATGGCGCGCCAGTCGTTTCTTTTTCGAGCTAACCGGCGCCAGTTGGACACACCAAGTGAAGCCAAGTCCTTCTCCAACGTAGACAAGCTGATTTGTTTTGTTTTTTCTTTCTTTCGCCGTGTATATTACGAGTAGTATTGTGCAACAAAACGAAAAGTCGTTCGATTTACACCATCGTCGTATGCTTCTAACCCCTACTGCATCTCGACTATTCTTCGCTCGTCCTTTTCTTTTATATTTTCTTTTGTTCTGGCATTCTAATATACAGAATCCGGCACTCGAAATGTAACCGATTAAAGTCCATAAATTTACAATACAAAATTAAGAATCAATTTACTTTTGCCCGATAATTACCACCTCTTGCCTTGACTATGGCCTTGAGACGGTCCAGAAACGAATCGTAAGCTGCCCGAATGTGACTTGCAGGTATTTTGGCCCACTCGAGGACAATGGCTTTTTTCAGCACCTCGAGACTGGTGAGACTTTTAGTTCGGACCTTGCTCTCAAAAATGGATCAAAAAGAATAGTCCAACGAATTCGCGTCGGGTGAATTTGAGAGCCATTGTGTGGACATTATGAAGTTCGGAAAGTTGTATTTTAGCCATTCTTGGTTCACTCGAGTTTTGTGAGACGGTGGCGAGATGTCCATGGTGTGCCACCGAAATGTTTATCTGCCCACGACTTCAAAGCAACCTCCAGAATACTTTACCGATAATATTTCGCATTTACCTTGACGTCAGGCTCGATGAAAACGATTGGAGAGTGCCCATCTGCCGTTACCGCGACCCAAACCATTACCTGTGGTGGGTGCGTCCTCCTGGTGGCCAATCGATGACTTAAATTCTCGTATGAACGGTCGGTCAAATAAACTCTAACGTTTTGGGAGTTTACGAATTGCTCAATTTGAAAAATTTACTCATCAAAAACACAATGTTCGGAAATTGACCGCTTTCGGCCAAGCGAAGCAACTTCTTCGGTCTCTCAAGTCTGACTTGTTGCTGCTTTAGTGTGAGAACACGCGCCTTTTGGATTTTGTAAGGCTTGACTTTGAGATCATCTGTCAGTATGCGGCGGATCAGATACGGGCAGATATTTTCAGTTCTTTCGCCATTTGATTGGCACTTTGTCGGGGATTTCGCTCAAGCCGCTTTTCCACTTTTTGAACCATTTCACGTGACGTTGCAGTCTTTTGATGACCAGCTCCGTGACATTTCGCGATGCAACCAGTATCATTGTAACGAGTAATGGGGCGATAAACAAAAATTGTATGTACTTTAAGCTGCTCGCACTCACGAACAATCGCTGGTTATGCATCAGCCCGTGCAACAGCTGCGCGAGCGGTCTGAAGTTGGTTACACTTCGAGTGACGGACCCTGTGCAAAGCGTCGTCTCTCTCTAATAAATGCGCCTTGCCTCAAATGCTAGAAGAACTTAAGCTTAAAGGTTTGCAATAAAACAATTTGCATAAAATATTTAAAGATTTTATAAGAAATTATCCGGTGATGAGACAACCTACTGTGCATCTTTGTCTAGACAGTGGCACCAAGAAACCATCAAATATACTTTTCAAAGCCATTGATGAAAAATCATCATCCGATTTGCGGATTTCAAAATTAAAATTTTTCTTCGGATCTTAGTAGAACTTTTCATGCTTGGCTCTAATGGATGAGGGCACAGAGATCTAAATTTACATTTATGTTCTGAGTTCAGTGAAGCTCTTTAAATAAAAATATTTAAAAATTATATTTTTAATCTTTGCTAGTAAGAAATAATGTTGATTAGCACCTCACTGAAAACAAAATTGTCGATCCGCGTGCCTGAATGTGGACAGCCCTGGTATAGGTCGCCACATATCACTGAAATGAGTGCACCGCGTAAAGCAAACAAAGCTAAAACCCAAAAACAATAACAAGCAAATATTTTTTGAAATAACCTTACAAGCGGGAAGTTGATTATCAGATTTTTCTTGGAAGGAAATAATCGCCAAAAATTACACGTGGGTGGTCAAATGACTTCATTTCAGCTTATTTTTCTGACATGTATGTGCATGTGTGTGTGAAAAGTGATATATGTACGTGCTACAGTTGGAATGCTCTCATTGTAATTGCTAAAATGGCAAAAAAGAATGGAACTTAATTTATGCGCGTATGCGGCCAAAATTCCACTGGTGGGCAGTACGTCGCGCCAGCGCCAACACCATGCCAACTTACGAGCTCCACACGTACATACTCCTATGTTTAGGTATATGCCTGCGCATAAATGATATTTGCCGCCCGAGCATGCGCATGCGCACCTCAAATGCACACTAGATATGAGTTGTTGATAACCAATAATTAAGTCATAAAGTATATAAATCGAAGGTGTCATTGAATGAATCGAGTCCATTGAGATTGTTATCAATTAATTATGGGGGTTATCACGTGCGCATACGAATAAGTTGTACGAATAAGAATAATAAAATACCACCGCATGATTTGATTATTTTTTAAGTATACAATATTTTTTTTTTCTTTTTATTTTATTCTCTTTAATTTAAATTTACTTTTAATAAAGCAAGGAATACGTAAACTCATTGCCACTTGGCACGCGCTCACTTTTTACACCATGCGATGGTGCGTGCACATCATTTTTGATTTCCATTCTTATCTAAAACTTAGATCATCCACATTGTAGTTGCCCAAGATCAAGTCTGACTGTGCTTGTTGGTGTTGCAAATTCAATAGCTTACGGTGCCTGTAATGCATTGTTTTCAAACGTTGCATGCGACGCTTCAGATTGCAATAGACTGGACAGCAATCCGGAAAGGGTTTATACATCAACTCCTCCTCATCGCCTTGCTCGCATTGTTCGGGTAATATATCCAGGCAGCTAAATTGCAAATAAGTGATAGAAATAAATAGAGAAAAGCAAAAGGATATGGATTAGTGATATCACATTAGCAATATTGTGGGGAATGGTGCAACTACGAATATCTACTCGTTGGGTCTAGACATCTTTTCCACTACAAAAATAGACCTGGAACGTGGTACGATTTGATTATTCTCACAAAACAAATTCGCACACAAGCTGAGCAGCACTAGACGGCGTGGTAGGAATTTCGATTGCTCCCACATGCAACGGCGATATGAACCTGAAAAATAAAAGTTTTTTTATTATAATTAAGTGCAGTAGGACAATTATATGCATACATATATTATTAATATTATTATTTATTAGGAAAAATATATAGATATTAAACCTAATTGCTTATAAGAATGCAAGCTACAACGGGGAAAAAGAAATCCTCTATTTTTATTTTTTATTTTGCGCAAATGTTGTAAAACTGATTTCTGGTCGATCTCTAGCTCCTGAGCGATGGTACGACTACTAACATGCCGGTCAACTTCGATTATTTCTGTGATTTTCAATGACGGACCTGTCTATGCAAGACGCATCATTAACATCAAAAATACCTGAACGGCATCGACGAAACCAAAATTGCACGCAATTAAGTGTTACAGTATCGGCACCATAAACACCATTCACAATTTCAGCGGACTGGATTGCGTTTTCCCCTTTCATCATCATTAATAGCACCAGAGCCTTGTGCAGACCATTGCATCCGCAACTATGGTTGTCCACTCCGATTGATCCTCTGCTCCGCCTTTCTAGTCTGCGAACTCCATTTTCCGCAAGTCGGCTGTAACCTCATCAATTTCTTTTTGCAGACGGTGTTGGAGGTTTTCTTCCATTTGAAAAAATTTCGAGCATTCGTTACAGAGTCCGGCACTCGAAATGTAACCAATTTAAAAGGCCATAAATTTACTTCGGAAAATTACTTTTATTCAATTCAAAGTAAAAAATGTGTGAAAATAATACAAAATTAAGAATCAATTTACTTTTGCTCGATATGACCACCTTTTGCCTTGACTATGGCCTTGAGACGGTCGACGAAACGAATCGCAAGCTGCTCGAGTGTGATTTGTAAGTACAGTAGGTTCTGTTTTTATGCGGCTTTTTTTTATGCGGTTTTGAAATAGTGCGGTTTTTTTTAAATTACAAAATGCATGTCGACCTATCGGGAATTGTACATATAAACAAGATTCTAAACCAGCTAAGCAAAAACTCATCACAGATTACATCAGAAATGCTAACCCTACAAGTATGGAACCGCCTGCATAATTATCTAGATCAGACGTGTACATTTCCTCAAGTGACGAAAGTGATTTTATGCCAAATCCTAAACGAACGCGCAACATGTGGGTATTGTCTGATTCTATTTCTGACTTAAATTTATTTTTCGATTCTGACGTTTCTTAAATAAAGATATAATTTTCAAAAATACAATATTTTGCTTATGCGATTTTATTACATTATTTCAGATTTATGCGGTTTTAGCACTTTTGAAACGTATCTATAGTTTTACTATAGAACTAGTAGCTTTTTTATGCTGTTTTTTTTTTATGCTGTTTCTTGCGGAACGTATCTACCGCATAAAAACAGAACCTACTGTATTTTGGCCCATTCGCGGATAATGACTTTTTTTCAGCACCTCGAAACTGGTGAATCTTTTAATTCGGACCTTGCTCTCCAAAATGGCCCAAAAGATAATAATCCATTGGATTCATGTCTGGTGAGTTTGAGAGCCATCGTGTGTTATGAAGTGTGGAACATTACGTTTTAGCCATTCTTGGTTCACTCGAGCTTTGTGAGACGGTGACGAGTCCGGCTGAAATGTCCGTCGTCTGCCACAGAAATCTTTGTCTGCCCACGGCTTCAAAGCAACCTCAAGAATACATTCCCGATAATATCTCGCATTTATCTTTATTTACTTTAAGGTGCTCGAGCTCACGAACAATCGCTGGTTGTGATTTTCCAGCCAAATATAATGCAATCACACGATTGCGTTTGAAATCCATTATCGATTTTCTTTTTTCGCTATTACCCTCGGCAAAATGCTTCCGCGCACTTGTAAACAATACTCTGGGCTGTCATTTAGGCAACTAACAGACAGCTGACGCCCGGGCACGTTTCGAGAGACGGATCCTATATATGAAAAAATGCAAACGGCCAACAGCAAAAGAAAAAAATATTTTCAACTGCTTCTATTGCACCAAAATTCAGTGGGATATAAAACTGCCTACTCGAAATTTTTTTTGAATTCGATTGAAAAATTTGTAATTTTGATGAAAATTTGTGAATTTTTTTTTTTTTAATTTGCGCCCAGTTTATAACTTCAATTCATATGGTTTTTATGGAAGAAAGCACTTAAAAAAAATTATTAAAATTAAATAATAAACAAATAAATTGTAGAAACGTGTTAATAAGTCCTAGTGATATAGTTATTTAACTCAGTGTATGCAACTGGAAGGTATCTCAGATGCAGTAGCATGATAAACCACTTTTCTGTTGCCAGATCCAAGGACTTTCCGAAAATTATGTTATTCGCTTTTACACATCGACTCATCTTACAATTATTCATTCATTTACGGAAATTTCACATTCGATTTTCACACAATTGCGACTTAATTTATTTACATAAAACAACTGAGTATCACCTTTGATTACTTTAATCTCCACACTTCATCTTATCCGTAAAAATAAAATATTATCTTAGCTCTTTACCAAGGAAAAAAATTTAGATTGCGACATTTAGGTGGTCTACCGGAATTTTCTTTTTGAGAAATAACTCGACCAGCAAACTTTGCACGAAATAACACGATTTCTATTCCTGGTTTTTTATATCCTGTTGAAAATGAAATGCCGTTTCTTGTCATAGAAGTATTTCCTAAGTAAGCCACCATTCACGGTGGTATGCACTTCATTTCCAAATGAAAAATGTTATCCTATAACGGCAAACTTTCCCCTTTGTGGATTTTTATTGGTACCTTGACGACAAATATATGTAAGTAGTAAATTGAGAATTGCCAACGAGAAAATGTCGTATTTTGAGCAAATGCAGAACGAAGTCTTTACCAAGATTTTAACCATTTCAGGGTTTTACAAATTTGAAAATTTGAAAATTCTGCTATTTCCATAGGTAATTCAGTCCCATTTTCATTATTGACTGTATACATACATATATTTATACTAAGTACTCAAACGAGCGCCTGATTATTTTAGATTATTTTAAAATTTATTTATTTTTTTACTTTTTTTTACTTTTATCATTTTATTTTGTTTTTTGTATTTTTCAAAACTTTAATTTCTTTAATCTATAATACTTACGCAACACTGAATTCCTGTCATCTTCCTCGCTAGAATCCACCTGTCGGCTGTTATAGTGTCGCATGTGATATTGACCAAAGGCAGCACAAGCGCCAAGAAACATTAAAATTAGTAAACAACTAAAATATTTCATCTTTTTGAAGATATAAACGAAACTTTAAACTTTATTTTATTATAAAAAGCGAACTCTTCCCAAGGTCTTTTTCGTTTTCAGTATGAACAGCGTCTGATGAGTGCCATCCGCGCGTGTTACCCAAAACGCACTAAATTTACACGGTCCACAGAATAATGATCGCCTTGATTCATGTATTCATTCATAAATTGCATAAAAGTATAAATTTATGTACACTGTAAAAAAAGCGGAAAAAATGCAAAAGCGTTCTAAACAGCCTGAAACGCAATGGTCAGCAGAGTGGCAAAAAGACCGGAGGAATGATGACTTCGACTTAAGCTTGACGAAGCTTTATTGCTGTCAGATATCTAATTTACTTGTATATATTATCAAAGGTTAAATAGTAAGAGTTGTTAAGATTAGCTTGGAATCAATTCTTTTTAAGGGGTTAGCGGTAGTCAAAGACCCGAAAAACATCATGATTCGACTTGGCTTTGCAAAATTTCAAAAAACAAAAATTCATAATTGTAAAAGCTATCGCTGTTTGTATGGAGCCCGTTTCTCCAGAAGTCCCTTGCGGTGACCATCACAAGTTCTTGGAGATTGATCTAAAATCTATCGGACAAGAGAAATTAGTTTTATTAATAGATAATCTTGTGCCTGATCGAAGCGTTTTTTTCAAAATTATTCAGGAAATATTTTTCAGATTTTCGAGAAAAAACCGACAATTAATTGTAAAAAAAATCGTAATTTTTGAAAAAAAAAATCCTTCGATCAGGCACAAGTTTTTACGTCTTTCAAAAGCAGTATAAATTTTATTGAAATCTACCAAGCGGTTTTTAAGTTATCGCGATCACCAGTTCAAAAAGCATAGTTTTGAGAAAAACGCATTTAAAGTTTTGCTATCTACTCCGGAGCGCCCGAGCGCCCTTTGTTAGTTGTTGAGTAACCCGAAAAGTATTTGTCGGATTCACTTAAAATTCTCACATAATATTTTTAAGATATTATACTAAGAAAATGCAAAAAAAAAATCAATTTTTTGAAAATTCTGACTACCCCTAACCTTCTTCTTCTTAATTGGCGCGATAGCCGCTTACGCGATTTTGGTCGAGCTTAACAAAGCACGCCAGTCGTTTCTTTCTCGTGCTAACCGGCGCCAATTGGACACACCAAGTGAAGCCAAGTCCTCTTTCCTCTTCCCCTGCTATCACCTGCCGGTGCCGCATCGAATACTTTCACAGCCGGAGCGTTTGTATCCATTCGAACGACATGATCCAGCCAACGTAGCCGCTGGATCTTTATTCGCTGCGCTATGTCTATATCGTCGTAAAGCTCATACAGCTCATCGTTCCATCGCCTGCGATATTCGCCGTTGCCAACGTGCAAGGGTCCAAAAATCCTGCGCAGAATCTTAAGACGGGCATGATGAGAGTCTTGTAGAGTGTTAGTTTTGTTCGTGGAGAGAGGACTTTACTGCTCAGTTGCCTACTTAGTCCCAAGTAGCACTTGTTGGCAAGAGAGATTCTACGTTGGATTTCAAGGCTGACATTGTTATCGGTGTTAATGCTGGTTCCTAAATAAACGAAGTTTTTCACAACCTCGAAATTACAACTGTCAACAGTGACGTGGGTGCCGCTACGCGAGTGCGCCGACTGTTTGTTTGAAGACAGGAGATACTTCGCTTTGCCTCTTTATGCCTTACCCCTTAAGTATAAATTTGCTAACATATATTATTAAATTTACATACATTTGCAATGGAATAAACGTAAAAAATGTTGCATTTGTTTAAAGAAAAGCTAAAAGTTCAAATTCAGTGAAAAGATACCTTTTTTAATTAAAATCATATCAAACCAGAACCCATGGTGGGTTTCCTACAAAACTTTTTCTTACAATTAAGCACAAAATTAAAAACTATCACCCCTTTGACCCACCCTAACACATTTACATGCTACATAGTGACACTAATCAAGAAAAGGGGCTCCGTTTGAAGCTACCGCAGGAAATTCGCGAACTCCATCCCTTTCAAAATGCTGCTCATCTTTGGACCAAGTTTATATTTCTTTAAATCAGTTTTTGATAAAAAAAGTAATATCAAGTAGCTATGACTCGTTAATACAGCTCGTGCAGCAAAATTTCCCAAACATTTTTAAATATTTATCAAGATTTTTTTCCATATCCGAGAACAATAGGGTTGCCAACAATTCAGTGAATAGTCTAAACAAATTGTGTGATTAAAAAAGAATTGAAAGAATTGCTATATAAAGTATGCAATACGAAGTCTTACCGTTTAGTAACGTCTTTTAGAGAGACACAAGCAATTAATCTGAACTGCACGTCATCCGATTTTTTAAGAGTGGGTGCACAGATTTTTGAATACGTGGATAATTTTTGCTACTTGGGATGCACGATCGTTGCAGATGGAGGAAGTGAGACTGACGTTGAAAGCAGAATTACCAAAATCAAGACAAAACGTGGAAGGTCACCACAATGATCACAATGATCCTTATAATGTGAATTTTTCAGCTTCGAACTATATCAAACACCGAATTACTGAGGAAGCCTAGTCAATCCGCAAAAGGAAATGACAATGGATTGACCACACCCACGAACCACCTAACGCCGTTCAAAGGAGCGCTTATTTTCCTTTATTTTTTTTTTTACTTTTATTTGAATAAAACTTGGAATGAACATAGAGCCTTTGCACAAAACCAAGTTCGATGATAAAGAGGAGTTACTGATGCCCAGTGCTTTAACTAGGAGTTAGAGGATTTTATATAACTAAATATGCAAATATATTATAGAGAGAGAGGCCAGATTCGTCGCATTTTCTGCAGTTTCTTGAACTAACCCCTAGAATAGGTTTTCTTTCTCTACCTTTTTGATAAACTGACAACAATCGACGACTGAAAACTTAGCACGACAATATGTCCTACTCTACTTTGTCTTCACAACGCAGTGGATGATGTTCTCGTCCTAAAGAGTAAATCATTCTGGAGTTGTGTAAGAGCGACTCTGGCAAAACAATATTTTCATTAGAATTTCAATGTAACATTATTTTGTTTATACTCGCTTCCTGTGTGAATTAGAAGATCTAAGTTCAGTTTCATATTTCAGACTATACTAGAAATGAAGGAAATTGTCGCCACTGAGGCTTTGTTAACCGGAAGCTTGGACCATTTGGGAAACAATTTAAAATTAAACTTTCTAATCCATAATCCAACATCCTGTACTTTTTTGACCTGTTGATCTGCTTACACCCTTTTTGGGACCTCTTCCCATGGCAGAAATACACTCGAAGGTTTGTCATTGCCTGCCGAGGGGTGACCGCTATTAGAAAAAAACTGAAAGGAAATACAGTAAAGTTGTTGTTGTTGTACCAGTAATACAAGCCCTGTCAGTGTAGGGTATATTGCCGGTCGTCTTCGTCTAGTTCATCTAAAGGTAGGCCCAAGAGACATGCTGTTTCGACAGGTTGGGTCCAGAGGGAGAGGGGTGTTAGATGAGTAGGTTTTAAAGGGTATGTGAAAAGGTGGTTAGTGTCGTGCTGGACATATGTTTGGTATGTCGGGATCAATTCTGGATAAGTAGGAGTTTAACCTGCTACAATATCCAGAACGTAAGTGTCTCAGTGTTACGCGAGTCTCACGGTGAAGCTGGAGCTCTTCATCTGCTGCTAATTGACTATTCTAAAAGTGACACTTCAAGATTAAGCCTCTCTGTGTTCCCTGATTAGGGACAGCGTTGAATTGGACAAAATTATTTGCAAGGTGGCGCAAAATTAATCACCCTATCGGAATATGTATAATTTGTGCAAACAAGATAAGCAATGGAGCGCGTAAAAGTCACAATAAAGATTTTCATCACTCAGAATTTTTATTTTTATTTTTTTTTAAACGTATTCAAAAACAAAATTGGATGATTAAGTTGGTGCCACCTTGCCTAAAGTCTAAATTCAACCCATCGGATCTTCAAAAAATAACTTAAATATAAAAGAATGATTTTAGTGTATGTATATATTTAAAAAAAAACATTGCGAGCATTCCTTTCATGGAGAAAATGCACAAAATTGCCAGCCGAAAACAAAAACAAAACTGTCACAAATCACTGCAATTTTTGAGCCACATCAAACTTGAACTTTGCGGGGCCACCGTAGCCGAATGAATTTGTGCGTGACTACGATTCGGAATTCAGAGAGAACCTCTGTTCGAATCTCGGTGAAACACCAAAATGAAGAAAAAGTTTTTTCCAATAGCGGTCGGCCGTCGGCAGGTAATGGCAAACCTCCGAGTGTATTTCTGCCATGAAAAAGCTCGTCATAAAAAAAATATCTGCCGTTCGGAGTCGGCTTTAAACTGTAGGTCCCTCCTCACGCCACAAAAAGGAGGAGGAGCTCGGTCAAATACCCAAAAAGAATGTACGGCGTGTAGGGAATACCCGCTGCATTTAGAAAACAGCATTTTTCGATAAATTCTGATTAAAGGGTTGGAAATTTTGCAAAATATTTTTTAAGCCACCGTAGGACGTCTTTTTTAATTAATTCGTAGGGCACTCGGATTTTTTTTGTCCTGTTTGATGATCATTTTTGAAAGGTTATATTCTTAAATCGATAGAAAATTAAATTTTTTTATACCTACCTGGAAGCCCAAGCTATGATAGAAATATGTCAAATTTACGTCCAAAATCGAAAAAGTCAGTCCAGAAAAGCCGGGATTCATATGGTTTTTGAAGGAAACTGAACTATAAAAAAAATTAAAATCAAATAAGAAACAAATAAACTGTCACAACTTGTCAATAGGTGTGCAATGGTTATTTAACGCACTACAGTTACAGTTTGTAAATTTAGAAATATATTCTTCGTTTGTAACTTTTTCGTTTCTCTCTGTGTTCGCACACTTTAGCAATTCACTTATTATGTTATTGTTATACTTGTGTCATTGTCGCTTTTGATTAATACAACTAAGTATTTATTGTTATTGTTGATGTTGAATTGCACTAAACTAAGCTGATCTCAACGCCATTCAGTGATTTACCTAATGAACCCCTGCCACCCGAAGTGGATCAACGCCAGTTGAAAAAATCACTAGATGCATAATGTTGTTGCTGTTGTTGGTCAGCGTTGAATTTGCATGAATTTTTACTTGTTTAAAAATGTTTTTTAAAAAGCTAATTTAAATCATTTTCAATGAAAATACTTTTTTCGGTAGACTGGAAATATTCCTTGAAAGCTATTGTAAATACAGGGTGGCTAATGAATTTTGCTACATTAAGAAATTCAAATAACTTTTTTTTTAGTGTATGGAATTCATTTGTTTTTTTTTTCAAGTTGAAGGTCATTAAATTTTATTAAATGTAGCTTAACTAGTTTTAAAAATAATTGAATTTAAATGCCTCCCATGCTCGTTGACACAAGTGCGGCATCTTAGTAAAAAGTTGTTCATTGCTGCTTTGAGAGTTGCGACAGGAATAGCCGCAATTGTTGCCCGAATGGATTGTTTTAGTTCATCCAAATTTGTTGGCTTTGTTTTATAAACTTCTTGTTTACATAAACCCCATAAGAAAAAGTCAGGTGCAGTAAGGTCAGGCGACCTGGGGGGCCAACGAAATTCGGAGTTTCTTGAAATCAGTTTATTGGGAAATTTTCGTCGCAACTCTGTCATAACAGTCTGGGCTATGTGAGACGTTGCCCCATCTTGTTGAAACCACACAGAGTTGAAAGGAATTCTCTTTCGGCGTAGTTCTGGATAGAAAAATTCTTTCAGCATTTTCAAATAACGGTCTCCAGTAACCGTAACGGTGTGACCATTTTCTTCAAAAAAATAAGGCCCGACAATACAGCGTGAAGGAACCGCACACCACACTGTCACGCGAAGAGGATGAAATTCCGTCTCGTGGAGTATCTGTGGGTTAGAAGTACTCCATATTCGACAATTTTGTTTGTTCACATTGCCGTTTAAATCGAAATGGGCCTTATCATGAAAAGGCAGTTTAACATGTTTTGGTCTTCTTCCACCATTTGCAGGATCTTCTGGCAAAATTCCAAGCGAATCGGCAAGTCTGCTGCATTCAGTTTGTTAACCATTTGAATTTTGTTGGGAAATAAGTCTAAATCTTTGTGCATTATTGTTTGCAAAGACTGTCGGCTGACACCAAGTTGAGCAGATAAGCTTCTTGTTGAAACCCTTGGATTGCTTTGTATAGCTGCAGCTACAGCAGCGATCGTTTCCTCCGTCCGAACTGGTGGGTTTCGATGATAAGGCCTTCTTGCGACTGTTCCTTGCTCAGCAAAATTATTCACCAGTCTCATTATGGTCCATCTGCTCGGGGGATCGCCGCCAAACATCCGCATGTACTCTCTCTGTACCAAAACTACGGACTCCAGTGCGTGATAGCGGCGGACTATCCAAATTCTTGTTTGCGTGTCGTAGTTATCCATTTTAATAAATTTTAAAGATCAATCTGCAAATTAAAACAAAAATGGAACAGATAACTTAAAAAGAAAAAAAGTGATTCAATTTTTTTTTGGTAGCGGCTTTCATCAGCCACCCTGTATATCAAGAGAATAAGAAATCGGTTAAAGGTTTTAGAAACAACACAAAATGCACATGAGACTTATCAGGCATGATTTACATTATGTCAAAAAAGTACCGGGAATTGTTCAATAAAGCGCAAAATATTTGCTTAATCATCAAAATAGCAAGCAATGCACATATGCCAACGATTAATCCAGTCTTCAAAGCACCTTTCAAACGCGTTTGAAGAGATCTTCTGCAGCTTCTTCAGCGAATTCTCCCTAATGGCCTCTATAGACTGAAAGCGGCGTCCGCGGTGTGGCAATTTAACTTTTGGGAAAAGGAAAAAGTCACCGGGGGCTAAATCCAGTGAATACGGTGGTTGTTCGATGATATTAGTCGAGTTTTTGTTCCAAAAAGTGATCACAATATGAGCCTTGTGAGACGGTGCATTATCATGGCACAAGATCTATGAGTTTTCTTTCCACAAATAGCGCCGTTTCCTACGCACATTCTCACTCAGACGTCGCACAACTTCCAAATAATATTCTTTATTTACCGTAGAACCATTTCGAACGAATTCCGAGAGCACAACACCATGATAATCAAAGAAAACGAGTAGTATGACTTTCACTTCTGGCCGACTTTGACGTGGTTTTTTGTGTTTCAGCTCATGTGGATAGTGCCCTTTAGCCGCCTGTTGACTGGTTAGCATGTCAAACTCATATAACCACGTCTCATCACCTGTTATAACTGTTATGATGCGCTGGCTAAACGTTGGGTCCGCATTCACTTGTCACTTGCTCAAGCAAGTCTTCAGCCACCTTCCTCCCTATGATTTTTTTAAAGCAATTCAACTCTCTTGGAACGAGTCGAACAGCCACGCCTCTCATGCCCAATTGATGGTGTAAAATATTGCGAATTGATTCGTGAGACACGCTAAGATCACGAGTTACCTCCCGCAAACTTAAATAATGGTTTTCTAGCAGCATTTCCTTTGCTTTGTCGGCGGTTTCATTCGTTGAAGGCGTTGATGGGCGACCAGATAGGAGCAAATCTTCCACGACTTCACAGCCTTCTACGAAGGCCTTTTCCCACTCATAGACCCGTGTTTTTTGATAAAACGCACTCGCCATAGGCGATTCGCACACGAAATTCCGTTCAAAACACAAAATTTAGAATAAATTCTTTGCTCGATATTTTTATCCATAGTGAAAATCGCAGAGCACACCTGCGGTGGACTGATATAATTAAATGCCAAAAACAAGCTAATTGACAGATTGACGCTCAAGCTCTGCGGCACTATAGAGGACAGTTGTACCAACATTCCAGCAAAAAAAAATTTAGACATTTTTAAATGAACAAATCCCAACATTTTTTTGACAGAATGTGGTTTAATCAAATATTTTTATATAGTACATATGCATATGTATGTATATAACTGAGGTCTTTTCCATTTAACAGTAACTGCGACACATAATATATGCAGCTTATCTTAATTCACCATATGAGTTCTTGTCCAAGGTCGTCTGTGTAATAAATGACAGGTATTTGTCATAATCAATTTTATTAAGGGCTATTTTATGTTCACATATACATACGTATATGCATATACATAAGTGTGTGTTTAGAGTCATTTATTAGTCAGCAGTTTGTGCTGCTTCCTTTGACACAAAAAGGTAAACGTCGGCTCACCAGAAAGCGGCGCCAGTGTCCAAAGCCATTGGTTCGTTGGTCATATCGTACGATATATCATTTTCCCAGAATTGAATCTCAAGTTTTTTTGTTGTTCTAACATCATAAAATATTCCTCATAAATTTATGGGAAATACTGCTGAGGGCCCGATATACATACATCCGACTGCCTTGGGAACAACAATTTAGCTTATTTACTCGGTCATAATATCTTTAAATTTGTACGGGCAAATTCAAGGCTCATTAGCTTGTTTTACGTTTTTTTCTTTCAAGACGAGTGGCAATTTTCCATCCAATTGACTAGTAGCACTTGCCGTGAAGCAGGAATTCTAAGTTGTTTCCTTAACGACGACATCTTGATTATGGGAGTGCTTCTCAATTTGACAAGTCGTACGTAAATATAAACAAATTGAAAGATAAAACTTGTCGCTTCCATAAGTTCTAGGCGAAAAGTTGAAAACCTTCAAACAAAGGTTGGTGGTCACAAATAGTGATCGACAGATACCATAAAATATTTAGGCCGTCGTACAAAATCCAAAGGACGAATGATCTGTTAGGATGCTCTCGGCCAAACATCTCACGCGTCACTGCAACCCTTACAGGACATTGGAAAGTAGGGGATCATGCAGCTAGACTCAATCTAACCTTCAATCCTATCTGTAGAAGCTGTCAAGCGGAAGAGGCGAAGGAAAGTATTTTCCACTATTTATGTGAATGTCCGGGACTAGCCAGGGCACGACTCAGATCCTTCGGTAAGCCGTTACTACAGCAAATTAAGGAGATCTCAGACATCGAGATAAAGAATTTGCTGCTATACTTGGACCTCACTAAATGGATCTGACTTAAAACAAAAAAAAAAACGACAGCATCACACGAGGACAGTGGTCGTAAAACGATGCTGGTCACTAATTAGGATTATTTCCGTGAAAATACCCAACCTCTTCAACAACAACAATAACCTCCTTATAATAAAAAATGTATCGTGCAGCATTCGCAAAACTCGTGCCACAAAAGAAGTCGGACATCTGGCATTATCGCGATTGTTTGGCACTTTAAAACGATTTGCTCTCGGTAGAACAGTGCAAAAAAAGAACCAAACGTAATAAATTAAAATAAAATTTCAGTCGCGTTTTGTTGAATAAAAATCCAAATTTTAAATATGAGTAGACAGCGTGGACAAAGCTCAATTGAAGTCAGAAATTTAATTAATAGTAATAATGAAAAAGGCAAAGAAGAGGAAAGTCGAGAGACGGAATTCGGAAATGCCTGCATCCTCGACCCAATCCAAGGCAGACAAACCTTTGCCTGACAAGGCAGAGGCTAAGGGGCCTCAAATGTCGAATGACACTCTTCCGTCAACGTCTGGCGAATCATTCGCGAGAATGGCAGCAAAGGCAATGACGGTGGAGATACATACCGACAAACAAGATGGTCTACTGTCCAAAGGGCAACAAGACTATCTTGACAGCTATCTTTGGAAAGCTATCGGTGAGTCGAAAGACGCGCCGACGTTCGAGGGGAAAAGCATGGTGGACGGCATCGTAAAGGTGCACTGTTCCAATGCTTTTTCCCGAGAATGGCTAGAAAAAGCGATAGCAAAGATTCCAGCCTGCGAAAACAGCAAGTTCATTCTTGTTGAGAGTAGCAAAGAAAGGCTGGTACGAGCGAGTGTCTGGATTCCGGGTCCTTCCTGTAATTCAGCAGAACTCCTCAAACGCATCCGTGTTCAGAATAAGGATCTTGACACGACTCTCTGGAGAGTATACTCGTGCACCAGGCAGAAATCCGCTACCACTTCGGAGGCGGGTTCCCACCTGGTACTGGGTATCGATCTTGGGTCCCTCAAGTCGAAGTACGGGTGCCGTCCTCACCTACATCTGGGGCGGATCCAGTTCCGTGTCCAGGATAAGGTGGAGGACAAAGCGTAAATATACTCAGTCTCATGACTGAAGTAATATTTACACAGATAAATCTGCAGCATAGCAAAGCGTCTACGGCTCTCTTGTGCCCTAGGCATGCAAAACTGCAAACAAACCCACACATAATACTTATACAAGAACCATGGGTATGTCACAAGCGTATCTGTGGTCTAAGTGCTATGTCGTGTGGACAAATACTTCATTGTGAAGGGAATGTGAGACCGCGAGCATGTATTATCATGCCGAGGTTGATCGAACACTCGATGTTAAAAGAGCTATGCTCCGGAGATATCGTTGCTGCAAAAATAAAGTACTTGAAAAGTGGGAACAGTGTCGAAGCTATCATAGTTTCGGCCTACCTACCCTAAGACTCTTTACAGCCACCTCCTTCGAGGGAGCTAAGAGAAGTGGTCAAGTACGCAGAATCCAATAATCTGGGGCTAATAGTGGGCTGTGACGCAAATTCACAGAACATTGTGTGGGGAAGCAGAAAATGCAACCCCAGAGGTCTCAAGGTACTGGATTTTATCCTGTCATCCGATTTGGTCATCCAAAACACTGGTAACAAACCAACTTTTGTGACCAGAAGGAGACAAGAGGTGATTGATTTAACACTTACCAATAGGTCAGTTGGAAATCAAATCAACCGGTGGCGAGTTTTGGAAGAGGACTCTCTTTCTGATCATCGTCTTATCGAATTCCGACTGGGAATTGACACAATATCAATACCTTCCGGTAGGAATCCTCGAAATGTGGACTGGGACAGGTATAGTGAGCTTGTAACAGAGCGATTACCAAACCTGAAAAAACTCAAATCAGCAGAAATGATTGAAGATGCTACTAAGAAATTACAATAGAAGGTACTTTAATCAATTGCTTTGAGGAACTGTGTCCACTCAGGCAAAGCAGACAGGGGAAAGCGGTTCCTTGGTGGAACCCTGAACTGTCGAAGCTTCGTGTACGGTCCAGGAAACTTCTCAATAAGGCCTTGAAGACCAAAACAGAAGAGGACTGGGCCAATCATCGACTTACACAGAGAGAATATAAGAAAAAAGTACGGCAAGCCAAACTTGAATCCTATAGAAATTTCTGCAGTAACGTCAAAGAAATGAGGGAAACAGCGAGACTTTGTAAGGTCCTTCATTTAGACCGCTCAGTAAGGCTGGATTCCATTCGAAAACCTGATGGTTCATACACCATTTCCAAATCGGAAACGTTTAATGCTCTACTCGAAACCCATTTTCCGGGTAGTAGAACTCTCTCTGAAGCTGAGAGTGGCATGAACAATGACGGTGGCAACGGTGGAACCTCTAGGTACAGCTGGTATATTGCTAGTCGGATAGTGACAAGGGAATCGATAAGGTTTTCCTTACCTTCCTTTGAGAACTTTAAGTCCCCTGGACCTGACGGAATATATCCAGCAATGCTTAAAAAAGGAGGAGACAGGCTGATTGAGGCCCTGAAAAGGATCTTCACAGCCTGTCTTGCATTTGGTTATATACCATCCCAATGGCGACGCGTAAGAGTAGTATTTATTCCGAAACCAGGAAAAGATGACTATTCCCTAGCAAAAAGTTTTAGACCAATCAGTTTGACATCGTTCATGTTGAAAAGTCTGGAACGAGTGTTGGAGAAACATATTCGAGTGGGGGTATTGCCGAGAAGTCCACTTAGTAGAAATCAACACGCTTACCAGAGTGGAAAATCACGTGAATCAGCCTTACACGATCTTGTTAGCAAGATTGAAGCTGGGCTGGAAGCTGACGAATACACAATGGGCGTGTTCGTGGACATTGAGGGGGCTTTTGATAATGCCACTTTCGGCTCGATATGTTCTTCTGCCGAACGACACGGAGTTAATCAAGCCATTATAAAATGGATATACTCCATGCTCTCTGAGAGGCTGTTAACCGCTGGTGGGAGCGATGACGAGCAAATCACAGTCAGGGCCAAGCAAGGATGTCCCCAAGGGGGTGTTCTTTCTCCGCTGCTGTGGTGCTTCGTCGTAGACTCCCTATTAGCGGAGATGCAGGAACTCGGCTTTCACGTCCAAGCATATGCGGACGACGTCTGTGCGCTAACATCGGATAAATCCTTAAGGAGGCTTTGCACGAAAGTGCAGAGGATTCTTGACAAAATCGATGATTGGTGCACGAGACAAGGTCTTTCCGTTAATCCGAACAAAACAACCATAGTCTTGTTTACGAGAAAACGGAAATTGGATGGACTCAGTCTTCCAACACTGAAAGGTGTGACACTTGGTCTTTCCAACGAAGTTAAATATCTAGGAGTAATCTTGGATAAGAAGCTCACCTGGGAGACACACGTTTCACTGAAGGTGAATCGTGCATTGAAGATTTTTCAGCAATGCCGTAGAGCCTTTGGCAAAACTTGGGGTCTGAAACCTGCTGTGGTCCTATGGATATACACGGCACTTATCAGACCAATCATCACTTACGCTTCTGTGGTCTGGTGGCGATGGAGCATGGTTAAGTCCACAATCCGGGAACTATACAGGCTGCAAAGAAGTGTATGTTTATGCATCACGGGTGCCATGAGTACAACCTCTGGTGATGCCCTAAATACTATGCTTGATTTGCTCCCCCAGGATCTTAAGATACAACAGGAAGCAATAAAAGCAATGTGTAGACTCCATAAATATGGTTTCTGGCACGAAGATGGAACTTCGGGACACAGAGAAATCTTTAAGTTGCTGTCGGAGCAGTATCCACTGTTTTTGGCACCTAAAGATAACCTGATACCCACAGTTTCATTCGGAAGGAAATTTGATGTCAGATTTCCATTGCGTGAGCAATGGAGCAATCCAGAATGCATGCAGGGAGGTTTGACGGATATTTTCTTTACCGATGGGTCCAAGACTGAAATAGGGTCTGGAGCCGGATGGTACTTAAACGATAGTAATAAGTATCACTATGCTATGGGGGGAATGGCAACTGTTTTCCAAACAGAAGTTTTTGCCATCCTAAAAGTAGCCGAATGGATAATCGAGAGGAGATGGAGCGGGAAACAGATTGGAGTCTTCAGTGACAGTCAGGCGGCATTGAAGGCCCTGGAGAACGCGAAGCAAACCTCAAAGATTGTTCAAGAATGTAAGAAGAAGCTTAATTCTGTCGCAAGACAAAACAGGCTTGTACTTATATGGGTTCCGGGACACTCCGGTGTTCAAGGAAACGAAATTGCCGACGAATTGGCCAACCGTGGATCACCGGTGCCCCCACAGGGGCCAGAGCCAATAATCGGAATCAGTCCCGCAGGAATCAAGAATTGGATCAACGATTATGTAGGCAATCTACATAAAGAGCGATGGTCCGGTCTAGAACGCTGCAGAACTGCAAAGTGTTTTGTGACAAGTCCGAACAGAAAACTGTCAAACTTTCTACCGAAACTTAGAAGGAAAGACATTCGGTTGATGGTCGGCATCATTAATGGACACAACCCATGGGGTCAGCATATGACCACCATTGGAATCATCGAGGACCCGGTATGGCTGTCATGCTTGGAGGAGGCGGATAGCACTGAGCACTTTCTCTGTGAGTGTCCTGCCTTTGCTAGAGCGCGACTACGAGTATTGGGTTCCGATGTCATGGGAATGAGTAATATTCGTTCTCTAAAACTGGAGGATATTTACAGATTTGCCAAAGAATCTGGAAAATTCTCACAGGACTAACTATCTCTCTCTCTGTCTCTACTCTTTCTTATCTCTTTCTCTGATACTTTCCTCCCTCCCTCCTTGACTATCTATCCCCTTTCCAGAGCTTTAAATACAATGGGCTTTTTAGCCTGAGTGTTTTAGGAGCCACCAAATCTCCTGGTGCGCCTTGGCCCGACCTCTTCAAATTCAATACGGGTAAAACCGTTCGGAAAATCCCAGAAATAGTGGATAGACCCCGTTTAACTGTATACGACGTGACAAAGAAACAAAATCCGTGGAAAATAAGAAGAAATGGGGACGACCAAAACTGTTTTCGAATGCAGATGAACGGTGAATAGGGCAACAAGTTAAGAAAAATCCAAATTTGAGCGCTCTTAAGCTCGCAAAAGAAGTCGCCCAACACCTTAATATTGACTGAAAGCACGAAAGTATACGTATAGTGTTGCGAAAGAATAATTATGATGGAAGAGTTGCACGAAAAACACCTTTCATCAACGAGATTAACCTATACAAGTGAATTATATTAAAATCGCAAAGCGTCATGGGGATATGGATTTCGAGTTCTGGAAGCACGTTTTATTTGCAGATGAAAGCAAGACTAACATTTTTGGGTCAGATGGACAATCACATGTGTGGAGAAGACCTAATGAAGAGTTGCTGGAAAAAAACTAACGTCTGACAGTTAAACTTGGGTGTGGGTTGGTAATGGTATGGGGTTGTATGTTCGTTGCTGGTACTGGAAATGTATGCTTCATTAACGGCAATATGGACCACAAAAAATATCTAACAATTATGAAAGAAAATTGCGCCCAAAGTGCTAGAAAGTTGGGAATTAACGATAATTTCCAGTACTATCATGACAACGATCCCAAGCATAAGGCACCTGATGTCCGTCTATGCCTTATGTACAACTGCCCTAAAGTGCTTGAAGCACCTCCATAATCTCCAGACATCAATGTCTTTGAACATCTATGGGTTCATTTGGAAAACCAATTGAAAAGCTTGTTATTAGAAATAAGAAAAATCTAGAAGTTGATATTTAAGAAGAGTGGGGGAAAATAGATCCTTTAACATGCAAGAAGCTAGTCAAATTCCTGCCAAGAAGACTGAATGCTGTGAGAAAAAATAAAGGCTTGCCGGCTAAATATTAATTATATTGTTTTTTCTCAAATATTATTTGCCTAACTCTACTTTATATAAATGTCCGAGTTCTTTTTTGTCATGTATTTTGTTAAATTTTGATATTTGTATCTTCTATGTACGAATGAATTGAAGCAAGACGCATTCATTAAAGGTGGTGGCACTAGACCAACAACACTGTTCTGTACGTTTAATTGTCAAAGCAAAGTATTGAGAAACTAGAAAAAAAATAATGAATTCGTTTTGTTTCATTCTGAGCAGACAGCCACATGGACACGACGAAAGGAGAGAAAAAAACAACTCTGCTGATTTACCAATACCACCTTTAATAGATTCGGCTTGAGTTTAAGTTTCTTTATGTTTTTTATAGTTTTGAAAAATACGCTTGAAGAACGAAAAATATGGTCTGTGAACACACTAATTTGGACACTACTGTCAGTACTTCAACTTAAAAAGCTCGACTGCGCCTGGCATTTTCTGCATGCTTTTCGTTTCTATGTAGCTCATACTTGGTATGCTATTAAACAAAATTGATATAGTACACAAATACTTTACTGCCTATTTCGGAATTAAAAAAATAATTGGATGTGAAGCACATATTTCATATAAATTTTAATAATTTAAGTCAACTTCCGTTTCCTAAATTCTAAAAACGAAAAGTAATTACCGAATCTATTACAAAATTGGACTTTTTCGCGGTTTTGACATTTTTCTTTGTGTGACTTTTGGTGCAAAAGCAATAGGAAATTTCTGGCAAATCAGAATTTTTATAAAAGCACGCGAGCTGTGAATAAAACGTCAGTTTAAAACAGAAAAAGCAACTTAAAATATATCAAAGCGAAGGCTTTAAGCAAATAAACGCGACATTAAAGCGAACAAAGACCCTTTGTGCAATTTATTATTCAAAACGTGTGATTATTAAAGAAAATAAATAAAAATGGTACGACGTGGACGTTCAGCTAGCCCACCACCAGCCACCAGGAGGTAAGTGCAAAAAAATGTTCGATATGGAAAAATCGTGTGCGAGACGATAACAACCGCATGAGTACAAAGTGCAAAATCATACGTCAGGTTAATTAACATTTTAAAGTAAATAAATACGCTTACCAAGTAAGGCAGTGCATGTATTGTGCACCAAAGTGAAAATATGATATTTGTGAAATTTTCATTTACGGCCTATACAGCTGGTTGTTGCGTAACTGCTCTACAACTTTCTCGAACATTTAATCGAAACAGCGTTAAAATGCAATTTGTATGAAAATGGAGGAAATGTCATAAGGAAAAATCGATAGTAATCTAATAAACAAAAAAAAAAAAATTATGTAACCATTCCTCTTTTTCTAATAACAGGTCTGTGCCTACACATCATGCGCCGGCTCCAACACCAAATGTGCCAGCACGCACTGCTCCGGCTGCAGCACCAGTTCCTGTGCAAGCAGCACCCAGTGCCGTCGGTGCACCACAACAGCCCTCAATGTTCCAGCAGATGGCAGCTACCGCTGGCGGCGTAGCTGTTGGTTCAGCAGTGGTAAGTGATTGCGACAAATAGCAAATGAATATGTTTTATTTGGAATATCCAAGTTGAAAAGAAATGAAATGCTTTAACATGAGGCCTCTTCTTATCGCCAAGCGTTAGCAAGTGGCGAATAGGTTATGCAGCTGGTATAAATAAACATATCTTGACAGCGCTGGTTTAGAGCTGCCTAAAATTACTTTTGTTTGTAAAATAGTGAGTTAAACCAGTTTTATGAGATATAACCATATTCGCTAGCGGCGAATCTTGCTCGATAACTTTGTTGTTGCTTTAGAAGAGGTCTTATATTTTACTATGCATTTTAAAGCTACTTTAAAAAGCTGTAAATACTGCCCTTATGCATTGAACTCATTGATATTGATCTAATATAAATTACTTTCAGGGTCACACCATTGGCGCTGGTCTAACTGGACTGTTCAGCGGTTCCGGTGATAAAGAAGCAGCTGCTCCTGCTGCCGCACCAGCTGCTCCAGCCCAACAACAATATTTTGGTAATGCTGCTCAGCCCAACGAGCCACAAGGGCCATGCACTTGGGAGATTAAACAGTTCCTACAATGCGCTCAAGGCCAATCTGACTTGACACTCTGCGAGGGTTTCAACGAAGCACTGCGACAGTGCAAGACTCAACATCACTTGCAGTAAACTATTGGAATGGCCTAAACAAGCAAACAATTATTCAAATATTCTTCTTCTAATAATAAATTATTCAAATTAATTATTGCAATTGAATGTAAACAAAAACAAATTCATATTTTAGACGTTTAAAGTCCTAGCATAGCAGGACTGATTGTTTGAGAATGGCAGGTCTGATTAATGTTTCAGAATATTTGAAAGCGCGCAACAATAACGGTAACAAAAATTGCTATATTAAATATTTCTAGAAACATCTACGCAACAAAAAAATATTCGTATTACGAGAATGTGGAAGAAAACGTTAATTGGCAAACAACTAAAAATAGGAAATCATTCCACTGTGAAAACAAAAAGAATACCATACCACTCACGTGCTGATGCAGACACGCTGAGTAATCAAAACAACAGCAATTGCAGTTGTTGCTGCAATAAAGGAGAATAACTAAAAACAACCAAAATAATTTCGACTTATTTTCCTATACAATGAATATTAGTTTTATTTTTAGTTACTAAGTTTTTGCGTGTAATTATGAAATCAAAGAAGGCTCGTACTAAGAGGGAAGGTGGTAAAACTAAATGTATTTTAGAGTAGTATTGTTGTGAAATTAGTGCCAAATATATATGTAATTAATTCTAGCTCGAATGAAATTAGCAAACTTTTGCTGAGGCGCTTAAATTCTAATAAAAATTAGCAGTTCGGCATCATGAAAAAAAAATTAATTATTTTTTTTTTTGGACATGGCAAAAACATGTTTGTTTACATATGTGTTGCACTCAAAATAGATTTGTTGACCAGTTGTTGATAAACATTTCACAAGTACGCTTAAGATTTTGTTTTCGGCAATGATTCATCAAGTTTTTATGCACTTAGGTAAAAAGCTTGAATAGGAATTTTGGGTCATTATTTTTATGCAATAGAAAGTTGTGAAATGAAATTAGTGTAGTTTTCATTTTTCTTCTATAAATAAGTTTGAATCAGATAAGTGTAGAAAGGGCCTATCAGTATATTCAAGAAGTGATTAGCATTTACGAAAATATGTTATTTACTTTTCTGTTATTATCGCACAATACAATAGGGTTTAAATGCTTGGATATCTATGCCATGAATGGTATTCCCCAAGCTCTCCTCATGTATTCGATATATACACAGGAGTATCTATGTATGTAACATAAATAGATATATTCTTATTTTATGTTATTTATTTTTTTAGCTGGCCTTGTTGTTAGCAACTTTTATGCGTAATTAGCTGATTTTTCAGCCTCTTATCTGGTCAAAAACTGCCACTCCACCAGCATTCAAAAAAATTTCTGAATAATCCTACAACAGCAATTTAATGTAATGATAGGTTCACATATTATATTAGATTATCTCGAGCTTAACTACCAATCCGTAATTTAAGGGGACAGATACCTGTAAACGGCCATATTTTCACCGATTTTCAATAAGATTTGATTGATTCAATAAGAGATGATTTTCAAGAAGTCAATAAATTTTTTTCAAAATCGGCATACAGTTTATTTATACATTAAAATAATATTATTTTTTTTTTTTTAATCATTTAAAATGGCGGATGTACACTCAATTCTTCCAGGAAGGTCGCAGATGGGCTTCTCAATCGGCGGGCATTGTAGCATTGACGTTAGTGACCTGAATACAGAAAACCAAAAATTTTTTCTGTTTACAAATGTCATAATTTCTATATGAATTAAAAAAAATGGAAAAAAAATTCGCGGAATAAAATGCTTAAAAAAAATGAATTTTGGGGCGAATTTTCCTACTATTTTTGCTTCGAAAAAATTTTTTTTCGAAAAAGTTTCGAAAACTTTAGGTTCACATTGAAAATAATATCATACAAAAGATGTGTGCAAAATTTCAGGGAGATCGGTCAAAACTTTTCGTGCTATCGTGTACGCCAAATCGAAAGATATAGTGTTGAGAAAAACGAGTCTAAAGTTTGAATACATGAAAATTCCTCTCCCAGCGCTCGACCGCAAAGAATAGAATCGTAACGGTTGATCCATTATATAAGAAATACTTAAATTTACGTTCTAAACATTTCTTGACATATTCTTAAAGGATTATATTAATATTTTATGAAAAAAGAAATGCTTTTTTTTCGAAATTTTACAGGTATCTGTCCCCTTAAAAGCGATATTACCCATTCAATATTTCTCTCCCGAAGTCGGAGATTATTATTCGCAAACTAATTGGGGCATTAGACACATAGATCTTTGGGCTACGGTACACTAGATAGGGCTAGTTTACTGCGGCGGCAGTCTTTGATCGGGAAAAATCCGAGCCATTCCGGTAACGTAGAACCGGCTGTCATGGATACTGTAACAGGTTAAACTGCTACCTATCCAGAATTGACCCCGACATACTAAACATATGTCCGGCACGTGAAAGCACCCCGCACGACACTAACCACCTTTTCTCATGCTCCTTAAAACCCACTCATCTAACACCACTCTCCCTCTGGGCCCAACCTGTCAGGAAGTTTCCTGGGCCTATCGTTAGATGAACTAGACGAAGACGATCGGTGATTTACATTATACTGACAGGGCAAGTTACTGCTACAACAACAACACATAGATCTTTCTGGATCTGCTTGAATAGAACTAATAGTAATTACGCAAATGCCTTACAGTGGCTTAAGATTGATTAAAAACAATCAGGACTTATATGGAGGGACGGGATCAGAGAATTTTAGCGAAAATAGAGAAAACTTAAGAAAAACTTTTTTCACACGCAAATTCTATTAGTGCATAATTGTTAATAAGGCCTCCAACGTTAGGTTAGATATATCTGGCTGATGTGAATAAATCTCACATTGACCACAAGGGTCCGTAGTGTTACCAATATTGTTGGAGTCGTGTTAAACACAGTTCTTGATACATTTCTTGGCGAGTTTCAGTAAACAGCAATATCCTTCAGAGATGAAAAGTATACCGATCCCAGGCAATGGTAACGAGTTCTGCCTAGAACAGGTCAGTGACAAAGGAGGTGCTCTAACATACCGCTTTGTTCTTCGCATGAGCTACAAGCATCGTTCTGAATCAATCCCATTTTAGCTGCGTAATATGGAGCGAGACAATGTCCCATCAGTACTCCAACAAATATTTTACATTCCTTACTTGGCAGCGATAGAATACAGCTGGTTGCAAGTTCGTAGCATTATTTTGGCAATCCTGTGATAGGTCAAAGCTTCCTATATAGACTTTGCTTACGAGGTTAATTTCTCACATAGTTCTGTCTTCAAAACTGAGAGTGAGGGATATGTGTTGGACGTACTCATCCTAGGCAAGCAGGTGCCTGCTTTAGCAAGCTCGTCCACCCTCTAATTTTACTGTATTCCGTAGTGCCCTGGACCCTGTAAATTGTGACCTGTCTATTTTCGCCTCCACATGAACGCTACTTATTCTAATCTGGAACGAACGAAAGCAGTCAATAATTTTAAGGCATAAAGATCCAAAAAGTTTGACCTATTCCTTCTTATGATATCTAAGACGGCAAACGAATTTTGGATAATAAAGTCAATATGATTTGCAAACGCAAATCGAAAACAATGTCCAAATCCTTGACTTCATCAGCCTATTGCATTATAATTGCCGTTTTCGATGTACCACTTCTCTGCCCACTAGAGAATTCCGCCGCTCGCCAAGCAAACAATTTTTATGTATGTGAAAACAACAACAATTTAGCGATGATCGAGCTAAGCAAGCCGCTTAACGCACAAACGATATGCTTAGGCAAGTGCTTCTAAGCATAAATTGGGATATTTTTCTTATTATAGGGTGGGCCATGTAAAATTTGCTTTTTGAATCGGCTATAAAAAACAAAACTAATCAATATTTTTTGAAACTTTTTTTTTTTTATTTTGAAGATTGAATATTGTAATTTATGAATGAAAAGTAATATCGTTCAAATGACTGCTACGTCTGGCTTTACAGTAGGCCATTCGATCAACCCAATTTTTAAGCCTTCATACCGAGGTCTTTATGCTAAATTCTCCTCAAAGAAGTGCGTAAAATGTTCAATTCTTGAGAACGATGACTAGTAGGAGCACGTTCAAGTGTTGTTTTATCCATTAACGATCCACTTTCACGAACAGTTTGAGTAGAAGACTCACCACTTTGGAAATAGGCGTCCCATTTTGTAAATGTAAAACCTTTAAGTAAATTATGAACACATTTGACATGCCATTTGTGTTACCATTCTCAAAGAAATAGGTGGTTGAAAAAGCAAACGCTATATGTAAATGTACATTTTGCATACTTTAAGAACAATGCTTTGAAAAGCAATAGAATTACATAACAGTTTGAGCGACATGTGATAAGAAGCAAGGCGCTTGTCCTTTGACCGTCTTACGACGCACAGTGTAGGGCTTTACGAATCAAAGAGAACTTAATCCCGTTTAAATCATCAGTTTTGTTTGTAATTTGTAAAAAATGTTATAAAGAATTTGCAGGTGAGAAAAACAGCTGATCGCAAAGTACAAATAAAAACGAATTCAAATTTGAGAATTGAGTCAAAAATCTAAATTTAAATAAAAATGGTGATTAAAATGGAGAATGTAAGTACAGTGCACTCGCGATAATATAATATTAATACCCTAATATATGAACACCCCAAAATATGAACACTTTTTCGCTTCCATTGAGTACTCTAAAATATGAACATTATTGATTTTCAAATTTCTATCGAATTTCATGAGCCTAATAAATCGGGGAATCCTCTAGTTAATAAATTTTAAAATAAAAAAAACCGTCGCTGAGAAATGCTTGCGTTCACTCGCAGACCCATGTACATGCTTTGCCTTCTCCTATGTTCAGTCGTCAATACAAATTTTCAACGTAAGTTGGTCATTTCATGCGAGCATAATTAATGCTTCATTTTCTTCTCAAAAAAGAGGTTGTCTGTAAAGTTGGTTTACTGGCGATAGTTTAACGTGACAACGTCATAAGAAAATATTGATGGAATGGTTGCAATTTTCAAAACAAAATTTTAATTTTATTTGTTTGATAGATATTTTGTATGGATATAGAGGAGGAGGTAAATGGAATTGCAATGGAATAGGTCAAGTTACATTTACACAAACGTGAAAAATGACGAAACATTTATCAAATTCATGAAAGATATCTTCAATTTCGATTGTGCATCAGACGTTAATAAGTCAACAACACTAAGAGGCAACATCATCGATTTGCCTTTTTCAAGACACTTTACACTCGAAACACTCCCTTTCATTTCCTACTTTTTCTATCATCGTCCTATTCTCAACAGAGAAATGATTAATTACCATGCACACAGGAAGAAGGCATATGCAAATACAAGTATGTGAATTTATATAAATACAAATGCGCTTATACATACATATATATGCTCACTCAAGCAGGACAGAGCCAGATGTCGAACGTTGCCGAACGCGTTCCGCGCTCTCGCTTGCAGTTCAAGCACATTAGCTTACATTTGCATGCGTACGGAATACATAGATTCGTATACATATTTGATATGTCCATATGACTTGTATGCATCTTTACATATAGATTTGTTCTTTTTGAAAATTGCGCGAAATTGTATATGTATATGCATGTTTATATACATATATTAGTATACAACATATCTTATAAGGTATATGGTAAATATTACCATACATTTTTTCCTTTATATATAATAAAAAATTAATAATAATAACATTAAAACAACAGGTATTATTAACAAACTTGGTTTTATTTTAAATTCTTCAAGTGAATCAAATTAATAATAATCAATAAGAAGGCATATGCAATTACAAATACGTGAATTTATATATGTACATATGCGCATATACATACATATATACGCTCACTTAAGTAGGAGAGAGCAAGATATCGAACGTTGCCGTTCGTTTGCTTTGTTTGCTTTGTCGTTCGTTCCGCGCTTTCGCTTGCAGTTCATTCAATGCAATGAGAAGGTAACGACAAATGAGCAAGGTAACGGCAATGAGCAAGGTAACGACATATGAGCAAGGCAACACTAATGAGCAAGGTAACGACATATGAGCAAGGTAACACTAATGAGCAAGGTAACGACACATGAGCAAGGCAACACTAATGAGCAAGGTAACGACATATGAGCAAGGTAACACTAATGAGCAAGGTAACGACACATTTTTTCGTGCGTGCAGCCTGTTAAATCGAATTATAAGACGTTATCACGTCAAAATTTAATATTAATCAGTTTAAAAAATGCACACAAAAAAGCATAAGTTTTTGACCTTAAGAAAAAAATCAGATATTGTAGAATATTTACGAAAGGGTTAAATTGTTACTAATTTATCGCGTAAATATGGAGTGACAAAGTCTACAATATGCGGAATTAATAAAAATAAAAATGATATCTCTAAATGTGTCAACAATGCTTTTATCGGTCCTGGAAAGAGGAAAACTCTACATCATTTAATGTACCTAAAGATGGAAAAATCTCTGTATTGATGGTTTTTGAATATGAGGGGGCAAAAAGCTCCCGGTTAGCGGGTTTATGTTGAATGGAAAAGCAAAAGACCTTCATTTTAAAATTAAACAAAATTGCCTTGAATTCAATGCCAGTGAAGGATAGCTTCAAAATTTTAAAAAGAGATATGGCGTTCGGTTGCTCTAAGTTTCTGGAGAAAAACTGTCTTCACAGCCCCAGTTAGTTAACCCATTTAAAAAGGCGTTTTGGTAAAAAATCGATTTGTTTTTTTTTTTTTGAGAAACCGCTATTTTGTCAAAAAAAAAATTATTTTGCTTATTCCTTCGATTAATTACTAGATTTAACGTTACTTTAACGAAATCTGTTTGGTTTTTTGATTGCAGAAGATCCGGTTCAGAGATATAGGGGTTACCGCAAGAGGTCTTTTTTGAGAGGAGCTGAGGGAGATCAGCTGTAGCTCCTTTGCAAATAAATATTTTTACTAATACTAAGTTGTTGTTGTTGTTTTAACAGCATAGGTAGCCCTGTCTGTGTAGGCATATCATCGGCCGCCTTCGTCTAGCTCATCTAGGGGTAGGCCCAGGAAACATGCTGTTTCGACAGGTTGGGTCCAGAGGGAGAGGGGCGTTAGATGAGTCGGTTTGAGGGGGCATGTGAAGAGGTGGTTAGTGTCGTGCGGGGTACCTTCACATGCGGGACATGTGTTTGGTATGTCGGGGTCGATTCTGGATATGTAGGAGTTTAACCTGCTACAGTATCCAGAACGTAATTGTTCCAGTGTTACAAGAGTCTCACGGGGAAGCTGGAGCTCTTCATCTGCAATAGGTGGTGGTTGGCCTCCGATTACGGCATTCACAGGACGGGAGTTCATGAAGGTGGTAACGGTCTCCCGGTGGATGTCGTTTATTGACTGTCTAAATACTGTCCGGTCCAGTAGGTTGCGGTCAGTTTTGTCCTGGAATTCGTCAGCGTGGTCTAAGAGGTGTCTGCTGACGTGCCCGGGAGGTGGCTTAGGGTCTAGCAGGTGTCTGCAGGGGTAAAACCTGCGGTAACATCCCAGCAAGAACTGCTTGCTGAGCAGTTTGTTGTGCTCCGCTACTGGGCGCATTTGTGCCTCGTTATGTAGATGTTGAATCGGGGGCATCAGGAGGCACCCAGTCGCTGTCCGAATGGCGGTATTTTTACATGTCTGTAGCTTTGTCCACTGCGAATCACTAGTTCCAGGCGACCAGACAGGCGCAGCATAGTTTAGAACCGGCCGGCCAATTGCCTTAAATGTCGAAAGCAACAGTCCTTTGTCTTTGCCCCAAGTGCTGCCGGCCAGCGATTTGAGGACCTTGTTGCGATTTTGCACTTTAGTGGCAATTGCGGTTGTGTGCGCAGAGAAGGAGAGCAAGCTGTCAAAGGTTACACCCAAAATTTTGGGGTTATTTACCGTCGGAATTGGTGTGTCATCGACTTTTACCTTAAGGGACAGCTTGACCTCCTTTGTCCAGGTGGTACTAATACTAGCCCTGTCTAGTGTACCGCATATCACTAATACTAAGTCTTAAAATACAGATAAAAGATAACATAATATGTGTACAAATTTTTAGATCAATAAATTCAAAAGTTTTCTCAGAAAAAATTCTGGAAAGTTCGCATTTTCCGGCCTTCTAACTGTATATAACCCCTTAAGTATCAACGCAATTATGCTCATTTCGACGCCTGTTTTAGTTAATAACAAAAAGACTTTTACTAAATAAAACCTTACAGTATCAATTTATTTTGATGTATAATTTTTTTTGTTTTTTTGTAATTATAATTTAGCATCCATCCACAGGACCCCCCAATAAATTATGATACGAATACTGTCCAAGTTTGTAACAAGGCAGGACATTTTAAAACATTTACTCCACACCTTTCATTCCAACTCCAGCATAGCCATCTTGTTGAAACGTTCAGCGCGATCTTGTCCTGCCTCAACCTTTTCAATGACGTTAAAAGCGTGTGCCATAACTTTTTTCATTTCATTGATTTCTTCATCAGCATCTCCCGCGTGCCCGCGTTTTCGCTGACGTGCGGTTTTGGCTAAGCCGTCCCCTCCACCACGGGTATTCTGCTTTGTACTTATACCGCCAATCGCGCCTTCCAAGTCGCTATCAAACTCCCCCATCTTCGCCACAAACGAAGTGTCATAGGATCCTATTTGTTTTGTCAATTCAAATTGATAGATGCTGGCATCCAAGTCACGTGACAACTCCACTATATCGGCGCTGATTGTTTGCTTCTTCAGTGAATTATAGTTCTCCTCTGCTTTGCGCGAAACCTGTTCGGCTTGTTTTATAATTTCGTCAAACATTTCACTATTCATCGTCGTCTGTTCATCAAGTAACTCCGTATCCTGTGAACTCGTCTCCTGGTCTTCGGTAACTGTGTAATCTATTTTCACTGCTTCAACGGCCTCGTTATTCAGCCACCAAGGCACTTGTTGATAATCCTCAAGCGCTTGGTGATGATAAATGATTTCTTTAGGCAATTTGTAATCGTCGGCATCAGCGTTTGCACTGTAGTCCCTAAGCACAGCATTAATCTGTGCGTAGGCAATAGCTTTCACGACAGGCAAATAGTTTATCATTTGGAAGCGTTTTGCCACTTCAACGTCGGCTAGATCGCACCGATTAAGCTGTTCAATTAGTGCTTTAATGGATTGATAGCTAGCTGCGGTAGCAGCCTCTTCATCGTTTGGTATGCAAGAACTGGCATAGTTCAGCAACCACAATTCCCAGTCTTCGAGTTCTTGGAATTGTACCGCCTCGACAATGGGCGCTAATAGCAAACGTTGCAAAAAACTTGAAATCTGTTGTTGGCGTTGCGGAGATTTCCAATCCTTTGGGAAATATTCCCAACCGAGCGGTATATCGACCTCAAGTTTGGGCACAAATTCACGCAGCTCCTCCGCAAACTCCGGTGCATCGCTGAAGTCTTCTGACGTCATTTGTATCACGCGTTGCACTGCATCATTATAAAGCTCCACCAGATGCTGTGGTGCGCCACATATCTTCGCGAAACACGGATTATGTTCGGAGGAATGCTGCCAGCGCTGCCACAACTCTTCACCCAAACATGTTTCCAGCCAACTTTGCAACTTTTGCATCTCCAAAGCTTCGGTTAATTTGTTGCAAAAACTGCTTTCTCGTGCCACATAACGCAATGCGCGTCCCATATAGTGCAAGAAAGAAAATTCGTTTTTGGTCTGAAGACAACCATAGAATTTGTAAGCCGATATCTTATCCTCCTCCACCAAGCTCTCCATTTGCATTATGTCGCTCAGTTCCAACTCATCAGTGTACTGACCATCGTAGACGAGAACAGCTACCGGTACAGACTTCTGCATGCGACTCAGTTTGATAAGGTGATGCATGCGTTTGCGTGTGCTCTGTATGCTGTCGCAGCTCATCAGGCAGACAATCGCGTCTGCATTGTCGCACTCGTTGTGCACAACCTGACCCGCCTCGGTTAGCGGCGGAATGCCGCTGACCTTTCGCACACACAATGCCACATCGCGCTCCATGGCGCAGATGTATGGCGACGCGTTTTCAGCCTCATCACTCTGATCCTCCTCTTCTGTGGTGTTGCTGATGCGTCGTACGTACTTCCGCAGCCACTTGTGGCAAAGGCTCCCGAAGCCGGCCAATTCATCGTTATCGGTGGGTAGCGTCAGCACCAGCTTAAAGTACTTGTTCCTTTGCATGTGACCGCATTTTACCGCCTGCTTTCGTGTCGTATGGGCGCGCACCACTTCGAAGATGTCGATAGACGCGCGCGGAGACGACATGGCGTCTGGATGTTTCCAAAGTAATAGTTGGAAATTACACGGCTCGCCATGGCGATATCTTTTTATCATCTGCAAATTTTTCGACTGATTTGGATGCATTAGCTTGGCGGTTTGCTCGGCGCGTGTGTCCATGGTCACCCATATGGGCGTGGACTCTATGAGCGCGCGTTGCTTTTGTTTCTTGCGCGTATAGCGCAGCCAACACGCAAAGTAACGACTAAGCAAGAGTTGGTCATGGCACATCATAGCATATTCCTCATTAGCCAACTCATTGAGTTGCATGACGACACATTGGTCGAGGAATGATTCAGCAAAGCTTTTGCAATCGCGCTCAAAATTCTGATATGTAGTTAGTTCGGTTTGTGCAATATCAGCCACTTGCAATGTAAGCACGCTTTCTAGCTCATTGGCGCTGACGTATTCGGCGCGCTGTTGCAACACTTTCAGAGCTTCTTGGTGTTTTTTCTCCGCTTCTTCGCGTTGACGTTTAACTGCTTCCTGCTCTTTTTCTTTTGCGAGCCGCTTTTCTAATTCCTGTTGTTTGCGAAGTTGTATTGCTGCCTCAGCCTTGGCTTTAACTAATTCCGTATTGGTCTGTGGCACAATTTCTGCCGTTGCTGAAGGTTGCTGCGTGAAAGAGACGTTACCAAAAATGTGTTTCGCCTGATCCTTGGCACCCAAGTCGGGTGCAGCAAAGCCCGCTAGTACGGGCTGCGTGTTAAAATGTTGGAATACACTATCATTAATCATAGCGTCGGGCTTTTGCGTGTGCGTTTGTTGGAAAACACTAGCTGTCGATTTGACGGCATTACTAAAAATGTTATCGCTGTGAACTCCCTTGCTAGAGCTGTCGAATATGAAACCGTCAGCAGGTGATGGTTGTGCAACTGCTGTAGCGTTACCACCAAATATAGAGTGACCAAGTCCACCAGTTGTCGAAGTGACTGTTTTAGTCGTGGCGGCAGGTATTTTGAATAGCGAACTGCTAGCATCCTTTTCTGGCGCTACAAAAACACTACCACTAGTTTTGGATGCAATGTGGGAGCTTTTTGGAGTTTCAAACTTAAAATTGGTCAACGGCGATGACTGAACTTTCTCCTTCGAATCCGTAAACAGATTTCCGCCAAAGATGGATGGTTGCAGTGGTTTTTGTACTAATTGTGGAGCTTTGAACTGTTGCTGTTGCTTGGATGAGATAGATGAAATCGATGGCACTTTAAAAACAGTCGCATCCGTAAGAACCGAAGGCGGCAGCGCAATAGGTGGCAGCGAGAGTGGGGGTGAACTAGAGCGTTTCTGCGGTCTTACAGCTTCCTCTTGTTGCATTTCCAATTCGCGTTGTCGCTTTCGCTCCTCTGCCGCTTTACCGCGCAGTTGATCGTCCGCTGCCCAGGCAACTAATTTCAGTACACCATTCTCATCGAAGCTGTTATGCGGCACATGACTTTCAAAAATGTCCGCCGATTCCATCACATGCCCACAAACGCATTCACCTACACTAGCAATGCGCTTCGCTTCAACCAGCTAAATAGAGCAGAAGTTAAGTTAATTGAAATTTCCTTAATGCTTATAACCACTTCATAACTTACATTCATGGCGCGTTCCATAGAATATTCAATGTCTGGACGTTTTAAACGATCCAACACTACTCGCTGTCCATCACATTTCAAGCCATGATAGGTGAAGTATTGTCGGGCAGCCTCTTCGTTTTCAAACCCAAGGATCCTTGTCAAATATGTCAAGGGTATAAGAACGGCATTCTTTCGCCAGTTGTGCGACTTATTGATTGCCTCCATAGCACGCCAACGTAATTTGTTGAAATAACCAAGTAGTATGCAAGCGCTCAAATACGATGTATCACTTTCACGTATCATGTTGAAGAAACGTACATAGTTATTATTTTGTAGGGCGTTATAAAAAGCAATAGCCCGCTTGATTTCTTGTGAATGTTGGATGTGTTCTGGTAGCTGCTTTAATTCCCATAGAAAATTCGAATCACCCAAATTTAGCAAGACAACATAGCTACGAAATTCAGCTTCACATGGGCAGTGCACACCTTTGATGCGCAAGTCATGGTACATATATTTTAGCGATTGCAGACATTTGGTCAAATTTTCTGCATTAATTTTTTTATCGAACACAGAAGGATCTTCAGCCACAAGACGTGCAGCACAGTGTATGTGAAATCGTGCGCATTGCTCTACTAGTTGTACAGTACCCAATGAACACAGTTCCTGTTGGGTAATATCTTTGCGTATAGAACGCGTGCGGTCCCATACAAAGTGAAACCAGTCAGCAATAGATGTTTGCGGATCATCGCACAGATCCATTATTCGGTGCATCAGGTACAACATTGTCATTTGTAGCACGCTTTCAGGTCGTAGTTCATGTGCCAGTGGCACTTCTTGGTCGGCGCTACTACGTGAATATTCTTTTATAGCGCGTTGATGGGAAATTGAGGAGCTGTTCTCTCCCGCTTCGTTAAACATCTCAAATGCCGATACTTGTCGTTGAAATTCGCGCATTAAACGCTCTTTCTCGGGACACATATCCGGACAAATGCCTAAAGAAAAATATCAGCTGTATTACAACATCCACTATTCATTCAATAAAGATTTCGTTTACCTTTCGTTCGCTCAACTTTCTTAATATCCGTTTGACGAGGTCTTAACAATCGCATCAATTTATCTCGCGCATCCAAAACGCGGTATTTTTCTTCGTCAGTAAACGCTGGTCTTCGTAATACAGCCTCATACTCTTGTCGCAAAGCAGTATCTATTTTTGGTATCTCTGATATCGACGCCAACTTCGCAGGCTTTGTTGCTGGTAGCGAAAGCGAAGTCATAGCTTTTTGAGTACGCAACGGCATTGGCTTCGGTGGAGGTAACATTGCCGTAGATGGTATCCTATAAGCAGGGAGACTCTGTCGCAGGCCCATTGCGTCTAATTCAGCCTGTACTTCGGGATTAACCCATTCTTCTGTATTTTGCACGTGCGCTACTTCGCGTGTAGCATATTCTATTTGAAATTCATGCCCGTTGTAATACCCCGCTTGATCCAGAGCGCGTTCCGCCTGGGCTTCCGTTTCATACTCCACTGTACAACTCTGCCGGCTTGGACGCAATATGAACCGAGTGATTTTTCCAAATTTGCTGAAGTGGTTCTTGGCTACTAATTTGTCCAAGAAAAGTTCAGGTATTTTTTCGCATCTATTAATAAAATAATATTTATTAAACCTTTTCAATTACCGGTTTTGAAGTACTTACGAAATGGCCTTGTAATTGATGCCATCATCCCAACCGGTTTCGGTGTCGCCCAACATCTCAGAATGCCAATTTATATTGTGATCTAATTTAACAAGTTCCAATAAGTAATAATTTTAATATAATAAATTAAAAATATGGTGTTGTATAAATTTCTAATTTGGAAAGAAAAGGTCGAAACCGCGCTCGAACAACCAATTTGTATGTCAGTGACAGCTGTTTGAATATCGCACAGAATTGCTTGGCATACTAATGGTTAGTGTAAAGCATTGATTTGTTTACTTCTCAATATTTCTTATACAATATTTCTAGTACTATTCCCAAAATATAAAACTTGGTTGCGAGTTGTAGGCCCTGGCAGCTAGTACTCGTTCTTGTATTAGTTTTAGTATTATATATTAATTCTAATAAATAAATAAATAAATAAAACTTGGACTCCTTTGACAATTAAAAGTTCAAGCAATTATTTCACAATACATTTTAATGGTTAATACGTACAGTGTTGCAAATTTTTTCTACGATAGCCTACATTAATTTATAAGTTTAATCTTTGAATTGCTAAATAAAACGTGAGAAGTTTTAACTTTTACAATACTTTACAATTTTTTTTGGTAAGAATTTTGGAAAAATATGTTTGCCTTTGATTTACAATAACTCTGTATTTTCAAAATTCAGTGACGGAAAAATAATGTAAAATTAACATTTTAGGTATGAAATACTTATTTTGGGTCATAAATGTGTATTCGTCAAAGAACTTTTAAAGAAAAAAACAAAAGTGTGTATAGCGTTGTACACATAACTGAAGAGAAACTTTCAAGGCAGACAAAGAAAGAGGGAGAGGCCCGAGCGAGAATGAGAGAGAAAGAATATATATCTAAATAAATTCACAACATTTGCAGAGAATGCAAATAGACAAAATTTACAAAAAACGGAGGAGGGTCCGGGACCGGTGTAGGTAAACGCCAAACACAAACTGTGGCAACAAACGCAGCGATTACAGGACCGCAAATCCAACGCCGGAATGGATAGCACTTTATAATACGCACAAGCCCTAGCCAGGATATGGAAATAAGCGCCAAAAAGTAGGCACAAAAAAAAATTCCAAAAAAATTGGGACCAATAAACGCCCCAAACAGTAGGCACCAAGGAAATGTAACGCCAAAAACTAGGCACCAAAAATATATTTCCTACAAGTTTGCACCAACAAACAAGCGCCAAAAAGTAGTCAGTGTTATTAATAAAATAAAATAAATAATTGGCGCGTACACTTCTGTTAGGTGTTTGGCCGAGCTCCTCCTCCTATTTGTGGTGTGCGTCTTGATGTTGTTCCACAAATGGAGGGACCTACAGTTTCAAGCCGACTCCGAACGGCAGAAATTTTTATGAGGAGCTTTTTCATGGCAGAAATACACTCGGAGGTTTGCCATTGCCTGCCGAGGGGCGACCGCTATTAGAAAAATGTTTTTATTAATTTTGCTTTCACCGAGATTCGAACCAACGACCTCTCTGTGAATTCCGAATGGTAATCACGCACCAACCATTCGGCTACGGCGGCCGCCAGTGTTATTACTCACTAGAAATTAGCACCACAAGGAAAAACTCAGGAAAAAAGCCTAAAGTGTATGTAAGGGATATATAATATAAGGTATAGCTCTCTCTCTCTCCTTTTCCTCTACGTAATATCTTTTTTCTCTCTCGCGGAACGAAAACGCCCAAATCGTTGCATGGCTTTGAAATTTTACTCTCCATTCCCGCTCATCCATCGACGCCTAAGAAATTTCACTTCAAAAACTGAATGCTATGTTTTCGATAACAAAATTTTTATTTATTAAAAACTCAAAAAATAGTGAAAGCAACAATAATATAACGTTATTAACACATACATGTATGTATGATAGAATACAAAATTGCGACAAGTGCTTTGACGTCAGTACAGAGGGGAGGGCGAGTGAGCCATTTTCGGAAGGCGCCACCTTCTGTATTCTATACATCGTGCCTGTGATTACCTTCATGTCCAGGTAATAAAACGAAGTTCTGCGTGTTAAATTGTGAAAGCCCAAATTAATATAAAGCCTCTTAATGCATTTTGGGCTTTTATGCGGGTAACGCCATGGTATATGAATATATATGCATATCTCTTACAATACAGAAACATCAAGTAAGATAAAGAGAAATTAAATCTGAAATTAGCACTGGTTTTTTGTCTAAAAATATTGCTTTAATATGACCTTTTGTGTTTTTTTGTTGAGCTCATGAAGATTACCCAACAAATAAGTTTTCTTAACTTCTCAACCAGTGCAAGTTCGTATGTTTCGGTCATTACTTCGATGCGTTAGTTTAATCATTTCAGTTCCAATTATAATATTTAACGTCCTTCTTCAATAATGAGGCCTTCTCTATATTCAACATCAGACCAGTGCAATTTATTTTTTGTAGAAATTTTGCAAATAATAGATGCATTTCGAATAAGTCTAATTTCATAGTTTCGGCGCTATAAATGAAATACCCACAAAATAGTCGAATAAAATATTTGTAGATATCTATTTTCGAATCCACTTGAAAATGAGCTGGCATCCCTGAAACTTTCTGTTAAAAAAAAAGAAACAAATTAACGATACATTCAGCATTCTTTTTTAAGCATGGAAGACGAGCTAAAATAAATTTATCTTTCAAAAATGGAATTGGATGCAGTGAACGCCTTAACTGAAGCGGAGGTACAAAAAAACAATCAAAAAGCACAGAAGATTCCGGCTGCTGCTGAAGCTGCTGACATTGCCAGCGCACCCAAGAACTACAGGAAACGCAAACGCCATCACTACAATGCTATACGTAAACAAATGGAATTCTACTTCGGTGATGCCAATTTATTGAAGGACCGGTTTCTGAAGCAACTAATCGACAAAGATCCATGTAAGTAGCTTGGAGTTTCCTGTGAATTGTATATATAATTTATTATCGTTATTTACAGATGTGCCGCTGGAGATATTCCTAAATTTTAACAAGTTGAAAGCGCTTACCACATCAGTGGAAGAAATCTCCAAATCCCTATCAAACTCTGAATTGCTCGAGTTAGATGAGAAACAGTTAAGAGTTAAGCGCAAAACTGCACTGCCCGTGGAGCGTAATGTCGACAACAAGACACTCTACGTGGAAGCTTTACCTGCTGCAGCTGATCACGACTGGGTGCGTCAAGAATTTGAGCGTTTTGGTTCAGTAGTGTATGTGTCGCTGCCGAAGTATGCCAAATCACGGAAAATCAAAGAATTTGGGTTTGTTGAGTTCGAACAGGAGAGCAGCGTTGAGAAGGCTATTAAAGCATTTCAAGAATTCAATGGTGTACTGAGAATGCAAGAAACTGATCCAGCTGAACTACAGAGTGTAAAGTCGTTCATTAAAGAACAAAATGAAGAAATCGCTGGTGAAAAAGTTGAGACTGATGTCGAGCAGAAAAAAGCAAAAAAACTAAAACGCGGTTCAGATGATGCTCCGGACTACGGAGGAACTGAAATAAAAAAGGCAAAAATAGAAAATGATGAAAACTCCACAGCAACCGAAACAGGGAATACTACAAATGATGATACCGAAAATCAGCAAAATGAAGGCGAGGAGGGTAATAACAAAAAGAAACGGCGCAAAAAGAAGAAAAAATCAAAAACTTTAGAAAAACGAAGAAAGGAAACCGATTTAAATACTGATGCCTCGTTTTATGAGTTAAAAGTACTTCCAAAACGCGATTGGAAGCGGCTACGCAACAAATACTTGAATTTGCAACGAGAGAAGGTTGCAGAGCTGAAGCGCAAAGCATGGAAAGAGAAGCAGCAGCAACAAGCTAGTGAAGGTGCTGGTTCAGAAACATTAGACGCTTCAGCACCGCCTCCAGTAAAGAAGCCGAAACCAAATGAACGAAAGCTCCGAAAAATGAATATGAATTTCTACGGCGCCGGCGAAGAGGAAGCCAAATCACAACAAAAGGAGTTGAAACATAATCCAGCATTGGAGCGCGCTCCGCTCTTCAGCTACGCGGAAGGACTAATAGTGGAAATAGGCTTCTTGAATCCTTGCGTCAACATTAAGGAATTTAAGGCTGATATGCGCCAATACGAGACAGTGAAGTATGTTGACGTCAAAGAGGGTGCCATGCATGCGTATTTACGCTTAGATACTGCCGATGCGGCAACTGATTTTGTGGGACAAGTTAGTTGTGCGGAATACAATTGCAAGGTGCTCAGCGGCGAAGCAGAACTAGAGTATTGGAAAAAGATTGAGGCAGATCGTGAAATGAAACTGAATAAACAAGTAAAAATTCCACAGAAAAGGGGAAGAGAAAAGGTTAAAAAGCTAGTAACGAAACATATTCGTTTCGGCGAATTTGATGAATAAAGTATCTACGCGGTCTATTTTAGTTCTTTTTGAAAGAAAATATAACTGAATTTAATGAAATTTTATCAAATAAAATACTAATATACCATTAAATCTAATTATTACAGTCTGTTTTCCTAAAACTACACAATATCACTTATTATTATTACTACTATATGTATAAGGAACCATCAGCCGGTCCCAAGTAATGCAGCGATATGAGCAGAACGTCAATAATAGTCCATACGCCCAAGCCACCAAAACTGAATAACTTTCCGATTCCTTCTTGCCAGTGCCCGAGATAAAAGCGGTCGGCGCCAAAGCCACCTAATGTAATACTGATAATAAGTGCCGTACTCCAGCGATATCCTTGCGTCCAGTTACATTTGACATTGCGAGTAAAAGACCGATTACCGAGACAAAAGACATCCGAATGAACTGTGCAATTGGTGCGATAATAATGAGCGTTGACAGAATTGCAATTTCCGCGCAGCATGCACGACTGTTGCCACATCCCCGTTTGATAGCAATAGCGACAATTCATCTGCTGTATGAACGTGCGATTACCTTGACATGGTACATGGTCCAATGCTGTGCATGATACGTTAAGATCGCGACCATAGTGGCATGAGTAGTTGTAATTGCAGCGTATACAAGGAAATGGCAACGTCGAACATTCACTCTCGGGAGTCCCTGGACAAGATACATTGGTGTCATTGATGCTTTTTATTGTGAGCGGTATGGCGTCGTTGTTGTTAGTGACATTTTTTAATTGACCTTCCAGTTTAGTTTCAGCTTCCATGAGATTACCACCAGCAGTCTGACTCTGCCTTATGCCACTAAATATAAATATCATGATAAGCGCTAGGGCTGAGCGCATATTTATAACAATGCAACGCCGATGAAACATTTCGTTAACTTAATGATAAACGTAAATTTATTTCGAGAAAATAATGTGAACTAAAACATTTGCGTACAAACTAATAAACAAAGTAATAACAGCTGATAAACGCTGAAGGAGGCTGACATGTCACATACAAAACCAGAGATGGCTTTTGTAGGTGCAACTAATTGTTATTAAAATTTATTAAACAATTGCTAAATGTGAACCAATGATAATGTGAAAAGGTGTAAAATTTTAGATAACATCATGATCTACAATAGTTTCCTTAAAGAATTTGTATAAACAAAAAATAACAGTCGTGCATATTTGATAAAATGTAAAAACTATCACCCTGCAACTCAAATTCTTCTTCATTTGACTGCTGGGAAAAATATGGGTGCGCAAACATTTATTAAACAGAGGGCCCAAACGGCGCCGCCAGCAACAGCTGATCTCTTTGTTTTATGTAAACAATGGATATTTTCTAACTATTTACTTTTAGATGCAGATATTTGTAAATAATTAAAATGGTTAAGGTGGATGTAGAATATTGGTAAGTACCGAGGTCCAAGACATAAATCATAACCACTAATTTGATACATTCGTTTTCAGTCCGAAATGCAATTTCGAATGGCAATGCAAAATGTTACAAAATTTTCTTTTGCAACAACAACCAGATACAGAAGTAGTTTGCTTTAAAGGCCGACAGGGATCTTTTGAAGTAAAGATTGACAACAATTTGGTACATTCCAAATTAAAGACCTTTGCCTTTCCTGATCACGAAAGTGTGCTAGAAAATGTACGCAAAGCAGAAAAAGGTATACCAGTAGAAAGAGTGAAAGAGCAACCAATTGAAAATTGCGTACTTATGTGATCCAAAATTTAAATGGCCTACAATTTTTATTAGTTTTAAAAGCTTGGAAGTGAGATGTAAATTTGTTGTATAATGGAATCATATGACACGAAAAAAGGGTAGTAGATATTTAAGTGTTTTGAAGGCACTTGCCAAATGCGATATGAAAGAAACACTGATAAATTAAAATTTTAAATCAAATAAGAATGGTGTTTATAGAATAAAATTTACATATATATTTTTTAAGAAGGCACAAATTGCACAAACAAGGCAATAATATAATGGGCAAATCAATACACATCGAGGTGGAACATTGGTGAGCGCATATTTCAATATTTAATAGCCAAATGATTATCTTTGCGTTTATATATAGCGGCCTATGTGCGGCACATGCTCGGCAGTGCAGATCTCTGCAAAAATACATAATGAGAGAAGAGCCAGATACGGATCTAGTTTGTCGTAGTGGCCGGCGCGGCTCATTCGAGGTGGTCGTTAACGGTATGTTGGTGCATTCGAAATTGAAAACGCAGGCTTTCCCATCACAAGATGAAATTTTACAGCGCGTTATAAATGTGCGCGAAGGTCCGACTTCGAAGTACATGGGAATGGAAAATTTTTGCTCATTAATGTAAAATGTATGTATATACTTGTATAATTTAGTAGACATTCATGGTAAATATTTCAGTTTTCCAATTTTTTGTACTGCTTGTATTTATTCAAAATAATTTTAAAATACATCGCAATATCTGTATAACCACAAAGATAGTAGGCTAGTTTAATTAATGCACAACTTTATATTGAATTAGATATAATTACAGTTGTTTTAAAATTACTAAGTACTAATAGACTGGCAAACGTTTGTGTGAAGCGTTTAGTTGAATACATCCATACGCAGGCATATGTATGTATATACTCATACATACATACCTACATATGTGTGTGAACACAGAACAATTGAAAATTTAAGAGTGCATGTTTTGCGAATTATTATTTGAATCAACTCCAACAATGGCTTTAAATCAGTTTTTCAACTATTGCTCTTTATTTGTCGCAGTTCCCGTTATTCGTTTCTCTTCTTTTAATTCTCACTTCTTCGCAGCAAGAAACAAAGGAATTTTCTTCGCGCAACCCTTTAAGTGATAAATAAATGCCGAAACGTATTTTTCCACCAAACTCACGTGCAATAGTACGCAATGGCTCATTGGTTTTTTGGCCACTATGCTGATCAATACAAATCATTTGGCATCGAGTACAAAAGCCATTCACTTTGAAATCCACATCCCCTATACTTATCTCTTCAAATGAATTTTCTTCAAACGGGCTTGCAGTTTCGATTATTAAATTTCCTCTAAACCGATCCACCGTCTGGTCGAGCGACTCCTTCTCAGTTTCTACTTTATTGGCTAACCAACGTACCGATGCCCGATTTATTAGTAGGAATTGTGCCTGATTTGCCAAGCTAATATCTTTTGAGACACCATCTTGTGTGCGCCGTTCGGCGTTTTGACGAACTAAACGTAGGCCTTTCGTTTCCAAGCAGTCGGATAACCATTGACCTACTTCTTCCCCACAATCTATGCCCTCCACTAAGTCATTGCACACTTTGCTTTGACATAATGAAGTTTCGATATGTCTTGTAAAATTTAAATCGTCTACTACTAGTGGCACCTGCACTGATTCCATATCTGGAAACCGCAGCTCCAAAACTCCTTCTTTCAATTTCACAATAGGTTTTATTAAACATAATCTTGTGAAGTGTTTTTGTGTGATAGCCATGCCATTGACGTCAACAATCATCCAGGTGCGATCATATTTAAAGCCACAGCTGGTGAGCTGCCATGCGTTCGCCACCTCAAAAGCACCACATGACTTGATCGGATATATGCAAATGCGTTTTAATTGCGGCCTCAACCGCTGTGACACATGACGTAGTGCTGGCGGTAATAACGTTCGTTCCATGAGACGTAAACGTTCAGCTGCTGTAATTAAATAGCAATCACGTATCATTGCCACCGCTTTGTCCACATCAGTCACCCGAGTCATAAATCCAAAAGACATACGTATAGCACCGGTTGGCACACCATCTACAATATCTGTATAGTCACTACAAACATGTCCAGCTTCGAATTGTTTCCGTATATCGGCATTTGACAAACGTAAGTGCCATTGACAAGCACCAGGGTTGCAGAAACAGCCGGTGCGTATTTGCACATTATGCACTGCAGCGATGCAGGCAACCTCGGCAAAACCTACATATGAGCCATCGTCGTGCAGTACATTAAAAGTAACGATGCCGCCTTGCTGCGCTATATCATCATAGCCATTGTGATTGTAAAATTGTATTAGCGATGTACCGTTAGCGTGATGTAGTACGGCAAGTGAATCATGACAGTATTTGGCCAATCGGTAAACATGTGTGCTAATACGCTGTACCGATAACTGTTTCGGGGTAGCGGGCACAAGACGCTCCAACACTCGAAATGCTTCAAGTACCGAAGTGATGGTGAGGAAGGGCAAGGTACCATCTTCGAAGCGTGTAAGAAAATTAGAGCGTTTTTGGTGAAAGTTCTCACGGGTCATAGCAATATTTATGGTTCCCCCGCCATAGTAACGCTTATGTAGAACAGATTGCCCGCGCTTACTAACCAGTAACGCACCAACGCCCGTCGGAAAGCTGTTCGGATTGTAAGTGAGAATCATTTTAATATATATGTATAAGTACACATATAATTATAAGTGATATTGAGCATACCGTCAGAGATGAAATTAAAGAAGAAAAAAAAAAATTTCCATATGTCAATTAACCCCTCACGATATGCTCACATTCTTCCTCTTCTCTTACCCAAACATTTTATAAAATGATATACAACAAAAATCAGGTTTGTACTTTTGTAAATCCAGATAATTGGTCGCTACGAATGAAGCTGTATCCAGACAAATGTAAAAATTACTTTTCGTCGTTTCGCACTCATTTTCCACTCCTCTAATTTGCTTTCCATTAACCGCCAAACCGTATGTTTGAATAGCTTCAATAGTTTCTAGAGGTATTTTATAACCACTGAAGTTGCACTGTGCTGAATAAGCGACAAGGGAATTGTTCCTTTGCTCGCTAATGTCTCCTGTGTTATTTTCGGTATTAGCACCATTCTTACTAATGTGACTTAGATTTTTCAAAATTTCGTCTTTGGTTAAAACATAAAGGCGATTTGTAGACACTATTTCACGCATTCCCAACACGGATGTGTGATTCTCCTGGCAGTAGTAGAAGGCACCTTGGTTGTTTACTTGACCACCGAAATCAAAACATTCGCCCACAAGTCGCAGACCAGCGGTGGCGTTGGCAGTAAATACCACAGCATATTCGGTAGCGTCTGTGTTAAAGCACTGAAGTATCCTAAGAAAAAGGAAAAGATTTTTTGTAGATATTGGTTGCAAGCATTTAATAAATATGTTTTTGTATACCTATAGCGGGCCTGGTCTATTAGATCACCGGTTACGTTGCAAGTATGTGGATTGCAAAATAAATTGTCTTTCAGCACTTTGCCCGATGTTTCTATTAAACTTTCAGCATAAAGAGTGGTGCCGGCATGATCAAGATAGATATTATCTATAAAGCAATATTTTTTATTTAACAGTAGAATAAGCAAATGGAATAAAATATAATATTTAAATAGGTTTTTAACTTTCCAGCTGAACTAGTTTTCCAGCCATTCTAGAACAAAATGTAATTTCGTTGAAAAATGCATCTTTGTTGAACAAGCTCAAAAAAAAAATAAATAAATAAAATAGACTGAATCACAATAGCTAAAAATGCAAATTAGTTTTCTTATGTTTACTAAAAAGTAATAAATAAATAATTTCAAAAGGAAGTGTCGAATTGCTAAATAAATGAAAAATACCTTCCTCGAGTTATTCTAGCAATAAAGTAAACACAATGACTGTTAACGATAAAAACAAGAAAAAAAAACAACGAACTATGTCACAAATACTAGCGCGTTTTTGAGTCTAAATATTAAATAGGCATGCAATAATCAAGATGAACAGCAAAGTCATTGCAACAAAAATATGCACTTACTTTCGTTAAATACTTGAAAATGCCTCCAAGTACATATGTACATATTCATATGCACATATGTAAATGCTCAAATAAGTATTAATTGGATGATAGATAAGAAAGAAATACGTAATTTGATTTGTATCTATTACCAGCTGCGTGAAGTCATTTCACCATTTTTAAAAAACACCACTTAATTACTTAATGCACTACCGAACGCGATATGTATAGAGTTTGTATGTGTGAATGAATAGCTTAATATATTTAATGATACGGCAATAGCTTTTCTATGCCAGCATAACGCAATTAAAATAATTACATGAATAAGGTTTACAATTGTCAAAGTACTTGCCTTTTACACGATGAAATTCACTCTGAATAGCCTTTGTTTCAGCAGGCGTAAATTCATCCTGAAACTCCGGCATTCTAGTTATAATAACACTGGCTATTAAAAATTATTTTTGAACATATATTTTTTTCCTCAACTCTTTAAACTGCCCTGTTCTATTGACAATCAGCAATGAAGTAAATATTGTCATTCACATTTACGACGGTTTGGTCGTTGCAAACTTATATTTGGCGCACTCCACTCACTACCTTGACGTCAAGGCGAATTTATTACAGGTGACAGCAAACACATATAAGTAAAACGCAACATGTATTTGTTGTTGCGTTTGGTGCAAGCATCATGTCAAAATCAGCAAGCAAATGTAAACATACGAATGTTAACATACCAATACATACAAACAAAGCATATCATTTTGACGTAAGCCATACCTACGGCGAAAAATTCAGCTGGGTGAATGCTGTCACCTTATTAAATCCACCTTGCTTGACGTAAATGTTGTAAAGCAACCGGTTTTAATAAAGTGTCATCTAGAGGTATGATGTGTCTATGATAAAGCGACACTGAAGATAAAAAAAGTTGGTGTAAAAAGTAAACAAACTTCTACAATTATGACAGCTCAATATCTGACAGTCAAATTTATCGCGAACAGTGCTACGGTATGTGCACAGCGTTGCCAACCATACCATTTTAATGGTATCTATACCATGAAACTGAGTCCCATACCATATACCATGATGTCTATCATGTTATCATGGTATAACATTTCTTCCTCAGGAGAAACGGAATGAATGATTTGGGGAAACATTTTTTTTCGATGCGTTTATTTAAAACTTTTATCTTAGTTTTTGGACAATTTTATCGATGACACGGCTTCAGTCCGTGACTGAATCATTTGTATACCGTTCGTTCGCAGCTACAATTGAAGTGATCAATCGGTTTATTCTATTCTATTTTGAATTGTTGTTAGCTATATTCTGGCCATGAAAGTAGAGGTGTAAGAATGGAAAGCTAGATACTAATCACATTCCGAGAGCGCCACAAAAATTCACTAGAACCTCCGGTCGATAAAATCACATCCGTCCAATTGAAAATTTCAACGAATCACGGGCAACGCGACGAGAATTCTACCAATCACAGAATTCCTTCCGATAGAGATGATTCTACTTTGTTCGTCTACCACAAAACTCATATCCACTCATGGTGTAACTTCAATTACTCGTTGTAACATTTTTCTGATACACGCCGGCCTCCGTTTGAAGTTTCTACACAATCTCACAGGAATTTTATGCATATAAATTGAAGGATTCAGAGTACGAGTATAGTATTTTGCAGGTCATAACTCAGGTAAATATCGATGAATGACAATAACCTTTCTAGACTCACTGAAAAAATCACTGTAGGTGCCATGGAAGACGAAGAGGATACTCATCGTACTCCTCCCAAAAAAAAATCGAGAGTCGAGAAAAAGAAGACTAAAATCGTGCAAAGGTTCCGGGATGATTGGCTGGAGAAAGAGGAATTTAAGATTTGGTTACAACGTGTACCTGGTAATCTGTGTAAAGCCAGGTGTAAACTCTGTTGTCATGAGTATACAGCTGACATATCAGTATTAAGGGCACATGGACAAACAGAGAAACACAGAGAAAAAGAAAAACCGCTGAAAGACAAGAGCATGAAGATGACACAGTTTGTTCAACGTGGGAGTGGCATAGAAGAACCTTTGAGCATTGCAGCAAAAGCGCAGAAATTAGGATAGCTGCATTCTGTGCCGAGCACAATATTCCCTACGCAGCATTAGACCACTTATCAGACTTGCTGAAATCATCTTTCCCTGACTCCAAAATTGCCCACAAAATTGTTCTCAAACGCACTAAAGGAACTGCCATTGTCAAAACTGTTATTGGTGAGACTGAGAAATGCAGGCTAGCGGAGAAGTTGAAAATAACTAAATTTAGTGTGTTAACGGACGAATCAACGGACATTTCAGCAACTAAGACAAGTTGTTTGCTGGCGAGATATTTCGATGAAGAAGAAGGTAAAATTGTGTCGAAATTTTGGGACTTAGTACAAGTATTGCAGCCTGGAAAAGTGACGAGTGCAACAGCTGAACACTTATACAACAATATCATTGCAAGTTTCAAAGAGAGGGGGATCCCAATGGCGAATATCGTTGGTTTTGGGTCTGATGGTTGCAGTGTTATGATGGGTGTGCATAACTCTGTCGCTAGTCGTTTGAAGCGAGATTTACCACATATCACCATCATGAAATGCATCTGCCACTCATTGCATCTTTGTGCAAGCGAAGCATGTGAACAATTACCACGTACGTGTGAGGACTTTGCTCGCAATATTCACAATTTTTTTAACAGCAGTTCTAAACGTCAAAGTGAATATGTTGAGTTCCAGATGTTTTCGAATGTTGAGGTTCACAAGCTTTTGCATCCTTCCCAGACACGGTGGTTATCATTGGCAACGGTGGTTGACAGAATTCTCGAACAGTGGCCTGCTCTGTTGCTGTATTTCACTGACCAATGGCTGACAATCAAGCTGAAAATGGCACAGTCCATTTATGAGTGTTTGAATGATCCCTTGAACAAACTGTTCTTCTTCTTCCTTCAGTGGGTCCTTCCTAAATTTACTGGAGTCAACAAGTATTTCCAATCTGCTAAAGTTGTGATCACCGATCTGCATGAAGTAATGATTGACTTATACAAAACTCTCCTGTATAGCTTCATGAAGAGAAACTATGTCAATTCACGTCCATTGTCAGAAGTAGACCCAGAAGATAAAGTTCACTATCTGCCAATGGCAGAAATGTACTTGGGGGTACAGGTGTTGCTAGGACAGCAGAGCAGACAAGTCCAGGAGCGATTGGATTTACTGACACATTTTCGTGAGAAATGTCAAGCCTTTTTGATTTGTGCCTGTGTTCAGATCAAGAAGAGGTATGATTTTACAAATAGTTTTTTGGAAAATCTGAGAATTTTCAAGCCTAAAAACGCCTTATCCAGCATTGAACGAGAGAAAACGCCTTCGCTCATTCCACTCCTAGTCACGCTCCCCAGAGTTTGTGAACAAGAGAATTATAAAGACGTGGATGACCAGTGGCGTCGGTTGTGCTCTTACCCCCTTGGCCAAGAGATCAAAGCACTGGACACAGATGTATTTTGGGCAACATTATTATCTATACAGAACGAGGGTGGTGTGTACTTGTTCCAGAATTTGAGTCGATGCGTCTTGAGTATCCTATCGCTTCCTCGTTCCAACGCCGACAGTGAAAGAGTTTTCTCCAAGGTCAACCTCATCAAGACTAAATTGAGGAATCGACTCATCGTACCCACCGTTCGAGGCACTTTATTACCCAGCCAACACGTTCAAGCTAACGGAGGCTGTGCTGTATTCAAACCTTCCAAAGAGATGATATCAAGAATGACCAAAGACTCTCTTTATGATAAGCCGAAGGAAACTAGAAGTACAGCGGTTGACAGCGGGGAAGAGGATGGCGGAGATAATTCTATTTTCGAAGATGTCTGAATCGGATTCTATAGCTATTGAATAACTATTAATGTCATTGAGAAAAATTTATGTTGTTGAGAAGTTTATCATATAAAAAATTTGAATTTCCCTGAGGCACCCTGTTTTATCGGTGGATACCATTATTTTCCCTGAAATACCATCATTTCTCCCTCTCTATACCATGATCCGAGCGCTACGGGTTGGCAACGCTGTATGTGCAACTATCGGTATTATCTCAACCTTGAGGTTAGCCTTTTATGTGAATAATGTTTTTTTGTTCGTTTTTAACAGACAACCGATGTTTCTTTCCGATTCTTATTGGTAAATTCTTATGGAGTTTAGCAGGATAATAAAAAATTATAAACAATGTTTCTCCGGTTTCGATAACTCGAAAATAAAATGACACAGGGCAAATGTATTTCAATACAAAGCATGAAGCACCGTTTTTTGTTAAACGGAACATAAACTTCCAAAGCGTTAACATCACTGCCAAGCGGCGGGCTACCAGATCCATTGTACCTGAAATTTGATTTCGCTAACGAAGCCAAAGAGTTATGTTGAACGAGCACAAAAACTCATCCCGTGAGAACAGCTGCGTTCTTTTAATTACTTATTACACAATACATCGGTTTGTGTGTGTATGTGTTTGGCTGTATCGACACAATGTTGTCATTGTTATTTTTGCTTACATACTTTTTCACACATCCGCGTTATCAGTTACAATTTTTCATTGTTTAATAAACCAAAGCCAAAAACCAACAAATGCAAATAGTTCATTTATCTATAATTAACATTATTCAACAGTCTTTTTAAGTTATTTTAATAAAAATTATATTTTTCTAAGTTTATTTTGTAAATGATTTCGAAATATGCTGCTTGGCAACACTGTGTGGTGAGAGAGCACTCAGCTGACAGGGTTTTACGGGATTTTTCAAATATCGTGAAATAAAATCTACGATACGGAAGGAAGGAATTTTGCATTTACATGGGGTTCTCATTAGTTTGATCGTAACAGCTGACAGTGGACTGCGTTTACGTCGTTCACTGTTTTCAGCATTATTTCCGTAACTTCTCCGGTTTTGTATCACAATAAAGAGCAGTCCTTTCTAGCCTGAGTGCAAATTCATAAATGGATTTAGCTATATATGTATCTATCCAATTTAAATTATTAATACTTATGGTGTAATGGCCATACATTTAATGCTATTGGGTTATACATTAGGGAGAAACGGAAGTAATTAGCGCCCTGACGAACTTTTAGTTTTAGTAATGAAATTTGATATGCTTTGAATTCGAATTCGTAAAATCTTGAAACTATGACAAATACTAACGAAATATTTTATCGCGATATTAATTTGAATGTGAATGTGTGAATTTTCCAAGTGAAAACTATGATTTAGAATAAGTACACAAGAGAATGGTCTGAAGAAAATGGAAAACACGTATTAGCAGTAAAAAAGCAGAAACATTGTTTTCGTAGCCTAGACATCCAGACAGGTATAAAGACAATTCACAAGAATTAGTGGCACGCAGGGGATAAAGCTCCAAACTTGCCGGACAGCGACGGTTTGCCTCCCGATGTTCCCTCTTCAACACCATCACAACGAGGCACAGATGCTCCCAGTAAAGGAGCACAATAAACTACTCAGCCAACAGTTTCAGCTTGGATGCTACCACAGGTTTCACCCTTGCAGACAGCTGTTTGAGCCAGATCCGCCTCAGAGGCACGTCAAGAAACACCTCCTCAATTACGCCGACGAGATCCAGGACAAAACGAATAGACATCTACTGGGCCAGCCAGTGTTTGGATACAGAATAAACGACGTACATCGGGAGACCATCACCACCTTCTTAAGCTCCCGACCACCGAAAGCCGTAATTGGAGTCCAACCACCATCTGCAGCACATGAAGAGTTCCAGTTTCCCCGTGATACCCGCGTAACAATGGCTTAATTGCTTTCTGAATATCGTAACAGGTTAAGCTCCTACTTATCCAGAATTAACTCCGACATACCAAACATATGTCGTGTATGTGAAGGCACCCCGCACGACACTAACCACCCTTTCGCATGCCCCACTAAACCCATTTATCTAACACGTCTTTTCCTCTGGACCCAACCTGTCGAAACAGCATGTTTCCTGGGCTCACCTTTAGATGAGTTTGACGAAGACGAGCGGTGATATACCCTACACTGACAGGGCTTGTATTGCTGTTACAACAACAACAACAACAATTTACTTGGCTAGAATTTAGTATAATGCCGATCGCTTTGGAAAAAACGGTAAAAAGTGGGTGATAGAGGGGTGTATCCCCATCTTAAAACTGAAAACAGAACCTGCCGGAGGCTTATAGTTTTTAAGTAATTTAATGTTAAAGTTCTATAATTTAGCGAAAAGTTGGTGTTGCCATACACCTGAAATGAAAACGAAGTTCGCACGCAGGGATGTTCAGTGGAAGGTTCATTGTAAAACTGCAGTATTTTTTGCTGTAATTTAAAGTAGAGAAATAAATTTGAAAATAAAAACATACAACTCATTTAAACTTAAAAACAATGATATTAAGCGTATCACAAAAAATAATAAAGTAATTAAAATTAAATTAAATTAATTAACACAGTATTTTTGCGTGGAACTCTTTATCGCGTAGGCGGCCTTCGGCCGCCCTTCAAAAAAATAACCCTCATCAGTCCAACTCCGGCTACGCAATCCACAGTATTTTTTCGTGGAACTCTTTATCGCGTAGGCGGCCTTCGGCCGCGCTTCATAAAAATAACCCTCATCAGTCCTACTCCGGCTACGCAATCCACAGTATTTTTGCGTAGAACTCCTTTTCGCGTGGGCGGCCTTCGGCCGCGCTTCAAAAAAATAACCCTCATCAGTCCAACTCCGGCTACGCAATCCACAGTATTTTTGCGTAGAACTCCTTTTCGCGTGGGCGGCCTTCGGCCGCACTTCAAAAAAATAACCCTCATCAGTCCAACTCCGGCTACGCAATCCACAGTATTTTTGCGTAGAACTCCTTTTCGCGTGGGCGGCCTTCGGCCGCGCTTCAAAAAAATAACCCTCATCAGTCCAACTCCGGCTACGCAATCCACAGTATTTTTGCGTAGAACTCCTTTTCGCGTGGGCGGCCTTCGGCCGCACTTCAAAAAAATAACCCTCATCAGTCCAACTCCGGCTACGCAATCCACAGTATTTTTGCGTAGAACTCCTTTTCGCGTGGGCGGCCTTCGGCCGCGCTTCAAATAAATAACCCTCATCAGTCCAACTCCGGCTACGCAATCCACAGTATTTTTGCGTAGAACTCCTTTTCGCGTGGGCGGCCTTCGGCCGCACTTCAAAAAAATAACCCTCATCAGTCCAACTCCGGCTACGCAATCCACAGTATTTTTGCGTAGAACTCCTTTTCGCGTGGGCGGCCTTCGGCCGCACTTCAAAAAAATAACCCTCATCAGTCCAACTCCGGCTACGCAATCCACAGTATTTTTGCGTAGAACTCCTTTTCGCGTGGGCGGCCTTCGGCCGCGCTTCAAAAAAATAACCCTCATCAGTCCAACTCTGGCTACGCAATCCACAGTATTTTTGCGTAGAACTCCTTTTCGCGTGGGCGGCCTTCGGCCGCACTTCAAAAAAATAACCCTCATCAGTCCAACTCCGGCTACGCAATCCACAGTATTTTTGCGTAGAACTTATTTTCGCGTGGGTGGCCTTCGGCCGCGCTTCAAATAAATAACCCTCATCAGTCCAACTCCGGCTACGCAATCCACAGTATTTTTGCGTAGAACTCCTTTTCGCGTGGGCGGCCTTCGGCCGCACTTCAAAAAAATAACCCTCATCAGTCCAACTCCGGCTATGCAATCCACAGTATTTTTGTGTAGAATTCCTTTTCGCGTGGGCGGCCTTCGGCCGCACTTCAAAAAAATAACCCTCATCAGTCCAACTCCGGCTACGCAATCCACAGTATTTTTTCGTGGAACTCTTTATCGCGTAGGCGGCCTTCGGCCGCGCTTCATAAAAATAACCCTCATCAGTCCTACTCCGGCTACGCAATCCACAGTATTTTTGCGTAGAACTCCTTTTCGCGTGGGCGGCCTTCGGCCGCGCTTCAAAAAAATGACCCTCATCAGTCCAACTCCAGCTACGCAATCCACAGTATTTTTGCGTAGAACTCCTTTTCGCGTGGGCGGCCTTCGGCCGCACTTCAAAAAAATAACCCTCATCAGTCCAACTCCGGCTACGCAATCAACAGTATTTTTGCGTAGAACTTCTTTTCGCGTGGGTGGCCTTCGGCCGCGCTTCAAATAAATAACCCTCATCAGTCCAACTCCGGCTACGCAATCCACAGTATTTTTGCGTAGAACTCCTTTTCGCGTGGGCGGCCTTCGGCCGCACTTCAAAAAAATAACCCTCATCAGTCCAACTCCGGCTATGCAATCCACAGTATTTTTGTGTAGAATTCCTTTTCGCGTGGGCGGCCTTCGGCCGCACTTCAAAAAAATAACCCTCATCAGTCCAACTCCGGCTACGCAATCAACAGTATTTTTGTGTAGAATTCCTTTTCGCGTGGGCGGCCTTCGGCCGCACTTCAAAAAAATAACCCTCATCAGTCCAACTCCGGCTACGCAATCCACAGTATTTTTGCGTAGAACTCCTTTTCGCGTGGGCGGCCTTCGGCCGCGCTTCAAAAAAATAACCCTCATCAGTCCAACTCCGGCTATGCAATCCACAGTATTTTTGTGTAGAATTCCTTTTCGCGTGGGCGGCCTTCGGCCGCACTTCAAAAAAATAACCCTCATCAGTCCAACTCCGGCTACGCAATCCACAGTATTTTTGCGTAGAACTCCTTTTCGCGTGGGCGGCCTTCGGCCGCGCTTCAAAAAAATAACCCTCATCAGTCCAACTCCGGCTACGCAATCAACAGTATTTTTGCGTAGAACTCCTTTTCGCGTGGGCGGCCTTCGGCCGCACTTCAAAAAAATAACCCTCATCAGTCCAACTCCGGCTACGCAATCCACGGTATTTTTGCGTGGAACTCTTTATCGCGTAGGCGGCCTTCGGCCGCGCTTCATAAAAATAACCCTCATCAGTCCTACTCCGGCTATGCAATCCACAGTATTTTTGCGTAGAACTCCTTTTCGCGTGGGCGGCCTTTGGCCGCACTTCAAAAAAAATAACCCTCATCAGTCCAACTCCGGCTACGCAATCAACAGTATTTTTGCGTAGAACTCCTTTTCGCGTGGGCGGCCTTCGGCCGCACTTCAAAAAAATAACCCTCATCAGTCCAACTCCGGCTACGCAATCCACAGTATTTTTGCGTAGAACTCCTTTTCGCGTGGGCGGCCTTCGGCCGCACTTCAAAAAAATAACCCTCATCAGTCCAACTCCGGCTACGCAATCCACAGTATTTTTGCGTAGAACTCCTTTTCGCGTGGGCGGCCTTCGGCCGCGCTTCAAATAAATAACCCTCATCAGTCCAACTCCGGCTACGCAATCCACAGTATTTTTGCGTAGAACTCCTTTTCGCGTGGGCGGCCTTCGGCCGCACTTCAAAAAAATAACCCTCATCAGTCCAACTCCGGCTACGCAATCAACAGTATTTTTGCGTAGAACTCCTTTTCGCGTGGGCGGCCTTCGGCCGCGCTTCAAAAAAATAACTCTCATCAGTCCAACTCTGGCTACGCAATCCACAGTATTTTTGCGTAGAACTCCTTTTCGCGTGGGCGGCCTTCGGCCGCGCTTCAAATAAATAACCCTCATCAGTCCAACTCCGGCTACGCAATCCACAGTATTTTTGCGTAGAACTCCTTTTCGCGTGGGCGGCCTTCGGCCGCACTTCAAAAAAATAACCCTCATCAGTCCAACTCCGGCTACGCAATCCACAGTATTTTTGCGTAGAACTCCTTTTCGCGTGGGCGGCCTTCGGCCGCACTTCAAAAAAATAACCCTCATCAGTCCAACTCCGGCTACGCAATCCACAGTATTTTTGCGTAGAACTCCTTTTCGCGTGGGCGGCCTTCGGCCGCGCTTCAAAAAAATAACCCTCATCAGTCCAACTCTGGCTACGCAATCCACAGTATTTTTGCGTAGAACTCCTTTTCGCGTGGGCGGCCTTCGGCCGCACTTCAAAAAAATAACCCTCATCAGTCCAACTCCGGCTACGCAATCCACAGTATTTTTGCGTAGAACTCCTTTTCGCGTGGGCGGCCTTCGGCCGCACTTCAAAAAAATAACCCTCATCAGTCCAACTCCGGCTATGCAATCCACAGTATTTTTGCGTAGAACTCCTTTTCGCGTGGGCGGCCTTCGGCCGCGCTTCAAAAAAATAACCCTCATCAGTCCAACTCTGGCTACGCAATCCACAGTATTTTTGCGTAGAACTCCTTTTCGCGTGGGCGGCCTTCGGCCGCACTTCAAAAAAATAACCCTTATCAGTCCAACTCCGGCTACGCAATCCACAGTATTTTTGCGTAGAACTCCTTTTCGCGTGGGCGGCCTTCGGCCGCGCTTCACAAAAATAACCCTCATCAGTCCAACTCTGGCTACGCAATCCACAGTATTTTTGCGTAGAACTCCTTTTCGCGTGGGCGGCCTTCGGCCGCACTTCAAAAAAATAACCCTCATCAGTCCAACTCCGGCTACGCAATCCACAGTATTTTTGCGTAGAACTCCTTTTCGCGTGGGCGGCCTTCGGCCGCACTTCAAAAAAATAACCCTCATCAGTCCAACTCCGGCTACGCAATGCACAGTATTTTTGCGTAAAACTCCTTTCCGTGTTAAAACCATTGAACCCAAAATTAAAACGTCATATGCGTGTATGTAGTAAGCAGGCACAATAACCCCCATTCCCATCATTAACACTAAACCAAGGTGGATTTAATAAGGTGACAGTATTCACCCAGCTGAATTTTTCACCGTAGGTATGGCTTACGTCAAAATGATATGCTTTGCTTGTATGTATTGGTATGTTTACATTCGTATGTTTACATTTGCTTGCTGATTTTGACATGATGCTTGCACCAAACGCAACAACAAATACATGTAGGGTTTTACTTATATGTGTTTGCTGTCACCTGTAATAAATTCGCCTTGCACTAAACTCAAGTACTTAATTTTTGTTTTCATTTGCAGGCATCCGGCAACACCATACTGTTGTAATTCCAATCTTCTTCTTGTTCGCGCTTAAAATTGGAATGTGATTGCATAGACAAATGAATTTGCATTTAATTTTAATAGATATAATTAGAATATTAGCATAAAAATCGGTACAAACACGCGTGTGAGTGTATATTTGGTGATTTATAGTGAAATGTTAAAAAATATAGAGTGTAATGTGGCAAATTATACTGATGTTCCCAAGGGCATTTTGAATGTAAATAATTAAAAAATTATTATTTCCCGATTAATTTAAAGTTATAAAGAGTGTTCCTTAACACCTCACTAACATCTCCACCAAGTTTCATTAAAAAAAACATTATAGTTTGCCAGAAATTCCAAGATCGGCATTGTTCTAAATTCCAGCCATTTACTTCTACTTGGCGCTTACATGCGTCAGTTTTGCATTTCATATCTTCTAAAGTGTTTTATATTATTTATTTTTTAAATGCCTGGCAGCACTTCTGCTGGTTCAAATAACCAAAATAGAAGAATTGTTGGTCCATTTTACACATTTTGAAATCAAATAACTTAAAAACCATAACCCCCCTAATGGCGAGGTTTCAACTTTAAGAATGCAGGATACCCCTCTACCACCACTTATATCTCTTTTTTTTAAATCTCGGTCACAAAAACATTTTCGTTGTCAAAGATTACACGATTTCTGGAATACACCCGAGAACACTTTTTTTCTTAACAAAATAGGCGTGACAATAAAAAATCGATGTCAAATTTGCATCAAAATGAAATTATCGAGCACTAGCTCTCTTTAGATATGTATATCGGTGCAACCAAAGCTAAAGATAAAGTTGTTTGCGTCAGTTGCAAATATTGTGAAATTTTTGTTTATCATATAACTCGCTTATTGAAATAAAAATGGAAAAGTGGATACGTGAACGGCTAAAGAATTGTCTGGACTTCGAAGTACCAGATGATATGATAAAGTAAGTGGAAATCTTTTGGAATAGCTCAATTGCGTGCGTTTGCATATGAATGTTCACTATCTCCGTCAGGTACATTGTGTCCATCAAGTCTTCAACTGAATTTGATGAATATTTTGAATCTCTGCTTAATCCTGAATGCGAAGACCATCGTTCCTTCCTGACTGATTGCAAGCAGCGTTTGTTTAGCAAGCCACTGCCCAATAAACGTACGCCCCAAGCCAATGCTCAACAATCAAAACAGGGCCAGGGCGCTGGGCATATCAAACAGAGCCAAAATACCGTTTCATTGGAAGGGAAATTCGGCAAGCTACCAAACCAACAACAACAATCGCAAACAGCGCAAGGCGCTAAAAAAAAGTCCAAATATGTGAGTTTGTACACCAGTGACGGTAGTGTTAGTGGAGAAGTGATAATGTTGAAAGGGCGCCGCTTTTGCGATTGCCAAGCGTCACAGCACAAACTTATCAATAATTGCCTGAGTTGTGGGCGCATTGTTTGCGAGCAGGAAGGCAGTGGTCCCTGTCTCTTTTGTGGTGAAATCGTTTGCACCAACGAGGAAATGCAAATCATGAAGGGCGATACCAAAAAGGCTCAAAATATGTTGAAGTCATTAAAGGAAAAAGGAGGTGGAGAATCACTGAAAAAAGCGCTCGAACAACGTGACCGTCTGTTGGAGTATGATCGTAATAGCGAAAAACGTACAACAGTTATTGATGACGAGCTCGATTACTTTGAGGTCGGTAGTATATATATATTTGTTTTTTTTTTAGTTTTTATTTAAACCCCAATTATCTTTGCAGGAAAATTCGGTTTGGCTCTCGGATGCAGAGCGTGCTAAACTGGAACGCCTCAAGCAGGAAATGCATGAGAAGAAGCACGAGAGCCGTGCCAAACGAAAAATAAAGGTCGACTTTGCTGGCCGTGAGCTGGCAGATGATTCACCACTTACTGTCGACTTTGAGAATCGTGTGCTAAAGGAAATTGCAGAAGCAAAAGCCGCTGATGGAAACAAAAGTAATTGGTCTAACCGCAAAAATGCGCAAAAAATTACACCGGATACGTGTGGAACAGATCCCAACATAGATGGTGAACTACGTCTGGTATACAAACTAACTGCTGAAGGTAAGACACTAACCGTAGATGGGCGTGCCAATCAAGGTTTTGCAGATCGCTCATATAATCGCGTGCAAGATAAGGAGTTATTAGAGATGCAAGACATGCGACATTGTCTTTCAATGCATCAACCATGGGCTTCATTGCTTGTGGAGGGTATAAAAAAGTAAGCAAAGCGTATATAAATAAATATCTTTGAATCTGACATAATTACACTCATATAGGCATGAGGGACGCGTTTGGTATAGCGAGCATCGTGGCCGTTTATGGATAGCTTCCACTGTTAAGGATCCACATCCTGAGGAAATTGAAGAACTAAAAAATTTCTACAAGAATTACTACAATGATCCTGACATACAGTTTCCAGAACACTATCCAACCGGTTGTTTACTAGGTTGTGTACGAGTAGAGGATTGCCTGGCGCAAGAAGATTATCGCGAAATCTACCCTAATGGCGAATCTGAGAGTCCATATGTCTTCATTTGCGCAAACCCAGAAAAACTGCCTGTAGTATTTCCTGTTAAAGGGCAACATAAAATATGTAATTTACCATTTTTTTATTTCATTAAACGTTAAAATAACATACCAAATGTTATAAATTTCAGATCAAATCGACCCTAAGATACATAATGCGGCTTGCAAAACATTACTACGCTTAAAGAATACAAAAGTCTAAGATAATGTGAGAAAGATCCCAAGGGATTTTAAGATATGTATATACTTTGTACTAAATATACGTTTAAATGAAAATAAAACGGAATAAACGTTAAAAAAAGTAGTAATTCAGTGGGATTGGTTTATTGCAAGTAGATGATAATATTTTGATTAAAAACATGAATATATAGAAAAAATTAGAGTAAACTTTTAGCGAATGATGAGGAATCAACTTATCTTATATCATAATTTTTCAAAACACTCAGAAATTCTTTCATATCAAGTTTTGTTAATTTCTTCAATTCTTCAGCCGCTTCATCGCCACTTATCAATTGCATGTCGGGAACATCCAAATTGCCCACACACAAACCAAGCAAATCATCCCAATAGAAATATGTATTACACACTATTAGTTGTGCACTACGTACCATAACCCGCAATGAACGATTCCGCCGCAACATTTCTCGACGCAAAACCAAGAGCTTTTCCTTGCGTTTCAACGAAATTTGCGACATCTGCGACTCGATATAAATGCCGGTGTTTCTCAAACAAGCGCTCTTTCTAAAAATTGCATTCACATCAGTTTCATGCACAATAGCTACGAGTAGAATCTGCCTATCGTGGTGCAATCGGTTCCTATTTCCTATTACACTCACGCTTTCTAACTGCACATTTGGCATGTCGAAACGTTCCCTAAATAACTGTTCTACAGCATTTTGAGGCTGCTGATCAGGTGCAACTGGTATATTGTTTATAATCAGCTTACGTCTGCGTACTACTTTTTCAAGTGAATGCAGTTCACGTTGTAAAATTTGCTTGCTGTGTTCAGAGCTTGCCAAACGCTCCCGCATAGTTTCAAGTTGGCTTTGTAAATTTTTAAATTTGTCTTGCTCGGCTTCCCTCTTATCATTATCGTTGTCATCATCATCATCTTCGGTATGTATAGTAGAGCAAGGTGTGCTTTGCCGAGAGTTTACCTGGCGTATAATATTTTTAGTCACCTCGTTCAATTCCGATTTGGTTGCAAATGACTTGAGTTTCTCATCAAACATTTTACTCATCGCTTGTAGGGTTTTGTTTGATAAATTAACTTCTGATCGAGAAGCATCTATCAGTTCATTTTTATTGATTTGCAAATCAACAGAGTTTTCGGTGGTGTCGTTTAAATCGGCGGTAGAATTTGGTAGTGAATTTTCTGTGGTTTCGGAATTTTGTTCATTTTCAGTTGCATCAGTTCCTGTGGCATTGGTGTTTGATGGAATGGTTTCTAGGAATCCAGTTGCATCGAAAAGATTGTGTTCACTTGTTCCCGTGGACGGCTTGTTTGGCGGCAAGTTCATATTCATGCCACTCATTCCATGTCCAAATCCATGCTGCTTTAGCAATTTATAGTTTTCATACATTTTGTGCACTTCTGGATGCGAACGTTTCATGTGTTTGATAAAGTTTGACGATACATTTTTGTGACCACGCAGCATCACCTGACAGGAAACACAGCGCGCAGTAAATATGTCACTATTGCCGTTATTGCTTTCTGGCTAAAATGTATTTATTTTAATAAGATTTACATTCTAATAAAAACAGTGAAACTAACCACCTCGAAGAAAGGCGGTGAAAATAGTACCGCACTTTCTCCACGCCGACAACGTTTAGCCGGTATAGCTTCTTGTTGGCCCACAGGAGCGCTCTGCAGGTGCGGGTAGAATGGCTGATTCGATGGTGCTACAAACCCAGGATTTTGGATTTTTAAGAGTTCGTTTCTATTATCTTGATAATAGACGCTACCAGCGCCATCGCATTGGCTGACTTCCTCCAGATTGTTAAAATGGCGTTTCTGTGCAGGACCTGTAGGCATAATACCCGTCGGCCCTATAAATACATCTTCACAATTTTCATATTTAATTGTGGGCTCCATTGCCATACGACTTTTTAAAATTGTGCCTTTGCCCACCAATTAAAGTAAAGAATATTTTACGCCTTATCGATTTTATAAAACACTAATGCAAAACAATTATTTTGATTTCCAAAAATGGCGTTCAAAATGTTGCCAGATGTGTGCATAACAGCTGTTAAGTAAAATTCTTAAAGCAGTGCACATACGAAAAATTAATGTGGATTTTTCAATGCTCTCTCTTTTTGGTAAAACAATTTGTTCTATTTACCATAAAAAGGATCTTCAAATATGTTAAATGATTAAATACCTTTGTCATCGTCTCCAATTACTGTTGGGATATTTGTTTCTGCTGATAAGAAAATGTCCCATTCTCAAATACAACGCTGCAGAATCAAAATAACAATAGCATAATAAAAGTGTGCGAATGAAGGAGAAAATAAAGCACAGCCTAAATGGTAAACGATAAACCAACGAGAAAACAAATAATCCGAAATAAAAAATCACAGAAGTTTCCCCAGCATCTTATACGAATTGGAATTTTCTTTCTCCCACGACAGAAAAGTTATTCATATGTGGAAGTTAATTATTTGATTGATGGTTAAATATTTAGAAGTATGTAACTTAGTTAATACATTTTGAAAGCACTGAAATTCAAATGCTGTACGTGGGTAAAAAGACGAAATATTATGCTAATTAGAATCAGAAATTGCATTCACCGCAAGGTTCCTTGATCTGCATATTTTACATGAAGTGAAAGTGATTCAACTTAATGCCAAACTAAATTTATTCACGATAGTTTTCATTAGCATTTCGTGCAATCTCTAAACAAAAAGCGCAGGCTAAAGCAGAGCAAGGCAAGAACACTAGCAGCATCTAGCTTTCGCTACTGACGAAAAACCACTTAATAACTACTAATTTATTTTGCGGGGAAACGAAGAGGAGAAAGCTTTGCAAATCCATGAATATTAGCAAATAAAAAGTAAAAATCGAAATATTCCATCATTTGCCGCATTTGTATTTTTGCTACGAATTTGCTCTCCCAGTCGACCAAGTGGCGTTCCATCGGTCAATTGCGCTCTCCAATTTACATACGTTCGTTTTGCCCCCCTTGCGCTAGAAGTGGTACTTGGGGCTCTCTGACATTTGTTGGAGCTGTCATACTGACAGTCGCGCGCGGTAGGTGATTGCTTGTGCATTTGGGAATACGCTTCTCGCCATCGTCATTTTTACAGTTGTTTTGTGCTAGCTACTGTATATGTTGTGCTTTTTATATGTCAATCGCATACAAAAAAATACCAAAATTCTTAAAATTTACTAGTGATTTTATGTGAATGGGGATTCAATTTTGTCAATATCAGCAAACTTATTTCCAAAATTAAACCAACTCAAATTTCAAAGATTTGTGAGTTCGTGTCGGTACCGATTGAAGAAATAAAAATTAAGCAAAAAAAAAAAAAAATTGTTTTAGTGGGAGGCAACTTGGCCATTTGACAACGTACAAAGTGAAAGTGTTTGTTTATGAGTGTGCAAAATTTTCCTATACACAAGTTAAAATCTGTGCAACCTTATGTGTTACTAATAAAATTATTTTTGTAAAACAAACTGTAACCCCACCGTCCAGTAAATAATTAGTCTTCCTGCCAATTGCTTTTGTTGTGATCCTATGTGAGTTGTGCAATACCTCTATCTCCTGCTTAAAAGGTACTTAATTTTTCGCCCATTCGTAAATTAAGCACCGAGTTGGGTTGAACAGCCTAAAACCATAACGCGTAATCCATTTTAAATAATTTAAACTTTTAACAAAGAAACAAATCACACGCCATGTATCGCATCGGACCAATTGGCCGCAAATCGAATTTTCACTTGCGTGAAAAATTCCTTATTGGCCTGGTGTTAGCCACATTATGCCTGCTCTGTTTTGGTGGTATATTTTTGCTGCCCGATAACTTTGGCGGCGACCGCGTGTTGCGCGTGTATAAGCAATTCCAAAAAGCCGGCCCAGAGATGTTCATACCGGCACCGCCACTAGCTGGTCACGCACCAAAAGACTCAGATCCACACTTCATTGGAGACCGTCAAAAGTTGCAGGCAAAAATCAAAGAGGAATTAGGTGACATATTAGATAAGCCGTTGCTGCAGCAACACCACCCAGATGCTGGTTATGATGGCGAGGAATTGGGTGCAGCAGATGATGGCCAACAACAACAACAGGGTGTGGCGCCACCGTTGAATGGCGAGGGGCCCCCTGAAACGGTTAATCCTGCCGGAAAGGCGAACACCAACAACAATAATGACGACGCTGCGGCACGTATGGACAACAATAACTTACCCGTGGGGAAAGTTACTAGCTTACAATTCGGTCAGAATGGAAATGCCGATCCGGATCCTGCTGTTGAAGAGAAGCGCCAGAAAGTTAAAGAGGTAAGTGAGAGCATCCGTACAAAAACAATTACAACTAATAAAACTACACTTAAGCCATTACAACGTGATTGGCGCTAAATGAGCTGTCTTATCTTTAATTGCTGCACTTGAGTGGAGTACTATGAAGTGGCTATTCTTAGCTATGGTACTGATAAGCGCCGACCTTCTTGTACGTGTGTACAGCTGCGGGCAATTATTTAGTAGCTGGTGCAAAGAAACGATAAATAAGTTTCATTTTGCTTTGCATTTTCTGTAAAAACTATTTATATTTTATTATTGATTTATTTATTTATTACTAAAGTCAAACATACAACCATGGGTTATTTTTACAATGGTTGAACTTAAGAATAGTTTACATAAATATTATTTTGTAGCCTAAATTTTAAACTCCGGTTAAAACAAAAATAAAATAATTTTAGTTACTGAACTAAAATATTTGTTTGTGTAAAAAGAAACCCATTATTTTTTTGTAAAATTTTTACGCAAATGGTATAAAACTGTTTTATGGTCGATCTGTAGCTCCTGGGCTATGCTATGACTACTAACATGCCGGTCAACTTCGATTATTTATATGATTTGATCGATATTTCTTACAAGAAGAAGACCAATAAGTCTATGTGATGGCTTTCGGCCAGCCAGGTCAACCTAACGTAACCTAACCTATCGAGATTTTCGAAATTATCGGCATTTTCTTAAACATCAAAAACTTCTGAACGTAATCGACGAAACCAAAATTGCACGTAATTAGCTTTTACAGTATCGGCACCATTAACACCATTCACAATTCAGTCTTTCAGGGGCCTGGCTTGCATTTTCGCATTTCCGCCTTTGTCAAAGAAAACTGTAAAAACTCCCGAATTTTCTCTTTGTTGACTTCCATCGTTAACACCCTGTAACTCACAACCGAGTGGAACAAACAAAAAAGTGTGAAATGTTATTCATATGAGTTAAAACGAAAAAAGCTATGCAGGAATAGCTGAAATGATGATATGCTTTCGGAAAACGGAAAGAAAACCAAAGCCGCGAAAAACTGATGTCAATATGGATCGAGCTATATATAATACGCAAGAGCAAAGCAGATCCTTTTAAGTCAGCACGGCAAATAATGCTTGAAATAAACCAAGAATCTGGTCTACAGGTGTCTAGAGAGCTGGTAGGAAGGCGACTTAACGAATTCCAGCTGTTTGGCCGCATAAGCAGAAAAAAACCACTCCTCTAAAATACATATCAAACACCGACTTGCCTTTGCAAAAGCCCACACAGACAAATCTATTAAGTTTTGCAAAAACTTACTTTGGACCGAAGAAACCAAAATAAATAGGATGGAACCAGATGGGAAAACTATTGTACGTTGTCCAAAAAATCAAAAATCCTAGGTTCACAAAAAAGACGATTAAATACGGTGGCGGAAACATCATGGTTTGGGGAGCTTTTTCCTGGCATGGTGTTGGGCCGATTGTTTGCGTGGTTGGTAAAATGGATAGATTTCTGTATCTGGATATATCTATATATACCTAATTGGCGCGTACACCCTTTTTTGGGTGTTTCCCCGAGCTCCTCCTCCTATTTGTGGTGTTCGTCTTGATGTTGTATCTCAAAATGGAGGGACCTTCAGTTTCAAGCCGACTCCGAACGGCAAATGGAGCCATTTGTGTTTGAGTTTATGCCATTAAATTGCACATTTATGCAGGACACTGATCCAATGCATACTGCAAAGACAGTGAAGCAATAGCTCAGAAGAGAAAAAATTAATGTACTGGCTTGGCCATCGCAGAGCCTTGATCTCAATCCAATAGAAAATTTGTGGAATGACGTTAAGGTCAAAATCGCTAACAAAAATTTAAAAAATTTTGATGATTTCTGGGTCGCTTGCTAGTCGATTCCAAAGCAAAGATGCCGCCACAAGCTTGTAGAAAGCATGGAGCGACGGCTTGAAGAAGTAATCAAAAACGGTGGATATAGTACAAAATACTAATCTGGTAAAACAATTTTATTACTTAACAATCTGATTTGTTAACTATTTTTGCTTTTATTTGGAATTTTTTAGGATGTGCTATTTATGTGTCCAGGCGGTTTCGTGAGTTATCCACGTTCTCGTAAATTAGAAATCAGAACTGAAATTCTTTTTGACCATTTTTTTTGTTTTAAAGAGGAAGTAAATAAGCTATTTATTTTTTATGTTGCTTTTTTTCCAATAAAAAAAAAAAAAATATTTAAAAACATATTCAACTCTTTGCTTTCAAAGTCTAAATGTGCTATTTATATGACCATGGCTGTATATATTATTCTGTATTCACTGGTTCAAATGGTTTAGCAGTGATTAGTGTACTCACTTGATATGTACATATGTATTTACGTAATTATTCAAGTGCGGGAGCTTTACGAAACAAAGGTGTCAATGTTTTTAATTGTGTTCAATCACTGATAAAGTGACAAGTAATTGTGAACGATAATTATCTGATATGCAATGCGATATATGAATGTATATATGTATATACGTGCATGGCAAATAAATGGCAATCTTTCAATTCCGTTTTGGAACATAGGGCTTCCCCCTTTTTTATTTTTCAAACAAATGGCTGTTGGCGGAAGAACCACTTCGAGTACGGTTTGGTTAATTGCCCAATAACTTCGGGTTAATATGTCCAAATAGGTGAGTGCATCCATACAAATTTAATACACACTTATAGTGAAGGGTACAAAATTAAATCTAAAATAAAATTTTCAAATTTCTGCGCCCTAATTTATTAGTAAACTTGGTTTGAAATATGCATTTTTTTGTAAATTTCGGAAATATGTAAATGTATATTTTATTCTACCTTTCTGCCTTAATCAACAGATAGTTAATCAATCCATTTTTACGTTAACATCCATTACACTATCAGTGTGTACTTCTTTCATTGCTTTAGTTTAAATTAATTAATCCTACTTTATTATTATTATTATTAGAAGACCATTACGCACCAGAGCTGATCTATTGTGAAAGGCATATTTTTGTTACCCTAGAGTTTTAGGCTTTTTAAAAATTTTAGCACAATTTTAGGTTTGTTGTTCCAAAGATTGCATGGAGATACTACGATACCACCAAGGTGATTAAGTCTCTGTCTGCCCAACGCAGGACATTCACAAAGCACATGTTCTGAGCTTTCTATGTCCATTTCGCAAAAGCGGCAGACATTGGTCTCAGATAGACCAATATTATTTAGATGACACCTCAGGCTGCAGTGACCTGTAAGATATCCTGTTAAAAGACGCAGATCTACTCTGCTTAGTGAGAGTAGCTTGTCAGATATTCCTTTGTTGGGACTTAGAAATAGTTTGGCTTGACGCTGATCGGCACAGTTTAGCCAGTGTGCAGCAAATTTCCTTTCTTCCCATTTCCTAAGGACTTCATTAATGTGGCCTTTTGTGAGTCCACAGAAAGGCTCAGGACCAGTAAGTTGCATATTTGCTCCTTGTTTTGCAAGGTCATCAGCCATTTCATTTTCCTCATGTCCTTCATGTCCCGGAATCCAGCCTAGTGTTACTATGTTGAGCTTTCCTAACGTGTTGAGAAGGTTTAGGCAATCATTTACCAATTTAGACGTAATAGTGGTTGATAGAAGGGCTTTTAGAGCCGCTTGGCTATCTGAAAGTATGTAGATGTGAGTACCTCGCATTCTCTCACACATATTTCAATAACATGTATTTCTGCCTGGAATATTGTTGGGTAGAGTCCCATCGGAATCGATTTTTTGAATTTAGGCCCATTGATTCCTACCCCTACCATTTTCCGATTTGGACCCAGCAGTTAACCAAATCAGAGAATTCACCACATGATATTGCGGTAAGAGAAAGAATTGTGTTCCATTATACTGCGGCAAGAGGAAGGAGAATTCTAAGGAGGCGAGGCAGCAGGCTCTCGAATGATGGCGACATTTTTCGTTTATTTTTCGACTTTCCCAAAAAGCTTGGCTCCCCTGTTGTTCTTATTTTTGTTACAATAACAACAATGCTCATAAATGTTTGGGGATTGCCATAAACCTTTCCCCTACGTCCGGCTCCTGAAAAACAGTGTGCAAGTAATTACATATATACTCTCTCATATTTTCCAAAGCAACTGCCAATCGAGGTAGGAATTTAGGTTGTAAACAATGCGCACATTTCTCTACTTCATATAAATTTCTTACAACAAAAGTTTTCTATTCCACCTCTCTTAAAATAACTCGACTTTTTTCGGCATTTCAACCGATTGCTCATCCGGTTAAGCTCTCATTTTCACTCTCAATTCTTTGCTCGAAGCAATAAAAATTCTTGACCAAATCAGCCTGTGGCCATCTACAAAGCAAGGTAACTAGAAACACCTTTAGACGTGTTAAAAATGATAGATGTCATTAATACTTGCTAATGTTTATCGCCTGTTGCTACATTTATCGTTTAGGGGTAATTTGTTATGATTTTATAATTGGCCCTTGGTGACTGATACTCTTTTCATACATACCTATATCCAACTTTTTTTTGTGCTGGTTCTTCACGGTTTGTGCGTCTTCTTCATAATGAAGAAATGTTAATTACTTGAGAGCACTCTTGTGCTTGACTGCTTTTATGCTGCTGGACTTTGTTGCCGGCTAATCGTTCGCACATTTGGCTGCCGTGTCAGACTGTCTTATTTACACACTACTGACCCACTTGCCGTGCTGCCTTAGCATTAAAACAATCTCCATTTGTCTGCGCTGTTTTCTTTATTAGTGATGTTTTTTTTAAATATTTTTTCGCAATTCCTCGTACATTATAATCCGCAGCGGAGAGCATACGCGAAAAAATTAATGATACACTCATAGAATTTTTCTTGCTGTTTTGTATTGAGCATAACAAAATAAAAAACAAAAGAATAACTTGAATGCCAAATCTACAACTTGGCTGTTGTATCCACGTGCATATACAGTGGTGGCCAAATTATATGCAAATATTGTATTGTACTATTAGAGAGTAGAATTTTGTAGAATATTGATTGAAAGTAAAATTATTTTAGTTTTGTATGCGTACTTTATTACATGTTTTAAAATTTATAAACAAAAATTTAAAATTAAAAACAAATAATTAAATTTTCAGGGCATTTTCTTACGCTACCCCTATCTACCTGCTTATTAACCAGCTTACAAAATATTTGAGGTTGCATTTCATTTTTTGCATTAAACCATGAGTTAACAGATTTACCTGTGTGAGTTGTGTGTCATTGTCTAGTTGATAGACCCCCCTCAACGGTACTTGCCACTCCGCTTATGGCAACATAACAACCTCTAAACTATTTTTGTAGTGATATTGGTCCGTAATTCCATTGTTTATACTTTCTGGCCCAACTCCGATTGCTAAGACGCAGTCTCGCGCCATTATATCATATTACCTCCACCGTGCTTTGCTGTTTTCTTATAATAACGCGGATGTTGTTGTAGCAGCATAGACATTCCCCACACAATTACAGGGAATGCCTGCGTTTACTAACTAACCAATCCAAAGGCGATGGATTGAGCAAATTTGAAACGCTCTATTCGTTTTTTTTGCAGATATCATAGATTTTTTGTGTTGAATCGCAAACTTTTAACCCTTTTAAATAAAAGTGGACTTTTGGCATACTTTTTCATTTTACTATTTTGTGGAACTTTTCTGATAATATTTACATATGTATGCTACTCTGCTGAAATGACTTTGGACGAGCAACTCTTGGCCTTCAGAGGGCGTTGTTCTTTTCGGCAGTATATTCCAAATAAACCTGCTAAGTATGGACTGAAAGTTTTTGCACTTGTAGATGTTTATTACCCATACACCTATAACTTAGAAATTTACGCCGGCCAACAACCCGAAGGTCCATTTCGGTTAAGCAACGAGAGATTTGATATCGTGATGAGAATGGTGCAACCAATTTTGAATAGACATATCAATATTACTATGGACAATTGGTTTTCCTCTCTGAAAATAGCAAAGCAATGATTTGATAATGGAATTACAATGGTTGCTACCGTTCGAATTTAGAATAGCTAGAAGCAATCCAATATGCTTCTTAAAATTTGGATTTCACTGTCCTATATACTCTGGTTTCTTATGTACCAAAAGCCAACAAAGTGTTAATAGCCATGTCTACGATGCAGCGATTGATTATGACACCGGAAATCAACGAAAGCCGGAAATAATAACATACTATAATCGCACTAAAAATGGCGTTGATCTGGTTGAAAAGATGTGTTCTCTTTATGACGTATCTAGGAATTCGAGAAGGTGGCCGCTGACTAAGTTCAATAATCTTGTAAACCTCAGTGCTCTCAACGCATTATGCATTTACACTGCAAACAGTAACTATGAATCTGTCAAAAGGCGTGATTTTCTCATAGACTTAGCCTTGTCTTGGATGAAACCACTGGCTCACCAAAGATTAACACTTACCACGCTACCTAGAACACTGGCATTTAAAATAAAAGACTTCTTGGATCTTCCACAAGTTGTAACTCATCAAGGTCCAACGCACAATAACTACGTCGGTCGTTGCTACGATTGTGGAAGGGCCCGTAATAAAAGCACCCGTAAAGTGTGTAACGCTTGCAATAAATTCATTTCTCCTGATCATTCCAAGATTGTATGTTCGTCATGTTTCGAAAACAATTAAAACATCTCAATTATCTTCTGGTTATTTTATATGTATATATTTTATACTTTTGTGAAGTATCTTAATTTTTTGTTAAAAAATGAAGATTTGGTTTTTATTTATTTTATGTAAGAACAGAAAGTTTATTTATGTTATGTTATGTTAATATTAATAAATTAAACAATAACAAGAATACTTAAATCAAAAGCAATGGAAGAATTAAATATTTATCTTTTGTATTTTTAATTTTAAAATGGATTACATATGTAGACCGCGCGACTAATTACGTCAGTTTCAGGGGCGCGACTACTGTAGGGTTTACAGGCGTCCATTGACACTTATTTCACTCAATTCTTCCAGGAAGGTCGCAGCGGGGCTTCTCAAATACTTAAAAAAAATATGAATTTTGGGGGAATTTCCTACTATTTTTGCATCGAAAAAATTATTGTATTTTTTCGAAAAATTTTCAAAAAATTGTAAATTCACAAGTAATACCTATCATAAAAAAGATGTGTGCAAAATTTCAGGGAGATCGGTCAATAACTTTTCGAGTTATCGTGTACGCCAATTCGAAAAATATATATTAGTTTACAGAAAAACGCGTCTAAAGTCGGCAACGTAACTATACCTCTCCCAGCGCTCGAACGCAAGGAATAGAGTCGTCACGGTTGACGATCTATAATATAAAAAAACAAATTTTGTTTTTCGAAATTTTGTCCCCTTAATGATTTGCGAGGTTGCAATTTTAGCTTCTTCTTTTGTCTTTGTACTATTAAAGTGTCGATTGTTGACTTGTTTTGCCGACTTGGTGAACGGCAGACACTCCCTTTGTTTTAATGAACTTGCTAATTATTCTCGAAATCGTACTTTTGTGTACATTTTATTTTATTTTTATTAGAAATCCTTTTTTATGCCATTCTTTCTTGAAAATCAGCAATGAGCTTTTCCACAGAACTCCACAGAAACTAGCGATATTATATCTCTTGCACAATTACAAATTATTTCGCGTGACAACACAACTAAAAGCTTGCCCATGTATTTTTTATGTTGTTATAAAAAAATTTAATTATTTGTTTCTATAAGGACGGGGAGTTTGTTTAATTTGAAAACATGAAATAAAAGTACGCATACGAAACTAAATAAACCAAAATACCAAAATAAATAAATATGTAATTATTCTATAATAGGGTAAATGCTGCATTTGATTTGGCCACCACTATACATACATACGTATACACACATATATCTACACACATGGATGTACAAAAATCTACGAGCATATGTAGCAATGTATGTATGTAGTGTGACTCGCCATATCAGTCGTTCAATGTGGTTGAACCTGAAATTGAGCCGATTTGCATTCTACATCTTCTTATTTTGATTTTACTGCTGTTCGTTATTTGCGTATATACAAATTTTGTGACTGTGGGTGATAGCGCGTTCAGACAAGTTATTTTAATTTTTTATTGTGTGTTGACTCCTTCTTTGAGTGGCTTTGCTTCTCGTAAGCTTTGTGTTTTCGCTCACATTTCTAATGACATTCGTATCAACAACTTTGACTTTATAATAAATATTTGCTTTATTTGTAATTTTATTTTCTTCGCTTCTCCTCAATTAGTTTTATATTATATTATATATTTAATATGTTCAAATTTTGCTTGTTTTTAAATTTACTTTTATCATGTTTCTTCTCTCACTCGCATTCACTCGAACTGTGCTTAAGAAAAAGAGAATGAAAAGAAAAAAAGCAAATACAATTTGAGTAAGGTTTTCGAAGGTTATCTCCAAATTCGTTACACTTTCGCTCCACACTTTCATTCCCCACCAGAAATTCACAATTCACTTTCTAACCAAGAGCTCTCAATTCTCTTGCTGTTTTCTATGTAACCACTGTAGCGAACAATTTCGCATTTATTTTACAAAGTTTGACAACGAATACATACATATGAATACAAGTGTATATGTATGTATGCCCAATGAGACGGAATAAAATGCTTATAATTTAGTTAAAATTAAATTTTCGTTTTCATTTCCTGTTGGCCCACTTTGCAATTTTTCCACTGAAAGTTCATCGATTTTATTGACTATTTTCATATTAAATATTCATTGACATACACACACATATGTACATACATGTGCATGGTATGTGCATGCCAATTGAAGTTGAACTAAAAATAGCAAAATAATTCTTGCATTTCTTGTTCCGCATACTCGCAATTGATTGAAAAGTAGTGCATGGTTCAATTTTATGCTTAGCAGGTGCATGTGGGATAATTACTTCCCCTCAATTGTATTTTATAAAGATTATTGGAATCGCCGGCCCAATTGTTCAGCATTTTTTTCAGCATAATCAGCCTTATCTCGCTAGTAAAGCGCCAAATGTCAACCGTAGTTGCCAACCGTACTTGGAGATCAACATAGATGAATAACTTTACTCCACGGAAAATTAGTCCAAGGGCGTTAAATCACGTGGTTTAGATAGCCTATCTCTTCGCATTGCATTTGTTGAGATTATTGGATTATCAAAAGTTTTTTTTTTTTCAAATACAAGGGATAAGGGCTTAAGAGAAACCAAAAAATCGAAATTATTTTACTGTATGCTTTTGTATGGTCATTTATCAGAGTCTAAGGCAAAATTATAAAGCAGTTTTCGGTATTCATTTTTAATTTTTTACTTTAAATTATTTTTTATAAAAAGATTGATCATTCTATAGCAAATACCACCATATTAACCGAAATTTCACACATTGTACAAGATTAATAATTTTTTTTTCGTTCATTCGTTCTCACGACAGTCGGTTCTACGTAACCGGAACGACCTGGATTTATATTCGGACTGTTACTTCAGCAGCATTCCTCGTAATGTATGGGGAAAGTTTATGCTGCTACAACAACATTAATAAAAATTCGAAAAGTTATCTTTAAAATCTTAAACTTTTTAATTAGAATTTTAAGAAAAAGTTTGGTTGCGCAGTTTTATTTTGCAATAAAATGCGAGCTTGAAATCCTCCTTGATTTTTGGTAGTTTTTTGCTTTTGTCAGAAGTACTCACGATGGAGAGAATAAGTTGGTACCGCTATTTTGCTCTCAGCGAATTCGACAGAATCGCTGTGCGTGTGACATCGCACTTGAGCAATTTATTCGTGTGTTGTTTGTGTAATTTCTTCTCCTTGCATTCTTGTTCGCATGTTCATATCTCTCGCATATAACTGCAATGATGGGACGTCACGCATTCTCTGATAGGCGCAATCTTACTTCTAACATTCATGAGAGACTACATGCATGGGAGACTACTAACATGTTAAATTATCTGACCAACTGTTTCGATGTCGTTTCTCTCTATAGGGCTTGGAGCAACTGGAAATAAACAAAATAGCCGATTTGGGGTTAGGACAATCCACGCGATTGGTATGGTTTTTAGAGCAGCGAAAGTTTGATTCTCTCTAACAAAGCAAAATTCATTGAAAATTTTAAATGGTGTTCTTTAGAGCCTTCTTAAAATGAAGCCAGCTCTTGGCACATTCTTTATTTAAATACATTAATTTATTTTTCTTTACGACGGAATGAGAAAACCTCTATTTTTAGAATATGTTTTTGCATTTTGTCATTCATTCCATATCATCCCTTTTCAAAACCAAATTTAGTTATAACATTTACACCTTCCGTACAAATTATTGCATAAATTACACTTTTGCACTATCTTAATAGTTTCGTGCTTTGGAGTTCGTAGTACTGGGTAATATATGTATATTTTTTTACATTACAAAGAAAAGCGTTTTTTAATTATTCCGTGGCTAGGTATTTCTTAAATATTCATTATTATCTGAGTGAAAACAGAAAGTATTCCAAATATTTTCTCTTAGTAATAACTGATTTTCTACTACAATAAATTTGCAAACAAAATGCCATTCATAAACAATAATTGTGTGGCAAAAAAGGTGATTTTTTTTAACTTTCCATAGGGGTGTCATGAACCAGCTGGAAACTCGAGCAGGTTTTTATTCAAAGGCTTACATGCGAACGATCCTCACAAGTCCTGGAATTTATAAAGAGACGAAACTCTCCAGGGACACGCAACCACGTTCAGCTTCGCAATCACATTCAGCTTCTGAAGGTCCCGAAATGAGGCAGCTGAGCCACAGAATTGACCAGAGAGGCTGCGACTACCAAACTAATTAGACGCGATGCCTTTCTGGTGGTGTGGCAACACACCGTCAAAGCAAAGCTTAGTAGAGTGGGTTCCAAAACGAGGAGGCTGTAGGATTGGCCAGATAGCCAAATTAATTGGACATGCGGCCATAATGCCGGAGGGGCAACACTTCATCAAAGCAAAGCTCAGAAGAGAAAATGGAAGCATACGGGACTTACACTGACTACCTATTACGGAACAATGCCAGGCAAAGTTCTTGCTGAGAGAGTACAATCTCAAAACGCTTCCATCATTTTTAAACCTTCTTAAGAATGAATGATTTCAGATTGCGAAGCCCTCAAATGACTCTTGTCGGTTCTGCAAATCGTCATAAAGGCACAATCGCAAGCAAATGCAATGCCATTTCAAGAAGAAGTAGAAAAAGACGCGGTCTACTATGGCTGAAAGAAATTCGCATAGCCGCTTAGACTTCTTTGAAGTATAAGTACACTCCCTTTCCTATTTATCTACGTCTGAAAATCAGTATTCTGTAAAGAAACATTTCGAAAAAGAAACAGAGAGCCCTATAAATTAAAAAGCACCCCTTATAAAAAAATGAAATAAATGTGGAGCTTGTATGAAAATTTCCTCGGTCTCCATACATATATGTATGTATGTATGTACATAGCATTGTACTCTGTTAAATATATGAGCTGTTTCGTTTCCTTTATTTGCATTTTACTTCGTGTTCCCTATTGTGTTTACTGTTTTTAGCGTTAGTATACAGTGGCACAGTAAAGTCTACATACCCCATTGAAAAGCGAGGTTTAGAGATTTCTGTGAACATTGTAGCATTAGAATATATTCCAAACAAATCCAATCTAACAACAAACAATAAATTTTAACAAAAAATTTTAATCCAAAAATATTTATTAACAAAAACAAACAAAATTCATTTTCCAAACACAGAAAAGTCTGCATACGGCTTTGTAGTGGAGTACACAAAATGCAGTTCTGTACTCAAACAGTGCTACCAATCACTTCAGGCGTCTTTACTAGATACCGTTAGTTAGAAAGAAGTTTAGTTCTTCGATATTAATATTGTAGCTGTGTTAATTTAACCAAAATGGGTAAAAAAATCTGTGTTAAAGTACGTGAGCTAATTGTGAAATATTATAAGGAAACAAATCTTTAAGAGAGATTGGAGAACTGGTCGGACATCCAAAATCAAGCATTCAAACAATTATTCGGAAATATAATCACACTAATAGTGTAGAAAACAAACCAAGAAGTGGTCGCCCACCTAAACTGACTCCTCGTGCTAAGCGAAAAATATTGTTAGACGTGCAAGAAAATCCAAGAATAACAGCAATAGAAATTGCAAAAACCCTGAAAAATCAGGATATTGCTTCAGTGCATCCAGAAACGGTGAGACATTTATTGAGAAGCAATGGAATCCACAACCGTGTGCCTCGAAAGAAGCCATTCATCAGCAAAATAAATATGGAGAAACGAGTCGAATTTGCTAAGAAATATATTGATGCATACGAAGATTTTTGGGCTAATGTTTTATTTAGTGACGAAAGCAAGTTCAACTTGTTTGGCTGTGATGGCAAACAAAAAGTATGGCGTCGAAATAATGAAGCATTATTGCCCAAAAACTTGCTTCCTACGGTGAAGCACGGTGGTGGCTCCATAATGGTTTGGGGCTGCATGTCAGCGGCTGGGGTGGGTAATTTAACATTTATTGATATTAATATGGATCGCATGGTATATTTGAAGCAATCCGCGAGTAAACTGGGTCTTACGGCGGGTTGGTACTTTCAGCAAGATAACGACCCAAAACATACCGCTGGTGTTGTCAAAGAATGGCTACTATATAATGTGCCCCATCAACTTCATTCCTCACCCCAGTCACCGGATTTGAACCCCATAGAGAATTTATGGAATGAATTGGATCGTCGCATTAGGAAAAGGACAGTTAAAAATAAACAGGACCTCAAAAATGCTTTACTTGAAGAGTGGAATTTAATTTCGAATAATTACACAAAAGTATTGGTAAATTCCATGCAAAATAGATTAAATGCTGTTCTAGAAAGTCGTGGCGGACCCACCAAGTATTAATTCTGTTGCCTTTTTATTTCCTTTTAAGTGAAACACATTCTTTTTACAAAGTATGCAGACTTTTCTGTGTTTGGAAAATGAATTTTGTTTGTTTTTGTTAATAAATATTTTTGGATTAAAATTTTTTTGTTAAATTTTATGGTTTGTTGTTAGATTGGATTTGTTTGGAATATATTCTAATGCTACAATGTTCACAGAAATCTCCAAACCTCGCTTTTCATTGGGGTATGTAGACTTTATTGTGCCACTGTATATGTAATTACACTTGACGCTTATATATACTTACTTTCACATTCATTTCCATAAAGTTTTTAATCTCCGTACATTTAACCAAACATGAGCGTAAAACCGGTTTAAGTGCATTTTGCTGGCTTCTATTAAATTCGAACTTACTCTATTAAGAGAGTTTTTTGTTTACAGTTGTTTAACTCATTCAATGTGGTCCTATACCACCGATATATTCTTATATCTCTTTGATCCTATAAGATCGTAGTTGCGCTCGTTTAAGATCGTTTGTGAAATGCATTTTGATATTTTCTAATGAATGGCATTTTTTTTCCGAGAAGAAATGCGCTCAGCGTCGCCGCTGATAATTTACGCTATGAGAAAAATGTGTACATATGAGATGAGGTGATCGAGCTCACAAGACACAATCACATTGAGTTATAGTAGTCCCCATACTAAGAGAGAATAACAACAAAAAATCTATAGTTTTAAAATTTTGGTATTTAATGGAGTGTTTCGCTCGTTTTTCTGTTTTAAAAATACAATTAAGGGCATCCAACTTTTTTTGATTATTTTTTTTATTTTTCCGCAAATTTGTACTGATTTTTTGCTATAACTTTTCGCTTGAACTGCTCTGTTTTCTGTATTTTTTCTCGACTATTGAGCAGAGCATTGAACTTTTAAAGCTAAAATTGTACAATACATTTTTATGTTTTTCCTTGCTTCTGTAACACGGAGTTTAAAATGAATTTCCAAAAAAAAAAGCAACAGAAAAAAAAATGAATCAAGCTTTCGCTTGAAACAAACGCAAGTCTACGGGTTTCCATTAAAATAATAATTGTTGCTTTTGAAATGTAATTACTCATATTCCGCTTCTCATTTGCGTGACAGACAGTATACTACATTTTAAATGCAGCGGCGGTCACAATAATAGCACAGCGATCTAATTTTGCAAAGCTTTTTTATTTAGTTTTTTTTAATTAATTTGAATATATAATAATAAAAATATAGACTATACAAATACTGTAATACACAAAAAATTTGAAGCACTTATTATATGGAAGAAAATGCGAGGTTTGTTGGCACCAAACTATAGGGCCACGCCAGGCAAAATCCTTTCTGTGAGGATATAACCAAAACAGGTTTAGAAAACTCACCAAGGGTAAACTGAGAATGCTCCGACCAATCCTAGGAGACTCCTTCTTCTTGAATGTGTCATTATAGTGCGAAGAAGGTTGACACGTATCGGTCGATTCCAACCAGAAGAAAGGCACATATGCTCAGTCCAACTTTAGTCTATCTTAAGTTGAATAAGGGAACTATGTCTGTATGAGGTACTGTGATGAGTTGAGGGCACAAAAGACCATAAGGTCGAAGTGCAAACCTCAAAACAATCTAATTTAATACCGTCAACAAAAAATTACCAAAAATCAATGCGAATTATAAAAATTACTTCCACTTTATAAAAAATACTAATAAAACTAAAATTGAATTGGCTATAAAACTGAATCTACCCAGAATGAATAAAAAAAAAACGAATAAATAAAATAAAAATAAAAAAGATAAACAAATAAAAAAAAAAATAAATAAGAGAAAAGAAAATTAAAAAAAAAATTATAAAATAGAAAAAATAAATAAAAAACAAATGTAATAAAAATTACACAGTAAAAGCGAAATAATTCAAAAAAATTAAGAAACATTAAAAAAAAAAATAAAAAACAAACAAAAAATTTAAAAAAATATAAAACGAAAAATAAAAAGAAAAGAATTTATAAAAGTTAAAAAAATTAAAAAAACTAGAATTAAAAAAAACAATTTAGAAAAAAGAATTAAAAACAAAATTAAAAAACAAAAGGAAAATAAAAAAATTAAAAAAAGTTAAAAAATTAAAAACGATTAAAAAACTAAAAAATTAATAGAAAAATAAAAAAAAATATTTAATATTTAAAAAATAAAAATAAAAAAATAAAATTAAAAAAATTACAAAAATTTTAAAAATTAATAGTTAAAAAAAAAATAAAAAAAAGTTCTAAAAAAAAATTTGGAAAAAGTTAAAAAAATTATTAAAAAACTGAAAATAAATAAAAAAAGAATTTATAAAAAATTAAAAAAACTAGAATTAAAGAAAAAGTTAAAAAAACAATTTAGAAAAATTAAAAAAAAATATTAAAAAACAAAAATAAAAAAGAATTAAAGAAATAAAACCAATTAAAAAACTAAAAAAATAATAGAAAAATTAATTTTTTAATGTTTGTTTAAATTTTTGAATAATTTTTTAAATTTTTTATTTTTTTTTTAATCTTGTAATTGTTTTGATTTTTTAACTTTTTTTAATTCTTTTTTTATTTATTTTTAGTTTTTTAATAATTTTTTTTAAATTTTTCCAAATTTTTTTATTTTTGTTTTAATTTATTTTTAAATTATTTTTTTAATTTTTTTTTAAGTTTTTTTTAATAATTAATTTTTAAATTTTTCTAATTTTTGTTTTAAGTTTTTTTTATTTTTATTTTTTAAAGATTAAAATTTTTTTTTAACTTTTCTGTTATTTTTTTAGTTTTTTTTTTAATTGTTTTTAATTTTTAAACTCTTTTAAATTCTTCTTTTCTTTTGTTTTTAAATATTTTTTTAACTCTTTCTAAATTGTTTTTTGTTTTACTTTTTTAATTTTGTTTAATTTTTTAATATTTTTTTTTTAATTCTTTAATTATTTTTTTAATAATTTTAATTATTATTAATTTTTTAAATTTGTTTTTTTTTTATTTTCATTTTTTATATTAAAAAAAAATTTAAAAAAAATAATGAACGAGAAAAAAATGAGAAAAATATTTAAAAAATTAAATAGTAAAAACATTGCAAAATATCGCTGTGCCATTATTGTAGCCATCTCTGTACTTATGAATATTGCACGTTTGCAATTATATTATGATTAAATTGATAATTACTGTTACCGTAGATAGCACGTCATTTTTGCAGTATAAAAGTGCTTGTGGGTCTTTCAAGTTCCAATTTATTTTTAAGCCATTTTATTTGTTTTGACAGCTGCCACAGTTTGATTGCGGCTCTTTCAGCGTTTAAGTTGCCTATTGTATCAGCACGGCTTACCTGAACGGCTTATTCAAATTTGGATTATCACAAATAATGTCATACACTAATTTCTGGTGTTACTGCACTTTTTGGAGCAGTTATTTTCGACACTTGTACGATTACGTTTACATTTCTAAATTCATTTGTACAGCTGGCAATGAGAGAGCAGATTACTTTAATGCTTCCACAGTTTTTTATGCCTCTCTGTTACTGATAAACCTTCCAAAAGAAAAGAATTTCTTCGCTGTTCTTCTCGTTCGAAAAAAAAAAAAAAAAAAAAAAAAAGAATGACAACTTCAAAATTTGTTGTGTGCATGTTGACTCTTCTATTGGTTAATAGATACCGCTTTTATTGCTTCTCTACCAATCTCAATTGCATACATACATATGTATGTAATAACTATCATAAAAAAGTATCTGTTACAGAATTCCAAATGAAATGAAATTTTCCTGTACGATGTGAGCTCATCATTCGTTGGTCAATGCATGCAATATATACCATAAATATATATCTACGTACATATGTACATATGTATATCGAACATACAAATTTACGTACAAATAAATTTAGAGCTCGAATGATAGGTTCTTTATTGATTTTTAATTCATAAGCAACGACTTCTTAACATGATTTCATTTAGATCGCACTTCCAGCGCTTGTTTATTCTTCTCTACTACTTCTCTGCTTCCCTCTTACATACATAACTCATGTTCTCTCCCGTCTTTGTTTAGAAAATCTATTTTAATCTCAATTGCATACAAGTATTGTGATTGTATCGCCAATGAATATAATTTTAATCATTTCACACTTCCATTCATGTACATATGTATGTATGTATGTAAGTAGTATGTATGTCTTTACATTAGGGTTATAATTTTGTGTTAGATTTACAGGTTTTTGTTGGCGATCGATGAGTGTTCGATTCGATAAAAATAAGTGTGTTTTTTAAGTACAAAGCACTGACTATCCAGCCTGCTCAGAGAGGTACTCAAAATAACAGTACAGTTACATTTTTCTAATTTTATCTAGCTAGGTAGGTAGGGTGGTTGTCATAAAGACACACTCAGACCTTTCGCAGGTCCATTGTGATACCACTGGAGCTTATCCTTACCCTACGTGTTCCTTTTCAAACCATCCGGTAGCTTTAATAAACGAGCAGAGCTTCGTTTGTTTTGAGGTGGGCTATGCCCGCTACATCGGTTGAAAATGCTGTATCAAGAGTGCGCAGCTTTCTCTTAGCTAAGCTTTCACACTCACATAAAAGGTGTCTGACTGTTTCCTATTCTTCTGTATTAAGACAGCTTCTACAGAAATCGAAGTACGAGAGTCCTAACCTTCTAGCGTGGCTGCCTATTAAACAATGACCGGTTAATACCCCTATAATTGTTCTTATAGCTTCTCTGTTAAATCTTAGCAAGATCTTCGATCGACCGCTGTACCAGTTAGGCCATGTCTGTCTGCTTAGTTCGCATGTTGTGAGGTTTTGCCAGCTTATATTTACCTTTTTGATGGTTTCCCTGTCTATAAGTAATTTACAAGTGGCTATGGGCATGGGTATCAGCGCCTTGTTCGGTTCGTGCAAGTTCATCCGCCTTGCAGTTTTCTGCTATATTCCTGTGGCCTGGCACCCAGATAAAGTGCACTTTGTAGCACTTAGATACGTCATCTAGTAGTTTAAAACATTCTAGAACTGTTTGACGAGTGCGTTTTTGATTCAAGCGCTTTTATTACCGCTTGACTGTCCGAGTAAATGAAAACTTTATTTGTGGATAATACTCTCGTTATTATTACCGTAAGCCACTCTTTTATGACTTCCGCCTGAAATATACTGCAATGATGCGAGTTTATCGGAGTAAACCCCTCCACCTACTTTGTTGTCCAGTTTTGAGCCATCTGTGTAGATGTTTAAGTCATTTTTCTTAACAATAAGTCCGTTATTCCATTCCTCTTTGGAACGAAATACTGTGACAAAGGATTTATTTAAATTGATGTCCTTGGTCTTACAGAAATCCCTTGTGCCAGGAATGCAGGGGAATTTTTCTAAAATTGAAGAGTGTAGTCTTTGGTTCGTTCTGAGTAGGCCGATTTCTCTTAGTCTGAGAGCTGCTTTGGCAGCTGTTTGCTTACCGAATTGCTCTATTGGTAAAAGGTTAAGCATAATATTTAGTGCATCTGTGTGTGTGGTCCTAAGGGCCCCGCAGATGCAAAGACTGGCCATTCTTTGTACATGTACCATAGTTCTTTTAATGTATAATTTATCTAAAGCCGGCCACCATACTAATATGCCGTATGTTAGGATTGGTTTGACCATTGCTGTGTAAAGCCAATATACGATAGATGGGGAGAGACCCCAACTTAGACCTATCAGCTGTTTACAAGAGTGTAGTGCTATTGTCGCCTTTTTTACTCTATCTTCGACATTTGCCTTCCAACTTAGTTTTCTGTCTAGTATTAGACCTAATTAGCGGGCTTCATTACTAAATGACAGTGACGTTCCACCTAGAGTCGGGGGAGCTATATTTGGAATTTTGTGTTTCCTGGTATATGGGATGAGTTCAGTTTTATTGGGGTTGACGCTTAGCCCATTTGCGTTTGACCAGTTTTCAACTATGTTTAGTAAATCTTGCATGACTTCTCTAAGTGTATTGGGAAATTTACCTCTTACTACCATTGCAAGATGGTCCGCATATGCTACGACGTGTTGTCCTCTCTCCTCTAGGCTCTTTAGCAAGGAGTTTAATGCAAGCACCCATAGGAGAGGGGACAGCACACCGCCTTGAGGTGTTCCTCTGCTAACTTTTTTCTTGGTCTCTAAGGTCCCTAGGGTTGCCATCACAAATCTGCTCAAGAGCATGTTTTTGATGAACTCAACCAGAGCGCCAGAGATCCCGAAATCCGTCAGTGCCTTTATTATGGCATCCGGTAGGATGTTGTTGAACGCGCCCTCGATATCAAGGAAGGCTACTAGTGTGAATTCTTTATTATAAATTGATTTCTCGATTTCTGTAACAAGTGAGTTAAGTGCTGTTTCAGTAGATTTCCCTTTACAGTAAGCATGTTGTGAGATACTAAGCTTAGTATCTCACAACATGCATATACATATGTACTATATACAAGCATTTTGAATTTTTTTATTTTGTTAGAAAAATATACCACAACAAACTTTTGCTCCAAATTGTGTATGGCCTTTTAAATTTTAGTACAATAGAGTAGAAATAAGTGCAAATTTAAAGTCGCATTGATTTTTCACAATTTTTTTGTTGGCAGTTATTCAACCCCCTCTATAATAGTTCATCAACGTTGCACCTGTACTTTCAATTGTTGTTTCAATTATCGAATTCGCATTCACGCTCTCTCATCACTGCAGTTATTGTTGTCGTTGTTAACGTCGCTATTGTCTTCGTTGGAGCTCCCGTTTACTTATTCCCTCTATCTTCGGGCTTTTCTTTATGCATTGTTGCTGCCCAATAACTCAACAAAAGCATAATTTTGTCGGAAAATTTACGCTTATTGCATTTGTACCTGTTTTTTTTGAGAAAATCATACGATAGGTGAACTTAATATTGTAAAAGGCGAAATAGCAGGGCATTTCCATTCAATCATATGCGTCTTAGCTTATGCATATATGTACATAAATATGTATGTATATAAATATTTCATTTTAGTAATAAAATCATTCTCTTGGCAGACTTCAACTAAAGAACCAAACATAATTAATGTTTAAATATTTTAGAAGCGTTATTTAAAAGCGTGAAAAGGGCTTTATGATTAATCAACAGTGTTTCGGACTTTCTTCCGTATAAAAAAATGTCGTGCTTTATTTTACCCAAAAAAAAAAAATCTATGTACATATATTTTATTCGTTAATGAGTAGAGTTTACATGTAGAAGAATACTCGTACATACCTACTTAAAAGTTTCTAAATTAATATTTCTGAAATTACTGTTAAGAAATCTGCAATTGTTGCAAGTAATGTGAAGCTGCTCCATTAATTTCACAGCACGTTCGGCCTTCATATTTGAACCAGGCACGTCACACACAGAACGTGTTTTTAAATAAAATTTCCAAGTAAGCAAAATATCGTCTGGTGTGGAATTTGAACGAAATTAGGTTATTATGCCTCAGTTTCATATAAAAACTCAAGGTTTGCCTGGCCTTCAAGGAAAAAAATATTAAAAAAAAATTATTATCATACCCTAATGTATATACTTACATATACATACATACATACATACATGCACATTAAACTGCTGGCCATATTATAAATAACACTCGACAAAAAAAAAAAACAAAGTTAACGTTTAAAATAATGGATTATTCTTCTTAATTTCTCCCTTGCTATGAAACCACTGTAAAAATGCAGCAATAAATTTTAACAGCTAACACAAATATGATACGTGTTTTAAAGAGAGAACATACCATAACAACTTCGCTTACATGCCTGCCTTTGTTTTTACACAGTTGGGAAGTGAAAATTCGGTTGGTCACGAAATCAGAGACAATTTCGAATTCAGCAAGAAAACGGAGGAAAATGCTACATTCTAGTTGCTCTATGATATGAAACTTACACAAATATTTTTAGAAATGAATTGTAAGAAAAGCAAACAAAGCACTTCACTGCGCTGCAATTTGAAGGCGATAAGGCATGGCGGGCGGAGTATTATGCATTAAATTGCTTTTCCGTGAACAATTCATGGGATAACTGCGAGAATGAAGCAAAAGGTATCCAAGGCATGAATAAAAGAACTCAGAAGGTGTGGCCAACATCAGACCTTTAACCGGCTCTCAGCAATTTTGAAGGAACTCGCTGATTTGCTAACGTAACCGGAGTTGTGAAAGTGATTTTTTTACGACAAAACTGAGATTGTGTTGGTCATATACAAAAAATCAACTGAATCTGCGCTTATACATATATCTATAAGGGAAGAGTGGTCGGGGGGCTACACTTGGGGGCAGGGCTTGGTGGACTTGTTCACGGATGGATCGAAGTTGGAAGGAAAGGTTGGCGGTGAAGCCTTTTGCGAGGAGCTCCCCATCAGACTCAAATTCAGGTTACCGGACCACTGCAGTGTGTTCCAGGCAGAGGAAGCCGCAATCAAGGAGGCAGCTGATTGAGTGCTCACATGCGTACTAACAGTCAAGAAAGTAAATATTTACTCCGACAGCCAAGCGGCAATAAAGGCCCTCCGGTCAGTGAAGGTGCATTCGAAAGTGGTCAAGGAATGCTTGACCTCATTTTCGACTTCGTCCGAATTCTTTGACATAAGCCTCATCTGGGTTCCTGGTCACAGCGACATTGCGGAAAACTGTGAGGCGGATGAGCTGGCCAGACAAGGCACATGTGAGGTGATTTCCCCGCGAAGGGAGAGAATTGGGATCCCCCTGACTACCTGCGGTCTGCTCTTGGAAAGATGGGCATTGCGCCAATTCAGCGAGCGTTGGGCAAGTACACAAACTTGGAAGGGCGCGAAATCCTTCTGGCCACTTGTGGACCGGGGGCGCTCGGGCGAGCTTCTTAGGTTGACAAAATATCAGCCCTCACTATGCGCGAGGAATACACGCTGTGAGACTTGGAATCACCTCGAGTCCTTTTTGCGCTGGATGTATGGAGGATGAGGTGGAATCATCTCAGCACCATTTCCTTGGCTGTCCTGCTCTGGCGGGGCTAAGAGCCAGGCATCTTGGCTCTTACTTCTTTACTACGCCTGCTGATATATGTAGCTGGCGCTGACATTAAAAATCTGATGAGTTTCATCAGCAGCACAAAGCGGTTGACGCAAACGCAGCATAGTCATCGTTCGTAATCCACACGCTCCTAACCATCCCAGCACCACCTCTCCCCGCCCTCTCCCTGTATCCTATCGGTCTTTCTCTTTCACCTCACCTCCTTCATAATGGTAACACAAAGGACGAATCCATTTTTTCTTAGTGAGCTCATTCCTTGGGCAACCATACCAACCTAACCTCACCTATATTGCTTTGTGGCTCTCTCAACCAAGGATGACAGATTTAGAAGGTGGTGAAAAAGAAAATTGTGAGGGGAACTTCAGCTGCCAAGTCACGAGGGAGATCCGGCAGCCAAATGCTGCGCGAGTACCTGGTGATAGCCCAAAATAACTCACCAAGAATTTTACAAAGAAGTTCTCTTAAAATAAGTTTTAAATACAAAGATGGATTTTTAAAACAATGTTTTTTCAATACAGTCTATTATATATAACCATAAAACCTTTATTAAAAAAAACGAACACAGTTAAGACATAACATAGTTGCTACGCATACTAGGTTTACTTGAAGACATTTTTCAAATTCAATTAAAATTTGGTATTTTCTTTTCTTTAAATGGGCATTTTAGTACCTTTTTATATCCAAAACTAGGCAACACTGCAATTGCGGAGAGAAATTTGACTGCTCTAAGGAGAAGAAGACTAATAAACTTGAAAAAATTAAAATAAAGCGAAAAAATGTCACACACGAATAATCACCAATATCAACAAGCAGCATTTAATTCTAGTTTAATAAAGTGCAAGTTTGAAGTGGTTCAAAATTCCCATTGGTTTTTGAGATTTTTTTCCCTGTCGATGCCGCGCATTTTCTTCTTATATGAAAAATATGGAATACTCGTTGGTCTTCCAAATTTTTACAAATACAGTGCACTCGCGATAACTCGAACTAATTAAAACAGGCGCTGTTCGATTTATCGAATTTGTTCGACTTATCAATTGAGTGTGCTATGTTAAAAAAACAGTCATCGATATCGATTTTTTTCAATTAAATTTATTTATTTATTTACATATGGATATGAACATGAATATGTTTAAAATAATTAATTCGTTTCAATATTTTTCATCAAATATTTGGCAGTCTTTGTGTCAGTTACACAAAAAAGTCAGCTTTAACAGAAAAGTTAGGCTGAAAAGAAAGTTGTAATGTGTGTTTGTCTTTTCTTGCCTGCAGCAATGTTGAATATGACTTTTTCACGCAGCAATTGAAGAGTGTTAACCTTTGCGGGGCTTACTTGGCCCACTGAATTACCTTATTGATAGAGCTAACTGCCTCCTCAGATGATATCCGCTCACATGTCTCAGTTGTGTTGTTAAACTCAGACTCAGAATCACTAGTTTCAATTATTACTTCTGTGTCGGTAAATTCGGCACCATCATTCCATTTGCTAACATCATAAAGCGTAAATTCGACCTGTAAATTATGTTTTTCATGTTATGTTCTTTCAAGATGAGTCCACTTATTGGGTAATTCTTTTTTCTTTGGGACAGAAACCATTTGTATAAAGCGGCTTTCATTTTAGGAAACTCAGAAGCTTTTAAAGTTCTCCTCTTCCCAGGACCCAAAAACGTGTTGTTTACTGCTTTTAAAATTGCCTTGTCTTTCTTTTTTATAAGACTTATGGTGGACTTGGCTACCCCATATTCCTTCGCTAGAGAAGTAACACTACATCCACGTTTAATTTTGTTAAGGACTTCAGCCCTCTCTTTTAATGTTAAACACTTCAACCTTTTACGATCCATTACTCACATGCACTGATACACTACAAATGACAAATTTAAAGCAATTTGGTCAATGCAAGATGTTGTTCCCAGAAAACTAACGGGATATTAACGTCGAAATATTCATATGGACAATACACTAGTATACATATAATTTATATACATATACTATTACATATGTATGTATGTACAAAATGTACATGTTTGAAAAGAATGTGTGTACAAATAAATTTGTTTTTTTGTTCGAGTTATAGAGCTTTAATATTGTTCGAGTTACAAACTAGTCAATAGGGAAAAAAATGTGTTCGAGTTAGCACGTCGTTCGACTTAGCGGCTATTCGAGTTACCGCGAGTGCACTGTATTATCAAAATTAAAAAAAAAACAGAGGAAAAGCTGTGCGATTATAATATTTTGTTCACAAGTGTACTGGCAACTGAAGGGTGAATAACAAATTAAATAAAGAACTTATGAAATGAATATTGCTACTTCAGGCGCTTATAATTATATGAGCAATACTGTATATACGCTGCCCAAGTACTGCCATTTATACTCTCTTATCGCTTCTAAATTAGATTTCGAAATGCAGTTGAGTTTAGCCGCTGTAAGAGGTTTAGTCGTTGCTTTTGTGAACGTACTTCATCTTCAAAAAAAAGTCGCTTTGAAGAAACTGAACTTCTTCTTTATATTGATTGGCGCGACAACCGCTTACGCGATTTTAGTCGAGTTTAACAAAGTGCGCCAGTCATTTCTTTTTCAAGCAAAGAGAGTCAGTTGGACACATCAAGTGAAGCAAAGCCCTTCTCCACTTGATCTCACCACTGCAGATGAAGTCTTTATCTTCCTCTGATACCACCAGTCGAATTTTTCTCTCAAACACTCCAAGGGACGCCTCGTCGGATATTGTCATCGTCCAGCTTCTGCGCCATATGTTAGACAGGAAAATCTCTGGAGTATTCTAAGCAAGCAAGTTTATAAAGGCGGATGCAACTTTATCACCCTGTTGCGCCTTAAAAAAGCTATTCAAGAGGTGTGGGCAAAAATCGACCCTAGTTTACTTCAGCCCCTCGTACATTCGATGATTCGAATTCGCCACGACGACTAGTATCAATTACAATAAATAGCGGAGGAGATACATACAAGCTATTAAATATTATTTTATATTGTTTTCTTAAGATTTATTATTTTTTTAGGTTTCATATTAGTTTTGTCAAAATATATCTATGTACTTGCTTTTACGCCCTTAAAAAAGACTAAATTTTTACAAATAAATGAAATAAATCCCTTAACATGTTTTATTCTTACGTTTGTTTTCTTCCCATATGCCGAAAGGTAAAAAGATTTAACCTCGGATTATTTCAATACACAAACAAAAAAATTTTTCTTCAGTGTACCCTGTGCCATGCGAAAGCGGAAGTATGCGCGTCTGATTGTCCACAAGCAAGAACAAATTAGGAATTTAAATGCTATGTCCATTTCACATGCACACCAACAAATATATTATATAACGAAATTATTAATTCAATCAACCAACAACATCTCATTCATTATTCATCATTTAGAAAATATTGAATATTTTTTGCTTGATTTGTCACAACCAAATCGTCACCTTCCCAGCGATCTGCTACAAATGCCACCTCAAATCGTCGTTTAGCTCTCTACGCCACACGTTTGGTGTCATACATTGAACTGCAATTAGATTAATAGGATGAAAATTGTGCCAATTGCGATAAGCAGGTGTAAGCAGCCTGTTGCTGTGCGCCACCACTTGACACACTTTGCGGCAAAATGTCTGGCTAAATGGCGCTAAATTTGCACTTTCCAACATATTTGTCGACCGTAAGCCAACATCCCACACTTCGCTACAAATCACAGGCTACTTTGCAACGAAGGCGATTATACGAGGGGTGTTATTTTTATTTTAAGATTGGGCAGTAGGTGACGTTTTTTAATGCAAACTTATTTCAAATTTTTTGGTATGCGAGCACATTTATGCTTTGGCTTGCTTACATTGTTAAAAATCCCGTTGTTTTTTATAATTTTTGTTTTCCTCGATAGTGTTTCGAATTTTCTCTACATCAAAAATAAAATTTGCATTTCTATAGTTTTTGTTGCGCATTCAGCTTTACTTTTCTCTAAAAATAATTAACATTAAAATCTATACAAATTGCATTGCCGTGAATTATGCGTGAAATTTTGTGTGTATCTCACGGCAAAGTAGTACTCAGTTCATGCCGTGAGAACACCGCGCATAATGCCAGCAACATGTTGCCAGAAACATTTTTATGTTGCTACATATTTAAAATGCATATGGCATTTAAAATGGAGCGAAAACTGACAGTTCGTTTGGGAGTGAAGTGTCTGTGGAGGATATGGAATTTTTAAGCGAAACGTTTTGCGAAGAGTGTAAGTTGATCTTTATATTTTTCTGTGTCATTATACTTGTTGGCATGAAAAATTACAATATAAAAATTAGAAATTAAAAAAAAAAAGAGGTTGTCTGTAAAGTCGGTTTACTGACGATGGTTTAACGTGATAACGTCATAAGATAATACTGATTGAATGGTTGCATTTTTCAAAAGAAAATTTTAATTTTATTTGTTTGATAGATATTTTGTATGAATATAGAGAATGAGTTAACATTAACATAACATAATATACTTTAACATAACATAACATAACATAACATAACACAACACAACACAACATAACATAACATAACATAACATAACATAACATAACATAACATAACATAACATAACATAACATAACATAACATAACATAACATAACATAACATAACATAACATAACATAACATAACATAACATAACATAACATAACATAACATAACATAACATAACATAACAAGAACGCTGTACTCGTTGCCAGTGCTCCGAATTACAACCAAACTTTACGAAGCCCATTTTCAATACTTACTTAACAATGTGCGTAAGTTTGGTTTAATTCGGTGCAAAGACACGGCGGGTCCACGTTTTGGCATATATTTCGAGACCCTAGTCATCAATAGGTATGAAAATTACCCCGTATTAAAGCACTTATCAACAGCTTTCATTTGATACCCATATTGTACATACACAACCAAAGGTTACCCGGGTCCACGTTTTGACCTATATCTCGAGACCTATTTCCAAAATATTGTAAAATATAATCCATGTTACTCGTGGATGATGTAGCTTTCGAATGGTGAAAGAATTTTTAAAATCGGTCCAGTAGTTTTTGAGCCTATTCATTACAAACAAACAAAGTTTTCCTCTTTATAATATTAAGTATAGACAACATATCTTATAAGGTATATGGTAAATATTACCATACATTTTTTCCTTCATATATAATAAAAAAATTAATAATAATAGCATTAAAACAACAGGTATTATTAACAAACTTGGTTTTATTTTAAATTCTTCAAGTGAATCAAATTAATAATAATCAATAAGAAGGCATATGCAAATACAAATACGTGAATTTATATATGTACATATGCGCATATACATACATATATACGCTCACTTAAGTAGGAGAGAGCAAGATGTCGAACGTTGCCGTTCGTTTGCTTTGTTTGCTTTGTCCTTCGTTCCGCGCTTTCGCTTGCAGTTCATTCAATGCAATGAGCAAGGTAACGACAAATGAGCAAGGTAACGGCAATGAGCAAGGTAACGACATATGAGCAAGGTAACGACATATGAGCAAGGTAACACTAATGAGCAAGGTAACGACATATGAGCAAGGTAACACTAATGAGCAAGGTATCGACACATTTTTTCGTGCGTGCAGCCTGTTAAATCGAATTATAAGACGTTATCACGTCAAAAGCAAATTAAATGCAAAATAAAGAGGTAAGGCATCACATGCCTTTATTTTGTCCACAATAATTTGTTCCACTGTATCATTGCCGTCAGATGAAGAATATTCCATTAGAAGTATGATGGAGATAATGAAATGGCGCCTATGGTGGTACCGTTACTTTGCTCTTGGCGTATTTGACAATGAGTTACGTGGTTTTAGCACCAGTATGGCCAGATTACCATTTTCGTAACTTGATTTAGCATTTGTGTTTTTTTGTTATTTAGTCTCGGAGTTTTAGTTCTTTCTTCATGACATTTTTCTAGCCTGTTCTAATTAAAATGTAAGTTTATAATTTTGTAATATATAGATTTTTTAAAAATTAGTTCAATTTATTTAGCTTTACTTTTTTTAACATCTGGTCGCATTGCCCGCGATTGCTGTTGCTGTTGGTGTTCTTATATTGTACTTTCAGCAGTAAAATCTCTCTCTCGCTACTACAGTGTTGCCTAGCTTTGGATATAAAAACGCACTAAAATGCCCATTAAAGAAAATAAAATACCAAATTTTTATTGAATTACTTAAAGAACTTTGTATGTGTGACCAATTGTCTTTAAAATGTGCGTTTTTTTTTTAATAAATGTGTTACGGATATGTACAATTTAATCTATGAGCTTTTTGTTAAGAGAAACTCTTTTGTTAAGAGGAAGATAAGGTACTCTTTTCGTAAAAATTTCGTTATGGGTTTTTTAGTATTTTCTGGTATTTTTTTTGCTTATTTTTACTAAGATTACACCTCTTGATGCCCTATGTCCCACTAAGAATTGAAGACCGGACGAAACAATTACACCTCTATGGCTTTAATTCGCAAATAAACTTTATAAATTTTATCTAAAATATATATACTTAAATTCTCCATTTTAATCACAATTTTTATTATTTGATTCAATTCGCAAATTTCAATTCGTGTTTATTTTTATTTTGCAATCAGCTGTTTTTCACTTGCATATTCTTGCAAGTAAAAAATTATCCCCTCAAAATGATATGCCATTTTGCTCTCTCACTTTCCCCTACTTTGCAAGTTGCAACAAAACTTGATAACTTATTTTCTTCATGAACAGAGCTAATGATTATGAACTATATCAGTAACAAAGCTAAAATGTTCGTAAGCTTAGTAAGTTGCTACAACAACAACAACTTGCAGTATTCAACGAGCGTTCTCTCGGTTGTTCGTTACCGGAACGATCGGGATTTATATTCGGCTAAAGCCTGTCACTCCAGCATCATTTCCCGTAATTGTATGCGGAATATTTATGCTGCTACGACAAAAATCATTCAACGAGTTGCCAAATTTTGTGTTTCATTATCTGGACAAATTATAAACAAAAATAAACTTCTGGCGCTTTTAAACTTGATCTACTACTCCAATTTACTTTCCCATCCAGTTGTCAGCAATTTTAGCAGAAAAATCAGAACCAAAGAACGAATAGTTAGCAAAATTATAAAGCGAGGAAGTGGAAGAAGTATGCTAAATATGTATATGGTTGATTTTTACATTTGATGATATTGTACCTACAGGGTGGTCCCGTTGGAAATCTTGACGGAAAGTCAGTATCATACATGCGCGGAACGAAACGAATAGCTTTACGCTTTAGCAATGTTATGGAAATGTGGCAAACTTATTGCCAAAGTCAAGGAAGCCAAGATCATATTTTTTTTCGAATCACATTTTCATTTCTGCGGCCATGTTAATAAGCAAAATTGTCTCACCTAGGGATCAGAAAATCCAAACGTGAACGTCCAGTTTGGTGCGGATTTTGAAGCGGTGGCGCCATTGTCTCATTTTTCTTTGAAAATGGCACTGGAAACGCTATTTCAGTCAATGGTGATCGCTGTAGAAGAATAATAAAATATTTTTTTCTGACCGGAAATCAAAGGCATGAACGTTGGCTGTGTTTGGTTTCAGCCGGATGACGCGCCATACCACACAACTCATGCCATGATCTACATTTTGCGCGCCAGGTGCGGTAATCCTGTAATCAGTTGTCTGGGTGATATCAATTGGCCACCTCTAAGCTGCGATTTCTAGGGTGCCATGCAGGAGCGATTTTTTGCGAACAATCCGTTAACGATTCGGGCCCATAAGGCGAATATCAAGCAAGCCATTTGCCAGATAGAAACAAAGTACGTTTACCTTAAACAGGTTTTGGAAAGCTGGAAAAACTGGCGACCAGCACATTAATGAAATTGTGTTTCATTTAAAATAGGAATGTTGATTCTTTCGAATGAACCAATAATGAAAATAAATAATTTAATTTTTGTTAATTTTTAGAGTTTTAAAAAATAAACTACTGAGGGCAGATCCAAATGCAATAAAAAGCTGTCTGTGAGGTATTAACGAAATGCTTCTTTTTATTTAAATGGCCGTCGATGCCATTGCTTATAGAATATAACATCGCTCCAATGTCTGCTACGGCTTCGCATGGAAGAGAAGGGGACATTAACTTTTTTCCGATAATAAAGCCTTGATCAAGGCTCTGATGACGCCATAGTGCAGATCCAAACTAGTCACCTCCTGTGAGGAGGAGATCAAATATTTTGGGTGTGCAGGTAATGTTTCTCTGATCTGGGTGCCCGGACATAGGAACATAGAGAGAAAGGAAATTGCTGAAGAATGCTTGCCAGGAAGGAAACTGAATTGGTCTCAGAGACTTCGTACCCGGTTATCGGCATCCCCCTGATTGGTGTTAGAGGGGAATTGCACAACTTATTTGTAAGGAAAGCGCAGAAAAGATGGAGCTTCATTTCTTCTTGTGCTATTTCGGAAACCCTTTGGCCCCAGTACAATAGACGGAAGACTCAGAAAGTCCTGGGGACTCTACGCAATTCAAATTCGACACTCGTAGCTGTGTTTACCGCTCACTGATTGATCGGCATACACGCGGAAAAGCTAGGTTTACCATTTAACCCCCATTGCAGAACCTGTGGGCATCTTTCAGAGAAGGAGACTGTAGAGCATTTTTCTTTCTCTGTGAATATCCGGATTAGGCAACCAGACAACTAAGGCCACTGGGCGCTTCATTCTTCGACAGCCAGGGGCAGTGCACTAACATAGATCCCATCAATCTCTTTTATTAGAACAACAGCTCTGGCTGGCTGTAGATATCTGCGTGTTGGAGGTCTCATAATGGTAGAATAATGGCGCTTTAGTATTACTTAGGGAGTACCAGAGTGGTACTTCAGCCATTTCATCTACGTATCTACCAAATCGCGCAATCTTCCTATTCCTAGATTTCATTCTCTGCAAGTGCTGCCCAATCGCCTAACATGCGCCATGGCCATCTGACATCAGAGACTGAATAATAACTAACGTCGCCGAAATAACATCAGCGCCGCCAATATCGACCAAATATACTTTTATTAGAAAGCGTTATAAATTCTAAGCGTTCACAATTCTAGAAAACTAAATAGCACCCCTCGTATTATCCATCTCTACATATCTACATTCATACATACATGCATCGAGCGAGTGACTGAATGTAAATTTGTTGGGACAAAATACCGTTTGCTATTTGCACTGTACCGGCTAGTAGTTTTCGGTTTAATTATCATTTTAAGGCACGTAGAGGTTGCTGGGCTGATGATTAGCCTGTACCGGCGGCAGCTAGTGCTCGATTGGTTAATCGACAGCGCTCTGCAGTGACTGCCTTCACTCCGATAGTGAATTTAGTTTTGTATGTAATTAGAGGGCACAGGAATGACTGTAAAGAAAAAAAAAAAAGTTCAAAATCGTTGGGCGTATAATTGCGTACATTTTTGAGCTCAGTTTTTATGTGATTTTAAACCACTTAAGCGTTTTTTGTTTATGCACCTGTATGCGTCCATGCCTGATTTTTATTTTAGCGGTGTGGGCGACAGCAAACCCAAAATAGTCTGTGAAGCGTGTCAATGGCCATTGGCCCCCATTTTCTTATTTCTCTATACGCCCTGCGCCACGCTGTTGTCTCTTTAGTATTGCTATTCTATTATTAAAATCGCGCAGTCCACTACTTACCGGCTGACAATTTCTGCTTACGTACATACATACATACATACATACATACATACATACATACATACATACATACACTTTTGTGCATATGCATAAAAACCAAATATGCGCGTTTTATTATACTTTGATGTACATAGATCATAAAACTTTGTGCCAGAAACGCATTGATTTAGCTGGGCTGATAGTTGGGCTACGCAGAAAATGCTTAGCATAACAAAACAGCCGAATATATTGTAGTTGGTGGGTAGAGCGGAGCGGCGCAATTGTTTTTTTTTTGTTTTTTTTTTTTGCCGGTGGCAAGTTATGCCTGCGTGAAAGCTTGACCAAAATAAATTGATTATATGGGCGTTAGTGCTGAGGGGTTTCTCTTTTGCTCTTCCGCCCTTCTACTCATCTGCTCATCTATTCTTTTGGCCTTCTACTCCTCACCTCCTTATTCTGATTTAGTTTTTGCATTTTTAATATGAAGTATTTGCCATTTGCCGGCAACAACTGGTGGGGCAGGCTGTTAGAGATGTGCAAAGTATTTACCGGTGCAAAGGCGCTGATGTAGTGAGAATTTTATTTAAAACTAGCTGTACCCGGCGCGCGTTGGTTTGCCAACAACTAAAACAAATTAAGAAAAGTAACTGTAAAGAAAAATCAATACACAAATATTCAATTCATACTAAACCATTTTATTGATTTTGTTTATTTCGAAAAAATTGTGACATTACAAAGTTTAGTTTCAATTCGATGTTTATTGAAGTGCTGTGGGATACGCAATGGCCCCTATTAAGAGTTACATTCGATCTTCGATATTCGCTGGTTGTCGAAGATCGAAAATCGAATGTCAATTTGGTACTATGAGCGGTGCAACCCTATCGAAATTTTCGTTGTTTACCGAATTTAGAGTCGAATGCAATTTTGCTTTCGATCGTGTAGCGTATTGTGGGAAAATTTGTTAAAGTGTAAGTTGTTTGCGATTATTTATGGTTTTATAGTAACCAAATAATAAATATATACTAATTTTGTTAATTTTATGCAGGTCGAAAGTCGTGAGTACCAAACAACAATTAGAAAGGCGAATCCACAATTCGCAAAAGGGATTTGCACCAAAGTTCAAGCAGCAAAAAAAATGGTAGGAATTTACAACGGAGCTGAATTGCTTGGGACCACCAGTGAGAACGGCAGCAAAAGGGATTAAGCTCAATAATGGTTTTTTTTTGTGATGTTTATAGAAATACATTTTTATTTTCCCTTGGTAGGTATGGGCTGAAATACGTAGAGGAACTGAAATACATATTTTTTTCGAATGACGAATAATTGAATAAAGAAAATTTATAACAAAAATAAAACAGAAACTGTGGCGTAAAGGTTTCTATTTAATACTTTTTAGATTTTTCTATAATATTCTCAAAATTTCATTTCTTATGTTTTCTACTTCTCCGTTATTTGACTCCACTTCAAAATCTTCAGCATCATCGTACACAGCGGGTTGAGCAAGTCCTAGCATACCTTCATTACCAATACTCAATTGGTACGATCCCTGAGCACAAAATCGCAGAACTGTGGCTAGCTTTAACATATTTGGAATGGATTTGGCTCGGGTGCACTGCTGCAACTGGTTTTCTGTACTGGACAGTAGGTTCATAAACGCCTCTTTAGATAATCTAAAGTTCTATAAAAATCTGTAAGGAAATTTCTGTAATATTAAGTACGTCAACACATTTTGAAAATTCTAAACTTACTCAGTGGAAGCCATTTCTAGGGAGTTGGATGCGCCCCTCAACTGTTTTCTGCTTCTAGCTAGTTCACTAATCTTTCATCGTCCGATGAATCGTCGAACCACAACTCCGTTGTACTCATTTTCACAAAAAATACTTTTTTTTACTTTTAAAAATGTTGTTAGCAAAGAATTTCAACACAATCGGTTTTTCTTTTATTTTGATTTGCTGTATCAGCTGAGAAAAATTATCTATTGTAAATGCGTCGAGCGATCGAAATTCACAATAGTCCTATTCTTCAACGAATGAGCACCATAATACCAAATGAAAATTCGTTCGATCAGCACTTTCGACTACAGTCGAAGATCGAATGTTGCTCATAATAAGGGCCAATATTTCTTGTTTTTCCATCTGGTGCGTAGACGAATTAATCGACAGGTTTTCCGACACGTGAGGAAGCCACATAGAGCTGTCCATGGGAGAAGCATGGATTCGCCAAATTTAATCCTCACACTTGTAACGATTGTCCTTGTGCTTTGTTAATAGTCATTGCGAAAACGAGTCGCACCGGGAACTGTAAACGTTTGAATTCGAATGGCATATCTGTCGCGATCATTGGGGTACGTGGCAACAGTAAGTCTTCACCTTAGAATTTTCCAGTCCAAATTGTTGCCTCGATGACATTGTTCATCATTTTCTTGACTGAGACTCTGGCTCCGTTGCAAAGTCGTGGTGGATTTATGTTTCGCAAAAGAATGATGGGTATGCCAATTTTCAATGTAAGAACGTGCCTGGTAAATCAATCGAATTCTAGAATTCAGTTGGATAGTTGACAACCTGAACATGTCATATTCGTTTCCTCTGTGTAAAAATACACCTGGTGGCGAGTGGCATCAATGAGCATATTCTACAAACCTTCTCCGTGAAAAAATACACATATGTATATACCAATTTGTATATTATAATAATCGGTCCAGTAGTTTTTTAGTTCATCGATGACATACAGGCAAACATTAATTTTTATATATAAAAGAAGATTATATTCATTGAAATTTATTGATATTTACTTATACCATATCGTCCCCTTAGTATTAAAATAGCCTATAAATTTTTTGATGTTTTGAGAAAATGAATTTCAAACTTTTTGTCGAAAGTAGCTCTCACTCAAATCTCGTTATGTCTGTAAGTATTTATTATTTTTTGACTGACGTTTTGACCCACTTTGTGGAACTAGAATTTGACCAAATTTTGACCACATATAAAATCGACGATGGAGAATCCAAAAATTCAATAAAAAAATAATAGCCTATGAGCACATAGTCTATTGTTATACTAAGGGGACGATATGTTGAATTCTAAATACAACTCTGCAAACCAATCCTGCTCTCTTATACGAACAATTGTACTTCACTTACATGGAACTTTGTACTTGTACCACATTAGATAGTAGGCGATGCCAAAAATGTAAAACGGCACTTAGAATAAAAACGCGAATTACATCGACACGATTTTTTCTTTCTCTGCGCGGAAATACTGCTTCACCATATACAGTTAGAGTTTTCAAAAAATCGATTTATTTATTTTTTTCTTAATGTTCATATATTTAAGAATACGCACAGAAACTTTGAAAAAGCGTTTCAGAGGGCTTAAAAGTACAAGGCCGGAGCGGCAGCGCGTTTTTCTCAAAATGGTGCTTTCGAAGTCGGTGACCAACATTACTCGAAAACGGCTAAACCGATTAGACTCAAATTTTAACACGAGCTTCTTAAATATATTTTTTAGTAATTAATCGAAGGTTTTTTCTCACCGATAAATATTTTTTATAAACTTTTTAAGGTCGAAATTTTGGTAAAAAATCAATTTTTTTTTGAGAAACCGCCATTTTGTCAAAAAAATTTATTTTGCTTATTCTTTCGATTAATTACTAGACTTAACATTACTTTAACGAAATCTGTTTGGTTTTTTAATTTGAGAGGATCCAGTTCAGAGATAAAGCGTTTTTCAGTAAGAGCGCTTAAACTTTTTTTTTTGAATAAAACACAAACGGTTTTACTTTTTTAACTAATTTTTTTTCATGATCGATTTTGAACATATACATTTAAGTATGAAATTCGATTTCTTTTGCATGACCACCGCGTGCACGTTTTACGAAGTCCAATCGTTGAACCCAATTTTCGACCACTCTTTTGCATAAATCGGCCGAAATTCCAGCAATTTCGCGTTCAATATTGGCTCTGAGCTCACAAATCGTCGCCGGCTTGTTACTGTAGACCAACGACTTCACATAACCCCAAAGAAAATAGTCTAGAGGCGTCAAATCACACGAGCGCGGCGGCCATTCGACCGGTCCATTTCTGGAAATAATGCACTCATCGAACTTACTCTTCAACAAATCAATTGTAGCGTGTGCTTTGTGGCTTGTGACCCCGTCCTGTTGAAACCATATGTCGTCTAAGTCCATACCATTCAATTGCGGCCAAAAATAATCGTTTATCATGTCGCGGTATCGATTTCCATTCACAGTAACGTGGCGATCGTTCTCGTCAACGAAAAAATATATCCCAATTACGCCGCCGGCATGTAAACCGCACCAAACAGTGATTTTTTCGGGATGCAACGGTGCCTCATGAATCACGTGTGGATTGCTTTCTGCCCAGTAACGCATATTTTGCTTGTTGACAAAGCCATTGAGCCAAAAGTGAGCTTCATCACTGAAGATGATTTTTCGACTTTAAACTTTCTTAACAGAACACGCATTTTTATAATAAAATTCAATGATTTGCAAGCGTTGCTCAAGTGTGTAGCGTTCCATGATGAAATGTATACTAATGAAGTTTACAAATGACAAGCGAAAAATAAAAAATATTGCGTCGTTCGCCCTCCGTATCGGAAAAAAGTTGAAGCGCACCTATTGAAAAACGCTATAAAAGGGGTTACCGCAAAATGGCTTTTTTGAGAGGTGTTCCCGGAGATCAGCTGTAGCTCCTTTCCAAATAACTATTTTTTCAAATACGAACTCTTAGAACACAGTTAAAAGATAACATGATATGTGTACAAATTTTTACATCAATAAATTTAAAAGTTTTCTCACAAAAAATTCTGGAAAATTCGCTTTTTTCGGCCTTTTAACTGTACATAACGCCTTAAGGTCTGATGACCGGGCTTGTAATCTGCGGTCGGTCTTGAAGTTATGGACGTTGCTCATATCTATTACTTAATATTGAAATTATTGTACTTTTTAACTTCAGTGGAACAAGGTTTCAGAGACGCCTAGGCAGTTTTCAAAATATTAATCGCGCAAAATTTTGAGAAAAGGCTGTTAGTTCGGAACACTAATTGAGAATAAAGGCTTTTGTATTTTTTGATTATACATACTTGTATAAAGAAAAGGTAGTTTTTACAAATAAAGGGTGGTTCAAACTTTTTTTTCACCACACCTAACGAGCAAACCTGGTATCTATTATCCTTGTACTGTGGTAGTAGTAGTAGTAGTTATTGTTGTTGTTGTAGCAGCACACATATTCCACATGCATGCACGGGGAATACTGCTGAAGTGACAGACCTTAGCCGGATATAAATCCGGGTTGTTCCGGTAACGTAGAAAACCGACTGTAGTTATTTTGGTTAAGATAGATGGTTGCTTATCTGAGAGAGTTGATCGTTTATCTGAGAGAGATGATCGCTTATGAGAGCTTTTCGCAAAGATAGTTGTATTTGTATTTGCTGTATTTTCCAATATGTTTCAAGTGGGAATACTTTCAGCGCAGTTACATAAAGTGCTATAATTCAAATTTGGTTTTTTTGTTAGATAAGTATGCAGAATTAGTGGCCGCCGTAGCCGAATGGGTTGGTGCGTGACTACCATTCGGAATTCGCAGAGAGAATGTTGAAAAATTAGGAAAAAAACATTTTTCTAATAGCGGTCGTCCCTCGGCAGGCAATGGCAAACCTCCGAGTGTATTTCTGCCATGAAAAAGCTCCTCATAAAAAAATATCTGCCGTTCGGAGTCGGTTTGAAACTGTAGGTCCCTCCATTTGTGGAACAACATCAAGACGCACACCACAAATAGGAGGAGGAGCTCGGCCAAACACCCAAAAAGGGTGTACGCGCCAATTATATATTGTATATATATGCAGAAATTACCACAATCTCTCCTTTTATGCTGGGCCACAAATTTCTGGCATCTTGTTAAATGAAAATACGTTTTTACTTTTACTAAGGAAGGCATAGCAAATTAAAAACTTTAAAGTAGTTCTTCTTGTATTTTAGTTTTTTAGATTATGACACTCGTGCAGTTAAAATTGCGAGCCGAAAAGAGCTTAGTAGGAGGTGTGGCAAGATCTGTGTTTGCAAAATAATCCTCTATGCATTTGGACCACCTGGCAGACATGCAATTTGAAAGTTTAATAAAAATATAATCAAAGTTGGCAATTAAATTGAAATTTGTGGGGAGATGTGAAATTAGCTGTTTTGGTTGTTTTTTGCTTTCTTCGAAGTAATAGTTTTATAACTGTCCAAGCGTAGGCGGCCGTTTTTAGTGCTTGTTTGGTTTATTGTTTCTTTCATTTCCACATTTTCATACAAGTGCACACATTTTTGCCTACTCAACTCATCTCTAACAAACAATCTCTACCATTGACTAACATTCATACACATCTACAGTCATCGCTCAGACATGCGATGGTGCGTGCCAAAAATTTTAATGGCGCTTGTCAGCAAGTATGTAACCAGCCGACCGTTCGTAATGCTTGGCATATTGTGGCATTCGGCTGACACTTTGAAAATTTCGAGTTAATACAAAATTCTTGACTTTCGCTTCATATCAAGCATAACGAGCGCGATTTTGTTTACCCACACACGCACACGCACATACATGTCAAGTACACGCACACACACATGCAGGTGCATATACTCGTATACATAACTCGCTGTTGGTAACGGCTTGGCGGTCTCGACCCTGGCCGTATAGTAAACGTACTTCAATAGAACTTTTCTTTTCCACTTGGCAATGAAGAAACGCACAACTTTGTAAAATTTCTTTAATTTTTGTGTTTTTGTATTTTTACATTTGCTAATTTGTGCGAATGCTTTTCTATGTATGGATTTTATTTGCTTTGTTATTCGTTTTTTGTTTTTATACAAATTATCTTATCTGTTTTATGCATTTTTTTCGCGTCTGCCTTTCTTTTTCTTTTCTCTCTCCAATCAAAAACTAGCTTTTTCTTCTAAATTAATTGGCTTGTGTGGATCTGCATTATTCAATAGATTTTTTTGTTCTTGTTTTCAATAGCGCATTGTTTGTTGTTATTAACCCATTTAGCCGACCTGCTTAGCAGTTTTGTTTCCATTGAGATGCTCTGAAAAGGCAGTCTGCCCTATATTTGAAAAAAAAAAAGAAATTCTCCGTGGGAAATTACCACAAATAATTTTTCGAATAGATAAGCACAAAGTTCCCACGCGGCATCACAATGGGCTAAGAGTGTGAGCGTGTCCCTTAGACGATAATCGCAACAACCTGACCTAACCGATCGAAAAGATCGTCCCACGTTATATGGGAATTCCTGGACAAAAACGAGTCCCTCGAGTTGAGATATGAATGTACATGATTCCATAGGCTAATCTTCTAAAAACCTTTCGAAGTTGATTGCCGAAAAGTTGAAAAGACCTTTCTCAAAGAACTTTTCAGGTGCTCATATGGACAGGGTAACGTACTTTTTGAGAGTTTTGAGAGCAAATGAGAGTAAAGAAAAAAGTATTTTGCTTGCTCTGCCTTTTCGCCCCTTAAGACTAGGCACGCAGTGCTCTAACTTGCGGCTTGGAATGACCATTACGCAAGTTAATGAAAAACTGCAGTTAGTCGTCTGCTAAAACAGTTAATAAAAATTAAAAAAAACTTCTGTTTAAAAAAATGTTCAAATGTTCATTTCTTCTTTTGTTTAGCTTCTCTTCTTTGAACATCTAGAAATTTCAGTATAAATATTGAGATTTTTTCATGTCGCTTTACTGTGGCTTAAATCTTTTTCTTTGAGGTTGCTCTTGAGAATGAGGTCACGAAATAATCGCAAAAAAATTTACAAAATTGAAGTGAATGCCAATTGTGATATCAACATAAAATAGTTTTATTTGCATTCAAAGCATTTTTTGTTGATTTTTTCGATGAAAAAAGGGCGCAACACTTTTAATTCATTAAAATCGCACTGTGCTCGAATTTTTTTGGGCAAAAGTTTTGCTAGTTGATCTTACTTCATAAGGCTATTTAAATTCAATGGTGTTTTGGACGGCTAGGAACTCATTCCATGACATTCAATTGTAATAAGTTTTAGTGAAATTTTCAATTGATTTTGATTTTTGATATCCGACAATTATTGAGCGGTGACCATTGGTTGTAATCGAAGAACCACTCGATGGATTTTATGAAATTTGTACAGCTCAAATCATAAAACTAACCGATTGAATAATTTTTATTTTTATTGAAGATTTTTAAATTAAATTTGGAAAAAAAAAATGCTCCTTATAAAAAATATCTGTCATGACGAGGCGACATAAAACTGTAGGTCCCTTCATTTGTGAAAGAACATCAAGACGCACACCTTAAACTGGCCACCCAACCTGGCACTCGATAGGGTGCTTACAATAAAAGAAAAAGCAGATATTCTGAACAAATTAAAATAACAAAATAACAAAAAAACTCTCACATGCATAGAACAACAATAATTCGTATTAAAAAAGCAATGAACAGTCCATAGAGAAGTTTGTTACGCGTTCTGAATTCGGTCCAGATAAAAAAAAACTCTTAAAATTTCTAAGTATCCAAAAATGGAAAAGGCGTTTTTTAATTGGTTGGGGGAATAAAAGGCCAAAAACTTAACAATTAAAAATGATAAAAATTTCCATCCAAAAAAAAAAAGAAAAATTAAATATTTCCATCACTCAAAATTAAAATAAAGATTTCTACAAATACTTCCTAAATAAAAAAAAACGATTTCCATCACTTAAATTCAAAATAAAGATTTCCATTAAAAACTTCTTAAATTAAAAAAAAAAATGTCCATCTACCAAAATCTTTGTTTTTGTATTTAGTAACGGTTTTCAAAACAAAATGGATGATTAATTTTGTGGCACCTTGTATATCTTTATAAAAAAAAAATAATAGTAAAACTCAGCAATATGTCGCGCTGCTATTATTTTGACCACCACTGTGTTTATATCTCTTACAAAAAATTGTTTCTGAAAGTTATAAAATCGTCGCGCCATAAAAAATCACTTTCCATCACTCAAAATTCGAAAAAAGATTTCCATTAAAAACTTTTTAAATTAAAAAAAAAAGTTTCCATCCCCTAAAATCTTTTTTTTTTAGTAAAAAATATTTTCAAAAACAAAATGGATGATGAATTTTGCGCCACCTTTTACATTTTTATAAAAAAACAAAAAAAAAAAAATGATTAGTAAATCTTAGCAATATGTCGCGCAGCTACTATTTTGACCACCACTGTTAAGTTTATATCTCTTACAAAAGATTGTTTCTGAAAGTTATAAAATCGTCTCGCCATGTTCATGGAATGTGTATGTGGGCCTTAAAATAAAAATTGTTGTACACTACGAAAGTAACAAAAATGCAACAACTAATATTTTCGTATATCAACGTAGAAAAAATCCATTCATACATACTCGCACTTCTCCATGTGTGAAAGAGTTTTCTCAGTTGTCACATTGTCAAAAAATCTCACATCTCAGATCTCAGATGTGATGCGCTCATTACTGGCTGTTGGGAATTTTCGCAGCTATGAAATAAATAAATGAACTCAGCATCTGTCGCAAAAATAAAAACAAAACCAAAAAAGAAAAGGAGCAAAACGCAAGAGAAAATTCCGACCACACCAAATGCACAACTCATTTTGTAATGAATAAAATCTTATATTCCGCATTCCATTTTTCATTTAATTTCCCACATCCCTCCCTCCCCCAACAACTGCAATGCGAAAATTCCGTCGAGGCCGCGAATCTGAAAAGTCGCAGAGTCGAAATGCTTCAAAATAACGAATGTCGCGCTGCATTGCTTCGCCTCGATTTCCATTAATGAGTTGTACGACGACTAATTCGCATTGTTGCATTCGCAAATTGTGTTTATCATCCAACAGTTTTCGCCGTTTTTCGCCACGACGTTTGTATTTGTACAACAGCAAATGTAATTAAAATAGAGTGAGGGAAAAAGTAAAAATGCAATTTAAGTTTTGTCGCAATCATAGGCCGACCTGTAAGTGGTTAAACAAATGATACTTCTCTCGCACTGCAATGCTTTCATGTGTCCGAGTGTGAGTAAAACCACTACACAGCGTTTTGCCTGCCGCCGCATTCACACGCTTTTGCTGCGTTTTTGTTTCTAATAAATTTTTAATTCCAGCGCAACTGAAAGTAGAGCAACTACACTGCTACGACCGCATAGAAAAGTTGTTGTTTATTGTTTTTTTGTTTCTCTTTGTATTTTTGGTTAATTCAGTTTAAAGAAAATAAATACAAATGAATTGGGCGAACTGTAATGTAATTAAATTTTCTAATGTCGCAACAGCAGCAGCAGCATTGCTAATATGTTTTTGTCGCGTAATGATTAAATTGATTGCTGGGCATATTTTGCGATGAGGGATGTCTAGTTTTTAGATTTTTATGATCCCGGGGATTTCGGGATCTTGTTATTACAATCTTAGGATGTAGATATTCCTCATTTTACAACAACTGAATTGAAAAAATTGCATCAATATTATTAGGTGCGCAACTAAGTTCTCGTTGTTTTTTTTGATGAAAATACAACTTTATTCTGAAAAAATGGTTACAAGTGAATCATTGAAAGCATTGCCCATCGTTGGCTACTACTTTTTCCCATCCTTCTGGTAGATCTCGTATACCGTCGCGGTAAAACTGTTCATCTTTTGAGGCTATCCACGGATCAAGCCATTTTTTATGTCTTCATATGAATGGAACTGCTGGTCAGCTAGACCATGTGATAATCGGACGGCGCTATATCTGGAGAATATGGCGGGTGGAGTAGGATTTCCCATTTCATTGTTTCCAGAGAGGTTTTAACGGGTTTGGCAACGTGAGGCCGAGCGTTGTCATGCTCTAGAATCACTTTTTCATGCTTCTCCGCGTATTGCGGCCGCTTCTCGCGCAGTGCTCGGCTCAATCGCATCAATTGAAGTCGATACCGATACCCAGTGATTGTTTCGCTTGGTTTTAACAGTTCATAATAAATAACACCAACTTGGTCCTACCAAATACATAGCATAACCTTCGCAGCGTGAATATTCGAGCGAGGTGACGACGTAGAAGCATGACCGGGCAGTACCCATGACTTTCTTTTCTTTGGATTGCTATAATGAATCCATTTTTCACCACTCGTCACGATGCGATGAAGAAAACTCTTCCTTTTTTGCCGCTGGAGTAGTTGCTCACAGGCGAAGAAACGACGTTCAAAATCCCTTGGTTTTAATTCATAAGGAATCAAAGCCCCCTATTTCTGAATGAAATGGATTGGCGGATAACTTCTAATACTGAATCAAGCTCTTTCTGCGTTTGACACGGATCCTCATTGAGCAATGCCCCGAATTCAGCGTATTCGAAGGTTTTTGGCCTTCCTTCACACGGACGGTCGTCAACTCGTTAAAATCACCGTCTTTGAAGCAACGGAACCGACATAACTTTAAGGTAATACTAAGGAGTATTTACTTAGAGAGAGAACTCCGAAATTCATAATGTCCAAACAATGGGTCTCAAATTCACCAGACGCGAATCCGATGGATTATTCTCTTTGATCCATTTTGGAGAGCAAGGTCCGAACTAAAAGATTCACCAGTCTTGAGGCGCTGAAAAAAGCCATTGTCCGCGAGTGGGCCAAAATATCTACAACTCACATTCGGGCAGTTTGCGTTTCGTTTCTAGACCGACTCAAGGTCATAATAGTCAAAGCAAAAGGTGGTTATATCGAGCAAAAGTAAAATGAATCTAAATTTTTTATTATTTTCACACATTTTTTACTTTGAATTGAATAAAAGTAATTTTCCAAACTAAATTTTTGGCCTTTTTAATTGGTTACACTTCGAGTGCCGGACTCTGTAGAAAGATTTGCGCCTGCTTTGGCTAGTAAACACACTTTCGCGTTTCCTTAAATTCCCTTGTGTCTTCGAACCCAGTTGAAAGTTGTGCCCTCGACCATCCATCTTGACTCATAACGTTTAGGCCTCTTCTTGAGATGAGGTTGACCAGGTAATCTGCATAAACAGTTCGCTTTGGTGCTTCGTTTCTCATTTAAGTAAGATTCTGTTCACTACCACAGTCCACAGTAGAGGTGAGAGTACGCCTCCTTGTGGTATACCTCTATTAGCTCTCCGATATGTGATCAAACAGCCCCATTCTGTTACCACTGTGCGACAATTGAATAGGTTGCCAATCCAGTTTTGTAACGATGGTTGTGTGTCAAATGATCCTAGACCCTCCATCAGTGCCTCTTTCGGAACATTGTTGAAAGCGCCAGATATAATCAAATGCGTCGTAAGAAATTATAAGTCTCGGATATCCGGCATTGTATGCAAATAATACCGCAATTTTCGGGACTTAAAAAATACTAAAATGACATCTCTAGTTGCTATGCTCATACTTATGTATTCACCAACGCATCGACGGTAATTCGTAAACAATTGTTGCTATTATACTTTATTCGTACCTTTACAAAGGCGCTGCTCACAGAGAAGTGGAAGTAGTATTTGTCATGTCACGTTATTAGCGTGTGAAATAGCCAGTGGACCGGGTGTTAGATGCTTATGTATGTATCTCGTGTAAAGTTTTCATTAGGATTTTTATTGGTTTGCTTTCGTAAACTTTGAGAAGTATAGATCTCGAATTTATAAGTTGAAAGCCACATGGCAAAGATATTGTCATGATTATTTTTACAAATAATACATCAACATTTTACCCAATTTTGAGACTGGTTTTGGTTACTTTTTTTGAATGTTCCACAAACCTTTTATCCCAATTCCACGCCTTTCAATTAGATGATTTTTATAAATACCATACAAGCAAACAAATTTAGTTCAAATAACACCCATTTCCGCTGAAGTGTGACTAAGAAGGTGTCGCCTGCTGAAATTAAAATTTGAACTGCGGAAGCAGGCCGGTGAAGTTGTGACATATTGAAAACATAAAAACAAAAAACCAAATATGTGCAATTACGCTCAAATGTATTTATGTGGAAACCAGTTTATAGTTTATTTATTCAAAGCTTAAACCAATAATTACACCTGAAGTGTGTGAGCGCGAGTAAATACAGGCGCCTCTGTCGGCAATGCCCATTGTTTACTCGCACATAAAACAGTGAGTAGCGGAACAATGTTCAATATTTGTTGTTAATTGTCAAATGAAATATGACAACAATTTGCGGCAACGATAGCGAGAAATATTCCATAATTTATAGGCGCAGATGTGTTTGAACTACTCGGAATAAAGTAGGCTTCTATAAATCAAGAATATTTAAATGAATTTACAGCTGTCAGCTGATGAATAGGAAATTAATAGGGGAATAAATCAATTCACTGACGATCCTATAACTTAGATTCAAAGCAGTTGGACGCATTTCAATGTAGTTAAATGAAAGCAAAAGTTAGAAATAATGTAGACATTCAATTGACATCAATTGACATAAAAGGAATAGGCGACATATGTATGTAGGTCATTTTGGTCGAACTTCTTCAAAGAAGAGAAATGAAATATGTATTTACGTTAATCATATACATATATATTTTCTCATAGTTCCTAGATGAAACATAGGGACTCAAATCACTAATCATAGTTTCCTGAAATTATAACAGATTACCATCTCTCACAGTATTGTATCCAGTGAGAATTCATAAGACTTCTCCATCTAGGCATAGCAGCCTATTTGCCGCCCTTCAAACTATTTGTTTTGCCTTTGTCCTGGGCTTTACATCCAGCGTCGTATGATTTCTGTGTCTTCTGAGCTATTTTGGTTGTGGTTATAGCAGCACAATTCTTCCACATAAAAATCGCGGAATGTTGCTGGAGTGACAGCCCGTAACCGGATATAAATCCGTATCGTTTCGATAACGTAGAGCCAACTGCTGTGGGAAAGTGCCGTGTTAGTCGTTAATAACGCCGTAGTTACGTAGACTTTGGTAAGCTCGCAAAAGGGTTCTGATCCAAGGAGGCTTGATGTAGCGCCTAATTTGCAAGGTGTCTGTCTTTTCATTGTTAGTCATAAGCAGTGGTTCTTTAACCATATAAACCCTTTTTTGTATTTAATGAATGGCGCCAAGTCTCTCTAAAGCTGGTCCTTATAGTAAGACGCCAAATTATAGGACGGGAAGGGAAGATTTCGCTTCTAAAAGTAGCAATTTTAGACAAAAGTAAGACAATCAAAAATAAAATGTATCCCTACCTCAAAGGTTTTTCTTGCATTCTATCGAGAGACAAATCTTAAGATCACAGAATATTTAAATAAAAGAATTTAAATTTAAATTTCCTGAAATATTTCATTTTTAAAAAGGAAATTATATTAATTTGATCAAGGATAAGGGATATTAAGGATAAAAAAGATAATGTTTTAATTTATGTGTAGTAAAAGGGGATCAGATTGGCGGTACCCTTTCCAGATCACGCTTGAATACCGTCAAACTAAATACATAATTTATTTTGAGTGTTCATTGACATTTCATTATGGAAAACCTCAACAAGTTTAAAAACCGTGCAATTGTATTACGAAAATCGACGCTCTGTGCAAAATGCTGTAAAAAATGCTCATTGCGAGCTCAGGCCAAATTATGGCGTTTAGTAATGAGACCTATTTTTGGTTTAATGGCTACGTCAATAAGTAAAATTGCCGTATATGGGTTGAAGAGCAAAAAGCTATTCCAGAACAGGTGGGTGGGTTGTGTGGGTATGTAAAGTTCAAATGCTTTGTGGATAAACTAGCTTCGATTGAGGCATTGGAAGCCAACATTTCTAAAGTTATTCACGAGATACCGATCGAGGTCCTCCAGCGGGGCACTTAAAATTGGTGTTTACGGATGGCCGAATTACGGCCGAGTTGCAGCCAATAAATTAAATATTTAAAAAGGTAAATCAGAATTTTGCTTTAATCGTGGAATTCGCTAAATGTGTGGTCTATTTTTTGCTCATCTGATTAGGTTTGACAACCTTGACTTCACTTTTTGATTGACTGCGTGATTGAAAACATATAATTTCTTTGGTCTACTTAAATTTAAAGTAATTGCTACCATTTTTTTTTTAATATTGGTCGGGGAAAATCTTTAACCGATTTTGAAAAAGGTCAAATTAAAGGCTATATTGAATCTGGCCTAAAACATAATGAAGTAGCAAAGAAGATTGGTCGAAGCCAAAACGTGGTAAGCAATTTTCTTCGTAATGAAGCCGATTACGAGAAAAAAATGAAAGGAGGAAAAAAATATGCTACAACGGCATGAGAGAGGCGACCAATCCTTCGAGCTGCTTCGAATTCCCACCTCTCTGCCAGTAAAATCAGGTATGAATGCGGTGTAAATGCTAGTTTGGCAACGGTAAAACGAGTTATTCGGAGTGCTAAACACTTAAAGAGATTAAAAATATAAAAAAAAACCTCTCAATGATGCACGGAAGGAAGCGCGACTTCGATTTGCGCGGGATCACATGACATGGAACAAGGAGTGGAAGGCTGTGGTCTTCTCCGACGAAAAAAAGTTCAATCTCGACGGACCGGATAGCTACAACTACTATTTTCACGATATGCGAAAAGAGGAATGCTTTTTGAGTCATGATTACGCCTATACAGGAGGCGTAATGGTTTTGGGAGCCATATCGTTTTATGGAACTTGCGAGCTGCAGTTTGTTTCATCAAAGATGAATGCAAATGTCTACAAGACTGTGCTCCAAAAGGCTTTTCCCCAGTTTTCCGAAATTTGTGGACCTATTCAATGGGCGTACCAACAAGACAACGCCGCCCCCATCCACACAGCCCGGGTTACAAAACAGTGGATTAAGGACCAGAATGTCAACTTGCGCGAGTGGACGCCATACTCCCTAGACATAAATGTTATCGAGAATATTTGGGGACTTTTATCCAGGAGAGTTTATGAAAGGGGAAGACAATTTCCAGACTCGGCGACCCTGGTTGAAGCGATTAAAAAAGCCTGGTCAACTATTTCACTGAGTGCAATTGAAAAATATTTCGATTCCTTATCAACTCGAATGTTTGAAATAATTAAGAATAAGGGTAGTCCTACCAAATATTAAATAATGCAGAAATAGTGTCTTTTATTATTTCAGTTATCAAGTGCCATGAAATATTGCTGTGAATAATTTGTTTTTAAAGTTTTGTTGGTCAAACCTATTCACTTGAGCCAAAAATAATGTAGATTTTCAGCTATGTTTTTGAAAATATAATAAAAAAAAAATATATAAAAACCAAACCAAAAAAAAAAAAAATTTTGTATTTTATAAATAATTGATCGTTTTACTTAACAAAATTTATTTGGTTAAAATCCGAGTGCTCGTTATGAATATATTATGTTCAAAGTCTAAAAAAGAAGTCAAACCTATTCAGTTGAGCGGCACTGTAAGACGGCTCTTTCTCACACCAGTTGAAACCAAATATGGAAATAGCCATTCAACACTTCAAAGTGGGCAAAGGAAATATGCTGTTATTTTTTATTAAATTGCATTGGTCAAACACAGTTTTTTTTCATTAAACTAAACTCAAAAATTATTGAGGAAAATAAATGTTATACTATAAAATTATCTTTATTATAAAGAAATAAATTTGCACAGTATCCTTTTCTTTGTTTCCTCTTCCTCAAACAAATTATAATTAATTTTTTTATATTTATATATTTTCAGGTGAGTTCCCAATATGCGAGTCCAACTGTTGGTTGTTTACTGTAAGTGTTATAATTTTTTAATTTTTATTTCGCCCATCATTACAAAGAGAGTGAATATTCGCAGGCAGACATTTTCATATATTTGAAATAAATTAAATAAATGGATTATTTTCACTTTAGAAGTCTGTCAACTGACAGATTTGGCATTGACATTTACGAAATTGAATCGATATTCTCGACCATGACGTGCTGTAGAATATTTGATATCAAATGGCTTTTCATTTGTGTGCCAATTCGCAAAGGTGCATTTCCTTACACTTCGGCAAATCTCTAAGCTTTGTTGGTTTCTTTTTTTCGAATTTTGTAATTTCCATAACAGAAAAGAATCCGACATTCAGCCGCTCTGCTATGAGACTAAGCGGCTCTAAGTGTAAATTGAGAGGCGACTTTTTTTTATAAATTTTGCAATCTTTATTTATTCTTCAAAATTTCTCTCGCAGTAAAGAAGTCCACCGCCGGCAAAATAAGTTGAGGCAGCTCTTATTTTTTGTTTTTTTATTTTGAGTTACCAAAATAGTTGTTAAGCTCAACTTCTCAAAACAGCCTTCTATGGATTCGAAGCGTTGGCGGCGTAGTGTTCGTTTAATTTATTGTAGTGAGGTGGATGAGGTTTTTAGCGCACTAGACAGGGCTAGTTAACTGGGACGGCAGTCCTTGGTCGAGCAAAGCCCGTGCCATTCCAGTTCGTAGGTCCGGCTGCCATTTGAATTTAGTTTAATCAGTCGACTTCGTTCTTTATGGAACTATTAAGGTCAAGTTCTTGGCAAAATTATCACGTAAAATTAATGCAACAAAGTTTTTTGCGTCAGAAATCTAGGTTTTTTTGTGATGAAAATAAATAAATTAAATAATTGGGGTTTACACGTCTGTTTTTGCTGAGTTGCTCCTATTTATGGTGTGCGTTTTGATGTTCTTCCACAAATGGAGAGACCTACAGTTTGAAGGCGACTCAGAACGGCAAATGGTTTTTTGATGAGGATTTTTTTCATGCTAGAAGTACACTCGGCTGTTTGCCTTTGCTTGCCGAGGAGCGACCGCTATTAGAAAAATGTTTTTCTATCATATTTGTGTTTCATGCACGGGTATGCGGACTTACAAACTCCCGTATGGACTGCACTTTTTTGCGATTAGCTTGACATTATTAAATGAACTACCAATTTTTTTTACTGCGTCAGCTAAAGTAATATTCGTGCTGGGTCAAAAATTTAGTTTACTGTTAGACGTTTACTTGACCTTACTTGGAAAATGTTAAGAAAAGTTCAACATTTTTGAAAATCTTATAGCCAACTGTCCAAAAGCTTCAATCCAGAGACGATTCCTGAGTTGAAACTTCAAATAGAATTTGCGATTGGTGAGATAAGCGCCGAAACTCACGAATGGGCTATTGCCATCAACCTAACTTCTGGGTCATACCATACTTTGGACATGATGAGAGCCTTAGTTAGTGAGAGAGTGTTAGTTTTGTTCGTCGAGAGAGAACTTTACTACTCAATTGCCTACTTAGTTCAAAGAGAGATTTTCCGTTGGATTTCAAGTCTGACATTATTATTGGTGTTAATACTCGTTCCTCAATAAAGGAAGTCTCTTAATACTTCACAACTATAATTGCTAACCAAGGCGGATTTAATAAGGTGACAGCATTCACCCAGCTGAATTTTTCACCGTAGGTATGGCTTACGTCAAAATGATATGCTTTGTTTGTATGTATTGGTATGTTTACATTCGTATGTTTACATTTGCTTGCTGATTTTGACATGATGCTTGCACCAAACGCAACAACAAATACATGTAGGGTTTTACTTATATGTGTTTGCTGTCACCTGTAATAAATTCGCCTTGTTGCTAACAGTGGCGTGGGTGCCGATACGCGAGTGCGCGTACTATTTGTTTGCTGATAGGAGGTACTTCGTTTTCTCCTCGTTCACCGACATACCCATTCGCTTCACTTCTTTAACCGGCTTAGAAAAGGCAGAGCTGTAACAGCGATCTTTTCTGTTATTTTTGTAGTGAGTCTGGTACAAATTGAGAGCCATTTACAGACCATCTTTCAATGTAAAATAGTTTGTATGAGAAGTTTTGCTTTTGCAGAAATGCTGGGAAACAAAAAAAAAAAAAAACAAAAAAAAATGTATCTACACATTTGGTGGTTCACGTGCACATGCATTTGTAGCTATATTTACTTAAATTACCAAATAAAAAGCTCAGTATAAATATTCTCTTATTGTGTATGCATTTCTAAAACTTCCTCTTCGTTTCACTAAAAATAGTCAAAGAAAAAAATAAGAACAAGAAAATCAACACTATTATTGCAAAACTAACAAAATATAGTACAACCATCGGAAAGAAATCTTACAACATGCAGAGGCCCCTCGTCAAGAAACCATTAAGTTTCGTTGCAAACAACAATTCCTCCAAAGCGAAATTTTCCAAAATTAACTTTATCTCAATAAACATTCCATGCAACCACACAAATCCATTAACACACTTACACATAGTACATACATATAATTGTACGATGACGCTATTTTTAACAACAGCAACTTATTGTAACTAATTATTTTCACAAATTTAAAATGCGGCAACCGCGCCGGTTCCCCATGAAAAAAGAGTTCGAAGCTATTCAAACGAAACAATAATAACGACGACAACGAAAGCTCGCACTGCTTTATCGATGTTCACATTTTTGTAGAGCCACAGAGTTTTTTGCGTTAGTTGCCATATGCCAGTGCATAGAACGAAAGAGGTAGAGGGGAGAAGTAAGCTCGAGCAGAGTAAAAAGAATAGCAGGCAGGAGAAATAGTAATGTGGGGCGATTTTGAAAAAATGGAAATAAAAATAAATAAATAATTGCGTTAATTGGTGATGCAAACATACACAGTTTAGTATTGAGTTGTCTCATTTAAAGGGGTTATTGACTCATTTAGATGTGAGATTTTATATGCAGGTATTGAATTTTTGTGTAACTGTAATATTAATATTTTAAATTTTCCCTAAATCGAGCGGTCCTAAATTCTCATTTACAATATTCTTGTGGGGTGGAAAAAAGTGAAATAAATTGTGTTTTGAAAATTCTGTAAAGAGAAGATAGTGCAGAATTCTGGATATACTTACATATACATTTTGGGCCGTAATTCGGTTTTTTTAAGTATTATTTTTTCCATAGTATATACAGTCTGTGTCAGAATGAAAGAACCGTTTTTTTCTTGTAACTTCAAGATATATTTCGTTCTGCCTCTTGCTGCCTAATAGTCGAGGGCTACGACGCTTGTGCTAACTCAGGTTAGTGTCGTTTGGAACTTTCCCGTAAACGCAACCAAACAAAAATGAGTGAGAAGTACGCGAAACGTTTTAAGGCGATATCTTTATGCATGCATTCGAAAGGGCCGAAATTATCTTACGTCGCGGCTGCAATAGTGATTAAAAAATCAAAAAAGTTTGTTGTGATGTGGAATCAGAGATACTCTTTATTTTCCTTATCCACTCCACTCGGGAGCATCGGGCCTCGACAAGACTCAGGCTTGCGTTGGTTTCGTTAATCTATTTGCTTTCTGAGCCTGCTGTTACCAGTCCTCAGTAGTGGGAATGCCCTCCTGTCGTTGCTTAGGAACAACACCGTTTTACTGCTTGAAGTGGCATCTGTGTGTCACATTTTTCTGGCAGAAGGATCACACAGAGGGTTGTTGTTGTTGTAGCAGCATAAACATTCCCCGTGCATATACGAGGAATGCTGCAGAAGTGACAGTCCTTGGCCAGATATAAATCCGGGTTGTTCCGGTTACGTAGAAGAGACTGTCGTGGGAACGATCACATAAAGTTTAAACTCATAAAGTTCCGACATCACACAGATGGTTGAGGACTTCGCTAAATTTGGTGTGTCTGCGCTATTATCGCGATTGCCCGCTTCCTCTTACTGACACCACTGATGCAATGTGTAACTGTGGGGTTTTCTTTGGTTTTGCTTGTTTTAGCAGCAACAATGCAAATAATGCGCTGTCTTTTGTGCGGGAGTATGATAGACTACCGATGCCGCCGGCGATATAAGGTGTACAAAAATGTTGATGACTTTTCGGAGCACGACATGAAGCGAGTGACGACTTAAAAGCAGGATAAAGTGATCCAACTTTTTAAGTGGGACCCTTCTTTGTAACTACGCCAAGCACGATCAGTTCTTGCTAAAAAGGGAATAGATGTGAGTATCTCCACCATCGAACGTCGGCTGAAGGAAGCGAACAAAGGTTAAGCCACGGTTTTGGAATATAAACAAACGAAATAAGAACAAAACAAAATAACAGATAATTTTGATATTCAAATACAGAACGAACGAACTTCGGCTGTAGCGAAAAACAAAAACCGCATTTTAGTCAAACATTTCTTACTTCAAAATAGCATTTGGGATTATATGGAAATAAAAACGAATAGCGACATTTATATTAAAGAATATGTGCTATCTAAAAATTTTTAAATTATTGAATACTGGCATAAAAATAAAAACTCACATCTTCTGTCGAAAAAATTGCTTCGAAATATCTATCTGCTATTTCAGCGAGCATGGCTACTGAACGCTTGTTTAGTTTTGCAGGTTCAGACTTTACTTAGACCCTTGAAAATATTCCGTTCTCTACATTCAGATCACCAAATCGCGAGAAAAACGAAAAACAGATCAGTTGCTCTGTTATATTGCACAGATCCATACGTAAAAAAAATCCCGGCTGGTCGTCAAAAAATGTCCACAGCTGAGATCACCTGATAACAAAACGTGATTTTCGGTAACATGGTTGCATGAAAAATGATTCAAGAAGGGTTTCCTTATCTTATGACAATAGTACGAAACAATATTTATCCATGAAAAGACGTTTTCTTTACTTATACATATTAGTTTATTTCAGAGTTCAAAAAACTTAAAAATAGTACTATTTATGGAAGGAATTCTTTAAAAATATTTTAAATTGTAATTAGTCTAAAAAAAAAGATATAATAATAATAATAATGAATTAAAACCCGGCAAACCCATTTCGAAAATTTAAATACCAAACAATAAATTTACAACGTCTTAGAACCCTGAAAGTGCTTCACAAAATCCTAATTTGCCATGGCAACCCTATTAACACGCTCAAGCACTCACACCATCCCACACTTAGAGCTTGTCAAACTCACACCTAGAGCCTGTCAAACTCACTCCTAGAACCTGTCAAAAAAATAGCAAGAAGAAGAATGTTTTTACTTGTAATTTTATGCAATACTCTAGCAAGCCGAATTGAGTACGGGGTCGACTCCCAAAAAACTTACTTTATTTTCCGCAATTTTGACAAGTCTGACATCAGGTCCCTTACCAATACAAAATAAAGGAAGAGGAGGAGGAGAAATTACATGTCTGTGAAATGGGCTCTGACGACACAGCGCATTCGGAAGACGCAACCTCGTATTTTCTCATCGTTGATACTCTAGTAACTTCATGTTATATGAAATCGCTGGAGGTACTTTAAGGGGTTATACGCAGTTATGACTTTCAAAAAAATCGATTTTTTTATTGCATTTTTGTAATGTACATATATTCAAAAGTATACGCACGAAATTCGAAGTAGATCTAAGCAATACTTTCGGAGTTATACCTAAATATGTAGAGATGCCTCGGCACGTTTTAAGGTAGGTATTGAAACTTTAAACGTGTTTTTTTTCAAAACGGCATTTTTCAAGTCGGTGTACACGATATCTCGAAAACGGCTTGTTTGATCGGTCAACTGTTTTAACTCAATCTTTAAAGATACATTTTCTAGTACATAATTAATCGTTCCTTTTGTAAATCTGATACTTATTTTCCATTTTATAATCAATTTACGGCCAAATTTTAACGTAAAAATCGAAATCATTTCTTTTAAAAGCTGCCATTTTGTGAAAATTCACTATTTTGATTAGCCGAACGATTAATTACTAGATAATCTAATATATTAACAAAATTTGTTTGGTTTTTTGATTTCAGATAATCCAATCCTGAGTTACGATGTACACCGTAAATCGTCTTTTTTTAAAAGAGGTTCCAGAAATCGCCTGCAGCGCGCTCTATATTATAATCAACATTTTCATAAATAAAAAATTTTGTTACGTTCTTGATGGATGCTTTTATAACCGCCAAAAATTTTCAAATTAAAATATTCTGAAGTTTCTTCAGGATAAATCCTTGACAACCCGTCTTTTATTTGCTTCATAACTGCGTATAACCCTTAATCTATCTATCTTTGTTCTGTTTTGCGTTTGTCTATTTCCAAAAAAATTGGAATAAATAATATAATTTCTTGCTAAAATTTTTTTTACGATATTTCATCCTAAACAATTATAAATTTTGCTTATATAAATGTTAAAGAGAAATGAAGATATTTCACTAAACTAAAAATTTCCACATTAAATAAATCTCAAAATGATTACATTTTTTTAGTTTACTTCTCATTATTCGTATACTTAGGTCTTCAAATGAATAAATTTTTAGAAGAATTGACGACAATACAGAAATTTATTGGATCGCTTGAGGCGGACGTCGCGGCTTTGCAAGTTTATCTTCGCTTCAATTGCAGGTAATGCCGTACTTGCGTTGAAAATATTTCTCTTCGCCACTGTTCGAATATACGAAAAAGCTTTAGCGCGTTTCGAATTCGCGTCAACGACATTCGAACTTGCTTGCATTTCGCTTTTTGGCGGCAAATTTTTGTTGAGCTTTCAGTAGCTGGCGCAGTATTGCCTATCACAGAGCTTTTACCCAACAGGGCAAAATAATATTGCCGCAGTTATTCAAGTCTGTAACAAATTTAAGCGGGATTTTTGCTTGCCTAAATCTGCTGTTTTTTTATGCTGGCTCTGGTGTTGTTGTTATTGCTGGTGACGATACTAGTGTTTTTGCAAGGTTCTCAGAGCATTGGCGACACTTTGCAATTACTGTTGTTGCTTCTTCTTCTTCTGCGTGTAGCTAATTTTGCCGTTGTTGTATTGGCGTGCACTTAGCTTCGGCATATCCTTCGGTTCGAGAGTTGACGAATGCTTTATTTGTCTGCACGAGTGCCTGCCTGATGTGTATGCTTTTGGTGCTGTGGTATAGTATTTTAGATACACTATTTGCTGTTGCTGTTATTGTTTTTGTTGCTGCCGCCTTCGTTTCGCGTTGCGTCGTATCGTATTTTTGGCTTCGACGCTTCATTCGATGGTCGATGGTTTCAGTTGTTTACCGTTAGTTGTTGCCTATTGACCGAAAAAGCGGCCGTCACGCGTTCGGCAAACGGCTGTAGCAGCGTGCAACAGCAGCAGCAGCACCATCACAAAAATAACACTAATACCAACGCACAAATACCACGGGCCTCTCATATACAGTCCAAATTCCTAACACTCATACGCCACGTATAACTGCCAAAAGCAGCAGCAGCAGCAACAGCAACAGCGAAAAGCCGCTGACATTGGGCTTGCGTTGGTTTGGCATTGGCGTATGTGTGTGTTTGTCTGTGTGTGTGTGGTGTTGTGCCAACTCCATTTTTATGCAGCCTTAGTGAAGTTGTGCTGCACTTATTGTTATCGCCGCTGCATCTTCGTTTGTCTTATCGCTGCAGTGGCAGAGCAAATGCGTGTACGATGTGATTGCTAAGCGAAACGCAAAGGATAAAAAAAAAAAGCAAAAAAAAAACAGTGTCACGAAAATGTGTATTAATATTTTGAAAAGAATTTTGTGCAAAGAGAAAAATCCAGCAACGATAATGTGACACGCTGTGCGTTTGTGCGTTTTTTGTGGCAGAAGTTTACGCAACATTCTGCTTTTTCATAGTCACTATTTTCGGTTTCTGTTTTTTGTTTTCTTTTTGTGTGTATCGTTGTTGTTGTTGTGCCTACGCCTATCGGATTCCTCCTGCTCTGGGGACGTTTGAAACGCGCGCGCAAGCCTAATCCCCTTACACTTAACGACTTCTTCGCCGCTTTGCTCCTATTTTTCGGTACTTTCGCGTATAACGGTGCCGTCTGTGAGTGTGTTTGTGCGCGTTATTAAAAATTTATTAACAACTCCTTTACGCACCTTAAACTATTTATCTGTGACGCTAACTGATGTGTCCAAATGGTAGAGACACTCAAGTTTTATTCCACTTTATGTTCCCCCAGCTTACAGTTCATATGAATGTAAAAGCGTTTAGATATTCTCCATGGGCTAGAAATGCTGCTTTGAAATTTATTTTTGTGGAAACGATATTAGATAAAAAAAATTTGCTCTCATGCGAATTGGGTGATCTACGATAACTGAAACACGTTTTCCTTGGCTTCACATCGATCTATTAAATTTGTATATTGTGTAATTCGTGCATATGTATGTATGTAGTATATATAAACATGTATGTGTGGCTTGAATATATTTGAAAGTGCTAGTAGATGGTTTTAATTAAGCTTAATTACTGGCTGAACAAAAAAATGTCGAGTTTTTGTTATATGCAGGAAGTACGCAACACTGCCAAGGAAAAAAATTGTATAAAATCAATGGCATTTTTTAGCAACTACAGATTTGCGCTTTATTGTACTAAAATTTGATAAGCTATAAAGTAGAATACCAATAATTTTCTAAAAATTCTAAAAAAAAAAAAGAGTGAGCATAAGCGTCAATGCTGGCATAAATGGTGAGGAGTTACAGAGTTACTTACTTCGCGGGTTGTATATGCGGTATCTGTTTAACCCTCCATTAGGCGCGTTGACTTTATTTACGCGGTTAGGCGCGCGGTCTACGTTCGTAGTCCAACTAATTTTTCTGTTGTAATATTTTATAAAAAAAAAAAATGTTTTTGTTTTTTGCTGATAAAGGTTTATTTATATTATCTTAAACGCCTAAAACATATTTACACTTACTTTTACTTAGCTTTCGTTATAAAAAAAATGACAACAATTAATTCATGTTGCTGTTTAATGTCAAGTTTTTAAAATGTTTGTAGAATTAAAGTGTGTAATAAAAAAATGAACCAAATTCATTCTTATAATAATAAACTAAACTTATATCTATATTAACACAAACTGACCAGTAAAAAAATATAAGGGTATTCAAAAGAGTAAACATAGTTCAAATAGAGAGCACATTTAATTCTGCCAAACAGGCGCTGCACACATCTCTCATATGTTCTTTACATGCATATTTACTACATTTTTGGCTAATTCTTCTGGTGCAAATATAGCATCGCCGAATACAATTTACCTCGGGTTGTGGAGGCGCTAAGGGGTCTTCTAAACCAAGTAAGTGCCGGGATCGGCGCCGCACTTCTTTTGACACGTTTGGAATGGTTGATCGTTCTTCCATTTGAAGTGTTATTAGCTTCCAAGCAATCATTTCAATAAAATCAGATCTTAAAACTTTTTTTTTATTTTCATTGTTATCTGATTTTCTCTCTGCGTAGGCTTCTGGCTCTATAATAGCTTCTTCTTCAGCCGAATAAAGTTCTTGTTCAGAGTCTGTTTGATGAGTCGCTACTTTCTACGATGTTGTGCTCTAGGTCATCTTCATCTGCTTCATCTATTGAACCTTCCTCTTTGCTAGAAAGCTCATCAAACCATTTCGTCCAACATCAGGATCTGTGCTATGTTCCCAATGAATTTTTTTTGCATGAGACATTTCAATCTCTATATAAAACAAAAATACTACTTTCTGTACTGAAAGATTTGTTGCAGTGAATAGTCTATAATTATGAAAATACTATGATTTATAAATAATTCTATTTTTGGAATAATATAACTTACCTAGGTGTTTCAACAGACAAACTTTTAAATTGTGCACTCTGTAAAAAATTTTACGTAATTTGGCGCGTGGATTACAATTGTAGTTCACTCGTATTTAACTTCAAATAAACGGCCTAACCGTGGGTCTACCCGTTTAATTTCACACTAAATTAGTAGTTCTGCATATTAACCCTTTCGCGATATTGTTGCCATATGGCAACAGTAAACTTTAAAAGGCCGTCAACACTCTCTTGTAAAAAATATCAACTTTTTTGTCACATATTTTCAAAAATTGAAGTTTAATGGTTAAACAGAAATAAAATAAATAATAACCGCCCATTATATATCGGTAATACAACATTTTTAAAGAAAGCCTTCTGGCATATAGCACTTCACTCTGAAATTTGTATTTTGCATTTTTAGATTTTTGAGGCATTTCGAGCAAATGTTTTCAACAATTTTTGAATAAAGCATATAGAAAAATGTTCAATCTGTCATTTGGCATATAAATATTTTTTTGCTAGCAGCTTTAAAAGCTGTACTAATTTTTAAAACTAAGCTTGTTGCCATATGGCAACAAATTTCTCCTAAGGTGTTAACTTGCATTAGATTGCAGAAGAAGTTTATTTGCGATTGAAACGAATACACAACATTTGTTGCCATATGGCAACATTAAAAAAAAATCACTTAACAAAAAAAAAAAAAAAAAAAATTATTTGTATTGTTATTGGTCCTAAAATAAATACTCAGACAAAAATTTGGATTTTTTGGATGACGCAATAAAAAGATGTACCGAAAGGGTTAAAGACAGCTATTGAAAAAGGAATTGACTTCTTCAAGCTAAGTTTAAATTGGTTAATGATTAAAGGTGGGTGGATTACATATGTAATCCACGCGCCTAATGGAGGGTTAAAAATGCCATAAAACATCGTTTAACCTTTTTCAATGAGTTTTCCTGTGTACGATAGAGCAAAGCTTCTGTGCAATTGTGTAATATAATTTAATGATAATTTGATATTAGTTTGAGAAAAAAGAAATCCATTATTTTTGCGTACAAATTTTGCGCAAATGGTTTAAAACTCTTTTAGGGTCGATCTTTAGCTGCTGGACGGTGCTACGACTACTAACATGCCGGTCATCTTCTACAATACATATAATTACTGTGATTTTATCGACATTTCTGACATTATCGGCATTTTATTTAACATAAAAAATTCCTAAATGGAATCGACGAAACCAAAATTGTTCGTAATTAACTTTTACAGTATCGGCACCATAAACACCATTTACAATTTCAGCGACTTGGCTTACATTTTGCGCTTTATCAAAGAAAAACTGTAAAATCTCAAGAATTTTCTCTTTTTTGACTTTCAGTGTTAACACCCTGTAACTCACAACTGAATGGAACAAACAAAAAGCTGCACAGGATTTTTTTTAAGTGTGAAATGTTACCTTGCCAACGAGCATACACTTTAAATTGTTTGAACAGCCATTCACCGAGAAAATAGTGGATTTCTTTTTCCCCAAACTAACTGCCTCGTCTGGCCTTGTAGTGGCCTATCTAATAAACCCATGCTCTCAAGAATAACACATCGGCCAATAAGTCCCGGGCCTGGATAATAAAATAAATGATAACGAGTTTGTAGCTTTTCTATGCCTGTTTTGTAGAACATTTATATCTGGCCTCAAAATACGCTTCAGTTTTAGCGATAACTTCCTTATTTGATTGAAATTTCATTACCTGGAGTATTTTTTTGAGGTCTGAAAACAGTCAGTAGTCGCTGGGGGCCAGATCGGGGCCATGCAGTGAGTGTTGAAGCAATTCGAAACGTAATTCATTCAATTTGACCATCGTTTTCATCGATTTGTGACACGGTGCATTGTCTTGGTGAAAGAGGATTTTTTTCTTCTTCATTTTGGACCGTTTTTCTGCGATTTTCTCCTTCAATTGTTCCAATAATTCACAGTAATAATCAAAATTAATTGTTTCGCCTTTTTTCCAAATAATTAATGAAAATTCGCATGGTAGCCCAAAATCCCGACGCCATAACCTTTCCAGCTGACTGTTGCGTCTTTGGTCGCTTTGGACGGCTTTCACCGGGTCCAGCCCATTCAGATGACTGCCGTTTCGACTCTGGTGTGTAGTGGTGGATCCATGTTTCATCCATTATCACATATCGACAAAAAATCTCAGACTTATCCCGCTTAATAATGTCCGAACAGCGATTTGAATCATCAATTCGTTGTTGTTTTTGTTCCGGCGTGAGCACCCATTTCGGCAACAGCTTTTTCATACCCAAATGTTCGTGCAAAACAGTGACAGTGACAGTGCCTTCTGATATCTTCGGGATGTCAGCTATCTCTTGCAACTTCACTTTGCGATTGCCCATGATGATTTTGAGGGTTTTTTCAATATTTTCTGGCGTAACTGCCTCATTTGGACGACCAGAACGTTCAGCATCATCGGTGTCTGTACGCGCACGTTTAAAGTCGCTTGGTGGTTTCTTTCCGATGGAGCAGAGTCTGGATAACGTTTATCGAGCCATTGCTTTGCTTCAACGGAAAACAATGATAAATCAACACACGAAATTGCTTTGAATTTAGTGTTTTTAAAAATAGCAAAAGTAGCGTCACTTAAAGCACTGTAACTTGGTAAATAATAAACTGAATGTCTTGAAATTTTGACAGTATACCTTTAGAGGTTAGCACTATTAAATAACAAACTCGATATGGTATTAGTGGCGCCATCTAGAGGTCAGGCCCGGGGCATATTGGACGATGTGTTATTTCAACGATTTCTTGCTTACCGCTCACCGAATTTAGTGCAAGAACAGATCGATTGTTACGGGAGCTATGTGACATGATGCGCCATACAGATAAAATGAAGTTCATATCGTGAAATTCAGTTCTCAAAACGTCGGCACTTGTGGCTTCGTAATCGAAAGTACTTTTCAAGCTGGATTTTTTGTTTTTTACAAAAAAGAAAGGAATAATGTTGCAAACTCCGAAATTGCCATAAAATTGTCACTCTCTAAAGATACTTTAACGGGGATATTCTAGTGTAGAGGCATGCATTGCGTCCTGTTTTTGAAGCGCTGTACAAAGGAAACAAAAAAAATATTTTGTATCCATTTCTTTATCATTTGTGTATTGATTACTAATTGTTACATTAAAGTATAACCCGCAAACAAAAAAAATTATAATTGAAAAAATTATGCGCAGTCAAAGTAGGGGGTCTGCATAAAAGAGGGTGTCCTGTCGTGCATGATTCCAATCCTCCTGGTGATGTGAAAAATATAAACCAAACGGATTCTTAATTATTATAGATGCCGCTATCGAATGAGTCTGGGATAGGTTAAAAAAAAAATTTTCACAATATGGCGGCTGTTTAAAAGAAAATTTTTTTTTGCATATTTTTTTCAATCATTTCGTTTTTTGTAAATACTAATTAAAAAGTTATACTTTCGAGCTAGGGTCATCCGATGAAGGAATTTTAAAGAATATCCTTCCCTAATTTGAAGTAAGAACTCGAGTTACCCTTAACGCCAGCTCGAAAAAAGTAGTTTTGAGAAAAATGCTTTCAAAGTTTTCAGAAGCGGTCGGATCGGAACCGATGCCATGTCACCAAAAAGTCTATAACTCATGAAATAAAAGGAATTTAAACAAATCCTCTTAATGACATATTCTTAAATGTCTAAACTTTGAAAATATCACAAAAAAAAACATTTCGATTTTTTCAAAATTCTACACTAGAAGGGGGTATTCTTGTGATGACTTTTTATGAACTTTTACATGGCAGGCATTCCTGGTGGTGGTCATGAAATTACCACTCTATGACAAGGGAACTTTCTCTATAAGGTTTTTCTTCTTAGCAAACTAAATTATTACTAAATTTTTTCTTGGAAACATTTACTAATTAGGGAACAAGTAACGCTACAATCGGTGCTTGACATATTCCACCCCTCCACCTAATATGATATTTCTCAACGGCTGTAAGCCACCAGAGTTAGTTATTTCACTACTTTTTTTATTTATTTTTATTTACTTTATTTGTTTATTAAATAAATATACTATTTTACTATTATTTTACGAGTTGTAGCACTAGCGACGGCGGCACTCTGCTGCGTCCTTTTTAATTTTTCTTCATCTGATAAAAAAGAGAAAAAATGTGACCTCTTCTGCGCTGAAAATACACAGTGATGTATGATTTGACTTCAACCGATTTCTTTGATTGGGCCCAATTTAATTCAAAATCGTTTTCTCAATGGCTGAATAGTTTGATAGGAGTAGCTAAATCCCTTTTTTCGTTGCACGAGTTGCACGTCTTTATTCTTCTAAGTCTTCTTTAAGGAATTTGCATGAAGCTATGAAACATTTAATATTCATTCCATGAGCTCATGAGCGCTTCACTGCCATCAACTTCTCTCTCCATCAACTTGCCTATGACATTTATAATTTTCATAAAAAAATATGTTTAATTTCATACCCCATTAGCGAGAGCGAAGCCGATACTTTGCAATCAAATTCATATTCGTATGAGTCGAAGTTCCCAATAACTAAACACATCTCACCACATCTCCTTCCTCATAAAGTCCACTAATTCTTCTCCCTACCTATCGGTCCCTGAACCTACCATTAAAAGATATCTGTAGAGCTATCACAGCTGTTTTTGTCGAATTCCTTTGGCAAATAAGAAAAACTAACCAAAATAAATAAAGTTCTTCCTTTCCCTACTCTCTCAGTACCAACAGGGGCAGCATCGACTTTTTTAGCTCAAATAGCAAAGTCTCGCAGGCATTGACATTTTCAAAGCAATCAATTACTATTTTCTTCGAAAACTTAAACAAATAAGTTGAAAAAAGTAAAACTAGAAATTATTGTGGCAGTGGCTGTCTGTTTAAAACTTGCAATTTATTAAGTTACAACTTTTCTTCCTTAAAGACTTTTAACTTTGCTGCAATAAAATGCACATTTCAGGAACTTCGCCGATACTTATTTTTAGTAACTTTGCTGCCAACTGGTATTTGTGGCGCATGCGAGCGCTATAATTTTCGCTTGTAATGCCTACCCGGTAGGAATGTGGACTAGTAATTGATAACTTGCAGTAAATCCCAAAAAATTGCAATAAATAATAAATGCCAATTAATTATATTATTAAAGGCGGCCGCCGCAGCCGAATGGGTTGGTGCGTGACAACCACTTGGAAGTGCCCGGGTTTGAAACTCCGGGCTTGAAACGCCAAATAATAGAAAAAGACTTCCTTCTGTCATGAAAAAGCTCCTCATAAAAAACCATCTGCCGTTCGGAGTCGGCGTAAAACTGTAGGTTATCCTTTTGTGGAAAAATATCAAGATGCACATTGCAAATAGGAGGAGTAGCTCGATCAACAAAGGGTCTAATTTTTATATATCTATAGTGCATATACATATTGACAAGTTTTGATTATTTACATTTTTATTTTTTAAGACCGTCGCCTCCTTTGAAATGATGTTTTTTGGGTATTTCTTTAAAAGCGTCGCAAACGAAAAAGAAAAAAAAATTTTAAATTTTGTTTTCAGTATTTTATATTTTGATTCATTGTTAAAAAATAAAAAAAAAATTTTGGCTATACGAGGTTCGTTCAAAAAGTTGTGAGCCTTCAAAAAATGGTCTTCCAAAAAAAGGTATGAAATAAAAAAAAAAAATCATTGTTAAAAAAAACTTTTTTTGCTATACGAGGTTCGTTCAAAAAGTTGTGAGCCTTCTAAAAAATAATCTCCCACAAAAAAGTATGAAAAAAAAACAAATCTGAAATCAAAAATACAAAAAAGTTCTTGTTCAGTATGAATGTCGTTATCATATGAACTTCGACGATCTTAAAAAAATAAAATAAAATTTGACAAAGATAAACAACCGTTTTTTGACCCTTTTTTTTGACTTTACAGCTCCGAAAAAAGTACTAAACATTTGTTTTCCGAACGATCGTAGTTCACACGATAACGACATCAATTCTACGTCATTTATATTTTATTTTATCAGAATTGGTCCAGCAAAATCTGTAATGCACAAAGATATCCATTGTCCATGTGAATACCATTTTTTGAAGGTTGACAACTTCTTGAACGAACCTCTTATGGCGAAAAAATTTTTTTATTTTTTAACAAACGATCAAAAAATAAAATACTGAAAAGAAAAATATTAATTTTTCTTTCGTTTCCGTTTTACACGCTTTTAAAGAAACAACAGTTGAGGGTCTTAATACAATTTTTGTTTTAATTTTAATTTCGGTTTTGTTTTTTTAGTTCATTCTGCAACTAATATAAGACCATTAATCCAAGACCTTTAATTCAAGTCGTGTATAAGTTTGAATAATTTCAAGTATGCAATTTTGTAACCCATTTAATTTCAAAGTATAATAAAAAATTCAATCAAAGTAAAATAAAAGTTTGAAGTACCTAAATATTCCCGCTAATTTTTTTCCTGATGGTGTGGTGCATTTTTTCCATATACCGACACCACGTTCTTGGTTGTGGGAAACAACGTCAGGGGGCAAATTTTTCAAAAAAAAAAAAACAAAAAAAAAAAAATTCCATACCCAAATTTCTTATAAAAAAATTTTCAGAACTGCGTTATTATACATAGCCACCTACAACTTGGCGAGTTGATTTCTTCTTAATTGGCGCGATAACCGCTTATGCGATTTTGGCCGAGTTTAACAAAGCGCGCCAGTCGTTTCTTTCTCTTGCTAACCCGCGCCAGTTGGACACACCAAGTGAAGCCAAGTCCTTCTCCACCTGATCTTTCCAACACAGCTTTCACCTGCTGGTACCGCATTAAATACTTTCAAAGCCGGAGTGTTTGAATCCATTCGGACCCTAGATCTTTACTCGCTGCGCTATGTCTTTGTCGTCGTAAAGCTCATACAGCTCATCGTTCCATCGCCTGCGATATTCGCGTGCAAAGGGGCAAAAATCTTGCGCAGAATCTTTCTCTCAAACACTCAAAACGTCGCATCGGATGTTGTCATCGCCCACGCTTCTACGCCAAACGTTACGACGGGCATGATGAGAGCCTTGTAGAGTGTTAGTTTTGTTGCCGAGTGACTATCGTTTAGAAATATGTTGCCACATCCTCGCTACCAACAAGTTTTAGGGGTTATTCCTTCACGACTAAATACGATTGAGAAGCCTTATTAGGTTGTTTATGTCTGTACCAGTCAGCTCTTCAAGGTTCTGAAAAGGCGGTTTGCCAAGGGTTAACATTCTCACCTTCCATAGGGCAAGGTGTTCACAGAGGAAGTGGAAGATAGTTTCCTTCTTTTTCGGTTGATTTCAACTGTGACAGTGTATATTTTGTTAGGCATATCAATTTTGGATGGGCTAGAAGCCAGTTAGCACTGCCGTGAGTCTGCAGGCATTCCTTCGTCTCATATTTATCAATGTTGACGATGGTTTGCGGTGGTAAATTTTGCAACAGACGATTGTTTTGAGAAGATTGTTTTCTTGATTGCACCCAATGGAATGCGGTAAAGGAATATATCGAGAACGTACTACGAAAAAAAAAGATAGACCACGACACAGTGCAACAAAGCGAAGCCTTACAGATAGAGACACAAGAAGACGAGCCCATAGCATGAAAGCTGGCTACAAATATGATCGACCGAGACGTGGGTGAATAAGGCTCGTCCTTTATGGATGCTGTTCTGGGCTCTTCCGAAGTAATACAGAAAGTAGTCCCGGGAAGAGTGTCTCCCAGAAGTAGAGCGGGGATTGTGTTAGTGGTCATACCACTCGACGCAGTGGTTGACGGTCGCTGTAAGTGCGAAAGCATTTAGAACCTTACCTCATCCACCTAGAAAAAAGAGAAATAATTTTAATCATTGCAGATCTAACTAGTTCGTTTGCTTTTTCGTTACCTTCAATGTTCCGATGCCCTGACGCCCAGATTAAGTTAACGTTACGGTTTTCGCTCAAGGTGGTAAGGCTATTCCTGTTTTGTTCCACCCGTTTAGAAGTTATTGTGGCCGAATCCAGTGCCTGGATTGCAGCTTGGGTATCCCAAAGAATAGCGATATTGTCCTTAAAAGAAAAGTATGCGATTAGTAGCCTACAAACTTCCTCTATTGCCAATATTTCCGCCTGAAAGACACTGGGCATTAGGAAGACTACAGAGTTTCAATTCTAAGTCTATGAGAAGGTACAATATATCAGCTTCAACAGAACAATCCATTTTAGAGCCATCTGTATAGACTGCAGTGTCGAAGTCGTGTAGTGAAAGTCCCTTACACCATTCCTCCCGAGATGGAAAGGGAGTAGAGAAATTCCTATTGAATGTCACCGTTGGGACGATGTAATCAGTCCTCGCGGAGGTGAACTGAGTTGGATCAATAATAGACTGGCATGCCCATACGTTTTTCCCGCCAGCAACCAGCTTCATTTAGCTTAAATGCACTCATGGTTGCCATCTTCTTGATATTTAGATCAATTTCCATAACATGAGCCAGTGCATTATGAGCCACCCTAGGGCATGATCTAATTGGACATGACCATGGAGCGTAATACCTTCTACTTTATAAATATTATATAACAAATTTTAACTCGTAAAATCGATTATACTGAAGGTTATGCGATATTTTGTGCTGCACCAAAAGTATTCGGAAAAAATAGCGAGTGCCAACGGGTTTATAGTGTATTTAAAAAAAATACAAATTCCATATACATAGTTGTTGATTCTAAAATTTTTTTAAACTATTTTTACAACTAGTTACAAATTCACGCACAAGAAAATAAATTCTCTCTGCTCCTACAGGGTCGCGTGTGTTCTCGCTGCGCCTTTTAGATTGTGTAGGTTCGATTACTTGTTTGGGCGCATGCAGTTAAGTCAACACGAGAAACGCTCAGCAAAATGTTGCTAAGCTACAACAACAAATTCAGCACAACAACCAGTAAAGTAAAGATCAGCGCACAACTGTAACTTCCTTGCCGGGACGCTGTTAAGTGAAATCCAAGTCGGTCAGTCAGTGAGTCGGCCTGCAGTTGATAAAAGCGGAAGGAAGTAGGCGAAAGTCAACAGTAGCACGAAAGTAAAGTGCAAGAATTTCAATAGAAATTCTAAATTTTACGAAATTTTATGTTTATGTAAGCACCAAAAGTGTAGCAGGGAGCTGAACGTAGTAGTGGAAACTCTATACAAACCATATCCATTTCCTGTAAAAAGTAACTTGAGGCGAGTAAATATTTTCACTTTGACTCGCAAGCAAATCTGCACTCAAAAGTGGCAGACTGCAGTCAAAGTTGTGTGAGCGCACGTTGGTCAAGTGAGTGGTACACACGCACACTCACACAACACACAGCATGCACTTGTGCTTGTATTTATAAACAACAACACTAACAAACTGTCGCCTCCTGCTTCTCCTCCTGCGGCGCAGTGCTTGGAATGACACTCACCTTCCGATATGCAAACACATTTCGTTCATTCGATTTTTCCAGGGCAGGAGTAGTAGTTACTCGTACGTGTGTTGTTTATTCTTGCCTGTGTATTGATTATATGTACGTTGCCTACCACTTGATCGCTCAGCTGTATTACACATGCATACCAGTTATTATCCTTTTGCCAATGTTATCCCTTAACACTTTAAGCCAGCTTAAGTGCAGCTCGTTGCACTACAGGTCGCCAAGCCCTAGACATACATATGTATGTATGCGTGTATGTCTGTGTGTGTGTGTCTATGCAGGCAAGCACGTGTGAAAGTATACACTCTGCCAGCACTAAATGTATAGAAATTTGTTGTTGTTGGGCATCTATTTGTAGTGCCTAAGCGTGGGCGTCAACTATGTATAGCTGCTCTCACCTCCCCCATTCCGCACCATGGAAATCCTTCACAAATTCTAATTCTGTTGTTGGATTTTTAAGTGTTGGCCGTAACTTACATACACACACACACACACGCAAGCGCATTAACATACATACAAAAGCTGCTCATTATGCATTGCGGCAATATTTTGTTTACGCTACAGCTACAGTTAAATATATGAATTCATAATAAGAGCCGCCTACGCACAGCCGAATAATTTTCGAAAATTTATTAAATGCCAATATCCGTACTTTACATGCATTTATCATTTAACAGATTGTTTGGCCCCATAATTAGAAAATATTTTATGCACGAAATTTTAACTGGATTTGTTTTTCGTTGGAATTTCATGGTGCATCCGTAGCTTGAGAGGATAATAAATAATAATAAAAATAATAAAGTAAAAATTAAATTACATAAATTAAATTTTGAAATTATTAACGCATTTTGTGGTGGATTTGTAAATTGTTCTGAAAATTCTGATAAAAGCAACTAAAGGGAACCAGGGAAAGCTCAAATGCGCTCCCACAGTGGGAGGCCATATGTGCAGTTGTGTTCAAAAATATAGTAGTGCAGCACCTCACAACATTCATATTCATTTTTCGACACGTTAAATAGTGTTAAGGGGTTAGGTGGTTTTCAGAGGTTGAAAAAAAGAAGATTTTGATTATTTTTTTTAGTATATAAAATCATATATTTTATTTAAACAATTCACTATATCTAAGATACATATATAAACAATATTTTGTGAAATTTTTATTTAAAAATTTCGAAAACTCAGCCGTTGGTACCTCATCTTCCTTGATGTCTCAAAAAAAAAAAATGCTCTTGCCGTGGACAGCATAACTCATTATTGGTTCATCTAAAATCAAAAAACCAAACGGATTTCGTTAGTACATGGATACATCTCGTTGTTGTATGAAGGAAAAAAAAAAAATCAAAATTTAAATTTTTGACAGGCCTTGAGCCAAAAAACACATTTTTCGACATACATTGGCTCAAAAAAAATAGTTGTAATCAAAAACAAAAAACCTTCGTTCAATAACTAGATAATATTATTTCAAAGATTTGTACAAAATTTGAACTAAATCGCTTCATAACTTTTCGAGATATCGTATCCACCGACTTAAAAAATGGAGTTTTGAGATAAACACGTTTAAAGTTTTAAATTAAAATCACATGCAAAAAAAAATTTTTTTTTAACTCACATAGAATCATCGATTCCAGCACCATAAAGCAAAGTACCTGTTGCTGGCGGCAATATCGAGGGCATCCTTTTGCTCTTGCCTGAGACGAAATCTTGCTTCATGAGTCGTAGAGCTAGCTTTCTTTTCGGCAATAAGTATGCGGTTCTCATCTTTTTTTAGGACATACTCGTGGCTGTTTCGGCCAAGTTTCAAATCCATGCCATGCATGAAATGCAACAAAGCTGAGGCTCCTTCGTTGAAAGTGCCAGCAGCGACATATGCCGCAATCTCTACTATTTTTGTACCAGCAGGAAGTATTTTTGGAGTAATTTTCCAGATTAACTGGCTCAAGCTTTCATTATTGTTTCGTGTGAAGCCACCAATACACCTCTCCAAGAGCTCTTCTTTGCTGAGATCTTCATAAATTGGCTTGATAGCTAATGCTACATCAGTTGGTAATGGATCGTAGTCGTGTTTGTATGATGAAAGTGTCTTCGTTTCGGAAGCACGCTGCCAAGTGCACCATGAGTTGGGGCCTTTTGGACATTTATCGTGCTGTGGATTTTTGTCTGTGGAGATATAATGAAAATAAGTTGCCCATATGCCGTCACCGAAAAGCAGTTTCTTCTTATAGATAGGCCATAATAAATTGTTAATTTATCAATTAATTTGCCACTAAGTTTGCCTTTGCCAGACAGAGTTTTTTTTTAATTGTTTTACCGGTCTTGGTTTTTTTTTTTCAACGGTTTTATTGACCAAATCACGTAAACGCTTGCCCATCCTCTTCTGCACATGTCCTACGCATTCTTTTCTATTTATAATAAAATCGTCGCCATAAGGTTTAACATTAATAACTCCGGAATATGTTTTAGAGTCCTCCGTCACCAATATAATTTGAGTACTTCAGGCCGTATTTTTCAGAAGAACGTTGAAACATTGCAACGATTGATGAAACTTCCATATTACCAGCTGGTCCTTTGTGATTGGCACTACATTCGTTTTTTTCTAAATGATCTTCCATCCATTCTTCATATTCGGATGTGCTTCAGGTTTTTTTTCCAAACTTCACATAATTTGCAATATGAAGATTTTACAAAAATATCCAAAACTTTTCCGCTATAATACCCAATCAACGTAGACACACCATATAATGATGAAAAACCACGCTTTTTCCAAGTACCATCACCTGATACAGGTACATCTGTCGTATCATCAATGCCATTTTCATCAGACGTTAATTGTCTTTCTTCTTTTGCAACCGATGAAAGAAGGATTTCAGCAACCGTCTGAACACAATCATAAATTTTCTGAACGTAAAAATTATATGTTGACTTAGTCCAAAGCACTGACAGCTTTCTGGCACTGCAAAGGTATCTTTGGGAAAACGTGGGGTCTTTCTCAACTATGCATCAGTGGTCTGGATGAGTAGACTCTCTCTAGTGGGAGTCAGGAGGACCTTATCGAGACTACAGCGCACTTTGGCCATCTGTTGCACCTGACCTTTTCCGACTACTTCAGGCCCGGCATTAGATGCTCTGATTGGTTTACCACCACTTGATGCTTTTATCCAATGAGAGACCTTGAAGGCCATCTGCAGGCTGAAACACAATGGGAACTGGTACGGCCCCTGTCCGGCATTGGAACACAGAGAAGACATGGACGTCGATCCAACGTTTATCTCCATGCCCCTTGACTCCATGCCATCAAGAGTCGTACTTGAAAAGAGATACAGTGTAGTGCTACCAGAGGCTCAGTTGTGGGAAGACTCAGAAAATGAGCCCGGCAAACACTGTTTTCGCATTTTTACGGATGTCTCCAGGACCGAGCATGGCTCCGACTCTGGGGTCAACGTGGAATCCAGTGGAACAAAACTGCACTTTGCTCTTGGAATGCATGCATCTGTGTTTTAAGCGGAGGTGTACGCAGTTCAAGAAGCGATGAACTTTGTTCTGGAAAAGCGATGGAGAGGCAGATCTATATGTGTCTGCAGCGACAGCCTAGCTGCGCTTGTGGCCTTAGACAGCCCTCCAGCCACATCAGGGATAGTCAAGTTCTGTAAATCCAGGCTGAACTATGTCGGTAGACATAATAGCCTGATGCTAACATGGGTCCCGAGACACGCGGGTATCGCGGGTAACGAGACATCAGACTCCTTAGCTAAGACGGGCGCTAAGGCCAACTTCTTTGGCGAGCTTGGCAGGCTGAGAGAGGCTGCAGATGGACAAAACTGATGTTACGTGTCATGTCCGATCGACTGTCGCAAACCCTTCTGTCATTAAGCAGAGGGGAGTGCAGACGGCTGGTTGGACTGATGACGGGCCAGTTTCTGGGGGCGAAGCACATGGAAAGGTTGGGCATCTCACACAGAGTACTCTGCCCAGCTTGTGGAGAGGAGGATGAGACGGCGGACCACTTCCTGTGTGTCTGCCCCGCCTACGCTCGAATCAGGTTTGAGGTCTTTGGCACTGATGTCTTAAGAAGCGACCATCTTGGCTCCTTGGCACCACAACATCTACTCAGATTTCTTCAGAGAATAAAAATTCTAAATTTTTTTTTGAATTCAGCTTAGGATATCATTTCTTGGACGTTTGGGAAAAGGAACTAAAAGAGGAGATTAAATGGTTTTGTTGTTGTAAAAGCTTAAAAATTTCCCATAAATTTTTCGGGAATGCTGCTGGAGCGGCAATCCTTGGCCGGATATAAAGCCGGGTCTTTCCGGTAACGTAGAAAAAACCTTGGTGGGGACGAGGCGAGTAAATAATATCGGCCTCTAAACACTTCATATAAAATTTATGGAAAACTAGCATTCCCCAGTGGGCTTCGCACCACCATACATAAAATGTTTTTTATATTGAATCCTCTGGCGTGCTCCCCAATTGGTGTTTTATCGGCTTTTATTATTATTTTGTGGTCAGCGGTGGGCATCAGATCGAGTGCCACTTTGAACAATTTCACCAATTCATTGTGTTGATGGAACATTGTTTGCAATTCATTCACGATTGATCTTCTCGTATTCGTCGAAACTGCACAGCGCTGATCTAATTCACGATTATCATCACCAATAAAATATATTTGCAAAAATTGATTGCCACCATCTGGGAATAGTAGCAAAGACCCAGCTCTATGGTATATTTGACCTTGAATCTGTAAAGTTCGAGAAATATATGTAGATAACGGATCTGAATTTTTAAAAACATCGAACACAGGGACGGCATATAAATTAAATATGATATTGTTTATTCCAAGCGAAGTAATAACCTTAAACGTCGGCATAAATCCATTTCTTATAATATTTGTAGCTCCAAAAGATGTCATTTGAAAGCATGAATTGTATTTTTTAATGTTTAAGAGGAAATGCTTCGACGTTGGTGAATTGCCAAAAACCAATGAATGCAAAGGTTCTGGCGGAAGTTCTAGCACCGGCAATTTGACTTTCCCACCAGCACAGCACATACCAGGCGTTTCGTTTCTGAATTTAATTGCTTTGCAATGTATACATTCTATATTCATTTGGCCAATGTATGCATGCATGCTGTAATCAATGGTGGCATCGTAATTGAAAGACGCGCGGTCCATTTGACGTATATCATAAACGGACGTACGCCCACGACGGTTTCTTGGTGCTTCACTATTAACCGACTGATTTCTCCGTCTGTGTCGTTGTGTTTCCACTTAATTTCGTCGAACACGATCTTCTTCACTTTGTGATCACATAAAATGTCATAACTCAGGAACGGCTGCACCGATTTCAATCAAACTTCACACAAACCACCTCCTCAAAGATAGAAAAGAACTCTAAAATTTTCGTGTCAATCGGTTTGGCGGTTCTTGAGTTATAAGATTACCAAGGAAATGTAACTTCTTTTTATATATATAGATTCCACTTCATCCAATGCGGATTTAATGGTAATTTTAAAAGCCTTAGCGGCACGACTAAGTATTAAATAAAAAATTAAATACAAATGTAGGTAACTAATTTCTTTGGCTAAAGAAAAAATTGAAGGATAGCATCGAATAAACAAAAAATATTTTGGGCCACCCTACTGCTTAATTGGTGTTATGATCGGCTGCTAGCTTCTTTCAACTCTTTCTTTGTGCATTATTGCTTATTTCCCCTCCAACACTGGGGCGCACTCCATAACGATGCGGTGGAGCAGTGGAGTAAAGAGAGTGGAAGAGAGAGCCACTCCAGAAGCCGAATGTTAAGGTTCTCAAACCCTTTGAGCTGGTTTTAGCATTCGGTATTTTGTGGATTAAATAGTGTATAAGTATAAAATAACACACAAATTTGCCTGCCAAATATTAAGCCAGCAAAAAGGTACGAAACAATGCACACTTATAGTTTACTATATACAAATACTCATACAACTTCATACACACATATACTCATATATTCATACTAAAGCGTAGCCACTACCAAAAACATGTCCAACACCTCCTGTAAGTCTCAAATTCAAATAAATATATTTTTATACTTATTTTCGTTGGCTTTATATTTGTCTTATTTGGCTGGTTGGCTGTGGTGGCGTGTTTTCTAGTGCATTCTTACACTGGCTGCGAATAAATGGAAACGTGTGTGCGCGTGTATGTGTGTGTGTGCATAAGTATTGTGCTGTGAGTGCACTTAAAGCAGATAAGCTGCAAGTGGCTGTTTGCCTTACAGTGTTTTGTCCTTATCTGCATCTTGTACGACAACTACCCATCGTTTGTATGACTCGGGTGTGGATACTTATTCGGCTGTTTGGAAATGATGTGCACTTGCGTGTGGTAGACTATACCTGTGCATTTTCTTTTTCAATGCATACATATGCGCGTACACATACATACACCTGTATTCACAATAATAGCAACGCGAAATATTGCAAAGTTTTGACTAATCATTAATTTTTTATTTTGTATATATTTTATTTAATTTTTTGTATATTTGTATTTCATTTTTTTATCTTTTCAATTTTTAATCTTTTTTATTTAAGTTTTTTCTTATTTAGTTCTTTTTATTTAACTTTTTTTAATTTAATGTTTTTATTTATTTTTTTAAATTTTTTTTTTTAATTTTTAATTCAATTTTTTTGTTTTAACTTTATTATTTAAGTTTTTTCTTAGCTAGTTTTTTTCATTTAATTTTTTTTTTATTTAATTTTTTTATTCATTATTTTATTTTTGTTTAAATTTTTTTTTTTTATTTTGTTTTTTTATATTTTTTTAAAGTTTTTTTTAAATCTTTTTTTTTAGGTTTTTCTTATTTAGTGTTTTTTGATTTAATTTTTTTTATTTATTACAAGCTTAAACCCGCGGCCCCGCTCGCGTAGGAGTAGTTTTGAGGAATTTGGGATATGTATATAAAAGAATTACAAACAATAATTTCATAGAAAATAATTTTTTATTAATAACCATAATATTACAATACCCGGCATCCGTTGTTATGCCTCGTTGAATAAAATCAAAACAACCAATCAGAAAAATATCAAGCAAAATTATGTTTATTAATTTTCTATCTCAAACCGTTTTTGAACTTTGCATTTGGGTCATAGTTGGACAGCTTATGCGGATTATGAAGTCTAGAGTGTGCTATAAATAGTGGGAAATAGGAAAAACTAAGATTTTTAAGATTAAATTTAAGCAAATATATGATTATTAGTGACGAATGAGAGTGGTGGCGCGGCCTGGGGGCTGTGGGAATGGAGTTCCATCAAAAAAACATGCCTATAACCTTCATTGGGTGAAAATATGAATGTATAAAAATGTTTACGTCATTTGGTGTTGTCGTTTCGTAGTGATGCGCGGACAACCTACAGACATTCGCCTTTATAGTATAGATTTTATTTGTTTTTCTAATTTTTTATTTATTTTTTTTTTTTTTTCATTTTATTTTTTACTTATATTTTTTATTTAACTTTTTTTTTAACTTTTTTATTTAATTTTTTTCTTTATTATTTAATTTTTTTTTTAATTTTTTATTTTATTTTTTTTTTTTATAATTTTTTTATTTAATTTTTTTATTCTTCTTTATGTAAGTTTTTTCTTATTTAGTGTTTTTTATTTAATTTTTTTTATTTATTTATTTATATTTATTTGTTTGTATTTTTTTTATTTATTATTTCATTGTTTTTTTTTATTTTTTGATATTGTTTATTTAATTTTTTTTAACTTTTTATTTAAGTTTTTTCTGATTTAGTTTTTTTTATGTAATTTTTTTTTAATTTATTTTGTTTTTGTTTATTATTTAATTTTTTTTTTTAATTTTTATTTTATTTATTTTTTAATCTTTTTTATTTAAGTTTTTTCTTCTTTAGTTTTTCTGATTTAATTTTTTTATGTCGATCGTCTTGTCTGGTTGTTATGCGTTTGCGACCACGTTTTTCAGCTATTTTTAATGTCTTGGCGTTCTTCTCCGCTGCAGTGTTTCCCTCGGCCCTCTATTAAGAATTTAAAAAACAAAACGAAATGCTTAAATTTTACTAATTCTTATTTAATTTGTTTTTTATATTTACTTTTCAGTTTTCTACACAAAATGATTGATAATAAATTTTTCATAATATTTCGTAATTCACACGCCAATTTTTTTAAAATACTTGCATAGCAACTACTTCAAGATAATGCTTCGAACATTACTTGTGGAATCCCGTTGGAAGTATCGCTGGAAGAGTGCATTGTGTCCATGTGCCGAAAAATTGTGATTGAATATAGTTGGCATGGGCACTCCTATTATTTTGAACACTGCTGTATTTGTAATATTACTTACCGACAAAAATTCATTTTAAAGTGTTGTAGTTGTGTCTGCGTAGGTGTATTGCCTTTGGGCATTTTTGGACTGCGATTCTTACTTTCCTGTAGTTGTGGTTGCGTCACCTTGCATTTCTGCTTCTTCTTCTACTACGTGCTGCACACAGCCTTTGCCTGCCATTTTTTTACAATTCGCTTTTATTTTTATATTTTTCTCTGTTTTTTCTGCTTTTTCACCCATATTTATAAATATTTCATTCTTGTCTGCTTTATCTCTTGGCCTTTGCGTGCCATTAAAGTGTGACTCACGTGACTCGTTTGTCAGCGTTGCAGTAACAAATTGGTGTGCATGGCGGTGTGTGTGTGTGTGCTTATTTGTAGTTACATGCAATACACTCAGCTGCTATAAAAAAATTTTGCATAACGATGTCGCTTGCTCCATATAAGGGCTATCCTTGCACATTCCAATATAGCTGTATATACACACATTTGCCCATACACACAAACTTCTACTTAGCTCTTTTTGACTGTAAAGCTAAAACAAAGTACTGACGGCATATACATGCGAAAATGCACAGAAATAAATATGAATGCCCACATACTCACATTCTTGCGCTTATCCATATGAATATCAATTCATTGTTGCTCCACAAGAGTGAAAATATATGAAAAAAATAATGATAATTCAAAAATAATGATAATAGAAGAATAAAAAAAATTAATAAAAAAATATAAAAATTATAAAAAATACAAAAAGAATAATAAAATTGTAACAAAAAAAAAAAATAAAAAAAAATAATTATAATAAAAAAGTAATAACAACAAAAAATTATAATAATAAAAAAATTCGAAAAATAAAAAAAATAAAAAAATTAAAAATAAATATAATAAAAGATTTAAAAAATATAAATAATAATAATAATAAAAAAAAAATAATAAAAAAAAATAAAAAAAAAGTAAAATAAAAAATAATATTAATAATAAAAAAAATATTCAAAATTTTTATTAAGGGATTAAAAAAAAGTTCAAAAAATAATAATAATATGATAATAATACTAATAATATTAAAATAATAAATAATATATTAATAATAATAAAATAATAAATAATAATAATAATAAAATAATAAATAATAATAATAATAAAATAATAAATAATAATAATAATAAAATAATAAATAATAATAATGTATTAATAAATAATAAAAAAATAAAAATAAAAAATAACAATAATAAAAAATAAAAATAATAATAAAATAATATAATAATTAAAAAATAATAACAAAAAGATAATAAAAAAGTTCGCATCATAAAAAAAAATAATAACAATAAAAAATAATAATCAAAGAAAAATGATAATAATAAAAAAATGATAATAAAAACAAATAAACAAAAAAAATCTAAAAAAAAAATTTTTTTAATGTCAAATAAAGAATAATAAAAAAAAACTAAAAAAAATCATATTCCTTTACTTTATTCCCTCTTTCCAGCATTTTTGCTTCATACATTTCTTTCATGTGTCATGCATCTGACTTGCACACTTTGCTGCGAGTATTTTTCCTCGACGACTTACATTTCAAAAGTGCATTTGCCAGCCTCCTACACTCCAACCCTTCTCTCACCTAACTGCACTTATTCATTTGAGATTCGACATTTGCTTATGCTACTTTTTAGTCGTCATGCTCATGGGCTCCTCTTCCCCTTGCATTTCACCTTCCTGTGTTGTACATTTCTTACCTTTTCTTTCTTCCTTTCATCGCACACGGAGAGACAGACGTGCATGAGTGTTATGTCCTGCAACATGTCGCATTTGCTGTGTTGATGTGCATGGCAAAACATTGCTACGCAATTAATAATTCATAACATGTTGAGCACATTTTCGCATATGCGCCTAAACGTATGCAACGACCAGCTGCTTGGACTGCTTGCTTCCCTACCTCACTGGTACAATTGACGTGTATGGCATTAACGCATACGCACACATACATACACGCATCCGCATATGCTTACCTATGTATTGCTTTCAAACTTCGTTCGAAAGTGTGGCAAACTGTCTAACTCGACAAGTGGCAAAATGACGTGACGTGCACTGACTTTTGCTGCTCTTGGTCATGCCATTGTGGTTTTTGTAGTTGCTGCTTTGTCGTCTGTTAGTATTCGGTTTGGTAGGCTGTCACTTTTCATTTTTTGTTTTTTTTGGATTTGTTGTTATTTTTGTCAAGTCTATTTTGACGTTTCATTACAAACTTCTAAATCGAATTTGTTTTGTTTACTTTCTTCTCAGTTTGATTTTAATAGTTGGCTGATATTTTATTCCAGTTTGTCAAAGACAAATCATCAGTTTTTCTCTATTCTTGCCATTGGAAAATATGTGTCAAAATATGTGATTTTCGTTTCTCTGCCAAAGTCGCAGGTATGGAAAATAATTGCAAAATAATAATGATAAATAACAGCTTATTTTTTTATTATACAAGGTGGCGCAAAATTAATCACCGCATCAGAAGATTTATAATTTTTGCAAATGAGGTTGTAGCGATATACAGCCAAGTAATGCAGCGCTTAAGGGGCAATATATAAATATCCGCCGCTAAAAATACATTTTGACGTGGTTGCCGATACGTGAGTGCGTCGACTGTTTGTTTGATAATAGGAGGTACTTCGTTGTACGCTCTTATAAAAAATTGTGCCGGAGCGGTTAAGTTTTGTGGCTCGCACGATCATGTCCAACATCAGGTTAAAGAATTCACACGGCAGCAAGTCACCCTCTTTGAAACCTCGTTTGGTATCAAACGGCTCAATTCTGACGGGGCTGCTGGTGTTGAGCAACGTCATCTTGCGAAGTCGTATTAGTTTTGTGGGGATATCAAATTCAGACATCGCGGGAACTCCTTTTCGTACTGTCGAACGCAGATTTGCAATCGACAAAAAAAAAATGGTCTGTGTCGATTCTCCTTTCATGGGTCTTTTCCAAGACTTGGCGTATTGTGAATATCTGGTCGAGAATACGTCAAATGTCTATCGTATTTTACAAGGTGAAGTCCAAAAAAAATTGTTTTTGATGGCGCCATCTTTTTAATGAGTTAGTGCGTTGGAAGTTACATCCCTAGCTGACTTCCAGTGAAAGATTGGTGACACACGGTTCAGTGGAAGCGAAGTTATTGCGTCTAAGGTGTCAGTATGTTTGTGTCATCGGTAAAATGAGTTTCGAACAAAGAAGTAATATCAAGTTTTGTTTTAAAATCGGTAAAACGTTATCGTTGAATTGATGAAAAAAGTTTATGACGATGAGTTCGTGAGTGGTTTACACGTTTCAGAGATGGTTGTGAGGATATAAATGACAAGGAATGGCGCAAAATCAGTAGCCACCGAAAAGTAGATCGAAATTGTTCGTAAATTTATCAAAAATGAACAGAAATCATCGTTGATCATTCATCGAATCGGAGTAGAATATCTCCAAAACATCGATTTATCGCATTTTCACTGATCATTTGGGCTTACTAAAGGTCTGTGCACGTTTCATTCCGCACAAGTTAACTGAGGACCAAAAATTGCTCACAATTCAACATTCGAAAGACCTCATTAAAGAGTCGAGAAAAGGGGAGAACTTCCTTTACAACATTGTAACTGGTGATGAAAAGTGGTGCTTCCAACATGAACCAAAACTAAGCGTCAAAGTGCCGAGTGGAAGGCCCCAGACGAGCCACCAACCAAAAAAATCGCGTTTGGAGAAGTCAAAAATCAAGTCGATGCTCATTTGTTTTTACGATTCCAATGGAATTGTCCACAAGGAGTTTGTGCCAACGGACCAAACCGTCAATGCAAGTTTCAATCTTGGCGCTTTGAAGCGTTTGTTGCAATGCATTCGTTGAATTCGCACGGAATACCGCGAAGGAGGAAGCTGGCGCTTATTGCATGATAAGGCACCAGCTCAGCGATCCACTCTTGTGACTGATTTTTTGACTAGAAATCGCATTTTAACCATCAATCACTCACCGTATTCGCCTGATATGGCTCCCTCTGACTTCTACCTATTCCGAAAATTGCATTTGGCCAAGAAAAGGAAAACGTTTTGCGTCCGTAGAGGCCGCCAAAAAGGCTTCTACCGACATCCTGAAGCACTTCCGGTTAATGACCTGAAACTCTTTCGAAAAGCTTTTAGATCACGCAAAACAGTGTATCGAGGCCATTGAATAAATAAGTTTTCGAAATTATCAGAACAAAGCTACAGTCGTTCCTAGTTTAGTTCATTCTTGTTTATATTGGATATCACCTTGTAGTACAAAATTAATTTCTATATTTTTTTCTATTTTTGGTTTTTTTTTTGTTGTTTTGTTTTTCTTTTGTTTACTTGTTTTCATGGTTCTTATGTTTCTTGACCTCTTCAGCTAACACATTAACGAACCCATAATTAACTGACTTGCCTTTATTCTCTTAATGTTATTATGTGCCTGTAAGTTCAGTTTCACTTCACACACACACACACACGCACACACACATTTGCTTTATCTCTAACAAAAACTGTCACGCAGCCTTTCGCTCAGCCACTCGCTTAATATTTTATATCGAAGACACAAATTTTATTGCGTGTTAATATTTTTCGTCTTTCTTATATTATCACGTACGCAGCACATTCGCTTTATATCCGTGCAAAGTGTTTGGAATTTAAATATTCATTTTTATGTGGCAACATTACGGCAACTGCAGTGCATGCAAATATTGATGGTGAATGCAATGCTGTCCAACGGTCGTATATCACCAGCGCTGTTTTTGGGTTTCGGTTTCTCTTTACCGCTATCGCCTGCGGGGAGTTGTAATTTATTTACCAATTACTTGATGTAGTGCATATTTATATGTTTATATGTATGTATGTATGCATGCCTATATGTATGTACATATGTATATATGTATGTCTATATATCTATGTGTCTATATGTCTATATGTCTATCTGATTACCAACAGAGAGCATAAAAAATTGAAAAATTTGCGCAGTGTGGATTTTGTTTTTGTAATTTATTTACATTAATCCTTTTATAAAACACGCATTACTGCTACTTTATATGCACATACATTTATTTATTTTATTTTATTTCATTTCATTTCATTTTATTTCGTTTTATTTTATCTTTCCCACCCGTAATATTTACTATGTCATTACCGATTCCCAGTGGCCAACCCAGTTAAACAAGCCGCTAGTGCCGAATGAAACGAGAAATAACCGTTCTGCTGCAAGTTCAATATGTGCGCGTGACGTAAGCATTGATTCGACGCTGCGCCAGTGTAGCATTAGACCGCCGTTCCTCCTCACCTCTGCCTGCTGAAGCTTGATTAACTTGTGCAATGCTTTTGAATTGAGTTGAGTAGCATTGAATTCTGTTCAGTCTGGTTGAGTGACAGCGTATGCAGTCGCCTATGACACATGCCTTCTATGTTGCTTGCGGTCTTTGTACTAAGTTTAAATATATTTATGCTTATGGTTATGCATGTCGGTGTTTCTATCAACATGTGTTGACACATTTCCACTTCATTCTTGCACGATGTGTCGCGCCATACATAGCAAAGTCCATCATTTCAGTAACGCCGCTCAAACTTGTTGTAATATGTCTGCATGCTACGGACACAAACATTTGAAAAGATAAAAACTGACAACGTTTTCTACTTCTTTTATGTGCCGGTTTTGCGTCCAGACCAAGGCACTTTGTCGGTTGTCTCGTCTCTTCTGGACGTAGTTGCGACATTTATTCGTTCTAATTGCACTTAAGTCTTAAACTTAAAATGTTGTTGGCGTATCACAAATGAAATTTTGTTGCACTAATTATATTTTTGTCTTATCCTCTTTTAACCTCTAAGTCTTGAAGAATAAGCTTCAGAGCGTTTAAAATTGATATTCTTCTCAAAATTTGTTTATAATTAATGAAATAGTTAAATATAAACCTCGTAAGTTTGGTGTAAAAGTCGAGGACTAGAAGTAAATCCGGAAAAAACGGATCTGACACTTTTTAATATGAAACACAAAACACCTGTTCTTCAACAAATATCCCTAGGAGGGAAACCAGTTAGAGTAATAGAAAGGGAAAAATATCTAGGACTTATACTAGATAGGAAGCTAAATTGGGGGCTCACAGTCGCAGACAGAGCACGTAAAGCTATGACCGCAATGTACTCCTGCGGAAGGCTTATTGGGAAGCCATGGGGATTGGAACCCAGAATGATACATTGACTCTACACAGCAGTGGTTAGGCCAATTCTCTACTATGGTATTGTAATATGGTGGGATGCCCTTCAGAAGGGTGTGAACATAAAGAAACTTGACAAGGTGCAAAGACTAGCATCTGTTCTGATAACCGGCGCCATGTCAACCACACCATCGAAAGCATCATATGCGACATTAAACCTCCTTCCGGTGCGGCAATAAGGCTGAACACTCTAAACAAGTGGTCAAACACGGATTATGGCCACGGTAAAATCCTGGCTGGCACATTGGGGCTTCCCGGACTGGTGGACTATGCACTCCCACCTGTACTTGCCATTACATCGTTTACGACCCTCCTACCCTCAAGGGAAGAGTGGGAACGGGACGACGTGAGACAGGGCGAGTCCATTCATGTATACGCAGATTGCTTAAAGCTCGAGGGCAGGGTGGGCGGAGGTGTATATTCCGAACATCTGGGGATCTCCTTCAGTTTTCGGCTCCCTGACTAATGTAGTGTCTTTCAGGCTGAACTGATGGCAATAATAAAAGCCGCGACACCGATGCAGTGTGATGCGATATCCGGAAATGATATCTACATTTTCACTGATAGCCAAGCGGCAATAAAATCCCTCACAAAACAGTCGACAACCTCCAAGGTAGCTATGAAATGCCGCACATCTCTTAACGACATTGAGGGTAACTGTAGAGCCGATGAACTAGCAAGACTCGGCACTAAATTGTCTGACAAGCACATAGATAATGACATAGGGATACCCTTACAAACATGTAAGCTACACATCCTCGAAGAAATTGTAAAGAAAGCAAACCAAAGATGGCGTAATGAAGCCACCTGCAAAATCGCCCGTCAACTTTGGCCGACTCTAAATGCTAAACGCACAGAATCTCTGCTAAGCCAAAATAAACACAGTCTTAGCACATTGATCTCAGTCATAACGGGGCACTGCCTAGTAGGTAGACACGCCCATGCAAACACATGACTTCTGTAGAAGTTGTCTAGATGAGGACGAGGAAGAGACAATCTCGCACCTACTGTGCCACTGCCCTGCTCTATCCAGACGCAGGCTTACTATTCTGGGTAGAAAATTTTTTAATGAGTTAAAAGACTTCAGTTCTACAGAAATCAGAGATATTTTAAAATTTTTGAAAAGTACACACTGGTTGTAGAGAGATAGGGACAAGCTCCCCACGCGGCATCACAATGGGCTATGAGCCTGAGTGTGTTCCACAGGACAACCGCTTCAACCTAACCTAACCTAAACCTCGCCAATATATGAAGACTCAAGCCACAGGTTGTGCCTTGGATGTACAAGGTAGTGGTTCTGTCAATTTTAACAGTTTAACGTATCGATGCCTGGTTTGGTGCGAAACTCTTCGTGAGGGCTGTAATATTACTAAACTGCGGAGAGTGCAAAGGACTGCTGCATGTATTGGCATCACTGGAGCATGCAGAACTTGTCCTAGTGCTGCCCGTTTATCACTTACTTCACCTCGACTTTTACGTTATTCTCATCGCTGCTCAAAATGCAATCAGGTTAAAGGAGGTTCGCCTTTGGAGGCAGTCTCTCAACGGACATGGTAGCGTTTTTAGGCATTACTTCTCTGAACTTCGTACAAATCTATCCATCCGCAAACTGGAGTTTGGGGGTCGTGCTAAGGTAATTTTTGCGAATAGGCAGAGCTGAAACAAGGGGAAAATCTGCACCGAAGCTGGTACCTCTGTCTGCACTGATGGCTCCAAGATGGAATGGGGAGTCGAAGCAGAGGTTTTCTTTAAATCACCCAATTTATCTATCTCCTTTAAACTGCCGAACACTGCTAGTGTTTTTCAAGCAGAAGTCTTTGGGATCCTACAGCCATGCAAAATGCTTTGGGAACGCGGGAGCGAGGGAGATTTCAACATTATCTCCGATAGGCTCAGACGACACCATGGTGCAGATCCAATCTGGTTAATTCCTGTAAAGAGGAGATCAAACCTCTTGGGTGTGCAGGTAAAATTTCTCTGATCTGGGTTCCAGGACATAGGAACATAGAAGGAAACGAAATGGCTAATGAGCTTGTCCGGAAGGGGACTGAATTGGTTTCAGGGACCTCCTATCCGGTTATCGGCATCCCCTTGACTGTTTCTAGAGGGAAATTGTACAACTTATTTCTTAGGAAAGCGCAGAAAAGATGGAGCTTCCTTTCTTCGTGTGCCTTAGTACGATACCCTTAGACGAAAACCCTTAGTACAATAGACGGGCGGCTGAGAAAGTGCTGAGGACTCCACGTGATTCATTTTCCAAACTCGTAGCTGTGTTTACCGGTCACTGGACGATCGGCACACACGCGGAAAAGCTAGATTTATCATTTAACCCCCATTGCAAATTGTTGATCACTTTCTCTGTAAATGTCCGGGTTTGGCAGCTAGACGATTAAGGTCACGGAGTGCTCCTTTCTTCGTTATCCTCGCGCAGTGTGCCAACCTAGATCCCATCAATTTTCTTCATTACATCAAAATCTCAGTCTGGCTGTATATATCTACCTGTTGGTGGAGGTCTCATAATGGTATCAAAACGACGCTTTAGTGCTACTTGGGGAGTGCCAGACCGGTACTCCAACCATCTCAATTGCCTACCTGCCTGAGACCTTCGTCTTCCACGGTGGTCTGAACACTAATTCTCAATTTTAGCCCACTTTGTGCCACCCACTTCTGTTACTTTTCGTTACAAAAATTGGACAAAATTACTGATCGGTGAATCAAAAGAAATTTGGTTATAATTGCAGTTTATACGATGCACAAGGTGGCACAAAATGATTCGATATTTGTTTTTAAGCCACTTTTTTACTAAATAAAACAGAAATTATTTTGGGTGATGGAAATCTTTATTTTACTTTTGCGCGCTTCATTGCTTGCCTGTTGATGTACAGCACCAGTTTAGCTCACAAGTGATAAATATGATTGACGTACGACGCCATTCGCAAAAATTATAAATCCTCCGATAGGATGATTAATTTTGCGCCACCTTGTATATGAAATTTTGCATTCTCCAGGTGCCATTGTTGTGGTTAGGCGTAAACTTGAAACGTTAGTAATGCATTTTGGAAAGGATAAAAGCATAAAATAAAAAAAAAATATTCAATTTTAATAAAGTTTAAAAACTAAAAGAAACTTGGAAGGAAAGACGTTCGGCTGATGGTCGGTATCATTACAGAACATAACCCATGGGGTCAGAATATGAATCCCCATTGGAATCATTGAGAACCCAATGGGCCTCTCGTGCTTGGAGGAGGCGGATAGCACTGAGCACTTTCGCTGTGAGTGTCCTGCCTTTGCTAGAGCAAGGCTACGAGTTTTGGCTTCTGATGTCGTGAGAATGAGTAATATTTGTTCTCTTAAACTGAAGGATATTTACAGATTTGCCAAAGAATCTGGAAAATTCTCACAGAACTAACTACCTTTATCTCTGTCTCTAGTCTTTCCTATCTCTTTCTCTGATACTTTTCTCCTTCCCTCCTTGACTATCTACCCTCTTTCCAGAGTTTTAAATACAATGGGCCTGAGTGTTTTAGGAGCCATCAGATCTCCTGGTGCTCCTTAGCTCGACCTTTTCAAATTTCAATTTCAAAAGAAAGTTTTTCTTGGACTACAAGAAATGTGCGCTTTGCTTGAACAACACAAGTGACCGCAGGCGACTGACAACACCTAAACAAAAAAAGGAAATCGTTGGCTATGCTAAATATAGGTGCAGCGCGCTATTTATCCACATTTCCATGACCACCACTGTACTCATGTACCCCCAGATATCTCTTTCATTGCATACAAATGTCCTGCTGTGTCATTTTCAAGTTCCTTTCAACTTTTGGTTTTTTTTTTCCCTTACATTTGTATAGATATTTTCCATTCTTTATTGCGCGCTCTATTACTATCCGCTTCTGTCACTTTCCTCCTTACGGACCTGACCATGCGACGTGCACAATGAATGTCTGCTCAATCATCATTAGTTTCATTTGTAGGTTTGTGTTATTTGTATGGCACACACACACATACACACACACAAATTATGGCCACATTCATAGTTTTTCCCCATTTGATTGCCATTGAAGTTTTTCCACTTTTCTCTACCTCCTCTTCGGTTCTAATAGCTAAGCTATTTTTTATTATTTATGTATGTGTGTGTGCGCTTATTTCATTCATTCTAATCTGCTGCTGCTGATTGGCATTCTGCATGCGTAATTAGTTGATTTTCAATCGGCAAATTAGTTTCGTGCTGCCTCGCCACTTGATTTTCGCTCCGTTTCCAATTTCACTAAATTTCAATATATATTTTTCTGTAGATATGTATGTATGTATGTGTGTATGCATGTATGTATGTATGCATATTTGTTGAGTACTTTTATTTTCATTTTAATATTTTGTCACTTGTATGTCCTTGACCATTTGTGTGATTTTCAAGGCCCTCCACAAAACAGCGGAAGAGGAGATTGGGTAAAAAGAGTAGAAAACGAAAGCATTGGGAAAAATACGATACAGCAGCCACTGAGATTAAAAGCAAAAACGGGGAAAAATTATATGCAATTTAATATAGCAGCCAGTGCGACAGACATCGACGTTAACCGATCTGAAATAAAATATGAGTGGTAGTATTTTGTGTTTTGCATAACTCAGACTGAGATATGAGTAGAATGAGAATGCGGGAAGTAAATCAAATTTATATATGTACATTTATTCTTACTCTCTTTGATGATATGTCTGCGCTTCCTACATTTGCTTTCTTATAAAGAAGGGAGGGAACTAAACCAAATTTTTCACTGATTTGCTTCTATTTTTTTTAACTTTTCATTGAATTTCGAAAATTGTTTCAAACATTTATGAAAAATGGTCTCTGATGACAAATTTCATAGGCATAATTTATGGCGTAGTGAGGTAACATAATGACCGCACCACCTTTTGAAAATAACTCGCAGTCCGCCACGCCTTTGTAATCGAACAAAAGAATGATGAAATCCTTCACATTTGACTTAACTTGGCGCACTCTTTTCGGTCTTAATCTTAACTCCTCAAGCTACTTTCATGGGGATGATTGGGCTTTGATTCGACGTTATAACCGCTCGCCAATGTTTCGTCAACAGTTATAACCCTTTTGTGTAAATCTTTAACCTCTTTCATCACATCTCCTGAGCGATGTTTAAGCGACGTTTCTTTTTCGGTGAAAATGTAGGAATAAACTTCCCTGTCATGCGTTTGGCACCCAAAACATTCGAAAATTTTGCATAGCATCTTCCCGAAAAGTGATTACACGATTCTCCAAAGCAATTTTCTTCCGCGTTTCAATATTTTCATCGGTTGTTGACGTGCTGAGATGTCCAGGGTGTTTGCAATCACTAAGCTTCTGTGCCCTCTGTGAAGAGTTTTTACCACTTATGAAGAATTTTTTGCTCAGGGGGCCTCTCGCCTAAAATCACTTTTTGGCTTTAAAACACGATTATAAAACCAATCTTGCTATACGGAGTCCTTGTCTGGTGGAACTCGCTAGAAAGGATGGTATCAGTTAAGAAGCTGGAGAGGGTACAAAGGTATGCCCTCATTGGAATCAGTGGGGCGCTCCGTACCACTCCTACTCTAGCGCTTAACGCTATGCTGAATGTGGCACCCGTGGACATTGTAAGAAAAACTTCCGCTGCACGCGCCGCAATCAGACTAAGGTGTTCGCGCCATAGGCTAGACTTAGGTTACGGACACTCTAGCATCCTTAAAAATTTTGAGTTCATCCCCATGGGATGAGTGGGCGGGGTGCAACATTTGGCGGCAAGGCATGGCAAACATGTTCACGGATGGCTCGAAGTTGGACGGAAGGGTTGGTGGGGGAGTATTCTGTAAGGAGCCTCCCATCAAACTTAGATTCAGGCTTCCGGACCACTGTAGTGTTTTCCAAGCGGAGGTATCCGCAATTAAGGAAGAAGTGGACTGGTTCCTTACCTCGGTAATTACCGTTAAGGAAGTAAATATTTACTCCGATAGCCAAGCGGCAATTAGGGCCTTGGGCTCGTTGTTTGTGCGTTCGAGATTGGTCGGGGAATGTCTGGCTTCTCTCGATTGCATCCGAATACTTCGACATCAGGCTCATTTGGGTTCCCGGTCACAGCGGCATAGAGGGAAACTGCTGGGCTGATGAGCTGGCTAGACAGGGAACTTTGGAGACGGTTTCGTCGCGAAATGAGAGAATTGGGGTTCCCTTAAGAACCTGTGGTCTGCTCCTGGAAAGAAGGGCCTCGAGTCAACTCAGCGAGCGCTGGACTAGTGCGCAAACGTGCAAGGTCGCGAGATCCTTCTGACCACGGGTAGATCGAGGACGCTCGAGGGAACTCCTAAGGCTAACAAAGCCCCAGCTTTCGAATTTGGTGGGTATCCTTACCGGACATTGTCCGTTAGGTGTTTATGCGGTGAGACTTGGGATTGCTTCAAGTCCGTTCTGCAGAAGCTGTCTTGATGATGAGGTGGAATCATCTCAACACCTTCTTCTTAACTGCCCTGCTCTCGTCTAGCAAAGATTTAGACATCTGGGCTCTCATTTTTTCGCTACGCCTGCGGATATAGCGGGTCCAAATATCATTAATTTGGTGAGATTCATCAGTAGCTTGTTGCGGCTAACTACGAACGCAAATCAGCCACCGACGGCGTCGTCGTAAAATGCTTTTCGTAAAATGATTTTCAATATTTGTCAAAGTGTGCCCTAAGCTAGGGCAGCCATTTAACCTAACCTTACCTAACCTTGCTGTTATTCCACAAATGTTCATTTAAGCATAAGGAAAAACTGAACCGGTTTGTGAATAATCATTCTTAAATGATTAAGGTTTTGTGTAATTTTGTTTTCCGATCGGTGTTGCGTATTTTTCCCTTTAAAAAAAATTCATGGATTTTTATACAGAGGCAATGCGCGACACCGTCAAGAAAAAATTGTAAGAAATCAACGAGATTTTCTAGTAACTTCAACCTTGCACTTTGTTATACTAAAATTGTATGGGCTATAGAACTGCGTACCCAAGTCTGTTTTTTTTAATTCTTATTAAAAAGTTTGAAATTTTGACTAAAATTTTGTCCTATTTTTCTAATTTTTGCATTTCTATAGTTTGAAATTTTGCTTTAAATGGTGTTTTGTTAGTCAATAACCTATGCTTATATAAAAAACAGTAATGCAAATTAAAGCAAAAACGAAAACTAGTTATACCTAATCCAAATGTTGGGTGCTATTTTTGTCGCGAACTTTAAATCCAAGCCGTGCGCTTCACACAATGGCCGCAAAAATGCTCTTATTCCGATTGTTCCTTAAGTCTTGAAATGGACAAAACGGAATAAATATTTAGAAACTGGCTTTATTGTGTTTCATAATATTGCCCATGAAGAACATAATTTTTGTTGGGTAATTTTTAGTTATTGTTTTATAAAAAGAAAAAAATATATGATCTTTGTTTATTGGTGCCCTCCTAGTATGAAGCGTCTATGCTCGCAGGAGCCATAAAATTAAAATCACATTTTCGGCAACTAATTCGATTCCTTTTTTATCACCAAAATCACAGCGAAAATTTGTCCCAAAATAATTTTGGTCAAAGATATGTATTTGCTTAGCCGCTGTTTGGTGATGCAAAGGATGAAAATGAAAATATATTTTTTTTCCTTTTATCATGCACAATAACGTAAAAGACGAAAATGGTCTCGCCTGCCGCTCAAATCTTCGAGCCGCCAGTTATGTATATGTGTATATGTATGTATGTGCTTCCAAGAGCTACACTTAATCACTTATCTATTCAACCAACTGCGCATTCATCTCTCCCACTCTGGTACATTAGACCATTACTTTGCTTTGCACTTTTTCAATTTCCTATGTAAGATAGTCAGCTTTTATTGCCTTTGTTGCTCCTCCCTACGCCAGATATTTGCTTTTCTTATTCAGTCTGAATTGAATTGGTCTTGCGGTGCTTTTTGCATCTTTTCGGCCATAAACATTGGCATTGGCAAATGGCATATGTGCTAACTTTGTTTAATCACACATACAAGTACGCCCACATGACGCTCATCTTTGGTTCAGCCTCCAGTGCGTACGCTCATTTTCGTCCATTTTCGGTGTACTACAACACTCATACGCCATGTGTGGCCTTGAGTGGTGTTACTGTGCTGTTGTTTTAGTGGCTGTGGCTGTGGCTGTGGCTGTGGCTGTGGCAGCGGTAGCGGCTACGGCTGCGGCGGCGTCACTGGCTGGCGTTGGCGGCTATTGCATTTGGCATGTTTTCTTCATTACCCCTTACATCATTGTCATTGTCAGCAGCAGTGGTGGTAGAGGCAACAGCAGCGAGTATATCCGCCTGTGCTCTCGCCGCTTTCCCACTTTCATCCATTACAACTTCCGTTCCATCTTTCGCTTGCTATCAGCATATGGCAGTTGAGTGTGTACTTTTCGCCATTTGTCTGCCTAAAATTGCCTCCGAACAAGGCGAATCTCTGAAGGCTGTGTGTGTGTGTGCGTGGCCGTCGTTCGTTGTGTGCAGCGCAGTGGCAAATGAGAGGAAACTGCTGCCAGATAATGCATTCCCGAGGATAAGCACATTTATATTTTGTGTATGTGTTTGTATTTGTGTGTATTTGCATATGGGCTTGGCAATGGCAAGCAACGGCGGCGGACAATAATGTGACATATGTTGCAAATTTATGCAGAAGGACACTTAGATCGCCGCCAAAACCCGAGATGAGTCTGTTGTTGGAAAATTTCGTTAAATCTAAGTGAAAATTGGCTATGGATTTAAATTTAATTTGCGCTTACGAATGGATTTTAGGTTAGTATTAGTAACATTGTAACTTTACTGCTATAACACCGTGCGGCAGTAAAATTTACCCAGAAAAAATTTCATATGCAAGTGAAACTATAGGCTTTAGCTAATTAATGCTGTATGCTTAGTTTTTCATTTTCTCATCAATTGAATTGTTTAAAGGGATTTAATTTTGCAAGGGATTACATTTTTTAAAAATAGTTTCAAATACTTGCACACACAATATGATATTAATATGGATAATAAACGATAGGGGATATATTTAGCTATAAAAAACAATTTTTTTTTTAATTTTGCAAATAATGTCCTTTGAAAAACGCATCCTTAAATGTGCTTGAAATGCCTTAATGAAATATTCAAAAATTATATACAATATGCTAACGGTACATATATAGTATAAAATAGCTGAGCTCCATGCATTTAGCTGTTTTATAAAATAATAAACAAAAAAAATAAATAATTGGCACGTGATCTTCTGTTAGGAGTTTTGCTGAGCTCCTCCTCGTGCGTCTTGATGTTGTTCCAGAAATGGAGAGACCTATAGTTTTAAGCCGACTCCGAACGTCAAATGGTGTTTTAGCTTTTTCATGGCAGAAATACGCTCGGAGGTTTGCCATTGCCTGCCGAGGGGCGACCGCTATTAGAAAAAAACTTTTTCCATCTTTTGCTGTTTCATGCACGCGAACTCGAACCTACGCATTCCCGAATGATGAAATGAAATTTGAAAAGGTCAAGCCAAAGAGCACCAGGAGATTAGGTGGCTCCTAAAATACTCGGGCTAAAGAGCCCATTGTATTTATAGCTCTGGAAAGGGGGGTAGATAGTCAAGGAGGGAAGGAGAAAAGTATCAGAGAAAGAGGTAGGAAAGAATAGAGAAGTGATAGTCAAGCACCAAATAAGATTAGATTAGAATAGATTTGTGGGGGCACAAGCACTCAGTCAGTAGACCATTGTACTACACCCAGATAGATATCAGTAAAAAGAATAGAGAGATAGGAAATATAAAAAGTGGATTGTAAAACGGATAAATTAGTTTGAGGTCACTCTTCCTCAAATCCCTTGGATATTCACTTTATCCATACTCAGTATATCGCAACCCAATATCCTAAGTCTGATTTTGGAAAATGCAGGACAGCTACAGAGAAAATGCTCTGCAGTGTCGCCATTCTCAAGACAGGATTGGCATATCTGGCTGTCTACGACCCCGACGTCAGCGTTGTGCCCTGTGATTACACTCACCAGTACTCTCAGGTCCTTTCTGCTGAGTTTTAGGAGAAAGGTCGCTGTTTTTCTGTTTGGTTCTTTCACAAAGCACTTGGCTACTCTGCACGAGTTCAACTCGGATCAACGTCCTTAGACTTCCTGAAGTTGTTAATCCATAGTTGAATTGACACCTGGAAAGGGTTCAGGGCCTAGTTGCATACTTGCAGAGCCTCCATTAGCCAATTTATCAGCTAACTCGTTCCCTGCAATACCACAATGTCCAGGCACCCAAATAAGACTAACTTTGTTGTATTTTGCAACACTGTTCAGTTTTGTTTTACATTCACCGACTAACTACGAAGAGCAGCGTGGGTTAGCAAGGGCTTTCAGTGCACCTTGACCGCTACTTTTTCACAATTACCTAGTACGCCACACTCAAGATGGCATAAACTTCCGTAAGGAATACCGTGGCCCTCTGTTCTGTGGCATAGGAGTACTTAGTATCTTCGTCTAAGTACCATCCAGATCCGCTTCTATCACTGGTTTTGGATCCGTCGGTGTGGAAAGTGTGTTGATATCCCGTTAATAGTGTCTTTGGACTTAACTATTGATCTCTATCTGGGATCAAAATATCATACTTCCTACCGCAGCTAACGAAAGGTACCCGATTGTCCACTGACATCGAGAACAGTGTGCACCGCTCCGACAACAGTGGCCAGTGCTTACTTAATTTCCCCAGACTCCGTTTAACTTGAGTGTGTGCGCCGCCTTCATTGCTTTCTTTCGAATTTGAAGATCTAGGGGTTGCAAGATCAGAATGGCATTAAGGGCATCGCCAGATCTTGTACTCATGGCACACACTTCTCTGTAGCCTGTTTAAGGGTTTTACTCTGAAATTAACCATTAGTACAGAAGCGTATGTGATCAGGGTGACTTACAGCCAGCGTACTGTCGCCGGTCTTAGACCCCATGTCTTGCCAAAGGTTCTCCTACACTACCAGAAGACTTTTAGTGTTCGAGAGACCTTCTGCTCGACGTGCTTCTTCCAGGAAAGTTTACTATCTAGGATTACTCCTAAATATTTAACCTCAGAAAACAGTTGCAGTGTTACCCCTTTCAATGTGGGTAGTAACAGGCCTTCCATATTGCGTTTCCTAGTGAAAAACACTAAGGTACTTTTTGTAGGATTCACCGAAAGACCATGCAATTCGCACCAATTACTCAATCTTATTTAGAGCTACCTGCATTTTATTGCATATAACTTCAAGTGATCGTCCTGATATTAATACGCACACATCGTCTGCGTAGGCTTGGATGTGTCCGATTTCCTGCAGATCATTAAGAAGAGAGTCCACCACGAAGCACCAAAGTAGAGGAGAGAGTACACCGTCGTGTGGGCAACCCTTCTTAACCTCAACCCTGACTCCTTCATCGCTTTCTCTATCCATGGTAAGCAAGCAGTCTTTTGGATAGCATAGAGTGGATCCATTTGACAATGATTTCTTCCACTCCATGACTTCTGATAGAAGAGCACATAGAGTCAAAGGTATCATTGACGAAAGCTCCTTCAATGTCCACAAACACACCAAGAGTGTACTCACTAGTTTCCAGCCCTTTTTTCGATTATGCTAACGCACTCGTGCAGAACCGATAAAAACGTAGAAGGCTTAGTTGAACTTTCTTCCTATGAAATAAAGTATGCGCAATCGCCTCTTTTTATATTTTCTCCTTTGAGACTTTAAAGCCCTATAAAAAAATTAAATTAATGAGCCGCTGAAAAACTGAGTATGCAGCATTAATAAGCTAAAATCTATAGTTTCATGTACATATGCAATTATTTCTGGATAACAAATAAAGATGATTTTTGTCGCACGGTGTTATCAATTTACCTAATATGTGTATATAAATCCCTCAAAGGCCGCATAGCTTTCGAGTTGTAATGCTTTGAAATTTGCCCAAAGCAGCTGTATAAATGCGAATTCGCCTGAAATTCGGCTATAATGAATAAACAATTTGAATGTGTGGGTGTGCTGTGTTATGTAAATGACAAATTAATCAGGTGTGTGTAAATAGTTGAGTGAGTACTTGGCTGATGGGTAGATGAGTGGGTAACTGTTTTGTCGGCCGTATTGATATATTATAAAGTCATTACACACGCAATGCGTCGTGAGCCAAAGCTCATTTGGCAAACTCATAAACATTTTATGTGCACTTATATATATGTACATACATATAAGTATATCAACATTAGGGTGACCGGGTGTACCATCGTATTGCACTTGGTGCTATGATAAAATATATTCGTATATTCGTAGAAATCGCAGTGAGGCTTCATAGCCGAGAAAATTTGGTTCAGTTGTGATTTTGAAAACAAAAGTCACATCACATTGAAATTTGGTGTGAGGGTACATCTAAGAGTTATAGATAGGAAGGCTATGTAAGAACAAATGTATTCAAAGATAAGTTGTACCGCTCTTATGCGTGCAAATTTTTAATCAGCTATAGCTTTGGAACCATAAAAGCCACATCAGATTTAAATTTGGTGCCAAGACATTACTCGGTAGGTGAAGATATTACTCAGGTAAGTACCCGAGGTTGGTAATATAGAAGGGCGTGTGTCACCTCTCATAGATCCGCTACTTGCAGTAAGCCATATCTTTGGAACCATAAGTCGCATCGAAACTAAGTTCACGACTGTAGATGGTGTCGCATATCACAGTGGTTTGGCTTCCAACTTTGGCAAAAAATATAACAAGTGCTTCTAGGATAAAGACGTTTTTTTACGCAGGTTTACTTTAAGACCCTCGCCTTATTTGAAATGGAGTTTTTTTGGTGTATCTTTAAAAGCGTGTAAAACGGAAACGCAAAAGATTTTTTATTTTTGTTTTGAGTATTTTATTTTTTTATCCATTGTTAAAAAATAAAAAAATGTTTTTGGCTATACGAGGTTCGTTCAAAAAGTTGTCAGCCTTTAAAAACTGGTCTTCGAAACAAAGGTATGTCGCTGGCGAAATGGATTTCGGGACTCACAGGCGTTTGAAATCAAAAAAAGACTCTTGGTCAGTATGAAATGTGTGAATTGCGATCTTAAAAAAATAAAATAAAATCAAAATGGCGGACGTTCAAAGAGGAAAAACTATTTTTTGACCCTTTTTTTGACTTTAAAGGTCCGAAAAAAACACTAAATTTTTTTTTTCTGAATGACCGTAGTTCTCACGATAACGACATAATTCTACGTCATTTCAATTTTATTTCATCAAAATCTAGGGTAAAGAAATTTTTTACGCAGGTTTAGTTTAAGCTAATTAAAAAAAAATCCGGAATTAGTTGGAAACGGTCAAAAATGTCGAAAATGACGATAAAATCATAGAAATAATCGAAATGGATTGGCATCTTATTGTTGTAGCATCGCCCAAGAACTAAATATCGACCCCAAAACGATTTTAAACCATTTTTGCAAAAACAATGCATTTCTCTTTTCCTCTGTTTTTTGGCGAACAAAAATGTCTGGATTTTACTAAGTCAGGTTTTTCTCTTTAAAACTGCAGCATTAGATTTTTGAAATTCAATGGGAGATAAATTGATTTTTTGCCGCCAAATACTACTGGGATTTAACGCCTTACCTAAGTCCTCTTTTATGCACTCTGTCATTGCACATTCAAGTCATGGCAATACTGTGGCTCATTTCCAAGTGAAAACCAAGAGATATTTACCGGCAGATTGAAGAACCAGTGCTGGACTTGCCTGTGTATTTTAAGTGCGAAAATAAAATAGCCAATGCGGGCGGACTCCCTTAGAACTACGCAGCTGATTTTCAGCTCTGATGCTGTTAATAATAATTTGTATACTATAAGTCACATCGGGGTGGTCAGGTGGAAAGGCGACCACCCTGATATACATATACTATATACATACAAAGGAAAATGTAGTTGCTTGTGCATGTAGCCAAATTTCGCGTGTGTCCCGCTTATTCAATCACGTCACCTAAGCCTGTGTGCGTGCGTGTTTGCTCATTAATTTATCAGCTTATGGCTGAGTGTTATAATGTACGCGTAAATACATACTTACATGCATGCATACATGAATATATACAAATTATACACGCACACACACACACACACACACACACATGTTTGCTTTCTGCTTGCCAACTTACTGTAGACTTAAGACGGGATAAGTGTTTACATGTCTACATATTTTGGCAAATGAGTTTAACACTCGCTTACTCAGGCTGCCAGACATACAAACAAAGCGTTTGTGCGCATACGGACGCCCTCTTACATAATTACTTTCTAATTTCCCTCTAATAATGCCACTGTAAGGCGATTACTGTTGACTGAGCTTTTGCACCAACACCTACACGCCTGAAAATAAATAAATGCAAAAGTGATTTTGGTTGGGAAAATTCATTTGCGCACTTTAATGCCTATAAATAGAATCCCAAAAGTTGGCCGAAAAGGCGCATTACATGAGTATTTTACTTTTTCCCCTTTACGTGCGTTCGATTTAAATTTTTATGCTAATCTGATAAGCGATTTGAGGGAGGTTCGCATAAAGACACAATTAAAAAAAAACAAAAAAAAAGCCAAAACAAAAATATAAAAAAATGTAATAAAATAAATAACAAAACAAGAAAAGTTAAAACTAAATAAACGATAATAATACGAAACACAAAAAAAAAAAAAAAAAAAAAAAAATAAGAAAAAAAAATTAAAAAAATAAAAACTAAAAAAAAAAAAATAAAAATAAAAAACAAAATAAAAGTATATATATAAAAATTTTTTAAAATTAAATAGAATTCAAAAAGTTAAATAAAAGTTAAATAAAATTAAAAGATTTAAGTAAAAGTAAGAAACAATTTAATAAAATTAAAAAAAAGATTAATAAATTCAAAAAAAGTTTAATAAAAAAAATTGCCTTATAAATAGGATAAAAAAATTACAAAAATTAATTCGAAAAAAAAGAAAATTAAATAAAATTAAAAAAGTCTAAATAAAAATTAAAAAAAAATGTTAATAAATACAATAAAAATTTTAATAAACAAGGAAGAACATATGAGAAAAGCAATTTTTATTATTATAATTACATTTCGATAGATATTTAATGAAAGTGAAATTAAAAAAAACTTCAAAAAATGAAAAAGAAACAAAAAAAAAAAAATACCAGTCTAACGGTTAGACGCGATAGAAGTGAAACCTTCCGTAAAACAAACTGAGAGAGAATGAGACGAAAACAGCATTAGGAGCGGGATAATTATAGGTTCATTATAATATTGCTATAAAGTTCATATTTTATTTTCTTCAATTTATTATTATTCATCCTCAATGTTTTCAATTTCAACAAATGATACGAGGGGCTTATGATAGCTAAAATATGATACAAATGCTTTGGTTTCGATGTTGTCAACATATCTTTGAAATACCGCGTCAATTGTTGTTTTTGATCGTGTTGTCGATTCAGTGCGATTGTTACACATTTTTAAATTGAATGTTGTATTGAGAAAATCAATTAAAGGAACCGCTGTGCTCAATGCAAAGTTTACGTTAAAATCGCCACTTAAAATCCTTGGAACTTTATCGTAATCTTTTCTAAGTATCCGCGATACTTCTGGTGTATACTTTATTAAATTTTCGTGAATGAATTCCGTGATGCTATTTAGTTTTATTTTCTTTTTGTTTTTTTTTCTGTCGATATTGACGACACTTTTTTGCATTATTTTTCGGCATAATTGCGGTAAATATTTAAAAATGAAAATATTTACGAATATAAAAATACGGACGCAATACAGCACACGCGGTTGCTATTATGAGCGTCGTAACGCCTATATTACACAGACGTACTAACATACACGCAAACATTCGTAGGACGCTTGTTTGAATTTTTTATACATATGTATGTATGCTATACTATGGCCTAGCCTATGTACGTACATATATATTTGTGTTCTGAACTTCCAGCAAAACAATGCTTATTAATATACACATATGCATCTACATACAACCGCACACACAGGCCACTCACTTTATTCCTGTAAATGCGTATGTCGCCCAAAGCTGAAATTCTATGCCTAGCGACTACAAGAACAAAATGCATTAATAGGCGCAGGCGTAGCGGCCATCATCCTAGTTGCCATAACGCTGAACAGTCGCGGCGGCGCCGAACAGTTTCAACTATTGTACTGTGCAACAAAAACTCATCATAAAAAAATTGATTTATAAATTCGAGCTCATAGTTCTAAGAGCAAGTACTTTCATTCATAAAACGAGCCGCCCATATGCTAATTTTCTCGACAATTCGAAAATAGTCAATATTGGAATATTTCGCGTAGAATTATTTGCCAATATTCAATTTTTGTCAAGTCGAGTGCCCGCGGCTCCGTAAATATGTTTGCACCCATATATGTATGTACAGGGTTGGCCATATTAAACTGACCCATGTGATTATTAAAAAAATATGGAAAAAGAAACATTTTTTTGTGTTTCATTGTGGAAAACATTTAATTTAGTTCAAGGAGATTCGTTTACATCACTTTTTGAATATGATATCGCGCAAGTGGTCGCCCTTAGCTCGTATAGCGCAATGTGCCCGTTTTTCGGCGTTTTCCATAGTTTTGGCCAGCGTCTCGGCCGATATGGCGGCTATTTCCCGTCGGATATTGGCCTTAAGTGCGCCTAGTGTCTTTGGCTTGTTGACGTAAACCTTAGATTTCAAATAGCCCCAAAGAAAAAAGTCCGGTGGCGTCAAATCCGGTGATCGTGGCGGCCAGTCAAAATCGCCGCTTTTTGATATCAAACGGCCAGGGAACAAAGTCTTCAATAAGTTGACGGGGGCTCGTGCTGTGTGTGGTGGTGCGCCATCTTGCTGAAACCAGAAGTGCTCCATACCATTTTCACGAACAATCGGCATCACAAAATCGGTTATCATGGCCCGATAACGCTCTTGATTGACGGTCAATGGTTGGTGTTGACCATTTTCAAAGAAGAACGGCCCAATGACCATATCAGCGCAAATGCCACACCAGACTGTAACTTTTTGGTCGTGGAGAGGTACCTCTTCAATAATTTGAGGGTTTTCAGTGGCGTAGAAACGGCAATTTTGCTTATTTACGGTTCCGTTCAAGGAGAAATGGGCCTCATCACTCATAATGATTTGATGCCAAAAATCCTCATCAGTTTGGGCCATTCGGACGACAAAATTGGCATATTCCAAGCGACGAGGCTTATCGGCCGGCAACAGTTGTTGATTTAGTTGTATTTTGTACGGGAATATCCCCAAATCCAAACGAATGATACGTCCTAGAGTGGTCCGAGGGATGTCCAACTGAGCAGAACGACGATTACCTGACATTCGCGGCGATGACTCGATACTGGCTCGTACGGCCGCGATATTTTCGTTAGATCGTCTTGGCCGCTTTTTATTTGGACGTCGGGTATTAGCCACAGTGCCGGAAGACAAAAATCTTTTGTGCATTTGCTTGATTGCGTTCTTTGACGGCGCACTTTTCACTTTATTTTTTTTTCTCCACGCACGTTGCGTTTTTACAATCGAGAAGGAATTTTGAATGTACAGCTGAACAATTTCAGCGCGTTCTATTGGGGTGTACTGTTTCATGGTATAAATCTCCTTCGACTGACGCTTCCAACGCGGTATGTCATTAGCTGATCTGAAATTACAGTAAAAAGTTATAGGGTTACTCAATGGGTCAGTTTAATATGGCCAACCCTGTACATATGTAAATATATGTTTCTAAATGCTCGACAACCGCAGCTGCCTGTTCAAGGTTACTGTACATTAGGCCGGGTCGATTTGTGGGAAGGCAAAAAAATCGCCCATTGCTCTGTGAAAATCATATTCTAGGGATCAGAATAAGAAATTTTGCCGAAGGAACCATACCTCTAAAACGATTTCTGATACGATTTCATAGAGCAATGAGCGATTTTTAAATCGACCTGCCCTACTGTACATGGAATGCTGTGCCTATGAATGTGCGCTGTGCCTATGAATGCGCGCTGGATTTCTTGAGAAATTTTACCGTATGTTTTGCTGTGGCGAGGCACATATGTACATTGTGTAAAATAAGTACCCGGAATTTAAAAAAAAAACACATTTTTTCATATTATTCATCATTATTTGTTGGATCGCCTTCAAAATAGGCTCCTTTTGAGCCGATACAAATATTCCAACGAACAACCCAGTCATCCATGGCCCGCTGGTAGGCCGGCGCCGGGATGGCCTTCAGCTCCTTTAGCGAATTTTTTTTTAATGTCTTCAATCGACTCAAAACGCCTTCCCCGAAGTGGCAATTTTAGTTTTGGGAAGAGAAAAAAGTCACAGGGTGCGAGATCTGGCGAATACGGTGGCTGTTCGATAGTATTTATTAAGTTTTTGGTCTTGTATTCGCGTACAATCAAGGCTCGGTGCGATGGCGCGTTGTCGTCGTGCAGAATCCACGAATTGTCCTTCCACAATTCGGGCCGTTTACGGCGAATGGCTTCACGTAAACGCCTTAAAACGGATAAATAATATTCCTTATTAACCGTTTGGCCCTCTGGAAGGAACTCAGAGTGCACCACGCCTTGGTAATCAAAGAAAACCGTGAGCATAACCTTCACTTTTGACCGGCTTTGGCGTGGTTTTTTTGGATACGGCTCGTTCTCGAAGCGCCATTCAGACGATTGCTGACTGGTTTGCATATCGTACTCGTAGACCCATGTCTCATCACCAGTTATTATGCGTTTCATGAACGTAGGGTCCGTATTAGCTCGGGAAACCATGTCTTCAGAGACCTCCTTCCGATGCTCTTTTTGCAAAAATCCATAGTAAAATTCGCCAAGTAAACAAAAGATCAACTCACTTTGACTGCAGAATAAAACTCACTAAGTAATAGATCCCGTTCTAATAAGGCTTGTGCATTCAAGGACATGTGTACCAACATGAAAAAACCAAATTTGAAGTGCCAGGTATTCCCGGGAGAGTTTAAATTATAAATTCCGGGTACTTATTTTACACAATGTACATACACAACATATATACATATATCCGCATATATACATACATATATAAATTCACAAATTTAAATTTGCTTATGCCATCCTTCTGTGTGCCTGGTAATGAAGCATTTTCTATACATACATATATATACGTATATCTTTTTTCTTCTTCTTTTTGGTGTCGCTTTTTCGTTTCATCGAGTCTCAAATCACTCCCAACGATTCTAAAGAAGTTTTCACTTCAAAAAAAAGAAAATAAAAAAATGATAAAAAATAAATAAATAAAACCAAAAAACAAAAAACAAAAAACAAAAACACAAAAATAATAAAATTCAAAAACAAGTAGAAAGCAAAAATAAAAAAAATTAAAGAGTAAATTTAAAAAAACTTCAAAAAAATATTAATTAAAAAAAAAAAATTAAAAACAATTCAATAAAAAAAGGGTGAAATGCAAAAATGATAAATAAATTATTTTAATAAAAAAAAAAATTTATGAATTACAGTCGAACTTCGATAACTCGAACTATGACATGCCACAAAAAAAAATCGAGCTATCAAGATTTCGAGTTATCAAATATAATACACATATGTACATGCATACATAAAAATCCATAAACAAAATAAAACCTAGACAAAAAATAACTTTAGGTACCAGCTTGCACATTTATTTTACATACCTTCGTTTCCAATTATCGAGCCAACCAGTGCTTGCCTTGAAATTCGGTTGTTCTAATTTTTGACTAAATTCCAATGCTTTTTCTTTAAGTAATCCTCCAGATATAGCCAAATTCCGTGTTCTTGCCGATTTAAACCATTCTAAAAAAGCTTTGTCCACATTTATGTATGTTGGCTTTTTTAGTCTCTTTGAACTCCCACTTGCACCACCACTTTCGATTGCAGTAATAACCGTTTGTTTATTTTTTAAAATAGTTGACACTGTATTTGCCGGAATAGCATACTTTACAGCTACATCTTTTTTTCGCGCACCCATTTCTACTTCCTTTATTAGTTTAAATTTTTCATCAATAGATAAAGTTTTTAAACAACGTTTTGATGACATGTCAACAGAGTTTATTTTCGCGTAAGAACTACTAATAAAATACCTGTGGACTTAAACAGTGCTGCGGCCCAACTGCTGACATCTGTTTGCTATAAAATAAGCAACGCGTAATAAGGGGATTCCCCCGGAAATTCGACTTATCAAAGCTGGCGCCAAATATTTTGTTCGAGTAATCAAGATATTCGAGTAATAGAAGTTCGAGTTATCAAGTAAAAATTACACACAATTCTCACTCTAAACGCTATTGCCAAGCAATTTGATTCGAGATATCAAATATTCGAGATATCGAAGTTCGACTTATTGAGGTTCGACTGTATAAGTTTTATTAAAAAAACAAAATTAAAAATATATAAGAAAAGCAATTTTTATTGTTTTAATTACATTTCGGTAGATATTTAATGAAAGTGAAATTAAAAAAAAAAATTGAAAAAATTAAAAAAAAAAATCTCAAAAAATTTAAAAAAAAAAAAAAAAATAAAAAAAAATAAAAAATAAAATAAAAAAATGGAAAAAGATGTAAGAAAAGCAATTTTTATTTTTTTAATTACATTTCGGTAGATATTTAATGGAAGATGGTGTAGTAGAACGAAGATGGACACCATCAAAATTTCTTTTGTACCACCGTAATACGTCCTTAACTCTGAGTTTCGCAAGATATTTGGACCTACTCAAAGAATGTTCTTGCTAGGCGATTTCTAATACTTCGGGACTAGGACTACACAGAATTTACACAGTTTCCATTTCTATATTGCCAAAATCGCAAACTTTCACAAAATATTCTATGAAAAGTCTTCATTCCAAAAACAAATGCAGCAGTTCTATCCAGTAGGCAGACCGAACTGGTGCTAACTCCACACTTCGAAAAGTGCGCTTCGGTAAGCTAAAAAGCTGGGTGCTTTAAAAACATGATAGAGCTGGATAGAGTTGTTAAAATACCTACAGATGCCACACTGAGCCATTGAGGGCTTCAAGTAAATAAACACTTTTTAAGAGCAGACCATCTAAAATAGCCTCAGCTAACTCAGCTTAACTTTTCTCAAACAGTGCACGTGAAAACTCAATCGATTTTGGCCGATTCGGTAACTAGTGAACAACCTAATATCAGCCCCACCTAATGACTTAATAGCTTTTCTATTCAACATATGACCAAATTGCTTTGCTTAATGGAAGGCCCGCAATATTTCCCAATACCTACGATGTTCTTAGCTCGTCCATTCAGTAATTGTAAATCTACAAGGTAACCGCAAGCTCCATAAAGACATTCGCTGTCCTGCCTTTTTCCAGTTACATGGCGAACTCTTTGCTTTCGATGCTGCAGTGGTCAGACAACCAGGAGCTGAAGGGCCTTCGAGTCGTTTAACTTACTTCAGTTTTGCATCGACTCCGAATGGCAGAATAAGTACTAGGAGTTAGATTTTTTTCAGAGAAACTGGAATCTTCCAATCTCATCCCCAGCTAAGGAAGCTCATAAACTTTCACTTCATGGCCAGGAGAAATGGTGCGATCTTTGTCCACTACCACATAATCGGCGAGTAAACTGAAGCTCCATAGTTTAGGACCCGGCAACGACGTTTGCATGTCACCGATAAGGATTTGTTTGCCTTTATTCCAAGTAGCACTGGCCAGCAATTGGTGCGCTTTGTTCCGGCTCTATAGATTCTTTACGATTTCGGTAGTATGCGATGCGTAGAAGAGCAAGCTTCTCAAGGGTGATCTAAAAAACATTCAGTTCACATTGACTTCCTTCGTCTCTGTTGTGTTCGTCCATTGATGTCGTAGGGCAGAGTTTTGGAGCTCGTGGTGCAAAAGTACGTTTAGATTAAAAGTCCTTTCAACTAAAAGTCAGTAATGTTTTTTTGGACCTTTGCATCGTTGGGTGGGTCATGTCGCCCGAATTGATACAAAAGTTTCAGTTCTGAAAGTATACGATGCGGAACCAGCAGGTGATAGCAGAGGACGAGGAAGGCCTCCTCTGTGTTGGAACGATTAGGTGGAAAAGAACTTGCGTTCACTTGATGTGTCCAACTGGCGCCGGTTAGCATGAGAAAGCAATAACCGGTGCGCTTTGTTCAACTCGGCCAAAATCGCATAAGCGGTTAGCGCGCCAATCAAGAAGAAGAAGAAGAATGCTCTTATTAGCCACCAGTATCGAGCAGTTATCCGCATAGAGATCGGGGAACTTTCTCTGGTGACTGGGGTTAACTTCGAGGTGTAGAAGTTATATAAAAGTAGGGAGAGAAGATCATTTATTTAAACCCTTTTAGTCAAATTGTTACGAATGGCCGATTTTTGTTTTTATGTGGCAGAAACTGCAAAACACCTCAACAAAAAAAGTTCTACTAGAACTGAAATAGGTATGAAGCTGCATACCCAGAATTGTTCTCAAAATTCTCAAATATATTGGAAGTTTTGCTGAATTTTTATTCATGTTGTAGGTAGGTAGGTAGGTAAAATGGTTGAAGTGCACCTCCTCAAGTAGCACTAAAGCGCCATTTTGATACTGCGATACGAGTATTATGAGACCTTCAACAGGTAGATATCTACAGCCAGCCAGAGCTGTTGTTGTATTGAAGAAGATTGATTGGATTTAGGTTGGCGCACTGCCCCAGGCTGTCGAAGAAAGGAGCTCCCATTCACCTTAGTCGTCTAGCTGCCAAAGCCGGACATTTACAGAGAAAATGCTCTCAGTCTCCTTCTCCGAAAGGTCCGCACAGCCTCTGCAATGGGGGTTAAATGGTAACCCTAGCTTTTCCGCATGTATGCCGATCGTCCAGTGACCGGTAAACAGAGCTACGAGTTTGGAAATTGAATGGTGAGGAGTCCAAAGAACTTTCTGAGTCATTTTGTAAAAAGTTTAAATTTTTGCGTTATATGGTTTATTTGTAGTTCGAATTATATTTTTATAATAAAAAAGAATTAAAGGAAAAGATAAATAAATAAATAGTCATGAATTCCTTTCGACGCTGTCAGTAAGTGGCTATTTCGGTTTAAATTATTCCTTCCTCCTATAGAAGAGAGCCTTTAAAGTTGTTTCGGCTGCAATCAGTTGCGCTTCTGCATGCCCAAATATCAAGGATCAAGTTTTGCAGCTCAACTCATTACAAGCGGAAATGGAAAAAAGTCGCGCATTTTAAGCGACTTCTGTTTTTTTAATATTCACTTCCGTTTCCCTGATGCTTTTGCTGCTGCATTAATGAAGCTATCGCCAAGTGTTTGCTAATTTTTTTTTAAGGTTTTGTTGTCTATGAAATTTTAACAGCTTTTAATTTTTTTTAATTCCAAACTTTTTCTGCTGCTTTATTTTAGTCCTTGTTTTTATATGCTTTTTTTCCATTTTTGTTTTTAAATGTTTTGTATTTGTTTGTTGTTGATATCCAGCGGTTTTGTGGCTTATGCTGCTGTTTCTTGTTCCTCTGAGTGCTTTGAAAAATGGTAAAACATGAATTCGCATATGAACAAAAACAGCCAAAACCTACAGGCAACATGTACTAGATGATTAAGTGAATATGTATGTACATACATATTATATGTAGGCATTTACATTCTAACGCTTCTTCTCATTTCTCATTTTACTCATTGTACTCATTTCACTTATTCACGTTTTTGTTACTGCTTCTAATCCTTTCTTTACTTGCCATTAAAATATTTTTGCACAGTTAAATTTACATACTCATACCCATTTCACTCATACTTGTAACTGTATCTGAGGCAAAAATAAACGAGAGGGGGAAAAGTGCAGGTCGCCCAGTCAGTCCTGTGCGTTGGCACTCAAGGCGTTAAGCGAGCTGCTGGGCACATCAAAAAATACTCTGAAAGAAAACAATATGCGGCAGAGTAAATATAAAAAAATATATATAACAAGGCGCTAAATAAACACTTGCGACTCGCACGTAATTAGAAAATGTGCACGAAAACTTAAGTAGATCCAGTAGGAAATTGTTTGCTTGAATTTCTGTGAGAAAAAAAATGAATTTACGGATACTGGGCGCGGGTTGCGTAATACCAAATGTTTTACTATTCAAGCGAGCGCGAATCGACGTAGCCAAAATTTACCATAAACACCATTCACAATTCAGTCTTTCAGCGGCCTGGCTTGCATTTTCCCCCTTTACGCCTCTATCAAAGAAAAACTGTAAAACCTCCCGAATTTTCTCTTTGTTGACTTCTATTCTTAACACCCTGTAACTCACAACTGAATAATACAACAAAAATTAGCAAAAAAAAATTCTTAGTGCGAAATGTCACCTTGACAACGAGCATAAACTTTAAATTGTTTGATCGATACTTTACGAGATATCGATCTCTACAGCCATCTACCCAGAAAATACATAATTTATTTTTCCGCAAATTAATTCGGATCTAGTTTTCATCAGGATCAGTTTCTTTGCCATTGCAAATGAGTGAAGTATGGCTTCTGTAAATATTTCTCCGACATGCCACGACACAACTTCGATTGCCTTCTTTTTTTATCTGGACATATATTTTGCAGCTTCCCCTGCATGGGCTGCAACTACTGTTTGCTTCATTACCAGCAGCATCTCCAACGCCCATATTTAAATACTGCCTTTTGTTCCTTTTCAGTTTTCTTGGAAGACTTACCATCCGTGCTCTTCTTTGGACATACTCTTTTGTCCATTCAATGTCTAATGCACGTAAATATAATATATTCGCCTTCTCTGTATAAGATTATTTGCTCTCAATATCACCATGCCATTTACTCCAGCAATATCCAAAGACGAAAGAGGAGTGCCAACCACCATCTATGTATTATTCTTCCTTGATGTTGAGTATATTTTTACTTTTTTATCGACTTCATCGACACCGCCTTTTGGTTTACTGCAAAAAGTAAATGCCTGGTTTGCGTTATTCATTCGTACTTTCTTCAATATCAGCAGCAGAATGAAGTGTGTTGAATATCCAAGTCGGTTTTTATTTGTAAAGCATGGAAGTATTTCTTTGTTCTTTTCATGTATGAAAAAAGAAAGAAATCTTGTGATTTTTGGCGAAATCACTCCCCAGAGGCAGCTGCGCGAGGTGGAGATTGGACTCCGATTACGGCATTCGGTGGTCGGGAGCTTAAGAAGGTGGTGATGGTCTCCCGATGAATGTCGTTTATTGTCTGTCTAAATACTGTATGGTCCAGTAGATGTCTGTTCGTTTTGTCCTGGATCTCGTCGGTGTAATTGAAGGGGTGCTTCCTGACGTGCCTGGGAGGCGGCTCTGGCTCAAGCATGTGTCTTGGTTTCACCCTGCGGTACCACCCAAGCAGAAACTGTTTGCTGAGTAACTGGTGCAATTAGCCTCTGCACGACATCTGATGCAGTATTAATCTACTGGTTGACGGCATAAGGCTCTATGTTGAGGGCATACAACGTACCAGCGTTTAATTGCGTATTTATCGCCGTGGCCAAATGGGTTGGCACGTGGCGAACGTAGGTTCAAATCTCGGTGAAACTCCAAAATGAAGAAAAAGTTTTTTTAGTACCGATCGCGTCAGGCAATGGCAAACCTCCGAGTGTATTTCTGCCATGAAAAAGCTCCTCATAAAAAATATCTGCCATTCAGAGTCGCCTTAAAAACTGTAACAACAACATCAAGACGCACACCACAAATATGAGGATGATCTCGGCCAAACACCCAAAAAAAGGGTTGTACGCGCCAATTATTCGGAATATAAAATCAAATATGTACTGCCGTAAAGGACATTTCGCTTGAAAACCTCTTAACGATCATCTTAAGTCTGCTGAATTCTTCTGGAACCACAAATGCGTGTAATCTAACTATAAACCTCGGTTCATGTTTCAAAGCCTATTGGTGCCATTCTTCTGTAAGGTTATCGAATAAGAGGTGTTATTTTGATATTCAAAGATATTTTGCATAACCTATGTCCTCGATAACCTCACGAATTCCACCTTGAATCGACCCTGGGCTGTTGGCGTAGACCTCCTCTTTCACGTGGGACCAAAGAAAAAAGTCAGAAGGTGTAAAATCACAAGATCTCGGTGATCATTTGTGATTCCTCTGCGAGAGGAAGCCGTCTTGTTGAACATAAACGTTGTCCAGATCAATAACATCCAATTCCGGCCATAAAAAATCGTTAATCATCTCGCGATGGCGATAGATAACGGCTGTTATTGGAAAACCCTTTATGTCAATTACTCCATTTAAGCCTTTCATTTTTCTTGCCTGGTTGCTGGGCAAAGAATCAGAAGTATTTCACTTTGTCTTCTTTACTTAATTGAAATGTATTGCGTAAGTGCATATTAAAAATATGTTTGAGTGCCTGTGTCTGTGCGCCTCTAATTATGCTATCTGTGTCTTGTTGGCTTAGCGCGTATGACAAGCAGCCATCCAAGCAACCATCATAAAACACTCTTTTACGACTTTTTCTCGCTCCTCCTCTTCATCCGCTCTAACCGGTGGTTCCTCTGTGCTGATAAAGTTGTTGCCTTATTAAAGCGTTTCATGTTTGCACAATTCACCCACCTACACATGCACTTCCATATGAACCTACCTATATCAACTCAGATCATTAGCACAAGTATTTACGGAATTTAGGAAACATACAGTTGCGTCAAATAAAATGGCACGTAGAGAAGTATCAAACATTTTTTCTGATTATATTTGTACTGTCATATGCGTTTGTATTTTACTTATGGTGCTGACAAGCCGATCTTTAATATATTATAAATTTGAGCCAAAACGGATCATGAATAGAAATATTTGAAGCTTATAACCTGATCAGAAAATACCTGCACTCATCAGTGGCAGCCCAGGTAAAACCAGCCCATCCGTGTCGTACTTTGTCGTTTTCAAACAGAGAGGCAAGATTTTTAAAAATGAATGTTGTTGTAGCAGTTCGGCCACCTATGCCAGTGTTGTGCAGCCATCGATCGTCATCGTCTACCTCATCTAACGGTAGGCCCAGAAAATATGCTGTTTCGACGGTTTGAGCCCAGATGGAGAGGGGTGTTAGGTAAGTGGGTTCAAGAGGGCATGTGATTAGGTGGTTAGTATCGCCGAGGTACGTTCACATGCCGGACATAAATAGCCTATGTTGGGTTCGATTCTAGATAAGTAGGCTTAAGATGCCATAATATTCAAAACGCAACTGAGGCAGCTCACGAGGTAGCGGAAGATCTGGAATGGGTAGTGGTTGGACTCCGATGACGGCATTCGGGGGTCGAAAGTTTAGAAAGGTGGTAAAATACTCTCGATGAATGTCGTTTAATGTTTGTCATTAAATTGTGCAATCAAGTACTTGCAGTTGTGTTTGGTCCCGGATCTCGTCAGTATAGTCGAAGAGATGTCTCCTTACTCGCCTGGCTCAGCCTTTATTGATTTCTGCGGTAGCATCCCAGCTGAGCATTTTACTGAGTTTCTGAACCGGGAATATGGAAGGAAACCTTGTTGTGAAGCTGTTGCAGAGGAAACTTCAGGTGGCATTCCTTTTCAGTCCTGAAAGACGTATATTGGGAAGTCACTGGTGCTAGGCGAGTATACGGGCGCAGCGTAATTACGAAACGACCGACCCATTTGCTTTACATATCGTCAGCAACATTTTTTTGTCTTTGCCCTCAGTGCTGCCGATTTGAGAACCTTGTTACGGTTTTGAGGCTTTTAGCGGCTGTTGCGGTGGTGTGCGCCAAGAAGGAGAGCACACTCTCGAAGGTGCCCCCAAAATGTTGGAGTTTTTTACGGTCGGTATTGGTATATCATCGAAATTCACCTTTAACTGCAGTTTGACCTCCTTCAAAGCTTCCTTGTAAATGTATGACCATCAGCATGATACGTCACCTAACATGTCATGCATGCAAAATAATATCAATGACTTTTTCAAACAACTGTGGAGTATGCAAAGTTTCCTTGTAGATGTATGACCATCAGCATGACACGTCACCTATCATGTCATGTATGCAAAAGAATATCAATGACTTTTTTAAACAACTGTGGAGTATGCAAAGTTTCCTTGTAGATGTATGGCCATCAGCATGACACGTCACCTATCATGTCATGTATGCAAAAGAATATCAATGACTTTTTTAAACAACTGCGGAGTTTGCTAATTATGCCATTTTGCAAATAAGTTGGTAGAGCTGTGGTCGTGGCTGCTATTTATTTTGCCGAAACTGCGCGTGCTTTCTTTGTATTCGGCTGTGTGTGAACTACTTTGACTGCACTACTTATTTGCATATTTATTATTTGCATGTGCGTGTGAACACATACATAAACACATTTCTTAAACTTTGTGCTGAAGTAAGCTCTTACTACTTAAATTAAAGGCTTTCTGGTTTTAAGTGTTTTCATTTTGTTTGCTTATATTTGCTCCAAGTGTGAAAAACAAATATTTATGCTATGTTGCGTGTAAGAAATTCTTTTACGCCTTAATTGCCCATCCCCAATGCTTACAAACGCTCTGCGCTTTATCCATCAAGAAGGCATAAAATATGATGAGCTTATGAAAATGACAGACTTATGTGTTTCATTTTTATTAATTGAATTTTTTTTTCCATTAAATAATATAAGCAGCTATTTCTTTGCTTTTTAAAGAAATTAATATAATCCCCTTGGCAAATTTGTATTGCACTCGCTAGCGCTGCGTTGGCACTCCCGATGCCTCTACTCACAGCTTACCTTGACTTCAACATTTTTTATTTTCTTTTTCTCTCCGCTTTTTCCCATGCCAATCCACAATTCACATTTAATTTTTTTCTTTAATTGCATTTACTCATTCGCTAAAGTTTGTCACAACTTTGTCATTCATAGCTCGCCATTCTCCTGCGCTTGTCTCTGGTGTATAGAGTAGCTGCTGTCTTTGGCTTCCACTGCTCGTGGACATACAAACATATTTGCTGTCTTTAGCAACTACTTTTCAACGACTTTCCTTTTGCGTTGAAGCAGTGGTAGAGGCAGAGGAAGAGAAATCGCTAAAAAGTCTTGCTGTCGCGCTACTGCAAAAGTTTTTGTGCCAAAGTGCCAACAACTGCAAGGTTAAGATGAAGTGAAAGAGGCGAAACGAATTGGGCCGGGAGCAAGAACGCAGTGCAAAGAAATGTCAAACACGCCACAAATACACAAAGCTGCGCGTGTCCAAATGAAAGTGAAAAAAAAAAGAAAAAAAAAACATAGAAGAGTATTGCGGCAGCGCTGTTTTCCGTCAAAATTCATTATGGATTTATAATTTCTTTAATTCTAAAATAATATTTATAAAGATTTTTGTCCGCAACGTTTTTGTGTCCAGTTTTTGCTTGCGATAAATTTCATCATTACAAAACGAAATGAAGAGAAGGCCAAAAATGGAGGTCCCAAACAGTTTTTAGTCCTTTATATTTATTTATTTTATTACTATTCTATCTTTTCGAGCTGCCTTGTCAAATATTTTTTATTTACATTTGTAAAACAAAAAAAAAACAAAAAATCACTTTCACGCACTGATTTTCGAAATGATAAAGGATAAGGAAGTTTTACTATTGCTTTCGTTTCTATAATTTTTTTATCATTTACTTTAGAACTTTCTAAGTAAATAAGAAAATATGAATGCAAGCAGTTGTGCGAAAACGATATTTTAAAAATAATTTAGCATTACAACCCATGGCCAGTAGAGCACTTCAGGTCGACGTGTATATCTAATACCAATAACTATAGGGTTGCCAAATATTAAAAGGTCTCTATAAGTAAAATTTAGTACAGTTTTTTACACATCTATTTTTATTTTTTACCGTGTTGCGCGTTTTCTACAGGGGTTAGGGGTAGTCAGAGGGCCGAACGAATGATGATTTTGATTTTTTTTTCTAGTCAGTTGCTTTATTCTACAAAAATACCAACATAGCATTAATACATCCATTCGACTTGACTTTAGCAAAATTTCAAAAAAAAAATAAAAAATTAACAATAATTCTAAAAGTTATCGCTGTTTGTGTGGAGCTCGTTTCTCCAGAAGTCTCTTGCGGTGATCATCACACGTCCTTGGAGATTCATCTAAAATCAATCGGACAAGAGGAATTAGTTTTAGTAATCGATAATCTTGTGCCTGTGACCTTAAAAAAATCTTCTTTTTTCAAAATTAACAATATGGTGGCCTCAGGAAATATTTTTCAGATTTTAGAGGAAAAAACCGACAATTAATTGTTAAAAAAAATCAAAATTAAAAAAAAAAACGAAATTTTTGAAGAAAAAAAACCTTCGATCAGGCTCGAGCTTTTTATGTTTTTCAAAAGCAGCATACATTTATTGAAATCTACCAAGCGGTTTTTAAGTTACAGTGATCACCAGTTCAAAAAACCTAGTTTTGAGAAAAACGGATTTAAAGCTTTGCTATCGAGCAACGGAGGGCATGATCGCCTTTTGTTAATTGTTGAATAATTCGAAAACTATTTGTCGGATTCACTTCAAATTTTCACTCAATATTTTTAAGATATTATGCTTTAAGAAAATGCAAAAAAAAATAAATTTTTGAAAATTCTGACTACCCGAACGAATGCATGACTCTTGTTTTTGTATACGAAGAAAATGCGAAACATCTTAAGGGCGAAAAATTATACAAAAATCAACAAAAACTTTGAGCAGCTTCAAAAAATTTGCATTTTTTACATTAAAATTTAATTGGCATATAACTGCATACCCAAATGTTTTTTTTAAGTTTGATTAAAAATTTTGAAAAATTATCAAATTTTTTTAAATCTTGTTTAAAATTTGATAGTTGAATTATTGTGACTATGATTATGAATTATAAAATTTTATAAAAAAAAAAAACTAGCTGTACCCGGCGCGCTTTGCTTCGGGGCCGAAGTTGCTACCTGCAGCGCCACCTGGTGGAGAGTGGCATCAATGAGCATATTCTACGAACCTTCTCCGTGGAAAAATACATATATGTATATACCAATTTTTGTGATAATCGGTCCAGTAGTTTTTGAGTTCATCGATGACATACAGACAAACATTCATTTTTATATATAAGAAGAAGAAGATATTTGAAAACAAAAAATAAACAACTGTATGTGGTGCCTTTATAATAATTGCGGAGGCTTTATAGCGCAATATGTAATTTGTTTTTATTTAAAATCAATTTTAATCTTGCGGTAAAGGTTTCGCAATTTTATTATTTTTAGTTTAAGAGGCGTTCTGATGGCATTTACAATTAAAATTAAGCAAACTATATAAGAAAAACATCATAATGCATGTTAAATCGCTCCTAGTCGGAACATGGGACGGAAACAACTGTTCTCCAACGACTACTGGAAGTCGCTATGTGTCTGATTTGGTTCCAGGTGGTGGTTGAAGGACTCTCGTGGGAGATTGTCCACATCCAAGCTAGACGTGGGCGACCACTGCGTCGACTTTCTTGCAGATCTATTGATAAGCCATCAGAAGAAGGTCTATATTGGTGATTGTTCTCGGTCAAAAGATACGGCATATATGTAATTCTAAGGCAATTGTTGACAAACGTTTGAAGACGTCGACTTATGTGATCAGACACAAGCCAGGTCTCAGAACCAATATAGAAGGACCGATTTAACGCTGGTATTGAAGATTTTAAGTTTGGTTTCTAGTGTCCTCAGCGTAATTTAGTGTCAAATGCACGCCCGAAGTCAACGAAGTGGTGATCTTCATTCATTTGAATGCTTATAATAATTATGCGTAAGGTATTAATGTGATCTACGTAGGAACGACTCTTATTATTCTTTTCCATATGATGAACACTAAAACTTTTTCTATTATATAAAGTAGTGTGATGAGGCATTGGCTCAGGTCGCTCTTTTTTGGGATGGTAGTGATTACGTGTTCAGGTGCTATCGTCGCTTCGCTAACGGCGTCGCTTTGAAAAACTCTTCCCAACGGTGAAGTTGTTCTTCATCTGATGTAAGAATGCTGCCATCACTTGCTTTGTTCGGGGGTAAGTTGGGCTAAAAGTTTGTTGATTTCTTAATAACTATGTATTTGCTGCATGTTCTGTTTCGCATGCAGGACTTTCGGCTAAGTTTCTCTTGTCTGCTATACTTGCGTAATCCATTCGAAAATGCATTTGTTTTCAAAAAATCTAGTCTGGGCGATAAATTAAATATAATTGGCGTTTTCAAAAAAGGAGCAACTTGTAAAGAAATCTCTTTCCAAATTAGCATTCCGAAATCGAGTGTTGGTGCAATTTAAAAAAAAATTATTACAAAAAAAAAAAAAAACAATTACATTGTGTTCAGAATTCTGTCCAAGTTATCTGGATACCGGGCCACAGTGGATTCGAAGGTAATTGCAAAGCTGATGAGCTCGCAAGAGCTGAAGCTGCGCAATCAAATGTTAGTAACTTACCACAATCCACATTCCGCTCTCAACATGTAAAATTATCATTGATCGAGAATTTCACAGCGTTGCTGATCGGAGGTGGCGAGTGGAAACTACTTGCGAGACGCCAGACAAATCTGCCCATCCTACAATCTGAAACAGACAAAAACCCTTATAAGTTTTTCGAAACACGAACTAAGGCATATAATATCTCTTATCACCGGCCACTGCCTTTTGGGCACTCCACTCACGCACGTCGGCTCTGGATTCCTCAAAACGACCTGTGCAGATACTGCGAGGACGAAGATGAGGAAGTATGGAGCAGGCATTTGCTGTGCTGTTGTCCAGGTCTAGCCAGAAGTCGACTCGCTCTTCTAGGCTCTCCAACAATTGACAATCTTTCAGTACTCTCGAACCTGAAAATCGAATCTCTCATCAAATTCTCGAAACGAATCTTTGACCAAAATCTACAATAAAAAATCTCGGTTAGGTGGGGAAATTATACAATATAACGAGCTCTAGGGCAACACAACGGACCCAACTTGCGGTCTATGTGGCACTCCGATGCGGGGTCACCCTTAAACCAACCAACCAACCAACCAAAAAAAAGATTAAAAAACAAAAGAAAAATAAAAAAAAGAATTAAAAAAAGTTAAAAAGTTAAAAACGATTAAAAAACTAAAAAATTAATAGAAAAATTTAAAAAATTATTTACTATTTAAAAAATAAAATAAAAAAAATTACAAAAATTTTAAAAATTAATAATTTTTAAAAAAATTTAAAAAAAAATGTTAAAAAAAAAATTTGGAAAAAGTTAAAAAATCAAAAACAATTACTAAATAAAAAAAAAATCATATAACATAATGAGCTCTAGAGCAACACAACGGACCCAACTTGCGGTCTATGTGGCACTCCGATGCGGGGTCACCCTCAAACCAACCAACCAATTAAAAAAAAATATAAAAAAATAAAAAAAAATTAAAAACAAAATTTTAAAAATAATTAAAAAAAAATATTTGTACGGAATTGTTTTTATGAATAAATCTTGCTAATCTTAAGCGACGCACGACTTTCTGTTTGAATAAACTTTTAACTAAACAAAAAACGTTTTTTGAGTGATCTTTATTGTGAACTTTACACGCTCTATGGCTTGTCTGTTTGTACTTATATACTGCAGCTATCCAGTTCACAAGTGTCAAATATACTTAACGCACAACACCATTTGCAAAATTATAAATCCTCCTATAGGGTGATTAATTTTGCGCCACATAACATATTTTTTCCGATATAACGATTTTCAGTTGAAGGAATGGTACGAGTACTGCCATTATATCATTATTTATACTGGAGCTCCATCTGGAAGTCCACCTATTTTGTTTATTTTCCTTTTTTTTATATTTTTGCCTTCCATTTCTTATATTTTTTTTTCTATCTTGCCTTGCGACACCTAGTGGATTTATTACTATTTTTTTTTGGAGTGTATTTAAACTGTCTAATCGCGTAATTGATTTAAAGTCAATTTCAAAATGTATGTCATTATTGAGCAATGGGTCGTGCATTCCCAAAGCGATCGAATAAAAACACTTTAGTAAAATTTTTCATTTAAATTATTTTTCGGATTCGATTTTAAGCAAATAAACATATAAGTATGTATATAGTCTGTAAGGCTATAGTACTCATAGACTTAAATGAAAATGAAATGAAAAAAATCAGGAACTTACACTCGCATCCACAGGCATCGCTCACTTCCAGGTCTTTCATTTTTGCTAGCGAATTTCCTTAACTCTGCCGTGCAATTTCCTTAGTCCAATTGCGCCTAAGTTTGCATTATTTTAATATTTATAATCTTCTTAATTCAAAAAAAATCATTTCCATAAATCAATGCTTTAATTTGATTGCGTTTGCTGCGGGCCTTGCTCTTGTTGGTGTTTCCGTCTTAAAACTACTACAGGTCTTATAGTATCACACGCTTCAAGTACCAATCACATCAGCAACGTTGTGTCGGCCAATGTCGGTGACAGTGAAATAATTTCATTCACGCTTGTCATTGTCCACTGCTGCGCTGAACCCAGCCTCAAGTCGCTTACCACTGTGTCGTTGACTGCGTAATCAGATTTGCTACGCTAAAGTAGCTAAGTGCTTATGCACTCGGCAGTGCAATTCACAAATTATTTTCTCTCCGCTGGTTGATGGCGGCACGGCGCAGCAGAGAGTGCGAAGCTACCAGTCATGCAGCTGGTGTAGTAAATTTGTATGTAGTAGGAAAAGCGGACGCAGAAATAGCAACAGTAACAGCTTTTATTAAATTTTCTCTCTTTTTATAATTATATATATTTTTACGCATACATTTATGCTATACATTTACATATTTACTCGTTCGTGTACTCTTATACTCGTAGAATGTTGCTGGCGTTGAAATTCTAAACTGCAATTTGCTCGTCGTCGTTGCCTGCTTGCGGCGTCAATTTATTATTACGTTTTACTAAAATTTATTATTTCAAGTTGGATACATACACAAACAAGCTAGGTGAAATATATATGCACACACACATATATAAATGCAAAAATAGAGCAAGTTTTGAAGACGCAACCGAACAGTTATGCTGGTTGTTGGTTGGTTGTGGTGGTGGTGTGCGAGATACGCGTGCAGGCACTTAACCTTTGCCCTACGTGGCGTATGAGTGGCTACGGCGTGTGACAAACTTAAATTACAGAATGAATATTCATCGCAAAACTGGTTAACTCCACTTTTATTTCAATCAACTTAACTCGATTTTACTTAACATTGTTGTATACATTTTACAAATATTTTCGAAATTTCCTGCTATAATTTATTAATCAAAATTAATTTGATTTATTGCACACATCTACCACACCACACTTATAAATACTGTTCGTTTTTTTTTTAGTGTAATTAGCGGGCATTGAATTTCAAATTTTCTCAGATATGAATTTTTTTTTGTACGCTCGTCATGCGCTTAAAACTCCCGCAAAGCACGTGCAATAAAACCTTAATGTGATTAAAAATATTTATGTACATAAATTATTGCCTTAATAAATGAAATAATATAAATTTTCCTGCATACATACGCGCATACATAAATGGTGTGGAAAGGAAAGGGAAATTAATGCAAATGATTAAGTTATAAAAGCAAAAACTATTACGTTAGTAAAATTTCGAATAATTACAATAATTTATTTGATTCAGTTGTTGCGGAAGCATTTAAGAGGGCTTCCCCGCGAGTGCTTTTTTACCAGGATTTCAGCCGTATTCTATAAAGGAGGTTACCAATATGATTTGTGGCATTTCGCTGTTCCCATTTATTGTTTGTATATTCGTAGCAAGTCTGAGCCGATTTAGATAGAAAAATGGTAACCCCTCAGAGAGCATTGCCACCCCACTTCAAGTTCACAATGAGAAAATGTCAAATTATGATGAGAAGATGTCAATTTAAATTGAGACATATACTATAAGCTCAAAATGAGAGAATGTAAATCAAAATTAGAAAAAAAAAATTATATATTCGTAATATACCGATACCCTATGAAATGAGACTTTCAGCTATTCGTCCATAGATGTCGCTAGGAGTATTTTTAAACCTTCCCAAATGTCTTGTTTTTTTCGTCCGTCATCTGTCAACAATATTCAGTTCACTGTTTGTTACGTTTCATACAACAATGCATTTTTGTCGCTCTTAAAAATGTCGAATTTCGTGCCTTCAAACTACGATTTGCGGACAATTGAAGAAAAACGCTTCTCAACCTCATCAAATACTTACAGAAGCTTATGGTGGACATGCTCTAAGTAGCGCACAGTGCTTCAGGTGGTTTGAAAAATTCCGAAGAGTTGATTTTAGCGTGGAGAACGAGGACCGTGGCCGGCCACCGAAAAAGTTTGAGGACGCCGAATGGCAAGCATTGTTGGATGAAGATGATGGTCAAACGCAAGAAATGATAGCAGAGCAGTTGAGAGTGCCTCAAAAAACCATTTCCAAACGTTTGAAAGACATGGGCATGATTCTAAAGGTCGGAGGATGGGTGCCGCATGAACTGACTGAAGGGCAGCAAGATAACCGAAAAACCACTTGTGAAATGCTGCTCTCCCGGTTCAAAAGGAAGTCTTTTTTGGCATCGAATCGTTACGGGTGATGAAAAATGGGTGTATTTCTCCAATCCCAAGCGTAAACGATCGTATGGTCCGCCCGGCCACAAGCCAAAAACAACGGCCAAACCAAATCGCTTCGGCCGCAAGGCAATACTGTGTGTTCTCTGGTGAAACAGTTGACGGTGCACGCTACCAACGACAATTGACCGATTTGAACAGTGCTATACACCGAAAATGCCCAGAATATGCCGATCGGCGTCACAAAGTCATTTTTCTTGATGACAATGCACCGCCACATCCAACAAGAGCGACTCGGGAATTGGTGGAGACTTACGATTGGGAACCGCTGGTGCATGCGGCTTACTCACCTGACTTGGCGCCATCCGATTATGATTTGTTTGCATCGAAGGGCCACGCACTTTCCGAGCAGGGCTTCAATTCTCACGAAGAAGCCAAAAAATGGCTTGATGATTGATTTGCGGCCAAAGACGGCCAATTTTTTTGGCGCGGCATCCACAAATTGCCTGAGAGATGGGAAAAATGTGTCGCTAGCGATGGCTATTATTTTGAAGATTAAATTTGTAACCATTTTTTGTTAATAAACGTTTGAAATTGAAAAAAAAGTCTCATTTCGTAGGTTTATTATGAGAAATGTACTTATAAATTCATATAGAGAATGCGTAAATTCAAGATGAGAAAACTATGATGGCACTACAAACGCATGTCGATTTTGGCCGAATCTAAAACATTGCATCATTTAGCTCGGTTCGCTGCTTGCTGCCGCCAGTTGGTGACACTGAGTGCTCCCAACTTATGCCTTAATTGATCCTCCTCACGCAGATTAGGTCTTCCTCTTACTCGTCGTTCTCCTGTGGGCTTCCTCACGAAGGACTGTCGTGTCGGAACACTTCCGTTCATCCTCGAGACATAGCCAAGCTAGCGCGGCCGCAGTATTTTAATACGCTTCACTATGTTCACATCTCGGTATAGTTCATACAGCTCGCTGTTCCATTGGATATGGAACTCATTCTCGGCTGCGCGAATGGGACTGTAGATTTTTAGTATAATTTTTCTCTCGAATGCTCTTAGTGCTCTCTCATCAGTTGTCGTCATCGTCCAAGCTTTTGCGCCGCATGATGATGCGCCACCGGGGATGATTAGGCTTTTCTATTCGTTTTTCGAGAAAGGGCTCTACTTTTCATTAGGAAGAGGAGCTCGGCCAAACACCCAATAAAGTATGTATGCGAAATCTGATAGCGAAGTTCTCGTATGTGCCTGAAGTGCAAGGCAGGCCTACATCAACTAATTGCGAGTGCATCATCATCATGAAATAAAGTCTTCATTTCCGCTTAACAGCGCAAGGGTTGATCTCCTTTCTTCGATTGCAGCTACTTGCTCTTCGATCATACTGCAGTGATGATAAATGTAAACTTAATAGGGAGCTTCTCGCAGAAGCCTACGCCACCAATCTTTCCATCCAAGTGTGCGAGCAAAATATTTAAAAAGGTGCGCTGGGTTTGGTTTCCACATGTTGCTCCTTGTCCATTCCTCCTTTAAGGTGATGCGAGTAGAGAAGGATTAGGTTAGGTTTGGCAGCCGCATCGCACATAGAGGCAACGATGCCACTTAGACCTCGAAATGGGTCCGCTGTGAGCCGCGGGGGCTAGGCTGCATTTCGCTCTCCATATTAAACCATCCTCAGCTTTTGACAATGGTTAAAATGTTGTTGATACCTAAAGTGTATAGATTATCTATATTCGTTAAGAAGTAGGATTTTAAAAATCGGTTCCTGCTACTGGCTAGAGCCGGGCATGTGCAAAAAAGGTGTTGAATTGTTTCCAATTCCTCCTCATTTCTGCAGCTACGACAGAAATCATGCGTGTAAGCGCCTAATCTCCTTGCATGCTTTCCTAAAAGGCAATGTCCTGTGAGGGCCCCTACTAAGGTCCTGATTTGAAGTCTACTCAGTTTTATAATACTCTTGGATAGACGTAAGTTTAGCCTTGTCCATGTTTACCTAGCAATTTCACAGGTGTTAACGCTAATCCATCTTTGATTTGCAGAACTGATTAGTGCATCCTTAATGAGAAGCTTACAAGTTGCGAGAGGTATCTCCGTAAAATTACTTATTTCTGGCATGCAGGTACCTTCTCTTGTAAGTTGGTCTGCTCTACAGTTTCCTGGTATATCTCTGTGGGATGGAACCCAGCATAAGATGATGCAATATTGCTTGGCCATCTTATTTAGAGATTGGCGACAACGTAAGACACTCCTCGATGTTGTTTGGAATGCATCCAGGGCCCGTAGGGCAGCTTGGCTGTCTTATAGAATGCAGATATCCGTTGATGATATTCTCTTTATCCTTAACCATTTTAAGGCTTCATGAATAACGTTTATTTCCGCTTGAAAAACACTACAGTGATCCGGTAGTTTAAAGGATTCACTAATAGAAAACTCTTCGCAAAATAACCCTGATCCTACACCGGTGTCCATTTTAGATCCGTCCGTGTAAATCTTAACGGGTGTGTTGGGTGTTGGATCTTGTTCAAGCCATTCCAGTGTAGAAGAGATTTTCATTAGGAAGTTCCTTTCGAAGTAGAGAATGGGAGGGTGATAATCACAGTCACTGGGTATATCCGTGTAGGAGTCTAAGATCGTTGAATGCCCATGTGTGACTTTCCTCCATTTTGAGTTCGCTTTAAGTCTTAAACCGGAGCAGGCCGCTGAGTACTTGCAGAAGAGACCAAGGGATGGCAGATGTAGCATGATGTCCAAAGCCATGGATGGCGTGGTTTTCATGACGCTACCTATTGCTAATTCTTGGGATGCCCATAGTTTAAAGCCAGTCTGAAGCTGTGCCGTTTTTATAACTGTTTCACAAATCCACTTCATTACCTTGGGCGAGTGTCGCCAACCTTTCATATCTAAGATTCATAATAGAATATTGTGCAAATATTCATAAATAATTTTCTGTATAAAATTGTCCGTTTTTTTTATTCAATTTACGTAACTCATAATAATGGGTAATCACTAACTACATAAAATAAATAGATTCGTATTGCAGTTATGCAACATTTCGCCTTTTGTTTCGCAATTTTAAATACTTTAAATGCATATACAATAAAAGTTTTGTAGCGTGCAGGAAAATGCAATGCAATTACCAAGACGTCTTATCACAAACGTAAACTCGCATTTTCTTAGCTTAGATCGCCCTGCGATTTTCACAGCATTGCAATTTGATTTGGGTTTGCGTGCAAAATTGCTTCGAAATTTGTTAGATGTTTTCCATCTACGGGAATATAATTTCTCTCACATTTTGATTTGATTACTCTACGCTTGGTTGCACAGGCCACATACAAGGCAAAAACTATGTGAACAGCCAAGAGTTGTTTGTCGGACGTGTCGGTTATTCACGCTGACTGACATGACACGTAAAATGCTTGTTATTGTTGTTCTTGTTATTCTTTATTGTGCAAGTGTATGTTTTTGCTTGTTGCAATTAAAAATCTACACAGAATGCAACTGTGAAATTTTTACACAGGCACCCAAGTGATTACTTGTAATTTATGAACAATTATTTTAAAATTACGGCCTGGTCTGTTGGCTTGAAGTTTTTTGTGTAAAAATTACAAAAATTGCAAAAAGTGCAAAAACCAAACTACTATTAAAATTGATAATCGCAAATTAGGGCAAAAATTGCTTGCTTCCGTTTCTCTACAGATTCGCTCTTGCTTTTGTGTAGTAAATTGAAATATCGAGAAAAAAGCAACAGAAAAGCAATAAACGTCCGGAGCCATATATTGGAATTTTGTATTTTCTATGAAATTTATTATGATTAATAGATTACACCGTTATGGACACGATAAACTGAGGATACATAGTGAAAAACTTAACAAAGTTAAAGATGGCTATTTGTGAACTTTTTTTTTCTCGTACCGTTCCGAGAATTCGCTTATCACTCTCAACAAACTTAATGAAAATTCTGTTCACGCTGTGATCCTGTATGGATAGTTACTGGCTGAATTTCTTAGAAGAGGACATAATTTGCTCTCAAAGAGAAAAATATTTAACAGAGCACAAAAATGCAAATTTTCACACTACAAACAGGCCTTTATGGCGTGCGAATCCTAAAAGTGAAAAACATCGGAAATAGTAAATTATGCAAGACCTTGAAAAATAGATAACAAAAAATGAAGGAAGAAGAGAGAAGTAGAAGTACAGGCCAAAAATTAGAAAACAACAAATAAGAAGAACACAGCATAAACTGCTGCATAACAACAACAACACATCATAAATAATAGAAATGAAAACACGAACAACAGGGCATAAAAGGAAAAACTGAGTTTAAAAGGAGGAATACAGAAAGAAACAAAAAGAAGAAGAAGAGATAAAAAGAAGAAGAAACAAGGGGCGATAATGCAAAACAGGTATAAAATATAGTAAAAAGAAATAAAAAAAGAAGACATATGAGGAGAAAGAAATAATAAGAGATTATAAGAAAAAAAAATTCGGAAAAAGATAACGAGAAGAAAAGGAAAAAAGCAAGACCATAAGAGAATAAGAATGTGAAAAGAATAAAAGAAGAAGTAAAAGTAGAAGAGATAAGAAGAAAAATTGGTGAACGGAGCGTAGCAGAAGAGAAACAAAGATAAGAAAATAGGAAAGGACGAGAGAAAAAGAATAGAGAAGAAAAAAAAGAAAGAAAATAAATGAAGAAAAGAGACTCTAAGAAGAGAAATTCAAAAAAGAAGATAACAAAATACGAAAAGAAAAGAAAGTAGCGTGTGATTAGAAAATAATGTAGGAAGAGGAGATAAAATAATAATAAAAAAGGGAAGAGAGGAAAGAGAAAACACAAATAAAACGAAGCAAAATAGTAAAAAAGGAAGAATTAAGGGGAGTTAATAACAAAAGGATATAAAATTTGATAAGGCATAGGAGCAGAAGAAAATAAGAGATAAGAAGAAGAAATAAGAAGCAAAGAGATGAACAGAAGAGACGGCAAGAAGAGGAAAGTGGTAAAAGAATTGAGAAAATGAGAGGATACAAAAGAAGTATGAGTAGAAGAGATAAGAATAAAAATAAGTAAATAGAAGAACAAAGGCAACAGAAAAAGACGTAAAGATAAAAGATATATGAAAAACAAGATAAAAGAAGATACAAAAAAAAAAATATCAAAAGAAAATAAAATAAAATAAAATAAAATGGGAAGAAGAAAGAAAGAATATGGGGGAAAAGAGAAGAGATGAAAAGAAAAAGAAGGGAAGAGGAAACAAAAAGGGGAAAGAGAGAAAAGAGATGAAATAGAATAGGAAAGCAGAATAAGTGGAAATAAGAAAAGAAGAAAGAAAGGAAAAAGAAAGAAAAATAAGGAAGAAAAAGGAGAAAGAAAATAAAGAAGAAAGAAAAAAGAAGAAGAAATTAAGAAAAGAAAAACGAGAGAGGAAGAAAGGAATGAAAAAAATAAGAACGAAAAAAGAAGAAAATAGAATAAGAGGAAAAAAAGGAGAATAAAAAAGAAGAAGAGATAAAAGAAAAAATAGAGGGAAAAGGTTAAGAAAGAATAAATCAAATAGAAGAAGAATAGTAAGAAGAAAGGAAGAAAACGAAAAGAAGAACGGAAAAAAAAATGAAGTAGAGAAAAAGGAGAAAGAAAAAAAGAAGACAGAAAAAACAAGAAAGAAAAAAAAGAAGAAAGAAAAAAAGAAGAAAAAGATAATAAAGAAATAAAAAAGGAGCAAAAAAAAAAAATAGAAGGAAAAAGAGAAGAATAAAAAAATCATGTAGAAGAAGAAGAGCAAGAAGAAACAAAGGAAGAAAACGAGAAGAAGAACGGAAGAAAAAATGAAGAAGAGAAAAAGGAGAAACAAAAATAAAGAGAGGAGAAAGAAAAAAATAAGAAAGAAAAAAAGAAGATAGAAAACAAATAAGATAAAAAAAGAGGAAGAGCAAATAAGAGGATAGAATAAGAGGAAATAAAAGAAGGAGAAAGAAAAGAAGAAAATAGAACATCAAAAAATAAAACAGAAGGAGAAAAATAGAAAGAAGGAAAAATAGAGAAGAATGAAAAAATCACGAAGAAGAAGAAATGTAAGAAGAAACAAAGTAGGAAAAAGAGAAGAAGAACGGAATAAAAAATGAAGTAGAGAAAACAGAAGAAAGAAAAAAAGAAGAAAGAAAAAAAGAAAGAAAAAAAGGAGAAGGAAAACAAATAAGAATATAGAAGAAAAAGAAGAGTAAGAAGAAGCAAAGGAAGAAAACGAGAAGAAGAGCGGAAGGAAAAATTAAGTAGGGAACAAGGAGAAAGAAAAAAAAGAATAGAAAAAAGCGAAAGAAAAATATAGAAGAGAAAAAGGAGAAAGAAAAATAAAGAGGAGAAAAAGGAGAAAGAAAAACAAAGAAGAGAAAACGGAGAAAGAAAAAAAGACGAAAGAAAAAAAAATTAGAAAGAAATAAGATCAAAAACAGAAAAGCAAATAAGAAGATAGAATAAGAGCAAATAAAAGAAGGAGAAAGAAAGGAAAATCAAAAACTAAAAAAGCAGAATAAAAAAGGAGAAAGAAAAGATAAAGTAGAAGCAGAAGGAAAAGAATGAAAAAATCATGTAGAAGAAGAAGAATAAGAAGAAGCAAAGGAAGAAAACGAAAAGAAGAACGGAAGAAAAAATGAAGTAGAGAAAAAGGAGAAACAAAAAAAAGAAGAGAAAAAGGAGAGAGAAAATTTAGGAAGAGAAAAAGGAGAAAGCGAACAAAGAAGAAAGAAAACAAATAAGATAAAAAAAGAAGAGCAAATATCAAGATAGAATAAGAGGAAATAAAATAAGGAGAAAGAAAAGAAGAAAAAGAAATTAAAAAAATTTAAAAAGGAGAATAAAGAAGAAAGAGAAAGAATAGAAAGAAGGAAGAAAAGGAGAAGGAAGAAAAAATCATGTAAAAGAAGAGTAAGAAGAAATAAAGGAAGAAAAAGAGAAGAAGAATGGAAGAAAAAATGAAGAAGAGAAAATAAATCAAAAGGAAAAAAACGAAGAAGTGGGAGGAAAAAGAAATTAAAACGACGGAAAATGTATAAAAGGAACGCTAAGAAAGAAGTGGAAAGAAGAAAAATAGCAGGCGAAGACGAAGTGGAGAAAGGGCAGACAAATCACACAAGGGAAAATAAATTATTTCATGCGACGTATTCAGTGTGAATGCAGCCTCGGTAGTCTAGCGTAAGTGCGCTAGTCTGCCATCCCAGAGATTGTGGGTTCGAGTCCCACGTAAAGCACGGTCCTAGCACTTTTCCAAATTCCGTGTGGCACTATTCGTTTAGTTTTTTTTAATTTATCCGTTAATTTGATTAACGTCAATCAGATTACTTTTAGTCACGATTAATTTAATTTTGGCGCTTACACACGTTTTGGGTGTTTGTCCGAGCTTCTCATCCTATTTGTGGCGTGTGTCTGGTGACAATTAAGGGGGGGAGCCTGGTTTATGAGGTCTAAAAATTGCGATTTTTTTTTAAGGAAAAAATTTATTTAGCACTGCAAAGTTTTTTCTATCTTTTAATGAACATTTAAAAAGTAAAAAAAATTTTTGTACTGGTTAAAATAAGTTGTAAAAAATGTTTAACATAGAAATTAGTAGAGCGCGGCAACGCTGGAGTTTCCAACTGGCGTACAAGATACAGCTCGTAATTATCATCTAAAGCAAAAAATTCAAATGGATTTCTAATTATCATGATTTTTTATGCTAGATGAACTAAGAAAACTGAGAGAAATTCCAAAATTTCAACTTTTTGGAGGTTCTAAAAAAAATGCCTTTCTATAAAAAAAAAATTCACTTCAACTTGGTATGAAAATCTTGAAAAATTTTTTTTTATCTATTTTGTTAGTTCAAATAGAAGAGAATTTAATACTTAAGGGAACAAGCTATGATTCATTTCAAAAGGTTCATTAGTTATTTTTCATTTATGTACGCTAATTCAAAGAAATCATAAAAATGAAAAGTCGAGAAAAGAAGATAAAGTTTGTACTATAGCTGTCCGGTCACAGCGTAACTACCTAACGCTCGCCTACCTTTGGCTTTGTATCTACGGAAATATTGAGAATTAGGCTCTGTCACTTTGTGTGAATATTCTGAAATATATTAGGAATCGCTTAAAACGAAAAAAAAATTGATTTTTTTGATCTTTTCGTAGCAGAAACACCCGGATGTTTGCCATTGCCTGTCGAGAGGCGACTTTTTTTACTATTTCTATTGCGATTAATTGAACTTAACCATTAATCACGATTAACTTTTAATAGTTAGTTTTTAATCACCTGTTCAGCGAAAACAGAAAATCTTTTTCATGTAAATGCAGTTGACCGCAAATAAATACCATTTGCTCTGTTCTCCTTCCACCGGCATTGGCAATATGCATACCTGAACAATTATAAATCATACATGCAATTATGTGAATAATCAGTATCGCAGTTTTTGTCAAGTTTTCATGCATTTAACCGCAAATGTGGAGTTGTCTGAGTTTTTTGTAAACACAGATGGGCGGCAAAAGCGCGCATTTATAATTACATACATATATAGGTACGAATAAAGTAAAACAATAACAGAAAAACAAAAACACAACATCTTCCCCCCAGTCTCCTCTTTTTAAGGTATCAGCTTAAGGTTCCCCTTTGTTCGATTACTAGTTTTCCCTTCATTGCTCACAGTTATTGCAACTTTGTTGACTGACTGGCTGACCCTCGTCGCTAACTAACACAGCAACCAGCTGGTGGTCACTACCATTGGGGCTGTTACTGCTACTGTTGTTCTTGTTGTTACAAATGCAATTACAACTAACTGCAAACAAATAACATCTGTAATAACAATGTAACCACTTACAAGTATTAATGTTATTATGCAGAAGGCAGCACAAAACAAGGCACGGCAGATATGGGCGAGGCGTGGCTGTGTACGCAGCGGCGAAGGGTACCTAAAATGGCGAAATGCTACTACTTTGCACACACAATTAATTGCCTACTTAAAATTGCAACTTAAGTATTTCGCTTGTTTTCAGACTCCTCTGGCGCTTGGTAACCGCTCTCCATGAGCACAGCAAGGCGCACAGAGCCGTGCGCTTTCGCTACTATTTACTATTTTGTTCCCGCTAGTTTTTCCTTTTTTTGTCGTTTTTGCCTAAGCACATAGTTTTTGTGTGTACCCTACATACGCCTTGTCTTGTTCGCATACTTCTATGTGTATGTGTATGTGTGTGTTTGTGTGTGTGTGTATATGCAGTCTGCCAAAACGCTTTGTTCCGCCTTCAGTCTTTGTGTGCAACGATAGGGCGAACAAGCGTACGAGCCTGCAAATGCACTTCATGTGGACCTTGTTAACGCGCTTGTCGTCGCTTCTATATTTATTTTTATTTACTTGCTGATTTTTTTTTATTTTTTATTATTTATTTTTGTATTTATTTTCAGCCGTTTTTTATGCTGTCTAGTGTCTGACATTGTGTCTCGCTTGCATCTATTTATTAACGACTGCCACATGCTCGACTTGCTTTTGTTTAGAAGAAAACACGAAACCAAAAAAATAAAAAAATAAAATTGAAAATCGTCAACATAGCCTCATTTGTCGCAGTTTTCCGTGCAATTCTTTTGTTTCATATCTACCAACAACTACTGGCATAAAAAATAAAGTAAAAATTTGCTTAGTTTGCATAGATAGCGTTGCGGTTTTTATTAAGCCAAACACGTTCGCGCCCACAATATCAACATACTGGCTGTTAGAACAGTGTGTGCTACAAGTATGTGAACTTGTAGCAGCAACATGCTTTATATATTTTTTATTTTATTTTTTTTTTATTTCAATAAGGGGTTAGGGGTAGTCAGAGGCCCGTAAAAATGATGATTTTCAATAATTTTTTTTGCTATTAATTGCTGAATTTACAAAAATAAAAACATAGCATTAATTCCTCATATTTCGACTTGACTTTAACAAAATTTAAAAAAGAAAAAAAATTAATATTGTAATTTTGAAAGTTATTGCTGTTTGTGTGAATCCCGTTTCTCCAGACGTCCCTTGCGGTGATCATCACAAGTCCTTGGAGATTCATCTGAAATCAATCGGACTAGAGAAATTTGTTTTATTAATAGATAATCTTGTGGCTGATCCAAGTTTTTTTTTTTTTTTTTCAAAATTGACAATATGGCGGCCCCAGGAAATATTTCTCTGATTTTCGAGAAAAAAACTGACAATTAATTGTTTAAGGGGGAAACCGGTTTAGGAGGCCAAAATTTTGGTGTTTTTCGAGAATTTTTTCAACAAAGAAGGAATAATCAGAAATTGTTTAAGTTTAGAGGATATTTTATTTATATTTTTATGTACACTTTTAAATTGTTTTGAAGCTATTTCCGCGGGAGATAGTGGCGTTAGAGCGTGTTGTACATGGACGATCGCCATCCGTGTGTCTTGCTGGTGGGAATTCCTGAGGTTGCCTGAAATCAACAGCAATTTTTTTTATTAACAACATATTTCCTAAGAAAATGAACCTAATTCTGGTAAAAAAATATTGAAAATTGCATGCTTTTGAGGCGCTTGAACACAAAGTAGCTTTTTTATACCATATTTTTTCATCTATTTTGCTTAAAAAATCATATTTTAAATAATAATATAATCCCAGAATTAGGTTCATATAGATTAGAGTTGAATAAAGAAAAAATCCCGAAAAAGTTAAGAATACGATAACGTTTTAAGCTAGAATTCATTCCCACCAGTGAAAAGAAAGTAGTTTCGAGAAAAACATCGTTCTAACTAATGCACGCTACGGTGCGGAACCGACGGGCATTCACTTAAGTGCTCATAGAATCGGGAATAATGCGAATTTCGCTTTAAAAGTTTTACGACATATTCTTGAGTAGTTATACTAACGATTTATGCAATAAAAAAAAATCGATTTTTTGATCGATCTAAATCGGTTTCCCCCCTTAAAAAATATCGAAATTTAAAAAAAAAAAAAAATTCCTCGATCCGGCACCAGTTTTTTATGTTTTTCAAAAGCAGTATAAATGTAATTGAAATCTAGCAAGCAGTTTTTAAGTAACAGTGATCACCAGTTCAAAAAGCATAGTTTTGAGAAAAACGCATTTAAAGTTTTGCTACTGCTAGCTAAGTGCTCTCGAACGCTCCGGAGCACCCGAGCGCCTTTTGTTCATTGTTGAATAACTCGAAAAGTATTTGTCGGACTCACTTCAAATTTTCACACAATATTTTTAAGATATTATACTTTAATATAATGTAAAAAAAACAATTATTTTTTGAAAATTCTTACTACCCCTAACCTCTAAGTCAGGAAGACCCGATATCAAACTGAAAGAAAAACTAAGAAATAGTAGAGTTAAAGAGTACAGAATATTAGTACTGGAAAATTTAGCAATTAATAATTGGATAAAATCACGAAGTGCATAGGAACATTGCGTGCATAATTTGTATTGAACTGATTTATATAGAAAGGAGGAGCGTTGGGAAGAACTCTTGAAGCTGTAAGAAAATGAATACTTCGAAGTAATATAGGAATGGGCGATCAGTGTCTCCCTTAATAAAATTGAAAACTAGCGCGAGAAAACTACTTTCTCAAGGCTGGCATTGCAGAATAGCTGCAAGGATGTCTTGCGCCAACTCGTCGAAAAGGCTATTGAATATGTAAACACCAGCTTTTTTTATGTTTTATCGACCAGACAAAAGCATTTGATAAGATTTTGCTTGAAAAGGTAATGAAAATTCCTGAAAAACGCAATACGGACGACAATGTTTTGGGAGTAATTAGAAATCTCAACACCGAAAAGACCACTTCCGTTAACAGTAATAATGAAATCATCAACCGCAATAACGATAAGGAAGACATGAAAGTTGGGTGTTGTATGTCTTCGAGAAAGCTGATTTTGCATTTGAGGAACAGGATTTCGACACTCTTGGTGTCTTCTCTAGAGCAAAATAAAATAAATATTTTATTATTTTCAAAAACTTATCTATCGACTACTACCGATAGTTCCCACCATTGATATTTTCAAACCTTTACCACAACGTGCAATAAATATTTTATTTTCAATTACTTAAATTTTCCACAAATGTTCATTCAGCCAATAAAGAAACATTTTTCAGGCATTACCGTACAAATTCTGCACGTCGTGCAAGCAGTTGCCACATTACGTTTTTCTTACTTGCTTCTACCGTCCAATTCTTACAAGCATTTATTTTCAATTACAAAATCTAATTAAGAGTATTTATACATGAAATCAATTCTCGTTTGAATTAAATTATATTCTATTTGCCGTTACACTCGATTGCATTACTCGCATGCTCGTATGCACTAACTTGCACGCTTCCTATACAAACATACAGTCGCGTACATAAAAAACCGAACGCCCAAAAATTTACAGTCATATCTGCATTAACTCGTTAGTGATGGTTCTTTTCAATCGATGGATTAGTCGGCTATTATCATCTTGCACAAAGGTATGTCGCACACGGTCGTCACTATAACGGCTAGAGCCCAGCTCTTCTCTGTATAAACGAGACAAAAATTTAAACCAATAATTTTTAATTATGACTCGTTCGAGAAAATCACTTCTCTTCAATAAATTGTAGGCTATAATATAGGTATTGCGGACCACCAAGAATACAATTACAGGGTCTGGCATTCGAAGTGTAACCAACTAAAAAGGCCAAACATTTAGTTTGAAAAATGACTTTTATTCAATTCAAAGAAAAAAATTTGTAAAAATAATACAAAATTAAGAATCAATTTACTTTTCTCGATATGACCACCTTTTGCCTTGACTATGGGCCTTGAGAGGGTCCAGAAAGGAATTTCAAACTGCCCAAATGTGACTGGCAGGTATTTGGGACAATGGCTTTTTTCAGCGCCGCGAGACTGGTGAATCTTTTAGTTCGGATTTTGCTCTCCAAAATGGCCCAAAGAGAATAATCCATCGGCCTCACGTCTGGTGAATTTGAGAGCCATTGTGTGGACGTTACGAAGTTCGTAACGTTGTTTTTTAGCTATTCTTGGTCCACTCGAGCTTTGTGAGACGCTGCCGAGCCCTGTTGAAATGTCCATGGTCTGCTACCGAAATGCTTGTCTGCCCACGGCTTCAAAGCAACCTCCAGAATACTTTCACGAAAGTATTTCGCATTTACCTTGACGTCAGGCTCGATGAAAACGATTGGAGAGCGCCCATCTGCGGTTACAGCGGCCCAAACCATTATCTGAGGCGGGCGCTGTTTTTGGTGTATGACTCGAAGACTCAAATTCTCATATGAACGGTCGGTCAAATACACCCAGCCGAATCGCTTAATTTGAAAAATTTTCTCGTCAGAAAACACAATGTTCGGAAATTGACCGCCTTCGTCCAAGCGAATTAACTCCTTCGCTCTCTCAAGTCTGACTTGTTGCTGCTTTGGTGTGAGATCATGCGCCTTTTGGATCTTGTAAGGTTTGACTTTGAGATAATTTTTCAGTATGCGGCGGATGCAACGGTTAGATATTTTCAGTTCTTTCACCATTTGATTGGCACTTCGTCGGGATTTCGCTCAAGTCGCTTCTTCACTTTTGGAACCATTTCTCTTAACTTTGCGTTCTTTTGATGACCACCTTCATTTCATGACGTTTCGCGATGCTACGAGTATCATTGTAATGGTGCGATAAACAAACACTTTATTTACTTTGAGGTGCTCGAGCTCACGAACAATCGCAGGTTGTGATTTTCCAGCCAAACGTTTGAAATCCATTACTGATTTTCTTTTTTTCGCGTTTACTCTAGGCAAAATGCCTCCGCGCGCTTGTGAGCAATACTCAGGACTGCCATTTAGTCAAGTAACAGACAGCTGATGCCCGTGTATGGTGAAACTGACCGGTCACCGTTGTTTTATGAAATACCTCCCCCGCTTTCAGCTGGCAGGCAGCCCATTTTGTCCAGGCTGCACGTCAGACAGAAGACAAAGCGATAGTTTGTAAATACTTAGCATTCGCAAATTTTCCGCTGTTCCAATTCCTCCAGAACCACTTATGAGAACAGTGAGTGAAGCGGATGCTAGCGCTGACATAAAATCTCCATATGTCCACAAGTGAGCGACCTGGACGCAGGTACCTGCTTGTGTCAATGGACATAAACGCGGCTCCACCTTGATGAAATGCTTACACCGGTCGTAGGGTGTAAATCAACTGAGGAGGGGGCACGTTATAGTATTAGTGGGAGCATGTCCCACATACCACTGCTGCGACGGCGTCTTTGACTATGTTTCTGACATTGTGATTTTAACCTCTTACCAATAACAAAAAAAAAAAAAAAATTTAAAGGAAACCTTAGTCACATTTTTTTCACATTAGTATTTTGAGGCCTTTGTTGAACCGGTTTTCCCTACATATCGCTGCCGCCATCTTCTATGAATTCTCTTCTAATATTTTGCGTAGCTTTAAATTGAGTTTCATTTCGAAACGCTTGCATTTCTGACGCATTCTCCTCTTGTCATTACTACTATTACTATTATGTCCGCAACTGTACAGATGTATGTATGTTCACGTAGGCAATATTTACTTGTTTTCGAGTGCAAGTGCAATTCTACTTCTGGCTATATGGGTAATTGATATAATTGGAAATCTCGTAGTTGTTTTCCGCATTTAGAAGCAAACATTCACAATACTACGCACCTACACCCGGATTTTTCCTTCATACATACCGCACATAGGTATGTATAGTGTGCATATTTATGTACACGTGAACACGTACAAATACATGTATGCATGTGCATAATTAATTCTTTCAAGTCATCTTATAAACAAAGTTGCTTCGAAGCTTGATTTCTTAGAACGCATTTAACAACGGGAAGGTATGTTTGTGGTGCAGTGTGTCGTGCTTTTGTCTATGTATGGCTGCCTAAAAATCATTTATTTCTATGGAAAAACGTAAAAAATGTTTTCATCTCCAAAAAAATCGAAATATTCACACCCAATCGAAGAGAAGTTTCCTCCTACATCTGCTACCGCAAACTTACCCGCATGATTGCCATGAAGTTTTCAGAGTAGGTAGGTAGGTAGGTAGGTATACTAGTGGCTGTCGATTGACATACCTAGGCCTGCTGTAGGCCCATTGTGATACCACCAGGGCGGTCCCCTCTTCTCACTCTACATTGTCCTCATTGAACCAACCTGTGGCTTTAATATTTATCTAACAAGACTTGTTATTTTTAAATTGGCTACTTCTGCCAAGTTATTCACGGAACTTTTTCCTCTACCCAGAGCCATGCACCCGCATAGAAAGTGCTCTATAGTCTCTTCTTCTTCAATGTCGTTACAGCTTCTGCAATAGTCGTTATAGGGTGCTCCCAGTCCACTGGCATGCCTACCAATCAGACAAAGCCTTGTTAGGATCCCGAGAAGATTTCTCATGTTTTTCCTGTTTAGTTTCAACAGTCGGTTTGTGCGGCCCATGTTCCATTCTGGCCACGTCATTCTACTTGTTGCACAGGTCAGGAACTGAGTCGATAGCCTGTTGGCGGCACTGATTGTGTGTTTGTCTATAAGCATCTTACAAGTTGCTAAAGGTATAGGTATCTTCGTTTTGTCTGGTTGGATCGGTAATGTGGTACCCAATTTCGCTAGTTCATCTGCTTTGCAATTGCCTTCTATGTCTCTATGACCCGGCATCTAAAGCAGGTTTATTACAAAGTACTGTGATAGTTCTGTCAAAACGTCGATACATTCTCTTACTGTCTTCGAGTTAATATTAGGCGATTTTAAAGCTTTCAGGGCCGATTGATTATCTGAATATATGTTTACATCTTTTGTGGTGAAGACACTTTTATTTAGGGCTAGCAGGCCTTCCCTGCGCCTAGCGCACTAATTACAACTTCAATTTCCTTTTTCGACGATTAAAACGTTTCTGGCTGGATAGCGTAACTTTTATCCAACAACAAAATAAACGAATTGAGGCAAATCAGAGTTTCCAGGTGCTCAATTGAAAGGCGCTCCCGTTCTGATGTTAGCACAGTTAAAAAAAATGTAATAAAAGCAGTTGAAATTCCTCACCAGAAATACCTGGACTATTACTTCAGAAAATTCAGGGTCCTTAAGTTCAAGAAAAGGGGTTTTTGTATTTAAGTAAATGCTATGGAGAATGTTTGGCCGCTTTTACATACATATGAACAGGATTTGTATTGAATAACTTATGCAAAAAACGATAACGTTTTCGGCAATTATACAAAATAAGCCAATAATGCAATTTAACCGATCATTTTTTGATGACTCAAATCAATATTTATCTAAACTGTTCTTTACACAGCCTCTAACTACATAAATATAGTAGCTTTAAGTGACATACGAACAGTTACACTGTCTGTTGCATAACAAAAACATTTGAAATGAGTTTTCGCACAAACGAAAACAAAAATTAAAAATTTAACAAATTTAATTGATGATGATTGCATTCGTCCCTGAAACGATGTGCCAAAGTCTGCACCAATCAAGCAGCGAAACTATTAGACAGCCAACTGACAGACCAATAATTCAGCCATAAACCAATTGCAACCAGTTAGAAGATTGACAAGTGGCGGCAGGTAGCAACAATACCGAACAGCGCAAGAGAATATATAAAATCTGTCTCGCTTATTGGAAATTAAATGCAACAAAACAAAAAATCACCGCCGTCAAGTGTTGATTTTTATTTAATTATATTTATTGGCAATTGTAAATATTTGCCAATAAAAAGCAGAAGCGTCAGTTAATTTGTAATTTAAAGACAACTGTGGAGAAACCAGTGCAAAGGAAAGTGAAAACAATGAATAAATGAAAAAGTGATTTTATAATTTTTTTTTAATCATATGAACATAAAAAAATTAAATAGTTTTGAAATTAGAATATTCCAAAACAAGTTAAAAAACTTCACAACTAAGCGCTAAAAAATTCAAATGAAAGGAAGCAAACTGTAAAATTTTAAGGAAAAATTTGCGAGGAAAGGTTTGAGTATGGAAAAGGAAAATACGTCGATAACTGAGAAGAAATTACTTGCGAAAATGTAAATGAAAAAGTGAATAAACTACTTTACAAGGAAGTAAAAATAAAAGGCGACGCAAGCATACAAAAAATGTAAAGTAAACGGTAGCGCTTTGGTATGCATGAAGTAAAAATTATATTGTACTTATTTAAAAAAAATTAACGGAGACGCTAAAAGAATCAAGATCGCAGCAATTTAAAATTATCTTATGTACATAAGTATACAATTTTCGGCGTCGTAAAATAAATACTCAAACAAATATTGCACGCTGTTAATTATATTATCGTACACACAAACAATGGCGATTCAACACCGGTGAATATTGCCGTTGGCAGCGACGCCAACGATAACAACGTGCACATCAACGTGTCTGCCAGCAGCGACTGCAGCAGCAATCTAATAAAAAACAAAGTCCATTTGCAGCAGAATCAACAGCAGAGATCAACAGGTAACCAAAATCGCTAACAGTTGCTGTTGTTAACATCGCGCTGTCCAATACGGCGCGTCGGCAAATACTATGCAGTGGCAGCGAAAGCAAGCAACTGAGCGCTGCTTGTTAATCACGATCATATACGTACGTTCGGCGAGAGAAAATTGTAACTAACTAAAAACCACCGGGATCGTGTATTCAACAATTGTTGTGCTTTTACGGCTGCGTCATCGGTCGCGTGTGCTGCGAAACGTGCAACAGAGCGTGAGTACAGAATACGTCGACTTCAAAGTTGCTGTGAGCGTAACGCCATCGCCACTTGGCGCACGTTGTGGAGTTTGACCCCCCACACGCAAACAGCTGGCTGTTAGCGTTGAACTTAAAGCGATGCGTTGCTGTTGCCGATCAGCTGCAGCGGCATATCAAGCCAAACAACACACGACAATAGTCAATCGGTGATATTGTTGTTTGTTTGCTTCATTCGTGTCTCAGCCGCGAAGCGTTGTAGACGACGCTAGAGAGTGAAAATTTTGTATATGTATGAAATCGTGCTGAATGTTGAATTGGTTGAATGAGTGAGTGCGGGAAGTGAGCGGAAATCGTGGTGCTAAAGGTGCAACAGTGCTTGGGAAAGAAAAATACAAAAAAGCGATTGGCTTGAAAAAATCATAACATAAAGTGGACTAAGCAAATAAGCAAAGCAGAATGAGCAAAGTGGCATGGAATGAATGAAAAAACAAAAAGAATGCGTCAGTGCGCTTTGCTTTGATATTCGATCGTTTGGTTGGTTGACTGGCTGCTAGTCGAAGTATTGAGTTGTGCAGCGATCGGCGGTTGCAGCTGTTGTGCGAGTTACGTGAAGCACGCGGTACATAGAAATAAATAAGAAATAATAAAAAAAACTAAACTAAAAGGAATAATATTACAATAAAAGAAAATATAAGTTAAAAATTAACATTCTTGTTGTTATTGTTATTGCTGTTTTTCGGTGTAATATTTGTGCCTTTTAAAATAAAAATTACCTTGATAAATAATATAAAAAAATATATGACCGCAAATGCACAGAAGTTGTTGAGGAAGTAATGCAAATCATCAAAGCGAAAGATAGCATAATTGTGGAGAGCTTCATTTTTTGATAAAATTAAATTAAAGAAACGCTTAAAAAATGTATGTATGTATGTGTGTAATCAAATAAATATGAAAAACTGTATAAAATATCTACGCATACGTAACTATGTTGCAAGATCGCTAATCAAAAAATAGATTTCATCAAATAAAACTTTTTGTAACGACTACGTAAATAGCTATTAAAAAATCTTCCAAAAATAACAAATAAAAATAATAAATAAATTGTGAGAAAAATCAAAAATTTTTTAGTTGATGTTTTCCTCACATCAAAAACCAGCGAATATAAAAAAATATAAAAAATTGTTGAAGGCAAATTTTAAATTGGTAAATAAAGTGAAAATATAGTTTTTTGAAAGCCAGCTGATATAAAAGTGTTCTACAACTGGAAATTTCGACTTGAAAATTGCAAAAAAAAAAAAATAATGCAAGTAAAATAGTATATAAATAAAAGAAATTATCATTAAAAATATATATAAATAAAAATAAGTAAAACTGCAGTATATATAAAATTAATAAATTAAAAAGTTAATCTGCGAGTGAGAAGTGGGTCTCCAGACATTTGACATTTAACAAAAAATAAACAAACAAAGACAGATAATGAGATTAAGTGTTTAAAAAAATCAAACATAAAAAATCAAGTCTGGGTCATGAAAGAAATTTGAAATCTGCAAAAACAAAACAAAACGCAAAGTAACGGCAGTCATTAAAAAAATAAAATAAAATGCACTTGTAAAAAAACTTCAAAGAGTTCTAACAAAGAAGCCAGGAAATAAATATATATTTAAAATTAAAACAGTTTTAAGCAGAAGCATCCAGTACTTCTAAGATATTAAAAAAGAAGTAAATGTTAATTAAAAAAAAAATATATTAATATTAAAATAAATATTAATACGAAAAAAATTAATATTAAAAAAAATTAATATAAAAAAAAATATTAATATTAAAAAAAAATTGAAACATTGAATTTCTTTCAATTAATGCGATTAGCCAACAAGTAGCCGAAATAAATGTGCTTTTTAATTTATATTTATTAAACAGTTTACTAAAAACCGCAACAACTTGTGATCGTTAAAAAAGAAGAAGCATTAAAATTCATAGTTTCATACAACAAAGCACAACATATATATTACATATATACATCCGTCAAAGTGTCGTCAAATGAGAATAAAATTGTAAAAATATAAAAATTAAAAGTTGCACAATTTTCCATTCTTTCTGCGGTTGCAAGCTCATCCGCAAACAAGTCAAAGCACTACTAGGCAATCGGCTCGCTTATCAATTTTTCTTCGCCTGCGCCTGCCTTGCACACCCATCAACTCCAATCCCATCTCTCCCACCTCGCATCTCGCTTCCTTTGTCGCTTTGCCACTGTCTTCTTGTCGTCATCGCCATTGTGTTGCAACAACAAACAATGTGTAGCCGGAAATGTTTTCGCGTACACACACTGGTCATACTCGGCATCATAATCACCATAGTGCTCGTCTGCATTGTCGGCATTACGCTTACAAACAGCATCAACATATCGAATATCATCAAATTGCGCGAGAAGGTCGCCAGCGATTCGGCGGCAGCGACCGGTGCGAATGCTGTGCAAACACGTGCCGCGCTCGTCGAACAACAATACTCGACATTGCAGCAACACCATTTGTCGCGTAGCGATTTGAATTATATTGCCGCAACGCATCCGAAGAATTTACAACGATTCGCCGCCGCTGGCAGCGGTAGTAGTGGCATTGGCGGCCGGAGCGGTGGTGGTGGTGATCCGGCTAATTCTGCGGCGCAAAATAAAATTGTCATCGAAATTGGTGTACGAAATTTTTCGAGCTCACCAGCTAATGCCAGCCTCACTGAAGTTAACTCTGCCAACTCATCGCTGGTGGATACTTTGATTACTAGGCTCATCGAGCCCATAACAAGCGCCATCGTTGATGGCAATGTTGATTCGATTTCGGTACCTGCCACCGCTACGCGCCATCAAGCGAATGCATCACTTTCGCATTTCGTTAATACGGAGAAGCCGCATTCACGCGCAAATCCAACAAAAACGGAAATCGATGCTGCTACGCTGGCAGCAACAACAGCAGCGACTACGGTTGCATTAGAGCCAAGGCAGTTTACCTCCCCGGCGACAACATTGCCATCATGGCAAGCTGCAGATATGTTGAGCATTGCCGACCACAATCCCGGGCAGATTGATTTTGCGAAGCGCGAACATGTCAAGCAGGTAAATGAAATACTTACTGGAATTGCGAAAGTGTGATATGTATGTATGTGTGTGTGTGAGGAAGCGGTATGTTTTTGTGTGTTTTTTTATCCAATAGAGCAGTGAGTTATTTGAGCGCATGGGGGCCTAAGTTTGGTGGGAATGAATGTGCCCACATACCGGTGGAGTTTGAAATTGAAATGAAATTTGAAAAGGTCGAGCCAAGGAGCACCAGAAGATTTGGTGGCTCCTAAAACACTCAGGCTAAAAAGCCCATTGTATTTAAAGCTCTGTGAAGGGGGTAGATAGTCCAGGAGCGAAGGAGAAAAGTATCAGAGAAAGAGATAAGAGAGAATAGAGACTGAGATAGATATAGTTAGTCCTATGAGAATTTTCCGGATTCTTTGGCAAATCTGTAAATATCCTCCAGTTTTAGAGAACGAATATTACTCATTCTCACGACATCGGAACCCAAAACTCGTAGCCGTGCTCTAACAAAGGCAGGACACTCACAGAGAAAGTGCTCAGTGCTATCCGCCTCCTCCAAGCATAACAGGCATACCGGGTCCTCGATGATTCCAATGGTGGTCATATGCTGACCCCATGGGTTGTGTCCTGTAATGATGCCGACCATCAACCGAATGTCTTTGCTTCTAAGTTTTAGTAAAAATTTTGACAGTTTTTGTGGCCCTAACATTGACATGCTTGTCTTAAGCGCTTAGCAGCTGAACTGATTTCATAATAGCTAGAAACTCCTTTTATCTAAAGGATGCTAGCGTAGACCTGTTGGGTAAGAATATCGGAATAGACCTTTAGAAACAGCGGGGATGAAAAAACGCAATTAACTACTAAACTTCTACTACGGGTTTACTTCGCACTTTAAAGCAGAAGGCAGAAGTTCTTGGGCACAAAAATTGCAGCTGATTTAAGGGGGGAAGCTGGTCTAGAATTTTGAAAAAATCGAAAAATTTTTTTTTGTCTTAAAAGGTGCTTTAGGGTCTTAGAAATAATATACCAAATGAGGGATGCCAGCAAAAATGTCTAAATGCCCAAATTTTTCATTTGACGGCAGTGCCTCGCAGGTATGCCCCGAACGCTATTTACAACTTTAAACGCGTTTTTCTCGAAATCACTTTTTTTAAACTGGCCGAAGACATAACTCGAACAAATCTTTACCGATTCTTACGAAATTTTGACAATACATTCGAAATACCTTTCTCCGGAGACGTACGTAGGATTTTTTATTTATATTACATAGTTTTTTTTTTAATCAACAATTTTATGTCGTTCTTTATAGTGAAAATTGTAACTTTTTGTTCAAACGTGCACCATTTCGCGAAAAAACAAAATATCGAAAAAATCCTACGTACGTCTCTTTCTGTTGTTATATAGAAACTAAAAAAATTTTATTTTTTGATCCAGGACAAAAATTAAGGAGTTTACGTCTTCGGCAATGGACCCACTAGAAAAAAAGGCGCCTTGGGAGAACTGCTGGACAGCGGCCATTTTGAAATTAATTCAGACGAAAAATTTTGTATTTGTACCATGAAAGCTATATTATTAAACCTATTTCACAGATTTTCGATTGATTCCTTTGTTGAGTCAAAATAAATTCATAAAATATGCCCATTTTTTGCGGTCTAGACCAGCTTCCCCCCTTAAGCAGCGGAATGGATATTCTATAACCGACTGCGTGCGGGGTACTTCGTGCAACAAAATTCTCTAATGTTTATCAACAACTTTATTGAAAATATTGCAAAGTTGAATAAGTTCTCAAGTAGTTGGGGGTGTGGTCAATGTCTTTAAGGTAAACAGGTAAAATCCTGCCCCATTCTGATTCACAAGCAGTTTTTTCAACTTTGGCTCGCTAGCTAACGAAATTAACATTGGGAATGCATTGAGTGGGTGGAAAAAGTTCGTAGTGTTTTACCGAATACTTTTGTTTAAACAAAAAACAATAATTATATCCACAAGTTAATCAATTAAAAATTCACCGTTGCTGCTTAAAACCTCTTCTTACCTCTCGATCAATTTGTTCATGCCGTTCCGCAAAAAATCGCCTGGCCTGCTATCAAAGAAGTTATTGGGGCAGTTTTTAAGGACCTCTTTGTTATTAAAGGTAACACCCTTTATGGGCTCCTTGACAGGGAGCGGAAAAGAGGGTAATCGGTCGGTGCAAGGTACGCAGAATATGCCGGATATTGAAGCACCTCCCACTCGAGCTCTTGAGTGTGGCTTTGATGACTTGTGCAATATGGGGCTGGCGTGGTCGTGAAGGAGTATGGTTTGATCATGCCTGGATCAGTCTTTTCAGTTGAATATCCTCATTCACGTGATGTAACTGGGCAATGTAGAACTCCTTGTTGATCGTGGAATTCTTTTCGAGCATTTTCCAGTGCACCATGCCCTCCCAGTGTCACCAAACACATATCATGAGTTTTTTGGATGTAGATCCGGCTTGACTCTCGACTTCGGTGTTTCTCCTGGAGCCACCCTCTTCTTTCATTGCTTCATACAGATGTATGTCATCTCCCATGCCGATTCGGCACAAAAAAGCGCTGTTTATTACCGCGTGTTGCTCGATGGGGGGCGAGATGCTGAGAAGCAATTTGGCGACTTACTTTGTGTTTTTCATTGATTTCATGAGGCACCCAGGCTCCCAATTTTTCGGTAAATCCCATTGAATGAAGACGATTGAGAATCGTTTTATGATCGCAGTTTATTTTTTCCGCCGATTCACGACTTTTTTGTGTTCCGTTCGCCTTCAAATGTGATTTGAGACGTTGTTCATCGAATTCAAAAGGCCTTCCGCTGCGGCACGTGTCGATGATGTCAAAGTCGCTATTTTTGAACTTTGCAAATCATTTCCGTGCGGTGGACTCGCCTATGACACCTTCACCACACACGTGGCAAATGTCCGGGGCTACTGCGGCAGCTTTTTGACCTCGATGATAAGCAGAAAAGCAAAGAAGAGCAGGTGACGAAAATGTTGATTTTTACCTCCTGGGTATTCCATTTCTAAGCCTCAAAACTAATAAAAAATTAAATAAATTAAATGAATACTTGCCAAACAGCAAAACAATCGTTGTAAAATAAAAGAAAATATAAAAACGCCGTGAACTTATTCCCCAACCCAACATCAAATACTGGGAAATGTTTTTCTTTAACAGCGGTCGCCTTTCGGCAGGCGAAGGGAAATCTCTAAATGTATTTCTGCCACGCAAAAGTTCTTTAAAGAAATCATCTGTGTCCGTAAAATGTATACAACTGCATATCTCCTTTTGAAAGGCATAATCGAGAGGCGTAGCAGAAATTAGAGGCAAAGTTCAAGAGAAGTCTGTGGTCGAATGTCACAAATTCTTTAAATAAATTTTTCAATTTCACACCATCTGCCTACTCCACTTTCTCTCTCAGACCAAATCAAAAATGGAAGGAGCTGTAAATCTGATAAAGCCATGTTCACACCTGGGAACTTTTGTTGCTTCAATTTCGTGCGTTCTCTTTTGGTGCTGTCCATGTCTTTCACATAGGCAAACTCCGTTGCTTGCAACTGCTTTAGTTTTTAGTCTACTGCCAGCAGCAAAATTGATAAAAATGCAAACACAAAGCGAGCTGCCCGAGCACGATCAACTCAGTGCCACTCTCTGTCCCTCGTTTCCTCCTCTTCCACATGTTACGAGTTGCTTCAACAAAAATTGCTCTCTGTGAACGGTCTCTAAACAAGCTAGAGAATGGACTGAATGCCCATTAATTCCTTAAGAATAAAAAAGAATAATTTTTATCGCTTTTTATTTCCCTTTACTCTCTATATTTCCCATGCAACCATATCTCAAATATAGTTATAGGAGTCCTTTAGAAAAAAAGGTATGAGGAGCTTAACCTCATTTTAGTGATAGTTTCATCGAGAGGTTGTTGTTCTCTGATCGTTTGAATTTAAACTGATTTCAACTTGAAAAGGTTTGTTTTTCTTTATACACGAAACATTTAAAATAAGTATTTGCATGAATCCTCCTAAGTGTAAACTTTCAAGTACTGTAATTGACTTAATTGACTATTTTATTAGGGGTTCGTACCTCTACGCTCGACAGCTCATCAATTATCCTAAGCTTCTCGTGTATTCGACTCAATTAACAACCGTCGTCTTTGAAGTTCTATTTTACTGGCTAATTTGCGCATTTGATCATCATATCATCTACACCTGGAGCTTCTAAAATTTTGTATTATATTTTATGTATTCTTGTTATGTCTATTTATATTTTATTACAAACAAACAACCAATATTAGCGTTTTTCATGAAGCTCGTAACTCATTAGATTTTATATTTCTTCTCTTTGTAGGTAAGCGAAAATATGTATAAATTGCAAAAAACAAAAAACAATAGTGAAAACCGTCTTTATCCCATCACTGCCTAATGGGTTTATAAAAGACATATAAACCAATGTTGGTGCAAAAGATCATATCTCGGAAATGGTAAGTGATATCGATTTAGTTTGCTTTCCTCACAATAGAAGAAAGATGAGTTAATTTACGTCTCTCTGCAGATAAAACGAAAACCCAATTACTTTTTCTTCTTTGTTGGGCTACAAAAACAGAGGGTGCCAAAAATTAAAAATTGCTTTTATACGGAATGCTTAAAATTCGATAGCATATTGTGAACGGCTCGTTCCTGTACCTTATTTAAGAAAATGGATTTCCGGTTGCCTAACCCCTTGAGATTCTGCAGCCAATTTTCTTGACTTAGGTATTGAAGGCCCTCGCCTCCTTTGAAATGCTGTTTTTTGGGTGTTTCTTTAAAAGCGTGTAAAACGGAAACGAAAAAAGATTTTGTTTTTGTATTTTATTTTTTGATCCATTGATAACGGCGTACGTTCAAAAAGTTGTCAGCCTTTATGATTCTTTGGCAATATTTAGAAAACTGCAAGAGAAAAAAAAATGATGTAGATTTTCTGATTCATTGACAGATTTTACATGAATTTAAGGATGTTGGATGAAAATAGGTGGATTTTTCTAAATTTTGTGCAAAGTTTAAAAGTTTGATTTAAATGGTTTTGGTTAAGGAAAAAAAAGTATATACAAAAATAAAAAAAAGTAACAAAAACATTTTTAACTTAAAACAAAACAATAACAACAACATTGTTAATATTAAAAGACTTAAATTAAAAAACATAAAAAATCATCATATACCCAGTTAAGCTCGAGTTCGATTTATACGGTTTGGGTTAAAGAATGAACAATATCTACAAAATTATAAAAAATAACAAAAAAAATTTAACTCAGACATTGTAAATATTAGAAAAAAAAACATTTTTTTTAATTAACAAAAAAGTTTACTTCTTAAAAAAAATTTAAAAATAGCCAAAAAAAAAAATTTAATCTAATTTAACTAACTCAAAAAACATCACAAATAGTAAAAAATAAAATAAAAGCAATATTAATGAAAATATAAGAAACAAATGAATTTTAATAAAACAAAATTAAAATAATTAATATTAATAAAAAAACTATTAAAAAAAAACTAAAACAAAAATAATAAAAAAAAATTGTAATTATTAAACAAAAAAATACAGTAAAAAATAATAAGAAATATTTAACTCAAAAACATTGAAATATTAAAAGCAAAACTTTTTAAATAACAAAAAATTTTTTTGTTACTTTAAAAAAATGTTTTTATAACTCATAAAAAAAAATTTTAGTTCAAAAAATATTAAAATATTCAAATCAAAACTTTTTAAATAACAAAAAATTTTAATTCATTAAGAAAATTTTTTTAAAGTAACCAAAAAAAATTTAATTCATAAAAAAAATTTTTAAAGTAACAATCCAAATTTTAATTCGTTACAAAAAACTTAAAAATAACCAAAAAATTTAATTAAAAAATTATTGCAAATATTAAAAAAGAGAAATAAAAAAGTAACAATATTAATAAAAACATTTTAAAAATAACAAAAACATTTTAAATATGTATAAAAAAATAAAAAATAACAATGTTAATGAAAATTAATTATTCATAAAAAAAGAAATTTATTAAAAAACATTGCAAATATTAAAAAAAAATTAACGATGTTAATGAAAATGAATGAATGAATAAAAGAAGAAAGAATTAACAATAATAAAAAACATTACAAAAAAAAAGTTAAAAAAAAAAGTTTTAAAAAAAAGTAAAAAAAAAAAATAAAAAAAAATATTGAAATAATAAAAGCAAAATTTTTAAATAACAAAAAATTTTAATTCATGAAGAAAATTTTTTTTTAAAGTAACAAAGAAAGTTTTATTCATAAAGCATTTTTTAGAGTACCTAATAAAAAAATTTAAATTCAGACTAAAAATTTAAAAGTAACAAAAAAAATTTAAAAATAACAAAAAATATAGAAAAAACTAAACATTAAAAATAACAATTCTAATAAAAACATTTAAGCAAAATGAATCACATTTTTTTGTTTGTAAAAAAAAATAAAAAATAACTATGTTAATGAAAATGAATAATTCATAAAAAAAATTTTAAATAACAAAAAAAAAAATGCATTAAAAAACATTGCAAATATTAAAAAAAAAGTTAACAGTGTTATTGAAAATGAATTGAAAAAATGAATATTAACAAAAAATGTGAAGGAATTAATATTAATAAAAAAAATTAAAACAAAATTTAAAATTTTGAATATTTAAAAAACAAAATTTTTTTAATAATATAACAAAAAAAAATTAGTTCAAAAAACATTGCAAATACTAAAAAAAATAACAGTTTTAATAAAAGCATATTAAAAAAAAGTGGTTAAGACAAAAATAAAAATTAAATTTTAAATAACAAAAAGCATTGCAAATATTAAAATAAAAAATAAAGAATAAGAAAAAATTTTAATTCATAAAAAAAACTTTACAAATAACAAAACAAATTTTAAGTCAAAAAACATTGCAAATATTAAAAAAATACTAAAACAAAGTAACAATTTTAATAAAAACATATTAAAAAAAGTAGTTAAGAAAAAAATAAAAATAAAATTTTAAATAACAAAAAGCATTGTAAATATTATATTAAAAAAAAAGAAATAAAAATAACAAAAAATTTTAATTAAAAAAACATTGCAAATATTAAAAAAATACAAATAAAAAACTAACAAATTCATAAGTTCAAAAAACGTGGTAAATAATGGGTTATCTATATTAATAAGAGGTGTTATTTTGATATTCAAAGAAAAACGCTATTTTTCAATATAAATGATCGGGTGTTTATTTCATTATAAAGAGAAAGGCATGCCGTTAATAGTGGAACATAACATCAGGCAAATGACCACCACGACCACGCTTACAGGACAATATCCTTTTGATGAAATTTTCCATAACCGAATTGCAAAGTGGCTGCCATATGTCCTCGATAGCCTCACGAATTCCATCTTTGAGGTCTTGAATCGACCCTGGGCTCTTGGCGTAGACCTTCTCTTTCACGTGGCCCCAAAGAAAAAAGTCACAAGGTGTTAAATCACAAGATCTCGGTGATCAATTGTGATCACCTCTTCGAGAGATAACACGATCCGGAAACTTTTTCCGTAAAAGATCAATGGTTTCGTTGCTTGTGTGGCACGTAGCGCCGTCTTGTTGAAAATAAGCGTTGTCCAGATCAATACCATCCACTTTCGGCCATAAAACATTGTTAATCATCTCTCGATAGCGATAGATACCACCTGTTATTCTAAAACCTTTTATTACAAAAAAATCATCAGGTCCTCAGTTATGCTCGCTACAGTATGTGCGAAAATATGTGTGTATACCATGCATAAAAGTGTTCGTGCTATCGCATGTCGTTGTTACAATTAGTACTTTAATATTTGTGTCTATGTAGTTGACTTGACGATTTACGAACTTTTGAAAATTGTTAATCGTTATTTTTATGACACTCCAGAACTTTTTTTATTGTAATCCCGCGCATGCACGAAATGACTGTGCTTTGATTTGTTGCTGTGATGTGACTGGCAGCTACCTAAAGCTTCATCAAGCAAAGCCGGAATGATGGATCTCATAAATAAGTGATATGCATGCACGTATGTGCGTTTGTGTGTGTGTGTGCATGCACACCTATTGCAAAAGTTTAAATTGTATGTTTGCTAACAGTGAGAACCTATTATTTACTTGGCTATATTACGTATTCGGCTATTATATTTAATTAGACCGAATGCAAATAGTGCTTGTAGTAAACTTTGAAGTGTTGTGCGCGCGAAATTTATTTATAAAACTAATAATTCGCATATCTAATTGGCAATTCTACAGTTTATATAGCCGTATAATGCAATTCAATAAGCCATAAAAGTCTATTTAACTTGCGGGGAGAGTGCCGGAGTCAAGCATTGAGTTAGTGTTACCTGAGCTGCTGGGTGAACTCGTTTAAGGGGGTATTCTGGTCTAGACGCTTTAACTTTAGGTAAAGGAGCACGGTCAAACACCCAAAAAGGGTATACGCGCCAATTATAAAGGGTGGTCAAATTTCAAGGGCCGATGTTGAATGTGAACCGCACCTAAACGTCAACGACACCATTGGACTTTTTTTTTTGAGGTTATTTGAAAGAAAATGTGTACGTCGGTAAGCCAGCAACAATTCAAGAGCTAAAGGCTGAGATAATTCGGCACATTAAAGGCATAGAACCTCAATTATGCCCCAGTGTCATCGAAAATTTAGACCATCGGATGGAGGTGTGGCCATATGGCCGTTTTGGCCGATATTTTATTCTATAATTAATTGAGCCATACCAATATTATCATAATAAAGAGAAAGGATAATAATTTCCTAAAAAAATTGTATTTTATTCAAAATCAGCACCGGCCCTTAAAATTTAACCACCATTTAGATAAGGAACTATTTGCATTTGGCGGTCTTTGGAGGTGTGCCGCAGAGGCCGCGGCGGCCATTTGGCCATATTTTGTTCCATAGGTAATTGAGCTATACCAATATTATCGTAATAAAGAGAAATTACAATAATTTCTTAAAAGAGTTGTATTTTATTCAAAATCAACACAGGCCCTTGAAACTTAACCACCCTATACATATATGAAGTTGCGACTATATATATATATACCCTGTACTAATGGATGGTCGGCTTAGTTTGTTGGGGGTTCTAGATCTGTGATTATTACTTCTAGGCCAGACCTGTCTAGTTATCTTACAGATTCTCTTAGAAATCGAGTAGTTTTAAAATAAGCTGGTTTTTAATGACTCCAAGATCTTAAATTTGGAAAAACAACTGAAAAGGTAATCAACTGAGCAATATTGAATAGTATTACTGGGTAGCAAAGTAAATATGTTCATGAAGTACTGACTTCCTACTACTTTAAGTATCAATTCTGCCCAGCGCTAATTTGCACGATTTTTTTTCTAGCGGTTGCCACAACAAGTACCTCCTTCGACAAGTAAGCCTCCGAGTATATTTCTGTCAAATATTTCCATAAAAATTCGAGTATAATGTAAATAAATTTAAATACAAAGAGAAAATTTTAAATTGCAAACTGAAATTCGTTTTATAAACCATGCGAGGTTAAAAGCATCCACAACAAATAACTTTCGCCACACCCGTAACAAAAGTGGAGCTCAATGGAGAAAAAGCTGCATGGATAAGTGGCTTTGAAGTGAAAATACAGTCGTGCATTTGTGCAACTCTGTAGTGCACATTTACCCAAATTCTACATAAATACAAACAGAGAAATAATTGCAATGCAAAACGTAAAAATGGAAAACGTAAAACAAAAATAAACTTGACATGCAAAACGTAGCGTAACAAAGAAAATTAACATAAGTAATAAAGAAGGAACTTTAGCGGCGGATAAGAAAGTTGCGAACAAAACAAACAAATACAGAATTTTGAGATAAAAAAACCTAACAACAGTCGTAACACGTAACATGTCGCGCTGCATTGAGTAAAAAAAAACTAAACAGAAAAAACGAAAACAGAAAAAATATGAATGGCAATAAAAACCAGTTGAGGGTAACAAACTAAAGGAGCGCACATTTCAACAGATGTAAAAACATAAAATGCTTCAGAATTTTAGCAGTAAAGCAGACATCTTGACAAAATTTTTTAAGCGCGAACAGAAATGGGTCCGACTTCGAATTTGCAGTTTTTCTTATTTTTAATTTTTTCGAATTTTTTTCTTTAAATTTTTTTTTTTGGCAAAAAATTTTTTTTTATATTTTTTAGTCAACTTATGTACAAACTTCTCCGGCTCTGAAAGTATTCGATGCGGTACCAGCTGATGGTAGCAGAGGAAGAGGAAGGCCTCATTTGCGTTGGAAAGATCAGATGGAGAAGGACTTGGCTTTACTTTGTGTGTCCAACTAGCGCCGGTTAGCACGAGAAAGATCCGACTGGCGCGCTTTGTTAAACTCGGCCAAAGTCGCGTAAATGGTTATCGCGCCAATTAAGAAGAAGCAGATGTACAACCTTTGTCGGTTTAACTTGATAAGCCAGTTCAGATGAAAAGTTTGGAACGGTGTGCAATATTTTGGATAGAAAGAAATATTTTTAGAAAAATGCAACTAATTTATGCAAGTGACACCCCCGCAACTCTAACTGCAAGTTTTTTTATATGGGAAACATTTTGATGCTGCACATTCACTAGGAGGTGTGCCAATGCCAGCGATTAGTAGAAAATGTTCATCACAGTGACGATGGCCTCCCAGAACGAACGGAGAGGCACAAATCCATTCACCTGCAGCGGTCAAATAGCATAAATATTCTTTTACATGAATGCAAGTTTTTGTTTTGTTCAAGAAAGGGTACATTTTACAAATAATAAAATAAAGCTATAGGACCGTTGAGTGCGACCGACATACAAGGTGAAGTCGAAACTAAACAAGACTCAGCTAAAATAGAAACGATAGGAGATTTGTTCCATTAACTTCGAGTTTGTTTATTCAAAATGGTCTCCTCTGGCCTCGATACACTGTTTCGAGCGATCTAAAAGCTTTTCGAAAGAGTGTTTCAGGTCATTAACCGGAATGTCCTTCAGGATGTCGGTACAAGCCTTTTGGATGGCCTTTACGGACGCAAAAGGTTTTCCTTTCATGGCCAAATGCAATGTTCCGAATAGGTAAAAGTCACAGGGAGCCATATCAGACGAATACGGTGAGTGATTGATGGTTAAAATGCGATTTCTAGTCAAAAAATCAGTCACAAGAGTGGATCGCTGAGCTGGTGCCTTATCATGCAATAAGCGCCAGCTTCCTCCTTCGCGGGCGAATTCGACGAACGCGATGCAACAAATGCTTCAAAAGATAGGAAATTGCATTGCCGGTTTGGCCCATTGGCACGAACTCCTTGTGGACAATTCCATTGGAATCGTAAAAACAAATGAGCATCGACTTGAGTTTTGACTTATCCAAACGCGGTTTTTTGGATGGTGGCTCGTCTTGGCCTTCCACTCGGCACTTTGACGCTGAGTTTTAGTTTCAGGTTCATGTTGGAAACACCATGTTTCATCCATCACTAGTTACAATGTTGTAAAGAAAGTTCGCGTCTTTTTTCGTCGATATTCAACTGCGATTCCATGAATGTCAGCGATGATTTCGGTTCATTTTAGATAAATTTATGAGCAATTTCGATGGACTTTTGATTTTGAGCGGACCGTATGTTCATTGTCATTTATGTCCTCACAACCATCTCTGAAAAGTGTAAACCACTCATGAACTCTGGCACGAGTTAGAGAATCATCACCATAAATTTTTCATCAATTCAAATGTTTCGGTAAACGCTTTACCGATTTTAAAACAAAATGTGATATTAGTTCTTTGTTCGAAACTCATTTTTGTACCGATGACACAAACATACTGACACTTTAGACTCAATAACTTCGCTTCCACTGAACCGAATGTCATCAAGCTTTCACTGAAGGTCAGCTAGGGATGTAACTCCCAACGCACTAACTCATTAAAAAGAAGATGGCGCTATGAAAAGCATTTACCTAAATGACGCCAGTCTTGTTTAGTTGGGACTTCGCCTTGTAGAAAAAAGTTGAGGTTTGAAAAAAAATTATTTTGGAAATTTCCTCTAAATACCTCAAATTTACCAAATCCAAAGATCTTTGTCATTGTGTAATAATTACTTATATTTTGGAGGCGTCAATGTGAAGGTTCTGCTCTCGTTCCTAAAAAAAAGCTAACGAAAATGTTGTTGCCGGTTACTTAACTTTATTTGAAAAAAAAAAAAAAAAAAAAAAAAAAAAAAAAAAAAAAAAAAAAAAATTGTTTTGAAAATTACATTTAAAAACCTCAACGGCTCTTAATTGTACAATATTAAATGCGGAACTTAAGTGATTGATTAAATTATTACACATTTTTTTTTTCATTTTATTTATTAGACACAACCAATGAAACTATACGGTTAAAACGCAATCATATCTTAGACTTGCCATTCCTCTAGTATGAATCTACTCAACCTATAAACTTTAAGGTAAAATTAAGGAAGTTAATCTTAAGTGATAATATTAACAAACAATGAATTTAAGCAATCTTGAAGTACTAATGAATTTTAATAATTTAAGAACGAACTGTACAAGTTAATATAATAAGCTGTTGTAATTTCTATGTAGATTTGCACAAAAGCAAAACTACCGCTGCCATTCTCTTATAAGATCTAATTTGCTGAATGTCTTATAGTAGATAGATTGCAAATAAAGTAAGTTATAAAAAAAAAAAAAAAAAAAAAAAAAATTTATTTTTTTTATATATTCTTTTTTAATTTTTTTTTAAACGCGTAGCAAATGCGTTACCGTTGCACATTTTGAAGAGTGCTTGTATTTGATTTTCAACCTAATTTGAATATTAAAGGCCTCATTTTAAATTTTATTTAATTTTTTTTTTGTGTGCTTGAATTTTAAGCCAAATTTTTAAAAACTGGCTTGAAATGTAAAATTCACATTTTGCTGATGTGAATAAAGTTTCGCATTTCCATCACTATATATTTACAAATCCAAAAATGATTGAAATTTATTATATTATGAATATGGCAGTGAGCTTCCCCACCTTGAACGAGGCCGCTTATATATCGATGTTTAAAAACAAAAACAAAAAAAAACTGCGCGCTGAGTTCAATTAAATTATTTTTCGCTAATTAAATTATTTATCTTTAATTAGCATTTAAATAAAGAATCGCGATCTTAGCGCGCGCTTATGACATTTTTATGGCAGCGAGTTTGTTTATTTTTTTATCTTGCGAATTTATACGCGCCTACAGCTGATTAATAGCTGGTAGCGGCAGTTAGATGAGAAAACAGCTGTAGTCATTTGATCAACACTAAGCAGCCACTTAATATTGATGTTTATAATTGGCAGTTTTTACTTCTAACTGAACACTGTCTCATTATTAGTGTCTATTTTTAAGTCTTTAAGTTTTCAAGTCTTGTTTTTTTTTACATTTTTTGGGCGTTTTGTGTTTACTTTTCACATTTTGTATTCTGTCGAAGTTAAAAATTGTTTTCATATTTTTTATTATTTTATTTCGCATTTTGTTTTTCCGTTTGTGTATTAATTGCTATGCGTGTTGTACTAATTTACACTGCCATATGAATGCTTATTAGCGTGATTTACATTCAAAATACCCGCTAAGAAATGAAAAGGCCTTTATTTTTCATTTATTCTCCTTCTTATGCCTAATTGACTACTTAACCACCTTAGCGATTACAGATAATCCACCTTAGGAATAGTGAAGAGTAGAGAGAGCATAGAGAGTGTGAACACTAACAGAAGAGTGGATGAGTTGCTTATTCGTTTCTTAAGTCTAATGATGGTCAAAGCCATGAGAGCAGCCTCATCGAAGTTTGATGCATGCTGATTCCCGTATAGCTTTTAATAATTGGTTGAGTCTGGCTGCTCATGAGGGGACTTTATAAGAGTGGTCTTGCTCTTTTTGTTTTATGCAAGCAGTGTTAGATTTCGACTCAGATTTTCATAAGCCAACTGAGAAGTGTAGATAAATGATGAAATGATAAGCATATGACCACCCTACAGTTAGATGAGTTAGGCGATGACGATCGCTGACTAAACCGCACTGGTAGGGCTTGGTAAACTGCTACAACAACAACAACATAAGGATATGGACTTGCTGTTCAAAAACGCATGTTTCTAAGGCGTCTTTGGTCCTACAGTTACTGCTAGTTTATTCAGTCAACTTCTATGAAATAATGCAACATTTGGACAATATTTTTCTAAATGTTCAATACAAACTGTTGGTAATTTAACGACTGACAGTGCAACTCCGGAGGTGTCAAAGTGATGTTTTAGAAGCTGCTTTAGAGCCGTGGACACGCAAACATTTCGGTCGTAGACCGTGGACGTTCCAACAGGTCTCGGCACTGTCTCATAAAGCTCGTGTGAACCAAGAATGGTTAAAAAATCATGTTCCATACTTCATTTCGCCCCCCAAAATGGCTTTCGAATTCGCCAGGCGCATATCCGATGGACTATTCGATGTGGTCCATTTTGGAGAGCAAGGTGAGGACTAAAAAATATGCCAGTATGGATGCGCTGAAAAAAGCGATTATACGAGAATGGGCCAAAACCTCAAGATCACATTCGTGCAGCATGCAACTCAATTTATGACCGTTTGAAGGCTATAGTCAAGGCAAAAGGTGGTCATATCGAGCTAAAGTGAATATATGTTAAAATTGTAATCATTTTTGAACAATTCTGTCGTTGAAATCAATAAAAACTAATTTCACAAAAAAAAGTTATGGTGTTTTAATAGGTAACACTTCATTTCGTTCACCCTGTAGAATAAATGAAGGTTGTGTGCGATACAAAAGATTTTCTGGAAAGAACGAGTCCTCAAGTCGTCCGGTAACATCTGCCGTTCATTGTGCGATTCGCTCCACTCGGCCGGCTTAGACGCCACGTTACAAAATCCGCTGTGTTCTCGAAAATAATTCGAATTTTCAAAAATCCGTTGAAGAGCATATTTTTGAAGGTTTAAACTTTGAATACTCCCTTAGAGTTCCAGTCTTTTTCTTTCGAATAGCTTTAAATTTACTCCAAATTTGTTTTTTTGGACACAAACTTTTAAGAATGTCTAATTTCATGCCTTGTTCTTGGTAGATTTTCATATATTAACAGATTTATAAATTTAAAAAGTATATTCTGGTTATATATATTTTCGCTTAACTTTATCGGACCGTGCTTTAGATAGTTTATCGATGGTATGTCATAAATTATCGGCCACAAACCAGATCGCGTCAGCATCCATAAGTGTTTTAGCTAGTAAAACCGTTCATTCTCGTTCTGCTGGCTATGAAATACTGGTTTATTTTATTTAATGTTTTGCTCATTTATGCTTTTTACAAAATTATGTATCTTTTTTACTTCCTAGATATTTACTTTACTCCATTTTTCCCCCCTTTTTTAATTGAACTGCATTTTTCGCACCGCTTTAAAAGGCCACACGTCAAAATTACCTGTCGCTGCTATGTTCGTACGCATATTTTATCATTTCAAATGCTTGTTGGTCTGTCATTCTAAGTGCCCACAGTACGAGTTCTAACTTTGCTTGTTGGTTGTTCGTGCCGTATGGCGGTGTATCGTGCTATTCGTTAACATACGTAGTATACATGTATGTGTGTATACAGCTACATGTGCTTGCATTAGACCGCCGCTAGATTATGCAAGCCTGCACAGAGAGAGAGAGAGAGAGAGAGAGAGGGGGGGAGAATTCTCTTGCGGTATTAAGCTTCCGTTTGGCTAGTGACGTTTGAAATGCTTGACTGCCAGCTGATTGGTTACTAAGTTCTTTGTGCAAACTTATTTCCCATCAGACAGATTGTTGAGAGTTGAGTCTATTTGTAAATTTGCATTCTTTTTTTTTAGTCTAGTTCTTAGCGTTTGTGCTTCTTAATTTGTGGCGCGAATGCACGCCAACTGATGCAGTAACTTGCCAAGTCGCGAAACTGAAATTACGGACAACTTCTATCGTGCTAACATTTCTTCTCACATATATTTTATTTATGTAATATTTTTCTGCTTTTGCTACTGGATTCCTCGTAACTTTTTCGCATTCTTGCATTCTTGCACTCTTACCGTTTTGTTTATTTATTTTTAATTTATAGTTGTTGCTCTGTTGTTTGTTAAAAAATGTTGGCACTCTAAGCGCATAAAACATGCAAACTCTTATAGCAAAAGCATGGAACCCAGAACTGTTTTTAAATTTGTTTGGTTGGTTATTTGCTTGTTCAGTTGTTTGGCGTTTGACTTTAGCTTACTTTAGTCACAGCTCACAAGCAAGCCGAGGGCAGTTAATACTCACACATGTGCTCAGCACTTCTGCCGCTTCCCCTTCGTTTCTTCCCAGCATAAATTTCCTGTTGCTTTGTTGCCGCGTGCTTGTAAGTCTGCTTAGATTTATTTCCTTTGGCAAACAAAAGTCTTGCTCGACTCTACTTGAGCAACTGCAGCAGCAGCAGCAGCAGTAGCAGAAATAGCATAGCTTAGCCGCTTTAGCGCTTTAGTGTGTGACTCCATAAGCCAGACTAATAAATTACTTGTGTGTACTTGCCACTTAAGCAGTCAAATACTCGCAGTTATGCAACGAAACAAGCTAGCAAGCTGACTGCTATGCTAAGTCGGGTGACGTTGATTTGCTGCTAGGCGGGGCCAAGCTGATACTAATTTCGTGGCTGCTTTTAGTAGATTCCCTCGTATGCCCTCAAGTTAATAATGGTTTGCAGTTCAGACGCTAGGTTGGCACTATTTAAGTTGGTTTATTTTTTTTGTTTTATACGAGCATTATTTGTAAGGCTTTTAACATGTCGGCTACCTGATTTGAAGATTTTGTTGCCTTTTAGCATTTTATTATTTACGCTCTTTTGTACCTCTTCTTGTAGTGAAAGCCAGCTATTTTAGTCTCGCTCAATGTGTACATCAACGGAAATGCTATATCGTATTTTAGTTGAGTTTTATTTTCTTCCTGCGGTTTTGTGGTTTTGTGTTGCGCCACAAAGGCTGAGTCGGTGGCATTTGCTTGCTCTCGTCCATGTGTGTGCTTCATTTTTATTGACGTGCACTTAATTGCCTGGCATTTTAAGATTTTAGCGCCTCTGAAGAGAATTTTATTTGCTACCTTGGGAATGGTTTAAGATTGGCTTGCCTCGTTCAGTTTTGGGAATTACGAGTGGAATGCGCTTGCCTTAACTGTTAGAATGGTTGTTTGTGTTGGTTTTGCTTTAGATAGAACATCCAAAGTCTGGATGGCTTTTATATTTCAACATAGATCAGTTTAAGGTCAGTTTATGTAGAGTGCACAAAATGGGGCGCAGTAAAGATGAATACCAGTGTGATGGAATACTTTGATGCTGTTTTTTGCCAATCACTTTCTTCATTATATAATTATAGCTCCAACCCATAGTTTTCGTTTTGTTTTTTTTTTTGGTTTGGAAGTTATTTAGAATGGTAGCAATTTTTATTCGACTCTTTTCATATACCCAGTCGGAGTTGTTACCCACTTTTTTTGTTTCTTATTTAATTAAAAGTTTTTTTTTCATTTAAAAATGGTGCGTTCTTCTACAAGAGTCAAATAAATCTAAGTTTCAAACATTGTGAAAATTAAAAAAAAAAAAACATTCATAATAAATTTACAAAAAATAATTCATAACCTTTAATCAGAATATTTGGAAAAATGTCGTGGATTCAGTTTTATAACCTACAAAATTTTGTCATTTGGTTTTTTTTTGTCGGTACAGACTCGCAAGTACAGCACTCAGACACAATTAAATCCATTGTACTGCACTCGAATTCCCTTTTTAATTTTCTTTAAATCTACTCGACCTCCGAGGAAATCTGAGTAGATCTTGTGATGCCAAGGTGGTCGCTTCTTAACAAATCAGTGTCAAAGACCTCAAGCCTGATTCGAGCGAAGGTGGGGCAGACGCACAGGAAGTGGTCCGCCGTCTCATCCTCCTCTCCATATACTGAGCAGAGTGTATACATGTGTTTGGCCTACAAAAGTGGCCCGTCCTCAGTCCAACCAGTTACCTATAGCCCCCTCTGCTTAGTGACAGGAGGAACTGCGACAGTCAGTCGAACATGACAGGTAACATCAGTGTTGTCCATCTGCAGGCTCTCTCAGCCTGCCAAATTCGCTTGTGGGTTGTAGTAACCCATTTGCTAACCGTGGCTTTGATGGCTGCAGAAGAGAGGGGCGGAACGGGCTCCGGGCGAAGAATATATATATTATTTTTTTTATAATTTTTTTTTTATAGTTTTTTTATAGTTTTTAATATTTTTTAAAAAAATTTTAAACATTTTTTTTTTATATTTTATTTTTAAGTTCTTCATATAAAAATTTTTTGTTTCGTTTTTAAAATTTGTTTAGTAATTTAAAAAAATTGTTTTTGTTTTAATTTTAAAAAATTGTTTTTTTTTATTTAAAAAAATATTTTTTTTTGTTTATTTTTATTAAAAAAAAATGTTTTTTTTTAATTTAAAAAAATTGTTTTTTTTTTTATTTAAATTTTATTTTTTTTTAATTTGTTTGTTTGTTAATGTGTGTTGACACTGCAACTAGTTACAAATAAACGAACGGGCAGTACATTCTTGGTCACATAAAGATAATTTTGTGAAAAGCTTTTCATAGTCCCTTCCTTAAGTTAACAGCCATCACACCAGATCATGTGGTTTAAGTCGCTCGAGTCGTCAAGATACAATAAAGTGAGTAAAGTTTAAAGTAGCTCAAAATTCGCGTAGATTTTCGAGAATTTATTTACGAGTACTGACGTTGTTTTCTTCCATATAAGAAGAAAAAATGTCGAGGATTCGTTTTTCTAAAAGTTCTGACTGGTTTGTAAGTTTTAAATGCACTTTTTAAGGGTCAACTTGATTTGAATTGATTTTAACATTGAGATTGAACTAACTCGGAATGCGTTCAATAATGCAGATCTAAAATGGATGAACTCTGTGGAAATGGGTAGGTCTCTATTTACTGGATACCAAGACACAATGAAATAGAAGGAAATGAGAGAACCGATGAGGTGGCTAAGGGAGGCGTATTGAGGACGTCAGAAATATACCCATTACTCTCCTTTTCTAAAACGGTACTGGATGAGAAACTAGCTCTGGCAGCGCAGTCGATATGGATGCACTCATCCTTGTACAAAAGTGTCAAAATTATGCTAAGAACTTGGAATACGAAAACTAACAACTTCATTTTATCTCTCTCTAGAAAATACTACAAAATTGGTTGTATTGTAGTACAGACCGGGACACTGCCTCACCCCACATCACGTAGCCAAAATGGGATTAGTCTAAAGCGATGCGTGTAACACATGCAACAAAGCGAATGCTGGGGGTGCTTTGGAATACCTACTTCGCTACTACCCTGCTGTTTGTAGGACTCCCCAAATGTGCCTAGAATTCTAATATTTTTCATCCTTGAAGGATATTGTTGACAAAGGGTTGACCGGCTGGTTAAAACTTGCTAAGGCACAAAATAATAATTCGACTCTAAATGCTCATCACTGGTAACACAATGGGCCCTGGAGGTCTAAGATCAGCCAGCACTGCCTAACCTAACCTAACATTGAGATAGTCTTTCTAAGTGTTTTCGAGTAATTATATGATACATTACAATTCTCTGAATACGTCAACGCTTGAAACTCAGCTTAACCACCAGAAATAAGTCAAAACGAAAAATTGCCGATACAAGCAAAGATTTGTTATCGTTCCGTCTACCGGTATACAGCCGGAACTTTGCCATTTAATATTGCTTTTCAGCTTCTGCTTGCTTCTGTCAGAAATACAAAAATTTAATTTCTGTATTTAAAAGGGTTTTGAGATGATTTTTCTATTGTTCAAAAAATCAAGAAAATCGAAAACTAAACACACCCGTTGAAGGAAAACCCACCCACCTTTTGTTATTACAAATTTTAATATTTAATATTAAATATTAATATTAATATTAAATTTCATTTCAACAATTTTTAATAAAAAGGTAGTCGTTCTTTATCAAAAGCACCGTAAAAAAAAATTCCAGACGTTCAGAAAACTTCATTAAATTTTCACAAAAGTTAAAAATTTTTGAAATATATATTAATTTATCAGATTTTTTTAGTCCTTTAAACGTTAGCACAACTAAGTTTGGACAATATTTTTTTTATGCTTACGGTGTTGAACTTTGATTTGAATAAATTTCCCACCTTTTGGTGTGGACGTAATATTTTACTTAGATTATATTTTTCACAATAAAAGCAAATCATCGTTTGTAACAACAAAAAAAACAACATCGCTCTTATGTTCCCAAGATACTATATTTGATTTATCCGCGAACGACTCTCGAAAGCAAAAATTTTGTTTACGTAATTTATCACCCCCAAACACTTGAACCAACCATTTTTCAAGTGTACTTTGCACTCTTCATATTATTTTTCTCTCCCCTTTTTCGATGTCACATCACAACCTCTGCACTTTGAGACACAGATAAGCTATGCTAAATTTAAAACGATTTGCGCCAATTTTCTACAAATGCTCCAATGGGTGGGAAACTTACTCATAGTAAACACCATTATTTTGTTGAGTCGAATGGCGGGAGTATCCAGTGAGAGCATTCATTGTTCAAGAATGTTAGTCGAACAATTGCAACAATGGCTGTTACTTTCCTCATGACGCGCTGACCTCCTCCGGCACACGAAAATACCCATTGTGATTATGTTTCCCCTGAATAGGAATACGAATAGCAGCAAAGTGTTCTACTTTTGTGCTAGTAAGTAGGTTTGTATGTTCCCTGGTATATTAAATATAGTAGCACTTACTTTGTTGGTTGTGTTTTTATTTTTATTTTTACTATTATTACTATTTTTTTTTTGGAGCGTGCTTTTGCTGACCTTTCTAAGTTTTCTGCAAAGTGCCATCCATCTGCAGCGACTATTAGGTTTTTACGCTTATTGCTGCTATTGCTGCTGCATTTAGATTTCTTATAAAATCTCTTTTCATTGAAGCTTTTGCCCCGCCGGGCCACTTAAGTTGAGTTGAGCTGTGGTTAATTTAACCTACTTAGACTTAATGTTTTCCAAGCGGACTTTTTTGAACTAATTCCCACTGCAATTAAAACGAACCTAGTAATATTCGTATATATGTACATACATATGGTGTGAGCCTTAGGGGCATGCATTTTTTAGTCTTGTGGGAAAATATGAAATTGTTGAATGACATGCAGCAAAATTTTATTAAAAAAGTATTAGAATAGAAATTTAAGCGTTCCATGTATTGTACAGTTCTATTGAAATTTCGTCCATAAATGTAGGAAACGGAATAAGATCAAGTTTTATTAAAGAAAAAAAATCAAGAAAAAACATAAAAATAAAAAAAAACTGCTGTTTCTGTCAAAGAGTAGAAACTAGGGGAAGGAAATGGTCATAAAATCAAAAAAAGCGGCCAGAAAAAACTTAAGGATCCATGAAACGTTATTAGTACGAACTTTATTTCAATTTTTATTTTTTGTCCTTGTTCACTCCTCTCAGGGGCATAGAGCCTCGACAAGACTCTTCCATCGTACACGGTTCTGTGCCGTTGTTTTTGCACCGTCCCATGAGATGTCGGAATCTTCTAGTTCGCACTGTATCGACCTTCTACAAGTGGTTTTTTGTCGACCGCGACCTCTGCTCCCTTTCAGGTTCTGCTCTCGTGCCATTCTCGTGATGCTATCTGGTGGTTTGCTAATTTTTTTCCTATTTTCTATTTTCCCAATTTTTTACCTATCCATCGCCACTTTCTGCGTTTGATTTGCCTAAGGATGGGTTCCTCGTTCGTTAATCTCCACAGTGCGTCGTGCGTCGGCAACTCATGATGTAAAGGGTCATCGATTTAGAGGTATTGGATATTAAATTGAAATACAACAACAGAAATTCAAATTGAATGGGCAATCTTTATTATTTTTGTGTATAACCATTCATGACATTTATTTTTGAAAGATAATCTGCACTGTAATTCGGCCATCCGTAAACATCAATTTTGAATGACTCACTGGAGGACTTCGGTCGGTATCCCGTGAATAACCTTAGTTACGTTGGCTTTCAATCGAAGCTGGTTTATCCACAAAGCAATTAGACTTTACATACAAATAATGCTGGCTACTAAGCTTTCCGTTATCTTATACGAACCTGAACTGTAGGTAAATACGCTAAGGCCAAATCAGCGTTGTAAGCTCCTAGCATCGGTACAACGAACGGCAGCTCTGCGACGTGTGTCTGCCTACCGCACAGTATCAGGGCCAGCTATTCTAGTGACAAGCGATTCAATACCGATAGATTTACTGGTCTTTGAGAGAAAAAGTTATGGGCATGAAAGATCGAGAGGATAGAAGAAGGAGTTATCAAGAATATAGTGCGCGAAATAAAGGAGGAAACGATAAGGCTATGGAAAAACTGCTGGAGAAACGAAACACGCGGCAGATGGATGGCCAAGCTAATACATGGTACAGCAGGAACTTCGGTGAAGTCAATTTTTATGGAACCCATATGCAACTCAAATGATGTTTCCAGAAACTCCACATCCATATACGGGGATGCCGCCGAAGATGACACCGACCGAATATATAAGGTTGTCAAAAAAGTCTTGCGGTATTTTTATTGAATTTTCAATTGTTCATAAAATTGGTTATAATAATGCGAAGTAAGTCAAATATGCGCCGTTTTGTTCGATGACGAGTTCCCAATGAGATGCCAACTTCATAATGCCCCTCTTATAGAAGCTCGCTTCCCTATTGTCAAAAAACTCGGAGAGCCAATTTTCACAGGACTCTCTTGAGGACAACTTCCGACTACCAAGCTCGCTCGCCATGGACAGAAATAGGTGGTAATCACTTGGTGCGAGATCCGGACTATACGGTGGATGCAAAAGAACCTCCCATCCGAGCTCCCGGAGCTTCTGGCGCGTCACCAAAGATGTGTGTGGCCTGGCGTTGTCCTGATGGAAGACAATTCGGCCTCTGTTGATCAAAGATGGCCTCTTCTGCATGAGTGCTGCATTCAAGCAGTCCAGTTGTTGACAGTACAGGTCCGAATTGAGCGTTTGGTCATAGGGAAGCAGCTCATAGTGGATGATTCCCTGCCAATATCACCAAACACTCAGAAGAACCTTCCTGGCCGTCAATCCAGGCTTGGCCACCGTCTGGACAGCTTCACCGCTTTTCGACCACGACCGTTTGCGCTTCACGTTGTCGTAAGTGACCCATTTTTCATCGCCAGTCACCATCCGCTTCAAAAACGGGTCGATTTTGTTGCGATTCAGAAGCGATTCGCATGCATCCATACGGGCAAAAATGTTTTCTTGCGTCAAGTCGTGTGGCACCCATACATCGAGCTTCTTTTTGAATCCAAGCTTCTTCAAATGGTTTATAACGGTTTGATGACTCATGCCCAGCTCTTGGCCGATGCTACGGCTGCTACTATGCCGGTCTCTTTCGATCAATTCAGCGATTTCATCGCAATTTTCGACGACAGGCTTTCCGGACCGTGGCGCATCTTCGATCACCTCTTCACCAGAACGAAAACGTTGAAACCATCGTTGTGCGTTGGAAATGGAAACTGTATCGGGTCCATAAACTGCACAAATTTTATTGGCAGCATGATATGCATTTTTGCCTTTATCGTAGTAGTACTGTAAAATATGCCGTATTTTCTCTTTATTTTGCTCCATGTTTGCGACGCTATAACTCACGAACGACTAAAAGCAAACAACAATTAATCAAACACGTGTTAGCACGTGAAAAGAACTTTCCAAAAAGCTCTAGCGTGAACCGATGCGACGAATACAACTAGAACTACGCGCTTGCAAAGACAAGCTTGCGGAAATACCGCAAGACTTTTTTGACAACCTTATATATATACTTGCTATTACAACATTCAAGACCCTTCTTCTTTCGAGGGAAGAGTAAGAACGGGACGAGGTAAGACAGGGCGAGTCCATTTATGCATACACAGATGGCTCGCTCAATGTACGTGGGCAGGGTGGGCGGATGTGTATTCCGAACATCTGGGGATCTCCTTCAGTTTTCGGCTTCCCGACTACTGTAGTGTCTTTCAGACTGAACTGATGGCAATAATGAAAGTCGTAACTCACAAAGCAGTCGGCAACCTCCAAGGTAGCCATAAAATGCGCTACCTCCTAACGAGATGGCTGAGTCATTTCACTTAGAGGTAACATGGGTCTTTGGCTATTGTGAAATTGAGGGTAACTGTAGAACCGATGAATTGACCGATGAATATATAGACAGACTGTGTTATAGGCGTACTCTTGCAAACATGTAAGCTACTTATCTTTGAGGAAATTGTGAGAGCAGCGAATGAAATATGGCGTATTGAAACCACTTGCAGAATCGCCCGACAACTGTGGTCGACACTCAATATCGGAATCAAGGATCTTGATTTTTGAAAAGTACACACTGGTTTTAGGAGTTTTCGGATCCGAATAGCCTGCGATGTAAAAAAGTTCATAAACCACATTTCAGCAAAAATCGATTAGTTCATGAGATTTGTATACGCTTTTCCACATGTGTTAATTGTATACAAGACGACTTCAAGTTGGATTCGGAGCCGAATAGTAAAGTAAAGTAAAGTTTTCATGGTAATAGCAAAAAGTCATACCCCTAATGTAAAGCATAAAAACATAGCCATACGCACATATATGTATACATATGTATATATCCGCAAATTGCATGTGAAGAAACTTTGAAATCGGCTGACAACCACTCAGCCAGTTCGCTAGCCAAGTGCTATTGAGTCTAGGCAATCTAGGTTAGTTGCATATGTATGTTTAGTGTATGTATATAAGTATTCGCATACGCTGATTAGTAGTCTAACGAATTTCCTGCGTATTAAATCAAATTGAAGTGCATATTTAGAACGCACTTTGCTTGTAAGGCGAGTCAGTACAGGTCAGTAGCAGTAGAGGCTATGCAGCAGGAAGGGCAGACAGCGAATGAGGACAAAAGTTTGAAGTAGGAGATAAATATACATACACGCATACTCTGATTTGAATGCGTTTGATAATCAGAAAAGTGGGAAAATCTAAATTTGGGTGTAAGTTCACAAAAAAAAAAAATAAAAAAAGCAAAAAAATATTTTCTCATTGTGAAATGAGTAGCGCTTGCTTCAGCAAATACAAAAAACTGCAGATACAAAAAAAAAATGTCCAAAATAATAATTACTAAACTGGGACGAGATCTGGAGCAGCTAGTTGCCCTGTTATTTGTAAATTTTATTTATAACTAATTAATAAATTATCCACCCCCTCTTTGTCACTAGCACAGGAGTGCAGCCAAGTGATCCGGAAGATTACGGAGATTTCTAGTATATGCCTGAACAGCACTATAATGTGGAAAAATCATCACAAATTTTTGCTTTCACGGATCACATGAATTTATTGAAAAATGATTTTCGAAAATTTGAGAACGCAGCCAAAAACTTAATTTGTGTATGCACTAAAAGAGTTCCAAATGAATGCAAATCTGTCATATTGATCGGCAGTTATACTTTTGAGCGGGTGGCGTCATCCAAATATCTTAGATCTATCATCTCTGCGGACACAAGAGCCTAACAAGAAGTGAGTACGAGGCTCCAGGCGGGGAACGTCGTGGTCTTCTTTTCGCTACCCAAGGCTCTAGATTCCTCATTTGTTTCAGAGCGAACGAAACTGAAACTCTTTAAAACAATAATTAAGCCTTGCATTACGTATACTTCTGATTCATGAGAGATGCGCAAGGCGGCTGAGGAAAAGCTTAACAAATTTGAGCGAAAAATCTTACGTCGCATTCTTGGGCTGGTGCGGTTAAATCACGTCAACTGTCGCCTACGGTACAACAATGAATGCCTAGCTGAGTTAAACGATTTCCAAATCGCCGACTGTCCACATCAAACTTCAGCTTATTAAGCGGGCTGGACATGTTTTGAGGATGGACCCAAACGAGCTGGCAAAAACAGCGGTCTGGTGGAGGACCCTTTAGCGAAAAGGTAATTACTGCCCGTGAAAAGATGATTATCGAGGCAGCTGTACTTGAAACTTGCTTGAGGGAATTGAAAATGTACCAGCATTTGGAAGTTCATCAACTACGCAAACACCAAACTACGCAAATAATATCAGAGGCAGTGATCGTAGTGACGAGGAGGCAAACTCTTGTCATAGCTCCCAACCAGGCCCATCGACGTCAACAGGAGTTTTATCACCAAAACTCCACGAAGTAGAGCAGCGGGAAAATACTTAAAAACAATGTGTTCTGCTGCCTATTGTGCTGAAATCGTTCTTCCGAAACTCTTCTCTGGCCTGAATGCTTACAAACGACGGAGTCGTGAACTGCAAGTATTAGCTTATAACTTGTAGGAAATATATTTTTGGTGCCTACTGTTTGGGCAGTTTTTTTGTTCCAATTTTTTGGCGTTTTTCTTTTTGGTGCCTACTTTTTGGCGCTTATTTCCATTTCCTGGCTAGTGCTTGTGCGTACTATAAAGTGCTATCCATTCTGGCGTTGGATTTGTTGGTATTGCCTTGCGGTAATTTGTGAAAATGCTGCGGTCCTGGAATCGCTGCGTTTGTGCGGGTGACGAACGCTCGGAGTATTGCCACGGTTTGTGTCCGGCGTTTACCTTCTCCGTTTTTTGTAAATTTTGTCTATTTGTATTCCCTGCAAATGTTGTGAATTTATTTAGGTATATATTCTTTTTCTCTCTCTCCCTCTTTCTCTCTCTTTCGCTCTCATTCAACGTGAATGATAAAGATCGCGAATGGGTACCGCAAACATTCGAAGATACTCAACTACAACAATCATTGGAAGAAGACGCATGTCGAACCCTCGGTGATATGTCTAAAGAGTTGGATGTTGACAGATGAGCCGTCGATAAAAACGTTTACACGCGATGGGGATGGTCCAGCAAGCAAATAACTGGGTGCCACTTCAATTGAAAAAGAGGGATATCGAGAGACCTTTGGTGACGTGGGAGATGCTGCTTCAACGGCAGAAAAGAAAAGATTTTCTCCATTGCATCGTCACTGGTGGTGAAAAATGGATCTATTATGATAACCCTAAACGTCGAAAGTATTCGATGCGGTACCAGCTGGTGGTAGCAGAGGAAGAGGAAGGCCTCCTCTGCGTTGGAAATATCAGTTGGAGAAGGACTTGGCTTCACTTGGTGTGTCCAACTGGCGCCGGTTAGCACGAGAAAGAAACGACTGGCGCGCTTTGTTAAACTCGGCTAAAATCGCGTAAGCGGTTATAGTGCCAATTAAGAAGAAGAAACGTCGACAATGTTGGAGCCTGCCAGGTGAAGAAGGTCCATCGGCAGCAAAAAAAAAAAATCATGCTTCAAAGGTTATGTTGACCATCTGGTGGGATCAGAACGTTGTCATCTATCATGAACTCCCTAAACCATCTGAACCCATCACTGGCAATCGTTACCGACTGCAGCTAATGCGTTTGAATCGAGCGCTCAAAGAGAAGCAGCCGGAATGGGACGGTAGACATGGCAAACTGACTTTGCTGCATGACAACGCCAGGTCATACGTTGATAAATCGGTACAGAAATATTTAGAAAGACTGAATTGGAAAAACATGCCCCACCCTCCATATTCCCCAGACATTGCATCTTCGGATTACCATCTGTTCCGATCAATGCAGTCAATCCTTTTTGGAGAGCGGTTCACTTCTTACGAGAGCATCACAAACTGTCTCAATGAATGGATGAAGTCAAAAGAACTCGAACTTCTCGTCCGAGGAATCCGTATGCTGCCTGAAAGATGAAGTAAAGTTGTAGCTCCCAATAGCACATACTTCACATAATGTCATGCATTATTTAAGTGTTTAAATAACTCGTAACTTTGTCTAAGAAATGACGGTGATTCATTCCCATTCCCAATGCTTATGAAATTTTACACCAGTGTTGACAGTTCCACGTCGTTTTGATCTAAAATACGATCCAAAGCATTGTGGAACTTAAAAACTATTGTGAATTGAAAATAAGTTGCGATGCGTTTGCATTCGTTGGTTTGAACGCGATACAGCTTATACGATTGGCCTATCACGTAATTTTCTTTCGTATCGTTGGTGATCGGTGTACGGATGATTCTATCTCTGGTTATAATACATATTATATAAGAATTTGAGTATAAAAATTAATCATACCTTCCATTACTTAAGGGGTTACATGGGTTTTGTCGGGTAAAAAAGGGCCTATTTTCAATATTTTTTTTTGCATGTAAAAAATTATTTATGTAATTCAAACTTTTTTCTGTCTTATAGATACATATTTAAAGAATAATTTCTAAAATTTTCAAAAAAAAAAAAAAAGTAAAACTCCTCCATTGTGACGCCATTTCCGGTGACCCCTCGAAAAAAGGGTGCGTCCGCGTTGTCAGCATACCTCCTGACAGGCTCATCAAAAATGAAAAAAACCAAAAAAAGGGGTTTAATTAAGACTCATGCTTGAACGAAGGAAAGAAAAAAAAGTGGAATTTTGGCAGAAATTTTTGCAAAAAAAGGAAAATTTCGGTAAAATTTGCTTGACCTGTTTTTTGTTTTTTTTAAATAGTTGTAATTGCAAAAACAAAAAAAAAAAAACCAAATCCTTCGTTCAAGCACGAGTAAATTGTATTTCGAACACCTGTGTAAAATTTCATCAAGATCGGTTGAGTAGTTTTCGAGAACATTTGACAACCGACTTTGAAAACACAGTTTCGAGAAAAACGCGTTTAAAGTTTTGAGTAACAATAAAAGTGGCTTGGAGCGCACACATTCTAAAGGCTGTATCTCCGAATTTATTATTCTGATTGACTTGAAAATTTAGTATAATATTCCTGAGATGTTGTAGGAATTAATAAGCCAAAAAAAAAAATAAATTGATTTTTTGATCTAACGAAACCCATGTAACATTATTGAAGCACCAATTTTATGTAAAAGAAAAAAAAAATAAAATAAAATAAATGCGAAAAAATGCTTCCTACAAAACAGAACCACCCTAATATGCATGCTCATGCCTACTCAAATATATCTACATTTCCTACAAATTTCGCCCGTCTTAACCTTCATCGAAATGCCAATTCTCCGCCCAGCTCGTTTGTCCATACAAATGTATGCAAATAATCTCGCCGTGATTTTGAGGTGGAATATGTGAACGGTGCTTGAATGATTACCGTCGTTAGTACTGCAATAGCTCTTGTTGACTTTGAACTTTATGATTGTGTGAAAAATGTACGTATGTATGTATGTATGTGTGTAAGTGTGTGTTTGTAGTAAATTTTGTTGTTCTCTTTAAGGCTGCTGTTGTGATAGTATAACAGTTAAGCGTTCTTGTTTGCTTGCTTTGCTTTTTTCGTCATGTAATTTCACTGACAGCTGCGGCTTGATTGAAACTTATCTCGTTCATACTTAACTACCTACTTACCTAGAAAATAAATTGAAATTATGAAAACAATTTTCATACCACGTGACCTAAAACTCAAATTTAATATGGCATAAAAGCGAAAAACAAAAACAATAAGCCAACACGAACAACGACAACGCAGCACGATTGCTTTTGAACTTTGCATTTAAATTACTTTCGGAAATGATATATGACTGTTTAGTTTAGAAGGTTTGCTTTTAAAATTTACAGTTATGAGTACTTATGTATCCAGATACAAGTGAAAAATATCACAAGTGTGCACATTTATTGGATAAATGGTGTTCGTACATACCAGAAACGAGCAAAATGTATGAAGGCTGTGTTTCTGAATTATAGGCTGCCGCTTTATCCGGCAGCGAGTGGGGTTGTACGTGTCTACCACTTGATTTGCGCATAGCCCGATGGACACTGTCGATGTGAGTTTTGGTGATGCCTCACCATACACAAAAAGAAAACCAAGAAATAAAAATCAGAATCAAAATAAAAAATCGAATCTGTTTTTCCATCGAGATTATACAATTTATTATGTTTTAAGATCTTCGCCAATATATCTCGCAAACGTTTTAAGATTAACGTGAACTCGACCGATTTATGAGTACCTCTTAAACCTCATTATTTTGATAAGGTTGATGAAATTTTCAACATTTTTATTAAATCTTCTGAGATGATTTTCTAGAAGAAACGATTTTTATCAACTAAATTTTATTTCTTGGAGGTAGTTTCAAATCAGTTCAGTTCAGGTAAATCTTAATACATCACCTAAATATAATATTTAGGTGAAAGTCTTAAAATACAATAAGGCAATAAACTCATATGAAATTTTATCTACCATAAAAATGTTCTAAGAAGCTGGGAAGCCATAAAGAGATTAGCCGCAGACAGACGGTTGCATATCTATTAGGTATCGAACAAGAAAACGACATACCTTTAAAAACGATATACAAAGACATCGCCGCGGACATGTAAATACGGATAAATAGGAGGTGGAATAATCTAGCCCCTTGCAAAACCGCGAAAATCATGTGTACACAGAGTGTAGATAAATTCGTCTGATTCGTACTAGCTCTGTCTAGAAAAGAAAGGAGAACTATCGTAGGTATGCTGACAGGCCACAATTTGCTAGCGGCGCACGCATACAAGATGGGAATTGCAAGCAATGATAGCTGTAGATTTTGCAATGAACTAGAAGCGAGAGAAACTCTCGAACACCTTCTATGTTCCTGCCCTGCATTAGCTAGAACCAGATTAAAATGCTTAGGAGCTTTACAATATGAGAACTTAGAATACCTCTCGGGGATAGAGCTCCAAAGTTTATTTAGATTCACAAAAGGCGCAGACGTATTACAAGATGTCTACTACAAAGAAACGTAGCTCCATCTGGCTTTCAGTCAGCCAGATCAACCTAACCTAACCTAAAATACAATAAATTTTAGAATTCCGGTGCAAAACGCAAAACTTTGACTGATGAGCTTCTCTAATGTGACCCACGCGACACCAACATTTGAACAAATTTTGACTAATTTTCGTTTTAGTCTATAGTTGACATCTTCATCTTGTCCGCCGTCTGTCGTGCTAGTGCAGCGGAGGTAGCAGAAGTCGTCGGGAACTAACTTTCTACTCAACGCCAGTCATATCGAACTTCGTTTGATTGTGTCGAAAGGCTTCTTAAAGTCAACGAATATCATGTAAAGGGAGGAGCGCCACTCAACTGATTGATCTACTATGACCCTAGAGTGTTCGCTTGGTCAGCACAGCTTCGATGAGAGCGAAATCCAGCTTGTTCGTCCCGGTTATACCTCACTGATTTTCACAAACAAAAGTAATTTTTGGCAGCTCTTTTTCAGATATGTTCATTTATAGCAGTCGCTTGATCTATTCGAAGCGTCCTATAGAGAAAAATCACACGAAAATTGAAAACATAATCAACGAGAATTTTGAGCCCCTTCAAAGTTGCACTTTCTTATAATAAACTCGAATAGGCTATGAAGCACTTTTTTTGAATTCAGATTAAAAAACTACAATTTTGATAGGATCGACTCATTCACGCAATCGAATCGAGTCTCTTTTCAGAGATTGCCATATTATGCGTTATCTAACGTAAAAAAATCTTTTTAGAGGGCCAAGGGTTCATTCAATATGGGAATGTCGGCGAATTAAAGTAATGACAAAGCGGACCTCGATCCCCTGGCAGCTTACATGACGATCGTGATCTGTCAGCTGCTAAGTTTAAAGTCATAATTTTATTATGGTATTTTTAACAAGAATTCAGCTGAATGCTCACCTCACCATAATCAGTTTCTATAAATACGTAATTGGTAATAAAACAATCTAGATCAGATCACCCCAATAATGGACTGACTTATTTGTTTTAGGAGGCGTTGTTTGCTGTGTAGCCAATTTCCCTGTGAGATTAGTATATTAAATAACAATATGATTTTTGTTTGTTCTCTGATTCGGACTCAATTATTTTGATTATAAACTTGATTACATATTTTATATAAAAAACATTCTTCTTGCATTTCTTACTTATCGCCAAAATTTAACTAAGTATTTCATATCTTTTTTCAGGTAAGTTCTTCATAACCTAATATAATTCTACTGGAGTTTGAATACCGTAAGTGACACGATTAAATAATATCTTCTCTACTATTTGATTTTAATTATCTGAAGGATGGTCTTAAAGGAGGAAAGCAGAAAGGGTATCCATCTGCCTTTATGGGTATCGAATGCCTTTAAACCTTCTACACAATCTAAGCCATGTTATAAGCCTTTCAAGATTTGTATGAGAAATCGTTTGCAGTAACTCTTTAAGTTGGAATTTCAACTTCAATGCTTAAACGAATGAGCAAATTTAAAGGAAATGTTTCACTTTATAAATAAATATAATAAAAAAATACATAAAGAAAATACAATAATTAAGTGAATGAAAAAAAAACACAAATAAATAATAAAAAAAAACTTTAATGAAAAAATAAATAAGAGTATAATGAAATATAAAAAAAACAAAAAAAATATAATGACAAAGAAAATAAAGAAAAAAAGAAATAAAAAAGTATGCTTTATAAAAAAGTAATATGTACAAAAGAATTAAAAACTATAAATTAATAATAAAAAGGAAAAAATAAGTAAGAAAAAATAGCAAAAAAACGTATATGAAGAAAAAAAAGTAAATAAAGAAAATAAAGTAAAAAATAAGTGAATAAAAAAAAAATAAATAAATGAAAGTATTAATAAAAACAAAATAAAACAAAACAAGTAAAAATATTAAAATAAAAATATTAACTAAAATTATCTAAAAAATATAAAAAAGATATATAAAAACATAATAATTAAAAATATAATAAAATATTAAAAAACAGACAACAATAAAATATAAATAATAATGCAATAACTATAAAATATAAATAAAAAAAGTATAATTAAAAAAATTACAAAAAATAACAAAAAAAAAAAAAATTAAAAACAATTTCATTAAAAAAATTATTTTTTTATATTAAAAAGATTAAGCAATAAAAAACTATTAAAAAATATATAAAAAAAAATAATCATTAAAAAAATATATATGTATATGAAAAATTAATAAATAAAAAATATGTATAAAATTATGAGTAGAAAAAATCTAGAAAAATAAAAGAAAAAATTAAAAAAAAAAAAATAATAGTTAAGAAAAAAATGTGAGTAAAAAAAAATAACTAAATATTAACAAAAATTATTAAAAATTAAAAATAATTACAAAAATAAATGTAAAAAAAATTTGAAAACGAAATATACGACAAAAAATAACTAAATAATAACAAACATTATTAAAAATTATATTAAAAAAATTAAACATAATTAGAAAAATAATTGTAAAAAAATTTTGAAAAAGAAATGTACGGCAAAAAATAACTAAATAATAAAAATTTTGTAAAAAAATAAGAAATAATTACAAAAAAAAAAATTTTAATTCAATTAAAAAAAATAGCTAAGTAATAACAAAAAAAAAAAAAAAAATTATCAAAAAAATAAGAAATAATTACAAAAATAAATTTAAAAAAGTGTTAAAAAACAAATATGCGAGTATATGTATATAAATACACTGCTTTGAAACGGACAGGCCTAACTTAGACCCTCGTTTACTTGTTTTAATTATAATCTTATTATTATTGAAGTTTTTACGTTTTAGCAAAATAAATATTTGGCCAGCTGGCGTGCTTTAGTTTGAATAATTTGCGTTTCGCTGTTGATTTACCGACTGTATCACTTTTGCAAGATGATTACACTCATTAGCGATCTGAAATATAGTGCCATAATCTATAATGACAGCAAAGCACATACAGAACCATTTAGATAACTCACACATTCAGTGTATACACTTACCCCAGCTGCGTGAAAATATGGCAGCTTGCATCAGAACTTTTGCAATAATTCATGAATATTCAGATGGTACAGAAGATATATGGACATATACTATTTCGTACGACCAGCTAGTGTACGTATGTATGGCATATACCGTATTTGCATTGCACACTCATCGGAGGAAAATCCAGCTGAACTCAACTGGTGTCTTTTTTTTTGTGGTAGGGAGGTGGAGTGAATATATCGTAGCAGATGCCTTACACCTCGAGTTTGGTGAGTTTAATCGAGGTGTGAGCGAAAAGACTGGTTGGTTTGGCCAGATGGAACCATGGCTTCACAAAATCGCTACAGAATTTTAAGACACAGAAAATGAGATATACGGGTTAATATTATTATGAGTAATAGGGGTACTAACAGGGAATTGTCTAATTGGAAGGCATGTAAATAGACTAGGACTACCACATAATGACTTTTGGCGAAGCTGTCGAGCTACTGAAGATGGAGAAACCGTGGAACACCTTCTGTCTACATCCTTTGCTCTGTACAGAAAAAGGCTTTCCGCGCTCGGATTCGACTTTCTTGACATTATTGAACAGATCTCACAAGTAGTGTTGGCGAAATAAAAAAAATCATTAAATCTACAGCTTGGTTTTGAGAAGTTTCAGGACTGTCAAGGACGGGCTCCAGTGGTATCACAATGAGACTATTCAAGATTAAGTTTGTCGGATGACAGCCACTAACTTAGGTTAGGTTGAGTGGCTGTCAACCGACATACTAACCCAAGTTAGTTTGAGTTTTAAGAAAAATTTCAGGTATGCAGTTTTATAAGGACTAGCTCCAGTGTTATCACAATGAGGGATGTCTTCCGACATACTAACCCAAGTTAGTTTTAGTTTTAAGAAAAATTTCAGGTATGCAGTTTTATAGCTCATTCAATATTGTTATGATGCAATTTTGAAGTGGCTCAGAGATCGCGCTGATTTTTGACAATTTTTTTTGTTTACTGGTGGTCTTGTGCATTTTGTTCATATAAAAACATTTTGAGCACTCATTTTATGGTTGAAAACGCACAACACCGTTTACAAAAAAATGATAAAAAATCAACACGAATTTTGGGACACTTTAAACTGGCACAATAGGTGTGTCAAAATTTTAGGGACTACAGAACTACTCAGAATTTTTCTTAAAATTCTAAATAAAAAGTTTGACATCTGATGCAAAATTTGTAGAATTTTTTTTTAAGTTTTGAGCAAAGCTTAAGCTTGGGTGTTGGAGTTACATGATTTGTGTTGTAATATCGTAGTATCAACTATATAAAAACAAAAAAATATAACAAAAAAAAAAAATAAAAAAAAAATAAAAAAAAAAAATAAATAAATAAATAAATAAAAAAAAAAATAAATAAATAAATAAAAAAAAATAATTAAAAAAAATAAAAATAAAATTAAAAAAAACATAAATAAAAAAAATTAAAAAAAAAATTTATAAATAAATAAATAAAAAAAAAATAAATAAAAAAATAAATAAATAAAAAAAAAAAAATGTTACAAAAAAAAATTTTATAAATAGTAAAAACTTTGCAATGTTTCGTACTGCTATTATTGTGAACACAGCTGTACATGCGCGCGTATTGGTTGCACCTTTCCATCGGCCAGATGCAGCTAATTTGTATTCAGCGTAAATTTGCATTCGGCATATGTTTACCGTTAAGTTTTATGCCTTCGAATAAACAAACATTCAGTCATGTGCAAATCAACTGCATACACACACACACGTATTTACCATATTTGAATAATTCTACAATATTCCACTTACAACAATCTCTTGAGTGCCTACGTATCACCACAGATGCACTTATTCATGCATTTGTGTATGTATGCATGTATGCAAGTATTTGTGTGCGTTTATTTTGTAAAATTATTGCTAATTGCCCGCTTATAAAATAAAAAATAAATAATTGGCGCGTACACTTCTGTTAGGTGTTTGGCCGAGCTCCTCCTCCTATTTGTGGTGTGCGTCTTGATGTTGTTCCACAAATGGAGGGACCTACAGTTTCAAGCCGACTCCGAACGGCAGATATTTTTATGAGGAGCTTTTTCATGGCAGAAATACACTCGGAGGTTTGCCATTGCCTGCCGAGGGGCGACCGCTATTAGAAAAATGTTTTTATTAATTTTTGCTTTCACCGAGATTCGAACCAACGACCTCTCTGTGAATTTCGAATGGTAATCACGCACCAGCCCATTCGGCTACGGCGGCCGCTTATGCTTGTACTAAATTTTCCGTGTTACACTCGCCTGCTTACGGATTTCTAAAATGAAAATTGCGAAAATATTTGCGGTGTTCGCTATTTACCCGAGGATGTCATTAAATACGCAATGCAAACACAAGTGGGCATCAAATTTGAAATTACTTTATATTATGGCACTCAAGTGGCGGCATCAATGAACAACGAACGGTTGTTATAAAGTTACATATGGGCACACGAATACGGTGTAAATATTGTGCATATATTAGTTTCATGAATTATTTATTTTTAAAACTTGTTGTTTTTAGCTTTGAATAGCGTCTATACATTTTTTCGTAGGTTTGTACGTTTATTTTGCGCACTTACTGTTGCCGATCTGAAATGCTATATGCAGCTGGTAAAAAAAAAGCTATCAAATATCTCTATACTTTTTTTTCTGCATACATCACAAGTCTCTGTTATATTTTCTATATGCTGATATTTTTTTTTCTACTTTTACTAAATTAACAATAAATTTTGCATCGAACAGAAAGGGAGATGAGGCATATTTATTTTTGTTTTTGTTTTTGTTTTTCATTGTACTTTTTAATGATTTATGTAAGTGCTGCTGATATGTTTGCTATTTGTAGAGTTCACCAACGCCCGCCACCCAGCCAGTCGTTTTCAGTCAAGTGGTCAAATTTATTTATTACATTTTATTATTGAGCTCGCTTTTGCGCTTCACTTGCGTTGAATTGCATTAATTGCGTCAGGTTGAAAGCTAATGAAAGGCCCCATAATAATAATATATGTACGCATGCATAATCGCACGCATGCCCCTTACTATATACTAACATAGATATCTACGTGCGTGTAGGTGTGTGTATGTATTTGTGTTGTTGGAAAGGTTAAATGCTTGTGAAATTACAGGCTAATATGAAATCAAATACCGAAATATTTTGGCGTGAAATTATTACTGGCAAAACGGCTGTTCATTGAGGTGTTCATGCATTAGGGAATTAGTGCTTTGTGTGTGTGTGGGGTATAATGAGGTGCGTTCTTCATGAAGACAAAGGCATAAGTTAGGTGTAAGGCTAGGTTGAGTTGGCTGGTGAGCACTTTGTGCTATCATATGAATGTTCTAAGATATAAATTTTGTAGTAATAATTTATTTTAGATGATGCGATGATTTTTTCGAATGGATAAGAGATGTGAGTAGGTAAGTGGATACCACCAGCTTGATTCCGGAAGTTCCCGGAATATATTCAGAAAATTCTAAGTACTTCCCATCAACTGCACCGCACTTATAGGTATGTACCAACGTTTGATGTAGCGCACGAAACATATCTGTAACTCTACTGGGTGCGGCATTCGAAGTGTAACCAATTAAGAAGGCCATAAGTTTAGTTTGGAAAATTACTTCTATTCAATTCAAAGTAAAAAATATATGAAAATAATACAAAATAAAGAATCAATTTACTTTTGTTCGATATGACCACCTTTTGCCTTAAGATAGTCCAGAAACGAATAGTAGACGGCCCGAATGTGAATTGCATGCATTTTGGCGCACTCGCGGGCAATGGCTTTTTTAATTTATATATTTTAATCTTTGATTTTTTTTTGATATAGTGCATTCTTCAACAAATATCACATACAATATAAAAAAGTCCGGCAACACACCCATGACCAAATTAATAGATACGCAACATTTTGAGCAGTTTTGAGTACTTTTCTTTTGCATTTTGATTTCAATTCTTTTATTTATTTTTTAATATAAATGATCGGATGTTTATTTCATTATAAAGAGGAAGGTATGCCGTTAAGAGTGGAAAATAGCATCAGAAAAATGACCACGACGACCACGCCTACAAGCCAATGTCCTTTTCATGAAATTTTCCATAACCGAATTGCAAAGTGGTTGCTCTATGTCTTCGATAGCCTTACGAATTCCACCTTTATGGTCTAGACCTTCTCTTTCACGTGGCCCCAATGAAAAGAGTCACAAGATGTTAAATCACAAGATCTCGGTGGTCAGTTGTGATCACCTCTTAGAGAGATAACTCGGTCCTGAAACTTTTCCCGTAAAAGATCAATGGTTTCGTTGCTTGTGTGGCACGTAGCGCCGTCTTGTTGAAAATAAACATTGTCCAGATCAATACCACTCAATTCCGGCCATAAAAAATCGTTAAGCATCTCTCAATAGCAATAGATAAGACCTGTTATTGGAAAACCCTTACAACACATATCATGTGAAACATAAAAGATCACGTAAAGCCATGATCAAAATATTAGATACGCGATATTTTGGCCAGTGTTGGCTACTTTTCTTTTGCTTTTTTAACTTGAATTTTTTATTCTTTTTGTTTTAAATGTGCTTCATTTTACAACAAATATCATTCAAAACCTAAAAAAGATTTTTAATGCAGCCATGATCAAATAAGAGAAACACGTTTTTCGTTTTTCCTTATTTAAAAAAAATTTTTTAATGCAGCCATAATCAAAATAATAAAAACGCTTTTTCGGTTTATTAATTTAATTTTTTTTTATACAAATATTTTTTGTTATTTGTATATTTATTTATTAAAAAAAAAATATTTTTAATGCAGCCACGATCAAAATTTGATTGTAATTTTTTTTATAGAAATAGTTTGGTTGTAATTGTATCTTTTTTTATAAAGTTTTTTTTTTCATAAAATTAAATTGAAAAACCACAAAAAAAAAACATCTCTAAATTATTATTTTGGCCATGGCTGCATTAAATATTTTTATGATATTGTTTGTAGAATGAATGAAAAAAAATATTGGCATATAATTTTTATTGATTTTATTTATTGTATTTTAAAAATATTTTTTTTTATTTATTTATTTAATTTTTGTTTTTATAAAATTTCTGCAAGCATTGCCTGGATTTAGAAAAAAATCGATTTTTTTGTCACAAAATTTGAAACTTTTGTATCAGAATTACAAATAAAAAGTTGTGAGTATGCAATTTCATAGCCCATTAAATTTTATTATAAGAAAGTGCAGGTTGGAATTCGCCCAAAATTTCCATTGATTTTCGATAATTTTCCCCTTGTCGGTGTTCCGCATTTTCTCCATTCTCCATACATCGAATGCACAACATTCCAGTGTCCGAGTACTAGTGAAAACCTGAATCTTCCATAGTCACCAAATCTCCTTTACATCCAACCAACCATCCGCTTGACTTTTGCCACAATGAGTACGGAAAGAAGTACACCAAGACGAAAAAAAAGAGAATATAATAAAACGACCAAAGTCAAGAGTGCCAAACACGCGGATATTGTTAAACCATCAGCCGGGAAATGGCATTTTACTGAAATCTCGGAAACGCTTCCTGCGACAGGCGGACACAAAACTTTTCTACCACCACCGCTGTGGAGCGAGGCAAGAGTGCGAGCGCATAGCAGCCGTAGACAGCTTAGTAACCGACAATCAGCTACCAGCCTTTAGTAAGCAGCGCTCGTGTAACGTAATGTGCACCCAAGCTGGTTGCTGCTTACTGCTTTAGAAGCTCAGTTGCTGCGCCACTCTTTAGAGGAGTAATGCTTGAATAGTTCGCATGACTGAGACTGTAATGAATACCAGTACTCACTTAGTTGAAAAGGTTGTCATCATTCGCAACAACGACAATGTGCCGCAGCTGACCGGGGATAATGATGTTGCTGCGGAGGTGCACAAGTGCACAAGTACACCAATACACCTATATAATTATATACTGTAGCAAAATTGCAGCGTTTTATGTGAATGGCTACTATTATTTGTTGTTGTTGTTGCTGTTGTTGTTATGCTTGCTTAAAAAGCTATATAGATTTTAGAGAGGATTTTTGTATAATATTTTGTATTCGTCTCCTTGCAAATATTTCACTTTTTACCTGACACTAATATCGTTGCCGCCGTGAATTCTTCAGTTTCACAGTCCAGCCGCTGCTGGCTATAATCTACTGGCTGACTACATTTACAGATGTAGGTACACATGTACATATCGGGCTTGTTGGCCACACACTTATGGATGTTGTTGGCTGCTTATGGTTTCTTGTTGTTGTGCAGTTGAAAATGTCGTTCGAATATCTCAACTTTTGTTTGTTGCAGTAATCAATGCTCGATACCGGAAACTATTCAATTTCCGCTTGTTCTGTCAGCAACTCAAGAAGGAAGTGGTGTATGCAATAAGTACAACATACATACATACATACATACATACATGCATACATACATATATACATATCTGATATCAAGGAAGACTTACAAAAGTTCGTTTCATTTGAACTGAAGAGTTAGAACTTAGAATTTATGTTGAACGTATTGTATAATACATTTATTACAAGAAACGATAAAGAAAGGATTGGAATTAAATTTTAAGATTGAAGTAACCTTGAGCTCTGTAGTATTTTGCTCAAAATGAGTTGTTCTCGCCGTAGGGCGGGCAAATTCTTTTACTATTATATAAGTGTATATATTTAGTACATAAAGCTCTCATGATGTCCGTTCTACCGTATGACGCAGAAGCTTGGACGACGGACTGTTTGAGAGAAAGATCCTGCGGACCTTAGCAAGTTATCAACGTTGAGCATCGCAGGCGATAGAATAATGAGCGAATAAAGATCCAGCGGCTATGTTGGTGGGGTCATGTCTTCCGAATGGGAACAAAAATTCCGGCTCTGAAAGTTTCAGCTGGTGGTAGCAGAGTAAGAGGAAGACCTCCTCTGCATTGGAGAGATCTTCTTAATTGACGCGACAACCGCTTACGCGATTTTGGCTGAGTCCAACAAAGCGCACCAGTCATTTCTTTCTCGTGCTAACCGGCGCCAGTTGGACACACCAGTTGAAGAGATCGCGTAGCCGGTTATCACGCCAATTAAGGAGAAGAAGAAAATAATATGTTAGTTATTTTCTCTAATACCCAATTTGGGTATTTGGCCGAGCAAATAGGAAGTTTGCGCCTTGATGTTTTCCACAACTGGACAAACCTACAGTTTTACACCCCCTTCGAGCGGCAGATGGTTTTTATGAGAAACTATTTCGTGACAAAAATGCATCGGAGGTTTGCCATTGCCTCTCGAGGGGCGACCACTATTAGGAAAAACTATTTCTATCATTCGGTGGTTTCGTGTCTGGGGTTTCGAACCTGTGCACTTCCAAATGTTAGTCACGCACCAAGCCATTCGACTACGGCGGCCGCCTGAAAATTAAAAAAGGCGAGCCAAGAAACACAGAGAGAATGGTAATCCCTAAAACTCTCAGACTAAAAAACCCATTATACTCAAAGTTCTGGAAAGTAAAAGGGTTGATAGTCGAAGAGGAAAGCCGAGAAGTGTCAGAGAGAAAGAGATAGGATAGAATAGAGACAGAGACAGAGATAGTTAGTTCTGTGAGAATTTTTAGGATTCTTTGGTAAATCTGAAAATATTCTCCAGTTTGAGAGAACGAATTTTACTCATTCTCATAACATCAGAGCCCAAAATGCGTAGCCTTGCTCTAGCAAAGGCAGGTCTCTCGCAGATAAAATGCTCCGTGCTATCCGGCTCCTCTAAGCAAAACCGCCAAATCAGGCTCTCAATGATTCCAATGATGGTCATATGCTGGCTCCGTGGGTTGTGTTCTGTAGAAATCCCGACAATCCACCGAACGTCTTCTTCTCTCTTCTAAGTTTTACAAGAAAGTTCGACAGTTTTCTGTTTAGGGTTGTCACAAAACACTTTGCAGTTCTGCAGTGTTCAATACCGGACCATCGCTCTTTATGCAGATTGCCTACATAATCGCTGATCCGATTCCTAATTCCGATTATAGGGTCTGGTCTCTGTGGGATATCCGCTGATCCGCATTTAGCCAAATCATACTTACTTGCAAGGTATGGAAAAAAATATATATGTGGTTGTAAATTTCATACCTCTTATTCTATATTTCGTGAGTTTAATACACAATCAAATAGAAAAACTTGAAAAAAAGAAAATTATATGAACCTTCTGCCTAGTTTGAAATCTCAGATAAAACATATTTGTTTGGAACCGATAACCTTAAAGGATGATCTGAGAAATATAGTAAAAGATTAGAAGGTTTTATTTCTGTTATAAAAAAATTATTTTTGCTGGTATGCCTGGTATTTCGGCTATTGGTATTAAAGGGAAACTTCCAACGGTTAATCAATTAACTTAAAATTGAAAAATTTGCCCATCCTTCAGGCATAAGTGGGACGATATATCATTCCACACACCTGCTTCTTCATTTCACGATATTTTTGACCTCCCTCGTATATATATACATATATATAAATATATAGGGAGATAAAAAAAAAAAAAAATATATATATATATTATATATATATAATTGGCGCGTACACTTCTATTAGGTGTTTGGCCGCGCTCCTCCTCCTATTTGTGCTGTGTGTCTTGATGTTGTTCCACAAATAGAGGACCTACCGGTATTAGAAACTTTTTTCTTCATTTGGTCTTTCACCGAGATTCAATCCTATGTTCTCTCTGTGAATTTATTATTTCATATTTATATTGTTTCTCACCCAATCAACCGCTGTTTGGTTTTACTTTTATATCTATTCACTTTTCTATTGATGTCTTACCGTTGGAATTCCTTGCCTGGCCTTCTTCTCATTTAGTTACATTTTCAATTGCGGAAGCTACTTCCGCTTCAATTAATGCGGCTTGCTGCTACTTTACTTTTTCATTGCTATTGGTTTTTTTGTGTATTTCCTTTGATTTCGTCTTATATTTTGCTTTTTTCTGCTATACATTGAGTTTCTTTAAGTGCCCTAATATTCAGTGTACTTAGCTCGTGCACATTTTAAATTAATAATGTTGTCAATGTGCGCAACAGTTACATTTTTTCAACGTCCTCTCATTTTAATTTGACTTTTTATTTGATTTTCTCCACCAACACCACCACTCTTTTGCCACTGTGCTAAACAACCGCTTCGTATTCTATCAACATGCGATAAACCGCTTTACTTCACTTTGCATTGCATGCCATTTTTTCCTTTCGCTTTTTTCTGAGCTCTTTGAAATTTCATTACTTCGATATTGTCTCGCTCTTAACCTACACAATTTCTGCGAATCATCAATTCAACGAAAAATCTTGACTACATCATCTGCCTTGGTCAGTTGTGCTTAGATTTTTTCATGTGCTTTAAATCTTTCTTTTTTATCCCAACATCGGTCGTCAATCGCTTCAATCTGTCGAAGAATTGCTGATTGCTGTGTTTCGTATTTTTCTTGTTTTTCTCTTTGCTCTTCCTTCCTTCTGTCTTTCTCTCATAGGATTTTGCTTTCGGCCATCAATCATTTGTGTTGCTGATAAATTGAATAAGTACACAAGATCCTTAAAAATTTGTTCGACCGTTGTGAAAAAAAAATCAAAAAAAAAAAAAACCAAAAAAAAAAAACCAAAAAGAAAAAACAAAACAAGTTGAAAGTTTTTATTTCTTCCACCCAAATCAAGTTAAATAAAAGCAGCTTCAGTTTTTAGTTTGCTCAATTGTCTGGGTATAAATACAATTTGGAAAAGTTTGTGCGGTTGTATTTTTAAGTGTGTGTGTGTGTGTGAGTGAGGCTGCATTTTACTACTTCATTCCCTCATGACTACACTTCCTTACTATTTCAACGCTTCCAACTTCCAATTTATAGCTGGAATGTCCATTTTTGAGTAGCTGACATATTGGTTTCATGTTGTTTTATTTAATAGCAGAGTGTTCAGGCAAATTGAAAAGCAACAAGAAAGAAATTTATTTTGTCTAATTTTGCTTTTTCCTACAATTTTGCCCACAGTTTGGTGCTGTCTTCATTCGCGCGAACCCTTGTGGGATGCTGGTGGTTGGCGAATTCTGTATTAACTGAGATTTGTAAGTGAAGTAAATTGCGAAAGTTTCTTTTATGTGAAACCGCTGAGCGGATTGAGTTGAAGTTGAGTTGATTGGAAGTTTTCTTTGAAGATTTTCGAAGCGTTTGAGTTATTATACAAAAATTATGAGTAAAAATTTAGTATAAAATACAAAATTATGGTACCACCACCTACTACTACTATTCATTTATTTAATTTTTTCTTAATTAAGGGAACAGATACCTGTAAACGGCCATATTTTCCCTGATGTTCATTAAAATTATTTAAAATGAAGAAGTCAATGCCAAATGGCCGTCGCGGCCTCGGCGGCACACCTCCAAAGACCACAAAATGCAAATAGTGCCTTATCTAAAGGCTGGTTAAGTTTCAAGGGCCGATGTTGATTTTGAGTAAAATACAATTTTGTTAGGAAATTATTGTCATTACTCTTTATTATGATAATATTGGTATGGCTCAATTACGTATGGAACAATATATCGGCTAAACGGTCGCCGCGGCATCGGCGGCACACCTCCATCCGATGGTCCAAATTTTGGCATAATTGAGGTTCTATGCCGTTAATGTGCCGAATTATCTCAGCCTTTAGCTCTTGAATTGTTGCTGGCTTATCGACGTACACCTTTTCTTTCAAATAACCCCAAAGAAAGAAGTCCAACGGTGTGGTTGACGCTTAGGTGTGGCTGACATTCAACATCGGCCCTTGAAATTTAACCACCCTTTGTAAGAAATACTTAAATTTACGTTGTAAAATTTTTTTGACATATTCCTAAAGGACTATATTAACATTTTATGAAAAAAAAAAAAAAAATTTTTTTTTTTCGAAATTTAACAGGTATCTGTCCCCTTATTTTTTTTTTTTTATAAAATGTAATATAGTTCTATATCTCGCGCCAATTAAGAAGAAGAATATAGTTCTATTCTAACAAACATGTTATGATTCCAAGTTTCCAACTTTGTATAAGACTTATAAAAATACTATACATTTTCATTTATTCATATTATTATTCATATTTCATAAAAATTTCAAACTTTTAAATTAATTATTCGAAATTTTTAGCACAATTTCGAATATGCAGTTTTTTACCCCATTGAATTTTAGTATAAGAAAATGCCAGTGCGAAGGGCTTGAAAAATTGCTGTGATTTATGATAATTTTTTATTGGTTTCGGTTTTGTGTAATTTCTCTTTATATTAAATGCATTTCTCTTCAGATATACAAGGAAAAAAGTTATTAAAAATCAACAAGAAGTTAGTTAGAAGTTGAGTTACTCCAAACTGCCCCTTTTTTATATTACAATTTATTTTGCTATAAAACTGCCCATCTAAATTTTGTTGAAAGTCTATCAAATTTTTATAAATTTTGACATCTTGTAAAAAGTTTGGAATATTTATTAATATGGTCTTTGCTATAAAAGTATATTTTTCTAAAAAAAAAAAAACAAAATTTAAATAAAAAAAAAACACTAAAAAAAATATATATATAAAATAAACAGTCAAAACTTGTTAAAACGTGTTGGTGCTTTCACTTTGCCACGGAGTATAGCTAAAATATCATTCGTTTGTCACCGATGAGGCTTATAGCTGCTCTTATAGCGGTTTCCTTTCATGCATTACCGACTAATTAATTGGGTAACTCTGGGTACGTTCTGTAGTTTCAGAGCCTGCCTGTGTCCCTCTGCTCACTTTGACAATAAAAGAGGAATATGCTCATAGGGAACTATACTGGACAATATATCAGATTGGAAACACTCACAGCTACTTGTAGGCTCTTATAAGCGCAGACGCAATACTCGTGTATATTGCATGAGCTTACCTAAGATCTATCATGGGATTTCTAACAATACATTACATCCTGAACTATCATCTGAACAAACTAATAATCCAGTAGTGTGAAATCTGCAGATTCTGTAGAGCAAAGTAACAAACTGCAAGGCACATACTTGAGCATGGCTCTGAATTAATGCACAAGAGCAAAATAATCCTAGCTGACTATTTACTAATTGTCGGAGCGATGAGTACCAAAAATTTAGGGTATGTATTTCAGTACTGACACTCTTCCTATTTTCGGCTTTTCCCGTCTTTCTGCTTGGATAATTATTCCAAGTATCTCCCTTCCCCACAAACAATCTAACACTCAGCACTCACAGCCTAGGGACTTCTGCAGCTAAAAATAACTACAAAGGCAATAGAAGCTATTCTCAATGCTGTTACACCAGCGCGCCGATAATGTAGTTAAAAGTAGGTAGTTTCGATCGTGAGCACAGACTCAATCCACCCTCTAGTCCCAAAACCTGTACAGGGTGGCACAACAACTTCATGGAGTAGCGTTGTTCTTCACGGGCCGGCTAATCACCTACTTTGTTAGAACACTAACTTCGGTTATAGTATAACCTACACAAGTAGCCTCGGATGTACGATTGCTAAGAGAGATAGCACCTAATCAGGTACGTTGGAGAAGCCGTGTAGAGGTCCTATGCTTCTCAAAGGAGTAATCAGGAGGTAAATTTTGCTCAATCTTTTTCGATTAATTGCGGAATTTCATCTTGTATACAACATCAGAAAGAATAAATGTTAACGAACCAATGTTAACTGACAAATTCATGTTTATAATTCTTCTTTCTTAAGTCATGGAAATAATAATTCTATCCTTCCAGCACACCCAGATGAAGTTTATTTTCGCTACTAAATACTACTTTTTCCCATTCATCGGCATCGTTATTTGTAATAGAACTGCAAATTATTCAAATGTGTTTTTTTCTAGCTTTTTATGCTTCAGATGTGGAATTTTTAGAGTGGCCCTTCGAACAATGGATTTTGTTGCCTGCAACATTTCCCATTTCTTTACAAGGCCCGGTGTAACCAATTAGAAGCGCCATAAAGGCCATTTATTCAATTCAAAGTAAAAAATATGTGAAAATAATACAAAATTAAGAACTAATTTACTTTTGCTCGGTATGACTACCTTTTGCCTTGACTATGGCCTTGAGACGGTCCAGAAACGAATCGCAAGCTGTCCGAATTTGACTTGCAGGTAGTTTGGCCCACTCGCAGACAATGGCTTTTTTTCGGAGCCTCGAGGCTGGTGAATCTTTTAGTTCGGATCCTGCTTTCCAAAATAGCCCAAAAGAGAATTCGCGCCTGGTGAATTTGAGATCCATTGTGCGGACAATATGAAGTTCGGAACGTTGTTTTTTAACCATTCTTAGTTCACTCGAGCTTTGTGTGAAAGTGCCGAGTCCTGTTGAAACGTCCATGGTCTGCCACCGAAATGTTTGTCTGCCCACGGCTTCAGAATAATCTCCAGAATACTTTCCCGATAATATTTCGCATTTACCTTGTCGCCTGAGGCTCGATGGAAACGATTGGGGAACGCCCATCTGCGGTTACAGCGGCTGGTGCTGGTGGCCAATCGACGACTGAAATTACGAATTGCTTAATTTGAAAAATTTTCTCATTAGAAAACACAATGTTCGGAAATTTACTGCTTTCGGCCAAGCGAAGCAACTCTTTCGCTCTCTCAAGTCTGACTTATTGCTGCTTTGGTGTGAGATCATGCGCCGTTTGGATCTTGTAAGGCTTGACTTTGAGATAATTTAAGTATGCGGCGGATGCTACGGTCAGATATTTTCAGTTCAGTTCTTTCGCCATTTGATTGGCACTTCGTTGGAAATTTCGCTCAAGTGGCTTCTTCACTTTTTGAACAATTTCTCGATAAACAAAAACTTTATTTACTTTAAGGTGCTAGAGCTCACGAACAATTGCTGGTTGTGATTTTCCAGCCAAATACAATGCTATTACACTATTACGTTTGAATTTCTTTTTTACGCTTTTATTTTCGGCAAAATGCTTCCGCGCGCTTGTAAACAATACTCTGGACTGTCATTTAGCCAACTAACAGCGTTGTGAAGTTGGTTATACTTCGAGTGCCGGACCCTGTTAATGTTTTTGTTGGATGGGCGGAATTTGTTGCAATCCTTAAGATTTTTCGGGTTTACTTCGGTGTTAAAGCCGTTGCAGTAGAGCCTTTGTAGTTTTTGCTATGGGAGACACCTTGTTTTACATAAAGGTCCACAAAGTCTGGACTTCGGCCAATCTTGTTGGCCATTTGGCGATTTGAAAGTGCCTCTGAGCTCAAGATATCAACCATTGCCTGTAATCAAGTGAATCGGATTATATAGTTTTTTACAGATATTATAATTTTTAAGTTTAAAAATATCATAACTACTAGCAAATTCAACCCCAGTAAGTAAAAAATGTCAACTCCAATCTAGAATATCGACTGGTAAATTAATTATATCAAATTTCTAAAACAAAAACTAGTTGTCTCGCTATCAGGATAAATATCATTATACTCATAGAATTCTTTATGAGGAATAAGTACATAATTATGTATATTATTTTATAATGAAGTACTACCAAAAAAATTGTAAATGAATTTTCCTGACAATCAGCGTATTAAATATCTAAAATAACTCAAATGAACATTAAAGAACAAATTCATTTAGAGAAACTTTAACACATTCCACAATTTTATCTTGTATTGCAAAATAATATTCCCCTTGGCATAACTTCTAATATCTACATGCTTGTGTATGTGTGCGCAATGTTGTCGAATGACTTTACAAAATTTCTTCCCTAAAAATGCTACATGCGTTGTAATTTAACCGCAAGGGAGACCACAAAGTTACACACAATAAATGTAATTATTTGTATATTCGTACACCCTGTAGGGAGATCCACTAGTACTGAACTTGCGACCTTCCAATGAATTTGCAACAATAGCGAATACTGAGCTGCTTTCTGCATAACCAAACAACTAGTACTAAATTCGTAATTCTTGGTAATTAGTGCTAAATTCGATAGATGCTAACTGGTAGCCACAGATTTTTATTTTATCTGTTTGAAACCTGTACCTAATTCGGAAGAAAGTATCTGCATAGACGTTTGCTTATAAATAAGTATAAACGAGTAGGTACAAAGAAGTACGCAATAAATGCCTTTTCTGATGGTCGTTTGCTCGAAGCTAGTATTAAATCCGGTAGGCAAGATCGATATGCTCAACAAAAGTTTTGCGGTAGTTCCAAGCCTGTACCGAATTTGAAAGGAAGTACATATCTTATAGCTGTGTTTGGTTCGTACTCAATTCGACTAGCGTTGGATAGCTTTTCCCATAGTTCGGAACTTGTAGCAAATTATTTTAGCTTGAACTTATTTAGTTAGTACGAAATTCGACAAACAATACCTAATACTCTTTCTAAAGATTCTTGCAATAGTTGCGAACCAGTTGTAAATTCGACAAATTATAACCGTCAGAAACAACATTGGAAGCATTAACTTGAACGCTGTTATTGAAAGCTGATGTGCTAAGGTCTGAAACAAAAAAACAGCAACATTAGTGAGAGTTAAAAAACCATACTGATTACCTGATATATTAAGTTGTACAATTAAGTACAATTTTTGTTTTATACAGGGTCCGGCACTTGAAATGTACCAACTTCAGACCGCTCACGCAGCTGATGCACGGCCATCATAAATAAAGTTTTTCTTTATGCCACCATTACTCGTCACAATGATACTGGTAGCATCGCGGAACGTCGTGGAGGTGGTCATCAAAAGACTGTAACGTCACGTGAAATGGCTCTAAAAGTGAAGAAGCGACTTGAGCGAAATCTCCGACGAAGTGTTAATCAAACTGCGAAAGAACTGAAAATATCTGACCGTAGCATCCTCCGCATACTGAAAAATGATCTTAAAGTCAAGCCTTACAAGATCCAAACGGCGCATGACCTCACACCAAAGCAGCAATAAGTCAGACTTGAGAGAGCGAAGGAGTTGCTTCGCTTGATCGAAAGCGGTCAATTTCCGAGCATTGTGTTTTCTAACGAGAAAATTTTTCAAATTGAGCAATTCGAAAACTCACAAAACGATAGGGTTTATTTGATTGGCCGTTCCTACAAGAATTTGAGTCATCGCTTGGCCACCAGGAGGCAGTACCCGCCACAGGTAATGGTTTGGGCCGCTGTAACCGCAGATGGGCGCTCTCCAATTGTTTGGAGCATCAAGCCTGGCGTCAAGCTAAATGCGAAATATTTTCGAGAAAGTATTTTGCGGGTTGATTTGCAGCCGTGGGCAGACAAACATTTCGGTGGCAGACCATGGATGTTTCAACAGGACTCGGCGGCATCGTCTCACAAAGCTCGAGTGAACCAAGAATGGCTGAAAAACCACGATCCGAACTTCATAACGTCCACACAGTGGCTCTCAAATTCACTAGATGCGAATCGGATGGATTATTCTCTGTCCGAACTAAAAGATTCACCAGTCTCGAGGCACTGAAAAAAAGCCATTGGCTGCGAGTGGCCCAAAATACGTGCCAGTCACGTTCGGGCAGCTTGCGATTCATTGCTGGACCGTCTCAAGGCCATAGTTAAGGGAAAAAGGTGGTCATATCAAGAAAAAGTAAATTGATTCTTAAATTTGTGCTATTTTGACACATTTTTTACTTTGGACTGAATAAATGTAATTTTCCAAACTAAATTTTTGGCTCTTTTAACTGGTTACAATTCGAGTGGCGGACCCTGTAATATACGATAAGAGCTTTGAAACTGTTGAAAGTTTGGAAAAAGGGCTGTAGTTCGCGATTTGAATACAGGTGTGATAGAAGTAACTTTCCAAGCATCTATAAATTGTAGGCAAGCTAGCGATTTATTAAAATCAGCAGAAGTGGATAGGCAAGAGCCGAACATTTTTTTGACAAAGATCAATGATAATCCTTCAACATCCACTTGCTATGAACTTTTGAAGTGCTGAATGTCGTCAATAGTAAAATGAAGAGAACCAAAATAACAGGCCAAGCAATATTTTCTCTATCATATCTTTTTGACTCCGACGCAGGTTCAAAATTCAAACTGAATGATTGCATTTAAATTTGGAAATTTGATAATTTATATTTCATAAAAGTTGAAATGTTACACCAAAAATTACTTTTATTGCACCGAAGAAAGGGGTGATCTTCGATGAGGGGTAGTCTTCCAGGCATAAGAAGCTCTAGTAAAAACATGTGGGCAGGTCGTAATCTTTCACTGTAACTGTCACACGCCGAAGACAGATGTCGTTGCTCTTGACATATGTATGTAAGTAGGGAAGTGGGTGGCAGTTGGCGAAATAGCAATAGCTCGGTAACAAAAATACGTTTCACTTACTCCGATGCTTTCCTGCCGGGCACTAGGAAATATAAACTACTAGTAATATGAAAATATCTGGATAACAGTTATGAATATGATGAAATAAGTAATAATTTTTATTATTATATGTATGAATGTATGAGTAAATATGTAGCTATGCAATATTTCCTTTGACCACACACACAAAGAAATGCCTACAGAAATTTTATTGTTAAGATGTACGCAAATATTTGCGGCAAGACTTTGGCTATAAAGTCACTAAGTGAAAAAGTATATGGAGGGTGAAAATAAATGAATTTATTTGTCAGATGGTCGTTGAGTGGATTGAGTGCTCTTGTGGAGGCAGGATAGAGTAGGGGATTCTTGGATAAACAAGGGGGGTTAATGATAAAATTGGTGTATGAGTGAGCGATATTCTATTCTTAAGTGGTCAAAGAAACCCAAGGAGAAGAAAAACAATCCACAGGAAAAGTGTAAGCGAGTAAGCGGGTGAGTGAGTGCAGTGACCGACCCTTAAGTGGATACGAAAATCCAAAAATAACAGCCAAAAAAAAAAGAAAAATATAGAAAATGGCGAGATAATGATGTGTGTGACTGCCAAAGCACTTAGGGGTTTAGGACATAACCGAATTTACGATAAGTATAAATATTTTTGGACGCAAAAGAATATTTATGTAAGCAATGAGCGAGCACACACACATACACACACGCATACGGGTACACACGTGCGTATTGAGTGTGTATGCAAGAGGATTTCTACGAATCTAAGGGCTGCCAAAAATACTTTTGCACCCAGCATTTATATGAATCCACATTCCGCTAGGAGTGACGAACTTATAGAGCAGATAGAACGCAGATGCAAGAGAAAGGGAAAGTGGCAAAGGGAGCGTGAGAGTGAGATATGTACAGCTGGCGCATAGGAGCACTTTGAAAATTGACCCTCAAGTGTTTTATAGTTAACCTACCATCACTTAGTGTTGCTCCCCATTGGCTCTTATGTGCATACGCACATACATACATACATACACGTGTATACATGCCCATGAAGAGGGCACTCGTGTGCCACAACAAAAAAACTGCTCGCCCTCGAGTGGCAAAAGCCATTGAACGACTACAAATATCAAATATTATTAGTTTATATGCTGCCTCAACCACCGCAAAATGTTTTGATTTTCATTTTTTGCTCCTTCTTACACATTCCCGTTATGCATTCATATCAGATGCCATGCCAAGCTAAAAGTGGGAATACAACTCATTACATATTTATGAAGACATTTTTATGGTGATTATATTTAGTCTGACGCTTTGGCGATGCTGCAATGGTTGGAGAAGTGAGCGGAAATGCAAAAAATCCCTTTAAAATAGTAAAGTGAATTTAAAAATGGACTATTTCAATACTTTGAACGTGGAACGCGGCCGCCGTGGCCGAATGGGTTGGTGCGTGGCTACCATTCGGAATTCAGAGAATGAACGTCGGTTCGAATCTCGGTGAAAGATCAAAAAGTTAAGAAAAAGTTTTTTTTCTAATAGCGGTCGCCCCTCGGCAGGCAATGGCAAAGCTCCGAGTGTATTTCTGCCATGAAAAAGCTCCTCATAAAAAATATCTGCCGTTCGGAGACGCCTTGAAACTGTAGGTCCCTCAATTTGTGGAACAACATCGAGACGCACACTACAAATAGGAGAGCAGGAGGAGCTCAGCCAAATACCCAAAAAGGGTGCAAGCGCCAATCATATATTTTTATTTTTTAAGTGTTTACTGAAGTAAGTTGCAATTCTCAACGGACTTGTGTAATAATATTGCTAAGAGGTCTTTACTCGTAGTTGATTGAGGTTACCATTCACAGCAATGCTGGCCACTTAGGGCTCGACGGCAGCTTGAGCTGCTGCGCAAATGTAGCAAGGGGTAATTAGGGTCCTGAGCGCGATGATGGTGCGCGCGAAACTGGTCGGGGAATACCAGGTTCTTCTTTAATTCGCTACTGATCGTAAACTCATTCTGGCCACGACGCATTGCGGTAAACTGCTGGGCGGAAGAGCTAGCTAGACGAAAAGCTGGTGAAGCGGTTGCCACCGGAAAAGATCCGACTCGGTGTGGTCTGCTCCGCGAAATCGTACTGGCCACGTGTGGATCGGAGGCAGTTGTGTGAACTTCTAAGATAAAAAAAACTCAGCTCTGGAATTGCGCGGCAGCACTTTTCCAGTACTTTGTTCGTCAAATGTATAGAAGATGAGATGGAATTATCGGAACACCTTCTTGTTAGCTGTTTTGCTTCTGCATCACTAAGATTTAGGCATCTTGGCTCCCACTGCTTTGCTGTGTCTGCTGATATAGCAGGTCAACTAGATATTAGCCACCTTGTGAATTTAATTAGTAGCGTGAAGCGGTTCATTCATTCATTATTCGGTTGCCATTAATCACCCAGTCTCCTCTGTTCTGTTCTTTCCGCTCTTTTTTGCTTTATCATAGAACCACAAAGAACGAATTCAATGTTTCGCCCAAATGGGCCCTCTTTGGATAACTTGGACAACCGGTTTATCCAACCGAACCAAGTTGCATGATCGCCACGGCCAACTGAAGAATACTCACCTTGAGATGACTCAGTTTCCCAATTTCTTCTTCACAATTTCGTCGCTTGTGTGGCATGCACCACCGTCTTGTTGGATCAATTCTATCAAGCTCTGGCTACGAAAAAGTGGTGTTATATCCCTATGCCCGACGACCACTGCCAGCCCGATGATGGGGTCTTGCCATAGACGGCTCCTGAGAGTTGATCTTAGTTTCGTGCCGAACATTTGTGTTTGCCCCAATAATGACAGTTTAACTGAGTCTAAAGGGGGTCTCGTCCGAAAAAATGATTTTTGTGCGATTTTATTCTCACAATACTATTTCGTAATAAAAAGGGTTGACTCTCTGATGATGTCCAATTGAACTGTTCGAGGACGAATCGATATTCCCGGCACTTCTTTGTTACTAACTAATATTTTTTGTTCTCTTACTCGAGCTCTTCGATAACTAAATGAAATATTTACTTGCAGTGCACGAGCAACGAAGGGACCTACAGTTTTATGTTTGCTCCGAACGGCAAATGGTTTTTATGAGGAGCTTTTTCATGGCAGAAATACACTCAAAGGTTTGCCATTGACTGTCGAGTGGATACCTAAGTATATTAGGAGAGCACTGTAGAGTGGCCTCAGCCGGGGTTTTGCAGTGATATTTTATGCTCCAACTCAAAGAAAACCTTGAAAGGAGCTAATGTTGTCCCAAGTTGGAATCATTTGTAGAGTCTCCAAATAATCTTGATTTTTTACTGACTGAAATCGTAAAACTGTAAATGGAACCTTGGAAAAGCTGTGCTATTAGCGTCCAAGTTATATTACCATCATCCACTTTTATATAGTTTGTCTAATAAAACATCAGCGTCATCCTCCCTACTTCAGCTAGCCCTCTCTATGACTCAAACTGCTAAGTTCTTAAAGAACTAATTACCATTTCGCTCCTTGCGTGCGATTATTTGTACCCATAGGCCTTATTAGCATTAACTTTGTTGCTTTGCTGGAGACTGATGACGTAGTTGGTGGCCTCATCATCATCATTACCATCAAAAAACATTAAAAGCAGCATCAGCAACCATCAAATGTTGGCCGCAAAAGTCATTGTCATTTGGTTGGTGGCTGGATGTTAGCCATTTTCCATTTCTGCAAACCTTCAACTGGCCAATAAAATGCAATTCTCTCACTGCTTGTCCCCTCTTTGTGTGCATGTATGAGTGTAATATTTTGCACCAAATAATTTAATGTTATTTCCAAATTTATGCTATGGCTTTCATCCGGCCCAAAATATTTGCCTGCTGTGCGGTATGCTCCTGCTGCTTCCTCCCCGCCTTGCACTCACTTTTCCCGCTTTACTCTCCATTAAATATTTGGTGATTGCTTTTACTTGTTGGCAGTGTGGTGGTGGTTTTTGGTTGAAACTTTTGCCTTTGCAGCTTCTTTTGCTTTGTTACCTTCCATGCTTGGCTTAGTTAGTGTTGCCCAAGTAGTCGCACATAAGTTTACCACAGTGCTGCCAACACAGTTTGCTCTCGGAAAATTCTAAACATTTACATGTATAGCAGAAAAGTTTGTTACTGTTTGGCTAGTTGTTGCTGTTGTATTATTTATTTCCCTGTCGTTCTTTGTTTCGTTTTTTTTTTCTTGACTGCTGATGAGTTTTCGCACGAACTAACCGCTACAGAGTTCATATGTACACGTCCTCCCATCTGAAATATGTGTGTAAGTTGTGCTGGTCATATGAGATTTGCTCCAAAGTTATTCATACGCCCTGCAGTACACGAGCTGCTTTTAATTTCTTGCATTTAACAGTTGCTTTTGTCGTTAGGGTTCAACAAGAGCCTTCATTTTTGTTTAATTTTTGGTAGCTCTGTGATAATTTGAGTTTATTGTGGCGCATAAATTTTAAATGTTGATACGAAAATTTTATTACTTAGACACTATGAACTTGCCTGTACTACATTTGCATTTAATTCTACAAAAATACAAGCTTAAGGGTATGTATGCCATCGATTAGTAGAAAAATACCATACATTTTCTAGTTATTGCCATTTCTATACTCACTACAAATAAAACTTCAATACAATTTTTAGCTCATTTTCAACTCTGAAATAAAAAGGGAATTAGTAAGTGAATTACTTCTGTGAAGGTATGGAAGATGAGCATAGTGGTCCCAATTTTCACAATATCTGCATAATTCAACTGCAAAAATTCAAAAAAAGAAAAAAAAAAAAAAAAAAAATTCTAGACGAACCAGTGATACTGCGTTTTAAAACGTAAAACAAAGAAAAACGGCATTTGTCGGCTAAGTTTTGCGTGGAGACTGCAATCAAGGGCTAGGTTTGGCTTCAGCACAGTAATGCTGTAGTACGTCATTCGAGTCGAAAGAGAAAAAATTGTTTCCTATCGCTCAATTTCCGTTTCGACTATTAAGAGTGAACACTTTCAATAAGTGCTCCATTTTGAAACCATTTTGAGACCTCCAACAGGCAGATGTCTACTGCCAGCCAGAGCTGTTGATGTAATGGAGAAGATTTATGTGATTTACGTTGGCGCACTGCCTCAGGTTGTCGAAAAACGGAGCACCCAGTGACCTTAATCCTCTAGCTGTCACACCCGGACATTCACAGAGAAAGTACTCAACCGACGCCTTCTCTGAAAGGTCACCACAGCCTCTGCAATGGGGGTTAAATGGTAACCCTTGCTTTTCCGCGAGTGTGCCGATCGTCCAATGACCGGCAACCACAGTTACGAGTTTGGAAAATGAACCCCGTGGAGTCCTCAGAACTTTCTGAGTGGTCTGTTTATTGTACTGAGGGCAAAGGGTTTTCGAAATACCACACGAAGAAATGGAGCTCCATCTTTTTGCCTGAAAAATAATTTGCGCAGTTCCCCTTTAACAACAGTCAGGGGGATGCCGATGATCGCGTAGCAGATTCCTGAGACCAATTTAGTCACCTTACTGGCAAGCGCATCAGCAATTTCGTTTCCCTGTATGTTCTTATGCCCGGGAACTCAGATCAGAGAAATATTACCTATACACCCAAAATATTAGATCTGCTCCTCATAGGAGTTGAGCAGTTTGCAGTCTGCACCATGGCGTGGTCAGAGCCTTGATTTCGGCTTGACTATTAAAGAAAATGTTGATGTCTCCTTCGCTCTCACGTTCCCTAAGCATTTTGCATGCCTGCGGGATCGTAAAAAATTCTCGCTGAAAAGTACTAGAGATTTTCAGCATTTTTAAGGAAATATATAAATTCCTGTTTCCACTCCTGATTCTATCTTTGAGCCGTCAGTGCAGACAGAGGTACCAGGTTTGGTGCAGATTTTAGCCTCATTCCCGTGCGGCCTACTTGGAAAGATTGTCCTAGCACGACCCTGAAACTCCAGTTTGCGGATAGGGATATCTGTCCGAAATGCAGAGTTAGCGCCGTATTTAACTGCCCTGGGGGCACTGCGCTCCATTCCAATCGCTAACATACTCTTCGAAGCCAATATACGGTTGGTAGAAAATCACAGAGACTTGACCATGGCAAGGTTATTTAAAACAATTTTTGTATCAAAACACAACCCTCTCCATAACATCGCCCAAAACTACAAGAAAAGAAAATATATACCCAAACAAGAGCCAGCCATAGGTAAAATATTAAACCTCAGTGCAAAACTTAATCTACCTACAAAACATCCAAAACATATCAGCCACAACTCGCCTTCCTGGATACTAAAACCTAAAGCAATTAATACTGCGTTAAGTGACTTAAACAAAAACAATACGAACCCAATCCAGTATCAAACAAACTTTTACGAAATTACAGAGAAATACCACAACTATAACTTCATCTACGCAGACGGATCTAAGATCGACAACAATACTACATGCAACATAACTTCACAAAACGAAGTTATAAAAATGTCAAACCTACCAAGCTATAGCTCAGCATACTCTGCAGAAATTATAGCCATATGTGAAGCTATTAATATAATAAAGAGCAAAACCAAAAATTTCGCAATATGGTATGTTCTGATTCCCTCTCAACCATCAACTTAATAGCAAACATATACAACTACGATCACTATCCCAACTCCATTAGAAACATTATGAAACATTACTCTAAAATCAAACTAAGTTGGGTGCCGGGACATGCCAACATAACCGGAAATGAATTCGCTGACTACACCGCCACACAAGCACATCAAACACCAACACTAATGACAGATAACTTCAGCTTAACCGACATTAAAAGACATATAAAAAAACATTTTGGTAACAAACAGCACCATACATGGAACTCAACTAATGACTGGTACCAATAGGTAAACCATACAAAAACCCACATAACGGACTTTATAAAAAATAATAAAAATAGTGTGACCCGACTAGACGTCATAAAGTTTGGGCGTCTTCGGCTAGGGCATACAAAGACTACACATGGACATTTCATGACTAACACCAACCCAACTACTACGTGTACGTGCAACCCGGACGTAATATGTACCATACCCCATATCCTCCTTCATTGCCCACTATACACCGCCCGCAGAAGACAAATCTTCAGCAACTCAACCCCAATGACGCATCTATCTTCCCCAACCTCCGATTCAATATCTTTAATAACCAAATTTCTTAAAATAACCAACCTATACCACAGAATTTAAGACACAATACAAAAGAACTCCATATACATACACAGTTTAAGCGTAAGGCCTCGACGCTATCGCTTTATGTTACAATTAGCTCATTAGATTTACTCCTTAAGTCAATTTTTAAAATAAATAAAAATAAAATTGCCCAAAAATGCTACCATGTCCCTTGAGAGATTGCCTCCAGAGCCCAACCTGCTTTAAGCTGATTGCAATTTGAGTAGCGATGGAAATAACATAAAAGTCTATGGGAAGTGAGTGCAAAAAAAACATGCAAGTCAGTAGTGGGGCAAGTTCTACATGCTCCGATGATGCCAATAATAACTTTTTTACTAATTAAAAAAAAAAATATTGTGACTGATTTTGACCTTTATGAGCTCCATTGCTTGTATGTTTGTGTAATGCAAAAAAAAATCAATGTTCCAAATTTTGATGAGAATTTGTTGTGTTTTTCAACATTCAGTCGGCTATAAAACTGCAGTCAAACCTGACAGATGGTTGTCACCAACGGTCGCAGCATAACTTAAATAACTTTGGTAGGTGAGAATTGCCCTTTTCGGCACTGTGTAATTGATTAGATATTGCTGTTGTATGGCTGGAAGGTGCAAAGGCGTAGCAAAGTTAGCTTTCAGGAAATGAAAATCACAAATTTCTCAAACCGGTTGAGAGCATCATGACAACCACATCATCAAATTCTCTATGTTCATTTTTATTGGGGACACAGCTTTACATATATAGATATATACATACATACATACGTACATCCCAGTGACATCCTATTCACCTATTAACTTACAACTTACACAGCACTCCACCTCACTGCACGGCAGCCAACAATTTTCATTCACCTTGCACGCGCCATCTATACTAATACGCTTCTACATACGAGTACATATGACCATTGCAGTTGCCACTTTTCCCCCCTAATTGTTTGCCTGCCACCTGCACGCCTTGTTTGCTCCAGCGCAAAGCTCACCTAATTGTGAATTCATTCGCACAGCGTGCAACTGGCAACTTGCAACTAGCAGCTTGCTACTTGCTCCATGCTATGTGCATGCAGCAGTCAATATATGTACATATAATACATACACACATACATACAAATAATCACTACATTTAAAATTCTCTAATGAATTTTTCCAGCACAAGTTTGCCACGCCACTTCCGCTGCTGTGAATTTTCATTTCCCCATTCCAAGGGAATGCCGACGCTTTTTCACCACAATTTTCTTATGCATTTCATTGCACCTTTTCCTTTGGTTTTGTTTGTTTTCTGGCACTTTCCGATGCTCGTTGCAGCAATTTTACTTTAGCAATGACAATAAAACTAAGCGTAGGTGCGCCACATCCAATTTTATCGATAGCAATTTTTGGCGCAGATAGTGGAAGCAGAGCATTTTTCGAGACCTTTTTCGTGTTGTTTTTTTATTATCATTTCCCTAGATAATTTTTTTCTGTGATTGTAGAGCAATTTTACGTGTACCAGCATTTTATTGCTGTTATTCGTATCGCTTTTTGGCAGTGGCTGTAAATGGTTGGTCGGATTTTAGTCGCTACTCTAAGGTACTTCAGTTGGATTTTCATTTTAATAGCTCCGCTGGTTTCTAGTTGTGTCATCTTTGTTGCTGGCTAACCAGATAATGCATACAAATTTATTCTGTATAACTGTAGTATCGGAATTTATGTGGCTGACAGCATAAATTTGCCAAGCAATTTTATAAATCTCATCAATTATCCGTTGGTGCGGTTTCGTAATTAAATTAAGTTGAATGCGCTAAAAGAAATAAAATGAAATTCTGTTACAAAAAGCAAATTAAATAGACCGTCATGTGGAGGGGAGAGAGTGAAAGAGATAGCACAGAGCGAAAGATCAGAAGAATAATTGGCGTTCGTGGATTCGGTGGCATTTTGATTTAATTACTGTTATTTATAGACAAGCTGAAATACTGTAATAATAAAAACATGCAATCAAAATGGATACGAAAAGCAAAGATACAAAGATGCAGGAACAGTGGCGGTATTGGAAGTTTGAACTCCTACACAGATGTAGTTTTTACTGCTCTGCTTTAGTACAACTAAGTGCCAGGGGGGACCACGCCTAGTATTAGTATTAGTATTTAGGAGAAGATAGGAGAGCGAAAAATTAAAAAAAAAAAATAAAATAAAATAAAAAATAATATACAATAAAAAAAAATATTAGAAACAAAGATTAAAAAAAAATATTTGTAAAAAATATATATTAAAAAATTAAAAAAAAAATTGTCTACGACATACTTACTTTTCAAGTAGTTTAAAAGTGACGTTTCTGATGGTCATATTAAAAAATTATTTTTAAAAAATATTAAAAAACAAATATTAGGGAAATATAAAAAATGTTAAAAGAAATATTAAAAAGAAAAACAAAAAGTGGTTTTCGGCATACTTACTTTGTGTATTACATATATATATATATATTTAAAAAAAAAAAGAAAAAATTAAAAAAAATATATATAAAAAATAAAAAAAAATATATATAAAAAATAAAAAAAAAATAGATTGATTTTCGACATACTTTCTTTTCAAGTAGTTCAAAAGTGACGTTTGATAAAAAAAATGTATAAAACAAATATTATTAAAAAAAATTATATTGAAAAAAAGTATAAAAAAATAGTTTTTCGCATACGTTAGCACTTTTGTTTCTCCAGCTTTTGTAAGTCGTTTAAAAGTGACATTTCTGATGGTCATATTACATAAAAATATATTAAAAGAAATATTAAAAAAGTATTAAAAACACAAATATTATATTAGGAAAATAAAAAAAAGGTTAACAGAAATATTAAAAAGAAAAACAAAAACTAGTTTTCGGTATACTTACTTTGTATATTATAAAAAACAATATTTAAAAAAAATATAGAAAAAAATATAAAAAACAGATTAATTTTCGACATACTTCAAAAAAGAAATTAAAAAAAAAAAACAAAACTTAATTTTCGACATACTTACTTTTTATATTATACTTACTTTTTACATGGAAACCCTTTTAAAAATTAAAAAATTAAAAACAAATATTTAAAGTAAAGAAAAATATTTAAAAAACCAAATAAATAAAAAGTATTAAAAAAAAAAAATATTTAAAAAATATATAAAACAAAATATAAAAAAAAATATTAAAAAATATATAATATTAAAAAAAAAAAGTTTGCTACCGAGATATTTACTTTTTAGCACTTTTGTTTAAGGGGCTATTCTGGTCTAGACGCCTTAATTTTAGGTATTTTTAAAACTAAGTTAAAAAAAATGAAAAACATTTTTACTATCCATGTTTTTTATGGTTTTTATTAATATTGGAAAAGTTTAAAAAAACATTAAAAAAAAAAAAAAAAAAATTGTGGAATTACAGGCCGGCAGAGTGGGGGCTACATAAAAAACGGTGCTCCATGGTTGACATGATTGCAACCCTTGTAGTGATCTAAAACAAACACATTTAAAAAATTCTTCATTAGTTAGGATGTCGCTAACGGATTACGCTAAATCAAAGAAACACAAAAGAAAAAATCACAAAATGGAGTCAACTTAAAAAAAAAAATTTTTTTTTACCCTCTTTTTTACCTTTTAAATTTTTTTTAAATTCTTCAAACTTAAATTTTTCAAAAAACGAGGCAGGCGCCATAGACAGATGTATAATAAAAAATTCTTATCAAATTATCAATTCTTATCTTCAAAGCGATCGGTCAAGTAGAACTTGAGATATCATGACGACCATCTCAAAAGAAGTAGTTTTGAGAAAATCGCGTTTGAAGTTTGAGCAACAATTCCAATAAAATAACTTAGATCATAATATTTACTACTCACTCTTGATTAATCGGCTATATATTTCCAGGTATATATCATAGAAGTATAAAGTATATATATATGTATGTATAGAATAAATAAAGGTTGTGTGGGATACAAAAGATTTTCTGGAAAGAACGAGTCCTCAAGTCGCCCGGTAACATCTGCCGTTCATTGTGCGATTCGCTCCACTCGGCCGGCTTAGACGCCACGTCACAAAATCTGCTGTATCTCCGAAAATAATTCGAATTTTCAAAAATCCGTTGAAGGACAATATTTGCAATATATGCAATATATGCAAAAAAACAATCGATTTTTTCAAATTTCTACACCAGAATACCCCTTTAATAGTGATGGGACCTGATGGTCATCGTAATACCCGTCGGCCATGAAATGGTCTTCGAGGCGAGCCATTCATTGCCCATGTGTCACTGTTTTACTCCATGAGTTTGTCCATTGAAACTATAGGTGCCCATTTTTTCCTTTCTAAAGTGCGGAATTTGATACCCTCTAGTTATTGCTTTTCCTTTTCCTAAAAAAATCCTAAAAAGCTATGGTTGCAATTTAGCCAACCGATTTCACCGTCTTCGCTTTCTTCAGAACCCGTATCCACCTTCAAAATAAAATTATTACTTTGACTGTTCCTTTGCCGATCAATTGCAACTATGTTTCATTTACTGTTACAGCCCGCGATATATACAAAAATTTTGTGCATCTGTTACATGGAGAAAATGCGCAAAACCGTCAGTGAAAAAAAAAAAAAATTATAAAAATCAAACCCATTCTTCGGGTACTTGAAACATGCACTTTGTTATACTAAAATTTAATAAAATACAATATAAAAATGTATACCTAATTTTTTTTTATTTGATTAGAAAGTTTGAATTCTTTGTACTTTGCTCCCCGCTTGTGACCCAATTATTTCGAACACTTTGATACGTCTCACACTTAAAACCATATCCTGAATTTTGTCAACGGGAGTAGTGACTTCTAATGGCTGCAAATCGCGTGAGCTTCCTACAAACGATCAAGCGGCCAAACAGTCGAAGCTTCGGTAGGGCATGATAAGTCATAAAGAAAAGAGTTAATAATAAATGTATAGCAGAAATGTATTTTTTAAATTTCTGAAATCGATTAAAGCTAATCACGTAAAAAAATGGAATTTAAACCGGTGTTTCAGTCACTACTCTCTCTCTCTCTCTCTCTCTCTCTCTCTCTCTCTCTCTCTCTCTCTCTCTCTCTATCAGCAGCCTGTAATGGATGGAGTATTGGCTAAGGCAAGGTGCTGGCGGGATGAAATGAAGTTAGTGAGACAGAAATATCTACGCATTGCAATTCAAATAGAAATTGCAGCACATTCTTAAGCACTTCAGAAGTAGTTGCCAGAGGTCCAGTCTTCAAAAAGTAGGTAAAGAAAAGTATTGTACATCGAAGAAACTCCTCGAAAAAGCGCTCTTCCCGCTCGATACCTCAACTTTACTAAAGACATCCGCTCGGAAGGTAGGGTGTACCAAATGGATTCATCTGAAAAAATAATTTAAATCAGCAAATAATTAAATCTATACCGAATTTAGCCTTGTTGCTCCTTTGTGCGTGTTTTTCACAATATTTTGTTTGTGTGTAATACAGAGATTTTAGCGAGTTATGGCGTGCATAAGGCATTATTCTGTACTTGTAATAATTTCGCATTTAAAACTGATTTGTGTATTTGTCCAAAGAATCTGCTCTTGAGAGGTGGTCGTTCGAACAGATCTTCGCCAACTATTCTTTGTAAAAACTGGTCAGCCAAAGTTTTTTCCAAAGAAATCCATTTCATTGAAGGATTTTTTTAGTTTTTTTTAAGCACCGGATGAGGTATACTTCAGCTGAAGGTATAATTTTACAATTTGCCACAAAACGCAATGAAAAACGAACTTAGTATATGAAAATATGTTTCATTCATGTATTTATAGTAAAAAATCCAACTAGCTAATTTTTTTCCATATTTATTTCCCATTATCTGCACTAATTTCTTTGCTTGCCACTGTATTTGATACACGAGAAATTTACATTATTAAATAATTTACATTGAGATGAATTATTCATATGCAGTGGCGTGTTGTTGTTGTTACTCGCAGAAAACAATCGCTTGGCTTTCTTTGCAAGCATTTCCTTATCAGCCACATTCCTACACTTTTCGTACATAAAAGTATTGCAAAACAGAATTAAATATGAACGTACATATGTATGGATGGATGTATGTGGACATGGGAGCTAAATCCGGAAAAAGGTTTGTTACAACTATTGAAATAAATCATAGCAAGCATTTTACTTTTTATTGCGTGTGTACCCCATAGGCACATTTACACCTACGGCCACTAGAATAGGTACGATCTATTATGTTAGATGTTTTCTTTAAACATATTTAATTGCAGTGAAACAAAAAAAATGCTCATGCAATTATTGTTATATCAAAGCCAGTAAACTCTTTTTCAGATCAAACTATGCTTATCTGTGCTGGTCTAACAGAAACATTTTATGTTAATACTGGTAGCCAATACGCTTAAGGTGATTGGAATCCCCCGCCATTCAATTTCCAAACTCATTTCGGTGTTCACTGGTCACTGGGTGATCGGGACTCATGCGGAGAAGCTTGGAATTCCTTACATAGGGGTTGTATTCCATGTATTCCTTAGCGTGCCCTAGATCCCTTTTCTCTCCTCCACTACATCAACAGCACTGGATGGCTGTAGACGGTTTTTCTCTTCCCTAAATCTTTTCACAGGTAGTGGTCCACATTATGGTATCAAAACGACACGTAAATGCTACTTGAAGTGTACCTGGGGTTCTCTTGCTATTTTACCTACCTACTTACTGGTAGCCATTTTACAAATGTAAAAATTGTTCACAAGGTGTTTTTATGCGCAACCAGAGTCGGGAAAGACATCATTGAGCATGTTTTAATTGGTAGAACTTTTGTGAAGAAAATTACATTTCATGATCAGATCCACTTTGATGGGGGTTATCCTAGTTAATAGCTTTCGGAATTTGTTTATGTTCCAAAGTGTTTTCAAGTTTCAAACTTTCAAGGACAATTGTCTTGTTTCGTATTGGAGTCGTTTAATGCTTTATTAAAATTGCTTTTTTTATAGATTTTATACACCGATACACTGGTTCAGCCACTATGCAATTTCAAAAATCTAAAACGTAAACTTAATTTTTTATTTATTTGTTTAAATAATATTAAAATAAGCACAAAAAATAAAAATCGCGATTCCTTTTGCTCTTGAAAATTTTATTCTGCATATATTAAAAAATGTGTTTCCATTTCAGTGTTTCCAGGTAGGTTTTAACGGGTTTGGCATCGTGAGGCCGAGCGTTGTCATGCTGTAGAATCACTCTTTCATCATGCCTCTTCGCGTATTGCGGCCGTTTCTCGAGCAGTGCTCGGCTCAATCGCATCAATTGAAGTCGATACCGATCCCCGCTTGGTTTTAACAACTCGTAATAAATAACACCAACTTGGTCCCACCTTCGCAGCGTGAATATTCGACCGAGGCAACAACGTAGAAGCATGACCGGGCAGTCCCCATGACTTTCTTTTCTTTGAATTTCTGTAATGAATCCATTTTTCATCATCCGTCACGATACGATGAAGAAAACCCTTCTTTTTTTGCCGCTGGAGCAGTTGCTTACAGGCGAAAAAAGAAGAAAACGACGTTCAACATCCCTTGGTTTTAACTGATAAGGAACCCAAGTCCCCTGTTTCTGAATCATTCCCAAAGCATACAATTGCTTGGAAATGGATTGGCGGGTAACTCCTAATACTGAAACAAGCTCTTCTTGCGTTTGATACGGAAAAATCAACATTTTCCGCAAATGACGATTATTCGGCACAAAATCAGACATTTTCACAAAACCAATCTAACGAAGAAAAAGAAGTTGCGAAACAAATGTTTTAGTGAAGAGATATTCTGCCGAAATCAAAAATATAATCTTTATTTTATTATCTTTAGCTCCAATGTTCCATGTCACGTCTGGTTCTGTAAAATTTTGCGATTACAAAAAAAAAAAAACTGCAGAGCAAATATCGTTAACGCATATTCTGCGAATTCGACAATAAAATCTTTATGTTTTAACCCTCCTTTGGACACTTTTTTTTAAATCTTGGGTTGGGCACCCGGGTCTAGCCTTTTTTCTTCTTGTTCGATGATCTTTTTTAAAAGGTTGTAGCCATAAATCGATAGAAAATTAAATTTTAGGAGGCTACGTGGAAGTACAAGTCGTTAGCTATTATAGAAATATGTTGAATACGTTAGTCCCAAAATTGCCACGCCCATTTCTAGAAGTTTCCTCAATTTGAAAAAAAAGGTGCGGCAAATATCAGTAACGAAGGGATATTCTACCGAATTCGAAAATAAAATCTTTAATGTATTGTCGTTAGTTCGAAAATTGCCACGCCCATTTCTAGAAGATGCTTCAATTTGGAAAAAAGTTGCGGCAAATATCGTTAACGAAGGGATGTTCTACCGAATTCAAAAATATAATCTTTATTGTATTATCTTTAGTCCTAAAATTGCTACGCCCATTTCTGGAGGTTTCCTCAAGCTGGAAAAAGTTGCGGCAAATATCATTAACGACGAGATATTCGGCCGAATGCCCAAGTAAAATCTTTATTTTCCTTAATTTAGTCGTATAAATGCCACGCCTATTTCTATGGCTGGGCTAAATCATCCAAATAAATATATTTCTATAGAATTATCTTCTTAAGCAATAATCTTCCCCAACAATCATTTGTATTGGATAATTTTTGTTTCCCTTGTTCACTCCTCTCGGGAGCATAGGTGCTCGACAAAACATTTGTCTTTCGTTGGTTACATCAATCTATTTGCTTTCTGACAGGGTAGGTGCTTAGCCTGCTGCTATGATTCTGATTATTCTGCCGGAATACGTGATAAAATTTACATTTTTTACAAAATGCGAAAGCAACTCACAATTCTACATGAAACCCTTTGTGCTGCTGCTGCGTACCTATTTCAATGAGCATCTGCGTTGTTACCTTCAGAAATGTAATTTATTTTATTTTTCCTTATTTACCCTGCAACGATTTGTTCGTATTTGCCCTTTTGTCAAATGTTCAATAGTGTGGAAAATTGATAAAAATAAACTGACAAAATGTAGAACATTCGCTTCTACTCATTTCCTTCGCGTTCAGTAAATTTCGCTCATAATTCAAATTGTGTGGCAAAACTGTCTATGGAACGCGGACAAACAGAAGTAAAAAAAAAAAAAAAAAAAAAAAAATATGCGCCCACACACCCATGTAAAAAAATACTTACATCACCGTTGGCACTCACACATGAGCGCGTGTTTGTTTGGTTGACATCTCAGCTGGCGACAGCTCGCAAACACCCACAAAGATTGGCACTGCTTGCACAGCTAGATTGCCAATAGATGGCTGTGGGATAAACGCACACTCTCAAGCACTACCTCTCATACACACGCACACATGCATCTCTTTGCACGTACTAGTGTTTGTTTGTGTGTGGATTGTATGCACTCATGCTTTTGCTAGTTTACACTTTGTCTGTCATCATTGCGGGGTGATTGCGCGTGATATGGTTATTTTCTTGTGCTGGGCTGCGCTGCTCTGCGTTGTAATAATATACGATTTTCCACCGTCTGATGGCTGCAAGTGGCGTGTGCGTATTAAAGCGAGGCTGGGTTGTGAGTGTGAAAAACTGTAAGTTGCGTTTCTTGCGATTTGGGAAATGCCAAAATTTGACATTTATTGCAGTTAACGTTTAAAATGCCAAGCTTAGGAATTTTGACTTTAGCTTAACTCGTTGGAAAATATTGAAAGAAATTTGTGTCTCGAAAAGATTTTGCTTAAGGTAAATTCAAGGTTTTAGTTAAGTTTCGAATGTAGTTTTCTTAAGAAGTTAGGGGTAGTTCGAATTTTCAAAAAATTGGATTTTGTTTTGCATTTTCTTAAAGTGTAATATCATATAAATATTGTGTGAAAATTCGAAGAGAATCCGAAAAATACTTTTCGAGTTATTTAACAATTAACAAAGGGCGCTCAGGTGCTCAGACGCTCTGGAGCGTTCGAAAGCAAGTAGCTAGCAGCAGCAGAACTTTATCTTGAAATTTTGCTTAAGTCAAGCCGAAACATGTTGTATTAATGCTATGTTTTTATTTTTGTAATATAAAGCAATTGACTAGCGAAAAAAAATTATTGAAAATCATAATTTTTTTTGGCTTCTGACTACCCCTTTAAATTGGGTATGGCATATGACTTGCACAGTGCACCTCTTCCAACTTTATTCAAAAATTTCCGATAGAGCCTTTCTTTATTACGCTTCTGAATATCGGAAATTTTTCTAAAAATTCTGAGTAAAAAGTTTAAAATCTTAATAAAAAAGTTTCGAAGGTTTACAAATTTTATAGAAAGTTGCAAACTTTGCTTTATATGGTTTTTGTTATAAATGGTATGAACTATATTTTTATAAAAATAATGGAAATTACTAAATAAATAAATAAATAAATAGTCAAAACTTATGAATGTGCGATGTACACTTTTGACGCTGATTCTATAATATGCGGGTTCCAAAGTAAATTGATTTGGAGGAGTGGTGCAATATTAAAGCAGATAAAATCATACGTTTCTTATTCTCAAATATTTGAGTTTCCCAGGCTGATGGCATTTTCGCTGAAATTTGACTACTTAATTAATCTTTCTTTCCAATTCAGTATATACCTGCCGCATTTTCTGCCCGACCACCGACAGGTGTTGTACTGAATACTCTTCAGGTTCCTTCACTTTACCCTAAGTGCCACCGTGAAGAGGAACTCACAATTTCTGAGGATACTTGTGTTTACAGTTTTTTTATTTTTGTTAATGTTGTTACACATTTGTTTTTTTATAATTTTTTTTTTATACTTTTTTTAATATGTTGTTTTTATAAAAATATAACTTCTACGACCACAAGGTCCATATAACTAAAATTTTCTTACCTTGTAAAAATTAAAAAAAATTAAAAAAAACATTTAGAAGTTTTCATTAAAATTCATTAAGCTTTTAGTTTGAATATCTAGCGAAATGCTAGCTATGCAGTTTCTTAGCCCATTCAATATTTGTATAATAAAGTGCCAGTTTGAAGTGGATCAAATTTCGCATTGAAGTTTTTTGCAGGTTGACGGTTTTATGCATTATTTCCAATATAACGAATGCACACTTTTTTTTTAATGGAGAAAATGCTAAAAAAATGCCAAAAGTCAACGTGAGTTTTCAGCCACTTCAAAATCGCTTTTTATTCATACCAAATTCAATGGACTTTTAAACTGCATACCCGAAATATTTCTAGAAATTCTGAATAAAAACTCTGACATTTTGATGAAAACTTGTAGCCATATCAACAATTGTAGAAAGTGTGAAACTATGAATTATTTTATATGACTTTATAAATAAGTTAAAAAATGAAGTAAAAAATAAATAAATACAACTGTGCAATATGTCGCGCTGGTGAGCACAGGTGTATATTTATTTAACTATTCCTCTTAGATATTAAAATTCGAACCCATATAAAACTAGCTAGCTGACAATTTTATACAGCGCGCCATAACACAGGAAAGGAATACCGATGTAACCACATTTTATTTACATTTAAATTTGTTAAAAAACCTCATTTCCCAGTTCAGTATAAATTTTGGTTGCATACCTACCTTCCCTTGCATGCACACAAAGCCAAATGTAAATTTATATCTATACCTATATTTGCTTAGTTGGGTGATACTAGTTACTTACTGCATGTAATGACATTTTTCCTGGCTTTGCTACAAACCGCACTTCTCTTCACCACACTTAGGTTCTTTTGGCATGGTTGGCTTCCTCATCTCAATTGTGGCGATTTCCATACTAATATAATATTTACTAATGTATGAATTGTGGTGTGCACGCTCTCTTTGCTGAATGATTACTTCTTATTATTAATTTCTAATGCATACACACAAGTGCTACCACTAACGTGGATTGTAAATGAAAATATAGCGAGTTGTAGAGGTCATACATGGCGTATACGTCATAAATTTCTCCAAGCACTCATCTACATATGCATGCTCATGCATGTGCAAATACACGTACAAAGAAATATGTATATACAGTTTACACTTAGAGTGGTTTGCAGTATAGTGTATGTATGCAAATATTTATTTCAAGTGCAATTATGTGCATCTGAAGATTACCAAAGCTGTTTGCTTTGGGTTGCCGCTACTGCTGCGAGAGCTTTGCTAGGGTCTCATTTTCATTGGGTGAGGGAGAAACGAATTGCATTCAAACAACAATTGTGTTAATGAATATTAAATGGATTTCTGGATGATTAATTCTAATACCAAAATAACAATTTAATCTGAATTATTTCTTGATTATTCAATGAGGAAATATAATATATTGCGTTTCAGATTTCAAGTTCTCTCCAAAAAAACAAAAAATCAATTAGTATGAAAGCGATCTATCATTCGAGCAGTCAGGTACCCAATTTTATTGCTTAGACTGAATAAAGTAAGCGTAAACGAATCGTTGGACACGGTCAGGTTACATGGGTGACCATGGAAATGGAGGCGTGCACATTTCGACAGTCGATCAACTGTCCATTGTTATACCATTAGGAAATAATAAACAAAATAAAAGAAATTCAAAAATAAAAAATGAAAAAATAAAAAAAGGAAATGAAAATAAAAAAAATTAAGAGAAAATAAAAAAAATTAAGAGAAAATAAAAAAATTAAGAGAAAATAAAAAAATTAAGAGAAAATAAAAAAAAAATAAAATTAAAAAAAATAAAATAAACGAAAATAAAAAGAAGTATATTAAAAAAAATAAAACGAAAAAATTACAATAAAAAAAAAAATTTAAATATTAAAAGAAAAATAATAAATTAAAAAATTAAAAAAAAAAAAATTAATATAAATAAATAAAAAGAATAAAATAACAAAAAAAATTTTAAATTAAAAAAAAATAAAAAATAAAAAGAAATTCAAAAAAAAAAAATTAAAAGAAAAAAAAAGAAAATTACAAAAAAAAGAATTTAAAAAAAAATAAAAATAAAAAAAAATAAAAAAAAAATAACTGAAATAATTACTTACAAACAAAAAAAATGTAAATGCCGCATTCACTTTTACACATAAAAAAATGCTTTTGCAGCTAGAGACGAAATGTATTGTAGTAATTAATAATAGTTTAATTAATTTTTGTTTTTTGTGTTAATTGGTTTCGTTAATCTGTGCATTTTGAGATGGTTAGGGGATTGGCCGGCTTTGCCTTCAGACTGGCATGGTGGGCGAGCACATTTCCTTCGCAGTTCGCAAGGTTGTGCTGCTATGCTCGGACGTCGGAGCCTGGTTCGTTTCGAACAGGAGGTGAGATTGACGTTTTCATTTATTTGTTTATTTACTAAGCCAATGAATATAATAGATTTTTACAGAGTAAATCTTCATAGAGTAGTTAAAAAAATTATTGAATAAATTCAGTGTTATTTATAGGTAACATATTCATAACGGCGGCCGCCGGAGCCAAATGGGTTAGTGCCTGACTACCATTCGGAATTCAGAGAGTGAACGTCGGTGCGAATCTCGGTGAAAGATCAAAAAGTTAAGAAAAAGTTTTTTCTAATAGCGGTCGCCCCTCGGCAGGCAATGGCAAACCTCCGAGTGTACATCTGCCATGGAAAATCTCCTCATAAAAAAAAGTATCTGCCGTTCGGAGTCGGCTTGAAACTTGTAGGTCCCTCCATTTGTGGAACAACATCAAGACGCACACCACAAATTAGGAGGAGGAGCTCGGCCAAACACCCAAAAGAAGGTGTACGCGCCAATTATTTATTTATTTTTTTTTTATTCATAAACTTTTATTCATCAAAAAAATACCACTATAATTATTATTCTCTGGAGTTAAAAAAAATTAATTTGTACTTTGTAAAATATTATTTATTTTTATTATAAATGAGAATCAAAACAAAAAAAGTATTTTTTATTGTTATTATAATTATTATTCTCTGAAATTAAAAAAATATATATATTTTTTTTTTATTATTTTTTATTTTTTTATTATTTTTTATTTTTTATTATTTTTGATTATTTTTTTAAATATTGTTTTTTAATTATTTTTTTAACAGTCCTTGTGAAGCCCCATCTTTGAATTTCCTTGACAGTTTCTGCTTATTATTAAGAAATAAAATAAAAGAGCGAAAGTGTACGCCACAGAATTTCGTCTTTCTAACTTTATTAATTTAGGGTAAATATTAATCAAGTCTGTCCTACGGTATTACATTTCTGTATCCTAAATTAATAAAAGTAGAAGAAGACTTGCGCGGTTATGGCAGGTAATCAACATATTAATCTTTAAAATCCTGGTGGGAAATGTTTAATCTTAATCAAAGACAAAGTTTTAAAATACCATTCGTTTTTATGCACCAAAAATGTATTTTTAGTTTTAACTTCATCGAAAATTCTCTTTTATTTGACATCCAAGTTGCTATCCTACATTGCACTGAAATTTTTAAATAATTTTTTGAAGTAACCATTTCCTTCAAATTTCAAAGTCTTTTTAAACAAAAGTCCAAACGTCAGGTAGAAAACCTTCAGACCAAGTTCTATGATACATATTTGTTCCCTAGTTTCGCGAGTACGCTCGTGTTGGTTTTTTCGTTTTTTGCCTGTTTCGAATTTTATTTTGGTTTTTCCGAATAGCAAATTTATCAAAAATTGTTCCTTTTGTTTTCAAAATTCTAATAGTAAAAGGAAATAATTGATAATTTTTTTTATATGGAAGTTAGCAAACATGCCAAAGTTTTATAGCCAAAAAGTAGTACAGTTTGAAAATTAAGTTTATGATTTTCTCACACATTTGTGCTTAGAGACGCACCTCTTTTGTAGGTCTATGGAATTTATGTCGAAATAAACCTTCCAGGAGATAAAACACTCTGCTAATCGACGCATTCTATGGCGAGTTATTATCGTACATTTTTTTTTCCTTGTTCACTCCTCTTGGTTTCGTTAATATGTGTTTTGATTTCTGACAGGGTAGGGGACTCGCCTGCCGCTACCAGTCCTAAGTAGTGGGAATGGCCACCTGTCGTTGCTGAACAAAAACGCCTTCTTTACTGCTTGGGGCGGCATCTGAGTCTCATATTTTTCTGGCAGAAGGATCGCACAGATGGTTGAGGTCTTTGCTAAAGTGGTGTGTCTGCGCTATTAGCGCGATTGCCCGCTTCCTCTTGCTGGCGCCACTGATGCAATATGTAACTGTGTGTATTTTGTTTTTGCTTGTTTGTTTTAGCAGCCACAATGCAAATAATGCGCAGACTATTATGCGGGAGTAAGGATGGAAAGTATAAGTGTTTGGTGTTGAGGAATGGAATTGGGGGACTCTTTTTTTTAGAAAGTAGGTAAATTTGAAAAAATGCGGGGATCGTGCTTTACGTACGATTCGAACTCACAACCTCGGTGATGGCAGGCTAGTGCACTTACTCTGGACCACCGAGGGCGCGTACATACATGCTACGTTTTGTATTATTTCTGGCGCTTGAGTTGAATTTTGAGCTGAGGTGTGTTAAGAGACTTATAATAGAATTTTATGACAAATGTAAATATTTTTGTAATACATTTTAACACGCTAAATTCTGCTGTGCTGGGTATTCTTGACCATTTCCCGAAAAAGAGGCAAAAAATTACCATTCAATGAGCGGTTACAAGGTTAAAAGGATATACAAAAATGAATCCCGCTGATTTTTGCATAGAACTGCTGAACACAGATGTCTAAAATGGAAGGATCATTTATTTTGCTATGCCGAGGTGTGAAAACTTTGGGCCCCCTTGAAAAAAAATTCAGATGTAAACTTTCAAATCGACGTTAGGTGCATTGAATGGTTTTTTTTGTACCCTCTTCTCTCCTCCATTGCTGGTTAGTGGGGAAGAAGTTTGATTTTGTTGTACAGTGTTATTTGTATGACAAGTCTTCTAAGGAACATTCCATCACAATCAACAAACACTGCTTTCATTGATACATTTTTGATGTGGTTAACAGTTTTATGGATTCCACAACAGAAAAAAACCTGTTTTATGTGTATTTTAGAAAACTTGGCGAATTTTGCGAGTTTTACCTCCGAGACTAATTGAAAAAAATATCTGTTTTTCTTGTTTTCCTCTTTTCTCATTTGAGAATTTATAATATATCTGGTTAAAGTCGCAAATTCATCTACCAAAACAAATTACTTGAATCCGATTTGTATGAATTAAATATTTTCGACTTCATCCTTTTTGCCTTTGCTTCTTCGAAATACATTACGTTCTGTCATCGCAAATGTATTCACTAAAAACCTGGATTACTGTGAAGGATTTATTGTATTTACTTTTATTGAATTGAACAAATTTACCTACAATCGCTTTAGTGCCTAAAAGTATGCAAAGTGAAATTGAATTTTGCGGCACTTAAGTGAAGTTAAGCTGCACACCATTGTAAATCAAACGAAATCACATTAACGGCATTATCTGGCAAAAAACAGGCACACACAAATGTGCAATACAAATACATACACGCGCACATACATACACTCTGCATGTAAGGTCGGAGCACACACACTCCAGCACTAATTGGATTAATGAAAATCTGCGACTAACTCTCGGTAGCGGTGAATAAGTTAAAAACACACACCGTTAGACACACACACACATGCCTACACAAATATACGTATACACTTTGTTAGGCACACATACACACACACACAACTAAGCGTAAATACAGAGCAAGAGCCGCACAGGTTAATTATGCATAATTAAGAGCGTCTTGCAGGCAAAGCCAACCATAATCAGTGGAGCAGCGCAAAAGCTTAGTGAGGCCAAATGACGGCAGCCATCGTTATAGGCTGAAGTGATTTTAAGCAAAGTGAGATTGGGCGGATTGAGATCGAGCAGAGCCTCCGTGCTCGCTCCACTCAACAGTGCCTCAATGGCTGCATGCAATAGCTACTAAATTGCCTTACAATTAAAATAGCAGCGAAAAGGCGGTGTTCGCGATAGTTCACAGTGTTGGTTAAGCTGCTGTTGCAGGCCGAGCGGAAGTGGCAAAGAGATGACGGCGATAGTGGTTTTAAAGTTTTACTTGCGTTAAAAAAAATAAAAAAAATGGAAAAAAATATGGGTAAAAGAACAACGATTACTTGTGAAAGTGAGTTTACATACAGACACACAGACACATGTGGACATACACAGGATTATTCTAACAGCCAGCAGCAGCTGTGCGCAAATCAGAGCTAGTGGGGAAATGCAAAACGGAATTAAGTTCAGTGAGTCACTCCGATGATCATCTCACTTATCCGGTGCGGTTCCGGTCATAGGAATATCGAGTGCCATCAAAGAGCGGACGAACTGGCTAAGGAAGATACCTGCGTACAAAAATGAATTCGAGTGATGGCTGAGATGCCTTCTTGGGTCTCACCAAATGGTGACTCAATTGCACTTTCCTGGACTAGTGAGAAATGAGGTGACACATGGAAGCCTTTAGAATATCAAGACAACTTTGGCCTGCAAAACGAAGACAAAAACTACTAAGTTGATCAAAGACGTGTTTAGAATTGTAGGGGTATTAAGGAACACTCGGCACTGGCCCCTGGGATGCTGGTCTTTGTTTTATAACAGAACTCGCTACAGTTGTATAATGACGAGTAAACTGTCATTTCTTCTGCGAATATGTAGGACTAGACTTTTTAAGACCAAGAATGACCGGTAATTAACAGACTGAAGAGGTTTCTCATTAGTGTACGTGAATAAATTTGTTAAATGAATATCCGAAATGCTTTGACTAATTATTCTAGCGCAGAGTTGGCATAATTTCCACGATAGGGGCAATAAGCACCAATGAAGCCTAACGGCTAACTTGCAAATTAACGCTTCCCGAGGGGAAGCTTTAAAGAATTTCAATATCTCGGAATTTGAGACAAAATACATTTTCGAAATCCCTATTTTTCGGGACTGCATATTTGTAATTTCTAAAGAATTTGAAGATCCCGTAATTTGAGACAAAATAAATTTTGAGGATACCGTTATTACGGGACTGCATAGTTGGGATTTATGTATAAAGAATTTGATGATCCAGTAATTCGAGGCAAAATACATTTTCGGGATCCCCTTATTGCGTGACTGCATATTTGTGATCTATAAAAAATTTGAAGATCCAGGAATTCGGGACAAAATAAATTTTCGGGACCCCGTTATTGCGGGACTGCATATACCGTTTAAAATTTTTTTTTATTAAATATGCGTATGCATATTACTCTACTCCATCAAACGTTTGTAACGTGCCATAATTTTCAGTGTGATGTGTTTAATTAACAGCGCATATTTTGCTTTTTCTCTTTTCTGATATTTGTAATTAACCAGCTAAAAGCTGCAGGCACATTATGCTACTGCCAGCTGTGAACGATTCACGTACTATAGTGAAATCAAAAAGAAAAATAAAAAACTGAAAAACAAAAAATGACAAAAAAACAAAAATAATAATAACAAAAAAAAAAAAGAAAAAATTATACAACAAAAAAAAAAACTTAAGAAAATATTACTAAATTAAAAAAAAAACTTAAGAAAATATTACTAAATTAAAAACAAATATTAAATAAAAATAAAAGCAAAAGATAAAAAAAAATGAAAAAATAATAAAAAAATATATAGAAAAAAATAAAAGCAAAATATGAAAAAAAAATATATATACCATACATATATATATATATACATAAACATTTTTTCTATAAAAATAGATGCTTTTTTCAATTGCTCATACACACTATTGCCATATCACAATATTGGAAAGCATTTCAGAACTTTAACAGCGAAATTACTTTTTTTGCCTCCCTCAATTTCGCACAATTTTCCGTTTGCTTCTTCATCATTGGTTGCCTTTAACAGCTACTGACGTTATATACTGCGTTGCCAAATTGTGAAAGCGCCAAATATTAAATCTTTTGGACTATTCAGATATTTATATAATATATTTATAAAAACAATTTTTTTTTAAGTAATTTTGAATTTTTTTATACAATATTTTTCATTCAATAGCAAAAACCACAAAAACTAAGTTTTATACTTTGTGGAAAATTTATAAAGATTTCACAAATTTTTAACAAAATTAAAAAAAAAAACATTTTTTTTAAGTAATTTTAATTTTTTTTTTATAAAATATTTTTCATTCTATAGCAAAACCCACCTACATCCAAGTTTCATACTTTTGCAAAATGTATAAAGATTCCACAAATTTTTATCAAAATTTCGAAAAAAAAATTTTTTTTTTAAAGTAATTTACATTTTTTTTATAAAATATTTTTCATTCAATAGCAAAAACCACATATGTAAATCCAACTTTCATACTTTGTGGAAAATTTATAAAGATTCCACAATTTTTCATCAAAATATCCAAAATTTTTGTTTTCAAAGTAATTTAAATTTTTTTATAAAATATTTTTCATTCAATAGCAAAAACCCCAAAAAACCAAGTTTCATACTTTGTAGAAAATTTATAGATTCCAAATTTTTTTATCAAAATGGAAAAAAAAATTTTTTTTCAAAGTAATTTCAATATTTTTCATTCAATAGCAAAAACCTCATAAATCGAACTTTCATACTTTGTGGAAGATTTATAAAGATTCCGCAAATTTTTATCAAAATTAAATTTTTTTTTCAAAGCAATTTCTATACTTTTTATGAAATATTTTTCATTTTATAACAAAAAACACATAAATCCAAGTTTCATACTTTGTGCAAGATTCATAAAGATTCCACAAATTCTTATAAAAATTTCCAAAAAAAATTTTTTTTTTTCAAAGTAATTGTAATTTATTTTATAAAATATTTTTCATTCAATAGCAATAACCTCAAAAAACCAAGTGTCATACTTTTGTAAGATTTATATATTAAAGATTCCACAAATTTTTCTCAAAATTTCCAAATTTTTCTCAAAATTTCCAAATTTTTTTCAAAGTAGTTTTTATACTTTTTATAAAATATTTTTCATTTTATAACGAAAACCACATAAATCCAAGTTTCATACTTTGTGCAAGATTTATAAAGATTCCACAAATTTTTATCACAATTTTCAACATTTTTTTCAAAGTATTTTTTAAATAATTTTTTTTATAAAATATTTTCATTCAATAGTAAAAACCACAAAAAACCCAGTTTCATACTTTGTGCAATATTTATAAACGTTCATAAAATTTTTATCAAAATTTAAAAAAAAAAAAAAAAAATTTTGGTTAAAGTAATTTAAATTTTTTTTTATAAAATATTTTTCAAATAGCAAAACCCACATAAATCGACTTTTCATACTTTGTGCAAGATTTATAAATATTCCACAAATCTTTATCAAAACTTCAAAATTTTTAAAACAGATATTTTAGAAAACTTTTCGATATGCAGTTTTGTAGTTCTAGTAAAATAAAGTTCAAATTTAAGGTGACTCAGAACTCGCATTGATTTTTGATAATTTTTTCCTTCACTGTGTTGCGCATTTTCTCCATATAACGAAGGTAAATTTTTTTAGGTTGAGAAAATTATCAAAAATCATAAGAGAATTTGTAGCCAAAATGAAATTAGTATGCGTTTTGCCTTATTTAAATTTGATGGATCATATAACTGCACGCCCGATTTTGTTTCTTAATGCTGATTAAAAAATTACAGATTTCTATGAAAATCCATCGAATTTTTTGTAAGCCTTATACAAATGTTGAAAAGTGTCTTACTACGATTTTTGTTATAGAATGAACTATATTTTTATAAAAAATAATTCATATAAAAAATCAATAAACAAGTAGTCGAAACTTGTCAATATGTGGCGCTTTCATGATTTTGCAACGGGGCATGTGACAATTAACTGCTCCTCGAAATTTCTAATTTTTAATGACACATCGAATGTTGAGCCGTCATGCCATCTGTATCTATTAACGCAGCTATGATATGACAATACCAGCTAAATACATTTTAGTAGCAACAGTTTGGCCAAACCGCAGTGCACTGGTTCAATACCGGCTGCAGGCTGCTTGTACGGCCGTTGTCGATGTCAGCGTTAATTAATACGAAATTGAACATTTTCGCAGTGCCACATGAATGCTGTTGTTTTTTTTTGCGTCGCATTCACTGACGTTATCGATGCTGTACAGTTTTACAAAATAACTTGGTTTTTTTTCTCCTGTTTTTCCCCTTCTTTGCTTTGCATACCTCAGATATCCGCTCATTTCCTGCCGTCACTGCTGTGTCGCTGTTAATGCTGTAATAGTGTTATCACTGCCCTGACATTTTCCTATTGCTTACCATTTTAATTCCCTCCCGGCTCCCTGCCCTGCCCTTCTGTGCATCCGCTGATTTTGCTGCTTGAGTTTCTGTCGCATTTTGGGTCGCCCTCTTCCATTCATTGCTGCCAACACCAAACTTTTCCCTTTGTCTAATGCAATTCTATCGCCTTCGGTTATTGTTTTCCACACCGGTGATTAATGGCTTTGCTGGCGGTCAAATGCACACATTTGCAATTTAATGTTCGCACACTAACAGATACATACAAGCGTGCGCACACATTTCCTTCCTCACTGGTTTTCACTCTGCAGCAGCAGCCACATATGCTTTCTAAATACATTTGGCCCGCTACTGGTTTTGTTTTTATTTTTGTTTTTGTTTAAGTTCAGCTAACGCCGTTTGTTGATTGTTGGCTGCTATTGTTGTTGTTGTTGCTGCCTTACTACAGCTTTATTGTTCCTGGGCAGCTGATTGAATTATTGAGTTGTTCTATTTGGCTCTTGAGTAAATTTTTGCGCGCATTATTTGTCCGTAAGCAAAACTCCCATATCGTTGCTGTTGTTGTTGTTATGCTTTGTGCAGTGCACTTTGTTGTTTTTGTATAGCTATTATTGTTTGTGCACTAAATTGCTTTTGATATCTGTGGCTTATGTTCCGCCGTTTTGCCTTTTTGTTGCTGAATTTTGCCCAAATTTACTCTGCGCGGCTTGGGCTGCTGATTATGCCGCTTGTGAAATATGTGCATGTTCGCATAATTTGCTTTGCTTGTGGCCATGCGCGATTTCTCCATGAATGCATTGTTAGTTCATGCAGGCAAATTCACTGGCAGTTCATTGTTGAAAATTATCTGACTGAAAGAGGCTCTGCAAAGTACGTACGGGTATATCAGTTTGGATATTTCGTTATTTGATTTTCAGAGAGGATTTTAATCTCTCTGAAGTTAAGATAATTGACTCGGCATGCATTGTGAGCAAGGAGTATCTGTAAAAATTAAGGTAAAATATTAAAGTAACAAAAATTTAAATTTTGGGATTGGAAAAGAAAAGCGACCAGATAATTTTGAAGTTACATTATAAGTAGACAGCTTTTGTAAAATAAAATAGGTACTCCAACACATCTAAGTTTTTGTTTTTTACAGTGGTTCTGAGTCGTAAAATTTGGTCATACAAAACTTCATATGGTGCTTGAAAATTGTTTTAAGTCGATTTCTGGTAGAAATGTATAGTGAAATTTCATAAGCATAATTTTTATGGAATATTTTAAGCCTTTACCTTCCATTTTTACGTATAAGTGTGTCCCTTAAAACAAAAAAAAAAAAAAATAAAGAATGAAAAGAACCAAAAATGCTTTCAAATAAGTCTTTTGAGGACTAAAATGTTCTCCGAAAATATTCGTCAGAAAATTTCACTTAGGGCTACCACAGACACAAAAGTTGTCCATATATAAGTACGAATAGATATCGCAGCCTCGGTGGTCAGTGCACTAGCCTGCCATCCCAGAGGTTGTGGGTTCGACTCCCACGTAAAGCACGGCCCTCGCACTTTTCCAAATATACCTACTTCCCTCTTTCTAAAAAAAAAAAACCAAAAAAAATCCCCCAATTCCATTCCTCCACCCCAAAAACTTATCCTTTCCATCCTTCCTCCCACATAATAGTTTGCGCATTATTTGCATTGTGGCTGCTAAAACAAGCAAAAAAGAACAAAGAAAAACACACAGTTACACATTGCATCAAGTGGCGCCAGCAAGAGAAAGCGGACAGTCGCGGTAATAGCGTAGAGACACCAAAATTTAGCGAAGTCCTCAACCATCAGTGCGATCCTTCTGCCAGAAAAATGTGAGACATAGATGACCCTCCAAGCAGTAAGAAGGCGTTGTTCCTAAGCAACGACAGGTGGGCATTCCAACTACTTAGGACTGGTAGCGGCAGGCTAATCACCTACACTGTCAGAAATCAAAAACAATTTTAAGAAATCAACGCAAGACTAAGTCTTGTCAGGGCCCTATGCTACCGAGAGGAATGAAAAAGGACAAAAAAACAAAACAGATATCGCAAAGAAGTTAGAAAATATTACTTCATTCCACTAAGCTTTTGGGAGTGCTACTAAGTGACTAGAGTGACTAAGCGAAAACTATGTTAGTGTAAATTTTCTTTGATTGTGCCAAACTAAATCGATAAGTTTTGACTATTTGCTTATATATATTGATGCTTTCAATTAGTTTTCTATCAAAATATAGCTCATTTTCCTACAAAAACCATATAAATTCAAGTTTTACGTTTTGTGAAAATTACAAAAAAAAAAGATTCAACATAGTTTCATGAACATTTCAAACTGTTTAACTAGACGCATCCGACAAATTTTGATTGTTCATTTTATAGCCCACTTAATTTTGTTGTTATATAATAAAGTGCAATTTTGATGTGGCTCAAAACTCCCCTTCACTTTTAGGCATCTTTTTTGACGTCCAAGAGTTTTATTTTATATAAAAACATTTCAAAACGTAGCAATAAGTAATAGTGTAATAGTAATAGTAAAAGTAATAATAATAATGTTAAAAAATTAATAATGAAATTTTTTCTTAAATAAATAAAATAAAGTTTAGGTGGAGATACCGCAATTTAATTCAACCCGTCGACGTATTTAGGCTAACTTATAATTAGGGAAAGAATGAGAATGTCATCTAAATGTATAATTTATCAGGAAATAAAAAATAAAAAAATAAAGAAATAAAAAAAATTAAAAAAAAATATATATTGAAAAAAATTAAAAAAAAAATTATAAAAAATAAATAAAAATTGGGAAACTCCAAATTGCTGGTATTCCTACATTTTTGCCAATAAAACTACATATTTTTTACTTAATAAAAATGGATTAAAAAAAAAAAAAAAAAAAAAAAACATAAAAAAGTCAAAAAATCAAAAACATAAAAAATTAAAAAAAAAACAAAAAATTAAAAAATTAAAAAAAAAATAAAATAAAAACAATAAAAAAACTTTAATTAGAAAAAAAATTTAATTAAAGTATAATTAAATATAAAATAAAAAAAAAATTTAAGAAATAAAAAAAAAATTAAAAAAAAATTAAAAGAAAAAAAATTTATAAAAAATAAAAAATTGGGAAACTCCAAATTGCTGGTATTCCTACATTTTTTCCAATAAAACTACATATTTTTTACTTAATAAAAATGAATTAAAATAAAAATAAAAATAAAAGTAAATATCTCATCGTCTTTCCTTTTTCGAAATAATACATTTATCCAATCATAAAAATTCCTTCAATCGTATTTTCCAAGATCGATTTCAGGGCTTGCCGCGAGTTCTCTTATAAATATTTTCTATCGACTTAAACCAGATGCCTGGAACTGATTATCTCAGCTCTCTAATTGACGCTTACACCCGTTTTGGGTGTTTAGCTGAGGTCCTCTTCACATTTGTGTCGTGCGTTTTGTTGTTGTTCCACAAATGGAGGGACCTACAGTTTTAAACCGACTCCGAACGGCAGATATTTTTTATGAGGAGCTTTTTCATGGCAGAAATACACTCGAAGGTTTGCGGCTATTCAAAAAACTTTCTATCATTTGGCGTTTCATGCCAACGTAATGCATTATTATAAGTGCTTCGAACTTGTGCACTATTCGGCTACGGTGACCGCGGGATATCAGCTTTGAGCAGAGAAAAAAGTCAGCCAGAGTCATATAAGGTGGGATACCGTGGTTGTTCGATGATCATTTGAGCTCCATCGCCTCAATATTCGCCTTATTGGCTAGTAAGTTTAACCCTCGCTGATAGCTATTCCGAAGTGCTCTTACAAGGTAAACTGTCTTAGATATTCAGAGTTGAAAAAGAAGTAAAGTAGAGAGACGCGTTGTCTACGTTAACACGTGGAGAAAAGCGCCAGACTTTACAATTGATAATCATATATCTGAAAGTGTGGGTGAAATTAAATATCTAGACCTACTTCTCCGTAGAGCGGATGGTACAACGATTGCTATTGAAGAACGTGTGAAGGCACAAACAAACAGAGCATATTTTGCCCACGCTAAGCTCTGAAAAAGCCCGCTCTTGAGTAGAAGAACGAAAATCAAAACACAAATGTAAAACAATGATTCGACAAGTGGCAGCATATGGATGTGAAGTGTGAACTTTGAAAGCAGATATAGTACAATTAAACAAGTAAGCATATTAGAGGAGTGAAGGAAACAATAAAAAATATTGCAAAGAAAAATGCTGGGCAGTATACTGGCTCCAGTATGAGCAGAAAATGGTCTCTATTGCATCAGATATAATATCGAGCTATAGGAATGTCGTGCGGTTTGTTAAATCCTAGCGCATCCGATGGCTAGGACACGTTAGTAGAACGCTAGAAGACAGAATAGCTCGCGTGAATGCTCGAAGAGGACAGCCGCGGAAGCCGCCAGTGAAAAGCGAAGAGCACAGCCGCGAAAGCGATGGTTAGAGGACGTTGAGGACGATCTGCGAAACTACTACCGTAGTGTGGCTATGCACCGAGATGCATGGAGAAGAGTTGTGGCGAGCCTTAGCTACCGCCACCGAGCTGTGGTGCTATGCATGATGATGATGATGATGATGACTATTAATACTGAACTTTTCCGATCACCCAATAGTTCTGGGATGTAGAGACCGCTTACTTCCCGACTATCTCTGACTACATAAATCCTAGCTAATGGCCTCGCAGCAGCGTCAAATTGTGAAGATTTTTGTAAAACCACGTTTTTCAGTGCAAAACTGGTTTGTTGTTGTTTTTGGTTTTTGTTTTTGCTTGCAACTATAAAATAAAAATGATTAATGGCGCGCAAAGTAATTAAAAAATAGCTCAACTTATTAAAAAGCATAATTTAATTGCTTGTTTATTTTGCTCTGCAACTGCAACTACTGCGCGCAGCGAACACGCGCTCCTAAAAGTATACTATATTGATAAACTTTATGGTAGGACTGCAGTGAAAGACTGCAATGCAACAATTCAGTTGCCATATTGCAATTACATCATGAAAATACAATTTTCTCTAATGCACATAAGCGCGTACAACAACAAGACCAAGAAAAACCCAGTTAAATGAATGAGCTAACCAACAAGCCTTTCCAAGCCTTAGACAATAAATGCAGCAAACAAAATACGATAAGTGCAATAGCGACAACAACAAACATATGCAAGTGGTTATTCATGTGCACACATGCGTACTTTATTATTTTTATTTTCATTGCCATGCAATAACAATAAACTGTGAGGGCAGGAGAGACGTGCATGGATACTACCAAGGAAGAAGAAGCGCACTCGGCGCGGAACGGATATATTGAGTTAGAACCTCAGTTGTGGTATTACCTGGCTTCGAATCCTGTGTGTGGGTGCGGTTGTGCATGTATATGTGTATGTGTGTTTAAGGCCGGCGTGCAATGGAACAAGCAGCTTGCAACGGAAATATTTGTCTGTTATGCGAGCCATTGAATGTGGTGAATTTGATGCATGCACTCACGCATGTATGTACAGTGCCTGGCCATGGAATTATGACCGATGATAAAAACTAAGTATTTTTGGCTTTGAGAGCTAATAAAAAGCAAACGGGTTTTTAAGCATTTAAAAGAGTTTATATATTTGTTTTTATTAAAAGCTTCTTGACATTTTTGCGGCCGCAATTCGTTGAGGAACGCACTGTGCTTTTTTCATCTTAAGATTTTGGTCATTTATCACACATCTTCGATGTTTTCCTTAAGGGGTTACATGGGTTTCGTCGGGTAAAAAAAGACCTATTTTCAATATTTATTTTTCTTTTTAAAAATTATTTATTTAATTCAAACTTTTTTCTGTCTTATAGATACATATTTAAAGAATAATTTCTGAAATTTACAAAAAAAAAAAATTAAAACTCCTCCATTGTGGCCTTATTTCAGTTGTGTTTTAGTTAAAACCATAAACTCGTGCTTGAACGAAGGAACGAAAAAAAAGTAAAAATTGGAATTTTGGCATACATTTATCCCAAAAAAATGAAAATTTCGGTAAAATTTGCTTGACATTTTTTTTTTTAAATAGTTGTAAATGAAAAAAATCCTTCGTCCAAGCACGAGTAAATTATATCTCGAACACCTGTGTAAAATTTCATCAAGATCGGTCGAATAGTTTTCGAGAACATTTGACAACCGACTTTGAAAACACAGTTCCGAGAAAAACGCGTTTAAAGTTTTGAGTTACAATAAAAGTCGCTTGGAGCGCACACCTTCCAAAGGCTGTATCTCCGAAACTATTATTCGGATCGATTTGAAAATTTAGGATAATATTCTTGAGATATTGTAAAAATTAATAAGCAAACAAAAAAATTGATATTTTGAGCCCACGAAACCCATGTAACCCCTTAAGCTGTTGTATTGTGGTATTATTGCGCTGGTATACTGTCGATTTGAGGTATGCCAACAATGGAGCTCCATCTTGCATAAAGGTGTATTCGTCTCTCGGACGCTTCAGGGTTTCTAAATATGACAGCAAAACGTTTTCCAGCACGGCTACGTACTGGACAGAGCGCATTGCTCCCTCAACAAAATGTAGCGGACGTGGGCCCTCTGAGTTTATACAGGCCCAAACTATAACACTGGGGGGTGTTTGACCCTTGAAAGCACACAATCTTCAAAATATCCTTCAGAATATCGTTCTCCGACTCTTCTGCGAACAACATTTGCTGCTCTTGTGACCGCTTCCAATCGGGATTCATCGCTGAAGATGTTCTGTAAGAAGAAAAACAAAACCACAAAAAAGTGTGAATACTCACATCTTCTTACTGCTATTTGACAAAGGAAAAAAATGTTTTTTTTTATATTTCCTTTTTTCCAATATTCCGCTTCGAAGTCTTTGTGAAGTTGTGCCCAAAGTTTACGCCGATTTTGTATACACGGTGTCAGTTTTGGCTTTTCTGCTGGTCGTCTGCATATTTTCTGCTATTTTCGTATAAGTACGACGACGAAATATTTACTCCAGATTCCTGAACCTCTCTTAAAATCACCCCGGTTTGAAGCATTTCTGTTCCAGAGAACTGTTTGGACGATTTTGCGTTCCTGCCTGGTTGAGGTAATGCGTTCTCGGCGACAATTTTGGCGATTATTTTGAAGTTACCGCTGAAATGTTGTTGGCATTTTTCCACTTTTTGGCAACATTTACCACAGACGCCTTGGATATTCCAACGGTTATTGCTATGTCGGCATTCCTCAGGTTCTTGACTTTCAAACGAACTGCAATTTGTTGCTTTTGTCCCGATGTCAAATCCGACTTTCGGCCCATTTTCAAAAAAAAAAGGAAAATCCATGTAACAAATTCAAAAGATATGTATATTTTGTACTTACTGTTGTTATACGAGTATTTTAGATATATGAATATTCACTCTTCCATTCTTTCACTTTTCAGACGATCTCAATTAGTTTTTTCTGCTGTTCACACAAGATCGAATTAATGCGCACTGGCACTTGCACACTTAACTTTTCTCTTATAAGCAAAAAAACTGGTCCTCTTCTAATCGTAGCTGGCCAATTGACCGGAAGTTCTTAAAAACACCTAAGAACATGTTAAAACCCCTTAATACCTTTTTTTTTATTTGGAGAAGCCCAAATTTGATTGAAAATGTTACCTGATATTTGAAGTTTTCAGAAAAAATGCCATCGGTCATAATTCAATGGCGTGGTACTGTATATGTTTGTGTATGCTAGCCAGTTGCCGCGTTGGCTTGCTTAATAGGCAGTAAAACGCGAATGTCGGCAAAGTCCTTGCCGGCAATGAAATTCAATCAACAACAAGCGACTTACCACCAGTGACCTGTTGCGCCAAACGCTGCTGGCTGCGGAAAAATACGAGTCAACCGACCCGCTGGCGGCCTCGGTAGCGGATGGTTATATAAAAATAACTGCATAAGTTATGAGCAGTATTGCACCCACACACACACACACACACGCAGCCACACTGAAAGGCACTCGCGATGCACGCGAGCAGACAAACAGTTGCTTGTGTATGCGCGAGAATAATCAAATAAACAGTAGACGGCGCTGTGAATATTTTAATGGACTTTTGCACTTACATATTTTATTGAAAAAAGGGAAAAATATTCATGAAAGCAAAAACAATGAGCACAATGGAATATGTTTAATAATAATAGTAGCTACAGCTGGCATAGGCCATACGCATCTACATTAAATACAGGGTGTGCCGATTGAAGTGTAAATTTGCAATATATTTTTTATTTTGCTGGAGTTATTTTATTTGTTTACTGATTACTGAAAAAAACTGCAAAAAAAAATTTTAAAAAAATTATAAAAAAATGTTTACTCCAATTTTTTTCAGTTATCAGTAAAAAAATATTTTTAATCCAATTTTTTTCCAATAATCAGTAAAAAAATATTTTTACTCCAATTTTTTTCAGTAATCAGTGAACAAATATTTTTACTCCAATTTTTTTCAGTAATCAGTAAAAAAATATTTTTACCCCAATTTTTTCAATAATCAGTAAAAGTTTAATTCCAATATCAGTAAAAAGTATATAATATTTACACATTTTATGTCTCATCTATGGCGAAAAGCTTCACACCATGAGCAAAATTATTTTTTCATATCTAAGTCATCATTTTCTCAATAATGGACTGACTTATTTGTGTTAGGAGGCCTTGTTTGTTGTATAGCTATTAGTGGATTAAGTAACAATCTGATTCTTGTTTGTTCTCTGATTCGGACTCAATTATTTTGATTATAAATTTGATTACATATTTTATATAAAAAACATTCTTCTTGCATTTCTTACTTATCGCCAAAATTTAACAAAGTATTTTATATCTTTTTTTCAGGTAAGTTCTTCATGACCTAATTCTACTGGAGTTTGAATACCGTAAGTGACACGATTAAATAATATCTACTCTACTATTTTGTAGCATTCACTATAAGTTTCTGTACCTTTTGGCGCTTGCAAAAATTCCTACATTAAATACCTCGCGTTGTTATTCTCTCTTAAAGATTGTCGTTGTCTCATTTCGCTGCGAGAGTCTTGCCGCATTTCATACGAGAAGTGAATCTAATGCTAACAGATGAATCTGGTTAGATCCATTGCGACTGCAAGTTATTCCTATTACACCGTGCAACTGCGAAAATAAGACACCAATGCTATTTAACATTTCGGAAAGCGAAGTAGCTGCAAAATATTTAACCACCTGCCGTTTTTTCGCAAAAGTTCACCATTTTTTTGTTTTCAGTACATTTAAGTTTTCCCAATTTGGGTTCGAATTTATCGAAATTATTTAAAACAAATCATATCATTGGTATTTCCAATTAATGCGCCCTTTAATAGCGTATAATAAAATTTAATGGCGCATATTTTTGTGGAACATTTTAATTTAAAATTTCTTACCCGAGTGGAATTTTTTTTTTTATTATAACAAGTTTGAAAAATAAAAAGTTTTGAGCGTCTATAGAGGAGGGTTAAAATGTTCCATAAAAATGTTCCCTGACGAATTTCAATGGGGATCTTCTCATAGTAAAATACTGTGGAAATGTGAAATGATTTAAAATGAAGAAGTCAATATAAAGGTTTGTTAAGTTTCAAGGGCCGGTTTTGATTTTGAATAAAATACAATTTTTTTAGGAAATTATTGTCATTTCTCTTTATTATGATAATATTGGTATGGCTCAATTACGTATGGAACAAAATATTGGCCAAATGGCCGCCGCGGCCTCAGCGGCACACCTCCATCCGATGGTCCAAATTTTCGATGACGCTGAGGCATAATTGAGATTCTATGCCGTTAATGTGCCGAATTATCTCATCCTTTAGCTCTTGAATTGTTGCTGGCTTATCGACGTACACCTTTTCTTTCAAATAACCCCAGAGGAAGAAGTCCAACGGTGTCAAATCACATGATCTTGGTGGCCAATTGACATCACCGCGACGTGAGATTATTCGACCTTCAAATTTTTCGCGCAAAAGAGCCAATGTTTCGTTAGCTGTGTGACAAGTGGTACCGTCCTGTTGAAACTACTTATCGTCCACATCCATATCTTCCGATTCGGGCCATAAAAAGTTCGTTATCATCTCACGATAGCGAACACTATTCACAGTAACTGCCTGACCGGTCTCATTTTGCCGCCGGCCCATAAACCGCACCAAACACTCTTTGCGGGTGCATTGGTTTTTCGGCAATCACTCTTGGATTATCATTCGCCCAAATTCAGCAATTCTGCTTTTTGACGAATCCACTGAGGTGAAAATGTGCCTCATCACTGAAGATGATTTTCTTCGAAATGTATTTTGATTTGAACGCCCGTTGTCATAATAAGCCTGAATAAATCTAGCGCGTTGCTCGATTTAGTATCTTTCCATGGTTCAAATTGAGTTAGTCTGAAATTGAACAATGTCAAATGAAATGCAAAAAAAAAAACTTGACGCATTCAACATCAGCCCTTGAAATTTAACCATCCTTTATTTAAAAAAAAAAAAAAAAAAAAAAAAAAAAAAAAAAAAAAAAAAAAAAAAATCCGTTTACTTATACATTAAAATAATATAAAATTGTGTTTTTTATTTTAATGTCATAATTTCTATATGAATTAAACAAAAGTGGAAAAAGGAAAAAATCGCCGAATAAAATGCTTAAAAAAAAATAAATTAATTTTGGGGCGAATTTCCCTACTATTTTTGCTACGAAAAAAGTACTTTTTCGAGTAATTTTCGAAAACTTCTAAATTCACATAGAAAGTAATATCATAAGAAAGATGTGTGCAAAATTTCTGCGAGATCGGTCAATAATTTTTCGAGTTATCCTGTACGCCAATTCGAAAAATATAGTTTTGAGAAAAAAGCGTCTAAAGTTTGAATACATGAAAATTCAATGATTTTTGTGACCGACCGATTAATCAGCAATTCCAGCGCCATATAATTGTCCTTCTGGAGCCTCGTAGAACTCATTCTGTTCAATTAGTTGCTGTTGACGTGCTTTACGAGCTTCTTTAGTGGCTAATGAGCTGAGCCGATTTTCTTGAATCACTCTCTTTTCATCCAGTTTTTCGGCGTAAGATTTACATGGTCGGCCAATTATTATCTTTGAAGAGTTCATTGTTTCTAAAATCGATGTATATCCTTCATTGAATAATCCAGCGGCAAGGTATGAGACCATTTCAATATTTTTTGACCCTGAATGTAGGTGTTTTGGAGCGTTTTGCGTGTGACCACCCAAACATCTTTCAAGCAATTAATCTCGTGATAAATCTAAAAATATTGGCTCCACGTGCTGCTGAATATCTGGATGTAGTGGTGCAGAGTGATTAAAATTTTCTTCAAAGGCTTTAGATTTTTGCCATTTGCTCCAGCTGTCAGGACCAGGTGGGCAGTACGTTCCCACGGCAGTCGGTTCTACATACGTAACCGGAACGGCTCGGACTTATATCCGGCCAAGGACTGTCACTTCAGCAGCATTCCTAGTATATGTAGGGGGATTGTTTATGCTGCTGCAATAACAACAGCAACAACCAAGTCGACAGTACTCATGGCTTGGCTTGTCATCCGTGGAGCACAAATGATAATAGGTGGCCACTATAGCTTTTTTCATATTCTCAACGCTGTCAACATTTCTACGAATAGCTAACCCGTAGTATACTGATAATTTGTTGATGAGAGCTTGAGTGAGTTTGCCTCTTCCTCCGAGTTTTTTATCTTTTGTGACTTTTCGAAGGCGGGTACCCATTTGCTTTTGCACGTGGCTAATACACTCACTTTTCACTGCTGGAAAATCGTCTCCATACGGATTTACATCGAGAATACCTTTAAATGTTGTTGAATCTCCATCTCCTCTATAATTACCGTATTTCACGCCATACAATTCTTCTGATCTGGAAAACATGTCTTTGATTGATTCGACTTTCATTCCATCCGTAGAGCTCTGGTGATTCTCTTGGCATTCTGGCTCGTGTTCTTCATACCATGCATTACACTCTTCAGTACCTTGTCTATTTTTCCAGAAGTTACACCCTGCACAGAAGCTAGATTTCACCACTAGATCGACAACTTTACCACTGTAGTATCCAATGAGCGTTGGAACACCATATAAAGATTGAAAGCCACATTTTTTCCATGAACCATCGCCTTGAAATTTGTCAAAAAAAAAAATATAATAAAACATCTTCTCATACAAATTTTCAATAATGGACAGGTAGAAAGGTGAGGAGATTCAAGAGACAAGTAAAAAGTCGACAACGCAACTTTACCTCTCCCAGCGCTCGAACGCAAAGAGTAGAGTTGTCACGGTTGACGATCTACAATATAAGAAATACTTAAATGCATGTTCTAAATTTTTTTTGACATATTCTTAAAGGATTATATTACCATTTCATAAAAAAAAAAAATTTCGAAATTTTACAGGTAGGTTAGGTTAGGTTATGGTGGTAGTCGGTCTGCACGATCAACTCACTTAGACCTTACAGGTCCGTTGTGATACCACTGTGCTACGCGGGAACCTCATTTATCTTCCTTCGTGGAACCATTTCGTGGCTCTTATGAAGCGTAGTATTGATGCCAACCCCACGCCAGACAGTTCTGTAAGAGAATTAAAAAAGTATTTACCTAGACAACCTGCTCTGATTTTAGCTAGGGCTGGACAATTGCAAAGGAAGTGCTCAACTGTTTCTTCCTCTTCCTCATCTCTGCAACTTCTGCAATATTCATGGGAGAAAACTCCTAGTCTCGAGGAATGCCTGCCAAATAGCCAGTGACCGGTTAAACAAGCCACGACCTTCGAGATATTGTCTCTTGAGAGACTAAGCAGTTTCTTTGTTCTTTTCTTGTTTATTTGCGGCCATAGTAGCCTAGCTGTTAGACATGTATCTTCATTTCTCCATGACCTATTGGCCTCTTGGATAAAGTGTTTTTTTATTATTAGTTTACTCGTGGCCATGGGTATTCCAATGGTACTTTTATCACTCAGCAGTTGGAGAGCGGTACCCTTTCTGGCTAGCTCATCTGCTTTACAGTTTCCCTCAATATCTCTGTGTCCCGGAACCCAAATAAGGCTGACCTTGAATACGTCACTAATATCATTTAAAGCTGCCCGGCATTCCTGTGCAACCTTCGATCTTAGTAAAGTCGCATTCATTGATTTGATGACCGCCTGGCTATCCGAGAATATATTTATAATCGTTTTTGTTTTACAGGTATCTGCCCCCTTAATTTATTTCTTTCACTATACTACTGTGGGCAAAAAGTAAGGTGAATTTATATGTCAAACTTTGCGGGATTAAAATTTCGCTCTAGTTATTCTTTTCATGAGTTGGCAGCACTGTTAATAACATCTGGGCCAACTTTCATGTGAATGTCATTATCAGTAATATATTTACGCTTGTGTTTACCAAACGACCAAGAGTGCATTTTTCGATTTTTACAATGTCTGATTTGATTGATCAGAGAAGTGCCATCAAATTTTGTTTGCGGAATGAAATTTCGGCTGCGGAAACGTTAGGGCGCAAAAATTGTCGGTTGACTGTTAAAGACCTTACTGATATGATCGGGATATCAGAAGGATCTGTGAAAACCATTTTGAAAGATCATTTGGGCCTACGAAAAGTCAAATTTCGTTTAGTACCGAAAACTCTCAATATCTTGGAAAAAAGTCGTCGCGTTGATGTGTGTGAAACAATGCTTTCAGACTATCAAGACAAGCCCAAATGCATCATTACGGGAGATGAGACTTCGATTTATGCTTATGACCCTGAAACGAAACAACCGGCCAAGCGAATATCGTGCTTAAGGCGAGGCCAGACCGAAAAGAGCTCGTCAAATTCGTTCAAAAATAAAGGTCATGATGACAGTTTTTTTCGATTTTCATGGTGGGGTGCATTATGAATTCCTTCCACCTGGCCAAACTGTTAATAAGGAATACTATTTGAGCGTTATGCGTCGTTTACGTGAAGCAATTCGTCTAAAAAGATCAGAATTATGGGCCAACAACTCTTGGTTTTTGCATCACGATAATGCACCATCTCACACTGCACTCGTTCTTCGTGACCATTTCGCCAAAAATTCCACGCATATCGTTCCGCAACCACCGTATTCGCCTGATTTAGCTCCGTGTGACTTCTGGCTATTCCCAAAACTCAAGAGACCACTCCGGGGAACGCGTTTCGAGTCGATTGAGGAGATAAAAGCTGAATCGAAGAAGGTGCTGATGGAAAATGGACTATTTGGCATGTTTCGGGGATTGGAAAAATCGTTGGCATAAGTGTATTTCATCGAGAGGGGATTATTTTGAAGGGGATCAAATTGATTTACAAGAATAAATAAAGATTTTTCATTTTACAACCAAATTGACCTTACTTTTTGCCCATTAGTATCTCGTTTCATCCAGATGAGCTCGCATTTAGAATATATACAAGACTTTCTTCAAGAGTAACGAAATAATGTTTTTGCTGAAGCTTTTATTTTAATTAACGGTATTGGCTGTGTGATAAATAGAAGGAAGAGCTCAACCGAACGCCTAACAGAAGTATAAGCACTAATTTTTTTCTCTTTACTTTATATTTATTGACTTTGCTGGCGTCCAACCTAGCATTTGCTGACGAGGTTCCACTGTCGCCTGCCTGCGGTTGTATGCATTCAATTTGTTGTTATAATTGAGTAACTATGAGCAGGCGAACAGGCAAGTATTATAGTTTTCACATAAATGGTGTATTTATGTAAATATTTGTCGGTATTACACTTCCCACTATTCACATCTACAGAAATATGTGCATGAGTGTGTATTAGTGCAGTGCTGATAGTTACTATAGTGGTTGCCGCCACCGCCACCGCCGACGCCAGCGGGTTAAGTGAAAATATTTTCATAGCAAATTATTAGACCGTTGCAATTTTGCTACACACTGGCGCTGGTAAATTCGCGACCAGCACAAATACTCACGCATACACTCACACATATGTATTTACATACAAGTTGCTTGCAAGTTAGTCGACTGTTGCTCTTAAATCAAATTGGCATATTTTGTTGGTGGTCCTTTAGAGCTGTGCTATTTATTTGGCGCGATACGGCACGTACTGCATAATACAGTCATAGCCACATACATATGTACACACATACATACATACACACTTTTAAATGTTTGCAAATATTTACTTGCTTTGCCTTTGGTTGGGTGTGGCCACATGCAGACTTAATTAAATTTCGTTCACTGCTTTTGCTGCTATGGAATTTATTTTGTAAATTGAAATACTACAGCCATTTTTTGTGTGCGTACCCTGACCCTTTCCTTGCCTACGCGTCGTATCCTTTCTGAAATTACTGAAAAAAAAAAAAAAAATGTTTTGTTTTTTTGCTTGTTTGCCTCTATGGCGACCGTCTGGCAAGTCAGCCAGCTGTCTGGCCACTAAGTACTTTGTGTGCCTGTATATGATACTAAAGTAGGATTGCCGTGGAGTAATTAATCTTTATTAAGCAAATTTTATTGACAAAATTTCATTATATCAAAAAAGTCGAAAGGATTTATATTGAGGTTTTTTTTTCTAAGCATTTTTAACGCGTTAAAATAGGCATCTGATTTATACAAATTAAATGACCGCTCACAACCACATGATGAATGAAGGCTGCAAATCGTGGCGAGTTCTTCAGACTCATAAATCGAAGTGATGCTAAGTAGTGACTCTCAACAGTTGCTCGGCCCGAATCGCTATCTGTTTGCTACATGAACGGTAGTGGGCCACTATTGGCTATTCTTCCTTTAAGTATTGCAGACTACAAATATTTAAAAATGCGCGACAACCGGTGCGGTACGTGCTGGGGGCGCCAGTTGTTGGAAATATCCGATTCAGTGGCGGGGAAAGGATTCAGCTTTAGTAAATTAACTGCAGAAAATCAAACCAATAATCCACTTGGTTAAGTTGGGTACCCTTCAGCATCCATTCAATCCGGTGGTAATGAGTTTCTTTGTACTAACTTATACCAGATGCCGCAAAATTAATCATCCAATTTTGTTTTTAAATAACTTTTTGACTAAATGAAAAACAAATGTTTTGGAGTGATGGATATATTTATATTGACTTTTACGCGCTGCATTGCTTGCCTGTTTATTTACTGCAACTGTCTACTTTGCAAGTGTCAAATGAGATTTACTCATGGCGCCATTAGCAAAAATTATTACATCTTCCGATAGAGTGATTAATTGTGCGCCACCTTGTGCTAACAAAGTCTTGTCATACAGAACAAATGTATGTGAGCCTATTGAGAAAAAAAAGTGATTAAAAGGCAATGACTGCCATTTTTCCGTCAGGCCAATTTATTAAGCGAGGTGGCTTATCAATGTAATTGTTGAGCCCATTCAAATAAAGTTTGAAAATTTGAGCTATATGGTTGAGTTTGTAGTTGTTCGGACAATATTTTTATATAAAAAAAAAAATAAGAAAAACAAAATAAATATTTAAAAAATAATAAAATGAATAGAAAAAAATTATAAAAACCAAATTATTTAAGAATTATAAAAAAATGTATAAAATCAAAATTACTAAAACATAAAATAAAAAAGTTTTCAAAAAATATTAAAAAACTAAACAAAAAAATTATTAAAAGTAAAAAAAATATATATATAATAGGACTATGAATAAGTTCGTGCGGTTTTTTTCGAAATTTGAAACTTTATTGACGTAAAATGGTTACAAATTTAATATTCAAAATATTGTCCATCGCTTACTACTACTTTTTCCCATCTTTCTGGCAATTCACGGATTCCCTTTGTGAAAAATTCGGTCGGTTTTGCCGCAATCCACGAATCGATCCATTTTTTGACTTCATCGTAATTACGGAAGTGCTGGTCAGCCAGGCCATGTTGCATCGATCGGAAGAGATAGTAATCGGATGGCGCAAGGTCTGGACTATACGGCGGGTGGGGTAGGACATCCCATTTGAGCGTTTCTAAGTATGTTTTGACCACTTGTGCAACATGTGGCCGAGCATTGTCATGTTGCAAAATAACTTTGTCGTGTCTATCGGCGTATTGCGGCCGTTTTTCTCTCAGTGCTCGGCTCAAACGCATCAATTGTCGTCGGTAGACATCCCCCGTAATCGTTTCATTCGGTTTCAGTAGCTCATAATACACAACACCCAGCTGGTCCCACCAGATACACAGCATAACCTTCAGGCCATGAATATTCTGCGCCGACGTCGATGTTGAAGCATGGCCAGGGTATCCATACGTTGCCCGACGTTTTGGATTGTCGTAATGGACCCACTTTTCATCGCCAGTCACAATTCGATGCAAAAAACCCTTTCTTTTGTGCCGTTGAAGCAGTTGTTCGCATGCCATAAAACGGCGTTCAACGTCTCTTGGCTTCAATTCATACGGCACCCAATGGCCTACCTTTCGGATCATTCCCATGGCTTTTAAATTGGAAATGGTTGATTGATCAACTCCCAAAGTTTTTGCAACCTCTTCTTGCGTTTGAGCCGGATCTTGATCGAGCAATTCCTCCAATTCGGTATCCATGAACTTTGGCGGCGCACCCTCGCGTTCTTCGTCTTCCAAGCCAAAATCACCACTTTTAAAGCGTGCAAACCACTTCTGGCACGTTCGCTCAGATAGAGCATGCTCACCATAAACTTCCACCAAGATACGATGACTTTCGGCTGCTTTTTTCTTCATATTAAAATAATGAAGAAGAATTCCCCGCAAAAACACATTATTTGGCACGAAATTCGACATTTTCAAGTGTGGTAAAAATATTGTTGTTTACGCTTCAAATAAAAAACTTATACTGACGTTTGTGCCTTACGACAGTAGCTCTCCAATGAATGTTTGGAAATGTGGATCGATGGAATAATAATCAAGTTACGCCATCTGTTGTAAAACCGCACGAACTTATAAATAGACCTATTATATAAAAAAACGATAAAAACAAATTATGAAAAAAACGTTATAGAAAACAATTATAGAAAAGTATCAAAAAATTAAAATCATGAAAAGATATTAAAGTAAAAGAAGTAAAAAAGAATAATTATAAAGAAATAAATTATAAAAAGAATAAATTGTAAAAAATTTATAAACATAAACATAAAAAAAATTGAATTAGATTATTAACAAGAAAGTAAAGAAAAAAATTATAAAAACAAAACAATTTATAAAAAAAGAAACAAAAAAAGAATTATAAAAAAATATACAAAATAAAAAAGAAATATTAAAACGTAACTGGTTATAAATTAAAAGAAAAAAGTTAAAAAAAAAATATTTAAAACATAAAGAAAGAAATGATTAAAAGAATAAAAAAAAAATGATAAAAACCAAATTATAAAAAAAAACATTTAAAAAAACAATTATCAAACAAATATTACAAAATTAAAATCATGAAGAAATTGTAGAAAATTTTGAAATAGTAAAAAAACAAATTAATTGTAAAAAAAGAAAAATCAAAGATGGAGGTTGAATTAGTTTTAAAGGTTTTTTTTCGAAGATTTGGGGCTTTATTGTGAAAAAACGGTACAAAATATTTTATTCGAAGTATTGGCCATCGCTAGCTACAACTTTCGCCCATCTTTCGGGCAATTTCCGGATGCCGTTTCTCCAAAATTCTGGCCGCTGCTTGGCTATCCATGACTCAACCCATATTTTGGTAGCCTCGTACGAGGAGAACCGCTGGTCCGCCAAATCGAGACTCATATGCCGGAACAAATGATAATCGGAGGGAGCTATGTCTGGACTATACGGCGGGTGGGGTAACACTTCCCAGCCAAGCGTTCCAAGGTATTTTTTGACAGGTTGAGCAACATGCGGCCGAGCGTTGTCATGTTGCAAAATAACCTTGTCGTGCCTTTTTACCGTTTCCGGCCGTTTTTCTTTCAATGCCCGGCTTAAACGCATCAATTGCAGTCGGTAACGATCCCCCGTGATTGTTTCGCCCGGTTGGAGCAGCTCAAAATATACGACGCCGACCTGATCCCACCAAATGCAGAGCATGATTTTCTTGCCGTGAATATTCTGCTTGGCCGTCGACGTTGATGCGTGGCCGGGCAAACCCCATGATTTTTTGCGTTTTGGGTTATCGTAGTGGATCCATTTTTCGTCGCCAGTCACCACCCGATGCAAAAAACTCTTCCGATTTTGTCGCTCGATCAGCAATTCGCACGTAAAAAGTCGCCGTTCGACGTCGCGCAGCTTCAACTCGTACGGGACCCAATGTCCTTGCTTTTGGATCATTCCCATCGCTTTTAGACGCTTGCAAACGGTTGATTTATCAACGCCCAATGATTCAGCAAGCTCTTCTTGGGTTTGGCACGAGTCCTCGTTTACCAATTCCCCCAATTCCACGTCCTCGAACTTTTTGGGCTGGCCAAGACGCTCCTTGTCTTCGGTGTGAAAATCACCACTTTTGAATCGTCGAAACCAGTACTCACATGTTGAAATCGACGGAGTATGGTCTGGGTAGGCCTCCTGCAGCAATTCACGGGCTTGGGCTGTATTTTTTTTCAAATTGAAGCAGAAAAGCAAAGCTTCCCGCAAATTGCGTTTCGACGGCACGAAAGTTGACATACTCGGAGCACGAAAACACTGCGTTGTTTATACTTCAGCGAAATGACAGATACTGATATAGTCCAGTCAAAAGAAGATTTAACTTAGTAATTTTAGGAGTATGCGAGTTTATGGTTTTATTATGTAAAACCCATCACTGTGAACTTAAATTTGAGTTTTCGGGGCCGGGGGTTGTGTCCCGCGGCCGCCATCTTGGAAATAAGGGTGCAACTGGTTTTTGCGATTATCTCGTGAATTTCGAAATTTACGAAAATTTTGTAAAATACTTTTTTGTAGATAATAATGATAATTTTTAAGAAAAATAAGACTCAATTCAAGAAAACTAGTAATCGACTATATCATGTCTATGTTATCTTAATCGATTTTCAGGTGTAGGAAAATTTCGAAACATGAAAATTTCAAAATGCGATATCTCTGCGAAAAAAAATGATATTTGAGCAAACAGAACGCCATTTGAAAAAAGAAGGCCTGTATTTAAAGATGTCATCCTTTAATTTTGGTGAAAGAAAACATCTGCAAAGCTACATAACCTCAAATATGGGCAAAAATGGTGTTTTTTGCACTTTTAGGTTAGGATATCTCGAAAACCAGAGCTGATAGAGCAATTCTGAGGCCAGATTTGGATTCAGCGCATCATAAGCCTTCGGCGGAAATATATAGTCTGGTTTCTGGGTCCGAATGTTGGTTAAATTTTGTCGGCCTGTGTAATCATGTACGCGCTTCGCTAATGTATTGGTTGCTCCGCTTAGCAGCTCAAAATCATACGACTAAATAAAGATAGCGGAAAAAACTTATAGACAAAAATGTTCACAAAAGAATGCTCTATAAAAAAGCTCTGATGTATATTTTCCATAAAATCAATAAAAAAAGGTTATTACGCTTTAAAACAATTCATCCCTTAATTTTTCGCGTAATTTTGTTTATAACTTTTTTATTATTAATTTTACAATAAAAAGTTTTGAATGAAAGTTGTAGATAACATTATTATCTACAAAAAAGTATTTTACAAAATTTTCGTAACTTTCGAAATTCACGAGATAATCGCAAAAACCAGTTGCACCCTTATTTCCAAGATGGCGGCCGCGGGACACAACCCCCGGCCCCGAAAACTCAAATTTAAGTTCACAGTGATGGGTTTTACATAATAAAACCATAAACTCGCATACTCCTAAAATTACTTAGTTGGCTATTTTTTTGTCTCTTTTGACTGGACTAATAAACAAAGCCTAGGGATGAGGCTTTGTCATGAATATAGATTCAGTATTGCCAACGCGATAAAGTGATAAATAGCGCCATCTGTGTGTCACCTTTAAAACAAATTCAACCTCCCAATATAACAACAAGATTAAAAAAAATTAGTATAAAAATAATAAAAAAGTAAAAAACAAAAATTCTAAAAAAAATATCTATATATAAAAAAATTGCAAAAAAAAAATATATACAAGACGGGAAAAAAATTATTAAAATAAAAAATAAAAGTTTTTAAAAAAATTATAAAAATCTTATTACAAAAAATATTTAAAAATTATAAAAAACAAAAAAAAAAGTTTATAAAAAGTTAAAAAAAAAAATAAAAAATAAGAATTATTGAAAAATGTACAAAAATGAAGAAAATAAAACAGTATAAAAAATTAAAAACCAAAATTATTAAAAAACTAAAAAATAAATTTTATGAGAAAATTTATCAAGGAAATCAAAAAAAATGTAAAGAACTAAAAACCGAAATATGAAAAAATTAAAAAATTAAATTTATATAAAAAATAAAAATTATGAAAAGATTAAAAAACAAAGTTATGGAAAAAATATGCAAAAAAATTCTTAAAAAATGAAGGTTTATACAAAATATATAAAAAAGTTAAGAACTAAAAATTAAAAAAAGTAAAAAAAAAATTAAAAAAATGTAAAAGATTTATAAAAAAATATATAGAAATTAAAAAAAAAAATTTTAAAAAGTAAAAAATATATATAAAAAAAGAAATAGTATATACAAAATACAAAAATTGTATAAAAAAAAAAATAAGAAATATGAGGCGACGAAGAGAAGAAATACAAACAAGAAGAGTTTATAAACAAGAAAGTAAGGAAAAAAATATTAAAAACAAAATTATGTAATATAAAATAAAATTTATGTTGTATGAAAAAATAGTCGTCAAAACTTTGCATGTCATGCTGCTGCTATTGTAAACACAGGTGTAGCCCAGATATTTATTTCAAACCATTTTTTGTAAACTATTTCGCATAGCTATTGGCTTAAATCAAATTATGAAATATTCGGCCCTAAAAGAGTAATGCAACAGAAACTGCACTAATTTTCGCCTCCGAATTGTTATGCCCGCAACTGTACTGGAACTCGTAAGTTATAGTTTGGGATAAAATTTCATATAGAGAGGACTTACATTTGCAATATATTTTAAAGTGCCGTACCTTCCATTGTTGTTTTTTTGTTTTTTGTTTTGGATTATTTAATTTTGTTAAACTTCTCTATGCACCAGCCAGGTGGCTGAAAATTTAAGTAGGTACTAAAGCTCTGTTTGTTTAAATTTTAAATGTTTGAAATTCGCATGAGAAAATATAAATATAAGATATTTTTTCAAACCAAATTCTTCTGGCTGAAAGTCAGAAGGTGTATAACACTACATATTGACAAGTTTTTGCCATTTTTATAACATAAAAAATTAATGATATTTTTTCATATTTTTTATGGTTTTATATTATATTTTTTTTGTTTTATAAAATATAACTCATGCCACAATAAATCCATATATTGCAAAGTTTTAAACATTTTACAAAAATTATAAAAAAATAGCAAATTTTCTGCTTAGTCAGAATTTTTGGAAAAATTCCAAAATTCAGTTTTATAGCCCATTCAATTTTAGTATAACAAAGTGCAAGTTTAAAGTGGTCCGAAATTCGCCAAAATGTTAAATTTCGATCACTTCCGTTTGCTGGGACCTGGCCTTTCGATTTCTATGAATAAAAAAAAATATCGTGCTTTTGTCATCTGCTGACAGTATTTAAGCATTCGTATGTGAAAGATTGATTTTAAGAACTGCAAGTTTATGGTGCTCAAATATTTATGACCACAACTGTATGTATGTGTGAAAGAGACACAATTTCCTCTATCTTTTTTCCGAAATTCGTCCGGTCACCGCAGTGAGGTTTGCGTGAAAATATATTTATTCTTTCATGGCCAGAAATACATACAATATAAATATTTGCTAGTAAATAAGGTGCGGTATTTCTCTGCAGGCATGCATGTATGTGTGCGCGATGTATTTGTGTGAAAACCGCAAACCGTTATCCATATTGTATTTATGTGTCCTTTGCACACTTTTTTCCTTGTTCTTATTTTTATTTAATTTCATTTTATTGCATTTTTTTTGTGCCTGCAACTGTCTGCTGCTTGACATGACCATAAAAAATGGGCATGAATCAAATGAAATCGATTATAAAGATTTTTTCTACCAATGCGCAAATTTATGTTGCTTCAATTTTTAATGTTCGGTTTTAAGTGCAACAATGAAAAAACTAAAAATAACAAATTATTCTACTGTAAGTTATAATGGGCAATTAACTTTTTTTATTGTTTTTTTTTTCTAACGATCAAATGTGTGCCGTTTTTTTCTAAATTGCGAATAATGTGGTGTTGTTTGCGGGTGAAATGATTTGAGAAACAAAAGTCTTTATAATCATATGCTGACCATAAACCAGAAAAACTATTTTTGAATGCTTATCCTCATTGAGGAGTGAGATAACCGATTATTTTCCAGGGAGCGTCCCTAACTAACAGGCTCGCTTTGGCCATTGAACTCAAATGATCAGAATATGAATGAATCTTTAATTCCGTAATGTAAGCGTCGGGAAGCTGATTAGCGCCATGGTGCTGTTAGTCTCAGAAATTCTAGTCAAACAGTTGTTCTCCCTGAATAGATAAGGTAGTAGTCCGGTGTAACGACCGAAATTTCGACGTTTTTTCATGAATCTTTTTTAAAAAGAAAATAAAATGCGATAAAAAATGCCTTAAAAAAAAGATGAGTTGGTTCGGAGAAACACACAGCCTTCCAAAGTCATCTGAAATAAAAAATTCAAAGAGATTATTCTTCTGTAAACTTTATTTTAGGTCTCGAACATAAAATATACATAAAAAAAAAAAAAAAAAAAAAAAAAAAAATGGCGGACTTTTGAAAAAAGTTCTCAAAATCTAATTTTTTTTCTTCATAAATTGTTTAAATTAAATAGTTTATAATTAAAAAATTAAATCGGTTGATTAGTTTTTTGTCAGTGATTCCCCGAAATTTCGAAAGCATGGTTTTGAGAAAAACGCGTTTAAAGTTTCGACAACAGCTACTGCTGGCGTGTCACACGCTTTCATACACACTACTGCGCGCTCTCTCATTTTAGCTATAACTTTAAAAATAATTAAAATTTCTGTCTGAAATTCGTATAGTATTTTTTTAAGATGTTTTCTTCCGAAAAATGTAAAAAAATCGATTTTTTTAACACCGGGCTACTACCATAATACAGCAGATAACTCAGTGCAATATCTAGTTTGAGGGCGCATTGGTTTGAGCTCAAGATGAAAGTATCGGGTGTCTTTTTAGCTGTATGAGACTTATCGATATTGATAATAGTGGTTTGAAAGCTATATTGATAATTCAGCTCAGTAAGATTTGGCACTCAGCATAAATCGTTTCAACCCAGAAAAATGCTTCCAAATTGCGGAAATTTTCTTTGACCAATAAATAAAAAAAGAAAACATATATAAATAAATCTATTCGCGAAGTTCATAGAACACTGCCGGCATTATCGGTGCTTATTTCTTTCTTTCGAAAAGAGGTACGAGCTGCCGTTGCGGTAGCTAGCGGACGCTATCGGTGCGTGCTGACTCAATTTTTGTTTTCATCATCTAAACATCGACGACATTTGGTTCCAACCAGACGGCGCAACTTGGCACTCTGCGCGCTTAACAATCGATTTGTTTCAATATTCGAGCCACCATTGACGCCACGTGGCCATATTTATTGGAAAAAGTATTCAAAAACTAGACTGAAAGTACTTAAAGACTGGAATGGGGCGTGTAACTCGTAGCCGCGTACCATATTCACAAATCTATAAAATTATAATCTCAAACAAAAAAAAAAAAAAAATCATTCGAGCAATATTTCTGGTTTGTATTATCCTTTCAAGTTCTCAAGCTCACCTAATACTATCACTATAGGTTTTTCTATTAACCAAAGGTTTTTCTATTCATCAGCGGTTTTTCTATTTACAGCCACAATTTTTTTTATAGCCAAAGTAATTTTTAAATTGTATAGCATACCCGAGCAGGGCTTGTACTTATATGAGTTCCAGGACACTCCGATGTTCAAGGAAACGAAATTGCCGATGAATTGGCCAACCGTGGATCAGCGGTTCCCCCACAAGGGCCAGAGCCAATAATCGGAATCAGTTCTGCAGGATTTGGATCAGCGATAATGTAGGCAATCTACACAAAGAGCGATTGTCCGGTCTAGAACGCTGCAGAACCGCAAAGTGTTTTGTGACAAGCCCGAACAGAAAACTGTCAAACTTTGTACTAAAACTTGGAAGTAAATACATTCGGTTGACATATGACCACCATTGGAATAAATGAGAATCCAATGTGCCTGTCGTGCTTGGAGGAGGCGGATAGCACTGATCACTTTCTCTGTGTGTGTCCTGCCTTTGCTAGAGCACGGCTACGAGTTTTGGGTTCCGATGTCGTGAGAATGAGTAATATTCCTTCTCTAAAACTGGAGGATATTTACAGATTTGCCAAAGAATCTTGAAAATTCTCACAGGACTAACTATCTCCATCTCTGTCTCTATTCTTTTCTATTTCTTTCTCTGATACTTTTCTCCTTCCCTCCTTGACTATCTACCCTCTTTCCAGAGCTTTACATACAATGGGCTTTTTAGCCTGAGTGTTTTATTAGGCACCAAATCTCTTGGTGCTTCTTGGCTCAACCTATTACAATTTCAATTTCAATTTCTACAGAAACTAAAATAGCAAATAGCTATTCAGTTCTCCTTAAAGTATGCAACACTCTCTATTCCTGAAATCATAGGCAAAGGCGCTTTATTCACACGCAACGTAAATGCCATGAAAGTTCGATCAGTTGTTTTGGAGCGACATCATCAGGGACATTTTGCTTTTTATCTCGCGACAAACTTTTCTGGACTCATCGCGAAGTCCAGGAAGGTGGAGTTGTTTTTCATTTTGGGTTACCTGTTTTTGTTTAGGTATCTGTGTTTTCTTGTGAGGTCTAGGCTTTTACTAATGATAGCCTGTCCTACTCAAAATTCTTTCAGCCCACCACCAATATTTTATTCTTCACGAGACTACTAGGTTGTAGGCCTTTTCAGGCCAAGTATTATCTAACATTAGACACAGAAGATCTGTTTGGTCAACATGACGACCATTGGGCACACTGCAGATACAAAATTACGATTATTACCAAACATTAGTGATAAAAATCAGAGAACTACAATACGAAATTGCATATTCCAACTGATATATTCAGGCGCTGACAGACGGATTTAGTAGACTTACTTAGCTCGTTGACTTTATCGTTTCGGCAGTGTTAGTAATTGACAAGAAATTTGAAGAATAAGAAACAGAAATATTTCTTAAATTCTGAAATAAGTTAGGTTAGATTGAAGCGGCTATCCACCGTGGGATACAGTCAGGCTCACAGCCCATTGTGATGCCGCGTGGGTAACTTGTGCTAATATCTTCTAAAACAGTGCGTACTTTTCAAAAATTTCAGAAGATCTCTTTGATTTCCAAAGAACTAAGATCTCATTCATTCCAGAAATCCCACCTATACTGGTAAATGTACGTCTGGGTAGAGCAGGGAAATGACACAAAAGGCGCGGGATCATCTCTTCCTCATCTAGACACCCGCTGCAGAAGTCATGTGTTTGCACACCCATCCTCTGGGCGCGCCTGCTGATTAGGCAATGCCCCGTTATAACTGAAATCAGTGTGCTAAGACTGTTCTTATCTCGTCTTAGCAGAGATTCTGTGCGTTTAGCATTGAGAGTCGGCCATAATTGTCGGGCGATTCTGAATGTGGTTTCATTGCGCCATCTTTCATTCGCTGCTCTCACAATTTCCTGAAAGATAAGCAGTTTACCTGTTTCCAAGGGTATGCCTATATCACAGTCTATGTACTCATCGGTCAATTTGGTGCCGAGTTTCGGTAGTTCATCGGCTCTACAGTTTCCATCAATGTCACAATGGCTAGGAACCCATATTATCATTAGGTGAAATGACTCAACCACTACTAAAACCTGGGAAACCCGCCAACCAAGGGGAATATTATCGCTCGATAACTCTCCTTTCCCCATGTAGTGAAGGCACTTGAAGCCCTCCTACTCCCACCCTTGAAGAAACATCTTCACAACGAGGTTAACATGCTACCTGCTAAAGAATATAACAAACTGCTCAGCAAACAGTTCCTGTTAGAGTGCTACCGTAGGTTTCAGACACCTGCTTAAGCCAGAGCCACCTCCCAGGCACGTCAGGAGACACCTACTACACTACTACACTACGAGACGGACGAGATTCAGGACAAAAGAAACAGACACCTACTGGACCAGGCAGTGTTTAGATAGACAATAAACGACATTTACCGGGAGGCTGTTACCACCTTTATAAGTTCCCGTCTAGTGAATGCCGTAACCGTAGTCTAACTACCACCCATTGCAGATGAAGAGCTTCAGCTTCTCCGTCAGACCCGCGTAACACTGGCACACTTACGTAATGGATATTGTAGCAGGTTAAACTCCTACTTATCCAGCATTTACCCCGACATACCAAACTTATGTCCGGCATGTGAAGGCATCCCACACGACACTAACCACCTTTTCACATGTCCCATCAAACCCACTCATCTAACACCCCTCTCCCTCTGGACCCAACCTGTCGAAACAGCATGTTTCCTGGGCCTACCTTTAGATGAGCCTAACGGAGATGACCGTTGATATACTCTACACTCATGGGGCTTCTCTTACTGCTACAACAACAATAACAACTCAGACATCTCGTTAAGAGATGTGTGGCATTTCGTGGCTACTTTGGAGGTTGTTGACTGTTTTGTGAGGGATTTATCGCCGCCTGGCTGTCAGTAAAAATGTAGTAGATATCATCTCCAGGTATCGCATCGCACTGTCCCAGTGTCAAACTGTCGTTATTGCCATCAGTTCAGCCTGAAAGGCACTACAGTAGTCGGAAAGCCGAAAAGAGTCCCGAGATGTTCGGAATATACACCTCCGCCCATCCTGCGCTCGAGCTTTGAGCCATCTGTGTATGCATGGATGGACACGCCCTGTCTTACATCGTCCCGTTCTCACTCTTCCCTCGAGGGTAGAGGGGTGGTGAATGTTGTAATGGCAAGTATAGGCGGGACTGTGTTGTCAGTCCACCTGTCTGGGAAGCTCCAAATTGCCAGCCAGGATTTTACCGTGGCCGTAGTCCATGTTCGACCGCTTACTCAAAGTGTTCAACTTTATTGCCGCACTGCGCGCGATATATCTCGCCTGCAGGTCTACCGTAAGGAAGTTTAATCTCGCATGCAATGATTTCGAAATGATCAAAAAAGTGCCAAGTAATATTTTTTACCACCTCATTTTGATTTGCATAAAATAAAGCTTCGGCCCATCTACCGCTACTGAATGCCCGCAATGTTTTTTTTTATTTTTTTTATACTTTTCTGCTATTAATTCACGAGTAGTTTTGCTGCGCTCTTAATAATTCTCTACAAATGATGCATACTGATTTATACACCTACTTGCGTACATTTTCCACCTTAAGGGTCATTTAAACGCATTGCACTCGATTAAGCGATTTTCCATTTGCAATTCATCACCCACTTGTTGTTGTTGTTGGCTGTTTTTATAATACTCGCACAATTGCTTTTTATTTGAAATGACGGTTTTTACGTGTGTAACCGTGTAATGACCTTTGAGCGCCACGAAAATCACATAAAGGATAAAAGGTGTGTGTTGTTTTTTTGCTACCTCAACCAACCACAAGCCAAATAACAACAGCAACAACATTAACAGACGGCTGCTGTTCGAAATAAATGATGTCCTTGGCCTCGTAACATTAATGTGTTTTTGAATATGTGCTGATGGCTGCAATGAATATATGTATGTATGTGTGCATGTGTGTGTGTGTGAATGAATGTTCCAATACTCTATTCAAATCACTACAACAGAGTGTATATATGTTATTTTCCGTTCATGTATGTGTGTTACGCTCTGCTTCACAATAAAAGTAAAATAGATTTTCGTATACTCGTAATAGTCATTCTCCTATTCTTTCATTCTCCCACACCATTATTGCTGTTTACTAATGTCTCTCTCTCACTTTCTATTTATTACAGGTATGTACGAGTGCGACACTGGCACTCTTTAATTAAAATAAATATCCCTCAAGCACCACACAACACATTTTTTCTTTGGTAAGTCTGCAAAAAGTAAATAAAATCTGCTACAGCTGTCAAATCCACTTTCCGCTTTCCACTGCTGCTAAGTGGCAAGCCATATTTTTGTGCGCTTAAAATCGTAAATTTAATTTCATGCGCCCATATGTGGCGCGAGTCGCCCCATAGCAAATGCTACCTTTTTACTGCTTTGGTATCGTTCAAGTGCCCTAAAAAAATACATTCACTCAAGGCTCATAAACAATTCGGCTTAGTCGTCGCGTGAAAGGGGTTTAATGTTGCTACAGTGCAAAATTTATTACTTTTCGTAATGTGCCATTAAGAGCTTTCGTAAAGGGGGGGAAGGAAATCAATATTAAATGGCCGGACATTTTTTATTATAAAATGATTGCTTCTCATAATAGAATGTGATTGCGCTGTAGCTGTGCGGCGGACAATGAAAAATATTCTCTGAAGTACTTTTAACAATTTCAATTTCAGTCGCGTACTGACTTTCGAAACTTCTTAAGTTCTGTGTGGGCATTCAAAGTACATAGAAGTTTCTAGAAATAAAAAGAATAACATTTTTTCCTAAACCTATGTATTTTGTGGGAAACAATTCGCTCTTTCTCCGGCGATTTATACTCTTCAAGATTATGTCAAATGCGCTGGAATGTCCTGTGGGATGTTTATACAAGCAATTTGGACGGCTTCCTCGTTCAATAATGCTTTCTAATCGTCAGCAAATAAATTTTGGGACATTAACTTATTAGAATGTGGGGTCTTGTCGACAGTTTAAGCACGCTCTTCTGTCATTTTCAGCCTTTTTAACTTGGTATTTGTGAATATGATCCAATTTGAACCATTTTGCACAATTATATCTTCAGATTTATTGGCTTTATCTCCACCTCAAATAGAGATGTTTCGTAAAAAATAAGATTTTTTTTGAAATAAGGCATTTTCTGCAGGCGCGACTTATGTGTAGCATTGTTTTTAAATTCAAAATTATACGAGTCTTATTTTCTGCCTTGTAGAATTACTCCTATGAGCGATTCCATTTCAAGTGATCCCAGAACATTGCAGTAAATTTTTTAGAAAATGTCTGGTCTTTTTGAAGGCTGGAGCATAGTGAGAGGTAAACTGCATTTTTCAAAATAAATTAGAAATTTTGATTTTTTTTTTATTTTTGCTTGTTTTTTTATTTTTGTTTGTTTAGTTTTTTTTTTTTATTTCTTTTATTTCTTTCATTTTTTTTTTTCTTTTATTTTTTTTTTATTTTTTTTTTTTAATTTTTTTTTTTTTTAATTTTTTTTTTAAGTGAAATATCTTCGGTTTTTTATAATTAAAATAAAAAAAATCAAAACAATTAAAAAAATGTTTCTTTTGGAAAGAATATACTTTAAAAAACTTTGTGGGTAAAAAATTAATGATCTTTATGAAATTAATAAAAGTGATTTTTTTTGTTCTAAAAAACTTGTCAACTTTTGAGATTTATTCTATGCTGACAATTTGTGTATATAGTTTTTCAAATAACTTCGGGTTTCTATTAAATTAAATTACTATTTTTTTTGTTCTAGGTTAAAATATTATAAAAACAAAAAACAAATTAAAAAAAAGCTTAATAATTATATATTTATTCACTGCCATTTTAGCCTAGTTTTTTAAAGTGAAATATCTTCGGTACTTTTTAACATTGAAACAGTTTTTTTTTTAATTTTCGAGAAATAGATAAATTTTTAAAAATCGGTTTTGAGACAAATCTAAAATCATTAGATTAAATTAAAAAAGACATAATTTTGTAAATTTTTAAGAAAACATTTGTTGAAAAACATTTTTTAGAATAAATTAGTAATTTTATTTAATGCAGAAAATTTTGGTGTAGTTTTCTATAAAATGAAATATTTTCGGTTCTTTTCAATAAAAAAAAAAAAAAAAAAAAAAGTTTTTTTTGGAAACAGTATACTGTACAATTTTTTTTTCACGAATCCATTAATGATCTTAATTAAATTAAGAAAAATTTCAGAAAAAAAATTTAAAATTTCGAGGTTTATTTAATGCTAGGAATTTCGGTATATAGTCTTTCAAAGTGAAATATGTCTGATTTTATAAAATTTCAAATTTTTATTTTTTAGAATAAAATATATTTAAAAAACAAATAAAAAAAAAAATAATATTTTTGACCCTTTGCCATCCGCATGTTTTGTAAAAATTTATTCGCGTGGCGCCGGCAGCGCTAATTCGGATTACTTGGCTTGTCGCCGGCCGTTCTTGCCATTATCGGGAAATTATGAATTGTAAAGTTTTATATACCTTGTGAAGCCGAAAAAATGGACGATTGCCATAATTTTTTTTAAATATGTTTTAGAACTTTTATTCAAATGAGGCATATATCATACTGAAGGGTAACCCTCAAAGAATACGTTTTGGTGTTTTTATTTTAAAAAATGTTATTATTTATTGCCGTTTTTTAGAAGAGGCTTGCGGTGATCACAGTAGCGCATGAGCAGCTCAACTGAAATCAAAAAATTTAAATGATTATTTTAGAAAAATCTTTTTTAGTGAATCTGAACGATTTATTTACCCAAAAGAATTTTTCTCGATATGAAAACCGCTTTGCACAAAAAAAAAAAACGATTTTTGAGGGGTTGAAAAATTAAAAAAAAAAAAAAATTAGTTCCAGCGAACTATGCAAATATTTATAAAAAATGACCCGTTCAGATTCACGAGGTTCTAACTTCGAATAATTAAAAAAAAACGTTTATGCAAATCGTTCAAATATTGTAGTTTTTGATAAATAATGATCACCGCGACGGTAATTTTCAAAAAACACGACTTCGAGATAATTGCGTCTAAAGTTTTCAGCCTCGTTCTAAGAAAGGTCGCACGTTTCTACGGCCTGTATCTTACGTTGTAGTGCTCCAATTGAATTTATATTTTCAAGATGAATTAGAATATGCCATAAAAAATGTTTCTATTTTTTAGTCCAACACAAGGTACATAACCGCTTAATAAACTCATTGCTAGTTCTCATGGGTTCTCAAGCCTGTTCCCTTACTTTCATGAAATTTTGAAAACAAACATACGTAAATAAATGCAAAATTTGTTTGCTCTATATTTATATTTGTTTAATTGCAATGTCTTTGGTATTCAGTATTTTTCTTTCGCATGGTATGAAGCAAAACAGTCTCGAAGATGCAACGCAACTCGTCAAGACTTGTACATTAAATTTGTTATCGATAGTGCCAAGATTTATTCAATGTTGAAAATTTTGTATAGGATATAAACCGTGGCAGCAGCGCGCACTACTCTGAGCGTTTATCACCAGCACAAATGCAGCGATTCCAGGACCGCAGCAACGGCACAAATTACCGCAAGGCAATACCAATAAATCCGATGCCGAAATGGATAACACTTTGTAGTACGCACAAGCACTAGCCAGGAAATGGAAATAAGCGACAAAAAAAGGCACCAAAAAAACCGCCAAAAAAATTGGGACCAAAAAACGCCCCAAACAGTAGGCACCAGGGAAATATAACGCCAAAAAGTAGGTGTCAAAAATATATTTTCTACAAATTTGCACCAAAAAAACAAGCGCCAAAAAGTAGGCAGTGTTATTTCTCACTAGAAATTAGCAACCTCAAGGAGAAACTTAGGAAAAATAGCCTAAAATGTATCTAAGATATATATAAGGTATAGCTCTCTCTCTCTCCTTTTCCTCTATGTTATATCTTTTTTTTCTCCCGCGGAACGAAAATGAACAAAACGTTGCATGACTTTGAAATTTTACTCTCCATTGCATTTGTATGGAGGAAATATGAGGATATGAATTTTTGACCAGTAGCACATTCGCGGGGACTCGTGAATAAGGGGATCACACCGAAATTGATGAAGTCAGTGGGGCAAATCGATGGTGAAGATTTTTGATAATACTCTTTGCGATTTTTTTAGCTTGTTCAATCATTTGATTTACACAAAAAATAGTTTAATGAGCAAATGCAATTAATTTTACTCTAATTTTTTCGAATTCCCCAATAAGTCAAATACTTCTAGCAAAACAGAGATTTGACAGCGAGAGCAGTTGGGAAATAGTAGTGCACTCCTTTGACAATTGTTTCTGGCTAAGATAAATCTGGCATTTTAACTTGATTTAGGACGACAACGGTATTCTTTTCAATTTTCGTGCGCTTAGTGCGCCAGTATTGTAGGTGTTCGTTCAAAAATACATACTTTTTTTTTATTACTGCTTGAAATTTTAACTTGACAAAGTCATCTCAGATGCAATAAATTTGTTTCTATTCCTTCAAATGTCCTGAATTTGACAGAACATCATTGAGGGACATATTTTTTTACATTTTTCATTTCTTTCAACGCATTCTGAACACTTTCCTCTGTCAAAGGAATTGTCACTCGTACATCTCAGCGCACATTGGCAAGCCACGTAAAGGTTTTTCCAAATATTTTATATCTTGGAATATATGCGTTTCTGCGTACGTATGTATGTGTGTGTGTGTGTGTGTGTTGCCTTGAAAGTTTTCCATTGTATGTGTTTTCGTCACAGTTTTTTTTGTGTTTTCGCCTACAGTACTTCCGTTGTAAACATATTGGAAAAATGTTACGCATACGCCCCGGCGTGTTCGAATCCATACACACAATGCTAAGAAGCATACTTTGGAAGTCATATACGTGATTTTTATGTTTTCAACACGCATGCATAGGTATATGATATGCTGTGCATATACACTTGTGTTTAAAATAATAGCAGCGCAATTTTTTGGAAAGTTTTGATTATTTATTTGATCTTTTTAATTTTTTTTTTATAAAAATTGAGCTCATACTACAGCTGCAAACTTTGTACGAAGCAACAAAAAAAAAATGAAAAAAATTTTAATCAAAATTTCAAATTTTTTGGCAGAATTTCGAGCAAAATTATGTAGCCCATTTTGAAATAATTCTGTGCCAGTTTGTAGAGGCTAAAAAGTCGCACTGATTTTTTATGACTTTCTTTGAAGTTCGTTTTTTGTTAGTATGCATTTTTTTCTATATAACGTATGCTTCAAATTTGTTTTATATAAAGAAAAAAAGGCAACCCTTAAAAAAGGCAAACTTACAAAAAAGTTTCTCAAAAATCATCGCAATTTTTTGCGCCTCTTCAAATTGCCATTTTATTATAACGAAATTTATTCGACCAAAAAATGCATATTCAAAATTTTTCTAAATCTTTCAGTTTAAAAAGTTTGAAATTGTGATACATTTTTTTACTTTTTCAAATTTTTAAATTAGAAACTTGTATTGATATTGTTTTTGTTGTGGTATGAATTATTTGTTATTGAAAAAAAAAAACAAAAAAAAAATTGTATTAGGCGCGCAACTAAGTTCTCGCGGGTTTTTTGATGCAAATACAACTTTATTCTGAAAAAATGGTTACAAATGAATCATGGAAAGTATTGCCCATCGTTGGCTACTACTCTCGTATACCGTCGCGGTAAACTTGTTTATCTGTTGAGGCTATCCACAGATCAAGCCATTTTCTGATGTCTTCATATGAATGGAACTGCTGGTCACTTAGACCATGTGCCACCGATCGGATCAGGTGATAATCGGACGGCGCAATATCTGGAGAATATGGCGGGTGTGGTAGGATTTCCCTTTTCAGTGTTTCCAGGTAGGTTTTAACGGGTTTGGCAACGTGAGGCTAAACGTTGTCATGCTGTAGAATCACTTTTTCATGCCTCTCCGCATATTTCGACCGCTTCTTGCGCCATGCTCGGCTCAATCGCAACAATTGAAGTCGACACCAGTCCCCTGTGATGGTTTCGTTTGGTTTCAACAGTCATAATAAATAACACCAACTTGGGCCCACCGAATACATAGCATAACCGTAAATATTCGGTCGAGGCGACGACGTAGAAGCATGACCGAGTGACCGGGCAGGTCCTTGACTTTCTTTTCTTTGGATTGCTGTAATGAATCCATCTTTCAGCACCCGTCACGATGCGATGTAGAAAGCCCTTCCTTTTTTGCCGCTGGAGCAGTTGTTCACAGGCGAAAAAATGACGTTGAAAATCCCTTGGTTTTAACTCATGAAAGAAATCCAAGTCCCCTGTTTCTGAATCATTCTCAAAGCATGCAATCGCTTGGAAATGAACTAGTGGGTAACTCGTAATACTGAAACAAGATCTTCTTGCGTTTCACATGGATCCTCACTGAGCAATGCCTCCAATTCAGCGTCTTCGAAGGTTTTCGGCCTTCCTTCAGGCGGACGGTCATCAACTCGTTAAAATCACCGTCTTTGAAGCGACGGAACCAATCTCGGCACGTTGTTTCACTTAAAGCAGCATGTCCATAAACTTTTTGTAGCTCTCGATGCGCTCCAGCCGCCGTTTTTTTTTCGAATGAAAAAGGAAAATCTACACTTCCCGCAAATGACGATTATTCGGCCCAAATTCAGACATTTTCACAAAACCAAAAGTATATGATACCAAAACAAAATCACTAATGTGTCGAAGCAGTTTGTTTACCATATGTCGAGCCGTGGCTTATGATGTTTCGGTTATGTTCGAATCGACTAGCACACACCGCTGGCGGCATCTACTGACAAACAGCGGGAACTTAGTTGCGCTCCTAATAATTATCCTTAAATTGTTTCTTCAGACTCCCAGACCGGTGAGATCTATGCAATAGAGAAAACAGCAAAGACGATAAGACTAATGGACTCACCTCCGGGAAACTTAACCATTTTTGCCATTGCCTCAGCGCACATCACTTCAAGATGTGTTAAAGAATGCAGGTGGTCGGTGTCGCTTATACAACAACACACGCAAGGAAAGGCTTTGAACTGGACCTTCAGCGGGAGAGTTTAGTTGCGCACCTAATAAAAAATCAATCTTTGCAATATGGTGCGCTGCTATTATTGTGAACACACATGCATATTATTGCTTGCAGGCATGGAGTTTGGTATCCAGCCAATAAATCAATTTGAGGCTTTTGAATAGATTCTCCGCTACACAGCTAAAGGAAACATACTTTTTATGACGAAAACAGTAGCTGAGGGTACACCAGCTACTAATAATAAGAACAAAAAAAAAAAAAAAAAATACAAAAAAACCTATAACATTGCAACCTACAATGAACATGTTTTTCCCCACTTTTTGTCGCTACTTCACCTTCTCCATTATCTATTTATAGCACAATCGCGTCGTATTGAGTGCGTAGTGATTGCTGCCTCGTCACTTTTATTTTTTACTATAGCACAAATTTTACCACATCGTAACGATGGGTTTTATCTGCTTGGTATGTGCCTGTTGGTCTGTCTGCTTGTGTGCGGGCGTGTGTGTGCGTATGTTTTTTATGGGTATGCATACATGCGGAAAAGTTGATATTTATGTGCTCACTTTATTTGTCCGCATTGTAACATTGCTTTGCTATTTGAGGGGGCGATTTTCTGGCGATGTTAGTATTTCTATTATTTACATATACATATGTTCACATCTATATAAGTATTAGTGCTTACATAGTGTTTGGTTTTAGTTTGCCGCCTGCTTTTGTAACTGAATTCCTGCTGAGTGGCAAAAGTAGCAAAAGGTTTTAGAAATTTTCACAGCTGCGCTTACCTTCTTTCGCTTTGCCACATGTGCTGATCTGATGGTGTTATATTTGATTTTTGTTTTTTCTTCTTCTGCAGATTTCATCTAGCCAAATAAAGCTTAGCAGGTATGTAAATGCTTCTGAGTGTCCGATTTTATGATCCTTCGTGATAATTGGCCTGAAACATAAGCGTGAAATGGTGCTGAAAGAATACATTGAGCGTTTTTATGTTTTTTTTTCTTTGTTTGCTACTACTGAACTCCAAGTTGTGGCTTTTCCATTGACTTTCCTGCGTTTTTTCCTCTGTTACTGTTTTACATTCTTGTACATTGTTTGATTGGCAAATTTTCATACATACATTTCCGCACTTTATCATTTTCACCATCATTAAAACCTTTCCCATTTTCCATTATTGCCACCCATTTTGTGCGAGCGACAAGAGTTGCCGTAAATCTTTTGAACCTTTTTGCAAGAGTAACACCTTCGGCTATGAGCAATAACACCTTCCCTACACACTTGTGTAGCAATATTCTTTTCATTTTGATTTCACAAATTGCCGAAACCATTGGCAACACAAAAAAAAACAAAAACAAAAAAGCACTAAAAAGAGAAAATCACAAAAATAATACTTAGTGAACACCTAAGCGCATCTAAGCTGAAAGCCCCAAAGCGTCTTAAAAGTAAGCAACATCTTATCATGACTGTGCGATTTTTTCGTGATAACATTTGCTCTCACTACCCATGCTTGTTTGTGCTACCCTTTTTGTGTTTTATTTTTTATTTTCAGTAATTTTCTTTTATTTTATTGTTATTTTCCATACTTTGCGTGGATATTCGTAAGCTCTTTTATATGCCTCAATCGCTGTGGGATATCAGTATATTTGAGATTATTTACTTTGAAGAAAGCCTTCGGTTTTATATGTTGACTGCCATATCTTATAATGTCGCTCATACGCACCGGTGGGCTTTGCATAGGTATTTACTACAGCGTATGAGACTAAGTAAAGCAAATATTCACAAATATCTCATAAAACAGCAGTAGGAGGTGAAATTTGGTTGTGAGAGTAACTGCGATCCAAATATAACGGTGCTTTGGCATGCTTACGCCAGTTGCTGCACCATGGCATTAAATCGTGGATGAAGTTGGTGTTGTAGAAGGTTATAGCCTTCTGCTACAAAGCCAAGCGTGTTACATTTAATTATGTTTTAGCGGCTTTCACGCTTTCCCGCTAAACACCAACAGCAACAGTGAATCTCTGGACAGTGTCACCAATTTCGCATCCTCGCAGGCCACCTTTATTTGGTCTTGATAGTAGACAGCATCGGTACCAGCAGGTGAGGTTGCACGGCTAGCTAGCTGTGAATGGCAAAAATGGCGCTTCTTAAGACTGTCTGGTATTACGTTGAGCTTACTGCGTCGGTTCAAAATTCTAGTAAGAGTTTTTAAAGCCTCGGCAATGCTAGTTCTAGTACAGACTTTGGCTGGACTCTGTTGATTGCAGCGTGTTGACCCTCCAGCGACTTCTGTTATCATTTCGAATTCTCTGCTTTTCACCGCAGCGCTTGAAGTGACTGGATATGTGTGTGTTGGCAGAGTTTTCGTCCTCTCTGTTGTTTTCTTTATGGAACCTTTTTGGCTTTCTGGTGTTCAGCAACTTTTAGGCTGAAAGGGCGTCTGTGAATCTTAATTTTGTTGTTGCTGTTGTTGTTACGGTTGCTGTACCAGCATACAAATGTTTTCTCACACTGCTGTTGTGACAGTCCCTGCTAGAATATAAACGGGCGTCCTGCCCTTGGTTTCAATTGCTGCCAGCCACTCCTTAACTAAAGTATTTTCTTGGGTGTTTATTGATTGAATTGGCTCTGGTCGTATCATTTTACTGCTTTCAAGTGTAAAAGAGTACGTTTGCGTCCCTGCATACACGTTTTACCCCTGACAGTGCAAATCTTAAGGCTCTCAGTTAAAAATTATTCTTAGGATAGCGAAATAGGTCACAAGTTTTAGTCTCAATCATCAGTTTCTACTGAATATTCTCTTAGAACTTTAAAATTCCACGTAAGCCTTCTCCTTATGGTACTTGTACTGACATTTTTACTTGATAAATTTCGATTAGTGCATAAATAGGAAATCTGTCTTACTTTGGTAAGAGTTTCTACTTAAGTCTCCTTTCAAAGCCCTTGTGCCTAATCTTCCAAGTGCTCCATTTAAAAATTCGCTGATAGTAGAGAAGAATAGAATTAAAAACATGTCAAGCCTACAAACTTTATCGCTTCGATTGTGCTGAATTTGGTGAAGGTGCCACTACCATGCGGTAATATAAATTGTGCAAAAGTGGGTGAAGAATTATTGAGTGATTGCCGAGGCATAGGGATTTAAAACCTAGAGTTTTTTTCTACAAATAATCTCTCAATCGCTGTCCTTAAAAATTCACTGATAGTAAAGAAAAATTGATCAAACACCATGTCGATCCTTAAAACTTCCGTTCAATATTAATGAAATTTGGTGAGGGAGCTCTTTGAGGCAGTATTGTGAATTGTGCAAAAGGCGAAGCGTATTTTTAGTGAAATAATTGTAGATCTAAGATCAAAATAATAAATATTTTCTTTTTTCGTTTTTCCGTACTTTCCAAAAAAAAAGGGGGAAAAAAGTCTAAAATTTGTTTTGGTAAAATTATAATTGTTTTTTAAATATTTTTTTATTACTACTTTTTTATATTTCCTCAGCTATCACATTTTTTATTTATTCTCAAACAAAAAAATTAAGCGATTAATTTGCGCAAAAGAGCATGCATTTTTTTTTTTAGCAAAATAATTATCGATATAAGAGTAAAATAAGAAATATTTTCTTTTTTCGTTTTTCCGTACTTTCCGATAAAAAAATCGAAAATTTTGTTTTGGAAAAGATATTTTTTAATTAGTTTAGATTTTTTGTTGTTTTACCATTTTTGACATTTTTATTTATTTTTTATTTCCAAATGACAAAATTCAACAAGTAAATCGCACAAAAAGTAAGTTTTTAGCATAATAGTTACCTATCTAGGAGCAGAATAATAAATATTCTTCTTCTTCTTTTCTCTGTACTTTCCGTTAAAAAATTAAAAAAAAAAAAAAAAAAAAAAAAAAATCTCATTTCGAAACATGTTTTTTTAATATTTGAATTTTTTTGTTTCGCAAATTTTCACATTTAATATTTTAATTTTATTTATTCTCAAGTAACAAAATTCAACAATTAAATTGTAGAAAAGATGATGATTTTTGAAAGTTAAACAATAGTCGGTCAAAGAACAAAATATACTTTTCGATACAAATGACAAAATTCAACGTTCGAAATTCGATCTTGACTGAGAGCTAGCAAACTAGCGACAGTGGGTTTATTTTATGTTTCCGAGGCTTTGAAAGAAAAAAATCTATAGTATCGTTTAAATTTTTGGACTTCAAAGTTTTTTTTTTCAAATTAATTAACAAAAAAAATCACAAAAAAGACAACCAATACCAAAAATATTTATTTAAAAGCTAAACATAACTTATTCTATTGTGTCGGGTTGCATCCACTATTATTAACCCGCCGTCTGGCCAGCCTTTTTTGATTTTGGATGCGAGTATTTAACATATATCTACAGTGTGAATATGAAGTGTTACCTATTCAAAACACCATAACTTTTTTGTGTGAAATTAGTTTTTATTGATTTCAAAGGCAAAATTGTTCAAAAATGATTAAAATTTTAACATATATTCTCTTTAGCTCGATATGACCATCTTTTGCCTTGACTATAGCCTTCAAACGGTCAAAAAATGAGTTGCATGCTGCTCGAATGTGATCTTGAGGTATTTTGGCCCATTCTCGTTAGTCGTTTTTTCAGCGCATCCATACTGGCATATTTTTTAGTCCTCACATTACTCTCCAAAATGGGCCAGATGGAATAGTCCATCGGATTTGCGTCTGGCTAATTCGAAAGCCATTTTGTGGACGAAATTAATTGATTTTTTAACCATTCTTGGTTCACATGAGCTTTATGAGACGGTGTCGAGTTCTGTTGGAACGTCCATGGTCTACGACCGAAATGTTTGCCTGTCCACGGCTCTAAAGCAGCTTCTAAAACATTTTCCCCATAATAAGTCGCATTCACTTTGACACCAGGCTCGATAAAAACGATTGAAGAGCGTCCATCAGCGGTCACTACGGCCCAAACCATTACTTGCGATGAGAAATTGCTTCGAGTGGCCGTACGTAGGCTCAACTTCTCGTATGAGCGTTCGGTCAGGTAAACACGATCGTTTTGAGTGTTTATGAACTGCTCAATTGGGAAATTTTTTTCATCAGAAAACACAATGTTAGGAAATTCGCCACGTTCGTGCAAGCGCAACAACTCCTTTGCTCTTTCGCACCGAACCTTGTTTTGTTGGGGTGAAAGATCGTGTGCTTTTTGGAACTTGTAAGCCTTGACCTTGAGCTCATTTTTCAATATGCGTCGAATGCTGTCTTGCGATATTTTCAGTTCTTTGGCCATTTTTCTGCCACTTCGACGTGGATTTCGTTCAAGTCGAGCCTTCAATTTCCGAACCATTTCTGGCGTTGTTGCGGTTTTTTTGGTCCACCCTCATAGCGTTTTGCAATGCTACCAGTATCATTGTAATGTTTTATAGTGCGATACACAAACATTTTATTCACTCTGAGGTGACTGAGCTCACGAACAAGGCCTGGTTGTGATTTTCCAGCCAAATATAACGCAAACGCACTTTTATGTTTGAATTCCATCACAGAAAAAAAAAATTCAACAAAACTGACACGCTAATGCATTCGATGGCTTATAAATAATATATTGAACTGTCATTTGAATAATTTTGACTTGATGTCATTACAGATACAAGCAGTGTGAAGTTGGTAACACTTCATATCGTTCAGACCCGGGTGCCAAACCGAAGGTTTTAAAAAAGGTGTCTAACGGAGATTTAATGATAGTACCAGTTTTACTGAACTTTCGTCCACATGTTGTATATGTTGCACGGATACAAACGATGTTTTCTCACCGTTGCTGAAGTCAATCAAGAACTTCTCTTACACTGAGCATAGCTAACACCAATAAAAATTGAACTACAAGTAGTAGTTCTTTCAAATTTTACTGTATTTAAGCTTTATAAAATAAATAAATAAGCGCCTCCTCTCCCATTGGGGACTTTCGTCTTGCCGTCGTGCCGTAAATAAAGTGACCTACAGTTTTAAGCCGACCCCCAAAGGGAAATGGTTTTTTATGAGGAGCCTTTTCATGACAGAAATTCCCATGGAAGTTTACCATTGCCAGACGAGGAACGACTGTTTTCTATAATTTGACTGTTCCGTGCAAGGAGATTCGAACCTGCCCACTCCCGATTTGTAGTCACGCATCAACTCAGTCGGCTACGGCGACCGGTTTAAACTTTATGCTTATCCAAATATCAGTTTCCAAGTGAAGAGTTGTGCGCCAGTACAAGTGATGTGTATTTAATAAAAAAAAGCTCTCTACCATCCATAGTGGATGAAATCAATTGATGGTACTGCAAAAAGGTAAAAAATTCAATGCACAGATACTTTGCCCGCTCTACTCCCACCACTGTTTGGCGCAATCGATCGACGTACAAGTGATAGAAAAAGCAAGTTGTGTGATGTAAATTTACAGTGATCGCCCCATTACTTTGGCCACTGCTCTGTTATGTACATTCTAACAGTATGCTACCGATAACAGCAGAGAGAGCATGCACCGAGTTATGTGTTAGTTGCTTGAAGTGTTTCTGTTATCGGCCATTGAGCGTATCTATCCCCGCACACTATCATCAACTTGAGCCTTGCACGGTACGTGTATTAGTTTATTCTCTTCTTAAGTTGACCCTAAATTGGTGCCATTGCTGCCTTATTGGGTACCGAATTGCCGTAATTAGTTACAAATAAATCACGATCGCCTGATTTTCTAACCAAAGCGATATGATTACCATTAATTATATGTCTTGCAGTGGATAAAGATATTGCCCACAACAGACATGCGTGTACGCGTTTGCAAAAAATAGCTATTTACGTAGTAAGAAAAAAACAAAAAAAAAAAAAAAAAATCAAGCAACTAAATTACATTTTTATGTCACACTTGTGTTTGCCACATTTTGGTTGTGGTGAACTACGGACACTGAGCGCACGGCTCACCCCGTCTTTTCTTACCTTCACTTTCACTTTTCTGTTTCGCTTTTATTTGCCTGCTCGTTTACCTTTTGCACCCGATATTTTTTCATTGTATTCCATGTTTGCCCCGCTCGCCTGCCTCCCCGGCTCTGCCGCTTATATCTGATTGCTTAAAACGTTTTATGCTGCTGTTTTTAGCCACTTTTCCGCTGTGTAGGCGGTCACAGCAACAGTTACTTATGGCCGAACACACGACGGGCGCGCGCAAAAAAATGGATACATGTCATTGACAAGAACAAGAAAAACCCTGCCAACAACAAGACCATGCATAACAATGAGCGTAATAATGGTTGCAAATGTTACATGTGTCATTTAGCAGAATGTCTGTTGCTCGGCTGCTTATTCTGCTTTTCCACGCCGCTACGCATTGCTTTGTTGGGTTTTTGTTTTGGTTTTTTTTTTTTTTGCCTTGTTTACGTAGGCGCTTTTGCGTCCTTATCATGTGGTTTGTGATGCGCAATTTTTTGTTCGTGGCTTTTTTTTCCTCGGTGACATGCAGGCGACAACCTAATGTTTCGCCTATTTCGTGCTAAGTTTTTTTGCTGTGCCTTGTAGTTTGACATTATTTATTATTCATTTTGTGCCAGCAGCTCCATAGCGCTAGGATTTGGTTGATTTAACTTCACAAGAAACGACAAAGAGCGTTAAATTATTGTCAAGCTTCTTCTTCGCTGTTATTCACATAAAATCTCATACCTCATGTCTCATGTCTCATGTCTCATTTCTGATTACTTTTTTTTCTCTCTGTTAACTCTGCCTATCATCCTATTCTGTCTGCTCACGGCTGGTTGCCTTCGTGATATTTAATCAATTATTAAATAATAACGTCCCAAATTATCATTTGTGTGAGAATGAAAATGCCCAACAGCAGCAACAACAACAACAAAGGAACACGAATAGACCAGCATTAAGACAAATGAAAATGAATTGTCATCGTCCTTCACTTTTTGCCACTCAAGTAAATTTCCTTCAACGCTCAAAACTCGCTCGAGCGCAAAACTCTCAGACAGACAGGTGGCGTTCGAATGAGAAATAGCCTCGTTCTAAAGACAATTTATTGCCACATCGCAACTGTCATAATAGTAGAAGCAGGTGAACCCCCAAGCGACGACGCTAATTTATTACGAGGTTGTTCCTGTTCTAACCAAATGCAACAACATGAGTTGGTGTCATTTTCACGCGAGACTGACACTGTACACCATTTTATGGCATTTGTTTCAAAAATTTGAGCCTGCTTTAAAAAATGATTACATATTTTAATGTATTTACATGCATCTTTAGTACTCTAGTGAAAAAATTAGGGATAAAAAATACACATTTTTGGCGATTTTTCAAATAGCTGTATCGCAGTTTGAAATGGTCGTACGTGGGTTGAAAAAAAAAATAAAATTTAGCTTGAAGTAAGTAATTTTCAAAGTGATGGGTATCATGCATTCCTAAGAATTAGCGTGGAAAAAAGTTCAGTTTCTTTTAGTTTTTTGATTGGCGCACGGGTGTTGAATACCTGTTGACCGGATGAACTGAATAACTTCTTTGTCTGGCTTTCATTGGTTTCTTCTAGACCCCATTACCATCTTTTCTTACTGAGATATTGGACTTTGGTTCAAACAGGAATGATTATCGACTTCTCATTAACCAATCGATTGATGTCGTGGAGAATTGAATATTCATTTCATAAAATTGAATAAATTTTCTTCAGTGATTGTCTATCGTTTTTCCGAAAATTTTGTTTCAAACTTAAAAATCGCTAATAAGTTTTCGCAGCTTTTCTCCCATTTGTATGACGGTGTAGAAATTTATTAAAAGAAAACTACATTTTCTTCCTAAATTAATAAAAAAAGGTTTTTTGAGATTAAGGCTAGGTTTTTATTAAATTAAAAAAAAAATATAAAAAAAATGAAGTGAACTTTTTTCAATTTTTTTAAATTCAATTACAAAATTAAAAACTGCTAAATCAACTTTTTAAAAGTGTTTTTTAATATTTTTTTTACTGTTTTTGTTTTTTAATTCATTTCTATTTTTTGATCCTCATTAGAAGTATCGTTTTTAAGCTTAATAAAGGTTTTTTATTTAAATATTTTTCACGTGCTTTTTTTTAATTTTTTGCACTTTTTTTATTTTATTTCTGATTTTCTTTTCTAATCCTTTAGGAGCATCGGCATTGAATCCGTGTTCAGTGGGTTTTTAAGTGATTTTTTTTATTAAATTATAATAATTAAATCTTTTTTTTTTAATTTTATTTTAATTCATTGCAAAAATTATAAAAAATTAAAAAGAAAAGTTAAATTTTAAATACAAAAAAAATACTTTAAATAAAAAAAAAATTTTTTTTTTAATTTTTTTACTGTTTGGTTTTTTGTAATTTATTTCTAATTTTCAATCCTAATCATGCATGAGTTTCGATATCATTAAAAAAAATAAAATAAAAATAAAAAAAATAAATAAAAAATAAATAAAAAAAAATAAAAGAAAAAAATTAATTTTAAATAAAAAAAAAACAAATATTGAATTTTTTTACTGTTTTGTTTTTGTAATGTATTTCTAATTTTCAATCCTAATTATGTATGAGTATCAGTATCATTAAAAAAAATTGTAAAATTTTTCACATGGTTTTTTTAATTTTTTTCCTTTTTTTGTAATTTAATTTCTGATTTTTAATTCTAATCATTTACGAGTATCGGCATTGAATCCTGGGGCAGTAGGTTTTTAAATTTAGTTTTTGTATTAAATTACAAAATTAAAATTATTTTTTTATTTTTTTTAATTCATTTCTTAAATTGAAAAGAAAAAAAAATTATTAAAAAAAAAACAAAACAATTTTTTTCTTAATTTGCAAAGCAAGCTTTTTTGTGGCATTATTTTTCGGGTAGTTTTTTTTAGTTTCTTTCACTTTTTTTATTTTATTTCTCATTTTCAATTTCTAATTCATGTACGAGCATCAGTATTTAATTCTGTGGCTTTGGAAAAACGGTTTCTTGACTGACGAGTCCCGTTTTAACTACTCCTCCACGGTAGCGACTGACATCCCCTAATTTGACCTAAAATGACTCGTCGCATCAACTTGATTGAACGTTTAAGGGGGCATTGAAAGGAAGGAACCGAACAAAGAAAACAAAAACAATTACAATTACTATCGAAAAGTTGCTAAAAACTTCAAAAAAATTTTTTTTTTTTTTTTTTTCAATTTTTTTCATCACAGTAACATAACCTATAGCGATCTTGGACACCAAATCCACTGCTCCCGACACGGTCGTACCACTTGCGACATGTTCTTTTACTAATTACGATTTGATCGTGAGCATTTAAGAGCATTAAATGAGTCCTAGCTGCGGAAATCAAAACTTCACACAAATGACGAGATTTTGGCACAAAACCTGACCGAGAATTAATTTCGGAGAAACACAAATTCAAACTAATGCGGTACTGTGGTTATATAATATTTACAAGCGTCCAGGTAGATCACTCACGTGGGCACAAACCAATATCTGAAGATAAAATAACCGAGTGCGAACGTACGATAGCAAAGTGGCAAAATAGATGGGATCACTCCTCTAAAGGACGACTGACGTATAAGTTAATCCTCAAACTAGATGAATGGATAAACAGAAAGCACGGCGAAACGGATTACTATCTAACTCAAAGCCTCAGCGCACATGGTGGCTTTCTTGCATACCTCCACCGTTTTAAACTAGCAAATCATTCGACCTGCGAAGAGTGCCAAATTCAAGTTGTGCACCTAATATTTAATCGTTTAATATTTATCGTTTAAATTAATTTTACGTTTTTTATTCAAAAAAGATGCCCTCTCTATACAATTCTATATCAACACTGGTTTGTAAACAATTAATGATTCGTTTTTTTTTTTATTTTTTGGCTAAGAAGCAACCCCAATTCCTAAATTTGGTCGCTGAGTTTGAAAATCCATCTAGTAGTTTTATCTGCCTTTATTTGGCGAACCCAAAATTTGTCAACTGGTGTAAGCACCATCATTGTGATCATTTTTCGAATTTGTACTTCCCGCAACTTCGCCATTCCTTTTTTCTTTATCTCAATTTAAAAAGCGCTTGGCACGCAATTTCAGAGCTATTCTTGAGGTGTTTGCTACTATCATCACGTAGTAAGATTCAACTGCTCTACTGCTGTTAGAAATACTTAGTACACACACATACATATGTATTTGTGTATATGCGATCAAAAAACAAATTGAAAAATTTAGAGAATTTATAAATCTTTGTCACTTTTAGCGCGCGTGGTCATGGAAATATATCCTTGATTTTTGATTGCAGCACAAAAAACATTTCCAGAAATTTTTCTTGGTACTCTTTTGTTTTGGTGTAGGTTTTGGCGCGTTTGTAGCATCGCTTTTCTTTGTTTCTTTGTTTTTTGTTCCTTTGTAATGTTTTTCATTTTTCATTCTTCATTACTCATTTCACATTTCATTTTTGAACTTTTTTCTAGTTTTTCTGTGCTATGCTTTTAAGCTCACTTGATGTTCTTGTCACGTTCCATTCTTCGCCTGACATTTCCCGGCTTTGTGAATCATGATTTACTGACCTTCAACTATTATGAAAATGAAAGAAAAGAGCAAATATTTTTGTTGTGACAGTAGTAAAGCATGAAGTAATAAATGAGAGAATTAGAAATGCTGGGAGCGAAAGGAGGGGAAGCAGCTAAGCAGAATGTTGCTTGAAATTAAAAAGAAAACAAAAAAAAAACAAAATCTATATATGTACTTGCATTGGGCGAAGTAAAAATATTGTCGTTACCTCAATCGGTGTGTTATGTCACTTACGCTCGAGCATTTTTCACTAAAAACTGATTATTTCGAGTGAAAGAGTAAAGTTATAATCACCACTCAGAATTATGGTGATGGTGAAAAATAATTTAAAAAATATTAAAACGAAATATTTAAAAAAATCAGTCAATATACAGCCCGGTCCACATATCGTAGTTTGAAGTCTTCAAACTCATCGCATTACGTTCAGGAAAATTACGTTGTCGTGAAAAACCTGTAAGGCTGTGAATGCGATTTTTTTTAAAATCAAAAGTCAATAAAAGCACAGTAGATGCAACAAAAAGAGGTGATTTTCTGCAACATGATTTTCGATTTTGCTCAAATTCTTGCACAATTATTTAAACAATTTTTTTGATGTTTTTGTCATGGAAGCTAAGGAAATTGCAAAAAGAAGAGGCACTAAAACCTGATATAAGTCATATTTTTCTAATTTGGATTGTATAATATTAATGAAATACCGTTGAAAAGGTTATAACTCACACAGTATCTCAATTTGATTATCTTCATAATTCGAATAAATTAATTTCTTAGGAGATTCTATCAGGTCAGTCCATAAGTTCGTACGTTTTTTAAGGGTGGTTTTAGAATTAATAAAAAAGATGTTTAAAGTGTTCATTAATCAATAATATATTTTCCTTCATTATTTACAATGTCTTCCCAACGTTTAGGCAATTTTTAATTCCCTGCTCAAAACATTTTTTGTCCTTAGAGCCAAAATACGCTAAATATCCCTTTTTGTAGCTTCTTTTGATGAGTAGTTCTTGTTACTCATTTGGGATTGAAGTCCACAGAAAAGGTGATAATCACAAGGTGTAATATCGGGAGAGTATGGTGGAAGCGGCATCCGAGCTCGTTCAGCTTGCCTAATGTTTGCCTTGCGGTATTATGAGGTCTTGCGTTGTCGTGGTGAAACAAAACTTTGCGTCTATTCACTGAAGACGGTCGATTATTTCTAAGTGCCTCATTCAGGTTTGATAGCTGATGGAAGTAATAATCAGCAGTTATCGTCTGGTTTGGTTCCAGAAGTTCATAATAAACAATACCGGTCATATTCCACCAAATAGACAGGAGAATCTTCTTGAGGTGAAGGCCATCTCTAGGGGTCGGTTCTGGTGTTTCATCTTATCTAACCATTGGCGTTTGCGAACAGGATTATTGCAGTAGCTGAGAACACAGATTCACTCTCTGCTGAAGGTTGGTGACGGAAAGTCTATGCGGAACTCATTTTCCCAGCTTTGAAACCTTTCCCAACTGAACCAGGTGCCTATGAACTATTCCATGCGATGAATCTAACCTCTGAGCTATCATATCGACTGCCTAATTTGGCTCAGCTTCCACGAGTTCGAGCAAAGCGTCGGAGTTAAAGACTTCAGGACGACCAGCGCGCGGGGCATCCTCCATATCGCAGTTACCACTTCGGTATTTTGAAAACCACTTTTGCGCAGTCCTTACACTCACGGTATCCTGCAGCAGCAGTTGTTGCATTTTTACCACTTTTATAAAAAAAATTCAAAATATTCGTCTTATATGCGTTCGAATTCATACGGCAAACCAGTGATAAATGCCGGGCATCTGCTTATTAATGCACGTAGCGCTGCTTCAAACGAATAAGTTTTCTAGAGATTTTCTAGAGCAGTAATTTGCACCAAAAAAATTATTATTTTCAATAATTTATTTTACTAGTCAATTGCTGTATTTTACAAAAATAAAAACTTAGCATTAACACATTCTGTTTCGACTTGACTTTTCAATAAAAAAGTTAATAATTGTAAAAGTTATCGCTGTTTGTGTGGAGCCCGTTTCTCCTGACGTCCCTTGCGGTGATCATAACAAGTCCTTGGAGTTTCATCTAAAATCAATCGGACAACAGAAATTAGTTTTATTAATCGATAATCTTGTGCCTGTGACCTTAAAAAAAAGCTTCTTTCTTCAAAATTAACAATATGGTGGCCTCAGGAAATATTTTTCAGATTTTTGAGAAAAAAAACCCAAAGGCAGTATACATTTTATTGAAATCTACCAAGCGGTTTTTAAGTTACAGTGATCATCAGTTCAAAAAAACAAAGTTTTGAGAAAAACGCATTTAAAGTTTTGCTATCGGCTCCGGAGCGCCTGAACGCCCTTTGTTAATTGTTGAAGAAATCCAAAAGTATTTGTCGGAATCACTTCAAATTTTCACACAATATTTTTAAGATATTTTACTTTAAGAAAATGGAACAAAAATCCAAAATTTTTTGAATATTCTGACTACTTCTGCATTAACATTTTTTAAATTTTTTCTCCTTTTTTTGTTCTTTTTTCCAGGTAAGCGAGAACAACACTTAGAACTGAGTAGCTGATGAAATTGAAAGGTGATTTTAAAATTAATCCTCGCGGGTACATCGACTCGTAAAAATTCATATATAATTTTTTTAGCTCATTATATAAATTGTTTGTGATGCGCTATGCTCCATTAGGTACAGAAGGAACTGATGATACCAACTGTATGTATTTTTAAAGAAATCGATAGATATAGGCCCCGAGTCCAACTTCGAGTACTGAGTATCACTGCGAAGTTATACCGAAAGCAAATTTGGTTTATCATCGCTGCGTGTACCTCCATGTAGTGCATGTTGTTTACCTCCATTTCTGTTTGTATGTCATATGTTTCGTATGACATTACAAATCCCGAAAATCCCTCGATTAAACAGGGTATGTCTGTGTGTATGCTTATGACGTGCGTTATCCCATTATTATTTTCAATGTTTATTTTAATAATTTTAATAATTTCGTGGAAATAAATAATTGGATTTAAATGTTTGTATTTAAATGAACTTTTTGTTTTATAATACATATTCATATTAAAGTAGTTTTATCACATAACGCATTCTCATACACAACCGGCAAAAAACTCTTATCGCACTGCCATGCAATTCAAATTACCAGCAACAACAGCGCACAAAAATCATTATTAAAAACCTAGCGAAGTAATGCAAAAACAAAAAGCAATTATCATAATTGCAGAGCAATTTTACAACTGCAAACAAAAAGGTGGCAGAGACACGCACTGATGGGGGTCGGTATTCTACTAAGTACACGTGCAGCAACAGCAGCAGCAGGGACGTGACAACCACAGCAGCAATAGGCCATGCATTTCATGAGATAGCAAAGCTGCATTTATTAATATAGTATGAAACATACAATACATGCATGTTGTTGTTGTTGCTACATGCCGTTGTTGGTTATGACTATTATTGCTATTGCTAGTCATGCTCTCGAAGAAGGATGTGCGTATTTGCTGTTGCCATTTATTTTGGGGGAGCTTGCATGTGTGTTTGTGTGAAATTGCAGAAGCTGCCTGAATGAGAAATGTGCGCCTACTTTTTTTCACTTTTTGAAGCAAAAAATGTTGCATTGTTGTTACTATTGAAGCCACATTACCAGCGTCCACATGTTGTTGCTGACAACAATCATTAAAGGCAACATTTGCAATGACACAAAATGCAGGCAACCGATGTACAACCGAAACGGCTGGCATTTTGTGCAGGTTGTACCTTAGTTAAAGGGTGCCTCAGAGAGGTGATTAAGTTTTAGTGAAATGAAGTCTAGGTATGAGATACGAGAGATGTGCGAAATCACTGACGTAGTAAAATGGAGCCGCAAGAGAAGAATATAATAGCATGAGCATGCGAAGAGAATGAGAGACGATCGGTCGGTAAAGATTGTGATGAGAGGTCAACATAAAGCGCCACGACCTCCAGGAAGACCACTACGAGTGTTGAACGTCTTGATCCCGAATATCCGAATGATGTAAAAATTATATTTTTATTTAAAAAAAAAAAAACAATACCATTTGTAAATTTGTTCGTTCAGAAAACAGGACATGGCCCTGCAATAAAGATGATGAAGAAGAAAAAGAAATCTAAGCGCAAGAAAAGGACTTATTTTTCACAGAACTGTAGGGGTGTTGCGTGAGAAAATTTTAAAATATTGATAAATCAAATTTCTACCCCGAAATTTGCATCGTATGCCGTCAGATAATAATAAAACAACTAAATTTCTATAAGTAATTGCAGAAGCGTCAGGCTTTCTAAATACGCAGAAATCATGCAAATCGGTTGTCAAACAAGAAAACCTCCTCGGAAAAAGTGCTGTAATTCCCTCAGCTTTGCTCTGATTGACCTGCAATTTGACATATTACCTTCCAGTAAAATTGCTATAACTCGCTCAGCTTTGCTCTGATTGGCTGGAAATTTCGACAAGTGTTTGCAGAAGCGTCAGCCTTTCTAAATATGCAAAAATCATCGGCTGGTTTGCATCAGTACTTATAATTATCATTCGCCCACATTTTTCACTTTATGTTTTCTTTTCGGTCTTCTTTGGCAAAAGTACAGCTTGAATATTAGGCAAAATACCATCTTGAGCAATAGTTACACCACCTTACATTAGTCCTCTTGGAGGTCGTGCCCTTAAATAAATCCAAAAAGTGCTTAGTATCAATGCGAACTGTTCAAATTGTTTAAGATTCACCTCTTACGTTCGATAAAATTTACATCCAGCTCTGCTGTGGGGCCATGCTTGCGTTTATCCTTTCCAACTACCATTGAAGCCAGATTTTTGTAGAGCCGGTATCCTGTGCAGCATTCACCTCCGACACGAAATGATTGCTGGTACAAAGGTAGGTTCCTTTTATACTTAATCTGCTGCCCATAATACGAGTCACACAAAGCATATTTCATTGAATCAGCCCTCAAGTCCTGCAGTTCATTGCATCTTTTCAGGGTGGTATTTTACTTTACAATTCACTGCCTAGTCAGGTAGCTAGTAAGAGACCCTTCCATACTGAGCTTCAAAAGCCGTTTAGGACTGATTTGTTAAGGAGTGTTTGGAGCAACTTATCCAAATTGGCTTTTGAACAGTACTACGAGTTATAGCCTCGAAAATATCTACACATCGTTTCGTTTAATATTTGGAATTTTTTTTTTTCACATTTTTCGACATCATTTTCCAGAGGCAGTTTTCGATTTTCGTATAGCAGAGTGAGGACCAACGAAGTTATTTTTATATGCAATAGCGTTAGGGACAAAATGGTGCGGAAACGCTAGTTGAATTCTGGAAGAATCACCACTCAAACCAACCATTAGGGGAAAAAGCTATAAAAAATCAACGAGATTTTGGAGGTACTTCAAACTTGCACTTTATGGCACTAAACTCAATGAGCTATAAGACTACATGTCGGACACTTTTCTAGAAATTCTATTTGATAATCGTGGAATTTTTATAAAAAGTTTGTAGAATTTTTCAAATTTTTGCAAAAAAATTTAAATTTAGATTTATATATGTAGTTGTTGTTAAACAAAGAGCTACACTTTTGTGAAAAAATAATGAATAATCAGCAAAAAATCACAATAAAAATATTAATAAATAAATCAGGCATTCGTTGAGACTAGGAGTTCGCTCCCATGAAGTTGTAGAAATAAGGAAGAGGAAGAAACAGTTCAGCACTTCTATTGCAATAGTCCAGTCTTAGCTAAAATCAGATCAGGTTGTCTGGGTAAATACTTTTTCAATTCTCTTACAGAATTGTCTGACCTGGGGATAGAAAAAATCCTGCGTTTCATAAGACCCACAAAATGAATTCATGAAGAAAAATAATTTGGGTTACTGTGTGGCAAAGAGATATCACAGCAAACCTGTAAGTTCTAAGTGAGTTGGGCGTACAGACCGCCTACTACCATAACCTGACCTAACCTAAATAAAAAATAATAATTAATAAATAAAAATAAATAAATAAAAATAAAAAAATAAATAAATAAATAAAAATAAAATAAAAGTAGTGGAAACTGTTCAAAATATAGAGGTCAGCTGTCATCCGCAGTTGCTTACTTACTGCTGTCCTGATCTCCTCGTGGAGCATAAGGCTTGTATTAGTATTCAAATTTTTTTTTATGAACGGAGGTATTACAGCATGGATATCAAGGGAAATATTTTTAAGAAAAATCTATTCTAAGCACAGCTTTTTAATGGCGTTGCCACTTGAAATATATTGTAAAAATATTATTGTAATTTATCGCACATTTCACTAAAAAATGTAAGTATAAAATAAAAATGTAAGTATCAAATGAAGGAAACTTAATAAATAATAGTTTAAGCAAGTGTTGCCACCTATTTTTTGAAAAAAAAAAAAAATATATATATTGCAAAAATATATTAATTTAAAAGAAATATGTGCACATATATCAATGTAAGGATACATATAGCTTTAAAGCATTGATAGTTTTGAAGAGTGTTGCCATCTAATTTTACAGAAACATTTATATACATACATTAATAAAAATAAAAAATAAATAAATAATTAGCGCGTACACTTCTGTTAGGTGTTTGGCCGAGCTTCTCCTCCTATTTGTGGTGTGCGTCTTGATGTTGTTCCACAAATGGAACATACATTAATAGTATAATTTAATTACAGGTTGCGACCTGAATATCATACAAAATGTGCTCAAAAGAATGAAACTTTAATTAAAATCTAATGTATAACGTTGCCACTTAACTTTTAAGGTCTTTATCTCACAACTTTTAAGGTTTTTATCTCACAATTCATTTGAATATTAAAATATAAATATTAAATGAAGAGTATTTAATAAAAAATATTTTAGCTGTTGTTGCCACCTACAGTTGAAACAAAATTATAAAAATATATTAATTAAAAAAAATGTGTACATATGTTAATAAATGTAAGGAGTGTTGCCATATTATTTTAAAGAAACATTTATATATATTAATAGTATAATTTCTTTACCGGCTGCGATCTGAATATCATGCCAAATGTGCTCAAAAGAATGAAACTTTAATTAAAATTATTTGTGTATGACGTTGCCACCTAACTTTTAAGGCTTTGTCACCTGAAATTTGTTTGCATAAATTTGAATTTGTCGCACAATTTATTTGAATATTAAAATATAAATATTAAATGAAGAGTATTTAATAAAAAATATTTTAGCTGTTGTTGCCACCTACAGTTGAAAAAAAATTGTAAAAATATATTAATTAAAAAAAGAATGTGTACATATATAAATGTAAGGATATAGATACCTCTAAACCATTGATATTTTTGAGGAGTGTTGCCATATTATTTTAAAGAAACATTTATATATATTAATAGTATAATTTCTTTACCGGCTGCGATCTGAATATCATGCCAAATGTGCTCAAAAGAATGAAACTTTAATTAAAATTATTTGTGTATGACGTTGCCACCTAACTTTTAAGGCTTTGTCACCTGAAATTTGTTTGCATAAATTTGAATTTGTCGCACAATTTATTTGAATATTAAAATATAAATATTAAATGAAGAGTATTTAATAAAAAATATTTTAGCTGTTGTTGCCACCTACAGTTGAAAAAAAATTATAAAAATATATTAATTAAAAAAAGAATGTGTACATATATAAATGTAAGGATATAGATACCTCTAAACCATTGATATTTTTGAGGAGTGTTGCCATATTATTTTAAAGAAACATTTATTTATATTAATAGTATAATTTCTTTACCGGCTGCGATCTGAATATCATGCCAAATGTGCTCAAAAGAATGAAACTTTAATTAAAATTATTTGTGTATGACGTTGCCTCCTAACTTTTAAGGCTTTGTCACCTGAAATTTGTTTGCATAAATTTGAATTTGTCGCACAATTTATTTGAATCTAAAAATATAAATGTTAAATGAAGGATATTTAATAAAAAATATTTTAGCTTGTGTTGCCACCTACTGTTGAAAGAAAAAATGCAATAATATATTAATTAAAAAAATTTATGTGTATATATATTAATGTGAGGATATAGAAGCTTAATTCATTGATATTTTTGAAGAGTGTTGCCATCTAATTTTAAAGAAATAGTTATATAATATAGCTACATAGTAATATAATTTAATTACAGTTTGCTATCTGAATATCATACCAAATGTGCTCAAAAGATTGTAACTTTAATTAAAATTATTTGCGGGTGACGTTGTCACCTAACTCTGTAATGGTAAATAACAGTGTAGATTAATTAAGCTATAGGATGTAGATATCTCGCAAATTATGATTGATAACATTTTAACCAAGTACTATTTTTTGATGGCAACGCCATTTTTAATTCAAAAAGTATTTAAGTTGCCTTTTAATATGAACTATACACATTAAAATAACAAAAGTATTAACTTAAAACGGAAATTATTTGCCTTTCGCCTGCAAACATTTAATTTTGTTAAGTTTTAAATACCTGATTATAAATTTAATACGCAAGTGAAGCTGCTGGCGCCAGTTGTTATATATACATATATGTGTACATATATTAATGAAACATACCATAAATATAATTAATAAACATAATAAAACATAAATGCCTGGCCACACTTTTTACCATAGTTTTAGTTTTGCTTTTGACTTGCACACGCTTTTCGCACCCTGTATATGCACAAATGTATAAGTACAAATATTGTGGTTCAGCCTCAATGCTTTGCTTGGAATTTAATCAACTAAATAAAACCGGCACATTAACGTACAATACCTACACTCCAATCTACTTAGTATTACTCGTCTCTTAACTACTCTTGCATGCTTCAATTAAATTGAATTTGAATGCTCGCCGTAGCATTGCTGCCACAAAACAATTCAAAATCCTATTCACTGTAGGCAAACTGCTAAGTATATAGAACAAATGAGGTGGCCCTTTCAAAAAATTTCAATTGAATTTTAATTTGAATTGTTACTTTGTATTTGCATTTAATGCGTAGCAGCTTTGATGCTCTGCTGGTAGTGCTGCGCCCGATGCATTTAATGTGGTTGTACATATGTACATATGTATGTGCGTATGCACTTATTTGCCTAAACAGAATAAACTAATATTTGTATATTTGGTCGAGTGGGTTTTCCATTCATTATCCACTTCATAAAGGCGCTTTGAAAATTTGCCTACCAAATTCTATACTTTTGCTACTACAACCAAAGTGTTCTTGTAAATTCTCTTTTGGTTGTTCTGCGATTAGTTAATTTAATTTCTGGCTCGCACAGTGGCAAAAGCAGTGTTGTTAGGGAACTCAAATTCTATAAATTTTATATATTTGCAATTTTGGTTTTACTGTATTTTTTATTCGTCAAAAAAAAAAAAACATAAAAAATAAAAATCGCAACGCATTTTCTGAATCTCCTTTTAATAGTGCTGTTGAGTTCATGTCGTCTGACACTATACTCATTAATTGGATTCAGTATAATCGCAGATATGGTGAACGTTTTGTAGCCAGTCTCAGCTTATTGCATTTATTCTATGGAGAACGAGGCTGATCTGCAGCTGCTGATATGCCCTTATAACCTTTATACGCTCACTACAATGTTGCATTAGTGCTTCTAATTAAGGCAGTGAAAATCCCTCCCCGCATTACTGGCATCGATTGTTCGTTACTAGTTTGCTCCTCTTTATGATTTCAATTGGCGCCGGTTAGTACGAAGAAATAACGACTGGGTGCGCTTTGTTGAACTCGGCGAAAATCGCTTAAGCGTTTAGTGCGCCAATTAAAAAGAGGAAGATCTAATTTATATATTTTTTGAATAGAAAGCGATGCCATATATCTTCAATTTTAAACCCATTTTGTAATTTGTGTCTCAGCGATTAAACTTAAAAAAGGTGGAAATAGGAAATCGGCAACCAACAACCTGCCCAAAAAACTTTCGTGTTCAAGTTGCCGAAACCACTCTTGGTTGGTACTAGTATTAATAATATGTCACTTATTAAATTATTTGTATTTAGATAGGTGGAAACCATATGCAAACATATTTCCAGTTAAAATATGTTCTTTTATTTTCTAGCAATGTTGTAATATATTTTATTAGTTAACTACCAAATTGCCAAATTGAACTAAATTTAATATTTTAGAAAGTTGGTAACTCTGTCAAAATATTTTTGGATTATCACTTTTAAATACTTTTAAAGTATGAGCTTTACCACATGGAATATTTTGACATATTTGAACTATATGTAGATTATGAAATGTTTTTTGAAATGGTGGCAACTCTATTAAAAATATTTTTGTATTAGGTTTCTTAAATATCTTTTAGCTACAATATTTAAGCTAATTTTCACATTTATTTAGTTTAAATTTATCGAAAAGTGGCAACTATTATATACTTTTAATTCGATTAGTGTTCTTAAATACTTTTGTGATGTGTCAGATGTAGTATATATTAGTATGTTCTTATACCACTGTTGTAATATTTTATTAACTACCAAAATTAATTAAATACAATTTTTGAAAGGTGGCAACGCAATAAAAATATTTTTAGATTAGCTCTAGTGTTCAAGTATGAGCTTTACCATATTGTAATATTTGAACTATCTTCAATATTTTAATAATTAAATTCGTTTCTGAATGGTGGCAACGCTATTAAAAGTATTTTTGTATTAGATTTCTTAAATACCTTTCAATTGCGAGCTCCACCGCATTCTACTATTTGAACACATTTCTATCTGTAATTTAAATTTCTTAGAAAGGTGGCAACTTCATTAAACATATTTTTGTATTAGGCTTCTTAAATACATTTCAGTTGCTAGCTCCACCGCATTGTAATATTTGACCTAATTTCCATATACAATTTAAATTTCTTAGAAAGGTGGCAACTCCATTAGAACTATTATTGTATTAGATTTTTTAAAAATCTTTTCGGTACGAGCTCCAACATATTGTAATATTTGAACTAGTTTCTATCTGCAATTTAAATTTCTTAGAAAGGTGGCAACTCCATTAGGAATATTTTTCTATTCGGTTTCTCAAACCCCTTTTCGGTACGAGCTCCAAAATATTGTAATATTTGAACTGATTTCCATATGTAGTTTAATTTTTTAAAAAAGGTGACAACTCCATCAAGAATATTTTTGTGTTAGGTATCGTAAATACCTTTCACTTACGAGCTTCACCACATTGTAATATTTCAACTAATTTCCATATGTAATTTAAATTTGTTAGAAAGGTGGCAACTCCATTAGGAATATTTTTCTATTAGGTTTCTCAAAAACCTTTTCGGTACGAGCTCCAACATATTGTAATATTTGAACTAATTTCCATATGTAGTTTAATTTTTTTTAAAAAGGTGGCAACTCCATCAATAATATTTTTGTGTTAGGTTTCTTAAAACCCTTTTCGGTACGAGCTTCATCGCATTGTAATATTTCAACTAATTTCCATATGTAATTTAAATTTGTTAGAAAGGTGGCAACACCATTAGAACTATTTTTGTATTAGGTTTTTTTAAAAACCTTCTCGGTACGAGCTCCAACATATTGTAATATTTGAACTAATTTCCATATGTAGTTTAATTTTTTTTTAAAAAGGTGGCAACTCCACCAATAATATTTTTGTGTTAGGTTTCTTAAAACCCTTTTCGGTACGAGCTTCATCGCATTGTAATATTTGAACTGGTTTCTATTTGTAATTTAAATTTCTTAGAAAGGTGGTAACTCCATTAGGAATATTTTTTTATAAGGTTTTCTGCCTAGCATTTGCTTATAACTTCGAAGTAGCATTTCAAATAAATTAGATATTTAATTTATTTTTTTAGAAAAGTGGCAACTCTATTAAAAATATTTTTTATTACCTTTTCTGCCAAGAGTATTGTATCACTTGAAATAACTTAAATTTTTAATTTGTTTTAAGTACTTTTCGGCCATGAACTGTTGCAACATTTGAACAAACTTAAGGTACTTGACCACCTTGGAAAGCTAAAAAGTACAACATATTCAATAATTTTTTTTTCATGTTCTGTATAATATATTAAAATAAATTTTTTTTTTAATTTTTATTAGAGCTTATATAATACAAAAAAAAATTGATTTATTAAAATTTCTTTTTTTAACATATATCCAGGAGGCGCCAAAGTCGAGGCCTGAAGAAAATCATGTCTTGCGGCGGACAGTTAATCTTAGAAATGGTAATTCTAAAACAAAAGAGAGAAACAAAATTTTCAAAAGGAAGGTTCCTTGCGTGAGAATTTACCACAAACTGACAAAAAAAAAAAATAATAAAAAAATGGCGGATGTTTGAAAAAAAGTTAAGAAAACACCCCTGTTTTTCACAATGTTATGCTTAAAAAGCAATACTTTATTAACTTTTTTTTTGCAAAATGTGGTAAATTGGCATACAAAACATCTTAACAAATAAAACAAGACCAAAATCATTAAAATCGGCTAAGCAGTTTCGGAGATAAAGTGTCCGCCATTCGAAAAAAAGTAATTTCTGGAAAAACGCGTTTAAAGTTAAAACTTGCTATTTTCTTTCAGCTGAGTCAGCAAGTAATGAGTGCAGGATGCGCCTGCACATTTTCACTGATTTCACTTTGTTAGAATTCGAATTTAAAAAAACAGTTTCAGGTGATGATTTTTAAAAGTATAAGGATTGAAAAAATGTAAAAAAAAAAATTTAATTTTTTGAAACTTATAAGGTGGTCAAGTACCTTAAATATTTAATTCATTCAAATGCTTTAGACAGTTGGCAACGCTGAACAAAACATATTTAGTGTTTATTTATATATTTAGTTACAAATTGTATCACAGTGTCCGATAAGTTAAATTTTCTGTGTAATTTTTAAAAGCTATTTTAGGGCTCATTGCAATAAAAGTTTGGTAATTTCACCACTTTTAACCGCAGAACGTTTTATTGGTATAGAAAAATGTTAATAGAATATGAAATTTTTATTTGTAGGCCACTAATCACACTGGTGAGCAATTTAGCCAAAATTTATTTGTAAAGAAGTCTATTAAAACATTTATTTTGAAAAAAAAAAAATCAGTTTACTATTTCATAATTTACATAAAATGTCCCACCGTAGCTTGTCTTCATTAGACAGCGCTTAAGCGGCGGCTTTTAATAAATGCAAGTACATATTTACTTGCATTTTAACTCACACACAGACCTGCTTTGTTAGCCGAGTGCATACGCTTAAGCGCTTGATTATATGCATTTGCGGCAGTGCATTCATTCAAGGGACAGCTGGCCGTCTGCGACCCCTACTGCTTATGTATGTTCCTGATAATTTTTACTCTATCATATGTGTACATATACCTATACACATGCATATTTCTGCTCGTAAGTACTATATGCCATTATACGCTCATATTGTATGTGTGTAAGTAAGTATTTGCAACAGTATGCTTTGGGGACCACTGGTCTGATTCTTGGAAAATTGTTTACATTTTAGCATGTGAGATTTAGTTACAAATTTAAGTTATGTACAAAGGGCCTTGTGTCCTACTTCACTAATAGTGTAACATGGGAGTTGCTTTTAGAAAATTAAGTAAACTCATAGGGAATAGTAAATGGAAGAAGATTGTTTCCGTAATCATATTTGATACTGAACTGCTGCTGAATATTTGAGTGACTGCTTTTTGGTTTGACTTTAGCAATGAACTACGGTTATATTGACAACTTAGTGTAGAGTAAAGTAATTGCATACTTTTTGATATCAATTTATTTTGAGTGCACATTAATCCATAGCCCATTTCCACTGCTTGCACTGATCGGCAAAAATGAACTTTGAAATTGTTAGATGCGCTTTTTGATATTTTTGTTTTACTAAATTTTGACTCTCTAAAGTGGAAGAAAAAAGTAGGAAAATTTGCCATCTAATTTTTTTTTGTGACAAGAACTTTCAATATCACAATAAGAGACTTTGCTTGCAACTTTTGCTTAAAATTAATGATTTTAAGTGGCTGAACAAATCGTTAAAATTAGCTCGAATTAGGTAATGAGGCTCCTTACCATCAGAACAATAAGTTGAAATTTGATTTTCAATGGCTCTACTTGAAGATAAATTACTTTTTGCGTCGTATATCTGATTTGGCAATCCACGTTTAGGTAAGCGAGCGCTATGAGGAATTGGTCGTGTTGCAGAATTTTCATTTGCTTGGCCCATAGGAATCGGATACGTGGTGTACAGCCTCTATCCAAATCATGCAGTCTCTATCCAAGAACCATATATTCCGTTCCTTTCGCCCAACCTGTTAGATCTTTTACGTAACGTTCCCACTACAGTCGGTTCTACGTAACCGGAACGACCCGGATTTATATCCGGCCAAGGACTGTCACTTCAGCAGTATTCCTCGTATATGCACGGGGAATGTTTATGCTGCTACAACAATAACAACAATCTTTTACGTATGTCGCACAGCATTTATGATGAGCCACCTAACCTGGATGAGCCACGATAATACTGCGCTTCATCAGTTTAAAAAATTTCGTCGCAGACTTTTGAAATTCAGAAACAGAAATTTTTAGAATAATTAGTATCCTTTGCATGTTGATAAACTAACAAAGATTAGCTTACTTGTTCTAAACTCACAATTGGACACTGTTTTTTTTGGAACCTTGATGAATCTGGTACTACATTAGCGGAAAATATGTATGTATGACATAAAAACCATGTCGACCAGTCTTATTTAACTGTAGCTAAGAGCTCTGTTAAGTTTCAGAAATATTTTTAATTTTTTTAACTTATTTTTTAATTTTATTTACTTGTTTTATTGATGTTATTTTATTAATCAACTGAAATCGCCTAGATTTCTTTACTTTTGAGGTTTGCTAACGGACACTTAACAAAGCTCCCGGTATTTTCAAGTAAACTGTAAGCTTCGTGTTTTTGATTTGCTGTTCAAGTATTTCTTGTTTCCAAATAATGAGTTTTAGTATTCCGTTTATTACACAAAATTTTTATTTATGCTAAAAGTAAAGAATAACGTAATTTTCTACACGAAAATTCTCTAATTCCTTATGATTCCTTTCTGGTTTGTAGAGTTCTTACTCTGGCTGTGCCCGAAAGTTCCTTCTAAAAAATGTTTACGAGTACATTTGTAGATCTATTATGTGTCTGCAGCGACAGTCAAGCCGCGCTCATGGCCTTAGAGACAGCCGCAACCATATCGGACGTAATCTGTAAATCCAGGCTGAACTATGTCGGTAGACATAATAGCCTTATGCTAACATGGGTCCCGTGACACGTTAAGCCAGAATGGGCTCTGGGGCCAACTTCTTTGGCCCACTTCCTACAACCCACAAGCGAGCTTGGCAGGCTGAGAGAGGCTGCATATGGACTAAACTGATGTTACCTGTCATGTCCGATCGACTGTCGTAAATCCTCCTGTCATTAAGCAGAAGAGACTGCAGACATCTGATAGGACTGATGACGGTCGACTTTTTGTGGGCGAAGCACATGGAAAAGGTAAGCATCTCAGATAGTGTACTCTGCCCAGCTTGTGAAGAATATTTGGAATATTTTTTAAGTTGCCCAATTTCATATTTTTTTTTAAGTTATATTTTCGGATGAAAAAATGGAACCTTGATTGACCCGATGGTTTTTTTAAATTATTGGAGGGATTTGCGCAAGAACCCCCTCTTATTTTCCAAGCGCAACTGCGGTGGAGGTTTTGTTCTGGGGTGCATTTACATCGAAAGCAACTCTTGATATACAGTTTACATCATCGCGAATGAATAGTGGGGACTACAAAAACGTTTTGGAAAATACTCTCCTTCCTTTCATTCAGGATAATCGGAAAGTGCACTTCGTTTTTCAGGCAGTATTTGACCGATTTTTCTATAGAAACTATGGACTGGCCGGTGTGTTCTCCGGATCTAAACCCAATAGAAAACATTTGGGGTATATTAGTCAGAAGAGTTTACGCCAACAATCGCCAATTTGATAACACCAACAAGCTTAAAGCGGCAATTTAGGCAGAATGGGCTTCTGTAGATGTAAATTTACTTAAAAAGTTAGCAAAATCGTTGAAAAAAAGGCTGTTTTGTGTCGCTAAAGCAAATGGTGCTTCCATAGAATACTAAAATATTCTAGACGACAGAAAATGAATCGAAAAAAGTATACTTTTGTTAAACGATTACTTTAATGAAATAGTGTCTTGTCGTTTTGAAACTCCTGGAAATACGTTTTTGCTAAATATTTCTTTTTATATATTAAAAAAAGTTCTAAATTGTGTAATGAAACAGATAACTTTTGTTGTAAAATTTTTATTTTTCTCTGAAATCTATGTCTTATGATTATTAAACGCACCTTATTTTAAGCACAAAAAATAAAATAAAATGTTTGAAATTTACGGCAGCATCTAAAACTATGGTGCCTAACTACCCGTCTAAAAATATAAACAACCTGATTATCCTTATTCACTGGCAGCTACTTTGCGTTGACTTTCTTCGGGCTATCAAAAAATATTCAAAATCCCTAATTGCACGGGTAACTTCAAAGCTGCTGTACATCCATCTGCCAAAGGCGATTTGTGATAGCTCCAAAATATGCAAAAAAAAAAAACCACTAAAAGTTGCACAGTCACACATTCACACACACACAGGCACATTTTTTTATGCAGTCCTAAAAAGTTTCGAAATGAGCAGCCAAACTTTTGCAGTTACTGACCTAACCCTGTTACTTTGCCACTTTTCCACGTCTCTTTCTCGCCAAATTTTTCTTTAAATTATTCATAAGATGCAAATTTTGTCAAACAAACAAAGCAGAACTTTTTCATTTACTTCGGCTGTGATACAACAAAATAGCAGCAGCAGCAACAACAAATTTGAATGTTGTTAAAGCCTAACGATTGCTTAAGAATATGAACTTCGAAAGCTTTTTCAAAACATTTCGCTAGCCATCGTTTTATCACCGTGTGGGAGGTGCAGGGATATTGCAGCAAACTACTTTGACGTTATAAATTTCGAAATTGTTTGTGCGCATACGCGTGCCTTGATAGCTGCTCTCAGGCCGAACGGCGAGAGAGCCAGAGAAAAATAATATGCGAGAGAGGTGGTAAACGAGCAAGTAACGGCCCTTGGCGCTCTGTTTTCATTTGCTACAAAGATGCTGGCCGATTTACGCGCGTTTTCTGCGTGCCGACGGTGCGGGTCAACTGTCAAAAAGTGGTGTAAGGTCATGCGCGTGTTTTTGTTGGACAACATCTACTACTCGCTCACATTTTCCTTTTTTATGGTTATTATTACTATTTTGTTTTGGTACGCGAAATGCAAGCGAAGAATGGAAAATAAATAAAACGAAAGAAATCTTGCAAGGCACTTTCGCACAGATGAACAGCCTTTGAGCCAGCCTTGCATGTGTGCCAGATTTTGCGTGTGAAAAATTGAAAAAAAGAGGAAATTTTTTATTAATCATTCACATGAGGCGCGTGTATGGACTGAGTAGGCACGCAATTCACATGACTGTTACGCCGCTATGCCGCACCGATATTCATGTCCAATCAAATTTAATTGATTCTATTCAGCGCAGACGTATGTAGTTGGCATGCTGTTTTTGTTGTTGTTGTTGTTGTTATTTTTTGTATAATTTTTGCTTTTTTTTTGTGTTTTTTGTTTGATTTTCTGACTTTTGTTAAACTTTTTTTTTGTTGTTGTCTTTGTGCTCCAACAAAAGCATCTTCAATTTGGCGGCACTTAAGTCGCCACTACAGCTCAGCTCAGCATCATCTTGCAACAATTCACAATATTATCGTTTGCCAGTTTGTTTCGTTCGTTATTTTATTTATCAACACTCCGCAATGCAGCCATTTCCATGGCATTTTAGTTTGCCATATCCAGTTCCGTTTGTTTCAAGCTAATTTTCCTCATGCATTCCACTTGCCACAACGTTCCGTTTGCTCGCTGACTCTTGTTGCTCGCATTAAATTCAGTTTTATTTTAGCCGCAAATACGAACGGGCGGTTTTACTTGTGTGGTGCTACAGAAAAAAAAAGTTATTTTTCTTAGTTATTTTATTTATGTCTTCAATAACCAAAATACAAAAAAAATAAAAAATATTTTTACTGATGTACCTAAATTTTGAAGTAGTGAAAATTTGCCAAATATAAAACGAAGCTGCTAATTTTAGGATAGTTTTTTGTGTGAACAACAGTAATTTCTTAGCTAAAATTGTGCTCATCAAATGCAAGGAATGTTCAAGGATAACGAAACGTGCTACTTCACCGAGCCATAAAAGTGTGCATGAAGGTATTCGTGGTGGGTGAAGAGAGGTGCATTTGAAAAGTGCATTGCAGATGCTGAGATATGCAATTTTTACTTCATACTGGCAGTTTGGATTGTCTTCAAAGTGAAATTGGTGCTATCCAATATTGAAAAACAAAATTAATAAAAAAAAAAACAATTTATTTCTAATTGATTTTGCTGTTAATATGTGTTTTAAAATTTAAGTTATATTTCTTTTGATTAAATGAAAATTCGCTTTAATACAAACAACAAAAAATTTGCTGATACCCAGAGAGTGTTTATTTTTTCAACTTAAAGATCATATCTGGGACTTCTGAAAAATTAGCTTAAATCGACATGCATTTTCTAATTGTACAACTAAACTAGTAAACTTCAATGATTTGGCTCAATATAGTGACGCCACCCTTGGGCGGGCACTAACCGTCAGTCAACTTTTGTCGGGCCAAAGGTCAGACACCTTTATTAGCCGAACACCCATCTTGAGTGGACATTTTATTTCTATGTCAAATCTTATGTATCGGAATAGTTAGCCTCTTTCGAGTGGTCACCCCTCTTGAACGGACTAAAGTTGACTGTTGGTGAGTGTGAGACGTTTCCGCTCAAAAAGCGTCAATTTGTTACGATACCTAAGATTTGTTAAAGGAAAACATGTACGACCAAGTAAAGGTGCCTGTCTAATAAAGGTGTGCCTTAGAAGAAGTTACACTGTATTTGTGGAATTTGTGGTCGAGTCCCTCCTTAAATGTGTGATGTGCGTCTTGATTTTTTTTCAACAGGGACCTACAGATTTTATAGCGCCTTTTTATGAGGAGCTTTTCTCCCTGGCAGAAATACACTTGTGCGCTTACCATTGCCCGCCAAAGGACGACCGATATTAAACAACTTGGTCTATCATTTGGTGTTTCATGCCTACGTATTCGAACTCGGGCACTATCGAATGGTAGTCATGCACCAACCCATGTGGCTACGGCGACCACGTTGTATGAATACTAAGTTTTATAAAGGGTAATCAATTTATAGGTATCGGATTTTAAATTGAAATAAAACAACAAAAATTTGATTTGATTTTGAAATCTTTATTTTTTTTGTGTAGAACTATTCATGACATTTATTTTTTAAAGACAATCCCTTCCAAATGTTGGCCGCAACTACGCCTTATTTCGGCTATGCGTAAACGCCAATTTTGAATGACTCGCTGGAGGACTTCGGTCAGTGTTTCGTGAGTAACTTTAGTAATATTGGCTTCCTATGACTCAATCGAAGCTGGTTTATCCACAAAGCATTTAGACTATATAATTGGCGCGTACACCGTTCCTGGGAGTTTGGCCGAGCTCCTCCTCCTATCTGTGGTGTGCGTCTTGATGTTGTTCCACATATGGATTGTAGCTCCAGTTTCAAGCCGACTCCGAACGGCACATATTTGTTATAAGGAGATTTTTTATTGCAGAAATACACTCGGAAGTTTGCCATTGCAATACCTCCACAAATAAAAGTCCAAAAGTGTGATATCACTCGATTTTGGTTGCAAATCCACTGGTATGAGACGAGAGATAACTTGCTCACCGGAGCGGCGACACGACGACGCAGTAAATCCATTGTTTCACGGGCTGTATGGCAAGTAGCGTCGTTTTGTTCAAAACCAGACATTGTGGAGATCACGGGCTTTAATATCCGGCATCCATCATTGGCCTGATAGCGTTTGCCATTCATTATTACATTGGGGCCATCCCGTCTTGAAAGAAATATTAACCAATCGCATGGGCCGCACGGTTGTTTTCAATGGATATAATATCTGTTCTGGAATGGCTTCGGGTTGCTCTTCAACCCAAATCCGGCAGTTCTGCTTATTGACGTAGCCATTAAGGCAAACATGGGCCCCAGCGCTGAACACCATAAGTTGGCCTGAGCGTCGATATTCGTAACAAAATTCTACGGTTTGCAGGTCGTGTTGAGGCGTAAGGCCTTCATGATAAAATGTCAATGAACACTCAAAAAAAATTGCGTATTAAATTTGACAGTAGCCACGCGTGATCTGTCAAGAAAACCCTATTGGGAAAAGTACATCCAATCTGATCACTCTCTATATAAGTGTATAGGTATATAGGGATGCCGGTGTACTTAGTGTAAGGGAACTGCTACTCAATACTACCAAAATCCTACGAAGCAACTTCTAAAATAACATTTTTTGAGATTTGCAGCAGTCAGGATTGCATTTGTCATTGAATTGGACTCAGTTAGTTGTATCGGTTTTGAAGATCTTAGAAATTATCTTCAGGTTCTGCATTTAAAATCAAACAAGCATCTTATATACATACACACAGTCGGTCATAAAAGTTTTGACTTTTTCATACTACGTTTTTTCAAGTTTTGAAGCTTTGAAGCGTGGAAGAATATGTACAAGAGCGTCAGCCAAAAACAATAAAAACAAATTAAAAACAACACAATTCAATGAGAATTTTCTGCCACTTCAAACTTGCACTTTCTTATACTAGAATTAAATGAGCTATAAAACTGCGTACCAGAAAAACATTTAAAATTCTGAGTAGAAGGCTCGAAATTTTGTGAAAAGTTGTATTAGTTATAAAGCTTCAAACTTTAAAGTGTGTCGCACTCGCTACTAAACTATTTTAATACAATAACAGTGTGAATATTGTAAACAAAAAATTCACTGTACGAAAACTTTTTTGACTCACTGTATATTGTGCACCATAGTTGCACGCTTGTATTGAATAATAGTTTCCTTGCATTCCTCGAGCTTGCCGCTATGGCAATCGGCTGTTTTATGGAAGACCTCCTAGGTACTCGTACACCAGATGCTCTTCCTAGACAGTATCTTAGGACAGTATCCTTTGATGAGGCCTACTAGGCAGATCCTGATTACTGCTTTTCCTTGGACCAAAAGGGACAACATCTAGGAGGAGAGCTGAGCCAAACACCAAACAAGGCATTTGTACGCCAACGATTCTAGGGTGCATCACCCTACATCCAAAAAAAAAAAAACAAAAAAGAGCTTTTCCATTGGTTTTACAAAGTGTCTTATTTTCTACCACTTTTTCTTTTTTTTTTTTGAATCAATTAATTGTTTCAAATACCCAATTAATTTATTTAAACCTTTCCCCTCAAAATTAATTTTTTCTCTTTTCATTAATTGTTACCAAGTTGTATATTGCCGATTGGCGTTTGTGTGTATTAAATAAATAAATAAATAAAACACATTTCGGTAAAATATTAGGATTTACAATACTTGACGGCACAAGCAGCCTTAATCACTCCAAAAAGATTTTGAACTTCAATGCCAGCAGAACAAAATCTGCTCTAACCCTAGATAAAAAGGGCCTCAGATTACTCTATGGAGGTCACTTTGCCTGTAATAAACACTTTAACTCAATAGGATTATCTAGTACATGAGTATGCGGGTTCTGCTGTGATGAAGAGGAGTTTATGGAACACTTAATCCCCAACTGTGAGGCATTAGGCCACAGGAGACACAGAATCCTGGGCTCGTACCTACAATTGCTCCCTCCTAAGGAGCTGGTTCGAATCCTCGGTATACTAAATAATTATAATTAAGTAATTAAGGGCGCACAATAGATCAATCTGGTTGCAGTGCATAAAGGCCTTAGCCTAACCCGTACAACCAGTATTATTACAATACTGGATAGAATTTAAATAACAAAAAAAAATATTTTTTTATTCTTTTATTTCCGTTGATAAAATTGTTTAACATTTTTATATACATGTACTTTTAACCTTATACTTTGCTATTATCTGAGCTGATTTTGGAATTTTTGTTTGTTTTTACACTAATTTTAGTATATATAAAAGACTAGATTTTTTTAAAGTAATTTCAAATCTGTCCAGCTCATATAAATCTTAATTTTTTTTCGCAATATTTTGGCAGAAGTCTTAGAATGTGATAAATTCATAATTCTGGTAAAAAATCTGCAAGTTTTTTGAAGAGGCACCCTAATGCACTTATATTTCTTTCCATATTTTTCTTGCAACACTTTTTTTTTTTATCTGTTCTTTATTCATATGCGCAGTTCTATGTATTAGCCCCTTATCTGCCTCTTTCGTCCAGCTACAATTACACATAATTTTTCATTAATTTTTCTTCTTCTTCCTCTTTACATAGCCCGTACATGTGACACGGCATTTTTTGTGAACTGGCGTGTGTTTGTGTATGCTAATGCGCGCCTCAACTGTGGCGCTTGTCGTTCGCTTGATGTGGACTTGCGTTTTAGACAACTAAAATCATGCAAACTTCTAGGAGAGAATTAGTTCCGACTTCCTGCTGACGTCCTGCAGGAAAACTTCCACTTCCCGTAGATCGTCTTTCTAGTTCAGTTGTTTTTTCTTATGATAGTAGCAACAGGTAAATTTGGTATATAGGTAGAGTCAGTTGTATCTTCTGCAGATCGGAAGCAGCAATAGGCTTATTGTTAAATAAATGTTTAATTTGTAAAATATACAATATTTTCAGAAAATGCTAATATTTTTTTTCAAGCGTTAATTCGGGCATTTGGGCGGATACTTTCGTATGTGACAGTGTGGAGGAAAGCCCTTTATTACCATTCACTTGGGATTCTTCTGTATACGGTCCCAGCAGTTTACAACTTCCGGGCTGCGCCCCAGTATCCTCTGGGTAGCACCCGAACATCCGCTTGAGAGCGAGCTAATGTGAGCAGGCGAAGCATCCCAGGATATCTGGTCGTGCGCTGGATTCGCGATCCGCCACATAAAAATCTCTCCCAATGAATGAGAACTACTTACTCTGATGATGACCCCAAATGAACTAAGGGTTATTATTTGGGCAAGGCAAGAGGTGCATTGGACCTTGTGATGACTACTATAGCTGCGACGTAAAGGAGCACAAATCCGACGTTAATTTATAGTGGGAGGCAGCCATCGTCGCCAGGTACTTTCGTATCAAAGCGAGATTTTTCGACTGGTGGCTTGGTTGTAAGCTTAGAAATTGGTAAACCTATTTCCTATCTTTTTATCCCGGACCAACCTCTGATGAAAGAAGTCATACCGGTAATTTGTTAAATCTGGACAGGAAAAGTATGTCGTTTGTTGAATTGCTCGAAAAATTAGCTGAGATAGGTACAGTCAGTCAAATAAATTTTGGTACAGTGATTTTTTTAACATTATCTACAATGTTTTTTATGCCACATTTTAATCATTTACTTTGCATAAAAATATTATTTTTTGTTTAATAAAAGGCTGGAACTCAAATAAATTCCTGAATTCCTTGCTCAAAATTTGAAAATTTTTTAAGTGAAACTTCTTAGGCGTCCATGGGCGAGCGAGAATGGAGAGTAAAATTTCAAGACCATGCAACGTTCTGGGCATTTTCGTTCCGCGAGAGTGGAAAAAGATGTAACGTAGAGGAAAAGGAGGGAGATATACCTATATATCTTAGATACACTTTAGGCTATTTTTCCTGAGTTTTTCCTTGTGGTTGCTAATTTTTAGTGAGAAATAACACTGCCTACTTTTTGGCGCTTGTTTGTTGGTGTCTACTTTTTGGCGCTTAATTCCGTTTCCTGGCTAGTGCTTGTGCGTACTATAAAGTGCTATCCATTCCAGCGTCGGATGAATTGGTATTGCCTTGCGGTAATTTGTGCCGTTGCTGCGGTCCTGGAATCGCTACGTTTGTGCGGGTGATAAACGCTCGGAGTAGTGTGCGTTGTTGCCATGATTTGTGTCCGGCGTTTACCTACACCGCTCGACCCTTCTCTTTTGATAAATTTCAAAAATCATTGAGAAATAAAAATTAATAATAATAATATTTTAAGCCCCTTTCAGCAAATGATCGCATTTATAAAAAAAAACTCGATTCTGAATTATACATTTATTTCATTCACTACTCATTTTCCGTTGGAGTATGGGGGGTTTAGGTAGAGTCTGGTATTTTTCTTCGATTCCCCGTACGTATTTGCGCACAGTTTTAGCTGCTATCAAAAAAACAACAAACACAAATAGAAAAAAATCTGAGGGCATGTCTTTCAAACTAACCAAAAACCCTTTGCTTTTCAAAAGTTTGACCAAAAAAGTTTTCTCGGACACACTTTTTTTAATATTTTATTTCACCAAACAAAAATAAAATTTTTTTTGGAATAATTTTTTTCTACAAAAATGTTAATATAGACGAATAATATAGATAGAGGTCATTCAACATAGAATTAATATCAAAGTTATTAATTTTTTTCAAAATATTTTCATATATTTTTACTTTTTTTATACTCAATTCTGGGAATTACAAACAATGTTATCTGCAGATTTTGCAATCTACTAGGAGCGAGGGAAACTCTAGAAGAGGTTAGAATGCCTCTCGGAGTTCGACCTTTAGAGCTTTCTTAGATTCGCAAAAGACGCAGGCTTATTACAATAAGCCTACTACAAGGAAACGTAAGGGTCAAGCTCCATCTGGTACCACTAAGGACCAATAAAAACACTTTCTTCATTTTGGTGAGAGATTCGAGATTCGAACCAACGTTCTCTCTGTGAATTCCAAATAGTAGTCACGCACCAACCCATTCGGCTACGGCGGCTTAACCTATACTCAGCCCTATAATGAAGAAAATATCCAAAATACTTTGATCACTTGACATGGATTTGCTCTATTCTGAGTTACATTTGACGCCTTCTGAAATATTACACTTTCTGAAGTTGATATTGGAAGAGATGCAGTTAAGAATTTCTTCACGATTTGCTTGCGCCCACCCACATTCCCACATAAAATTTTCTTCACACATATTTTTTCTCCTCCTTTGCTGGCAGAGCAATTCGTCGTCGTCGGCGTCATCAGCAATAGTAAAAGTTCAAGTTGCTTTTAATTGCTAACGGCCTTGAGGTGTCAGGATATTAAAAGCACACATACCTACACATACGTTCAAAAATGCCTACTCATGCACAAACAAGCTCGCTCGTAATCACACATTTATTCTGTCTGAAATTCTCGGGTTTTTTAGCCTCACCTGAAATTCCAACTGCCTGCCACTGCATACTCAACAGTCCTACTTGGTCACTTTGTGCAGCAGTTGTAGTCTGTCGGCAGTTGTCGTTAGCATCTCACCGTAGTCAACATATATCACTTCACCTCTCTCTCGCTACCGCTCTTGCTCTCTTTCCGTTACCCTTTCTATCATCATCTTCTTGTCATGATTGCTGATGGAGATGTTTTCTTTGGACTACTCGCTTGCTTATTTGTAATTCTCTGCGTCTGTACGTTTGTTTATTTGTTTGTTTGTTTTTATTTCGCAAGTGTTGGTGATGAATGATGTTGGTTTGCGGTTGGCTTGCCACTATTCTCGCTTCTCAGTGACCACTTCTGCTAGTTGCAAGTGTAATGAGATTTACAGTGCAACCATCATCATGTGGCAGCCGTTGTGCCATATCTAGCCCAGGAGCCATACAACCGGATATTCCCAGTGTGGCTGCTGTTGGTAAACCTGACCATAATCTACCTGTGTGTTTTGCTGCAAGTACATACATACACTTGTGTGCGAAATAATAGCAGCGTGACATATTGCAAAGTTTTGACTATTTATAAATGTTTTTTTATTTTTAATTTTTTTTTCATTAATAATATTTTGTATAAAACTATAGTTTAAGGTACGACCAAAGCCATATAAAATGAAAAAATACAAAACCAAAAAAAAATCTCAAAATTTTCATAAAAATTAAATAAAATAATAAAATTAGTTTTTAGAAAATTTTCGAGTACGCAGTTTTATAGCTCATTGAATTTTGGTACCATAAAGTGCAAGTTTGAAGTAGCTCAAGAATTGCATTGATTTTTGAGAATTTTTTGTACCAGCGGTTTTGTGTAATTTCCAGGATATGAAAAAGTGCATCATCAAAAAAAAAAAAAAATCGTAAAACTCAGCACAAATTGCAAACCACTTTGAACGGACACACCAATACACCGAAATTTAATGCGCTACGCAACAGCATACCCTGATTTTTTCTAAAGATTATGACCAAGAAGTTTGAAATTCTTTATGAAAATTTATTGAATTATTTTTTAATTTTATTAATGTTTTTTTTAATTTTTTTATAAAGTTTGACACGCTTAATTTTATCTTTTTTGTTTTAGTATTAGCCATATTTTTCTAACAAAAAACATTATTGCATAAACAAATCAGCATAATTTTGCCATATGTTGTGCTGCCATTATTGTGCGCACAGGTGCTTGTATTGTACAGGTATTTGTGTATTGTGCAAATGTACATGGACATGGCGGAAATCAGCTTGCGCTCATAACATTTTCATTAGAAATTAGCGAATGAGAAATGGAAATGTAGGTGGAAATCGACTTTGTATCGATATTGGATGGCTAAGGGAATTTCCCAAAAGGATTTGAAAGCTTTAGATATGATTTTTCGTATATTTCGTGCATACAAATGTAGGTTTATCATATAAATTATTTATGTGTTCAGTAGGAAAAAGTTCCAATCTTTCGGAGTTATCTAATTTGGTCGGTAGTTGTAATAACAGTACCTCAAGGCTAGTTTTCATACAAATTAACTGAATTCAACTAGAAATTATGAATTTAAATATTTAAAAGATTTATTAATATGGTCAGAGGAAACTGTAACTTTATCGAACTCTTTATCCCTGCGAGAGATAGGGGCTGGCTCCCCACGCGGCATCGCAATGGGCTATGAGCCTGAGTGTGTCCCACAGGACAACCTCTTCAACCTAACCTAACCTAACCTTATCCCTGCGAACACTGACAGCAACGAAATTCGCAATAGCCTGAGTCAAATTATTTCTCTGTTTCAAATTTGTTACGGCAAAACACATTGCACAGGGAGTAAAAGTAGAATAAAAACAACAAGAAAAATGTATTTTGTTGTTGCTTTTGGTCTCTGAAATGCCAAAATCTATAAACAAATGTTGGCAGTTATGAGTAACTAAACAAAATTTCTCGATTAAGGTACCAAATAAATAGATTAAGAAAATTAAATGAGTTATTTTGCTGATACTATCTCTTCAATGTGCCTGGAGTTAGGGTAACTGGATAGATCAACAATGATCGCACATAGATCAGAACTGCTCCGAAGTTTCCCCGATGTAGTCGTAGTGAGGTGGAATCTTCAAAAATGTAATAATAAGAAGACAGTTGGGCTCACTGTGACTGTTAAATTCTATTCTACCAAATCCTATGTATGTGGCAGATGGTAGGAGTTACCCATTGATTGAATAACACGAAAAGCTTAACGATTTCGTTTGCAACACCACCAATTAAAAACAAAAAATGGCGTACATGAAAATATTACATTTATCTCTTCTAATCCTGTCATTGCACGGCCGCTGAACGCGGTGCCAGTTAGAGATTACATTACATTTGTTGTTGGGGGTTGGACAAGTTCAAGCACTCAGTCAGTAGACCATTGTACTACACTCGGATAGATTTCAGTAGAAAGAATAGAGATAGGAAAGATAAAAAGTGGATGGTAAGATGGAAAAATTAGTTTGAGGTCACTCTTTTACAAATCTCTTGGATTCATTGATGAATTCTAAGAGAACCGGCAGAGGAAGAGTATGCACTTTATCCATACTCAGTATATCGCAACCCAATATCCTAAGTCTGATTCTAGAAAACACCGGGAAGCTACAGCGAAAATGCTCTGTCGTCCTCCTCAAGACAGGATAGGCATAACGGGCTATCCACGACCCCCATGGTAGCCATATGCTGACCACAGGTGTTGTACCCTGTGATTACGCCCACCAGTACTTTCAGGTCCTTTCTGCTGAGTTTTAGTAGAAAGGTCGCTATTTTCTTGTTTGGTTCTTTTACAAAGCACTTGGCTACTCTGCACGACGTCAACTCAGATGAACGACCTCTATGGGTAAACCTCACGAAGGCGTCCATCCATAGTTGAATCGATTCAGAATTGACACCTAGAAAGAGTTCTGGGCCTAGTGGCATACTTGCAGAACCTTCAACTGTCAATTTATCAGCTAACTCGTTCCCAGTAATACCACAAGGTTCTGGCACCAAAATAAGGCAAACTTTGTTGTGTTTTGTCTGTCACTACAAATTCCAATACTGTTGCCCCGCCACTTTTTCTCAATTAGCCAGTACGCCACATTCAAGATGGCATAGACTTCCGTAAGGAATACCGTGGCCATCTGACCTGTGGCATAGGAGTACTTAGCGTCTTCGTCTAAGTATCATCCAGATCCGCTTCCATCACTAGTTTTTGGATCCGTCCGTAGAAAGTGTGCTGCTATCCCGTTAATAGGTTCTTTGGACTTAACCATTCATCTCTATCTGGGATCAAAACAACACACGAAGCTATCGACAGGCACCCGATTGTCGACCGACATGGAGAACAGTGTGCACCGCTCCGACAACTGGTGGTATATCTGACAGTGGCCAGTGCTTACTTCATTTCCCCAGACTCCGTTTAACTTGAGCCTGTACGCCGCTTTCATTGCTACCTTTCGAATTTGAAGATCTAAAGGCTGCAAGTTCAGAATGGCATTAATGGCACCTGTGATACCCAAGCACACCCTTCTCTGTAGCCTGTTTAGGAGTTTTACTCTGGAATTAACCATTGTGGCTTTTCACCATACTAGAGAGGCGTATGATTGGTCTAATCAGGGTGATGTAGTACAGCCAGTGTACTATCGCCGGTCTTAGACCGCATGTCTTGCCAAATGTTCTCTTACACTGCCAGACGACTTTTAGTGTTGGAGAGACCTTCTGCTCGACGTGCTTCTTCTAGGTAAGCTTACTATCTAGGTGCCAGTGCTAAGCACAGAGGGTCTGATGATTCTGTATCCTTTAAACTACTCTAGCGGGTCCCCCGTTAGGAAGTGAATAGCAGAGTTTTTTTATTAGTCATGAAGTTGGAGAGTCCCCCGAAGGTGGTGAATCGTAGCTTTTAGGTGTATTTGGTTATTGGCTGTACAAGCCGTATGTGATAGGAAGTAGTATTATTATTATATTTCGTTGCTCCTTCTACCTCAGCTACCTCAGCGCTACAACGCGCTTCTCCTTGCCGTATTGATTCAGTTATATGTACTTTGGATAGCAAACACTTAATACTTCTACACTTTGAGAGTGCGTGTTGTTATCTGATCCGTGGACATGATGTGCATATTTGTTGCGATGTTGCACAACCTATAAGCAGATAACCAAGCGTTGCTGTGTTTTTTTTTTTTTTTTCCCAAATGTCCTCTGGCACTTTTTTGCGATAATCTGATGCCGCAATATTTCTCGGAATCTGTATTTGTATGCTAGCCAGTAGTTTGCCTGCTAACCAGTGCTTTCTCACATTTCCGATATTTTCTTTCCACGAAGCAGTACAAAATACGCGTTTTTCCAAAGCATTAACTTTAGGGGGTGGTATGTTGGTGGTTGGCTGCAAAGTGGGTAGTGATTGGAGTTGCCGTGCAGGAGTTGGCGCATTCCTACATATTTGCAATTCACCTTTTCTCTAGCAGCATCTGCCTTTTTCAAGCTCTATATAAATAAAAAATTCTGCAAGTAATATGGAATAGGCAAGTGGACAAGTGGAATTTATGCTGGATGTTGGCGGCTAGCTCAGACAGCGAGTCAACTGGTGTCCTTACATATTGGCATTATTGGCAAAAGTAGCGCTTGTTATGTCGCTGATAGGTGGCATTTGCTTGTACTAACAGCAGTTAGAGAAGGATATGCACTAGAAAGTACATAAGTGGGATATAGGTATGATTGAAAGAGCAAACAAGAAAAAAAAAAGAAAAGTCCGTCAATAGCAGTGATATTGAAGCAGCTGCTACTGCTTTATGCTATCGATGGGAGTACTTCTGACGTATTCAAGTGTTGTTTGATTTTGCCAGCAGCAAGTTTTTGCTTGCTTCGCATTTGCTTGTTGAATTCTTATAACTGGCGACTTCTGTAATTTGTTTTTTCCTTTTCTTATTTTGTTTTCAATTTCAAACTCATTTTGCTCAAGGGTTTCGCATCTTTTACTTGACTTTTGAAATTATATATGCCGCTCAATTTTTATATAATTTTTTAATTTTTCTTTGCCAAGCATTCGTCTGTTTGTGCCGCAAGTCATAAAGAAATTCGCAAGAATTTTCTATTTGTTTTTTACGCTGCTACAGCCTCCCATTAAATACAGGTTAAGGCTGTGTAAACTCAAGCAAGCAAAATGTAGAAGTAAATATCAAGCAAGGCCGCGCTGTTGGTGCATATATGTATGTGTATGTGTTCATACTAACGGCTACTGCATGCTTGCCAACACCTCGCTTACGCACATTCAGCGCCTTGACTTACCTGTCGGCATTGTCGTAAGTTAGTGCGCCTAAAATGCCGCTTTGCTGCTATGCAAACTTGCCAGCGTGTGTGGGGGTTTGGTCTGTCTGCCACACCAGGGTTGCCACAAGTGAGTAAAGGGATTCAAAAATTCGTTTTCGGTAATAAATTAGCAACTAGATTGTAATCTCGCTCATCTACAATAAGGAGAGAGACGTGCCCAGGTTGGCGCAACTGCTCAGCTTTATCTTCAAATTCATTTAAAAGTGATGTTAAATTTGTCAAAGTAGGTATCTGTGTTTATTTCATTGAAATCGACTAAATCTCGATACAGTCAGCAGCGCTCCTAAGGACTTTATCGCATTCTGAGGGGCATAGGCAATGCAACTAAGGATGCGAGGTTGGTCTTTGATGGTTTCAAAAATTTTTTGAGCGCTTATATCCATCCAACTTGGTTTTAGACACTGGCTGTATTAATGCTAGTGTTTTTTTTTTTTTTGTTTTCTGAATAAAATCACTTGAATATGCACAAATTTTCAATAATTTCTACTCAAACGGCAATACCAACAATCAACCCATGAGCACTGCAATTACCTTATATATTTTGTTGTTGCAATTTTCGCTGAAATCGTAGCTATTCCTTTGCACTTGCCTATGTGCTATATGTTATATGTATTTGTGTATACAGCTCGCGCAAAGAATATAGAAAAATTGAAGCCTAACATTTTGGCGCGTTTTGACTATTTAGTGTTTTTAATCAAACAATTTTTGTTTCAATTTTTTATTTTTTTTTAATATAATTTAAAATGATTAATCATATAAATCCAAGTTTCAAACTTTGTTCAAGAACTATAAAATTTCGACAAATTTTCATCATAATTACGAACTGTTTAATCAGAATTAAAATTGTATTTTGAAAGTTTTCGGGTAACAAATTTTATATCCCATTAAATTTTAGTATTTTAATATTTAGTGTGAAGTTGTTTAAATTCTAGTTGATTTTTGGTAATTTTTTTTGCTTGACGTTATTACGTATTTTCTTCATATAAAAAACAAACAATCCGTCGATTTGCTGCATGGAGAAAATGTGCCACAGAGTCTATGAAAAAAATGAAAAAAAAAAACGAATGGAATTTTCGAAATTGCACTTTATTATTTTAAAACTTAATGGGCTGTATAGCTGCATACCTAATTTTTTTTAATGCTGATTAAAAAGTTTGAAATACTGTTGAAAATTTGGATAATTTTTATATAAAGTTGAAGATACCGGAAGGTCCACTGGCTACACTCAGTAGTTGCGCTGCCAGTTGCGGTCTCAGAGTAAACTCTGACAAAACGGAGTTGATGCTATTCACCAGAAAATATAAACCTCCACCCTTTGGACTTCCCAAATTAAACAACCACGTTCTCCCGGTCTCATCGGAGGTTAAGTATCTTGGTGTAATACTTGACCCCTAGCTCCACTGGAAGCTGCACATAGAATATCGAGTTTAGAAGGCCCTTATAGCCGTCTACGCCTGTAAATCTATGTTAGGCCAAAACTGGGGTCTCAAGTCACGTGTCGTACTTTGGATGTACAACTTAGTGGCTCTGCCAATTTTGACATATGGTATGCTAGTTTGGTGGGTAGCTCTTCAGTAGGGCTGCAACACCACCAAACTAGAGAGAGTGCAGAGAACTGCATGTATGGGCATCACTGGTGCTTTTAGAACATGTCCCACTGCTGCGCTCAACGTTATTCTGCACCTACTTCCTGTGGATCTGCAAGTTAAATCCATTGCTACTCAGAGCGCTATTAGGTCCAAGGAGATTGGCCTCTGGAGACACCTTCCTGTAGGACATAGTAGCATCTTGAAGCAGATCTGCCTTCCTTCTCTGTTCTGCGCACTGATCTCTCCATACACAAACTCGGTTTTGAGTGTTGTGCTAGGGCTATCTTTCCGAGCAGGCAAGATTGGAAGGAGGGGAGAGTGGGCTTGGATATAGATACCTCTGTTTTCACTGACGGATCCAAAATGGAGTTTGGAGTGAGAGCGGGGGTTTTCTCTAAATCAGCCAGCATTTCGGTCTCTTTTAAACTGCCGGAAATGAGCAGCGTTTTCAAGCAGAGGTCTTCGCGATCCTGCAAGCATACAAAATGCTTCGGGATCGTTGTTGGGAGGGAGACATTAATATTTTTTCCGAAAGTCAAGCTGCGATCAAGGCCCTATCGTTGCCGTATTGCAGCTCTCTTCTGGTGAACTCCTGTAAGGAGGAACTCAAACGGCTCGAACGTGCAGGAAACATTTCCCTTATCTGGGTTCCTGGGCACAGGAATATAGAGTGAAATGAAACTGCCGATGAGCTTGCCGGGAAGGGGTCGACAGAACCGGTTTCAGCTGTCCCTCCTCTCAGACATCGGTGTCCCCTTGACCGTTGTTAAAGGGAAACTACACAATTTCTTTCTAAAAAAAGCGCAAGACAGATGGAGGTCTGTCTCATCGTGTGCTAAAACACTATGGCCCCAATACGGTAGAAATAGAACGCTTATCGGTACTCATGCGGAAAAGCTTAGAATTCCGTACAACCCCTGTTCCAGAAGCTGTGGGGATCCTGCAGAGAAAGAGACTGTTGAGCACTTTCTCTGCAAATGTTTGGCGGCTAGTCGCTTGAGATTCCTTAGCGTGCTTTTTGGGGATGACGGGATGACTTGAAGAAATTCTCCACCCTAGATGCCTTTTCTCTCCTCCACTACATCCTGAAGATACCGATCTATGTTTTGTTTTGTTAGATAACGGGGCATACTGTTATAAAAAAAAATGTCAAAATTGGTCGGTTTATGTAAACAAAAAAAAAAAAAAAAAAAAAAAAAATTGTTTAAAGTTTAATGCAAAAAACACAAAAGGTGACAAAAATTTAGAATTTCTTTGAGTTCACTAAGAGCCGAGTAGCCGGGTAGTTTTCTGCATTCTCTCTCTGTGAGTTTTATCAATAATTATGTAGTACAGCAGGAACTAATTTATGATTATTGATTTAAATAGCAAAACTTTTTCCGTAGCGTAAATTGAATCCAGTCTAGTGAATGACTCTGAAATCCTTCAATACATTTTATTTGCCAATCTTGGCTGGGTCCAGATTAATATTCTTTAGAAAGTACATGGTTGTCTCGAAAACTGTAGGGAATGCGGCTACTAAGATCATCTTAGCCTCTTGGTCTTAGTGCCTTAGAGAAACGATCTTCTCGGTGGCAGTGCCGCTCAAAAACCAAATGTCCGATCTTATTTTTATCGTATCTGTGGAAAGTTTGGAAAATTTGGGGGCATTTCTCAGAGAGAAATTGCGAGAAACATTAAACTTCGGCAGAAAATATCACCGCAAGTCGCAAAAATGGAAAAATGTATCTTTTCCGTTTAGTGAAGCATAGTTATGATATTATGATTTAGGGCATAGAATCAGGCCCATTACAAGAAGTGGGGGTTGCATGGATTAGCATTAATATCTGCCTATTTCGGGCTGATTTTCATGCAATCCTTGCTCGAACTTTATCGATAACCTCTGGGAGCATTTAATGAGCAAAGTTCCAGTTGGTGATGACAAAGTGTCAGATGGAATTTTCAGCTATTCCAAAAGAAATCTGAAAAATTAATTGCATTGATTCACAGAATCAATCTGACCGACAAGTAATTTTTTAAGATAAAACGATTGGGGGGAAAAAAATCTCGCTACTACTGTTTAACTTGCTTTCCAAGCTCCCAGAAGGTGAGGCATTGATATCTTATCTTGATGATTATTTGATAGTAGGCCTCTTCTTTTCGCCAAACGTTTTCGCAACTAGTATAAATAAGCATATCTTGGCAGCACTGCTTAAAATTACATTTGATTTTAAATCACAATGTTGAGGTGGTGTTATATATTCTTTCCGCGCTGTATGTGTTCGCAGGGCCGTCTGCTGCTACTGCTACGCTGATCTTAGTTTTACCCTTTACATGCAGCTGGTTTTCTTCTATTTCAACAACAACAATGTCCTATAAATGTTTTCTGTTTTATAACCTGCGGTAATTTTAGGTAGTTTTCTTATTTTTCTTTTGTTTCACTTAGTTTAGCTTATGCACCTACAGTCCCTTCATTTTCGTTGCCTCACCTCTTACGTACAGCAGTTTACTTATTTAGCTTTAGAAACTATCCAGCCTACTTAGGCATATAACTTTTTGACTTTGTAAATTTTATACGTGCCATAATTTCGTTTTGTTGCTTTGTTCTTGTGTTCTCGTGCCCTTTGCATCCTCACAACGCAAATTCAGGTAACGAAACGCGCGCGGAAATGTTAAGCTTGAGCCTTTTTTTACTTGAAGGGTTATTCAGTTGAAAAAGAAAATTAGCGGAAATATTCTTATTTGGCGTAATGCTTGCTGCAGGCTTTTAGAGCTACATACTTTATTGAAATCTTGCCTTGATTAACTTTTTATTTATTTAAATAAAGGATTCTCCTAAGCATCGTAATACGGAAATTCTGATTCGCTCTTGGCTGCACCTTGGCGGAAAGCCCCAAAGTATAAATTGGATCAGCCTAGATTTTGTGAGCTATGTTTTTGCGTAATAGGTCTCCTTCTTCTTTTCTATGCCAGTAACGTCGCATTCAGCTGCTTTATCGAAATACAGCTCTTCCAAAACAGAGCAAAACTCTTCCATTGAAGTGCCCCGGGTGGGGTTAGGTTCGCTCAGTTAATGATAACCAGGTAGCATCCACGAATGAAAGGCTTTATCTTTGGAATATGAATGTCAGCGGGAATATTGAGTTTTGTTCTGAATGGATTGATATCAGAATAGCGAACACAATTCACAGTAACTGCCTGACCGGCTTCATTTTGGAAAAAATGCGGCCCAATGATGCCGCCGGCCCATGAACCGCACCAAACAGTCACTCTTTGGAGGTGCATTGGTTTTTCGGCAATCGCTCTTGGATTAACATTCGCCCAAATGCGGCAATTCTGCTTATTGACGAATCCACTGAGGTGAAAATGTGCCTCATCGCTGAAGATGAAGTGCGCGATATGCATTTTGATTTGAACGCCCGTTTGCATAAGCCTGAATAACTTTAACGCGTTGCTAGATTCTATATCTTTCTATGATTCAAATTGAGTTAGTCTGAAATTGAAAAATGTCAAATGAAGTGCAGAAAAAAACTTGACGTTTAGGTTCACATTCAACATCGGCCCTTGAAATTTAACCACCCGTTAGTATAGCTAAGCGGATGATATCTGCATTTTCTGTTGTTACTACGAAAGAGGTGTTGTGGGACGTTTTGGAGCCATCAATGAATATAAAACTCCATCCATGCTGCTGTAAAATTCTTTTTTCTTCGTAAATATAGTGTTAAATTTTTCTTTTGAAGTGCTTGCCTTTGTTTTTTGTTTTTATCATCCAAGGTGGGCAGGCATTTTCGACCTTGGGGTTAACGAAATTTGCAGGACTTGTAATAGAAGATTTAAGGTGCGATAAAAGACAGGTGCAGGTTGCCGTTTTCTTGATATAGTGTTGCATGCATCTTCTGCCAGAAGGCTATTTGAAGAACATAAAAGTGTCGGCAAATTATTTATTAGCGGAGTAGTCGGAAATGCCCTCAAACTTCTCCTTATTGCAATATGATAAGGTGCAGACATTTTTTTTTATTGTAGAGGCCGGACAGTGCCCGTAAATGGGTAGTGCGTAGTCAATCTTTGAAAGCATTAAGGCTCGTGTAACATGAATAAGCGTGGACGGATGAACGTGTATTTTCCTAGATTAAAGATATATTATTATGTTTAATCCTGTTAAGAGACAGTCCTTGACATAATTACAATGCGGCTGAAAACTATACTTAGAATCAAAAATTAATCCAAGAACTTTGAGTTGATCTACAATACTTATATTGAAATCATTCAAGATCAGGGAGGCCGATAAAGGTGACCCTTGAGGAGTGCCATTTTCTAGGTGAACTGGATTGGAAAGAAGGCCGTTGAGGTAGGAAAAAGCGGCGAAGTGGGGAAAGCTTGAAATTTTCACGCAGTATTGCCTTTTACACTTAAATCCAAGAGAGAGGATTTAAATGAGAAAGAGAGAGAGAGAGAGAGAGAAGTGGTTTAAATATTATTACTCTTCTAGAAAATTCCCAGATGTTTGATTATCTTTGCGGTTTATCAAGGGAAAGTCAACACTTCCAACCAAAGCTTGCACCATCTAGATCTCGAGAAAGCCGGGCACCGGCAGGGAAAATTCTCAGTAGGATTTCCCTCATCCTCCAAACAAAATGTAAGTGGATCGTCAATGATGTGTATGGTGTATATATGTCACTCCCATGAATTGTGCCCCGTAAATAGTTCAATCAGTGCTCTAGGCTCAGTCCTTCACTGTCCGAGAAAGAAGGAATTTTAACACCAGTTCTTCAGTTCCTCAGATCTTTTCTGGAAGTACTTTGTTGTTTTGCAGCTTCAGTACTACACCAAAGGCTCTCATTAGCTTTACTAATGGAAGCCTAGACGCATTCGGTTGTTCCTGTTGCGTTTGGCCTCGAAATCTGCTTCGGTACGATTGGATGCTCAAAAACCCATAGCTCAATTCATCAGCCGGTTTGTTGCCCTAAACACATCTCAGTCTTCCGGCACCTCCCAAAAGTGTAAGCTCATTCCACTTTGAAACGCAGTTTAGCCGCAACTTGCATTTATCAACCAAATTTGAAGATATGCGTGCGGCCGCGCGTAACTTAGATATTGAATCCAATCGAGCGAGCTGGATGCCACCTTGTAACCCGTTTTCACGACAGTCGGTTTTACGCTACCGAAACGACGCGGATTTATATCCGGTCAAGGACTGTCACTGCAGCAGCATTACCCGTACGTTAGTATGCTGCTACAACAACAACAACAACCACCTTCTAACCAATTCCATGCAAAAATAAATCTAGCGTAATATTAATGTGAGTGCAGTTTGTAGTTTAAATAAATTTGAATAGCTTTCGCAACAGTTACTCCCATGCGGCTTTGCACATCGATTATTAAAATTAACTTCACTTTGGCAAAATCAGTGAATTTGTGTAAACTTTTTCAAAGGTTCACTTAATTCTTCTGCATGCAATCTAGCCGCGTTTGGCTTGCAACCCTAGGGCACCATCGTGAAACGTAAAAATTGCATTAAGTCACAAAAGAAAGGCTCTAAAAAAATTATTTGCAATAATCGTCGTAAATATCTTTAAAATATTTTCCCTATAGTCGCGCTAAAATATTTTCAAGTATTTATTTACATGCCAGTTCTTCGAATTTTTCCAGTATTAATTTTTTATTACACAGATTTGAATGTGCATTATGCGTTGAATTTACAATGTTTTACGCTGTACAAAAAATAAATGTAAATAAATAAACAACAACAAATTGTTGTATGCGCACAATAAATGTAAATAAATAAGCAACAACAAATTGTTGTATGCGAACAAATTGAAGCAAACGAATTTTTCACGCATTACTGCACCGAAAAAGTGTTTTATGTGACTATTTTTTGTCACTATTGACGGCTGATGGTTTTTTCACCAGTTTATCTCTCTGCCACACAGTCAGTTTGGCTGTAACGCATTTTTTTCATTTCACTCATTTTCGCTGGTTATGACGATTGTTATACTGTCAAAGGGTAGACCACCGAATGGCTTTCCTTTCAGAAAGCTATAAAATGCACCAATCAATAATTAAAAAAAAAGTAAATCTTCTGAATATTTGTGGAGAATTTGTACTTGTAATTTCATCAAATTCACTGCCTTGGCTAGCCCTGCAGTAGCCCATGCAGATAAAGCATTTTTTCATTTTCAAATATTTCGACCTCAATTTTATTCGTATTGTGTTAGTATGCCTGAATCGTTGCTGGATTATTGACATAACATCGATGTTTTATTGTGCTCCAAAAACAAATCTAAAAATGTCAAATCGCAAATTGGTTGCTAACAGACATCTCGAAAACTGACATCATACAAGCCTTATTGTTTTTTGTCTGCCAGTTTGAGACTCGCTAGTAATTTTCTTTAAAATCTGGCGCGCTAAATCCAGCTGAGGGATGGGTGAAATGTAGCATTTGGAGACAGTCTCTAGGAAATCTGTTCACAGATGGCTCGAATTTGGACGGTAATGTTTGGTGAGGATTCTGTGGAGTATCTGTGAGCGGCTTCCCTGGAAGCTTAAGTTTAAGTTACCCGAGCACCTCGTTCTAATATATTTCAAGCAGATGTAGCTATTAGTGTAATCAAAAGCAGTTCAGTAGTGTAAAAACTTCCAGGGAAATATTGTACAGGGTGACAAAATATAAGTGTATACAACATTTTTTAATGAAAAAAATGTATCATTGATAGTAGCTCAAAACAAATTGTAAAATTTTAATAGACAATGTTTGAGTAACATTCTATTCAGCTAGTTTCGAAGTGGACACCTTTAGCACGAATATACAAGCTCAAACGTTTCAAAAAATGTTGGGCTATAGGCCGTAGTTCGTCTACCGTTATGCGATGCCACTCTCGACGCAACACTTGCTTCAGGGACTCCAAAGTTTTGTGGCGTTTTGCACAGGCCCTTGCTTCCAAAATGGAGCATACGCTGTAATTTAGCGGATTCAGATCAGGTGAGTAGGGTGGCCATTATTGGGAAGTAATGAGAGAGGGGAAATTGGCTTTGCACCATTCTTGGATTGTTTTTGCTCTGTGGGCTGGTGCCGAGTCCTGTTGAAACGTCCATTCATCGCCACCAAAGTGCTGATGGGACCAGGGAAGAACAACTGCTTATACAGGGTGACCGATGGGAATCTGACGTTTTTGAAATGAACAGTACACAGTTATTTTAAATGAAATATTTTATTTTAATACACAAAATTCTTTGTCATGACATGCCATTTGAAGATGAGTATTATTTGTGAAAAATTACGTCGGGTAAGTGGTGCCCATCCTCCTAAATGCAGTTTTCCAGCCTTCTCCAAAAATCGGCCATCACACGAGTCATCAGTTCAACATCAATTGTAGCCACTTCTTTCCTGATTGCCTCTTTCAGTTCTGCCAATGTGCGGGGTCTGTGAGAGTATACACGTGATTTGAGATACCCCCACAGAAAAAAGTCACAAGTGATTCTTAATTCGCGCGCGTGTTTACGTGCAGAGCGCCCAGGGCTACGAGTTAGCGCGGCTCTCACACGCTCGATGTTGTCTGGTGTTCTTGCTGTCTTAGTCGGACTTGGTGGCTTCTTTTTCACAATAGATCCTGTTGTTCGTAGATTATGAACCCAACTGAGAATCGTGTTGCGGCTTGGAACGGTTCTACGACGCACACGAAAAAGTCGCTGCACGGTAATAACAGACCCGCCATTCTGCACAAATGCGTCATACGCAAACATGCGATGTTCAATCGTTCACCGCTCCATAGCTACTGAAACGGCATCGAATGGCGAGATTACTGGCTTGTAATTCGCCTCCCTACTCCTCTCACCGGCAGAGTACTAGCCATCCCAAAAACGTCAGATTCCCGTCGGTCACCCTGTAATATGTCTTGACGATAAACTTCTTTACTGATTTTGACTCCTTGGTCTATGAAACTCAGAGGAGTCTTGTCACTGGCGCAAATTCCACACTATACCATTACAGATCGCGGATTTTGACGATGTTCAACAATGAACGAAGGTCCAGGGGCTTCTGTAGACCAATTTCTGTCGTTTTGATGATTGTGAGCTTGTTCAACGGTAAACAGCTTCTCATCCGTAAAGACAATTTTTTCCCAGCCCGTATCTGCGGCCCGACGTTGGAGCGAGCGACATCTTTCGAGTCCTACTTTCTTGTTTTCATTCGTGATCAGCTGGCATTTTTGTAGTTTATAAGGCTTAAGTCCAAGTTATTTTTTTGCTGTATGGCGAACTGATTCACGATTGATGCCTGTCTCATGAGCAATTTTCCTCATCGCGACCATAGAATTTCGTTGAACTCTTTTTTTGATGATTTTTTGGTTGTTAGAAGTGTTAAGAGTCCGTTTTCTTCCTCTTCCAGGACGGTCACCTTCATTACCAAGGTCCTTAAATCGTTTGATTGCACGAGAAACCAATGAACGTGCAATTGCAAGCTTCCGTGCTATCTCGCAGTTGCGTGCCCCTAGCTGACGCAGGGCTATAATAGCTGAGCGACTACTTGACATCGTTACACAAAGTGTTTAAAAAGAGCTGGAACAGAAACAAATACTTTTTTTGTACTTCAGAACACACACAACAATCACAAAATAAGAGCATTCGCTAAAAAAATTGTACATTCATCTAATTGCACAGAGAAGTTTGTATACAGCAATTTTTTGTCACCCTGTAAACATCTCTTGCGAAAATCCAGCGGCAAGCTAATCTCTGGGCTCGCTTATGAAGGGTTCGAAACTTGTTTTTTCTGTCGCACCCGAAAACTTTGATATTGACGTCAAATAGGTACCAGCTCACAAGTCATTATATTTTACGAGTACAAGTAATTATGACTACGGCGCTACTTGGCCGAAACGCTACCTAGGCGGGCGAACTGCGTGGCGAGCCCAGGGCTACCTAAGATCTGTTCCTGGCAAGAGCTCACACTTACATAGACGTGGAATACTTAGGCCCATGGATGAATCGGAGGCAGTTGAGAGAGCTGCTATGACTAACAAATCTCAATTATCCACTGTGGTAGGTGTCGGTCTTTTTTCTAACAGCCAAGTGCGTAATTTCTTTTTGGCGCTGCTTGAACTGCTATCTATTTCGTAGTGGGAAGGAGATCTATTGAGTGGTTGGATTTAAGTGAGCGAGCGAAAGCTGTCAAACTAGCTTGCGATTCAAAAAGTAACCAGCCGTTGGCCTACCCTTTGTATGTGTATGTAAATACTTATCCTTTCACGTTCGTATTGTTATTTGTTTGAGCTGTCTGACGGATGTTACGGTTGTTTTCCTTCCTGGCTGTTATTTCCGTTGAGGTGCTATTTGGTGGCGTGGGCGGATTAAACTGCTTGGGGCATCAATGGTTCACTGCTTTCAGTGCGCAAATTTGTATTTACCTTTTGCATGTTTCCGTGTCTTTTTGTCCTTTTTAAAATTTTTTTTTTGGGGTTTTTGCTTATGCTCATATTTCTTGTGTGTACCGGACTATCTACTTTTTTGGGTTACTGTTAATAGAAAAGTTTTTTGATACATTTTTTTTTTTTTATTTCCTGCGAATTTTCTCCGCGCTGAATTCATTTGAATTTCCTTTTTTCCCTTTTTTTTCGTTCGAATGTTGATTAAATTTTGTTGCGCAACGCTCACAAGTAAATCAGTTTTAAAAGGATGTCTTTTTTTTTTGTATTCCGTACAAAAAGCATTAAAATAACATAATTTTGCCTATCATGGCGAGCTAGCGTATTTTGCTGTGTATACAAGCACAAAATCTGTGCCCATTACAATTTGACGTTTTTATGCTTGACGTTTGATAAATTGCAGCAATGGGCGTCCATCTAATATGCAAAATTATGCAATTTCACTGAAACGTGGCCGTGTTTCTGCATATAAGTATGGATAAATGTGCCACACACACACACACGCTCGTGTGGGCTCATAGTATATGAATTTACATACACATACAAACACATATGCATATGTAACATGCCAAGTCATGCATATGAATGGGCAAAATGCAGCAAAAGCGTCACAAGCGGCCCTAGAAGGATATGCATGCAAAAGAGCTTCCTCTGCACTACATACATAGGTATGTATGTATGTGTGTAGATATTAGCTGAGTTGACTCGTTTCGGCGACGCGATGTAAATATTCATACAACTCGCTCGCATGTTTTTAAAATTTTTTTTATTTCTTTTTTGTTTTTAATTTTCTTTTATTTTTTATATATTTTTTTTTTGTATTAAACAAACCTCTTTCATACTAGTGTCTATATGATATACCAGTTTAACCACCATGCAGGAAAATCCATCAGTGGTCATTTGGTAGTGAAATCGGAAATATTTTCTACTAAAATTAGTACCAATTCACATGCCTTCTTTTTCGGGGAATTTCGCACTGATGAATTACTGACCGTAAAAACATATCAGTATTCAAGAAGAGTAATAGAATAATAGGTATTGCGCCTTCTGAATTTGCTGTGACGTCAGGCTCCATGTACAAACAAAAGGAAGGGGAACTACTTAAAGATGAAAGCAACAGAAACTACCAAACACAAGAAATTATACACGCACAGCATGTGAATTGGCCAACTGCGAATCAGCGGTGACCTCACAGGGACCAGAGCCAATAACCGGAATCAGTTTTACAGGAATCATGAATCATGCTGTATCAGTGTAAAATAACATCAAAAAACTGAAAAATACACGAACACGGATTGAGCGGACGTTCACCGAAATAAGTTTTGGCGTGGCTATTTGGCGATTATGAAGCATAAAACATCTAACATTTCCTATGTTTGTTTTTATGGCAAATCACAAACTAAAACCATGTCCTTGAATAGCTGGTGGCGCTGCTCCTAGGGTTGCAATTTAAAAAATTTAAGGTAGATAAGTAAAAACAAATATCTATAATTACAAATTACTTTCGTGCCTTACAAAGCATTGCCCATGAAACTGCAGTTTTGCTGGCGTTTGGCGTTTCTTTGCACCAACGGACTTGAGCTTTTCTTAGCGATTTGCCACATGGCGTGCGATTACTCAAGTCGGTTCTATGTTACCGGAACGAGCCGGTTTTATAACCTGCCAAGAACTGTCTCTCCAGCAACATTCCTCAAACTTCTTAATGCTGTTACAACAATAACTATTCCTATGTATGCCTCAAGCTCACGTGACGATCGTGAAATGCCAGTAAATATTTTTTCTGGCACAGCAACTGGTGTTGGAGGGCTCCTGTGAAATCGGTCCTGTAGCGAAGTGCGAGAGAGAGACTGAATTCAGTAAACCAGTGAAGCACATTGGCTCGAATGGTGGTGCCTAATAACAAAAAGTTTAAACAATTTAAACTTTTTTTTTGGTTTGTTTTATTTTTGGTTTGGTTCATACTACAAATCAGCGCGAAAATGTTCACTATTTGATTCCATTTTCGGCCAAGATGAATTTTTCAAGTACATGTAAGTGATTAGAATAGTATTCGTATGACAAAACGTTCTGAGCACATTTACTATTAAAAATATCAAACTTTGTCTGAGTTGACAGATCTCGAAACTTATGTAATAAACTGCATATTTGGTTTCGTAAAAAGTTCGGTAAAAATTTGTTAAAATTTTGTTAAATTAAATTTAAAAAAACTAGACCTTTTTGTCACAGGAATATAGAGGGAAATGAAATTGCCGATGAGCTTGCCAGGAAGGGGTCGGCAGAACCGGTTCCAACTGTCCCCTTCTCAGACATCGGTGTCCCCTTGGTCGTTGTTAAAGGGAAACTACACAATTTCTTTTTAAAAAAACGCAAGGCAGATGGAGGTCTGTCTCAACGTGTGCTATTTCGAAAACAGCCCACGATGATGCCTCAATACTAGAATAATACTATAGAATAGAACGCTTAAGGTGTTGGGAATCCCCTGCCATTCAATTTCCAAACTCATTGCGATGTTCACTGCTCACTGGGTGATCGGTACTCATGCAGAGAAGCTTGGAATTCCGTACAATCCCTATTGCAGAAGCTGTGGGATCCTGCGGAGAAGAAGGCTGTGGAACACTTTCTCTGCAAATGTCCGGCTCTGGCGACTAGGCGCTTGGGATTCCCTAGCCTGCCTTTTGGGGATTACTTGAAATTCTCCACCCTAGATACCTTTTCCCTCCTCCACTACATCAACAGCACTGGATAGCTCTATACGGGTTTTTCTCTTCCCTAAATCTTTTCACAGGTAGTGGTCCACATTGTGGTATCAAAATGGCACGTAAGTGCTACTTGAAGTGTACCTGTGGTACTCTTGCCATCTTACCTACCTACCTACCTAGACCTTTTTGATGCTTAATTAGAGATGGAAAAATTATTATATTTGACCCATTTTTGTATTAAGGGGTCCCGGTGGTCTAGAGCTCGAAAATTTAGGGTATTTTCAGTATTTTTTTTTTTTAAATGCAAAATAATTTTTTTTTTAATTTTAATAATTTTAAAAATAGCGCTGAAGTTGACTCTCCTGAATAATGGGACCTGGACGGTGTTGTCCATTTTGGCTCTTCTGTTTATCTGAAACACAAAAACCAAAAAAATTAGTAATCAGTATGACTGTAGTTATGTCCCGTACTAGAATACAAAAAATGTACGCAATGGTGCGGTTTTGAATTTGACATTAAGAATAACATATTAAAATTTCGATTCGATTCGGTTGAATAGTTTTTGTTTTTGGCAACACCAGGCCCAAGATAAAAGAGTTTAAAGTTTGAGGTACAGGAACGCGCGGACCGCTCTCTATCTAGTTAATGGGCTGTATAAGCTATAATATTGGAAATTTCCGCATGAAAATTTCACAGTATATTCTTAAGCTACTATACTTTCGAAATATCGAAAAAACAAAAAATCGATTTTTTTGAAATTTCTAGACCACCGGGTCCCCTTAAATAGTTCATGAAAATAGGTAGCACTTTTCCAATCAGCTGACCGCATTTTCCATATAGCTGACCGTATCTGTAATGCAACTGAAACCTGCACAAGTGGCAATTAAGAAAACAAACTCTAATAACGGTTATGTTGGATTTCGTGCATTAGAGAATAGTAATCCTTTATCCAAATAATACTCGTTTCGAAAGTAATAAGAAACCAGCTTTTTAGCAGATTATGGCAAATTTAATTTCAACACTTTTGCATTTAATGAACTGCATGACTAAGGAAATATATAAGCAGTAGATTAGTCACCGATTTCCGTTTCAACAATTTCAATTTTCAACATCTATGTGTTATATACCACTTAAGAGGAGAGGAGAGAATGCAAAGAAATTGAATTTTAAATTGCCAGCTTAACATTATTTGAACGAATAAAAAATAATAAGACTCACCTCACATCACCAGGCATATACTTGCACAGTCCCATATCTTTAACTTTACTTGCTTTTTACCTACATCTCATTCCTTTTTTCTTATTCTGCGTTTCTTCTGTCGTATTTCTGCACGGCCAACACTTTGTGCTCACGCACATCCGGCCGCAATTTGTCATTATACGAGTAGTTACACTTTGTGATAGCTGCGTGTCTCCTTGAAAATCGTGCATGGCTCTTTGCATACACGGCTGTGTATTTCTGTATGTTAACTTGTTTTAGCTGTGTCCATTGCCGTTGCAAGTGGCCTGCACTTACCTGTAATTGGCGTGTATTTTTATACTAGCGACTAAATTTAACAATCATCTTTAAGTGCAGAGAGAGACTTCTTCTGATTATATTTAGTGAAAATCCACGAATAAAATTTATTTCTCATAAAATACAATTTATTGCATAATGAAAATATATTCTTATTTATATTTAAGTTTTTTAAAAGGAATGCAAATAAGAGAAGTGCACGAATTGGTGAGAAAGTGGAAAGTCTCTTCTGCGTTGAATAGTTTGGATGGAGGAGTACTTGACTTCACTTGAGGTGTCTAATGGGCGCCGATTAGTGAAAAAAACAACGACTGGCGTGCTTTGTTAAACGCGGCTAAAATCGAAAAGAAGAAGAATTACTGGCTATGCCGGTGAAATTATTTTTTGGCATTCACTTTTACGATTTTGGTCTGCTAATAGCAGTAAAGAGGGGAGTAGGGAAGTATTGATAATTTTAGCGGAACTTCGCATTCGTTAGAATCTAATCTAGATTGGGCTCGATTAAATTAAATTAGAATTTCTGATAGCCTGGTCACCGCGATTCATTCGCGACCTATAATTGGTTACAGGTCTCCATCAGTCAGCGTGTCTTATTCACCCGCGATTCATTGCGTGCAATTTCGAACTGCGGCAGTAAGAGCTAGGCTTCATAGTGGCACGTAAAGTACTCAGCAGTATAATATACATTTTTATTGGGATATAATTTTTCGTGACGCTACGCACTATGGCGCTGACAACCTCCCACATTAAAAAAAAATTAAAAATTAACAAAAAAAAAAAATTTTTCCCTAGAAACATCCCAAAAATAATAAAGAAAATAGTTTCAAAATTTTAACGAAATTATTTATTTAGTTTTTTTCCTGATGCTGCCTCCTCCGTCTCTGGGAACCTCCAAAAAACTGTAAATAAATTAACAAAGAAAAATGTACTTCTTTTTTCCTGACTCTACTTTCTACGACTCTAAAAATCTCCTAAAATCTTCTTACAACTACAAAAGAAAATATTTATTTCGTTTTCGTTTTTTTTTCCTGAGGTTACCCTCTACGGCTTTGGAAACTTCGACAAAATACAAAAAACAAAAAAAAAATTACCCTAGAAACCTCCCAAAATTTAATAAAGAAAATCATTTCAAAACTTCAAAGAAATTTTTTATTTCTCGAATAAACTGTATAAAACAACAAAAAGAAATGCCTTTCTTTTTTCCTGACTACTTTCTACGGCTCTAAAAACCTCATAAAATCTTTTTAAAACTACAAAACCAAATATTTATGATGTTTTTTTTTTCTACACTCTAGGGAAACGTCCTCAAATTACAAAAACGAAATGTTAAACTTGAAAAAAATTTTTCTGAAAACTTTCCAATAAAGACCTTAAAACTACAAGAAAAAAAAAATGTTGTTTTTTCCTGATGCTACCCTATACGACCCTGGAAACATCCCCACGTTAAAAATCATAGAAAAATTATAAAAAAATTTTCTTGTTCGTAGTCCTGATTGAAGTCCTGATTCTATCCGCGACGGCTCTGAAAACCTTCTAAAAACTTTTTAAAAGTACAAAAAAAATATTTTTTGTCGTTTTTTCCGGATGCTACCCTATACGACCCTGGAAACATCCCCACGTTAAAAAACATAGAAAAATTATAAAAAAGTTCTTTCTCGTAGTCCTGATTTAAGTCCTGATTCTACCCGCGAAGACTCTGAAAACCTTCTAAAAACTTTTTAAAAGTACAAAAAAAAATATTTTTTCTCGTTTTTTCCGGATGCTACCCTATACGACCCTGGAAACATTGCCACGTTAAAAAACATAGAAAAACATAAAAAAATTTGTCTTGTTCGTAGTCCTGATTGAAGTCCTGATTCTACTCGCTACGCCTCTGAAAACCTTCTAAAAACTTTTTAAAACTACAGAAAAAAAAATGTATTCTCTCTTTTTCCTGATGCTACCCTCTACGATCCTGGAAACATCTTTACCTTAAAAAAACATAGCCAAATTATAAAAAAATGTATTTCTCGTATTTTTTCCTGATGCTATACTCTACGGCTCAGGAAGCATCCCAGAATAAAAAAACAAAAAAAAACAAAAACAAACAAAAAAAAAAACAAAAAAAAAGAAAATTTAAGTACGGCATGAAAACCTTCCCAAATTACAAAAAACAAATGTTAAAATTAAAAAACAGCCTTTCTGAAAACCTCCCAAAATATTATATTTATTTCCTTTTTTTCCTTTTACGATCTTGAAAACATCCTCGCGTTAAAAAATGTGCAACAAAAGTATAAAAAAAAATCTTTTCCGTGTTTTTCCTGATGTTACCAATGTCGTAGAATTGGAAACCTCCCAAAATTAAAAAAAAAAAAACAAAAAAAAACATAATAATAATACTAAACGGCCCTGGAAACCTCCTAAATTAAAAACAATTTTTTATAAATAAAGAATATAAATTTGAACTCATTTCTTTATTTTTCGCTTAAGAAATTTTGCTGTTAAATGTTTTTTACATTATTTAAAAAAAAAAAAATTTGTTTATTTGTAATAACTTTTTTATTACACCCAGAAAGTTGTAGTCTTTTCAGGGTCCGGTAACAATTTTTGAACATTTGTGAAGAAAAATTAAAAGAGGCGATAAAAGAATAGCGATCTGGTAACATTTTGTACCATATTTACGGAAAAGTACTTTTTTTCCAATGCAAATTCAATGGAAGTTTTCTAAGCGTTGACGGCGGCTTTTGTTTTTACTCCCGAACTTTAGCGGTGGCATCGAGAATATTTTGTTTGCCACTGTAGCTGTTCCCAGTTGGATTGCGCAAGCATTTGCTTGCTTTGAAAATATTCAGGAGTTTTATTCATCCATTTCATTTCAAAATATTACTTTTTGCACTACCACTGTCGGCCGGTATTCATAGTCGAAAAGCATTAACAAAATATCCAACTTACTCTGCTGCCGCTGCTGCGGATTTCCTTTGATCTAGCATATTTGGCTAGCTTCTTTTACACAAAGTGCATCTTTGTGTATTCGAAATTTGTAGTTAATGTTATGCAGGCAGCCGAAATGCGAGTTCAGCGCTGGAACACAAGGCCGGTCAGAGATATTCAAATAAAAGAATGCAGATAGAAACGAAACGAAGCGCAAAAAGTAAAATTAAAGATTTGTTTTTTTTTTATAACGCCACCATAAAATCGCAACCACATCACATGCACGCACTCATACTACAAAAACAGCACACACAATCGCAAATAAAACCGCATGCAAACGCAGGGCGTACAACCACATAAAAACAGCGCACACTTGCAAAAAGTAGCATACTTTTGTGCGCACATAAGAGTAACACACTTAACAAAATAGCGAAAACGGCGATAGTGCACAGTGCACCAAACAACATTTACAAAAGGAAGCAAAAAGGAGGAGGAAGAAGAAGAGTAATGTTGAAATGGGGTGTAGTTGAAATGCGTCGCCGGTGTTTCTCGTAGTGCTGGGTGGCAAGTGGTAGTACTAAGGCTCTACTTGTTTTTGTACTTAGGTATGCGTGGGGCTGCAGCACCGGCATGACATTGTGCCTCGCGCGCTTTGGCAAGTGAGATAATAATGAAAAGCCTTTTGAAAACCGCAAATAATGAGCGTTGAATGTTGCCATTCGCGCGCACGATTGTTCATGTTTTCCTCCTCCATCCCTCTTAAGTGTGTGCATTGCTGCGTACCCATTCGTGCTGGGCTTTTTTGTGTGGTGGCAGGTGTCGGATGTTTGTGTGTGTTTGCTCATTGCGGCATTGTACGCGCTTGTTTTTGCATTGTATGTGCTCGTGTTGCATGCAACCTTTTCGGCTATGCAGGTGCAATATTTTTGGTTTCGCCTGCTATAAAATGTGATGTCTTTTTTCATTCTGCGGTTCGCCAATTTTAGTTACAGCTCCATGTGGATGTTCAAGCATACCCTGCCGGGATATTTAAAAGAAAGTAAATTCTGCGCTTTTCGAGCATTAGAGGGTGAACGATGACTTCTTCTTATGTCGTATTTGATGAGTTTTAGACGGGCTTTTACGAAGGTAATGCAACTCTCCAGTTTCTCTTCGTCTCTGCAGTATTTGATAGGAAAGCCAACGGAGAGGATATGGATCTTCTTTAAACAGTGTCTATCACTGACAGTAACGAGACATAATCGAGATATGTTTTGGTGACTTAGATTTGCTTTCGTCCTTTTACCTTAAAGTCTGTTCCAAAAACGATCTGCCATTCACTCCATCAATGTCTTTGCCAGCACTTACAAGGAGAATATGGGATGCCCGCATTTTGAGCAGAGCTCGTCGTCTAATTTGTCCACTTCGTAGTAGCCTAGATTGCACTTGTGATCAGAAGAAACTTTCGTTCGGGGCCGTCGTACATTCAATTGCTTGGCGGTCAGAGCAAACAGTCAAAGATGGTTTTGCTGTCAGATCAGCTTGAAAGGCGCTACAGTGGTTAGGTGGACATAGGCTAAAGTGTGGGGAATGGTTTTTGAGTAAATTCTTCCTAGAAAGCTGTGACTTAGCTTGCATAATTGTCACAATATTCGCTATGGACCGAACCGGTCTATGCGTCGTGACTGCAAGCGAACCAGTTCAACTGTCACAATAATCGATTATGTAGAACTCTGATCATCATTGCTTGCCTCACTGAACTCTCTCTCACATATAGTATAGTTTATGCTGGAGGAGCGAAGAATGTTAATGGAGCTTTCTTCTATATAAATTGCTTCCGAACATACGCTTTATATGGACGAAAATTTTCAAAAAAGTATACAAATAAAATCTTTCAAGAATCAACGAGATTTTTAAGCGAGTGGCTAAACTAGCACTCATTAAAACAAAATTCAATGGTCTATAAAACTGCATGCCCAGCAGTTTTCTAAATATTCTTCAAATGCCATATTTGATAGGACTTTCTGCACTAGGCTAAAATTTGTCCGTATAAATGGTAACTAGTGGGTTAAAGGGTTGTAGAAGAATTATCCGCATGAAATTTTGCTGTAAAGCATTGTTAATATTATTTCTAACCTAAATCGATTTATAACACTTTTGATACGTAATATAAAGATTTCCGATTTCAGCAACAGAACCCACTGCAAAAAAAAAAAAAAAAAAACAAAACAAGAAATGAGCAACAAAACTATGATTTTGGAAATCGCTCTCCTCTTCAAAAAATTTGTTGCACAGTGTCATAGATCAGGGAATAATTTATTGGCGATGCCATTATTTTTATAAAATACTCTCAAAAACACTTAATTTTTCTATTTAGCCTAAGTTTCCAACAACAACTCAGCAGCGCAAAGGATTTCCATTATTCATTAAGGGGTTAGGGTAGTTATAGGCCCGAAAAATGATGTTTTTTAATTGTTGTTTTTGCTAGTCAGTTGCTTTCTTTTACAAAAATAAAAACATAGCATTAAAACATCATATTTCGACTTGACTTTAGCTAAATTAAAAAAAAACAAAAAAAATTAAAAATTGTAAAAGTTATTGTAAAAGTTTCAAAACTAACAATTTGGCGGCCTCAGGGAATATTTTTGATTTTCGAGAAAAGAACCGACAATTAATTGTTTAAAAATAATCGAAATTATTAAAAAAAAAACTCCTTCGATCAGGCACGAATTTTTTATGCTTTTCAAAAGCAGTATAAATTTAATTGAAATCGACCAAGCGGTTTTTAAGTTACAGTGATCACCAGTTCAAAAAGCAAAGCAATTGAATGAAAAAATGCACTGCTGCGGAAATTTGGTATAAAATGTCACCAGCTCGATATGTTTTAACATCCGCTTTTAAATAATTTCGCTTCACAAATGTTCAAAAAATGGCCTCCCGACGCAATTAAAAAAAAAACAGGTCCACATTTTTTGTATAGTAAATTTAGAAGTCCACAAATTAAAGAAAACAGTTGTTAAAATTAAAAAAAAAAATAAAAAACAAAACAAAAAACTTCAAACAAGAAGGTGTTAAGGGGACAGATGCCTGTAAACAGCCATATTTTCCCTGATTTTCATTAAAATTATTTAAAATGAAGAAGTCAATATATATATTTTTTTAAACTGGCATACAGTTTATTTATACATTAAAATAATAGAAAAATGTTTTTTTTTTATTTTAATAATTTAAAATGGCGGATGTACACTCAATTCTTCCAGGTCGCAGCGGGGCTTTTCAATCGGCGGGCATTGTAGCATCGGCGTCAGTGACCTGAATACAAAAAACCAAAAATTTTTTTGTTTATTAATGTCATAATTTCTATATGAATTAAACAAAAATGGAAACAAAAAATTCGCGGAATAAAATGCTTGAAAAAAAAAAAGAATTTTGGGGCGAATTTTCCTATTTTTGCTTAAAAAAAATTATTTTTTCCACAAATTTTCGAAAACTTGAGACACATAGAAAGTAATATCATAAAAAAGATGCTTGAAAAATTTCAGGGAGATCGGTCAGTTATCGTGTACGCCAATTCGAAAAATATAGTTTTGAGAAAAATGCGTCTAACCTCGGCAACGTAAATACCTATACCTCTCCCAGTGCTCGAACGCAAAAAAAAGAGTCGTCACGGTTGCCGATCTATAATATAAGAAATACTAAAATTTACGTTCTAAAATTTTTTCGACATATTCTTAAAGAATTATATTAACATTTTATGAAAAAAAATTTTTTTTTTTTCTAAATTTTACTGGTATCTGCCCCCTTAATTAGTTTTTGTTGTGTTTTTTCTTAGTAGCTAAAAAATGTAGCTGGTCGTAACAAGAAAATTTTTCTTTGCGTTTAGCCATCCGAACCATCATAAATATTCTTGCAATCCTTTTATGCAACTATTCCAATATTTACTACAGGGCTTTATATATTATGTTTACTACAGCATTCATTCTGCCTGCGTGTGTATTGGTGTGGCATTGACTATATCACAAAATTATTGCAATTAAAATGAAAATGTTAATATGCTTCGCTTATTCGCCTAATTTTGCTGCCCACAGTGGTATGCACAGGCAATAAAATTTGCACTTGGGTCCTTTTAATTTTTTGCCTTGCAAGGTGGAACAAAGAGTGGCATTCGATTTTCTTTTGCCATGCTTCCAAAAGCTGAAAAAAGATATCTAATATATATATTTTTAAAGCTCTTTGTTTATTTCAAGTATTGAGGTTTAAAAATTTTCAGGTTTCAAAAAGTATACCACAATTAGTGCTAAATTGGAATTGGAAGAATTTACGGCATTGCGCAGCCCCTTGGGCAAGATTTCTGGTCAGAGTGTCGGGTTTTGGCGGTTGGTTATTCTTGAATGGCTGAAGAGACTGCGGTTTGTTACGTAGAATAGCCGATTTGAATAACGCTCACTGAAAGTAGACTGGTACCGTCATGGAAGATATGAGGATTAGTTATGTGTCTTTAAATGAAATGAATTATGTGTCTGAAATTCACGTTTATTGAAAGCACTAACGAATTATTACGCAAAAACATTCTAACTATTGTATTAATTATTTCGCGTAACCTACTCCTCTCCACTTTGAAATGCAATCAATTTGGTGTCTGTCATCTGTCAAATATATTATAAAAGGCCGACTACATTAAAAAAGTATAAAATAATTTCATGCAGCGTCAGAAGTCTTCTTTCTATGGTTATTTTTACAGTAATCACAATAATTTGTACGATAAATATTTTTTGCTTTTTTATGAAAATTTAGTTCATTCAATAACATAAACCGTTTAAAACAAGATCTAAAACTTCAAAAAAAAAAAAAAAAAAAAAAAAAAAAGGCTCCAGGTATCCATTTCTGATCATTTTTTCCGCAAGGATTGCATGCATTTGCTTCTACTTAAAGCAATTGCAACCCAAGTTTTTTGGTTTGCTTATAATAAAAAGAAAACTGGAAAAAACTTTGAAAAAAATAATTATTTTGAAAAAATTTTATAATTAAAAACAAAAACATAAACAAATTACTAATTTTGAAAAAAATTTAATAATTAAAAAAAAAATACTCATTTTGAAAAATATTTAATAATTAAAAAAAATTTAATAACTTTGAGATTTATTCAACGTTAAAAAATGTAGTTGTAGTTTTTTAAAGCGAAATATTTTCACTTTTTTTAATATTTTATTCCTTTTTTAGTATAAAATATATTTGAATTTAATGATTTTGAAAAAAAAATTTATAGGTAATTTTGAGAAAAATTTATAATTTGAAAAATATTTATAATTTTGATTAAATTTAATTACTTTGAGATTTATTCAATGTGAACATCCGAGGCGTGTTGCTTACGAACCGAAAAATTTTCGATGTTTGTATTGTAAATGTATTTAAAAAATTTTTATATATTTTAAAAAATTTAGTAATTTTCAAAAATTTTATAATGTTGAAAAAATTTAATAACTTCGAAAACCTTTAATAATTTTGAAAAAATTAAATAATTAAAAAAATGTTATAACTTTGAGATTTATTCATTTTAAAGCGAAATATCTCCGATTCTTTGTAATATTTTTACTCCTTTGTTTTAGTATAAAATATATTTAAAAAAAAATTTATAATATTGAAAAAAATTTTATAATTTTCAAAAAATTAAGTGAGTTTTATAATTTTGAGAAAACTTAATAACTTTGAAAGATTTGTATAATTTTGAAAAAATTTAATAACTTTGAAAATTTTTTTATAATATTGAAAAAATTTAATAACTTTGAGATTTATTCAACGTGAAAATCTGAGGGTGTTTCTTACAAACTACCAACAATTTTGAAGAAAAACAAAAATGAAATAAAATTATCTCCCAAAATCTTGAAAACAAATAAAAAATGTGAAAAATAATTTTTTCATTTAAAACAATTATGTACCAAAATTTTGAATGTTGCATAAATTTCAAAACCATTAGATGTTTTTAAAATTAAAAAACAAAAAAATGTGGTTTACAAATTACCAACAATTTTGGACAAAAACAAAAATAAAATAAAATGTTTTCCTAAAAACTTTTTTAAGAAAATAATTAAAATTTTTAAAAAGAATTTTGTATTTCACTTAAAACAACTTTGTATCAAAATTTTAAACGTTGAATAAATCTCAAAACTATTAAATTTTTTCCAAAGCTTTCAAACAGTTTACTTCTTATTATACTCATGCCTACAAATAAACCAATTTTCAAAAAAATGTTCGGCAATGCCCAAAATACTTGGATTCACTCCATAATGTAGGCATGAAATGGTTTCTGTTTTAGTAAAAATGCGTTAGACCCTTAGCGGAAAAAATTATCAAAAACGACTGCGTATTTTGGGGCACTTTAAATTTGCATTTTATGAACGGAAATTAAATGAACTCTAAAACTGCATACCAAGAAAATTTCTGAAAATTCCTTTTATCAAATTTTAAATATGGATAAAAAAAAAAAAATCGTTGAAGTTTCTTGAATTTTTCGTTAAGTTTTAGACCACGATTTATATGGTTTATTTTTGTTAGTGAATTAATTATGTTTTTATTAAAAAAGTAACTAAAAATTTTCAACATACAAATCATTGCGAGTATTATAAAATAGCCATTATGTGCAGATCTCTGACCGTTTTCAAATAGGTTGATGCTATCTGCGCCACCTTGCATAAATTATGCTGCTGGTTTTTTACTTCTGGACGCATTATTACAATATTTTTCACTTACCTACTCTTCTTCATTAAAATGCTTATTAGTTTTTATTTGTTCTTTTCATTTATTTTTGCTTTTTTTTGTTTTTTTCTTTTTGTTTTTTTTTGGTTTGCTACCTAAGACTTAGATGCTTATTAATTTTCACTTGTCCTTGCGCTCGTCCTTTCTTCTACTTAATGACTTTTCATTTCTGCTCTTATAATTTTCCACATTCATTATTTATTGTTGTGTTGCCACTTTCACTGTTGTGTGCTTTTTATTGTTGCTTCCTTCTGCATCTCTACATCCAAATTATGGCCATTGTTTAGACGAAATTAAGTTGTCCGTGCCTTTGTCATTGACTTGGTCTCTTATTGTTGCTGTTATTTAAATTTCATTCTTCATCATTTTTATTACTATAAACGCCATAAAATGTTGTGCTGCGCGTTGAGTGTGGCAATTGTGGCATTTCTCTGCTGTTCTTCTTGGCCATTTGTTAGGTGTCGAGTGTTTTGAGAAGAGATCGTAGATGTGATTTTTTATTTCTTGTTTTTATTTGCGTAATTTAAAACGTTGAAAGACTTAATTGCTTAAATTGCATACATTTTCAAGTAATTTACATTAAATGTAGAGACTGTAAGAGAAAATTAGAAATTATGACCAATTAGAAGGCTGGAGAGTGAGGTTGTGGCTTCCAAATCCATCAGCAGCCACAAATCTATTGGGCAATGGTATGAAAGTGGTGAACACATGGCTAGTATATTAGCATATTGTCTCGTTCATTTGCTGTAAGAGTGGCAAAACTAAATTAATCTTTTTTTGTTGGATTCGAATGCAGAAATTACCGCCACTGCAAAAAAAGCTTGATGACGCTATGCATTGACAGTATCTCCTTAGATAGAAAAGTGTCTTTGAAATTGAAATTTGAAAAGGTCGAGTCAAAGAGCCAGGAGATTTTGTGGCTCCCAAAAACACTCGGGCTAAGAAGCTCAATGTATTTAAAGCTCTGGAAAGAGGGTAGATAGTCAAGGGGAGAAGGAGAAAAGTATCAGAGGAAGAGATACCAAAGAATAGAGACAGAGATAGAGATAGTTAGACCTGTGAGGATTTTCTAGATTCTTTGGCAAATCTTTAAATATCCTCCAGTTTAAAAGAACGAATATTACTCATTCTCATGACATCGGAACCCAAAACTCGTAGCCGTGCTCTAGCAAAGGCAGGACACTCTTAGAGAAAGTGTTCAGTGCTAACCGCCACCCCCAAGCACGACAGGCACATTGGATCCTCAATGATTCCAATAGTGGTCATATTCTGACCCCATGGGTTGTGCCCATCAACCGAACGTCTTTCCTTCTAAGTTTTAGTAGATTGTTTGACAGTTTTCTGTTCGGACGTGTCACAAAACACTTTGCAGTTCTGCAGTGTTCTTGACCGGGCCATCGCTCTTTATGCAGATTCATGATTCCTACGGAACTGTTTCCGATTATTGGCTCTGGCCCTTGTGCTGGAACCGCTGATCTACAGTTGGCCAATTCATCGGCAATCTCGTTTCCTTGAACACCGGAGTGTCCTGGATCCCATAGCGGTACAAGCCTGTTTTGTCTTGCGACATAATTAAGCTTCTTCTTACATTCTTGAACAATTTTTAAGGTTTGCTTCGCGTTCTTTAGGGTCTTCAATGCAGCCTGACTGTCACTGAAAACTCCAATCTGTTTCCCGCTCCATCTCCTCTGGATTATCCATTCGATTACTTTCAGGATGGCAAAAATTTCCGTTCGGAAAACAGTTGCCATTTCCCCCATAGCATAGTGATACTTATTACTATCGTGAAAGTGCCATCTGGCTCCAGCGCCTATTTCATTATTGGATCCATCGGTAAAGAAAATATCCGCAAACTTCCTTGAATGCATTATTGTCTTTACTTTTACTTAAAACATTAAAAAATACTAATAATAAAAAATAGTAAAATAATAAAAAAAATAGCATACTTTACGATGACAATATGCGATTTAACTTATCCACACTGGTGTTACCATTTCTTGAAACTTAAATTGCGACTTATCTAATACCAGACACGCACCATAGGCTTGGGCCTTCGGAATGTGATCTGGAAGGCGCTAGAATCTTTACAAATTCATGTAAAGCAGAGTTTGGCTTTAGAAGAAAGGGGGATTCGCTTAGTAGGGTAACATCAACGTTTTCTATGCGCTAAGGAGGAGTACTTCTTTTCTTCTCTTTAAACCTAAAGGTGTTAACCCAACATTAAGGGGTTGACCCAACATTAAGGTGTTGATCCAACATTAAGGTGCTGACTCAATGCTGAATTTCTATGCTAAACGAAGCATCCTTTGTATATTTGCAATCGAAATATTTCCCTAATAAGTTAACAACAGAAAAGTAAGCTTTGAAAATATTCCAATCATTAAATGCACAAAAAGTAGCTGCACGATTTTCAGTGTGAGTCACTGTATTTTTTTTTTTAGAATGAAATTTCAAACTGGGCGATGAAGTAGAAATTGCAGCTTTCGGTTGCACACTTTTGGGGCAGTTAAATTAAAATATCATAAATCTCAATTTGTGCGCTTAAAGCACCATTTGTAGTAATCAAAAAATTATACGTTTAACCGCTAAGAAATAAATTGACCAAAGTGAAGCCAAAACCACAATTGTGATATTTACAAAAGAGTATAAAAGACAAAACGAAAATAATGGATCAAAAGTAGCGCAACCAAAATATAAAAAAGAGCAAAAAAAAATATAAAAATAAATAGTAGTGAATTTACTTCGAAAAAATATAAATTTTTACAATAAATTTTGCACACATAAAATTAAATTGAAAGCAAAGAAACCAGCAAAAGAAAAAAGAAACAAAAGAACGAAACATCAACCAATTGCCAGCAGAAAGTTGCGTATCCAAACGACAAACGGCGAACAACCATTAATTTGCTCAGCACCGAAAACAGAAAATTCACTTGAAAATGTGCACGAAAACATCGAAAACGCCTCTACTCTTAATTGGTGGCGTCTGCTTCGTCATTGTGCTAGTCGGCATCACTGGCGTAACGTTGATCAATAATCTCAATTTGTCCAACATCATCAAGCTGAATGAAAAAGTCGCCAGCGACAGCATGAGCGCACACGACACCGAACTGCACGATATTAATTACGCCAATAATCATCCGAAAAATATATACAAATTCGATGAATTCTCAGCGCCTTATGCGTTGGCCGTAGCCTCCTACACTCAACACACCGTCTCGATGTCTTCATCGCCGCACTCCTCAGTAGCAGCAGCAGCTGCAACAACTACGGCAACGGCAAAAGCAGCGGCAGCAGTTAGCGCCAGCGTAGCGCCACAAAATGTGTACACAAAGTCACACACGCGCTCACCTTCTCCAACCACTCCAACACCACCGGCAGGTGGTACGGTGATTGGACAACCAGCCGTTGCATTAGTGGATGCCGAAGCGAATAGTGGTAATGCGGCGGTAGATCCGATTATCGAAGTGCGGTCTCAAGCGGCGAATGGACGTCAACAAGGACTCTTCACCACTCTGAATTGGCTGAAACAGAATGGGAAATTGCAGAGTAGAGACGCTACCGCCACTAGCACAAACAGCAATGCTAATACCAATACAGATACAGCTGCAATTGTAGGTACAAATGCAGATGTAGATACATCATCGACTTTGGTCAATAATCCACAGATAAACACGGTGCAATCCAGTGCGTCAATAGTGCTCACGGCTGCTGCCTCTTCGTCCACACCAAGCAACGTGAGTAGTTTTAGTGATGCAGGTCCGCTGCAAATGAGTACAAACACTTCATCACCATCAGCAGTAACAGCAGCATCATCATCAGTGTCAGAATCAGGATCAATGCCATCAGCTGGTGTTGACATAGTCGCTAAATTGATGTTGCCATTGATTCTCAATGGCAGCGCAAGGATAACACCAGGCAGTGATAATGAAAATGAGAACGAAGAGCACAGTTTTGCAGCTGATACCGTTTGGGGATTTCCACGTGATAATCGAACCACATTTTCTGGCACACATCAATCGAGCGTTAGCCCTACACAGACTGGTCGCGTCTTAGTGCCGCCAAGCGGCGGGAAAGGTGTGGATAAGGAAAAACGTGATCGCGTTGTGAAGGTAAATAGAAAATTGAAAAGAAATCACAAATGTTTTTGTGGAATTGTAATGCAATTTATTTGACTTAATTTATTCTTTGTTTGCATTAGTCTGTAAGTTAGTAAGAGTTCGCTAACATATATTTATATTTATATACGAGTATGTGGTTGTATGATGAATTATGAAACGAAGAGCATTGCGACAGGTTGCATTCCTTTTGGTTACTTGATTTAGGAAGTCATCTTTCGACTCTTGTTGATGGAGGTAAAGTCAAGCTGAATGACAGCTAAGCTCTTGGCTTAGGGCACGAAATGGCATTGAACCATTATTTCTTCTTATTACTTACTTACTTACATAGGTGGCCATAACAACCCGTTACCGAGTTGCGGCCGACCTCACTAACTCTCTCCAGGCGCCTCTGCTCCGCGCGCGCCTTCTCCAATTCTGTACACCAAGCGAACATAGGATTTCTTCCACCTGGTCTTTCCACCGGAGCAATGCTCTTCCTCTGCGTCGGCTCCCTTGGACTTCGCCCTCGAACACCTTCTTTGCTGGAGCTTTTTCATCCATACGCACGACATGCCCTAGCCAACGCAGGCGTTGGATGGCGATGCGTTGAACTACGTCAATGTCGGCGTAGAGCTCATACAGCTCGTGGTTAATTCTTGAACGGTAGTTTCGCCAACGCGCACAGGACCGAAGATCTTACGAAGAACTTTTCTTTCGAACACTCCAAGAGCGGCTGCATCGCTTTGTGACACTACCCATGCCTCTGCGCCATAAAGCAACACGGGTATGATGAGCGTCTTGAAAAGTGTCAGTTTGGTCATGCGAGAGAGGGCTCGACTACTCAATTGCCATCACGAAGTTGAAGAGGTCGCATGACAGTGGATCGCCTTGTCTGAAACCTCGAACGGTATTGAATGGCTCGGAGAGGTTATTTCCTACCTTGACGGAGCGGGTTGTGTTGCTCAACGTCAGTCTGCAAAGCCGTATGAGCCTCGTTGGTATACCGAACTCAGACATGGTGGACTTACCACGTCTGAAGCCGCTTTGATAAGACCCGATCAGTGTGTTGGCAAACGGCTTAAGTGTTCTAATTTTACATTACATTAAATTGCCCAAGTGCGACGTAGCTCACACAGCGATTTTGTCAAATTCGCGGAGAGTAAAGTAGCGGTACCCCAATCGGCGTCACCTTATTAGTCTCTCCATTTTAAGTTTCTGTCGGGGAAATGTGCTGATAGTATTAAAAAATCAGCACTCAACTTTGATATTTGAGAGAGAGAGACAGAGCGAAATTGACGCTGTGAGCAGTTTAACTGTAAATATGATTCCTAGCATTTTTCTAAGAGTAGCTAGAAGATGATGAGTTGTACACGATTGTTGTTGCAAAGAAGGTAAAGTTCGCGATGCAAAGGTTAGTGCAACCATTTCAAGAAACTGAGCATAGAAAATGTACTGGCAGACCAAAAACTGGGCGTTGTTTTGAGAATATTGCTGCTGTAGCGCAATGTGTGTTGCTGAGCAACCTTCACCATCGATTTCTCTACGTTCTCAACTATTAGGCAATCATGAAACCACTGTTTGACTGATTTTACCTGTAGCCCTGGTGCTCATGGTGGACATTCAAATTATGTTATTTTGTTTCCTTTCATTTGTTTAGAGCCATATGCTTTGAATCAAAATTGTGAAGCCAACAGCTAGGCGCGCCTTTTGGAATACCCTTAATGTGCAGCTGTAGAAGGCTTTGTGTTTAGCTTTTTAATTGAAGTTTTTTCGCGTTAGCAATTCGACTTGCACTTTACTGGATAACTAATGTTTACATTAATTGAAACAAGGCCGACAAGAAGTTGCACTCAAAACACTACACTCCGTTTAAAATATTCCAAAGATTTGCATGCACTACACTAAAATTCTTTCTTATATCTATGGCGCATGTTAGTATGAAACATTTCGCTACAACGAGACATTTTCAGGAGACTTTGTGCAAAAATTTTGTTATATTAAGTTTTTCACAATGTCAAGGTTCGTCCGTCGAGGTGCCACTGCGCGCAAATCTCTTAAGGTAAAGAGTAAAAACTGTATTTACATCGACTCTGAACTATCCATGTAAATGGGATAACATGGATTTACATAAAAAATGATCAACTATCAAGTTATAATATCTTTTATTAGCTACTGTTTCCTTTTTTTGCCTGGCGTGGTCGTGAAGGCGCATGGTTTGACCGTGCCAATCATGTATTTTCAGTGGAACAGTCTCATTCACGCGGTGTAGCTGGGCAATGTAGAGCTCCCTGTTGATCGCGGCATTCTTTTCGAGCATTTCCCAGTGTACCATGCCCTCCTAGTCCCACCAAACACATATCCTGATCTTCTTTGGCTGCAGATCCGGCTCGACTCTCGGCCTTGGCGTATCTCCAGGAGCCACCCAGCCCACATCTTTTTTTGCTTCATATTGATGAATAGGCATAATTTTTCATCTCCCATGACTATTCGGTACAAAAGGCGCTGTGTATGACCGCGTGTTGCTCGATGGCGGGCGAGATGCTGAGAAGCCATTTGAAAGCGAATGTAGGTGATTGATCATCGTTTTATGATCGCAGCTCATTTTTTCTGCCAGTTCACGACTGGTTTGGCGACCGATCCCCTTAAAAAGTGATTTGAGACGTTATTCATCGAATTCAGAAGGCCTTCCACTGCGGAAGTCACCATTTTTGAACTTTGCAAACCATTTCCGTGCTGTAGACTGGCCTATGACACCTTCTCTCCATACACGTCGCAAATGTCCGAGGCTGCTTCGGCAGCTTTTTGGTTTCGAAGAAAAGCAAAGAAGAGCAGTTGTCGAGAATGTTGATTTTTGCCTCTGGGTTATCTTTTGTGACATAAACGCCGAATGCGGCAAAGCTTTAACGGATTGGTGATCAGGAGTTCTAGCATCTAGCTTAACTGCTCAGCTGATTTTGGCTTACTTCAGTTGCGCTTCTCCGCTGTGTAATGCTAAAACTGCTTATGCAGATATAATTTTAGGAACTGATTTATCATAACAAATTTAAAGGAGTGTTTAGAAATTTGGTAATTTAGATAACTTTTTAAAGGATTTTCCAATAAGAGGCGTAAAAGATCTATGATTTCGTTGCTTGTGTGGCACGTAGCGCCGTATTGTCGAAAATAAACGTTGTCCAGATCAGTACCATCCAATTCCGGCCATAAAAAATCGTAGCACAGTGAAAAAACCCATTCGTATTTCCATGCGAAATGTTGTGTTGTATATATGAATTATGTATGAATTATATATGAATTAACTTTCAAGTTTTTTCCTGGCGGCTTTTCATATGAATTTTTGTATTATGAGTTAAAGTGTGCTACTTTTCCACTTAGTCTACTCTTTCAAACTCAACACACTTTCCCCAAAGTTTCTTGAATTTTCTAATGCTTTCTATCATATATATTCAAATAAGACGTTTTTTTAATCGATGACCTATTCATTTTACCCAACTATCTTACTCCCAAAATGGGTTTGTTTATATTTGAAAACAGCAAAAATAGTCGGACGAGGCCAAGTCTTGAGAAAATGCTGGTTGAAGCAGCAGGTGCTTGTGATCTTACGAGTGCACCGAAACTGAGAAAACCAGTAATTCATGTTTCCAAACGATGGCCAAGGGTACCCTCATATAATACTCGTACTTTTCAAGCTTCTGTTTGTTTTGCATACTGGCCGTTTTCGCGCAAAAAATTGTGCTTCATCAATGGACGAAGTTCCTTTGTTTCTAGTTTTATGAAAATGCTCGAAAAACCCCGTTTCAAAGAACTGTTCCAACAAAAACATCCTACAGAACAGTCTGAAATGTAGTTTATGCTCGTGCTTAGCAATATTGGATTTGAATTGGCAGTCACATCTCCGCTTATTTGCAGGAACTTATGCACCCACCCTCGTATGCAGTATATGGATTTGACTTTCACCAATGCCTGCATGCCAAACATTTAATGCCACTCAAGAGCACTGCAAGCACCGAAATCGACTGCGGTTCGTGGCATTCAACTACAGGCCGGCGAGTGTATGAAAATGCCATGACAAACATATTGACAGCGCAATTAACTTAAATAAAATATTTTACTCTATCAACCACAGAAGAGCGAAGTGATTTAATCATAAATCGATTTACGACAACAATTCAATGCTAATCTAGCCAGTGCATACGCAATAAACATTTTTTTCCGCTGTCAAAAGGCGATTAATTTTCATAAATGAATGTTCGCATGTTTGGAAGTGTGTGTGTGTGTGTGTCTACGTTCTCGAAAGCATATTGAAAGCCACAAAAAAAAAAAAAAAAAAAAAAAATAAAAACACTTTCGCCACACTTTGACATTCACATTGACAACCAAATGTCACAACTACACCAGCACGCGGACCGACAGTTGAATGATTGAGTAACGCCATAGCTGTCTGACTGACTAACTAACTAGCAATCGTGAGATGTGGGCAGTTAGTGGCAAGCAGTCAATCATAATACAAAAATTCATATGAAAAGCCGCCAGGAAAAAACTTGAAAGTTAATTCATATATTTTTTTTTCGCGAAGCAGAGCAAAACGCAAGAGAATAAAATAAAAAAATTTAATAAGCTACTCAAAAATCTAAATGCGTGTTTTTCGAAACTAAATTTTTCGAGCCTATCATAATCATAACTCGAACCCAAATCTCGTCCAAGTGACTGGGAATTTAAAACGACATATACAACACAACATTTCGCATGGAAATACGAGTGGATTTTTTCACTGTGCTACGATTTTTTATGGCCGGAATTGGATGGTATTGATCTGGACAACGTTTATTTTCAACAAGAGGGCGCTACGTGCCACACAAGCAACGAAACTGTTGATCTTTTACGGGAATAACACCTCTTATTGGAAAACCCTTTATAACTAATATGGAGTCTGGCATTGGGATCAGGTGGTCTATCGAAGTTTTTAAAATGTGGTTTGAAACTTTGAGTTATATGGCTTTTCTTGTAGTATGAAACATTTTTATAAAAAAAAAAAATTATTCAAATTTATGATTAAATAAATATGTCGTCCTGCTATTATTGTGAATACAGTTATACACGCATACATGCATACAATTTCATTCACCTTATCAACTTGTCGCACGTGGCGTCGAACATGACCATTTTTTGGTTCATAAATTAGGGCACATATCTTCATACAAACATGAGTATGTGTGTATGCGTTCGCATTTCGGAGAAGTGAAATTAGTAGCCTCCGGAGTTAATTTCTTAGTAAACATGCATGTACACGCATCCCCCGAACCCGTTTCTAATACGTTAAAGTAATAAAAAGGACATGAGAATTAGAGCTTTGGCCACTTGAGGATGAGTTTATGTGGTTGAGTAGTATACAAACGCACCTTTGTATGTGTGTGTACACATTGATGTGTAAATATGTGCACAATTAGTAAAATGAATTAGCAAAACAAATATAGGCAGGTATGAACTCCTATGAATATTCATGTGGGAATGTGTGTTTTAGCGCTTGAATGCGAGTGTGTGCCTGTGTGTCGGAAATTAAACTGACACTTTTCAAACTTTCTATTTAAAATTTACTTTGTATTTGTATTTTTTTTTTTTGTTTTTTTTTTTTTTGTTTTTTTGATATTTATTTGTTTATCCTTTTTCATTTTTATGGTTTTGTATGTATTTTCTGTCGTCGGCGCAGAATTTATTGCTCGTCGCGTCAACAGTGTCGAATACATCTGTCGATTGCTTTGCGCTGCAAAAAGTTGCCGCCTCCTCTTACGCAAATATTTGTTTGATTGTTTAGAACCCAACGTGTAAATTAAAATTGTCGAGTTATTTAATTAAGGCAGAGTGACTCTACAGAGAAGAGTATACAAATAATTGTAGCTTTAAATTTTTAAATTTATTTTGAGTGAATTGCGTGCGAAAAATTTAGTAGATAATATTAAATTTTTAGGATTTTAAGTGGGCTAAAGCTTAAATACTTATATTCTCTTGATATAAAGGCAGCAGTATTGTGCACGGCATATTTTTGAAATATTTCCCTATTTAAAAGAACTCACTTAAAAATCATCACTTTCTAAATTTCTTTGTATGCGTATCACATAAAACCTGGTACTGAAAACTAATTCAATGAAATTTCGTGGAGGCAGAGGTACTTAAAAAGAGCTTTAAGAATGCAACTTCATATCAGGAATTCCACAAATATATTCTCCAGTTGAAGCTCCTGCCATCGAAACCCCCAGAGTATAGGGTAGTTGCACTTAGTTTATTAGAGTATAACTTTAAAGAAAAATCAGTACATTTGAATTCATTCTAAACCATTTTATTGATTTTGTTTATTTCGAAAAAAATTGTGACATTACAAAGTTTAGTTTTAATTCGAATGGCATATCTGTCGCGATCAATGGGATACGTGGCAACAGTACATCTTCACATTTGAATTTTCTAGTCAAAATTGTTGCCTCGATAACATTGTTCATCATTTTCTTGACTGAGAGTCTGGTTCCATTGCAAAGTCGTGGTGGATTGATGTTTCGAAGAAGAATGATGGGTACGCCAATTTTCAATGTAAGAACGTGGCAAATCAAGCGAATTCAAGAATTCAGTTGGATAGTTGACAACCTCGTCTTGATTCTCCACAGTATCGATGAACTAATATGTTGTCGTTTCACTGGGTATTCCATGCTGAGTGGTGAAGTTGATGGTATTGACATCGATGTTTTTGGCTGCTAATATAGCACGCGTACTGAGCCACTGATGGCTTTTGTAGTTTTGTGCAATGTTTGGCAAAACTTTTTGCACCAATTCGTCGATGCTTTCTGTGATCTTACAGAAGTTTGCTGGCAGGGTGATAAATTGTGTAGATTCATCAATTTCCATTCGCCCATTTCCAATATCCGATAATTGTTTTGCATGCCATATTCGTTTCCTCTGTGTAAAAATACATGGTCATACTGATTTTCATGACAATCGGTTGAACGAGGCAGAAGTTGCTACTCTGCAGCGCCACCTGGTGGCGAGTGGCATCAGTGAGCGTATTTTAAAAACCTTCTCCGTGGAAAAATACATATTTATACCAATTTTTATAATAATTGGTCCAGCAGTTTTTGAGTTCATCTATGACAAACAGACAATATTCATTTTTGTATATAAAGAAGAAGATAAAGATATATATTTTTTTGTGCGATTCTGTGATGCAAAAAAGTCCGTCACGTTAGTGTAACCAGCGAACTCTATTGATTCTCGGAAAAAAGACAACAAAAATATACTCGCCATTTTGTAGTACGCTCATGGACCTGAATGCAGCGGCAAAGCGGCGGTTCCAACGATTCCATTTTGATAATATTGGCGTCGTAAGTAATAAGATTAAGTCTGCACTAGTCCTTAAGTGTATCGAGAAACTGAATCTACTATGAATGTATGTACATTCGCATCCAGCTAATTTGGATCCTAGCATACAGGAATATAACTGAAAACGAAGAGAGGCTGTGACCTCGGCTTGAATAGGACCCGAGTGCTTTCTTGCTATGGGACAACAAACCATCAAGGAGAAGCTAAGGAACGAAGAGATAAGGATACCGAGATTTACTGGGCGAAATCCTTATTAGGTGGATACAACCAAAAGAGGTTTAAAAGACTCATACCTCTCCCCAGGAATAAACTGAGAATGCTCACGGGCATTCTTACAGGCCACGGCAGACTGCCAATTCCAGGAATGTACTTTCGCATTGATGCTGAGACATATCGGCCAATTGCAGGCAGAACAAAGTCACATACGCTCAATCCAATCCAGCTCTACCCTGAGTTTAATAATAATGAACACGGTCTGGATGAGGTACTGTTATGATCGGAGGGCATAAAAGGCCATGAGGTCATAGTGCGCAACTTGAAGTAATTTATCTAAGTGAGACACGCTCTGGTTGGTAAATCGTCAAATCTGTCCATGAAACACAAGTAAACTTTTAAGTTGGCCCAGCAGTCGAAGATTAACCAGCAAATGTTTTGAAGAAGTTTACATCAGGTAAGTCTCAAGAAGAAGCTCGTATGGGTGCTACGCAACTTTCCCCAAAACAACAATTTTACACCGAATTGACGGCTACTATTCTGCGACTAGAAAATCAGTCGACAAAGTCAATTGACAAATAGGCCGTCCAAATATGTGGCGCTTTCATAATTTTGTATAATTTATTCTTCGACATAACATGAAAAATACTGAAAAACATTTACTTGACCTAAGACGTTCTCCAAACCGTATAATCATTTAAAAAAAAAAACTAAACTTTTGTGGACTTAAATTAATTTTAAAGGCTTATTACAATGTCACTTCGGCACCCGAATCACTAGTGCCATATATCAGTAATATGGCTATTGCCGGCCTAGTCCAAAATGGCTTAAGTGTAGGACAGTCGATGGTTGGTTTTGTGCTAGCAGCCAAGAATGAAACTCATGTTTTGAATGTTGAGGTTCTTCTCGCAAAACACTACAGTAGCGGCCACGTCAGACCTATAAGTCTTACCTCCTTTATGCTCAAGGTGTTTGAAAGAGTAATCGATTATCACATCCGAGAGCACTTTGAAACCAGACTTTCTCCAGCGCAACATGTTTACCTGAAAGAGAAATCTACCGAGTCAGCCTTACATGAGGTAGTAGGGACCGTAGAGAAATCTCTGGAGGGAAAACCATTCACTTTGGCGGCCTTTATAGACATAGAGGCACCTTTAATAATATTATGGCCGAGTCAATTGTCACTGCTCTAAATAAGCTATGGGTGGAAAGACCTATCTACCTCTGAATCTCGAGCCTGCCTAGTGGTAGGGAAATAAATGCTGTAGCAGGAGGGGCTAGAATCACGAGATTCGTGCATAGGGGTACACCGCAGGGCGGCATCCTCTGGCCTCTCCTTTGACTAGTAGCTGTGGATGAAGCTTTAACTCGCTTAAACAGGGGTGGGGTAAAGGTGGTAGCATATGCCGATGACTTGGTCCTAATGGTCTCAGGTTCCTTTCCATCAGTAATGGCTGAAATTTTGGAAGGTGCTCCGATAGTCAAGCTGCGATCAAGGCCCTGTCGTCGCCGTATTGCACTCTTCTGGTGAACTCCTCTAAGAAGGAACTCAAACGTCTCGAACGTTCAGGAAACATTTCCCGTATCTGGGTTGCTGGGCACAGGAGTATAGAGGGAAATGAAATTGCCGATGAACTTGCCAGGAAGGGGTCGACAGAACCGGTTCCAACTGTCCCCTTCTCAGACATCGGTGTCCCCTTGGCCGTCGTTAAAGGGAAACTACACATTTTCTTTCTAAAAAAAAGCGCAAGATAGATAGATGGAGGTCTGTCTCATCGTATGCTATTTCGAAAACACTCTGGCTCCAATACGATAGAAACAGAACGCTTAAGGTGATGGGAATCCCCCGCCATTCAATTTCCAAACTCATTGCGGTGTTCACTGGGTGATCGGTACTCATACGGAGAAGCTTGGAATTCCGTAATACCCCTATTGCAGAAGCTGTGGGGATCCTGCAGAGAAAGAGACTGTGGAACACTTTCTCTGCAAATGTCCGGCTCTGGCGGCTAGGCGCTTGAGATTCCTTAGCGTGCCCTTTGGGAATGACTTGAAGAGATTCTCCAGCCTAGATCCCTTTTCTCTCCTCCACTACATCAACAGCATTGCATGGCTGTAGACGGTTTTTTCTCTTCCCTAAATCTTTTCACAGACACTCGTCCACATTATGGTATTAAAACGGCTCGTAAGTGCTACTTGAAGTGTGCCTGTGGTACATCTTACCATCTTACCTACCTACCTAAGCACAAGATGGTGGAAAATTAATCATCCAATTATGTTTTTGAATAACTTTTTTACTAAAGGAAAGAAATCTTAATTTTGACCTTCGCGCTCTTTGGCTTGTCTGTTTGTGTACTGCAGCTGCCTAATTTCCAAATGTCAAATATGTTTGACGTACGACGCTAATAGCAGACATTATAAATCTTCAATATTGCGCCACCTTGTACAATGCCATATATTTTTGATCATTAAAGTAATAGGAGAAAATAATAGCAGAAAATGATAGCAAAAATAATATTGTAGAAAAGAGTAATAGCAATAAATTCATTAGAAAAAATCGAGCTTATAACCTCCAATATTCCAACCTATCGAAGAAGTTGTGTATTACAGAATTTACCACTTTGAAAGAGATAGCCATGTAAAAGCAAAGAAGTGAAAGCATGGCATGAAAATAAAGTGCGAGCCATCAGAAGAAGCCGGTACCGTTCACTCAATTTCTAGTTCTGCGCTGGTTCTATACAAATCCGATTTAGTGCTGCCGCAGTTTACTTGGCTCTCGTCTATTGCACTCTTACGTTACAGTACTGCAGTGCGTATACGTAACCATAAAACTGATTGTCTTCCATGCACGATGTAGACTCTGCTTTACTGCAATATCAGCCGCTCGAAGGGGCCTATATACAAATGCAATTATTTTTCCATGCCGCTTTTTGTCTCAACAGCAAGAAAAAAGACAAAAAAAGCCAAGAATGATAAAGTAAATGGACTAACCAAGCTATTGGCAACTTATAACGTCGCCACAAAGGCCACGGAAGAAATTGAGCAGCTGAGTCCTTGCGAGTTGGTGCACGGCCTTCAACTGTTTACCAAGATGAGAGGAAAAAACGAACACAAAAACAGAAGGAAAATCAAAGTGAAAGGCGAAATCGAAAGAAACTACAAAGAATCAATTGAAAAAGCGTGAAAGCGGGAAAAAGGCAACGCGGGGGCGTTAGCGGGTATTTTTCTTTTGGCGTACTGTCAGCCGCGCTATGCGAAGGCGTAAAGGCTGAAAATCGTCAGCGCTTATATACTATACACCAAGAGTGTTCATCCACGTAAAGCTCAAAAACTCAGCAAAAGAGCACCCAAATGGCTTGCCGACACCGCCGACGCAGCTGGGTTGATGGAACTTTAAATGCAGCGCTGAACCGGAGTGACCTGCCATAAAGAAATAAAGGTACGCGTCAAGAAAAAAAAGGCGAGTGATTCATGAAGGTGGTTGATCGATAAAATGAAGTAGCTCGTAAAATGTCTACCAACACCTACTTTACAACAATACAACAGTTCATGAAATGTTTCTTTGCGTGTGTGTGTGCTTGCAGCTAATGGCACAAGTCTATTGATTTTGTGTGAAGTTCGAAAGAAAGAAATAGTTGAATTCAGTTTCTCTTTGTTCGTGAATTTAAGGATGTAAATAATATTTTATGTCCATATGGCAACACGTGTTCAACTCGAAGCACGCATGCATTGGTTTTGTGTATTTTCAAATTAGCCTCTTTTGCGGTTGTACGCATATGCGTGGGCGTACCCATACATGCAGACCCACAAATTGGTAGATGTGTGCATGTAAAATTGCTTGGCACTTGTGCGTGTGTGTGTGTGTGTGTGGAAATCAATTGATACTTGTAGTTTAGTATTGTAATGTTTTGACTATTCTCTGCCTTTCACTATTTTTTTCTCCTTTTTGTTGTTATTTTCTTTTATGCCTTTCGAGTTGTTTATTTGGCTGTTAAGAAATTGTTTTGTGGTTAAAAAGGAAAGTGTTTTGTTTACAACCCACATCAATACAATTGGTAATTGGTGGTCTTTATTTACTGACCACAACATAAAACAATAGCAACAATATAGTGGTAAATTTCATGGGGACAATTGTAATGCGACAAATTGGACACAGCTGGTTTTGAATGAAGTGGTAATTTCTATGCGTAAGAGTTTCTCAAAAATAATTGAAATATTAGGTGTTTAAGTTTTATGAAAGAGCTATTATGTAGCAGCGCGACATATTCCAAAGTCTGACTGTATAATTATTTTTAGTTTTTTAATTTTATTTTTATTTCTTTTTAAAATTTATTTTTTTTTATTTTATTTTTTTTTTTTAATATAAAAATAAAGTTTACATTGCAACAAAAAATCATTTAAGTTAAAGTTTATGTAAAAATTAAAAAAATAAATAAACAAATTTCATCAAAATTTCAAATTTTTTAGTCAGAATTTGTTGGAAAATTCCTGACATTCAGCTTTGCGGACCGCTTACATACTTTTGGTATTAAAGTTTAGGTTTCAAGTGGCTTAATAATTTTTGTGCTGCAACTAAGCATTGAATTGGGAAATGTTTTTCTAAAGGGTGGTTAAATTTCAAGGGCCAATGTTGAATCTGAACCACACCTAAACGTCAACGACACCGTTGGACTTCTTTCTTTGGGGTTATTTGAAAGAAAAGGTGTACGTCGATAAGCCAGCAACAATTCAAGAGCTAAAGGATGAGATAATTCGGCACATTAACGGCATAGAACCTGAATTATGCCTCAGAGTCATCGAAAATTTCGACCATCGGATGGAGGTGTGCCGCCGATATTTTATTCCATACGTAATTGAGCCATACCAATATTATCATAATAAAGAAAAATGACAATAATTTTCTAAAACAATTGTATTTAATTCAAAATCAACACCGGCCCTTGAAACTTAACCATCCTTTATATCGAGAAAATTCGCAAGAGCGCTAGCAAAAAAAAGGGTCAGAAATCAACGCAATTTTTCAGAAACTTCAGCATCGAATTTTTTTTTTTAATTCTGTCTAAAAAGTTTGAAATTTGATATCTTTCTTTTTTAAGTTTGAAACTTGAATTTACATGGCTGTTGTTGTAGTATTAAGGGGTTACATACGTCCAGCAGCGCCAAAAATGCGTTAAAAGAAAAACTGTTTTTAGAAGGGATAACAATAGAAATAAATATACAAATTTTTTATGTATTGTTTATTAGTACTTAAACCAAAATACCTGCAAGTCACATTCGGGCAGCTTGCGTTTCGTTTCTGGACCCTCTCAAGGCCATAGTCAGAGTAAAAGGTGGCCATATCGAGCAAAAGTAATTTGATTCTTAATTTTGTGTTATTTTCATATATTTTTTACTTTGAGTTGAATAAAAGTAATTTTCCAAACTAAATTTGTGGCCTTTTTAATTGGTTACACTTCGAGTGCCGAACCCTGTCAAAAAAATCTCTCTATACATCTTATTCCTCCTAATCGGTGCATAGGGCGTACATGAAGGTTATAGCCAGTGCAGTGGATTATCAGCGCGCATTGATCTACATTTGAAAATTTTTTTTTATTTGAAAATATTTCTCTGGCGTCAGTCGACTCATGCTGAATTGCCAAGTGAAAATATCAGATCAGTTCATAAGTTCGTGCGTGGACGTGGAAATGCCCCGCGCGCTAGTCATCCTTAAGTCTTTAACTCCGACGCCTTGCTTGAACTCGTGGAAGCTGAGGTAAGTTTGACAGTCGATACGATAGCTCAGAGGTTAAATTCATCGCATGGAACATTTCACAGGCACCTGGTTCAGTTGGGATATGTTTCAAAGCTGGGAACATAGGTTCCGCATAGACTTTCCGTCGCCAACCTTCAGCAGAGAGTGAATCTGTGTTCTCAGCTACTGCAATAATCCTGTTCGCAAACGCCAATGGTTAGATAAGATGAAACACCAGAACTGACCCCTAGAGATGGCCTTCACCTCAAGAAGATTCTCCTGTCTATTTGGTGGGATATGGCCGGTATTGTTTATTATGAACTTCTGGAACCAGACCAGACGATAACTGCTGATTATTATTCCCATCAGCTATCAAACCTGAATGAGGCACTTAGAAAAAATCGACCGTCTTTAGTGAATAGACGCAGAGTTTTGTTTCACCACGACAACGCGAGACGTCATACCGCAAGGCAAACATTAGGCAAGCTGAAGGAGCTCGGATGGGAGCTAATGTCGCATCCACCAAACTCTCCGGATATTGCACCTTGTGATTATCACCTTTTCCGTGGACTTCAATCCCATATGAGTAACAAGAACTACTCCTTAAAAGAAGCTATAAAAAGGGATATCGAAGCGTATTTTGGTTCTAAGGACAAACAATTTTTTGAGCACGGAATTAAAAATTTGCCTTAAGGGGTTATACGCAGTTATGAAGCAAATAAAAGACGGGTTGTCAAGGATTTATCCTGAAGAAACTTCAGAATATTTTAATTTGAAAATTTTTGGCGGTTATAAAAGCATCCTTCAAGAACATAACAAAATTTTTTATTTATGAAAATGTTGATTATAGAGCGCGCTGCAGGCGATTTCTGGAACCTCTTTTAAAAAAAGACGATTTACGGTGTACATCGTAACTCAGGATTGGATTATCTGAAATCAAAAAACCAAACAAATTTTGTTAATATATTAGATTATCTAGTAATTAATCGTTCGGCTAATCAAAATAGTGAATTTTCACAAAATGGCAGCTTTTAAAAGAAATTATTTCGATTTTTACGTTAAAATTTGGCCGTAAATTGATTATAAAATGGAAAATAAGTATCAGATTTACAAAAGGAACGATTAATTACTAGAAAATGTATCTTTAAAGATTGAGTTAAAACGGTTGACCGATCAAACAAGCCGTTTTCGAGATATCGTGTACACCGACTTGAAAAATGCCGTTTTGAAAAAAAACACGTTTAAAGTTTCAATACCCACCTTAAAACGTGCCGAGGTATCTCTACATATGTATGTATAACTCCGAAAGTATTGCTTAGATCTACTTCAAATTTCGTGCGTATACTTTTGAATATATGTACATTACAAAAATGCAATAAAAAAATCGATTTTTTTGAAAGTCATAACTGCGTATAACCCCTTAACGTTGGGAAGACCTTGTAAATAATGAAGGGAAATATATTATTGATTAATAAATACTTTAAACATCTTTTTTATTAATTTTAAAACCACCTTTAAAAAACGCACGAACTTATGGACTGACCTGTTACAATAACCAATAAATAGTTTTAAGAATTTAAAACTATCCGATGCTAAAAAAAAATAAAAAAAAGTAATAAAAAAAAAATAATAAAAAAATAAAACAACCAAAACAAAAAGTAATAACTGTATACATATTTTTTTATTGTAAAAGGTAGTTCAAATATTAACTCAGCCGCGTAACCTTTTTCACTGTTTAATTCCAACTTTGATGGCGTCCTTATAAAAATACCCGTTACTTTGACATTTCAGCTGTGCATACAAAGTTGCTTACTGTTAACTGCTCTGCGTGATATATTTTTTTTCTCTTTCACAACTTTCAATCATCTGTGAGTACATCTTCAATACAACCTTTCAAGCTTAATTGCATTTAAAATTTATTATGCTCAAGCAAATTTCATTTAAATCATCTTTCTTTACCAGAATGTAATTTTAATTTATCATACGAGTAATTTAATACAATTCACTAAAGTTTCTTACTCAATTACATATTTTAATCCTTTTTTCTTCTCTCTTATCTCTTTTCAGGTGAGTTTCTGTACATTTACCCAGCCACTGTTTCTTCATCATTATTTATGTAAGTGATGCAAAAGCGAATTCAATTTTATAAATTTTATCATCAACTCAGAAGCCTTTGCTATTCCTAATTACTACACAAACCCTATTAAATTAATTTCAATATCACAAGTTGCACACGTCGAAGTAGAGCCAACTTAATTTATGTGCACATCCTCCAGCCAACCAATTTCTTACTTAACTCTCGCTAGCTGATACTGATACATACATATATACATACGTATGCGTGGGTGTAAAATTTCAACTCACCATAAACTTGAGTGTCTTATGACCGTGCAGGCGCTTGAATTTCCATACAAACTGACAGCAACTGCGTGTTTGACATGCAAATAATACAAATATGCGCACACACACACGCATACATGCATAATACACTCTTGCATAGAAAAAATTATACCAGTAAGTAACTGTGCATAAATTTCACTCCATAGAGAGGTGTGTTTGCACTCCGCTGCTACTGCATTTGTCCTTGCTCTATACCTAGCGCTGCTCCTTGCACCTCGCGCCTCGTGCCTTGCTCATTTTCCAATGTCTTATTATTTGACAGCACAACTGCTGTGTTCCAAGAATCTGAGAAATCTAATGCCTGGCATATGTAATATTTTGATAACATAATGTCAACATTACTTCCCTGCACACATACATACGCGTGCATGTTTATGTGGGATTTTCCTCGTAAACGAGCATCAGCTTATTTGTCGTAAAATTTGGTGTCCCCTGTACCGAGTTGCTTCCCCTCACATTCAATGCATGAACGTTTGCTCTGTATGGTGAAAAAGTGCCGCACTGCCTAGGAAAAAATTCTAAAAATTTAACGAGATGTATTTTATTTTACTAAAATTTAATGAGCTCTTAAACTGCATCCGAAAAATCTATATATAAATTCTAATAAAAAGGTGTGGAATTGTAATGAAAAGTTTTTGGAATTTTTCTAAGTTTTGCGCAAAATTTTAAAATTGGAATTTTTTGGTTCTTTTACGCAACGAGCTATTCTTTTATAATTACTAGGATAATGAACATTCAAAATAACAATAAAAAAAAGAAATAAAAATTAAAAATAGTCTAAAGTGGAAAATGTGGAAGCTCATCGTTTTGCCGCGGATTGTAAGTGTTGCTGTTGCAGTTATCTTCTTTATCGAAACACAGCACATGACAATAATCTATCATATTTATATGAAGCTTTCAATTTAATGGCTGTGAGAGTTATGCAGTGAGAAATATGTCATCAAGTTAAACGTAAGCAGAACTAATTTCATGGTGGTCAGTAGGAAAAACATATACTAATACAATAATATAAAATTTAGTATGAATGGACAAAGTATCGAAGGAGTAAGAGAGTTTAAGTATCTAGGCTGCTGATTAAATGAAAACTTCGAATTTCTCTTCAGAGATTAAAACAAGCATAGGAATAGGACGGCAATCGTTTTGCGAGAAAAAAAAATCCTTAAAAAAAAATCCTTGCGAGAAAAAACTTTAACTTAAGGGGTTATATACCTTGTGTTGGACTAAAAAATTGATGGCATATTCTAAAAGTACATCATCTTAAAAATATAAATTCAAAAGATCATAAAGATCGGAGCACTAGAACGAAAGTTACAGACCGTGGAAGCGCGCGACCTTTCTTGGAATGAGGCTTAGATGAAGTGCACGCAAAACTTTAGACACGACTATCTCGAAGTCGTGTTTTTTCGTGTACTTGCCCAGCGCTCGCTGAGTTGGTGCAAAGCCCATCCTTCCAGGATTAAAGCGCAGGTTGTCAAGGGGATCCCGATCCTCTCCTTTCGCGGGCACACTACCTCACAGGTCCCTTGTCTGGCCATCTCGTCGGTTCGCAGTTTCTAGCAATGTCACTGTGAGCAGGTACCCAGATTATCTTTATATCGAAGAATTCTGATGCAATCGAGAGAGAGGCCAGGCATTCCCTGACCAGTTTCGAATGCACCATAATAGAGCATAGGGCCCTAATTGCCCCTTGGTTATCAGATTAAATATTTACCTTCTTAACAGTTATTACGCAAGTAAGTAGCCAGTCAGCTGCTTCTTTAATTGCGGCCACCTCTGCTTGGAACACACTGCAGTGACCCGGTAGCCTGAATTTGAGTTTGCAGAATACTCCTCCTCCAACCCTACCGTCCAGCTTCGGGTCATCCGTGAACAGGTTAACCAGACCCTGTCCCCAACTGTTGCCCCCCGTCCACTCTTCCCTTGATGGAATATGGGTGGAGAAAGTTCCGCTTGGACTAATAATAGAGTCGTATGAAACATCGGCCAGTATTAGAAAATACACTGAGATTCTGCAAAACAGGCCGCAACTAAACCTATCTAAATTAGTAGAACTTTAAGTAGCAGTAGCTCTTTTCCTATTTTTATATTTCATGAAATGTCTACAGTAATGCAAATTTAGCCCAATTTAATACTGAGTAAGTCTGATGCTGCTTACCTTAATTGATTGAGAGGATTTTATTCTCTTTAGTGTTTATAATTATTTCGTATTGATGCCATTCTCGTTGATCTGCTGACGAAAAATTATACCCCAAATGCATGAAATTTCAGTTTCTGTTTCTAAAAAAGAATTTGCTTGGCCTTTCGCTCTTGTCTCTTGACAAACATCTTTTATTAATTGATTCTGGTATTTATATACGATCCCTCAGTTCTCAGGTTCTCCCATCCTTGTATTTTCATATAAACACCATAAACCCATGTCTCCAAATTCATTTTTCTACAGCCCAAAGTAAAAAATTTCACTTCCTTCCAACTACATTTTTTCCTTGAAATGGTTCTATGTACAACTCTGCAATAAATCTTCCTCTGAGGTGTAATAAATAAATTTTAAATAGTGACAGCTTAATCAAAAAATCTGCCAAAATTCCCTTTTAGTACCTGATGACACGCAGGCTGCAAGCGGATGTTTACAATACTACGCACATGCATACCAAACGTATGAAGGTGTGCATTTACAAATACAGCTCAAAGGTGTATGAATAATATTTAAGCTGTCGAGCTATTGATTACTCTTACTGCAGATTGTATTATATTTACCTTGCGTATAAAATACGATCTCAGATTTATTGTATGTGTGTGGTAATTTTTCTATAAAAAGAAACCTTACCTTACTTACACAAAATCTCATCAAATATTTATTTATATTTTACATGCGAATATCTTTTGTCAATTTCCAGCATACATTTTGTCTATTTCTAGAGATCATCGAAGGCATTGCTTGCTAGTGTATTTGTGCTTATTGTTACCAACAACAATCAAAGGTTTTAACGCTTGCCATTTTTGGTTTACGCAAATCCATATAAAGTATTCCTGTGTCACATTTATAGGGAGAAAAAAAAGTATTGGCACACCAAATGAGTATGCAAGCAGAGCATACAAGAGAGGCCGTTCACAAGTGTGTGTATGATGTAGATTTTTGCGACTGAATATGTCTAGAAATAGAGATGGAGGGTAGGAGTAGCAGACTTGTCAATATGCAGACAGCAAAAATGCTTAGAGGCATAGGCAATGACACGGCTGTGAACTCAACCAGTAATTCAATATTTTGGCTGAATTATTGCACTGTAAAATAAATTTAAATGTTTTGAAGTGAATCTTCTTAGGCGTCGATGGACGGCCAAGAATGAAGAGTAAAATTTCAAGGCCATGCAACGTTTTGGGCATTTTCGTTCCGCGAGAGAGAAAAAAGATTTAACGTAGAGGAAAAGGAGAGAGAGAGCTATACCTTATATATATCTTAGATAAACTTTAGGCTATTTTTCTTGAGTTTGTACTTGAGGTTGCTAATTTCTAGTGAAAAATAACACTGCCTACCTTTTGGCGCTTGCCTGTTGGTGTAAACTTGTAGGAAATATATTTTTGGTACCTACTCTTTGGCGTTATATTTCCTCGGTGCCTACTGTTTGGGGCGTTTTTTTGTCCCAATTTTTTTGGCATGTTTTTTTTTTTGGTGCCTTAGTATTGCCTTGCGGTAATTTGTGCCTTTGCTGCGACTGTTTATAACCTCTTCCCATCTCTCAACCAATTTGTTGATGCCGTTCCGCCAAAAATAGTTTGGTGTAAAAAAAGTTGTTGAGTCAGTTTTTAAGAACCTCTTTGGTATCGAAGGTAACGCCTTCTTATTGCTTGACAGGGAGCGGGAAAAATGGTAATTAGCCGGTGCAAATTCCAGAGAATACGGTGGATACTGAAGGGTCTCCCATTCGAGCACTTGGAGTGCGGCTTTGATGGCTTGATGGCTCATTCACGTGGTGTAGCTGGGCAACGTAGAGCTCCTTGTTGACCGTTGCATGCTTGTCGAGCATTTCCCAGTGCACCATACCCTCCCACTCCCACCAAAAACATTTCATGATCTTCTTTGGATGTAGATCCGGCTTGACTCTCGGCTTTGGCGTATCTCCTGGAGCCACCCACTCTTTTCTTTGCTTCATATTGATGCATAGGCACCATTTCTCATCTCCCATGACGATTCGTACAAAAGGCGCTGTTTATGACCGCGTGTTGCTCGATGGCGTGCGAGATGCTGAGAAGCAATTTGAGGGCAACTTTCCTTGTTTTTTTCGTTGAGCTCCTGAGGCACCCAGGTTCCCAATTTTTCGGCAAATCCCATTGAATGAAGGTGATTGAGTATCGTTTTATGATCGCAGTTCATTTTTCCTGCCAATTCACGACTGCTTTAACAGCCGTTCTCCTTCCAAAGCGATTTGAGACATTCTTCATCGAATTCAGAAGGCCTTCCGCTGCGGGAGAAGGACGCCGTCACCGTCAAAATCGCCATTTTGGAACTTTGCAAACCATTTCTGTGCTGAAGACTCGCCCACACACGTGGCAAATGTTCCGGGCTGCTTCGGCAGCTTTTTGACCTCGATGAAAAGCTGAAAGGGAAAGTGGAGCAGTTGTCGAAAATGTTAAGTTTTACCTCGTGTGTATTCCATTTCTAAGCCTCAAAACTATATTACAATAATAAAAAATTACATAACTCAAAAATACAATCAACATAGTTTTATAGAGCAGAAAAAGTTCTATCGAATGAATACTTAACCTTTGTCAAGCAGCAAACAAATCGTTGTAAAATAAATGAAAATATAAAAGCGCTATGAACTTATTCCCCCACCCGATTTAATTTCGTTGTTTACATTCTTCTTTGATTTTAAAAGATCTTAGGTCTAGCGTACGAAAAATATTAGATGTAGTCAGAGCGTGGTGATGCATTGTTTTTTCGCTTGAGACCTTTTCATCAATTATTATATAATAAGATTTTTGTATAATAAATAATTAAGAATAAATATTTGAAGTAAAGCGACCCGACGGCGTTTAATGGCAATCGCTGCTTCTGCCAGCCAAACAATAAGATTTTCATCTAGCCAAATAGACACAAGCGCTACGCGAAGCTTAATTAAAATCGGCTGATTATTTTTAAAAATTGATTGCCATTATGAATTTAAAAAAAGCGTACTGCAGATTCGTAATCGGCGTCCTCAAAAATCGTTTCGCTAATACCTCCAGCTGTACAGCTGAATTGATACTTTTGCCACATTTGAGTGCTTCTGAGCCATAGTGCACTTCTACGATAGAATGCGTGGCATGTAATTCTAGCTTTATTCCTGTTTGCTACATGTGTATATGCAAATATTTTCCACTTAAGTGTATCTGATGGTAAGTGCCAACAATTGAGTGCCAGTCATTTGTCTGAAATTGTTAGTGTCGATTTTCCTGCTCGTTTATAGGCAGCTTGCAGTGGTCGGCACGCTCACGCACACACACCTACATACAATACTGCACACGTATAAGTTAAATATTTGACTGTGTCTGTCATTATTCTCGCCTAGCTGTGTTGGTAGAAAATTCAGTAAAATATGTATTTTGCATTTAAATTATGTATATAAATGCATTTTTCTGTATGCACGTGAATGAATATTCGCTTTTGAGTTGTCTACACGACATCGTTGCAAACACAAATCTCAGTCATTTGTTTTATGGTTAGAGTTGCATATTCATTACATTGGTCGGGGCGTTGACAGTGGCAGCATAGGTACATATGCACAAACTTATAGATGTGTTGTAGTACCCATGCAGGCGAACCCACTGGTTCTGATTTAACTTACTGCTGTATTTTTACAATCCTGGCAACTGGTTTTTTTAACAAGCCGAATTCCTGCGAAGTGCCGATTAATTATCAGTCCATGCAGCCATATTATGACGCTTAACAAGCTAGTCTTCCTGTATGTACTTCAACATCTTACCTATTAGTGAACTGGTTTATAATAAAGCCAAAAAATTCTAGTCCAGTTTGTGACGAAAATCACCAGTTTTGGGTGAATTGAAAAAGTAAAGAAAAACTGAAGAATTAAGTGAAATATGCACTCTCCGCAACTATTAAAAGTTTTCACTATTTATTATTGAAGTGAAACTTCTTAAGCGTCGATGGACGAGCGAGAATGGGGAGTAAAATTTCAAGGCTATGCAACGTTTTGGGCATTTTCGTTCCGCGAGAGAGAAAAAAGATTTAACGTAGAGGAAAAAGAGGAGAGAGAACTATACCTTATATATATCTTAGATACACTTTAGGCTATTCACGTCGCCCTTTTGTGCGGTTCTTCGTCTTTTCGCCCACTCCTACGCTAAAGCTCTAGTCTAAGTTACTATAGTAGAGCGAAAGAGAGCAACTTATTGTTAGAATAGGATAGATAGTACTGCGCATGCGCGCGGCTTGTCTATGAACATTATAGTGTTAGACGCCATATGTGCTCACGGCTCTAACGCCACGCTAATACATCGGAGCGAGAGAGAGTATATGTGCGCACGGTTGTAACGCCTCGCTAATGCGTCGGAGCTAGAGAGAGCGACGGATAGTTTGAATACGACAGATCGTTTTATATATTTATAGTCTTTCTCTCTCTCTCTCTCTCTCTCTCTCATTCTCTCTCTCTCATTCTCTCTCTCTCTCTCATTCTCTCTCGGGTCTCTCCCTGTTTCTTTGTCTGGCTTGAAAGTTTTACTTCTGTTATGTGTACTACGCAATTTTTTATATATAATTATATTAACATATTTATTTTTTAACTTGTTTTTTTTTTTATAAAAATATAGCTCAGCTATACAAGGGCCATAATAATCAAAATCTATAAAAATTCGACAAATTTTCTTTAAAGTCCCAAGCGAATGTGGGACATCTGTTTTTATGCGGAAAACATGCTAAACATCGTCAGCAAAAAAATTCAGAAAAATCAACAAACGTTTTGAATTAATTATTTATTTATTTTTAATTATTTTGTAGACTTTTACTTATCCATTTTTTCAATTTTTATTGTTTTCTTTTTGTATTTTTTAAATTTCTATTTTTTTATTCTTTTTTTTTTTGTATTTTTTTTAATATTTTTTTATTTTTTTTTATTTTTTGTATTTATTTATTTTTTTGTATTTATTACTTTTTTATTTTTATTTATTTATTCTTTTTTATTTTTGTTTATCTATTCTTGTTTTAATTTTTTTTTAATTTAATTAGTTTTATATTTTATTTCTTTAATCTAAATATTCTGCTATATTCATATATAATATATTGCCTTTTGATTTATTATGAAAACAATATTTGAAAAATGATCAGTTTTACTTTTCGGCTTCACTACTCAGTTGATTGACTCCATCAACATTTACTAAAATTAAAAAATTTGTTTAAATAAAAACAAAAATTAAATAAAATAAAAATAAACAAATTAATTAAATAAAAAAGGGGTCTAAAAAATACCGCGACGTCCTCCTCCTTTACATTTTTTTAAAATAACGAAGTATAAATTTAAAAATTTATTTAAAAAAAAAAAATTTTAATAAAAAAAACAAAAAACTTAAGCTAAAAGGGGTCTAAAAATAATACCTTCTCATCAGTAAGGTCAAAATCATTTAATTAATTCTCTTATTGGTCATCAGAATCGAAATATAAAAAGGCAAAAAAAAAAAAAAAACAAAAAAGAAATGTTGAAACAAATTTATAAAAATTAAAGGAAGGAAGGGCTTTGCACCAACTCAGCGAGAGCTGGGAAAGTACACGAACGTGTAAGGTCGCGAAGTCCTTCTGGCCACGTTTGGTTAGGAGGCGTTCGAGGGATATTCTGGGGATGACAAAAGCTCGTCTCTCAAATTTCGTAAGCATCCTCACGCTGCACTGTCCGCGAGGTATACATGCCGTGAGACTCGGAATTACTTCGAGTCCTTTTTGCGTCAGCTGTATGGAGGATGATGTGGAATCATCTTAGCACCTGCTCCTTAGCTGCTCGCGGGACTAAGATTAAAGCATCTTGGTTCTCACTTCTTTTCTGCGCCTGCTGATATAGCAGGTCTTCATAACAAATGTCTGATAAACTTCATCAGCAACATAAAGAGGCTAACACAACCGCAGATTAGTCACCGTGCGTAGTCCACAAACACTCAACCCTGCCCATCCCTTTCCTTTTCGTCCTATCGTCCTTTTTCCTTCACCTCTTTCCAATGGTTTCACAAAGGATGAACCAAACTTCTTTCGTGGGCCCACTCTCTGGGCAACCATTACTACCTAACCTAAATAAAAAAAATTAAAAAATTAATGTAAAAATTTGGTTTTTACATTAAAAAAAATGTATAAAATAAAAGAAAAAAAATAAATTAATTAATGAGACCCCTCGAAATAGTACTGCGATAGTACTAAATTGTCCTATTGGCCTTCAGAATCGAAATATTATATAAAAACGTAAAAAAAAATAATGCAACAAAATTCTAAAAATTAAATTAAATTAATTAAAAAAATTTAAATGGTTTGAATAAATTTTCTTTTTTAAATTCAAAAATGAATAAATAACTTAATTATTAAGAAAAGGTGTCCAAAAATAGTATCACAACCTCAGCGTTGGTAAGCTCAAAATCATTTAATTATATTACCTTTTTTTTTTGGTCTTCAAAATCGCAATCTAAAATTTTTTAATCAATTCATTTTAGTAATAACGCAGATGATTGGCTCCATCAACATTTACTAATAAAATCGTCTACTCCTCTTTTCGTGTATTCTTAGCCTTTGAAGCATTCTTATTTACATATTTTAATGTACATTTTTTTTTGCATCCACCTTCAATTGGCCATTCCTGTAACTGGTATAATACTAGTTACTGTCGGTCTAGTATGACTACCAGTTGAATACCAGTTCATGTTCGAGAATGATTGTTGAGTAGCTTAGTTTTACACTGCAAAAATTTAAGCAAACATAAACACACACACATATGTATATATATATATTATACATAATATTACAGCAGCAAATTGTGGTTTGGAGTGATTTTATGACTTTTTGTTTACATGTCGCACGTCACTCGTTACATGTCTTGCAGCCAATTTCGTCAAAAATTTGAAATATAACAATAGAGTTCTTCCCACACTCAATTTGTGTGTTAGCAAAATGTACAAAAATGTATGCTGTGCGTTTTATTGTTGTCATGTACAGTTTATTGTCACCACTGAATGACAGCTGCTTTTCATGAGACGCTTTTTCATCTCAGATAAGCGCAGTTGCAAATGTAGCGAAAATTCGTATATATATATATGCCCGCAGAATTAGTGTGATGAAGATTTTCTTAATTTTTGATGATTCGGTCCAATATATGCGGGGTTATTCCGGCAATAGCGTCTCGATCGTCCAAAGTGGTTGGCTGGTTAGCGTAGAGAAAATAATCGAGCGTTGTAAAGTCGCATGATCACGCCCACCAATTTATGATGAATTGATGGGGAAAGAGTTGTAAAAGTTCTTCTTCACTACTTCGAGAAATGCTTCGCTTCATGGCATGTAGCGCCCTCTTGGTGAAACTACATCTCGGATATGTCGATGTTAACGACCTCCATATGAGTTAATGCTATGGCTGGGCCATCTAATTTAAAGATCTGATTGATATTGAGTAAGGAACTTGATATTGTCTACTGTCTATTATATACACCTAAGTATAACTGCTTGTCCGCTACAGAAAATAACCTTCGACAGCTGAGAAAGAAAATTATAAAAAAAAAATTGTGAAATAAAAAAATTAAAAAAAAAAATATTGTATAAAATAAAAAAAAAAGTAAATTTTTAAAATAATAAAAAAAAAATAAATTTTTAAAATAATAAAACAAAATAAATTAAAAATTAAAAACTCCAAAAGAAAAAATATTAAATTTCCAAAAAAAAGTTAGAAAAAATGTAAGGTATCAAGAAAAAAAGTTTTTGTTGCACTACTTTATTGTATAGGAAAAAATCCATCTTTCCGGAATTTGTTTTTTTCTAATGTTAAATGTTTGTAGATATTATTTAGTCTTCTCTTTTAATTTCCCTGCACGAACGCCCAAAAATAGATTAATTGATTTTTGAATTAGAAAAAGAAGAATAACATCATAAAACGTAAAAAATTGCAAAAAAAACAGGAAAATAACTAAAGTGTACAAAAAACAAAAAAAAAACAAATGAAATTTAAAAAAGTAAAAGACTTCAAAAAAGAGTGAAATCAAAAAATTCAAAAAAGTTTTAAATTAAAAACTTTAAAAAAATATAAAAGTAAAAAAAAATAAATTTTAAAATTAAAAACTTACTAAAACGAATTTTAATTAAACACTTGCAAGCAATCCCTATAAAATAAAAATAAAAATTAATTAAACACTTCCAAAGAAAATCATTAAGTTAATATACAACAAAATTTTAAATTAAACACTTAAAGAAAAAAACTTGAACGAAAAAACTAAGCACTTGCAAAATCAAATATAAAATTAAAACAAAAAAAACTTCTATTTAAAAATTTAAACAGAAATGTAAACTAAAAACTAAAACATATACTCGTATACAAATTAAAAAAAGTTTTTAAATTAAAAACTTAAAAAAACAAACACTTGCAAACAAACACTATAAAATTCAAAATAAAAATAAAACTTTAAGGCACAACCTGTAGAAAAATATAAAATTAAAAAAAAAAAAAATGTTTAATTAAAAACTTACAAAAAAAAAAACAAATTAATTATGCACTTGCAAACAAAATCTGTAAAATTAAAAACAAATTTCAATTAAAAACGCAAAAGCAAACTTCAAAAAAAAATATTCGAAATAAAAAAACAAAAAATATTCATACGCAAAATGAAATATAAAATTACAAAAAACAATTTTTAATTTAAAGAAATATGTAAACTAAAAACTAAAAAATATATATAAAATTAAAAGAAGAAAAAAACATTATAAAACGTAAAATAAATCCAAAACAGAGGAGAATCGAAAAATTAAAAAAAATTGAGGTAGAAACTTCAAAAAATTTTTAATTAAACACTTGCAAAAAGAAGTATATAAATTCAAAAGCAAAAATTTAAATAAAAAATGTAAGAAAAAATTTAAATAAAAAAATTTTAACTAAAATTTAAGTTAAAACTAAAAAAAATGTTAAATTAAAATAAAGGTTTGAATTGAGAGCTTAATAAAAAATCATATAATATTAAAACAAAATTTTCAAAATTATTTCGGTTCTTTTTTATTTATGGCCATTATGGCTAGTGATAAACGCGGGAAAAACGTACTCTTTACCAGGAAGTACAAAGTTCCGGCGTGGAACCTCCCGAGGCTAGGCAACAACGAACTAATTCTCAAAGATTATGCAAGGTACCTCGGAGTAATATTGGACAGCAAATTGCTGTGGAAGCACAACGTTGAGGAGAGGGTGAAAAAGGCCAGTAATGCGTTGTACGCATGTAAAAGAATGCTGGGCGTTACTTGGGGTCTATCACCCTCCCTGATGCATTGGTGCTACACAGCAGTAGTCAGACCGATATTGCTGTACGGAACCTTAGTATGGTGGACTGCGACAAAAAAACTGACATACTTAATGCCGCTGGAAAGGATTCAACGACTCGCTGCCCTGTGCATAACAGGAGCGATGAAGACCACTCCAACGGCGGCGCTGGAAATTATACTCAGCATGCCACCTATTGACCTCATGGCAGAAAACCTGGCAGCGAAATCCGCGAGGAGGCTAATGGCTGCGGGGGTATTCATCTGCAGAACCTTCGGTCACAGCACAATAGGAAAGTGGAGCTCAGGTGGCACAGACTACATGACTCCGTACTTTAATTGGGAAAGAAGGTTCCGCACTACAATTGAAGAGGAGGGATGGCACAAAGGCATGAAGCCTGGCCATAGAACCTTTCACATCTATACAGACGGCTCGAAAACTCCAGACGGAGTGGGAGCGGGTATCTACTGCTCAAAACTAGGAATAAGGCAGTCTATCAAGCTGCCAGACCACAGCAGTATTTTCCAAGCTGAAGTTTTTGCTGTGGGGAAGGCCGCGGAGCTAGCCTACACTAGAACAAGAAAGAACTCAACAATTAATATATACGTGGATAGTCAAGCAGCAATAAGAGCAATAAGCTCATATTGTAGCAAGTCCAAAAATGTTCAACGGAACAGGGAGGCCATAGAAAGGCTAGCCAGAAACAGTAGGCTGCATATCTACTGGGTACCTGGACACAAAGGCATTATAGGGAACGAAATAGTAGATGAGATAGCAAAAAGTGCTGTGAGACTACCATTTGAACAAGAGAACGACATACCGAGACCGCTAAACACAATATACAATGAAATGGACGACCACATGAAAAGGCAAGTTAAAGCTAGGTGGACTAACCTGACCACATGCAAAACAGCAAAACTCATGTGTAGAACTAACGACAAAAAACTTACTCAATTCGTACTTACGCTCTCGCGAAAGGAATGCAGAACTATCATAGGTATGCTAACAGGTCACAATCTATTGGCTGCACATGCGTACAAGATAGGTATTGTTAACACGGACAAATGCAGAAAATGCAGAGAGGATGTTGAGGAGACTTTAGAACACCTTCTGTGCATTTGTCCGGCATTATCAAAAACACGACTAAGATGCCTGGGAGCCCCACTGTTTGAGGGTCTGGAAGACGTCTCAAAAGCGGAGCTCCCAGCCCTACTTAGATTCGCCAAAAGCGCTGACATCCTACATGATGTCTACTTTAGGTATTCATAGAGGTCGGTCTCCATCTGGTATCGCTAGGGACCAAAAGGTCTATGCGTGGCTTACTGCCAACCAGGCTAACCTAACCTAACCTATTTATGGCCATAGAAAAAATGTAGTGGGTAGTATGAAAATTATATGACTTAAAACTATGAAATATAAAAGAAAAAGTTTTTAACTAAAAATATTAAATTAAAAAAATTATTTCGGTTTTTTTTAATGTTTGGCTGGCCATAGGCTAAAATGTAAGGGGTAGCATAAAAAAATTGTTTGCCCCACCTCTACATATTGTGGGAGTGTATTTTAAGAGCTGTAGAGCGATATAGCCTATGATCAGAAAGTACGGGGAATGTTTAAATAAAACAAAACAGAGTTAAATTTCAGAATTTTATTTATTTTATCTCCGGCAAAATATGACCTGTCTGAAGCAACACACATGTGCCACCGGTTATCCCAGTCTTCCATGCACCGCTGGTAGGCCGACGAAGGGATGGCTTTCAGCCTCTTCGTCGCATTCTCTTTGATCTCCTCTATCGAGTGAAATCTTCTTCGGCGAAGTGGTAACTTCAACTTGGGAAACAAAAAGAAGTCACACCGGGCCATATCAGGTGAATACGGTGCTTGCACGATGTTATTAACTTGGTGTTTGGTCAAATAATCCAACACAATTTGTGCTTGGTACGATGGCGCGTTATCATTATGCAAAATCCAAGAACTGTTTGCCCACATTTTCGGTCGTTTGCGACGTACAGCATCTCTCAAACGCTTCAAAACGGGTAAATAGTAACAGACGTGTGTCTCACAGTCCTACCAACATAAGAAAAAAATATGGACCGGTTCCCACGTCCGCAGTTCGTTTAAGTTAAACATTCCCGGTAGTTTTTGATCATGGGGTACTTTATATAAATATATGTATGATGATAGGGTACTATAAAAAATATAAAGAACACTAATTTGAAAATCAACTTCCATTGCCTGTTTCAGCCACTTGTTCACATCACACACCATCCAACTCCTAAGTCTGGTTATTTATGCTCTTTGAATTACTCAAGTATTTAATCCACATTTCTATTTTCACTATTTTGGCAAGTTACGCCCTACAGAGCACTTGTAATCGCATAGCGTTTCTTCTTCCTCATTTTTCATTATTCATTTTTCATTGGCTGCCTCTGCGGCAATCATAAATCAAATGAAATTTTACGAAATATAAATATGTAAGTACATTCGGAATGAATGCCAGCTTTGTTTTGTGTTGGTTTACGAGCATTCACGCTACGTAATGATTTAGTTGGTGCTGTTCAAGTAATTGTCCTACATTTCACTAACTCTTTGTAGCGTATATTCGTTGGTATACAGTTTAGAGTTTACAGTTTACAGCTTTGTGCCAACGCCTGGCTTCGTAATTTATTTTACAATTTTTCTGAACTTTTTATTCCTCGGAGCTGCAGTGAATTTTAAGCGGCTGTTGATGCTGTTGGCACGATTTATGTATTTAAAAGCCTTTACTATTTTTAATTACTTATAAACACGCGAAATACACACATACAGGGTGTGTTTTAAGTTCTTCTGATTCTGCGTCCTAAAAATTATGTACATAACAGACTCAGTTGCAATAGGCGTTTTAATCTAAGATTCAAGATTTATAAAAATTTGATATATTGTATTTTCTTAAAAATTTCTTAATTTTTAATCAGAGTTTAAAAATTTGGACTTGCAGTTTTATAGCTGATTAAATTTTAATATAAAAAGTGCGAGTTTTGATTTTTGATAATTTTTCCTCCTGACGGTGTTGCGCATTTTCTTCATATAACGAATGCGCGATTTTCTTTATAAAAAATAATTTAAATCAAAAAATATGAAACATAAATGATTGAAATTAAAAAATATATTTTTTATAAAAAAAAAATTTTAATTAAAGAATATATTTTTTATAAAAAAAAATTTAAATTAAAAAATAACCAAATAATTAGTTAAGGGGATAGATACCTGTAAACGGCCATATTTTCCCTGATTTTCATTAAAATTATTTAAAATGAAGAGGTCAATATATTTTTTTTTTAAATTGGCATACAGTTTATTCATACATAAAAATAATAATATACATTTTTTTTAATTTTTATTTTAATCATTTAAAATGGCGGATGTACACTCAATTCTTCCGGAAGGTCGCAGCGGGGCTTCTCAATCGGTGGGCATTGTAGCATCAGGTCACTGACTGAATACAAAAAACCAAAAAATTCGTGGAATAAAATGCTTCAAAAAAAAAAACAAAATGAATTTTGGGGCGAATTTAACTACTACGAGTATTTTCCCTTCGAAAAAATTTTTTTTTCGAAAAATTTTCGAAAACTTGTAAAGTCACATAGAAAGTAATATCATGAAAAAGGTAATATGGAAAAATATAGTTTTGAGAAAAAACGCGTCTAAAGTCGGCAACGTAACTACAGGGTTGCTCATATTCGACGGACCCGACGGATTTCGATGACTCTTTGAGCCCATTCCAATCGACGAGGCTTGTCCGCAGGCAACAATCCTTGCATCAATTGAATCTTATACGGGAATAAATGCCAATCAATGCGGATAATTCGTTGTAAAGTGGTCCGAGCAATGCCCAACTGCTGAGAACGGCGATTTTTGGATGTCCTTGACGACGTCTCAACACTGGCCCGTACAAGAGCAATATTCTCATCCGATCACAATTGACTTCTTTTGTTGAATGTGAATTTCAACAATTTGGGAGCGCTCGCGTGGCGTGTCCGATGATAAAAATCTGCTTGGACCGGCGCTTCCAACGCGGTATGCCATAAAGCGATCTGACGTCTCTGTTAAAAGATACAGGGTTGCCTGATGAGTCTGTCGAATATGGGCAACCCTGTATACCCACTCCCAGCGTTCGAACGCAAAGAATAGATCGTCACGACGATCTATAATATAAGAAATACTTAAATTTAGGTTCTAAAGTTTTTTGACATATTCTTAAAGGATTATATTAACATTTTGTAAAAAAAAAATTTATAGTTTTGCGTCGTGGCGTATAATGCACGTATGTATATTAGGTCAAGTGGCCACCTTTGGCCGTGAGCTTTTTCATGCAGATGTTTCAATTTTTCTCCGATTCTCATTTCGAAAAGAGATACCGACGTTTTTAGCAATTCAAACAATAATTTTTAGTGTTCGTTTGCCCCAGTTGTAAGGCTTTATATTTCTCAGAGTAAGCAAGTTTTTCATTCAAATTTTGTTTTTAATTATTCATTACGCAGACTTGCACTGCTTTGCTTACGCAGTATATCAACGCATTAAAATATCGCATAATTTCTTCCGCTCATTCACGACTAAACACTTCCGCAACTTGCTTAATACTTTTTCAATATTTCAATATCCACGTCTTTAAAATGCCAGCCGGCAAAAGCCATCCAATCAAATCTGTGAACCAAATACCAAAAATTTTCGATTTAGTGCCTAATAAAGCACACCCTGTATCTATGCACTCCTAGAAACGTTTACGTTGAAAAAACACTGTAAAATTATGCTCTACTTCGTTGTATAATTTTTAATTTAACGTCGTCATCATAACCTGCGAAAGGCTCTTGTGCATCGTTGCAACCTGCTTACCGCCCATAACGGAGCATTTTTGGATCTTTTGTGTAGCACACTTTTTGGCGTTGAGGTAATTAAGGAAATTGCATTTACATGCATTAATATTTCTTTTTTGTGGTAATTACATCAATTCTTTTTTTTTCGTTTTCTTTTTATTGAAGATCTTTTAATGCGGCGCCTAATGACGCCTGAAATTAACCTTTGCATTTTTCAATTTAATTTACCTTCTTTTCAGCTTCCTGTTCCTTTTTTCATTTATCTTCAGTTTCATTCTCTTACATAGCGGAGTCGTTCCAACTACTAATGGCTCTTGCTATTTTTATAGCTAATTGAATTTATTTAGCTAATTTCTTTTCTTGTGTTTTCTGTAATTTCCCATAGCAAGCACTTCTGGCGCCTGTGTGATGCTACGTAATTTTTAGCACAAACTTGAAATTTTGCCCAATGCGTTTATTCTAGAAAATTCGCCTAAAGGTATTTCTAATATGATTTTGCTTTAAATTTTTGAGGCATTTTGATTCCTTCAAGGCACTTATCGCCATCTCCGTTTTTCGCTTTGCTCTTTTTCATCGTTTCGAAATGCTCGCTGGTATTTTATGTCAAGTCACTGGTGCCTTTATGACTCCGGTGGGCTTAATTGGTATTTATTTCTCTTACAACCCTTGTTAGTTGCTGTTCTATCAGCCATTCGACTGACTAATTCGGTCAATTGCAATTATTTCTGTGATTTTAGTGGTTTAAAAGCACTTAAAGTTTCAAGAGATCCGATTACTATTCAAGTATAGTATCATAATTTAATTTAAAAACTGATAATTTAATCGATAATACATATAATCCAATTTAGCTTAGCTTGATTTAATCTAATTTAGTCCAATTAAATTTAGCTTAATTTTATTTAATTTAAATTTATATAATAAAATAAATAATACAAATAAGTTAATACTAAATTAAATCATCTTAACTTGAAGTAAACAAACTTAAAATTCTATTAAACAATTAAACTTAAATTCAATTCAATTATGAAAATATGAAATGAAATAAAATTTAATCAAATTAAATTAACTTGAATTACGGAAGTCTGCTTAAATTAGTTCAATTGACTAAAGCTAATTTAAAGTAAAGTGAATCAAATCAAACCCAATGCAATCCAATTCGTCTTAATTTGATTCTTTTTAATCCAATTCTGTTTCTTTTAATTAAATTCCATAAAGTTCAATTATATTTTTTTTAATACAATTCAATTTGATTCAATTCGATTCCATTCAATCGCTTTTAATCCAATTAAATTTAGGTTAACATAATTGAATTCCTAACTAATTTCAAATCCCTTCAAATCAATAGAGTCCGATTCAATTTAATTCACTTCAACTCAATTCGTTTCAATTCAGTTAAATTTTTTAATCCATATCAATTCAATTCAATTCAGTCCAATTGTTTTGATTCAATTCCATTTAGTTAAGCTGAATTCAATTTCTAATTAATTCCAATCCAATTCAGTTCAATTCTTTTTAATGCAATTCAATTTAGTTTAATTCAATTCCATTTCTTATCATTTCAAATTTAATTCCCCACAATTTAATTCATTTTGTTTCAATTAAAAAAATTCTTTTAAATCCATTTACTTTTAATTCTATTCAATTCTTTTTAATCAAATTCAATTCAATCCAGTTCCATTCTTTTTATTCAAATTTGAGGTAACTCACCTCAACTCAATTCGTTTCAAATCAGTTAAACTTGTTTAATCCAATTCAATTTAACTGACTTCAGCTTAATGGAATTTCTAATTAATTTAAAATCAATTCTAATCTATTTAGTGCAATTCAATTTAATTCACCTCAATTTAATTCAATTCAATTCATTTAAATTTTTTTAATCCAATTCATTTTAATTAGATTCAATTCAAATTAGCTCAATTCTTTTTAGTACAATTCAATTTAATTCCATTCAGTTCAATCAAATTCAATTTAATTCAACTCTATTAAATTTCTAAAGTTAATCCAATTTAATTCAATTGAAATCAATTTAGTTCAGTTCAGTTTAGTTCAACTCAGTTCAATCGGTTCAATTTTTTTCCTTTTTTTAATCCAATTCAATTTAATCCAATTCTATCTAATTCAATTCAGTTCGATTCTTACGAATCCAATTCAATTAAATTCATCTCGATTGAATTACTTATTTAATCCAATATAATTCAATTCAATTTACTTCAGATCAATTCAATTCAGTTACATTTTTTCAGATGAATTTAATTCAGATCATTTTTTTAATCAAATTCAATTTAATTTAATTTAATCCAAATCTGTTTAGTTCGATTAAATTTAATTCGCCTCAATTCAATTCCTTTAAATTTTTTTTTTTATCCTATTCAATTCAATTTTGTGGAGTTCAATTAATTTTAATCCCATTGAATTTAATTAATTTCAACTCAATTTAATTTAACTAAATTCAATCCTTTTAAGCCAACTTAATTTAATTCAAGTCAGCTCAATTCGAATCAACTCCATTTAATTCAATAGCTCAATTCAAATCAATTCCATTTCTGAACCAAAAAAAATTGTTTACCTCGAAAATTATATTTTCTCGAGTGAAAGTATAAACTTGTTTAATCGAGTCCATCGCTGGAACGCATCCGCATCATTCGTCAAATTTTTCCGTAAAATGCTTTTTAATTTATATTTTTGAGATACTCAATCCAATTGAATGGTTTTTGTTGAATAAACTGGTTCATTTTTGATCGATTCAGACTCGTTTAAATGGACTTTGATGTGATGACAGATTTCGATTGGCCCGGTTGTTGCTCATCATTTACTTTCATACATACATATGTACTCCCATGAAGAGAATTCATGACACAGGATTAAAAATCATCTCCATAAACTTTTTACAGATTTGAGAGCCAGGCCCATCAAATTTGATTTGGGAGTCAGGACCATCTAAATTTCTATCCCACATTTGTTTTGAGTTTTCTTGTTAAAACGATGTCAAATTAAGTGTATACACAGCTATCTTTTTCTGTTTCCAACATTGCTTTACCGCTCATTTTCCGAATGTAGGTATGGAAAATGCTTGCAGTGTGTTTTATCTACAGTTTTTCTCAAGGTTTTTTGACTTAAATATTCCATTCTTAATGGCTAACTGAGATTTCAAGCCAATTTGTGGTTGGTTGGAGATTTAAATATCAAATTTGTGTGATGAATAATCTAATGTTAATAAAATACCCAACCTAGTATTGGTAGTGTATGAAGCAGTCATTGATTTGCTTTGCTGGTTCATTGGTGTACAGCGAGATGAGTTTTCTTATAGGTAGATAAGAGAAGTAATTTCACAAAGGGTTTCATGGTGACGCAAATATTTTTAGAGCTAATACCTTAATTGATTTGCTGAATACAATCCGTTAAGTTATCCAAATCTATGATAAATATCTCATATTTTCACAATTTTTCAAATGTGATTTTCCATGTTTTACTTTAAGATGTGGAAATATTATCGAAAAAATACACTTTTCCGGATCGCACCTACAGTTCAATGAGAAATTCGCGCAAACTATTTATGCACTTACCTGTAAGCCCTGATAGAGCATTTATGTTAATGCCCTTAAATATGTATGGATAACTTTCTCAGCAAGTATCATAGTTTGATCACCAAGAATTGTAGCTAATTGCAAATCGCCTGCCACCATTTGCCACATACGCACATTCATAAGTGCTTGTTTTGCGCTCCTTTACTCGCCTCTGCTCAGCATTATACCTCTTATTTATACCTATCTTTCTTCCTCTACCTCTCTTTTTCCTCTTTTTTTCTTGCGCTGCATTGCAGTACCGACTTAAATCATTTGTGCGGCCCAAATTGCATTGCGGTGATTTGTATTCACTGCGCTTTGCGTCAGCGCCTGCTACGGCCTTGCCCCTTAGCTATTTGCCGCCACCTTTTTTCCATGTAACCACATACATTTCCATTTACATATATGTGTGCATGTATATGTTTTCGTGCGTAAAACATGTCCTTGTACAACTTTTCGTAAGCCAACGAAATGTTCAACGGCAGCATAAATATTTTCTTTTCCACCTCTATTAACCGCAGAGCTGCACACTTCGTCGTATACCCGTATGTAAACTTGCCACTTAAGTGAAGCTTCTTTTCTTTTTTGCTTTTTAGTAGAGTTGTGCAAATAGTATAGACTGATATTAATGGGAATACGTGTTTGTATATACATAATGTAGATACTTCAATGTAAATAAATTTAAATAACTCTCATACCCAATATCTCCTCTCTTCTCCTACATGCACATAAATCACCTCACAAGTTTCGGCCTTTCGTAATTTGTCTTTTCCCGCCAATCGTGCCATTTTCATTCACACAACTTGTATGCGGTGAGAACAAAAAAGTTGTGCCTCTTAGTGCTCGACGCTTTTATATCGCCAACATTCCTTCACTTTAATTTCCCACTAGGCGTTGCGTATACGCTCCGTATAACCGCACAGCAGCAGCCGCTTATTTCTTTTAATTTCATATGCCCAGTGCTAACATTTATTTATATTTTGTTCTTGTTGTTTGGTGCGTTATTTTACTTAGTAACAACAACAACAATTTACACTAAAATAACAACAACATACATAAATGTTTCAAACGATGTTCCACAAAAGAATTCCTTTATTGACTATCTCTGTTTGTTGAAAAGGGCAAGAAATTATTGTTGTCGTTATTTGTTTTCTTTATAGTCTGCGCGTAACAAGTCTCTTGTGTCCGACCAAGTGTTGCGACATTAGCAATAAAGGAATGAGAGACAAAAATGTGACTTATGCAGTTGCTTCTGTACCAAATAAAATTTTCCAAGTTCTTAGTCTTAGTCTTAAATGGCATTGCGAACATTTCCCTTACACCTGTGTTCATAACAATAGCAGCGCGATATATTGCAAAGTTTTGACTAGTTTTTTATTTTTTATTAATTTTTTGTTATTTTTTCATGAAATTATAGCTTTTCAAACTTTGTACAAACTTTAAAAAATTTGTTTGCATATTTGTATTAATATTTTACATTTTTTAATCCAAATTTTTAGAGATTTCAGGCCAATTTATGGCCTTTTTAATGCACATTTTTTGAAAAATTTCGAGTACGCACGTTTATAGTCCATTCAATTTTGGTGCAATAAAGTGCAAGTTTGAAGTGCCTAAAAAATCGCGTTGATTTTTGACAATAACGTTTTTCGGCGTTCCTTTTTCAGCATGTAAAAGAAATTCCGATCATTCCTTGTACGGAAAAAATGTACGAGGGTGGATTGATAAGTCTTTAGAATGAAAAACTAGACATTGGTTTTTTAACAAAAAATTGATTTATTTTTCAACATAATCTCCTTTTAAGTCAATACATTTTTTTCCAACGCTTTTCTAACATATTTATTCCTTCTCTAAAATAAGTTTTTTCAAAACCTTCAAAATAGGCATTTGTTTCAGCTATAACTTCACTATTTGACACAAATCTTTTTCCGCCGAGCCATTTTGTCATAGTTGGAAAAAGGAAAAAGTCACTGGGAGCTAAATCTGGCGGATGAGGAAGCAATTCATAGCCTAACTCATTTAATTTTTCCTGCGTTTTCCAAGATGAATGTGAAGGAGCGATATCATGATGAAAGAGGATTTTCTTCTTCTTCGAATGTGGCCGTTTTTGCTTAATATTTTGGTCCAATGTATCCAACAAAGATGAATAATATTCAGCTGTGATGATTTTACCCTTTTCAAGATAATCTATCATAATCTATTGTATATAATCTAAACCAACTTTTGAAGTCGACATTCGGTTCATTTTTTGCAGAGGAGTTAGCAAACGCGGCACCCATCTTGCTGAAAGCTTTTTCATACCCAATTCATCATGTATTATGTTATGCACACGTTCATAACTATTGTTCACAACGTCAGTAATCTCTCTCAATTTAATTCTTCGATCTTGTGTGACAATTTTGTACACTTTTTCCACCGTTTCTGGAGTCGTTACCTCTTTTGGCCTCCCAGAGCGTGGCTCATCTTTGGTGCTTATCCGACCACGTTTAAACTCGTTTACCCAATTGTAAACTGTTGCATTTGAGGGTGAATGTTCCCCTAATACTGTCTGCAACTCCTCAATAATTTGATTCTGGTTTAAACCTTTCAAATGAAAGTACTTTATAACAGCACGAAGTTCACTTTCTTCCATTTCTAATAAAAATACAATAGTGTTTTGCAAAAATAATTCTCAAAAAAGGACCGTTTGACTATATGTTATGAAATTTTGACACCTCACTTTTGACAGTTCGCTTTTAACGATCACAATAATTACAGTAAGTAAATTAATGAGCGATAGATGTCGCAATTCTAAAGACCTATCAATCCACCCTCGTATGTAAACCACAAATATTCGAAAATCAAAGCCAATTTTGAGCCGCTTTAAACTGGCAACTGCATATTTGTAGAAAAATTCTGACTAAAAAGTTTGAAATTTTTATCAATTTTTATTTAATTTTTTATAAATTTTGTATCAAGTGCGAAACTTTGTGTTAAATGAAACTTAGTATGAACTTTATTTTTATTAAAAAATAAAACAAAATTAAATAAAAGATAAATAGCTAATCAAAACGTTGCAATTTCTCACGCTGCTATTTCTGTGAACACAACTGTATATACGAGTAAACATATGTATGTGTGTGGGTGTGTGCATTTGCCGTTTTTTTAACAAATGCCTTCTGGGACATTAGCAGTTCATGTTAGTCGCGAGCCTCCAATTGAACTCAACTTGTTACTTACATAGTCAAGGCTGTAGTCTTCTTCCACGAGAGAATTCCTCATTTTCTTAATTTTAGTTCTTCGTTTATTTTCTTCTATCTCCCACTACTTATTTTACCGCGCTTTCCTCAAAATATTAAGTGGGGCAAAGTACGCTTGTAATGCGCTTAGGAAACCGATTGATGTTGTCTGCTTTGAGATGAAAAAGTTTCTTAACGACAAAAACTGTGCGTGTGAGCGTCGTACATAGGGGGATTTGAACAATCTAAGGGGCCAAAAGTATTTTTTGGGTTTAACGTGTGCTAATGGATGTTTCTGAATAAAACCAACTAAAATAATGAACTTAAAACATTTATTGAATGAAATATAATATGAGAATGAAGAAAGATTTACAAGATCAAACATAAAAAAATATAAACAATTAAAAAAAGCATCCAATCAAATGGTATTATCTAGATTTTCTTCATCGCCACGTGAAGAAAATTCTAGGTTTGGATCGGCAGGCATGAGCATTTCCAATGTTTCTGGCAGAAATGATTGGGACTTTCTTCTTTTTATTTGCCTCCTAGAGCTCATTAAGGGGTCCGAACTTAAAAGGAGGCGGTTAAAAATATCCCTGTTGTAATTTTCTCTAGTAAATTTTCGGGCAAAATCTAGCCGGTAAGAGCTGAAATGCTTATTTCGGGCTTCTGCAGCCTCTTCAGAGAGCTGGCCAATTGGTAACAAAGCACTCTTTATTATAACAGCTCCATGAATAAGTATTTTGTGCATTGTGGGTGTCATGGGATGCCACGGATAAAGACCCACATATAATCGAGCAGTTTCTGTTGCATAAATATCATATTTTTCAGGATTAATTTTATGACCACTAGACATTGTTTCTAGAATAACTTTCAGTCTATATATTAATTCGTAGCTGATGCCTGTTATATCGGATGCTAATTGAGGATTGTCGAAAAATCTTCGGCTTGTGTTACCGTCATTGGTATTACCGAAATTCGCCTTTGGCATATCTATTAACAATCCCGTTTCTTGGCGAAACCTGTCCTGGATCTCTTGTTTTCTCTCTTTCTCGAGGCTTTTTTCAGTTTCTGATTTTCTTGCTCTATATTTTTTTATTGGCAACTTATAAGCCAAATGGAGAATGCTCTCTTATCTTGGCATGTAGTACCGAAAGGCCGAATTGAATAGCCTCGAAATTAACATCTATTGTTTTATCCAAATTGTTAAATCCTTTGAGGTTGTGCCGCAAATGTAGCAACGACTGGTTGATGTGGTTCCTGTGGCAGCATTACAGACCTTTCCGTCAACCATTGTCATTATAAATTCGTGTTTCACTGAATAATGTTTGCCACTCAAGTCAAATTCTGTTGCAACCAGACTGTTTATCTGATTATTGACGTGATTAATTTCTTGCTCCGTTACATCAGTAATCTCTTTGATAAATTTAAATCTTATAGGCCGACAAAATCGAAGAGAAGATGGTGTTGGATTTTTCCGTATAGTCTTTTCCATGTTTTGGCCGCATACTAATTTTCCAGGAACAAAGCAGCTTTGAAAAATGTTCGTATCTGGATCCGTATCATTTTCAATCTTTTGTTTGAACTGGGTCTGTTGGGACCCGTCGCAGCCCCATTTACAAATTAATTTAAGGGTCTTACATTCTTGGACCTTCAATGTTGTTTGTACCTCTTCCAGGTAGTCCGATAATCGTCTAACGGTAAGGTCGACCAAAGGTTGCAATTCGGCTTCCGCACCTGTACTATTTACAGTGCAAGATTCTGGTGGCGGATAACACTTCTTTTTTTCTTTTTGTAAAAGACTATAACAAGGAAAGAATTTCTTATTTGTTCTTCTTATTGTCTCGTTTTGGTCTCGTGTTAGATCTGCATCGATGAACATTTGCATTGCTTCCTGGACAGATAAGGGGCAAATTTTATCTTTTGATGACTTTGTTCGATTAGGCCTTTTTATATTTGGTTGCGCGAGTTGGCGAAGTAATGATTTCTTTTAGCACATTCGAAGCATCTCGTTTTCCTGACTTTCTTAATTATACTTGCGCAGCATGCACGATAAGGTTTTGATCTAAATTAGAGTGCATTTTCTCAGTTTTTCTTCTTTTACTTCTTTCGCTCAGATCTCCAAAAGATTTACTCGGTCGTCCTGTATGGTTGGAAGGACTGTCAGCAACAACGGGAATGGTGAAGGTTCCGTTCAGCCAAGATTTATTACTTTTTAGGAATACCGCTTCTTTATAATGAGCTTTAGTCCATCGATTTTTAAATTCTGATTTGAAATGTTCAAAATTGCTTTTCAACGTCTCAATTTGATTGTCAGAGAATCCTTTAATAGACACTGATCTTTCAAAAAATTTAGCCTTGCCTCTATGTTGGGTAAATTTTCATTGTTCATGAGGTCAAACAAGTATTTTCTAGTCACAATCCTCATTCCCGATGTTCCCATTGAACCTACAACAAATAAATATTTCGCTTAATCCCTTGTAATGGAAAAGACCTTTCATAAAATTTTACCAACAACATTCAAAGTACTAAAATACCATTTATCCGGACTTATCCGGATCAAATTCTTTGATGAATTGTCAAAACAAGGTACATACTAAACAATTACAATCGAATCTTAACCGGATCTATCTAGATAGCATTACTTATTGACTAACAAATATTATTTTAAGAAAAAAAAAAAAACAGTAGTTTGAGAAGGTGTGTACTTATAGGGTTGAAAAGTTAACTTTAATACTTGAAAATTATAAAGATTCTAATTGATTTCATTCATTACTAACCTGATGCTTCAGAAGCCATAACTCTTTACTCCACTGTTGAACACAAAAACATAAAATTTCACTTTTAAAGTTTGAGTTTTGCAAGAGTGCCGAGAACAGATAACGTACACGAGGTGATACGATCGAATTCCGACTGCCGTTATCGTATGTCAAATGCTTGTAGGGTGCGCGGGAGGGGCTGGCTTTTGTTCTCGGAAGGGTCAGGTACCCCAGGAAGTCATTTTTGTAAATGTATTTATTGTTTTGTTAAATGGACTTTTGACCCCGTAGATCTTTCAAATACCTGTATGTGCGTCGTTAGAAGTGTCATACAGTAAGAAAAAATAGTTGTGTTGCTGGAGCAATAAATTTGTAATGGATTTGACACGCGAAGTGCTGCAGAAAAAATGTATGAAATATAGTAATTAGAAGTATAACAGCAAGAACAAAAAAAAAAAAACAAAAAAAAAAGAAAAGCCAGTTAAGTACATCTTTCGAAATTTGAAATGCGAATTCATCGAGACAGCTCGGATATGAATGGTGCGTACCTAAATAAGAATCATAAGCCTCAAGAAATGTAGAAATACCAAGCAAGGCGTGCGGCTTTTTTCATTCATGTAATAGGTCTCATGCTGTGTGCTAAAATATGCTTTCTAAACTCGTTTTTTAACCATTTTTCAAGCACGCTTGCAAATCAATCGAAGCGTCGCTACGCACTTTTTATTTTAGTTAACTACTTTTTTTATATGTGCAGAGTCGCTGGTTTGTGCTCCAATCCATGCCTAACCCTATAGATTGTTTCATGAGATGCTCTCAAGTCCAGCTGCTATATATAAAAAAACTATAATTTACACTTTCGCATTTTACATCCAATTGGATAAAAAAAGATAATTTTTCATTATAAAAATAGCTATAGTAAATATTTAATAGGTTAAATTAGAATTGGGCATTCTTTTCACTTAAGCTACAACACTTTTAGGCGGTGCCACTTAATTAATATATAAAATAGAATTGTTTTGATTTCTGTGTGCAGAGAGTAAAGCATTTAATCTGCATTCCTCAAATATCTAAATATTTCATCAAATTAAGCTTACTCATATACTCGCACATAAGTTTGTTTGTGTATATGAATGTATGTGTCTATGTATGCATGTATTCTATTCTATGCTGGTCACTTTGCAGTTTACTCGAAAATCATCTTCCCCGTTTGCTTGCTTAGCCTCACATTCAGCTAAGGCTTGCAGCTCAGTAAAAGTAAGACAAAGCAGAGCAAAGAAACACTTGGAAGTTGAGTTTGTACACTTACATATCTAAAAACACACTTACACAGCTCTGCACTTGCGAGTACTCAAAGTTCTCGTTTAATTCGACTGACGTCACTCCATCCCAACTACTGCTGGCTGGCTATGTAGCAGCGTAAAATTAATGTCATTGCCAGCGACGGCATTGTTGTGGTCGTTCAAAATCACAAAGTTCTTCAAAATAAGTTTTTGCACACACACAAACTCACATACACACTCATTTACTCATGGAAATACTTGTATAACTAACCGTCCTGTTTCTCTCGCTCTTTTTCTACTCTCCTGTTCTCTGCCACCCCTACACTTTGTTCTTAAATTCTTTGGACTTTTTTTTGTGCCTAACACAAAAATCATCATTCGCCTCCGTGCGCTCGCATTTGTAGGAATTTGTGTTTCTTCTAAAAGCAAAAAACCAAAAAAAAAATTCGAAATAAAAAAATAAACAACTAAAGCGTTGAAAGTCCTACTGTCCGCCTACATCGTCACCACTTTGTCATGCCGTCACATCACAAACTTTACAACAATCTGACAGTTAACATACTTGAAACAATTCCAAATGGTTGTGTCTCGTTATGGCGTTGATGAATTGCGAGTGTAGCTCAAAAACTAATGGCTTGTGGCGTTTGCTTCGAAGCGACATCAAATACAATTTCTTGCAATATTGTAATCGTACTTGGCGAATTAAGTGGAGTGTAAGCTTTATGGCATTTAATAGTCACATAAAATTTATGACACTTCTCGCTTAGCTATGAAAGTAATTTAAGTGCGATATTTACTGGTTACTTGGCATTTATGTGTTTTGCGCATTATAAATGAACAATGAAGTATTTGAGGAAAATTATTAGATTAGATGATCGTTGGAAAGCGGAGGTACACACATCGAATCGCTTAAACTGGCATTAGAGCAGATGTTAGACAACTGGAAGATTGTGTATTTTAAGTGCTTTCAGCACTACACTCACATATTGAAAGGGGCTTAAAGCTATTTTCTGATTGGCTGCTGCTGAGGAGAGTGGATTTTATGGCACAAAAAAAGACCCACAGCTTGACTCATTTATCCGCCTTATGGAATGGTTCAGTGCGTTTGATCAAATTCATTAGGGATTTCATTCACACATCCGCCACCCGATTTAAATCGGTCGGACCCCAGTTGCAATCGAGTCTATTTTGCACAGTGCAGGATACCTCGCAGACATAAAGGCTTATCTTTTCTTTTTCACAAATCTTCCAGCTCCAGAAGCGAAAGCGCGCGCATCTCTTTTGATTAAGGAATCTCTTTTCCTCCGGGCATGAAACATGAAATGATAAAGAAGAAGTGTTTCCTAATAGCGGTCGCCCCTCGGCAAGCAATGGCAAACCTCCGAGTGTATTTCTGCCATGAAAAAGCTGCTCATAAAAGCCAATCGCTGTTCGTAATCCCGGAGGCCCTCCATTTGTGGCACAACATAACGAGCACGCCGCAATTAGTAGGAGGAGCTCGGCGAAATACCTACCAAAAGATGTAAGCGCCAGGTGACTACCAATCGGTAGAGCCCGGGTTTGAAATCCACTGTGAGCACGAAATATCAAAATAATAAAAAAGGTTTCCCTCTTACAGCGGTCGCCCCTCGGAAGGCAATGGCAAACCTGCGAATGCATATCTGCATATAAAAGCTTCTCATATAAAAAAAACCATCTGCCGTTTGGCATTAATCTGCAAAATTCTCCTTTTATAGCGATTAATGATAAATTGCAAGACAAAAAAAAATAATAACACCGCAACCCTCTGTTTTTTTGCTAGTTAATTTTCCAAGAGGCTATTTTCTATAGCCCCTACGTTGCATCTCGAAAGAGAAGAAGATTCCTAAATTCTTAACCTAAAATTTCCTGAATTTTGCTTATGAATGGTTTGACAAAAGCTCGTAACCTTGTTTGTTCTTGAGAACCGTGGCTAGTCTTGCGATGTTTGATCGGCCACCCTCCAGCAGTTATGAGGTCTTTGATACGTTATAGCCCCTCCTATCGTGTAATTGCAATGCAGTAATGCTGGGACTGTAGTTCCGCCTCAATCCGACTGAAGGGAACTTTTACTCTTTCCGCTCCCATTGAGCTTAAGCTAACTCGCCTTCTCGTTTCCCTACATCTTCCTATGATCTGGAAGCTATACCAGAGTTACTACATCCATCCCTTGACTGACCTTTTTCAAGGTTTCCTAGCAATTCTACTTGGAGTACGCTAGCTTTGCACGGAAGGCGCATGATTTGGGTAGTTATAAGGACTCAGAGTAGAAATCTGCCCCGAAGCTGCAGTTCATCTCTGAGCAGTCACTATAGAGTTCCATCTCAAAACCGCAGAAAAAATATTGTGCCAGTTTAAAGTGACTTAGCGTTAGTTTTTTTTTACGGTGTTATGGATTTTTTTTCCAAAAAACCAAAGATGGGAAAAATTTCCCAAAACCGCCAGCAAAAAAAAACAATATACTAAAAATCAATGCGATTGTTTAGCCACTTGAAACGTGCAATTCAATGGGTTGCAAAAATTCAATGGGCTTAAAACTTCATATCCGAAATTATTATGAAAAATTAGTTTTTGAAGAGAGTTTTTTTAATGTTTTCCACAATCTGAAAATTTCATAAAATAAGGACAAAAACAAAATTGAAACCAAAAAAAATAAAAGAAAAAAAAAGAAAAATAAAAGAAAAAAAATAAAATAAAAAAAAAACAAAAAAAAATTAAATCAAAAATGAAAAATAAAAATAAATAGTGAAAATTGTTTGATTGTTTTGAAAACAAGTGTATGTATATGTGCATACAAAGTTTGCTATGCAGCTTATGATTTAACGCATCGTTAAATAAATTACCTCCCATCATAAGCGTGGGTTAGGTTAGGCTGCCCATTATCGCAACTATACTCAGATTCATAGCCCACTGTGATGCCGCTTGGGGAGCCAAAGAGAACATTTCAAAAATTTTAGAAGATCCCTGAAGTCCACAGAACTGAGGTCCTCCAACTCATAAAAAAGTTACCTAAAGAGGTGGTCTACCTACGTTTGGAGAGAGCAGGACAGTGGCACAGAAGATCTTCATGAATGCTGGTTATGAGTCTTTGCGAGTATTTGAACCTTGCCAGCTCTTTTAATGTACAGCGCATTCCACCATAGTACAATACCATAGTAGAGAATCGGCCTAACTACCGCTGTGTAGGGCCCATGTAGCATTCTGCCTTCCATTCCCCATTTTCACCCAATTAACCGTCTGCAGGAATACAACGTCGTCATTACTTTACGTTCTCTACCTGCATCTGTAAGCCGTCAATTTAGCTTCTTATCTAGCGCAAGGCCTAGATATTTAGCCCTTTTCGTTACTCATAGGGCTTTTTCCCAACTAGGAATATTGGTTTAAGAACAGAGATCTTTGGTATACTGCTAAAAAAAAAAATATTCATTTTCTCTGGACTTACACCGAGTCCTCGACTGCTACACCAAAGTGATTTTTTTTTTTTTGTTTTTGGTAAAAGTAGAGTTCAAAATGCCTTACACTTACCGCAACCGTCGTTTACTGCGTCGAGTGGTGTGGCCACTAAAGTAATCTTTGCTCTACTTCTGGAAGACATCCTTGCGGGACTACTTTCTGCATTACATCGAGAGGACCCGGAACGGTATCCATAAAGAATCAATTCTATTCACAGACGTCTGGGTACGCCGTATTTGTGGCCAGCTTGCGTGCTATATTCGGCACGTCTTTTTGTGTCTCTGTTTGTGAGGCTTCGCTTTGTTGCACTGTGTCGAGGTCTGTCTTATTTTTCCGTAGTACGTCCTCGATGTATCTCTGCACCGCCTATGCGTTATAAGTGTCTCCGGAAGTATCCCTGGATCGAGAGAAACTGAGTTAAGAAGTAATTCACTTCCCTCAAGTTCTTTTGGACCCGTTTGCCCATTGTTTCGCTGTCCATCTGCCACTTGGCTCAATGTCCCATCGGCTTTGACACCAAAGTGATAGTTTGCTGAGAGTCCAGCATCATAAACTCAAATAAACTTAAAGCCTCTCAATTATCACTCACCGTAAAATCTGTTTTTTACACGCTTGTGCGCAAATACAATACAAAACATCGCTTCTACTGTAATGGACTCATTAATTTAAGTAAAATGCGAGCGGATTGAAAATTTAGCAGATATTTAAGTGCCCAACAAATCCCACCATATACCCACAAATCCTTACCAGAAAACCATTCAATGAAGCTTTCCGACAATTCTCTATAGTAACAACACACACACACACACCCTTCTGTTCATTGACTATTGTAAGAACGCGCTTTCTTGCTTGCCACTTATCTGCAGAAGGGAATTATCATATGCACACACTCCCCTTTTTTGCTCTTTCCGCTAAGGGGCATCTCACTAAATTGAAAGCGCAAACTTTCCCTTTGCACCAACGCACAGTTCCCTAAGTCGTATCGCAGCACTCTTTGTCAGTGCAGCCACTTCATTGAAAACTTCAGAAAGTGGCGTAGGGTTTTGGGGTTACACAATAGTGTAGTGTCAATGCCAACGCGCATTGCAACGTGCAATGGCAACAACAATTAAAAATTTGTCAAAATGATAAAATCGAAAAGTGAAAACTTTGGCGCGAATACTTTATATAAAGTGGAAAATGTTTTCACTTGCGGCAATTAAACTTCACAGAAAATAGTGTGAAATGAGCATAAAAGAAAAATGAATGAACAACGGAGAAGTCTGACACTGGCGCGATAGTGGATACTATACTGGTTGCAACAAATTGATTGGGTCGATTGCATGTCGAGCGCCAAGAAAGGCAAAGTTGTACGTGGCGTGCAGCGCAAATAATGGCCTTAAGCGATATTGGAAAACTTCAGAGATATTCTCCTATTTAAACTTATTGGAAGAAATTCTGCAATAAACAAATATTTAGTAGGAAGTGTTATGCAAATTCGTTATTAGTTATAATAAGTAGATAGTAAGCAGTAGAAAATAACTTTTAAATCAAATTTATTTGAATTTATTGTAACGCTCGCCTTCGACAGGGTCAGGTCGATCACGCAAAGAGGTGCTACATAGATATGACGTAGATGAAGTGAGACGATAAATGGCTGTTTAACCGCCGATGCTCGATGAAAGAAAGGCATTTGAAGCAACATGGAATGCGGTTCGGGAATAAGTTATTAGCGTAGGTGGTATCAATACGGGGATGTAGGTAGGTAAAATGGTTGATGTAGCACTCTGGCTCTCCCCACGAAGCACTAAAGTGCCATTTTGATACCATTATGAGACCTCCAATAGACAGATGTCTACAGCCAATCAAAGCTGTTGATGTAATGGAGAAAATTGATGGGATTCAGGTTGATGCACTGCCTCAGGCTGTCGAAGAAAGGAGCACCCAGTGACCTTATCGTCTATCTGCCAAACCTGGTTATTCACAGAGAAAGGGAAAGTACTCAACACTCTCCTTCTCTGAAAAGTCCTCACAGCTTCTGCAATGGGGTTTTAATGGTAAACCCAGCTTTTTCGTATGTGTGCCAATCGTCCAATAAACATAGCTACGAGTCTGCAAGTTGAATGGCGTTGAGCCCCCAGAACTTTCTGAGGCCTCCATCTATTGTACTGTAGCCAAAGAGTTTTCGAAGGCATCCTTGCCTGGAAAGATGGAAAGATTTGAGAAGCTTTGCTTGGCTTAGGCTCACCTCCAAGAATGATATGTTAATACGGATAGAGTGTCCTACGGTTATAAGTCGCCCCCGAATGGCAGATAGTTTTCCAAAGGAATATTTTTCATGGCAAAAATACACTCGAAGGTTTGCCATTGCCTGCTAAGAAACGCTTTTCGAATACTTTTGCTATAATTTGATCTTCAATGCCCGCAGTGAGCAGCGAACCCGCTAATGAAGAAGCTTGAGGAAATGATGCATTCAATTACGAATATCGTAGTTATCCTACAATTAAACGATTGCACACATTTACTCAAAAGCTAAGTAGATTTAAGAATACCGCGAATGAGGAAGCTGGCGCTTATTGCATGAAAATGCACCATCTCATTGAACTGATTTTTTGACTAGAAATCACATTTTAACCATCAGTCACTCAGCGTATTCGCCTGATATGGCTCTCTGTGACTTCTTCCTATTCGGAAAATCGCATTTGGTCATGAAAGTAAAACGTGTTGCGTCCGTAGAGGCCATCCAAGAGCCTTGTACCGACATCCTGAAGGACATTCTGGCCTGAAACACTCTTTCGAAAAGCTTTTAGATCGCGCAAAACAGTGTATCGATGCCTGGGGGGACTGTTTTGAATAAATAAACTCGTTTCTAATTTAGCTCTGTCTTGTTTATTATAGACTTCACCTTGTAAAACTAAAAAATTTCGCTTAGTCAATATTTATACTGAAATTTCTAGATGTTCAAAGAAGAGAAGAAATGCCGACAATAAGCAATAAAATGATAATACTTTTGAACATTTTTTTTAAACAGAAGTTTTTTTTTTGTTTTTATTACACTGTTTTAGCAGACGACTAACGCAGTTTTTCATTAACTTGTGTAATGGTCATTCCAAGCCGCATGTTAGAGCTCGGCGTGCCTACTCCTAAGGAGCGAATAGGCAGGGCATGCAAAATACTTTTTTCTTTACTCTCAATTGCTCTCAAAACTGTCAAAAACTATGTTACCTTTCTATGTGAGCAACTGAAAAGTTCTTTGAGAAAGTTCTTTTCAACTTTTCGGCAATCAAATTCGTAAAATTTTTATAAGATTCACCTATGGAATCAGGCACATTCATATCTCAACTCGATGGACTCGTTTTTGTCGAGAAATCCCCAAATAACGTGGGGCGATCTTTTCGATAGGTTAGGTCAGGTTGTTGCGATTATCCAATATGGGTCACGCTTAGGCTTTTGGTATTATAAGCGTGGTATTTTTTTTTCAGATTTAAGTGGTGAAATCTTCTTCTCTTTGATTGGCGCAATAAACACGTAAGCAATTTTGAACGAGCTTAACAAAGCGCGCCAGTCGTCTCCTTCTGCGCTAAGTGAAGTCAAGTCCTTCTCAACCTGATCTTTCCAACGCACAGGAGGACTCCCTCTTCCTCTGCTACCACCTCCTGGTACTGCATAGAATACTTTCAGAGCCGTAGCCGGCTTTATTTCGATTAATTTTGTGCCGCCTTGTATTTAAGTTCGAGTTCATAAATTTTAATTGAGATATTTATTTGAGGCTCCCCAAAGCTAAAAACGTTCATAATTTTTCATTAACTAACAATTAATCTTCACTTGAGTTGCAATCAACACTTAAATACATACAATTATGAGTTTGCCCCATTAATCTCTCTTTGCAATGTACTTTTATCGTAGATGTCCAAAGACGTCACCTTTGTTAATCCAAAATAACAAAAAACAGCAACACCAAAAGAACTTAATTGTGTTGACAGACTGCCAAAATATTTTGCTCCTACGGATATGTGTGTGTGAATTTGTATGAGTGTGTGAATTTCTATGTGTGTGTGTTTCTGTTGTTTCTCCTCAAATTAATCTACAAGCACATGCAGGAGTGTGTATATGTATGTGTATATGTATATGTACCAGAGCCGTATGTTGAGCACAAGTCTGTGGCTTGTTGTTGTCACTTAGTTGACAATGTCCGTAACAGCATTTTTTGTTTTGCCACACGTCTGTTAAGTTTTCTCATTGAAAAGATTATAAAATTAATGATGCTACTGTGTTTCATGAAAAAGCAAGCAGGCGAAAAAAATAACAATACCAGAAAAAAGTACACGAAACAAGTGTTAAAAAGTTCGTCAATTGTAAGCAGTTGTACTGTGATAACGGTAATGCCAGTTAGTCAATGTGCAACGTTGCCAGCAACAATAGCAGAAACAGTTAGCAGCAGCAACTTGTTGGCATGTGACGCGTCGTAATCGTGGTTAAAAAGCGGCAGTTTGCCATAAAGTTTTTGTGGTATTTTGGGTTGTTGTCGCATCTCGATTTATTTGCACAATCCTTTAACCATTTGTGGCTGCTGCATATACGCCAGTACTCAGAATAATAGCAGCGCGATATAATGCGAAGTTTTGACTAGTTGTTTATTTTTTATTTACTTATATTTTATTTTTTATTTTGCTATGAAAATATAGCTAATACTACAGCAAAAACCATAAAACGCAGCGTTTAAAATTTAGTGCAAATTAAAAAAAAAAAAATTAAAAAATTTTAGTAAAAATTTTAAACTTTTTAGTCAAAATGTTTAGAAAAATTTTGAATATGCATTTTTTTTTTAAATTTTAGTATAACGAAGTGCAAGTTTCGTATAGCTCAAACGTCGCTTTGATTTTTGCGATTTTTTTCTTCGATGGTTTTACGCATTTTCTCCATACGATTGCACCTTTTTTGTGTTTTTAATTTAGCCGCTTTAAACTGATACATTACTTTATCAAAATTAAATCGTCTACAAAACTGCATAGCCAAAATTTTTCTAAAGATTCTGACTAAATTTTTTATGAAAATTTGATGATTTTTTTTAATTTTGTTCGAAGTTTGAAACTTTTTGTCTGTTTTTGTTAATTTCGAAAAATAAGAAAAAAAAATTAGCAAAAAAAAAGAAAACAAATAAGAAAAAAAAAAAAACATATATATAAAGGGTGAATAAGTTTCAAGGGCCGGTGTTGATTTTGAATAAAATACAATTTTTTTAAGAAATGATTGCCATTTCTCTTTATAATGATAATATTGGTATGGCTCAATTACGTATGGAACAAAATATCGGCCAAATGACCGCCGTAGCTTCGTCGACACACCTCCATCCGATGGTCCAAATTTTCGATGACGCTGAGGCATAATTGAGGTTCTATGCCGTTAATGTGCCGAATTATCTCATCCTTTAGCTATTGAATTGTTGCTGGCTTTTCTTTCAAATAACCCCAAATAAAGAAGTCCAACGGTATCAAATCACATGATCTTGGCGGCCTATTGGCATCGCCGCTTTATTTATTTTATTGTTTTTATTTTATTTTCATTTGGTTTTTTTTTGTTTTTTTTTGATAGTGTGTTTTTCTTATTTGTTTTTGTTTGTTGTGATAATTTGTTCTTTTCTTATTTATAATATATATATTTATTAATAAAAAAAAAATTAAAATAAATAAATAAAAATAAAAATAAATAGTCAAAACTTTGCAATATGTCGCGCTGCTAGTAGTGCGAACACAGCTGTACATTCTAAAAGTGCGCTGGTGTACATTTATTATATATGTATGTATATATGTAATTATACTTATATACTTTTACTACCATGTCCCACAACAACAGTTGTGCTATATTTTCTTCACCTAACAGCTGTTGGCTCTCCATACTTTTTCTCACATTTATTCTCAATTCTCCTTTTCCTACTGCCTCCATGTTCGTATCCGTAGGTACTAAAAGCCACATTTTCCAAGTCACTTATTTTGACAACTATTCTCAGTCAAATCGCTTATTTTTCTTTTGGGTCTACCGCAGTTAAAAGGCAAGAAAGCGTGTGAGCTGTGGCTGGTATCTGCTGTTTGCAGTTGTCACTTGGGTTTACAGTAACTGATGTGGTTGGTTGCTTCGTGGTTATGACGTCTGTTTGATTGCTGATTTTTGTGCCACTGGCTATCGTTCTTATTCACTTGCATAAATTTGCAAAGTGAGTTTTGAAATGCTAGCAATAGTGGGATTTGTCTTGTGGGCCAGCTACTCACTCGGGGTGGCGCAACCGATTACTCTCTGCTCGTACAGTCAAGCTGCCACTAAATCTGTACAGTGAATGTAGACACATTTTTGATGATCTGGCTTATTAGAGCACGACGAATGTGATTTGGAAGCCTCGATACAGAGACAGTAGTGGAATTTGCATTGCGCATTAGTCGGCTAGGCGGGGAATCGATCGTAAATGAATTCGGCTTCAGTATGTGGGCATGGTGGTGATGGAAGTCTGACACAGCTCAGAGCTCATTAGCACAAAGATGCCATTTTGATACACCATTGGTAGAACCACTGCTTTTTATTAGTCGACCATCTTGATTTGACACTGAATCTGCCTATGTCGTCTATTTTCTATTCTGCAATTTCTTGCAAGTTAACCATCGATAATTCGTCCAGTGTTCTATGTCTTAGAGCACCCAGCCTTGGGCACTCACCCAGCCTTGGGCTCTCACACAGACAGTGAAATACTGTTTCTTTAGATTCTTCTTGATTGCAACTTCTGCATCTATCTTTATACGGCCACCCCATCTGCCTGGCAAGGCCTTCCAAAGACCAGTGGTCAGTTATTGTTGACGTTATTCGAATATGTCTGCTCGTGGATTTCTTAACGCCTTGCCAGTTTTGGATTTGTTGAAATTGGGCCACGTTTGTTTAGTTATTTTGTAGGTACCGGCATTAGTACATTTGTTAACGCCCTGTTTGGGAAGCAGCAGAAGATCTCCCTTTTGCGCACGCCTAGGGGACAGTTATTTCTAGTCCTTGAGATTCGTTATAGGATACCCCCTGTCTTGTCAGTTCATCAGCTTTCTCATTTCCTTGTATATTCCTATGGCCAAGCACCCAAATAAGAGTGATGTCTGTAGCGTGCGCTAAAGTATTAAATTCTTTGCATCGTCTGACGATTTTTAAATTGGTTATAGGTGACTTTAAAGCTAAGATAGCTGCTTGATTATCTGGATGGCATCGGACTTCACCACGCAGACCAACAGTATATAGATCATGGCATCCAGTTGTAAGGTGCCTATACAGGTCTGGTCTAAAAAGAATGAACACAGAACTAGGGCTCTTATGAATCTCGATCGAGATTTCATCATATATAGATTTTGTGCCTCTTGTCAAACGCTCTCTAACCTTTATTTCTTTGGCTCCCTGGCAGTCTTAGAATTTTCAACTATTCACAATATTTCAAGTTTTAGAGAAGTGGTTCCACCACATTTGGAATTAGAGGGGAAATATGAGCACAAACGAGTGATATCATAATGAGTCTCTAAATAGGCTGCTTTATACCATCCTGGAGAGCAGCATCCACCGTAAACTTACCCAACATCATAGGGAAATCTGGCTTGTTGAATCTCGAAGGGACCATAGATAAACCGCTTAGATTAGGAGCAGAACAAATAATATTCTCCAGGAGGCCAATAGGTTATGGAGAGAAGCAAAATTCTTGTGTTAGCAACAGAGTAATTTGACCGCAATAGATAAGAAAAGTTTTGGATAATTGCTCAACCTCTCAAGAGCGAACATCTCGAAGGTCATGGCTTGTGTCACCAGTCATTGGCTGTTAGGGAGGCAGGCACTCTTCTAAGCTAAATACTGCAGAAGTTGTAAAAACGAGTAAAAGGAAGAAACAGTTGAAAACTTCATCTGTAATTTTTCAGCCTTGGCTAGGAGTGAAGCCAGATTGTTAAAATACTCTATTGACTCTCTTGCGGAACTATCCGGTGTTGGGATACAACCTAACCTACGCTTCATAAAAACGTCTAAACGGTTCCATGATGAATAAACACTGAGTTTCCTGTGTTATATATACAGTGATACCACATGGGATCTACATAGTCTAAGTGAATTGGCTATGCTAAACCGACTGCCACAAAAACCTAACTTAACCTAACCCACTCTTTCAAATATACTTTGCTTAAACGTCGGAGCGGCGCATGGAATACTTAAAACAATTCTTTGAAGATTTAGTCCTCTGCAATGTTGAACTCATTTAAAATATTTAAAATATTACTACATTAGATCCATAGAGTCTCGTGCATGTGAATGTTTTTCTGGGGGGAAAAAAGAAGAAGATTGGTTTTTGTTGCACAGTGCTTTACTAGTATATAGTGCAGTGTTAATTATGTCAGAGAATGAATGAGCAATAGCAGTCGTGTTGTCAAAAATTTACTGCAGTTGTCGGTGAATACTCTTATTGCAGCACCCTTTAGTGATGATGAAAGCTTTTCATAATTCCAATTCGTCACATATTTTGCTTTAACATGAGGCCTGTTTGAGAACATGGATGGAAATATGTATGTGTGTATGTGCATTAGCATGAATGTGTCTGTGTGTAGGTTTTTTTTTTTATGAAGGTGGCAAAAAGCATTGAAAGCCGAAAAGTGTGAGACTTGTCTTTCGACTCATCCACTAAAAACCCACCCCACCGAGAGGGGGAGCGGCCTATTGCCTCTTCATGAAAATCTGCGCTATTATTTAGCGCGTCGCAGTTTGGCAATTACTATTCTTGCCAGCGGACCAATGTTCTTCTGAGTCAAGCATGATATCTACTAGGTTACTAACCATTTATTTCGGCGAATTCGAGTGAAGTCAGCTTAACTGGTAGCATTCCCGCGAGGACTAATATAGCATCCTCCGATACTGTGTGGAATGCGCAGCACACCCTGAGGGCACACACCCGGTATACCGATTTAATGCCTTTCATGTATGTGCTGCAGCTTGTTTCTGGTACCGCATATAGCAAGATAGACGATACCACACTGCTAAGCATCTTCCTAGAAGCCTGCTTAGGTCCTCTCGTATTCATCATAATACGTGTCAATGCAGTTACAGCCTTTGCTACTTTACCGCTGGCATATGTTAGGTGCTGTTTAAAGCTCAACCTGTGGTCAATCATTACCCCAAGATATTTGATGTACAGCTTAGACTCCAGTGTGTGGTCACCTACTATGAGATTTGCTGTTTCAACTATTTTCCTGCTACTGATGAGAACTGCCTCTGTTTTATGATTTGCAAGGCTTAAACCACTATTGCTCATCCAATCTTTTGTGATTTCGACCGCTTGGTTGCAAATTGCTTCAGCCTGGTTAAGGAACTTAGCGACGACTACGATTGCAATGTCATCAGCAAACCCTATGATTTGGGATCCTGGAGGTAGTTGGAGACGCAAGACTCCATCGTACATTATATTCCAGAGAATTGGGCCCAGCACTGACCCCTATGGGACTCCTCCGGTTACTCTGTACCTTTTCATTCCTTCGTCGGTTTTATATTGCAGCAGTCTGTTAGTGAAGTAGCTTGCAACCATTTTCCGAATGTGGGCTGGGACTCGGAAATTCTCCAGCGAATTTAGGATTTTGCCCCAGTTTGCTGTATTACATGCATTTTTTACATCTAACGTTGTGACTAGCCCATACTCCGTAGAGCCAGCGAGAACCTTCGATCGCTTTCTGATCGATGCGCTTAACCGCTATTACAGCATCTGTGATAGAGCGTGTTTTACGGAAGCCAAATTGGTGTGGCGATAACCCTCCGGCACCGTTGGCAGATTCCAGGCGATTCACAATTAGCCTCTGTATATAAGCATGTACACGCGTGTTTATGTGTGCTTGTAAAAATGTATGTTAGGTAGGCATGAAATTTGGCAAACTTGTACTTGCAAGTTCGACATTTGACGTTTTGATGAATTACCTCATTTTCATTTCATACGAACACCTACATACATACATACACGCATACATTAGAAGAACTGTGTCAGGTGTTACTTTCGTCAAGTTGATGAAAGAAAAAATGCAAATAGCTTTAGGAGACTTTTAATGTCATCGTAAATTTTACAAAAATGGGGAGCAGGGAAATATTAAAAATTTGCAACTGCAAAATTGCTCAACTTACAATTTTTTATTTTTTTCTAAATCATTCAAAAATAATAACTTCAGTCATATATGTACGCCAAAGTATGCTGAAAGGATATTTTACATCCATGATGGAAAGAATAATTAGATGCGCCTATCGTGGTACCGCTACTTTGCTCTCAGCGAATTTGACAATGAGTGACGTCATGTTAGCACCAGTATGACCAGATTACCATTTTTGTAACTTGATTTAGCATTTTTTTGTTATTTCATCTTCAGAATTTCACTTATACTGGGTCGTCCAAACTGATTGGTAACAGATTTACGTCAGCTTGTACGGCATTTTGAATGAAAACTTTCGCGTAATATGAGTTTGACAGTTAAGTATAAGCACACTTGGGCATGACAAATGCATGGAGCTACATCTGTGTGTTTCTTTATGCACTCAAGTATATGTCTAAAGTTAGTCTCAATGCTTAGTTGGCAAATGGTAAGTCTCACACTTCCCTCTTTCTCTTTTGCTCCAGCTTGCGATGGCCATCTTCCGTATATGTGTACATACTAGGGCGGGTCGATTTAAAAATTGCTCATTGCTCTGTGAAAATCCTATTCTAGGGATCAAAATAAGAAACTTTGCCGAAGGAACCATACCTCTAGAACGAATTCTGATGTCTCCCATTTCAAAATATCACCATTTTTGGCCTTTACATGAAAAATCAGCTAAATGGCTATGTTTTTTTCTTTATTTTTATTTATTTATAATAATATTTATTATTTATTTATAATAATATCTATTTTTTCTCTTAAGAAATTTATTTAGTCAGAACATATGTAAATGAAAAAATAATTTAAGTGAGTTATAGAAAAGAAACTAAAAAGTTCGACCCAAATTGGGGGACATCAGAATTCGTTTTAGAGGTATGGTTCCTTCGGCAAAGTTTCTTACTTTGATCCCTAGAATATGATTTTCACAGAGCAATGGGTGATTTTTTTGCCTTTCCACAAATCGACCCGACCTAGTACATACATATATATTGAGATTTGTATTTGAACATGTGTACATATTTACTGGAGTATTTTAGTATTTGTGCGTTCATCGATCTGCTCGCAGTGACAGTCTGTCGTCAACACTTTAACGCCTTTAGTGATTCTGTTGTTTTTGCGGTTACATTTGCGTTTGTGGTTATGGCAGCTGTAGTTTTGTTGTTGTGCTGTTTTCCTACTCCTGCTGCTGTTGTCTGTCTGTGGTGGCTAAAACTTAATTACAACGATTCAAGTTGCTGTCAATTGCAATCTCTTCGCTTGTCTCACCAGCTAGCCAGCCTCGGCTCCATTCAATTGTAGGGCAGTTATGCATGCAGCCTGGCATTGTTAATATATACAGATGCGTATAGATGTATATGTAGGTTGCATGTGCTCCTGATATATGTATGTATATATGTATTACTTTTGCTACTTGCTGCTGTTGTAAACATGCCGCAAAATACAAGAATGAATTCAAAAAGTTTAATTACGATTTGCCGTTATTGCTACTGCTTTTGTTCTATACTCCCTTTTACATTTTGACATACATATTTTAAAATGCATACTTAGTGTGTATGTGTATAACTTTGCCGCACTTCATTGTCCTTTGTGCCCAGCTTGCTCGTTTTTCTGCAAACTTTTAATCGAATTAAATGAATAACGTCATTCGCATCAGCAGCAATGCTTGAGTCTTCTACTCTTTCTTATACTTTCATGTACTCGCTTGTGTTTTTGTTAGTGCCATACATATAAATTTGTGCTTATCGGCTATTAGTTGCCACTCAGACCCTCTGGCTGCTGGTGAAAGATGGCCTGTCTCTCTACGGTAGGCCAGTAGCAATAATTGCTACTCAGACATATGGGGCAAGAGTAACACAAATTATACGAATAATAAATGGAATTCGATCAACTGCCTGCCTGCTTGCAAAATATATGCGAGTAAGCGCACCGACTGACCTCAATGGACAAGTGGTCCATTAACGGTGCATGTGTGACCAAACTGTCTGTGGTACAATTTTACAGTTGACTTCACAATCACCCTCTGGCACTACGCATTATTTACTTTTCCGTTGGAAGAACATGGACGAAGAATGTAAACCGTTATAGGTACTTGTATGTGCGAGTCTATAGTGGCTTAGCGTCTATTTGAAGCAGACTTTAAGTACGAATGGCCCATGCTTGTGACAAAAACTTCATTTTTCAAAACATTTTTATATTTAAAAACAAGAAAAAAAATTGTTTTATTAGTCATGTGCCATCATTTCCCTTTGTTTGTTATGTTATATTATGTTATGTTATTTTACGTTGTGCTATGTTATGCTATGTAACGCTATGTTACTTTATGTTATATTATGTTTTACATAATTGTTTCCTGTCATCAAACAAAGAGTAGGCGCACTCGCGTATTTTTCTTTGGCGGTGAGGTTGGGTTAAAAATGCCTTCGCACCATTTAGTAACCATCGCTACTACGTGTGTTGTGATTCAACTTAAAATATCCCTCCTCTTCTCCTGGAGGGCCAAGACGGCGTCCTAGGAAGGACACTTTCTCGAGCACTTCTTCAAGTGTAAATACACCAATAGCTCGTTGCAGAGCTGTTCTCTCTGTGTGCGTCTCACAGGTGCGTTGCACAGATTGCAGAGTTTTCCGCCGGCATTGCACTTTTAGCGAATCGGCCCATATTGCACATCCGTATGAGAGAATCGAGTTCGTTGTGTCCATTAAAAGTTTTCACTTGTTAATTAGAAGGATTAGCTCTGTTTTCTCTGTGGCCAGCTTTAATTTATGGTCCTCTAGCCATGTCTGAACTCGGATTATCACCTGATTTACCTTCCTTTTGGCTTCGTCAGTGTTTCGAGCGATTATTACAGCTGCGATGTCGTCTGCGTATCCCACTAAGTGCACATCCTCAGGCATCTCAATTCGAAGGATTTCATCGTAGCTTATATTGCAAAGTTCAGGTCCGAGTATTGATTCTTGGACCGCACCTGCTGTTATTTGTTTGGTATAAGAGCACGCGATTGCTTAGATAGCTACAAATAATCTTCAGTAGATTATTCGGGATCTTGAATTTACCTTTAGGGCTTGAATTACGTCTTAGTCCAACTTAGACTGTTGAAAGCATTTCTAATATCCAAAGTAGCTAGTAATACTCGTACTAAGCGTTTGGAGTATCGATTACCTACCTGATGTTCTACGCTACCTATTACATCTTGGATGGCCCCTAAGGTAGATTTGCCACTTCTAAAACAATGCTGTCTATCAGACAGGCCGCCACAGTTCTCTACGGCTTCGCTATGCATACACCTTATCAATTTCTCAAATAGTTTTCCTGCGCTATCCAGCATACATAGCGGTCTATAAGCGGACGCTAAAGTTGGGTCTCCCTTTCCCTTACTGATTAGTACTAGTTTTTCTTTTTTCCATATTTCTGGAAAAATTTCTTCTTTTAGGCATGCGTTGTATGATACATGTCTAGCAGCAAAAGAAGGCGTTCGATTGCCAATAGTTTCAATATTTCCGCAACTATGCCATCAGGTCCAGGCGCTTTATTGAATTTCATTGCTCTTGCAGCATCTTTTAGTTCTTCTTCTGTGAATGGGACAGGTTTCGTTGCTTCACACTCGAGTTCTTCCCTCTCAACACAGTGTGTTGGGAAGAGTGTGTCAACTATTTTCCTTACCACTTCGGTGTCCATATCAGCAGCAGGGGATTTGGCTCCTAGCTTTCTCATAACGATTTTGTAGCCCAACCCCCATGGGGAACTGTTTAGATCGTTTCTTAGCTCTTCCCATTTGTCTTTTTTGCTTTGGCTTATAGCTTTCCTCAACTATTTTCTGCTTTTTCTTGTATTCTTCGGATTCCGTTATCGCCGGGCCCACTCTTATGGATCTAGTATACTTTCTACGCTTATGGATGCACATATCTCCAAGTTCTGCGATCTCGTGTGTCCACCATAATACATCATTTCTTTTTTTGTTTTATCTATTTTAGGCATAGATGCATTGCAACCTATCATAATGCATCGCATTGTTGTCTTGACTAGTGTTTTTGCTGTAATATTCGTACAGATCGCCGTTTTATTTTCGTCAATAGTTGCAAGGAGCGTCGCTGGGTTTAACTTGTTTATGATCCATTTGCGTGTACTTTTATTTCGATTTTCATGTATTGGCACCCACGTCACTGTTGACAGTTATGATTTCGAGGTTGTAAGATAACAGTCATGAAAACCAGCGGAGAATCTCTCTTGCCAACAAATGCTGCTTTGGACTAAGTAGGCAGTTGAGTAGTAAAGTCCTCTCTCGACGAACAAAAGTAACACTCTATCATGCTCCCGTCCTGTGCATGGACCATGACAACATCCGATGAGGCATGCCTTTCAGTGTTTGAGAGAAAGATTCTGCCGAATATTTTTTGAGCCGATGGAAGAAAAAGCTGTATGAGCTTTACGACAACGTAGACATAGCGCAGCAAATGAAGATCCAGAGGCTACACCGTCTGGGTCACGTCATCCGAATAGCCACTTGAAATTTGCATTTTATTACATTAAAATTCCGTGAGCTATAAAACTGCATGCTCGGAATTTTTTTAGAAATTTAAATTAAAAGGCGGAAATTCTTATGAAAATTTGGCAATTTTTTTTTTAAATTTGCACAAAATTTGCAGTACATTTGCATAAAACTATTAAAATTAAATAAGAATCAAGAGAAAATAAATTGCCGATGTGCTTGCTAGGAAAGGGTCGACAAAACAGGTTTCAGTTGTCGCCATCTCAGACATTGGTGTCCCCTTGACCGTTGTTAAAAAGAGAAACTGCACAATTTCTTTCTTAAAAAAGCTCATAACAGATGGAGTTCTATTTTATCGGCCATCACTTTGACCTAAGCACGCAGAAGCAGGAGGCTTAAAGTGCTAGGGATCCACCGAACAGAGAAACATAGCCTGAGGCAGTTCTCCAGGCGAGATCCTGTTTCTCTCCTCCACTACATCAACGGCACTGGATGGCTGTAGATGGTTTTTGTTCCTGCAATTTTTCGCAGGTAGTGGTCCACTTAGACATTATGGTATTAAAAGGGAACTCTAGTGCTACTTGTAGTGTACCTATGGTAGTCTTGCCATCTAACCTACCTACCTGCCTACCTAAATAAGAAACAAATAACTTGTCAAAACGTGTCAATAAGTATGTGTGCTATAGTTATACAGCGCGGTATCTACTCTTTCCCGGCTCTAGAAAGTTCCCTCACTGTACCGTGCAACACCAACAGAAAAAAAATTAAATTCTAAAATTCTTATACTTAAGTGGATCAGACAGTAATGTCTGTCATACCTATACACCATCTTTAAAGTATACGTCGGAATTTTTTTTTTTTTGTTTAGTGGAGGTCAAAATGTATCCTTTCTTAAGCTAAAACAGCAAATGATATCATAAGATCGTTACATCATTCGGGCTGCGATGGATGTCTTAAAAGCCAGGCGATTCACAGAAACAGGCAACCTACCTGACAAACAGTGCGGATTTGGGTCCCAGTGACTTTTTCCTCTCTGCAAATCAAATAGGGGATTTACGGGGACAAACATTTTGACCTACTTTGAAAGCGGCCGTGGAAAATTGGGCGATGTGAAAAACAAAAAATATAAAACTCCACTTTTCTTTCTATAAGTAATTTATGTCTTTGCTAGGTACTTGTCAGCCTCCCCTCGCATATTTAACAATTTCATGTAGAGTACGGCGAGATTAATTTGCATAAAACATAATTATTAACCCGCTACATCTTCCACATGTGGGTATATTTGGCACCTTTCTGGGAAAATATAAAACAAAACACGCATAAAACTGGTAGTAGAAATAATGTTTGTCAAACAATTTCTGCACATATATTTACATATATAGAAGTACTGACTTCCTGCTGGTATCTAACAGCAGTAGTATATATATTATAATCAGTCGAAAAAGTTTTGGCACAACGAGTTTTTTTCACAATGTTTTCCATGCTATAATTTTTTCGTTAATTTTGTATGAAAATATGAAAATATAGGTTTCAGTATAAACAAATTCTTATACATGGGACCTTCAAACTTTGTCGCAAATTTGAAAACTTCATGAAATTTTCATCTGTATTTCCAACTTTTTACTCAGAATTTTCAAATTTATTTCTGATATGCAATTTTATATTTCTGCCATGAAAAACATCCTCATAAAGAAAAACCATTTGCCCTTCGGAGTCGGTTTAAACCTTTAGCTTCCTCCATTGGTGAAATAACACCGTCCACAAAATAGGCGGAGGAGCTTGGCCAAAGACCTAACGCAAGTGCACGCGTCAATTGTGTATAAATATATATATATATGTATATACGTGCAATTTTATAACTCATTCAATTCAAGCCACTTTCAATTTAGTTCACAAAGTGCAAGTTTGCAACTGCTGAAAACTACTATTAATTTTTAATAATTTTTTTGCTGACGGTCTCTGTATTTTCTTCCTTTCAAACATTCAAGCGTTGTATGTACAAGACTATTAGCAAAACTAAAAATATCAAAAATTAACTGGAGTTATAGCAACTTTTATATTAGACCTTGTAAATGTAAGTGAATGAGATATAAAACCCGACGAAAAAAAATTACTGCGCGAAAACTTTTTTGACTCACTGTAAAAATTTTTGTGTTTTTCATTACTTCGATTTATACGTCTTTTAGTGTACTAAAAACTATATTTTCACACGAAACTAATTAAAAAAAACTCACTGTGCCAAAACTTGTTTGACTCACTGTAAAAATATTTGTTTGTGTTTTTCATTACTTCGATTTATACGTCTTTTAGTGTACTAATTTATTGTACTAGAAACTATATTTTTATACAAAACTAATTAAAAAAACTCACTGCGCCAAAACTGTTTTGACTCACTGTAAAACATTTTTTTTTTACTTTTCGTTACTTCGATTTCTACCCCTTTTATTGTACTAAAAGCTATATTTTCATACAAACCTAATTAAAAAAAAACTCACTGTGCCAAAACTAGTTTTACACACTGTAGATGTATTGATTTGTTTCGGAATTTCTACTGTTCTAATAGATAATGTTAATAGATGCCGCTGTGAATTTTTTGTACAGAATAACGGAATAGCCTGGCTATCATTTCTGCATACTTATTTGAATATCTTTTTTTTGGGTTATGAGACACTTCCAGTAAACCATCTCTGTGTTTCATACCAAAGAATAATAAATAAAATACCTAGCATCTGTCTGGCTTTGCAATCATAAAAACCTTTTTTTATTTGCTGGTTGTGGCTACTTCATCAACTAACCAACAAATTCCATAGCTCAATTGATTAGAAAGCGGTTAGTCGCGATTCAATTCCACCAACGCGCCAATGCATTTGACCTATACATATTTGTGGTTTTTGTTGATATTATTTGGCTCTACACGTAGCTTTTCGTATTGACTTGACTTTTTAACATGACTGCCATTCGCCCCGTCATTTGTTGTTGGCCTTGTCGCTGTACTCTGTTTCTGATGGTTTGGGTCGCGTTAAAATTTTGTGCGGTCAAATCTTAATTGAAATACCAAATGGCAAACCATCAGGCTGGTAACCGCGACTTTGATTGATGACTGTTCGGAAACTAGTAGTAAATACATATTTGGTAGAAATAAATATAAAGGGTGATCAATTTAGAGGTATCGAATATTAAATTGAAATAAAACAATGACAATTCGAATTAATTGGGCAATCTTTATTATTTTTGTATAGAACCATTCAAGAAATTTATTTTTTAAGGACAATCACTTTCAAATGTTTGCTCGCAACTACGCGGTAATTTGGCCATCCGTAAACACCAGTTTTGAACGACTCGCTGGCGGATCTCGGTCGGTATCTCGTGCATAACTTTAGTAATGTTGGCTCCGTGGGCCTCAATCGAAACTGGTTTATCCACAAAGCAATTGGACTTTACTTACGCCCACAATTAAAAGTGCAAAGGTGTGAAATCACACGTTCTCTGGTCCGAGAGGTGAGGAAAATTGCTCACCGAAACGACGACGCAGTAAATCCATTGTTTTCCGGGTTGTAAGGCAAGTAGCGTTGGTGCTGTCTTGTTCGAACCAAATTTTGTGGAGATCACGGATATCTTCAGCCCAAATACAACAATTTTGCTTATTATGCATTAAGCCAAATGGCCCTCATCGCTGAACATAATTCGGGCCCCAAAAAGTAGATCTTCGGCGAGTTTTTCAAGAGCCCAATGATTGAAAAATTGGCGGGCTTCAAATCTTTGACCAGCTGTATTGTGTACGCTTTCAAATCAAGATCTTAGATCTTTGCGTAAAATCGCCCAATTAGTGCCATAAGATGGGCCAAGTTGTTGAGACCAGCGCCGAATCGATTCTTCTGGGTCTTTGACAAAACTCTCATTTACAGCCGCTATTTTCTTCACTTCGGGTGCATATAGTCTAAGCAGTCCAATTACATCCAAAAACGTTAAATTATTCTCAACTTTGCCGATGATTTGCCCAATAGTGCGTAGGACGGTTATGTTAGCTTGATCGCGCGATACTGGATACTTTTCACAGAGCATCGATTTTCGTAATACAATTGTACGAGTACGTAAGTATGTCTTTCCATGATGAAATGTCAATGAATACTGAAAAAAAATTATGTACCTATTATAAACCTATTGAGAAAAGTATCTAAAAACAAAAAAGAGCGTGTAGCGTAGTACACATAACAGAAGTGAAACTTTCAATGCTGACAAAGAAAGAGGAAGAGACCCGAGAGAGAATGAGAGAGAGAGAGACAGAGAGAGAGAAAATATATATCTTAATAACATTAACACAACATTTGCAAAGAATACAAATAGACAAAATTTACAAAAAACGGAGAATGGGCGACCGGTGTAGGTAAACGCCGGACACAAACCGTGCCAACAATGCGCACTACTCTGAACGTTTATCACCTACAAAAACGCAGCGATTTCAGGACCGCTGTAACGGCACAAACTACTGTAAGGCAATACCAATAAATCCGACGCCGGAATGGATAGCTCTTTATGGTACGCACAAGCACTAGCCAGGAAACGGAAGTAAGCACCAAGAAAAAAGAAAACGCCAAAAAAATTGGGATCAAAAAACGCCCCAAACAGTAGGCTCCAAGGAAATATAACGCCAAAAAGTAGGTACCAAATATATATTTCCTACAAGTTTGCACCAACAAACAAGCGCCAAAAAGTAGGCAGTGTTATTTCTCACTAGAAATTAGCAACCACAAGGAATAACTCAGGAAAAATAGCCTAAAGTGTATTTAAGATATATAGTATATATGAGGTATAGCTCTCTCTCTCTCCTTTTCCTCTACGTCATATCTTTTTTCTCTCTCGTGGAACGAAAATGCCCAAAACATTGCATGACCTTAAAATTTTACTCTCCATTCTCACTCGTCCATCGACGCCTAAGAGGTTTCACCTCAAAAACAAATTAAGGCCATGAATTTCTATAAATTGATTTTATTTTCATCCCAGTGGAATTTCCACAGACATTAGAGTCAATAAACATAACTATGTACTTAAGCATTAGGGTGGCCCAAAAAAAGTTTTTTTTTTATATTTACCCGTGCCGCCTATATTTGGAAGATTTCAATTGAATTCCCATGGGGGTACATTTTAATTTCAATGCAATTTTTACAGATCGATATTTTTAAACTTCTCTTTTAATTTCGCTTCACAAATGGCAAAAAATGATACAAGAAAGAAAAAAAACATTTTTTTTTAGTCTTTTGCGTCTTGCAGAGCCACTATAAAAAGTGCTTTACCCCAGTGTTGTTTAAAAAAATGTTTTTTTTTAATTTGTAAAAAAAAAATTTGGTTTTTGCCTCATTCTAATATGCGTATACCATTTGCGCTCTACGAAATGTTGGACAAACAAATTGCGTAGTTAACAGAGAAAAAGTTCTAGCACTCATTCCTTCATGCCATATCTGTAGCCCTAAATATTTCCCCCTCTTCTTTGCATTCTTCTCAAAAGAATTTCTTATGCGTCGACAGGAAATGTTCTTAGCAATGAAGCGTAATAAAGTTGGCAGAGAGAGAGAGGAAGGAGGGAGGACAAGAAAATGCACACGAAGACGAATTCAACAATGACAATGACAACAAGAACATTTCCGCTTACGACTTGCCCTCATTTCCTGTCGCCTGTATTGAGTCGTGCAGTCGTGAAATAAATCGTGCAACAATTCATTTTGAAGTTCTACAATTTCCTGAGACATTGATGCACCATTCCCTTTACACTTTGCAGTGCCTGCCTTAACAATCCTCACCCTCTTTTTCACTTTTTAGGAATGCTCTTGCCCTTCGCACTACAACTCCCAGACGCCCATTTCCATTCACTCCTATTGATAATGTCGCTGGCATGTTTCGTGTTGTGCATTGTGCCTGTCACTTGTTGACTTCAAAATTATTTGTAAATGCAAGGTTTTGCGTTTTCCTTTTTGGTTGCTTTTATTTTTACACGCATACGCTCTCTCTTTGTCGCTCGCCTCCTCTGTGGCCACAGGTTCACACTTTCGTATTTTTTGTAAACATAGCAGCTGCCTTTTGGTAATGTTTCGTATTTTCAACTGAAAACATTGATGGATGTATTGACATCATAAATTTTGAAATTTATATTGCTTCGCAATGCCTCACATACTTTTGGGCGCACAAGCACACTGAATTTTCTTTATTACTTTACTTACGAGCAGCTTTTATTTGCTACGAGTACACGTAGGCCTTTTTTAATGAAATGTTTATGTCCGAAATACATTTTTTTCTGTTTACTAAGCGATTCAGAAACGTGCTGTCTTTTCAATAGACTAAACGAATAGCTGAATAGACGAAATGTTCGTGTTTATTCACTAAGAAAATAACAGACATTTGATTATCTAGTCTACAGTCACAAATGGCTTGAGTTGAATATAATTTTTTACGACCTTGAAATGTCACTTTTGTAGTCAATAATATTTTTTACTGCCCAGGGTTATTGGGCTTTGCTTAATGATTGTAAAGTACAAGAGTTTGTCGATATTTTGTGCCACTTTATTGGCCTGCCAGAGTTGAAGTCTGTTGCATGCTTTAAGGCGGTTCAACTTTGCTTGAGCAAAGAAAAGGCTGCTGTTGCCGTCGCTTTAAATTTCCACTCTCCGACATTTGTTTTTTATTTTGCCATGAGAAAATGGCAAGAAATCCGCAGCACACATTTAGGTGCTTGACAGCTGGGTTGGTTGGTTGGTTTTTGTAGAGATTCACCCAGAATCCAACTAGCGCTTCCGCACCATTTTGTTGCCACATTCTCGTTACCAACTTGTTTAACAGTTATTTACAGCAAGACTATATCCAGTCTGTGCGGTTTAGGAACCTTATCAGGCTGTTCGAGAGTCTTCTCGAGCCAGACAGTTGCTCAAGACTCTCGAAGAGCGGTTTATCAGGGTTAACATTCTGTCCTTCCATAGGGCAGGCCATTCACAGAGGAAATGGAAGAATGTTTCCATATTCTCCGGTTGTTTACAACTATGACAGTATGTTTTGTGAGAGATGCCCATTTTGGCGGCTTGTTCTCCGATAGACCAGAAGCCAGTTATGACTGCCGTTAGTCTACAGGCATCCCATCGTTTCATTTTTATCAATGCCGACGATTGCTTTGAGGTTGTAGGTGGTCCATAACGTCCTGCTGAGTATGCATTTCGTCTAGTCTCTCCACCTACAATCTGCGATTCGAAGGTATTTTAGGGAAATTGCATTCTTAACCGCACCTAATGGTGTGAATACTGGTACTGCAAGAACGCTATTCATGGCAGATCCCCCTCTTTCCAGTTCATTGGCTTTTTCATTACCTTCTATGTTCCGGTGTCCCGGGACCCAAATTAAAGTAACTTTATGGTTTTCACTCAAGGTGGTAAGGCTAGTCCTGCTTTGTCCAGTGCCTGGATTGCAGCTTGGCTATCCGAAAGAATAGCGATATTGGTCTTGAAAGAGAAATCTTCTATTAGTAGCCTGCAAGCTTCCCCAATTGCCAGTACTTCCGCCTGGAAGATACTGCTGGTATTAGGGAGACGCACAGATTTTTCAATTTCAAGTCCATGAGAATATATACCAGCTCCAACACCACAATCCATTTTACTGCCCTCTGTGTAGACTGTGGTATCGAAGTTGTTTAAAGAGAATCTCTTATTCCATTCTTCCTTAGATGGAAAGAGAGTGGCAAAATTCCTATTAAACGATGTAGTCAGTCCTCTTCGAGGTATACTGGGTTTGTCGCAGTAATAGACTGGCATGACCATGAGCTTTTTCCTTCCAGCGACCCGCTTCATTTAACCTAAATGCACTCATTGTTGCCATCTTCTTGATATGTAGATCTACCGGAATAACGTATGTCAGAGCATTCAGGGCCTCCCTAGGACATAGTCTGATCGCACCGGATGTTATGGCACAGGCTGATCTTTGTATTGTGCCAAATAATTTGGTATTGTAGTCTCTCCCTATAGCTTTCCACCAAACTACCGAACCATACGTTAAAATTGGTCGTATAACCGCCTTATACAGCCATATAATGAAGACCCCATCTTCTTCCAAGCATACGTTTTCAGGCATATAAAGCAATTTCTGCTTTCCTTACCCGTTCTTCGACGTTTAACTTCCAGCTAAGCTTGGAGTCCAAACAGCAGTCGCATCTCAACTTTTACAATTTCTTTTGCAATTGCAAAAATCCTGCTGCCATAAAATCATTCAGATTTCTATTGCGTTTATGTGGCTTTGTGCGATTGCATAATTGAATAGCGGCATGGAGGAGCATACGAATATTGAAATCTAAGTAAATAGTTAAATAAAAATATTTCAGAAAATGTCTGTAAATACGCTAAACCGACTGTAAGTCGATGGCAGCGTGTCATGAAATGCGCATTCCAGCTTTTTTGACAGATAAATTCTATGAATGCTATTGCAACATTTTCTGGTTTTTTCTGTTTTTTTTTTTTGTACACGCTTCATCCCCATCTATTGCTCGTTGCAACAAAACTTTGCAACTCTCGATTCCTAGTAAGTGCATGTATGCGTTGCAGTTTAGAAACTTTTCGTATTTTGCATGTCATATAGTAGCAGAAAAACCTGCAATATGTACCTGCAGCACGACTCACAAACTGTGTTCTGCAAATTTTTCGTTTATAAAGGGCCACTCGTCTGGCGAAATCTACAAATATCCCTACGTATGCGCCATTAGCTTTTACTTCGTTGTTGTTTTCTTGCTACTAGTGCTTGTGTACTATATTGCTTTGGCTATCTGTGACATATTTTCAGAACTTTATGCAACAATAAGACATGTCAAAGCTTCCTCACTCTACTGACTTTCCAGAGCTGCAGCTTAGCGCATATTAGAGCAAAATACGAAAGGACACGCGCATGTTTCACATCTTTTTACTGTATTTCTTTTGTTTTTTTGCACTTTCTCTATGTTTTGCGTTACTTCTGAAATTTGCTTTGTTGCTTTTTTCATTTATTTATTTATTTTTTTTTTTTTAATATACCAGTACTTATTTTTTCCTATTGGATTGAAATTAGCATTTATGCTGACATTTTTCCATTTTGTGTATAGAGTATCACAGGCAGAAGAGGAAGCAATGCGAAGAAAATATATCGATATGGTTTTCTTCCACAGCTAAGCTGCTAAGTAAGTAGGTGGGTAGGTGCTTCGTTGCTGTGTTTACAACTTCTCTTTTATACTTTTGAGAGCTGCAGTGTGGCACTGATCCAATAGTTTTTGGGAAGCCAAGCACAAGTTGTAGGTCTAGTAGGTTAGGCGAGTGCTCGCTAGGACGAGAAATATTAGTCCAGTAAAACTAAGAAGCATACTTTTCTTTTACTAAACTTCTCATGCATCCTAAAAATCCAACCAAAAAATTGTTTTTGGGTAGGTTAATGTAAATAACACCAAGCAACAGTCAAAGGTATCTTCGCAAAATTCCATGTGCACTTAAAACTAGAAGCATAAACTGTGCACTCAGGGACTCATCAATTCACTTTTTAAAGGACTTTAAAGTTTTAAAGGACTACACTTTAATTACATAGTTTTAAATACTTATACTCAATCTATGGATAGCAAATGATAGAGGATATCACCTTGATCAATTGATCAAGAGCATTTTGACAATGGCTTAACCCTTTCGTCCCTGAATTCGAATTTCGTATATCCAACAAAAATAATTACCTTAAAAGCCGATGTTAGATTAATATACACTATTTTAGATGAAACAGCAAAGAAATTTATTTGCGGGAGGCCGTGGAGGGAGGAAAAGGTGTGATAGATATATGTACCCCTAGCGTTTTTAACCGGTACACATATGTACCAACAGGTACAACAAGTTACATTGTATTCTTAGTGTTATCGCTATAATATAAAGAAATATCATTTACTGTGTGTGATAAAGCTTGAAACAATCTTTACATAATGGAACATTACATTCCCCGCAAAAAGTTTTTGTTCTCTTTTGAATTTTTACTAACGCGCAACGACTACAACGTCTTCTTGTAGCACTTTCGACAGGCAGTTGTAATGATGAGCCAAAACGTTTTCTCTTCTTGGAAAGAGTACCTCTTCTTGGTAATGGAAATCCTGTAGTCGTCTTTCCTTCTGCAATCAGTTCTTCAGCAAGATTCACAACATATGTAAGATAAGGAACTTTCTCATTTTTACGCCTCAAATCGTTGTAAAGTATCCATGCTTTGGTTGTACACATACCAAGGGAAGTATAAAAGACTTTCTTCCACCATTTGGTAGACTTTCTAACATGATTGTAGATACTTATGAATTGATCAGCCCGATCAACTCCGCCCATTTTCTGTTGATAGAATGCAATTGCTTCGGGGCAGTCTATTTCCACTTGATGAACTGACTTGTCTTTTTTTGAAATTTTAGTCATATAAGGTTTATGACAATTAATCATTAACAACACTTCTTTTGTGTCTTGCCATTTTGTACACATAAGTCCCGTATCAGTACACCGAAATAGTGCTTCTCCCCGTTTAAGTTTTCCTGGCATTGATGGAACATTTTTGCGGTTAGCCATGCAAGTGACAACAGCAGCAAAGCTAATAGTTTCCAATAAATTTACACTTATAAAAAAGCGATCAAAGCATAGAACTACATCAGGAGCCTTTATTGTAGAAGCTAATGTCTTCACTTCTGTTTCATCTCCGCTTGGTACGTAGTCGTCTGATGAATCCGCAGTAAAATCTGGCATACCTTCCATCGTGCTTTCTAGCTTCGTTTGGCTCAACGATCTCTTCTTCATTTTCGTCCTGGAGTAAAATAGACTTTGTCAACACCATTAGGGGTACATATATGTACCAGCAGAAACTACTGTTGGTACATACATGTACCACAAACTTTAGTAGTTAATAAAATTTCAATACGAATCAGATACAATATCAAATTTACATACCTTTATTCTGATAGGGTTTGTGCTCCAAAATATTACAAAAGTATGTAGTTACATGGTTTACCACTTTTTTTGCTAAAAAATACTAAATAAGGCAAACTTCGCAACATAAACACGTGTATAAAAAGTCAGCTGTTGAAGTTTTACTAACCTCACTTTCATCAACATTCAGGGTTACCAGACGGTGCAATTGTATACCGTTTTTAGTGTAATTTAAAGCTTTTAGGGCACATGAAAAAGTGCTGGTACATATGTGTACCACTCGGGACGAAAGGGTTAAAGCCATGAATTAGAGTTCGAATTGCTTGAGCAGATTTGGCTTCTAGCGAAATCCATCTGTTTCCAGACCTAAAAAAGTGCATACGTGCAAAGCGATTTACATCAAATGATGAGGTTGTAACAGCCGTGGAAGAGAATTTGGCACCCCTTCCAGATGCTCACTTCAAAGGTAAAAAACATAAAATTTGACAAAATGGCGGACGGTAAATATTTGAAAAACAGTTTTTTGACCCTTCGTTTTTACTGTAAAGGTCCGAAAAAAATACTAAAAAATGTAAAACTGGCCATAAAAACGGTAGATACCTATGAAATGGGACTTTCAGCTATTAGTGCATAAATGTAGCTAGAAGTATTTTTAAACCTTCCCAAATGTCTTGTTTTTTCGTCTGTCATCTGTCAACAATATTCAGTTCATTGTTTGTTACGTTTCATACAACAACGCATTTTTGGCGCTCTTAAAAATGTCGAATTTCGTGCCTTCAAACTACGATTTGGGGACAATTGAAGAAAAACGCTTCTCAAACTCATCAAATGCTTATAGAAGCTTATGGTGGGCATCCTCTAAGAAGAGCACAGTACTTCATGTGGTTTGCGAAATTCCGAAGTGGTGATTTTAGCGTGGAGAACGAGGACCGTGGCCGGCCACCGAAAAAATTTGAGGGCGCCGAATTGCAAGCCTTGTTGGATGAAGATGATGGTCAATCGCAAGAAATAATGGCAGAGCAGTCGGGAGTGACCCAGACAACCATTTGCAAACGTTTGAAAGACATGGGCATGATTTTAAAGGTCGGAAGATGGGTGCCGCATGAACTGACTGAAAGGCAGCAAGAGAACCGAAAAACCACTTGTGAAATGCTACTCTCCCGGTTCAAAGGAAGTCTTTTTTTGCATCGAATCGTTACGGGTGATGAAAAATGGGTGTACTTCTCCAATCCCAAGCGTAAACGATCGTCTGGTCCGCCCGGCCACAAGCCAAAAACAACGGCCAAACCAAATCGCTTCGGCCGCAAGGCAATACTGTGTGTTCTCTGGGATCAGCGTGCTATGATTTGGTACGAGCTATTAAAACCAGGTGAAACAGTTGACGGTGCACGCTACCAACGACAATTGACCGATTTGAACAGCGCTATACACCGAAAACGCCCAGAATATGTGGATCGGCGTCACAAGCAATTTTTCTTGATGACAATGCACCGCCACATCCAACAAGAGCGACCCGGGAATTGGTGGAGACGTACGATTGGGAACCGCTGGTGCATGCGGCTTACTCGCCAGACTTGGTGCCTTCCGGTTATCATTTGTTTGCATCGATGGGCCACGTACTTTCCGAGTAGCGCTTCAATTATCACGAAGAAGCCAAAAAATGGCTCGATAATTGGTTTGCGGCCAAAGACGGCCAATGTTTTTTGGCGCGGCATCCACAAATTGCCTGAGAGATGGGAAAAATGTGTCGCTAGCGATGGCTATTATTTTGAAGATTAAATTTGTAACTATTTTTTGTTAATAAACGTTTGAAATTGAAAAAAAGTCTCATTTCATAGGTATCTCCATATCGCTAGTCAGCTATGCCTGCACCATAAATAAAAATCGCTTGGGGACGATATTTTTAAATATTTAATCTACATAAATAAGCGAAAAAAAACAAACCTCACATATTTTTTTCAAATGTGGCGAAGGCTTAAAACAGTTTTCAAAAATATTACTTATATAATAAGGCTACTTCGTTAGCGAGTTGTAATTCACGTCACAGTTTGCATATGTACTTTGAATGCTCCTGAGCGCGCTAATTATTTAAAGTTTATGCCAAAATTTGATGGAAAATGAAACAAACCCCTAAGCAAGAGAATATTTCATGTTTATTCAGTTGAGCACAGCAGACATATGTATGTGTATTATGTATGTAGGTATATATGTACGTATGTTACATTTCTGAATTGTCGCTCTAGTAATTAGTTACGTATACGACCCGCAGTACCAACAACCTACTGAGCTCCACTCTCATGAGGTTAATATTGCAATTATAAAATTAGAATCTAGCCAACTCAATAAGGATAAAATGTATGTATATAAGTATATGCTGACATACATATACGCACGCACATGTATAAGGGCGTATTGCCTTTGACATCATTTGTCGAGGCGCGTATTTAATTATCCACTTTGACCCAAGGCTTGAATAATCTATCACACCGACAAGTGGAGCGTAAAGTGAGTGATTTTGCGGCAAGCGCGTGAAAGGCGGAGTGCGTGGTTGTGAAAAGGCATTAAAAACGCACGTACAGATACAGTTGCGTACATTAAAATCCGGGTATTTTTTTAATTTTTTTTTTATATATTATTATTATTTATTTATTTTGTTTTAAGAAACTTAAAACAATCAAAAAATATACACATTTTGCCTTCGTAGGAAGAAAAATTTAAATTAATGCAAAAAAAAGTGCAGCAAGTGTTTTGTCGTAGATTTTTTGATTTAAATTAATTACGAATGAACCAGATGTTTAAGGGAAATGTAAGTTTTTCAATAACAAAATGGGATGATCAATTTTCGCCACCTACAGAACGTATTGGCTTTAAGGATTATTCAAAAATTTCTGATGTCATTAAAAGGGAGTTCAGAGGAAAAGTTGTCATCAAAAATTACCTCGAATACTATGCACCGAAAACTTCAGGAATGCTGACACATAAAAATGTTGACTACGGAAGAAATTATCAAAATCACCTGCGATGGGTGAAAAAGCTCCAAAATTGCATCCCATTTGGTTAGCAAAAAATCCCCGAGAAATGTGTCGAAATTCAATCCCAGGTGACTCAAAGAGATGGAATGATAAACGTCATTATGTACAAGATACTTAAGGTAGTAGTCCGACCGAAATTTCGACGTTTCTTCATGAATATTTTTTAAAAAGAAAATAAAATGCGATCGTTTTAAAGTGTTTACATGTTTTTATTGATGTTTCGAAGTATATAAAAAAAAATGTTTTAAAGTGAATTTTATATTAATTTGTTTAAAATTTTTGGCGTCAAAGTGGAGTCCTTAAAAAAAAAAAGAGTTGGTTCGGGGAAACACACAGCCTTCCAAAGTCATCTGAAATACAAAATTCAAAGAGATTATTATTCTGTAGACTTTATTTTAAGTCCCGAACCTAAAATATACATAAAAATAAAAAAAAAATAAAAACAAAATGGCGGACTTGTGAAAAAAGTTCTCAAAATTCAATTTTTTTCTTCTTGTTTTTCTAAATTGTTAAATTAAATAGTTTATTATTAAAAAATTAAATGTTTTAAAGGTCCGGGATCTAGATATGTGTGTCTAGAATAACGGGTTAAATTTTTAGCCAAATCGGTTAAATAGTTTTGAGTCAGTGATTCCCCGAAATTTCGAAAACGTGGTTTTGAGAAAAACGCGTTTAAAGGCGGTCAGAGCAGCTGCTGCTGGCGTGTCACACGCTTTCATACTCACTACGGCGCGCTCTCTTGTTTTAGCTATAACTTTAAAAATAATTAAAATTTGTCTGAAATTTTTATAGTATATTCTTAAGATGTTTTTCTTTCGAAAATTGTAAAAAAAAAATCGATTTTTTGAACCCGTCGCACCGGGCTACTACCTTACTTTTTCGAAAATGAAGCTGGAGCAACAGTTACGGTGAATGGATTGCGCTATCGAGAGATGATTAACGATTTTTTATGGCCGGAATTGGATAGTATTGATCTGGGCAACGTTTATTTTTAACAAGGCAGCGCTACGTGCCACACTAACAACGAAACCATTGATCTTTTATTAAAATAACACCTCTTATTCCCCTTTAGTTCTGAAAAAAATGACACCAATGAACAAAATTGCAACGCAAGCGATGGCCATTTAGATTCAATTCTTGCACGACCAATTTATAGGCACATAAGCCAATATCCTTACTCAAAATTTTCCACGTAGTCGAAGCACAAAAGCCAAAGTCTTCTTCCACACTTTGCTCTATGAATTTCGTAAAAAAATTTTTTTCTTTTCTAAAGTAAATTAAAACGATTTATGGTGACTGCCAAATCTTACTGAACTGAAATGTCAATACAATTTTCAAACCATAGTTATCGATATCGATGGTTCTCATGAAGCATAACTCCTACAATTTTTATCTAGTCGACTTAAAATATTAGTTGTAGCTTTTTGAATAAATCACAAGATTTTCACGATCGGTTAAAAATAACGGTTTCTATATAATTTCTTTTAATCTTAGTTTTCCTTTTTTCAACTCCTACTATTTTCCGATAAAGTAATATTTTCCAATAATTTTGTATGCCGATTTAGAAATAATGATCGATTTTTGTTGGTTTGTTCTAAGATCTGTTAAAAAAATAACCAAAGAACATAAACAAAAACAATGCAACAAAAAAAAAGAGAGAAGGATGTTATCCCTTAAGGTAGTAGCCCGGTGACTCCGCCGGGTTGAGGATAGAGAGGCTTTTCAACAATAACTCTTGGATTTTCCGAGCCCCAGATTCGACAATTTTGCTAGTTGACGAAGCCACCGAGGTGGAAATGGGCCTCATCACTCAATATGATTTTTCGATGGAATTCCGGATCATTTTCATGCATTTCAACGACCCAATCAGCAAAGGCACGTCGTTGTTTGATGATCGGTCGGCGTGAGTTCTTGTATTAACTGAATTTTATAAGCCCTAAGACCCAAATCTGTATGCAAAATACGGTGTAATGACGTTTGTGGAATGCCTAATTCCAAAGAACGACGAGGAATGGACAAACCTGGGTTTTCTTCAACACTTTCGACTAGGTTAGATTAGGTTAGTGTGGTTGCCCAGGGAGTGGGCACACTTGGACGAAGTGAGATTCGTCCTTTGTGATACCATTGTCAAGGAAGTGAGGAGAGGGGAGGGACCGATGAGAGGTGGTGATGGGAAGGTTAGGAGCGTGCGGATTATGAACGATGACTATGTTTGCGTCAACCGCTTAATGCTGCTGATGAAACTCATCAGATTTTTAATGTCAGCGCCAGCTATCTCAGCAGGCGTGGCAAAGAAGTAAGAGCCAAGATGCCTGAATCTTAGCCCCGCCAGGGCAGGGCAGCTAAGGAGAAGGTGCTGAGATGATTCCACCTCATCCTCCATACATCCAGCACAGAAAGGACTCGAGAAGATTCCAAGTCTCACAGCATGCATTCCTCGCGCATTGTGTCCTATGAGAGAACCCACTAGATTGGAGAGCTGATATTTTGTCAGCCTCAGAAGCTTACCCGAGCGCCTTCGGTCCACACGTGGCCAGAAGGATTTCGCGACTTTGCACGTTTGTGCATTTGCCCAGCGCTCGCTGAGTTTGCGCGATGCCCATCTTTCCAGGAGCAGACCGCAGGTAGTCAGGGGGATTCCAATTTTCTCCCTCCGCAGGGAAATCACCTCACATGTCCCTTGTCTGGCCAGCTCATCCGCCTCACAGTTTCCCGCAATGTCGCTGTGACCGGGAACCCAGATGAGGCTGATGTCAAAGAATTCGGACGCAGTCGAAAGTGAGGTCAAGCATTCCTTGACCAATTCCGAATGCACCGTCATAGACCCGAGGGCCCTTATTGCCGCTTGGCTTTCGGAGTAAATATTTACCTTCTTGACTGTTAGTACACATTTGAGCAGCCACTCAGCTGCCTCCTTCATTGCGGCTACCTCTGCCTGGAACACACTGCAGTGGTCCGGTAACCTGAATTTTAGTCTGATGGGGAGCCCTTCGCAAAAGACTCCTCCGCCAACCTTTCCTTCCAACTTCGATCCATCCGTGAACAAGTTCACCAGGCCCTGCCCGCAAGTGTAGCCCCCCGTCCACTCTTCCCTTGACGGGATGTGAGTGGAGAATGTTCCGGTTGGACTAAATGAGGGTATACACTGGTCTGTTGACAGAGGGATGAACTCAAAGTTTCTAAGGATGCTTGAGTGCCCATAAGGGCGGTTGAACTTATAGCTCCAGCCCCTCAGTCTGATTGCGGTACGTGTAGCGGCAGTTCTGCCTGCGATATCTACGGGTACCACATTTAACATTGCGTTGAGCGCCAGAGTAGGAGTCGTTCGAAGGCCCCACTGATTCCAATGAGTGCCGACCTCTGAACTCTTTCCAGCTTCTTCACCAATGTCGTCTTCTCTAGTGAGTTCCACCAGACTATGACTCCATATAACAAGATAGGCTTTACAATAGTATTATACAGCCAGAAAACAACTCGAGGCGAGAGGCCCCATCTTTTGCCAATTGCGCCCTTGCACCCATACAAGGCGATTGTTGCCTTCCTCACCCTTTCCTCAATATTGGGCTTCCATGTAAGCTTGCTGTCAAGGATAATACCTAGGTACTTCACCTTGTCAGAAAGCATCAGAGAAGCGCCCCCTAGTGAGGGAAGTTGAGCTCTTTCGACTATAACAGCAATATTTTCGGCTGTCCTTGAGCGACGTGCACGGGTTTCAGTCTTCACATCATTAACTTGTCCCAACAGCTCGAATTTTTTTTATTGCGGTCCGACAAGGTGCTTCACGATGGCCCGAAAATGTTCGAGTTTTAGGAATCGTCTCTGCCACATTTTCACCATTTTTATAGTGAATTTTAATAATTTCAGTGCGTTGTTTAAGCCAGTGTCGTTCCATTTGTATTAATGGCGTTGTTTCTACTTGTCAAATATCAAAAAATGACAGCTTCAAAGTGACATCTACCGAAATAGCGGGCTATTCAAAATAACACCTGTTATTGAAAAACCCTTTATTATGCAGACTTATTGGAAAAAGTAGTCAAAAAGCGACTGATTGAATGGACTGATTAAATGGCATGAAATTACCTACCAAATTGTAAAAAAAAAAATCATTCTCGCAATATTTTTGTATTCTCATTTTAAGTTAACAAAACTAATTTCGCTTGTCCGATTGGTTTTAGATGAATCTCCAATGACTTGTGATGACCACCGCAAGTGACTTCTGGAGAAACGGGCTCGACACAAACAGCGATAACTCTTACAATTATTAAGTTTTTTGTGAAATTTTGCCGAACTTTTGTCAAGCCGAACCATGTTGTATTAACCCTATATTTTTATTTTTGTACCTATAATAAAGCAACTGACTAGGAAAAAAAATCATTGAAAATCATAATTTTTTCGGGGGTATTATAGTGTAAAGAGACGAATTTCGGCCGGTTTTTGAAGCTCTGTACAAAGCAAACAAACTAATTTTTACTATCTATTTTTGTATCATTTCTTTATTGATTATTAATGATTGCATTAAAAACTAACTAAAAAAAAAAATTTTAATTGACAAAATTATGCGCTGTCAATGCAAGGGTCCAAAAAAAGAGCGTTTCCTGGCGATCTGAAAAATAAACACCACACGGATTCTTAATTACTATAGATGCCGCTATCGAATCAGCCTTGAACAAGTTAAAAAAATTTTTTTCACAATATGCTGGCTGAAAAACGCGTTTAAATTTTCAGAAGCGGTCGGATCGCAACCAATGTCATAATAATAGAAATTTTAGAAAATCCTCTTAATAGCATATTCTTAGTTGTCTGTACTTTGGAAATATGCAAACAAAAATTTCGATTTTTTCAAAATTCTGCACTAAATACCCGCTTAAGGAAGTATTAATAAATTCAATTGCACTTTTCGCAGGTAGGCGATGGCAGGTGGTTTGCCGCCTCATCTTCATTTCGAGATATTTTGAGCTTACTTGTGGTTCAGGCAAATTGCGTTCATTATAACTTTTCCCCCTTTCCTTTGCACCAAAATTCAGCAAGCATCGCGATTTTTCACATTACCGGATTTCAATGTTCGCAACTGTATTTGTATGGCTGTAAGTATGATTTATTTCCCTTTAGTGCCATTGTGTGCTCCCACTCAAGTGTCAACTTCAAGTGCATTAACATCATAATTAATAATTTTATTAATTAGTATGCTTTTAAATTATGTCACACCTAAAATAAATGTAATGCAGTCATAATAAAATGACGTTTAGTGGCAAACCAAATTGGCGGTCAGCTATTTAAATGCCAAAATATAATAAAAAAATTCAAATACTGTTTTGATCATATTGAATGGTGAGTGGTGGCAAACTTTAAAATTTTTACTTGTTCTAGCAAATTTATTTAAATAATATCTAAAGTGTTACCTCGTCGACCAAATATAGTTTTGCCAACGTTTTTCCCCACTCTGGAGTCAATTGTTTTACTCGATTTTCGAAACGGTATTCAGTTCTCGCAATGATTGCACACTGAATGTCTTCTATGAACTTGGAACGGTCTTGCCAAGTACCGAATAGCTTATTGAATACCCAGGATGCAGAAGGCGTCAAGTTAGGGAATGTGAATTTGAGTTTTTGGTCAAATGGTCACGAAAAATTAATGAAGTGAACGCAGTGTGACTTAAAAAAAAATGTTTGAGGTCTGACAATACTCAAACCTTATTGAAAGTTAAAATTTTTAGCATGGAAAAGTTCAGAAACAATCAAAGATTTTAAGATTATTGGAACCTACCATCCTAACTCTGTGCAAGTAGTCATAGCACTTAAAGCGCACTTGCTATTAGGTTGGAAAATAAGTTCGTACCGTTTTTACCGAAAACTTTTATATAAACAAAAAACAATACTTATATCAATAAGTCAATCAATTATATATTCGCCGTTACTGTTTACCACCTCTTCCCACCGCTCGACTAATTTGTTGATCCCCTTCCGAAAAAAATCGACTGGTCTGGTATAAAAGAAGTCTTGAGCCAGTTGCTAAAGGAGCGGATGCTAAAGGATCTTTGGGGGATGCTAAATGAATATTTTGCGGATGCTGAGAAACCTCCCATTCGAGCTCTTGGAGTGCGGCTTCGACGACTTGTGCAACATGGCGCTGGCCTAGTTATGAAGGAGTATGGTTTGGTCATGTCGATCAGGTATTTTCAGTCGAATAGTGTGATTCACGCGGTGTAACTAGGCAATGTAAAGCTCATTGTTGACCGTGGTATTCTTTTCGAGCATTTCCCAGTGCACCATGCCCTCGCCGACCCACCAAACCCATATCATGATCTTCTTTGGATGAAGACCCGGCTTGACTCTCGACTTCGGTATATTTCCTGGAGCCACCCACTCATTTATTTCCTTCATATTGATGCATAGGCACCGTTTCTCATCTCCCGTGACGATTCGGTCCAAAAGCGCTGTTTATGACCGCGTATTGCTCGATGGTGGCCGCGATGCTGAGAAGCAATTTGAGAGCAACTTTCCTTGTTTTTTTCGTTGAGCTCCTGAGGCACCAAGGTTCCCAATTTTTCGGTAAATCCCATTGAGTCAAGGTGATTGAGAATCGTTTTATGATCGCAGTTCCTTTTTTCCACCAATTCATGACTAGTTTGGGCAGTGTTCTCCTTCAAATGTGATTTGAGACATTCTTCATCGAATTCAGAAAGCCTTTCGCTGCGAGATGTGTCATCGACGTCAAAGTCGCCATTTTTGAACTTTGCAAACCATTTTCGTGCTGAAGACTCTCCTATGACCCCTTCACCATACACGTTGCAAATATCCGGGGCTACTGCGGCAGCTTTTTGACCTCGATGCAAAGCAAGGAAGAGCAGATGTCGAAAATGTTGATTTTTGCCTCCTGGGTTTTCCATTAAAAAGCCTCAAAAGTAATAAAAAAATAGATAACTCAAAAATATTAGGTGCGCAACTAAGTTCTCGCTGTTTTTTGATGAAAATACAACTTTATTTTGAAAAAATGGTTACATGTGAATCATTGAAAGTATTGCCCATCGCTGGCTACTCCCTTTCCCCATCTTTCTGGCAGATCTCGTATACCGTCGCGGTAAAACTGTTCATCTTTTGAGGCTATCCACGGATCAAGCCATTTCTTGATGTCTTCATATGAATGAAACTGCTGGTCAGCTAGACCATGTGCCATCGATCGGAACAGGTGATAATCGAACGGCGCAAAATCTGGAGAATATGGCGGGAGGGGTAGGATTTCCCATTTCAGTGTTTCCAGCTAGGTTTTAACGGGTTTAGCAACGTGAGACCGAGCGTTGTCATGCTGTAGAATCACTTTTTCATGCCTCTCCATGTATTGTGGCCGCTTCTCACGCAGTACTCCGGTCCCCAGTGATGCAGTGATGGTTTCGCTTGGTTTTAACAGCTCATAATAAATATCAGCAACTTGGTCCCACCAAATACATAGCAGCATGAATATTTGGCCAAGGCGACGGCGTAGAAGCATGACCGGGTAGTCCCCATGACTTTCTTTTCTTTGGATTGCTGTAAAGAATCCATTATTTATCACCCGCCACGATGCGATGAAGAACACCCTTCCTTTTTTGCCGCTGGATCAGTTGTTCACAGGCGAAAAACCGACGTTCAACATCCCTTGGTTTTAACTCATAAGGAACCCAAGTCCCCTGTTTCTGAATCATTCCCAAAGCATGCAATCGCTTGGAAAGGGATTGGCGGGTAACTCCTAATACTGAAGCAAGCGCTTCATGCGTTTCACACGGATCCTCATTGAGCAATGCCTCCAATTCAGCGTCTTTGAAGGTTTTTGGCCTTCCTTCACGCGGACGGTCCTCAACATTAAAATCACCGCCGACGGAACCAATCTTGGCACGTTGCTTCACTTAAAGCAGCATCTCCATAAACTTTTTGTAGCTCTCGATGCGCTTCAGCCGCCGTTTTGTCGAATGAAAGAGGAAAATCAACACTTCCCGCAAACGACGATTATTCGGCACAAAATCAGACATTTTCACAAAACCAAAAGGATGTTTATGACACCAAAACAAAATCACTAATGTGTCTAAGCAGTTTGTTTACAATATGTCTAAGCTTGGTTTATGACGTTTAGGTTATGTTAGAGTCGACTAGCACACACTGCTGGCGCCGTCTGTTGACAAACAACAAGAACTTAGTTGCGTACTTAATACAATTAAGATGGTTTTGTAGAGCAGAAAGAGTTCCATCGAAAGAATACTTACTCTTTGCCAAACAGCAAACAAACCGTTGTAAAGTGAAGAAAATATAAAAACACCACTCAACTAAATATGTACAAGGTGGCACAAAATTAATCACCCTATAGGAAGACTTATAATTGTTCCAAATGGCGTCCTACGTCAAACATAATTGACACTTGTGAATTAGGCAGCTGCAGTACACAAACAGGGAAGCAATGGAGCACGTAAAAGGTAAAATAAAGATGTCCATTACTCGAAATCATTTTTTCTATTCCGATATTTAGTTCCTCTTATAACTACTACAGTTTTGGTTTATGAGTGTATATGTAGTTATTTTGTTTTAAAGTCATTGAAACTCCAAATTGGATGACTAATTTTGTGCCACCTTGAGTAAATTTTATTGCATTTAAAATACTTTCTCTCGCTCTTCTTTTTTTACTTTTTTTATACTACTATCCTTTTATACCTGAGGAGGGAGTGTTACATCTGCCATGCTTCTTTCACTATTTTTCACATTTTTCCACTATTTTTGTTCGTCGCATCCTTCGAGCTCTACTCCTACTTTAGCTTGTTTTTAAGTTGTCATTTTATTACAACACCGTTGCCTGTCAATTTTCGATCACGTTCTATTTGTTGATGTCACACGAGCACTTAACAACCTCTCGTCTCTATCTCCTCCTCGTCCTCCAGCGCTTGCTTCTGCTTTTGTTCTTACATTTTTACATCGTCACATCGTCACATGGATGTGTGCGTGCGTGTTTGCTTTTTTGTGCGCAGTAAAAATGTTATACAACGCAGGTTATAGTTTCAGCATCGCACAGCCCTTCAGTGATAGTTATAGCTTTTATTGTAGTTGTTTGTTGTTGTTGTTGTATCGTTACTGCTGTTAACACTGTCATTGCTCCCGTTGTTGACGCCATTGCGCGCGCCACTTAAATGCACAAGGCAATTGTCAGCGTAATTGCCAAACGGTGCAAACGTCATTCAGAGCGTTCCAAGTCGCTTCGAGTGTCTCTATTCGAGTGCTCGTGGCATTTGGTTGTCGGAGCCTTCCAACCGTTAAGCACCAACCGTCAACCGCCAACCACCAGCCACCAGCCACCAGTTCCAGCTGCATTACATGCGCCTCTCAAGCAGTTATGCTGCTGCTCTTGGCATAGTTGTTCTTGTCGTTGTGCTTGTCATTGTCGTTGTGGTTGTTGACGTCGACTGCTGCTGCTGTGTAGATGCCATTATTGGCGTAGCTTTTAAGTGGTTTCATGCGTTGCTATTAGCATATAGTCGTGGTATTTTGTTGTTGTTGTAGTGGTTGTTTCTTGCTATGTAGTTGGCTGTTGGTGCTGCATTGTGTTGGCCCTTTATTTTTATTTATTTATTCTCTTTTCTATTTTCTGTTATGTAAATTACACTCATACACCCATACACACATACACGCGCATACAAACATACTCCTAATATGTGTTTGTCTTCATTCCATTCGCATCGGTATTCCTTTGTTTGCATCCTGTTTTCCTGCGGATGTTGCTCTTGCTGTCATCGGCACCTTCCCTTGGTGCCAGCGTCATTATTATTTCGCACAGTGCTCGCTAAAAGGCTTGTATGTTTTATGTTCTCTCTCACTCTGCAGAAAATGGCAACGACAAAGTGCATGCTTATCTTCTTTGTAGACAAATTTTAGGTCGATTTTTTTTATGATCACTCTTTTTCTTCTTAAATGAATACAGTTTTATGGGCAGTCTTTTTGTATTACTTATCGCCTTTGTTGAAGCTTTTAATGTTACTTATCAGAAAATCTTGCAGTAAACTTTGAAATTGGTGATTTACAATATATGTAACGGTAAAGGGTATGTCAGCTCTTTGAGACAGCGTCTGGGCACAGTTTATAAACACAAAAAACGATATAGAAAAAAATTGTATTAAAAAGTTTAATTTTATTAAAAAAATAAAAAAAAAAAATTAAAAAAAATATATTAAAAAATTTAATTTTATTAAAAAATCTAAAAAAAAACTTTATAAAAAATATAACAAAAATTTAATTTCATAAAAAAAACTGAAAAAACGCCTTTATAAAAACAGACATTAAAAAATTTAATTTTATTAAAAACACTAAAAAAAAATTTAAAAAAAAATATATATTAAAAAATTTTATTTCATTAAAAAAACTAAAAAAACTGTAAAAAAAAAAAATATTAAAAAATTAAATTTTATTAAAAAAAACCTTATAAAAAAATAAATTTAAAAATTTAATGTCATTTAAAAAATTAAAAAAAAAATTTATAAAATAATATATTAAAACTTTTAATTTCAATAAAAATAAATAAAAAAACTAAATAAAAAGGGCAAAAAATTAAAAAAACAAAAATTTTAAAGGCGTTTAAAACACATTCTTAGAAAACACCACTCTTATTGAAAAAAAAAAAACAAAGAAAGACTTACTTAATTTTATAAAAATTGGTATACTTTTTTTTAATTTCGTACAAAGTCTAGAACTTTGTATGGTATATGGTAGGGATTAAAAAAAGTAAATCATTGGCACCTACACTTCTGTTAGGTGTTTGGCCGAGAACCTCCTGCTATTTCTGGCGTGCGTCTTGATATTGCTCTACAAATGGGGGCAAATTGTTTTTATGAGGAGTTTTTGCATGGCAGAAATACACTCGGTAAGTTCGCCATTGCCTGCCGAGGGGCGACCGCTTTTATAAGAAACTGTTTCTATTACATATTTGATATTCATGCACGGAGATTCGAACCTACCAAATGGTAGTCACGCATCAACCCATTCGGCTGCTGTGGCCGATCATGTGTTGCATGTAGTATGGACTGTAAAAAAAGTTATAGAAAAAATATCATAAATAAAAATTATTTTATTATAAAGAAAATTTTATTTAAAAACAAAATTTTACAAAAATGTATAAAAAATGTTTATAAAAAAACAATTTGGTAAAAAACATTTTATAAAAAAAAAATTTAAAAAAAAATTAAAAAAGAATTAAAAAAAAAATTGTGAAAACAAATTCATAGAAAAAAATGCATACAAAAATAATTTGTATAAAAAACCTAGAAAAAAAATTTAAACAAAAATAATTTGTATAAAAAAATTATGAAAACAAATTCATAGAACAAAACTGTTTTTGAAATAAAAGCAAACAAAAACATGCTTAATATTATAAAAATTTGTAGACTTTTATTATTGTAATTTTGTGTAAAGTTTGAAACTTTGTGTTGTATATAATAAAAGTATAGTGCATTATTTTTATAAAAACTAAAAAAAATTTATTAAAAACAATTTAAAAAGACATTTGTTGAAAAACTTTTATATAAAATAAATTTGGGTAAAAAAAAATTTATAAAAACATTTTGTAAAAAAAATTTTATAAAAACAAATTTTTAATAAAAAAATTGAAACAATAAATGTCTTAAAGCAAACTCATAAAAAAAATGTTTGTATTAAAAACATTAAAAAAAATGTATGAGAACAAATTCATAGGAAAAACACTTTTTTAAATAAAAGCAAACAAAGACTTGCTTAAAGGGGTAGTCAAAATTTTCAAAAAATTTGATGTTTTTTGCAGTTTCTTAAAATATAATATCTTAAAAATATTGTATGAAAACTTGAAGTGAATCCTACAAATACTTTTCGAGTTATTCAACAATTAACAAAAGGCGCTCGGGCGCTCCTTAATATTATAAAATTTGTTGATTTTTTTTTTATTGTAATTTTGTGGAAATGTGATATAGTCCATTATTTTTATAAAAACTAAAAAAAAAATATAGAAAAAAATAAAAAAAAAATGTTTGTTAAAAAATCTTTATAAAAAAAAAAACAATTTTATAAAAAAAATATTAATGTACTATATTTCGCAGTTAAAAAATTGGTCTTAGTCAAAGAAACAAAGAGGGTCACTGATTTAGAAATTGACTAAAAGTATTCAAAGTATTTGATTACTAAGAATATTTCATCTACTCACTCCACTACATTTACTCACAACTTCGCATTTCATTGCTTTTTCACACCTTACTTCTTGCGAATATGCATACATACATACATACATAGCATCTCTGTCATTCAATTATCAGCTGCTGTGCGTGCTGCAAACTTTTAGCAATACCCATTGCGTATTTCGCAGAACAGCTTAGGCAAATCATTTCAAAGTTTTTTTCCCTGGAACATTTGCTTTCAATTTTTTCTGCTGCCTCACTGCTTTTTAGTATCATTGTTAATAAATATGATTGCAGGTGACATTTTTTCCAACAGCTATTGTTTTTTATCTATGCACTCTCATTAATGCAGGAGGTTGTATTCTTAATGCTGTTGACAAAGTGTTGCTCATGCTAAACGAGTGCACAAATGAAAAATTACGAGTACTATACGAATTGTCAATACTTACGTGCCTTGTGATACGAGTATACGTGCATGTAAATTTGTGGTGCTCTTAAGCTCTATGAAGACATATGCTTGCTTGAGTTGTCGCATTCTATCAACTGCAATGTTTGTATGAAAGCATATGTGTGCATGTATTTATGTATTTGTTGAGAGATGTTTACACTTGTGCTCATCCATCAGACAGCAGCCTCTTGCTGTCGATGAAATGCACTTACAAAACAAAAAACAAAAAAAAAACAATATTCTTATGCTTAACAATATTCCTAAGCTATAACACACCTCGCCACATGTGTGTGCTTGTGAGGAGAAAGTGCTGTATGTAGTTATATCGTGTAAGTGATTGAAGTGATTATTATAAGAGCGCTACATATGTATGCTTGTATGTTGTAATTAAAATGCAAATAAGCGTCGAGACAAATTGAATTTTCTTACCATCTGTACTGTACTATCACTCAACTTAATTGAAATAACGAAAGACATTTTGCAGCCAAGTGTGAAAAGAGAGAAAATTCGAAAGGAAGAATAAGAAAAAAGTGCAAAATTATTGCTTTCTCACTTCCACGCACGTACATACACACACTTATATAGCAGGCATGCTTATAATCACTGAAAAAGTTGCCTCTTTAGCCATCAGAAAATCATTTTTCTTCAGTTTATGTTAAACTATATTAATTATTTTCCTGTATTTAATTTCTTCTCTTTTACGAACTAAAAGTGCCTGATTTCTTGTTTAACCCTCTACTGGCGATGTGCCATTTTAGTTACATATGTATGCACCGACCAATGTGCTTACGAATGACGCTCTTAGTCACCACAGATCGAGCTTCTTTACGCTAATTTTAATTGAGTTTTTTGGTTCGCCGCCATATCCTTTTTTCGATATTTTTATGTGGTTTAAACACTACCATTTTCAATACAAATAATTTGAGCATATACTGTGTGGGAAGAATAAGCGTGATACGTCGGGGAAAAAAATTGTCAAAAATCAATTGTATTTTTGTTACCCTAAAATTCATTGCGCTGTAAATTAGATACCGAAAAAATTATAAAAATTCTAGAAAAATGTTGAAATTTTTTTATGAAATTTGGAAAAATGTTATACAACGTTTGAAACTTTGCATTATATGATTTTTGTTGTAGTCTGAATTATATTTTTATAAAAAAATACAATGAAACCTCCCCTAATGGATACCTCATTAGCTGTACACTTCCCTTGAGCGCACATTTTTTCTATACCAAATCTTATATATCGGCAGAATATACCCTCTTTTGAGTGGACAGCTTTCGTGGACGGGCAAAAGCTGACTGACAGTGATTGTCCGCCCAAGGCCGGTTTCACTGTAGTAGATTGTTTATAACTCTGCATTTTTGTGCCTATAATTTTTGCAATATGATAAGAAATCGTAGTGGTAGGGATAAAAGTAGCTAGGGCAAGTGCAAATAACTATACAGTGGCGGTCAAAAGAATGGCAGTGGAACATATTCCAAAGTTTCGACTATTTGCTTTTTTATTTCTAGTTTTTATTTCCTTATTTTTTATATTTTTATTTCTATTTTTTTTTTTGTTTTTTGTTTGTAATACAATAAAAACTACAATATATATTTCAAAATTTCGAACTTTGTATAAAATTTAAGCAAATTGTAAAAAAAATTTCATTAAATTTTAAAATTTTTAAGTCAGAAGCTTAAACAAATTGTGACTTCTCAGTTTTCTAGCAAATTTACTTGCTAATATAATATTGCCCCAAATTAAAGTGGACTTTTGATAATTTTTTTTAATGTTTTTTATTATTTTATATTTTCTTCTTCTTATTTTTTTATTTAAATTTTTCTTTTTTTTTCTTCTTTTTTTATACAAATTTTTCTTATTTTTTTTATTTACATTTTTTTATATACTTTTTTAAATACAACAAAAACTATGTATCGCAAAGTTTTGAGCTTTGTATAAAATTTCTACAAATTTCACAAAATTTTCATAAAATCTTCAAATTTGTAAATCAGAAACTTAAACAAATTCTGATTTCGCAGTTTTGTAGCCAATTTACTTGCCTATATTTGTTGCCAATATTAGCTCAAATGCTTTTTTAATTGTATTTTTTATTTATTTTCTTATTTGCATTTTTTATTTATCTAATTTTTTTTTTAATTCAACAAAAACTTCTACAATATTTAAACAGATTTCAAAAAATGCTCATAAAATTTTCAAATTTTTAATAAATTTTTTTTTAATTTAATTTGTTTTTTATTTAATTTTTTTATAAGAAACTTAAAAAAATTCTGATTTTACAATTTTCTAGCCGATTTACTATTCACTCACTCAACTGTACTCAAAGTGTGCGTAGATTTTTCTTTTTTTGTTGTTGCTTTTTTTTTTGTTGACGGTTTGTACATTTGCTTCCATATAATTCATTATTCATTATTCATTTCATCATTCGAAATTTTTGTTAATGGAAAACAGTGTTCTACACCGGCAACCAAAATTTGTTAAAAGTCTTGTACAAAGTTTGAAAGTCTAAGAATTATAATTTTTGTTGCAGCATGAAATATATTTTTATAAAAAAAATATAAAGAAAACATTAAATACTCAAAACTTTGCAATATGTTGTGCTGCTATTATTTTGACCGCTACTGTAATTGTTTAAATTCTTAACACGGTTCTGTTCCTTCGTTGTTGGTCGAAAGGTCCTTCAGGTAAGGTCGAAATCATCACTAAAAATTGATTTTACAGTATTAGAAGAACGTAAGAGGTATTAAGGGGGTATTCTAGTCTAGAGGCCCGAACTCCAAGCATTTTTTGACGGTGAATAAAAAAAGCTATTGATGTCTTTACTATCCATTTTTTTATCATTTGTTTATTTATATATTAAGGCGCACAAAGGCGTCAGGACTTCTACCCTTGTGGTCATCTGAACAAAAAAAGATGACGAATTCTTAATTAATATGAATGTCATTATCGTATGACGCAGAAAAAAAGGGAAACACATTTTTTTCATTAAATGGCGACCACTCAAAAATTCAGGTCGATTTTTACCTAATTTTTAAGCTTTCTCGAATTGTTTACACATATTAAAAAATTGAAATTTCCAGTTTTTCGTGCGTCATCCGGTAGAGATATATTTACAGAATATTCATGATAAACTTCAAGCAAATCGGTTGATTAGAACTTGAGGTATCGTGCCGACCGTATCGAAAGTAGTAGTTTCGAGAAAAACACGTTTAAATTTCGCCGGCCGCTCAAACCAGTCAAGCTGTCGCGTCACTAAAATAGTTGTTACTTTGAAAATAATTCGAATTTTGAAAAATCCTTTTATGGAGATATTTTTGAATACTTAAACTATCGAATTTTGAAAAAAAAAAAATCGATTTTTTCAAACTTCTAAGACCTAAATACCCCCTTAAACTGATCCCTTTTTCTCCTAAGTCTACGTTCAACCTTCTACACGGCATTCATCACAGGTAGTCTTTAACAAGTAAAAATTGTGATGGGCTTAATTTTTTCCTGATGCAAAGCCTCGGTCTATAAAACGTAAATAGCATGAAAATCTTTATTATTTTTGCTGCAAGGGTGCATGAAAACATTTTGCAACAATCCTGAAATGCACGAAGAGGTATAACCATAGTCATAGTGCTGTTGAGCTCCTTCTTATCATTCAACCTTTTCTTTGATGTTTTGGGCTGACCTCCAAAAGTCTACACAAAATGTTAAATTTTGCGAGGAGCTCTTAGCGCTCATAGTTTATTCTTACTGTAAAACACTTTGTTTTGGCTTTCGATAGTTTATAACCAGTATTAAATTCGAAAATTTTATCTATGAGACCTTAAACTGTTCTCTCTGCGCATTAAGCTGGGCAATAGTCAACATGCCTGGTATTCCAGTTGTTCTATGTTTGATTCTACTCAGGAGCGCAGGGGTACTGGCGAAATGGTTCTCATATGGCTAAGTGATGTTGGATTAGCACCAAAAATTTGTTTCCCCAATTCGTGTAAATAACCTACAGGGTATTTACTCACTTACCTGCTCCCGCTCTTAACTACTCAGCCGAGCAGTTCTCACACTTCGGTTTCGCTTGCATTCGTGTATTGTTTCGATATGTTCAGTGTCATGAAGTAATTTCCATAATTTTCGCATGATTTACCTTCTTCTTCACAATCTCTTTTTTATGTATGCACATGCTGCTCCACACATACATATGTACATATTCATGACCGTATTAAAATTAGATGTGTTTTCACATGCCTGCATTCCCTTAAACTCCAACCGCAAGCTTTGCATTTGATTAATGCAAATTCGCATTATGATGATTTGCATTTTCATAATCAAATAAATATTTTGATATGCCTATCATATGCCAAAGCATTCTGGTGGAATGGCGTAAAATTGAATGTTTCGCGCACTATGGCTTTCGATTACGGGATATTACTCTTTTATGTGGCAACTAATTGTTTTCATGAGCAAACAGAAATAATTTTATACATGTAGATTTTTGTTGTTGTTGCTTGTAGTGTGTTGTTGCTGTTTAACGCTTAATTTGACTTTCGTTGTTGCTATGTTGCTTTGGGATCGTAGGCCTGTTTTATTCTTGCGCCACATATTTACTTTGTAATTATGCAAATAGTGGCTAACCGCCAAACAGTGGATTACCATATGAAATGTTTACGTGTGCGTTTAACCTTTCGGATAACTCTTAGGGGCAGTACATATGTAGGTAATTTGCATAGCAATTTACCATTAAGAGGTCAAGGATTTCTATGAGGATTATAAAGGGTCCCTCCGTATGGGCGGGCTATCTATGAATTGAGAAAATATACTAGGATGTTCAATAAGTTTTGTGGTTCTATTAGGGGACAGTTGCTACTAGCATACTTTTTTTTTGTAAGTTGCTACACTTTTCATATGAACATATGTGAATTTTCATTTCAATCTGTCAATTCATTCTTTGTTTACAAGCCATTTAGTGCCGACGTGTCATAGTATTTTCTACCCGGGAAAAAAATCAAGTATCGTGCAGGGATTGAGTTTTTATTTTTAGGAGGTGTAAAAGCAAAGAAAATTTATGAACGAATGTTGAAAATGTATAAGGACTTTTCGCCATCAATTAGTGCAATAGAAATATGGGTTGCTGAACTTAAGGGGGTATTCTGGTCTAGACGCCTTGATTTTAAGTATTTTTAAAACTAAGATAAAAGAAAAACGAAAAACATTTTTACTATTCATTTTTTTATGGTTTTTATTAATATTGGCGGAGTATAAAAAAACATTTATAAAAAACAAAAAACAAAAACATCGTGGAATTACAAGCCTGGCGGAGTGGGGGCTACATAAAAAACGGTCCTCCATGGTTGACTTGATTCCAACCCTTGTAGTGATCTAAAACAAAAAAATTAAAAAATTCTTCATTAGTTAGAATGTCGCTATCGGATTACGCCAAATCAAAGAAAAATGAAAATTCACAAAATGGCGTCAACTTGAAAAAAAAAAAATTTTTTTTGGGATGGCGAAAGGAATGTTATTTGTGGATTATCTGCAAACTGGTAAAAACTATAAATTCTGAATATTAATATAACCTTTTAGACCAGCTGAAGAAAAAATTCGTTCAAAAATACCCAGTTTGCCATAGAAAAAAATCATCTTCCATCAGAACAAGACATCGTGTCACAAGAGCATTTTGACAATGGCTAAAATGCATGAACTAAATTTCGAATTGTTGGAGCATCCACCGTATTCACCAGATTTGGCTCCTCGCGACTTCCATCTGTTACTAGACCAAAAAAAATTCATGCGTGGAAGGCGTTTGTCATCAAATGATGAGTTCACAACAGCTGTGGAAGTGTATTTTGCAGCCCTTCCAGATGCTCACTTCAGGGATAGAATTCATTAATTGGAATCTCATTGGAAGTAGTGAATTGATGTTCAGGAAGACTATACTGAATAATAAAATGCATTTAAAACCATAAAAATCGTGATTTTCGTATCGAACCGCGACACTTATTAAAGAACCTAGTAATAACTGTTCACGTGCCGCGTCGATTTGACGATTTTAATGATTTCATTGACATTTTTGGCAATAGATCTACCAAGGCGTGTTTCGCCGTTTATTTTAGCAGAAAGAAATTGTTGGAATCACCACTTTGCAGTTGCATTCAATAATGCATTTGGTCTTGAAGCAAAATACGTTTTGTGGTCATCTACTCCGTTTTTTTTTCTGGGTCTTGACAGTGCTGTAGAAAGCAAGAAAGATAGATTACAAGGTTTGCTGATCCAGCAGGCTTGGCCGTCAAGCAAAATTGTGAGAGTAACTTCACTTGCGAAGTCATAGGGGATTCGGCAGAAAAATCCTGCGCACTCATCTCACACGAATTTTTAAGCTCGTCCAATTAATCGTGGCTCAGACAGCAACGAAGTAAAATGAGCACCCATTAATACAATCTCAGTTTTGCCGTAAACACACCGCCGGCACATCTCAGATGACGTCAGCAAATCAGCTCATTCCCTCAAAATTGCTGAGAGCCGGTTAATGGTCCGATGTAGACCACACCTTCTGAATTCTCCCCCACGTGGTAGAATATATAAGAATTTCTTTCCTCTATTTTGAAACGATGTAACACACAAATTGCTTTTTAGTATACCCTTTGCAAAGTATTCTTGTACATCGTGAGATATGGCTCTGTAAATACATATAATGAGTGATTATTAAACTTTTTTATTTCATTTACTATTAAGTAAACATTACTTGCTTGTTCAATTTAATATTTTCATGCGTGTATGAATTTAGTTTTATATTCTATATTTGAATAAACTTTAAATAACTCTTCATATTTTTATGTCTATTTCCAGGTGAGTTTCCAATAGCCTATCCAACTGCTGTTTGCTTACTGTAAGTGTTATTTGAATTTTATTCCAAAACGTATCAAAAATTCACTAGTTGTTCAAGATGTGCTTACTTTCTTACTTTTACTTACTTTGCAATTTAAAATAACTCATCATGAGTTTTTTTGCTTAATGGATTGGAGAACCGAAAAACTGAGGATTTTCAATAATTTTTGTTTTTTTGCTAGTCAATTGCTTTATTTTACAAAAATAAAAACATAGCATAATGAAATCATGTTTTGACTTGACTTTAGAAAAATTTCAAAAAAAAAAATTAACAATTGAGCCCTTGATTTTGAAAGTGGTATAAGTCAAAAATTTTAAAAATCTAGTTTACCACCTATTTCATATCAAAGCCTAATAAAATAACATAATCTGAAGAGATTAGCAGTATGCCATGAAAATTAACTCGATAAAATGTGTTTATTTTTTGGTTGGTAAACAAAAAACGGTTACTGTTTTTTTTTTTGATATTGGTATAAGTCAGTCTGTTGATAGTACTGAACAATAGCAATCTGAATATAGCACTTTAAACGTGTAAGAGAATGTTGGGTAACAAATGGGGTATCCAACCAAAACTTTCCAATTGGACCTACACAGCCATTGTAAGGCCAATACTAACTTATGCGGCACTAGTCTGGTGGCCTGCAACAGAAAAGAAATACAACAAAACTAAGCTGCACAAGACACAAAGAACAGCGTGTATCTTAACTACAGGAGCGCTTAGCACCAGTCCTACTGAAGCGCTCAATGTATCAGGCGAGTCCATAAGTTCGTGCGCTTTTAAAGGTGGTTTTAAAATTAATAAAAAAGATGTTTAAAGTATTTATTAATCAATAATATATTTTCCTTCATTGTTTACAATGTCTTCCCAACGTTTAGGCAAATTTTTAATTCCCTGCTCTAAAAATTGTTTGTCCTTGGAGCCAAAATACGCTTCGATATCCCATTTTATACCTTTTTTTGAGTAGTAGTTCTTATTACTCATATGGGATTGAAGTCCACGGAAAAGGTGATAATCACAAAGTGCAATATCCGGAGAGTATGGTGGATGCGGCACTAGCTACCATCCGCGCTCCTTCAGGTTGCCTAATGTTTGCCTTGCGGTATGAGGTTTGCGTTGTCGTGGTGAAACAAAACTTTGCGTCGATTCACTGAAGACGGTCGATTTCTGTTAAGTAGCTGATGGGAATAATAATCAGCAGTTATCGTCGGGTTTGGTTCCAGTAGTTCATAATAAACAATACCGGCCATATTCCACCAAATAGACAGGAGAATCTTCTTGGGGTCAAGGCCATCTCTAGGGGTCGGTTCTGGTGTTTCATCTTTATCTAACCATTGGCGTTTGCGAACAGGATTATTGTAAAGGATCCATTTTTCATCATCATCTGCTCAAAATACTTTCATTTTCAAGCCGTTGCAGCAGCTGAGAACACACATTCACTCTCTGCTGAAGGTTGGCGACGGAAAGTCTATGCGGAACTCATTTTCCCAGCTTTGAAACTTTTCCCAATTGCACCAGGGGCCTGTGAACTGTTCCATGTGATGAATTTAACCTCTGAGCTATCATATCGACTGTCAAATTTGGCTCAGCTGCCACGAGTTCGAGCAAGGCGTCGGAGTTAAAGACTTCAGGACGACCAGCGCGCGGGGGGATCCTCCACGTCGCAGTTACCACTTCGGAATTTGGAAAACCACTTTTGCGCAGTCCTTACACTCACGTTACCCTCTCCGTGAACAGTGTTTATTTCAGCAGCAGCAGTTGTTGCATTTTCACCACTTTCATAAAAAAAATACAAAATATGCCTCTTATACGCGTTCGAAGACTCCATTTTATTTTTTAACAACACGTGCTTCTATCCGCGATTAAAATCACTTGTTAAATGTACAATATATCAAAGAAAATGTAAATAGTTCCGTTATATTCCGCGAATAAATTTTTGTATGCAAAAATCTTACAAAAGTGAAATTATGGGTAAAATACGCACAAACTTATGGACTGACCTGATATTTGAAAAAAAGAATCATAAAAATCAATCCATTCAAAATCAAAATGTCTATTTTCGGCAAATTGAACAACCGTTTTGTGTCATAAAATTTTATTTTTTTTTTTCCAGAAAAATTTCAGTCGAATTTTTCAATTCGGAAATCAAAATCAAAACTTCAGTTTTCAGTAAACTCATCGACCACTTGGTTATATTAAACATTTCCTTCAGAAAAAAAATTGATAGCATAGGAAAAAAATAAAATTAAAACAACTTAGTAAATTCAAAATCGAAATTTCGATTCTCAGTAACTCAATGGACCGGTTTTTGGGTTATAAACATTAAAATAATATAATTTTTCCTTTTTTTAATCATTTAAAATGGCGGATGTACGACCAATTTTTTCAGGAAGGTCGCAGCGGGGTTTCTCAAACGGCGGGCATTGTAGCAGTATAGCATCGGCGTCAGTGGCCTGAATACAAAAAACCAAACATTTTTTTGTTTATTAATGTAATAATTTCTATATGAATTTAAAAAAATGAAAAAAAAATTTCGCGGAATAAAATGCTTAAAAAAAATGAATTATGGGGCGAATTTCTCTACTTTTGCTTCGAAAAAATTATTTTTTCGAAAAATTTTCGAAATTGTAAATTCACATAGAAAGTGATATCATAAAAAAGATGCGTGCAACAAATTTCAGGGAGGTCGGTCAATAACTTTTCAAGTTATCGTGCACGGGTAAAATGGTCAACGTCTGTATTTTTCATAATAACGAACATGCACGAGAAATATTGCTTATGAACTTCAAAATTCATCTAACGGCTGTTTTACGCTGCTCGCCTTTTGAATTGGACTCTTTACTGATGAGTAATTGATCAAAATATTTTGTGAAGTGCAGTCGATTTGTTTTTCAGTGGCGTGTAATATTAATGGTATTTTTTAGCAAGTGATTATTTGTAGAGTGTGAAAGCTCAGATAGAATTATTCAAATATTCTGCATTTTTGCGGTAAGAAACTCTTTTTAAAGTATTCAAGCAAAAGTTTGTAATACTTTTTTCTTGTAAGTGGTACAGTGGCTAATGTGGGCTAGTCTGCGTCGGGTATTGTGAACCAGTAGCCCACATAACTCCCTTAGTATTTTCCTAATTCTCGTTAATTTTCCTGTTTTGTATTTCCCAACTGTACAAATGTATTTAGACTAGCCAAAAATGGAGAAACAGGGAAATGGGGCCCCGGTATGTTGAAAAAATCCACTGTAGCTTTTAGGAATGAGGAGATGGGCACACTTTTTGCGTCAAAGACTTTTGATGTGCTGCGTTTTACATTGCAAAGAATGGCACGGAGTAATGCATCCCCTAGCTCGCTTTTAAAAATCCCACTTGGACGTAAGCTAATACTGGGGGAAGCCACAGAAAAAGACCTTGTAAAATATACATTAGAAATAGACTCAAGACTTTGCGACCTAACAAGACACGAAATTCGTTCCCTGGCATATCAATTGGCGGAAAGATAGAAAGTGCCAAATAAATGTTCGGTCCTTAAGCAATGTGCAGGTAAAGGTGGGCTGCGTGGATTCCTGCGCAGGCACAAAAAATGAGTTAAGTTTTCGCTCTCCAACGGGAACGTCTTTTAATATAGCAATGGGTTTCACAAAAGAAAATGTAAAAATGTTTTTCGATTTACTTAAGCAAGAGTATGAGAAACACAAATTTCCACCATCTGCTATACAGAATGTTGATTTATATTTACCTAAGTTTAATAATTTTTTTTTAAATAGTCAACCAAGAAGGGCATTAATTAAAATTAAAGAAATACAATATATAAATAAATTCATTGACTTATTATTAACTCTTACAATTGTTTTTGGTGATTTTATATAGTGACCCAGGGCCACATTACTCACCATTTTTCTTTTAATCAACTTTGAGGTTGGTTTTAGTTTTTCTATATGATCAGACGAAAACGATTATATTAGGTATATTTTTCAATAAAAACTTAGGATAATTCAATATCTGTTGGAAAGAAAAAAAAATCGCTTTTCCATTACGATAATTTTGGCAGAAATTAAGATCAAGGTAAATGGTGCCCACAATACCCGACTTTACTCTATTTGCCCCCTTAAATTCTGTGTTTGTTTTTAGAAAAAGAAAAAAACAAAATCGTAGGCGAAGTCAAAATCAACAGTTCAATTTTCAATAAACTGATCGACCGTAAACAGCTTTCACGCGCGGAGCGATGTTGACTGCACCGCTGTTGCCAGCGAACTGGGACCGGTTTCTAGTGGAAGGGGAAGGTCCAACGATCATTTTCCCCCACCAGCCGATTCGGTTGAACGCTTGGCAGACGCTCCGCGCGGGAAGGCTCATTACTTTTCAATGAAACCCTGTACAATTTTATTTTTTTTTTTCGAGAAAACCCTGTTTAATTGTTTATGTCTTGAAAAAAGCGTACCCATTTTGAAGAATATTTCTTTACCAGTTTTGCAATAACTGTGGTGGTCAATAATACATTATAAATTGTTGAAATTTTCGACTTCTGTTTACACTAAAAAATTTGTTTAAATTATATTAAACAAAAGATTCCCAGTGATAACTCTGCTGCAGAAACCTTTAAATCAAGAAATTTTTCTTTGATTTTCTGAAAATTAAAACTTGACGTAACCGCTTAATTAATTTCCATATTTTCCTTTCTTTTCTTTTATTTTGTTTTCTATTCTATTACACTTTCAAAGCAATTTATCAAAACTTTCAGTTGCCTTTGCATTATCTTACTGCTTGCCGAGGTTTATATTCATTTGTACCTTGTTTTGTCGTAATTGTTCCAATAAATCTGAAAGCTGCAACACCAGAAACTCGTTTAAAGCATTTCTAAGCAAACATGGTATCTGTGAACCTGCATTTGTATATGTGAATGTGTGTAAGTATATGTACCATGCTTGCACTACCGCATGTAGCACAAATAAATCACAATTTATAGCCGCATACAACCGTAGAAGAGGACAAACTACAGTACGAAATACCCAAAACAAAACAAAATCCAAAACACACCAAATAAAAGTCAAGCGCTTTTAATACTCGTATCCTCCACAAAAAAAAACAACGTTGTTTACTTTTTAGTTTGCAATGTTTGTGTGCTGTCAAAAAGACAAAAGAGTTGTGACGCCTAAAATGCTGCTACAAATCATGTACATATGTTATTTGTACAACAAACGCCTGCGGGCAGAGCTCGTTTAGTGAACGAATTGGCATTTTGTGGTAGTATTCCATGTAATGGTAGGCCAAGCGCAATGACACGAGCTGAAATTCAAATATGCCCAGGCGGTTGAAGGACAAGTTTGAGATAGGCAAAGAGAAACAGGGGAAATGCTCAAGCTGGAAGTTGGTGCATAATGAAGATACCAAATGCTTGGATGTTTGTGTTGGTAGTGGATTTTGAGTAGTAGAAAGGAGTCTAAGAGAATAATAGTGGTTGGGTATTAAGGCTGATTGTGTATACCATAAGTAAGATATGTATGTGTGTGCGTGTACGTGTACGTGTTTATGGAGTTAAGAAACCCCATAAACCGCAGTGCCACTGCAATGAACGTGATTTGCAATTTAGACACGTATGGCTCGTATGATTTGTACGTGCAAAGCGGTAGACCTACAATGCACGTTCAACTGCTCTCAGTGTGTGTGTGTGAAGATAAATTTCTTAGCTTGCAGGCGTCTTAAATGTCCTTTTGTGGCTTTTATAGCTAAGCTACGCAAGAAGTGCTCAAGTTTTACAATGCCAAGGTCCTCTTTGCTATTGTATGCAGATAAAAGAAATGAATAGAAAGAAATATAGGTAACTTACATATTAAATTAACTAAAGTGTACAATTAACGGGTGTTTAATTGAAAAAAACAGAATTTTTTTCTAATAAAACGCATTAAAATCAATGAAATTTCGTGTTTATAACTAGAGAGCGCATCATTTTACTCTGGTTGAAAAGATGATTGAATACGAGGGTCGCCTTTAATGTTTTGCGCCCCACAATGAAAACACAGTAAATTAATAAATTTATCATTGGATTGGAATTCATTGGAAACATTCAAGTCTGTATTGTGGGCTTGGCAGTAGCCTAAATATAATAATATCATAAACAACGAAGATAGGAAAATATACACAGACTTGGTCTTCTTCATATTGTAAGGGTATTTCATCAAAATTCGTCAAAAAAAGGTTATAGAAAATCAATGAATTCAAAATCACAATACCTATTTTCAGTAAATTGAACGATCGTTTTAAAACAAATGCAATCAGGCGAATAATTTGGAAAAAATTATAACAAACCAAAAAACTAAGAATACAAATTGCGATTTTCAGTAATTTAGATAACCAAAATTTTTGAAGAGAAACTTCTTAGGCGTCGATGGCCGAGCGAGAATTGTGAGTAAAATTTCAAGGTCATGCAACGTTTTCGGCATTTTCGTTCCGCGAGAGAGAAAAAAGATATAACGTAGAGGAAAAGAAAAGAGCTAGCTATACCTTATATACATCTTAGATACACTTTAGGCTATTTTTCCTGAGTTTTTCCATGTGGTTGCTAATTTCTAGTGAAAAATAACACTGCCTACTTTTTGGCGCTTGTTCGTTGGTGCAAACTTGTAGGAAATATATTTTTGGTGCTTACTTTTTGGCGCTATATTTCCTTGGTGCCTACTGTTTAGGGCGTTTTTGGCTCCAATTTTTTTGGCGGTTTTTTTTTTTGTGTCGCTTATTTCCATTTCCTGGCTATTGCTGGTGCGTACTATAAAGTGTTATCCATTCCGACGTCCGATGTATTGGTATTGCCTTGCGGTAATTTGTGCCGTTGCTGCGGTCCTGGAATCGCTGCGTTTGTGAGGGTGACAAACGCTCGGAGTAGTGCGCGTTGGTGCCACGGTTTGTGTCCGGCGTTCACCTACACCGGTTGACCCCTCTCAGTTTTTTGTAAATTTTGTCTCTTTGTATTCTCTGCAAATGTTGTGAATCTACTCATATATTCTTTCTCTCTCTCTCTCATTCTCTCTGAGTTCTCTCCCTCTTTCTTTGTCTGCCTTGAAAGTTGGACTTCTGTTATGTATATTACGCTACACCCACTTTTTTTTTTAGAATAAAACTTAACGAAACGATATGAGAAAAAAATATGTATCAAATCTTTAAACAAGTAGCAAATGGAATGACCGATTTTGGATTATAATTTTTTTTTTTAGAAAAAACAAACAATCAATCGAGCGATTTGAAAAAAAAAATATATATACATAACAAATAAAGAAACTTAGAATCTGAGTTTCGATTTTCAGTTATTGGGATAACGTTTTTGTTTTTTTTTTCAGAAAAAGAGGTAATGAAAGGATTTGGAGGAGCTACTGTAGCTTCCAAGTCATCAATCGTAGTGGGCTTGTCAGCTTAGATCAGTGACTTCGTGTATAACTGCAAAGACAGTACGAGTGAAACGACATGACTTAGACGACCAATCGCCCATTCTTAAAATAATTAACATTCCTAAAGTAGGGTCCAATAAAGGGATGCTAAAAAAAATATTTTTTATTATTAAAAACTATAATTTTTCAAAAAAAAATTTTTTTTAGACAAAACAAAAAATTGCTTAAGCAATTGAAAAACAATTTATTGAATGGCCGATTTTGGTTTATAAAAAAATTTTTTTTTCAGAAAAAAACAATAATCAATCGATGGACTGGAAAAAATATTCAACAAATCACTAAACTCAATCCAAATTTCGATTCTCAGCAATTTCTTCAAATTTTTCACTTGCCATAGGACGCTCTCATAAAGGGATGCTAAAAAACTATTTTTTATTAAAGGGTGGTTAAATTCCATTCAATGTGAACCACACCTAAACGTCAATGACACCGTTCTTTGGGGTTATTTAACGGGGGAGGGGGTTATTGTACGTCGATAAGCCAGCAGCAATTCAAGAGCTAAAGGAGGGCATAATTCGGCACATTAACGACATAGAACCTCAATAATGCCTCAGCGTCATCGAATTTGGACCATCGGATGGAGGTATGCCGCCGAAGCCGCAGCGGCCATTTGGCCGATATTTTATTCCATACGTAATTGAGCCATACCAATATTATCATAATAAAGAAAAATGACATAAATTTCCTAAAAAAATTGTATTTTATTCAAAATCAACACCGGCCCTTGAAACTTAACCACCCTTTATTTAAAAATATTGTTTATAAAAAATATTTTTGGCTTTCAGACAAACAAAAAAAATCAATCGATGGATTGGAAAAAAATGTATATGACAAATCGATTAACTTAGAATACAAACTTCGATTTTCAGCAATTTTTTAAAATAATTCACTCCAATAAAGGGATGCTAAAAACATTTGGCGTGCCGGACTATAACTTTCTACAACTCAAAGTGATAATTTCCCTGTTGTACAGAAAAAAAGTTTACTTTGTTTTACGGTGTAATTTGCCTCCAATGCTCATCACTTACGTTAATCTTGGCTTCATCTTCAACATTTAAGTGGAATTAATCAAGTGTTGTGTCGCCTGTGGCTTAGTGTCACCCCAAATGCGGCAATTTTGCAATCTGGGTAAAGCAATCTGGGAAATTTTGGCTGATTACAGTGATTTCAAATACTCGTAAAAAATTCGCCAAAATATATTGAAGGGGAATGTCAAAAGTATTCATTACTATACATACATATATTTACTTAGAAAGCTTAAAGGACAGATATTTCAATCGAAAGTTCAAGAAACACCCGTTATTAATACACCCGTTATCTACATAAGTTTATGTTTGTTTTAATGTTGTGTAAATGTCGCCAATTGGTCATGTTGCTTTCTGCTTCAACTAATTGAAATGCGCCTTAAGATGGCATTTAATGTTGTTTACTTCCCATAATTGGCTTCCCCTCCTATCCCTTTTGTTTATTTTGGTAGTGTTGCAGTTTAGTAATTTTTCTTTTTATTTCCTCTAGTTGCCATGTAGACATGCGCTCGTATTTAATTGTCGAAAAACTTCTCTTTCTCATCACGTTTCAGTGTTCCAAATACTCATAGAAAAAGTTTTCGCCTTAACTTCGCTTGTATTCCCACAACTCAGTAAATGTTACTCATACGCCCTGTGCGCGCACAATTGAGCAGTGTGCTTGAGGATTGCCGTTGACACTGCAGACACAAGTAATGTGGTTTGGAGTAATGTAGGATATCTGAGAAAGTTTTAACGACTGTTTATTAAAAACAATCGAGATTTTTTTGGAAACTGGTATTTTGCTGACGTGTAAATACAATAGATTCAATAAATAAATAAATAATGTCAATACCTCGCTATCTCACATCTAAAACAGAAACACAAAATATACCTGAAAAAAGATTATAAAAGAAGAATATCCGACAGAAAGGATTGGCAGACCGGAGTCATATCAGATGATAGTGGTCAGACGGCTCAAAGCTGAATAATAGTACTGGATCCGCAGTGTACTCGAAATAATTATTCTTAAATTGTTTCTTTAGACTCCCAGACCAGGCCGGTTTAGCGTCTTCTGAGCTGAGATCTATGCCATAGAAAAAACAGCAAAGATAGGATAAGACGAATGGACTTACCTCCGCCAAACCTTACCATTTTTGTTGATTGTCAAGCAGCGATCAAGGCACTGGCCTCAGCGCACATCAATTCAAGATATGTGGAAAAATGCAGGCAGTCGGTGTCATTTATCGAACAACACACGCAAGGAATGGCTCTGAACTGGCCCATCAGCGAGTGGTAGAGAACATTAGCATTCCTCTAAACGAACTGTACACAGCGATTAATTGGAGCGCAATCGTGGAAACCAATAGAAGGTGGTATCTGACTACCAACTGCAGGATATCTAAAGCTCTCTGGCCAAAACTGAATCTTAAAAGGGCAAAATGTCGGGTTGGATTCAACAGATCAACTACCAGCGTCCTCGGAGGTGTTATAGGGCGTCACTGCACTATTGGCGCACTAGCCAGTACAATGGGTGTACCTTACAATGACTTCTGCAGGAGTTGTGAAGATGAAGAAGAAATTAAGCATCTTGGCGATTATTTCTTTGAGGACCTGAGAAACTTGCAAAATGTCCCACTGGAGAGACTAGTCACAACTTAGTTAGAGGAAGGAAATAAAATGCAGGCATCAGAATGAGCCTTAGGGCCACCGAGTAACTTGTCTTAGACAAGTACCCTGGTTAGCCTAATCTAACCTAATAGGAACATTTCGGGCATAAAGAGCTTTTGAGATACGAACACTGAAAAAAACTCCGAACTACGAAGATCTCTGGCCGGAATATTAAAGAAATTCCTTCCAACAAGTACGGAACAGTCAATAGCAGCACTGATCAAATCGAAAATTAAAAACAAAAATAATATTATTCTCTTATTTTGCAATAGTTTTAAGCTAATGAGTAAGCATCGGGCATCATAGGTAGGTATAGGTTATCAGAAGTGTAAATAAAGCAACGCAAATTGTAAGCCGACTTACTGGATCCGTTCAAGGGTGAAGGATATATCCCGGGGCTGCTAATTAAGAGGGCTTAATGTATCACTCCGTAGCCGAATGGGTTGGTGCGGGACTACGCCAGTGCGAAAGTACGCAAGTTCGAAAGTCCGGGCACGAAACACCAATTGACAGTCAATCTTTTTTCTAATAGAGGTCGGCTCTCGGCAGGCAATGGCACAACTTGCGAGTGTATTTCTGCCATGAAAAACCTGAAAAGTTCGGAGTCGGCTTAAAACTGTAGGTTTTCTACATCAAGAGAAGAACTGGATCTAGAACTCCAAAATATGCGTCGGCTAATGGGTAAGCAATCAGCTTTGTTCGCACACAATGAGATACTTCTTTACAAACAAGTTCTGAAACCTATCTGAACCTATGGGATTCAGCTATGGAGATGCACCAGCTATAGTAACACATTGCAAAAACAAAGATTTCAGACTAAGGCGCTCAAGTATGCTGTTTATGCTCCATGGTATATTAGGACGCAAGATCTAGAACGTGACCTCAATATTGATTCAGTTACGGCAACCATAAAACAATTTGCAAAGTCGCACACAGATCGACTAAAAATCACAAGGAAGCTTTGACACTTAAATATAATACAAAATGGAAACGAAGGCTCAAGCGTAAAAAACCTCTAGATTTAAATTAATAAATAAACAAAAATCAGTTAAAAGTATGAATTATATTTTGTTGACGATTATGATATTATGAGCAACATTCGATCTTCGACTGTAGTCGAAAGTGCTGATCGAACGAATTTTCATTTGGTATTATGGTGCTCATTCCCTGAAGAATAGGACTATTGTGATTTTCGATCGCTCGACGCTTTTACAATAGATAATTTTTTCTCAGCTGATACAGCAAATCAAAATTAACAGCATTTTTAAAAGTTAAAAAAGGTATTTTTTGTGAAAATGAGTACAACCGAGTTGTGGTTCAACGATTAATCGGACGACGAACGATTAGTGGAACTAGCTAGAAGTAGAAATCGGTTGAGGGACGCATCCAACCCCCTAGAAATGGTTTCCACTGAGTAAGGTTAGAATTTTCCAAATGTGTTGACGTACTTAGTATTACAGAAATTTCCTTACAGATTTTTAAAGAACTTTAGATTATATAAAGAGGCGTTTATGAACCTACTGTTTAGTACAGAAAACCAGTTGCAGCAATGCACCCGAGCCAAATCCATTCCAAATATTTTAAAGCTAGCAACAGTTCTGCGATTTTGTGCTCAGGGATCGTGCCAATTGAGCATTGGTAATGAAGGTATGCTAGGACTTGCTCAACCCACAGTGTTTGTTGTGCTATAGGAAGTAATAGATGCTCTGGAATATTATATTTGTTAGGACCCCCACCTGTTGCTCGGAGTTCAGCTTTGTTTTGCGACATTTTTTCTTCGCTTTTGATTTCATGTCAGCCAAGGGAAAATAAAAATGTATTTCTACAAACATCACACAAAAAAACTATTATTAACCTTAATCCATTTTGCTGCCGTTCTAACTGGTGGTCCCAAGCAATTCGGCTCCGTTGTAAACTCCTCCCATTTTTTTGCTGCTTGAACTTCGGTGCAAATCCCTTTTGCGAATTGTGGATTCCCTTCCATTAATGCAAATAGCCTTTCTAATTGCTGTTTGGTACTCACGACTTTCGACCTGCATAAAAGTAACAAAATTAGTATATATTTATTATTTGGTTACTATAAAACAATAAATAATCGCAAACAACATACATTTTAACAAATTTTTCCCACAATACTCTGCACACTCGAAAGCAAAATTGCATTCGACTCTAAATTCGGTATACAACGAAATTTTCGACAGGGTCGCACCGCTCATATTATATTACTAAATGGACATTCGATTTTCGATCTTCGACAACCAGCGAATATCGAAGATCGAATCCAACTCATAATAGGGGTCATAAATTATTTGTTGTAATAAAACTCCATAAAAATTGCTCGTTAGTATATGTATGTAATATTACTTGTTGCAATGAAAATACTAATCAAAAAACAAAAGTCAATCGGTGGCCCACCCTTCAGCTTATTCATTGAAAACACGTACAGTTTTCTAATCCGCTTTGGATCAGTTCTAAGAGCTACATAATTAACGAATCAAGTTTGTAATTCTTCTTCTTCTTATGTATTCTCATATTTCACTGTATTACTGGTTTTGTTGCACTTTATCAATTTTAATTACTTTGTACTTCAATTAATTACAAAATTAATTTTTATTATTTACTATTTACTAACATTTCTCTTGTTACATATACATATACGTAAATGCATACAAATATACACACACACACACAAACACTCAAGCATTATGTGTGCTCGCACAAGTATTAATATTCATTTTGCGTTGCTCGCATTACTCGCCTTCAAATTGCTGCCATAGAATGAGTTACTCACTGGCTGATGGCGCACAAACTACACACTCACACACACACATATATTTTTTATAAGTATTGATGTATACGATTATTGTGCCATATTTATGTAGGAGTATCGCGTTACAGGCGTCGATTACTTGTCCGTTCCTTTATTTTATTTCTTTCCTGTCATAATGAAATGTTATTAAATTTGCTACTGTCAGATCGTCACGCACTCATCTCCAACTACAGCCTGAATTTAATTAACGAACTGTCTTAGATAAATATTAGGGCGCTGCAAATTGTTGTTATTCTTATTATTACAAACATCATTATTATCGTTATTTATGACTAACGGGTGTCGTGAGCTTTATTATGAAATCGTGTATGTGTGTTATGGGAGCTATTGGTTCTAGGTTCCATCGCTATTGCGGACAATAATCGAGTAAAGTATTCCCCAGGAATGGTAAATCCCTCAGTATATCTCAGGGACGGTAAAAATTGGAGTGCATTTCTATCTTGAAGTCGTCTTCTTCGTCTTGCAACCATCGTCTCCTTGGCCGACCTCTCCTTCTGCTCCTTCAGGATTTGCTTCAAACACTTTTTTGCTGGTTCTTTCGCTGATGTCCATACCACCGTAACCTTTGAGACTTTATAAACCACGTTACATTTCTTCCTTCATAAGATTCTCTATTTGTCATTTTTGAAAAAAAAAAAAAAAAAAAAAAAAAAAACATTCATTAATAGCTAAGACTTTGCTCAGTAATCCCTATCAGTTATATTAAAAAATTGTATATCGAGATTTTTACTATGGAATAAATCACAAATCAAAATTATTTTTAATTACTATTTTTTTTTGTTAACTTCTTACAAATAAATCAGTTTTTAAAAGAATTGACGATAACTTCCAAAACACTAGAATCTCTTAACATGTAATCATATGATAAATCACATTGGTTTTAGAATTTTTTTCAGGTGTGTAATTATTTGAAATATTACATAAGAATAAAAAAATCTTTCTAGAATCAAATCAGCAAACACCAAATATAAAGTGTTTTCCAGAAGAGGTGTTATTTTGATATTCAAAGAAAAATGCCATTTTTCAATATAAATGATCAGATGTTTATTTCATTATAAAGAGGAAGATATGCCGTTAATAGTGGAAAATAACATCAGGCAAATGACCACCACGTCCACGCTTACAGGACAATATCCTTTTCATGAAATTTTCCATAATCGGATTGCAAAGTGGCTGCCCTATGCCCTCGATAGCCTCACGAATTCCATTTTTGAGGTCTTGAATCGACCCTGGGCTGTTGGCGAATATCTTCTCTTTCACGTGGCCCCAAAGAAAAAAGTCACAAGGTGTTAAATCAGAAAATCTCGGTGGCCAATTGTGATCGCCGCTTCGAGAGATAACGCGGTCCGGAAACTTTTCCCGTAAAAGATCAATGCTTTCGTTGCTTTTGTGGCACGTAGCGCCGTCTTGTTGAAAATAAATGTTGTCCAGATCAATACCATACAATTCCGGCCATAAAGAAGAAAAATTGGCAAACCTTTTATAATTAGCGCTTATTTTTATGAGGATTCGAAAGTAATATAATGTAGTTTTATCAATCTGCTACTATTTTTGTTGGTGGAACATGTCCTATGTTAGTATATATATGCAGTCTAGAGCCATTGAAGGGTTAAAGATACTAAAAAAATCAAACTTCACTTCAAGATTTTTTGTTCAGCGGTAACCTTTGATTACCTGAAAATTAATGAAGAGTGAAAATTAATATTTTTTATTCTTGAAGAAAATCGATTTGCCAGGTTATTGGTAGCTAATTTTTAAATCGATGTAAATAGCACCAATTTAAAAAAAAAAATATTTTATTGAAGTTAAAGTATTTATATATTTTTTACTGTTTGTGACCCTTTTAATGCGACCTTTTAAAACCATTAAAAAAAAGAACTGATTGCATGGCCCTCCATTTGGGGGAAAACATCGAGCCGCACATTTCACATTATATCAAAAGCTTGGCCTAAATATAGGGCGAAGATGTGTAGGGCGCCAGTCCATTATTATTATTACCGATGTTATTGCGCAGTAAAACATTGTAAATTTATTTTCGGTTGTACTCTTCCCATCACAATTCGCAAATTATTCAATGAACCATCGCATAAACTGTGCAGCTTTACTCCCACAACTGGAAATGGCTCATAATTCCAATTTAAAATTTCCACGCTATTAAAGTTAATTAGAATGTATGTACGAGTATGAACATTTCGTTTTACTTACATAAATAAAATAAAATTCAGTTAAATCCTCTTCATACTCGTTTGCGCAAAGTAAGTTATTCTCGTAAGAGTGGGGGAAAAAGCACCATGAATAACTTGTGCTGCCTTTTCGCCCTCAGAGATAAGCCAGAGGCTGGTTGCGTTTTCGAAAAAAATCACCAATTAATTATTTAAAAAACATCAAAATTTAAAAAAAAAAAAAAAATCCTTCGGCACGAGTTTTTTATGTTTTTCAAAAGCAGTATACATTTTATTGAAATCTACCAAGTGGTTTTTAAGTTACACTGATCACCAGTTCAAAAAACGTACTTTTGAGAAAAATGCATTTAAAGTTTTGCTATCTGCTCCGGAGTGCCCGAGCGCCCTTTATTAATTCTTGATTAACTCGAAAAGTATTTGGCGGATTCACTTCAAATTTCCACACAATATTTTTAAGATATTATACTTTGAGAGGACAGATACCTGTAAAATTTCGAAAAAAACGCGTTTTTCTCAAAACTATATTTTTCGAATTGGCGTACACGATAATTCGAAAAGTTATTGACCGATCTCCCTGAAATTTTGCACACATCTTTTCTATGATATTGCTTTCCATGTGAATGAACAATTTCGAAAATTTTTCGAACCAAATATAGTCGGAAAATTCGCCCCAAAATTCATTTTTGTTTGAAGCATTTTATTCCATTTATTTTATTTGGTTTTTTGTATTCAGGTCATTGACGTCAATGCTACAATGCCGGTCGATTGATAAGCCTCGGTACGACCTTCCTGGAAGAATTGAGTGTACATCCGCCATTTTAAATTATTAAAATAAAAAAAAACATTTTTATATTATTTTAATGTGTAAATAAACTGCATGCCAATTTTGAAAAAAATATATTGACTTCTGCAGTTTAAATAATTTTAATGAAAATCAGGGAAAATATGGCCGTTTACAGGTATTTGTCCGCTTAAAAAAATGCAAAAAAAAAATCAAATTTTTTCAAAATTCTGACTATCCCTCACCCCTTAAAGTTTTAATTTTGATTCATATGGTTTTTGTTAGAAAATGCACTATATTTTCAAAAAACAAAAAAAAAAATTAAAATTAATTGAGAAACAAATAAGCTGTCAAAACTTGTGAATACTTCATTGTTTGCAAGTTATTTTACGCAGCGTATCTACATTTTTGTTGTTTTTTTTTTTTGAAATTTTGTATTGCAAAATTATTCTGTTAATATTACTAGGTTTTAAAATGAATTCAATTAATATCGAAAAAATTATTAAAAATACCAAGTTTTTTTGTGCCTCTGACTATCTTCACCTAACGCCTTAAATGCACTCAGGCTAGTACACACCTAAAAAAGCGTTGTTTATTATGCTGCCTGTGTTGGAAATTGCGCTTCTATTCCGCCAAACACATACACATACATACACAAACTTATATCCATATGCACATGTTTTCCCTTTAACAGATTAAAATGTCCTTGGCGCCACGACGCGTTGGCATTTGGACTTGCAGTGTAGAGCAAAACAAAACCCAGCGCATATACATACAAAGTGAATACTTTTGTGTGAATGTAGGTGTGTATGTGCACACACGAATCGCCAACGGGCAGTCCCAGTTCGACTTGAGAAAACAGCATAAGCAACAGCGTCACATTCAAACAACAATGGCAACTAAAATATGAGTAAAATCGAAAACAAGGCAACTAACAGCTGAGGGTCACCACTACATCACACAAGCACGCCAACATAGTAAATATGTATGTTGTAAGTGCGCATTTAGACAAATGCGTCTGCATCCTGCTGTCGTTCTGTTCCGTGGCTTTGGCTGCACTTTCTTTTACCTCTTCCACCTCATCTCCTCGCCGACTCTAACTGCCGCGGTTCCCCTGGCTACACGCGACCTTTTTCTCAACACATGACTATACATACACATTCACACATATGTGTGTACGTGTGTATTTATATGTCCATATTGTGCAAACTTGTCTCCGTTGGGGCTAACTCGTGTAGTCGGTCAGCCAACAGCCAACAGCCAGCCAGTCATCCAGCAAGGCATTCAGCCATTTAGCCGCTTCGCCGATGGTCATCTGCAGTCACAGTGTTGGCACAATGACTTTAACCCACTTTTGTAGCGTATTTATGCTCGCACAAGCAAATGTATGTATGTATACATCGTATGCCAATATGTACACATGTATGTATGTATGTAAGGGCATAGAAAGATCTACAGTCCCGCAACCAATCAGCCAGTGAACCACTCATGACCATTGTCAATATCAATGGCCATCCAATAGCATTTTGCTGTCATCCTCTCAAGTGCGTGTATGTGTGTGATTGTGTGTGTGCGCATGCACATTGCTCATGTCATTGTTATCGCCATCAATGTTTTGCTCTTTTATTGTTGTTGCAATAATTGCTTTGGTGCTTTTGCTACTTGTGCTTCTCCTTTGTTTTTAAATCGTTGAAAGACGTAATTGTCCAGCGCATCGCATTTGTGCACTTTTTCCAGTTTCTCTGCTCGTTTTTGTTTTGCTACCGCCACTGCTACCGCGCCTAAAACTAGGTTGACCATCACCTAGTTTTTTAAGTTCATTTTTCTATTTCTCTACCTTTTTTCTTTCTTTGCCCTACGTTTGTTCAGCCGTTTTGCTCATTATCAGTTTTCACTGTCATTGATGACGGCTTTTTTACACGTGAACGGCTGGACCTTCCGAAGCCAATCCTCGGATTTGTGAGTTGAATCGAAGGCTTAAATAAAAACGCTTAGGCGCGTAATGGATGAAGGCAAAATTGTGATATGGGAGGGAGACAAAAGCGCGAGACATTTTTTTAGATTGAAAATCTATTAATCTGTTTATATTTGTGTAGGAAGCAGCTGTCATCATAAAGTAAGTTTACTTGTGACATTCCGCATTTAGATCTATGGTTCGATTCCCAATACGAACATGAAAAAGGAAGAAAAAAAAAGAAATGAAAATGAGATGGAAAACTGTTACTGATAACAGACATTCTAAATTCAAAGACCTTGAATTTCGAAAGACTCTCATGCGCCAAAAGGCGTCGGACGTCAATCATACAGGGTTTCTCAAATTCGACGGACCCATCTGGCAGCCCTGTATCTTTTGACAGAGATGTCAGATCGCTTAATGACATAGCACGTTGGAAGCGTCAGTCCAAGCAGATTTTTACCATGGAACAGTACATGCCACGCGAGCGCTCCCAAATTGTTGAAATTTACCTTCAACAAAAGAAATCAAACGTGCGTCTAAAAACTTAAATAATGTAAAAAGTGCGCCTTCTAAGAACACCGTTAAACGTTTGTACGAAAGGTTTTCGACTGGTGATGCTCTTTCTAATCCAAAGAGGCCAAATCAAAACCGACCAAGGCGTCGCCAAGGACATCCCAAAATCGCCGTTCTCAGGAGTTGGGCATTGCTCGGACCACTTTACAACGTATTATCCGCATTGATTTGCATTTATTCCCATATAAGATTCAATTGACGCAAAGATTGTTGCCTGCGGATAAGCCTCGTCGATTGGAATGCGACCAAAGAGTCATCGAAATCCGTCGGGTCCGTCGAATATGGGCAACCCAGTATTTGACACTTGTAAACAGGGCAGCTGCGGTGTGCAAACAGGCAAGCAATGAGCGCGTAAAGGTCAAAGTAAAGGTTTTCATCGCAAAGTTATTTAAAAAACGTTTAGGTGATTAATTTTGCGCCACCTTGTACTAGTTCTGAAACAGATTAGTTCAGGTTATCTATGCCCTTTGGAGTTATATCGCTGTTGGTATGTATCAAAATAAAGGTTTCCATCACTCAAAATTATTATTTTCTTTTTTTTGTTTATTAAAAACGTTATTGAAAATAAAATTTAATGATTAATTTTGCGCCACATTGCGTAAATGTTAAGATGCCTTCATTCTTGTACTTGTTTCTCGCAGTTCTACTGACGTCTTGGGTTAATGGCAAAACAGGCAAATTGGCGAGAATTAGTTGAAAGATAGAAATAATAAAATCCAAACAGCTCTCCGACAGCCACATCAAAATGTCAAATAATGATTAGTTAGTTACAGTCATAAAAGCGTAGTCACTGTTAAATAATAACAACAAATGATTTTTCGAAAATTCGCAAATTTATTGATAATTTGGTCGTCAATACTCAATGCAAATACCTCAGTAGCAAGTCCAATCTCTTGCATTGATCTAAATTACATGGCTTGCGTCTGCGAAGCTGCACTTTCGTCTGATTCCACACATTTTCTAAGGGATTTGAATCCGGTGACTGAGATGGCCAATCTAAAGTGACAACTCCGTTTTGCGCCTTCCACTCGCTACACGCTCGACTCCAATGTTTCGGATCGTTGTCCTCTTGAAGGATCCAGATTTCATTTTTCTTGATATACCATTGCTTAGCAGATGGCAACAAAGCCTTTTAATATATTTTATTCCTTTTTTCGGCATTTAAATTCTCGGTAAATATGAACAAAGTACCGAAACCTTTGTTTGACAAGCACCCCCAAACATGGACCTTCACGGGGTGTTTAATAGTCCGTTGAAGCATCCTACTGGTGGAGGATGTCCGGACGTGTTTGATGCTCAGAAATGCCCAGAAAGAGGATTCATCCGAAAAAATTACGTTGCTCCAATCGCGGTCCAAGTTTTCCTTCGCCCATTCCACTCGCTTTTCAACGTGTTTTGCACTCAACATTGGTTTTTCCAAAGTACTGCGATATTTCAGTTTATTGGCAAGCAAGAGCCTGCCAATCGTTCCGTAAGATATGTCAACACCTTTTGCTTTCAATTTCACAGCAGCTCCACGTAAAATCTCAGTTGGATCTTTCGAGAACAATGCGAGAATCTTTTTTTCGTCTTTTTTTGATTTTTCCGCGAAAAATGATTATATGATTGAGAATGTCGATTTTACTCTCAGCCAGCTCCACTAGCCTCTATGAAATCCTTTTTCCGCATGCAGTAGCGTCATCAATATTCACTTTTTTTATGCACCACCATACCAAGCATTTTGCAAATTATCAGCTATGCAGCCAACCAACCAACCAACCGGCAAAGCAACTCAGTCAACCAATCACTCAGCCAGTTCAGCCAACCAGCAGCGATTCATTTTCAATCAGTCCGACAGATTTTCTCACTTTTGCTAAAATACAATTTTCATGTATTTTTGTTGTTTTTTTGTATTTGTTTTTACATTCAAAACTCGTTCAGAACTCGTTTGCGTTGGTTTGGTGACGCTTTGATGGTTTGTTATTGTTTTCACTTTTGCTTTCTTCCACTAACCAATTTTCAATTATTTCCCCATTGTACAGTTTCATTGTCAGCAATCAGACGGCCGGGCAAGCATTGAGCGACATTGATGACGGCAAAAAGGCATTTCGATTAGTCGAAACCAATTTGAGTGAGCAGCAATGAGTGAAGTACATAGATGGCCACCAGAAGGGGAGGAAGGCATAAGAAAGGTGTCGAACTTTTTTCAAAACATAAACAATGACCGATCATCAAAAAAAAAAAACAGAGGTTGCCAACTACATAAATAACAAAACCAAAAAAAGTCAACAAAAGCAAGGAAATCCATTAAATTGGTGTGGCTGGAAAGTGGTATGAAAGTAAGCAAGCTACTCGTCCATCGTTCACGGACAGGGTGATGCTGAAATTTTCTGCTATCTCTCTGCTCATTGTTTGTTGTTAAACGGAAGGGGAAGGTGTGACTGTGTAAAACTATGTTGTTGATATTGCGCTGTTGTGCGCGTTGCTGTTGAATCCCCTTTCGGTGTTGGCCCAGCCCAATTCGAGCTTTTATTTTTTCATCATTGTTTATATTCCCTTTATTTTATTGCTTTTTGTAATTTGTGGCGTGCTTTTTACCAATTGAAAATTTCCCCCACAAAAAAGTAGCCGAAACAATATTTGTTACATTTTTTGGCAGTTTGTAAACTGGCGCATTTTCGCGCTCAATGAACTGTGTAAGGTGCAAAGGTGCGTAATGGGCGCGGTTTAACAAATTTACACTCTAATAAAATAAAATTAAATAGAAAATAAAAAAAAAATTAATTAGAGAAAACAAAATTTTATTTGCAAGCATAAAACAGAGCATAGAATAACACAAAAAATATTGAGTTACATCAAATTAAACTAAGTTAAGGTAAAAAAATTAAATAAAGTAAAAGTATGTAATAAAACGAACTAAAGTAAAATGAAACATAATTAAACTGAACTAAATTAAAAAAATATATTAAAATAAAGCAAAATAAAGAAAAAAGGGTCTTAATAATCTAAAATTATTTTACAATCTCGCATTTTGGGCGAAAAATTTTAACTCAAAAACTCTATCTTTTACCGCTGTATTTCAGCCTAATTGCACTCTTAGATAGCTTCAGTTGAATTTTTAGTAGCACAAATGTCAAACACAATTTGTTATTTGATAGTTGGCAATTCAGCTGTCAATCAGTAAGAAAAGATTTTTGATCGGTTGCGTAGTTTTCGTTTGGCGTTCACTGAAAAATGGAAAATAAAAATGAACATTTTCGTCATATTTTGCTTTTTTATTTCCGCAAATGGAAAACCGCATCGCAAGTTCATAAAAAGTTATGTGCTGTTTATGGTGACGCAGTCTTAAAAGAACGGCAGTGTCAAATATAGTTTGCCAAATTTCGTTCTGGTGAGTTTTCACTCAAAAATGAAAAACGCACTGGTCGTCCAGTTGAAGTTGACGACGCCCTATTCAAAGCAATAATCGATTCGGATCGTCACAGTACAACACGTGAAATTCCATCATGGCAATACAAGGCTACACACATCTTTGGCCACTCGGCAAAACTTATTGGAGCTTGGTTGGGATGTTTTGCCACATCCACCATATAGTTCTGACCTTGCACCATCTGATTACTTTTCCTTTCGATCTTTACAAAACTCCTTCAATGGTAAAAAATTCAATAATGATGATGATGTCAAATCGTACCTGATTCAGTTTTTTGCTAATAAAAACCAGAAGTTTTATGAACGTGGGATTATGATGCTGCCTGAAAGATGGCAAAAGGTCATTGATCAAAATGGGCAATGCACTACAGAAAAAGGTTATTTAGTTCCATGAAAAAATTGTCTTTGATTTTCTACACACAATGCGCAATTACTTAGTTGACAACCCAATAGTAATTTGCGACTGCCAAAGCTGAATGGGCTGGCCCGTGAATAGAAAAACTTTTTTCTAATGGCGGTCATTAAAAACAATCTGCCGTTCGGAGTCGGCTTAAAACTGGAGGTCCCTCTATTTGTGTGGAACAACATCAAGACGCTCGCCACAACTAGGAGCAGGAGCTCGGCCAAACACCCGAATTGGGAGTTTAAGCTCGGTAAACTACAGGGTCGGGCACTCGAAGTGTAACCAATTAAAAAGGCCATAAATTTAGTTTGGAAAATTACTTTTATTCAAATCAAATTAAAAAATGTGTGAAAGTAATACAAAATTAAGAATTAATTTTCTTTTGCTCGATATGACCAACTTTTACTCTGACTATGGCCTCAAGACGGTCCAGAAACGAAACGCATGTTGTCCGAATGTGACTTGCAGGTATTTTAGCCCACTCGCGGACAATGGCTTTCTTCAGCGCCTTGGCACTGGTGAATCTTTTAGTTCGGACCTTGCTCTCCCAAATGGATCAAAAAGAATAGTCCAACGAATTCGCGTCTGGTGAATTTGAAAGTCATTGTGTGGACGTTACACAGTTGGTACGTTGTTTTTTAGCAATTCTTGGTTCACTTGGGGTTTGTGAGGCGGTGCCGCCGAGTTCTTTTCACACGCCCATGGTCTGTCACCGAAATGTTTGTCTGCCCACGGCTTCAAGTCAATCTCCAGGCTACTTGACCTATTACTTAAGTATACTTAAATTGATTTTAATTAAAAAGTATACAAGAAAAACCAAATAAATTGGAATTAAATCGAATTTAAAAATACTTTACAATCGATTTCAAAGATAATTAAAAAAATATATAGATATTGTTTTTTTTTTTTGCTGCACGTTTGCTTGTTTTTAAATGTTATTGCATGCGTGCGATTTTTGGTCGGCTTTTAGTACATAAATCAATAAAGTGTGCCACAGTCAAAACTGGCTGCATGATTAAGCTCTGAATTTACGATTTTTCACTTCTTCTTTTTCTTCTTTATTGGCGCAGTAAGCGCTTAAATGGTTTTGGAGGAGCTCAACAAAGCGCGCCAGTTGTTTCTTTTACGTAGTAGCCGACCCTACTAGTCCGGGAGCCAGGGATCGATTTTGGACTGCGTTTTTATACCGTTAAATTCTTGACTATACTTGTGATTTAGCTGTCATGAATAACGAAAGTTAACGTCAGCTGGTGCCCCCGCGGTGGGTGTGATTGTGGGAGGGTACGAAACGTGTCGAAAAAAAATGTCTACCAACTCATTTTATACCGGCTGAAATTGTTTTCATGTATTGTTGACATTTAGTAGAATAAAAAAAAAAATAGTCAACTGCGCCGTAGAGGGGGGGAAATACGTCAGCTGAACGCAATGATACATTCTTGCTTCGGCTGACGGTTTCCCACCGCTATAAACGCAGCTGACCATCATTATTATATTTTCATATGTATCCAAAATTATGTAAACAAATTTTCAATCGGCATAAGTAGTTTTACTTTTTAATTTTTTTTACAAGTTCACCTGTTTAGCTGACATATTTTCCCACCTCTACGGCGCAGCTGAATATTTTTTTTATTCTACTATATGTGAACAATACATGAAAAAAATTTCAGCCGGAATTAAATGAATTGTTAAAAATTTTTTTTTCGACATGTTTCGCAGCTTCCCACTCACGTACTCACCGCTACTGGACCAGCTGACGGTTGGTTTCGTCATCGGTAATCGGTATGAAATGATGAGGTCAAAATGACCCCTGGCTCCTAGACTATAAATATGAATGACAGGTTAAGCCAATACCTTTTCCCTTTTTGGTCCGTCCAACGCAGTGTAGTTATTTCTCCCTCCTCGTGCATCGTATCGAATACCTCTGGAACCGGTGCGTTTTTGTCCAAATTATAATAATTGGCGCGTACATTCTGTGAGATATTTGACCGAGATTCTCCTCCTATTTGTGGTGTGCGTCTTGCTGTTGTTCCACAAATGAACAGACCTACAGCCGACGCCAAGCGGCAAATAGCTTTTATGAGGCAGAATACACTCGTAGCTTCGCCATAACCTGCCGAGGGGCGACCGCTATAAGAAAACACTTATTCTATCATTTTAGTGTTTCATGCACGGAGATTTGAACCTACGCACTCCCGAATCATGGCCACGCACCAACCCATTCGGCTACGGTGCCCGTTTCCAACTTTACATCATAAAAAACTAAATCTTTGTATGGAAAATATTCTGCAAGCCAATTCAAAAACTAGTATGTCCTTATGTCCAAAACATAAAAAAACACCCATTAGAAATGTTCGAGATGCCTTTTACTTTTCTCCTTCTGTCTAATTCACTCTAAGCTGCTAAAAGTTGCTCGCTTCAATAAAGGTAGGACGCAAAAGTAAACCCTGCTGATGCTCTTGCGAACCTCGGAAAATGATTGCACCAGTAATTCGTCCATTAATTTCTTTGTCAGTCTGCATCTCAGAACGCAGTTCAAGTTCATACAATATTTGCAATTTATTTGATTTGTTGCCATTTTGCCACTGCTGCTGCTCCGTTGCTCCGTTGCTCCATTGCTCCATTTGTTCTCAAGTTTGTGGGTACTCGCATTAAATATGTTTGCAAATTGTCAGTCTGCGCACTTAATTGAAATTTATAAGCAATTCCCCGTGCAGCTCGCTCACATGTTACGTTTACGTTTATTTTCTAAAATTATGCATGAGTGTTGGTTGATTGAAAAGCAAATGCAGTGCTAGTTGCTGCTCTTGCCATTGCGGTTGTTGTGCCAATTGTGACGCATCATTTGGCATTAATTGCCATTACTCGGTGCCTGTTGCTTTGCTGCTATTGACACAAATAAAGGCGATGCTTTGTAATCGCTGCCATGTAATCAGATACTCTTGCGTCACGCGGACAGACCTTCAAGTATGTTAATTTATGAGTGTGCATGTTGTTGAATTTTGTTTACATTGAGTGCACCTATGACCGTATGGTGATTGAAAAATTAGTTAGCAAAAACACAAAAAAAAAAAAATTGATATTATATATAAAAAGGCGAACAATGGGAACCTTTGTGGTTGTGCGGCTTGCCAGTTTTATTATCTAAGATTTTGCAATTTCATAGAACAAATAAGAATAATAAATTTCATTAGAACAGTAGATGTAATATTTAACTTTAAATTTCACTTGGCAGAGTACATTAAAGTGAGGGAATGCATGGCGTATACGTAATATTTTCGTTTAATGATTTGATTTTTCTTTTGAATATGCAAACATGAGTGTTGTTTTTGTTTTGTGGGGGTTTTATGAGCTTTTCAAACTCTTCCTCCTTTTTATGCACTTGTTTTGCTCCCGTTAATATTTGAGATTTTCTCTTGTACTGCTCATCTTTGCTAACAACATTTATCGCTAAATTTGTCAGATATTTGAATTGCGAATTAAAATTCGGACTTGCTCATATTTTTGTGCCATTTGGAAAGCCATTTGTCATTAAAAAATATACATTTTTTTAGCATCTTGACTTTCTTTAAAAATTGTTGACTTCAGTAGTCGACTTGCATGTAATGGCTTACCGGGAAAGTGGCTTACTTGAGAAAATTCTTATTTACGTCACTTACTATATATATATTTATACATTTATTATCTACTATATATTTGTATATATACCTAAATATAATTGGGTGTTTGGCCGAGCTCCTCCTCCTATTTGTGGCGTGCGCCTTGATGTTGTTCCACACAAATAGAAAGACGCATAGTTTTCAGGATGGCAGATGGTTTTTTATGAGGAACTTTTTCATGGCAGAAATACACGCGGTGGTTTGTCATTGCCTGCCGAGGGGCGACCGCTATTAGAAAAAACTTTTTCTTCATTTTGGTGTTTCACCGAGATTCGAATCAACGTTCCCTCTGAATTCCGAATGGTAGTCACGCACCAACCCATTCGTTTACGGCGGTCGCCTTCTGATTAGTTTGGGTAAAAAATTAACCATTTTCGAGACATTCGATTTTAAATTTGTTTTTATATATTTGTTTTTGTTTTTCCTTTTTTTCTTTTTTTTTAATGTACCTCCTCTTTACCCGATTTTTTTCTATTCTTAGTTAAATTAATAAAAATTATCGATAAAATTTTAGTCAAGCCTTGGAAGATAAAAATGTTTGCTCGATAAAGTTTTGAATTTACGTCTTTTCACTACTTCTTACTTCATTTCATTAAAAAAAATGTGATGGTCACTATTCTGCTAATTATTTTAAAATAAAAAAAAAAAAATTTTTAACTATCCTTAAGCATCTGGTACGCGAGTAGCCCAGTCACAAACTTCCGGTCATTTGAAAAACCAAATAACAGGAAAAGTTGTTTCGCTCCTCGGCAGGTAATGACAAATCTCTTAAGCTCCTTATAAAAACTAGCATCTGCAAACATTTTTTAATTTCCTTTAATGATTTTTCTAAAGTCCTTTTACTATTATTATTTATTAATATTATTATCGTGTATGGAAAATTTTCATCTGCAGTTGGTCTTTTTTAACAATGCATGTATCGGTTTATATATGTACTTACCAACAAGATGTTCGCTCTCTTCCGCTCTCTTTATTGGGTAAAAAACCGTAAAATCCTGCATGTATCCAGAAGCGTAGCTTCACTATTTCGTCAGTTTTGGCAGGAGATGCGCACTGGCTAGAGCCTACTTCAAATGTTTTTCATATTTCAGCGGACGGACCTAATTTAAAAGTACTTAAGGGAAATGGCATTTCCAATCGTTGGCACTCTACGCCGCCGCAGTATTTTTTTTTTATAAAATTATAAAATAAAATTGGATGTTTAGCGCATATAGTGCATCCTAAATTTTTTCAAAATATATCAGACGTTCAAGACGTTCTTTTTATAATCAAATTTTTTGTAAAAATATTTTTGTTTTGTTGGTCAATAATTTGGCATAAACTCCTGGCATAAACTCCTTAAACCATTTGAAACCATCACTGGCGATCGTTACCGACTGCAGCTATTGCGTTTGAATCGAGCTCTCAAAGACAAGCAGCCGGAATGGGACGGTAGACATGACTGACGGTAGACTGTTCCGAGCAATGCAGTCAGCCCTTATTGGAGACCGGTTAACTTCTTACGAGAGCATCACCTCGAGTCCTTTTTGCGCTGGATGTATGGATGATGAGGTGGAATCATCTCAGCACCTTCTCCTTAGCTGCCATGCTCTGGCGCCTGCTGATATAGCTGGCGCTGACATTAAAAATTTGATGAATTTCATCAGCAGCACAAAGCGGTTGGCGCAAATATAGTCATCGTTCGTAATCCGCATGCTCCTAACCATCCCAGCACCACCTCTCCCCTCCCTCTCCCTGCATCCCATCGGGCATCCCTCAAAAGAACGCGAATTTTTCGTCAGACGAATCCGTATGCTGCCTGAAAAATTAAGTAAAAGTGTAGCTTCCAATGGCACATACTTCGTACAATGTCATGCATTATTTAATTCTTTAAATAATTCGTAACTTTGGCTAAGAAAGGACGGAAATTTGTTCCCTTACCCAATGTAAATATCTTAAATGACTGTGATTGCAGAGCTTTGTATAAATATTTATCCTGCTGGCTCAAATAAAATAGGGAAATTATATTAAATTAATTTTCATAAGTACCCGTTTGACCTTAAATAAAACTAGCTGTATTTTGTGCTTGCTGAAATTTTAAGTTACTTTTGTATTTTATAATAAAACTCGTGAACCTGAACCTGAATTATTCCAACTGACACCATATCAATATTATAGTCGTACTTTCTGTTAGTTTTAAGTGCCCATATATATATTCATATCTTTTCTTTTTAAATAAAGAACATAAGAACTAACTAACTAACTGAGTCTAACCTGCACTTCTTTGCTCCTTTCAGATGATGCTGCACGCTTGGGAGAATTACAAACTCTACGCCTGGGGTAAAAACGAATTGCGGCCGCTCAGTCAACGACCACATTCGGGCAGTATTTTTGGTGCCTACGATCTGGGCGCGACCATAGTCGATGGTCTGGACACACTCTATCTAATGGGGTTGGAGAAGGAGTATCAAGAGGGACGCGATTGGATCGAACGTAAATTTTCGCTAGACAACATTAGCGCCGATCTATCGGTATTCGAAACGAATATCCGTTTTGTTGGTGGCATGCTGACGCTGTACGCTTTCACCGGTGACAACATGTACAAAGAGAAGGCACAACACATCGCTGACAAGCTGTTGCCTGCCTTCCAGACGCCCACCGGCATACCATATGCGTTGGTAAATACACGAACCGGTGCAAGTAGAAATTATGGTTGGGCTTCAGGTGGCAGTTCGATTTTATCCGAAGTTGGCACATTGCATTGCGAATTCGTATATCTAAGTGATATTACCGGTAATCCGCTATACAGGGAGCGTGTGCAAACTATACGCCAAGTTTTGAAGGAGATAGAGAAGCCAAAGGGTCTCTATCCGAATTTCATCAATCCAAAAACGGGCAAGTGGGGACAAAGTGAGTATGGATGGGGGAGGATGATGAGGAAATAATAGAAGTGTGTATTTGTATGTTTTGTTATTCACGAACTCTCTGTATTGCAGTGCACATGTCGCTGGGCGCTTTGGGCGACAGTTTCTTTGAGTACCTGCTGAAGGCGTGGCTGCAGTCTGGACAGGTAGATGAGGAGGCGCGTGAAATGTTCGACGAATCGATGGTAGCGATTAATGAGCACATGATACGAACCAGTTCGGGTGGGCTGACGTATGTGTCCGATTTGAAGTTCGATCGCTTGGAACATAAAATGGATCACTTGGCGTGCTTTGCAGGTGAGAGAGGCTGCTCGGGCTTTACAAATAAAGGTGGATACGAATTTACACACAGGGGCTAATCTCATTGTTGTTACCAATTCAATAATTGAGAGTGGAAGTGTAATTGTACCAAGCCTAGACGATTTTACAACGTTGAGGTTATTATTTTTAGGTTGAAGTAATTTTGGCAGAGAAGTGTATAGCAACAGCTTAAGCACAAATGTTGAATTAAAATACGAGGTCCAGTGTGGCATTTATGAAATGAAGCTGGTATGTTGCTAAAATGTTAAAGAATTGCAGAATGGTTAAATTTCATCAAAAGAATCATACTCTAATTCGACTATAAATGCCGAAGTTATAACGAAATTTGTTAAAAGGCGACCCCTACATTGTAGAATTTTTTCTTTAAATACTTCTACGGGAATAATCACAATACTTCCTTCGCAATATCCCAATTATTTTTGGCGTGCTTTCATTTTAATTTAATTTAATTTGATTTTACTGCTTTTTATTAGTCGACCTCCTTGATTTGACTATGAATCTGTCAATGTCGTCTATTTTCCATTCTGCAATTTCTTGCAAGTTAACCATTTAGAATCCCCACAGCATTCTATGTCGTAGAGCCCCAGCCTTGGGCACTCACACAGACAATGAAATACTGTTTCTTTAGATTCTTGTTGATTGCCGCTTCTGGATCTATCGTTGTACGGCCATCTCTTCTTCCTGGCATGGTCTACCGAAAGGCCAATGGCCGCTTATTGTTGACGTAATTCTGAATATGTCTACTCATGGCTTTCTTAACAACTCGTCAGCTCGGGATTTATTGAAATTGTGCCCCGTTTGTTTAGTTATTTTGTAGGTATCCATGTTAGTTCATCCGTCAACGGCCTGCTTCGGGAATAGCGGCAAGATCTGCCTTTTGCGCACTCCTTGGGGATAGCCTATTTCAACTGCTTCGGATTCGTTATAGTACCCTATAGTAGTACTACCAATGAGCTTTAGAACAAATTATCTTATCGAGACAAACTCACTGATATATCAGACCCCAAGTTCCGACTACAAATGCTGAAGATATGAAGAAAATTGTCAAAAGGCTGTCCTTACGTTCGGCCAAAAGAAATTTGTTTCGAAATGGTTTTACAAAAATAGTTTAAACTCAAGGGTATGCGGCGACCTTTCGCAACAATCGGGTATTTAGAACTGGCTTTTGAAGAAATTGCGAAACGGAAAAACCTAAGCTGAGTTTTAATAACTGCTACAATAACAACAACTACAACAATATGTGGCTATGAATCGGATATTGTGTACTGCAATAAAGAAGTGCATACAAATTTTAAAATTTCAAATTAGGATGTCTTCATTGGGCACCCTATAAGGCGCCCTACAGGCGACCGCCGTAGCCGAATAGATTGTTGCGTCGGTAATGCACGCTTTCGAATCTTCGTGCATGAAACATCAAATAATAGAAAGTGATTTTTCTAAGAGCAATCGCCCCTCGGCAGGCAATGGCAAGCCTCCGAGTATATTTCTGCCCAACCAAAGAGTTAGATTAGATTAAATTAGATTACATTTGTAGGGGGTTGGACAAGGCCAAGCACTCAGTCAGGAGACCATTGTACTACACCCGGATAGATTTCAGTAGAAATAATAGAGATAGGAAAGATAAAATATGGTTGGTAAGACGGAAAATTTAGCTGAGGTCACTCGTGCACAAACTCTGGGATTCATTGATGAATCTTAAGAGATCCGGAAGAGAAAGTGTATGAACTTTTTTCCTACTCAGTATATCGCAACCCAATATCCTAAGTCTGATTCTGGAAAACGCCGGACAGCTACATATAAAATGTTCTGCAGTGTCGTCATCCTCAAGACTGGATAGGCATATCGGGCTGTCTACGACCCCCATATGCCATATGCTGACCACAGCATAGTGTTAGGAGTTTTAGGAGAAAGGTCGCTATGTTCCTGTTTGGCTCTTTCACAAAGCACTTGGCTACTCTGCACAAGTTCATCCCAGACCAACGACCTCATGAAGACGTCAATTCATAGTTGAATCGATGCGGAATCGACACCTAGAAAGGATTCAGGGCCTAGTGGCTTACTTGCAGAGCCTTCATTAGCCAATTTATCAGCTAACTCTGTAATACCGCAGGGTCCAGACACCCAAATAAGACTAACTTTGTTGTGTTTTGCAACACTGTTCAGTTTTGTCTTACATTCACCGACTAACTACGAAGAACAGCGTGGGTTAGCAAGGGCTTTCAGTGCAACTTGACTGTCACTATAAATTCCAATACTGTTGCCTCGCCACTTTTTCTCAATTAGCCAGTATGCCACATTCAAGATGGCATAGACTTCCCTAAGGAATACCGTGGTCATCTGTCCTGTGGCATAGGAGTACTTAGTGTCTTCGTCTAAGGACCATCCATCACTAGTGTGGGATCCGTCGGTGTAGAAGGGAACCAATGGGTACATACAGTTCGTGAAAAATGAGTTTTGACATATAAAATAAAATCAATTTTTCGACTTCAATAACAAATAGATAAATAGTGTATCTTTAACTTCTTTCTTCTTCATATTATAACACAGCATTTGAAGGGAATTAATAAAAATAAATTAAAAAAAATACTAAAACACAATCAAAAATGAAGAGTGAAAACCGAATTGGTTCAAAATTCCTCGAAAAATACGATTTTTTTCTATTTAATTCACATTCACCTCTCAAATTTACGCTCATTTTCTAGGTGGTCTCTTCGCCTTAGCTGCTAATACGCGACAAAATCAATATGCCAATAAATTTATGGAAATTGGCAAAGGTCTGACAAATACCTGTCATGAGAGCTATGCAAGAACATCTACCAAATTGGGTCCTGAAGCTTTTCGGTTAGTCATAATTCTTTCAATAAATTTTATATTATCATCTACTAAAAAAAATCGCATACTTTCGCCAACAGCTTTAGCGACGCAGCCGAAGCGCGTGCCTTGAAATCTCAAGAGAAATACTATATACTACGACCGGAGACGATCGAGAGTTACTTTGTGTTGTGGCGTTTGACGCACGATCAAAAATACCGCGACTGGGGCTGGGAGGCTGTGCAAGCGCTAGAGGCACACTGCCGCACGCCACATGGCTATTGTGGCATCAAAAATGTGTATCAGGAGACACCGCAGAAGGATGATGTGCAACAGAGTTTCTTCTTGGCGGAGACATTAAAGGTAAGTTCAGCGCAACTGGCTGACAACCAAAGGTTATTTATGCTATTTCATCTGCTATTTTTTTATTACTTTTCGCTCCTTTTTAGTACTTGTATTTGCTCTTCTCCGACGACTCCTTGCTGCCGCTAGATGAGTGGATATTCAACACGGAGGCGCATCCGTTGCCCATCCGTAGCGCGAATGCCTTCTATCGCGCGGCACCACCCGCCCAAACGCAACTCGACGAGAATCGTTAAAATGTTACGCTAATGCATTGACATTTCACATTGACGCTGCGTGTGGTCCTCAATGTGCCTCTCAAATGGGGTCACTCCAATCCAAATGTAAACCTCTGCAATTAGTGTTAATTTGTTTTTTTTTTTTAACGAATATGTAGTTATTTTTAAATTTTTTTAGTTTTTTTAGGAACGCATTGAAATGTAGCTTATATTTATATAATAGTTGCCTAGACGATCCACACTGGGTATGTTATATTTTTTTTTTTTTTTGTTTTTTATATAACTTGTTTAGGATTTTTATTTGTATTCTGAGTGTGGAGATAATCGCATATATACGTGACATGTATGTACATAAGTTTGTATATTTTACCTGTACACCGACAACCGGTTATTTCTTTTTACTTACATACGCATGTGTAATATAATATATTTCGAATGTGGTAATAGATTTTATTTCAATTTTTTTTTTCATAGAACATAAATCTTAGTAATAAATTTTTAGGGCGTAACACTTTTTTTCTAAATTTTTAAATTGTTCATGACGGTTTTGTTCAACGTTGACCCGTGAAGGCTTTATACACTTGTAAGAACAAGCAAAACAACAAACAACTATAAATTGTAAAAGTTTTCTTTAACACATTGCCAAGTATGTTCTCTGTAATGGAATGCATTAAAATAAAAAAATTATTCTGTACATGTGAAAATGCCAATGTAGAAACTATTATATATATAACGAAGAAATATATGTATGTATTTACTTACTGTTTTGTTTGTCGATAATTGTAACAAAATAGCAACAACTGTATCGTAAACAAATAACATTTATTTGCAATTCACGCACCTATGATATTAAACGTAAACGGGTTGAAAAACGCTATGTATAGATAACTTAAGCCGGACGATTATTTTCGTTATATGAAAAACTTTGTAAAAACCTGACGGTCTCGAAATGAAAATCTATATTTTTAACGATTTATTTTGGATTTTGATTTCGTGTTCATGAATTTGCTTCATTTATTCTCATCAAAGTTAGTTGGTACTCGATTTTTTTCCGTAATTTTTTTTTTTTTATTTCACGTCAGTACGCATTTAAAATGTAGAGAGAGTTGCGCTGGGTATAAGGCGATTACAGATTTCAGCGAATTTTTTTTATGTATTTTTTTGTGTATTCTCGAATGCCTCTGAAAGGCACCAAAAATTGACAATGATAAACTTTTATCAGCAGCAAGTCTATAAAGCATTTCTATTAAGCGGGTATTCTAGTGTAGAGGCATGAATTTGAGGTGTGTTTTCGGGTGCTATAAATAAAAAATAAAAAATATTTTTACCATTAATTTTTTAACAAGGTATTTATTAACAAAGGGTGGTTAAGTTTCAAGGACCGGTGTTTATTTTGAATAAAATACAATTTTCTTAGGGAATTATTGTCATTTCTCTTCATTATGATAATATTGGGCTGGCTTAATTACTTATGGGGCAAAATATCGGCCAAATGGCTTCCGCGGCCGCGGCGGCACACCTCCATCCGATGGTCCAAATTTTCGATGACGCTGAGGCATAATAGAGGTTCTATGCCGTTAATGTGCCGAATTATCTCATCCTTTAGCTCTTGAATTATTGCTGGCTTATCGACGTACACCTTTTCTTTCAAATAACCCCAAAGAAAGTCCAACGGTGCCGTTGGCGTTTAGGTGTGGTTCACATTCAACATTGGCCCTTGAAATTTAACCACCCTTTATTTTAAAAATACAAAAAAAAAATTAAAAATCTCAAAAAACTAAAAACTCAAAAAGTTATAAGTTGTTGAAGTGGGGGGTTAACAAAAAATGGCGTGCCATACCTACCACGATTGCAAGCGTTCTAATAATCTGAAACAAAAAACTAAAAAAAGTTAATTAATCTTGATGACTGCTGCTATCGTACGTACTATTTACAAAGAAGTCGAAAAAAAAATTTTTGTGCCCAAATTACAGCTGGCCGCGAAAATGATAAATTTATTTACTAGTTTTTTTTATTTTTCGGAATTTTTTAAAAATAGTAAACATTTTATTTTGCTTATAATAATAGTAAGTACGATAGATATATACACTAAGAAGGCTCACACCAAATTTCAAGTAAATCGGTTAAATAGAACCTGAGAAGTCAAGGTAAACATTTTCAAATAGGTAAAGGGTAAACATGAAAATAGTTTCGAGAAAAACGCGTTTAAAGTTTTGCGTGATTACGCCCTCTGGCGTTCTAGCCGAGCCAATTTAGAAGTCGTGACACTAAAATAGCTACAAAAAATATAAAATAATAAAAATATAATAAATAATAAATGAAAATAGCTCTGAAAATAATTAAAATTTTAACAAATCCTTTTAAGGACATATTCTTGAAAGGTTAAGAATATCAAAAAAAAAAACGATTTTTTCGAATTTCTACACTAGAATACCCCCTTAACATGGAAAATTTAACATGAATTTCTTGAGCATATCTTATTTGGCAAAACAATGTACTAAAACTGTGAAAATTTGCAGTCAAAACAGTTTTAAGGAGGATTAAAAAAATAAAAATAAAATACAAAAAAAAATTAAGAAATTTTTTTTTTAATTTCAAACAAATTTCCAAAAAATTTTTTTTTTTAATTTCAAATAATTAAAAAAAAAATTTCAAAAAAATTAAAAAAATTAAAAAAAAATTGGTTTAATGTGCCTCCATGCAGCTGCGTAAATAAACCAATATAGCCAAAATAAGTTCGTCGAAGTGAAATTTCAGTCTTCCATTTTGGTCGCATTTAACAAAGCGCACCCGTCGTTTCTTTCTCGTGCTAATCGGCGCCAGCTGGAAAACTTGGAAAACACCAAGTGAAGCCTAGTCCTTCTCCACCTGATCTTTCCAACGCGGAGGGGGTTGTTGTTATTGTTGTAGCAGCATAAACATTCCCCATACTTACATACGGGGAATGCTGCTGGAGTGACAGTACTTGGCCGGATATAAATCCGGGTCGTTTCGGTAACGTAGAACCGACTGTTGTGGAAACGCGGAGGAGGATTCCTCTTCCTCTGCTACCGCCAGCTGGTACCGCATCCAAAACTTTCAGAGCCGGAGCGTTTGTATCCATTCGGACGGCATGACCCAGCCAACGTAGCCGCTGGATCTTTATTCGCTGCGCTATGTCTATGTCGCCGTAAAGCTCTTACAGCTCATCGTTCCATCGCCTGCGATACTCGCCGTCACCAACGCGCAAACGTCCAAAAATCTTCCGCAGGATCTTACTCTCAAACACTGCAAGGGACGCCTCATCGGATATTGTAATCGTCTAAGCTTCTACACGATACGTTAGGACAGTCATGTTGAGAGCCTTAGAAAGTGTTAGTTTTGTTCCTTGAGAGAGAACTTTACTACTCAGTTGCATTCTTAGTCCAAAGTAGCACTTGTTGGCAAGAGAGATTCTTTGTTGGATTTCAAGGCTGACATTGTTAACGGAGTTAATGCTGGTTCCCAGATAACCAAATGTCTCAAAGTGAAATTTCAATACAAAACAAAACAAAAAGGAAAATATTGGTTCAATTTGCATTCATCAAAATGCGTTCGGCTGAGTGAAATTTCCACATAAAAAAGAAAACAAAAACAAAAAACACATGTTGGTCGTACAAACCATGATTCAATTGTTAAAGATTTGCTCACTCGTGACATTAGAGTTTTGACACTCCCTTACAAAAGGTTGCATTTAAGAAGGGCGAAGAAAGTGGAAAAATTAAATACCTTTTTGGTAAAAATGGTAGCAAAAAATGTTTTGTTTTTACTTAAATTATAAATGGTACAAGCAGAAATGGCCAGAAATTATATTAGAAAAAAGGTTATTAAGTTAAACCCTGATTATATTTTGTGCATTAATTTTTAAATTGGAAACTGATCACGAAGTTGGGAAGTTTTGCTAATATGACGCTATAATTTTACCTAAGCATTATGGCCCTAATGAAAGCCTCTCAGAGAAGAAGCGATACATTTTTTAATCAGAATTTTAAATTTTTACAATACATCAAAACTTTATGGGTTTTCATCAAAATTTCAAGTTTTTTAATCAGAATTTTTAGATATATAATATAAGTCCTTTCAATTTTAACATAATAAAGTGCAAATTTTTTTTAGTTTTTTTTTTGCATTCCTTGATATGTAATTAAAAAGCAATTATTTAAGAAAAATATCAAAAGGCATATTATATCGCTAAATGACTGGGCTATAATTTTGCATATCCTTAGAGATTCTGATTAAAAAGTTTGAAATTTACATGAAAATTTTCTGATTTTTGTAACCCTTATTTTTATAAATTTTGTTTTTTAATAAAAATGAGTAATAATCAAAACTTTTCAATATTTGGTGTTTTTATAATTTTGCAACGAGATATAGTTATTAACCTGCAGCTAGCAAATGAATCAAATTAAAAAGTTTATTTTGAACGTGGTCCCTCCAATTATTAATATTTTTTGTTTTTATGACATACTGACATACCCAGAAAACGAAAATTGTGAGGGGAACTTTGGCTGCCATGTCGCTTTAGGATTCGGCAGCCGAATTTTGCACAATCATTTCACGCTCGTTATTCCTATGCTCGTTCAATCAGTCGTTGGTCAGACGGGTTAATTTTGTTCACATATCTAACCTAAAGTGACGTCAGGCCGTCAGCTGATTCTGTCAAATTCGCTCAGAGCCGAATAACGGTCTGTTAAAGAGCTTACATTGGACATTTTCTCACCGTGACTTCAACCTACTCTTCTAAAACAGTCGCCATCTTTTATCCACCTCATTGAATTAGCTCGTTTTCTACTCGGCCCCAACAGTAGGTAGTGATGATGTTGACAAAATTGACTTATGATTTCACCGCTTTAGGCTGGATTTTGTAAGCTACTGCTGCAAAAACAACTATTTATATGGATAAATATTTTTCGTATGGCTAAAGAAATTGCATACAAAACCGCTCATACCCAGCAGTTCGATTTGTGTGTGTGGATTCTTTTGTTTTTTTGCTAATTTCCGAGATATACATCGGCAAATTAATAATTAAAACAAAAACGTTTTTTAAATTTTTAAAAGAAGAATAAAAGAACTAAAAATAAATGTGTTTAAGTTTTCTTTTTTTTTTAATATTGGTTTTATTTTATTATTTCAAAACAAAAATTTATTTTATTTTACAATAAGTAAACAATTTTTTAAAATAAATCAAAAAATTGAAAAAAAAGTTAAAAACAAATTTGAAAAACAAGTTAAAATTAAAAAAAAAAATGTTTATATTAAAAGAATAAAAAAAAATTATTAAAAAAAATTAAAAAAAATTGTATTAAAAAAATTTAAAACAAATTTAAAAAAGCAGTTAAAAAATATTTTTAAAATAATAATACCGCATTTTTTTGCACTACAAAGAAAATAAATAGAAAAATGTGTCTATATTAAAAAAATTTAAGAAAATTTAAGAAAATGTATTAAGGAAATTTTTATTTAAAAAAAGTAAAAAATAAATTTAAAAAAGAAGTCAAAAAATAGTTTTAAAATAATAGCACTTTTTTTCATTACAACGAAAACAAAAAAATAGAAAAAATTTGTTTATATGTATTACAAAAAAAATGTTTGTACTAAAAAGAAAATAATTGAAACAAAAATTGAATACTAAAAGAAAATAATTTTTTTTGAATATAAACAATTTTTTCTATTTTATACTAAAAAGAAAATAAGTTTTTTTTTCAATACAAACAAATTTTTTCTACTGTTTTATTTTCGTTGTAATGCAAAAAAAGTGCTATTATTATTTTAAAACTATTTTGTAACTTATTTTTTAAATTTGTTTTTAAATGTTTTTAAATAAATTTTTTCTCAATAAAATTTTTTTTAACTTTTCTTAAATTTTTTTAAAATAAACAAATTTTTTTCTATTTTCATTTAGTTTCTTTGTAGTGAAAAAAATGTGGTATTATTATTTAAAAAAAATTTTTAACTTCTTTTTTTAATTTATTAAATTTTTTTTAATATAAACATTTATTTTTATTATTATTTAAAAAAAAATTTTAACTTCTTTTTTAAATTTGTTTTAAATTTTTTTTATATTTATTTAATAAATTTTTTTTTATGGTTTTTTAAATTTTTCCTATCTTTTTATCTTTTTTGTAGTGTCAAAAACGTGATATTATTATTTTTAACTTTGTTTTTGTTTTTTTTTTAATTTTTTTTTAATATAAACACATTTTTTTCTAGTTTTTGGTTTTCGTTGTAATGAAAAAAGTGCTATTATTATTTTAAAAATATTTTTTAACTTCTTTCTTAAATTTGTTTTTTAGTTTTTTTAATAATTTTTGTTTTAATTTTTAAAATTTTTTTTAATATAAACATTTATTTTTATTATTATTTGAAAATATTTTTAACTTCTTTTTTAAATTTGTTTTAATTTTTTTTGAATTTTTTTAATAAAATGTTTTTTTTTACTGTTTTTAAATTTGTTCTGTTTTTTTTTAACTTTCTTTTTGTTTTTTAAATTTTTATTTAATAGAATTTTTTTTAATTTTTGTTTAATATAATTTTTTTTAACTTTTTTTAATTTTTTTTTAATATAAACAAAATTTTTTATTTTTATTTTTTATTCTTTTCTTTTGTTGCAAAATTGACTTACTACTGTCATTCTTTGTACCTAATAGTGCGTTTCATTTATTGGCATTCTACTAGAGTCCCAACTAGCAGATGACGTCTATTGATTTTGCGTTGAAGAACTTAGCAAATCTTACTTAATTTACAGAGTAAAAATTAATTTTAAAATTCGCGAAAAATATCAGAAAATCAAAGAGAATAATTCAACCGCATTATTTCTAAAATAAACGCCAACCCGAAAACTTAATACATTTCAAAACAATACTAACTGCATTTGTCTTTTGTATAATAGTGAATAAAAAATATGCATATAACAGTACTTGCACGCAATGACATATGAATAATGTATGTATGTATGTAGCATAATACTTACCTCTTTTTTTAGTTTCGAATCTTGCAACTTACAAACTAGAATAAGATATTGAATAATTATACCAATAACAAAAAACAAAAAAAAATTGACTAAAATATTAAAAAAAAAATTTGGTCAACAAATAAAATGGCATGTAAATAAATAAATTACAATATTAATGTAATGATTATAACTGATAAAACTAGTAAATTACAGTTAGATTAATATTAAAACACTTAGCATAGAACTCTAAATATAATGCAATTTACTTTATCAGAAAAAAGGGTAATACACATAAAAAATGAGAGGCGAGTTATACGCCGATAAATGGAATATTTCATAATGATAATTAAAGTATTACTTACCAGATATGTAGATTGTAATTATGTAACTATTGTAAGTTATATATCTACACATATACACACACATACATAGCATATATGCAATATATAAATTGCATTAAAAAATTGTCAGTAGTAAGAAATCTCCAAAAATAGCATATTAAAGCACATGAAAGGGAATGAGAGGGAAAGAAAGAGGGAATATGATGAGTATAAGCCGAAAGTCTCTACTTTTTCCAAGGAAGTGTGACTTGAAAGAAACGTTTTAAAGTGTAAATGAATGTAGGAAATTTGTTCACCATAAAAGTAAGGAGGTGAGAGCTTTGGTGTAAAGCGTCGTCAAAGAGATAAGAGAAGCGAATGACTAGACTCAGGCTGAGGACGCGCAATGAGCGGTTGAAAACTAACAAAACACATACACATACTACATAACGAAATACTAAAGAAGGAGAGAGCGACCTGTGAGCGGTATTTCTGAGCGGCTTAAAGGCACTGCTCAGAAGTAGAACCTGTGCGCAAACTTAACTTCTTATTTTTTTTTGTATGCGTTAGAATGGAGAAAAATGTATGGAGTATTCAACAAAACAATATCCGTAGGCAAGGATAATTGATACCAGGTTGGCTCGTTAGATATGGTGAAACAAAAATGTCTGAAAGGAACTTTGGATTCTATGTCATTCATTTTGTTTTTCACAAAATTTAGCTTTAGCTTAGTGAAAAAAAAAACGAATGACGTCAAATAACGGTCTGCTAGGTAGCACACCTCTAAAAATCTTTTCACCATGATCCGTGGGCACATAAGACTTATGTATATGCCCCGATTATGCATGAAGACTACTGTCTAGTAGTTGGTCTAGTAGCCATGGCAACTAGTATCGCACTTTGTATTACGTAAAGGGATTCATTTCGGTATGCAGAAAAACGCCGACAGCATCCCTGAGTTTACTTGTATGACAAGTGGCGTTTTAAATAATTGGCAACTTTGCTAAAAGTGTATGACAATTTATGTATGTGAAAAAAATATGAAAATCATCTTCGCGACAAACATTTACGTTATCTCAAAACTAAAACAATTTGATCAGCAGCTTCGAGTTATTTTTCACAAGTCGTGAATCGTACGTCATTTTGCAATTTATTTCGCCCAAATGTACGAGTGTTCCTTGCCATTAATGGATTCTTCTTCTTCTTAATTGGCGCGATAACCGCTTACGCGATTTTGGACGAATTTAACAAAGCGCGCCAGTCGTTTCTTTCTCGTGCTAACACACCAAGCGAGGCCAAGTGGCCAAGAAGCCAATGGGTTGGATTCCATTAAATGCACCAAACGCTCGAACTGCTTACTCGCCGTAATTTTTACTGATCTGGAACTATTTTTTATTTATCTGCATATATTCAGGTTTTCACATCTACTTACGTTTAAAATTACGTACCGCATTTCCCCTTCAAAAATGATAAAATAAAAATGGCAACTGGTGGCGCGCAGTTTTTTCTTTGACTAGGTTTGGCAACCGCATCGCACATAGAGACAACGAACGATGCCACTGAGACCACGAAATGGCTCCGTTGTGAGTTCTTTGACTAGAAAATGTTAACAACTTATTTGGTGAAACCTAAGTTATAGTAAATGACCAAACACCGATTAAAAGGTCGAATCGAACTTCGTTCAACTGAAACCCTTACTAGGAAAAATGTATGATAGTAGCAACGCACTCTCTTATCGAACCGCAAAACGTATTGATCAACCTAGTATATGGGCCAGAGAGAACCGTGCACAGTTCCGCCTAACAAAGCCTAGTGTTGAATAAGATTTCCTAACAATATGGCCAATATGACTACAAAAAGTGAAATTTGATGAAAAAATAATGCCTAGATCTTTTATTTCATCAACTGAACTTTCATAAACTGTACCGAGTCAACAAAACGTTATGAATTTTTGCAAAAGTGATTTTGCAGCATTTCTTAATATTCAAAGAAAGATGATTCTTAGTACACCAAAGATGCAAATTATTAATATCAGATTGCAGTTTATGCTTGACATTCACAACTTTTAGGAAAGAAAAAAAATTATAAAATATAAAATAAAAAATAAATCATCTGCATAGAGCAAAAAATTAGCGTTAGGGAAACAACTACGAACATCGTTAATCAACAGAACAAATAGTGAAGTGCCTAAAATACTTCCATGAGGAACACCGGAAGAAGCCAAGAAAGATGTAGGAGATGTACCGTCAATGTCGGCGATGTGTTTCCACCGCCTATTAGAGCGAAGGGCTTTAACCCATTGAAGGAATGAACCGAATGAAATCCAAAGCACCGCATAAAAATTTACTAATTAAGATGGAATGGGACAACGTAAAAAAGATTTTGATTATCTGTATACCTGTATGTGGACAGTCTACCTGCAATGCTCTTGTAAAAAAACACGGTATGCTACAGCAAAGTTAGAACAGTAGCGGAGTAGCTTAAGAGCTTGCAACAGCATTGATACGATGCGTTCGCAGTCGTTATGCATGTAATAACATTTTAGAAGCCCTTTGAAAGATGCAGCGGCAAATGGTATGACAACCAAGATTCAACTTGTTGTAGGAATGAATTGAAGCGGAGGTTGCCTAAACACTTGCCATCCATCCGTGAACTGAATCCTCGCTAAACTGGAACTTTTTCTTTGCTAAAAACGATGAACGCGTGTCACTCACAATTCGACGTTTATTCGCCCAATGAACGATATCAAAATTTATAAAATACTGAAGTAATCGTTTGAAAAATTATGTGATTAATGAGTGTAACAAGAGCAATAATTGATTCTTTGGATGGATACGATGACTACGCTCTATTAAAAACATTTTTATTTATTTTTTTATTGTGCATTCGCATGCAATTTGGTAGTGGTGGTGGGTGGTAAATTAAAAAAAAAATAAGCAGAAGTGCGCACCTGAATAGAACTTGCGTTTATTTTTAGTTGAGTGTTGATGAGCACAGCAATAAACTCCATGCCGCTCATTGCGTGACCTCCAGCCTAGCAAACGCATATCGTCGGTGCAAATGCAGTAGACATTTCTGGTGTACTCGTCGTGTGCCAATTTTTCTTTAGTCTCTAAAAAAATTTATGTGGTTCTGTTGCTGTAGAAGCGCGATGTCTTCTAATGAAATTCTGTCAATACCATAGATATCGCCATGCATATTTTACGCAGCGTTTTCAACAATGAAATTTCTTTTATTGCAAAATATACTAAAATATGCATAAAGAAAAGTTAAAATTAAAATTTTCTTTTATAAAGTTAAACTTTTTTTTTATAAAGTTAAAATTTTTAATTTTTTTTATAATGTTAAAATTTTTAATCTTTTTTATAAAGCTATAATTCTCAATTTCTTTATAAAGTTAAAATTTTCAATTTCTTTAGTTAAATGTTTTTTATAAAGTTAAAATTTTTAATATTTTTTTTATAAAGTTAAAATTTTTAATTTTTTTTTTAAAGCTAAAATTTTCAATTTCTTTATAAAGCTAAAATTTTCAATTTCTTTAATTAAATTTTTCTTTTTTTTATAAAGTTAAAATTTTTAATGTTATAAAGTTATAATTTTTTTTTTTTATTAAAAAAAAATTTTCAATTTCTTTAGTTAAAAGTTTTAAGTTTTTTTTATAGTGTTAAAATTTTTAATTTTTTATAAAGTTAAAATTTTTAATTTTGTTTTAAAAAGGAAAAATTTTTAATTTTTTTGCAAAGTTAAAATTTTCACTTTCTTTAGTTAAATTTTTTTATAAAGTTAAAATTTTTAATTTTTTTTTCTAAAGTTAAAATTTTTGGGTTTTTTTAAAAAGTTAAAATTTTCAATCTCATTATAAAGTTAAAATTTTTAATTTCTTTAGTTAAATTTTTTTTTTTTTATAAAGTTAAACTTTTTAATGTTTTCTCATAAAGTTAAAATTTTTAATATTTTTTTAAAAAGCTAAAATTTTCAATTTCTTTAGTTAAATTTTTCTTTTTTTATAAAGTTAAAATTTTTTATGTGGTTTTTGGTTTTTAAAGTTAAAATGTTTAAGTTTTTTTATAAAGAAAAAATGTTCAATGTCTTTAGTTAAAATTTTTATTTTGTTTTATAAAGCTAAATTTAAAAGTTTTTTTTAAGTTAAAATTTTCAATTTCTTTATGTAATTTTGTTGGTTTTATAAAGTTAAAATTTTTAATTTTGGTTTTTATAAAGTTAAAATTTAAAAATTTATTTTAAAGAAAATTAAGAAAGAAAATTTCAAATTTCTTTAGTTAAAACTTTTTTTTATAAAATTAAAATTTTCAATTTCCTTAGCTTTTTTTTTATAAATCTAAAATTTAAAAATTTTTTTTGATAAAGTTAAAATTTTTAATTTTTTGATAAAGTTAAAATTTTTAATATTTTTTTAAAAAGCTAAAATTTTGAATTTCTTAAGTACATTTTTTTTGTTTTATAAAGTTAAAATTTTAATTTTTTTTTTATAAAGTTAAAATTTTTAATTTTTTTATAAAGTGTTAAAATTTTTAATTTTGTTTTTTATAAAGTTAAAATTTAAAAAAAAAATTTTATAAAAGTAAAATTTCCAATTTCTTTAGTTAAACTTTTTTTTACAAAATTAAAATTTTCAATTTCCTTAGCTTTTTTTTATAAAGTTAAAATTAAAAAAAATTTTTTACTAAGCTAAAATTTTTAATTTTTTTTTTATAGAGAAAAAAAATTCAATTTCTTTAGTTAAAATTTTAATTTGTTTTTTGTGAATTTAAAATTTAAAATTTTTTGCGTTTTCATGAAGTTTTTTTTTTGTTAAAAATTTTAACTTTATTTTTAAAAAATTATGTTTAACAAAATTAAAATTTTCAATTTCTTTATTACCTTTTTTTTTTGTTAAAATTTTAAATTTTTTTATAAAACGCGCACTCACTTTTCATTAGCTTGTGGCTAGCATGCGTGGAGGAAAAAAATTCTGCCACATATTTTGAGTTGTCCTTCTTATGACTTCTAATCTTTTATTCTGAGTAGCTTGCAATGGAATGCGTTCAGAATTAAGTACTCGGTAATGTTTGGCGCGAAAAAATGGATATTGACGAAGAGAAGAATTTGTAGCAACACCGACGATTTGCATGGGTTTTTAAACTTGCTGTATTGCATTGTCCATCTGAAAATCAAATTACTTTTCAATTTAAACTTAAAAACACCGCAAGGACGAATGCAAATCTCTAAATACACTTTTCAAAACAAATTAGCTGCAAATCTCTTCGAAATTTTTGTTGTGCATGAAAATGTTTTAGTTATTGTGTTCGATGAGTCTTGGTTTATTTGTCTAACTACAAAAATATTTAAATATAACTGACTAAATACCGTAAACGAAAAACCAAAAACAAAAAAAAAAATTATAATAATAAGTGTACGAAAATGGGCAAATTCGTGGAAAATTCAAAATTTTCAAATGGGGTCATAGACAAAGTCATATTTTGCTTATACTCCTTGTATGTGTACATATGCATAAATAAACAACAAATTGTACTTGTATTTGTATTGTATATGTATAATATTAAATTAAACTAAATTAATTTAAATTAAATTTAAAAAACCAAAACCAATAACGAATTGAACAAGAAAACCAAATCAAAATAAATACAAGCCAACATACGAAACTCGAATACATAGTCGATTCACAGACACACATACACGTACACATACATACATGCATACATATATACTTACATATACTATGTGCAAGGTGGCGCAAAATTAGTCACCCTATCGGCACATTTTTAAATTTTGCAAATAGCGCCGTACGTCAATTTTATTTGATACAGCAAGCAAATCAACAATTTGTGCGCGTGTAGGACAAAATGTGGATTTCCATCACGCAAAATATTTTTTTTATTTAACACTTTTGCATCATTCGACGGAAGTGTCCGCGCACAAAAACTCTCTCTTATCGCCAAGAGCGGAATAATCCGCAATAAATTATTTTTTTGTTAAAGTTGCAGGAAAATAAATAATGTCGGTAATCCTGTAACATTATTTTCTATTAGAAGAAACAGTAAAAGTCTTGCCGACAAAAGGTACTTTGACTACATCGCGCGATTTGAGCGGTGATGCAAAAGGGTTACAAAAATACAATTATTTTAAAAAAAGTTATTTTTTAGTAAACAAATTATTTTTAGGAAAAAAGTTATTTATTTTTTCGTAAAAAAGTTGCATTAAATTACTTTAAACTAAAGGGTTAATAAAAATATAATAATTTTTGAAAAAAGTTATTTTTAGTAAAAAAAATCATTATTTAGTAAAAAAGTTATTATTTAATAAAAAAATTTTTTGGAGTAAAAAAGTTATTTTTTAATTATATTAGTAAAAAAGTTATTTGATGCAAAAGGGTTAAAAAAATGTAATAATTTTTGAAAAAGTTATTTTTAATAAAAAAGTTTTTATTTAGTAAAAAAGTTGTTTTAGTAAGAAAATTATTCAGAAACAATGCTGAATGAGTAATTTTGCGCCATCTATACACGCACACATACACACACTCACTACACTCACAAAGTTCGGGCACATTCACGCATTCATACACACAAACACATAAATACATTCACCCGATTATACATAAAAGCACCCAGCTATACATACATACATATATATACATACATACATTTCGATATTTAATAATAAAATTCGTAATGAGATATTAAGTTAACTAATTTTTTTTTAAGCATAACGAATATTGTGGAGTTCGAGACGAGTTGATGATGAAAAGTCGTGTTTTTTGCATTGATTTCACAAAAGTAAAATTCAGATATTTAAATGATATTAAAATAATTATATTAAAATTGACAAATGTATGGTAATCTTAATACAAAATGAAAATTATAAATGAATTATTAAATAACTAATTAATTAATTAATTAATTAATATGAATAATTAAAGATATGTAATAGTTTATATAGTAATTGTAGTTTTGTTTAAATGAATTATAATTAATTAATTAATAAATTCGTCACATTTGAAATATACATAAATAAATATATTTACAGACAAAATACATGAATGAGAAATTGTAATAAAATTGAAGTATCAATCGATTTTGGCATGGTTTTGCTTTTTTTCTTCTCTTTAACCTATCGGAAGGAAGTCGCTCACGCAGCGCAATGGTTGCATACTCTAGGTTTTAAACAGCCCAATCACAAATACGCCGGGAAGTGGTATGGTTATGGATTTATTTTTTCTCGACAAAGAGAAAACTCCACAGTTCTAAACTCCTGCGTAAAAAGGTTTTCTCCAAAGCAGAGAGCTGCAATAAATACCTAGATTTTGTATATAATCGATGATTCACTCGGGTTTCGTATGATTAGTAGTTTATGTTCAGTAACAAGCAATGAGCTCTTAGCACGACGACTGTGGCAACACATTCATGATCGCTTCATCTAACAAAGTTGTGTTAGCGTGAATGAGCCCAGCAAAACCTGCGTGACCGAAACTCTCACACAATTACACTTTTTTATTTGTTACTAACACATATGCACTCGTATTTGTTTGGAAATCGACTTTTTTTTTTGATTCTCCGCCACCTTTGGCAAATGTGTAAGCAGTAAGCAAACTTTATTCATATATTTTTTCTCATTTTTGCATCAATAGAAATAGAACAAAAGAAAACGATAAGTGGCTGTCAAAGCAATAAGTCAAAAAGATATCTTTTCTCTCTTTTTGATATCAAAGTAGGCCGAGAATCAAATTGTCAACCTTTGGCAAATGTGTAAGCAGTAAGCAAAGTTCATTCAAATACTTTTACTCATTTTTGCATCAATCAAAGTAAATAAGCGCCGTAGCCGAATGGGTTGGTGCTTGACTACTATTCAGAATTCACACAGAGAACGTCAGTTCGAATCTCGGTGAAAGCAAAATTAATAAAAACATTTTTCTAATAGCGGTCGCTTTGCAAACACCGAGTGTATTTCTGCCATGAAAAAATTCTCCTCATAAACATATCATAAAACAAAATAAAATAAATGTATAAAAAAATTTTTTTTTTGTGATTCGAACCAAGGATTTTGGATCGGAAGCCCACATTGCTAGCCGCTAGGCTATCGCGCTGTGCTGCCGGCGCTGGCCTAAAAGTTATTTTGTTCGTCGCTACGTTTATATGAAACTGGCACTGGCAAACGAATCCATATGTATGAAAGGGATAAAAAATCACACGTACACAAAATTTTTGGCACGATTTTCCCAACGCTTTTAACAAAGTGATTGCAAAGGGGCGGGGCTAGTGACCGTTTAACGGTCACGCGTCCCGGTAACGTGACCGGTCACGTGACCGGCACTCTTCTTGCTGGGAGTATTAAAATGTTGTACGTATTAGTGCCCATTTACACACGGAAACATTTGGAAGGGAAACATTTTGTTTGGTGGTGAAGGACGGCCGCGGAAGAGAGAAGGGAATTTGTCTCCTGTACTGGCTTTAAGCAATTTTTGACAGTTGCTTCATTCGTTTTCTTCTTTTGTGGGAGAAAGTTCTGAGTTCTATGTTGGTTTTCAATCAAGTGGAAGATATCAACAATGACAAACATCTGAACGCTGCTTGGGAAATGCACGATTATTTTTGCTAGTAAAGTAGGTATAATTTAAAATAGTTTTGGGACATGTTTATGCTGAATTCTAATTTTTCCGCATTTCTAGATACTCAAGTAAGTTTTAAGTTAATTATTTATAAAGGGTTTTTCAATAAGGGCGAGTAGATGTTGAAATGGAATAAAATGGCGTTTGCTGTGTGGCACGTAGCGCCGTCCTGCTGTCGTCTAGGTCCATATGGTCTAATATGGGCCATAAGAAATTGGAAGGGCCACCACGTCTACCGAAAAATGGACGCAATGCGCGCAACGTTTGCGTTAATGAACACTCATTTTGATAATACAGTTTTATCATTTGAACGTGCTGTTCAATCGTGGAACTTGCCATGATGATTTGGCATAAACAACTGAATAATAAACAAAAGATTTGACAGATGTCACCAAAATAAAATGGCTGCCACAGGGCGCCAAAATCGACCCGCGACAATTGAAACCCCCTATTTATGAAGTATTTTTAATTAAATTTGTTTATTCAAGTTTGCATTCTTCATAGATATATTTAAGAAACTGTTGACGAACGTTAGCCGCTGTACATGTTAGAGGGTTGCAGAATGCATACATATATCCGAATCAGAAGATGCTAAAGTAGTAAATGTCAAAATATTGCCGAAAACAATTTTGCCCGTGTGGCCGCGAATGAGACATGTAAAGAGTGTTCCAGTGTATCCCTTCCAGATGTGTCCGTGTGTAAATCCGGTGTAACAACCACTACAACCAAGGCTCGAAATAAGGATGATAGAATACAAGGATGCGCCTTCCGGACTCGCTGTGTCGTCAGAATCCATGAATAAACAGCAAGGGGAGTTACTTATTTGTGAAGAGGAAGAGTAGGCGAAAGCAATGGAAACAATCAAGCAGAAGAACTTAAACGCACATGCACGAACTTTCTTACCACGGTGTATACGACGCGTTGTCGTTAAAATTTTTCAATAATAATATTTGATGAAATTTTATGTTATTTCTTATTGGTTATTCTATTGAAAAAAAAAATTGTTTTATTTTACTAATTTTTAAAATTGTTTTTTAATTTGTAAATTATTTTAAATTTGTAACTTTCTTCTTCTTCTTCTTTATCTTTTATTATAGGCCTTTTCTGTTTTTCTTTACACAACAATTAGGATGCATACATATTTATACATTGAAGTTTACATATATTCCTTGATACATAAATTCATTTTTAATAACCTCACGGCCCCAATTAGCGCACCGCCTTGGTATTTTAGAAAGTCCTCAGTTCTTTTTGGTATAGCCACATTTCCTAAATCCAACACCAGATCATTAGAATACCAGCGTAGGTGTTGAAGAATACGTCGCACCATTTAGACCTGAATGGAAAATGATCTACATTGATGGCTCAAAAACTCTGGACCACACCACGTTTGCAGTAATGCATGCTGATGGTGAAACAATAACGAAGGGTCAACTACCTTACTCCTGTTCTGTGTACATAGCAGAAGCTATAGTAATAAACAATTCCATAATAGTAGCACGAAAAACTAATGAAAAAACAATTATTTATTCCGATAGCAGGTCCACAATATCAGGTATCATGAACATAACAAACAAATCTCCCCTTATTTCAAGAATACGGAGCATATTAATTGAGCATCAAAATAAAGTCAAAATAATATGGATTCCTGGCCACGTTGGTATTAAAGGGAATGAGCTTGCCGACCAAAAGGCTAATAATACGTTCACATATGCCTTAATCACCTATAAATCCACCAAATTAATCTACCCGTTCACATCTGGCAGATTACCTGCAAAATTGACAATCAGCTGTCAATACTGCTTTGAGAGGTTCTTTTTTTTGAAATTATTTTGGTGGAATATTTTGCAGTTTTTGGTTTGTTTAATTATTAACGATATGAAGGAAAGATAAAGACTTGAGAAATTCGTAATTATATTTAATAATAAGTAATAACAGGCCAAAACGTCTATGGGCACACGCTTTTTTCTGTAATGTGAATGCACAATTAATGATTTTCAACAAAAATTTTATTAGAATTATGTCTACAAACCTGTTTTCATTGCCGGCGTACATTTTTTGTTTAGTTTTTCCTTTGATTCTTCTCTTTACATGCGCAAAAATAATTATCGATAACACAGGGTTGTATGTAAAAAAGTATGTTAATAATCTAGGATTATTTTATAATCTCAGATTTCGGGAGAGAAATTGTGTTTAGGTAATCCCACTTTTTCATTACGGATTGGGAGTTAAGCTCTAAAAGATAGATAATCTACTTATATGTGAACGTATGATAAGCGAAATAAAAAAATGTTTGTAGCTCAAGCTAAGGGTTAACAAAATTACCAACCTGATTTACTCATTTGACTCTCTCTATGAATTCGTATGTAGAAAAATACCAACTGCACTATTAAAGAGAAAGCGAAGAGTTGGCTGTAGTAAAGAGCAAAGAGACGCGTAATTTTCAAACAGCCGACAAAAGCACTGCTACAACGACAACAACAATTTAAGAGAATTAATCATAAAGAGTGTAGATATTTTGACTTCATCAAACGCAAGTGGTTGATTTCATTTTGCATTTTGACTTTGTTTTGCTTTAGTTTGCTGCCTTGGCAGTTGTTTATTGATTTGGTTTATGTTGGTTTGCGTTTTTCATTATCTATTCGGCGTCATACATATCGACATGCATATCCAAAAATGCTTATTTCGCGTTTTTTGCGTTTTGAATTTCAAATCTGTCACAGCAATTTACATACATAAATGCATATATACATACAAACTTATGTACCAACACCCAAAATATTAGATTTCACGCGGTAAATTTGTGATTCGCACAGACTTTAAAAACAAAATAACAAACAAACTTAGCTGTAGGTAAAAATCACAGATATTTGTGTGGTTTGTGGTAGGAAGTCGAGCTTAGTGCCCGATATTCACAGTTATGAACACGTTATGCACTTATAGAAACATATATACATACATACATAACACATATTTAGAAGTGTGCCTAAGCTGTCGCATTGTTAGTATTTTCAACGAGCAACGAGTAAGTGTTTTTTTCTAAATCCCTCATAGGCAATACTAATACAAATTTTAGTCAGAATTCATTAATAAAAAGAAACGGAAATTTAAAAAAAAATTTAAAAATCGTTGAATGAGCTAAACACAGAAAGGGCATAAACCGAGAAACGGAGAAATTATGTTATAATTGCATTTCTAGGCAAAGGGTCTTTCAAAAGACGCGCCTAGATATTATTTTAAACTAAAACATATAAAAATTTAGATTCTTTATGGGAAAATTTTAGTATAATGTATACTGCTTGGAAAAAAAGGTTAAAATGGGGGGATAAAGCGGTGAATCCCCATCTTAAAACCGAAAACCGCACCCTCCGGAGCAATATAGTTTTTAAGTAATTTAATGTTAAAGTTCTGTAATTTAGCGAAAAGTTGGTGTTGCCATACACCTGAAATAAAAACGAAGTTCGTATGCAGAGATGTTCAGTGGAGGGTTGATTGGAAAACTGCCCTATTTTTTGCTGTAATTTAAAATTGAGAAATATTTTTCAAAATAGAAACATACGAAACTTAAAAACAATGATATTCAGCGTATCACAAACAAATAATAAAGTAATTAAAATCCAAAAATTACAGTTTATAAGTGTATTGTATTGCTTCGATCAGTTTTACAAACGGGTCCTCATGCATAGAACTGTTTTTCGCATAGGCAGCCTTCGGCCGCGCTTCAAAAAAATAACCCGCATCGGTCCAACTCCGGCTACACAATTCATAGTATTTTTGCGTATAATTCCTTTCCGTGTTAAAACCATTGAAACCAAAATTAAAACGTCATATGCGTGTGTGTAGTAAAGAGGCGCAATAACCCTCATCCCCATCATTAATACTAAACTGAAATACTTCATTTTTGTTCATATTTTGGTTTTAAAGGGGGACGTGGGTACAAAAAATTGTAATTTCAAAAATGATGAGTACAAAAATGAACTTACAATTTTTTGTACCCACGTCCCCTTTAATAGTTTTCATTTGCCAAACTATAGTGAAGTTCCCGAGGGCACTTTGAATGCAAATAATTACGAAATTATTATTTCCCTTATAATTTGGCGTTATAAAGATTGTTCCTTAACACATCCCTAACATATCTACCAAGTTTCATTAATAAAAACAATATAGACCGAAATAGTTGTGGGGACATATATGCCAATGAACATACGAGCCGCCTAAAATCAGTAACGACCGAAAACTCCATCGAAAGTGTACGTAAATTTATCAAAAATTAACCGAAATCATCGTTGAAATTCATGGAATCGGAGTTGAATATCTCCAAAACATCGATTTATCGTATTCTAACTGATCAGTTGGGCTTATGAAAGGTCTGTGCCCATTTCACTTCGCACAAGTTAAATGAGGACCAAAATTGCTCAGAATTGAATATTCGAAAGATCTCATTAAGGAGCCGAGAAGAGAAGAGAACTTCCTTCACAACATTGCAACTGGTGACGAAACGTGGTGTTTCCAACATGAACCTGAAACTGGAAACTAAATGTCAAAGTGCCGAATGGAAGGCCCCAAACGTGTCACCACCAAAAAAAAACGCGCTTGGAGAAGTAAAAAATCATGTCGATGCTCATTTGCTTTTACGATTCCAAGGGAATTGTCCACAAGGAGTTCGTGCCAATGGGCTTAGTCGTCAATGCAATTTCCTATATTGGCGTTTTGAAGCATTTGTTGTATTGCATTCGTCGAATTTGCCCTGAATACCGCGAAGAAGGAAACTGGCGGCATCTCATCGATCCACTCTTGTGACTAATTTTTTGACTAGAAATCGCATTTTAACCAACAATCACTCACCGTATTCGCCTGATCTGGTTCCTAGTGACTTTTACCTATTCGGGAAATTGCATTTGGCCATGAAAGGGAAACGTTTTGTGACCGTAGACGCCATCCAAAAGGCTTGTACCGACATCCTGAAGAACATTCCGGTTAATTACCTGAAACAGTCTTTCGAAAAGCTATTAGATCGCGCAAAATAGTATATCGTGGCCAGAGGGGACTATTTTGAATAAATAAACTCAAAGTTCTCAGAACAAAGCTCCTGTCGTTTCTATTTTATCTCCGTCTTGTTTCTTTTGGACTTCACCTTGTATGTGAAAAATTTCATCATTTAAATGTCCACCATGACCACGTCTACAGGTGAGATAAAATCTACATTTGGAGTCAGGAATGGCCCATCGTGGAGAACGTCGAGATATCGATAGTGAAGATTGATTAGCTACATTTTGCGCTACATCAGCAATATTCTCAACAGAACACAACTGTTTTGGTCTGCCAGTCCTTTTTCTATCCCCGACAAAACCAGTTTCTTGGAATTGTTTCACCAACCTTTAAATTGTCGACTCATGCGGACGATTATTTCCACCAAAAAAAATTACGAGTCTCGCGTTATGTTGTCTTGAATGTTGTCTTAAAGATGGACCATTTTCATAATAAGCTTCAATAGTTTTAACGCGTTGTTCTATCGTATATAATTGTATATCTGTCCATTTGACTGTCAAAGATTACCTACGACTTATTTACTACTGACATCTAGGCACCACTTTTGAAATACCGTTTACTTAGATCTACACAAACAATCCTTATCCACTATATAACCGGTTTGCTCTGCTCTAGCCTTAAAGTAAACTCTTTTATTCTCAAAATTAAATAAAATAAAAAATTCGAGTTTATACTTTGTATGGAAAAATATGCGAAAAATAAACACTTCAGCGAAAAAAAAATTGTTAAAAATCAACTGTATTTTGTAGTCTGTTGAAACTTGCACTTCGTAACTAAATATAAAACACAGACAAATTTCGCTACTGCATTCGTACCAAGGCGCGTTAACAGCATATCCGAACACTTTGTTTTGAAACCTTTGTATTTGCAAGTTATTGCTGTTGCTTGAGCAAAGTTGGATTCCATACATCCATATTGGTTTGAGCATCTGGTTATATAGCAGTACTTTTTTGCATGTAGATTAAGCAGATCGTTGATCCACAAGCCGGCACATGTTTCGTTATTTCATTTCCAACTCTTTTTTTTCTTCATGTTCGTTCCATTTGCGTTTAGTATCTAAGTCATACCCAGGTATTTGCCGAAGTGTGTGTAGCGATACAAGTTGAGCCAACATTTTATAAGTTTTAGAGGCTCACAATTTTTGAAATTTGCACTCACTCAAAGGAAATATGAGTTCACACGCCAATTGATTCAATGTGAGAATGAAGAAAAATATGCTGAAATAGAAAATTTGAACAATGGATCGGCCATTCAGTTGAATGCATTTCTGGCTGAGTGTGCATTTATTCATTCAGTTTCAATCATTCAGCTCAAATAAATTCAATAGTTTAAAGCTACCCGCAAATTGTACAGATGAATGCAAAGTGGCGCATTGTGTTCACGGTGTTTCGAAAGATCGAGACAGAGAATATAGTTTATTGATCTATAGCAAACAGTTACTTAATCAGTTTTATAGAAAAGTAGTAGTAGTAAAAGCGATTGTATTCACTCCAATTTTTCATTCGTGTATGATTCGGAATGATGTCTCTCTTTCATTTTGAAATATACTAAAGATTTTTGAGTTAAAATTTAAATACATTTTTTGAAAGTGGCTTCTACATTTATAATAAATCAATCACATTTTTGAAAGGAATTATGAATTATTTAATTTGCTCTTTAATGAATCATCTTACAGCTCTTGCAGTTATACTTTGCGACGAATACTTTGAAAATATTTCATCTTGAAGTGAAGCACATTTTTATCGAGTAGTATTTGTTAGCAGAAATTTCATTGTGTAATAATTTGATTAAACATTTAGAATAAGCATATGTATGTGTATTGTATCTTGTATGTACATATGTACAAGTATATATGCAATTATGCGCGGGCTGTTCCACTTGAACACATTTTTTCATGGTAAACCTTATCGCTGTTAATAGAGACGCCCGTTTTCATGGGCAAATATCTTTCATGATAAATTCTTCAAGTAGTATAGCAAAGAATTATCAAAAAGTCCAGTATTTATTTATTTTATGAAAAAGTTGGCAAAGAAAGAAGTATTTTCAAGCGCCGCACTGAATGTCAAGTTAGAAGCTTTATCAAAACTGGTGCTATGTAAACCCTAAAAGATGGTTCAGAACCATGATTCAATTATTAAAGGTTTGCTCACTAGTGACATTCGATTTTGTTCACAGACGAAAAAACGAAGTTCAACATCCCTTGGTTTCAACTCATAAGGAACCCAAGTCCCCTGTTTCTGAATCATTCCCAAAGCATGCAATCGCTGGGAAATGGATTGGCGGGTAACTTCTAATACTAAAGCAAGCTCTTCTTGCGTTTGACACGGATCACGGATCCTCATTGAGCAATGCCTCCAATTCATCGTCTTCGAAGGTTTTTGGCCTTCCTTCACGTGGACGGTCGTCAACATTAAAATCACCGTTTTTAAAGCAAGGAACCAATCTCCGCTTCTCGCTTCAGCCGTCGTTTTTTTCGAATGAAAGAGGAAAATCAACACTTCCCGCAAATGAAATCGTCATTCGAATCAAAAATCATTCGGCACAAAATCAGACATTTTCACAACACCAAAAGTGTATGATACCAAAACAAAATCACTAATATGTGAAAGCAGTTTGTTTACCATACGTCTCAGCTTGGTTTATGACATGTTGGTTATGTTCGAATCGATTTTGATGAAAATTTGTAATTTGGATAAAGTTTGAAACCTGGATTTACATAGTTTTTTTGTAGTGGAAAGCATTTTATTTTCATACAAAAATTCATAAAATTAAACAAATAAATTGTTGAAACTTGTCAACTAGTGCTATAGTCATTTAACAGGGGAGGCCCATGTAAAATTTTCAAAAAATCATTTTTTTTCGATATTTTGTAGTATCTTAAGAACGTACTGTGAAATTTTCATGTAGAAATTCCTAATATTATAGCTTCTACAGCCCATTAACTATGTAGAGAGCGGTCCGCGCGCTCCTGTACCTCAAACTTTAAACTCATTTATCTCGAAACTGTATTTTTAAAAACTGCTCGTGTTGTAACTCAAAAATCGATCCATTTGTTTGAAGTTTGGTGAGACCTTTCTGTACATTACTATCGGTAGGATAAACCTAAAATTTCAGATATTTCGCGTTGATAAATTACTTTTTGGGAGTTAAAAATGTCAATAAGACAGCGCTAAATTCTGGCTTTTTTTCAAAGGCTTTTTTTATAATTAATTTTATACTTGTTTTTCAATTTTATAGGTTCATCCTTTCAGTTCCAACTTGATATTTTTTGTTTCAGATCGATAGAAGAAGAAATGATCCTGAGTCGCCGTTTTGGAAAAAAAATGAAAATTTTTTTTTGTACTCTCGAAAGGTTAAATAAAGTTGTGTTAAAGCTTCAAAATAATATAATTATTTTATCACCTTTAAAAATATGTTTAAAAAATGAATGGACTTCCCCCCTTAATGAAGTGTATTTGTAAAATTTATAGTTACATAATACATACGCTACCCATACTTGCTGTGTAAGTAAATCTATAAAAAAATTGTTTGAAAATCCCGAAAAATTATGCTGCTGACCAAATCCTGTATTTCTACCCGGCGCCCAAAAAAACGCCGTAGGTGTTCGCAAACAATTACTGTACGAGATTCTTGTTTTTCTTCTACTCGCCTGCTAATTTCATACTCGTGCTGATTTGTTGGGGCAAATCTAGCTGATAATCAGATGCACATAATTCGTGTGAAATATGATTATTTTTGTTATTTCTCTTGAATTTTATGCGATGTCTACGATGCGAGCCAAGTATTTTCGCAAGTGTTAAATAAAATACGTTTCGTTTAATTTTCAATAATATTTACTTAGATATGTACATATGTATATACAATATAAATTATCAACCTCTTTGGTACTTTTTGATACAAACTAAGGTGAATTAAAGCAGTTGATAAACTAGTTTGGTAAAGTTGCTGTGGCGAAAAAGAGGCCTGTTGAATGCATATGCACTTATGTATTATATGTTTGTGCGTATGTACCTATGTATGTAAGTGCGCATGTATTGTATGTATGTAGATATATTTACTGATTCGTAAACATGACAGTTGGTTAACCATTGAACAAATAAATAGAAAAGATGTTTTTATTTTTATTGTTTCTTATTTCATCTCATTAAGTTGGTCTGTGTATTTGTTTGCCGGCTGTTGCGGTTGTAAGCTCTTACCTATTTCGAAGGTTGATAATAGGCAACATACAGGGAGACAAAAAATAAGTGTATACAACATTTTTTAATGAAAAAAATTTATCATTGATAGTAGCTCAAAACAAATTGTAGAATTTTAATAGACAATGTTTGAGTAACATTCTATTCAGCCAGTTTCGAAGTGGTCACCTTTAGCACGAATACACAAGCTCAAACGTTTCGAAAATTGTTGGGCTATAGGCAACTGTTTTCCGAACGGAAGTTTTTACCATCCTGAAAGTAGCCGAATGGATAATCGAGAGGAGAAACAGATTAGAGTTTTTAGTGACAGTCGGCCTGCACTGAAGGCCCTAAAGAACGTGATGCAAGCCTCAAAGATTGTTCAAGAATGTAAGAAGAAGCTTAATTCTGTCGCAAGGCAAAACAGGCTTCTACTTATATGGGTTCCGGGACACTCCGGTGTTCAGGGAAACGAAATTGCCGATGAATTGGCCAACTGTGGATCACCGGTTCCCCCACAAGAGCCAGAGCCAATAATCGGAATTAGTTCCGCTGGAATCATGAATTGGATCAGCGATTATGCAAAGTGTTTTGTGGCAAGTCCGAACAGAAAGCTGTCAAACTTTCTAATAAAAATTAAAAGGAAAGACGTTCGATTGATGGTCGGTATTATTACAGGACACAACCCATGGGGTCAGCATATGGCCACTATTGGAATCATTGAGGACACAATGTGCCTGTCATGCTTGGAGGAGGCGGATAGCACTAAGCACTTTCTCTGTGAGTGTCCTGCCTTTGCTAGAGCACGGCTACGAGTTTTGGGTTCCAATGGCGTGAGAATGAGTAATATTCGTTCTCTCAAACTGGAGGATATTTACAGATTTGCCAAAGAATCTGGAAAATTCAAACAGAACTAACTGTCTCTATCTCTGTCTCTATTCTTTCCTATCTCTTTTTCTGATACTTTTCTCCTTCCCTCCTTGACTCTCTACACACTTTCCATACCTCTAAATACAATGGGCTTTTTAGCATGCGTGTTTTAGGAACCACCAAATCTCTTGGTGCTCCTTGGCTCGACCTTTTCAAATTTGAATTTCATTTTCTTTCAAGGATGGAATGGATAAGGTTTTGGGTTTGAGGAATGAATTTTGGTTTTTGTTTTTTAGAAACACAGAAAGTAGGTAAATTTGGAAAAGTGCGTGGACTCGAATCCACAACCCCTGCGAGGGCAGGCTAGTGCATTTACGCCAGACTACCAAGGGTCCGAAATTAGTAGGTGCAAAATATTTCTGTACCTCAAAAACCGTATGTATGTGTGTGTGTATATAAGTACAGGTGAGTACGTACATACGTACATATATAATATTTTATTTATTTCTTGTATATGTTTTATGGTCCTATGTACATACTCGTATGTATATGATTTTATACAATAAATGTTCTGGGTAGTTACATATGTATGTATGTACATATGTACATATGTATTTACATCCATAAGTTAATTTGTACACTCGGTTATTATACTAATAATACTACATATGTATGTATGTATGTATATGTATGTATATGTAAGTCATGTCTGTGTATCTACATATGTATCTTATTCTTCTCGAATATCCATGTGTGTATCTATCTATGTATACTAATGCGTTTTTGGCCTACGTGACATTTGCCACGCATTCAAAGCCAAGCCCGTACAAATTTGTTGCCTACGTGCCGGTGGTGAAAAGGGACCCCTACACTTTTTCCAAAACATAGATATATATGTATGTATGCATATGTATGTCTGTATATGTATGTGTTTAGAAATTAATTTCGAGTCTCGAAAATTATTATGTAGGAGCATTTTCTTAATTTAGTAATGGGATCCCATAATCCATATTACCATATTTACAGATGTGTTAAGAAAATTGCTCAATCACATGATTAAAAATACTTCAGTTGTGTTGTATATAGAACTGGATTTTACATTCCTGTACACCTCTATTATTCCATTCGTAAGGCTTCGATCGCATCCTGAACTATCGGAAATAAACACAAATTTTGTTGGTAATTTAGACACTCTTTTGAAGACAAAATATGGTAATAAGACTAGTAGATTTTCGAAGCAAAAAAGCAGTTATAGCAGCGACAAATCTTATTCCAGCAACACTTTTCTCAGATTTTGCACAGGAATCCTACGAGTAACTGCTCTACCTAAGTGCTATCATAAGTATTGGTATATGGTACTACAGGGTCCGGCACTCGAGGTGCAACCATTTAAAAAGGCCATAAATTTAGTTTGGATAATTACTTTTATTCGATTCAAAGTAAAAAATGTGTGAAAATAATACAAAATTAAGAATCAATTTACTTTTGCTCGATACGACCACCTTTTGCCTTGACTGTGGCCTTGAGACGGTCCAGAAACGAATTGCAAGCTGCCCGAATGTGACTTGTAGGTATTTTGGACTACTCGCGGACAATGGGTTTTTTCAGCGCCTCGAGATTGGTGAATCCTGTTGAAACGCCCCTGGTCTGCCACCGAAATGTTTGTCTGCATACGGCTTCGAAGCAATCTCCATAATTATTTCCCAATAGTATTTCGCATTTATGTTGACGCCAGGTTCGATGCTCCAAACGATTGGAGAGCGCCCATTTGCGGTTACAGCGGCCCAAACTATTATCTGTGGCGGGTACTGCCTCCTGGTGGCCAATCGATGACTCAAATTCTCGTATGAACGGTCGGTCAAATAATCCCTATCGTTTTAGGAGTTTAGGAATTGCTCAATTTGAAAAATTTTCTCATCAGAAAACACAATATTCGACCAAGCGAAACAACTCATTCGCTTTCTCAAGTCTGACTGTTGCTGCTTTGCTGTGAGATCATGCGCCTTTTGAGTCTTATAAGGCATGACTTTGAGGTAATTTTTCAGTATGCGACGGATGCTACGGTCAGACATTTTCAGTTCTTTCGCCATTTGATTGACACTTCGTCGGGGATTTCGCTCAAGTCGTTTCTTCACCTTTTGAGCCATTTGACGTGACGTTGCAGTCTTTTGATGACCACCTCCATGACGTTTCGCGATGCTACCAGTATCATTGTAACGAGTAATGGTGCGATAAACAAAAGAATTATTTACTTTAAGGTGCTCGGGCTCACGAACAATCGCTGGTTGTGATTTTCCAGCTAAATATAAGGCAATCACACCGATAAGTTTGAAATCCATTACTGATTTTCTTTTTTCGCGTTTACTCTCGGCAAAATGCCTCCGCGCGCTTGTAAACAATACTCTGGACTGTAGTTTAGCCAACTAACAGACAGCTGATGCGCCAGCGGTTCAAGTTAGTTATACTTCGAGGGCCGGTCTCTGTATATCATGTCCGTTTACAAATCGATCGAAGCATCGCTAGGTACATTATCGGCAGATTCAAGGAATTTCTCGCTTATTCGCTTAAATATAACTCGAAAAGTTATGGAAGTCCAATTTTGCAATTTGAAGGAATTTTTAGCATAGCATTTTTCCAAAAAGTGTATTTAAGAAATATTAATATAGTTTAGTTGAAAAAAATGTATTATTTTTGCGTAAAATTTTTGCGCAAATGGCTTAAAACTGTTTTATGGTTGATCTTTAGCTCCTAGGCCATGCTACGACTACCAAAATGGTCGACTTCGATTATTTTTGTAATTTTAGTGACATTATAAACATTTTCTTTAACCTCAATAATGCCGAACGGAATCGACGAAATTAAGAAAAAAAGCTAAGATACATGAAATTTTTCGCTCATTCGCTGTGCGTATGGGAATATAAATCGAAAAGTTATGTAATCTCATTATAAAATTTGTAGGGATTATTGAGCATAAAAAATAGAAAAAAATCTGAGAGTTGTGGTTCCTAAAATGACTAGACAAACATTTTTCTTTTACAATTTTAAACAAAAAGTAAAATTTTTCCCCGAAAAAAATTTATTTAAGAATTATATTTTTCTAAAAAATTCAAAAAAAATTATAAAAATGTTGCAGATTTTTTACCCTGTAAACATTTTCAACATTGAATACATCTCGAAATTATTACATTTTTTTTTAACATTTTTCCAGTTTACTTCTAATTATAATCGAGCCTACAAGCACACCAATTTTCTAGACGAATTGACGAAAATGTCCAAAGACTTGGATTATTTGGGATAGAATCGCTCGTTGCCTTGTATGTTTGGTTACTCGAGTATTGCACGCTACTGTATATACTTACTTATGTACACATACATACATATACAGACATAATGCCAAACCTCTTTGTGCGTACGTATGTATGTATGTATGTATGTAAATAATGACTTGTGTTCGTGAATGGTTACAATGTGCGCATTTGAACCACGAACTTATCACGAAAACAGCTTACCGGCGAAAATAAGTAAAATAACAAACAAAATAAAAAGAAAGAACTTCAAACCATAAACAGCAAACATACATACATATGTGAATGAGTACATAACCGAAGTCATGTGAATGTGTGAGTATTTCGCATAATGTTGTCGGCTGTTGTGTGGTTACTGCGTGTTACTGCGTCTTATCGTCGGTATCACTGCATTGGTTGTAGAAATTACTGGTATGTGGGTATACTGGAGCATTAGAAACTGTACTCTTTCCTAGCCAAACGCCTGAACTTCACTTTGCTTCCCACCACCTCACGCAAACGTATGGCGTCGTACGCTTATTATGTTGAGAAACAGAAGACAAAAACAAAATGCAAAGACGAGACAAGACCATTCCATCACGAACATTGAGTTTCTCGCTCCGAAAAGTGCGATAAAAATAAAAAGTGGTTGAAACTTAACAGCAAAAATAAAAAGAGCAGCTATGTGTGCTCCTCGATTACCCTACCGTTAAGTAAAACAAGAACTTTAACGAAAAGATGGCGGTATGTAGTAGAAGAGTTTTTCTTAGACAAATACTTTGGACTAATTTACTCAACTTCGAAGATTAAATAAAAATATTTTTCGTCACACCATTCACCTCTTGGCAAACAACTTGCTTTTAATGAAAACCTTCTCACAAAATTTCTCTTAACAAGTCAATGAAATTACTACTTGAATTGTCGGTAAACACAGCATGCGGCAAACTCGGCCTACATAAACAAGAACTGGCAAAGTCAGCTACCGTACGTGGGGATGTCTTTAAGTGAAAATTTTATGGTCTACCCTCTACTCATCGTGGAACCCCATCCAACGCCGGTTCCCTTATTAATCTTAAGATAGAGCTGGGTTGGACTGAACGTATGTGCATTTCTTCCTTCTCAACCTACTTCGCGCTGTAGCGCTGCATTCAAGCAGAAAGTGCATTGGAGTCTCCTGGGATCTGGTCCCAAAAACGACAAGAGTCAGTGGAACATATCCCGTTGATGTGCAGTTGACTACACAGTCTGCAATGGCCTGTAAGAATGCCCCTGAGAATTCTCCGTTTATCCTTGGGGAGAGTTATGAGATTTTTTAACCTATTTTGGTTGTACCGCCCCCAGTAAGGATTTCGCTTGGCGTAGCTCCATAGTGCCAGCTAACCTCACTTAGCTTTAACTCTTCATTCCTACGCTAAGAAGGTCTCGGTTCCTATTAATGACGAAGCCGCAGCCTCTCCGCCTCCTCCTGGGACCGAAATTAGCCAGATGCGATTGTGCGCCAACGTGGCTGTCTCCTCATCGAAAAACGCGAAACCAGATCGATCATGTTGTGATAGATGAAAGACATGCTTCTAGTGTTTTAGATGTCCGTACGATCCGAGGACCCAACATTGACTCAGATCATTACCTTGTTGCAGCCAAACTACGCACACGCCTCTGTGCAGCAAAAAAAAACGTACATCTAACTACGAAAAGAATGTTCAACACCGAAAAGCTGCAATCACAACAGACAGCCAGAAGATTCGCCACTCGACCCTCACTCCTGCTCGCAGAGAGTACTGCCCAAAAACTCGGCATGCATGAGCAAAGGAGCAACATTTCTCGTTGCCAACGTACCGCCGCCGAATAAGAAATCGGATTCCGGCAAACCCGAAAAAACAGGAATGTCATGCTGTCGCCGAAAGAAAAGATGCTGCCTATAAAGCCACGCTGCGATCGAAGCGGCCTTCCTCTTCCTCTCCTCCAGTTGGTACAGCATCAAATACTTTCAGAGCCGGAGCGTTTGTATCCATTCGGACGACATGACCCGGACAACGAAGCCGCTGTATCTTTAATCGCTGCGCTATGTCTATGTCGTCGTAAAGCTCATACAGCTCATTTTTCTATCGCCTATGACATTTGCCGTCACCAACGTTCAAAGCTCCGAAAATCTCTTCAGAACCTTTCTATCAAACACTCCAAGTGACGCCGCATTGGATGCTGCCATCGTCCACGCATCTGCGCCATACGTTAGGACGGGCATGATGAGTGCCTTGTAGAGTGTTAGTTTTGTTCGTCGAGAGAGGTCTTTACTACTCAATTGCCTACTTAGTCCAAAGCAGCATTTGTTGGCAAGAGAGATTATCTGTTGGATTTCAAGTCTGGCATTATTATTGGTATGAATGCTGGTTCTTAGATAAACGAAGTTTCTTACTTCCTCCAAATCAAACTGTTTGTTTGATGACAGGAGGTACTTCGTTCTGTCCTCGTTATCTCAAGTATATATAAAGGTTTTTTAGCTATAAAACAGCACTGTTCTGACGCAAGCATTACAGGTTTTTAATTTAGTATTTAGGAGGAATCCTCTAGTTCTCCAGATCTTATTTCAATTGGCAAAAGCACTTCATTCGGAACTAAAGAAAAGTTCCCTCATCCCGAATGCACGCAGTGTTGGCAGCGCTCGAGTTATAACTACATTCCCAGAATATAATTGTTATACCTTAAAGGATTAATTTTTCTTCACTGGTTCACTTGGTACACTTCACTTCACTTGGAACACACATATGCAAGTCTGTAGGGTACACAAAGTCCCCACCTAGCTGGCATAAAACAGCATAAAAAGTAACATTGCTAACGATAAGAGTGAAAAGCGAAGAGAGCGATCCAGAAGGCTGTCGCTTCAATGGCTGCTCGCTAACAACATCATGGCGTTTGTTGGTATTTTCGTCACTTGACTGAAGTGTTTGTCCATGTGTTCGAGATTGTTGATTTCGCGTTGGTTGCCTGACTGCCAGCCATCATAATCTGCCTGCGTGTGGCTAGCGCGAGTGCGGTGCCTATATAAACAGCAAACAGCACCCTTAGAGCTCAGTTAAAATTGTGCCTTTGTGCAGAATACAACTGAGTAAAATAATCAAAAGTTAAAAGCAAAAGAAAGTGAAAATTCTAAAAAGTTCTAGTGAAGAACTAAAGTAATTGCATAAAAAAAGAGTGAAAAGTTAAATCAAAGACAATTTGAGCATCAGCATATTTGCAGTTGCATAGTGAAAAAACAACACCTACAACAAGAAGTACCGAGTAAAGCAGCAAAATGCCAAACCAATTCCCAATCAAACCACCAGCACAGATGCCGTGCCCACACTGGAATCACTTTCCCATACACCCGCAGGTGCAACTCACATTCGGTGGAAGATGCAACGGCAACATTAGCCCATCATCACCACCACCATCGCCCAGCTCCTATTCCTACTGCAGTGCCTGCAATGCCATGCAAAAACGGACGGCATAAAATTTATCCAAAAAGCCTCGCCGCAAAACAATCAGAGCAATCATAAAAGTAATCTAAATATCCAGTTACGTACGCGTTGCAAATGCAGTGCGTGGCGATAGCATCGAATTCATTGGAAGAGCAGCAAAATGCAGCGGAGTTCAAGCGTTGCGTTGAGATTGCCTAGCTGCGATGAAGAGTCCAATTTGGAAAGCGCACACGCCCCCAAGAAATATGAAAAACACCAAGAATTCAAAGGGCGCTAATCTGTCGCCAAGTACGGCTTTAAAGGAGTTTAAAAACAATTTTGAATTTAAATAGATCTTAGTGAGCATTTTTTCTTGTATTGGAAGTGCCGTAATGTGGAGCTTTTGCATTTTGGTCAAGCGGGAACACACCCAAAATGTTGCGAAACCAGTTTTTGGTCCAAATTAATACGCATTACGCTTGTTGGAGTTGTATAAGAGTACTTAGTCGATACAAACAAATACCACATATAGCTACATACATACATACATATAAGAGCGTCATATTGACGATCGCCTACTCGTATATACAGACATTCATATTTTAAGAGCCTAAATATTTAGTTATAGTCTCATAAAAATGTAAATACATATAAAATCCGAAATCAGAAGTCAGAATTTTTATCAAACAACACACTTTATTAATAAGTGTGTATATACCACTTAGGATGTGTTTGCCAATTTACATACATACATATATATATATATATATGTACTTGAGTAAGAATATAAAATCCAACGTCTTTCTATGGATTCATTGAGACTGTAAAAGCTGGTTTATCTTCTAAGTTTTAAACATATTTTAGCTTGTATGTGTGTACATTTATCTTAGTCGATAAGTTTGTATCTGCAAATGAATTTAAGCAAATAAATTTTGTACTTGCATCAATTTCAATCAGCTTTGTTTACATTTCATCAAATTTATCTAATGGCCTCGTAGGTCTTTCTCAAATTTAATTTGCTATTCAAACAGCGGAAAATTGTTTCATTTCACCTGTTTACCGCAATTTACGACCACTCGAACTATTCCCATGTACGTACATATATATATATACATGAATATATATATACATAAATATATATATACATAAATATATATACATACTTATAAAGGGTGGTTAAGTTTCAAGGGCCGGTGTTGATTTAGAATAAAATACATTTTTTTAGGAAATTATTATCATTTTTCTTTATTATGATAATATTGGTATGGCTCAATTCCAATAGAACACGGTTTCGGCGGCACACCTCCATCCGATGGTCCGAATTTTCGATGACGCTGAGGCATAATTGAGGTTCTATGCCGTTAATGTGCCGAATTATCTCATCCTTTAGCTCCTGAATTGTTGCTGGCTTATCGATGTACACCTTTTCTTTCAAATAACCCCAAAGAAAGAAGTCCAACGGTGTCAAATCACATGATCTTGGCGGCCAATTGGCATCGCCGCGACGTGAGATTATTCGGCCATCAAATTTTTCGCGCAAAAGAGTCATTGTTTCGTTAGCTGTGTGACAAGTGGCACCGTCCAGTCGAAACCACATATCGTCCACATCCATATCCTCCAATTCGGGCCATAAAAAGTTCGTTATCATCTCACGATAGCGAACACTATTCACAGTAACTGATGGACTATTCACAGGCAGATGTGGATTTCTTGCTCTCATCTGATAAACCGTATCTCTGCAAGACCTGCTCTGCTGATAGACGCTCTTCCATTAGGTGTCAAACATTATCAGTACTTTCGGCTGAAACAAAAAATAATAATCATGCTGATACGAATGTGCACAATAATAAGCAACAAATTACATTGCTTGTTGTTGTTAAAGAACTAGCTGCGCTTAGAACGGAAAACAGTCGCATACTATCTGCTGTAAATGCTCTGCGTGAAGAAAAAAAACAAACAATGCAAAAATCAGATGATCTTCTTGCAGAAATTCGCTCATTGCATTCTAAGCTTGAAGCAAAAGATGTCGCTCTCGCTACATTAACAACTGAGGTAAAAAATCTCAAAAGCATTGTTGCTAACTCTGCTAGCGTTCTCGGTAGTGCAAATTCAAAATATGCGAGCTCTTTGCTCTCTCCTCTTTCTGTTCGTTGTCCGCCTAATGACCATGAAAACAATGCGCTGAACTCTGCTGCTACGTCTAAGCCTGCGTCGCAAACATCTGCTTTGCATGGTTCTGCCGTCGCTAAGGAAAAGAAAGCTAAGACTACATCTAAGACGGCTGCTGCTACTATTACTGCACCTGCAAAAGTTACCTTTGCTTCTGTTGCTGCTTCATCTCAGGTCTCTGCGACTTCTGTTTTAAATGCTGCTACTGAATCTGTGCCCGCAATACGACAGACATCCCAGTGGGAAATGGTAACAAAAAGTAGTAGACGAAAATTTAATAAGCCTATTGTGATTGGTTCCAATAACAATAATGAGCTACAAGTGGTCCCAATATTTAAATGGCTACACTTGTCGTCATTCTCGCCCAATGTCAATGAAACTGATATTTTGACTTATGTGTCGAAGCATGCTGAAATTGAAACTAAGTCTTTGGTATGCTACAAACTTGTTAAAAAAGATACGGAATTAAATACACTTAGAAAAATTAATTTTAAATTGGGAGTATCAGAATGCTCTTTTGAAAAGGTGCTCAATGCGGACATATGGCCAGAGAGTGTAAAAATCCGACCTTTTCATTTTTTTCAAAAAAACGATTCACCAATGCATCAGCAATAAAAAATTGTGCTCCCAATAATGGCCAAAAAAATTTAAAAATGTACTTTCAAAATGTTTCTGGATTGAGAACTAAATCTAATCAACTTTTAGCGTTTAGTTCGCACATGGACTATGATATTTTTGTTCTCATCGAGACATGGTTAAATGAGAACTTTTTCGATAATGAGTTTTTTGATCCAAATTTATACCATGTCTATCGTAAAGACCGTGATGTCGAGAAAACTGGTCTCTGCAGAGGTGGAGGGGTTTTAATAGCTGTTCAACGGAAGTATAGCTCATCACTAGTATCTCTGAAAAACAATGATACACTCCTGGATCAGCTGTGTGTCTCTGTGCATGGTGCTTCAAATATATTGATTTGTGCGTCATATATTCCTCCGTCAAGTATTGATACACTGTATAAAGCACATGTGGATAATGTTTTAGCTCTAACCTCAAATAATGGCAACTTTTGTGTTCTTGGGGACTTCAATTTGAGTAATATTGAATGGTCTAGTTTAGATGATAGTACTGCATTATGTCCTAATAATGTTAGTAGTATATCTGAAATTTATTTGATTGATAATTTTTTAAGTTTTGGACTGGTTCAGATAAATAATTTCTCAAATAGTCTTTCTCGAATTCTCGATCTCATTTTCATTACTGACAATATAAATTTTTCTTTATTAGAATGTGTAGACCCTCTGTCTACTCCTGGTCTGCATCATGTACCACTTGTCCTTCATATAGAATTCTATGAGTTTAATGATTTTTATTTTGAGAATGTGACTTCCAATTTTTGTTTTAAAAACTTTGATTTTAATATAATTAATTCAGCAGTTGATATTATAGACTGGGATTCTTTATTTACTGGGGTTGAAGTTGCCAATTGTTATGATATTTTCAAGAATAATATAAATGATATCTGTAAAAATAATATACCGGTGATAAAAAGGACTAGTTATAGAGTACCGTGGCATACCAAGGAACTGAGAAAACTAAAAAATTTGAGAAATAAATATTTCAAAAAGTTTAAGTTTTCTCATTCCTTCACAGATAAAGATAAATATCTACAGTTCTCTAGAGAACTTAAATCTTTGGATATGGACTTAAAGCGAAATTATATTCTCAAGTTCGAATCGGACATTAAATCAAATCCTAGTTCCTTCTGGCGTTATGTTAGATCTAGGAAATCATGCTCAAGTATTCCTTCGGTTGTCTTCTATAACGAAACTCAAGCACATACTTCTACAGATGCAGCCAATCTTTTCGCAGATTTTTTTTGTTCAAATTTTCAAGTAGACTCTGATTTAATTGATGAGTGTCATTCGAGCATGAATTCCTCAATCAATATTGGCTCGTTAACTTTTACGCTTTCTGATATCGAAGATGGAATTCGGCAACTCAAAACATCAACAAAAACTGATGTAGATGGGCTATCTTCGTATCTTCTTAAAAACTGCTCTGCAATTGCCTATCCACTTTTGTTAATGTTTAACAAATCCCTTGATCGAGGAGAATTCATAGATGCTTGGAAAGTAACAACCATTAATCCAGTATTCAAAAGTGGAAATAAAAACAATATTACTAATTATAGACCAATTGCCAAATTATCCACGGTATCAAAATTATTTGAATTAATAGTGAAAGATAAAATCTATTTCGTAGTTAGTCGTTATATTTCAGTAGACCAACATGGCTTCATGAAAGGTAGATCTACTGTTTCAAATCTTGCTGTGTTCTCTGAATATTGTATATCATCGTTTAAAAAAAAAACTCAAGTTGATGCTGTGTACACAGACTTTTCAAAAGCATTTGATAAGGTTAATCACAGGGTTTTAATTTCCAAATTGAGTGCTATAGGATTCCATTCCACTCTTTTAAAATGGATTAAATCTTATCTCTCCTCTCGGAAATGTGTTGTTAATGTTGATGGTGTGTCATCTATTTCTTTCATTGCGTCCTCTGGTGTACCTCAGGGAAGTATACTGGGCCCCTTACTTTTTATACTTTTTATTAATGACATTTCCAGTTGTTTTAATAACGCAAATTTTCTCTTGTATGCCGATGATTTAAAGATATACTCGAGGATTGCAAGTACAGTGGACTCTTTAAACCTTCAATCTGATCTAGATAACGTTGATTCTTGGTGTAAAAGAAATAAGTTAGATTTAAATATAAGCAAGTGTTTTTATATTTCTTATTCTAAATCTTGTTCTCTTATACCCACTTCCTACCACATTTGTGGTTCTAGCTTATCTCATCGAAGTGAAATTACTGATCTTGGTGTGGTATTTGATTCTAAATTCTCTTTTCAAAAACATTTAAATCACACTATTTCAAAGTCTTATTCAGTACTTGCGTTTATTCGACGTTTTAGTTCAGACTTTGTTGATCCATATACTCTAAAGTTGTTGTATACGTCTCTGGTGCGTTCCAAGTTAGAATATGCCGTCTTTATTTGGAGACCATATTATGCTTGTCATATTAGTAGGCTTGAACGTGTCCAGAAAGCTTTTGTGCGTTATGCATTGCGTTCTTTAAATTTCACTGATCCAATTCCATCCTATAAAAGTCGGTGCTTGCTTATAAATCTAAAATCACTAGATATTAGAAGGACTATTCTCTCCATTACTTTCCTCTTCGATTTGATAAATGGGGTTATTGACTCCCCATCGCTACTCGAGAAAATCAATTTCAATATTCCTCAGCGAAGTTTACGGAATCATGATTTTTTCCGGTTAGGGATGGCACGAGCTAATTATGCTTCCAATGCTCCGATTTCTAGAACTCTGGGTGATTTTAATTCGCTTTCAAATCATATTGGCCTGGATTTCTGTTCCACAAAGAATCACTTCAAATTGGTTCTAAATGAATTGTTGAACTAAATTCTTAGTATTAATCTAATCTTCTTCTGTAAATTATAAAAAATGTATTCTTTTTCTTTCACTCATTACAATTGAAACTAGTTAATTATAAGTTTAATTTTACTTTAATTAATTTATTCAGCATTAATCTGTTTTCATAGTCTGTAAGAAATATTGTATTTTTAGACTATTAATTAGTTAAATAAATAAATAAATAAATAAATAACTGTCTGACCGGCCTCATTTAAAAAAATACGGCACAATGATGCCGCCGGCGCATAAACCGCACCAAACAGTCACTCTTTGTGGGTGCATTTGTTTTTCGGCAATCACTCTTTGATTATCATTCCCCCAAATGCGACAATTCTGCTTATTGACGAATCCACTGAGGTGAAAATGTGCCTCATCACTGAAGATGATTCGAAAATTGGTCATTCACTGTTGCCATTTCCTGCCACCATTCTGACCATTGACGACGCTTGAAATGGTCAAGAGGCTTTAGTTCTTGAGTCAATTGCACCTTGTAAGCGTGTAGTTGAGGTGGACGGCTCTTCAACCACACTATCGCGAACAGCAGCAATATTTTCTGCATTACGACTTGTACGAGCATGCACTAGTGTTGTCACATCTCCTACAGACGCGGTTTGCTCAAACGTTTGCACAATTTTTCCGATTGTACGCACATTTGGACGATTAAACTGACGGAAAAAGTCACGAAGTGCGCGATATGCATTTTGATTTGAACGCCCGTTTTCATAATAAGCCTGCTTGCTCGATTGTGTATTTTTCCATGGTACAAATTGAGTTAGTCTGAAATTGAAAAGTGTCAAATGAAATGCAGAAAAAAACTTGATGTTTAGGTGTAGTTCATATTCAACATCGGCCCTAGAAATTTAACCACCCCTTATATACATACATATGTATGTAGTTCACGCTCACACCTATCGCTCATTTGCCGAAAGAGTGTAAATAAAAAAAAAAAATTTTTTTTTTAGTTAAATATGCACAACTTACCGCCAGTGCGTCTTTTGTGCTGCGTAAAGAATTCATATCGCCATCTACCAGCTATGCAGAATACGAGTTTACACAGATGGAATTGGAAAATTGAGCGCAACATTGCCGTGGCGATGTGGCGCGTGCGAGAAGTAAAATGAGAGCGTCAGCAAGATAGTGAAGCTTCGTAAATAAAAACGAAAAGTTGATGAGGTTAATGTGGCCAAGGCACTACAGTTACACCGCAAGTATGTACAGTGACAGTCGTTTGACCGTTCATTTGGCAGTCACTGTTGATGGAAATATACGCGAATGCTTAGTGCAAAGTTTCTTTTCATTTTTGAGGCCAATATGAAAAAGTCGATGGAGACATTTGTATAGACGCACTGGCTCGCAGCCAAAGTGATGTAGTCAAACCCCAATTTAACCCAGCAATGCGATTAACGGAAAATATAGCACATTTTTGGCAAATTTGATATGTCAGTTTTTTATTTAAATATTTTTATTTAAAATCTAAATTCATGGAACACTGTATAGTACAAAAATCATAACATAACACAAAATAGTCAAAGTCAGGTTGGTAGGTAGGTGAAATGGTTGAAATGCCGGTCTGGCACTCCTCAAGTAGCACTAAAGCGCCGTTTTGATACTATTATGAGACCTCCTACAGGCAGATATCTACAGCCAGCCAGAGCTGTTGATATAATGCAGGAGATTGATTGGATTTAGGTTGGCGCACTGACCCAGGCTGTCGAAGAAAGGAGCGCCCAGTGACCTTAGTCGTCTAGCTGCCAAACCCATTCACATTTACACCCATTTTACCCATTTACAGAAAAAGTGCTCTACAGTCTCCATCTCTGAAATGGGGGCCAGCTTCTGTAATGGGGGCTAAATGGTAACCCTAGCTTTTCCGCGTTTGTGCCTATCGTCCAGTGACCGGTGAACACAGCTACGAGCTTGGAAATTGAATGGCGAAGAGTCCAAAGGATTTCTGCGTCTTTCGTACTTCATATTGGGGTCAAAGAGTTTTCGAAATAACAGATGAAGAAATGGTGCTCCACCTTTTCTGCACTTTCCTGAGAAATAATTTGTGTAGTTCCCCTTTAACAACTGTCAGGTGGATGCCGATGACCGGGTAGGAGGTCTCTGAGGCCAATTCAGTCCCCTTCCTGGCAAGTTCATCAGCAATTTCACTTTCCTCTATGTTTCTATGGCCGGAACCCAGATCAGAGAAATGTTACCTGCACACCAAAGAGATTTGATCTCCTCCTTACAGGAGTTTACGAATTTCGTTTTGCACCATGGTATCGTCAGAGCCTTGATCGCGGCTTGACTTTCAGAGAAAATGTTAATATCTCCCTCGCCTCCGCGTTCCCTAAGCATTTTGCATGCCTGCAGGATGGCAAAGACTTCTGCTTGAAAAACACTAGCAGTATTGGGCAGTTTAAAGGAGATAGATAAATTGGCTGATTTAGAGAAAACCACTGTTCCGACTCCCGATTCCATTTTGAAACCGTTAGTGAAGGCAGAGGTGCAAGCTTCGGTGCAGATTTTTCCCTCGATCCTATACTGCCTATTTGGAAAGATTGCCCTAGCACCACCCTCAAACTCTAGTTTGCGGATAGAGAGATCTGCGGGGACTACGGTGTTAACTGCCCGAAAATGCTAACATGTACCTTGAGAGATTGCCTCCAGAGGCCAATCTCCTTTAACCTGATTGCAGTTTGAGCTGCGATGGAAATGACGGAAAAGTCGATGGGAAGTAAATGCAAAACGACATTCAGGGCAGCACTGGGGCAAGTTTTACAAGCTTCGGTGATACCAATGCATGTAGTCCTTTGCAGCCTCCCCAGTTAAGTGTTATTATAGCCCTTCCGAAGAGCTTACCACCAATTTAGGCATCCATACGTTAAAATTGGCAAAACCACTGCACGACATGTGGCTTTAGTCCCAATTTTTTACCGAACATAGATTTGCAGGAGTAGAATGCTATACTGGCCTTCCTTACCCGATTTTCGATGTGTAGCTTCCAATGGAGTTTGGAGTCAAGTATCACCCAAGATACCTAACTTCCGATGAGAGCGGGGAAACGTGGTTGTTTAATTTGGCAAGTCGAAAGGGTGGAGGATTATATATTCTGGTAAATAGCATCAGCTCCATTTCGTCAAAGTTGACTCGGAGACCGCAAGTGGCAGCCCAGCGACTGTGTACAGTGACCTTGACAAAATCTCAGCCATGACTGAGGGAAATGGTCCCAATACCATCAGGACCAGGCGTATGCTTCTACTAGTCAAAAACAACTCACAGCAAAAATTGTCCTGTTCTATGAAACATTGGTAGTAGTAAAAGTAGTCATTTATTTAGCTTTCTGTCAAGAACAGCCTGGAGCCTTTTGGCATCGAGACCACCAACTACTTAGACGACATTTTTTTGTCCTTTCTCTTTTAACGCCTTTTTGAGATCTGATTGGTTTCGAAGTTCATATGTTCGAATTTCTTTATCTACAAGCGTTCACAGGTTCTCCATATCATTCAAATCGATTGATTGCCCTTGTCTTTGAACCAAATTCGGGCAATTCCAAATGAGTCAATCAAGGATTAATGACTGATTGAAGGGAAAATTGTCACGAATATTTAATTTTATGGCACTTTTTAACAAATTTCCCTTTAAGACATCCCAATATGTATGCCTATCCATATTCCATTCCAATGAATGTTAAATTTCCGGTTCCTTCTGATGGCATGCATCGTCATACTCTTACCTGTCCTCCAACATAATGGACTGTTCAAGAAAAACATTTGCGTATGTACAGGGTGGCGCACGAATCGTGCTACAAAAACAAAACGTAATAACTTTTTTTCTGTGTGAGTAATCGGCATTTTTTTTTTTTTTTTTTGCAGATTAGTATTTAGATTTACAAAAAATGGAGGCTTGGGATACCGAAAAGAGGATTTGGATAGTGCAGCGGTACCATGCTTTGCAGTCCATCATTTCCGTCCAAAGGGAATTTAGGCGGGAGTATGGCGGCACTCCCCCGAGCAGATGGACCATTATGAGGCTGGTGAACATGTTTGCTGAATCTGGAAGCATCGCACGCAGACCGTACCATCGAGATCCCCATGTTCGGGTCGAAGCCACAATCGCGGCTGTAGCATCGTCAATTCAGGCAAATCCAAGAGTTTCGACTCGTAACTTGTTGGCGCAAATTGGAGTTAGCAGACGGTCATTGCAGCGGATAGTTCATGATGACTTAAACTTGTTTCCGTACAAAGTTCAAATCACAAGCAAATTAAACCCTCTGGATTTGCCTATTCGCCTGGAATTTTGCCAAAAAATTATTGAAATGGCCGAAGAAGACAACAACTTCATAAATTGCTTGTTTATGTATGTCTGATGAGGCCCATTTTGATCTAAACGGCAATGTAAACAAGCAAAATTGCCGTATATGGAGTCAATCAAATCCGCAAATACTCCATGAGATGGAACTGCACCCAGAACGAGTCACAGTGTGGTGCGCAGTTTCATCAAGGTGCATTGTCGGGCCATACTTCTTCGAAGAAAACGGTGTAACAGCGACTGTAAATGGGGACCGTTATTTAAACATGTTGAAGGAGTTTTTTTTATCCAGAACTGCGGCGAAGACGTATCCCTTTTAACAGCATTTGGTTCCAGTAAGATGGAGCAACTGCACATATAGCCAGACCGGTTATGGAGGAGCTCCAACGAAAATTTAGAAATAAATTGATATCCAGAAATTCCACTTTCCGCTGGCCCCCAAGGTCACCTGACCTCACTGCACCAGATTTTTTTTTATGGGGTTATCTCAAACAAGAGGTGTATAAAGCAAAACCAAGTAATTTGACTGAATTGAAGCAGTCCATCACAACAATAATTGAGGCGATCCCGACTTCAACCCTTCAGTGCGCAAAGAACAATTTTCTCATCAGGTGTCGCATATGCGTGAATGAGCATGGAGGTCATTTACGTTCTATTATTTTCAAAACTAATTAGTTACATAAAATAAAATTGAATTATCTATACAATAAAAAAACAAAAAGTTAAATACATTGATTAGAAAAAAAGTTATTACGTTTTGTTTTTGTAGCACGATTCGTGCGCCACCCTGTATTAGTAAAAAAATTGTATATACACCAGTTTCGATGATCCAATTCTTGTAGTGTAATAGAAAGAAAAATGGGTTGAAATAGAAAATCTGGAATTAAGTTAAGTCGGAATCTGATTCTGCCGAATTCGCTAAGAGCCGAGTGATATGCGCAACTCTCTATATTCGCTGAATCTAGGATGTCTATCTATTAACACTATCTAATTATGATAGAATAAAACGTGTTTTATTTCCATTTACGGTGCAATATCAAATTAAAAACTTCCACGCCGATTTCCGTGGTTATTTTGGTTTTCCGGGTTATTTCACTCTTCCAGCAAGCGCGAAACACAAGTGTTCCCGTGTAAGTAATAGCAGTAATAGTAAGTAATTTATGTAAGTATAGCTGATAAGTTTGCGGGCAACATCGACCTTCGCCAAGTGATCTTTGGCCGACCGCGACTACTGCTCCCTCGCGGTCCAATGTAATTCTCGTGTGATAGTATCTGAATGTTTTCTAAGCGAGTGAGCTATCCATCGCCACTTTTTGCGTTTGATTTGCCATAGGATAGCCTCCTCGTCCGTTGATTTCCACAGCGCGTTCTTGCTGATGGTGTTCGGCTGGAATATTCAGCAGATGATGCGGAGGCATTTATTGACGAAAGATTGCAGCCTCTGTGCAATGGTGTTGGAGACAAGCCATGTTATGCTTGCGTACAACATTACCGATTTCACTCATGAGCTGTATATTAGCAGTTTAGTGCGCCTAGAGATTTGCGAACTCGTCCATGCATACGTCCGAATGCCGCTCTTGCTTTTTTTAGCCTGCACTTGACATCTTCATCTGCTCCGCCGTCTGTCGACAAAATCCACCGGACACCCGTCAACCATTCCCTATAGACTTCCAAAAATCAGCAGCGCTGAGATTTCATTCGCACTTGGATATGACTTGCGATATGAGAAGAGAAAGGTGAAGAATATATTAGGGGGCGACTGCAAGAGGGGGCGTAATACCTCCTAAACTATGGTGTAACGACCTCATAAAACTATTTTGAATCTAACTTGAATTATAATACCAATAAGTGCAAAATCCGATGAATGCGAAAATATTTTCTCCACTTGCGATGATTTGTGAAGAAAAGATGAATCATATTTTTGACTTAAACTTTTAATAAAAAAATATTAGACTGAGCAGTAAAAAGTAGTGGTTATGTATGCAAGTAATCAGACTTGCGGAAATTGTACAGGTTTAATTAATAATTAATGTGTATTCCGGTTAACAAACATATCTACGCTCTTTTTTTAATTTTTGCTTTAAAAATAGCATTTTAGCAGACTTATCTGTTTCTAGTTTGTAGTCAATGGGTGTTCAGTTAAGCGAAAGCTCGGTCGCCGTTCAATGACCTAACTCGCGGAAATGCATGACTCCCACTACGAACACCAAGCAATTATATAGGGTGGGGCATTGGTTAGTTTATTTTTACACCGCATGCTTTTCGGATACTGCAAGCTACAGGTAATTCGAGCTCAAGAATAGTGGCAAAAGGCTCCCGCCCAGTAAAAACCCAGATTTTCAAGTTTCCAGGGGAGAATTTTATGCGGGACCGTCTCAAATATTTTCTTCTTCTTCAAATGCTTTTGAAAAATTGGTGTATAGGTGTCAACTTGAGACCTACTCTTAAACTCCAAGACACGAAACAGAGAAAAAAACAGTTAAATTTGAAACCCCACCAACAAACCCCTGCTAACAGGGGTAGCTGATAGCAAATGCTGGATTGTCCTTGACCGCTTTCTCAAAAAGTTTGGAACATTGATTGGAATTTAGATATACAAGCTGAAGTTCAAAATAAACAAGACAGAGCTAAAATAGAAACGTCAGGAGCTTTTATCTGACAACTTTGAGTTTATTTATTCAAATAGTCCCCTCTGGCCTCGATACACTGTTTTGCGCGATCTAAAAGCTTTTCGAAAGACTGTTTCAGGTCATTGACCGGAATATCCTTCGGGAAGTCGGCACAAACCTTTTGGATGGCCTCTTCGGACGCAAAACGTTTTCCTTTCATGGCCAAATGCAATTTTCCGAATAGGTAGAAGTGACAAGAAGCCATATCAGGCGAATACGGTGAGTAATTTGTGGTTAAAATGCGATTTGTAGTCAAAAAATCAGTCACAAGACAGGATCGATGAGATGGTGCATTATTATACAATAAGCGCCAGCTTCCTCCTCCAAGGTATTCAGGGCAAATTCAGCAAATGCGATGCAACAAACGCTTCACAATGGCAAGATAGAAAGTTGCATTGACGGATTGGCCGGCTGGTATGAACTCCTTGTGGACAATTCCCTTGGAATCGTAAAAACAAATGAACATCGACTCGATTTTTTACTTCTCCAAGCGCGTTTTTTTGGTTGAAGCTCATCTGGGACCTTCCACTCGGCACTTTGACGCTCAGTTTCAGTTTCAGGTTCATGTTGGAAACACCACGTTTCGTCACCAGTTACAATGTTGTAAAGGAAGTTCTCGTTTTTTCTCGGCTCTTTAATGAGGTCTTCGAGTGTTGAATTCTGAGCAATTTTTGGTCCTCAGTTAACTTGTGCGGAATGAAACCTGCACAGACCTTTCATAAGCGCAAATGATAGTTAAATTGCGATAAATCGATGTTTTGGAGATATTCTACTCCGATTCCATAAATTTCAACGAACAATTTCGAAGGAGTTTTTCGGTGATTATTGATTTTGGGCGGTCCGCATGTTCATTGTCATTTATGTCCTTACAACTCTCTCTTAAACGTGGAAACCACTCATGAACTTTGGCAAGAGATAGAGAATCATCGCTATAAACTTTTCCCATCAATTCAAATGTTTCGGTAAACGTTTTACCGATTTTAAAACAAAATTTGATTTTAGCTCTTTGTTCGAAACTCATTTTTGTACTGATGGCACACATACTGACACCTTAGACGCAATAGCTTCGCTTCCACCTAACCGAATATTACCAAGCTTTCACTGGAAGTCTGCTAGGGATGTACATAACTTCCAACGCACTAACTCATTAAAAAGATGGCGACATCAAAAACATTTTTATGACGTCTTCTTTATTTTAGACTTCACCTTGTATGCCTATAATTTCTTGCTTCATTCTTACCAGTTCATCTGGTTATCGGTTACTTCTTCTTACCAGTTTTGAAGATTGGAGATATGGACGCCAACTTTCAAGGGTCAATGAAAACGCCAGTAGTTGGTGAAATATATACTACAGTTTTTAAGTTTAAGTTTTTTATTATAAACATAATTACGAGTAATTACTAGGTTGGTCAATAAGCTTTGCAGTTCGATAAGAGAGGGCGTTGCTACTAGCCTAATTTTTTTTTTTTTTTTGGAAGTTGGCACGCTTCTCATATTAACAAAAATATGTGAATTTTCATTTCAATCTGTCAATTCATTCTTTGTTTACAAGCCATTTAGTGTCGACGTGTCACAGTATTTTCTACACCGGAAAAAATCAAGTATCGTGCAGTGTTTAAGTTTTTTTTTTAGAAGGTGTAAAAGCAGTGGAAATTTATGAACAAATGTTGAAAGTGTATAAGGAATTTTCGCTATCAAATTAAAACAGTAGAAAGATGGGTTGCTGAACTTAAACGTGTTTGTACAAGCGAAGACGATCCACGTCAAGAACGTCCAATAACAGCAAAAACACCAGAAATGGTGAAGAAAAAATATAGGAAATCGTATAGGGAAATCGTCAAGTGACTGAAATTTAGTAGAATCCCTAAACATCTCATTGGGCAGTGTAAGCAGTATTTTGACTGAAGTATTGGGTTGCAGAAAGCTGGGTACCGCATTCACTAGCAATGCAATAAAAACATATGCGAATGCGACTTTCTCAGCAACACTTAGAGCGTTTTCGAAAGTATAAAGCAAATATTGGGTGTCGATTCATCACTATAGATAAGATTTGGGTACATCATTATGATCCTAAATCAGAACAAGGAGCTAAAGAGTGGTCTGAACCTGGTTCTTCGGCTCCGACACGAGTTCGGGTCCAGAAATTGGCCAAGAAGGTGTTAGCATCAGTTTTTTTGGGATGCGAAAGGAATTTTGTTTGTGGGTTACTTGCAAATTGGTAAAAACTATAAATTCTGAATATTATTCTACCCTTTTAAACCAGCTGAAGGAACAAATTCGTCAAAAATACCCAGTTGGCAATAGAAAAAAATCATCTTCCATCAGAACAAGGCATCGTATCAGAAGAGCATTTTGACAATGGTTGAAATCCATGAATTAAAGTTCGAATTGTTGGACCATACACCGCATTCACCAGATTTGGCTCTCGCGATTTTCAACTGTTGCCAGACCTAAAAAAATGCATGCGTGGAGCGCGTTTTTCATGAAATGATGAGTTCATAACAGCTGTGGAAGCTTATTTTGCAGCCCTTCCAGATTCTCACTTCAGAGATGGAATACATAAAGTGGAATCTCGTGAGAGCAAGTGAATTGGTGTTCAAGGGAACTTTACGAATAATAAAGTGTATTTCAAACCATAAAATTGTGTGTTTCTTATCGAACCGTAGAACTTATTGAACAACCTAGTACTTTACTATACTTATAGTAGGCACTAGTGGCTAATACTATCGGCCTAAGGTACAGATTATTGGAAAATATTGAACAGTGCTTTTTATAGCGATTTTCAACAGACACCAGTCTGTGGGTCACCCTTTATGATTCTAGTTAGTACACAGCACAGTGCGAACTGTATGTGCGTTTTTGTACTTTTTAAAAATTGCAACTGCTGCACAAGTAAAAGTGGAAATCAGCTCGTATGTATGTATGCTAGTGCAAATATTTATGTAATTACACACATATACATACATACATTCACACATACATACATACATACACACATACATACATGAATAAATATTATATTTATAGTGTTGTAAGATTGATGAATCCCATGCGTCCTAGTTTCAGGCTGGGTGCAGTGTAAAAATAATATTGCACCGCAGGCCGAGGGTGGCGGGTACGAGTAGACGCGGAATATCGTAAAGTCAAGAAACTTGTGGCTTCCCACTTTTCTCGCAGCAGCGTTGCGTTGGTTAACTTCGTACGCTGTTGTTCTCATGCAATTTATTACTTGTACACAACTTTAATGGATTAAATTGAAGAAGCGAGCTGCGTCGGAGCAGCAGCACAAGTTGTAATGCCCTCACGCGCTTTAATTAATGAAGTAGGCGCTTTTTTACTGCGTCATATTGGAATACAGTGGGCGGTGCCGAGTGACTGGTGTTTGGCATATTGGCTGTTGATCAAAAAATTGGGTGTTCAAAACTCACTAGATCAGGGGTCGGCAACCTGCGACTCGCGAGCTACGTGCAGCTCTTTGGATGTGAAGCTGCTGCTCTTTCGTTTTATATTATTATTTATTTTGTTTCATATTTCATGTTTCAAAAAAAAAAAAACATTTAAAAACTGTTCTGAATCGATTAACGAGGATTAGACATCGATTATATCTCTCAACCACTTGTACACGCTGTGTGTAAAGGATTCTTAAACGAACTGGAGACACAGTATTCCGACTGTCTTCTTCACAATAAAGTGCGATGGCTTTCCAAAGGTAAGGTGTTCAGAAGTTTTGCTTTGTGCTTAAATGAAATAAATGCATTCCTTAATGAAAAAAGCCATTCATCTTTTGGCTCTGCAGCTCTTTGTGAGCTTTGGCCTGCTGCACGTGGGACCTCCATACGTCTCGAACGCTTGCGACTTTTTTCCATTTCGTTATCCTAAGTTTCTTGATGTCGTCCTCTGGTTCGTCGGTCCATCTTGTTCTCGGCCTTCCTCTTGCTCTAGTGTTGAACGCTCTGGCTTCTACGATTTTCTTCTGTGCCCTCGTACCGTCCATTCATGTAATGTGACCCAGCCATCTTAACCGCTGCGCTTTGATGAAACGTATAACATTTTTGTCCTTTATCAGTTGATCTAGCTCGTCGTTCCATCTTATCCGCCACTCGACGTGATCTTTGATTGCTCCGAAAATTCTTCTGAGTACTTTTTACTCGAAGGCTTGCAGTTTTGTTTTATCTGCTTCAATTAGCGTCCACGATTCAGCTGCATAGCATAATACTGGTCTAATGATGGTTTTATACAGAGTCATTCTGAGTCAGATTACATTGTCTGTTTAGTAGTTTTCATTTGAAGAGTTTCGTTAACGACGCATATGTGTACGGTCTGTTCGCTGCTAGAATTCTCTCATCGATGGTGAGGCTCATGGAATTGTCTCTACTCAGTTTAAAGCCTGAATAGGTAAAGGATTCAACGATTTCGAAAGAAAAATCGCCAATTTTCAGTTTGCCTGATGTTGGTTTAATTTGTCTGGAAATCATTATATATTTCGTCTTATCTTCGTTGATTTTAAGACTAATTTTACTAGCAGCAATTTCAATATCAGCGAAGGTTTTGGTTAGGGCGTGGATATTTTTGCTGACAATTGCTATGTCATCTGCTTATGCCAATAATTGGGTAGTTCTGTTTAAAATATGTCGAGTCCTTTTTGCGTCACTTACTTCATCGATGGCCCAGCATAGCATAAGGTTGAAGATAATTGACGAGAGCGTATCCCCTTGTCTTACTCTAGTTTTAATTCTGAAGGGGTCGGAGTTTTTATCTTGTATCATTACTTTGGATACAGTTTCTTTCAGAGTCATCATCACTATTCTGGTTAGTTTGCCTGGGATTTTGCATTTATGAAATATTGTGAGGATAGTCCTCCTGTTGATGCTATCGAAAGCTTGCCTGAAATCAACAAACAGCATGTGCAACCCAATGTTACGCTCAAAACATTTCTCCATGGACTGTTTGAGAGAAAAAATTTGGTCTATGTATTGTTGACCTTCCAGGTCGAAATCCGCATTGATACTTTCGAAGTACTCTTTCCGAGTGGCCTATAAGTCTTTTGTTAACAATTCTTGTGAAGATTTTATACGTTGTGTTCAGTAGAGAAATCTCGCTATAGTTTTTGCAGTTCAATTTATCGCTTTTCTTGTGAATGGGGAGTATTATTGCTGTGTTCCATTCGCCTGGCAGTGTTTCATTGTTCCAGATCAATGTGGTCAGGTAATGCATTCTTTCAATGTAACTAGTACTTGCGTTTTTTAGGAGCTCAGCTGTTATATTGTCTTCTCCAGGCGCTTTGAAACTTTTCATATAGTTGACTGCATCTAGTATTTCTTGTAATGTATATTAGGTGGTTGTTTGTCAGGGTGGTCTAGAACTGTGTTGTTGTTCGCACGAAGTATATTAATAACTGTAAAAGCACCAATTTCACCAGCATTCAGAAGCTCTCTAAAGTACTTTCTACTATATCCTGCTCTTCCGTAAGTATATGGTATATCACCATTTTTGTTCTTACATATATTTGCCCTTGGTTGAAATCCGCGCTTTTCTGCCTTAACTTTGCTATAAAATTTGCGGGTTTGCTTGTCGTTGAAATTTATTGAAAAAAAAAACCATTAATCACCCTGAACTAGAGAATATCAAAGCGGCCAAAAGTAGACCCAACTAAGGCTCAGGTAACACTATACTGAATAGTCTGTCTGTGGCGCAACGGGAGCAATGCGAACTTGCCCCACAGCTACTTTAGGAATGATCACTGGACTCATTCCACTCTATCTTGTAGCCAAAGGCTCGGCAGTCAGTGCAGCTCTACGACTTCCTAATCTACTCCATCTCAAAGAAGACAATCATACAGGACATGTAAGAATTCTGGGTTCAATCCTGACCTATCCGTGCCTGACAGTCCACGATAAGATGGAAAGGAAACTAGAATTCTCCAAGAAATTCAAAATGGTCATTAGTGACCGCTCAGCGTGGAGAAACAATGAAATATCCTTAAAACAGGGCGCACAGGTGTGGTTTACTGATGGGTCCGAAATGGTGGACGGTTGGTTCCTGTGCCAATACAGGGTTTGATTGAAAAGTAATGAGCCTTCCCACGATCAAGCGAATCGGCTGGTGGGGGAAAATGATCGTTGGACCTTCCCCTTCCACTTGAAACCGTTCCCAGTTCGCTGGCAACAGCGGTGCAGTCAACATCGCTCCGCGCGTGAAAGCTGTTTTAAAAGTGTGTTAGGATTTTGCATTGGCGAAAAAGCGGCGATCGTTGGAGCAACGTTACTCGATCAAATAAACTCGGCCACAACCTGCCAAAAATAGTATGCGCACTAAAAGCCACTATTAGTTGAAGAGAAATGTAGCAGTCCGAGATGGTTTTAATTGTATATTTACATTTAATGTTTTTTCGATGAACTAAAATTTGTGTGTTACATAATTCCATCGGTGCTTAATGAATGGAAGAAACTGTTTTTGTGTTAATAAAATCCGTTTCTTCCAAATCAACAACAGAATAATTAAACGACCTAAAATTACGCAATTGAAAAAATTGTTTTTGCTTCAACTGATGCATAATAAAAGCACCATCTAGAATGCGGGGCGCCAATGGACTGTAGTTGTCGCCCGCTCAGACTAAATTTTCATAAAAATGAGATAAAAATTGCTTAACTGTGTCTTTGAGATCAAACTCGCATCACAAGTAAAAAGCTGAAGGTTTAGGTAAGCTGCGCATTTCAGCTTAAAAGCGTTACGTTATGTATGGAAAAATATAATATTTTGAAAATCTGTATGTGTATGCATGCACTTTTCTATTCTTTGTATTCTTTGTGTGGATATTTGGTAAGTCCTCTCCTTCAATTTATGATGTGCTTCTTGAGATCTTCCCCAAATCAAGGCACACACAGTTTTTCATCACTTCCGAACGCCAGGTGGCTTTTATGACAAATTCAGAGTTTGGCTTTCGCCTGCCATGAGGCAACCGCTAACATACAAGATGAAGTCCGAAATAAAGAATACTGGGGTCATAAAAATGTTTTTGAGTTAGTGCGTTGGAAGCTACATCCCTAGCTGACTTCCAGTGAAAGCTTGGTGACATTCGGTTCAGTGGAAGCGAAGTTAGTGCATCTAAAGTGTCAGTATGTTTGTGTCATCCGCACAAAATTGAGCTAAAATCAAATTTTGTTTTAAAATCGGTAAAACGTTTACCGAAGCATATGAATTGATGAAAAAAATTTATGGCGATGATTGTTAATCTCGTGAAAGAGTTTATGAGTGGTTTACACGTTTCAAAGATGGTTGTGAGGACATAAATGACAATGAACATGCGGACCGCCCAAAATCAGTAATCATCGAAAACTCCATCGAAATTGTTCGTAAATTTATCAGAAATGAACCGAAATCATCGTTGAATATCATGGAATCGGAGTTGGATACCTCCAAAATATCGATTTATCGCATTTTAACGGATCATTTCGGCTTACGAAAGGTATGTGCCCGTTTAACTCCGCACAAGTTAACTGAGGACCAAAAATTGCTCAGAATTCAATATTCGAAAGATCTCATTAAAGAGGCGGGAAGAGACGAGATCTTCCTTTACAACATTGTAACTGTAGATGAAACTGAAACTAAGCGTCAAAGTGTCGAATGGAAGGCCCCAAATGAGCCATCACCCAAAAAATCGCGTTTGGAGAAGTTAAAAATCAAGTTGATGCTCATTTGTTTTTACGATTCCAAGAAAATTGTCCACAAGGAGCTCATGCCAATGGGCCAAACCGTCAATGCAATTTTCTATCTTGGCGTTTTGAAGCGTTTGTTGCGTCGCTTTTCTCGAATTTGCCCTGAATACCTTGAAGGAGTAAGCTGGCGCTTATTGCATGATAAGGCACCATCTCATCGATCCACTCTTGTGACTGATTTTTTGACTAGATATGGCATTTTAACCATCAATCACTCACTGTATTCGCCTAATATGTCTCCCGGTGATTTCTACCTATTCGGAAAATTGCATTTGGCCATGAAAGTAAAACGTTTTGCGTCCGTAGAGCCCATCCAAAGTACCGACATCCTGAGGAACAATCCGGTCAATGACCTAAATCACTCTTTCGAAAAGCTTTTAGATCGCGCAAAACAGTGAATTGAGGCCAGAGGGGACAATTTTGAGTAAATAAACTCGAAGTTATCAGAACAAAGCTCCTGTCGTTTCTATTTCAGCTCAGTCTTGCTTATTTTGGACTTCATCTGGTATTAGACACAAATTTCTACAACTCTGTGTCTCATATTCATCGGGGTTTTTAAGTCTTGTACCAACCTGTCGGTAGTCACGCACAAGTCCACTCGGCTACGGGAGCGCCGGAAAACGAAATATTTAAATGAAACTTCTTTACTGCGTAGATTCCTAAATTAGCAAGTTAATGGCTGTATTTTTTGACCTTGGTTAAGTGCCATTGTCGTCTGATAAGTTCGTCATAATAATATAATTTTGTGAAATTCATCGAATATCGCCATACATACCGTTATATAAATGGCGTCTTCAATGACCCTTGTTTACGGCTGGTCTGATTAAATATTGAAAATGAATAAAAAAAGAGGAAACTTAATTAAAAAGCATTGCTCATGCATGCAGATAAGATGTTTTATGGCAAATTCTTATCAGCTGTCACGCATGCCATAAATGAGGCTCGAAAAAACAAAATTAAGCTATCGAAGCGTGTGCACATCGTATCAGCCGAGCCCACACCGCCGCCATAAAGTTATTTATATGAACAAAAATCTTAAGGTGATTGTCCAAAAATAAACCCCCTTAACTATTAGCCTAATTATTCGCCTTTAGGCATTTTATGAGTTGATAAAAATTGTTATTGAAGCGTTTGAATTGTTCGCAGATATGAACATACAGTTTGTCAAGGAAGTGTTTTGACATCTACTAACTCAGACATATTTTTTTCTAATAGCGATCGCTCCTCGGCAGCCAATGGCAAACTTCCGAGTTTATTTCTGTCATGAAAAAGTTCCTCATAAAAACCATCGGCAGTTCGGAGTCGGCTTAAAACTGTGGTTCCCTCCATTTGTGGGACAACATCAACACGCAGGACACAAATAGGAAGCAGAGCTCGGCAAATTATATAATATATTCTGACCACATGAGCTGTATGTTGTTGTAGCACCTTACTACTCATCTAACCGTAGACCCAGAAAACTTGGTGCTTCGAGGGAGAGAGGTGTTAGGCGAGTAGCTCTGATAGGGCTGGTGAATAGTTGGTTAATGTCATGCGATGTCCCCTTACAATCTGGACTTATATTAGGTATGTCGGGGTCGATTCTTGATAAGTAGGAGTCCAACCTACTGCAATATCCAGAACGTAATTGCAATAAAGTTTTTCGTGTGTAATAAGTAGTTCTTGGTCTCCGAAAAAGGCATTCGAGGGTCGGGAGTTAGAAAGGTGGTAGGGTGGTACTTATATACTCTCCGGCCCAGCAGTTGTGTTTTGTCCTGAATTTCGTCAGTGTAGTTAAAGAAATGCCTTCGGACGTGCCTGGGAGGTGGCTCAGGCTCTAGCAAATATTTGCAGGTGATACCTTCAATACCTACGTACTCTAAAAGAAATTGCTTGCTCAGCATTTTTTTGTGCTTTTTGACTGGCAGCATTAAAGCCTCATTGTGAAGGTGTTGAATGGGTGAGTCATTCCATAACTGTCCTGATAGCAGTATTGAGACATGTCTCTAGCTTTCTGCACTGCGTATAACTGGAGCCAGGCGACCAGACAGGCGCAGCATAGTCCAAAATCGGTCGTCCAATTGCTATACATGTCGTCAGCAACATTTTTTTGTCTCTGCCCCAAGTGCTGCCGGCAAGCGATTGCGGTTGTGTGCGCTAACAAAGAGAGCAAAATATCAAAGGTGACGCCCAAAATTTTGGGGTTGTTAACCATCGGTATTGGTGTGTCATAGACTTTATGTTTAATTTAAACTGAGGTTTGTTGTCAACAATGAAGCCTTGTTGCATTATTAATCAAATGGCATTGCAGAATATTCAAATATTTTCTTTCCTTCATCTGATCTTCCATAAACTTCAAGTAACCCATTTCCTTGATCTGGAGAGGCATCCCCACACCACGACTGGAAGTTTACTGAACTTCAGTGTTCGTGTAAAATTCTGTCTTTCTAGTGCTTTTAATGGTTGCCTCCACACTATATTGAGTCCATCGTTGCAATACATCGTGATTTTAGTGTCATCGCAGATATCACTTCATCCCAGTAGCTATCTGGTTGAGCTAAGTACGTTCTAGCGAAAGATAACCGCTTTTCAATATGCGTTGCAGAGAGGGAAGGCTTCTTTCGAGCAACTCGTGAAGAATAATTTTACTTTCCCAAAACTTGGCGGACTGGTTCGTGAGAACTCGAAGCTCACTAGCAAGATTGTTTGCCTATCTGATATTTTGCGTGATATGCCACTTGCAGATTTTGGCTCCAGCTTACAGTCAGGGTTAGAAGAAAAGAACCTGTTTTATTCTTCTAACTTCAAGATATATTTCGTTCTGCTTTGCTGCGTAATAGTCCCACTCAAGGGCTACGACGCCAGTGCTAACTCAGGTTAGTGTCGTTCGAAACTTTCCCGAAAACGCAACCAAAGAAAAATGAGTGAGAAGTATACGAAGCCTTTCGAGGCGGTATTTTTATGCACGCATTCGAAAGGGCCGAAATTATCTTACGCCGCGGCTGCAAAAGTGATTAAAAAATGAAAAAAGTTTGTTTTGATGTGGAATCAGCTGTATGTATAAAGTGAGCAAAAATGTTAATGATTTTTCCGAGCACGGCTTGAATAGAGTGACGACAAAAAAGCAGGCTAAAGTGATCGTCCAACTTTTTAAGCGGTATCCTTCTTTGTGACTCCGCCAAAAACGCACAATTCTTGCTAAAAAGGGAATAGAGGTGAGTATCAATACCATCGAACGTTGAGTGAAGGAGGCGAACATATCCTACAGTCTCACATCATCAAAAGCACTACTATCAGAAAAAAACATTGAGAAACAACAAAACAAGAAAATGGTGTCACAGTAATGAACTGGCCTTCCCAATCCCCAGAGACGACCCCATAGTAAATGTGTGGGGAGTTATGAAAACGCATCTTGTCGAAAAGATAGTGCATGCTTTAAAGCAGCTCTTGCCTCAAGTTCGCAAAATCTAATCCTCTTTGTCGACGAGCTATGCAGAAAAACTTCAAAGCATGCCGAGAAGATGTCAGGCTATACTCGACAACGATAGTCTCCCACAGCTTATTGAGTAATTGCGTCTCGTAGTTTTGTACATACTTTTATATAAAACAAATTTTAAATACAATATATATCTTTTATACTTCATGAATAGTCGCGTTTTCTTTTTTCTGACACAGACTGTATTTTAATTTTTTGTACCATTTATGACGTTATAAGAAGTTTGTCCGATTAAATAAAATGATTTGAAATTTTGATCAGCAAATCACTCTTACGATCACTTTATGACTAATGCGAATCGCGGATTGTAGGTGGAGAGATCAGCCAACCTGAAAAGCAGAACGTTATGGCCCACCTACACCCACAAACAATACTGAAAAATATGAAACGAAGGGACGCCTGGAGACTAAGGGTGGTGATAACTGGCTTTTGGTCTATCGGGGCACAAGCAGCTAAAATGGGCATTCCTCGCAACACACTCTGTCACAGTTGTAAGCAGCCGGAGCAGCAAACCGCCTTTTAAAAAGCTCAAAGAACTGGTCGGCATATGTAGATGTAACAATTTTATAAGGTTTCTCAATCGCACAGGCTGGATATACTCTTGAAGAAATAATCGTATAACTTGAAACTAGGATGTGGCATCAAAATGGTGCGGAAATACTAATTGGATTCTTGTTGAATTACCTCTTCAACCAACCAACCAACCAATGTGTAAGAACTCACTGAGATAGATTAGAATAGATTACATTTGTTGGGGTTTGGACAAGTCCAAACACCCAGCCAGAAGACCATTGTACTACACCCAGATAGATTTCCGGAAGAGAAAGAGTATGAACTTTATCCCTACTCAGTATATCGCAACCCAATGTACTAAGTCTGATTCTGGAAAACGCCGGTCAGCTACGTTCATCCTCAAGACAGGATAGGCATATCGGGCTGTCGACGACCCCCATAGCAGCCATATGCTGACCACAGGCATTGTGCCCTGTGATTACACCCACCAGTACTCTCAGGTCCTTTCTGCTGAGTTTTAGTAGAAAGGTCGCTATTTTCCTGTTTGGATCTTTCACAAAGCACTTGGCTACTCTGCACGACGTCAACTCAGATCAACAACCTCTATGGGTAAACCTCACAAAGGCGTCCATCCATAGTTGAATCGATGCAGATTTGACACCTAGAAAGGGTTCAGGGCCTAGTGGCATACTTGCAGAGCCTTCATTAGCCAGTTTATCAGTTAACTCGTTCCCTGTAATGCCACAATGTCCAAGTGCCCAAATAACTGTGATGTGTTTTGCAACAGTGTTCAGTTTTGTCTTACATTCACCGAGATAATTCAGTGAGATAACGGAATATCAAATCATCTTAGCAAAAAATGCCGAAAATTAATATGTATGTTAAATTACTTTATTGACAGCCGAGAGAAACTTTTGGTTTGTTTTCGTATTTTTGGTATGCTTGCGTGGATTAAAAAAGTTTACCGTTGCGAAGTACTGGTAACTATGTAAGTTAATCCAATAATTTGGCAAGGATCTCCAAATTCAATCAGAAGCGAAGGTTTTTATTAAAGAAGTGCAAATGACCGAACTCGATGCGTGCGCTCTCAAATTAACAAGCGCGGGTACAGTGAATCAACTGTAGAATGGAATCAAGGGTGTTTTCACAGAAACAAGCAAAAATATGATCGGACTTACCAAGTGTAAAAGAAAAACCAGAAGCAAAAATAAAAATAAATAATTGGCGCGTACACTTCTGTTAGGTGTTTGGCCGAGCTTCTCCTCCTATTTGTGGCGCGCCTCTTGATGTTGTTTTACAAATGGAGTGACCTACAGTTTCACGGCACCTCCGAACGGCAAATAGTTTTGTATGAGAAGATTTTTCCACAGCATAAATGCACCCGAAGATTTGCCATTGCCTGCCGAGGTGCGACCGCTTTAGAAAAACCGTTTTCTATTATTTGATTCGAACCTATGTACTCCCGAATACATACTCAGGCATACTATACATGGGAGCTAATCGGACAGCGCAGATGTGCTAAAGACGCGCTGGAGAAAGGAAGGACGAGGCCCCTAAATATCAAACCCCCCTGAAGTATGGGTTTTTCAATAACAGGTTTTACAAGTGGATGGAGTGCGCTTTTGAGAGATGATTAAAGATTTTTTATGGCCGAAATTGGATGATATTGATCTGGACAACGTTTATTTTCAACAAGTCGGCGCTACGTGCCACACAAGCAACGAAACCATTGATATTTTACGGGAAAAGTTTCCGGACCGCGTTATCTCTCGAAGCGGCGATCACAATTGGCCACCGAGATCTTCTGATTTAACACCTTGTGACTTTTTTCTTTGGGGCCACGTGAAAGAGAAGGTATACGCCAACAGCCCAGGGTCGATTCAAAATCTCAAAGATGGAATTCGTGAGGCTATCGAGGACATAGCGCAGCCACTTTGCAATTCAGTTATGGAAAATGCCATGAAAAGGATATTGTCCTGTAAGCGTGGTCGTGGTGGTCATTTGCCTGATGTTATTTTCTGCTATTAACGGCATATCTTCCTCTTTATAGTGAAATAAACATCCGATCATTTATATTAAAAAATAGCATTTGTCTTTGAGTATCAAAATAACACCTCTTGTTAAAAACCCTTTATTTCAACTTGGTAAAAGAAGTTAAGAAAGCATGCCCAAGCGACAGGAGAGCGTGGATAGATGACCTTGCTAACAAGGGGGAGATAGCGGCAGCCACAGGAGGCATGAGGGCATTGTATGATGTAGAATACCAGCTTTGCGCTAAATCAAAAGCAATCAGAACTGCCTGTAAAATCAAAAAGTTGTAGGATCCTAACGAATAAAAACAAACAAACAAAATCCTACGTTGGGTGAAACACTTCGAAGAACTATTCCATGTTACCCCCAGCGCGAGCCCCATGAATGTACTAGCTGACCAACCAACAAAACTCCGATGCATCTCGCGCACAAACTCTGAAGCAGCAACACATCGCAAAATCATAGCAGCAATTATGGTAATGAAATCAAATAAAGCTCCCGGCATCGACCAAATAATATCAGATATGCGCAAAGCGAATACGGAACTTTCAACAGAAAAACTTTGAGAAAATTGGGAGTGCACGGCATCATTTTCAAAGGACTACATGCAAGGTCTCCTGGTTAAAGTTCCAAAGAAAGGCTATTTAACTTTATTTGATAACTGGAGGGGTATTCTGCTCCTATTTGTTAGTCTAAAAGTGCTCTGCAGAGTCGTTCTGGACAGTATCAAAGATAAAATAAATGTCACTTTGAGATGCCAACAAGCTGGCATTCACAATCAAAAATCATGTACCGGCCATATTGCTACTCTCCACATTATCGCCGAGCAAATAAATATGGTGCGCGCTACTACGTTAAAGAGTCCCTTATAAGGTGGTCGGCTTAATACGAAGCCTTTGAGGGTCGAATTTTGCTTGACGGAATCTTGTCGGAGCCCAAACGAATTGAAGCAGGTGTGAGGCAGGGCTGCATGTTATCACTGCTTCTTTTCCTGTCGTCATTGATGAAATTCCAACCACTCCAATTGATAATATAGAAAGAAGGGGATTATTGTGGCATCCTATCTCAATTGAACATTGAAGATTTAGATTTTGCCGATGATATGGTACTGCTTCAGCGCAGATCAGACGTGCGAAGCAAACTGAATGACTTTGTAAGGCACAACCTCTGCTCAGCAAACAGTTTCTGCTTGGGTGCTACCGCAGATTTCACCCATGTAGACACCTGCTTGAACCTGAATAACCCCCCAGGCACGTCAGGAAGCACCTACTCAATTAGACCGACCAGATCCAGGACAAAACGAACAGACGACTACTGGACCAGACAGTGTTTAGGCAGACAATAAACAACCTTCATCGGGAAATCCTTACCACCTTCTTAAGCTCCCAACTACCGAATGCCGTAATCGGAGTCCAACCACCACCTACAGCACATGAAGAGCTCCAGCTTCCCCGTGAGACCCGCGTAACCTAGGCACAATTACGCTCTGGCTACTGCAGCAGGTTAAACTCCTACTTATCCAGAACTGACCCCGACATACCAAACATATGTCCTGCATGTGAATGCACCATGCACGAAGCTAACCACCTCTTCACATGCCTCCCAAACTCACTCATCTAACACTCGTCTCTCTCTGGACCCAACCTGCCGAAACAGCAAGTTTCCTGGGCCTACCTTTAGTTGAGTTAGACGAAGACGACCGGTGATTTAAACTACACTGGCAGGGTTTAGTATTGCTGCTACAACAACAACACCCTGTAAAGCACTCTAAAACAACTGGAATGTAAAGGAAACAAAATATTTATTTGGCGATAAATGCGAATAACGCGTCCTTCTATATTGGCGAGAACAGCATTGAGAAAGCGAGCGGCTTTCATATTTTGGAAGCCAATTCACGGCCGAGGGGAGATGCAAAAGTGATGTTCTCACAAGGCTGCAGAAAGCAAGAAACGCGTTTGCTAGTCTTCGACCAGTGTGGCTGTCTAAACAAATTAGCCTGCTTACCGAATTTCGAATCTTTAATTCAAATGTTAGGTCTGTCCTTCTCTATGCTTGTGGAACATGGTTGCAAGTGTTTGTAAACCGCAGCCTGAGTGACATCCTGCACATTTGGTGGCCAGACCAAGGAGGCATGGAGATCTAGACTGGAGTCCCCAGGGTCTGCAGAACCGGTCAGCCGTTGCTTCGAAAGTGATATAAAAGTTGTGAACAAAAACCAGACGTGGCAGCAAGTAAAAGCAAAAGCAGGGAACAAAACGGAGTGGAAAAATTTTGATTTAGCCCTATGCTCCGCAATGGACCTCGAACAACTAAGATAATGAATGCACGCTGACGTGCATAATTAAAGCTTATGGGTTCAAACATTAAAGTATACCCCAAAAATAATTTTTACTGATTATTAAGTAAATATACTACTTACATAATATACAGTGATGAACAAAAGTATTGGCACAGCAAAATACTTCCACTACTTTAACATTCTTTATGATGTTTAATTACAAAAAAAAATCGATTCCGCGATTATTCATGAAGTATAAAAGATATATATTTAATTTTTTTTTTACACGAAAGTATATACAAAACTACGAGTCGCAATTACTCAATAAGCCGTGTAGTCCCCATCGTTGTCGAGTATGGCCTGGTGTTTTCACGGCATGCTTTAAACCAGCTTTTCTGCGTAGCTCGTCGACAAAGAGGATCAGATTTTGCGAACTTGACGCACAAGTTGATTTAAATCGTGGACTGGCTTTCCTGCAAGATGCGTTTTCATAATTCTCCACACATTTACAATGGGGTCGGCGTCTGGGGACTGTTCAGTTCATTACTGCGACATCATTTTCTTGTTTTGTTGTTTCTTAATGTGTTTTTCTGATAGTAGTGCTTTTGATGATGTGGGACTGTAGGATATGTTCGCCTCCTTCAGTCGACGTTCGATGGTATTGATACTCACATCTATTCCCTTTTTAGCAAGAATTGTGCGTTTTTGGTGTATTCGCAAAGAAGGCTCCCGCTTAAAAACTTGGGTGATCACTTTATCCTGCTTTTTGTAATCCTCGCTTCAAGCCGCGGTCGGAAAAGTCATCAAAATTTTTGTACACTTTATACAGCTGATTCCACATCGCAAAAAACTTTTTTTGATTTTTTAATCACTTTTGCAGCAAGATAATTTCGGCCCTTTCGAATATATATAGGATGGGCCATGTAAAATTTGCTTTTTTAATCGGCTATAAAAAAAAACGAATTAATATTTTTTCAAACTTTTTTTTTTATTTTGAAGATTGAACATTGTCATTTATGAATGAAAAATATTGTCGTTCAAATGACTGCCACGACTGTCTTTACAGTAGGCCATTCGATCAACACAATTTTTAAGCACTTTTTCGATTGTTTGGGCTCCAATTTCATGAATGGCAACTTCGATTTCGTGTTTTAAAGCATCAATCGTCTCTGGATGGTTCGCATAGCATTTGTCCTTAACGGCTCCCCACAAAAAATACTCCAACGGGCTTAAATCACAGCTCCGAGGCGGACAATTGATATCGGAATTTCGGATGATTATTCGGTTTTCAAAAACGGTAGCCAAAAGTTCGAGTGTAACTTTGGCAGTGTGACAAGTTGCACCGTCCTGTTGAAACCAAATGTCGTCCATGTCATCCTCTTCAATTTTTGGAAACAAAAACTCGTTGAGCATGTCACGGTAACGCTCACCATTTACTGTAAACGCGGCTCCTCGCTCATTTTCGAAAAAAAAAAAATGGCCCGATGATGACGCCAGACCAAAAACCGCACCAAACAGTGACTCGTTGTGGATGCATTTGCTTCTCTACAGTAACGTGTGGATTTTCTGAGCCCCAAATCCGACAATTTTGCTTATTGACATAGCCACCGATGTGAAAATCAAAAAAGAAGAAGACTCACCACTTTGGAAATAGGTTTTCAATATTTCCCAATTTTATTTAAGCGTAGAGCGTCCCATTTCGCAAATGTCAAACCTTTAAGTAAATTATTAACACATTTGACATGTCATTTGTGTTACCATTCTCAAAAAAATAGGTGGTTCAAAAAGCAAACGCTATATGGCCCACCCTGTATAATATACTCTTTATGTAAAAAAAAAAAAACAAATAAATATTTTTTTTGCGATAGTAACATTTCAAATGAGCTCCTACAAGCCGTATTGCTCAATGGTACAACATTTTAAAAGCCATCAGTATCGATGCTGTGCATAGTGGAAAAACGTTTTAACTGCTGTCGCGCTTGGGATATGAAACGTTTTTTCACTGAAAAAAAATTTTAAATGACCGCTTACTTGTAATTCGAAATAAAAATTTCCAAATTTTTTTTCGCATAAGTTATTAATGTCATTGTTTTGGGCAAGCCAAAAATACAGGAACAAAAAACAATCACAAAGCCTTCAAAAACGATTTTGGCATTTACAACGTTATTCGCGGCTCCGCTTGAATTTATAATTTGTCCTTCTGTCCAGCGAGTTTTGTTGTGATCAAAAATCACTCCACAAGCGGGCAAAAAATAATATGTTAAAGTTGAATAATTTTGCTGTGCCAATACTTTGGTTCATCACTGCATGTTAAAAAAAAAAGAACATCATGTCTAAAATAAAATATAAACTTCGCAGACGCGTACAGATTGCATGTTGACGAAAGTGACGCTAATCTCGTTTTTGAACTTTTGTCTCTTGATAAGCGTGGCAGCCTCCTATCTTCAGACGAATGCTAAAACCTTTTATTAGCAGTACGAACGCCGGCAATCAAGCGATAGTAAACAAACTATTTGAAAACGGCTTTAAAAAATTGACTCTCGAGATTTGTTCGCTGTATCACGCCCGTTTCACGCTGACGGCGAACGTCACAAACTCTTTCGCTCGCTACGATCAACAACTAAGCGACGACTGGAATTTAAAGCATTTAATATTTTCCAAATATAAACAAACAACTTGAATTACAAGTAGCATTTGAAACATTTCGTAAATTATAAGTGACGCACAAGTGGCTGGGTGTGTGCAAAAGTGCAGCGTGTAACAGCCGTAGCAGGCGCACATGACGCGTAGCCGCGTATTTTACATACATACTCGTACGAGCACAACTGTGTACACATTTATTTTTAGCCGCATTTTGAAGAGTGCAATGCTTAGTGCTTATTTGTTCTATACATTCGCTGTGGCTGTTGTTTCGCGGCACATTTTTGCGAAAATGGAAACGTCATTTATACAAGCGAAAGCCTGTATGCACTCCGCTGCGGTTCGGGTGGTTGTGCAAAAATTAAATTTAAAGCACTTTTGCCATACAATATTTTACAGTACCCATCCTTATGTTTGTAAGCGTGTGTGTGTGTATACAACTTTTTTATATGAATTGTCAACAATGATAAAATCCGCTATTAAAGTACAAAATATGCACGAATGCATGCGTTTTGATTTGGTGTTCAAAATTTGTTATTTGTTATTAAAAAAAATTTATTGTTGCTTTGTCGGTGTCGTTGATTTTAAGTTTCCAGTTTTGTTCAGACAAATACGTTTGGTTTCTGGGCCAGCATTTGTGGTATAGCATTGGTCTAACATTTCCAGCAGTGAGCGTTGGCGTGACCCTGTAGGCTTCTCGGTTGAAGGTGATACATTTGATTTTTTCATTTGCAATTCCGTTTGCTCGCTTTCTAATTTACCAGCTAACAATTTTTTACCATTCCTCGCCATTTCAACACTATCATGTAACTGCGAGCTCTTGGTTTGCTCTGTCGCAGCAATACTTTGCGCATTTGCTGCTATCGTTTTGCTGGCCGAGGGAGAGGTCGAGGGATCTACGGCTACAATCGAATCTTCGGACGGAACACTATCCGCCTCCACTTCCGACTCCGAGGAGGCGAAAATGTCTTGGTTCAAATTACTTCGACGTGCAGCTGAAGAGGAAACTGGCATTTCCCTTGCATTGGCTTGTTGCGGCTTCAACCAACATGTTAATAAATTGCGTATATTCTTACATTTTGGTGACATCGTTTTCGTCTTCGGACTGTGCTGAAAGCAAAGCAGTGTGCGAAATTATATTTGAATACAAATGCAACTAATTAAAAAAAATGCAGCATAATAAAGAGTTCTTGCAACTCCTAGTCGTACCTTTAATGTATTGCTAATGCATCCATAGATAAAATTGTACAGTTCATTGGGTGTCATATTTTGGCTCTGATAGCTGGTCAGCAAGTTCCACAAGTCTTTTACGCACACATTATGCTCCAGTAAAAATGTATGCATGCGATGCACTTCGTCCCGCAGCTTCGCATCGCCAAATGTGAAATATACAAGCGGCCTTTGGGTGACAGTGCACACCATTATTTGTAGCAAAGCTTTGAGACGTGGATCACCCCCGAATGCACCACAGCCCCAATTACCTGAAGCCACGCCAGGTGCTGGCGTACTTAGCGTATGCTGAAATCCGACATACGCCTTATTCAGCTCGCGTTTTATAAGATCTTCGCGATATTGATGTTGCGATTGCATAAAATGCAGTGCATCAATAGCTACTATATGTGTTTGGCGGCGTCGTGAACTATCGCGTGGTATGCAGTCATCATGGTTTCCCGCCCATTCAAATGTGCCCGCATAGCCGTTATAGTCGCTGAAACGTTCAGCACCGACCATTAGTAGTGCCTCGGTTGGACGTAAGCACTCCGTAAATAATTTGGAGATAAGTAGTTCAGGACAAATTACAAATCGGATTTCCTCTTGTACACAACCGCCACCGAGCACGCCACCACCAAGATATTTATTGGCAAAATCTACTTGCAGCAATCCGAGGCCCTGATCTTCAATTGTGCCGGCAGAAGTGATGTGTAGCGGTGTAGCGCCCAGTGGTGCTTGAATTTCAGCCCAATTAGGCAATTCGCCGGCAGCTAAGCTGCGTCGTGTAAATGTTACCACACCGGTGGGCACATTAGAGCTGTCGCGCTCAGTGGGACATACTCGTCGAAAATAGTGGCAGATACATTTTATTTTCTCGATAACTGCTCCGCCGCCGCTTTGGAAAAGCCTAAGGTAGTGTGATTTTAGTGTTAGTGAAACATAGTTATTTTACTAGCTTACTTACCTATTAAAATTTATATCCGGAAATGTGCTATACTCTGAACGCTTCTTCATGGTATTGCGGCGTGGAAAGGTGCATAAAAATGCATTGGCCAAAAGACAAGATATCTGCTGCTGCGACAACGTGACCGAATGACACTGGCCCTGTTTAAGCAAAGGTATTGGCGCCTGCACTAATTCGGGCAATCGCAACGCCAATCGTATGATACGTGGCAGCAAGTCCTCAAAGAACACTCGCGCTTCACTCTCATCTAAATCATCCTCGAGGAGTTTGTGAAGTGCACGAAAATTCCATTGATTCTCATATTTTGTATTGTACGAAAGAATGGCTGCTTGTAGTTCTTTACTGTTATTAATCGGTTGCAACAGTGCTTTTTCAATCATTTCCCAACGTGCTTCTATTGTGGAACTTCCATCGGCTGCAGTGACAGGATATTGACTTTTGCTGGAGCAAGGCAAACGTACATGTGTCGCATCCCACTTGTGATGTGCACGCAATGGTCGTGGCGGCACACTGTCTGGCTCACGTATCGGGCAATGGTAAAGTACTGTATGTGTTTCACTGGGACGCACCGCTGGCACATGCTCCAATTCAAATTCATTCAAACCATTGTGGATCTCCTCCATCGAGCAGCCACGCCAATGTTCACCGACGCCGGAACCTTCAACTATAATAGTATTCAATATTAACACAATATATTATTTACTTTTCTTATAAATCATCCAATATGTACTATATTCACATACCACCATTTTCAACACAAACTACACTGCCGACACTACTATCGCTACCACTCCCACCTTCTGCCATAGCTCGTGCACAAGTTGCTATTGTAATGCGTCTGCAATTAATTGCAGACTCGTAGATAGTTTGATGGAATTTGCGTAAAATTTTTACTAATTAACGCTGAAGGCGAGTGATTGAAAAATTCCAGTACACAAGGCAGATCCAGCTGTTTATTGGAGAATTCGTGTTACAAAAATGTCCAGTTGACCACTGCGATTTTTCCGTATGAGAATATACAAAGCCACTGCTTCAACGAAAAACCAGCTTAAATACTAGATTGATGGTTATTTTAAACAGGGAATTTCTGCTTTAACGCGTAAACAATTATCGAATTCAATTTAAAACTGCTGGTTTAATCGAATTGGGATGCGCGATGATTTTTTTATCATCAGCCGGTTTTTCCAATTGCGTAAGTGCTGCCCATCCAATTTACTACACACTCTACAAAATCTGACAGCCGGCGCTGCCATACGGTTTATACGATTTTAAATAAATTGAAATGTGGAATTATGACAATTGTACCATAAATATTATAATAAATAATAATTTATTATAAAAACAACAATTTATAAAACCAGCAGGATCACAAGAAAACTGTTTTGGGAATATTCATAAGTTATACGCCAAATAAAACACGGTGCAACATATCGCTAGACAACAAATGTTTCTCAATTCGCTGCCGAGTTTTATGCGCGTTGCTGCCGGACCATTTGCGTTTGACAAAAAAGCGATATACAGTAGGTTCTGTTTTTATGCGGTAGATACGTTCCGCAAGAAACAGCATACAAAAAAAACAGCATAAAAAAAGCTACTAGTTCTATAGTAAAACTATAGATACGTCTCAAATGCTAAACCCGCATAAATCTGAAATAATCGCTTAAAAAAGGGCACTAGTCCCATATTATTACTATAGATACGTTCCATAGACCGCATGAATCTGAAATAATTAAATAAAATCGCATAAACAAAATATTGTATCTTTGAAAATTATATCTTTATATATCTTCCATACTTGTAGGGTTAGCATTTCTGATGTAATCTGTGATAAGTTTTTGCTTAGCTGGTTTAGAATCTTGTTTATATGTACAATTCCCGATAGGTCGACATGCATTTTGTAATTTAAAAAAAAACCGCACTATTTCAAAACCGCATAAAAAAAAGCCGCATAAAAACAGAACCTACTGTATTGCAAATATTATAATTAGATCGACAATTTTTTCCACTTTTTAAAGAAACGGGATATGTAGTATTTGTTTATGAAATCTTATTTAAGTATATTCGTATAACAGCAACACTTTCAAAATATTTTCACTCGACCTTCGGTAGACACACCGGGGTGCGAGTCATCTCACAAAATCTTTGACGGGTTACGGCTTGTTTATGCTGACATTTGCAAATATACCGTTAGCTGTACTTTAGCAACGCTGATTTTACTCTTCGAATTCAAGCAGTAAGACCTCAGTAGTTTGTGAGCATCGAATTTATGCAGATCTAAGAAAGTGATTGGGTGAAATTTACCCCAGTGTGTAGTTCGCTTACTGTTTTGCATATAAAGTCAACTTCAAAAGACATACAAATTGTCTAGGACACTACCATCGCCATCAAAATCAATTATTTCTTTATACAAATTAGATACAAATTTTCCACCCCGATTTCTATACCACTTTGGCATTATTGCTCTAAAAGGAAATCACTCCTTAAGAAATGGAACAGGTAACATTTCTCTGATCTAAGTTCCAGGACATAGGAACATAGAGGGAAATGAAAAAGCTGATAAGCTTCCCAGGAATGGGTCGACTGAATTGGCCTCAGAGGCCTCCTACACGGTCATCTGCACCCCCCTGACAGTGGTCAGAGGGGAACTGCACAAATTATTTCTCAGGAAAGCGCAGAAAAGAGGGGGTTTCATTTCTTCATGTGCTATTTCGAAAATCCTTTGGCCCCAATACGATATACGAGGACTCAAAAAGTCCTTTGGACTCCTCGCCATTCAATTTCCAAACTCGTAGCTGTGTTTACTGGTCACTGGATGATCGGCACACACGCGGAAAAGCTAGGGTTACCATTTAGCCCCTATTACAGAAGCTGTGGGGTCCTTTCAGAGAAGGAGATTGTAGAGCACTTTGTCTGTAAATGTCCGGGTTCGGCAGTTAGACCACTAAGGTCACTGGGCGCTCCTTTCTTCGGCAGCCTGGGGCAGTGCACCAGCCTAAATCCAATCAATCTCCTCTATTATATCAACAGCACTGGCTGTAGATATCTGCCTGTTGGAGGTCTTATAATGGTATCAAAACGGCGCTTTAGTACTACTTGAGGAGTGCCAGACTGGCACTTCAATCATTTCACCGTAGTTTTCCGATTTTTTTTCTCTTTAGAACACAAGCCTATTTCTAATACAAATTTTCTTTATGTGATATCTTTGAATAAATTAAAGTAAACAATAAATTTTAAATTTATTTTATGTAAATAGATACTTACAAAAAAAGTGTACATAAGAACTTTAACTCTGTTTGTGGAAAAAAGTTTATGAATTGTAGTAAAACTTACCCCAGTTTGTCGTTTACGTAAGAAAAGATAGGTGTGTCTATCAAAATTTCAAGACTAAGCGACGCACAGCAAGGCGAATTGAGTACTGGAGGTGGTGTCACTAAAAAACAGTTTCTTTACTCTGACGTCAGTTCCCTTCGCAATGCAAAACAAACAAAAGTAATTCCCCTTGTGGGGGAATAAAACCTCCACATGTACTTTTTATTTTAATGAACACTCTTTATTTGCGATGTATAATTCAAGACAGTTAAGATAAAATTTATAATTATAAAGTAACTCTATTTTTACATGTCTTGTCATATTCAAGAACGCTTGAACGCTAGAATGATCTCTTTCGTAGAATGAATAACGACGCTAAATTAAATTGAATAATGAATAATGAATTCAATGTTGCCAAAGGGATAGATATAGGAGTGTTCCCGTACGACACTTTCAGCTGTGTTCCCACGCTTACGACACGGCGAATTCGGAAGGCACAATCTCTTTTCCCATCATTCTTGGTAGTACAGCATAAAATTGCAAATGGCTTTGTGAGCATACTTACCTTTTCCCTCTATTAAAAAATTTAAAATACCTTTTTTTTTCTTTTTTTTTTTTTGTACATATATAAAACTCCATGTATGTATACATTTTGTTTCTTTGTTTTATTTATTCATTCAGTGTTTTGTATCGGCTTTATAATATCTGTTAAGTGTGTACGTTTTGCGGTATTTAGTTTTTTTTTTTAACATTCAATTGAATTCAAAACTGTTTCTCTGTCAGTTTTCTTTACAACATTTCAGAAAATCGCCTTTACTTTAGATAATGAAACAATTTAACTTTTTTACACGGTTGTTGTTGTAAAATTATTGTTTGAATAATTAAATTAGAAATTTTTATAATTGTTTGTGATAAACTGGAACGGAATAATTGAACTTTTTTGTATTGATTTTCATTTTTATTTTTGTGTTTACTTTTACAGTTTTGTCATTCTGTGGCAGGCATTAAATTTCATGGTTTTGTATTTCTCACTTATTGTTTGTATTTTTTCGCTATAGTAAATTTCATCAGTAATTGTTTGTAGCGTGAAAAAAGAAAGCTTCAATTTATACTAAATTATGGACCGGTGGAATTGAAACATTTTCCTGTGTTTTGTTTTCTCTTTTGAACATACATAAATTATTTTAAAAATTTGACTTACTTGATTCTTTTTCTTACTACTTTCGACAGTGGTGTCTGTGTGTGAGTATTAATTATTTTTTAAGTGTTTTTATTGTTTTTTTTTTTTTTTTTTTATTTTTAATTTCACATACGTCAATTTAACTTCTTTTTGTTTGCTGAGTAAAAGACACGAAAGTGAAAGAGGTTCGCATTAATATCTTAATTGAATTTCTAATATTTTTTACTGTTCAGCTAAATTGTTATGCGTGTTTTGGACTAGGGAATTTCCGTGTTTGTGTGCGTGTGCGTGTGTTTTTAAATTTATAATGGGCATAATTGTTTTTTTTTTTGTTAGTTTTTATTTTGTCCAGAAAAAGTGGTTTAAAATTTACTTTTTGTATGCCATTTCCTTAATTTAAAACATCGAGATTTGCTTAAAATTTTTTCGGCTTAATTTCAATTTCTTCACTTAAATTTTATTTTATCCAAATATAAATTTTTCGCATTCATTTTAATCGCCTAAAATATTCAATTTCTTCCATTTTTGATTTCTTTATCCTTTTAAAACACCAAAAGCTTAAATTTAGAGACTTGAATTTTTTGTTTGACGTTACTTCCTAAATTTATGTCCTTAAAATTTTATTTTTTTGTAATTTTTATTTTTATTTCGAATTTTGTTAGTTCACTAATTTTAATTTGTTTTATTCATTTATCCAAAATGTTCACGCCTGCAAATCTATTTTAAATATTTTTAATTCAATTTAATTTTTTTGCTGAAAGAAAACTTTTTATTAGTTGTGTTTTGACGGTTTTTGTATTGCTGTCTTTACTTAGTTATGTATGTGTGTGTGTGTGAGTGCGTTAGCAGTAAAAGCAGTTCCAAAGGGGGACCTTTTTTCTTTAATGAATTTTGAATTATAAATATTTTACTGTTTTCTTTTTTCTTTTCAAGCGAACCAAAAAATGCCGTAATCAAAAAGATATTTGAACTAAAATTAAGTTTAAAACATTATCACATTGTTTACGTCTTTGTCTATAGCACCTTTCACTTTTGAATAACATCCAACACCTTTTTTGAGGCTCAATTCAAATTGAGATTTATCGAGTTTGATCGCTTGCCATTTTAAGATCTATATTCTTGGCTACAGTGGGGCTGTAAGAATTGCTAGCGCACAATTTTTGACTGAATTAGTTAGGGTCACAAAAGTATGCAATAATCTGATCGCAGTCTATTTGCTATCAGCGGTGATTTGGCACACAATTTTGGAGTCCAACAGTTTAATGCCATCAACGAAGGGTAGATGGGTTTTATGAGAAGCTTCTTCGCAGCATACAAACTCTTAGAATTTTGTTATTAACTGTACCCGAAATAGGCATCGAACTTAACACCTATTTACAGTGCTTTACGTGTACACAAGGCTACGTGAAATAAGAAGGCTGCACCTCAACCTAGTAGGGGTTCATAGTGATACAATTGCGGTATTCACGAGGGTGTCATGCACTTTAAACGTTTAAAATATTATTTAGGGGATTTGCAAGGCACCGCACAAGTCATGCCACCAATTTTCAGACTAACCAAAAATAGTTGGTTGTGGTTTCAAGTTCTTTAAGCATTCATTTAACGGTTAAACACTTTAAGACATAAGACAAGCCTACACTACGGCACCTTGTGAATCACCTAAAGATCGATATGTACGAGTACAAGGTGAAGTCCAAAATAAGCAAGGCTGAGCTAAAAATAGGCACTTTGATAACTTCGAGTTTATTTATTCAAAATTGTACCCTCTGGCCTCGATACATTGTTTTGGTTTTTGAAAGAGTGTTTCCTGTCATTGACCGGATTGTTCCTCAGGATGTCGGTACTTTGGATGGCCTCTACGGACGCAAAACGTTTTCCTTTCATGGCCAAATGCAATTTTCCAAATAGGTAGGAGTCACAGGGAGCCATATCAGGCGAGTACGGTGCGTGATTGATGGTTGAAATGCGATTTCTAGTCAAAAAATCAGTCACAAGAGTGGATCGATGAAATGGTGCCAGCTTCCTCCTTCGCGGTATTCAGGGCGAATTCGGCAAATGCGATGCAATAAACGCTTCAAAACGCCATGATAAAAAATTGCATTGACGGTTTGGCCGATTGGCAAGAACTTCTTGTGGACAACTTCCTTGGAATCGTAAAAACAAATGAGCATCGACTTGATTTTTGACTTCTCCAAACGCGATTGTTTGGAAGGTGACTCGTCTGAGTCCTTCCATTCACCACTTTGACGCTTAGTTTCAGGTTCATCACCAGTTACAATGTTGTAAAGGAAGTTCTCGTCTCTTCTCGCCTCTTTAATGAGGTCTGTCGAGTGTTGAATTCTGAGCAATTTTTGTTCCTCAGTTAACTTGTGGAGACCTTTTGTAAGCCCAAATGATCACTTAAAATGCGATAAATCGATATTTTGGAGATACTCAACTCCTATTCCATGATTTTCAACGATGATTTTGGTTCATTTCTGATAAATTTGCTCACAATTTCGATGGAGTTTTCGGTGGTTACTGTTTTTGGGCGGCTCGTATGTTCATTGTCATTTATGCCCTCACAACCATCTCTGAAACGTATAAATCACTCCTGAACTCTTGCACGAGACAGACAATCAGCGTCATAAACTTTTTTCATCAATTCAAATGTTTCGGTACCGATTCAAATGTTTTTACCGATTTTAAAATAAAATTTGATATTAGCTCTTTGTTCGAAACTCATTTTTGTACCGATGACACAAACATACTGACACTTTAGACGCAATAACTTCGCTTCCACTGAACCGAATGTCACCGAGCACTCACTGGAAGTAAGCTAAGGATGTAACTCTTTAAAAAGATGGCGCCTTCAAAAACATGTTTACGACACCAACCTTGTTTATTTTGGACTTCACCTTCTATGCATTGTGCTTTGTTTATTCCAGTACTTTGACCTGATATTTTTGGAATGCAGCATTTTGCTCTAAAGCTTTGCTAGAGGTATTAAACCTAAGTAATCCCGAAGAAAGTCCCGGAGTAGTAAAGTCTTTGATATCCTCTTTTTCCAGCTATCTTGGGAGTGACAAACCTGCTTTATTCTCCAATTCACCGTTTTACTGACTCAATACTGTCTCATATGGAGTAAAGTCATTCACCTCAATTGTCAGGATTGACGAATAGGTTGTATCTACAGCATCACCCGTGTTCCTATGCCTGAAGCTGTCTATAGCTCGTGAAAAAATATAGCACCTCAGCACTTTGACACGTTTTAACTATTTATTTATTAATTTTTTCGTTTAAACTATTTTTAAATAAAAATATAGTTAATTCTATAATAAACACAGTATAAATTAAAGTTTCAAACTTTGTACAATATTTATAAAAAATCGCCAAATTTTCATAAAAATTTTTGATCAAGATTAAAAAAAAAATCCTTTAAAATTTTGGGAAAATAAAAACCAAGTTTGAAGTGGCTCAAAATTCTGGTTGATTTTTCATCATTTTTTTCCCTAACGGTATTGCGCATTTCCTACATATCAAAAGAATTGGTGGATTTGTTATTTGGAAAAATGTCAAACACCATCAAGAAAAAATTATAAAAAATCAACGCAATTTTCAAGCAACTTCAAACCTTCACTTTATTACAGACAAATTTGATGGGCCATAAAACTGCATACCAAATTTTTTTTAGTTCTCATTAAAAACTTTGAAATTTTGATAAAAATTTGCTCAATTATTCTAATATTTGTATAAATTTTTAAAGTTGTATTTCAATAATTTTTTGTTAGACCGTGATCTGTACTTTTATAAAAAAATAGTGAGCCTTGAAAAAAGAAAAGTTGTCAAAGCTGGTCAAAATGAGGAGGTAATATAAATATATTTTTCGTGAGCTGTGTGTGCATAATAGATATGATTTTTTATCTGAGGTTTGACTCCTTGTCATTTATATTTATATATAATTGGGGTTTACACCATTTGCTGGATGTTTGGCCGAGCTCCTCCTCCTATTTGTGGTGTGATGTTGTTCCACAAATGGAGAGACTTACAGTTTTAAGCCGATTCCGAACGGCAAATGGTTTTTATGAAGGCAAAGCAAATGGTTTATCAAAGGTTCGCCATTGCCTGCCGAAGGGCGACCGCTATTAGAAAAAGCTGTTTCTATCATTACAGGTTTCATGCCCGGAGATTTAAACCTGTTCACTTCCGTATGTTAGTCACGCCCCAACCCATTCGCCTACGGCAGCCGCCTTGTCGTAAGTGAACCTATTTCCTATTTTCCTAGGATCCTAGCTGAATGTTTCCTCACTGCAGCCATTGAATAAGAAATGTATAAGGACTAGTATTTCAATATAAGTTTAACCCTGCCTTACGGATAACCCCATTCAGCATCGTTAAATTTGTATAGAAAAATTAGCCAAAAAATCTCTTTTTTTAATTTATATTGAAAAATGTGTCTGCAGACCTATTTTCATATCCTTCGTTTGAATTTTTTCAACAACAAAGATCAAACTCGCATTCTCGTCAATTCGTTGTTATTCTCGCTTATCCTTTCATCCTTTCATCTAAACTCAACATTTCTCCTTTAAGCAATTCCAGCAAGCTTTTTCACTTTTCCACTTTACCACTTTACCACTTTTCCAATTAAAATACCAATTTCCTCTACTTATACCTATAAATTCTCACAAACATGTAATCTCAAATTCTGCGCTCACAATTTCTCTAATCTCTCGCTTAACCATTCGTTTTACTCTCTATGTTAGTCTATCACAAAAAAATAGCTCAGCATTGTTCGATTTTTAACCACTCTCTTTATTTACTTTATAGTTATTTTCGCTCTGTACAAATATCTTAACTTTCATGTCTACACACCTATACACATATACCTAAAAATACGGTCCAATTCGAGTTGTTTCAAAAACTTTGCTCTTCCAATTCCGCTTAATTACTAATTTCCGTTGCAGTTTTGTTTCTTTACATTTCGATTTCATTTTTTGTTCGCATTGCTTAACTTTTACTACGTTCTTTTATCTCACTCTTCTGTTTGCTATGCCTACATACATATCTACTACTACTACTCTTCCAATTCCGCACATTCCTTAAAAAACGTAAGCCGTAACACAAGAGGAATTGCTTTGATTTGATAAATAATTCGGGGATTTTCGGGGCATAAATATGTTTGCTTTGAAGTATTTTGTTAAACCTAATTTTATAAGGCGCTTTTGTTGCAGTAAACAGTTTTTCATTAAGGGGAGGAAATTATTGAGTGGTATGTATCTATGAAATTTTGAAATTGTTTTTTTGTTTCATTTTAATTATTTTTTCTAATTTTCACTGCGAATTAATTGGTGTTTAAGATGTGTTTCTATTTTGCTGGTTTCTTTGAATTTGTTCTATGAGTATTGCATTATTAGTGTTGAGTTTAGTTTGTTTTGTATGCTGTATTTTTTATAATTTTCTATTTTTTATTATTAATTGTTATTTTCATTGTGTGAAAATCAGTCTCTATTGCGGCTTTACAGTATTTCTTTTTATTATTTGTGTTTTTGTTTCTTGGTTGCAATTTTAACTAGCGGTTCATCTGTGGAATTGGCTATTGATTAATCGATTCAATTCAATCCGATTTAAATATTGTACAATAGTAAACTGGATTTGTTTTCAATGCTAGTTTTTAACCGTTTCAATTTGAAACGGTTTTACCGGTTAAATGTATATTTTCAAACTGTTTCATATAGAGTCGGTTTAATGGTTGCTTAGGGTCTCTTCTGTATATAATTTTCAGCAGTTTCAATTTAAATCGGTTTAACCGGTTATATTAGGCTTTGTTAAGCGTTTCAAATTGAAACGGCTAACCGGGTTTATTACAATTTTTCAACAGTTTTAAACTGATTCTGATTAATAGGTCCACTTATGTTTTTTAACTGCTACAAATCGAATCGGTAGAAACGGTAACTTAGGTTGTCTTTTACAAGTATGTAAAAGGTTTTTTAATAAGAGGTGTTATTTTGATACTCAAAGAAAAATATGCTATTTTTTAATATAAATGATCGGATAAAGAGGAAGGTATGCCGTTAATAGTGGAGAATAACCTCAGGTAAATGACCACCACGACCACGCTTAGAGGACAATATCCTTTTCATGAAATTTTCCATAACCGAATTGCAAAATGGCTAAGTGGCTGTTGACGCAGACCTTCTCTTTCACGTGACCCCAAAGGAAAATGTCACAAGGTGTTAAATCACAAGATATCGGTGGCCAATTGTGATCACCTCTGCGAGAAATAACAGGGTCCGGAAACTTTTCCCGTAAAATATCAATCGTTTCGTTGCTTATGTGGCAAGTAGCGCCGTCTTGTTGAAAATAAACGTTGTCCAGATCAATACCATCCAATTCCGGCCATAAAAAATCGTTTATCATCTCTCGATAGCGCAATCCATTCATTCATAACACCTGTTATTGGAAAACCCATTATTTCTATTTTTCAAATTGAACCGGTTTATTCGGTTTTATTTATATTTCCAAGCTTTTAAAATTGAAACAGTTCAACCAGTTTTTTTCTAGTTTCAACAGTTCTAAATTGAATTGGTTTAACTGCCTCTTTTTGCAGTTTCAAATAGAATCTGTTTAAACGGTTTTATTCCTATTTTTAACTTTTTCCAATTGAAACAGATTAACCGGTTTTGTTTCTAGTTTCAGCCGCTTCAAATTGAATCAGATTAACCGGTTTTAATTCTATTTTTCAAATTAAACTCGGTTTGACTAGTTCGCAATTTTATGACTGTTTCTAATTGAATCGGCTTAGACGGTTTTATTTCTATTTTCAGCCTCTTCGAATTGAATCAGATTAACCTGTTTTATTTATATTTTTTGCAAATTAAACTCGGTTTGACTAGTTCGCAATTTTTTGACTCTTTCTAATTGAATCGACTTAGCCAGCTTTTATTTTTTTAGCAGTTTCAAATATAATCGGCTTAGACGGCTTAGCCATTTCAAATTGAATCGGTGTAACTGGCTCAACATTTTTTAACAGTTTCCAAATGAATCGGTTTAACCGGTTTTATTTCTATTTTCCACCCATTTCAAATTGAATCGGTGTAACTGGCTCAACATTTTTTAAAAGTTTCCAAATGAATCGACTTAACCGGTTTTATTCCTATTTTTCAGCCGTTCCAAATTGAAGCGGTTTAACTGGGTAACTATTTTCTAACCGTTTCGAATTGAATCAGATTAACAGGTTTTATTTCTATTTTTAAATCGATTTTATTTCTATTTTGCAACAGTTTCCAAATGAATCGGTTTTATTTCTATTTTTCAGCCGTTTCAAATTGAATCGGTTTAATCGGCTCCCAATGTTTTCTTGTTTTTCTATTTCTTGTCATGATGTAGCTTAAAATTTTCAATTATTGTTTTTTGCTTTTTTCTCTTTTTTGTTTTGCATAACCACTTTTGGACTGCTTACTGACTTTAATTAACACTTTGCGTTTTCATTTATTTAATATTATTATTACTTTTTTCTTTGTCTACTAAAAATCATTATCGGTTTCTTGTGGCTTAGAAAAATATCACATTCTTACTTCGTTCGATCGAGAGACATTTTTTGTTTGTTTTTTTGTTACTGTGGTTGTTCTAGTATTTTATGCAAGTTTTCTTTCATCGATTTTTCGCATTTTAACCACGGCTATATTTATTTATTTTTATTTTTGTTTTTTACTATCCGTAACCAGTTTTTAATTATTATTAGTTTTTTATTTACAATTTCTATTTTTTGTTTCTTTATCCATCCCTTCACTCACATACCTACTAATATTTCTTTAGTTTTTAATTAAACTTTTTTTCGATTTTATTAAAATATATGTATATATATTTTAAAAATATAACTAGTTGTAATATTTGATTGAGGTCATTTTAGAATTATTGCTAAATTGTTTGCAGATCCTCGATAGATCGACAGTCGCGACAAAACGCAGGATCAACATTATCGGCATCGTCAAATATTTTCATATTTTCACATCTCCTATTTTCTTGTCTGCGAACTATTCGCTATTCGAACATACACTTTCGATATTATGCTCTCCGAATATTTGCTATACACAGGTATATGCATGCACGTACACACACATGTATGGGTGTATGTATGCCTTTAGTATACATTTACGAGTGCATATCGTATTTCAAGTATGTATGTATGTATGTATGAATGTATGTATATCGGTAGGTAAATACAATGCAATATTTGTAGACATTTACTTTATATAAATAAAATTAATATTCGTTTTAAATACGTACATATGTATATGTGTATGCGCAAAGTAATAATTATTATTATATCATTTCTGAAATAACCATGCGCGCATACGAAATGCTCCACCGTGGGCATGTGTATTTTTTTCGTTATTTATAAATTTCTTTAAATTTTTGTATTTTTAGTATTCACTTTTGGACTTTTTCTTAGTTAAATACATAACTATGTAGTTAAAACGATAGTTAGAGAGTGGAGGAGTAGAGGAGAGTGAGTGAGAGAAAAATTTACGGTACTTAAAATACTAGTTTATGTAATAATATTTGTAGACGTACATGTACATATATGTATGTATGTAGTATTTACTTTTATTTTATTTTTCATATTTTGTTTTTCTTTTGTTCATGGGGGACGTAAAGAAGTGAGTAAAAATATGCATTTGCACTTTAATTGTTTTTCCTTTGTCACAACATCAACAGTGAATTATTATTGTTTTTTTGGTTTATTTTTTTCATTTACTTATTTTTTTTTTGTTTTGTTTTTGTTATGTGTAAGTATATTATCCAAAAAGACAACTAACACCGAAAAATAGTTTTATAAAACTTTAATTTTTTCAATATTTTTTTTTTTTATTTTATTTTCTACTACACATATTTTCGTTTATACTTATTTATTTTCTTTAAAAAGTAATAGTTTTCAAAAGAATTTCTTTACATGAGATAGTTTTGTTAACGTTTAATGGCTTTTTTTTTTTGATTTTTTATTATTGAAACAAACTTGGACTCATTTTTTGAATTTAGCAAACTACATACAAATTTTATGCACAACATCGATTTTTCCATTATTTTTTGTTTTTCAGATTTTAAATTATATTCAATTCACTTTTAAAGCTTTGAATTTTTAGTGTCACATTTGCAGCAATTAAAAAAGCGAAAAATGAAGAATGCGTAAACAATTCTAGCTCAAGCAGTAAAATGCTGGATCATAAAACAAAAATGAAAATAATAATTTTTGAATCTGAATCCTATGAATGGAAAATGAAGAAAAATGTGCCATCATATAATTATTTTAAATTATACCAACTGGGAACATATCAATGCCAGAGACGCACGTTCTACTAGTTATAAGCACCCATTGTACATATAAAGGGTGGTTAAATTTCAAGAGCCGATGTTGAATATGAACCACACCTAAACGTCAACGACACCGTTTGACTTCTTTCTTTGGAGTTATTTGAAAGAAAAGGTGTACGTTGATAAGCCAGCAACAATTCAAGAGCTAAAGGATGAGATAATTCGGCATAGGCCCTCAATTATGCCTCAGCGTCATCGAAAATTTGGACCATCGGATGGAGGTGTGCCGCCGCGGTCGCAGCGGTCATTTGGCCCATATTTTGTTCCATACATAATTGAGCCATATCAATATTATCATAATAAAGAGAAATGACAATAATTTCTTAAAAAAGTTGTATTTTATTCAAAATCAACACCGGCCCTTGAAACTTAACCACCCTTTATAATTACCTTTTTAAAGTAAAGAACACAACAACTAACTAATTAACTAATACTTTTTTGCAAATAAAATAAAAATAATAGGGAGGTTCATACAGCTTTGGAGGCCTTTTCCAAGGTGTTGGGGGGTGTTTAGGGTAAAAAAAAAATCGATATTGGTTTATTTGAGAAAATGAATGTACATAATCTCAAGAATGTTGTGTCCAAATTTTAAGTCAATCGGTGCAAAACTCACAAAGTTAGAGCATTATAACCGTTGGCCGCTCCGACTCGGCTACCTGCTATGGTCGAACTTTAAATCGATTTTCTGGAAAACGACGTTTTTCAAGTCGGTTTATTTTACAATAAACAATATTATGCGATTTATCGTCTAAAAATCGAACTTCTACTTCAAATGTTAAAAAAAATTGAAAAAAAAAATTGTTTTTCAATAAAAACTCGACAGGGTTACCTCGGACAATTAATTACCTAATGAAAACTCTTTGATTTTTTGATTTCAGATGATCCAATGCTGAGAAAAACTGTCCACGGCAAATTGCCTTTTTTTCGAGACGTCTGCGTAGATCTGCTGTCAACGGCTCAATTTTGTATATTTTCTTGTAAAACTTTTTGAAAATATTTTTGAAATATGAGTTTACAGTATACTAATTGGATAAATAAATTTACATGAATCATCTTTCCAAAAAAAATTCTTAAATAAGTGCATATTTTTAGTGGAATTAACCCTACCACCCCCCCTTAAGCGATTTTGGCCGCATTCGTTTCTTTTTCGTGCTAACCCGCATCAGTTGGGCACACCAAGTGAAGCCAAGTTCTACCCTACCTGATCTTTCTAACACAAAGCAGGCCTTCCTTTTCCTCTGCTACCACCAGCTGGTATCGCATTGAATACTTTCAAAGTGGGAGCGTTTATATCCATTCGGACGACTTGACCTAGCCAGCGTAGCACTCGCCTGCGCTATGTTTAGGTCACCGTAAAGTTCATACAGCTCATTGTTCCATCGCCAAAGTGCAAGGGTCCAGTTGGATAGGGGGCGTTGGAGGGGTACTCTGAGGATGACAAAAACTCATCTCTCAAATTTCGTGGGAATCCTCACGAGGCACTGTCCGCGAGGTATACATGCCGTGAGACTCGGAATTACTTCGAGTCCTTTTTGCGTCAGCTGTATGGAGGATGAGGTGGAATCATCTCAGCACCTGCTCCTTAGCTGCCCAGCTTTCGCGGGTTCTCACTTCTTTTCTACGCCTGCTGATATAGCAGGTGTTGATAACAAAGATCTGATGAACTTCATCAGCAGCATAAAGAGGTTTACACAACCGCAGACTAGTCACCGTTCGTAGTCCACAAACACTCAACCTTCCCCATCCCTTCCCTTTCTCCCCTTTCTCCCTTTTTTCCTTCACCTCTTTTTCCCCTCTTGCAATGGTAACACAAAGGATGAACCAAACTTCTTTCGTCCAAGTGGGCCCTACTCTCTGGGCAACCATCACTACCTAACCTAACCTAACCTAACCTAGTGCTGCCACCTTTAATGAATGAATTCGTCTTGGTTACGTGGTAGGTTGTAAGCTGTACGGGTCGTTAATCGTGAAACATTTAAAAAGTTTACTTTGAAGCTGCAAGTAAAAAAAAAATTAAAATATAATCAAGCACACATTAAATGATAAGGTAAGAGGCCATTAGCGCTTGGTTTCTGGCGCCACTATATTCAAAATGAAATTTCTTTTTTAATCTCTAGAATTCGTAAAAATCGCGCAGTTGCCGCAAATGATTATGCAATTCATATAATTCGTGTTCATGCATTACTTATGAATAACTAAAATCTAAATTCCTAAATTTTGCAAATTTGCTTACAATATCCATAATTGAAAAAACAATTAGCACAATTACAATTTCAGTACTTTTCTTCTCCCCTACAAATGCTGATTTGACTCAATTTGTTATTTTGTTTTTATTTTCAATTTTTTCACTTTAGCCATCATTTGCAATATAATGGTTTTCTTAATAATTTAATATTTCACACTTCGCTTGCGCACTTTTTCTATAAATTGCATCATTGAAACCTTGGAAATTGTCATAATATTTCGCAAATTGGGAGAACTTCAATTAATTTTTGTGTTTAATGTTTCATAACCTACATCAAATAGTAAATATACAATATATATCCTATTCATGTAAGTATGTATGTATGTATATAATATATATATATATATATATATTTATATATAGAGTTCATATTTAGTAAAGTAAATTTCGAAAAAATGATTTTTGTTTGTTTTTAATAATTTTTGTTTTTATTTTTGCTTTTATTTTTGTTTTCTTTCGATTATTAGCATAGACACCGACAAAAAACACACATCGAGAGTTGTAATGCTGGATTTTTTGTTGAGATTTTATTTTTGCTCTTAATATCGTATGCACGTGTATATTTTGTATTTTACTTTTCTTCTAAATACGAATATCTATTACATCTAATAAAAATTGTTCGTTGCTGTATTTGTTGCAGTTTTGTGTACGTATACGAAATACGTTTTTGAGTTTTTGAATTTTACTTTTTCTTTTTAAATTTACATGGTGGTTTTTACTTTTATATAAGATAAATAAATTTAGTGAAAAAAAAACGAAGAGAACAAACAGAAAAAGCGTACAGCATTTCTCTATACATATACATACATATATTTCTAAGTATATACATACACAAGCATTTCCTATTACGCACTGCTGCTAATTTCAATTTTAAAAAATAATTTATATGATGAGCCGTAGAACAAACACGTGGGAGGAAGGCAAGGAAGAGCTGGTCACAGTTGAATAAAAAAATCAAATTCCAAGTTTTTTATTTAACAATGCGAATATAATTAATCCAACAGGTATGGACCCTGACAGATCTTCTGATACAACAACTACTTATCAAAAAATTACAACTGACAACATAAAAAAATTCATTAAAACTAAAATGAAGCAGAATAAAGCTCCAGACTATCAATTAAAAAACGTTTTCTGGCCATCAATTTTGATTTAGATGCAAGCATTCAACTGTACAGCAAATTCACCGAGTCACGCATAAAATATTATCTGACCTTGACAATAAGAAGTTTTGCATTGCCATATGTGAATTTACAAGTTTTCGAAAAAATATTTTTTTCCAAGCAAAAATAGTAGGAAAATTCGCCCCAAAATTCTATATTTTTTTGAGGCATTGTTTTTAGTTCATATAGAAATTATGACCTTAATAAACAACAAAATTTTTATTTATTTAAGCCGATGCGCGACCGGAACGGTAAAACGGTTTGGGCGGCTATATGCCGACACTAGTCCCCAAATGATTAAATGTGTTTTAATTTTGACAACGGTTACCCGTCAACCCGCTGTCCGCTGTAGTTCTGTTCAAGGGATGTTTCGTGGCTGGCTTCATTAATTGCAGAAGCACTTCGTAGAATGCTTAGCTGACTTGAACTTAACCCCCGTACGGAATATTTTTGCATAAATAAATGTCAGTTCGCAACATAGGGAAGTACCTAATACAATAAAAAATTGTGAGTTCCCTCACGTGGCAACGCAATGAGCCATCTGGCCTAAGTCAATGTGTATTTTACTGTTGTTTCAATTCTCTAGGCAACAACAAAGTGAAGGTAAACAAAGTTTGACAATTAAGAGAACAGAAAAAATTAAAAAAAAAAATCAAATCAACTGCTCCACTGTTGCTACCCATACATGATAGAATTCAAGAACGCTCCATTCGCGAGCGTTGCAAGGGAAACTCGCATTTGAATATAATACAAATTTAAACAATTGAAAACAAAACAACAATAAAATGAATGTAAATATTCAATGATTACGTCAAGTTGGTCACAAACAGGGCACAATTCCCAGCGATTTGTTGCAGTTCGGAGAAAATCCATGGTCTATGGCGAAGTTCTCAGAATTGAATTGAACAATAAGTTAAACTGGAGTAGATCTGCATTTGAAATAAAACTCCAGGAATGCACCCTGCACTGGTGCACAGATTGTTCGAAGACTCCAGAAGGCATAGGCGCTGGAATTTACGGCCCCAGAAACAAACACTCTGCGCCGATGGGCAGTTTTCCAAGCATCTTCCAGGCGGAGATCAATGCCAGTTGTCTATGTGCAGAGATAAACTTAGACAGAAATTTTCTGAGCGACAGTCAGGCGGTACTCAAGGCTCTATCATTCCATTAGAATAATTCCTCACTGGTTCTTGAGTGTAACGAGAAACTTAATCTACTAGGAACACGCCATTGCATCCTGCTAATTTGGATCACAGAACAGGGGGCGAGAGAGGCTGCGGCCTCGTCATTAATAGGTCCCGAGTCCTTTCTTGCTATGCGACAACACATCATCAAGAAGAAACTTAGGAGTGAAGATCCAGGGCTAAGGAGGTTTGTTGGCGCCAAACTATGGGGCTACGCCAATGTTCCACTGACTCTTGTCGTTTATGTGACCAATATCAGGATACTCCAATGCACTTTTTCCTGGAATGCAGCGCGGAGAATGTTTAGACATCTTGGCAAATTGCAGCCAGAAGAAAGAGTTGCTTTAACTTTTCGAATTTTCTTTTGATGTTCCCGTCGCACACCGTCACACACCTTTCAATTCTTAGTTTTTAGTCTTCAAATGGCGAGATGATGTAATGTAAATGTTTCTCTGTATGAACACGGTGTTATTAATATTCATTAAGTGCTTCCCAAAAAATGTATAATAGCACTGAGCACTTTCTCTGTGAGTGTCCTGCTTTTGCTAGAGCACGACTACGAGTTTTGGCTTCCAATGTCGTGAGAATGAGTAATATAGTAATATTCGTTCTCTAAAACTGAAGGATATTTACAGATTTGCCAAAGAATCTGGAAAATTCTCACAGAACTAATATAACTACCTTTCTTTCCTATATCTTTCTTTGATACTTTTCTCATTCCCTCCTTGACTATCAACCCCCTTTCCAGAGCTTTAAATACAATGGGCTTTTTAGCCTGAGTGTTTCAGGAATCACCAAATCTCCTGGTGCTCCTTGGCTCGACCTTTTCAAATTTCAAATTTCAATTTCAAGTAATTGGGGACACACAATAGATCAATCTGGTCGCAGTTCTTTTAAGGCGAGTATCGAGCAACCATTGGTCAGGTTAGGTTAGGCTAGGTTGGAATGGTTGCCCAAGGAATGAGCACACTTGGACGAAGAGTAAAACGGTTTCGACATTTGTGGTACCATTATGAAGGAGCTGAGGTGAAAGAGGAAGAAGACCCACGGGATGCAGGGAGGGGGCGGGGAGAGGTGGTGCTGGGATGGTTAGGAGGACCGGTTTAGTGTGGATGGATTACGAACGATGACTGTGCTGCAGTTACGTCAACCGCTTTGTGCTGCTGATGAAATTCATCAGACTTTTAATGTCAACGTCCGCTATATCAGCAGGCGTAGCAAAGAAGTAAGAGCCATTGGTCAGATGGAGCCAGAAACCGTCACCAAGGTCTTGGAATACTGAGCTTACGGGGATGCACTACCGCAAAGCCAGGTAAGGAAGCCACATGAATGCAATTGCATTTCATAAATAATGTGAATTTTTGACGTTTTGAATAAATTAATAATATAGCGAAAAAAATTGATTTTGTTTATCTCTTGGAATTTTAGAAAATAAACTACTTTAGGTACCACCCTGTGTATGTGCGTATTACGTGCGTGTCATGGCTTTTGTGCGAGGGAAATCATTAAAGCAAAATTTGCCAAAAAAATGAAAAACGACAAAAAACTAAAAGCTAAACCAAAATCGAATAAATCAAATGAAACAATAAAAGAACTTTGTTGAGCATAAAATTTTATTAATATATAAAATAATAACATTAAAATATATGTAATATAAATATAATATATTGTATGTATGTATGTAAACATGTATAATTCCAGCTAATCTCTAAACATATGCTTCTTGTAAATAAACGAAAAAAATTGCAATTTCTCTTGCTTCTTGCTTCATTATGCTTTTCGTTTGTTTTTGTTTTTTGATTTGTTGTTTCACAATTTTCACAGCATAAAAATATTTATGTAATTGCTTACTAAGCTATTTATTAAAAAATATTTGAATTTGTGCTATGTGAAAAAAAAAAAATTATTAAAAATTAAAATATCTAAAAAATCTTGTGTTTGTGTTTGGTACTTGTTGTATGTGCACAATTTACTTGTGCATGTATGTGTAGGTATATAAATGTTGGTGTCTGTGCGGGTCGACTTGTTTATGTATGCTTAACTATTGTTGGACAAGGCGAAAAATTATGCAAATGCATTTTTTTCACAAATTTGAATAGTAAAAAAAAATTAAAAAAATGTTTATAAAAAATTAAAAAATAAAAAAAAATTTAAAAAAATGTATTTATAAAAAATTAAAATATAAAAGAATTAAAAATTGTGATGTGCGCTAATACAATTTAGAGGCTTTGGGGATAGAATTCAAGATTTAGTAGGCAGAAAATTGGTTTTGTAAAGAATACTTGCTGGGGGAAAAAATCTTTAGCTGCATATAATTATTTGTATTTATTTCAAAAATAGGTTGCGAAAAAGGTTTTGTATATTATTCTTAAAAAAAATAAAAAAAAAAACATATATAGCAGTGTGTTTGTTTTTCAAGGTGGCAGTGTTGTTTCATGTTTTTGTTGCTTTCTTGCAACATTTTGTCACTATGTTGTATTGGTTGCTTCGTTTTTTTTTTGTTGTAATGCTTGTATGTGAAGTTGTATTTGTAGCAATTATTGAGTTTTACAATCGTTGAACCGTCGGTTTATTCATTTGTACATATACATGTATGTATGCATGTATGTATGTAATAAGAAATATGTTGGTTGGTAGAGGTGCTCTCTGAGTAACACATCCAACACATCCCAGACCCAATCAGCACAAAATGTGCCATTTTGGCACACAATCGAAATATGTAAGGGAAAATATTTATAAATCACTTCTTATTTTATTCAATTACTCAGGAAATTCTGCAAGTTCCAGCGACTCCACTCAATTATTAATTCTTTATAAATTTTCTGTCATCGTTCCGATCAGCTACATATGTGAGGTAAAAGCATAGAGACGAACCTCACTCGCACTTGCATGTACGCTTGTATGTGTGCATTTAGAGGCGCGTGTCTTTGTGATTTCACATTGGTAGCGGTTACATGAGGATTTTTGTCGCTCTTTCAAAATATTCGATCAGCCTTGATAATGGCTAAAGGTATGTATGTATGTATGTATGTATGTAGTTGAACACATTCGAAGCGCATCACGAAATATTTCACGCTTCCTTTTTAGGAAACATTTAAAATTGCTATGAAATTTAATGATTGAAAGTAAAAACGATAAAGAAGTGTCTTGAGCGGGCAAGAATTTTCTACGGATACCCAGCGCGCGCTTCAAGTGAAATGTCATAGTCACATTCTAAGAGAGATTCAATATCAAGAGGGGTGTACTGAAAATCATGGCAGGTAAAAAATGTGTAACAATTAGGGAAATTGTTTTGGCAGATGCTCACATTTTTAAAATTATTAAAATTAAAAACCAATTTATTTTTTTTTCTTCATTTTTGTATGCAAAAGAAGTTAAATAAAAAGCCTAAAAAAAGTAAATATCGTTTTTCACTTTGTTTATTGCAAAAAAAATTCTTGAAAATATGCTAAATTTCGAGCTCCAGACCACCGGGACCCTTTAAGAACTAGACTTCTAAGCATGTAAGGAATACGCGCTGAACAGCTGATGTACCGAAATATAACATTTTGTAAATAATTGTCGCTCACCTCGTTAGAGAGAGATGCCTGAGGAATTTTATTAAATATTCTCAGAGTTTCAAGCCTTTCTGGCGCTTGTTTCTCGTTTAAGAACGCTAAAGGCAGCCCTTTGCAGTTCGAAAAGAAATGAAATCTTTGCGTAAGCACAGCGGTCACACTATTCAGTTCTGTAAATCAAACACGGATTAGTGTCAACACCTTTGAAATTGCTAGGCAAACATGGCCAAGGCTAAATCTACAGCTGTCCAAGAATATTATAAAATTGAGCAGACTTCAAATTAGGACCTTAGTAGGGGCTCTCACAGGACATTGTCTCATAGGAAAACATACAAGGAGATTAGGCGTTTACACGCATGATTTCTGTCGTAGCTGTAGGAATGAGGAGGAGTTGGAAACAATTCAACACCTTTCTTGCACATGCCCGACTCTAGCCAGTAGCAAGAACCGATATTTAAGATCCTACTTCTTAACGAATTTAGATAATCTATACACTTTAGGTATCAACAACCTTTTACGCTTTGTCAAAAGCACAGGATGGTTCAATGTGGAAATGGAAATGTAGCCGAACCCCTGCGGTTCACAACGGACCCATTTCGTGGTCTAAGTGTGATCGTTGTCTCTATGTGCGATGCGGCTGCCAAACCTAACCTAACCTAAGCACAACGGCCTACTGCTACTACTACTCCTACTCGCTACTATAAATTATGATTTAGGGGTATTCGCAATAATTTTCTAGAGAATAATTTTGAAGTTTGAGATTTTCGTGACTCTTGTGTTACTGAATGTGTTTTTCGTGTTGCTCTATTAAATATAGGAGTTTTCTTTTTCATACCAGCAACTTGCATTCGATTAAGCTTTTGATTTTGTTAGGAGAAGAATCATAAAAAAGTTGTACTTTGTACGGTATACGGCAGTTTTGTATTCAATACAAGAAGATATACATATATAATATATAGTTTTAAATATATGTATACATGTGTACTTTTAGCGACAACACTTTTTCTAAGCAATTCCTTGTTTACGAATATTTGCTTAGAAAAAAGGCCCTGCTACCAATGTGAAATTCACGTTGTTTTTGTTTTGTTTAATTTTATGGTCATATTCTGGTGATTTTTGGGACTTTGTCTTTGTAGCAGTGTTTATGTATTTATATTTATATGTTTGCTGTTTTGTTGTTGTTCTTTTTTCTATTGCATTATTTTAGTGATAGTAAAAGTAAGAAAAGCGTGTATTGAAAAAAGAACAGTTAAGCATTTTTTTTAAATAATTAAATTATTATCACAATACGGACATTGAACACTTTATGTAGAATAAAAAAAAAGATAATATTAAACTTAGCTTGAAATTAGTTAAATTTTAAACTTTTTAGCTTAATACGAAAGTAAGATATGATTGTAAATATATTAAAAAAAAGTGTTTGAAAATATTTTTTTTTTCAAACAGAAAACGCACTTAATTTAACTTAATAATATTTAACCTAAGTGAATTCATAGAGAAATTATTGCATTGTATGCTGCTATGTACAACTACGCTTACGTTACCTCCCTTAAAACCTTTAGACGCTTTCACATTGCTGCTAACATTAACTAAGACCTGTATTGAGGCATATCAAGTTGTTTCTAAAAAGAATTTTAATATTTATAGAATTACATTTTAAAAATATGTATATGTATGTGTATGCACTATTCTAGCATTGCATGCGGCCTGATTTCACTATAGTTAGTGGTTGTTTTTTTGTTTTTGCACTACTCAAAGGTGTCAGAGAAATGTTGAATGGAAAAAAATTTCGTTTTATTGGTGCTCCTGTTTGCCATTTACATACATATGTACATATTATTCCAGATTTGTTTGACCACGGAAGGAGATTTAACACATATAAGACATATCTATGTACATACATATGTACGTATGAAGTGTTCACTATTCCCCACTTTTAGCATAGCGCAACTCTTATTTCCTCGTCGGCATGACTTCGGCTCTTTGCATATGGCTCGTATCGTCATCGCAGTGTAGGCGACAAAATGTACGCGTGAGTTACGCTTCGTTTTCGCACACTTGTGTGCAAATGGCGAACCACACACGAGCCGTTAACTACTCGTACGGGTCAGAGCAAGCAAGCAACCGAACGTCTATCGTACAGCAGTGTACAACAACAAATATCATAGTACGCTTGTATGTAATTTGTGCTTGATTCTCAGTGCATTAAAAACTGTTAAGATAAAAATGCCTGAATAATTCGTTGACTTTGTAGATGACATAAAGATATTTAAAAGGTTTTTGATTACAATTAGAAATTTATTCTATGAATTTTCCTTGATTTTGTAATCAACAAACATGTTGATCTTCCTGTTAATTAATGCATTTATGTATGTATCTACAGATAGTAATGTTCCTAAAAAGTCTCCCCAGTGTCTGAAATTTGTAATCATCCTCTTGTACTTTAATTTACTTATATACATCGAAGACAGAAATACTGCATGAACTCACGTTTTTGAAATAAATTCGCGCGAAAACACTAAAAATGGAAGCAGAGAAATATGGTATCAGAAATGCTAAAATAATATTGTATTTTCTCTTTACTATACTTCTCTTTGAAGTACGTCTACTTGGGCTTTTTGTTATACACTGCGTATACGCAATCAAACGCTTGCTGTGTTTCTTGTACTGGTGCATTCAGTGCGCCTCTTTTTTTCTCCTCTGATGGAGAAGATAATATAAACAATAAATTCCTCTTCATCGCCCGAAATATTGACAACTCATACCTTGACGATAGTTTAGTCACATTGTTATGGACATGTAAGCATCTCGTCATCGTTGCTGCATTAAAAAGGCATAGCGTGCCGATGACGATTCCAGCCGTGTGCGAAGTGCCTTAGAAGTCTTTCAAAAAGTGTTACAGCTGCATATGCAAATTCTGTTATCTCGACACTTTCCTCTCACTTTTCTCTCGTAACGCTCTAGAATGAATTTACGCTCAAAATTCCGTTTCGATATTAGTAATTTTGTATTTTATCATTCTTGCATAAGAGCTTCAAGCTCCTCAAAAGCGCTGACAATCGTTCTCACCATCTGTATGTATGCATGTATACGAATCCGTTTCAGGTAATTAGTTAATAGATCTGCGTACGTACTGTATTTGTTGCATTTACGCGTGTGTTAGAAACTAGTTATCGGCAGGTTTTAGGGGGTTAGTTCAGCTCAGGCGCCCGGAAACCCTTTATTTGAGCTGTGTGGGTAACTCATATGAGTATGAGAGAGAGAGTAACTGTCTGGAAGCCGCATAATGAGTACTCATAATGCGTTATTATGTGCTAAAATCAAGAGTTGTTGCTGTTTTCATAGTAAAGTGCATGCAATTGAGAGTGAGGACGAAGCCATGTGAATAATCAGTTGAAATTTTATGTAACCACTGATATTCTGGTGCTCAAGGACAAAGAATGTCACTCATTTAGAGTGAACATTTGAAAGTCGGCTCAGCATAACTTTAAATAAAATCAACAACAAAATCAAAGTAGTTATTAGGTTTTCAAAATTTTTCTTTGCAGACTTGTGCAGGAAGTGAACGAAGACCAAAACTACATGAGGAGTTTATGCAGCCAAACTATGTTTGGACGGATGTTCGTATGTGAAGCCTTCAATTGAATTCCAAAATTTACTACTGGTTAACGTTCTTTGTTGCTAGTACTGAAAAATGGCTCTGAAACAGCAGTTAAGTTGTAAATTCTTTAGAATTGTTTCACTATTTCGTTGAAATATAATATAAAAAAATTACAGACACCAATTTTCCGATTTTGTGCAAAACTCTGGAGAAATCAAGGGCAAAGCGGCTTTGCATTGAAAACTTTAAAAAATCTGAAATCAATTAAAAAGTTTCATGCATGCCCCTAGTGCCCATATTTCGCTGTCATGCAATGCCAAGAAAAACTTATTTGAAAGAAAATTAATTTAAACTGAATATTTTTAACTTATTTAAAATTAATAACCTAAAAAATTATGAAAAAATATATATACATACAAATATATGCATTTATAAATAAATTTTTAGTTGCAATTTCTGCACTTGTTGTTGTTGTTTTTTGTTTTTCATTTTCATTATACATCTATGTATGTAATTGTATGCTTAACTCCTGAATGGTTTTTGTTTCATATTCTTTGTTGTTGTTTTTCCTGTTTGAATTTCGCATTTGCGTCAATTACTTATGTACATATGTATGTATGTATTTATGTATGTATGTGTACGTACTTCAACTTAATTTTTTATTTTTTGTATTTCTTTGCTTTTACTGCTTGTTTTCGTATTAAATTAATGAGGTACTCTTACAATTTGGCACAGTGAAAGATTTCCAGCTAACCACTCTCTTGCTTTCTTCCACATTTTCACGCTGCACAATTTTTTTGTTGTTTTACATTTGCTTTGACAAATTGTCTTTTGATTTTTTTTTGTTTATTTGTATTGGTACTGCAAAATCTATTCGGTTTGATTTCGTGTGTGTTTGTTTCTCTAACGGGAGTTCCTTCCTAAAGGGCTGTGCGAAAAGACATGGCGCTGGAGAACGCTGTGTACTCTCTTTCGGTAACTATTTTCATATACATATGTACATAAATATGTATGTACATGATATATGTACATGTATGTGTATAAGCTTGACTCACTAGTGGAATCGGACAAGATCACCATTGATACGTGACAGTAAATATAACTAAATAATTAGCGTAGAACAGAAAATAATTTCGTACATCTTGAGTGCGTAAATAATAATTTTCAAATTTTTACTCCGAAACTGAGTCGCAAAAGATTTATAGTATTTTGCAGCTTGTTACCGCCCTTAATAGTATCATAAGGTAAGATTAAATGGTTGCCTCGAATTATAAAAGGGCTTGGACGCGAATTTTATATTCGCCTATTAGTTTAATAAATGAAGATGGTAAATTTTGAGTTAATATTCCATTACTTTATATTTTTAAAATTAAATTGAAGAGATGCTTCAGTTGTTTTTCTATCAAAATAAATGAACAAACAATTATAAGTGATTTACTTCAATAAATTTAACGCCTTTGGTAATATAGATTTCTGGGCAGTGCGGATTGAGCTTTTTTAATTGATCTGGATTAAATACATTTTACTGTTTTGTTGGCACGCTGCTGCCTCCACGATTTGTTAAAGCATCCAACGAGACAAAATGGTTATTATGAATGTTAGTTTTAAACTTCCAGAATAATTTACTAGATAACCTATAAATACGAAATATTTATTTATTCATTTTCGTTTTTTTTTTTGTAAATTTAGTTATCAAAACTTAATGTGACCATTCAATAATAAGCACATAACTTATAAATATCACACTAAGTTGTCCAGTTTCTTCAAAGTTAAAAAAAAAAAAAAAAAAAACTCAGTGCTAAATTAATGAAAGTTCGTTGAATTACATATATGTATGTGCGTACATTTATTAAAATAAAGGCGGATTTTGTGTATATTTGTTGTCAGTCATTGTTTTGGTTTTGAATTTCGATATTAGGAAAACTAATTGCATTATTAAACAATATACATATTATAAGATTTTACTCTATTTCGCCACTCTCTATGATTTCGGACAAATATATTCTAAATTGATTGCTTTCGAAATATTTTGCTGAGAATCGAAATGAATAATTCTGATTTGAAGATTCTACAACATTTTTGGGTTTCAGAAGAGACAGCTTAGACTGACCAGAATGATAATAATCGATTTGATTTTACTCGAAATTCCAAAAATCAATTAAAAAAACGAGTAGGAATTCTATCGCTTTGCCTTTCAAACCGAATCGTCAGTTTCTGCTAAAATGCTATCATTTCTAGAAATCCAACTAAAACTGCCACAAAACTTCTTCTTCAACATTTAAATTTGTCCTGATCGGAGTTAGCAGTAAACTAAAGGGTTGCCAATATTCGACGGACCCATCTTCCAACCCTGTATCTTTTGACAGAGACGTCAGATCGCTTAATGACATACCGCGTTGGAAGCGTCAGTCCAAGCAGATTTTTACCATGGAACAGTACACGCCACGCGAGCGCTCCCAAATTGTTGAAATGTACATTCAATAAAAGAAGGCAATTGTGACGACTGGTGATACTCTTTCTATTCCAAAGAGGCCAAATCAAAACCGACCAAGGCGATCGGATGAGAATATTGGTCGTGTACGGGCCAGTGTTGAGACGTCACCAAGGACATCCCAAAATCGCCGTTCTCAGCAGTGGGCATTGCTCGGACCACTTTACAATAATTTATCCGCATTGATTTGCATTTATTCCCCGATAAGATTCAATTGATTGGAATGGGAAAAGAAAATCCCAAAAAAGCTATTATGCAAAGGAGCTCTTGGGCGCTTTGAATTCGACGAATTATACCAAATTGTTCTCAGAGCAAGTGCTGCATTTCGAGAAAAAGCAGTTGCAGCTATTGAAGAAATTGCGCCTTCCTAATGAGTTTGAATTATCATTCCACCTTGGAAAAGATGGCATAAGCTAGAGCAAGAGAAATAACTAGCAAATCGAGTTACGAGTGCGACGTGCAAATGGAAATATTTCGCAATGGTAATTGAGAAAGCGAACAAAGTGAACAAGTGACACTCCGTTCCCACGACAGGCGGTTCTACGTTCCCCGGATTTATATACGCCCAAGGACTGTCACTTCAGCAGCATTCCCCGTACATTTATGGGAAATGTTTATGCTGCTACAACGACAACGACGATTGGCGACGCTCTGGAAACGTTTATTTTTTTGAGAGCAATAGAAAACTGCTTCGGTGATGTAACGAATTATCAATTGAAAACGTTATCCCCACTACTTCTGTCAATACCAATTAGTGTTTAAGTTTTTAATTTCATAGCTACCGTTTAGATTTAAATAGGCTCTTGAAGTTTGCTGTACCACTGCGCGCCACTGCGTTGAAGTGTTGCGTGATATATATACATACGAGTACTAATGTAGTTACCGAGAGAGAGCGCTTAACGCTCAGCAACGTGCGGCGCTCATTGGCCCAGCCCTTTGTGCTTGTTATTATTAGATTTTTGAATATTTCACTATGCTCATGTGGTGCTTAAAACTGTTGCTAATTGTTTGTTATTGTTGTTGTTTTTTTTTTTTTGCTTGTTATCATCTTTAACCGTTTGTCTTACAGTGTCTACTGTTTGCTTACAATTTCTTTTAAATTGTTTTGTTGCTCTGTTTTTTATGAATTAATTGTTAAACATCAATGTTTATGTGGAATAAATGTTTTTTGTTTTTGTGTTTGCTTTTGTTTTCAATATCTGGCTCTGAGTCTTATGCAATTTTTCTATCGTAATTTTGTTTTATGAATTTCTTGATGCACATTTAATATTTCTGTTTTTTTTTTTTGTTTTGCTCAAAAACATTCTGATGCTCAATTTTTTTTATTTTTACTTTACGGTACGCCGTTATTTTTATGTTAACAATAAGGTTTTGTTGTTGTATAATTTACGGTTTACTTGCTTGGTTTTGTCTTTAAATTGCATTTGTATGCTTTTTATAAATTTCTATGCATGTATGTGTGTATGTATATCAATGAAACTACTATTTAGTGGTAATTCGATGTTTTCGGTTCTGTGTTGTAATTCACTTTTTTACATTTATTTGTTTTTTACAATAATTTTTTATATTTTATGTTTTTATTTTTTGCTTTTGTATTTCATGCTAGCTGCTGCTTTGTTGTTTTATTTGCTTATATTCCTCTTTTGCCATTTGCGTAATTGTAATACATATACGTATGTATGTATGTATGTGTATATTTTGTTGTAGACCTGTTTGCGTTAATTTGTGCTCATTTGCATTTGCACATTTTGTATGTACTAAGTAAAATTATTTTAAAAAAATATTGCGTCTATTATTATTTAGCATAAATGTAATGTGTAAAAATAAGTAATTTCAACTTACTTGAGAAAGAAAATGTAAAAATTAAATATTTTAAAAGAACCTGTTTTGCCTGTCGGCATTACATTGTTCGTACATATTTTCACTATAATTTATTATTTTGCTATTGCATCCGTTTTTGCTACTATCTATGTGGGTAATTATTCATTTATTATGTTTGTATGTATGTATGTATGTACGTTTGCTTGTTTGTGGTAATTAATAATAAATATTTTGCTATTTTCGCTATTTTATTTGTTTTGCTTGTTTATTTGCTTCCTTGTAAAATCACAGTTTTTTGCTGCTGTTGTATGCATTATTTTTCTTTCATATTTGTTATTGTATTGTATTCTCTTAAGTTGCTGTATACTTATAAGTGTTGTATTAAAAATTAACTAATTAAATTTATAAATATTTCAAATTGTTTTATAAAATTAATTCACAAAACAAATTAAAACAAAAAAAAAACACTATTAGCGGCGGTGGTGATTTTCATGCATGCACTTTAAGTGCTGCTGTTTCACATTTGTGTTGTGTTGATAAATTAATTAGATTGATTTTTTGCTTTAACTTAAATAAAGCTTAAAGATGCTTTGTTTGTTTGTTTTGCTTTGCATTAAAAATAAATAAATTCTATTGTTCCATTTCAACTTTCTTCGTATGCGTATGTATGTATGTATGCATGTATATTAATAATAATTAGGCTTTGCTATTGCTATTTTCACTAATTTTTGTTGTAGCTACTTTGAGTTGCATTAGTTGTTTTGTATATATTTTACAGTATATACATATGTATGTATGTATTAAAAAAATATTGGTGTAATAATTGTAATTGTAAATATGTATATAAAAAATCTTGTACAGTTGGCTCTTTACTATTTGTTGCTTTAATAATTAATTTGCATTAAAAAAAAAATTGTATATATGTAAGTATGTAAATGAACAAAAACTTAAGTTATTTTTTTCATATTTCAGGTTATTTTAGAGCTATGCAATAGCTTATGCTTGTATGTGTGTATGTTAAAACTATTGTAGTTATTGCTTTGTAAAAATATGCCTTGCAATAGAAGAACACAAAAATGAATTTCTAGTAAAGAAAAAAATACTCTTAGCAATTTTTATTTGTCTATTTGCTGCGAACTGTTAAAAATATTTCCAGGCTGTAATACTTTATTTGTTGCTTTTGTATTGTTTTATTGTATATGTAGTTTTTTCGGTAGCTGCTTTTGATTGTGTTATTTGTAATTTGTTGTTATTTCATTTTACTTACACATCTCGTTTGCTTATGTATTTGCTTCATTTTGATTGTAGTTTTGTTGAAACCAAATCTGTTTTCGTATTTTTCTATGTTCATTCATATATATCTATTTTTTTAATATTATATTTTAGAAATATTAGAATTTAAAGTTGCTAAGTTCTTGCATTACCTTCTGTTTTTTGTTGCTGTTTGGTTTTGTTGTAGATTTCTAATTTGTGCATTTCCTGCAGATTTGCCTCATTGCTCCGATTTTCCTACGTACCTCTCATACTAACTTAACTATTTCAGCTATTTATTGTGATGCTTTTTAAACATAACCTATGTAATTAAATGAGGAGTAAAAATATTGTATATAAAAATTATAATTATTCAAAAACAAACAAAAAAATAAACCTCTGTTTGGCTTAGTAAGGTCTCTTATGCCTCAATATCCATTCAACTCACTTATCAACTGCTCTCTCTCTTACTCTGCTACCTGATAACAATTGCTTCCCTTGAGAAACCAGCACCAAATTATTTATAGTATATAAAAAATTCCGTTGCTTTTCATAAATCATTTGTTTAAACGGTTGTTGTTGGATGCGTTTTCATATTAAAAAGAAAAAAAACGGCACCACTGCACATATTATACTTCAAGAGAAAGAGAGGGAGATTAGCGGTTCACTGCCTGGGCAATAAACATTTCCACTGTAAACAAACACAAACAACTGGAAATAACTACATACATACATATGGTATGTATGATTGATTATCTATGTATGATTACAATCTGTGCCTTTCTATTGGTTGACAATCCTTGCTTGATCGCTTGTGAAAGTCGGAAGTGTGTATTCTAAAATATTTGTTGGGCAGGTTCAAAAATGAACACAAATGGTGGTGAACCATATACCGAGCAGTTACATACATACATACATACACATATAGAAATGAGGTGTCCAAGTGCTGAGAGTGGGAGCTCTCGCTGAGCGCCAAATTGTCGTGATCTATGGTAACTGCACTGCTTTTTAAACACTAAACACCAACTAGAATTAACAGATTCGAGAGCATTTCTGGAAGTTTAACGCTTTAGTTTCGAAACTTTTTAGAAGTTTTTGACATTGAAAAAATATTTTCGAAGTATTTAAAATTAAAAGGCTCCTCATACAAAAATACCTACCATTCGGAGTCGGCTTAAAACTGTAGGGCTCTCTATTTGTGGAATAGTAGCAAGACGCACACCCCAAAAAGGAGGAGGAGCACGGCCAAACACATAAAAAGGGAGCTAACTGGAACACTCGAATAAACCTGGAAACGGGCCAAAATGTCGTTATTCCTTAAACTTTATAATTTTTAATGCACACTAAAATTCTTCCAATGGAGAAATATTCTTTCTTCATCTTCATTGTAGTTCTAAATAATCTAAATATGCTTTTGGAAAGAAGAGCAAATATCGATATGTTTTTGTGAAATGTACAGCATACGATGGCCTGCGTTATAAAATAAGCAGGCTGTGTTAGCCTTAGAAGCAGAGATCACAAATAACTGTTGACCGTTTCTCGTTGGCTGCAAATAGATGTCTCTTACTCAAACCTTGAGAAAAGACTCCGAGAGCAACCGATTGCAACGGATCTTTAACGAGCTCGCTCGTGCTCGGTGAGCAACCGTTCTTTTTTGGTTATTCCCCAACCGTTTGGTTGAGTGAAATGAAGAAAAAGGTTTTTTGCGTATGCATTGGTTTATATGCGAGTGTTGCTTTGCCTAAACATACCTATTGTTTGCGTTCGCGAATTTAGTGTGTGCGGTTAAATATTATATTTTGTGCAAAATCAGAAGAGATGTGAATAAAAAAGTGCATCAATTCTTTAAATTTAATCCCCAAAAAAAAAAAATCAATTTGTAATGTATGCGGTTTGAAATTGTCAGGCACTCATGCTACAAATTTAAAACGACATTTAACTAAAAAATATGCGGAAATTTTAAAAAAGAATGGGACAATTACGAGAGCACCGAAGTGCAACAATGTGAAAAAAAGAAAAGTGACGCATCAGCCGAATGAAAATCCAATTGTTTATTCACTATTAAAAATTGTCACTACCGATGGAAAACCATTTCTGTTCCTGGACAATGAAGGGTTTAGAGAAACAATGGATCCAATTTATGAATCACTTGGCATGAACCCAATAACGCTTAACGCTTTATTAGTTATTAAGGTCAACTCGTAATAAATAATAAATGTATCTGTATATAATGATACATAAAAAAACAGCAAAATAATTGGAAATAAATTTAAATAGTTCTTTAAAAAAAAATGCATTTCTTTTTATCTACAAGGCAGGCAAATTAATGTGAAGACCGTTTGCATTGACTTTTTCAGTCATTTGCTCACTTACTGAGTCTCATTTTGTGAACGTTAATCGTATCTCAACTTACACGATGCTCTTAAAAGAGCGAGACACGAATGACTGAATTCAGTGCGTTCAAGAGAAAACAAATACAAAAAGAAACGAAGTCTCTTGCTCAGAGCGAGAGCGAGTGTGTATGCTTTTTTTCGATTGTGTTCGCGAACAGAGCGTAAAGCATAAAACGGTCAACAGTTATTTGCATGCTATGCTTGGAAGCCTTCTCTACTATTTGCCGTCTATACTCGACCAGAACACCCGTGTGATATTTTATGTAATACTAACCGTTCAATGCTTATTGAACTGACCAAAGGCACAGAACCGAAGGTTACGATATGGAACACATTGGTAATAATTAAATCTCTTTTTTTTTACTTTCGAAACTCGAAAAAGAAGATCTTCTTGCTAGCTTTCAGATCAAGCTATTTAATGACCTCAGAAATTGCAAAATGTCTAAATTCGAGAAATTCGCTAATCTCCCCTTCTTCAGTAAAATATGATTGTTATATACATAAAGCCATATGTAGGTATGCCTATGCGTGCAGTTGGAAAAGTTAAAAAAACAAATTTAAGAACCCAATTTTGTGTATTACTGATTTTTAAGCAAGAAATTACTATAAAAAAAAAAATAAAATAATATAAAATTCCTCTGGTGGAATAAAGACACTTCATTAAGTTTTAAAACTAACTATCTATAATTATTATTATTTTTTTTAAACCTTCATACGTAATAGCTAATACCCGCGTTTGTGTATGTATTTTATAAAATTCTTCTTGCAGCACTTTTAACTTCACTTCAAATCAATTTGAAATATGCTATGCATTGAATATTCTCTTAAATTAAATCTTCCTATACCTTAAAACAAGGAATTCTACATAAAAAAGAATTAAAAATTATGAATTATCCTGAAGAACACTAAAAGAAGGTGAACCATCTCTTTCACCCTTCATTGCTCAACTTCAGCTACGTGCGCTATTCTCCGACAATTTCTTTGCTTCGCCAAAAGGTGTCTCTCTGTATTTGGTTGTTGTTGCTTAAGCCAACCAATGCCCTCATATGTATATACACAATTTTTTTTCGCACGCCTTTGAATTAGTACATTGTTTTTAGTGTGTGTATGTATGCGTATATATATATGTGTGTGTGTGTGTGTTTTTCTTCTTTTTTTCACACGTTTTCGTTTTCTCTTTTAATAATTTTTAATTTTCTTTAATCTATTTCTATTGCTGTGTCTCATTCCCCCCAGCAACTTGCATTGTACAGCTCTCCGCCGCCGCAGTGGCTGCTACAAAGTAACACCACCACCAACGCTCCAACCAGTGGTCCGTCGACTGTTCATTCTATTATCTGCGAAGGAGTCGTTGTCTCCTCCGCACCTCATCTCAGCGTGGTGCATTGTGTATGTGGGTGGTGAGATGCTTCGACAGATAGTCGGCGCGTGCAAAGCACTTGCCACAGGATTCGCAGTGATACGGCCGTTCGCCGGTATGTATGCGCAGATGGCGTGTGAGGTCCGATTTTCCACCGAAGGCGCGTCCACAGAAGAGGCACACAAATGGTCGTTCGCCGGTGTGCTTGCGCACATGCAATTTCAGATTCTCCTTGGAGCGTACGCATTTGCCACAGAAGGGGCAGGCGAAACGTGAGGTTTGGGGGCTGTAAATTGTGAAAAGTTTATTAGTTTGCCAAAACAAAAAATAACAAAATTTTTTTGATCAATACTGTGTGTTTTGACGCCATAAAGCAGTTAACTCCAAGTAAAACTAAAATTTCGTTTCTTGATCGATGGGAAATTGATTCCAGAGGCCGCTTTCGTTAGATTTCACATTTGTAAGCTACTCGTCAATATACTTGTAATAAGAACGAGCAATAAAAAAAAAAAATGACTGCTACAGAAGTCGTCGTCTAGTTGTTTCGAGTGTAACCTTTTCGTATGCCCTAATTTATACTGTTCGTGGATCGCTGAGTACTTAGTGCGATGCTAAGACCCCACAACTGTAATTGGCCTAGATGGACATCGACTGTGAAAAGCGAAACAAATTAGTGCACGGAATTAAAAGAGAACGTAAAATACTTGAACGGGTGGTTAAATTTCAAGGGCCGATGTTGAATGTGAACCACAAGTTCTTTTCTGCATTTCATTTGACATTTTTCAATTTCAGACTAACTCAATTTGAACCATGGTCAATTTAAATATTCGTGAATGATCAGAATGGTGGCAGGAAATAGCAACAGTGAATGATCAATTGTCGAAGAAAATCATCTTCAGTGATGAGGCACATTTTCACCTCAGTGGATTCGTCAATAAGTAGAATTGCCGCATTTGGGCGAATGATAATCTACGAGTGATTGCCGAAAAACCAATGCACCCACAACGAGTGACTGTTTGGTGCGGTTTATGGGCCGGCGGCATCATTGGGCCGTATTTTTTCCAAAATGAGGCCGGTCAGGCAGTCACTGTGAATAGTGTTCGCCATCGTGGGATGATAACGAACTTTTTATGGCCCGAATTGGAAGATATGGATGTGGACGATATGTGGTTTCAACAGGACGGTGCCACTTGTCACGCAGATCTGCTATTTTGTTAGTCTTAGAAGTTTCCTCAAGCTCTCCAGATCTACCCGTGGCCAGAAGGATCTCGCAACTTTGCACGTTTGCGCATTAGCCCAGCGTTCGCTGAGTTGACGCGAGGCCTATCTTTCCAGGAGTAGACTGCAGGTGCTCAAGGGAACCCAAATCTTCTCATTTTGCGGTGAATCCGTCTCGAGAGTCGCCTGTCGCACAAACAACGAGCCCAAGGCCCTAATTGCCGCTTGGCTGACGGAGTAGATATTTACGTCCTTTACAGTAATTGCAGAAGTAAGCAACCAATCAACTGCTTCCTTAATTGCGGCTACCTCCGCTTAGAAAAGGCAAGGTAAGAATTTAGGGAAACACTCCGATCTGATTCAAATATTTCTCAAGTCATTGAATTTTTATTTTTGTTGTAACATAAACCCTTTTCAGCTCTGCTTAAATCGGAGCGCAGGAACCAAAGGGAGAGAAATGTTAAATAAGTTGTCTTACGTGGGTATGCGCGGTCTCTTCTTAAATCGGACAACAATGTCTGGCATATCGGCAACTCGACACTGTTCGAATGTAATGGCTGATGATGTCCGCAAATGACATTCAAGGGGCGAGAGTCTCTGGTTCTTCATTTAACTAACGCGCAGTGTTGTCGTACTTATAGTAGAAAGTCGTTCCTGAACTCAAGGACATGGCTTCTGATGCCTTTATGAAACGACTCAGCATCCAGCAAGCGTTTGCTTGAGATAGCGGGCCAACAAAAACTGTTTACTTCGCTCCTTAAGTGAGAGCATAAGGGTCCTACTGTGGAGGAGTTGTTTGGACGGCATAAGAAGACGACATAAGAGGACTTAAATGCAATATTTTTACAGATCTGTTATTTCATTTACTGTCTCCTCATGGCGCACAAAATGGAGTTATCAGAGATCAGAGCAAAAATTGATTTCTTAGCATTCAGTTTCCCACAAGGAGTAATAAAGACCTAGTCTGGCAAATACGTAAACACTTGAGTGTTCGGGAGGTATTTGTAGGTATCTCGCAACAGGTCTGAAGTTTTACCTCTCGACCTATGACCGATGCCAACCTGATCGCGGAAATAATTCATACTTTCTCGACCAGAGGTCGGTTCCTTCAGCGATTTAGTTCCATTTGGTTGGTGAATCCTCTTCGCCGTACTATGCAAAAGTCACTACAGATTCGAAATTGAACAACTTACCGTTTGTCCCGCTGACGCTCAGCTGCATCGACACGCAGAAAGTTGAGTATTGAAGCCTCTTGCGGATTAAGGCCCAGGAATTGTTCGTTTGGTATGCGTTCGGCATTGATCAGCGATGTAATGGAGTTGAGTGAGTTCAACGAATTCAGTGTTGATGCAGCAGCGGCGTGATGCGCATGAGCGTGTGGATGATGCGAATGAGGCAAAGCTGCATGTGGATGCTGATGTTGATGTGGTGGCAGTGATGTACCAGCCACATTGCCATGCAAATGTGGTGGCAACTGTTGATGTTGATGTTGTGGCTGTAGTTGCTGTTGGTGGTGATGTGGATGTTGTGGGTGGCGTTGCAAATGATGATAGGAGGGATCCGTTTCCATTTGTGGAGTTGCAAGAAGGCGTGGCTGTAGGAAAAGATAAAAATAGTGGATGAACTCTGGCTGTGAAATTCCTATTGAACATAAATATGTGCGCACGTGGGTAACTATTTTGTTATAAAAACTCATAAGCATTTACGCCAGTCGAAAGTTTTAATACATGACTTCACCATTCCTTAGTATTTGCGTCCACACTCACCCCCTTATTTGTACTATGAATTCCATCTGAACTGCTAATGTTCGCCTCTGCGACGCTGGTTGTGGCTAAAGACGTCGCGTTGTTGTTGTCATTGTAGAGCATCATCCCAGCCGAGTCAACGGTGCAGTCCTGATCCTCACGTTCTCGCTGTTCACGTTCATCATCGTCCTGCTCACGTTTCACATTGATGCGCAAATCCTCACCACCCTCGTCGGCAACCATCGGCTCCTGTGAACTAGTCACCACGTCTTGTTCCCCCAGCACATGCACCGGTGCCAGACAATGTTTGCCGATCACGCCCTTCTTGCCGTGCAAGCGCTCCAGCGCGTGATTGAGACGATGCTTTTTAAACGATTTGAGATAACGGAATTGCATGCCACAGACGTCGCACGTGAAGAGCTTGTCGGCCGGCAAGCGGGCGCGATGATTCTGCTCCTTATGCTTAGCATATGCGGAGCGATAACGATACGATTGCCCGCATTGCTCACAAATGAACGGTTTCTCTTCGCCCGGCCCAATGTGTGGGTGCTGGAGGGCAGCATGCTGCTCCAACAGCCACACATTCGGAAAATGTGCATTGCAGACGACGCAACGTGTCTCTTCCTCGATGGGCTCGCCAAAGAGTGACGACGACTCCGATGGGCTATTTAGCCGTTGAGTGAGCAGCTGGTGTTGCGCCAGCAGCGCTGAGGTGGGTGGTGGTGTTGATGAGGTAGAAGATGAGGAGCTTTTCTCCTTGCAGCTAGACGTGTCGGTGCAACCGGGCGTGCTCGAGGAGAGCAACAGCTGTGTGTATGAACGCAGACTGTCGCTGACGCCACCGAGTGAGGAGCCGGAACGACGACGTTGCAGCAATTGTTCGAGCGATTCCTTGTAGAGCAGTGGCGAACAAGCGCTGCTGAGCGCGCCACTGCTAGTAGTGGCGGAGGTGCCAAGACCGCTGGATGTGCCAGTGCTATTGCTGGGCGTGTGAACGGCGCTTTCACGACCACTGTCGCGTGCTTCATCGTGAGTGGTAAGCTCAATGACCGCATCATCGACCGGTGTTTCAGTGTGCGCTGTGGGTGTCGTATCTGGCTTCGATTGTGTAGAAGTGGCTGTGGCATGAGGTGATGGTGTGCCTTGACGGCTGGACTTTTGCTTCAGATGCTGTTGCTGTTGTTGTTGTTGTTGCTGCTGCTGCTGCTGTTGATGATGGAAAAATGCAGCTGGTGAGGGATAACGTATGTTGAATGTTTGCTGTTGTTGCTGCTGTTGCTGTTGTTGCTGTTGTGGTTGTTGATGGTGTTGCTGTTTGTACTGTTGTTGCTGCTGTGGTACTGTGCTACGTTCAGGCTGTTGCAGTGGTGATGTTGTTGCTTGCTTGACTGGACTGGCGGCACTTGCCCGATTGTTGGGGGCTGCCACGCCAGCAAGCAATTCGGCAGTGGTGGCATGCGAATGATTCTGATGGAAATCTTTGGCGAACAATTCGCCAATGGGATTGTAACGGTGGGCAAAGTCCTTAGGTGTGTTTAGCAAATTACGACCCCTGTTATGGAGATGAATGAAAGAAAAACAACAATTTATATGTACTTTATGCGATTACAATTTTATCATTCAATGCGCTTACTTTAAAGCCTCTTCGGCCAGCCATGTCTGGTGGCGGAGCATACCCAAAATTCTGGACGGATCGATGTCGAACAAATTCAGGCCGAACGGTGTGAACGGAAAGGCGAACGGGGTGGGACAGTGGGCTGCAGCCACTGCAGCGCTGCTGCCATTTCCCATAGCATTGAAGGGTGAACCGAAGTGGCGAAAGAGCTTTGCAAAAAAAAGGAAAGTAATAAAATATGAAAATTAGTATAAAACGAAAAAAATGCAGTAAAGGTGGCTAAATATTTGAAAGGCTTTGAAACATGCGAACCCAAAAGGAAAATGTAATAGATTTTGTTTGTTTTTGATTGCTGATGGGGACGAGTGGGTGATTAAATTTTGTTTTTGGTAATTTATAGTTTCATTAATAATTTAGAATTTGGTAGATCAAATAACAATTTTAGAAGTAAGCTTGAATAATGCTGAATTGGTGGCAAGTGTTCGTTTTTTCTGTTTTACTACGAATACTACAAAACAAGAAAATATATTTTACTTAGTTATTTTGTTAAATTAGCTTACCATTTTTGCGTAGCCGACACATTAAACATTTAAATTTGAAAACTTTTAAAAGGCACACACAATTAAGTAATACAGATACATACGTACAAGTACATGAGTAAATATATGTGAATGTTAGATAAGAAGAGGAAGCATGCCAAACATTTAAAATTCTGCTTAGCAATAAAGAAAAGGTAGAATATTTGACGACAAATAGTGAATTGCCCTTAATTTTTTGTTCATTACTAAGAGATTCAAATGAAACAGGTAATCACTATTCATTCCAATGACGGCTTAGCACGACAAATATCAGGTCAGTCCATAAGTTCGTGCGTATTTTACCCATAATTGCACTTTTGTACGATTTTTGCGTACAAAAAATTATTCGCGGAATATAACGGAACTATTTATATTTTCTTTGATATATTGTGCATTCAACAAGAGATTTTAATCGCGGATAGAAGCACGTGTTGTTAAAAAATAAAATGGAATCTTCGAACGCGTATAAGAGGCACATTCTGTATTTTTTTTATAAAAGTGGTGAAAAAGCACTGTTCACGGAGAGGATACCGTGAGTGTAAGGACTGCGCAAAATTGGTTTTCAAAATTCCGAAGTGGTGACTGCGACGTGGAGGATGCCCCGCGCGCTGGTCGTCCTGAAGTCTTTAACTCCGACGCCCTGCTCGAACCAGAGTGCGTAGAGCGCTCAAAATTCGCTCCTACTTACAAGCTATCACCAAAAGCAATAAAACTCATACAAAATATTCTCTGAGTAAATCATTGAGAGGATCTATTTTGCGTTAACTCCTCAAACACTTTTATTACTCATTTGTTTGTATACAAAGAGTGCTGATCGTTCTGTGAGCATTCGCTTTGTTTTCATCCCCCGAGTTTTGTAAATGATGCGCTCTTTATTTGAGCTCAAGTTTATATGAATTTATCAATGATAAGTAATTTGATATTCAATATTATCCCTTTTTGCATTGCTCAATTATAAATATGCATTTCGAGCATACCCTAACCAATTTCTGCTTTATTTAATGAAAGTAATACTTTGCGAGAATAGTGAAGTTTATTTCATTTATTTTTTTAAATATAAATAATAAATAAAACTTATATGAAAATAAAAATTTCAAAGAATTTCAAAGAAAATTCATTAAAGTTGAGGTTCATTGAATTTAATGAAAGTCGATTAAATATATTATTTAAGACTGATCGGCCCTCGGTTCGTCAAAATCTGTACTTTTGAATAAACTTTCATTCAATTTGATAAACAGTTAGAAAATCTGCCCATTTTTTACACTTTTTACACACGCGAAACACTTGCAAACGCAAACTAGCCACAAAAATGCTTTAATAAAAACAAACGGCGATAGAAATTCAAGTAGGAAAATGTGTCAATATAAAAGAGTGATATAAAAAATGATGCTTTCAAAGAAAACTCACTGAGCATACAAAATGATTGCTACTGTTGAAGAGAGTTTATCATTTTTAAATAATCTGAGAGGAGAGAATAAGCTATCGAACATTCAATTCGGTTGATGCTTTCAAAGAGCGCATGTTAAAAGAATGTCGAAAGAGGAATGTTAATAAATGATTTTTGCGCTCTTTTAAAAAATAACTGATGCTCTCTTGTTTGGTTTTAAGCAGAAATGAAAAACTCAAGACAAAACGCATTGAGTTGAGTTTTCATCAGCTGAATGAGGGATATTTTACTTATCAATGATAAGTATTTACGAACTCTGGCTCGAACTCGTGAAAGCTGAGCCAAATTTGACAGTCGATATGATAGCTCAGAGGTTAAATTCACAGTTCACAGGCACATGGTTCAGTTGGGAACGGTTTGAAAGCTGCGAAAATGGGTTACGCATAGACTTTTCGTCAGCAGAGAATGAATGTGTTTTCTCAGCTGCTGCAATGGCTTGAAAATGAAAGTTTTTTGAACCGTATCGTTACTGGTAATGGGTCCTTTACAATAATCCTGCTCGCAAACGCCAATGGTTAGATAAAGATGAAACACCAGAACCGACCCCTAGAGATGGCCGTCACCCCAAGAAGATTGTCTATTTGGTGGGATATGGCCGGTATGGTTTATTTCGAACTTCTGGAACCAAACAAGACGATAACTGCTGATTATTATTCCCATCAGCTTTCAAACCTGAATGAGGCACTTAACAGAAATCGACCGTCTTCAGTGAATAGACGCAAAGTTTTGTTTCACCACGACAACGCAAGACCTCATACCGCAAGGCAAACATTAGGCAAGCTGAACGAGCTCGGATGGGAACTAATGCCGCATCCACCATACTCTCCGAATATTGCACCTTGTGATTATCACCTTTTCCGTCGACTTCAATCCCATATGAGTAACAAGAACTACTACTCAAAAGAAGCTATAAAAGGGGATATCGAAGCGTATTTTGGCTCCAAGGACAAACAATTTTTTGAGCAGGGAATTAAAAATCTGCCTAAACGTTGGGAGGACATTGTAAATAATGAAGGAAAATATATTATTGATTAATAAATAACTTAAACATCTTTTTCATTAATTTTAAAACCACCTTTAAAAACGCACGAACTTCTGGACTGACCTGATATATAGTTTTTGAAGCGACCATATAATTCTGCAAGTAAAGAGTGAGAACACCACTTTTGGAGAACAACGTTACAGATCAACACGTTTTCAATTTTCTCACAGGACTTTAATTTTTTTTACAAGCTTGAAATTGTTGCCATATAAATCTTTATGTCACGTACAAAAAGTGCCATTAGTAGATTTCTTATAGAAATGTCAATGCGCTGTAGAAAAATCTCACGAAAAAAAATTTCTAACTTTTTATTAAAAATTTCTGAAAAAGTTTCAGGTATAAAACTTTTATAGCTTATTAAATTTTAGTATAAAATTGTCATTAGTAGATTTCTTATGGAAATGCCAATGTTCTATAGGAAAATCTCACGAAAAAAAACTTTTAATTTTTTATTAAAAATTTCTGAAAAAATTCCAAGTATAAAATTTTTATAGCTTATTAAATTTTGGTAGAAAAAGTGCAAGTTTCAAGTGTTTCGAAAATCGCGTTGATTTTTGTAAATTTTTTCTGCTGACGGTGTTGGCTGTTTTCTTCCATATAAAACAAAATTTAGAGTAGTCGTTAAATGGAAACCGCGTCCGAAAAATATTCTCAAAAATCTGAGATATTTTTTATTTACTTGCAACATACGCTTTTTAATATCAAAATTCAATAACCTATAAAACTGCATACCGGAAATTATTCTAAACATTCTGAGTAAAAAGCTTGAAATTTTGCTAAAAGTTTACCGAATTAAATATTAATTTAATTAAATACCGCAAATTTTGTACAAAATTTGAAACTTTGATTTATATGATTATTGTTGTAGTACAAACTATATTTTTATAAAAAAAAAAAAATTAGAATTACAAAATACATAAATAAATAAATATGTAGTAAAAAATTTTCAATACAGTCGTGGCAGTCATTTGAACGATATTATTTTTCATTCATAAATGACAATGTTCAAACTTCAAAATAAAAAAAAAGTTTGAAAAAATATTGATTTTTTTCTTTTTTATAGCTCTGCTTTTTTGAGATTTTACATGGCCCACCCTGTAGTAAAAAATTTTCAATGCGTCGTGTACACTTAATTTTGACGCCGACTGTTTGTACCATTTATAGCGTTCACTTGTTATTGACGTATGTAAGTACTCGCCTACCAGTAAATAATGTTATACAAGGTGGCGCAAAATTAATCACCCTATCGGAAGGTAGATATTATAATTTTTGCAAATCATATTTGTCGCTTGTGAAGTAGACATCTTCTGTATACCAACAGATAAGCAGTGAAGTGCGCAAAGGTCAAAATAAAGATTTCCATCACTCAAAATCGGGGTTTTCATTTAGTAAAACAAAAGTTATTCAAAACCACAATGAATGATTAATTTTGCGCCCCCTGTATTAAGTGAAAATTTCCAAATTTTCTATCGAAATTCCCAAATTTTAAATCAGAATTTTCAGAAATATTTCACATATTCAGAGTTATGTCCGATTGAAGTTTGATATAATAAAGTGCAAATTTGAAGTGGCTCAAAAATCGCGTAGATTTTTTTTTAGATTTTTGTTTTTTTTTGCTGGCGAACTGGTGCATTTTTTTCTAACTAACGAATGTACGTCATTTATTTATGTAGAGAAAAGCTACTACGAAAATTTGTAATGAGAAAAACAATTTAGCAATTGAGCGATTGAAAAAAAAAAAAACAAATTTTAACAGATTTTTTTTGACAAAGGTTTATAAATAAAAAGTTCTTGGTAAATTGTAACCATTTTTATTATTAACTCATTTTTTGTGAAAATGGAATTACAACACTTTCAAAGAAGACGGCTCATATATTTATTTAAGCCAGTTGCTTCAGCTATTCGTCGCTCGATAACACTTGGCGCCACTCGAAGGCGCCTATTTTAATGTACTCTTATAGCGGCTATCATAAATGGCAGGCCGAGTTCCTTGCAAAGCAAAGTCACCGGGGTTACCAGAAGCTACTGCGCGCAGTTGAGCTCTATGAAAATGATTGCATCTCAAGCGATTGCATTTAAGGGGTTATATACCTTGTGGGCCCGAAAAAATGGACGATTCTCATAATTTTTTTTAAATATGTTTTAGAATTTTTATTCAAATGAGGCATATATCATTACTGAAGGGTAACTCTCGAAGAATACATTTTGGTGTTTTTATTTAAAAAATGTTATTATTTATTATTGATATCGCCCCTCCCCCGAAACGCCATTTTTTTAAAGAGGCTTGCGGTGATCACGGTAGCGCATGTGCAGCTCAACTGAAATCAAAAAAATTAAATTATTATTGTAGTAAAATGTTTTTTAGTGAATCTGAACGGTTTATTTACCCAAAAAAAATTTTGCTCGATATAAAAGCCGCTTTGCACCAAAAAAACGTTTTTTGAGGGGTTGAAAAATTTAAAAAAAATTAATTCCAGCGAACTATGCAAATATTTATAAAAAGTGAACCGTTCAGATTCACGAGGTTGTAACTTCGAATAGTTAAAAAAAAAAGAGGTTGTCTGTAAAGTCGGTTTACTGACAATAGTTTAACGTGACAACGTCATAAGAAAATACTGATGGAATGGTTGCATTTTTTAAAAGAAATTTTTTATTTTATTTGTTTGACAGATATTTTGTATGGATATAGAGGAGGAGGTAAATGGAATTGCAATGGAATTGATCAAGTTACATTTACACAAAAGTGAAAAATGACGAAACATTTATCAAATTCATGAAAGATATGTTCAATTTCGATTGTGCATCAGACGTTAATAAGTCAACAACACTAAGAGGCACCATCATCGATTGGCCTTTTTCAAGACACATTACGCTCGAAACACCCGCTTTCATTTCCTACTTTTTCTATCATCGACCTATTCTCAACAGAGAAATGGTTCATTACCATGCATACAGGAAGAAGGCATATGCAAATACAAGTATGTGAATTTATATATGTACCTACATATGCGCATATACATACACATACATATATATGCTCTCTCAAGTAGGACAGAGCCAGATGTCGAACGTTGCCGAATGCGGGAGCCGATTGTGCTCTTTGTCGTTCTTTCCGCGCTCTCGCTTGCAGTTCAAGCAAGGTAACGACGATTGAGCAAGATAACGACGAATGAGCAAGATAACGCCGCATTTTTTCGTGAGTGCGCAGCCGGCTAAATCGAATTATAAGACGTTATCACGTCAAATAGTTTATGCAAATCGGTCAAATAGTTTTTTATAAATAATGATTACCGCAACGGTGATTTTAAAAAAACACGACTTCAAGATAATCGCGTCTAAAGTTTTGCGTGCACTTCTCGTTCCAAGAAAGGTCGTGCGCTTCCACGGTCTGTAACTATCGTTCTAGTGCTCCGATCTGTATGATTTTTTGAATTTATATTTTTCAGATGATGCACTTTTAGAATATGCTATCAAAAAGTTTTCGATTTTTTAGTCCAACACAAGGTATATACCCCTTAAATAAAAATAAGAAAGTCTGATAGCCCCAGATGATAGCTTTAATAGTGTAATATAATTATTTTTATTTATATATAATTATATTTCATATAAATCATTTCATTCATTAAAAATCTAAATTTCTTTTGCCCATAATTTTGTGTCTATTGAAAACCCCTTTAAAAAATTGATCCAACGCTTTCAAGCAGCAGAATAAAAACAGAAATTGTATTCATTTTTTTGTATTTATTTTTCAGTTTTATAATTTTTATCATTTTATCATTCACTTGCGTTTTTCTATTTTGTATTGATTTTATTTTCTTCAATTTGTGTGTGTGTGTGTGCATGTATGCAATATATAATTTAATAATTATTATATATATTTGTTTTTAAACATTTTCATTTTATACACTGCAACTCAATTGAGTTCACAACGGCAAAGCCTCATACACCCGAACCGTGTGACTGTGTGCGCGAACTCGAGTGTTTACTATTATTATTCTTTTTTTTATTTTTATGCTTTATAGTATTGGCTTTTGCGTATTTGTTTTCTTGTTGCTTTTGGAAAATTGTGTGTGTGGTGTTAACGCTACTAAGCAATTGTTTATACATAAATATGTATGTATGTATGTATGTATGTAGTTTGCCTGCTCCTCATTTCAGCTACTCAATAAACTCACTTGAAGATGCTTTACGCATGTTTTCTGTTTACTGTTTTTGTTAATTTTCAATAATTTTGCTGTGAATTTATTATCCATTTGCCTTTGTTCTCTCGCAGTCACCTATCGTTTGTTCTCTTACACATTTTTGTTTTTTAATTTCAATTCACTCTTTTTTTGTTTTGCTGTGTGTTTGCTATTTAAAATTCCCCTCCCTCTCGCGGCTTTTGTTTTTTGTTTGTTTGTTTGTGTAATTTCAATGGTCAGTAATAATAGTCAGTTATCATAATAATAATCAGTTATAATAATTTTATTTGTTTTTGTTCACATATTTTATCTTGCCTTTCGAATTTTTCCTCTGCTTTTTTACAACTATGATATGCATTCTTTTGTTTTCTGTAATAATTCTTTTTTGTTGCTCCTGTTTGCTTCTTGAATATTAGAATTTTGCATTTTAGTTGCTGCATTTGTATTTGTATACGAGTTTTTTTTCTTTTTTTGTTTTTTTTTTGTTTCTTTTATTTGTTGAGTTTATTTCCCTTGCTATGTTAGGGGCTCATTGGCCTAAAAATACATATGTATGTATGTATGTTAAGAAATGTTTATATCTGTTTGTCAGACATTCCTCAAATATTTGGTTAAGTTTGGTGATTTTTTAACTTTTACGCAACTTTTGAGTTTTTCATGCACCAATACTACCGGAATGTATGTATGTAAAAGTTGTTATATTTAGTTTATTTCTATTCAGCTGACAAAAACCGGATTTAGTTTGCTCTGTTTTTATATATTTAGCCTGTATGTGTCTTATCTCATGCGCAGTGCTGGGTAATTTTATAAATTTTCAATAATATGTACACAATTTTTGCGTATCGAAAAAATGCACAAAAATGTGCTTTCTTCGTTTTTGTTATTTATTTTTGTTTTTTTTTTTTTGTGTGTTTTGTTCTTTTTTGTAAAGAATGAGTGGGCGAAGTATTTGTATTTAAGTATGTACGTATGTGTGCTTTTATTGAATATGTACGAAAATGAGTAGAGCAAACATTAACTTCTTTTTTGTTTTTGCTCGCATTTCTATATAATTTTTTTTTTTATAAAACTTTAACCTTCCGAAATTCCTATGAGTATCTTTTCACGTCAGTATGATTTGTGAGCATTTTTTTTTATTTTCACTTCTGCATACCACGTTTAGATCTACACTTTGTCCGGGCATTGATATTTTGCGTACAAACTCTAATTTCTACAATAAGTAATAAAAAAGTACAAAATAAGAACGTAAATAAATCAGAAAAGGAAAAATGATGAAGATGAAAATATAGCCGTCGATATATATCGTCTAAATTGCGTTTATGCATATCGAGTAGTGATATTTTTTCCAGGAGAAATGCATGCATTATATTATAGCACTCTTCTCCTCGCCATTTCCCCGCTCGCTATCTCGATTAACTTTACGAAAATCCTGCGTGGGAAAGCAACAACAAAGTTATCGAGTAAGATTCGTCGCCAGCGAGTATGGCTATAGGCCTCTTCTACACGCCATTTCCCCGCTTGCTGACGAAAATTTCGCATGCAAAAGCAACACCAAGGCTATAGGCCTCTTCTAGTCGCCATTTCCCATTTCACTTAGCAAGTGGCGAATAGATGAAGCAAATGAACATACACATGTATGTCGGCAACGCGAGAAGAGAACTGCCTTAAATTACATGTGCTGGTAAGGCAGTGCGGCCTAATGAGCTGTAGCCATACTCGCCTGCGACGAATCGTACTCGATAACTTTGTTGTTGCTTTCGCATGCAAAATTTTCGTCACGTTAATCGAGCATAGAGATAGCGAGCGGGGAAATGGCGAATAGAAGAGGCTTAATATAATTTCTCTCAATTTAGTTTTACTGCCGTGCATAAGCGCACAGGAAATTGGAAGCATCGCACATTACTTAGTGCTTGCAGAGCTTCTCTCTTTTTCCTTCTAACTTAAATCTCAACGGCTGTTTGAGCGACCTGCGTTCAACAGACACTTACGCCACATGAATCAAACAGTTAGATTGCAATGAGACGAAAAAGAGGCACAACGGAGACTCATCAATATGGTATACAAGCAAAAGTTGCTCTCCGTGTTGTAAATATATCAGACCTCTAAAATGTAAAAAAGATTCTCCGAAGCAAAGGCTGAAAGTTTTGATTGGTGAAAACTTAAATGAAATGTATGTATGTATATGTATATTACACAAACAAATAATGCCATGTAATAAAAAATCAATGAAATATTGAAACATTTTTTTTATTGTATCCATGTAATTAAATAACTTTATTTGCTTAGATAATTGAATATAGTATATAAAAAATAGTTGTTTTTGTTTTGCGTAACTAAACAAATACGTTTATGTATGTAGTTAAAAATGGGAACTTAAATTTCGTTTGACACGTCCTCGGACGCAATGATTTTAACTCAAATATGACTTATAAAATAAATGAATTCAAACATAAAATTATTAAAAACTAAAATTAAATGTGAAAGAAAAAGTACAATTTTTAATTAAATTGGTGAACTAAATGCCATGCTGTTGAATATATGTAAATTGATAGGAATATGGAATGATTGAAATGAATTGCATCTACTGATCGAAATATCGGAATTTTAACGGTTTCAGTTACGAAATTGAATTTCGCCGTGCAAGAACGGGTTTTGAAGCCAGAAAAATGCGTTAAATTTTTTATGAAAAGTAAATTCCGTTAATATCTTTAGAATGAGTTATTGAATTTTCTGAAGGCTTCATGGCCAGTGCTGCGTGTTTATGCATTTATGTTATTGTAATTATATAAAATAAAAAAAAATAATAATTCAATAATTTTTTGAAAAATTTTATTTTGTGAAATGGATGAAGATTTTAAAAGTACATAGTAAGTTTTTGTGAAATAATAAATCAATTAATAATTTAAAATTTGTTTGACTAAAAGGTTTGGTATTGCCAAACACGGTTTAAATTTAAAGTTTCTCACATTCGTGGAAAATTTTTAACAAAAACGTTTGCCGTAATCTGCATTTACTGTGCTTATTTTGAAAATAAAATTTAATATAAAAAAATTTATTTATAAAAAAATTTAATTGCAGACTTTTTTTTAATAAAATTGAAGTTTTTGAAAACAAATAATTATTTCTTTCAGAAAATTATGATATACATTTTGGAAAGTTTTTAACAACATATTTTCTGTAAGTTATTGCAGTTAACTTTTAGAAAGTAAAATTTTAATTAAAAAATTCTAACTTTGTAAATATTAAATGTTATTTTGAGTAAAAAAAAATCTTTGAAAATAAAATTTAATATAAAAAAATTTATTTATAAAAAATTCAATAGCAGACTTTTTTTTGAATAAAAAAATTTGTCCAGAAAATAATTATTTCTTTCAGAAAATTATTATATAAATTTTGAAATTTTTTTTTAAGAACATATAGGTAATTTTCTGTAAGTTATTGCGCTTAACTTTTAAAAAACTAAAATTTAAATTGAAAAATTTGAAGTTTGTAAATATCATATGTTATTATAGTAAAACAAAAAATTTTGAAAAAAATTTGCGTTTAAAACACCACTTAAATTTAGAAAATAGTTTTCCAATAAAAAAAAATTGTCTTAAAATAAGATTTTCAATAAAAGTTTTTTTGTTTGTTTATAATTGTACTGGAAAAATGTAATATATTCTCTCAAAAATTATTTCCTTCAGAAAAATGTCATACCAATTTTTGGAATATTTTTCTGTAAGTTATTAAGGCTAATTTTTCAGAAAGTAAAATTTTAATTTAGAAAAATCTAATTTTGTAAATAAGTAAATAAAACAAAAAATATTTTTAAAAATGAATTGTTCAATAAAAAGTTTAGTTTTTAAGTAAATAAGACAAAAAATATTTTTAAAAATGAATTTTTCAATAAAAAATTTGGTTTTTAAGTAAATAAAAAAATTTTTTTTTTAAATGAATTGTTCAATAAAAAATTTGGTTTTTAAGTAAATAAAACAAAAAATATTTTTAAAAATGAATTGTTCAATAAAAAATTTGGTTTTTAAGTAAATAAAACAAAAAATATTTTTAAAATTGAATTGTTCAATAAAAAATTTGGTTTTTAAGTAAATAAAACAAAAAATATTTTTAAAAATGAATTTTTCAATAAAAAATTTGGCTTTGAAAATATCATTAAAAAAAAAAATTCTAAAAAAAAATTGCTTTAGAAATAATTTTTTAAATTAAATTTTATTTAATTTTAATTTGATGTTATTCAAAAACTGTATTCTGAAAATAATTTTTTTCTTCCGAAAAATATCATTCCGAATTTAGAAATATTTTTAACTATTTTTCGTAAGTGCAATAACTTAACTTTTCAGAAAGTGGAACTTCTATTTAAAACATTTTTATTTTGTAAATAGTACATAACTACAATAAATAAAGCAAAAAATCTTTGGAACATTTTTTTTTTTATTTAGAAAAAAAATTTCGAATATAAAAAAGTTGTTTTAGAAATATTGTTTTCTGTTAAACAAAATTTTAAAATATCAATTAAATGTTGAAATTTTTGGAATATTTGAAATAATTTCGACAATATCAGTTTTGTAATTTATTGCGCCTAACTTTATAGAAAATAATTTTTTATTTAAGTAATAATATTTTTATTTAATAAAATCTTTTTTTTTTGGAAACTAGCTTTTTATTTAAGAAATAATATTTTTATTTAATAAAATAATTTTTTGGAAATTAATTTCGTGTTTGAAAAAACCCTTCTTTTTAACCTAAAAAAAGTATTATTTAGAGGAAACTCATTTGTTATTTGAAAAAGTTTGTTTTTTGCAAACATCAATTCAATTTCACAATAAAGTTTTTAATTAAAAAATCATTCTGAAACTTAAATAAAAAAAATATTTTCTAAAAGCAAATAAAAAATTTTGAATAAACATAAATTTTTTTAACTGAACCAGAAATTGGTGAATATTTTAAAAAACACTGTAAATTATAACTCTTGACTTAATTAATGCGAATTCTGCAATTAAAAAATCCATTCTAAAAAGTATATTAAAATATCAATTAAATTTTTAGATTTTTGCAATATTTGAAATATTTTCAACACCAAATATTTGCAATTTATTGCGCCTAACAATTAAGAAAATTATTTTTTATATACATAATAATATTTTCATTTAATAAAAAATTTTTTGGAAATTAATTTCTGGTTTGAAAAAACCTTCTTTTTAACTAAAAAAAAGTATTATTTGGTGGAAACTCGTTTGTTAGTTGAAAAAAGTTTGTTTTTACAAACATCAATTAAATGTCAAAATAAAGTTTTTAATTAAAAAACCATTCTGAAACTTTTTTCTGAATAAATAAATGCATATATTTGAAATATATAATTAATTTTGAGTTCGAAAATGTTGAATACCTTTAAAAACGCATTTTGCCGTAAGTTTTAACTCTTGACTTGTTTGAAGCGAATTCTTTTACTAAAAAATTTATTTTCAAAAAGAAAATAATAAATAAAAAATTTTGAATAAAAATAATTTTTTTAATTACAAGTTTTTTAAAAAATGTAATTAAAAAGTTTTGAATACAAATAATTTTTTTAACTACAATTTTTTTAATTTTTTAACAAAAAAATTTATTTTAAAAAAATATATATTATAAAAAAAAAAAAACTAAAATTAATTAAAAATAAGTAAATTCAAAATTAAGTTTTCAGATAAAAAAAAACCATTTTGAAAAAATGTATGTATTTTAATTTTTTCGGTTTACGCCATTTAAACTTTGAAACTTCTGCATAAGAGTTTTTATTAACGCATTTTTCTGTAATTTACTGAATTTTCTGAAAATATTTCCTTCAAAAATGAAAATTTTTTGTTCTGAAAATATCATTTCAATTTTGAAATTGCCAACATATTTTTTAAAATTTCCTACGTAGTTTGTTTTTAATTAAAAAATATCTCAATTTAGGAAACAAATTCATATTTTTTTTTAATTTCTTAATTTTGGAATCAAATTCATATTTTTTTTACTTAAGAAGTGCTTGGAAATCTTTTCAACACATTTTATGTTAATTTTCTGTTAAACTGTGAAAACTGTTAAAATTTCTCGATTAACTACAGTTCAATGCATATTCATTCGTGATTCGTGACTCAGTTCAATGAAAGTTTTAATGGAATGCCCACTGTTGTGACTATGGAATGACTTTTCATGCATGCCAGTTTAATGTTTAGTTTACAATTGGTGTTGTTTTTTTTTCTTTTCGATATTTATGTAATGCATGAATGATAAAGGTATGTAAGTATGTGCCTACTGTGGCATTATGAATGAAATAAATGCCTCTTTAGTGATAAAAAAAAGAAAATTATCATAACTTAATGTCTCTGTTCACTTTAAGTATTTTTTCAGTTAAATATTTTTTTTGTTTAGCTCACTTTTAATTTGTGTGTTCCTTTATTTTACGTGAGTGTATTATTTTTAATTTTTTTTTTTCAATTATTTCATGTTTTTGTTGCTTTGTTTATTTTTTACTCATATGCATATATTTCGGTATTACAAGTTGTAGTCGGTATATGTATATGTATGTATGTAAGTGTGTCACTTAAAATTTATTAACTATTTTTTTTGTTTTTGTTTTGTGTTTGTTTGTTTAAATACTTTAAAATATACTTTTGTTGTAGGAACATATTGACGTAATTAACGTATTGCAGCTATTACTCGAAACTCACTTCTCTCATCACTGCATAACTTTTAACTGTCTGTCTCTCCCTTTCTCTTCCTCCCTGTCAGACTCACAACTTGAGCGCTCACTACCCTCACCTGCGCTAGCGCATTTGCTCTCTTTGTCATACGCTTTCTTTGCTCTCTTGTCAGTTTTCGCATAGTTTTGAATTTAATTTTATGTTTAATGTGAATAATATTGGTTGAAAATAAGCCAAGCTAAAGCTACATACATTAATTACTGACTTAAAATTATTCGTTAAAAATTAAATTAAATAATTAAAATAATAGTTTTGACCTTCTAATTGTTAGCTCTCTGCTGTCTGCTGCCTGAAGCCTACTTTCTGCTTTATGCGTTAATTTTTTATTATTCTTTTTATCATTATAACTTTTAAATATTTATGTAATTTCAATGTAATTCATCAGCTGTGTACTATGTTTTCTGTCTCTTTCGTATTTCATTTTTCATCTCTCTGCCTCGCTAACACTCTTCTCTCACTTGCGCTTCGCTACTGCTGATGTATGCATGTATGCAATTATTACATGTTTACTTCTGGCCAAGGCGAATTTATTACAGGTGACAGCAAACACATATAAGTAAAACCCTACATGTATTTGTTGTTGCGTTTGGTGCAAGCATCATGTCAAAATCAGCAAGCAAATGTAAACATACGAATGTAAACATACCAATACATACAAACAAAGCATATCATTTTGACGTAAGCCATACCTACGGCGAAAAATTCAGCTGGGTGAATGCTGTCACCTTATTAAATCCACCTTGCTTCTGGCCGTTTTCGTGTGTGTTTGCCTGTATGTGTGTATGCATATATGTAAGTATGTATGTATGTATGTAAATTACAAATTAAATGAGCCTCATAGGAAACTTAAAATTTCAACCTTTAGGTACTATTTTAATTAATTTAATAATATTTTATGCATTCGCTGCTATTCACTTGTGTGTCCTCACTGCTTCGTGTATTTTTTTAATTTTTTTTTCAACTTTTTATTTTTTTGTTTTTACTATTTAGTCCTCTGCTTATTTGTGTTGATCGATTCATGTACAAAATCAATAGCAAATCTTTATAAAAAAAATTTAATTAAAATATTTGTTAGTTGTTAGCGCTTAAACAAAATAAAATTTGCTAAATTATAACTGTGTATAGCTGTGTTTGTATGCATGCGTTGTATTTCATGGTATTTTATACCAGTTCTCAACTATTTTATTTTTGTTTTTTTTTGCAATTCAATAATATTGTTTTTCAAATAGTTTTCGCTGCTTAAGGCTAAACATGAAAAATATTTATTCGTAAATACCCATAAAATTAATTAAAACTAAAAGTAAATATTTTGAAATTATATTTAAATAAAAATTAATTAAAAAATATGCTTGAAGGAACAACAAATTACAACGGCTGCGTTTTATACGGCAATTTTTTCTCGCTCATCTACTAACTCGCTACTCATTATTACATTGCGAATTGCTTTCAGTAAATATGAATAACATTTTTTTGTGAATTAATATTTTTTTTTCTGTGTAATTTCTAATGCTTTAATGTAGTCTGTATTATACGCTATTTTATGTTTTTGTATTAAACAAAAATATCCTAATTTAAATTATAAAATGTAAAAAAATGGATTTAATTTTACTGCTTAAATTTACTTATTAACATTAGCAAATAAATATTATGCAGAAAAAAAATTCAACTACAAAGTAAAAAAAAAATAATGCTAAAAGGAATTGTATGTCTTCCTGTTTCCGTTACGGTTTCGTTTTACCTTTGTCTGCAATCACTACAACTCTTTCTCGCACTCTCTCCTCTTCTCTCTCTCTCCCTATAGTTTGAATTCTCATCAGTTACGCGTGCTTATCTACTTTGCACTGTTTTACTTTGTCATTTACTCACTGCTGACTTTGTTGTTCAACAGTGTGCGCTCAGTATTACTATGTATTTCTCTCCGCTCTCCGTAGCGGCAAGGTTTGCTGTATTTGTGAATGTTTTCGTGTACTTAATTTCAGGAAGGCTAAAATATTCCTCTCATTCAAGAAAATTCTTTGCTCTTTACTCATTTATTCATAAATCTTTGCGTTTCGTTTTTTTTTTAACCTTTTTCTCTGCCCATTTCCGTTTGTTGGCTTATATCTCGCCGCTTTCAAGCTGTTTAAAGTCTAAGTATTTATTATATGTATATATTTTTTGCTTAGTGTTTTCCAGTGTAGGGTTTTGAATGTGTAATTTCTTTGTTTTGTTTTTGTCATTTGTGAGTGTGTGGATATGCAAAATCTACTTTGTTTTTGTAACTTGGTTGTTCTTCAATTAGTTGTTTTTGTAAACTACAATGCTTATATTACTGCTTTGTATAAAGTTCTATTAAATAACCTTTTGTTGTTTTTGTTTTTTTGTTTTTGCAAATTTTTCTTTTAAGTAGGCATCACTACAAAAGGTCCTATCTCATAATTTGCTCATTTCATGCCGTTAGTTAATTTTCAATATTGAACTTTTGTTTGCTTTGCAAAACTGTGTACATTTTTATTATTTTTTATAATTTTTTTTATTTCACATCTTTTTCCATGCTTTCAAAACTATTCAAAAATTGCATTTTTCTGCCTTTGTTCACTTAATTATTCAGCGTTTTATCCAGTGTTTGTGTCGCTTATACTTAAATTTCTTTTTATCTGTGCTTGTTTTTGTTTAAATTTTTATAAAATATTATTTTAGTAGATATATATAATTTTTGTTTTGTTTTACAATTTCATTTACTTGTATTTACGTCTCATTTTTTCTTTTTAAGGGGATTAGGCACTACAGTGTGTGTATGTGTTTACATTTTACTTGTATGCGTTTTAATGATTTTGTTAAATTTTATTTGGCGTTTGAACCGAAAATCAGCAAAATATAATTTTTTTGTCAAACTTTTTTCAGCAATTTTTTTAATTTTCATAACATTTCGCTTAGCTAATGGCACGAAAATGTTGTTCATACACTGAAATAAAATTTTGAGCAAACTTTTCAGCGTGCTTTTAATTTTTATAATAATAATAATTTTTTTTTTAATTTTGTTTCAAGCAAAAAGTGTTCTATTATCGCATCTGAAAATCAATATATGTTTGCATACGTAAATATGTATGTATGCATGTTTTTGAATTGTATAAAATGCATGCAAATTGGCTTTAGTTGCATTCGTATGGTTTGTTGGTTTTTGCTATGTACAAAGAGTTCATAATTTATTAAGAAATTTCGCTTGCTGAACTGAATGTGTGCGGTGCAATGCCGTCGATCGGATTTGGTAGTTGTAATAACATTTTGTATTTGCAATCTAATTTCATATCCAATTATCATAAATTTATTTTTTTTTTTTTTACGTTTTGCTTTATTGTTTTTCAGTTTTTAGTTAATTATTTATTACTTATATTAATCTTATTTTTTTAATAGCTTGGCACTCAAATTATTCATCGATTCATCCATCATATTGTATTGTAGAAAATTTCCAATGAAATGCTTTAGATTCGATTTCTGTATTTATGTAGATTGTTTAGAATAATTATTATTGCTGTTATTGCGGTATCGTGGTTGTTGTTATTATTGTATTTTAAGCGTTGCATAAGACGTGATTAGGTGTTGATGTGGTATAAGTTATTAACACATCACTTCAAGTGCAATATTATAGCCCATGAAATGGCATGGCATTGATATGAGATGATCACATGATCATATGATATGAGATGACTTCATATTATACAATATCATATGATATCATATCACATCACGTGATATCATATTGAATGATTTTAAGGCATTTGATATCATATCAATATGATATCGCACCAAATGATTTCACATCACTTGATATCACATCAGTTGACAACACAACATATCATATGATATCACACCAAATAATTTCACATCACATGATATCACATCAGTTGACAGCACAACATATTATATCATATGATATCACACCAAATGATTCGATATCACATACCATATCATATCGACATGACAACATACCATATGATATCACACCAAAAGATTTCACATCATATCACATCATTCCTGCGAATATCACGAATGATTTCAAGGCATTTGATTTCATATATCGTACCAAATGATTTCACATCATATGATTACACATGATATTACCTCACGTGAAATCACAACATATCATATGATATCACAACAAATGATTCGACCTCATATGATTCGACCTCACGTGATATCTCAGCACACCATATGATATCGCACCAAATGATTTCACATCCTATCATTCCTACGATATCACGAACTTTTTTCTATTTCAACTGCAAAACTGTAGAATGCGAGTTAGAGCCAGAAACTGCCTGCTGCTTTACCCAGCACGAAAAATTTAATATAACTATGATATACTAGGACCAATTGATTGTCTGCTTAAATGAGCATATCATAGACTCGCTCTCTGATCTCGAAGCAATTTTTTACTATCAACACCTAATCGCGCCTACGCGTGCTGTTTTCTTGTTTATCAGTTTTATTGCAGAGAATTTTTTAAAGTTGTTTGAAAAGAAGTTTTTCGCAAGTGTTTTTTTTTTTAAAGAATACTGTAGATTTAAGCATTACTTTTATTAATTTCTGTTCAAGCTTACTGCCTTCACTATTTCCTATTGTGTCGCTGTTGCTTATACAACTTTCTTGGGAAGATTTTAAGTACCCTATCTGAAACCATTTTTTAAAATAATCCAGTGTTTTGAGTTGTTTTCTTGTGGCGCATGAAGTTGCATTTTTGGATTCATAACGAGAAGATCTTTCAATGAATTTGCGTTGTCAACGACAAGCGACAACTTGACGTCATTTAGAAATCGCACGCTGGAAAATCTCAAACACTTTGCTTGCATATTTTATTATTTTTCTTTAATTAGTTAATCAATCGGATTAGTTGTAGATCGGCTTGCTGTGAATTGATTTGTTCGATTGTTTGACTGATTGGCTGATTGAAGGGGTTCGGTTCTACTTTCGGATATCGGTACGTACGTATCTATTAATGGTACAGTATGATGGTAACTATGTATGTATGTATTACAAGTTTCTCATAACAATTTATAAATGTTTTTTATTAAATAGAATAAAAAGTTCGTAAAATAAGTAAATACATAACTACTGCAAGGGATTTTGTAACTATAGGTGTGTACGTATGAATGTATATTTGTTTTATTTATGTATGTAGTATGTAGGTAAAATGGATTGGTACTCTGGTAGTCACACTGATGCACGTACATATACATATATATGTACATATGTAGGTACGGAAATAAATAAATTTACTAGCGGCTGTTGAATGCGAAAATAATTCAATATTTATGTATGTATATGGAGAAAAGAATCTATCTCAAGTATGTAAGTAAACAAGGCATATTACTGTTGTTGACATTATTGTTGTTGTTGTTTATTACATTTGTATTTGTTAGTTCATTAAATATTTGTTGTCTTCGCTGCAAGAGCTTGTAAAGGCATTCAAGTTGTGAAATGCGCTCAGCGTTGACGGCTCTCACCACAGGCATCGGGCAGCTCTTCCGAGCATTTACGATTTCTCACGCGCGCTGCCTTCGGTTTTGCCTGCTTTGCAAGTATAATATTTCACAGTTATTGCTGTATTTGTTGTATTACCGATCTCGGTTGTTATTTGTTTGTTTTGCTATTTGTAAAAAAGGCATTCGAGAATTGAAATATTTTGCACTATTTTTCAAGTTTCTGTATAAAAAATTAATTGAATCATTTTCTTCAACTATTTGCAGAAAACAAACCGTGGCAAAAATCCTTACAAAAAAAAATATCAAAATATTATTTTACATTTATTTGTAATTATTTATTTCTTTATTATGTTAGTACTATTGTTATTGATTGTTGTTGTAAATAATTGCCTTCACTCTGATGTCCTCCGCAAATACACTTAAATGTGTGTATGTATGTTTGTAGGTATGCACTAACTATTTATTTCGGGGCTTATTTACGTATACGTCAGTTATTCAATTAAAAAATATGTATAAATATTTGTTGTTGTATGTTCCGGTACTATTGCAAATTTGTTAGTCATATTTGTATGTAGTTATTTCTGCTGTTGCTGTTTGTTGTTGTAGTATTTTACTTAATGCATTGTATTGTATTAAAGGTAATCATTACTGTTAGACTATTTATTTGAGCTGTTGTTGTTGTTCTTGTTTTTGTTGTAATATTGTAGTATTGTTAATATGTTAATTTGTTTTTGCTTTAAGTTTTATTTTTTTTTTCTTTAATTGGAAGAATCCGTATTACCCTGAGCTTTTTGTTTTCTTGTAGCTGTTGTAGTTGTTATTCACTTGTATTGCTATCGAAATCAACTGAACAAATTATTAATAAACAAAAACGCTGAAAATGAAAAATGAAAAAATTTCAAATTTATCGAAATCATGAATGTCGAGAGTAGTGTTTTTTTTTTTGTTTTTTGAGAGCAACAAGAATTTTGTTTGCCGAAACTTGCGGTTTTGTTTTTATTATGGGGGTTCGTAGTGATTGCAAATTTCATGTAACCATTTTGTATAGTTGAATTTTGTTGTAATTTTTTGTATTTCTTTCATTTTTGCATTTTTTCGCACGAGTCCGTCATACTCGATTTTATTTTTCTGGTCGCTGACTTTGTTTCTAAAGTTTTTGAAAGTTTCCGAAAATGCTAAATTTTGTGGTTAATTCAGTTTTTGTTTAGGTTTTGGTGAAAAACATTGAATTTTGTGTGCCAAAGCTTATTAAATTTAATTACTTTTGATGTTACTTTTATTATTAGTTTTTTTTTCTTCTAATTTTTTTACAATTCTGTACTAATTTTGTTTAAAGCTTTTAGCTTTTTTTTTTTGTTGAGAATTAAATGAAAAAAAGCTTTTGTAATAAATGTTACTTATATGTTTTGTTATAAAATATGTTTTGCAATATTAGCTTGTAGTTGTTTTCTTTTTGTTTTTGTAATTAGTTTTTCTTTTTTGTGGTTCTTATTGATTTTTAATTTTTATTTATTCTTATTTCTTTATTTCTTGTTTGCTTTTTTATACTTTTTATCATTTAAGCTTATTGACCTTGTTCAGTTAAATTTCTTATAAATTCGATACGCACAAATTTTGTTTCGTTAGCGCCAGCCAAGGTTTGTCAAGAAAAATGGCCATGGAATGGTTTGAAAAATAAAAACTAACAACAGGCTGTTAACGAGAGTAAAAAAGAAAGCTAAATATAATACTAAAATGCAGCTATGGTCCCATTGCTATACTAAATTTTCAATTCAGTTACGCACAACTGTATCCCGCGTATGGTTCATAACACTTCTGGCAGTTTTTGCGTTTACAGTAACTTTACAGTCATCGACGAGTATCAACTCTGGTCTCTGAGAGCAACACTTGAATTGCTGTATGTTAAAAAGCGTGGGGTTGACATTTTCTTCTTCCTTCGTTGCATTGCAGTGCAAGTGCGACTTTAAAATTTCTTCTTCCCTCGTTTCATTGCCGTGCAAGTACGACTTAAACTTAGACGGCTGCTGAAGAAATGTTTGCATGTATGATTCTATGGAAATTTTAGGGGCAAAAAATGAAAATCACAATTTCTTGGAATGCACCAAATGGTTTTTGCCAACTGGAACGTAAATCAAGAGCATTATACAAAACTAAATAGCACTCTTCTTCTGCCTATTTTTTGACAGGCACACTTGGTGTGAGTTTGATTGGCAGTCAAGTGTGAGATGCTGTAAGTGCTTGGTATTTTTGCTTAAGCATGAAAAGGTGGGGCTGCTATACCAAATTCGAATTTTTATAGTAACATTAAAAATAATAGACAAAAAAAAAAACAGAAAATAATATGTTTGACTTGGTATATTTACAAGAACAAATATTCTTAGCTATTTTGCTTTTTCTTCAAAAATATCTGCATTTTTACGCCATTTTTTAATAGGATTTTCTTTGAAATTTAATCATTTTTTATGCACTTGGAATCAGGTGATCTCCACTGTGGGCATTTTTCGGCAACCAGCTGAGAGTGTTTTTACTTATGGATCTGTACAATGATCAAGAAAGAGAATAAACAGCTTCGAAAACGCTTTACAAAGTTTCGAGCTATTAAAAAATAATAAAACAACATTTAAAATGTTATTCACTTTGTCTCATAGTTTTCATATAATCTAGCAGAAGTGCCCGGAAAAAAATAAAGCAACAAAAGTAAATAGTTGTAAACAGCTAGTGAAAGTCATAAAAAGGTCTCACTAAAATGATTCCATGTTTGGGCGAAAATTCGAGAGCACTTGCGGTAATGAAAATAAGAAAGAGCAACAATATTGGAAGAATATTCGTCCCTTTTCTGTGTTAACTTCGTATCTACAAAGTCATAATTTTCAGTAAATCGATTCAGTAAATCGATAATAAATGTTTAGAGTTAAACTTTACGATACTTATAGTAGATACTAGGTTTTTGAATTCGAACATGAAGATACGAGAAAAATCGAAACGCTCTGAACACAGGAGTGCTAAGGAGTGTTTTTCACTAAAAATCTCTATTTCGAAAGAAATGAAGTTACGAGCTTAACACAGAAAGGGGACGTATTGCTAGTATTCCAGAGCTTTTAAAGGTAGCACCTTGTAGTAAATCTCTAGCGGACAGATACCTGTAAAATTTCGAAAAAAATTTGTTTTTTTTTCATAAAATGTTAATATAATCCTTTAAGAATATGTCAACAAATTTTTAGAACGTAAATTTAAGTATTTCTTGTATTATAGATCGTCAACCGTGACGACTCTATTCTTTGCGTTCGAGCGCTGGGGAGGCATAGTTACGTTGCCGACTTTAGACGCGTTTTTCTCAAAACTATATTTTTCGAATTGACGTACACGATAACTCGAAAAGTTATTGATCGATCTCCCTGAAATTTTGCACACATCTTTTTTATGATATTACTTTCTATGTAAACTTACAAATTTTCGAAAATTTCTCGAAAAAATAATTTTTTCGAAGCAAAAATAGTAGGAAAATTCGTCTCAAAATTCATTTTTTTAAGCATTTTATTCCGCGATTTTTTTTTTTAATTTTTGCTTCATTCATATAGAAATTATGACTTAATAAACAAAAAAAATTTTGGTTTTTTGTAGTCAGGTCACTGACGCCGATGCTACAATGCTCGCCGATTGAGAAGCTCCGCGGCGACCTTCCTGTAAGAATTGAGTGTACATCCGCCATTTTTAATGAATAAAAAAAAAATGTATAAATAAACTGTACGCCAATTTTGAAAAAAATATATTGACTTCTTCATTTTAAATAATTTTAATGAAAATGAGAGAAAATATTGCCGTTGACATGTATTTGTCCTCTTTAAGGGGAGCTGTCAGGAGCTTTTAAGATATGAAATCACTAATGAAAAGCTTCTTGATTACTAAAAATGTGCAATAAACCTGTAAATGATGTTGCTTTTGTTTTAGCAGCAATACTAAACCCTGTCAGTGTAGTGTAAATCACCGGTCGTCTTCGTCTAACTCATCTAACGGTAGGCCCAGGAAACTTGCTGCTTCGACAGGTTGGGTCCAGAGGGGGAGCGCTGTTAGATTAGTGGTTTGTTGGGGCAGGTAAAAAGGACATATGTTTGGTATGTCGGGGTCGATTCTGGTTAAGTAGGAGTTTAATCTGCTTAATTGTGCCAGAACTGTAAATGATCTTTTTTTTTTCAAATTATAAATTTTCTTTTGTGAGAAGTACAATGGGAAATAAAACTTTTACAATTGGAAATAAAATTTTAAAAGCACTCACTGCTTTTAGCATATTTAGATATAGAGAAAAATTAGGTGAAAATGTATGGCAATTAATTTGTTATTAGGGGATGTATGGGATTTAGCAATACAAGGCAACGGCTTGACTGGGTTTAACATGGTAAACTCCAGAGCTCTATCCTTGTCACTTGCTTTATCCAAGATGACACACAGCCCCCTGGATTTGATCCTGTATTTTCCTTGGCCATCCTGGACAGCTGCTGAGCACCCGCCGGGCAGTGAACGAATGTGTGAGACGAATGTCTCCCCAGGACATTAAATTTGGGTTGTGCGCTGGGTTTGGGACCCGCCACGGAAAACAAAAAACAACCAGTGAAGACCGCAATAGCCTCGGATAATGAGCCCCTCAACGTTGACGACCATCGCAAACGAAAACCGGACTACGATTTACGGATATGGGCCTGGAATGTCGGAACCCTAAATTTAATTGAGTAAAAAAAAATGAGTAATAATTTTGAGGCTTCGCTACAAAATAAGGAAAGTTTAACGACAATAATAATACCAATTCCTTTGAGTAAAGTGAAGCTAAATACATTTCTTCTTCGCTCCCACGTCAGTCGGTTCTACGTTACCGGAACGACCCGATTTATATTCGGTCAAGGACTGCCATTCCAGCAATATTTCCCATATATGTACGGTGAATGTTTCTGCTGCTACAACAACATTTCTTCTTCTTCTTCATTTGACTTGCTTGCGACTTTGCTTGGGACCTCATTTCTACTATGAATATGGCGTTGTGCGTAACTTTTTTAGTAGATTTTGCGTACATAAAAACTAAAATGTTAGTATTGCCAGGCTGGCGCTAATATTTGCGATATTCTTCTGCTTTTTTCTTTTAAGTGCGGCTGTGCTTGTAAATTTTTTCTTTAAATACTTTTTCATGATTATAGTGTTTGTTTTTTTTTTTTACTTTTTATGGAGGCACTATAAGCTGTATGTATTTTATATCGTATTAACTTATAGAAATGTATGTTTATATGTATCGGTTTTTTTTTTGGTGTGAAATATTTCTTACAATTTTCAATGCTATAAAAATTGATGCTTGATTATATTTATGTATGTACTTGCATATATGCATTGCATAAACCCAATTGTGTTGTTGTTATTAAGTACTAAAATGCACTTATACTTAATATACATATTTTTAACTTTATTTTCTTGTATTTTATTTTTGTTTTTCTGACCAGGCGCGCGCACAAAACAAAAACCAACAAAATCTGCTTTTCTTTTGACTTAATCAGTCACCTATGTATATATGTATGCATGTCTGTACGCTTGTAGGTATATATGAATGCTTGCGTCAAAGCTGATAAGCAACTTGGCGGTTGCGTGTAAATACATATGTGCGAATTCTTTTTGCCATACTGTATTTGAAGCGGCTTAAAGTGAACAAAGTTTGGCAATTTTACAAATATTTGTTGTTGTTTTTTAACTTTAAGGTGCGCAATTTCTTAATTGAAATAAGTTTTTGTTGTCCTCAAAAAAACTGCACTTTAGTTTGTTATTTTTCAAATATTTGGAAATATTTGGTTTTCATTATTCATATTTTTGAGCCTGAAATTTTTTTTTTTGTTTTTGTTTTATTTTGCTGATTTTTCTGCTTCATAAATTTTCACTTAATTCTTATGTCGTGTATAAGTTTGGGTTTTTTTCTTTTGCTTTTACTTCATTATAATCATTATTGCCCTAAAAATGCACTACTTTCTATAATTTTCGCCTCCTATATGTATGTATGTATGTATAAGTATGTATGTATATATAGTATATGACTTCTTAATTGCCTTATAATTTTAGTTTTACTTTAAATTTTCTTGTTTTCTCCTAAATTACTTTGTTCCAAAATGATAATTTTGTGTGTAACTCCTAAAATTGAATTTTTTATGCTGGTAAAATTTTGCCTAAAAATTTAAATTTAGCGCGTTCTTCCAAAACATGTTGTAGTACATCGTTTTAATTTTGATGACAACAAGGCAACAAAGTTAGAGTAAAAAAAAAATATTAAAAAAAAGTAAAAAAATTAAAAAAAAAATTGCAGTTGAAAAATGCAAACTTGTGTATTGAACGCAATGAGCTTTCACATGCGATATGCGTAGTGGCGCTTACAACTTGGCGCTTGTAAAAGCTTAGCAACAAACGAAAAATCTAACGGAGCTTGCGCGTTGTTACCAACTATTTAATTCGTCGCGCAGTAGTTCATAAGCTTTTAACAAACTAGAGCTTTTGAAAGCTCATATAGCCGAGCTGGTAAATGTCCAAGCCACGCTTTAAATTTCAGCGACCATTTTATTTCAGAAAGCCCAGATTTTTAGGTGAAAGTTACTTTTACATAAAAGCTTTCAGCTTAAATACGAAACGCATGCAGTGAAAGCTCTATTTTTCCAACACAAATTTAACATTTAACGCTTCGTAAACGCATTGAGGGCTTGGCACAATTCAAATAGGCACCATTTATAATTTGAAAACAGTTATTGGAAATTAAAAAAAAAATATTTTTTAAAATATAAAAAGAAATAATTATATAGAAATAAGAAAGAAATAATTAATTATATATAATAATAGTAAAAGACGTAAAAGTACAATATAACTAACTTAAATGGAAGTAAAATGAAATTTAATGTGGTGTTGATTGATATTAAAGCTATATGTATGAATGTATATATGTATGAATATATTGATGTTTGTATGTTTGTATGGAATTGTGAGAGCACAACGTGTACGATTTATTGGCTTTGACAGGATTCTGTTCTAAGCTCTGCAGTTTTTCCGTGGCAAATCGTTCATTAAAGCTTTTGATGATTTTGTTCCTCTCCCAATGCAGTGAGTTGGCTACGGTTTAAAAAAGTATTGAAATTCCTGCCTTGCTCTGGCGTCTAATAATTGGTTCGTTCGTTCTAAGGGCTGGGTGCTAGTCAAGCGATACCTGACATTGCAGAAAGCCTACACAAAGGCATAGTCAACTAAGCAGCAATGGAGCGATCCAGAATGGATTCAGAGAGGTTTGACCGATATTTTCTTTACCGATGGGTCCAAGAATGAAATAGGGTCTGGAGCCCGATGGTACTTAAACGATAGTAATAAGTATCACTATGCTATGGGGGAAATGCCAACTGTTTTCCAAACAGAAGTTTTTGCCATCCTGAAAGTAGCCGAATGGATAATCGAGCGGAGATGGAGCGGGAAACAGATTGGAGTTTTCAATGACAGTCAGGCTGCACTGAAGGCCTTGGAGAACGCGACGCAAACCTCAAAGATTGTTCAAGAACGTAAGAAGAAGCTTAATTCTGTCGCAAGACAAAACAGGCTTCTACTTATATGGCTTCCAGGACGCTCCGGTGTTCAAGGAAACGAAATTGCCGATGAATTGGCCAACTGTGGATCAGCGGTTCCTCCACAAGGGCCAAAGTCAATAATTGGAATCAGTTCCGCAGGAATCATGAATTGGATTGGAGCGATTATGTATGCAATCTACATAAAGAGCGATGGTCCGGTCTAGACCGCTGCAGAACTGCAAAGTGTTTTGCGACAAGTCCGAACTGAAAACTGTCAAACTTTCTGCTAGTAAAACTTGCAAGGAAAGACGTTCGGTTGATGGTCGGTATCATTACAGGACACAACCCATGGGGTTAGCATATGACCACCATTGGAATCATTGAGGACCCAATGAGCCTATCGTGCTTGGAGGAGCGGATAGCACTGAGGACTTTCTCTGTGAGTGTCCTGCCTTTGCTAGAGCAAGGCTACGAATTGGGTTCCAATGTTATGAGAATGAGTAAAATTCCTTCTCTCAAACTGGAGGATATTTTTAGATTTGCCAAAGAATCTGGCAAATTCTCATAGCACTAACTATCTCTATCTCTGTCTCTATTCTTTCCTATTTCTTTCTCAGATAATTTTCTCCTTCCCTCCTTGACTATCTACCCTCTTTCCAGAGCTTTAAATACAATGGACTGTTTAGCCTGAGTGTTTAGGTGCTCCTTGACTCGATCCTTTCAAATTTCAAGCAGCAGACACTGGCAAGTAAGCGGGTTTTTAGGCACCTAAAATGCCAATGCGTCCTTTTGCAGGTATTCAAAGTATAGTTTTTTAAGTGAAAGTTACTTTTTCAGAAAAAACTTTAAACTGAAAACCTAGTGCATGCAATGTAAGCTCTATTTTTTCAACACGAGTTTAACATTTACCGCTTCCTGGTCGCATTGAGGGCTTGACATGATCTACATAGCCATAAGCATGATTTTATTAGGATTCTATTTTAGTGTCTCTAGGAATTTTTACGTTTGTGACATAAAGTTTGCGTCCGAGAAGACCCCTAGTAAAATTATTTAATCCTAGAAAAATTAAGTCCTCTAACGACTTGCCAAACGACTTGCAAAGTTTGGAGGTGTTCCCCTTGAAGCAAGTGACAAAATGAACCTTTCAGGTGAGAGCTAAACTGTTAGAAGGTTCTACGAAAATACTTTCCGTGCAATTTTGCTGCATAACTGCAACTCATTTCGCTTGGGCACATATTTTAACTATTTTTCGGAAAGTGAATGCTCGACTTGAACTAAATCCACGTCGAAGTGGAAGAAAAATGGCCAAAGAACTGAAAATATCGCAAGACAGCATTCAACGCATATTGAAAAATGAGCTCAAGGTCAAGGCTTACAAGTTCAAAAAATCAGATGATCTTTCACCCCAGCGAAAAAAAAGTTCGGTGCAAAAGAGCAAAGGAGTTGTTGCGCTTGCACAAACGTGGCGAGTTTCCCAACATTGTGTTTTCTGATGAAAAAAATTTCCCAATTGAGCAGTTCATAAACACTTAAAACGATCGTGTTTACTTGACCGAACGCTCATACGAAAGTTTGAGCCTACGTATGGCCACTCGAAACAATTTTCCATCGCAAGTAATGGTTTGAGCCGCAGTGACCGCTGATGGACGCTCTCCAATCGTTTTTATCGAGCCTGGTGTCAAAGTGAATGCGACTTATTATCGGGGAAATGTTTTAGAAGCTGCTTTAGAGCCGTGGACACGTAAACATTTCGGTCGTAGACCATGGACGTTCGCCGAGTCCTGGGCACCGTCTCATAAAGCTCGTGTGCACCAAGAATGGTTAAAAAATTATGTTCCACAGTTCATTTCGTCCAAACAATGGCTTTCGAATTCGCCAAACGCAAATCCGATAGACTATTCCATCTGGTCCATTTTGGAGAGCAAGGTGAGGACTAAAAAATATGCCAGTTTGGATGCGCTGAAAAGAGCGATTATACGAGAATGGGCCAAAATACCTCAAGATCACATTCGTGCAGCATGCAACTCATTTTTTGACCGCTTGAAGGCTAGAGTCATAAGGTGGCAAAAGGTAGTCATATCGAGCTAAAGTGAATATATATGTTAAAATTCTAATCATTTTTGAACAATTTTGTCTTTGAAATCAATAAAAACTAATTTCACACAAAAAAGTTATGGTGTTTTGAATAGGTAACACTTCATATCGTTCACCCTGTATATAATCTCTTACAGTGAAGATCTCAATGATGCTCAGTGCCAGAAAGATTTTTTAAAATGTTTTTCAATCGAGATTGCTGCTGTGGCCTTGAATACACCGCATAAACTGCATGACTGAGAGCTGTTCTCTTCAGATTTCACAGGCAGGATGTAGCCTAATGGGTGGAGACGCACTTGTGCTGCTTCTGGATACACTCTTTTCGACCAGCATATGGACAAGGCCAATCACTCCGCCCTCTAAGCTGATTGCACTAATGAGTTTTGAGCGCCTTTTTGTTTCACAAAATTTTAAAATGTTTGTTTGTGTGAGGCGGCTTCAATGCCACTTATTTGAGTTAAGAACTGGAATTTGTGAAATTTATTAATATTACAAAATACATATATAAATAGAGCAATTTCGCGTTTTTTACAAATATATAAATAGAGCAATTTCGCGTTTTTTAAAGCTCAATGCCAAACCTTTCGCAAATCTTATGCGTAAGTTGTGCTTTCACCACGCAGTTCTGCCTCTTTTTATTTGGTGTTTGGGAATAGGTGAAAGTGTGAACAGTGCGCGTGTGCTTGTGTGTGTGCATGTGCGCATAAGGATGTATGTATGTATGTGTGCATGCAAAGTGTGTGTGTATTCACAATGAATTTTGTAATGAATGTGGCATATTTTCACAATGAATTTCGAGTGAACGCAATGAAAATGAAATGGGAAAATGAAAACGAATTTTGTAAAGAACTAAAGAATAAAACCAAAATCGCTTTTCTTTTGTTTTTCATTTCATAATTTCTTTTATTTTTATTTTATTTGCTTTGCATTTAATTTAACTTTTACTCAAATAACAATTGCTTATGCTTAGTCGCTGCTTCTTTGTTTTTTTGTTTTTTTGATGTTTTGATTTTTATTTTTTATTTTTTGTTTTTGTTTTAATTAATGTTTTAATTAAGAATTAATTAACATTACAAATTCATCGTGGCGCTTGTTGTTCTTGTTGTTGGTATGTGTATGTGTAAGGCGTGTTACTTGGAAAACGTGTGTGTTTGTGGGCGTGTGTTTGATGTAGAATTTCAAAAACAAATTTAATTTAAATAAAAATTTAGAAAAAATTTCATATCATAGTTTTTTTGCTTCAACACAAACAGCACAATAATAATTAAAATTAATATAACATTTTGTGGTTTTTCATTTTTCTGTTTGCTCTTCTTTCGCTTAATTTTTATTATTTATCATATTTTCTCTGTGCTTTTTTTTGTTTTTGTTTCGGTTTTTGTTTTTGTTTATTAAACATAATGTAATATAAACGAAATTTATTTAAAATATAAGTAAAAGTAAATACATACGAGCGTGTATGTGTGTAGTGGTAGTAATTTTTGTGAAAATAAGTAGCAAAAAAGTTTTATTTTTTCATTTCAAAATTTCTATAAAAATATGCGCTGCTTGTACCTCGTGAATTTGGCGCGCATGACAGTCGATGTTTGGCTTTAAAAAATTGCAATTTTTTTGTTCATTTTTTGCTTAGAACGTTGAAAACATAAGTTAATTGTATGGAATGTCTTAGCATACACAAAAAATTTCCGCAACACAAATGAACAGGCAATGAAAGGGAAATTAAATTAAAAAAAATTTGCGCCGTTATATTTACAAAAACTTTAAAAACTACTTCCTTGTGCTCCTTGTGTCAATTCAAAAAAAAAAAAAAAATTTAATATTTTTGCAGAAAATAAAAACGCACACAGTCGCATACAGTCGCATGTACGCATGTATAGGTATGTGCGCTCATACATAGCTTTTCTACGATGCAATGATTTAAATTCTTCAATACGCTAAATTTTGAGATCCTTCTGTCACGACTCGTAGCAATTAATTATATATTTGAAGCGCATAGCGGCGATTCTTATGTTTTCTTAAAAGCTTTCTAAATTTTCTCATGCCGCTGTATGTTGGTTAAAAGTTTTTTAAGCATTTTTTTCGCTCATAATTCAGCTTCTCTCGCCTCAACAAATGCATTTATAGTAAAGTACTTTTTTTTGTTTTTTTTTGGTTTTGTTTTTTATTATTCATTTATTACTAATTTATTTTTATAAGTTTGCCTAAACGTTTAATTTTGCATAAAAAGGCCGAAAATCACAATTTTGTTTTTCTTTCATATATATTTAATTATTTACTCCATATACAATATGTATATATGTATGTAATTTATATTTATTAAGTTCCTTAAATTTGCATTGCTGGATTGCCTAAAGTTTAAATTTTCAACTTTCAATTTTCAATTTTTTTTTCATGTTATCAGAGGGGTTTTGTGCAATTTTTGCTTTAAGTCTACATTTTTATCGCATTAATTTCGAATTAAAAAATTTTTAACATCACATTTTCGCTTTTTTGTTTACATTTTATTTTATTATAAATTTAATACTGCCTAAAAAATTTGGAAAAATTAAAACAAAAATATATTTATGTATATTTATTAAAATGAGAGAAATTATAATAATTCTAATTATGCTAAAATGTTCCTTAAACTGGTATGAGTTTTTTCGTATCTTTCGCCTTACTTCCATGTATGTATGTATTTTTAACACTATCACAGCCAAATTGTTTATCCAAAAGTTGATGCCGAAAGGGGGTTTCATGCGCGTGTACTTCATTTTTGTTTTTTTTTTAACGTAATTTTGTTATTTTTCTTTTTTAATTTAGAATTTTGAATTTTGCCTAAGTTTGTTAATCACTCGCGTGTGTATACCTACGATTTGTTCGAGACACAAGTCGTTAAATATTTATGAAAGCCTTAAAACAAAAGCGAAACGCACTTAAGACGAAATAGTTTTTCAAAATTTTTGCCGGGCGTCTTAATTTTAAATAATTTCATAATAATATTTTTCGTTTGCTGCGATGCTGCATTGCCGGCGCTGAACGGGTTAACTTAATTTAGTTTTATGATTACAAGTTACTTGCAATTGTTTTTAGCATTTTTATTTATTTATTTTTATTTTTATTTTTTTCCACCTCCTTACACATACTTTGCCTTCGCTTTTATTTATTAATACAATAAAAATTTTGAGATCTTTTTCTTGTCACATTTTTATCCCAGTTTTATTCACCGCCAGTAAAGCAGCATGCGCTTGCGTACACTGTCATGAGCGCCAATAGAAGGGAGAGAAGTACAAGCAGGTATGCGTAGAAATTTAATTAATTTAAATTAAAAACAAGTTAGAAAGGTATTTAAAAGTTAGCAGCATTATTTGATGCGACTTTTTTAGTTTTACATTTTTTTTTTAATTGTTAAAGGCATACGAGGGCAGGGGATGACATACATATGCGTGTATGCGTCATATTGTAAATGATAACTAAATGGCAACATTGTTTGAAAAAATAAAATAAAAAATAAAAACATTATTTTCAAGCAGAAATAAAAAAAATATGCTTAATTTTCAAAATATTTAGAACACGAACATTTTGCGTCACTTTCCTTCAAACAAAACAGTGCTGCTTACATAGGCGCTCTCCCACAAGTCTAACTAAGTGGCTGAGCACACAGTATTAAAGGCAATCGTCTTCTACAGCCAATCACCACATCACCAGTACAACGAAAACACTTATCTCATGAATTTTACTAACCAACAAAGGCAAAGATAACAAACTATGAGTTAAGCCAGGGGTCGATTGACAAATGAGCGGAGCTAATGAGAGTCAGATGAAGACGGAGGCACGTGTACTTAACACAGCAAGTTTTTCGAGAATTTAAATTTTAGTTAATTTTAGCTAGTTTTTAATTTAACGACAATAGTTCACAAATTACAATAACCTCTAATGCAATTAAAGAGCAAATGGAGCCAAATCGCGTGCACATTTGCCCGTTTAACAGTTACACTTCGAATTTCAATTGGTCATATCACTGAGAGAAGCACTGTTATTCAAGCACACAGAATGCTTAGGAATCAGTTGATCAACTGTATAAAAGATTATTGCAACAACAACTATATAACTGTTGTATATGACAAATTGGAGGAAATTTCTCAGAGCGCGTTCAAATGTGCGGCATTTTCAGCACTGTTAGCACTGCTAGCTCAGTGCGTGTAAAGTAACAGCCTGCCTTGACGTTAACTCAAAATTATGCTCATTTGATCAATGCGCATTTAATATTGAATTTTTGAACTGTTGCATGGTATTGTACCTCACATAAATAACTATTGTTGTTGTTTTTTTTATGACAAATTATGCACTACTAACACTGCTAGCTCATTGCGTGTAAAGTAACAGCCTTTCTTGACAGTAAGCTTAACATTAGGCTGCTAAATTAACAGCCTGCCTTGATGTTAACTCAAAATTAAGCTCATTTGATCAATGCGCGTTTAAGTATGGAGAATTTTTGAAACGTTGCTTGTTGAATTTTAGTTTGCTTGGTAAATGGCGTGTGGTAAAGGAAAATTTAACTTTAGAAGACGCTTGATTTGCAGTACAACCCTAAATGTGTGTAGCACAGTTTGAAGGAAAGCTGGATTTGGAAACGAAAATGTTCTGCATTTTTATTAAAAATATTAAGGGGGGAGCCTGCTTTAGAGGTTTCAAAAAATGGATTTTTTTTTTGCATAAATGTCTTCCCAAACTATCCAAAAATGTGTCCTCAAAATTTCAGCAGCAAATTCAAAATATTTTCGGAGTTACAGAAGAAATTGTGAGCAAGCGTCGAGCAGGTATACGAGCGTATATATGTATTACCTGGCTGCGTCGGCTTGAGCAAAGTCATATTTAGCATTTAAGTTCAGTTCTAATTTGCTTTTCGACACGTGCACATCTTGAAATCATGCAGAGCTATCCAAAAGGGAACACATCTTCAAGTGAACGGACTGGAAAACCACGGAAGCGCAGATTCCACGGCAATCAGTTTCATAATGTTTCGTCATCGGACGATGTTGAAGCTGATACCAGCCGATTTCTCGGTTTTTTATTTTTACGATTTTTCCTAATTGGCGGGAAAGATAGGGAAAACGTTAAACGTCCTATCAAAACGAGATAACATTGATTGTATTCGGAATTAAATTCTCTTCTAGTTGAACCAAAAAAACCTTAAGAAAGTTATGATTAACCGACTTTTTAAACAATCTAAAGTTAATTTGTTTTTCCAAAAAAACTATTTTTTTTAATTAGTTCTTAATTAATTATTAAATTTCTCACTTTTTGTTTAATTTTCGTGGTTTAACTAGAAGCTATACTATACTAAAATAAAATTTGTTTTGGGTTTTTGGTTTCAGATGAAAATTGTGACCTGCATCTTTCCCGCCGCACACTCGAGATGCCTCGGCAAAATGCTTGTACCAGCCATAATATGGCATATATTTTAATGACAAAATTTGAGAAGACTGTTGAAATACATATATAACAATAAAACCTGAAAGTTTCGTTTCAATCGAATACTTCCTTCCGTCTCAAAAAAATTCACGAAAACATCGATTTTTTGAAGCTTCTAAAGCAGGCTCCCCCCTTAACAGTGAATTATATTACGCTATTTTTGGAAAATGATGTGAAAAGCAAAAACAAAACAAGTGTTAAACTGTTATGAATAGATTCAAGTGCGGTAAAGATATAATTTTTTTAAGATTTTCTTTAAAACATTTGTTTTTTGTTTTTCAAAAGCCACTCAATTAATGCTTGCAGCCCTCAATACAAAATTAAATATTTCTAATAAAAATAACGTTTTACCTTTTGGTATCATAATATAAGCAAGTTAAAGTAATTTTGCTTTATATAAGCGGCAAAAGGTGTCTCTGTTGGCAGGGGTTCATTATTAGTCAGCGGGATGGCCTGTGTATTGTGCAAGACTTATGTATGTATGTATGTATATAAGCATATATAATTTTCAGTTATCGAAATTTGTTATATGTATATTATGTTTTCATATTTTTAATAAACTTTTTTTTTGCCTAAAAGGGTTTGCTTTGCCTAAACTTGTAATTCTAATGCTCTGCGCAGTTTTAATTTTCAATTGTTTGGTTTTGTTTTAGTTTTGCTTTTTCTAAAAAGAAATTTTGTATGCGCTCATACAATTTACAATGTATAATTTTGTTGTTGTTGTTTTTATTCTCGTTTTTTGTTTTTGTTTTTTGTTTTTGTTTTAAATATGTCTGTTTGTGTTAACTTTTTGTCTCACTACCTTACAAAATACGCTTTACATAAAGTACATATGTATGTATGCATGTATGTATGTATGTATAGTATGTAAATATTTATGTTATATATAACTTTAAATTGTTAATTTTCTACATTTTAAGCATACATAAGTTTTGAACCAAGAAAAGAAACGAACATTAAGTTTTAAAAATATATCTTCGTAGTTATTCATAGAGAAATCAGAGAAAGGGGTGTTTGCTTATATTACATATGGTATATGTATGTGTGTATGTGTGCATATGTATGTATGCACATAAATACATAAAAACGTAAATATCAACGTAAAGCGAAAGTTTTAAACTTAAAAATATGCCAAAGTGCCGAAAAAGCTAATTTTTTTATTTTTTGCTTAAATATTTCTTTTTTTTTCTATATATTTGCTTGTTGTTGCTTTTAGTTGCATAACTATGCTAGCCAAAAGCTGTAATAACAAAAACAGAAAAAAATAACAAATCTAACTGTGCATGTGTGCAGGTGTGTGTGTTTTAATGTGCAGGTTTTCTTTGTGTTTAACTAATACACACACATATATACGCCCTGTATGTATGTATGTGTGTATGTAAATAGGTATCTAAACAACTATGTGTGGCTGGCTCGCGTACGGTGCTTGTGTGTGTGTGTGTACGTGTGAGTGTATGTCTCGGTTTTTGCTTCAAAATTGGAAAATGAAAATAAAATTATTTGCTTGCTGCTTGCTTGCTTGCTGTACTACAAAAACAAAAAATATCTATATAAATGGAAAATAGAGAATTTTGCGCCTGCGCGCATTTAATCAAATTGCAAACAGTTTTCAATTATACATGCGTATGTGTGTGTGTGTGTATACGCTTCTACTGTATATATGTATGTATAAGTGATTTAATGTTAAGTTTTTTCATTTTCATGCCTCTTGAATTCTATTATGCCTTATTTCTTCACCACATCCTGTACTTTTTGCTTATTTTTCTTACATCTTTTTTAATATTTCTTACTTTTTTTATTTATTTCTTACTTTATTTGCTTCACGGTTCTCGCTTTTCTATTTATTAATTGTGTTTGTATTTGTTTTTTTTTGTTTTCTGTTATTATATTATATATACTTAAATTGTGTTTGTTTTTTTTTCTTCGGTTTAATTTATATATTTCATAAATATCGTTAAGATCACAGATATTCTCTATGCAATAAATTTTCTGTTTGCTTTTTCTTCAAATAATTCTGTTTTCACCTCAATTGCCTGTCCTACCTTCTCCAGCGCCAACTAAATTACCTGTCTCATTCTCACTCTCTCACTCGCTTGCTTTCTTCTTCTGCTTCATATGCTTTGTATTTGCTCGAAATTGTTCAGTGTCTTTTGCGCTGCCACCTTTCGGCGCCTTTTCTACCTAATTTAGCCTTATACAAATTTTTGTGTCCTCTTAAGTGATTTTAACTCTATTTTGCCTTAAAAATTCCCCACAGTCCTTAGCTAAATATCTACAATTTCACCTCACATCCCACCAAGCTACATTCGAATATGTATTTGTGTATGGCGTCCTCATCAATTTCCGCATACTCAAAATTTCTTTGCATTTACTTTAAAAATTTCATACATTTTTCTGTTATCTTTGGAGTCCTTTAGTGCTTCTTCTTCTATTTTTAATTACTTAATTCACTTTCTTTCGGGGGCTATGTACTTGTAGTAATGTAGGTATGTATGTATTGTATATGCGCATGTGTCTATGTATGTACTTAGGTTGTATATATGTAAAGTATATATATATGTATGCATATATATTTATATATATATAGATATATATATATATATATGTATATATGAACGATGTTTAGCTTTATATTTTGTGTATTTTTTATATTTTTAGTAATAAAAAGGATATTTTGCTTCCACTTCCACTTTCTTTTCTCTCCAAGATCTTCCTTTTTACTCTTTACTCTCACTAATTTGCAAACTATGCACGCTCCTAGTCTTAATTTCTTTGTTTTTGTCACTAACACGAAATCAGAAATTTAAAAGTTTGGACTCCGAATGCCGCCGCAAAGGCTTGAAAGCAAAAATACTTTAATTCTTCCAAAATGAGATGTGCACAAAAGTATTATCGAGAGCCCAAAGCTGCATGCAATAACTGTTTTAACCCTGCATATACCGTTCCTAAATTTCCTGCTCTCATGAGTGAGTATCTGAAGAACCAAGCGCTGAAAGCTTGGTAGTTGAAATTCCGAAAATGCCTAAAGTGATCCAAAATGAGGTTTATTTGTCAAAAAATTATGTGGGTTTCAAATTTTTTTGGTCGTTGGCTTGCCTGTTGGGAAACAAAATAGGTGCCTAGGTGCAGGTCAATGAAGTAGAGGCATTATATGGGTAGGTATTAATGTGTATTTAAGTAGGTATATTTAACTAATGTTCTTATTGGTTATATTGTAGATTCTTGTGATTGTAAAATATTTTGATTTTATTGTAAATTACTTTCTCAAGTGATAAGCAAAGTATGTGGAAGAACAGATGAGAGGTTCCGAAAGATTCAGTATTCCAAGTGAAAGCTTGTAATGAAATATTTGAAGCTTTGGCGAAATTATAACGAAGAAGCTCATAAAGAGGTTTTTTGAAGCTCACAAAAGGTTTTGAAACTTCGTGGAGATACTTTTAAAGTTCGAGAAGTGTTTCTTACGCTTATGAAAGTGAAAGCCCATAATGAAATATTTGAAACTTTCAGAAACAAAAAGTTTCCGAATAACGAAAAAGCTCATAAAAAGGCTTTTGAGCTTACAAAAAGTTTTGAAAGTTCGTAGAGCAACTATGAAAGTGCGAAGTGTTCCTAAAACTTCTGAAAATGAAAGCTCATAATGAAATATTTGAAGCTTTGGAGATATAAAAAGCTTCCAAATAACGAAAAAGCTCACAAAAAGGCTTTTAATGCTCACAAAAAGATTTGAAACTTCGTAGAGTGAGTTTCAAAGTTCAAAAAATGTTTCTTACGCTTATGAAAATGAAAGCTCATAATGAAATATTCGAAGCTTAAGAGAAATAAAAACCTTCCGAATGACGAAAAAGCTCACAAAAAGGCTTTTGAAGCTCACAAAAAGTTGTGAAAATTCGTAGAGTAACTATGAAAGTTCGAAAAGTGTCCCTAAAGCTTCTGAAAATGAAAGCTCATAATGAAATATTTGAAGTTTTAGAGAAATAAAAACCTTCCGAATTACGAAAAAGCTCACAAAAAGGTTTCTGACGCTCACAACAAGTTCTGAAAATTCGTAGAGTAACTATGAAAGTACGAAAAGTGCTCCTAAAACTTCTGAAAATGAAAGCTCATAATGAAATATTTGAAGCTTAAGAGAAATAAAAAGCTTCAGAATAAAGAGAAAGCTCACAAAAAGGCTTTTAATGCTCACAAAAAGATTTGAAACTTCGTAGAGTGAGTTTCAAAGTTCAAAAAATGTTTCTTACGCTTATTAAAATGAAAGCTCATAATGAAATATTCGAAGCTTAAGAGAAATAAAAACCTTCCGAATGACGAAAAAGCTCACAAAAAGGCTTTTGAAGCTCACAAAAAGTTGTGAAAAATCGTAGAGTAACTATGAAAGTTCGAAAAGTGTCCCTAAAGCTTCTGAAAATGAAAGCTCATAATGAAATATTTGAAGTTTTAGAGAAATAAAAACCTTCCGAATGACGAAAAAGCTCACAAAAAGGCTTTTGAAGCTCACAAAAAGTTGTGAAAATTCGTAGAGTAACTATGAAAGTACGAAAAGTGCTCCTAAAACTTCTGAAAATGAAAGCTCATATTGAACTATTTGAAGCTTTGGAGAAATAAAAACCTTCCGAATGACGAAAAAGCTCACAAAAAGGCTTCTGACACTCACAACAAGTTCTGAAAGTTCGTAGAGTAACTATGAAAGTACGAAAAGTGCACCTAAAGCTTCTGAAAATGACAGCTCATAATGAAATATTTGAAGCTTAAGAGAAATAAAAAGCTTCAGAATAAAGAAAAAGCTCACAAAAAGGCTTTTGAGCTCACGAAAAGTTTTAAAAGCTTGTAAGGTAACTTTGAAAGCTCGAAAAGTGTTTCTAAAGGTTATAAAACAATTTCTATTTGCAAAGAATTTCCTTCTATGCAATAAAAAATAACCCGAACATTTTCAAAAATCAAGTGGGAAATATAAACCTAAAGATGATGCGGAAGCTTTTAAAACTGAGTTGAGCGAAAATAACGGCTCACTTCTTGCACCAACAATTTATTTATTTTTAGTTCATGAAGAACTCTGGAATTTGAAGAACAATATCAGTACAAGCTTGCAGCTTTTGAAACTCCAAGGAGACCTACGAAGCATAAATGCTAGAAGGAGCGATGCAAGGAACCGATACGTATGGAGAGATATTGTAAAGGAAACAATGAATACCAGCTATAATAGTCATGATTACTGATTTAAAAATTCACCACCGTTAAACTAGCACTGAAAAACTGAACCTTCTAGCTTTCAAAATCCTTCAAAAGTTTGCAATCTAGTACAAAAGAAATATAAGTGCAAAACGTTTGGCCTCACACTAAATATTCTATTAGTGAGTGGCGTACAATTTTGCTACACTAAGTTCGAGCAAAGTTCGGAATTTTTCCATTTCTTCGGGTGCTTAATTAGCAAACTATGTAGAGTAAATAAACATTTAAAAAAAGTAAATCATGATTTTAGAATACTTAATCTGTAAATAGCGTTATTTAGAGGCACGAGAACGCTGTATAAAAAGTGTGTGACATGTAAGCTTTCACATAGCGCTTTCGCATATGAAAAGCAGTTGAAATGTCAGCGAAAGCTTTTCAAATAAATGTGAGCTTTTATAAGTAACACTTTTGGGCTTCGAAGTTTCATTTCAATTTGAAGATTTTTAGGGTTTATTAAAGGCAATTGCAAACTTATTTCCTTTAAATACTTAATAGAGCTTTCAGTTCGAAGCCTCGTAGCTTTTCTTCACCAAACTTTGCTACACTTGAGAGCAATTTCTTTTTTGGGGTATTGCTAAGGTTTCACAAAACTGAACAAGGTATTTAAATATAACTATTTCATGTCTCTAACTGTATGCGAACTTTTGCTTTGCCGTAGTCACATTTGTTGATTATTATTACATATTTTGGTTTTCTGTTTTTCTGTTATTTTTTGAAAGATAAATATGCACTGTATATGAGCTTTCACTATTGACTTTTACTATTTTATTTATTTTACTGACAAATTGGGAGTTTGTGATTTATGCTAAATTTGCATTGATTTTCCTCTTTGCTTTTGTAAGTTTGTAGTTTATTAGCACCAATTGGTAATTCTATTGTAATTGTATTTGTTGTGTTGTTGTTTGTTGCTGTAAAACGCTCATTCTGTCTTGCTAAGCTATTGTATGTATGTATGTATGTAAAAAAGTTGTCGTTCTTCTAGTTTGCTTGTAATTAAATCTTACACATACATACATATATATTGTGTGCATATGTATGCACGTAACTGTCATATCTGCGCTATTTTTAATGTTGCATTTACTTTCGGAAAAGTGATATTTAACAGGAACCGGTTGCAAATTGTTGCGGACTAATTACTTTAATAAGCAAAAAAATGGTGCATATGTATTTGTATGTTCATATATGTATATGTATGTACATATGTATGCACCATATGCTGCTTGGAAAGTTGCAATTTAATTGTATGTGAAATTCAGCAAATGAGACGAAGCGCATGCGCGTTAACATTACTGAGTTTTTGGAAAATAATCGTAGATTTAAATTTCAATGCGCAAGCGAGTCCCTAGAGGGGTACGTGAACTCCGCCAGTATGCACACAAATATGCACATATGTATGTATGTATGTGTTTCTGTGTGCCTGTTTTTAGGTATGCCTTCCTTACTACCACATTAGCGCAGTGAATATATGTGTATACTACAAATAGTATGTGTGTGTATGCCTGCGTGTACTTTTCTCTATGTATTATATATATGTATGTATGTATGTATGTATATAAAAAAGGATCACATGAGATCTTGCAAACGCTGGGATGTGCGCTGCAGCTAAACAGTTAGTTGTGAAAATTATTATCTATATACATATTCATAAGTTTTCATGTGCATATGTATATGTAGGTAAATATATATGTAACAAAAACAATACAATACACATTATTTAACTGTACAATGAAAGTAAACGTACATACATATGTATGTATGTATGTATGTATGCACACTTAAGAGTTCTGCTTGAAAATCCTGCGCATTTCGCGCTCAACCTAATCAATGTAAATGTTGCGCTGACGGTTAGCAACATGTTGCTAGTGGACTCTCGCTCGTTTTTACTTCACTTTCTCTTTTTCTCTTTTTTTAATGCTCGCACCATCTCTATCACGCCGCCTTCTTTTATACTAATCTTGTTTTTGTGTTTTTGTGTTTTTTTTCTTCTTCTCTGTTACAAACATTTACTTTCGCTTACAATTTAAAGTACATACAATTCTTATATAAAAGAAATCCTAAACCTGCATTTAACCAAGGAAAACGAAAATCGCTTTCGTTCTATCTGCTGAATAACTATTCATACATACACATGAAAATATGTATGTAGTTACTAAAAATAGACGCTTTATTATGTTAGCTCTCCACTTTGAGTAAGCGCTGCTACTCACTCTGCCAGCCTCTCTCCCTTTACTCTATCTTTCTCGCTAGCTGCGCGCCTTTACTACGGCAGCACTTAGGACTCACTGTTTTAGAAAGGAGAAAAAGTAATGACATGCCTCTTCCCCTTTTTCTTTCATTTTCTTAATTTTTTTCTGCCTTCCTCATGCCAGCCATACATCGCTGGTCTCGCTCACGTACACTACTCCTGGTTCTGTTTGTGTTTGCGTTAGCTCCACGTGTCTCGTTTACTCATTACACTCTGTACACAATTCCTATTTGTAAAAAAATGCATTAAAATTTTGCATTTACGCTTAGCGTTTTTACTTCTCCTCTACACTCCTCTTATGTTTTGTTTCACACACTACATTTTCTGCTCTTTGAGTTCATTAATTGTTTTACAACTACTTTAAATATATATATGTGTATATATACTGTGTATATATGTATTTATGTATATACTTCTTCTTCTTACTGTAGCTTTATTCTTTGAATTTCTTCGCTTACTTAATCATATGTATATATCTGTATGTATGTGTGTGTATGCATATGATTTCACCTCATCTCTCTCTCTCTCTCTTTCTCTCTAACATATTTCTTTTTCACTCTCTTTTGCACACATATTGTATGTATATATATGTACGTTGCTAATATGTATTGTAGAAGATAAGTATATATGTAATTGCTGCCGTATGTATGCTCGTGCAGACTTCTAGGTTTTTATATTTTGTTTACAATTTATTAAGTGGCACGCCTCTTTCTCATCTACATATGGGCGCTCAACCACAAATTCTTTGTCGTCGTGGTTTACGATTACTATTTTTCCTGTTATTCTGCAACGCCAGAATATCATTTCCTTCTTCATCTTCATCATCATCATTATCGCGTTCAACCTGTTTCGTGGTGCACTGATCGTGATCTTATGCGCCGTCCCGTGCCGGCCACTTTAGATCACGATCGCTCATCGTCAGTTGTAATAATTGTAATTATTATTATCCTGTATGTTGTAGTTGTAGTAGTAGTAATAATAGTAGTAGTTTAGGAGCAAACTAAAGTCGCTTCACTATTGTGGTAGTTCATCCTTTGTGTCGACAGGGCTTGGTGAAAGAAATTTGCGCACATACTTGGGAAAATGGGTTTTCTCGTGCGCTTTCAGTATGGTCGAGCGTGAGAAGGTTTTCCCGCACATTTGACATCGGAACGGTCGTTCGCCTGTTGCGTCAAGTGCGAGGGGTAATCGAAGAGTAATGAAGAGAAGATATAATCAGTTAAAAAAAGAAGATCTTAATCTCTAAGGTGTGCATAGCATGAAGGAAAAATGAGAGAGGTTTACAATTTGCAGTTGGAGAAAGTGTGTCGGTAGCGAAACATTTCAAGAGATACTGCAATAGCGACAAGCTATTGTCCAAATCCCTAGTCCTTCCAGAACAAAACGAAAAAAAAACAATGTCTAGCCAAAACCAGAACGCTCTACTCTAGCAGAGTCTCGATTTAATATTATTATTATTATTAGAAGGCCATTACGCACTGCGACCAGAGCTGATCTATTGTGAAAGGCCTATTTTTGTAACCCTAGAGCTTTCGTCTTTTTAAAAATTTTAGCACAATTTTACGTTAGTTGTTCCAAAGATTGTATGGATATAGGTACTACGATACCACCAAGGTGATGAAGTCTCTGTGTGCCCGACGCAGGACATTCACAAAGCACATGTTCTGAGCTTTCTATGCCCATTTCGCAAAAGCGGCAGACATTGGTCTCAGATAGACCAATATTATTTAGATGATACCTCAGGCTGCAGTAACCTGTAAGATATCCTGTTAAAAGACGCAGATCTACGCTGCTTAGTGAGAGTAGCTTGTCAGATATTCCTTTGTTCGGACTTAGCAATAGTTTGGCTTGACGCTGACCGGCACAATTTAGCCAGTGTGCTGCAAATTTCCTTTCTTCGCATTTCCTAAGGAATTCATTAATGTGGCCTTTTGTGAGTCCACAGAAAGGCTCAGGACACGTAAGTTGCACATTTGCTCCTTGTTTTGCGAGGTCATCAGCCATTTCATTTCCCTCATTTCCTTCATGTCCCGGATAATTACTAGGACAGCTGAGAATAAATAAAAGCAGACAGAAGCAGAAATGCACTAAACCGCTAGTCAAGTACAGAATTGCTAGTGTTGTTGTAGTAGCTTTTCATACGCTGTTTTGGTTGCCAGTTGTCTTTGTCAATGTCCCCTATCGACATTCATAGGTAGGACAAAGAAAGAAATGAGTTGTTATGATCTGATCAGACCAAAGTGGAAAGATTGTGGTGGCTCGCGAGGAAATGTAAAGAAATACCTGTAGCTGAACGGGTTTATGCGTGACCACCATTCGGAGAACGTAGACTCAAAGCTCCGTGCATGAGACACCAAAACGAAGAACAAGTTTTTTCTAATAGCAGTCGTTTCTCGACAGGCAATGGCAAACCTCCCAGTGTATTTCTGCCATGAAAAAGCTTCTCATAAAAACGATTTGCTGTTCGGAGTCGGCTTAAAACTGTAGGTCCCTCCATGTGTGGAACAACATCAACACGCACACCACAAACGGGAGGAGTAGTTCTGCCAAACATCTCAAAGAAGTGTACGCGCCAATTATTTATTTATTTTATTTTATAATAACAGGAGCTTTCATGACACAGAACTGCTTTTAAGATTACTGAGCTCCAGAACAGCGGACTGGTAAGTGCGGTTTTTTTCATGTTATTTTAAGCGCATTTTTAAATCCTGTTAAGGTCGGTTGATGGATGATAGATAGTCCCACACCAGGGAGGAAAGTCTTTAATCCCGATTTACTTGAGAGTAACCAGAATGACTCTCCTGCTGACGGTTAGGAAAGCTCACAACTTTCGGAGTACTCTCTGCATAGTTTTCAAATACCCGTTTGGGAGTGAGCTTATTTGAGAAGGCGAAACAGTCCAGTTTCTCTGGTTGTGTGCTGGGTTTTTGGGCCGGCCAAAAAATCTTAAGGAAAAGATCTGTCTAAATCGTTTAAGCGGTTATTATGCCAGTCAAGAAGAAGAAGCAGGTCGATAAAACTGTCAAGTGCTGAAATAGAGCTCATTTAATGGTGAGCGCAAGGAAAGCGCTGCTCTGACGAGGTTGGATCAGAGGGAAAGGTGTTTTTAATAAGTTGGTTGAAGCAGGAGTGTGAAGAAATTAGTGCGATGTATGCCTAATTTGTAGATGTTAAACCCGGTAAGAAATACTGAGCTCAATTGCGCCAATGTACGCAGGACTTAGAACAGTCGAGTTTGACCGGAATGAATGCAAAGACTGTTGGCTGCTCTCCTTTTTAACTGTGAGCTTCTAAATGGAAAATGTATTATTCTTGGTGAAGAGTTTTTCGGTTTTTCTTTACGGCGCTTCTGATAGAGAACTAACTATGCTATAAAGCTCGTAGTTTCATCTCACTTTTTGTTGTTTCAGGATGAGCTGAGTGGCTACGGCCGGCTAAGGCTCTGTATAAAAGGTAAGACATCTCTTTGATACTTGAGGCCGTATGACAATTAGAGAATGATGGTACTGGCTTCATAGTATTCTAACTCTAAAGCATCCAAAGGCTGTGGTTTCACAATACTCTAAAGAAAAATGCTGTCGCAATGCAAATCTGTCATAACAGTGCGGAAACCCTTTTTGTACAACTTGAGCACAAGATCTGATACTACATCTTCAGCCTTCAAATAATAGCAGGAAGGGGCACTTTCAGAAAATAATGCTCACTGGAGCCTAACTTTGCTTTCCATAAAACAAAGTATTATATATTTGATATGCGTTACTAGAACCTCAAACTATTTCTAGATTCTCAATTTCTAAGTTCGTGTCATGAATAGGTTAAGTTAGGCTCGGTGATTGGACCCGAAGAAAAAGCGCTTGTCATGTATATTATTTAATCTGTTCATTGAGGTACTATTAAATGAAAAAGAGGGAGCGAAAAAGAGAGTTAGGATACAAGAATATTTTAGATTAGATTGGGTAAGATGAAGAGCGCCTCATTTGGAAGGTGTTTTTTAGTTCCTGCATAGGAAAAGAAATGAAAAGGAGCGAAGAAAAGCGTTAAACAAATAGTCAGTCGTGAAATATTTTCCCATCTATCAACGACATCTTCTGCCCTATATCTCTGTTTAATCTCTCTCTCCGGTTACTCTCTCTCTCTAGTTTCTCCTTCAATTGTGCACTGAAAATAATATAAAACTGACTAAATTGGCATATTTATAGTTACTTACCCGTATGTACGCGACAATGATCTTTCATATGGTGGCGCAGCTTGAAAGCCTTGCCACAGAACTCACATTTGAATGGCCGCTCACCCGTATGCACTGGCAGATGCGTAATCAATGATGTCACGTCGGGAAAACTTTTGCCACAAAACTTGCACAGCACAACACTATTTGGATCGGCGCCACTCGATGATGCGCCAAGCAACGAGCCCGCCGAGGAGGCCGCAGCAGCTGCTGCTGCCGCTGCCGCCGCCGCCGCCGCAGACGTCGAAGAGGACGACGAACCAGCGCCGCTCAGCACCAAACTGCCACTACCCACTGGTGAGCCACCAATGCCGCCATTGCCAGATGTCGAGCCGCCGCCTCCACCACCAGCAACACCATGCCCAACTCGGCCACCACCACCACTGCCATCGAGATCGAGTGCCCCACGCGCACCCACACTACCGCAAGTAGCAGCCAAAGCGGCAGCAAAGTCCAGTTCCATGGCAGCGGCTACCACCGCCGCAGCCGCTTGTTCCTGAGTTTCAGCGCCGCTGGCCGCCAAAGCATTCATTTGGTACGTGGTGAATTGTGGAAGTTGCGCCATATTGAGGTCGTGCGACAGCAAGTGCGAATGCAACAGCGGATGTTGTGCCGCTTCGCGATACTCCAGCGTTTTTAGCGAGTGCGAGAGTATGTGTCGCGTTAGCTTGCTTTGGTGCTGGAATGTGTGGCCGCAGTACATGCAGGTATAAAGGGGCGGCGGTGTTTGCGGTTGGTCGAGATGATGGGAGGTGGAGGCCGCCGAGGCAGCAATGGCTGCGGCCGCGGCGGCGGCAGAGGTGGAACACGAAACAGTGCCACAACTACCGCCGCCACCACCGCTGCTCGCGCCGCCGCCGGCAGCGGCAACGTGGGGCGAATCGGACGTTTCCTGGAACAACACCAAACAAAAATCCAACATCAACTTCTTTCGTACTACGCTTTGGCGTTTTGTTTTTCTTTTACTTTACTTTTACTTTTAGTTTTGCTTTGCTTTGCTTTTCTTTTGTTTACGTTTCGTTTTCGTTTTCGCTAGCGCTTTCGCTATGTTCGGTTTCAATTTTAAACTCTCGTACTATAGTTTTATGGAAATTACAAAAAAAAAAGAAAAAAATATATATATAAAGTTTTTAATTGCCTTTCTTCGTTTTCTTTGTCAATGAAAAGATTTCGCTTAAGCGACATTACTTGCTCTTCATATTTTTCTCATTTTCTTTGCGTAAAATGTTTTTTATTTTTTGTTTCAATTAAAGCGAAATAGAAAAAGTATAAAAACGAAATTTCACTTGTTTGTGTACAGTGAAAAAAAGAACGGAAGTATAAAAATATATGTGATAAAAAAGGACTGTTTCTTGCAAATATGAAAACAACAGTAATTCCCACACGTTCCAAATTCAAAATGGGAAATCAAAATCGAGATTTAAAACTTAAATGAAACTGAATCAAATGAGAATGAGAACTCAACGAGGAAAGGAGAAGATGGAAAATTTTCAGCAATACTTTTTGATTAACTAGTTGGATCGCTTTAAATTACAAAAAAAAAAAAAGGAAAAAAAAAAAGAAAAATCAAATTTAAAAATTATGCTTTATGATGTTCTAAAATACTTTAAAATATATATTTTTTGCAAATCTACTAATACTTTCCGTTAGCTGCGTTTTTAAATATTTTTTGTTTAATTTTGTAAACAAATGTTGCCAAAAAACAAGAGGGGCTTTTCAGCGTTGGCGTGAGAGCGCTTGACCATTCTGCAAGCCTTTATTTGCGCTTTCTTTCAACTTTAATCTCTCGCTTTCGCTTTCGCTTTCTCTCACTCTTACGCTATCTCTCTTTCTCTCTCTCTCTCTCTTTATCTATCTTTCCACAAGTCCTCGATTGGAATGTGTGTGATCGTCTCAAACATTCGCTAATATTTTAATCATAGAGTGAAAAATAAAACTCTCTATTTAATTAATTTTTGATTTTTTTTCATGTATAGAGATTTCTTGGATTTGATTTAATACTTTTTGTTTTTGTACATATAAAGTTTTTTTGTTTTTTTGCAAGAAGTTGAATTTCGATTTTTGTTTGGGCGTTGTTCGAAAAGTCACATTTTCATTATTTATTTATTTCATAACCATTATAATTAGAATTATTTTAATTTTTATTTAAAATAGTTGAGTCAAAAGAAAAAAAATGGCGGTAGTGGCGCATTTGAAGCTTAAACGTTAAATTTTAACTCGTAATAAAAGTTTAACCGATTCGACCGTTTCAAACGTTGTTCAGCGATGCGTTTTATGTTTTATTACTTTTTAAACTCAAACTGCATTTTCTGTTTTTTTTTTGTTTCTCTTTTAACCGACTTTCTGAGTGGAGTGTGCGTACATTTTTAATTTAATTAATTCTAAATTACAACAACAATAATGGAAAAAATAATTTATAATTTTTAGAACGTTTTCCTTTTTTTTATTTTATTTTTACTTTTCTTTTTTCGTTTTGTTTTGTCGAATTCGGTTTCAAGAACGTGAAAAAGAGCGTTTTGTGTGTAGAGCGTAAAGTCGTAACATACAAAACAAACAAAAACAAAAAAAAAAGAAACTCAAATGTGTTATTTGGTTGCGGTCTTTCAAATAATTTTGCGTAGCTAAGCTAATAAGGGACGGTTCCAGTAATAACGAGAACACAATCACAAGTAAATCCGCTGTCCTTATTGTTCAAATGTTGGTGTTGTTGTCGGAACGTGATAAATTTTAAAGCCAATAGTGTTGATAAATTTCAATTTGGAATAAACCTATAAACATAATTTGAATTTTTCAATGCTTTAATCAAATAAAATTTTGTGCAAAATTTTGTATTGTATAATTTTGATAAATATTTGCGACTTTTGTCCTTTTACCTGCCTGCTTTTTAAGTGTGTGTGTGTTTTTTTTTTCTTTTTGTTTTTTTTTCGTTTTTTGATTTTGGTATTGTATGCTGTTTTCTTTTTGGCGTTTTAACTGGGCCGAATAGTTCCTAAATTTTTTGTTAGCAAATTGCTTTTGTTTGCTATGAATTTGAGTTGCGTGTTTTTGCTTTGTGCTTTTCTCAGTTTAAGTTTCAAATAAAATAAAGTTTTTGATTGTCCAAAATTTTGGTTTCGTTTTCATTAATATTTTCAAGAAGTTTTTCCACTTTACTTTACTAATATTTCATTACTATTCTATAGTTGCTAATTGCATCTCGAGCAATGTTTCACTTGCTTCGGAATGCTTCGTATTTTTTGCTTTCTGTTTTTCCTTTGTTTTCTTTACTTTTAAGCTGGCACACTGGCGCACTCTTTTTCTTATGATTCTTGTTTTAAATAAACTGATTGTTAAGCTTTTATATTTTTTCGTTGCTCAAGCGAACTTTGAATTTTTTTTTATTTTTTTTTTGTTTTGAGTAAACATATTTTAAAATATTTTTTTTTTTTGCTTAATAATTCAAATTCAAATAAATAGGAGTTAAATAAAGATGTAATAGCACAGCCATTTCCAAAAAACGTAGATCAACTTCTTGACAATAATATTAAATTATATTATTTTATTATTAATTATATTATTAAATATGTAGTAAATATGTATTTCGCAAGGCTGAATGCTTGAATTCTAACTTTTGCATTCCCCAATTCTTTTTGATTTTCTCTAATTCTTGTGTTGTCTGATTCAGTTTCGGAAAATGATTCCAGAGTATCAATTAGTTAATTTTGGAGTAGTCATAATTTTTAGTTGTTGTTGGAATGTAAAAAAAAAATATTCATATACATAAAAGTGTACATATGCCATGATTGTGCTTTTGTGGGTTTAACCAGTCGATGCTCATTCGGTTTGCCAAAGATTCCTACACCAACATAGTCGTAGTGCTTGCGGCCGCTCACGGCTGTTTAAATCGGTAGACCGACGGCCAGCGTTATCGAGCGAGTTGTGCATGACTACCAGTCGGGGGTGTTCGGATAAGAAGTCCGTTATGGGCAAGAAATATAAAACGAAAGCAAAATTTTGTAATTAGCCGCCGCACCTAGGCAGACAAAGCTAAACCTCTGAGTGCATTTTAGTCAAGAAAAAGCTTCTCATAAAACATCAGCTAATATTCGGAGCCGTGGCCAAATGGATTGGTGCGTAACTACCATTCGGAATTCAGAGAGAACGTAGGTTCCAATCTCGGTGAAACACCAAAATGAAGAAAACGTTTTTTTCTAATAGCGGTCGTCCCTCGTCAGGCAATGGCAAACCTCCGAGTGTATTCTGGTATTCTGCCATGAAAAAGCTCCTCATAAAAAAATAGATCTGCCGTTCGGAGTCGGCTTGAAACTGTAAGTCCCTCCATTTGTGGAATAACATCAAGGCGCACACCACGAATAGGAGGAGGAGCTCGGCCAAATACCCAAAATTATATATAACGGGAGATTTTTTAGCTATTATCTTTTTAAACAGTTGGTTTAAGCAGCTGACGCACGTTTCGTGTTTTGTTTCATTGTCAAACATCTTCAGTTTGGTCTATAATTTAACCATGAATCGTCTTACAAACGAGCAACGCTTGCAAATCATTGAATTTTGTTATAAAAATGCGTGTTCTGTTAAGAAAGTTCAAGATCCACTTTTTTATGGAAAAATTGTCTTTAGCGACGAAGCTCATTTTTGGATCAATGGGTACGTAAATAAGCAGAATTGTCGATTTTGGAGTGAAGATCAGCCAGAAGAATTGCAAAAGGTACCAATGCATCCAGAAAAGGTCACAGTTTGGTGCGGTTTATGGGCTGGATGCTGTTGCGGTTCATTCGACCGTACTTCTTCAAAGATGCTGCGAATCGTAACGTAACTGTGAATACCGTGAAATGATATCCAACTTTTTTTCGCCCAAAATGCAAGAGCTTGACTTGCATGACATGTGGTTTCAGCAAGACGGTGCCACATGCCACACAGCACGCGTAACAATGGACTTGTTGAGAGGCGAGTTCGGTGAACATTTTATTTCACGTTCGGGACCTGTCAATTGGCCACCCGGAGCGAGCGATATAACGCCTTTAGATTATTTTTTGTGAGGCTATGTTAAAGCTTATGTCTATTCAGACAAGCCTGCTCCAATTAACGCATTGGAAGACAACATTAAAGCATTTATATGTGAGATACCGGCCGAAACATTGGAAAGAGTATGCCAAAATTGGACTAAGCGGATGGACCATTTGAAGCGCAGATGTTGACCGCAAACATTTGCATGAAATAATCTTCAAACATTAAATTATATGGACTGTACTATCGATTTGAATAAAAATTTTATGAACTTTTCTGAATTTTCCGTGTGTTTTTTGAAAAAGTTTCCTGTAGCTCTTAAAAAATAGCCCTTTATATATATATATATATATATTCGGAGCTGGCATAATAGGGTTGGCTATATGTCTCTACACAAATTGAAGCAGCAGCTCGCCTAGAAAAGTGATATTAGCAGTATATATTCTGATCACCATGGGCCGCCAGATCTACGTGGCTCCCTCTGCAATCTTATGGCGAGTGGCAACCACCGAATATGCACTCTATATAAAGCGCAAAGTTTTCAAATAAAACGTTTTGGGATCTTAAAATGTTGCCAAGTTTTCGCAAGTAGCTGATAGTAATCACACATAAGTAGGTATATTTATACAAGGACTGTAGTGGAGTCGACAATTACACCTATCTCTTAAAATCGGTTTGTATTCAAAATTTATTTCTTCAGCTTTCTAACTTTCCTGTAACTGAGATCCCTCAAGTTCTTTAACACGTTGACTGCCGAGCGAAATTTGCTGGTTATCACACAGCGCCGCAAGTGTGCATCACATATTTATATTTGAATTGTCATACATTATATATATATATCCTGTTATATGTTTTCAATTTTAAAATCAAACGACAGAAAATATAATTGACGCAATATTACACCAAAAACAATGCGCCGGCACCCATTGCCTGGCGCGGCAGTACAATGCGCCGGGCAATGGGTGCCGGCGCGGCAGTCAACGTGTTAAAGGCATATCTGCCGAGCGCTTGACGCATTCACCTAAATTATGCTCGATAGCGGAACAACTTTTAGTGGCTTCCTTACGTCCACATCTCGACTGGTTCTATAGAAATTATTCCAGGGATATTTAATGAACAAATTCAAAGCTGTGCCCAAATACATTCTGCCTTCAGTGTTCCGCTACATGATGCAAATGGAATCAGTATATTTACTGACAGATCTAAGCTTGATGAACAAGTAGGTGAATGAGTTTACTCTGAATGGTTGGGCATCATCTTTTCGCTTGTCTAATCACTGTAGTGTCGTTCAGGCAGAAGTTACCGCCATAAGAGAGGGTTTATTGTTCCTAAATAAGAGATCCCTAACTACGCGGGAAGCATATGCCTACTGGGATAGTCAGACAGCTCTGAAAGTTTAAAGAGTCAGTAAAATACTCGACAAAAACGGTAGTTGAATGCCACAAATTATTATGCGAAGTATCGCAATATTTTAAAATATACTCGATCTGGGTACCGGGCCATGAAAATATAGAAGGTAATGACAAAGCGGATGAGCTTTTAAGTAGGGGTACAACAGTAAACATTCACTGAGACAATGCACTTATACCGATTCCCTTAGCTATGTGCAAACTATCAACAGACAGGAACTCTACCAATGTTGCTAAAGCCCGTTGGAGGCAAGTAAGTGGGCAAACTTGGTCAGAATGTAACCACGACCGCACAAAATCGCTACTGATTCTTAGGAATTATGACATGAGAAATACGATAGGGGTACTAATAAGGCATTATTTAATTGGAAGGCACGCAAATAAACGGGGGGAACCCAAATGACTTTTGTCGATTCTGTGAAGATATTGAAGAAGAGGAAACTGTGGAACACCTCCTGTGCACATACAGTTTTCTATACAGAAAAAGGCTTTCCTCGCTTGGTTTCGTCTTTCTTAACAGCATTGAAGAGGTCTCTCAAATATCGTTACCGAATTCAACAAAACTCATTAAATCCCCAGGCTGGTTCAGAGAAGACTTAAGGATGTAAAGGAGAAGCTCCAGTGGTATCATAATGGGGCTATTTAGGCCTAAATGTGGCGGTTGACAGCCACTCAACCAAACTTAACCTCGTCTTCGCATTGCTTGGCAGTCTCAGCTCAGAATATTTAGGCATAAGCTTAGGCTATTTAAAAAATGTGTCTGCAAATTGTAAAGACCCCTATGGCGCAGGTCTGAAAAATTAGAGGTCTCACTACTATTATTGTTTGCGTAGTCGCCGATTATGAGACGCACGGTGCCATGAAGCTGAGTAGCAATTTATCATTTCTTATTCTACTTAAAGCTTCTGTAGCATCTGCGATAAGACAAACTTTGTCTTTCCATGCTTTGTTGATACCATTTCGGTAAATTTAGCATTTTTTTTACATAAAAATCACACTTGGTCCTATCTTGACTTAGAAGATGTTATTAGCTTTAGAAGATGTTATCAGCTTTAAATTCCCATTGAAGCAACTGCAGGGAAATCAACTGTATTTTTATTTAAATTTATGAAGATTCAGCAGAACATCCACTGCAGGCGCGTCTCAAAAACAGAAAATTAGCTATAATCATTCCTTTAATAGATGACCTTTAAAATGCACTACTACCAGTTCGCATACTTTGCGCCCCCATTTGCTTAAAATTGGGCGGGGAAGAGGTAATATTTGTGAGTTAGCCAGCTGCTTGATCCTTTATAAAGGGTGGTTAAATTTCAAGGGCCGATGTTGAATGTGAACCACACCTAAACGTCAACGACACCGTGGACTTCTTTCTTTGGGCTTATATGAAAAAAAAGGTGTACGTCGATAAGTCAGCAACAATTCAAGAGCTAAAGGATGAGATAATTCGGCACATTAACGGCAAAGAACCTCAATTATGCCTCAGCGTCGTCGAAAATTTGGACCATCGGTTGGAGGTGTGCCGCCGAGGTCGCGGCGGTCATTTGGCCGATATTTTATTTCATACGTAATTGAGCCATATCAATATTATCATAATAAGGAGAAATGATAATAATTTCCTAAAAAAATTGTATTTTATTCAAAATCAACACCGGCTCTTGAAACTTAACCACCTTTTAGAATCTTTGGCGATTTTGTAGGGGAAACATAAGTTGCTTTCCAAGTTCGGCCTTTGGGGGGGAAAGTATCGTAGTAACTTAATATAGAAGTTAAGAGCTGCGCTACCTAAACTAGTTTTATGAAGCTTTGTTGCGGCATTGATGCGATTTTTTATCTACTCTTTACGAAAATAGTCTTCTAATAATTGATCACAGCCGGTCTTCATCGAGTAAGTGAGTGAGAGTGAGCATCAAAAACGTAGGAAGTCTCAGAGTGCGGTATTGAGCCTCAGGCAAGCGAAGCGATTTGATTTGATGCTTCAGATTTTTTTTTCTTGTTCACTCCTCTCGAGAGCATAGTGCCTCGACAAGACGTGTCTTGCGTTGGTTTCGTTAATCTATTTGATTGCTGACGGGGTAGGTGATTAGCCGGTGGCGGCCGCCGTAGCCGAATGGATTGGTGCGAGACTACCATTCGGAGTTCACAGTGAGAACGTAGGTTCGAATCTCGGTGAAACACCAAAATTAAGAAAAACATTTCCCTAATAGCGGTCGCCCCTCGGCAGACAATGGCAAACCTCCGGGTGTATTCTGCCATGAAAAAGCTCCTCATAAAAATATCTGCCGTTTGGAGTCGGCTTGAAACTGTAGGTCCCTCCATTTGTGGAACAACATCAAGACGCACGCCACAAATAGGAGGAGGAGCTTGGCCAAACACCCAAGAAGGGGGTACGCGCCAATTATAAATATATATAGGTGATTAGCCCGCCTTCAGATAAATTACGTAAACTGTTAGGAAGCGCTGCTATAAGATTGTGCATGGGATATCTAACTAGTCACAAACATCTACGGACCCAGGCGGATAGCCAAATTTGGATTGGGGAGAATAAGACTTCTGGACCTACGAAATCTGAAACATTTAAGTGGACTTAGATACAAAAAAGATCAAAAAGTTCAACTGCTATTATAATGAGTTCTTTCCATAAATGTGTGCTATTTCATGGTTCAATAATTGCGAAGGCATAATAAGCTCGATCGTCCTAGAAGAATGGATGTGTGACTACCATTTGGAAGTGAGCAGTAAAATATGACTAAGTTTCAAAACCCCGGGCATGAAACACCAAATAATAGAAACATTTTTTCTAATAGCGGTCGCCCCTAGGCATGCAAAATCTCCCAGTTTATTTTTGCCATGAAAAAGTGCCTCATAAAAATCATCAGCTTTAACTGTAGGTTCCTCCATTTGTGGAACAACATCAAGATGGACACCACAAATAGGAGTAGGAGCTTGGGCAAACAGCCACACAGCTCTCCACAAACATTTCTTTTAATTTCATCAATAGTTTTAACACTTTTTTGCGTTTTTAGCAAATTTTTTATTGAAGGATCGTAAAATGATTTTCTTACTTTATAATTTAATTATTGTTTCAATTCATTTGTGCGATATTTCTGTAATTATTTACAGTATCTTAGGCGATCTTTGAAACAAAAACGCATTAATTTCTTGAGATCCACAACTAAAGGGCTGCGATATTTTGTAAGCAAATAGTACTGAAGCTGAAAGTACTGAAAAATGCTGGTCTAATAACAAATGCACGCAGGTTCTGATGAATGCACGTAAGATCTGAACCAATTTCAGGGCCTTGCGAGTATAACGAGTCATAAGATAATAGCCTTAACGCGCTCACAAGTAACGATTTTGTTGAAACAGATGTGCGTTTTTTTTTATAGGTTTTTTTCTTTCGAGCCCCAAATCGCGTTCTTCTGCTTTCCAGATACATGTGACAGCACTGTGAATGATATAACGGTTGTTAAACTGAAATCTGGCACTGAAAAAGCTGAAACATTTACGATCGTCGTTCTACAGCTGAAGCATTAATCATTGAATGACCGAGTGGATTTCTGTCTCGAAAAGAGAGATAAACCTTCTACCTTCTTCAAAGCCGGCACAGAAATGTTGGGCATACCATTGATCTCATCGATTAGGGGTGCTAAAAAATCATCTATATAGAGCAAAATTAGTATTCTAAAAGAGACGTGCTCGTGTACTAAGCACCAGCCAAACATTTTCCTACAAAGAAACGTGAATTTGAAGACTATTCGCCAAGACTGTTGGATGGAGAAAAATGAGTTTAAGTGTAAGTTTGCTGAGGAACCTGCCACGACCTGCATGCATTTTGGAAACCGCCCAAAATCATTATGCGCATTTAGTGTGGCACTTAAGGCGGATCAGAAGAAGAAGATCAAGTGGTATGGCATACTTGACGGAATACTTTCTGAGCTATTAACGCAATCTGGGTGGAGGTGTATATCACGAGCATCTGGGAATCTCCTTCAATTTTCCTCTCCACGACTACTGTAGTGCTTTTCAGGCTGAACTAATGGCAATAATAAAAGTCACTGCTACAGTGTGATGCGATACCTGGAGATGATATCTACATTTTCACTGATAGCCAGGCGGCGATAAAATCCCTCACAAAACAGTCGCCAACCTCCAAGGTAGCCATGAAATGCCGCGCATCTCTTAACGTGGTATTTGTGTTATTTCGCCTAATGATAGTTTGTTTTTCTGGCCATTGCGACATTGAGGGGACATGCAGAGCCCATGAACTAGCGAAAATCGGTACCAAATTGACTGATGAGTACATAGACAGTGAAATAGGTATACCCTTGCAAACATGTAAGCTACTCATCCTTGAAGTAATTACAAAGAAAGCAAACGAAAGATGGCGTAATGAAGCCACTTCCGACAGATGTGGCCGACGCTCAATGCTAAACGCATTGAACTTCTACTAAGAAGAGATAAGCACAGTCACTGATTTCAGTTATTACGGAGCACTGCCTAATCGGTAGGCACGCCCGGCGGATGGATGATGGATGTGCAAAGACATGACTTCTACAGAAGTTGTCTAGTCGAGAAAGAGCAAGAAACGATCCCGCACCTTCTGTGTCATTGCCCTGCTCTATCCAGATGTAGACTCGCCATTTTGGACGGACATTTCTTTAATGAATTAGAAGATCTCGGCTGTGTTGAAATTAAGAATCTTACGAAATTCTTGAAAAGTACACATTGGTTTCAGGAGGGATAGGGGCTAGTTCCCCACGCGGCATCACAATGCGCCATGAGCCTGAGTGTGTTCTACAATGGACAACCGCTGCAACCAAACCTAACCTAACGCAATATTTTTGTAGTTTTCAGTTTGAGTAACATCGTTTTACCCACAAAAGCACATTATTGTTGGTTGAAAGTGAATATTTAAAAACAAATTTATTACTTATTTTAGTTAAATATTTGTTTTTGTTTTTTGTTGCTTTTTGTTTAATTTTTTTTATAAATTTTGTTTTTGTTTTTTGGTTGCGTACTACACTTTACGATACAAACTGAAATTTCTTTTGCAAGTTTTGCCAATTTTTGCTTTATAATATTTTCGGTTTTGCTTAGTACTTTAGATGCCAAATAACATTTACAACAACAATTTAAATGTATGTACGAATATATTTAATATTTAAAAGTTACACACCAACAACGTTGAAGAAAGACATCGATAAAAGAAAATGAAGAAGAAAAACAATTAAATGAAATTTAAGAAAAAAAAAAAACAGACACATACGCAAATGTTATGTATGTATGTATACATATTTACGCATATACAAGAATACTTTAATAAAAAAAAAAATATGTATATGCATATAGTTATATAATTTAAGAAACATACGAATCACACACACATATATATATAGAGAGAAATCGAAAAAGTTCCATCTTTTGCAAAGAGTTGCTCTTATGCGGCTTTAGATTTTTAGAGTTTCGTTTTGCGCATTTTTTAGTTGAAACAAAAAAAATTAACAACAAATAAGTTATAGTTGACATTTACCATTTACATAAATAAACAACAATTTATGTAAAAGCGTTCCACATTTAGATGACATTTATATAGTTACTAAATTAATTTAAAGAAAATATTAGACAATTAACATTACTGCTGTTTTTTATTTTCAAAATAAAAATAAACAATTCATTACAAATAACACGCCAAAAACCAGTGTGTGTTGAAAAAAATAGTAGCATTTTAATTGTTTCAAAAAAACAAAACAAGTAAAAAAATTTTGGAAACACTTATTTTTATTTGAAACACCGAAAGCTCTGCTTTAATATTTTGAAAAAAAAAAAAAAAAATTGTAAAGAGTATTTCCTTAAATAAAGTCCAAGTACTTTTACTTTCTTTCTGTTTTGCCTTTGATTTTTGTTACATTTATTTTTCGTAGCACTGAAGATTAGACCCCTCTTGTTTTCTTTTCACATTATTTCATTTGCATATTTACTAAAAAAGTTTATATAATTTTTCAGTTTTTATAAAATATATTAAAAATTTACTAAGAAATGCATAAATTGTAGGCAAAAGCTAGGAATAATAAAAATGAATAAAATTAGTGCTTCATTTTCGGGGGTTGTTGGAATATTCAAAATATGTTCAAATTGTTTAGATATGAACTTTTTTTTTGTTTGTTGGAACTAAGAGTTTGATATGTAAAAGTGAAAGCAAAGGGAAAATAGCAAAATATAGAAAATAATGTTTAATATTTATTTCTAGGTATGCAAGGCAACTACACAATTCTGTCATTCAATTTTTCACCTGTTTCTTTGATTTGCTTAGTTGCAAGCTGGTGTTGGGAGCGGTCAGGTAGCAAAAAGGTCGGAGGTAATAAAAAGTTGTTGTAGGTATTCGCCTAACTCATTTACAGCAAAGTTCAAAGTCTGTTTTCTATAAGTGATAATAACATTTCAAAACATATTTTTATCGGCATATTGCATGCATTGTTATACAGGGTGGCGCAAAATTAATCATCCTATCGAAAGTTTTATGATTTGTGCAAATGGCAGTTTTACTTTAATCATATTTGACCTTTGTGAACTAGCCAGCTGCAGTATACAAACAGATATGCAATGGAGCGCGTAAAGTCAAAGGTTAAAATAAATAATTCCATCACTCAAAATAATTATTTTTTATTTAGTAAAAAAGTTATTTAAAAACCGAATTGATTCATCAAATTAAAAAAAAATAGTTCCATCACTCAGGAATCCCAGTACCACGCTTCTTCGATATTAGTATTGAAGCCCTAAAGGTAAAGTTCAAGATCCCAAATAATCTACTGAAGATTATTCGTAGCTATCTTAACAATCGCGTGCTCTTATACGAAACGCGAGAAGGATGTAAGACTAAACAAATAACAGCAGGTGCGGTCCAAGGATCAATACTCTGACCGGAACTGTGGAATATAAGCTACGATGAAATCCTTCGAATAGATATGCCGCAAGATGTGCCTTTAGTGGGATACGCAGATGACATTGCAGCTGTAATAATCGCTGCACTGACGAAGCCAAAAGGAAGTTAAATCAGGTGATGATCCGAGTTCAGTAGATATACAACTACTCGATGCCACTTTATCGACAAAAAGAGTGGTCAAATACCTAGAAGTGCTATTAGATACATGGCTTACTTACTGGGCGCACATAAATCATACTGCCACAAGAGCTTTCAAAGTAAGCGGCATGTTAAGTAAGTTCATGGCAAACCTTGGAAGTCCAACGCAGAATAAGCGACAACTTTTAATGGACACGACGAACTCGATTCTATAATACGGATGCTAAATATGGGCATATTCACTAAGGGTGCAATGCCGGCGAAAAACTCTGCAATCTGTGCAACGCAACTGCGCTCTCAAAGTGGCTTCGTCATACAGAGCAGTTCTGAAGCAGCGGTTTTAGTTATCAGCGGAACCATCCCCATAGATATTGTAGCACAAGAGCGCAAGCGGAGATGGAAGGCAAACATCTCAGGAATCCCAGTACTACGCTTCTCCGATATTAGAGTTCAAACGCTCACACTGTGGCAGGCACGTGGATGGAACTCTGAATGGTACGGTAGATGGACAGCGAGATTAATACCCGATCTAAAAAAAGTGGGTAGCAAAAAAACGCGGTGAGGTTAACTATTAACTCACACAGTTTTTGTCCGGACATGGGTCCTTTCGTAAGTATTTGCGGCGAATGGGAAAAGTGAGCCTACCAAACTGCATATATGGAGATACTGAGTATGATGATGCGGAGCATAAATTCTTTAAGTGCAAGAGGTGGAACATAGAGAGAATAGAGGTCTGCAATGAGCCCTTGGTGTCCATACATTAAGTGAGTTTAGTTGAATACAATCACTCTACCAATCAATCGTTTTTCAGATGACAACGAAGTAGCAAGAGCCGTGGCTGCGTTGCTTTTTCGTACATCACCAACACAAGCAAGCGCAGGTTTTGCCGGCTTCTGTTGTAAACAAACCCTTGTCTTATCCACTGGCTTTCCACTGCATTCGCTTTAGCGGAGATTGGCCCTTGTTCGCGAGGTTCTAAGAACACCTGCCTATAGAGATCGGACTTGTGCAGGACACGTGTTTGTCCAGTGCCAAATTGAACGCTGTAAGAGCGTTTGCGGTCTCAATCATGACGAAAATGCAACAAATTGATTGGGAAAGGAGAGATCAACGGCGACAACAGCAGTAGCATACCACCGGTGGCGAAATGCTTTAGAGAAACAAAGAATCGAACAGACGCTTGAGACCAGCACTCACTATAGTAGCATAAAGATGACAAGACAATAGATTGTAAATGTCACACTATCGCAAAATTTACAATGTACTATTTACGCCAAAACCACTGAGATAGAACAGGATATTATCGAGTGCGCAGAGTCTCTATACGCCCACAGGAGAGGAACCTGGACGCAGGTACCTGTTGTGTTAGCAGACATAAACGTGGTTCCACTGTGATAAAATATCTTTAGGTCCGGGATGGAATTTGATTGTTATAGTATTATTATTATTATTGTTCGCAGCATGCCTGATATTTTGATTTGAACCTCCTTTATATTCTCTCAGCAAATCAGCTGATTCCTACAAAAACGCTGAGAAGCAGTTAACGGTCTGATGTTGGTCACAATTTCTACATTCTCTTCTCCGTGGAATCATTACGATAAAAAAAATAAACACGTCTCACATACATTTTTCCTATATCTTTCTCTCTCTCTCTCTCTCTCTCTCTCTCTCTCTCTCTCTCAGTCTCTATTTCTCCCTACTTACACAGGGCGAGTCCATCCATGTACTCATAGATGGCTCAAAGCTCGATGGCAGGGTGGGAGGAGATGTATATTCCGAGCATCTGGGGATCTCCTTCAGTTTTCGGCTCCTCGACTACTGTAGTGCCTTTCAGGCTGAACTAATGGCAATAATGAAAGCCGTGACACTGCTACACTGTGATGCGATACCTGGAAATGATATCCACATTTTCACTGATAGCCAGGCGGTGATAAAATCCCTCATAAAATCGTCGACAATCAGTCGACAACCTCCAAGGCAGCCATGAAATGCCGCGCATCTCTTAACGAGATATCTGAGTCATTTCGCTTAATGATCGCATGGGTTCCTGGCCATTGCGACATTGACGGGAACTGCAGAGCCCATGAACTAGCGAAAATCGGTACCAAATTGACTGATGAGTACATAGACAGTTATATAGATATACCCCTGCAAACATGTAGACTACGTATCCGAAAGAAGTTTCAAAGAGTAGCGAATGATAGATTGCGTAATGAAGCCACTTGCAAAATCGCCGGACAGATGCGGCCGACGCTCAATGCTAAACGCATGGAACTTCTACTAAGAAGAGATAAGCACAGTCTGATTTCAGGTATTAGGGGGCACTGCCTAATCGGTAGGCATGCCCAGAGAATGGGTGTGCAAACACATGACTTCTGCAGAAGTTGTCTAGACGAGGAGGAGACGATCCCGCACCTTCTGTGTCACTGTACTGCTCTATCCAGATGTAGACTCGCCATTTTGGGCGGACATTTCTTTAATGAATTAGAAGATCCCGGCTGTGTCGAAATTAAGGATCTTGCGAAATTCTTGAAAAGTACACATTGATTTCAGGAGGGATAAGGGCTAGTTCCCCACGCGGCATCACAATGAGCCATGAGCCTAAGTGTGTTCTACAATGGACAACCGCTGCAACCAAACTTAACCTACTTATATTTTGCCTAAAGCAATTAACGTCTTACACTAATTTAATGCGCAATTCACTTTGCATTTCGACATCTCAAACGTTAAAGTCCATATCCAATCATTATACGCAATCCTCTTAAATCGGTTTTTCATATCCTTTGCTTTCAAAACAAATTCAGTTTATTGTGGCACTAATGTGATTAGCTGGTAAGGAGCCAAAAATTTCCAAAAATACACAGGTCAAACGCAATGCAGCAATTCAATGAGGCACAGAGCGGTTCGGTCGGTCGGTGGGTCGGCCGGTTAGTCAGTCAGTCAACTAGATAAATGAGGGAGCCCATATTTTGGTGGAATTTTTTCACATAATGCAATTGGAAATGGCTGAAAATGGGGTCAGTGTGTTTGCCACAAAAACGTTAGTCCATCTGGTAGTTGGCAGAAACATGGCGGTGCGCCAAAACTCGTAGAAAGGGAGTGAGAAAAAATTTGTTTACTATACGAAAAGTTAATTAAGCACAATGAAGTATTGAAAAAAAATTCGCAAATCTTGATTTAATAAGTGCAGACATATGGAAATATTGTACAGTGTGGCAGAAAAACGTGTGGACGCCACTGATCAAATTGCGAGTTCAATTAAAAATGAGTACAAGCATCTGGCAATAGATAGTCAGTATCTGCAACAAACAAGCAAAAAAAAAAAACCAAAAAACAACGAAGCAGAGGCAACACTAACAACAACAACAACAACAACAACAACTATAACGAAACATCTATCTGCGCTAACATGTTGGCAAAATTCAATTTTCATTACCTAAAAATATGTTATTGATGACATGTTGATGTTGCAACATCTGTCGCGCATGGCAGCGCAATGCGACAGAAAATGTCGCATAACCAGCATACTAGCAATGCGTGTGTGCCACACACTCACAGATTTCCATATATGTATGCGTATTTGTGCTTGTGTGTTGGCATAACTCTGCATCAGTGAAAATCAATAAAAATCATTTAAGTCATTACATGTGACCCATTCAGCGCCTGCATTGGGTTGTTGCATGTTGCCTTTAGCACTGCATGCACTTATAAATAGGTACATACGCGAATATATCGTCACCACGCAGTTAAACCTACTAGTTCCGAACCATCTTACCACCAGTTTGCGCTGCAACTCAAGTATTTGCTCCTCTATACTTTTTTAATGCTAGCAACTGGCATCTTTAACATGGCGATATGCAACAAACTGTCAGTTGCTTACATCAACATCAGCAGCTATACCACTCAACGAACTCGTAAGCCCATGTAGAACTTGCCCCAGTGCTGTCCTGAATGTCGTTTTGCGCTTACTTCCCATCCACTTTTACGTTATTTCCTTCGCTGCTCGAAGAGCAATCAGGTCAAAGGAGGACAATCTCTCAAGGGACATGGAGCATTTTAAGGCAGTTCACACCGTATATCTCCGAACTTCGTACAAATCTTTCTATAAGAAAACTGGAGCTTGAGGGTTGTGCCGGACCAATCTTTTAAAGTAGACATAACTGTAACGAGGAGAAAATCTGCTCCGAAGCTGGTACCTCTGTCAGCACTGACGGCTCCAAGATGGAATCGGGAGTCGGAACAGGCGTTTTCTCCAAATCAGCAAATTTATATACCATATTTTCCTAAAATTGTCGAACAATTGCATTGTTTTTCAGTCAGAAGTTTTTGGGATCCTGCAGGTCTGCAAAATTCTTAAGGAATGGGGAAGCAAGGAGGATATTAACATTCTTTTTGATAGTCAAGCCGCGATAAAGGCTCCAACTACGCCATTGCGCAGATCCAAACTGGTCAACTCCTGTAAGGAGATCAAATCTCTTGGGTGCGCAGGTAATATTTCTCTGATCTATATTAAGTTCTAGGAGATAAGAGCATAGAGGGTAATGATATTGCTGATAAGCTTGCCAGGAAGGGGTCGACTGAATTCGTCTCGGAGGCCTCGTACCCGGTCTTACCCCTGACTGTTGCTAAAAGGGAATTGCATAACTTGTTTCTCAAGAAAGCGCAGAAAAAATGTGGCTTCATTTCTTCATGTGCTATTTCGAAAAATGTTTCGCCTCATTACAATAGACTGAGGACTCAGAAAGTCTTGGGGACTCCACGTCATTCAATTTCGCAACTCGTAGCTTTGTCATTGGACGACCGGTATACACGCGGGAAAGCTAGGTTTACCATTTAACCCACATTGCAAAAGCTGTGGGGATCTTTCAGAGAAAGACACTGTGGAGTACTTTCTTTGTAAGTGTCCGGGTTTGGCTCACTGACTACTCATTTCTTCGAGAGCCTGGAATAGTGCGCCAACTTAAATCTCATCAACCTTTTCTATTACATCAACACCTCAGGCGGGCTGTAGATATTTGCCTGTTGAAGCTCTCATAACGGGACCAAAACGGCGCTTTGGTGTTACTTCGGAAGTGCCAGATTGGTACTTCCACCACTTCACCTACCTACCTACCTTAGCTCATGCAAACATGTTATACGACTTAATGAACTAGAACACCTCAGGTCAGTCGTGTACCAGTCAATGAACTAGTTCATAATGGACCAAACCAAAACTAGTCCAATTTGTCTCAAAATTAGAAATTTTGGTTGAGTTAAAAAAATCAACAAAAATTGATAAATGAACGTTTCAAAAATTATTTATTATGAATTAAATTATTTAAGATTTTTTTTTATAAATTTGAATTTGTTGTTCCATTTAGCAAATATTTGTATTTGATTTGTTCTGAAACTAAATTAAAGCAACAACAATAAAAGCAATAAACATAATAAAAAAATACTTGTTTTGCACACAACTATAATTCATCATTTTTCAACTAGTAGAACTCTAGTCCCTCACGTACTAGTGCGGTATATTCCCCAAATACCAGTTCATGAACTTAAAATGTTTGCTGAGTAGTTCGACTTTTCGCTGCTAGGATATTACGGGTACTTCACTATGCGTGTGTTAGTGCAGCAGAAGTATGGCGCATTGTGTGGGCCAAATGGCCAAACGCCAATGTGGGCAATTTCAATTTCGTTGGCACACACCTGCACGCAGTTGACATGGCTATATGTATTTTATTTGGGAGTAATTGTTTTGTATTCAATATTTCCAATGTTATATTAGATTAAATTCATAATTGAATTGGTAAACGCGCACTGATGATACGAGTATGCAGTGCTTATTCGAAATTAATGTTTGCGACAGCACCTACATTGCATACGTTTATGTGGATGTATGTATGTATGTATGTGCATACAAGTGCATGCATAAAAAGGTTCGGAAATTATCACCCACTCTTAGCTAAAAAGACAATCTTGAGCGGAGTTCATCTGGAGTAGTTCGCTCCTCTGTGGCCAGGAATTTATACAAAACTCGTGGTACCTTTCGCGACCAACTGATTCAAGCTTGTCTATTGTATGCGAGGAGGTAGAGATTCAATGTCAGTTTGAAAGTCGTTGTGAGAGATTGTACTGCCACGGAAGTGCCTTTGAGCCAAATTGTGGCCTCTTTTATTGCTGTCAGTTTCGCCGAAAATACGCTGCAACCATCAAGTAGACGCAGGATTTGGTTCAGTGGGAGTTCTTATAATGGAGAAGAAAATTTTTTTCACTTTGACTATGCAGCATAGTTCTTGCTCCCAGTGAATGAGCACCTCTGCTCCGATATCCCAGTTATTCCCAGTAAAATATCGGACATGTTATGCTCAAGCTTTTTAAGAACATCTGAGGAGATAGAAGAGGACAATGTTGTCACTTCTTAGGTGAGAAATAATGAAGCACGCACAAAGCACATTGAAAAGGCGGTAGCAGTAGAGCAAAAACAACAATAGAAATGCTTTTCGATTTTGCTTGTAGTCCCTAGAATGTCAAAATCTATAAACAAAAATTTACATTTTAGAGTAGTTCAAATAAAGTTGAACAATTCAGTGATAAAAAAACGAAAGAAAAAGTCAAATGAGCTGCAAATAGTAGTAGAACCCCTCTTATCTGTTTAGAAAACTGAACACTCGGAATGAAATACTGATAAACAGCGGAATGCGCATAAATGTGAAGAAACCCGAATACTTGCACTTGCACCTACCGTTTGGCGAAGAGGAAACAGACCAACGAGAGGCCCCCTGTATTTATGGAGAGCCAATAACAGTAACAACAAGTTTCAAGTACCTAAGAACGATTCTGAGCGAAAAGGGAAAGTTGTGCAACACAAGCTAAGGACAGCCAGAAAATGCAAGTGGCGGAAATGAAAATGCTTCGTTGAACAACAGAAATAACGCGCGTGAACAAAGTGAAAAACTTCGAGTTACGAGAAGTTATGAAAATTGCACCAATTTCAGAGAAGATAAGAGAAGACAGGCTAAGATGGAACGGATACGAATGCGTAGAGACGAAGGCCACAACGTCAAACTCGCCATAAAAATAAATTAGGTAACAAGAACTAGAGGAAGATCGCAATTGAGCTGGTTAAATACGATACAAAGGACATAAGAGATGATTTGACGAAGGAGGACAGAGGAAACTGGCGTATGAGGAGAAGGGGAGCCGATCGCGAAGGCAAAAAGAGAGAGAGAGAGGGGGCAAAAAATAGTAATAAGTGTAGCAAAGTTATTTAAAATTGCGTATTGCATACGAAAATTTGACTCAAGAAATTATGCTTGGTCATTTCTTAATAATCTTTTTTTTTTGTTTGTGGAGTTTTCGAGTGTCTTGAGGTTGGCTATGAGCGTTAATGCAGAGACCAACCGTCATTATAGAGTTTATGCCTTCGGAAGAATTTAAAAAAAATTGTTTTTTTTACTTGCCACAATATCAGAAAAATGTCCTACTCAAAGGATTTAGATGGAAGAATTTTTGTATTTTGGCGCCGCACTTTTCAGTTCCATGCGTACTGTACCGCGAACTTTAAATGCGTTTTTCTCGAAATTGCATTTTTCTGGTCAGTGGAAGAAATCTTGACCAATTTGCTTGCATTTTAGCTGTATTGGCATGGCATTGCCGTCAGCCGAATGGTTTGGTGCGTGACTACCAGTCGGAAGCACATGAGTTTGAAACACCAAATGATAAAAAAAAACGTTTTTCTAATAGCGATCACCGCTCGGTGGGCAATGGCAAACCTCCAAATGAATTTCTGCCATTAAAAAGTTCTTCGAAAAAACGATCCGCCGTTCGTGGTCTCTCCCTTTGTGGAGCAACATCAAGACGCACACCAAAAATAGGCGAAGGAGCTCGGCCAAACACCCTAAAATTGTGAAAGCGCCAGTTATATTTATAAATATAATATATTGGACTTTTTCAATGAAATTCTGTAAAGAAATACGAGTTGATTTTTTCATTATATTATAAAGGATTTTCCAATAAGAGGTATTATTTTGATATTCAAAGAAAAAAGCTATTTTTAATATAAATGATCGGATGTTTATTCTATTATAAAGCGGAAGGTATGCCGTTAATAGTGGAAAATAACATCAGGCAAATGACCACCACGACCACGCTTACAGGACAATAACCTTTTCGTACCATTTGCCATAACCGAATTGTCCTCGATAGCATCATGAATTCCATCTTTGAGGTCTTCAATCGACCCTGTGCTGTTGGCGTAGACCTTCTCTCTCGCGTGGCCTCGAAGAAAAAAGTCACAAGGTGTTAGGTTAGGTTAGGTTGAAGCGGTTGTCCTGTGGGACACACTTGTGATACCGCGTGGGGAACTTGTCCCTATCTCTCCTAAAATCAGTGTGTGCTTTTCAAAAATTTTAAAATATCTCTGATTTCTGTAGAAGTGAGATCTTCCAACTCATCAAAAAATTGTTTCCCTAGAATAGTAAACCTCCGCCTGGATAGAGCAGGGCAGTGGCATAGTAGGTGCGAGATTGTCTCTTCCTCGTCCTCATCTTGACAACTTCTACAGAAGTCATGTGTTTGCACACCCATCCTTTGGGCGTGTCTGCCTATTAGGCAGTGCCCCGTTATGACTGAGATCAATGTGCTAGGACTGTGTTTATTTTGGCTTAGCAGAGATTCTGTGCGTTTAGCATTTAGAGTTGGCCAAAGTTGACGGGCGATTTTGCAGGTTGCTTCATTTCGCCATCTTTCGTTTGCTTTCTTTACAATTACTTCAAGGATGAGTAGCTTACATGTTTGCAAGGGTATACCTATTTCACTGTCTATGTACTCATCAGTCAATTTGGTACCGATTTTCGCTAGTTCATGGGCTCTGCAGTTCCCCCCAATGTCGCAATGACCAGGAAACCATGTTGTCATTAGGCGAAATGACTCAGATATCTCGTTAAGAGATGCGCGGTATTTCATGGCTATCGTGGAGATTGTCTACTGTTTTGTGAGGAATTTTATCGCCGCCTGGCTATCAGTGAAAATGTGGATATCATCTCCAGGTATCGCATCACACTGTATCAGTGTCGCGGCTTTTATTATTGCCATCAGTTCAGCCTGAAAGACACTACAGTAGTCGGGGAGCCGAAAACTGAAGGAGATCCCCAGATGTTCAGAATATACACCTCCGCCCACCCTGCCCTCGAGCTTTGAGCCATCTGTGTAAACATGGATGGACTCGCCCTGTCTCACGTCGTCCCGTTCTCACTCTTCCCTTGAGGGTAGGAGGGTCATAAACGATGTAGGTGTTAAAGGTGTTAAATCACAAGATCTCGATGGCCAATTGTGATCACCTCTTCGAGAGATAACACGGTACGGAAACTTTTCCCGTAAAAGATCAATGGTTTCGTTGCTTTTGTGACACGAAGCGCCGTCTTGTTGAATATAAACGTAGTCCACATCAATACCATCCAATTCCGGCCATTAACAATCGTTAATTATCTCTCCTGTTTAACACCTAACACCTGTTATTGAAAACCGCTTTATTACTATGTTAGAAAATATATTTGTTTTGGAATTTTTTTTACTTTTACTTAGGTTAGGTTAGGTTACGTCCTTCGACGCCCCTAAGCCAGTTCGAGGCTCCTTGTGATACCACCGGAACTATCCTATCCTAACTCTACTTGGTCCTCTCTAAAACTATTGTGTGGCCTTTAAAAAGCTGGCTATACTAGTTAGTTGTTTGAGATTCTCAACATCCGTATTGTTGTCTAGAAAAGCGAAATCAAGCAATCTCAACCGTCTTCTACACAGAGCCTTGCACCCGCATAGACGGTGTTCGACTGTCTCTTCCCCTTGTATATCCTGACAGCTTCTGCAATAGTCATTGCACATTGCCCAGTCCTATCACCTACTACGATTCTTAAATCCATCCTATTTAGTTTAAGTAGACTCTTAGTGCGACCCAAATTCTATTCGGGCTAAGTTTATCTACTAATAGCGCAGGTGTTTTACTGTTCCCAGTTGAAATTTGTAGTAATGGTTGGTCTCTCAATTGAAAGTTGTTGCCAAGGGCATGAACATATTGATATTGTCTTGACTAATTTGGAGTGAAGAGCCGAAGCTAGCTAACTCTTTTGTCTTACAGTTACCTTTAATGCTACTGTGCCCTGCCACCCAGAGTAGATTAATAGAAAAATACCGTGCAAGTATTTTTAACAATTTGTAACACTTTTTTACTGTCATAGACGAGTGTTTACATGGTTGGCGCGATTTCAGACCGGCCTGCCTATAGACGTAAATGAAGACTTCTCTAACTGTGACTACGCTTTTATTTAGCGCTAAAAGGTTAACTGCGATTGCTAAGATTTCTGCTTGGATCAAGCAAAAGAAAGGTTATATTTTACCTTTGACTTAACTTTTACTTCACTCATAAATAACTCTCGAAGCGCATATGTTAAGCCGAAAAACACAATAATACTGGAATGAAGCTATTTGAAAAACGACTGGAATATAACAACTTAACATCTGATTAAAGTTAAAATGGTAAAGGTCCTCAAAATTAAAACATTCAGCTATTCTAAATTACCTCACCCGGCTTACTTTTTCCACTTTCCGCACCAGAAAAAATGAGAAATCCATTTTTTTTCATCTTTTCATGACTTTTCTAATGAATGTACGTATGAAGAAATGAATTTGTTATCGCCGCAGCCAATAGATCATCAAATCATCAGAGCTTTGCAAATACTGCAAATATCATCAACAGTCATCGACTGCCCGGCGGTCAAATGGAAATTGAACTCATCTCGTCGGCGACGTCTATCACTTAGTTAAGTAAATTTGAGCAGCGCCGAACCCAACCCCAAAAATTACTAGTATCTATTACTAGCATCTATTGCAACAGCAACAACAACACGCATTTGCATGCGGATGAAAGTGACGTTCAACAGTTGCCAGCCAAGTTAAGCAAATTGGACACCAGTTGGAGGCAAATGTGGAAAAAAAATGGAAAATCGAATGGTCTATATTTGCGCAGGCCACACAGTTAGAAGATATGACCGAGCTTGGGAGAGGATGAGCAACAACCGAAATATGTTACACCAAAAACTACACAACGCAACTTGTAAGTTCATAAACATATACAGAATGTACAGGGTGGCACAAATACTGGTATCTTCTTGATTCGTAAGTTTGCTCTTTGCTTAACAACTTGACATTAACCAAGTAAGTACCATACAAATTTTACATAAAGGTCTTGAGCGAACGCTTCCAGGGCTACAACGGGCTACAACGACTTAGAAAGTCTTTCATAAATTTCTTAGTATCGAGAATTTCCCTATTTGAGTATCGAAAAATACACACGTGATTGTCGATAAGTCAGTGCATTGACAAAAAGTGCAGTTTGTAGTGGACTTCTTAAATTGCCCTATGAGGCATCATTGTCTATATTTTTCGAAAATGCTGACGAAAACGAAATTCTGCCTACCGGTGAGATCTTCAAAGCTGTGGGATCGAACTTTTACTGAGCGATTTATCATGTCATACAATTCATCGATTAAATCTGGTTTTGTGTAGCAAATTCGAGACTCGGATTTCGTGTCGTGACAACGTCAATTGAATCATAACTCCGATTTTATACCTGCAAACTTTCATTTGTAGAGTATCGTTTAAGCCGAGGTAAAAATTAATCGAGAGGGATTAGATTAGATTAACAGGCTGTATTACGATTACGCAGAAGCAAAATTAAATCCGATTCCATAACAAATTTTTGTGGTAGTTCTTCCTATAATCAGCGATTTTATGTCGAGTGATCCAAGTATTTTGGATATTATCGTCAGTTTTTCTAATAAAATAAATTAATACAATAATTGGCGCGTGCACTTCAGCTAGGTGCTTGGCGTCTTGATGTTAGCCCACAAATGAAGGGATCTACAGTTTCAAACCGACGCCGAACGGCGCAAGGTTTTCTATAAGGAGCTTTTGCATGGCCGAAACACACTCGGAGGTTTGTCATGGTCTGCCGAGTGGTACCGCTATTAGAAAAAAAACTTTTTCTGCCAAGCATTGATTTATTTATGGGCTAGCGTATAATGAGAAGTATAGTAAGTCGCGTATAATGGAGAGTAACATTTCAAGGCCATGCAACGTTTTGGGCATTTTCGTTCCACGAGAGAGAAAAAAGATATAACGTAGAGGAAAGGGAGAGAGAGAGCTATACCTTATATATATCTTAGATACATTTTAGGCTATTTTTCTTGAGTTTGTTTTTTTCGGTCAAAATATAAACGACAGGTAGGACTATGTTACTCCACAGGTAAACTTTGGCAAGAGGTCTGAGAGCTTAGAATCCTGGCTGAAGAGCTTAGAATCCGTTTACCAAGCACATACTTTCTTCCTAACAGATGGATCCAAAATAATGGAATGTGTAAGAGTGGCTGTCTTCCCTCCGCAGTTTGATCTCCGAAAGTCTTTCAGGCTACCTAGACACTGCAGCCCATTTCAAGTTGAAATCTATGCTGTAACCAAATCAGTTGAATTAGCGTTAGAATTTACACCACTCGACACTCCCCTACATCAGGCACTCCCCTAGTCAAGCTGGTATTAAATCAATAATGGCTGTAATGACTAGCTCGGACTGCGTTCGACACTATTTATCCAAAATGGATGAGCTGCACGAGAATAGACAAGTCACAATGCACTGGGTACCAAGGCACAACGGAAAAGAAGGAAATTAAAGAATTGACAAGCTTGCTAAGGCAGGCACAGGCTTACCAAGGATGCTTATGCCGAACATATATGCCTAACTCTCAGTTTCGAAGACGGAACTAGACGAGGAACTAACTCTGGAAGAAGTAAGGATTGTGAAAATAATGCTATGCACTTGCAACACGCAAATAACCAAGTTTATTCTAACGCTCTCAAGGAAGTAATGTAAAATATTGGATGGAGTACTGACGCCATATTATCGCTCTGCATATTACGCAGCTAAAATTCTCCAAAATGACGCGTGTAACTTATGCGAAGATACCTTAGAACATCTCCTTTGTCACTGCTCTGATCTAAGCAGAACTCATTTCAACTACCTGCGATCGGTATACTCTCATCCATCTTTGAAGGATATTGCTGACAAAAGTTTGAACTGTCTAATGAAACTCGGCAAGACATGAATCACGAACTATGTTTAACACTACTCCAACAACACTGGTAACACTAGGGACCCGTGTGGTCTATGTAAGATCTATTCAGATCAGCAAGACATACCTAACCTAAGCTAGGCCAAAATATGTTAACTAGGTAAAATGTTTGAAGTACCACTCAAGTAGCACTACAGCGCCGTTTTGATACCATTAAGAGACCTCCAACAGGCAAATATCTACAGCCAGTCGGAGCTGTTGATGTAATGGAGAAGATTGATGGGATTTAGGTTAGAGCACTGCCCCAGGCTGCCGAAGAAAGGGGTTCCGAGTGACCTTAATCGTCTAGCTGCCAGGCCCGGACATTTATAGAGAAAGTGCTCGACTGTCTCCTTATCTGAATTGTTCTCACAGCTTCTGCGATGGATGTTAAATGGTAAACCTAACTTTTCCGCGTATGTACCGATCTTTGATTGACCGGTAAACAAAGTTACGAGTTTGGAAATGGAATGACGTGGAGTTCCCAGAACTTTCTTAGTCCTCTGTCTATTGTACTTGGGCCAAGGGGTATTCGAAACACCCCATGAAGAAATAAACCTCATTTTTTCTGCGCTTTCTTGACAAACAAGTTGTGCAATTCCACTTTAGAGTCAGGGGTACGCGGATGGCGTAAGAGGTCTCCGAGACCAATTCAGTCGACCTCTTCCGGCAAGCTCATCAGAAATTCCATTTCCCTAGGTTAAAATATACTTTTCAAAAAAAAGTTTTGCGCCATTTTTGAAATAGCTGATTTTTTTCTTACTTTTTTATGAGTAGCTGCGACTATGCTCAGTAATCCCTGCAAGTTTCATAATGGAATTAAAATATTTTGTCGGGTTATTTTCAAACATACAGTGACTGACATGGAATCGCTCTAATAATGAACCACATAACATAACATAAGAGAATTAATTCTGTATAGGCACTTTATTTCCCTTTCAAAGACATGCTTCAATTTGGAGCACCCTGTATACGCATAAACGTATAAGCAAACAATTGGCACACACTAAATTCACTGCTAGATTATATAGAGACTACAAATATGGTAGGCTCTCAGTGGCTGCAGTGAGCTTTGCAGTTGTCCTTGTTTTTCTGTTGGAAGCGAACGGCAGCTGCTGGTCAGGGATATTGAGTCGCCAATACGGCGAATATGTGCAGTTCTAAATATATTCAGAAGGTAGTCGCAATGAATATGTTGTTGCAAACGAGTGCGACTCTTCATCACAAACATATCAACACTTGAATGCATGCGTGTGTTTGCGTGTGTGCGTGTATGTGTCCCTACTAGTGCCACTCAAGTAGCCGCATTCAACATGCCACATATCACACTTTAGTCTGGAGTTGGCTGCTATTTCTCTAACCTCTAACTGCACTCTGTAGAATGTTGCTTTATTTTGTTGGCAACATGCTGCCAATATGTTGCAAACCGGGGAGAAAAAATGTGGCGCAATTTTTTCCACACATTTCACTTTTCGCCAAAAATGTAGTTAATGGGAGTAATGCGCTTAGGCAGTTAGCATGCGGCAACAATTTTTTCTTCGCTTCTTTGCTCTTGTTTCCTTGCTTCTCTTCATTGCATTGGGAAGCAGGAGAAGCAAAGGAAGCATAACGCAGACACATCATCAGCATGCAACTTGTCCTTCTGTGCGATGCAGAGTGTGGCAGTTGTGAAAGCATTTGACCGCAAAACTGCGATTTCCATGAACTTTCCGACAATTTTTCTTTTGCGCAAGTTTTTTTTTTTTTTTGTGATTTTGCGAATTTCTGTTTTTTGAACTCGGCGTTTTTTACTTCTTTTACTTTTTCATGCTGGTGCGTGAGAGCTACCATGTCTAAGGCTGTGCTGTAGGCGACGTTTTATTGAATTTTATTGACTGCCGTTTGTAGTTATTGAGTTCAATTTGCCAATTGGCGAAGCTTACATTTGTGAGGATGAATTTATTGCAAAAAAAGTGAAGCGACAATAAAAATAGAAGGACTATCATAATAAGAAATTTCATGATTTTAAGGGGGGAGCCTGCTTTAGAGGCTTCAAAAAATCCATTTTTTTGTTTTTTGCATAAATGTCTTCCCAAATTATTCAAGAATGTGTCCTCAAAATTTCAGGAGCAAATTCAAAATATTTTTGAAGTTACAGAAGAAATTGTGAGCAAGCGTCGAGCAGGTATACTAGCGGCCGGATCGCTCGAAGTGCGATTTCTCGGTTTCTTATATTTACGATTTTTCCTAGTTGGCGAGAAAGATAGGGAAAAAGTTAAACGTCCTATCGAAACGAGATAACATTGATTGTATTCGGAATTAAATTCTCTTCTAGTTGAACCTAAAAAACCTTAAGAAAGTTATGATTAACCGACTTTTTAAACAATTCACTTTAGGAATTTGTTTTTCCAAAAAAAATAAATTTTTTTAATTAGCGAAAAATTGTTGAATTTCTCACTTTTTGTTTAATTTCCTTGGTTTAACTAGATAAACTAACTGGTTTAACTAGACTAAAATAAACTTTTTTTTGGGTTTTTGGTTTCAGATGAAAATTGCGACCTGCACCTTTCCCGCCGCACGACACATGCACACTCGAGGCGCCTGGCAAAATGCTTGCACCAGCCATAATATGACATATATTTTAATGAAAAAATTTGAAAAGACTATTGAAATATATAACAATAAAACTTGGAAGTTTCGTTCCAATCGAATATTTCTTTCCTTCCTAAAAAAATCCACGAAAAAATCAATTTTTGAAGCCTCTAAAGCAGGCTCCCCCCTTAAAGTTTTAGTAGCATCTATTGAAATTTAATTGAAAAATTTTGTGCGACATTAATTTTTTTGGGATTTTTTCAATTCAATTCAATTTTTACAATCTTTTATACTTAAGGGGTTATATACCTTGTGTTTTTCAAAAAAATCAAAATAAATTTTATTTCTTTATCGTAAAGTACAATCCCTTGAGAACATTTTCCAAAAATTTCATAGAGATCTGAGCAATAGATCGAAAGTTACAGCGTTTTAAATTGTGCGTCGTCACGTCCTGAGCGTACGGCCTCATGCGGCGCTTGAAACTTTAAACGCGATTATCTCAAAAACGTGTTTTTCCAAAAATGCTTTTGCGGTGGACGCGATTGCAAAAAAAGTATTCAACCGATTTTTATAATTTTTTTTTTAAATTGTTCGTAATTAATGTCGCCTCTTAGTGAACGATCAACTTTTTATGTATAAATTTTTATTTTGCAGATATGAATTTTTTAATGCCAATTTTAGGACTGTAGAAGTGGAGTTTTTTAAAAACATGTTCCTATTTTCACAAAAATCAAAATATTTAATATATTGATCGTTCACTAAGAAGATATAACCCTATACTAATGAAATCTTTTCGATTTTTTGATTTCAGTTGACTTGGTGGACTTGAATCGCGTCCACCGCAAGCCTCTTCCAAAAAAAGGGTCTTGGGGGAAAACGCCATAACTCCGCCATTTTTAAATATTTTTACACAAACAAAGCCTTTTTTTTTTCTTTAAACATTGTAATATCCAATAATAAAAACTTTTATACAATAAAATTATTGCTACATATCTTTAAAAAAAACCCAACTTTCGCTAATTTCACCGGACCACAAGGTATATAACCCCTTAAGTAAACTCGGATTTTCAATACATTTGTCAGTGCATTGTCGACGGTGTGTTAGACGACCCCCTTGAACCAGTTGCTGGAGTGAAACTCGGCTGCATTCTGCCCCCCCCTTTTGTTTCTGATCATAGTTGATGGCGTGCTTGGCAATGCCCTTGACGCTCAACCTAGAAGAGGCATTATCTGAAACCCAATCAGCGGCAGGCTAATCACTTACCCTGCCAGAAATCATATAGATTAACGAAACCAACGTAAGACAGGTCTTGTCGAGGCCCTATGCTCCCGAGAGGAGTGAGCAAGGGAAAAAAATCAGCATGGAACAGCTAGATGAACTCGATTATGCTAACAAGACATTACTTTGATAACGCAACAAAGGGGACATATGCAACTCAAGCTCAATGACAATTAATGGTACCAGAACTGGCGCATTCACATTTTACGGGCAACCTATTTGATTCCAAATTCAAACTTTTTAATGAGAATTAAAAACAATTTACTAACTTAAGGAAGAGTTATCAAGAGAGGAGTGGGCAGGATTTACAGCCAGAGCATAGCAAATATGGTTAGGGATGGCGCGAAGTTGTATGGCAGGGTTGGTGAGGAGTATTCTACGAAGTTTGGTTGCCAGACCACTGTAGTGTTTCCAAAGCGGAGGTATCCGCAATTAAAGAAACAGTGAATTTGTTGCCTACCTCTCCAATTACTGTCAGGCAGCTAAATAGTATATCTACTCCGACAGCTAGGCGGCAATTAGGACTTTGGGCTCTTTGAAAGTGCATTCGAAATCAGTCGGGGAATGCCTCACTTCTCTTTAAACTTCGTCCGCATACTTCGATAGTAGGTTCATTAGGGTCCGTGGTCACAGTGGCATAGTGGGAAATTGCTGGGCTAATGAGATGGCCAGATAGGCGACCCTCGTGTCGATTTCATCGCAAAATGAGAGGATTAAGATTCTCTTGAGAACCTCTGCTCTGCTAACGGAAAGATGTGCCTCGCGTCAATTCAGTGGGCACTGGGTTAGTGCGCAGACATGCACAGTCTAGCTCTTAAATTTCATGGGTGTCCTAACCGGGCCTTATACGTGAGGTGCTCATGCGGTGAGACTTGTAATTATCTCAAGTCCTTGCTGCAGAAGCTGTGTGGAGATCGAGGTGGAATCATTTCCGCACCTTTTTTCTCAGCTGCCCCCTGCTCTCATTGCGCTAAGATTCAGACACCGAAGCTCTCACTTTTTTGCTACCCCTGCTGATTTAGGAGATTCAAATATTACGCCCTGGTGTATTTCATTAGGTGATTATAGTGGATAACGTAATTCCGCGCCGTTTGGTCATTATCCTCCTTCTTCCACACTTTTCGGTTTTTTTTCTGTTTTTTCCTTGTATGTCATCACAATGGACGAATTTGATTCATTGCCGAATTTGATTCTTTGGGCAGCTATTTATCCTAACTTAGTCTAGCGAAGATTAAAGGCTAAGGGAGATAAGCTAGCACCCTGTAGCTATTGGGCTACAACCGGCTAAGTTCCTATTGGAAAGGTACAATCAAATGAGTTTCAGGCGTCTCATAAACCTCTTTAAGAACAAAGAGAGAATGTCCGTGTGCTTTCTTAAAGGCCACACATGGCCGCCATACAAAATCCAGAGGACGACTGATCTGTTGGGGTGCTCTCGGCCAAACATCTCACGCATCAATGCAACCCTTACAGGCCGTTGAAAAGTAGGGGATCATGCAGCTGGACTCAACCTACCCTTCAAACCTATCTGCAGAAGCTGTCAAGCAGAAGGAGCGAAGGACAGTCTTTTCCACTACTTATGTGAATGTCCAGGGCTAGCTAGGCACGACTCCGCTTCTTTGGTAAGCCTTTTTTGCAGCAAATTAATGACATCGCAGATCTGGATCTGAGTTAGAACAAAACAAAACAAAAAAACACAAACGGCATTATACGAGGACGGTGGTAATAAAACGGTGCTGGTCACTAATTAGGATTATTTCAATGGAAATACTCAACCACTTCAACAACAACAACAACTTACAGACCACTGAATTTGGGGATATATTCCAGTGACTCATGTCATTTTTTCCGAACAATCCACGGAAGCTCCAACACACCTTCTTCTCGAATGTGATGCCATGGGGAGAAGAAGTAGTAGCCTGGTGCGGCTGGAAGAAATGCATATACAGTCAGTCCAACCCAGCTCAGTCTTAAACAGGGTTTGGGTGAGGTACTGTGTTAAGTAATTGCCCTCATAAGACATCTATATAAACATCTCGTCACCAATAGAAAGTGTATAAAATGATATTATTACAGAAAAATGCATAAAAAACATTAGAGAGTCATCGCATACTCGCAAGTGGGAATATTCGAACGCTGATCCTAAGCTGTTCTAAGCAGACAAATTTCTTATTAGCTGCTCATATGCCTTGCTGCTTCGTTCCACAAAGGAAATACGCACAGCTGAACTTTACGCCCAATATTTCGATTAGCCTGTTGCATGTGCCTAAAGCCATTGAACCTTAATATACTCACACATTTGCATAGGGGTTGTTGTACAGTTACTTAAATTCAAATTCTTCATAAGCGTCTTCAATGTCAAAAACCTCAAGCAGACGACAATAAAACCCAACGAAATTGTATAAGCATGCGATGAAATGAAATGCAAAAACAACAAAAAAATAGTAATAATCCAAAAAGTAAGAAGAAACACTACGCTAGCCAGGCCAGGCGAAAGATGTTCGCCAAAGTGAAGGATGAATGGCTGCAACCGAAGATTTCCTTTGTTGAGCTTGAACTTGTTGTTGCTGCGTTGACTGCCTTCACTGCCAACGTAGATGAAAAATTAGGCAGGCTGAGGCCGAAACGCAGTGATACGCAAGCACACACACACACACACACACACACATGTGCATATGTACAAACACTTGTTGTAACACGTCTACAAGTTCAATGCACGTCCAACGAGTGCACTGAACTTCGCACACAAACACACAAACATACAAATACAAAAGCCAATGGGCCATCGGGCTGCCGGGCTATCATCAGGCAGCAAGGAAAACTTGCTAAAGGATACTTACGCAAACATTTGCACTGAGTTCGTAGCATACGTACAGGCGCACGCAGCAATCAGGCGGCAAAAATAGCAAGCGCATGAGAGGAGGCAATGTATACATTACCAGATAGCCGAAATTAAACAATTTTGCATGGGCGTCGTGTATGCATGCATGTGTGTAGATGTGTGCGCTGCCACTGCTTATTGCGTATTTTCGCATTTATAGCATTGAACTTTCTGTTTGACCAAAAGATCCTGAAAGTACAAAGGCTCAGACCAGCTGTACAGTTTGTTAAATAATTGTGGCACAGTGAGTTATTGCCACGTTTTGACAATTTAATTGTTTCTTATTTAATTGTAACAATTTTTTTTTTTCAAGAAAACATAAATAATTCTCATACAAAAATCTTGTAAATTCCGGAAAAAAACTTTGTGAAAAAAAAAGAAATTACAAACATTTTTTGTGCCAATTTGAAACATTTTAATCAGAATTTGCACAAAAATTCGAGTCATGAGTGCTCAACATTTTTTTATGGGAAAGAAAACAAAAATTGTTTTTCGAAAAATCACTGGAATTTTGAACCAATTTTTGTAATTTTTTTTTCATTAAAACATAAATAATTCACATACAAAAATCTTATAAATTCCGGTAAAAAAATTTGTGCAAAAAAAAATTTTTTTTTCTGCCAGTTTGAAATATTTTAATCAGGATTTGCTCGAAAATTCGAGTAACGAGTGCGCAACATTTTATTTTTTTTGGGAAAGAAAACAAAACAATTTTTATGAAAAATCACCGGATTTTTTAACCAATTTTTGTAATTTTGTTTTCATTAAAACACAAATAATTCACCTAATATATAAAAATCTTGTAAATTCCGGTAAATTTTGTGCAAAAAAAAAACAAAATTTTTTTTGCCAATTTGAAATATTTTAATCAGAATTTGCACAAAAATTTTATTTATGGGAAAGAAAACAAACATTTTTTTTTGAAAAATCACCGGGATTTTGAGCCAAATTTTTGTAATTTTTTTTTTTCATTAAAACACAAATAATTCACATACAAAAATCTTATAAATTCCGGTAAAAAACTTTGTGAAAAAATACCAACATTTTTTGTGCCAATTTGAAACATTTAATCAGAATTTGCACAAAAATTCGAGTCATGCGTGCTCAACATTTTTTTATAGGAAAGAAAACAAAAAAAATGTTTTTGAAATATCACCGGAATTTTGAGCCACTTGTTGGCTGGACAACTCTGGTCGGGTCTACGCCTGCTGCAGCATATGACTGCAATTGTCTCGGTTACGTGTCTGCGTCCTCCATGCCCGATTCCCAAAAAAAGCCTGCGTCTTCATCAACAACGTCCACCCATCTGAGCGGCTCCTTCATCTAAGGGGCTCCTTCTTCTATGTCTGTGGCACTTTCCAAAGAGTATTGGTTGGAGTGCCTAATATGTGACCGGCCTATCTCAGTCTGTTGCACTTCATTACTACAAAAACTTAATAGGTAATGAAAATTGTTTGAGTTTTTTTTTTCAATTGGAACAAAGTTTGAGACTTGCATTTATATGGTTGTTATTATATAAAAGAAACTAACTTTTCATAAAAAAATTATTACAATGAATTAAGAAAAAAATAAATTTTAAAAACTTATCAACAAGTCAAGTCTCTTTACTATAGTTATTTACTGCACTGTAGCGTCAAGTAGTCTTCACGGAAAGCAGCATTGGCGCACCTTGACTGAAGGCAGAGTAGTGAATGCTGCAGAGAATGCATGCAGTTGCCAAAAATATTTATATACCTCTGTATGTTTCTTTCTTTCAGCATATTTGTGAGTGTATTATGACACTTCAATTCAACCTGATGTGAGGGATTATTGGACACAGCAACGGCAAAGGGGCTATGCAGCTGGCCTCCGCTGGCATGCCGTTAACGCTGCCGAAAATTCTTCAATTACTTCTGAACCTTTCATTAAGGATGCTGCACTACTGCCGCCACTTCATATATCAGCTTGTGCGTGCGGAAGCTGGAATCGGGCTGCTTGGGTAGCTTGGCTGTCTGTACGGCACGGATATTAAGTGGCCCGAGTAATGCGCAAGAAATAATCAAATATCGATCGGTATGCGTCTGGGTTTAGCTGCTGCTTGTCTTCATGTCTTTTTCATTTTTAAGTTTTCGTGTTTTTGCCTTCCTTATGCATTTTATATAATACACACAAAAACAGATATATATGTATGAGTATTCGAAATACACGCACAAAACTATGCAATACTTTTTAGCTGGTTTATTTTATTTTCTACAGTTTGCCTGTTTTCCCAAAAGGAGTTTGGACTAGCAGCAAGTGGAGCTATTCGTTTATGCTGAGAGGCTGCGGGGCAGTAATGCATTCGACTGTCATTCATACTTCAAAATCTTTCAATTACTTGCAGATTTTTATTACTTTTATTTTTTCCTTTCTCCCGTTTTTTTTTGATGTTTGGTTGCTGAAAATTCCGGTATGTCTTTACGGAAAATTTCTTTGCCGGCTTATCTAACGAAATTGTTGGTACTTTCGTTTGCTTACCAGCTGCATTAAGCCAGTGAAGTCAACACTTTTTTTCTTCTTTCTCCGATTTTTTTTTGTTTTTTTGTTTTTTTTTTGTAATTAGAGACTTCGTTTTACATTTTCCCGTCTCTTCGTTTAGTTCGTAGCCGTGTGAGTTGTCTACCCTCGAATGGACTATGCATTGAAAATGTCCTCAATGTGAGAGTGGCTGCTGAAATGCAGGTTGTGTTGATTAACTTTTGGGAGACAATTTACTTGTTGATCGTTTTTTCTGGAGCTTAATTGAATTACTTATCGATTAGCGTCAACAGAAGTAAAAGGAAAGGTGAAAAGTTGTGAAGACAGTCAAGCAAGTAAAATTGCGGAAAATTCGTGAGGAGGGGTGGAGAAGTATACGCAAATGGTAATTATGAATAGAGACTTATGAATTATGATTTATGGAAATTTATTTTTAAGAGTCATAAATTACGAAATATAAACTAAAATTGTGGGTTATGAATTATGAATTATTAGCTAAGAAAGTTGTGAGTTGTGAAATATGAATATGAATTATGAATTATGAATTATGAATTATGAATTATGAATTATGAATTATGAATTACGAATTATGAATTATGAACTATGAATTATGAATCATGAGTTACGAATTATGATTATGAACTATAAATTATGAATTATAAATTATGAATTACGAATAATGAATTATGAATTTTGAACTACAAATTATGATCTTGGAATTATGAAGGGATTTTAATTTAATTGTTCTTAAATGACTGCTTAGGTTGCAGTTTGGACTGCCTTTTATCCCATCGTTAACCCATCTATGTCTATTTCATGACAATATTACTCTGAATAACTCGATGCTGTCAGTTGTGAGGCAACTGCTATTCAAAAGAAATGTTTTTTCGATCCTTCTATCTCGAGGTCGATGCTAACTTGGGCCACTTTAACCACTAACTCTCGGTAAGAGCAAACTCATTTGCAGGATTCCACTCAACACTATTGATAAATACAACAATTAAAAAGCATACACGTAATCTAGCCAATGTTACGTATCAGATTCGAAGAGTTTGTTCATCATCAAATTTGTGGCTTTTAAACAGCTAACTGCCAGTTATTCACCTCTACAGCCTAAACCATTCTAACCGAATGCCTCTATTCGCACAACCCTAAGTCGCTGCCCACACCTACTATTGCCCCGTTTCTCAACGCACAGTGAAAATCCGAAAATAAAATATACTATACGACAGCATAAACTTGAGCAAATCCAAAAATAAACAAAGAAAAAATTTGAAATTTTTTAATTCTTCGTTTCTGTTGTTTGCCTACCCAAAGGCATACACACACACACACACACACAGAGATGTGTACGCAATGTAATAGCATCCGCAGGTAAGTGAGAAGCAGCTACACGTCATTACGCCTGAGTGTAGGCAAACGCACAATGAAAGGCAAAATGCAATGCAACATTGCAGCACGTACAGTGTCCTTCAGCGCGCCATTCAGAGCGACCGCACTTCCTTCTTCACACACAAACACGCACACACACTTACACACGCAGCCACTATGGTATGCGTGGCTTGAAACATTCATTGCCCGCCTGCAGGCGCACTTTTAAAAATCTTTTTGTTGCTGTTGCAATTTTTCAATGCCAATGCAAACGCAGCACTGCGCGGCAACTAACTTCACCATTGCCATTGCCAGCGAGCTGCCGTCACAGCCGCAATGCATTGCAATGTCTGTCAGGGTGTTGCATATTTTGCGGCGCAGCGTTGCGCTTTTTTGTGGTCGCTTTTTATTTGCAGTTCCTTGCGCTCTTTTTTGCGCTTGCCGCTTTTTATAAGTTTTTTGTTTATTTTACTATGTGGTTTTTGTACTTTTTGTTTGAACTGTGCATTATGGGCGTGCGAGTGGGCTTTTATTATTAATTTTTTATTTTTTTATTTACTTTTTTGTTTTGTTTTTTTTGGCAGAGCTACCCATTTACTCATGCCCTGTGCATACAGCGTCATTGTAGCGTTTTCAATGTTCACTTCCCCTCATCTTCGCCTTTTCCCTTTCATTTGTTCCGTTTCGTTTCATTCGGTTTCGGTTTTTTGCCTACGCTCTTTTCCCTGTTTTTTCTTTTGTTTTTTTGTGATTTGTATGCAACGGATTTTTTATTACTTGATATTTGCGGCAGTTTATTTACTTTTTATGATTATTTTCTGGCATATTTTTTTGGATAAACTCTTCAATCTATCCACCTATAAAAGCGTGTGTGTATGTGTGTGTGTGCGTTTGACGGTGTTCGCTGTTCGTCAGCATATTGGTGTGCGTGGCGCGCTATCAGAGATTGCAACGCACCGTTAGATGCAGCCAACGAACGTTTAAAGAACTAATTAAAATAAACGTCAAAGCAATCGGCGCGTATCGGTGCTTTGAGCATAGTACACAACCAAGTGCGCCTAAATGCACACAACGAAAAATATAATAAAGACTCTGTCTACACAATGGTTGCGTTCAGTTCACTGTTGTTGTTTTTGTGTGGCGCACATTTTGGAGGCACCGTTTTTTTTTTTTGCATTTGATGAGAGTAAGAGAGTGTGTATGTGTGTGAGTGACGGCATGAGAGAACGCATGCACAAAGGCGTATGTGTGTTGGGCCTTTACGGCATCAGCTAGACAGCCACACTCGAACGCATCATTTTGCAGATTTTTTCTCAATTTCAGATAAAGAGTTTTTTGTTATTTATAATTTTTTGCTTAATTTTTGAGTTGACGGTTATGGAGTCGAGGGGGTGTCTGTCTGGCTTGGAAAATTGTTGGTTGTGTGTGCGTGCAGTTCAGCGCTTTCAGCACTCATTAGTATTTTTTGTGCATTGTATGAAAATCAGTTGAACCTGAAAAATAGACGCTGAGTAGGGGTAAAAGGACTTTCAATCAAGAATTTTCTCACACCTAGAAATTTCGCGTCGATTATAAACTTTGAGTAATTTAAAGTTTTTCATAAATTTTAAAACCTCTACTGGTAAATGTATACACTAACGGTGCTTCTTGAAGCGTTTTCCTTGTGCGGAGAAAAAAATGTCTCATATGAAAGGTACATAACAAGACGGTCGAAATTTCAACGATGCGACATATTGTCAAGTTTTGACAATTACATTGTTTTTATAAATATATATGTAGCTGAAACTATTGTACAACAAAACTATATAATTCGAAATTTAAAATTTGGAGAATTGTAATTAAAAAAAAAAGAGGTTGTCTGTAAAGTCGGTTTACTGACGATAGTTTAACGTGACAGCGTCATAAGAAAATATTGATGGAATGGTTGCAATTTTCAAAACAAAATTTTGATTTTATTTGTTTGATAGATATTTTGTATGGATATAGAGGAGCAGGTAAATGGAAGTGCAATGGAATAGGTCAAGTTACATTTACACAAACGTGAAAAATGACGAAACACTTATCAAATTCATGAAAGATATCTTCAATTTTGATTGTGCATCTGACGTTAATAAGTCATTTCCTACTTTTGCTATCATCGTCCTATTCTCAACAGAGAAATGGTTCATTACCAAGCACACAGGAAGAAGGCATATGCAAATACAAATATGTGAATTTATATACAAATGCGCATATACATACGTATATATGCTCACTCAAGTAGGACAGAGCCAGATGTCGAACGTTGCCGAACGCGGGGACCGATTGTGCTCTTTGTCGTTCGTTCCGCGCTCTCGCTTGCAGTTCATTCAATGCAATGAGCAAGGTAACGGCAATGAGCAAGGTAACGACATATGAGCAAGGTAACACTAATGAGCAAGGTAACGACACATTTTTTCGTGCGCGCAGCCTGTTAAATCGAATTATAAGACGTTATCACGTCAAAAAATATTTCGCGCCCAACCCCAGACAGGCGTTAGCAAGCCTTTGAGTGAATTTCTGCCACAAAAAAGCTGCTTATACAAACTACGTCTGCCGCTCGAAGTCGGCATAAAATGGTAGGCCAGTCCATTTGTAGCAAAACACCAAAACTCAAACCATAAATCGGGAGAAAAGCTGGGGAAACTAGAGCATTGTGCATTAAGAATTCGTTCCTTCGGGTTAGGTAGTCAGTGAAAATATTTATTTGTGCGTTTTAGAACAATTGAGAAAAATAAGGCTTGGTATTCGGCCTGAATGTCGAGAAATTGACCTCTAGAAATCTGAGTGAATATCTCGCAGGTTAGATTATTCTGAAAAGGTTAATTATTTCTTTTGCACTACTCGCCTACTCAGCTGATGTGACATCCCATGACTCTTAACTATTTTCAAAATTGCTGGCGAGCTGGTGAGAAGGGGCTGCTGGGTGATTGCCTACGCGGACGACGTGGCGCTTGTGTTAGAATAAAGTTTGTAGATACCCCGTACGATTTAATGCAGGAATATCTGAACGTAGGCGTTAGATGGGCCGCGAATTGCGCAGAGGATAAGGCAGGCAATAATATCCTTGTATGGATGCAAAGGCGCTATTGGAGAAAGATGAAGCCTCCCATCTAAAGCCAATTCTATTGTATGAAGTCGTTGTCTGGTGGACCTAACTGGGAAAAGATGGTATCGGTGAAGAAGCTGGAGATAATCCAAAGGTCTGCCTTCATTGGAATCAGTGGGGCACTTCGAACTACTCCTACTGCTAAATGTGGTACCTGTAGATATTATAGGCAAAGTTAAGGCTGTAGGTGCTGCAATCAGACTGAGAGGCTCAGGCTGCAAGCTTGACCTCAATTACTGGCACTCAAGTATGCTTAAGTACTTTAGGCTCATCCCGACTTAGCCACTGATCAATGCGCATTCCTACCTAGTATAAGCGGAGCATCCTCTACTTACATTCACTGAAGGGAAAAGCAGGATGGGTGAGCAGGGGGCAGTATTTGGAGGCAGAGCCTGGTGGACCAGTTCACGGATGGCTCGAAATGCGAGGGCAGGGTAGGTGGCGAAGTATTCTGCTAAAATCTCCCCATGAGACTTGAGTTGAGGTTACCGGACCACGGCAGTGTATTTCAAGAAGAGGTAGCGACAATTAAAGAAGCAGCTGATTGACTACTCACTTGGGTAATAACTATCACGGAGGTTGATATCTACTACGACAACCAAGCTGCAATCAGGGCCCTGGGCTCGATGATTGTGCACTCGAAACTAGTTATATAAGGCTCATCTGCGTACCTGGTCATAGCCACATTGCAGGAAACTGCATGGCAGATGAGCTGACTAGACCGTTCAGTATCTGCGATCTGCTCCTGAAGAAGTGGGCTGCGCATCGACTCATCGAATGCGCGACAAGTACACAAACTTGTAAGGCCTCGAAATTTATCTGGTCACGTGTGAATCGGAGGCGCTCAAGGAATTTTCTGATGCTAACAAAATCTCAGCTCTCGAATTTCGCGGGTGCCATTACAGGACATTGGCCGCGAAGTATTCATGCTGTGAGTCTCGTCATTTTGTTTTTTTTTTTGTTTTTTGCTAGGACAGACTAGCAAGTACAGCGCTCAGACACAATTAAATGAATTATACTACACTCGGATTCCCGGAAGAACTCTGTGTAGATCTTGTAGTGCCAAGGCGCCAAGGTGGTCACTTCTTAAGACATCAGTGCCAAAGACCTCAAGCCTGATTCGAGCGAAGGCTGAGCAGACGCACAGTTCATTCTCCTCGCCACATGCTGGGTAGGGTGCACTGTCTGAGATGCCCACACTTTCCATGTGCTTTAACCCTAGAAAGTAGCCCTCTGCTTAGTGACAGGCGGAACTGCGACAGCCGGTCGGACATGACAGGTAACATCAGTTTTTTCCATCTGCAGCCTACTAAGCTCGCTTGTGGGTTAAAGTAACTGCTAACCGTGGCGTCGATGACTGCAGAAGGGAGTGTCAAGGAAGTTGGCCTCAGAGCATTACTTTGAGTTTAATTTTGTGTCAGTTGTATGGAGGATAAGACGGAATCATCTCAGCACTTTCTACTTAACTTAAATTTAAGTATCTTGGCTCTCATAACTTTGCTACCCCTGTTGACATAGCAGGCATTGATATTAAAAACCTGGTGAGCTTCATCAGTAGTACGAGGCGGCTAACACCACCGTAAATCAGTCATCGGGCGGGTGTTTTCACCTGTCTGCAACTATAAAACTGCATACCAAGAAGTCAGTTCAGGAAATTTTAATTAAGAAACTTGGGTTGAAAAGTTTATGGTATTTTTCCCACTTTTGCATAAAATTTGAAAAATATGTTTATATGGTTTTTGTGAGACAATGAGTGCATTTATAACAAAAAAAAAATTGTGAATATTCCAAAAAAAAAAATGGTTAAAACTGTTCGAAATCTTGAAGTGTTATTGTTTTGTGGCGAGTTGTAGCTTAAAGAGGAGAGTTTCATTGAGCGCACAGCCGAAATAGGAGTTTCTTTTTACTTTCCTACTCTAGCGCTTAAGGCTATGCTGAATGTGGCACCCGTGGACATTGTAGGAAAAACTACCGCTGCACGCGCCGCAATCAGGCTAAGGTGTTCGGGCTATAAGCTAGACTTAAGTTACGGCCACTCTAGCATTCTTAAACATTTTGAGCACATCTCCATGCTGGATCACTGTACATCCACGCTAGGTCCGAGCGGACCGTTTTCTACTCATATTCCCTCAAGGGAGGAGTGGGCGGATTGCAACATTTGGCGGCAAGGCATGACAAACATGTTCACGGATGGCTCGAAGTTGGACGGAAGGGTTGGTCGGGGAGTATTCTGTAAGGAGCTTCCCATCAAACTTAAATTCAGGCTTCCAGACCACTGTAGTGTTTTTCAAGCGGAGGTATCCGCAATTAAGGAAGCAATGGATTGGTTGCTCACTTTGGTTAAGGAAGCCGTTAAGTAAGTAAATATTTACTCCGATAGCCAAACGGCAATTAGGGCCTTAGGCTCGTTGTTTGTTCGAGATTGGTCGGGAATGTCTGGCTCCTCTCTCGATTGCATCCGAATACTTCGACATCAGGCTCATTTGGGTTCCCGGTCACAGCGGCATAGAGGGCAACTGCTGGGCTGATGAGCTGACTAGAGAGGGAACTTTGGAGACGGTTTCGTCGCGAAATGAGAGGATTGGGGTTCCCTTAAGAACCTGTGGTCTGCTCCTGAAAAGATGGACCTCGCGTCAAGTCAGCGAGCGCTGGGCTAGTGCGCAATCGTGCAAGGTCGCGATATCCTTCTGGCCACGGGTAGATCGGGGACGCTCGAGGGAACTCCTAAGGCTAACAAAGCCCCAGCTCTCGAATTTGGTGGGTATATTTACCGGACATTGTCCGTTAGGTGTTCATGCGGTGAGACTTGGGATTGCCTCAAGTCCGTTCTGCAGAAGCTATCTTGAGGACGAGGTGGAATCATCTCAACACCTTCTTCTCAGCTGCCCTGCTCTCGTTTGGCAAAGATTTAGACATCTGGGCTCTACATTTTCTCGCTACGCCTGCGGATATAGCGGGTCTAAATATCACAAATTTGGTGTAGTTCATCAGTAGCTTGTTGCGGCTAATTACGAACGCACATCAGCCACCGTCGGCGCCGTCTCTCAAACCCAAGGCTCATTCTTCCTTCCCTTCTTCTTTCTCCTCTCCCCTGTATGGCATCACAACGGACGAATTTTCGATATTCGTCCAAGTGTGTCCATTTAACCTAACCTAACGTAACCTTTTGCGGACTTTCGGGTTCCCTGAAGTTAGGATTACGCTCTGGTAGGACACACTTAAACTTCACCAAATGTATTTTAAGGCCGATTCAAGTGAAAACTTGTGCGCCCATATACGTAAATGCACACGGAGGTCCACGCTCCGGGTTCGGACTGCTAAGTTGGGCTCTAAGCTACCGTGAGGGTCGGCAGGTTGCGGATAGCCGGAAAGCCTGTAGTAGCAGGCTAGTTGCGAAATAAGTTTAAACGAATAAGCAACCCCCGACAATTGAGCGATCAGGAGCGGAAGATGCGGTACAAAAGCCAGCATAAATCTGATGAAGTTCTTGTGACAGTGGCGAAAAGACACCGCCTCTTAGATATAGGTGTCCACCTCATCATGTGTAGGCATGATGAATAATACAAAAAACCAGGCGCGACGGCTCCATAATGGGCGGCTTCCTGGTCAGCGTCTGTTCACCATGTTAGGTGCGGCTGTCAAACCATCAACAATGACATTAAGGGGTAACACCACTGTAGAAATTTCAAAAAATTGATTTTTTTTTTATAAGCTTAAAAAATTCTTTGAACCTTTTAAAATACAGAACACAAAGTTTTATACGTTATCGAAGTTTATTTCATAAATATTTTAAGCTTTTAACCAAGCGTTAGTGACTGCTACCTAACGACTTCTCCAAATTTCCATACTTCAAATGCGTTTTTCTCAAAACACGTTTTCTGAAATTGGCACGCAGCATAACTCAAACAATTTTTAAAATTTTTAATCAGGTTTTTCAATAAGTCTGTATAATAACCTTCTTAAGAGAAGAGCGTAGGGGTTTTTCGATAGATTAATTTAAACGACTGTTATAATTATTTAAATGCCGTTTTTTTAGTCAAAAATAGAGTTTTTTCCTTCAAATGCTTGCTAATTCCACAAAATCCCCTACGTTTTTCTCTAGCTATTTTTATCTAGATTAAGAAAAAAAATGTTTTTTTGTTCCAGATTAAAATTTGCACCCTCTGTGCTGCGTGCCGCGGAGCTCCTTCAAGAGAAACCACATTACAAAAATGTCTCCAATGCCGCCATTTTGTAAAATTTTTCGATCAAACTTTGTAGTTTTGTATTTTAGTATATAAGTAATAACTTCCCAAATCAGAGTGATTCCTTTCCCTTTCCTTCTGTACAAAAAAATTCTTTAAAAATCGTGTTTATTTTACGCGTGTACAGTGGTGTTACCCCTTAAGACTGAGCCCAGTAAGGTCTTAATTATGGCGTACTCGAAAATTATTGGACATAAAACCTTGAGCTGACGACTGCACTATTCTGTTTCCTTAGTATGCGGAGTGGTATCCAGCAGGAACGGCATTCAGGTTAATGATGCAGTTGCCCCCGCCCCGTTAAAATGATGGCAAATCTCTAGAAACGCTCCATATTCCGTCGCCATTAAGTGTCGGCGTAGGTCTAGATGTAATATTCCTAGTTAACACTGATTCGGCTCTGAACTTTAGCTCCCATAAGGAGATTTTGTCAACCCTAGCATGGCCTCCCTGCATGCAAAGAGAACCATGGAATCGTCAATGGTGACTACGCATCGGAATATGGATAATGACTTAGAAGTTGCAGTCCGTACATACACACACACATATATACATAGACACATAAATAAGAATTCTTCCTTTTGGGCGTTTTTTGTGATGAGCCTCTATTTTCTATTGTGTGATCAACATAATGCTCCATTACGCAGTGATGAATGAATGCGTTGGCAGTTTCGTAAATTTTGTCACGGGCACATCAAATTTTATCTTAGTGTGTGTGTGTGTGTATAATCACATGCACACATACACACACATATATATATATATATACAAATACATGTATAAATTAAATGTTTTTGCATGGCCGTGCGCTTAACATTCGCAACGAAAATGCGCCGCAACTTATGCAACACTCTTTTGTTAATTTATTTTTGGCTTATGTAATATAACTATGTATGTATTTGTGTATTTGCTTTTCAATGCATGCGGCTATGAGAATATATGCAGATGATGAAAAATTTGCAGCTTGCAACTTGCAACATGTCAACTAAACGAGGAGTCGTCTACGCGGAACCAGGGGCACGACAACCTGACAGCCCGCAGGCCAAAGTCACAACAATGCGGAAGAACGGCGGAGTAGGGGCAGCAAATATCAAATAAGGGAATGAGTCATGTGATGTCTCCATGCTTTTTTCTGTGGGTTTTTTTTATTTGGTTTCTTTTTTTTTTGGGTTGACTGACAGTGCAAGTACAGATTTGAAATGAATGCACGCGCCTGCATACGACATTTGCATGCGTATGAGTGCAATAGCACAAAAAGGACATTGCCAGCACTTTACGCAAAATTAAAAACAAAAATGTGAATGAGAATTTTCTCATTTTAAAAATATTGAAAAAACGCAATTTTGAACTTTCGTCCATTCGCTACGCCTGATTTTCGAATTTATGCGCTTTTCTATAAGCAACTGGATATATTTGTACGTATGTGTGTGCACACACATTTGATATGATGAAATCGGCGGCGGTTGGGAATGCACTGGAGCTGCGAGTTGGGAGTTGGGAGTCGGGGGTGTGAAATGCAAAATCTGAAATGTGCAAATACAAAAGTTATGAAAGTACTTAAAACTGTAAATTGATATTGCGCGCTGAAGGCAAATAGAAGTGAAGAAGCGGTGTGAGTGGTGAAGAATGAGCGGTGGAAAGGCTGATAAAGTGAAAAGTGCAGTCCACAAAATCTGCAGGACAATGCTATGACACACACACACACACACATGTACATGTAAGTTGCTTAAAAAAAGCGGATAAGTAACATTTGAAGATCTCCTTGAGCGCATTTAGGTTTAACGAAGCGGGTCTCTGAAAGAAACAAACTTATGCCAGTCATGCCAGTCTATTGTTGCGACAAACTCAGTACAGCTCGGACAGCACTGACACCATCGTCCCGACGGTGACGTTCAATAGGAGTTTTTCCATTCTCTTTCCATCTCGGCAGGAATGGAGTAAGGGATTCTCACTAAACAACTTCGACGCTACCGTCTATACAGATGGGGCTAAAATGGACTGTGCTATTGGAGCATGTATAAATTCTCACAAAACACAGAGAAAAAACGCAAAAAATAAAACCCACCAAATAAGTCTTCGGTGCTGGAAGGTTGAGGGTAAGCATGAATCCAAATTTGTCGTATCAATCAAGCGTTCGCCACAACTCGTAGAAAATATTGGGACAAATTCTTGGCTTACACCCTTATAAGACACAGCAGAGACACGTACAGGAATTGATGTCATATGGATTAGAACCAGCATCGAATTTAAGTTGAAGGGGCCGAAATGATCCATAGTGAAGAGTGAACGTCTCTTATTGATATTCTTTTTAGCGATAAGTTTCTATTCTGGCTTAATAATTTTTTAAATTAGAATATTTACCATATTCGGTGTGAATCAGCACAAAACACGTGGCAAAAAAAAAACTACTAAATAAATGAATAAATAAAAATAAAAAAAAAAAGTTTCCTTGTTCACTCCACTCTGGAGTGTAGTGAAGTCTCAGTCTTGCGTTGGTTTCGTTCATCTATTTTGCTTTCTGACAGGGTAGGTGATTAGCCTGCCGCTAACAGCCCTAAGTGGTGGAAATGCCCATCTGCCGTTGCTTAGGAACAACGCCTTCTTTACTGTTTGGAGCGCCATCTGTGTTTCACATTTTTCTGGCAGAAGGATCGCACACATGGTTGAGGACTTGGCTAAATTTGGAGTGTCTGCGCTATTACCGCGGCTGCCCGCTTCCTCTTGCCGACGCCACTGATGCAATGCGTAACTGTGTGTTTTTCTTTGTTTTTTGCTTGTTTTAGCAGCCACAATGCAAATAATGCGCTGACTTTTGTGCGGGAGTAAGGATGGGCAGGACCCAAAACCTGTGGGATGGCAGGCTAGTGCACTTACGCTAGACCACCGAGGCCGAAAGAATTTATAATATTACAAAGTTCAAAACTTTGCCTAATGTGTTTTTATATAAGAAAATAATTGAAATTACAAAATAAAAAAAAATAAATATTCAAAACTTTTCTCTACATGGAGTACACTTTCTTTTGACGCTGACTGTATGTGGCACAATGGTCGCCAGGGCTTCTGCTTCTATGGGAATTTTTCATTTTTGTCACTTCTCAATTTTCGTCGCATGACTGACTGACATTGATGTTGTCAGGTCTTTTAATGGATCTGCGTAGTGTCAGTCACTTTCCACTGCGCCACGTCTATGAGTGGTTGCTGTTGCTTTTTATAAGAATATAATAATGTGGAAAAAGTGACAGTTGTAAAATGAAGAGAAATGAAGGATTCTCTTATTGTAAAATTCAGAGAGGAAACCGAATAAGTAAGGATTAATAAAGAAATATTTCGATTGAATCAATTAAATTCAGAGCAGTAAGCTGTTGGTTGGCGATAAATAAATTTTATAACAACACTGTGCAACAGAGCGGTTCTATATCAAGAGATACAAGTATTTTGAAATTTTGAAAATATTTAAAAAAATGTTTGATTTGTAGACTTGAGTATAATATTAAGTAAACGGGGGGAAAAAGAACAAAAATTTGAAAAAAAAATAAGTTTGATATTTATTCAATGTTCTTTAAAGTGGCATGGCTAAGGTTATTTTTAATATTATTTTTTTTTTTTTTTGGAAATAGAAAAATGTATATTAGTAAAAAATACACTTCTTCAACTAAATTTTTTTGGAGAAAAACTCAATTTTGTTTTAAAATTTTTGTTATTTTTTTTTTAATTTTCGAAAATCATACCCTCAGAAATTTTCTTAGATATTTAAAGTGAAATGGCTAAGGTTACTTTACAACAAATATTATTTTTCTTTCGTAATTTTTGTAGGAAAGAATAAGAAAGAGGAAGAAAATTCAATTTTTTTTTAATTTTTGGTATTATTTTTTTAATTTTCGAAAATTGCCCCTTTCGCAGTTCTTAAAAGTGAAACAGTTAAGGTTATTTTTAATATTAAGTTTTTTTATTTATAATTTTTTGAAGCATTAAATACGCTTGTGGAACAAGAATTTTGTTTTAAAAAAAATTCAATTTTGTTCCAAAATGTTTCGTATTTTTATTTTTAATTTTCGAAATTCCCTTGTTAATGTCGCTAAGGTTATTTTGAGCAAATGTTTTTTTTTTGTTTTGAAATAATTGCAGAAAAGAGTACACTTCTTAAATAAGTTTTTTTTTAAAAGAAAAATCAATTTTTTTTCAAATTTTCTTGCATTTTTTTCTAATTTTCGAAAATCACGCCTAAAATTTTTTTCTTAGAGTTCTTTTTGTTTTTTAATTCTTGTAGATAAGAATACACATCTGAATACAAATATTTTTGGAAAAAATTTAATTTAAAGAAAATTTATTAAAAAAAATTTAATTTTCATATATTTGGTTTTTTTTTAATTTTCCAAAATCACTTGCTAAGGCTCGCTAAGGTTATTTTAAGTAAATTTTTGTTGCAGTAAATAATTGCAGGAAAAAATAAACTTCTTAAGTAATTAAAAAAAAAAAATATATATTTTTTTTTAATTTTCTTGCATTTTTTTTAAATTTTCGAAAATCACTCCTAAAAATTTTTTCTTACAGTTTTTTTTAAGTGAAATAGCTAAGGCTATTTTTAATATTTTTTTGTTTAATTTTGTTTCACAATGTTTGGTGTTTTTCTTTAATTTTCAAAAATTATCCCCCTCAGATTTTTTCTTAGTCTTCTTTAAAGTTAGCTTTAGGCTTCTTTTTAGAATTGACTTTTATTTTATGTAATTTTTTTTTAATTTTTTCGTATTTTTTTGTGATTTCCGGAATAATTTCCTTGCTCAGATTTTTTCTTTAAAGTGAAGTAGGCAAGGTTTTTTTTAATACAATTTTTTTTTTTTTGTAATAATTGTGGGAAAGAAATCACTAAAGTAAATGTTTTTTTTTTATAACAAAACTCATTTTTTCAAAATTGTATCATTTTTTTTTTTTTTTCGAAAATCACTCCCTTCAAAATAAAATAACTAAGCTTTAGCTGATCTCAATTTTTTTCCAAAATTGTTGGGATAGTTTTTTTTTAATTTTCGAAACTTACTTTCCTCAGTTTTTTACTTATTTTCAGAGTCATTGGCTGGGGTGGAATGATACAGATATTCAAGTTTTATTTTAGAAGCGAAACTTCTTAAGCGTCAATGGACGAACGAGAATGGAGAGTAAAATTTCAAGGCTATGCAACGTTTTCGGCATTTTCGTTCCGCGAGAGAGAAAAAAGATATAACGTGGAGGAAAAGGAGAGACAGAGCTATACCTTATATATATATCTTAGATACACTTTAGGCTATTTTTCCTGAGTTTTTCCTCGTGGTTGCTAGTTTCTAGTGAGAAATAACTCGCACTTTTTTATTTTCTTTTCATTTACGTTGTATTTTTTTAATACTTTTATATTATTTTTCTTTAACTTCTTCGCACACAATTATTGTCTGAGTAGACCGCTAGTAGAATTTTTTGGGAAATAATTTTCTCACTAATTGATATTTTGCAGGCTTTTGAAAAAATATATCAAAATTACCCCTTTCCAAAGGAAGCTATAAAAATAATCCCCTTAAAATTTTACTATATGTGGGTATTAAAAAAAAAGGTATTTTATTCAAATAAGAGTTTTAACTGAGTTCTTGATGATGAACTTTTTCATTCTAAATTAGAATTAGAGTTGCACATCTCGAAATTCTAAGGAGTTGAGTTGCGCTGGGGTGTAGTTTGCTTCATGTTGCCTGTACAATTATAACCCCTTGTGGGACGTTAAACCTTGACTTAATATTGGGAGAAAGGGCAACTGTTTTCCAAACGAAAGTTTTTGCCATCTCTTTCTCTATTCTTTCCTATCTCTTTCTCTGATATTTTTCTCCTTCCCTCTTTGACTATCTACCCTCTTTCCAGTGTTTTAAATACAATGGGCTTTTTAGCCTGAGTGTTTTAGGAACCACCAAATCTCCTGGTGCTCCTTGGCTCGACCTTTTCAAATTTCAATATCACAGAAAATTTTCACAAACGCTGGTTTTCAATAATCCTATTATACATTGCATAAGTGGGGCCCTTAAAAAACTCGAGATAAGAAGCTGCCCATAAAGCTAAAGTAAAATACTTCTTAAAAGCTTGATTTATATGCTTATTTTTACAAATGGAACTGCCAGAAGAGATCGAGCGCAAGTAGCAGAAAAATGTGTTTCGCTTTCCGCAATTTGTACCCTAATTGACTTAAGAAATTCACCGAAAAGATATGAGCGTGACAGCTCAGTTCACTGAGCCTAAAAGGGAAATTGCAAGTTTAACTTTCTTGCGAAGGATTCAATGTCGCTCAACCCTCACTTAAAGGAGTATAAGAAGGCTAAAGGCGTAGCAAAATTAAAAAAAATATGAACAAATGAGAAGTAAATAAATAAACAAATGAAAAAATTGCCATAGCAGCGAAAAAGCTAATCATTTTTGGAACATTTTTACCACAATCAAATGAAATCCACTCTAAATAACCCATACAACTCCTCTCCATCTCGCAACATCCACTTTCTTACCACAAGTGCTCATCTCTCCACTGCCTTAGAACAAAATTTAGCGGTAAGAATATTTATTTTACTCATATCTTACTCAAAATCAAATCCGGAAAGTGATAAACTGCTTGAGCGGGTCTGACGCGGAAGCAGTGCGTGATGACATGGAAGCTCAGGTCATATTCGGATGCAAGCTGTAAATTTATTTAAGAAAAAAACTGAATTCGTAGCAGTACCGATTTTCATGCAATCAAGTATCATTTACGCCAAAAAGGCTATTGCCTAATTTTAGTTGCTCAAAACTTCTGCTTAGCAAATCATAACCAGTCACAATATAATAAATAAGAAATGTAGATGTCTTCATTATTTCCCTTCACTGCCATTGATAAAATCGTTTGCATATAACTCTTACATTTTTACTCATTTGTAACGAAACCATCTAAAATTACTAAATAAATGCTTTAAATCGCTTTTTAAACTAAATTAAATATGAAATTCTTTAAACAGAAATTTCCCACCTCAAATTCTATATCAAAAACTTCCCTTTTAGTTTGCCGAAAGGCTTGCAATTAAAAGAATATATTTTGCCGCTAAACGTTGGATTCATTTATTTTAATTTAATTTGTATAAAATTTATTATTTTTATCCCGCAAAACATTTTTGCCATTATCTCAGCAAACAACTCGAAATAAAACATTTGCAAGATGATTGAAAAAACATCAAAGCGAAAATGCACCTGTAAATTGAAGCCACAATACACTTGCATTTACAGAAAAGTACAGCACATACTATGCATTCAAATTATACAGAAATGAAAGGAATGGTCACACACACACGTACACATATGTATATATATGTATGTATGCCCATAAGTCGATGGTAACAAACACCTGCCGAAAAACAACCAAAAAAAGGCAAATGCCAAAGGCAAAACACTTCTATTAATTTTGGTTTGTTTTATTTTTTTGTTTTATGCAACAACACTTTCACTCAAACTCAATAGCACTTTGGTAGAACTGAATAGGGTAACGGTAAAAATGACAGTGGGTTGTGGTTATACAAATTATGAACAATTTTGGAATTTTTTTTATTAAATTTCGAATATATTCGGCACTGCAGTGGAGGTGCACAAAATTTTTTGTAACTCCAGTCCAAGTTATCGAGTGGGAAAATATTGGAAGTAAAGGGATGGTATTTTTTAGTTGCAAAGCTCATTGGATTCACTTGAAACGCATTACACGCTAGTTTTTAGTATTACTGAAAATAGATTTTAGGTAGCTAGATAGATAGCTAGATTTTCTGCTAGGTTTGCACTTCGACATCAAAGCCTTTTCTGCTCTCTACTCATCACAGTACCAGACTTCCATCCAGACTTAGTTCTCTTACTAAACTCTGGATAGAGCTGGGTTGGATTGCTGGGTATGTACCTTTCTTTTGACTGCAATTTTCTGAGATGTCTCAACCTTCTCCGCGCTATGGTGCAGCATTCCAGGAGAAGAAACGGCAAGAATCAGCGGATCATATGTCGATCAACTGCAGATGACTACGCAGTCTGCAATGGCCTGTGAAAATGCCCGTGAACTTTCTCAATTCATCTTTGTGAAGGCTTGAGTCTTTAAAACCTCTTTTGGTTGGATTCTTCCAATAAGAATTTCGCCTGGCGTAGCCGCCATAGTTTGGTGCCAGCAAACCACCTTCATGGTGTGATGTCGCATAGCAAGCAAGGGCTCTGGTTCTATTAATGTCGACCCTCCCTCTCTCTCTCTCTGTCTCTCTCTCTCTCTCTCTCTCTCTCTCTCTCTCTCTCTCTTTCTCTCTCTCTCTGTATCTCTCTCTCCCTCTCTATCTATCTCTTAAATTAGCCGGATGCGATTGTACGCTCCTAGTAGATTCATTTTCTCGATACACTCAAGCATCAGTGAGGACTTAATCTCACAGGATGATACAGCCTTGAGTGCCGCTTGATAGTCGTTCAGAATGACAATTCGCTCATTCCGGAAAGTTATGTCTAAAAATTTGCAGTAAGATTGTTCGAAAGGCGCTAGAAAATATACAAAAAATCAAGCTGTTGTAATTTTTTTATGAGACCTTGTGGGATCCACCACCGAATTTTCAAAAATTCTCTTAAAATTTATACTCTGTGACCCAAAAACTGCCGAGCAATGTATTTCAAGTTAAGTCGATGAATTAAAAAAAAAATTGGATACCGATCCATGCAAAAGTTTCCCATTCACGGAAAAAGGTCTTTGTCCGTAATAGGCTGTTGCTTCCACATAAAAATGAACAGGCAATTTGGCTCGAAGAAAAGACCTGGCAGCTCAGCGAGAAACAAAGTAAAAAATCTACCGTATTTTGTAGTCACTTGGAACTTAGAAAATTCTCTACATAGAAAAATTCCGAAAATCCGTCTTTATTTAGTCTTTGTCAACTCGTCTTTATTAGAGTTTGAGATGGAAAATTTGGTTTCTGTAGAATATCAAATGCAGTATGTATGCATCAGACTTTGAAAGAATGTCTACGAAGGAAAAATATGATGAGCTGGGAAAAATTTTATTACCAGAGGGCTATTGGAGCGCCGAAAGGAATGTCATTAATTTTTATAAATAACCCCAAGGAGTGCTTACACCAGCAGTAAAGAAAGGGTTGTAAGGAAAATTTCTGAGTTAAAAAATAAAAGCATTTGTAAAATATAGAAGATCTAACATTAACACAAAGATTGTGTCAAAATTGAGGTTTCTGAAAGAGCTTTTCAACTCTGAATTAGTCGAATTCATAGAGAATTTGCATATCAATGAAAAACTTGCACATATCAGTTTGGAGAAAAAGAAATACATCATTTTCAAAGAAATATAATTTCAAGTTTATGCTCGTTGTCAAGGTCACATAAAAAAATGATTTTGTTGTTTTTTGTTTGTTTCTTTCAGTTTTGAGTTACAGACCACGACCAGGTGGACAAAACAGCAGCTCAAACGGTAGCCAAACCAGGGCTAACGGCCACGAAGGTTCTGATGTATTTAATAGGACTTGAAAGGAAACATTTATTATGATTTCCTTCCATATGGTCAAACACTAAAGTATGATCTGTACTGCCAAAAACTGGACCGTTTGAAGCTAGCGATTGACCAAAAAGGGCCAGATATGCGCAAAAGAAAAGGTGTTGTGTTCGATCAGCACACCGCAGGGTCACACACGTCTGTAGTGGCTCGCCAAATACTCCTGGAGCTTGGTTGGAAAGTTTTAATGCATCGTCCATACAGTGAGGGTCTGCAACCAAGCGATTACTGCCTTTTTCTCTCATTGCAAAACTTTTTGAGTGTTAAGAAATTGGCATCAAGAGAAGGTTGTGAAATCGATTACTGGAGTTTTTCGCCAATAAGGACCTAGACTTCCTTCTATGAGAGTGGCATGATGAAGCTACCTTTAAATTCGCCACAAATTGTGCAAAAAAACGGTACATGTTTGACCCAAATCGGATAATTCGCAGTATCTTAAATAAAGTTTTGAATTTTACGCAAAAATAGTGGATTTCCATATTCATATTTTGCTTAACTTTGTGTGACGAAGAGTTCAGAATGCGCAGAGCTTCAATCAAAATCCAAATTCATAATATCTCCTTTAAATTTGCCTCATTCTTGTCTGAAAATAAACCACTTTACGGCACCGAAATGCTACAAAAGCGCTTATGTACATACATACAGACTCGTGTGAGTACAACAAACACACTTGCACACGATTTTATATGCGAATCAAGATACCAAATGTGTTCGCTTCACAAAAGAGAAAGAAACAAAGAAAAAAAGAAAAAAAAAAACACACTGACATTTTTTATATAACATAACCACTTTAAAAATGAAAAGAAAACGATATTATAAAATAAGATAAAAATTTTCTGATTGAAATGAAACTGAAGAGAGGAAATTAAAAATCATTACACAAATAAAAACACTAAATAAGAAACATGGCAACGGATGGATCGGCAGCAAATAAAATACCAGCATTACACCATATGCATGTATACGAGTGTGTATGTATGTATACGTGTGCGGTGATTTCCATATCCCAGCTGACAATTTTGTAGCAAACGACAACAGATACACACACACACACAGAAAGGTTTCACCAACGAAAGTATCGAGAAAATTGGGCACAGTATTGGCATCGACTATGTGGACACCAGAGTAGAGTCGGCCAAGAAGTTAAAGAAATCGCTCGCTCTAAACGTAATAAAAATACAAGTTTTGAAACAGCCATGAAGGAGACTTGTTTGAAAAAGAAAGTAGACACTAAGGCCATCCAGCTTACTTCCTTTATGATCTCTAAAAAAGCACATCGACTTAAGTGGACATAGGAATGGCTGTTGGCTAGTCATACTAAAGTTTTATAAAAAGCAAAAGCATTCTGAAACTTTAGTATGAATGCTTTTCATTTAGTGGGTGTTTATTTTGACTCAAAGCTCAACTTCATCACCCACATAAACTCTATTATTTCTAAATCGTTCTAACATTGCGAAATAGTTCTTCGTTTTCTTAGCTCGATCCATGTTAGAATATGAGGTATTCATTTGGAGACCGTTTCATGCAGTCCATATTAATAGATTAGAGTCTGTTCAGAGAGCTTTTATGCGTGCTTTTTGAACTAGGGTGAATTTTTGAGCTAAATTTAACCCTTTAGAATTATATATATATATATATATGTATGGCGCGTACACCCTTTTGGGTGTTTGGCCGAGCTCCTCCTCCTATTTGTGGTGTGCGTCTCGATGTTGTTTCACAAATGGAGGGACCTACAGTTTCAAGCCGACTCCGAACGGCAGATATTTTTATGAGGAGATTTTTCTTGGCAGAAATACACACGGAGGTTTGCCATTGTCTGCCGAGGGGCGACCGCTATTAGAAAAATCTTTTTCTTAATTCTGATGTTTCACCGAGATTCGAACCGACGTTCTCTCTGTGAATTGCGAATGGTAGTCACGCACCAACCCATTCCGCTACGACGGCCGCCTTTAGAATTAGATGTTAAAATTATTTTAGCTGGAAATCCGAGTTAAATCTGCTCTAAAACTTGGTCAGCAGAGGACAACTTCCTGTTTGGAAAGACGTCCATTAATTTTTTCAAATACGGCAATACTGGCGTGAGTGGAAGATTAGTGAAGCCTAACAAAAGGACAGTTGAAACAGCAATCAGCTCTAAACGAATGGGATACTTTATGTTTGGAATCAAGTGGGCGAGTTTATAGGTAGCTGCAAGGTGGTAAGCTAAATAAACCGTCACATCCGCATACATACATACACTCTCGACAGGTATACTTACACATATATGCGCCTCTATGTGTCGATGAAATATATCGGGACACAGCTGCTAAGTAGAGTGTCACTACCTTATTTTCAGATGGTCCATTTTTTTCAATATAATTTAAGTTTATGTTTGTAGAAAAATATAATAAAATAAAATAGTAAATGTTTCAAGTTTTATTCTTGTGATAGCGGTTTGCAACATTTACAGTTACATCTTATTGGCTTTATACTAAGTACGCATTTGAGGAGGAGAGTGAACGAAATACCTATGGGGCTGTGTAGGTATTTCGCATTGCCCCCAGATGGGCTGAAATAAATTGCATTTAAAAAAAAAACAAATATCTTATTTGAAAAGGCAAATGAGCGAGGGGGGTGTAAAAAGCAAACATACATACGTGCACATATATGCATTTGTGTGCTTGAAAAAAGGACAGAAGCCAACTGAAGGCAGCACTTATGCATACACACATACCAACATACTTATATGCCATGTAGAGATCAGTAGTGAAGAGAGTTTGCGCGTTGACACAAAGCAAAGGCAGAGGCAGAGGCGCTAGCAGAGGTGATGTGGATTGACAGTAAAAAATGTGATAGAATGCGACAGAGTTGCTATTGTGGGAGAATAAGCGCACACAAGTGCATACACTCGTACTACACATACATACAGATTTATAAAACATGTGATGATATAATATAGTATGTGAGTACTTCTTCTACATATGTATGGGGTAGTGACGAAAAAGTAGAAAAATATGCTGAAAGCACGCAACGAGTGGAATAAATCGACACAAGTACAAAATGAATTTCGTCAGCGCTTGACAGCACCAGGATTGCGAAAGAAAAAAAGTGAAGTACGAAAAGGAATTTGGTTGTAGTTTAAGTAGAGAAGTGACGCCCATATACAAACACATACACAAACACACATATACACAGTAATTACCAAGCTTTTTAAACAAATGTATGTTTGCGAGCATTTGTCACACTGCGAACAGAAAATACGCTTATAAATGCTGCAGCTTCAAGTACCATGCCCTAAATGAGGTAAGCATGAAGAAAAACTTTACGAGCGATGCAGCACAGAGCTGACATGAATGTTGTTGCATTTTTTTGGAAAAAAAATGGCAAAAAAGTCAAAATAAAAAATTGAAAGAAAAATCACTTGCACTAAGAGTCCCTACAGATTTGCTATGCCAAGAGCAGCAAAAAATTACACAACTTCTCATGGCAAGCACCTAAAGGTATGCATCAATGTGCAAGAGCGATGCGGCGTTAACGATACTAACAGAACAACAGAATGTTAAGTTAGCAGAATTTGTAGAGCTGCATAACAGCAGTGAATTTTAAATGCAGAAGAGCTGCACAACTACAGTGAATTTGATATGCAGAGGAGCTGCATAGCAGCAGTGAATTTGATATGTAGAGGAGCTGCATAGCAGCAGTGAATGTTAATTCTCTGGTGGTAGTAAAGCAGTAAATATAGGAGCGTCACTTTGAATAGAAAATAAGAGTGAATGAAAACGAAGTAGTATTTATTTTTTTTTTGTAATTTACAATATCTGAAGTTTCTGAAGGATGTATGCATGTATGCATGTCTACCAAATAAATTCATTACGTTTCCACAGAAAACCAAAAAAAAAAAAAAAACAAAAAAAAAAATGAGAAAAGGAAAAACAAAAAGGAAAGTATAGCAACAGCAGCAACCACACGAAATTCTTCATTATAAAAATGCGTTTGACGTCGGAAATGATGATGCTTTCTCCTCCAGCTTTTAACATATTCAGCAGTGATGCGCGCCTTTATGAAGCGCACTCGACGATGTTTGCGGCTGCAACAATTTTTTTGGCGCAAAGTAGACAGCGAGCTTACGTAGCTGTGGGGAGAAAGTCGTGCGCAAAAACAAAAAAAAAATATTATATTGTAACATTATGTTTTCTATATACATACACACATACATACAAGCATACATGAGTATGTAAGTACGAAGCTATGTAGAAAACAACAACAACAGCAAATGTCGCAAGGTGGCATGTTGATGACTTTTTCTTGTTGTTCAATAAAAAATAGAAAAAAGCAAATGTGTGTGCAAATTTTAAGCCTCTTTTTTTGTCTTTGCCAGCACAAGTGTTGCATGTATGCGTGCATGTTGCATCATGTTTAGCTGAGTATGCATGCCACACGCTATACGCGCCAACGGAATTTGTCAAGCGTTCTGAATTTGAAGTGCGTTTACAGTTGTTTCTTGTTCTCCTTTTTTCCTTTTTACAACTCATTGTTGCCACGACGAAAATTTTCTTTTTGCGAATGATACTCCTCTTTTCACCTTATTTTATTTGCGTTGTTATTACTTTGCCGTTATTTACATTTTGCTCATTTTTTCGGCCTGCTATCTCGTTTTTCACTCCCTCACTCCTTAATTTATGTGAGTACATTAGGGTGACACACAAAAAAGAAATGGCGGCTCTTCCAACAGAATTATTAAATTTATTATATTTAAAGATTTCTGCCAAAATATTTCGGAAAAATATGCGTAATTACTTGAGCGGAAACGATATGAAAATACCAATACATTTTTTTTTTTTTTTAATAAAATTAGATATTAAAATTTTTTTTTTACAAAAGTCAGGCAATGGAAGAGTTTAAGCTTAAAAGGTGTGCTTTAAAATTTTTTAAACAATTTATCAATGGAATCAACGGGATCCACAGACTTTTGTTGACTTTTGTCAAAAAAAATTTTTGGACTTTAATAAGCTGATTTTCCAAGAAATGTCTAAATCGGTCAGTTGTCTAAATCGGTCAAGATTTGGCTGAGTTATTCAAGTTTTCCAATTTTTTTTTTTCATTTTTCATGGTTGGTGATCCACCCTAATGTGCAAACGTACACATGCATGTGTTTCTACATTTTTTATATCACTTCATTTTTTTTTTAATCTTTCTGGCGCTTTCTGCCACTTGTGATTGCATTTTGAAAGCAAAAGAACAGAAAAAGAAGCTGTAGTTGAAAAAGACTTGAAACAACATTGCCAAAAAAAGAAAAAGTCAAAAAAAAAAGAAAATTATATGAACGCTGAAATATAATAAAAGCAAGTATTTTGTGAAAAAGGCCTTTTTATATAGAAATTATTTGCCAACGGCGGGCTTTCGCTCTGCCCTCGCTGTTGCATGTTGATGCTTCTCAACAAGAGACTTCTTGCTGTGGCGTTGAAAGCATTGCACATGGGGTGAGCTACAACGGTGCGTGGTTGCATGCGGTGGGCATACCTCCCCTTCTATTTAACTCTCACCCCCGTATAGGCTATTTTTTAGGCTACCATTGAGATGGTATACATTTGTTACGACACCGTTGCATTTTCGACGAAAAGTACAGTTGATAACGGTGATAAAGTTTTGTGCAGCTTTCGAGTAATCGCTGAACGGATGATGTTCGTTAATTTGAAAAATATGTTTTTAAAATAAATAACTACAGTCAGTTTTTGCTGCGAAAAAAAACGGCAGGATGAAAAATCCTTCCAGTGTTTCGGCTGCCAATTTTTTAAGCCAAGTCAAATTAAAAAAAAAAAAATTGCCGGAAACACTAATTCAAAAACAATCCTCAATGTTATAAATTTGCATTCGAACAATGAATTCGAGGAGGTTAAAGTGAAAATTTGTTCTAGAGGGGATATTAATGTGAATTACGGAGATGGAAGTCAATTTCGATTCGTCCGTCGTAGTACCATTGAAAGAAGGAAAGAGACAGGAATGAGAAAAGCTAATGGAGACGATAATGAATTACGGGCACAGTCGTTTCTTTCTTGTGCTAACCGGCGCCAGTTGGACACACCAAGTGACGCCAAGTCCTTCTCCACCTGATCTTTCCACCAGCTTTTACCGCATCGAATACTTTCAGAGCCGGAGCATTTGTACCCATTCGGACGACATGACCCAGCATTAAGCGAGTGTGCTGACTGTTTGATGAAAGGAGGTACTTCCTTTTGTCCTCCTTCACCACCAGACCCTTTCGCTTTGCTTCTTTATCCAGTTTGGAAAAGACAGAACTAACAGCCCGGTTGCATGATCGCCCTTCTTATGGATTGGGCAGAGCACACTTAAATTCCAATCGGCGGGCATACCTTCATCCGACCATATTTTGCATAGGAGCTGATGCAAGCATCTTACCAGCTCCTCGCCGCCATATTTGAATAGTTCAGCCGGCAGTCCGTCGGCGCCCGCGACTTTGTTGTTCTTTAGCCGCGTTATCGCTATTCTCACCCCGTCATGGTCGGGTAGCGGAACGACAATTCCGTCGTCAACGATTGGGGTATCGGGATCTTCACATTCTCTGTGGCATGCGTAGTTATCACTGTTTAACAGGTTCGAGAAGTGTTCCCTCCATAATTTGAGATTGTTCTGTATGCCAGTCACCAGATCGCCGTCTTTGTTCTTACAGGAAAAACGCTCGGGTCTTAAAACCACACTTTCTGGTAGAATTTTTGTGCGTTGTTCCGTTGGTACGGGTACTGACTACTGATGATAAACTGGAGAAGAGAGATCTTCAGACACAATAAAAAAAATTTGACCCAAGCTACCTAAATCTTAGCCTCCCAACGCAAGGCAGCAAAGGAGTATGAACTGAGCTGATGCCAACTCATTCTTCAGACAACTAACGCAGATCATTTCAGTTACTTAACTATAAAAATAACAATAAAAATAGTCACCCGCACCTTTGTACCGAAGACAGATTAATAAGTTTCTGTTAGCAAATTTGTTGTGGCCTTCCAGGGCAAGCATTAAAAACTGTCACATCGTTGATGTCCGGTAAGAATCTGACTAAGATTGGTTCTGGTCGAAATGGTCCCACTGAAGTTAGGCAACACAGTGTGTACATATATGGAACATACCAATTAGGGTCTTGTCTTACAGCGAATGTTGCTGGTATGCTTCCAGACTGTCGCTATATGCCTGGTAGCATGATGGTAGCTGATGAGGTGAGAGCAAGAGACTTTTAGTAATATACAGTTCATTAAATTGTTTTGATCAACGTTTTATTAAAGCCAAGACGCGCTTGTCCCCGGTTAACACAAGCATTTGTAGATACGAAAATAACCAAAAATAGTAATAATACCTAAGTGGATAAAGTGAGTTCCTTGCACGATCTGATCAGTCAAAATTGTATGGTTTTATAGTTTTTAAAAATTTGTTTTGAAAAATATATGAACACGAAATTTCTCAAATTCAGTATTAATCCATTGCAGTCGCAATACTTCAATGACCGTTTGAATGAAAAATCTGAAAGAAAACTTTCCATCAAAGCGGATGATGAGAACTTTTGTATATGGAAACCTTCAAATACCCGCCTAATGCAACTCTGCTGTTTGTGTACGAAAGAAAAATTCAGAGTAAGAGGGAACCAGCAACAGAGACATAAAAAAAAAAAAATTGAAAATCCAAGTTACTAAAGTGGCTGCCATATCAGGAGGTTTAAAAGATATAATCTGGCATAGTAAATATATTCGTATAAAAAGTAAAACGGTTATCTATAAGTATAAAACATGCGTGCGACCAATACATACGACGCTTCAGAAGCGCGAGCTGATACATCAGCAACACAACAACAGGCAACAACTGTTGAAATGCTTGCACTTAGAGCTATCGCCTGGTACACTCTGTACGATAGAAAAACGAATTCCGAGATCCGTGAGGTATGTGAAATCGAGGATATCAACAAATGCACCGGAAAAAGAAGAAGCAAATGGCGAAATCATGTTGAAAGGATACACTCTGACAGAATAGCCAAAGTAGCTAAAGCTAAAGCAAATGTTATGATGAAAAACAAGGACGACCACTCAGAAGTTGGAACGAATGCCAGAGATCGAGATGATTTCCTAACAGAAAACACAACAACAAAACCCAATTTTTACCAACATCATATCTTGTAGTTTAAATATTCATACATATTTAGAATCAATAAAATTTTCATACATATTGTATTTTTGTAAGTAATAGGAAAAAAATGCATAATAAAAGAAGAATAAAGAAGTTTTCAAAACATTATTTTATTTTTAATAGAAATTTATTTTCCAAACAAATTTTACTTGTTTGCTAAGAATTTTTGGGGAAACATTTTTATTTTTAATTAAAACAAAACTCTTTTGTAAACAAATCTAAATTTTAATTACAAAAAATTTTTTTTATAAACAAAAATTTAATTTTTAATTACAAAAAATATTTTTTGTAAACAAATTTAATTTTTCATTAAAAAGGACTTTTTGGTAAACACATTTTACTTCTCTGCAAAAAAATTTGTTTAAACAAATTTTACTTGTTCGCTAAAACTTGTTGGGGAAAAAATTTTATTTTTAATTAAAACAAAATTTTTTTCTAAACAAATTCGATTTTTAATTTAATTTTTGTTTTTTGCAAACACATTTTACTTTTCTGCTAAATATTTTTTTTTAAACAAATTTTAATTTTTATTGCAAATTTTACTGGTTTGCTAACTATTTGTTGGCAAAAAATTGTATTCTTACTTAAAAGAATTTTTTTTTAGTTTTTAATTTAAATTTTTTTTTTAAAAACATTCTACTTTTCTGCTAAGTTTTCTTTTTTAAACAAACTTTATTTTTTATTAAGAAAAAAAAAATTTTTTTGTAATCAAATTTGACTTTTTTGCTCAAAATTTTTGGGGAAAAAATTTTATTTTTAATTAAAACAAATTTTTTTTTAAACAAATTGGATTTTTAATTTAAAATTTTGTTTTGCAAACACATTTTAATATACTTTGCTGCTAAATATTTTTTTTTAAACAAACTTTACTTTTTATTGCAAATTTTACTTGTGTGCTAACAATTTTTTGGAAAAAAATTTTATTTTTAATTAAAACAAATTTTTTTCTAAACAAATTTAGTTTTAAATTTAAAACTTTTTTTTTCTAAACACATGTTACTTCTATTCAAAATATTTTTTTAAACAATTTGTTTTTTTTTTTAATTTGTTTTTGTAAGGCAATTTTATTGTTTTGCTCAAAGTTAGATTTTATTAACATAACATTTTATTTAAATAAATTTCATTTTTAATCGAAATAAATTTTTTTTTGTAAACAAATTTTACTAAATTTACAAACTTTATTTTTTATTGAAAAAAAAAATTTTTTTTTTGTAAGCAAATTTGACTTGAGATTTAAAAATTAGTTTTTATAAAAAAAAATTTTTTTTTTGTAAGCAAATTTGACTTTTTTGCTCAAAACTTTTGAGGTTTAAAATTTAGTTTTTATCAAAATAACATTTTTTAACCGAGATAAATTTTTTTTTGTAAGCAAATTTTATAAAATCTACAAACTTTATTTTTTATTGAAAACAAAGAATTTTTTTGTAAGCACATTTGACTTTTTTTGGTTTAAAATTTTGTTTATACTAAAACAACATTTTTTTTTAATAAATATTGCTTTCAACCGGAATATTTTTGTTGTTTTGTAAACAAATTTTGCTGTTTTAAAAAAAACTTTTGGGGAACAAATTTTATATTTAATTCAAAAAATTTTTTTGTAAACAAATTTTACTTTTAAGTGAAAAAAAAACTATTTCTTCGTAAACAAATTTTATTTTTGTTTAAACAATTTTTTTGTGGAAAAATTTTATTTTTAATTAAAAAAAATATTTTTTTTGTAAACAACTTTTACTTTTTTGCTACGAGTTTTTGTAGAACAAATTTTGCTTTTAATTCAAATTTTTTTTTGTAAGCAAATTTTATTTTTAACTGCACAAATTATTTTCTAAAACAAAATTTATTGTTTCGTAAAAGTTTTTGTTTGCTATTTTAAAAAAAAACACCCCTCAAATTTTCTTTTGCTAACCGAGTATTCTGTGAAAGTTTCCAAAACATTTTTCGAGTTATATTCAAATGTATACAGTGAACCAGTGAAAAGTCAGTGCAAAGTATCTGAAGTATCCTTTATGAAGCGCCCTCGACAAAGTATCTAGCGAAGAGCTAGCAGACAAATTCTTATTAGCACTAACTACCATTAATTCGTAACCCCCGATATCTTCTCAGACGCACCCAAATATTACAAACATACCACTTATTTCTTATAGAAATATAGTTCGTATTACAACAAAAAACCATGTGCGTTAAGTTTCAAAGTTTGTACTACAAAATTTTTCAAAATTTCACCAAAACTTCTTCCATCAAATTTTAACCAGAATTTCTAGAATTTTTCTGAGAACGCAGTTTTATAGCTTATTGCATTTTAGTGTGCAAAGTGCAAATTCCGACTAACTACAAAAAACTGTTTATATTTGGCAACTTGGTTTGTCGACTATGCCAGGTTTTTTCTTCCAAATAAAAAAATTGGAGCACACAGCAAAAATTTGAGTACAGCGAAAAAAATCGTCAAAAATCAACGGTATTTTGTAGTCACCTGAAGCTTGCACTTTGTTAGACTAAAATTCAATAAGCTATAAAACTGCGTATGCCAAAAAATTCTAAATTCTGGTTAACAGTTTATGAGAACAGTTTTGTTGAAACTTTGAAAATTTTCATACAAAGTTTGAAACTTTGCGTTCCATGGGTTTTGTTTTAGTATAAACTACCTGTATATTCGTTGTGTGCTTATAATTCTGAACGGAGTGTATATGAGAACAGAACGTGGAGTACGAATATATATTGGGCAGGTCCAGTACATTGCGTTCGTTTGTAAATTGAACGAGGCATCGCTAGATCGATTAGTAAGCAGGTGCGCAGTATTTTTTCACTGGTTCGCTCACAAAGATAATTGTGTTGCATCAACATCGACGCGCTCTCTTCTTCGAAAAACCCTATGTACATGCGTTATATATTTATGCTTTGAGTTTTGAACTTTGAACTTTGCTTTAATAAAATTTCAAAAATATGTTTGTTAATTTTCGAAATTTATACTGGATAATTCATTAGTAAAGGGATACACCACCTACATACCTGCATAGGTTTTAAAATACCAAATTATGAATTCTTTTGAAATTTCATGGTTCAACTCTTTTCATGTGACATATTTTTGGTTTTGCTTTTTATCAAACAAAAAAAAAAAAAAAACACGAACATCAAAATTGGATACATGCAAAACTAATATTAATTTCGTAGAATTTCACGAAACGGGCAAAATGAAAAATCTGCGTAAATTGGATAAAATTGAGCACATAAAATGCAGGAAACTATTTTCATGTACACTATATACGAGTATGTGGTAGTTAAAGGAAAGTTAAAGCTGAATGGGAGAGGGGGTGGAGAGCGGAGGGATGTAGGCAGCCGTTGGGCTAAGGCTGTGTAACTCGTACATGTCGAAATTGGTAATCTAATAAAATGCACAACAAATAGGCAAAAACCAGAGAAGTGAAATGAAATACAAAAAAAAAATTTAAAACCAACAACAAAACAAGAGAGCAAGGACAATTGCATATGTATGCGTATGAATATGTTGGCACATTAGTTTTCATACACATTTCATTCTATATATAGAACGTCAAAAATTGAGGACACGGAAACATGCGACATTTATGAAATAAAAATGTAAATAAAAATGTAAATCAAAATGAAAATGAAAATCAGCACCAACCAGAATGGACTAATAAAATGAGAAATTCCAAAAATTACCAACGAGTTAATAAATAAAATAAAATTAAATAAAATGAAAAACTGGCGACAGAAATAGCGGGAAAAGCTGGGTGAGGAAAAGTTGGGAGAAGCAGTAAAGTTTGCACTACCACCACCACCACTGAGTTTCTGTGGAATGCGCGCGTGTGTGTGTGGGAAAACAAATGGCGGCCAAATGGGAAATAACTAAAATAATACACTGCACGCGCGGATAATGTCGGAGCAGCGTATATTATTTGCTTGCGGAAGGTTTGTATTATTTATCTAGCAATTTTTTGAAATGGCAAACATGCAACACTGGCAAACATAAAGTGTCAACTGAAAATTTATATGCAAAGCAAAAAGTGGTTGGGAGGCAAAATTTAGCAGAAATCGGAAAGGGAAATTTGAATTGTGAACAAATCGTGCAACATTTTACGTTTTCGAGCAATTTTTTAGCTATTTTTGGGACTTGTTTGGTAGAGGACAATTTTCAAATTTTTTTACTAAGCGATTTTAAGCAGAAAATTGGAAAATTGCGCACTTATAGCTTCGTAATATGGTTAGGATTTACTTTTTTTTTCGTTTTCTTTTAATTCAATTTCCTTTTTCACATAGGTTTGGTGGAGGCTATAAATCAAAAAATGTGTGCTCTATGTGTGGAAACTAAAAATGTTTGCATTTCAAGCTTTATCGCACTTAATTTTTTTTCTTGTTTGTTTTGAATTTGCTTGCCAGCGCCAGCAACTATTAAATAATAAATAAAAAATCGCCATTGAAGTGAAAAATCGTAATAAAAACATAAACCGAAGTGGAAATAGTGAAAAAAAAAAAAAAATATATATATAAATATGTAAACGTGATGTAGTACGTTGATATGTAGTAAGTAAACAAATTCATAGACAAAGAACACGACGAAGAGCAAAAAATATATTTAAATATATATTGAATATATTTGGTGGTATATTTATGTAGTAGTAGTAAGTAGTAAGTAATGTAACGGTATCATTTGAGTTTGAAAATCGAAATCGAACAGGAGTGAAAACGTCAACAAAAGAAAAACTAAACACTTTTTTATTTGTACTTTTTTTGTTTTTTTTTTGGTTTGTTTTTATGGATTAAGAAGGGCAAGCCGTAAAGGGTTTTGTGCACTTACCGATTCGTGTGTTGTGAGACGATAATCCAAATCACCACCTAAGCCGCCGCCCGCTGACGCCGAGCGCGGCTGATGCATATGTCGACTGTTGCTGTTGTCATCCTCGCTGCAATCGATCTCTTTCTTGAGCGACTGTGTTTGCGTTAGAAAAAAACAAACAAACAAAAAGCAAACAAAAGAAATAATTCAACGAAAATCTATATTCTATTCCACGATGTATATTCCAAAACTCACCAGTGGCACCGACTGCACTGGCCCCAATCCGGACGTACCCGCCAGCGGTTCGTTGCCCGCTGCTGGTGCTGCCGCCGACGCACTTGGACTCAAGACTACGCCCGACGTAGCCGATAGCATGCAGACGCCACTGCTGCTAGGCCGCTCGCCTGCCACGCTGCCGCCATCGCGTGGACTACGTGAAGTGGCGCGATGCTGCTGCTGGTGTGAGAGATCCGATGCGAGTATGAGCCCTCCGCCGCAGGATGAGCTTGTAGCTGCAGCGGGCGTGGAACGTGCCGATTCTGGATCACCGCCACCGCCACCACTGCCACCACCTAGTGGTGAGGGCAACGCCAACGAAGCCGCTGAATGGCTAATTGCTGCGCCGATTTTCATATTCAAGCCCATGGCATCATTCGAGCTATTATCCTCTACATCCTCATCCAGATCCATTTCCTCGTCATAGCTATCGGGTTCTTCGATCTTCTCCACCACGCCCAACGTGAGACCCATGCCACTTACGTCCAGCACGCTACAGGAGGCGGGTCGTGCGGGTGGTGAATCGAGCAAAGCACCACAACCACCACCGCCGCTGCCGACGCCACCACCCTCATCATCATCTTCATCGTCCGAGTTATCATGTCGTCTTGTCCTGATATCGCTATTGCCATTATTGTGGTGTGACGCTGTTTGTGTGCTGCTCCCGCTTACGCCACCACTGCTGCTCGCATTCTTATTGTTGCTGCTGTTACTTTTGCTTATGACATGCGTCGTCGCATCACGTTCCTCGTTCGAGGCGGCTATACCACATTCCGCGCCAGTTGCTGATTCACCGCTACGTCCCTGGTAGAGATCAAGTGGCAGCGGCGATGAGTCACGTTCGGGTGACATTTGTTGACGTTTAGTAGGGGGCACCGCTGACGGACTGCCGCCGCGTTCACCGCTGGCGTCTCGTTTTTGCGCTGTGGACGCCGTTGTTGTGGTACCGGTTACACCGGCTGCCGTTGACGTGGACGTCGTTGTTGTCGAGGCAGATGCTGTGGCAGCTTGCTGTTGCTGTTGTTGTTGTTGTGTTACCGCTGCAACGGCCGCTGCGGCAGCAGCGACTACTGCAGCTGCTGTGCTGACTGGCGTCGTTGTGGTTGCTGCTGCTGTCGTCGAGACTGAGGTGGCGGTTGTAGAGGCTGAGGCAGACAAAGAAGAGGCGACGGCGTTGGCGGCTGTCGAAGTGGCTGATGTGGCTAAGTTTGCGGCTGAGGTGGCGATCGATGTGGTGGACCCGCCCGCTAGCGCAGTATCGACGGGACTGTCACAGGTGCTCTTGCTGGGCTGCGAGTGCGGTCTCAAGCGATCCGGTTCACGTTCTGGCTCTCTGAGTGTTGTATTCTGATTGGTCATCTCTGCTAAGCCCTTAACCTAAGAGGGGGAGTGGGGGTGAATGAGGGTGTGAGTAAAACAGGGAGAAAGAAAACGTTGTGATAAAGTTTGGAAAATGGAAAAAGGTTGGTCAAAATATGCATTTGAGTGCATTTACAAATTTTATCACGCAAACTAATCAAATTTTAATATAACCGAATTTTTTTTCTTCAGTTCTTGGAGTAATGTTTCCGAGTAAAATGTCGATTTTTTCTGTTTTTTTACAGTATTCGTAAAACATTAAGTCCCTTGTACTGCACTTGGGCCCCCTTTTCAATTTTCTTTAAATCTCGCCGATCTGCGAAGAAATCTGAGTAGATCTTGTGATGCCAAGGAGCCAAGTTGGTCTCTTGGACATTTCGATTAGTTTGTGTTACACATTTTTAAGCTGCTAGTCGCATTTTTCTCAGTTTTTAATCTGAAACCAGAAGACTTAAGGGCGCGCAAAAATATTACTTTCTCTACTTTTCTCGCGAGTGATTTCGAAAAAAGTTTTCTGTGGCCTAAGTAAACCTCAACGTTAGAAGCTCAGAAGTACATTTTTTCTTCTCAGCTATCCCAGATCAAAGAAAATAGTGTGCATTACCCCATAGGGATCAGGCAAATATAATTCAACAATATTTGTTTTATAAGATTTTTGTTTTTTTTTGCGGTAACTATCTGCTCTTAGTTTCCCTGAAGCACTATTTAGTTGATGCTCTCAACTCGCTATTTAAGCACTTACTTTTAACGACTCGGCCGTTTTGAGCAAAGCTGACAACTGACAATATTGCACGTTAACTTCGCCCTTGTACATGAATTCGACTAATGTTTTCAGTTCGGCTAAGCGGACGTCCTTCAATATCACAATTGGATGCTTTTCGGGGTGGTCCAGAAAAAGGCTCTGGAAATATGAAGAACAGGCCGAGAGGACCACCTAAAAGGAGACAGAAAAAAGTGAAATACTAAAATTAGTAACTAAATTAATATGATAAATAAGTAAGGGAGAATGGGGAGTTGTGGGACGGGTTTTGTTTTTGGACCCGTATTACTCAAAATTTTAATATTCTGCATATGTCAACGATGGAATCTTTAGTCAATGAATACTGGAAGCTATTGGTATGGCCTATTTAACAAAACTACAATTTTCCTTAAAATTAAAATTGTATATAATTATATAAAATATAATACAAAATACTAAGATGTGGGGAGTTGTGAGACACCATGGTTTAAATCAATAAAAATGACTTATTTTAGTTATTAGTTCTTTATTAAGATGAAAAATAGAAAAGAAAAGACAATTGTTATAAAAAAGTGTATAAAAAATGCAATGCCATCAATCTGATGATTCGCAGTGAGAAAATGTATAATAACCAATTCGTAAATTGGCACACTTTAGGTGCACAGCTCGATCGCATACATTGCATTCGGCATTGCACAGCGGAAAAACAATAAAAACTCAAATTTAACCAAAAATTTCATGATATATATCCAAACAATGCATGAATATTGCGAGGTACTTATGAAAGATGCGTTCAAACGTCGAAAAAAACGGTGTCTCACAACTCCCCACATTTGTTGTCTTACAACTCCCCAAATCGTTTTTTTTATAAATGGCCGCGTAGTCATAAACATATCGAACGTTCATGCCCAAGTGAATGTGTAAACTCAAAGCTAATAGGACAATTAATAATTTGTATATATTAACATTTGCAATTTGCTTCAACAACTGATCGAATGTATCGCAAAACAAATGATGAAAAAAACTTACCGAGAAATTCCAAAACACAGTAACTGGAGAGACGCGTCGAACGCGTGTAAATATGACCAATGCTAGCTGAAAAGTGAGATCGCATCGAGAACACTTGTTGACACTTAAAATCGAATGTAAACAAATGAATAATGCCGAACGGTAACAATGTCTCACAACTCCCTATGTCTCACAACTCCCTATTCTCCCCTATGATTTATATGAAAATGTTTTGAAAAATGTATTAAATGATGGTTTCAGCAATTATTAATCATGAAATATTAATTGTGCATAGTTCTCAAATTTTTACAAAATTTCATTTTTCTTGATTTCGTGGGAAAAACTATACAAATGGTGCATTTGAAACAAGTAAAGGGTGGTTAAGTTTCAAGGGCCGGTGTTGATTTTGAATAAAATATAATGTTTTTAGGAAATTATTGTCATTTCTCTTTATTATGATAATATTGATATGGCTTAATTATGTATGGAACAAAATATTGGCCAAATGGCCTCCGCGGCCTCGGCGGCACACCTCCATCCGATGGTCCAAATTTTCGATGACGCTGAGGCATAACTGAGGTTCTATGCCATTAATGTGACGAATTATCTCATCCTTTAGCTCTTGAATTGTTGCTGGCTTATCGACGTGCACCTTTCCTTTCAAATAACCCCAAAGAAAGAAGTCCAACAGTGTCAAATCACATGATATTGGCGGCCAATTGACATCGCCGCGACGTGAGATTATTCGGCCATCAAATTTTTCGCGCAAAAGAGCCATTGTTTCGTTAGCTGTGTGACAAGTGGCACCGTCCTGTTGAAACCACATATCGTCCACATCCATATCTTCCAATTCGGGCCATAAAAAGTTCGTTATCATCCCACGATAGCGAACACTATTCACAGTAACTGCCTGACCGGCCTCATTTTCGAAAAAATATGGCCCAATGATGCCGCCGGCCCATAAACCGCACCAAACAGTCACTCTTTGTGGGTGCATTGGTTTTCTGGCAATCACTCTTGGATTATCATTCGCCCAAGTGCGGCAATTCTGCTTATTGACGAATCCACTGAAGTGAAAATGTGCCTTATCATTGAAGATGATTTTCTTCGAAAATTGGTCATTCACTGTTGCCATTTCCTGCCACCATTATGATTATTGACGACGCTTGAAATGGTCAAGAGGCTTTAGTTCTTGAGTCAATTGCACCTTGGAAGCGTGTAAATGCAAGTCTTTATGCATAATGTTCATCAACGACGAGCGTGAGAGGTGCAATTGTTGGGCACGACGACGAGTTGAGGTGGACGGCTCTTTAACCACACTATCGCGAACAGCAGTAATATTTTCTGCAGTACGAGCTGTACACCCGTTTTCATAATAAGCCTGAATAACCTTAACGCGTTGCTCGATTATGTATCTTTCCATGGTTCAAATTGAGTTAGTCTGAAATTGAGAAATTTCAAATGAAATGGAGAAAAAAGCTTGACGTTTAGGTGTGGTTCACATTCAACATCGGCCCTTGAAATTTAACCAACCTTTATGAAATTAAACCATGGACTCAGTTTGGGTATATCTGTATAGGGATATGTATTTGCCAGCAAGCGCTTAGCTAATTTTCATAAGAAGATTTTCCAACCATTACAAAATTTTGCCATTTTCACGAATGATCAGATTTTATATGTAGAAAAAAGCTTCATAAATATTAAAATTTTTTCCTTTAACGCAATTTTTCTGGAAGAGTTTCAAGTCCAATATTCGCAGGCAGTTGTTAGGCACAACAAATACAAATAGCTTCGCCTGTTATCGCATTTGTTGTTGTTGCTGACGATGGTGGTAAGTACGTACTCATAATTTGCCTTTGTTGCAGGCAGCCCACCTTGGCGGCAACACAGAGAACTCACTTCCCCAGGCCTTTCAACACTTTTCTTTTTCCGTAAACTTTAAATTTCTTCGCTTTTTGTTGCCTCAGCTTGGTGAAAACTAAGGAGTGTTATTTGTGAAATATTCGATGATATTTTATGATATGCGAAAAAGAATGGCAAAGGAAAAAGAATCTGCCATATGCCGCATATATAGCAACAATAAACACTTGTGGACAGTTGTAGTGCAGCGCGTGCAACATGCGGCGAGCTTAGAAATGGTTGTTGCCGCCTGTGGCCGCCAGGGCAGTGGCGAAGGCGTTAACAGCGTGCCGCGCATGCGCCGAATCGCACAATCGCACAATTGTACAATGCGCAACAAATTGTAGCAAGTACTTCGGCGAGCTGGCTGATCGCATTGCATTGCAAGTGTTGGCGTTGGACTAGTTTTTTGTTTATGCAGTGCTGGGGTACAGAAAGAAAAAACAAAAAAAAAAAACAAAATACACATAAATATTAATGCATGGTAAGAACAACGTTAGCGGTCGTAGCGCATATTTTTTTAAGTTTTTCAAATTTTTTTTTGATTTTGTAAAGAAACACTTTTGGATATTTTCTGTACTCCTTCCGCGAAGTCTCGCACTGCAGTTGCTCGTAAGCCACTTTTCCGCACTCCGCGCTTATCCTCTGCGCGCTCACCTCAATCACCTCGCTCACACTCATACGCTTCACATCCCCTTGGCTGCGTCGATTTTTATGTGCGCACGCGCAACGCATTCGCGCAAATTAAAACACGCTACAGCAACAATCGTTGCCGGACAGGCGGCCAGCTGCGCAACAAAACAAACGGCTTCAACGCCTAGGGGTAGGCAATGATATGCGATGCATATTTCGTGCGCACTTGCGGCCCACAAAACTAATGCCACATTGGTCACAATGCCACCACGCTCCGCAGCACCCACACCCTCATCCTCTGCCACGGCCATGTGCCAGTGCGTTAGTTTCAATTGCATTGCTGAGATTTTTGTATTGTTGTTGTTGTTGTTGCTAATGTTGTTACTTTGCAACTCATATATTGCGTTGGAGCTGCACACTGCTTTTTTGTGCGATTTGTTGTTGCTTTTGTGCGCAGGCGCTAACGATTTGTTCAGGTTGTAAATAAAAGAAATTGTTGCGCTTTGCGGGAAATTGAAAAACATAAGCACAACAACAATAACAAGCATCACAACACAGCAAAGTAACAACACGAAAAGTAATATTTTAACGCAGCCGCAATTGTAATAACAATAACAACAATAACAATTGCCTAAATGGTTATGTGCATTTCGAAATTTATTCCCTCATATTTACTAATGCATTTTTTGTGGCTGCGCCGTATGTGTATGTGCGTGCATGTATTTACGTGCATACACAAATATATTTTCCTTGGGACAGTTGTTGTGACCGCAGCGCGCACATTAGGGAAATTTCAATTACCCCAAAAGAGCGTCCCGAAGCGTGGCAGGCTGGCTGGTTGGTTGTGGGTTGGTTGGTTGGTTGGTTGGCCAACAAACTGTGTGAGCGAAAGTGGGCCAATTGCATTTGCGATTTTGATATTTATGAGATTGCGTGGTGAGGTTGGCGATATAAATATTTATTTAGTGTCATATGATTTTATTTATTTTCAAATAAAAAACTAAAAAATACTTAGCGACGAAAGAAACGGCAGAACTCCACGTGTAATGAATCAGATCGAATATTGGTGAATACTTCTGGGTATGTCAGATGGGCATGGTTTAAGTTTAAGCTGGCTTGGCTAGTGCCGGGTGAAAAAGCGTATTTATGTAGAATAAAAACTTATATGTATAGGTTCGAATCTCCGTGCATGAAACAGCAAAAAGATAGAAACAGTTTTTTCTAATAGCGGCCGCCACTCGTCAGGCAATGGCAAAGCTCCGAGTGTGTTTCTGCCATGAAAAAGCTTCTCATAAAAAATATCTGCCATTCAGAGTCGGTTTGAAACTGTAGGTCCCTCCATTTGTGGAACAATCTGAAGATGTACGCCACAAATTGGAGGAGGAGCTGGGCCCAAAGACCTAACAGAAGTGCAGGCGCCGATTATTTTGCGATCGGTTTCGTATCGTCAATGAAATTTTGCAAATACTTCAAAAGCTGATAATCATTTGGTATCAGGCAATGAATGTTCACAGGCGACTAAACTGGATGATTGGTAATTTTTTTTTAATATTTACAAAGATTTTCGAATTAAATTTTTATTTTTATTCTTTATTTTTTTAATACTGTTCATGGTTTCACCAAAATCTTATACCAGGTTATTCAATAAGTTTTGCGGTTCGATAACAGAGGGCGTTGCTACTAGCCAAATTTTCTTTTGTTGTGCTGAACACGATTCACGTCAGGGCGTCCAAAAATTGCAATAACACCAGAAATCGTGGGAAAAATACAGGAAATGGTATGAGAAAATTACCGAGTGATTGAAGGAGATTTCGTAGAAGCCTCACTGGACAGTGTAATATAAGTGTTGGGTTTTAGGCAGCTATGAGCAGAATCTGTGCCGCATTCGCTAAAAATAGAACAAAAATGCATTCGAATGCGTCTTTCTCAGCAACATTTCGAGCGTTTTCGGAAGGATATAATGAAAGCGTTCATTAATCGCTATATCATATATCACCATGACCCTAAATCAAAACAGGAGGCTAAAGAGTAGTATAAACCTGGTTCTACGGCTCCGAAACAAGAAGATGTTAGCATCAGTTGTTTGGGATGCAAAAGAAATTTTGTTTGTGGATTACTTGCAAACAGATAAAACAATAAATTCTGAAAATTATTTAACCTTTTGGACCAGCTGAAAGAAAAAAATCCTGAAATAACACCCAGTTTGCAAAAAAAAAATTTCATCAGGACAATGCACAGAGTCTGAAGAACAAAAAAAAAAACATTTTGAAAAAGGCTAAAATCTATGAATTAAAGTTCAAATTGTTGGAGCATCGGCCGGATCCCCCAGATTTGGTCTCTAGCGACTTCCCTCTGCTTCCAGACTTAAAAAAATGCATGCGAGGAAAGCGTTTTTCATCAAATGATGAGGTCATAACAGCTGCGGAAACGTATTTTGCAGCCCTTCCAGATTCTCACTGCAGGGATGGAATTCATAAATTGGAATCTATTTGGAGCAAGTGTATTGATGTTCAGAGAGACTATACCTATTATTAAAGTGTATTTCAAACCATAAAATTTGGTTTTTCTTATCGAACCGCAAAACTTATTGAACAACCTAGTAAATCAAACTTTCAAAAAAAAAAAAAAATCAAAAAACAAAAAATTTATTTCCATATAAATTTTGAACTTTTTAATTTAAATTTTTAGTAAATTACAATAGTAAATTTGAGTATGCAGTAACATGGCTGATGAAATTTTGACAGAATTAATCCAAGTCTCAAGCGGCTAAAAAATGGTGTTGAATTTTAATAATTTTTGTTTTGCTTACGGCTTACGGCTTTTTCACTTTATTCCATATAAAATGAGTTTCTTGAGAACGAAAATGCGCATTAATTTTATTAAAATTCCACGAGCCATGTTACTGCATACCGAAAATTTGTATAAAAATTTATTTTAAAAAGCTTAAAAGTTAGATGAAAATTTATTGAAATTCTCTGAATTTTGTGTAAAGCTTCAAAGTTTGATTTGTATGACTTCATGTAAAGCGTGAACAATATAAAAATAAAAAAATAGAAAAAAAATTTTACACGAACACCATTGCAAATACCAGATGTCTTTTTTAGGTTCACGAGAAATATTGTTACCGATAACTATGGTTTGGCAGCTGGGAATGGCTGTTTACATTTCTATTCAGTAAGGTTTGGCAAAGTCATCATGAATCGTTTAATGCCCATACAACGCTTCCGAATTGAAGAAATTTATGATATATTGAAAAAAATAGATCTGTTCGCGAAGTTCATAGAACGCTGATGGCATCATCGGTCCTTATTTCATTCGCGGACGAATGAGGCAGGAGCTGCAGATGAATGGCGAGCTCAATCGAGCCATGCTTACTGAGTTTTTTTTGCTACCAAAAGTTAATCAGCTAAACATGGACGACATTAGGTTCTAACAAGCGGCGCAACTTGTGCCTTACAGTGCGCTTAACAATCATGTGTAGCAAAATTCAAGCCACCATTGACGACATGCGGCCAGATTTATTGGAAAAAGTAACCAAAATTTGGACTGATCAAATGGACTACGTAACTCCTAGCTGCGGCGGGCATAAGCCAGACAACGTATTCAAAAAAATTATATTAATGCTATCAAATTATCTACCAGATTGTAAAAAAAAAATTCCTTCGAACAAAATTGCAATTTTCTATTATCTTTTTAAGTTCTAAAGCTCTTAAAAAACAACCGATATTTAAAACAAAAATCACTTTTGCTCGCCAGTGTACTTATACGTCCGCTGCAAAAGAACTTTCCATTCTAGCTCTGGAAGCATTTGGCGCATCATTGAAGATATGTGCCGTCTTGCTCGCTCTTGATGGGGCACAAAGCCTTCATATTTTGGTCGCTTCTAACCGATCAACTATTTCAATATTGTTATATGTTAACAGTAAAGATTCCAATTGAATATTTAGGGCAATCGCAGCTACTATTAAGGGATGCGTCTTTTGCAATCCCCTCAAAATCCCGGTAAACTCTTCTTAGCTGCTAAACCGCAATTTTCGATCTTAGCAACAACTGAACGCAATTTAACCATAACCTTTTTCGACTATTCATCTCGTAGGTGAGCAATTTTTCTTCGCGAGTTACCATTCGCAGCAAAAAATAAATAAATCAACAGAGCACTACAGCCCTCAATTTGGTACAGGTTCATGTTACGTATGGCGAATTCGTATGCACCCGCACAACGAAGTTTTTCTTGATAGCAGCCTGAAGCAAATTATTATAAATATAAGTAGAATGCTTTTTTGTCTAATCTTCAGTGCCTGGGTAATGAAATAAGCGCTCATATGTCAACTTAGCTTCGCAATGTCCTTGATTTTATCGACATTTACGCCCATTGGTCTACTAGAACTGCGTAGATTTGAATTCCGTAGATTTTATCCCAAGGTGTTTTCTTTGGGCACGTACATGAAAGTTGGTACATACATGCCGTTTCTTCAACGTTCATATTAGTAGAACGAAATCGTAGGAATCCTCATTCTGTTCTTACATTCGATACTCAATTTGGTCCTTAAACAAAACACATTTTTTGTCTGCCTACTCAGACCCTCCAACTTGGTAGTGGTGGCGTTGAAGAGTGTATCGACCTTTTTTTCTTTTTTTAAATAAATCATGTAAAAATTAAAAGCAATTATTTTTATTTGTTAAAAATGACATCAAATAAATGTCAAGCACGAGCGCCCCTACAGGTAAAATCTGCCAAACAGTCAATTCATGAATGCCGAATTGTGGAGACGGTCGAGTTGTCGATGTTGAAGGTTGCTCAGCTAGCAAACAAAGCCACGAAATTATGTATACCTGAAATGCACGCCCGAAAAGTACCAAATAGGGGAATACTCTGAGTCTTTACATAGCTTTCGTCTTTGAAAATATTCGAGCAAAGTTACAATGCGCCATTCCATAAACTCTGCTAATCCTTCCTTTCTTGCTCTTCACTGTTGATTGACGATAAAAAATAAAAAAAAATACGAACACAGAATAGTTTCTTTAATGCTTTATGATCAGCTGTCAGTGCGAGTTTGCTCTACAATTTATTAAAAATCCAATCTTGCTAGCGATTTCCGCCTTCTCACCGTCGACAAAAGCAAAAAAAAAAAATTCAAGTCAGCTAGGCCAGCCAATCGGCCGAAAGCACCGAAAGCATTTGAAGATGCCTCCAGCAATTGCTTGACTCTAAATTCTCGCTCGTATTATGATTGTTGTCACAGCTTTAGCGGGCAGTGTACACGTACACCTCAAAAGCAACAAACAAACACGATGCAGCACTGCAATCCTGTTCTAGTATTTTGATTCGGGTTTACGCCTTTACCAATTGCCGGCGGCGATTTGTGGCGATCAAAAAGCACAAATGCACTTTTCAGTGGGAGTGACCGCAAGCGGCTAAGTTGGATGAGGCGGCATTGGCGGTTGCGGCTGTGGCGGCGACGCGTTATTACATTTCTAACGTTACTATTAGCAAAATCGAATTTCCTGATTGCGCGACGCGACGCGAAAATGGAGTATGAAACATTAGTTGGCATTGGCATTTGGTGGCAGCAAATCATTCCGCTATAGTGGCAGCAATTGCAGATGGCAACACTTAATTGATCGCGCTGTTAATAACGAGACGTTGACGCCCCCAAAAGCTAATGAACGCCACTGGCCACTGACACCGCGCAACTAAGCGGCACAAACAAATGTTAGTTGTTGTAGTTGGAACGAGCGACGAATACCAAAATGTATTTGGACAGCACTGAACAAATGTTGCATGGTGCATGAAAAACAAATGACCGAGAGGAATAAAGCCGAGCGCATCAGTTGGCTGAGCTGTGGCAAATTGGCAAACATAAATTTAAAGAGTTGCTGCCACAACTCCCATTCAATTAGAAACTGAGCCAAATAATGCGTCGAAAAGTGGAGAGGTGGAAAAAAGAGAGAGAGAGAGAGTGATGAGTGGAGAGAGCGAGAAAAAAGTGCAATAAAAGTAGCTGGAAAATAGCGAGAAAAAGTTGAAAATAAATTATACAAAATCATTGAAAGTTGCCAGTGTCAGCGCAATGCCAATGCGAATATGTTTTTTTTTTCTTTATTTTTTTGGTTTCTATTGCTGCCACCAGCTGCACGCGCAATTCCCAGAAATGATTGCAATTTTCCTACACACTCACATACACACGCACATGCCGCATACATGTACACACATCACGCTCTAGAATCATCACTGCCGCTTCAAGTTGACTGCATTGCGTGTCTGGAGGCGTTGCAATTTCCATTTCAACTCATAAAATCGTCATCAAATTAAAAGTTGCTGTGCGCATGCGCCTTCAAACAAGCAGATAGTAGCACAACAAATGCGAGAAACTCAAATGCAGTTGCAGCAGCTGGTGTTGCGCCAATTGCTGCTGTGTCCTGACCACCTCACTTGGCTCGCAGTAAATTGCGATTTTTCTAAATGTGCGCACAACAGTAGGCAGATGGCCTTTTTTTTAATTTTTTTTTTGTAATTTTTTTAATAGTTTTTTGTATGCACATACACCGGGCGCTGGAGACTTCATAATTTTACACATTTCTATAAACACACACACTCACAAAATAGTATTTGTTGCTATTGCGGAGCCTGCAGCTCAGTTCATCGCGCAAACGCCACAACACGCAGTGTCAGGTAATTTATTTAATATTTTTCGTTTTTTTCGTTTTTTTTTTTTCTTCTCGTTTTTAATCAATAAGGCAAAAGAAAATATTACTTACATTAATACATTGCGATATATTTGGCACGCACGCACAACAAATACTTGTACTGCCGCACACGGCTTCTCACTCCGCGACTTGATTCATTTGTAAGCTGTCGTAATCGTCGTTCATTGCCTTCGCGCGCGTTAGCCGTTTGTGCCTCTTGTTTATGGCTTCATACATTAGGATATGAGGTGAAAATGGCAGCAGATAAAAATAAATCTTCTGCTAAATTCACGTTTAAGGCAATTAGAAATTATGAATGGCAAACTAACATACCTACATACATACATAGAACATGCGCTCATGTGTGAGTGGCTGAGTATGTACGAGTATCATAGTACGTATGGGTGAGTGTGGCGAAACTGGTGCACTTTCGAAGAAGTTATTATGAATTGCTTGTCAGTTACTGATACTGCTTTTAGTTAGAAGAAAAAAAAGTGTTTAAAAACCGAGTCTGGCTCCCTACTTCTCCACTTTATTTGTTGCTAGTATCATAAGCTATCTATCTTCCTCTTCTTTAACCTAGCCCTATCCTATTTCGGGTCGGCTCTCCTTGTGCGAAATCTCCAGGTCACGCGGTCCTGAGTCGTCTCTTCACTGACGTTTCAGCATCACATGACGTTTTCAATGAAGTCTTTCCAGAGTTTTGGTGGTCTGCCAGGCCCTCTTCTCGCTACCTCCATCGGCAACACTGGTATTGTCATTACATGACCGTACCAGCGTAGGCGGTTTTCCTGGAGCTCAGCGCTGGTTGGAGCAACTTTATTACTACCAAGAATAAATGTGTTTTGAATCTTGTCCAGCAATGTAACTCCGCTGGCTCACCACAGCATTCGCATTTCTACCACTTGCAGTTTCAGCTCTAGTTTGCGTGGTACAACCCAGCACTTGGATGCATTTGTCATTGCCGGCTGGATAATGCTTTCGTAGATTTTTCCTTTCAATATTTGTAGAATTTTCTTGTCGCACAGAATACCGGAGGCTGCTCTCCAGCTTTGTCATCCACGTTGAAATCGGTGAGCAATTTTTCGTTTAAAGGTGCCATCTTCGCTGACATGCGAGCCCTGGTATTTAAAGCTATCGACTATTTTGAGGGTGGCATTATTTATTGTAAGAGCTGGACGCTTACAACTCGCTGTGGGAAAATGGAACTCGATTAATTTGGTCTTTGTGCGGCTTACTCGTTGCCCATTCGGTTCAAGGGCGGATGCCCTAGATTGAAGAGAGGAGGTTTAAAGTTGAGCTTTGATATACGCCTATATTAACGTTGAAGCTTTGGGTCAACCCCCTTGCACAATTCATTTGGGTAGTTACTTGATGGTAAGTGGCAATGAAGTGTTCAAGATGGTTTCCAGGATCAGGTGCTTTCTTAATACCGTTCAAATGAGATCTCTAGGCACACGGTCGACCGCCTTTTCAAGGTCAATAAAAATTCCAAACAGATTTTCGTTAATTTAGTCGGTGTTTTTCTATGACCGCACGACAAATGTGGATAGCATCAACAACCAAACTGACTGTTGGTGATCTGTTCAAATAGTTCGCCTTGTATAAGTACTGGGTTTGATTGAAAAGTAATGAGCCTTATTTTTTTTTTTAAGCAGTTTTATTAAACCTTTTGGCTTATTCAACTAATATTCTTCAAAATAGGACCCTTGAGCGTCAATACACCGCTGGTAGCGGTCCCTCCACTGCAGGAAACATTTTTTAAACTCATCTGCCGCTCTGCGCGGGAAAGCCCATTACTTTTCAATCAAACCCTGTATGTAATTATGTGCGAAACTTCATAAACAGTCTAAGAGTGGAGTAACCCTCCATAATACATGGAACTTGACACTCTCTGAAGTGCTCTGTTGTCGGATAGCCTAAGACTTAAGGTGATCTTTTTTTAGGGATAAGCAAAAAATATCTATTCGAGCCGTAAGTTACCCGCCTTACTCATCCACAACCCGCGACAAATGATGGTTGATTAATTCAGTTTTGACAATTTTTTTGAATGTTGATAATTTCTTTAGAAAAGTATAGCTCACTGCCTAACAAAAGCCATACAAATCCAACTTTGAATTGTATGCAGAAATTAGAAAAATTCTACAAACTGGTCATCCCGTTCTAATTAAATTTTTTAGAAAGATTCTTGGTATGCAGTTTTATAGCACTTTCAACTTTAACTTTAAAGTGCAGGTTTCAATTTGCTGAAAAAATCTGCAAATTTTTTGATTTTCCTCCTAAGGGTTTTGCGCATTTTCCCCATATAGCGAATGTCTCTTGGCCTAAAAGTAATCTGCGAACATTTAGGGTAACTTAAACACAATCTGTGCGAGAATAAATCATGTGAAGAGCAACAAGGGTGCAGTCAAGCAGCACTGAAATGAAATTGCTGATGAACTTGCTAGGGCGGGACAGGTGGGTGACAGATTTACGGTTCAGAACTATGGTATCAACTAGGCAGAAGCTAAATGCAGGGTGAATAGTGAGGGGATATTCAAAGAATTACCCATTGGGAAGCAACACACGAACTCCGTCGAGCCGAAAGGCTTATAAGACATTTTACTTACAATAGGGAACTGCATAACATCCGTAAAGTGGACATCAGGAAAATAAAGAGTGGTTAAATTTCTATGGCCGATGTTGAAGGTGAACCACACCTAAACGTTAAGCTTTTTCTGCATTTCATTTGACATTTTTCAATTTCAGACTCAATTCGAACCATGGAAAGATACACAATCGAGCAGCGCGTTAAAGGTTGGTTTTCTGACAGGTCGCTATTAATTAAACTACCATCACTCAAAAATTCACATTAAGAATGAGACAGAGTACAGATTCTGTCTGGAGAATGATGAAATCACAGCACATATCTTGTGCAACTGGTAACTAATTGCTTTCCTTCTCGCACTTCATTTCACAAGGCACTTGATAAATGATAATTGAGTTGATCTCTGAATTCAGTTCCTATTGTCACCAGTGCCAGTCTTTTTCTTTGATTACGGATAGTTTTTTGCACTCATTAGCACTAACTTAGTATCAAAATATGTCCAGAAATTCGATTAGGTGAAAGATCGGACCGCTTCGTTATATAAATAAAAGAAAGTAGAAAATGGATTCGTCTAACCATATGGTACATAATTGATATTTTTGAGTTAAAGATTGGATCTAAATATACCGGCATACACTTTTGATGTTTTTAAAGCAGGAGTCCATAGGATTTAGAAATGAAAATGGCACTTTATTGCGAAAGTCAATGAGATAACAAAGAAATCTCAGAGGTGACCTTTAATTAAGAAAGGAAGTTATGGCAGCTTTTGAGCAAGAAAACATAATTTCGGGGCCGATCACGATATGTTCGGTGTACTTTCGGGATTGAGGTGGCAGATAAAATATTCTCTCATCTCTTTGAGATGACAGTTATTTAGAAGATGAGATTATGGGAACTTTTGGATAAAAAAAGTAGGGATCAGTCCCGATATGTTTAGGGTAATTTCGAGATTGAAAAGACAGAAACCTTAGATGAACAAGGGCTTGATATTTAGTTAGAAAAAAATATTATAGAAGCTTTTGAGCAAGAAAACATAATTCCGGGATCGATCGCGATAAGTTTGCTGCACTTGCGGGTGCTTGGTGTCACCTCTGGATTGTAGAGACAGAGAAAACATAGTCAAACTATCCCTCCGAGATGACTTTTAATTAAGAAAGAAGTTAAAGCAGCTTTTGAGCAAGAACACATAATTTTGGGATCGATCACGTTATGTTTACTGAACTTGCGGGATTGAAGTGACATTGAAGAGACGGGGAAAACTCAGATGAATTATTTCTTTGAAATGACGTCTACTTATTTCGGTATGATTTTGGGATTGAAGAGACAGAGAAAACTTAGATAAACTATCCCTCCGAGATGACGTTGAATTAGGAGAGGAAATTATGGTAACTTTTGAGCAAAAAAAATATACAATTTCGAGATCGAACACAATGTGTTGGGTGCACTTTCGGGATTGAAGAGACAGAGAAAACTCAGATGAATTATCTCTTTGAGTTAAGATTTAGTTATAGAATTAGATTGCAGAAACTTTTGGACAAACAAATTTCGGGGCCAGTCCCGATGTGTTTGGCGTAATTTCGGGATTGAAGAGACAGAGAAAACTCAGATGAATTAACTCTTTAAGACGACATGTAATTGGAAAATGAGATTATGGGAACTTTGAGTGAAAAAAATTTTGCGATCAGCCCCGATATGTTTGGTATAACTTCGGTGTTGAAAATTATGGTTTATACTAACATTAACAATTAAGTGGTATTGTTTTAAGTCCTTTTTTGTGAGAATGTATCCCATTGTATTCCTAATGTGGTGCCCAATAAAATGGTACCTAAATATTATATTTGATGTAAATAGAGTGTATAACACACACACATACATACATACAAGGGAGGGAGCAACAAGCAGCAGCACATACATGAAAGACATTAAATCGGTATACCGGTTATGTGCCCTCAGGGTGTGCTGTGCATTCCGCACAGTATCGGAGGATGCTGTATTAGCCTTCGCGAGAATGCTACCAGTTAAGCTGACTGCACTCGAATTCGCCGAAATAAAAAAAACATCGACCGGATCCAGCACAGCTGACTAACCGATGGACTGACCGGGAGCGAAGCATCCGTTCTTGGCAGAAGGCATGGAGGAACTCCAAGAACGGACGATGGACATATCGATTGATTCCGAATAATACTTAGTGGGCATCGATGCTTTAAGGCTTATCTGCATAGATTTAAGCACGAAGATGGCCCGTTTTGCACCTTTTGGGACAGTCTAATTGAAGATACAGAGCAAGTTTTCTTTGTCTGCCCTCATTTTGAACTAGAAAGAGAAGATTTGAGTGATAGGGTTGGGAAGCCAATAATGGTTAGTAGCCTAGTAGATATCAACAGCTTGACTCAAAAGAACATTGGTCCGCTGTCAGTAACATGGCAAGAATAGTAATCACCAAACTGCGTCGCGCTGAACAACAGCGCAGATTTCTATGTAAAGGCAATAGGCCGCTCCCCCTCCCGTGAAGTATTACCTAACGGTAGTCCCGCGGTAGGGAAACGGAGCTGGGGTGGGGTTTTAGTGGGTGAGTCGAAAGACAAGTCCCACACTTTTCGGCTTTCAATGCTTTTTGCCACCTCCATACAAAAAAAAAAAACAAATACAAGGCATAATTGCATATTTACATACATACATATGTATGAGCATTAGGGCGGGTCGATTTAAAAATCGCTCATTGCTCTGTGAAAATCGTATTCTAGGGATCAAAATAAGAAACTTTGCCGAAGAAACCATACCTCTAAAACGAATTCTGATGTCCCCCAATTTGGGCCGAACGAAAAATCTCACTTTGACCCATTTAGAGTGCTCCAATCGAGTCCAAATGTATGACCGATCCCCACTAACTTTGGACGGCCGATCCACCCATGCCAGTGGCACACCCCCTGGAACTCCCCTGGAGGGTTCCCCATACAATCATTTCTAAATATCACCATTTTTGGCCTTTACATGAGAAAATAAACTAAAAAGTTCGACCCAAATTGGGGGACATCAGAATTCGTTTTAGAGGTATGGTTCCTTCGGCAAAGTTTCTTATTTTGTTCCCTAGAATATGATTTTTACAGAGCAATGGGCGATTTTTTTGCCTCCCCACAAATCGACCCGGCCTAATGTGCATCTATAAACATGTAACTTAGCATAGCGATTTTAAAATGTTTATTACTCCTCTCATGGGACTCTAATTAGCATTTAGCAATCGAGTAGTTCCACACCATTTCCACTCACTCTTTAATACTCAGCGCCAAAGTCTCTTAGATGCATTAAATTAACTTTTTAGTTCCAAAATTGGCGAAGTTACATATTTACTTTAGCATAGTAATATTCCAGAAAAGAAGTTACATTATAAAAATGCATTTATGCTGAAATATGCAATGAATCTATTGAGTTTTTCTAACGCAGGGCACTTCTTTGAATTGAGAGCAAAAGAAAAGGAAGAAATACCTACCACTCTCTAGTACCTACACCCAACCAGAACAACACAAGGCGAAGTGTTTATGTGTGCGTGCAAGTACGAAAGTACGTAGGTATATATGTGTGTGTGTGTGCATTTTTGGCAAATAAAGCAACAATCATGAAATTTATTGCAGATCGTGACAAGTTCACGAAAAATGCAAACGTGGCGAACAAGTACAATAACAATTACAACAACAATAAAGTAAGAAATGCCGAACACAAGCATTACAATTGCCATTGCGCTGCAGCACCATTTATTCTGCATAGTTGTTTGTTGCATGCAACATTTGCGTTTTGTGCGCGTTCTGCCTCAATTGCGTTAAAATTGGCTTCAATCGCTGCTGCTGCTGTGGTGGCTGCTGCATTTTCGGCTATTTTATGCAACGCTTTCGCTCCCGTTGCTTTTCTTATGATTTCAAATTCATTTCTTTCTTTTTCTATTAATTCGCATTTGGTTTATGGGTTTGCTGGTGATTTTGTTACTCATTTTATTTTTTGCTTTCTTTACGATTATGATTCGCCTTTTTCTTTGAATGCCACAAACTAAAAGAAAATACATTTATTTCTTCTGTGTTGTCGCAAGGCTTTACTTATTTGAAAATGTTACAAATTTGAAAACTTTTTTTGGCGATACCAATTCTTTTTTGTTGCTGTTTCTGCGTTGCGCATATTTTTGCGCTATTATTTCTTTATTGTTTTTGTTATTGCCGCTGTTGCTGCGAGAGTCGTGCCATTTTTTTGTGCGCACGACAATGCGGCGTGTTGCAAGATACGCGAGGCAAGCTAAATGAGCGGTCGGTCAGTGTGACGGTGAATGTGTGGCAGCTGTGTTGTTGGTTGGTACAGCCTCATCAATTCATTATTATCATCATGGGAATTTCGAGCAGAAACGCTGAAGTGACAGCGCATTGTTGCAATGCGTTGACTGTTGATTGCCTGAAGTTTTTTGTTTTATTTTAGCTGCCTTTTATTTGAGTTGTTGTTGTTTCCAATATTCTTTTTTAAACAGATTGGTACTCTTCATTACATTGTGTTTGTGTGTGTGTGTATTTGTTACATAGTGCTAAAAATGTGTGCCTTCCTCTGTCAGGCTGGATTTGTGGCCATGATTTGAAACGATTTATCGAACGATTGCACTTTGACGAGAGCTTTGAGCAGAGCGCGGTTGAAAAGAGTGGAGTGGGAAAATGGTAGAGATGACACGAAGTTGCTTGATATCGTTGGACATGAGTTCCTAGAATGATTAGCAGAATCAAGAACTCTGCGACGGTCAAAGAGTGATTTAGAAAATAAATTTGACGACGAGCCGGGTTAAACCGTCATATTAGAGTTTGACTTTGAGTAAGTTACATATTGTATACAATTGAGTTAGAAATACAGTCAAAAGTTGGAGATAGAATTCAATTGAGTGAGATAGAGAGAATAGAGACTACAGACAGAGACAGTGATATGGATAGGGATAGAGATAGGGATAGCGATAGAGAGAGAGTTCGAGATAGAGATATAGATAAAGATAGAGATAGAGAGAGAGAGAGAGATAGAGATAGAGATGGTGATAGAGAAGGAGTAGAGATAGAGATAGGGATAGAGGAGGTAGAGATACAGATAGGGATAGAGATAGAGATAGAAATAGAGATAGAAAGAGAGATAGAGATAGAGATAATGAAAGAGATAGTGATAGAGAAGGAGTTAGGGATAGATACAGAAACGGATGTAGAGATAGCGGTAGAGATAGAGATAGAGATAGGGATAGCGATAGAGATAGATATAGAGATAGAGATAAGGATAGAGATAAAGATAGAGATAGAGATGGTGATAGAGAAGGAGTTAGGGATAGATACAGAAACGGAGGTAGAGATAGAGATAGAGATAATGATAGTGATAGAGAAGGAGTTTGGGATAGATGCAGAAACGGAGGTAGAGATAGCGATAGAGATAGAGACAGGGATAGATATAGATATAGAGATATAGAGAGTGATAGTGATAGAGAAGGAGTTAGGGATATATACAGAAACGAAGGTACAGATAGAGATAGAGGAGTTAGGAATAGATACAGAAACGGAGGTAGAGATAGAGAAGGAGTTAGGGATATATACAGAAACGAAGGTAGAGATAGCGATAGAGATAGAGATAGGGATAGATATAGGAGGTAGAGATAGAGAAGGAGTTAGGGATAGATACAGAAACGGAGGTAGAGATAGAGAAGGAGTTAGGGATATATACAGAACCGAAGGTAGAGATAGAGATAGAGATAGAGAAGGAGTTAGGGATAGATACAGAAACGGAGGTAGAGATAGCGATAGAGATAGAGATATAGATAATGATAGTAATAGAGAAGAAGATAGGGATAGATACAGTAACGGAGGTAGAGATATAGATCTAGTTGCGATAGACTGTGTACATGGCGAAAAAGTCTCGGTCAAAACTCTCACATAGATTGTGTGCATAGATAGGTATCTGGGTAATGGATGTAGGTGATTACATTTCTTCTTCTCCGTTTTCTTGATTGGCGCGATAACCGCTTACACGATTTTGGCCGAGTTTAACAAAGCGCGCCAGTCCTTTCTTTCTCATACTAACGGGCGCCAGTTGGACACACAAAGGGAAGGCAAGTCCTTCTCCATCTGATTTTTCCAACACAGATGAGACCTTCCTCTTCCTCTGCTACCATCAACTGGTACCGCATCGAATACGTTCAGAGCCGGAGCATTTGCATCGGACCAGCCATCCATATGAGTCCATAGCCACCATAACCGCTGGATCTTTATTCGCTGTGCTATATCTGTGATGTCGTGTACGATATTCGTCGCCACCAACGTGCAAAGGACAAAAATCTTCTGCAGAATCGTTTACTCCGCCTGATCGGATGTTGCCATCGTGCAATTGGTCTTACAATATACAAATGTTTACGTCCACTTTGGTCCTCTATTTTCACAAGAGTTACCCTGATAACCCTTCAATAGGCACCACCAAAGCCATCTATTCTTACTGACGACTCATAATCTAATTTGCAGCGGTTTGCTGCGCATTTTGCAAAATTCTCGCATATCACCGGCGGTTATAGATTCAATTCCGCGTATCTGCTACAGATATGCAAAATAAACTGACTTCCTAACCTCAGCCAACCACCGCACAATGGCATGCGTCACTCGCAGCTTCTAGAGAGTCATGTGCCACACGCATGCGCGCCAACTGCACAAACAAAATCACCACAGAATTCATATGCATACCTGTCGGCTAGAGAAAGAAATGCTTTTGGTTTTTTGTTTGTTTTTGTATAATTTTTCTTTAGTGTTTTGCTTTATTTAGTCGTCGACTGATAGAATTGTAAGATTTAAATTTGATAGCGGCAAAAGCGGCGCCAGTCCACCGAAAGCACAGCATGGCACAGCACAGCACAATGCTGCTGTAGACGAGTGCAATAGATAAAAATCCCACACAACAACAACAACAACAACGAATGCATTTATAATATGCATACATGAGCGATTTTACGCTGCGATCATAGTTGGGTTGATGGCGCACATCTTCAGCTTTGCAATTACAATACAGCCCTGAGGGTGGTTGCAGCTGCACATTGGGCGCACTTTTCCGCACTCTTTGCCTATTTCTCCCTATGCACATACATTATTTCTAGACAGATCTGCTGTATGTGCTGCAATAGTTAAGTTGTTTAGCTCGAACATTACAATTTTAGGGTGTGACTTTATGCCAAAGTGAATATTTCGCATAAGCCACGAAAGGGGAAAGGGAGAGGAAAATAGTAAAGCTGTTGCAGAGAGAGCTTGAGAGGTTGAAATGCTGTAGGAAAATTGGAAAAATAAAACATTAAGGAAAATAGCAGACTTAAAACAAAGGACAGTAGGCGTTTGTGGACATTGCGCATTTCGTTTCGTAGTTTTTTCTGTTCTCCTAACTCCTAGCCCATCCCCATACCCTTACCCCGCCACTGCTTGCTGTCTTCAGCACAGTTTTGTGTAAATATTTTATGACTTTTTATGGCTAAAATATAAAAGTCTAACATTTCTATTATCCAACGGCTGCTGCCTGCTTGGTTGATGCTTCAGCTGGCGCTGTGACTGTAGCTGTGCCTGTGTCTGTCGTTGAGGCTGCGGCTATTGGGGTTTGTTGTTGCCCATATGGCTGTTGTTGTGACCACCAGTGCAGCAGCACCATATGCAAATTATCGTAATTTGGACGGGTGCGCATGTGCCGAATGGCCAGGCTAGCCTAACCAAATTCACATCCCATTCAGATGTACATACCATGCATACACACACACATGCATACTTGTATCTGTATACCCGAATATAAATTGTGCTGATTTTTCTTCTGTTTTTTTGTTTTCGCTGGCGGCCATTTACTCACACACTCACATAAGTATTGGGGATTTTCTTCAACATTTATGTCTTAATATGATTTAAGGTTTATTACCGTTTGATTTTTGTTTGCCCACTTCTATTATTATATAAAAAAACAACTGTATCTACAAGTTTTCTATAATGTTCACAAATTAATATTATTGGTATATAAATTTTACAGCAAATAGCTCACAAATTGCTATATAATTTGCAGCTATTGCATGTTGATAGTTGGGCTTTTACGCAGGCGCACGTAATGACAGAGAAATTAATTTATGAACGACTGGACTTTGTGCTGAGGTGTGGCTTATTGATTGAATTAGCAAGAAACTAATAACAAAAAAACCAACTCAATACAAATTTCAAAGAGGAATAGGCGAAAAGCTCTTTCAGAAAGTAAAGTGATTTAGGGGATCAAAGAAAGGCAATGGAGGAGTTCAATGCCATGCTTGCCAAGAGTCATGAGAAGTTTCAACATTTCATTTGGAAATTGGATCTTTTCGAGATATCTAAAAAATCAGCTAAAATCTATCAGTTCTGCGTTATTGCATCTTATTGAGTGATATGGCGGACCAAAGAATAAACAGCTGACTAAGTCTGTAAAAATATTGCATCAGTCGTATGACCTGAGCACTTCTACCTCATTGAAGGAATAATATAGATCAGGGATTCAGCCGTTGCCTAGAACAAATATTGCATGCAGAGTCTGGTTTGCAATGACAGTAAAGCTGCACTAAGAGCCCTTGCTAATCCACGCTGCTCTCCGAAATTAGTCGATGAATGTAAGACAAAACAGAACTACAAAGTTTGTCTTCTTTGGGTGCCTGGACATTGTGGTATTGCAGGGAACGAGTTGCCTGATAAACTGGCTAATAAAAGCTCTGCAAGCATACTATTAGACCCTGAACCCTTTCTAGGTGTCAATTCTGCATCGATTCAACTATGGTTTGACGACTACACGAGGTCTACTCATAGAAGACGTTGGTCGGAGTTGGGCTCCTGGAGAGTAGCGAAGCGCTTTCTGAAAGAACCCAACAGGAAATTAGCAGCCTTTCTCCTAAAACTTAGTAGGAAGGACCTGAGAGTACTGGTGGGTGTAATCATAGAGCACAACGCCTGTTGTTAGCATATGACTACTATGGGAATCATTGGTGAATCGTTATGCCTATCCTGTGGTGAGAATGAGCCCTCTGCAGAGCATTTTCTCTGTAGCTATCCGGCGTTTTCCAGAATCAAACTTAGGCTGTTGGGCTGCAATGTACTGAGTATGGATAAAGTTCGTACTCTTCCTCGTCCGAATCTCTTAAGATTCACCAATGAATCCAAAAGATTCGCGGTAGAGTGACCTCAAACCAATTTCGTCGTCTTACCATCCATACTGTAGCTATCCTGCCTCTCTATTCCTTCTACTGTAATCTATCAGTGTGTAGTACAATGGTCTTCCTGACTGAGTGCTTGAACTTGTCCTACCCCACACATCTAACTCAATCTAATCTAATGGTTGACAGTATAAGCGTCCAGTGTTGCTCTAAGTGGGATTAGTATTGATCAGCCAAGTTAACCTTACCGTAACTGAACTAAAATATTTGTAAAACACTTAGCATAAAGAATCTAAAATACGAAAAAGATATCGTACCGAAAAATTTTGCCTGATTTCACTTTGTGTTGTATTTGAAGGCGAAACGTATTCGTGTCCCGTTTCTATGAAGCAACTTACACAGCAAACTCTTTTCTACCTCAACCTGTAATAAAATCAGATTAAAATCACTTTGAATTTCTTCCATAACTTTTCGTATAGCAAAGATTTGCAATTATAGCAAAATAAATAAGCTTTTGAAGATTTCAGAAGGAATTGAAATTTTGACTTGAAACTTAGGATCATATTTTTGTTAGTTTTACTATAAATTTTGTGGAATAAAAAAATTATTACGATACACTTTACTTCGCAGCGGACATCACTTAAGGCATCACAATAGGCTGTGAGCCTGAGTGTGTCCCATAGGACAACCGCTTCAACCTAACCTAACCCACACTTTACTTAACGATAGAAAAATAAAGTGTTCTTGCAACGAAGGATAAGCAACGTAGCCTGTGTACCAGTTCGTCTAAATTTTAGTTCCTAAACTAATATTTCAGGGGAGGGAGGCTTCCAGCACTCCATACTTAACGTTCCCTCTAGCAAACTTTACAGATAAAGGTTGAAGATGAAAAGTACGCTCAAAAATAATCTAAACTGTTGCCACTCACTACATTACCAACCAGTCTCCAGTGATTTACGATCTTTCTCTATTTAGGTATCAATTTTTGCGAACTCCCTCACAGCCTTAATATTCGGCTTCGAAACTAATACCTTAGAATGAAGCTGTGGCTCTATATTCTGTGGGCTAAGCTGGGTGTACATAGTTTTATGGACTGCTCAAAGTTAGCAGAAGCAACACGAAGATCGACTAAAAGTATAATTGATGCGTATGAAACGAGTTGTGAAAGAAAACTAAAAATAAAATTAATAAAAAATAAGAGAAGAAAGGTGAGAAAGTGAGCCAGCAGCAACGTAATCTCGACATTTTTTTAATTTTTTTTTCCTCATATGGAAGAAAACACTCAACATCGTTAGTAAAAAAAATTTCGAAAAAATCAATGCGAGCTTTGAGTTTAATAAAAACCGACATTTTGTCAATAAAAAAAGAAATAATAAAAAACAAAAAATAATTTTTTTTATAAAAAACTAAAACCACCGACTGAAAATTTGTTAATAAAAAAAGAAATAATAAAAAAAAAATTATTTAAAAAAAAAAACTAAAACTACCGACTGAAAATTTGTTAATAAAAAAATTACATAAAAACCGGAAATTTGTAAAAAAAAAAGTTAAAAAACCGAAAATTCGTTAATAAAAAAATTAAATAAAACTCAAACTTTTGTTTTTGCATACCCTAAAAATTTAATATAAATCCCCCCAAATGGAAGAAAACACCCAACATCGTTAGTAAATAAAATTTTGAAAAAATCAATGCGAGCTTTGAGCCACTTCAAACTTGCACTTTATCATACCAAATGATATGGGCTTTGAAATAGCATTCTCAAAAATTTTCGAAAAATTCTGATTAATTCTGAAATTTTGTTGAAATTTTTAAAACTTTTTTGTTTAAGTACATAAAGTTTGAAACTTGCCTTTATGTGGTTTTGGTTATAGAATAAACTATATTTTAATAAAAAAAGTTATGAAAATTAAATAAGAATCAAATAAATTATTAAAACCTGTCAATTAGTCCCTGTGCAATAGTTATGGAACGCACTGTAAATCAAGCTTCTTCTGCATTTTTCTTTGGTAAAATATGCTCGGATTTTAAACAAACCACACTTGTTATTTCGACCACGAGAAAATGGGTACTTCAACCTTTGAGAAATTTATAATTCCTAAGTTGATATCTGCCATCATTTTCAACTGCATCTGCATCGTTTGAGAAATTTATAATTCTCAAGTTAGTTTCCAACACCAGCTTCTAAACTGGACTTCCTAATTTTTGAGAAATTTATAATTCCCAAGTTGATATCTGCCATCATTTTCAACAGTATATTTTTGTACAAATTCATTGTACAAATTCAGTGTACAAAAATACAAATGTACCTATAAAAAAGGCTGCACCTACACATGAATTTTTTGCATTCTAATTTATTTACGTATTCAAAGCGAGACGACAGGCAATGCATTTAGAAGTGAAAGAGACATGTAAATCATTTTTGGAATAGAACAGAAATATAAAGGATAGAAATGTAAGTATTAAAATAAAGCGATTTTGTCTAGTCAAAAGAAAAAAAAGAAGAAAAAAAAATATAGCACGAGGAGAAACTTGTGGCGAACCTACCACCAGAGAGGTGATTGAAAGTGTACCTGCGGTGCTCCCAACGACATCGAGTCATAGTTTCGATATACTTAATGCTATGGATACAATTTTCAGAGTCAATCATATTTATTCAGAATGCTGCAACAGCTCAGCAGATGACTAATTTGCTAAATTCATAAGCAAATTTTTATAAAAATTATTAAATAAATTTTTAAATATATTTATTTTGCTATGACTATTCGATTCTAAAGAGCAAAATTAGGGAAAAAAGTAAACCAAAACTCATTTAGAATAATCATGTGAAGCGCCTTTGAAGAATTGTATTTGAGCTCAAATTAAAAACTAACTTTTTTCAATAAAATGTTTGGCAAGCCCAAAAGAAGATAATTAAATTTGAGCTCAAATTGAGAACTAATTTTCAATAAAATATTTGACAAAAAAATAATGAACGTTTCGGAGAGAACACAACCTTCTCAATTCCTACTCTTGCGGATGAACTTTGGATATTTGAGAAATACCTTAGTAACCAACTTAACTTCAATCGCCGTGTCGCCGGAATGAAATTTAACCCGGAATTGAAGAAGCCAATAGAAGAAGTACGAAAACTATGCTCTACCATTTTGCTTTTCAAATCGCATCGGAATACGTAATACGCCTGCATTTATGTAATTTTCTTCTCTACGCTAGAAGAATTCAACCACAAATACTATTTTTTTTTAATTCCTGCAATTTTCAAATTGTGCGCTCAAAAAAAAAAAAATAAATAAATAAAAATACACTACACTATAACAACAACCGCTTGCTGCCCACCAACACGTGTTTGCTATGTTTGCAAACGCTTTGAGATACATCGTGAATTATTAAATGCCATTAAAACGCAGATCATTGTCATTTAACAATCGCCGCAGAAAACTTGTTTCTGAAAACGCAAAAATGTAGTGTTTAGTTGTGAATAGGAAGAATAAAGCGCAAGAAACTGAAGAAATAGCAAAAAAAAAGGTATAAGAAATTGAATAAGAAAAACCAACTCAACAAACCAGCTGTGACTGACTATTCGAACGGCGGCGCGTATGCAGTGGCTAATAATAAAATCGCTCACTTGTTGTTTGCTAGTGTTTGAAATACGTACATATATACATGTATGGGTGGATGTATGTTTGTGCACGCATACGTCACTTTGACCTTGATATTCGCAATGAGACGATAAATATTAAAGACACAGCGAAACCGAACGTCGTCGATGTGCTTATATAAACATGGGCATACACATATGTGTGTATGTATGCACGTACGTACGTATGTATGCCAGTACATCTAATTATTTCTATGTGTACATATGTATGTATGTACATATGCATGTGGCTGGTTGAGTGGCTCCAGCGTTATGCGATTCGCATTGAATAGGGAAACGCAACGCAAACGCTTTAACGCTACGCCAAGCGAATATTAGAAGCGTGATAAAAAGTAAAGTGTGTAGGTGTGTGAATACCCTGTAGGGAAATCTATTCTGGCGCGTTTCTAGTACATTTTGGAACTATGATCAGTTCACATTACTCCTCTGTTACGGGTAAATTGTTGATGAGTTTTACATGGCTGTGTTATAGGAAGTGTTCGTCGTTCCCGCTTCACTTTTCACTATACCAAGTTTTTGATACATCGCAATTTTTGCGTAATTAGCCTGCTGAAATCTAGATAGTTTGCAAAAAGTACTTAAAGCGTTGGATGATGTCTATGGCAAACAAAATTGCAGTATAGGTGGAGTTGCGACTCTGTGCTTTTAATAGGTGGAGCAACTAAGCTCCATTTTAAGGGGTTTTAGGTTAAATTTTTAGGATATGCAAAAGAAAAGTTCGATTTTTATTTAATTTTTTTTACAAATTTTCGGTTTTTATTTAATTTTTTTACTAACTTTTTATGAGGATAATTACATATTTTTTTTTTGTTTTTTTTTTTGGTTATTAACAAATTTTCGATTTTTATTTAATTATTTTATTAACAAATTTTCAGTCAGTAGTTTTAGTATTTAAAAAAGGAAATTAAATATTTTGTTTTATTACTTAACCGGCTTTTTTATTAAAAAATTTTAGGTTTGTATTTAACTTTTTCATTAAAAAATTTTCAGTCGCTAGTTTTAGTTTTTTATAAAAAAAATTTTATTTAAAAAATTAATTTAAAAATTTAATTTAAAAATTTAATTTTTTTTATTACTTTTGTTTTGTTAAAAAATTTTCAGTCGGTAGTTTTAGTTTTTAGTAAAGAAAATTAAATATTTTGTTTTTTATTACTTAGATCGTTGTATGGTATCTATGATAAACAAAATTCTAGTGTAGCTGGATTTGGGGTTCTATCGCGTTAATCGCATAAAGCATTAAAGCTCCATCCCGAGAGTATTAGGTTCGATTTTTAGAGGGACGAAGGGACCTACAGTTTTAAGCCGACTCTGAACGGAAGATAGGTTTTTCATTTTCATCGCAGATGTACACTCAGGAGGTTTGCCATTGACCCGGGGGGCGACCGATATTTGAAAAAAATTTTTTTCTTTAATTTAGTGATTGGTCCCTGGTGTTTCGAACCCTCTTTATACAAAGTGGCGCAAAATTAATCATCCAATTTTGTTTTTGAATAACTCTTCTACTAAATAAAAGAAAAAATGATTTTCAGGAATATAAATCTTTATTGTGGCCTTTACGAGCTCCATTGCTTGATTGTTTGTATACAGCAACTGTCTAGTTCACAAATGTCAATTCCTTCGACAGAGTGATTGATTTTGCGGCATTTCGTGATGCATTTCTTGGTAATAATAAATTGCCAGTTTTTACTTTTATTATTGATTTTTTACTTTCATTGATTTTAGTTTCATATTTTAATTTTTTTTTAAATATTTTTGTTTTTTTTATAACAAATTTATTTTATGCAACAAAAATAGTTTTGAAATAAAATTTCACTTTCAAAATATCAAAAATTTAAAATAAGCTATTTCATCATTATCATAAAAACACAGTTCGGAGTGTACCATTGCTTCCGTCACAATTTGCCTCCATGTTACTCGGTCTTCCACTTTTCTTTTTACATCATATATGCCTATAGTTTTTGTGACTTCTTCTATGTCATGTCAAATTGTCATGTTTCTCTTGAAAGTAAGCTCTCACTTTGGTCAGCTATCTTCAAGCCGATATGGACACATGGCATTCAACTTTGGGGCACTGCAACTCCAATATTGAAATACTTCAAAGTTTGCAGTCGAAAACCCTCTCAGTGATCTCAACCGCATCATCACAAATTCACAAACTCATCGTGATGTCAAAGAGCGCACAATAATTAAAGTAATAAGAAAATAGGCCACATCACACAACACACGACTTCGATCGCACTCAGACTCTCTTGTCGCACAAATAATAGCAAATCCCATAACCTTCACCAGACTCAAGAGAAAGTCTACAAAATACCTCTTAAGGCAATAAACTAGGCTAAATTTATTTTATAATTTAATTAGTAAATGGTTGCTCCACTGGGTGCATTCCATAAATGTTTTTTCTCTTAAATGAATTAAAAAATATTGCTTAATGTTTTAAAAACAGATGGAAATAAAGAAAGGAATTAAAAGAAACCAAAATAAAAAATAAAAAAAATTTTCTCGACCGACCTCTTTTTCTGTCGCCTTGTGGATATGTTTCAAAGATCATTTTTATAGTTCTAATGATCGGTTTTGGATTTTTTAATTTAATATTTTCAGTTTTATTTTCATTTCATTTTTTTATAGCGAAGTTTAGATGTGTATATTTAATTTTTTTTTTAATTTCCTTTTTTTATTGATTTTAATGACAAGTGGTTAGATTTTACTTTCGCTGATTTTTTTTTTAATTTCAACTTTTCAGTTCAAATTTTTATTATTTCTTTAATAAGTTTTCAGTTTTGTTTAGTTTTAAGCCATACAAGCTTTATAGTAATTTTACTTTTTTTTAATTTCAGTTTTTACCGTTTTTATAAAAAATATTATTACTATTATAAAAGACATTATTATTATTGATGTTTTAATAACAAATAGTCAGTTACTATATTATTTTTATTATTACTATGGTTTTTTTTTAATAAATTTCCAGTTTTTAATTTTTTACTCAGAAGTAAAATAATTCGCAAAGTTGTTCGCAATGGGCAAAATCGCACCAGTTCCGAACCAGACCTAGAAATTTATTGCGCTAGTTCAGGTTTGTCCTGTGCGCAATATACTTTAACGTACGTGCATTGTACAAAGGTACACACACGCACATATGGCTTAAGTTTATTTTTGAAATTTTCTATATAGGCTACTGGGACACTGCGTAACTTTCCGCTCCCTCAACCCCGCGAGCATTCAGCACACAGCGCATTGAAATAGGAGAGTCTGCTTATAGCACACCGCGAAATGGGGCGTGTTTAGCTTGAATGAGATCGCTGTCATTGGCGGGGTACTCAACTGGGACGAAAGAAAATTAAAATAAAAAAATTAAAAATTAAACAAAAAATATGAAAAATTTAAAAACAAAAAAACACAGAAATACACCTCTAAAAATTGCGAAATACTAAACAAAAAATCAGTTGTACAACATGCAATTCATTTGCAAAAAATTGACATTGAACAAGTACGAGTATGAATATTAGAAATCGCGGAGAACATGAAAAGGCAACGCAAAAAATCAAAAATACTAATTTTTCATCCATCCAAAAACGCACACTCACACACTTCGAGAATACTCAAGAAAAAAACTACAAACACAGCAAAAATGCTCGTCAATGCAAAAATTATCTAATCGGAAATTTGTTGGTTTTTTGCCCCTTTGACGTTAATTATGAAAAAAGATCCGCTTAATTCCTGTCTGCTTTTGAGTTGGCAGTGGCAGTGGCGGCGACGACGGAGGTGGTAACGGCAACGCGTTGCGTTTTTATGTGCTGCGTTAATTTATTGTCATTATTATTGTTGTTGTTGCTGTTAAACCCATGTGGCTGGCGCTGCTCAGCGTGACGCAAGTGGGCAATGCATAATCATATTCCAGATTGTGAATTCTTGTTTGAGAAATTATTTCTAATTAACTACACTCGAGTGATTTTTTGTTTTGGCAAATCAAATTTTTCAACTCCAGTATTGAAATAGAAAAAGGAGAAAAATAATCTCAATAAGTTTTTAACAAAGCAAATATCATCCTCCATACAAGGAAATAATCATAATTGTTGATTTCAACCTGACTAAATTTGACAAGTAAGGTAATTTCGATCCAACCTCCGCCAACTGATTAACTGAACGTCGACCAGATCCAGTAATTGTTGCCTGCAGCAATGAAGTTCAGCCTGCTTTTGCTCACAGTATTTTAGATATGTTTTATAATATAGAAGTAACTATTATATAATTGATTCAAGTACTGAACCCAGAATCATTAAAATCGGTTGATTTTTGACTAAGCTATGAGCAATTAAAAAAAATGTTTCCTTATATAATTGAAAAAATCGATTTTGAGCCGAAAAACAAAATTTCAGGCAAACAAAAAAATACGTGTCTCATTATTTTGACTAGACAGCAACATATTTGAGTTTCATCGAAATCGAAGAACATGTCCCGAATAGCCCGGTTGAATTGAAATGGAAAGCATCAGCTCGTATTTTTTTCGTAGAAACACAAGTTTGTCTCAAACGAGGGCGCTCTCCTAGTGATTCCTCATAAGCCGAATTATCTGGGTCCGATTTAATGAATTAAAATGAAACTACATGCGAATCAACGCCAACAATGATGCTCAGTTTAATATTAGTGGCAATCTGGTAGAAGACGTTACTCAATTTGAGTACCTTGGGAGTAATGTTACCACTGAGGGGGGTACTGTCATTGACATCACCAACCGGTTAAAAAACTGCAGATGTGCTTTTGCCAATCTAAATAAGATGTAGAGACCTAGAGTGTTGCTTTATGGCTTCGCTTTTAAAAATATGGTAGCCGAGAATAATTAGTAAGAAGTAGCTATGGGCCTTAACACAACAAGAGGCAATTGAAAAACAAATCATGAAAATAAAGTATGTCTGGATCTGTCACACCTTAAGCAAACTTGTGAGCAAAATAGCAGATGCCGTCTTGACATTGGACCCCGCAAAGAATAAGAAATAGGAGTCGACCGAAAACATTCATGGAGAAGGACAAGTTTTATATTTAATTTTAATTTAACTTTAAGATTTATATTAGTTTTATAAAATAATAATGAGGTCAGTAATAAATCAATGTTGGCTAGAAAAATTTGTTGAGAAGGCTTCATTGGCTTTTGGAGCTGGTGAGAGTATAAAGAGCGGCCTTAATTGAAGTCACTTCCACTCTGGCGCTCAGCAATTAGTTAGATATAATGCCAGTGTATATTACAGCAAAGTGAATTAAAGTGGTGGTCAACTAGCACAAAACGAAGTACTTCCTATCATCAAGCAAACAGTCGGTACACTCACGTAACGGCAGTCACGTCACTGTTGACAGTTAAAATTTTGAGGTTGTAAGAGACTTCGATTATTTAGGAACCAGCATTAACACTGATAAAAATGCCAGCCTGGAAATACAACGCAGAGTCTCTCTTTCCAACAAGGGGCCTACTTAGTCCAAGATCTAGCGACTTCGTTGGTTGCGTCCTATCGTCCGAATGGATACAAACACTCCGGCTCTGAAAGTATTCGATGCGGTACCAGCTGGTGATAGTAGCTCTCCTCTGCGTTGGAAAGGTCTGGTTGAGAAGGACTTGGCTTTACTTGGTGTGTCTAACTAACGCGTTTTGTTAAACTCGGTCAAAATCTGATAAGCGGTTATCGTGCCAATTAAGAAGAAGAAGATATTGTAGGTGACACTGTCCCGAATTTCTCTCTGAGGTTTTGAGACTGGCCTGTGTATATCTAAGTCGGGTCCAAGCGAATCCTTTTCCGCCCACAACGGCTCAAAACCAACCAGAGTGGGTATTAACATCACCCGACTTTCCATAGCAACAACTCAGAACGCGCTTTGCATAGCGTGGCAAGAAACACTTCGGTGGTTATAATGCCAATAAAGAAGAAGCAGTGGCAACAGTTTTGCCAGTTTGTGATCGTGTCGAGGGAACTTAAGTGCTGAGTGATTTATCACATATGTAAGTATGCACGAGTAAGGGTGCGTGCATGTCGGAGCTGTGATAAGCGATAAGAGCGTCGATAAGAGCAGCGACAAAAGCATAGCGTCGAGCTTTAGTTTTGTGTGGTGTATAAAATAGAGCTGCGATAAGAGCGTTAGTTGCATTTGAAATTTAAGTTTTGAAAAGTGAAGAGCTATAATATTTATAATAATGAGTGATTCAAAGGAAGAAAATATGTTGTTGTTGACGCCTACTGCTGCATATTATCATCTACATAATACTGTAAGGGAAAAACGTCAGTTTTCGGCGCATCCTATAAACCAAGCAAGACTACAACTCGGAGAATTTCACCATCTTTATAATAGTTTGAGACAGGATCCAAAAAAGTTTTTCGAATATATGAGAATGACAACCGATACATTCGATTATATTCTGTCTCAAATTTCGGATCGACTGCAGCATAATTGGCGAAACTGACACAACATACCAATTTTGCAAGAGGAGCGATTGATGCTTACAATAAGATACATACGTACGAATAATTTTATTGGAGAAAAATTAACATATTCATTGGTAAATAACAAAAAAAATGAAATATTTTAAACATTTAGAATATTGTGAATCTAAATCGGATATTCATTGTTTTGTGCATTGTCATCACATCTAGCCGTGGAGTTTTCAGTGTTACATTCAATATAAATAGTATGTATTCTAGTTTATGCAATGAAGTAATATTTTTCTGATGAGATTAGATGAGGCAATAAACTTTTACTTGCCACAATTTATCCAAAATGAACCTGTTGTGGTGATTTGGATCTTTTTGATCCCAAATTGCAGGTTTTAAAAATACTGCACCTATAAATTCTTCTGTGTCCATCATCGATAATAGCGAAGAAATTACTAACCTATAATTTCTACGCTCTTATCGATGATAGCGAGCGAAGAGTGAGTTAGCGCGCTGCTCCGACATGCACACTTCTATTAAAATACATACATTAATTTTCTACGCTTCGCTCTTATCGACGCTCTTATCGCTTATCGCATCTCGGACATGCACGCACCCTTAGTGGGATGTTGGCGAGTATGCGAAGAACAGAAGTAAATGAATAATTTAAATGTAAATTGCGCTAAAACGCATTCATGTACGTACGTAAGTGTTTGTATAAAAATAATTGCATGTATACGTGCATACTAATGCACTGCACATATACATATATAAGTACACATATACGAATAGATAGTATTTCTACAAACAGCAGAAATAATTCTTTTGCTAATTTAAAAGTGATCATTAAAATGTAATTGGAAGCAATAAAAAAAATTATTAAATAAAAATAAATTAAATTGAATATAAGAGCGAAATAAACTCAGCAGAAAATTATAAAAGAAATTAACAACTACCAAAAATTTAGAATTGCAAAAAAATCATAAAATAGTAAATAAATCTTATAAAAGGAGAAAATTAAGAAATAAAGAGGCAGTGAAAAAAGTTGAAAAAAAAATCGTTAAGCTGCTCATATAATTTGACTGATTGCGTAGCATGTGTGGCCTTGAACTATGTAGACGCTGGGGCTAGCCGCCAGCAAATGAATGCGCATGGATAAGTGTATGTATGTATGTATGGGTGTATGCTTGTATAAACTTGTATAATATTTAAATTCATGACTTCGTTTTGGTATGCAGGCAGTGTTTAATTTATTTTTTTATTGCAGGCACTTATTCATGTGTAGGTGTGTATGTGTTTATGCAGTGATTTTTGCAGCTTTAACAAAACTGTGGTCTCACATTTTGGTTGGCAACAAACACTTCTTTTGCCGATTTGACGGAAGTGGAGTTTCAGCGTGCTTGCTCTTTGTTTGTTTGTTTGCTGTTCTTTTTTGTATTAAATAGAATTGGTTTGAAGCTAATAATATTTGTTAATTGGAGGTTCGTCCTTCATGCTTTAATTTACTAAAATTTATGATTAAAATTTAACAGAAAAATTTTGAAAAACATAAAAATTTTTTAATTGGCTTAAAACATGCCTTGAGTTTTGCTAAATATGAAGAGAAAGTCGGATGCGTGAAAAATATTAGTGTGGGAAAAATATTATTTTCTCGGTTGATAGCAATAGTGATGGTGGAATCATCTCAGCACCTGCTCCCTAGCTGCCCAGCTCTCGGGGGACTAAGATTTAAGCATCTTGGTTATCATTTCTTTTCTGCGCCTGCTGATATAGCAGGTCTTGATAACAAAAATCTGATGAACTTCATCAGCAGCATAAAGAGGTTTACACAACCGCAGATTATTCACCGTTCATAGTCCACAAATACTCAACCCTCCCCACCCCCTTCCCCTTTCGTCCTATCGTCCTTTTCCTTCACCTCTTATCCCCCTCTTGCAATGGTATCACAAAGAATGAACCAAACTTCCTTCGTCCACGTGGGTCCACTTTCTGGGCAACCACCACTACCTTACCTAGCTATAGTGATCGATATCTCGTAAAGTATCGATCAAACAATTTAAAGTTTATGCTCGTTGTCAAAATGACATTTGGCACTACAAAATTCTTTTGCTGTCTTTTCTTTGTTCCATTCCGTTGTGAGTAACGGGTATTAACAATAGAAGTCAACAAGGACAAAATTCGGTACATTTTACAATTTTGTTTCTTTGATGAAGGCGAATATACGAAAATGCAGCCAGGTCGCTGAAATTGTGAATGGTGGTTATGGTGGCGGTACTGCAACAGCCGATTACGTTGAATTTTAGTTCCATCGATTCCGTTCAAACATTTTAATGTTAAAGAAAATATCAAAAATGTTGATAAAATCACAGAAATATTAGAAGATGACCAGAATGTTGGTAGTCATAGCGTCAACCAGGAGCTAAAGATCGACCATAAAACAGTTTTGAGCCATTTGCGCAACAATTTTATGCAAAAATAATGAATTTCTTTTTCCCCAAACTAATATTAATTCCATGGAGTCTCGATTTTCCCCTAAAGCATCTTGCATATCTGACTAAAAATGCTTTTTACCAATTTTAAATGCTTTTCAAAATGGCGCTCAGCATAACTTTAAAAAATGTTTTACTATCTTTTGTTTGAAAAATTAAAAATGAATTGGAGAACTTTATAAAGTTAAGCGCGACGAAGATTTCGAATTAGCTAATATTTTATTCTGTTGCACTGACACAAAAAATACAGTGAGTGACATAATGATAAGATCACCGCATATTATATTATATACCTACATTCAAAAGATTTGAGTATATATATATTTTTGTATTAATTTTAATTCCACAAAAATACTTTTTGTTTTATGAAAAAAAATAAATAAATTTTTTTATAAAAATATATTTTATAAAAATATTTTTTTATTTTATTTTTTTTGTAAAAATGTATTTAATTCTATAAAAAAAATTCGAGATGGCGCAAAATTATTCATCCAATTTGGTTTTCAATAGAAATTTAAAAATATTTACCAAATAAAAAAAATATTTTAAGTGAGGGAAATCTTTATTGTGACCTTTTCCCGCTCCATTGTTTGTCTGTTTGTCAAATATGATTATTGAAATATGATTGAGGCTAATTCATTTTGCACCATCTTGCACAAGTTTCGAACTTTGTGCAAAATTTTTTAATTTTTCAAAGTTGTGCATTCACTCAGAACCTTTAGAAAGTTTCTAGATATCCGGTTTTATAGCTCGTTTAATTCTAGTATAAGAAAGTGTAAATTTGATGTGGCTCAAAGTTTTCTTTGATTTTTGATCATTTTTTTATTTCGACGGTTTTGCGCGTTTTTTCCCTATAATGAATGCAAGACATTTTATTTATAGGGCACAAATGAGCAACACCGTTAGGGAAACAAATTGTGAAAAATCAACGCGAATTTTTATTAATAGCAAATTTACACTTTCTTATCCCAAAATTTCATGTGCTATAAGAGTGCGTACTAAAAATCTTACTAGAAATTTGAAATTGTGATGAAAAATTTTTTTAAGCGATCTAAGTTTTTATAAACTTTAAAATTGATATTTATGAGGTTTTCGTAAGGCAATTATGTAATTACACTTTTATAAAAAATATAATTTAGCTTCCAAAGAGAACTTTAAAGGAAAAATAGTCAAAGCAAGTCAAAAAATTTAGGTAATGGCGTTTTGTCACCTGCCGTTAAAATACATAGAGGGGTTGAAAAGTGTTCCAAGCGACTCCCATTAATCAGTAGAGGAACAAACTTTATGCAGCTTCATTTTAGTATTTCATTTTTTATTTTCACGCCCAAAAAAATTGTATTTGGATTTGTCGATTCATTCCTTGGCCATAGCAGTTTCAAACAACGAGCTAATAAAATAAAAAATACATAAAACTAATTCTTTGAAATATTTACTCAAAGTACTCATTTACACATTAATCGGACATAAATGCGATTGTTGAGATAAGATGAACGAGTGGGAATAAATAGAATAAACAACAAAAAGCCTATGAGAAACAGTGCTTAGATAACGCCGTTAGTTGATAAATAAATTACACAGATAACGCCTCTGGTGCGTAACGCTCAAGCCATAAGTAGAAAAAACAACAAAACCTTATATAGCAATAATGAAAGTGCCCAGCAGGAAACTGAACTATGATAACACCAAACGGAAAAGGTGCTAAAGTCTGCTTTACAACATAATTTGGGTAAAGATTCTAGAAAAAATAAGTTCTAAATAACCTAAATTCCAAATTTTGACTGGATTTGGTTTTAGTTGGAATTTCATGGTACATCCGTAGCTTGAGAGGATAATGAATAATACAGGGTCAGGCTCTCGAAGTGTAACCAACCAACCAGCTGTCTGTTAGTTGGCTAAATGACAGTTCAGAGTATTGTTTACAAGCGCACCGAAGCATTTTGCCGAGAGTAAACGCGAAAAAAGAAAATCAGTAATGGATTTGCCTTATATTTGGCAGGAAAGTCACAGCCGGAGGTTGTTCGTGAGCTCGAGCACCTTACTTTACTTACTTTACTAAATAAAGTTTTTGCTTATCGCACCATTACCCGTTACAATGATACTGGTAGCACCGCTAAATGTCACGGAGCTGGTCATCAAAAGACTGCAACGTCACGTAAAATGGTTCCAAAAGTGAAGAAGCGACTTAAGCGAAATCGCCGACAAAGTGCCAATCAAATGGCAAAAGAATTGAAAAAATTTGACCGTATCATAGGCCGTGTTCTGAAAAATTATCTCAAAGTCAAGCCTTATAAGATCCAAAAGGCGCATGATCTCACCCCAAAGCATCAACAAGTCAGACTTGAGAGAGCGAAGAAATTGCTTTGCTTGGACGAAAGCGGTCAATTTCCGCACATTGTGTTTTCTGACGAGACAATTTTTCAAATTGATCAATTCTGAAACTCCCAAAACGATAAGGTTTATTTGACCAACCGTTCATATGAGAATTTGAGTAATCGATAGGCCACCAGGAATCAGCACCCGCCAAAGGTAATGGCCGCTGTAACCGCAGATGGTCGCTTCCCATCATTTTCATAGAGCCTGGCGTCAAGGTAAATGCGAAATATTATCAGGAAAGTATTCAATGGTACAACCGTGGCAGACCATGGAGGTTTTAACAAGACTCGGCACCGTCTCATAAAGGTCGAGTAAACCAAGAGTGGCTAAAAAACAACGTTCCGAACTTCAAACGTCCACACAATGGCTCTTAAATTCACCAGATGCGAATTCGATGGATTACTCTCTTTGGGCCATTTTGGAGAGCAAATTCCGAGCTAAAAGATTCACCAGTCTCGAACGGCTGAGAAAAGCCATTGTCCGCGAGTGGGCCAAAATACCTGCAAGTCACATTCGGGCAGCTTGCGATTCGTTTCTGGACTGTCTCAGGGCCATAGTTAAGGCAAAAGGTGGTAAATTGATTCTTAATTTTGTGTTATTTTCACACATTTTTTACTTTGAATAAAAGTAATTTTTCAAACTAAATTTATGACCTTTTTAATTCGTTACACTTCGAGTGCCGGACTCTGTAACAAAAATAATAAAATAAAAATTAAATTATATAAATTTTGAAATTATTAACGGATTTTGTTTTGGATTTGTATGTTGCTCTTAGAAATTCTGATAAAAGCAACTGAAGGGAACCATATAAGCTCAAATGCGCTCCCACAGTGGGAGGGTGAGGAGGAGCTCGGCCAAACACCTAACCGAAGCGTACACGCCAATTATTGTTATTATTACTAGCTAGCAAGTTTTTTTAATTCGGTTTTTTCCTGCAGGGTATGTTGTTATATTATATTTTATAAATATGAAATATAAATAGACACCTTCATATGTATGTTTACAAAACTGTATTTTGTTACGTGAACACAAAAGTACTCACACTTAAATTATCTACAAATATATACTTACGCTTATCAGTGATGATACAACGCATTTGTTTAATAATGTTTACAGTCAGCTCATAATATGACCGGCAGGGAAAATTTCACTTAATGAGAAAAAATCTGATATGATTTCACTAAAGGCAAACCCACTCGCTAGTCAAGTTGCAAGCGGTGGCATTTGTTCTCAGAGTGTGACACTTTGGAAGCCGAAAAGTAAACACGAAAGTGATTTGTTCGGGTCATAACAGTTACAACAATTACATATATAACTTAAATGTATGCATAAGTAAGATGTCTATCAGTTGATAAAAAGGGTATTCGCAGCTGAAATCAGCTGATTTCGAACGCAAAGTATGACATTTTTCAACCAACAGCTCGATGAAGAATGCTAAAGAGAAGGAAACAAATGCTTTCAAATTAAAGTATTTTTATATCTGGAGACAAATTATATAAAACATTTTATACCTATACATATTGAACAGCTCATGCGAGCTAGACGACAACCGACGGCTCCAGGACTGAAACTTGTGCTGCTGTTGAATGGGGTTTGGGCGATAACTTTAGTCAATTCAGTATAGCGGAATTGCAATACTTAAGGCAGGCTAGATCTTGATGAAAGATGGTGAGGTCGATAAATCAGAGCCTGCAGTGACAGCCGAGCTGCTCAAAATGCCTCAGAAACTACTTACATCACTTCAAAAATAGTTCCGAAATGTAAGATGAGACTAAACTGCTTTGATAAATGAAGATGGAATGAGCTTGAACCTACATAGGGTAAGCGGGTGCCGGCACACTGTGTTATTTAAGGCCACGAACTGGCTGATGAACAGGTGAATTGCGATTCTTTGGAATGTTCAATTGTACTGAAGTTAATTGTAGGGTTAAGCGTAGCGAGAACGGTCCGCTATATCAGGTTTTCATTAACAAAACTCATGAAAATCGTTGGTGTAGTACTAACACCTGCAATACAAGCAGGTGTTTTCTGAACAGGCCGAGCAAGATTACTTCTCAAACACAAAGTCAGTGAGCTACAAGCCCTGGTTACCACAGGTATCATCGATCGCTATTACCCGAGTGCTTGGAAAACTTCGACCATACACAATTCACACCCATTCTAGCGCGAACTGGTTAGCAATGGTTCTACATTCACTAGAAGCGTACCAGTTTGTTGCTAGAGCATTTCTCTGCAGGGTCTATAAAACAAACACTTACATATATGTACATATACATATATATCCATATATATGCATGACTGTATGACCATATAGATTGGAAAAATGTAGGTTACTGTGTGTGACATTGGTTTTGAACGGCCATAACATTGAGAAATTCAGAGTCAAAGTCAAGTTCAAAGCCAAATTGCCGGCGCGTTCATAATCATTTGAGGCTGTCGAGGCCAACTAGAGGCCGGTTAGTGGTAAGATATGCGTACGCTGACGTTTGTGCGTAAATTTGTGCGTGAGCTAAATGGCCGCGAGCCAGAAGCAAAACAGCTGCTTGGCGCTAAGCAATTATCTAGAAATGTTGTTTTTATATTTTTAGACCGCAAAAAGTTCAATGCTCGCCAACAGCGATGACGTATAATTCGCGTCCAATAAAAGTGAGCGCGACGCACTTTTTTTATTGTTGGTGGTATACGCACTTGTTAAGCGATTAATTTTTATGCGTAAATTTTAATGAATTTTTTATGTTAGCCGTACAACGAATTTCGTTATAGCTTTTTTTCATTTATTTAATTTTTATTTGTTGCTTTGTCTGGCGTCTATGAAATATGAATGGAATTTTCGTGCGTTTGTTTACTTTACGCGTGCTTTTTTAGTATTTTCATTGCGTTTTTGTTGCTAATAGCCACTTTTTTGTTGTTGTTGCACGCCGTACGCAGCCGCTTATACGCATAATAATCGTTTTATTTTTAGCTCCGAAAAGTGCGTGAGTTGGCGGCTATTGAACTTGGGTTTTTATGTCTAGCTCAGCTTGCTTTTTTTCCGTTTTTTGTAAGCTTTTGATCTCGTTTGAATTCCTTTAGGTGCTAATTGAGGCGTAAAGGTTTATTTGGCGCTTGTAACTGAATATTATGGTTTTTGTTTTTGTTTTTTGTAAAGGTACTGGATTGGAAAAATATATATTTTTAATTGCTTAAAATATACTTGAATTTAGGAATATTTATTTAATAATTTATGGCTTGCGATTACGTGGGAAATAGCTTGCATCCATGCATTAGGGTGGTCGGAAGAAACAACGACTATAGTACAACCGTTTGTCTTCTAAAACGCAGCTTTGTCGATCAAAAACTCTTTTCATTCGCTGCTTACATTGTAGTCATCCGTTCTCCCTCAACCATGCAAAGTGTATGCAAATAAACTTAAATTCTATGGAGATAAGGAGAGAGACACTGTGATTATGTTTCGTTTTTGATATTGTATAAGTACATCCCTTTTTGGGCATTTGACTGCGCTCCCTCTACTTTATGTGGGTGCTGTAAATCTTTGAAATCAATTTCAATTTCTTTTCGTTTTCCGAAAAAAAATTTTTACTACAGGCTATGACAAACTTACTAATTGAGCAACACCCAGTTGAACAACTCGTGAAAGTGATCCGCAAGTTTTTTGAAAATAGTCTTTCCACAAGAAGTGCATTTCACATCTCATTCAACAAAAAAAAAACTATGGTCTGTGCCAATAAGCCGGAGGCGACTCCTGAGCTGAAGAAGGAATTAGTATGGGTTATGAATGATATACCGCCCGAACAATGACAAAAAGTCAAAGAAAATTTGATATGCTCATCCTTTAAAGCCAGAGAAGTCGGGGTGAGCAGTTTACGGACATTGTGTTTCATACATAAATGCCATAGACTAAAAGAAGTGATGAAATAAAAGAAAAATATTTCGACAATTTGGTTTATAAAAATCTGCGGCCTTATTGAAACACCCTCTAGTATGACCTCTACCTACTACTTGCCCACTTTTTACTTATTGTAGCAATAGCGCAGATTCTATGGATAGGATGTGCAGAGTAGAATTTATTGTCTCATTGCGTCCTCCAATGCGTGGAGACTCTCTGCCGTTCTCTGCTTTGGGGAGCAGCTGATACTTCTTATGTAGGTACTCGCCACCATACCACTATACTGCCAAAAGTTCACACCCCGAAGCTGTAATCCCCAAAAGTGGTTTGTCGCACTTTCCTTTGTATTTATTTTTATCAAGAAACATTTCAAGATTCTCTACGGATTCGCTTACTTGATTCGTAAGCGCTTCGGATTTGTGACTTTTGCTAACACAGGTGATCTTAGCAGTAGAAATTTGCACCCGTTTATGAACTCCCACACGTTTTCACATTAGTTCACCTCTGGAATTTTATCAACTTGTGTTGTATCACACAAAGTATGTGGAAACATTTCATTTATCCTGGTCATAATCGAATGGGGAGTATCGAACTTATAGCCTACAGCTTAGGCTTTACTCCAGTGAACGTAACGCTGCGACCTATAGAATAGGGGAGAACACTCTCTCCCTTTAGGGTGATTGTTATGCAGTTTTAGTTTTCAAGATTCAAAACCAAATTTAAATAAGCGACAAATTTACCAAAAAATACTAGAATTAAGAAGATGCGCAAATTTTCACTATTGCACTTGACTTCATACCTTTTGGTGCATTTTAACCTAGCTTCTATTATTCACCTTTTCCACGCTACAAAATGTGATTTCCGCATTGCACCCTTTTAGAATCATTACGTCCATATTTAGCGATTATTAATAGTGGAAATTTTAGTACTCGCTTAAGTCATTTCGCACAGTCGAGCAGCAAAAATTAAATAAAAATTCATACACGTAAAGGAAGTAGCTTAGACGCTGAATTAACAGTTTTTAAAATATTTTTTATTCGTCAATTCATACGCGTTTCTTCTTTTATTCAAGTTTACAATGTCCAATTGGCGTTTCCGTTAAAAATAAAATGGAGCACAACTTTTGCTTTGTTTTGCGTGGGAAATCTTTTTCTAAGAATAACAAACTCTTGTTTTCTTGGGGTTTTTTGTTTTTTATTTCACATCTTTGTTTGCTTTACAAAAGTCCAAGTTCTAGAACTGACCTTCAAAATGTGAAAGCCAAAGGCGCTTCCCAATGAATAACCAGCAGTCGACTGCGTCTCTACAAACAAAGCGCAAGTGACTAGCCACTGACCATTGTCCAGAGGATGGAAGGGAAAAATTATAAAAGTATTGGTAGGCTAAATAGAGAATGTTGGCATAAAAGGTTAGCAAATAATGTGATATGAAAAAAATAAATAAAAATAATCAACTTCACGCTCGAGGCCGGACAAATGTTGCTGGCAGGTCAAGTGCGATCGAGCGATTATTTTATTTAATTTTTTTTGCGATCGCAAGAAACACTTGTTTTTTCCTGCGCAGTGGTCAACCGCAAAAGGAAGTTGATAGAAAAAGGATTCAAAAAATGTTTAGGCTTATAAGAAATGTTTGTATGGGGGTATATGTGTATGCTAGGGTGGGTCGCAAAAAATCGAAGTACTGAAAATTGGTTAAGATTTTGTTATTTTGAAATCGATTGAGTTTTAATGGTGCCACAAGGCTCATGAAGTTTTTTAGGCGTTTTACATGGCGAAAAGCCAAAAAAAGGTTTTTGTTTTTTTATATAATATGTTTTTCTTAAACGAAACGAATTGAAACTTGCATTTGGAAATAGTTAAGCTCTCTCGGAGGAGCCTGAAATCCCTAGATAAGACGTATGAAGGCTAGGAGGGAAATAAAATACCTCGCGGGCACCAAACAGGCAAATCCTCTGGTGGAGCAACTCTGTCATATACCGAGGATGAGGCCACGGAGGACAAGAACATCAGGTAGGGTGTAGTGTAGGAGAGGACAGCGGAGGAGCTCATGAGTAAGAGTCAACGGTGCCAGTCTCAAGTCCAGGTCTGTAGGGATACTACCTTGACGTCAGGTCGTAACCGGTCGCAAAAGCAAAGCCAAACATTTCTCCTAGTAAAGAAAAATCTCGTGAACATAAACTCTGAGACGAACCAGGGTCGAAAAATGTGGATAGTCCGTACTAAGAGAGGAGAGCTGACCCCGAGGGAAATGGGATAAAAGAAATTAATTATAATTTGATCAAAAATTACTATTTCTATAATTTTATTACAAAATTTATCAACCTCATTTTTACTAATTTTACAAGTACTAAAATTTTGCAAAAAAAGCATTTTTCCCATGTAATATCCATAAGAACCTTCGCCGGCTTTATGTCACCATTTAATATCAATAAATAGTCAGCACCTCGACATTTTGTGGACCACCCTAGTGCATGTGAGTACGCATGTTGCACTAAAGAGGCTCCACAGCCCATCATTATGTGCGTGTATATGCATGTGTGTGTATGTGTATGTGTATGTTGCGCTAATAAGACTCCAAGGACCATTATTAAAATGTGAACGAGCACTAAGTACCCGGTGACCACAACGACAACTGACCACACAGCTGGCGGCTGACTGATCCACCACCTGAATGCAAATGTATTGAACGAAATTCAAGTGCAAAGGAAAAAAAGGCGAATATTGAGTGGAATAAAAATTACACGCATATGAAAAAGTTTGCAAAAATTCAAAACAAAAAAGTCCACAAAATTCGAAATTGAAAACTTTTCGTTTTTGTTTGTGTGTGTTTTTATTTTTTGTACTTAAAATAATGCGAATTTCGGTATTTTCATAGGGACACAGCAAGCAATACTACAAGCAGGCCATCAAATTCTCTACCTGCTGTCCTGCTTGTCCTGCAACACAGCTCATTATTCCCTCTTCCTGCCGCTGCTGCTCAAGCTCTACGTGCTGACAACCCGCGCCGTTTGGCTGCCACTGCCTAGCAGGGACACACGAGTTGACATGCAAGCAAACACACAAAGTCCCACTTCAAAAATGTCCTTTTGCAGCGCTTCGCTGCTCATTGTCTTTAATTTTCTTTTCATTAAATATTTGCTTGATGACGATCTAAATTTTTATCGTTTATGACTTGCGTACCTGCAGGTTGACTGTCCGTCCTGTGCTGGCCTAACTGTGCTGCAATGTGACAGAGTGACCGTAAAAAGCACCGAGGCACATACGTATTGATGTGTGTATGTATGCCGGTGTGTGGTTCTGTGCAAAAAAAAAAAAAACAAAAAAAATTATGTTGCATGAAATTTTCAATGCGAAATTTTATACATTCGACACGCATTTTGTATGGTGTGGCAGACGCGCGAACAATGCGAGCATTTTTTTGTTGTTGTTTTCTTTTTTTCTCAAATTCACTAATGCAGCCCTTTTATTGTCAGTTTGTTTACCTTTTTATTTGTACTATTTGGTGGCTGTTTAGTCCGGAAATATTTTAGACATTATTGTTCGGTCATGTCTGGCGCACTTTGCGCTGCTCTCCTGCGTTTTCGCCTAACGAGTGAGTTCGCAAAGACACGTCACGCAGGCGCAGTAGCTGCTTTCGAGAATTTTAGCCGCTAAAATCTAAATTTTTAGATAAATAATTTCAAGGAAATAATTGTGGGGCTGCATTTAATTTTTTAATACTTTAGTCAGTTGCTGATTTCTTTTAATATTTATAATTCTTGACAATTTAATTTTATTTTTTTTTTTAATTTTTAATTTTTAATTTTTTTATCTACATACATATGTATGTATGTATATTCTTCTCTGTATGTGTGAAAACATATATACGCAGCGACGATTAAAAACCAATTAATGCAAATTTACGCGCGCTTCCCCAATAGGCTAATGACGCCGTGAGCTACCAACGAGCATTAAACGCAGAAAACACGCGCGCTTGGGGTATTCACACATAAAGGGCAATTAAAATGCAGTAGAAGCTCGATTCTTGCACACACCTCGATACTTGCGACACAATTCCTTTTCATTGCGTACTCAGTACTTGCGACGTTAGACATTTTTTACCTCGATAAATGAAACAATTTTTGGTTTGTCTGTCTCTTTCGCTCTTTTTACGTTGCATTTTTGAGCATACAGCTTGGGGAAGTACCGCCGATGTCATTCTGATAATAATATTGTTTTGGATTGAATCAGCTGTATAAATTTAGGGAAGATACCGTAATGCAGTTGCCATTCGAAATGATAATTTTGCGTTAACTTTTGCATTCGGTGGCCTGATAATGTCAAAGAGAAAATTTACGCTGCTTACAATAAAACCAAAGGTTGACACGACGCTGTTGAATTGGTTTGCGGATCAAAGGACGAAAAACTTATTAAAATAAGAAGGACTCCAATAGCTCATTTTTGAAAAAAATGTACAAAATAATTACGGATTTAAATTTGAACAAAGGGCAGATTACAATGCCAATTAGTCTGGCTGATTTGGAAGCTCCTACCCGATAAAACTCTTGTGCACTCAGAGGGCATAAGATCAGTAAGGGGAGAGTAACGTTTCTTGCTTGTACAAATGCTGCTGGAAGTCATAAAGTATTGGGCTCAAGAATAACTTCATAGCCTTTTTATTTTTTTTATATTTCAAAACGATTTGTTTGCTATTTGCCAAAGATTAAGCATTCATTCGATAGAACTCTTTCTGCTCTATAAAAATATGTTGATTGTATTTTTGAGTTATTTAATTTCTTAGGAGTTTTGAGGCTTAGAAATGGAATACTCAGGAGGCAAAAATCAACATTTTCGACGCCTGCTCTTCTTTGCTTTTTATCGAAGCCAAAAAGCTGTCGAAGCAGCTTGAGACATTTGCGCCGTGAACGGCGTCTTTGACGTTGATTAAACGTCGCGCAGCGGAAGACCTTCTGAATTCGATAAAGAACGTCTCACGTCATTTTTCAAAGAGAACGGTTGGCAAACTAGTCATGAATTGGCGGAGAAAAAGAAGTGCAATCAATCACCTTCATTCAATGGGATTTATTGAAAAATTGCGAGCCTGAGAATCTGGGTGCCTCACGAGCTCAACGAAAGAAACAAAGAAATTCGCTTTCAAATTGATTCTCAGCATAACGCCCGCCATCGAGCAACAAGCGGTCATGAACAGCATTTTTTGTCCTCACGAGGAATGAGAAATGGTGCCTATACATCAATATGAAGCAAAGAATGAAGTGAGTGGCTCCTGGAGATACACCGAAGTCGAGAGTCAAGCCGTATCTTCAACCAAAGAAGATCGTGATATGTGTTTGGTGGAAGTGGGAGAGCCTGGTGCGCTGGGAAATTATCGAAAAGAATGCCACGGCCAACAAGAAGCTCCGCATTCCCCAATTTAATATTTTAATAAATGTGAAAAAATATCGAAGCCTGCACCGAGCTCGGTTTTGATTACATGCAAGACTCGAGTTTCTACTGTAATATGAATTTAAAAAAAAAAAAATATTTTCGCATTTTTTCTTACCAAATACACACAAAGTCTTATTTTACATTAAATATTTGGAAAAAAATGTACAAAAAATCCAACATTTTCTCCTTGCACAGCTTCTCTGTGAATACCTCCATTGGTGCGGCAATTATTGCAAGCGCTAGAATTAATGCATTCGCAATTGCAAAATATATTCGCCCGCATATGGCTATATATGTGTTTGTATATTTATTTGTAGGTACTAGGTAGGTACCGTAGAAATATTGCCGGGTCGTGATGTCAATTTAGATAACTGATCATTGCTAATGCTAATGTTAATTTGGCATGGCATACATAAGTTAGCATTTAAGCATCGCGTTAAGCAGAATGGCCGCATTCATATTTATGGCAATTATGTATTTATCCACAATATTTATGGGTGTGGACTGATGAAATATTCACTTGCATTTATGCGCGATTGTTAGGAAATTATTTTCCCATTTCCGTAAATACCTTAGGCTTTGGTGGCACATAATTGCATGCGAAGATATATATAATATAAAGCGCGCAAACTAAGTGAACAGAAGTGGCAGCAAAATAATGAGAATTGAGAAAAACTAAGGAAAAGAAGGTAAATGTTAATTAGATGTCAAATTTTTAGGTTATGACAATTCTGAGACAGAATTTACCATTATAAAGGAACTCTGTGGGATCAGACGGACGTGCATCTCTTTTACTGAGGTTATGGTTCGATTCGCCTGATAGAAAGGTCTGTAGTTCCCAAGCAGACTAAGAAATAATTAATTGCATAGCAGCCAACTACCACGGGAGCATGCTATTTTGACCATGAGCAAGACTACGCTGAAGGAATCCACGGACTCAAAATTCAAGCCAACTTCTAATAAACGGTAGTTAATCGTACCAGTCCGCAGAGTAACGTTCTACACTGGGTTCGAGATCCATTATGTAAAACCACTTTCCAACGAAAAAATAATTAACGACTTGGATGAGATCCCACCGCGATCGGGCGCACTGTGCGCCGTGTGATATCATCATCACCGATCAACTCACCGAGTGTTTAGAAAGGAAATGAGGCGTATTATAGATATATATGTATATATGGCGCGTACCCCCTTTGTTGGATGTTTGGTCGAGCTCCTCGTCCTATTTATAATGTGCGGCTTGATGAGTGGAGGGGCCTACAGTTTCAGGCCGACTCCGAACGGCAGATATTTTTTTATGAGGAGCTTTTTCATGGCAGAAATACACTCGGAGGTTTGCCATTGCCTGCCGTGGGGCGACCGCTATTATAAAAAACTTTTTTCTTCATTTTGGTCTTTCACCGAGATTCGAACCTACGTTCTCACTCTGAAATCCAAAGAATAAATAAGAGGTCGCAATACATGAGTAGGAAGAATTTGAATTGGCCGATAGGAAAATGTTCCGAAAATGTTGCCGGAAAGCTCAGCGGTTTACAGAGGGTTTTAAGATCGCAGCGTTTTTTAAGAACAAAGACGATGGCCTGGTTATTGACGTGCAAAGCAATCTTAAATTACGAAGGAAACTCTACTCCCACCTACTCGATGATGGCAGCAGTGGATATCACAGGAAGAGTGAATAAACTGATCTCTCAATTGCTATCGATGGATCAGCCATTCCGGCGATGAAGAGGAGCGAATAGCAATAGTGCGACTTAAGAACAACAAAGTCCCGTTCCCACGACAATCGGTTCTACCTAACCGGAACGATGTGGATTTATGTCTGGTCAAGTACGGTCATTTCAGCAACATTCCCTGTATATGAATGGGGAATGTGTATGTATGCTGATACAACAACAACATCAACAACAAAGTCGCGGTACTGCCAGCTGAGCAATTCACACATAGCGCCCAAGAGCTGATAAAGTGCATGCATCAGCTCTAAAGAAAAATGTAATCGGATAAAAGCCTGTTGATTTAAGCTTAACACTATTTTGCTTCTTCAATCCCTAAGCAGAGTGATCCTGCAATCTGCGCTAACTAACACGGAGTTAACCATTTGGATGGACCTTATCAGAAAAGACCCGTGAAAGGAAAATCGACACCCACTAACTCTTGGTTGATTTTGAAGCCGCTTTCGGTAACACGAAAAAAAGTTGCCAGTATCCCCGCAAACTAATACGGTGCGCAAAATGATGTTGACCAGCACTGTCACAGCGGATAACACAGCCACTCCTCTCTAAACGACAATCTTCACCCTCTATCCTAGAGTTACTGTTCTGGACTTGGTGCCCCCCTGTTTTCGTAACGAGGCTCTGTCGACTGAGTCAAGGTGGCATAACCTTTCCATCAGCGAGGAAGAAATTCTCTACACCATGCCAGCTTGGTGTCAAAGCTGACAGCCTCGGATTCAGGCCCGTATGCAGAAGGCTAATGCCCCACTCATCTTAAACTTAGGGAATACCGAAACCGAGAGATCCTATGTTCCACCTAGGAACAACGGAAATATAATAATATATATATAGGGTTGTTCAATAGGTGCGCTTCAACTTTTTTCCGTTAGGGAGGGCGAACCACGCAATATTTGTTATTTTTCGCTTGTCATTTGTAAACTTCATTAGTATACATTTCATCATGGAATGCTACACACTTGAGCAACGATTACAAATCGTGCAAATTTTTTATGAAAATAATCGTTCTGTTGCTGCTACTTTAAGAGTATTACGGCCATTTTACGGTCCATTTAACAAGCCGTCCCGTTTTGGGGTTATGTGAAGTCATTGGTCTACAGTAACAAGCCGGCGACGATTTGTGAGCTCAGAGCCAATATTGAACGCGAAATTGCTGGAATTTTGACCGATTTATGCAAAAGAGTGGTCGAAAATTGGGTTCAACGATTGGACTTCGTAAAACGTGCACGCGGTGGTCATGCAAAAGAAATCGAATTTCATACTTAAATGTATATGTTCAAACTCGATAATAAAAAAAAATTAGTTAAAAAAGTCAAACCGTTTGTGTTTTATTCAAAAAAGTTCAAAAGTTGAAGCGCTCTAACTGAAAACCCCATAAAGGACCTCTCTGAATTGTTTGGCAAAAACAGGCTTCAAGACAAGGTGAGCTTCAAGACTCTCTGCCGTGTGACTTCTAAAACCTAATGCCGGAAAGGATTTTGAGAGCCGCAAAACTTAATCATTCAACTGTCCTATACTTGTATTATAGGCGCGTACAATTACCAGCGTCTGCGGATGATATTGGTTTCATTTGGTGTCAAGAAGCCTGTCAGACATTTCATATATTCGTAATATATTTTACCGATTGGATACCTGGCCGAGCGCCTTCTTCTATTTTGTGCGTCTTGATGCTTTTCAAAAAAAGCTTGACTTATGGTTTTAGGCCACCTTCGACCGGTAGCTAGTTTTTATGAGCAACTTTTTCGTGGCAGAAATACACTCGGTGGTTTTTTCTTTCTCTGCCGAGGGGCGACCGCTATTAGAAAAAATACTTTTTCTAAAATAGTGGTGTTTCTGGTCCGAGGTCACGAATTATCGAATGGTAATCACTCACTAACGAATGGGTCTGATGGTGAGCCAGGACAAAGCGAAGAAGTTACTGTCATCAAACAAACAGTCGGCGCACCCGCGTATCGCGAGTTACTGTCGACAGTTCTGATTGCAAGGTTGGAAGGGACTTCGTTTATCTCGGAACCAGCATTCACACCGATAACAATGTCAGCCTTGAAATCCAATGAGGATCACTCTTGCCAACAAGTGCTACTTTGTACAAAGTAAGCAATTGATTAGTAAAGTCCTCTCTCGACGAACAAAACTAACACTCTACAAGGCACTCATCATGCCCGTCCTAACATATGACGCAGAAGCTTGGACCATGACAACATCCGATGAGGCGTCACTTGGAGTGTTTGAGAGAAAGATTCTGCGCAAAATTTTTGGGGCTTTACGCGTTGACGACGGCGAGTACCGCAGATGATGAAAAACTAAGAGATGTATGAGATTTACCACGGCCGACATAGACATAGCGCAGCGAATAAAGATTCAGCGGTTTGTTTGGCTGGGTCATGACGTCCGAATGGATACAAATGCTTTGGCTCTGAAAGTATTCGATGCGGCACGGGCTGGTGGTAACAGAGGAAAAGGAAGCCTCCTCTGCGTGGGAAGGATCTGGTGGAGAAGGACTTGGCCTTACTTGGTGTATCCAACTGGCGCTGGAATGCTCGAAGAAAGAAACGACTGGCGCGCTTTGTTAAATTCGATCAAAATCGCGTATGCGGTTATCGCGCCAATCGAGAAGAGGAGGAAATCACACTCTAACCCATTCGGCTACGGCTGTCAATCTGATAAATTGATCTCCGAAATTTTATGACTATTTTTTACTGCATAATTTCTTTCGTGAATGCATAAAGTTCTCATTATGCAACTGTCTTCACAGATTGCGACTCTAAAAAAATGCCCAGCCTTGCATGCTCAACAGAAAATATACTCATTATGCTATATTTCGTATCGACTTGAGGCAATTACAGCGAAAAATACTGTTGCCCGTCTTTAATACAAGTCATTTAGGTAAGGCCCATGCGCAACCCTGCAAACCCCCCCAGACGAAGTTTTAAAAAATTTTTTTGCATGAGTCGATATGAAAAAAAGGCACTGCAACAAAAGTTGGAAGCCCCACTAAATCTGAGGGTCTGCGCACGAGCCTGATTTAGATAAAGTATGATACTTGAATTTCGCCCAAATTTCACTCTCGTTTGCACTGCAGCCAAAGCTTTCACACTCACTCCTAATTTCACGAAAATTTACTAACACGCACATCTAAATTTGAGACATTCTACATTTCGTAGTCATTCGAATCGTTTCCTTATCTCTTGATCTCTCCACCTGGCTCACAAATATCCAACTTAATTGACTTACAATATGCGTTGTGTGCGCTTTCATGTCAACTCAGCGAAAACATGATGCAAACAAACACATTTCGTGTATGGAAAATAAGAAGGCAAAAAGCAGCAGCAAAAATCATTAAAATAATAATAAAAAACAAAAGCCAAAATAATAGTGTATAGCTTCGAAACAAAAGACATGGAAACTACACGGAACGCCAACAACTGCTGTGCACAGCTGATAGGCGCAGCTGATACAAGATGCTGATAAGAGAGGCGCAGCAGTGGCGCGCATGCGTGGACAGGGAGTCAGCCAGGCAACCAAACACACAGGCGCTCAACACTCATACGAGTTGGTGGACATTTGCATATACATACATACATACATACATACATATGTGCGCACATTTGAGCTACGTGGTCAGGCGAACAGACGTGCAACAACAAGCTGGCACGCACCTTGTGACAGTGACAACAGAAAAATATGTATAAAAAAAGCCAAAAAAGAAAATAAAAAAAAAAAAAACAATAATAAAAGCAACGCTAATAGAGATAACAATAAAGCGTATGTAAATTTCATTTTGGGAGTAGCAACCAAAGCGCAGCTGCAGTGCTGCTGTTGCTTTTGCTGTTACGATTGCTGATGCTGCGCTTATGCCCCGAAAACAATGCGCGCACTGCTGCACAACAACAACAGTAACAACAAAATAGCAAATCTATTCATTTTCGAGATGCAAAAATGTAAAAAAATATTTGTACGAATATTTCTAAGGCGCGTTTGCGCCGTCTGTGCCGTTCCTCTTATCGCAGATGTCAGCAGCGCCAACGGCTGCACAAGCCGTCGAGGAAAAACCAATCTGAATATATGCCCGTGTTTTTGGGTTTTCTCAATTTTTTTTTTTTAATTTTTGTGCGGCAAATGCCCCGAAAACAATTGAATAGCCAAAAAACGCCTACCCTGCCGCCGCCTGCTAGAATACATACGCACATACATACGAGGAGTGTGCAACGGCTCGACGCGCGCGCTGCGGCTCTACCTGTGCTGGCCGGCGCATTTATTTATACACTTATTATTAGTTTTCGTGGCAATTGGTAGCAATACCAATATCTCTTCGTATAAATGTAGGTATGTATGTATGCATATTTAGTATATGAATGTGCGCGCATATGTCCGCTCTTATGAATATTTGCAAGCGGCATAGTTAAGGTGAGGCGGCACAATCGACGCTGGCTGTTATTTGTGAGCCTTTTGGCATATTAGCGCGCTTATTGGTCACTTTTGTCGAAGCAGCGTTGAAAAGCTTACTTGCCACATAGGCTTCATATGTCGCTTGCTGCGTGCAACATGCGCATGGTTTTGTAGAATACTGAACTTATGTATACTTGTGTGTGTAAATGTATGCAGATCCATTTACCCGCATGGGAAAAGCTTTTGTAAACTAAATTTTCTATAAACTGATGTAGAATTTCGAGCGCCTTTATTTGAACGAAAAGCTTCTAGAATTAAATTTTCACCTCAGTTACAAGAAAAATAATCAAGTTTGCTAGAGAATGAAGGAAATTATTAGCATTTTTGCGTTCGGTATCTGATTGGGAACCACAGAAAAAAAAAGACGAGCAATGCGCGCATTGAAGTTGGACAAAGAACTATTTACTATTTTAGTTTCAGTAGACTTGTAAGTTCTTTTGTGTAGATTTTGTCAGAGAAGATCACTAGTGAAATTTTTCGAAGAACAATTTTCTAGAACATTCTAACGCCCTAGCGAACTTAGAAGTGCATTGTTTTTCAAACTTCTCCAAAAAAGGGTAGAAATTACTACATTTTGATTGAGTTAAGGGGGGAGCCTGCTTTAGAGGCTTCAAAAAATCGATTTCTTTTTTTCCATAAATGTCTTCCCAAACTATCCAAGAATGTGTCCTCAAAATTTCGGAAGCAAATTCAAAATATTTTCGGAGTTACAGAAGAAATTGTGAGCAAGCGTCGAGCAGGTATACGAGCGAATTTTTTATATACAAAAACTTTGACGCGCGATTTCTCGGTTTTTTATTTTTACGATTTTCCCTGATTGGCGGGAAAGATAGGGAAAACGTTAAACGTCCTATCGAAACGAGATAACAGTGATTGTATTCGGAATGAAATTCTCTTCTCTTCTCTTCTTGAACCTACAAAACCTTAAGAAAGTTATGATTAACCCACTTTTTAAACAATCTAAAGTAAATTTGTTTTTCCAAAAAAAAAATGATTTTTTTTTTAATTAGTGAAATATTGTTGAATTTCTTACTTTTTGTTTAATTTTCTTGGTTTAACTAGAAGCTATACTATACTTAAATAAAATTTTTTTAAAAATTAAAAATGCACACTCGAAGCACCTCGGCAAAATGCTTGCACCAGCCATAATATGACATATATTTTAAAGAAAAAAGAAGAGAAAACTGTTGAAATATATAACAATAAAACCTGAAAGTTTCGTTTCAATCGAATATCCACGAAAAAATCGATTTTTTAAAGCCTCTAAAGCAGGATCCCCCCTTAACGAACTAAAATACCCAATGATCAGAAAGTACCGGGAATGTTTAAATAAAATAAAACAGAGTTAAATTTCAGACAAATTTATTTTATCTCGTTCAAAATATGACTGGTCTGAAGCAACACACATGTGCCAACGTTTAACCCAGTCCTCCATGCACCCCTGGTAGGCCGACGAAGGAATGGCCCTCAGCTCCTTCGCCGCATTCTCTTTGATCTCCACTATCGACTGAAATCACCTTCCATGAAGTGGTAACTTCAACTTGGGAAACAAAAAGAAGTCGCGCGGGGCCATATCAGGTGAATACGGTGCCGGCACGATGGTATTTACTTGGTGTTGGGTCAAATAATCCAGCACAATTTGGGCTCGGTGCGATGGCGCTTCATCATCATGCAAAATCCATTTCCGGCTGTTTGCGACGTACAGCATCTCTCAAACGCTTCAAAACGGATAAATAATATTCTTTATTGACTATCTGGCCCGATGGAAGGTACTAATGGTGCACTACGCCTTGGCAATTGAAGAAAACTGTCTTCCCGGTCAGCCCGGTACTTTTTGATCATAGGGTATTATACAAAAGTGTTTCTCGTAAAATTCTACAAAATACTTCGGAACTAGGGGTTTTCTCGAAAACCGTTCACGTACATACGTAATTAAAAATTTATTAGACTATAAAAAAATTGACCAAAAAATGCAAAAAATGTTGGAGCTTTTACTATAGGTATGGCCCCAGTGCTTTCATTCTAAATTAGTTTCATTCCCTCCCCAGGCAATGACCCTAAATTGTTGCACAGTTTTTATTAGTTATGGTATTATTTACATGTACCTCGGACAGTTGAAGAGGACCTAAGTTGTGAAAGCAAATGTATTTAAACAGCTGTTAAAGCTAGAAAGTTAGCACCGATGTTGTGGCCTTCGTTTGACACTTGTTTGATATGGCAGTTTAGTTGTGGTTTGTGCTTACAAAATCGATATCAGTGTTTCAAAGACTCAACACGGACGTATCGAATATCGCAGGGGATTGTTGTTCTTTATTGCTTAATAAGATTATTTTATAACTTGATTAGAAAGCGTGTAGTGGTGCTCATTTAACTCTATCAGCTGGGTAAAAATACCATCAGATGAACCAACGAAGAGCCTGATTTCTTTTATGCAGACTTGTCCACATCGAAGATCGATCATACTAACCCAAGCACTCTGATGACCCAATTGAGCTCACCACACCGGAGCACCAAGGCGGTAAAATCCATGGTGTGATATAGAACGATCGGTGATGAAGCGCAGAGGTGCAAACTAAAAGAGATTAGAGATTTGAGATTTTTATATTCTTGCCCTAATCACTGATAATTCGTACCCCTATGACTTCTTCCCATGCCATTGCAAAATTATAAACTTGCCACAATTGTTTTTAAATTTTTTTTTTATTCTTTTGTAGTTCATACCGAAACAAAAACCATATAACACAAAGTTTCAGACTTTGTAAGAAACTTTTCAAAATTTCTTCATAACTTACAACTTTTTGAACAGAATTTACAGAATTTTTCTGGGTATGCAATTTTATAAAAAAATGCATATATTAATTATATATATTTTATACAATACTAAGTTGTTAGATAAATTTTGCGGTTTGAAAAGCAAAACACAATTTTATGGTTTGAAATGCACTTTTTTATTCTGTATAGTCTCCCTGAGCATCAAAACACTGGTTCCAACGAGATTCAAATTTATGAATTCAATACCTGAAAGGAGAATCTGGAAGGGCTGCAAAATACGCTTCCACAGCTGTTACGACCTCATAATTTGATGAAAAACGTTTTCTATGCATGAATTATTTCAGGTCTGGAAGCAGATGGATGCCACTAGAGGCCAAATCTGTTGAATTCGGTGGTGGCTCCAACAATTCGAGCTTTAAATCATGGATTTTAGCCATTGTCTAAATGCTCTTATGACACGGTGCATTATCCTGACGAAATAATAGGACTATGAATAAGTTCGTGCGGTTTTACAACAGATGGCGTAACTTGATTATTATTCCATCGATCCACATTTCCAAACATTCATTGGAGAGCTACTGTCGTAAGGCACAAACGTCAGTATAAGTTTTTTATTTGAAGCGTAAACAACAATATTTTTACCACACTTGAAAATGTCGAATTTCGTGCCAAATAATGTGTTTTTGCGGGGAATTCTTCTTCATTATTTTAATATGAAGAAAAAAGCAGCCGAAAGTCATCGTATCTTGGTGGAAGTTTATGGTGAGCATGCTCTATCTGAGCGAACGTGCCAGAAGTGGTTTGCACGCTTTAAAAGTGGTGATTTTGGCTTGGAAGACGAAGAACGCGAGGGTGCGCCGCCAAAGTTCATGGATACCGAATTGGAGGAATTGCTCGATCAAGATCCGGCTCAAACGCAAGAAGAGGTTGCAAAAACTTTGGGAGTTGATCAATCAACCATTTCCAAACGTTTAAAAGCCATGGGAATGATCCGAAAGGTAGGCCATTGGGTGCCGTATGAATTGAAGCCAAGAGACGTTGAACGCCGTTTTATGGCATGCGAACAACTGCTTCAACGGCACAAAAGAAAGGGTTTTTTGCATCGAATTGTGACTGGCGATGAAAAGTGGGTCCATTACGACAATCCAAAACGTCGGGCAACGTATGGATACCCTGGCCATGCTTCAACATCGACGTCGGCGCAGAATATTCATGGCCTGAAGGTTATGCTGTGTATCTGGTGGGACCAGCTGGGTGTTGTGTATTATGAGCTACTGAAACCGAATGAAACGATTACGGGGGATGTCTACCGACGACAATTGATGCGTTTGAGCCGAGCACTGCGAGAAAAACGGCCGCAATACGCTGATAGACACGACAAAGTTATTTTGCAACATGACAATGCTCGGCCACATGTTGCACAAGTGGTCAAAACATACTTAGAAACGCTCAAATGGGATGTCCTACCCCACCCGCCGTATAGTCCAGACCTTGCGCCATCCGATTACTATCTCTTCCGATCGATGCAACATGGCCTGGCTGACCAGCACTTCCGTAATTACGATGAAGTCAAAAAATGGATCGATTCGTGGATTGCGGCAAAACCGACCGAATTTTTCACAAAGGGAATCCGTGAATTGCCAGAAAGATGGGAAAAAGTAGTAGTAAGCGATGGACAATATTTTGAATATTAAATTTGTAACCATTTTACGTCAATAAAGTTTCAAATTTCGAAAAAAAACCGCACGAACTTATTCATAGTCCTATTATAATTTTTTGATTTTGCAAATAGGGTCTTTTTTCACGAATTTTTTCTATCAGCTGGTCCAAAAGGTTACAATATATTCAGAATTTTTTGTTTCACCTGTTCCCAAGTAATCCACAAACAAAATTCCTCTCGTATCCCAAATAACTGAGAAAAACAAGTATTCTTGGCCGATTTCTGGGCACAACCTGGTTCCGGAGCCAAGTAACCAGGTTCCCACCACTCTTTAGCCTTTTGTTTTGATTTGGGGTCATGATGATGTACCCAGGTCTCAGCCATAGTGATGAATTGACGCACAAAATCCACCTCGAAAACGCTTTAAACGTTGCTGAGAAAGTCGCATTCGAATGTGGTTTTGTTCCATTACTAGTGAATGCGGCACACAGCCTTCTGAAACCCCAGTATTGTCACAAGTCAAAATATTGCTTACACTTCCCAATGAAATGCCTAAGGCCTCTATGAAACCTCTTTCTGTCACTTGACGATTTTCCAATACGATTTCCTGTATTTTTTCTACAATTTCTGGTGTTGTTGCAGTTTTTGGACGCGCTTGACGTGGTTCATCTTCAAGGCTAGTACGACCACATTCAAAATCAGCAATCCATCTTTTTGCTATTCTAATTTGATGGCGAAAAGTCCTTATACATTTTCAACATTCGTTCATAAATTTCCACTGCTCTTAAGCCTTCCAAACGATACTTGATTTTTCCCTTTGTAGAAAATACTCTGACACGTTGCTATTAAATGGCTTGTGAACAAATAATGAATTGACAGATTGAAATGAAACTTCAAACGCGTTTATATGAAGAATGTACCAACATAGCAAAAAAAAAAAAAAAAAAAATTGTTGGCTATTAGCACCTCCCTTCTTATCGAACCGCTAAACTTATTGAGCAACCTGGTAATTGGCGTGGCGCGTACACTTCTGTAAGGTGTTTGGCCGAGCAAATGGTTTTTTATGAGAATATTTTTCATGGCGGAAACAGACTCGGAGCTTTGCTATTGCCTACTGAGGGGTGGACGCTATTAGAAAAAACGAGTTCTATTATTTTACTGTTTTATGCACGGAGATTCGAACTTCCTCCCGGAGATTCGCACTCCCGAATGGTCATCACGCATCAACTTATTCGGCTATGCCGGCCGACTCGACTTTACAACTCAGAATTCTTTGCGCTTTTCAAGCGATTTAATGTTCAAATTTTCCTACTGAGCTACCTTTAAAATCGAACGTGCGCGCGTGCACATTTGTACCGTTATCGTTTTATGTACTCGAAATTAGTTTAAAGGAAATCTTTAATTGTGCATAAATATTTTTTGTGTGCAAATTTTTTAGTTATTTGTACAACTGTATGATACAGAGAGGGAAAAATATACATACATACATACGCACACACATAAATATTCACCAAGAGTTTGTAAGTAGGTTTTGTGTATGCAAAGCTTGAAGCGCAAACGCGTTAATATTGTTACCGACAGGCAATTTGCTGTTAACAAATGGGCATATAGCGGTAAAATCGAGTGCATATATGCGAGTTTATGTATATCTAAGTAAGGGTGTGCGCTTGCACTATTACCTACGTGTTTTTTTGAAAATTATTGTTTGGCTTATGAATTACCTCAGCTGCTTGGCGAAAAACTCAATGTATGCAGCTGCTTAGCGAGTTAAAGAAAATATCAAAAAAAAAAATTTTAATAAAAATTAGCTATTTAAAAAATGCCGCAAAGGAAGGTGTAGAAAGACCATTTATTTGCATCTTATTGCGCATTAGAAAGGAGAGCTGTGAAAAATTTTTAATTATTTCATATTTTGATTTGTGAATTTCATTTGCTTATTTATTTTATTGAATAAACAGCAACTTTCGAGTATATGCATCAGAAAATTCAGTTGTATTGCGTCGAATGAAGCCTAGAATCGAGTACAATTTTGAAAGATAAAAATTAATTTGACCACTGACGGAAAATTTCGTATCGAATAAAACTCCAAGATCCTTAAGGGGACAGATACCTGTAAAATTTCGAATTTTTTTTTCATAAAATGTTAATATAATCCTTTAAGAATATCTCAAAAAAATTTTAGAACGTAAATTTAAGTATTTCTTATATTAAAAATCGTCAATCGTGACGACTCTATTCTTTGCGTTCGAGAGCTGGGGGAAACATAATTACGTGGTATTCAAACTTTAAACGCGTTTTTCTCAAAACTACAATATATTTTTCGAATTGGCGTACACGATAACTCGAAAAGTTATTGAACGATCTCCCTGAAATTTTGCACATATTTTTTTTATGATATTACTTTCTATGTGTTCCAAGCTTTCGACAATTTTTCGAAGCAAAAATAGTAGGAAAATTCGCTCCAAAATAATTTTTTTTTAAGCATTTTATTCCGCGATTTTTTTATTTTTATTTTTATTTAATTCATATAGAAATTATGACATTAATAAACACAAAAATTTTAGGTTTTTTGTATTCAGGTCACTGACGCCGCTGCTACAATGCTCGCCGATTGAGGAGCCTCGCTGCGACCTTCATGGAAAAATTGATCGTACATCCGCCATTTTAAATGATTCAAATAAAAATAATTTTCTATATTATTTTAATGTATTATATAAACAAACTGTATGCCAATTTTGAAAAAAATATTTTGACTTCTTCGTTTTAAATAATTTTAATGAAAATCAGGAAAAATATGGCCATTTACAGGTACCTGTCCCCTTAACCCCTGTTTCACATTTTGTAGTGTATTATTAGAAATGGTGTAGGATGTGTTAAAAATGTGCTGACGTCTCAAAAATGTTAACTGAACACATTTGGGAATATTTAAAGTCTGCCGCGACCTCGTGAACCAACAATGAAGATCGTTCAAGTCGAGTTGAAGCTTCTGAGCATCCACTGAGTCCTTAACAGATGAGAAAATATTTAAATCATCCGCGAAGAGCAAGAAATTAGAAAAAGTAAAATATTTGCTATGTCATTGATAAAAATGATAAAAGAAAGAAGTGGCCCTAAGATGCTTCCTTAGAGTACAGCTGATGAATCAACGAGGTGGTTCGATAAAAATGACTTAAGGGGCCTCGGTGGTCTAGAAATTTCAAAAAATCGATTTTTTGTTTTTTCGATATTTCGAAAGTATGGTATCTTAAGAATATGTTGTGAAGTTTTCATGCAGAAATTTCCAATATTATAGCTTCTACAGCCAATTAACTAGGTAGAGAGCCGTCTGTACGCTCCTCTGCCTCATACTTTAAATTCATTTATCTCGAACCGACTTTTTTCGGCCTGATGTTGTCAAAAAAAACAAAAAAAACTATTCCAGAAAGACAAACTATTGAAGAAAAACCGATTTTTAGAGTGTGAAATTCAAAACCGCGCCATTTTGTCAAAGTTTTTTTTTTATTCTAGTACGGGACATAGCTACAGTCAGTTAGTAGTTTTTTTGGTTTTTGTGTTTCAGATAAATACATAGAAGAGCCAAAGTGGACAACGTCCACTTTTTGGGAAGGTCAACTTTAGCTCTATTTTTTAAATTATTAAAATTAAAATTTTTTTTTTAATTTTTGTATGTAAAAGAAGTTAAATAAAAGCCTAACAATTTCAATATCGTTTTTCAGTTTGTTTAGTGTAAAAAACAAATCCTGAAAATACCATAAATTTTCGAGTTCTACACCACCGGAACCCCTAAGCCATTGCAAAATGATGAAAGTGAAAGCCCAAGCAAGTTAATTTTTTTTCAAGAATGCCTTAGAGAAGTCAGTGTAAACGCAATCAACTTAGACTCCGACGTGTGGTCAGACCGTCGCCGACTTGGTCTTTCCGTCGTAGATGAGGACGTCCTTTTTGCGAGTTCCACCAGTGCATTTCGAAAAGAGTGCATTTGCTGGAATGTTACTGTCCATTCACTCAACGTGACCTAACCAGCGCTGACGCTGAATTTCAATGCGCTTTACTACGTCGATGTCGGCGTACAGCTCGTAGTTCCATCGTATTCGATATTCATCATTCACGCAAATCGGACCATAGAACTTGCGAAAAGTTTTTCTCGTGAAGGTCCCAAATAGCAATCCATCGGTGTTCGTCAACCATGGACTCAGCGCCATATAGTAAGACCCTGAGGATGAGTGATTGGTAGTGCTTTTTTTCGTGTATCGAGAGAGGGCTCTGCTTTTCAATCGCCTTGTTAATATTATCACTTACAACTATTAGATCTAGCAATTTATTTAACTTATTAAAATTTCGATTAATTTGGGTAACACAGAGTAAGATTCATTTAGGGGCAAATATAAGGCATTCATACATTTCCTGTCTTGCGCCCACTCAATTAACTGGCGCTGTAGAGAAACGCAAGGAAATGCTAACAATGCGAATAAGTACGTACATATATATGCATGCCTGTATGTATGTATGTATATGCGTATGTGCAGGCGCAAAGCTGCTGAAGACAAGTTGTGACTAAGTAGCGGAAAAGGAGAAGGTGGCGAATAGTGGCAGTAAATAAGCGGCACTTCAACTGCATGCATATGCATGTATGTTTAGATATGTGTGTATGTATGTACTTAGATCTCCACTCATATATGCATACATATGCATACAAATTCAAATACACACACACACATACGTTGACTTTGCACGCGCCTCAATTGCCAAGCCGAAAGTCGTGCCAGCAGCGACCTTGAATAAAAGTTTTTAATGCTCAACATCAGCGTGGCTGCTTATAATTTCTGTTCAGATTCTGTTTCTTTTTTTCTACTTATTCACTTCTCCTTCTTTGCTATTTGCTTAAACAAAGTTACTGCCAACAAAAGCTGCTGCAGCGGCTTGTTTGTGCGGTATTTATACAATAACAATTACCTGCATGCGCTTAAGTACACAAACACATACACACGCATACATATAGGCGAGTATGTCATATGAATGTATGTATGGATGGCTGTATGGGTGTATGTGTGAGATGCCTTCGCATTCGATAGCTTAGCTACAAATTATATAAACACTAATCAGCGTTTCTATCGCATTTTCAGCGCATTGTCTCAGCGTGTAGAACTTGCTAAGCGGCTGTCTCGGCTTGCTAACTAACTGTTTACCTGTGGTTGGTTTCTTAGTTAGCTGGCTGAGTGACTGCCTCACTCATTGATTTGACTGCACTGCATGTCATTTTCGCAGCTCGTGGTTACAGCCAAAACCAGCCCTCACAGTGTCGAGTCATCGTCAGTCGTACGTTTTTTTTTTTTGCCTGCTATCCCCTTGCCATGCTTGCCTTACTCCACTTTGTTGTTTTAAATGTAGTGCGCTTTTATTGATTTTTCGATTATTTAGCTAATTGAAATAGGTGTAGAACTATTGACATCAATTCACATCAGTTCAGTAAAGTTTTTGATCTTTTTCCCGCTTATTAAAGCTGAAAGTTATTAACTAAAAATTCGGCTAATCACAAATAAATTTCCGAGTTAATGTTCACGTAGTAGGTACGAAGGATCTAGCGTCTTCTCCCAGCAACTCTTATTCAGAAAAGCTTACGGACTTCTGGGCCACTGCAGCCATTTTTAAGTCGAGATTTGTGTAAGTGAAATGACGTAGTCAGTATGAACGTCGTTCATTCAAGCTGCAACCCAGGCCAGTCGATTAGCAGCGTCTAACTGAAATGTGTTCAAAAATGTCGAAGAATTCCACAATCTCTGCAAGAGCTCACTGACGGTGGTGTTTTTTGAAATTAGTAACTAGACGTATGTGATTAGAAAGGTTCTGAAAAACGACTTGGGAAATCGAGTCCAATCATAAAAGTCTCGCTAGCTTTCGTGTTTTCGCAAGTTGAAGAGAAGGCTAGCATAGCTAGAGGGGAACTTACTAAGGATCTCGAAAATTAATGGATACCCTAATGAGATGCTGGACCATTGGTTTGGATCATCGTAAAATTATTTTTTGTGGGAGCTGTACTGATGAGCAAGTCAAAGAATTTATTTAGCTCACTTAAAAAGTCTGCACTGTGGTAGTTATTTGGTGTACGGTGAGAGTGAATGATTTCATTACCTTTGCCTCATCGAGTACTTTAGTTGTCGGGAAATCTATCTATCTATCTATCCATCGGCGGTTAGTATGAGTCTTGAGCGAAATTTCCTTAACGTGCGATAGTAAAAGCTATCAAGGAAAAATTATAGAAATCTAGATTTTATACACTAATGCTGCAAGCCCAGTTTGTAATTCTCTCATCAGTTGTAGACGGTTTTCTCTTCCCAACATTTTTTCGCAGATAGTGGCCCACATTATGGTATCAAAACGGTACGTAAGTGCTACTTGTAGTTTACCTGAGGTACTCTTGCCATCTAACCTACCTACAGTCAGAATCATGACCGAGCTTTTAAATGCGGTTTTTGTCAGACGTTTGACCGAACTTCTCCGCCAATTTTTGCTGTGTGTCTTGATGTTATAATACCAAAATGGGGAGACTTACAGTTGCAACTCGAATTGCCGATAAATTGGCCAACTGTGGATCAGCGGTTACCCCAATAACCGGAATCAGTTCTAAAGGAATCATGTAGTAGATCAGCGATTATGTCCGGCCCAGAAAGCTGCAGAACTGCAAAGAGTTCTGTGACAAGTCCGAACAGAAAAGTGACGCACTTTCTTCTAAAACTTGGTAGAAAAAACGTTCGGTTGATGGTCGGTATTACGGGACACAACCCATGGAGTCACCAAGTGACCACCATTGGAATCATTGCGAGCTCGATTTGCCTAATCTTCCTTAGAGGAGGCGGCTAGCACTGAGCACTTTTTCCGTGAGTGCCCTGCCTTTACTATAGCAAGGCTACGAACTTTGGGTTCCGATGTCATGAGAATGAGTAAAATTCGTTCTTCCAAACTGGAGCATATTTTTAGATTTGCCTAATTATCCGGAAAATACTCACACAAGTAGATATCTCTGTCTCTGTCTTTGTCTCTACTCTATCCTATCTCTTTCTCTGTGTAACTTCTCTGCTTTTCTGTGTGATTATCTAGAAGAGCTTCGAATACAATGGACTTTTTAGTCTGAGTGTTTTAGGTGCTACCATTCTCTCGGTGCTTCTTGGCTCGCCTTTTTTCAATTGACTCGAAATGTCAAACCGTTTTTGTGATAAACATTTACATGCCCGAAATGCACTCTAGGATTTGCCAGTGTCTGCCAAGGCACGACTGCTATGAAAAAAAGAATTTAGTAGAATTTAAGGTTTATTACCCGCAATGGGTAACGAACCCGGGATCCACCGAATAGTACACATTCCCTTTCTTTCTTTTTATTTCTCTCGCTTGCCCCAATGGACTGCTAGCTACTCTTTACGTGCCTTAATGGGCCGCTGCTGGACAGCCTCTCAAACCAAGCCTCACCTAACCATCTATTTCCGCTATCGGCTCAACAAAACCGGTTCAATTTTATATTATTTATACATTTATTTTATTCTAATTGCTTTTTATTTCATTTTATTTTATTCTTCATTTGAAAGCTTCAATTTTTTGCTTTAGCTTCATATTGTTTTCAAATTTCCAGCTCTTTACAGTTGATCGCTGTGATAGATTAGCCATAATCGCATACAAAAAACATGACAATTTTATTGAGTTTTAATGCATATTTATGTTATGCGATTGTGTAAGCCACCACCGCCACCACAACCACCACCATCGATGCAGTTGTTGCTGTCATGCAACAGAGTAAGTGGATGCCAGGCCTGAGATATGCGCATATGAATATACATAAGAGTATAATTCCGCCAAGATCTCGACGGCAGCACTTCGTGTGCATGGAGTGGCACGTTTTTTTATTTTTATTTGTTTTATTTTTTTTTAGCTTTAAATGAATGCGTGAATTGTTTGTTGCTATTGTGATAACAAAAACACCAATTGACAGCTATAAAGAAAAAAAAAAAGAATAAAAGGAAGAAAAAAACACCAAAAACAGAAAAGTTAAAAAAAAAAAACGAACGAACAATCGTATGAATTCGCGCCTCGCCCCTACACGCTGGCATTTTCGCATTTTTCCTTTACAGCGCGGCTGAGCATTTGATTGCCGTTGAGTTGAATTGAGCTGCGCTTAGCCACTTCGCTCTAAGCTGTTCTGGACCTATACACACACAGGCTGCTCGGTTGGTATGCAACGTGAAAACGTGACGTTTCGCTTTCAGTTTTGTTGGCGATGTAATCGAATGTGTCTGCGCCCGCGCCCTGCGTCTGTGTCCGCACATTTCCAAATACTTTTGTATAATTTTCCAATTTGAATTAATGCCTAATTTTCTCCCGCTCACTTCCAAGTGGTTACGATCGATTTTTTCGCACTTTTTTCACATCTATTTCCAATGCAATTTTCCCAGGCCCACCGCTAGTACAACAACAAAAACGTGTTGCAACTCTCCATACACATGTACGTACATGTATGCCATACTAATTGGTGGTTTTCACTGTTAATAGCCGCCAATGCAGTTGTGTATCGAGTGTTATTGATGTTGCTGTTGCTTTTGTTGTTGGTGTTTTGCCACCGGCTTGCGGCTATTGTCTTGTCGCAAATTTATGGCAATAGAGAATGCAATCAATTGATTGTTAATTGATAATTACATGCAGCAAAAGGCGCAATTCACTTGCATACATACATACATACATACATACATACATTCATGGCTGCCTGGCTACATAGCTGGTTAACTAGTTGGCTCGCTTGCATGCCACTCGCCGTATGATGCATGTATATGGCAACGTGTGCGTGCGTGCATGTACGTGTAAGGCACTTATGTAAATTTGTAAATGTGTGCTGGTAATATTTAATTGCCTAGTAGGCGTATGAATGCTCATTAAATTTGCCCGAACAACTGGTTTTATTGTTGCCAGTAAATGGTAAATGAGTTTAATATGCGAGAATTCCAATGGATGATTTGCACATAGAGAATGCATGAAGGCAAGCAAATATATACAGAAATACAAGTTGATGTGAAAGGGAATAGAAGATAGATAGAATATTGGTCATAGCAGAATGAAGTGTCGCAGTGACCTTAAGTGTACTATGTATTCCAGTGTATACGTACCTAACCCTGGTTGCTCAAGTTGCCTTTAGGCTGCCTAAAGAATGGTAAGAGCTCGTTAGTGGATGAATTGCTAAAGCTCACGATTTCTTTAGCCTTTCTGAGGAATACTAGAAAGGACATTAGGAGAGAATATATCAAAGCACTTTACCCAGCTATGTAATTTGTTGGTTAAATAAAACGCTGAATGAGGTCACAACACCTCCAATGCGAAATAAGGAAATCTAACTTTACGCTCATGGGGCTCGCCCATAGTAATAGTAAAGATTTCATGACCAAAATCCTGACGAAGATCGGACTTTTAAAAAATATATACGCAAAAACCTTAACAACCCTAAGACATAGCCGGCCATTTGACTAGAAGACAGACTTAAGACCAGACTTAAGACTTGAGAACCAGGTAAAACCAGATATAAACGAGTTCCCTTATCTTATGCTCAGACATGTACGCTCTTTAAAAAATTAATCAGAAAATAACGTTTAATTTATAACTTAATAGAAGGTGTATAAATAATTCAAAGTTATATAAGGAAATTGGGTCGGGTATTTACTTGTATAGCAAGCTTTTAGTCGCGATTGGCACACATGACCAGGCTGAGGTTCTGCCAATCTATGAACCAGCCTAAAACTTTTTCGAGAGCACTTTTATAGTTATCCAAGCTTGTTAAAGGGTGTTATTCGTGTGATTTGGCGGCTTCTTCACAATTACGCTTTGCTATGAAAAGGATTAATGCATGATCGTAGTTAATGGGGCATACCGTCTAGCTGGTGGGAGGAAGATCGACAAACGTTTTCATGGCACCGGAAACATTTTGTGATCTTATTTGTGATCGTTTTTAGTAATTTACAAAGTAGTTGCAAAATAACTAGTCGCAGACTAGTTTGCGATTAACTAGTTGTAAATGCTACTTCCTAGAACTAATTGTAAAAGAAACTCGGAAAAGTTTTGGAGGGCAAAATTTTACTTATCGAAACTTGTTCAGGAGTGTTATGACACTCGTCAGAAAAACTACAGTTATGTTTGTTGTGAGTTTGGCTATTACAGGACTAGTTGCATACCGACCAGCTGGTGAGAGTGAGATCGGCAAACGTTTTTATGGCATCGGAAATATTTTCTGATCTTATTTGACCGATTTGAGTAATTTGCGAGCTAATTTCAAAGTAACTAGTTGTAAACTAGTTTGTGATTAACTAGTTGTAAAACTCCTTTCTTCGAACTATTTGTATAGGAACTTGAAAAAATGTTGGGAAGCAAATTTTTACTAGTACTTATTGAGGATTCTTATGATGCTAGTCAGCTTCTAGTAGAAAAAACCACAGTTATGCTTTGTCTAATGCAGGACCAAAAACAGCGAAACCACCGACAAACTGGTGGGAGAAAGATAGGCAAATTTTATTATGGTACCGCAAGTATTTTGTGGCCTTATTTAGTCATTTATAGTAGTTTACCAACTGGTGCCAAGGTAACTAGTTGTGAACTAGTCTGCGACAAACCAGTTGAAAATGTCCCTTCCTAAAATTATTTTTACACAAAAAGAAGTAAAAACCATCACATAGTAAATTCTACGGTATTTCCTCAGTATACATAAGTCACCAGTTTAAGGGGTAACACCATTGTAGAAATTTCAAAAAATTGATTTTTTTTTTATAAGCTTAAAAAATTCTTGAACCTTTTAAAATACAGAACAAAAAGTTTTATACGTTACCGAAGTTTATTTCATAAATATTTTAAGCTTTCAACCAAGCGTTAGTGACTGCTACCTAACAACTTCGCCAAATTTCCAAACTTTAAGCGCGTTTTTCTCAAAACACGTTTTCTGAAATTGGCACGCAGCATAACTCAAACAATTTTAAATATTTTTAATCAGGGTTTTCACTACGTCTGTATAATAACCTTCTTAAGAGAAGAGCGTAGGGGATTTTCGATAGATTAATTTAAACGATTGTTATAATTATTTAAATGCCGTTTTTTTAGTCCAAAATAGAGTTTTTTCCTTCAAATGCTTGCTAATTCCACAAAAATAAATATTTTTTAAATCCCCTACGTGTTTCTCTAGTTATTCTTATCTAGATTAAGAAAAAAAATGTTTCTTTGCTCCAGATTAAAATTTGCACCCTCTGTGCTGCGTGCCGCGGAGCTCCTTCAAGAGAAACCGTATTACAAAAATGTCTCCAATGCCGCCATTTTGTAAAATTTTTCGACCAAACTCTGTAGTTTTGTATTTTAGTATATAAGTAATAACTTCCCCAAACAGAGTGATTGTTTTCCTTTTTCTTCTATTCAAAAAAATTCTTTAAAAATCGTGTTTATTTTACGCGTGTACAGTGGTGTTACCCCTTAATTCGAGTAAGCCAGTCGAAAAGGCTCAAGAATTTTCTAGCAAGCATTTATAAATAGAAGAATGAAAATTAACTTTTAATTTTCTCACAGGTGTATAGGGTATTTGCAAATTATGCTGAACTAATTTTCTACTCGCCTTTACGTGTGCAGCAAGTTGCACAATTTGCTTCTTATTTCATTCGCCTGGTAAATCTCTGTACCTCTCATGAGGCTTATGAAACAGCCATGTTTTCCATCACATCCTTTACCACAAGAGCAAAACTCTTCCAATTGAGACCTACGCACTTCAAGCGCACTAATAAATTCGAAAAACGCTAGTCAGGTGTGACGTCATAATGAAACCAAATTTAATTATTTCGAGTTGATTTGAAGGAAATGCAACCCAATGTGGATGAACTATGGCACTCGAAATTGAATACTATTTATTTGGAAATTTCGGCGCTTAATTGCGTGCTTTTTCAATTTAATTATAGTTTCGTACAGTGAAGTTGACCATCCTTTCTTCTTTCTTGGTTCACTTGGACCTCGGTAATTAGTCAAAAATTTGCCTGGCCTTTAAATCGTTTGTTGGCTTAAAAAAAAGTGTTTATTTTCTACTTTTCAGTTGTGTATTTTGCTTCCTTCCATTTTCTGTGTTTTTTTAGATTTTTCTTTTTCTTTCAACTCCAATTTTGTTGTTGTTTCTTTTGACGTGTTATCGCTAGCGCATAAATTGACAACCGACTCAAGTCAGATGTCAAAATCTCAAATGCTGCTTGCTTGCTTGTCTTGTCTCACCTGAGAGGTGAGGTGACTTTATTTGCCGTGATCGCCAACAAATTTTCCAGTTTGATTTTAGTTTACGATACACGTCGCAGATAAAGTTGGCAGTTTGTACAAAGTGAACCAAGTAATCACGATTTGTAGATACACATACGATTTGACGTTTGGCTGTCAACAAAGTTGAGAGGAAAAAAGATATATATTTTTTCTTGAAATGCCATGAAAAAATGAAAAAGAAGTAATTTGTTTGCAATTTTTCAGCAACATTGTTGCTGAAGTAATGCTGCTTTAAAAAAAAAAAAAAAAAAATTATATTTTTATATCAGTAAGGCAATTAATTTTTATACATTTTATAAATAACTTAAATTTTATAAATACATACTTTCCATTGTTGGAAACAGTTCGGTAGTCGGTAAAAGTGCATAGATGGAACTGAAGAAGTAATGGAGCTGATTCATTAGGTAACGTAATGCATTACTTAAAGTGAAGTGTATTTTAGATGTCTTATCTAAAAACTTGCTTACTTTGATGTACTTAGAGCATGAAGACTGCATATTAAACTCAAGATAGAACTAATCTGTGCGGCATTCAAAAGTAATGCTTAAGTATTTTACGTAATGGCGGCACGCTAACTATGCGAATGGAGAGGGGAAATTCTTGGTGAATTTTTTCTTGCAAGTATTAGGTTTTAACCAAAATTCTGTAAGTAATTCAATAGTAATCAAATAGTTTTCAACAAATACTGTGGTATTAAAAGTAATGGAAAAATTATTAATAAATTTCGCGTTAAATGCCTCAAAATCTAACTTGAAAAATGTTACAAGATATAGCAAATCAATGTAGTATTAATTTACTGATTTTAATTGAAAAGTAATTAAAAGTAATTAGCAAGTAATCGTTCGCAATTTGCAATCTTCACGTTCTTTTGCCGTACAACATTTCATCAATTTGCTTTATTTCTTAATAATATATTAATATAATTACAATGTAGTCAAATATTAATCAAGTAAATTTTTCACTATATTGTAGTCAAAGCAAAGTCCCTACACGCTTTATAAAAAAAAAATTTGCTAAGTATTATCAAAGTAATCGTAATGCAAAAGTAATTATGTAGTAATTCAAAATAAATAATTCAGTTTCTCGAAAAAAGTAATGCATTGGTCGAGTTATCATAAGTAGATCGTTTGAAATACAACGGAATAAAACGGAAGTGAATGGTTTCTAAATACAAAATGTAATGAGCTGTAATGCCCAAGTAATTAAACCTCTAAAAACTAAGAATGTTGAAAGGTCACAACACAGTTTTGCCGCAATCATAACTATAATACACTTGCAGCTTCTAATTACAATTTCTCTGCAGTATTTAGTTATGATTAAATGTAATGCATGGGTAATTATGAATATTCTATAGCATAATGAAGTGATTTTTCGAGAGAAGCAAACACCATTAATTTCATTTAACTCGATTGGTAAATGTTTTTAAAGAATATTAATTTTAAAGTGACAGTTCGACTTTTTTTAAAAAGTCTTAATTAGGCAAAAATGTAATCGATGATAATTTAATTGCTTCGCAAGCATATTGTACAGTTATAAGAAGATGATGCATAGATTTCAAGCTTACAATAATTTAAAAATGTTTGCTGTCCTTTAACAAAAAAATATGGTAATCAAAGTAGTTGAAAACAATACATTACCAAGTATTCAATGAAATGATATTTCGCTAAAGTTCTGTTGAAATAAGTTTTGGAATTCAATTATTCAGCATGTAATTAAAAGTAATGCGTACTTTGGTTTTTCTCAGCACACCACGAAGTTAATTTTTAAAATGTTTGCTTAATTTCAATGCTTATTTCAACTTAATTACCGAGTAATTAGAAGCATTACGCTTGTTTCAACTTGATTACCGAGTAATTAGCAATATTACATAAGTAATGAATCACTTCCAAGCGCAGAATGAGGTAACATCTCGCCTAAGTTTTGTAATAAAAAGTAACCATTTTCCAATTAAATTATTCAGCATGTAATTTAGAGTAATGCATAAGTATTTAAGTTCGCCTGAGCACAAAATCGAAAAAATATTTGACGCTTTTATTTAAATTCGTATGTAACTATGTTGATTTTTACCATTTCAACCCAGTAGGTCTTAGTTAGATTTATTTTCAAGTAAGTAATGCAAAGAATTATGCTCTAAAGCGCAACGTAAAAAATTTTAAAATAAGATAAATATATAAGAAACCGGACTAAACTAATTAATTAAAGGTAATGCATGAAGAATTAAGCTTCAGAAGCACATACATGAATAATTTCTCACTTGGTACATTTGATCAAAAGATCTTGCCTCATTAATCCATAAAAGTAATTGGTAGTAATGCCTTAGTGTATTTGAAAGTAATGCATGAAGAATTATGCTCTAAAATGCAAATAAGAAATTTCAAAGCTAAATAAATTTTACCACAGGATCTTACTTCACTAACACATTAAAGTAATTTAAAGTAATTACTAAGTAATCGAGCGTATCCAAGCACAAATTAGCTAAAGTATTTGTATACACGCAAAATTTTAACAACTTCATAATTTCAAAAAAGATAATTCTGTTCAACCTCAAGTAATTGACTAGTAATTACATAGTAATGCAGCAATTTAAATCAGCCAATTTTGAGTACATGGTAATTGTTGACTTTATGGGCTCTTATTAAGATGTTGTATAAGCATGAAAAACTTTAATTTAGTACCAATAATTACATAGCTGTTTGTGGCAGCAAATTCAACGCAAATGCGAAAATTGACCAATGGGAGGCTATTTGAACTTTATCTACACGTGCAGCTTAAGAATGTTAGCGAGTAGCTCTGTATGTATGCATGTATGCGTGAATGTAGGTGTGTGCGCTCGAGTGCGTCAGCCTACAAAATACAGCTAATTGCAATTTTATGTTAACAAGTCACAAAATGTGCAACTATGCAATATAAAGAAAAATATTATCTGTTATCTTTCATCGCTGACACTCATATTTCATGCAGGAAAATATGAAAAATTAATAAAATAAAAAATACAACAATGAATAAATTTTGCTTTTGCGCGAATTGCTGCGAGTACAACGAGACCATTGTCGTAGGAGTGGCATGCGCATGCACCACTGCAGCAATAAAAGTGCCGCTGAGCAGCTGTTACCACTGAGCAGCACATTGTTACTTGCCTTAGAGTTTGTGCTGCCGCCAAAGCGCATTGTCGACCAGGTAGTTAGACTTTTTTCTGCGCCGTATTGCCAATTGATTATTGTTGAATGAATGTTGGCGCTTACTAACCGCCAAGTCAGCCTGTGGTCTGCCTGCCACATGGGTAGACTAACTGTGGCCGATTGCCTAGTGACAGCAGGTGTAGAGTGGAGGCTCACAACAGCTTTAGCCGAGGTTAAAGCGTCAGAGTGGCATTGTTTCGCAGCAGCAACAGCAGCATAAGAGTGGCAAGCTTTGTTAAATAAAGCGTCGACCTATTGCTGCTCATATTAAAAGTTGCCGATGCCAAGCGCCGATTACTTGCCGCACTATAATTATTACCATTATTTGATTATTTTTTACTACGCGTTTGACGGTACCAGGTTATGTACTCATATTGTTCTAGGCAATAAGCTTTTTCGTAAATGTGTTTTTTTTTTTTCAATCCCACTCATTTGCCTACTTGCCTCAGCTGCGCTCAGACAAAGTTGCCACGTAAGCTTATTGTTCTCGTATGTCCGTTGAGTGGAGGAAATGAATTAATTTTAAGCGGCAATTTGACACAATTTCATTATGCAACAATGCGCAAGCGAAACCAACGTGCCACAGTGGTGCTGAATAGCGATTTTCATCATATTTTTTGTGGCAAAGGCAGCAGCATGTTGTTAGTATTAGTAGCACAGTGATTAATTGAATTCTGAACGTTGTTGCGGTGTGGCAACAAGTTGCGCAACATATGACCGCTGCGTAGCAGTGTGCAATGGCAATTGTTGGTACTTGAAGTGTATGTGTGTGTGTGTGGTATTGCTGCGTGATTAAGAAAAATGATGTTATGGAGAATAGCGGCGAGTGGCAGCTGCTGCCAGCAGTTATTTTTTACAAAAACAAAAAAATAAAAAAAATTTTCACAATAAATATTTGAAAAAAAAAAGTTTTTAAAAAGTAAAAATAAATAATTGCATATGTGTATGTATAGGAAATAATAAAAATAAAAATACATAGGAAGTCAAAATAATTCAAATTCATTTTCCGAATTTAGCGTATAAAAAATACTTGAAAGGTGAGGAAAATAAAATTTGTTTATGTCCCAACTATACAAAACCACTTGCCGCACATGTTCTTGTAAGATATGAAAACCAAGGCGCATTTTTTAAAGGTGGTGGCACTAGACCAACAACAATGTTTTGTACGTTTGATTGTCACGGCAAAGTATTGGAAAAGTAGAAAACAAAGAATTAATTCGCCTTTCGTTTCATTCTGAGCTGACAGCCACATGGACACGGCGAAAGCAAAAAAAAAAAAAAACAAATCAGCTGATTTACCAACACCACCTTTAATAGATTCGCCTTGATGAAAACTATGAAACAATCAAAAAATTTTAAAAATCATTTCAAATCAATTCTTTAAATTATTTGTGAATTTTTCGCCTAACTAATAAAAGCGGATTGGAGTTTGGTGTACTTTAAAAATTAATAAAAATAATAACTGGCTTACAGTTTTAGATCGTCCCCGAACGGCAGATGGTTTTTTATGAAAAGCTTTTTTATGGCAGAAATGTATCATAAAAAAGCTATTCATTGCCTGCTGAGGGTGGACCGCTACTAAAAAAAATCTTTTTCGGCGTTATTATTCGGTGTTTCGTGCTCGTTGTTTCGAACTGGAGCACTTCCAAATGCTAATCATGCGCCGAACCATTCGTCCACGTCGGCTTCTATTCAAAACACCAAACCGTAAGAGAAAAGCAAACCAGTTACTCTGGCAACAACACCTTGTATAGCCTCGTCTTGGCGCTTCATCTTCTATTAAAGCTATTCTTGTTTTGATTTCGTTCGATATATTTGTAGTTAACGTTTTTGGGCGAAAGTGCGAATAGTTTAACGAAAATATTAATTTTAAAACATCTTCATATATAATTTCTGCTCTCAGGCCGCTATAGCAGTACTTAAGGAGGATTATTTTGTACGCTGAGAAAAACAAATCAGCCCTCGATAGGAGGTGGACTGTTTTTGAACTGACGACAAATAACAGACGGTCGAGTCATGTGCTCACGGCGGCATAAGACGGTATAATATTACCGCAACATCTTCTTTGCTACAGATGCAAAAGAAACCTCGATAGCGTACAACATCCATACGCCCCAGAGCATGCCACACATACCACTGGTATGACGGCACTGAGACATTAGAAGACGTGCCTATAGCATGAAGCTGGCTACAAATATGGTGGACCCAGACGTGGGTGAGTAGTATTGGTCCATTTAATGGACACCGTTCTGGGCCTTCCCGAAGTAATGCAAGGTAGTTCCGGGAAGGGAGGGATCGTTTTAGTGGCTACACCATTCGATGCAGTTGACGACGGTCGCTGTACGTGCGAAGTCATTTTAAATCCTCCTCACCCACCACAAAAGAAAAAAAATTAAAAAAAAGTAAAATTTTTCCTTTTTAAAGAAAGAATAACGCCCGTTTGGCTGTGCTACTCTAACAGTCAGTCGCATTCAAAGTAAATTCGAGCCTATCCATTCTCATTTAAATCTATGTGCCTTAGGCCGGGTCGATTTGTGGGGAGGCAAAAAAATCGCCCATTGCTCTGTGAAAATCATATTCTAGGTATCAAAATAAGAAACTTTGCCGAAGGAACCGTACCTCTAAAACGAATTCTGATGTCCCCCAATTTGGGTCGAACTCTTTAGTTTCTTTTCTCATGTAAAGGCCAAAAATGGTGATATTTTGAAATGATTGTATGAGGAACCCCGCAGGAGAGTTCCAAGGGGTGTGCCACTGGCATAGGTGGATCGGCCGTCCAAAGTTAGTGGGGGTCGGTCATACATTTGGACTCGATTGGAGCACTCTAAATGGGTTAAAGTGGGATTTTTCGTTCGACCCAAATTGGGGGACATCAGAATTCGTTTTAGAGGTATGGTTCCTTCAGCATAGTCTCTTATTTTGATCCATAGAATACGATTTTCACAGAGCAATGAGCGATTTTTAAATCGACCCGCTCTAATGTGCCTACAACTAAGCAGAAGTACTTGTGCATAGAGCGGCTTTAATATTACAGTTCAATTATTGTTTATTTTATATTTAATTTAATTTGTATTTATAGCCGCGTCACTAACGCACTTGCTTGTGATGCCCAAACAGTGACATGCATTTAATTGACAAGCATTTGCGCGAAATAAATACAAATAAAATTTATACGCGTTGCAGGTGTCCTTACGAAAGAATCGGTGTGCGTTGCAGTGAGGCCAGGTAAGGTAAATGGACAAACTGAGAGCAGAGGTCATGGCTTTTCATTATCTGGTGGATATGATTGCCAAAGTAGCTGCAGTTGACGCGTACCAAATATTTGAATATAAGTAATATATTTGATTACAGAAATACATAAAACATGCATAAGCGCAAAAGCGTGAATGAATTTAAATTTTGCATGAATTTTCAATTTTATGGGATTGTTCAGAGAAAATATTACCCAAACAAAAATCATTTCAAAGTACATACAGCAAAAATATGCAACAAAGCAGGGAAATGAATATGTCAACATCAACGACGAAAGTCAACTGGGCGTATGAGCAACATTGCTCGCCAGTATTGAAGAAGAAGCACAAACGTCACCTAAACGTCTAAATTGATTAAAGCAAACAAACATACAAGAGTATTGATTGCTACATGCCACAACATGAAACAAAAATTAGTAGAAAAAAGTCAACACTTTATAGAGCGAAACGGTGAGAGAAGCACACAAAAGCACAAAAAAAACCAAAAAAACAGTCCGAAAAGAAGAAAAGAAAAAAACAAAAAAACAAGTAAAAACAAGAGGGAATAATGAGAAAAATTCCGTATCAATGAAAGCAAAGATTAACTACACGCAGCAGAAGTCAATAAAGTTGCAGTGAGCTTTGGCAAATATGACTCTATAAAGAGAGAATTTAATACACTCCAGCCTATGCGGTCTTGTGTGTGTGTGTGCGTGCGTTTGTTTGAAAATCCACATATTCATGCACATTGGTAAAGCCCTGCACATGAAATGAAAATGAAAAACATATAAAGGCAAACAACTCATCAACGCTTTCTCAAGTCGGGGATAGCAAAAGAGTGCAAAAAACACCAAAAAAAAAACTAGTAAATAAACTAAGAAAATAGAAATAAATTTCAGCTTCCCAGTAATCAACTCAGACTGTTAAGTAAGCAAACATTTTAATGGAAATTGATGATACAAGTTGGCACTAGCTTCACAGAAAGGGATGTAGATAGTGATAGGGAAGAGTGGAAGAGAGAGAGCGGGAGAGAGAGCGAGCGTGTGGAGAAACGAGACAAACATTACTACTAAGCGGAGACTGAGTCGTAAAATCGCTTTAGGAAATTGGTAAAGTGTTGACGTTGTCAGGCAATCGACAGCCAAACGGCTGGCCACCAGTTGGTTGGCTGAAAGAATGTGAAAAAATGCTAAAAATTTATAGAGAAAAAATTGCGCGCATATTGACTCAAGTTAAAAGTAACCGATCACCCGAGCTCCAACAACATACTAGGCAGTGTTTTGGCTAGTGTCAAGTGGAGAAAAAATTAGCAATAAATCGAAAACAACTGTAGCAAGTCAAATGAAGAGGCGACATGCAACATACACAGCGATGAAGTGAAGCCATGTGAGGATATGTATATATGCAATATATATATGTGTGTGTGCATGAGTGTATAAATGTGTGTGCGTGCGTGTGTGTTTGCAGCGTGACACTTATTGTCCGCCGGTTGCAAGTTAGCCTCAACTATCAACACACAACTGTCCGTTCGCCTTGTGGCATGCACCACACGTTAACTGGTTAGCTCCCAAAAATGTTAAAATGCTTTGCCTCTCCCTGTTATTCTACTTTTTCCCACTTTTTATGAGATTTTTTTGTTTTTTTTTCTGTATGTGGCTTTTTCATTTCAAATCATTTGCCTTTTCCATTTCAGTTTTTTTTCTATTCGTAGTTTTGTTTTGCTTTCTCGCCAGCTTTGGCCAATTCACTTGCTGCAGATTTTTGCTTGCTGCCTAACTTGCCTCACTGCCTCACTGGCGACGCTGTGTGTAAGTTGCAGTTTGTAGTTTGTTTTACAGCAACTTCCCTCGTGCTCTGCACTCCTCTGCCCACCAAATTCCGCACGTGCAAAGTGTAACTCAATTTGAGGCATTTATCGTATGCTCGGTTGAAATTTGATGCGATTTGCCTTGTTAGTTGTCTGGCGGCTATTCCAACTACAACTACAACTGCAACTACGAGTGCCATGTGTAGATGTATGCAACATTTTTTCTTCCACTTTTATTCGCCACATTTGATGAAGCAATTTTTTCCAAGCATTTTTTTCGCTAACAACATCTAACATACTGTTAGGCGCTTAGGATACGCTTTGTTTGCTGGCGGCGTTACTTAAGCATTGATATGGAAAAAACCATTGCTTGGGTTTGTGTGTGTGTGTGTGATTTTGACTTTCGCAATATGGGTATGTGGTTTTTTTTTAAACTGTGCATGCAGGATTGTGTTGCAGGCAATGTGTGGCTTGCACTGTTTACAACGGCTCAAAGTGTTGTTAAATGCTTTTTGATGCATTGGATTCCAATGACTTTTGACCAATACTGGGTGCTTGCGAAGATTTGGTAGTTCAAAATGGGGGCGCGCGATTTCGATTGATTATGCGAGCATGAAGAGAACATTTTTCGTTTTTTACGGTCTAATTTTTACGAAATTAAATGAAAAAATTTCGAGCAGATGGGAAATGCACGCTTCGAATGAAAATTTTTTATTATTTTTTTTTTTAATTTACGCAAAGCTTAAAACTCGGATTAATAAGAACTTTTAGTAGAATAAACTATATTTGTAATGAAAATTATTGAAATTAAGTAAAAAATTCGGAATGGGTTGATGCGTGACTGCCATTCGGAAATTCGTAAGTTTGAATCTCGGTGAAAGATCAAAATAAAGAAAGAATAGCGGTCACCCCTCGGCAGACAATGGCAAGCCTCCAAGTGTGTTTCTGCCATGACAAAGCTTATCATAAAAAAAAAAAAACTGTAGGCCCCTCCATTTGTGGAACAACATCAAGACGCACACCACAAAGAGGACGAGGAGCACGGCCAAACCCCCAAGAAAGGTGTATGCGCCAATTATATATAGATAAATAAAAACAAATTGACATTTATGAAATGCACTGCCGTCTCATCTGGCTTCTGACACCATAAAATCGAAAATTGAACGAAAATCATCGAAAATGCGAGCGATTACTCACATTGACCTAGCCAAAAACTAGGTTTTGTACCAGCATGTGATTTAGGGGTGCACGAGAAAATTTCTTCCACAAAATTTTCTTAGCTTTAATCGATCTCTAACTTTTGCCGAGTACTTATAAAAGTTATATTTCATTACCGCACAGGGTTAAGTTCTCTCTTACTTCAAGATCAAGTATTCGTAACTTTATACTTCTGGTCATTATCGTTCAGGCAGTGCCAAAAGTCAGTTTATGAAGTATTTACGCTGCAGTATGGAAAGTATTTATAATGCCAACCGGGAGATATTCCGAGTCCTTCTCTTCTCAAATGGATATCAAAACCGTCAAAGTACTTTGCTTCTTGTACCTTCATAGCGATAATAGAAACAAACACCTTGAGATTTGATAAATTGCGCCATTAATGCGGCTTATACAAAACAAAAACTGCAACGCAGCACCAGTTAACAGTTCTATAGTCTGCGCAAATATTTCTTCTCATATACTCGCTAATAAAAAAATATTATCTGAATATGAACCATCAAAGCGATGGAATGGCGCTGGGCATTTGGCGCGCCTATTTACCTCCAAAAGCAATTCATTTTAAATACTCAAAAGGTACTCTGAATCGAACCATAACCAAAATTTTCCGAACCATGTTGATGCTAGCGCCGTTTAGCGTATTTTTTTATGAAAGCATTACTTTTTAGGTTTATAAATTACATTCCGAGTATGAACCAAATTGCAGCATAAATGCGATTTTTTCAGAATAAGGTTAGAAAATAGATTTCCAAAATTAGATCTCTCTGATATTTACTTCAGCCCATTGAATTTCTGCAAAGCGTGTATCTTATGTTACTGTACGAATCACTCTAGCCCAGCCCTCTCCAGTCTAGCCTAGGCTCTCATCCGTTCAGCTGAATCGGAAACTAGTAGATACTTTTTGTTTTTTAATTTTACGCAGATAATTTTAGCATTTTGAATCACAGAAAGGATTTTTTGGAAAATCTTTCTTTAAAAGCTAATTTATTCTGTAAAAATTTCAAAATTTTTCAGAAATATTTTGATAGAAGTCTTAAAATATTATAAATTTTATTGTTCTGATTGTATCATCTGTAAACCAGTTGACTAAGATGCTTTCAAAATATAAACTAAATTGCAGAATAAATACCGAATATTTTCTCCAAAAATATTTTATCCCATAAAATTGTTGTATACTATGGCCGTTGTTGCTCAATTGGAAAGTTTTAGCAATAAATGGCTTAATTGAGCTGTTGTTGTTGTTGTTGTAGCAGCATGAACATTCCCCATACATATATAGGGAATACTGCTGAAGTGACAGTCCTTGGCCGGATATAAATCCGGGTCGTTCCGGTAACGTAGAACCGTAGACTCAGCTTAATTGAGCTCAAAATTTACAGTGAGTAATTCAAAAAAAGTAATTACAAAAAACAAAAAATTCACAAAATGCCGGACGTTCAAAGATGACAACCGGTTTTTGATCCTTGTTTTTGACTTTAAAGATTCGAAATGAATACTAAACAAATTTTTTTCCGATTGATCGTAGTTCACACGAAAACGCCATTCATACTGAATAAGAACCTTTTTTCTTTTTGATTTCAGACACCTGTGAGCCCCGGAATCCGTGTCGTCAGCTATATATCTTTTTTTTGGAAAGGCATTTTTTGAAGACTGATAACTTTTTGAACGAACCTCGTACGGCAAAAAAAATTTTTTTAAATTTTTTAACAGTAAATGGGAAAATTAAGAAAAACATTTTTCTAATAGCGGTTTCCTCGGCAGACAATGGCAAACCTCCGAGTGTATTGACATGACATAAACTATACTTTATACTTCAACAAAAACCATAGAACGCAAAGCCTCAAATTTTAAACAAAATTTATAAAAATCGGTGGAATTTTCATACAAATTTCAAACTTTTAATCGGAATTTCTGGGAAAATTTCGCGTATGCAGTTTTGTGTCCATTGAATTTTGTGCAAGTCTCAAGTCGCTCAAAATTACGTTCATTTTTTACAATTTTTGCCGCTGACGGTGTTGGATAAAAAAAATCGAGCATTTATTATATGGAGGACATGCGGATGCGGACACCTCAAAATAAAGTTAGAGTGCTGCAAAAAGTTTTTGGAATTCCATGGCGAAAAATCAATGAGTATTTTGGACCGTAGTGTTACTGAAGATGAAACATAGGTGCGACGCTATGACCCTGGAAGTAAGCAATAGCCCATGCAGTGGCATAATAAGAATGCAAACCTTCATAAAAAAATTCAAGTCACTACAACCCCCATTGCAAAAGCTGTGGGGACTTTTCAGAGAAGAAGACTGTTGAGCACTTTTTCTCAAAATGTCCGGGTTTGGCAGCTAGACGATTAAGGTCACTGGGCGCTCCTTTCTTCGACAGCCTGGGGTAGTGCGTCAACGTTAATCCCGTCAATCTTCCCCATTATATCAAAAGCTCTGGCTGGCTGTTGATATCTGCCTGTTGGAGGTCTCACAATTGTATAAAAACGGCGCTTCAGTGCTATTTGAGGAGTGCCAGGTTGGCACTTCAACCATTTCACCTACCTACCTACATCTGCCGAAAAGGCCATGACGGCAGTTTTGTTTGGCAATTGGAAAATAATTCTATTGATTCTATTGATAATTCGATTGATCTACTGATCACACGAAAAACACGCATTTCACGCGCCCACTTTGCATAATTCAAAGGAAGCATGCAAAGAAAAAATATGGACAAACGGACAGCCGGTGTATTGCTTATTCAAAACAAAGCTTTAGTTTAGAATGCTGATGTATGAGCGTGTGCCTGCGAATAACTTAATTACTCAGCGTATATTTAGGTCCTAGTAATTAATTTTTGTTCTCAAATTTGTAAAAAAAGTCTTCGTGAAAACAAAAAATTTCAAGGAAGCTAAAGCCGCACAGTTTTTGAACAAGAAGCAAATATGTTTTCTAGAGGGCACTGGAAAATTAATTTCAAGTTATAAGAAGTTTATTGAAAATTGAAGTGCGATTATGATGAAAAAGGAATAAAAATGTGTGGGATTTAATTTGAATACCGGGAATACATTGAACGCTCTTCGTAAAACACAAAAAAGTTTTTATTGTGGGTTATCAATTACACCAACTCCCCATTTACCTAAACCATTTCTAAAATCTTCTTGTTTGCTTTTTTTCCGGGTTAATTCCCTTATAGGACAAATAATCCCTCTAAGTCGCTTACCGACTTTTAGCAAGTAGACTACCCTAGCTCAGCTTATAAGGAAACTACTCTAATTGTTATAACATTTAAATTATGTAGAAGGTGAAGAAGTTCGTTGAACACTGGCGAAACCCTAATGGTCAGCGACAAGCAAAAGAATTCCTAACGCTCAAGAGAGGAATTTCTGATAAGCGACTTTCACTTAGCAGAACAAACTTAAGACTTTTAACTGGTAACTTTAGAGGTCACTGTAGCCTTGCAGACTTAAAACTTTTAACTACTAACTTTACAAGCCACTGCAGCCTGAGATATCACTTAAACAAAACTGGCCTCTGCGAGATCATCACCTGCCGATTCTGTGAAATGGACAATGAAAATTCAGAACACATTCTTTGTAAATGTCCTGCACTAGACAGAAAACGGCTACAGCAACTTGGTGGTATTGCCGTGCCTCCATATAAACTATGGAGCAATAAGCCCCAGAAGGTGCTAAAATCCTTACAAAGCTTAACAATTGAGGGTACCTCAGCACACTTTGCAGAATCAATCTATTTTGGTGGCAGTGCGCAGTAGCGTAATAGTATTGTTAATCACTTGAAAAATCGCGTTTCGTGCTTCTCTAACCTCATCTTAGAGTAGACTCTGCGATTAGAGCAACACCACAACCAACACATAAGACAGAGTTTTACTCTTGTCAATGACTTCATCACTCGCGCTTGCCACACACAGTGAGTGAGTGAGTTGTTGACAAATTACCCTAACGCCACCTCAACTGTTGTGGAGAGTGAGCCAGCGACCAGCGACGTGGAAACGAACAATAGCAATGATATTTGTCAAATGAACAATAAAAAATGACTCAACAATCAGTGTCACTGTGCATAGAAGAGCGTAATAACAATCTTTCATTCGCTTCATTTATTCATTCATTCATTCATTTAGCCATTCATTCATTCATGACTGCAAGGAGACGCGGGAGTTGGTGTAATTAATGCCAAAAATCTACACAGCTGCCAGCGACAACAATTGCTGCAACAAAGTACAAATACACAATAGTGAAAAAGTGAGATAACAGTTATAATTGTTGGCAACAATTTAGCGGACTAGCATACATACCTACATACACAGTGCCAAGTAAGAGTAGGGAGATGAATAGTAAGAAACACAAAAAGTATAATAATTGTAGGTTTGGCGGTTAAAAGGGAATATTTGAAGACAATAAAAATGTTTATCGCATTTAATTGTAGTAAAAATTTCAGAATCACTTTCCGATATACACACATACAGGCAAAATGTGGTGGAAAGTATAATAACAAAGTAGTTCATCCGGCTTAAGCGTATTCTCTACATTCTTTAGAGAGGGATCTCCATTCGCTATCACGAAGTGAGTAGATCAGGCCGTTGTATGCATATGTAGATATGCAGGTATGAATGTGTGTACGCATGTTTTGTTTTTCATACCTAAAGGGTGCCAATCCTCAAAAATTGCAATTACAAATCTTTTCATTAAATGCATTTCGCCCTCGAGGCAGCGCAAGGCAACCTTTTCCTCCCTGTACGCCACTAAATTTGCTACTGATTACGATGTATGCCACTACTTATATATGACGCACGCTACAAGCATATAATTGCACTCAATATTTGCATACTTCATTAAAATCTCTAGCCTGATGCAGCTGTGAGTGATTATTATCACTTGGCTGATGAGCACTGACCAAATAGCTGGGCATTTTAATGGGTTTGACGCTTTTATATATAAAAATATTGGTGACTGGAATTTTTTTAATTTTTCTAAAAGCAGTAAGTGCAAATTATAGAAAGCCATACAGTGAAACTTAATTTCGGATACTGGCCTAATGCATGCTTGCTTTGCTGGCTTTGGTTGGGCGACTGTGGACATATTTTTTTATACGGAGCAAATTCAAAACAGCGTCAGGGAAAAAATGATAAAAAATCAACGAAAATTTTTAGCGATTTCAAACTTGCATTTTATTATACATTACTGAAATAAAGGGCTTTCCAATAAGAGGTGTTATTTTGATATTCAAAGAAAAATGCTATTTTTTAATATGTTTATGTTTATTTCATTATAAAGAGGAAGGTATGCCGTTAAGGGGAGAGCCTGGTTTATAAGGTCAAAAAAATCAATTTTTTTTTTTTCGTTTTAAGCGATTCCGAATATATTTCAGAATATTCACACAAAGTTACAGATCCTAATTCTCAATATTTCCGTAGATACAAAGCCAAAGGTAAGCGAGCGTTAGGTAGTTACGCTGTGACCGGACAGCTATAGTACAAACTTTATCTTCTTTTCTCGACTTTTCGTTTTTATGATTTCTTTGAATTGTCGTACATGAATGAAAAAAAACTAATGAACCTTTTGAAATGAATCATAGCTTGTTCCCTTCAGTATTAAATTCTCTTCTATTTGAACTAACAAAATAGATAAAAAAAATTTGTTAAGATTTTTAAACCAAGTTGAAGTGAATTTTTTTTTATAGAAAGAAATTTTTTTCTTTAAAACCTCCAAAAAGTTGAAATTTTGGGATTTCTCTCAGTTTTCTTAGTTCATCTAGAATAAAAAATCATGATAATTAGAAATCCATTTGAATTTTTTGCTTTAGATAATAATTACGAGCTGTATCTTGTACGCCAGTTGGAAACTCCAGCGTTGCAGCGCGCTACTAACTTCTATGTTAAACATTTCTTTCAACTTATTTTAACCAGTACACAAATGTTGTATACTTTTTAAATGTTCATTAAAAGATAGAAAAAAACTTTGCAGTGCTAAATTAATTTTTTCCTTAAAAAAAATCGCAAAGAGATGCAATTTTTAGACCTCATAAACCAGGCTCTCCCCTAAATAGTGGAAAATAACATCAGGCAAATGACCACCACGCCACGCTTACAGGACAATATCCTTTTCATCAAATTTTCCAATACTGAATTGCAAAGTGGCTGCCCTATGCCCTCGATAGCCTCACGAATTCCATCTTTGAGGTCTTGAATTGACCCTGGGCTGTTGGTGTGTTGGCGTAGACCTTCTCTTTCACGTGGTCCCAAAGAAAAAAGTCACAAGGTGTTAAATCACAAGATCGCGGTGGCCAATTGTGACCACCTCCCCACGGTGCGGAAACTTGTCCCGTAAAAGATCAATGCTTTCGTTGCTTGTGTGGCACTTAGCGTAGTGAAAAACACTTTTAAACACGTCATCAAAAACAGCGGCCTCTTTAAAATATGGCAGAGAATGGGTAAAAAAAATGTCAACTATTTTTAAATAGTTGACTTAATAATAAGAGTCCTTATTATTATTATTATTATAATTTTTTTTTGAGAGCGAGGGTAGGTTGGGTTACACTCGCTGGCCCTAAGGCCCATTCTGGTACCTGCATTTGATTTCCATCCCCTAACTTAGTTGCTTAAACCGCTTAGATTTTTTACGAGGGTAACTCGTCGCTCCAGTGAGACATTTCGCAAATTTGCCATGTATTCAAAGAAATAATCGCTAAGATATTTGGCATGGCAGGACATCCATAGAAGAGGTGTTGTTACCACTTAATTTCTTCTTCACATCCACAATTATTGCGTAAGTCATTGTGAGGTCTATGCATTCTAATGGCTAGGATGCAAATAGTGCAGTGACCTGTTGTAACACCTGTGAAAACGCTGGTAGTTGATATGCTGAATCCAAGAAACATTTTGTCCTTTTAAGATTCAGTTTTGGCCAGAGTGCTTTGAAGACCCTGCAGTTAGTAGTCAGAGACCACGATTACGCGATTACGCTTAAGTCAGTCGCATTGTATACCTCGTTTAGAGGAATGCTTATGTTCTCTACCACTCGCTGACGATCCAGCTCAGAGCCTATCCTTGCACACTCATCCGCTTTTGCATTTCCCTACACTCCAGAGTGGCTGGGAACCCGACAAAGTGCGGTGTTGTGTTGTTGGATAAGCGCGAGCGACTTCCCACATTCTTTAACACATCTCTAATTTATACGCGCTGAGGTCAGTGACTTGATCGTTGCTTGACTATCAACAAAAATGGTACGGTTTGCCGGAGGTTAGTAAGTAAATCCATTAGTCTTATTGTGTTTGCTGCTTGCTATAGCGTAGATCTCAGCTTGCAAGACACTACACCGGTTTGGAAGTCTGATTGAGTGCGCGTTACTTTTCACTTTTCCTACCTACTAAAGTTTCTATTATTTTTGCGGTTTCAATTGTAAGAATATGGTTTCGTAGCTGTTATTGATTTTTCGCCGAAAAAGTGTTAACTTAGCCTACTGTGCAGTGGTCACGACCACCAATTTTTATTCGTGCATACTTTTGCCATGCTGGGTGTTCCACTCTCAGTTGCTAACATTTCATTTATAAAATTTGAATGCAATAGAAATATTTACATTTTAATTTTTCCATCAAATTTGCTTTATCACTATTTTCTTTTTTTAACTGATTTCACATCGAAGTCGTAAATTGGTATGCTGTGTTAAATTTTAATCAGCGTAATTCCACAACTTAAGCATTGACGTCACGCAAGCGCCACAGCCTACGCAGCTCTGCGTTCACTTGCGGTATTATAATTTTTGTTTCTCTTCCCTGGAATTGCTTCTAGCGCCCTGAGTCTGCGAGCAATCGGCGCTCGCTAAATACTCTAAAACTGTCTGTCCCACTGTCAAAACCCACATGCCACCAGCGTGATTTGCATACCATCAGCTGCAAGTGTTTGCCGCAAGCCAAAAACACGCGAAAGTAAGTGTGTATGTGTGTGTGCGTGTGTTTGTATACCTAATACATGAAAGCCGCTAATGTAGGCATTCTGCAATTTATGACAGCATTTAAAATTCTATTAGAGCTCTTGGTGTACGTATGTGTGTGTGCATATGAATGATGCCGCAAGCTATTTAAGAGCTCCAACGGCCACAGCAAAAACAAGGTGGTACGCATGCGCCGAGTGAGTAGGAAGAAAGCCCAAAGCAGCGAAAACGCAGCAAAAAATTAAAACGAAAAAAATAAAAGCAACAAGTCGCAGCTAAACGCATAATAATTGATCAATTTACTAGTTGGCAATGTCAACAGCAACAGGAAAATAGTGAAAATGAACAACAATAACGGCAACAACTACAACTACCACACCAAGTGGCAGCAATTGCTGGCCGCGACAGCGACAGCGTAAATAACTTCATCAGAAATATGAGACGCAATGCAGCAGCCTGGTGGCATTGAGAACAAGAACAACAACAGCAAAAGAATAAATAGAATATTACAAGTCACAAAACATTGCAACGCATGCGGCAACATTTGCCGCTTAATTTAATTGGCGGAATTCACAATTGACAAGCGACGTTCGCATGATTTATGCACTCGTGCAACTACATACACACATACCACACATCCATACATATTTACGTGCATAACTGTTGTTGCGAGTGTGAGTGTTGTTGTTGTTGCAATCGCTACTTATTGCTGCCGGTTACGCTACTATTGACCTTGTCAACATGTTGCCGCAACATGCCAAACGGTGCTCGGCTCGCTCGACTTGGCATGCAACACACCGAATGCCGCTTCAGGCCAAAGCGTGTGCAATTTAATGCCGCTAGTAGCCAACTTTGTTAGTGTTGCTGTTGGCGGTGCCGCTGCCGCTGCCGTTACTACTTCTGGTGCGTACACTTTAAGTTGACAATTGACTGACAAATATGAAAATTACTGCGCTCAAAATAGCTAACTGAATAGCTGGTTGACGTGTCAATAAATGTGCGCGACATGCAGCGGTGCCGCCGTGACGCGGTGCTGTAATGCGTCGCAAATTGAAAAGCGCCGACGACGTGTATAAGCTTGTTGTTGTTGTTGTTGGGAAATATGTGCACTTAAGTACATTAAGTGCTTGAGAATTGCTAGCTAATTGAAAAGAATGAATGATAAGTGAAATTGATATGAAAATTATGTAATCGACATGATTTAGTGAGGAAATTACTCAGAGCATGAAACGAGCGAGAAATTACGTACATTTCAGAAAATACATACATACATATATACGCATGTATGCGTGCACAAGTGCTACAACTGTATCGGGCTAGGCATTGCTGGTGATTTCCGGAATGCTTTCTCTTGAGATTCATGTGAAGAGAAGTGGCCCATTTTATTTCCACTCAGTAGCCGACAAATTACGCTCATCAAATGCGAGCAAAGACAACTGCGTGAATTCGGCCAAGGAAATGATGTCTTCACCGTTGTAGACCTAATATCCAACACTGGATTCAGATGTCTGATAACGAAAGAGACTTCCATACAACGCAATTTTTCAGCGGGCATGGCTATTTCAAGGCACATTTTTACAGATTTGCGAACGAGTTTACCGCTCACTGTGCGTATTGCGTGAAACGGCACGGGGTATAGTATGAACTCTGCATTATCGTATTCTTATAGCATTGGCAGACAGCGGCGCTAATCCTGATTACTAAGACAGTTCAGCTGATTAAAATTTTAGTATAGCAGACGATTGTTACGTGGATTAGGGAACTACTGATTTGTTTATTGGACAGTTTTGTCAGTAAAAGATGAACAGAAGGCAACAAATACGGGTGTTAGCTGCCCTGATACTAAAAAATAATAAAAAAAAAATAAAAAAATCTTAACTTGCTATTTCTCAAACTGTACCGAAATATCAAAACAATTCATGTAATTTTGATAAATAACAACGGCACACAAACAAAAAATTGTCTGTACACCGGGTGTAACCTATCTACGGCCATGTTTTTCGACCGGCTGAATACGAATTTCAAGTCAGTTTGGGCCGTCAAGCCTTCAATTTCGAGTAAATTGCAAACAAATCCAAAAAATATGGAAAATTCGATGTTTTGGCAAAAAAAAAAATTTTGAGATCTAAGGAAAGCATAATTTTTTATGTATTTTGGTTCGTTACATACTAATTTCGATCGTACTTACTTTTATCGGAATAGAGAAGAGGAGTTCCGGAAGTTTTCACAAAGGACGATGAGAACTCGGTGGTGTACTGTTCCAATGTTAAAAGCTTGGTTGATGAATTAAAACCTAATATCTGTAAAGACGATGAGTGGAGACTCTTTATAGATTCATCAACTAGAAGTCTCAAAGCTCTCTTGCTTCACATTGGAAACATAATATGAAAATTTGGAAATTGTATTGGACAAGATAAAATATTCAGAACACCAATGGCAAATTTGCAGGGATCTCAAAACCGCAACACTTCTTTTAGGCCAACAATCAGGATTCACAAAATATCCTTGCTATCTATGTTTGTGGGATGGCATAGACAGAAAGAATCACTATGTGAAAAAAGAATAGCCTACGAGAGTGCAATTAAATGTTGGTACTCAAAATGTAATACGAACGCCATTAGTTCGCTAATTTTCGGGGGGTTTTGCAATTTACTAGTAATTGAAGGCTGGACGGCCCAAACTGGCTTTAAATTCGTATTCAGCGGGTCGAAAAACATGGCCGTAGATAGGTTACACCCGGTGTGCAGACAACTTTTTATTTTTGTGTGCCAGTGTAACTAATGTATTTGCGTGTTACAAAAAAAAAACAAAAAATTTGAAACAAAAAGTTTTTTTAAATCAATCTTTTAATAAAATAATTTTTTAATTTATAAAGTAAATTTTTTTAATAAACTTAACAATAAATAAATTTTTTAATAAAATTAAAAATAAATAAATTTTTTAATAAAATATTTTTTTATTCAAAATATTATTATTTATGAAAATTCTTTTTTTTTTAATTAAACAAATCATTTTTCATTAAAATTTATGAAAAGAACCAAAGATATTTGTCTTTAAAAAATTTTACAACAAAATTTTCCGTGCTGATAAGTCCCAATTTTAGAAGTAAAAAATTTTTAAAATACATTTTTTTATTTACAAAAATTAGTTTTTTTATAAAATTAGAAAAAAAACCAAATTTTTAATAAAAGTGTTTTTTATTTAAAAATAATAATTAAAAAAATATATATTTTTTTTAATAAATAAATTTTTAAAAATATTTTAATAAAGTCATTTTTTATATAAGAAATAAATGTTTCAATGAAGAAAAAATAATTTTTTATAAAATAATTTATAAAAATGTCGAAACGAACCAAATATATTCTTTTTTCTAATTCCATATCAAAATTTTCAACATTGAATACATCTGAATTTCAAACGCGTAATCATTATTTCACTATATTAAAAAAATTTTTTTTTTTTTAATAATTAATTATTTTTTTAAATAATACAATTTTTTTTAAATAAAAGTAGTAAATAAAAAATTAAAAACATATTTTTTTAAATAAAACAAATAAATAAAAAAATTGTTTTTTTGTTAAAACTATTTTTTAATAAAATTAAATTTATATTTAATCATTTTGTAACTTAAAAAAGTATGTTAAAAAACATTTATTAAGTAAAAAAATAAATAGAAATAAACATCAAAAAAATAAATTTTAATATTAATGAAAACAATTTTTTATTTAAAAAAATATGTTTTTAATTTTTTATTTACCAATTTTACTTAAAAAAAAATTTTATTATTTCAAAAAAATAGTTAATTATTCAAGCAAAAAAATTTTTTTAATATAGTGAAATAATGTATAAAATTTAACTTATTAAAAAATTATTTTAATTTTTTAATTTTTTAATAAAAATGATACTGCTGTTTATTTATTTTATTATTTAAAAAATAATTTCAAAAACATATATTATAATACATCAAAAAATAAATTAAAAATAAACATGAAAAAATAAATTTTTAAAATAATTTTTACAATTTCAGATAATAAAATAAGTTATTGAAAAGAGCAAAGAAATGTCTCTCTCTTTAAAAAAGCTGCATATAAAAATTTTCAACATTGAACAAATCTCAAAATATAGGGTTTTCCAATAACAGGTGTTATGAATGAATTTCCGCTATCGAGAGATGATTAACGATTTTTTATGGCCGGAAGTGGATGGTATTGATCTGGACAACGTTTATTTCAACAAGACGGCGCTAAGCGCCACTCAAGCAACAAAACCAATGATCTTTTAGGGGAAACGTGTTATCTCTCGAAGAGGTGATCACAATTGGCCACCGAGACCTTGTGATTTAACACCTTGTGACTTTTTTCTTTGGGGCCACGTGAAAGAGAAGGTCCACATCAAACAGCCCAAGGTCAATTCAAGACCTCAAAGATGGAATTCGTGAGGCTATCGAGGGCAGCCACTTTGCAATTCGGTTATGGAAAATTTCATGAAAAGGATATTGCCCTGTAAGCGTGGTCGTGGTGGTTATTTGCTTGATGTTGTTTTCCACTATTAGAGGCATACCTTCCTCTTTATAATGAAATAAACATCCGATCATTTATATTAAAAATTAGCATTTTTCTTTGAATATCAAAATAACACCTCTGTTTGGAAGGTCCTATAGTTTCATTTCTTTTTTTTTTTCAAAATTATGCCACTTTACTTTAGTCTTATTATAGCGGCAAATAAACCCAATTTCCAGAAATGTAGACAACAACATTTGAACCGCCCTGTATTATATTCGGTGAACTTAAATTTTTTTTATTTCTACAAAGACCTTTACATGACAGAGTTAGAGTTCTATTTTGTTTTAATTATCAGGTATAATATAACAATTTCCTTAAACAATTAATATTCATTAAAGTTGTGCATTAAGATAATTATCTATAAAAGTAAATATAATCAATCAACTGTACTCACCTTATGGGCTTTGATGAGGGCGCCCTCTGAACAAGCTAATGTGACGTCCACCAGACTCTCGTCCTGTAGTAATTGACTAAACACCCCTAACAGGTTGGATTGATGATTGTTCCACCTCAAGCAGTAGTGCTCACTGCCCATGTCGGTGACAGCTTACGCTGCTGTAATTACACAAAATGAAAGAGCGGCAGAAACATGAGCTTTGGTGTGGCGAATTAAAAAACAAAAAACACAGAAACAAAAGAACTTAGGATATAAATATAATTACACGCATGAAGGCAAAGGAATTTAGTTATGCAAATTAGAAAAAAGAAACATTTTTACATACATATACATATCTGCCTATATACATTTCTTAAGACCAAAAACAACAAGTGCACCCTTCCGTTTAGTTCGGGAAAATTTAGTAATTTACGCGCTATGCGGAAGTTCTCCTTGAGCTTCGCTTTTTCACTTCTTCACGTTCTCTGCAGTTTCGCTTGTAAATTAAATATTGTTTTTGTTAAATGCACTGCGTGCGCGAATGTGCGCAGCGGTGAATGTAGAAGCTAAAGGCATACAAATGTTGAAAGAATGAATGAATGCGCTTGCTGGGCCGCATGTCGGCTGATCGACGCGCTAAAACTATTGGCGCGCATGCGTGTTTACATGCGACTACATTTCAGCGCACTCAGCTATCGACATATGCACCTACTTACATGCACGCCTATGTATGAATGTAATCTCATTTGTTTGCTGTTGCGCTTTTGTGTTGCAGTTAAATTGTGATTGCGCGTGAGCGGCGGTGAGCTGCGACTCTGGCGCTGGAAGGCCGGTTACGGCTGCGAGTGCGAGTGCGTGCGCATGTAATTGGCAGGCGGTCTGCGGGTCGGTAAGTAGGTCGGATAGACAAAGCGGGTGCATACATTTGCGCAAAACACATGATTAATCATACTTATGGAGATGCAGATATGCGGATATGCTAGCCAAGCATTAGATTACATACTTACGCATGTGTGTGTGTGTGTATGTGCGCATTAATGCATGTATCAGCTCTAGCATGCACTGCGTGTTAATTAGACAAAATGAAAGGCAGGGAAATGCGAGAAGTGGCCGCCGCTGTACTTTGCTGTGTGGCTGTGTGTGTGTATGGGTGTGGTGAGCTTAGAACCATGGCAGGCTCACTGCGTGCAAATTTATTAAGGTCGATTGAATTTCAGGTTAATTCATTTAAGGTCTGCATGTATAATATATGTATATTAGGCCGGGTCGATTTGTGGGGAGGCAAAAAAATCGCCCATTGTTCTGTGAAAATCATATTCTAGGGATCAAAATAAGAAACTTTGCCGAAGGAACCATACCTCTAAAACGAATTCTGATGTCCCCCAATTCGGGTCGAACTTTTTAGTTTCTTTTCTCATGTAAAGGGCAAAAATGGTGATATTTTGAAATGATTGTATGGGGAACCCCCCAGGGGAGTTCCAGGGGGTGTGCCACGGGCATGGGTGGATCAGCCGTCCAAAGTTAGTGGGGGTCGGTCATACATTTGGACTCGATTGGAGCACTCTAAATGGGTCAAAGTGGGATTTTTCGTTCGACCCAAAGTGGGGGACATCAGAATTCGTTTTAGAGGTATGGTTCCTTCGGCAAAGTTTCTTATTTTGATCCCTAGAATACGATTTTCACAGAGCAATGAGCGATTTTTAAATCGACCCGCCCTAATGTATATGTATATATGTATACAATGTAAATCTAATTTGAACACATCTATCGGATTGGGTACCTGCATGTATTTCAGAGCTCGTAAGGAATCCACAACAGAACAAACGTTTTTTGTAAATTAATATATGGGCAAATACCCGTCATGCGCTGCTCTGGCGTTTAGCAGCTCTATTTGATTTTTTATTTATTTTTTTCCAATAACAGAGTTTTGGTTCTTTATACTTTTTTTAAGTATTATACACCCAGAATGTTGTGTCAAAGTCTCCAGAACATGAAATAAAAGCCGAAGGAGTCTAGCTCCGGCAACCCTAACGGGTTAGCGGTAGGCAGAATTTTCATTGGATCTTTCTTTGCATTTCCTTAAAGTATAATATCTTAAAAATACTGTGTAGAAATTTGAAGTGAATCCGACAAAAACTTTTCGAGTTATTCAACAATTAAACAAAGGCCACTCGGGCAAAACCAAACAAAAACAAAAACTTTAAATGCGTTTTTCTCAAAACTATGTTTTTTGAACTAGTAATCACGGTAACTTAAAAGCCGCTTCGAAGCTTTCAATAAAATTTATACTGATTTTGAAAAACATAAACAACTCGTGTTTGATGGAGGATTTTTTTCTTAATTTCAATTTTGTTTAAACAATTAGTTGTTGCACTTTCTTCCAAAATCTGAAATTAAATTATTATTATTTTTTTTAATTTTGTTTAAGTCAAGTCGAAACAAGATTAAGTATGAGTATAAATGGTGTGTTTTTATTTTTGTAAAATGAAGCAACTAATTTAAAGGTAAAATCTAAGCAAAAAATTTAAAGGTAAAATCTACAAAAGCATTATTAGGTCAGCAATAACTTATACATCCGAGTGCTGGGCTGCACCACGTAAACTAAAGGTGAAACTGCAGGCGGTAGAAATGTGGATGCTGAGGTGGGCCAGTGGCGTTACACTGCTGGATAAGTTTGCTCAATCAGCTCTATGCTCCAGGAAAATCGCCTACACTAGTACGGTCATGTAATGAGAAGACCAGAGGATCACGCAATGAGGCAAGCGATGCAGATCAAAGTAGCTAAAAGAGAGTCAGGCAGACCACCAAAAACCTGTAAAATCCCATGGAAAAAGACATGCGATAGAGAAATGTTAGCGAAGTTACGATTTAGGACCACGTGACCTAGAGTGTCGCAAAAGAAGAGCCCACCCGAAATAGAATAAAGGCTAAGTTAAAGAAGAAGAAGGAATACTTGGATTCTTTTATTCAATTAAATGCAAAATTAAATGGATAAAAAAAATACTGAAAAACTTCATTTTTTCGGTTCTCTGACTGTCCCTAACCCCTTAAACTAGTGAAAATTTAAACAAATGTGTTTGTATAATTTTCAAGGAAAAAAGAACAACAACAAAAACTGATATTGGTTTCTTACATTTTTCTAAAGTAACAGCAAATGTCAGTCACAAACTATGGATTATTGACGTTCTGAGACGTTTACTCGAAGAAATTAACAGCCGAAAGGAAGTAATGGAAAAATCGAAAACGGCTTCGATGCCAGAAATGTTTCGAGAGTTGGTTGAAACGCTGGCATAAGTGCGTTGCACTCAATGGGGCACGATAATATCACTTTGAGGAATAAACTCGTATTCTGAATTTTCTGAATACATTCCGGTGATGGTATGCCATGTAAATACGACCGCCTGGGACTATATTTTGAATATAAGCCGAATTGGACCATAACTGGGATTTATAAAAATATTTCAAAACCAGCATCGTGCGGACACTAATATGTTGAAGACAAAGTCTCTAGAGGGTTATTAAGAGAGTGGGTGCACTCAGAAAGGGGAAAGCAGTAAGATGTAGTTAGTACAAAGCGCGTAACCGGTGTGTAAAACGTCAACTGATTGTAGCTCTCAGGTTACCTCTTAAGTCATAATCAACAGCGTTTGATTCTGTACCTAAATAATGCTGCATATGTCTGTAAGGCGATTAACTGCCTTCAAATTTTAGATTTTATAAGAACGCACGCCTACGCTGTATAGAGACTGATTTTCCTCAATAAATTACAATTAGGTGCGTCAATGGATCTTTTACCCTCAAGTAGGGAATTTGAAACTGACTTGACAGCTGGTGGTTAGAGACGTAATATCAGAATGCAAAACATCCAGTAGGTCGAAATATGTTCAAATGATCGATCTCTTATTCTCAGGTTACCTCCAAATCTACAAAGTGAAGTCCAGAATAAAGAAGACTGGCGTCATAAAAATGTTTTTCATGGCGTCATCTTTTTAAGAGTTAATGAGTTGGAAGTAACATCCCTAGCTGACTTCCAGTGAAAGCTTGGTGATATTCGGTTCAGTGGCAGCGAAGTTATTGCGTTTAAAATGGCAGCATGTTTGTGTTGTAGGTACAAAAATGAATTTCGAAAAAAGAGTTAATATTAAATTTTGTTTTAAAATCGGTAAGACCTTTACCTAAACATTTGAATTGATGAAAAACGTTTATGGCGATGATTGTATATCTCGTGCCCGAGTTCATGAGTGGTTAACTCGTACACGTTTCAGAGAATTTTGTGAGGACATAAATGACAATGAACATACGGACCGCCCAAATCAGTAATCACCGAAAACTCCATCGAAAGTGTTCATAAATGTATCAAAAAAGAACGGAAACCATCGTTAAAATTCATGGAATCGGAGTTGAATATTTCCAAAACACCGATTTATCGCATTTTAACTGATCATTTGGGTTTCAGAAAGGTCTGTGCACGTTTCATTTCGCACGAGTTAACTGAGGACCAAAAATTGCTGAAAATTTAACATTCGAAAGACCTCATTTAAGAGGCGCAAAGAGACGAGAATTTCATTTACAACATTGTAACTGGTGATGAAACGTGGTGTTTCCAACATGAACCTGAAACTAAGCGTGAAAGTGCCGAATGGAAGGCCCCCGACGAGCCACCACACAAAAAATCGCGTTTAGAGAAGTCAAAAATCAAATCGATGCTCATTTGTTTTTATGATTCCAAGGGAATTGTCCACAAGGAGCTCGTGCCAATGGGCCAAACCGTCAATGCAAATTTCTATGTTGGCATTTTGAAGCATTTGTTGTATCGCATTCGTCGAATGCGCCCTGAATACCGTGAAGCAAGGAACTGGCGCTTGTTGCATGATAATGAACCATCTCATAGATCTACTCTTGTGACTGATTTTTTTGACTAGAAATCGACTTTTAACCATCAATCACTCAGCGTATTCGCCTGATATGGCTCCCTGTGACTTCTACCTATACGGAAAGTTGCATTTGGCCATGAAAGGAAAACGTTTTGGGTCCGTAGAGGCCATCCAAACGGTTGGTGCCGACATCCTGAAGGGTATTCCGGTCAATGACCTGAAACACTCGTTCGAAAAGCTTTTGGAGCACGCAAAACAATGTATCAAGGCCAGAGGGGACTATTTTGAATAAACAAACTCAATGTTATCAGAACAAAGCTGCTGTCGTTTCTATTTTAGCTCAGTCTTATTTATTTTGGACTTCACTTCGTAAACCATTTCAAGGGACAAAATATCAGTACCGAAAAACCTAATTATCGCAAAAAAATGTGGGTGATTTTTGAAAAACAAAAAACCGAATTTTCCATAAACTCTGATGAGTAGTGTGTAAGAAAGTGTGTGCGTGCAAGCTATCAGGAGGCCTTCAACAATCAGCCCCTACTGGTAATGTAATAACATTTTTATCTAAACATTGTCGATCACAAAACGCCTGCAACCAGTTATTTAGCGTTACCAAGCGTGAAATTGGCTTATATTTGTAAAACACGAGGAAAGAAGTCGAGTTAAGTAAAAGAAAAAGTGAAAAAATTCACGTACAAATAAAATCGCACACATAGCCGACCTCTAATTATTTCGCCCACGAATTAAAGAGCAATTCATCAGCAATGCAATGCACGCGCAAATGTACACGCATATGCATGCATATGTATGTGTGCCAAACACACACACACACACAAGCTAAAGGCAAGTGCATGAAATACTGATCACATCTGCGAGTGCGCACGCATGCGCAGTGACCAGAAGACCGTCAAATCGTACGGCTGTCCGACCGCCCGACCGTCCGACATCGTTCGGCTGTCAAATGAACCGACGGCTTGGTAATTAAACATGTTCTTTGCATGTGGTAACAAATGTTACAACAAAAACTAATATACCACATTAGTATGCAAGTGCATTCAATGAAGTCTGATTTGCACAAATGCACACTGCAACAACAACAAAATACGTTACTTGTTTTTATTTTTGTGCTTTTGTTCAAATGCAGTTGGTCTTCTGTTGGTTTTGTTTTCTTAATTTTCGATTAAAGTAATCGCGCCACGCTCTTTGATTTATTTTCATTATGCGTGTTAATACACCGTTAATTTTTAAAATAGAGATTTAAGAAAACAAAAAAAATATAGCTCATTTATTCCATTAATGATGGGCAATTTATTAGAACATCCTTTTGACTGGTCGCTGTAGCCGAGTGGGTTGGCGCAATTACTACTCGGTTTGTCCCGGGTGCAAGGCCTACTGTAGATACATATCGCGCATTTACTTCAATAGCCTCAAGATTAAAACACAAAAAAAGATTATAAGTATGCAGAAATTACCACGACCTCTTCCTTTATGCCGTGTAAAAAATGCATAGCGATATCTGCCAGCCGTGTCTCATTAGATGAAAATATGGCTTTACTTTCACTTAGGAAGGCTTAGTAAACTGAAAATTTTCAACCACTTTTTCTCGACATTTTGGTTTTAGAGCTATGACACAAATGAAGTGAATGAGCGATATGTGTTTTATGCCTCTAATTATAGATACCTAGTGGAGCTAGGCCGCCGTAGCCGAATGGGTTGGTGCGTGACTAGCATTCGGAATTCAGAGAGAAAACGCAAGTTCTAATCTCAGTGAAACACCACAGTTAAGAAAAGCATTTCTCTAATAGCGGTCGCCCTTTGGCAGGCAATGGCAAACCTCCGAGTGTATTTCGGCCATGAAAAAGCTGCTCATAAAAATTTCTGCCGTTCGGAGTCGGTTTGAAACTGTAGGTCCCTCCATTTGTGGAACAACATCAAGACGCACACCACTTATAGGAGGAGGAGCTCGGCCAAACACCCAAAAAGGGTGTATGCGCCAATTATATATATATACATATATATGTACATATAGTGGAGCTATTGGGTTGGGGAATAAGTTCGTAGCGTTTTTATATTTTCTTTTATTTTACAACGATTTGTTAGCTGTTTGGCAAAGGGTAAGTATTCATTCGATAGAACTCTTTCTGCTCTGCAAAACTATGTTATTTGTATTTTCGAGTTTTTTAATTTTTTTATTAGTTTTGAAGCTTAGAAATGGAATACCCTGGAGGCATAAATCAATATTTTCGACACCTGCTCTTCCTTGCATTTCAACGAGGTCAAAAGTTGCCGAAGCAGCCCGGGACACTTGCGACACTTGTATGGACAAGCTGTCATAGGCGAATCTACAGCACGGAATTGGTGCTCAAACATGGCGACTTTCACGTGGATAACACGTCTCGCAGCGGAAGGCCTTCTGAATTCGATGAAGAACGTCTGAAATCACTTTTGAATTAGAACGACCACCAAACCAGTTGCGAGCATAAAACGATTCTTAATCACCACCATTCAATGAGACTTACCGAAAAATTGGGAGTCTGGGTGCCTCACGCGCTCAACAAAGAAAGTCGGCTTCAAATTACTTCTCAGCATCTCGCCCGCCATTGAGCAACACGCGGTCAGAAACAGCGCTTTTTGTATCAAATCATCACGGGAGATAAGAAAAGGTGCCTATACATTAATATGAAGCAAAGAAATGAGTGGGTGGCTCCAGGAGATACACCGAAGTCGACAGTCAAGCCAGATCTTCATCCAAAGAAGATCTTGATTTTTGTTTGGTGGGACTGGAGCTGCATAGTGCATTTTGAAATGCTCGAAAAGAATGCCAGGGCAACAAGGAGCTCTCTATTGCCCAGCTACACCTCGCTAATGAGGTTATTTGACTGAAAAGACCTGATCGACATGGTCAAACCATAATCCTTCACGACAACGTCAGGCGCCAAGTTGCACAAGTCGTCAAAGCCACACTCCAAGAGCAAGAATGAAGGATCCTTCAGCATCCGCCGAATTATCCGTACCTTGAACCGACCGATTGCCATCTTTTCCGCTTCCTGTCAAGCCATATGAAGGGTATTCGATAACAAAGAGATCCTTAAAAACTGGCTCAACAACTTCTTTGACACCAGACCAGGCGATTTTTGGCGGAACGGCATCAACAAATTGGTCGAGAGGTGGGAAGAGGTTGTAAACAGTAACGGGGAATATGTAATTGATTAACTCATTGATATAGTTGTTGCTTTTTGTTTAACTAAAAGTCTTCGATAAAAACGCTACGAACTTATTCCCCAACGCAATATATAAATTTTTCCATGCATTCATAGTTTGGGACCATTTTCTTTTGTTTAAACACGCCATTTCTCATAGAAAATCTGTCTGGTTTTTTTTTTTTTTTTTTTTTTTTATTGGCGCGTACACCCGTTTTGGGTGTTTGGCCGAGCTCCTCCTCGTATTTGTGGTGTGCGCCTGGAGCTTTTTGGTGTTCTCACCGAGATTCGAACCGACGTTCTCTCTGTGAATTCCGAATGGTAGTCGCGCACCAACCCATTCGGCTACGGCGGCCGCCTTTTGTCTTTTTCACCGTAGGTTAAAAACTGAAGGTGTACAGAGCCTTTCAAAATAGTTTTTCATTGAAGAAAAGTTGTGCAGCAGCCATTTTCTTTTATATTACCTTCCTATAGAAGAAAAAACAAAGAAAAATTACGCAGCTTATGTCATGCAGTATAAACTCTTTTGATTTCATTATCCCGTTGAAAAAATTTCCAAACTCCCACCGCTACAGTGACCAAACCACTTAAGCGAATCCAATAAACCTAAACACCACTGGAACTGCGATTAGCAGCGGATAAAATAAACTTTTCCCTCCTTCAGTACATTTTTTGCCGGTGCACTCGTTGTACTACGTATTCCCATTTACTACATCGTTGTGGCTTTCTGACAACTTACACACACAATTTTCCTCATCGTCCACCGTCCACCATCCACCACCGTCTGGCCGCCCAGTGTTGCCTGCGCCACCTTCAACTATACGTACGCCTAGTTAGCTTAGTTCAAATGATTGCACTAGCAATACTCGTAGATAGAAATTCCAAGGCTTCCGTGATCTGCCACCGCACCTCAGCTCAACTGGTGCCACAAACAACTGAACTCACCTCACGTTCGGCCCCTTGCTTGCTTGTGCGCGTCGTTTGCATACAAAAGTTTTGCTGACATGCATTTCTGGTTGCAATTTGCGCGCACTAACATGCGAGTGCCGCATGCCACACACACACACACACACATGCATGCATGCATAAATACATTTAGCCCACAGACGACCAGTCAACACACTTGTGGCAAACAAATGCGTGGATGCGCTTTTAGCTCATTTTTCCTTGTCTGCTTTCAACTTTTGACCTCGCACCTCTTTGACCGATTTTAATTTGTTGGTTGTACGTTTAATTGACGACTTTTTTGCAAGACGCTACTGCCGGTTCGTGCCATTGTGCGCTATAAATTGTGAGGGTTACCTTTTTGTTGTACGGTAATTGTTGTTGTGACGAGGTTGTTGCATTAATTGCTGGATTATTAAAATTTGCGTAATAAAAAGGTGCGTTCTGCGCGATGGAAAACGGAGGAGAAGCACTGAAATGTGCTGTTCTCCATATACATAGTTTTGCTGCTATTGTTGCGCTAACTATGACAATTACGCGCTAAACCAGCACTAGGCCTAGTACTTTAGACGAGCTAGTCAGAGAGCGAGCCAGCCAGCCAACCAGTCGGCCAGCGACGCATTTGCATTCAATTATATGTGGAATGGCAAACAACTACTTAATATTGTAACAAAAAAAATGCGTCCGCTCGCTGTCGTAGCTGCCTAGCCAGCTCACAGTCAGTCAGGCCGCTGCATAGACGAATAGGCTGACAGACTAGCTCTCCGTCAATCGCAACGGCGCACCGTTCAATTGAGTAATTATTATTGCTGTTGACATACTTTGTTGGACATGCAACGATACATTGTCAACAGCAATTTGCATTCGCGCAGTCGTTGTGACGCAGCAACGCCGCCGAACGAATGTGAACGTGAACGCACTTTTTTTAGCGCCGCTGCAGCTGCTGCCGCCAATTGCTGGTGGTGGTGGTGGTGGTGGCGCGACAATTCGCAAATTAATCAAGCGCTTGTTGGCTGCACTTGTTGAGACTTGCGCGCCGCGGCCGCCACTGCTGCTGGCAATTGATCTCGTTGGTGATTATAGTAATTTAGGCATTAATCTCTCACATTTAGTTGCATTCATTTTGCCCAATTTGCCAATTAACGCATTCGCATTCACTGAGGCATGCCGGCGGCGGCAACTTCGGCGACTTAGATGCCTGGGAAAATTTATGCTGTTCACGCATAATTCACACATGCCACACAAGGCAAGCAATTGTGTGTGTGTGTGTGCGTGTGTGTGAGCTGGGGAAATACTTGGCAAATGATAATATGCGTACGAGTATGCAAGAACAAAAACAAAAACGGTGTGATGAAAAACAATGTGCGTCAAGGTGAGGGTGCCCGCTGACAGGATTATACTCTTATATGAAAGTATAAAACTGAAAGAGCGTTCAACAACTGATAACGTTTTTGCTTTACAACTTTTCCGAAGTCACGAATTTTCATTGGTAATAGAACTTCAAGCTTATACCTATGAAACCGGAATTAAAAAAATTGGCGAAGCTAGGGGAAACTTGATCGATATGAGAGTAAAAGAGCTCCCATACTTTTCACATTTCTCCTTTAAAGCGTTTATGGCGTAAATAAAGGGTATTTCAGAAGACACGTCTCTTCTTCTTCTCGTTAATTGCCGCTATAACCGCTTACGCGATTTTGGTAGAGTTTAACAAAGCGCGCCAGTCGTTTCTTTCTCGTGCTAACCGGCGCCAATTGGACACACCAAGTGAAGCCAAGTCCTTCTCCACCTGGTTTTTCCAACGCAGAGGAGGCCTTTTTCTTCCTCTGCTACCACCAGCTGGTACTGCATCGAATACTTTCAAAGCCGGAGCGTTTGTATCCATTCGGACGACATGACCCAGCCAACGTAGCCGCTGGATTTTTATTCGTTGTGCTATGTCTGTGACGTCGTAAAGCTCATACAGCTCATCGTTCCATCGCCTGCGATATTCGCCGTTGCCAACGTGCAAAGGTCCAAAAATCTTACGCAGAACCTTTCTCTCAAACACTCCAAGCGTCGCTTTATCGGATATTGTCATCGTCCAAGCTTCTGCGCCATAAGACGCGTCTCTACGTTGTTTTAAAATAAAACATGCGAATACTTAGATTTTTCAGGATTCACTATTTATACCATATATATAGAATTGGCGCGTGCACCCGTTTTGGGTGTTTGGCCGAGCTCCTCCTCATATTTGTTGTGTGGGGCTTGGTGTTGTTCCACAAATGGAGGGACCTACAGTTTCAAGCCGACTCCGAACGGCAGATATTTTTATGAGGAGCTTTTTCATGGCCGAAATACACTCGGAGGTTTGCCATTGCCTGCCGAGGGGTGACCGCTGTTAGAAAAATGTTTTTCTTAACTTTGGTGTTTCATCGAGGTTCGAACCAACGTTCGCTCTGTGAATTCCGAATGGTGATCACGCACCAACCCACTCGGCTACGGCGGCCGCTATTCACTATTTACTTCACGAAAATATGGCTGTTAAAAATTATATTTGAAAATTTGCATCATTCTACCGGTAACATCCGCCAAACAGTCAATTCATGAATGCCTAATTGTGGAGAACGTCGAAATGTCGATGTTGAAGGTTGCTCAGCAACACTATGGGCTACAGCAGTAATATTCTCAATAGGTCGTCCAGTTTTTGGTCTGCCAGTTCTTTTTCAAGAACCAGTTTCTTGAAATTTTTTCACCAACCTTTGAATTGTCAATTCACTCGGACGATTATTTGCACAAAAAAAAACAAGAATTTTGCCATACGTTTTTCTTAAAAAGCGACCATTTTCATAACAGCTTTCAGTAATTTCCACAAACAATTTGCGAACACTACTTCAAGAAACAAACAAAAAAAATGTCTTCTCTTTTCAGCAAAACAACCGATCTAGTGATTTTTCCACATTTTATAAGAAACAAAGTGCTGATGCTCTGCTAAGTGTTTTTCCCATCAACGAAACCAAGTGATAGTCCTTTGTTTTCCTTCTTCACTCCGCTCGGGATCATAGGGTCTCGAAAAGGCTCTTCCATTGTACACGGTTCTGTTTTTGCGCTGTCCCATGTGACGTCGGCATCTGCTAGCTCGCGAAACATCGCCCTCCTCCAAATATTCTTTGGCTGACCACGGCCTCTGCTTCCTTGCGGGTTTCAGTCCAGTGCTTTTCTCGTGATGCTATCTGATGGTTTTCTAAAGGTGTGACCTATCCATCGCCGCGTTCTGCATATTGTAGCCCCTGTGTCATGATGTTAGAGACCAGCCGTATTTCACTTCCGTACAACAATACCGAATTTACACGTGAGCTGAATATTCGCAGGTTAAAGCGCCTGGAGATTTGCGAACTCGCCAATACTGTATGCATTCACCCGAATGCCACCGTTGCTTTATTTAGCCTGCAGTTGACATCTTCATCTGCTCCGTTGTCTGCCGTGATAGTGATAGTGCAGCCGAGGTAGCAATAGTGATAGTTAAATGAAGTTAAATCTCATCGAAAAAAATGGTACGACGGGTTCACAGATCCGACCATTCAAAAACTAGGCCTTGTCTGGTTAAACCTCAACTCATATTAGTACTTGGAACTGGCTATCTTGAGAAATAAATGGAAATAGATCAAACTACAAATCTGTCTGAATCTGTACTTGTCACTATGATCTGTGGTATTGCCGTGATGGTTACAGATCTATTGGAATGCAGGAATGTGCCACGTCTTGGCCTTCTTATGAACAAAACGCTATAGACTGATCTTACCAGTGGTAGATCACTGAAACAACAACTCTATACTGGGTGAAGGCCAACTCGTTTTGATGCATAGAAATATTTGACGTGAGAATAAAAAGATAGTTAAGGAAACAAGAGATCTATTGGAATGCGGCACTCAGAGTTACCTTCCTTGGCGTGACTTTTTTCATGTTATTTACAGATCTTACAAAGATCTAAAATAATAACTCTTGTCTGAAATGGATGAAGATGAAACTACAAATCTGCTTGAATGCTACACATAGGCATATGACTCCTAAATAACTCCAAAGTAAAGCTGCCATACCGAGTCAATTAAGATGCCATACTATTCTAGGAGCAAAGTTGCCATACACACATTCTAATGGTCACTGGCCGATATGCAATAATAGGGCCCATAAATCTTTGGATCTAGTAGACTATCTACCTTCGTTAAATCATGCATTGTGCTGCTCTTCAACACCTGCGTGCTGGATATTCTAGCAGACTAAATCCTAACTACCCTGAAACCCCGAGATATTTAACATAGGCGCGCTATGTGCAGAAAGCAAAGCTCCTATGACGCGCCCTTGGTGCTCATGCCGTTCTTTCAACTCAGCTCAAATAACATCCCACTTCTCACACTGTTCACTTTCTAGTGCCGCTTAGTCTTTTTCACACACAACCGAAGAATAAAATTTTATTACATCAAAATCCGCATTTGTTGCAATCTGAAGACAGGTGAAAAATTAAGCTAAGCCAACAGTCAGTAATTACAGCGATATATACTTCTAGACAGTTTCCATGTAAATCAATTATTCAATTTTAGTTGCGTGTAGTATTTAGTTAATTGCGGGTTTGAGCTGCAATTTTTTCCCCATTCAAGTATTTTCATGCCTGCAGCCGAACATTTTTATATGTATGTGTGTACGTATACATGTATGTGTGCATATGAGCTTATAATTGTGTGGCAAGTCATATTAATTTTTCGTTTTACAAGGAAATGTTTGGGAAATTTAAATCTGTCAGCAGGCTGGTCATAAACATGTCAGCAAAAATCGGTAAATATAAAACAAAAGTGATTTTATTAAATTCGAACTACAGCTATGGAGTAATTAGTCATTTGCTTCGCTGGTCAATGATAGCCACAGCAGCAACACTTAATCCTTTAATCACCCACAAACATAAATATAAATACGTATTAATGTACAGGTGGAAAAACTGAAAATTGAAAGCCAATATTCTGATATGATTGTAATGCGTTGTGAGCCCTGCTGTATAAACAAAATTCTCTTTATAAGAAATGGCGTGAGAAATTGCAAAAATAAAAACGCCCCGTTCTATCAGCAGCAATCCAGTTGAGTGCATAAACGACGAGTGGACCTACAACTGAGTGAAGAACCTTCTCTTAAATACTGGAATAAGTAGAAAGTAGAGCAAAAGCCTGATGCCTTATGTGAATAATAAAAAAAGAAAGAAAGAAGCTAACTAAAGGGCGGTCCATCTAGCGTTTGAAATTCAAACTATAAATTTCCTTCGACTGCAAAAATAACAACTGTCATGTATTAGAAATTTAGTTTATGGTTAGTTGAAGTTGGTCACTTTTCGCCTGAACAAAGTTGGAAAATATTAAAAATATACGAAAATCGTGGAAATTGAACTATCACCTAAAGCGGTGATGTAAATTAGTCGACTAAAATCTGCATATTAATTCCATTAGACTATTTTTGGTAATACAACCTATCACATGACACAGTTCCTTTCTGGGCACGGAGGCTTTAGAAAATACCCTTATAGGTTTGGGCACGACGATAGCGCCCACTGCCCTGTACGCATAAACATTGACGTGTCAGTTTCCAATGTGCGCTGTTCACGGCAAGAAGTAGACTTCCAAATGCAACCGACATAGTTGGCTACATGATGGAATTGGAAGGAAGGAAGGTTTATTGAAGTAGCTGCATTCGCTGCAAGAACTCAGAGGGAGCTAAGATATAGATAGAACAGGCTAGAGGACACAATAGAAAAAAGTGACGAACCTATATTTATATGTAGCTAACCAACCCTGCGAAGTACAACGTTGAAGCAGTAAAGCAGGGAGAGTGGTGGAGGAGACGGAGTTCAGGGTTTAGTACGTAGGCGTACTGTTTTGTAGTAAGATAATTACTGACTGGGCGTGGTCCCAAATGAGGTGTATTTTAGCAAGCAGTATGAATCGAGCATGCCGTCTTTGTGACGGTATCTATGAAGATTCCCCGCTCGAAAAAAAAAGAACTATTTTTGGTGAGATGTTGTCCAGGCACATTCCAACAACAATGGCACTACACCAACAACAATGTTTTGTACTTTCGATTGTCAGGGCAAAGTATTGGCAAAAAACGAAAACAAAGAATTAATTCGCCTTGTTTCATTCTGTGCTGACAGCCACATCGACACGGCGAAAGGAAAAGAAAACAAATCAGCTGATTTACCGATACCACCTTTGACAGATTCGCCTTGGATGTTGTTCTATTTAGCAACTAAGCGATTTCATGCCAAGTCATTCAAGTATTTTGGCCATTGAGTTGTCAATTCTGCTAATAAATTTGTTGTGTAAATTTGTAGGCTTAAGTGAATTGATTTGAGAGTCATTCAAATTTGAAAACGGGAAGTCTCTTTTTATTTTTATATTTTTAATCTATTTCGGGATAATATTTAATGGATACAAAATTTTTTTGTGGAAAAGGTTTAAATTTTTTGTTGAAAATTTTTTGGAAAAAAATTGTGATCAATGTGCAAAGTCTCAGCTCCTAATAAAATCATAAAAAAAATGTTTAAATTTAAATTTTAAATTTTTTTTAACGAAAAGCTATTGTTAAAAAAAAGAACAAATCTGATGTTTTCCATAAATTACAAAAAACAAATTTTTCCGAAAAATAATTAAAAAATGAAAAACAAAACCATAATAAGTAAAAAACCGTACGTTTTCAACCAAAAAATTGTATATTTCGAATTATAAATTTCAATTTTTTTTAACAAAAAATTTTCCGTAAAAATTTCCAACCAAAAAATTTTAAATTTCTAATTTTTGTAATAAAAAATGTTTCCACAAAAATTTTTGGGAAAATATTTTTTCAGCTATTGATAAAAAAAGTAAGGAAAAATTTGATGTTTTTTATAAATGACAAAAAAGAATTTTTTTCCGAAAAATTTTTAACTAAAAAGTTAATATTTTTTCGAAAATATTTTTCACCGAATAATTAAAATGTTTAGTTTTTCATAGAAAACATTTGTTTAACATTTTTGTGGAAAAATTTGCTCAGCTATTAATAAAAAAGCATAAAACCATTTTAACGTTTTTCATAAATTACAAAACAATAATTTTTTAAACTTCTTAATTTAAAATGTTAAAACTAACACTCTACAAGACTCTCATCATGCCCGTCCTAACGTATGGCGCAGAAGCTTGGACGATGACAACATCCGATGAAGCGACGCTTGGAGTGTTCGAGAGAAAGATTCTGCGTAAGGTTTTTGGACCTTTGCACGTTGGCAACGGCGAATATCGCAGGCGATGGAACGATGAGCTGTATGAGCTTTACGACGACATAGACATAGCGCAGCGAATAAAGATCCAGCGGCTTCGTTGGCTGGGTCATGTCGCCCGAATGGATTCAAACGCTCCGGCTTTGAAAGTATTCGATGCGGTACCAGCTGGTGGTAGCAGAGGAAGAGGAAGGCCTCCTCTGCGTTGGAAAGATCAGGTGGAGAAGGACTTGGCTTCACTTGGTGTGTCCAACTGGCGCCGGTTAGCACGAGAAAGAAACGACTGGCGTGCTTTGTTAAACTCGGCCAAAATCGCGTAAGCGGTTATAGCGCCAATTAAGAAGAAGAAGAATTATTAATTAAAAACTATAATTGTAAATTCAGTTTTTGAATTAAAATTTTAATTTTAAGTTTTTAACAAAAAATGTTTGTTGAAAATTCTTGGGAAACATTTTTTCCGTAATTTTTGAAAACACCTCACTCATATTTGTTTTTTATTTTTTCCACTAATATTACATCCGTTTGCAAATCGATTGAAGGTACAGACGCAGATACGCGGTATTTTTCACTGGTTCGCTGCACGTATTTAAATATACCTTGAAAAATTATGGGGATTCTGGGCAAAGGTTCAATTACTAATAAACAATAAGAAAAATATCTCAGGTTTTCCAAAAATGGCAAAAAAAAACCCTTTAAAAATTTTTGGAATGAAACACATTTTTTTTCAAAAAAATTTTTTTGGGAAAAAATTTCCTTTTTTTTTTAAAAAACTTTTTTGAAAAAAAATTATGTTTGATATATTATCGGCTACTTTCAACATTTTAAAAAATTTTGGAATGAAACACATTTTGTTTTGGAAAAAAGTTTCCTTTTTTTCAAAAACTTTTTTGGAAAAAAATTCTTTTTTTTTTAATCAAAAGTTTTTTGAGAAAAATTTTCTTTTTTCTTCTTTTAAGAATTCTTTTATTTTTTAACAAAACTCTTTTGGAAAATTTGTAACTAAATTTATACAATATATTTTCCAAAAACCTTTTTACCAAATAATTACAATTTTGAAACATTCTAAAAATTTGAGGAATGAAATAGATTTTGGTTTTCTTTGGAAAAAAAAATTTTTTTTTTTTCATTTTATTGGAAAAAAATTCATTGTTTTTTTAACAAAATTTTTTAGGAAAAGATTTTCTTTTTTTTTCTTTAAATTTTTTTTTTTTAACAAAACTTTTCTTCTTTTTTTTGTAATTTTTTTTCCAAAAAACTTTTGTTAAAAAAAGACTTTATTTTATTTAATTTTCATTAAAAAAAAATTTCCAAAAAAGTTTTGTATAAAACAAATCTTTTTTCCAAAAAAGTTCTTTAAAAAAAGGAATTTTTTTCCAAACAAAAATATTTTTAAACAAAATGTGATTAATTCCAAAATTTTTTAAAATGTTGAAAGTAGCCGATAATATATCACTTAAAAGAATTCGTGATCAACATTTTCAGCATTGAATAAATCTCAAAATTATAAAATGCAGGAAAAATTTCAGTTTACTTCTTATTACACTGAAGTCCACAAATAAGCCAATTTTTAGAAAAATTAACAACAATGTGCATAGTTCTTGCATCACCTGGCATTGAAAAACTCATTTAACTGCATACTCATAAAGATATGCTCCTGTTTTTCTACTCACAACTGTCTCAGTGCATTCCACAAACGATTAGCATACGCATAATAATTCTATTGCAAGGGAAGCAACTGCAAACAATTTAAAAATTCAAGTGGCAGCCAGACTACTTCGTTGCAGACAACTAAATGGTTGCAACGCAAAACCCCAAAGTGGTAATTGAGGGGCGAGTGAAAGGAGGAAACCATAGAAAACACACAACACAGCTGAAAAGGAGACGAGTAAGCCAACCTTTTCATCGATTGCAACGCTAAATGCTGCAAGAATGCTAATTCATAAATCAGGCGTGGGATACTAATTTTCCGTAATTAACGCATGCGTGTGTGCGTTAGTAATTTCGCTTGGCTTATTGTCTTGGTATAAGGTGCGTATTTGCTAACGCCGCTTAACGAAGAAAAATGTTAGCAATTATCGCAAAAAGCGCACATAAATTAAATTCAAAAGTGCACTTAAGTTAAAATACATAAATAAACCTTTTTATAAAAAGTATTTTTTAACATAACCTATTTTACATTTATATTTATTGTTTTTGCTTATTATTATTTTCTAATAAAACACTTATTGATCAAAATAAATTTATAGCTGGCTTGATGACGAGGTTCGCAAATTAGGTAGTACAATTAAATACTTTTTAATATACAATAATAATAAAAGACATTTAAAGGAAAATATTAAAATAAAATTGGCGATTGGCAAAAAGCACGACAGCAAAATTTTTAAATACTACACTAAATGCAGCGGAAGGCATAGGCAGATGCTTTTACTGGAAATGGCCGACACTTTATGAGCAAAATTATTGTTTTCCAAAATTTATAATTTTGCAAGTTTTAAATTATAGATTTATTAAAAATTTTAGATTGAACAAATCATATTTTCGCCTCCTGTGACACATTTTGCCAAAATTTGTCCACCTCCTCTTTTGGCATTCGCTGTCAAAATTTTGAATTTTTTTTTACAAAGTGGCAACAATTAGGTGTATTACTGACGATTTGTTAAATTTTTTTAGCTCAAATGAGCAAATTTCTTAAAAAAACCTATTTTTTAATTAAATTTAATACTTGAATTTTTCTCTATTTCGCGAATTTTTATGTGATAAAATAGTTAGTTAGTTATTCCTTCTAAATTGTATATCAAAACTTTTCGCCAAAAACCAAAAAAAGAGATCGGAACAAATTCTTTGGAAAATCTACGAAATGGCGTTACAAATAAACTTAGCGCTGCCACTCTGCGATTTTTGAACTTACGATGTAGCCATTCGTACTCTGTGATGCCTTTTTTCGTAGAATCTACGAACATCGTTCGACGGTGGATTCAGTGATAGGGCTGAATATTTCGTAATTACTTACTCTTCTCTCTTCCTTTGCCATTTCTCAGCTTTCAATTTGCAAAATGTGGCTTGTGTCAACTGATTTTTGTATGTATGTGTAATATATTAACAGGTAAGCGAGCTGCGAGGTATGCGAGTGCATTGTCGATCTTTTCGTGGTAGAAAAGCATTGGCTGTCGCTTCGATTTTTTTTTTTTTTGTTACTTATGTATCTTCAAAGAACCTTTCTATTGGAAAATTATTAACATATAAAATATGCTGCCTCAAAATATATTCAAAATTATAATATGCAAAAACAGACATCGCTTTTTTTAGCAGCGCTGCCACTCCAGTACATTTACTAACTACCACAGTCGCTATTACTAAACTAACTATGAAAATACGAAAAATAAAGTCAGCTTTTCCTTTTCAATCTTATGCCAACTTAGGTCAGTTCTTGTGCTGATCATAGATATTTTTCTACATTACCTTGGAAAATGCGATGTGGGCGTAAATATACTATAATCCTTTTAGGTAGACGAATGCAAATGTGGTTGTTATTCTGACATAGAAAACTTCGCTGCATAAACTTACCTGAAATGAGAAAATAAAAATATGATTAATATATTTCTTGAAAAAAAAAAATTATACATATAAATTTACGGAAAAAATTAATAGAAATATGGTTCCAATCATTTCACATCCCCCCAATTATCCAGACTTGGCTGTTTAACAAATCCCTCGGCCTACTATGTGTTTCCCAATTTGAAGAAATGGCTGATGGGAAAAAATATTTTTTTCAAAGGAGAAGGTAATTGCAGAATAGAGTGGATATTTTTCAGCTTCGAACAAATTCTATTATTCGTTGTTCCAGGATTTCAAAACTTGTACGTGTAGTACAACAACTCCAAACTGGGATTGCTATGAATTTTCGTCCAAAGTGGATTGGATGTTGTCTGTCCTGTTCTATTATCCAGCCCATATTATAGAATAAGTCTTCAATATTTTTCTCATAGAGGGCATTTAAAAATTAAGAAAATTTGATCTTGACAAGAGTTAGTTTCAACAAAACGGGGCTACGTGCGATTCGATTATTTAAAGAAATTGTGACAGCGAATGGCCTGCAAAAAGTTATGACTTAAGTCATTGCTATATGTGAATAAATTAGACTCCTCACATACTTTGAAAGCCAATATTCAACGTGCCATTCATAACATTCGAGCCGATTTAGTAGAAAATTCAATGGAAAATTATTGGGTTTATCGGATTCGTTCCTGCAATAGAAGCCGAGGAGGTCTTTTGAATGAGGTTTTCATCAAAACTTAATTGTATGAATAGGAGTTCATTTCAAATCAAACTTAATTACTTATTTATTAAGCTAATCTCAAGTTAATCTAACCGGCTTGCCCCTAACAGATTCGAATAAAAACTACAAAAGTTAAAAACTGCATATGCAGCTCACGAAAAAATTAAGCAAATCAACACTTTGGACAGTTTTGACTATTTTGCCCTTTTAAAGTTACTTTTTTTTTAAAGTATAGCTCATTGTCTAACAAAAAATCAAGTGAATCCAAATATTACATTTTATACAAAAATTAGAAAAGTTGTACATAATTTTTAATCAGAATGAAAACAAATAATGGGTACGCAGTTGTGCAAGTGCAAATTTGAAGTTGCTGGAAAATTCCGCTGACTTCTTAGAATTTTTCGTCTTCACGGTGTTGTGCATTTTCTTCATATAAAAAATGTACCATTAAAATTAAAGTTCAGTGATATTTTATGTAAAATATGGATAAAATATCTCTTTCAGGTTTAGAGGTCAGGGGGGACTGTTTAGAGACAATAGAGATAATAGTTAAAGTGAATTCACTCTATTATAAATATTTTTCTTCTGTTTGCAAGGCTCATTAAGTTGAACATTCAGCAACGCAGATTAAATATTGACAATGGAATCATGGGAAAACATTCGGCGAAGAGAAAATTTAGCGAATTTTTTAAAAATCTCTCAATAGATCGGAATGTACGGTGTACCCAGAGTCCTATATAGAGTTTGCATACTCAAAAATAGGTCCCACTAGGCATGAAAGAGATGCTTTTTAGGGTAAGCAAGTAGCTTAAGTACTTCAAAAATCCAAGTTTAGAGTTAGCAGCGGAAACGACGCACACCCGATGGTAATCAGTAAACCATTTCCTTTTCACTTAGTGTGTAATTTTTGCAGAAGACACGAGCTTAACGGAACGTCCTTCGCTTATAGAGGCTTGCGGCTTCTGCTACATATTTACAGCTACTTTTGAGGGTCGAAATGCAGCGATCGGGCAACGTGCCGTAGATAGTTTTTCCTTTTACTGTTCTCGTTTATCTAGTTTTGACTGTACTTAATAACAGTTGTTTTTATCTATTTATATAGTTTTTTTTTTTTTGCTCAATTGCGCTTGCATGCAAATTCAATGTATATTTGCGTTTAGCGTGAGTTTCGGTGCTAAAAAGTGTTACTTACATTCTAAAAATTTTTATTTCAATTTGCAATTGTTTCAATTGCTGTTGTAAACATTATTATTGTCGCTGTTGTTTTTGTTGTTTATTGCGTGCAGTAAATTTCAGTAGCATTATAGCAACAAAGTAAAGCGTTAAAGCGATTGTAATAGCCAACTTTTAACAACTCATACGAATGTTGTTGGGCCATTATATGTTTGTTGTTGCCATACGAGTAACAGTTTCAAATGTTTTGCACACTTTTCCATTTCTGTTTTTTATTTTTATTTATTTTTTTAGTTTTTTCCTAACAAGACTCCGAAATGGTGCCATTTTATGGCCACAACTGTAAAATGTTGGTCTTCGATCGGCGGCAATGTCTCCGGCAACACCGTTACAACCTCCGTATATTTATGATAATTTGCTTTTATTGCTTCTATTGCCTTGGTGACCTTGCAACCTGCAACAAGCGAGTGCGCTCGTATTTTGCACCTCGCCAGCGATCGTAATCGCACGCAGTTTGTCAATGGCACAGCGAAAGCGATAACGCGATTACGATCTCTAAATAATCGCGTGCGATCGAACAACATTTGCACTGGGAATTGGGAAACGGTGCTGCTGTTTGTGGCACAAAGCGATTTGCCGAAAGTTTTCCTGCTTGTCGCAGCGCTTTATGGCTATGCAAAAACCAAAGTGAATAAAAAAAAGTGCATAAAAATACCAGGATTGCGTATTCGCAATAAGCTAGTAGTAAATTTTATTGTTGCTGTTGTTGTTGTTTTTTGTGTGCTTCTAACGCACAAATTGAATTCTCATTATTATCTGCATGCAACAATTGCATGTAATTTACTTTACGATCAGCGGTAACAGCAATGCGCCAGCACGAAATAGGCTGGTAGTAAGTTGTTACAGGCAGCAACGGTAACGACAGCAGTTATAAGAGCAATTGCAACTGTTTCAGGTTTATTGATATGTATTGAGCGTTTAAGTAATTTGGCAATGGGGTTACAGTGTGCGGCTTTTGGCGAAATTGTACTAAAATTATTCTTGGTGAAACGATTCCATTGCCTGCAGTGAGGCTGTTCTGCATTTTCGTCTTCATCAAGACAAAAAAAATTAAAAAAATAAAATAAAAAAGGAAAAATTAAAACAAAAAAACTTAAATAAAAATATTAAAAAAAAATTAAAAGGGAAAAATTAAAACAAGAAAAATTAAAAAAAACGTAAAAAAAATTATTCTTGGTGAAATGATTTCATTACCTGCAGGGAGGCAGTTCTGCATTTTCGTCTTCATTAAGACAAAAAAAAATAAAACAAATAAAATAAAAGAGGAAAAATTAAAACAAAAAAAAACAAAATAAAATAAAATAAAATAAAAGAGGAAAAATTAAAACAAAAAAAAAAAAATTAAAAACAAAAAAATTAAACAAAGTAAAAAAAATTATTCTTCGTGAAATGATTCCAAAAAATTAAAAGGGTAAATTTTAAACAAAAAAAATTAAAAAAAGAAATATAAAAAAAAGATTAAAAAGGAAAAATCAAAAAAAGTAAAAAAAAATATTCTTGGTGAAATGATTCCATTACTTGCAGGGAGGCAGTTCTGCATTTTCGTCTTCATTAAAACAAAAAAAATTTACAAAATAAAATAAAGGAAAAATTAAAACAAAAAAAAAATTGGAAAAAACAACATTAAAAAAAATTAAAAAGAAAAAATTAAAAAAAATGTAAAAAAATATTCAAAAAAAATTTTAAATTTTTTTTTTTTTTTTTAACTATACCAGAAGGTGCTTTAGATCCAATTTGATTTACTCCTGTTAGCATATCTGTTGGTTTCATGCGGTATTGTGTATTTTTTTTTCTAAAAGTGGTTTCTTAGTTCCAAAAAATAAAAATACGACTGACCGTCAACTGCTAAATGTATGGTAGTGCTTGGGCTTAGTATCACCCCCTCTTAGAAGCGACTCTATGCACCGAATTCGGAATTAATTTAGTCACAAGTACTGAATTTAATGCAATATCTAAACACAAAGATGCTTTCTCAGGTACTTCGAGTTCCACCTGAATTTCAGTCCTTCTCGGTGACGCAATTGGCCCATTTTCCAAGCAGTGAGTCGGGTTGTGCTCGCAACAAATCCCTATATCTCTTAAATAAATTTATTTTTGAGCTCTAAGGAGTTTATCTTTTTGTGCCCGCAATATAATTTTCAGATTCTACTTCGACGAGTATAATTTTGGTAAAAATTTTACTAGACTTTATTACTTTCTGCTCTGGTACTTCAGTTTTGCACTCTGAGGAGTATATCTTTGCTCGAGATATCATTTTTAGGTTCGTTCTTTTTCTTAATTTTTTCGCTCTATAGTTTTTCGTCGAGTCTGTTTTGGCTCAAAATATTACTACATTTTACTACTTTCGGTTCAGAAGCTTTATTCTTAGATTTTTTAAACCTAGACTTTTATTACTAACCCTCTATAAGGCTCTCATCATGCCCGTCCTAAAGTATGGCGCAGAAACTTGGACGATGACAATAACCGAAGAGGCGTTCCTTGGAGAGTTCGAGAGAAAGGTTCTATAGAAGCTTGTTGAACCTTTGCACGTTGATGACGCCAAGTATCGTAGGCGATGAAGCAATGAGCTGTATGAGCTTTACGGCGACATAGACATAGTTGGCTGGGTCATGTCCTCCGAACGTGTACAAACGTCCTGACTCTGAAAGTATTCCGTGCAGTACCAGCTGGTGGTAGCAGAGGAAGAGGAAGGTATCCTCTGTGTTGAAAAGATCAGGTGGAGAAGGATTTGACTTCACTTGGCGTGTCCAACTGGAGCCGGTTAGCACGAGGGAGAAACGACTGGCGCGCTTTGTTAAACTCGACCAAAATTGTGTAAGCGGTTATCGCACCAATCAAGAAGAAGAGGAAGATGTACAGTTAGCTGCCAAAGCGGGAAGGGCTTTTATTACTTTCCATCCAAGAGCCTAATTGTTGGACTCTGGTAGCAAGATTAGTTCTAGACTCTGACGAACCGTTTTAGTCCGAAATATTATTATCAAAAACTGTTTTGATATTACTTTTTTTCTTACTTTCAAACTATCATCACCATCATTTTTCATGACAAACACTTTATGTTCTGATTTTAATAAGACTTTTTGTTTTTGCTCGCAATACTACTTTTAAGCTCCAAGCTATATAATTTAGTGCTCAGAGCTGTATTCATAGAAACTGGGAATATTTGTTTTTCGCTTGCAATTTTTTTTAATCTCTTGACTTTTAATTGTGCAGAAACCCGGAAGCTTATCTGCTAACGACATTAGTTTTAGACTCTGACGAGCCAGCCGTTTTTTGCCCGAAATATTATTTTCAAAAACTGTTTTGGTATTAGTTTTTACTCTTACTCTTAGACTTTGATCATCATCATTTTTCATGACAAACACTTTTTATTCTGATTTTGATGAGATTTTTTGTTTTTGCTCGCAATACTATTTTTAAACTCCAAACTATATTGTTTAGTGCTCGGGAGCTGCAGTTGTAGACTCTGACGATTCTATTTTTCCCTTGAGAATTTTTGTTTTAAATTTTTGACTTTTACCTACACTCGGGAATTTAATTACTTGTATCTGCTAGCGACATCAGTTATAGACCTTTTTGGACCTTTTTTACCCGAAACATTATTCTTAAAAACTTTCTGTTACTACTTTCTATTCAAGAACTCTGTTGCTAGATTCTCATCATCATCATTTCAAGTCTCTACAGTTTTATTACTTTCTACACAAGAATTTTTTTCCCGACTCTGACAAGCTTTTTTTCTGTTTTTAAACTCAAAACTGTATTATTTAGTGCTCAAGGACTTTATTTATGGGCTCTCATGATTTTTTATTTTTTGCTGAAAACATCTTTTTTTAGACGCTCGACTTTGAACCACTTGTATTCCACTCGCGAGCTTAATTGTTCGAATCTGCTAGCGACATTAGACTCTGAAGAGTATTTTTAATTGTATTTTATTGGTACTCGAAACTGCATCTTAAGACCTTACTCTTGTTTTATTTTCTACTTAGGAGCTTTATTTGTAGACGCTTTTGATGCGCTTTCTTTTATTATTTTCCACGCAATTATTTTTTCGCACTCTGACAAGTCTTTGCTCACCACTTTGGGACACTAAAGGGTAAAACGAAGTATATGCTGCCTACAACGCGGAACACACGGCGTGTAGGAACGCACGTCATTGCGGACAACTACACCTTCGAAGTTGCGCCAGAATTTATTTATCTTGGCACCGCCGTTAACAGCAACAACGATATCAGCCTGGAGATCAAACGGAGAATCATTCTTGCTAATAGGTGTTGCTATGGGCTAAGTAAGCAATTGAGTAGTCGAGCCCTCTCTTGCATGACCAAACTGACACTTTACAAGACGCTCATCATACCCGTGTTGCTTTATGGCGCAGAGGCATAGGTAGTGTCACAAAGCGATGCAGCCGCTCTTGGGGTGTTCGAGAGAAAAGTTCTTCGTAAGATCTTCGGTACTGTACGCGTTGGCGAAGACTACCGTTCAAGAATGAACCACGAGCTGTATGAGCTCTACGCCAACATTGACATATTTCAACGCATCGCCATCCAACGCCTGGCTAGGGCGTTGTCGTGCGTATGGATGAAGAAGCTCCAGCAAAGAAGGTGTTCGAGGGCGAAGTCCAAGGGACCCAACGCAGAGGAAGACCATTGCTCCGGTGGAAAGACCAGGTGGAGGAAACCCTATGCTCGCTTGGCGTACAGAATTGGAGAAGGCGCGCGCGGAGCAGAGGCGCCTGGAGCGAGCTCGTGAGGTCGGCCGAAACTCGGTAACGGGTTGTTACGGCCACCTAAGTAAGTAAGTAATTTTTTGTACTCTCAACTTTAGTTCTGTCGCCTCTCGAATCACCGCACGCTAGATTTGGCAATGATCGGAACCTGTTTTGATTCTTCGAAAATGTAGAGAACTGTACGATCAAACATTTCTCATCACCCGTGACCACTGTTGCGTGTGCTCGCATTTCGCACTGCCATGTTGCAAGTATTTTGACCTGCAAATAAATTCAAAGCAAACAAAACTCGTGGCGCTGTGCAGCAGCAGAAAGCGGTAAGCTCTAAACGCATGCGCACCATGCAGCCTAGCGGCATTGAGGAGGTTCATATGTGTGTGCGTATGTGTGCACATATCGATGCTGCAACATGCTGTGCGTGCTGCGATAAATCAAAGTTTTATTTGTTTAAATAAATTTGGTCATTTACGATGGCTTCATCGTAACGCAAGTGGGCAAAAAGGCGCACAAACGCTCAACAACAGGTGTGCAAATACACACACACACACATGCATGTTTATTTGTGTCTGTTTGCCCACATACGAGTATGCGGTAAGGTATTTAATGCGAACTTTTCACTGCCACCACAGCTCGCTGCCCGCTGTTCGGCGCTGCGCGATAGCAGGAAGTTGTTGTGGAAGCCTTAATGCGAAAGCGTGTTGCACATTTCTCAAAATGCTCATAATAACAACAACAACAGCAACAACGACAAACAATGAAAAATTTCAGCAAAAGCAAATAAAAAAACATAAATGAAAAAAAAGAGAATGTGAAATTGTTGCAAGTAACCAAGCATAGAGTAAATTATAAATGAGACAAAGTGACAGCAAATATATTTAAAAATTCATTTGAGAAAAAATCTCGCCTAATGCCGAACGAGAGGCGTGAAAAATGTGCACAATTTCTTGGAATGACGAGCGCAACAAAAAATGCGAATGCATTAAATTAATTTGCGTCACTTAGTCTGACCGCCAATTAGCTGTTGAATAGCAAGTTGAATGTTTAGCGGCAAAATGCATCACTCGGCGTACACCAACGGTAGCAACTACCGGCTGCCAACTAACAAAAAACAAAAAAAAACAGACCATCGCAACAATTACAGCGACTGACAGCAACAAGTGGCAATCACTGAAAAAAATTTGTTTTTGTTTTTGTTCAGTTTTTATGAATTCTTCACTTTTCAAGCCTCTTAATGAGGCACTCAGCGGTGGTGGGGAACTCACGAGTGCTTAGAGTGCATCAAGTGCATTTGCTATTGCTTGTATGGTTCCTGTCATGTTGTTGTTGTTGTGTCAGCAGCCATCATAAAACAGATGATGACTATTTGCAACAGTAAAGCGCCGACTGTTGTGTACAATCGTTGCAGTGCTTGCAACGCTTTGTTGATTGCCTTGGCGGCGTAAGTCGAGTAGCTTTGTTGGTAATTTAAGGCGAGCTGCAAATTGCCAATTGCAGCAACACAGCAAACACAAGCACAATAATCATGTGCATATCGCAGACAAAAGGTAAGCTGCAATGTTTATATTCCTCTTTTGCAACAACACCAACAAGTCAGCTCCAGCTGCGCAGCGCTTAGGCTCTTCTTCAAATTGGCCTCATCTCATCTTCACTCGTGCAATATTTTCCGTTAATATTTCAACAGTATTCGGTATCCCACGGTGTGCGCATGCGCATAAACCATTTTTATGTGCCTATATATTGTATATGTAGTTGTGTATGTGTGCATGTGTGTATGTATGAATTAATTTACGAGCATATGCGCATGCGCAGCCACGCACAGTAGCAACAATGGCAAGTGGAAATCGATCGTAAAAGAGTTCGGTTTTCGAATTGTGAAAACGTTTCTCAAGTGACTTCTTTGCGGCAATCATTCAACTGTTGAACGGTTTATTTGTAGACGGATTTTTGTATTGCAAATGCCAGCAACTGCTTGCGAAATAGGAACACTGGATCAAACTTTTATCACAACAGTTTTTTTGTATTGGAATAGATTGAGTGAAAGGTTAACGGAGGTTCATATTAAAGCTTCTTTCTCAAAAACCTATTTTTTAATATATTTTTCTACGGGTAAGTACGAGGGTCGTCATTTATTGGCGCGTTAACCACTTATGTCATTTTGACAAAGTTTAACAAAGCGTGTCATTCGCTTCTTTCTCGTGCTAACCGGCACCAGTTGGAAACAATAAGCCAATCAAGCCATTCAACCAGATATTTCCAACGCAGAAGGGGCCTTCCTTTTCCTCTGCTACCAGAGACGAAGCGTTTGCATCCTTTCCGACGACATGACCCAGCCAACGAAGTCGCTGGATCTTTATTCTCTTCGCCCAAGCTTCTGCGCCATACGATAGGAAAAGCCTTATAAAATGTGAGTTTCGTTGAGAGAGGACTTTTCTACGTTTGGGTTGCTTCGCCTTCTCACATTTTCTCGCTCTCAAACGGATGTTCGGAAGCTACCCAGAGAATACTTGGGCAAAGCCCGGAAGCTGTGAACTGCTTGGACTATATTTAGAAGAATAGTCCTGGCTACCCCTAAGGCAAAAGCAATTAGGAACCTTCCTACTTGCGTGGATTTCTATACATACATAGAGTCATCCTTAAGGTTTCCCAGTGGTCTAGAATTTTGAAAAAATCGATTTGTGTTTTTTTTTTGATATTTCGAAAGTATAGGCTTTTAAGAATATTCTTCAAATTTTTCGAAGGATATTCCCAGTATTTTTGATACAACAGCCATTTTAGCAGGTAGAGTCAGATTCGTCATGCGGCCACTCTCAAAACCTTAAGCTCAATTATCTCACTACTTTTTTCGGTCTGGTGTTGTCAAAAAATAAAAAAAACTATCCAACCGAAGCGTCTAAAATTTTAATATGTTGTGCACAACCTCAATGGCCATCGCCCCTACTATAATTATACTCTTATTTCAATTATTATTTTTTGATTAAAAAGCTGAAAGAAGAAAGCCAAATTGACAACACCATCCAGGTCCAATTTTTAATAAAAAAATTTAAATAAAAAAAAAACTTTTTTTTTCATTTTTGTATGCAAAAGAAGTTAAATAGGAAGTGTAAAAAATTTAAATATCGTTTTTAATTTTTTTATTGTAAAAAATATTCCTGAAAACACCCTAAATTTCCGAGCTCTAGACCACCGGAACCCCTTATGAAGAAGAAGAAGGGAAAGAAGAAGAAAATGAAGTTAGTTTACTCTATGCAACTTTTAAGTGGTATTGGTATTACTGGAGATTTCGCAACTGAATTATTAAATGCTTTTTCTTCATGATCAAAAATCTCCTCATGCCTTCCAGTTGCTATTTTTGCCCAAAAGATTCTTGATCGTCAAGTGCATTCATGTTTACAAGTTATTAGAATAACCTAATTAATTTTTATTTTTTTGTTATTTTGGCGAAGCATGTGGCTTGTTAAATAATTAATGAGAGCTACTAAAATAATTTATAAAAATTTTCCTAAAATGAAATTTTTCTATCCTAAGTTCTACCTTTGGTTTTGCTTTTGCATTATTCATAACTTCCTAAGAATAATAAATTATTCTCATTAATAATGTGTAGGGTACACCTCCCACTTTTTTTCCTACAACAGGCGTACTTTCATATAGACGCAAATACTCGCACATTTCTGTATATGAACTTGTATACCTATGTACATGAATAGGTGCAACATTCATACCACCCAGTCGATTCAAATTTTTTGATGAAGTAAAAATTAAGTCATAAAAAGCGTTCGTGTAATATAATTAAGCCACTTAATTGAAAAAAGCTGCATTTTTTTATTATTTCAGCTAATGAGAAAAAAATATAATTATTAATAATTTTGTGTGAATTTGTATGCCTTTAAAAACTGCTTCAACACTGGTTCATTTATGATTAAAGATGTGGATGAATCGGTTAGTGTTAAATAGATTTGTAACACGCTAAAAGGCGAATGGTCAGATTATCTCCAAGAAAATCTCCACTATATACAAACGGCATTGCTCTGCATCTAAGAAAAACTAGTTACTATGAGAGCAGTGCAAATAAATGTGAGGAATAAAGTATTTAAATAGTAAGATAAAAATTTTAGAAAATAATAGCGAACCATGTCTTGTTGATGGATGATGATGATGATGTGTGATATTTGAGAACTACTTCCCGTAATTTATACTACCCTGTTAGTATTGAGTCCCTGAGAGCATTTGGTGTCATCGACATAAAACAAAGTGTAAAAACTAGCGCGGAATTTCTTTTCTCAACACTTCAGCAACTTACAAGTTGTTTTAAAAAATTGTCAAAAAAAGGCCTATTAACTACACCGAAAAAGTTCTACCAGAATATCAGTGCGGTTTCAGGCCAGAAAAATCGACGTCAGACCAAATATTCTCTCTGAAACAGTTCTCTGGAAAAGTACCTTGCATACAACATCAACTTACGCCTGCTGTTTGGAGACTTAAAACAAGCATTTGACAGCATAAACAGAAAGGCTATAGCCGGAATACTATTTGAGCGATTCCACATAGGAGTTGCAGCATCTTTACCGAGAAGATTTGACAGTTTTGTTATTTCACAACCAATTTTCATCATTTTTGCATATTTAGAAAGGCTGAAGCTTCTACAATTCCATCCTGAAATTTGAAGCCAATCAGAGCAAAGCTGAGCGAGTTACAGCACTTTTACTGAAAGTTTTTATGTCAAAGTTTCCGGCCAATGAAGCAAATTTGAGGGAGTTACAGCATCTTTATTTCGCAACCGATTTTCATGATGTCTGCATATTTAGAAAGGCTGACACTCCCACAATATTCCATTAAAGATAAAATCCACAATAATATTAAAGATTAATTAGAAGTAAGCGACATTTATATGACGGGACAGGATGAGAAGAATTCGTTCAACTCTGTCGAAAGAGAATCAATGGTAAGCTCTCCAAATAAACACGACATATTCTAATGCAGAATGAAGAAATGCTTTAAACAGTAACTTAAGAGTAAAAGGGTATGCAAAGCTCGAGCTATTCCTTTTTATGAAACCAAGATGAGAGTACGTTTTAGGAAGAATAAACTCTAAGTGGTTATGGGGAATGTAAAACGTGCATCAAAAGCAACCTGAAAATCTTTGATTTCTTCAGCAGATTGAAATATATCATCATCGATATCGTAACAGGTAGAAGGGATGTTAGTTATTTTAGAAAATGTGAGTTTAAAACATTTTTTAGTATTAAGCGATAATCGAGGGACATTACACCAATTAACTAAACTGTTAATATCAGCTAAGTCAGCTGAGTGTGAAATAAAAGAGAGTATTCCGCAACAGAAGGAAGTTGGCAAAAGAAAAAAAACTATGTATATCATTGATTTGACCCTATGCTCTGCAACGGAGACGAAGGGATGATGAAGATGATGACATCATTGATAAATGATAGCACGAAAGCCAATATACCTCTTTGCTGGTATGGTGATATGATACTTTTAGTTGCAAAATACATCGTTTCTTTTAGAATATTTTCAAATAAGAGAGCTTCGAGATTGGTCTTCAATTACGATCATCATTTTTTTTTTTCTCTCTTAAAAATTGGAGTATTAACTGACCAACGATTTATTGAAAACTAAGGGGTTGGGGGTAGTCAGAATTTTCAAAAAAGTGGATTAGCATTTTCTGAAAGTATAATATCTGAAAAATATTGTGTGAAAATTTGAAGTGAATTCGACAAATATAATATATTTCGAGTTATTCAACAATTAACAAAGGGCGCTCGGGCGCTTCGGCGCAGATAGCAAAACTTTAAATGCGTTTTTCTCAAAACTATGTTTTTTGAACTGGTGATTACTGTAACTTAAAAGCCGCTAGGTAAATTTCAACAATACTGCTTTTGAAAAACAAAAACTACTCGTGCCTGATCGAAGGATTTTTTTTCAAAAATTTCGATTTTTTTTAAACAATTAATTGTCGGTTTTTTTCTCGAAAATCTGAAAAATATTTTCTGAGGTCGCCATATTGCTAATTTTGAAAAAGGCTTCGATCAGGCACATGGTTATCTATTAGTAAAACTACTTTCTCTTGTCCGATTGATTTTAGATGAATCTCCAAGGACTAGTGATGACCACCGCAAGGGTATTCTGGAGAAAAGGGCTCCACACAAACAGAATTTGCTAAACTCAATGATGTATTAATGCTTTGTTTTTATTTTTGTAAAATAACAACTGACTAGCAAAAACAAATTAATGAAATCATCATTTTTAGGGCCTCTGACTACCCTTAACCTCTGAACTTGAGGCGCAGAGCAAGAAGAGAACAGTGTTTGAAAAGAGTACCTGAATGGCCATCAGCATCCGTTTATTTGGGAAGTTTTAGGGCTGAAATACTCTGTCAACATTTTCCAATGTTCAGACTCAAACACCCAACGTTAAGAGACGCGATAGCGTCTAAAGGACAAACCCCAATTGAGACTACGACGCACAGTGGGTATCTGTTGCGGCGGAGCTTTTCCGACTACTTCAGGTCCGGCATTAGATGCTTTAATTAGTCTACCACCACTTGATGTTTTCATCCAAGGAGAGGCCTTGGAGGCCATCTGCAGGCTGTAACACAAAGCGAATTGATACGGCCCCTCTCCAGCATTGGATAACAGAGTAGGCATGGACTTCGATCTAACGATCCTTGGCATGCCCCTTGACTCCATGCCATTCAGAGTCGTGCTTGATAAGAGATACAGTGTGGTGCTGCTAGAGGCTCAACTGTGGTTAAACTCAGAAAATAAGCCCGGCAAACACTGTTTTTCACGGATGGCTCCAGGACCGAGCACGACTTCGGCTCTGGGGCCTAAGTGGAATCCAGCGGGACAAACTGCACTTTGCTCTTGGAATGCTTGCATCTGTGAACTTGGAAACTGGAAAACAGAAGGAGAACCTGATCTATATGTGTCTGCAGCGACAGCCAAGCTGCGCATCAGTGGTTGTCGAGTCCTGTAAATCCGGTAGACATAATAGCCTGATGCTAACATTGGTTCCGGGACACGTGGGTATCGTGGGTAACGAGATATCTCTGACTCTTTAGCCAGAATGGGCTCTGAGGCCAACTTCTTTGGCCCGTTCCGCCACTCCGTTCTGCAGCCATCAAAGCCACGGTTAGACTTTGCCTTCGTTTGAAAAACTCTTTAGTTAAATCGTACCTGATTTAACAAGCACTGAATGTCTTTATAGCCTTTGTTAGATTCCTATTTAAGGCTGTATAGAATACCATTCGACTTGCACTAGCAAAAAGTTCATCGGTTCTCATTAAATTGCCCATCTTAGAAACTCTTATCTTATTCCCCCTCTTTCAGCCTGGCGTCGCGTGTTGTAGCCACATTAGCTGGGGTAATAATAGCCTCATTAGTGGACATGATTGATTTCAGTCATGTAATGTCGTTAATGAAAATCACAAGACTACGGCAACAATGTTTGGCAACATATGCAACAACACTTTCTAGATACGCTAGAACATACACACACACACATACACATATGAAACGCATAAAACTGTGATAGTGGTGAACGTTTATAAATGAAGCAGCCATTAAACATTGTTGTTAATTATTATGAATGCAAAAAAGAAGCTTAATATTGTATAAAAAACTGCAATAACAACTAAATACGAAAAAGAAAAAACAACAATTATAACAACTACTATGAACTACTACACACAAGTCAAGCTCCGCTTTTGTGCTTTTGTTCAAGTTGCATTCTTCTCCGATGTTGTATGGGTGTATGTGTGTATGTGTGGAGGCATGTATTTATGTGTGCGTGTATGAATGCCTGTGACTGTCTGTTTTCGTTATTTTTATAATAAACTGAAAATCTGCATAACATGGCAAAAAGATTTGAAAAATTAACAACACAACAATTACCGTGTGCATAGGCAACTCATCAGCGGCTGCAACAACAACCACAACAACAACAAAACAGAACAAGCCGGCCCATCAGCCGGGCAAGTAGTTTAAGTATAGCATATCAGCGACGCCATCAAATAGCAGTAGGAGCAGGAGCAGCAGCAGCAGCGGTGGCAATGGCGGTGGCGGCAAATCAGAGGGAGTCAACAACAGCAGCGGGCAACAACTGCTTTGGCGGTGCAATAACTTTGGCTGCCGCAGCAACATCAAAAACATCAACAACATCGGTCGGTACACATGTTATGGCAGTGCAATTAATAATCGCAAATACGGGCGAGGCAGCAGCACTCTTTGGCGCTGGTAGCCGCCGCCAAGAAGAGGCAAAAACAAAAAAAATTAAATAAAATAGAAAATAAAATAAAAGATAAAAAATAAAACATAAGTAGCAGCAAGCGCTAACAGCGCGTAATAGCAGCTAGAGCAGAAAAACTGAAGCACAACAAAAAAAACAACAACAAAAGCAAAAACTGAAGCAGCAGCAGAAGCTGAGAAAAACAAAGGCAACCACCAAACCAAAAAAATAAAAGGCACTCAACTACAATGCAACTAAATATCGCAGGTGGCAATTGGTGTGCTGCCTAAACGCATATATTCACATGTGGCAAGTATGTATGTACTACTAGACATGCATGTACATATGTATGCGTGTAAGCAGGCGCATGCTCGTGCATGCAACAAGTGCTGCGTTGGCACACTGCGTCTATTACATTGCGTAAAAGAAATTTATTACACGTAAGAAGAGTATTTGTGCATAATCACAACTACAACAACAGCAACTACAAGCAGCTAAATATATAAAATGTATGTATGCGTGCGCTTGTTTGTTGCTGCATTATCAACTTTTGATTTAATGTTGCAATAAAGTTCTTGAAAGCTATTGACCAGAGGAGGAGTGGCGTTCTAATAACTGCATTACTCGTATCGTAGCAAAATCTTTTCGCTAAATTTGCTAAGCAGTAATCGCTTGGAAATTATCACCGCAATCGCCGGTCTCTTTTAGTTGAAATCGTTCAGAGCTGCACAAGCAGGAAGGCAGGGATTTCAGAATTTGTTACACCTTTCGCAAGAAGCAAGGCGGCGCAATGTACGCGACTATTGGTGGTGTTGATTAAAGGACCTGTGAAAAAGTTGTGGATCTTATGGTAGAGAAAGAACGAGTAGCGTTTGAGTGCAGCTGAGATCACACGCACGGGCAGGTAGTTCAAAAAGCAATGCACACCTTAAGTTACTAATAAAAACAGTTATCATGACTTCTTATACGGGGAAGCTTTAAAATAAGCTAAATTAGCCAACTAGGTTTCGCGAAGTATTGCCATTTCCTAAGTGTATGGAACAGCAAAGCCCGAGACAAACTTATCATTTCAGGGACTGACGTCTGCTTGTAAAATTCTGACTATCGCCGTCAGAAGAATTCCGTGCACGATCCTTTGATCTCGAAGAAAACTAAAGGGTGGTTAAATTTCAAGGGCCGATGTTGAATGTGAACCACACCTAAACGTCAACGACACCGTTGGACTTCTTTCTTTGGGGTTATTTGAAAGAAAAGGTGTACGTCGATAAGCGAGCAACAATTCAAGAGCTAAAGGATGAGATAATTCGGCACATTAACGGCATAGATCATCCATTATGCCTCAGCGTCATCGAAAATTTGGACCATCGGATGGAGGTGTGCCGCCGAGGCCACGGCGGCCAGTTGGCCGATATTTTGTTCCAAACGTATTTTAGTTATATCAATATTATCGTAATGAAGAGAAATGACAATAATTTTCTAAAAGAGTTGTATTTTAATCAAAATCAACACCGGGCCTTGAAACTTAACCACCCCTTAGATAAGGAACTATTTTCATTTGGTGGTTTTTGGAGGTGTGTCACCGAGGCCACGGCGGCCATTTGGCCGATATTTTGTTCCATACCTTATTCAGCCGTACCAATATTATCATAATAAAGAGAAGTGATAATAAATTCCCAAAAAAATTGTATTTTATTCAAAATCAACACCGGCCCTTGAAACTTAACCACCCTTTATAATATTACGAAGGTTGCTATTTATATTTCTGGCCTAACAATGCAGCAATGAAGATTGGTGGTTCAAAACGGTTTTATTGTCTTTCAAAATATAATCCATTTTAAACAATACACTTTTGAATTCGTCTCAAGACATTTTCGAAGCACTTTTTTTAGTTATGTTTTCAGGGCGTTTTTTAGGTTGTGCGGGTTGCATCGCGGACATACATTTTTTGCCACATTTTATATTATAAAAAAAAAAATAAATAATTGGCGCGTACACTTCTGTTAGGTGTTTGGCCGAGCTCCTCCTCCGGATTTGGGGTGTGCGTCTTGATGTTGTTCCACAAATGGAGGGACCTACAGTTTCAAGCCGACTCCGAACGGCAGATATTTATTTTTATGAGGAACTTTTTCATGGCAGAATTACACTCGGAGGTTTGCCATTGCCTGCCGAGGGGCGACCGCTATTAGAAAAATGTTTTTATTACTTTTGCTTTCACCGAGATTCGAACCAACGATCTCTCTGTGAATTCCGAATGGTAATCACGCACCAACCCATTCGGCTACGGCGGCATTTTATATATACTACAAATTGTATTGATGCTCGTCATACTAATGCCCAAGAATGCCGCAATCTGGCAATATGCGGCGTCACAGATCGTCGTGCTCATTGTGATCAATCAGCTCTGATTTTGGATAACCATCTGAGCCGAGCTGAGTATTTAAAACAACTGTAATCAACACAAATTTGGTTCACTCATCAAAAAGTTCTGAGTTCTGCGCTTGCGGTGAAATACGAGCAAGTCAAATTTTCCAATGGAAACGGGAAGCGCCAAAGGTCAGAAATATATATAGCAACCCTCGTACTTGTCGAAGGGCTGTTTGCTATTGCTTACATTACACGGGCTTACAAATAATTAATAAGTTTTTTTTTAGTTAAGAATGAGACCAACCGCTTTTTATGCAAAATTGGGCGCTTAGTCCGAAAGTTCACAAACAATTTTTTTTTTTCTTGGTTATGGAAACTGGAAAATGAAAGAAAAAAAATTAATAAATAAAACGGGGATAAGGCCTGCCTGCCGTTATTTTTTTAATCCAAAACCGTTATTTGGCGTTTTACCATAAACTACATAACAGAAAAAAATATGCAGATTTTCGGACTCCACGATCGATTTTACATAGGAATTTGATGGTCTGGTTCTTGGGCCTTTTTGGCTGTAAACTAGTGTAATTCAGCGGACCAAAAGAGAAGAAAGCAGATGCACTACAATTTTTGCAAATTGAATTTTTTGTCATAATCCAAATTCCGACTTTTCGTCTTAGTCTTAGTGGTACTAAAGAATGTATCGAATTTCCGCTACTTGGTCCTTTTATTTGGAACGCCCTAACATACAGGTGACTCATATCCAAAAACAAATATCTCAAAGTAGATTTTTTGTTGCGCGTATGGCATTTAGGAATGTTTACTTCATAAAAATTTTCTAATATTTTTTCGAGGGTTCCGAGACTCGCTAGGACTTTACTAAATTTCCTACCAGTCAAAAAATAAAAATGATATGAAGAAGATCTGTTTAAGAAACCGTTGTATAAAGTTGTCTTTGCAAAAAGTTCTCGAACAGATTTAAGAAGAAATATTGGAAAAAGGGCTAAGATTTATTTCTCAATAGCTAAGAAATATCAGCTCTTAAAAAGTGTTTTCTCGCGCTCGAAAGGACCGTTACCGTTCTCAGAGTAGATTTTTCTAGTCTTATATTACATATTTTTAAACCTTTCTCGAGTCTTATCCTTATATATCTTTATGGATAAACCAATCAGCCTCCACAGCGAGATTATGCACAAAGTATCCAGATGGCACAGTTTCTCAGACATATACAGCGCCTTTTTCGAGGGTCGGGTAATCGCACAGAAATACTAAATAAACTCTACCGCTTCCTCATCTCTACCAATTCTATATACAAGGCGCTTACAACCCTTTCGGTTTTTGGCCTAGTTCCTCCTCCTATTTGTGACGTGCTTCTTGATGTTGTTCCAAAAATGGACGGACCTACACTTTTAAGCCGACACCGAACAGCAGATATTCTTTTTGAGAAGCTTTTTTTATAGCGGAAATACACTCGGAGGTTTGCCATTGCCTGCCGAGGGGCGATCGCTTTTAAATAAAAAGTTTTTCTTCATTTTGGAATTTCACGAAGATTCGAACCTATGTTTTCCGAATTCCGAATGGTAGTCACGCACCAACCCATTCGGCTACCGCGGCCGCCCTACCAATTCTAAATAAATCGTTATGTGAGATACGGAATCTAGTGATGATATGACCAATAATTCAGCACTCTTTTGGTATTGCCATAAGAAGTCGCATATGCCTTTTTGTCCCATCTTCAGTAAGTTCGTATTTATATATAGCTCATCTAGGGTTAGTTAAAGTGATACTGCGACGATGGTCTACCCCCCATGTACTGCTTCATCACCTTGTGAAAATAGGATACTCAGCGACGCTTGCATGCTTTGACTAGATTCCTGTCTCTGACCCTCTTCTCGTACATTCGCCTCATTCCTCATTTTTCTATTCAACGCTAAGTGCCGTATACAGATTAGCGCTCAGCTGCGGAAGAGGTTGTAGGTATGTATATCATTGCTCACCCAAGCGTATTAAGCGTAGCGGGGTCAATATCACTTTGTTTATACCACACGACTTAAGTACGAAAATTGGAAACGATATAAAAAGCGATAATCGCTTAAGCGACTTTGATCGAGTTTAACAAGGCGCGTCAGTCGTTTCTTTCTCATGCTAATCGGCGCCAGTTGGAAACACCATCTGAAGCAGAGTCCTTCTCCATCTGAGCTTTTCAACGCAAGAGAGGGCTTCTTCTTCCTCTGCTACCACCAGCTGGTACCGCATCGAATACTTTCAGAGCCGGAGTGCTTGTATGACGACATGACCCAGACCACGTAAAGTTCATACAGCTCATTATTCCATCGTTTATGATACTCAGCGCTGCTAACGTGTGAAGATCCAAAAATCTTCCGCAGAGTCTTTCTCTCAAAGACTCCAAGTGACGCCTCCTCGGATATTGTTATCGTCCACGCTTCTGCGCCACACGATAGAACGGTCTTGATAAGAACCCTATAAAGTGTTAGCTATGTCCATTTTGCCATAAAAACTAACACTTTATAAGGCTCGCATTACGTCCGTTCTAACGTATCCCAGATCAGCTTAGTCAAAAAGTTATTGCGGATGCGTCCTATCGTTTGTATTCACTGTAGCATTAGAAGAAAAGTCATTGCGGCAGCAGTAAGGAGCTTCTTTTATAGCATACGAGTATATAGCGAAGGACTGGGATTTATATCCGGCTAAGGACTGTCACTTCCACGGCATTCCGCAAGCATTTATGAGTAATATTTTTTGTTGTTATAGCAAGAACCATAACTGCTTTAGCGGACAGTACTGGAACAGGCTTAGCATTTTCGGGAGCTCTGGCAGACTAAATCAGACTGAACAGTGATAACAAAGGGTCTGGTGTGATTTAAGAAGATCTTCTGCCAAAATTCTGCTGGTACCATCTTTTATCTTGTCTTTTAACCCAAGCATCTCCTCTTGCTTTTTGCCAACGACCACATTTACCTAACAATCGTATTTTGTATACTAGAATGTATGAGTGGCTATCTCGCACCTACATTTTAACAGAGATTTATGTTTTATAGCTTAGAACGTATGCAATTGCATGCTGCCCGGGGAGGTGCTAATTAATTTTGTATATAAAGTACATTAGTGCACCACATGTGGCAAAGAACGCAGCCGAAAAATGCGAATGTGTGGCACCACCTCACTCGTGCGGTGTCAATGCAGCTTGCAGCAATTCGAATAAAGCGTCAAATGGTGGCAATTTTATAGCCATTCAAATTGAAATCGAGGAGGCTTATAGAAAAAAGAATTAAAAAACAAAACACCAAAAAAAGAAAAAATTACAAAAATTGGGCGCTTGAAAAGGAAGCAGCTGTCTAATGCGGAGGTAGAGGCAGTAAAAAATAGAGTTATAAAAAGAAACAACACAGCACAGGCAACATATAAAGATAATTGCAATAATCACAAGTAAATGAGAGCGCCGTTAAATTGACGGTGAAAGGTGGCAAAAGCGTTTTACAGTTACATAGCGGCTACAAGAACAATACAACTGCAACAATTAGGAGCAATGACGCATGCACAGTCTCACTTGCCAGTCATGACTTTTTGCCAATCACTTCCGGTGTGTGGCAGCAAGGTAAGTAACGTGTTGACGCAAGCAAACGCGACTGCGTAGCTGTCATTGTCTATTAATTAGTGCGACGGCGTAGAGATTTATTGCAAGCGAAGGAAATGTGATTTGGGTAATTTGACTTACTTTTTTGGTTACTTTGTTTCTTGATTTTGGTTGCCGTTTTTGATGGCTGAGTGGCAATGAACAAAAATAATTTTTTATTCTTGTGAGAGGAGTTTCGATAGATATTGTTGCATTGCATTCCATATGAGCTTTTACCACCAAAGTATTAGTAATTTTATGATGTAGGAATATAAGGCTAATAAGCAGTTTTCAGGCCAAACAGGTTTATATTTTATACCAAATCTTACCCGTAACCTGATGCCGACTGATCAATACCTGATAAAAGTGGCAACGTAAGGTAGACTAAGTGGAGAGCGAGGCGCGCAAGGTATTAGCGGTTACGACCTAAGCAGAACTTTAAGGCGTACAATTCTTCCAAAAATGATTGAATACAAGATTTGGAATTGCGATGCAAAATTGTGAAAGTATTTGTGGCTGCTCTCCAATGCACCTTCTCCTGTAGAAAGTTGAGACATCTAGACCAACTGCAGCCAGAAGAAAGGCACATACGCTCAATCCAACCCATCTCAATCCTGAGTTTAATAAGGGAACTGAGACTGGATGAGTTACTGTGATGAGTAGAGGGCACAAAAGACCATGAGGTCGAAGTGCAAACCTCATCTAAGAATCTAATCTAATCTAATTCTGGCTGCTACGGCATGAGGGATTTGAGCAGAGCTGGGATTTAAGCAGAATAGTGCCCGCACATTTCAATGCGTTTGCTTACGCTCTTCCAAGCAGTTCAGTTGTTCAGATGGCAACGCAGTAATATGGGCAGGGACTGCATTGATTTTTCCTTACCTGACTAATGCAATCTAAGGTTTTGCCGACCTACATTGTAAATAAACAGCTGTCATCTCACTTATTACGTCAGCAAAACAGCCGACACCTTCAAGTTCGCTGAGACGCAATTAACGGTTAGATGTTGGCCACATCTTTGCAATCGGTACTTCGGGATTTCGTTCTACAGTGAAGTGGAGGAGATGCAAAGTAACTGAAGAGAATTACATAGCCATCCATACCGATGATTCCAAAACGGACCGTGTCACTGAGCGGAGCTGCGCTCCGAAGTGCTCGGTAGATCTTTCTTATTATCATAATCTAACTAGCTAAGATTAAGAGTTTCTGCAGGGTCTATTGGAAAGCAACTCAGAAGTAGTTCTGAGAATCGGGTATCTTTTTATGTATACAAGCAACACTCTTGCTCCTGGTATCACCAGCCGCAAAGCTAAGAATAATCTGAGATTGCAAGTTTACGTTGAGCTCGGTGATCAAATCTAACATAACTCGTAGCGATATCGCTTCCGGATTGGCAAGTGGTGAAGCTTTTTCCAACGAACTCGCACTCCTCTCATCTATTTGGCTATACATTTTTCGCAAGAACACAGAGAGGAATGCATAGGAAAACCTCACGGAACTAGAATCAGGATCGCAGACTATTTTTACAGATGACTCTGGAATGAAAATCAGGTTAAGTAGTGGAATAAAATACTGAGCTCTCACTAAATCTTATCCCTCCCTTATCTAACAAGGAAAGAGACTTGATTATCTGAGGTAAACGCTGTCTTTAAAGTTGGCCGCCGTAGCTGAAAGAGTTTGTGCGTGACTTTCGTTTGGTCTGACCCGGATTCACAACCCACCGTGGGCATGAAATACTGAACTATAGAATACGTTCCTTTTCAAATAGTGGCCGCCCCTCCAAATGCCACAAAAAATCTCCTCCTCTTCCTGCCATAAGAATTCTCCTCATAGAAAACCAGCTGACATTTGAAGTTGGCATACAACTGTAGGGCTCTCCATTTGTGGGAAAACATCAAGACGCACCCCACAATTAGTAGAGTATCTCGGCCAAACACTCAATAATTAGATATAGCTTTATTTTAAAATTAGGGGAGACCGAAATTGACTATACAACTATACTCTTGTGGGCAGTTTTTAGAATTTTATATAGATTCCAAATCTTCTGGGAATGATTTCGAGAAAAATTGAGGCAAATTGTCCCACCCAAATGTACATTCTAACATTCTATAAAGCTCTTATCATGCTCGCAGGCGATGGAACAATAAGCTGTATGAGCTTTACGACAATAGCGAATAAAGATTCAGCAGCTACGTGGACTGTGTCATGTCGTCCGAATGGGTACAAATGCTTCGGCTCTGAAAGTATTCGATACGGTACCAGCTGATAGTATGTAGCAGAGGAGGGCCCCCTCTTGGAAGAGGAACGTTTCCAAGGGTTCTTGGTTTCATTTGGTGTGTCCATCTGACGCCGGTCAGCATGAGAAAGAAGCGACTAAAATCGCGTATGCGGTTATCGCGCCAAATAAAAGTTAATTCGCAATAATCGATGGGATACCTGTCCTATTTTATCTGGCAAGACATATCTGGACTAAATTTAATACATAAAAATCGAAGTTTCTAAGAGACTTGTTTGAGTTCGCAATTCCTACTCCGGAGAAGAAGTAATTCCGATATTTCTTTTGGAAAGTGCTTTTACGGATTCCTTTAAGAATTCAAATTATCAAAAAAAAAAAAAATTTGGTCAAGGTAAACTAAAAGAAATAAAGAACATTCTCAATAGGAGAGATTTTTATACCCAGCATTATTTGGCGGCCAAATGTAACTGAAAATACTAATCAAATAAATAGTTTGTTTAACCTTTGAGTTACTGCCAGATAAAGAAGTAAATTGAGAAAAAATCATCAGCTACTAAAACTAGGTTTCGCACCTCACCAAACAAAGAAAAATATCACAAATCATTACGAAAAAGATGGCATATCTTTACAGTGACTCTGGCCCAAGTATATTAAAATAGAGAGTCACTTTGAGATGATCAGCGCTAAGGCCTGTCGATTGCGACGACGTCCTCAGACATTGTTGAAGAAGTCGAAAAGCTTGCTCTGGAGATGAACATTTGAAAAAGCAGGCAGGCACAGAAGTGGTTGGTGTAGCATCTATGGCCATTTGAAACATCTTCTGTGGTTATCGCGGCTTTTCTAGACCCAGTGTAGTGTGATTTTTGAGCGATCTTTTGTAGCCGTATAATCGACGCTCCCGATAAGTTGTAAGTGTTGGAACGCACATTGGTCTTCACTAGGAACCATTAGCAGTTGACGCCTTTTGAGTGAGTAACATCAACTGAATATTGGTCCAATTTATTCCGACTGCACTATGGTTGCACTCACACTGCGATAAGAATCAAGAACAGTTAAACAGTTTAGTGCAACTTCGCGAACGCTGCATTTACTTCATTTGGCGGCGCATAAACGACAATTTTAATGTTTTGATAGTTTCTATTTTACGAGCATTTTTACAAAACATTTCTTATTGTTCGTTTTTATTTATTTTTGCCATTGTTCCCCTTTCAAAAAGTGCCCAACCTGCCTTCAATTAATCACGCCGCCGCCACTGCCGCCGCTGTCGCTGCTGCTGTTGCTGCCTAATGTCGCATTTAAATGCTGCGCAGGCATGCCACCAACCACAAACAGGTGATTGCAACAACAACAATGACTACAACGGCAACGGCAACGGCAATGTTGCAATGCCATACGTTGTGAATATCATTGGGTGTTGTTGTAGCAATAACACGAAACTATGCATAAACAAAAGCACTCCTGAGTGTAAGTGTTTATGTATGCATGCTGGCAATTGTAATTTGTGTGTGTATGTGTGTGTGTGTGTGTGAATGGCGAAAAATAATTATGAGCTAAATTAGACGGCTGCTGTTGTTGCTATTTTTTGTTGTTGTATTTTTTTTTTTTTTGTCGCTAACATTGCCGTTGATTGATGCAGATTATTGACAGCCAAAGCGACAAGCAAAACGAATCAAAACCAAAATAAAAAAAACAACAACACAAACAAAATAAAGCAACAATGCCACAGAATAATAACAATAAAATAGCGGCGAGTAACCGCAACAATGAGTTTGGAATCTGGCCATTCTTTTTCGGTTTTAATTTTTATTTCAATTTACAATTTGTAATTTGCTACTTTACCACTACACATGCATTTGCTACATGCACCGCCACTTGTTGTGGCACTTAGAACACCACGCATGCGAGCCAACCAAATGCGCTGCCACACAAAGTCCCTGAACCAATTTGAAGGTAATTTTCGTAAAATTTATTTGCAATTCGGCAATTTGGAAATTACATCGAGAAACAACAACAACACGAAGCGAATAAAAACACACACACACATACACTGAATAAAATAGAAACACAAAACAAAAGCATAAAAAAACACCAACGTCATCGTTATTGAATTTTTTAATTTGTGTTGCAAGTTCTGCTTAGGAAAGTGTGTGCGATGCGCAAAAGCAAAAAATAAAAAAACAAATAGATAAACAAACTTAAGAATACAAATAAAAATTACAAAAAAGCTGCAACCAAAATAAACAAAATTGCCACAAAAATGCCGCTTCGTGCGTGTTGTCTTGCAGATGTTGCAAGTTCTCGGCGATTGTGCAACAGCATTGCACATACACTTAATTGGCCACAATTGCTGCTGATGCGGTGTTGTTTTGCGGTGTCGTCTGTACTTCAAATTAATAGCGTTAATGAGTATTGCTTACAAAATATTTGTAGGTGTGTGTGTGTGTATGGCTGTATGTGCGCTCTGCAGATGTAGACGCGCGATTGCTGAAATCGAAAACCTTTTTCTTGGAAAATGTATGTACAACCGACTGCAGTGGAGCCTTAACGAGTAGTGATCATTCGACACGCGGCCTTGGTTTCGACACTTTTACTTGTTTCTGGTATCGGAGCAAAGTATCGAGTATCGAAAAAAATATCAGTAAAAGGTAAAGGCGCATATTCAAGTAGCGAGCAAACAATTTAAATTATGAAAATCAGGCAACTGTTTTACATTTTTTTTTTAATGCACGGACATAAATTTTCCATGGATCCCGTGGGAAACGCCAAATCAGCAAAATACCGGTCACGTTGGAAGCACAAGGGCTTAGCTTTTAGACCTAGTTTTAGAATTAAGATAATTTGTAAGGTCAGTTGTAAGGTCAGTTGTAAAAGATTCAGCCACGAATACAAATCGGCCTTGTTCGGACGCATTTTTTTGTTAATCCTGCTAGATGGATTTTTTTAACTTATGCATCCTTGGTCCAGTACAAAGGTTTTTCAAGGCCTCACTCACGCACTCACTCAGCCACGGCAGCCGTAATATATTGAATTCAAATATTTTTTTTGTTTTCCTTGCTCACTCCTCTCGGGAGCATAGGGCCTCGACAAGACTTGTCTTGCGTTGCATTGGTTAATCTATTTTGCTTTCTGACAGGGTAGGTGATTAGCCTGCCGCTAGCAGTCCTAAGTAGTGGGAATGCCCACCTGTCGTTGCTTGGGAACAACGCCTTCTTACTGCTTGGAACGCCATCTGTGTTTCACTTTTTTTTGGCAGAAGGATCGCACAGATGGTTGAGGACTGCGCTAAATTTAGTGTATCTGCGCTATTGACGCGGTTGACCGCTTCCTCTTCCTCACGCCACTGATGCAATGTGTAACTGCTATTTTGTTTTTGTTTTTTGCTTGTTTTATCAGCCACAATGCAAATATTGAATTTGCTGTCTATTGTGCGGGAGTAAGGATGGGAAGGATAAGGTTTTATGTTTGAGAAATGAGATTTTTTTGTTTTAATAAAAATATGCAGCATGCGAAAAAATTTTAGCACCTCAAGTTTTAACAAGTTTTGAGTATTTTTTATTTATTTAAAAAATAAATACAGTTCATTCTACGCCAAAAGCTATGTTAATTCAAGTTTAATGTTAATCCAAGTTTTACGAGGGGTGTTCAAAAAGTATCGCGAATTTCGATTGTTTCGTAGCGATATGTTGGTAATCATGTCTCTCACTCATGCAGACGAGTTCGGCCATTTTGAATGTTCAGTTAATTGTTGACAGCTGCTTTGCTTGCACGTCTTTCGGCTCGTCCTCGATTTTTACCTATTCAAAAAGGTGGATCAAAGAACATGCTTTGGACCAAAGCAACGTTTATCGGTGGTACAAAATGTTCTCAGAAAGCCGAGTTGTGAACGATGAAAAGTGTGCCGGATGCCCGAGCACTTCAACAACAGACGAAATAACTGATGAAGTGAAGAAAATGGTATTGGCCAATCGTCGAATCACCGTTAGAGAAGTTGCTGAGGACCTAGACATATTGATTGTCTGGTGCCATTAGATTTTTTTCTATGATTTGGGCATGAGACGGACTGCTAAATTTCGACCAAAAGCAGCATCGCATGAACATTGCTAATGAGATGTTAGACTCTGTCTGCGACGACCCAAATTTGCTCCAGAGGGTTATAACTGGTGACGAATCGTGGGTTTATGGTTCTGACGTGGAAACTAAAGGTCAATCATCTCAATGGAAGCTGCTGCACGAACCAAGACCGAAAAAAAGCGCGTCAAGTTCGTTCGAATGTAAAAGTTTTCTTGCCGTTTTCTTCGATTGCAGCGGCGTTGTGCATCATGAGTTCTTGCCACAGGGTAAAACGGTCAATAAGAAATGTTACCTGCAAGTTTTGAAGTGCTTCGAAGATTGGAGAAATCGTTGGCATAAGTGTATAATGTCTCATGTGGATTTCTTTGAAAGGGACAGAATAGATATTAATGAATAAATAATTAATGTTTGAAAAACACAAAATTAGCGATATTTTTTAAACACACCCCGTATTCTCTTTAGTTGTAAAAGAACTAAAGAATTCGACAAATTTTCATCCAAATTTTAAACTTTTTAATCAGAGTTTAAAAAAAAAATTGGGGTACGTAGTTTTAAAGCTTTATAGACTTTAATATAATAAAATGCAAGTTTGATGTGACTTTGAGTGCGCGTTGATTTTGGATAGCGGATCTCCACGTCAGTTCTTTGTTGTATGGAAAAAATGCGTGAAAGACAAAAATCAAGGCAATTTTTTAGACACTTCAAACTCTAAACAAAATTAATAAAATTTATAATTACATACCAACATATTTTTTAATTTGTGGATTTTTTATTGAATAAAAAATTAAATTAAATGAAATGAAGTTTAGTACTTGGATTAATATAATTTTTAGACAAATAATTTTATAAAAAAAAAAATTAGTAAATTTAATATCATTTTTTTGTTTTTAAATAGCAAATTTAATATAATTTTATTTTAATTAGTTCATTTAATATACTTTTTGGTTAGACAAAAATTTATAACTTTCGAATCGGTTGGTGCGTTACCACCATTTGGAATTCACAGAGAGAACGTAGGTTCGAATCTCGGCAAAACACCAAAATTAAGAAAAAGTTTTATCTAATAGCGGTCGCCCCTCGGCAGGCAATGGCAAATCTCCGAGTGTATTTCTGCCATGAAAATATCTACCGTTCGGAGTCGGCTTAAAACTGTAGGTCCCTCCATTTTTGGAAAAACGTCATGGCGCACGCCGCAAATAGGAGGAGGAGCTCGGCCAAACACCCAAAAAAAAAAAAAAAAAATTTTTTAAATTGTAAATTTGATGTAATTTTTGTTTTTAATTAGCCAAATTTCATATAATTTTTGTGTAGACAAAGATTTATAATTTTATAAAAAAAAAATAGTAAATTTAAAACAATTTTTTTTTGTAATTAATAAATTTAATATAATTTTGTTTAGACTTAGATTTAATAATAGGACTATGAATAAGTTCGTGCGGTTTTACAACAGATGGCGTAACTTGATTATTATTCCATCGATCCACATTTCCAAACATTCATTGGAGAGCTACTGTCGTAAGGCACAAACGTCAGTATAAGTTTTTTATTTGAAGCGTAAACAACAATATTTTTACCACACTTGAAAATGTCGAATTTCGTGCCAAATAATGTGTTTTTGCGGGGAATTCTTCTTCATTATTTTAATATGAAGAAAAAAGCAGCCGAAAGTCATCGTATCTTGGTGGAAGTTTATGGTGAGCATGCTCTATCTGAGCGAACGTGCCAGAAGTGGTTTGCACGCTTTAAAAGTGGTGATTTTGGCTTGGAAGACGAAGAACGCGAGGGTGCGCCGCCAAAGTTCATGGATACCGAATTGGAGGAATTGCTCGATCAAGATCCGGCTCAAACGCAAGAAGAGGTTGCAAAAACTTTGGGAGTTGATCAATCAACCATTTCCAAACGTTTAAAAGCCATGGGAATGATCCGAAAGGTAGGCCATTGGGTGCCGTATGAATTGAAGCCAAGAGACGTTGAACGCCGTTTTATGGCATGCGAACAACTGCTTCAACGGCACAAAAGAAAGGGTTTTTTGCATCGAATTGTGACTGGCGATGAAAAGTGGGTCCATTACGACAATCCAAAACATCGGGCAACGTATGGATACCCTGGCCATGCTTCAACATCGACGTCGGCGCAGAATATTCATGGCCTGAAGGTTATGCTGTGTATCTGGTGGGACCAGCTGGGTGTTGTGTATTATGAGCTACTGAAACCGAATGAAACGATTACGGGGGATGTCTACCGACGACAATTGATGCGTTTGAGCCGAGCACTGCGAGAAAAACGGCCGCAATACGCCGATAGACACGACAAAGTTATTTTGCAACATGACAATGCTCGGCCACATGTTGCACAAGTGGTCAAAACATACTTAGAAACGCTCAAATGGGATGCCCTACCCCACCCGCCGTATAGTCCAGACCTTGCGCCATCCGATTACTATCTCTTCCGATCGATGCAACATGGCCTGGCTGACCAGCACTTCCGTAATTACGATGAAGTCAAAAAATGGATCGATTCGTGGATTGCGGCAAAACCGACCGAATTTTTCACAAAGGGAATCCGTGAATTGCCAGAAAGATGGGAAAAAGTAGTAGTAAGCGATGGACAATATTTTGAATATTAAATTTGTAACCATTTTACGTCAATAAAGTTTCAAATTTCGAAAAAAAACCGCACGAACTTATTCATAGTCCTATTATAATTTTTTTTAATTAATTTAATATATTTTTTGGAATGAAATGGAATGGAGTTTAGTATTTGGATTAATATAATTTGTTTTGGACAAATTAATTTATTAAAAAAATAGTAAACTTAATATAATTGTTTTTTAGAAAAACTTAATTTTATAGAAAAAATTAACAAATTTAATGTAATTTTTTTTAGACAAAGATTTTTAATTTTATCACAAAAATTGTATATTAAATATGTATTTTTTTATTAGTAAATTTAATATAAATTTTTTAGTCAAAGTGCTATAATTTCAAAAAAAATGATATGCATTCAAGCAAAAAAGGCAAATAGTTAAAACTGTTGAGGTGCTACATTTTTTCACGGGCTGTAGTTACACTCTCGACTAGTCCATGCCATCCAAGTGGATGCAATACTTGAGATATTGAAATATGAAAGCACCCACTGATGAAATATTTAATAGAAAAGGAAGTAAAATCAAATCAGTGGCAAATTAGTATAGGCAGAAATTGCGATATTAAGCCGCTCTTTTAAAGTCAGCCAAAAACGTTAACCGGTTGGAATCAATTTAAGAAAGTGTGGGAACCACACAAACATTGAATTTTTGTCCATTTTTTTTCTAATTTTTATAATCATAATTTTTTAAGTTTTATATTTAATGCAGCAACCCTAGCAAATTTTTAGAGATATACAAAAAAAATTAGATCTGGCAGGCATTCAACGCGCAAAATGGTTGGATTCGAACGATTATGCAACTGACAGGATTTCAATCAAATGTCAGGTAGATACACAGATATGTCATTCAAAAAATCAAAATGAGTAGCAATGACAAGCCTGTGCACACACACCCAAAAAGCTTAGTAAACAAAGTGTAAGAAATACTTGAAACAAAAAAAAAAAGCCACCACAACAATCGTAATCGGCAAATAAGTACAAAAATTACAACTTAATTACCACATGCCAAACAAAATTCCACGAAAATATACCTACAAATACATTTAACTGAGTGTAAATGAGCACAAATGCATGCACATACACCGAACAACAATAAAAACAATTGTGGTAAAGTAATCGAAAATAGGCGAATTTATGCAACGAGTCATAGAATTAATGTCGAATCACAGAGATTTCATAAAATACCACAACAGAAATGCCGCAAAAAAACACCAGAGGCCAAAAAAAAAAAATGCAATTGCCGCAGAAAATAGAAAAAAGTTGCTTACTTGCTGAGCGGCAGGCGGTAATACGAGTACAATTTGCAAATTATGCTATGACATGGCAAGCGGCGGCAGCAAGTCACCCTGCGCTCTGCCAACTACGCTCGTTTACATGTGTGTGTTTGTGTGTATGTGCGAGCGTTAAAATCAATTAAATGTTGCCGTGAAAATTGACAACAAAGCAGCTTAAAAGATATTTATTTTGGAGTGCAGCAAAGACATATGAGCCGGCAGTGCTACAAGTGGCAGCGACATTTATTAGAGGTCACCAGGCGGCAGGCAGTCAATGCGTTGGCAAATGTGTGAAGAAATAAACGCTGGCAATTGGTTGGTATTATTCATAAAATTTTATAACAAAATATTTGTTTTTTTACAGCCTTTGTCCAGCCTCACAATGACTGCAACATTTTCGTTTAAATGCAACAAAAATAAATAAAATAAAAAAACAGAAGATTTCGGCTGGACATGGTTAGCCTTTACTCCTTGAGCACTGCAACTCATAACTGACGAGTGCCTATGCGACAGTGATTACTTGTTTTTCTTTTTTTTTTTTAGCATCGCCAGTATGACTTTTAGATTTTCCTCTACTTGTTTGTTTGCTTGAGTTCAGCTAAAATTACCACCTTCACCTCGCTGTGTCAATGGCCTAGTGCGTGATTGAGTTCATCTGATAGAAAAACAAAAAGTTTTTTTTTCCAATACAATGCTAACGGCAATTATTTTGACCATATGTAACTTAAGGTGGTAATTACCGTGAATTACGCAAATTAACGGCAACGCAATGACGGCAATAGTGCATGAAAAGAATAATTTAAGCTCTTAAAAAAATGTGTAGAATTGAAAAATATGTATGTTGAATAAAATTTGAAAAAAAAACAAAATTATTTTTTATATAAGTAAAATATTTTCAAATAGCATCCTTTTAAAATGCAAAGAATTAGGCAAAAAGCATTTGTCATGAGAGCGGAATCAGGGAGCTCAAACAGAGTCAATATTTTTTTATGACAAAATTCATTCTTTAGACTTACCGCTTCGAAGTTCAGATGGTTGTTTATGAACAATCGATTGCTATTGAAAAAAAACATTGTCTACCATTTGGTGTTTGACGCCTACACTGGGCATAGAACTCGGGCACTATCGAATGGATGTCACGCGCTAACCCATTCGACTATCGTGGTCTCCTTAAGGGGACCCGGTGGTGTAGAAATTTCAAAAAATCGATTTCTTGTTTTTTCGACATTTCGAAAGTATAGGCCGCCGTAGCCGAATGGGTTGGTGCGTGAATTCAGAGAGAACGTAGATTCGAATCTTGGTCATACACCAAAATGAAGAAAAAGGTTTTTCTAATAGCGTTCACCCCTCGGCAGGCAATGGCAAACCTTCGAATGTATTTCTGCCATGAAAAAGCTTCTCATAAAAGGTATTTGCCGTTTGGAGCCGACTTAAAACTGTAGATCCATCCATTTGTGGAACAACATCAAGACGCACGCAATAAATAGGAGGAGGAGCTTGGCCAAATTAAAGGGTGTACGCACCAATTATAAAGGGTGTTCCAATAACAGGTGTTATGAATGAATGGATTGCGCTATCAAAAGATGATTAACGATTTTTTATATCCGGAATTGGATGGTATTGATTTGGACAACGTTTATTTTCAACAAGATGGTGCTACATGCCACTCAAGCAACGAAACCATTGATCTTTTACGGGAAAAGTTTCCGCACCGTGTTATCTCTCGAAGAAGTGATCAGAATTGGCCACCGAGATATGGTGATTTAGCACCTTGTGACTTCTTTCTTTGGGGACACGTGAAAGAGAACGTCTACACCAATAGTCCAGGGCCGATTCAAGAACTCTAAGATGGAATTCGCGAGCCTATCGAGGACATAGGGCGGCCACTTTGTAATTCGGTAATGGAAAATTTCATGAAAATGATATTGTCCCGCAAGCGTGGTCGTGGTGGTCATTTGCTTGATGTTATTTTCCACTATTAACGGCGTACCTTCCTCTTTAGAATGAAATAAACATCCGATCAATTATATTAAAAAATAGCATTTTTCTTTGAATATCAAAAAAACACCTCTTAGTGCTAAAAACCCCTTTATGTATACTATATAAAAAATAGGCAACACCGTCCAGGTCCAATTTTCATTTTTCCAATTTCATTTTTGTATGTAAAAGAATTTAAATAAAAGACCCAAAAATTTTAAATGTCGTTTTTCATTCTTGTTATTGTAAATAAAATTCCTGTAAATACCTTAAACATTCGAGCTCTTGACCTCCGGAACCCCTTAGGTACCTTCAGTTGCCACCAGAATTATCGACAAAATCATTTAGACTCGACTTAGGCACGAATTTTTTGATTTTGGGAAGTTTTATTTGTTCTTTTGATATTATTTTTTAGCAAATTTGTTCTCCAAAGCCGCACATTGTTAACATCCATAAGCACTCAAACTATTTCTAAATATTTCAACATTCTGAAACTATGACAATAGCCCACATACTTACAAATATTGGGAGAAGAAAGTTTATGGAAGTTGCATAATTTTTTCACTTTGCAATTCAAGGAATTTCAACAGGAGGAATTGTTGCACTGGACTCACTAAATGTTCTTCTTTTCTTTCTTTTCTTCTCAGGCACGCTTCGAAAAGAAAGCGTTTTTCTGCACTTCCTTGCTAAAATCGAAATGTTGCTTACTTGTTGCACGCGCAAATTCGTTAAGCCTCGATACAAGTCTATTAAAAATTCTCTCATGGCAGTCTTAATCCACTCACTTCAATCTATCTGCACTTGATGTCCCGCATTCTATTTTATTGGTTATGCATAATACACAGCCATTCAACCAACGATCCATCCATCCATCCAGCCATCCAGCCATCCATCCATTCGTCTAACTATCCAATAGCAAACATTTCAGAAAATATATTCGCAGCGACTGCTTATGTAATAGAGCGAAGGCAGGCAGCCGGGCAGGCATTCACTTATTCCGTTCAATTTCCTTAAGGCTTTTAAGGCAACGACGTATAAAGTTAACAGCCTCATAACTTCAAAGCGTCCAACACCCCGCCCACCTGCCTACCGTCACTGACTATTTACATCCACCGCTAAAACCAAGCGCTATGCGTTTTCTCATCATCATCGCAGTCGTCGAATTTCCATAGTCCGACAGACAGACAGTCATTCAGTCGGAGGCGACGCATTATTTACGCAGCAGCAGCAGTGGCAGCAAAAGCTTTTGAAAGCACTTTATGCAGCTGTGTGGCAGTGGCAGGAAGCAGATTACCACAGCAATTTTGCATAACTGCCACTGCCAGCGCCGCGCCGGTACCAATGTCGATGTTGTTGCCGTTGCCGTTGCCGGTTGGCCACAGCGTGTTGCAAGCTCCCTGCAGCCGGCAGCCGTCAAACGACAAAACAAAACATAAATCAATCTAAAATGCATCGATTTTGCATCAATGCGGTGTGGTGGTTCACTACGTTGGTGATGAGAAGCACTTGGCGACGCGTTAAACGAAGGAAGAGTGGCGAGCGTCGTTTGCGCAGAAAAAGTGCGTCGCAGGTTGCATTGCGTGGCGCTGCAAAAAAAACAAAGCCATAAAAGACGATTGAGGCACAAAGCAAAAGTACTGAGATGACTGAAATGCCTGCTCTGGAACAACAATCGCGCATTTGTTGCGGCATGCAAATGTTGCAAGTTGGAAAATGCCTTTGCAATTTTTGTTTTTTCCTTCCTCCTTTGCTAAGACATGGAATAATAAAAGCAACTAATAGCATTTGTAAGAAAAATGAGTGAGTAGCGGTGAAATGATTATTGCGCTGCGTGCAGAAATCGAGTGTTCCACGAAAAAAAAACAGAAATAAATTGTTGCTGGCGGCAGCGGAAGACGGTGTTTGCTGCAGTTATTTTTCGCTATTTCTTTCTTGCTGTTGCCTATTGTCTCAAAGCAGTTGTGGATTGAGCTACGCATACTCCAATTGAATTCACTGGCTGGGCTATGTTGCTGGTAGCGACTGGCGGCGACTTTGTGACACACTGTGGGCATGGTTTGATAAAGTTATTGTATAAATCGTTTCGTGTTACATTTATAGTACAATATTATGCTTTAGTAAGGTTAATTTCAAATTGAAGTGAAATATATTCGTCTGCAAAAATTTTAATTTTCCTAGGTAGTATCGATAATCAATTTTGTTTGCTTGCTTGGCCGGAAAACAATAGAGGGTTTTCATTACAATTTTATTTCAAATTTGAAATTGAATTGAGCTGAATTTTCTTTGGTATCGAAAACTTAATTTGTTTAAAAATGGTGGCCAAAACTATATTGAACATTTTTTAATAGTTTTTATAATTTTTTTGTTTGTGGATTTAGTTGGACTTAGTTTTTGGAAAAGTTTCCAGAAATTGCGGCACTCGAAATTCTGGCCACAAATTCGCAATAGGCAAACATTCTTTTTTTTTTGTTTTTGTTTATTGAAATGTTCTAAATTTTGAAATACATTTCATTCAATTACAACTATCAAATAATGTTTTTCTGCGGTATTTACAGGAAGTGCGTAATAAGTACTGTGAGGCAGGGGACAGAAATGTATAAGTATATCTGTTGGCCACCCGCTAGCTAAAATTTCTGGAACACAATCACGAGGTTTTTCCCTTAAATGACGTAGTATTGATGTTGTTATCGTGTGAGCTACGATCATTCCGGAAAAAATTTTAGTATTTCTTTCCGACCTGCATGGGGCCCTAGTATGGTGGACTGCGACAATAAAACTGACATACTTAATGCCACTGGAAAGGATTCAACGACTCGCTGCTCTGTGCATAACAGGAACGATGAAAACCACTGCAACGGCGGCGCTGGAAATGATAGTCAGCATTTTACCATTGACCTTATGGCGGAAAACCTGGCAGCGAAATCCGCTGGCTGCTGGGGTATTCACCTGCAGAACCTTCGGTCACAGCTCAATAGGAAATTGGAGCTCAGGTTGCACAGACTACATGACTCCGTACTTTAATTGGAAGAGAAGGTTTCGAATCACAATTGAAGAGGAGGGATGGCATAAAGGCATGAAGCCTGGCCATAGAACTGTTCACATCTATACAGACGGCTCTAAAACTTTAGACGGACTTTAGACCTGCTCCCAGGTATTTACTGCTCAAAACTAGGGATAAGGCAGCCTATCAAGCTGCAAGAGCACAGCAGTATTTTCCAAGCGGAAGTTTTTGCTGTGGGGAAAGCCGCGGAGGTAGCCTACACTAGAACAAGAAAGAACTCAACAATTAATATATACGTGGACAGTGAAGCAGCAATAAAAGCAATAAGCTAGGCTGCATATTTACTGGGTACCTGGTCACAAAGGCATTATGGGGAACGAAATAGTAGATGATATAGCAAAAAGTGCTGTTAGACTACCTTTTGAGCAAGAGAATGACATACCAAAACCGCTAAGCGCAATATACAACGAAATGGGCGACCACATGAAAAGGCAAGTGGAAGCTAGGTGGACTAACCTGACCGCATGCAAAACAGCAAAGGTCATGTGTAGAACTAACGACAAAAAACTGACTCAATTCGTACTTACGCTCTCACGAAAGGACTGCAGAACTAGTATAGATATGCTAACAGGTCATAATCTATTGGCTGCACATGCGTACAAGATAGGTATTGTTAACACGGACAAATGCAGGAAATGCAGTAAGGAGGTTAAGGAAACTTTAGAACACATTCTGTGCGTCGGTCTGGCATTATTAAAAATGCGTTTAAAATGCCTGGGAGCCCCATTGTTTGAGGGTCTGGAGGATGTCTCAAAAGCGGATCTCCCAGCTCTACATGATGTCTACTTTAGGTATTCATAGAGGTCGGTCTCCATCTGGTATCGCTAGGGACAACAAGGTCTGTGCGTGGCCTATTGCCAAGCAGGCTAACCTAATCTAACCTTTCCGACCTTTAAAGTCAAAAGTTCATCTTTCAACGTCCGCCATTTTGTGAAATTTTATTTTGTTTTTTAAGATCATAGTTCACACGATAACGACATTCATACGGAACAATAACTTGTTCGTCTTTTTCATTTCAGTCACTTGTGAATCACGGAATCCGTGTCGCCAGCGACATACCTTTTTTTGGAAGACCCATTTTTGAAGGCTGACAACTTTTTGAACGAACCTCGTAGGGCAAAAAAACTTTTGGTTTTTAACAATAGATCAAAAACTACGACAAAAAAAAAATCTTTTTTCCTCTCCGTTTTACACGCTTTTAAAGAAACACCCAAAAAACACTATTTCAAATGAGACGAGGGCCTTAAGTCTCCGACAGTGCGCATCAAGGTTAGCAAGTCGCCGAGCCTCAGAGTTGGTATGTTTTTCGAGCCTTTTGGTATAAGCTGCAGTGTATTGTTTGGCAACTTCGCACATCTTGATGTTACGATGAAGCCAGTGCCTTTCAAATACCGTAGAGCGTTTACTGCGCTTTTTATAAATTCGTTTTGAAATCACTAAAGTTTTTAAATACGTGTTTGTTTTGCACAGCTGGCATAAGCCCGCACAAGCTTCAATATTTTGAATTCGGCAGTCTCATTATAAAAAATAAACCTTGTTTTTTCAAAGAAAAAGTCAGTGTAAGAACGTGCAAAGAATACAAAGGTAATCACGGGTGATGCAGATTTTTTACAGGATTTTTTTGCATTTGGTTTTTTTCAGACGTAATCGTAGTGCGAGTTGGACAACGTAACTCGTGACTGAAACGTTTTATAAAAATGGTGGTTCAGCAAAAAGTGCATACGCATTAAGCCATGAAGTACATTTTCACCTAAACGGATACGTTAAGCAGCTAAACTGCCACCTTACAGAAAATCCGCATGTCATTCAAAAAACAAAAAATTATGCACACAGAATGAGTCACTGCTTGGTATGTTCCGGTGGTCAGTGGCTAGCGGAGACATCGAAAATGTTGCCAGTAACACCATTACGGTGAACGGTGAGCGGTGCGCGTAATGGCGACATTATGACTAATTTTCCATATATTAGCTAAATTAGATGGCATGTACTTGGAAAATATGCGGTATCAACAGAACGGTGCCACTTGGCACATAGCGCATGAAACCATGACTCTATAGTGAACAAAGTCCCAAGGTCGCTTTATATCAATTTGCGTCATTAATATGAAAATAATATAATAACCGGAAATGAGCAGAAAAAGGAGATTTCACATTTTAGTCCAGTTTATGTGAAGGTCGTGTGCTCATCAATAGTTGAAGTTTGTTCTGTTTCAGACATTTATCTTTATAAGATAAACTCCAAGGATGATATTTTAGAAGATTTAGCTAGGCGAGGCAAAATTGTAAGCGTAACTTCGGCTTGCACGTCATCTAGGCTTCAGCAGCAGAATTCTGGCCGCTCATTTCACACGCACTTCCGCAATCGCCTAATCAGTCGTTGTTCAGACGGCAACGAAGTAACCTGAGAAGGTGGGTGGGTGTGTTGATTTTTTTCATATATCACCAGTACAATCTCAGTTTCTTCATAAACAAATCGCTCACAACTCCGGTTACGTCAGCGAATCAGTGGTTTCCTGCCAAATCGCTGAGAGCCGGCCACACTTCTGCCTTCGGTGTATGAATTTCTTACTTTCAATTTGTATTTTGGTAATGCTGTCATGCCCCTCTTCTTTAATTTTGAAACCTCTATTTGCTTTGTTCATATCAGCTTTTCTTCTTTTACGAAACATGTGTGAAAAAAACCCGACTGCTATAATTTGATTAGCATGCACACATATGAATGTATGTAAACATATTTATTTGTATTTAATTAGTTGGTTTTTGTTTATTATTGTCTAAGCCGATGGAAATGAATTTTAATTTATGAGTCGTTATAATCTCGAGAATAAGTTGCCCTACTTCACAGCGAAAAGAACAAAATACATAGAACTAAATAAAATAAATTTGTTTTATTTGTGTTCATATGCGAAATTTGGCATGCTTGCAAATTGCACAAACTCACACCATCGCGTCGTTGGTGTAATGGTTAGCATAGTTGCCTTCCAAGCAGTTGATCCGGGTTCGATTCCCGGACGACGCACACTTTTTTTACCTTATTTTACCCTATTTTTTTGCATACTTTTATTTTTATATTTTTTTAAGCACATTTTGTTTTATTAATAATAACAAATTTAATTTGTAGGGAAGAAAGTTTAATATGACTCTCGAATGAACGAGTTCGCCGTCGCAGCAGTGGTATGCCCTGCTTGCATGGACTAAAAATAACTATAAAAATAGTTATAATAATAATAAAAATCATAATGATAGCAAAAAATAAGAATATCAATAAATTTAAACAAAACATAAAAAAAAAAAAAAAATTAAAAAAATAGTGCCAACACAACATCCAGCACGAAACTGCCATTGTGTTCGGTAAAAATGGCTCACGCGTTAAGCGGGGAGAAGAGTGATGGGGAAATAATAACAATAATTACTATATTCACAATCAATTTATTTAAAGTTTTCTTACAACTTTATTACAACATTGCATTAAATTATTACTTAAATTGTGTAAGTTCTTGTAACTTCCTTGATATTTATTCTCATATACACGCCGTTGCGAAATTTTAACCCCACCTCAATTTTGTTTTTTATAAAAATATATAGTTCATATTACAACAAAATCCATACAGCAAAAACCAAAAATGTAAAGTTTCAAACTTTATATAAAATTTTCCCAAATTTTGTAAAATTTTTTAAATTTTCATCAAAACTATACACTTTTTAACCGAAATTCTTAGAATTTGTTTGGGTATGCAGTTTTATAGCACATTGAATTTTAGTTTAACAAAATGTAAGTTTCAAGTGACCACAAAATACCGCTGATTTTTGAAAATTTTTGTCACTGAGGTGTCACAACTTTTCTTCCATACAAAGTGCATGCGCCAATAGTTTTAAGTGGAAGAACAAGCACCGCCAACGAAAAAGAAAATGCAAAAATATTCATGCAGTAACATTGTTTTTGGCACTAATTTCTTCATTAACAACTAATCAATTTTCTTCGGAATTGGCTAATTATAAAAGATTTATGGATGTACCAAATTTTCCTTCTTATTTTGGCTAATATATTAATGAAATAAGAACAATAATAAAAAAATGCATGTATTACAAAAACATATATTGTTGGTGAAGCAATATTTTTGGTATTCATATTTTTTCACTGCAACAAATATACAACAATTTTTTCAGTAGTAATAAATTTTCTTCAGTTTTGATTTTTTTATCGACGTGCTTCAATCTTTGACTTTCTGCGTCTTTTCTTCTTTTTTCGTGCATATACAATAATAAATAGATATATTTTCATTAATTTTACAATTTTAAATTGACTTTTTGTATGTGAGAACATACCTAAATACATACCTATATATTAATAATTTAATTTTAATTTATTTAAAGTTAGTATTATCATTAAAAAATTATAATCTGGTGCAATTTAGAACGACAGCAACTCAAGCCAAAACCGAAAGAAATTGAATTCGCGCAAATGTATTAAAACGACAGAATGCTACTACTGGCCTTGCTTGCTTTCCCTCTACATTTGTGCCATCTTCTCACAGTCAACGCACAATCAACACACTCAACACCCATTCACACACATATACCTATATATGCATGCTCATCAACCCCCAGTCAAGTGCACACTTTAGCAAGTATTTCATAACAGCTGCGGTGTCCGAGCGGTTAAGGAGATGGACTTGAAATCCATTGGGTTATGCCCGCACAGGTTCGAATCCTGTCCGCAGCGAATAATTTTTTTATTTTTATTTCTTTTTTTATAACATTATTTTATTTTTATTTAATGGGAAAAATAATCTAATAATAGAAAAAAGTAAGTTTGGCTAATTGTTAAATGAGAAATTATGAAAAATTATCGTCTTGTAATTGGCAAATATTTTAATTAAATGAGAATAAAAGAAACAAGAATAAATATGTATTATTGTATGTTATTTGTGGTATTAAAATATATTTTTTTAATAATTTTTTATATTCTATTTTTGACTTTGATAAGAAAAAATGTGCCGCAATTAATAATTTTAGTTGTTATTTTTTTCAAATGCATTTATTCGAATAAATTCTAATTTATAGCTGATAGCAAAAATTTTCAAATTAACAAATTAGTGTTTTAAAAAATAGTAAGCGAAACAATGAACACCGATCCATTTGCCGCAAGAGTTTCAGATCTCATTTCGACGGCTCTTCCCATAGAAAAAACACGGAAATTTTTTTTTTTTTTGATATAGGCTTTTTGATATTTTAAAAAAGTTACATTAGCGTACGCAAACCACAAAAAGTCAGTCATTGGAGAATATTCATACTTTTCCTTTGATGCTATCCATCATCACTGGATGCATCAGAGTTGAAGCAGTCACATACTCGGCTGATGGCTTCCATTTTGTGCGAAACGAGTTTTTATTTTTAACAAAGCCTTTCGTGGATTTCAAATTTCAGTTAACCGCTGCCCAGTATGGCTCTGTAGGGCGTAGCTCTGCATATTTTGGTGGGTTGCTCTACTTGGGAGAAAAGTGCACGCCATTGTCTTTATTGCGAATAATCCCTGTTTTGCAATACTGCGAAGTAGCAAGACCAGGCCAAAATAATACACGAAATAATATCCCTATGCTGCTTTATAAAGGGTAAAAAATTCCTTTTCTAAGCATTCGTTTATGTACACCTCCTGATTTAGCAAACCAGTTGTAACAAAAATTTCACTTCTTTCGTCATAAGACTCATTCACCTTCCCTTTACTTTCCGCGGCGTAGAACTGCTTCTTAAATTGTCCCCCTTTCATTGTTGTTGTTGCCATTGTTGTAACATCTTAAAATTCCCCATAAATGTTTGGTGAATGCTGCTTAGAGAGACTTCCTTGGCTGAATATAAAACAGTGTCATTTCCGTAACGAATAACGTCGTTACGTCGTCCATTACGCAGTAGTAAAATTTTATAAAAAACTCTTCGTTTAATCAGCGAGCTCAAGAGCTAAAGAATGAATTTTATGAATTTCTGAACTCTTATTACATTTTAAAGTAAATATTTTATTTAAATTTTTTTTTTTTAATTTTAAAGTTAAATAAACTATCTCTAGTAATTTAAGCTCTAATTAGCTCTAAGTGATCTGCAAAAACTATTATGTTTTCGACTCAAAATAAACCAAAATAAAAAAAATTACGTCAGCTGAGCACTCTTTTTAAATTCTTGAAAGAAAAATTGGCGAAGTAAAGAATTTTCACACATAAACACCTTCAGGCTTCTCTTTAAATGAATTTTCTGATGTCCCATGATTTTTGCTCCAGAACCTTTTATTCGCTTAACAACAGAAATATCTTCTTTATTTTTTTTAGTTACTCTTTTTACCGTAGAAGTGCAAACTCCAATATGATTTCCTACACATTTTCGCGCCCATATTGGACTCTTTCGTAAAGTGGGCTAAACTTTTTTTCTTAGTTCGAGTGCAGTTGCTGCCATTTTTCTGTACGTCATTCTTCATACTGTAAAAATAGACTTACGTCAAGTAAATATTTCTATTTGACAAAAAATCATAGTCTATTTCTTTAGTGAGTCTAAAAGTATTTTTCTTGAAACAATGAGAGGCCTGAATGTTTCCATGTACCCTCCTTACTTGACTCCTATTCGAAGTGGAATATTCTGGAAGATTTTCTATAACTGCAAACTGTTTGAAGCCATTCTATTGTTTGTCACCGCCAAGTAGTCAAATTAGATATCGGTTTCGAGCTCGTTGAGTTCTTAATATGGTGTCTCCTATTAATTTGGTGCGGAGTATGAAGAAAATGTTTGATGAAAAAAGGGATTGATCTTCATATACTTTACTTTAATTTTGACCAGCTTCCCGCGTTGAATATTCCACGGTGCATCCGTTTGATTTTTTTTTTTAATTTTTTTTTCATTTTCTATTTTATTTCTCGTACTTCTATTGCGGTTATTATCATGCTTGTTGCTATTGCTATTGTTGTTGCCGCTGCTGTAGTTGGCTATGCAAATAGCTGGCTTTTACCGTGCGGCTTGCGTAAATAATAACAATAATTGTTTGGCATTTCGCAAACGCAAAGAGCAATTGGTGGCAGAAATGCCAAAGCAAATGAGATGCATGTTGCAACTTCCCGTTGTAACAAAACGTGATAAAAGCAACTTGAATGCGTATGCATGCATATGTGCGTGTGTGTGTGCGTATAATACAAGTTTGCATAGATGCTTGAATGCAAATGATGTTGTTTTTGCTACATTCTATATGCACCACATCTACGTGCGCGCTTGTGTGTGTGTGTGTGTGGCATGTGCGTCACTTGGCATTGCGTTTGCCGCATTTCAGCGCGCACTAATTGCATGGCTGTTGACCACGACCAATTGTACGTACAATAATACGTACAACAACAACAACGAACACAACAACAACAACAACAAGTACAAACAACAACAATAGCACAACAACAGCAGCGATGTTAGCACTCTTAAAGTATACTTGCTTGCGCGTGCCGCTGATTTGTGCAACGCAATGCCACAAACAAATCAAAGCAACTGAACTTGCAACACAAACACACTTGCAAGTGTACACGCAAAATAACAAAAGAACAAAAAAGAGAACAACACGTGTAGCATCAACTGTTGCCGTTTGTTTTCGCTTTTTTTTTCTATTTTCTCGTTTGTTGTGTGGCATGCAACATACGTTATTTGCATGCGCGATTTATTTGCCATGCTAAATAAGTGGTTTGGCATTTAAAGTGGCGCTTCATTAGAATACAGCGGCGTCGACGCGCATGATCGAATGAGGCAGATGTGGCTAGTTGCATACATATGCACATATACGCACCAGCTGTGGCAACAACAACAACAGTAACTGTAGTTGAGGCTGCAAATAGCTTGATTTGCGCCAATTTGTGATAAAAAGTAGTCCGGCAACCACCTGCGTGCGTATGTACGTATGTACGTGCATAGGTATGTAGGATGCATGCCACCACATTGTTGCCGCACGCCAGGAAACGCAACAAAATTACATTTTATGGTTGTTGTAAAAGAAGGTTGATTGTTGAAAAGCGGTATTTAGTACAAGTGATACGTTGAAGTGGCATGTGAAAGGCTTTTAGTGAATGTTGCAAGCAAGCAGGTGGTGGATAGATAATTTCTATGGCAACAATTTGGTGCTGCCAAACTATGTAACCAAATTTGTTGTATGGTATAATGTGTCAGCTTGAGACGAGCAGCATGCGGCAAGGTAGCGTGAGGCGTGCGAAGTGCGCTCGTTGCGACTGCGTCTTCTTCTTCTTCATATTATATATTCAGCGCTTTCTCATTTTATTTTCTTTTTTTAATTTTTTTTTTCGCTTTCGTTTTGCTTTTGAAACTTTTTCAGTCTGCATAGTTGATTAATGCCTTGCCATATTTTACTTGCCACAACGCACAATTCGTTTGTAAACTGTGTGTTTCGTGGAAGTGGTATAGTCATGGTGACTCTGTTGCAGCCATAGAGTTATGTTGCACGCATTTTTACGAGCAATGCGCACATTCTCGAATTATTGTCACTTCGCCATTCCGCCGCGCTGGACATGCGGCCAAGTGATAAATGAGGTGATGGCGCATGCGCCTGCAACATCAGTAGTTCACAACAACCACACAACAATAAGGAGACCTTCGTAGAGCCCATGCAATTAATTTGTGACTCGCTGTGCCTACTCCGGAACAAATAAGCTGCCACATGGCACCGCTCTAACATTTTATTTTACCCTTCCTGTGCAACATGCGTTTGCGCAGCATAATGTAGCGCGCTGGTGGGCTGTCGCACTCAAAATTAAAATGAGAATTAAAATTTTGCAACAAAAATCAACAAAACAATTGTGGATAAAGTAGAATTATGTAAAATTGCACAAAAGCCTTTGGTGGTGGCACGCAAGACGATAGTGGATGTGTGGTGCTGCTGCAAAGCTTATCGCCGGCAGACGATAAATCAGCAGACCATAGTAGTTAACAACGACAAAAACAGCAATAACAACAGCGAAAGAGTGCCTGTGGTCGCATTTGCCACTGAGATAAGCTGCCATGCCATGCACATGCGTGCAACGCATAGCTGGCTGCGCGTGTTACACGCGCTTTGTCCGCTACTGTATAGCGGCTTGCCACAATAATGTATTAAAAAATATAAATTAAAGCTAGACCAAAAATCAGCTGAACGGTTGACAGCTTTGAACGTGCCACATTCATGCCACCCCGCTTATATGTGGCTGCATACACTTTTGCACATTTTTGTTATTGTACGCGCCCTTTTTCACATGCGCGCACACTCACCTAACGCATGCGTGGGTGTGTTGGCACATCATGCGGCATGCCACAAGTAATGTAAACAATACTTTAGCTTCGGCTGCTTGTCTTGTTTTCGGTGCTACCCGATTTGACATCCCGGCTGATATTGCAACCATTCGACAGTTGCTGCTGCTGCATGTTTTCAAAAATAATTGACATGAACTTTTGTGGCATTTATAGGTGGCAACATTATGCACTCAGCTGCCAGACCGCATTAGAGCTTGAAAGACATAACGTGACTGCTGGATTTTTATGGGCAAACATTTTTTTTCTGTTTTTTTTTTGTCAACTTTGCCACTGTTACTGCAATTACGCATGTCTGCTGTGGTATGCAGCATTTGAAAGTGTGCGCCTGTATGCGTGCGTTTGTCTACATGTTTGAGTGACGTAATACGGGTAACACCTTTGTGACGAATTTTCGCCCAAATATGCATAAATCACGCGTCGTTAGGCTTATAAACATTTTGTGTCATGTTGCGCAACATATACAAATGAGCGCATGTTGATGTTTATGTGCAACAAGCAAAAAGTTGGCAGTTTAATAAGCTGGCAGGCATACAATTGGGGTTATGAGCGGGGTGCATTTGAGTTTTGTTAATGTTTTGTTGTTGCTTTTAGAAATAGTAAAATGTTACTGAGATTTGTTGTAATTGACTATACCCATTTAAGTTGCAAGCACTGAAGGTTGGATGGAAATGTGGAACTCATACTCTGACATGATAAAAAACTTGGGGCCCTTTGGTCGACAAATTCTATTTAGGGATCCAGTCTGAAGGCTAGTATTAAATTCACAGCCGTGAAATTACGCCAGCAACATTGATTGTCCACTGAGAAGAAACGCCAAATTTATGAGCATCACTCCTGAAGCAATTGGTAAATTTGTGATATGAAAAAAAAAATTTGCTTTCATCGATTTCGTTCAGAAATTTAGTGTTAAAGAAAATATCGAAAATGTTGACAAAATCACAGAAATAATAGAAGATGGCCGGGATATCAGTAGTCGTAGCATCGCCCAGGAGCTAAAGATCGACCAATTTTAAGCTATTTGCGCAAAGCTGGATTCAAAAAGAAACTCGATGTTTGGGTGCCTCACCAATTAACACCAAAAAATATGAGGAATCAAATTTCTATCTAAGAAGCTTTGGGCAAACGAAATAAAATCGACCTATTTCTTAAACGGATGGCGACTGCGGATGAGAAATGGGTAACATACGGCAATACTGTGGGAAAACGATCGCAGTCAAAGCGTAATGAAGCAGCTCAACCAAACGTGTGCCAAACCAAGACTAATGGCCAGGAAGGTTCTACTGTGTATTTGGAGGGACTTCAAAGGAATCATTTATTATGAGTTGGTCATAGGGAAGACCAAACACGAAATTCTGATCTCTACTACCAACAACAGGACTGTTTGAAAACAGCTATTGAACAGAAACGCCTAGAATTGATCAACAGAAGACGCGTTGCGTTCTATCAGGGCAACGCACGGCCACATACATCTGCAGTGACTCGCCAAATACTCCTGGAGCTTGGTTGGAAGGTTTTAATGCATCGACCATACAGTGAGGGTCTGCCACCAAGCGATTACCACCTTTGCTCGCATTGCAAAACTTCCTGAGTGACAAGAAATTGGTGTCAAGAGAAGATTGGGGAAAATCGATTGCTAGAGTTTTTCGCTTATATGGATCAAGGCTTCTATGAAAATGGCCACAAATAAAGAAAACGGTGCATATTTGACCCAAATCAGACAATCCGAAACATCTTAAATAAACTTTTCAATTTTGCGCAAAAATATTGTATTTCTCATTCCCTTAATTTATATTGAAACAAAAAAATAGGTATGAAGAAAATTTACTTACACTCTTTGCGAAGACATTTCGCTTAAAATGTCATTCTTCGGAGTGAACTCAGGGACTTCACTCGCATGCGAACTGTCAAACTGGCATGTTTCGCGGTGTTTTTACGCTTTGAACTGAATAATACTTGGCCGTGAGATACATACGAAATTTCACGCATATTTCATGGGGACGCAATTTGTATGGCTTTTGACAACCATTTCATGGGAAAGGCGAAATATTTACTACAAGGAGGCGATGAAACACTGAAAACATAATCATTTAAAAGGTTTGCCTAGGGAAAAGCAACTAAAAGTTACTGTTATAAATGTTGATGCTCTATGCACGGTGACTATAAGATTTAAGGTACCTGCTTCAGAATTTAGCGAATATCTTTCAAATCCACTTTCGAACCGTCCATTCTTAATTGGTCAATTTAACATATTCAGGATGAAAGATGCTATGGGTATCGGGAATAATGATCAGCATTGCCTTCAGTCGAATTTGTTGGCTGCTGTGCACTCTTTTTTCACACATATCGTCACTCTGAATCAACGCAACAAAAAATTCTCTCCGTTTGATACTCACTCGGAGTTATAATGTCTTTAATTTAATTTTTTTTTCTTAATTTTGGTGTTTCACCGAGATTCGAACTAACGTTCTCTCTGTGAATTCCGAATGGTAATCACGTACCAACCCATTCGGCTACGTCGGCCGTTTGTAATGACGAGCCTTTTTATGGCAGAAATACACTCTTATTTCTTCATTTTTCCTAGATTCGAACCTATGGCGCATCAACCTAACCCTACGGCGACTCAGTATATACTGGGTTCATAAGGTGGCGCAAAATTAATCATCCAATTTTATTTTTCAATAAATTTTTTTACTAAACAAAACAAAAAATGTTTTTGAGTGATGGAATTTTTTTATTTTGACCACGAATATGTGATTAATTTTGCGCCTCCCTGTATACGGAAACGAAAAAAGAAGTTGGAAATAAGTATAAGAAACATATTTGGGGTCTTGCTTTATATTTTATGGCAAAAGGAATATGTGCACATACAAAAAGTTTCGTGTACCATATTTGTTAAATGAAATAAATGCGCAACACAATCAAGGAAAAAAAAAACAAATATAAAAAATCAACTTTTTAGCAACTTAAACAATTCATTTGATTTTACTTAAATTGAATAATGAAGCAAACAAAAATTTTTTTTCCAAATTCTAGCTAAAAACCGTAGAATTGAGATGATAAATTTGTGAAATTTTAAATTTTTTTCATAGAATTTCAAACTTCGATTTGTGCGGTTTTTGTTAAACAATGATCCGTACTTTTATAAAAAAGCAACATTTACTTGAAAACAGAGTAAAATTTTCAAAACTTGTCGAACTGTTGACGTGCTCTCTTTTGTCATGGACTGTATGTAGGTCAGTAAGTGTCTCACAGAGAAGCGGAGATTATTACCAAAATGTATGCTTCAGTGCCATTTTCCACTTCTGTGTCAAAAATTGAACAAGAATAATTGAATAAAATAGGGTTACGAAAGGCTTGGCTTTTTTTTCAAGAGTAAGTTAAATTTTTCGCTCCACAAAGCCTACTCACCCATACCAATTATGCCACAATTTGCTAGAAATCGGGCAGCGACAGCTTGGACAACATACACAAAAGCACAAAGGCGTTCACGCCAGAAACCTAAATGCCACTCGCACACTCAGATGACCTCAGCGGGTATCTGATTTCGAGTGCACAGCATGAAATTTGATATCACCTTTTGCAGCAATCACAAAAAAAAAGCAAAGAGACCCAAGCAAAACTATCAAAATATTTGACACTGAAATGTCATTAATAATAATTGTAAAAATTGCCGAATAACAAGAACAACAACAAAATAGCAATTTGCAACGCGTAATTGCCACCCAAAAGCGTGTACAAAAAACGCTATGGATAACTTTTATGCGGCCAGAGAGATGCAAATCGCTGGAAAAAGTATTTGCGGTTACGCTAATGCTGGCGCCGGTAACAGCAACGGTAGCGGTAGCAGCAACTGCCGGGCTTGGTCCACTGGGCGCGCATGCGCGGTACGCATTTGAAATCGATACAGCACGCAGCGCCAGCTATCGACGCTTGCTGTGCCTTAAAATTGATATGCCAAAAGGTGCAACAACAGCAAAAACTAAAAAAAAAAACGAGAAAAAAACGCACAAAAAAGGTAGCGCGCAAATGTTGCATGAAACAAAAAAATAAAAAAAAGGAGTAGAATAGCTGAACGACGACATTATGAATAATAACAACAAATAGAAAAACATGGTTTGTGCAATAGCTGGACCGCCAGAGTAGTAGCCGCCCATTTGGTGGCACCATGCAACATGCAGAGCAATTTATTAATGAGGTTGCAAGTTGATTGCAAAAACTGACTACCGCAGTGGCGCGCATAGGTTGGTTGGTGCATAGCCATTGGGGTAAGTGGTGCAGCAGCGTTTGTGCTTTACTGTGTGGCATGTTAGATTTTTTGCTTTTGTTTTCCTATAACTGGCTTTTTATAGTTGTTTTCAGTGGTAATTTTAGCAGCAGCGATATTGACAGCCTGCCCCCGCCGATGCCGCTACCACCGCCGATGCCTACAAATTGACAATGCCAGCGGGTGCTGGGCATTTATTGAACTTATTAGCGCATTTTTAACTTGCAACATGCGGCTTGTAACGTGCAACAAGTCAGGCTTGTGCTTGTAATTGTTAGACGACGGTCGAAATGCGTTTCCTGTTGCTATTTTTCTTAGTTTTGTTTTAATTATTTGTTGATTTTGTTGTTGCTGGTTTGCTTTTGCTCACTTGCTCACCACTGGCAATATCAAGCGCTTTTTGTTGGCGATACAATATCGCGTAATGTCTCGTCTCGCCACACTGCAAATGAGGTGTCAAATGACAAACGATAAGTGCTGCAACGAGCATGCAAGCAACGCATGTAGCATGCAACAACAGCGCATGCACACACCAATAGACCAGCACCAATAAACACATGCAATGCGGCACAATCAGTGTTAAATGCGAGCACGCGCATGCAACACAACGCATTTAGGCGTGCATTAGTCACCACAAACCAACAGACATATACATGTGGCATGCCACTCTTTTTTGCCAGCTGTGCGCACTCTCAATATCCACGAGGTCAGAGAGTGCGTTCATGCTGCATGCATTTCTGTGTGTATGTGTGTGTGTGAGTGTATGCTTGCTTGTTTGTCACATGCGTGTCGGCGCCAATTGTTGTTGCAACATGAGTGCGCGTGCGCGGCCGGTCACAAATAATCCGCTTCGTTTGCTTGTGGCACATTTATCATTATTGCGGTTGCCACGACTGGACTCCTCCTTCTTGCTGCCACATTCTGCAAATAAAATTAGCCGAGGTCAAAGTATTGCCTATTGGCGTGACATGGCATGGTGCGATGTGTTGTGGTGTGGTATTGTGGGTGCAACACAAAAAGTAGAAAAACAGCTGTGCGCTTGTGATTGCAACCAAAGCCGCACATTTATTAGCTTCAGTAGAGATGCATACATACACATACACACACACACATCCATGCACCTATTGTATCTATATACATATTGGTGGTTGCCGCCTCTTTTAAGCCACCAAATTATTTTGCGTGATTTTCCGATTTGCCAGCACTTTTTCATTCTATTGTTGTTGCTATTCGGTTGTTGGCATTTGACAACTGTTGCAAGCTGGCGATTGTGATTGCGATTGCGATTTACATTTTATTGGCGAGTCATAAAAACGTCAAGGATTTATTTGTTACTGCGCTTTGTGCTAATTTTCCACTGCGTTTCAATGAATTCCCCCGCTCCCCAAAAAATAAAAAAATAAATGCGTGGTTGTGTGTATGGTCAGCATTGAAATGACTGTGTATGAGCGCTTATGTGTGCCCCTCTTTTGTTTGTCTAATTGGCGTGTCATTACCATTTGTAAGCCACTCATAAATCAATTGCATAAGGTAGCTATGCATTTTGTTGCTATAAAAGGTAGGTAATTTTTTTCTTAATTCTGCCTCAAATTGCGATAAGCTTGCCGCATACAAAAAATACAACAAATCAAATAACGGCTTAAAGTATCAGCAAGTGAATGGTGCTGGCATTACTTTAATGTATTTGCATTTTTTGTCTTTCGTCTATGGCTTTTAAGCTGTGAATTTGTTAATGTTTCTGCCCTGCGGTGCGTATGAGTAACATGCCGCTGGTCACTTACACTTCATTACCGGACACACAGAACAACGCAGCGTTCTTGAATGATTTGCAATGTCTTAAGCTTGTAGATTGAAATGCTTTTGACATTAAGTCGTAATTTATTTAGTTCTTTGTTGTGTGATTTTTTAATTGTTATTCCGAAAGCGCGCTTGATTGATTTGTGTGGAATATCAAATATACTCGCCTCCCTGAACTCGCTTGATTTCTACAAATACTTTTTACGACCGCATACTTCTAGAGCTCACAATCTAATCTTGACTTAAATTTAAATCAAATCTCACTAAGTTTTTATGCTACCCATAATTAAATGACAGCCACACAGTTTCATTCGAGCGTTGGGTTGTTTGAAGGTAAGAGATTTATGTGCACTATAAAAAATGTATGGGATAAATATGTACAGCGACACTAGGTGTAGCTACAAAGTAGCCAAACTGATGTTGTGAAATATTTTTGTTTTGATTTCATACATTTCTACTTATTATGACCTTCGATATACACAGTTATGTATGCCATATCACTGGAATCAGCCATACGAATGGTCATTTGGTCGAAATACTGAAGGGTGTCTTCCTCTGTCAGTTTTTTCATAGTTTCATCGCACTGAAATCTTTTTCTTTTTAATGTAGATTTTACTTTGGGAAACAGAGAGAAGCTACACGTGCAAAATTTTGCGAATAAGTTGGACGACCTAATACTGAGATGCTGCACTTGGCTAGTGACAGATAATACAGGTGGTATGAAACGGCGCATTGTGCTAATGTGCAATCCTTTACAAGTCTTCTCAAACTTTGGCTAGTGTTTTTGCTATTCTTAGGGAATACACTGAAGGTGTACAATAACATACTTTATATATGAAGAAAAAAAACCATCATCATCATCACACCAATCTCTATTATTCTCCTATAATTTTTTTTGGCTAACCACAAGAAGTACCTTAATCTGAACTAAGGCTATGGCTGCACTATTTAGTGCAAAGAAGCGAAAGTTCAGCGCTCGAAAAACGAGGATGTTGCTCCTTCCAAAACATATCCTCTCAGTCTCGTGCTTTATTGCTCACAACACGTGCGTAACTTGTAAACCGTTAATATTGAAAATCAGGATCCTTCCATAGACTGAGCAGGTACAAAGAGGACCCAAACTTGTAAGTGAGTCAAACAACGCAGTAAAAAATTTAAATATTTAAGTACAGCCAATTTAGTATGGTGACCGCCGTAGTTGATTGAGGTCGTGCGTAGGTTCGAAACTACGCGCATGAAACATCAAATTTAAGAAAAAAAAAATTTTCTAATAGCCTCCTCCTCTAATAGTAATTGCAAACCTCCGAGCGTATTTCTATCAACAAAAAACTTCCCATTTGCCGTTCGGAGTCGGCTTAAAAATCTAGGTTCCTCCATTTGTGGAACAATATCAAGACACACGCCACAAATGGGGAAAGAGCTCGGCCACATACTTAACAGAAGAGTGCGCGCCAATTATTTATTTATTTTTATTAAAAATAGTAGTAGCGAAGGGAATGTTAATGGTAATATTTATTTATAAGAAAATGTATGGTAATTATAAAAGTAATGTATATTAGTAAAAACCGTTATGGTAATCGTAATGATATTACTAATAATAATGGTAACAAAGGATATTCCAATAAGAGGTATTTTTTTGATATTCAAAGGAAAATGATATTTTTAATATAAATTATCGGATGCTTATTTCATTATAAAGAATTGCAAAGTGGCTGCCCTATGTCCTCGATAGCCTCACTAATTCCATCTCTGAGGTCTTCAATCGACCCTGGGTTGTTGGCGTAGACCTTCTCTTTCACGTGGCCCCAAAGAAAAGAGCCACAAGGTGTTAAATCACCATATATCGGTGGCCAATTGTGATCACCTCAGTTAAGATAGTGAAAACAGTAATGGTAATGGTAAGGGTATGGAAATAGTAATGCGACACGTTGCGGTAATGATAGTAAGTACAGTAATGTTAATGGTATTGGTAATTGTAATGCTTTTAGTAATTGTAATGGTATTGGTAATTGTAATGGTATTGGTAATTGTAATGGTAATAGTAATGGTAATGAAAATGATAATGGTACTCGTAATATTTAGAGTAATCGTTATCGTAAGAGTAATGGTAAAAGTATTGGTAAGAGTAATGGAAGTGGTAATGATACTGGTAATGTAATATTGGTAATAAAATTATAATGATAACCGTAATTGTAATAGTAAAGAGAATAAAAACCCATTGAATTTAAAAAAAAGCAAGCCCAGAGCAAGTTGCATAATACAACGGAAAACAAATTGTAAGTTTTGTTGAAAACTCATAGATAGTGAAAACAGTAATGGTAATGGTAAGGGTATGGAAATAGTAATGCGACACGTTGCGGTAATGATAGTAAGTACAGTAATGTTAATGGTATTGGTAATTGTAATGCTTTTAGTAATTGTAATGGTATTGGTAATTGTAATGGTAATAGTAATGGTAATGAAAATGATAATGGTACTCGTAATATTTAGAGTAATCGTTATCGTAAGAGTAATGGTAAAAGTATTGGTAAGAGTAATGGAAGTGGTAATGATACTGGTAATGTAATATTGGTATATTAATAAAATTATAATGATAACCGTAATTGTAATAGTAAAGAGAATAAAAACCCATTGAATTTAAAAAAAGCAAGCCCAGAGCAAGTTGCATAATACAACGGAAAACAAATTGTGAGTTTTGTTGAAAACTCACTCCAAAAATATCTAACTAGCTTATCGGCTTTACAATTTAAAACTCAAAACAACTCGTATGTGAACCTTCATTTACCGGCTGTCTATAGAAATATTTAAGCGAATCTAGCACAGTTAGCTATCCAAAGCGGGGGAATGTAATAAACGATTATGGGTGGCATAAATGTTGTATATTTAACTAAAAACAGCGGAAAAATTAAAACAAAAATATCTTACTGCAGGTTTTTACTAATTGTTTTTAACTGTTTTGTGTTTTAACGTAAATGTCTTTCTACAGTTAAGAAGTTGACGTTGCAGTTTCGCGAGGCAAATAACGAAAATCAGCCAACAGGTAAAGCAAAAAAGTCACTTCTGGGGCTGGGTTCATAAAAAGTGTGGTCATAAAAAATACTCGTAACTATTAAACCTAAGAAGACAAACTTAAATTAATATTAAAATGGAAATTAACATAGTGTTTTTTTCGTAATGTGAATAGTAATTGTTGAAGAATAAAAGTGAATGCGCGACTAATGTTAAATATTTCAGTTCATAATGTCTGCCTATGCAGTTTGAACGTATGAGTTTGTACATGATTTTATTGTTGTTATATACCTTCATATGTATGTGTGTACATATGTAGCCAAAGTGACCGCATTTTCGTATAAATAACAGGCATAATTGAAAATTGAAAGCGTTGCAAATGTTGTGGCAGTTATAGTTTTTATGCATGCGACATACTTAGATAAATAACATACCCGTGTACAGACTAAATAAGTACTAAAATTACATACATAGGTTTATATATGGTACTCACATAAAACCACTAATATGGCAAACATTTATATTGTGAGGTTATAACAAATATTTTGGCTACCGAGCTGGGCCAGTGTACGCTAAAAAGAATTTGGATTAGGCCAATTGAGGCAGGAGCTTTTTTTTTATACCCAGCGATGGTTTCAGAAAGTGTGAACTTTTTCCAACTTTTAGTATTTTTGGAATATGAAGTATGGGAGTATTGGCATTCTGATTTGAATTAAAAGAAAATTAAATTAAAATGTTTCTATGGAATAGAAATCCGTTAGCAGTATTAGTAATGACTGTAAGTACAATTAACGGTATCAATTAAGACAAAACTGGTTATCGAGGCAATGGTAATGACACTTATGAGAGTAATTGAAAGGTAATCGTAATGATAAAGGTAATTATAACGTAAATGGCACTGCTAATGCCTTTGATAATGATAATAGTAATGATAATGGGGATGATAGTCTTAATGATATTAGTAATGGTAGTGGTAATGGAAATAATAATGGTAATTAATGAGGTTATACTGATGAAAATTGTAATAGTAATGGTTAAAGTAATGGCAATGAAAATGGTTTTAATAATGGTAATGGAAATTATAATTTTAAAGGTAATGCCAATGGTCATTGGAATGATAAAGGAGATGTTTATGATAGCGGTATTAGTAATGGTTATGGTAATTGTAATGCTATTAGTAATTGTAATGGTATTGGTAATAGTAATGAAAAGCGTGATGTTAATGAAAATGGTATTAGTAATGGTTTTGGTAATGATTATGGCAATGATAATACTGGTGATAATGGCAACACTGGTAATAATGGCAATGCTGATAATAATGGTAATAGCAATTCTTCCTTAAGGTAAATAGTAATGGCAATGGTAATGCAAATGGTAATCTCAAAGTAAAATATAGTTGTAGTAGTTAGTAATGGTAATAGTAATAGTCATGGTAATGTTGATGATAATATGCTAATGCAATACTCAGTAATGGTAATGGTAATGGTAATAGTAATAGTAATGGTAATGGCAATGGTAATTCTAATAGTAAGGGTAAACTGAAATATAGTTGTACTAGTAATGTTAATGTTAATAGTGATTGTAATGGTTATTATAATAATAATGGTAACGCCATACTTAGTACAGGTAATTTTAATGGTAATGGTAATGATAAATTGACATATATACAAAGTAATGGTAATAGTAGTAATCATGGTAATGTTGATGATAATGTGAATGCTAACGCTATACTCAGTAATGGTAATGGTAATAGTAAGGGTAATGACAATGGTGATACTAATAGTAAGGGTAAACTGAAATGTAGTTGTACTAGTAATGCTAATGTTAATAGTGATTGTAATGGTGATGATAATGATAATGTTAACGCAATACTTAAAAAAAAAATAAATAATAATTGGCGCGTACACTTCTGTTAGGTGTTTGGCCGAGCTCCTCCTCCTATTTGTGGTGTGCGTATTGATGTTGTTCCACAAATGGAGGGACCTACAGTTTCAAACCGACTCCGAACGGTAGATATTTTTATGAGGAGCTTTTTCATGGCAGAAATACACTCGGAGGTTTGCCATTGCCTGCCGAGGGGCGACCGCTATTAAAAAAATGTTTTTATTAATTTTGCTTTCACCGAGATTCGAACCAACGACCTCTCTGTGAACTCCGAATGGTAATCACGCACCAACCCAGTCGACTACGGCGGCCGCCAGATACTTAGTACAAGTAATTTTAATGGTAATGGTAAATATAAATTGAAAAGTAGTTGTAATAGTAATGGCAATAGTAAGAGTAATGGTAATGAAGTGAAATGAAATATAGTTGTAATAGTAATGATAATCGTAATAGTAATGGTAATAGAATACTCAATAAATGCAATATATATATATAGGCATAAAAGCTCATAAGTGAGAAGAATATTTCGATAGATAAAGGAAACAAAGAATGTCGCTGTGTTCTGTGTATTATTTCGTATATTATAAATCGCTTTCGGACTCTAATGAATACTAAGCGGCCCATGTCAGAGGAACTTTCAAAGCTTAGGGGTTCAACTTTATAATATAAAAGTTAAAGTGCAACAATCTCTATAGAAAATATGTATCTTCGGGACCACTCATAATCCTCAAGACGAGTCTAGCAGCCCCTCTCAGACTTTGCTTGCGAAAACGTTTAAGTAACCAGTAATTGTCATAACTGGCTTTTGGTCTATCGAAGAACAAGCAGCGAAAATGGGTATCCCTCATAATACATACAAATAATCGGAGAAAAAGGGGACAATCTTCCATTTCCTCTGTGAATGCCCTGCCCTATGGAGGGACAGAATGTTAACCCTTCGAGAATCTCGAACAACTGTCTGGCTTAGACGTCAACAACCTAATCAGGTTCTTAAACCGCATAGACTGGATATAGTTATACTGTAAATAACCGTTAAACAAGTTGGTAATGAGGATGTGGCAACAAAATCACCACTTTAACCAACCAACCAACCAGTTAAGCATTTCTACCTAATATGCGCTTTTTACTGAACAGAAACGAAATAACTTCTCCTCTCTGGGGCTCGCTTGAATGAGCTGAATACCATAAGAGAGTAAAAATTGTATACGCTGATTAATAGTAACGTTTTAACTGCGCCCATTTGAGAAGAGAGGATTTAGTTTTGCTGATTATATTTAAGTGCTTTTGAGATACAAAAACAATAATAATTTCTTCACCTCATTTTAACTCATCTCATTCCCCATGTTTTTTTATCTTTTATTTCGCACATTTTAACTAATTTCGATTAACATTTCGAAAAATTATTTTCCTTTTCATCTCATTTCATTTCATCTCATTTCGTTTTCACTCTTTTTTTATGTAAGTTTTTTTTAACTTCACTGCTATTAGCTGCAAATGTAGGCAATTAATTTTAATTAAAAGTCATAAATACTTAATGTCCCCAAAGAAAACTTACATGGTACAACTACAAGCACTTACTCGCCAAAATAACATATTTAGCCGCAAGTATGTCATGAAAAATGGCCAAAAATGTGCAACAAGCAACTGCCTCGAGCGATACAAAAGCCCCAATATGCTTGAGGACGATGAAGAAAAATTGAATGTAAACACGCGTTGCATTTCAATCGCGTTTGCCACTTACCGCCAACAACTTGCCACATGCATACCTGCCGAATGCTACAGGCGCGGACGCAGGCGCAGGCGCAGACGCAGCGACAACGCAATCGCGCAACTTTAATCGCATTTCGAGTTAATTGAACAATGAAACGTTTCTGGAGTAATATTTACAGCGTAAATTAACTAACGAGCACTACAACAACAACACTAACACCAACAACAATAGCCAAAGTTTGGTATGGAAAATGCGCTACATATCGGTGACAAGAAAAACTACAGTTTGAATTTTGAAAAAAGAAAAAAAATATAAAAAAACTAAAAAAATAATAACTAAATAAAGTTTTGAAAAGCGCAAAAGTCGCTTAAGTATAATAACAGTACATAGTAGGTTGTAAAATAGGAGTAGGAGCAGATTAGTTTGCATTTCAGTCTAAGCAGGTGAATTTATGTTGATCGTTTAAAGCAGTCAATTCACCAGTTGGCGGCAGATTGGCAGGGAGGTGAGGTATGCAATGAATGGTGGTGGCGGCTGCCAATCGTTACGGTGGCAAAGTGATCAGCGACACAACAAATTCGTTGGCAACTCGCAGTTGGCGCATGCGCAGTCACAAGGCATTGATGTGGTTGGGCGTACGAGCGGACGGTTGGCCGGTTGGTCGGCTGATAGGTTGGGTGTTTGGCTGCTTGGTAGTGACGCGACATGGAAAATGCGGTGTGGCGTGCCACAGCTGTTGCCTGATTCGCTCGTTCGATTTGTGTGCGCGATTCGTTTTTCATGCAACAACTCGCATCGCGAGTGCAGTTAAGCTAGGCAATTGACTGGCTAGCTGACTAAGTCAACAGTAACTCCACATAGTGGCAACTTGAGTTGGCAAATGTGACTAAGTACGAGTGTGTGTGTGTGTGTGTATGCGTGTGTGTTCATTTAGTGAAGCGATAATGAATGTCAGGTTAAATGTTTGATTGCCGATCTTGCGCCAGTTGCGGCAAGCGAAGCTATGAATAAAACAACATTCATATAAATCTACAGTTGCGTTCAAAGAAAAAAGGATAATTAGTAAGTTTGGGAGGAATAATTAGTAGGTAAGCTGATTACGAATTGTGTGAAGGGGTTTCTAGCTAACTGCAGCGTGCCGGTGTTAGACGTTCCACTATTTTTGACGGAGCTCACAGCGTGTGACTATTTGTTATCTTAGGTAAAACTGGGCTAAAAGGGAACGGCTTCTGAGCTTGTCAAAACTGTGTGAGAGAGACAGAAAGCGAGGCACGTCATTTTGGGAATGATTGGAAAAGACTTTCAAGACTTCTCTTTCGAATAAACGAAAAAGTTTGGAGGTTTGAGAGATAGAAAGGTATGTATTTTACCGAGCTCCTCCCCCTATTTGTGATGTGCGTCTTGATGTTGTTCCACAAATGGAAGAACCTGCAGTTTTACACCAGCTCCGAACGGCAGATATTTTTATGAGGAGCTTTTTCATGGCAAAAATACACTCGGAGGTTTGCCACTGCCTTTCGGGGGGCGAGCGCTATTAGAAACAACTTTCTTTTTATCATGTGGTGTTTCATGCGTGGAGATTCCAACCTACACACCTCCGAATAGTAGTCGCACACCAAATATGTACGAAATTAAAATACTTTTTTTATACAATAACATCTGACTCGTTATTTAATAGCCTCAGTTCGTATAGAAAAAGTGATGTTTATATCGAGAGTTTTCTATTGAACCCCGAAATATAATATTTTAAACTGTTTTTTTTTCTTAATAAAAAGTTTCGTGTATTTGTTGTATGGAGAAATTGTAACACCGTCCGGCAAAAAAAAATATAAAAAATCAACGGGATTTTGTAGCAACTTCTAACTTGCATTTTTGCAAGAGAATTTAATGCGCTATAAAACTGCATACCAAAAATTTTCTAGAAATTCATTAGCAAGCGTGGAATTGTGATGAAGAGTTAGTGGAATTTTTCAAAATTTTTTTAGAAGCTCTGAAAATTGGATTTATATGATTTTCGATAGAAAATGAACTATAATTTCATAAAAAAGTTGTAAATATTAAAAAAAAAAATTAAAAAAAAAAACAGTCAAACCAGCTCAAAATGTTGATGTGCAAGCTTAATATACAACATTAACCAAAAAAATATGATCAATTGAAAAACCATGAAAAAATTCCACAATTTCCCAAAAAAAAAAAAACCAAATTTTGGGGTTTGACGTTCAGATTTTCATGTCCGCAACTGTAAACATGAATTTCTGACTTGACCACTCTACCCAGCCAATGGTCAGACAAGGCGCATGCGCGCACTAGCACTAAGCGTGATTTTCAATATACGCTGTTATTTTTTTTGTTTTTGTTGATTTTTCTAATTTATTTCACTTTTTCATAGATTTTCCATGTATCCAGTTTTTTTTGTTTTTTTTTTTTTGTTTTTCTTACTGGTGCATATTTTCGCCGTCTGGCACACCATTGGTTCATTCGTGCACGGTTGATAAGGCAGTACCGAACAAATGAAGTGATTTCGCGTGATATTTCATGTTGTTGCATATTTATTTAATTTGCAAATCAAAAAGGTCCAATAAAAATGCAAACCGCAGCAAAGGTGAAAAAAGTAATGCAAATATTAATGAAAAAAAGAAAAATTAAAAACTCGAACGGCTGCTACAGTTTTTCTCATTGGCTTAAAGTGTTTTTATGGTGTAGTCATAAAAAAATATATAAAATTGTATTTTTGTAAGTGTGGCAACTTATTAATTACTCACGACATGCCCAGTCTACACTGTATAGATTATTACCAGTGCGTTTTTTTCTCTTATTTTTCTAAGGCATTTTTCATTGGAGTTTCCATAAAAAAGTAGGTGGACTGTTGTTGCACCATTAAATTTATTGGATATTCAATTGGCCGTTAGATTGGGTGGAACTTTAAACGTTAGGCATTTGTTACATTTTTAACAAACACGAAAAAGGAGATCAGTGTATGATTAACTACTACTTGGATTTTGTGAGAATTCATTATATTATATTAAGTCACATACACATTGTAGAAGGTTCAGAGGTTAAAGGCTGGAACGCTCACTATCCCTTTAAATATTTGTAAATATCTTCAATGCATAATTTGTGGTAAATATCTCGCATAAAGTATCAAAAAGCGATTGAATGGAAAATTACTAAATAAATTTAGTACATTTTTAGAAAATAAATTTAGGCTTTTAGCTGTAAGTCCAAGTGAAGAGCTTTAAAGTTTAATATCGTCCTCCAACTAAATTAACTGTAAAAACCCGATCTTTTGCGGTTGGTTTAAATTAGGTTATCTTAAATGATCAGTAGTGATCATAGATACACCAGTAGTGCTCACTTACGCTGGTAGAATGCAGCGCTTTTACTGATTACGTAAGTTTTAGTTCTCTGGCCCACAGGAAAATAGTTCTTTATGGCTGTTAGGTTTAGTTAACTTAGCTAATCAAAAGTGATCTGAAATAGACCAACACTGGTCTCTAGTGTCATCAAGAGGTTGTATAGAGTAGTAAGCTTTAGAAAATACTCATGAAGCACTGCAAATTTTGTAATTTTCCGGTACTCTGCCCCGTAATATCCGGATCCTTCTCAAAGAAAGTTGGTTAAGGGGTTACATGGGTTTCGTGGGTTAAAAAAATCGATTTTTTTAGCTTATTAATTTCTACAATATCTCAGAAAAAAAATGTGAAGCAAATTTGACCGAAATTTTAATTTTTTTTGGAAAAATGTCTGCCAAAATTCCAATTTTTACTTTTTTTTCTTTCCTTCGTTCAAGCACCAGTTTATGGTCTTAACTAAAACACTTATTTTTGTTTTTTCATTTTTAATGATCCTGTCAGGAGTTATGCTGACAACGCGGACGCACCTTTTTTTCGAGGGGTCACCGAAAATGGTGTCACAATGGAGGAGTTTCAATTTTGAAATTTCAGAAATTATTCTTTGAATATGTTTCTATAAGACAGAAATAAGTTTGAATTAAATAAATAATTTTTTACATAGAAAAAAGAGTATTGAAAATAGGTAATTTTTTACCTGACGAAACCCATGTAACCTCTCAAGTTAATTTAGCTGATCAACAACAGTGATTTTATATAATATAGACCAAAAGTGGTGCCTAGTAGTACCAATAAAATATATAGTATATAGTAGAATAAAAAGTAGTACGCTTTAGATTCTTTCCGTGATGCTTGATATCGACGCGGCAGATACTCCAAAGTATTGTACATTTTGCCGTGCCTTGGTTACAATCGGTGCAACGTAAGTTGGTGGTGCCGTAAAATATGTGTATAAAGCCATAAACCTTAAACCTTAATTCGACGGTCGTTTCTCATGAAATCTTTCAACACCCGGTAAACCCGTTTTTTTTTTGTTTTGCTTAGTCCAAAAAAGGCTGACCTGCTTCGCCGGGCTCGAAACATGGTAGTCTGCAGCTCCAGATTCCAGCATAAAAACACTAAGTTACGTGGCTGTCTCCTGATCGAAGAACGCAAAACCAGATCGATCATGTTGCGATAGATGGAAGGCACGATTCTAGTGTTTTAGACACGGATCACTACCTTGTTGCAGCCAAAATACGCACACGCCTCTGTGCAGCAATAAAAAAAGTACATGTAACTATGCAAAGAATGTACGACATTGGAAAGCTGCAATCGCAACCGACAGCCAGACGATTTGCTACTCAACTCGCACCCCTGCGCTCAGAGAGTACGATCTACCAATCCATTATGCAGAAACAATAGAGCAACATTTCTCGTTCTTTACGTTGCGATAACAGCTGGTGGTAGGAGAGGAAGGTCGTCTTCTCTGCGTTGGAAAGAACAGGTGGGGGAGGACTAGGTTTCACTTGGTGTGTCCAATTGGCGCTGATTAGCACGAGAAAGACACGACTGGCGCGCTTTGTTAAACCTGACCAAAATCGCGTCAATCAAGAAGAAGACGAATTGAACAAAAAAACAAATTTAGGAAGACGCTTGCTGCCGTTTTCTACTATCATAAAATATCGTGTGCTAGGTATCACTTCTTGTTCAGCGGCAAACCGTGCCGCTCGGGAAGATACACCAGCGATATATGTTGCGGCAGTGTCACTTCCATTAAACTCCAACATTTTTCGCATATCGATATCGCTTTCATTCGCATCACATTTCATACCGCATGCACGAATGCTCATTGCGCCCAAATGGCTGCGAGCTGTACATCTTTTCATTATTCAAGTTTAAGGAAAGCTCAATAGTTCGAGAGGTCATTATATGTATATAAGAATGATTATAACTCTATGCAGCCCTGCCCAATTCTACTACAGAGATTCATAAAATTCAATCAATAACCGACATCAGTTACACACAGAACTAATCGTAGATATTCATCGAAGGCCAACTAGACGCTCCCAGCACCTAACAGCAACTATGCAACACAAACTAATCTAATTAGTGCAATTAATTATAAAGATTTTGCTTTACTGCAATCTTGAACTAGGAAAAAAAAGGGGGGAAAAAGAGAGCGAAAGATGTTTATCTACAACTAAAGTACGCAATGCATGCGAACTCGCTTTAAGAGTCGATGAGAAAGCGAGCAAAATAAGACAAAGTCATGGAGGAAGCGGAGAAAAATGTGAAAGGCGTGTTCGGTGGCGACGGCAGCAGGATTAATAACAACAGTGAGGGCAACTAAAACTGTAGCAGTAAAGCGTTGCAGGGAAGTGATGTTTGGAAATGGTAATTATTTTTGTCTACTAACGAAAATAGCCGTAAATCTTTTGAAGTTGCAGCTGAAACTGTAGCAGCAGCAGAGGTGCACGCAAGCAGCACATACAACCTGCGACAAATGAAAGCTCATCAATATTTTGAACAGTTTTAACTATTTCGCTTTGCTGTTTTTGAATTTGAAATATTTTTATATAAAATAGCTGGATAGCTGCTCATTCCAATCGAGGTTGGTCTGGGAATGTTTTAAAATCCTCAACACCCTAGCATCAAGAAAGCTGTTATCTTGATGGAGGTTCCGAGACATAAAGGGCACGAAGGCAATGAAATTTCGGACACTTTAGCGAAAAAAGGGGCAAACACTCCCTTCATAGACAATGAACCTTTCTGCGCGGTAAATAACAGCTTCACAAGTGGCTTTCTACATCAGCAGGAACAACGAGGCCTTATCAACTACTGCAGAGCCCAATCGGGCATGTGGCAGTCGGATAAAGGCAGGCGTATAAAGACAGAAGCAATCCTTAACCTAAGCAGAAAGGGCATACAACTTTGCACTGCACTACTAACAGGACACTGTAAACTTGATTACCACATGAAAAAGATAGTTGCGATAGAAAATGATTCCTGTAGATTTTGCAAAGTGGCACAGAAAACAGCAGAGCACATTGTATGCGACTGCCCAGCAGTGGCACGACACAGACTAAATTACCTGGGAAATGGTGTTATAGATCCCAGCCTCCTGGTAGCAATTAAACCTACAGCAGCTTTAGGATTTATTAATAGCCTAAAACTGTTTGAGTAGGCTACAAGACTGCCCAATAGATCTCTTAAGGTCGCAGTGCACAAACCCCAATCAAAAATAATAAAATGATATACAAAATATTTGTCTGGTTGCTTAAATAAAATCATCGGTTTCAGAGACTAAACAAAAATTAGAAAAATTCCTGAACTTTTTATCAAAATTCCACGGTTTTTATTCAGAATTTCTAAAAATATTTTGGGTATGCAATTTTATAGCCAGTTTAATTTTAGTTCAATATAGTGCAAGTTTAAAGCTTCGAAAAAACTCGTTAATTGTTGAGAATTTTTCAGAAATTTTCACGCTTAAGGCCAAATACGAAATTTTACGCTTTCCCAAATAAAAATATGGGAAAAAAATTATAAAAAGTAAACGGATTTTTTTATCAATTAAAAAAAAATTAAATTCAAATTATTAATTAGTGGTTTTATTAAAATTTAAAAGCAATAAGGCTACTTTACAGGGTTTGATTGAAAAGTAATGAGCCTTATTTTTTCTAAGTAGTTTTATTAAACTTTTTGGCTTTGGAAACATTTTTCAAACTCATCCGCCGGAATCGCGTTCAATTCGGCTGTCACAGTTTTTTGGATCGCCTCGATGGAGTCGAAACGCCTCCCCTTCAGCTTTCTTTTCAGACGCGGGAACAAGAAGAAGTCCGGAAGGGAGAGTTCTGTGCTGTAGGGAGGTTGGGGAAGCACCGGAACCCCCATCTTGGCCAATGGAGGGTCCAATTGTTGACGAGGTCAGGCCGAACCGGGGCGACGCGGTTTTTCAGCCAAAGGAGCACTTCTTTGTAAAATGCCTCGTTTACAGTGCTTTCTGGAGGTACAAACTCCTTGTGGACGATGCCTCGGGAGTCGAAAAAGATGATCAGCATGGTTTTGACCTTGGATTTCGACATGCGCGAACGACTTGTGCCACAGTTTTACCTGGGCACTGGACAGAGATTGGTCCCCGTAAGCCTCCTTGAGTAGCCCAATAGTTTCGGTACTCGTTTTGTTTAGCTTTATGCAAAATTTGATCGAGTAACGCTGCTCCAACGATCGCTGAATTTTTGCCACTGCAAAATCCTAACACGCTCGGGAAGGCTCATTACTTTTCAATCAAACCATGTACATACCAAAAATTTATCTATAAATTGCAACTAAAAACTGTCAAGTTGGGATGAAAGCCTTATATATACATATATACATATTAGGGCGGGTCGATATAAAAATCGCTCATTGCTCTGTGAAAATCGTATTCTAGGAATCAAAATAAGAAACTTTGCCGAAGGAACCATACCTCTAAAACGAGCCCCATACCCCACAAATCGAATCGGCCTAATACATATATATGTACCGTTCCTCTAACTCTTAGTTGGAGCATAGGACGTCAACAACTCCTTTTCACCATCGAACACCGTGTTGTGCAAGAGCTCTCAGTTCGTTCCAGGTCTTATTTACGGACCTCATTTCCGCCTCCGTTGAGCTGCGCCAGGTGGTGCGTTGTCTGCCTGCACTTTGCCCTGTCTGTTGGAAGGGGTTCCATCCTGTTTGGCGATGTTGTCGTCATTCTTCTTCAGTGTGTGGCCGTTCTATTGGTCCACTCATTCATATCAGTCGCCACATCAGATTGATTTACCTTCTTCCGTAAATCGGTGTTGCATACAGTTCGAGGCCAGAAAATTCGCATTATGCGGCGCAAGCAGCGGTTGATGAACGCCTTGTGATCATTGCGGTGACCTTGCACGTTGTACAGCCAGGCAGTCATATAGCCATATAGCACATAAAATTTATAAACTACATATATTTATATGTTTTCCCTTAGACCATAAGCTTTACTTTTATTTAAAAATAATTATCATAAAAAATAAATTCGGAACTCGTCAAAATGTTGATGAGCTATCGTTTTGTGGCGGGTTGTAGCTCTGTGCAATACATATCTACTTTTATGTATATATCTACTTTTATATAGATGTGCGTATTCATGTAGATAGTATATAATGCAGTTCCTTTGTTAGTCTGCAGTCAAGTTTGGTCACCAGCCAGCACAGCCCAGCCAACAAGCTTGTGAATTTTAGCTGCCAAGTTTACACGTGCGAAGAGCAAGCAACAATTTACTGCTGCTCCTACAGCTGCCTGTTGCCCGTAGTTGTTGTTGTTTTTAGGTACGCTGGTTTGCTGGTCGTTGTCAGTGGCTTTTGCTACTGTTTTCATTTCTCATATTTTTTAATTCATTATTTTTATTTTTACTTCGGTTTTTTTTTTTTAATTTAGCTGCCATTATTTTCGTTATGGCTGCCAACTCTGCCGCTGTTGCACTCTACTTATACTGCACTGAACTATGCGTTGTGGCAAGTGTTGCACGTAAATCAAAAGAATTTCCTGTTGCTGCCACTCTAAGTATGGCTGCTGCTGTGTGGCAGCTGCTCGAACTGCCACCGCTACTGATGCTGCTGCTGCTGCTCCTGTTGCTGCTGCTACTGGAGCAGAAAATTACTTTCATCATAATTTTCAGTTGTTCATGACTAACTGCTTGCCCACTGTGGGTATGGTTTGTGCCTTCACGGCTGACTGAACTGGCGTCGAGTGATGAATAAACGAACGGGCGGTTGGAGACGCACGGTCATGCAGACTGTCGGTCAGGTGACTATTAGACTGCAGCTTAGACAAAATACATGCCTACCATCCATCCAAATAGACAATGCTGGCCTAACAAAGGCAGTACGCACGTCAGGGTGACGCCAACTCTTTTAGCTACTGAGTGAGATTTTCGGTCTTCTCTGCGTGTTTGAATAGCAGCAGCCAAGGAACTTGGGAAAGTTGCGGTAGCAGTTTTAGCAGTCATGGAAGCTGTACTTTGTGGATTGCAACTGCGGTTGACCAGGCTGGCGCATCTTGTGGCAACACTATATTTACTATATTGTGGCATAACTCTAGTGGCAGCATATGAGCGTAATTTTGTTGGGAGTGCTTTTTTGTTTCGGTGTTTTTTTTTCTTTATTTTTTGGTTTTGCTTTCGCTTTTCTACTGGCAACCCACTCGCAGCACTTTATTACATTGTTTGTCCAGTTAAATTGAAAAGTCATCAACGCGTAAGTTGGGGCCTGTAGAGCAATGCCAGTGGTGGCAAGAAAAATAGCAACAACACCAATAACTGAATACTAACAGTGCAAAAGTGGCAAAGTGCAGGGAAAAGAAAGCTAACAATAGGTTATACAATAGCGGCAGGTAAAGGTGGCAAAACGAACACAACAACAACAATATACGAGGGAGATGAAGCTTTGCTCATGCGCCCAATAAGCTTGAACTTCAAATAGAGGCAACTTTTTGTGGGCTGTAGTTGGTTTAAAGACTGAAAGCTGGATGGGTAGCGGACTAGTGGTAGAGGACTAGTGGCGGCAGCAATGAAGTGAGGAAATTTATGTTGGCAAGCTTGTAAAGGTGACAAAAATAGCTAAAAAAAAATGTAAGAAATTCAATCTAGATGTACACCTATGAGTGAAAATTATTGGAACTGGGACCTTTTGGGACTAACTGAAAATAGTCAATATTTAAATATGAATGTTTAACCAAATTTGACTATATTTACCTTATTTTGATTACCTAGCACTGGCGCTGAGATTCTCAACAGGCTCATGAAATAATTTATAGGCAGGCTGTGTGACTTAAAACAATCTGAGTGACAAAGTCCCCTAGTGACACATCTTTTTTCTTGTTCACTGCACTCTGGAGCATAGCGCCTCGACAAGACTCAGTCTTGCGTTGGTTTCGCTAACCAATTTTGCTTTCTGACAGGGTACGTGATTAGCCTGCCTGGTGACACATATGCACCCTTTAACGCTTTAACTTTGAAAGCTGAGTATTTCTTTTTTACCAAATTACACCAATAGGAACAAAGCAGAAGTAGCCTTACCACCTGCAGCGTAAACCATAATGTTACCTTAAGCTGGGTCCCGGGACAACGGAACATTGAATGAAATGCAAAAGCGGACGAACTGGCAAGAGGAGGTTTGCCTTAAATAACAGCAAATTGTAAATGGAGCGCTCAGAAAACATGCAAAGTTAGCGGAACATTATGGCCAACCCAAGAATGATAGAAAGAAGATGGCGCCCATCAGAGAGTACGTGACGTCACGTTTTTCCCAGTTGTGCAGGATTGCCAACCATTTGCTCTTCGCAATAAATTTAATGCTTTTTTATACCGAAAAAGCGAACTTTTGAAGTTTCGTGTTTGTTTCTTTCTTTTTTATATTAAAAGCTACCGAAACTTTAAGTTAAAAAAAACTGTATTATTATACAAAAGAAGGTTAAAAAAGAAGATCTCTGAGAAGATTTTAGTGCTGATGAAAATTAGTTGCTTCTTGTAAAATTTGATATTTTGAAAATGTGATTTAAATTTTTTGCTCCTTTTAAGATTATGCAAGAGTATTAAATGTCCCTCTCTCAACTGCTCTTAAAATTGAAAACCTTTTTACACATTTTAAAAGGCGTTTGAATTAACTGAATGCGGATTAAAACCATAGAGGTGTAATCGTTTCTTGCGGCCATCAATCCTTAGTGGGACATAGGGCATCAATAGGTGTATTTATTGTAAAAATAAGCCACAAAATACAAGAAAATACTAAAGAAACCAAAACCTAACTGACATTTTTACAAAAAGAGTACCTTATCTAGTTACATAACCTCAAATATAGCAAATAAGTCGTTCCCTTAACAAAAGAGCCTCGCTTAACAAAAAAAAAAGCTCATACATTAAATTGTACATAAGCATAACACATTTATTTAAAAAAAAACGCACATTCTAAAGACAATTTGTCACGCATACAAAGTTCTTTAAGTGATTCAATAAAAATTTGGTATTTTATTTTCTTTAAATGGGCATTTTAGTGCGTTTTTATATCCAAAGCTAGGCAACACTGCAGTAGCGAGAGAGAGATTTGACTGCTGAAAGCAGAAGAACACCAACAACAACTGCAATCACGGGCAATGCGACCAGATGTTAAAAAAAGTCAAGCTAAATAAAACTAAGTGAATATTTGAACTAATCTAAAAAAAATGTATATTTTACAAAATTATAAAAATTACATTTTTATTAGAACAGGCTAGAAAAATGTCATGAAGAGAGACCTAAAATTCCTAAAAATATTATAATTAAATTACTAAATAACAAAACAAAAAGCTAAATCAAGTTACGAAAATGGTAATCTGGCCATACTGGAGCTAAAATCACGTAACTCATTGTCAAATTCGCTGAGAGGAAAGTAACGTTACCACGATAGGCGCCATCTCATTATTCTTTCCATCATGTGGCCCACCTACAATCGCAAACAAACATCAACATTGACAAATGGGAAACGAAGGGATGCCTGCAAACTCACGGCAGTGATAACCGACTTCTGTTCCATAGGGGAGCAGGCAGCCAAAATGGGCATCCCTTACAATTTATACCGTCACAGTTGTAATGAACCGGAGAAAAAATGAACTATGATATCTTCCACTTCCTCTGTGAATGACCTGCCCTATGGAAGGCGAGGAACATCCTTTGCAAACCGCTTTTTTAAAACCTCGAAGAACTGGCCTGTGTAGACGTAAACAACCTTATAGGGTTTCTCAATCTCACAAACTGGATATAGTCGGGAAGGAATAAGTATACATTTTTGGTAGCGATGATGTGGCAACAAAACGGTGCGGAAGCACTAATTGGATTCTTGGTGCATTATCATTCCAACGAACCTACGGACCGTACAGAGTAGACAGCATCTCGACTTTCATATTGATATAAATTTATAAGTGGACAGTAGGAGAAAGCCCCATAGTCAAAACAAGGAACCTGTGACCTGTGACTTACTTTATTGCACTAGACTTTCCCCAGACTATTGAATTGAATTCAGAATCATTGGGGTATGAATGAGATCTAGATTCGCCTTATCTGAATTCTCATTCCGCCTAACAACTAAGGACCTCATTTTTGGTCGCTTTTTTGTATTTCTTGCTTTTTACAACCTTTTACTTACTTACACCAGCTCTTCGGCGTAGGATGCGTGTCTCAAAACAATAAAGAAAACTGGCCATACCCCGCACGAAGCCCAGTCACATATTACACTTGCCACAAACAAAATTTTTTGTATTATGAGGACATTAGCACGCCATTGCTAGCGACTTATTTATGCAACATTACTGAGGCAGCAATATTTTTCCCCACCACAAACGACTACTTGCCACTTTTTCCGCCTTTTTCAAACGTTTTGACGCTTTTTCTAACGCGAAGTGAGTGGCGCAAGAGTTTTAATTTGACAAGACACAAGGCAAAAGCAACTACAACAACAACAACCAAATAACTACCGCATATCATTTACATCGCAACATTGAGGTTGTTGCCGTGTGTTGCAAGTCGCCTGCCCCACAAAATCGTTTGACGTGTGTAAACATGCGTCGCTTTGCATACATTTTGACTTGATTTGATTTTTATGTTGCTCAGCTGGCATTTAAAACGATTACTTTCGCATTTTTCTGCATTATCTCATTTTATTTGAATTTTAACTTCAACATTTTTTTCGATTTCAATTTCCTAATCCACAACGCTGAAGTGTTACTGCCACATGTGGTGGCACTTATGCGCGCCCACCACCGGCACACGCAGGCCAACGCCAAGCTGTAAGCAGCAGCGCTAACATGCGAGTTAACAAGCAACCACAGCAGCAGCAGCAGTGGCAGTGGCTGTGGCAGCGGCAACAACAGTCGACATGCAACACTGGCCAGTAGGCTGGTTGATCGGTATAGGACCGTCACCGCGCCACACAATTAAGACAAGTGTTTATTTGCTGTTGCTGCCACCGTTGTTGCAGCCACGCAAAAATGTTGTCGCTGCTGCCGATGCTGCTGCTGTTGTTGATGTTGCTCCAACCTTACAGTAACAGTAACTCACTTTAAAGGCAACATGGCGGGACGGCCATGCCTCATTGGTGTCTTTGTTTGTAATTGCAGCTGCCACTTGGCTGGCCAATGTTGGTGGTCTGTTTGGTAGTAGCGCTCTGCCACAAACACTCAGGTGTTTCGCTAATCTACTTGTTTTTGTTTCTTCAAATACTGCATGTTTTGTGGTTGCTAGCAATTTTGTTATTGTTGCCTTCCTAGCCAACGCGAGTGTGGGTTTCTTGTGTGTGTTTAGCGAATTTGCCTACAAGGAAGTTGAAAGTGCTTTAAAAGCTCGTAAAGTAGCGCAAAGCAAAAAATACGTCGCCAACCAAAGTGTGAAAAGTTTAAATGGATGAACGGCGACTCTGCAATATTTAGATGATTTTTGTTTTTTTCAAATTGTATTTCTGAGTATTTGATTATTTATTTTAACTTTGTTTGCGTAGCTTTTGCTGTTAGAGTTGCGAAATTTTGCGTAGGTGTCGGCAACGCTACCAGCTGGAGTGCTCCACTTGCCACACGCACTAGTGGCACTCATGTGGCGGTTGGCCAGCCGCCTAGGTAAGTGAAGAGCAGAGCGGTTTGTAGTAGATTGTTTATTTACATATGTAAATACACCTACAGAGTGGTATATAACCTATTCGCAGTATCTCCTGTCAGCATTGGCTAGTGAGGTCGGCTGCAGTTCAGCAATTGGAACTTTCGCCAATGCTAAAAACTAGACAACTTAGTTCACTTCTTTACTGAATTATAATTTTCAGTATGCATGTATGCTGATACCACACACGGTACTGTGGCAAATACGAATGAAGTTACTATTATTAAGCGATTTAATAGAATTCTGCCAATAAGGGGCAATTTTTAAATAGTTCAATTTTTATTGAGAATTTTTGTTACCCAATTTTGGTATTTCGGAGCAGTTTGAGAAATTGCAATTTAAGATTTCTTTTTAAAAAAATAATTAACTCTTAGTATCAGAGCAGCTAATACCCGGTTGTGGTCTATCTTTTACTGACAAAACTATCCAAGAAGCAAACCAGCTGTTCACTAATCCGCGAAAAACCGCCTGTCAAGAGACCTGATGGAACTAAATTCTAGTTTGTATGAAGGGATTGTAAAAGAGTGTCTAGTCCTCTAATGCTGAAATTCTATAATTTTAGTTAACGAAAGTTGACGATACTCTAACAAATAAGTTCCACATGCCAAATTTATTCTATGTGCGCTTGCGGTGAAGTTCAGTTCGTTTTAAAAAACTGGAAAAATATCTATAATCAATCTAGGTATTTTAGCGTTCATGGTTCTCCAAACTAATTTTTGAGCTATGATTACTTGAATGAGAAATCCTGAATATTTTCGGATCCCGAGATGGTTATTTTGGAATCCCGTCATTTATAAAGTGCTTTACAAAGTATTCTGAGATTAAATGGAAAATGAAATTTATGTGAGCTGTTTTCTGAGCATTTTTGAAGATCTCAAAATCTCGCTATTTTTGTAAGCATTTCCGAATTTAATGCATTCGTACGTACAAATTACATGAGCGAGAAATAAAAAAAAATAAAAAAAATAAAAATAAATAAATAATTAGCGCCTACACTTCTGTTAGGCGTTTGGCCGAGCGTGCGTCTTGATTTTGTCCACAACATTTGCAGCGAATACAAATAGACAAAATTTACAAAAACGGAGAAGGGTCGACCGGTGTAGGTAAACGCCGGACACAACCCATAGCAACAACGCGCACTACTCCGAGCGTTTATCACCCGCACAAACGCAGCGATTCCAGGACCGCAGCAACGGCACAAATTACCGCAAGGCAATACGACGTCGGAATGGATTGCACTTTATAGTGCGCACCAGCAATAGCCAGGAAACGGAAATAAGCGCCAAAACAAGCTCAACAAAATTGGGACCAAAAAACGCCCCAAAGAGTAGGCACCAAGGAAATATAACGTCAAAAAGTAGGCACCAAAAATATATTTCCTTCAAGTTTGCACCAACAAACAAGCGCCAAAAAGTAGGCAGTGTTATTTCCCACTAGGAATTAGCAACCACAATGAAAAACTCAGTAAAAATAGCCTAAAGTGTATCTAAGATATATAGGTATAAGGTACAGCTCTCTCTCTCCTTTTCCTCTACGTTATATCTTCTTTCTCTCTCGTGGAACGAAAATGCCTAAAACGTTGCATGGCCTTGAAATTTTAGTCTCCATTCTCGCTCGTCCATCGACGCCTAAGAAGTTTCACTTCAAAAGCTTCACTTCAGAAATTGTCTATCATTTTGCTGTTTCATGCACGAAGATTCGAACATACGCACTCCCGAATGGTGCGAGAAATAAATACGTGACAGAAAATGTCAATAATGAACCAACCCATATAATATTATCTCCCCGTCTCTCTCTCGCTCTCTCTCACGCTCTGTCTTCACTCTATGCTTATCATATCTAAATATTATATTTCTATGCCCTTCAGCTGGTACTTTACCGCAATGAAGGAACAAATTGTGTTTGGTTATAAATGACCACCAATCTACACGGGTGCTAAAAGGCGTACCTAGTCCCAAATTCGTATCAGTTTTAAGCAGTTCGTAAAAATTAGCATTATTGACATAAAAACCTTTGTACCCAGCATCCTCAGGCATTACATATTGCACCTTTTGTAATGTGTCTCATGATATCAAATGCAGCAAGCTAATTAATTATTTATAACAACATTTCTGGCAACAAGTATTGAACCCATAACCGCTTGTGTGCTGCAACTATCCTCGGGCATTTGCACTGCCATTATGGCTGTCGTGTTTGCCAACTGTTAAATACATTTTCGAACTTGTTTTTTTTTCTATGAGTTTTGCCTTGAGCATCAAAATTTTAGGTGCCATAAATTTTTTGGCGAAATTAAGTGCACGTATTAAGTTAAATTAAGTCAGAGTTGGGGTATATTAATTAAAATGTGGTATAGAAAAATAGTAAAAAGAGGCTCAGATGTGGTGGGAAAAAAATTATTTTAAAAAATATCGAAAAATGATGTTGAGGCTGAAATAAATAAAACAAGAACAACAATACTGAACCAGCGTGACAAAAGCTTGGATATCCTCTGTATATTGAGGTTTTGTAAGTATATGGGTACATACGTACACTTGTGAACACGAAAAGAGCAGTACCAAAAAGTAATAAAATTTATTACAAATTTTTTTATTTGTTATGTGATTTGAAAGTTTTTATGTTTATTTTGAAATATTATTCTTTTCTTTAAGCAGTAAAGGGACATGATGTTTATCAGCAGGCGAGAAGGATGAGAGCGAGAGGATTCAGAGCTAGAAGTATTAAAATTAGCGCTGATGAATTTGAGATGAAGAATTCGATTAGACTTATTTTCGAAAGAATTAATTTGTACTAAATCAAGGCTTATTATTACATATGATTCTAGTGATGATGTGACATTAGTTGGGATTAGACTAAGCTTACAGAAGTTAGTAGACCAAGAAATATTCGGAAAATTTAAATCCCCAAAAACCGTAATATTTTTATCATCAACCTTATTTAGAAGTAGGGAAACAAAGTTGGCCGTATGCGACTTGTAAATATCAAAATTACTATTAGGTGGTATGTATGATACAGGTAAGTATAAAGAGCCATATCGAGAGGATACCCTAGCACAAATATACAATTGATCAAGAGTGGGATCCTCATTTAAAAGCGAGATATGGAAAGCATGTAACTTAACTTGTACTGCAACCCGTACTTTCTACATTTCGGTCTTTTCGAGAAACACTGTATATGTTTGAATCGAACTATTCTTCGTGAAAAAAGCATTCAGCTAGGTTTCAACAAAAATGATGACGTCAAAATCTAAATGAGTATCACGGATGCGAATTGTCTGCGACTTAGTACGAATGCCACCCATATTCTGAAAATAAATGTTTAAATGATTTAGTGATGCACAAGTACTATCGAAATTGGCTAAATTATTTTGCCTGGAAGATATTGCTTTTGAAAAAATTTGTGAGGGCGAACCTTGACGTCAGCAGGTCAAACGGACGGATTTAGAACTTGGACCCCTAGCTTAAAATGAATTTGTTTTTAAACTATGGATATCCAAATCCTTTTTTATCAGCTTAAAACATAGAATCTGATTTTGATCAATATTTGCATTTTTAGCAACATAAGGAATTATATGTAAAGGGTGGTTAAATTTCAAGGGCCGATGTTGAATGTGAACCACACCTAAACGTCAACGACACCGTTGGACTTCTTTCTTTGGGCTTATTTCAAAGAAAAGGTGTACCTCGATAAGCCAGCAACAATTCAAGAGCTAAAGGATGAGATAATTCGGCACATTAACGGCATAGAACCACAATTATGCCTCAGCGTTATCGAAAATTCGGACCATCGGATGGAGGTGTGCCGCCGAGGCATTGTTCCATACGCAATTGAGCCATACCAATATTATCATAGTAAAGAGAAATGACAATAATTTCCTAAAAAAAATGTATTTTATTCAAAATCAACACCGGCTCTTGAAACTTAACCACCCTTTACTATCCTCAGTTACAGAAGGTTTAAAGGACGCAATATGTAGCCACTTATTCGTAGCTACTACATCCAGCTCAGTACTTGAGTTAAGACCAATAACTACATCCCGAGATCTTTTATCATTTTTACGCCTTCGCCCTGTATGGTTGTCCACGAAGTTTGAGTATGCATTTGTTCGCTAAGTACGGGAACAGTGCTTTGTTTAGCTCCCGCAGTCGACATGTTGATGAGAGCAGCAGCAGCATCAGCATTAGTTGAAGAAGCAGTGAAAATAGGTGCAGTTAATATGTTGATATTAGCAGCAGCGGCAGCAGCAGCATTAGTTGAAGAAGCAGTGAGAGTAGGCACAGTTGATATGTTGATATTACCAGCGGTAGCAGCAGCATAACTGAGCGAAGCAGTGGGTGCAGAAGTCGGCGTCAATACACTAACAGTGGCTGATGATAGTCTTAATGGCTCTGCCGCTATCTTGGCCTCTCTCAACACAGTAGCAGCAGCAGCAGCAGCAGCATAAGTATTAGTGTCATTTAAAACACTAGTTGCGGGAGAGGGCGAGACAGCATTCGCATTTACAGCAGGTGTAGGAGAGTTAGTTTGATGTTTTGTTTTAATTTTGGTCCTTTTAGCTTTCTTAACATGCAATTTTCTCTCTGCAATACAGCAACATAATATTCTGCATTATTTTCACATAAATATTACTGCCCTTTATGCCATCAATTTTGTGCATGGGGCCAGCGCTATAATATGAGAAATATGCCATATATACCGATACCATTTTTTTTTGTGCCCCCATATTTAATGGTTTTTAGAGTGCATTGTGGCTGATTTTTGGTGCCAGACGATGGACGTCTAACATATTGTCGAGAACCCGTAGCATCATACAAAATTATTTTACGCTCGTCAGTCCAAAAATATTACGTCACATCTCAGCTGTCCAGCTAGCAGGGTATCTTGCAAATTCCACACGTTTTGCCTTGTGTTTTGGTGTCAGGCGTAGCTTTTCTTGTGGGCTGCGAGCTGCTTATCCAGCTTCGCGTACTCTTTTACGTACAGTCATGTTGGAAATATAATATTTAAATATCTTTTTTAATTTGTATAGCTTCTTCAAGAAGGTCTCTTTGGAGCACCTTACAATCCTGCGATCAGCTTGCAGGGAAGCTTTTGGTTGCCCTATTCTTTTTTTTGGGTTTTCCACAAATTTGATTAAATTTGAAATTATTTTTGCTGAACATGTAGGAATATTTTGCATTTCTGTGGAAGATCTGCCGTCTGTTCTCAATTTCTGAATCTGCTTTCGTTGTGGTGCAGTGTTTCGCTCCACCCACTGTAGTCGAAACACAAGAAAAATATGCACGACACTCGCCAAAGTTAAAAAAAACCTAAATAAATAATCAGGAACGTACTTTGGTCTAAATCTGTGCGAAATTGTATTACAATTGCTTGTATAACCTTAAAAAACGGCAGGCATTGCTATTTCAATGTTGTACCTAAAAACGTAAGGACTAAAGCTCATAATGAACCGTTATTTACGTAGTTGTCAGATGTATGCAGATAAACTCTACATATTTGAAATCCCTTAACCATTCGTAGATATTTGGTATTGGAATTTTCTTTTGTATGATTTAAAAAAAAATGACTTCACAATATTTTTTTAAAGCGTCTACTATTTTCATGCTCACAGCTGTATGTGCAACTGTTGAAATATCTATTAGACAACAAATCTTAGAGCACTTGGTCAAGAAGGTAAAAAGCACAAAATCAAAATGTTTATGCAAAAATGCTCAAGAGCTAAGGCAACGCCCGAAAAAATATGGCGGCGCGCGTTGAAACAACAACCAACCAGGCAACAACCAACAGTTGACGTGGAAAAGGTATAAATAATATGAATGGCTATGAGTACGAATGCAATAAAATTAAAAAGTAGTAAAAAATAAAAAAAAAAAAATCAGCGTTACAAATGTAAAAAATTGCAGAAATAAAATTTACAATAATATTTTTGCAGCTGCAAACACTTTGCACCACACTTTGGCAGCGGACTAAGGTGGCGGCGGCGTCGGCGACCGCAGGCAAGAAAATTGTGCCAAAAAAACAACAACAACAAAGAAACACACACAGAAAACACAAAAATTAGCAACAATAATAGTTTCCTATAAAAACAATAACAATTACTGAATGAAGCAAAAACAACAATGGCAGTGAATACATAAAACCACAAAATTATGCAATAACAATTGAACAATACAAATGACATTTGCCATGCAGCATGTTGCAAGTTTGCACGTTTGCACTTTAGCCACATTGCACGCACTTGTCAAGAGCGGAGCGAGCGAGAGAGCGAGTGAGATAGAGAGATAGGTGAATGACTTAAATTGAAATAAAAAAAGTAAAATAGCAGCAAAAGGAAATTAAATAAAAAGCATGGAAAAATCAAAAACTAACCAAGTAATTTGCGGTTTGCGCTGCACAGTTCGTCTGCTGGTCGCGCAGAAAAATCGATCGCTTGCGGAAAGGTGAACAGCGAACATAAAATGTCCACTGTTTAGCAATAAATCAATGCAACACGCAGCCGTATACGCCCTGCGCGCTGCCACCACCATCAACGCCACCACCAACAATGAGAACAACAACAACAATAAAAACTGCTGCAACAGCCAGGCATGCAAAGCGCCATGTCGCAAACGATTGGGTCTCATGAAAATGCAAATTGTCGCCAGCGTGCATGCAGCATGTTGTTGTTGCTATTGCTAATGCCACAGCAAAATTGCTATTGCTACATTCATTGACGTTGTTGTTGTTGCCGCTGACAGCAAACTGCCGACTATGCGATTCGCATGCGCTTACAAATGAATTAATAGACGACATTAGGCAGCAGGAGCGGTGCGCAGGCGCTTTGAGCTGCCGACAAGCAGTGGAGCGGGAGAAAAAATATAAGAAAAACGAAAAACAAAAACCAACACATAAATAAAAATCTAAATGAAATAAGCCTAGTACAACTATTTCAAATACAAACGTGCACCACGCACTGAACCTTTTGGCCAAAATGCAAATGTCATTACGCCGCTGCGCTCCGTCTGCGATTTGCTGCCAGCATCAATTCATGAATTAAAAGTTGTGACCAACAACATGACTCAAATTGCTTTTAAATTGTTTTCTGCTTCCCGTGCCTACCACACTCCAACTAAACTCCACGCGCTCGGCTAGCGAACGAGCCCAATGGCCGAGCACCTTCCTGACCTGAGACAGGAATGCCATTAGCCCCATTGTTGTGTGCTGATCCTTTTTATGTTTGCGCAAAAATCGAAATGCAATAAAAAAAATACAAGCGAAAAAAAGCATCCGCAGCAATTCGCAATTGCGTACGTTTAGTGTGGCGCGTTGCACGAATTGAATTGACAATTGTTGGCAGTTGCCGTGTTAGCAACATGACACTGTTGTTGCCACCACGACTACTCGACTGCTTTTGTCGGTTGCCTACTTGGCCGTTTGTGCGCACTACTCAAATATTTTGTGCCACCAAAAGTGCAATTGAAATGTCTTGAGGGTAAATGCATACAAACAATTTCATGTACATAGGCACATATTTACATAAATCGGAGCATTTCCGTTCATGTTTTGGGCGAGCCACTGTAGAGTTGCATACATTTTGCGCGCTGTTATGAGTGCTACGATTTGTTGTTGGTTTTCTTGCATCGATTTTAAATTGATTTCGAAATTGTTTTAATTGTCGTCGAAAATGAAATAGATTTTTTTGCTTCAAGTGTTGCAATCGTCTGATAGAAGTACTCAAAATGCCAGCGGAGTAGGTGGAGTGTGTGACTTGGGAGTTTCGGTACGGTGGTGGTGGTAACCTGTCAGATGTACAGTATTAAGTTTTTTTACAATTTGTAATTTAAATTTCAATATTTTGTGTAATTCAAAACCTACGGCATGATCTGATATTGTAATGTGATGTCACATATAATAGTTTGTCTGGGAATCAAAAGTGGATCCAAGTATTCTATACAAAGTCTTTCTCAATAAATAAATGTGGAGCGTTAAGTACCAGAGTTAATAATTAGGCACTTTCATAGGTCTCAACGAATGGATAGAAAACATGCTTAAAACTAGAATAATCATCGGTGAGATAGGCAGCAGCACAGTAAAACGCTCTGTCAACAGGGGAACCCCTCAGATAGGGATTTTATCCCCCTTGCTGTGGTATGAAAGGGAATTTAAGTAGTGGCGTATGTGGATGACATAGTGCTTATGGCTTCAGGAATGTTTCTAACCATAATAAGTGAGATTATGGAAGGAGCTTTGGTATTACTCAGCGGTTAGGCCACACATTGTGGTTTAGGCGTAAGCCCGAGCAAAATTGAACTAATGCTATTCACTAAGAGAACCAAGATACCAAACTTTATGGCATTAGGCTTATGCTAACCCACCAGGCAAAATACTTAGGTTTCATCTTAGATCCCAAACTCAGCTGGAGGTTCAACGTGAGACTCAAAGAAATAGGAAGCTGGACAAAAAAATCGTACGGTCACAGCAAAATCCTCCTACAGGGACCCTCGCTGATCGCTACAGATCAGACTACACAGTCCCCGTTCTTCAACAACAACTTCAAGAAAGACTTTACGGTACGTTTTCCACCGAGAGCTGAATGGGGCAAAGGGAAGATGATTGAAAAATACGATATTGAAATCTACACTAACGGTTCTAAGATGAACTGTGGTGTTGGAGCTGGCTTCCATTCGGATCCGCTCATCCTATCTCAGTAAATTCGACTTCCTGACTATGCCAACGAGTTCCAGGCAGAACTATTAGCGATCAGAGAAACATGTAAATCACTAAAACTCTACTAGGAAGTTGGTGCAAAAGTATCTATCTTTTCAGACAGTCAAGCAGCTATCAAGGCCTTAGCCTCCAACTCTATTTCATCGAAACTAGTCTTACAGTGTAGAGAGGAACTAGAATTACTTAGTCATTGGCTTGAAATTACTCTGATGTGGGTTCCCGGTCATAAGAACATACAGGGTAATGAGATAGGTTCGACACTGGACATAGCAGAGACGGTGGCAGTCTCCACCCCACTCAACAAAATAAAAATATTCATTGCTTCACACTATCATGCTTTAGCCGAAAGAAGGTGGAAGCAATTAACTACAGGGTTGCCAATATTCGACTGACCCATCTGGCAACCCTGTAACTTTTGACAGAGACGTCAGATCGCTTAATGGCATATCGCGTTGGAAGCGTCAGTCCAAGCAGATTTTTACCATGGAACAGTGCACGCCACGCGAGCGCTCCCAAATTGTTGAAATTTACATTCAACCAAAGAAGTCAATTGTGAAAACTCAACGTGCGTATAAAAAATTAAATAATGTGAAAAGTGCGCCTTCTAAGAACACCATTAAACGTTTGTACGAAAGGTTTTCGAATGGTGATGCGCTTTCTAATCCAAATCAAAATCGACCAAGGCGTCGCCAAGGACATCCCAAAATCGCCGTTCTCAGCAGTTGGGCATTGCTCGGACCACTTTACAACGAATTATCCGCATTGATTTGCATTTAATACCGTATAAGATTCAATTGACGCAAAGATTGTTGCCTGCGGACAAGCCTCGTCGATTGGAATGGGCCCAAAGAGTCATCGAAATCCGTCGGGTCCGTCGAATATGGGCAAACCAGTATTTTACTACTTCAAAGTCAGAATTTTCAATAGTCCCATGGAGGCCTATACGTCAGTGCGTCGTTGACTCACCAGAACACCATTCGCTTCCTTTGCTACTATCAATACTTGTCTATGCATATCGGAGTATATGCAGATGCTCCTGGAGAAACTGGAAAACTACTCTGCGTTGTAGGAACTAAGTAGAGAAAGATTTGGTTTTACTTGATTGAAAAAAAAAAAAAAACTACTCGAGCGCTTTGTTGAGCACTAAACAAGATGAAGAATACACTTATTATAAAATGAATAATTTTCGATTGTACTTTTTATTTGTTTGTTTTTGTCTCCTTTGTTTTTTTTCGAAAAATTTTGTGATAAGATTTTTTTCCGTTATGCATTCCAATAGATTTCGCTTAAATCAAAAAAATACCAGTCTAACGGTTAGACGCGATAGAAGTGAAACCTTCCGTAAAACAAACTGAGAGAGAATGAGACGAAAGCAGCATTAGGAGCGGGATAATTATAGGTTCATTATAATATTGCTATAAAGTTCATATTTTATTTTCTTCATTTTATTATTATTCATCCTCAATGTTTTCAATATCAACATTATTTTTATGCATTATTTTTCGACATAATTGCGGTAAATATTTAAAAATGAAAATATTTACGAATATAAAAATACGGACGCAATATAGCACACGCGGTTGCTATTATGAGCGTCGTAACGCGTATATTACACAGACGTACTAGCATACACACAAACATTCGTAGGACGCTTGGTCTAAGCAAGTATTAGGTAGTGTAGTATAGGTAAACATAAAGCTTTCTCGCTCACCGTGGCTCCGTAATACGCAGGCGCGCACACATACGTATATCAACATATAACGCTTCGTAGCCAAGAGTGGGGAGGCTGCAAAGCACCGCACAAAGAGGAGACGGAGAATAGTGAACGCTGTAGAACTGTGTTCTATCTCACTGATGTATGTCTTCGTGTCTTTAGTGTCGTTTTTTCGTTTCATCGAGTCTCAAATCACTCCCAACGATTCTAAAGAAGTTTTCACTTCAAAAATTTAACTTACAACTTATATACGCCTATTGCTCCAAATATTCACAGCGTACTCCAAAGACCTGTACAGCGTACGATCTGCCAAAAACTCACCTGCAAAGAAAGAAGAAGAAGAAAAAAGTTGTATTAAAATGTTACATTCAACAAGTTGTGTTGCGAATGATTGTCTTTCTTGTTTTGTGGAATTCTACAAATCTTAAACAAATCAAATCATAACATTAACTCTTGCAGCATATCGAGTACACATTTAATTACTTTGAACCGTTAGCACGAGGCTTAAAATATATATCAGCAATATGCCAGTTTTGGCAGACAACAACAACTACGACACAAAAACTTTGCAAACCAAAAACTGAGCAGCCGACCAAATGCGCCTCAGCTGTGGTGGCCGCGTGTGCCGTAATGCGTTGCAGCAAACGTAACAGCAGCTTAGCGAAAAAATGCCAAACAATTAAGATTAGCATAACCGAGAAACAAATTAACTGCTGATTTACCACCGGCAACAAGAGTGCGATACAGAAACATGGCACAGCAAAGTTGTATACCAACCAACAGGCAGAGTCGGCAATGTGTGGCAAGCATGTGCAAACCATATGAAGGCAAAAGTTGCTGGAGTTGAGGAGGTTGGCTTAAAAAAATATGGTTTTCATTAAGCGGCGCGATAAGCGCGGCTAAGGCCGCTAATCTGCGCTCATTATTCACCATAGTGCGGGGGTGCAGCACGAGCGGACGCAGCAGTGTAGCAGTGGCAACGTCAGCAAGAAGAACATTGTTGCCGCACTCGAAAATGACCTGTTTGTCATGGGCAGCAGTTGCCACGACGCCGCCGCCACTTTGGAGTTTAGCTCGCTTTTCGTGCGCGCAGCTTTATTTACGACTATTAGAAAGCCTTCAATTTTTTCATGGCTCTATTTTGTGGCAAACAATATTTTTTGTGATTTCTTGTTGTACGATTTTTATTTTTCTCTTTTGTTTTGCCTAGTATTGCATGCGTATGTGCAACATGGGAATGTGTGCTTTACAATGCGGAAGCCGACCAGCCTTACGCAACAGTTCCCACACTCAAGCAACGTAAACTATTTAGCCGTAGCTTGGCATATATACATGCATAAATATGTAAGTGTGTGTGTGTAGTAATGTTGCATGTATGCAACGCGCGCGTTATCAGTTAGGCTGCTAACAATTTTCTAAAAGCCTTGTAGTGTGCGTTGTAAGTTTGGGGCTGTGTTGCAAGCGGCCACGGCAGTAGAGCGACGACCAACAAAATGCTTATCTCGCCTCACAGACAAATTATACGAAGGGGCAGAAATTTCGCTAAGACCATTTTTGGCTGCCACAATCGAGCCTGTTGCTGTTGTGGTTGTGCCTTTGGCTTTTGGTGGTTTCTTGAAGGCGAGTGTATGCCACAACTTGGCCTGCTATGCCTAATATCGATTTTCTACATTTTTCCTCTGCACTCATTTTCCACAGATTACTTCCAACAATTTTTCCCATTTGATTTCGTCGTTTTTTGCCCACCACCACATATAGAGATTATAATGTTGCCACATCTGTGACGCCAAAGTCGATACTCCTACTTAGCGAAAAGGGCGATTAACCTTGTTGCAACTTTGCCACCGTTATTAATATCTAACGATTTCTGAAGTTTTTTCGACAACAGCGTCATTGCCAACCTTGTTTTTGTGCCATCTTAATCTTGCTGTTGTTGTTGGTTTTGGTGGTGCTCCAAATATGCGCCAGCAAACTGTTAATTGAAGTTGCAGTAAAGCAACGCATGTAGCGCATACAACGCATCGCATTTCATGCCACTAAGGAGCAAAAGTTAATAGGAAACTCATAGAAAATGTGGCAGCCATAAAAGACCGTGTTGCATAGGCTAGGCAGCGTGCTGGTAAAAAATTTATAAATAGTAATAGTAACAGCGCTGGTTGGTAGGCACTAGCGGCGGCAGTAGAGGTTAGTTGTGGCAACTTGCAAGCGGGCGCGGACATTAATCGAAATTGAAAATCGTGAGCTGAAATTGTTGGCGGCAAAGAATTCGATTAAGCGGCATGTTGCAACACGGGCATAGAAAGTATGCAAGTCTCAATAGAAGTTGAATTGTAACGTACGCAGTAGGCGGGGGAGTAGAAGGAGTGGGCGTCGGCTGTAGCTACTACCTGGCCCGCTATCAATAACTTGCAAAACTCCGGCTAACTTGCAAGGCGGCAAGCAAATAGACGTACGCGCACGGCTGCTGCGTTGCAACAAAATGCAATTAGAGGGTGGATGCGTTATTAATGTGGAGCAACTTGCAACCAGCGGCAAACAAACTATATGTATATGTATACATCAGGAAAAAAAATTGTGCTACAAATGCGTGCACGTGTGGCATTCAAGCTGAAAAAAGGTGAGGTGTGCAACAGAACCTACAAGAAATTGATATATTGATAATATGCGCATGGGCGATTGGCGGCAGTTTGTTGTACGACTACACCAAGCAATATGAGTGAAGTGAGTCTATGCGTTAAAAATGTGTTCATGCCACATGACTGGGCTCAGAGTTTTTTATATTAATAATAGCGCCAACAAGCACGGCTCAGTTTATTATGTTGCTCACACAAACACACATGCACTTGACGCGAGTAATATTAATGCGCCAGCATGCGGAAGTAACTTGAAGATATTTGTTGCACGTTAAGTAATGTCAGGCGCTGGCATTGCAAGAATGCTGCAATGTTTTTAGCTAAATTGTTGCGGGTGCCAAAAACGCCGAACAAAACCTGATGAAAAGTATAAAACAAGACTTTTCTTGAAACATTCAGTTTTGTTGGAATATGTTGCAAGCACAATATCTTTTAATTTGCACCTACATATTTAAAGGGCGCAAAATTAGGTTTGAGAATAAAAATTACAAATAAATTAAATGGTTTTAGCCAATAATTTTGCTGCCACAAAATGTGGCAAGTTATGATTTCACAGGCTTACATACACATAATTTTTCTCCAGCTATTTAAATTAAAAATGATAGGCAATTTATTTTTCTAATCATGCCACAATTTGTGGCAAGGCACATATTTTTTAAAATGCCATTTTAAAGCTCAAAATTAAACAGAAAACACTTTTAATTTCTTTAACCAAAGAATGCTATCACAAAATTTGCACTGATATACACAATAAAGTCTATTTCAAAATTATTATTGGTCGATATGTCGCACAGGTTAGATGAATTGCCCAAAATTGCTTAAAATTATTCCTAAAAGCTGGAAAATAGAACTTTTACCATATATATACAAACAAATGAAAACTAAAAAAAGTAATCAATTCACGGTGTTTTGTGAGTTTTATTACATATTTTTTCTTTTGAATTGAATTGAATTGAATGCTCCAATAACATGTTGCATGTTTCTCCTAAGAATGCAAGAACTTCTTGCCTCTCACGTAGAAAACTAAAGGGAAACATATTTGTTTCCATTCTTTCAAGAAAGGTGCTTGCCACAAAATGTGGCATGACACAATTTTACATTATTTTTCGAAAACATTGCAAAGGAGAGCGCGAAATGCTGTTAGGAGTGGTTGCACCAATTTTTGTAGAACAAAATATATTGCCCCAAAATGTGGCAAGCTTAAAAACTGTTCGTACAATAATCAAAAAAAGCAATTTATTAATATAATTACTTGTCGTCAATTACTTCATGAAACATAAAGTTGCATTATAAGATTAAGCTTGCCACATGCAAGAATGCTGACTGGAAAAAGAATAAGCATAACATATTGCCGAATGAAAAATATTAAAAATATTCCGCAAAGTGGGTGTTGCACCAATTTTAAATAAAGTGGTGCATGTATATGCGTCACAAAAATCAGCACACAGCTGCGTGCAACATTTCCATGACGCACGGCGACTTTTACGCTGTAGTAGAAGGTGGCAGCAGCCACGTTCTGGTTTTGCTCCCCATTTACCTTTGGTTTTGTTTTCCACTTTTACCCAAGCAAGATCGATGATTGTCAATTTACTGCATCATAACGACTGAGTGTGCGCGCACTACGTGTACGGGGAAAATGTGTAGGGGCAAGCAGGCGGCATCACTGTGAGGAGGCGGTGGCGGCTGCGTCAATGTGCAATATAATGTGCGGCACTTTATCTCTTATTGTCATCTGCGAATTTTGCGCCCGTACTAGAGCGGAAAACATATAATAATAAAATTTCTGCAACTCTGATGCCAACACTGCACAATGCAACAACAATTACAACAATGTGTAGAGTGTAACAAGATCTTGCAATATACTATACTTCGATTTAGTTGTAATGAAAGCAATAGCATTTTGCCACAATTGCTCTATACAGCCTACAGGATGTCGTGTTGCAAATAATTAAAAGTGCACGTGACTTCTATGGCAGTTATTGCGAGCTACGAGCTGGAGAGCGCCCGTACACAAGTTGCGTAATTAGACTGGTGTTCAACGATATACGCAGATAAATCGATAAAGTATAGGAGGTGTACTCGTATTGTGTTGATCGCACGTTGCCTCCACCTCCATTGCAACGTAGGCAATACAGTTAAATTTCGTTGGAGCTGATAACGGAAATTGCGTTCATCGCATGCTTAGCACCACATTATTTCGTGGCAGTTGTAAATGTGTGAGATTGATTAACGCCAAGCGAATGGTAATTGCCAATCGACTATGGAGAAACAAAGAATGGATTTGAAAGTGTTAAACGTCTGAGTCTGGTGTGGAATTCCTAATGTACTCATGTCATTAATAATTATAAGATTTCATTACATTGCCGCTACGCTCATACACACACACATGCATACAAACATTGGCATTTACACGTACAGCAATTAAAGTTGGTAATTAGGCTCGCGTTGTCCAGTGGCGTTCATGTGCCGCTGAAGTGTTGTTTGTTGCATTAATTTGCAAAAATCGTTTATGGCTTACCGCATGGCAAATGGCGGCAATTTAATGGGCTAGCATATAAATTTATGCTTATTAAAAGTGTTTGGCAAAAGTATCACGTGGCTGTGCAGGTGGCGAGTTATTAAACTCATAGTAATGCTGCCGTTATTTTCGCATTTCATCGTTATTGCCGCATTTCATCAAAGGAGTTAATTTTTAAACGATTTGTTTAGTGGCATATTATTAGGAGTTGTAAACGCTTGCTCGAAGCTATTAATTTGGTGGCAAAGATAATACAAGAAAAATAAAGTGGAATAAAAAATGGAATAAAATGGTATAATCTATGCCTTCCTTGCCACACGAAATATTGCAGGCAGTACTTATTTGTGTGAATAATTGTGTCACAATGTTATTAAAAAAGCAAAGGAATAATATATTTCAAACTTCCGATATTGCCACCAAATGTTGCATGAACTTTTTTAGCAGCATGCACCATTTATTTATACAAAAAATTGTTGCCCAATATTATTAAAAAACGTAGGTGTAATATATTTCAAATTTTCAATCTTGCCACAAAATGTTGCCTGATCTTTTTTAGTCAGTAAATTAAATTTTTCACTTTTCACAACATTTTGTCACGAAATATTTTACTATATTTGTAGTACTTCTTTTAATAAGAATATGTTAGGAGTAGATTTGGCTGACATGCTCATGGAGCTCTACAAGGTCAACCATGCATTAAAAAGCATATTCCTCTAATAAAATTTCAACTAGAAATTGTCAATGCGTTGCTTACTGCCACTACTTCGCTCCGAAAAAGCAAAGGCCAACTATCGTATGTTGAACGAGCTAGCTCGATAATCTCCCTGGGCTCCACATCAAGCAGTGTGTCTTCCCAACAGTCGAAAAAGTACAGTGTTACGATAAAATGGAACATTGGATAGTCTTTAGTGAAAAGGGGCGTTGCAGATTGTGCAAGACAGGAACCCCAACGTCCAAATGCCTTAAATGAAAAGTCCGCCTTTGCTGTAATAACAACACAACTGTTTTTTGTCTTATCATACCTAATGTCTCAAATAAATTAACATCATTAAAGTTGTTCGAAAGAAAAAATTTGTTTCTTTTGTGTACCACCATTGCCCAAAGTTGCTCACAAGTAACTTTCGGCAGCGCTCAAACCGTTGGGCAATCGCTTCTTAAACAAATACAGAAGGATTAAAATTAAAAAAAAAAATTTCATTCCACAGGAAAAAAGTAGGGGTCGAAAGGGTTAAAACAAGTTGTCAAAAAAATTTCTAAGTGGAATTGCAAAGAAGAAGAATTACAAATTGAATTAAGAATAATTACAACATGCTTAATGACTCGTAATATGCTGCCACAAAATGTTGAAAGATTTACTTATAGTTTGTAACAAAATGTTTAAGAAGTGACTTTGAAAACATTTGTTTATATTTATTTGTAATATGTTGCCACAAAATGTTGAAAGATTTACTTATAGTTTGTAACAAAATTTTTAAGAAGTGACTTTGAAAACATTTGTTTTCAAGCTACATGATGTTGCCACAAAAGTATACCTTCATATTATGCGGAAATGTATTGACTTGTATTAAAAAAAAACTCAAAGCACATGTTGCAACAAAATGTTGCATGCAACTTTTTTTATTGAATTTAATAAAATATTTCAGTGCAAAAAAACTCAAAGCACATGTTGCAACAAAATGTCGCATGGACTTTTTTTTATAAAATTAAAGAAAAACTCAAAAAAAGGAAAGCATGCAACTTTTCTTTATTGAATTTAATAAAATATATTATTTCAGTAAAAAAAACTCGAAAAGCATGTTGCAACAAAATGTTGCATGCAACTTATTTTTATAAAATTAAAGAAAAACTAAAAAAAAGTAAAGCACGCAACTTTTTTATAGAATTTAAATAAATATTATTTTATTCGAATATGAGAGTAATTCACACAGAATTGCAATAATTGCATAGAAAAATGTATTGCAACGAAATATTGTTTGCAAGTTTCTCATAAAATTTAAAATATACTCGTTTATTAAAAATTAAAGTTAAAAAAAAACAAATTTTCAATTAAAATTTTATTTTTACTATATGAATAATAATATTTTGCATAGGAGAATATGTTGCATGCACCGTTTTTTGTTAAAAATGTATACTTATTATTTTGCACAGAAAAATGTATTGCAATAAAATGTTGCATCAGTTTTTTTTTATGTATTATATATGTATATAAATACATGTGTATGTATATATTTGGCATATACACCCTTTGTGGGTGTTTGGTGGTGCTACTCCTCCTATTTGTGGCGAGCGTCTTGATGTTGTTCCACAAATGGAGAGACTTACAGTTTCAAGCTGACTCCGAATATCCGCAGATATTTTTGTTTTTGAGGAGCTTTTTCACGGCAAACCTCCGAGCCGTTGTCTACCGAGGGGCATAACACCAAACCCAGCATTAATAAACTACTTTTTGTGGGCTGTACAAATAAGATGAATAAAAAATGTTTATGAAAATTTTTAATTTCGTAACAGATTGTGGATGTCACAGATTACTAAAAAATTGAATGAATTATTGAAATGAAAATAAATTAGAAGTCACTAACTTCTCGCAGCTGGAATTAAATATTGATACAGATGAACATTTACATGCATACTACTTTAAGGCATATCTATGCATGTGAAGAGCTTCAAAAATATTCAGATTTAGGTTGGATCTATTTTTCCTGTCATGCTTTATGAGAGTTATGATCAAAATATATACATTTCCATTAAAGTAAAAGAGCCGTTTAGAGTTCAAAATAAAGCAAATTATACATTTTGTCTGCGGTGCGCCCAATCAAATAAAACTCATAAATTTATGCAATTTCGCTAATCAACCGACCACCGGCCTAAACACAAGTAGCTGCACAACAAAAACGAAAAGCGGAGAAAAGACATTTGAGATACTTGTTATTGGGTAAAATTCACTTCTAACAATTTCAGAAATGCTGCCCGGCCCGAGGCTAAACGACAACTTGGATTGGCAGGAAGGTGGTAACAACGCCCCAATTGGAACAAACGTTTGGCGTAGGCCAATAATTACAATCAAACCGCGGTGGAAGGAAGGAATGCTAAAATATAGTACAGTTTTTAGGCAGAGAAAAGTAGCAAGCATTAGAAATGGAGAGATGGATACAACTGGCAAGCGATGCGAGGCATAAGAAATAGCGTTAAAGCTTTTTATTTATTATTTGAAGTGGGAAGGCTGCGCAAGCAACAACAATGAGAACTTGAAAAGTGCTTACAAAAAGTGCAGTTCTAAGCTTCAGCATTATTCATAACAAATGAACGGCAATAAATTATTATGATTTGCAACAAATGTTGGCCGCAACTGTATAATGACATATTGCGAAATGATGGCGAAATGTTGCCAAACGAGATCACAAGGCGGCTCAGAATAGGGAGCAGCGAGCAGCAATAGCACACAAACACAAACAAAGACAGCGGTCAAGTGGCAAAGCAATAAAATCAGGAGGAATGAAAAGGAAAGAAAAATAAATGGAAAAAATTATACGCGTTCGCCTAGAAATTTAAGAGCGAATGAGGAGTGAATGAGGTACACCTGGGTAGTAGACAAATATAAGCGGTATGGCGGAGAAAAATTCGGCTAGAATTTTGCACAGCAGCCACTTTGGAAATGTGCTGGGCTAAGCAAGCCATTTGCAAGCCAACATATTTGCAAAGTGAGTTAGAAACGCATTGTTGCTTCAAAGTAAACAAAACAACAAACAATGATGCCTGCAAATTGCGAAACGCAACAAGCGTTTCAAACCAACGACAGCGCAGCCAAGCAGCCAAGCAGCCAGTCAGCCAGTCAGCTATCCTGCTAGTCACCCAATTGAAATGCGTCCGGCAGGCATGGCGCTCGTTTCCTTTTTACAAGCACAAATGCTGCTGGCAACCACGGCTACCGGTGCGGCAAACGACGCCGCGCGGTGCCATCAAAACACTATAATTAAGATATGTTGAGGGCATTTTTGCAAAAATTGCCAATCATAAATGAAGCGCAACAACAGCAGCAACAAAAATAACAACGACGAGTAGCAACAGAAAACCCACTAATGCAAAATAACTAATTCAACTAAGCGCTGTTGCAAGACGCAAAATCTGAGAATGGCGGCGGCGCGGCAAAGCGCAGGCGACTGGTGTTTGCATTAATAACTAGCATTTGAGTTGTTATTATTGTTTTTGTTGTTGTTGTTGTTGTCGTTGTTGTGATTGAGATGATCGCGGCGCCATTTGCTGCTGCCTCATATGACGCTGAGCAGCGTGCTACCACCGCAAGTGGCAAGCAGACAAGCGCTCAACTAAGCAAAGTAGCTGCGGCAGCAACAAAAACGCAGTAGTAGCTGAACTTATACTGTATCTTACCACAACACTTTGCTGCTGCCGCTCAACTCAACTGCGGCGCGCTACTTTTTCGCCAGGTATTTTGCCACGCTTGCAAATTATTAGTTGGCGTTATGAAAGCAGTTAATTAAAATTAAAACAAAAAATCAGAATTTGCGCTTAATCAAAGGACGCCACAAATGCGGGCGGGCGGACGATCGGGCGAGTGGTCGTCGGTTGCACGGCCGATTTTGTCGTTCGGTTGGCTCGTTCGCGCGCGCGCAGTTGCTAATGGCGGAAGTAATGGCGTTTCATGTTGCAAGTTATGCAGCTTAGACAGCTCGCAACATGCAATTATGTGCGCTTCAAATGTGCGCCTGCGTGCTAGAGTGACTTTAGCATGTCTTTTTTTTTCAAACTGTATGTGTAATAATAATTGTTATTGCTGCTGCTCTGCGGCGACGCGCTCGCTGGAACAATGTCATTATCGGCGTGGATAGTCCAAAGGCGTTCAACTGGCTTTCCTTTGCTTTGCTTTGATTGGCTTCGTCGCGGGCATATTTAAAAGTGCGTTAATGTCTCGCAAAAACCGCAAAAAGCGCTTAGGGCTGACTAATTTTAATGCCAGCTTAGTGCTTGTCGGCTTGCTAATGTGATCGGCCGCAAGTATGTATGTATGTATATGTGTGTGTATGTGTAGATAATAGAATTCATTTAAGTTTTTCAAGCCGCTAAACGACATTTAAATTTAATGCCAAACAACCTCCTCTATTTCGTAAGCGAACTTGTTGTGGGCATTGAACGCTGCAGGGGGAATGGTGTTTGTTCGAAAGACTGATGTCTGCCTTTGGGAATTAACTGTAATTAAAATTTAAATCTATTATGATGAGGTGGGTAGAAGTTATGTAGTTAAGCTCGTACTTGTAAAATGTATTATTACATATTTTGTTTTTGTTTAAGTTTAACTCAGACGCAGTTGAAGTATGCATTTGTTGTATGTTGCATATTTCACAAGGTGCCGCAAAGCATATCACCCTATAGGCTAGGATAGATTTTTGTGGCAGTCGGCTTAGGATAGCCAACTCAGCCATGTAGGTTCCTTGTGGTACCACTGCGTAACACGGGAACCTCAGTGTTCACTTTTCATAGAACCAGTTAGAGTATCTTATGAAGCGTAGGATAGTGAGTGAAAAGACTATTTTCCTAACAACCTTGCTACTCCTAGCTAAGGCTGGACAATTACAGAGAAAGTGTTCTACTGTTTCTTCCTCTTCCTCGTCTCTAGAACTTCTGCAGTATTCATAGGAAAATACTCGTTGCCTAGAAGAGTGCCCACCTAACAGCCAATGACCGGTAACACAAGCCACGCCCTTCGAGATGTTCTCTCTTGAGAGGTTTAGGAATTCTCTTGACCTTTTCTTATCAATTTGCGGCTAAATTAGCCTGCTTGTAACGCACGTATTTTCTTCGCTCCATCACCTATTGACCTCCTGGAGAATATTATTTTTTATCCTTAATTATTAAGTTACCATAGGGATTCCAATGTTCCCTCTGTTTTCAAGCAGTGGACAGCTCATCGGCCTTGCGATTTCCTTAAATATCTCTATGTCTCGGAACCCATATAAGACTGACTTTGAAGACGGGGCTAATATCAGCCAGGCATTCCTGAGCAACCTTTGATCTTACTATAACTACCTCCATTGATTTGATGGCATCCCGGCTGTGCGAGAACATATTTATCGTACTTTTCGTTACGCTGTGTGTATTAAGGTACACAGTTATCTTCTTTATGGTAACGACTTCTGGTTAAGACTTCAGCTTTTTTTTGTTTTTTTTTTGTTTTTTGTGGCGACAACTAACAAGTGCAGTACTCAGACAGACAATAATTAAATCCATTGTACTGCACTCGGATTTCCTTTTAATTTTCTGTCAATCTACCTGACCTCCAAAGGAATCTGAGTAGATCTTCTCGTACCAAAAAGCCAAGGTGGTCGCTTCTTAATACATCAGTGCCAAAGACCTCAAGCCTGATTCGAGCGAAGGCGGGCAGACACACAGGAAGTGGTCCGTACTCTCATCCTCCTCTCCAGATGCACGGCAGAGAACACTGTTTTAGATGCCCACTTTCTCCATGAGCTTCGCCCATAGAAAGTGGCTCGTCATCAGTCCAACCAGTCTACAGTCCCCACTGCTTAGTGACTTAGGAGGAACTGCGACAGTCGATCGTACATACATGACAGGTAAGTAACATCAGTTTAGTCCATTTGCAGCCTCTCTCAACCTACCAAGCTTGTAGTTTGTAGGCTGTAGTAACCCATTTGCTAACCGTGGTTTTGATGGTCGCAGAAGGGAGTGGTAAAACGGGCTCTGGGCCAAAGAAGTTGGCTAATCTTGGCTAAGGAGTCAGAGGTCTCGTTACCCACGATACTCACGTGCTTCGGAGTCCATGTTAGCATCAGGCTATTATGTCTACTGACATAGTTCAGCCTGGATTTACAGGACTCGACTACTCCTGATGTAGTTGGGGAGCTTGGTAGACGCTACAGTAATCCGGAAGTCGAACAGATACTTCTAATAATAATTCTTTTGAAAAAACTCCATAGCGTACTTTATTTTCTAGCTTGGATCCATCTATATAAAAATTTATTTCCCTTCTTCTCCATGGTCTTTAAGTTTGCTACTCTCTTCTTGGCGGGTTGCTCGTCTTGAATAGTCTGTCGAAGGTGAATTTGGGAAGAGTAGTCGATTTCTTGGTATTAACTACTCTTAGTTTGTGTGATAGTATAAAAGTGTAGCCGAACAGCCGGGTCTTTCATGGCACAACACTCTGAAGTCTGAGCGCTGTAGCGGCGGTCACGTATTGACCTACCAGGTTTAGAGCAGGTAAGTTGAGTAACATCTCGAGGGCTTTATTAGGGGTGGTCCTTAAGCGCCGGTGATGCATGAAAACGCAGTTCTTTGGACTTTGCTCAGCAGTTTCGTGTAATTTGCCTTTCTGGCCACCACACAAGTATTTCATATGGTAAAATAGGCCGAACTACCGCAGTGTAAGGCCAGTGTGTGATGCGAGGTGTTAATCCCCATTTGATTTCGCCCGCTGTTTTGCAGGTGTGCAGGTGTGTGTTGGTTCTCAGTACTAGATTTCCACGTTCGTTTTCTGTCTAATATGAGTCCTAAGTGTTTATCACCCTATAACAAGATTTATAAATTTTGTAAATTGCGTCGTACGTTAATCGTATTTGACACTTGTGAACTAGACACCTGCAGTAGTGGTTTACCTTTGTTAAAATACAAATTATTTTTTATACATTTTTTATTTGGTAAAAAAGCGCATCATCTTGCATAGCACGGTGTCAGCTTTAGCTTCCTCCATAATTTTTTCCCTGCATCTCGGTTCATAGCCATACTATGGTAGCTGGCCACTCCTATGCTCCTTAGCTCGTTCTCAATGTCGTCTAACCTCCTTCTCCGCAGTCGCCCACTTCGCTTTTCATCGTATCTGCGAGCATCCAAAATGTTGCGAGGTACTCTTTCATTTAGCATTCCGCAATTGGAGTCTTAGCCATCGGATGCGCTGCGATTAAACAAATGGTACGGCATTTTCAGCTTGTCGGAATTCCGCTAGATCTAATTATTTTATAAAAATTTAATTCAGTATCATACCAAAAATGATATAAATTGAAATTTCAAACTTTGTGCAAATCAAAAAAAAAAATTGCAAATTTTAATGAAAATTAAATTTTTTAAAATTATAATTAAAAAAAATCGAGTACGCAGTTCTATAGTCCATTAAACTTTCGTGCAATAAAATGCACTCTCAAGTAGTGCGAAAATCGCGTTGATTTTTGACAATTTTTTGTTGCTGGCGTTCTTGAGCACTTTCGCAATTTTCTATACGGAAAAAACCCCCAACACCGGCTGAAACATGCGCGATTCCATTGACCATGCAAAGAGGTCTCTCGCGCATGCGCACCTGCAACATTTCCACTTGTAAATTTTCATTTATGTTCTACTTACACTTGGTAAAATTCGTCTGCCTTTTCGCCCTTGACGCAGGCGCACCAACTTTCAATTCCTCCACTACGCATTTTTTGCATTTAAATTTTGCTAATACAATCAGCAGACACATTACATGTAATGATTATGCAGTTGACTGGGCTAATGTCGATCGTCTAGTGATTATCAAAGGCATTATGATGCTGGCGATTATTAATATTTTTACAATTTATGCAACAAACACAAACTATTTGGTGTATTTTTTATGGCTGTTGGCGATTTTAAACTTTTGTACTTATATGCATATATATAAGTATATGGAAATATATATTAAATTTGTATGTACGTTGCAAATGCTCAGGAAGGCACTTGCGCCATTGGCGGCATGTTGCACCATAGCGATCGCATCTTGGCAATTGCTTGGCTTGCTGCTCCTTTGCGTCAGCGTTCGCTGCCCAACACTCTCGGGGGCAATGCGTTATTCGTTCATTCGCTTTGATTCGTATATCTAATTTGCAAAATCTAACCTGGAGCCGACAAGCAATGCGGCGGCGACGGCTGTGCGCATTTGTTACGCTTGGTGAACGACGTTCGGTGGGAGGAGGGTGGCAGCAGCAGTGAACGCACTGCGCAAGTGCTACTTGCGAATAGTTGTTATAGCTATCTATGCACGTGTGTGAGTGTGTGTGGCGTTGGAACGGTTGCGTGCTTGTTTAGCGCTGGTGTGGCAGCCAACATGGATATGTTGTTGCCGGCAAATCAATTCAAATCATCTGCTGATCAGTCATCGGCCAGCTAAGCGCAACAACGGTTGTGTTTTTATGTATTTTTTCCTTCGTTTTGTTTTTGATCTTGTGGCAAGTGGCACTTTGCTATGCCAATGTTGAGACGGAAGCTGTTGTGCGACGGTTGTTTGCTCGAACATGCCACCACCATTACCACCGCGGTCGGGCAGATCTTTTGGTGGCGCATTGTTGGGCGCCAATTTCTGCGCGCTAATCGCCAGTGGCGGGTGCCATAACACGCTACGATTACCCGCCTAACCGCGCACCAATGTGCCTCGCACCCCCCCGCCTCCGCCTGCAAAGCGCCGCTAATATTCCGTAAACGCATTGTCCATTCGTGCCGCAACAATAATACATAGAAAACGACCTGATTGCAGGCACACCTGACAACGCTGTGGCAGCGGTGCAACAACTCCGGTAGCATTTCAGCAACATTTCATTATAATTATCACAGAAAACATTTAAAGATGCAACAACCTGATGCACTTGCCAGATACTGTTGCACATGTCAGTTGCTGCCATGCCATGATGCGTTTGCGTATGCGTTTCTTTAGTGGCATGTGTCTGTCTGTGCTACGTTGTTCATGCTAAGTTGCAGTGCTGTTTGTGCGTTTGTGCTACAACTGCTTCCGGCTCATTTGTTTACTTTTGCTCGACTTATGCTGCAGTTGTCGCTGCTCTTAACTTATGTGTCTGCCACATGCTACCGCTTGTGATTGCCATACACCATTCACCATTCACCGTTCACTGTTCACCATTCACTATTCACAGTGCACTTTACAACATGCAGCCTGCACCTTCACTATATGCCACAAACATATTAGATTTGCTTGAAGCTGGTGACAGCGACGCATTGACTGCAACATCCTTACATACCAACATAGAAACGACGTGGCTTACATCTTCTACTGGCCACATAAAGAAATGCTAAAATGCGTTACATGCCACACACTCGAACCGAAACATGGGTAGTACAAACTTGTCTTTACATACGCGCGGCTCTTTTGCCGCACTGTCGCTTCTGATGAGGTAAGGTGAAAGATAAAATATTACATGACCATATGAGGTGCCGTCTGATGGCATTTGTGGCACCATGCTAGAGCCTCGCCGGCGACAGCAGCAACAAATGTTTTTATGCGCATAGCAGTTAATAGTATTACAGTAGTTAGTGGCTGTGGTGTGCTTGCTGCGAGTAGGTGGTAGGTTGCACATACAAAAGTGCAGTGTCTTAGAGTTTTTATGTTGCAACAAGTGCGTGGGGATTGCAATGGTAACATACAAATATGTAAGTGCATTCATAACTTTGCTGCTATGCGAATTGAAGTTACATGAATAAACAACAACAAATGTTTTTTCGTTCACCTTCTAAGACCGCAACAGAAGTTACTGGTTATGGTTAAACGGTTAAATTGGCAATTAATCGTCCTACTAGTTTAGATCAAATACAGGAATCAAGAAACTTGCAAGGTGCTTGCAGCTCCACTGAGATGGCGTGATTACATTGTGGTTTTATGTCATTTGGTACAACATTCTTGATTTGCTTTTTTATATGTTTTGAACTTCTAAGCCTGACTTCCGTATGAACGGCCACCGTAACCGAGTGGATTTCTGCGTGATTATCAATCGGTTGGTTCGGTTCGAGGGATAGTAAACATTTTTTCTCAAATACCACCTCCGGGCAGGCATTGGTCAACCTCGAGACAAACTAAATACTAATGTGGAACCCTACATTTTCAGATCTGCATCAAGTTGCAGACCACAAATGGAGAAGCATATCAACCAAACGCCTGCTAGAGGATGAGCGTAGCTCTACACATGCAACGTATACAACCCACAGCATTTCTGGAGGAGGTTAGGTAGTGATGGTTGCCCAGAGAGTGGGCCCACCTGGTCGAAGAAGTTTGGTTCATCTTTTGTGATACCATTGCAAAAGGAAGAAAAGAGGTGAAGGAAAAAGACGATAGGACGAAAGGGAAAGGGGTGCGGAGAGTTGAGTGTTTGTGAACTATGAACGGTGACTAGTCTGCGGTTGTGTTAACCTCTTTATGTTGCTGATGAAGTTCATCAGATTATTGTTTACGCTACCTGCTATATCAGCAGGCGCAGAAAAGAAGTGAGAACCAAGATGCTTGAACCTTAGTCCCACGAGAGCTGGGCAACTAAGGAGCAGATGCTGAGATAATTCCACCTCATCCTCCCTACAGCTGACGCAAAAAGGACTCGAAGTAATTCCGAGTTTCAGGGCATGTATACCCCGCGGACAGTGCCCCGTGAGGATGTCCACGAAATTTGAGAGATGAGATTTCGTGATCCAAACGTGGCCAGAAGGACTTCGAAACCTTACACGTTCGTGTACTTGCCCAGCGCTCGCTAAATTGGTGCAAAGCCCATCCTTCCAGGAGTAGAGCGCAGGTTGTCAAGGGGATTCCGATCCTCGCCTTTCGCGGGCACACTACCTTACAGGTCCCTTGTCTGGCCAGCTCGCCGGCTTCGCAGTTTCCAGTAATGTCACTGTGACCAGGGTACCCAAATTGTCTTTATATCGAAGAATTCTGATGCAATCGAGAGAGAGACCAGGCATTCCCTGACCAGTTTCAAATGCACCATCATAGAGCCTAGGGCCCTAATTGCCGCTTGGCTATCGGAGTAAATATTTACCTTCTTAACAGTTATTACGCCAGTAAGTAGCCAGTCAGCTGCTTCTTTAATTGCGGCCACCTCTGCTTGCAACACACTGCAGTGATCCGGTAGCCTGAATTTGAGTTTGATGTGGAGCTCTTTGCAGAATACTCCTCCTCCAATTCTACCGTCTAGCTTCGAGCCCTCCGTGAACAGGTCTGGAGGGGGTTTTCTTCAATAATTTTTTTGACAGTATTCGAATCTTGTGCAGTTAGCTTTGGTCTACTTGGTCTACAGTCTACAGTTTCATATCTAAAGATCGTCTTTTCTTCGCATCCACAACTGTTTTTATGCAACTAAAATGGAGTTTCACCCTCTTCGCGCTCGTTCTCTCTGCTTAAATAATAACAATAATAACACTGTAAGGTGATCATGCAAAATCTTATCGATGCTCGTCGTACTAATAAAGGCTGATCAGATTGGAGGTAATTTCCCCTAATAGGGTTTTTTCGACAGATCCCGCGTGACTGCTGCCAAACTAAATACATAATTTTTTTCAGTAGTCATTGACATTTCATCATGGAAAGACTTACACCTTAACAAATTTACATTTTACGTTAGCAAATCGTACAATTGAATTACGAAAATCGACGCTCTGTGAAAAGTGTTCATCGCGCGCTCAGGTCAACTTATGGTGTACACAACCGTCCTACCGAACGCACTATTCAGCAAACCATCGGCGAAATTGAGAATAATTCGAAGCGTCATGATTTCAGTCGTTCGGCTGTTGAAAAACTCGCTGTAAATCAGCATTTGGGGATCCGACTTAAAGTTCAGCGATTAGACCCATTTTTGGCTTAATGGCTACTTCAATAGGCAAAATTTTGGTATTTGAGCTAAAGAGCAAACCGAGGCCATTCAAGAACAGGCATTATATCCATTGAAAACTACCGTTTGGTGCGGCCTGCGGGCTAGAGGAAGCATCGACCCATATTTCTTCAGAGGCAAGACTGTAACAGTGAACAGTGAATGGCGAACGCTAAGGCGCTATGCTAAACAACTTTTTGATGCCGGATGAACGAAAATTAAAGCCCGTGATCTCCACAATATTTGGTTCTGACAAGACGACGCTACTTGTCATACAACCCGTGAAACAATAGATTTACGGCGTCGTCGTTTCGGTGAGCAATTTATATCTCGTCTTGGACCACGAAGCCAATCGTGTGGTATCACACCTTTGTACATTTAGTTGTGAGGTATGTAAAGTCTAACTGCTTTGTGGATAAACCAGCTTGAATTGAGGTATTGGAAGCCAACATTACTAAAGTTAGTTCACGAGATACCGACTGAAGCCATTCAATAACTCCAGCGAGTCATTCAAAATTGGTATTTATGGATGGCCAAATTACGGCGCAGTTGCGGCCAACATTTGAAAGGGATTATTTTTGAAAAATAAATGGTATGAATGGTTCTGTACAAAAATAAAAAAAAAAACGTTGTGCAATCAATTTGAAATTTCGTTGTTTTACTACTGTGGGCAAAAAGTAAGGTGAATTTGGTTGTAAAATGAAAAATCTTTATTCTTGTCATTCAATTTCATCCCATTCAAAATAATCCCCTCTCGATGAAATACACTTATGCCAACGATTTTTCCAATCCCCGAAACACGCCAAATAGTCCATTTCCGGTATAGCCATCAGCACCTTCTTAGATTCAGCTTTTATCTCCTCAATCGACTCGAAACGCGTTCCCCGGAGTGGTCTCTCGAGTTTTGGGAATAGCCAGAAGTCACACGGAGCCAAATGAGGCGAATACGGTGGTTGCGGAACGATATGTGTGGAATTTTTGGCGAAATGGTCTCGAAGAACGAGTGCTGTGTGAGACGGTGCATTATCGTGATGCAAAAACCAAGAGTTGTTGGCCCATAATTCTGGTCTTTTTAGACGAATTGCTTCACGTAAACGAAGCATAACGCTCTAATAATATTCCTTATTAACAGTTTGGCCAGGTGGAAGGAATTCATAGTGCACCACACCACGAAAAACGAAAAAAACTGTCATCATGACCTTTATTTTGGAACGACTTTGACGTGCTCTTTTCGGTCTGGCCTCGCCTTTAGCACGATATTCGCTTGATTGGTCGGTTGTTTCAGGGTCGTAAGCATAAATCCAAGTCTCATCTCCCGTAATGATGCACTTGAGCTTGTCCTGATAGTCTGAAAGCTTTGTTTCACACACATCAACGCGACGTCTTTTTTCCAAGTAATTGAGAGTTTTCGGTACCAAACGAGATTTGACTTTTCGTAGGCCCAAATGATCTTTCAAAATGGTTTTCACAGATGCTTCTGATATTCCGATCATATCAGTAAGGTCTTTAACAGTCACTTCACTTTATTGACGTGTTGGTCATCTGTTGACGTCGATGGTCGTCCGGAGCGCTCCAAGTCATCAACACGTTCTCGACCCTCTTTGAAGTCTTTGTACCACTTATAAACATTTTTCTGCGACATGGTCGAATCACCAAGTGCCTTCTAAACTTGGTGCTAAACGTTTCCGCAGCCGAAATTTCATTCCGCAAACAAAATTTGATGGCACTTCTCCGCTCAATCAAATCAGACATTGTAAAAATCGAAAAATGCACTCTTGGTCGTTTGGTAAACACAAGCGTAAATATATTACTGATAATGACATTCACATGAAAGTTGGCCCAGATGTTATTAACAGTGCTGCCAACTCATGAAAGAAATAACTAGAGCGAAATTTTAATCCCGCGAAGCTTGACAAATAAATTCACCTTATTTTTTAACCACAGTAGTATTTCAATTTAAAATTCAGTACCTCTAAATAGATCACCATTTATATAAGGATGCCCCAATTTCACGGTATATGAATAAGGAGTATTTTTTTTGAATTTTTTATTTTTCAGTTATCACAGACGATGACATAAATTGGCATTTATTTTGATTTCGGCATATTTTGAGCTTAACAAATTTAGATGAAATTTTTGGAAAATTTTTAAAAATTTGTAAAAAATAGAATATTATAAAAATGGAATACTAATGATTGAATGTAATAAAAAGAACTTGTGAGAGCAACTTTTAACCCCTCTAATAATAGTTAATGCCTCATTGAAAGCAGTGGTTGGTGGTGAAGTAGTTCATCTCTATTTTTTAAAAGACAGAAGCTTTCCGTTATCAACATTTCCTTATCCTTGCCTTAATTTTTCCTTAAATCGGCGCAAATGGTTGCCACATTGGCACACACTTATCAATCATTATCGCACGTCATCTGCAAATAAATTACTCCAGCGCATGCCAAACGGGTCGGCGCCGCAGTAGTCCAAACAAAAAGTAAAAAAAAAAGAGAAAGTAAAAAGTAAAAAGCAAAAAGCAAAAAGCGAACGCACCAATTGGTAGCAGCCAATTTCCAGTTTCATCAATAAAATGTCAAAATTTATCACGTGTTAAAATTTTATCAATTAAAACGATGCATAAGCAATGGCCACTCAGCACCAAACTCGACTTCTAAACGCACAAACACACATGAAAAGAATAAATTCAAGCACACATACGTAGTCGATGTATGCAAATGAGTATAAATATGTATGCATTAGTGTTGCAAGCGCATTGCGATGTTGCGCCGATAGTTGCTGCAGGCCATCGCGAGGCAACCATCAAAAAACCATCCATCAAAATGTTCAACAACATTAAGTGGTCATTGACGATGTCACTGCTAAGCCATGGCGGCAAAATTTACATATTTACTTATGCACACATGCAGACACACACATACACACATACATATGTCAGTTTAGCGCGCATGCGTACCGATGCGTTGGCCGCATGTTGCAAGTTGATGCCCAATTTGGACACGCTGCCGTGTTATTAACTAATTACAGCGACTAATCTAATTTCTTAAAGGCACTGTGGGCGCTGAAGCAGCCGCCAGTAGCAGCAACAAAATGATTTATACAGAAGACGCCGCCTGGCATTGCAACAACGATAAGAACACAAAGAGTGGCATTGCAAAACATTTGCTTTATGGGCCAACAGGTGCCCCGACGGTTGGCCGCACTCCTTCGGTTGTATTCTGGTGCTGCCTACGTGCAACCTGTGCAGCCACTGCTTATTTTTTGCATGTTTTATGTTGCTGCTGTTGTTTGTATAGCTCCAGCGCATGCTTATGTCAATGCAAACTTTAATGAGAAGTGACATTTCACGCATGCGCGTCTCTTGCGTGCACCGCGATTGGAGGATGGCCACGAAAACAACGCACAGCAAAAGCTAAGAAAAATGAAGCAGCAAAAAAAGATGTTTGTGACATCCTTTAAAGCCTAGCAGCAATGTTGCTTTTTCGTTACCTTGTTGTTGTTGTTGGCGCATATACCCATTTGCTTGATTTAAACGAAACTGTCACTCGCATGCAAAATACGTTGACCGCATTGCAACAAAAACAAAGCGCATACACCGGCGCTAGTTACATGCCACCACTTTTGTGGCAAACTGTCAACGCATTTCGGACAAGACACTATTCTCTGCTGCATGCCTATACATATATGCAACTTTAGACAGTATTTGCTTGCTGCGTGCCACAAAAAGGTTGGTGACAGCAAATGGGCTGTAAGTTTAGAAAGGCTGCGTGAAACAGAGTTGGGCTGCAATTGCAATGCAAGTAACGTAGATTTGCGGCTCATCTTCACCTTCCAATGACTGCTCTCACTTCTGGTTTATTGCAATGCCCCAATGCCGTCCCTCCACAATTTCAGGCATGAGGGAGGAGAATTTGAGGAGCGGGCGGCAAATGCTTTCATGATGCTGTTGCATGAATTATACAACGGTGTTGTTGTACTCCAAGGGGCAAAGCGTATATTTTGCGAGATCTCGCATTCTCCTACAAATTGCGTAAAGCTACTTTGTATTTTTATGCCGAAGTGAGTCTCCAGCAGCTATGAGATGTCGAGCTTAGAGGAAGATGTAAAAGGGTGCGCGTAGCACTTTCTGTGATGGAACTGGAACTGATAGAATAAGCCAAAAGAGCGATATGCTCTAACAATATGTTGAGCTATAGGACTGGGGAACACTTTTATGGTCACCGCATGGGGTTTCTAGGTCCAAAGATCCGTTGCTTTCAGCTCTGTATAGAAAGAATCGTCGAATCTGACCTAACACTTTATTTTAAATATTTTTATCAAAGGAGGTTGGGTATTGGCTTTTCCTGCATTTTTTTCATTTGTGGAACAACATCAAAACGCATACTGCAAATAGGAGGAGGAGCTCGGCCAAATGCCCAAAAGGGGGTACGTGCGAGTTATAAAATATGTATATGGCGTCTGCTAATGAGTCAAGTAAATTCACTGAGCCACTTGCATTAATTATGTAGAGTGCGGGACTCGAAGTGTAACCAATTAAAAAGACCATAAATTTAGTTTGAAAAATTACTTTTATTCAATTCAAAGTAAAAAATGTGTGAAAATAATACAAAATTAAGCATCAATTTACTTTTGCTCGATATGACCACCTTTTGCCTTGACTATGGCTTTGAGACGGTCCAGAAACGAATCGCAAGCTGCCCAAATGTGACTTGCAGGTATTCTGGATCTCTCGCGGACAATGGATTTTTTCCAGAGCGCATCGAGGCTGGTGAATCTTTTAGTTCGCAATTTGCTCTTCAAAATGGTCAAAGAGAATAATCCTTCGGATTCGTGTCTGGTGAATTTGAGAGCCATTATGTGGACGTTAGTTGTTTTTTAGCCATTCTTGGTTATTCCTGCTTTGTGAGACCGTACCGAGCCCTGTTGAAACCTCCATAGTCTGCCACCAAAATATTTGTCTGTCCACGAATTCAAAACAACCTCCAGCATACTTTCGCGTTAATATTTCGAATTTACCTTGTCGTCCGGCTCGATACTTCAAACAATTGTTGCCTTCTGGTGGCCAATCTATGACTCAAATTCTCGTATGAACGGTCGGTCAAATAAACTCTATCGTTTTGGGAGTTTACGAATTGCTCAATTTGAAAAATTTCATGCGCCTTTTGGATCTTGTAAGGCTTGAATTTGAGATCATTTTTCAGTAAGGGGCGAATGCTACGATCAGTTTTTTCGCTATTTGATTGGCACTTCGTCGGGGATTTCGCTTAAGTCGCTTCTACACTTTTTGAACCATTTCATATGATGTTGCAGTCTTTTGATGACCACCTCCATGAAGTTTCGCGAAGCTACCAGTTTCATTGTAACGAGTAATGGTGCGATAAACAAAAACTTTATTTACTTTAAGTCGGTCGGGTTCACGAACAATCGTTGGTTGTGATTTTCCAGCCAAATACAATGCAATCGCACTATTACGTTTGAAATCCATTATTGATTTTCTTTTTTCGCATTTACTCTCGGCTAAATGCTTCCGCGCTCTGGATAATACTCACAAAATACTCTGGACTGTAATTTAGCTAACTAATAGACAGCTGATGCCCGTTTATCAGCTGCGCGAGCGGTCTGAAGTTGGTTGCACTTCCAGTGCCGGACCCTTTAAATATGTAGTGATGATTCAAATAATAGTAACGCGATATATGGCAAAGTTGTAACTATTTATTTTACTTTTTCTAATTTTTTTTATAAAAATACTCTACGCACTAGAACAAAAATCATATAACGCAGAGTTTCATGCTTTGAACAAAACTCAAAAAAATTCAAATAATTCCTAGAAATGTTCATCATAATTTGAAGCTTTTTAGTCGAAAATTGTAGGTATGTAGTTATGTAGTATATAATTTTGGTGTACTATTGTGCTAACTGGGTTCCAAAACATGGGAACATAGAGGGAAATGAAAGTGCTGATTTGGTTTCAGAGGTCTCCTACCCAGATATGGGGCACCTCTTGACCGTTGTTAAAGGGGAATTACACAACTTAATTCTCAGAAAAGCGCAGGACAGATATATCTCCGAAAAACTTTTGGCGCCAATAGTCACAGGACGCAGAAAGTTCTGCAGGCTCTTCGCCATTTAATTTCCAAACTCGTAGATTTGTTCATCGGTCACACACGCGAAAAAGCCAGGCTTACCATTTAACCCCCATTGCAGAAGCTGTGGGGACCTTTCACTACCTATTGAGCATTTCATTTTTAAATATCCGGGTTCGGTAGCTAGACGATTAAAGTCACTGGGTGCTCCTTTCTTCGACAGTCTGGAGCAATGCTCCTTCCCGAATTCTATCAATCTTCTCTAAAATTGGTATTAAATCCGCGTTTTAGTCTTAATTGGGGAGTGGTGGATTGGGGGATTGGCTTTCATTCATTTCATATATCTACTTATTGTGCTAACTTGAAGTGAATACAAATTTCTATTGATTTTTGAAAAAATTTTCTTTCGCCAGTGTGGTGCATTTTCTTTCATATAAAATATTTGCGAGCAGTCGTTTTATGGAAGAAAACTCATAGCCCCTTCAGCTAAAAGAATTATTAAAAATCAACACGAATTTTTAGCCACTTCAAACTTGCATTTTATTATACCAAAATTCAATGAGCTCCAAGTGCGTACACCGATTTTTTTTTTACTTTTGTTTAAAAGATATGAAATTTTGAAAAACATTTTTTTATTTTTGTACAAAGTTCGAAACTTTGAATTTTTGGTTGCAGTATGAACTGCATTTTCATAAGAACAATTAAAAAATGTATATAAAAAATTTTAAAAATTATAAAAAAAAAATATAAAAATGAAAAAAAAAATAAAATAACAAAAAAAAAAACAATAAAAAAAAATAAAAATAAAAATAACAAAAAAAGTATATAAATATATAAAAATAATTTAAAAAAAATTTCATAAGAACAATTAAAAAATGTATATAAAAAAAAACAATAAAAAAAAAAAAAAAATAAAAATAACAAAAAAAATATATATATAAAAATAACTTAAAAAAAAATTTCATAAGAACAATTAAAAAATGTATATAAAAAATTTTAAAAATTATTAAAAAAAATAAAAAAAAAAACTAAAAAATGAAACAAAAATAAAATAACAAACAAAAAATTATAAAAAAAAAAACAAAAAAAATACATATATGACGAATTAAAACTTTGCAACTCGTCCCGCTGCAATTGTCCAGCTATTTTGACCGCCAGAGAACACACATTGCCGCGCAGTTCCTTCTCTATCTCATTTGGGATAATTTTCATTCAAAACGTTGTACCTAACAACTCACACTCACTGCGGCAAACCAATATTCAGTTCAGTAGCGCATTCCTCGCATGCAACTGTTATCCAAAAAAAGCACAAAAGATCAAAGGAAAAGATACCAAAAAGGTAGGACACAGCAAATTGGGTAAGCAACGTGACCTTCAGTCCAAAATACGGTCACTACACACACACACACATACATACGCTCATATACAGGCAAATGCGCATCAAGTTTGTGATGACGCGCGAAAGCATCGTTATTGCGCCAGTTGTTGCATGGCTCTTGGCCACATGTTGCCGATGTTTGCATGCCAACAACAAAGCTTAATGCCTATGCGCGCATGCATGTGCATGTCCTATGTATGTAGCCGCGACTCACTCGCTATGCTGACATAAATAACTAAAACAGCAAAGAAAACAGAACAGAAATCATAAAAAATAACATGGGTAAGCAACATATAGCAACAACAATGGCACCACAAAAGGAGTCCGCATTCGCGCGCGCATCATTTGGCGGTGGCGACCCACTTATGCGTGGCAACACGTTTTCGTACATCCTACGAAAAAGGGAGACAAACATTTTCGAGTATATCGGTGCAAGGAACAGTAGCAGCCACACAACAACAGCCGTCGCGGCGTAACAATTCAAGTTCACTAGGCAGTCAAAGCAGGAATTCCAAAAAGGAAAAACCGGGGGAAAAACGACAAGAAAGCAACAACAATAAGGTAGCGCCAAATTGAGGCAAGTCAAAAATAACTAAAAGGCGGATGCTTTGGCCCCGAAAATATGCGCCGTTCATTATGTGAGTGTATATGTATGTGTATGCGTACAACTACACAAACGCAGCGGCACGGTGATGACCGACTGGCTAGCAATAAAATTTACCCGTTGCTTTCAGTTATTGTTGCAATTTTATTCTCTTGCCACTGTTGATGAACGCGACGTGCCGCCACATCACTGCAAGTGCAGCGTTGGGCCAAAGGGAGATATTCGGGAGAGCAGCTGTTTCAATTTAGGCGCTTATGTTGTTCAAAAGTCGGAGTTGTTGTTGCGGCGCATTTGTTTTAGTTTCGGTTTCGGTTTTTTTTTTTTTTTTTTTTGTGTTATTTAGTGTTAATTCTGTTCGTCGTCTGTTGCATCTTGATACCACTGAGACTTCAATCGTCAGCACTGAACAAACTGTGAGCGCAAATAAACGCGAGAACAAAACAAAAAAAACAATGAAGGTCTGCTTGTATGTGTGCGCGCAAAGTCAATGGCATTGTTTGGTGGCAAGGCACTACTCATATGTGGCTTTGTGGCTGCAAAAGCCTTGTGGCAGTTGTGGCATGCGTCAGTTAACTGTTACTCTCATGCCAGCACACATGTTGCGAAGTGGGCTTTGTTCGCTTCTTTGCTGTTGTTGTTGTGGCAGATGGATGTTTTCGATTTTAACAGCTTCATTCATTTGGTCTAAAAATTCGCGAGCTTTGTTTTTTTTCTTTGTTTTTCTTTCTCTTCGCTTACACTTTTGCATCCTGCAAATTCAATTATTTCTTGCATGTGGTTGTTATTTTTATTGTTTTTGCGCGCTGTCATGTGTTTCGTTCGTAATCGGCCAAAACTCCCAGCCAATGTGACGATATGAAGTTATAGTTTTCACTTTTGATTTACTTTTTTTTTGTTCGTCGAGGCATCCTTAGTTATCTGTAGCTCCTTTGAGTATTTTTTATTAATTTTTTCTTCATTTCATTTTTGTAATTGTTTTCCATCACTGCTGCAGTTATCTTTGCTGCCACTTCTGTTGCTGAGCAACCCATATGGGTTATTTGTTCGTGACTCCCTTTGCATATAGTGGCAAGCGGTTGGAGCCTGTTTGTCCTTCCACGAACTAACTGACAAAAATCTTTGCACCACGCGTTGCCATACCCCACGCCAACTGTCGCTGGCTCATCAGAGGCTTATCAGCTTTTTTTACTGCAGCTACCAGTTGCGGATTTTAATGCTTTTTTCTTTGTCGCACTCATTCGTTGACCTCAATTGCCGTTGGTTTATTGGTGTTTGGGAGCCATTGAACTTAGTTTGATGTAGGTATTATTTATAAAACGTGGTTTTTCTAGAGTTTCGGATTTGAACTATAAATTTTTTAATATTTTTACTAGCAATACAACAGTAATGGGCTGGAAATTTAGTTTATGCTTCATGGAAATTTGGATATGGAAATTTACAAACTGAATCGCTTTTCGCTTGACCAAAGTTCGGAAAAATTAAAAGCATATTTCCAAAGTGCAGATAAGCATTTCGTCTGAAAGGTTATCTATTGAGATGAAGCTCATTTTTTTCTTAGCGGCTATGTTAGAAAAAAAGAGTCACATCAAAATATCTCATGCCGGAAAATCCACAAAAACCCAAATTGCCATTGAGGAGCCGACATTTCAACAACGAGTTTTTGTTTGGTGCGAATTTCAGTCGGTTTGCATTATTGGACCTATTTTTGCCACCACAAATTGCAAACGATGACTTAGACGACATTTCGTTCAACAGGACGGCGCTATGCGTCACACAGCAAAATCGAGTAATCAGCCGAAATGGTGACGTTAATTGTCCACTTTAAAACTACGATTGGACTCCATTAGATTTGGTTTTGTGGCGTCTTTGTCTTCAGAAGAAACTGAACATCTAAATGTCTGAAAAATTTGCTTTACTGTTTTATGCGCTATACGAGGGTCGTTTGAAAAGGCCCCGTAAAAATTAAAATTACTTATTGTTTGGGGTGAATATTTTTTCATTTTTCGACATAGTCTCCTTTTAGGTCCATACACTTCGTCCAACCCTGTTCTAGTTCATTGATTCCTTCGGAATAATAGAATTCGTCCAAGTCTGAAAAATAGCCACTCGTTTCTGCAATCAGCTTCTCGTTTAAATGAAATATTTTTCACGCCAGCTACTTCCTCAAATTGGCGAATACAGAGTACTCCGAGTGAACCAGGGGAGCCAAGTCTAAAGAATAAGGGGGATGTGAAATGAATTGGAACCCTACTTCCATTAAATTTGCGACCACAACTACTGAGGTGTGAACAAAATCATCAGCCTTTGAATAAAATATTTTTCCCGCCTGCCATTTCTTCAAATCGGGGAACAAATAATAATCTGAGGCAGCTAAGTCTGGAGTATAAAAGGGATGTGAAACGAGTTGGATCCGTACTTCCATTAATTTTGCAACCACAACTGCTGAAACGTGAGCTGGCACGTTGTCGTGATGGAAAAGGAAAATCACTCGACTTCCTCGTTTCAAACGAATACCAAACACAGAGAATTGAACCGATCTGGCTAAAACTTGGTGTGTGTTCTTTCAAGACAAACAACTAACTAAACATAACCCCGATGCACACCAGTAGTGCCATCTCTCGGACTTTGAACGTACTTTTAGAATGACCATCCTCCTTAAAACTTTTTCCCTGGAGATTGCAGAAATTTTATTTTAATCGAATTTTGTTATAAACGAGTTTTCACTTCTTTCAGTTCGGTATTCCAATCGAATGGGTCGCCGAAGTCGAGTGGGTTGGTGCGTGACTACCATTTGGGAGTGCGTAAGTTCGAATCTCCGTGCGTGAACATCAATTAATAGAAACAGTTTTTTTCTAATAGCAGTCGCCCCCGTCAGGCAATGGCAAACATGCGAGTGTATTTCTGCTATGAAAAAGCTCCTTCTAAAAAAACCAACCATTTGCCGTTTGGAGTCTGCTTAAAATTGTGGGTCCTCCCACTTTTGAACCAACTCCAAGATACACACCACAAATAGGAGGAGGAGCTCGGCCAAACACCTGACAGAAGTGTACGTGCCAAATTTTTCAGAATCTCGGGATTAATACATGACACTACTGTATTTTTCGGGACCTTAAAATTGGCACCTGTAGTTAATACCCACATGACTACCTTTTGGTTAGCCTGTGTCCCAGATCCACTGGAGGTATGAAGCATCAAATTATAGTAAAAAGTTTTCGCTACATAGTGGACTCTAGTCTTTGCATTCGTCGGACAACCTCAATTAGCTAATGATCATCTAAACACCATTTCATTTGAAGAGAAGTATGCCGAAACTCGGACCTACACAGCACTAATCCGAGGAATCATAAGAGGCGAAGCCTTAAGTGCTATGCTTGATTTGCTCCCCTTGGACCTTAAGATACAGGAAGCAATAAAAGCAATAAAGTTTCTGACATGAAGACGGAACTTCGGGATACTGAGAAATCTTTACAATGCTTTCTGAGTAGTATCCACTGTTTTTGGTACCTAAGGACCAAAGGACTTTATACGCATAGTTTCATTTGGAAGGAAATTTGATATCAAATTTCCATTGCGTGAGTTTGACGCATATTTCTTTTACCGATGGGTCCAATATTGAAATATGTTCTGAAACCGGATGGTACTTAAACGATAGTAATAATTATCATTACGCTATGGGAGGAATGGCAACTGTTTTCCAAATAGAAATTTTTGGCATTCTGAAAGTGGCAGAATGGATAATTGAAAGAAGATGGACCGAGTAACAGATTGGTATCTTTAATGACAGTCAGGCTGCACTGAAGATCCTGGACAATGCAAAGCAAGCTTCAAAGATTGTTCAAGAATGGAAAAAGAAGCTGAATTCTGATGCAAGACGGAATAAGTTTGTACTTATATGGGTTCCAGGACTCCTCGGAATTAGCCAACTGTGGATCAGCGGTTACCCCATAGGGACCAGAGCCACTAGTCCGAATCAGTTATGCAGGAATCATGAAATGGATAAGCGATTATGTATGCAATTTACATTAAGAGCGATGTTTCGATCTAGAACGCTGCAGAACTGCAAAATATTTTGTGACAAGCCAGAACAGATATCGGTTGAACTTTCTTCTAAAACTTGGTAGTAAAAAGATGTTCGGTTGATGGTCGCTATTATTACAGGGTACAACCCATAGGGACAGCATATGACCACCATTGGAATCATTGAGGATCCAATGTGCCTGTCGTGCTTGGAGGAGGCGAATAGCACTGAGCTCTTTCTCTGTGAGTGTCCTGCCTTTGCTAGAGAAAGGCTACGAATTGGGTTTCGATGTCATGAGAATGAGTAAAATTCGTTCTCGCAAACTGGAGGATATTTTCAGATTTGCCAAAGAATCTGGCAAATTCTCACAGGACCTGCTATCTCTGTCTCTGTCTCTATCTCTGTCTCTGTATCTGTCTCCGTCTCTGTCTCTGTCTCTGTCTCTGTCTCTGTCTCTGTCTCTGTCTCTGTCTCTGTCTCTGTCTCTGTCTCTATTCTATCCTATCTCTTTATCTCTGTCACTTCTCTCCTTCCTCGTTGTTTATTAACCCTTTTACTTTCCCGAGCTTCGAGTACAATGGGCTTTTTAGCCTGAGTGTTTTAGGAGCTTCCATTCTCTCGGTGCTTCTTGGCACACCTTTTTTCAAATTGCAAATGCAGAAACTTTTTTTTTAGTCCTCCATCTACTAAATACGAACTAATTCGCGCAAATTAAGTCATTTCAAAAAGAAATTCGAGTACTGGAAAAAATATTAACTGCAACATTAACTCCAGCACCTTGTCTAACGCCACCTCCATAAACAGTTGATTAGCATACCGATGCGTAACCCAATTCTATAAAAAGCCACGTAATGTTGCAATATACACACACACATACATGCATGGGTGACAGCAACAACAGAAGCGGAAAATTCAATGCAGTGCTGCCAGCTTAGAATTAAAATGGTGCGCTCGTCACCGCAATGCCTTCCTTCTGAGTCCTCACTCACTCGTTGACGGCTGGCAATGCGTCGTCGTCGTCGTCTCGGTCGTGTTGTTGATTTCAAATTTATGAGCACAATTTTTGGTTAATGCATTTTCGTGTTAGGCCATGATTACCAAATGAAATTCGCAACAGTGCAAAAATGTGCATGCAAATATACAGACATTCATAAATATGTGCATATGTGCGCGTGTATGTGTATGTGTATGCCTGGGTATATGGCATAAAATTGAGCGTTGCACTTATTTCGGCTGCTGTTATAGAAATTGTATTGCTTAGTGCTTTTGGTGTGGTTTTGTTTTTTTTTTGCTGCCCCTTTTCAATTGCGCCGGTGTCGTTATCCATGTTGGTGTTGGTGTTGCTGCTCTTGCTGTTACTGTTACTATTACTGTTGTCGATTTTGATGTTGATGCGGATGCCGATTTTGCGGCACCAAAAACATTCCAAACATTAATAGCACCTACAAAAACGGCAGCAATGGCAGCAACGGCCATGGCACCACATTCACGAGCAATAAAAGCGAATACCAGCTGCTGGCTGGATGCTGACGATTGCCGGCTGATCGTAAACTGACACACAGCAGAGGAAGAGCTCTGGCGGTGGCAAGAGTAACAAGAGCCAAAGGAGCTGGAAACGCCACCGTGGATCGCCAGTCAAACAGTCAGTTGGCCGACTACCGTGCGCGCCTGCCGATGAATTTGACTACCACAGAAGCTGCCAACACTTGAGCTGTTGCTGTTGCGGTTGGCTCTGTAGCTGTTTTTTATTGCCACTCACACAATACGTGGCATTGTTGGTTGCAAGCTGCGTTGTTTTGATTTTTGTTGCTGTTGCCTTCAACAATTGTTTCACTACACTACGAAGGCGGCGGCGTGACGTGTGAAGAGTGCGCGTGGTGGGCTTTGCGCTGTTGCTGCATCTTTTATTGGCCGCTATTCAGTAACATACAGATTTCCGTTTAGTGGTTTTTTTTTTTTTTTTTTTTTGTTTCTTATGTTTGTTTATCTGCCACACAAGAGTGGACATGTCGCTGCAGCACCGATTGAGCTCCAATTTCGGTCGGTTGTCGAAGGCGGAAGGTGGAAGGTGGAAGAGCGCGATTGCCTTTATTGCCGGCAGTGGAGGTTGTTTCAATGTCATAACTGTTATTGTTGTTGGTCTTAGTTGGCCATATAAAAGTAAATATTGTGACACATACATACATATATACGCGATTATACAAGTGTGCGTTAGGAAAATATTGTACCAGATTTTTGTTAGGGTGGTCGAATTTTTTTTCGTAGAGTAGAGCGAATGTCCCGATTTAAGTTTTGGACAATGCTTATATCGATTTGTCGTTTCGCGCCTCCCAGCCCTTTTCGTACACCATCCACTTGAGAGCTGCCCAGAATTTTTCTATTGGAGGATTGTCCTTTTTTGGCACAAATGGTATTTTTGCTCATGGTTTTCTTTGCATAATGGCAGCTTGCAAGGTCTGGCCGAAACAAGATTACGTCGATATTGTGATATTTATCGATGAATTTCTTCAGTTTTGGCAAGCACTGACCGATATAAACGTCAGCATTGATCGCTTTGGCGAACCAATGGTTCTGAAACACTTTTCGAAGAAATGGCCACCCACACCAGCACCTTCAGCTCAAATTTTGATTTGTTGGCATATTTAACTACGTTTGGTGTTGTTTCCATGTTGTCAGTGCAAAACCCGTCGTTGCCACGCAATTCATGATGAGAAAATGTGAAGTGCGATTCATCATCCAAAATTTTGATTTTTTTATTCGCAAAGTGTTCACGACGAAATGCACGGCAGCAAATTGTTATTTTTTCGAGTTGTTTCTCTGTACAGGGCCGTCGAAGTAAATCCGGAAAACATTTCGAAAGCTCTGGAGCAGTAGCGTTAAGTCTAAAACCGCTGATAAAGAGACATATTTTTAGTGTATTGTTTCCTGACTGGCATTGGAGTGCCGGAGTAAGTGCTAGTGAAACGATGAGTCGAGAGCAGGACAGAAGAGCTGCGATACTAGAGTCACTTCCCGCCGAAAAAAGCCCTAAAGAGATAATTGAGTGGTTGGACCGCGTGGCTGCTGGAAGAGAATATGTGTTTCAGCAGGACTCCGCACCTGCTCACAAGGCAAAGAAGACTTAGACTTGGCTCCAGAACAACCTACCCTACGACTGGTCACCAGATTTTTGGCCACCTTCAAGCCCAGACTGCAATCCTCTTGATTATTACGTATGGGGCACAGTTGAAGCAAAAGTTAACGCGAAGCCTCATAACACTAAGGACGCTCTGAAGACAACCATCAAGGAAGTGATGACCACAATGGACAAAGAGGAGGTAGCTCGCACATGTGGGCGCTTCAGGTCCCGGCTGGAGCAGGTAATTGCACGAGATGGAGGTTACATTGAATCATTTTCAACTATGATATGTGTAGTCACATTATACAAAGTTAAGTGCAAATAAAATTATTTTTGAGTAAATATCCAATAGTTTTGTTTTTAAATTCAACATTCCGGATTTACCTCGACGGCCCTGTATATTCAGGTTTTCGCTTACGTTTATGTTAAATTACATTGTTTTTCTTCAAAATCTTGTGAACGCCAGACTTTGAAATGCCAAATGTTCGTGCTAATTTGTGTGCTGATTGACCAACCTTGTTTTTGGCACTTGACAGTCGTTTTTTCATTGTTGCGGCACTTACTTTTGGTGGGCTACCCGGTATAACCTTATTTTCCGGTTCTTTTGAATTACCGCAAACTTTTTAAACACGAATAGTCGCACGCGAGATTGGTTTATTTTCAAACACCTTCAGAGTTTCACTTACACTGAGTCGTCCAAACTAATTGGTGACAAATTTACGTCAGCTTGTACAGCATTTTGAGTGGAAACTTTTGCGTAATATGGGTTTGACAGTTAAGTATAAGCACTAGGCCGGGTCGATTTGTGGGGAGGCAAAAAAATCGCCCATTGTTCTGTGAAAATCATATTCTAGGGATCAAAATAAGAAACTTTGCCGAAGGAACCATACCTCTAAAATGAATTCTGATGTCCCCCAATTTGGGTCGAATTTTTTAGTTTCTTTTCTCATGTAAAGGCCAAAAATGGTGATATTTGGAAATGATTGTATGGGGAACCCCCCAGGGGAGTTCCAGGGGGTGTGCCACTGGCATGGGTGGATCGGCCATCCAAAGTTAGTGGGGGTCGGTCATCCATTAGGACTCGATTGGACTACTCTAAATGGGTCAAAGTGGGATTTTTCGTTCGACCCAAAGTGGGGGACATCAGAATTCGTTTTAGAGGTATGGTTGCTTCGGCAAAGTTTCTTATTTTGATCCCTAGAATACGATTTTCACAGAGCAATGAGCGATTTTTAAATCGACCCGCCCTAATAAGCACACTTGGGCATGACAAATGCATAGAGCTACATCTGTGTATTTCTTTATGCACTCAAATATATGCCTGAAGTTAGTCTCAATGCTTAGTGGGCATATGTAATTGATGTTCTCAAGTAACTACGACGACTTTCCCGATAAGCCTGCATAGTTTTCTTCACAAATATGAACCACCTTAACGCGTATATTTATTTAGACTTTTGCTTATTATTACCACTACGATCCGCTCAACTACATACAAATAAAAAATCCCTGCTATTTTACCTCTCCATTCTCTTCTCACTCCTACACCTCACCTCGCTTGCTGCTCCTCTTGCTGTCCACGCTGCTTTTGGCATCCTTGGAACGTTTCTCGACGCATGTCCGTTTCAATTGAATTTGGCACTAAATGCGCGACTATCCACAAAGAGGCGCATAGCATACTTAGGCAACCCGCCGAGGTGCCTTGTGGCAAGCTTAGCTAAGTGGTCAAATTCCATGCCATGTAAACAATTAGATTGCTGCATAATGTTTGGCAACTGTTTTGGTGCAGCCGTTGTGGTGTTGGTGTTGTATGCACATCAGTGTATGTAGTCCTACTATTTTTGTTGTTGCTGCAGCGGTGGCTGGTGCATGATTGCTGCGTTCCTTTTCAATGAGTGTCTTTGTCTTTATTGCCATATACGAACGCCTTGGACAGCGTGACAATGTTAATCCCGGCTGCTGTTGCTGCTGCTATTGCCTTTTTACCAGCTAATGTGTCTCGTAATTTGCATTGCTATTATTTGTTTTTGGGCACACGCGCACAATTTTTCTCCTTCATTGTCGTGTATTTGTTGTGCATGCATGTTGTGGCATGCGTGTTGCTGCTACTGTTGCGCGTTATCTACATATATGTACACACACATGTATGTGTGTAGGTGTGTGTGCATTCGTTTGCGCTATTGCTGAGCATACATATCTTTGTACATACTTAGAGGTATGCATAAAATATGCACCAATTTACCGTTATCAACGGTAGCGAAAAACGTTCACTTATTCGTGTCTTTTCCATGTCTCTCTTGCCACAAATGGCATGCAGTGAATGTAAATCGCCATAAATATAGTCGTTGTTTTGATATGTTTCTTTTGTTGTTTTTGTTGTCTTTATTGCTATGTTCCGATTTGGTTTATGTAAAATTGTTCTGTGAAATGACTGGAAAGGCAGCTGCACATTTTCATGTGGCTCGTAATGAAATACCGGCCGGTATTATTCTGCCCTGGGCTGCCCTATTGTGGTTGTTAATTTTGTGGCGGCCTGAGGGAAGCAGCAGCGGCCAGTTGCCGAAGGAATGTTTTTTCCTTCCAGGGATCCTGTTCTGAAGAGTTTCGCTTTCTAACTAATTCGGATCTGAAATGAGCGCAACTCAAAATGAATATCAAAAGACAAGGTAACTTTCTTTCTTGCATAGACCGCAGAGATTTTTTGAGCACAGCTCATAATTTTATTTTATTTTTTCCCTATTCCCTCAGCCCGAGAGCAAAGGACCTCGAAAAGACTCTTCCATCGTACACGATTCTGGGCAGTTGTTTTTACTCGAGCCCATGTAGTGTTGGCATCTGCAAGCTCGCGCAGCATCGACTTTCTCCAAGTATTCTTTGGCCGAACGCGAACTTTGCTTGTTCAGCGCCGTTCTCGTGATACTATCTGGTGGTTTTCTAAGCGTGTGCCCTATCCATCGCCAACTTCTGTATTTGATTTGCCTTAGGATGGGTTTCTCATTCGTTAATCTCCACCGCACGTTGTTGTAGTTATTGTTGTAGGAGCATATACATACCCCATACATATACAGGGAATGCTGCTAAAGTGACAGTCCTTGACCGGATATAATTTCGGTTACGTAGGATCTACTATTGTGGGAACGCCCACAAGCATCGTTCCTAATGATGTTCGACCAAAATATTCTACAGATGATCCGAAGACGAAAGAATGTCCCCTCTGTGTGCTGGTGTTTGAGACCAGCCAGGCTTCACTTACGTCCAACAATACTGACTTCAGTTTAGATCGCCTGGAGATTTGCAAACGCCGCCTTACTGTATACATTCGCCCTTGCCTTGTTTAGGAGATTCATGCTCATTTTGGGCTCTACTGAATGTTACTGCAATTTAGCAGCTCCGCGTTAGTTTCTGCGAGAATGCTACCATTGGTATCGCCCTCGTGGACAACTACTGAATCCCGATTATCTTCACAATCTATTAAAGTTTATCATCAAACTTAAAAAAATATGCATAACAACCATTCAACTCAGAGGCTCTCCCACCGGCTATGAATTACGCTTTTCGAAACACAATTCGCTACTTTACAGATTCCAAAACACTTCCTCGTGGAGGCAATCACTACCTTTTGTTGCTTAAGAGGTGAAATTTCCCCGTCAAACTCACTAGAAAACTGTTTAATCTGAATCGATCCCGCTTAATCTAACCTAAACTCTGCAAGTGAAGAAAAATGAGGCGATCGCTATTATTGTTTCCCGTGTCCCATAAAAAAGTCATCCTACGCTGCTTTTCCTAGCCTCCCGACGATAGTACGTCCAAAAGGTTAAAGCTAAATCTTTCCTTAGTTCATTGGTAGTTCATTAGGAAGAGGAAAGAAGTTGTTAAGGAACATGAGCAAGTAAACTGATATCTTATCAGAAACAAAGGAGATACCTTTAACCGGAGAGACCTTAAATAACGTGCGGATGTAAGTTAGGTTAGGTTAGGTTAGGTTGGTATGGTTGCCCAAGGAATGAGCACACTTGGACGAGGAAAAACGGTTTCGTCTTTTGTGGTACCATTATGAAGGAGGTGAGGTGAAAGAGGAAGACCGAGGGAGAGGGCGGGGAGAGGTGGTACTGGGAGTGTGTGGATTACGAACGATGACTGTGCTGCGTTTGCGTCAACCGCTTTGTGTTGCTGATGAAATTCATCAGATTTTTAATGTCAACGCCAGCTATATCAGCAGGCGTAGCAAAAAAGTAAGAGCCAAGATGCCTAGATCTTAGCCCCGCCAGAGTAGGGCAGTTAAGGAGAAGGTGCTGAGATGATTCCACCTCATTCGCCATACATCCATCGCAAAAAGGACTCGCTGTAACTCCAAATCTTACAGCATGCATTCCTCGCGCATAGTGTCGCACGTGAGAAAGCTCACGAGATTCGAGAGCTGATATTTTGTCAACCTCAGAAGATCGCCCGAGCGCCCCCGGTCCACATGTGACCAGAAGGATTTCGCGACCTTACAGGTTTGTGTACTTGCCCAACGCTCGCTAAGTTGGCGCGAAGCCATACCCTCCTTTCAAGGGGAAATCACCTCACATGTCCCTTGTCTGGCCAGCTTATCCGCCTCACAGTTTCCCGCAATGTCGCTGTGACCAGGAATCCAGATGAGGCTTATGTCAAAGAATTCGGACGCAGTCGAAAGTGAGGTCAATCAATTCCTGACCAGTTTCGAATGCACCGTCACTGACCCGAGGGCCCTTATTGCCCTTGATTGCGGCTACCTCTGCGTGGTACGGATCTGTGATAATGAAATTTGTCAACAATAATTAGTGGTTCCCTACTCGGAATGCAATGTCTGCAAATTTTTTTAAAAAGAGAAGAAGATCCAAAGAGTGGAACTTGTAATAGTTCTTACCTAAAGAGATAAGTTATTCAGCCTTATAGCAACTTACGTCCATATGCCAACCCAGAATTTGATAACTTTGAAGACACTCTATGATGCGTCAACTAAAAACTTATGCCAGACTCCTAATCAGCCCCAAAAACTACCGAGGGATGGGTTTCAAGCTAAGGAAATAAAATGTTAACTTTAAAAGTCGTTTCCTGGAAATCTGTTTCTCAGATGATAGGTCCCTTTCAACTTTCCACCGTACAAATGAATCTTTCAGAAGATAATTACATTTTTTTATTCATAAATTTATACATACCTTTTTGAGGGCATGAATATATTGAAATTTTTATAAAGAGATTTTCCACTCACCTGTAATTAAAAAGAAAATTGTATTAGATTTTAATAATAATAGGAATTATGAAAGAGGAAAAGCTGTGGAATATTCGACCGGCTGCCCTCTTGTCCCTAAATGTTTCGCTTCCTGTAAGAAGTGTATTGAGGTTTTTCTAATTTTTAAAAAATAAAAATTATATATTTCATTTACTATAAATATTTTACGTGAGACTCTAAAATAAAATGTAACGGCGCATATTTTTGTGGAGTATTTTAATCCAATATTTCTTACCTTTGTGGGTAATTTTGACCCTCATCTTTTAAATTTTTTAAATTTTAATCTTGTACAAGCGATTGGGGATTAAAATATTCCACAAAAGTATTCTCCAAAAAATTCTAGTAGTGGTATTCTTCAGACAAAAATAGTGTGCGATAACGGATAAAAGTGCAAAATTAATATGTTTCTAGCACTACTAAACATAGTTGCCGATTATTGCTGGAAAATAACTTTGAAAATAGGAAACGTCTAGCAAACAAGCATTTCATTAAGCCAGGAAAGCCTACAGTGAAAAAAAAAAACGATAAGTGGAGGTCAAGAAAAAACTCATCGCCACCGAGCAAATCTAATAGAAAGGCTGAGAATACTACTTTTCCATGGTGTGTGAGTTTGGCTGAAACGCTAAGTACCTCAAAAATCCACATTATGAGCGATCGAGGTAACGACAATGATCTAGTGAAAGAATAAAAGTATTGTTTGGAAAAATAAATCCCACATTTTTGCGCAAATGATTTAAAACTGTTTCATGGTCGCTCTTTAGCTCCTAGGCTATGCGACAACTACTTCGATTAACTTTGATTATTTCTGTGGTTTTAACAACATTTTCTTTAACATCAAAAATGCCTGCACGGAATCGACGAAACCAAAATTGCACGTAATCAGCTGTTACCGAACCGCCACCATAAATGCGATTCATGATTCATTCACGATTCCCGCGACCAATGTTGCATTTTCGCATTTGCGTCTTTTTCAAAGAAAAACTGTAAAATGTGGCGAGTTTTCTCTTTGTTAGCACCCTTGAACTCACAGCTGAATGGAGCAATGAAAAAACAGCAAAATGTCTTTTTTTAGTGTGAAATGTCACCTTGACAACGAGCATAAACTTTAAATTGTTTGATCGATACTTTACGAGATATCGATAACTACAACCATCTACTGAGAAAATACTAGACTTCATTTTCCCCAAACTAATATATCAAAGAGCCTTTCCATGATCTAGAAGTTGAGAAGTATCATCATGAGCTTTTGAACAAAGTTTATGGACTTAAAAATTTAATATTTATTCAGCTTGGCTTGTGAAGTGACGTTTATATATGTATGTATTAAGCCTACAAGTGGCAACCTTGCATGAATAGGCTAAAGTACGATTGCGAGGAGGTCCTAACACCCAAGCAGCAGTTAAGTTCTGTGTTCATTATATAAATAAGTAAATTTATAAATATATGTATGATAAAATAACATAGAAGTTGACAGATTGTAGAATTCATACTGGTCAGACAGTTATTGAGTTGAAGCAGTTAAGCGTCAAGTGTATCCAACATTTCTGGCAACTTTCGCAAATTGTATTGTAATAATCATGGAAATGAGAGTGAAAGCATATGAGCAACTCATTTAAATAAACTACAAACCATGGATACAGATTCAACGCTTGCGTCGATTTGTCGCGATTCACAAAAGCTAAAGAGTGTGGTAATTAAATGGTAGATAGATTTTTAGAGGTGTGCTCTTTAACAGACCGTTTTTCGGCTCCGAGCGTAATTGACAGAATCAGCTGATGGGCTGACGTCGCTTAGGATTTATGAAAAAACAAACAATGACACTTCGTTGCCGTCTGAGCAACGACTGATGGGACGAGTGTGTAAAAAGTTCGTGCAGAACTCAGCTGCCGAATCTCTCAAGTGACGTGGCAGCTAAAGTTCCCCTTACAATTGTGTTCAACATAGTTCACGAGCAAACCTGGTGAGCCTATCACCCTTGTGGCGCCTATGCAGGTGGCTAATATAAAGCTATACTTCTTGGGGATCTCATATGAGAGCTCTAACTCGTTTGAGTTAGAAACAAACTCAAATTAGTAAACAGCCTCAATTTTCCCTAACTAAAGATTTTACTACTATATAAGTGAGTGGTCTCGGTCACATTTTAAATAAAACTAGCTTGCAATGTTGTGATGTCTATCGAGAAATAACAGAAGAAGCCCTACTTCAAACAATATTGAATGGAGTTTGAGTAAAAAACGAAGTATTTCGCTAATCTTTAGCATTAATTATTAATTCCATCACTGTTTCTAAACCATCTGTCACTGCTACAATGTTGAGGTCGTCGGGAGGCAATTTCGATCGGCAACGAATTAGAGAATGTTTCATGGCACACATACAACTTTTCGGCGGCCGCCGTAGCCTAATGAATTAGTGTGTGTGACCACCATTCAGGAGTGCGTAGGTTCGAATACCCGTGCATGAACATCAAATAATAGAAAAAATGTGTCTTATAGCAGTCACCCCTCGGCAGGCAATGGCAAACCGACGAGCATATTTCTGCCATGAAAAAGCACCTCATAAAATTATCTGCCGTTCGGGGTCGGCTTAAAACTGCAGGTCCCTCCATTTGGGGAACAACAATAAGATGCAAGCTGCAAATAGGAGGAGGAGCTCGGCCAAACACATAACAGAAGTGTAAGCGCCAATTATTAATTTTTGTTTTTTTATTTTCCTACATACGATTTTCCAGTGCTGCCAATTGCATATTTTTATATCTATATACTGTTAAAATATAATCGGCACGTAGGAAAAAGACTATGACAGGGAATTATTGGATAAGTTTTCTTAAATTGCTCAAAGGTTTGATATCCACTTGAGAATTCGAAATCTTTTTAAGGTTGGAGACATAGTGAAAGATGACAATAGATATACACTTGAGAATTACAAATTCCTCAAAGGTTGGATATATCTACAATATATACAGTAGATTCTGTTTTTATGCGTTTTTTTTTTTATGCGGTTTTGAAATAGTGCGGTTTTTTTTTAATTAAAAAATGCATGTCGACCTATCGGGAATTGTACAATAAACAAGATTCTAAACCAGCTAAGCAAAAACTCTTCACAGATTACATCAGAAATGCTAACCCTACAAGTATGGAACCGCCTGCATAACTATCTAAATCAGACGTGCACATTTCCTCAAGTGACGAAAGTTATTTTACGCCAAATCCTAAACGAATGCGCAACATGTGGGTATTGTCTGATTCTATTTCTGACGATGTTAATTTATTTTTTGTTTCTGACGTTTCTTAAATAAAGATATAATTTTCAAAAATAAAATTTTTTGTGTATGCGATTTTATTTAATTATTTCAGATTCATGCGGTCTATGGAACGTATCTATAGTAATAATATGGGACTAGTACCCTTTTTTATGCGATTTCATTACATTATTTCAGATTTATGCGGTTCTTAGCACTTTTGAAACCTATCTATAGTTTTACTATAGAACTGGTAGCTTTTTTATGCTGTTTCTTGCGAAACGTATGTACCGCATAAAAACAGAATCTACTGTATATATATTATTGGTGCGTACACCCTTCTTGGGTATTTGGCCGATCGTCTCCTCCTATTTGCGGCGTGCGTCTTGATGTTGTTCCACAAACGGAGGGACCTACAGTTTCAAGCTTTTTCATGGCAGAAATACACTCGGAGGTTTGCCATTGCCTGCCGAGGGCGACCGCTATTAGAAAAAGCTTTTTCTTAATTTTGATGTTTTAAATATCCACTTGAGCATTACACATTTCTCAAAAATTTGAGAACTAATTCTTTGGACAACTTTTTTTCTCTTTAAAAAAGGCCTTTGGTGTACCAACCGCACATTAGTCATCGTTGCCTCACTTGCCTGACATTCACCAGTCTGCGACTTTCCCTAATACGCAACATACGAAAGTAGATATGGCGAGCATTTTCCACGGCTGCAACTTTGCGGCACCAAATTGGGATGGGTCATAGCTCATTAAGCATTCATTTGTGGCACTCCCAGTGGCACTAACCCATACGATGAGTGCAGTGCGCAGCTGTGATGATTTTGTTTTTTTCTGCGCGCCAATTTCAGCCTAACACCAATCACTACTTAACTAGAATAACATGCGTAGGTGGTTACGACGTACCGACTCGTACGCCGCACGCTTTCTAATCATTTCCTTGCCACAGTTAACGGCGGAAAAGAGGCAACACATCGCGGAAGGCTAACCGCAACTCAGCTGAGCCCAATTCCAGCGGCAGTTGTTTTTCTAATTTTTTTTTTTTTTGGAGTACAGAAATCAACGGTGGCCATTCTAAATGCCACAAACGTACAATGCAACAAGAGCACAGTAAATGCAAAAACAGCAACAACATAATGTACCAACGACGAGTGACACGAGTCTAACAAGCACTACAATGACAACAAAGCCTAACTACAACAACAAGTGCAACACAACTAGTACAATAGTAAACACAATTGCGTAGGTGTAGCCGGACAACACGAACGCCAAGTGCAACTTCACTTAACTTCACACAGCCACAGCCAAGAAGCTTAGCGCAAGCGGCGAGTGCGAACTTATGTAGAGCTTAGTTGAGGTTGGAGTTGCGTTTTGGTGAGCACAGCGGTAGTTAGGCGCGTGGCAACACACAAACGTGTGGCCAAACAAATTCCAAGCAGAAGTAATTGTATTTGTATGTTCGTGGCAAGCAAGCAAGCAAGCAGGTATTTTGAGGGGTCAAACAAAGCATCTTGCATGCCGGGCGCGTACTCGGGCGGTGGTGGGCACTGGTCAGCACTGGCAGTGGCGGTAGGGCGGCTTAATGCGCAAATAATGGTGCAGTGCAAGAGGCAAACTGACTGGCAGCAGTTACAAATGCGCGCAGGCATTTGTGTTGCAAGTGCGCATAAATCTTGCGGCAAGCAGCGCGCAGCGGAGAAAAAAATAATAATAATGCAAAGAAGTGCTGCGTTATTCTATACTTTTCATGGCGTACAGGTATGTATGAATGTGTTTGTGTGTGTGCGTGTGCGCGCGCAGCCAGATGAAAGCTGCTTTGACACAATCAAAAATTGATTTGGTCATCTGGAAAAACTTTTCATTGCATTGTTGCACGGGTTGGTCGCCACAGTGCGCACTGCATAGCACGCAACAACAACAAAAACGAATCTAGCGCATTGACTGTGAAAGCAACTGAGTAGACAGACATTTAGCTGGACGGATAGACGGACGCGCATTAAGTAGAGCGCGCTGCAGTATGCAATGGACAGACAGATAGACGGACGGAATATGAGTGCGCGAAAAAAGTGTTAGACAGACAGTCAGACAAATGAATGTTTTGAGTAATGACAACGCACACCGCATGCCGAGCATGCCACAAAAATATTTTAAAATTTTGTTGCAATAGCAAAAATGAAATTGCAAAAGTAAAATGACAGAAATGCAAAATTCCGCTAATATTGCATATGCGCTTCGCTCGTGGAATGCAACAAACCCGTGGCGACGACGCGTAGCTACGTGTTGAGAGAGAGAGAGAGAGGTGCGGGGGGCTCGCGTTAGGTGTTTTGACATGCGCAGATCGTTAGCAAATGTCAAAAATGCTGCGGGAGTGCGAAATTGTGCTGGAATGCATGGGCAAAAAAGAAGAGCGCGAAGCTTCAAGCGACTAGTGGGAGGCTGCCTGCCACATGTGTACCTGTATATGTATTCGTATGGAGGTTATGTAGCGCTTACAGCTACACGAGCGTAATTATATGTGTGTAACAGCTGAGTGTGCTAACATTCGCCTTTTCATGTCATATTTCTCTAGTTTCCTCGGCGGATGATCGCGATTGCGCGATTCGTTGTCATTGTGCGCAGGCGCTGTCATTTGCGCATATTGTGCGTTGATTTTTTGATTTTATGCCATGATTTGCGTTATGTGTTGCATTATGCACGTACTGTGCATGGTTGTGCAACACGTTTGATTGATGATGCTGCTTTGTGTGCGGAAAATGCGCAGGAGTTGATGGTATCGATTGCATCATAACACAGAATGTGTGGCAAGGAACTACGGTAGCTGCTCCAAATGGGCAGATTTCACGTACCAACATTAATGGTTCAAAAGATTTAGAATAAAAAAGAAATAAATAAAATAAAAATGAGGTAGAAAAAGAAACCAAGAAAAGCAGGTTTAAGTTCCAACAGCGAACTCACTGAAAAAGGCACGAATAATGGGAATAATTTTAACGCATCGAGAAACGTGACTCGCTGGTTTATATATAACGGGGAAATATTGCACCACCCGCAGCAGCCCTGAGCAAAAATAACAAACTTATACCCGATAGACTTATCTGGTCGCAAAGTTATCTATGGAGAATTCGACGCTGAGACTGGGTGTAACTGGGTCTAATGAAGCAGCAGTCATTCGTCATATGCAGCCTGAAAAGTAGTTTGAACGGCGTCACTTGTCAGGCCGACTTCAAAAAAGGACCACACAATAACCAACCACAACTGGTGGAGGAAGGCGCTTTATGGTGCTTGAACTACTGCTACAGCTGTTTTACAGTCACATCTAAAAATATCTTGAAACTCGATCGTCAATAGGCGTACAAGCTTCTGGACGGCCTTACCATTTGCCAAGCTTAGATCTACGCTAGAACTTAAACAGCTGAGTGATAGCAAGGCAAGGCGAGTGTGGGAAATTTATTCAGTTCCATCACCTTTTTCACCAAAGAAGCTGAGTTAAATTCCAGAAAAAGTGGAAGGCGTTAAACTATTTTATGAGCTGGAATTTCATTGACCTCAAAAGCACGCTGATTACTGTGCAATCTCCAACTTAAGATCTGCGCTACAACTAAAAAAAACTGAATTGGTAACCACTCCTATCCGGCATCGGAACATCTTCGTGCAATGACCAATGACCGCTTTGTGTGTAGCCATCTTCTACGCAGAGGAAATGGTAGCTTAACAAAGGCCGCCGTTGGCTGGAACCCCCAAGGAATAACTGAAGCCGACTGCTGGAGTCAGAAACCCGCGCCATGCAGCTTAGCTGGAATGCAGTTAAGAGATTGGCGCAAAACAGACCGGAATAGAAGAATTGTGTTGTTACCCTAAGCTCCACACTGGAGCTTTAGAAGAAGGAACTCTGGAAGATGGATGCACTTCGCGCCACACGAAGACTAGGTATCAATTTTGCACCGAAATACAAATAAATAGAAAGAAATGAGCGGTCCAATGGGTCCAAAGGGATGCAACTTTTGACATCTCCTTTTCAGTTCTACCAAAATATGTTTCCTTACCCAGCTGCTTCATCTATTCGCCATATAGGTACTAGAGCTTGGCAAATCGAAAACGTGTAATATTATAAGCTGATTTTTAAAAATTGTGTCAAATTGGCCAAAAACCTCTTTTGAAAGTTAATCACCTAGGCGTTGTGCCAGTTACTTTATTTGGGCCATGAAACAAAAAGCTTGGGAAAATGTTTAAATTCTGCAAAAGCCTAATGCGATAAGACTAAATTAGATTACTTTGAGACTTGCACTTCGATCTCATGGTCTTGTGTGCCCTCCACTCATCACAGTACCTCATCCACACCTAGTTCCCCGTTTTAAACTCTAGATTGAGCTGAGTTGGATTGGGCGTATGTGCCCTGCTGCTGGCTGTAGTTGGCCGAGATGTCTCAACTTTCTCCGAGCTGCAGCGCTGCATTCAAGAAGAAGGAATGACAATAATCAGTCGATCATATTCCGATTATGTGCGCTACTTCGTACCCAGTTATACCTCTTGGTTCTCTGACCCAAATTAGCCGAATGCGATTGTGGGCCCCTATAGATTCATTTGCTCGATACACTCAAGAACCAGTGAGAACTTAATCTTGCAGTATGACAGAGCCTTGAGTGCCGCCTGACTGTCGCTCAGAATGGCAATTTGATCATTCCGCAAATTCACGTCTAAGCTCAAAGATGTGCATAACATTGGTGAGAGCGGTTATCACCGTTAAGTTATCATTGGCACAAGCATGAGTTATTTTCTCATCACTTCATAACATAAATCTTCACCTGATCTATACAAAAACTTTGGCGGCTTTCTCTTTGAGTGCGGGATTTGTTTTTGAAATACAATTTGGGAATCAATCAAATGCATCGACTGCCATCAATTAATTTCAAATGAAGTAACAAAAACCGAAAACACAACTGCAGTCAAGCCAAACACAAAACGGCGAGCAACAACAAAGGCAAGACAATAACACAATAACACCAAAGAACTTCGAAGAGTCAACAATAAAAAGTCAAGCCATAATAACTGCTACAATGACATGTGCAGCAACACGTGACCAGTGTAAATTGATCGTCAACAGAGACAAAACAAAAAATAAAACGTGCAGATGAAAAGAGATAGCGTGAGTTGGCAAACAGAAGTACAAAAACTCCAATGCGAACTGGCGGCTGCATCATTACAGTTAACAGTATAAAAGTGGCAAAAGCGTCACTGAGTTGAATGAGCAATTGCTGTATAAACAACACAGCAACAGCACAAACAACAACAAAAACAACAATACCTGCGGTAATAACAATAAAATGCAACTGGTGCACCAGCAGCTTCAACAAAGCAATCGAGGCAATGCAACTGCAAGAGTCATGAGAGCGCGCGCGCGCACAGACGACTCAGGGCAAACAGATGACGGAGGAGTGTGCGTGAAATATATTCACTTGCGCGCACTCGGTTACCACAACAGGCTCATATATCAATCGGTGAATGTTGGTTGTTGGCTGCTGTGCTGCTGAGCTGTGGTTATCAGCGTTGCAGTTATGTAATTTCATAATTCACCGGCAATCCAAAAAACAACAAAAAAAACAGACGAATAAAGAAGAGAAGAACTACCTTAAGAAGTGAGTAAAAAACTGCGCGTGCGCAGAATTTACACACAAAAGCACCAAACAAGCGAAATAAAGCAGGCAAAGAGGAGAGAAGTGCCAGCAAAGAAAGGATCATCTAAAGAGCCATCTGGCGCTGAAGCTGTTGGTGTTGAAGGTACAAACGCACATTGCATGCGCATGCAACACGAACTTGTCATGCTGCCAGTGGCCGCCGCTGCGACGGGTTCGTCCGCCTGCGATCATAAAGATGGAAATGCTGCAACGGATTATAAATGCGCGAATACACTGACGACGCACAACTGACGACGATGCTACCCACACACATGCAGGGCCGGGGGCTGAAGCAGCAAAGGCGGCTAAAGAAACTTTGTTAGTGGTTGCGCCAATAATATACCGCGGCCGCCGGCGAAATGCACGCATATGATGTGCTTCTTATTGGAGGCTTTACTTTTGTTGTTTTTTTCATTTATTAATTTTTTTTGCTGTTGTTTTTTGTTGGTGGTAGTGGCATTATGAAGTTGCTTTTGCCAACTGTTGGCGCGATTGTGCAGTCAGTTTATTGACTGCGCGCGGCAGTACGCATCATTAAAAAATTCCAAGTGATCTCGTAAATCACACGCGAGCCCGACTGGGTTGTGCGCGCATGCGTGGGGCAACCAACAGTATACCGCCTAAATGCGGCTGTTGATGCACCTGTAACTCTCTGTGCGTTCGTATGTGTACGGTTGTGTATGCACTACAGGTGCAGTGGTGCAGTGGAGGCGAAGAAGCTGATGTGGGATGGAAACAGTAAATAGAGTAAATGAAGCAAAGCGGAAATCATGGAAAATATGAGAATGAGAATGAAAGCATGAAAAAATTGAGAAAAAGATGGATTTATTCATTTAATTTGGTCCGATTAACCGGCAGAAATGTTAACACCAAACGGAATCTCCAGCTGCCTCTGGTAAACTGATTTTTTTTGTTTTTTTGTCGGGACAACTAGCAAGTGCAGCACTCGGACATTGTACTATACTTGGATTCCCCGATCTCCGAAGAAATCTGAGTAGATCATTGCCAAGAACCACAAACCTGATTCGAGCGAAGGCGGGGCAGACGTGTAGGAAGTGGTCCGCCATCTCACACTCCTCTTCACGAGCTGGGCAGAGTGCACTGTCTGAGATGCCTACCTTTTCTATGTGCTTCGCTCACAGAAAGTGGCCCATCATCAGTCCAACCAGCTGTCTGCAGTCCCTTCTCCTTAATTACAGAAGAATTTGCGACAGTCGATCGGACATGACAGGTAACATCAGCATGCTGCATCTACAGCCTCTCTCAGCCTGCCAAGCTCGCATGTGAGTTGTAGTAACCTATTTGCTAACCGTGGCTTTGATGATTGCAGAAGGGAGTGGCAAAACGTTCTCTGAGGCCAAGTTCTTTGGCCCTCCTAGCTAAACTATTTAGGTAACTTGATTACTACGTTAAAATTAAATTACCTTTGATGGGAAAAACTGTTTAGGATAGGGAATCAGTTACGCAACTACAAGCAAACTACCTAAATGCCGCAGAAGGCTACGGAAGTTTGGTGAAGTGTGCGAAAAAAAGTTACTTTACAGTCCGAGAAATAACTTCTTTTCAGGTATACAGGCGCTACAAACGTACCAGGTTGGAAAATATTTCAGATGGAGCGGAAGATGAAGAAACCCCTCTCGACTCCGGGTAAGGCGAACGGATAGAGACTCTCCTAATGCTTCCAAAAGACTAAAGGATATAAGATTGAAAAGAAGAAGAAGAAATTTGAAATTTAACGCTGAAGGTTGGCACCCGACCCCAGTACAATTATTTAGATCAACTAGGATTCAGTTTTTGAACAAATTTTGTAAAAACAAAATCAAAAAATCGGTATTAAAAATAAACAAAAAAATGTATTTAAATACAGCTGCGTGCATCTAAATAGCACCACGAATTTTTAACCATTTTTTATTACTCTTACCTCGTTTTTAATTTTTTTATTTTTAAAATGTCGTGCATTCGTAATATGAAGCAAATGCGCAGCACCATCCGAATAAAAATTTATCAAAAATTGAGGAAAAAAAAATTTAGCCACCTCAAATAGCGCTTTTTCCAATAAAGGCTGTAAAGCTACATTTCATTTGACATAACTGCTAATACAAAAACAGGAAAAATAAAATTCGTGACAATATTTGCAAATTTTTGGTATCCACATTTATATGTCCGCAACTGTATATGAAAAAATTACAAAGATGTGGGCGCAAACTGTGAGCAAAAAGTAATGTGCATTTATTTGTCAAACTTCGCGGGATTAAAATTTCGCTCTACTTATTTTTTTCATGAGTTGGCAGCACTGTTAATAACATCTGGGCCAACTTTCATGTGAATGTCATTATCAGTAATATATTTACGCTTGTGTTTACCAAACAACCAAGAGTGCAATTTTTCGATTTTTACAATGTCTGATTTGATTGAGCAGAGAAGTGCTCCAATTTCTTGGAAAAAAGTCCCCGCGCTGATGTGTGTGAAACAATGCTTTCAGACTATCAGGGCAAGCTCAAAGGCATCATTATGGGAGATGAGACTTGGATTTATGCTTACGACCCTGAAACAACCGACCAATCAAGCGAATATCGTGCTAAAGGCGAGGCCAGACCGAAAAGAGCACGTCAAAGTCGTTCAAAAATAAAGGTCATGATGACAGTTTTTTTTCGATTTTCGTGGTGTGGTGCACTATGAAGTCCTTCCACCTGGCCAAACTGTTAATAAGGAATATTATTTGAGCGTTATGCGTCGTTTACGTGGAGCAATTCGTCTAAAAAGACCAGAATTATGGGCCAAAAACTCTTGGTTTTTGCATCCCGATAATGCCCCGTCCCACACTGCACTCGTTCTTCGTGACCATTTCGCCAAAAATTCCACGCATATCGCTCAGCAAACACCGTATTCGGCTGATTTGGCTCCGTGTGACTTCTGGCTATTCCCAAAACTCAAGAGACCACTCCGGGGAACGCGTTTCGAGTCGATTGAGGAGATAAAAGCTGAATCGAAGAAGGTGCTGATGGTTATACCGGAAATGGACTATTTGGCATGTTTCGGGGATTGGAAAAATCGTTGGCATAAGTGTATTTCATCGAGAGGGGACTATTTTGAAGGGGATGAAATTGATTTACAAGAATAAATAAAGATTTTTCATTTTACAACCAAATTCACCTTACTTTTTGCCCACAAGTATGTCCAACGCGGCTACGAGTTAAATGGTTTACTCGATTAGTTTAATTTTTGACCTCTTCTTTCAATAAATCTATACAATAAATCAAAATGCGCCCAGCTACCAAAAATGCGACGCGAACGATGGTCATTTAGCTTAAATGTTTGCACGAGTTATACTTTAGAGGCACGCAAGACAAAATCCAGGCACGTAAAATTTTCCACGTAGTCGAAAAACAAAGGCCAACGAGTTGAGAACGACCACGAATCAACATTTCCGCATCTTCTTCAACACTTCGCTCTATGAACTACGCGAACAGATTTTTTTTTTTTTTTTTCAAAGTAAATTTTCACAATTTCGAAGCGCTGACCAGCCTTCAGACGATTCATGGTGACTTACCAAACTTTACTGAACAGAAATGTCACCACAGTTCACCAGTTTCATTTGCCAAACCATAGTTTTCGACATCGATAGTTCTCATGCAGTTATAAAAAAACATACTTGATATATTTGCATTATTATTGCAGTGATGCGCTCCTCATCTCCAGCATCAAATGTCAAGGTGAATGCGTTGCGTCGCTTAATGCTGATAAATAAACAATAAAAGCGATTGCAAAAAACACAACAGCAATAAAAAAATAATACAAGCGGCGATTAAAAGCAAATGAATGAGTCGACAGGCGGCAAAGTCGGGCAATCAGTAGGCAGGGGAGGCAGGCCACAAAAAATCAAAAAACAAATAAAAAATACAAAAAAGAGAATACTGCGTATAGAGTCAGTGATAAAGACAGGAGAGTCCACAATAAATATGCCAGTATATATGTAAATACGAAACAGTAATCGCACCGGCGTAGAAGGAGGAACTGAGCAAAAGAGCAATGAAGAGTAATAAAAATGCATTAAATTGATTGCATTGTTGGCATGGCCGATTAGCTGATGAACCCAGCCGACAGCGAGTGCAGGCAGCTTGGGCTGCGGGAGCAGGAAGAGCACAAAGCGTCGTAAATGTAGGGTTAAAGGTAGGTGGAGACTTACAGGCGGCGGCGGTGGAGTGAAGAGAGAGGCGCACGCGCTTAATTTGCTTGCACACAGACAACCGTCAACAGGTTGCAGGTGTACCTCTGGCAGGCAACACGCCGAATGCAACATGTGATGCCACACAATGCATTACTACTGCAGACTGTAGATGCTCCTGCCTGAGCGAGTAGTGGTATGCTACTTACAGAAGGCCAAAAAGAACTACAAAATGTAAATAAATGCAGTTATTGTGCGCTTGTGAATGTGTGCCACTGGGGTAAACTGGGGGAACTCGCTTGCAGCAATAAAAGCAGCATACCTACTTACTTTGTATGCAAGGGCAACAACAACAAAGGTAAATGCAATAAAGCAATAAAAAAAATATAACTGAAACAATAACTACTACAAAGGTTAGTTATTAAAGCAACAAGCCACACGCGAAAAGTAGGTATTTAATGTTTTTTAGAGCTTTAAGATGAGGATGTTGTTGTAGCAGCATAAACATTGCCCATATTTACATACGGGGAATGCTGCTGGAGTGACAGTCCTTGGCCGGATATTAATCCGGGCCGTTTCGGTAACGTAGAACCGACTGTCATGGAAACGAATAGTTGATATTAATGGGAAATGATCTTGCAAGGAAGCAGGCGCAAACAACAAACAAATACGTGCAAGCTTACGTGAGTTTAATTAAGCGCGCTAGTCGTTTCTTTCTCGGTTTAACCGGTGCCAGTTGGACACACCAAGTAAAGCCAAGTCCTTCCAACGCATCACCTGATCTTTCCAACGTAGAGGTGACCTTTTTCTTCCTTTGCTATCAACAGCTGGTGCTGCATCGAATACTTCCAGAGCCGGAGCGTTTGTATCCATTCGGACGACATGACCGAGCCAGCGGAGCCCCTGCTGCGCTATGTTTTTTAAAGCTCATTCAGCTCACAATCAGGTTTAGAATGGAATATAATTACAAGACCAAATAGCAGCTGAAACACGGCAAATTTTACAAATATATGAATTTCTGCATCTCAAAAGCTATTGATTTCGATTCATGTTAGGTGAGAACATAAGAAGTGTAGAAGAAAATTAAAAAACAAGAAACTTGCATCTGTTCCGGAAATAGTTCCGATGCGGAGTGCGTATCAAGTTTACAGGGTTGCCCATATTCGATGGACCCATGTGTTTTTTGGGCCGCAGGCAACAATCTTTGCGTCAACTAAATCTTATACGGGAATAAATGCAAATCAATGCGGATAATTCGTTGTAAAGTGGTCCAAGCAATGCCCAACTGCTGAGAACGGCGATTTTGGGATGTCCTTGGCGACGTCTCAACACTGGCCCGTACACGAGCAATATTCTCATCCGATCGCCTTGTTCGGTTTTGATTTGGCCTCTTTGGATTAGAAAGAGCATCACCAGTCGAAAACCTTTCGTACAAACGTTTAATGGTGTTCTTAGAAGGCGCACTTTTCACATTATTTAATTTTTTATACGCACGTTGAGTTTTCACAATTGACTTCTTTTGTTGAATGTAAATTTCAACAATTTGGGAGCGCTCGCGTGGCATGTACTGTTCCATGGTAAAAATCTGCTTGGACTGACGCTTCCAACGCGATATGTCATTAAGCGATCTGGCGTCTCTGTCAAAAGATACAGGGTTGCCAGATGGGTTCGTCGAATATTGGCTACCCTGTATGTCAACAAGCAGCCACAGTTAGTGTTCTTGAACGTGCAATAGAAATAAATATCATTCTTCATCATCAATACCATCAATTCCTTTTCGCGTACGGTCCTTGGCAATGACTTTAATTTCCTTAAATGGCTTTCCTGTTGGACTTCTCTTCTTTTCAAACGTTCTTTTCCATGTTCACCTAAGCCGACTTTGCTGTCTGCTACTTTGCGGGTTACATTCTAGTGCGTATCTGCAGACTTCAGTTGAGTTCTTTTGTATGGTGTGAACGATTCATTTCCACTTTGACTGGATTGGTAGTTACTTGCCGTGATACCAAAGATCTGCGTTGGGTATTGTTCCAGACAATCTGATGCGCCGAATCGAGGCTCTTGCTAATGAAAAGTTATAGTTTTTTGGCAAGCAGTTCCGTCATCAATCGTGTGTCGTAGCCATACAGAAGAACGGATTTGACGTTGGAGATAAAAATAGTAAAAAAGAAACCAATGGTATGCAAACAGAAGATGGGATCTGAGTCCGAGACAAATTTTTTCAACGAGCTGAGCAAATGGTAAGCCCTATTTCAAGTTGAAGTGCTAGCTATCTTAACCTGTATCAGCACACGTGTTGAGAATGTTTTGAAGATCCCATTTATTGGGTGTGCTTTCGGATAGGTAATTGACTTCTGGTAGTAAGAAATGGCTACTTAATTACTTTGAGTTTGTAGGCAACGCACTCGTCCACGAGTGTGCGAGAGTAAGAATATCAATTGCTACAAGAAGAACTACAATAAAATATATTGTGCGACCTAAACTGGTCGTCAACCAAAAGTCTATTAACTGAGTGGATGAACTTAAAACGTAGTAAGTGTTGATCTTTCCCAGACAGCGACTGGTTTGCTTTACTGACCAAAAGAAATATTATCAAATTATAAAGTAGAGCTGGTGTAGAATTGTTCACTAAGAACCTATCAGAACATAATCGCCTGTCGTTCAACATTCAACCGAGAGGTATGCTTACATAGATGAATTGAGGAATCACCAATTTTCCTCTACTAAATCCACGGTGACCCTCTAGAAAAGCAGGTTAAAATGTAGTTAACCGTAATACCGACCGTAAACAACCCCAGAAGTATGGGTGTCAACTTCTACAGTTTTCTCACCTTCTCGGCGCATAAAATTGCAATTGCCATGAAGACCGAAAACCGCAACCGGGCCATCAAATAGCTAGCCGGCACAACTTGAGACAAAGGCAAAGAAAAGTTGCTGATGACATTTAAAGCAATTGACCAGTCAGAAACATCAATAGCCGGCTATCAGGACTGCCGCGGGTTGCCTACTGATGTCTCACTTGCAACACCGTAAATAAAATGCTCAGCAAGCAATTTGTATTTCGGTGCTACTCCAGCAATCACCCTTGCATACATTTACTAGAGCCTAACCTAGCTCCTAGGCGAGTTAGGAGGCATGTCTTCGACTACACCGACGAGATTTAGGATCAAACACGACTGCAACTACTGGATCCGACAGTGTACAGACAGACATTAAACGATATTCATCGGGAGACTCTCATCACCTTCTTAAACTGCCGACTCTAAAATGAAATTATCGGAGTTCAACCACCACTGCCGAAGAGATTCAGCTACCTCGTGAGACCTTCGTAACTTCGGCTCAATTACATTCTGGATGTTGTAGCAAGTTAAACTGCTAGTTAGCCAGAGTCGACCCCTATATTCTCAATATATGTGCAGCATCTGAAGGTACCCAGAATGATACCATTCACCTATTCACATGCGCTCCACCCTCTGGACTCAACTTATCGAACTGAGCCAAGTGTTAGATGAGTTAGACGATGTCGGCCGGTGACTACAACCCACTGGCACAGTCTATTGAACTGCTACAACAATCATCTTTCACCAAGGCAATGCGAGCTTGTTGGTGTTGTTATTGTAGCAGCATAAACATTCCCTATACATGTAGGGGGAATGCTGCTGGAGTAACAGTCTTTGAAGGGTATATATCCGGGTCGTTCCGGTAACGTAGAACCGACTGTCGTGGGAACGGACAATGCGAGCTCTTACGAAATGGCTCACACAAGAGAGTTTTTGAATCGAATGATTTATTTTTGTACCCGAATATCAAAAATGAAATACGAAATGAACGTTTTTCCACACCTAAAGAAGCTTTTCAAGACTCTAAAATAGCTCATTTGAAGGTATCCAATTCTGAGTGGCAAAAGAGCTTTGAAAATTGGTTGAAGTGACTGCCGAAGTGTATTGACTACCAAGACGAATATGTATTTTGAAACTTGTATAGAGTAAAACCAGTAAAATAAAATTAAATCTAAAAGCCAACCCTCGTATTGTGTAGTTATTACTCTTTGCTTTTCGTTATATTCCTTGTCGTTTGTGACTGCCGGCCCATTTACTTAAAATACTATGTAGCAGCCCCTTTAAGCCAGCCTTCCCAATTTACAAAAAAAATTTTCTATTTCTCTTGATAACTTTATTTTTTTACTACAATGTAAAGAAATGCATGCACTTTGGTCTCTGCCTGATTTCCATATGCTTGTTTGTGCTATTTTCCAATTTCTATTTCCATTTTGTCAACACCAACAAATAGATGTCATAAGGTGTGTTGCAATTGTCGACGTCGGTTAGGTCAATTGTGGGCTATTTTTAGAAAAATGTCACCAAGTAATTGGCATAAAAATTAGTGTACAAAAATAGACTCATAAATTGATAATAAGCAAGGGAATGTGTAGATGCACACACATACATATACACACCATACATTTGCATACACACGAGAGTATACTTACAGTTAAGTAAATAATGCAAGGTAATGCGAGAAAAATGTTGCAGTGTAGTGCGCAATGATAAGTGTTGCTTATATGGGGTGTGCAGATGTGAATAAATGAGACTGTTTGTCTGTGAGTGACATTAGATTGGCATAAACTTTTCTGCATTTTTCACAGATATTTCGAGCTTTTTTGTGAGAACAAAATATGATTAGGCACAAACGAGAAAGTAGTCACATATATTGCAGAAGCCAAGAGGGAGTCAGTGCCAATGCTGAAAAGATAAGAATGTGTGAATTAAAGTACCAACATATAAACAGAACCAAATCTCTGAAAGAATTTTGTCGAACGGAGCGATGTCTTTGGGGATAATCGTCGAAACATTTGCTCAGAAAAACGGAAACAAAGCGAGATTCACAGCAGCTGGTTGACAAATATAAAATATAAAAGGCGAGGGATGAATCCCCACATTTTTCGATTAATTCAAATTGTCAAAATTTTGTATATCATACTAGGTTGTCCAATAAGTTTTGCGGTTCGATAAGAGAGGGCGTTACTACTAGCCATTTTTTTTTTTTTTGCTATGTTGGTACACTCTTCATATGAACATAAGTGAAGTTTTATTTCAAACTGTCAATTCATTTTTTACTTCTAAGGCATTTAGTATTTACGTGTCATAGTATTTTCTACAATGGAAAAAATCAAGTGTCCTGCAATGATTAAATTTTTATTTTTAGAAGGATTCAAAGCAAAGGAAATTTATGCACGAATGATGAAAGTGTATAACGACATTTCGCTTTCAATTAGTTCAGTATAAAGATGTGTTGCTGAATACGTTTAAGGCTTGTCCGACGCCTTGAAGACGATAAAGCAACAACACCAAAAATCATAGAAAAAATACAGGAAATCGTATTGGAAAATCGTCAAGTGACTGAAAAAGATTTAGTAATATAGAAACCATAGGCATCTCATTGGGCGGCGTAAGCAATATTTTGACTGAAGTATTTGGTTGCAGAAAGCTGTGTGCCGCATTCACTCGTAATGGAAGAAAAACACTTTCGAATGCGATTTTCTCAGCGACATTTAGAGCGTTTTTGAAAGGATAAAGGAGATTTTGTGCGTTGATTCATCTATCACCATGATCCTAAATCAAAGCAAGAGACTAAAGAGCGGTGTGAACCCGGTCCTGCGGCTCCGAAACGAGTTCGTGTTCAGAAGTCGACCAAGCAGATGTTTGGATCAGTTTTTTGGAATGCGAAAGAAAGTTTTTGTGAATTACTTGCAAATGGGTGTAATAATAAATTCTAAATACTACTGTAAACTTTTAGGCCAGCTAAAGGAAACAAATTCGTGACAAAAGACCGGGGTTGTAAAATATTTTTTTTTATTATTATTTTTTACATTGTAACTAGTTAATAAATTATAATCTAACGAACAATTTGGATTTAATTTTGTACAATACAACTAAATTCAAAAATACTCTGCATCAGACTTGCAGGGAAATGGGCTACTGCGTGAGTTGGTGCGGTTTTTTTCGTTTCAGCCTTTCTTTCCATTTACCGGGGTCAATTAGGGCTGAGACTTCGCTATTTACATGGTGGCTTAGTCGTTCCGTATGAGACTTAGCGTTTATGTTGATCGAAGTGGCAACTAATTCGATGTCAAGGTCGTGTTCGATATCGCTGTTGCGGACGTACCAAGGTGCATTAACAGCGCATCGCAGTACCTTATTTTGGAATCTTTGTATAGATTTTATGTTGGTTGAGCTTGAGCAGCACCATAGCTGGATCCTATAGGTCCAAATCGGTTTAAGCACCTGCTTATATAAGATAATTTTATTGTATAGTGATAAGGCTGATTGGTTGCCCATAAGCCAGTACATGTTTTTAAATCTGATATCTAACTCTTCTCTTTTCTTTTTAACGTGAGCATTCCATCTAAGCCAATACCAATAGTGTCATACCTAAGTATTTGGCGGTGTTGTGATACGGGATTTGCACGCCGTTTATATGTAGGGGTAGATATTTGATTTTCTTCTGTGTGAAGTCTAAATGAACCGATTTTGTTTCGTTTAGTTTTATGCGCCATTTAATGGTCCACTCTGAGATTTTATTTAAATAAATTTGAAGGTTTTTGATTGAGTTAGTCTGAGTTTCTCCTACCGATAAGATGGCTGTGTCGTCAGCAAAAGTTGCTGTGGAGCAATTTATGTCATTAGGCAAATTATATGTGAAAAGAATATAGAGAATGGGCCCCAGCACGCTGCCCTGTGGGACGCCAGCTTTAATTTCCTTAAGTTCGGAATATGTGTCTTCGTATTTTATTCGAAAAAAAAACGATCGGATAAGTACGATTTTAGAATATTAAAATATTGTTTTGGTAGAAGCGCATTTATTTTGTTGAGGAGCCTTAGACATGTCCAGAAAGACAGCAGAGCACACCTTTTTTTCCTCAAAGGCGTTTTCAATGATGCGAGTAATTCTGTATACTTGATCAATGGAAGAGTGTTTTGTGCGAAAACTAAATTGATGTACTGGTATTATATTTCTTTGCTTAATAATTATGTTGAGACGTTTGGCTAAAAGCTTTTCCATCAGTTCTGATATGATTGGTCGGAGCGAGATAGGCCGATACGATGTGACATCATGCGTTGGCTTCCCTGGCTTATTAAACATAATTATTTCAGCAGTTTTCCAATATATAGAGATGTGGTGCAGTTTGAATGTGGCGTTCATTAATTCAAGAAACTTATAGGTATATTATGCATTGAGGAAGTGTTTTTAAAATTTCAGCAGTAATAAGGTCATACCCAGGCGCCTTTTTTGATTTTAGCTTATTTATTTCACCAAGCAATTCGAAATCCGTAACAAGGGGAATTTCAGCATAAGTTTCATAGTTAAGTGGCTGCATTCCGGCTACGCTCGATGTGTCATATGGCTTAACGATGTCCTCGAGGTACTCAGCAAAAATATTAGCTTTTTCTTTACTGCTTTTGGCCCAAGAACTGTCTTCTTTTTTGATTGGTGGGTACTGTGTTACTGGCTGTGAAAAGTTTGTTGTGCATTTCCAGAGCGAGTAATCAGTGCTGCGTTCGTTTGATAAGCCCTTTAGATATGTACTCAGAGATCTGTTTTTAAAATCTTTTATTTTCTTGGAAATTTCTTTCGTAATTTTATTTAGTAGTTTTTTGTCGGATGGAGATCTTGTTTGCTGCCATCGTCTTTAAAATCTTTGGTATATTTATGACCTGATGTGATAAACTTTTTTTCCGAAGTGCTACTCCAGGCTGCCTTTTGTATAAGGTGAGATAATCTTAATATTTCATCTACTACATCAGAAGTGTTGGTAACTTCTGCATTGTGATTACCAGGGGTTAAGACGTTCCTAAAATATTCCCAATCGGTATATTTATTTGTTAGCGTAAATGGCAATTTCTTGATAAGCGCATTTTCGTATAATGTTAATAAAATTGGAGAATGATCCGAGTTCAAATCCAACCCACTTTCTATGCTAATATAATTGCTGATATTTTTTTGGCAATAAACAAATCGATAAGGTCGGGTATTTTTTGTGAATCCGATGGCCCGTATGTTGGAGTCCCAGTAGAAAATGTGATGCATCCAGTCTGTTAAAGAGCTTTTCATAATTCTCTACCTTTTGTAGTGGTTAATCTCGAGCCCCAGTGTGTGCTTCGCATTGAAGTCACCGCCCATTTGTTTGTAAAATAAAAAAAAATCATTTTCGTCAGAACAATGCACCGTGTCACAAGAGCATTTTGACAATGACCAAAATCCATGAATTAAAATTCGAATTGTTGGAGCATCTTCCGGATACATCAAATTTTGCTCCTAGTGAATTCCATTTGTTTCAAGACCTAAAAAAATCCATGCATGGAAAACGTATTTGATGAAAAATGATGATGAACGATTGATTTGATGATGATGATGAGGTCATAACAGCTGTGCAAACGTATTTTGCAGCCCTTTCAGATTCTCACTTAAGGGAAGGAATTCATAAATTGGAATCTCATTGGAGCCAGGGTATTGATGTTCAAAGAGACTATACTGAATATTAAAATGTATTTCAAAACATAAAATTGTGTTTCTCTTAACGAATCGCAAAACTTATTGAACTTCCTGGAATTTACCTAAAGTGAGTCAGACTGAATGTTTTGCAAAGTCTAGTGCTAGTTCTAGTTCTAGTTCATCTTCAACTTATTTTCTTATATCTATTGCTAATTTAAAGAAGGAGACAGCAATAAAAAGTTTGTGGATAAATTATATGTTATATGTGTTATTTAGTAAATACAAAGCTCATATTTCTGACTTAGAACAATTTATTGCAAAGAAAGCTCTATGTTCTCTTAAAGTGATATCCAGTAAATCGAATTTTCTTCCATTTTTAATGTCTCATATTGGCGACACATAAATCAAATCATTTGGAGAGCAAGTGATTCCCGTACTCTCCATTTCTGATTTTGTATTGCTGTAACTTTGAAAGAATGCAATTTTTGCTCCCTTTCATTTACCATACCAAACTACCCACAATAGCAATTGCTGCACAAATAACAGTACATAGGCGCAGTTAGCAACAAACAACTTGTTGCTGACACACTTGCAAAACAAGGGGGGAGAGAGAGAGGGGATGGCGGTGTAAGCATCAGCAAAGCCAAATGCGCCAATTGTTTGAGTGAACTTGGAGGGTGGCCTGGCTGGACCTCTGGTTGCAATTGATGTTGTTGTTGTTGTTGCTAGCAGCACGTAATTGCACTGCTTTTCACACTGAACCTTTAAAACATCATTTATAATTAAATTTATAAGTGCAACTTGCAACGGGCGCAATAAAAAAAAAATAAATAAAAATGGAAATGCATGAAAATGAAGAAGGAAAATAAAAGCGCACAAAGTGGGCAATTGCTGCCACAGTGAGGTAATTGTGAGCGAGTATACATGCATACATTGTAAGTACATATGTATGAGTGTGTGTATATGAATGTTGCCACACACATGCAGTACATATGTAGTAGGTGCACTAAGCGTTTGCTGGCAGTGCCGCTTGCAATGCGCTCGCACTCGATACATATATGCATATGGGTGTATGAATGTATGTATGTATGTGTGCTTGTATGCAGTAATAATGCCACCACACCACACCAACTGCCGACAGCGAACAAGCTGCAGCGAGTCATTTCATTTGTGAATGGATGATAGATGGATGGATGGTTGCTTGGATGACTGACTGAGTGACTGACTGGACTGAATGTTTGTTGGAATTTTTCATTATTTTTGTTTTGTTTTTTTTTTCACTCCACAATCGCGCTGCCATATAGCAATAAAGCTTTTGCTATTTTTACGCTGCAATTGTTGTTCGCATTGTTGTCGTGCTGGTAATGTTAATTGTTGTTGTTGTTGTTGGTGGCAATAAAAGTGCTTTATGGCGCAAAACAAGCACAAACGAATGTGAATGTGGATAAAAACAGTTCTATCTATGTTTGTGTGTATGACTTTTGAGCCCACATGTAAGTGTGTATGTATGTGTGTATGCATATGTGGCTGTATGTAAAACACTGTGCGCACATATGCGTTTAGTCGCATCGAATGCATGCCAGTTGTTAAATGTTTGCCTGTCCGCCTGCATCAACTTACACTTGAATAAAGTCATATGAGCTTACAAGTTGACATACATACATACATACATGCATGCATACAAACAAACATACATACTCGTACATACTTACTCGCACATACATACACACTACAAATGTACATGTGTACTCATTTTTTTTATATTTTTTTACTCAAGTGTGTGTATATGTGTGCGTATGTACATATCTGCGTCTTGTTCTGTTCAGCTAAACTATCTCAAGGTCACACGCGCGCTATTACCGATTACATACATACATACAATAGCAACATGCATGCATACACACATGCACACGCACACACAATGGGATTTTACGCTTGTTTTTTATTATTATTATTATTTTCTATTTACTATTTTTTTTTTTTAATTTTTTATATATTTTTTTTTATTTATTTAATATATGCGCGTACACACAACTGACCGCTTGCATGCATTTATCTGCATCAACTAGTTGTATAGTTGAAATGAAAAGGGTTGACGTGGAAAATTATGGATTGTTTTTTTTTTATTTTTTTTTTTTTATATTTCTTTTTTTTTTTTTGTGAAATATTGCATTACCAAGAAAGTGTGCGCGATTATTCATATAAATTATCTTTACCTATAACTGACTGATTTTTCCGGCAAGTCTTCGGCTAATGCCGAAAGGTGTTAAATGGGTTGGACCATCATGGCAATGGCAATATTGTACACTGTTATTTGTGCAGCATTTGCTTTAGTGGGTAGTTTGGTATGCTAAATGAGAGGGAGCAAAAATTTCATTCTTTCAAAGTTGCAGCAATACAAAATCAGAAATGGAGAGTACGGGTATTAGTTGGTCTCCAAGGATATGAGACATTAAAAATGGAAGAAAATTCGAGTTACTGGATCTCATTTTAAGAGAAAATAGAGCTTTCCTTTCAACAAATTTTTACCAGAATTTTTTTATTTTTATTTCAGCAGAGCAAATTATAAGCCACGAAAAAAAAATGGCGGCAGCACAGGCTTTCTTCAACGAAACCGTTTTCGAAGAGCGCGTGGTCGAATTTACTGCACCTGATTTTTTAAGAGGACAGATACATAGCTGTAAAATTTCGAAACAAAAATGTTTTTTTCTTTTCATAAAATGTTAATATAATCCTTTCAGAATATGTCAAAAAATGTTTAGAACGTGAGTTGAAGTATTTCTGGTGGTTAAATTTCAAGGGCCGATGTTGAATGTAAACCACACTTAAACGTCAACGACACCGTTGGACTTCTTTCTTTGGAGTTATTTGAAAGAAAAGGTGTACATCGATAAGCCAGCAACAATTCAAGAGCTGAAGGATGAGATAATTAGGCACATTAACGGCCTCGAACCTCAATTATGCCTCAGCGTCATCAAAAATTTGGACCATCGTATGGAGGTGTGCCGCCGAGGCCGGCGGCCATTTGGCCGATATTTTGTTTCATACGTAATTGAGTCATACCAATATTATCATAATAAAGAGAAATGGCAATAATTTTCTAAAAAAAATTGTATTTTATTCAAACTCAACACCGGCCTTTGAAACTTAACCCCCCTTTAGATAAGGAACTATTTGCATTTGGTGGTCTTTGAAGGTGTGTCGCCGAGGCCGCGGCGGCTATTTGGCCCATATTATGTTCTATACGTACTTGAGCCGTACTAATATTATCATAACAAAGGGAAATGACAATAATTTCTTAAAAAAATTTAATATATTTTATTCAAAATCAACACCGGCCCTTAAAACTTAACCACCCTTTAGAAGAAAATCTATAGCACCGTCAGATAAAAACAAAATAAGGCATGTTGAATTACTTTAAACTTCCACTTTTTTAATTAAAATTAAATGGGCCATAAAACTGCACACCCAGAAATTAAAAAAAAATTGTAAAGAAAATTTTGAAATTTTGCTGAAGATTTTTTGAATTTTTTTAAATTTTGTACTAAGATTGAAACTTTTTTTTGTTTTTTTGTTAGGTGAACTATATTTTTTATTATTGCGAACGCAGGTGTATCATAGTATACAGCTTTTCCATTACCGTTATATTTTGCACGCGTATGCAGTTTTACAGCAACAGCAACAACTATTCCATGTATACAACGCATGTTTAGCACATATCTGCCGTTGGATGTTTGTATGTATGTGAAAGGCACACACTATGCATTGCTTTGTATGTCGATTTGTGCGTTCGGAATTTTTTTCGCATTCAAGCTGTTATTGCTACGGCCGTTATTTATATTGTTAATTGCCAACATACGCGTGTTCTCGTTACGTAAATAAATATTATGGCATCAGTGTGAAAATACTGCAGTATCCACTTGAGTGTTCACATTCGCATTCGCACTCGCATTCCGACTAGAGTCAATTTGCTTTTTTCCTCAATTAGCACTTATCTACATACATACATACATATGCACGTATGTACGCGTGCATGTGCATTTGTAAATATCCATATATGCATTTATTGTAACAACTTAAGTAAATTGCAGCGATAAGCCCACGGCAATGCATCGGTTGCAGCAAAAAACTGGCAAATGCATAAATAAATTCTTTTGTGTCTATAAAAAGCTTTGTTGAGGAAATGGAGCGCGGCGTGCGGGGCACAAGAAACAAATACATAAATTGACAGTCTGCACTATTCAAATGCGTAGCAAATTTACTCAATGAAGGGAAGTCTATGGGAAATTTTGTAAGCAAATACGAGTTTGAAAAAAAATTTTTAAATTATACAGCAAAAAATAAAAAAAGTAGATATTTATAAGAAATATAAATTTATAGAAACGTGACTTCTAAGCATGTAATCTTGAATTTGAGGCGTTTCGAAAGACTTAGAAAGTTAATACCCTCGCCTCATTTGAAGTGGTGTTTTTTGGCTGTTTTCTTAAAAGCGAGTAAAACGGAAACGAAAAAAGATTTTTTATGTATGTTTTAAGTATTTTATTTTTTGATCCATTGTTAAAAAAAAATTTGTGTTTTGGCCTTACGAGGTTCGTTCAAAAAGTTGTCAGCCTTTAAAAAATGGTCTTCCAAAAAAAAGGTACGTCGTTGGCGGCACGACTTCTAGGACTCACAGGTGCGTGAAATCAAAAGGACAAAGAGAGTCTTGTTCAGTATGAATGTTTTTACGGTGTGAACTACGATCTTAAAAAAAATAAAATTTGACAAAGATTGAAAACCGTTTTTGGGCCCTTTTCTTGACTTTAAGGGTCCGAAAAAAATAATAAAATTATAAATAAATAATAAAATTAAAAATAATAAAAAACTTGTTTCCAAATGATCGTAGTTCATACGATAACCATATTAATTCTACGTCATCTAAATTTTAATTCATTAAAATCGGTTCAGCAGAACCGGTTATATCTGAATCCATTGTCCAAGTGAAGACCACTTTTTGAAGACTGACAACTTTTGGAACGAACCTCGTAAGGCCAAAAAACCATTTTTATTTTTGAATAATGGATCAAGAAACAAAATACTGAAAACATAAATAAAAACTCTGACAACTTTTTGAACGAACCTCGTAAGGCCAAAACCCATTTTTATTTTTGAACAATGGATCAAGAAACAAAATACTCAAAACATAAATAGAAACTCTGACAACTTTTTGAACGAACCTCGTAAGGCCAAAAAACCATTTTTATTTTTGAACAATGAATCACGAAACAAAATACTGAAAACATAAACAAAAAATCTGACAACTTTTTGAACGAACCTCGTATGGCCAAAAACCCCTTTTTATTTTTGAACTATGGATCAAGAAACAAAATACTGAAAACATAAAAAAACTCTGACAACTTTTTGAACGAACCTCGTAAGGCCAAAAAACCATTTTTATTTTTGAACAATGAATCAAGAAACAAAATACTGAAAACATAAATACAAACTCCTTTTTAGTTTCCATTTTACACGCTTTTAAAGAAATACCCAAAAAACACCATTGCAAGTGAGGCGAGGGCCTGAATGTTTAGAAGATTACGATGTAGTTTACTTTGCATATATTTATTATATAAGGTGACGCAAAATTAATCATCCAATTTTATTTTTGAATACATTTTTTACTAATGAAACAAAAAAAAAAAACTGTAGTAATGGAAGTCCACAAGACCTATTATCACCTATGCATCAGTGGTCTGGATGAGTAAACTCTCTCGTGGGAGTCAGGAGGAGCTTATCCAGAATACAACGCACTGTGGCCATCTGTTGCACCGGAGCTTTTACGACTACTTCAGGCCCGGCATTAGATAATCTAATTGGTTTATCACCACTTGATGTTTTCATCCAAGGAGAGGCCTTGAAGGCCATCTGCAGGCTGAAACACAATGGAAACTGGTACGGCATTGGAAAACAAAGAAAGCATGGACTTCTAACCAACGATTCTCTCCATGCCCCTTAACTCCATGCCATCAAGAGTCGTACTTGAAAAGAAATACAGTGTAGTGCTGCCAACGGCTCAGTTGTGGTCAAACTCTGAGAGTGAGCCCGGCAAACACTGTTCTCGCATTTTCGCGGATGGCTCCAGGACCGAGCATGGCTCCGGCTCTGGGGTCTACGTGGAATCCAACAGGACAAAACTGCACTTTGCTCTTGGAATGCATGCATCTGTGTTTCAAGCAGAGGTGTATGCAGTTCAAGAAGCGATGAACTCTGTTGTGGAAAACCGAGGGAGAGGCAGATCTATATGTGTCTGCAGTGATAGCCAAGCTGCGCTCATGGCCTTAGACAACCACCCAACCACCTCAGGGTAGTCGAGTCCTGTAAATCTGGGCTGAACCATGTCGGTAGACATAATAGCCTGATGCTAACATGGGTCCCGGGACACGTGGGTGTTGTGGGAAACGAAGCCTCTGACTCCTTAGCTAAGATGGGCTCTGAGGCCAACTTCTTTGGCCCGGAGCCCGTTTTGCCACTTCCTTCTGCGGCCATCAAAGCCACGGTTAGCAAATGGGTTACTACAACCTACAAGCGAGCTTGGCAAGCTGAGAGAAGCTGCAGATGGAATAAACTGATGCTACGTGTCATGTCCGACCGACTGTCACAAATCCTTCTGTAATTAAGCGGAACTCCCTTCCGACAGCTGGTTGGACTGATGGCGGGCCACTTTCTGTGTGCTAAACACATGGAAAATAGGGATCTCAGACAGTGTACTCTGCCCAGCCTGTGAAGATGCGGATGAGACGGCGGATCACTTCCTGTACGTCTGCCCCGCCTTCGCTCGAATCAGGTTTGAGGTCTTTGGCACTGATGTGTGAAGAAGCGACCGCCTTGGCTCCTCGGCACCACAAGATCTACTTAGATTTCTTCGGAGATCGGGTAAATTTCAAAAAAAAAAAAAAATGGAAATCGTTATTTTGAGCTTCACGCGCTCGATTGCTTGTCTGTTGGTATACTCCAGCTGTTGATTGACACACGGTGCGAATTGCAAAAATTATAAATCTTCAAAAGGGTGATTAAATTTGCGCCACCTTGTATTTACATATACAGTGAAGCACTTACGTCTACATACTTGAAAAAACTGCTAATGTAGTTTTTTCGGAATTCATATTAGTTCATAAATTTATAAAAATTAAATTATTTCACTTGCTTAAGAACAAAGTTTGCATACAGTTCAGTTAGCTTTAAAACCAAATTTATTCATTTTAAACCAGCTTTTTTGAGATTTTTTAGAATTTAGTAGGTTCACGAAAGTTATCAATCAATGCTTAAAGGCATCGTGGCATTGGTCCAACTAGTTGGATTTGCTTTTCCTGCGTTAGTTGGAAAACGGTTAAGCGGGTTGATGCCCTGTAATCAAATTCATCAGATATGGCAAGTTAATCATGTTTTTAACTATTTGGGTTGACTTTCTCGATAACTAATACTAATTCTTCAAAAAAGTAGCAAATTTTTAATTTTTTTTTAGAATATGCAAAATGAGAATGCAACATTTTCTATAGCAGCTAAATTATGACCGAACAGGGTTATCGACCAATTTCGCCCATTATAGACTGCAAGTGAGGTTTACGAATTATTGAATATTTCGAGAATGTCAATCGTTTTTCCTGAAGTGACAAACAGAAAAAGAAGTCGTCGTTCTCACCCGGTTCGAAACAGAGCAGCCATAAAAGCTGCTAGACAAAAAATTCGCAGAATTCCACTTATGACGCAGAAAATGATGTCCAGGGAAATGAATTAATCAACCAGATCCATGTCCAGATTAATTAGGGATGGATGATATCCACATGAAAGCCTTCCGTCGCTCAACTGGTCATCTTTTGACAATGCGCTTCAAGAAAATTAGACTCAACGATGCAACAGCAGCTTCCTCAGCAAGCAGCTTCTTTTCACAGATGAGAAAATGTTCACCGTTGAAGACGTTTTTAATAAGCAAAACGACAAAATCTATCGTCACATGAAATCAAAAAAGCCCTAAGTTACATTTTAAAAATTTTACAGGAGAAGCAAAAAACCTTTTAAAATGAAAAATAAGGCAAAATTTTTCAATATTTTCTCAAGTTAAGATTATTTTTCATAAAAGAATCAGTATTTGAAGAAAAAATATTACTTTTCGTATTACTTACAGATATATGAAACTTACGCCTCCTACAATTATTTTTTTCTGAAATCGAAAAGGGCGTAACTCAAATAGAAAGTTTGTTTTATGGTAATTTTCTCAAAATATTTTGCTTATTTCTTGCATTAAATTGATTATAATATATAATATATATATATATATAATATATATATTATAATGGATATTATCCAATTTATTATTATATATTTTTTATTTTGATAACAAACCAACAAAACAAAAAATAATTCTCAAAAAGAAAGTTAAACAAAAAGAAATTAAATTCGTAAAAAGATGAAAACTTTACATAAATCTTGCTATTCATTTTCATAGGGCAAATTAGTATAAAAATCATAACAATCTGCTGGTATAAAGGACTTAAGATCGTTAAGATGTTCCCACTGTTTTTTAGAAATGTTGAATCTCTTGGTATGTAATGGAGCAAGTTGGGAGTCTGAAAATTTTTGGCACATCGGTGTGGAAGAAGAGTATATTCGTCTTTGATGTTTGTTTCAAAATAAATAATTCCAAGCGGATCATATGCCAGTACTCGAATTTTGTTAACGGTAGGATCAGCAATTTTTTTGCCTGTAAAACACATTTTATTGTAAAAGTAGATCATGAAAGTTGATTTTGATGATGTTACCTAGACGAATAGAAGAGTATTGCTCAGTAAAGCTTCTTAGAAACATACAAAAGAAAAACTAACTGTTAATACAGAGATGCAAAAAACCCTATCGTCAATACTTTTCGTCAGTAACTGATAAATAAGAGCACACACAATGGCATGGCATGCTATGCCTTCCTGTGTTTGTTGTTTATTATTTCTCTAAAGGCGTAAGTTATAGTTTTGGTTGGCAAATTTGTTACGCTTGCACTTAGGGCTTTTCGAATTTTGTTTACACCTACGTCATTATTGGTTGTTGGATTATAAAATTTTAAAGGAACATGTATTATGATACGGTACATGATAATCAACTAAAAAGTCGATTTTGAATTTTTTGTAACTTAGGGCTTTTTTGAATTCATATGACGCTATGCTAAAACTTCTAAAGACGCAAAAAATTTAGTTCCAAGGGTTCAGCGTGGCTACCATCCAGCCTCCGTAATGGTTTCGTGGGGAGTGTCTTGTAAAGGCGTTACATCTCTTCATTACTGCGAAAAGGGGGTTAAGACCGGCGCAAAAGCGTATCAGTAGGACATCTTAGAAGGCGTAGTGAAGCAGTTGAGCAGTACCCGCTTCAATGGAGAGCATTGGATCTTCCAGCAATATTCCGCTCCAACCCATAAGGCAAAAATCATCCAGCAGCGGGTTAGCTCCTCGCGGAAAAAGGTTCTGCGTGCGATCTTTCCTAGTGACACAAAACTTCAAATTGGTAGGCAAAGCGCATTGCCCCTGCTCTCTCACAGGCAGAAGCTGCTCTTGGCGTACATTTTTCTATGAAAAAAACCCTAAAAAAACTATCTGGGGCTAGAAGAAGATATAAAAATGCAAGAACTGCCATTTGTAGGACCCTAACAACCCGCATCCAACTGATTTTTGGCAACTCAAAAGTGGTCAATAAGAAAAAGTAATCGCTAGGCACCGCAGTGGCAAAAAAAATCTATAAAAACGTTTATCAATTGCAATCAGAGAGCATAAAGAACCTCTAAAATTAAAGTTTTTATAGCCTCTATTCAAAAGGAAATTAAAATAGGAACTTTGTAGCTGTCATTTATGATAAAAATTGGTTTGCAGCAATTCGTTTTATCTACTGCAGAAAATGCCACTTAAATTTAGCATTCGCAGATATCCCTTTCGTGCCACTAGAATGTGTTGCAGCTTGCAATCGCTTGTGGCAGCGCAAAAAAATTGCACATTGTCAACAAATTGCAGCCGTCAATCGCAATTGCATATGTGTGCATGGGTGTGTGTGTGTGTGTGTATGTATGTCTTCTTTCCTTGCCACGCATGTGTCATTGCGTACGAAAGTGGGTCAGCCGAAAATGACGCGCAGATCGCGATGAGGGTGCCCCAACCAATAACGCAATCCTCATGCCACAAAAAAGTCTTACACTATTTTGCAAAACATAAATAAAATAAACTGCCGCTATTAATTTCTTTCAACTGAAATGTGCGTAGTTTTTGATGACTATCCCCTTTTGTGCCTTTTTGCTTTTTTCCTCCATTTTTTCGTCTCGATTTTGGCTTGTGTCCTTCGTGGCAGCCGCCAACGTGCCCACTTCTGCACCATCTGCCGGCTATTGACCCACTTAAAGTGCAGCAACAAGGCTACCCCAGCAGATACTCCTGCAGGATGCTCGCTGCGGTAAATTGAACAACAACAACAGTGAATACGAAAATTGTGTGTGGCATGTGCCACGTAGATTTTTATCTGTCAAATGAATGTGGCAATTCGGTTGATCGCTTTTGAACTCTTTCTCCCCTTGTTTTAGTGCTTTCGCTACCCGTCGCGCTTTAATTGCATTAGTGTTTCGATTGCTTACCTGCTTTGTTGTTGTGGCTGTTTACCTTTTCTGTATAACTGTCACTGCGCTTGTGCCACGTGTTGGTGGCAGACAACTTTCTCTTTTTTTTAAAAACAATTTCGTGGATTCACAATATTTCGCATTCATCTACTAATTTACATTTGAAGGTGTAAATAACTTCTTTGGTTGTTGCGCGCTACCGCAATTTTTATTATTGTTGTAGCAGTAAAATTATTTTCTTTTTTCATCCATTATTTCGACATTTATTTTTCATGTCAGACGCGATTACTTCCGCGCATTTGCGCATTGCTCGCAAAAAGGGTTGCCCAGCCACATTTGCCACTTGCAACTTACAACCTGCTGCCATTAATAACTGTACAAAAATGTGATACAAATAAACACAGCGGTGCGTGGCTTGTCTCTACGCATCAGAAATTGCCAAAAAATACTCGCTGCTATAATTTTTGGCAACATGCGGCACATGTGGCTGTGATGGCAAACAGCTGCACGCTCTTGTTGCAACTGACCTTTGAATGTTTGCTTCAACGCCGAAAAGGGTTACCAAAATTAAAATTGAACAGTTAACTTCCGGTGCGCATGCACAGAAATTATACTTGAAATGGCAAGGGTTGCACGAGCAGGAATTGCAACAAACTATTTAGGTAAGTACAAAGAGTTGGGTCAGTTGCGTGTTGAGAGTTTAAAGGAACAAATATCAAAAAAAACTCGGCTGTAATACTAATTTGGATTTCTACTGTATATCTAAGTACCGCTATTCAAACTGTAAACTGTCCCAATGAACGGCCAAGCGTAAAATTTGATGAGCGACAATGTGTGGCAAATTATGCAAACGTGACGTAAGTGGGAATAACGGAGTTCAAATAAAATGGCAAGACACGAAATAAAAATAAAACGAAATGAAACTGAAGGGAATAGAATGGAATGGAATGCTACTAATTTAATGAAACAAAGCAACTGAAAACGGATGAAATAAACACAAAAAATGTATAAAAAATAAAAAGTCAAAAGATTACCTAAACAAAAAAAATTAAATAAAAAAAATTTAGGAAAAGTAAAATTAAATATCTAAAAACGCATTTAAAATACAGTTTAGGTTAGGTTAGATGGCTGCCCTTGCTTGCACTTGCCCAAGGCACTTGGATAAAGATTCAAAAAAATTGTACGTTGTGATACCATACAGGGGAAAGGAGAATGGAGGGAAGAAGGGCTCTTGGGATTAGGGAATGATGACCATGCATTTCTGACGACGCCGACGGTGGCTAATTTACTTTCGTTATTAGCCGCATATAGCTACTGATGAACTTCACCGGATGTATGATATTTAAACCCGCTACATCCGCAGGTGTAGCGAAAAAGTGAGAGCCCAGATGTCTAAATCTTTCCCAGACGAGAGCAGGGCAGCTGAGAAGAAGCTGCTGAGATGATTCTGCCTCGTCCTCCAGGCAGCTTCTGCAGAATGAACTTGAGGCAATCCCAAGTCTCACCGCTTGGACACCTAATGCACAATGTTCGGTAAGGGTACCCACCGAATTCGAGAGCTGCGGCTTTGTTAGGCTTAGGAGTTCCCTCGAGCTCCCAGAAGGACCTCGTGACTTTGTATGTTTGCGCACTAGTCCAGCGGTCGCTGAGTTCATGCGAAGCTCATCTTTCCAGGAACAGACAACAGGTTCTCAAGGGAATCCCAATCCTCTCATTGTGTGACGAAACCGCATTCAAAGTTTCCTGTCTAGCCAGTTCATCAGCCCAGCAGTTTCCCTTTATGCCCCTGTGACCGGCAACCCAAATGAGCCTGATATCGAAGTATTCGGATGCAATCGAGACAGAAGCCAGACGTCTCTCGACTAAGCTCGAACGCACAAACAACGAGCCCAAGACGCTAATTGCCGCTTGGCTGCTGTAGTAAATATTTACTTCCTTAACGGTAATTACCAAAATGAGCAATCAAACCACTGCTTACTTCATTACGGCTACCGCCGCTTGGAAAACACTACAGCTTGATGGGAAGCTCCTCACAGAATACTCCACCACCGAGCCATCCGTGACCATATTTGCCATGCATTGTCGCCAAATGTTACACTCCGCCCACTCATCCATTGAAGGAATATGAGTGGAAAAAGTTCCGCTCGGATCTAGCGTGGATGTACAATGATGCAGCACCATAGGGAGGAACTCAAAATTTTTGAGAATGCTAGAGTATCCGTAGCTTAAGTCTAGCTTATGCCCCGAACTCCTTAAGGGGGGATTCTACTGTAAAAATCAAATTTTCGTGGATTTTGTTTTCATACTTGTATTAATTTAATTAGTAAAAAAAAGTTTAGGGTTACATAAACACATGTCTTGAGTGTACAAAAAAATTTTTTAAATTTATTTTCATTTCAAAATGGCAGCTGTACAGCCGCTCCCCCGAAACGCCTTTTGAAATCTGCCCACACTGTCGCGCATTTAAAAAAAATCTGAAATGAAAAAACCCAAATTTTTTTTATTATATATCATTATTTTTAGTTGTTAATCTGATTGCGGCGCGTGCAGCGGTAGTTTTTCCTGCAATGTCTACGGGCGCCACATTCAGCATAACGTTACGCACGATCCGAGGGCCCAACATCGACTCGGATCACTACCTTGTTGCAGCCAAACTACGCACACGCCTGTGTGCAGCAAAAGACACGTACATCTAACAACGCAATGAATGCTCGACATCGGAAAGCTGTAATCGCAACAGACAGCCGGAAGATTCGCCACTCGACCCTCACTTTTGCTCTAGAAGAGTACTACCCAACAATCCGGCATGCACAAGCAATGGAACAACCCTACTCGTTCTCTACGTACTACCGCCGAAGAAGAAATCGAATTTGGGTGAGCCCGAAAAACAATTGACACGAGGAATGACATGACTCCGCGGAAAGGAAGGATGCCGCCTATAGAGCCACGCTGCGATCGGGCGCAATGCGAGCTATATGGGATCGCTACCGAGAGCTCAAAAAGGAAGAGAGACGTATTATAAATATGAAGAAAGTCTTGAAAAAGTGCCAAAAAAGGAGAATCGACACACACCATCTTCTCGTCGATTTCAAAGCTGCAGAGAATACGAAAAGAAATTGCCTATATGCCGCAATGTCTAAATTTGGTATCCCCGCAAAACTAATACGATTATGCAAAATGACGTTACTCAATACTTGCAGCGCCATCAGAATTGGGAAGGACCTCTTCAAGCCGTATGACACCAAAGGATGTCTCAGATGGGATGACTCGTTGTCGTGCAAGGAAAGTAACCAGATGTTGTAAAAGATTGTGCGCGCTACAGAACTTAACCGCTCAGGCACAATTTTTATAAGGGCGTAGAATTATTGGCGTATGTCGAACACATTGACATAATCGGTCTTAACATCCGTGCTGTTAGTTCTGACTTTTCCAAACTGGGTAAAGAAGCAAAGCGAATGGGTCTGGTGGTGAACGAAGACAAAACGAAGAACCTCCTGTCATCAAACGAACTGTCGGTGCACTCGCTTATCGGTACCCAGGTCATTGTTGACAATTATGATTTTTAGGTTGTAAAAGACTTCGTTGTATAGGAATCAGCATTAACACCTTCCTCGAAATCTAAAAAAGAATCTCTCTTGCCAACAAATGTTGCTTTGGACTAAGTAGGGAAATGAGTAGTAAAGTCCTCTCGCGACGAACGAAACTAACACTTTGTAAGGCTCTCATCATGTCCGCTTTAACGTATGGCGCAGAATCATGGACGATGACAACATCCGATGAGGCGTCACTTGGAGTGTTTGAGAGAAAGATTCAGCGGTAGAGTTTTGGATCTTTGCACGTTGGCGACTGCTGGTATCGTGGGCGATTGCAGAATGAGTTGTATGAGATTTACGGCAACATAGACATAGCGCAGCGAATAAGGGTCCAGCGGTTATGTTGGCTGGATTATATCGTCCGAATGGATGCAAGCGCTCCAGCTCTGAAAGTATTCGATGCGGTACCAGCTGGTTGCAGCAGAGGAAGAGGAAGTTGGAAAGATAGGATGGAGGAGGACTTGACTTCACTTACCACTTTCCGCGCTCTGTTAAACTGGACCAAAATTGTGCCAACTAAGAAGAAGAAGAAGAACGAGGGGTGCTCTTTTTTTAAATAAAATGTATCACTTTGTTATGGCAGCTGCATCTGCCTAACTGCCTATCTAACTATCTACCCTCATAATGCTTTGGAAACAATCGCATTAAGTTTACTCGAATTTCTCCCGCTGGCCTGTGGTGGAAAAATCCCAATAAATATCAGTGCACCCCAAAGCTACAATATTTCATTTGACAAACATAGAGTGTTGACATTTTTATTATGAAAACATGGCAAACATGAATTCGTTTTCACTCTGCTACAATCTGTGGCATGCGCCTATATGTATTGACCGCGTGGTCACTGCGCCTGCGCAAATTCTCGGATTGGAGCCCGCGCGCTCACCAATTACTCAAAATCAAATTTTTATTTATGCCTGCATAAAGACTTAAACAAATCTAGGCATTTGCATGACAAATGCGTGCATTTATGGTGCAACATTTTCTAGTAACACAAACACACACATAAATACACGTAAAAATGACTGCCGCCTACTTGCCCGGCCGCCTACTCATGCGCGGCTTCATGTATTTAAAACTAGCGCAGCTGTTACTGCAATTGTGGTGTTGTTTTTGTTTAGTAGTGGTTGCAATAGCCTTTTGCCACACTCAAACTCACAGTCACTCACCACCACGTCTTTGCTGCGTTGCACGCCGCTACGCACGAATGTCCAAATAAATAAATCGATGTAAATTTATTTAGCAACACCAAAGTACATAGCACTGCAGCTGCTGTGAGTTTCTGTGTAGCGGCAACTTGTTGCACGAAGCATGTACGTACGCAGATTGGCCACTGATTTGCATGCTGTCCGCCACTGTTTTATGATAAATACACGCTTTCAACGCTGTAATTAAAAGATGAATTGACCGGCGACGCACTGCAGCAGATGCTGGTACAACTGTGGCTGTGGCAAGTGATCGCGCGTGCATGCTTGTTGCAAGCCATGTCGCTGCTTGTGTTGTGGCATATGTTCGAAGGTGAGGGCAAACATATGGAAAGCTGATTGTGAAAAATCACAGGACAAATTATGCGTCATTAAAAACGATTACACCCATTCGCAAGAGGGCGGCGCAGAAAGCAGCAAGCAAGAGCGGAGCAGGTAATCAAATGTGGCATGTAGCTGATGCGACTAAAAGCAATGGGGTATTAGTGACTTCAGTTGGCACAAATTGGCGCCTGGCATTGCAGCCATCGCTTATGATTGAGTGGTGCTTTTAAGGTGGCTTGAAGTAAGCAACTTGCAACACACCCTTATTTACTACTTAGAACATCCGCAAGCTAAGTTTTTGTGCACAAATCAATGCATTACTTATGAAATGAAATTACTATAGCTGCACATTGTCTTTCTGCACACCCTGCCACATTTTATTGCAACGACACTTTCAACGCTTCAAACGAATATCAGCGATTATCAGAAGCAACTTTTATTTATGGCAAATATGTAATTGAGTAGTCCCATTTTGTGGCATGCACAGCCGTATGTTACCGCATGTTGCAACATACATAAGTTAATCCAATTAATGAGCGTGCAAGCATATCAACTGCCAGGCCAATGGGCGTGCGGTGCAAGTGTAAAAAGCCCGCTTTCAATGAATGTGTCCAAACGTCAATAAATAAAATAACAATTAAGCTGGCAACAACAACAACTATAAGGCACTAATTACTTGCAACACGATTGACAGCAATTATTACAACAAGCAGTAATAAATTTATGGGCTTTGCAATGTGTCACGCGCCGTTCGCAAACGCAGCCGTTAAAGCCAAATATGTGCAAGCAATGTTGCAGGCGCATGTGCAACATATTGTTGCATGCCCATGTCATGTCATATAATATATATATGTATGCGTGTGTGTGTATAAATAGCTGTCGGCCATATACATTTCCTAAAAAAAAGTCTTGTTGCAAGCCCAGTCAACACAACAGCGTAAACAGCGGCAACACCAACAACAAATATATAAACATTTATTTATTAAAATAATACACAAGGTGCAAAGGCTTTGCCATAGCAATGTGCCACACTTCAAAAATGTTTGTCTAACTAATTGGCAAATGCGAATTAAGTTGCCACTAAAGCGGTTCCCTTGCTTGCCACTTAACAGAATTCTTGCTTTTGTACGCCGTTGTTTTCTTTTGGCCTTTGTTGTTGCCGTCATTGTCGCTCTAAGCCCCAAAAAAGGATAAGGCACTTTTACTGTTTTGGCAATTTATTAAAAGTTGCATGCAAAATTTTCCATCGCCAGCAAATTTATATGCAACACAATGTTGCAAATTGACAATTAAATCGAAAACTGTGCACACATTCACATGCACATTTGGCATGCGTTTCAAATGTAAATACTTGTGGCATATCGCTGCGTGCTGCAACACTCCAAACACATTTAGTGGCAACATTGGCCGTTGGCGTTGCGATATTTCAATTTCAACCAGCAAACAAAAACAACAACGATGAAATGAAGTGAGTTGTCAAATCGTTGGCGGCGCATGTAAATGTAAATGCGTAGCACCCACGCAACACGTTGCAATCTTGTGGCAACAATGGGAATGGTTGTATTTATTTTCATTTCGCTGGCGGCTGTCAGTTTTGACATGTCAATACGGGGGAAGTGTTAATATGTGTAGTTTTACTCTTCTTCTTTTTCCTCTAATTTATGCGTTTTTATTTTGTTATGCTATGTTATATTAAGTTTTGTTGCGTTATGTGATACTATGTTATATTATGTTAAGTTATGTTAAATCATATTATGTAATGTTATATTGAATTATGCCTTGTTTTGCTTTGTTAATTCATGTTATGTTGTATTATGTTACATTATGTTTGTCTAATTTTCCTAATTTTAGTTTTCCGCCTGATGTTACAAGCTATAACTCTTTTTTTATTCCAAAAATTGGCAGCCAGTTAATATATTTTTTACTAACCCATATAAAACTTGCTTCCGAGCGCTTTCTGACTTGTTGCTGTTTGTCAGTTTTAATTTGTTAATAGCAGCGTAGCTTTAATAGGTATTATGTTGAGTTACGTAAATTAATTTTAGGTTATGTTACGTTTACCAATATTATTTTTTATTGGCCTGTCAAGTTAAGTAGTTTTATGTTATATTAAGTTTATCAATAATATTTTTTATTCTTCTGCTCCGTTAAGTAATTTTATGTTACGTTATATTTATGAACTTTTTTTTTTGTTATGTTACGTTAAGCAATTTTATGTTATGTTATGTCAATCAATATTTTTTTTTATTCTTATGTTGCATTATGTAATTTTATGATACGTTATATTTATGAACATTTTTTTTTGTTATGTTACGTTAAGCAATTTTATGTTATGTTATGTCAATCAATATTATTTTCTTTTCTTATCTTGCGTTAAGTAATTTTATGTTATGTTATGTCTATCAATACTATTTTTTATTCTTATGTTGCGTTAAGTAATTTTATGTTATGCTATAATCATCAATGTTGTTTTTGATTCTTATGTTAATATACATTAAGTAATTTTATGTTATGTTATGTTTATCAATAGTATTTTGTATTGGTAAGTTCCGTTACGTAATTTCATGTTATGGTTTGTTCATCGATAATATTTTTTATTCTTCTGCTCCGTTAAGTAAATTTATTTTACGTTATATTTATGAATATGTTTTTTTTTTGTTATTTTACGTTAAGCAATTTTATGTTATGTTATGTCTATTAATATATTACTATTTTTAATTCTTATGTTGCGTTAAGTAATTTTATGTTATGCTATGTGCATCAATGTTGTTTTCGTTACTTATGTTGCGTTATGAAATTTTATGTGATGTTATGATTATCAATACCATTTTGTACTGTTAAGTTCCGTTACGTAATTTTATGTTATGTTTTGTTCATCGATAATATTTTTTATTTTTATGCTCCATTAAGTAATTTTATGTTACGTTATATTTATGAGTATTATTTTTTTTTGTTATGTTGCGTTAAGTAATTTTATGTTATGCTATGTTCATCAATGTTGTTTTTGATTCTTATGTTACATTAAGTAATTTTATGTTATGTTATGTTTATCAATAGCATCTTTTATTGTTAAGTTCCGTTACGTAATTTTATGTTATGTTCATTAATATTATCTTTTAGTGCTACCTTACGTTAAGTTACTTTCCGTTACAGCACTTAACGTACATTATCGTACGAAATTAACTAAAAATAATTTTATGTTATACCATGCTATGTTATGTTGTGCTATGTTTGACATGATATATGGTGGTGTGCTATGTTGTGCTCCATTAAGTTCTGTTATGTTGTGTCAATTCACTTAATTCTTCGTTCATTTCTATTTTGCTGCTGTTGTCTTATGAAAATTCCATCCCATTTTGATTGCTTTATTCTCACAACTCATTTCCCACACATACATACACATAAGTAGTATACATGCATACGTTAATAGTTATAATGGTCCACGAAATCTTTTCCGTCTTTTCCCTCTTTGCCAATCTTAAACTTTTACACTTTCTATTACAAATGCACCTACACATTTTGCACTATTTCTGATTTCTCTGCATTTCAGATTCGCTTAGTATAGTTTTTATTGCTTTAGTTGATTTTGTTGTTGCATATATGTATTCTTATTATTACAGTGCAGTGATCGCTCTGAAGGTTAATTGATGTTTTGTTGCATTTTTGTTGTTTTTGTTAGATGAGTAAAACGCTCTTAGCTCGTTGACTGCTCACTTCCAATTTCCTCTATTTTTGTGTGTGGTTAAGCATATTACAACATTTTTTATTAGGTATTTGTGCTATTCATAACGATTTTGTGAAATAATTCACTAATGTATTAATTCGTACGAAATTTGTCTCATCTCTTTCACCATTTCGTCTTCTTCGGTCACACTACTTAAGCAAAATGGAAGAGACAGTCGAAATTGAATGAGTTCTGCAGGATTTGAAGTGTTGGAAGATATGTAAATCTTTCTTCTACAGGCCGATTTGCTTCTAGTCTGTTTAATCTGTGTCCAAAGTAGAGCTTTTGATACTAGGCACTAGAAGCCAAAGTTCAAATCCAATATATCCGCAAACCTGAAGACGCCGGTACTTCTCGTGTACCATATCATAAAGTAACTAATAATAGCGATCCATTAAATAGCTGAAAAGGCCAAACTAAGCCAGAAAACTGAGTTGGCAATTAGAATAACAGCATCAGACCACTGGACTTCTTACATTTACTACGAGTATAAACATGAAGGAACTGCGCGGAAACTATGCTAGAATTGCGTGTTACTTCTACATGAAGACTGGACGTAGTTCCGACAATACTTTCACTTAATACTTCGAAAACTTATTGAAAGTTACAGATTTCGGTGCTGAGCGAATGAAATAGTCAGCTTTTAGAACTCTCACCCTTTTAAAAATATTTGTATTGCAATCCAAAGTGAGTATTAATTTTGGAATTTTTAAATAAATTCAGTTTTTCTGGGAACCCAATAGCTTGCTGCATAATAAACATTCGCCACCGATTAATAAGAAAAGTAGCTCCAATGCACCGCACATTCGTGTGCTCAATCTGGATAATTACGATTGCTATGAGTTTTAATACACTGCTGTCAATGGCATAATTGATTATGACAGCCGGCATGGATGATGAGGTAATAAAGGTAGAAAGATGCATGTGTGTGTATGTGTTCATAAGTAGATGTGACTGTAAATCAGGCAATGCTAGGAAAACAGAGCTAACTCTTAGCTTGAGTTTATATGGCTGTTGCAGCAGTATGTGGTAGTTGCCACAAGGCAGCCAAATGTCAAACTGCGTATAAATTTACCAAAATTCATAGAAATGTCGAATGGCAAACCGAAAAAAAACAAAAATACATGCATGTACATACACTCAGCGTCAAGAAGAAGGTCGGGTCGGTTGGCATACGAAAACTGTTTGGTGTATGAATTTAGCAAATGCCTTCAAAACGATGGAAGGAAAGCTGGAAGTCTACGTCAATTGAAGACACATAAAATTTTTTTTACATTTATTTTATTTTTATTATATTGGAACTGGGATTTGAATAATTTTATGTTCACTCGTGTAATTAAATGTAATTTATATTGCGAGAAGGAAAGCAGGCAAGAAGCCTGTAATAAAAGACAAAGAAGTAGAAAAATTCAGCAAAATGATTTAAAAGCAAACTTTTAACGCATTTTAAAGTACTTGACTTTTCAAACAAACCCAACAAAAAAGATATCTTTGGTGGCATACCTCTGGGTAACTGACTCACTTATCTGAAAACGACTTCGGAGCTCAAAAGGGCATTAGGGAACGAAGTATAAGAATTCTTCAGATAGGAATATTACTTTTGAAAATCAGATGTCAAATAACCAAGTATAAAAAAACAAACGATTTCGAATGTTTTAAGAAGGATAAAAAAAATATTAATTGAATGGTGCAGAAATCCATGTAACATAAGCTATTCGAGTGCTTTTTCGGCCCAGACTAAAGTACGTAGAGTAGAGTGAAAGTAGTAGGGGGCTTAAATTTCAAGGGCCGATGTTGAATGTGAACCACACCTAAACGTTAAGCTTTTTCTGCATTTCATTTGATATTTTTCAATTTCAGACTAATTCAATTTGAACCATGGAAAGACAAACAATCGAACAACGCGTTAAAGTTATTCAGGCTTATTATGAAAACGGGCGTACAAATCAAAATGCATACCGCGCACTTCGTGAAGAAACTCATCTTCAGTAATGAGGCACATTTTTACCTCAGTAGATTCGTCAATGAGCAGAACTGCCGCATTTCGGCGAATGATAATCCAAGAGTGATTGCCGAAAAACCAATGCACCCACAAAGAGTGACTGTTTGGTGCGAACTTTTTATGGCCCGAATTGGAAGATATGGATGTGGACGATATGTGGTTTCAACAGGACGGTGCCACTTGTCACGCAGCTAACGAAACAATGGCTCTTTTGAGCGAAAAATTTGATGGCCGAATAATCTCACATCGCGGCGATGTTAATTGGCCGCCAAGATCATGTGATTTGACACCGTTGGACTTCTTTCTTTTGGGTTATTTGAAAGAAAAGGTGTACATCGATAAGCCAGCAACAATTCAAGAGCTAAAGGATGAGATAATTCGGCACATTAACTGCATAGAACCTCAATTATGCCTCAGCGTCATCGAAAATTTGGACCATCGGATGGAGGTGTGCCGCCGAGGCCGCGGCGGCCATTTGGCCGATATTTTGTTCCATGCGTAATTAAGCCATACCAATATTATCATAATAAAGAGAAATGACAATAATTTCTTAAAAAAAATGTATTTTATTCAAAATCAACACCGGCCCTTGAAACTTAGCCACCCTTTATAACAGCCCATAGCCCATGCTGCTAGTGATGTTGCCTCGTTATACTTGTATAACTTGTTATTATACAAATTTAAAACATTAATAATAATAATAGAATAATATTTTTATATAAAAAAAAACAAAATTAAAGATGTTAAAAATTATTAAAAAAAAGTAAAAAATAATAAATAGGAATTAAAACTAAAAGTTTAATAAAAAAAAATAAGTAAACGTAAAAATTATTGTAAATAAATAAGAATTAAAATAAAAAATTAAAACAAAAATAGAATAAAAATAAATAAATGAAAAAAAAGTTAAAAAATAAATAAAAAGTCAAAACTTGTCAAGGTGTGGTGTAAAATTCATGAAATTTTAAACAAATATTTTCTAAGTTTGTAACTTTGCCTAATATAGTTCTTCCTGTAGTATAAGCTAATATTAAAAAAATATATATAAATAGAATAATAATAAAAAGAAATAAGTAAAAATTAAAATTAAAATTAAGAATTTAATAAAAAAAATAACAGTAAAAATTGTATAAAAAGTGAAAATCAAATAAATAAGACTTATAATTAAAAATTAAAACAAAAATAGAATAAAAATAAATAAATGAAAAAAGTAAAAAATAAATAATAAACAGTCAAAACTGACCGATATGTGGCGTAGACTTTCTTTTGACGCTAACAGTATATGCACATAAGCAGCTTCCAAGCGAGCAGAAGACGCACGAAATGTGGCATTGTGTGGCTTATTTGAATTTAAAATGCACAGCAGCCGCCGACGAGCGGTGCACCTTTTGCCGCTGTCAATTAACTCTGCAAGCCACGAAAATGCAAACAACGCGCGCACGTAGCCTAAGAGTTTACCTTCGTATGGATGTATGCCAGCATGTGTGTGTGTGTGTGTGCTGCTTTTGTTAAACGTGTGGGCTTATGCGTCTTCCATTCGCGTAACTGTCGGCACAGCTGCGTGGCAAATGTATGTCGTATGGTACACTATGCGGTGACTACTGCCGCCGTGCCACATTTTATGGTAGCGAACTAACGAAATACATACCATAAATATGTATTGCAGCAGCGTAGGTGTGAGAAAATTCGTACTTAAGTTGGAAAATTTTTTTAAACTTTATACTCTTGCCATTATTGCTGCGAACAGTGGCGGCTAACCTTAGAGGCTGCCGCGTCAGTGTTGCATAAGCGGCATGTGAATAATACGCATGCGCAGCATACAGCGTAAGAATTGCCTTTGGCTAGCAATATTTACGTATGTACTTACTTAGATACGAATATATTTATGAGCGCAAATATGACTCAACTATGTTAAGTGGCTGTGGCGCGACTTACCTGCAAAGATAAGAAGAGGAAGAAAAATGATTTAGTATTTATATTGCAAGTGGAATAGTTAGCATGTACATATGGATGTATGTATGTATGTGTGCATCTAAATATATTTGTTTATCTACTGCTTATGTGAAAAGGAAATTCAAAAGCTCCAGCTTAAGTGGCAGTGCGTAAGTATGTGTGCGCGCGTATTAGCATAGGGTAGTTTGCAGCGGAAGCACACACGCCGTTTCCGGTCACTCAAATCTAAGCGCTGAAAGGCGTATGTGGCAAAATCTAATTAAGCAGAAAATTTAATTTAAATTCAATTCAAAAGCAGAGCGCAAAGATGCAGGAAATTGACGCTGGTATGCGTACAAACGTCACTCAATTATGAATTTGTCGGTCAGAAAGTGCCACATTAGGCCACTCAACTTCCACTTAATGCGGCGTTGAGCGCTGAAATGCCTTTCATACGTAGGCACTCTTTTTCTTCTTCGTTGGTATATTCAACGCCTTTTAAATGCACTTTTATTAAATCCAGCACTTTTTGCGCCCTCCTGCATTATGCAACATTTCGCGGTCATGCCACAATTAAGTTCAATTCAATTGACGGCTCTTCGCAACAGCCGGCGGGTAGCGCTGCGAGCTTATAAGAGATACAAATGCATTACCCACACACACACACACACATACATATGTGGGCATGCATGTGCATGTATTCATGGCTATTTAAAGGCCACTCTACGCTCACATTCATTAACTCGTGCAACAAATGCATTGTGGCACAGAAAATTGATTAAACCCTCATTCGTCATTTAAGCATTGATGCGTTTTTGCAAAGGCTGTGAGGCTGACGTGACGTAGTTGTACTCGTATGCGCATTTATGTTTGAAGAAATGTTCTCCCAATCGCTGTACGTTCGATCACTGGACGTATTAAAGCTTCAGCCGCTTCATTTAATTTCAATCAGCGCACTTCAATGTATATACATAGGTATTGTAAGATGTGGCACAATTGGTGGTGTTGCAACAGGAAATTTAGATGCTTGTATATTGTATACCATTACTGCACCTAAGCGAAGTCAATTGTTTAATTCCTATATGTATGTTTTCGCAATGATTAGTGTTTCATGGCCAATTGGTTGTGACTTACAGCTGTTTAATAGCTGCTGTGGCAAGTTAGAGTGCGTGCAATAATTTACGTTTCAGATAGAAATCTGCAGTCACTTAAGGCTTTAAAAAGTCTAAGACTGGTTTATAAATAAAAAATAAACAACAACAACAAAAACAAAAACATATCACTTTTTCCAAAAAAAAAATTCCAAAAAAAAAAATTCCAAAAACAAAAAAAATTCCAAAAAAATAAAAATTTCCAAAAACAAAAAAATTTCCAAAAACAAAAATTTCCAAAAACAAAAAAAATTTAAAAAAAAAAGTTAAATATAAAAATTAATTTTTTTAAAAAGAACCGAATTTTTATTCGAATTTTTATTTCACTTAAAAGCTCTTCATAAAAAGTTTGAATATTGCAAAAATCGCAAAATTATTAAATGTTTCTGAATTTTTTTTTCCATGTGGAGTTTTCTAGTCTCCCATCAGACGCGTGCCCAGGTTGGGGAATGCTAGGTAGATATACAGGGTAGGTGCGGAATAAAATACCTCACGCGGACCAAAACTAGAAAAAACAAAACAAAAAAAAAAACCGGAAAGCGTCTGTCTTAGAGCGAGCGGCTAGTCTGTCAGCGTCTGTTTGTCATGTGAGAAGCGGCGGTATTAACATCTGCCAGTAGGTAAAAAATGGAACAGCCGGCCTGGAGGTATCTCGCTGCCCCATTCTAGAATCAGATGCAGAGGAGAGGCCCAATCAGTACCTCATCTAAAATAACAATCGATTACTGAAACCGGAACAATAAGAAGATGAATCAGATCAAGAGTGAGGCCAAGGAACAGATTCGGAGCCTGAATTGCTAGAACGCCGGAATCGTGACAGCGTTAACGGAGCGATAGGAACTTATATACTTATATACCTATGAAATGAGACTTTCAGCTATCAGTCCATAGATGCCGCTTGGAATATTTTTAAACCTTCCCAAATTTCTTTTTTTTTCTCGTCTGTCATCTGTCAACAATATTCAGTTCATTAAAAATGTTGAATTTCGTGCCTTCAAACTACGATTTGCGGACATCGTTGATTTTCTGTTATCAATTGAAGAAAAACGCTTCTCAAGCTCATCAAATGCTTATAGAAGCTCATGGTGGACATGTTCTAAGTAGAGCACAGTGCCTCAGGTAGTTTGAAAAATTCCGAAATGGTGATTTTAGCGTAACGAGAACGAGGACCGTGGCCGGCCACTAAAAAAGTTTGAGAACGCAGAATTGCAAGCATTGTTGGATGAAGATGATGCTCAAACGCAAGAAATGATGGCAGAGCAGTTGGAAGTGACCCAAAAAACCATTTCCAAACGTTTAAAAGACATGGGCATGATTTTAAAGATCGGAAGATAGGTGCCGCATGAACTGACTGAAAGGCAGCAAGAGAACCGAATAACCACTTGTGAAATGCTGCTCTCCCGGTTCAAAAGGAAGTCATTTTTGCATCGAACTGTTACGGGTGATGAAAAATGGGTGTATTTCTCCAATCCCAAGCGAAAACGATCGTATGGTCCACCATCGGCCATAAGCCAAAACAACGGCCAAACCAAATCGCTTCGGCTGCAAAGTAATGCTGTGAGTTTTCTGGGATCAGCGTGGTATGATTTCGTACGAGCTATTAAAACCAGGTCAAACAGTTGACAACGACAATTGGCCGATTTGAACAGCGCTATACACCGAAAACGCCCAGAATATGCCGATCGGCGTCACAAAGTAATTTTTCTTGATGACAATGCACCGCCACATCGAACAAGAGCGACCCGGGAATTGGTGGAGACGTACGATTGGGAACCGCTGGTGCATGCGGCTTACTCACCAGACTTGTCGCCTTCCGATTATCATTTATTTGCATCGATGGGCCACGCACTTTCCGAGCAGCGTTTCAATTCTCACGAAGAAGCCAAAAAAATGGCTCGATGATTGGTTTGCGGCCAAAGACGGCCAATTTTTTTGGCACGGCATCCACAAATTGCCTGAGAGATTGGAAGAATGTGTCGCTAGCGATGGCTATTATTTTGAAGATTAAATTTGTAACCATTTTTTGTTAAAAAACGAGGTTTGAAATTGAAAAAAAAGTATTTTTTTTAGTTCTCTACTTATTATACTCAAATACTACAAATTAACCAATTTTCAGACAAATTTCAGAGCTTGCGCAAAATATTTGGATCGCTTGACTTGGAATCGCTTGGTGGGAAAGAAACGATTTACGTCAATAAACACATATTTTGTATGAAATCCTACTCCGGTTTTAGGTGTGAGCCTTGCTGTTTTCCACATATGGAGGGATCTACAATTTTATGCTGCCTCCGAATGGCTGATGAGTGTTTTTTTTTTTGAAGCGCCTGTTCATAGCAGAAATACACTCGGCGGTTGGCCATTGGCTGCTGAGGCGCGTAAGCTATGAGAAAAAACTTCTTCTATCAACTGAGTTTTTGTATCCATGGATTCGTTCGATTCCGCGTACTTGCGAATGGTAGTCACGCACCAACCCATTTGGCTACGGCGGCCGCATTTATTATCAGAGTGTAAAATACTTTGCATAACTTTCTATAGAGATATTAAAAACGTCCGTATACGTATGTTTTGTTGCTTGCTGAATTGGATCTATAAAAGTAGTCATGAAAAGTATTACTTTTTAATAACATCATCGTATAAATTGAATAATTGCGCTACAGCACGTAAAATGTCAGGAAATCATGACCAGTAATTGAATAATTTATTTTCTTCATACAATATAATTAGAAATTAACAATAAATTTATTCATAAACAACAAAATCCTAGGTAAAAAACTATGCAAAGCAGAAAGATACATACATACACACACACACACACACATAGGTGCTTAAGCCAAATTGACCTCACCAATTAGCGTCGAATTGCACTCAATAATTGCGTTAATTACCTCACCGACAGTGGCGCACAACCAATTTTACAATAACTTTTACAGCTATGTTGAGCCTACGAAAACTATAAATAACAAAAAATTTCCTGAGTAATAAATAAGCGCGCAAATTAAAAAAAATGAGCAACAAGAGCAGCCCACTGCCTAAGCGGGGAAAACGGGTTGGGGCTGGGTCTGTTGGTGTTGGTGTTGGTGGCGGCGCCGACGGCCAGACGACAAGTCGAAGAAAAGCCGCCTTTGGGCAACGCCTGCGCGGGCGGTCGCCTCGCTGAATGAGCGGCTGAATTGGGGCGTGGCTATTCTGATTATTTTGCCCACTCGACTGTAACCCAACGAATGCAGCAAATGCCGGCAGATAACAATGAGCCGCAACAACAACAAAAGTAACTGCATGCCGACAAGCGAAACAATGTCATTATATGGCGCTCCACTTTACCTCATCGCCTGGCCTGCTTTTTTTATTAGATTTAACTTAATATTTTTTTTGTTTTCTTTGTTTTTTCTTCACTTTCCTAGGTTGTAGTTGCTTTTACTGCATATTTTAATTTATTTCACTTTTTGCATTTCTATGCAATTTTCCAAGTTGGCTTTGTTGGCGTTGTTATTTTTCGTTTTCTGGTTCGTAGAAAAATTGTTTGCGGAAATTTTTCACAGCATGCAGAGTGTCTTGAGGACTTGCACCACACCTTTTATGCCGCCCATTTTCTCACACCCATATTTTTGCGAATGAAAGCAACAACAACAATTACTTATATGCAATAAATTGTAACATTGTAGTCAAACAGCGGGTGGGCCTACGATTTTTCGTTTGCTTTTTCTTTTTGAAATTTAAGGAACTTGGTTTGTGCCACTAAGTGTGGCCGAAAGGCAAAGAAAAGCGGCACTTGAAAAAGGAGATATGAATATAATAAAGTTCAGGGACGCACTATTTTTTTCGAATTTTTCTTGTAACATCGTATGCTTAAATGAATGGTTCATCGATTAGATGAAATGGTAATTTTGAAATTTTATGCTAGAACTTAGTTGAAGTTATAGGTACGCCTAACGGGTATTTTAATTTAATACTTTTTTAAACTATTTTTTTATTTCATCCATTCGATGAAATTTCAGTAATAGTCCGAAAATGAAAGTTAAGGCGTTCACTAACACAATGCTAGTTTCGAATTTGATAAAATTTTCGTTACGAAATTCTGTCGCATTTAAAATAAACAAATTTTTCGTCGATTAGAAGAAATTTTCGTTTTGAAAGTTTGGTATAAATATTAAGAGATTCTACATATCTACTTTATATTCTTATGGCATAGTAAGTGTTATGATACAATATATTTATTTCATCTTTTGGATGAAAATTTTAAAAATAATTCGGGACTAAAGCCATATTATTAAGCCACGTATTGTGTGGTAACTTTTTCTTCAGAAATTGCTTGATTTATATTCAGCTTTTGTTTCATATTTTCATATTTGGTGTAAACTTTTTTTCATCCTTTAGATGAATATTTACATAGTAAGGTGGAGACGAAAGTAGTGTAACTCATAAAAACAATGCTTTTCATCCTTTAGATGAACAATTAAATAGTAAGGTGGAGATGAAAGTAGTGTAACTCATAAATACAAGCTTTTCATCCTTTAGATGAATATTTAAATAGTAAGGTGGAGATTAAAGTAGTGGAACTCATAAATACAACACTTGGTTGTTTTTAGTATTATTTTTTTTTTTGATACAATTTTCCCCACTTAATTATGCACCCAAACATTCATCGATTAGATGAAATTTTAATTGTGGCTAGTAGCATCAAAATTAGTATAATTTATATTTGATTTTCATATTTTGTTGCATTTCAAGACAAAATGTCTGCTTGGATTCAACAAATCAACTACCAGCGTCCTCACAGGTGTTATAACGGGTCACTGCGCTACTGGCACCGTAGCCAGTAGAATGGGTGTACCTCACAATAACTTCAGCAGGGGCTGTGGAGATGAAGTAGATATTGAGTCGAAACAACAACTCCTGCTCTTCAAAGAAGCCGTGCCAAATATCTTAGCGACTATTTCTTTGAAGGCATGGTAAAATTGTGAAATAGTCTCACTTGAGGGAGTAGTTACCCGCTTAAAAAGGTCTAAGTGGTTTAAGTAACTTAATTAGGGGAACCAAATTAAATGCAGGTAGCGCAATGGGCCTCAGGGCCATCGAGAGTCTTGTCTTAGACAAGCAACCTGGCTAACCTAGCATGGGAGAGGAAAATTTACGGTTTTATATTATAATTTCAGATAAAATATTTTTTAATGATTTTTTCATCCTTTGGATGAAAATTTATATGGAATCATCGATTAGATGAAATTTTTATTGTTCAATTTTTATTATTTTTGTGTTTCATCCTTTGTATGAAATTTTAATCATTGTAGTTTTAATAAATTTTTAACTCTATTTTTATATAGATAATTTTCTTAAGCTTTGATACGAAATTAAATGAAAAATAAATATATTTTAATAAATAATCATCAATCTAGGTAATATTTAATGATAAAGTGATTGACTTGATGAAAATTATTAATCAGATTTAATATGAAAATGTTGTATGACTAATTCTTCAATGCAAGAAGTTGTGCTTCAATTCCGCTATTTGCTTACACCACTTCGAAAAAAGTTATATAAAATTCTCTCAAGTGACAAAGAAGCTAATTTGAACTAAAATTGCGATAATAATTCATACACTATGTTATTTTTCATCCATTAGATGAAAATCTGGACACATGTTTGTGTGAAAAAACTTGAAATATTTGCGATTTGAAAGATGCTGAAATTCGGCAGAATTAGAATGGCCTCAACGCCGAACCTGATATATAATTCAGGAGTTGGAATACATCGATTAGATGCCTTGCTCTCAACAGAATTTTTTCGACACTCAATTCATAACGCTTGCACATTCGCTACTTAATAAATTATTCCATTTTTCGCACTCCATAAATCGGTTTTTGTTTAGTAACTCCAAAAACATTCGAGAAAAATACAAAAATAGTTCTATTTTGGAAATTCAATGTATGTCAAATGTTACATCATCTCTTTATACGGCATCTCTTTCCATGAATACTGCGCAAAAATATATATTCTTCCATTCGATGAATATTGCAAAGAATTGTCTACGACAGATATAAATTAATTCTAATCTGAGAAACCTCCTCTAACGTTTTTTTCTTGACTACTTTTTCGTTGCCCCAAATTCTAACTTAGTATGCGTTTCGACACCTACCACCAACTATTACGGTTACAAGGTGTGTAGGTATTCGCAAGCAAGAAATTAAGCAAAATTTATATTCACATAAACTATGTTTCAATGTATGTCAGTATTTCTTTAGTAGTTTTTCTGTTTTGCCATCATTCCGTCGCCTGAAAAATCGTGGGAAATTCGCAGCAGCTTTTGATCTTGTCTGTCGGCCTATAATAATGGTGCGATAGAGTAGACTACCCGCATTTGCCTTCATGCACGCATACCTACATATATACAAACATGCACAGGTATACGGCTGATGACGTTGATCTTGACGATAATGATGAATGCAAAGCGCTTAGCATCCACTGCGCTGCGAGATTGTTTTTTTTCAAAGCAACGCGTCGCAAATCGCTCATGCTGCCAACAACATGCAACACTGTGCGAAACTTGCAGCTATATTATTATTGTTCTTATTGTATTTGTTGTTAGTGAACAAGGTGTGGGCCGCAACAGGAACAAAAATAAAATAGTACAAAAACAACCGTAACTAGCTTTATTGCAAATATACTCACCTACACACATACATACAGACTTTTAGAATAGGAATACAGCAGTGGAAATGTGGCGGAAGGGTTCAAGGTACTGGTGGGGTTGGGTGATTGGAGAAACAGAGGAGCGGCAGGAGGAGTGTTGGCTCTGTTGCGGCGCATAAAATGCAAATTTGATGCGATACGCTGCATTATACATTAGCGTTGCTTTGATTTTTCTTTTTTTCTTTTTTAAAAATGTGTTTTTCCCTTTTCTTGGTGTACTTAGATTGTAATTGGTACGTTTGTATGTTTGCATGTATGTATGTATGTATGTTGTATTTGCAGTAAGAAATGTATCAAGTAATCGCTAAACCAAAATATTTGACCACATGGATTGCTGGGAGACTTTTTATTGATCTTAATTTGCACCTACATAAACTCATATAGGGATGCCGCCTATAGAGCCACGCTGCGATCGGGCGCAACGCGAGCCATGTGGGATCGCTACAGAGAGCTGAAAAAGGAAGAGAGACGTATTATCCGACAGAAGAAACGAGAGGCCGAAATGCGTGAGTGCGAGGAGCTTGAGATGCTGGCCAACAGGAACAACGCCCGAAAATTCTACCAGAAAGTTCGGCGGCTTACAGAAGGTTTCAAGACCGGGGCGTTTTCCTGTAAGAACAAAGACGGCGATCTGGTGACTGACGTACAGAGCAATCTTAAATTATGGAGGGAACACTTCTTGAACCTGTTAAACGGTGACAGCTGCGCATGTCATAGAGAATGTGAAGATCCCGATACCCCAATCGTTGACGACGGAATTGTCGTTCCGTTACCCGACCATGACGAGGTGAGAATAGCAATATCACGGCTAAAAAACAACAAGGCCGCGGGCGCCGACGGACTGCCGTCTGAGCTATTCAAACATGGCGGCGAGGAGCTGGTAAGGTGCATGCATCAGCTCCTATGCAAAATATGGTCGGATGAAAGCATGCCTGCCGATTGGAATTTAAGTGTGCTCTGCCCAATCCATAAGAAGGGCGATCCTGCAATTTGTGCCAATTACCGCGGGATTAGTCTTCTAAATATCGCCTATAAGGTTCTAGCGAGCGTATTGTGTGAAAGGCTGAAGCCCACCGTCAACCAACTGATTGGACCTTATCAGTGTGGCTTCAGACCTGGAAAGTCCACCATTGACCAAATATTCTCAATACGCCAAATCTTGGAAAAGACCCATGAAAGGAGAATCGACACACACCACCTTTTCGTCGACTTCAAAGCTGCATTCGACAGTACGGAAAGGAGTTACCTGTATGCCGCGATGTCTGAATTTGGTATCCCCGCAAAACTAATACGGCTATGTAAGATGACGTTGCTCAACACCAGCAGCGCCGTCAGAATTGGGAAGGACCTCTCCGAGCCGTTTGATACCAAACGAGGTTTCAGACAGGGTGACTCGCTGTGGTGTGACTTCTTTAACCTGATGTTGGAGAGCATCGTACGAGCCGCAGAACTTAATCGCTCGGGCACAATTTTTTATAAGAGCGTACAATTGCTGGCGTATGCCGATGATATTGACATCATCGGCCTTAACAACCGCGCTGTTAGTTCTGCCTTCTCCAAACTGGATAAAGAGGCAAAGCGAATGGGTTTGGTGGTGAACGAGGACAAAACGAAGTACCTCCTGTCTTCAAACAAACAGTCGGCGCACTCGCGTATCGGCACCCACGTCACTGTTGACAGTTATAATTTTGAGGTTGTAAAAGACTTCGTGTATTTAGGAACCAGCATTAACACCGATAACAATGTCAGCCTTGAAATCCAACGTAGAATCTCTCTTGCCAACAAGTGCTACTTTGGACTAAGTAGGCAATTGAGCAGTAAAGTCCTCTCTCGACGAACAAAACTAACACTCTACAAGACTCTCATCATGCCCGTCCTAACGTATGGCGCAGAAGCTTGGACGATGACAACATCCGATGAAGCGACGCTTGGAGTGTTCGAGAGAAAGATTCTGCGTAAGATTTTTGGACCTTTGCACGTTGGCAATGGCGAATATCGTAGACGATGGAACGATGAGCTGTATGAGCTTTACGACGACATAGACATAGCGCAGCGAATAAAGATCCAGCGGCTTCGTTGGCTGGGTCATGTCGTCCGAATGGATACAAACGCTCCGGCTTTGAAAGTATTCGATGCGGTACCAGCTGGTGGTAGCAGAGGAAGAGGAAGGCCTCCTCTGCGTTGGAAAGATCAGGTGGAGAAGGACTTGGCTTCACTTGGTGTGTCCAATTGGCGCCGGTTAGCACGAGAGAGAAACGACTGGCGCGCTTTGTTAATCTCGGCCAAAATCGCGTAAGCGGTTATCGCGCCAATTAAGAAGAAGAAACTCATATATGTATTCCATTGAAATTCTTTACAATCCCTTCATAGGTTAAATAAGTTTATAGGGCTTTTGGATAAGGAGTTAGGCCTGTAAAAAAATTAATCATTCAGTTTAAATTTACAATTTTTATTACTGCTTTTGGTAGTAAATTTCATCCATTCGATGAATTATACTACCAATCATCCAATGGATGAAATTTAAGTAAAACATTGCTTTTTTCTGTAGAAAAATAAAAACAGTTATGTCATCATTACTGATACAATAAAAATTTCAAGTGTACATAGTTATAATTAAATTTCATCTATTGGATAATTGGTAGTATAATTCATAGAAAAGTGAAAACAGTATCTAGTATAATTCAGATAGATAAAAAAGGACGTAAATCGTCTAGTAGATTAAAAGTTGGATTATAACATTTTCTTAAATTAACGTGTAATAATTTAAAATTTAATTGAAAATATAATAAAAACTGTTTTAAAAATTGCGTTAATATTTAAATTAGCAGTAGTAAATTTCTGTGAATCTATTGGATGTAAAATAGAGCTGTACTACATTAGCTAATTATTTTTCACCAAAACTATTTTGCATCTGATATTAAGCTTAACTATGGTCGTTAAACCGCTGTACGTCCCTTGGATGAAAAACTGTTCGAACGTAGTAATCAAACCTGTGTAGATGAATTGAGTTAAAAAGACTCTGAAGCTATTATTTTTGGTCAAAACTGCCCTAATGGTGGTAAACTAAGCAACATATTTTATATGTATAATTCATGGTGTAGAATGAATATTACATCCATTAGATGAAACAAGGAAAAACAACTTTTTTGATATATTTTTTTTAATATTTTCTATGTTATATAGAGGAAAATGCATAACACCGCAGACAAGAAATAATTATCAAAAATGAAAGCGAATTACAATTTTTGATGAAACTTTGTTAGTTTTTTTTTTGGAAAATTTTATGCAAGCGTGGAATTTTTGCGGTAGTATAGCTTATGTTTTTTATAAAAAAAAGCAGCACAAAAACTAGTCAAAAACAGTAATTTTATAAAGTCTCTGTGCTATTATTGTAAGCACCTCTGTATATATTAATTAAATAAGAAAGGAATATTGTAATAATATGGATGAAAACTGAAACTTTAAAATATGGATTTGTTTTTCCCATAAATGCTTGAGATCCAAATGTTTCCGTAAATTAAGTACAATTTAATGTACGTACATCGAGTGGATGAAAATTCTGTTCATCGCAAGAACTGTTTATGGTGCTAAATTAGGCAGACTAAAATGTATGCATTCATCAGACGTACGAGTAAAAGGCATATTGCATTATATCCAATGGATGAAAATTCAAACTCTTAAAAGCACAGACAATGCTTCTTTGCCATAGAGTTTTTAAAATCCAACTGTTTCAGCGAATTTGGTATAGGAAAAAAATGTTTGCTCATTTGTACATTGATTGGATGAAAAATATTTTTCATAGTCAGAACGGCTTATGGCACTTAATTAGACATACTAATGTGTTTATATAATTTAGATATAAAAAGTATATTGCGTTACATCCAATGGATGAACATTCAAACTCTAAAAAGAACAGACAATGATTTTTGCCATACTATACATTTTTTTAAATCCAAATTTTTCCGTAAATGGGATATAGGAAAATACTGTTTGCATTGTACATCGATTGGATGAAAAATGGTTGGATACAGAACAGCGTATTTTCATTGAAATTACCGCCACTTTGAGGTCGTTGTTGACCCACGAAACACCTTGAACTTCACTGCAACTACTACTGAACTACTGCAATTGCTTTTGTTGCTATTGGCCAACTCACTGTTTCACAGCACGAAGATAAGACATATTTGCAACTGCAAATTGTGCTGCTGTAGTTGTTTCTTTTCTTAAAGCTTTCTATGCCTGTAAATAGGTAAGTGTGGGTATATGTGGCCGCTACCTGGGCGCTGCTGTTGTTCTTCTTGTTGTACTGGCTGCTGTCGATTGCTTTCGATGCCGCTAGGAAAATATGTAAATTGCATGCAGGTTGCTGTCGACGATGACGACGCTGACGCCGACGACGACGACGACGAGTTAACGGGCAACAATAGCAAAAAAAACCTTTGACGGTTACAGTAAAGACGATAATCGAGAAAAAATAATGAAATAAAATAGCAAATAAAATTTTATAAAATAAAAACACAAAACATTAGCAACAGTAACAAGAACAAGAAACACAATACGGGTATAAAATATTACCCCACAAAGAGCTGTGTAGGTTTGTGTTTTTATTTTTTTTAATTGTGCTCTCTACCTGCCCGCTCTGATTGAGGCACTCACTTGGTGACTATTGTCAGTGGCTGTGTCGTTTTTGTTGTTGTTGGCATATACTACTTTTGCGCGTTTTAGTTAAATGCATTTTTGCAGTTTTCAGATCAGCAGAAAAAAAAAATGCAATCAAAAGCAAAATTTGTTAAACCAAAAAAGCAAAAAAAACAGCAAAAGCAAATAAAATAAATAAAAATATATAATAAAATTCCACTTTTCGCGAAACACCTGCACGTTTTGTTTAAATCGGTTTCCCAATTAGTTGCTCATTTGTGCTTTGAGAATAGCTGAATTCATGCGGCAAGAGCTATTACAATAATAACAAATACAGCTTTACAATAAAGAATGCAGAAAAGCAGAAGTTATGATACACTTTTATAGAAGTAAACTTAAAGTTAAAGAAAATAGTTAAAAAAAAAAATTGGTAATAAATAGTGGCCACTTTAGTTTGAATGCTTCAGTGAGAAGTCAAAAGCTCCACAAAAAACAATAAGATTGAAATATAAATAAAAATTAAGATGCACCAAAAGCAGTGGCACTGTAGCTGTGTTGCGCTAAATTTATTGCCAATTTTGATGAAATTCCAATTCGTATGCGATTCCGTGCATGAAACAGCAAAATGACAAGCTGCGAGTGTGTTCTGTCATCAAAAAGCTCATCATAAAAATCATTTGCTGTTCGGAGTCGGCTTAAAAGGTTAGGTTCCTCCTCCACAGAAGAGTAAGCGCCAATGATTTATTTATTTTTTATTTATTGGCTAACGGCATAAGAGAGAAATTTAGTTAAGTTCAAATAATTAAACAAATTTCAATTCTAAATAAAACCTAAATATTCATATGTTTTGCTCTTCCGAAAACCGCATGTCGCAGAAGTGCACAACAAAGAAAAATAAATAAAAGATTTTGCAAAATTTGTAGCACACTTCGACTACCATACAAAAAAAATTATGGTAAAGTAGCTTGCGCTTAATCACTGATAGAGTAAAGTAAAGTAAAAATAAAGTAAAAAATAAAAGATAAACACCGAATGCTAGAATTTTTTTTAAAAGGGAGAAACCAGACCAACACCTCAACAAAGAGAGGTACACAAAATTAACGCGGTTCTTGAGCCACTCAAAACTGGCATTTTGTTATGACAAAATTTAATAGGCTACAATCCTGCAAACTCGAAATGTTTCCAAAAATTCTGTTTAAAAAAGTAGAAATTTTGACGAAGATTTGTTGAATTTTTTCTTAATTTGCACACAATTTGAAACTTAGACCGTAAATTAGATTTTTTTTTTTGTAGGAAAATGAACTACATATATTTGTATTTAATATATTTTTTATAACAAAAATATGAAAATGAAAGAAGAAACAAATAATTTGTCTGGCCAACAAGCCCCAGTGCTACAGTTATTCAATACGATGGCAACTATGCAACTGAACAATAATTTAAGAATAATAACACACGCAGGCACTATATCCAGACTCTTTTGTCTACTCAGGTGTTTAGTGATAAATTGAATGCAGGGTAAAAAAAAATATCAAACAAAGGGTCTATGTTAAAAAGATTAACAACTTAAAAGCCCGCTATGTGTCTAGCTGTATTATAAATTGACAGTCCACAATCTACCTTAATAGAGGATGTATTCTAAGGCCGTTGCTGAAGCAAAACCGAGCTTGGTGAATCCTGGCGTCTATGGATGGTACCTGGCCATTTCATACAATCTTCGACTTCCCTACATCAATCGTTTCTAGCATACATTAGCCCTATCGTTGGTTAGTCTATTTGAATCAGAGTAAATGAAATCGGCCGATTGCCTTTGCCGCTAAGCAAAAATCGAGCTGAAGCACAAAACGTATTCTGTATTTTTGTATATTTAAAAAATTTTGAATGAAAAAATAAGAATTCGCATGTACTTTGATATGAAAATATATGGCTAAGAATTCGTGAACCGGATCACTTTTTTCCAGACATGAAATAGAATTGAAAGTAATTTTCACAAAATATTTCAAAAAAATATTAACAATTGCAGAAGTTATTAAACGATAAGCAGTTTTGACAGTTTGCCTTAATGAAAATAATTTCAAATCCAAAAAAGTTCAAAATGTAATAAATTTTCCAATTTTATTTCCATTTTTTTTTCATTGGAAAAAGTTGTTTAGAAATTAAAAAAAAAAAATAAAAAAAAAATAAAAATTTAATACAATTTTTTTTAATTAAAAGTAAAAATGTTTAATTCCGAAAATTAGTGATTTTAAGAAACAAAATTTTTAAGTTTGTAATTTAAAATTATTATTTAAAATTAAAGTTAAATAATAATAATTAAATAATAATTTAAAATAAAATAAAAATATAAAAAAAGATAAAAAAAATAAAAACAAATTTTCAATTAATAAAAAATTAATAAACAGATTTTTTTTTAACTTTGTAAAAACAATTAATTTTGTAATTAGAAACAAACACATTTTCGGAAAAAATTTGGAATTTTAATAGTGTTTTTCTTATTAACTTTTTTTTTTATTTAATATTATTATTAATTTTTTTTTACTATTTTTTATTAAAAATTGTGTTTGTTGTAAACAACATAAGCTTTGAGAATTTTCTCAATGTTTCCATGCATTAGAATTCTATAAGTTGGCACGGGCAGCCGACAATAAATCCTGCTGGGAGGAATATAATGATCTACGACGAACATATAAGAAAGAGATACGTAGGGCCAAAAGAGAATCATGGAAAGACTTTTGTAGCAGTATAGAAACTACAAACGAAGCGGCTAGGCTCAGGAAACTGTTGCCGAAACATTCCACCACGCACAATTTATTTCGCAAAACTAACGGAGACTTCACTGATAGTTGTGAAGAATCACTAAAAGATCTAGTCACTACGGATTTTCCAGAATGCATAGACTACTTACATAGATCACGATCCCTTGAGAGATAACGTAGCAAACATCACGGAAGAGTTTATTACAATCCAAAAGATGCAATGGGCATTAAACACTTTTGACCCATTTAAATCGCCAGGCATAGACGGAATTTTTCCAGCTGATGAGCGATCTTTTGGTACCATGGCTAAAAGCGATATACACAAGATGTCTGAGGCTTAACTATATACCTGTTATCTGAAGAAAAGCAACGGTTGTATTTATACCGAAAGCGGGTAAAAACAACCCGATACTCTCAAAGGACTATTGGCCCATTAGTTTGACCTCATTTCTTCAGAAAACGCTTGAGAAAATCCTTGAAGCACACATCAGAGAACATAGAATGTCAGACTTTATGTATAAGGCACAACATGCATATACGAAAAGGAGATCCACAGAGACTGCGTTACACTCACTAGTGTTAGTTATAGAGAAAGCTCTAGAGTACAAGGAATATGCTTTAGGAGTATTTCTAGACATTAGTGGTGCATTCAACAATGTGTCGAGGAAGCCATTTTAAGGGGCTTAAATAATATATGGATCATGGATAAAGAACCTGTTAGGTTGTAGAATAATAAGGGCAGAATGGAACGAAGCTAAACACACTAAATTAGCATGCGAGGGTACGCCACAGGGTGGTGTTCTTTAGCCACTTCTCTGGCTACTCACAGTTAATGAGTTACTAAAGAAATTTGAAGATACGGCATCGAAACTAGTAGCATATGTAGCAGGCATAGCCATAGTAGTGACAGGCAAATACCTAAACATCGTGAGTGATAATAGGACTATGAATAAGTTCGTGCGGTTTTTTTCGAAATTTGAAACTTTATTGACGTAAAATGGTTACAAATTTAATATTCAAAATATTGTCCATCGCTTACTACTACTTTTTCCCATCTTTCTGACAATTCACGGATTCCCTTTGTAAAAATTCGGTCGGTTTTGCCGCAATCCACGAATCGATCCATTTTTTGACTTCATCGTAATTACGGAAGTGCTGGTCAGCCAGGCCATGTTGCATCGATCGGAAGAGATAGTAATCGGATGGCGCAAGGTCTGGACTATACGGCGGGTGGGGTAGGACATCCCATTTGAGCGTTTCTAAGTATGTTTTGACCACTTGTGCAACATGTGGCCGAGCATTGTCATGTTGCAAAATAACTTTGTCGTGTCTATCGGCGTATTGCGGCCGTTTTTCTCGCAGTGCTCGGCTCAAACGCATCAATTGTCGTCGGTAGACATCCCCCGTAATCGTTTCATTCGGTTTCAGTAGCTCATAATACACAACACCCAGCTGGTCCCACCAGATACACAGCATAACCTTCAGGCCATGAATATTCTGCGCCGACGTCGATGTTGAAGCATGGCCAGGGTATCCATACGTTGCCCGACGTTTTGGATTGTCGTAATGGACCCACTTTTCATCGCCAGTCACAATTCGATGCAAAAAACCCTTTCTTTTGTGCCGTTGAAGCAGTTGTTCGCATGCCATAAAACGGCGTTCAACGTCTCTTGGCTTCAATTCATACGGCACCCAATGGCCTACCTTTCGGATCATTCCCATGGCTTTTAAACGTTTGGAAATGGTTGATTGATCAACTCCCAAAGTTTTTGCAACCTCTTCTTGCGTTTGAGCCGGATCTTGATCGAGCAATTCCTCCAATTCGGTATCCATGAACTTTGGCGGCGCACCCTCGCGTTCTTCGTCTTCCAAGCCAAAATCACCACTTTTAAAGCGTGCAAACCACTTCTGGCACGTTCGCTCAGATAGAGCATGCTCACCATAAACTTCCACCAAGATACGATGACTTTCGGCTGCTTTTTTCTTCATATTAAAATAATGAAGAAGAATTCCCCGCAAAAACACATTATTTGGCACGAAATTCGACATTTTCAAGTGTGGTAAAAATATTGTTGTTTACGCTTCAAATAAAAAACTTATACTGACGTTTGTGCCTTACGACAGTAGCTCTCCAATGAATGTTTGGAAATGTGGATCGATGGAATAATAATCAAGTTACGCCATCTGTTGTAAAACCGCACCGAACTTATTCATAGTCCTATTATAATGAATAATACGCTCGCAGGAGTGCACTAATGGACAACACAGGCAGGCCTAGGGATAAATGCTGATAAAACTGATATAATACTTTTTACTAGAAAAAATCTAAATTTTTACATATTTCATTTTAAAACAACATCCAGGCGTGCCTTTTGAAATACTCTTTATATTCTCGTAGATACGAGTATAAGCTATTGTCCTTTTAAAAAAGGAATAATGAAGTAGGTAGTCCAATGTTTTTACTATCTTTTCAATGTTAAATTTTTTTTAATAATTTCAATAAATTTAATTAATAATTAATAACTAAAAATTTTTTAAGCTATGAAGAATATTTAGGGAATAATTGCAAGATAATTTTTTTGTGTGTCTATGAGTTTCCTCATATGTTTATAACATTTTGTATCCACATGCTTAAATCAAATGTTTTGCCTTTTAGATTTATAAAAATTTCGTCCTTGTTCTCTCATAGAAGTCCTGACACATTGATGAGAAGTGAGTAATGCAGATTTACTACAATTGAGCTGTAGTATCGCAACAATATCGATTTTTTCATGTGTGATATTGTAAAAAAAACAAACTCATCTTACTTTATTATAACCCCATAAAATGCAGTTTGCGTGAATTGAATTATGCCAATAGTTTCCAAGTTAAGGCGGTCACGCTAATACCCGATAGGCTGTACGATATTTGCATATGTATGAGAATATATGAAAGTAGCTATAAATACATTCCTTTTATTACTTATTTCTTTATTTTTACATACATACACTCGCCGTCTTATGTATAAATCTGTTTGAGTATTTTCTAATCGCATTTTGCTTATCAGTTGCATTTTACTGTACTCTCGAGTGCCTTACTTAGGCCCCTACCCCAACCGGCAACTATTTTTGACATTTTACAACCGGACAACCAGATAATGCAAAGCAGATAAGGGACAAAAGTAGTGGAAAGTAAATAGCAAAGGAAAAGCAAAAAAAAAAAAATTATGAAGCTAAAAGAGAAACACTGATAAGCAGAAGGGCCGCGCTCAAGCAACAGCATTTTATTGCTCACATACACAAGTTTCGATTGGACAATATTTTGTTAGTCACATACAGTGGTGGACATAAAATTTTTAAAAAATAGTCTAACTGCGCCTGAAGCGCCATAGAAATATTACGCTGGCTTCTCGCTAGCTAATACTTTTTGAGGGTATGAACAGAGGGCTTGTAATTCGAATTACAAGGAATTACGGTATTATTGTGTTAAGTACTAAAAAGCGAAAATTATGGAAGGGGAATCGTAATTGCTAGATTTAAGTTTTAAAAACATCAGCAGCAGAGGTGAGTCAAGTACCTCAGCAAGATCAGTAAATCCTCATCAGACTAAGTTTCTTCTACAAAAGGCAAAAAGGAGTCGCTGAAGATGATTGGCTGAAAATAATATTTTTTACGAAAGTGCCACGGACCACATGACTCGATACATTCGAGAAAAGGTAGCGCAGCGCCACAAATTCTAAAAAAAATGTTTTACTTAATATAAATAAATGCTAATAACTATGAAAGAGGCTGTCTCTCAGTACCTGTGCAGAGGGCCAAATTTTTTTTTCATTGGAGTTAATGTTTTGACATTTTAACCGAAAATTCAATTAATTTATCGAAAATATAGAACGACTTGAAATAAGATTTCTCAATTGAATTTAAAGTATTTTAAAAAATTCGATTTTTGCTATACCAGTGCAATGTAGTCACTTCTTAAAGTAATAAACCAATTGAAAAATAATAGTTCTTGTTATAGTCGATACCATTGAAAAATAAAGAATAACCAAAAAAAAGCAACAAAATAAAAAATAAAATAAAAATTTGAGTAAAAACACAATCGTGTGTCTTGTGTATACATAAATTTGTGTATATTTTCATAATTGGAAAAGAAGCTTGGCCTCGGCCGATAAAGTGCGTAAGCGCCAGATATATGGAAGGTTCTGAGTAAAGATGAATTGTGCTATCCATACAGCTTATTTTGAGAGTCAGAAATATTTGCTTTTCTGAGTGAATACCTGAAACGTCCTTTGATAATATTGTTTTCAGTTTTTCGCTCGCCGTTTTCGAAAGCAACTAACCGGTAAGCCACCCATCACTTAAAAACTAATTGGGCTTGTACATTTGAAAACAGATAAAAAGGGGTTAAAAATTAAGAAAAAATTTGATATGTATGAATAAAAGTTGTAAATCTTATATGCCTTTTGTTTTCTTCCAAAGTAATTTCGAAAATGACGCTATAAAATAAAAAAAAATTATAAAATCAATTTTTATTACAAAAAATAAATTTATAAAAAATAAATTCAAAAAAAAAAAAAATTAGAAAAAATAAGTTTTTATAAAAAAGTTTAAAAAAACAATATTAATAATGAACAGTTCAACTGATTTCGAAAATGATATTGGAGAAAAAATTTATTTTTTATTAAATAAAAAATTTTTGTTTTTATAAAATAAAAAAATTTATTTTTATAAAATAAAAAAATTTTGATAAAATAAATATAACAAATAAAAAACTTATGAAATAATTTTTTTAAAAAACAAAAATAAATTTGTATGAGATAAATTTTTATAGAAAAAATAAATTTATATAAAATCAATTTTTATACAATAAAAGAATTTAGAAAAAATTATTGTACTTTTGATAAAAAATTTTGGAAACAGTTTTCATAGTGAACAGTTCAACTAAATTCGAAAATGGCGTTAAAGAAAAAATATATTTTTATAAAATAAAAAAATTTTGATAAAATAAATATAACAAATAAAAAAAACTTATAAAATAAATTTTTATAAAAAAATAAATTTATATAAAATAAATTTTTATAAAAAAAAACTAATTTATTTAACATAAAGTTTTATAAAAAAAATTAGAAAAAAATAGTTTTTATAAAAACAAGTTTTGAAAAAATTATTAATAGTTAACAACACAACTAACTTCGAAAATGACGATGGAGAAAATATTATTGTTATAAAATAAAAAAAAATTATTTTTATAAAATAAAAAAAATTTATTTTTATATTGTAAAATAAAAAAAAATATTTTTATAATATACATATTTTTATTTTATATATTTTTTTTTTTTATAAACTAAAAAGTTTCGAAAAATTATTATAACAAATAAAAAAAGTTATGAAATAAATTTTTATAAAAAAAAATATATTTATAAAAAATAAATTAAAAAAAAATTAGAAAAAATTAGTTTTTATAAAAACAAGTTTCGAAAAATTAGTAAAAGAGAACAGTTAAACTAATTTTGAAAATGACGGAGGAGACAACATATATTTTTATAAAATAAAAAAAAAAATTCTTTATATCAAATAAAAAGTTTTGATAAAATAAATATAACAAATAAAAAAACTTATGAAATAAATTTTTATAAAAAATATAAATTTTTATAAAAAATATAATATAAATTTTTATAAAAAATATAAATCTATATTAATTAAATTTTTATAAAAAAATTTAGAAAAAATTAGTTCTTATAAAAACAGTTTTGAAAAAATTAGTAATAGTGATCAGTTCAACTAAGTTTCAAAATGACGTTGAAGAAAAAATTTATTTTTATAAAATAAAAAAATTTTGATAATAAATATAACAATTAAAAAAGCTTATAAAATAAATAAAAAAAAAAAAAAAAATTTATATAAAATAATTTTTATAAAAAAAAATAGTTTATATAAAATAAATTTTTATAAAAAATTTAGGAAAAATTAGTTTTTATTAAAAAACGTTGGAAAAACTATTTCTGTTCACTTGTTGACGGGTCTTTTTCAAGTTCTAATAAGTAATAAATGCACTCGAAGTATGGCAGCGGCGTAAGCATAACGGTTATCCTGGCAAATCTATAGCTGGAAAAATTTGGCGAGAATACTTATTTAGACTTAACATTGAACCATGGAATGCTGTGCACAATGAAAGCAGGGGGCAGACTAATATCAAGATGGATTAATGAACAAGAAAAGAACATGAAGAAACTCAGGGGGAAAAAACAGGAAGCAATCAGCGGAGGATCGGGTCAGATGTAACTCGAAATTATGATGATGCAGTATTTATTTCAATCGCGTGTTTCCACAAAACACGAATTAAAGTATGACTTCAAAAAAGTCAGCCATAGCCTTCTGCATTAGCTCTTCTTGCCCATCCACTACATGCGCCAACGGACTTAAACAAAAATTATTTATATTTTTTAGCAAAATAAACAGTTTTGAAGTCCCATTTGCTTTGAATACGACATTAATATCCAATAGTCTATACATTATTTTTGTCTTTACGCCTTCTTCAGAAAATTTTCTTCCACACAATGAGACCCATCCTAATGTATGCACGCAAATGTTTATGGGCAAACATTTAGATACAAGATAGTTGAACACTACTTTTAATTGCAGTTGCTAACTAGCGAACAAACCCATTCACAACCACACACACCCACACACACATACGCATATACATAGGCTTGAATTTAGATACCTTTATGAACATGGGCATCTAAATATGTAAATACAGCCACACACAGGCCGCAAACTGTCAACGCTTAAATGCTCAAATCCTATGAAAAATACTTTTTATAGCTTTTCAACAAGTTGCAAGCTGCCAGCGCAGCAGTGGGTGATATTAATGCAAATAATTGAAAAAAAAGAGAAAAACCAATGAAAACTTGAATAAAAATAATGAAATACAAATTACAAATGCACGCGCCGCATACGAACATAAGTAGACGCACATAGCTACATAAGCAACGAAGCAAACAAATAAGAAAAAAAAACATAAAGAAGAAATAAAGCAAATAGCTAGCAACACGAGCAAGTAGGCGATAAAAATATTTTATAGACAAATCGACGGCATAGTAAAAGAGAATTTTATTTTTGCTTTGCAATTTTTATTTTGATTCTAACTTTTCTTTCTGCACTAAGGCTTTCAAAGAATAAATGAGGCAAAATAAGTGCCAACAGAAAAGCAATCAAAGAAACGGGTAAAATTACTTGAACGCACATTTTTGGTGGAGCGCATTTGCTTTACCTAAATAATTGTTTTTTTGTTCTAATAATTTGGGAATTTGGTAATTTTTTTCTAGTCTTTAATTGTGAATGGTGAAATGCACATTTTCTCAATTAAATGCTGCATGCGCGCACCGATTTCATGCTTAGAAAATGCAACAAAATTGTATTGCTTTGCCGTTACAATGCGCGTTGGTAGTGGTATTGCGTATAAGCGACTTTGTTGTTGTAACTTGCAATGCTAACGAAATAAGCGTTTGAGTGAAATAAAAGTATTTGTAGGAAAGTAGCTGTGTGATATGAAAGCTAATATACAAAACATGCTAAACCTGCGAGGAATCATAGCATTGATGGCAAAGTGACAGCGACTCTACGGGGCGTATGAGTAATAAATGTGGAATAGCGAAGAATATCCGCTGGATAATGTAAAATGGTTACGTTTATGAAAGTGAGTGGCTGAAAAATGCAATCAAAAAAAAAAAAAAATTTTTTTTCAAATAATAAAAACTGAGACTGAAGCTGCAATAAAAACCTAACAAACTATGAAACTTCTTGAAGCTGTTATGTAAGAACTAAGAATCAAAACTTTGCGTAAGTGACATTACAAAAATGAAGATCGCTTACGATTTACTTCTATTGAAATTATTGCTTTATGAAAAACTTTTACAAATTTGCTCCTGCTTTACCTTCATTACTTTCATATGAGGTTATGACCTAAGAATAATAACAATTTGTATATAAGAAGCAGCAGCTTGTGTAAGAGCTACTGAAACCAAAAATTATTTGAAGAAGGCTACTACGATCACCAGGGTTAAGAAAATCTAAAAAAAATCTGAACAAAGGAGTGATTTTCGCTCTTTGAAGAATACACCATTCGATTCTTTTTAATTGCTTGACTTGAGATACGAATTTATGTAAGGTGGCGTGCGAAAAAAATTTGTAAAGTACGCAAGAGTGTAAAAAATAGTTGAAGGCTTGCGATTGTTAATATGGATTCAATTTGAGTAACTTTTCATAAAATATAAAAAGTAAAATGTATGCAGAAAGAGTTGCATATTCACTCTAGGCTATAAATTTTATATATCATAGCTGCATACTTAGTTTTTCATTTTCTCATCAACTTAATTTTTTAAGTCCCATTGAATTTTCAAAGAACTAAATTTTCAAAAAATTATCTAAAATACTTGTACTCACTCTACGATGCTAATATGAAAATCAATTGAAAGCGAATATACCCAACAAATAAAAAATATATTTGCTTACTTTTCGCCAGAACAAATAGAGTACAGCAAAGTCCTTTGAAAATTGTGTCCCCAAATATGATAAAAATTCCGTATTGAGTGATTAAGGAAAATAATAAATGTTGAAGGTATATATAAATATTTGTCTGTAGTAATACACAGCTCACTCACATTTTTTTTGCTGCTTTAGAAAAAACGAAAAAATGATTTAAGGGGGGAGCCTGCTTTAAAGGCTTCAAAAAATCCATTTTTTTTTTTTTTTTTGCATAAATGTCTTCCCAAACTATCCAAGAATGTGTCCTCAAAATTTCAGAAGCAAATTTAAAATATTTTCGGGGTTACAGAAGAAATTGTGAGCAAGTGTCCCGCAGGTATACATATGAGCGGCCGGATCGCTCGAAGTGCGATTTCTCGGTTTTTTATTTTTACGATTTTTCCTAATTGGCGGGAAAGATAGAGAAAAAGTTAAACGGTATATCGAAACAAGATTACATTGATTGTATTTGGAATTAAATTCTCTTCTAGTTGAACCTAAGAAACCTTAAGAAAGTTATGATTAACCCAATTTTTAAACAATCTAAAGTGAATTTGTTTTTCCAAAAAAAAATTAAATTTTTTTTTAATATAACTAGTGAAAAATTGTTGAATTTCTCACTTTCTATTTAATTTTCTTGGTTTAACTAGAAGCTATACTATACTGAAATAAAAATTTTTTGGGTTTTTGGTTTGAGATGAAAATTGCGACTTGCATCTTTCCCGTCGCTCGACACATGCGCACTCGAAGCGCCTCGGCATAATGCTTGTACCAGGCATAATATGGCATATATTTTAATCATAAAATTTGAGAAGACTGTTGAAATATATAATATAACAATAAAACCTGAAAGTGTCGTTTCAATCGAATATTTCTTTCCTTCCCAAAAAAATCCACGAAAAAATCAAGTTTTTGAAGCCTCTCAGCTTAATGTTTCCCTTTGAAAAATCGTTCTCTTCACGCCCATATGAAACTTTTGCTGGATAGCAAAAAAATTTGATTTTTTCGCATGATGTTCACCCACTACTTCATCCAATCATGAGAGACTGAGTAGCTGTAAAAATTGGCTCCTTGAAGCACAAATTTGAAAGTTCAAGGGTCTAAAATTGTTTCTCAAAACTGCTGAAAACTTCAAGAACTATCTATCGTGTGTACCAGAAAGTTGTCATAAATAGTCAACTGGCGAAAGAATAGAGTTTTGGCAACTAAGATCGCGTCGAAAGCAACTGCAATACGCCAAACAATTCCAAGTATGACCCAGAGGATAACTCAATAAAACTTTTTTCTTACTCCTATCCCATGAATTTGTTCTGAGGCACCTATACTTGTAATTATTATTTCTTTTTATTTAATATTAACCCCTCTCTGTCTCTCTTCTTTCCTATCTCTTTCTCTGATACCTTTCTCCTTCCCTCCTTGACTATCAACCCCCTTTCAAGAGATTTAAATGCAATGGGATTTTTAGCCTGAGTGTTTTAGGAGCCACCAAATATCCTGGTGCTCCTTAGCTTGACCTTTTCAAATTTCAAACCCCTGCTGACAAAGCATAGCAAATAAAATTAAAAAAAAAATTAAAAAAATTATTTATCTTCTTTTTGTTTATTTGAAATTTAGCCGGCATTTGTGAAGAGAAACCAAAAGTGTGCATTTTTCCCACAGGAATTCAATGGCTCTATTCAAAGCGTTGGCGGCACAGGTAAATGTTGACTACAAAATAAAAGGAAAAAAAATAAAAAAATTAAAAACAAAAATCTTAATTTTAGTGGAATTTGCTCGGTCACAGAACTATTCCGGAGGATGCCATCAAGAGCCAAAGTAAAGAGACCTATTGCTAGGTAAGTCGGTAACCAAACTCCCTCGTTGGTGCTTATTCCACCGTCGCATGTGGCACCTGAATTTAGTCAATAAAACAGTAAAAATAAAATTTTTTTGTTGGAAATAGGGAAAGAGAGAAATGAAAGAGGTGTCAGGCGTATTTTGCGGTGGATGCGTATTTTTTGATGACGACCGAACGATGACTGAGTTATATTGGTATTAGCTGCCACTATGAAAACATGAGAAAAATCATTGAAAGCCAGCAGTTTAATAAGGAATAAGCCATGCGCCATCACAGGCAAGTGATTTCAGTATGTCTGCCTATTTAAAAAAAATTGTTTAATTGATCTTCAGCGATCACTTCCTGCCGAAAGCATTTAATCATTTAACTAAATATGATTCAGCGCATATTTCAGAAGCCATTGCAGTAATTTTTTTGTTTTTTTGTGAAAATAAAGTAAATGCAAGAAAATATTTCTGCCATTAAACGCTGATTTTTCAATCCATTGATCATTGAAGATCCGCAACGTTCACACTGGTGGCAGTAACAAAATGCTACAAGTGAAAGTCCTCTAAAACTACTCGAGAGCACCACTCATGCTAACAGAGTTCACGTTAAGTGTTCGTTCTGAGAATGTCACAAATACTGCGATCGCTAGTGATCACCACTGATCAAAAGTGCTAAAGATATATTGCGCTTACTAACAAAACTAAAAAACGAATGGTGAATTGCTTTTAAGTTACTAGCCTCTGCTAATTTGACGGCACTTGATTCATGCCTGCATTTTTTCTGCGCAATCACTTTCTCATTGCATGATCAGTGGAAAAAGAAATTAAAAAAAGTGAGACAAGTGAGAATCAAAGCCTTTTATAGCCAAAAATAGAAATAGACTGGCTGTTCTGAAAAACGAAAAAAAACAAAATCAACAGACGGTGATATTACACATGGAGAAAGGTACCAATAACTCACCCTTGTTGCAAATGCAGCAGGCAACACCAACACACATACGCACACAGGCGTGCAGAAACTGGAAGCGCAGTAGAGCCTCACCGGACAGCTGAAAGTTGGCACTTTTATGCGTAAGGAAGATCGCTTAGATCGAAATACAAAACACAACACGATCGGCGCGCTGATCACTCACCGCACGCGCACGTATACGCACACCACTTTTACTTTCTAAATCACAATAATTCAATTCACTTGTTTAATTTTTGCTTCTTTAAATTTTTTGTCGTGCGTTCACTTTGAGTAGCTTTGTGGGAATAGTGCATACGCGCTGCAGCACACCACTGGCATAGTAGTATTGCAGTGGCGCGGCAGCAGACGAAAACGCTGACGCGAACGTTGATCACGACAATGGCAGAACACAAATGGGGGGCGTGCGGCGGCAGACAGGCAAGTAGAAAGGCGATAGGCAGGGAGGCGGTGAGCAGCGGCCAGGCGGGCAAGCGTTGTTAGTGCCTTAGCAGCAAACCAAAGAACAGCACAACAACAATCTTGGTTGCGGTAGTAATACGCAAGCAATTCGCGCTCCTCACACGGACGCGCAGGCGATCGTAACGTAATGACGGCGGAAATTACCGCAACTCGGCGACGTTTCTGGCATCGACTTCAACTCGTTTGCTGCTTTGGCAAACGCTGGCGCGTCACACGAAAATGGGCTTTTTTTAGGTTGCAATGAGGTCGCACAGGAATTTCGCATATTCGCACGTTTGTAGCAAAGCGAACGATTTCTTAGTTTCTATAAATTTGAAAACATGCACACACACACATATATTGCTACTCTGCTAATTTACGTAAAAGCGCATATTAGATCATTGGCGTTAACACAATTCGAAAATTTTAAAAAATAATTCATGTGCGCGAATGCATGTACTTTACGGCATATTTGTTGTTGTTCTTGTTATTATTATTATTATTGTTGCACTTACGTAGCACTCAAGCAGAACTCTGTGATATTTTTGTGAAAAATTTCAATTTTTTCTCAAACAGCACAACGCGCAAAGTCGCGCTAACCGAAAAACGTGCCCAAGCCTAAGCACCAGCTACGCTTACGAACGCTTACGACGACTGAGCTAAGCTGCGCAAGAACGCGGCAATGACGTCGCGCGTGAATAAAATGCGCTGAAGGTCACTTGCAGGCGTTCGCTGACAAAATTATAGTGACAGGCGATTTTCACACACACACACAAACACACGTAGTACACACAATCGCCACATAGAGCAGGTACCCCAAAACTTAGTCGAAAGCAAATAAAATTCGAGCGTGTCGTGTTAGCGTAAAAATGGCTAAATTTCACATAGCACCGTTGCGTTGCGAATGACAAACATATGCAATTCACTTGTGGCAGCTTGACGTTGGCGCGAGTTCAATGCACACAGGATACAAGACAAGTGGCCGCAACCGCTTCGCTAGGAAATGTGCGCACTCACGTTACGTATACGCCACGTCGTTCAACGACCGATTAATAGTTGCAACTGTCCGTCCGATGACTGACTAGCGGCAGCCAAGATACTAAGCGAGCGTTATGCGCCTTTTTGTGCTTGTGTGTGTGCGAGTGTATTGCAATTTTCGCTCACTCACACAGAAGATCAAGCACAATTGAGGGTGTGCATCGATGTTTGAGCGCTCATTGTTGTGCCCTGCTGTGGAGAGCACTGAGAGCTGACACAAAATTTGGCTAGCAACATTTGCTAGTTATTGACGCTGACAATGTTTGGCGCGCGCACTACCGCAAACATTTGCTGACGCGTCTAGCCGTGCCGAACCACGAGTCGATAAGTGATGTGCGCGCCGTGCAAGCCAGATCAGCTGAAGCTGATCGTTAAAATGTCAAAAAAAACAAAAAACAATAAAGGAACGAAGCAAGCGAAGAACTAAAGTGTGAAAGTAATATTTTATACAAACCAAGTAATGCGCATAGAATTAGTCAAAATTCACGGATGCAGCAGCAGTACTACGGGGCGGCGCGCGCGTGGCTGCGATAGCGAAGGCGTTCGCAGCGGCTTTTGCATTTTGATGGATTTTGTTGCTTTCTGTTTTTGTGTGTTTTTTTATAAATTTAGCTATTCTTGAAATTGCTCATTTGCATTTACGCAAACCCATACCGGCGCAAAGACTCGATCAGAAACTACAATATTTATTGGTACCGCCCAAATAATCGGCTCATAAAACTTGTAAATTAAATTCATTTAATGTTAAACCGCATATAATATTTATTAAAGTGGGTGCGCCCTCCATAAAATCTTCAAATAATAGTAAGCCGGTTTCATTTGCAATATTTCGCCTTTTAGACCGAGAGAAACCTAGTCAACCATAAAGATTAGCGTCAGGAAGCTACAAACTTTTGTTAACAGATACCTCAGGCATATTCTGCGAATATGGCGGACTACGTGGATCTCGAATGAACCCGGAAGGGGGCCCACTCAGGAATTGTCGGTGGAGATAGCAAGCCAAGAGAAAATATGAGTGACTGGATTATACATTTGTCACGCAATGTTGGAATGGAATCAACAAGAACAACAAAGAAAAGGGCGACCGAGACGACGTGGCAAAGAACCATTATCAGCGAAACTAATAAATCCATGAGTCAATTGAGATAACTAGGAAAAAGCGAAGATGATCCGAATCTTTATGTGAAGCAAATTTGTGAATAGACTAAGTTCTAATTTGTAATATTTAATTGTAAATTACGAGATGTAAATGGAAAGATAATAATAACAGTATTTTTGAGACTGTTAAAAATTGTTGGATAGAATTTTTCGAAGCGATATATCTTCAGTACCTATTAACATTTTTATAAATTTGAAAAAAAAAATTTTTCGAAACAAATTTTGATCGCTTATTTTTCACATTTATTCAATGTTGGTTTTTTTTTTTAATTTTGTTTTTTTTTTTGGGTTTGGGTGTAGAAAGCAGTAAATTGAAATAATTTTGAAAAAAAAAAATTGATAATTTTGAGATTTCAATTTAAGTTTTTCAAAATGAAATATCTTCAGTTCCTTGTAGCATTTTTGCCACATTTTAAAAAATTTGGTTTAAAAACAAAAAAAAAACTTTTCGAAAACAATGCTGAAAATTTTGATATGGGGTTGTTTGAAAGTTTTTTAGTTTTTGTGTTTTGCTTTTTTTTTTGAAACATTAAATAAAAAAAACTGCATTAAAAAAATTTCAAAGAAAATATCTTTTGTTAAAAATTTTTGAGAAAAAAATTTTTTTTTGTCGTTTTTGAAAAACACTCCACTTCCAAATTTTGTAATGAGATTTTCGTTTTTTTTTATTTTGGTTTTTTTTTTTGGTTTGGGTGTAGTAAGAAGTAAGCTGAAATAATTTTGAAAAAAAACTTGATCATATTAAGATTCTAATTAATTTTTAAAGTAAAATATCTTCAGTTTTATAAAATGTGGTTTTTAAAAAAAAAAAAAATTTTTCGAAAACAATCTTGCTCGCTTTTTTTCACATTTATTCAATGTTGAAAATTTTGATATGGGGGTTTATTTGAAATTTTTTTTATTTCTTTACTTTTTTGATAGATTTAATATATTAAAAACAAAATATGATAATTTACAAAAATTTAAAAGCAAATATCTTTTGTTAAAAATGTTTGGAAAAAAATGTATTTTGTCGTTTTTGAAAAGCACTGCACCTAAGCGCCTCGCTAGAGCGGTATTTGTATATAACTCGAAAAGTTAACGTAAGACCACAATGAAACTGGCAGAGATTACTAAGCATAATTTGAGCTATTGATGAAAAAATAAGAAAAAGTTTAAGGGGGCAGTTTTCGTAATTAAAAATGAAATATAAAGAAATATGATATATATATAAAATACAAATAAATTTTCAGAAATAAAAATTAAAAAAAAAAAAAAATTCAACACAAAATATAAATTTTCTTACAAAAAATGTTGCACAAAATTTAAAATAAAAAAATGTTTTTTTAAGTATTTATATTTTAGCCAAAAAACATTTGAACAAAAAATAAAATTTTCTTACAAAAAATGTTCCACAAAATTTAAAATTTTCTTACAAAATTTTTTGTTTTAAAAAGTTATTTTAACCAAAAAATATAAATTTTCTTACAAGAAATGTTACACGAAATTTAAAATTTTCTTAAAATTTTCATTTTTTTTAAAGTATATTTTAGCCAAAAAAATTTGGACAAAAACTATAAATTTGTTTACAAAAAATGTTGCACAAAAATTAAAATTTAATTAAAATTTTTTTTTTAAAAAGTATATTTTAGCCAAAAAATTTGAATAAAAAATATAAATTTTCTTACAAAAAATCTTGCACAAAATTTTAAATTTTCTTACATTTTTTTTTTAAGTATATTTTAGCCATAAAAGTTAAAAAACTTCAAACATGTCGAAAAAAGCGAAAATATTCCACCAAATTTTCAACATCAAATAAAAATGAATATTATTAAATTTTTTTCAACATTTCCTTGATTTACTTTTAGCCTACAAATAAATAAGTTTCAGAAAAATTTACGGCCAAGTCCAAAATACTGGGATCTCTTGACATGGAATCGCTTTACAGTGAAAAAAACCTCAATTTTGTTCAATCCTTTTCAACTCGATTAATTCTTGTATTTCAGATGAGCAAAATAATCTAATTTTTATTTTATTTCATTTTACTGCACCTCAAACTCAATTAGTAATTTGAATAGCTCATTAGCAAAATTTTAATTCTGTCGACCCGAAAGCTTACCCAAAATTTGAAAGAGCGAAAATGTGTTTATAGATGTGATACGAAAGCTTTATTTTTTTCCAAAATTAATTAACAAAGCGGTGCTTCTCTTCCCTTTCCTTCTCTTCCCTTCCCTTCCCTTTTTTCCATCTATACCATTTCTGCTATGCCTCCTGGTAGTAGTATTCCTGGGCCACTTTTATTACTTACTTTTTATTAATGACTACGGGGTCTGCTTCATTCACTCCAGTTGTTTGTACTTTGCCTAACTGATGACCTATAAATTTTCAACTGTGTAGCGTAGGCTATGAAAAGGACATGAAATTATTCTGTAAAGGTTGCAGCAGTAGCTGAAATCTATGAATCATATCTTTCTTGTGCGGTTCTGTGCGGTCAATTCGCTGATATGCGGAAACTGAATAGCCTTAGATAAAGTAAAAAGTACTACAAAGATCAAAAAGTGCGCAGAATATAGAGAAAAGTTCATGGAATCACGTAAGATTTTTTCGATACGTTATCCCTTAGGAATAATACCTTTCTCAGACCTCCCAAAAGCGAAGGTGGAGCTCCACCGTCGCAATGTACCACCAGTGTAGCAAAAACAGTAAATCCGGAAACCATTTTCGACTTTTCTCTTTTTTAATGACACCTTTCAGCCATTTCAAACGTAACCCGTTATACTTCTTCAAGAATGCGTTACATTTAAAAAAAAAACAAAATACAAAATATAAATCGCTATCTTCTCAACCTGCATCATTTTAGTGCCACTGCATAGCTCCTGCCACCAGAATCCACGCCCATCATCACTGCAATAGCGCTTCGCAACCGGTAACTAAGTATTACCTTTGTCGTTCTTTTAGTTTATATTTTTTCGCTCTATTGAAAAACTAAATAAATAAAAATATATATTTTTCCCTAAAACTATTTTTTTGAGCGGCTGCCAGCCTTCTCTGCTCGTAGTGTTCGACATTTCTTAGCCTGTTGTAGTAGATGAAGAATTTCATTAGCGAAAGTATTGCGTTGCCAAAAATTGTATTTGTATTTACATATATAGTGTTAATTTTTTTGTTGTTTAATCTAAATTTTTTTTAATGAAAGTGCGCATCAAAGGGGTCCCTATATACCTTTCGTATTTAGTAGAAGGTAAGTTAATAGAAAGAAAAAAATATTAACTGAATACGGCACGGAATTCAGATATTGTGCCAACCGCTGTCTCTTATAGTCTGACGTGGTTGAATAACTGCTTTTAAGATTGAACGTGCGGAGTTGCCAGAGTCCTGTAAGAACTGTGAAACTATGAAAAGTTACTGTGACCGATGTATCGAGGATAATTTAAAAAAATATTGGGGCATATTAGCGTCTAAGTTGATATCAAGAGGAGGGCAGAATTCTTAGAGTACATCTCAATGACTCCTATCGACTCAGTGCTGGCTTAGTTTACTCGAAGTTCACCTGCACGAGGGCAGTCGACAAATGGTCGACGGAAGGAATTTTAAAGTATTCTTCTTAGCAAGAACTAGAATACTAAGATTTCCGGGAGGATAGCTGCGTCGTGCTGTACTCATTAGGAACAGATTTACATATTTTATTTTTGTTAATTATATTTGTATGCCTGTATGTGAATTTAGAATTTCTCGAAAAAATAATTTATTCGAAGCAAAAATAGTAGGAAAATTCGCCCAAAAAAAATTTTTTTTTTTTTTGGAAGCATTTTATTCCGCGAATTCTTTTCCCCAATTTTTTTTAATTCATATAGAAATTATGACATTAATAAACAAACAAAAATTGTTGGTTTTTTGTCTTCAGGTCACTGACGCCGATGCTACAATGCCCGCCGATTGAGAAGCCCCGCTGTGACCTTCCTGGAAGAATTGAGTGTACCTCCGCCATTTTAAATGATTCAAATAAAATAAAAAAGTTTTATATTATTTTCATGAATAAATAAACTATATGCCAATTTTCAAAAAAATTTATTGACTTCCTCATTTTAAATAATTTTAATGAAAATCAGGGAAAATATGGCCGTTTACAGGTATCTGTCCCCTTAATATTTAGTTTATTTTGTATAAGTAAATTTACCATTTTAGTTAAGTGTATTTAGTTCAACTTGTTTTACTTATTTCAGTTTTTTATATTATTTTACTTAATTTATCTATTAGATTTTATTTTATTTCACTTACTCACTTTTTTGTTAAATTTTATTTTACTTATTTTTTAACATTATTTTAAATTCTATATTTATCTTATTTTAGTTTTGTTGTTTTCATTTTTATTTTATATTCTTACTCACTTTGTTTTGTTTTGGTTTAGTTTTATTTTGCTTCCCTACTTTGGTTTTTTTTTTGTTTTGACTTCATTTTATAATTCTTTATTTTTCTTATTATTTTATTAAATATATTATACCTAATTTTTTCTCTTGATTTTATTTTATTTTTTCGAATTGTTTTTAATAACTGAACTCCGCAAGGTAGGGTTCTCTCACCATTTCTCTGGGTTGTTGTTTTAAATGACCTGCTGGAGGAGCTGGTGGGAGGGGGCTGCAGGGTAATTTGCTACGCGAATGACGTGGCCCTAATTGTTAGAGGAAAATTTGTGGATACTCTATACAACTTGATGCAGGGATATCTGAACGCAGTTGTTAGATGGGCAACGGATTGCGGCGTGTCGATGAATCCTCTTAAGACGGAGCTCGTTCTAATTACGAGGAAACATAAAATACCCAGAGCTCAACTTCCCTCACTAGGGGGCGCTCCTCTGATGCTTTCTGAGAAGGTGAGGTATTATCCTTGACAGCAAGTTTACATGGAAGCCCATTATTGAGGAAAGAGTGAGGAAGGCAACAATCGCCTTGCATGGGTGCAAAGGCGCAATTGGCAAAAGATGGGGCCTTTCCTCTAGAGTTGTTTTTTGGCTATATAATACTATTGTTAAGCCTATCTTGTTATATGGAGTAACAGCCTGGTGAAACTCACTAGAGAGGACGACATTGGTTAAGAAGCTGGAGAGAGTTCAGAGGTCGGCACTCATTGGAATCAATGTTAAATGTGGTACCCGTAGACATCGCAGGCAGAATCGCCGCTACACGTACCGCAATCAGACTGAGGGGCTCGGGCTATAAGTTCAACCTCACTTATGGGCACTCAAGCATCCTTAGAAGCTGCGGTCTGCTCCTGGAAACATGGACATCGCGCCAACTCAGCGAGCGTTGGGCAAGTACACAAACTTGTAAGGTCGCGAAATCCTTCTGGCCACGTGTGGACCGGGGCCGCTCGGGCGAACTTCTGAGGTTGACAAAATATCAGCTCTCGAATCTCGTGGGTTTTCCCACAGGTCACTATGCGCGAGGAATGCATGCTGTGAGACTTGAAATTACCGCGAGTCTCTTTTGCGATGGATGTATGGAGGATGAGATGGAATTATCTCAGTACCTTCTCCTTAGCCGCCCTGCTCTGGCGGGGTTAAGATCCAGACATCTTGGCTCTTACTTCTTTGCCGCGCCTGATGATATAGCTGGCATTGACATTAAAAATCTGATGAATTTCATCAGCAGCACAAAGCGGTTGACGCAAACGCAGCACAGTCATCGTTCGTAGTCCACAAACTCTAAACCCACCTTCCTAACTATCCCATCACCACCTCTCTCCGCCCTCTCCACGCTTCCCATCGGTCTTCTTCTCTCACCTCATCTCCTTCATAATGGTACCACAAAGGACGAAACCGTTTTTTCTTCGCCCAAGTGTGCTCATTCCTTGGGCAACTGTACCTAACTGAACTTTATTTTATTTTACTTATTTTTGTATATTTTTTTTCATAAAACTTATCTTTACTTAATTTTATTTTATCTCGTTTTATCTCATTTCATTTCACTTGTTTAGTTCTCTGTTTAATTTTAGAAATTTTTATTGTAGTTTTTTCATAGTTTTGTTTTGCTTAACTTTTCCATTTATTGTTTTTTTTACATTTTGCTTAATTTTATTTTTGTCTAATATTTTTATATATTTTTTGTAATTTTTTATTTTAAATAACTTGACTTTATTTCATTTCATTTTACTTCATTTTATTTTATTTTATATTTCGTTTATTTTACTTTACTCATTTTACTTTTTTAATTTCGTTAGTCGTTTTTATTATAATTTGTTCATAATTTAATATTTAACAATTTTATTTTATTTAGTTTAGTTATTTTGATAAATTTTATTTTACCTATTTTTTTCTTTTGATTTTTTTATTATTTTTTAATTAACTTAACCTTATTCCAACTCATTTTATTCCATTCGATTTTATTATGTTTTATTTTTTTTAGTTTTCAAATTTTATTTTACTAAATTCTTTTTATACCATTTCATTTAAATTTGTTTTTACATCATTTTTTAATATAATTTAGCTTTATATTATATTAATTTATTTATTTTTTTAATTTTATTAGTAGTTTTTACTATAGTTTTCTTCATAATTTTATTTTATTTGAGTTTTTTTCATTTGATTTGATTATATCAGGTTTTTTTAATTCTATTTAATTTAATTTTTTTATTTTATTTTATATTAATTTGATTTTTTTTTTTATTTTACTTTTTTATATTTTACTTTGCTTTACTTTATTTCATTTTATTTTATTTTATTTTATTTGATTTTTTTCATTTTATTTGATTTATTTCAGGTTTTTTAGTTCTATTTAATTACATTTTTTAAATTTTATTTTACTTATTTTGGAATTTTTTTTTAATAATTTTCAGTAAAGTTTTCTTCATAATTTTATTTTTCTTAACGCTTTTCATTTAATTTAGTTTTCTTTTACTTTACTTATTTCAGTTGTCTTGCTTCATTTTATTTTGCTTAACTTCTTCTTTGGTTTAAGTAACTTAACTGAAATCTTTTTTATTTAAATAACTTAACTTTACTTTATTTTATTCTATTTTATTTTATTTTATTTTATTTTATTTTGATTTAGGTTTGTTAAGCCTTTTAATTTATTTTATTTTAAATTATTTTATTTTAATTTAATTTATTTTATTTATTTTCTTTTAAATATTTTTTTTAATATAATTTAGGTTTTTGTTATGTTCCACTTTTTTCGTTTCTTTTTTTAATCATATTGGGAGTTTTTATAACAGTTTTTTTATAATTTTATTTTACTCAATTCTTTTTATTTCATTTTACTACATTTTTTTTACTTTGCATAGTTTTTCTAATATGACTTAGCTTTACCTGCCTCCATTCTATTTTATTTTATACCATTTGGTTTCATTTAAATTCGTTTTATTCTATTTTACAAAATTTTTGTTTTATTTTGGGTGGATTTTTTATTTGAGCATTTTTTCCATTTTTCTTAATTCATTTAATTTATTTTTATGATTTTGTACTGTTTTTTTTTAATTTATTTAAACCAAACTTATTTTAATTTAATTTATTTTTTCTTTATTTTTAAAAATAAGTAATTGTGAATGAAAATAAAAAAATGAACGCATTACAAACATACATACACGTACATATATATGTATTTTATTGTATATGTATGATACATGTGCAAGATGAAAAGCGAAAATAATTTCACTCGACAATTGCGAAACTACGCGAAAGACTGCCAACAACAACAAAAATACCAATAACATGAGCAGCAACAATAACACCTACCGCACGGCATAAAACTACACAGAGCGACATCATAAAATTGCGAATACAAAAAGTGAAAAATAAATTCGTTCGGCACACATTGCACGGACTTATAAATACATTGAAAATGCAGTGCACAAATAAAAAGCGAAAATATCGCCACACGAAAATCAACAACACAAACCACAGTAGCATCACTGAAAGCATGAAGCAATTTTCATTGTCAAGGTCGAACGTTGTGCTGATGTGTGACGCGTACGCTGCGGCCGACGCATAACGTTAGCGTTCTACCGAAATGCAAACCGCAAGTCGCTCCCAATGCACGTCTAGTCGTCAGATGCCAGTCGCCAGTGCCCAATTGTTAGCCGATAAGTGAGCGAGCGAAAACGAGCGTCTATGTGTCCGACAGCCGCCTGTCGTAAACACACACCCACTCAGCCAGAGCGCCAATGTGTTTGTTGTTGCTGGTAGCTACTGCGATTGCTGCCATTTACGATCGTTTACGCAAAAGTTACGCCAACAAAACGAAACGAATGGGCAGCGAGCGCTCCCTTAACTGCAGCCGCCGAGTTATTGTGAAAGGTACCATGGCGGAGGGAAGCGCAAAGGCGTGAGGGAGAGGACGGTAATGCATGTTGTTGCGCTTACATAAGCGCGCCCCATTCGTACACACACCCTCAGCCACACACATATTTGTGCATGCGCTCGCACGACGCAATGCAGTGAGAGGAACGATCTCGATAGCCGTAACAAGGCATAAATACTTGTATGTATGTAGGTAGTTGTCACATAGCGCTGATGAGTTGTTATCGTAGCTTATTTTGCGTTGTGTTTGTTTCGCTTTTCTTTTTTTTTGTGTTTAACTTTCCAATTGTTTATTTCCTTTTCGAGCGCATTAACCGATCGCACGATTTATTCGTGTAGTTGAGCGATCGTACAATCGATTCGCGTAGTTGAGCGAGTGTGGGACGAGAGCGCGCCAGCGACGCACTACTTGTATTCAATCGCAAGCATCCCACGATGCAACAGCATTGAACCACCCCCACTTCGCTGCACTTTGCTACCCTTTATCGGGCGCGTCCGTATTGGTGCATGGGAGAGGAGGAGCGTACGTGCGAATACCGCAACATGTGTGTATGTGTGTGTGTGTGTGAATGCGATGCACTGTGCTCACTTTAACGCTCTATTTCACGAGCGACTGTTTATGCGCTTTGTTGCATACTATAAATAGTACAACGCTTTCGCTGCTGTTGCTGGTGTTATTGCTTCATTGCAAGTTGTAAGCTTTTTGAACTTGACATTCGCTTTTGTTTTCATTTTGCATAGTTTTTAAGTGCAATGCCAAAGATCTTACTGCTGATGAGTTTGATGTAAGCAGCGCGCTGCTATCATCATAAAAAGCTTTTGTAAAAGCTCCGACAGTTTGCGTATGTATTTGTACAGATGCCTGTTGAGGTGTAGTTGGCATCTTATATCGCTTGGAAGGGAAACAAATAGCAGCGGCATACAAATTTATTGAAAAGACTGAGCTTAAAAATATATTTTCAAAAATTACATTCCTATTCTTACGACTTTGTTCTAAACGGAGATATGTAAGGGCATATCTACGTATGTGGCCATGAAGACGCACAAAACTGTAGTATATTAGAGCACTGCTCTTTGCATGCACTTCCAACATAATTCTCGTCATCAAGCTATACAATATCATTTTCTTTTGATGACCGCTAATTTACATTTAAAAATAAATCCTGTCAGATTATTTGTCAACATTTGCAGCAATATTTAATTAATTTATTATTTTTTTTATTGAATTTAATCTATAAATAAATAAATAGCATTTGAAACACCTTGAGAATGCGCAAAATTCGAACAGCATTCGCATATAGAAAGCAGATTACACTTTCCAGCTGATAACCCTACAGCGGAGCAGGCAAATAACAAAAACAAAAAGCGCCCAATTTAACTACGTGAAAACTGTGCATATATGCGCATACGAAAGTATTTATGCGCGTGTGTGTATTTAAAAAGCATACAAATTGACACAAGACAACGCTTTCGAGCGGCGACAGGCCAGCGCTTCGCCAACTTGGAACCGTCGATTGCTTGCGAATGCACAAAGGCTAAACGCCAGCCAGCCAGACAGTGAGCTCATGCTGCGGTCACGTATGGTGACGGCGTCGCGGCGATAAGAAATGATGATCTATGGCTGTTGGTAGTCGGAGCTCTTGTTATTTTGACGCTTCACAGCGATTAAGATTGCACCTGAGGTGGCAAATGTGCGAGTATGTATGGGGAAGAGATGCCTCATGGACTGACTGTCTGCTCGCCTGTCGTTGCGAGAAGCCACAACGTCGCCGGCTAACTTTATTTATATCGCGAAACCTGCTGTCACTTGTGCTACTGCGATTCTCTGCAACCGCTACTGAAATGATTGGTTTTTGTTTTTCTCCGCGCCGTCGGTAAATCACATTTTTGTTTACCGTAATCCGTGATTCGCTTCGGCGCCTTTGTGGCTGAGTTGCACCCGCACCGTTAGTGATTTTTCGATGGTAATTTTGAACCATCAAAACATTTCCGTAACTTTTATGCTGATTGCATTTTAAAAGTGGCATCTTCTTGATGGATGCGTAATTAAAAAATTTGCAAGCTCTTCGAATTTTCAGTTGGATGATCCTTTGAAACAAAGCAGCTGAAAATGTGTTAGTTTGCAATATTGCAAATCTTTAGGGGGAATCTAAAAATGTTTGCTGTAGAATGTGAGATAATCCTATTCATATTTTTAAATAATTCATCCTCATATTTGTATTCATTTTAGTGTTCATATTTCTGTTCATTTTAGTATTCATATTCATATTCATATTTGTATTCATTTTATTATTCATTTAAGTATTCATATTCATATTCATTTTTGTATTCATATTCACATTCATTTTAGTATTCACATTCATATGCATATTTGTATTCAGTTTATTATTCATATTCATATTCATATTCGTATTCATATTTATATTTATATTCATATTCAAATTCATATTCATATTCATATTCATATTCATATTCATATTCATATTCATATTCATATTCATATTCATATTCATATTCATATTCATATTCATATTCATATTCATATTCATATTCATATTCATATTCACATTCACATTCATATTAATATTCATATTCATATTCATATTCATATTCATATTCATATTCATATTCATATTCATTTTATTATTCACATTCATATGCATATTTGTATTCAGTTTATTATTCATATTCATATTCATATTCGTATTCATATTCATATTCGTATTCATATTTATATTTATATTTATATTCATATTCATATTCATATTCATATTCATATTCATATTCATATTCATATTCATATTCATATTCGTATTCATATTCATATTCATATTCAAATTCATATTCATATTCATATTCATATTCATATTCATATTCATATTCATATTCATATTCATATTCATATTCATATTCATATTCATATTCATATTCATATTCATATTCGTATTCGTATTCATATTCATATTCATATTCATATTCATATTCATATTCATATTCATATTCATATTCGTATTCATATTCATATTCATATTCAAGCACTTTTTCCACAAATTGTCGCAGCTCATCTATATCCATTCAGGCCGAAAAGCAAATAAGAAAAAGGGTTTCTTCGGATCCCCACAATTAGTATGCGCCTGCGTACGTACATATGCGCGCCGAATGGGCAAAGAGCAGCAGGAGCCGAGCGCAAAACTTAAGACAAATGCAGATGGGAAATCGTAAATGTAAAAACAACAACAAAATATTCACCAAGAGCAACATAAATGTGTTGTAAGTGCAAAATTTGCGTCTTAGCCGCAATGGAAGTTATAACTTTTGCTTGTCCACACACCGTTCGGTTACTTGCTGCATTTTGTTTTTGCTTCGTCGGTAGGCATTTGACGTTAAGCCAAAGCAGTGAATGCTTTTAGCTGAAAGCTGAGTAATTGAGTGACAATTAAGTTATTTTGAGATGCGACCAAGTGTTGGACATCATAGACGAGCAGATGGACGCGTGAACTTGGAGGCGAACCGTTGAACAGGCAGCCAACCAGTCAGTCAGCCAGACAAGCCAATAGCGCGGAAGGCAGGGAAGTCAGTCAGCTGAGTGGTTGTGCAACTTGCGTACACACAGAGAAACAAACATACATTGTATGGGCATTAATTTGCGCCACATCTGCTCCGCAGTCGCCTGTTGCCTGCCGCTTGCTAAGCCTTTCCTTCATCTGTTCATCCGCGGTCCGTCACTCGTTGATGCTATTCGATCTATTTACTCCATTTGTCTGCTTTTTCACGCAAGCAATCGAATGAAGTTAGTTCGATAGTTGCTTAGTTGGTCGACTAGGTCCATAGCTGGCTGGCTAGTTTGTTTTTTTTTTTTTTGCTTTTTGCTGCTTGTCACTCGGCTCTTAGGCGTTCGCTTTAAGTGCGCGCGCGGACTGCGTTTGAAGTAGAGAAATACGCGCAACGCAATGAAAAATTGCCAAGTTCATATCTCAATTATGGCAACGCAAATGTGTTAGCTCGCTGCATGCCACAACTGACGCCGCAAGTGCCACAAATGCCAGTCAGCGCAACAACTAAGCACAATGCCACACAAAATTATAAATACGAAACGCAAGGCAACGCGCGAAATTATTGAGAAGTCTTTGATTTTCCATTGCCATGCGGCCGAATGAGCAGCAATTCGTCATATCAAAAGCAAAGCAACGCAAGGCATAGCAAAGAAAAGTGTGTGCGCGCATCTTGCAACTTCATCATCAACAACAACTTGTTGTCCGTCGTATAATCAATGCGAGTGTTGACGTTGATGCGCATGTTTCGCGCGCACAGACGGACGAACCGCGCAGAGAATGCTGCTGATGATGACAGCAGCGCTCCGAATAGACGGGGCACAAAAAAGGCACTTGAAAGAGGGGCGTGCGCGGTGCGAGTGTGGAGCGAGTGCGCATGCGCACCAAGCTCATCACTGTTGTCGACATTTTTGATTGAGATTAATCGCATATTTGACAGATAACCGAGCACACCAAGCGGCAATGTGTTTTTTGTGCTGATGCAGCATGCAGCATGCCACAAACACCGTTGGACTCAATAGATATGAGCGATTATTATGATGCTTTGGCGCGCGCATAGATTGACACTCATTGTTGTGGCATTTGTGGTGTTTGTATGTATGTGTGAATGTATGTATGTGTGTGTGTGTGTTGAACGAGAAGAAGGCGCAAAAGCAGCGCAGGTAAAGAGCAATAAAAATATAGAAAACAAGTAGACAGCAGAAATATGACCACATGCTGCACGTTGCAAGTTCACCATGACCATGGAAGTGCCAAACAGCTCCTTGCCACTTTTTCATTTACAGCTGCCTCTTATTCGATTTTTCATTAGTGGGTGTGTCGAAGATGTTTTATGTTTTTTTTTTCTTCCTCAACCACCAACAACAAGAATACCCTACCCGCTAGTTGTTGTCGTTTTTGTTGATGTTTTTACTAAGCACTTCAGTTCCATCATCACGACCAGTCCGGTCCGGTCCTTTCAGTCATTTGGTTAATTTAAATGCACTTAGGTTTGAATGGTCTTTAAGTTGAACTTTGACGTCACTTATGTCAAATTATGTCTTCATTTGGGTTGATGGCCGCGCAACTTGCAACAAAAGCACTTTACAAATGCACACAAAAAACCAAAAAAAAAAGAACTCCGCAACATTTTTGCTTTGTTTGTTTGTACTATCACGACGCACATTGCCGTTGCAAGCATTGTTCAGAATATTTGGCTTCTTTAAGGTGAGGTCAAGTGGTGCGCAAACGGTTTGTTCCCAGGTGGATATGCACATAAATGCATACAAACATAAATACATACAGAATACATAAATACTCATGCATACATACATACGCACACACGATATCCTCACACAAACACATCCAAAGTGGCTGCCAGCATTTAGTGCCGCATTACTTTTGGTTGGATGTCGTAAAAAGGGTCATAAAATTTATTTTCCCAATTGCCATGGTAGTGCATGCAAATATGGTAAGTTTTGACGGTCTTAATTAAAAAATACTCTAAAATTGTATAGGTCGGAAAATAATCATAGAGAGTCTGAAAGTGTGAGTCCAGTGCCGAAGGTACCTGTAGCATATTTTGGTGTTGGTGTTAGTCAGAAGTCTTCTCTTTCGAAATCAGTGCCTCTCGTTTCCGCTACCCACCACGCAATGCAACTTCAAACTCTCCTGCAACCAAAAATAAAACTCTCCAATAAAGCAACAAACCAATAAACTCTCCACCTCTACGATGGTAGTCACCTTGATGCGGTGTAGGGGCTTACTGTGAGCCCCATGCGAATGAAAGACGGTGTCATGGGCCAGCACACAAACTAAGAACAACACACAACGCACAGGTAGAAAATAGACTTTCTACGATTCGTGATCAGTCGTTATGCTAGCTAGTAGTCGTAATGATGCAAGCAAATTGGGCAGCCCTTCGAGGTAGCGCAGCTATCAGTAGAACATATGACCCTTTCTCAATACGGCCATGTCTCTGCAGTATATGAGTTGCCGATAGCCGGGCAAGGGAGAAGAGAAACTCTCTGGGGCAAATTTTGCCTCCAATTCTCATTTTCAAGGCCTAGTCGAGGAAACGTGGGGTGAGGTCAAGATCATTACCTCAAGAAAACCTCCCAAGCTCATTGAGAAACAGCTATACCGGTAAGTTTGCTTGACGAGGTGGAATCAAGTTTAATAGCGAACTCCGTACAAGATCTAGCAAACCTACAGTTGAGATTAGACTTCCCATAAAGTGACCAAAAAACCATATGAGAGATTTTGAAACCAACAAATGGACGGCATACCTTTAAATGTGCATACTCTTGCCAATATCGGCAATCAAACATCGCTGGCTGAGAAGGCATTTGGTCCCATCTTCAGAGAGCAAATGGACCCCGAATTGCGGGGAAGAACACCTGGTCTCCCCACCGAAAATCCGAAGGATATGGATATTCTATTTAGCCAGAATTCGGCTGGAATGTCTATCTCCTCGGAACAGGAGAGAACTATGTACTCATCAGTCAACTTGGTACCGAGTCTCACTAGTCCTCACCATCACTATCGTAATGGCCAGACACCCATCTTACTTTTAGGTGAAATGATTCAGCCATCTAGTTAAGAGATGGGCGGCATTTCATGGGGACCGGTTTTGTGAGGGATTTTATAGCCACGTAGTTGCCAGTGGAAATGTAAATATCATCTCCACGTTCCGCCTGAAAGACACTACAGTAGTTGGGGAGCCAAAAAATGAAGGAAATTCACAGATGATCAGAATATATAATATACCTCCATCCACTCTGCTCTCGAGCTTTGAACCATCTGTGTATAGGTACTTATACATGTCTGGACTCGCCCTGTCTTACATCGTCCCATTCCCACTCTTATCTTGAGGTTAAAAGAGTCGTGAAGCTTGTAATAGCAAGTATAGGCGGGAGGCCATCCTTCTCAAGGTTCACCATAGTAGAATACCATAGTAGAGAGACCAACAGCTATATAGAGCCAATGTATTACCCTGGGTTCCCGCGCCCATTTGTCCCCATGAGCCTTCCTCAGTAGCACAGCGCCATAATTGCTTTGCGTACTCTATCTGCGACTGTGAGCCCCCAAATTAGCTTCCATTTTCTTAAAAAAATCTTACTAGATCCGGCCAAGGAGGAACAATCAAACTGTTAAACGTTTCGAGACGTTGAATCGAACGGACCAGTATATACCTACGGTGGCTCCGATTGGATCCTTCTTCAAGTGGATTCACATGCAACCACAAGAATGCGGATCCCGATTTTCTAAAACTGTCACCAAAATCGTTTATGGAAGTCTGCACACCCTGAAGGCGAAAAGGGAGGCCTTACTAAGCCACACTCTTTCAGTTTTATTCTGAAAGTAGCACTATTCTTTCAGAGAAGAAGTAAACTGGTGACGAAATGCAAGCAGTAGAAATCTGCTGTACTACTGATGCCGCAATCCATAGGGATACCTCGATTCATTGGATACACCAAGAAGCTGAGGTCAACACAGGCTACATCGATGCTTCTTTAGCAGATGCGAGATGAATAAACCCTGGAAAGTTGCGATGTTGCCTGCGGACCACCATCACAATCTTGTCTCGGTGATGGGTGGTAGCCGATACTACGGGAATACGCCAGCTGGATAAAAAAGTGTCAAAGTGGTGCTTTAGATATCGACGTGGAAAAACGCAGTCCAATGAACCATTTCTGTGCGGTCGCTTTAAAAAACGTTTACCAAAGAATTAAAGATAAATTCAAATAGGTAAACTGGAAGGCACCTGACCAACAAGCCTTTGTGTAGGGTAATCGGAAGTTTTCGCAGCCGAATAACGAAATGGGATAGACCATTTTTCGATAAATTAGCGCTCAGCGACGATCAGCAAACTAAACATTTGCTTTCGGCTTCATTTTACCTAGGAAGCAGCTCTCTATTTACAAAACGCGACCTTAAGACGACATTAGAGAGACGTTCGTTGGTGGCTTTTTCACTATTGCAAGGCACCAACTCATCGATTTCATTGCATACCCAAATGACCAAAAAGATTGCTAATACTATTTCGCAAGCTCTGGGACCAACTGGCAAAGACCTTTGTGTAGGTTAGCTCTTCACGCGGATCTTTTGAACATGACTAAGGCGATAGAGGAGGGATTACAGAGTATTTCCACGGGCTGGTAAAGTCCGAATGAATACCAGAGGCGTGCACCAACTCATCGCATCAAGAAGCTCCTCCTAGTAAGAGCGACTTATACCAAACGTCCCGAGCTGCAAGGCTCATTGAGTTGTAGCAAAATACTAAATATCTAAATCCCGATGCCAAGCCACGGATTCCGAAATTTGTAATAACGAGATCCCGGAAATCTCGAGATCGTAAAAACCGAAGCAACTGGCATCCCTAGTATGCACTTTACCATCTGCGTGAGAGACATTCGTCAAAAACAAAGAAAATTATGGAAAAAACGACATTGCCTTGGCTCATATTACCTTATAATATAGGGTGGTTAAATTTCAAGGGCCGATGTTGAATGTGAAGCACACCTAAACGTCAACGACACCGTTGGACTTGTTTCTTTGGGGTTATTTGAAAGAAAAGGTGCACGTGCAACTGCATGAGATAATTCGGCACATTAACGGCTTAGAACCTTAATTATGCCTCAGCGTCGTCGAATATTTGGATCATTGGATAGAGGTGTGCCGCCGAGGCCGTGGCGGCCATTTGACCGATATTTTGTTCTACACGTAATTGAGCTGTATCAGTTTTATCATAATAAAGAGAAATGATAATAATTTCTTAAAAAAATTGTATTTTATTCATAATCAACACCGGCCCTTAAAACTTAACCATCCTTTAGATAAGGAACTATTTGTATTTCGTGGTCTTTGGAGGTGTGCTGCCGAGGCCACGGCGGCTATTTGACCGATATTTTGTTCCATACGTAATTGAGTCATACCAATATTATCATAATAAAGAGAAATGATAATAATTTCCTAAAAAACGTGTATGTTATTCAAAATCAACGCCGGCCCTTGAAACTTAACCACCCTTTATAAGAAGGTCCTAACTGACAAAGAGCCCCTGCTGAAGAGAAATATTATGAGCCTGTTGTATTTAATTTTCTTTGTTCGACGAAAACCGCGAATTCGTCTAAAGGCGTGATTTCAAATAGAGAAAATGTAGGAGACGTCCAGCTCAAATAAGTCACTGCGAAACAGCCAGCTTCAATTGAGTTCTTCCCAACCACTTAAATTACGCAGCCAAAGTTGCCGTTAGCCAACCATGAGAACAATACAAAAAACTTAGCTCTCACAAGCGCACAAAGTGTGCCAGTTTTTCTTTTTTATATCGATTTTCGAAGGCATAAATTCTCATTTCACCATCATCAGTCAGCGAGATCAGCACAAATATTTACATTAATATATAAAATCACTTTTATCCTAAATCAGAAATTACCAACATTTCTTGAGCATTAAGCAATTTTATGCATTCCATGGCAAGAAAGAAGAATAAACACAGGCAGAATACACAAATAACAATAATAGTAAAGCAGTAAATTGATTTCACAGACGGCAAAAGAGATTTCAGTAACAGCAATGGAAAAGACACAGCGCGCAAAGCTTGCATGTTTCAATCTAGTAACTTTCTCCATGACCTGCCATAAATTTTCCAGCTAATTCCGTACAGAAATTGCGCTAACCTCCAAAGCCGTCGAGTGACATTCGCCTATATTTTATCCACTCAACAAATCTCCAGCAGCAGCGACAAAGAAACATTGCTGCGCCGCTGGCGGCGGCAGGGATGGCTGAGGGAGAAGGAAGACCAAAAAAAAAAAAATTGCATACAGCCGAATGCCGAGAGGAGAGCGGCAGCGGAAATGCATGCAGAGGTAGTTGAGAGCCAGTTGAAAGGCAGGAGCGACAGCAGCAGACCGGGCAACAGCGGCATGTACCAATTTAATCACCTCAATTGCTGGGTGAATTATCGACGCAATTTGCGCATGCGCATGCGCAAACGAAAACGCACACGACACGAACGGGCGCGCGCCAACAAAATTGCTACGCAGACTGAGGAGGTCGTGCAACATCCTCAAAATTGAGCCAAAAATGGCTGCGCGCTGTATGCCGATTTTCGTTTGAGAAAATTTTACTCTTTATGACTTTAGATTTTCCGATGGGAAAACGCTATGGTCTAACTGCCAGTTAGACTCTGCCGCATATGTGTGCATGTGTGTGTGTGTGTGTAGGTTGCCGTTAAAATGCCATGTTGCTGCCATGCTCTGGCCATTTGTTGCAGCACACGCACAGATAGCTATATCGATGCAATGCGCATGTTGCAAGTTGTTTGTTGTTCGCAGTTCTGCTTGCCGCTTGCTGCTTCATTTTCTTCCTCTTGTGTGCGTCGTCAGCAGTCAAAAATGCGGCGCATTATTGGTGAATTTTTTGTTATTGCATGAAGGCGATTGTATGCATAGTTCTTGTGGTTTGTTGTGTATGCGCATTTGTTGCAACATCATCATTATTGACCGATGCGGTGTGGGGCGGCGCGCGACGCTAGCTGGTAAACGCGCTGTTAATTTGCGTTTTGTTGCGTCCGCTGCGTCCGTTGCGCCGTGGCCTGCGTTCGCGCATGTTGAAGCGTTGTTACTACATCTTGACCAATCGCGCTGTAAGTCACTTGTTGTTGTTGTTGTTGTTGTTGCGGTTGTTGCCGTTTCCTACCTATGTAAGCGTTGTCGGTGACGTTGTAGCCACTTTGGCGATATCTTTGTCGCCGCTTTTGTGCGCAATTGTTACTATTTATTTAAACATTGCTTGTTGCTGGCGGCAATTGGAGGCATTGTTGTCGCTGTTGTTGTGATTGCTGTGTTTTGCCGGTTGTAGGCAAATTGCAACATGCGTTGTTGTGATGTCTTCATGGCTGGAGCTGGGCACAGCGGTTGCGTCTCCCGCGTGGCAATGTTTCCTATATTTCACCAATTGCATTACACTTTCCCCCCTCCTGCCACTACGCACACACACACACACAAGTACATAAATATGTTTGTGCACAAGATGGCATCGTTCTGTGCGCCTGTATGCTGGTACCATAATCAAATGCTGCGCGAAATTATTGAGCAATTTCGTTTTACTTTATTGAGCAATTGGCGTTTTGCCAATGTTTACACTCTTCCGTACATCTGCAATAACATCTGCGCCGCCATTTGACTGTCCGGCAGGCAGGCAGGCACGCTGGGCCAACTTGAGTTGCTGGTATCACTTGCGCGCCCATGTCTCCATTTTTTATTTTGCTCCAAACTGTTACTTGACTGTTACTTCGCCTGTCCATTCATCGCTTTATTTGTTTGTGTACATTTGTAATGTCCGATTTTATGATTATGCCGTAATTGGTTAGAATTTATGTGTATGCGCGCATGCGCAAAATCGCATGGCTTTTGATTGGGATATACGAGCTTGGGAATTTTCTAATGGCAACACTACAAGTATATTGATTTAGCTAATGGTTATGCGGTGTGATCTGGATTACTATTCGTTTTCCTTTTTGTTTTCTTGAAGTGTTTTATGCAACCTAACAAAGCCCGCAGTTTTTGGTGGCTTGCTTGTTTGGCATTTCATAAAGCCGCAATGGCGAGGTGGCGAGCCCAATACTGTGTAGGGTAAGCCTTTTACATAGAAGTCTAATAGGAAGACCGATGGCATGCGCGGGGTCTTTAATAAAAGCGAGTTTCGCACAAGGAATCAGGCGTTTGACTAAAGAAAACAGAATTACTAATATTTAACAATACCAGAATTTCTTTTTCGAAAAGTCTTTTTTAACCAATTCTTTAGTCTTATCTCTAGCTAGAGCGATTCCGTATCGAATGATCTAAATATTTAAGACATTGTCGCTAATTATTACAAAAATTGGTTCATTTGTAGGCTAGAAGGTTAATAACAATATTTTCAAAAATTATTTGGAAAAATTTTGTCACTAAGCGAGTACTGAGCATAGTCACCGCTATCAATAAAAAAATTTGAAAAAATCTGAGGGAGTGTTTTTTTTTTCAAAAACGAAAAAAAAGTTGTTTGCCAAAAATGTTGAAGAAAAAATTAATTTTTTCCCAAAAGAAATTGTTTAAAAATATTTTAACTAAAAAAATAACATATTGAAAGTTATAAAAATATATAAATATTTTGAGAGAAAACAATAATTTATTTCCAAAAAATCTTGGATAATAAAAATAATAAAATGTTTCCCAAAAACAAAAACTGTTTAAATATATTTTAACTAAAAAAATAAAACAACATACTAAAGCACACTAAAATTTTAAACTATAAAATATTATTTTTCTCGACAAAATATAATTCTTTTACCAAAAACGTGTTATTTAAAAAAAAAAAGGTTTTTAAATATGCATCTAATTATTTTCACCAAAAACATAAAATTTGTTCACCAAAACTTTAAACTAAATTTTATAATTCTTACCAATAAAAATTTTTAGGTATATTTCCCATAAATATATCAAAAATCAAATAGAAATAAAAAATAAAAAAAAATATAAAAATATATAGAAGTTTGAAAAAAAAAAACATTTGTCTCTAAAAATATTAAAAAATGAAAATATATAAATCTTGGAACGAAAAAATATGATTTTTACTAAAAGTTTTTAAAACCAATATAACTTTTTCCAATATTTTTTTTTTATATTAATAAAAAATAAATAAATAAAATAGAAGTTCAAAAAAAAACACATAATAAAAATATATATTTTGAGAAAAAAAATGTATATAAAAATATATATACATAAATATAGAAATCCAATTTTTTCAAAAATTTTTTAATTAAACAATTTAATTGTCCCCAATAAAAACTTTCAGGTATATTTTCAATAAACAAATTTTTAAATGAAAGTACTAAAAATAAAATAGAAATAAGTTATAAAAAAACTATAAAAATATATCGTATAATAGTTTAAAAAAAATATTTGTCTATAAAAAAAAAAACAAAAAATAAATAAAAATATATAAATCTTTTGAAAAAAAAATATGATTTTTTTCCAAAATTTTTTAAAAACCATATAATTTTTCTTAATAAATTATTTTCAATAAAAAAAATTTGGTTAAAATATTTTTTTTATTGAAAAAACATAAAGCTATTGTTCAATAAAAAAGAAATTAAATAAAATAGAAGTTAAAAAAAAACATAATAAAAATATTTATTTTGAGAAAAAATATAAATATAATAATAAATGGGAGGTTGAATTAGTTTTAAAGGTTTTTTTCGAAGATTTGGGGCTTTATTGTGAAAAAACGGTACAAAATATTTTATTCGAAGTATTGACCATCGCTAGCTACAACTTTCGCCCATCTTTCGGGCAATTTCCGGATGCCGTTTCTCCAAAATTCTGGCCGCTGCTTGGCTATCCATGACTCAACCCATATTTTGGTAGCCTCGTACGAGGAGAACCGCTGGTCCGCCAAATCGAGACTCATATGCCGGAACAAATGATAATCGGAGGGAGCTATGTCTGGACTATACGGCGGGTGGGGTAACACTTCCCAGCCAAGCGTTCCAAGGTATTTTTTGACAGGTTGAGCAACATGCGGCCGAGCGTTGTCATGTTGCAAAATAACCTTGTCGTGCCTTTTTACCGTTTCCGGCCGTTTTTCTTTCAATGCCCGGCTTAAACGCATCAATTGCAGTCGGTAACGATCCCCCGTGATTGTTTCGCCCGGTTGGAGTAGCTCAAAATATACGACGCCGACCTGATCCCACCAAATGCAGAGCATGATTTTCTTGCCGTGAATATTCTGCTTGGCCGTCGACGTTGATGCGTGGCCGGGCAAACCCCATGATTTTTTGCGCTTTGGGTTATCGTAGTGGATCCATTTTTCGTCGCCAGTCACCAACCGATGCAAAAAACCCTTCCGATTTTGTCGCTCGATCAGCAATTCGCACGTAAAAAGTCGCCGTTCGACGTCGCGCAGCTTCAACTCGTACGGAACCCAATGTCCTTGCTTTTGGATCATTCCCATCGCTTTTAGACGCTTGCAAACGGTTGATTTATCAACGCCCAATGATTCAGCAAGCTCTTCTTGGGTTTGGCACGAGTCCTCGTTTACCAATTCCCCCAATTCCGCGTCCTCGAACTTTTTGGGCTGGCCAAGACGCTCCTTGTCTTCGGTGTGAAAATCACCACTTTTGAATCGCCGAAACCAGTACTCACATGTTGAAATCGACGGAGTATGGTCTGGGTAGGCCTCCTGCAGCAATTCACAGGCATGGGCTGTATTTTTTTTCAAATTGAAGCAGAAAAGCAAAGCTTCCCGCAAATTGCGTTTCGACGGCACGAAAGTTGACATACTCGGAGCACGAAAACACTGCGTTGTTTATACTTCAGCGAAATGACAGATACTGATAAACAAAGCCTAGGGATGAGGCTTTGTCATGAATATATATTCAGTATTGCCAACGCGATAAAGCGATAAATAGCGCCATCTGTGTGTCACCTTTAAAACTAATTCAACCTCCATAATAAAAAATAAATACAAATAAATATCTAATTATTTTGAACAAAGATATGAAATTTTTTTCTCGAAATTTTTTAAGTATATTTTAAATAAAAAATTAATTTATTTATAAATATTTATAAATATTAAAAATTTTTTTAAAAGAAGATTATAAATATCTATAATAGTTTGAAAAAAATATTTGTCTATAAAAAACAAAAAAAAAAATAAAAAATTAAAATATTTAAATCTTTTGAACAAAAACTATGATTTCTTCTCAGAATTAAAAACAAAAAACAATAATAGGACTATGAATAAGTTCGTGCGGTTTTTTTTCGAAATTTGAAACTTTATTGACGTAAAATGGTTACAAATTTAATATTCAAAATATTGTCCATCGCTTACTACTACTTTTTCCCATCTTTCTGGCAATTCACGGATTCCCTTTGTGAAAAATTCGGTCGGTTTTGCCGCAATCCACGAATCGATCCATTTTTTGACTTCATCGTAATTACGGAAGTGCTGGTCAGCCAGGCCATGTTGCATCGATCGGAAGAGATAGTAATCGGATGGCGCAAGGTCTGGACTATACAGCGGGTGGGGTAGGACATCCCATTTGAGCTTTTCTAAGTATGTTTTGACCACTTGTGCAACATGTGGCCGAGCATTGTCATGTTGCAAAATAACTTTGTCGTGTCTATCGGCGTATTGCGGCCGTTTTTCTCGCAGTGCTCGGCTCAAACGCATCAATTGTCGTCGGTAGACATCCCCCGTAATCGTTTCATTCGGTTTCAGTAGCTCATAATACACAACACCCAGCTGGTCCCACCAGATACACAGCATAACCTTCAGGCCATGAATATTCTGCGCCGACGTCGATGTTGAAGCATGGCCAGGGTATCCATACGTTGCCCGACGTTTTGGATTGTCATAATGGACCCACTTTTCATCGCCAGTCACAATTCGATGCAAAAAACCCTTTCTTTTGTGCCGTTGAAGCAGTTGTTCGCATGCCATAAAACGGCGTTCAACGTCTCTTGGCTTCAATTCATACGGCACCCAATGGCCTACCTTTCGGATCATTCCCATGGCTTTTAAACGTTTGGAAATGGTTGATTGATCAACTCCCAAAGTTTTTGCAACCTCTTCTTGCGTTTGAGCCGGATCTTGATCGAGCAATTCCTCCAATTCGGTATCCATGAACTTTGGCGGCGCACCCTCGCGTTCTTCGTCTTCCAAGCCAAAATCACCACTTTTAAAGCGTGCAAACCACTTCTGGCACGTTCGCTCAGATAGAGCATGCTCACCATAAACTTCCACCAAGATACGATGACTTTCGGCTGCTTTTTTCTTCATATTAAAATAATGAAGAAGAATTCCCCGCAAAAACACATTATTTGGCACGAAATTCGACATTTTCAAGTGTGGTAAAAATATTGTTGTTTACGCTTCAAATAAAAAACTTATACTGACGTTTGTGCCTTACGACAGTAGCTCTCCAATGAATGTTTGGAAATGTGGATCGATGGAATAATAATCAAGTTACGCCATCTGTTGTAAAACCGCACGAACTTATAAATAGACCTATTATAAATTTTCTTAATACATTTTCTTCAATAAAAAAAATTGAATAAAATAAAAGTTAAAAAACAAATATAATAAAAATATACTATTTGAGGAAAAATGTATAATAATAATAATAATACAAAATAAATAATAATATATATGTAAATACTTTGAGAAAAAACAAATTTTTTTCTCGAAACTTTTAAACTAAATAACACAATTTTTCCAAAATAAAATTTGTTAAATTTAAATTTTGAATAAAAGAAGCAAATAATTAATCTTCTCATATATAAAAATGAATGATTGTGTGTATGTCATCGATGAACTTAAAAACTACTGCACCGATTATTATAAAAATTGGTATATGTATGTATTTTTCCACGGAGAAGGTTTATAAATTACTCATTGATGCCACTCGCCACAAGGTGGCGCTGCAGAGTAGCAACTTCTGCCCCGTTCAACCGATATTAGCATTTTTGGCTGCTCAATACCATCAACTTCACCATTCAGCATGGAATACCCAGTGAAACGACAACATATAAGTCCATCGATATTGTGGAGAATCAAGACGAGGTTGTCAACTATCCAACTGAGTTCTTGAATTCGCTTGATTTGCCAGGCATGCCGCCGCACGTTCTTACACTGAAAATTGGCGTACCCATCATTCTTCTTCGACACATAAATCCACCACGACTTTACAACGGAACCAGACTCTCAGTCTAGAAAATGATGAACAATGTTATCGAGGCAACAATTTTGACTGGAAAATTCAAAGGTGAAGACGTACTGTTGCCACGTAGCCCAATGATCCCGACAGATATGCCATGCGAATTCAAACGATGGCTCTAAAAGCCTCGTCTACTAGGCATTTTTCGTAAAGATTTGTGCAAGCACTTGCCATAGCCGTAATGAAAGTATCGGGGGCATTTTTTAAGAACTCGTAAGGAATTCTATCAATCCCTGGAGCTTTGTTTAATTTAACTTTGTTTAGCACAGACCTAACTTCGTCGGGTGAAAAAACTGCCTCAAGCAGATCGTCAGTGTGGAAGTTATGTGCATAGGAAATGTTCTTGTCATTAGCAGTAGAGCTCAGCAGATATTCAAAATAAACCTTAAATTCATGCGGTGGTATAGCGGATACTTGTATGCCATCGCTTAGCATCAAAAAATGTTCGAATGCAAGGGTCCTTTTCGACAAAAGTTTCACTTTTGTTATCTAAGTGAATTGAGCTATTCGCAAGGCTTACTCCAATCCAGCTTTTTTAAGTGCTATGCGAGATATGAGAAAACACATTGAGAAAACCACTAAGTAGCATCACGACAATGGCACTGGACTGGAAGCCGAGTTCGCGATCGACCAAAAAACACTTGGAGAAGGTCGATGCTGCGCGATCTAGCAGATGTCGACATCTCATGGGGACGGTGCAAAAACAACAGCACAGAATCGTGTACGATGGAAGAGTCTTGTCGCGGTTCTATGCTCCTGAGAGGAGTGAACAAGGAAAAAAACAAAACAAAAGCCAGATATAAGGAGAGAGATAAGGATCGTTACACTAGAAAATCCTGTTTGTTATTCCAGTCCGATTCAAATTGGATTATACTGTCATTATCTGGAATCCATTTTATGCCTCCGACTCTAACAGAATTGAGTGAGTACAACGTAGTTTGACTCGTTTGGCTGTCCAGCCGCATAATTTTGATTACCCGTTTCCACCATACAAAGATGTGAGCTTACGACTTGCTCACAAATCAGAAATCTCCTGCCAGTAAGTGAACCATTCAGTCTTTAGTGCTTATGTTCAATGTTATTAGTGGTTTCATGGACTTTTCATCACTGCTTAAGCAGCTACGTTTCAATGTATCAAATAGAACATTGCGTTTCCTATACGCCTTTCATGTTGTAGCATTTAAATCAAATTATTCCTATTTTGCCCCTATTTTGCAGTTCTTGAACTTAATGAAATCTATAGAAAACTAAGTCTTGATTTTGCCATGACAAGTTAGTTCAGTTAGCAGCTGGGCTTATTCCCTATTATTCTTAGGAAAAGCTTTTTGTGCTTAACCTTTCAGTAGCTAACATTAAGAACTTTCTGTATATCTAATCTGTAACGTTTCGTAATTATAGAGTTGATAAAGAAGGGAAATGAAATGAGGTGGATTGATTCACCCACTCTTCACGGGTCTGAATTTACGCCAAGATCTATAAAGGATGAAAAGTCAAAGCCTTTGCTGTGATGGTGCTGAAATTTCTACCAACTTTTCCTCAGCAATTTTATATTTTCTGAGTCCATGTTGCCTATTTGTAGTAGAACTCAAAACACTAAGTCAAATCAGATGATGAGTTCATGTACGAGGTGTTTTCAAAAAGTATCGCGAATTTTGTGTTTTTTCAAAAATTATTTATTTATTCCATTGAGATGATTGAGCTTTGGATTCCACGTCATAACCCACGATTTCGTCACCAGTTTTGACCCTCTGGAGCAAATTTGGGTCGTCGCGGACAGAGTCCAACATCTCATTAGCAATGTTCATGCGTGCTGCTTTTGGTCAAAATTGAACAGTTTTGATACGAATTTTGCGGCGATCCGTCTCATGCCCAAATCATTGAAAAAATCGAATAGCACTAGCCCATCGTTATGTTTAGGTCCTTAGCAGTTTCTCTAAAGGTGATTCGACGACTGGCCAATACCATTTTCTTACTGCATCAATTTTTCCTCTGTTGTTGAAGTGATAAACGTTGTTTTGGTCCAAAGTAGATTCTTCGTATGACACAGTCAACATTCGGAATGCATCCGCGCACTTAATTTCGTTTTACACACAAAATTTGATTAAAGTGCTTTGATCCATCTTTTTGAATAGACACCTTTCTTAGTCTGCTCTTATAACAGCAGAAAACAGCTATGCTTAGGAAGTCACATTTTATTATCTTCAACGATTTTTAACGCTTAGAAGCACGAGGAAAAGCACAAGTTCCCCAAGATGTGGCACCACTATTTTCTATGCCATTATATTTGACACAGTTTCCCGGTGAACTCATACAAATTTCTCCCAAATCACGCGGCAATCTTTTCCTCTGCACTCGTTTTGCTTTATGTGTAGCGATCATCTAAGGCCTTTATCAGTAGGCAATCAATTTAAAAATTACAATTGGCCGCCCAAACATCAGCAGCGGGTGGTTAATTTCTGCGAGAGATATATGTACGTCCCCTCCTGTATGTAAATATATTTGCAGCACCATTTTCGCCAACTCTGCTGCCCACTGTTTCTCAGTAAGCGCGTAGTGGCGGTCTTGTGCGTAGGCGAGCATGCGCCGTAACTGCCATAGCATAAACTGCCAAACAACGGTACGTGGCTGCGTCGATTTTCTAAGGAATTATGCGAATTATGAGTTTTTCGTTGCATGATTGGTGTACGTGCATTATGCGCGTGCAACGATAACGGTCAGCGTCGATGAAGCGCCAATACTTGACTTTTTGTGCCAGCATTTGACTAAGCAATGGACGCTAACCAATTTGGGCACCACGAGGAGGTACCTTGTGGCCTTACTTGCCGCCGCAGCAGTGCAGTTGTGTGTTTGGGGCCTGTGGCCGTGTGAGGCTTTGCGAATAGTCAAAGCCATGTTGTCGCATTTTGTGCGCTGATTGTGAACGCAATTGCGCAGCTTGCCATTAAATTGACATATTAAACGTCAAAGTGGCTGTTGAAGGCGACAGTTGTCGTAGCCGTCAGTTGCAGCATGCCGCAAGGCGCATGTTACCGTTAAATGCAACATCAGTTTGTCACATCGAACAAGGCAGCCGCACAGCTTCCAGCGGCGAAGCTGCCATAGCCAGGTACTCGTCGATTAACTATTGCACATTGCTGCGCAGCGTGGGTGGCATGGCACGTTGCACCACTCAAGCAATTGACGTTTGTCATTGCGCTTGATGTAGACACAACAACGAACGACTGCAACCACGACGACGATGACGATGACGACGGGGACGACGACGACATAATTGATATCCAGCCAGGTTGTATGGTTGTGAAAGTGCCTATACATGCGCAGATGTGTGCGTGTGTGTGTTGAGCAACATGGCAATTTTCTAAATAAAATTGTTAGCGCGCATAGCAACGTCAACCGAAATATGGCCACAATGCGTAAGTTTCTTTGTTTGCCGCAAAAGCGCTTTGCAGCGTTGATGTTGCTTTTGTTTCGATTTTCATTATTGTTATTGCCCGCACAACAACGTTATCAGATCGTAACGCTTTTTTTTTGCTTTTGGGAAGCGATTGTTTTTTTTTGTTTCTTTTTTGTTTTTTTGTTGCTTTATAAATTATATTTCTCTGCGCAGTTTTGCGTTGGCCGTCTGCGGTAGATCTTTATCAAATCTTGCTTGCAACATGGATTTTAATGTTTGAAAATATGTTGGAAAAATTATGACAAGCCATTACAATAACAATAACAACATACCTACATGACTTTAATAGCGAAAAAATTGATTAAATGACTAACTATGCGCGGAGCCTCTAGAAATAGTGAGTTTTTGGCTGCAAGAAATTAATGAAAAGAATGTCCGTAGTTAGCGGATTAATTTTTTTTTACTTAGTTATCGAAAGTACCTACTAGCGGTGGGTTGTGGATTCAAAACCAACTATCAGCACGGATGTTGGCCATTAAAAACGTAAAATAAAAACTATCTATAGTTTGGAGACAGAAATGGATGGCAGAAAGGTCTGGCATCCACCTACCATTCAGACAATTTTTTAACAAACAGGACAAAAATGGAGTAGTAGTAGGAGCGGCTGTCTTTTGCCCGCAATTTGATCTCCAAAATCCTTTCAGATTCCCTAATTATATATATAATTGGCGCGTACACCCTTTTTGGGTGTTTGGCCGAGCTCCTCCTTCTATTAGTGGTGTGCGTCTTGATGTTGTTCCACAAATGGAGGCAGATATTTTTTATGAGGAGCTTTTTCATGGCATGGTTTGCCTTTGCCTGCCGAGGGGCAGTATATTTCCAGCTGAAATCTATGCCGCAACAAAAGCAGCTGAATTGGCTCTGGTATTAAACCCTCTCAGTACTCGCACAGTCATTTTTATTGATAGCCAAGCGGTTTTTAAAATATTTAGGGCTCCTTGGTCTAACTCGGAATGTGTTCAACAATGCAGATCCAAAATGGATGAACTCTGCGGCAATGGGCAGGTCACTATTTACTGGATACCTGGAGACAAAGGGATATAAGGAAATGAGAGAGCCGATGAGCTCACTAAGGCAGGTATTCACTTGCCGAGATTGAGGGCCTCAACCATATACCCATCACTCTCCTTTCTGAAAACGGAACAGAATGAGGAACTAGCTCTGGAAACGCACTCTATATGGGAACTACGAAACTGGCGAAATTATGCTAAAGACCGCATATAAAAACAACAAGTATTATTTTATTACTCTCTAGAAAAGACTGCAAAATATTGGTTGGAGCACTGACGGAACACTGGCGCACCCTACATCGCGCAGCCACAATGGGATTAGTTCAGAGCGATGCGTGTAATACATTCAACGAAGCGAATGCTAGGGGTACTTCGGAACACCTATCATATCAGATCATTTGCCACTGCCCTGCTCTTTGTGGGACTCGATAAATGTGCCTATGAGCAACATATTTTTCAACCTTAAGGCATATTGCTGACAAAAGGCTGAACGGCTTATTTAAACTTGTGAAGATGTTCATTAAAAATCACATAAAATAATATCTTCGACCGCAAATACATAGCACTGATAACACAAGGGATCCTAGAGGTCTGAGGGAGATCTTTCTACAGATCAGCCAGCACTACCTGGCCTAACTTTGGGGACAGAATAAGCCTTTAAAGCTACTCATTTGTAGAATAGTGACACTAGTGGGAGAGTTGTAAATGTGTTATTAATTATAGTAACCAACAGGCTTTATAATTACCAGTTTCTTCTTAACTTTCAAAAACGTTTTAGTTTATATTATTTTATATAAAATATTTGCTTTTATCAAACTTTTTTCTACGTATTGTTATGTTTTGATAAGTTATGTTATGTCGTTAATTTTAAGTTATGATTTCTTATGATAAATGTGCTGTGTTATGTTCTGTTATGTTTTGTTATGCTATGTTATGTTGTCCTATGTTTGCTTATGTTGTGTTATGCTCTATTATGTTATGTTACTTTTACATGCCATTTAGTTTTACTTTATTATTTTAGCTGTGTGCGCAAATTTTTGCCGCAAAAAACTTTACATAAAATCCATCTGCCGTTTGTTGATGGGGTAAGCCTGTAGACATTCCATATGTAGAGTTATTATTGTATTATTACTATGATATTATTTTTAGTTAGAATTGCATATGCTAATCAACGAATTTTGTGATAGAATTTTTGTATCAAAAGTTTGGTTTTGTTTATGCTTTTTTAATTTTTTATTTAATTTGCGCTTATTTTTCAATTGTTTTTATGTAAAGCTGTGTCAGCTTTGTTCAATTATGTATGTAAAATCTTGCTATGTTTTCACACGTTGTTCTATTTTCTGCTATATTATGTAAAGTTTTGTTATATTTTCTCGCGTTATTCGGTTTTGATTTGTTATGTTTTGTTATGTTATATTATGTTGTGTTATGTTGTTATGTTGAGTTATGTTATGTTATGTTATGTTATTTTGCACTTTTTTATATTTATTTATTTGTCTTTTTATTTTTATTTGTTTCACTTATTTTTTTATTTGCTTTACTTCATTTTTTTAATTTTTTGTTACTTACACTATTAAGTTATGTTTTGCTGTTTGGTGTAATTTTTTAAGGTTTCTTAAATATCAAGCTGTGTTATGACATCGCGCTCTGTTAAGCTATGTTTGGTCATGTTATGTAAAGATTTAATATATTTTGTAGCGGTAATCTCTTTTGACTTATTATGTTATGTTATGTTGTACTATGTTATTTTGTATTTTTATTTTTATCAAAATCTTTAATTTAATTCACCCTATTTTTTCAAGTTTTTTATGTTAAATTCTGTTATGATATGCCATGCTATGTTAAGTTATGTTTTATTATGTTGCGTAACATTGCTCTTATATTTCTTGCATTAATCTGTATTGCCTTATTATGTTGGGTTATGTTATGTTCTGCTATGTTATCTTATGTTATTTAGTTATTTTGCATGTTTTCCAATTATTTAATTTATTTTACTACATTTTTTAAAGTTTGTGTAACATTTATCTTATATTTTTTCCAAAAATCTGCTCAGACGGGTTATGTTAGATTATGTTATGTTATGTTATATTATTTTGTACTTTCGTATTTTTTTTTAATTTTTAAATTCATTTGTTTTGCTATGTTATGTTATGGTTCTTATGCTGAGTTTGGTTATGTTTTTTTTATTGTTATTTATTTAGTTTTTTTTGTGCTCAATTTTATTTCAAATTATTTGATTTTCTGATATTTTATTTCGTTTTATTTTATTTTATTTTATTTTATTTTAGTTTATTTATTTTATTTTATTTTTATTTATTTTATTTAATTTCATTTAATTTAATTTAATTTAATTTAATTTAATTTAATTTAATTTAATTTAATTTAATTTAATTTAATTTAATTTAATTTAATTTAATTTAATTTAATTTAATTTAATTTAATTTTATTTTATTTTATTTTATTTTATTTTATTTTATTTTATTTTATTTTATTTTATTTTATTTGAGCTTAATCCATCTCGGCTATTGCCGGAGATTACACATCCCGGATAAAATTTTCAAGGGATTGTGCTCTGGTGGAGCGTAGTCCAAGTTCTACGCCCATGCGATTGCTATTGCTTAAATATTTAAAAATCTACGAACTATTGCACATGTGTCCAGTATGGTCGACTTCTGCATGTCTTCTAAGAGGTGTTGGCAGTCATACTTCTTCAAGTTTTTTATTAAATGCTTAGGCACTAATCCAGTGGAAGATATAATTATTGGTATTATATTCACTTCCCTCGCTTTGTACATCCGTTTAAGTTCTATGGCCAGAGCTGCATACTTCGATACTTTGGTGGAGTATGTGCTTTGGATGTTGCGATTAAGGGGCACCGCTATATCGATTACTTCGATCGTTTTATTTGTCTTGTCGAACAAGATAATGTCAGGTTTGTTGGCAGCTGCTGTTTGATCTGTGGATATAAATCTGTCCCAGTACAGTTTAAAATTTGCATTTTCGATTATTGCCTTTGGTTCATATTTAAAATACAAGACTTCTGCTTGTAAGAGACCGTGTTTGATCGCGAGTTGTTGGTGGAGGATCTTTGCTATATTGTTATGTCTCATGACATATTCACGGGGGGCAAGTACGCTACATCCAGCAATTATATGGTCGATTGTTTCACCGTAAATGCCGCACCTTCGGCATCTATCTTCTATTGCCTCGCCATGTATCGACCTTCGGAAATTCCTTGTTGGAATAACTCGGTCTTGGATAGCGATTGCGAAACCTTCTGTTTCAGAAAATAGTTTTCCTCTTTTCAACCATAAATTGGATGACTGTGCGTCTATCCATTCCATTTCGAGATCATGCGGATGGGCACCGTGTATTGTTTTTGCCTTCCATGCTGCGATCATTTCTGCTGGGGATTTAACCCCCTCAGGTACTGGGATATTCTGCTCCATCAGACTTAGCGGGGTAAAGCCATTATCTGCCATAGCGATAGCTTTAAATAGATGGGACTCGCTGCTTAGAAAATATGTACGTAACTTCAAAGTTTGCGAAAAGTGTAGGCGCGCTATATTAATGATTCCTCTCCCACCAACGTTTCGAGGAAGCGATATTCTTTCCACAGCGCTTTGAGGGTAATGGCTTTGGAACTTTGTGAAAGTGGTGCGTATCAGCGTTTCAATCCGAAGGATGTCTGTCTGAGACCATTTTATTACTCCAAACGAGTATGTCAAAAGAGGTATGGCCCAGGTATTGATTGCCTTGCATTTATTTCCACTGTTCAGACTAGTTTTTAATATAGCTTTCAGTCGTGCCTCAAATTTTTTAATGAGGTTTTGCTTTACTAGCGTGTGGTTGATTCCTTTAAGTTGCAGAAATCCTAAATATTTATAAGATTCGCTGCTATGCAAGTTGTCTATAATCGTATTTTGGTCTACTGCGTAGTTTTCTTCGGATTCATCAAGCTGACCTCTAATCAAATGTATTATTTTGCACTTATCTGGTCCAAATTCCATTCCCACGTCATCGCTAAAAGCTTTAGTGGCATCTATCAGCTCATATAGCTTATGCTTTTTGTTTGCGTACAGTTTCAAGTCGTCAACAAACAGAAGATGGTTGAACGTGTGCTCTCTTACTTCAGTTTTGAGTATAAAGCCATTTTGTTTAAGTGTGAGAAGCCTGCTAAGTGGATTGAGACCAATGCAGAACCATAACGGGCTTAAGGCATCCCCTTGGAATATACCACGTTTGATTGAAATCTGTTTCGAAACAGTTCCATTTAGAACCAGTTTTGTATTCCACTTGCTCATTAAGCGGCCCAAGAGGGCAACAGTGGCAGCATCGATTTTGTATATTCTTAATATCTCTAATAGGTAATCATGCGGCATTGAATCAAAAGCTTTTTTGTAGTCAATAAATGCGACGCTTAAATTCCGCCTTCTTCTCAGAGCTACTCCTGTGATAACAGTGTCTATAATAAGCTGATCTTTACAGCCCATTGTGCGCTTCCTGCAACCTTTCTGTTCTTCACATAAAATGCTGTTACTTTCACAGTGTTCATATATTCGGTTAGCGATAATTTTCGTCAAGAGTTTGTATGTCGTGCTCAAGCAAGTAATTGGGCGGTATTTTGCTGGATCAGCAGATGGTGCGTCCTTTGGAAGAAGATAAGTTACTCCGGCAGTGAGAAATTCTGGGATAGCAGCTATATTTTTCAGTAGCTCGTTGTAGCATCTTGCGAGTGCTTCGTGCATTACTGAGAGCTTTTTAAGCCATATGTTGTGTAGCTGGTCTAGGCCAGGGGATTTCCAGTTAGCTGAAGTACATATATTATTCTTTATTTCTTCTGCTTTTATGTCGTAGAAGTGCATTGGTGCAACGTTATCCGCTTTTTCTTTTTCTTTGGCTAACCAATTCGCATCAGCATTGAAGAGTTTTGCTTGTGCCCATATTTTCTCCCAAAACTGCTCTAACTCTTGTTGTTGTGGATATAATGTCTGAGATTCTGCATTGCTGTTTTGTTGCAGATTTCTATAAAAGCTTTTTTGATTTTTGTGGAAAAGCTGGTTTTCCTTCCGCCTCTGATTACTTTTGAGGTATCTTCTTAATCGCTTTGAGTAAGCGGCGAGTTGCTGTACTTTCCTATCAATTATCTCTGATAATTGGTCAAGACCCACAGTCTGAGGCTTAAGCGGCGCGATGATACTAGATACATGCCTTAACAACCTTTTAGATTTAGCCCCATTTTTAAATGAAGTAAGCCTCCCTATAGATTCTCTTAGACCGGCAATTCGTGTTTCGAGTCTTCTTTGCCACCTGGGGACTACTGGCGTTTTTTGCGTTGTTTTATTTTTAAATGTCTGTACCTTTGGGTGCTTCCCCAGTAATCGTACAGTAGTAAGAGCAGAAACATAAAAGAGAGTGTTAACATATTCCAAGTTGGTGCTATTGGCGACATATGCTGGCAGAATTTTCGAGTTAAGTGTTTTAACCACTTCGTTTAATTTTTCCGATTCGCCTAATCGGGGTATCCTTGGTCTTAGCAAAGGATCCATACCTTCATAATTCGCCAGATAATTAAGGAAAATATCTTTCACCTCCCGTTCTTCATTAGTTTCTGGACCATCGCTTTCAATACTTTCATAGATCAAGTTAAGTTCAGGTTGTACGTTGGTAAATTCCGCTAAATCTTCAGGCTGTGGGTTGCGTGCCTCGGTTATCTCTGGTGTTATTTCTTCTTCGCTTCCTTCCACTCCTCGTAGCTCGTTGCGTATTGCACTTTTAATTTCCTCTTGCTTTTCTTTTCTTACATATTCGTGTTGGAAGATTGCTTTTTTTCTTGTAGCAAGGCTATTTTCGGTTAGCTTCCCATTCAGATGTCTATATCTTCTTAGAAACAGGTCTAGCATTCTCTCACGATAGGTCGTCATGTGCTCCGGTTCTTCACAATTTGTGGAAATGTAGTAGCAGCGCAGGACATATTCATTCATTTCCGTTGTCCATTGAATACGCTGTCTAACACGGCCTGCTCTTGTGGTCCCAAGATTAACTTGAGAAACACTTGTCGCAGTGTTGGGGTTTTCGTGTTGTTGTTGTTGTACCACTGGCGACTCCGCTATCTGATGCCGATGAGCAGAGCCCTCGCCGGCAGCCGTGGCTTCTGCCGACACTTGAGCGAATATCCTCGCTCGGCTGCAATCATTAGATTCCTCTATAATGCGGCTCTCCGTTTTTCGAAACGGGTAATTGCATTTTAAACCTTCTGCCAGGTGGTTTACAGATTTCCTTCTGGGTTAACTGTGTCCTTCAGACATGCATTCACACAGCCGGCATGTTAGGCATTTTAGCGGTATGTTTTCTTCTTCGCTGAAACTTCGGAGCCGTGGAGTCGTTACTTCCAGCACCCCTCGGTGAGGGATGTCCGTGCGGGGTCGTGACTAGGGGCCGCGGGGTTGTCATGCCCGTCAACTCTCTAATGAGAGATGCCCTTGCGGGCATTATTTATTTTATTTTATTTTATTTTATTTTATTTTATTTTATTTTATTTTACATTTGCTTTTCTTTTCACTCATTAATGCCGCCATTGTCACTCGGCCCGCAAATGACAGCTAAATTTTGAGTTGCACTTGCTGCGCGCTACTCGTTACTTGCAACACACTCATAATGGCATTCCGCATGACAGCTAACTATAATTCCCAGTTGCCACTTCAGCAGCGCACCTATGTGCATTATCGTACGTACACTTGCCGCCAATCCCATGCGCCTTGTAGCTTTCAACACTGCAGTAGCAACCATCATCGCCATTACCGCAGAATCGAAAGAAAAAACAACAACAGTCACCAGGCACGCTGATGCTGCCACTGTCAATGCCAATGATTGTCATCTGCAACACAAAGCGGCAACGTTGTCGCTGCAGGCACTACGTGGCCCACTCTATTGTCAATGTTGCAACATGGCGCAAAATATTCCACATGCGAGTTTGTATGTATGCGCTTATGTTGCCAACTGATAATGATGTGACAAAACACAAGTTGCCATGACGCATACGAGCGGCAAGACACTATCAACACTTGCTTCGCAAATGTTGCCACAGCGCATAGCAGCAGCAGCAGTGACAACAACAGCTATAAAGCAATAAAAATCACTGCAGGCATTTCAGCGGCCCAAACGCCAAAGCACCTGCTCACCCAAAAGCGACACGTAGAGCGGCATGTATTGCAAGTATTCGTGTGCGTTGCAAGTAGTATGTATGTGTGAGCCCAAGGCGCTTTTTGGCTACCCACTGGAAGCGCATGCGTGCGAACTCTCCCCACTTAAGTATGTAGCTGCGTCCAGACAGAGAGGGAGAGAGAGAGCGCGAGAGAAGGGAGTGAAGGTAGTCAGCGCGGCGGCACAAAATCATTAACGTGATTGTCACACGACGCGACGGCCGCCTTTCATGTGCGCCATGCACAATCGTTCGCGCGGTGGTTGTTGTTGTTTTGACCGCTGTCATCATTACACCAACACTAGCAGCGGCACCAGCACCACCACCGACAGTGGCAATAGTAACAGTTGCAGTTATTGCAGCCGCTGTCAACTACCAACTACCAGCTGCCGTTGCCACTGCACACATTGCGACGTCGTCCGTTGCGGCACACATCTTCTTCTTCTTCTTTTACCCAAGTACGTGCCTGGTTGCAATGGGTCGTTTGGTGCAACTTGCGTTTATTTGCCGATTTTTCCTCTTGCGTTTGTTGTTGTTTTGGTCTTGTCGCTTTGTTAGACATTTTAAGCAAAACTGACATTTTGACAGCGATGCGTGATAAACTGCAAAGTGTCGCGTTTCTTTCGGCGCTCCTCACCATTTCCTCGTTTGTGATAATGTGGCCTGTGTTGCGCTTTGTTGCTTTTTTGGTATCTGCTTGCGCTTGCTGCAGCTATCGCTTTATTGCTACGAGAATTGCGCTGGCGCAAGTGTCGCTTTTAATTTAGTCTCACGAGCTTGCGGTTAAGTGGCCAAATTGACTGTTGCTGATAGCAGTTTTCTTGTTGTTGCTTTCAAAGATGCCGAGGCCAGTTGAAGTTTTTTACGCTCAGCGAAAAAAAATGTATTTTTTACGTGTTGCAAGGAAGTTTTTGTGATATCGATGTCTAGCTAGGCTACCCCCACTCAGTTATCGAGTCAGCCTCTCATTTTTTTCGAGTATTCAATATTCCTGCGGCAACTTGGAAACTAAAAAGCAATGGGGAGGTTATGGAAATTAAATATTTAACTGAACTCCGGTGTGGATACCTGGAAATTCAAGCTGAGTTTTTGGGTGTTTGAGGTGTTGATCGGCTGAAGAGTTTTGCTTACCCTTGACTGATGGGAAAGGATCTAAATGTGAACTTATGCCTTCAACTACCCTGCAGAATAATTCTTGTACCTATACTTGGTGTAGTAAAAAGCACTGCATGCTTTCCGCTAGATGTCCTTCGTGCGCCATGATGAACTCGGACCATTATTTACTAATATAGATAAAATGCTTTGACGGATTCAGGTTTCGCGAAGAAAGTTCTGTGTTACAGCCCTCCACATTAAAGTAGAAAAATGGAAACTACAATAAATTCATCACTCACCTCCAAAGCCAAATCGGAGTAAGCAGCGATTTTTTTTTGCTGCTTATGCAGCAGCGAAATGATAATATCAACGATTCCCTTCTGAGAATTCGGAAATGTTGAAAACATCATGGCAATCGTTGCTCAGTAACTCAAGTTGGTCAAGACTGATTAGAACATTTCGCATGGGTATTATGGAGAGGCCAACAGTTTTAAGCCGACTCCGTACGGTAGATGGTTTTTCATGAGGAGCTTTTTTAGTACACGAAAACTCTCACTCGGAGGCTTGCCATTGCGTTTCGAGGGGCGACCGCTAGAAGAAACAACTTTTCTTTTTATCATTTGGTGTTTCATGCACAGAGATTCGAGCCTAAGCGCTTCGGAACGGTAGTCACGGAACAACCCATTCGGCTACGGCGGCCACTGTCGAACAACCAGATTTAAAAACGGTGTAATTGAACCCAACATTCAGCGGTCAATAAAAACTCCAGAGGAAAGGCGAAAGATTGATGTTTCATCCTCGAAATGAAGCGTACACATTTTGCGAGCTCTTACTTCATCAAACGTAATACAGAGGCTTATCAACACATAAATTTATGATGTCAACATGTTTCCACAATCTCGCATTTTAAGATTTTAATTGAAAAACGAAGTGCAAAACCAACTTTCAACACCATTATCGTAAGACTGAAAAAACCTACATCTTTTCGTACCCACCGAAGGATAAAATTAAAGCTGTGAGTTGGCTTGAAGTTATTGCCCAGTTAAACCCAATTAAAGGCGTTTCAGGCCGCGGGCCTTAAAGGTGTGGTGAAATATGGCAAGAAAAAAAACCGCGAACTAAAAGCAAAACAAGAGAGGTAACATCAACGAATTATGACTCAGAACGCAAGCAAAAAACACGCATACACCAGAATAAGACACTTAAAGCAAAAACTAAACAAAAAAAAACTAACCAACAAGGAGCGGAAAGAAGTGAAAGCTCAACGGGCAATCGCTCAAAACGTCAACAATAAAATTAAGTAATCAACCAAACTGACCACACACAACATGACACAACAACAGCAGCCCAACAGCAACGTCAGTAACAATTGCAACTACAACTACAACAAGAAAACTACAACAATTCCCGTAAGGGATTCCGAAAATTTCGCCACAACAACCGGCTGAGCATGTGCAACTTACGTGAAAAAGAACAGCAGCAAAAAGTGCAACAAAAGGTTGCTCAAAAACAATGGAATGAGCAGCAGTGATGATTGAAAAAAAATTCCGAGTCTAAAGCAGAAAACAATAAACGATTGAACAGCCATTGAACCGGTGAATGAACGCTTTGGACTGAGCCGAAGGTGCAACGGGGAATTTAAGGTGGAGCTGCCAATAGGAGTACAGGAGTGGACAAAACAGCCAGCACTTAAAACGAAAAAAAACAACAAGAGATACAAACAAGAAAGGACAGGCAGGCACGCTGGCATATCGACAGCCAACTGAGCAGCAAGCAGACACATATGAGTAGTGTAATTGGGCGCAGGCAGGACCACCATCAAAGGATGATGGCCGTATAAAAAGCAGCGTTAAAAAATGATGTTGTTTCCGCAAGCAAAAAAGTGCGAAAACCAGTCAACAACAGCAAAATAGCAATGCATAAAAAACTTGCAAGGCATAAAAAACATGCAATAATAAAATAAAAGCAATGAAAAATGGAGGTGAGAGCTAAAACTGCAGCAGCGCTACGGTGGCAACTACATCACATGTATTGATAAGCAAATGAATTTGGAAAGAGGCTTAAGTTATTAAGTAGTTGCAGTAGCGATTATGAGTTGGGTGAAGTGGAAAGAAAATAAGAGTGAAGATCAAGTAGATAAATGAGATAAAGGAGATAGTGGAACAACAACAAATTGCAATGATGTAATGCATGTGCGGCGAAATCCAGTTATTATGGGCACGAGAACTTTAGGACACTGCAAACTTGCGCTTTATTGCACTAAAATTTAATGGGCTGATCAAATTTTAAAAATGCTGATTAAAGGACTTGACATTTTTATGAAATTTTATCGAATTTTTATAAATTTTATACCAAAATTGAAAGTATGATACTGGTCAAGGCGAACTTATTAAAGGTGGTGTTAGTAAATCAGCTGAGTTGTTCTTTTTTCTCTTTCGCCGTGTCCATGTGGCTGTCAGCCAAGAATGAAACAAGGCGAATTCATTATTGGTTTTCTAGTTTCTCAATACTTTGCTTAAACAATCAAACGTAAAGAACATTGTTGTTGGTCTAATGGCACCACCTTTAATGAATGCGCTTTGATACTGGTTGTAGAATTGCTGGCATATGCCGATGATTTTGGCATAACTTTTTTGTTTTTTAAATTGGACCTTAAGACATCGGTAATGACGCATATCGCATGCGATAGAACAATGAGCTGTATGAGCTTTGCGGCAATACAGACAAAGTGCAGCGAATAATAAAAATATTAAGATCCAGCAGCTTCGTTGGCTGAATCAGGTCGTTGGAATAGAAACAAACACTCCGGCTCTGAAAGTATTCGATGCGGTACCAGCTGGTGGTAGCAGAGAAACAGGAAGTTCAACTGTGCGTTGGAAAGATTAGATGAAGAAGAATATGGGTTCAACTGGCGCCGGTTAGAGCGACCTAAAAAAATGACAAAATCTCTTAAGCGGTTATCACGCCAATTAAGAAGAAGAAAACGGTTGTAGAAATAACTATATTAAGAAACAATAACACAAATTAAAAAATGCCAATAAGAATATAATAAATGATAAAAAAAAACTTCCCAGAACAGATGCTAAAATCAGTTTATGAATAAGGTATCATGGCTCGTGGTCAGTTCATGTTACGCTCAAAGTCAAGCAGCAAGAAAATTACAATATGAATGTAACGAAAGATAACGAGCATGGCTCGTAATGGGTTCAATTTATGCTCAGAGTTAATCAAAGTTAAGAAAAGTACCATAAAATGAGAGCTTTTTCAAACAGAGCTTTCAACTCAATTTATAAATGGAAAAAAAATATGGTTAGTAGTGGGTTAAGGTTGCACTCTGAGTCAATAGTAGAGAAAAAATGCCCATGTGAATGTAAGAAAAGATTGAAGAATTCCCAGAAGAGATGATGAAATCAATTTATAAATTAATCAACATGTCTTGTAGTGAGTTAAGGCTATACTCGGGGTCAAAATAAATAAGAAAATTATAAGTGGCGAATGGGTTGTTCCGTGACTAGCATTCGGGAGCGCATAGATTCGAGTCTCTGTGCATGAAACACCAAAATAATAGAAATAGTTTTTTCTATTAGCGATAGCTGCACGGCAGGCAATGCCAAACCTCCGAGTGAGAGTTTCTGTCATGAAAAATCTCATGATAAAAAACCTTTTGCAATTCGTAGTCGGCTTAAAACTGTAGGTCCCGCCACTTGTGGTAGAACATCAAGACCGCAAACCACAAATAGGAGGAGTAGCACGGCCAAACACCCAAAAAAGGTCTAAGCGTACTTACTTAGACCTGCCATAAGTTCTGTTACAAGTTATGTATATGAAGTTATAATACCTTTTTTTAATTAAGTTAGGCCATTCAATTATTGCAGCATGCACGGTTTGAATGGATATTGACGTCGCTGCTCGAACCAAAGATTGTTTAAGACTCCCCAAATTTTTTTGAGGTCTTTCGACAGACCAGGTTTTTCTATTCTCACCATAAAGTGTAGCCCAGTAGATTCAGATCTAGACTTCCAGACGACCAATCTTCTGCAGCTATGAACCCAGGAATATTGTTTTTTAGCCACTGCTGGGTGGTTTTTGCTTTATGAGCTGGAGCGGAATCTTGCTGGAGGATTCAAAGCTCTGCATTCAAGAGAATACCGCCCAACTTTTCGTACGATTTCTTCAAGGATGAGTAGCTTATATGTTTGTAATGGTAAGGGTATCAGCGTCACGGCTTTCATTATTGCCATCAGTGCCTGAAAGACACTCCGGTAGTTGGGGTACACACCTCCGCCCAACCTGCCCTCAAGCTTTGAACCATCTGTGTATACATGGATGGACTCGTCCTGTCCTATATTGACCCGTTCCTACTCTTCCCTTGAGGGTACGAGGGTCGTAAGTGGGGGCTAACATTTCATAAAAAGGAAACAATTGTCAAAATTCGTGATTAAAGCCAAAATATTGACTACTTCAACATTTTTATTTACTATAATTCATTCTCGACATGATCGTCCCTTCCGTGTTGTGGGCTCTTGAAGTTATGCCAGGCAGTAAGCAAATAATTTTTGGAATCGATGTTTCGTTGTGTTGCACTACCCGCTGAGTCTGTTCAATTGCATTATTCTTAGAATATTATAACTTGTATACCCTTTTTAGGTAGCGCCATCTATGTGTGATTTCCGATGCCATAGGTGTACACTTCATTCTTCGACTCTTAGTTAAGATTGTCAGTTGCGTGCTTGAGAGCCATTACTCCTCGGAGTAAACGTTGCTCCAGCGGTAAGCGGACATCTGGTTACAATCCTCAAACATTCCCAATAAATAATAGGACTATGAATAAGTTCGTTACGGTTTTACAACAGATGGCGTAACTTGATTATTATTCCATCGATCCACATTTCCAAACATTCATTGGAGAGCTACTGTCGTAAGGCACAAACGTCAGTATAAGTTTTTTATTTGAAGCGTAAACAACAATATTTTTACCACACTTGAAAATGTCGAATTTCGTGCCAAATAATGTGTTTTTGCGGGGAATTCTTCTTCATTATTTTAATATGAAGAAAAAAGCAGCCGAAAGTCATCGTATCTTGGTGGAAGTTTATGGTGAGCATGCTCTATCTGAGCGAACGTGCCAGAAGTGGTTTGCACGCTTTAAAAGTGGTGATTTTGGCTTGGAAGACGAAGAACGCGAGGGTGCGCCGCCAAAGTTCATGGATACCGAATTGGAGGAATTGCTCGATCAAGATCCGGCTCAAACGCAAGAAGAGGTTGCAAAAACTTTGGGAGTTGATCAATCAACCATTTCCAAACGTTTAAAAGCCATGGGAATGATCCGAAAGGTAGGCCATTGGGTGCCGTATGAATTGAAGCCAAGAGACGTTGAACGCCGTTTTATGGCATGCGAACAACTGCTTCAACGGCACAAAAGAAAGGGTTTTTTGCATCGAATTGTGACTGGCGATGAAAAGTGGGTCCATTACGACAATCCAAAACGTCGGGCAACGTATGGATACCCTGGCCATGCTTCAACATCGACGTCGGCGCAGAATATTCATGGCCTGAAGGTTATGCTGTGTATCTGGTGGGACCAGCTGGGTGTTGTGTATTATGAGCTACTGAAACCGAATGAAACGATTACGGGGGATGTCTACCGACGACAATTGATGCGTTTGAGCCGAGCACTGCGAGAAAAACGGCCGCAATACGCCGATAGACACGACAAAGTTATTTTGCAACATGACAATGCTCGGCCACATGTTGCACAAGTGGTCAAAACATACTTAGAAACGCTCAAATGGGATGCCCTACCCCACCCGCCGTATAGTCCAGACCTTGCGCCATCCGATTACTATCTCTTCCGATCGATGCAACATGGCCTGGCTGACCAGCACTTCCGTAATTACGATGAAGTCAAAAAATGGATCGATTCGTGGATTGCGGCAAAACCGACCGAATTTTTCACAAAGGGAATCCGTGAATTGCCAGAAAGATGGGAAAAAGTAGTAGTAAGCGATGGACAATATTTTGAATATTAAATTTGTAACCATTTTACGTCAATAAAGTTTCAAATTTCGAAAAAAACCGCACGAACTTATTCATAGTCCTATTATTAATATCGTTTCAAGTAAATTTCGTCAGAGAATGAGAGAGAGAGAAAGAATATATATCTATGGTAAATAAATTCACAACATTTGCAGAGAATACAAATAGACAAAATTTACAAAAACCGGAGAACGGGTCGACCGGTGTAGGTAAACGCCAGTCACAAACCGTAGGCGCCAAAAAAACGCCAAAAAAATTGGGACAAAAAAAACGCCCCAAACAGTAGGCACCAAAAATATATTTCCTACAAGTTTGCACCAACAAACAAGCGTCAAATAGTAGGCAGTGTTATTTCTCACTAGAAATTAGCAACGACAAGGAAAAACTCAGGAAAAATAGCCTAAAGTGTATCTAAGCTATATATAAGGTATAGCTCTCTCCCCTTTTCCTCTACGTTATAACGCTTTTCTCACTCGCGGAACGAAAATGCCTAAAACGTTGCATTGCCTTGAAATTTGACTCTCCATTCTTGTTCGTCCATCGACGCCTAGGTTAGGTTAGGTTTGGTAATGATGGTTACCCAGAGAGTGGGCCCACTTGGACGAAAAAGTTTGGTTCATCCTTTGTGATACCATTACAAGAGGGGGAAAAGAGGTGAAGGAAAAGACGCGATAGCACGAAAGTGAAAGGGGTGGGGAAGGTTGAGTATTTGTGGACTATGAACGGTGACTGGTCTGCGGTTGTGTTAACCTCTTTATGCTGCTGATGAAGTTCATCAGATTTTTGTTATCAAGACCCGCTATATCAGCAGGCGCTGAAAAGAAGTGAGAACCAAGATGCTTGAATCTCAGTCCCGCGAGAGCTGGGCAACTGAGGAGCAGGTGCTGAGATGATTCCTCCTCATCCTCCATACAGCTGACGCAAAGAGGACTCGAAGTGATACCGAGTCTCACGGCATGTGTACCCCGCGGACAGTGCCCCGTGAGGATGCCTACGAAATTTGAGAGATGAGATTTTGTCATCCCCAGAATATCCCTCGAACGCCTTCTATCCAAATGTGGCCAGAAAGACCTCGCAACCTTACACGTTCGTGTACTTGCCCAGCGCTCGCTGAGTTGGTGCAAAACCCATTCTTCCAGGAGTAGAGCGCAGGTTTTCAAGGGGATCCTGATCCTCTCCTTTCGCGAGCACACCGTCTCACAGGTCCCTTGTCTGGCCAACTCGTCGGCTTCACAGTTTCCAGAAATGTCACTGTGACCAGGTACCCGTCGTCGCCTAAAAAGTTTCACTTGAAAAAAAGTCATCACTCATCGTAGTAAGTGGATGAAAACCTGTGGAGGCTTACACGCGCACTTTTAATGAGAAATAAATTAGATTCACTTACAATTCCCATAAATTCTCGTATGCATTTATTTCAGTGAGGCGCTTGTCCTAATTATAGTTATGTATGATTTGTTATGCGCGCACATAAAGTGCGCATGTTCACCTGCCATCAGCTGCCACAATTAATTACTCATTTGACCGCAGATTTTTTTCACTCCTTTCATTTATGTGTTGTTCGCGCTTAAGAGATTGACTGCAGTTTTTTAATTACCTGTGAGACTGGCCTTTGGCCTTCAAAAGCTTGACACACACACACAAACACACACACATATATTTGGCCAGCTACTGCATTGTTTCAGAAGAATGTTGCTTGGCAATCTAATAAATAAGTAAATAATTTAAATATGCATAAAAACATCATCAATGGGTGTGGCACAATGCACAATTAATGTGTGTGTATGAGATGAGTGCGGTAGATATGTATTGAAAGAGCAGGGCTACAATGTTGCAGGCACGCACATGTCAAGTTGCCCAGTTGTTGCTGCACTTGCTGTTGTACGTTGCTTTTGCGCGCAAGTGTCATAAATCTCAAACCACTTTTTATATGTAAATTCATATGAAGATTATGTTGAGGGTATAAAACAATAATGAAATGAAATGCATGAATTCGGTCTGACTTGACTAAGACTTCCCGCACTATTCACTTCTGCGCTGTTTATTACTCGTTTCACCTTCAATTTGCTGCCTTCCTGCAGAGCTTAAAATGCACGCTAATTAATTGCCATCACTTTTCGGTTACTCTATGCAGCCTTTTTAGAGGCATACATACATAAATACATCCTTACATACATACATTCATACACTCAAACTTCGGTTAACATTTATTAGTTCCTTTTAAATTGCATTTTAAATAATTAACCTAAACATTTGCTGTTGTTATTGTTCTTTCGTTGCAGAATTATTAATACATAGATGTATTTTTTTGCTTAGCTGCAAAAAAACAATTAATGATACTTATTATTTATGACAGCCACAAAACACATTAGGGCGTGTCGCTTTGCGCTTATGCACCATCAATCAGGAGGCACGAACTGTCAAACTGATTCGCACGAGCAATTCCGCGTGTGCACCTACTTGTGGTCGTGCAACTTTTTCACAAAATTCTTACTTAAAGAAAATGTGCAGCGATAGATACCCTCTTGGCCACGCAAAGAGATATTTAGTTATCAAAAATGTAATGAGAATTTTTATGTACAATTCATATCTATTTATTTATTAAGCCAATGAATATAAAAGATGTTTATAGTCAAGTAGCTGTACCCGGCGCGCGTTGCTACGGGGCAGAAGTTACTGCAGTGCCACCTGGTGGCAAGTGGCATCAATGAGGATTTTCTAGAAACCTTCTCCGTGCAAAAATACATATAATTAAGGTTTCTGAGCTGTGTTTGAAGCACATTCCTATTTATCATAAGAAAGTATATAAGACACCTTGGCATACCAAACGGCTTAGGCATCTAAAGAATCTAAAAAACAAATTTTCTAAACTGTATAAAAGGTCTGGAGACCCAATGCACTACTCAAAATTTCAATGCCATTTGAAAGAATTTAACTGTTTGAACAAGTTCTTATATAGAAATTACATCTTGAATATCGAAAACAATATTATTTCGGATTCGAAGGCCTTTTGGCAATTCATCATCAAATCAAATAATCAATCATCAATCAAAAAAGTCTTGCTCAACGGTGCCAAACAATGTTTTTTATAATGGTAAATATGCAAATTCAGCCATATAATCTGCCAATTTATTTGCCGACTTTTTTTGCTCTGATTTTGAACCTGACTCAGACTTCGATTCTAGTTTGCCTTCTAATAGTTTTTCACATCTTAATTTTGGGAACCATGTCGGCAAGGGTATTGTGAAGCTCAAGCCTACAACGAAAACTGACTCGGAATGCCTTTCGGCATCTTGCTGAAGAACTGCTTGTGTCTCCCTGAGCCTCTTACAATTATATTAAGCTTTCGTCTGTCTCAAAACTTTTTGAGATACCAGTGAATGATAAGTTATATTTTGCTGTCAAAGGTCTAATATTTACCAACCAGCATGGTTTCATTGCAAGGCGCTCCACTGTCACTAATTTGTCTATTTTCAATGATTACTGCATTTCAGCCTTCCAGAACAGATCTCAAGTTGATACAATTTATACAGACTTCTTTAAAGTGTTTGATAAAGTATCGCACCGAATACTCTGGACGAACCTTGCATCATTGGGTATACACTCCACGTTTTTGTCGTGGATCAAATCATATTTGTCCAACAGGCACTGCGTTGTAGCCGTTGAAAATACATTTATTGCGTCCTTTGGTGTCCCACAGGGAATTTTTCTAGGACCCCTTCCCTTTATTCTCTTTATTAACGATATTGGTTCTTCCTTTTCGTATGCTGAACACTTGTTGTATGCTGATGATCTTAAAATATTTGCGGTGATTAACAGTGTTACTGACTCTGAAAAGTTGCAAACCGACTTACACAATGTCCGAAACTGGTGCTATTTAAACCGTTTGTCACTAAATATAAGCACATGCTTTCACGTAAAATATGCTAAATCAAACAATACTTTGCATACTTCGTATAGTATTGCTGGCTTACCTTTGCAATCCGTTGAGCAAATTAAAGACTTGACGTTATATTCGACTCTAAGCTAAATTTCACTAGCCATGTTAACCACGCCATAAGACGATCATATGCGATGCTAGCATTCGTACGCCGAAATTGTTCTGCATTTACCAACCCACACACTCTCAAAACATTGTATTGTGCTTTTGTTAGATCAAGATTAGAGTATGCCGCTGTTATTTGGAGACCGTACCAAATAGGTCTGTCTAATCGGATTGAGAGAGTTCTGAAAGTCTTTCTTCGTTTTGCGCTTCGATCTTTAAACTTTTCTGAACCTGTACCATCGTACCGCTCTCGATGCTTATTGATTGACTTAAAACCACTTGATAGCAGACGAACTATTCTATCGTGCTCATTTATCATTCGTATCATTTCTGGATCTATTGATTGTCCTTCCCTTTTAAGTAAAATTCAATTTAATATACCCAATATGAGGCTCCAACAGTACGAAACCTTTAAAATTGGCTTCTCGCGAACCAACTATGGGGTGAATGCTCCGATTCCTAGGGCATGTGCAGATTTAAATATGTTTTTCAATTCTTCTGGTGCTGATTTTACATCGCCGTATAGCATCTTAGTCAATCATCTTAAATCATTCTTTTCTTAGCTTAATATAGTCTGTAAGAATGTATCCATTCAAAGACAATAAATAAATAAATTAAATAAAAATAATAAACCAATTTTTATTATAATCGGTGCAGTAGTTTTCGAGTTCATCGATAACATACAGGCAAACATTTATTTTTATATATAAGAAGTAGATATATTTTAAGGTTGTTCGGCCTTAAACACAAAGAAAGTAGAATTAAAGTATTTATAAAAAATATTCAAGAATTTCACAAGGCGATCTTTTGAAAATGGAAACTCCATTTCAACCACTTTAGAGATTTTACGGAAATCATTCAATCAATCAACTCAATCGCTATCGAACTCGCATCGCAGTTTAAGGGCCGGTTGCTCATCAAACCTCTAGAGTATATCTACCCAAGAGTTAAACAAGCATTTAGGAGCATACAATTTGATTCAGCAGCTTTTAATTGAGCATTAATGGGCATAAAAGTGAGTTGAGAAAATGGCACTGAATCAAATTTTTTTCTCGGCACTGCCTCCTACTGGGCTGTTGTATAATTCTTGCGGTGCGATAAGAAGAATACAATTTTACGGTTTGGAATACACTATATTATTCAGTATAGTATCCTTGAACTTCAATACACTTATTCAAACGAGATTCCACTTTATAAATTCCAACCCTGAGGAGAGAATCTGGACAGACCGTAAATTACGCTTCCACAGCTGTTATGACCTCACCATTTGATGAAAAACGTTTGCCTTGCGTGGATGTTTTTAGATCTGGAAACAGAGAGAAGTCGCTGGATGCAAAATCTGATGAATCTAAAAGATGCTCCAACAATTCGCACTTTAATTCATGGATTTTGGTCATTGTCACAATGCTCTTGTGACACGGTGCATTGTCCTGAAGAAAAGGATTTTTTTGAAGTGAAACTTCTTAGGCGTCGATGGACGAGCGAGAATGGAGAGTAAAATTTCAAGGACATGCAACGTTTTGGGCATTTTCGTTCCGCGAGAGAGAAAAAAGATATAACGTAGAGGAAAAACAGAGAAAGAGAGAGAGCTATACCTTATATATATCTTAGATACACTTTAGGCTATTCACGTCTCCCTTTTGTGCGGTCCTTCGTCTTTTCTCCCACTCCTACGCTAAGGCTCTAGTCTAAGTCACACGACGTTACTCGGAGGAGTAAGAGAGAACCATGCATACACTATATACAAGGCGTTAGAATATAACAGAGAGAGAAAGAGAGTGACGCGTAAGCGTACAGCACTAACGCCATATTACTATAGTATCTAATTGATGCTGTTGTACGCAAATCCAATATAATAATGCTATCAGAAACGTGGTTGCGTGATGACGAAGATGTCAGCGTACCCAACTTCAACTGCGTTATCAAATTTAAACGGCCGAATGCTCGAGCAGGAGGAGTGCCAGTATACCAAAATCAATATAATACTGTAAATATTGTCACGCCAAAGATAGAAACTACTGCCATGAAATCTCAATTATATTCATCAACAGTAAAACCAGTTGGTGATATTTGTATTGCAGAGTGTCAAACACTAAGTGGACAAGTCATTAATCTTGCGGCTATTTACATATCACCGAACCAAAAAATAGACGATCTACTCTTATATTTTATACACCGCACATTATTAGTCTACAGTCACGTGGGTGCTAATGCTCTTGGTGCTCGCAGTAAAGGAGAAGATAAGATGCCCCTAATCCTCGGGGGTGATTTTAATGTTAATTTTGCATCTAATGATGCAGTAGAATTAACAAATTTTCTACGCGACACATTTGGTCTACATGTAAATAATAATATAAATGAATCGACTACTAATCTACAATAGATGCACTTTTTTCTCGTAATATCGATAATGTACAATCAAAGACACATATAACATATTTTAGTTGTCATAAACCAATCGTAACATTAGTACTTGTTGAAGCATCTAACGATAACAATGTAAATAATAATTAAATATTGTAGAATATTTCATATATTTAATTAGTCCTATTAAATTTTCTAAAAATGTTGTAAAATGTGGTGAGTGACGACGTAAATATTAAATGAACGGATTTTTTTTGTCAATTTTGTCTATTTGTATTCTCAGCAAATATTGTGAATTTATTTAGGTATATATTATTTCTCTCTCTCTCTCACACTCTCTCACTCTTTATCGGGTCTCTCTCTCACTCTCTCGCTCACTCTTTCTCGGGTCTCTCTCTCTCTCCCTCTCTCTCGGGTCTCTCTCTCTTTCTTTGTCTACCTTGAAAGTTTCACTTCTGTTATGTGTACACGCACTTTTTTTTATTTTTGAAGTGAAAACTTCTTTAGAATCGTTGGGAGTGATTTGAGGAAAAGTGAAACGAAAAAGGGACCCTCTTGGCTACGAAGCGTTATATTATATGTTGATATAAACGTAGCGACGAACTAAATAAAAATAACTTTTATTTTTTCTTGTGATTCGAACCAAGGATTTTGGATAGGAAGCTCACATTGCTAGTCGCTCGGCTACCGCGCCATGCTGTCGTCGCTGGCCTAAAAATTATTTAGTTACGAAGCGTTATATTATATGTTGATATAAATAATTTTTGTGAGCGTGTAATTCTCAAAAGGTTTATTAGAAAATCTATTGACTAGGTAGTGTGGTATCTGTTCTTATCATCTTAACATCTGATAGATCCTCCCTCGGAGGACAACAAATGTTAAAATGATTTTTGGAAATGGACGGAGTGTTTTAGGGGCTTGCTCCACCTCTGCCACGGGTTGCCCCGGTATTGCAGTACCGCCGGGATTTCGGCCTTGAATAAATACAAGAAGAAATATACTAATATATTTAGCTTTGGTGGGAAGAGACATAAATTTTTATATGAATACAAGTAGACGAAAATGGAAGAAATTTGTAAGTCTGTTTCTTCGGTCCGTTTGGGTATTTTTTTTTGACAACATCGAGACCAAAGCATTTGTATCATATTTTATCTATCATAAGCCGCTCGTATCATTTGTTGAAATTGAAAACATTGAGGATGAATAATAATAAAATGAAGAAAATAAAATATGAACTTTATAGCAATATTATAATGAACCTATAATTATCCCGCCCCTAATGCTGCTTTCGTCTCATTCTCTCTCAGTTTGTTTTACGGAAGGTTTCACTTCTATCCCGTCTAACCGTTAGACTGTTATTTTTTTATTTTACAAACCGGGTCTTTTGTCACGAATTTTTTCCTTCAGCTGGTCTAAATGGTTACTGTAATATTCAGAATTTATTATTTCACCTATTTGCAAGTAATCCACAATCCACACAATCCTTTCGCATTCCACAAAACTGTTGCTAACACTTTTATGGCCGGTTTCTGGACACGAACTCGTTTTGTAGCGGAAGAACCAGTTTCACACCAGTCTCTTTAGCCTGTAATTTTGATTTAGGGTCATTATGATGCACCCAGGTCTCATCCATAGTAATGAATCGATGCTCAATATTCACTTTATACTTTCGAAAACGCTCTAAATGTTGCTGAGAAAGTCGCATTCATATGTGTTTTTGAGTTCCATTGTTAGCGAATGCGGCACACAGCTTTCTGAAACCCAATACCACAGCCAAAATTTTGCTTACACTGCCCAATAAGATGCCTAGGGCTTCTACTAAATGTCTTGTGGTCACTTCACGACTTTCCAATACGAGTTCCTATATTTTATCTACGATTTCTAGTGTTGTTGCTGCGTTGCTGTTTTTGGACTTCCTTGACGTGGATTGCTAGTACGACCACATTTGAGTTCAGCAACCCATTTTTACGCTGTCCTAATTGATGGCGAAAAGTCCTCATACACTTTCAACATTCACTTATGCATTTCTTTGCCGCGGCTCCATTGTAGGCAGCAACAACAGTCTGGGTACTCGTAAAGCAATGAAACTCAAATCACCTACAGCACACCAGACGAAGCCTTATACAGCCTCTGTGCAGTTCCGGTTATAAAATAACTTTGAACACGGCGGCAATTACTATCATAATTATAATGAGGAAGAGAGAATTTCTTCTACGAATTAATGGAATGCAGGATCAGCTAATTCGTGCTCAATATAAACGCCGCATTGCCGATCTGACGCTAATTGTGGAACAAGGAAAACAAACCTGAGAAAGATAGATATCTGCAGAAAGTTTTGTATTTTAATGGTAGCGAAGCCTGCTCTATAGCTTTGGGTAGCTCAGCTACCAACGATCTCTTGGCTTTTGTCAGCGGGTCTGAAAATATACCGAGTGTAAGGGATTAGAGAGAGAGTATTGCTGGTATACCAAATATCATTTAGTCCCAGCGGTACTTTGATCTGCGGAGCCTAATTTTGTATTTCGACCTCATATATCTGCTCTCTACCACAATTTCGAGTAATTTTTGGCCTTCATGTTGTTCCACCTACAGTGGAACCTACAGTTTTAAGCTGGCCCCGTACGGCAAATAGTTTTTTACGAGGAGCTTTTTCACGGCAGAAATACACTCGGAGGTTTGCCGAAGGGCGGCCGCTATTAGAAAAAACTTTTTCTTCATTTTTGGTGTTTCACGGAGATTCTAACCTGCGTTCTCTCCGAATTCCGAATGGTAGTCACTCAACAACTCATTCAGCTATGGCGTCGAAAGTGAACCATCCTAACATAAAAAAATATCCAAAAACTACCTAATATTCGTGAAATTGCGTTAGAACTGGTGAGGGAAAGGAGTGTTCCAACCAGCGAACCGCAAAGTTTTCGTGGAATTAAATCATCTGCGACTTATAAGGCTAATTCCACTTGAGAGCGCCACAAATTGTGAATGAATTAACCTTAAAAAGGCAAACGAAAATCGCAAATGACTTCTATTTTACGAAGAATGCAGTGAAGTTATTTCTAACTGGGTAAATGTGGCGGTGGTGGTGTTATATGGGTGTGTGTGCGTATGTCGAGCTAAGTGGTGCCCACCGACGCCTCATTAGTTGTGCACAATGCGAATGGCAATGAAAGCAGCAAGAGTGGCAAGAAAAATTGAAAGAAAAAAAGTGACTGCAAAATAAAATAGCAACAACAACAAGCCTGAAGAAAAAGCATAACAAACCAGCGTAAACAACAAATCCAACGAGTTGTCGACATAAAATGAGTTGGGCAACGTTGCGCTGCAACAATTTGCTGTGGCCTCAGAGTTCACGGACTGTGGCAAATGTGCAAAGAAACGAAAAACAACTACAAAAACGATCATAATAGACCAGCAATAAAAGTTGGCGGTTGAAAATTGCTGAGATTGGAAGAAGATGCGTGATTTGCGTGAGCGTGCGTTGCGCGCAGCACCACCCGCCACACACTCATACGCACGCCACAAGCAACGATGGCTGCATAGGTGAATGCGCATATATATGAAAGTAGATGCCAGCTGATACGTGCAACATTTACACCGATTTTCGACAACGCTGTAAGCTTTTCAACGAAATGATTACCCAGAACACCAACTAGCAACGTACATTTGGCGTGAACGAGCGCATGCGCAGCGCAATCGAAATTCCTTTGGCGCATAAAATTGCATTTCACGCTGAAAATGCGTGCTCTGCGTGCAACATGAGCGCGCACAGCGGCGACAACATGCGCTGGCCGGCTGATGGCAAGGTGCTGCAAGCGGATGATATGCCGCAGCGCGGCAACAAGCTGGCAACACAATACTTGTATCTATGTGCAAGCATGCCACATATAATCATTCAAACACACACACACACAAGGATGTATGTGGCCAAACTGGGTGCGCACTGCGCATGCGCCGTCGACGCAGGTGGGTGTAGCCTTCAAGTTGCAGGAGAAGAACATCGCACTCGCAGGCGGGTGGAGTTGAGTGCAACCGCATGCTGCTGCGCCTAACTGGCAATTGTGCGCTGGAGAAAACGTGAGGAGGCGGCATTCGCTATTGCTGTGCGCGTACTTGCCACACAACTAAAGAGCATTTGCTGCACTTGCTGCGTGTGCAACGCAATTGCTAGAGCGGACTCGCGCTCGCCCTCCGCCTGTATGTATGTGTGCTCGTATGTGCGCATGTGAACTGCACTTTTCATAACTCGCAGAACAGTCACGTCTTTCGAGGAATAGCAGCACAGCAACATAAGCAAAGAGTGCCATAGATATTGTAACAACATGCGAAGGCGTGCACGCTCTTGTTGCTGTATTCGGTACTTGCCGCATACCGCGCACGCTGCGCCCTTTCCTGCGGCACTGTATAAGCGCATAGCGCACCATACCAACTAAAGCGTGCAGCAAGTGGCAGCAATTGATGTTGCTGGCAGCATAGCGAGCCATCAGTTTTGCTATTTTCGTTACAGAACTATTTGGTGTTGTTGTTAGCGATTTTGCTCCTCGCCAAATTAAATTAAAACGCATTTTTTGCGCGGCGCAGATGCCCGAAAGCCACAAAAGTACCAGCAACAGCAACAAGAAGAGTCATCAAACTGTAGCAGTTAAATGGTACAGTATCTGTGGCGCGTTCGCGCAGTGCAACATAATCCATGTGGCACGCATTAAAAAGTCGTGATTGCGTGAAACAGAAAACAAGTAAAAAATAAAGTTTAGCGAAAAATTAAAAAGTCGAATTTTCACTATAAAATTACCAGCAGTTGCATGTGGCATGTTCTAAGAAATCGTGCGCCAGCGCTCAGTTGGGCTGGCTGTCTATGCGCCTTCAGTGTAGTGCGCGCGCAACTACGAAGCGCCAACGGTCAAGTGAGATAGGCGTGCAGCAACAAATCCGACAACAACAACAGCAACAACAACGATAACAAGTCAAAAAATCGTTCACTGTTGACCATTGAAATCTCATAAAATTGCCCCAATGTGACGCCAAGCCGCATGGGACGTTCAGTTGACGTTTCTATGTGGCGCATAGGTCACACAAACACACATACATACACATATATGTATATACATGCACATGAGTTTGTATGTATGAATACGTGCTTGTTACACGAACTTGCTACACAAACGTGCCACGTTTGGAAAGTCACGCAGCAGACCCAGGAAGAAAACAAAAAAAAACACAAAACCGAAATAACCAAAATCTAAAGCAGTCATTTGAATTGTGGCAAATGCAGGCATTCGTTCCGCTACATGTGGCATGCCACATTTCACGTTGCATGCGTCGGCGCATCTTCGCACCGTAACTAAAAATATAATTTCGCAATTTGTGATTCCTTGCATTCAACCGAGAATTAAATTGCCGCAGAGTTCTTGTTTTCTCTGCTTGTTTTTGTTTTGTTTTTCGTTTTTTCTTGTTTTTGTTATTTTCTTCAGCCACATTATTTACCATCACCGCTACGCGTGCGTTGCTTGCATTCCAATTGAATCCACAGTTGTGAGGTCATAGCCAGGCAAAGGTTTCCACAGCGCCCTGTGAACTGGCAGAGCAGCTGGATGAAAAAAAAATGTAAAGTCACTAAAAGCATCAAAGTCCGTCAGTTAGTCAGCCGCTATGCAACCAACCACGCAACTCGCACCCGCGCGCGTGAACTCCAACTCATCTGCATTTGTGCGCATGCGCAAAAGCACCGCACGTTGCTGCATTCGCCGTCCTTCATTCCCGTGGCAGCAATTGCACTTCCTGTTGCGTCCAATGTCGTGTCTGTCAGTCTGCCCGAAATGCCCGGCATACCGCTGCTTGTCTGCTTACCACCTACTTTGCTCCTCCCGCTTACATGACGCTGCGCTTGATATTTTTGCTATTGAGATTTGGTTTTTGGTTTTTGTTTTTTGGTTTTTTTGTCTGCTTTTATGTTGCATTGTCGTGATTTTCCCGAATTAGATCGAAATTTATTCGCGTCCATAATCAAATATGAATTATTTATTTATTTGCAGTCTACATAGATCTGTACACACACACACACACATGCATACATACTTACACACTCATACTATGATAATAAATCCAAATATAATCGCAGACTGCACATTGAGACGGAGACGAAGGCATAAATTGCGCTGATTTTGTTGCATTACTTATTTCTTATTTTATTTCAATTTATTTTTATTTGCTCTAAAATTATTTATTTGGCAGAGCGAAACGAGCAATTTGGAATCCAGTGAAATTAATTATATTATTTATTTATTATGCTTTGAAAAAAGTGGAGTGGTTGGCAGCAGCGGAGAATATTAAAGTATGTCGAGTTTTAAGAAAATTACCGAGCGGGACAAAATAAAATATTAGGTGTTCATGCGGTGAGACTTGGGATTGCCTCAAGTCGGTTCTGCAGAAGCTGGCTTGATCACGAGGTGAAATCATCTCAACACCTTTTTCTCAGCTGCCCTGCTCTCGTCTGGCAAAGATTTAGACATCTGGGCTCTCTGTTTTTCGCTACGCCTGCGGATATAGCGGGTCTAAATATCATACATTTGGTGAAGTTCATCAGTAGCTTGTTGCGGCTACCTACGAACGCAAATCAGCCACCGTCATCATCGTCTCTAATCTCAAGGCTCTTTCTTCCTTCCCTTCTCCTTTCTCCTCTCGCATGTATGGCATCACAACGGACGTATTCTCAATATTCGTCCAAGTGTGCCCTAAGCTAGGGCAGCCATTTAACCTAACCTAACCTAAGTTCAACATTTTGGAAAAAACCTTATGTTTGGAAATTTTTTAGGCTTATTTTCGTCGTAGTTATATATTCAAATACTGCTTTTTTATTTATGATTTATATGAAAAAATTCATTGATTTACATGGAGAAAAATTATAAAAAATCAAAAGGGTTTCCTAGTAACTTCAAACTTGATCTTTATTGTACCAAAATTTAATGAGCTTCAGAACTACGCACCTAAACTTTTTCTAAAAATTCTAATTAAAAAACGTAGAATTGGGCTATCAAATTAGAGGAAATTTTCTAATTTTCATGTAAAGTTTGAAACTAGATTTTATATGGCTTTTATTAAAAAATGTATACAAAAAATAGTAAACTTTCAAAACAAAAAATGTAAATACTCTAAACGGGTCAAAATGTTTATGTGCGGGCTGCGCTGATTTGCCGCACGTATTTGGATAAACTTGAAAAGTTAATGGAAAATGGAGTTATGAAACTTTCAGAAATTACCGCAAATAGTCTATAACTGTGAATAATTACAACAAAAAAAATGCGCAAACATTTTGAACAAAAAATTAAATTCTTTTCTAATAAATGACGAAAACATCAAAACATTTTTTTTTCAAAGCTTACACAAAAAAGTTGCTCAAACATTTTGAACAAAAAAATAAATTCTTTTCTAATAAATGACGAAAACAGAAATGTTTTTTTTTAAATTTGAATTTGAACAAAAAAAATTAATTCTTAAAAAAAAGTTCTTTCAAAAATTACACAAAAAATTCCCAAAAAGTTTTGAACAAAAAATAATTTTTTTTTAATAAATTATGGAAATATAAATTTTTTTTTTCAAAAATTAAACAAAAACAAAAATTAGAACAAAAAAATTAATTATTTTTTAATAAATGACGAAAACATAATTTTTTTTTTCAAAATTTGAATTTGAACAAAAAATTAATTCTCTTCTAAATACAATATTAAATGACTAAAACATTACTTTTTTTCAAAAATTACACAAGCAAGTTGCCCAAAAATTTTGAACAAAAAAATACATTTTTTTCTAATAAATGACGAAAATATAAATTTTTTTTTTTCAAAATTACAGTTAGAACAAAAAATTAATTCTTTTTAAGAAATGACAAAAACATGTATTTTTTTTTTTCAAAATTTGAATTTGAACAAAAAAATTAATTAATTAATGTCGAAAACATAATTTTTTTTTTTCAAAAAGTGCACAAAAAAGTTGTCGAAAAAATTTTGAACAAAAAAATAAATTATTTTCTAATAAATGACGAAAACATAAATTCCCTTTTTTTTCAAAATTTGAATTTGAACAAAAAAATTAATTAATTAATGACGAAAACATAAAATTTTTGTATTAAATTACATAAAAAAGTTGCCCAAAAACTTTTGAGGACAAAAATAAATTCTTTTCTAAAAAAAAATATTAAAAAAATTCTCTAAAAATGTTGATCTTTCGAAAGAAATGTCTTAAAAAGTATATTTTTATTTAAAAAATTATGAATTGAATTTATAAAAACGTTAAAAATAACCGAAGATAATGGACATAAAGAACTATAGCAAAATTTTAATCATTGAATAAATCTCAAAATTATAAAACTTCTTTCAACATTCTTTCAATTCACTGCTCAATTCACTCAAGCCTATAAATAATAATATAAATAAATAAAAAATTCACAAAAATCACCGAATTGACTAAAGTATTTAGATTACTGGACATAGAATCGCTCTTATATATAATTATATACACGGAGGGCCAAATAAGACCTACTAATCTTAAGCACAAATAACTTATTTATTTTTTGACATATTTATTTTTCTCTTTTTGTAGGTTATAATTGAATAGTTGGAAATTTATTATGGAACACTACCGAAATACCACCAGCAACGACTACAATACGCTATTCGTTTTACACAATTAGCCACACAAATTGATTTTTTAAATAATGTTTTGATGTCGGATGAAGCGCATTTCCATTTAAATGGTTATGCCAACAAACAAAACTGTAGATTGTGGGGCTCTGAAAATCCAAGGGCAACTCACCAACATCAGTTGCACCCATCTAAATGTACTGTTTGGTGCAGTGTTATGGCCACTAGAGTTATCGGTCCATATTTCTACGAAAATGAAGATGAAAAGCCGCAATCGATTTCAGGAGCTTCTTACAGAACATCGATTGAAAACTTTATGCGGCCAATGGCGGAGCAGTACCCTAATTTGTGGTTTCAACAAGATGGAGCAACTGCGCATACTGCTAGGCAAACTATGGACCTGCTGCGTGAAATGTGTGGTAAACGTCTGATTTTCAAAAATTCAGATTTCCCTTGGCCACCTTGTTCGCCAGATTTGACTGCGCCCGACTTCTTTTTATTTTATTAAAAGACAAAGTGTATCTTAATAAACCAGAGACTATTAGACAGCTGAAGCAAAATAGGTATTCGAGACGAAATACTGAGCCGTCAACCAGAAAGATTATGTGGTGTATCGAGAAAAATGGTGGACATTTGTCTGATTTAATATTTAAATTTAATTTGGAAAATACAATAATTTTATTCACTTCAATATAAAAAAATGATGCCTGTGCGAGCGGTCTGAAGTTGTTTACACTTTGAGTGCCGGAGCCTGTATAATATAATATTATACTTCCTCCAATTTACTTACAAATATATATTTCTAGGTCCGAATGCATTAACAAGAAGTCATCAGTAACTTCAGACTCACCTGGAATGATAAAAAAATAGATTTTTTTAGTTTTAAAACGTTGATGTAAAGGAAAAATTGTTTAAACTAAATATTTATTATTGCAAAATTTTGACCATTTGTTTGTTTCTTATCTAATTTGAATAATTCTTTTGTGAAAATATACTTCATTCTGTAACAAAAACATATAAATCCAAGTTTCAAGCTTTGTGCAAATTTAAAAAAATTCAAAATTGTTCATCAACTTCTGCCAAGTTATTCAAGGAAGTTTTTCCTAAAATATTGAACCTTCTTCTATCCAGAGCCATGCAACCCCATAGAAATTGTTCTATAGTCTCTTCTTCTTCAATGTTACAGCTTCTTCAATGTCGTTACAGCCTCTGCAATAGTCGTTATAGAGTACTCCCAATCTACTGGCATGCCTGCCAATCAGACAGTGCCTTGTTGGAACCCCAGAAGATTTCTCATGCCCTTCCTGTTCAATTTCAACGGTCGGTTTGTGCGGTCCATGTTCCATTCTGGCCACGTCATCCTACTTGTTGCACAGGTCAGGGACTGAGTACGTAGCCCGTTGGCAGCTCTGACAGCGTGTTTGTCTATAAGCAACTTACAAGTTGCTAAAAGAATAGGTATGTTCACTTTGTCTGGTTGGATTGGTAACGTGTCACTCATCTGTTTATCTGCTTTGCAGTTGTCTGCTATGCCGCTGTGACCCGTCACCCAGAGTAGATTTGTTGTAAAGTACTGTGATAGTTCTGTAAAACATAGATACATTCTTTTACTGTCCTCGAGTTAATATTAGGTTATTGTAATGCTTTCAGAGCCGATTGGCTATCTGAATATATATTTATTTCTCTTGTGGTTCGAACACTTTTCTTTAAGGCCTTCCTTGATCGCCAGAATTTCAGCTTGTAATACGCTACAGTGATCCGGTTGATTTGGAAAAACAAAAAAAAAATAATAAAATTCAAAATGAAGCCTAGAATTTTCCATTTTTAGAGAAATTGTTTAGTTCAAGGTGGTGCTGCCAAAAATACATACAACCCATACACCAAAGGTTTTTTTTGGAAATTTTCCATACACGTACAAATAAATTGGCTCACAAAATTATGCGATTATATAAAAATTTACGATTGCACACATACACAGATATTTATTCTGTATAAAATTATGTATCGTGTCAAATAGACATTAGCATGTCAACCCTAAACAAACGACCAGCCATTTTTCAGCAAACACACACAAAGTGATATTTACACCACAAATAATGTAAAGGGTTTTCCAATAGAGCCGATTGAATAATAAAGACATATAGTATGTGGGCAAAAAGTAAGGTGAATTTATTTGTCAAACTTCGTGGGATTAAAATTTTGCTCTAGTTAATATATTTTTTCATGAGTTGGCAGCACTGTTAATAACATCTGGGCCAACTTTCATGTGAATGTCATTATCAGTAATATATTTACGCTTGTGTTTACCAAACGACCAAGAGTGCATTTTTCGATTTTTACAATGTCTGATTTGATTGAGCAGAGAAGTGCCATCAAATTTTGTTTGCGGAATGAAATTTCGGCTGCGGAAACGTTTAGCATGTTGCAGAAGGCATTTGGTGATTCGACCATGTCGCAGAAAAATGTTTATAAGTGGTACAAAGACTTCAAAGAGGGTCGAGAACGTGTTGATGACTTGGAGCGCTCCGGACGACCATCGACGTCAACAAATGACCAACACGTCAATAAAGTGACGGAGTTAGTGTTCAAAAATCGTCGGTTGACTGTTAAAGACCTTACTGATATGATCGGAATATCAGAAGGATCTGTGAAAACCATTTTGAAGGACCATTTGGGCCTACGAAAAGTCCAATCTCGTTTGGTACCGAAAACTGTCAATTTCTTGGAAAAAAGTCGTCGCGTTGATGTGTGTGAAACAATGTTTTCAGACTATCAGGACAAGCTCAAATGCATCATTACGGGAGATGAGACTTGGATTTATGCTTACGACCCTGAAACAACCGACCAATCAAGCGAATATCGTGTTAAAGGCGAGGCCAGACCGAAAAGAGCACGTCAACGTCGTTCAAAAATAAAGGTCATGAGGACAGTTTTTTTCGATTTTCATGGTGTGGTGCACTATGAACTCCTTCCACCTGGCCAAACTGTTAATAAGGAATATTATTTGAGCGTTATGCGTCGTTTACGTGAAGCAATTCGTCTAAAAAGATCAGAGTTATGGGCCAACAACTTTGGGTTTTGCATCACGATAATGCACCGTCTCACACTGCACTCGTTCTTCGTGACCATTTCGCCAAAAATTCCACGCATATCGTTCGGCTACTACCGTATTCGCCTGATTTGGCTCCGTGTGACTTCTGGCTATTGCCAAAACTCAAGAGACCACTCCGGGGAACGCTTTTCGAGCCGACTGAGGAGATAAAAGCTGAATCGAAGAAGGTGCTGATGGCTATACCGGAAATGGACTATTTGGCATGTTTCGGGGTTTGGAAAAATCATTGGCATAAGTGTATTTCATCGAGAAGGGATTATTTTGAAGGGGATGAAATTGATTTACAAGAATAAATAAAGATTTTTCATTTTACAACCAAATTCACCTTACTTTTTGCCCACAGTAAATGAAACAGTCGACAAGTGAGTACAGGTGAACCAGGTACGATGGTTGAAGTACTTGGCACTTTACAAGTAGCCCCAAAGCGTCATTACGATACAATATCTATTATACAGCGAACCAGAGCTATTAACGTAACGAGAAAGTTGATGGGATTTAGGTTCGAGTACTGTCCCAGGCTGTCGAAGAAAGAGCACCCAATGATCTTAACCATCTGGCTGCCAAACCCGGAAATTTACAGAGAAATTACCCAACAGTATACTTCTCTGAAAGGTTCCCACCACTTTTGCAATGGGGATTAAATCATACACTTAGATTTTCTGCGTGCGTGCCGATCATCCAATGGCTGGTAAGCATAACTACAAATTTGCAAATTGAATGGCCGTTCGGAAAACCCTTTTTACATACCAAAAGTATGTCTATATGTTTTTATGTAATTAGACATAATTCTAATTGAATGAATTGCATGTTGCCTCCGCAGTGGATAGTTTTCACGCGCTTGCCATTGCGCTTGCTACAAACATTCAAAACAAACAATCGAAGATAATGGAAAATATTAATGTCAATGACGATGGGGCAGGCAAAAAGAGAACAATTGCAACAATTAGTTGCGCATGTCAAAGTTTGAAGAACCATAACTATAAGCGACAATTGTCCATGCATTTATAGAATAGATTTATGTGATTTAAATGTAATAGAAATCACTTAAAATTATTGTTCCCAATGAAAATTTCGCTGAATTGCATTTTTAGGTGTACTATTTTAAAGGCTTTTACACTAACTTTACAACCTGCGATCGTTCCGTTTATTTGAGATACATCATCATTTCCTTTATCCCTCATTGGAGCATAGGGCCTCAGTAAAGCATTTCCGACAGGTCCTATTTTTAACTGGCAATTTCAAAACACCATAAATTTTTGTGTGAAATTAGTTTTTATTGATTTCAAAGTTAAAATTGTTCAAAAATGATTACAATTTTTACATATATTCACTTTAGCGGTCAAAAAATGAATTGCATGCTGCACGAATGTGATCTTGAGGTATTTTGGCCCATTCTCGTATAATCGCCTTTTCCAGAGCATCCAGCGTCTGGCGAATTCGAAAGCCATTGTGTGGACGAAATGAAGTGTGGAACATGATTTTTAACCATTCTTGGTTCACACGAGCTTTATGTGACGGTGCCGAGTCCTGTTGGAACGTCCATGGTCTATGACCGAAATGTTTGCGTGTCCACGGCTCTAAACCAGCTTCTAAAACATTTTTCCGATAATAAGTCGCATTCACTTTGACACCAGGCTCGATAAAAACGATTGGAGAGCGTCCATCGGCGGTCACTGCGGTCCAAACCATTACTTGCGATGGGAAATTGCTTCGAGTGGCCATACGTAGGTTCAAATTCTCATATGAGCGTTCGGACAAGTAAACACGATCGTTTTGAGTGTTTATGAACTGCCGAATTGGGAAATTTTTTTCATCAGAAAACACAATGTTAGGAAATTCGCCACGTTCGTGTAAGCGCAACAACTTCTTTGCTCTTTCGCACCGAACTTTTTTTTGCTGGGGTAAAAGATCGTGGGCTTTTTGAAACTTGTAAGCCTTGACCTTGAGCTCATTTTTCAATATGCGTCGAATGCTGTCTTGCGATATTTTCAGTTCTTTAGCCAATTTTCTCCCACTTCGACGCGGATTTCGTTCAAGTCGAGCCTTCACTTTCCGAACCATTTCTGGCGTTGTTGCGGTTTTTTTGGTCCACCTCTATAGCGTTTTGCAAAGCTACCAGTATCATTGTAACGTTTTATAGTGCGATACACAAATATTTTATTCACTTTGAGGTAACTGAGCTCACGAACAATGGCTGGTTGTGACTTTCCTGCCAAATATAACTCAATCACAGTATTACGTTTGAATTCCATCAGAAAAAAAAAAATTCAACAAAACTGAGACGAAAATGCTTTTGATGGCTTATAAACAATATATTTTTTTTATTTAAAAAAAAATTGACTTAAAGAGTAAATCTTATAAGCTAATTGTAAATAAAGCGATAGCATCGAGGCCTTACGCTTTATAAACAACTAGCAACCCGCCCGGCTTCGCACGTGTATAAAATATATACCCTATGTCACTCACTGAAAAAATGATTAAAATCGATCCAGTAGTTTTGGCTTATTCATTAGTGCCCGTGGCCCGCACGCGTTAAATTTGGAGTAAAACAATTCCCCTTTCTTTATAGCATGAAGATTTCCTGCTATCTGTGGAATATCTAAATTCATACCCTACACCTTAACATATTTCCTTTTTGCATTTTTACATATGTAATATATTTATTTTATTTTTACAACAATTAATATATTACAGAATGTCTTTATATACAACGTTCATAGCTTTCTTGTCATTAAACAATACAAACATGTTTTCTCTAGAGGTTACTCTTGAAAGAGCGACATACAGTTGGCCATGTGAAAAACAGTCAACACTCAAATCTAAACCTGCAACGTTGAAGGTTTGACCCTGAGATTTATTAATGGTCATTGCAAAAGATGTCTTTACCGGAAATTGTGAGCGTTTAAATTGGAATGGTAGATCCGATGGTATCAGAGGGATTCGGGGAATCAATACATCTTCGCCGGTACCACACCCTGTGAGTATTGTGCACTCTATTATGAAAGTGTTCAGTGATTTTACCAGCAAACGCGTGCCATTGCAAAGTTTAGGTGGATTTAGGTTTCTTAATAAAATAACAGGACAACCTATTTTCAGCTCCATTTTGTGAGGAGGGAGTCCAGACGGGTTCAAAGAATTTAGAAATTCTGTAGGAAAATGAACAGCTTCTTCCAAATCGAGAACAGTATCGACCGAGTAGTATATTTTCGTCGGTGCCTCAATCTTTGAAATAATCAAGTTATTTACTTCATCTACTTGTTCGTTTGTTGGTGACAGAATAGCTCTTTCTTTAAACCAAGAAATTGCCTTATAACTTAAGTTATCAATGTCAGGATAGACATTGTTGACTAACTCTTGGATGTTGTCTACCAAAACACAATGGTTTTCTAGGTTAATTCTTCCCTCACTTTGTGTTAATTCTCCATTGCCTACTTTTAGCAGGATCTCTGGAAATAGCCTGTTCTCACGTGAAGATGACGAAACCCTCATATTAGTTTTAAGCTCTAATTTATTGGCATGCGACCAAAGGTGGGATCTTTTTAGCGAAGCATTTATTTCGTCAGTACGTGTTACTCGAGTCACAACTGGTAGTATTTGACGGAAATCTCCTGAGAACAGAATTGTACATCCACCCATAGGTGAATTTTTGTTGTGCAAATCGCGTGTTGTCCTATCCAGTGCTTCCACAAACGTCTTGTTTGACATGGTAGCTTCGTCCCAGGCTATTAATGAGCAGCCACGCATCAATTTTCCTGTATTGCTCTGTCTAGAAACACTACAGACGCTGTTATCATCATCGGTGGCGATTTTCAGTGGGTGCTTGACTGTAGAGTGTGTGGTTCGGCCTCTTTCCAAAAGAGTAGCGGCAATGCCGGATGACGCAACAGCTAACGCAATTTTTCCGGTAAATCTCAATTACTAATTACTGTTGTACAATAATATCTTGAAAAATATTGTTTTTAATTATATACAGGTATCCCTTGTATAACGCGGTCTTATACAACGCGGTTTCGATATAACGCGATTTGGAAAAATTAGGTTTCAGTACAACGCGAAATTTAGGCTTATATAATGCGAAGGCGAAAATACATAATTATAAAATCTGGTAACACTAATTTGCGTACCACATATTTATAATATGTAATGTATTTTTAATGTAAACCGAGAATTACCCTTTTTTGCCTTAGATAGATAGAATAGATATTAATCTAGCACCTTATTACGAAATTGAAAAGGAGCTTAAAAAAACCACCCACCAAAAACTGATAACAGATTTTGCAATTATAAAACCAGTAGAAGAGCCACAAGGTCCCACAACTAGTTTCTTATCCAATAGCGAAAACTATGTTGAAGAAATATCTTCTGATGAAGCTATTGCTCCCCCAAAACGCCCACGTGCAAAGATCTTTGAAGACAGTGAAACAGATTAATTACCATATGAAGTTTGAAGAATAACAATAAAGTTTTTAATAAACCTTTAATTTGTTTTAGTTTGATTTTAAATTTTTTGTTTTGTGTTTTTAATTGTATTATAAAGCCTGAACTTTAGTATTGAGTTGAAATAGATGTGCATCTGTTATTTTGTATGTATTTTATTTTAAAAAAAACCTATTGGAACATAACCCCCAAATTTATATGAAAACTATGTTTTAGATAACGCGGAATTACATAACGCGCAATTCTTCTGGAACGTAACTATCGCGTTATACGAGGGATACCTGTACTGTAAAGAGCCATATACATAGATCTATATGAAAACAACAATGTATTTAAGGTATTTAATTGGATACGGATTAATGTTGTACCCATTTGTTGAAATCGCTTCGAAAATAAGCTATTAGTTGTCGTAAAAAGTAAATGACAAAAAATGTTATTGTATGGAATCGATAGCAAACTAAACGCGCTCCGAATCAATAGAAACTATTCAAAAACTGTATTTTAATTATGTGCGATTTACTAATATAGAACGTGAAAATAGCGTTTTATTTCGCTGTAAAATTGTATGTGCATATTAATTACATGGAATTCAGTACATACATAGATACATATGTACATACGTCCGAAATGAAATAATGCGAGCGATTCGTAAATACATACATACATACGTCACCATACGATGTAATTCAACATTAATGAGGTTTGGTGAGATTATCGCTTAACGCCTGTTGCTTCATTCGGTTGACAGCGAACAAACACACAAACAGCTTTTTTTGGAAAAAGAGCTGCTTTTGTTTAAACAATTTTGGTTAAATAACAAAAATATCAATTTTTTTTTTGATGCAGAACGAAAGTAAATATTTCAAAGTTAAACTCTAAGAAAGTTTCATTTTAATTGGTTGATTCGTTTATGATTTATGGCCGTGAAAACAAAAAAATTATGTTTTTTTGCCACATTTTGACCGACTGCCACGCCCCCTTTATATATTTCTTCACATTATATACAGTTAAGGAAAAAACTCTACATACACCCGACTATTTTCAACTTCTAGAGAACTAGTGATAATATTCAACATAATTTTAATGTGAATGTTTACGACATTAATAGTTAAGAATGTTGGAAGAAACAAAGTTTGAAAATATTGGTAACTTATAAACTATTGGCGATAAACATAGAAATCGGTGGGAAAAAAGTCTACATACAGCTTTGGCAACTCTTAAAATACATAGGAAAATGAAGAACTTAAAGGGAAAAAACCCGTTAGTTTTCTTGATTTGCTTTATCTGTCAAACATTATAACTATTTAAATTCAGAAAGCGATTTGTAAAACACGTTTTAACTTTAAAAATGGCAAATAGAAAAGAAATTCAGCAATCAGTTCGAAATTTGGTGGTTTTTCTTCGAAAAGAAAACAAATCTTACGGGGAAATTGCTGAAATAGTAAAATTAAGTCGCTCTACAGTGCAAACTATTGTCAAAAACTATAAAAAAACCAACAGTACCGAAAACAAGCCAAGATCTGGAAGGCCGAAGAAGCTTTCAAGACGCGATGTCAGTAGTGTCCTTAAAGAAGTCCACAAAGATCCAAAAATAAGTGCCCCAAAACTAGCCGAATACCTTGCAAGATGTTCGAATATTACTGTTTCATCAAGAACAGTAATAAACGTTTTGTATGATAGCGGCTTTAAAAGTAGAACAGCACGCAAAAAGCCATTTATTTCAGCCAAGAATCGTCAACTTCGCCTGGATTTTGCTAAGGCACATTTAGAGAAAGGAATGGATTTTTGGAAGAAAGTCATATTTACTGATGAAAGTAAGTACAATATTTTCGGGAATGACGGCCGAAACAAGGTTTGGCGAAAACCGAATACTGCACTTGATCCCAAAAATATTATACCTACTGTGAAACATGGTGGGGGTAGTGTTATGGAGTGGGGAGCTATGGCGGCACCTGGAGTTGGTCGATTGGTTTTTGGTGAAGGCGTTATGGATAGATATCACTATAAGACAATATTGGAACAAAATCTGAAGCCATCTGTGGAAAGCTTGGGCCTGGGAAACCAATGGATTTTCCAACAAGACAACGACCCCAAGCATACTGCGCATATTGTTCGAGACTGGCTTCTTTATCATGCACCAAGACAGCTCAAAACACCTCCCCAGTCACCAGACCTTAACCCAATTGAGCATATTTGGGACGTTTTGGAAAAATCTGCTCGCAAATATGATATCAGAAGTCGTGAAACACTGAAAACTGCCCTAACTCGGGCGTGGTCGGAAATTGCGCCCAGTATTACGGAGAATTTGGTGATGTCTATGCCACGTCGTCTTCAGGCGGTTATTGGAGCCCAGGGTGGTCCTACAAAATATTAAAAATATATTGTTCTCTTTTATTTATTTAAAAGAAATCAAATATTCTATTCGATTTTTAACACTGTATGTAGACTTTTTTCTCATGAATTTTTATTGTTTTTGTTATTTCTGTTATTGTTATGTTTTTGAATTAGCTTTTTGTTATGTAAATAAACTTTGTTTTTGGTCCTTTAAATATTAATGCAAACGTTTTATTAATTTACCTTACGAATATCTTAGAAATACAAACTAAGGGGGTGTATGTAGAGTTTTTTCCTTAACTGTATATTAGATATAAACCTTCCTCTTCAATCAATCTATCTTAAAAAAAACCGCATCAAAATCCGTTGCGTAGTTTTAAAGATTTAAGCGTATACGGGGACATAGGGACAGAAAAAGCGACTTTGTTTTATAATATGTAGTGATATACATATTGAACTGTCATTAGAACAATTTTGACGTTGATGTCATGCTCTGTTTTATAGATACAAGCAGTGTGAAGTTGGTAACACTTCATGTCGTTCACCCTGTATAATTGATTAATTTATTTATATAATTATTGTGTTTTGTTTAAATAAAAATCTTCGATAAAAACGCTACGAACTTATTCCCCAATCGAATACGTGGCCTAAGAAGTATTTCACTTGGGAGGGTGCAGACGCAGAGTTTTATTGAATTTTATTGTCCATGCGTGCGGATGGAGCACTATTTGCAACTGGAAACTATCGATTCTACTGAAGGCAAACTGTGCAGAATTCATTAACCTTGCATAGGGTAACTTTCCAAGCTTGATGATTTTCAAATACGCTCAAAGGTTCGGCAATGTCTGTCATTTTGCTTTTCATGCCTTAATTAGGGCTTGGAGATATTCAAAAAAATGTTTCTTTTTTATTTTTGTAAGTTGTTTATAGTTAAAATACTTTCTCAAGCACTAGAGACTTCTTACTAAATCGTGAAATTTGGCTAAGTCAGCTTTACTTTGTTAAACTAAAGGGGGTTTAGATTTATGGGGGGCTCGACAAGTCCAAGCACTCAGTCAGTAGACCATTGTACTACTAAAGGGGGTACCCTGCATGTGTTTTACAGCTACACGTAAAGGCTTCGCAAAAAATGTGCCACAACACATCAGCACAGCAGCGGTGTTTTCCTATTGGCAGTTGGTATAGCAAAAGCAAAGCCAAAAACGTCCTAGGGTAGGGTTAAATAGTCAACACTACCAATAACGGTGATCAAAATCCGTGCATGTACAAATGTGGCAATATTCACACACATATATATAAGTAGATATGTACCAGTGTATGTTTGTATATTCGAGCTGGGTAGTGCTTTCGTCTAGCAAAATAACTCTGACAGCAACAATTTCCACAGCGAAAAGTTTACACGCAACTAGGACAGTAACTGACAGGTATTAGTGAAGCGAAAGCAGAAAGAAATGCAGGAGGAAGCACATGAAATATGTGCATATGTATGTGTTTATACTTGTAAAGCAATGTAGCTGGCGTATGGGAAGATATTTATTTGTAGTTTGTTGTAAATAGGCAAAAAATACGAGTATTGTGTGGCAGGGCAAAACGAATGAGAAATAAATGGGAGGCCGGAAAAAATGCGAATGAACCAAACAACCCCAAAAAAACCAAAATCATTTACAGCTATGCGAGGGTGTATATGTGTATGTATGTATGTAAGTCTACTGACATGCCACGCACGCATTTGCAAGCCCTACGTGCGCCTTATATACGAGTGTGTTTGTATGTATGAGTGTTTCTAATGTGACTAATACACACATACATATTTACCTTATTATGTATTAGTGCCATAATTCACGTTTGTATACGTAAATGGGTTTCACTTTGTTTGTGTGTGTGTGTGTGTGCGTGTGTGTGCTTTCGAATGCTTAGGCCATAAGGTTGGCAGCTGAATACTTAACGGTAAAAAATTTTTGATGGAAAATGTGATAGGCACATGAAGAGTGCTAAAGGGCAAAAGAGGCGGGAGAAAGTGCAAAAGAAAGTTGCCACACAACGTGCAACGCGCAACGCGCAACTCGAACCACGCAACAAGCCCTCGCCCAGCAAGCAAGCAAGGTGCCTAAGCAAAAGTGTAGCTTGTGAACGATACATGTTTGTGTGAACATGTGCAGGTGTGCGTAGGTATGTGCGCACGCTTGGTTGCCTACACTAGAACAACATGGAACCGAATTCCATTCGAAGAAAGGGTGTGTTGCCACACGTTATAGGGGTGTAGGCCAGCAAGCAGAGCATTGGCATCGTTCGCAGCAAGAAGGGTAATGACAAACCAACAAAACAAACGCATGCAGGCAACAACAATGCATCATCACACACACATAAGCACATATCTGAGCTCGATGAAAGCGCAGGGTAGTAGTGAGTGGCGCACACAGGCAGGTGCCAGTGTGAATGGCAGTCTCTTGAGTACGAGGGGGATGGGCTATGCAAGGCTGCGAGCGCACAAGCAACACAACAAAAGCGCCAAGCAACTAACTGTACAAAGTGTAGTGGCAAAAAATGAGAGAGGGTAGCAGCAAACCAATACAAACAAAAACAAATAATACAAGTTACAAGAAGAGTGAAATAAGAAAAAACGAGAAGGAAACAAGAAAGTCACAAAAAATGTCAAGAAGAAAGAGAGAATGGAAGCGACATAAGCAACGCAGTAGCACCAACTGAACCTGAAATGGGAGCCCAAGAAGAAGAAATGGCTGCTCAGGGTGGATAGGGAGCTGGGGGAGATGAAGAAGACGAAGCAGCAGAAAAAGAAGAGGAAGAAGAGCAGCAAAGCAAAGTCGAAGAGAACAACACGCGAAAGCAAGCAACATTCGTTGCCGGGGGTTGGAGAAGCGTAGCTTTAAGAAATTCTCTGTAATGTGGCAAGCAGTTAGGGGTTGCTCGCTAGTAGTAGTAACACAGTCACGTGTGGCATGAGGGTGAGTAAGCGCACGCACACACACACACACACGCACCCACCTAAGTGAAACCATGTGAATGAAAGCCAGTGAACGCACACATTTACACATATAAACCGTATAGATATGTATGTAAGTGCGTATGTATGTATGCGCGTTCACACACAATGTAGCTCTGCTGGTTGAATGCAAGGGCAGGAGTTTAAGTGGCACGTTGATGTTGAAAACAAAAACAAAGAAAAACGAAAAACAGACACACACGCACACAAAAGCACACGAAGAAATGAGTTAAGCCTCTGTTTAAGTTAGTATTTTCGTGCATGTTAGAAACCAATTTTTTAAGTGTGCGTTTATTTAGCGAGTCACGCGCTAGCGCATGGCGGCCATTATTGCCAACGTGGCTGGCGCAGCCCACATCGCACAACTAAACAAATACATACACGGACACTCACATACACATATACATATGTATATCCATAAACAATAATTATGTGCATATTTGCGTCAGAACGTAGTGCGCACAGGAATAGAATTAGGGAGAAAAGGCCAGCAAAGTTACGTAAAATTATATGAATTAAAAAATTGTTTTTTTTTTCTAGAAATATTTTAATGGGAAATTAAAATTTGCGAATAGTGCGTTAAATTGTTTTTTTTTTTTTTAAATTGTTTTTTTTTTTTTCTAGAAATATTTTAATGGGAAATTAAAATTTGCGAATAGTGCGTTAAATTTCTATAAATAGCAACTAAAATAAAACAAAATAAAATAAACTTAACAACTTTCGCTTAACTTGAACTTTAAAAAAATTCACATAAAAAAAGAAGACAAAAATTAAATTAAATTAACTTAAAAATAAATTTTATGAATATATGATAAAAAAATGAAAAAAAACATAAAGTTAAATGCGCTTAAGATTAAACTTTATAAAAAAAAATATTAAACAAAAAAAAATTAAAAAAAAAATACAAACAATAAAAATGAAATACAAAACAAAGAAAAAAAATTATTTAAAAAAAAAATTATTACAATGAAAAAAGTATAACGCAACATATGTATGTATACCTAACGAAAAATTTAAAAAAATAAATTAAAAAAATTATAAAAGAGTCTACTATAAGACAAAACAAGATGCAATAGACCAGAATGATATAAAATAAATTCAAATTAAATGAACATACGAAATAAACTTTATAAAAATATCTTAAAAAAAGAAAATGAAATAAATTTAAAAATAAACTTTATTAAAAAAAATAAAAAAAAAATAAAACAAAATGAAGTACGAAGTAAAGTAAACAAAATTCAACAAAATAAAATAATATCTCACAAAGTAAAAGGTGGTTAAGTTTCAAGGGCCGGTGTTCATTTTGAATAAAATAAAATTTTTTTAGGAAATTATTGTCATTTCTCTTTACTATGATAATATTGGTATCGCTCAATTACGTGTGGAACAAAATATCGGCCAAATGGCCATCGCAGCCTCGGTGGCACACCTCCAAAGACCACCAAATGCAAATAGTTCCTTGTCTAAAGCGTGGTTAAGTTTCAAGGGCCGGTGTTGATATTGAATAAAATACAATTTTTTAGGAAATTATTGTAATTTCTCTTTATTATGATAATACTGGTATGGCTCAATTACGCATAGAACAAAATATCGGCTAAATAGTCGCCTCGGCCTCGGCGGTACACCTCCATTTATAATTGACGTTCTATGCCGTTAATGTGCCGAATTATCTCATCCTTTAGCTCTTGAATTGTTGCTGGCTTATCGGCGTACACCTTTTTTTCAAATAACCCGAAAGAAAGAAGTCCAACGGTGTCGTTGGCGCTTAGGTGTGGTTCACATTCAACATCAGCCCTTGAAATGCAACCACCCTTTATAATAAAATAATTTTATTACATTTAAAAACAAATTAAAGCACAACAAGAAATAAAAAGTTAAGCCAGATATTATAAAAGAAAACCAAATACGATAAACTAAAATAATATGAAGTAAAATACAATGAAATAAAGCCAAAAAATCTTTTTTAAAAGTAAAAAAGAAAAGAAATATTAAAATAAAAAAAAATTAAATCAAATTAAATATAATAAAACTATTCAATTAAATTTAAAAAAATTTAAGAAAATAAAAATATAGCAAAAATAAATAATAAATAAATAAACAAATAAAAAAAAATAAGCCAAATTTAAATAAAATAAAAAAACAAATAAGTTAATTTTAAATAATATAAAAAATTGAAATAGAATAAAAAATGAATAATATAAAATAAAATATATTCTATTGTTCTATTTGAACTAAAAACAGGAGCTTTATAAAATACAATAGAAAAGGTCAGAAATATACAAACAAATATAAAATTAAATGAGAATAGAAATATAAAAGCAAATATAATAAAAAAATTTATTAAACTAAAACAACTTTTAAGAAGGAATTTAATAAAAATAAGAAGGTATTTAATAAAAATAATAATATTGTATAAAGCTAAACAAAAGTAAACAAGTTCAATTTTAAATTAAATTTTAATTAAAAAAAGTAATAAAAATAAAATAGAATAAAAAATGGGTAATATAAAATAAAGAAAAATTGAACTAAATTATAAAAAATTAACTGAAGTAAAGTTAATTAAGCAAAAATTAAGATGAAATGAATAAACAAGATGTAATAAAAAAAAACAAAATAAAATAAGTTAAGAAATATAATTAAAAAACTAAAAAAGTAAGTAAAATAAAATGAAGCATATTAAAATTTATAAAACTGTATCAAAATATAATAAAAAAAACTAAAAAACGGATACTAAATTAAGTTAAATAACACTAAAAAAAGTAGCATGAAACAAACTAAAATTAGATAAAATTAAATTTATAAAAATATATTTAAAATATAGTTCAAGGCCTGCTTGGATTTTCTTACTTACTAACCGCTTCGAGTTTGGCTCCCGGCCAAACCTCTCCTACAATGGCTACGGCCAACCTGTAGAGCGTGACTGACCTAACGTCTTCGCAGGCGATGAGCTTTGCTCTACCTTGATATCAGCCTGCGTCATGGCAAAGGGGAGGGAGTCCGTGGTGTTCCTCTAGGATCCGGAGGTCAACTTCGGCGATAGCCTCCTCAATCCACCTCAATTTTTCCTTAGGAATGTTCCCTTCCTCCTCTCCCTTGTCAATGACGACCAGTATCTCACCGCCACCGTTTACGACCTCACTGAACGTTGGGTATTTATGGCCACCTAATTTTTGCCTTTTCAAGTAAATTAAATTCACCAATTAAATGGTGCCAGGCTCCCTCGACCTACGCGCTGCAGTGGAAAAGAAAGTTGTGAACTAATATACTTTTCCCAATAAAAAAAAACATAAGAACATAAAAAAAATGTACAGAAAACATCATTTTCAAATCTCTAACGAGAGATCTTTTCATGGCAAAAATGTGCTCTATGATCTATCAATAAATGCTACGCCGGCTGCCTCTATTTGCGATCGTCCAATTTAATGACACGTTTTTTTAGGAAAATAAGAACCAATTTTGAAATCATGTATCCATATCTATGAAAATATATTTTCCAAAGTAAAAACAAATGCCATTTGTTAGTGAATAAATCAATGCATTACTTTGTGCCAGAAAAGTTCCACTCCTAACGAACTTTGAATACTTAACTCTTTTCCTCATACTCGTATGCGCTCTCTCTCGTTGCGCAGCGCTGACAGCCAACATTTTTCGCATATTAGCAAATTAAGTTATTTTTCACTAGAAAAAGTTCGCAGCAACAGCACAAAAACCTAATCATAACAGCAAAATGCCAATAAGAAAAACGCAGCCGCCATACAAGTCAGCCATAACTGAGCCTATAAGCACACACACACGCGCACACAAGCACATTCGGATGGCCCTACTAGAATGAATGGAAATATATTTGTGTAGCTGCTGAAAAGGTGTAAGTCAAGTGACACATAGCCATACACACATACACAAATAACGCTTGGGCAATGGCATACATTTGCGTGACATTGCGAAAGTGTGTGTGTGCGCGTGCGTGTGTTTGTTTGCTGCTGCATGCACTGCATTGCATGGCGGCCATTGTTGCAGTGTTGCATGCAACTTGCGGCTGCATTTACTCCTTACTTTTATTTTGCATTCATCGGTATTTCAACCCCAGCAATAACAACAACAGCAACAAAGCATGTGTGCGTGTGCTTTGCTTTCGCATTGCATTTTCGAGGTGCAGCCATCATAATTTTTTGTTTTTGTGTTTTTTGTGTTTTTGAGGTTTGTTGCTCATGGAAACGCTTGCAACACCAAATTCATGTGCTTATGTATGTAAGTGCAACATAGTGAATTGCCATTTGCTCAAAGCGAAAATGTGAAAATACGTAGTAGTTGTTGTTGTTGTTGCCGATGCATTAATTCTGTTGCCTTTCGCAACGAAATACCAATTCGCATATTTATTATATTTATTTCGCTGTGAAAAGGGTGCAACATTCCTAGAAACGCAAAGGCTTATGTGCAGTTCTTATGCGGCTGCTTCTTCTTCTTCTTCTTGGTCTGTTTGTTCGAGAATCCATTACTTTTGCTCGCATTGCTGCAGTGTTTAGACGCTGTCGTTGTTGTTGTTGTTGTCATAGAGTGCAAAGAACAAAAAATGGCGGACAGCAATCCTAGTCAAGCACTTAAGGTAAGTAAGTGCAGCAAATGTGTGTGCGTGTGTGTGTGTGTGTGTGTGTGTGTGTGTGTTTAGTGGTAGATATGGTGTGCGTGCTTGGCTCTGCAGCAGTGTAGTTTAGGCACTGCCATAGTTTTGTTTCACTAAAATTCAGTTTGGGTGGAGTTTAATGGCTGCCATTATTGGCCCTAAACACTAAGCTTGGCTATAATGGAAAACCCCGACACAGCCATCTTAATAGCCAAAAGATATACGTAACTAAATATGAAGGCCTGTAGATAAATATAAACATTGGAATGTCCCACCTAAGAAAGTTCGATTTTTCGTACTGAATTATAAAATGTATTATATTTTAGAAAAATTTCGCAAAGAAAATAATTTTTTTTAAATAAATTTTTCAAGAAATCACAGAAGTCAATAGAAGAGTTTCAATTTGAAACATCTGCATAAAAACGCTTTTAAATTTTATCAACGAATTTGAAACTATGCGATTTTTTGAGGGACTATAAAATCTGTGAGGCTCACGCAAGTCTTAAAATTTTTTCGATCTATTTTGGCGGATGCTTTAAAATATAATAAATTTTATAATTCCGCTGAAAGCTCAGCCCAGTTTATTTATTTTGTTTTTTTTTTTTTTGCTTAATTTTTTGTTTTTGTAATGATGTACCCTAATACACTTACTCCTGCCACAAGTTCTGTTACAATTTAAATCTGTTACAGATATGAAATTATAATACTTTTTTAATGAAATTAGTTGTACTTAATCATGTAAATATTATAAAAAAATGCTCTTAATTTTTATTCGAAATGATCACAATTAGCTTTTCCACAAGCCTTCAAACGATTAGGCCATTCTGCTCTTGCAGCGCGCACGGTTTCCATAGACTTTGACGTCGCTGCTCGCACCAAAGATTGTTTGAGACTCTCCCAATTTCTGTGAGGTATTCATTAAGCCAGGTTGTCCAATTCTGACCACAAACTGCAGTCCAATGGATTCAGATCTGGACTTCCAGACGGCCAATCTTCTGCGGCTTTGAACCCAAGAACATTGTTTTTTAGCCACTACTGGCGGGTGTTTACCTTATGAGTTGTAGTGGAATTCTACTGGAAGATCCATAGCTCTGCATTCAAGAGAATACTGCTAAACTGCTTCACCACGCCTTCTAAGACATCACCCTTATACACTTTTGTCACGGTCTTAATCCCCTTTCCGCAGTAATAAAGAGATGTAACGCCTTAACAAGACACTCCCCACCAAACCATTATGGAGGCTAAACCCTTGGAACAACATTTTTTGCGTCTTTAAACGTATTTGCATAGATTTTTTCGTTTTGCTTACTAAAAACTTCTTCAACAGTAAACATTTTCTCATCTGTGAAAAGAATATTTTCATGGCCGTTGCCTGCATGCCACCGAAAAAAGTTGCTTGCATCTGTCGAGTCTAATTTTTTTCGAGCCCGTTGTCAAAAGATGACCAGTTGAGCGACTAAAGGCCTTCATGTGGATATCATCCATCTCTAATTAATTTTGACATAGATCTGGTCTATACATTCATTTCCCTGGACATGATTTTCTGCTTTCTAAGTGGGTTTCTGCGAATGTTCTCTCGAACGGATTTTATAGCTGTACTGATTCGAACCACGCGCGGACGATCACTGCTTTTTCTGTCTGCTACTTCAGACGTTTGGGACGACACAACTCAAAAGACTGGCTCTGAGCCTTTGTCGAGGGTATTGAAAACAACAAACGAATTAAGAATTAAGAGGAATAAGAACCATTGCAACGCGTTAAACCCAAACATATTCCAATTTGAGGGACCCACTACGTGAAGCTTCTTTTAAAGTCATTGGCCACTATTCAGAAATGTTTCTGATTTAAAATATTCCTAAACACTTTTCATTTGTTTACCGCATCAAGTACCTTCCAGGGCCAGGGAGACTTTGCTCTTATGCAATTCGGTACTTTCGCACAGCTTTTCGTAATGTGTTTCAAGGCTCAGCAATTCTTAGATTACCATACCAGTTTAAGTCTGTTTGTTTGGGGAAACTACCAACCTCGAAAACTACACAATTTGCTGCAGTCTTTTTGCAACCCACCACCCATATAAATTTCATAGCGCAGTATTCAAGAGAGACTGATAGAAAAGTCATCCACTATCTGTTCTATCTAATTTCGAGCTCAACGCCACTGGGGCCGAGCCTTGATACCCAACTTGCTTTCAGCATACATTTTTCACCTCCTTGGTAGGTATTATTTTACTAACTAGCCATCAATCGGCTTCTTCCACTTGCAAAACACCGCGGTGCGGCAATCTGAAGTTAAGCTAAAAGGGAGTTCGAAGCAAAAGATACCGTATTTAGAAGTAAATTCGAACTTTCCGGATTTGCTTGCAAATGTAAATCTCGCCAGTTTCTTCCTTGTGGGACTATGTTAGTGAAGAAAGATCCACTTGAGCCCTACAAAGGGGTACGCTGCTTAGACTCAGCCGGAATAAAATTAACATTTTTGTGAAATTTAAGGTACTCGTAGTTTACACCGCACTTGTAAAGCTTGTCTCTTAACTACTTATCAAAAAAAGTGACAAACCTAATGCCCCTAATTGGCCCTGAACCTTGCTGTGAACTTACAAAGGGCCACATCAACCAAATTCTCAGGAGGTGAAAGGTGAAGAAGTTCGTTGAACACTGAAACGATTCGCCTAACGCCGGACAGAGGAATATCTGATAAGCTACGCTCACTTAGCAGAGTAGACTTAAGACTTTTAAGTGGTTACTTTACAGGCCACTGTAGGCTGAGATATCGTCGAAAGAAAGTTGGGCTCCCTGAGACCATCATCTGCTAATTCTGTTGAATGGGCACTGGAAATTCAGAACACATTCTTTGTAAATGACCTGCACTAGGCAGAAAATGGCTACAGCTCCTTGGAATTTACTTTGAAAAAAATTCTTTCGCGGCAGAATGAAGGAGATACGGATATGTTACGGTAAATGGCGAGCGCTATCGCGTCACGCTGACTGAATTTTCAAAAATTAAGCAACTAAACATCGACGACATTTGGTTTCAACAAAACGATGCAACTTGCCAATCCAGCAAGACGACGCAACTAGCATTAAAGCGCGCTAACAATCCATTTATTGCAATATTCAAGGCACCATTGACGCCATACGGCCAGATTTTTGTAACAAAAATTGGACTGGTCGCCTGCTATGATATTTAAAAAATAAAGACCATGGAGTTATCTACCAGATTATAATAAAAAAATGCATTCCAACAATATTTATGTTTGGTATTACCAGTTTAAGTTCTTAAGCTCTTTAAAAAACATCCGATATAAACCAATCCAATCGGATCTAAGCTAATCTATACGTAATCTAATATAATATAGTTTAATTAAAAGAAATAATTTGTCTTGCCTAATCTAATCTAAACTAATCAAATCGCATCGAGTCGAATAAATAGTCTAGTTTAGTCTAATCCAATCGAAACGAATCTATGAATTAGTCTAGTCTCATCTAAAGAGGATGTGGCAACAAAATGGTGCGCAGGCGCTAGTTGGATTCTGGATGAATCACCACTCTAACCAACCAACCAACCCAGTCTCATCTAATTCAAATTAAATAGTTTAGTCGAATGTAATCCATAAGTAGTACCGAGTAGCGAGAGAAACACCTACCTACTCTACCACTGCCCTGCACTTAGCAAAACACGAATAAACTGCTTCGATTCTAAATCACTTTTAACCTTAGAAAACGTGTGGCAGATCAAGAAATTAGCAGCCTACTTAAATTATCTGAACTGAGTATTAAAGACAAAATATGTATAAAATTCTTAAACTCTCTACACGAACACTTGGTATCACTATGGATCAATTTCTGGTCTATGTGCGATCTACAGGATCAACAAAGTGCAACCTAACCTAACCTATGAGAAATAAATAGACGAATAAAATAAATATTCCAGTTTAATCTAATCTACACTAGTCGAATGTAATCCAATCGGATCGAATCTATAAGTAATCGAATTTACTTTAGTCGATGCTGAACTAATCTATCAACAAGCAATCTAAATGGGGTTCAATCTAATCTATAAGTAATTTAATTTAATTTAATCTAATCTAATTTAATCCGATCTAATATAACCTCTTTCAACCTCAAAGGCTTCAAAAACGCAAAAAAAAAAAATTAAATACAAAATTCGTATTTCTTTCATTTTCAGCAACCACCCACAATTCTCTACCCCATTTCCTACTTCTTGCCGCCCTAAATGGTACTAACGACCAACAGCATTAGACTTCTTGGTATCTAATTTTTTTTACTTGCATCCACTCCGGAGCCTCAGAGCTCAAACTTAGAAACTAAGCCATACAAAATTTGACTTTTAAATAATGTATGTATGGGGTGATTGATAGCGAGCGAAAAGAATTAATTAAATAACGATTAAAAAACGCAAAAACAAATACAACTTATTGGACGGCATACACATACATACATACATATATACATATGTACTAATAAAAAAGAGCAGTAAAATAAATAAATTACATAAAGCAGCATTAAAAGATTTATGCCTGAAGTAAAAATGAAAGCAACTCCGCTTAGCGTAAGACTACACACACAAACATACCTACATGCACGCGGTCTACGGGCTAAAAATAGAAGCGTGGCCAGATTAAAACATGCATACACATACATGCATATGTACATACATACATATAATACATACATACATACATATATATATACATACTTCCCTATAAAGTTTCTAACAAAATGTTAGCACAGATTTGTTTTATGAATGCGCTTTAAGATGGCGAGAGCCGTAACCCAAGCTGGGAAGAGAGCTATAACAGGGTGACTCTTATTATATGTATTTTATTTGCATATCTACATAAATATGTATGTTCTCACAAAATTATATGCATTCAATTTGGTATACCCGTCCATACATACAAATAAATTATTCACAATTAGTCGTGTTTATTAGTAAAAACAAAAGTAAAAAAGGCAACAGCAACAACAACATACATTAGCTGCAACTGCGACAAGAGTACAAAATCAAAACGAATTAGTAAATAAGCAGATATCTGAGACGTGTCTTTAAGTTCGTGATGAGAAGGCGGAAAACCAAGAGGGCAGCGCAGCAGCAGCAACAAAAACACAACTAAAAATTCATGAGAATAAATGACCAATACAAATGCGTGCATATGTGCATATGCATGTGTGCCTTCCCAGAGACTTCAGCTAGAGCGCTTCTAAAGGTGTACGGGGCAACGTAGAACGTGAAAGCGGCGAGCCATGCAAAAGTACGTGCATACATAGAAACTTTAAAAAGCTCTACGATATGTTTGAAAACTATAAAATAATTATAGCCGAAACTTGATACATAGTCCCATAACAGCCTTCTTAGGTTTGAGCAACTTTAACAGGCTGTCCAAATAGATAATATTTGCATTTCGAATGCACGAGTACGAGTAAGTTAGTAAGAAAGTACTGCAAGTGACTGATTTTCACAATGTACAAAATGCAGAGGTGTAGCCGACATCAGAGCGTTAACCGGCTCTCAAGGAATCAGCTTATTGGCTAACGTAACCGGGAATGTGGAAGATTTTTGGACCTTTCCACTTTGGTCGAATGGAAAGAAACGCTCAGGCTCTGAAAGTATTCGATGAAGTATCAGCTAGCAGAGGAAGAGACAGTCCTCCTCTGCGTTGGAAAGATCAGGGGGAGAAGGACTTGACTTCACTTAGTGTGTCCAACTGGCGACGGTTTGGACGAGAAATAAACAACTGGTGCGCTTTGTTAAACTCGGTCAAAATCGCGTAAGCAGTTATCGTGGCAATGAAGAAGAAGAAGAACCGGGAGTTTTGATTCGGAAGGTCTGGATAACTAACTTGACTAATTTTAAACCATGTCAAATTTTTGGTAGAGCTGAAGAACTAAACAGGGTCCAACTTTCTGCGCCTTTCCATGAACTCGACCAAGGACTGGTCACTTCCATATATGTATGGGGAATGTTTATGCTGCTAAAACACCCACAACAATGATCATGAATTCACCGAGTTTAAGCCGCATTATTTGTAGTGAGTTCAATCTAATCAAAAGTATTATTATTACTGGGACATACAGGGTTTGATTGAAAAGTAATGAGCCTTATTTTTTTTAACCAGTTTTATTAAACCTTTTGGCTTATACAACTAATATTCTTCAAAATAGGACCCTTGAGCGTCAATACACCGCTGGTAGCGGTCTTTCTACTGCAGGAAAAATTTTGTAAACTCATCCGCCGGAATCGCGTTCAATTTGGGTGTCACAGTCTTATGGGTCGCCTCGATGGAGTCAAAACGCCTCCCCTTCAGCTTTCTTTTCAGGCGCGGGAACAAGAAAAAACCCGGAGGGGACAGGTGTGGGCTGTAGGGAGGGTGGGGAAGCACCGGAACCCCCATCTTGGTCAATGCAAAGGTGCAGAGGAAGGCGGTGTGCGCCGGCGCATTGCCGTGATGAAGGGTCCAATTGTTGGAGAGGTCGGGTCGAACCCGGGCGCCGCGGTTTCCCAGCCAAAGGAGCACTTCTTTGTAAAATGCTTCCTGGAGGTACAAACTCCTTGTGGACGATGCCTCGAGAGTCGAAAAAGATGATAAGCACGTTGCTCCAACGATCGCTGCATTTTCGCCACTGCAAAATCCTAACACACTTTTAAAACAGCTTTCACGCGGGGAGCGATGTTGACTGCACTGTTGTTGCCAGCGAACTGGGACCGGTTTCTAGTGGAAGGGGAAGGTTTAACGATCATTTTCCCCCACCAGTCAATCAATTTTCAATCAAACCCTGTAATTCACTGATTTCGTCCTCTCATTTAGTCTATTGTGTTTGACCGAAAATCTAAAATTGGAGTCTCTTGATGAATTTGACTGCCGGAAGTAAACTCCTGCTGGATGCTGATTCTTCAATTTCTCAACAGATTTAAGATAGCCCTTAATTTCACAGTTCATATTTCATTCATTGAATTTGATTTCATAGTTCCTCAACTGACTACCCGTAGTGTCGTCGTACACGTAACTCTATTAACCTTATAAGGGCGCTTACACCCTTTTCGCGTGTCTGACCGAGATCCTCGTCCTTATTGTAACGTACCTACAGTTTTAAGCCGACTGGCTGACTGACTTGCCTGCCGAGGAGCGACCGCTATTATAAAATCTTTTTGGTGTTTTATGCACGGAGATTCAAACCTAATGGTAGTTACGCACCAATCCATTCGACCGCCTTAGGTGGTAAAAATATTTCAAGCAACAATTTGAATATTAACCTTTGAGCGAGCTATTCACACAACCTGTACAGAGTAAAAATTCCAAATTTCACAAAAAAAAATTATTCAATATTTTCAAATAGTTTTAATATTCAGCAACATTTCATTCATTTTAGGCTCACTTTATCGCGTCTCAACTGTACCATCTCGCACTGCATGCCATTGTATAGTTCTGTGATTGTTGCTGCTGGTCTATTGTCATTTTTTAGCGATTGCAGAATGCGAAGCGGAATAACCTTGAATCCAAACGCACGCACATACAAACTCACACACCCAAAGCAGTGTCCGCACTGCAAGTTGCCTCTTGTTTCCTGCCCTCTTTCCTCTGCCATTACTTCTGCTACCATGACTCAAATTTTTCCACTCGGTAGTTTCTAACGAGTTGATGTGGATTTTATTAAGTATGTCTTTGTCATTCTTTAACATTTTTTTTGCACAAGCTCGCGCACAAACATGTAGACATACTTATGTAGCACAATAAGTATTTGCCCAGCAGTGCTAAAATGGAGATCTTTTTGAAATAAGAAATCAAAGAGTACTTCTTTTCACACGATTTCGTAGCAAAAATACGGGAGTGATGGAATGCAAGATTACACAAATTAAGTTTAGAAAAGTGAGCTTAACTTTGCTATGGCGTGGTATGAGTTGTGTGAGAGAACGAAGAAGAGAGTGTTAAAATAGCCAGCTTTCTTGAACAAAAGGGAAAAGTTAAGTTAGGTTAACGTAGACGAGGTAGAGAATGGAAAGGGCAATGAAAGCAGAAAAATGGCTTGCAACCAAAAAATGTAGACAAAACTTTTAAATTACGTTTGCTCAAGAGCTTATGCTACCAAGTTAACTAAGAGCCGAGTAACGGCAGCGGGATATGCGCAAACTTCTACGAATACATTCCCTCAATCATGGTAAAGAGAGCAATTCGTTGCTTTTTCTATTCCGTTATTACTTGCTCTGGAAGAGAAGAGAAGCTAAGCCATGGAATATAACTGTTACTTAGCTAACAAACGCTCGTTTTTGTTAGTTCTGCGTCATACTCGTATACGACGGTAAATCCTATTATTTTCATCGAAGGAAATGCATTAAAATAAGTCTAAGCATAAAGTGAATTGTTTGGTGCATGACCACCATTCGGAAGTGCGTAAGTTCGAATCTCCGTGCATGAAACACCAAATTGATAGAAAAAGTGGTTTCTAATAGCGGTCCCCTCTCGACATGCAATGGCAAACCTCCGAGTGTATTTCTGCCATGAAAAGGCTCCTCATACAAAAAGTAGCTGCCGTTCGGAGTCGGTTTAAAATGGTAGGTCCAAAAAGGATGTAAACGCCATTTTATATATTTATATAAAAGTGTATTTGTGGAAGATCAACTTTTCAACAAGTTCCTTTTCTGTAATCGATTTTATTTATGCAAACATTTTTCATAAATTTTCTTCTAATATAAATATGAAATAAAAAGTGAAAAAGATTTTGAAAATTATGAAAAAGAATTAAAAAAAACTTTGCGTAGGACAAAAGCTTAATTCCTTGGAAAAAATGAAACACTTCAAATATAAATTAGTTTAGTAAAAATATTTAAAATACATTAATAATCCCTCTCTAGAATCGTTAGTCACTTATTAATCCAAGTCGACTTGTGAGAGAAATCGCTTCGTTGTAAGATTAACACATGGACTGAAAAGTTCCGGGACTAATAAGGCGTTTTTCAATAGGTGCGCTTCAACTTTTTTCCGATAGGGAGGGCGAACGACGCAATATTTTTTATTTCTCGCTTGTCTTTTGTAAACTTCATTAGTATATATTTCATCATGGAACGCTACACACTTGAGCAACGCTTGCAAATTATTGAATTTTATTATAAAAATGCGTGTTCTGTTAAGAAAGTTTAGAGTCGAAAAATCATTTTCAGTGATGAAGCTCACTTTTGGCTCAATGGCTTTGTCAACAAGCAAAATATGCGTTACTGAGCAGAAAGCAATCCACACGTGATTCATGAGGCACCGTTGCATCCCGAAAAAATCACAATTGCCCGCAATTGAATGGTATGGACTTAGACGACATGTGGTTTCAACAGAACGGGGCCACAAGCCACACAGCACACGCTACAATTGATTTGTTGAAGAGTAAGTTCGATGAGCGCATTATTTCCAGAAATGGACCGGTCGAATGGCCGTCGCGCTCGTGTAATTTGACCCCTCTAGACTATTTTCTTTGGGGTTATGTGAAGTCATTGGTCTACAGTAACAAGCCGGCGACGATTTGTGAGCTCAGAGCCAATATTGAACGCGAAATTGCTGGAAATTCGGCCGATTTATGCAAAAGAGTGGTCGAAAATTGGGTTCAACGATTGGACTTCGTAAAACGTGCACGCGGTGGTCATGCAAAAGAAATCGAATTTTATACTTAAATGTATATGTTCAAACTCGATAATAAAGAAAAACTGAGTTAAAAAAGTCAAACCGTTTGTGTTTTATTAAAAAAAAAAGTTGAAGCGCTCTTACTGAAAAACGCTTTACATAGATGGCACTAGCTTTATTGCTTTTTCAATAAATACTAACCTTAAAAAGGCAGCTGTTAAAATTTCTTGATTCTCTATTCATTAGTTCGTGAGTTATTGTGCTAAGAGAGCCGCTGCTGTTGTTATTTTCAAAATAATGGATCGATTCATGGATTCATGTTTTAATTTTACACTGCTTCTTCATAGGAAAAAATACCGTTCAAGCGAAGCAATTGCTTGAAAAGTGTTGCGGGGACACCGCGCCATCAGAAACAACAATAAAACGATTGTCTGCTGACTTCAGACGTGGTCATAGAGACACCGATGATCCGATAATGGACAACGCAGTGGGCGTCCAAATGAGGCGATAACACCAGAAAACAGAAAAAAAATCGACAAAATCCACAAAATCGTTTTGAATGAGTGAAATTGCGTGAGTTAGTTGACATTTGAAGATATCAAAAGACGTGTTGGCTTTACAATGCATGAGCATTTGACTATGAGAAAGCAATGCTCAAGGTGGGTGTCGCGTTTGCTCACTTTCTTGTTTCATCAAGAAAACGCACCGTACCACAAGTCAATCAAAAGAATGACAAAACTACCTGAATTGAATTTCGAATTAGTGCCACATCCGCCGTATTCGCCAGATTTGGCACCCAATGATTACTGGCTGTTCGCAGATCTAACAAAAAAATGCTCGTCGCTAAGAAACCTTCGCTGTAATAAAGAAGTTATCGCAGCAACTGAGACAAAAGATAAATCGTTTTACAAAAGTGGTACTAAATTTGTTAGAGCAGCGCTGTAATGATTTCGTTATTCTTAATGGAAATTACGCTGATGAACAAAGTTAATTTTGAACGCAAAAAAAAACGGCCCTTTATTAGGCCCGGCAACTTTCAGCCCATGTGTTACAAGATGGCAACATCCGCGAGCGTATTTCTAGTTGCGACATCATCAATTCCATTTGTACCGAACGGAACACAGAGCCTCTAAGGTTTAAGTTGTAGAACTATTTCCTTATAAACACAAACGCTGCACCTCCAAATCCAACGTGCAAGATGCCGTAACAGTAGATTGAACTCCACATTTCTGTAGGTAGGTACTACTTGGAGACTGCATTCCTCGCTGGCCTAAATTCGTGTTTTTATATTTCTTGTGCTCGAAGAACATGGATTAGATCCATAAAATACAAACCTAAGGAAGATCTGTTGAGCTTCACGGGTAAGAAGGCCAGATATTCAATAGCATGAGGCTGTTTCTAACCTGAAGAACAAACGCCGCTTGCAGCCGTTCGCTCCGAAACAGCTCCTGCAAACTTCGGGAGGCCTTTAAATTGTATATGTACTCAAAGTACTCTCCCCGAAGCTTCCGCTCTCGTTAACCCAAGCCATGCTTCCCACGCGGATTAGATATTTCGTCTTCGGCTATGGTTGCTCAGGTTACCTGAGTCTACCAAATGGAGAGGAGAGTCGGAATTGAGGTTATAGAATTCTGATAGTTACGTCCACAGATTTCTAAGACCCTCTCTTTTTTTAATTGGCACGTACACCCTTTTTGGGGGTTTGGCCAAGCTCCTCCTCCTATTTGTGGCGTGCTGATGTTGTTTCACAAATGGAGAGACCTAGAGTTTCGAGCCGACTCCGAACGACACATATACACATATATTTTTTTTTATGAAGAGCTCTTTCATGGCAGAAATACACTTGGAGGTTTGCCATTGCTTGCCGAGGGGCGACCGCTATTACAAAAAACGTTTCTTTCATTTTTGGTCTTTCACCGAGATTCGAATCTACGTTCTCTTTGAATTCCGAATGGTAGTCACTCACCAACCCATTCGGCTACGGCGGCCGAAAACCACCTTACACCCCTTAAAATCCAGAGGTGTGTGTCAGCCGGCTCTCGACAATTTTGAAGGAAGTAGATTTGCTGACGCAACTGGGATTATGACGGCGGTTCGTTTATGAAACAACTGAGATTGTGGCGGTGATATAGAAAAAAACCAAAACACCCACCTTCTCCTGTTACTTCGTTGCCATCTGAACAACGACTGATTGGACGAGTGTGTGAAACGAGCAGGTAAAACTCTGCTGCCGCATCCCTTATGACGTGGCAGCTGAAGTTACTTTCACTGCTTTACTTTTACTAATTTTGCTACGGATGGCCAAACCTGTTAATCTATCATCCCAGACTTCAAGTACTACTGGGTACGTCAGCTTAATTCTATCTTTATTCAGTATCTTATGATTATTTATTTATTCATTTTCAAATCTATTCGCTTTTGATTTTTATTCACACACAAGTCGCGCATAAAAAGTGCGACTTTTGCGCATGCGCAGTGAATGCAGCGAAACGAATGGAAGAGTAAAAGCGAATCTAACAACAATATTCGCCTTCTTAAGTGAGAAACATTTTGTTTGCTTCTCTTTTTAGTTTTTTTCTTGTTTTTTTTTTTTTTTGGTTTTTTTTGTTTAGTTTGAAATTGAATAGAGAAGTGTAAACAAAATGGCAAATTACCGGAAAGAAAAAATAAAAGTAGAAGAAACATAAAATAAAAAAATAAAAAATGAAAATGCCAGCAAAAAATTTAATAAATGAAGTAAAAACAGTAGTAAATATCAGTGTATATGAAAAAAAAAAACAAAGACAAAAAAACCTAAAAAAGTTGCATATTCAACTCCGCCGCCACATTCGAAAAAACATTAAAAGCTAACGAATCTCGTTAGGTTTTTTCTTTCCTTCTTTTAATTGCTGCCGGTTTAGTTGTTACTTTAATTGTCTGTCGTAAATATGTAAAGGGTGTTATGCATAAAGTTAGCACATCAACCGAACGGTGGGGGTGGCAGCAGCATGAAACTATGTAGCACTCCGCAATTCCGTCAACAGACCAATGGTGGAGCTGGTGGAGATGACGGCGTTGACCGACTGAACGAGGAATTGCGCGATTCAATGTCAGTGTCAAGTTTATTGGGCGAAATACATACATAAATACATACAAACATACATGCAGGCATACACAGGTATATACATACATACACACATATATACAAATTGGCAGTAACAACAAATGAGGTACCAGTAAGCGCAACAACAGCACAGAAATAGCAATCCTAATACATCAAACAACTAATTGCATACAAAGAGTGGTTACACATATATTTGCATACACACATACACATACATACACACACACATACATACATACATACATACAAGCGTATATGTAGATAAATATGTATCTGAATGCAGTAAAAATTAATGAGAAGCAAAGTAAATTGAAGGCCAAACGGTGTGTGTGTTGGTGCAGTTGATGAGCGAGACTGCAAAGAAAACGGAAATCAGCTAAGTTGAATACGAAATGTAAAACTGTTTAAAAACAAAAAAACTTTGCCATGGCATAAAATAAATCACAAACTTTAAAATGCTTTAAGACTCGCAATACAATAAAAATATAGACCAAAAACGTGGAAGCACCTACAGTGTGTGACAAAACATATGAACTAAATATTAATAAGGGGTGGTTAAGTTTCAAGGGCCGGTGTTGATTTTGAATAAAATACAATTTTTTAGGAAATTATTATCATTTCTCTTTCTTATCATAATACTGGTATGGCTCAATTACGTACGGAACAAAATATCGGCCAAATGGCCGCCTCGGTCTCGACGGCACACCTCCATCCGGTGGTCTAAATTTTCGATGACGCTGAGGCATAATTGAGGTTCTATGCCGTTAATGTGCCGAATTATCTCATTCTTTAGCTCTTGAATTGTTGCTGGCTTATCGACGTACACTTTTTTTTTCAAATAACCGCAAGGAAAGAAGTCCAACGGTGTCGTTGACGTTTAGATGTGGTTCACATTCAACATCGGCCCTTGAAATTTAACCACCCTTTATAATCTTACTGCCGTAAACTTAAAAAAAAATTAAAAATTAAATTTAATAAAATAATTTATTGAGCCGCAGCGAAGCGTAGCCGCGTTTACCGGTTAGATTTTGATGAAAATACAACTTTATTCTGAAAAAAATGGTTACAAGTGAATCACTGAAAGTAAACCCATCGCTGGCTACTACTTTTTCCCATCTTTCTGGTAGATCTCGTATACCGTCGCGTTAAAAGTGTTAATCTTTTTTGGCTATCAATCCATTTTTTGATGTCTTCATATGAATGGAACTGCTGGTCAGCTAGACCATGTGCCATCGTTCGGAACAGGTGATAATCGGACGACGCAATATCTGGAGAATATGGCGGGTGGGGTAGGACTTCCCATTTCAGTGTTTCCAGGTAGGTTTTAACCGGTTTTGGCAACGTGAGGCCGAGCGTTGTCATGCTGTAGCATCACTTTTTCACTTTTTCTCGCGCAGTGCTCGGCTCAATCGCATCAATTGAAGTCGATACCGATCCCCAAAGATGGTTTCGCTTAGTTTTAACAGTTCATAATAAATAACTCTAACTAGGTCCCACCAAATATATAGCATAACCTTCGCAGCATGAATATTCGGCCGAGGTGACGACGTAGAAGCCGATGACCGGGCAATCCCCATGACTTTCTTTTCTTTGAATTGCTGTAATGAATCCATTTTTCATCACCCGTCACGATGCGTGAAAGAAAACCCTTCATTTTTTGCCGCTGGAACAATTGTTCACAGGCGAAAAAACGACGTTCAACATCCTTTGGGTTTAACTCATAAGGAACCCAAGTCCCCTGTTTCTGTTTCTGAATCATTCCCAAAGCATGCAATCGCTTGGAAATGGATTGGCAGGTAACTCCTAATACTGAAGCAAGCTCTTCTTGCGTTTGACACGGATTCTCATAGAGGAATGCCTCCAATTTAGCGTCTTCGAAGGTTTTTGGCCTTCCTTCACGCGGATTGTCGTCAACATTAAAATCACTTTCTTTGAAGCGACGGAACCAATCTCGGCACGTTGTTTCACTTAAAGCAGCATCTTCATAAACTGTTTGTAGCTCTCGATGCGCTTCAGCCGCCGTTTTTTTCGAATGAAAGGCTTGCACCGACATCCTCATGGATATTTCGGTCAATGAGCTCAAACACTTTTTCGAAAAGCTTTTAGATTGCGCAGAATAGTGTATCGAGGCCAGAGGGGACTACCTTGAATAAATAAACTTGAAGTTATCAGAACAAAGCTCTTGTCGTTTCTACTTTAGCTGAGTTCTTAAAAAAACGCAGTGTACTTATTCTAGTGAAACGGGCTGTATGGACATGACTCAGATATGACTTTTTTACGTATTGAAGCTCTTTTTTATTTGAGTTTTTCTCTTGCCATCAAATGTTTGCCGGTTTGTTGGCAGCCAACCAAGTTTTTCCCACAAAAATCCGTTGCTTCAGCCTAACAGCTGACTGACGTGCGTATTTATGTATGTGCTTATGTATGTATGTATATACTTGTAATGTATAAAGTATGATTATTTGCCAATGGAATGTTTACTGCTTCTTAAATATTTCCAAAATTTTTGTTTGTTCGGGGGGAATTTCTCATTGTGGGTCGTTGGATGAATTCAAATTTCAATTGCATTTTTTTGGTTTTATGGGAAAATTTATTTGCTTGCTTACAGAAATAATAATATAATACAAATAAATAGAGCTCTAGAAATTATTTCAAATGGTTATAATTATCCTTTACAAAGCAAAGTGGCTTACTGGCCTCCAGCTTAAAAGCAACGCCGGAGGTGATGGTTTCATTCAAGAAATAATTTCTATTAGAAGTGACCTGGTGCGCCAGCTGTTACTTATTTTGGAAGTTAGTGATTTTTATCTAACAGAACGGCTAATAAATAGCGTTTGCATAAATTGTTAGCTTTGAGAGCGATTTAACGATGCTCGATCGCTGGAACAATTCAATTTTTTTGTTTTTTTGTTTTCCTTTTTCACTCCGCTCGGGAGCATAGGGCATCGACAAGACTCTTCCATCGTACACGGTTCTGTGCTGCTGTTTTCGCACCGTCCCATGAGATGTGCGAATGTGCTAGTTCGCGCAGCATCGACCATCTCCAAGTGTTTTTTGGTCGACCGCGGCCTCTGCTCCCCTTGCGGGTTCCAGTCCAGTGCCATTCTTGTGATGCTATCTGGTGGTTTTCGCAATGTGTGACCTATCCAGCGCCACTTTCTGCGTTTGATTTGCCTAAGGATGGGTTCCTTGTTCGTTAATCTCCACAGAGCGTCGTTACTGATGGTGTTCGGCTAGAATATTCTACAGATGATGCGGAGGCATTTGTTTATGCAGGATTGTAGCCTCTGTGTGATGGTGTTAGAGACCAGGCATGTTTCGCTTCCGTACAACAATACTGACTGTCGGCATGAGCCGAGTATTCGTAGCGCCTGAAGCTTTGAGAACTCACCCATACTGTGTGCATTCGCCCGAATGCCGCCCTTGCTTTGTTTAGCCTGCAGTTGACATCTTCATCTGCTCCGCCGTCTGCCGTGATGACTCAGCCGAGGTAGCAGAAGCTTTCAACGAACTCCACCGGGCATCCATCAACCTGCCTTGCGTTATTGTAGTTAACTGTCATGGCCTTGGTCTTGGCGATGTTGACCTCCAGTCCGATAATGCGTGCCAGCGCGACTAGTTTGTCCGCCTTCGCTTGCATGTCAGAGAGTTTGTAAGAGAGGAGGCAGATGCCAGGTCCTCAAGTTGTCTGCTGAAACTCCATATAATGCCTTTTTTGGCAGGGTCAGTTGGCTCATTACGTCTTCACGGACGCTGGCGAAGAGAAGGGGCGACAGGAGACAACCTTGCCTCACGCCTGCGTTGGCAGTGAATGGATCGCCTTTGTGAAGTACTGCCAGTTCGGAGTTCTCTTAGAGGGCTTTGATGAGGCAGGAACTCCCTTTCTACTCAGTGCCAGCCAGATTGCGTCTCATTTAAAAGTGTGGAATGCCTTCTTAAAGTCGACGAACAGCATGTAGAGCCGGAAGCGCCACTCAACTGATTGTTCTACTGTAATCCGAAGTGTGTTGGCTTGGTCAACACAGCTTCGGTGAGGGCGAAAACCAGCTTCGTCGTCTCTTAAGGAGTGATCGAACACTTTGAGCCTGCTTTGTATGATTACGGCTACAATTTTGTAGATGGTGTGCAGTAGGGTTCATTCTTGCCAGTTGCCGCAGTCACGCAAATCGACTTTCTTAGGCAGCTTCACTATGATGCCCTTTGTCCAGGACGGAGCCAGCTTTTCATTGCTTCAGACGGCGGTGATGTGGGGATAAAGAATGTCCGTTGATATTTGCGAGTTGGCTGTCATTAGTTCACGCTGTATCTTACGTTGGTTACGTTAATCTATTTCATTTCTGAGAGAGTAGGTGATTAGCCTGCCGCTACCATTCAAATTAGCTTGCAGAAATTGTCCAATTGAAGGGGAATCAATAGGTGAGTGTCGCTTCTCCAACACTTTAGTCAAGTTTCACACCTCTTTGAGGGGTAATACCTTTACATTTAGCTATGCAATTCCAAGAAGGAAGTGCAACTATGACAACCAACGCAAGGTGACCCACCGAAAAGTTGCACTGGATGATTGCCTGCTTACTACGGCAACTTCAGATATTTGATTCTTCTTTACTGGTGTCGCTTGAATATTTGTTAGTTTTTATTTTACATTTTATTTGCTTTCTACTTTACATTTACTTCATTTAATTTATTTTGTTTCTCTTCACAGTACCATCACTTCCTCACCTCTGTTGGAATACGTTGAAAATCCAAGCAAGCGCATTTAACTCCAACTGGTCACACTTGCCATGCGACAAAAGGAGAAAGGTTTTTGAACTACTTACCGGAGACGAATGGTTTTGACGGCGAAATTGATGTAGTGTCATTTAAGTGGGACATTTAAATCTGAAAGAATGTGGTTTGCATGTGGCCGCGACTGCTGATGTGAGTGTTGTGACAAAAAAACAAAATGGGTATTAGGAGACCAGTCACCGGTCACCAGTGACAAGTGACCAGTGTTGTCGCGCATGACAAAATGTGGGCACATTTTGGCGACTGAGTTTAAAGTACTGCATGAAGATGGTTGAGATAGAATATTTCTTAAAACAAATGATAGTACACAGGTGCTTTCATAAATACACATTTACGTAGATATGGCATAGGTATTCATAGGCTATCTTATCAAAGTTGCTGAAGTTACTTAGCGGCTATTGTTTTTAGAGATATTCAAATGGGAAAATTGTAATTAGTTAATAATAATTGTTTGTAGTTTTCCTACAAATCAACTCGCATGATAAACATGCTTCTGAAAATTTGTTTGTGATTTGAAATCATGCCATGGAATGAGAGCATGAAAAGTGTTTGAAAATATTAGAAAGGAAATCCTACTGTTTACTGATTTCCGTCACAGAGAATCATGCAGATAAGTTAATGGAACAAAAGGAAAAATGTTTGCATCTCTTGTAAATTATGCTACCTCCTCAGTTCCAGCCACAAAAAAATTTAAAACTGCTCGCATACATTTTTAATAGTGATTTTTTCATTAAAAGTGCCGAACTATTTAAAACAATTTTTTTTTCGATATTAAAATAGTAAGCTGTAAGTTTTTTTTTTAATATTTTTAGTTATAGATGTCGCTAGGAGTATTTTTAAACTTTTCCAAATGTCTTGCTTTTTTCGCCTGTCACAATATTCAGTTCATTGTTTGTTACGTCTCCTACAACAATCAAACTTCAAACTACGATTTGCAGACATCGAAAAACCACTCGTGAGATGCTGCTCCACCGGTTCTTTTTTGCATCGAATTGTTACGAGTGATGAAAAATGGATGTATTTCTACAATCCCAACCGTAAACGATCGTATGGTGCGCCCGGCCACAAGCCAAAAACAACGGCCAAGCCAAAACGCTTCGGCCGCAAGGCAATGCTGTGTGTTTTCTGGGATCAGCGTAGTATGATTTGGCACGAGCTATTAAAACCAGGTGAAACAGTTGACGGTGCACGCTACCAACGACAATTGGCTGATTTGAACAGCGCTATACACCGAAAACGCCCAGAATATGCCGATCGGCGTCACAAATTGGGAACCGCTGGTGCATGCGGCTTACTCACCAGACTTGGCGCCATTCGATTATCATTTGTTTGCATCGATGGGTCACGCACTTTCCGAGCAGCGCTTCAATTCTCACGAAGAAACCAAAAAATGGCTCGATGATTGGTTTGCGGCCAAAGACGGCCAATTTTTTTGGCGCGGCATCCAGGCAAAGAAGGTTAGGAGGGTTTTTAACGAATGCTACCAAACTAAAAACTTTGAAAATTACCGTGTACAGGGTGGCCCAAATAAGACGTACTAACGACTAAAGACTACTGCCTAGCAGGAAGCGCAGTTGCTTCATCTTGTTCAAACCACAAATTAGGATACTGCTCCGCCATTGGCCGCAATTAGTTTTGAATCAATGTTCTGTAAGAAGCTCCTGAAATCGATTCCGGCGTTTCATCCTCATTTTCGAAGAAATATGGACCGATAACTCTAGTGGCCATAACACCGCACAAAAAGGTACATTTAGATGGGTGCAACTGATGTTGGTGAGTTGCCCTTGGATTTTCAGAGCCCCACAATCTACAGTTTTGTTTGCTGACATAACCTTTTAAATGGAAATGCGATTCATCCGACATCAAAACATTATTTAAAAAATCAATTTGTGTGGCTAATTGTGTAAGAATAGAAAAACTCGATAACTTTAACGCGTTGGGTTCCATAATAAATTTCCAACAATTCAATTATAACCTTCAAAAATAGAAAAATAAATATGTCAAAAAATAAAAAAGTTATTTGTGCTTAACATTAGTAGTACATTAGTAATTTTGAATGAATTTTAAAAAAGCCATTTAATATGCGAAACGCAACTCCTGGAAGGAGTACTGCGAATCCATTGAATCCGTGAAAGATTCCGCCAGGCTAAGCATGATCCTTTCGAAAGACCACTAATATACAACTCTTGTAAAAATGGGAGGATGAGGAGTGGGCTGAATCTGCAGAAGATTCTTTGGCTATCCTGGTCAATAATCACTTTCAGGAAAATTCTATTACCCCACGTGACATTTTCGACACGAGTCGGCAGGTAGGGCTACTCGATGTTTCCCTGGAATCTATTCTGTCAGTTGACAGAATCACGTGGGCAATAATTAGTTTTTCCTCCTTTAAATCTCCTGGTTCTGACGATATCTTGTCTGTGATGCTGCAGAAAACAAGTACCTCGGTGGTTCTTGTCTTAGAAGAAATCTACTTGGCGTGTATCGCTCTTAATCACGTCCTCGGCAACTGGAAGAAAACGAAGGTTTTGTTTCATACCCAAGGACTCGGCCAAGGCCTTTAGGCCTATAAGTCTTACCTCATTTATCCTAAAGGTATTTGAAAGATTGATTGATTATCATATCGGAGAGCACATCAAATCCAAATTATCGCCAGCGCAACATGCTTACCTGAAGGGGAAATCCACGGATCCGGCTTACACGAGGTCGTAGGAACTGTGGAAAAATCTCTAGAAAGAAAACAGTTCACTTTAGCGGCCTTCATAGATATAGAAGGTGCTTTTAATAACATTAGGACGGAGTCAATTGCCACTGCATTAGATAGACTAGAGGTGGAAAGACCTATCTGTCTCTGGATCTCGTCCCTGCTTGGCTGTAGTGAAGTTAATGCGGTGTCAAGAGGGGCTAAAATCACTAGATTCGTTCACAGGGGGACGCCGCAGGGTAGTGTCCTTTCGCCTCTACCTTGGCTAGTTGCCATTGACGAAGTTCTGATAATGCTAAATAAGGGTAGGGTAAAGGTAGTAGTATACGCGGATGACTTGGTCCTAATGGTATCGGGACCGTTTCTCTCAGTCATGGCTGAGATTTTGGAAAGGTCACTGGCTGTACTCAGTCGCTGGGCTGCCACTTGCGGCCTCCAAGTCAACTCTGACAAAACGGAGGTGATGCTGGTGGTGTCGGAGCATGTAAAACTTGCCCCAGTGCAATGTCGTTTTGCACTTACTTCCACTTTTACGTTATTTACATGCCAGCGCAAAGTGCAGTCAGATTATAAAGGAGATTGGCCTCTGGAGGCAATCTCTCAAGGGACGCGGTAGTATTTTCGGGCTGTTAACACCTTATTTCTCCGAACTATGAACAGATCTCTCTATCCGCAAACTAGACTTTGAGGGTCGTGTTAGGGCAATCTTTCCAAATAGGCAGGATTGGATCGGAGAATCTGCACCCTAGCTTGCAACTCTGTCTCAACTGACGGTTCCAAGATGGAATCGGGAGTCGCAGCAGGGATTTTCTCTAAGTCAGCGAATTTATCTATCAAACTCAGAATTTTGGTGCTGGAATAGTCTACCACTTTTTTCTAAAATTAACGAATTTTTATTTTGCGTTCTGTGACTCCTTTTGCAATCCCCAGTGTTAATAAATTAATAGCATTGCAATTTGTATAGTACAATATTTATGTGTAAATTATGTATAAAAAATATGTATATACATACATACACACATAGATACATTCAGCCACACTCGCAAACTGTCGAAGACTGCAATATTTAGTAATTAAAAATAAAAAGCAAAAAACCATAAATTAATAAATTTACCCACGCACTTGGCTAATAATAACTACGTATGCATGTGTGTATGTATCAAATGCTGATGGGCTATCGCCATAACCTAGAAACGTTTAGCAATACAAAAGCACAATAAAAACAAATACCAATCAAATTAGTTGGAATTGCGTGCACTACACCAACAATACACGCATTCTTCTCTACTTTTCGTGCGTTTCGCATTTTTTCTTTAACAATTTTTTTAATCAATTTTTATTTACTTAATTTTTTGCAAACGTCAAGCAACAGCGCTGCCTCGATTTGACCTAATTTTGTGCGTATCGCATGTGTTTCGCCTGTTTTTTTCTTTTTTCGCAAATTTTTAGCAAATAAAGTTAGTGTTGTTAGGTTCGTTGTGCGTTGGGACGCTATACGCGATATACATGCTTACATACATATATACACATACAACGTGTGTATGTATATGTATGTACTTAGTGCCTCTATACAAGCTAGTTGAAATTTGGTGAATTATAACGTCAAGCGAAAAAGATAAAAACAACACTGACAGAGGCCAAAGTGACAGCAGCGCCTAACGCTCAGAACCGTATACGCCATGCGCATTTTATTTATTTTACTTTTTCAGTATTTCGGTGTTTTCTTTCGTCGTTTTTTGTACTTTAGCCAATTCGCGAAATTAGACGGCGCGAACAAACAAAAGGAAAAAAATTCGCCAAAGTCAAACGCACAAAGTACATGTGCGCGCACACACAGGTACACTCATCTATACGGCGAAATATAAATATACAGTAGGTACACGCATATGTACATATTTCCATTCGTATGTATGTATGTACCTAGAAAGCGCCCATACAGCTACCGCCACCTACGGAGCCGCACCGCTCACCCCTAACAGCAGCACCCGCCGCGCGCACTCAGCGCCAATGTTGCGACAGTCAAATTATATGCGCGATATGTTGTTTTTGTTGTTTTGCGAACACACTTCGCTGCCAAGATGAGGTCACCAACGCCGCCGTCGTAGATACGTACATATACATATACGCAATACTATTCGTATTTTGTGCCGCCGCATAACGCGATGTTGCCATCTCAACTATATATGTACTTAGATACATACATATTTTTATTATTTGGTAGGTATATTATGTATGATACTATTGGGCATATATACATGTGTAAGTATGTCTGTATCAGCGCGTACACGCACGTCATGGAGCACATTCGCTTCCCATCATTCTTCATCGGTTTATTTGACGATCACTACCGGCTGTGCCGACGATCGGCCTCGTTTATTACCCCGCCAGCAATCGTGCTCTCTCCTCTCTAGCGTTGTTTTTGTGCATAGCACTTTAATATTCTACTACACATTTGTTTGTTTGTTGCTACTCACCCATTTGACATTTTTGTTGCTATTATTGTTGTTGTTATATTTGTTTACTGTTACAATATTTTTTTTTTTTTTTGATTATCTTTGCTTCGTCCCTACAAATGCACGCAAACGAAATGAGAAGCTTCGATTGCTGGTACCAAAAAGAGGAGAAGTGGTGTATTTTGGCGATGTGGGGGGAAAGTGTGGATGGGAAGTGTAACGTATGGAACTTAAAACGTGTATTTAACAATTACGCAATATCTGCGAGTTCGATCATTTGCAAAATTATTAGCAACAACGACATTACAACAAATACTCATGCATACATTTTGTTTAGTGTTGTTTGTACAAAGTGCGTGTGTTGTTGGTTTCCGTGTTGAACTACGGCTGGTTTTATGATTGGTCGGTTGAAGGGACATAATGAGTCTGACAACGTATACTTTTTTATAAATATTCGCGGAATAAAATAGGCATACAAGTATACATCTGGTGGCCCTAAACCAAAGCCGAACATTGCAGAAAACATATAATAATTTGTTTTCTGACACATATAGTATAGTATATTTGAAAGGATAGTTTGAGAAGAAGCGCTCAGTTATGGAACAAATTCATCAGCTGAATAAAAAGTTAGAAATTTACCATTGCCAATTATTTATAGTTTAAATTTATGTTTGAGAGTTAGTTCTTCGTACAGAAATAATTTCATTTCATATTATTATATAGTACAACATATATTTTGGTATTTTATTTTTTTGAAGTTAAACTTCTTAAGCGTCGATGGACAAGAGAGAATGGAGAGTAAAATTTCAAGGCCATGCAACGTTTTGAGCATTTTCGTTCCGCGAGAGAGAAAAAAGATATAACGTAGAGGAAAAGGAGAGAGACAGCTATATCTTATATACATATATCTTAGACACACTTTAGGCTATTTTTGCTGAGTTTTTCCTTGTGGTTTCTAGTGGGAAATAAAACTGCCCATTTTTTGGCGCTTGTTTGGTGGTGCAAATTTGCAGGAAATATATTTTTGGTGCCTACTGTTTGGAGCGTGTTTTGGTTGCTGCCTACTTTCTGTTGCTTATTTCCGTTTCCTGGCTAGTGCTTGTGCGTACTATAAAGTGCCATCCATTCCGGCGTCGGATTTATTGGTATTGCCTTGCGGTAATTTGTGCCGTTGCTATGGTCCTGGTATCGCTGCGTTTGTGCGAAGTAGTGCGCGTTGTTGCCACGGTTTGTGTCCGGCGTTTACCTACACCGGTCGATCCTTCTCCGTTTTTTGTAAATTTTGTCTATTTGTATTCTCTGCGAATGTCGTGAATTTATTTAGATACATATTCTTTCTCTCTCTCTCTCTATCTCTCTCATTCTCTCTCTATCTCTCTCATTCTCTCTCGGGTCTCTCACTCTTTCTTTGTCTGCCTTGAAAGTTTCACTTCTGTTATGTATTTTGTGATTCTTTAAGTTTTCATCGAAAACAATAACTATTTTTTTAGATTTATTTTTTGATTGACAATAAAAAGCATTGTTTTTTCTTTCAGCAATAAAAATTAATTTTTGAACTCATATTTCTTTTATGGTAGGTCAAAAAACGCAGAACGTCACTCGTCACCTCAAGTCACTTCAAATCATCTTAACTCAACTAAAATCTAGTTTTGAGGGCTATTCATGGGTCGCAAACTTGTTTGCTGAACTTTGAACTCAATATAATAAGAAAAAATTACCTTACTTTACACTAGCCGAATCTTTTGGCATGCGCTATTTTTCTGTTTTCTGAAAAGCAAATTTGTATTGAAATTATAAAGATGAGAGCTCAGAGAGAGCAAGCAGGGCTCCAGCAGAGCTGTTTCGAATAATGGGAAAATTTGATTTTTTTTCTATTTTTTTTTTATCGTGCCTTTTTTATTGACGGAGTTCATTTAAAGGTCGCGCTCAGTGTCATAACTTCTGCAGTACCATTGCATGCATCATCTTAGGGATAGAGGAAGCTACACTACATACCGAAGCTGTCAACGGTACAATGTATACCCTCGCTTAGTCCAACCGGAACTTTCTCCACTCATATCCCATCAAGGGAAGAGTGGACGGGGGGCTACACTTGGGGACAGGGCCTGGTGAACTTGCTCACGGATGGATCGAAGTTGTAGGCAAAGGTTTTTTGCGAGGAGCTCCCCATCAGACCGAAATTCAGGTTACCGGACCACTGCAATGTGTTCCAGGCAGAGGTATGCTCATATGCGTACTAACAGTGAAGAAAGTAAATATTTAGCGGAAGTAAGGGCCCTCGGGTCAGAGACGGTGCTTTCGAAACTGGTCAGGGAATGCCTGATCTAACTTTCGACTGCGTCCGAATTCTTTGACATAAGCCTCAGCTGGATTCCTGGTCACAGCGACATTGTGTGAAAACTGTGAGGTAGAAGAGCTGCCCAGACAAGGGATATGTGAGGTGATTTTCCCGCGAAGTGAAAGAACTGGGATCCCCCTAGCTACCTGCGGTCTGCTCGTTGAAAGGTAGGCATCGCGCCAACTCAGCGAGCGTCGGGGAAGTACACAAACCTGTGAGATCGCTAAATCCTTCTGGCCACGTGTGAAACAGGGGCGCTCGGGCAAGCTTCTGAGGTTGACAAAATATCAGCTCTCGAATCTAGTAGGTTTTCTCAAGTGGGATACTATGTGCGAGGAATGCATGCTGTGAGACTTGAAATTACCGCGAGTTCTTTTTTGTGCTGGATGTATGGCGGATGAGGTGGAATCATCTAAAAAGCTGGACAACAAGGTCGTACGGTCACAGTAAGATCCTCCTACAGGGACCCTCGCTGCTCAAAAACAGATCAGACTACACAGTCCCCGACCTTAACTTCAAGAAAGGCTTTATGGTACGTTTTCCACCGAGAGCCGAATAGAACAAAGGGAAGGTGATTGAAAGATAAGATATCGAAATCTATACCGATAGTTCTAAGCTGAACTGAGATGCTGGAGCTGACTTTGCCATCATGTTCCAGGCAGAACTTTTAGCGATCAGAGAAGCATGCAAATCACTAAAACTCTATAAGGAAGTTGGTGCAAGAGTGGCTATCTTCTCAGACAGTCAAGTAGCTATAAAGGCCTTAGACTCCAACTCCATTTCATCCAAACTAGAGTTACAGTGTAGAGAGGAGCTGGAATTCTTAGTCATTGGCTCGAAATCACTCTGATATGGGTTCCCTATCATGGGAACAAACAAGGTAATGAGATAGCGGCTGAGCTATGAAGAACAGGTTTGACACTAGACTTAGCAGAGGCGGTGGCCGTTTCCACCCCACTGAACACATTAAATGCATCCAAACAAAAAACACATGGCCGTCGTACAAAATCCAAAGGGCGAATCACCTGTTAGCATGTTCTGGGCCAAACGTCTCACGCATCACATGCAGCTAGCCTCAACCTTCCCTTCAATCCCATCTGCAGAAGCTGTCAAACGGAAGGGGAGAAGGAAAGTCTTTTCCACTATTTATGTGAATGTCCGGGGCTAGCTAGGGCACGACTCCGCTCCTTCGGTAAGCCTTTCCTACAGCAAATTAGGGAGATCTCAAACATCGAGATAAAGAATTTACTGTTATATTTGGACCTTACTAAATGGATCTGACTTGAAAACAAACAAAACAAAAAAAAACGAGACGACAACAACATCATATCACCTTTTCCTTAACTGACCTGCTCTACCGGGGTTAAGATCCAGGCGTTTTGGCTCTTACTTCTTTGCTACGCCGGCTGATATAGCTGGCGTTGACATTAAAAATCATTAATTAAATACGTATGAAATTTAAATAAGAGTGAGGGAAGTGTTGTTAAAAAAATGGCATGGGATGAAGAGGCTTGAGTGACGAGACGACTCAGGACGGCATGGCCTGGATATATCATAAGCGGAAAGCCGACCCGAAATAGAATAAGGCTTGGCAAAAGCAGAAGAAAATATCAGTCTCGCTACTTAATAGCGACAAATCGCCCATATCTACATTTATGCCCCATATTTGGTCACTTGCCAACAAGTGCTACTTTGGACTACGTAGGCAATTGATTAGTAAAGTTCTCCCTCGACGAAAAAAACTAACTTTTCCTAAGTCCGTCCTAACGTATGGTGTAGAAGTTTGGACGATGACAATATCCGATGAGGCGTCCCTTGGAGTGTTTGAGAGAAAAATTTAGCGGAAGATTCTCGGACGTTTGCACGTTGGTGACGGCGAATATCGCAGGCGATGGAACGATGAGCTGTATGAGCTTTACGACGACATAGACATAGCACAGCGAATAAAGATCCACCGGCTACGTTCACGGGGTCATGTCATCCGAATGGATACAAACGCTCCTGCTCTGAAAGTATTCCATGCGGTGCCAGCGGGTGTTAGCAAAGGAAGAGGAAGGGCACCTCTGCGTTGGAAAAACCAGGTGGAGAAGGACTTGGCTTCACTTGGTGTGTCCAATTGGCGCCGGTTAGCACGAGAAAGAAACGACTGGCGTGCTTTGTTAGACTCGGCCAAAATCGCGTAAGCGGCTATCGCGCCAATTAAGAAGAAGAAGATTTGGTCAACTGTACTAACTTCCGGAAATTAATAATTATTTCGCAAAGGTGTTCCTACAGGGTCACTTGCGAAGAATACTTTCGCACTATCTATTATTAAACAATTGAATATATGTGTCAGTATACCTGCGTATGTACATTTGTATGTATGTGAGATCGTCGACTTTTGCGAAATTAGTTCAGTAGGTTTCTATTGCCACAGAGCGAGCGCCAACCTCATCGCCGACCCGAGCACAAGCAAAGCAAAACATTTTTCGCGAAAATACCTACATTTACTCACACACACATACACACATACACATAGACAAATATGTATGTGATATTATATGCCTGCTTAGTGCGTGCACGCGCTCACATGAAGCAGAATATAATAAAAGTAAGTTTGTGATGCCTTGGCGTACTCGTGCAATACATACATACAATTTGGCGCGGCGTGCCCGCAACGCGATCGCGCGTTCCCAACGCAATCTAAGTTCAACGATAATTTTTGCACAAAACAATCAAAAAGAAGCAAAGCGGCGAATAAAACAAAAACGCACAACAGCTTTGCTAATAAAACCATGCGAAATGGCAACTGGAAATATATACACACGCACGCACATACACACCGTGTATGTATAGTAGTTAAGTGTGTGTCTAAAAAAATTCGCACAATTCTGTCCTTGACACACTTTGGCTACGCATTTGAACAGCTGTGGGGCCTCACCAACGGCCGCACTTAAGTGGAACGCACAAGGGGCGCGGTAGGCGGTGAGATGACGTGTTAGTGAGGCAGTCAAATGTGAAATATTTGCAACAGTTCGAGCGGATGGGCCCATAAAAAATATGTATCTCGCAACTATGTAGATTTAAATTTAGTTTGATGGATTTTGCGATTTTTTTGTTCTGATTTTTTTTTGAACTTTCCGCTATTTTACGCTGACACTGAACTATTGTTGAATTACTAAATTAAATTGATGTATATTGTTGCTACATTGTTTGCTGTGGTTGTTGTTGTTGATTATGCGTGGAAAAATGGCAGTAGTACGAAATACATGCACATCAACATTTTTTTTTTGGTCGGAACAGACTAGCAAGTCCATCACTCAGACAGACACAATTCAGTCCATTGTACTGCAGTTGGGGTCCCCTTTTTAATTTTCTTCAAAATCTACCCGACCTCTGACGAAGTCTGAGTAGATCTCGTGGTGTCAAGGAGCCAAGGTGTTCGTTTCTTAACACATCAATGCCAAAGATCTCAAGTCTGATTCGAGCGAAGGCTGGGCAGACGCACAGAAAGTGGTCCGCCTCTGATACTTCTCTCCGCATGCTGGGCAGAGTGCACTGTCTGAGATGCCCACTCTTTCGACGTGCTTTGCCCATAGAAAGTGCCCGTCATCAGTCCAACCAGCTGCCTACATTTCCCACAGCTTAGCGACTTAGGAGGAACTGCGACAGTCGGTCAGGCATGACAGGTAACATGACAGTTTTGACCATCTTCAGCCTCTCTCAGCCTGCCAAGATCGCTTGTGGGTTAGATATTTTCGATACTATACTTAAGTAAAGATTAGTTTGTGGAAAAAGAAGTCCATTATTTTCTCGGTGGATGGCTGGAGTGATTGATATCTCGTAAAGTATCGATCAAATAGTTTAAAGTTTGTGTTTGTGGTCAAGGTGACATTTTACACTAAAAAAAATTTTCTGCTGTTTTTTTCTTTATTCCATTCAGTTGTGAGTTTCAGGGTGTTAACAGTGAAAGTCAATAAAGAAAAAATTCTGTACCTTTTAAAGATTTTCTTTGATAAAGGCGAAAACGAGAAAATGCAAGCCAGGCCGCTGACATTGTGAATGGTGTTTATGGTGCCGCTGCTGTAACAGCTAATTACGTTCAATTTTGGTTTCATCGATTCCATTCAGACATTGTTGATGTGAAAGATTCACCTCGCACAAGTAGGCCCGCCATCGAAAATGTCGATAAAATCACAGAAATAATCGAAGTTTACCGTGATGTTAATAGTTGTAGTGTCGCCCAAGAGCTAAAGAGCGACCATAAAACAGTTTTAAACAATTTGCGCAAAGTTGGATTCCAAAAGAAGTTCGATGTTTGGGTGCCACACCAATTAACACCAGAAAACCTGATGAATCGAATTTCCATCTGCGAATCCTTGGGGAAACGGAATGAACTCTACCCATTTCTTAAACGAATGGGGACTGGGGATGAGAAATCTGTCACATGCGACAATATTGTGCGAAAACGATAGTAGTCAAAGCGTGATGCAGCAGCTCAAACGGTGGCCAAGCCAGAACTAACGGTCAAGAATGGTCTACTATGCGGAGCTCTTCGCCATAATGGAAACAGTGGAAATCATATCCAAAGGAGGATTCGCGAAAGTAAAAATTAAAATACTTTCGGACAGCCAATCGGCTCTCAAAGCCTTGAATAGCTTCACTTTCAAGTCGAAAGTCCTAATAGAGTGTAACAATGCACTCAACAAACTGGCCCTCATAATCAGGTCTCACTGATTTGGGTACCAATACATGAGGGGCACAAAGGAAACGAAAAGGTAGACTTGTATGCCAAATAAAAAATAGTTTAAAAAACTAAAAAACACGCTTTTATTGCTAATCGAACTAAAAAGTAGAAAATAAATTTTAATGACAAAGAGACCTATAATGAAGTAATAGCAAATCGAACGATCAGTCATAGTCAACTACCTCAGAACAGAATTATAACAAAAATTAAGATACAAATAGAGTAATTCAAATTAGAGTTAAAAGCGTGAGATGCATTTTGCTTCACTTTCATAACCCTCTGTACATAGGTAGTTGCCAATAGAATGATTGTAATATTTACTATATCAAGCATCCCACGCTTTTAACTCTAATTTGAATTACTCTATTTGTATCTTAATTTTTGTTATAATTCTGTTCTGAGGTAGTTGACTATGACTGATCGTTCGATTTGCTATTACTTCATTATAGGTCTCTTTGTCATTAAAATTTATTTTCTACTTTTTAGTTCGATTAGCAATAAAAGCGTGTTTTTTAGTTTCTTTAAACTATTTTTTTTTGTTTATTATGAATAAAATTATTGTTATCATTGCAGTCAGTGAATAAATGATTCGATATATTCGTGTTATATTTAATTTCTTTCTTATCGACTGTGAGTCTAAAGCTATGCAGTTATCGGCCGTGATAAAGAAGTAGTCGGGATGAAGAACTTATTTCGTGGAGGGAGCCTGAGAAACTGATTTACAAGAATAAAAAAAGATTTTTCATTTTACAACCAAATTCACCTTACTTTTTGCCCACAGGTAAAAACAGAAAATATTAATCCTGGCAATCCCAATAAGGATAATGGAAAACTTTTATCAAATTATTGCATTGTCATCGGTCCTTGATAGGTGTGCAAAATTTCAAGTCGTTCAGATGTTTAGAAGCCAGTGAAAATTAAGCTCAAAGATTCCGTTACATACATACATACATACATACAACCCGACCTAATAAAAGTGTGTTAAAAAGGGGCAAAAGGGTTATTTATTGGACCAACCCCGGCTTTAACAAAAATAATATAAAACAGGAATCCAAAAAATGGATCCAAACTAAAATCAGGGAACACTGGAACAGCACAAGCGGCCTTAATCACTCCAAAAAGATTTGGAACTTCAATGCCAACAGAGCAAAATCTGCTCTAACCCTAGATAAAAAGGGTCTCAGATTACTCTGTGGAGCAGATTGTAATAAACACTTTAACACAATAGTGTTATCTGGTACAAGATTATGCAGGTTCTACTGTGATGAAGAGGAGTCTATGGAACACTTAATAACCAACTGCGAGGCATTAGGCCACATCGCGCACGGTTGAAGTTTGTATGTAAGAAGTCTTTCAGAAGATAATTGAATTTGCGTACTTGTATACATACCGTTATGGGAAGGACATGAGTGCAATGAAATCTTTTCCACGAGTAAATCAACTCACCTGGAATTAAAAAGAAAATACTATTAGAAAATAATGATAATCACTTAAATTTTAATAATAATTAATATATAATTCATTAATCATTAATAATAATTATAAATAATAATATCATTAAAATTTTCAAAGGATCAATGAGAAAAGCGTAAAAAAGTTGAGGGGGTTTAGATTGTATAAAAAAAATCTTATTTCATTTAAAAAGTCACATTTTTTTATTTTCGTTTTTTTTTTACAGCCACTATGTATATACGTATATACGTGTGCCAAATTAAATTAGCTATTTGGATATTCTTCTATCGCCTTTTTGCACATCCGTGTATAGTTCACATAAATCGAATTGCCCAACAATTTTCATCTTCCACATTTATATATTATTATATGTTTTTATATATGAAGAGGGTGTGCCTTTTCCCACAAATGCAAATATTTCGGTATGAAAAGTCAAGTGAACACGAAAGTGTACGACAGGGGTTGTTTACCATTAGACCTCATCGTGCGCTTTCGTACGAGACTACTTGAAAGTTCTATGTTTTTAAAGTAGACTTATATAAGATGGCCTCGGGGGGGCCTATTCTCCTTAGAAAGCGCGCCCGCAGGTGGCGGATAGGGAATGCCTCCCAGATATGGGACAGAAATTAAATATCTCCTGCAGAACACACAGGGCGGAGATGTAAGCTTTGTTAAAAAAAACTAACTCTCCTCGACTTGGAGCCAGCGACTCGCTATAAAAAATGTGATATGAGGCGTAAAATTGGATGCCTTAAGATGTATTCCCCAATGCATTGCCCACAGACGTACGTGAGGTTGCGCAAGGTTGGTAGCCCAGCCGTAAAACCAAAATCACCCAAGTAACGGAGATTTCCGCCCTATGCTCCGACTAGGAACGACACTAAATTCTAACGTTACATACACTTTTTTTGTATTCGATTTATTGTCACGGAAATAAAAGACATATATATTAAGTGGTGCAAAAGTAATCATTCAATTTTGTTTTTGAAAAACTTTTTTACTAAATAAAAAAAAATATTTTGAGTGAGGGTAATCTTTATTTCGACCTTTACGCGCTCCATTGCTTATATGTTTGTATGCAGCAACTGCTTAGTTCACAAGTGTCAAATATGTTTGACGTACCATTTGCAAAAATTATTAATCTTCCGAAAGGGTGATGCAGTTTTCGTAGCAGTAATCGTTCGTAATTCACAAATACTGAAGTTAGGCTTCAGGCGCCAATCGCCTGCGACTTGTTTGCATAGGCTACAGATTTTATATAGCCCCACAGAAAATGGTCGAGCGGGGCGAATGGAAGTAGAAAATTTGTTTATTTTTAGGTTTGGGTATAAGAAGAAGTAAACCGAAAGAATTTTGAAAAAGATTTAATAAAATAAAACAAGTTTTTTATAAAAAATTTTTTTTTTTTTTTAAACAAAAATTTATTAACTTTATTAATTATTAATTTTTTTCAAATAATTTCATTTTATTAAATTGTGTTTAATTTTTAAAACAAAAAAATTAAACAAAATAATATTCAAAAGAATTAATTTTTCATTTTATTAAATTTAGATTAATTTTTAAAACAAAAAAAAATTAATAAAATAAAATTATTTAATAAAAATTATTCTAAAATTTCCAAAAAAAAAAAATTTTATGTATTTTTTATCTTAAGAATCAACAAAAAAATAATAATAAAATGAAATTATTTCAAATTTTGGAAACCATTTTTTTCGAAGCTATTCGTACGTAAAAAATACTTTTCTTGTTCGACATTTATTTTGTTGAAATTTTTTTTCCAAAATACATTAAACTTTGTACAATGGTAGGTAGGTAGGGTGTGCCACAGGCACACTTCAAGTAGCACTTGCGTGCCGTTTTGATACCATAATGTCGACCACTACCTGTGCAAAGACACATTTTTGGGAAGAGAAAACCGTCTACAGCCATTCAGTGTTGTTGATGTAGTGGAGAAGAGAAAAGGGATCTAGGCTGGAGAAGTTCTTCAATCCCCAAAGGGCACGCTAAGGAATCTCAAGCGCCTAGCTGCTAGAACCGGACATTTGCAGAGAAAATGTTCAACAGTCTCTTTCTCTACACAGATCCCCACAGCTTCTGCAAAAGGGGTTGTACGGAATTCCAAGCTTCTCCGCATGAGTACCGATCACCCAGTGATCAGTGATCACCGCAATGAGTTTGGAAGTTGAATGGCGGGGAATTCCTATCACCTTAAGCATTCTGTTTCTATCGTATTGAGCCCATAGTGTTTTCTTAATAGCACACGATGAGACAGACCGCCATATGTCTTGCGCTGTTTTTAGAAAGAAATTGTGTAGTTTCCCTTTAACAACGGACAAAGGGACCCCGATGTCTACGAGGGGGCAGCTGAAACCGGTTCTGTCGACCCCTTGCTGGCAAGCTCGTCGGCAATTTCATTTCCCTCTATATTCCTGTGCCCAGGAACCCAGATAAGGGAGATGTTTTCTGCTCGATCGAGATGTTTGAGCTCCTTCTTACAGGAGTTTACCAGAAGAGAGCTGCAATACGGCGACGACAGTGCCTTGTACATTATTTTTAGAAATTTTTTTTTGGAAATTTTGGAAAAAACTAATTTTTTTTTAGTTTAATAAAATGAAATTGTTTGGAAAAAAAAATACGTATAATGCATATAAAAGAGTATTTTTTATCTAAAAATTAAAAGAAAAATTATATTAAAAAAGAAATATTTAAATATTTGTTCAAAATTTTTTCCAAAATATATTTAAAAAAATTTTTTTTTGCAAATTTTCGACATAGATGGCCATGATTGAGTAGACGAAAACCTGACATGGGCAAAGGTTAAGGCAAAAGCTGAAAATCAAAATCAATGGAAATCATTTATTCTAGCGGTAGGAGCCCAGGGGTTGGCGCGATAGCAATTAATCATCATCATCATCATACCGCCATACCAATCCACCTCGCGGATCGTATATAGATTTTTGGAGATTTTGCTTGTTTACAAAGTCACTTAACCCAAAATTAGCCTCTTTGCTGAGAATGGTTTTCTTCTCGAAGTCAATGCACTGATTGATGGGCGGTCAGAGCACTGATTTTGTTAATAAATTTTGTATATTTCAATGCGTTTTTAAATCTTGTGGCATTCTCACGTTAAAACTAAATAAGTGCTCCCGCCAAATTTCACAGCTATAGACTTACAAAGTGGCGGCTAGGCACTGCCGAACGCATCTACTGAAAAACCTTGCATCAGATTTTCCTTAACATCCCCGCCGCAGTCGCTATGTTGCAAGGTCTACTAATGCTTGAATACCATAAATTTTCAAACATGCAACGGTGCGGAAAAGGAAAAATTAGACATTTTAAAATTTACTTGCGCGACACTACTTTGTAACGAGAATTTAGCGTGCAGCCTCCCTAAAAATGCATACTTAGATGAAGACATAGGAACATTGCACACATACATGCACAAATATAGAAGGGGCATGAGTAAAGAAATAAAAATATTTATGCACACATGCATACGAGGCGGGTGCGAGTGCGCCGCAAAAAAATTTTCAATTGCAAATTCGAATGTGAAGCGGCAAGCGGCAGCCAGGTAGTCAGGTAGTCAGGTCGCGCCGTGCTAGTGCATTGTTTAGTTGTGCAAGTAGATATCTACATACATAGTGAATGCTGGCAAGTACATACATACATATGTACACATACACAGGTATGCAGTTGGAAACGTAAAATTCATAAATATTTATAAAATGCTTTCAAATTCCACTTTGCCATAAAAATCGATTCAACGTGATCATCAGGCAGCAGCATCAAATGGCGGCAGCAACAGCCAGCAATTGCGGATAACCAGGCAGTCAACTCAAGCTAGCGCCGTCAATTGCCAACTGTTAGAAGCAGCAGCGACATTTTTCTCGACGTTCACACATGTCTCTCATTTTATTGTGTTTTATTGTCTTTTTTATTTTTATATTTTTCGAAAGATGCAAAACTGATCGGAGGGCGGCGACAGCGGCGGCGGCTGTTGCAAAACTGCTTAAGATAGCCGAGCTAAGCAAAACGGCTGATGGCTGAGATAAGTGGTGGGGCGCGGCATGACAGCCGCTTAGCTTTTAACCAGCTGCACGCGTGTAAGACAGCAGGCACTTGCGAGCCATTCACGGATACAGAAATCTGCTGAGGGCCATGCAGAAACATGCTTTCGTATGTACTTGACAAATATGTATGTATGTATGCCTATGGCTGTGTGCGTATTGGCGCAAGCTCGTATGTACGTTGGTGTGTTTATAAATACTTGCGCTTTTATGGGAAATTCCAGCCAGAAGTTTAAGTAAGAAATTTAATGAAATTCGCTCTGATGTATGCGGTAGGAACACTCATTCATTAGCAGCGTTAAGAGCCAGAACCAGCCATCGGCGAAGACTGAGTGCTTGCAAGTGATTGAGAGTTGATTTAACGGCAATTTGATATTTTTACTCTTTTATTATTAATTTCTTTTCACGCTTAGTTGGTGATCAAGGTTTGAATGCGAGTTAAATTTCCATATTTTATTGTTGCAGAGCATCCATTACCCTTGCCGTCGCAGTGAAGCTTGCATATCCATCGTTGGCAGGCTGACTCTAGACAAGCACAATCAACCAAATGATCACTGCCACAAGGTTGTCAACCGCACAAACTACTAGGTAGGGCTTGCAGATAGGCCAGTGAATAATTCGTAAGCCCCAGTGTTGTCCGAATTTTTTTTTTTTTTTTAATTTTTTCCCCACATTTCGTTGTAACGAATTTCATTGCAAAGCATAGCTGAAACTACATATTGGGTGGGGGAAAAAGTAATGTCGTATTTTGTCAATTGAGCGCGACATTTAAACATATCTTGCGTTGTACTTATTGCATCGGGTAACACTAAACGGCGATTTGAAGACGACAATTTGTACTACAAGTGTCTCTTTGACAGTGTTGCGATCGTATGTTTCAGTCTTAAGTTATAGCGCGACAAAAATGGAGTCCACCAAGCAAGAAATTCGTCATATTTTACGTTTTTACTACCTTAGAGGTAAAAATACAACGAAGGCTGCGGCAAAAATTTGTGAAGTTTATGGGCCTGATACTGTAACGATTCGCACAGCACAGCGTTGGTTCGATCGATTTCGTTTTGGTGTGGCAGATGTCGAAGATGCACCCCATACTGGTAGGCCAATCATCGTAGAGACTGATGAAATCGTTGAAATTATCCAAAGAGACCGGCATGTGAGCATTCGCTCGATTAGTCAGGAACTAGGTGTAGACCACAAAACCGTTTGGAACCATTTGCAGAAAATTGGATTCCAAAAGAAGCTGGATGTTTGGGTGCCACACGTGTTGACGCAAAAAAATACCTTGGATCGAATCAACGCTTGCGATTCTCTGCTAAAACGGAACGAACTTTACCCATTTTTGAAGCAGATGGTGACTGGCGATGAAAAGTGGATCACGTACGACAACGCCAAGCGAAAAAGATCGTGCTCGTGAAGCGGCGAGCCGGCCCAAACCATTGCCAAGCCCGGATTGACCGCCAGGAAGGTTTTGCTGTGTGTTTGGTGGGATTGGAGGGGAATTATCCACTATGAGATGCTCAACTATGGCCAGACCCTTAATTCGGTCCTCTACTGTGAGCAACTTGACCGTTTGAAGAAGCCGATTGACCAGAAGCGGCCAGAATTGGTCAATAGGAGTGGTGTTGTGTTCCACCAGGGCAACGCTCGTCCTCACACATCTTTGATTACCCGCCAGAAGCTACGGGAGCTCGGATGGGATGCCCTATCGCACCCATCATATAGTCCGGACCTGGCACCAATTGACTATCATCTCTTCCGGTCCACGCAAAACGCCCTTGGTGATAGTAAGTTGGCCTCAAAAGAGGCTTGCGAAAACTGGTTGTCTGAGTTTTTTGCAAATAAGGAGGGGGAGTTTTATAAAGGGGGGATAATGAAGTTGCCTTCTAAATGGCAACAAGTTTGCAAACAAAACGGGGCATATTTGACTTGAATCGGATAATTCTAAGTATGTTTCGATCACAAATACGACATTTCTTTTTCCCCAACCCAATATAAAATATGTAAACGAAAATATTTGTAATCTAACTGAATGCCAAACTGCAAATATGTATAAAAATATTTGCACTAAAATACAAATTAATTTAAATAATAAACCACTCGAAACGCAGTAAGCGCGTAGAGACCAAGGAAAAAAAACCTAACATATAAGAAATTGAAAATTTCTGATATAAAAAGTCGATGCTTTTGAGTAGAATAAGTGAAAGATAAATTAAAAGGAAATCACTAAACTGATTATCAGTTATGAGACGATATTAAATATTTTAAATTTTCGTTTCAAGTGAAAAGTAACGAGAGAATTTCGCTTATTTGGATTGTTGAGTAGCTGAAATCTGTCTAAGTTGCACCAGCCATACTTCATTATTTGTACTGCTCGCCCCGTTTGTGGGTTTTTTGCACCAAATGCTTGTCTAAGACTTTCCACCACCTTTTAATTTCACATACACATACATAACATTTTATGCACACACATTTACTTTATACTCGGGCTCACACATCTATGCCTGAAGGTGTACATTGCCTTCCTGCGGACAACCGCCATTTGTTTCGCCTCATTTGCTCGCCGCAGGCTGTCATGCAACGATGATAGGTACATATGTATGTGTCTGTGTATGTATGTACGACAGCGTAAAACTGCGTTTTTGACATTTGAAATAAATAAATGAATCGCACGTTAAATAGCGGCTGGCAGTTAGGGGTATACGCATTCACACACACACATGAGTAATAGAGATGTGTGTGAGTATATAAGTATATATAAAATATACAAATGGAAAGGCGAAGTTAAAAGTATTCTAAAATAAATGCTAATCAGCATGAATTTGGCGTCGACAGCTGTATCTACCTAAAAAAAGTTTAGTGAGTTTGTGTGTGCGTTGCGAAAATGGAGCGCGAAATTTGTTAGAGACGGATTTTTTTTTTCTTTTTTTTCTTCTTTTTTTGGCAATTTACAAAAATATTACTCAGCTGTATACTCGCAAGGAAATAACTAATAAATATTAGAAGCAGGCCCTTGAGATCAAAGAAATTAATAGTTGAATAAAAGCGTCAGACGGAAGCACGAAAAGAAAAATATTGTTTTATGGGGTTAGGGGTAGTCAGAATTAAAAAAAAATTGAATTTTTTAGTTTTTTGCATTTGCATTAATAGTTGAATAAAAGGGGCAGACGGACGCACAAAAAGAGGGGGGTTAAGGGTATTCAGAATTTTCAAAAAATTGGGTTTTTGGTTTTTTTGCATTTTCTTAAAGTTTAGCATTTTAAAAACATTGTGTGAAAATTTGAAGTGAACCCGACAAATACTTTTCGAGTTTTTCAACAATTAACGAAGAGCGCTCGGGCGCTCCGGAGCCGATAGCAAAACTTTAAATGCGTTTTTCTCAAAACTATGTTTTTTGAACTGGTGATCACTGTAACTTAAAAACCGCTTGCTAGATTCTAATAAAATTTACACCGCTTTTGAAAAGCATAAAAAACTCGTGGGTGAACGAAATATTTTCTTTTTTTAAAATTTCGATTTTTTTTTAACAATTAACTGTCGGTTTTTTTCTCGAAAATCTGAGAAATATTTCCTGAGGCCGCCATTCGATCAGGTACAAGATTATCTATGAATAAAACTAATTTCTCTTGCCCGATTGATTTTAGATGAATCGCCAAAGACTTGTGATGATCACCGCAAGGGACTTCTGGAGAAACGGGCTGTACACAAACAGCGATAACTTTTACAATTATTAATTTTTTGTTTGTTTTGAAATTTTGCTTAAGTCAAGTCGAAACATGATGTATTAATGTTATGCAGTTATTTTTGTAAAATAAAGCTACTGACTAGCAAAAAATGATTGAAAATAATAATTTTTCGGAGCTCTGACTACCACTTTTTTTTTAGGATAGAAAATATTTTGTACCATTTTGAGAAAAAAACACGCAATCTTATGAATATCTGAGAAAAGAACACGAAATCTTATGAATATGCTGAGAAAAGAACACGCAACCTTATGAATATGCTGAGAAAAGAACACGTAATCTAATGAATATCTGAGAAAAGAACACGCAATCTAATGAATATCTGAGAAAAGAACACGAAATCTTATGAATATGCTGAGAAAAGAACACGCAACCTTATGAATATGCTGAGAAAAGAACACGCAATCTAATGAATATCTGTGAAAAGACCACGCAATCTTATGAATATCTGAGAAACGAACACGCAACCTTATGAATATCTGAGAAACGAATACGTAACCTTATGAATATGCTGAGAAAAGAACACACAAATTTTATAGTCTCGGCGGAAGGCAGAATAAATGCAACATTTTTACTTGAAAATGAACGCAACGCGCAATGGGCCAAAAATCTTCCGCAGAATCTTTCTCTCAAACACTCCAAGGAACGCCTCATAGGATATTCCCATCGTTCTACGGTGTGAAATGGATCATGGATTCTTGGAATGGATCATCGATTTTTTAACAACCTCTCGAAATATGGAAGATTTAAACTATGCATGACGCATTTGCATTTCGGCAGCTATTGCCTAGTAGCCACTACAGACACAGAGAATGACAATGCGGAGTAGTGACATTCTTGGCCATTATTCGGAAATTCCATTAGAGACGACAATTCCAATACGCAGCAGGATTGTGCACCAGCCATATCACAGATCATCAAACTATCAAGCTTTCTGGCGAACAGATTTGGTTGCCTCGGCGTGGAAATTAGAACCAATTAAACTATTTTTTAAAATTTGCTGTTGTTCAAGACGAAAGCCATGTGGATAATTTGGAAATGATTCAGTCCCTTAAGACGAATATCGGCGGAGACAGTGAGAATTGCGTTTCCGTGCATGAAACAGCAAAATGATAGAAACCGTTTTTTTTTTCTTATAGAGGCCGCGCCTCGGCGGGCAATGGTAAGCCGCCAAGTGTATTTCTGTTATGAAAAAAAGCTCCTTATAAAAAATATCTATCGCTCGGAGGTCGGCTTAAAACTGTGGAACAACCTCAAGATGAGGAAGTCATCAAAATTTGCTTGGAAAATTGAGTTGGTTTTGATGGATTACTGCAGGACCAGCCCAGAAACGCATTTGCGTTAACGCTCACTCTTTTTGATAAGGCAAAAATTATTGTAAACTATTAAATGAGGTATTTTTCTAACTTTTTGAAAAAGGAATCTGTCGAAGAACCACCTTTTAAATCTTAATAATATAAATTAATTTAATGTTTCACGAAAAATTAGGGTGAAAAAATAGCTTCAGGTGCATTTCAAATATTGTATTCTCCTTTAAGGAAACACCGTGGTCTAGAAATATCAAAAAATCGATTTTTTGTTTTTTCGATATTTCAAAAGTATAGGCGTTTAAGAATATACTGTGAAATTGTCATGCGGAAATTCCCCATATTACAGCTTCTACAGCCCATTAAGTAGGTAGAGAGCGGACCGCGCGCTCCTGTCCCTAAAACTTTAAGCTCATTTATCTTGAAACGACTTTTTTCGGCACGGCGGGGATGGAAACAAAAAAACTATTCAACCGAATCACTTGAAATTTGGACATGCAGTTCACAACATGTATCGCTATCGTCGGAACTAGAACCACAATTTTATTTAAATAATTTCCTATTTTTTAAACTAAAAAACTAGTGAAAAAAACCCGATTTTACGAACTTTTTTTTCAAATTTGTCAATTTTGCGATTTGTTCTAGTTCCGACCATAACTGCACTCTTTCTGATTAAGAATCTTCTTGAATTTTATGAATCTTTTTAGAAGTCTCGACCTCATCTACGCCGTCCGGGTTCGATTTTTCGAGAGGGTCATCTTCAGCGGCATTTTTATAATAATAAATATTGTTTCAAAAGTAAAAAAAAAATCGTTTTGTATGCTCAATAAACGTGCTAATAAGCCCGAAGAGTTGAAACATCGTTTTATACATTTTTAATGGCAAAAAATAAAAACCCTGAAAATAGGTGAAATTTTCGTCTTCTAGACCACCCTTAGGTACCCTTAAGGCCAGTTATTTGAATTTAGCGCCATTCTTGCCGTATTGGCTGAGCAGCTCTGTTCTTTGATATCTACCAGGTGTGTATATATTGAGGTTCTAAACCATTGAATCGGCACGAAATACAAAGAACTTGTGCCGAAATAGCGAAACCCTCTAACATACTGGAAAGATTTTTACTGATAACATACGCCGCGGCGGCCCGTCGCGTAGTGACCATTTCGTTAAGGTTTTGAAAGGAAAGTATCTAGTAGAAGAAATGCCAGAGAGTTTTGAAAGAAAAGTAGTATGCCAATAACGCAAAAGAAATTCTTGAATTCAAAGAAAAGATCATAAGCGCCCTTTAGGAAGTACTCAAGTGACAAAAAAACAAAATTTCCTATTACTTATAGACAAAAATTTTCATCAAAAATTACTATCAGTCAGTGTCAAAATAACAGATATTAGGATATACATACATGCAATTCGCACATTCTGACATGAAAATCGTAAATCATCCACAAAAGCATGCAAAAAAATGCATCATTTTTCCAAATTTCAAAATACGCGACCTTAGTGGTAAACCCTATACTCGTATGTGCCAAATATATTGCAGTCATACGAAATTACGCATTTGAATGTACATATGTAAATATTAAGAGTACTAGCACACAATACACACACACGCCCTCTTTCGCATGTGTGTGCAGCATCCGTTCATCGCTTTAACAGTCTTCTTTTTTTTCCTACTTCCACTTGAAATCATTTTAAAATTTTATGCACGTCCGCGAACGGCAAAACGCAATCCACAGCGCTTGCGGTCGCGGCACAGCAATGCTCGACATTGATAATGAACTTACAGCTAGCCAGCTAAACATTTGGCGGCAGCACGTTACGCGATTTTTCAAAATCACAAAAAAAACGGTGCAAAATAGAAAAACGCCTTCCCCCTCCCGCTCGCCAACTGCCCACGAGTTAACATAACGCTTGCAGTTGAGCGATCAGCAAACAGCTGCCTGAGTGATCGCATCGCATTCATGCACACGCGTGCTAATGTCCGAATGCGTTCGCGGCGGGGTGCAGATCAAAGCAGAGTATGGCCGAGTAGAGCAGCGCAGCAAATCGCCAAAGAAAAAGGCAAAAAATGTAATAGGAAAAAGCGTAGAAAAAAAAACAAATATTTAGAAATTAAAGCACTAAAAAGTGTAAACTGAAATGCAATCAGCGCACAAACGAAGTACTTCGCACCACAACCCACCGCGCCGGCGAACGCCACCACTAGAGCAACTACATAAGCGACCGCGCATCTATACACACGATTGCGTGTAGCTTTGTTGGAGACACTCTGTAGGAAAATCGACTGCTATCAAAATCTATTTGCTGTGAATTCAAGTGAAACTTTGAAACTTGCCCAGTTCACGTTCGTAGTATTTCTATGCAAGCATATGGCCAGTTTTAGACATTGAGGACCAAGGGAGGCAAGCTTATATAGCTGGTTATATGCAAAAAGAATACTTCGTAGGGTATGAAAACTTCTGAGTTTGGAACTGATCCATATCCATAGTGAACTCAAAAAAGTAGTGTTTCGCTTTCTTTTTTTTTTTTATGGAAGCAAATGACGAGTATTTGATACAGAACGAGATATTAAGACGAGTCTACATAGGAGGATAGGAATTGTACTCGTTACTTGTGATGCTCGTGCTCTGCCAACATCCTTTACGCTCTCGTTCTTCTCAATGTTCTTGTCTTCTCGTACTTGCAATGCAGACTAAAAACTAACAATTACAAAATGTGAACGCTGCGAAAACATCAAGAACGAGAGAATTCGACACGTTGAAGCAACAAAAGTCTCCCTGTATGAACGCGGTCTAATGAAACTTGCCTAATATCAGACAAGAGAGATTTTTGGCAGCAGTGAAAATTGTGAGTTATACCAGTTTTATGAGGTATAACCGTGCGCGCTAGTAGCGAGTCTTGTTCGATAGCTTTGTTGTTTCTTTCACATGCAAATTTTTCGTTTAGCGGGCCCAACCCAAGGCAAAGCGAGCAAAGAAGTGGCAAATCGAAGGCGCCAATAGATGGCTAAAATCGCTTAAGCCTTGAATTGGTGAGCTGCTTTGGTGAATTAGCAGCATGTCAAGTTTATGTTCCTTCTTCTTTCTAAGCAGGCAAATATTGAGTTTTAAACAACAAGGTTTTGGAATAAGTTTTCATAGAAGGTTAGTTGATAGATGCATACGCAAGTTGTAGCCGAATGGGTTGGTACGTGACTACCATTCGGGAGTGCGTAGGTTCCATTCTCCATGCATGAACATCAAATGACAGATGCCACGAAGAATGGAGCAGTCGTCCCCCGCCAGGCGATGGCACACCTCCGAGTGTATTTCTGCCATGAAAAAGCTCCTCATAAAAACCATTTGCCGTTCGGAGTCGGCTTGAAACTGTAGGTCTCGCCATTTGTGGAACAACCTCAAGACGCACATCATAAATAGGAGGAGGAGTTCGGCCTAACACCTAACAGAAGTGTACGCGCGAATTATTTATTTTATTTTTAACCCAATACACCACATGCCCTATCAAAAAGTCTTTGAAGGAGTAACTAATCAGCAAAATACCAGTCACGTTGGACTTACACGGGCACAGCTTTTAGACTTAAATTTTGAATTAAATTAATTTTGTAAAGTCAGTTTTGTACGATTCAGCCACTAATATAGACAGTCCTCGTCCGATCGTCCTTGTTAATCCCCTAGCCAGGTTGTCTTACTTACATAAAGTTAAACTGGGTTTTCGAACTGTTGGACTTCTCAAGTGAATGCGAAACATGCCAAGTTTGAGTTTCTTCTTCTTCTTCAGAAGCAGGTGAGGATGAGTTCCTCTCTACGAGTTGTTTATATATCAATCAAATTAGGAACCAGCGTTTATTCTTCTTTTTCCTTGTTCCAACTTGTTAGTTTACATATACTCCGATACCTTCGGATGGGTTTATACATTGAGATCGGTTTATATGGAACCTTTGAGATGAGTTTACATATAATGCATTAGCTTTCTTTGTGGTAGTAGCCGTTTATGCAGCTAGTCAAATGATGTGCTGAGTTCCAATAAACAAACTATACTCGTACAATAGCAAACTATGTATTATATTTTTATTGTTGGTTTATCTCAGTATTCACACAGTATGGACTCACTTTCTCTGTCTCTCTCTATCTATCACTCTACCCCACTCTCTTTATCTATACTATCTCTCTCTCTCTCTCTCTTTCTTTCTCTTTCTATCTATCACTCTTTCGCTCTCACCTTCTCTCTCATATTCAATTTGTTGAATTAGCTTTGAAACAACAAATTCTTTATATTCGACCGACTGTCACTTTGTATGTGAGCTAGATCTGAGGTACTTGTTGTCAAGGAAATATTTTTCGGATTTCGGATAATGAATTGTTTAAAAGATCGAAATTTTTGAGAAAAGAAATAAATTTTACTGAAATCTACCACGCGGTTTTTAAGTTACACTGATCAACAGTTCAATAAACATTGTTTTGAGAAAAAAGCATTTAAAATTTTGTTACTTGCACTCGAACGCTCCGGAGCTTCCTTTATTAATTTTTGAATAACTCGAGAAGCATTTGTCGGATTCACTTCAAATTTTCACACAATATTTTTAAGATATTATACTTTAAGAAAATGCAAAAAGCCAGAAAATCCAATTTTTCGAAAATTCTTCTTAATAAATATTTGAAAAGGAAACATCTTACGACCTTTGTAAGATGAACTCACTCTGGCAGCTACATCAAGGTAAAACTGTGCTTAAGTATTTTCAAAATATTGAAGTTTCGACAAAAAATTGTATGAAATTTGTTTTTTATAGTTGGAGAATACTCAAATACATTTGTAACTTTTTTATTTTTTTAAGAATGTGTATTTAAGTTTTTGTTTATGTGTCACGTTGTAACTAGTAGCAAACAAGTCACTATTAGACTACTTAGTCACTTTTATGTTTGGAGAAAGAGGATACTCAAAAGCATTTGTAACACTAATAGGCATGAATCTGCTTTAAGTTATTTTCTAAGAATGGGAATTGATTAGGCTCTTTGTAACTAGTTGGAAACTAGTCACTATTAGACTACTTTATTTATAATACGTATAACATTTAATGCTGTAAGTTATTTTCTCAGAATGGGCATTGACCAATTTATTTATATTATAATACGTGTAAGATTAAATGCTTTAAAGTAGCTAGTGTGCTCTATCAATTAGTGTTATATTTCATATTGCTCTAATAAATAATAATAATAATATAAATGCTTTAAGTTATTTTCTAAGAATGTGCATTGACTGGCCTCTTTGTAACTAGTTGCGAACTAGTTACTATTAGACTACTTTATTTATTATGCGTGTAATATTCAATGCTTTAAGTTATTTTCTAAGAAAGGGCATTGACTGGCCTCTTTGTAACTAGTTGCAAACTAGTCACTATTAGTCTACTTTATTTATAGTACGCGTAAGATTAAATTTTACATCAGATACCATTAAATGTATTTGGAAAAAATAGGCCTTCGTAGCTGGAACTGTGTGATCAAGTGCTACTCTTCAGACCCTCTTTTCCAATTTACCGAACTTTTTACAAATAGAAACAGCCAATTTATATTTTCTGAAAATTAGTTTTTATTAACCAATACATTCGCCATTTGGATACACGATTTTGCGCGCTTTTTCTGGTTATCAATTGAGGTTTTTTCAAGAATGTGATTAAGGCAAGCAGCAGGAATCGCTTCAATTCATTCGTAACGCTTTGCTTTCATCGCCAAATGCGAATTCCGCGCAAGTCGCTAAACTCACTTAGCTTATCCTAAACTATTCTAATCTATCCTCACCCTAAGCTAACCTATAACGAATGCATTCTGAAATCCTGTTGGCGCAATACTGAGCTATAATTTTTTTTTCAATTGCTCTGGTTTTTCTTACAGGCTATGCATTTGCACATAACCATAGCACGTATGTGCATACATACATATATACATTGTGTGCATGTTTGTAGGCTTGTGTATTGTTGCTAAGTTGCTTGATGGGAGTGACGCGATCACTTACTCAGCCAGCCGCTTGGTTGCTTTGCCGCTTGGCTTACGTTTTCCATTTCCGAAATAGAAAAATTATGCGCTTTTTGCACTTTTTCGATACATTTTTATTTTTTGTGATTTCATTTTGCGAATGAAAATATTTTTTTAACGCTTTTGTTGTTGCAACGCAATCAGCAATTGAAATATTCTTCATTGTTCACGCCTCTAACTCGTAGCCACACTTTTATAAATTTTTTTTTGGTTTCCTAAAATTTTCATGCGTTTTGTTTTTTGCTGTTAAATTCACATTTGGCTCATGTGTTGGCTCGCATGCTTGTGCGCGTGTGTGTTTGTGTGTATATTTTAACAACGGAATCGAGCTTATTTCATGTGTAACTGATCGCATTTATTTTCTTTGCATTAAATTTTAGTTTAATTAAGACATGCAAAAGGAAACGGAAGTGCGGATGATTGTTTTAATTTATGTTTCCTTTTCGTTGAGAACTTTTTTATGTTTTTACAAAGTTTTTTGAGCACATGCATACCCAATGAGTGTGACCTTGAGAAATATTAAGATGAAGCAGGCGATCCAAAGGTAGTTTGTCTTTTTACAGGAGTCCTATTTTACTATTCGAGATCCGATATTGACGGCACGGAGCTTGAAGATGTTAACTACGTTCGTCATCTTGGCAGCAGAATATTCTCAAAAGGTGGCTCAAAATGAGAAATTACGAATTGCATAAAAAAGATCCGTTAAAAACATCTGGTGCTCGTCTGCACTTACAAGAAGCACCAAGATAAACATTTTCAATTCGCACATCAGTTCAGTTTCACTGTACAGCTGCAAAACTTGGAACCTTGCATTTACAGACATGAAACGCCTACAAGGCTTTGTAAATCGCTGTATGCAGACAATGCCTCGCATTTTCTAACTCAACACCATACCAAGCAATAGGTAGTGGAGTAGCAGCAACCAAACTTCAATACAAACAGACGTCTTGAAAAGGATGTGGGGCTGCCTTGGACACGTTCTGTGACTCCACACGCACTGCAACTGATTGGAATCCACAAGGAAAACGACGAAGTGCTGACCTCGGGGAGGAGTTTAGAAAGGGCGATAAAGAAGCCCAACAAAAGCTGAAACGAGCTGAAGAAGATTGCTCCTGATAGAGTCGAACGGAAGAAGATTGTGGCGGAGCTTTGTTTCCTCGCGGAACCATAGGAAATTTTATATATTATACTGCGTATTTGTACATAAAAATATATATCATAAATTCTTTTTAGGAACATTTTAAGCTGAGCTGAAGTTTCAAAACCTCCTAAAGTTTCACAAGTTATTGCAGAAGTGCCTTCCTAGAGCACCCACCTTCAATTAAGGTGGGGGAAATGGTATGATCCTCTCTCCGTTATCTTCTTCTTAAGCACTTTTATAGCGGTATCGGGCTTGTAATTGAGTCTTATTGTCTAGTCAGGCTAGTATCCTCATTTAGAACTGATTTGTTCACGTATTTTTTAATTTCAATAATTCAAAAACCATACAAAATTTAAATACAAAATCTACAAAAAAGCTAAAAATATTCTTCAGATTTTCAAACTTTTTCATCAGCTTGCGATGTTGCGCATTTGCTCCATATAACGAATGCGAGATTCTTTTTTATATGGTGAAAATAGGCAACAACGCATTCTGATTACAAATTATCAAAAATCAACGTGGTTTTTAAGCTACTCCAAACTTGCACTTTATTGTACTAGGATCAAATGGGCTATAAAACTGCATACCCAAAAAGTGGCTAAAAATTCTTCATAAAAAGTGTAAAATTTCGTTGGAAACTGATTGAATGTTTAAGAAGTTTGCGCAAACTTGGATTTGAGTCATTTTTTTCGTATAGAATGAAATATATTTTTATAGAATATTAAAATTCAAATTAATTTGCAAGAAAATGTTGCCAAAATATATTCATATGTGCTAACCTTATCATCATTTCACTCATTTTATGTGGCCTTAGCAAATAATTTACTACTGCATGTGCACAGGGCGGTCATAAGTTCAGAGAGGAACTCTTGAATTCTCCCTCCCTCTTCTCCTAAAAAGGCAATTGTATTTAAAGCTTTGGAAATAGGAAGATAGTCAAGGAGGAAAAGAGAAAAGTATCAGAGAAAGAGATAGGAAAGAATAGAGACAGAGACAAAGGTAGTTAGTTCTGTGAGAGTGTTACAGATTCTTTGGCAAATCTGTAAATATCCTCCCGAATAAATTTTACTCATTCTCACGACATCGGAACCCAAAATTCGTAGAATTGCTCTAGCAAAGGCAGGAAACTCGCAGTGAAAGTGCTCAGCGCTATCCGCCTTCTCCAAGCAAGACAGGCAAATCGGATCCTCAATGAGCGTTCTACACCGGACCATCGCACTTTATGTAAATTGCATACATTATCGCTGATCCAATTCATGATTTCTGCTGAACTGATTCCGATTATTGGCTCTGGTGCCTGTGGGAGAACCGCTGATCCACGGTTGGCCAATTCATCGGCCGGCAATCTCGTTTCCTTGAACACCGGAGTGTCCTGGAACCCATATAAGCACAAGGCTGTTCTGTCTTGCGACAGAATTAAGCTTCTTCTTACATTCTTGAACAATCTTCGAGGCTTGCTTCGCGTTCGCCAGGGCCTACAGTGCAGCCTGACTGCCACTGAAAACTTCAATCTATTTCCCGCTTCATCTCCTCTCGACTATCCAGTCGGCTACTTTCAAGATGGCAAAAATTTTCGTTTGGAGAACAGTTGCCATTCCCCGCATAGCATAGTGATACTTATTACTATCGTTCAAGTACCATCCGACTTCAAACCCTTTTTCATTCTTGAGCCCATCGGTAAAGAAAATATCCGTCGAACCTCCCTGAATGGATTCCGAATTGCTGCATTGCGTGAGCAATTTTCTGACATCAATTTTATCTGTTTTACTTCGGGAGGACTGAGAACGGTAACCATAAAGGACCATTTCTATTCAACCACGTTTGGTTCCATCATATTTGTAGCCAGTTTTCATGCTATAGGCTCATCTTTCGGTGTCTCTATCGGTGCGGCTTTGCTTTGTAGCACTGTATCGAGGTTTATATTTATTTTTTTCGTAGTACGTTCTCGATGTATGTATGTCTCTTAACCGCATTCCAGCTGTCCTTGCATTCGAGCATTTTGTTGATTATGTTGCTTGTCGCGATGCCGCCAATCTGCTTCCCAAGAGCATCTCTTTCCGCGAGCTATCCGTCACAATTAAAAAACCTATGTTCAGCGTCATCGCTCGGCACTTTGCAGTATATGCACTTTGGATCGCTTACCTTGCCCATGCAGTATAGGTATCTCCGAAAGTATACGCGGCCTGAGACGAACTGAGTTAAGAAGTGGTTCACTTCCCCAAAGTTCCTTTGCACCCATTTGTCTATTGATGGAATAAGTTTTGCCGTCCATCTGCTCCATCACTCGGTTCAGTGTTCTATTGATATAATAATTGTCTATTGATGGAATAAGTTTCGCCGTCCATCTGCTCCATCACTCGGTTCAGTGTTCTATCAGCTTTGCCACCGCAGCATGGTTTGGCATCTTCGGTCCGCAACGCTAGTGATGACGTGTGTCTTCTTGGAGTCCCACGTATCCCTTCGTTACCGGACCATGAGGTCGACGGCCATCTTCCCGCTGATCACAAAGACTTCAGCGCCAGAGACGGTAGGCTCGATTACTCTGTCACTCCAACTACGACTATTACTTCTTTGAATGCCTATCGGTATCTGCAACATTTATCGCTTCGATAATGAAACGCATATGCTCCAGCGAAAGCGATCTCTAGCTGTATTAAGTGAAGCCTTCTCTTTCGAATTCAGTACGTCTCGCTTCTGCAATCAAAACAGTAAATAATTTACGTTCATTTGCATTAGAGTTGTTTTCTATTTTTTCGCCTAAAAGGATACCAAAAATTATTCTAAAATTTACAAAAATGCAATAGGCTTGAAAAAACCCGATTTAATGGTTTTTATTTTATAATGAGCTAACCATAGTGAAGCATAGGGTTAGCTATTAAACAAGCAAAATTAAAATATACGAAATTTGTCTAAATGTCGCACACCTACTTTATTGTTCATGAGTGTACCTTTGAAATCAAGATAAAATATTAAACAGCGTCTGTACCGTCAGCTGTTCTTAAAATTCCCTGTCTATTAATGCCGAACTATGCCGCAAATATCGCAAATATAAACACTTTGTCGGCCACTCTGTGTTTGTTAAGATATTTTAAACCCAAATATTCAGGCAGCTACTTTCAATAACCGGTTGCTATGTACTCAAATGTTTGAAAATAAATATCTATATAACGGCGCCAAACCTCTTAAAACACAAAACACTCAAAAGTAAAGAAAATTGAGGAAGTAAACTAAGCAAAGTACTCAACTACAAACGATTATGCTCCGCCCCTTTGTGCCGATGATTAGAAGACATAAGAATTGAAAAAGAAAATAAAGCAAAGAACAAAACACAAATGAGCTTAAAATGTGACTGGCGGTAATACAAAACAAAAAAATTAAAAATAAAGCAGAACAAAAAAAAAACCAAAACAATGTAAAATTCTAATTTGTGCGTTACCCAATTTCTACAGCAAAAATTAGGGGAAACTTTTAGTCATAGCGAAATAAAGGAATTGTGATTGTTTAAGGTGCAAAAGAAAAAATAGGATGCAGGCCTATACGCGAATATTCATTGCCTGGAAGTGGAAGTAGTCAGCAAAATGGAGAGAGACGTAAGTTGAGGAAACGATTTTGTAGTAAAACTAATGAAATTTAAGCTCCGTACGTCTGCCAGAAATTACAAATAAGTAGAAATTACAAAAAAGAGAAGCAGAAAAAGTTCAACTTAATGACATTAGCAGCCATATGAGCCATTTGACTTTTGCTGGTGCCATGACAGCTTCATCGAAATAAAGCCACCACATTGAAAATTGTTGTTCATTTCTTTGCCTTCAACTGCCGTCATTTCAATTCGGGTAAAATTTTTCAAAACAAAACACCAAAAATAAAAAAAATTACTAACGCATTTACAAGTTGCGAAAATACAAGATACAGTTTGTTGAATTTCCCAAGCGCCGATAATTTAATTTTAACAGCTAACTATGTGGCAACGCTGTTAGCAATATGAATAAATTATGAGGCTTCAAAAATTCCTGTATCCGGTAAAAAAAATTGAAATGAAACTAACTTTTTTTCTGTGCCATGAAAAACATCTAGTAGGAAGTAGAGTGGCCAGACCACAAAAAAATTTTTTTTTGGTTTTTGGATCAAATGAAACTACCATGTTTTCTGTGTCATGAAAAACATCTAATAGGAGGATGCCACTCTGGGATTTTGTTCGACCAGTTCAGATTAAAATATCAACCGCACAAAATCATCAAATTATGAAACTTCAAAAATCCCTGCATCTGGCAAAAAAATTTAAATTAAATTATCTTGTTTTCTGTGCCATGAAAAACATCTAGTAGGAAGTAGAGTGGCCAGACCGCAAACATTTTTTTTTTGGATTTTGGATCAAATGAAACTACATGCTTTTCTGTGTCATAAAAAACATCTAATAGGAAGATGCCACTCTGGAATTTTTTTCGATCAATTCAGATTAAAATATCAACCGAAAAAAAATCATCGAATTATGAAACTTCAAAAATTCCTGTATCCGGTAAAAAATTTAAAATGAAACTAACTTTTTTTCAGTGCCAGGCAAAACATCTAGTAGGAGGTAGAGTGGCCAGACTGCAAACAAAAATTTTTGGATTTTGAAACAAACGAAAGTTACCTTCTTTTCTATGCTATAATAAACATCCAGTAGGAAGTAGAGTGGCCAGACCGCAAAAATTTTTGTTTTGGATTTTGGAGCAAATGAAAATTACCTTCTTTTCTGTGCCATAAAAAACATCTAATAAGAGGATGCCACTCTGGAATTTTTCCGGTGAATTCAGATTAAAATATCAACCGAAAAAAAATCATCGAATTATGAAACTTTAAAGACTCCTGTATCCGGTAAAAAATTTGAAATAAAACTAACTTTTTTTCTGTGCCCTGCAAAACATTTAGGTGTGGTAGAGTGGCCAGAGCTCAAACATTTTTTTCTTCTTTTGGATTTTGGTACAAATGAAAATTACCTTCTTTTCTGTGCCATGCAAAACATCTAGGTGTGTTAGAGTGACCAGATCGCAAAAAAAACTTGTTTTGGTTTTTGAATCAAATGAAACTATCTCCTTTTCCCTGTCATAAAAAACATCTAATATGAAGATGCCACTCTGGAATTTTTTTTTCGATCTATTCAGATTAAAATATCAACCGAAAAAAATCATCCAATTATGAAACTTCAAAAATCCCTACATCTGGCAAAAAAATTGAAAATAAACTATCTTATTTTCTGTGCCATGAAGAACATCTAGTAGGAGGCAGAGTGGCCAGACTGGAAAAATGTTTTTTTTTGAATTTTGGATCAAATGAAAATTTCAAATGAAACTCCCTTCTTTTTTGTGTGTCATAGAAAACATTTAGTAGGGATTAGAGTGGCCAGACCACAAAAACACTTGGATTAAATGAAAATTTCAAACCAAACTATCTTCTTTTCTGTACTATTAAAAACATCTAGTGGAGGTAGAGTGGCCAGACCGTAAAAAAATGCTTTTTTGTCTTTTCTTGTTGTTTGGAGAAAAAATGATCAAAATCAAAGAAAATCTTGTGCCACTTTGGGCTCGCTCTTCAATATACTAAAGATTAATGCGCTAAACAATTGCATACCAAATTTGTTTTTTTTTTCTGATTCAAAATTTTGAAATTTCGAAGAAAATCCGTTGAATTTTTATAAGTCTTTTACAAAGCTGGAACTTTTCATTAATAAAATATTTGTTGTGGAAAAAAAACTATATTCTGAATGAAAGATAAAATTGGAAGGATATAAAGTTAATGAAATAAAAAGAAAAAAGTAGTCACAACTGATAAAAATATTGCGTTTCTAATTAGCTGCACGCAACTGTATGCAAGTTTCAAAAAATTTATTAATTAAAAATTAATAAATTAATTATTTAACGGTTTCGCATAAACAAAAAATTTCACTAGACGTTTTTATTTAAAAAAACATTATTCCCTGGGTAGCAGACAGAAGAGATTGGAGATAAAAGAGCAATTGACTTCAAGCAAATATTCTTCTTAGGTATCATTTTTCTGAGTAATGTAAGAATTAGCAAAAAGGCAACAGAAATGCAGACTTTATAATGTTTAGCTAGGCTATTCTAGACTTGACGACCAGAGGAACGACGATAAAGGCGCTTATTTGTTATTGAGGACATAAGCAAATGGAGTGAAAAACTCCGGAAAGAATGAAGTAAACGTTAAAAGAATACCCAAAGAACGAAGCGTGAAATCAGCCATCTTGGAAAGACCCACCACAGCTAGATCGTCAGGAAGACCTATCTTTTTCTTAATTTTTGTGTTTCACCGAGATTCGAACCAACGTTCTCTCTGTGAATTTCGAATGGTAGTCACGCACCAACCCATTCGGGTATGGCGGCCGCCCAGGAAGACCTATTATCAGATGAAAAAGCAAGCTCAATATCCGAATAATATTTATTATAAAACTTTTATTTATTTTGAATTTCTGTAATAAAAATTTGATTTACTGTAAGATTTATTTGTAGTTAATCGTCTTTTATGAAGGTTAGCCAGGTTGTTTGTGTAAGACAAGATACTCGGTGGTCCATTGTGAAATCTGTATTTGATTTCCGTCCCCAAACTAAGTTGCTTAAACCAATTAGATCTTTTTAAGAAGACAACTACTCCCTCAAGTGAGACATTTTGTAAATTTCCCAGGACTTTAAAGAAATAATCGCCAAGATATTTGGCACGGCTTTATTGAAGTGCAGGAGTTGTTATTCCGACGCAATTTCTTCTTCATCTTCACAACTCCTGCGGAAGTCATTGTTAGGTGCATCCATTCTACTGGCTAGGGTGCCAATAGTGCAGTGACCCGTTATAACACCTGTGAGGACGCTGGTAGTTGATCGGTTGACTCCAAGCAGACATTTTGATTTTTTAAGATTCAGTTTTGGCCAGAGCACTTTGGAGACCCTGCAGTTAGTAGTGAGAGACCAACTGCTATTAGTTTTATGGAAACGCTCAGGTCTATCGCAGTGCATAACTCGTTTAGAGGAATGCTTATGTCCTCTACCGCTCGCTGAATGTCTAGCTCAAAGCCTGTGCTTGCACATTCCGTCACCCTTTCATTTCCCTCCATCCAGGAACCCAGCAAAGTGTTGTGTTGTGTTTTGGGATGAACGAGAGCGACCTCCTGCATTCTTTAACACATCTTGAATTGGTGGGCATGGAGGCCAGCGCCTTGATCGCTGCTTGACTATCAACAAAAATGGTACGGTTTGCTGGAGGTAAGTCTGACAGTCTTGTCGTTTTTGCTCCTTGTTCTATAGCGTAGATCTCAGCTTGGAAGGCGCTGCATCAGTCTGGGAGTCTAAATGAGTATGATCCATCCTGATCCATTACCATCGTCCATCTTTGAGCCGTCAGTATAAATTTGATGACCACTGTCATTTGATATGGCTCTGGTCTGACAATCCTTTCTGTCGGGTATTCGTATTTTATACTCTCTTTTCAGATCTATCTTGGATGCGTCTATCTTTCGATGCGTCTTGCAAGTGTTCCACAGATAGGAGGACTGATGCATGACCGTGCGTGTTTTTTCTTAGCATGCCTGCTACTTTAATCCTGGAAGTGGATTTGGTCGCTACTCCTTTAGCATATATATCAATGGGTGGAATATGTATGATCACTTCCAGCGCCGCCTGAGGCGTCGATCGGAGCTAACCTGTTATTCATACATAAGTTAACCGTTGGACTTTTATGAGATTCTTTAGGTAGGATTGTGTCTGCACCGCCTCGCACCACACGTAAACTTCACACGACAAAATGGGTCTGATGATGGTATTGTACGACCAATGGTTGATATGCCGTTTCAGGTCCCATTTCTTGACAAATGTCTTCTTAGAGATAAAGAAGGCAATGCAAGCTTTCTTCAGCCTTTCCTCGTTTATTGTTGAACGCTTCTTCGATATCCAGAAAAGCTGTCATAGTAAATTCCTTGTTTTTAAGAGGTTTCTCCATTGTTCTAACAACTTCATGCAGCATTGTTTCTATAGTCGTAGCCTCCTGGTAAGCATCTCATGCCTTGTTGAAGTTATCGGTATTAAAGTTGCTCTTGATGTGTAGATCAATAGGCCTTTCTAATATTTAGAGTAAAAACGAAGAGAGACTAATTGGTCTGAAATCTTTAGCAGTGTTATGGTCCGGTTTCCCTGTTCTGAGAATAAAGGCCACCCTGACTTTCCTCCATAAATTAGGAGGGAGATAGGGATTCTCTAAAGATCTTAACCAACCATAAATTAATCGTTCTTATTGACTATTCTGTCCGGGGCTCCTGACTAGTAGGGTTGGCAGTAGTTTACCGCCCAGTCTATCTGAATTCCAGATGGGCTAGAACTTTGTACATTGTTCGTCCATTCTTGGCATCCAGGGAAGTGTGTTTGCTTGAGATATTCAAGTGTTTCCTGCCCAGTTTCTGTGAAGTTGCCATCCGGTCTTTGCCAAAAGTTTGGTTTGCAGGTTTTTTTGGAGAAACATTTTCCAAGACTTGAGAACTCAGATGTGTCCTCCAGTAACTGGTGCTGTCGATTAACTCTTTCAGTGAAATTCCCGCACTAATGGCAGCTTTGATTTCAGGTTTGCAGGTTTCCTTGAAGAAGCATTTTCTAAGTCTTGAGAACTCAGATGTGTCCTCCAGTAACCTGTTCTGTCGATTAACTCTTTCGGTGCAATTCCCGCACTAATGGCAGCTTTGATTTCACGGTTGAACTCCCCCATCGTCTCTGGATGGCGGGCGTAAAATTTATGCTTAATGCCGGCCGAAGTTTTTGTATATGGAGGAAACCACTCAGAAACTGATTACACCGAAATTCTATGGACTTTTTGTTCATCGTCGATTCAAATATATAAGGGCTTAAACGAAGACTATTGCGTTGTGAAGTTCTGCGTTGTTGTATGAATGTAGACTTAGATTTACAATAGGATTATTTTCTATAGCAATTTAAACATTTCTTGAGAAGCGATTTTTTTGTCATTCCAGTTAAGTACAAATGATCGCAAAAAAATATAGAGCATTCCGCTCTGAACGAACTTTGCTTGCGTAATATTTTACTAAGCGACATTTTTACTGCGATGCATTCGGAAAATCTGCTAACGATTTCTATCATAGTTTTTCGAAACTCGATCACGTTCGACTGCTCAACCGCTGCGCCGCTATTTCGCCATGTTCTGTCAGCCTATCTCTCACTTCTAATCTACACTTAAAATACTTAACTAACTGTAAAAGTCACACATCTATGCAAAATAAATGCGCGCTAATAAAATCCAAATCATTTAAATAAAACAAAAACCGTAATAAAATAAGAAAATAAATGCGTGCAAAATTAACAAAAAAAAACTCTCATTTATGGCGATTTTAGCTGGACGTGGACATGTAAAATATAAAAAATTGCATTATAGACCAAATAGACATATTAATAGCTACAGGTACCACGACGACATGTCTTAAAACAGAGTTCGAATTACTTTTGCGAGATTTACGATCTTACGATCATACGAAATTTGCATGATTCCTAAACGTTGGCTTTTACTAAAAACTTTTATGTTTTGTATGGCGAAATTGCCAAATTTTGCGCGTCGCTGATTGAATGATTTAGATAAAAATGCCTTAAAAGTGTGCGCTGTCGCAAAAGAAAAAAATGAGGTAAAACATAAAAAAGTTACTTTTCACACAAAGCCTCTTAGCGACAAGCGCTTGCCTATTCACTTACTAGCGCGCTGTCCGCGCGATCAATGGCGCACATTGCCAAAATAGCAACTAAAGCGGAGCGCGCAAGAATTGCCAAAAAATTCGCACACACTGCGCTCAAATTCGCATACATACACGCGTTGCGTTCATACGCATGTATGCGTGCCAAATTATCGTTAATGCGCGTGTATGCGTAAACAACTCAAAGTTCGCCAGCAAATTATTTCCAATTCTAACAGTTTGCCAAAATTTTGCGATAAAATTGAGCGCAGGTAGCTGGCGCGCGCGGTTCGCAACCTTCACACATCGTAGCATTTGCGAATTTCTCTTAAATTTGCGCTTGACATTGAAAGCGCACATTTTGGGGTTGACGCGCGCGCATGGCAACACAGCAGCGCTGCTGAGCGTTCTTTGTCTAGCAACATTCTTTTAGTAAATTCGCAACATTTTCGCGAATTTGCAATTTTGCTGCTCTTAGATCTGTGGAAATGTGGAAGAGAACCATAGCAACTGAAGGTAGCGCGTACGCACAAGTGCGTGAGCGCGCGCGCGTTACTCTGGAGTCTAGACTGTGCGGTGCGTTATCTTGGTTTTGTTTTGCCTTTTATTTTTTGCGACACACTACTAATAAATTCTCATATAAAGCGTCGATTGACTGTTGTTGCTTGGGTTCAATAACCTCACGCACTTTTTGCGTGTGCGAATTTTGCTTCGACTCTGTTGTTGTGCGTTGCGTATAGATAGGTTTTTACCTACCTAATTTTAGCGCGGGCGAATCGGCATTTGCTGATTTGTGCACGCACTGATATGAGCTGTCAGTATGAACTGCCTGAAATCGTATTTGTTATTGCTGTTTTCATGCGAATGCCTGCTGCTGTTGCCGCTCGCTGAAATGAGAAATCGCTTACGCACTACAACAACTTTTGACATTTAATTTTTCGCTAAGTCGCTTCGTCGTTTTTTGTGATTGTTCTTGTTTTTGTTGTTCGCACAATTTGCGAGCATTGTTATTGTTCTTTCGCATGATTTGGCCATTTGCGCGAAATTTTATGTGCGTGCGTGTCGTTGATCCACTCCGCTTTTCAACACAGGCCTGCCTGTTGACCGGCTGGCCGTTTGCCGCGCCGCTTTTGCTGGGTTCATTGAACTTTTTCGCGCAGTTGGCGAAAAATTACGCGCTTGTTGTTATTGTTTTTTGTAGACATTTTGTTATTTTAATCAGCTAGTTGTGCGTTTCGCATAGTTTTTTCTGCTAACTACTTGCCCGGTTGCCCCTGCTCCCCAATTGGCGCTTCGAGAGCATTTTGTTTGATATGCGTTTTTGTTGTTTCACTCATTGTAACCGATTGTAGTTGATATTTGTTGACTGTGTGACGTATGTACATACACACGTGTATGTGTATGTGTGTATGTATCTGAAGTTTGTCTATATTTTCGCTAAGGTTCAATACACTCTATCGCGCCACGGCTGCTGCTGCTGTTGCTGTTCGTGCGACTCTGCCTGTGGTACGCCTAGCATAGTTTACGATATTTCTTTTTCGGATACCATCTTTTCGCTATTATTTCTTTTTTTCTGTTAACTAATTCAGCTGATTTAAATGTTTGTTCATGCTTTTCAAATTAGGCTTGCTGCTGGATTCTGAGTTAAATTTCTTAATTTTTTTTTTTGCATGAAACTAATTTAGGCTCAGATTTTTGCATTTTAGCTCATTAATTTTGAAAGTCTGAAGACCAATTGATAAAAAGTGAAGAAAAAAATATTAATATAAATTTTACTTAACGCCTAGCATTGCGTTGTGGCAACAACAATTAAGCGCTGAGGACTGTATTATAAAGGGTGGTTAAGATTCAAGGGCCGGTGTTGATTTTGAATAAAATACAATTTTATTAAGAAATTGTTGTCATTTCTCTTTATTATGATAATATTGGTATGACTCAATTTCGTATGGAACAAAATATCGGCCAAATGGCCGCCGCGGCCTCGGCGACACACCTCCATCCGATGGTCCAAATTTTCGATGACGCTGGGGCATAATTGAGGTTCTATGCCGTTAATGTGCCGAATTATCTCATCCTTTAGCTCTTGAATTGTTGCTGGCTTATCGACGTACACCTTTTCCTTCAAATAACCCCAAAGAAAGAAGTCCAACGGTGTCGTTGACGTTTAGGTGTGGTTCACATTCAACGTCGGCCCTTGAAGTTTAACCACCCTTTACATGGTACACTGCGTTAAATAAGTATGGCACTTGCACTTATTTACACGTTTTAACGATTTATTTGCTTCTTACTTAATTTTAAATATTTATTATAAAAATATAATTCATGCTGCTACAAAAGCTATATAAATTCCAGTTTCTATTAACTAAAATAAAAAAAAAAATTACAAATTTTCATTAAAAAATTCACAAATTTTAATAAAAATTTCAAAATTTTCTTATCAGAATTGGGGGAAAAAAATTCGGTCATGCAGTTTTGTAGCTCCTTAAATTTAGTCTAAGAAACTGCAAGTTTCAACTAAATCGAAAATCGCGCTGATTTTTGACATTTTTTTTTTTTTGCTGCCGATCTTGCGCATTTTCTCTATCTAACGAATGCTGAACATTTTTCAATAAAAAAAATTGTCAAAAATCAACGCGAATTTTTAGCCCCTTCAAACTTGTACTTTGTTACACCAAAATGCAAGGCGCTATAAAATTGCGTACTCGAAACTTTTCAAAAGATTCTGAGTATCCGAAATGTAACCAAGAATGGCCCGTGGACTTCTCTCGCCGCTTTAGCTAAGGCAAAATGCGGCTAGCGATCCACTCATGGAACAAAAAGTTGCACCCAGAAAATATAGAGCATATCGCACTATTGGACCATTGAACCTTTACAAGCGCAAAGCAAATTGATTTTCAACACTCATCGCTTAACAAAATAAACCCAGGCTCACATAAATGCAAATAAAATTAATTTAGTCCACTTTACTTAAATTCAAGTTGACTTAATTTCATTTCATTCTACTTTATTTCATTCCATTTGTTTCTCCGTCCATCGAGAGCATAATTTTTTATCTTCAGACATTTTGATTGAATTTTGTTAAACGCCTGAATTTCTTATTCGCATTTTATTTGCATAATTCACGTATCTGTACTGTTCTTTGGCGCGTTTCTTTTATTCGGCATTTATTTAGTTTCGATTTAACTGCCCAATTTCTACGAGTCCACTCACAAGCCCATGGCCGTATACTATTTTAAATTTATTACCGTTTCTTTGTTGGCATTTATTTTATGGCAAATTTATGCCGTTCTTTTGGCAACATGAATAGAAAGTATGCAGAAATCTGTTTAGAGTTCAGTGAAATTTTAGCCTTTTAAACTACGCCAGGTGTCCGCCGCTTAGTTCGAGCTTCGAGATTTCATGTTTGCAGAATCCAAACTATTGAAGGCAAATTTGTGTGTATTTAATTTTAATTATGGTAATTTTGGAATTTTATTTTAACTAAGATAACTGCTTTTTTTGGCAGCGTGGCCTGCGCTCATTGGAAGTGGGCGTTGCTTGTGAATATTGCGGAGAAAATGGATTTGTGTGCTAAATCATCTAAATTATTGTACCGAATCAATATTTTCTTTAGCTCTTTCGGCGACGATTAATCGTTAAAAGCATCTGGCCATAACAAAGTTATACGCAGCTCACCGTTCGCGCCTTTCTTTATGCTGGCTGCCTATTGGTATCTCATAACCATGGTTGCCATGTGCGGCATCAGTGCTTCGCAGGTCAAATCTTATAGAGGAATCAGTTTTTATTCCGCATAGGTACGTGAATTAAACTTAAATATAAGGAAATATTTTGAAATCTCTTACTAAAAAAATCGTTCAACTTTTCTGTGTATGGTCACTTAGATCGTTCTCGGCTCACAAAACCTAGTGTAGTTACTAATCTGGAGGGCAACAATAGCCTTGTATGGATATAAGGGCGCTGTTGGAAAAAATACGGGGGTTTCCACCTAAAGTTGCATGTTGGGTTTGTAGTACTATTCAACCTAACCTACTGATCTGTGTGCGGTATGCAAATCCACGCCCTCTTTTCAAAGCCCTTTAAATTACGCTATTGCGAAGTATTATTCCATTCTTGCTGTCAGTTCACTCCTCAGTTTTGATGAAGCATTTGATCGTCGAGAAGACAATAAGAGCCGCGGAGACCAATAATTTGGTGCGGATTTTGAAGTGAAGGCATCATTGATCCATTCTTTTGAAAATGCTGCTGAAAACATCATTTCAGTCAACAGTGAGCGCTACAGCGGCATGATAAAGGATTTTTTTGAAAATTGAAGACATGAACTTGAACCATTTTTGGGTTCACCAATTGAACTTCTACACAACGAAAAGCATGCTTTCTAGACACAATAGGACAAATTCTTGAGAGAACTATTTGCCACAGAAAATAATTGTATTTTATGCATATACCGGTTTGGCTTCAGGATATCCCGCTCAGCAATGGATGCTATCACATTCGTGGTAGACTTAGCAGCAGAAGCCATTGAGGACAAGAGATGGTGTAGCGTGGAAAAAGAAGAATGCGCTGTTATAAGTATGCTGCTTATAACCCAGCTGTGGTAACAACTAATTGGCAGCGTATACTAGAAACTCTCGCGAAAATAGATGCACCAGAACTCTTTCTTTGACGGATCGTGCATTGAGGAGTACATTGTGCCAGTAGTGGTCCCCCAAGGCTGATCCTCTTGGGTCCACTACTATGGGATCTAATGTGCGATGGTGTTCTAAGACTGGATACGGCGAACCAAAGAACCAAAGAACTAGAACCAAAGTCAATGGATTCGCCGATGATATCGCGGTGGTAATGGTGGCAAAACATATTCAAGAAATTGAGAGGAACTCCAGCGAATCAGTAAGCAGAATCAAGACTTGAATTTCGAATTAGCTGAGTACAAAATTGATTTGGTCTAATAAACAGCAGGAAGGCGGTAGAATTTATGAAGGTAAATATGGGGACTGTAACTATCAATTCAAAACCCGCTATTAAATACCTAGGCGTCATATTTAATAGTTCTTTAAACTCCGAAAAGCACCTAGAATATGCTGTGAAGAAGGCGTCGAGTGTGCTGTTCTCTCTGCCACGAATAACGGCAAACAACGGTGGCCCTACCCATAGCACAGTAATACTAAATAGTGGGCTTGTCAGCTCGATGCACTCTGAGTCCGGTAGCGCGGCACCGATCTGGACTGATCCATTGAACATAAATAATTACTCAAGAAAGCTGATAGCCGTCTATCGGCTAAGCGCTTCGCGGACTATCTGCGGCTTTCGGACAATTTCTGCCGACGCTTCCTTCGTCATTGCAGGACTAATGCCGATAGACATTTTCACAAAAGAAAAGCAGAGATAAATTTGGGTTGCCTTGAGCACCTGTAGTCTACTCCTGGAAAGATGGGCCTTGCGTCAACTCAGCGAATGCTGGGCTAGTGCGCAAACGTGCAAAGTAGCGAGATCCTTCTGGCCACGGGTAGATGTGGAGAGCTCGAGGAAACTTCTAAGACTAAGCAGATCTCGAATTTGGTAGGTGTCCTAACCGGATATTGACCGTTAGGTGTTTATGCGGTGAGATTTGGGATTGCTTAAAATCCTTTCTGCAGAAGCTGTCTGAAGAACGAGGTAGAATCTTCAGATGTCCTGCCCTGAATTTAGATATCTGGGATCTCTCTTTTTTGCTACACCTAAGGATACTGCGAGGAAATTCATCAGTAGGTTAATTAGCCACTTTTGGTAGTCATCCTCTAATCCAAGGCCCCTGCTTCCTATTTTCACCCGTTTGATTCTTTTCCTTCTGCTGAAAGCGGCGCTTTTTACCAGCATCTCCTTATCTCCTTTACTAGTCATCCTCCTTCTATGTATAAGACTATTCGAATACGACGGCAGAGTACGCCTTGATGTGGCAGGAAAAGGAAGGAGTCGTTCGGTCGCTTTCTGGCAAGCTCGTGGGAACAGGTCATCGAATGTAGATGGACACATGAGTTAGTACCCATCCTCACGACGAGGTTAGAAAGAAACCATGGGAAACAAACTAAGATTGCGGAGCTGTGATTTGACGCCTGATAGACTATTTTGTGTGGGGTGCAATGAAGCGCCGCTACTATGCGTACAAACCATTAACGATTCAGGTCCCTAAGGTGAATATCGAACAAGCCATTCGTGCGTTAGAGTCAGAAACCGTCACCGGGGTCTTGGAAAACTGGTCTTTTGACTCTTTTTTTTGTTGAAATGTTTAAAAGAAACCCGCTATATGGACCAAAAGACTTTCATTCAATATTATACAGATATCACAAAAAAGTTGCAAGCAATTCTGCTAAATTCATTCATCACTCAATTTTTCCAACTTCCCCGATTATAAGTTAACCAATAAAAATACAGAACAAGACGTGTATAGCTGAGGCAGACAAGCGTAAAAATGCGTGCTTAAAGCACAAACTTTGCGAACACACAAATAATATGTACGAACAAGTATTACACAGCACGCAATATGAGCAAAGTTGCCACAATGCAATGCAAAACATAATAAAAATAATTGCAAGTTACAATCGTAATAATTAAACAATAACAAATTAACCTTGTTGCAGTTACACAACAACAAAAATACATATATGTAGAAAATCAACAAAAAAAAAACAAAAGAAATACATAGAAAAATAAAACTAGTAAAACAAAAGCGATAACTTTTGCGAAACAAAAGCAAATAAAATAAAATTAAAATGTGAAAATATTAACTGGTGTTGTATAAAAGTAAAACATAAGAACTGCATTATGCGAACAGAACGCACGAGCACGCACACAAGCGCAAAAATATGTGCAACATGAAAAACGAAAAATTTAAAAAAAATTAAAAAAAAATATGCATAGGAATATGCACTCATACGAGTAAAGATACGCACATGATTTCATTCACTGCTTTTTAGTTATGCATGGAACATTAGCTATTTAACACAGTGTATATAGGAGTACAGGGGCAGGAATGATGCTCGAAAATTCAACAATCAATCAACAAGTCAAGCGTCTGACACAAGGTTTCAAGACCGGAGCATCAGTCTGCAGAGATAAAAACGGAAATCTGGTTATGGATACACAGTCCACACTGGGCATATGGAGGGAACACTTCTGCAATTTATTTGCTGGCGATGACGCACACAATTCCGCCCCAGTAGAAGATGACCCGATACCACCAATCGACGATTATTTGGACGATCCACCACCTAGTCATGACGAAGTCAGAGTTGCTATTCAGCGGCTCAAGAATAACAAAGCGGCTGGCGCTGACGTCTTGCCCGCTGAATTGTTCAAGACTGGCGGCGATGTGCTGATAGGGAGCATGCATCAGCTCATCTGCAAAATATGGCTACAAGAAAGCATGCCCGACGATTGGAATCTCAGTGTTCTTTGTCCTGTACTGAAAAAGGGTGAACCGACGATCTGCACCAAATACCGGCACATCAGTCTTCTAACCGTCGCTAAACAAGGTCCTGTCTAGCGTCCTATGTGGAAGACTTAAGCCGTTTGCCAACACACTGATCGGGCCTTATCAGTGCGGCTTCAGGCGTGGTAAGTCCACCATCGACCACATCTTCACATTACGCCAAATCCTGGAAAAGACCCATGAAAAGCAAGTCGACACCCATCATCTCTTTGTCGAATATAAAGCTGCGTTCGATAGCCCGATAAGGGATTGCCTGTACGCCACCATGTCTGAGTTCGGTATACCAGCGAAGCCCACACGACTTTGCAGAATGACGCTGAGCAACACAACCAGCTTTGTCAAGGTAGGAAATAATCTCTCCGAGCCATTCAATACCGTTCGAGGTCTCAGACAAGGCGATCCACTGTTATGCAACCTCTTCAACTTCGTGATGGAAGGGCTGCTCCGAAAAGCAGGTGTTCACCGTAATGGCACTATTTTCTACAAATGTGTCCAGCTCCTTGCGTACGCCAATGACATTGACATTATCGGCCGCTGTAAGCGAGATGTCACCGCTGCGTTTTCTGCTATGGAATAGGAATCGTCACGAGTGGGTTTGGCGGTGAACGAGGGTAAAACGAAGTATATGACCACCTAAGTAAGTAAGTAAGTATATAGGGTGTGCCATTAAGAGCCCTTAAGCTCTAAATTTTTTAACTGAAACCTTGAACCTGCTAATTTTTTTTTGAAATAAAGTCCCAATACAGCCTGGGAAAAAATTAAAACAAATATTTTGGAAGCAGCAACAGAAACCTTAGACAAAAGACAAAGAATAAAACAGGGCAAAATAAAACGCCATGGCGCACAGAAGAAGTCAAACAAATAACAAATGGGAAACAGAATGCTTACTTGGAGTTGGAGGTCGTTGAAAACTGAAGAAAGTTAACAACAAAGAACAGAGAAACGCTGCAAAGACCAAAACAACGCTACCAGTATAAGAATAAGAGAAGTTTAGGGGACAGATACCTGTAAAATTTCGAAAAAAAAACTTTCATAAAATATTAATATAATCCTTTAAGAATATGTAAAAAAAAATTTTAGAACGTAAATTTAAGTATTTCTTATATTATAGATCGTCAACCGTGACGACTCTATTCCTTGCGTTCGAGAGGTATTCGCTGGAAGAGGTATAGTTACGTTGTATTCAAACTTTAGACGCGTTTTTCTCAAAACTAATGGGTAATTTTTTAGCTATTATCTTTTTAAACAGTTGGTTTAAACAGCTGACGCTCGTTTCGTGTTTTGTTTCACTGTCAAACATCTTCAGTTTGGTCTATAAATTAACCTTAAATCGTCTTACAAACGAACAACGCTTGCCAATCATTACATTTTATTATAAAAAAGCGCGTTTAGTTAAGAAAGTTTATCGCGCGCTTCGCTTCTTCCATTTTATGGTCAGTTTAATCGACCCACTGAAGCAGCTATTCGAGCTATTGTGACTAAATTTAGAACCAAATTTACATTATTGTACATCAAAGCACCAACAAAATTAAGTAGAGTGCGAAGTGAAGAAAATATCGCAGCTGTATCGGCCAGTGTTAATGATGACCATCAATTATCGATTAGTCGCTGTTCGCAGCAATTGGGCCTCTGTTACTCAACTTAACTCAAGAATTGAAGAAACATACAGTTATCATCGCTATATGCACTCGTATGTGAAAATTACATCGATTTAGAAATATCTAATTTTCTTAAGTGCGCCCGTTAATATGCTCCCATGGTTCGCCGTGAATTGGAAGCATTAGGCGGCGACGCAGAATCTATTGCAAAACGCAAAAACCATGAGAAAATACCTCACACTGTACGATCTTTACAATTTATTCAACAAGTGCAACCGATCATTGACGCGAATCCTTCAAATAAATGAAGACCGTTGGGAGGGAGATTCATAATTCTGAGGTTCTTCTCCGTCGAGTTTTCCTTGAGGGTCCATGGAATAAATTTTACGTTATTCGCAGAGCAGAGTTTATGTCGAAGCAAACACGAAACCAGAGAGTTATTCGATCAAAATGCCTTCCAAACAAAATTACACACCATACGCGAATAAGGCGGAAATAGTTTTTAGACTTATTTCCCTTAGAGTTGCCTGTGCTTTCAGGACAGTGTCGTTTGAAGCAGTATGTGTCATATCGGGTATCATGCCACTAGATATAATGGCCTCTGAACTGGGTAGAGTGTACGACAAAGCCAAAAGCCTAAACAGGCGATTAACGGCGGAAGAGCGTAAAGAAGAAAGACGGGGAAGCATAATTGAGTGGCAAAATCGCTGGGACCTAGCGACAAAAGGGAGATGGGCACACTTGTCAGAAGCGTACAGGCTTGGGTCGAGAGACATGGTGACACAGATTACTACCTCACACAGTTCTTGACGGGGCATGGATGCTATAGAGAGTATCTCCAAAGACTCGGCCACGAGGACGCAGCTGACTGCTCGTTCTGCGGCAACGCTAATGAGAACGTGGAACATGTCTTCTTCTCCTGCCCGAGATACGCATCTGAAAGAATGTGCATTGAAGAAATAATAAAAGAAAAAATAACCCCGGGCAACATTGTAGATCACATGCTGCAGTCAAAGTTGGTGTGGGCCAAGATGAAAGAATGGTCCGCAAATGCGTTACAGGAACTGCGGAAAAAGGAATGCGAACGCAGTAAAGAAAGAAGACAAAGAAGTAACGAAGGGTAGACGGAGAGAGAAATATAAATGAAGAGCCATAATGGCTAGCTTGGACCTGCGATGCAATGCTTAAACGGCGGTACCGCAGGGCAAACTAAAGCTACAGAGGTCGGAGTTAGGGTTTAGTACGTAAGTATACATTTCGCAAGTCCAGTTTAGTAGTAATACTGACTGTGCGTGGTTCCGAATGAGGTGCACTCTATCCGTCTATATTGACGGTATCTATGTAAGATTCCCCCTTCGGTTAAAAAAAAAAAAAAAAAACCATGAAGCGCCTGAGATGTGATGGATTTTTTCTGACAAATAAAATGTTGACCAATACTAAAAGATGTAACGCAAAAATACCAGCTGGATATGTTGCATTTCTACAGAGGCGCCTGTTGTCATGCACACAAAGTTTCCAGTCCCTTTTGCTCACAACAACTAAGGTGTGTTGGTTCTTTACTCAATAATTTCAAGTGAACTCTGCTGCATATATCCAGGTTCTAGAGACAATAGCACAGTAGTGCAACCCTGCTATGATATTACATGCAGTGACAGCCCATATATCTTTCAACAAGACTCTGCTCCTTCACACAAAGCGATGTCGACCCAATATTGGATGGCTGAAGCTTTGCTTGACTACATAACATCGAATTCATGGCCGCCTAACTATCAAGATCTTATTTCTCTGAATTCCTGCGTATGGGACGTAGGTTAGCGTGAAACCAATAAGCATCTTCATAAAACCATTTCTTCTCTGAAGGCTGCAATTGTGTTCAATATGAATAAGGGGCATATCGCGCCCGGATCGAGGAGGTTGCTGCAGCTAGTGGAAATTTTATTGAATGATTTTATAGTTATATAATAAGTTAGAGTTGTGTTAAATGTATGCAGTTTCATTAAATTTTGTTAAAAATAGAAGCTAATTAGTTTTACTCTCAAGTTGACCTCAAATATCGACGCACTTAAAAAAAAAAAAAATAATTGGCGCGTACACTTCTGTTAGGTGCTTGGCCGAGCTCCTCCTCCTATTTGTGGTGTGCGTCTTGATGTTGTTCCACAAATGGAGGGACCTACAGTTTCAAGCCGATTCCGAACGGCAGATATTTTTATGAGGAGTTTTTTCATGGCAGAAATACACTCGGTGGTAAGCCATTGGCTGCCGAGGAGCGGTTTTGTTTTTATTAATTTGGCTTTCACCGAGATTCGAACCAACAATCTCTCTGTGAATTTCGAATGGTATTCACGCACCAACCCATTCGGCTACGGCGGCCGCACTTAGCTATAATAAATTTCAGTCCAATCGATAGCAAAGAAGTTTCACATAAAAAAGGCGTCGTCAAAATATTAAATACTTAGCAAAACTGATCATTACGATGCCAATACACACTTTCATGCTATAAAATTGATGCAGCCCTATAAATAGATTTCTCCTATCCCACCCCTTCAATGCTTATCCACAAACTAGTTAGCCTAGTACCGAAATGGTAGCATAGTGCAGGAGCTTTGAAGCGAACCTGTAGCGTTTCTTACTCAGTTTAGCGCCACACTCATTCTGCTGCTGTTTGACTAAAACAAAAAACGAAACGTAAATTAATTAAATTAATGCGAATAGTGATGTAATAGACGAGCGTTCAGCGTACAAATAAACTAAAGTCCTTCATTGTAATTAACTCACTAATAGGCACGCATATCGACATAGAGGCGGTACCCATGCGTTTGAAAACAAAAAACGCAAAAAATATCAGAGATCAGAGATAAGCGCGGCAAATAAATTAAAAAATTTAGCAAATTATGCATGAAACCCCCAATGGGATAAAGAACTATAGGAAAACGTTTTGAACGGATTAGAGAGAGGACTGATGATGAAACTATTGCAAGCTGCGGTCAAGTGCGCCGGGTAAAGGGCAATGGCGATCAAACATATTTTCATACTTTTCTCAAAAGCTTTCATTGCTGTTTGTATTTACGAATGGAAACAATGAAATTAGCAATGGAAACAACAGCAACGAAATACAAATATCAATAAGGTGATGGGGCGTGCAACATGGCGTGGTGCTCAATTGCTGGCGACCAATGGCTGGTGTTTGCCTTGCCACGCTAGCAGAATGCATATTGGTGCAAGTATGTATGTGTGAATGTACGTGTGTATGTATGTGTGTGCGTATGTATGTATATTCATGTATATTTCCGTTATTTAATGACCTAAAGCGGACAGTTGGTTCGTTGGTTGGCGCAACGCTCAGACGAGCGCATGGCCGGTTGGTGGGCTTTACCCCAGGGAAGCATTGCCTTGACTTGACAAAACTGATTGAGCGATGAAGATAATTGAAAATGCCGCATAACATGCCACAATGAAAATGGCAATACATACTTAAAAGCACATAAACAAGCATATAAATGCATATGTGTATGTGTGTGTGTGCGTATGCATGCAGGTATGGCGAATCCATGTGGGCGCATTAGTGCATTTATTTGTATTAGTTTAAACAACAGAAGAAAGGGTTCAGTGGCGAATACAAACACACACACACGCACACAGACATACATATGCACTTAACAATGGCAAATGCGAAGAAGAAGAAGCAGAAGAGCCAACAAGAAAAAACTACAAAATCGAAGCAGAAAAAAATGTGGCTAGTAGGCGTTACGCATACAAGGCACGCAAATTAATTGGCCACCAGCATTTGCGAGTTCGCCAAGAAGGGGGGCGCTCGCCGTTGCTGGTGCCACAGCTGGGCAAAGTGAGTTGAGGGCGTGTGAGCGAGCTGGCATTAAAGGTTGCGGAGGCGTTTATTGCAACATGCAACAGTGCAAGGCAATGGGCAAATGTAGATAAAAATGCGTGTGTGTGGTTGTGGTATGTGCGCGCCTCTTGTGCAACATGTAGGGACAGTGTAATTCACACATCCAAACAAAAGTGGACAAAAGCGCGAATCTCAATGAATATGTATGCGTGTGTGTGTGTGCGCGCATATGCATGTATGTATGTATGTGTTCAGGTATGTCATTGCGCGATTCTATGTACGTTTATATGAGACAAATATCTCTGTGCAACAAAGGTATTAATTGCCACGCGCATTGCGTGCTGCAACAAGCTAATGTGGAGAGCGAATTCAGCGCATATACCGGCACATACACACACACAAAAATGCATGTATTTGTATTTGCCGCATGGTTGCTAAGATAAAATCACGACTAAGCTAATAATTAGATTTGAAAAAGCAACAAAAATGCATGCACCCAATTTGACACAAATTTCAATTATATGGCAGCACTGGCAGCGGTTACCTTGCTTTTATGTACATACGTAAATACGTATGTATATGTAATATCGGTAGTCGAAAAAGTCTTTTCGTATTTCTAATCAAACTTCAACTTATTTTTTTTATATTTATAATGGAACTTTATTAAACCAAAGGTGGTGGCTTTTGCCATTTTTCTTCTAGAGACATTATTCCATCGGTGTACAACTTTTATGGTTTCTCGGCGAAAAACTGCGACACGTAATTTTCACAGGCTTCTCTTGAAGCCAACTTTACTCCATTAAGGGAGTTCTGCATTGACCGAAACAAATGTTAGTCCGATGGTGTAAGGTCAGGGCTATATGGTGGATGCATCAAAACTTCCCAGCCAAGCGCTCCCAGGTTTTGCCGAGTCATCAAAGATGTGTGTGGCCTAGCGTTGTCCTGATGGAAGACGACGCCCTTTCTGCTGATCAATTCTGGCCGTTTTTTTTTTGTCGATTGCTTGCTTCAGTCTCATCAGTTCTTGACAATAAAGTGTAGAATCAATCGTTCGAGCAGGCTGGAGCAGCTCATAGTGGATGATTCCTTTCCAATCCCACCAAACACACAGCATAACCTTTCGAGGCGTCAATCCTGGCTTTGCGACCATTTGTTGAGCTTCACCAACCTTGCACCACCCTGATCTTTTTCGCACATTATTATCGTATTTGATCCACTTTTCGTCTCCTGTTACCTTTCGCTTCAGAAATGGTTCAGCAAATAATCACAGATGTTAATTCGGTCCATTAAATTTTTCACAGACAATTCATGTGGTACCCAAACATCGAGCTTCTTTTTGTAACCAGCCTTTTTTAAATGGTTCAAAACCATTTGATGATGAATGTTTAGTGCCTTGGCGATGTCATGGCAGCTTATGTGACGATCCTGGTTAATCTTTTCCATAATTTCATCGACTTTTTCAACGATAGGTCGACCGGAGCGAGGTGCATCTTTCACATCGAAATTTTCAGAACGGAAGCGAGTGAACCATTTTTGTGCTACACGAACTGATACAGCATCGTCTCCGTAAACTTCACAAATTTCATTGGTGGCTTGCGTGGCATAATTCCCTTTTTTTTGTACAAAAATTTCAAAATATAGCGAATTACTTCATTATTTTCGCTCATTTTTGAACAGCTATAACTTTTTTTCAACTTCTCCGAATTTAATTTTTTTTTGGTTAAATGAAGCTTAGAATGTGGCCTTTCTAACGCCATATGATATGACACAATGTGATTGGTAGCACTGGAGATAGATGACTCCAACGACATCTATTGACAAAATACGAAAAGACTTTTTCGACTACCAATATTTATGTGAATATGTATGCGTAGCAAGAAGTTCAATCGCAGTAATCTATTAGCAAAACTTTCAGTTTTACAGTATGTCTAATAGAAGCGTGACCAGCAAAATTGAAACCTAGAAATCCGTTCTAAAAAATATGTAAATGCCACTATACAGGCGCATCTTTTTCGCAATACGTTTTATGCAATTTGTTGGTTTTGTAATAAATTTAGGAAGCGTACGTTGTTTTTACAAATGTTTTTTTAAATCCATTTCTTTATTGCGATCTGTTTTTAAAACAATTAGCAATCTCGTTCTTCAAAGCTATTTGAATCATTTAAGAGAAAAAACATTTATGGAATACACTCAGTGGGGCAACCCTTTTACTAATTTTGTGATAAATAAATTATAAAATAAATTTCGACTAACTTTTTATCATTTGAGGTCTATTGCAGACTTTCCCTTGAGTCTTGTGAAGGTTATGCGATTTTCAATTATTTCTGTGACAAGAGAGAAGTTAAAGTATCTTGGCCTTGTCCTGGATGCCAATCTTAACTGGAAGAGGCATGTTGAAGGGGATCAAATTGGAAAAGAAGTTCAGAATTGAGTTGAACAATAAGTTAAACTGGAGTAGATCTGCATTTGAAAATAAACTCCACACTCTGCACTGGTACACAGATGGCTCGCAGACCCCAGCATATAAGAGGGAATGAATGCAGAGATAAACTTAGACAGAAATGCCCAGAATGAGCGAATTGCCATTCTGAGTGACAGTCAGGACATGACCTTGTCGTCCTATGAGATCAAATCCTTCTAATTTGTGTCCTAGGACACAGAGGTATAACTGTGAACGAAAGCATTGAACGTAAACGGACGCATTGGCGAGAAAGGCTGCGGCGTCACCATTAATAGGACCCGATCCCTTTCTTGCTATGAGCACCCTGCACCCTGCAAGACGAAGATTTAAAAATTTATTTGACATGAATCGATATGAAAACAAAAAAATAAATTTATAAACACAAGCAAAGTTATATCAGACTGCAACGAAAGTTGGAACCCCCCTAAATCTGAGAGTCTGCGCACGGGCCTGGAACAAATAAATAATCAAAACTTGCAAATTTTTTCACAAAATGTGTTCTGTATGAATGCTGAACTGGTGAGCCAAAAATAAAAATTTTCTCAAAATGCATTAGGGATTAACCTTTATGTGATGACAGAAAAATACAATATTTTTCGTTTCTCTTGTGTTAAATGCATTCGACACTAACCCAATGTGATGACAAAAAAATATTTGCTTGTATTTTTTTCATAAAATGTCTTAGACATTAACCCTTATATGATGCCAGAAAAATAGATTCATTTTTGTTTTCATAAAATGTACTCACACTAACCCTTAGGTGGTTGGAGACAAATGATTTTTTTTTTATTGCATTAGACATTAACCCTTATATGATGCCAGATTTTTTTTTTTTTTATAAAATGCGTTTAACAATAACCCCACTGTGATGGCTAGCCTATGATTTCTTGTTTTTATAAAAGGCATTAGACATTAGCCCTTATATGATGACAGAAAACTTAATTAATTTTTTTCATAAAGTGCTATTAAACTGCGTATTTGAAATATTTGCAGAAATTGCTATTAAAAAATTTGAAATATTACTGGAAATTCATAATTGTTCTTTTAATTGTATAAAGTTAGAAACTTGTATTTATGTGGTTTTTGTAGTAGAAGGAAGTGTAATTTTATAAAAAAAAACATTATCCAAATTAGGTCAGGAACAAATAAATTCTCGAAACTTGTCAATAAGTCCCTGTGTGATACTTATGAAATGTATGCATATTGTTTTTTTTTTACATTTTTTTTACTTATTTATTTATTCAATTTATTTTTGTCTCTTCCATTTTTTTTGGCCTATTTATTTTTTTATTTATTTATTATTAATTTTGCTTATTTATTTATTAAATTTTTGTTTTCTTTATTTTTATTGCATTTTACCACCGTAGCTGCCGCACATTTAATTCTTACCGCTGCAATGCCAAACTAAACTTGTCTAAACAAACAGCAGACAAACTAAAAACAACAATTATCTGCACACAGGTACATTTGTAAATAAATAAAATAAATATCAATTTATGTGCATGTAAGTAAATAGAGTTGTTTGTCATAGCTCGTAAAAACATACTCACACGCATGTATGTGTGTATGTATGCATGTATGAGAGCTTGCTTCTGTTAATGCATCATGCCCTCAAGCTACCCCTTTCACGCACCAAGTTCCACCCCTATTCAACAAGCGCAAATTGTAGCTTACTTGCAATTAAATATCATAGCATGCAGTTGCAGTTGCAGTTGCAGCGATGCTCTTAAAATTTCCATTGCAACAGCCATATATCACCGCAACTTTCTCTTCGCGCGCATTACAGCGGGTGCCAAAGCCTCTTTGTACTCTTTTCGTTTCTATGAGTATCCAGTGCAGTGCATCGATGCAATTTTCAACTGATGTGCGTTGCAACAAAATGCATTCAACATGAAGAGCGCTAGGAGTGCAGTTTTCGAGTGTGGCTGTGCAAGTTAGTGAAAGAGTGAAAGAAATAAAGAGAGATATGAACAATTTAGGGGCTGAAGGTGGTTTGAAAAAAGAAACGAAACAAACAGCCTTAAAATAACGTTAATGCGCTGCGCGGTTCACTCTCTTTTCGAGAGACATGCTCTCTTTCTCTCAAGTCTCGCACTAATTCGCCCCCACACCCCCTCATTAGCAGTCGGAATGTAATATGTAGTTGGCGTTGCATTTTTGTTGCATATCTTTGACTCAATCGTTGACGACGACTCGAGCGTTTTTCTTATCGGTAAAATTCATGTTATTCTTATTGGTGTGTTATCGTTTTTGTTGTTCTTTTTTATCCAATACGTTTTGCAGCTTTCAACCGCTCATCCACTTGCATTTCATTTTATTCCATTTACAACAATTTTCTTAGCTATTCGCTTTCTCTATTTGTTGTACTTTTTATTAATCATTTCCTCTACAAAAATACGCACACACGCACATAAACTTACTCACGCGCATGCAAATGTATATATATATGTAATGGTACAGGTGGTATTCTCCTCGTGTATCGCACTCACCGCACTGCTCTCGCACCTTCACTACGCAGAGCAGAATATACAAAAAGCTCTCATCAGCTCTACTTGTAGCCTCCTCTGCGCCGTCGCCTTCGCATTTACGGAATGCATGCGGGCGCGAGTGACGCACACGGCTTCACTCGTCTTTGACAACATACGCACGCACAAATGTGCTCTTAATCGCATACAAACGCATTCAAATACAATCGCACCGCATTTGTGTTGTTGCGCTTTTTGCGCAATTTATTTGTCATCGACAACCTTGAAGCGCGTTTTCGGTGGAGCGAGTAGTTTGTTACGCTATCGCTTTTTCCCCAAGCTGTTTTCCTGCCTTTTGTATGCGCACGCACACATTTGCTTGTTTTCTTGCTTATTTTGTTGTTACAGTTTTTTATTGTTATTAATTGTTGTTGCACTGCACGCGCAAGTGCGTGTCCATACGTGCATATTCATACGCCCTGTTGTGCATTTTAGTTATGTCTTGCCCCCGCCTACTCCCCCTCCAGTTCATTTGCCCATTTGCGCAGCCCATACTTGCAATTGTTTTGCTGCTCGTTTGGCGATTGAAAGAAAAGGTACTTAAAAGTGCATTAGACATTAACCCTTATATGATGATGGAAAAATACACAACTGACACTGTTTTTTTTTTTGTAAATTTTTTCATAGACTGAAAATTAATAATGTTTTTTCATAGTGTACCTTAGACAGTAATTTTTAAGCAACCACAGAGGAATAAAATTTGTTCAGAAAGTGCATTACATTAACCCTTATGTGATGTCAGAAAAAAAGCTTGATAAAAAAAAATTTTTTTCTACAATACATTCGACATGAAATTTTATGTGAAGACAGACAAATTATTTTTTGTTTTTATAAAATTTGTTCATAAAGTGCAATTTTGCATTAACCCTTATGTTATGTCAGAAAAAAATCTTGTCATTAATCTTATAGATGACAAAAAAAATATTTTTTTTTCTACAATACATTCGACATGAAATTTTATGTGAAGACAGACAAATTATTTATTTTGTCATAATGGCTATTAAAAAAACAGTTCCACAGAATAAAATGTTTTCGCAATGTGCATTAAACATGACCTTGCCATGACAATAGAAAAAGTAAAATTTTCTACATTCGGCCTTAACCCGAAGTGATAGCAGGGAAATTCATTTGCCTTTCTTAAATTCATTCAACATTAACCCGATGTGATGACAGAAAAATATTTGTACGTATTTCCTTCATAAAATGTCTTAGACACTAACTCTTATAAAGGGTGTTTTTTTAGAGGTCATACCAGCGGCTCAAAATTTATTACGAAAATAATGGTTCGGTTCGCGCGACGCATCGAAGAAAATTTTGTTCAGCGATGAAGCTCACTTTTGGTTGAATGAGTATGTCAATAAGCAAAATTGTCGCATTTGGAGTGAACATAATCCACAAGCCATTGCTGAGACGCCGTTACATCCTCAAAAAGTCACTGTTTGGTGTGCTCTATGGCAGAGGGAATCATTGGTCCATATTTCTTTAAAAATGAAGCCGGCCATAATGTTACAGCAAATGGAGAGCGCTATAGAGCCATGATTAATGACTTTTTCGTGCCTGAATTGGACGATGTTGATGTGGACGTCCTTTGGTTCCAACAAGACGGCGCTACATGCCATACAGCCAACGCAACAATCGATTTATTGAAGGAAACTTTTGGTGGGCGCATTATCTCGCGCCGTGGACCTGTGGCGTGGACTCCAAGATCGTGCGATATAACACCGCTGGACTATTTCTTGTGGGGCTATGTGAAGTCGCTTGTCTACGCAGATAATCCCGAGACGATTGACGTCTTGGAAGAGAATATTCGGCGCATTATTGCTGACATACGGCCCCAATTGCTGCAAAAAGTGGTCGAAAATTGGGCCTCTCGGCTGGAATTTATTCGAGCCAGCCGCGGCGGCCACTTCTCTGTCTCCGTCTCTATTCTTTCCAATGTATTTCTCTGATACTTTTCTCCTTCCCTCCTTGACTATCTACCCTCTTTCCAGAGCTTTTTACGCTGAGTGTTTTAGGAGCCACCAAATCTCCTGGTGCTCCTTGGCTCGACTTTTTCAAATTTCAATTTCATTCCAAAATTTAATTTTAACGACTTCCTCTTCATTCTGGGAACATTATCACGTCTCCTTTTAGTACGATCCGGAATCAAAAATCTCTTAGTCTTCGGTTATAAACCCAATCAGGAAAATGAAAAATGAAAAAAAAAAAAAAATTGACTCTCATTATTGCGTTTTGCGAGGCTTCGAGCCCACTTTTGACTAAAGCATACCGAGCCGCCAGTCCATGGCATAGTGTTGATGGCAATGCTTATTAACTAAATCCAATTGCGGTAAAAATAACCAGTATGTGGGCGTGTCTAGTTTACATATCAACACAGTTAATAACTAACCAAAGAAAAAGTCAACAAAAAGCAAAAGACGGAGAGCGTTTGCAGGGCGGGACACAGGGAGCAGACGAGTTAAAAAGTGGCTACGCAAATTACGCCTTACGTACAATGACTGACGTTTTTTCCTTCATTCTACTCAAACACAATCGACTAACATTGGTTAATTGTTTGTGTTGTTGTTGTTATTGTAAAAGCCGTTGTCACCCAGTTAGTAATTATAGCGCAACAACACACTTCAGTTGGGTTCTCATGTGAAAATGCCAATGAAAATTTCATTAGGCTGCAATGTTTGCAAAGAGGATCAAAGCAAAAGGTACATTGAAACGCAGCGGGTAGAGAGAAGAGGCGAAAGTTAGTAATAATAAAAAAAAAGAAATTTAAATAATTAAAATGCGTTAGAATGAGCAACCAGTGACAAACGGTTCGTCAAGCATTTACAGAGGGACAAATCAGTTAGTTGGTAGGTCGCAAAAAACAAAAAAAAAATGTGTTGAAGGTAAAATGTGATTCGCCTGAAGTTGAATTATTAAGCGTCTTACGCAACGTCAACAGCTGTGGGAACTGACGATAAGCGTCTGCACAAATATTTCCGTTTTTTTTTTGGTTTTTTTGCGTCTGTCCAACGTTCTTAAAAGGTTTATACACACAAACATACATACTTGCTTCCATACATGTCTACTCACAGACACACACACACACACTTACGTGCATTTGCATTGTACTCTGTAATTTACTTCCTCTACTTCTGCGCATTTGCCCCCGCACAGCTTCCTAAATTATTTTCTCTAACTTTTATGCCACTCCATTAAAAGCATTTCCGCTGCCTCCACCGCTGGCACCGTTAGCCCCATAATGGCTTAGTCGCCGTCGCCGTCGTCGTCACCTCGTACTATACAGGCCGCACATTTGGCTCGCCGCAAATTTACAGCACTGATAACGGTATTTATGTAAGTTTGTGTCGCTGTGTGTGTGTGTGTGTTGCTCTGTGTGTGTCAATCACTACGATGCAGGCAGTTATCGTTAACTTCAACAGCGACCACAACCATAGCCCAGTCACAGCAACAAGAAATGTTACAACACTAACAACAACAACAACAATGCATAAAGCGAATGAAATTGATTTGTCACGCTGTGCATAAATTGCATAATGACGTAAGCGTAAGCGTTAGAGCGTCTTTTGCCGCTGACATGGCGCGCAAGCGATTGGCGTTGCAAAGTATTTATTGCCAACTAACAGTGTGGATATGTTTGTTTTTTGTTATTGTTGTTGTTCTACTTTTACAATTGTTGCTTTTGTGTGCAAGAATAATTAATCAATAAGTTTGTGGCACACACTGTGGCACATACAAATACACATGCAAGTACATTTCTACATGAAAATATAAAAATTTCTTAGTAAACTTCGCCACACTCGCGCTGGGAAAGCTATTTTCTATGGCCAATATTTTTTTTTTTTGTGATGTTTAAAAAACTAAAAATTGCTGTATTAAATTTAATGCCTCTTTGATTCATAGGCAGCCTGGGCTAAGCTTTTTCTTTCGCCTGATCGAATATGAGCAGTCGTGGCCGAGTGGTTAAGGCGTCTGACTCGAAATCAGATTCCCTTTGGGAGCGTAGGTTCGAATCCTACCGGCTGCGGTAGCGAAATTTTTTCAGAATTTATAATTTTCTTTAAAAATTATCATAGTTGTAAAAAAATCGTTTGGAAGAAGTGGTTTTTATTGGTTTCTGCGATTCTATTTCTGTTTCATTTAGCAAAACGCTAAAATATTAATTATAATCTTATCAACATTTTTCGCTTGTTATTGGAGATACGAAAAAAAAAAAAACAGCAGATAATACGCAATTTTGCAGTGATTTACTACGGTCAGTTTTCTAAACGCAAGCTTCTAAAGGGTGCTTAGATTTCAAGGGCCGGTTTTGATTTTGAATAGAATACAATTTTTTTAGGAAATTATTGTCATTTCTCTTTATTATGACAATATTCGTATAGCTCAATTACGTATGGAACAAAATATCGGCCAAATGGCGGCTGCGGCCTCGACGGCACACCTCCATCCGATGGTCCAAATTTTCGATGACGCTGAGGCATAATTGAGGTTCTATGCCGATAATGTGCCGAATTATCTCATCATTTAGCTCTTGAATTGTTGCTAGCTTATCGACGTACACTTTTCTTTTAAATAAAGAAAGAATCCCAACGGTGTCGTTGACGTTGAGGTGTGGTTCACATCGGCCCTTGAAATTTAACCACCCTTTATAATTGAAATTTAAAAAATGTAAAGACTTAGATCTGTTGCTTTCTAAATTGGCATTAAAAAACTCAAGTAAATTTAGTCTTAGTCAATAAACTGAATTAGGCATAATTTCAAATCCATCGAAATTGTTTGCAATTTTGTCAAAAATTAACCTCATTAAAGAGGCGCAAAAAGACGAGAATTTCATTTAGAACATTGCAACTGGTGATGAACCTGAAACTAAGCGTCAAAGTGATGAATGGAAAGCCCCAGTCGAGTCACCTTCCAAACAATCGCGTTTAGAGAAGTCAAACATCAAATCGATGCTCATTTGTTTTTACGATTCCAAGGGAATTGTCCACAAAGAGTTCGTACCAACGGGCCAAACCGTCAATGGAATTTTCTATCTTGGCACTTTGAAGCGTTTGTTGCATCGCATTCGTCGAATTCGCCCTGAATACCGCGTAGGAGAAAGCTGGCGCTTATTGCATGTTAATGCACCATCCCATCGATCTACTCTTGTGACTGATGTTTTGACTAGAAATCGCATTTTAACCACCAATCACTCGGCGTATTCACCTGATATAGCTGCCTGTGAATTCTATCTATGCGGAAAATTGCATTTGGCCATGAAAGGAAAAGGTTTTGCGTCCGTAGAGGCCATCCAAATGGCTTGTACCGACATACTGAAGGGCATTCCGGTCAATGACCTGAAACACTGTTTCGAAAACGCGCAAAACAGTGTACCGAGGCCAGAGATGACTATTTTTTGAATAAATAAACTCGAAGTTACCAGAACAAAACTCCTGTCGATTCTAGTTTAGCTCAGTCTTGTTTATTTTGGACTTCACATTGTATTTTCAGCAATAGCAAATCCACTTTGGCCGCTATTAAGAATCACTGAGACGATATTAATTACAACCACTCGAAATATTTCACTACTCAATAAAAACATTAGAAAAATCATGTCGGTTTCTGGGCATTCGATACTTTTTCTCTGGATATACTTAGAAGCAGCTAGGAAATCACTCGGATCCTGCTCAAAAAAACATTCTCATCCCGGCGGCTAGGTTAACAAGCAAAATGGCTTTACTTGGGGCTCCGAAAAACCACGCATTGTATGTACTAGGGAAGCGTGAGTTAATGACTGTTGTTATGATTTACAAAACCACGGGATAACTGACTCATGTTTCTTCAAAAAGGAAGATGGCAACAACGAGCGATAGCCGATATACACTGAACTATATTTTTTTGAACAGTTATTAAAAAATTTAATGCATTCAGCAAATTGGCTCTATATGCCGCATAAGTCATGCTGCTAAATGCCTGCCATGCGTACTAAAATTGACCATCGGGCCAGCGTCCCTCCTAGTGATTTCATTTGGCTTCTACGAAGCTCAAATTTGACATCGTGAGACACTTTTTTGTGGATTGCCTTAAAAATGGATAATATGCCAATAGTGCAGAAACGATTAAGCCGCAAACATAATTAGTTGAGCAGGGTATTATTGACGCTATCGCTTTTTCATATTTAATTTTAATAATTTTTTTATAAAAATACGAGTATAACTCATGCACCCACAAAAATCTTATTAATCCAAGTTTCATATAAAATTACAAAAAATTAAAAAAATGTACAAATTATAAAAAAAATTATTAAATTAAAAAAAAAAATCGGGTACGCTGTTTTATAGCCCATTGAGTTTGGTATAAACAAATTTAAGTTTGAAGTGCCTCGAAAACCGCGTTGATTTTTGACAAATTTTTCCTTCGACGAGGGTGCGCATTTTCTCCATACAACAAATGCTCTAAATTTTTCCCCTCTGTGCTTTATTTAACGCAGTGTTTAAACATTTTTTTCAAACCCCAGCCGTTTAAAAAGGGTGACTAAATTTCAAGGGCCGCTATTGCATGTGAACCACACCTAAACGTCAAGCTTTTTTCTGCATTTCATTTGCCATTTTTCAATTTCAGACTAACTCAATTTGAACCATGGAAAGATACATAATCAAGCAACGCGTTAAAGTTATTCAGGCTTATTATGAAAACGGGCATTCAAATCAAAATGCATCTCGCGCACTTCGTGTAGAAAATCATCTTCAGTGATGAGTCACATTTTCACCTCAGTGGATTCGTCAATAAGCAGAATTGCCGGATTTGGGCGAATGATAATCCAAGAGTGATTGCCAAAAAACCAATGCACCTACAAAGAGTGACTGTTTGGTGCGGTTTATGGGCCGGCGGCATCATTGGGCCGTATTTTTTCGAAAATGAGGCCGGTCAGGCAGTTATGTACTGTGAGATGATAACGAACTTTTTATGGCCCGAATTGGAAGATATGGATGTGGACAATATGTGGTTTCAACAGGACGGTACCACTTGTCACACAGCTAACGAAACAATGGCTCTTTTGCACGAAAAATTTGATGTCCGAATAATCTCACGTCGCGGCGATGTCAATTGACCGCCAAGATCATGTGATTTGACACCGTTGGACTTCTTTCTTTGGGGTTATTTGAAAGTAAAGGTGTATGTCGATAAGCCAGCAACAATTCAAGAGCTAAAGGATGAGATAATTCGGCACATTAACTGCATAGAACCTCAATTATGCCTCAGCGTCATCGAAAATTTGGATCATCGGATGGAGATGTGCCGCCGAGGCCGTGGCGGTTATTTGGCCGATATTTTGTTCTGTACGTAATTGAGCTATACCAATATTATCATCATAAAGGGAAATGACAATAGATTCTTAAAAAAATTATATTTGATTCAAAATCAACACCGGCCCTTGAAACTTAACCACCCTTTAATTACCAAATCTTAGTCAAGGTGAGTGTTTGCTTTTTAGAGAGTGTCAAGTATGCGAACATGCCTCTTCCAGAACTTCAGTTATTTCTTCATATGACGCATGTGCTTATTCGAAAAAAATAGAACAAAATGCCTTCCCTGCACGTAAATTATCTATGGCAAGCAGTGGAAAATATTCGTTCGAGCGTCTGGAAGTACTAAAACAAATTAAATACGGAATTGATTAAATATTTTTCACAGATCGTTTGAATCTAACGCGCTTTTTATTTTATTTTTTGAGGAAAAGCACATACGAAGTGGACACAAATTTCAAGCGAGAGAAAAGTAACTGAAGGTTGCAATTTCATACCTCGAAAGTTGAAATTTTTATTTTTATAAGCCTTTGATGTGATAGCCGTTGGCCCTCTCTGTCTTGTAATTTCCTACAACTACATCATGCTTTATTATAAAAAAAAAAAATGTTGTTAGAACGTACTGCATATATTCTTTTATAAGTTTCACCTAATTATCACATACCTACTACATATAATATTTCGCCTTTCACGGCGTTTCGGCTCTTAACATCAATTGGCGTTTTTATTTTTCGAAATGTTATTGCTCTCAAACAATCTACGAACGATTATATTTTCATTGCCTTCACTAGCTACCCTTTTACCAATAAATTGCATAGATAATTTCTTGCGCTCCGTCGCTCATTGGCATTATTCATCAAATTCATTTATTTCATTTGCCTCCGGTGCACCGTTACGTATACGTAACCATTATAATTTTCAATGCAGCGGTAACAATGCCAGTACTGCCCAATTAGACGTTAATTACATTTACAGCAAATGACGGAAGTAACGGCGAGTGTTGTTGTATGATTGTTATTGTTGTATTGTTTGTTGGTGATTGTTGATTGTAGCGCGCCACAAAACGGTGGCATTGGACGCAATGACGTTGCATGGAAAATGGGCGTCGCAATGGGCACAGTGACGACAGCTACCGCAAGAGCGATGCTGTGCTATGTCATTCTATGATGATAGTTATTTGCTAGCGGCCAGAAGCAAGTATTGATGGGAACTCGGAGAGTTGGTAATCCAAGCGAATGCGAACTTTACACTGTCACGACCTTTCTTTACACTTCCCTACAATCACGCACACACACACACACACACACATTCACACATATGTAGTTACAACAGATCAAGCTTGCAGTTGCGTACCTTTCAAACAACTAATCGTTTTTGAAATAATTTGTTTTAATTTCATTTTGAGTGCGCCATATAAACTCTGCAGCTCAACAACAATAGCAGTAAATTTTGTTTTTTTTTCTCTCGTACACTGTGCGAAGGCATTTCAAATTGCAAATTGTTGCATAAGTGCGACTGGCTGCTGCCGCGCGCCAGTCAAGCAAGCTAAATCAGCCGCCGACTGACTTTCCTCCACTCGAGGCATGTCAGCAAATCGGCCGTCGTGTAAGCTGAGCGTCTAACCAAGCAAACGCCCGCCCGCAAATACTTTGCCATGCCAGGTCCGAGCCAGTCAGCGCGCAGGCCAACCAATAAATTGTTTGCTCTTTGATTGCATAACTTCTGGTTTTCTGCAATTAATATTGTGCCAACAATAACAACAGTCGGACAAGCATACGACAGCAATAACAGCCATAACAGCTACATATAAAACAAAAAATAAAAAAATCGCCAAGAAATTTTCAACCTTCTCAAGCACAACAAACAGTCAAACAGTCAAGAGGCAGGCAAGCAGGCAGGCAGCAACAATCTTATACCCACAGAGAATACAAATAATTAAGTAGTCGCAGTGAGTGAAAAAAGTCAGGCGTTCAGGCAGGCAACAATGCATACGCGTCATAAACGAGTAGGAAGCGTTGGCAGCCAGCGCTTTGAAAGTTCAAAAAAAATGCTCACTAGCGCGCGTTAAGAATTTTTGAATGTGCCGCGTTCTTGTTTGATATTTTAACTCACGTTTATTGTAGCTGTTGTTGTTTTTTTTTATTTTTTATACCTTTTTTGTATTAATAATTCCAATGCGTTCGAATGCAGCGCTGGATCTGGCACATATTGCGCAATCAAAATATCTCTTGCGCTTATTTACGAGTATATCAACGAACTTGTTCCGACTTCTTTCTGCATGGGGTGCTGTGCGATTCAAAAAGCGGAGGTGTTAAGAATTCTTAATAAAAAACGTATACCAAATTTTAATACGAAACGAAGGCGCTCATAATTCTTAATAAAAAATGAATGCCAAATTTTAGTACAAAATGATGGAAGCTAAACTCATCAAATTTAGAAATTCCCAACAGGCGAAACAGGGTGGTCTGCAGTTATTCAAAGAGAAGAAATATCTAAGACGGGAGCAAAACTAAGAAATATAGGTACAGACAGAGTCATACGTAAATTTTATGTCAGTTAGAGACTTCTTACCAAAATTTATGTGTGAGTCACTTTAAACGAAAAAAAATCGTATTTCCTAATGCATGTGACCCACACAGCGCCAATGTTTACCTGAAATCAATGGAATTATTCCTCACATTCCCTATATCATCATCCTCATCGTTTGGCGCTACAGCTTCTACTGAGCCTTGGCCTGCAAAGTACGAGTATTCCTTGCATTGCACTTTAAGTGAAAAAAAGCCTTTCGGGGGCAATAAAAAAAGAAAAGCTTTGCTGTCGGAAAACTTGCCATTGTTCGCAAATATGATATGGGTGGTCAGTACTTTCACCAAGACAGTGTCACATGCTGCACAGCTCAATAAGCCGCCGGCGCGACTAATAAGAATGCCGATTTCAACTGACCACTTGCATCACCCGACCTAGCATCACCAGACTTTTATTTTTAGCGTTATTTGCAGTGCAAGGGATGCACCAAGAGGCCAAGGACTTCAGCTCAAATGAAAGCCATATCAGTCGAAACATGGACAAATGTACAAGCACATTTGGCTGCCAATATGAGAGGTGCCCAGTTGCGCGATAACATCTTAAAAATGTAGTTCAGACAAGGTCTAAACTGAAATATATGATATTCAAAATAATTTTTGATGAAAATTACTAAAAAATGTTTATTTAAAATTAAAATTTGTATTTAAATTATTTATTTTTTTTTTTTATTTAAAATTTTTTTATTTTTATTTAAAATTTTAATTTTTAATTAGAATTTGTTTATTTAAAATTTTAATTTTTAATTAGAAATTTTTTATTTTTATTAAAATTAAAATTTTTTATATTTTATTTTTTAATTAAAATTTAAATTTTTTATATTTTATTTTTTAATTAAAATTTAAATTTTTTATTTAAAATTTTCTTTTTATATTTAAAGTTTTAGTTTATTCGAATATACTTTTTTATGTGAAATAAATGATTTTTTAAATGAATTTTATATTAATTTTATTAGAATCTGTTTCTTTTAAATAATTTTCTATATGATCACAACAATTTTTTTTTATTGCAAATTTGTTTTTCATTAAAACATTTTTTTTATTTAACTCTTTTTTTTTAATTCTTGTTTTAATTTTTTATTAACTAAAGCAAATGATTTTTTACATGAACAAATATTTGTTTTATTTATTTACACAATTTTTTTTTATTTAAAAACAATTTAACTTAACATTTTTTTTTATTGTTTTTTGTTGTTTTGAACGAAAAAAAACATTCCTAAATTTTTTATTTAATTTTTTTTTTATTGAAAGCTTTATTTTATTCAAATATACAATAGTTCTTTATTTAATATAAATGATTTTTTAAATGAATTTTTTTTTATTTGAAAATTATTATATACAATATATAATTTGAAAAAAAATATTCCTAAATTTTTTATTTAATTTTTTTTTATTGAAAGCTTTATTTTATTCAAATATACTTCTTTATTTAAAATAAATGATTTTTTAAATGAATTTTTTTTTTATTTGAAAATAATTAAATTCTTTTAAAATCTGCTTTTTTTAATATTTTCAAAATAAACAAAACAATAATTTTTTATTTAAAACTTTTTTTTTACTTAAACAATTTTTTTTCTTAATTTTTCCTTTAATTTTTTATTAACTAAAATAAATGATTTGTTATATGAACAAATATTTTTTTATTTATTTAAACCACACTTCTTTATTTAAAAACATTTCAATATTATTAAATTTTTTCCTATTTATTTCCTTTTTGTGGTTTTGAACTAAAAAAATTATTTTCCAAATGAACAAAAAAAATTTTATTAAATGAAAAAAAAAAATTTTTATTTATTTAATTTATTTAAACAAATTTAATTCATTTCAATTTTTTTTCATTTAAAAATATATTTTATTTCAATATTTTGTGTAATGTTTTGTTTATTTTTGAACTAAAGTATATGATTTTGAAAATTATTTTTTGTCAAAACTACTAAAAAAAAATTATTTAAAATTTAAATTTTTTAATTCATATTAATTTTTATTTTATTTAATTTTTTTTTCAAACATAATTTTTTATCTGAAATAAATGATTTTTTAAGATAAAATTTTTTATTTAAAAATTATTTCATTTTATTAATTTTCTAAATGAATAAAATAATTTTTTATCTGAAATAAATGATTTTTCAAATGAAATGTTTTTATTTAAAAATAATTTAATTTATTAAAATCTGTTTTCTTTTAATAATTTCAAAATGAACAAAACAATTAAAACAATTTTTTTATTTCAAATTTGTTTTTTATTTAAATTTTTTTTTATTCTTATTTGAATTTTTTTTAACTAAAATAATTGTTTTTTTTTGTGAACAAATATTATTTTTATTTATTTAAATATTTTTTTTTTTTAAATCTATTTACTTTTATTAATTTTTTTTTTTACTTTCTTTTTCTAAAAGAATTATTTTCTTAATGAACAAAAAAAAAATGTTTTTAAATAAAAAAAATTATTTATTTATTTAATTTATTTAAAGAAATTTTATTTATCAAAAATTGTTTTTTTTTTTCATTTAAATATATTATATTTTTTTATTTCAATCGTTTTTTAATGTTTTGTTTATTTTTGAACTAAACTGTATGATTTTTAAATGAAGAAAATGTTTCAGTCTTATCTATTTAAGCAATTTGTTTTTTTATTTCAAAATCATCTAATTTTATTAAAGCTTTTTTCATATTTTTCTCTTTGTTTGTTTAAAACTAAAATAAATAATTTTCTAAATGACCAAAAAAAATTTTTGTATAATAATTTTTCATTTTTTAAGCAGAAATTTTTCTAGTAATCAACAGCTGAATTACTACTTACGCGAATACCTGCTTTCCTTTGGGATTATTTTTGGTGTTTTTTCGTTTGTTGCTTTCTGCAGGAGTTTCTTTAAAAATTTGTTCACTACTTAAACCTATTCGATTGTTCACCGTTTTGGGTCGTCCATGCAAAAATTTCAGTTTTCACTATATCGGAGGTTCACTGTATCCAGACACGACTATTTATCGAAAAAACCCATTCACTTTCTGACGCAGAACGTGAAAATTGTATGCCGACCGAGAAAAACGTTTTCAAATTCTTATATACCGTACGCATCGAACTACGTCAGCCTAGTGATTAAACGAGGGATAACTCTTGCCAACGGGTGTTACTTCGGATTCAGTAAACAATTAAGAAGTAGAGCCCTATCTCGAAAAAGGAAACAACGCCGTAGAAAAGCGTAATCTTTCCACGTCCTTGTATATGGTGCAGAAGCTGGGACTTCGAAATCTCCGAAAAATCTTTGGTCCTCTTCGCGTAGGCAAGAATGAGTTCCACATTCGATGGAACAGCGAGCTGTATGAGCTATACAGAGATGTGAACATAGTAAATCGTATTAAAATACAGTGGCTTTGATGGCTTGGCCTTACACGAGGGTGAACGAAAGTCCTCCCTAATCTACGTTGGGGAGATCGGTGGCACCAACTGGTACCAGTAAGCAGCGAACCAAGCTAGATGGCGCTATATTTTAGAACCGACAGTGCCAACTGTTGTTGTGCCATTTAAGTAGCTAAGTATCATAAATACACGTCGAACTGGGAGGCGCTCTGCCAATATTTCAAAAGAGAAGAGTTTAGAAAATTTTCCCATTTGCCCATCCCTTAAATAAGTCATTTTCTTAGTATTGAGGCATCTTTTAAGCACAAAAAAAAACGAACTGGTAGTCGAGTTGAAATGTCTACAGTTGCCTAACCCTTAACTCTTAATCTTAAGTCTCCAAATACTTAACATATTGAGCTTTTTCTAAGTTACAGACAGCTCAAGCATAACCGCAACTTTAGTAATTATGCATTTTTATACAAAAATTTGATCGGTATTCAACTTATTTTAGTAATGGACAAAGCCATAGTCATTGCTTATTACTCACAAAATAAAGTATTCTCCCAATTATGGGTGTGACATAAGAAAATAGTGGACTCTCCACTGCCGCTGCCTCAGCTTCTTCTTCTTCTTCTTCCTCTTCCCCTTTTCGGTTCTGCAGTATGATAAGCCCTCACCCCTAAGTATTTCAAGCCCAAGCAGTTTCACAGATTCTGCTATACAGTCTGTGACACCTCCCACCACCGCAATCTGTGTGCGCTTTAGCAGGCAACCCATCACGACTGCATTTGTTTTTACATAGAAATTGTTAGTGGCTGCTACGCCGCGCCGCGCTCCCTTTGCATTCAACTTTTCCAAGCAACTTTCAGATGTCTAAGTGAATCTCACGATCGACAACAATCAGCGATCAACAACGCGTAACTATGCATGGCACCAAATGGCAACAATAAGAACAACAACAACAGCAACAACATTAATAATAACAATAATAATAACAACGAGAAACCATATCTACATACATACATACATGCACGAAATGGCTACAAGTGATGACATGCTGTTGTTTTTTGTGTTGTTGTCATGCTGTTTGCGATTCTCTGCGAATGCCCGTGCATAACTGGTACGACACTGTTGTTGTTGTTGTTGTTGCTGGTTTTGTTGAGTAACCGTCAGTTGTTGTTTGTTAAGTTCATCTAAAGCAGCAATAACAATCCCAGCAACAATGGCAGGCCAGCACAGCGTGCGCCACATAGCCAACACAGCGCGGCATAATGTAGCGACAGCAGTGGGAGGCAAAGTGACGCAGTGCAGTGCGGGGCGGCGCGGCGCGGTCCGGTGTGACTGCCGCATTTCACATCCGCATCTGCGATTCGATTCATTCTGAATTTTTTGCGCCCTGCTTGAGAGCTTTTTTTGTGTTATTCTCTCACACATACATGCATATAGAAATGTGCATATGTATGTGCATGTGTCGTTGCATCGCTTGCTGCTGCGCGCTACATACATATGTATGCTCGGTTGTATGTATGTATCTGTGCGCGATTGTGATCCGAATATCGCGATCTGCGTCGCTGCTGGGCCGCACAGTTGCTTGTATATTTGTTTGCTTGTGTGCGTTCGTATTCTGTTCGCATTGGCCTTGGCCTTGAATCAAACAGAAATTTGTTCTTGTTTTTGATGTTGTTGTTGCATAGGCTCCCATCAGCTTGCTTTCGTTGTGAATTCGTGCTTTTTTGTTTTCTTTTCGTTTGCATTTCGTTACTGTTTTTAGTTGTTTTTTTTGATTGTTTTTGTTTTGCTTTTGAAATGAGCAGATACTCCCGCGCCGTCCGGGCCTGTTAGCGATCGCTCGAGCTTTTATGAAACTTCTGTTTGCATTTTTTGCCCTGCCAATACGACAAAGCGTGCTTTGTTATTGCTGTAGTTGTTCGCTCGCCCGCATGCTGCATATTGTGTGTGAGTTGCTGTTTTTTTTTCACTATTTTTTTTTCGCTTCAATATTTGCATGACGCTCTTGCGAGTGCGAATGTGCATACTTAGTGTACTTAGAATGAATGTATGTATGTACTTGGTTGTACGTGCTTTCGAGTGCGTGTGTGTATGCTGGTGCTAGCGCGCTTGTGTGCGTGCGCGTGTTCTCAACATTTGCAAATTTTTTGCCGCATTAGTTACGCTGCTCTGGTTTGCTGACGCGTTGCGAAACTGCGAAACGCCCGTTGCGATTTTGCTCCGCTTGCAAGCTGTCGATCACTTATTTTATAACACTTTACCCTTAGCTTGTAGAGCATGCATGTTTATTGAAAAAAAAAACAACAATATTTTAGAAAAATTATATGAAATAAGTGACAAGTCAAATCATTGTGCAATCAATTTCTATGCATACAGCAACCATCCGAATCTCTGCGTCTATTAGCTGCATTTTAACTGCGCCTATGGAAATCTATGTATTTGCTTAAGATGAATGCACTTAGTATTTATTTCGCCTGTAAGTATGCAAATTTTAACAGCAAATAGCGCTATTTACTTATTATTTCATTCATCTAGCATACAGGTCTGCACTTCTCAACCGGCTTATGAAATATTTCTATAAAAACGCGCAATGTTTCCATACAATAGTCATGCAGAACAGTTCTCCTTAGTGTCTCCATGTTACAAGATCCTTTTCGAATAAATATTAGCTAGCCATATCATATCATGGTGAAAAGCATACAGAAGATGTGACCAAGATCAAGCCATTATCCGGCTCTTAGCGAATTCGAAAGGATCAACTGATTGACTGAAGTAACCGGGGTCATAGCAGTGTTTTGTTTACGAAAGAACCGAGATTTTGTTGGTGATATACTAATAAAATTAACACAATTTTCACTCGCGTCACTTCGTTGCCGTGTGATCAGGACGGGCAGAATTCAATTGCCGAGCACTCGGTGACGTAGCAGCAAAAGTTGCTCGTACAATTTTGTTTCTCACCATAGCAGATTGACCAAACCTGGTAATCTAACATTCTTGATCTCATGTGATTACAAGTCATGAGATGATGGTAGTCTGGAATCTAAACGGCTGTGGTAGGGTACTAACTCGAGCTACTGAGCTCAACTTAATAACTTTTGAAGCCCAAACGTTCAGTAAATTTATTTAACTCACACACACCATATTCTCTCACTCTCACTCTGTCTATCTCTCTCTCTCTCTCTCTCTTTTTTCTCTCTTTCTCTCACTCTCTCTCTCTCCATCTCTTTTTTTCTCTCTCTCTCACTCTCTCCCTCCCTCTCTCTCACTCCCTCCCTCTCTCTACATCCTATCTAACCACGGTTCGCCACTCCTCCTAAGCTTATAACTGTTCAAAACTAGTTTCTAAGCGAGCATTCACTCTCGATCATCTTAAAAAATGTCTTTGTTGTTATAATTGTTTTAACGGTGCAAAATATTCCCATAATAGGCTGAGAAATACCTCGCGAGCAAACAGCACTTACACGGTTATAAATCCTCCACACGCATGAAACATAAACTCGACTGTTATGGCATTAATAGATCGGCCTTACTGGTCACTTGTACCCATCATTTTTTTCTTTTTATATCTTTGTTCACTCCATTCGGCAGAATAGGGCCTCGATAAGACTCTTCCATCGTGCACGGATCCGGCTGTTGTTTTTGTGCTGTCCCATGTGATGTCAACATCTGCTAGTTCGTGTAACATCGACCTTCGCCAAGTGATCTTTGGCCGACCGCGATCCCTGCTCCCTTGCGGATTCCAGTCCAGTGCCATTCTCGTGATTTATGAAAACAATATTCGGCTGATATTGAACAAAGGTTTACGAAACCAACTTTCCCTCAAGTCAAGTCTAAGCACGAGAAGAGAAATGGTTCCTATAATCAATATGAAAGGAGTGGGTGGCTCCAGAAGATACGCCAAAGTCGAGAGTCACGGCGGATCTTCATCCAAAGAAGATCATGATATGTGTTTGGTGGGACTGGGAGATGCTGGAAAAGAATGCCACGGCCAACAAGGAGCTCCACAATGCCTAGCTACACCGCGTGAATAAGGCTTTTCGATTAAAAAATATATGATCGACATTGCCAAGCCATGCCAGGCCGACAACGTCAGGCCACATGTTGCACAAATCGTCAAGAGTTCGAATGGGAGGTCCTTCAGCATTCGCTGTATTCTTCGGATCTTGCACCGACCGATTACCGTCTTTTCCGCGCCCTGTGAAACCAAATGAAGGGCGTTACCTTCGATAGCAAAGAGTCATTTTAGGCGGAACGCAATTTTTTCATTCGAATTCTATCATATTTGCACTTCTTGTCAGAATTATGTACCGAGCAATTCAAACTATAAACTATAACAGATAAAGATCGAGGGTTATGCAATGGAATATATTGATCATTTCTGTTACCTCGGATGCACAACAACCGAGCACGGAGCTGAGAAAGATCCAATTAATAGGCTGAGTAAAGCCAGAACAGCGTTCGGACGACTTAATCCTGCGTCGTGAAGCTCACAAATCTCCAGAAAGACTAAGCTATGTTAGAGACATGTAAAAAATCCATCTTCTTGTATGGCAATGAGTTGTAAGTATTCAGCAACAAGTGCATACAAATCATATGCCGAATATTCCCGCCTCGTCATAATAAGAAGATCAGAAGATTGATCGCATTGGTGAATATCAAGACTACGCAACCTTGCAGCAGCCAATATAAGGTGGGGCACTGCAAAAAACAACTGCCCGAAACCGGTTCAGATGGAAACGCCTTGTAGCGGCCCTATGATTCCGAGAGTGGAGTGGAGTTAGTTTAGGTTTTTGCGGTAGTGGGTTTATAATAGACAACTCACTTGGACCATGTAGGTCCATTGTGGTACCACTGCGTAACACGGTAACCTCAGTGCTTATTCTTTATGGAACGATTTGGATGCTCTTATGAAGCATAGGATAGGTTTTGTCCCAAAAAGAGAGTCTAAAGAGTGTTTTCCTAACAACCTTGATCTAATCCTCGCTAAGGGTGGACAATTACAGCGGCAGTGTTCTATTGTTTGTTCCTCTTCCTCGCCTCTAGAACTTCTGTAGTATTCATGAGAAAATACACCTAGCCTAGAAGAGTGCCTATCCAACAGCCAATGACCAGTGATGCAAGACAGCGATCGAGATTGAGACCTTCTCTCTTGAGAGGTTGAGCAATTCTCCTGAGAGGAGTGAAATAAGGAAGAAAATGTGAAAATAAAAAATAAATAAAATAAAAAATAAACTATAAGTTCTCCCATTCTCTAGCTTTACCTCACAGTTCGTATGACTTACTACTAAACCGGAGGTGATAATTTGGGAGATTACCGCTGAATTTAATAGGCCTTTTAGGTCATTCACCTACTGTTCTTCCTGCAGTAAAAGCTTGCCTGAGCTCCCCAGCTCTGAGCTGTTTGGAACCTCAGCTCTCGGTAAGTAAACACAGACCCAAAAAGGTAACGCGCAAGTACATATATTGCCATATCTCACCGTTTCCCTCATTTCCTAAGTAGGTAAAATCACCTTTTTTCATCGAGAAGCACGGAAATTTCGAGCACCCACACATACGTAGTTTATATATTAATTTAATTTTTCTAGATGCCTTTGCTTCCTCTCCTCTCACTATTTAGAAAATCACTTTTAATTAACACAAGCCAAACGCGCAATGCCTCATAGAATTCATAGTTGCTCATACACACACCCAGACACACATACCAGTCAGTGGATACATGTGTGTGTCGAACGCTGCACGCAAACTTGCTTCCATTTATTCATATTCGCTTTTGCACTTGGGTGTGTGGTAATTGCAGTTTGCAAAATTAGCCAACGCAATCATTGTGTAGTATCTGCGAATTGGCATCTTTTAAATTACCTAAAAGACAACGCCGACACACACTACAAAAACAAAACCAACAAATATGTGTATAGCAAAGCAGCCGCATGTCGTTAAAGGAGACTGACTGACAATCAATAACGTGATTGACAACTCGTTGAGTCACTGGCGGGGCGGCCTGCGGTGGTGTAAGGGTGGGTAATTGTGTGTGAATGTACGATATAAGGAAACTGTAGGTGTGTGTGTGTGTGTGTTTGCTGCATGCATAAATATATAAATAACTGCAACTGACTGCAGTTTTCGCAGCTTTTTCACATTTCAAATCATATTTATAATTTTTGAATTTTTTGTAATTATTTTTTCAAAACTTGTGAATGCCAAATTTTTGCAAAACATCATCAAGTATCTGCAGCTGGCTTCAAAGACGGAAATGTCCATGCGAACGCGCGGCTATTAATGGATAGTCAACGAGTCGTTGGCAATGCCAGTTTTTGAAAATGAGAATAAAAACAACAAATTGCAATTACTTCAATAATGTTATAATTAATTTAATTAATTTAAAAAAAAAAAATTGTTTAGATAAGTATGCAGAAATGGCTACAGGCTCTTCGTTTATGCTGTGTGTAAAAAAATTCATGGTGATATTAACACTAAACCTACCGGTATTTTATGTATTCCTATTCCTACCAATGTGGGTCAAATGACCCGTCTTTAAAATATTATATAATATATATTATTAAGATCACATATATTTCTCGGTAAAACAATTAGCAAGAGAAGAGTAAATCTTGAAAAATAAATTCGATGTATTTTTTAATAAAAGTAGTGAAGGCAAACGACGATTTAATAATGTTATTTCTAAGAACTTCTGACAAGAAGTTTAAAATGGGTCATTTGACCCGTCCATGGTAGGTTTAGTGTTAATTAACAGTAGCTCCTTGGATCAAAATATGTCTTTACTTTTACTTGGAGAGGCATAGTAAGTTGAAAACTTGAAGCCGTTTTTCTCAGCATTTTTCTAATTTTTTTTGGATTATAATAGGACTATGAATAAGTTCGTGCGGTTTTTTTCGAAATTTGAAACTTTATTGACGTAAAATGGTTACAAATTTAATATTCAAAATATTGTCCATCGCTTACTACTACTTTTTCCCATCTTTCTGGCAATTCACGGATTCCCTTTGTGAAAAATTCGGTCGGTTTTGCCGCAATCCACGAATCGATCCATTTTTTGACTTCATCGTAATTACGGAAGTGCTGGTCAGCCAGGCCATGTTGCATCGATCGGAAGAGATAGTAATCGGATGGCGCAAGGTCTGGACTATACGGCGGGTGGGGTAGGACATCCCATTTGAGCGTTTCTAAGTATGTTTTGACCACTTGTGCAACATGTGGCCGAGCATTGTCATGTTGCAAAATAACTTTGTCGTGTCTATCGGCGTATTGCGGCCGTTTTTCTCGCAGTGCTCGGCTCAAACGCATCAATTGTCGTCGGTAGACATCCCCCGTAATCGTTTCATTCGGTTTCAGTAGCTCATAATACACAACACCCAGCTGGTCCCACCAGATACACAGCATAACCTTCAGGCCATGAATATTCTGCGCCGACGTCGATGTTGAAGCATGGCCAGGGTATCCATACGTTGCCCGACGTTTTGGATTGTCGTAATGGACCCACTTTTCATCGCCAGTCACAATTCGATGCAAAAAACCCTTTCTTTTGTGCCGTTGAAGCAGTTGTTCGCATGCCATAAAACGGCGTTCAACGTCTCTTGGCTTCAATTCATACGGCACCCAATGGCCTACCTTTCGGATCATTCCCATGGCTTTTAAACGTTTGGAAATGGTTGATTGATCAACTCCCAAAGTTTTTGCAACCTCTTCTTGCGTTTGAGCCGGATCTTGATCGAGCAATTCCTCCAATTCGGTATCCATGAACTTTGGCGGCGCACCCTCGCGTTCTTCGTCTTCCAAGCCAAAATCACCACTTTTAAAGCGTGCAAACCACTTCTGGCACGTTCGCTCAGATAGAGCATGCTCACCATAAACTTCCACCAAGATACGATGACTTTCGGCTGCTTTTTTCTTCATATTAAAATAATGAAGAAGAATTCCCCGCAAAAACACATTATTTGGCACGAAATTCGACATTTTCAAGTGTGGTAAAAATATTGTTGTTTACGCTTCAAATAAAAAACTTATACTGACGTTTGTGCCTTACGACAGTAGCTCTCCAATGAATGTTTGGAAATGTGGATCGATGGAATAATAATCAAGTTACGCCATCTGTTGTAAAACCGTAACGAACTTATTCATAGTCCTAATAATAAAAAATGATAGAAACAAGACTGCGCCCATCAGAGAGTGCGTGCTGCCACACTCACCTAGTTGTGTAGTGTTGCCAACCCTTTACACTTTGCAATAAATTTAGTGCTTTTTTATCCCCAAAATGTGAAAAGTTTTGATTTGTATGCTTTTTTTTATTGGAAATAAAGTCAAATGTGAGTTAAAAAGAAAAATTTTATAATCAAAATATCAAGTCAGTCCATAAGTTCCTACGTATTTTACCCATAATTTCACTTTTGTACGATTTTTGCATCCAAAAAATTATTCGCGGAATATAACGGAACTATTTATACTTTCTTTGATATATTGAAGCTATAAAAAGGGATATCGAAGCGTATTTTGGCTCCAAGGACAAAAAATTTTTTGAGTAGGGAATTAAAAATTTGAACGGTTCTCACACTATTTCCAATTTACCTACTTTCCCCGTTTCTTAAAACAAAACAAAAAAAATCGTCTTTTCTCAAACCCAAAAACTTATCCTATCCATCATTTACATCCTTACTCCCGCACAATAGTCTGCGCTTTAAATGCATTGTGGCAGCAAAAATGAGCAAAAACAAAGAAAACAGACACAATTACACATTGCATCAGTGGCGCCAGCAATAGGAAGCGGGCAGTCGCGGTAATAGCGCAGACGCACCACTTTAGCGAAGTCCTCAACCATCTGTGCGATCCTTCTGGCAGAAAAATGTGACACACAGATGGCGCTCCAAGCAGTAAAGAAGGCGTTGTTCCTAAGCAACGACAGGTGGTACCCTGTCAGAAAGCAAAATAGATTAACGAAACTAACGTAAGACAAGTCTTGTTGAGGCCGAGGAGTGAGCAAGAAAACAAAAATGGTTATGATTGAGGCTAAGCAAAAATATTGGATTTTCTTATTTAAACTTTTTTTAAATTTTATAAATTTTTGAAGGCCCATGAACTTACTGAATACGAATTAAAACCATAGAGCTGTAAGTTAAACCAGATCGATAACTGCAGTGCTGCTCCTCTTTATTAAATAGGATCTACCAATCCAATCTAAGAAAGTCAGTATTCAATTTAGCTTCGGTGGGAAGTATCATAGAGATCAATGGTTAAGTCCAGATAGAGACCAATGGTTAAGTCCAGAGAACCTATCAACAGGATATCAGCACACTTTCTACACCGACGGATTCAAAACCAGCAAAAGCAGCGGATCTGGATGGTACTTAGACGAAGACACTAGGAGTACTTATGCCACAGGACAGATGGCCACGGTATTCCTTACGGAAGTCTATGCCATCTTGAATGTGGTATACTGGCGAATTGAGAAAAAGTGGCGTGGTAACAGTATTGGAATATATGGAATAATATGAAACAGTCAAGCTGCACTGAAAGTCCTTGCTAACCCACGCTGCTCTTCGAAGTTAGTAAGTAAATTTAAGATAAAACTGAACAGGGTTGCAAAACACAACAAAGTTAGTCTTATTTGGGTGCCTGGACATTGTCGTATGACAGGGAACGAGTTAGCTAATAAATTGGCAAATGAAGGCTCTGCAAGTATGCCCCTAGGCCCTTAACCCTTTCTAGGTGTCAATTCCGCATCGATTCAACTATGGATTGAGGACTTCATGAGGTCTACCCACAGAGGTCGTTGGTCTGAGTTGAACTCGTGCAGAGTAGCCAAGTGCTTTGTGAAAGAACAAAACAGGAAAACAGCGACCTTTCCCCTAAAACTCAGCAAGAAGGACCTGAGAGTACCGGTGGGTGTAATCATAGGGCACAACGTCTGTGGTCAGCATATGGCTACCATAGGGGTCGTGGACAGCCCGATATGCCTATCCTGTCTTGAGAATGACGACACTGCAGATCATTTTCTATGTAGATGCAGACTTAGGATATTGGGTTGCAATGTACTGAGTATGGATAAAGTTCATACTCTTCCTCGTCCGGATCTCTTAAAATCCATCAATGAATCCAAGAGATTTGTGGAAGAGTGACCTCAAACTAAGTTATCCGTTTTTACCATCCACTTTTTATCTCTCCTATCTCTATTCTTTCTACGGAAATCTATCCGGGTATAGTACAATGGTCTACTGACTGAGTGCTTGGACTTGTCCAACCCCCACAAATCTAATCTAATCTAAATCTAGGAAAGTCGCATGGAGACCCAGATATACCAATTCAGTTTCTAAAATCGTATATCGAGATTTTATCGAAGTATTTGACACTTCTAAACTAAACCGCTGCTGCTTACAGACGGGCAAGCAAAGGAGCGCGTAGATATCAGAATAGAAATTTCCAGCTCTCAAAATATTTTTATTTTTTAACTATTATTTATTCAGTAAAAAAGCTATTCAAAACCAAATTGGATGATTAGTTTTGCGCCAGCTTCTTTGAATACAGTTACTTCATATTACTTACCTTAAACTAAAACACTCGCCAGTCGGGCGTTACCCGTCCAGCAATCCATAAGATAACTATTTTCCTTGGCCGTGTTGCCGGTTGTTGCTGGTATTGCTGTTGCTGTTGCTGTTTGCTTTAGTTGTCGATTTTCTTTATACACAACCGTTATGTTTCGTTCGCCGTTCTTGTGACTTATGTTCGGGCCTGTTATTTAATTGAAATATTTCACACAGTTGACACGATTTGGTTTTAAAAATTTTGTTGTTTTCTTTTTTTTTTGTTTTCTTATATGAGAACACACTTTTTCTTACTTCGCTTCAAATAAATATCTCTTTTTTTACTTTTTTAATTTTTTATGATATTTAAATGCACAAAAATAACAAATGCATACGAGCTTGAAAACATGCACAGATTCAAGAACAAAAGAAATAACCACACGGAAACAGAGTATTCTTTTTTTTTTTGTTGAAAAATTAAAGTGACGAGTGTACGAAGGGAAGAGAGAGAGCACGCGCTGTGAAATGTGACATTAAAAGAGTTATCGAACGTAATTTTGATTTGAACGCAAACTAATAACTGTCTTAAACGCACGAACTTTTGCCTCAAACGAGCTTTTGCATAAAATGTTGGATTTAAAAAGAGCTTTCGGCTTGAGCGGAGCTTTCACTTTAAAGAGCTTTCGACTTTTCGCAAACTTATTGTTCAGAACAAACTTTCACTTTGGTGAGCTGCAACTTCAAAATACGTTTTCGTAAGAAAAATAATTATTTTTAAGGCAAATATTTAAATGAAAAGAACTTTTACTCCGAAAGAACTTTCAGTAAAATGTTAAGCTTTTTTTATTTCCGTATTTTTTGTTAAACACTAAAATTGCAATTATAACTTTGGTTGTTATGCCATTTGGTAAATGCCGAAATGTTTAATTTCTTGATTTCACTTGTACCGTTTTTTGTTTTTTTTTTCTATTCACAAAAAGTTTAGATTTTTCGTGTGCTTTGCAAAATTTCCGTTTTTTTCTGCCGTTAATTTTTGTTAGAGTACAGTTATAGGTTCATTAATTAGCGTCTAATTAGCAGTTTGTTTTTTTGTATTTTTTGGTTCAACAGGTTGTTGTTGCTTTTAAGTAGGTATGTCTGTTTCGAGTATATTGAAAGAAGGGAGAAGGCCAAAGTTATTCTGTTTTTACTGTTCGCTGAAGGAGTGATTGAGTGAGTGTGTGCTGCTGCTGTTTCACTTTCAGTGTAAATGTTGGATTTAAATTTGGAATTTTGACTTTGTTGGTTTTTGAATGAGGCTTCTGGAAATAGAAGAGAAAATGGAGTTCGTTAATCATTTGTGGAAGGGTGTAAAAATATAAATGTTTTCAATGATGAGATATAACTTATGATATGCTGTAGGGATTTACTCAAAGTTCACAAAAAAGAATATTGCAAATAGTCATAAAAAATCGCAATAAAATTAATAAAAAAAAATAATAATCTATAAAAGTTAATAAAATACCAATTTTTGCATTGATATGATTTTATTGCATTGATATAAATTCCCAAACCTTCACAAACAAAAATTACTTAAATAAATTTTGAAGAAACGAATTAAACACAATTTCCAAAATTCGGTTTTTTTTTGTAAAGTACTTAAACGACAATAATTTTTTTTAAGAATTTAACTATTCAAAATTCTTTAAACTTAAAACTTTGAATATAAATAAATTTTGTAAATTAAAAATAAAGGTTGTCAAAAAAGTCTTGCGGTATTTCCGCAAGCTTGTCTTTGCAAGCGCGTAGTTCTAGTTGTATTCGTCGCATCGGTTCACGCTAGAGCTTTTTGGAAAGCTCTTTTCACGTGCTAACACGTGTTTGATTAATTGTTGTTTGCTTGCTTTAGTCGTTCGTGAGTTATAGCGTCGCAAACATGGAGCAAAATAAAGAGAAAATACGGCATATTTTACAGTACTACTACGATAAAGGCAAAAATGCAGCTCTTGCTGCCAGTAAAATTTGTGCAGTTTATGGACCCGATACAGTTTCCATTTCCACCGCACAACGATGGTTTCAACGTTTTCGTTCTAGTGCAGAGGTGATCGAAGATGCGCCACGGTCCGGAAGGCCTGTCGTTGAAAATTGCGATAAAATCGCTGAATTGATCGAAGGAGACCGGCATAGTATGGGTGCCACACGACTTGACGCAAAAAAACATTTTTGCCCGTATGGATGCATGCGAATCGCTTCTGAATCGCAACAAAATCGACCCGTTTTTGAAGCGGATGGTGACTGGCGATGAAAAGGGGGTCACTTACGACAACGTGAAGCGCAAACGGGCGTGGTCGAAAAGCGGTGAAGCTGCCCAGAAGGTGGCCAAGCCTGGATTGACGGCCAGGAAGGTTCTTCTGTGTGTTTGGTGGCATTGGCAGGGAATCATCCACTATGAGCTGCTGCCCTATGGCCAAACGCTCAATTCGGACCTGTACTGCCAACAACTGGACCGCTTGAATGCAGCACTCATGCAGAAGAGGCCATCTTTGATCAACAGAGGCCGAATTCTCTTCCATCAGGACAACGCCAGGCCACACACATCTTTGGTGACGCGCCAGAAGCTCCGGGAGTTCGGATGGGAGGTTCTTTTGCATCCACCGTATAGTCCGGATCTCGCACCAAGTGGTTACCACCTATTTCTGTCCATGGCGAACGAGCTTGGTAGTCGGAAGTTGTCCACAAGAGAGTCCTGTGAAAATTGGCTCTCCGAGTTTTTTGACAATAGGGAAGCGAGCTTCTATAAGAGGGGCATTATGAAGTTGGCATCTCGTTGGGAACTCGTCATCGAACAAAACGCCGCATATTTGACTTAAATCGCATTATTATAACCAATTTTATGAACAATTGAAAATTTAATAAAAATAACGCAAGACTTTTTTGACAACCTATAGACCTGATCAGGAAAATTTATATCCCTTTGCTGACTTCCATTGTTAACAACCTGTAACTCACAGCTGAATGGAAGAAACACAAAACAGTAAACGATTTTTTAGTATTTGAGTTTTTTTTGTGTTTGTGTTTATTTGATCGACACTTTACGAGATATCAATCCTACAGCCATCTTCCGAGAAAATAATGGATTTCTTTTTCCTCAAACTGTCTTAAACAATCGCGAACTATCACAGATGCACGATGATTTCGTAGAAACACTGGACAGGCAATTTCTATGTTTGTTCTTATAGTGTCTGCAAAAAATCCGTCCAAACCGGCCTGGTACAATTCTAGGCTCATTACTCTCAACTATAAAAAAAACCAAAGCATACAAACTATACCGCAAATCTAAAAATAACGCAAAGCTTTATGAAGCGTACATTCGGTTGCAAAAAGCATTCGATGTTCTGAACAAAGAGTGGTATCATCATGGTAAATCTTTTTGGCAGTTCATTAACGGTAAAAAGAAAACCACTGGAATTCCGGATAAATTGAGTTATTTGGGGGAAGCGTTGTCGGACATTCAAAAAATTAGTTACCTTTTTGCAGATTTTTTTCGATCTGTTTATGCTTCTCAATCTGAAGATACCTCTTTTAACAGCTTTCGAACAAATAAAGGTTTCCAGCTCTCATTTAATGATGTACTCAGGAGCCTTTCGGCCTTGGAAAATTACCCAACTCCTGGAGAAGATGGCTTCTCTTCTATATTATTAAAAAACTGTGCAACTTTGTTAGCGAAACCATTAACAATTATCTTCAATAAATCACTAGCTTCTGGTGAATTTTTACATAATTAAAGAAAAAATCGTTTATCATGCCGATGCATAAGTCTGGAAGCAAGTCGTAAGTCCAAAATTATCGCCCTATCTGCAAAACCTCTTGCATACCTAAATTCTTTGAAAAGCCAGTTCATGAATTGATTGCCTTTCAAAATTCAGATCTCATATCACCCAATCAGCACGGCCTTGTTAAGCGTAGATCTACTGTTACGAATTTAGGGTTATTTGCAAATTTTGCCAAAAACCAATTTGAAACAGGCCAACAATGCGATGTTATTTTCACCGATTTTTCGAAAGCGTTTGATAGAATCAGCCATAGTATCCTACTTAAAAAGCTGGGCTCAATTGGTCTTCATCCTAGCTTACTCAAGTGGCTTGCATACTCTTATTATCTAACAGATAGAACTCAATTCGTTCGTGTAAATAACATAAAATCTGATGCCATTAAAGTTACCTCAGGCGTACCTCAAGGTAGCCATCTTGGGTCGCCACTTCTGTTCTTAATTTTTTTTAATGACAATCCCGACGTTTTCGAGACATCACGTTGTCTGATGTATGCAGATGACCTGAAAGTTTACAGTCGGATAGAGGACGTAAGTGACTGTATAAGACTTCAGGAAGACTTAACAAGATTGGAAGCTTGGTGTAACGATAACCCCTTACCTCTTAATGCACATGTCATTCAGTAGACGCAAAGTTACGATTGATTTCGATTACAAGTTGGGCACTACCACCCTCAAAAAAAATTATGAAAAGAAAGACTTGGGGGTCATATTTACATCAAAAATGTCGTTTTCTAAACATATAGACTTTATGATTGTTAAGTCTAGATCTATGCTTGGCTTTGTAATAAGGAATTCAAGGGAGTTCCAGGATATTTCTACCCTGAGGAATTTGTATTTTTCTCTTGTGGGATCAAACCTCGAATATTGCAGCATTATTTGGGATCCATTCTTTATGGGTTCATCTTTAAGAATTGAGATTTGCTATTCATTCACTTCGTTGGCCTTGTAGTTTGCCTGCATATCATTGCCAACTTTAGAAATGCGGAGAAAAATTTCATCCGTAATGTTTATAAGGGGCATACATAGTTACGAACCATATCAAATGCCACTCCTTGCTGGAGCTAATACTTTTTAATTGTCCCACTCGTAACCTTAGACTCCGCAATATGTTCCATTTACCATATCACAAGACCAATTTTAGTCGAAATGAACCGCTTGCACGTTGTATAAGGCAGTCTAACCAATTATGCAAACATTTGGATATATTCTCTAACTCACGAGAGACTTTCAAATCAAAACTTAATCTGGAGATACACTTTTTGAATTGTGACTAATGTATCTCACAGTATTGTTTACATTATATTATATTTAATCTTTAGTATTCGTTATCTATTGGAGTTGTACTTTAATTGATGAAAGAATGAATAAAATAAATATTTATTTACTTATTTATTAAGGGAACCAGACCTCTTTTGCCCACAAAAGCAATATTGCCTACTAACTTTTTTAGCAAAAGGTTTCATTTCTATGATTTTGAGTTCTTTTTCTTTAGAATTTGCTCTGAAATAAAAAGCATCTTTTCCAAGAGGACATCACGGGCGTATTAAATAGCTCAAGATAGTCATCATAGAGTGAGAATTAGACATCTTACATCTTAATTATTACTTCAAACAAAAGGACGAGAAATTGTATGTTTATGAAAACTCAGTGACTGGCTTCGTAATGTTGTGATATGAGAGATTTAAGCTAAGTAAACTAATGCAAACGAAGTGCCGCATGTTAAATTGTGAAAGTGCAAAATGAATATAAAGCTTCCAAATGCAGTTTTTTTAGCGCATTTATGCGGATGACGCCGTGGCAAGAAAAAGTGTGTGTTTGACAGTTTTTATTGCTTTCGCCCACTCTTCCTCTTCACATCTAACCAATTTCGCTTCCTTTTGTTTGTATATTCTCGGAACATGACGTCGCAGCGAATTCGGAAGGCGCAATTTTGTATTCCATCATTCTTGGGTAATTGTGAAGTGAATTAAAAATGGAAGAACGAATTAAGAGTGGAAGAGCAAATTATGTGCCAAGGGAACTTAGCTCTCACTGCAAATGAAGTATTTTTAATATTTTTTACATGTATAAAACTTTAAATTTATTTAAACATTTTTTGTATAGATTTACACAATTCAGTTTTAACATTTTAACTTTAAATTTTTAGCATTTGCTTCATTTCGCTGCCATCCATTTACGACTGATTTCTATAGCAAAAATGTGCTCAATAAAGCATTTGAACGGCCAGCTTTACTTTTCAAGCACTCAAAATAATTTCACCTGTGCTTAACCTTTTAAAGTTCCACCACAACATAATGAAATAAACAGCATCATTCATTTTCAATGCAAAATTTAAGATGTTTACTTTCAATTGGTATTTAAAACTAACACACTTAAGTGTGTTCAGTGCTGCCTCCACCCACTACCCCGGCCTTCTCGCTCGGCGGCACTTCTCTCTGAATTCACGTGAATGGCAAAAATTTCGCAAAGTTCAAGTTTATGTTGCATTACTCATACAAAAAGGCAACAATAACAACTGAAAGTGAGCACTAACATAGTTGATGAATCTAGCAAGAATAGAAGGAGGGGGTGGTTCATGGTGAAGGCGGCATCACATTCTAAAGGCCGCAGAAGTGCAACTTCAAAACAGTGCACTAACAATGTCATCAACCTCGCTGCAACACCAATGGATGCAGCAAAAACGCAGGAATAGCAGCTGAGAGCGGAGAGTAGCACAGATCGGTGGGCGCAGAAGGAGGATGAGTGCAGCGCGACGACGAAGAGTTAGAAAGAGTAAGCGAGCGAGAAAGGAAGACAAGCCGGAAAAAGTTTTTAAAAAGTTTTATGCGCGGCAGTGAGTGCAAGGATGAATGTATGAGTTTGTGTGTATGTGTTTGGGTGGGTGAGCATGTATTTAATGTATGTACATAGTATAGCTGTATGAATGGCGTAAATTGTATGAATGATTTTCATTTCTACGTGGCTTTGTTGCCTGTGTATGAGCGTGTTTACTTTTCTATTTTATGCTACTACGTCTGTATGTATGTATGTGTGAATGTGTATGCAAATGCAGAGCAACGTGCGCATGTATAGTGAAAATGCATAGACGCTAATTGAAAAGGAACTTTTGCAACATTCAAGTATCTGGTGTAGTGATGTAGTAGTAGTGTGCAGCATCCTTGCGCAACATGTTGCTGGGCAAGTAAATGTTGATGAAGTGTAGTTGTGCAGGCGCAAAGCAGTAAAGTACGGCTGCGAAGAGGAAACAAATACCTGCATATATATGCAGACAAGAGACATGCATTAACACATACACACACACACACACACATACATAAGCGCATTTTTATTTGCATGCATAAGTGTGTACTTAAATTATCATAGCTCCTTCTATTTATTGTATGTACATATAGACGTATCCTTGAAAAACTTTTTGATGTTGCCAACATAAGCGAAAATGTTATTGTTGTCGTTTGCTCTAGTTGCAGGCCACTATTATTATGGCTGTTGTTGTCTGTGCTACTATCATCGTCGGTGAGAAAACTTTCACTATTTTAATTGGTATTTTATTGCTTTGCGCTCGCTGTGTGGTTAACCTGTCGCTCACCTGCTAAAATCGTCAGCTGCATTTGTGGCACACATACATACATACACGTATGTATAATATATACATATACATATACGCAATGACAAGACGTACACGTCCACGTGACTTATAAAAATCTTATTGGACTATAACTTTGAAGCGATGTAGTAAAAATACGAAGGTTGCTGCAAGAGTTTTTTTTCAGACGTAGCAACAGCAGTGTGAATATGTGAAACCTAATATTGTAATGGTAATGCAGCATTGATATCAAAAGATAATTATTTGAAAGTGCTTTAATAAAAAAAATTTTTTTTTATGCAAGGTTGCCACATAATATAAATATGTAAAAGGAAGAATCCAGTAATTTCTTAACATGCTTAGATGAAATTTTTGAAATTTATGGTAAAGTAAGCATTTTAAAGCGACAAAGGTTTAACAGAGTTGCCACCTATTTCCAAGAATAATACTTCTTGGTAAAAAACAGCTAAAAAACTGCACCAAGAAAGCTTACTGGTATAGTAAGCATTTTAAAGAAATTAAATTTTAACAGGGTTGCCACCTATTTCCAAGTATAATAGTTCTTAGTAGAAAACAGCTTTCAAACACTACAGCAAGTAAACTTACTGACATAGTAAGCATTTTGAAGAAACTAAATTTTAACAGGGTTGCCACCAACTTTCAAGTATAATACTTTTTAGTAGAAAACAACTTAAAACACTACACCATGTGTTTCGCGTAAAATATGTTTACAAAAACAATAAATGGAAAGGCGTTTAAAATAGGGCTGCCACCTGCTACCTGCCACCAGCTTAAGACACTACACCAAGTAAATTTACTGGCATAGTAAGCAATTTAAAGAATTTAAATTTTAACAGGGTTGCCACCTATCTCCAAGTATAATACTTCTTAGTAGAAAACAGCTTAAAAACACTATACCAAGTGTTTCGAATAAAATATGTTTACAAAACTGTTATTGGAAAAACGTTTAGAATAGGGTTGCCATCTACTTTCAAAAATTATAGTTCAAACTGAAGAAAATTGCTTAAAAACATGGCACCACTAGTCTCCAATGAAATACAACAATAATTGAAAGAGCACTTAGAATAGGGTTGCCAGCTATTTTCAAAGTTCCTAATAAAACAAACAACTTAGGAACACCGCACCACGTACTTCGAATGAAATATAATACTTTGCGACAACTATAATTGAGGAAGCGTTAAGAGTAGGGTTGCCAACTAACTTTCAAATAAAAAAGTTCCTGAAACGTTAAAAGCGGAAAAAAAATTATGAAAACAATAGGTCACCTCCATGAAGATGAGCTTGAGGTACTAATTGAAATTTGTTTCTATTTTCTTCTTGCCTCTTTTTTTTAATTTATTTCATTTGGTGAAACGGTAAAGAGCTATACGTAAGTGCAAGGCGTATTTCTCTTGTATGCTTCCTGTATTCTTAAATTTTCGTCCGAACTGACTTTAAAAATTATTCTTCAACAAACTATGAGTGCCTATGTATGTCCACCTCCGACTTATACTCATTGCTTTGAACTCAAGGGCGCAAAAGCTTTCGCCTAAAGCCTGATAGGTGAAATGAAATTAACCCTTTGAAGCAAGCTAAGAAATGTTTAAGCTCATTTTATGTACTCATAAAAATGAAGTATAAACTCTAAAACAACATGGTAAGCTTGTACAGCATTCTAAAGCAAAGTTTTTCTTAAAAACACACTCTCTGTGTCTATATATGTATGTTCACCTACTGAGCTTCAGAAAAACACGTTTCCGATTAAAGCTTATACTCGTACGCAAGTCTAAAAGCTTCGAATACCTTATGTTTGTGGCAAGCTTTCACTAATATTTAGCATCAGAAAAGCTTTCACTATAGAAAGCTTGCATTTATTTAAAGTTAAGCTGCTGCTCCTGTGCTTTTAAAATGTGAATGCTTTAAAACTTGTACCATAAAAGCTTTCACCTTGACTACTTATACAAACAAAGCTACAATCACTGAAAGATTTCATTTTTACTACAAAAACCAAAGATTTACTTAGTTTTTTTCACTCTCGCATTGACTTTTCCATTCTGTTTGATTTAGTTACATTGCACCCAACTTTTCAATTCACACGTTTACCGTTTTCAATTGAAAAACGCACCCAGACCACTGAAGCCAAGTGATTTCAAACGAACTACAATGCACTTAGATCCTCATAAATAAAACCAAGGCACGTTTCAGGTAATCCGCACATGCTAACGTACATATACGAGTATAGCTATGATTGACTGCAAATCGCGCGTCTGACTGCATTGCGACGCATTGAGTAGCCAGTCAGTCACATTGCGAAAGGGGCATCGGGTCGTCGTTGCTGTTTGCCGTTGACGTCTTGTAAGAACCACAGGTGCTTATGACAGCAAAGCAACTGGGAAGATACAAAAATACAACAGGGGCTGACTAGCGGGGGCTTACCAGCGAAACGTAGCTATTCGCAGACTATTCGACAGACAAGTAGACGTCTGAGCATGCAGGCAAATACATAAATAGACATGATGATTGCCAGATAGATGGTAAGCATGAGCGAGGGACGGACGGTGGGTGTAGATTGGGCGAAAAGTAAAGTAACCAATTGCTTGCGACATTGGCACTGGCGACCAAACCGGAGACCGCGCATGAGACAGCGCCACGATAGGCAGCCATGCAAAAACCTACATACAACAGCTACGACTCAGGCTGAGTTCGAGTGCGCGCTTGTGTGTTGCGCTGAGACGACAACTCAGATTGGACAATCGTAGCGGCTTAGACATTCAGCCGACAATTGTTGAGACAACGCGGCTATTCCACGGGCTGACGCAGCACACAGTCAAGAGTAGGCAAACTAATTGTTAAATGCTTGGCGAAACCAGATGAGGAAGGCTGCGCTAAGGAAGTGGCGAGTGTCGGCAAAGGAACATAGATAGGGTGCTGTGTTAGGTGTCAGAGGTCAACACATGTCGAATGCGCGCGCGATACGGTAAAACAAGCGCAACGACAAATGGGTAGAGGGACAGGTATGCAGGTGTTAAGCGGGAGTATTGACGTAGAAAGGGGGCTCGGGGCGCCAGCAGCGACTTAGTGCTTGTTGTTATGCTTACGGTGGGAAATGGAAACGCGCGGGCGAAGGGCTCTGATGCAACGCCACAAAACTTGTATCTTTGTTTTTTTTTTTTTTTGTTTTTTGTGTGTTTTGTCGCAGCTTTTTATTTTAATGTCGCTGATTTTTGTAATTTTTATTTTGACTGCACTTGCAACATGAGCTCTGGTACGCCTTTTCCTCTTTCTCTTGTTATTCGCTTTTATTTTTGTGTGTTTGCTTTAACTTTTCCGGCCGCTATCATGTTTTTGTTTTTATTTTGTTTTTCCAAACATTTTATACATGTTCACCCACACACATACACACACACACACACACACAAGCAGGTATTATATATTATTTCCCAGCAACCGCCTTCGCACCAAATACTCTACAACCGCATTTGAAAGGAATATAAAATACGAAAACAGTAGCTTTACAAAAGCAACAATAATAACAACAACAACAACAAATCACAACAATCACAGCTGCAGTGAAGCCATGCAAAATGAAAACGAAAGCAAAAATATGTTTCGTAGTGAAATTGCATGGAATTCGCTATGCATTGCTTTGGTGTTGGTGTTGGTGCAGCGGGGGAGGCAATGTTGGTTGTGGTGGTGGCAATGGCCGATATAAGCGCGTGGTGAGGCCAACATGCAGCAGGATACACGCATATCATTGCAGTAACACATAAATTGTCGCTCAGTCAGCCAGTCAGGCAGTCAGTTGGGCAGACGCAAAGGTGCAACGCCAACTTCGCTGTGGTGCATTGAAACTACGTTGCCATTGTAGTCCTCAACACACAATCTATGTATATTTGAATGTATGTATGTATGTATGTATGTATGTATGTAAGTATGTATGTTTATACTCACGCCTGACATTGCAACGTCATTGTGCAGCATGTGGCATGCACGTTGTGGGTGCAGGAATCGCGCGCCCGAGTGGGTGTATGAAAAGGTTGCACTGCCTGGTTTGTTGCACTTAGCCCGCGCACACATACACACACACACGCACGCGCTTGCAGGCCTGCTGCCAAACACACATTTTATGATATGCACTGATGATGTGGAGGTGTGCGTTTTTACAGGTCTGCTTTTACTTTTCCTTTTCTTCACTTGCTGATAAATTTCATGTTTTTGTTTTTTTCCGCAGCTAATGCATTTTTTGCCTTTTTCTTTTGCCGCTGTTTGAACCCTTCCTCTGGTTTTGCCTTCCCCTCGCACTCGGCTTATTTATAGGTATATACCCATTGTTGCTAATACCGTTATTTGTTGTTGTTATTATTATTGCCATTGCCGCTGTTGTGGTTGTTGTCGTCATTTGCAATTGTCGTCGTTATGGTTATTGTAGTTGTTGTTGCGCAGACAATTGTTTTTCAATTGCTGTTTTTTGCCTTTGGTAGTTTTCATTGTTACCAATTTCGTTGGTGTAGTTGTTGCTTTTAACTAGCGGTGTTGTTGTTGTTTTTACTTTTGTAGCTTCTGTGTCTAGCAGTTGGTTTTTGTTATATCGTTGAGGCAATTAATTGTCATGATTTCATTCGTTTAAGTATTTTATTCCTAACGAAAACAAAAAGCGCTTCTTTCGTAAGCTTCTCAGAAATAGAAATTCGAAATTCTTTTGTCGTATAAAATATGGTTTCATCAGAGTGCCCGAAAGGAAGTGAGCTTAATGAAGGCGAAATGGAAGTTTGTTCACTAATAAGTGCCGTTTTGCAGTGCAACTCCTTCGAGATTTGTTATTTACATCCATACATACATACAGACATTGGAGCTTTCTATTTATGAAGTGAAAAATATATCCCTTAGCCGAAAATGCACTCACATATACATAAAGGAAGATATATGGTATGCCATAACCAGTTTCAAGCATTCTTCTCCCTTCCAAGCAGGCTTCCCAAATTCATTGTGACCTCTACAGAGATCATTCGGATGTATTTGCAGTTCTTGCATAGCTACTCGCAACTTCTGTACAGCGCATCTCATAGATTATTTGGCCCTTTCACGGCAGATAGACTTCAGGTGCAAAACCCACCGTGGACATGAAAACCCAAATGGCTTTTTTCTAATAGCGGTCGCCCCTCGACGAGCGATGACATCCCACGGAGTGTATTTCTGCTATGAAAAAGCGCCTCAAATGGGTTTTATCTGACGTTCGGAGGCGGCAAAAAAGTTGTGAAAGAGCATTAAAAAGTGTACCACAAATTAGAGAAGAGCTCAGCCAAGCCCCCAAATATTGGATGTACGCGCCAATTATTATTATTGGGATTATTAGGGAGATACAACGCTGTGAACTCTCGCGAAGTCCTTTGTTCCAACAATTCCTCAAAGTTTTATACTTTGCATGAATTAACGGCAACACCACCTGCACGGGCAAGTCGTCGTCCGGTGAGATCAGCAAATTTACAGATACTTTGTTTTGGCATTTCGCAAGAATGGCTCCCAGAGACTGTTTATCCCTTATACCACTCTTTAAGAAGTCTAATCGATAGCTCATTTAAGCTAGAGAGTCCGTCAACGAGTGTCTGTCTACGAGTGTCTGTCTACGAGTGTCTGTCTACGTGCGAAGTCAGTTGTTAGTTAGTTGTATCTCTTAGATGAACACACACTAAGTTTCAGCCAGATCAATTTATTTCTTTGTGGTTAGCATTCCTTTGCATCGAGAAAGTCGAGTGATTTTTCGTTTCGATCACGACAACGCACCAGCTCACGCCTCAGGAGTCGTGGTTGCAAAAGTAATGCAAATAGGCTTTCAATTCGTTTCTCATCCCCCTCTTCGCCAGACTTGGCTTTCTCAGATGCCTCGGACTATTATTTAGAAATAGCCGGCGGAAAAAAGATTTTATCTAAACGAACAGGTGATTGCAGCAATGAATGACTATTTTTCAGACATGGAAAAATCCAACAAAAGCAAAAAGTTAGTACAGCGTTGGACGAAGTGTATAAGCTTAAAGGAGTCAACATGTAGGGAAAAATAAATGTATGACTTTTCAACGTACCCTCGTTTCTAGCCTGGTTTGCCCTTAGGCATTTGTCTGCTGCCTTTTAAAGAGGTTCCTATGCAACGTCGCATTTTGCTAACCGGTTTGCCTTTACAATTGCCGTTGGAACCCATTTTTTTTTTGTTTTATATAAGTCAAAGGTATTTGAGCATTGGGTGGCCTAGCTTTCTATTTGAAAAGGAAGGTACTCCTATCAGTGTAATAGGTCTATTCTGTGTAAGAGATTTTCATTTTTCCAGTTCCTTTTTTATGTTCTGTATTTTCTCATCATAAGAACATTTCACATAAAAATCATAAGCTGTTGGAAGTTGGCAAGGGTGTAAAGGGCGTTATCCACAATTATCACAGGAACGCTTGTTTTCTATCCTCACCAAGCCTCTTGAGACGCTATTTGGGCTTCCTCCCAAAATTATAGAATTTAGAAGTGTTTCAATTGCACCGAAGCCTACGCATGTCTGACTACAGCTATGTCTCAGCGAATTGAGAGAGGCTTGAACGCAAATTAATGGCACCATAAGGGGTCTGCAGGCCTAAGTGGATCCCTCTACACCCTCCTGGAAAGGAATTAAAGCCATTTGTCTCAAAAAAGTTGAATAATCCGCCATCCTTTTGTAAAATGTAAAATCTAGTATACATATAAATGTGCCATATATAAAGTCAGAGCGCATGGAACACTTGCTAAGGAGTTCAGCAATAAAAGCTAATTTGTGAGCGATAGACTTTTAAACCTTTCATCTGATTGTGACAAACTATTGATATGTTATTGGCAAGGTGTGTCTGGCAAGATTTGCGAGTTGGTGCGGGATAGCTAGGTGGCGCTGATGTCGAGGTATTTATAGAAGTCGTATTTATAGTCCAATTTAGTTCACACTCGGAATGTATATGACTCGTCTGAAAAGAAGAGGTTTTGTAAAAATAGACAGAGTAGATGGCGCTGTGGTCAATATATTTCACAAAATCGCAAATACGGTCTCAAAGTCGTACAGGCCGTTACTGTCCACAGATACCAGTTATAAGGGCATAAGAAGAAGCAAAGCATATTCGCTGCAATTGCTTGACCGTTGATAAGATTAGAATGCCCTGAGCTCTAGGCAACATCAAATGTGATGTCTTTAAAAGTTCACTACTTGACCGCAGAGGCCTATTGCATGTATTTATACCGAGATCCTCAGATTGAGGAGAGGAGTCAGTTTGGCCATGTCTGTTCGTGCGTCGATAACTCAACCAAAAATTTTAATATATCAATGCAACTTGGTACTCTTTCAATTAGTCTTTGTCCAACGTAGGTTGGTAATGAAAATGGGCAAAATCGATTAATAACCACGCCCACCTCTCATATAAGGGTATTTTTTGAAACAAAAAAAGGTGATATCTCTATTATATTGTAAATGAAGAAAAATTATTCGATTTCGATATAAATAATGAACCCAAGAAAGGAAATAAGTAACAAAAATTTAAAAATCTGTGCGGTGCCGCACCCAATTTCGCGTAAACGCGATTTAATAAGACTTTCGTTTACTACAGGGTGGGCCATATAGCGTTTGCTTTTTGAACCACCTATTTTTTTGAGAATGGTAGCACAAATGACATGCCAAATGTGTTCATAATTTACTTAAAGGTTTGACATTTACGAAATGGAACGCTAAACGCTTGAACAAAATAGGAAAATATTGAAAACCTGTTTCCAAAGTGGTGAGTCTTCTTCTTCTTTTCTGATTTTCTACGTCAATAAGCAAAATTGTCGGATTTGGGGCTCAGAAAATCCACATGTTACTGTAGAGAAGCAAATGCATACACAACGAGTCGCTGTTTGGAGCGGTTTTTGGTCTGGCGGCATCATCGGGCAATTTTTTTCGAAAATGAGCGAGGAGCCGCGGTTACAGTAAATGGCGAGCGTTACCGTGACATGCTCAACGAGTTGTTTCCAAAAATTGAAGAGGATGACATGGACGACATTTGGTTTCAACAGGACAGGACGGTGCAACTTGTCACACTGCCAAAGTTACACTCGAACTTTTGGCTACCGTTTTTGAAAACCGAATAATCAGCCAAAATTCCGATATCAGTTGGCCGCCTCGGAGCTCTGATTTAAGCCCGTTGGACTATGTTTTGTGGGGAGCCGTTAAGGACAAATGCTATGCGAACCATCCAGAGACGATTTATGCTTTAAAACACGAAATCGAAGTTTCATGAAATTGGAGCCCAAACAATCGAAAATGTGCTTAAAAATTGGGTTGATCAAATGGCCTACTGTAAAGCCAGTCATGGCAGTCATTTGAACGATATTATTTTTTATTCATAAATGACAATTTTCAATCTTCAAAATAAAAAAAAGTTTGAAAAAATATTGATTAGTTTTTTTTATAGCCGATTCAAAAAGCAAATTTTACAAGGCCCACCCTATAGTTACACATATTGCTCCTCTACTCAATATGATCAGGCAAAAATGTTATTGAGATATGATAAAAACCATAGCCACTTTTAATATGTTAAGATTAAATTTCCGTCCGTCCATCAGATGTTATAGCTATAGAGATTTAACTCTCATTGTCGGTGAGTTTGCCTGATTCCAAAAATCAATAGTCAGCCCAAGAAAAATTTTACTAAAATAAGCCTGGGTATATTAGGCCTGGTCCGGACCGAAATCAGCCTTCCTCGCTTGTTATTTCTTCAAAATGTCTACGGTCACCATTAAAGCGGCCGACAATTACCCTAACGTCTCGCCTTTTTCATAAGTCCACCACGAATAAATGGCTGAGCTAACGCAATTTGGCAATAACAACACTAACAACAGCTAATACAGATACCTAAAATACACACACACATAAACAATGTGCCAATCTTTTACACTAAAATTGACTGCACTTGCATGACGTGATGACAAATTAATGCCTCTGCTCGTAAATGTATGTGTGTGTGTATGTGATACACAGACGAAGTGCTTGCGCTCGCTCGCTGCCTTCTAAAAATGTTGCAGGTGACTGAGGTTCTTTAAGTGGCGCAGTGCCTTCCAATCCACACCGACGGCTATTCCTTTGGTTGCTATTCAAACTTTTTCGTTACTTCTGAAAATTCTTTTTCGTGTCTTTCTTATTTCCTTTCGGCTTGTTCCAGCTGTTATTTCTTTGCTTCTTCCAGGTTTAATGGCTAGTTTTCTTCTCTTCTTCTTCTTCTTCAACTTCTTCTTCACCTTCTTCTTCAACTTCTTCTTCACCTTCTTCTTCAACTTCTTCTTCTTCCTCTTCAACTTCTTCTTCTGCTCCTTCCTCAGTTATTCTATTTCTCTGTTTATCCACACTTTTGTTGAGTTGAAGTTCTTACTTTCACCGTTTGCTTTGTGTCTTCGTTGCATGGCATTTTTACTTTTATTTTGTTTACTGTCCTTTCGCTCTTATTTTTCTCGCAGTGTGTGCTGTTGTTGTTATTGTTTGCTCATTTACATTAAACTCCATTTATTTTCACTTTTTTTCTACCCCCACAGCGAATACTTAGCGCCTTTGCACTGTTGCTGTTGCTGTTGTAGCGCTCGTTCTGCTGCAGCGCGTCATTCCTTATCGATCGCTGTCTGGCTGTCTGTCTGGCCATAAGTCTGGAAATGTACACTTTCGTTGTTCCATTGGTTTGTTGTAGTTGCTGTTGTCATCGTCACCAGTGCAGTGTCGCATGCTTCACCAATTCCTCAACATTTCGCAACCAGACGCCCGGTCGACCTTAACCCTGCAACAGTGGCCCTTCCTACCCTCCCTGCTCTTTGTTCAACAACTGTCACGCTTACCTACCTCTCTCCCTGCCTACCGAGTCACTCTTTCCAGCAAACCCACCTGCTGCTATTGCAATGCGGCATTTACGCTCCTTCGTCCGTCGATTATGTCGCTGAAGAATTATGAGATGCATTGGCAGCGTCGCAATATCGTCGCCGCCGCCGCTGCTGCCACCACCACTACCTAACACAACTCGAGTGGCATTCAAGTGACGACAACAGACAACAGCCGCAACCAGAAAGAAAGCCAAAGTGTTGGCGGCTGTTTGGATGTGGCATTGACAAATGCAGCGGCCGCAGCCAAGTTGCAGCTGAAGTCATTTGTGACATGAACGCCACTGAATTGTCGCAAGACAAGCACATAAAAAAAGGGCACCAACCGAATGGCGATAGTAGGGGAGTGCAGAAGTACTTTCGTTTTTATTTTTGCAGACTTTGCAAAAAAAACGAAAAAAACAGCCAGCGCAAGCAACAAAGGGAAAACCCAACATGGAGTAGCAAGGACAACGGAGTTGCGAAAGCAGCCGCGTCAAAGCAGCGTTGCATTCCACGACACTGCATTAACGGTACACTCTCAGTTTGAGACACAACAGCCATATCTGTAGATGAAGACGCAATCGAAGGCTTAGCGAAGTGGGAGTGGTGGTGAAATGAAAATTTACGGAAATGCGTAAATGAAAGAAATGCGAAATGAGTGAAGAAAGAAAGAATTAAGGAAATATTTTTTGTCTTTTAATTTATGGAAGGAATCGCTCAGATTTTCGAAAGGTGCCTTATATTCAGCCATTTTCTCAGCATTAGTTTGAGTTGCTTTTCGTAAAGACTCTTTTAAAATCTTATATATACTTCATTAAAATTACCCTGTACGAGATACTTGCGATTAGAAAGTGTGAAATGTTGATTGATTCGACTATGGCGGCCGCCCTCTTTCCTATATGCATCCCCGAAATATTTATACAGGCACGACTTATTGACACGTTTAACTACGTATTTAGTTATTTACCTTTTAATTTCAATTTAATTTTTTTTTTTAAATAGTTCATTCTGTAATAAAGACTGTAAAAACTTTGTGCAAGATTTATAAAAATTCGACAAATTTTCATCAAAATGTCAAAATTTGTTAACAAAATTGAAAAAAAAAATCGAAAAATTGAGTACGCATTTTTATACCTCTTTAAAATTTGGTAATTGAAGCTTTAAAATTGCCTTCTGATTTCAAAGTTGTTTATTTACGGGGGAAAAAACGATGGAAAGTTGCCCTTGAGGGTATTGCGGGTTTGTCTTCGTGGCTTCTGGTGTATCTTCAAAGGCTTCTGGGATGTCCTTATGCAGTTTTGAACTACAAAGGTATATTAAGATCGGGTCCCAGCTTATTGTGTCTATCCCGAGATTTGTTAAGTTTATCAGAGAACTGTTAACCCTTCTTTGTGGGAGAAGTATGGAGTTGCCTGTCTTGATTAACAACTGGCCAGACAAAAATAAAAACAAAAGACCCTTTTTGGCTATTATTCACCTGCATTCGTTTTTTTCATATTGGTCGACTAAATTTTTCCGTGCTATATTAGTATGAAACCATCGTTCGTTAGGGATGCGCCTCTAATCGTTTCTCGTGCTTCGCCTCGAGTATTTTGGTTTAAGTGGAAGCGCCTTTCCACATTGCTTATCCCTGGGTTGTGGATATTAAGAGCTGTGAATTTATCTTTAAATGTGGGCCATGCGACATAATCTGCGTAAAAGATATGCATGTCGCTTGAGGGTAGATGAACTGTGGGTGCAAATTCCATCAACTGGACCTCTGAAGGTCTCTTCTTAAAGAGACTCGGCGATCTAGAAATTTCAGAAAATCGCTTTTTTGTTTTTTCGATATTTTGCAAGTATCTTAAGAATATACTATGAAATTTTCATGCGGAAATTCCTAATATTAAAGCCTCTACAGCCCATTAACTAGGTACGAGTAGAGGGCAGGCCGCGCGCTCCTGTGCCTCAAACTTTAAGTTCATTTATCCTGAAACGACTTTTTTCGGCCTGGTGTTGTTGAAAAACAAATTCAAAGGTTGAAATTTTAGTATGTTCTTCACAACATCAATGGCTATCGATGGTACTAGAATCAGATTATTATTTCAATTATTTCGTATTTTTTTTTTATTAAAAAACTGAAAAAACCCCGATTTTTAGGGTGTCAAACTCAAAACCGCGCCATTTTGTCAATTTTTTTTTTGGTTTGTTTGCGTAATAATCTTTTTGGTTTTTGTATTTCAGTTAAATAGAAGAGCCGAAATGGACAACACCGTCCAGGTCCAATTTTTCGGGAGGGTCGAATTCAGCGCCATTTTTTTAAATTATTAAAATTAAAAAAAATTGAGTTTTGTATGTAAAAGAAGTTACTTTTTACTAAAAAATTTAAATATCATTTTTCATTTTTTTATTGTGAAAAAAATTCCTGAAAATACCCTAAATTTTCGAGCTCTAGACCACCGGCAGCCCTTAATTGCTTTGGTAGTGTTGGGGTTAGAATGTTCACATCCTTCTTTTTTGGAGCTACGCATTTTAGATATGTATATCTGATAGAATTTATTATATCTGTCATTTATTTTGTTTAAGCCGATGGCCTCATTGGCACTTTTTGGGGCTCTGCGTAAAGCATCTTATATTTTCTTTAATTTATTGTTAAGAGAATCGAGTTCAACTCCTTTAATTGTCAAAATGTAAACTCAGTCGTTTTCAGGAAGGTTCTAGAAATGATCAGCCACGAATTCGATCAAATCAGTAGTTGTTAGCTTGAAGTGGAAGTTTGTAGTCGCTCAGAATTTTCGTGGGTTTGTGATAATTTTTTTCGCTGCCAATTTTTCGCATTTTCTCCCTATAAAAAACGAACGCGCATTCGTAGTACGTATGTAGGTGTTTATCTACCAAAAATATACCCCCATTGCAATCTACTACTTATACTTATACTTATACTTATAGTATACTTCACTTCTCTCCCACAACTCCACTCAAAGGTGGCCCACATAGAAATGTGTCGACCTGATTGCTTCATCAAAAATTGTAAACCTTTGCAAGATGCATCAAGTTGCTACCGTAAACTCAGCTAATAACGAAATACATGTAGATGTGAGAATGTATGTATGTACATATTTAGCTTTTTCATAGAATTTTTCTAAATAAATAAATCTCTTCATTGCAAATAACATTCCGCAACTGCTAATCGAATTGTTTGAGACAATTACAGAGAAATTCGAAATAAATGATCCACGGAAGCGGTGCCAAACCCAACCAGTGTGTGAAGAATAATTTGAAATTCAATAATGAATAATGCAATTTTCTGAGAACAAAACAAAAAAAAACAAAAACCCACCAACAATTCAGTGTAACAACAAACAAACTTACAAACTTGCATAAAAATACGCGTTAAGAAATTGTTATTGCAAAAATATGCACCATTAACCATCAATGTGAGTGTGTGTGTACTGTAGTAGTACAACAAGAACAACAACAACAACAAAAATTAATACTTATTTTGTTAACAAACATTCATATGTAATACAATAATCACGTTCTTGTACAGCAAGCGGTGCTGTTGGTCGTCGGTCTGTTGGACGTGGCTTGTTGTTGTAATCGTATCATGCTACACTGCTGTAGAGCGCAAAAATTTGCAAAGTGGTTTTCCAGGAATCGCGCGTCACCAAAAACCATTCAAGACAATTAAGTTCAGTAAAAATGTACACACAAACAAATTCGCACTGCAGATAGACGCCCAGCGACACCGGCGCGAAAAAAATTAAAAAACAATACAAAGCAAGTAAGGGAGTGGTGAATGCGGTTCGGATCGAGCTTTACGAGTATATAGCCGGGCATATTTTCGTAAAATTGAAATAGGGCTGAATGTATGGAATTGTCGGAATCAAGTAAATTCAGCGGCAATGCGAATTATAGCTCTACAGTTGAAGCGGGGAAACCAGTTAAGATCGATCAAAAAATCAATTTTTTTGTATTGCATAAATCGTTAGCATAACCACTCAAGAATATGTGGTAAAAATTTTAAAGCGAAATTCGCATTATTCCCGATTCTATGAGCACTTAAGTGACTGCCCGTCGGTTCCGCACCGTAGCGCGCGTTAGTTAGAACGACGTTTTTCGCGAAACTACTTTTTTTCAACTGGTGGGCATTCTAGCTTAAAAAGTTATCGACCAATCGTTCTAAAATTTTTCGGTACTTTTCTTTATTCTATTCTAATCTATATGAACCTAATTCTGGGATTACATTATTATTTAAAATATGGTTTATTAAGCAAAATAGATGAAAAAATGTGGTATAAAAAAACTACTTTGTGTTCAAGCGCCTCTAAAGCATGCAATTTTCAATATTTTTTTTTTACCACAATTAGGTTCATATTCTTCAGAAATATGTTGTTAATAAAAAAAAAATCCTGTTGATTTCAGAGAAAAATTGTAAATTCAGGAATTCCCCCTAGCAGGGCACGCGGATGGCGCTCGTCCATAGCCAGCACGCTCTAACGCCACTGCCTCCCGCGGAAACAGCTTAAAAAAAATTTAAAAGTGTAACTAAAAATATAAATAAAATATCCTGATCTGATTATTCCTTCTTTTTTCAAAAAAAATCTCGAAAAACACCAAAATTTTGGCGTCCCAAACCGGTTTCCCGCCTTAACAACTGATGGATCGACAAAAGTTTAGTCTTAACATATAAAAAAAGACATTGGGTGTGGTCTATAATATCCATAGCGCATCTAAATGAGGTTGGAACCAGGGTTGGGCATTTTGCACTACCACCAAATTGCAATAACACTAATTTTTTAGTGATAGTTAAAGTAAGGGTTTTAAAGGGTCTTTTAATACGAGGTGTTATTTTGATATTCCAAGAAAAATGCTATTTTTTAATATAAATGATTGGATGTTTATTTCATTTTAAAGAGGAAAGTATGCCGTTAGTAGAGGAAAATAACATCAGGCAATGACAACCACGACCACACTTACAGGACAATATCCTTTTCATGAAATTTTCCAAAAGCGAATGGCAAAGTGTCTGCTCTATGTCCTCGATAGCCTCACGAATTCCATCTTTGAGGTCTTGAATCGACCCTGGGCGTTTGGCGTAGACTTTCACAAGATTTCGGTGGCCAATTGTGATCATCTCTGCGAGAGATAACACGGTCCGATAGCGCAATCCATTCACCCGCAAAACCTATTATTGGATAACCCTATATTATGACTAAATCTTCAGTTTTTTTTTTTTATTGTAAGTTTTACTTGCGTCGAATTTATTTTAAAATTTGAGATATCACGTTTGTTTTCGATTTCCATAATAACAGTTATATGGAAGATGGGCGTGGTTTCCGTCCAATTTCGCTTCTTTTTGAAACTAAACTATCATACATAGGACCAAAAGGTGTATGTGAAGCAAGTTCCATTGAGATATATGGACTTTTGTTCGAGTTATCGTGCGCTAGCTTCGGCGGCCACCGTAGCAAAGCGGGTGGGTGCGAGACTACCGTTCGCAAATGCGCAAGATCGAATCTCTGTGCATGAAACGTGAAATGATAGAAAAAGTGTTTTCTAACAGCGGTCATCACACGACAGACAAAGTGATACTACTGGGACTAGCTCCAAGGATAACTTTTACTCAGATAGTCAGGCAGCCATTAATCCCATTATAGTGCATCGTTTGATATAACGTCCAAGATCGTTCTTCAGAGCAGGAAGGCAGTAGAAATGTTGGCAGCGCATTGTAAGCTACATTTCTACTGGGTGCCAGGCCATAAGGGTAGGCACGAAAGAGGAACGAGATAGTAGATGATATAGCGAAAAACGGGGTCTCTCTATCAAATTTTGTCAACGAAATATCAATACGTCAATACGAATATTACAACACAACAAAGTAAACGAAAACAGGAGAAGAAAATTCAGGGCATGATGAGCGAGGTTGTCCACTTGCAGGAATGCTAAGATTCTACTAACACGAAGAGCTTGTAGAAATATTTATGATAAGCGTGCAGACAGAGTGTATTTTTGCCATGAAACAGCTTCTCATATTGTGGAACAACACGCCAAAAATAGGAGGAGGACCTCGACCAAACACCGAAAAAGGGTGTAAGCGCCAATTATACATAGGACACGCACGGACAGACAGACATGACTAAATCTATTTCTCTCACCATTCCGAGCATTTTGGTCTACATCCATCTCGATTCTTTTATGCTGTTAAATACATTCGATATTTAAACAAAATTGAAATACTCTTCTGCACAGTAATGCGCGTGGGTATAAAAAAGGCACAATTGAAGCCACAAATCATACAACGAATAAAACCTGCAGTAACAGTCAATGGTTTACAAATGACAAACGTGTGGCTCAGCAAAACAGAGGGAATCAAAGCAAGTTGACAACTGGCGGAGTAGAAAGAACTTCTGGATATAGCAAGATATGCTATAACCAAAGCGAAAGGCGAAACGGGTGAAGTTGGTGGAGGTGTGGGGACAGCACTATCCCCCTCGCCACTGTCAACTCGCCCGCCAGCGACGGTTGCCGCAAAGGCAATTAAGCTATTCGAGCTTGAAATTAAAATACAACAAAATCAGTAAGATTTGAGCAGCGCGAAAACAATGAGAAAATTCCACAAAAAACAAAAACAATTTAAGCGAAACAACAAACCTTTTTCTGCATACATACATACATTTATAAATGTTTATATAAGCACACTGTGGCTGCTTCCTTTACGCTCAATGCCTCCAAGGCGAGTGAAGTGCGTGGGAGTGCTGTAAATTAATAACTCAAATTCCGAGTGCGAATGTAATTCCATTCGGCGTTCAAATTAGCCCAAGAACGCGCTTTTTTTATTATTTACAATGACTATGTATTTATTGCAATAACAACAGCGAGTTGGGGCTGAGGCAGAAAGCACAAAAATAAAGTTAAGAATAATCAAAAAGCGATGGTAGGAAATACGCCTGCCAAGACATGGTAAGTGCAAGTCGAATTTTCAAGTAAAAGGGTTTCGCTATAAACCGCACTTCAGGAACAGATGAAGAGCTCCAGCTTCCCCGTGAGACCCGCGTAACCCTGCCACAATCACGTTCTGGATATTGTAGCAGGTTAAACTCCTACTTATCCAAAATTGACCCCGACATGCCAAACATATGTCCGGCATGTGAAGGCCCCCGCACGACACTAACCACCTTTTCACACGCGCTTTAAAACCTACTCATCTAACACCGCTCTCCATCTGGTCCCAACCCGTTTCCTGAGCCTACCTTTAGATGACCAGACAAAGACGACCGGTGATATACTCTACACTGACGGGGCTTCTATTACTGCTACAATAACAACAACAACCCCAGCAGCTCACACATACCTATACCTCAAGGCAGGCTGAGGTCAAATAAAGAAGATTTGCTTATATCCAAATCATTCATCCATTTCTATATTTTTGTGCCTCACCACGATTCAGTAGATCCCGATATTGATTCTCACTGTGTGCATGACACTTCAAATGACGGAACAAAAATGTTTCATAATAGAAGTCGCTGCTAAACAGGAAAGAACGTATGTCCGACCGCTTTTCAGTTACCGCGATTTGGATTTTTGAAAGAAGTCGTATTTCGAGAGGAAAAAGCAAACCGTCGAGTGTTTTTCTGCCATGAAACAGCCACTCATAAAAACCAGCTGCCATTGCCAAAGCCCCCATTCAACTGTAGATTGTTTTATTCGTGGGGCATTCGGAGGAGTCCCTCGGCCAATCAGCGTACAAAAAAACCATACTCCAATTATATATAAAATACACATCCCCAATCTTTTGATGAGTCCAGCTTACTTCTAAGTTACTTGGATTCTTGAAAAGAGAAGTGCTTGGCGCTCATGCACGAAGTGCTTGTTGTTGTTATAGCCGCATAAACAATTCCAATACAAGTAGGGGATATGCTGCTGGAGTCGAGTTCTTGGCCAGATATAAACCCGGTTCATTCCAGTAATGTAGAACCGACTGTCGTGGGAATAACCTCGAAGTGCTGAATGTACTCTGTCCCTACCCCTTTCCTGATTCCTTCATCCATCAAATCGTCAGACACCTTTCTCGCACATCCTCTTGCATTCCCTTGTTTTTCCGCTACTTTTTTGAGATCTTCGATACAGCACGATTGTTAGTATGCTATTATAGACGTTGATGAGATCTTCTACAAGTTTTTCCAAACCGTTCCAGCTTCGATGGCAATAACCTAAAAGTTGGGCTCGCAGAAATACTCTAACTCCATGAAAGGGCACAATAGATATTTGAGGTGTCGCAGTGATAAATCCGCTCATAATAATAATAACAACACACTCAAGTGGCGTGGAAGTCAATAAGCTGTGCTCAAAGAGTGTTGCTAGGAAAAATATCTTTGAGACGCAGTAATTACTACTTTAAAATTAATATATTACCCTTTGAAAGACTATGAAATTCTAACTGATTAGCAGTGGTAAAAAAACTAGGTTGTCCAACTCTCGTTCTCTGCTCTACGACTACCCGGAGTCAGATGGGCTCACGCTGACACTAAAAAAGAAACACTATCTTATGTGGAAGGCTCAAGTGAAACAGAGTTCAGTAAGTAGTTTACATCAGTTATGAGATCGATGATACCCTGTAAAAAGCATTCACGCAGTTAAATTAATCCGCGGAGAACTGTGAACGTGAATAAATGTCTCAGACAGGCTTTCTCGTCCCGATGGTTCCCTACACGTTTAGAGTAAAGCAATTAGGTGTCACATTGATTTATAATTAAAATCAGATATAAAATCAAAGCCTGCGTGTTTATCTTTGACCTTAGTTCTTTCTAAATCAGAGAAGGTCTTCTTGTTTCTCTTTCTCCACCAGCTCCAACTGGAGCTACATCCACGCTTTACACATCCATTAGGGTATAATACAAGATTACGCAGATTGATGGATTATATTGAGAGTAATTTTGCTGTGACGTGATTATAGAGATATTATGAGGGGGAACTTAGAAGAAAGTGTCGAAATCGCAAGCTTTTACAAATAAAAACAATACGAAAGGTTGAGCCGTCGCAGCCGAATGGGTTGGTGCGTGACTACCATTCGGAATTCACAGAGAGAACGTCGGTTCGAATCTCGGTGAAAACATCAAAATTAAGAAAAACATTTTTCTAATAGCGGTCGCCCCTCGGCAGGTAATGGCAAACCGCGGAGTGTATTTCTGCCATGAAAAAGCTCCTCATAAAAATATCAGCCGTTCGGAGCCGGCTTGAAACTGTAGGTTCCTCCATTTGTGGAACAACATCAAGACACACTCCACAAATATGAGGAGTAGCTCCGCCAAACACCCAAAAAGGGTGTACGCGACAATTATAAGATTAAGTTAATATAAACTTGAGGGAGAATAAAAACGAGAACATCAAGAAAATAGTTATTTTTAAACAAAAACAAGCAAATACATCTCTAAAATGACGTCAGCTGAACAACTGTCAAGCTTACTGAAAACCTGGCAGATATGCCGCAATATGCACAATCTTCTGTATTCGCTCATCCGTTGCTCAACTGCACCTAAAGAAGAGAGCCACTGGATCTCGTGGTGAAAAGATTTTAACTGGTATGGCCAATACGAGACGGTTGACCAACTCTCAACGAATTTGGCGGAATCTGCTGAAAGGCAGACGAAACAGGAGATATGCTTCCAAAAAACCTGAGATTGTGTTGGTGATATAAGAAAAAAATCAAGACAGTCATCGCTTGTGTTGAGGGTATGAATACGTGCGAAGCGAGCGGTTAGAAATTCGCTGTGGAGAGCCCAGTTCTGTGCCAGCCAAAGTTGCTCACACAATTTTGTTCTAATGGCCAAACGTGGTGAATCTATCATCTTTGACTGGAACTTTGTTCTCTGCATGATGTCTGAGGAGCTCGGTCAAACTCCCAACAAAGGATGCACCCAAATGTTCATGTGTCGACGGCGCTGTAAAGCGCTTACGACTCATCGCTCCACCATCTAAAGGGCTTTTGCTTTTCCAAAAAAGTTTCGAGAAGAAGAGCGATGCTCATACGGCAGATCTTTGAAATAAACTATGGTATATTGCAGACTACAAAGTTCGGCTTGCGTAGCCCACACTGAGAAGTTCAGTTAATGCTCCAAAACCGCCTTGAGCATTTCGCAGACTTTCGCTTTATCAAAGAAATTGCTACTCAAAGTGCCTTGAGCCTGTGAAAGATTTACCCAAAGCAGCAAACAAGGGCAAGCCTTCTTCTTCTCCAGTAGAGCAAATCTGCTTTCGTTATATATAATATAAAAAATAAGATGAACTAATATGACACATCGACCAGATATGGAAAATACGCCAAGCCTTGGAAAATGCCCAGGAAGGAGAATCGACACACATCATCTATTTTTCGATTTTAAAGCTGCATTCGACAGCACGAAAAGGAATTGCCAATATGTCGCGATATTGATATCTTCGGCCTTGACAACCGCGCTGTTAGTTCTGCCTTTTCCAAATTGAGTAATGAAAGAGCGTAATGAATGAGGACAAAACGAAGTACCTCCTGTCATCAAACAAACAGTCGGCGTATTTGCGTATCGGCACCTACGTCACTGTTGACAGTTATGATTTCGAGGTAGTAAGAAACTAAAGTAGATGAAAAACAGAAAACCAAAATGTTTAGACTATGCAATTCCCAAAGATGATCAAATGTTTAGACTATCAAAAGAGATCCACTTTTAGGGCACACGCAGAGTCACTCAGATTCTTTGTTCTAACACAGAAAATTAAAAAAAATTGTCTAAAGAACTTTTTCATATTTCCAACTACAACATTTTCCTTACTGGGTACACTCAGCATATGGAGCCCTTAAACCAGCCGCCGTGTAGCTTCAACTAAACAGTAACCCAAACGAAGGCGATGAAGACATCAACATAGGCATTTAAGTGTATGTATGTATGTATAAGTAATATTAGGTATGTTGTTGCTTCTTCAGAAGTCAGTCAGTATGCAATGTTGTAGAAAGATATGCATGTTTTTATTGCTTTTGCCTGTTGTTTGCGTGCAGTGCTTTTGACAGCAAGCAAGCGAATTCGATGAATTTATGAAATATTAGAACGCATTGGCGAAACGCAGTGCGCGGGCCGCAGTTTGGCTTTGGGCTGTTTCAGTCCATGTCATTGTTATTGTTGTTGCTTCAGCCGGTGGTGGCGACAAATTGCAATGCAACGCATGAAAACACACATGCATACACACACTGACAGACACACACACACATATGCCATTGTACTCAAATTTAGTTGCATTACCTTTCATTGGCACAGTGTTTGTTGTTAGTGTTGCTGTTGTTTGTTATTGTGTGTTTTGTTAAATTTGACATTTAAAGTGGTTTCTTGTTACTATTTTCTGTGCGTTTAGGCTTTGGACATTTTTTGTTGTCACTTGTTTTTGACCTACTCATTTTTCGGCATATCAAATTTTTTGGTAAAACTTGCGACATTTACTCGGTACAACGGCGACACAATGTCGTATCAATTAAACATTTTTTTAGCTTGTCTGCGCTTTTGTTGCTGTAATCTGAGCTTAATTCATGCTTACACGTGTCCAAAAATACTTCTTGTTGTTTGTGTTTTCCTTTTTGAATTTTTAATATGCATATCTGCTTTTCTTATAAATTAGTGCTGGCTAGCAATTTGGCTAGCTTGAATTGTGGAGACATATGAGTGTGTGTGTGTGTGTGTGGTGGCGAACCGCGTAATAGTTGTTTTAAATTTCAAAATGTTACTTTCTCTTAAAAGACAGTCAAACTGGTGTCGTTCGACTTCTACAAGGAGCGCCATCATCTTCTCCTGGGGCATACGCGCCGATCGGTTTGCTTATTAAAGTCTCAGCTCAAAAGATGGCAATGGATAGACATCCATATAACTGACAGCGGCGAGGTATGGGCACTTAAAACAACAGACATCGAGCAAATACTGAGGTTTGAAAGAAAGATACTGCGAACAATACTCGTATATGGTCCTTCCTGCTAGATGACGAAATATATCGGATAAGATATTGTACAATCACGAGCTCGACCCAATGATACTTAATCGAAATGCAATAGGCTTCATAAAAAGTCCACGAATCAGATGGTTGGACACTCGCACAGAATGCCCAAACGGAGAGCTGCCAGTATGAGCCTTCCCGCGCGGAGCGTCTACCAAGCGATCAACCGTATCGACTGGTGGGGGAAAATGATCGGTGGGCCTTCCCCTTCCACTAAAAACTGGTCCCAGTTCGCTGGCAACAGCTATGCAGTCAACATCGCTCCGCGTGTGATAACTGTTTTAAAAGTGTGTTAGGATTTTGGAGTGGCGCGCATGTTGAAATCCAAGGGCAAAATCATGCTGATAATCTTTTTCGACTCTCGAGGCATCGTCCATAAGGAGTTTGTACCTCCGGGAAGCACTGTAAACGCGGCATTTTTCAAAGAAGTGCTCCTTCGACGGAAAAACCGCGTCGCTCGGGTTCGGCCCGACCTCGTCAACAATTGGACCCTTCATCACAACAATGCGCCGGCGCACACCGCCTTCCTCTGCACCTCTGCATTGTTCCGGTGCTTCCTCACCCGCCCTACAGCCCAGACCCAGACCTGTACCCTCCGGACTTCTTCTTGTACCCGCGCCTGAAAAGAAAGCTGAAGGGGAGGCGTTTCGACTCCATCGAGGCGATCCAAAAAACTGTGACAGCCGAATTGAACGCGATTCCGCTGGATGAGTTTAAAAAATGTTTCCAGCAGCGGTGTATTGACGCTCAAGGGTCCTGTTTTGAAGAGTATTAGTTGTATAAGCCAAAAGGTTTAATAAAACTGCTTAAAAAAAGTAAGGCTCATTACTTTTCAATCAAACCCAGTATATAAACAATTGGTCGAAGAGGTCGGGGGGATCAAATAAACGCTGGCTTGAAGATATCACAGCCAACCAGCGGCAAGAACTTTGCGGATTCCAGTCTAAGGACATTCTGCTGATGTCAGTTGCCAGTTTACGGAGTGTATGACCTATCCATTTCCACTTTCTTTCACCTTCTTCAATCTCAACCGGACTTTATTCGCTTCGAGCTATCCAGTTATCCGACCTGTGGAAAATGGTGATCACAAACTGGAAAGGCGCAGTAAAGGATCGGTCTGAGTGGGGAACCGTAGTGGTCTGAGTGGAAGCAATGGTCTGCACAAGACTGTAGTGCTAATGATGTTTATTTTTTTATTATTTGCATGTAATCTAACGACTCTCGCCGATTTTGTGGCTCATACGTGGATTTCAAAGGTAAAAGTGAGATTGCATTATATAATATTTGGCTGGGAAATCACAACCAGCGATTGTTCGTGAGCCGGCAACGTCACATGAAATAGTTCAAAAAGTGCAGAAGCGACTTTGAGCGAAATCCCCGACGAAGTGCCAATCAAATGGCGAAAGAACTGGAAATATCAGACCGTAGTATCCACCGCATAATGAAATACGATCTCAAAGTCAGGCCTTACAAGGTCCAAAAGATCATGCTCACGCCAAAGCAGCAACAAGTCAGACTTGAGAGAGGGAAGGAGTTGCGTCCCTTGGCCGAAAGCGGTCAAATTTCGAACATTGTGTTTTCTGATGAGAAAATTTTTCAAATTGAGCAATTCGTAAACTCCCAAAATGATAGGGCTAATTTGACCGGCCGCTTATATGAGAATTTGAGTCATTGATTGGCCACCAGGAAGCAACAGCCGCCATAGCTTATGGTTTGGGCCGCTGTAACCGCAAATGGGCGCTCTCAAATCGTTTGGAGCGTCGAGCCTGGCGTCAGGGTAAATGCGAAATATTATCGGGAAAGTATTTTGGAGGTTCGTTTGAAGCTGGTGGCAGACAAACATTTCCGTGGAAGATCATGGACGTTTCAACAGGACTCGGCATCGTCTCACAAAGCTCGAGTGAACCAAGAATGGCTAAAAAACAACGTTCCGAACTTCATAACATCGACACAATGACTCTCAAATTCACCAAACGCGAATCCGATGAATTATTCTTTTTGGGCCATTTTAAAGAGCAAGGTCCGAACTAAAAGATTCACCATTCTCGAGGCGCTGAAAAACGCCATTGTCCGCGTGTGAGCCAAAATACCTGCAAGTCACATTCGGTCAGCTCAAGGCAAAATGTGGTCATATCGAGCAAAATAATTTTCCAAACTAACTGTATGGCCTTTTTAATTGGTTACACTTCCCGTGCCGGACCCTGTAGCTGAGATTCGAATGGCTTTCGCCCTTTTCTCTAAGCAGTCATATGAATTTATATAGAGGGTGGTTAAGTTTCAAGGGCCGGTGTTGATTTTGAATAAAATATATTTGTTTTAGGAAATTATTGTCGTTTCTCTTTATTATGCTAATATTGGTATGGCTCAATTACGTACGGAACAAAATATCGGCCAAATAGCCGCCGCGGCCTCGCCGGCACACCTCCAACCGATGGTCCAAATTTTCGATGACGCTGAGGCATAATTGAGGTTCTATGCCGTTAATGTGCCGAATTATCTCATCCTTTAGCTCTTGAATTGTTGCTGGATTATCCACGTGCACCTTGTCTTTCAAATAATCCCAAAGAAAGAAGTCCAACGGTGTCGTTGACGTTTAGGTGTGGTTCACATTCAACATCGGCCTTTGAAATTTAACCACCCTTCATACGCCCACCAACTATTTCAGTTTTTCTCCAACCCGAGCAGCGAAACCCCTTCTTCTGAGCTGCTTATGAGCTTCATGCAAATTAAATTAATGAAACTAACACATTTTTACAACTTTTATTGATCCCCTTTGCCTTAATGCACTTCCTATCGCCCGCACACTTGTTTGCCGCCCCCGCCCTCGCCGCCACCACCTCCATCTACTACTTTCAGCCTCACGCTTTGACGCGCTATTACAAAAAAATTTGAGTTACATTCAAAAGCTTATGAAAGCAATGCTGCAACTTAGCAGCCACCGTTTCCCCTCTACCGCGCTGCCGTTCTACGCTAAATTGCGTTGCCCTCCTTACTTTGTGCGTCACTTGACTCTTGTTGCACTTTGAAGGCGCACCAAGTCGTCACTACACACTTGAGCACGCAACATTTTACATTCTATGACCAACCCCTGCCGCCCCCATCAATTTTTCTCGATTTATTTCACAATTTTCTCGTATTCTTTTTTGTTTTTTTTTTTTTGTTTTTTTTGTGTTGCATATTTTTGCAACTTTTCAAAAAACAATTTTTCCAATAACCAGCCAACGGTTGAGTGTTTTGGCATCTACTCACTCTGCCCAACCCCGCGCGCCAGCTGCTACGCACACTTTTGTACCGAAGCATCGATAAAAGTGAAAAAATATGGATCAAAACAGCCTTCGTGGCATTATTTTCCCCTCCCTCTGTTCCACCGTATGGCACACTAATTGTTTCTCACATTTTTTTTGCATTCGCTGTTGCATCGAAAGCTTTTATGTGCAGCCTTTTTGTCAAAGCAGGTGCACACATTTGGCTGCGGCAGCTGGGCGGAGTGGAAGAGCGTTACTTTGGCTGGTTTTGGCTTGGCGTAGAGGTAGAAAAATTATGAATTTTGTAAACATCATTGAGATTGATTTATTTTTAATTAGTAGCGCATTGCAAGCAGGAAGAGCAAAAGAAGCGGTGGCAGCAGGGACGGAGGCAGCCGAGAGCGTAAAGCTATTGCCCACACGCGCGCCCAATCTGCCTGCATCCTTTTGTGTCAAAGGCTTGTTGTCACTTGTCGCTTTTGCTTTTGCGTTTCTTCGCTTTATGTACTTCGTACGTCCATCCGTCCGTCCATCAGCGCCTCAGTTCGTCTGGCCGCCCATTCACCAATTGTGTGCAGGCTATTTGCTTTTTTGCTTATTTTTTTTATTTGCTTGCATGTTTATGCTGCAGCACAAAGCTACAAATGCAAATTAAAAATTATAATCGCACATTAAGCCGCCTAAAGGTAGACTACATGTTTAACCATGCAGCAATAGCGACTTTCTTTGGCGGCACCGGATACCGCCCACGCCATAGTGCTGAAGTGAAAGAGCATGCAGAGGCGGCATACGTATACAGTTAATGGCACACACACAGACGCACGCATCAACTTGCATATGCACTAACGCATTCAGTTACTTTGAAAGTTGTTGCAAGATGAAACTAACTCGTTCGCATATTTTTCACAAGTGCACTCGACGCGGCATTTACAAAGCAAACGGCAAGCAGCAAGCAAGTAAACAGGCAGCAGGCAGCAAGAGCAATAGCGCGAACGCAGAAAGGACGAATGAACACGCTTATAACGCACAAGCACGCAGCCGAACAAGCACATGCGCCCACACACATCTTGCAACATATGCATTTAGATGTGTTTGTAGGTATGCTGCAGTTTACACACTTACACATTTTGTGGAAATGAAAGGGACGCGAAAAATTGCTTTGATCCTTTGCGTCACCGAGTGATTTGCTTTAGTTGCAAGTAGTTCGCTTTTTATTATACACTCAGATCGCTACGCTCGAAACGTTGCCACTTTGCGCGTCAATGGGCAGGACTCGAGAAGGATCTGAAGGACTTTCTAAGAAAGCTTATATGTACACATAATTCAAGCATACCTCCTATGTTAGTTATTTGACCGAGTTTCTCTCCCAATTTGTGGTTGCTTCTTGATATGGCCCAACAAACAGAAGAATTCAGAGTCCCGGAACGGGGACCGCCTCCGAACGGCATATGGTTTCTATGAGGGTACCGATGCGGTACCAGCTGTTGGTAGCAAAGGAGGAGGCAGACCTCCTTAGGTGGAGGAGGACTTGGCTTCACTTGGTTTGTCCTACTGGCGCCGGTTAGCACGAGAAAGCAACAGCTGGCGCGCTTTGTTAACCTCGGCCAAAAGCGCTTAAGCGGTTACCGCGCCAACAAAGTAGAAAAAACGATTAATTTTCTTGTCACTGAATGGAATTTGAAATCTGACGGCAAGAATCAGAATGAATCTATCCTCTTAATCCTCCTATTAAAGGGAACCTATATATATAATTGGTGCGTACATCCTTTTTGGATGTTTGGCCGAGCTCCTCCTCCTATATTTGTGGTGTGCGTCTTGATGTTGTTCCACAAAATGGAGGGGCCTACAGTTTCAAGCCGACTCCGAACGGCAGATATTTTTGTACGAGGTGCTCTTTCACGGCAGAAATACACTCAGAGATTTGCCATTGCCTGCCGAGAGGCGACCGCTATTAGAGAAATGTTTTTCTTAATTTTGGTGTTTTCACCGAGATTCGAACCGACATTCGCTCTGTGAACTCCGAATGGTAGTCACGCACCAACCCATTCAGCGCACGGCGGCCGCCCTTATCATGTTGCTAATAAAAGCAAATGTCTTTGTTAAGCCAAATGAAGTTTCGAACATCCGATTCCTGCTTTATCTCTGCCTAACTTATGAAAAACTGTTTAAGTCGCTACAATTACAGTCTTGTATATCAATCGACAAGCTCGAGTTGATTGCTTCGAGTCCCTTCAATCCTACGGCCTTCAAAATTTGATACTTTTAATTACTTCTCAAGACGTATTTTCCTTCAAAAGACTAGTTGTTCTTCTCAACTAGCAAAGTTCTTCACCTATGTATCTTTTCGCTCAGACCCTTACAATACTTGGGAGACATGACAAGTGTGCGAAAACATAAGACTATAAAAACAACCTCTGCTCAATATCAGCCAAATATCTCCGACCACACAAACCCATTGAGCTCTAACAAATAAAACAAGCTCACTCCGCAACTCAGATGAACTACATGCACTTCTCTATAGTTACTGGCGCGCTCTTCCCAAGCCACACAAGCGAATCTAGCTGACAGTGCCAGTGTTATCCATTTTAAGGATCGCTTTCGACTTCACGCTAGTCGAACACTGGAGAGCAATTCTAATACAAAGCTCTCAAATCGATGTAAAGAAGTTCGTACTAACAGTTAGCCCTTATCAAAATGTCCACACTGTCCTTTCATGTTCTTTTACTTCTGAAGCTTCAGTGTAATTGCAAGTTTCATACTGTAGGTCTTCCACTTACTTGTGGTTATCTGAGAGCAACCATCTTCAACTCAGAAACTAAGTACCGGCGATGGGAAATAAATCATGATGTAGGCTGTAGGTTAGGTTAGGTTGAATCGGTAGTCCACTGTGGGATACACTCAGCCTCCCACCGCGCGTGAGAAAGTTGTCCTTATTTTTCAGTATGTATTTTTCAAAAATTTTAGAAGACCCCTGGTTTCCATAGTGCTGAGATCTTCCAGTTCACTAAAGAATTGTCTACCTAAATGGTGAATCTAAGTCTGGATAACTCAGGATAATGGCACAGGAGGTGCGAGATCGTCTCCTCCTCTTCCTCGTCTAGAAAACTTCTGCAGAAGTCTTGTGTTTGCATACCCATTCACTTGGCGTGTCTGCCTATCAGGCAGTGTGCTGTTATAACTGAAATCAGTGAGCTAAGATTGGCCTTGCTTTGGCTTCTTCTCTCTTCGTTGTAGCTGCAAGTAAACGGCCTTGTTTCAAGTTATCCAGCCATGAAGTTGTGTGACCTTTTTTCTCATCCAACTGCGTGAATACTTTACTGTTTGTCCCATCTTCTATAGATATCGAAAACCATCCACTAAGTCGGGGAAAGAACAGTTTAGTGGGTTTAGCTGGAAAGATTCTCTTGGTTCGCCAAGAAAATGGCATCTGGAGCATTCAGCAAAATGGAAGAGAAAGATTGTAGAAATATTTCCATCTAGAGAGCAGCGGGTCTAACCTTAGGATAAAACAAACTTACTTCCTTTGTGGAGTGAAGTTGAGAATAGCAAAGATTCGAGATCCTACGCTTGCTGCCTTTGTGTCACACTAAGCGAATTGTAGCGCCCAACCACTCGTGTGTTTCCTATTTAAATTATTCCATTCCCCATTATTTTCGCAAGTCTTTCAGCGCATTGCTTCCGCACGGCACGCAATTTTTTAACAAACATAAAAAGACATTAAAGAATTAGGTACACAAACGGAGGAGAGTGAAGAAATAAGGCTGAGGAAGAAAGTAAAAACTGCAGACTAAGCATTAAAAAATGACATGAAATAAACTAAAGTAGCAAAGAGGAAATTTCAAGGATTATATAGAAACTACACACACTCGAAACAAGGCGAGGAAAACGAAAAGAAAAGAAAGAGGAGAGCGGCGAAAAGAGTGCACCCATATGGCCAGAATACACCCATCGTAGTGACAAAGAGCACAGATTAGTTCCAAGACATGCAGGCGCAAGGCAGTGCGTGACTGCGTGATGTGAGGGCATGAGAAGTTGAGGTAAATGTTGGAAGGCAGGGAGGGAAGGTGCAGTCAAATAGAAGAAAAAAGTGCACGAAGAACAAAAAGCGAACAGCCTCAAGATAGTGAAAGGTCGTCGTCATCGTCAGCGTCAACGTGGCAAACAACAACAATAGCAGCAACAATAAACGCAAAAATTGTGGCCAACAGCAACAGGCGCTGCAGCGGGGTAAGTAGTGGTGGCGATGGGGCGACAACTACTGTGCAAGATGGCAAAAGTAGCAGCGAAAAATTGCGAAACATAAAAATTGCCTCCTGTGCTTGCTTGAGTGCCTCGCTATCGCTCCCCGCATGTGCGCTGAGCAAAGGATGTGATTGCAAAGGATATGGCGATATGATGACAGTAGAAATATTTCAGTCGTATTGTGGTTGCATCATAGCAGAATATTACGCATGCAACAATGCATATGTTGCAAACACGCACACAGCCACATATCCACAAATGTACACATGTTTACAAGTAAGTGCAATTGCAACTAATCAGCGTAAAAATGGCAAGACTACGCGTTGAGTTATTGCAGCGGCTAGGATGGGGTAGCACCGAGATGACTTATAGAGTTGTAGGCGTCATGTGAGTAGCTAGTTATGTTGCGTGAGTTGTTTTATTGGCTCAGCGTTGCATGCGTGGCGCCTGTTTTTTTTATTTCTTTTTTTTTTGTTCTTAGCCTCCCTATTTCTATTTGGCATTTACCACGTCAACAGTTATAGCTACCATAGAATTGAACTTTTTCCCAGGCTGTTGTTGTTAATGTTCCACGCCTTACTGATTACTGCTATCTTTTCTATTTCTCTATTTTCTTGATAGGATAACTAGAATAATTTTTAAACTTTTTCAAATTTTATATTCAAAAAAAATAATTTCTTGATGCTATCCCTTAAATTTGTTCTATGGCCAAAAGAAAAAATCATTTATATTTTTATTTAATATTTACCCGTTGCCATCAGATCTTGGAAAATTATAATTGATTTCCTATGGGAAAAACACTTTCTGTAAATTCGGTATAAAATGTTTACAGATCGATATATTTTAATATGCTCCTTTAATTCCAGTCATAGAATGCCATAAACTTCCAAATGACTTATCTCAGTATTTCAATGTAAACCTCATTTGGGTGTCAGATCATAGAAATAGAGCAGAAAACTGTATGCCAGATGAACTTGCCAAAAAGGCTACAATCAAACGATTCAATCGGATAAAGCGTTGAGACTCATGCCCATAGCCACTTGTTAATTACTGCTAGATAGGCTAGATAGGGAAACTATTAGAACAGTAAATTCGAAATAGCAAAACCTAACAACATGCGAATTATGCAAACGAATTAAGACATGGCCGAAACTCAACAGAACAGCGGTCGGTCAAAATGCCTGCTAAAACTGAACAGAGAGTATAGAAGAACTTTAATAGGCGTTTTCACCGGTCATTGTCTAATAATAGGACTATGAATAAGTTCGTTTCGGTTTTACAACAGATGGCGTAACTTGATTATTATTCCATCGATCCACATTTCCAAACATTCATTGGAGAGCTACTGTCGTAAGGCACAAACGTCAGTATAAGTTTTTTATTTGAAGCGTAAACAACAATATTTTTACCACACTTGAAAATGTCGAATTTCGTGCCAAATAATGTGTTTTTGCGGGGAATTCTTCTTCATTATTTTAATATGAAGAAAAAAGCAGCCGAAAGTCATCGTATCTTGGTGGAAGTTTATGGTGAGCATGCTCTATCTGAGCGAACGTGCCAGAAGTGGTTTGCACGCTTTAAAAGTGGTGATTTTGGCTTGGAAGACGAAGAACGCGAGGGTGCGCCGCCAAAGTTCATGGATACCGAATTGGAGGAATTGCTCGATCAAGATCCGGCTCAAACGCAAGAAGAGGTTGCAAAAACTTTGGGAGTTGATCAATCAACCATTTCCAAACGTTTAAAAGCCATGGGAATGATCCGAAAGGTAGGCCATTGGGTGCCGTATGAATTGAAGCCAAGAGACGTTGAACGCCGTTTTATGGCATGCGAACAACTGCTTCAACGGCACAAAAGAAAGGGTTTTTTGCATCGAATTGTGACTGGCGATGAAAAGTGGGTCCATTACGACAATCCAAAACGTCGGGCAACGTATGGATACCCTGGCCATGCTTCAACATCGACGTCGGCGCAGAATATTCATGGCCTGAAGGTTATGCTGTGTATCTGGTGGGACCAGCTGGGTGTTGTGTATTATGAGCTACTGAAACCGAATGAAACGATTACGGGGGATGTCTACCGACGACAATTGATGCGTTTGAGCCGAGCACTGCGAGAAAAACGGCCGCAATACGCCGATAGACACGACAAAGTTATTTTGCAACATGACAATGCTCGGCCACATGTTGCACAAGTGGTCAAAACATACTTAGAAACGCTCAAATGGGATGTCCTACCCCACCCGCCGTATAGTCCAGACCTTGCGCCATCCGATTACTATCTCTTCCGATCGATGCAACATGGCCTGGCTGACCAGCACTTCCGTAATTACGATGAAGTCAAAAAATGGATCGATTCGTGGATTGCGGCAAAACCGACCGAATTTTTCACAAAGGGAATCCGTGAATTGCCAGAAAGATGGGAAAAAGTAGTAGTAAGCGATGGACAATATTTTGAATATTAAATTTGTAACCATTTTACGTCAATAAAGTTTCAAATTTCGAAAAAAACCGCACGAACTTATTCATAGTCCTATTAGGTAGCCATGCTAGAGCCTGGGAGTTTCATACTACGATTATTGGGGAAGCTGCCATAACACAGAAGAGAAGGAAATTGTTAACCACCTCCTTTGTGAGTGTGAAAGATTAGCTAGACGGAGATTTTACACGCTTGCCAATGCATTTTTAACAGATGTAGCGGATATAGCGCATCTTAAACTAACGAAGTTAAGCTCGTTTATAAAAGCCGCAGGATGGTTGAAAAGGGATCCCATAGGAAGAAGTTCCAGTGGTATCGCAACGGGCCTACGACAGGCTTATGTGTGTTATATTGGCAACCACCAGACCTGCCTACCTACCGGCCTTAATTTCTCTACACAAAACTATTCATTATTAAAAATCCCCAAAATTAAAGGAAAGTGTTAAAAATAAAAAAATTAAAAACAAAAATACTAACTAAATTTTTTTTAATTTTTAACACTTTCCTTTAATTTTGGGGGATTTTCAAAATAAAAAAAAACCAAAATTAATAACTTTTTTTTCTAATTTTTAACATTAAAAAAAATAAGTTATTATTTTTGGTTTTTTTTTTTAATTTTTAACAGAAAAAAAAAGTTATTATTTTTGGTTTTTGTTTTTAAGTCCCCCAAAATTAAAGGAAAGTGTTAAAAATTAGAAAAAAATAGTTATTATTTTAATTTTTAACATTTTTCAAAAGTAATAACTTATTTTTTAATTTAATTTAATTTTAAGTAATATACCATTTTTTAGACATTTTTGAAGAGAAGTTCAAAGAGGAAAATAAAAAATATCGGTCGATGTTTATACCGAAATTGTTTTAACCAGAAAACTGCCTTTTTTCTTAGGCAAATTCAATACAAATAGTAAGGAAATAAAAATATGGTTGAATAATTTGTTTGTCATAGAATACATTTTGGGGAGCATCATCAAGAAAAAAAAATTTTTTTGGACCCACCCTAATACCATTATACATTAATCTCTAAAATAAAATAAAAATGTTTTCTATATTTTTTGTGAATCTTTTTTACACCAAGTAACCTTAACTGATAGACAAATTTAGGCTTAACAGTTACGGTTATTTGTTTTTGACCCACCCTAATACCATACAGATTAAGCTCTAAGATATGTTTCTATATTTTTTGTGAATTTTTTTACACCAAGTAACCTCAACCGATAGACCAGTTTAGTCTTCAAAGTTCGGTTTTTGTTTATTGGACCCACCCTAATACCATATAAATTAATCTCTAAAATATTTTGTTATATTTTTTGTGAATTTTGTTTTACACTAAGTAACCTCAACTGATAGACCAATTTAGGCTTAACAGTTACGGCTTTTTGTTTTTGACCCACCCTAATACTATATAGATTAACAATCTTCATACAAAAAAGATGCTCCAAGCAAATCATAAAGTTTGGTATATTTTCTTACTTTCATCAAAATATTTTTGCGCAACAAAAGGTTATTCGTAGACAGAATAGTACTGAAAATACTTCTAAAATATTTTTTTTTTTCGTATTTTTTTTATTTCTTTTTACACCTCAACTGATGGACAAATTTATACTTAATAGAGAGTTTTGAAAAAAATCTACTGACATATACTAAATTATTTAACTTTTCATAAAATTTTCAACACGTTCTCCTTATGCGAATTTTATCTATCGCCTCAACCCGAACAGGAAAATGTCATATCCTGCGCTGTCAGCTGAATACGAAGCTTCTCCTCCTCCTATTTGTGGTGTGGCAGATAATTTCTTAAGCGGAGCTTTTCATGACAGAAATTCACTTGCAGGCCTGCCATTGTCCGCTGACGGGCGGACCACTATTAGAAACAACTTTTTCTATCACTTCTGGAACGAAATTCATATTCACTCCAAGGTCGCCTCATTGTATGTTGTCGTCGTCCAAACTTTTGCGCTATACTGCAAGACAGCCAAGGTGACAGACTTAACATATAATCACTCACATTACACTGCTTATTTACATTTATTAATGTTTGGCCTGCTGGAAGTAGTTTAGAATTCTGTGCATTACAAGGCAGGGCAATCGCAGAAAACAGTCAACAAAGTTTGAAATATTTTGAATTGGATTTGTAATGTTTTTTTGCATTATAGGCTGGCTGAGTAGGTTCGGGTCTCGTCTCCAGTAATTATGCTTTCGATAATATTTTAGAACAAAGTTCGGCACGCTTGAAAGTCCTTCAACCTCTCGTACGCTGTTGCTTTCGACATTAGCGAGACTCTGCAAGCTACAGTCAACATTTTCAGTGGCTCTCATCATAATATCATATTTTCGTAAGAGCACAAAGTTTCAGGCACATTTTTTGCTTAAGTAGCTTCAGTATAGCGAAATTTGTAGAATTCGCTAAAGCAAAACAACATTTACACTGCCTGACAGATTGCCCTCAGAAGTGGCATGCAAAAGCAGCTGTCAAAGGTACTTACTAACCTGGGAAAGGAATGATTTGGACAACATCACAAGTACGATTCTTTTAAATGAGAAGTTCCGGGCGTTTTTCGAACTGAAAGTATGAGTTTAGTTTTTTTTCTGCGCTTCTATTTTGTTTTATTGCCTGCAATTTCACACTGAGTGTAGATATGTTGCAAGTGGCAAGTGAAGCGTGCATGTGTCGCGACGTAAGGAGGAGTTTACCAACAGACAGCAAGCAAGTGATCTGCACTGCCCTTTGGTTTTGACTATGACATCTTGCATGCATTTGGAGACCTTTTCAGTTAATGATGATAATAAATTATAGCAGAGCCTTAAATGCGAACCTCAAATTATTCTAATACAGAAACTTCCACATTTAAATGGAAGGTACTAACACTTTTTTTGGGATCTTACAATCATATTTTTGGTGGTTTGTTTTTAGTAGTTGCTAATCTTACAATAACAAATTATCCAATTTCTTAGCGAAAATCGGTTCTTTGATTTCCAGGTTTCAACCAAATTTTTCTTTAACAAATGCGTTTTAATTTTGCTGGTGTACACCACAAAAGAAATTTTCTTCGAGGAGCTTCCGGAGATCAAGAAACATGCCTTTCTCATCGAATTACGGATAGCCTTTAAAGAGCCAACAGTTAACGGCAGAATTGACGGTATATACCTATGAAACCGGAATTCAGGCATATTTATAAAGATTGAGCTAAGCGAAAGCTTTGGATTTTCGAAATGTATCAGCTGATTTTTGCCATGGACCTCGTACATAAAAGTTGAGCTTAAGCTTCGTATTACAACTCCGAGCTTAAGCTTAATTTGACTCGAATAAACTTGTAAGAGCTCAACCTCTTAAGGCTGCTTCGAAAGCTTCTTCCTATTACTTCAGTGAAAGCCTACAAGGAAAGCTATTGGAAGCTTGAGCTCACTACAAGAGATTCTGATGAGACTCAGCTCTATCAGATTACCGCTTGACTAGTACCTTGTTTTTCATGCAAATAAAATCGCTCGTTAAAACAAGAAATCGAGCAAAAATTTCGAAAGTTATAATTTCATTATTCTTCTTCTTGATCGGGCGATAACTGCTTAGGCGATTTTGGCTGAATTTAACAAAGCGTGTCAGTTGCTTCTTTCTCGTGCTAACCGGCGCCAGTTAGACACACCAAGTGAAGCCAAGTCTTTCTTCACCTGATATTTATTCATTTTTTAAGTTAAATCACTGCTTTACTTTTTTTATTTTCTTACCACCTTAGCGTCCGATTATTCATTGCATTCCTTGCAGCAAACATTAAGTTAGTCCCACTCAAAATTTCATCAAAATATCTCATCGTGCAATGAAATTCCCTACATTTTTTCTTTCAGATTCAACATTTTTCTTCCTTTCATCAAAACTGAATTTTTCTAACTGTCAAGCAATTCACCAGACATTTACCAAAATCGCTTCACCACCATACTTTTGAAATTCGAGTTTTAAATAATCAACAAAAATTTCTTCTCTCAGAATTCTAAAGTTTACCAAAACACAATCCAAATCGCTTTCCATAACAAAAAACAAAGAAACGTGAAAACTTAAATTCAACTACGTACAAATAACCAAATTTTGAGTGTACTATCGTTGACCTGGTTTCACACGGCAGTAACAACAAAAACAACAATTTAAAATATGCATACAACAAAAACACTATGGGAAAAATACAACAAGCCAAAATCAAACAAAAAAAAACTTTTAGGAACAATGCAAGCGATTTCCAATCGCATATCACAAATCAATGGCACCAGCGGCAAATGCCAGCGATAACAACAAAAAAATAATAACAACAACGGTTACCCCAACAGCAGTGCTGATGACAACGTCGGCAAAGCGTGGTGGCACTTCCGTTGGCGCTAAATTTTCGAAATGCCAACAACAACATTTTTCAGTTTCTTTTTTTTTTTGTATTTTTTGTACTCACTCTCGAGCATTTCCCGTGCGCGGCAGCGCGAATAATAAAAATGTGAATGAAATGAATGTAAGAATGAAAGAGTTTAGGAGTAACGAAAAATTAAGGAAATAAAATCAAGTAAGGACGTGTTCGTCTTCGGTGGGTAACTGAAGATAGAAAGTTTTTAAATGAAAAGCAACTTAAAAAAAGAAAACTTGTTTTCCAATATTAGTTTAACCCATGAACGGGTCTGAAGGAAGATATTGGCTATAAGTTATGGATGCGCGAATTCTAAATACGAGTTTAGGTGTACAAAACTGGTCAGATCTGCATAAATCTCACCTGTGCTATAAGTAAGGGATTACACAAGTTGTCCCCCTTTTGCTGAACGCGTGCGCTTGTTACGCTCTGGCTCGAATTGCCTATATCCTCTAATTGATTGGGGAAGTAGGCCCCAAAACACGTGTCTTATTTTGCTGAAAGTCTTCCCCTGTCTTAGCAAAGTGGTATTTTTTCTCGCTTCAATTAAGAGTCTTTAGTCTAAAGCTTCTACATTTAACAGTCTCCCGAACCAACAACAGGGCGGCAAGTGTGTGTATCAATCAGGCAGCAGTAGATATTAAGGCATCGCCATGTGGGAATTAGCTATAAGGTTGGAGGTGGAGTATTCAAACTCAAATTCAGGCTACCGGATCACTGCAGTGTGTTCAAGGAAAAGGAGGCCGCAATTAAAGAGGCAGCCGACTGGCTACTTACTTGCGTAATAACTGTTAAGAAGGTAAATATTTACTCCGATAGCCAAGCGGCAATTAGGGCCCTAGGATCTATTATGGTGCATTCGAAACTGGTCAGGGAATGCCTGGTCTCTCTCTCGATTGCATCAGAACTCTTCGATATAAAGATAATCTGGGTATCTGGTCACAGTGACATTACTGTAAACTGCGAAACCGACGAACTGGCCAGACAAGGGACCTGTGAGGTAGTGTGCCCGCGAAAGGAGAGGATCAGAATCCCCTTGACAACCTGCGCACTACTCCTGGAAGGATGGGCTTTGCACCAACTCAGCGAGCGCTGGGTAAGTACACGAACGTGTAGGGTCGTGAAGTCCTTCTGGCCACGTTTGGATAGGAGACGTTCGAGGGATATTCTGAGGAAAACAAAATCTCATCTAGTCCTTTTTACGTCAGCTGTATGGAGGATGAGGTGGGATCATTTAAGCACCTGCTTCTCAGCTTCCCAGCTCTGGCGGTACTAAAATTCAACCATCTTGGTTCTCACTTCTTTCGCCTGCTGATATAGCAGGTGTTGATAACAAGAATCTCATGAACTTCATCAGCAACATAAACAGGTTAGCGCAACCGCAGACTAGTCACCATTTATAGTCCACAAACCCTCAACCCTCACCATCCCTTTCCCTTTCGTCCTTTTTTCCTTCACCTCTTTTCCCCCCCTTGCAATGCTATCACAACGGATGCACCAAACTTCTTTCGTCCAAATGGGCCCACTCTCTGGGCACCCATCACTACCTACATAGAGATAGAACCGTGGAATTGTTTATCAATCATGAAAATTGCGAAAAGATTTTAGAATTTGGGGATAAGCTTTTGAACTGCTTAAACAATATAGCCAGCACTGCGCTAAGGTACCTGACACAGTTCGGTCAGAATGTTGAATAATTTTTGAAGGCTCACTGCCGCGGGATCCGCAGAACAAATTTCCACCTATGACTCTCGCTTTTGCACTATAGAACTATGTGTCGCAACGCCTTATCGATCATCAACGCCACGGCAACAACACCAAGGAGGCTTTCTCTTCCTCTACCCTACTGATTCTTAGATTTGCCAAGTTGCCAAGCTCCCGAACTTTGTCTAGAAACTTTCAAATACTGCCGATGAATGATTTAACACCAGAAGGGAACACAAAACGGTATTCAGTGAGGAGTCTATCAAACACAACGGCTTTGAGAAGAAGATTCATAAAAGGCTGTTGCAAAGCGAAACTTTCGCCGCTTATGAAATATATTTCTCACAGTCCATCAAATTAGGAAGGACGCCACTTGTTTTGTAGTTAAGCAGGGCTTACTTTATTCAAATCTGCTGCTTCATTCCTTAAATTTTGCTTACATGTTGAGAAGAGCCTTGCAAAGTAAGGCCGTTTGAAGAATTTGGTCTTAAGAGTTTTATAGTAATTTTTACCAGCCGCGTGCTTGCGCCGCACTTAATTTCTGTTCTTCAACTACTTTTTTTCTTGGTGTTGTAAAGAAGCGAAACGAATGGGTGGGGTGATGAAGCACAGTTGGCATTCGTATATATGGTAAGCACCAACGTCAATGTTGACAGTTATGATTTCGAAGTTGTAAGAGACTTCGTTTATTTTGGAACCAGCATTAAGACTGATAATAGTGTACGAGAAAGAAACGATTGGCGCGCTTTTTTAAACGCTTAAGCATTTATCGCGCAACTAAAGAAGAAGAAACTGATCAACCAATAAAGTTAGATAATTTCTAATAAAATTTTTCATACAAACGTCATAAAAAAATATCAGCATTTCGACATTTAAGTTTCAAAAATTAGCAATTTATGCCACAATCCAAGCGCATACATTAAAGGTGGTGGCACCAGACCAACAACAATTTTTTGTACGTTTAATTGTCAAAGAAAAGTATTGGCAATGTAGAAAACGAAGTATGAATTCGCCTTGCTTCATTCTGGGCCGACAACCACATGAACACGGCGAAAGAAAAAAACAAATCAGCTGATACCACCTTTAATAGATTCGCCTTGCCGCAATCTGAGGAATTGAGCAGGAAGCAGATCGCCCATGACTCACTTTGTCATATAAGCGCTCAAAAGCTTAATCGCTCAGGCGTAAACCATTCTCTAATTTTGTAAGCAGACCTTTCTATTTAAACAAATAACAGTTTGTAGTTTTAAAAAGACTATCCATTTAGTCCCAAAGTTGACATTTTTTTAAAAGGCTTCAATTCTTGATTTGGCTCCAGCTTCCCAAATGTTTGTAAACATCGGCAGGCAGCCAGACAGACCTGTCGCCTTCTCCTGAGTTTCCCAATTTGCATGACCCAACTTAATATACCATTTGCTGCCACGAAAGGTATATGAATTATAAGCGGAAGAAAGCGCTAAGCGCACTGCGCCGACTGTCCGTCCATTTGCCAAGTGCTGCGAGTCGCAACGACATTGCCCCAATCGCAGTTATACTTGTCAACAAAAATTCAAGCTGCAATAAGATTTCGTATAAAAACAACAATAATAACAACTTAACAATATAGTTGCGTTTTAGTTATAGCGCCATTTGAGCCGCCGAAGAACCTGCCACAATTGCTGGCGCTACCATTGCAACGGTAGCTAGTGTGCATGTTGTTGTTGCGGCACGGGCATGTTACTGTGTGAGTTTTTGTTGTTGTATTTGTAGCGCGCAATTCGTTCACTGCCGGTGTTTTTTGTTTCACCGCGCCCCTTATTGCCCTTATTTTCGCGCCAGTTTGCCACTGCCGCTGCCTCAACTTTTCCCAACCGTCAATTTTGCATATAGATTTTTTTTCCTTTCAGTTTTCTTATTTTTGTTCCAAATTTTTTCGTGTTCCTTTTTAAGCTGCGCTATTTGGTCGTTGTCGTTACGATTTGTTCGGGAGTTGCCACACGGCGCGGTGCATTGCACATTCAGTTCCATTCAATCATTTCGATTTTTTACACAAATTTTTGGGTTTTGTGTTTTTCATGCAGTTTTGGTTATTTTTTTTGTTGGCGTTATACCCAAATGCGCTTAGCATTGTTGTTGCGTGCTGTTGACGCTGCACTTTGTCCCATGCAAGTTGTCGCGCTGCTTGCACTTTATCCTCGTTTACGAGCTCTTCTTCTTCCTCACGTTCTCCTCTTACTCCTCCTGCACCTCTTTTCAGCCTGCGCCTGGTCGCCCCTTGTGCCAGCCCAGTGTGCAAAAATATTTGGGCGAAAAAACTCTCCGCAAATTTTTGGTGATTTCTCATGTTGTTGTGTGTGTGTGTGGTGTTTTTTTTTTCTTTTTCTTTTGCATTTTTATTGCATCACTCATGTATCACTGCTCTAATTGTTGTTGTGGTTTTTGTTGTTACCTGCGATGTTCTTGTCGCATTCACTGCTCGTCTACAGTTTTATTGGGCTTCCTGCCGATTTCGATTTCATCTCCTCGCCCCATTCCCGCATCCACACTTTCCCACTCCTCCTTTGTTCTTATGCTGCTCGTATTTCTCGTTTGTCGCTCCGAATTTTTGGCAATCTATCGCCACCGCCGCCGTAGCCGCTGCCTTCCCACTGTTGTTGCTTCGTTTCACGCTTCCCTCCTCTTTCTCACATTCTCTACTTCCTTCAACCACTCAATTTGCATTTCAACTGGCTGCTTGACTGGCATTCACACTGCTGCTACCGGCTGACTGCTGACTGCTGGCTGCTTGGCCGGCCATCCAGCCGCAAAAGGGGTTAAATGCCATACACGAAACCGTCGGTGTGTTGTCATCGTGGCGGTGGTTTCCTATTGTTATTGTTGTTGCTCATGCTTTTTAATTTTGTGTTGGCTTGCAAATAATTTTTGGCAATTTTTACTTTTACTTGCGTTGCTGCTTCTTCTGCTTCTTATTATTTCTCTCCTTGCCCTTGTGCACCTCCACCTCCACCTCCAGTTCACTTCTCACTTTCTCATCAACCGCAAAAGTGTTCGACCGACCTTTTTTGGTGTTTTCCAGTGGCAACAATGCGTGCTTTTACAGCGGACACCAAATTGGTTGGCACACAACCGTCCGTTGTTGACCAAATTTCGTGCGTACAAACAAGCTGAAATGCATGCTTACAAACACACACACACTTGTGCATTCACTTAGCTGCTATTGTCTGTAGTCCCGTCGAGCAGATGCTCATGGTCAGTTGCCGAATATTTTGACCCCTTATCTTGGCGTTTGGTTTTTGGCTTTTACGCATTTCCGCTGCTGTTGCAAATTTTTGGTTCTGTTTTCGTGTTATTGCCGTTGTTTCTTTCCTGTTCGGTTTTACTTTTATAGTTGCCTCAATTGATATTTACAGATATTTCCTTGTTTTCTCTCCATATGTTTGTTTTCAGATAATCATCCGCAGAAACGAGACGGTTGACCATTTTCGTGTAAAATATTAAATTAAAAAAAAGGAAAAAAAAATTAATATTTTTTCTTTCGTTGTTGTTTGCATGAAGCTGTTTTCGGTGTCGGAGAAGTTTCCAGTATTTTAAAGAACCTGCGCTTGTTACGAGATTTACTGGGTATTAGTTCCTTTCTCAAATCACGTCACTGAGTTCGAACAAAGTCACTTTTCCACTTTGCAGGTCAACTTCAACAACCTCAAAGAAGCAAAGAAACAAGAGAATCAAAATGCCTCAATCTTAGGCCAGAGGGAGCAGGATAGTTAGGGAGAAGGTGCTTTGATAATTCCATCCCTTCCTCCAAACAACTGGCGCTTAAAGAACTCGAAGCAACACCGAGTCTCCCGACACGCATACCTTACAAACAATGTTCGGTAAGTGCTCCACAAAATTCGAAAAAGAAAAAGGCTTTCTTAACCTTAGAAGCCACCTCGAGCGTATTCGATGGCATTGTTTTTGATCCACCAGAAGGATATCGTGAGCTTACAAGTTTATGTACTTGCCCAGCGCTCGCCGAATTGAGGCAAAGTTAACCTTTCCAGAAGCAGATCGCAGCAAGGCAAGGGGAATATTCAGACTCTCTAATTAAAGTTAAAAGATCTTTAGTTGTCGCATTCCCAACAATAATCGCATCAGCTCTACATTTCCTAATTACACTCGACTTATACCGGACACGAATTTGAAGCTTGTAAAATACCTTGAAAGATCTCAACAACCGCCAGACATATTTAGCATCCTACCTCAGGGGATATTGGCATGCGATGCAGTTGTGAAAGTGAGTATACACCCACACTACGAATCTCCTATATAGGTGTGCCCGGTACTGAATACCCATGATATCTCTTTGTAGACTGCTTGATTGTATCTCAAAATGTCTTGGAATGAGGTTCTGATGGTTAAAATCTTGAAAAACTAAGGTTTTCAATTGCCGACGAATCGGCCAACCGTGGATCAGCGGTGCCCCCACAGGGGCCAGAGCCAATAATCGGAATCAGTTCCGCAGGAATCAAGAATTGAATCAGCGATTATGTAGCCAATCTACACAAAGAGCGATGGTCAGGTCTAGAACGCTGCAGAACTGCAAAGTGTTTTGTGACAAGTCCGAACAGAAAACTGTCAAACTTTCTACTAAAACTTAGAAGGAAAGACATTCGGTTGATGGTCGGCATCATTACAGGACACAACCCATGGGGTCAGCATATGGCCACCATTGGAATCATCGAGGACCCGGTATGCCTGTCATGCTTGGAGAAGGCGGATAGCACTGAGCACTTTCCCTATGAGTGTCATGCCTTTGCTAGAGCACGGCTACGAATATTGGGTTCCGATGTCATGGGTAATAATCGTTCTCTAAAACTGGAGGATATTTACAGATTCGCCAAAGAATCTGGAAAATTCTCACAGGACTAACTATCTCTATCTCTGTCTCTATTCTTTCTGTGATACTTTTCTCCTTCACTCCTTGACTATCTACCCCCTTTCCAGAGCTTTAAATACAATGAGCTTTTGAGCCTGAGTGTTTTAGGGGCCACCAAATCTCCTGGCGCTCCTTGGCTAGACCTTTTCAAATTTCAATTTCAAGGTTTTCAGTTATTTAATGCCTGATAAATATCCTTTCTAAAGGGGTGCGTCGCCTCATGAAACGTGGTATGTAAAAAACACTGCTTTGGTTACTCAATCTATAAGAAAGAGCAGATTGGGCCGTTGGCATAGTTACAGAAACAAATTGATCCTACTGTAAGGCCCCTACAACATCCAGGAAATAACTAAAAAAGTAGAATTTGGCAAGTCCGCCGGTTATGCGAAGCGGAAGACGGGCTCAGGATGCGGTAAAAAGCCTAGCTTGAGAGAGAATCGCTATCTGGAGTGCATGAGGAACGCGAAAATGCATATGCTGAAAATTTGTGCGAGAACAATTCGTGAAAGACTGCAGTGTTGGGCTATAACTGATTTAGGGCCAGTCAAAAGTATACGAAAAACAAAACGGAGATTTTTGAACAAAAAACAAGTAGACTGCAATTTATTGAGTGTAAATTTAATTGTTTTGGTTCCTGCAATAAGTTTGATATCGATCGAAATCGTGGAAAGAACACTGCAAAACTTCATGAATTGACAGCAAACCGAGAATGCGAAAACATGATTGTATCACAACAAAACGGAGACTAGGTCGATACAGTGGACCTTTCGTGGCGAAACAAAGCTTAAGAAGATCAAGGAAAGTTTTATCGGGCAGCAAGTTCATCTCGGCCGCCGTAGCCGAATGGGTTGGTGCGTGACTACCATTCGGAATTCAAAGAGAACGTAGGTTCGAATATCGGTGAAAGACCAAAAATGAAAAAAAAGTTTATTCTAATAGCGCCTCTCGGCAGACAATGGAAAACCCGACTAGAATTACAGTGACGCATGCCGAAGAATCAGTTAGGCCCGAATTAGACAGGCCTTACTGAGGCACGCCTCACTATTACTTTACCAGGCCCACGTTAGGCAAGGCAAAGATTGGCATGCCAGAACAATACCAAATTTGGTTGTGGTCACGAAAATCTCTGGCAGTGTCTCACTTAGGCATAAATTGGAATCCCTAACTGATTTGTAGAAGGGCATCCGGAGTATTACCGAAGATCGGTTTTTCAAACCTGCGCCTAATGAATGAGATGTGTGGCGATACCTTTCGGGACTTGGGCCTAGTTTGGCTGTCTTATGAGGCGCAAATTTGGAATGCGGTCTGCCTTATTTGCGCCTACTCACCGCCTTACCAAAATTTCTAGCTCCTCAAAAAAAATATCTGCCGTTCCGAGTCGGCTTGAAACTGTAGGTCCCTCCATTTGTGGAACAACATTAAGACGCACGAAACAAATAATAGGAGGAGCTCAACTATCACCGACGTAGGTATATTTTTCGAAACTTTTGGAACAATTAAGCTCGCAGAGACTAATAGACTCATAGAGTTATAGCTTGTAAAATCAGATGGAGTCTGGATTTAGTCTTGCTATATAAAAAGTCGGATCTAAATGAGGCAGATCCAAATTGGCCAACTCCTGTAAGCAGCAGATCAAATCTCTTGGGTGTACAGGTAATATTTCTCTGACCTGATTTCCAGGTCAAAATAGACGTAGGAGGCAGAGAGTTCTGGAACTCCACATAATTTAACTTGCAAACTTGTAGCAGTGTTTACTGGTCATTCAGAGAAAGGCTCGCATTATCATTTAATAGAAGCTGTGAGCTCCTTTCAGATAAGCAGATTGTTGAGGATTTTCTCTGTAAATGCCCGGGTTTGGCAGCTAGACGATTCTCCTTTGCTTGCTCCTTTCTTCGACCGTCGGGGGCAATGCTCCAACCTAAATGGCATCAACCTTTTCCATTTTATCATCAGTTCCGGTTGGCTGTAGATATCGGCCCATTGGAGGTCTTAAAATGATATTACAATTGGGTGAAGAGATTCCGAACAACAATAGAAGAAGAGGGGAGGAAAAGAGGTATGAAACCACAATACGCTTAATATATTTACTGACGGCTCGAAAATGCTGGACGGAACAGGTGTAGGGATTTATTGCGCAGAGCTGGACATCAGGCGGCCAATTAAGCTCCCTGATCATTGCAGTATTTTTCAAGCAGAAGTCTTTGTGGTAGGAAGGCTGCAGAAATAGCACTAGCGAGGAGATAATTTCATATGCTGATGATATTGTAAGAGAGATTGATCTGGCAAACACCTTCCAACTATGTTTGATCTTCAACAAAGAGCTCTCAACAGACTATCACTATGGTGCAAAAGTCGAAGACTAGAAGTAAATCCGGAAAAAACGAAAGTGATACTGTTTAGCAGAAAACATAAAATACCTGCTCTTCAACAAATACTTTTAGGAGGAAAACCCCTCAGGGTAACAGAAAATGCTAAATATCCAAGACTTGTACTAGATAGGAAGCTAAATTGGGGGCTCACAGTCGCAGATAGAGTACGCAAAGCTACGACGGCGCTATACTCCTGCGGAAGGCTCATTGGGAAAAAAGGGGTTTGAAACACAGAATGATACACTGGTTGTACACAGTAGTAATTAGTCCAATTCCCTACTACGGTATTGCAATATGGTGGAATGCCCTGGAGAAGGGCGTGAACATTAAAAAAGTTGACAGGGTCCAAAGATTTGCATCCGTTCTTATAATCGGTGCAATGTCAACCACACCATCGAAGGCACTATATGTGATATTAAACTTCCTTCCGGTAGACCTGCAGGAAAGTACATTGCGCGCAGTGCAGCAATAAGGGTGGGCACTTTAAGCAAGGGTCAAACACAGACTATGGCCACGGCAAAATCCTGGATGGCACGTTGGGGCTTCCCAGACAGGTGGACTATACAGCTTCGCCTATACTTGCCAGTACAACGTTCGTGACCCTCCTACCCTCGAGGACACAAAACAGTCGCCAACCTCCAACGTAGCCATGAAATGCCGCGCATCTCTTAACGAGATGGCTGAGTCATTTCACCTAATGATAACATGGGTTCCTGGCCATTGTGACATTGAGGGGAATTGCATAGCCGATAAACTAGTGAAAATCGGTACCAAATTGATTGATGAGTACATAGACAGTGATATAGGTATACCCTTGCAAACATGTAGACTACGTATCTGCGAGGAAATTATAAGAGTAGCGAATGAAAGATAGCGTAATGAAGCCTCCTGCAAAATAGCCTAACAGCTGTGGCCGACTCTCAATGCTAAACGCACGGAACTTCTACTAAGAAAAGATAAGCACAGTCTTAGCACACTGATTTCAGTCATTACGGGGCACTGCCTAATCGGTAGGCACGCCCAGAAAATGGGTGTGCAAACACATGACTTCTGCAGAAGTTGTTTCGACGAAGAAGAGGAAGAGACGACCCCGCAACTTCTGTGTCACTGTCCTGCTCTATCCAGACGTAGACTCGCCATTTTGGGCGGACATTTCTTCAACGAGTTAGAAGACCTCGGCTTAGTCGAAATTAAGGACCTTGCGAGTATAAAAAATAGCTTTTTTCCCTCGTAAGAATATATGAAACAATTTTTACAGCCCAGTTTTTTAAACGAGAATGTGCACAAACGAATTCTCAAGCTAAAGCAGTACAAACTTTTTTTTTTTTGTGTTTTGATGTCCGAATTCTTATTTCGGCAACTGTATACATTCCAAATGCGAGTTACTTCCTTTTCTGTGCGCCGACAAACTCTCGATTACTATTATTTTTAATATCTTTGTGAACAGCGAAGATACTTTTGTTTTTTTGTTTTTGTTTTGCCTTTGTGGATTAATGAATTATGCTAAACTTTCATTTGCACCAGACGCTAGCCAGCCATGTCAAGCGCACATTCAACTATGCGCCGCCAGCGCACTCAATATTTATAGCGTAAGCTGTGTGCATATTCGCACTTCTCTACATACATACATATTTATTGGTAAGTCTGGACGTTTAATTGCAATTTGGAATTAATTTGTGTTAATGCTGTGTAAGTTTCGAACACAGTAGCCAAGGCTTAAGTGACGGAGGAGAAGAAGAAGACGCAGAAGATGTGCTTTAGTTTTTGCTTTTGGGGCATGTCATTGCTAAAGACACAAGTTGAAAGTAGAACGACGCATACACACATACATGCATGCATACATACATACAAATATGTAGGTAGGCACTTACATCAAGCGATCGTCTCATTCAAGTAGCCGGCTGGATGTGCTGCATGACTGAGTGCACAACAGGCTGCGGTTTCAGCCAGGCTGACGCGACATGCCCCACCAAAAACAATAACAGCAAAAGCAATGACGAAGAGGAGGCAATCAGCAAGCAGACGACCCATACAAACACACTCGTAGTCGTGCATGTGTGTGTGTGTGCGTGTGTGTGTGTTTGCGTTTGCATAGCAAAGGAAGTACGAATGAAGTGGTAATAAGCACAACAACGTATTGGCCATGTTCGGCAGCACGCAATGGTGGGCTTATTACCAAAAAATTTACAAACTCAACTGGCTCGCTGCTTCCCTCAGCTTACGTTCACTCCGCTCCCACTCTATACGTAGTTGGTAGCGCTTCTTACCTGCTTCATTTCGTTTGTTTTTCGGCTATACTGTTGTTGTTGTTGTTGCTGTTGGCTTTATTCACACAATTCCTTCTTATCTTTAACTAGCAACAACAACATTCCAGTTTTAGGCCAACAAATTTTGCGCTGCGCTACAATAAAATGGCAAAAAGATGAATGGAAGGGCCAGGCCAAGCGAGTGAGCGAGTAGGTGAGTGAGCGCTGCGTCGCTCAAACGTGTCGGAGAGTGAGCGAGCCAGTAGGCGAGTGTATGAGTGAGTTAGCGCGCGCGCGCGCTCGCTTGAAAGGGGTTGCTGTGGCAAGTGTGTTGGCCAGACGTGGCACAATGTTGCGGCAAAAGCCCTTTTTGCATTTTTAATTCACATGCCACATTCACAAAGTAGGGGCGGCAGCCGCATTACGCTGCCAACTAGCAACAAAATAGACGATAACCGAACAGCGTTGACCTGGCCGCTCGGCCAGCTAGCACACCTTCTTCTTCGCCCCCCGCCTCCCCCGGTTCTCCTTCTTTGCAAATGTCCGAAAACAAGCCGCGTCACATCAACTTTTCGTTAATTGTCTTTGGCGTATTTAGAGCGTAAAACGTAGTCAGACACGTTGAAAATGAAAATGCACGAAAAACGACGACAGCCACAACAACAACAACGGCGCAAAAAAGCAAACAAATTGAATGTAAGTAAATACAAACTAATAAAATAAAAACAGCAACAAGATACATAAATATATAAATAAATGCGGAATTGAAGAGTGCCACAAACAAGCATGCAACGCGGCTGGACGCGACGCGGGCAGAGGTCAAAGAAGCGACCGATGCAGCGCATTAGCCGTAGTGTGAAAGGGCAGGGGAAGGAGTGCGCTTGCAGCAGCAGCTGGCAGGCAAAGCTCAATTTCGCTTTTAATTTGAAACTTAATGTAAACAAATTGCAAGGAAACAAAAAAGTTGTGCGCTGAAAATGAAAGAGTGCTTAAGTCGGATTTTGTTATTTTGGCGGGGAAGAACTTTTTTCACATAACGCGCGTTAGTAACAGACTAACGAAATCGCGGTTCAGACATACGTATATAAGTGTGTAAAAATATACACAAAGCGGTGGAAAATTGTCTGAGTGCTCTTCCCGCCGTCCATCCATTCGTGCGCCGATATCTCGAGTGGAAAATTAGATGTCTGGATGCAACTTTGTGCACACCATCAAGCCTTTGGCTCAAGATGGATTGGTATTGAAAGAATAAGATTACAACAAAGTTTTAAAATAAAATTTACTGGGTACCCGACTTTCAAGGGAACTAAAAAAAAATACGTTTTATTTAAACTCAAAACGCGTAGCTGCCACTGAAATGCAAAGCAAATAAAGAAAATGATTTGCCAGTATCCAAAAATCATGTGCAACACATTTTGCCATCGCCTCTTTACATTAAATCGAAGAAACCACTTTGCAAACCCTCGCTTAGACCCAACCACATAAAAACACGGCTGGGATCTGCGCGCCCACACTTACAATGGACAGCCGAATAGAACAAAATAGTCTTATTCGATGAGTAGAAATTCAATTTAGATGTTTCTGACTCCATCACCTGCTCGGGGACTGATTCTCGAAGTACAAATGTACAAATATCGAAAAGAGGCTTTGGATGGTAGAGTGGATATGGAGATATTATGAAGGCAGCTGGAAAGGTTGAAAATTGTTTTGTGCCCCAACAATGAATTCGATCATTTGTAGCAAAAGGTTAGCAGACGCTCTTTAACTTTTATGGAAGAAGCCACAACGTATAAGGGTCGGAGAAATCAGAGCTATGACGCCTAACAAAAGCAAGCATGGCGTAAGATTTGGCAATAATTAAATTTATATGACTAGTAAAAGTAAGCTTCGGATCAAATATTGCACCCTAGTCTTAAATTTCACTTACACGTGGCAAGGGTGTCCCCGATATGTGACAAGAGGAGTGAAAAACAGTATCACGATTAGAAAAGGTAAATTGGAGGCTCTTATTTATGTTGAGCGATCGACGATTGATGATACACCAGTTGCTGAAATTATCTAAATCAATTCGCATCAATTCAGAGTCTAGCTCTCTCGAATCGTCGAGTAAATCTTAACGTCGTCTGCATAAAGCAGGAATCTTGTTGACGAGAAGCAAGAGTAAATATCATTGATAAGCAGAACAAAAAGAAGCGGGCCCAGAATACTACCTTGCGGAACCCCAGAGCAAGCAACGAATGGAAAAGGCCTAACGTTGTCGACGACTACCAAGCAATGGCGGTTCTGCAAGTAAGATGAGATTCAACTTAACAAGGCTGAGTGGAAGCCAATACAGGCTAATGTTTTTATTAGTATTATATTAGGCAAACCCGATCAAAGGCCTTAGAGAAGTCGGCATAAACGGTGTCAACCTGGTGCCCTGATTGGAAGGCAGCAATACAACCATCCGCAAATACAGCTAAATTAGACAATGTTGAGCGGCCCGAAAAGAGGCCATGCTGTACCGGACGCACCATGTTCTTGACAGCAAAAAGCAATGCGTCCTGGATTATGTATTCAAAAAGCTTTGCAGTGGCGGAAAGCTTGGAAATAGGCCTGTAGTTACGAGTATAGTTTTTATTGCCACTCTTGAAAATGGGTGAAATGAAAGTCAATTTTCAGGCATCAATAAAAGTAGGCGAAGTTAGTGATTTGTTAAATATTAACAGAGCGTAAAGTAAAGAATCACACTGCTTGAATAACACCGCAAACAAACCATCAACATCAGTGTTTGAAGAAGATTTAAGATGAGTAATGGCTTTGAAGACATCTTCAGTGGACAATACTAGCTTGCCGAAGTCAATAGATGGCTGTATATTGAAGAAAACATTTTCCTCACTGTCAGAGGCCGATAAGAAATTGGACTTAAAGAACTCTGCGAAGAGATTAGCGGCATCGGCTGGTGTATAAAAAAAAGACTTCACTTAGCTCTAAAGCAAATTTCGAGCCCTCCAAATTTTAAGAGAAGAATAGTTTAGTTAATACGAATATGCAGATTAATATTGACAAAAGTGTGAGAAATGTTTTTTGTTTTTTTGTTTTCTCTTAATACGCACATATACTCGTGGATTCTTCGGCACGAATAATTTATTTTTGATATCTATTTTTTTATTTAAAGACCATCGTATTGACGCTACCGTACAAATTACATGTAATTTTTTGATATTTTAAAAGGAACAGTGACTGCGTGTAAATTATTTTTATAATTTGATTTACAATTCGAACTTGCAAAAAAAAAAAAAAAAAAAAAAAAAAAATTAGATTAAATTTTTTTAATCTTTCAAAAATTTAATATAGTTTCAAAGTTTTTTTTGTGTCTAATTTTTAAATTAACATTAGAATTTAAAATTTGGGCGATTTGAAATTAATTTTAGAGCTATGCTCTAATGAGTTGTTTCTGAATTATAGGTATGTAGAATCCGAATATGCTAGCAACGAAGCCATGAAAAATCGTTCCACACTAATTGGCCCACTCTAATACGTAAATAATTTAAATTTTTCTTAATTAATAATTCATTAGCTTTTCTTTATTTACTTTAGTTTCTGTAGTGCACCCAATTGCTGACACTTGGACCTAAAAGATCTTTTGTTTCAGGGAGTTGCTTGAAAGCATTCGTGACTGCATTCCGATCCATTTGACAGCGATGAACGACGTGCAGTCTTGTCTTTGCAAAGCCAATACAGTTCCTCAAGATATACTCGTAAAAACCGTAAAAATCTGCTGCCGCCCCTGCCCTAGCTGAGTCACCTGAAATTACATTACTTTTTATTCCAGAGTGACACGCAGCGAAGTATAATACATTTATATTTGTTGTACCACATTGACAAGGCGACCGCCGTAGTGCGTGACTACCATTTGGAAGTGCGTAAGTTCTATTCTCTGTGCATAGGTAGAGCACCAAAATAAATTAAAAAATTGTTTCTAATTGCTGTCGCCCCTAGGCAGGCAGTGGCAAACCACCGAGTGCATTTCTACCATGAAAAAGCTCTTCCGTTCGAAAAGCTGCCGTTCGGAGTCGGCTTGAAACTGTAGGTCCCTCCATTTGTGAAACAACATCAAGACGTACGCCACTATTAGGAGGAGGAGCTCGGCCAAATACTTAAAAAGGGTGTAAGAGCCAGTTATATATATATAAGTTGATTTAGATTACTAAGGCATTCGTACACCAGTTTCGATTCCACAGAATGTGAAGCTAATGCTAAGATTTATTCGCACAAACATTGAAATGGCCTAAATTTCAGCCTGAAAGACGCTGGGCCATTTGTTAATGGGTTTGAAGACTTTCGTGTTTGATCCATTGATCGCCGCACCGACACCAGTATTTGTTTTCGAACCATTTGTGAAGCATTGGAGACTTCTGGGGTCGATCTAAGGTAGCTTCACCCAGTTCGCATTCATCGCGGTGTGACATTATGATGTCAAGCCGACAGTTAAAAACACATTTCGGGTTCATACAGACTGTTACTGAACCGATTATATTCTGATGCGGTATCTCTGTTATGATACTTGTATGACCAAAGTCAGGGAGATCTTTCCTGATTGAGATTTGCATTTTTAATGCACTGCTTTTTGTACTTTTTTTGAGGAAATATGCAGAGGAAACTATTGTATTATCGCTTTTTTGGCAACAGTGGGACAGCTGTTCGTGGCACCAATTATTGCCAAGCTGGCTTGTCTTGGAAAGCTACCAAGTTTCTTGCTTAGCTTTCGGCTGCCAAACAAGGGAGACAAGCTGTTGATTGAAAAAAATAAACTATTTCCCCATTTTTCGATTGTCGGTTGTCCAATCTTAAGAACAGCATTAAAATTTGAAAAAAAAAAAATCAAATTTTTTAAAGTGGGTCTCATAGCTCATAGCTCAATCTCGGCTCATAGCGTAAGCTTATATACAAAATAGTATGAACTAAACTGGTGTGTAATATTCTGCTGTTATTCTGGATTCTACAAAAACCTTTTACCACAATTTTATATTCCAAATCCCCAACACAGTTTTTCATTACCTTCGTTCATAAATAAATTTAAGTGATTATTGTATTGAAATTAAATTTTTATTTGAGATAAGCAGAAATTCCTCCCACCTCTACTTCCCAAAAAACCATTCCAATGAATTTCTCAGCATGACCAAATCATAAAATTACAATAAACATATTTATATTTTGCGTTGAGAAGGATGAAAATGTTGTGCATAAAAATGCATTTAAATATGAAATGGGAAAAATATAAAAAAAAATATTGTAACATATAAAAAATAAATATAAATACAAATGTATGCAAAATTAAGAAATTAACACGCAAGACTATTTTCATTCTGATAACATTCCTGTATGAAGAGACGTAGTAATTATTCCGAGTCTCGACGCTCAGCTTAGCAGGGTACGTCGCATGCAATGCTAATCACACGAGCATAAACTGCTAAGTGGATTTATGGTATCACCACTCAGTTTTAATCAAAAGTCAACATTTTATGCTTATATGTGTATGTATGTATGTATGCTTGCATTTAATATATTATTGCATTAAGTATATTTTATATGTTTTGTGTTATTATTTTACAAGCAACGAAGTGTTGGACCGTTTCTATATAATCCACTTTATGGGGGTCATAAAAATGCAACATGAATTATAAATGTCTAAATTAAAGTTGTTACTTTAATTCCAACCCAAAGCACACTGAACATAGAATACGGAATAATACAGCGAAACCAAAAAAGTAAGTAAAAATTATATAGCGCAAAGATGAAAGCCGCCCCTGAAATTCGACAACTGTCGCCAACTCACCATCTTGATCTTTGATGGCTTTATGTGTAAAAAAAATATGCGCGCTGATAATTTCACTAGAAGGGTAACCCATACGGAGCTGAGCGTAGGCAGAGCGCATTTTTTGGGTTCCAAAACCAGCTATACAAAGTGAAACATCGTCCCTTCGGTTTTGTATTTAGGCTGATGGTCTCTTGCGAACACATCCGGGCCATTTCACCTATAGTAATTTTTACATGTCTGCATTTGGAGACAAGCTTTTATGAAGCTGTTCGTGGATACCTCGTAATTGGAGCTAGACCAACATTCTGTGATGAGCTCCCAATCAAGCTCGAGTTCATGCCAGCGAACCAATGAAGGCTGCTTACTAGCGTAGCAACTGGCAGAGTAGTAAATATTTATATACTCCGACAGCGATGCGGCAATTAGAATACAGAATGCGATGATGATGCGCTCGAAATTGGTTGGGTGATGCCTGACTTTCAATCGCATCCGAACTCTTGAATTGAGTTCAAGCTCATCTGGTTACCTGCTACATTACAGAAAACTACCGGATGAGCTAGCTATACAGGGGACACGTGCGGTGGTTTCTCTGGTAAATGCGAGGTTTTTGCTCCCCTTGACTACTTGAAAGGTGGGCTTTGCGTCATCTCAGCGAGCTCTGGTCAAGTTCACAAGTCTGAAAGGTCGCGAGACTTTTCTCGCCATGTTTGGAACGAAGATGCTCGAGGAGCCTTCTAAGCCTAACAAAGAGTCAGCGCTCGAATTTTTTGGTCGCTTTTACCGGACGTTGTCTGTCAGGTATGCGTGTTGTGAGACTCAGGATTATTTAAAATCTTGTTTTGCAGCAGCTGTCTAGAGGATGGGGAGGAATTAACTCAGCACTTTTTCCTCAGGCAGCTGATTATTATTATTATTTTTATTAGAAGGCCATAACGCACTGCGACCAGAGCTGATCTATTGTGAAAGCCCTATTTTTGTAACCCTAGAGTTTTAGGCTTTTTAAAAATTTAGCACAATTTTAGCTTTTTTGTTCCAAAGTTTGCATGGAGATACTACGATACCACCAAGGTGATGAAGTCTCTGCCTGCCCAACGCAGGACATTCGCAAAGCACATGTTCTGAGCTTTCTATGTCCATTTCGCAAAAGCGGCAGACATTGGTCTCAGATAGACCAATATTATTATATTTAGATGATACCTCAGGCTGCAGTGACCTGTAAGATATCCTGTTAAAAGACGCAGATCTACTCTGTTTAGTGAGAGAAGTTTGTCAGATATTCCTTTGTTGAGACTTAGAAATAGTTTGGCTTGACGCTGACCGGTACAGTTTGGCCAGTGTGCAGCAAACTTTTTTTCTTTCCATTTCCTAAAGAATTTATTAATGTGGCTTTCTGTGAGTCCACAATTTAGCCAGTGTGCAGCAAATTTCCTTTCTTCCTATTTCCTAAGGAATTCATTAATGTGGCCTTTTGTGAGTCCACAGAAAGGCTCAGGACCAGTAAGTTGCATATTTGCTCCTTGTTTTGCAAGGTCATCAGCCATTTCTTTTCCCTCATGTCCTTCATGCCCCGGAATCCAGCCTAGTGTTACTATGTTGAGGTTTCCTAACGTGTTGAGAAGGTTTAGGCAACCATTTAACAATTTAGAGGTGATAGTTGTTGATGGGAGGCCTTTTAGAGCCGTTTGGCTATCTGAAAGTATGTAGATGTGAGTACCTCTCATTTTCCTTCTAAGGCATTCTCTCACACATATTTCAATGGCATGTAGTTCTGTCTGGAATATTGTTGGATAGAGTCCCATAGGAATCGATTTTTTGAATTAAGGCCCAGGCAGCTGATACAACAGGCTTAGATAATAGCCACGTGATGAATTTCATCAATAGTATGAAGCGATCAATAAAAACGTAATTTGTTTGTCGTTCAGTCGCCATTACCTATCCTTTCTTTTTTCCTCCACATTGATATTACGAGCCATGAGTTTGATTTCTCGTCCACGAGGTCCCTTTTCGAGCAACCATTTAACCTAACTTAAATAAATAAATAATTAATTGGCGCGAACACTTCTGTGAGGTATTTCCTCCTCCGATTTGTGGTATGCGTCTGGAAGTTTTCTCATCAATGGAGGGACCTACACCCAGCTTTTTCGTAGCTCAAATACAGTCGGAGGTTTGCCATTGCATGCCGAGGGGGATTGCTATTAAAAAAACTTTTTCTATTACTTGATGTGGTTGGACGGAGTTTCGAACCTACGCGCTTCTGAATGGTAGTCATGTACCAAACTATTCGGCTACGGTGGTGTTCGACTACCATACTTGGTTGACATTTCAGAATTCTAAACTGCTGGAAAATATTTTTTAAACTCCCCTCCAAGTATGTCAAGAAAACTGTTAACAAAAAGTCACTCGCAATTTCGCTAGTTTTCATTCTTTCCCAATTTTCTTTCAAATGCATTAAAAGGAACTGATTTGATGCTTTATTAATCTTACTTTCCAAATATTGTGTTAGAAAAAGATCTTAAGTGGCATAACAACGTACAAGTGTGTGGTTTGCATATCTCCCGAATGCTCCCGATGAGTTGCTTGCGATGGTGAAGGAATGGCTGGGGATTGTAAAATCTTCTTTGGAGTAGAGCCTGTTTCCAATACTGTTTGTTACATTTTTATATTTTTCATTTCATGCGCCGGACTTAGTACGAAAGAAAGCTTATAGTAGCGACCAGAGAAGCCCGCGTGAGCACTAAATTCATGTTGGAAAATCATTGCCAGGCAGAAATGTGGACGATTCTGGAAATTTGTTGTGACAAACGAAGTAAAATTTCATAGGCAACCTTTGATATGGAATACAAAAAATTTAATTATGCACATTTCAGAAATTTTCGCAAATAAAACCCACACCTCGAAACTTTTTCTTTGAAGCCACTTCACTTTCTCACTCCACTTGTCCGGCCGTCCGCCAGGTAACAAATCGTTTACACATGTACCACTCAACAGTTGGTGATAAGAAGCACATGACTAATTACTGCCACTTGAGTTGCAAGTGCAACGCATCCCCACCCATTAATATTTATGAAAAGCAAAAAACGACATTCACTTGAGAATGAATAGCAGTGCGAGTGCTTACGCATAAATCCGCGAATCGTGCAACGAGCACTGAGCACTGGCCATTAAGATTGCTTTTGCGTCCCATCAATTATGATAATTATCAGTTTTATTGACAGTGGTGGAAATCATTACCGGCAAGGAGACTCGACCAATTCTCGCGCGGGTAGAAAGTGCCACAAAAGCGCGCAGTAGAAGCAGAAAAATAATAACAGGAAAATGCATACATACATACATACATGTGTACAAATATAGTAGGCAAACACCAACAACAACAACAACAATAAGTGCAGTTAGTGCAACTGCAGCAACAACAACAACAGCCTCATGTTTATTTATGCGCATTACATAACTAAAAGTGTGCGCCACACGCGCATGCGTAGCGCATACCAACACCGAACTATGCGCATTCACATTCGCCTGCGCAGTTGTAGAAATTCTGATACCCACTCACCATCGCCACCAGTACCACCACGGATCGACTACAATTCACCAGTCCCCAATCGCATACGTGCACGTCTCGCCGCGGCGCCGCGACGCTCGCATTTCCCACTTGCCATTTGCCATTTGCCATTCGCACATCGGTTGCATTGGCCGCATTGGCTGCATATGCAACAACCAGTGTCATTATGTTAATTGTGCATATGTGCTTCTCAACACCATCAACAGCCAACACAGGTAATCAAGCTGTCGATGGTACAAAAGAGAGAGGCAGGCAGGCCACAGTGGTGTTAAAGCTAAGGCGCATTAAGCGCCCTGTTGTTTGGCCACCACTGGTGGCTGGTGGAGCACCTGAGCGCCACTTAAGTCTGCGCCTTTGTATTTGCTCTTCATTGCAACCGAGCTCCGCTTGTTCTCTGCGCATTCACGCATGCGCATATGGGTATGCACTTACTTGTATATATCATTGGAGTTTATTTCATTCAGCTCCATTCCCACTTGCATGTGGGAACATAACGCAGCTGCATTTATATCTTGCCGCATACGTGTTTTTATTTCCCACTTGTTTTTACTGTTGCCATTCGCTTTGTTGCCGTTGTTTTTGCTGCCATTATTATCACTCACCATATGTAATTGATGATTAAATCGATGTGCTACTGTTGAACTACTGCAGCAGTGAGCGGCTGCGTTGCTGGTGCAAGAATGAGTGTGAGGGGCACAGCTTCGCGCCGCTTTGCATCTTCATTGTGCATACTCGTACAAGCAGTTACATGAATGCCTGCATTTTGTGGCTCGTTTCACATGTGTGGCAACAAGTGCATTTGAGGCAACATTTTGAGCTTGCAGGTGCCACAGGTTAATTGGTTGCGTTTTTTGTTTTTCTCCTGTTGGAAATGGGCACTCAGAAAGCATCATAAGGTTATTTCCTCAGTTTGTGGTACTCATAAAAAATAATCACAGAAATATTGTACTTTGTTGCTTGTGAATCGGAAACCGCTTACAGTTTGTAAAACAACTCGTTTATGCACAAAAACCTTCAGCGTTGGAGTTAACGAGTGTTTTTTTTTTTAGTTTGTGAGAATGCCTGCGATTTTCGGCTAGTTAATTACATAAAACCATTCCACATATTTAAAGAAGTTTTACAAAATTAGCTTAACTGGTTTTAGCAAGGAAAATTTCTTAAACCTTGACCATCATCATCATCTTTTGGCTCCACAGCTCTTTGTGAGCTTTCGCCTGCTGCACGTGGGACCTCCATACGTCTCGAACGCTTGCGACTTTTTTCCAGTTCGTTATCCTGGGGTGTTAATGGAGTAGTTATAAAGCCTCTCCTATTCAACAGTCAACCTCTCCTACACGCTGGTACATTCTGTCCATAACAAACGAGGCACTGACGACCGAATATGGGCGGTATAACCCTATAACCACTTGGCTGAACTCCAGCCCCACTGACGTAGGGCTGACGACCCACTCAGCGGAAACTTATTGTCATGAAAGCTACACAAAAGCCTCGGATAACAACCCAAAAGCGTGACCATAAATCGTATTAAAACTTAAAAATCAGCTAAGAAGTTCTAATCGAGGGGCGCAAAATCTTAATTGAATAACTGGTAGGTGAGTAGATAAGTAAGTTAGATGCGGCAAGATTACCACGATAGCATCAGATGCCATAATATAGAGCACTACCGATTACAAAGCTTAAATGAAAAAAAAACCCATCTACAGCCATCTAGAGCTGTTGATGTAGTGCAGGAGATATTGTAAAAGGAATCTAGGCTGGAGAACTGGTCTCAGACTATCCCCAAAAGGCACACCAAGCAACCTGAAGCACCACCGCTTTGAGTTTGGAAATTGAATGGCGGTGATCCCCAGCACTTTAAACGCCCTGTTTTTGTCGTACTGATGCCAACGTGTTTTTGAGATACCGCGCGATAAAATAGAATTCCATCTGTCTTGAGCTTTTTTGAGAAAGAAATTGTGCAGTTTCCCTTCAACAACGGTCAAGGAGGACACCGATGTCTGAGATGGGGACAACAAAAACCGCTTCTGTTGATCACTTCCTGGCAAGCTCATCTGCAATTTCATTTCCCTGTAGCTTCCCATGCCCTGGAACGCAGATAAAACACATTTTTCCTACACGTTCTACACGTTTGATCTCCTCCTTATAGGACTAGTCCAGAAGTGAGCTGCAAAATGGCAACGATAGGACTTTGATTGCAGCCTGACTATCGGAAAATATATTTATGTCTCGCTGCCAACAGCGATCCCTAAGCATTTTGCATATCTCCAATATCGCAAATAGCTGGCACTCAGATCCGAGTTCATAAAGCTCTCTAACCTCATTAGAGCATTTCGTATGGAATAAAATGATATTGAGCAGGACGTACGAAAATCTCGTACGACGTCTTTAGAGGTACTACTGATATATCCCGAGTTTTAAGTTCCTATGGTTTTTGTTTACTAAGTTTCTATAAATTTTGCATGATTTACAGTCTTTCCAAGCCTCGCTACATAACTGCCCTAATTTTTTAAAACAATTGCCTGTTTTGCAGTTGACCCACGGTTGAGCTGACTTTTGTTCATGGAGTAATTGATACACCAGATAGTTCTTGCCAAACTTAGGTATACAGGGTCCAGCACTCGCAGAGTAACCAACTTAAGATCGCTCGCGCAGCTGATGCACGGGCATCAGCTCTCTGTTAGTGGACTAAATGACAATCCAGAGTATTGTTTACAAGCGTGCGGAAGCATTTTGCCGAGAGTAAATTCGGAAAAAGAAAATCAGTAATGGATTTCAAACGTAATAGTGAGATTGTATTATATTTGGCTGGAAAATCACAACCAGCGATTGTTCGTGAGCCTGCAACGTCACGTGAAATGGTTCAAAAAATGCAGAAGCAACTTGAGCGAAATCCTCGACGAAGTGCCAATCAAATGGCGAAAGAACTGAAAATATCTGACCGTAGCATCCGCCGCATACTGAAAAATTATCTCAAAGGCAAGACTTACAAGATCCAAAAGGCGCATGATCTCACACTAAAGCAGCAACAAGTCAGCATTGAGAGAGCGAAGGAGTTGCTTCGCTTGGCCGAAAGCGGTCAATTCCCGAACATTGTGTTTTCTGGCCAGAAAACTTTTCAAACTGAGCAATTCGTAAACTCCCAAAACGATAGATTTTGTTTGACCGACTGTCATTTAAGTTAAAACTAAGTATTTAACAGAATATATAGGATAATAACAGAACCAGAACCCCTTCTACAAGCGCCTCCAGTACTTCTTTTGGTAGACCTCAAATCTTTCGCATTCACTGTTTTTTATATGAGATGGTCTACTTGGTGGAAACTGTCTCTGAGGGACCAAGCACCCAAAACCGGATGGAAACGCCAATTAGTATTGTTAGTAAGGGCTTACAAAACGAATTCAGTTTCACAGCTGAATTGCTAATCCTTTTTGGAAAAATGTGTACATATAAAAACTAGTCATACTTTTGTAGAAATGTTATTAAGTACAGGTAAAATATTAACAAGCTCAAAGAAAAATATTGGGTAGCTGAGCGTACTAAATTAGGGTCTTCTGAATTGAATGACGTCCTTCGTTCGGTCAGTTTGGCTTCAGTTTTCCAGATGACGGCTGAGAGCTCATTTAGCATCTGCCTTACATCATAAATGAAAAAGCCTTTAAATCTTAATACACATGTAATCTTCTTCTACTTGATTGGCTTGGCGCGATAACCGCTTAAGCGATTTTGGTCGACTTTAACAAAGCGGACCAGTTGCTCCTTTCTCGTGCTAACCAGCGCCAGTGGGACACACCAAGTGAAGCCAAGTTCTTCTCCACCTGAACTTTACAACGTAGACGAGGCCTTTATCTTCCTCTGCTGCCACCAGCTGGTACTGCATTGAATACTTTCAGAGCCGGATGGGTTGTTTTCATTCGGAGATGTAATACACGCTGAAAAAATATATGCAATGCATTCTAATGTGATTGAATTGTTTTATTTTCTAAAGTTTCCTAGCAAATTTGCTCGAAATTTTACGTTTTTGCAAATAACTCCCTCAATGTTAAGGGTATTCTGCTCAGATTTTGCACAGGAGTGTCTTCTAATATAATCTTAGGTAGTTCTGAAAATCATCAAAATCGGATCACTTTCAGAAATAACTCCCAATGAACGGATTTAAATTTGAGGTTACCGAGTGAAAATGAGGGAAATTTTCAAAAATCGTTATCTCAAAAACTGGAGCTAATCTGCAAAAACAAAGGATGTCATTGCATTTAAAATGCACCGTTTAAGTAGCGCCAATCATCAGAATCTTTGTTCAAAAACAAAAATTTTAAGTCCGCGCGCAGTGCAATGAGAGATCCTCATAAAAAGTAGAGTATTTCAATGGGATATCAAAGCTATGGCTATGGCAGTTTTTCCAGGATGAACTGCGGGTTATTCTGTGGAAGCTTGGTTAGAAGGGCAATAAATGACAACATGCTTACACTCATTCCACGATATGAAAAAATATGTCAGAAACCCCTTTGCAAATGCCAACGATGAACAAAGTTTTCTATCGCGTTTTTAAAAAGTAGCCGCATCGACTCACGTTTTACTAAATTTGCTTACTAATAAAGAGTACTGGCAGTAATGGCAGCAAAATGGATTGTGGTGTTGGAGCTGGTATATATTCTCATAGACTTAAAATTGAAAGATCTGTGCGTCTCCCTAATACCAGCAGTGTCTTTCAGGCGGAAGTACTGGGAAGCTTGTAGGCTACTAATCGCAGATCCCTCTTTTAAGGGTAATATCGCTATTCTTTCGGATAGCCAAGCTGTAATCCAGGCACTTGGTTCAGCTACAACAACCTCTAAAGTGGTGGAACAAAGCAGGACTAGCCTTACCACCTTGAGCGAAAACCATAAAGTTACCTTAATCTGGGTCCCGGGGCATCGGAGCATTGAAGGCAATGAAAACGCGGATGAATTGGTATGAATTGGTATGAAGTGGATCTGCCATGAATAACGCTCTTGCAGAATCGGTATTCACACCACTAGGTGCAATCAAGAGTGCAATTTCCCTAAAATACCTCCGAATCGCAGATTGTAGATGGAGAGACCAGACGAAATGCAAAATTAGCAGAACGTTATGGCCCACCTACAACCTTAAGCAATCGTCAACGTTGATAAACATGAAACGACGGGACACCTGGAGACTAACGGCAGTCATAACTGGCTTTTGGTCTGTGGGAGAACAAGCAGCCAAAATGGGCATCCCTCACAACACATTCTGTCACGGTTGTAAACAACCAGAGAAAAAGGAAACAATCTTGCGAATGCCCTGCCCTATGGAAGGACAGAATGTTAACTCTGGGTAAACCGCTGTTCGAGAGTCTTAGATGTCCACAACCTGATGAGGTTCCTGAACCGCACAGACTGGATATAGTCATGCTATAAATAACCATTAAACAAGTTGGAAGCGAGGATGTGGCAACAAAATGGTGCGGAAGCGCTAGTTGGATTCTGGAAGAATCACCACTTAAACCAACCAAGAGGACTTTAATTAAGCAAATCGTTATGCAAAATCTTCGAAAATAATTTCACCATAGACCTAGACCCTTCATAAGCTTCTGTATAGAGGGAACACGAATCGCTTGCAGCTGATTTGTCTTGCCATAAAATGAATTCACTCATAACGCAACCCTGAAAAAGCAAACACGGGGAAGAGCGGGCAAATATTTACCCGGATTTATATGGTATATTGCAAATATGTATATCGGCACGAAGTACGTAAATATGTAGACGATACACTTGCAACGCACTTTTACTTTCTTTTCGCTTTGTTTGTGAGGTGAGCTCATTGCGGCAACCGATGTATGCATGCATGCATCACACACAGGCGGCCAACGAGTTCTTTGTTGCATCATATAAATGCGCATGCATTCATTTAACAGAATACAGCGGCAACTTTCTTTTTCTTCTTGTCTGATTGCAAGGATAACGCATGAAAAATTTAATACACATTTTGTACCATAGCAAAACATGGCAAAAACAAGGAGTAGCAAATTCGTCAACTTGCGAAAAATGCAGGCAAAATGGGAGAGAAAAACGTATTTGTATGCATTTGTTTGAGTGCGCACAGAAACACATTTGCCAAAAAAACGGAAAAAATAGGGCATGAATGAAAAAGGAGCTATAAAATGTATGAAAAAGCAGCGCACAAACAAATTACCAACGGGAAGCAGCAGCAGCAGCAGCAGAAGCAGAAGCAGAGGAAGAGGAAAATGAAAAATTTTCGGCTATTTTGCATTTTTATATAAAAAATTTGCAATGCGCACATGGACGCGAATTTATATACATATATATATATATATATATGAGTGTGTGTGTGTGTATATATATAAATTTATATATGTATATGTGTGTGGGAACACATAGAAACTAGCAAGCAAAGCAACGGAGTGGCGGTTTGTAGGTTTCCAGCTGGCAGCGCTGCTAACGTCAACGCATAAAAAACACACACCAGCGCACACTTTGCTGACGAAAGGATAAAGTGCTTTTCGCCAGTGCATGCGAGTGTGTAAGTGTATGTGTGTGATGCTTGCGCGTTATTGCTGTTGTTGTTGAGCTGGCAAAAGAAAGAAAAAGTGTTCTTATTCTTGTCGCTCGCTTCGTTTTTCGGCGGCGCATTGCAAGCAACGCACACACACACACACACACACTAAAGGTATCGTTATGCGTGTATTGCTGGCGTCATCCCGACGCTGCTTTTTGGCTGTGCCTCTGTGTGTGTGTGTGCGTGTGCGAGATGCAAATATAAAAATATGCAATTCCTTTTTCTTCATTTTCGACGACAACAGCGACAGAAATAAACAACCGAAAGGACACTCGCAAACAACATTTTACGCCAAAAAGCAAGGAAATATGGAAATGAAATGAGAAAAAAAAAACAAGAATAACATAAAATATAAAATGTAATGGCATGAACAATTTTGCCAAGTGAGGAAATATTTACCACAGCCAAGGGACAGATCGACCGACAGGACGACCGACCGTCGGCAATGCGTTTCTTTTCTTTTTCTTACTTTTTACTTATTGTAACACACACTCACACACACACACACAAGCATGCATACATGCATACATGCATATAAGTATATTTGTGTATTTTGTTTTTGTTTTCTGTTTTTTGGCTACGGCGCTTGCAACACGCGCGCACTTCAATTAATCAGCAACCGGCTGAGGTGTGCAGCGGCGTTGTCGCGCGGTGCAGGACGTATGACGCATCAGAAAACGGGCCGGCTAGCACGGCTAAGCGATAGAGGCATTTGCATTGGCAGGAATACGTACGAGTATTTGCCAGCCACCGAAATAACCAGACCACCAGGCATACGTAGTACTCGAACAGGGTCTGCTGTTTGCTGTTTGCTGCAAAGTATCAAAAAGGACCAACGAGCTGCGTAAGAACGTTTTGTGGTGGTGTTGCTGCTGATGGTGATGATGGTGAGGTTGGTGTTACCGGGAAGAAGGGCATAAGCAACGCAATCGTGTGCGCCGTTTTGTCTTAATTTTCGTTTTATTACACGCGCACAAACACACACACACATAATTTCTATTTTATGTGTATATGTATGTGTGCATATTTATGTTGCACGACATTTGTCTGCTTATAATATTTCGGTAATTTTTTTCCATGCGATCAAGGACCCCTAGTCGTCATCGTCGTCTGCACAAAATATTCGGCAATATGGCGGCGTGTGTTTGTTGTTAACTTTGTTGTTGCTGTTATTGCAGTCGTACATTCTCATTTTCTTTGTTTTAAATGCATTTTGATGTGCAAATATGTTTTTATGTATATCAACGCTACGGCGCACAGTGGTGCCACAGCGGCCAAAAATACAAGGAGTCATTCTAGAAGTTTGAAAATATGCAGAAATCACTTTTAAGACATTTTAAACTTCTAGTTAAAAAATCAAAAAAATCCGCCCACTTTTACGCCTACCTCCCACACAACCTTAACAATAAAGTAGCCATAACTTCCACAAAATTAAAAAAAAAAAATAACAAAATTTTGTATACTTGTATTTTGTGTAATTCCTAATATTGGGTAATAATTTTGTAAAAATCTGCCCCCTCTTACGACCACCTCCCATACAATACTAACTTAAAAAATGCTCTAACTGGCATAAAATTTTAGGTCAAACTTTAAAATTTTGGTACATTTACGTTTTAAAAAGTTTTCAATATTTGGTGTGAATTTCAAATTATTCCTACTATTTTTACGCCTACTTTTCATAGTACTGCAATAAAAATATTTTTTTTTTTTCAATCTTTTAATAAATTTTTTACATCATCATGGTATTCCAATTTCTTTAACTGTTGTGCCCAGATGACCCATCACAGCCCCATTTGCTTAATAAACGCAACTGATGTGGAAACTCTTCAACCTCACATTGCGATTTAGATTTAAAAATTCTTGAAACTGTGTGATCAAGTAATTGTTGTAATCCAACACTACTACAATTTTCCTCAACCGTAATATTAGCAGGATAACATTGCTTTTTAACTGCCAAAATTTGTTTATAATTTGGAAAAATATCACAACCGATTTCTTTGGCTGAGCTTCTTAAAATTTCATACTGGTGCTTTGATAATGCAGCATCGATTATGAGGCTAAGTGCTTTTTCAGGTGTAAACGATTTAAAATTTTCTTCTTTATTATATCTTTTAGCTGCAGACACTATCAGCTCTTCAGAATAATTTTCCCAAATTTGTTTTATTTTAGTCCTCTTAGTTCTCTCATGACTTTCTTCAAATGAAATACAAGGTCTTCCACGTTTGGCTGAAAGCGAAGTACTTGGCTGCTCAATATTCAAAACGTTTTTATTTATCGTATAAAGCCGTGAAAGCCTTTGTTTATTATCAATTAAAAACCTGGATTTAATGCGCGCACTTTTGTTCCGCTTTAATTTAAATTTTGGATAGAAATATTTTATTAAAAATTTGCGAAAGTTAATTATATTTGTCTCAGACAAATTATAATTTGCTGATATGACACCAACAACAACGTCAATATCTTTATCCCTATCGAACAATAGTTCAACCAACAATCGCATTATAATGAATATTAGATTTATCCATAACTTTAATAAATTTCTAAACACTTTATATTAAACTTGTATTAACTGTCACTGTCACAAAGATAATAATGCAAGCATATTTATATTTTAATCCATAACGGACAATTGACGATTCACCGCCAACTCATTAAGAACTCACTTCTGTGTACTCTCCCACCACTCGCTTTGGCGACAAGACTCGCTCCGACTATTGCACGTAAACATATGCATAGCGCGCAGTGTGAATTTCGCGCATGGTTGTTTGTGGTTTTTGTTGTGTATAAATCGCTGTGCTAAGCTGTGCTATGTCTTGTTTTCTTTAACTTTTAGCTGAATTTTCAAGCTTTAATTTGATATAAGTCTTAATTCGGTGCTCAGCGGTGCAATATATTTTCTAGTCCTTTGAAAATGATAAATGTTCATTTTTTTCGGCTGTATATATGCTACATGCAACTTTTTTCCATTTTTTAGGAATTTATTTTTTTTTTGTCATTTTTAATAAAGAAAAATGGTTGTGATGTTTCATATGTAAATAACAAGCATTCAAATATAGCACTTTGAACTCCCATATTTCAAGTATGTTGTCATACCTTAACTTTGACATACTGTGTACAGAAAAATAATAAAGATTATGGTCTAAAATTTTAAAACAACAATTCTTAATTAGTTGTTAATAAATTTTGAAAATTTGATGCAAATCGAACGATGTGAAAAAAATTGATTTATGGCCGCAGTCTACATGAAAAGTTCCCACTGTGCGGCGTTAAATCCTTTTGTTGAGCATGCAATGCTGCATTGTTGTTGTTATTGTTGTTTGTAAAGCTTTATTGTAGCCTGACACACTCAAGTACAAGTAAAAAGTATTAACTTGTATATGCCATTTTTTAGCCGAACATTATTTCTACTGTTACGCTTTTTCAGCCGCTAAAAAATTTGAATTTTTTTAGTTGATTTTGGCGAAAAATGATATTCGTTGCTTTGCGGGTTTTTAGTTTCTCGAAAAATTCTAATTTGTGGCAGACTTGATACTGTTGATGTTGGAAAAACTTTTCTTCCGATTTTTCGATTTTTTCGGAACATCAAAGTATGAATGGGAAAAGCTTCGACGAATTTTATCAAAAAAAAAATTATGCGGCAGCTTCCTCCCAATTTTTGGAGTTGAAAAGCGACAGAAAAATAGTTATGCGGCAAGCCTATATAAAAAAAAAAATTATACGGCAGCCTCCTCCCAATTTTTGGAGTTAAAAAGCGACAGAAAAAATAGTTATGCGGCAAGCCTATACAAGAAACCCGATATTAAGGTTTCTAAGAAAAACTGTCGTTTAATTTTCGTTAATGTGACCCTCCTTTTTATGTTGAAAAATTTTCGTTGGAGTTCTCGCAACCACAGATTATAAGTGGGAAAAGCTTTAACGAAATTCATAAAAGAGAATTATACGGCAACTCCTTCCAAAAGGTTATTTTCAAATTGAAGAGCACCAGAAACAGTAGTTATATGGCAACCCTAGCCAAAGAACTTGAAATTAAAGCTTATCCAAAAAACTGTCACTTAATTTTCTTTAACGTAACACCTTTTTTATGCGCCCATCTCTTAAAAAACAGGATATTATTTACGCTTTTTGAAGAAAGAATTAATTAACAAAGTGTTGAAATAGGCAGGGAGTGTTGAAACAGCGCATAAAAATTACGATTAATTATGATTCCTTGGTCATTCAACCATTCCTTGGCCATACACCCAGGCTGAATGACCAATGGGACCATGATCGGAAGATAAGAGGCAGAATAGAAATGGCCAGAGCGGCCTTCATGAAGATCAAAAAGATACTGACACGCTAGGACAATCCAATCCGAACCAATCGGGTTAAAGACAAGATTTTTTACATGTTATGTATGATCAACACTCTTATATGGATACGAGGCCTAGACATTGAAAACCGTAAGCATACACCGCCTAGAATCTTTCGAAATGTGGTGCTATAGAAAAATGTTGAGAGTAAGCTGGAATGACAAAATATCAAATGAAGTAGTGCTAAATACATAGAATGCAAACCTCTAGGAACATGCTTACGGACATAAAAAGGAGAAAAGTCGCTTATTTCGGACACATAACAAGAGCTGACAAGTATGATATTTTAAAACGGCTGATGCAAGGAAAAATTGAAGGACAAAGAGGAATTGGTAGGAAGAAAATTACTTGGCTAATCAACATCTAAGAGTGGACAGGTCTCAAAACAATCGGCGAACTAACAGCGGCAGCGAGAAACAGACAAAAATATATAATGACATCATTAATAATATGACCTGACAACCGTACGACTAAGATCACAATGACGTTTGTATGTAATCGCGAACATCCATCCGCGCCGATTAAGAGGAAGATGGTTCTCATTATAACTGGTATGACTTAGTATTCTGGGAAAAGCTCAAAAGCTCAAACCATCTTTACCTCGTTGTGGATCGTTCAATTTCGAATTCGTGCACTTTTTTCTTCGGAACATTTCTTAAAATGAGTTCACGAGAAAAAATCTCAAAATAGAGATCGCATTCTTAACTACGACACCAATCGCCAAAAACTGGACGACGAATTCTCCATAATGTAAGAGAAGTTTTGGCCTAAGCTGGCGTCTCTCATCTAAAACCAGGAATCTATGGAGCAACACTTCAATGGTAACAGTTTGTGACGCCTCACCTCTATATGCATCTGTTGTATGCTAAAATAGACTTCCAGTTGGACACACACATTTTAACTGTAGCAAAAATCGCCTTTATCGGGTATTAAAATATTTGTGTGTCTTAATTTTTCCAAAGGTTAGTACCAAAAAAATGCACAACGCGTATTGCATAAAGGATACGCCTTTTTCGCAGCACTTAAATTTTTTTATAACGAACTCTAAGTTTTAATTTTGCCGGTCACGCTGCCATTAGACAGACTGCACATAACGGACTCTCAAGCTGAGTTTCTTATAAAGAAAAGTTTTAGAGACAGGAGTTTATTTATAAGCCTTGCCGTAAAGCCCTCGCCCGACATGTTCGTCAAAATGAATGGTACGCAGTCTTGTAGTGTTTGAAAAATAGATTTTGCGAAAAATTGGCAAACGCGAATATAGCAAGCGATGTAACGATGAGTTACAAGAGCTTTATAGCGACATGGTTATACTGCAGGCTATAAAGATCCAGTGACTTCGAGAACTACTTTCTGATATAAGAAGATGGCTCGGTTAGCATAAAGAGAAAGTGGCTGGTGCGCCTTCTTGAACTCTGCCAAAATCACTAGTCCGTTATATGTCTATTAGGCCGGCTCGATTTGTGGGGAGGCAAAAAAATCGCCCATTGCTCTGTGAAAATCATATTCTAGGGATCAAAATAAGAAACTTTGCCGAAGGAACCATACCTCTAAAACGAATTCTGATGTCCCCCGATTTGGATCGAACTTTTTAGTTTCTTTTTTATAACTCACTTAAATTATTTTTTTCATTTACATATGTTCTGACTAAATAAATTTCTTAAGAGAAAAAATAGATATTATTATAAATAAATAATAAATATTATTATAAATAAATAAAAATAAAGAAAAAACATAGCCATTTAGCTGATTTTTTCATGTAAAGGCCAAAAATGGTGATATTATATTTTTAAATTGGGGCACATCAGAATTCGTTTTAGAGGTATGGTTCCTTCGGCAAAGTTTCTTATTTTGATCCCTAGAATACGATTTTCACAGAGCAATGAGCGATTTTTTTGCCTCCCCACAAAAGACAATATGGTCTGGCTTGGCAGACTACCTTAGACTAAGTATACAATTCAGTAGTAAAATCCTCTCTCGACGAACAAAACTAACACTCTTTAAGACTCTCATCATACCCGTCCTAACATATGGCGCAGAAGCGTGGACGATGACAACATCCGATGAAGCGGCGCTTGGAGTGTTTGAGAGAAAGATTCTGCGGAAGATTTTTGGACCTTTGCACGTTGGTGACGGCGAATATCGTAGGCGATGGAACAATGAGTTGTTTGAACAATGAGTTGATGGAACAATGAAGAGAGATATTTTTAACACTTAAAAAACACCAGCTGCCAAATGTGTGGCTGATGATGCTTTGATGTACTCAGTCCTCACAGGTGAACAGCGTTCTTGAGCCTAATAGAAGCACTTATAGTAGTACCTATCTGAGCTCGTTATAAATAACTGGCGTTGCAGAGGAACGAGCCAAATGCGAAAGTTTTTTAATATACACCCAAATCGACGAACAGTTGTTGGGCCAACTAAGAAAAAGAAAATTAATTTAGAAAAAACCTATTTATATGCACGCTCTCTTTCTCTAAAATTTATTTTCTGTGATTTTGACAGCCACGAACGCCACCTCATCTTCCCATTTACGCTCCCTGACTAGGCAGATGAAAATGTCCGATTCAAATTCTATAACTTTCTTAATGCTCCTGTTGCACTTCCACGCATATTCACACACACACACACGCAGGGAAAGAAAGGGAAAGAGAGTAGGAGAAGGAAGCACGCGGGAGAAAAGCTTGCATACGCATACATACATACATATACACACACGAGCACTGCCAGTCTGGCAAAAATAGACATATGATACCCTAACGCGAATGCAAGCAAAATAACACACACACACATGCACGCATACGTACACTTACATAGGCGTATGTAAATTCGTGTGCATATAAAAATGTGAGAATACAAAATATTTGGCAATTTCTATAAATGCGAAAATATTTTCGCTTAACTTTTATTACACACACACATACATACATATATGCGTTTGGGCGTGCGTGTGTATACTTGAATATGTACATATGTAGGCGTGCATGTTTTGTTGCTGTTGGCACATGTCTTCTTATTGTGTCTGCCAAACACTTTTTGTGTCTGCGTTCGAAACGAAAAACAGGCAGGCCTTTCTCTTATTTTGAACGCACGCACTCTGCCCCAGAGAAAAATAGATGAAGATGAAGGCGCAACTTTTATTTTTCGAAAGTAACATCGGCAAACGGCGCAGAAAAAAGGAGAAGAAGTGGCGTAGAAGCGACTGCAGTAACAGCAACCGAAATTAAAAAGGATAATGAAGAATACAGTTGCATACATATATGCATTTACATATATACGCACATGCAATATACTCGTATGTAGATATGTGAAAATATAAAAAAATTGTTTGTATAAAAATAAAATTGAGATAGAAAATTCACTGAGGATGGCGACGTAAACAATAAAAACTAGTAAAGCATTAAAACTTTTCGCATAGCATACATAAAGGCGTTTCAGCTGTATAGCAGTTCGATTTTTAACTGTCATGCGTTTCGTGACGAGACTGTACCTGCACAAATTTTCGACTGCATTGAAGTGCAATGATTGTTGGCTATATTTTTCTTCTTTGGGTTGGTGCGTAAAAAAGTTACGAAATTTAGTGACTCTGAGAATTGCGATTTAAGAGGCGCAAAGAAGGAATGCAGCTTGCATTGAAAAATTTTTAAATAAACTATCTTAAATAAATGCAATATATTTATTTAAATTTTTTACATCAGTGTATTTGGAAGATTTTTTTAGTGTATGTTTGCATATATTTTATTTTAGTTTTTCCTTGTATTTCATGAAATTTTCTTTTAGTTAAAAATTTCAATTTAAATAAAATTTTATTTTAGGTTTTCATTGTATTTAATGAAATTTTATTTTAGTTAAAAATTTAAATTTGAATAAAATTTTATTTTAGTTATTTCTTGTATTTAATGTAATTTTAGTTTAGTGAAAAATTAAAATTTATACAAAATTTTATTTTAGTTTTTCCTTGTATTTAAAGAAATTTTATTTTAGTTAAAAATTTTAATTTGAATAAAATTTTATTTTAGTTTTTCCTTGAATTTAATGAAATTTTATTTTAGTTAAAAATTTAAATTTGCATAATATTTTATTTTAGTTTTCCTTGTATTTAATGAAATTTTATTTTAGTTAAAAAAATAAATTTGAGTAACATTTTATTTTAGTTGATTCTTGTATTTAATAAAATTTTATTTTAGTTAAAAATTTATTTTATTTTAGTTTTTTCTTGTAATTTTATTTTAGTTAAAAATTTAAATTTGAATAAAATTTTATTTTTAGTTTTTCTTTGCATTTAATGAAATTTTATTTTAGTTAAAAATTTCAATTTAAATAAAATTTTATTTTAGGTTTTCATTGTATTTAATGAAATTTTATTTTAGTTAAAAATTTTAATTTGAATAAAATTTTATTTTAGTTATTTCTTGTATTTAATGTAATTTTAGTTTAGTGAAAAATTAAAATTTAAACAAAATTTTATTTTAGTTTTTTCTTGTATTTAAAGAAATTTTATTTTAGTTAAAAATTTTAATTTGAATAAAATTTTATTTTAGTTTTTCCTTGAATTTAATGAAATTTTATTTTAGTTAAAAATTTAAATTTGCATAATATTTTATTTTAGTTTTCCTTGTATTTAATGAAATTTTATTTTAGTTAAAAATTAAAATTTAAATAAATTTTTATTTTAGTTTTTCCTTGTATTTTAGTAAGCAAAAAATGCATTTCCTCATATTCCGACAGTATGGGCGACTATTTGCTCTAGGTGCCTCGAAAGCAGTACGAAATTAATTAGAATTAGAAATATTACATCAAAGTAAATCGAAAGATGATTAACGATTTTTTATGGTCGGAATTGGATGATATTGATCTGGACAACATTTATTTTCAACAAGACGGCGCTACGTGCCACACAAGCAACGAAACCATTGATCTTTTACGGGAAAAGTTTCCAGACTGTGTTATCTCTCGAAGAGGTGATCACAATTGCCACGATCACGGGGCCACGTGAAAGAGAAGGTATACGCCAACACACCAACAGCCCAGGGTCGATTGAAGACCTCAAAGATGGAATTCGTTAGACCATCAAGGAAATAGGGCAGCCACTTTGCAACTCAGTTTTGGAAAATTTCATGAAAAGGATATTGTCCTGTAAGCGTGGTCATGGGGGTCATTTGCCTGATGTTATTTTCCACTATTAACGGCATACCTTCCTCTTTAAAATGAAATAAACATCCGATCATTTATATTATTATAAAAAATAGCATTTTTCTTTGAATATCAAAATAACACCTCTTATTGGAAAACCCTTTATATAAATATTAACTCAGTTTATATGTCGAGATAGCTTAGACCACATAGACTGACTACTGATAAAAAAGAATTATTTCGGGAGATCGATATTTTTATTTTAACATTTACGCGCTCTGTCTTGCTTGTCTGTTCGTGTAATGCAGCTGTCTAATTTAGTTGAGTCAAATATGATTGGCATTTGCAAAAATTATAAAATTTTCCATTAGGGTGATTAATTTTGCGTCGCCTTGTATAGTAATCTGGAAAACGATGAGGCTTATCAACACATTTTAAGTGAATACCCGACATATCGTGAATATATTCATATTTTTTAAGGAGAGTCTAACTGGTCCTATGACTGCGAAAAATACGTCAACCAAGGACCTCTTAGCTTATATTAGTGAGTCTGAGAGTGCCTTGAGTATTGGAGCATAGGGAGGTGATATAGGATTAAGGGCTTCAAGATCTTTGAACGCTCCAGATGTTAGTCGCAATGTCAGCTGCAAACAAAATTGGCTTCATTCGCTTGTCTCGATAAATTTTTTAGTCTGTAACAATAAAATTCACTAGCGGTCATCAAATATGGTGCAAGTCTTTTCTATGGTCTAACAAGGAGCAACTTCTATTACCCTACCTATTATAAATGCGGAATTTCTTCATTAGTAGTAGAATGCGTAACCAGCGTGCAAACTCCGCCACTCTGGTTATATGTGAGAGCAGATTCAAAACTAAAGCTGATTGTTGTTGCCCTATTTACATAAAATATTGGGAAATTTCAAGACCTCTTAAGGCTACTCCACAACACAGTTATTATAAATAAATGTTATTATGCTCATATAATACGATCTGGTCCCACATATTACAAGAATATATCTCGAAGTGTACGAGAGAAAGATTCTGCGAAAGAATTTTGGACGACGGTGAATATCGCAGCCGATGGAGCCATGAGGTGTATGAGCTTTATGGCGACTTAGGCATTGTGCAGCGAATAGAGATTCAGCGGCGCCACAGAAACTAGCCTGTCTTCCGAATGGATAGAAACACTGTAGCTCTGAAAGTATTTGATGCGGTACCTGCTGGTGGGGGCAGAGCAAGAGGTCGCCTTTGCGTAGGAAAGATCACTTGACACCCCTTTATCTGAACGCGAATGTAGCGAGAGCGAACCGTGATCGGCACTATGAGGTGCAGAGGAAACTATGCCATATAAGCAATACAGCAAAATTGAAAATTTTGTAAAAAACCATAATCAAAGAAGTAGACGTAGTAAAATAACTCAATGTTTGACTGACTTTCAACACCAAAATTCGGTTGTGGTCGCAGCGACATTGAATCTACCTTATGTTGTATTATATAATAAGTACTAAAAATAATAGATAAGTAGTGTAGAAAAGCACAGGTAGCAGCGGGCAGCTGCTCATGTGTCAGTGCGTATTCCTTAAAAGACGTGCAGACATTGCTTCTCTACGCATCAGCACACCTAAAGTTGGACGCGTCCTCGCTGACAGTGAACTTAGAATACTATCAGATTTCCTCAGCGATATGTTGATCAGTAAAGAGCTATAAACACACTATAAAAAAAATAATTAACGCTGTGCGTAGTAGCTCGGCGACTTAAACTCTCCTCCTCTCTCAATCGTATGTGCATCGCATCGCTAACCTGATTAGCAATTAGTCAGTTTTCCCAGTCTACTAATTTTTAAACTACAAAATTTATTATTCAAACAAATACATAAATTTAAAACAAATGCTAATATAATAAATATAAAATCTAAACCCCATTTATATGCTACTAGCCGCGAACTGGTGCGTGAGAAACTACTCCGCAAATAATTCTAATTATAACAATTTAAAATAGCTCGTTTGAAAGAAATGCTAAAAGCAGCCATTTTATTTGTTAATAGTTGTGTAACTAATCGTGAACTAGACCATAATGAACTAGTGTAGAACTGGTTCGTGAGAAACTAGTTCGCAAATAATTTTGATTACAATAACTTAAAATAGCTCGTTTGCAACAAATGCTAAAAGCAGCAATTTTATTTGTTGGTAGTTGTGTAACTAGTCGTGAACTAGACCATAATGAACTAGTGTACAACTTTTTTTGTTTTTTTTTTGATAGAAGAACAGAAAATTCTAAGTTCAGCTGGGTTACAAGTATGTGGTACATAATGGACTAGTCCACAACTAGTTTTTATAACTTAACTGCTCCATAATAAACTAATGCACGAATTACTATAGAAAAATAGCAAGCTATTTAAATACAAAATAAACGTAAAACAATCGGTGCAAAACCAGTTTCGAATATTAAATATATTTCAATAAATAAATTTGTTTTGTTTCCAAAAATTGAAGAGGATGACATGGACGACATTTGGATTCAACAGGACGGTGCAACTTGTCACACTGCCAAAGTTACACTCGAACTTTTGGCTACTGTTTTTGAAAACCAAATCAAGTGGCCGCCTCGGAGCTGTGATTTAAGCCCGTTGGATTATTTTTTGTGGGGAGCCGTTAAGGACAAATGCTATGCGAACCATCCAGAGACGATTGATGCTTTAAAACACGAAATCGAAGTTGCCATTCATGAAATTGGAGCCCAAACAATCGAAAATGTGCTTAAAAATTGGGTTGATCGAATGGCCTACTGTAAAGTTAGTCGTGGCAGTCATTTGAACGATATTATTTTTCATTTATAAATGACATTGTTCAATCTTCAAAATAAAAAAAAAGTTTGAAAAAATATTGATTAGTATTTTTTTATAGCCGATTCAACAAGCAAATTTTACATGACCCACCCTATATATGTAAACTACTACAGTACTTCAATCGAAAGCGAAACTTCTGCTCAAATCCATCTACAGGGCGCAACTAAGCAATTAATTTTAAATTAATTTATTAATCAAAATCTTATCTCAAATGACTTAAAAACTCTAATGCAAATACAGATTTTGACTTTTTTGTCTTATTAAGTTTTACAAATTAAATAAACACGCAAATCGCTGGCAATTAAAGCAACGCAAGCATTCCCACACACGCACGCATGGACATATACAGAGAGACTTATGAGTACACACACACACACACACACATGCATCATCCATACATAAGTACGTAGCAAAGTCAGTCCTTAAAAATCATTTCTAAAGCGCATGCAAGTGTTGCTAACTAATTCTTTTTTTTTTTTGTTTTTGTTTTTGTTTTTACTATTTTTCATCCACTCATATTTTAATAAAATTAGCCATTAAAAATATAAGTAAGAAATTTAATTCGAAAAAAAACCTACAAAAAATCCATTCAAATAAAATTTATATGCGAATGCACAGTGGTGTATTAATGCGAACGCTGTGGGCGTTTGTTGTGACTTCAAATGCATAGCAGTTAGTTATAGCAGTATAGCTGGTAAGTGTTGTTGTTGCTGGTTTGGTTGCTGCTGTGCCGGCAGTCGTCAGTCGGTCGTGGCAGTTTGTGATTGCTGCTGCTGCTGCTGGTGCTGCTGGTGGCGGCTAGCGATTGGGAGTTGGCAGTGTTGGCGTTACTTTATGACGTGTTGCACTCGCTCGCACGTAAGCACACACACACACACACACGCACATACGTAGTGTGTGAATGTGTGTGTCTACTTATAATTTTTATATAGTTATAATATTTTTGAGTCTCTTTATATACGAGTATATTAAATACAAACACACATTCTCGTGCATAATTAAAAGAACAAAACGTAAAAGAAAAATCGGCAAAAATTAGCCCGCCACTGCACACCGCCTGCACTCCACCACTGCACCAGCACTGCTTTCCGCAGCCCAACTACAACTCTATTTATTCTTAGCAACTTTTTCACTGTGTGTATTTATAAGTAAGTATAATGGCCAACACTTGCACCGGACCAACCTCAACTTGCCACAATTATCCCGCAATGCCAATTGTTGCTTTTAAAGTTGACTTTTTTGTCTATTTGACTTTTTTTTTTTTTTTTTTTTTTTCCCTTGCATAATTGTTGTTATTAAGCATTGTTGTAGCTACAATTATTGCTATTGCTTGGGGTGTTTTTGTTGTTTCATTATATTGAATCTTGCATTTTGTTGAATATTTATGGTAGACCGTTCACGTTCTTGTTAGGATCAATTCTTCATCTGCTCCACGCTTGCTTTATATTATATTTATTGCCACTTCAGTGAGATTGTTAAATTCTTTCAATAAATAAAGTGTTAGTTTTTTACTTTTTTCTACCTTACAGATTGTGTTGCGCATTACAGCAAGCGTTTTTATGTGTAACCGGAATTAATTTATGAGTATACAGAAAGATTGGTACATATCGCAAATATGATTGACGAGCAGAAAGGAACCCCGAAAGAGAAGCAGCGAATCGTTCTAATGTGGAAACAACATTCAAAACCCGCTTCTGAGAGATGAAGGACTTACGTACTTGAACCTTATATTGAATAGTAGTAGCCAGATGGTTTTTTTATGCAGAGCCTTTTCGTGCGAGGAATGCACTCGGATATTTGCCACTGCCTGTCGAGGAACGACCGCCAGATGGCCGGTGATTAGGAGACTTTAGTGACCTCGACCTCCCTCATAATACAGCTTTTCCTTAGTTAAATTTTATTGAATTTTTGGTTCCCAACAGACTTTTAGTCCATGTTGTTCTACTTTGCCTGAAACACTAAAAAACTACAAAAAATGTTATGTTCATATGTCTCGGTTTGGCGACTACAAGAGGTCTACCCGTAAAAGACATTGGCCTGAGTTGGGCTCCTGCAGAGTAGTCAAGTGCTTTGTGAAAGAAATAAAAACTAAATTAGCGACCTTTCTCCTAAAACTTAGTAGGTAGGACCTGAGAGTACTGGCGGGTGTAATCACAGCGCACAATGTCTGTGGGCAGCATAAGGCTACCATAGGAATCATTGGCGACCAAATAGGCCTATCCTATCTTGAGAATGAGGACATTGTAGGTCATTTTCTCTGTGTCTATCCGGCGTTTTTCTAGTATCAAACTTTGGCTGTTGAGTGACGTTGAACTGAGTATGGATACATTTCATACTCTTCCTCTTCCGGATATCTTCAGATGCATCAATGAATCCAAAAGATTTACGGAAGAGTGACTTCACCTCAATTTTTTCGACTTACCATCCATACTGCATCTATCCTGTCTCACTATTCTTTCCATTGTAATCTATCCGGGTGTAGTACAATGGTCTTCCTGACGAAGTGCTTGGACTAATGGGACAACCCATATATAAATTATATAGTGGCAAGCTTCTACTTCATGTTAGCATCTGTAAGTCGGAACAGTTCCGATTTTTGGATTCGCAAAGACATAAAAAATTATTTATCGCCTCTGTTAGATCTCTCAACCTACAAACTGTGTGGTACAAGTGGCATTGTAACGCTAGCCAGAAGGGGATGTCAGACGCTTAAAAGCTCTGCTTAAACGGCCAAGAAAAAACGTCTCTATGCTAGTTGCTCTGATCCGCCTTCTAGGTCGATTTGTTCAAAGAGTGAATATACCTCAGCGGCATTTTATAATCCTTAGCGCTAGCCTCATATTCTTCTTGATTGGCGCTTTAACCGCTTAAACGATTTTGGGTGAGTTTCACAAAGCGCGCCAGTCGTTTCTAACCGTTTCGTGTTTGCTCGCGCCATTTGGACACACCAAGTGAAGCCAAGTCCTTCTCTTCATCTGATCTTTCCAACGCAGAGGCCGGAGCAAGGTCTCCTCTTCGGGATTACGGCATGCCGGGGCTGACATCCCTATTACATACTAACTACAGCACATTGCCGGGACTAATGTGTAAGCGGGTGTGCTCAACCCTCATTAGAAATAATTGAAAAAATAGCTGTTTTATTTATAAAGGGTGGTTAAATTTCAAGGGCCGATATTAAATGTGAACCACACCTAAACGTCAAGCTTTTTTCTGCATTTCATTTGTCATTTTTCAATTTCAGACTAACTCAATTTGAACCATGGCAAGATACACAATCCAGCAATGCCTTAAAGTTATTCAAGCTTATTATGAAAACGGGCGTTCAAATTAAAATGCATATCGCGCACTTCGTGAAGAAAATCATCTTCAGTGATGAGGCACATTTTCACCGCAGTGGATTCGTCACTAAGCAGAATTGCCGCATTTGGGCGAATGATAATCCAAGAGTGATTGCCGAAAAACCAATGCATCCACCAAGAGTGACTGTTTGGTGCGGTTTATGGGCCGGCGGCATCATTGGGCCGTATTTTTTCGAAAATGAGGCCGGTCAGGCAGTTATGTACTGTGAGATGATAACGAACTTTTTATGATCCGATTTGGAAGATATGGATGTGGACGATATGTGGTTTCAACAGGACGGTACCACTTGTCACACAGCTAACGAAACAATGGCTCTTTTGCGTGAAAAATTTGATGGCCGAATAATCTCACATCGCGGCGATGTTAATTGGCCGCCAAGATCATGTGATTTGACACCGTTGGACTTCTTTCTTTGGGGTTATTTGAAAGAAAAGGTGTACGTCGATAAGCCAGCAACAATTCAAGAGCTAAAGGATGAGATAATTCGGCACATTAACGGCATGGAACCTCAATTGTGCCTCTGCGTCATCGAAAATTTGGACCTTCGGATGGAGGTGTGCCGCCGAGGTCGCGGCGGCCAATTGGCCGATATTTTGTTCCATAAGTAATTGAGCCATACCAATATTATCATAATAAACAGAAATGACAATAATTTCTTAAAAAAATTTTAGTTCATTTAAAATCAACACCGGCCCTTGAAACTGAACCAGCCTCTATAAAAAAATATTAAATTTACAATATTTATTACCAGAACAAAAATAATTAAAATTAAGGCCACCAGCTGCCAAAGAATTAGGGTCGACCAAAAAAAAAAATGTGTATAACAAATAAACAAAAATTGCATATAAAGTTTCATTCTGCGTATAAAATTATAATATATTTAAAAAAAATTCTCTATCTACTTACCACATAAAGTAAAAATTTAAAAACAATTCACTATCTGCTCGCTTCCTGTCAGAGTGAAGTTTTTTATGGCGTACGTAGTGCCAGCTGAGTTTATTATTGCAATCGAATTCACTGCTGCTGTTTTTGTAGTTGTTGGCGTTATTATATGAATGCTGCTGGTGGTGCTGCTGCTGCTACTGGGGCTGCTGGTGGCTGCAATCGCTACTGTATACCGTCCAGATTGCGAATCAAAGGTGTAATCCATTTGTGAAATTGATTGGAACGTAGATTTGCCACACGCGCCACACATACACACACGCACACGCACACAACAAACCAGTTATGCTTTAATATGCAGTAAGTCTTGTGAATTTGATAGCGTTTTTGTTGTGCAAAAAAAATTTAAGTGACAAATTTGATGAGCGTTTATTCTAATTAGCAATTGTTTTTTTGTTTTTATTTTGCAATAAAGTTTTTTCACTATTTTTTATTAGTTGGAAGTTGGAAATTTGGACAAAACAAAATAAAACGTGCGAATGCCGGGTGTAGGGAGAAGAACAAATAAGATTTGGTAGTAACTGGACAATGCACTTGCCGCTTGACAACTCAAATACCAACAACAAATTAAACAAATAATTGTGCGCTGTGCGATTATTTTATAACTTCTTTGTTTTGTAATTTATTTGCTGCTTATTACGACTTTCCTCAGCTCACGAGCAGACAACGCGTAACAGTTCAAAAAATACTTTTTTTTTGGATTTTGCTTTTCGCAAATAAAGAAGAATGTTTTATAATTTTTTGCCGTGTTTTCGACGTGTCAAAATTGCAGTCTATTTTGTTTTTTGTTTTTTGTAAATAAGTGAAAAAATGAATTCTCATATGCCGCACTTTTACATTATTGTTTGGATTTCTTTTTTTTTTTTTTGTTTTGTTGCACAGTTATTTTTGCACAAATCGGTATTTTTTTTTTCGTGCCTCACCAACAAAATCTAGCTTTTGTAATTTTATTGCGTCGAAATTTTTTATTATATTTTTTGTTGGTCTTTAATGCCCTAAAATGTGTATTGCAACAACTGTTTCTTGGGCTGTAGTTCGTTTTTTTTTTCACAGCAGAATTTACAGAAATATGAAAAAGCAGAGAATTGTAACTTTTTTTGCTTCCAACGTAAAATATTTTCAACCAATCACAATTCTGAATCAGTAAAGTCTGCGTTGTAGACGTCAAATCCGGGCTTCTAGAAGTTTAATTTGTTTTTTATTTGTTTAATAATTTTCTTGTCTCTTATTTGTCAGTCCTTTTGCTAGCGAAATGCTTGATTGCTGATTGTTTTGCTTGCTCAGCAGTGCAAAAATTTTTGAGATTTGTTTTCTTCGCTTTTTCTCAGAACAATTTTTTCAACAATTTTATGCACAATTTTTTGTTTGAAATTGTTTTGATTTTTTTTTTGTTTTGTATTATTATTGGTTATCGGAAATTTCGCAATTTTTGCAAGCATTCACGTAATTTATATGATTTGTAGCACAAAGGTTTGTCGAAATAGTTTTTCACAGTTAAGTTGAAACATTCAAAATTTGGTTTGGGTTTCTTTTCATTGAAATTTCTTGTAAATTTTTGCTTAATTTTCACTTTGCACGCCTTTTTTGCGTATATGCATTTTTTTATTTAGCTCCAGTTGTTTTTAGCTTTTTTTCTGGCTAATTTTTCACATTTTCCAACGCAACAGTACTTCGCTTTGATTTCATTTTTTCCGTTTATGACGATTTATGTGCGATTTGTGATATCTTTCTTTAAAAATTTATTATTGATCTGCAAGACAAAATAATTGAAATTAGTGCTGTGAATTTTATAAATAACAAAAAAAAAAAAAAAACGAATGTACAGTAGCGCAAGTGTCAATAGAAAAAAATGTGCATCTCTCATTATTCTGGCAACTTTGTTCAGTTGCTAAACAGTTTTTTTACTGAAAATGAAGATTTGTGTTCCGCTTCTATGCTTTGGGAATAGCCGATACGAATTATTAAGAATTTTGTTTTCATATTAGCAAATGCAGGTATTTAAAATATAGATTCCTAAAGACAAAATCTTGTCAGCAAAAAGACTTATTTTCGCAGTAAAATTAAAAAAAAAATTGCATTATTTCAAACAAACAAAAATTGAGCCTTTCAGTGGTGGCTTATACGAGGTGGCGCAAAATTAATCACCCTATATAAATATTTATAATTTATGCAAATGGACAAGCAATGGAGCGCGTAGATAAAAATAAAAATTTCCATCACTCAAAATATTTTTTTTTGCTTTTTATCAAGGCGAATCTATTACAGGTGGTGTTGGCAAATCAGCTGAGTTGTTTTTTTTCTTTCGCCGTGTCCATGTGGCTGTCAGCTCGAAATGAAACAAGGCGAATTGATTAATTCTTTTCTAGTTTCTCAATACTTTACTTTGACAATCAAACGTACCGAATAGAGTTATTAGTCTAGTGTCACCAGCTTTATTGAATGCGCTTTGCTTTTTATTAAGTAAAAAAGTTATTCAAAAACAAACTTGGATGATTGCGTATAAATGAAAATAAGCTGTCGTGGTCGTGGCGCTCCTTTAGAAAGTAGCTCCACACACTAATTGACACCCTTATCAATGCTGAGCGAAGAATTGGTATTAGCGCCCAATATTGTCGTAAGCACAAAACCGTTACTTTCAGTTTGAAAGTTTCAGAACAGTGACTGAAATATTGCTAAGCTCCTTTAGTTGCTTATAATCCCGTGAATTGCTTTCTGGAATGTAGCGATTCCAAACAACTGCAGCAATATCATTTGTTGTAACTACAATAAGTTGCAAGCAAAATAATGTGGACTTTTTAAGAAAATTAAATACTTTAAAAACTCCCTTTACGTACAGTTAGTGAAACTGGACATCTCTTTGCCTTTTGCTTTACTTCATTTTTTTTTTTTTATGATGCCTTCGGTTCCAACGACTCTTTCGCTAGCTGAACGAGTATGAAGCGCTAGGTCCATAAGTGTGTGCCTATGGGAGCTTTTACTGCATAAATTTTCGTTTATACAGCTAAGTCAAATCTGTGGCAATAAAAGATTGCATGGCAGCTGAAACTCCCAGCGCTACTGAGCTGAAATTTTGAGTGGATGAATGATAATTAGACGCAACAAGTGCTTAGATTTCGCTAGCCAATTCTCAAAAAAAAATATGAAATAATAAAATAAAATAAAAAAGGAAACCAAAAGTTTACTTTATGTTGGCTTACAAAAAGTAGTATATCCTCATCCCTGAGCTTTGCTTAACACTCCGCATGACTTATAACCATGGGAAGGTGACTAGAACTGACTTCAAGCAGTCTGCTAGCTGCAAACCAAGGCGAGTTCATTAAAAATGTACATTTTGTACATTAGAATGTCACGCCAAAAGATAGTAGAAAAGAGCAAAACAAAAAAAAAATAGAAAAAGACCCAACTATGTTGAATAACCGGCATGCAGTTGGAGCTAGAAGCACACGACGATAGTGTGTGAGGGGCACGGCTTTTCGTGATTTCATTTTGTGCTGACATCCTTATGTAGGAGTACACGGCGAAAGCATGGCAAAAAAAACAAATTATTTGGTCTACTGTTATCACCTTTAAGAGATTCTCCTTGCTACAAATTAGCTGCTCTCTGATATGAGAACCCAGATAAGCTTTCAGGCTGAGATATAGAACCTATTTAAGAGCCTGAGCGTTCAAAACAGAATCACAAGTGCGCTCAAAATACAACTCGCACATATTAGCACCTTGATTATGCTCTTCATAACAGATCCCGAGACAGCAAAAAAGGTAACACTCTTTTCAGCTCAAATATAGTAAACCAGTTGTGGCGACAGAGGATTCTAAGACCTCACTCAAATGAACTTCTATCAAATGACTTTAGTCAATAACTTTGTTAGTACTTTAAATAAATATTTGAGCAACATTTTTTAAACTATTGCGCCTATTTGCAGCTAAAGACTCCTTTACACTTTTTCAACATTTTCAAGTAGAAGTTGTTTAAAAATTTTGCAGACGAACTAATTTTGTGGGGAAAAAACTTCAAGTAATTTTTTTTTTAAATGCGCTCATCTTAGCCAACATTTTTGAAGGCATTGCAATGAAATCATTTTTTGTTTTTATTTTTCTTCAAATATTATAAAAAAAAAAAAAAATAGAATGTAACCACTGCGAAGCATTGCGCCACAAGAGTTACGTCTGAAGTGAATTGTAAGTAAGAAGCTTTGGAAAATTTTCTTAGCTTTTTATACGCAAATGAGTTACATTTATTTACTTTTATGTTACTTTATTTGCTTATTCCTATAATTCCTTATTTATTTATCCTTTTATGACTTTGTCAGCACTATTTTTTAATCTTAAAAACTACGCCCAACTAACTTTTTATTATTTTATTGAAATTTGCCGTCCTAAACTTGAATGCTGAATTTAAAATGATTTATTTCAATCCAATACTGTTTCTTTTAACTGAAACCATTTATTTTTTTCTTTTCCGCAAAATCTGTTGTACGTTGAATTTTCTGAGGCTAGAACTCAATTTACAAAAAAAATTTATTTATTTAAATTTTAGTGTATTTGCTATTTTGGTTTGGTTTATTATTTGGAAAATGATATTAATGAATTAATTTACAAAATTTTATCAGTGCTTTTATGCTTCATAGAGGTCGGTCTGCAACTGGTATCGCCAGGGACCAAAAGGTCTATGCGTGGCTTATTACCAACCAGGCTAATTTAACCTAACCTTTTAAGCTTTAATGTTTCTAATAATTTTCAAATATTTAGTTTTCGTATTTTTAGTTTTGTGCGCTCAGGGCCCAGAGAAAAGTTGCATTATTATCCCGTTGAGCGCGATTTTCATTTTCAAGTTTTTTACTTATGAAATTTGTGCTTAGAATTTGCTGCGAGATTTTTAATTTTTGAATTTCTACGCGAGAGAGAAATAATTTCTGCCTATGAATTGAGTTCCATTGCAGAAATAAAAAGTTGTTTACTCTTCTACATATTTCAGTTAAGAAAAAAGAAAAAAATATATTTTTTTAACTTTAGCAAATTTTATTGAAAAAAACATATTTTTTTAACTTCATACAACATCTGCCACCCCTAGATCTCTTCTGCAAATACTCAGCGGACTGGAGGACTGTCACACAAGGACACTCAACCATCTTGGACTCCTATACGGATATACCCAGTGACTGTGATTATCACCCTCCCATTGTTTGCTTCGAAAGGAATTTCCTAATGAAAATCCCTTCTAGACTGGAATGCTGTGAGGAAGATTCAACACCCAACACACCCGTTAAGATCTACACAGACGTATCTAAAATGGACACCGGTGTAGAATCAGCGATATTTTGCGAAGAGCTTTCTATTAGTGAATCCTCTGAACTACCGGATCACTGTAGTGTTTTTCAAGCGGAAATAAATGCTTTTTATGAAGTCTTAAAATGGTTAAAGATAAACCGAATATCATTAACGGATATCTGCATTCTATCAGACAGTCAAGCTACGCTACAGGCTCTGCATGCATTCCAAACAACATCAAGGAGTGTCTTACGTTGTCGCCAATCTCTAAATGAGATGGCCAAACAATATCGTATAATCTTATGCTGGGTTCCAGGCCACAGAGATATACCAGGGAACTGTAGGGCTGACCAACTTGCAAGAGAAGGTACCTGTATGCCAAACATAAGTAATTTTATGGAGATACCTCTCGCAACTTGTAAGCTTCTCATTAAGGCCGCACTAATCAGTTCTACAAATCAAAGATGGATTGGCGTTAACACCTGTGAATTTGCTAGGCAAACATGGCCAAGGCTAAATTTACGTCTGTCCAAGAATATTATAAAACTGAATAGACTTGAAATCAGGACCTTAGTAGGGGCCCTCACAGGACATTGTCTCATAGGAAATCATGCAAAAAGATTAGGCGTTTACACGCATGATTTCTTTCATAGCTGCAGAAATGAGGAGGAGTTGGAAACAATTCAACACCTTTTTTGCACATGCCCGGCTCTAGCCAGAAGCAGGAACCGATTTTTAAAGCCCTACTTCTTAATGAATTTAGATAATCTATATACTTTAGGTATCAACAACCTTTTACGCTTTGTCAAAAGCTCAGGATGGTTTAATATGTAGAGGAAAATGTAGCCCAGCCCCCGCGCTCACAACGGACCCATTTCCTGGTCTAAGTGGCATCGTTGTCGCTATGCGCGATGCGGCTGCCAAACCTAACCTAACCTAACTTGTTTTGTTATACTATTGTTTTTTTTTTTTTTTTTTTTTTTTTTTTTTTGTTTTTTTAATTTTAATATGACTAAATTTTAATGGCTTTAAAATACATTACTTTAAACTTATTTTAATTTCGTTTAAAATTTTTTTCACATATTTTATATTAATTTTTGTTCGGCACTAAGAGATTGCCGTTAAATTACTCTTTATATGAGATTTTTTTATCATTTTCTTTTTCAAACTATTTTCTAAATAATATTTATGCGAGATTAGAGTTTTTCAGTTGAAGAAAATGTGTGAATTTTTTTTTTATTTTTTTTTTATTTTAAAAATTTTACTACCCCGAAATAAGAATGGGCTCAAGGTGCTTGAATTGATTGAATTTAGCCTTAAAATTTTATTTGTAAATTTTAATAATAAATCTTGTTCGACGCTATGAAATTTTTTAGTATTTTTTTATTAAAAATGGCATTTATATTTTTCTGAAAATTTTTATGCGAAATTACAGGTTTTTGGTTTGAAAAAACATGTGCAATTTTTTTAGTTGTTTTTTTTTTTTAATTTTAAAAATTTTACTTTAACGAAATTTCGATGAGTTTAAGGTAAATTTACGTATTTTATGATTTTAATTTTTAATGATTTTAATCGTAAAATTTTATCGACATAATTTTGTAATAATCTTTATTAGACACTTGGAGGTTACAATTAAGGAAAAATATATGAGATTTTTTTTAATTATTATTTTTTTATTAAAATTGTACTTATTTATATACTTTTTTTAATTTATATGCCAGATTTTTTATTATTATTATTATTATTATTTATTGAAAATTGTATTTATTATTTTTTATTTTCTAAAAATTTGTATGCGAGATTACATGTTCTTGGTTGAAGAAAACTTAGGAAATTTTTTCGTTGCTTTTTTTTTAATTTGAAAAGTTTTACTTTAACGAAATTACGATGAATTCAAGGATCGTAAATTTGAAAATGATTTTAGTCGTAAAATTTTATTGACATAATTTTATAAAAATTTTTAGTCGACATTCAGAGATTGCGTTTAAAGAAAAATGTATGAAATTTTATATTATTATTATTTTTTAGTAAAATTGTATTTATATTATTCTAAAAATTTTTATGCGAGATTAGAGGTTTTTGGTTAAAAAAAATGTATGACATTTTTTTAGTTCCTTTTTTTTAATTTTAAAAATTTTACTATAACGAAATTTAAATGGGTTTAAGGTAGTTTAAAAATTTGAAATTTATTTTCATCTTCAACTCGTTTTTACGTATTTTTATAATATTTTCTATTCGGCGCTTAGAGATTCCAGTTAAAAAAAATACTTAAAGGGACAGATACCTTTAAAATTTCAAAAAAAATAAACATTTTGTTTTGCATAAAATGTTAATATAATCCTTTAAGAATATATCAGAAAAAATTTAGAGCGTAAATTTAAGTATTTCTCATATTATAGATCGTCAACACGACTCCATTCTTTGCGTTGGAGCGCTGGGAGAGGTACTATATAGTTACGTTGTCGACTTTAGACGCGTTTTTCTCAAAACTATATTTTTCGAATTGGCGTACACGATAACTCGAAAAGTTATTGACCGATCTGCCTGAAATTTGGCACACATCTTTTTTATGTTATTACTTTCTATGTGTTACAATTCAAAAATTTTTCAAAAAAATCATTTTTTCGAAGCAAAAATAGTAGGAAAATTTGCCCCAAATTAATATATTTTTTGAAGCATTTTATTCCGCGATTTTTTTTCCATTTATTATTTAATTCATATAGAAATTATGACATTAATAAACAAAAAAATTTTTTGGTTTTTTGTATTCAAGTCACTGACGCCGATGCTACAATGCCCGCCGATTGAGAAGGCCCGCTGCGACCTTCCTGGAAGAATTGAGTGTACATTCGCCATTTTAAATGATTCAAATAAAAATAATTTTCTATATTATTTTAATATATAACTAAACTGTACGCCAATTTTGAAAAAAATATAATGACTTCTTCATTTTAAATATTGTAATTTTAATGAAAATCGGGGGAAATATGGCCGTTTACAGGTATCTGTCCGCTTAACATTTTTCTAAGTTAAAAATTTTTTTGTCACTAATTTCTCCAATCATTTTCTTTAAATAATTTTTAAGCGAGGATTACAGGTTTAAGTTGAAGACAATATATACATTTTTTATTTAAATAGCAGAAAAATACTTTAGGTAGTATTTTTTTCAGTAAAAGGTTTAACATATATTTATTTATATTTTGAATTTTCGAACTATTTAATTTCCTGCATGTGGCTATAGCAAGATTTGAGTAGTAGTTTCATTTTAAAACATTTTAACATTCAATTTATTCATTTATCAATAACTTTGGTTCATTTATCAATAACTTCAGTTAAAGAAAAAAATTACTTTTGTATTTCAGTTTTATTGATGATTTGATTTTATTTTCATTTTATTTTCATACTTTTTGTATTTTTAGCTTCCTGTTTTTACAAATTCATGTCGTGATTAAAATTGGAAAAAAATATAAGGGCGTTATTTCAGCCTTGAAATTTTAGTAACAAAAACTTTGCATTTTTTTTTTTTTTTTTTTAATTTTTACTTCAACAAACTTTCATACAACAAAATTTGCGTAGGTAGGTAGGTGGGTGGTTGTCATAAATACACACTTAGACCTTTCGCAGGCCCATTGAGATACGACTGGAGCTTATCCTTACTCTACGTGTTTGAAATTTGCATAAGTTTATGGTATTTTAGTTTTTATAATTTGAACTGAAATTTTAATATTTTAGAAATTTCGATTAAAGTAAGAAGAATATTTCGCTATTTTCTTGTTTCAATTGTTTTTAAATTTTTTTGTTGATTTGTTCATTTATTTATTTTTTTTTTTTGTTATTTTTTTATTTATTTTTTTTTATTTACATGAAATAAAATTATATTTTATTATAGCAACTAGCACCAAAGCCTATCGGTCTGTCAAATGTCTATATAAAATATTAAATATTAATTTGTTGAGTTAATATAATAATCCAGTTTCGGCAAGTGGACAAATATTTATTTCACCAAAAAAATTAACAATGAAAAATTTTACTTTCCAAATTTCTTAAAAATTAACATTCTTGAGTGGGCTTAAAGTCTGTAATTTCATTTTAAAATTGTATTTAGTTTTCGAAAAATGTTTGCCTTGGCATTCAGATGTCTCAAGGCAGCGGCTTGAGTTAGAATTGAAGTTTGGCTGCTGCAGATATAATTTTTTCCGCATATTTGATTACTTATTTTTACTTTTAGCTTCAAATTATAAAAAAAAAATATTTTTAGACTTGCTTGTACGCATAAGAATATATTTGCTTTTGCATAAGAATTTATATAGCTTTAGCTTTCAGCTGTCTAAGTGGGGTGATTTTTTCAAACAAAAATTGGTGCTAAGCCTTTTTCTCAAGGAAACTTTTTGAAATTTATTTATATGCGTAATAACATATTTTCTTTGCCAGTTATTAAGTTTCAGCTTATTTCCATTATTATTATTATTTTTTTTTTAATTTCTTAAAAACAAAAAAAAAAACGATTTTTGCTGTTTTCAACCTCCTTATGCATCACAGTACGCAGTTTATAATTTTTTATATAATTATAGTTTTCTTTTTCAGTTTCTTCATAGCGTAAATTAGTGCCACAAAATAATCAACCAGCAACTCCTTTCTTGTTTGATTTTTATTATTTATTATTTGTTCAAAATATTGCTCTACTCGCCCAAATTCATATAATTTCCCATAAAAAAGTAATTTGCATTCACTTTAGTAATTTTACTAGCAAATTTTAACAAGAGAAACTTATTTTGCCTATACGCACAACCCCACACCCAAGTCGCTGGCCTGCATTGCGGTGGAAAAAAATGTGAGCTACTCTTCTGCGTTTCAGAGTATTTTCGCTAACCACGCAAATGTTGCAATCAACCTGCAAGAACCTTTTCTAAACTAAAAAAATCTGCACACTCAACGCAAATACATTGCCAACAATTAGAGCACCACTTCACACTAGCGTCAGCGCCTAAAAACTGGCTACCGAAAAACCAAAAAAAGAAACAACCACACACACACACAAAATTAAAAAAAAAAATGTGTATCAAACTGCACGTACTTTGAATAATTTTCCTTCTTTTTAAAATGATTTCTCTGCAATTTTCCAATTCAGTTACATTTTTCCGGCATTTCGCGGCGCAACACTGCTTGCGTACGACTCGAATTGACGTTTCAGCGGCGGTATGAGCAAGCGAAGCGTTTCGTAATGTTTTTGCGTGCGTTTGACGAAAGCGGGTGTTAAAAACATTTTAATCAGTTATTTATTTTATTTTCTTCTTTTTTTTTGTTGTTATTTTCGCAATTAAAATGAATGAACGAGTACTTAGTAAAATGTTCACGAATTATTTCACAGCGCGGATGCAATTTTGCGTTAAAACGGTTGCTGGTGGATTTTCATTTCATACTTTTTTGGTGAGTATTGAAATTTCTTTTCTAATTTAATTCGATATTTTTTTAAACTCAATGAATCTTTTTTATTTTGTTATTTTTATTTATATTTATTTTTTTTTAATAATTTTGTATTTTGTGTTGTGTATGTGTTGTGTGCTGCACTTGTCCGGCGAATGAGAACAACAACACACGCGCGCAACAAAATTTTTTCGCCGGTGCAAGCCAAACAAACGTACGAAGGTATCTGCAAGAACTGCAGTGGCATCGCGTGCAAAATCTCTGTCAGAGTCAGAGGCAGTCGCTTTCGCGTCGCGTCGCATTGTCCATTCACAACATAAAACCCTTCGAACCAACTGGCAATCCACACCAAGCAACCAACAGGCAAGAAGAACCAACTCAGCTTAGGCTCTGAGTAAGAAAAAAGAAAAGCAGCTATTGCAACAACTCAACAGTGGGCAGAGGATAAACAGCACAATTGCAGCCAGGAAATGTGTGTGAACCGAGGAGACAAGCATGCAGGCACTCAGGTTGCGTCGCATCCAACACAACGCACTCAAGTCCGCCATTCAAAGTCACTCACGGCAACCAAACCAGCAAGCAGCAAAGTACGCTTGTTTGTGCGTATGTGTGCCTGTATTATTATTGTGTTGCTGCTGCAACTGTCGTAGCTACTTGTGTGTTGCTTGCAACAAGGCTCTAACTCTTTGACAAACAAAAAGAGTAGCAACAGCGCGTGAAGAGAACCGGTCGCACTGCTACTGGGGGGCTAAGAGTAGCGCATGTTGCACGAATTTGCGTCTCTTGCTGGCATTGCAGCAACAGCAACAGCAACAGCAACGGTAGCAATAGCGCTACATGCAACATTCGCTGTTGCGTCGCATTGCCCTTGCAACACGTTGCCGGTGCTGTGAGTGCGCGCCTCTTCCCTTTCCTCGCTTATTTGTTTATTTTATTTTTATTGTTTGGTGTTTTTGTTTTTTTGTGTTTTTTTGTAACGAACGGAGTTGTTGCTGTTGGTAGTGTACATACATATAGTGAGCGGGGGCAATTGAGCAGTGAGCTTTGTGAAGGTGTTGGTGTTGATGGTGGCAAGTGCACTGGATAGGTGGCAATCAGCTGCTTTTGCATTGCGCTGCTTTTGTTGTTGCCTGCAAGTGGCTGCTTGATTGATAGGTAAGTTTTTGGGTTTTTAGCGTATGCTTGGAAATATTCTGAAAATTAATTTTTTTTTCTTTTCTGTGTTAATTTAAATATCTGGCCTAAAAAAGTGCCGACCAAAAGCGAAGAAGAAGAATACTAAAATTTTTGTAGTTTCAGACGCTTTTTAATCACCAACAGAAAAATTCGATATTTTTATCGCGTCCAGTCGGAGAAGCTGCAGCACTTCAAATGATCGAACAAACAGTTTTGCTTCCTGAGTTAATTTGATCTTGTAAGTTGCAGACCAAGATCTTTAACCAAAATCCGCTTAACCCTAATGAAAGACGGGAAATCGACTGAATTGGCTCATTTTCAACTGAATCGTTGCAGCTGTGAAATTTTCGCTGCATAGTCTCTCTGATACAAGCACATGCGATAGTGCATACTAAAGGTGGCGCAAAATTATTCATCCATTCTTTCTTGTTTTGTTTTTTGAATACCTTTTTTATTAAATTAAAAAAAAAGCAAATATTTTGTGTGATGGAAATCTTTATTACAACCTTTACGCGCTGCACTGCTTGTTTTCTGTATTCTGCAGCTGTATAGTTCACAAGTGTCAATTATGACAGACGCACGACGCCATTTGCAGAAATTAGAAATTTTCCGATGGGGTGATTAATTTTGCGCGACGTCGTATATTAGCCATACTTTAACCACCATATCACACATTTTGTCCTGTTGGACGATTGTAACCGCGAACTCAGGTAAGCGCTCATTGTCTCAGAATTTGTTTAGTATTTTTTTTTTTTGTAATTTCCAAAAGTGACTCGTTCGAAAACCTTACGCAATACTAAAACTATTGTAAGCCTTTAATGAAGTAGCGGCATTTTCAGGTCATAAAAAAAAATCTTCATAAAAAACCAAACCTAAAGGTAACATGAGTTCCTGGCCATCGCGTCATTGAGGGTAACTGTAGAGCCGATGAACTAGCGAGACTCGGCACCAAATTGACCGATGAGTACATAGAAAATGACATAGGGATACCCTTAGAAACATGTAAGCTACTCATCCTTGAAGAAATTGTAAAGAAAGCAAACGAAATGATGGAGTAATGAAGACACCTGCAAAATCGCTCGCCAACTGTGGCCGACTCTCAATGCTAAGCGCACAGAATCTCTGTTAAGCCGAAATAAACACAGTCTTAGCACATTGATCTCAGTCATAACGTGGCACTGCCTAATAGGTAGACACGCCCAAAGGATGGGTGTGCAAACACATGACTTCTGTAGAATTTGTCTAGATGAGGACGAGGAAGAGACAATCGCGCACCTACTGTAAACCTGGGTGAACAATTTTTTGATGAGTTGGAAGATCTCAGTTCTACAGAAATCAGAAATATTTTAAAATTTTTGAAAAACACACACTGGTTTTAGGTGAGATAGGGACATCACAATGGGCTATGAGCCTGAGTGTGTCCCACAGGACAACCGCTTCAACCTAACCTAACCTAAAAAACCAAAACGTTTTTTTTTACTCACCCAAACATTATATCCCTATTGAAACGCACTATATATTTAGAATTTCAATGAGCAACCATGGTTTCGTGAACAAAAAGCACAAGTTAGAGTTATCCCATTAGTAAAAAAAGAGCAACAACAACCACAAAAATAAGAAAGACATCATAAAAATATTAAATTCATATCGGTTGCCTCGTGAAAGTGCCCATATACCTATACTTGAACTAAGCCTTATTAATTCGTACTTCTAAGATTTTTTTTCATATGTATTCCCTGGCACTATTTTCTATAAGAATAACTATTTTTTATAAAAACAACAAAAACCATATAACGCAAAGTCTCAAGTACAAAATTTTTCAAAATTTCATCAAAACTTTCCACTTTTTAACCAGTCTTATTTAGCCATGATTTTTGGCAAACCTTTTTTCATGAAAATATAGTTCATACTACAACAAAAACCATATATTCTGAAACTTAGTACGAAATTTTTCAAAATTTTATCAAAACTTTCAAATCTTTAACCAGACTTCAGGCACGATTTTTCACAATTTGTTTTTTGTTGATGCTGATAGACTTTTTCTTCCATATAATCAAAATTCATGCATCGACTTTGTATGGAAAAAAAGTGGTGACATCTCAGCGAGAAAAAATTGAAAAAAAAAAAATCAACGGTATTTTTTAGCTACTTGAAACTTGCACTTTGTTGAAATAAAATTATAAAAATTATGGTTAAAGAGTTGAAAATTTTGAAGAAACTTTAAAAAGTTGTATGCAAAAGTCCACAGTATGGATTCTATGGAATGATAACGACAGTTTAAGTACTTTGGTATTTTCCAAAATACTCAGTCTACCGAATCCAAAGATAATCTATTTAAGTGTCAAACTCTTCGCAAGTTTTCTGTACCAATTACGTTTCTTCCTTATTACATTTCTTTTTTTTTTTAAATACCAAATTTTTTCAACAACCACTTCCTTTATTTCTGAATACCCGCCTGCAATCGATTACCACAGGCAAATTAACAAAATGTTTTTGTAAATGCCAAGACTTTCAAAATTTGGAATAAAAGATCCTAGAAATTGGGATCCTCGTACCATAAAGGAAACCAATAGAACAAGTGGGGCAACTCACCAACAGCACCAACTGAAGGTCTCAGAAATAGCACTTTCCTGTATTTTGTGGGTGCAGCGGTTCATGGAATCCCTGGATTTTTTTCAGTCGAAGATTTTTTTCATTTTAAAAGTAACGACTAAGGAAAAAGATGTGTGATTGGATAATGAAAGCGTAACTGAATATTAGTGATAGTGAACCACTGATATTACCAAGCCGCTCAAGCACTTTCCAGATTGTGTAGTAAGAGGAAGTAGAATTTTGCACCAGCAATAGGCTTGGACGTTAAGAGCGCCGTAAAACTGCATTAAATCCAGCCAAAAGAAAAATTGAGAAGAAAATTGAGGTATACCATATAACTACTACATTCAAAAAATTAAAATATTAATATAATAAAATATAAGGGCGTGTTCCGTCGTAGCACAAGTCCTATAAACTCACATGGAGGCCATGCGATTATCAAAAGTCGCTATTTGGATGCTCACTACACAGAAAGATTTTACTGGATAATAAAATTAAGATTTGCGTACAGTAAGAACAGCCTTTGCATTATCACAAAATAGATAGTTGCATACAATAATCAGAGATCGAGAAATGTTCAGTAGTCAAGCAGTTTAAGTAGTTCGCGAGAACGCAAGGACGAGTACTAGGAGATTATAAGATATTTTGTCAGCTAGAATGCCCCATAGAGTAAGAAACGCGCCAACTGCAAGCAACTCCAATTTGTGAGCCAAAAAAATCTTCAAAGTTGCAAACTTCAGGCAACTCCAATTTGTGAGCCAAAAAAAAAAAAACTTCAAAGTTGCGAACTTCGGGCAAACTCCAATTTGTGAGCCAAAAAAAACCATCTTCAATTACGTGCCACGATATGCCTTTTTACTAGTTAGTTGCTATGAGCAGTAAAATAATGCTGAAACAGGTTCTTTCTGGTTCGAGTTAAAAACCAAATCAATAGGGAAAAAATTACGTCCGTTATCGCCATTTAATCACCCCACTCAAGAGTTAGTAGAAAATTACATTATATTTTTAGGTGAAGGCCATTAATATAAACTCTAAGTTATAGGTAACCGGGGTACTGAAATAATCAAATCAAGTGAAATAACCAAACGACAGAGATGTTTATCTTTTCACTACAAACTACAGAAATTTTCATATTTTTTTAATTGCAATCAAATCTTTTAAGTCTAATTAAAATGTGACATGCCCGTTTTAGTGATTCATTTCTTGTTTTTTACTAAGGTAGCATTAAATTTTCAAGCAAAAATATTTTATTTTATTGAAATTGAGAAGACAATAAATTACAAGTATTACACAAATGTTTTTTCATAAAAAAAATTTCGTTTCCGAATTATTAATATGTCAACGAAAGTAATATTTTTTGATTAGTTTCTGCATTTCAAATACTTTTATACGGCTAATATCTGTTAATTGGCGTTTAATTTTTTTAACATTACTCAGAGTGGTGATCAGAAATTTACATTTACTCAAAGAAACACTGAAAATTTATTAAAATAGTGTATGAAATGGCTGGGCTTACAACTTTCTGCTCCCTCCCAAAGTCAGTTGGTTATCGTTTTATATGCGGAGCTTTTTCATGGCAGAAATTCACTCTCACATTTGCCTTTGCCGAGGAGCGACCGCTATTGGAAACATCTTGTTCTATCAATTGGTGTTTCGTGTCCGAAGTGTCCGAACGTGTGCACTTCCGTATGGTAGTCAAGCACCAATCCATACGACTACTGCGGCCACAAAAAAAAATACCAAATTATAGTTTTAATTTCAACACAAAAATTGTAAGCAGACATATTTTTGATATTCACATTTGAAAGCCAGCTGAGTGCTCATCAAATTGCTAAATATTTATTTATATCCTTAAGACTTGACTAGCATTAACTGAGGGCCCTCTTTAGCGCAGGAAATAAAGCAGTTTTACGTCGCTCTGAATATCCAAGACTTTGGCTGCCGCAAAATTCTACTTCCTCTTACCACACAATCTGGAAAGTGCTTGAGAGGCTTGGTCATATCAGCGGTTCACTATCACTAATACTCAGTTACTCTGCCACTATCCATTCACACACTCTTTTCCTCAGACGTTGCTTTTAAGCTGAAACAAATATTCGATTTTGGCAGTAAATTACCACTAATCGGAGGTTAGTTAACTTTAAGTGATTCGGTGCATATCAGCCACGTTTCTATTAAATATACGATTAATAGTATATAATAATTCTGTTAAAAAATAAGCCGCTGAATTTTGTATCTCCAGCGTCAGCCGCTTGTTCGCATGAAAGCAAACTTCACCACAATTAAATATTGCCCACTTCTAGACACTGAAATTAACTTGGAAACGAGAGTTAACAGAGTTTTAACTTTCATCCTTTTACAATATTGCAAATGGCTGCTCAATTCAAAATTTTTTTATCTCGCCGAGAATAAAATTCTCAGCTTCTATTCTTTTCGAACTCCAACTCCATGCGCTTATAGACCCGTATTTGAAATTTAAGTTTTAATTGTAAATGTTTATAGTAAATGTCGGTCATGTGTGGTCACTTACAGCCGTACTGAGTTCAGTCTTTAACTAGAAATTAGGAAAATTAAGAGCTTTCAGATGTTATCATAGCCACCAGCAAGTCGGAGCTGCTGAACTGATATTGAATCCAGTTTCAAGTTCTGCACAAAATCTCAAGGATTTAAGATCAAAAGCTGACATTGGTTGCATACTCATAAAACAACTAACAAATAAGCCAATATAGAGCAGATAAATAAATCGATAACTGCCAGTTAGTGCAATTAGAAGTCTTTATAACGAAACAACAATTTTGTTTAGAATTAATAGAAAAAATTCGGCAGGAAAATATTCAGAAATAGCAGTAATAATAGTAATAATAATTAAAAGATATTTACTCGCAATTTCGTAACTGTGGCTCCTTGTCATAAATCAACTAACCCGTAGCTGCCAGTTAGCGTTTAACTCAACGCTAAGTATCCACTATCTGCCATAGTTAAACAGTTAAGCTCCATTAACTTAGTCCAAAAAAGCCCGAGAACTCAAAATCGCGCATAAAATACTTTCAATTTACTTTTAGAACTGAATTTCTTTCGTCTCCCTGAAGTTCAAAAAACTTTATTTACTAAAAAGACTTACTTAGTGATCGTTTAAAAGCCGCAAGGGAAATTATTACCTATATACGCCAACTATTAAATATTAGTTCTAAGTGAATGAAAAATACAAAAGCAGCGGTGCAACAGCTCATGGGGCTGTTCTAAAATTGTTCAAAATTCACTGAAGTCTTTTGCTTCTTCACATGTGCTTAGTCCACTTGAAGAGACCTTTTCCAATTTTATGATTTTGCATTTGGCTGGCCAATGTCCACACATTATTTAAATTATTTTGGCAATAGTCGAACACCAACTTAAGTAACAAAAATTTGTATATGTAAATACTTACAAAGCAGGAACAAGTCAACGCAAAGGTGTACCTTTTTAGGTATTTTTTTTTTGGAGATAATTTTTTTTTTTAATTATTTACATTCTTTTGATTACTACTGATTTTGAGTTTCAAATTTTGCGCTGAAAACAGAACATGCGTACCCTTCTTGCGCAAAAGCTCCTCTTACTTATATGAGAAATTGGAAGCACAAATCTGCATTTTTGACACTGTTTTAAAAAATTTATGTGATATTCAAAATTCTTGCGACACTTGTACTACGACATTTATTTTAGTAAAAAATGCAATCAAATTAATTTATTTTTAGGTAAAAAAATTAACTAAAAAAAAAGTTTTCTTAAAAAAGATTTTCCTTAGAAAAGTTTTCTTAAAAAAATGTTTACTTAATATAAAAAAAATAAGTTTTCACTTTATTTTGCATCAAATTAATTTATTTTCAGATAAAACAATTTTAAGTAAAAAAAATTTACTTAAACAAATTTTTTTTTAAAAAAATTTGACTTAAAAAAATTTTACTTAAAAAAATTTGTTTTTTTTAATTTCGAACAAATTTTTTTTTTTTTTTAATTTTACTTAAAAAAATTTTTTTTAACTTTTTGGTTTTCTGTAGTGTTTATAGGTTCGAAAGTTTTCTTTAAAAAATGTTTACTGTACAAATTTTTTTTCACTTTATTTGTGCATCAAATTAATTTATTTCCAATTTTACTTAAAAAAAACTTTACTTAAAACAATTTTACTTAAAAAAGTTTTTTTTCACTTTTTGGTTTTCTGTAGTGTTTTAGGTTCGAAAGTTTTTTTAAAAAAATGTTTACTCTAAAAAAATTTTTTTTCACTTTATTTGTGCAACAAATTAATTTATTTTCAGGTAAAAAACTTTTGCGTAAAAAACTTATACTTAAATAAATTTTAATTACTTAAAAAAAAATTTACTTAAAAAAATTTTACTTGAAAAAAATTTATGTGATATGAATTGAAAATTTTACTTGAAAATTTTTTTTTTTACTTAAAAAAATTTTTTTTTTCTTTAAAAAAATTGTACTTAAAAAAATTTGTTTCACTTTTTAGTTTACTGTGGAGTTTTTTTAGGTTCGGAATTGTTTTTATGCGCCACAATTCACTTCTTTTTATTATTTTCACTATGTTTTCTTTTATCTTAGCTTAGCCACATAGAAATAATAGTTATTTATCGTTTCAAACCGATAATCTATATAAAGACAATTAAATTGCGCAACTAATTAACTAACAGAATACAAAAAAAAAATTCATTTTTTAATGTTATTTAACACAGCGAAAAAAAGCACTTTTTTTCAATAATTAATTGTGTGTTCATTTTTTCATATTTTTGTACAAGAGTAGTCTATTATATGCGGGAAAGCCTTCTGAATAAGACAATATTTTTCTTTTGGGTTTCAGGTGAAAATTACGACCGCAATCTTACACGCCGTTTTACTAACGCGCAACGTTAGTAGCCACTGAAGCCACTGATAAGAGGCCCTCCTTAAGATTTTTTGCACAGCAATTTTTTTTTACTTGTTTAGTGCATATTTTCAAGCAGGAAAAGGTATTTTTATTGAATAATTTCATCCTTTCTTTTTTATTTTATAATTTATTAGTACTCAATTTTTATATATTTATACTTTTTTTTTTTAACTAATTTTGGTTTTATTGTTTTATTTAATTTTTTTTTATGTCCTTGAATTTCAATTTTATTATTTTGTGTTTTTTTTATGCTCTTGAATTTCAATTTTATTATTTTTTTTTTTATTCTCTTGAATTGCATTTTTATTATTTTCCTTTAAATTCTTGAATTTAAGTTTTATTATTTTGTTTTTTTTAGGTTCTTGAATTTCAATTTTATTAAGTTGTGAATTTTAATTTTATAAAATTCCTCTATTTATTCAAGCAATTTTTGTAATAAATATTTTTTTTTAATAATAGTTTTGAAATAAAAATAATGCTTCAAATAAAGAGAATATTCTAATTAGTTAAAATTTTTTATTTCTCTAAATTTTGCTTAACTGGCGTCTTTTGAAATTAAATTTTTCTAAATTAGGAAATTCCTAAGAAGAAAATATATGGGAACTTCAATTTCATAATTTAATAATTATTTATCCTTGTATTTTTTGTATTAATAATTAAATTTTTTAAATTTATACTTAAAATTTTCAATTTTCAATTTTTTAAATTCTAATTTTTTTGTGTTTAAGCTTAATTTCCGAAATTTTAGAACTTTTAACTTCAGTTTAGGCCAAATTCTTGGATTATTATTTAATTTATTTATTTATTTATATTTTTTTTATTTTTGGAATTTTAGGTTACATAGAGTTCGTGGTCGAAGGCGCTTTTCATTCGCACGCAAAAAAGCGTGAACTGTCCTAAAAAATTGTACACAGTTAGCAGCTAATGCATTAGCTATTTAGAACCAGATTAAAATGCTTAGGAGATTTACTATATGAGAAGTTAGCGTACCTCTCGGGGATAGATCGCCAAAGTTTACTTAGATTCGCAAAAGACGCAGACGTAGTACAAGATGCCTACAACAAAGAAATGTAAGGTTCTAGCTCCATCTGGTAACACTAAGGACCAATCGGTGTATGTGATGGCTTTCAGCCAGCCATGTCAACCTAACCTAACCTAGCAGCCAATGCAAAAAAAGTTTCTCAAAATTTTAGTCGTTAACTTTTATAAAGTGAGTTGCTTTTAATTAGAGTCTGAAGAGAGTCTGTCCTTTTATTTTTATATTTTTATTATTTACTAAATTAGTGTTTTTTTTTATTATTTATTAAACTTATGCTGTAAAATTGGTTCCTTATAAAGATTTTTGTTTGTTTTTATTTTTCGCATTCATTTATTATTTTTCTTCACTTCTTTTTTATTATTATTCATTTTTTCTTTATTTTTAGTGTTCATGTTTTAATTTAATTCTTTCATTTTAACTATACATTTTTTAATGATTTTTTTTTTTTTAGATTTAAAGATTATTTGAAGATATTTTGTTATTTAAAAAATTTGGTAGTTTTTTTCATTTTAAATTTCCGCACAAAAATTGTTATTACCATACATTTTTATATTTTAATTTTTGAAAATAAATTATAAATTATTCATCGTATAACAACAAAATCTTCAACAGAAAATGGTGCTATGATTTCAAAATCTTTGGTTTTAATTTTGGAATATAAATTTTCCCGTTTTTTATTATTAAAAAATTCTCTAAATAATTTAGTGCTTTTTGTTAATGTTTTTGTTGTAAGTATCCGAATATACATTTTTTATTACTTAAAATTTTTTGGTCTCAATTTCCAAAGTTAGTGTTTTCTAGTTTATGTTGGCCAAAAATTCTTTCCAAAAACTTGGTATAATTTTGGTTAATTTCTTAATGATGTTAATTAATATTAAATTAAATAATTAAATTAGTAAATTAAATACTTTTAAATTTCAATAATTTTTTCAAATTTAAATTCTGTTTTTTTCAATTTTATTATTTGAATTTTTATTTTAATTATTAAATTTAAATTAATTTGTTTTTCGTAATTTTTGATGTTTTTGCCTTTTTGTTAAGTTTTGCCTTAATTCCGAACAAGATTTGTTGTGCAATTATTGCCCAAAATGATATTTTTTAAAAATCTGTTTTTGTTATTCATTTCTAATTACGCATTCTGCATTCATATTTCTGGTTTATTTATTTGTTTTTGTATATTCACATCTTCATTCCTGCCATAAATTTGCTGAATAGTATTTAATGTCTTAATTTTTTGGTAGTTAATTTCTGAATATTAGTTATTTAACTGTTTATGTTATTTGCTCTCAGAACTGAAAAAAGTTGCATTCCATTTCATTCAACTTCACTGTGGATATTTTCACAATAAAATAATTGTTTTGCTTATTTGGTCACTGCTTCATTCATCCAAAGCAAAAACTGGGAGAACCCATCCCCGTAGGATTAAAATTGTTTCTACGCGTCAAAAAAGTTTGACAAGGCTTAAAACATTCAATTTCTTCCTTTTGTTTATTTTTTTCCAGCGCACGAAAGTTCGCACTTAGTTTTCTTCTCTCTTTAATCATTTTTTTTTTCTAATTGCTTTCGACTTTAGTCAATATTTTTCCTGCTTATGCACAAAATCCCAAAAAAAAGTTGGTGTAAGTTATATTAAAAAAAAATCAGGTAGATTAAAAAACACGAGGTAAATTTTTTTTTTTTGTTTTTTTTTTCAAAATCGTTCACCACCACTAGCCAACTTCAACACACCACAACAACACCTGCACCTACACTCGCGTTCACATGCCCGCACAGCCGAGTGAATAACATTCAAAACCCGTTAAATTGTAAAAAAACAAAAAATTGTTTTCCAAAAATTCAAAATAAAAGAAATTTACGCAAAGTGCAAAACGCCAAACTCATGACAAAATTCGAAAGATTCGTTAAACTCGTAAATCTGTTAAGCAGACGCGTCTTCGTTGATTGCATTTCCGCCAGCGAGAACAGCAAAACACCGCCCGACACCGACACCAATGCGATTGTGATTGCGAATGCGGCTGCAAATTTCAAACGACGACGTGTTTGCGAGTGACTCTTGGCTGCTGGTCTCGCTAGCTAATGGTTGTTGGTTGCATTGGCGCGAAGCCACCACTACCAATACCACCACCACCACCACCACCACCACCATCAGCAACATCACCTAGCGCCTAACAGTAGTAGCGACAGCACCACCCGGCAAGCACTAGAAAGAAAGTCGCCAAATAGGAAAAACAAAACAAAAAAATAAAAAATAAAAAAACTGAAAAAAACAATCACCGAACATTTGATGTGATTGCGTTACTGTGAACGTCAAAGCTCGGCGGTTTGACGCGGCGCTGCAATGAGATGTTGCGCGTTACGTTAGGTTGGTTGAAGTGATGTGTTCTATTGTGGCTGTTATACAAAATATTTTGCCTAAATAGGACGAATACTACACTGATGACGTAGCACGACGCGTTTCTGCTTCGGCCTGTATTGCGTTGCAATTCATCCGCGTCGTTCGTGGTGGTGCGCTTGATGCGTGCGTTTGCGACTACGTGCACTGCTGTTGTGCGCCCGTTGACGTTGTGGCTAACAGACGAAAGCGTTGCGCCCAGCGCAGAATAGAATAGAACAAGGCATAATAATATGAGCACATACATACATACATATGTGTGTAGGGCCGCAGCGCATTGCATGACGATCCGATGCGCCGACCCATCGTGGCGTCGACTGCATGTCGTTGACGAAATTGAGTGTGCGAGTGAGCAAGTGAGTGAGTGAATGCATGCAGGCATACACATATACACATACGGAAGGCGCGCATAGCGGCAACAAGAACAAAACCAACAACAACAAAACAATAGCAATAGATAAATGTTACATGTTGGTCACCACCGTCGCACAACAAGCCACGGCACAGCCATATTCCACTCAATGAGGGACACGGCGGCGCACATGTCAACAACATTAGTCTGTCAAATTTCAAACTATCCATCCAAGCAAACCATCAAACCTGCTTGCCATCCATCTAGCCACCTATGCCAAAACATCTACAAGAGAACCGAACACGCGCGACTGTGTGGACACGCGAGCGCGCAACCGAACTATCAAACGAATGTTCGGCGTTGCAACGATGACCAAAACTTTTTTCGCGCTTTTTTCGTAGCGCTTGCGATACGACCGTTGTACGATATCTGTATCGATGTCTGTTTGATAGCCAATCGGTCAGTTCAAGCTTTTGTTATCTTCGTCCTCGCGCTTTCTCACTCGCTCACCCCATCATTGCTATCATACACAAAAGCGCACACACACACACGCACGCACATATCCAGCGGGCATTAGTTCTCCACACTCTACACTAAATCGTTACTCATTATGTCGTCCGCAAATTGTCACCGTGGCAGGACATTTGCGCGCGTGTGTTCGTGTGTAGTGCGGGCGATACAGTCATGGAAGCACAAGCGCGCGCGCGCGCGTAGGATTCTGTGTTAGGCGCACAGAAAAATGGAGCCAACATTTCAACTACTCTAATTCGCCAATCACCACCCTCACGCTACGCGTTGGAAGCAACCCTTACCAGAAGCAAAGTAAACGAAAACAAAGCAACCCCAAACCAGGAGCCGGCCACCCTGCGTTGAGTTGAGCACACGCGCCTACTTAGCTGTGGCGCGAGCAAAAATGTGTTGTGCGTTTTGTGGAGGATCTGTTGGGTCGGCGCGGCGCGGCTCAGCGCAGCGCAGAGTAATGCAGCGTCTTGTTGTAGTAGTATTTTGTAGTAATTTTTTGTACCAACAAGTGTTGAATTGTTTTTTGTGTTGTTGTTGTTGTTGGTGCCTGATGGTGGCGCATTTTGCGCCAAATGTCCATTAACGTTTGATGGAATTGTCAAACAATAAAGAGAATTGTGTGCATTTTACAGGCGCGGCATATTAATTTGGGGTATTATTGTTTTTGTATTTAGTTGTCAGCTGTGTTTAGGATTTCTCTTTTAATAGTTAGGACGACACAATTTTTTTACTTTTTATTAATAAAATTTCTTTTTCGAGATACTTTAAGATGGCACAAATTTTTGTTTCATAACCGGCCAAGGACGATCAGCAGCGGTAAAAAATTTTGGAGAGCATTTCATTTTCTTACAGCAACAACATTAAAATTTTTAAAATTACTTTCAATTTGCAAAAAAAAGGGAGGCTGGCCCAAAATTTAGCAAACGAATAGATAATTTTGTTTTTAATGGACTTATAGTATATTTAATTTTTTATTTTTTTCTATTATTTTTTTTTAATGTTTTTAGAGAAATGCACACCATTCACACGACTGTGGATGCCTCCAAATATAATAACATTTTTTTTTCTTACAGGCTTGCTGGGGTTACTATACAGAAATTTTAAACAATTTTGTTGTCTTTTTTCATAGTATTAAAGTGTAAAGGGTTAAAGACTACGCCCTGAGAGTCACAAAAGCGTATACGGCCAAAGAACTGTGAACTATTAAGAAATATGCCGTTTATTAAAACTTTTTTTTTAATTTGTACGTAAAGTCAACTGGCTGCCATCAAGGCAGGTTAGCATAGCTAAGGTTGAGTGGCTGTCATCCGACACATTTAGGCCTGAATAGCGCCATTGTGGTACCACTGGAGCGCGCCCTTTACACTGCTGAGTCTTATCTCTGAACCAACTTGTGGCGCCATCAAGAAAAGTACTGTAATACCACAGCTCTTGTAAAGGCTTCTGATCAAGCATCAATGGCATGGTCCATCCAACGTTTTTTATCTCTATCGCCACTGTTTCTTCAGCAAAGTGCTCAAATAAATAGTTTCTCATGATTTTCTTGAAGTCTTTCGAATATGAAGCGGTTTGCCAACCAGTTCTTGGTTCAGAGCATGCAAGCATCCAGGTTGCTCGACGGCTCCAAACGAGGGGGAGCTTTTTGGTTTCCGGACATACCATTGCTGAGATGGCAACTTTGACGATGCATTGGGCATTTTAAACCCCCCATTCGCACAGAAGAAGAAAAAACTTGCAAGTCAGCTTCATTGCACTTTTCAAAGCCTACTACAACACCTGGGCCTAGGAATTAAGGAAACGTTTTTTTTTGCTGTGTTGATTGTATTAATTTTATTTCATAATAATTTTTATTTATTTCTTACTTTATAATAACCATTTCAATGTTTTATTAAACAAAATTTTAGGAGAAAGCTCATTCCTTTAGTAGGTATTCAGAACCCCATAAATTTGTCGTATTTTTTCAGAAGTTTACAAAGTTGTAAAATAATAATTAATATTTTTTATTGGCATTTCTAAAATAAGTTTAACTTTTTTATTATTATTAATATTTTTTTTTTCTCGAGAGCCTCTCGCTTTTATTGTTATTAACTGTTATTTTTTTTTTTTTGGTTAGGCAATTATTTTTTATGTTAAGGGGTTTAATACCTTGTGTTGGACTAAAAAATCGAAAATTTTTTTATGGCATATTCTAAAAGTACACCATATAAAAAATATAAATTCATAAAGATCGGAGCACTAGAACGAAAGTTGCAGGCCGTAGAAGCGCGCGACCTTTCTTGGAACGAGATGTGCACGCAAAACTTTAGCCTCGATTATCCCGAAGTCGTGATTTTTGAAAATTACAGTCATCCGGTGATCATTATTTATCAAAAACTATTTGACCGATTTGCATAAACTTTTTCTTTAATTATTTGAACTTGCAACATCGTGAATCTGAACGGTTCACTTTTTATAAATATTTGCATAGTTCGCTGGAATTAATTTTTTTTTAATTTTTCAACCCCTTAAAATCGTTTTTTTGATGCAAAGGGGTTTTCATATCAAGACACATTTTTTTGGGTAAATAAACCGTTCAGATTCACTAAAAAGAATTGTTCTACAATAATCATTTAATTTTTTTGAATTCAGTTCAGCTGCTCATGCGCTACCGTGATCCCCACAAGCCTCTTCCAAAAAAGAACTTTTGAATTTCAATAAAACGCAAATTAAAAAAAAAATGTGTATACATATTTTTTTATATTATTAATACATTTTTATTTTTATTATTTTTTTCTTTTGTTATTTTTTTTATTATTTATTTTTATTTTCATTATTTTTTTATTTTTATTATTTTTTTATTATTATTTTATTAAATTTAAATATTTTGAATTATTAAATTTAATTTTTTTTAATGATTTTTCATTTTTTAATTAATTAAATATTATTAAATTTAAACTTTATTTAATTTTCTAACTGAATAAATAAATTTTTAGTTTTTTAATTAGTTACATATTACTAAATTTAAAATTTTTTAATAATCTTTTAATTAATTAAATATTATTAATTTTTCATTAAATTTCATTTTTGTTTTTAATAAAACTAATCGCTACTTTGTTTTAACGAAAATTTCTCTACTTTGCTTTTAAGTTTCTTCTCTTTTCTTTTGCATAGAAATTAGCGCGCCAATACTTCAAGTTAAAGTTACAATTGGATTTTTGTCGCATTGATTAAAAAAAATACACCAATAATACTTAAAAGGGTTCTTCCTTTAACTAAGTTTAAGCAATTATTTTTACATGGCTTAATTTTTTTTTTTGGAAATTTCAAAATTTTTTGGTATTATGTTTTGATATCTTTGAAATGTTTTTATTTCAATGCGTTTAACGGATGTTTTTTACGCTGCATTCCCTTACATTATTCATAACGGCGTGTTTTCGCACCAAATATTTATAAAAAAGGTCACTTTCTTAATATATAAAAGTATATGTTTTTTGAAATCACTTTTTTAGAAAACTATTTTTTTTAATTTTATTTTTTACAAAAGTATATTTCTTTAATTCTTTTTTTTACAAAAGTAAATTTTTTTGAATTCACTTTTTTAAAACAATATATTTTTGTTTTCGATTCACTTTCTTACAAAAGTATATTTTTTTTGGATTCACTTTTTTACAAAAGTATATTTTTTTAGATCACATTTTATTTTCTTATTTATTTTGCATATGAAACTCTTCACATGCCAGGAGTCACATATTTTTGGATTCCGTTTACGAGTGCTAACATTTTTTCACACTTTTGCTCCTTTAGTCATCACAACGGACCTGTAAGGTCTAAGTGAGTTGGTCGTGCAGACCGACTACCACCATAACCTAACCTACTCCTTTAGTCCTCTTCCCCAATCGAGAATGGCAAGCATTTTGGTAAGTTTTTCACATGACGATTTTTTACCGAAAATTGCTAAGTACTCATACTTACGCAATATACAACGCAATATACATAGATTGTAAAGTTCAATTTATGAAAACAATTAACTGCATTTTCTCAAATTTTATATAGCAATTATTTATTTATTTTTAACAGAAAAGTAAAATATGGCGTAACTTAACTTTTATGCGTCCCCATTAATTTCCACTTCTCATTAGAACTAGCAGTGGTTTTAATGATATAACAAAAACAGTAAAATTTTACCAAAAAAAAAATAGTTTTTAGTGCAAAAAATAAATATTATCATTTTTTATATTTTTGTATGAGTTTTAACGGAATTGGTTTTAATATCAGAAAAAAAAATAATAAAAAATTTCATAGAGACGGCAGCTATAACTTAAGTCAAATATTTCAGTTCAATATTTGACGTATTTCTTTTTTTTTTTTTGAGAATTTAATTTAATTTTTAAATTTTTTCCGTTTTTCACTCAAAAGTCACAGGTGTCCTTACTTCTCACTGCTTCGAAATCTTTTTTCAGTTTCATTTTATATATGTATGTGTATATGTGTATGTATATGTATATGTATGTGCATATATTTAAAAAGTTTGCAAAAAAAAAGTTGCGAGGTACTCCACTGTCATAAGTATTCCCAGTCACTGACTGTCAATCAATTTTATGAAGTTGCTTATATTTTTCACCTCAGGACAAGCAAAGATTTCATTTCATTTTCTTAAACTCACCGCTAGGAATTGTACCACTTTTCACGGTTTTAGTTCTAATAAAATTGTAGTAAATTGTGTCATTATAAACCAAGTCAGGACAAGTAAATCTCTATCTAAAAGTATACCCACACTTTTTTACCAAGCCACTGACTACATTTTATGGCAGCTGCTTGAAACTCCATAAAATTTTAAAATTTTTTTGCAATTTTTTAATTAACCCTTTCATGTACATACAGCACTTTTTTAGCCTTTTCTTTAGTCACTGAAATTTAATTACTTTATTTTAATTAACTAATTTGCAAAAATTAATTTTTTCATAAGAATTATGCAACTTTTTTAACATTTTAAAGTCACTGAATTTTTTTTATTGACATAATTTTTTTAATTAATTTCTGATTCCAAGTTTGTTATTTTAGTTTTGCTAATTTGCAATATTTTAACAGTCACTAAAATTTTTGGTTATTTAGGTTTTAACAACCACTCAAATCGCTAAAATTTGTATTCCGTATAAATAAAATTTTTTTTTATTTTTTTTTACATTTTTTAGTTTTATTATTATTTTTCATCACCAAGTTTTTCGCCATTTTACCAGTCACAGAAATTTTCATTTATTGCATTTTTTCAACTATTTTCATTTTCCATTTATAAATTTTTTTATTGCACTACTTTCAGCTATTTTTTGTTTTCTATTTCAAAAACTTTTCTGTTTATGCGCATTTTGTTTTAATTCGCTTTTTAATTAACTCTTATTCGTTTTCATTATTTCTAATTGTTTGCCCTTAATAAAAAACAAAATTTTTCCTCTTCCTCTACTTTGCCGTCGGTCAATCGTCCGACATTCCTCCAAACCTACCGCACTTTCTCACTGCTATACTTCCGCTATGCGCACAACATTTACGCTTTTCCCGCTTCGACTATTTACCGCCGATTTTAAAACACGTTTTCCAGTTAATTTTGCAAATTCCGTTGCATTATTTTGTAAGTTTTTGAAATTTTCCTAAATATTCACTCACATTTTTTTTTTTATTATTGAAAACTTCGTTTACTTTTCTACATTTTCTGGTAAAGTAAAATTTCTTTCCGCCTTTTACTATTATATGTTTAGCCGCCGCTGGTCTTCGAGTTAGCTACTTATTGCTGCTGCAACCGCTATTGCGATCCGTTCTTAGTCGTTGCGTGTCTCGTCTCGTTCGTTGCAAGCGAGTAACTTTTTGCATGTGTTGCGTTGCGTTCGCTGAGTGTGCGAATATGCGGTGGCTGACTGCCGCCTGACCGACTAGCTGACTAGCTGGCTGGCTGCCTAGCTGCCTGGTTAGTTGGTTTGTTGGTTTGCTGGTTGGCGTGCTAACTGGCTAACTGCACGAGTGGCTGCCCGAGTGGCTGCTGCTCTACGGCTGTTCCTTCCGTTGGCGCTGTTTGGCTGCCTCGCTGGCTGACTAGCTAAGTGCCCAACTGGCTGGCGGACTGACTAGCTGGCTTCACTGGCTGACAGATCGACTAGCCTGCTCCTACTACACATACTCTAATGTTATGCTGTCATGACTGCTCTAGTCACTCCGTGTGCGTTTTCTAGAAACTTTTGTATGTGCGTGTGTAAGTGTGCGAGCTGCTGCTACTGCTGCTGTTGCTGTTGCTGCCGCTGCTAATGCCATTTGAGTGAGCTTGCTGCCAATCTCCTACTTATTACCCGCACAGCGTATTTGTTGTATTGGTCAGTAGTGATTTTTTTTGCGTGCGTTAGTAGTTGTGGCGATCCCCAAACATTTGTAGAGCCAAACGCATTAACACTCCGCTGACGATGAACCTTAGAGAAAATTAAGCGAAGAAGAAAAAGTCGTGAAATGTTACGGCCAGTGCCAGTGTCACTGTCGTGAGAAACAGAAAGGTGTACACACACACACACTGGCGTGAGCGTAAGAGTGCAGAAATTTCCTATTGTAAACCCCTTACGCTGGCCAAGCAACAGCAGAGGTGCGCTGCAACTAGCTTGTCGTTGGCGCTCAGCGTGCGTTCTGCTAACTAATTCATAGTTGAAATGCCCCTACACACACGCACACACGCACATACACACACTAGACCGCCGACAATTTACTCACTTACTCACTGTAGACTTTTCTGCGTTTCAGTGCCTCGAAAGTGTTCCTCAACAATTTGTCTCCTCCGCTGTCCCATCTCTGCCGCTAGCTCGCACAATAGCTCGCACATGCTGAGGCACACTTGCGAATGCGCTCTGTTCGAAATGCAATTTCACTCAAACTAAACTCTTGCTCAATGCCAAAGCTCCATACAACAAACCTCCTATTGGTCTGGGCGCTCCACTCCCCGCCCACCACACACACTTCCACTTCTATTTGCTGTCAACATACAATTCGCATGCGAACCTCTGCTACGCAAAAGTTGGTGGCAAACAGTATAGAGAAGGCAAACAGTATGAGCAAGTGTTGCAAAAGAACTCCTGTTAGCCAAATTGCTCTCAAATACGCTCTTCGATAGTAAAATTTGCAAAGCAATAAAAATGCAAAAAAATGTTCGTGAGTCGCATGGTAAACCGATTGTATGGGAGATATTAACATGATAGCGTGCATTAGTGGGAAGAGTCGTATGACACACACACACACACACATACATACACTCAACTGCCTGTAAAATAAAAAAAACGTCGAACAGCCAGCGGCTTTTGCTTAGAAACAGGCGCTCACACCCCCTTGTACCGTCATTCTTTTCAATAGCCCACAAACACCCACACACACGCACATACAACACACTCCTGCGCTCATCAGCACGTATGAGTAACAAGCTGCTACTCTTCGATTTGAAAAGCACCGAAGTCGCGAAATACATCCCAACACTAAACATTGCGAATAACCGCTAACACATTGCACTCTCTTGTATGGCATATAAATGTATGAATGTTGCTCCACATGTTGCTTTACAACGCAAGGGTAGCAAGCAACATTTTGACTATTCTATGTTAATGCAGTAGCAGTAGAACTCTTTATTGAAGAGTATTTACTGCCAATTCGAGGCCGATTAAATTCATTCACCATTCCCCTCTCGTATTATATTAAGAGCACGCTTTTCAGGAACATGTTGCTAGGCAAAGATATTTGAGTTGCAGAAATGTGGAAAGTGTATACATAGATACCTATGCACGTATAAGAAAGTGGGCAAGTACTCAATTTGAATTAGATACTTTGAAATGCGTAGAAAACTGAAGGGGAGCGGATGGAGGTGTGCGAAGAGTATAGATCACTGAATAAAATAGGTTTACGAAGAGCAAATGAAAAGGTGAAATGCTAATGAATCGTTTTTGAACTCAATTTGAATGATTAAACAGATTGGTTTTGATTTTATTGCATTGTTTGCTGCCATTTTTAGACATTTCAGAAAACGCTGAATTCTGCAAGCTGAGCAAGCATTATTCAAAATGAAATGCCTCACTAATATCAAGCAGAAATTTTCATAAACATCTAATTGCCCTAAATGATTGCTCTTCATCTTGAAATTCTGCAAGAGTTGAAATTCGTGTAATAATTTAAACCCAACGATGTGCAGAGGTGGTGGACTAATTACGAACCGCATTTATTGGTTGCGAAAATTTCAATATTTTTTTGTCCGGCAAAATTCAAATATTAAAATTGATTTATTTTTTGCAACAGTGTCTGAATTTCTTAAGCGCAGAAAACTATTTCGATGGCATTGACAACTTTTTGGTTCACATTTCCATTTTCTAATGTACCCATAAAGGGTAAATTAATGATTTAGTATGGATCAAATTGAAGTCTTTTCAGACAGAGTACATTTAAAAATGGGTCGGCTTAAAGTCACACAAAAATTTTAATTAGAAACAAAACCTCAACTGGTGTGGCTATTCCGTGGCTTTTGGGGAGCCATTTTTAAGTCGATTTTATCGATTTCAATATTAATTATTAGCAATAAAGCCAGCAAATGTTGCTTTGAAATATAAAGAAGTGGAAAAATAGACAAAAGTGAGAAGTAGAAAAAATTAAAAAAAAAAAAATTATGTAGTTTTACATACCACTACTTTTATATTCCAATACAATAAATAAATAGGCAAAAATGAGAAGTAGAAAAAATTAAAAAAAAAAATGAAATTTTATATTCAAATACTTTGCAGTTTCTCAAACCGCCAGCAGTTATTTTTAGTTCTGCAGTGGTTTTTCAGCTCTGAAATTCCTATGTAGGCATACGCAATTTTTTTATTTTTCAAATCATTTTTCATTATAATCCATATGAAGCAGCTTTTGCTCCACAAATAAACAAAAAATTTACTCGAAAACCAAAATGTAGCGCTGCTAAACAGGTGGTCTTGCATTCAGTTCATACACTCTTTCGCTGCTTTCGTATTTTAAATTCTATTCTATTATTTTCTAGCTTTCATTTGTAAAACTCTCAAGCCTTGCTCTCTCTCTAAAATTATTTTCTTTCTACATTTGAGCAAATAATATCAAAAGAAATACTAAAAACTGATCTTGACTGTCTTGCCCGCATACTTTAAATTCTTGATTGTAAAATCTTTAAAAGACAAAGAAACCGCCGGCACTTCGCGCTACAACTACTTGAACTAAATGTGTGTAAGATAACTCAAATGCTCCTCTATGTTTCGTCATTTCACGCCGTTTTTATTCAGCCTTTACATGTTTCTACGCAATTCACATGAATATACGTGTATAGGAAAAAAGAACAATTTCACGCACACATACATAATTAAAGAAAAAAAAAATTCGCAATTATTGCTTATGCCCCTCTTGTCAGTCTTTTGCCAACATTTCACACTCAATTTGCGCGTTAATATGTATTCGCAACATCTAAAACTGCGTCGGCAACATTTAGTGTTGCCAAAGCAACATGTTGCGCTACGCTTCGCACTCAACATACATGTCTATTCGCAAACTTCCCAATACACACTCACTCACTTATTGCACACATCCGTACACACACATCAGCCTGTTATCTTTCCCACTCGCTCGCTCGCTCTAATATGTTTGCTCGCTCTTTTGTTGCGAACACTGCTGGGCATGACATCAGCGATGATGACGGCGGCGGCGTCGGCGATGCGAACTCTTTGCAAATTTGCAAATTTTTCGCACATTCTCTTTATGCCTTCTGTGCTGTAGCTAAAACAGCAGATAGAGATTGCTGGTGTTTGCGAATTTTCGCTCACACACTTATAGCAAATAATAATGTTTGTTATTGTTTTTTACTGTGCTTTTTTCGTTTGAAGAGTGTCTGTGGGTTTGTGCGTGTGCAAATTTTTTAGTTAATTTTTTATTTCTTTTTGAAGATGATCCGTTGGCAAACTTTAAACGCGACAAACCTAAAACAATACATACATACATATGTATTACAACAACAATTGTAACAAATTCAACTATGCGACCGATTTAATAGGTCTATTTATAAGTTCGTGCGGTTTTACAACAGATGGCGTAACTTGATTATTATTCCATCGATCCACATTTCCAAACATTCATTGGAGAGCTACTGTCGTAAGGCACAAACGTCAGTATAAGTTTTTTATTTGAAGCGTAAACAACAATATTTTTACCACACTTGAAAATGTCGAATTTCGTGCCAAATAATGTGTTTTTGCGGGGAATTCTTCTTCATTATTTTAATATGAAGAAAAAAGCAGCCGAAAGTCATCGTATCTTGGTGGAAGTTTATGGTGAGCATGCTCTATCTGAGCGAACGTGCCAGAAGTGGTTTGCACGCTTTAAAAGTGGTGATTTTGGCTTGGAAGACGAAGAACGCGAGGGTGCGCCGCCAAAGTTCATGGATACCGAATTGGAGGAATTGCTCGATCAAGATCCGGCTCAAACGCAAGAAGAGGTTGCAAAAACTTTGGGAGTTGATCAATCAACCATTTCCAAACGTTTAAAAGCCATGGGAATGATCCGAAAGGTAGGCCATTGGGTGCCGTATGAATTGAAGCCAAGAGACGTTGAACGCCGTTTTATGGCATGCGAACAACTGCTTCAACGGCACAAAAGAAAGGGTTTTTTGCATCGAATTGTGACTGGCGATGAAAAGTGGGTCCATTACGACAATCCAAAACGTCGGGCAACGTATGGATACCCTGGCCATGCTTCAACATCGACGTCGGCGCAGAATATTCATGGCCTGAAGGTTATGCTGTGTATCTGGTGGGACCAGCTGGGTGTTGTGTATTATGAGCTACTGAAACCGAATGAAACGATTACGGGGGATGTCTACCGACGACAATTGATGCGTTTGAGCCGAGCACTGCGAGAAAAACGGCCGCAATACGCCGATAGACACGACAAAGTTATTTTGCAACATGACAATGCTCGGCCACATGTTGCACAAGTGGTCAAAACATACTTAGAAACGCTCAAATGGGATGTCCTACCCCACCCGCCGTATAGTCCAGACCTTGCGCCATCCGATTACTATCTCTTCCGATCGATGCAACATGGCCTGGCTGACCAGCACTTCCGTAATTACGAGGAAGTCAAAATGGATCGATTCGTGGATTGCGGCAAAACCGACCGAATTTTTCACAAAGGGAATCCGTGAATGGCCAGAAAGATGGGAAAAGTAGTAGTAAGCGATGGACAATATTTTGAATATTAAATTTGTAACCATTTTACGTCAATAAAGTTTCAAATTTCGAAAAAAAACCGCACGAACTTATTCATAGTCCTATTAAGTTTTTTTTTTTTTTTGAAATTAAGGTTTTGAGAAATTTGAGCAAAATATGCAAATGTTGTTAGATGAAATCAATTAATTTTTAGTGAAATTGAGAGCTTCTGAAAAGAATACTGAATTCATTGATGCATGTAAAAGAAGTTTATTAAAATCCAACTCGATATGAACGAGTCTTATTAAGGCATGCTAAATTTGTCTTCTGCAATGTCAGCCTTGAAATCCAACGGAGCATATCCCTTGACAACAAGCGCTACCTCGGACTAAGTAGGCAATTAAGTAGTAAACTCCTCTCTGGACGAAGTCCTCTATGTATCCTATCCTATTGCATGGCGCAGACGATTGAACGATGACAATATCCGATGAGGCGTACCTTAGAGTGTTTGAAAAAAAGATTTTGTGGAAGATTTTTGGACCTTTGCACGTTGGAGACGGCGAGGATCGCAAGCTTTACAACGCCATAGACATAGTGCAGCGAACAAAGATCCAGCGGCTTCGTTGGCTGGCTCATGTCGTACGATTCAATACATTCGCTTGGGCTCTGAAAGTATTCGATGCGGTACCAGCTAATGGTAGGACTTGGCAACACTTGCTGCGTCCAACTGGCGTCGGTTAGCACGGGAAAGAAACGCCTTGTTAAACTCGGTCAAATCGATCCTGTATCTATGCGCCTCTCGCTTGAAACGCGTAATTACTATACTCTAACATGTGCTTGAGCGTTCAAAGTTTGCAAACCGGATCGGTGTGTTGCTATTCGGTGACAATATTGAGTCTTCATCTTTAATAATACGCCCTTTTTGGGTGTTTGGCCGAGCTCCTCCTCCTACTTTCTGGTGCGCGTCATGATGTTGTTCCACAAATGGAGGGATCTACAGTTTCAAGCCGACTCCGAACGGCAGATATTTTTATGAGGAGCTTTTTCATGGCAGAAATACACTCCGAGGTTTGCCATTGTCTGCGGAGGGGCGACCGCTATTAGAAAAAACTTTTTCTTAATTTTGGTGTTTTACCAAGATTCGATCCCACGTTCTCTCTCTGAATTCCATTCGGCTACGGGCGGTCGCCAATTTAATTTAGCCTAGGGATGTAGAGATTAGCTACTGCTTTCCAGTTGCATTTGACAATCAAGGTACAGCTAACCAGATTTCTTCTGGGAGCGAAGCGAAGCACTGCTTGTGGTGTCCGAGTATAGACAAAAATCAACAATAAAATATTTATTTTACATGCGAGTCTCCATGCCAGGACTATTCTGCACAGGCATAGACATGAAAAATAACGTGCATATCTTTCTTAGGCGCAGTTATGAAAGTTATGAGAGACGCATTTATCAATAACCCCATGAGAATTAGAATAGATGGTGTCGCTCTCTCAAATCCAAGAATGATCTTTCGAAAGAACGAATTCTAATTTCCTAACTGATCTTTTAAATAGTTTTGTTGTGATAGCCAATTAAAACGGGTTTCTACGAGTATTTCCGTAAAAATGCAAGCCAAAAGCAATCACGCAAATCAAACAAACGCTCGTGAACTGTACGGGGGTGGACTCTTCGTCATAGATTTGAACCATTCATAACTCGAAGGTGGGTAAAGCCTGTCCAATCCAAGTGGCGCTGAATGCCCAAATTAGGCAACCACACGACAAAAATTCTGGATATGATATTGGAAGCTCGGAGTGGGAAGGTGGCGAACTTGAGGTGGTTACAAACTCATCACATGGGCAGTAATTTCAGTTTGCACAAACATTGGGATACGAAAGCGCTGTGCGCAAGCTGTGTGCCGCGTTTGCTCACAATTGGCAGCAAAAGCAGTAGCTTCACAGCTTATAAGGAGCGTTTGACGTTATTAAGTCACAACCCGAAGACTTCCTATGTTATGTTTCAGTTGTGGGGTAAGTAGTGCGCACGAAGAAAAATTTTTTTTTGTTTGCGTGCGAGCTGGCAAGCAAAAAATGCAGATCAGGAGATCTACGCGGTAAGAAACGGGTCAAGATGGTTTTTGAAAAACAAAAATTTAAATATTTCAGTCAAAAAAATAGCTCCCTAATACGGTTGTTCCCAATGTTTTGTTCGCAATGTGAAAAGGAAGCTGGCCTTAAAACGCATGAACTTTAGAAGGTCCCCGATCGGAATGCTGTGAAGAACGTTGACGCAAAAAATAGGAAAAAAAGTTTGCAGACAAAGTTTGTAAAGAAATTTCCGTATTGGATGGCCGTTATGGATGACGAAACTTATGCATTAGCGGACTCTTCGCTACTTCCCAACAACGTAGGACTTTTGCGTAGCGGATTTGAGAAGGTATATAGGACCAGAAATATATAGAACACAAAAAAATGCAACTTTCTAAGAAATTTCTAGTGTAACAGGCCATAAGAAGCTGCGGCAAAGAAGCCAACCAGTAATTTCTGGGTCTACCAACACGGATATTTATAATAGTGAATGCATACAACGATTTCTTTTGGTCTGATCTCGCGTCAAGCTGATATCGACCATGGAGTGGTACACCAAAAGTAATATTGTACGAATATTTTAGCTAGACAGGCTAATCTGCCAAATTACGCAGAGCTAAGACCAGTGGAATGGTATTGAGCTCTAATTAGGCGCAGGCTTACAGCGACGAAAGGCCTATTGAATGGCATAAAAAATTTAAAAATTAAACAGACTGCAGTTTCCAAACCATTCATGAAAGCACCGTTAAGCTCTTGATGGAGCGAATTTCTAAAAAAATTCAAAATTCCTGCTTAGGTAATAAATTTCGATCCGTTGGATTGGTTCAATGTGGGCCACTTTTGTCATTCATATTGGATGGAAAAGTGAATTTTAGCGCGTTTACTTCAAACTCAGTAGGCAAACGAAATGCGGAGTCTTCATCTTCCAACACTCTCAACCTGCTCGTGCTTTTATATCTCTCAGAAAGGCGGAAGTTATTTAACAAAGGAAATAATTATTTAGAAGCACTCATCTGTGATATTATTCAAATCCCATACAGATTCCCAAACAGATAAACAGTTGTAGCGTGAAGTAAGAAGAACGGGAATCCTTTCCTTAGCTGAACAGTTTTGCATTCCACGGTAGAACAAACATGCCCATCCACGACAAATATTGTAAAACTAGAAACGGAAAAACGCGTAGATGAGGCGGATTTAGTTGACATGATGAATTGAGGAAATGTTTCCGACAGTGATTCTGATAAAGAGAAGGCATTACAAGTTCTTGAAGAACTTGAAATATGAGGAAAATTCGTAAGTGATTTTCTATTTACATGACTCGCTTAAATCAATATAATGAAAAACTAAACATTTCGGATTTGAATAGAAACTAAATGCTAGAGGTTTACAAAATTTATCAAGGCGAGGTTCATGAAGTAGCAACGTTTCGTACATAGCCTTCCTCTTCCACTGCTACCACCAGCTGGTACCGCATCGAATACTTTCAGAGGCGGAGCGTTTGTATCCATTCGGAGGATGGTTCTATATGTAGAAGTCCAGGCGATTGAGGAAACTCCCTGATCGCCTACCACTTGGGAGGGTTCTTCTGCATATGATACAAGCAGCTCGTAACTTCCGGGCATCGCCCAAGTATCCTCTGGGTAGCTTCCGAACATCCGCTGTTGTTGTGCACTGGGTTTGAAACTCGAACAAAGCGGTTCGAAATCAGTTGCTTTAATAGTCACTACCGAAATTCTGAGTCGAAGATCGCAACTTTAAGAGCGCTTGCTGTAGATCTCGGACGAAATGGTGCATTCCCATCAGAAAAGCCGCACATCATATAGCGAATGAATTGAAGCCTACATATTTACCATTGAATATTTCTTTATTACCTAGACAGACCGCAAGGTAGTCTAGCGTAGGTGCGGTAGCCTGCCATCTCAGAGATTGTGGATTCAAAGCCCACGTAAAGCACGGTCCTCACACTTTTCCAAATTTGCCTACTTTCCCTGTTTCTAAAAACAAAACAAACCAAAAAAATTCTCATTTCTCAAACCCAAAAACTTATATTTTCCATCCTTACTCCCGCACAATAGTCTGCGCTTTAAATGCATTGTGGCTGCTAAAACAAGCAAAAACAAAGAAAACAGACACAATTACACATTGCATCAGTGGCGCCAGCAAGAGGAAGTGGGCAGTCGCGGTAATAGCGCAGACACCCCACTTTAGCGAAGTCCTCAACCATCTGTGCGATCCTTCTGCCAGAAAAATGTAGCACACAGATGGCGCTCCAAGCAGTAAGAAGGCGTTGTTCCTAAGCAACGACATTCCCACTACTTAGGACTGATAGCGGCGGGCTAATCACCTACCCTGTCAGAAATCAAATAGATTAACGAAATCAACGCAAGACAAGTCTTGTCGAGACCCTATGCTCCCAAGAGTAGTGAACAAGGAAACAAAAAGTAGTACCGAAAAATGTCGAGAGCACAAAGGCTTCAGTTCAAAATGAACCCTATTTTGCAAAAAGATCTGGGCCTATACCTTTACAGGAGTAAATTAACTCACGAAAGGCCGTTCTTTGACGATATAAGACCCCCGACATTTCTTTGATTGGGCGCTTCAAAATGTTAATTATATCCATATTGGAAAACCCTGCATAATAACCTAGTTCACAATAGATGCTACGCCCGCTGCGGAATACTCAAGTGAACTTGTTTCTAATAGTTTTGAGAAAGAAATATTTCAGTCCACCCTATGGATCAAGTTCATTTTACTACCTTCTTAAAATAGGCAGTTGGAGTAGATGGTGCGTATACATAGCCTCTTTGTCCCAAATGTGTATCTTGTGTAAAACAAACGAGCCTCTGACGATCGCACATAGATGGGTGAAACCTTGTCACCTCACGCAGAACAAATGCCGTCGCTACCAAGTCAACTAGATTCCTGTCCAGCGGATCCACTGGCAGCCCCAGCAACAGAAACAGCTATTCATTTTACATCTTCCGATGGCGGGGTAGTAGTATTCGAATTTGTAGTGACATTCAAGCTGTGTTAAGAGCCCTTGCTAACCCACGCTGCACTTCAAAATTAGTCGGTGAATGTAAGAAAAAACTCAGCAGCGCTGCAAAACACTAAGTTTGTCTTATTTGGGTACCTGGTCATTGTGGTATTACAGTATATAAGTCAATCAATTCTGCATCGATTCAACTATGATTTGAGGACTTCATGCGAGACACCCATAAAAGACATTGGTCTTAGTTGGCCTCTTGTAAGGTAGCTAAGTGCTTTGTGAAAGCACCAAATAGGAAATTAGCGTTCTTTCCCCTAAAACTTAATAGGAAGGACCTGAGAGTACTGGTGTAATCACAGGGCACAACGCCTGTGGTCAGCATACCCTGGGAATCGTTGGCGACCCAATATGCCTATCCTGTCTTGAGAATGAGGATGCTGCAGAGCATTTTCTCTGTGGCTGTCCGGCGTTTTCTAGAATCAGACTTAGGCTGTTGGGCTGCGATGTACTAGGTTAGGTTAGGTTAGGTTAGATGACTGCCCTGGCTAAGGGCACACTTGGACAAATATTAAAAATTCGTCTGTTGTGGTGCCATACATTGGAGAGGAGAAAGGAGAAGGGAAGAAAGAAGGAGCCTTGGAATTAGAGACGATGATTACCGTACATTTTACGACGAAGCCGACGATGGCTGATTTGCGTTCGTAGTTAGCCGCAAGAAGCTACTGATGAACTTCACCAAATTTATGGTATTTACACCGGCTATATCCGCAGGCGTAGCGAAAAAGTGAGAGCCCAGATGTCTAAGTCTTTTCCAGACGAGAGCAGGGCAGCTGAGAAGACGGTGTTGAGATGATTCCACCTCGACCTCCAGACAGTTTCTGCAGAACGGACTTGAGGCAATCCCAAGTTTCACGGCGTGAACACCTAACGGACAATGTCCGGTAAGGATGCCCACCAAATTCGAGAGCTGGGGCTTTGTTAGCCTTAGGAATTCCCTTGAGCGTCCACGATCTACCCGTGGCCAGAAGGATTTCGCAACCTTGCACGTTGGCGCACTAGCCCAGCGCTCGCTGAGTTGACTCGAGGCCCATCTTTCCAGGAGCAGACCACAGGTTCTCAGGGGAACCTCAATTCTCTCATTTCGCGACGAAACCGTCTTCAAAGTTCCCTGTCTAGCCAGCTCATCAGCCCAGCAGTTTCCTTGTATGCCGCTGTGACCGGCACTGCGATGTACTAAGTATCATACTCTTCCTCTTCCGAATCTCTTAAAAGTCTTCAATGAATCCAAAAGATTTGCGGTACAGTGGCCTCAAAGCAGTTTCTCCGATTTACTATTCATACTGCATCTATCCTGTCTCTCTACTCTTTCTACTGTAATCGGTCTTCTTGACTGAGTGCTTGGACTTGTCCAACTTCCCACAAAGCTAATCTAATCTAATTTTACGTCTTCCGATTCCTGCAACTGCAATGTGGCCGCCCTTTGCTCCTCGCTGGAACTTTGGGATGTATATCCGTATATGAATTAAGCAGCTCTCACTCTCATCTTCCTATATACGATCACAGTGCTAAAATTGAGCCGACCAGAGTACAGCGCCATCAAAAAATCCGCAATTTTATAAAAACGAATCGAGAAAATCAATTGAAGTCGATGGCTTATGAGCGTCTGATGGAGACATTACATGGCCGAGTGCATTGCTACGAATACAAATAAACATACACGCACACTTACAGGACCAAGTTTATTACACGCATACATACAAACATACGAATATGCATTGTAAATATTATAAATAACTATATGCACATACATAAATAAAGTAAACAACACACAGGACACACACACACACACATACAACCACATGAACAAGTGACTGGCCTCAGCGCACGCACACTACTTAAAACGGCGTAATGCTGAAATTCTATATTCCTTGCGAGTTTGTTTTGTTTTATTTTATTTTGTTTTGGATTTTCATCGGTGCTTTTTGTTTTCATTTGAATTTTCGTTGTTTGCTCAATAAAATCGAAATGTGCCGCCTGTCTGCCTACCCAGCAGCCCAACCACCCTCGTCAAAGTGTTTGTGTTTGTGTTACGCCAACGCAGCCGCCCGAAAGTGACCTCTCACCCGACTGCGTGGCGGCAGGAGGTTGGCGGGTGTTAGACGCTCTCAATGGCCATTTGCTGCTAAGCTCAACGCCCGCATTCATCCCACCAAGAATGCCGAGCCACTCGAAGGCATACATACCACCGACCAATTCACGCGAAATCGGCAAATGCCCAAAATCAGTTTTGCAGACAGACAGACATGCAATGCCGGGTCTTCGTACTACTCTACTTTACTGCTCCTACTACAAATTGCGTGCTTTTTGTTAGCCGTTTGGCGTTGCCAAGGGTTTCCTTTGTTGTGCCGCGTACGACGGAGGCGGCCTCACAACACCACGCAGCCTATCTCTACTGCTATGGCCACCCGCCGCCCCCCATCGAGTGCGCTTAGCCGCAAAACAGGACGTTTGCTTGAGTTGTGTTGGTTTGATGTGTTTTGTTTACTTATTTCCTTTGGTATCGAATGAATCGGTTTTCTTCTTTGTTTTGCTCGTTTTGTTCGTTACATTGCTGTTTGGTTCGTTGTAAGGACTCTGCGAGAGAGAGAGAGAGTATGGCAGTACAGCTATAGAGAGAGAGAGCGAGAGAGGGAGCAAAAGCGAAAGCGAGGGCGAGCGCACTAGGCAACGCAATATGAAAGAGAGTGTTGTTGTTGTTGTTGTTTTTTATTGTTTTTTTAGACTCTCTAAATTTTGTGCGCTGTAGCTCTTTACTTGCTCGACTCCTGTTGCAGCATGCATGCATTTGTGTTGTAACTCGATGTGAGTGCAGGTAGGTTGCATGCGACATGTTGCGAGCCGTTGCTGCACTCGGTTGTGGTTCGATGCTGTTGTCGCAACCTTGCACGCGTCAATGCAGTGGCAAATGTCCTTTGACTCCAACGTTAATTGCCCCCACGCGCTTTCGCATGCACGCATACATAGCTGCATGAATGCATGTGTGTGTGTGTGTGTGTTAAATTGTTCGTGCGCTTACAAGCAGAAATAAAAATTGACTATGCGATGTTGACGCTAACTTTTTGTAATATTTTTTTTTTGGTTTTTGTTTTTTTTTTGTTGGTTATCATATTTTTCGGAGCGGCTTACAGTTTCTTACACTTTTTTTTTTTACTGAACCCAAATATGTAAGTGTGCAATATAATAGCAATTTTATACTTATGTACGTATGTACGTATGTGTATGCACCTACACCCATACACACATACACTTGCTGTTGTTTGCCAGCGAGCGGTTATTTGTCATAATCCCTTGCCAGTGCGTGTGCACATATAAATTTCACTTTGCACTCCTCTTAACATATTCCTGGCGCATTCGGCGTCATCCTCGATGGATTCGACGGGTTTCTTCGCAATTTTTTGTTATTTTTCTTCGTATTATTACTTTCAGTTCTTGCTTTGTAGCTCCGTTTACTCATGCATGTATATACATACTTAAGCATTTTCATGGTTGTCGAAAAGGCAAAAATTAAGCACGAGTGTCCTTACGAAAATGTTAATGAACTCATTTCGTTTGCAGTCGCAGTTTCGTGTGTTCGCTTTTTATTTTATTTCTTTGTTTTTTTTTTTGTGTTTTTGTGTTTGTTTTTTGTTGCGCTATTTTGATGTTTGCCTTGTGTGAAGTATTACAAGAACTTCAATGAGCCACTCGTGACAAAGTTTAATTGCACGAAAAAGGGCAGTAGAATTCTGTGCTTAAAGTGCATTTGCTTGGATTTGTTTGACTGCTAAGTTAACTTTAAGAAAGTTTTCAGCGAAGAAAAACAAGAATTAGCTTTATGCGTATATAGTGAACAGACCTGATAGTTCAAATTAGCTGTGCCATTTGCTTACACGACCGCAGTCGGGATTATAGTTGTGAGGTGCTAAACGTATTTAAGGTACTGATTTTTTTTTTTTAAGAAAATGAAAAAAGAAATTGTGTAATTTTTGTTTGTGTTGCCATACGCTGACATGCTTTCACCGCTGCCGTCCGATTTCATTTCGCCTACGCCGAGTGTGTCGATGTTGTAGGTTGCCAGCTGCACTTCGAGGTGGGCTTGTCTGAATGCTTCTCTGAGAGTTTTTTTTTTGGTTTTTTTTTTATGGAGGTGGCACAAGGCATTGAAAGCCGAAAAGTGTGGCACTTGCCTTTCGACTCACCCATTAAATATTCACCCAGCTCCGTTTCCCTCCCACCGCGGGACATCCGTTAGGCATGACTTCGCGGAGCGGGGGGGAGCGTCCTATTGCCAATTCTTCAAAATTTGCGCTATGTTGCGGCCTATTGCCTTTTCATAAAGATCTGCGCTGTTGTTCAGCGCGACGCAGTATGGAGATTACTATTTTTGCCATATTACATACAGCGGACCAATGTTCTTCTGACTCTGACATAATATCCACTAGGTTATCAGCCGACACTAGTTAGTGCTTAATTCCTCCCTTTCGAACACAAATCGCGGACAGACAAACAAAATATGTTCTGCGTCTTCTACACTTGGTGCACAATGGAAACAGTACGGGTCGTCTTCGTGCTTAAACCTATACAGGGTTGCCCATATTCGGATCCATCTGGCAACCCTGTACCTTTTGGCAGAGAAGTCAGATCGCTTAATGACATACCGCGTTGGAAGCGTCAGTCCAAGCAGATTTTTACCATGGAACAGTACACGCCATGCGAGCACTCTCAAATTGTTGAAATTTACATTCAACAAAAGAAGTCAATTGTGAAAACTCAACGTGCGTATAAAAAATTAAATAATGTGAAAAGTGCGCCTTCTAAGAACACCATTAAACGTTTGTACGAAAAGTTTTCGAATCCAAAGGGACCAAATCAAAACCGACCAAGGCGATCGGATGAGAATATTGCTCTTGTACGGGCCAGTGTTGAGACGTCGCCAAGGACAAGCGAAAATCGTAGAAGAAGAGTCATCGAAATCCGCCGGGTCCATCGAGTCCGTCGAATATGGGCAACCCAGTATAGATAGGATTTAAAACACCCATGTCCCGTCAGTATTTACGTCAGATAATAGTCTAACTGTGCATGTTTACGGTTAACCCACTTGGCTATTAAGGGAATCAGACGATACGTCCAGCATCCGTTCAGGGACGAACTCCAATTTCCTTGCCATGAACGCAAGCTACGCTAACGTTCATTAAATAGCTGGGCGTAAAAATCGGCCATAGGTTGAACTTCAGAGATCACCGATCATGCGCGAGCAGCAAAGCGGCAGTGGCAGTAACAGCACTGACGCGCATAATGATGAACACTAGAGGCCCTAGGCAAAACCGGCCCTAGGGACTACTTAATACCGTGGTCTCAACGATTTTGCTGTATGCAGCTACAGCATGGGCGGAAGCAACTAATTGCAGCTCATATGTATGTGAGTTGTATGAAATCAGTGTATCGATTGAGTGCCCTCAGAGTGGGCAGCGCGTTTCTAACGGTATCCGAAGACGCCATTATGGTTATTGCAGGACTACTCCCAATAAGTTTAATGGCAAAAGAGTACGCTGAAGTTCACCAAAACAAAGCTACTTCAGAACGGCAGACAATACGGAAGGAAGCAAGAGAACGTTGCTTCCCTGAGAGTACTATCGTTCCATTGTGCTATTCCTGACCTGGTACGTGTGCCAAATGTCGTCATCATAGAGGAGATCGTATATTTGGCTTCTGACAGAGTAGGTGATTAGCCTGCCGCTACCAGTCCTCATCACGAGAATGGCACTGGACTGGAACCCGCAAGGGAGCAGAGGTCACAGACGACCGAAAAACACACGGAGAAGGTCGATGCTGCGCGAATTAGCAAACGCCGACATCTCGTGGGACGGCGCGAAAACAACAGCCCGTAACCGTGTACGATGGAAGAGTCTTGTCGAGGCCCTATGCTCTCGAGCGGAGTGAACAAGGAAAAAAAAAAACAATTTTTTGCTTGATGATTTCTTTTTGATCTAAATTTTTTCACATAAACGCTTAGTATGTGGAGTAGGGCGGGTCGATTTAAAAATCGCTCATTGCTCTGTGAAAATAGCATTCTAGGGATCCAAATAAGAAAGTTTGTCGAAGGAACCACACCTCTAAAACGAATTCTGATGTCCCCCAATTTGGGTCGAACGAAAAATCCCACTTTGACCCATTTAGAGTGCTCCAATCGAGTCCAAATGTATGGCCGCCCCCCACTAACTTTGGACGGCCGATCCACCCATGCCAGTGGGACACCCCCTGGAACGAACTCCCCTGGGGGTTCCCTATACAATCATTTCAAAATATCACCATTTTTGGCCTTTACATGAGAAAAGAAACTAAAAAGTTCGACCCAAATTGGGGGACATCAGAATTCGTTTTAGAGGTATGGTTCCTTCGGCAAAGTTTCTTATTTTGATCCCTAGAATATGATTTTCACAGAGCAATGGGCGATTTTTTTGCCTCCCCACAAATCGACCCGGCCTAATGTGGAGCTTAATGTTCAAATTTTTTCCAACGAAAATGCAACCCGACATGGGATGCGGTATTGAGTTAGATACGTTTTTTTTTGCTTGGTGGTTTAATAATTTTAATATTGTAATTTCGAGCATCGGATGGAGAGAAATGACAATAATTTCCTAAAAAAAATTGTATTTTATTCCAAATCAACACCGGCCCTTGAAACTTAACCACGCTTTAAAAGCAGAAAATACAAAATTTTGATAATTTCTTATTCTACAGGGTCCGGCACTCGAAGTGCAACCAATTAAATAGGCCATTTCAGTTTGGATTATTACTTTTATCCAATTCAAAGTAAAAAATATGTGAAAATAATACAAAATTAAGAATCGATTTACTTTTGCTTGATATGATCACCTTTTGCCTTGACTATGGCCTTGAGATGGTCCAGAAACGAATTGCAAGCTGCCCGAATGTGACTTGCAGGTATTTTGGCCCACTCGCTCACAATGGTTTTTTCCAGCGCCTCGAAACTAGTGAATCTTTTAATTCGGACTTTGCTCTTCAAAATGGCCCATAGAATAAACCATCGGATTCGCGTCTGGTGAATTTGAGAGCCATTGTGTGGACATTATGAAGTTCGGAACGTTGGCTTTTAGCCATTCTTGGTTCATTCGCTCTTTGTGAGATGGTGCCGAGTTCTATTGAAACGTCCATGGTCCGACACCGAAATGTTTATCGCCCACGGCTTCTCGCATTTACCTTGACGCCAGGCTTGACGCTCCAAACGATTGGAGAGCCTCCATATGCGGTTAAAGCGGCCCAAATCATTACCTGTGGCGAGTGCTGCCTCCTGCTGGCCGATCGATGACTCAAATACTCATATGAACGGTCGGTCAAATAAACCCTATCGTTTTGAGAGTTTACGAATTGCTCAAGTTGAAAAATTTTATCGTCAGAAAACACAATGTTCGGAAATTGACTGCTATCGACCAAGCGAAGCAACTCCTTCGCTCTCTCAAGTTTGACTTGTTGCGCTTCAATAAAATTTATAATGCTTTTGAAAAACAAAAAAAAATCGTTCCTGTTCGAAGGCTTTATTGTTTTCAAATATTTCTTTTTTTTTAAGAATTTATTGTCGAGGTTTTTCTGGAAATATTTTCTATTAATAAAACCGATTTCTCTTGTCCGATTGATTTTAGATGAATCTCCAAGGACTTTAAATGGTCCCGACAAGGGACTTCCGGAGAAACGAGCTCCACACAATTTTTTTTTTAAATTTTGCTAAAGTCAAGTCGAAACCTGATGTATTAATGATATCTTTTTATTTTTGTAAAGTAAAGCAATCGACTAGCAAAAAAAAAATTATTGAAAATCATAATTTTTTTGGATCTCTGACTACCCCTAACCAGGGCCGTAGATAGCATATCCGGGCCCCGGGGAAAAATTGCAAATGCGGGCCCTTTCCAATTATGTCTAATTCATATAAATACGTATAATCTCGAGTCCGGGCCCCTTTGAGAATTCCGGACCCGGGGTAAAAAGTCCCCGATCCCCCTTCTCATTGAGCCTGCCCCTAACCCCTTAACAACGAAGCCAAAATATTGGGCAAATCAGAAAAATGTGTACATTCATATTTTGTTGAAAATCTTTTTTGCTTTATTACTGCTGTCCCTCGCCATTGCATTGCCATTAGTAAGCCTCTGCAATGTTCAACAGGAATGGATTTCCCTGCTGCCTTGACCTTTTCAAATAACTGATCCAAATTCGTGATATTCTGTGTACTGAGTGCATTTTTTACGTCGTTCCAAACATGTTCTATTGGTCTTAAATCGGTACTCGAAAAACCCTATTCAGAACACTGAACAAAATCTCTTCGAAAAACCTGCTTGCCACACGGAAATGTGCTTCGGATCATTGTCTTGTTAAAATTTCCCAATAACCGGTGATTTCTCTTCCGCAAAAGTTGGCATTACATTTTGAAGTACCTGAATCTACCGCCCGACACTGTTCCATGAAGAGCAGCTTCACATTATTATTGAGCCTCCCCCGTGTTTTATGACTAGTGGCACGAGCTTGGAGTCGAATGTTGCACGTTTTGGCCGCCGCACGTATTTCCTACCATCCGGGACAACTCTATTTATTCCCGTTTTATCGCTGAATAACATATGGCGCCATTTATTTTGAGTCCAGGATATGGCAAACTCAAATCGGCGTTGTCGTTGTTCCAAATGGCCTCTTCCGTGTCAGCCGTCCGTGAAGTTTTGCTTCTGTCAATCGAAGCAGAACAATTTTTGGCGTTATTGGCCTTCCCAGGTGAACAAAACATGCTCGCTGGACGGCAGCAGCACTCTTCCTCTATTGACAATCTAATAATCAGCCTATCAATCTGGTAATTAGTGCTTCGGGCTTTCTTTTTTCGGGAAATATTTTCTGCTGTTTCATTCACAGAAACATATTTGAAAGTATTAAAAACCATCGTTTTTGAACTTTAATTGTATTTATATGGCCCTGTTGGATAATCCGATCTTTTACAACTCTATGACTGCTTTTCGAAGAGCTGGCGTGCATTTTCGCCCTCCGAAGCTACTGAATCGTTTCAACTAAAGTAGAAATACTGCAGATACTCAATTTTTTACTTACCTACCAGTTACAAAAAAAAATTAAAACAATTCACTACATTTTGGTCGAATTCTAAAAGAACTTTCTGCTGTCAAGAACAGCACGGCTTCTTTCCGGGCGGCTCAACAGTGTCTAATTTAGCTGCATTTTCGGATGATTGTGTGGCTACCTTCCTAATTGCGAATTTCCTTTCAGCGAATTTCTCACAAAAATATCAGGGCCTCTACTGAAACGCAAAAAATCAAAGCGAGCGCTTTAAGCAAAATATATAAATGCACGCATTTCCATAAAAGTGCTTACAGCAAATATATTCAAGCGCAAAAAATTCCGTTACGGTACTCGAAAAATCATCCGCATATTTGTTTGCTAACGCACCGTTCTTAAATCTTTTTCAAAGGCTGTATGGCTGGAATTCACACTTTTGAATTGTTTTCCTAAAATAATCACTAACCGCTGCAATGGCAACAAAATTTCGGAATAATTCGGAAAATTAATAAATGGTCAACATGCCGTTTGGCAACATGTTTCAGCAACACTAGCGCATTCCATCTCTGTTCTACAAGCACAGGCATAAACACACTCAACCACATACTCCATACATTACATGACGCACCAACAAAAACAAACAAACGCATAAAGGCCTGCTTGTTTGCATTTACACACCCTGCCTACCTATGGCAGCCACCTTCGTACAGCCTATTGCTCGCTACGCGTAGCAGTTACAGCAAAACAAAGTACAACAACAACGCACGTAATGCACATAATAAAAGTAGGCTGGGTTTACGGCGCCCCGGCCTAAAGATTTTGCCTGAATGCATACAAAAAAAACAAAAAAGCAACAAACAACAACGCACACACACTAACAAAACCATGCATGGACACACGCAGTTGTTGTTGTCGAATTGTGAGTATATGCTTGTGTTTCTGTGTTTATGGCAAGCAACAAGAGAATGCAATGCATTTTTTCTTCATTATTTGTCGACTACTTCTCTCTTCACTCTGCTGGATAATCACACAAACAAACACACACACACGCATACGCTCAGCCACTCAGGCACTATAGACGGCCTATATTGATGTTGTGTGCTTGTTGTTGCTGCTGTTACTGTTGCTGCTATTTACACAGATGCCATACGCGCCTGCAATGCGTTGGTGCAAGCGAGAGCCAACAACTACACATAGTGTACGTACGTATGCCCATCTATGCATATGCATGGAGGTGTCTACTCATAGGTACATATGGGAATAGTGAAATGTGCTCGTACAAATATATGTATACGGGTATGTACATATGTATGTACCAGCATAGTACGAAACCTCCATGCGAGACGTGTAATAGTGGCGTGTATGCCCATTGCAGATACGAATATCGCATGCTTTTAGACATATGTACATATGGATGTGTGTTTGTGCATATTTATATTTCCATTTATGGTTGTTGTTGTTGCTGCCATTGGTCTACGTTGTTTTAGAGTTTTCGTATGCGAGCAAATTCTTCGAATGTGCAGCAGGTTAGCCAACTGACAATGGAGTTTGCTGCACGCTGGAGGAGATGGATGTGTGTGGCACCAATTGGTCATTTCGGTCGAAACGACGAAAACAAGAGCACCAGGAAAAACAAGTCAATTTGGGTGCAAGCAAACGGACATATGCACATACATATTTATGTACAAAGGACTTTCTTGTTAATTTGTAATTTTATCTTTTGCTCATGCCTATATGTAGATGTGCATACATACACATTCATATATGTATGTATGTAAAAATAAAGGCAAGAAAGCACATGAATAAATTAAGGCTAGACTGTTTAACACATGGGCTAATAAGTCCCGGGCCTAACAAAGAAAACACGTTTTTGTTTTTTTTTTTTTGCTCAGAATTAGCTTTATTCATCAACGTCATTTTCATCAAGAAAAACGCAATCATTCCAACGCCGCTCTAACTCACTTCAATACCACTTTTGTAGAACGATTTATATTTTGACTCAAAGTAGATAGACCTCAGTTCCAAGAAATGGTTACAAATTTAACCTTCAAAATAATAGCCATCGCTAGCGACACATTTTTCCCATCTCTCAGGCAATTTGTAGATGCCGCGCCAAAAAAATTGGCCGTCTTTGGCCGCAAACCAATCATCGAGCCATTTTCTGACTTCTTCGTGAGAATTGAAGCGCTGATCGGAAAGTGCATGCCCCATTCGATGCAAACAAATGATAATTGGAAGGCGCCAAGTCTAGTGAGTAAGCCGCATGCACCAGCGGTTGCCAATTGTACGTCTCCACCATTTCCCGGGTCGCTCTTGTTTAATGTGGCGGTGCATTGGCATCAAGTCAGTTCATGCGGCACCCATCTTCCGACCTTTAAAATCATTCCCATGTTTTTGAAACGTTTGGAAATGGTTTTTTGGGTCACTCCCAACTGCTCTGCCATCATTTCGGTGGCCGGCCACGGTCCTCGTTCTCCACGCTAAACTCACCACTTCGGAATTTTTCAAACTGCCTGAAGCACTGTGCTCTACTTAGAGCATGCCCACCATAAGCTTCTATAAGCATTTGATGAGCTTGAGAAGCGTTTTTCTTCAATTGATAACAGAAAATTAACGATGTCCGCAAATCGTAGTTTGAAGGCACGAAATTCGACATTTTTAAGAGCGACAAAAATGTATTGTTGTATGAAACGTAACACACAATGAACTGAATATTGTTGACAGATGACAGACGAAAAAACAAGACATTTGGGAAGGTTTAAAAATACTCCTAGCGACATCTGTGGACTAATAGCTGAACGTCTCATTTCATAGGTATACACCTCGTATATATATAAATATATACAAATACACTTTTATTTAATATTTCTTTTACACAGAATACAGAAATTTAAATTTATTCAATTACAGCCACGTCATCTTCTTCTCCAACATCGTCATAAATAAAATTCTGAATCATATTCTGATTTTCTTCCAAGTCCATTTCCTGTTGAATCATTGGATTCTCTGATGTCTTGCGATATGGCTATCGTTAAATGAATACTTCTTGTCTAAGTAGCCTGCTCGTAGTGCATTGCATCGCTATCAGTTATTTTGTCCCAAGAATTTTTTACCCAATTCACAACTTTTTGCAAGCCTGGTTTTACAAAATTACCTCGATGATTTCTCACCACTCTGTTTTCACTATATATTCATTGATTTCCATCCGCAAATGATCCATGATTCTAGAATCATCTTTTGGCTCTACAGCTCTTTGTGAGCTTTGGCCTGCTGCACGTGGGACCTCCATATGTCTCGAACGTTTGCGATTTGTTTCCAGTTTGTTATACTAAGTTTCTTGATGTCGTCCTCTAGTTCGTCGGTCCATCTTGTTCTCGGCCTTCCTCTTGTTCTAGTGTTGAACGCTCTGGCTTCTACGATTTTCTTCTGCGCCCTCGTACCGTCCATTCTTGTAATGTGACCCAGCCATCTTAAGCGCTGCGCTTTGATGAAACGTATAACATTTTCGCCCTTTATCAGTTGATCTAGCTCGTCGTTCCATCTTATCCGCCACTCGCCGTGATCTTTGATTCTAGAATGGCTTGTTTATTGCAATGTCAAGTGTCTGGAGATAACCAGTCATTCCTGCCGGGATCTTTACTTGATCAATCTTCCTCTCAGCAAGAAAGTTTTTCATGTCTTTAGCGGGCTGAATGCCAAACTAGTAAACCTCTATTCTGACCCCTCAACAATGGTGACAGCATAAATTCAACCCATTTTCTTATAACTGCTTGGGTGCACCAGACTTTTTCACTTTCAATGACATAAATCCCTGAAACACGTTGAATCTGGTACTTTTTAGCTTTAGTGATTAAAAATGGCGATACTTTCTTGCCATCTAGACGAATCGAAAATACAAGTAACACGTGCCCTATCGTAACCGGTAGAAGTAACATAAATTGACGACGAAGCCTTGTGGTGAACTGTTGTTGTTGTAGCAGTATACACATTCCCTATACTTACATACGGGGAATGCTGCTGGAGTGACAGTCCTTGGCCAGATATAAATCCGGGTTCTTTCGGTAACGTAGAACCGGCTGTCGCGGAAACTGTCGTTTGAGGTCCTTGGCCTAGGAAACTGCGGTCCAATCATGTTGGAGAGTTGCTATTTCAAAAAATCGATGCTATCAACAAAAAGTTTAAACGCAAGTGCACGCTTAACAGCTTCATTGTCTTCCAGCTTAAACAATGTTGATGATCTCCTTAGAGACAGTTCATATCGTTTAAGGAAGTTCTCAAACCAGTGTGACGATGCTTTAAATTCTTCTTTGGATATATCAAAGTCAATTGCTGTTTCAAGGGCAAATTTTTGAATATCAACCCTGCTCACAACCAAAGCCATTGCTCTCCTGCCTGCAATCCGTTCCCACACGCAATCTTCCAACTCAGAAAATAACGGCTGTCGACCTGATCCAACTCTGCATTTTTTCTCATTTCCTTGATCCACCAGTTGGCACAGGTAATCGTAGTTTGCACGCCATTTTCGAACCATACCGAGATTCAGCACCTTCTCTTTACAGAATGCTACAAGATTCACACCCCTGGAGTTTTCCACTATTCCCTTTTTGTACTCGACGGAATAGCTCCTCCGTTTTGTACTCATTATAACTGGAGTTAAAATTAATTTTTTTGTCACATTATTTTAATTAGGGACTATTTTCGGGGGATGTCTTATTTTCGGAAAAATACGGAACTTCTTTTTGGCCAACAGTGAGCAAACGTGCACCCACTTTGAATAGAACTTTCGCTAGTCAAATGCTCATGCAATATAGGAAAAGCCAACACATATTTTGATATCTTTACGATGTCATCTAACTCACGCAACTTTGTGGATTTTGTAGATTTTTTTATGTTTTCTGGTGTTACCGCCTCATTTGGGCGTCCATTCGTTGTGAATCATCGGATCATCGGCCGTTCAACGGTATTGTTTTTCAATCAAGAAGCTGTGTAAACTTAAAACACGAAATCCTTTTTAATCTTTTTTTTTTTTGAAAACAACAAAAGTAGCGTCCCTCTTAGCACAATAACTCACGAACTAATGAATTGAATATCATTAAATTTTAGCAGCGCTCTTTTTAGGGGTTGGGGGTAGTCATAATTTTGAAAAAATTTGGTATTTTTGCATTTACTTAAAGTATAATATCTTAAAAATATTGTGTGAAAATTTGAAGTGAATCCGACAAATACTTTTCAAGTTATTCAACAGTTAACAAAGTGCGCTCGGGCGCTCTGGAGCAGATTGCAAAACTTACAATGCATTTTTCTCAAAACTATGTTTCTGGAACTGGTGATCACTGTAATTTAAAATCCGCTTGGAAGATTTCAATAAAATGTAATATAATATATATTGCTTTTGAAAAACATGAAAAACTCGTGCCTGATCGAAGGATTTTTTTCGTTTTTTCAAAAATTTCGATTTTTTTTGAACAATTAATTGCCGGATTTTTTCTCGAGAATCTGAAAAACATTTCCAGAGGCCGCGATATTGTTAATTTTGAAACCAAAGCTTCGATCAGGCACAAGATTATCTAGTAATAAAACCAATTTCTCTTGTCCGATTGATTTTAGATGAATCTCCAAGGACTTGTGCTGATCACCGCAAGGGACTTCTGGAGAAACGGGCTCCACACAAACAGCGATAACTTTTACAATTATTATTTTTTTTTTTAAATTTTGCTTAAGTCAAGTCGAAACCTGATGTATTAATGCTATGTTTTTATTTTTATAAAATAAAGCAATTGACTAGCAAAAACAAAAATATATTGAAAATCATCATTTTTCGGGCCTCTGACTACGTCTAACCCTTAAGATTAGTACTAACTGAAGAAGAGGTGAATGCAATAAGACTAGAGCCATCTATGTGTTGGGCCCGGGACTTTCTAGCCCATGTGTTATTTGTAAATACATACATACATACATAAATACATACATACGATTTAACATGCACTTATACATACATAAATTCTTAATGAAAGCAGACAAAATTTTACGACCAATTGATTGCAATGAGTTGAAGAATAGAGATTGGATTTGGTAAAGTAGTTAGTATCAGCATATGCTTCTTCTTCTTGATCGGCTAGACGTTTTTGGCCGCATTACATGAAACATTCCAGTTGTTTCGCCCTCTTTCTAACCACTGCCAATTAGAAGCACTAAATTAAGCTAAGCACTGCTGTACTTCATCTTTTCTAAGCAGCGGAAGCCTTCTTCCTCCTCTGCTTCCACTATCAGCTATCGCATCAAGTACTTACAGGTCAAGAGGACTTGTATCCGCTGGATCTTTATTCACTCTCTACTTAAGAAATATATTTAACTCAGCATTACGAATCCACTGCCTTGGAAAGTTGCCGAATTCATTGCATTACCCAAACCAAATATAGACGCCTCTGAAGCCTCTTCATACAGATTACAATTAGTTGATTACCATTATCCAAACATTTTGAGAAACTAATACTCCGGCGTCTTGATTCCATACTGCAGGCGTGAAACTTAATTCCTTCCCACCAATTCGGATTTTGTCGAAATCAATCAAACAAGGAGGTAAAACAAACCAAAAACTAAGAATTGGAAAAACTGTCCTCTATACTGTCACAGAATTTGAGCGTGATCTGGCAATTACCTTCTTTTTCGCATTTAATTATATCAGGCAACCGCAGGCTAGCTCTGCGATTTTCACTGTGGATAAAAATATCGAAAATTCTTGTGCCGAATCGTCGAAAATGTTGCAGAAAGTCTATGGCGAGTGTGTTTTATCAAAAACATGGATATACGAGTGGTATAAGGCTTTTGCAGAGGGCCGAGAAGTCGTGGATGATTTGCTCCGATCTGGTCGCCCATCAACGTCTTCAACGGATGAAAACGTCGACAAAGTCAAAGAAATGGTGCTGGAAAACCATCATTTCACATTGATGTTAGCGCGTCCCACGAAACAATTCGCAACATTTTGCAGCATCGATTGGGCTGAGACGCGTGGCTTCTCGCCTCGTTCCAAGAGAGTTGAATTTCTCTCAAAAAATTCATCGGAAGAAGGTGGCTGAAGACATGCTTAAGCAAGTGAATTCGGACCCAACGTTTATCTAGTGCATCGAAGCAGGTAATGAATCGTGGGTATATGAGTGTGACATGCAAACTAGTTAAAATGCGGCTGAATGACGCTATCCGCATGAGCCGAAACTCAAAAGTCAAAGTCATACTACTCGTTTTATTTGATTTCATGATTGGTCATTGATTTGATTGATCATGGTGTTCTTCTTTTTCCTAATTGACACGATAACCGCTTACGCGATTATAGCCGAGTTCAACAAACCGCCAGTCGTTGGTCAGTCAGTTGGACACACTAAGTGAAGCCACGTCCTTCTTCACCTAATCTTTCCAACGCAGAGGAGGTCTTTCTCTTCCTCTGCTATCACCAGTTGGTACCGCATCGAACACTTTCAGAGCCGAAGCGTTTGTATCCATTCGGACGACATGAATCCATTCCAGTCAACGAAGCCGCTGGATCTTTGTTCGCTGTCGCCGTAATGTTCATACAGCTCATTGTTCCATCGACCACTATACTCGCCGTCGCCAACGTGCAATGGTCCAAAAATCTGCCGCAGAATCTTTCTCTCGAACACTCCAAAGACACATCAATGGATATTGTCATTGTCCACGCTTCTGCGCCATATAATAGGACGGGCATGATAATAGCCTTATAAAGTGTTTCTTTTTTTCGTCGAGAGAGGACTTTACTACTCAGCTGCCTACTTAGTCCAAAGTAGTACTTGTGGGTAAAAGAAATTCTTCGTTGGATTTCAAGGCTGACATTGTTAATGGTGTTATTACGGGTTCCTAAATAAATGAAGTCTTTTAGAACCTCGATAATATAACTGTTAACAGCGAACTGAGCGATTAAGTTATACGGCTCGTACTATGCTCTCCAACATCAGGTTAAAGAAGTCACACGACAGCGAGTCACCCTATCTGAAAGTCGTTTGGTATCAAACGGCTCGGAGAGGTCCTTCCCACGACTTGGTGTATGGTGAATATCTGGTCGATGGTAGACTTTCCAGGTGTAAAGCCACACTGATAAGAGCCAATCAGTTGATTGATGGTGGGCTTCAGCCTTTCACACAATACGCTCGCTGGAACCTTATGGGTGATATTTAGAAGACTAATCCCGCGGTAATTGGCACAGATTGCAGGATCGCCCTTGTAATGGATTGCGCAGAGCATACTTAAATTCCAATAGGCCGGCAACTTACTAGCTCATCGCCGCTATGTTTGAATAACTCAGCCGGCAGTCCGTTGGCGCCCGCGGCTTTGTTGTTCTTTAGCCGCATTATTGCTATTCTCACGTCGTCATGGTCGGGTAGCGGAACGAAAGTTCCGTCGTCAACGATTGGGGTATCAGGATCTTCATATTTTCTGTGACATGTGCAGCTGGCACATTTAACAAGTTCGAGAAGTGTTCCCTCCATAATTTAGGTACGCTCTGGATGTCAGTCACCAGATCGCCGTCTTTATTTTTACAGGAAAACGTCCCGGTCAAACAAAGATATCCATCGAGACCTTAATATCGATAGCAGAAATCACGCGCAAGCGCAGCACAAGGTACTTTAGAACTTTTTTTGTGGTTAACATATGTGAGTCAATTTTCATGCCAACTTCTAACGCGATGTGCTTCTTGGTTAGAAGTATTAGCTCCGTTTTCTCTGTGACTAAATTGAGGCCATGCGAATCTAGCCATATTTGTGTTCGTATAATTTCTTGGTTAAGTTTTCTGCGTGCTTCTTCAAAGTTTCGTGCTGTGATGACTGCTGCGATATCGTCTGCGTATATGATTAGAAAGGTACTATCGGGCACGTCTATATTGAATATCTCATCATAACTAATATACCCCAAGTCGGGGCCGGGAATTGATCATTGAGCCGCTCCGGATTTGACGTGTATGCAACGAGAACCTTCTGGGGTTTAATAGACGAGTTTGCGGTCTCGTAAGTAATTCTTCATTATGCAGTGTAGGCGTGCCGGAATCTTGAACCTTAGCTCTAAGGCTCTAAGCTCTAAGCTATTTATGACAGTTTCGATTACCCCCATTGTAGACTTTCCGCGTCTAAAGCCGCTGTGCCAGCTGCATTTTCTTCTTTGGCATTAGGAGGACCTTATCGAGACTGCAACGCTCTGTGGCCATCTGTTGCACCGGAGCTCTTCCGACTCCTTTAGGCCCGGCATTAGATGCTCTGATTGGTTTGCCACCACTTGATGCTTTCATCCAAGGAGAGACATTGAAGGACATCTGCAGGCTTAAACACAATGGGAACTGGTACGGCCCCTGTACGCGATGAACATTGTTGTGGAAAACCGATGGAGAGGCAGATCTGTATGTGTCTGCAGCGACAGCCAAGCTGCGCTTATGGGCTTAGACAGCATCTCAACCACATCAGGGGTAGTCGAGTCCTGTAAATCTAGGCTTAACTATGTAGGTAGACATAATAGCCTGATGCAAACATGGGTCTCGGAACACGTGGGTATCATGGGGAACGAGACCTCTGACTCTTTAGCTAAGATGGACTCTGAGGCCAACTTCTTTGACCAAGAGCCTGTTTTGCCACTCCTTTCTGCGGTCATCAAAGCCACGGAAAATGAGTTACTACAACCCACAAGCGAGCTTGGCAGGTTGAAAGAGGCTGCAGATGGACTAAACTGATGTTACCTGTCATGTCCGATCGACTGTCGCAAACCCTCCTGTCATTAAGCAGAAGGGAGTGCAGACAGCTGGTTGGACTGATGACGGACCACTTCCTGTGGGCGAAGCACATGGAAAGGGTGGGCTTCTCAGGCAGTGTACTCTGCCCAGCGTGTGAAGAGGAGGATGAGACGGCGGACCACTTCCTGTGCGTCTGCCCCGCCTTCGCTCGAATCAGGTTTGAGGTCCTTGGCACTGATGTGTTGAGAAGCGACCATCTTGGCTCCTTGGCACCACAAGATTTACTTAGATTTCTTCGGAGGTGGAGTAGGTTTAAAGAAAATTAAAAGGGAATCCAAGTGTAGTACAATGGACTTAATTAATGTCTGAGTGCTGCACTTGCTAGTTGTCCCGACACAAAAAAAAATTCTTAAATATGATATACATACATTAAGAAAAAAAATTAAAAAAAATCGATTTTTTGAAAATTCTAACTGTATATTACCCCTTAAGGAGTTCGTCCCAAATTTTAGAAACGATGACTAAAATAAGCAAGGCGATTTTATTATTGTTGCAGCAGCATACAAATTCTTACTAAGAGCGGTTTTCGTCATCAATATTATCTAGCGGTAAGTAAGCTCCGCCTTTTACTGTTGTACGATAATAAAACAAAAAATAGTAACGCGTAAATGCCGCTATTTTTAAGGACTAAAAAAAATTATGTTAAGGGAATTGCGATTCAAAAAAGATTGGGAACCTCTGCTCTAAGCGATCGCATAACATTTGCTGAGTTTCCAATTTTCAAAAGTAACCAATACGTCAATACCAATATTTTGTCGATTTCCCTTATCTGTATTGTTTAGGCCACACCCTAATATATAATAAATGTTTAGCCACCCTAATGGTGATTGCGTCTACCGTTCCGACTGTTGCAAACCACCGTTTCCAGTCGCTGCAACGTGAAGGCCGTTAACCTTGGCATTTCCCCGCCGAATATTTAAAACGTTTTCCGTGTTAAACGCTGTTCGGCGAGGTTACTTTCGCCTGAATTTTTAATTTAACTTGCACTGCGATTTCTTAAATCCTACCATCAGGACGTGTCAGCCGACTCAGGTAAATATCCACCAATACCATTTGTTATATTAATACAATACGTAAGTAACGTATTACTGTATACGTACATATTGTAAACGCTTATAGCAATATATACTAAGAATAAATGATAATAACTTGACCACTGACACGCTTTTCTTTTTTCCTTTAAAATATATCATCGGAGCGACGGTGGAGGCCCCACATTTTAAGCCGCTCATTGCATCGCCCTCTTCTGTTAGTGTCGTCACATTTTTCGCATTCCTCTAATACGCGTCGACAATAATTTGTGCCAAAATGTATTAATTTGATAGAGCTCTCATAAGAAATAATGTCTATTTAACAAGAATTCTTACCCATTTTAATTCGTTTATTTATATTTCCTGACATTACAGCCCCTCAAAGGAGCTCCGTACTGAGTTGTCAATCACAATTTGTATGCAACCAACATTGGTGCTGTTGTTACTATCTTTCATCAAATAAAAAGGGAACTATAAACATCCAATATTTCTCAACCTTTGCCTGAGTCGAATGAAATAATTAAAGAGATCAAAACTTCACTGGATAATTATTTTTTTAAACAACAAAAATGCGTATGATATTTCCACTGGCGTTTACGAAAAATACTACGCGCAAACAAATTTGCATATTGTTATTCAAAATGGAAGAGACCGCTACAGCTGTCAAATGTGAACCGTTAGCAGAGTAGTGTTGTTAAGTGGTGACTTTAATGAACCTTTAATGAGCTATGAACTTAATACAAAAAGTTGTAGATTAAATTGTGTTTTTTCATCTCTATATATATTCACCTACCAACCGTTTTTGACTTAAGATTAATTCTTGTTCATGATTAATTTTTTTTATTTTTGAGCTGCCCGACTATTACAGCTATTGACTTTGGGCAGTCGACACAAAGCTCGCTGTTGTGAAATTCACCAAATTGTACTCTTGTCAGCACTTATAATTGTTGACTATTGCTATACCGTTCTCTCACCTAAACTTCAACTATGCTCCGCCATATCAAATACGTAGCGCTGTGCGCTCTTTCTAACACACTCGCATGCTCTATTGCGCTACTCTCTGTCAGTTTCGACAATTTGTTGGAAAAAATTTTTAAGTACGTTTGTCGTGAATTTTCTAATTGTTTGTTTTCTATTATTACACACGCAAAGTAAGCAATAAGACCCATTAAAAAATAGTGGTGAGTGTTCAGCATTGTACGCTCAACGTTGTTTATTAAAATTAACATAAGAAATTATCTACTAATGAAAATTGTGTTGAAAGTACATGAATAAATTTTGCAAGTTCATCAGTGTCTCGTGGTTGTGTGCCTGCCATTCGTTGTACGGGTTGGTCAACTGGTGTTTTGAACGATTTAGTTAGAAAATTTTTACAATTGCTGAAACCTCCATCTTGAAAATAAGAATTTATTTGTAAATATATTAATATTTTTGAAACAATGAAACATAAAATATTCACTAATAAGCGTGTTGTAAATTTATTGATTTTCCAAAGCAATTGCGTGCTTGGCAAGAATGAGAATGTACGTGCTGTTTTGCGCTGCCCGCTTGGCTTTGTCATTCACAAAATGTACATACATACATATATGTAGTATGTGCAGTGTGAGGGGGTCCATTCGGTGGTAGGTTCGAGAAACTCGTACTTTCAGTGTGCAAGTATGCCAAAAATCAATAAATCTTTTTTGGGGACAACCAGAGCTGATCGGTGATTAGCACACGCAATACGTACCTACTACTATATCTGCGTGTATAGGTGTACTTCATTGTGGTCCGCACCAACATGGTGATAAAGCCGCTTTTGCTATAATTATTCTTTGTTTCCTTTGTTTTTGCATATTTCACATCGCTTTCACCGCAATCTAGACAAGTGGGTGGTCAAGCCGACAATAACAACAGTTGAATACTGAAATAGAGCTTGGGGTTGTCTATAAATTTTTATAATTACAATAACAATTATATGAATTTTATTAAAGTAAGCTTACGCTAATTCGCCATCTAACAGAAGTTGTGGTAGCGCACAACGTCATCTTACAAAACCGTATTAGTTTTGCGGGGATACCGAACTCACACCTAGCGGCATAGAGGTGATTTCTAGCTGTGCTATCAATGGCAGGTTTTAAAATCGACGAAGAGGTGGTGCGTATCGAGTTGGTTTTCGTGCAACATTGACGCATGAAATCAATTTTGCGAATTCTTAATTTCAAGGTTCAGAGTGCCACCTTTTTTATTTTATGTGCCGTTGCCAAATCGGTTTGCTGTTATTATGAGACAACAAAAAAAAAGTTGATTAAAACTTTAAATTTGATTGTTAAATATCATTTTATTGATAAATTTATTAATCTAAAAGCAAAACAAGCTCATGTGAAATGAATCGTTTCGTCTGACGTCCACAGATAGTGTTACTAACAGCTATTATATATTTTATTTTATTAACCAATTGAAATGTCATTCAGCGCCTACATATCTCCTATATTTCCCGTACCCTTATTTCGATTCGTTTCGTTAGTTGTAATCTTATTTTATCTGTTTTCTCTCTTTGCATATATTTGAAGCGTTCCCTTCCACGTGTGCATCGTTCCCCTGCGAACAGTAGCGAAACAGGAAAGGATAAACAGAGTGAAAGCAAACTCTTAATATAAATTTATCAAGCGATAGAGTATATAAAAGTTAACACAGACACCGCAAACATGTCCAGCCTCCCACGTCGCATCATCAAGGAAACCCAACGCTTGATGCAAGAGCCTGTGCCAGGTATTAATGCCATTCCTGACGAGAACAATGCACGCTACTTTCATGTCATCGTAACCGGTCCAAATGATTCACCATTCGAGGGTGGCGTATTTAAGCTTGAACTCTTCTTGCCGGAAGACTACCCCATGTCGGCACCAAAAGTACGCTTCATAACTAAAATCTACCATCCGAATATTGATCGCTTGGGACGCATTTGCTTGGATGTGCTAAAGGACAAATGGAGTCCTGCCTTGCAAATTCGTACAATTTTACTTTCGATTCAGGCGCTCTTGAGTGCACCCAATCCAGATGATCCACTAGCCAACGATGTTGCCGAGTTGTGGAAGGTGAACGAGGCTGAGGCCATAAGAAATGCACGTGAGTGGACTCAGAAATACGCCGTTGAAGACTGAAGTGCAAAAATGTGTGTAGCAGAAGACGAACGATGCACGTGGTGGAGCTGCCAAGTGGCCGTGGGGTAGGGTATACGAGGGGAAAACACACGTGAATGCAACGGCTTTTTGTTGGTTGAGTGGGGCGGGGGTTGAGTAGTTGTAATGCGCGTGAAATCGGAGCGGACTAATATAATAGCAATTAAATAGAGTAAATATGCGTAAAAAAAAAATGACGGCAAGGGTAGAACAACTATTTTCCGGCACGCTATTTAAAATTTAAAAAAATATATATATAAAATATAATATAGATAAAAAATTATGTCGTATGTCGTCTAATGATTTTAAAACTCTATTACGCAAACAAACACTGCAACAAGACAAAGTTAAAAAAAAAAAAAAAATCAAATGCAATTCAATTAAAATAATAAACAATTGCAGAAAAAATAATAATTGAAATATAAAATTGCTATAAGTACATACAAGAACAACAAATATTTATGTATCTACTCTACTACACACTTTAATACAAGCTAAATGATACGATAATAGTTTAAATAGAATAAACAAACAAACAAAAAAATGCTAAATCACTTGTAAGAAGATGCAACAACAACAATAACTATGCGATATTTGATTTCCATTTTTACATACTGGTCTACATTCAGCTGCTGGGCATCGGCTGAGCAATGAGCTGGCATAGGCAAAAGAGTTGACCAAGCAGAATGCCGGTTGCTGCTTGCCGCCTGCCGCCTGCTGGTTGTTGTTTGCTGGTTACTTGAAGTCTTCGCGCTGCGAAGAAGTGTTGCACGTTGAATGCGCTAGCTGGCTGCCGTTGTGTACTATTTCTCTACCAATAATTCGTTTAGCAGCCTATTTTGTAATTTTTTTGTGTTTCTCTTTTGTGTACTGTATTCTAGATTCTTAACCACACCACCACGCATGTAAGCAAGCCGCATGTAAACGTTGTATGCATTCTGCGATAAGGAAGTTGCTATTATAATATTAAAGAAAGAAAAACAATGGAAAAATATAAATCATTTATAGTTACACTTCAGACACTGACTTTACGTTTAATAATGTATGTATGTTTCCTTATTATTTCCACTGTAATTATTAGAATTATTACAAAAATATTGAATAATGGGTATGCATATAAAAAGTTTGTGGCATTTCGTGCACTCCGCTAACTACAAACCTTTACATTGGCTCATAGCCAATTGGAAAAACTAGCGAGCATGAGAATTGGGAGCACTGCATCTGGGCGGATGTACATGAAATGCTTCGTTCTACATGAATATTTGTAAAAAAAAAAATACCTATAAAAATAATATTACTTGAAACATTGAGAATGTGCATAATTTTCTTTTTTTTATTTCTTAAAGAGCTAGTTGGAATAAACGCGAAACCTGAATTGTAAGATAAAATAAAGAGATGTTGTTTTTATTTTCTCTTTAACATTGGGTGGGGATGGAAAATGTGGAAGCAGATTGTTGTTGTTGTTGTAGCAGTATCTTCGTTGTTGTGGAAGCAGATTGCCGATAGAAGCACTTACAGGCAGTAACACTACTCTGTGATTTTGGGTGAATCCCTTTTTTTTGGCTTAATAAATTGTTTTGGCGGCCGCCGTAGCCGAATGGGTTGGTGCGTGATTACCATTCGGAATTCACAGATAGAACGTTGGTTCGAATCTCGGTGAAACACCAAAATTAAGAAAAAAAATTTTCTAATAGCGGTCGCCCCTCGGCAGGCAATGGCAAACCTCCGAGTGTATTTCTGCTATGAAAAAGCGCCTCATAAAACCAAAAATATTTGCCGATCGGAGTCGGCTTAAAACTGTAGGACTCTCCATTTGGGAAACAATATCAAGACGCACACCACAAATAGGAGGAGAAGCTCGGCCAAACACCCAAAAAAAGGGTGTACGCGCGAATTATATATATTACATATATATATAAAGTGTTTAGGGCGCAGAAGCTTGAACGATCAACAACATCCGATGAAGCCACGCTTGAAGTGTTTGAGAGAAAGATTTTGTGTAAGATTTTTGGACCTTTGCACGTTGGCAACGGCGAATATCGCAGGGGATGGAACGATGAGCTGTAAGAGCTTTACGACGACATAGACATAGCCCAGCGAATAAAGATCCAGCAGCTACTTTGGCTGGGTCATGTCGTCCGAATGGATACAAACGCTCCGGCTGTGAAAGTATTCGATGCGGTAGCAGCTGGTGGTAGCAGAGGAAGAGGAAGGCCTCCTCTGCGTTGGAAAGATCAGGCGGAGAAGGACTAGGCTTCACTTGGTGTGTCCAGTTGGGGTCGGTTAGCGCGAGAAAGAAACGACTGGCGCGCTTTGTTAAACTCGATCAAAATTGTGTAAGCGCTTATCGCGCCAATTAAGAAGAAGAAGAAATTGTGTAGGGTCTATTTTAGTGGAAAAAGTTGTTAAAGAGATTCCGCAAAACTGTTTCTACAATAAATGAGTCGATTAATTTCGTACTCTGCTAGTAGCCACACAATTATTTTCTAATTGAATATACAGTAGTGTTCAAAATAATAGGAGTGACCTCAACATGAAGAAAAAACTTATAAATATTGAAAAAATAATTCAATTTTATTCAATAAATTTAACACAAATTGCTCATTTCATACAATTTTTATAAACTTTTTTAAAATTTTTGAATACAAAAACTCCATAATTCCCTGTTCAAAATAATAGGAGCGCAGCACAAGACTCAATAAATAGTTAACTAATTATTAGTTATTTACGATGGTTTTCCTAATATTTAGTTGAATAGCCACATTTTTTATTACTGCCGCGCATTTGCGTGGCATAGAATCGATAAGATCACGACACCGTTTCAGTGAGATTTGCTTCCATGCCTCCTATACTGCGTTCCAAAAATCTGTGGAGTTTGATGATCTACGATCGCCTTTTTTATATCCGTTCATAGGTTTTCTATCGGGTTGAGGTCGACGATTGAGCAGGCCACGACGATTGAGCAGGCCCCATACCATCACTTTCGCAGCGCCATGTTTGACTGTCTTGGCCGTCATTCCCATGGCAGCCGGTTCTACGTTACCTGAATGACTACGGGTTTTTCCCGACCAAGGGCTGCCGCCCCAGTAAACTAGCCCTGCCTAATGAACCGTATAATACTGTCTTGACCGTAAGGTACGGTGCACAAGACAGGGCTAGTTTACAGGCCGCGAAAAACCCGAGATTTCGGTAAAGTAGAACCGGCTGCCATGGGAATGTCCAAAACCGCAACGAGGTCCTTAAATCGCTAGCCGGCAGCAGTTGGGGCAACGATAAAGAATTGTTGATGGCGACATTTAAAGCCATGCTCCGGTCGGTTCTGAATTACGTTGTGCCCGTGTAGTTGCTTGGCACAAGTGATTCGCAGCGGACAAAGCTTCAGTTCTGTCAGAATATTGCCATCAGAACAGCCACGTGGTGCCTCCTAATGTCTACTCGACAACCTCTCCCCAACGAGGCTTCCATGCTCCCGGTTAAAAGGCACAGCAAGATTCTTAGCAATTCCTACCGGGCTGCTACCGCAGGTATCATCTCTGCAGGCACTTGTTAGAGGCAGAGCTACATCGAAAGCGAGTCAGGAGACATCTCTTCGACTAGAATAAAGAGATCCACGATTAAACACGACAAACGTTTACATACAGACTTTACGGGAGTCTCTTACCACGCTTCTAAGCTCCCGACCCCCAAATGACGTCATGGGAGTCCAACCATCACTCATCGCAGACGAGAAGCTTCAGCTGCCTCGTGAGACCTGCATAACTTTGGTTCAATTACGTTCATGATATTGTAACAGGTTAAACTCCTACCTATCCAGAATGAATCCCGACATACTCAATATATGTCCGGTATGTGAGCTTGTCCCGCACCATATTAGCCATTCATTCACATGCCCTTTTAAATCTTTCATCTAACACTCCTCTCGCTCTGGATCCAAGCTGTCGGAGCAGCATGTATCCTAGGCCTACCATGATAAACGATGACGATCTTTGACCACCCCTGGCAGTGGTTGATGAACTACTGGAATAATAACAGAAGCAAACTCAAGTCACTGGGAGTGGCTTTCGATAGTTTGCTTTCCTTCTCGGAGCGTACAACTGCGATTGCCACTAAGATTCAGAACCGCAACAATGTTCTCAAATCGTTAGCGAGTAGCACTCGGGGCAAAGACAAGGAAATGTTGCTGTCCACTTTCAAGGCAATAGGCCGACCGGTTCTAAACTATGCCGCGCCTGTCTGGTCGCCTGGAAGCAGTGATTCGCAGTGGACGAAGCTCCAGACCTGCCAAAACACTGCAATAAGGACCGTGACAGGATGTCTTATGATGTCCCCGATACAACACTTACACGATGAGGTCCATATGCTGCCTGGAAAGGAGCATAACAAACTGCTCAGTAAGCAGTTCCTGCTACGGTGTTACCGCAGGCCTCACCCATGTTGACACCTGCTTGAGCCTGAGACACCTCCCAGGCACGTCAGGAGGCATTTCCTCGCTTACGCGGACGAGATCCAAGACAAATCAGACAGACAACTATTGGATCGGACAGGCCATAAACGGCATTCATCGGCAGATCCTTACCATCTTCTTAAGCTCCCGATCCTCGAATGCCGTTATCGGAGTCCAACCACCACCAATCGCAGTCGAAGAGCTCCAGCTTCCCCGAGAGTCACGCGTAACCTTGGCACAATTATGTTCTGGATACTGTAGCAGTTTAAACTCCTACTTATCCAGAATCGCCCCCGACGTACTAAACATATGTCCGGTATGTGATGGCACCCCGCACGACACTAACCACCTTTTCACATGCCCCACCAAACCCACTGATCTAACAGCCTTCTCTCTCTGGACGCAAGCCATCGAAACCGCTAGTTCCCTGGGCCTACCGTTAGAAGAGCTAGATGAAGACGCCCGGTGATTACACTACACTGACAGGGCAAAGTTACTGCTACAACAACAGCCACAACAAGTCAGTAAACAATTTCCATAGAGGAACAGCGCTTGAGACGAAGGATTCTGTTCGTTCGCATGACAGTTGGTTCTACGTAACCGGAACGACCCGGATTTATATCCGGCCAAGGACTGTCACTCCAGCAGCATTCCCGGTGCATGTATGGGGGATGTTTATGCTGTTACAACAACAACAACAAGAAAGGATTCTGTTCGACTTAACTGTTCTACGGGGTTCTTACAAGCCCAAGACTCAAAATAAGTCACCAAGTACTTACGATCCCCAAATTTTAGTAGCTGCATACGAGTATATGTGAGTGTGCACATCTACTTACGAGTATATCAGTGATTATTTGTATGTGTGTTTGTATGTATTTGTGTATTATTTATAGCAGCGTTTAGTTAAATAGTTTTAGTTTGTATTGTCTTTCCAATTTTCAGTATTTTACCAAATTTAACAACCATTTTCACCGCATCTCCCTTTAAACATTTCCTTTCCATCAACTGCTTCTCTGACCGGCTGTTGCTTGGCCACCAAAGGAAGAAAAAAGCGCAAAAGCAAAAAAAGAGCGCCGCCAAATGTGCCGAAAGTGATTTATATAGCCACGATAATCGCTACTATTTGGCCATTGTATTTTCGAACACTTATTGTTGTTGCTGTTGGCTGTTAGCTATTGTTGCTACTTTTGTTGGGCGATTGCTGGTGTTTGCTTCTTCGACTATTTCCTGTAGTTGCAGCAACAGGCGCACCACTGATGGACCAACTCGGTCGATAGAGCTTGCATATACACATGTGAGTGTGTGTGTGCGTGTGTATGCATGTATGTGAATCCTTCGTGGGCGCAACGCCACTCCACGCATTTCGTTATTGTTAATTGGCCCTTTTCGGTTTTGAGTTGTTCAGCTGCGAAGGTGTTATTGTTGAATATTGCCGACGCTATTGCTGCCGCTTTTAACTGTATGAATGCATGCATATGTGTGTGTGTGTACGTGCATAGTTGCTCCTGTTGTTATGGGTGTTGCTGTTGTTGTAGTTTTACTTTGGCTGGCAAAGAATTATTACAGCTTGTCACCTTATTTCGGGCGATTTACGGTAAAATTTATCGTTGACGATCAACAATAAAAAATGTGTCGCTGGCAGCACGATATCGTCGAGGCAGCGCTTGGTAGGCGGAGCGCGCAAGCAGCGCTTCATTGCAGATGGATAATTGCACTCATAGGTGTCAAATTAAGTCCAATGCGGCACAGGCAACAGGATTTTCATTTTGATTTATAGTCTGTGTTGCATATTAAAATACTTAAACAAGAAAAAAAAATTTTATATTTTTTTGCAAATATGGGCATAGAAAGGGGTTGATTTGAATAAAGTACATAAAGTAAAGAAATAAATAAAAAAAATGCAATAAAAGTAAAAGAATTAAGGCGGGCAAAACAATTGTGTTTTGTTCTGCTTTAAAGGCAGAAATCCATTACCACTCGGTGTTGAAAAAAAGTAAGGTGGGTAAAAAGTAAGGTGAATTTGGTTGTAAAATGAAAAATCTTTATTTATTCTTGTAAATCAATTTCATCCCCTTCAAAATAACCCCTCTCGATGAAATACACTTATGCCAACGATTTTGCCAATCCCCGAAACATGCCAAATAGTCCGGTATAGCCATCAGCACCTTCTTCGATTCAGCTTTTATCTCCTTAATCGACTTGAAACGCGCTCCCCGGAGTGGTATCTTGAGTTTTGGGAATAGCCAGAAGTCACACGGAGCCAAATCAGGCGAATACGGTGATTGCGGAACGATATGCGTGGAATTTTTGGCGAAATGGTCACGAAGAACGAGTGCAGCGTGAGACGGTGCATTATCGTGATGCAAAACCCAAGAGTTGTTGGCCCATAATTCTGGTATTTTTAGACGAATTGCTTCACGTAAACGACGCATAACGCTCAAATAACATTCCTTATTAACAGTTTAACCAGGTGGAAGGAATTCATAGTGCACCACACCACGAAAAACGAAAAAAACTGTCATCATGACCATTATTTTTGAACGACTTTGACGTGCTCTTTTCGGTCTGGCCTCGCCTTTAGGGGGGAAGTACCTTTAGAGGGCCGAAAAAAACCAGTTTTTCGTGATTTATTTTTGGGAAAATGAAAACAGTGCACATGAAATTAATATGATATATATTTAGGGCAATGCTCCAAGAAGAAAAAAAACGTATTTAACATTATTATAAATAAGCAATTAATTGAGTTATGGCGGTTCACGTAAATCGTGTCGCCGCTGACATCGAATTCGGCGAAAGCGATCCTGACCGCAACTTTCATCTGAAATCATAAAATCAAACATTATTTTACTCAGGAGGGTTTTTTATCCTAGATAGACTACAATCTCTAGCAAATTCGAAGATTAACCATTAAAATGAGGCTTCAAAAAAAACTTTTGGTTTTTTTTGCAAAAATTTTCAAACATTTTTGTGTTAAAAAGTATCTAAAAATTATTTTTTCTTTTCGTCCGTAGTCTACCTAGAGTAGCTTTTTATGCCTTTTAAAATGAAACCTTGATGAAGAAAATTGGTTCAATACTTTTTCCGTAATCACTTACGCCAATTTGAAAAACATGGTTTCGAGAAAACGCCGTTTAAAGTTCGCGGTCAAGGAAAAAGAAACTTACCGAAGTTGGACGCTAATCAGCACCACCAGGCTCATAGAGCAAACCCTCAGCTTCCTCAAAATATTCGTTTTCGGCGAGTTGTGCCTCCCTACGAGCACTGCGGGCCTCCTTCGTGCAGTCGCTGTGACGTCGGTCTGCGCGCGCCAGTCTAACGTCGTCCATCTGATCGGCGAACATCTTGCGCTCGGTCGGCTCGGCGCGCGCCACTTTCAAGTGGCATATCTTCCATAATTTTCAAGATCGGCTTTTGAAATTTTGCAATAATATTCTTAGAGCATATACCTATCGGTTAAGACAATAAAAAAAAATCGATTTTTTGAAACGTCTAAAGGTACTTCCCCCCTTTAGCACGATATTCACTTGATTGGTCGGTTGTTTCAGGGTCGTAAGCATAAATCCAAGTCTCATCTCCCGTAATGATGCATTTGAGCTTGTCCTGATAGTCTGAAAGCATTGTTTCACACACATCAACGCGACGACTTTTTTCCAAGAAATTGAGAGTTTGCGGTCCCAATCGAGATTTGACTTTTCGTAGGTCCAAATGGTCTTTCAAAATGGTTTTCACAGATCCTTCTGATATTCCGATCATATCAGTAAGGCCTTTAACAGTCAACCGACGATTTTTGAGCACTAACTCCTTCATTTTATTGACGTGTTGGTCATCTGTTGACGTCGATGGTCGTCCGGAGCGCTCCAAGTCATCAACACGTTCTCGACGCTCTTTGAAGTCTTTGTACAACTTATACACATTTTTCTGGGATATGGTCGAATCACCAAATGCCTTCTGCATGCTAAACGTTTCCGCAGCCGAAATTTCATTCCGCAAACAAAATTTGATGGCACTTCTCTGCTCAATCAAATCAGACATTGTAAAAATCGAAAAATGCACTCTTGGTCGTTTGGTAAACGCAAGCGTAAATATATAATATTACTGATAATGACATTCACATGAAAGTTGGCCCAGATGTTATTACCAGTGCTGCCAAGTCATGGAAAAAATAGCTAGAGCGAAATTTTAATCCCGCGAAGTTTGACAAATAAATTCACCTTACTTTTTGCCCACAGGCTTCTAGATGGAGCATAGGGCCTCAATAAACAAATTATAATTAATTTTATCTAAGGCTAAACATTAAATTTCGTTCCACGCACGGCCTGCTTTTCTTGCTTCTGCGTCGACCTAACGCCTCCGCGTATTGGCTGGTCTCCCACGTCTGCGGCTGCCTCCAATCCAGTGCTGTTCTTGTTATGTCATCGTGGGGCTTTCTCAACGTGTGACCAATCCATTTCCACTTATGGCGTTGAATTTCTATGTGGACTGGTGTTTGCTTGGTGGTTGAAAAATAGTACACATAAATTTTAATAGTTGGCTTGTGGCATTGAAAAAGCTTTTTTCTTAGTATCACTCGTTTGGTTTGAACAATTATTGACAACGTTTTTTCATTTTCTAATAAAGATTGACCCTCGACAGGTCATGACGGAACTTAGAGTGCGTTTCTACCAAACAAAATTTCCCCATAAAACCTCTCAGCCTCAGCCTACCCATAAAATCTCAGGCCAACCACCAGACAAATGCCACAAATTGAAGGAGAAACTCACCCAAATAACTAGCAAAGGATGTGTCACACCAATAAATTTGTTGGCGTGACGGTTCGGGTTGAACCTTGACCTCCCTCAATAACTTCAACCAAGAATCTCGATACGTTGCAGAACCTTCATGAAACTAACCACCTTTTCACATGCACCATCAAACCCACTCATCTAACACCCCTCTCCCTCTGGACCCAACTTGTCAAAAAAGGAAATTTCACGGGCCTACCGTTAGATGAGCTAGACGAAGACGACCGATGATTTACATTACACTGACCGCGTTTAGTGTTACTGCTACAACAATAACAACAAAATCCGTCGCAGACATCCTCCAGTTTTTCAATCCAAAGATTTTGGTGTCGTCATTAACTGTATCAATCCGGGTTTCCCTCGGACGACCCCTTTATAAGGCAACGGTGATGATGATAAACGGTTCACTAGACCGGGCTAGTTAGCTGGGGCGGTAGCCCTTGGTCGGATAAAACCCGAGTCATTCCGGTAACATAGAACTGGCTGCCATGGGAATGGCTTACTATTGCAGATCTTTTTTTGCGATTTCGTTTGGGCGCATCCTCAGAACATGTGTAGCCCACTTAAGACTCTGAAGCTTGATGTAGTCGGCGATTTGGAAGTCGTTTAGCTCAGCTAGGCATTCATCGTACGTTAACGTAGGCGATAGTTTACGCACCGGTCCAAGAATGCGGCGTAGAATTTTTCGCTCAAGGATGTTAAGCTTTTTTTCATCTGTCTTACGTATCCCCCAGATTTCAGAGGCATAAATAACGCAAGGCCTAACTATTGTTTTATAGAGTTTCAGCTTCATTCACTTAGAAAGAAACGAAGAACTTAGAGTTTTGTATAGCGAAAAGAAGACCGCCTGGAGCCTCGCACTCACTTCTTGTTTGGCCGTCCGCAAAGATGATAGATCCAAGATATTTCAACAATGCCACCCACTCAAAAGTGTAACCGACAATCAATTGGACATTTACGATACATTTATTTGAATAAGCAAACACGAATGTTTGCATGTTCAGTCCGTTAGCGCCAATGGCTTTAGAAGATTTCATATGGTTGATGGCCCCCTAAGTGGCCCACTGTTATTCATCAGTTTGTGCTGCCGTCTGGTGGCACTACGTTGGATCTGTCGGCCGGATGATGCAGTATGAATTCCCGGCTAGAATAGCTCGCGCATCTCTTCGGAACCGACGAAGTACAACCGTTCAAGGTGGTATCCACCTTTTCGTTGTGCTTCGTCGGATTCGACAGCGACCTTAAGGTGGACCAGAACTAACTCTCACCAGAGGTGAAGTAACAGGACTTCAGGTGCAGGACTTGCCGCGGCAGCTTTGATCACCTTGCGGAATGCGCGTTTGCCTACGTGCACATCGGTGGGGATGGGAAGAGCGGGCAAGGTGTCCTCAGTAAATTCCGCGAATCTGGTCCAATTAGCTTTATTAAAGTTAATGTATGACCGGTGATCCGCGAAAACAACGTCGGCAGGTCTCTCGATCGAGATGATAATAGGGGAGTGGTCTGATGCAAGTGATAGCATAAGTCGCCAGGTTATGCTATTTATCAGCCCGCGCTAGCAATTGTGATGCCAGGTGAGCTGCTGAAACTGCCCACTACCCCGGTGGGGTGTCGTCGTTTACTGTGCTGAATGTCGAGTCGTCTATCTGCTCTACCAATTGATGTTCCCTACGATCATTTGATAGGCTTTAAGGCCAAAGATCGTGATGCGCATTGAAGTCACCTACTACCAATTGGTTTTCACCCCTGATGAGCGCACCTATATCAGGGAGATATCCTGCCGGTCAGCAGGTGACAGGGGGTATATATGTATATGTTAAAAATTTCGAGCTTGGCATCGCCTCACCGGACAGCTACACCTTGACATTTAAAGGTGCCGTGCCTGCGGCCGATGTCTTCATCGATGAGACTATATTGCACTGTATGGTGGACTTTGAACGCGGGCCCCCACCGTTGGGTCGCTCGCGATCCTTTCTGCGCACGTTGTAGCCATCCCTGGTGATCAGGGAGAAGTTAGAGTGTAGTTTTGTCTCTTGGACCGCAGCTATCTTGATTCCATGAAGTCGAATATTTCGTCTATCTTACTCATGTGTAAGTTGCAGTTCAGTTGGAGGAGCTTGAAACTCCTCGAAAGTAAAGTTGTAACACGGGGTGTAAGGGACGCGTGAAGGTGTCTGTGTTGGTCTTGCTGTGCGTTCCGCAGTAGTTATTACGGCTTGATGTTGACGGGCGGCCGCGCCAAGGGAGCGGTTGCGGGTGCAGAGCTCTGTAGCAAGGAGCAACGTAGTCACTTGCCCACTCACGGGTGACGCGCAGGTCAGAGCGCCTCCGAAAGTGGCACCAGCCATTTAAAGAATTTCTCTTGACTGTTGTCAAGTTCCGAGGAACTCTGGTCTGACATACGGAACGGACTGTGCGGGGGACCAGCGGCTGCTGGTTTGTCCCCGCATTGGATTGGAGCAGGAGGTTGTGGGTCAGAGTGGGAGTTGTGTTGCACCTGTAAGCTCCTAACCGTTGAGGTTTGATTAGTGGTGGCAGTTTGACGTGCCGGAACATTCGACGCTGAAGCCGGTGAGGAAGGGGCCGCCTGGTGACGAGGGTAACACGTGGCTACATACCGTGTGGACCACTCCCCGTGTGTCTTAAAGCCTGAGCAGGTCTTAAGATTGCACCACCCGTTGCATTTATTGCATCTCATCGAGGTGGAGTTCGAGTAGAGCCGTTTGTGGCATATGCAGCGATAGAATACTTCTGGTGTGTTCCATACCAGCCCTGAAGAGAAGTATTTGAAGCAAACATGCTGCATAGGATTGCTTCTGTGGCGATAGATTGGGAGTAGAGTACGGTACACTAGACAGGACTAGTTTACTGGTGTGGCAGCCCTTGGTCGGGAAGAACTCGAGTCATTTCGGTAAGGTAGAACCGGCTACCATGGTAATGTTCTTTTTGCCGTCGATTGGTCCTGCTTTCTGGACCATTTCCGTCGCGTGCAAACGTTTGCCGACGGTTGATCTGCCAACATCCAACTCTTTAGACATATCTTCAAGACATGCATATTCATTAAATAATTTTTGTAGTTGAGAATCTTCAAATTTTTTCGGTGCCCTTTCGCTCGTTCGATCCTTATCACTCACGTTGAAAATGCCACTTTGAACGCGTCGCAAGTACTCTTTACAAGCTGTATTTGATGGAGCGTGATTCCCGTAAATGTTGACCAATATACGACACGTTTAAGCTGTACTTTTCTTTGAAAGTTATTCATGCAGCATGACTCCCCGCAAACGGACGAACGCAAGTACTGCGATCGAGGCCTCACATATACACCTCTAAATCACCAGTATATTACCAGAGTGAACACAAAAATGGTATCAGCAGCGACACCTCTTTTGCGAGGGCGGAAACTTATTCCCCTACCCAATATTTGGCTATTAAATGAATAAATCAAAGAAAGTTCGAGCCAGATCTGAGGACAAACGATCGATCGCTGAAGGAGCACAGCAGTGCTTTAGGTCTTATTTGTTGATAAAGAAAAACAAAGAGTTGCTTGGGAGTATGCACCAAGCAACTACTAAATGTGTGCGTGTGTGTGTGAGAATGATTTTAGGCACGCTTGGAAGCACCGAACATCATTGCGAGCAATAATTCGTAAGCAACAAGCAGCCGACATCCAGCACCCACTAAATATTTTATCTACTCACGAGTATGTGTGTGTGTTTGTATGTAGTTGTAAGCAGCTACACGGTTTAAACAAATCTCATGTCGAACCTGCAAGCTGAAGCTATAATGCAATTGTTGTTGCTGTTGTTGTTACTGATTTGTCGTCGTTCATTGTCGTCTTTTCTCTTTCTCTCTTTTTTTCTCGATTTAAGCCTACGCTAAGACGTCAAGTGATGGGTGTCGATATGCATGTCCATAGATGCCAACCTCTTCCCATCAAAGAGGCCTTGCTCACATAAAAATTCCGCATATTTTACCAATGCACTGTGGTGCAGAACTACAGGTGTTGCGGCGTGAACTCTAAAAACAAAGTTAGATCGCTGCAAATGTGTTCTCAAATTGCAAATGTTGATTTTTTTTTAGTTACAAGGGAACTCTCGATAACTAATGTTTGACAGCTGAGAACGGCAAACCGTGTTGACATTTCTATGTACTCAGTAAGATTTGGCAAGTCATCATGAATCGTTTAACTCCAGAATGAATTGTGGAAATTTTCTTTGAAAAAAAAACAAAAAAATAAATAAATCTGTTCGTGAAGTTCATAGTGCGAAGTGTTGAAGAAGACGCCGAAATGTTTATTGGTAGTCGTTCTCAAGTTGTCGGCCTTTGTCCTTCGACTACGTGGACAATTTTGCGTAGGGATCTTGGCTTACGTGCCTATAAAATACACCTCGAGCAAGAATTGAAGCCAAATGTTGATTTAGATTTATTATTCAGATTTATTTAAAAAAATTAACTGAACGATCCGGACTTAAGCCGGATATATAAATATGTAAAATCAAAAAAAAAACAAGCCATGAAATTTTATACAAGATTATAATGAAAAGAATTAACAATATTTCGGGTTTGTATCATTATTTTAAGCTTTCAAACTCTCAAAGAAACACCCGATATAATCTATAGTCTGCCCGCAAAAAAATATGAATATCGCACCAGTGCTACTCTCATATTTCCAGTATTACTAAAAGGTTTACCAATAACAGGTGTTACAGGTGAATGGATTGCGCTATCTAGAAATGATTAACGATTTGTTATGGCCGGAATTGGATGGTATTGATCTGGACAACGTTTATTTTCAGCAAGACGGCGCTACGTGCCACACAAGCAACGAAACCATTGATCTTTTACGGGAAAAGTTTGCGGACCGTGTTATCTCTCGAAGAGGTGATCACAATTGGCCACCGAGATCTTGTGATTTAACACCTTGTGACTTTTTTCTTTGGGGCCACGTGAAAGAGAAGGTCTACGCCAATAGCTCAGGGTCGATTCAAGACCTCAAAGATGAAATTCGTGAGGCTATCGAGGACATAGGGCAGCCACTTTGGAATTCGGTTATGGAAAATTTCATGAAAAGGATATTGTCCTGTAAGCGTGGTCGTGGTGGTCATTTGCCTGATGTTATTTTCCACTATTAACGGCATACCTTCCTCTTTGTAATGAAATCAACATTCGATCATTTATAAAGGGTCGTAAATGTGATTTGACACCGTTGGACTTTTTTCTTTAGGGTTATTTGAAAGAAGAGGTGAACGTCGATAAGCCAGCAACAATTCAAGAGCTAAAGGATGAGATAATTCGGCACATTAACGGCATAGAACCTCAATTATGCTTCAGCGTCATCGAAAATTGGGACCATCGGATGGAGGTGTGCCGCCGAGGCCGCGGCGGTCATTTGGCCGATATTTTGTTGCATACGTAATGGAGCTATACCAGTATTATCATAATGAAGAAAAATTATAATAATGTCAGAAAAAAATTGTACTGTATTCAAAAACAACACCGGCCCTTGAAACTTAACCATCCTTTAGAAGAGCCCAAATGGACAACACCGTCCAGGTCCAATTTTTCGGGAGGGTCAACTTCAGCGACATTTTTTAAATTATTAAAATTAAAAAACAAATGTTTCCATTTTGGTAATATATGTAGCACAAGTGAAATAAAAAGCCAAAAAAAAATTAAATATAGTTTTTCATTTTTTGGATTGAAAAAAAAAAAAATCCTGAAAATACCCTAAATTTTCTTCTTCCTTTAGTTGTATGATTTAGCAGGCATTGCAAGGGTACCGCTCCTTTAGTCTTAAGTCTAAGCATTTCAAATTTTTTCTGGCAATAAAAATTTTCGAAATTTAACTTCTTTAGTAAGATTTTTTTTATTGTGGTTGGTCGAGTCGGTGATGCAGCTATCTCTTTTAGCACTCATCATACACTGCGTGAGAAAAGCTATAACACAGGGACTTATTGACAAGTTTTGGCAACTTATTTGTTTCTTATTTAATTTTAATAATTGTTTATGAAAATATGGCTTATTCTCCTACAAAAGTCATATAAATCCAAGTTGCAGACTGAAATTAAAAAAAAAAAAATTCTCATAAAAATTTCACATTTTTTAATCAACATTTTTTTGAAGAATATGGAATTTTGGTGTAAAAAAGTGCAAGATTAAAATGGCTTCAAAAAAGCCAAATCAAAAAGTTTTTAATAAATAATGATCCCCGCGACGGTAATTTTCAAAAAACACGACTTCGATATAATCGCGTCTAAAGTTTTGCGTGCACTTCTCGTTCCAAGAAAGGTCGCACGCTTCCACGGTCTGTAACTTTCGTTCTAGTGCTCCGATCTTTATGATTTTTTGAATTTATGTTTTTAAGATGATGTACTTTTAGAATATACCATAAAAAAAATTTTCGATTTTTTAGTCCAACACAAAGTAATATATTAAACCCCTTAATTCCATTTTTTCAATATTGATTTATGCCGCTTCGTGTGCTCTTCTTGCCCATAGTTCGATGTATGGAATTCGCATTAGTGGTAAATCGCGTGAGAGCCAACGAGCGATAGAAAGAGAGCTGAGGAGAGAGGTGCTGGCGGCGCTGGGCATGAGAGGAGGAGGTGTACTTACATATAGGTATATGAAATCAAAAATAAATAGTAAATTCAATTAACGCAAATTCCGTGTACTACAAACAAACTTATTTACATATAATAAATATGCGGGCACGTACAGAAACAGCTAATGAAGGGCTTAGTTTTTCTATATATATCCACATAGCGGTTGTGGGTAAGAGCATAACGGAATCGAAATAGATGAATGTAACAAAATATTCAGAATGAAGAGAGGACTCGATTGCCGGATCTGTATGTCCACCCGCGTGCACTATAATTCAAGTAATAAAAGATATATGAACGCACCCCCTTACACTTGTTACCCCTGACCTAGACTAGATTGATATTGAAAATAACCACGCCTTTATTTTTTGGAAAATGCCAACAACTCTCCTCTTTCAGTAGCTAATGAAGAAAATTAGTTCAACTTTAGTTGAGTGGATAAGCTCCAAAAAACAAAACAATAAAGGGATTTGGGTAAATTTTGAAATGGCCAAACTCACTCTTAAACAAATACTTATGCAAACTCCACTATGGACCCATGATGGAAAGAATAACGAGATGACGCCTATAGGGGTACCGTTACTTTGCTCTCAGCGAATTTGACAATGAGTTACGTGGTTTAAGCACCAGTATGACCAGATTACCGTTTTCGTAGCTTGATTTAGCATTTTTTTTTGTTATTTAGTCTCGGAGTTTAAGTTTTTTCTTCATGACATTTTTCTAGCCTGTTCTAATTAAAATGTAATTTTTATAATTTTGTAAAATATACATTTTTCAAAAATTAGTTCAATAGTTCACTCAGTTTTATTTAGCTTTACTTTTTTAACATCTGGTTGCATTGCCCGTTGTTGTTGGTGTGCTTCTGATTTCAGCAGTCAAATCTCTCTCTCGCTACTGCAGTGTTGCCTAGCTTTGGATATAAAAACGCACTAAAATGCCCATTTAAAGTAAATAAAATACAAAAATGACTTAAAGATCTTTTTATGCGTAACAAATTGTCTGTAAAATGTGCAATTTGTTTTTTAAGAAATATGTTATGGTTATGTAGAATTTAATTTATGAGTTTTTTTGTTAAAAGTAACTCTTTTGTTAAGGGAACGACTTATTTGCTATATTTCAGGTTATGTAACTAGATAAAGTACCCTTTTTGTAAAAATGTCAGTATGGTTTCTTTAGTATTTTCTGGTATTTTTTTCCTTATTTTTACTATGAATACACCTCTTGATGCCCTATGCCCCACTAAGGATTGAGGACCGGACGAAACGATTACACCTCTATGGTCTTAATTCGCATTCAATAAATTCAAACGCCTTTTAAAAGGTGTAAAAAGGTTTTCAATCTTAAGAAGAGTTGAGAGAAGAACATTTAATATTCTTGCATTAACTTAAAAGGAGCAAAAAATTAAATTTTCACTTTCAAAATATCAAACTTTATAAGAATCAACAAATTTGCATTAGCACTTAAATCTTCTCAGAGTGACCTTTTTTAACTGCCTTTTGTTTAATAATAAATTTTTTGTTAACTTACAGTTTCGGTAGCTTTAAATTAAAAACAAAAAGAAACAAAAAAAATTTAAATAATTATTTTCGCATTTTGGGTATAAAAAGCCCTAAATTTATTGTGCAGAGCAAATGGTTGGCAACACTGCACAACTCGGCAAATGTGACGTCACGCACTCTCTGATGGACGCAATCTTGTTTCTATCATTCTTGCTCCAGACTTATTCTCTCTCTCTTTCTGCCACGGTTGCCAAAAATGGCTCCACCCAAACTCCATTTCGGTTGGATGTAATCAGTGCAACGGGTGGTGCCAGCTTAAGACCTGCTCAGACCTTAAAACACATGCATAGAGAGGCGTCCTCTGGGTTAGTGGGCACATCTTGTTCCCGCCAACCGATGCTCTTACCCTTATCGGCCTCTCCTGCGCGTAATGCGTTGGTACAACCACCTAGTATCACAAACGGAACCTCTACGGCTCCTTGTAGCTCACCTGAGCAACATTACTCGCCTGGCACTAGTGACTCGCAGTAGTGCTTGGGGGATATTAAAGCAGGAATCACCTTATTTGCTAAAGCCTGAGCCATCTCTCAGGTGAGTCAGAAGACATCTCTTCGACTATATTCACGAGATCCACATATAACCACGACTACAACTACTGGGCCGGAAAGTGTACAGGCTTAGTGAACTGCTAAAACAACAATTTCTTTCTTTTAATTTCGTTTCTATTCCATGCCTTGCTGTAACGCCACTTATTTGGCTGGGAAATAAGTTCGTAGAGTTTTTACTGAAGAATTTTATTTAAAGAAAAAACAATAATTATATTAATAAGTTAATCAATTACACATTCGCCGGCGCTGCTTACAACCTCTTCCCACCTCTCAACCAATTTGTTGATGCAGTTCCGCCAAAAATCGCCTGGTCTGGTGTCAAATAAGTGGTTGACCCACTTTTTAAGGACCTTTTTGTTATCGAAGAATACGGCGGATGCTGAAGAACCTCCCATTCGAGCTCTTGACGACTTATGCAACATGGAGCCTGGTGTTCTCGAGAAGGAGTATTGGTGACCATGTCCATCAGGTCTTTTCACTCGAATAGCCTCACTCACGCTGTGCAGCTGGGCAATGTGGAGCACCTTGTTGACCATGGCATTCTTTTCCAGCATTTCCCAGTGTAACATGCCCTCTCGATCCAACGAAACACAAATCAAGATCTTCTTTAGATGAAGATCCAGCTTGGCTCTCTACTTTGGCGTATCTCCTGGAGCCGTCCACTCCTTTCTTTGCTTCATATTCATGTATAGGCACCATTTCTCATTCCCCGTAACGAGTCGGTATAAAAAATGCTGTTTTTGAACGCGCGTTGCTCGATGGCGGCCGAGATGCTGAGGAGCAATTTGAAGGCGACTTTCTTTGTTTTTTGCGTTGAGCTCGTGGGCCAGCCAGGTTCTCAGGCTCCCAATTTTTCTGTAAATCCCATTGAAAAGAAGGTGATTGAGAACCATTTAATGAATGCAGCTCATTATTGCTGCCAATTCATAACTGGTTCCGGTCTGGCGACCGTTTTCTTTCAAACGTATTTGAGACGTTCTTCATCGAATGCAGAAGGCTTTCCGCTGTGGGACGTGTCGTCGACGACAAAGTCGCCATTTTTGAACTTTGCAAACCATTTGTGTGCTGTAGACTCACCTATGATACCTTCTCCATTCACGTCTCAAATGTCTCGGGCTACTTCGGCAGCGTTTTGACCTCGATGAAAAACAAAGAAGCGCAGGTGTTGAAAATGTTGATTTTTGCCTCTGGGTATTCCATTTCCAAACCAGAAAGAGTTCTATCGAGTGAATACTTGCCCTTTGCCAAACAGCAAACAAATCGTTGTAAAATAAAAGAAAATACAAAAATGCTATGAACATCTTCCCCTCCTCCCCTTCTACGGTATGACGACTTGATTAGACCGTGTAAATTTTTCAAAGTGGTGCTCCCTCCAGATACGCCCTCGTATGCATTCATTAATTGATACGAAACAACGCATTGAAAAACGCTTCAATCGACAGGGAATGGTTTCATAATCACAGCTTTGGTGGAAAGTAGTACTTACATACGTATAGATGTATGTAAGCAGGTATAAGTGCAGCGCGCTTGCCTGCCTACAACGGCTAATTAGCATATTAAGCCGTAATTAGTTGTATGTAATTAATTTGGTGTTGTTGCTGGCGGTATTGATGGCTGTGGCGGCCATGACAGTGGCAGTGGCAGTGGCAGTGGCAGTGGCAGTGGCAGTGGCAGTGGCAATTAAGCTGGTGCTTGGCAATTGTTTATTTACTATTGTTGTTGTTGTAGGTTATGCACATTTCAGCATTGGTTTGAAATTAAAATACACACACTTACACCCATACAATTAGCTAAAGCACACACACACACCAATGCATGTTTCTAAGAGTAGTAAATCTGAGTTCGACAGCTTTCGACAGCAGCAACAAGAACAGGAATAACAACAAAGCAATAGGCAACTTGAAAAACAGTTACAGCAAACCACACACATCAAAGCAGTTCAATATTGCCTACTTTGGCAGCAGCAGCAGCAGCAACGGTTTTTTGTTATTAATTTCGTTTTATTTGTAGCTGCAGCATTTGATGCAACACGATTGTTGCATGTTGCCAAGCGCTTGCAAATCACACAACAATAGCATCGATGTATGTGTGAATGCATTTGTATGTATGGATGAGTGTGTATGTGTTTGTGTGAATTGCCAGGCAGTTACATTTTGTTAATTTGCAATGTTACGGTCCCAGCGCAGCAGGCAGCGGCAGCGGAGGGGCTACAACATGCAAAAGCTATGGAAATGTAGCTGAGCTTCAAGTTGTGGCTCCACTTATGCATGCACATAAATGTACGAGTATGCACATCCATATTTAAAATTTATTTGACTTGCAACTTTTGCGCGTTCTTCGTTTGAGTCTTTCATTTCATTTGCTGCATGCTGCTAATTGCTACATACATACATAGGTAAATGCTGCGTCTACAGCAACGCGCACTTATGTATGTCCATAGATCCCAGCTGGAAACCGACACCTGTTATTATCGAAGCTGCATGCCGTTGATGTTTCGCTGATTTTTCTAGAAGAAAAAGTGTTTTCAAGCAATTGTCTGCTTTATTAGGTTTATTTCGGGATGCATGACGCTCAGCATGACATGTCACCGATCATGTCATGCATGAATTAATTTTCATTTTTTTAAATAAATTGTAACTGTACAGATTCAATACCGACTAGAAGACATGTGTGACGATTTTACATGACTTTGTTGGGTCCCCGGCCACTCGGACAATGAAAGCGCGGATGGGTGTGCAAGAAAGGCTCTGAGCTTGACCTTCAGCGAGTAATAGAGGACATAAATGAACTATACACTGCGATTGACTTGAGCGTAATCGCGGAAATCAATGGAGGGTGGTCTCTGACTACTAACGGCAGGGTCTCCAAAGCGCTCTGGCCGAAACTGAATCTTAAAAGGACAAAATGTTTCTGGGATTCAACAGATTAACTGCCAGCGTCCTCATAGGTATTATAACGGGTCCCGCCGAGCTATTGGCACCCTAACCAGTAGAATGGGTGTACTTCAAAATGACGTCTGCAGGAGTTGTGGAGATGAAGAAGAAATTCAGTCGGAACACCAACTCTTGCACTTCAAAGAAGCCGTGCCAAATATCTTGGAGATTATATCTGTGAAGTCCTGGAAAATTTGCAAAATGTCTGACTAGAGGGACTAGTTACCTTCTTAATAAAATCCAAGTGGTTTAAGCAACTTAGTTATGCGATGGAGGCTTCACAATGAGCACTAGGGCCCCTGAATGTCTTGCCTTAGCCAAGCATCCTTGCTAACTCAATCTAACTAACCTACATGACCTGCCATTGAGCTCCTAGGTAGGAGAAATGGTTGAAGTGCCGGTCTGGCACTCCGCAAGTAGCACTAAAGCGCCATTTTGATACCATTATGAGACCTCCAACAGGCAGATATCATATCAACAGCCAGCCGGAGCTGTTGATGTAATGGAGAAAATTGATGGTATTTCGGTTAGGGCACTGCCTCAGGCTGTTGAAGAAAGGAGCCCCCAGCGACCTTCATCGTCTAGCTGCTAAGCTCGGACATTTACAGAGAAAGTGCTCAATAGTCCCCTTTTCTGAAAGGTCCTCACAGCCACTGCAAGGGGGGTTAAATGAGACGATCGTCAAGTGGCGAGGAGTCCAAAGGACTTTCTGAGTCCTTCGTATATCGTATTGGGACCAAAGGGTTTTCGAAATAGCACATAAAGAAATGGAGCTCCATCTTTTCTGCGCTTTTCTGAGAAATAATTGTGCAGTCCCCCTTTAACAACTGTCAGGAGAATGCCGAAGACCGGGTAGGAGGTCTCTGAGGCTAGTTCAGTCCCCTTCCAGGCAAGCTCATCAGCAATTTCATTTCCCTCGTGTTCCTATGTTCTGGAACCCAGATCAGAGAAATGTTACCTGCCCACCTAAGAGATTTGATCACCTCATCGAGCTCCTACTCCTTTTAATTTTTTATCCCACCTGGCATATAGACGACTTACTAGGCATACTTGCTTGACACACCATCAGAGAAGTCAGTTAAAAAATTGTATAAAGGGCAGAATTTGGGATTAAAAACTACAATAAGTTAAAAAAGAACTACCAATGACAAAAGTTTATTTCAATAACTATTACAAATATTACCACTGTACCACTCGCTGGAGAAGTGTTGTCGGGATGCCATTTACTACTACCTTTCGTTAGTGCTGAGATGGTCGGTGGGGTTGTTTCATAGACTTTACTTTTGAGGTACTCGCACAGAAAGAAGCCCATAGGAGTAGGTGAGGTTACGTTATACTGGCTGCCCAAAGCCACGCAGAGACCATTTTGGTCCATAGCGATACCAGATCAGAGTCCGTTTTTTTGTTGCTGCGCATGCTGTTCGTGTAACTTAGGAGTCGCTGAAGCTCCTAATTAGGGATAGATTCTAATCTTTCAAAACTGAGAACACCCAGGCGACAAAGTCTTGTTTTTGTTTTTTGTTTTTTAGGAAGGGGAGGATAAAAATATCAAAATACATTCGATTGATGTCGTCGCGTCAATGATATGTGGGGCATGCTCCACTAAAACACACCTTTCCTCTTTGTCTGACTTCCAACCCGGGACCGCATTTGCTCTACATCGAAGGTGGAGTCGTGATTGTGGATATCAAACACAAAAGAAACTTGCGTCCAGGCTGATAGACTCCATTACTCTCGTTATGAAGCAGATGGAACTTTGAAAGTGTGCGGTAATGTCAAGCGCATTGCCGTCTTGTCTGCCTCTGATATGGCCGCGAGTCGTTAACTCAAGCGTCCGTAATTATCGTCGGCATGTCTGGTTTGACCTCCTCTGGAACATTGTTTCATTTTCAATTTAACACATTTCGGGTAGTTCGGTGTGATCAGACGCGGCCCAGGGCGTTGTTATATTGGTAGCATAGTCTAGTTTTCGAGAGACCCGGTGAGTAGCAAACAAGATGCTCCAGGGTTTCTCTTGTACTCGGCTCAATACATTTCCTGCATGAATCGTTAAGAATTAGAGCCATAGGAGTTAGTTTTGTCATCATAATGGCTTATCAGTTTATTAGAGAAGAAGTCACGCAGTCTCGTCATGATCTCTCTGGCAGCGTGCGAAGTGGCGCCATCTTGCTGCAGCCACGCGTTTGTACTGAAGGAATAATGTTCTCTCATTATTGGCAGAAAATAATTGTTTCGCATGCGCCGAAGCCCTCTGTTCTCCCTAAGAAGCTATATAAGGTATATATATTCCCGTGGTTCATAAGGGGAACAGATATATAGCCACCGATTAGAGATGTGCAGCCACAGAAATTGCTTGCCCTCAACGATTTTCACACATCAAACCGTCACTTTGTGTCTCTGAAGTTGCCATTAATGTTTCAATAGTGGGCTCTGTCCTCTGGTCTCGTCAATCCAAAAAATTGTGTTTAGCGTACGAAATCCCTCCATCATTGTCTCGCAGAATCTTTTACACAAATTGTAAACGTTAGGCTTAATTTGAATTTTGAATTTCAATATTTCATACAAAATGGGTTTTGGAAGTCCCAGGGCAGTCGCGGTCTAATGCGGATTATCCCGAAAACTTTATGCGTCCAATATTTTCATCATATCCTCAAGCTATAAAATAGCCACATCAGCAGAAAATGCAGTAATCGAGTAGGTTTTTTGACAAAAAGTGAATGTTAATATGGTTTGGGGAAAAATAAATCCATTATTTTCTTGTTAGATGGCTGTAGTGATCGATATATCGTAAAGTATCGGTCAAATATTGGGCATGGGAATAAGCTTCCGTCCTTTTTTATCCAAAGTTACGAATTATTTACACAATTTAATAATACATGATAAATTGTGAACTATATGCCATTGGAAGCTACAACTTTACTACATTTTTCAGGCAGCATACGGATTCCTCTGACGAAAAATTCGAGCTCTTTTGACTTGATCCATTCATTGAGCCAGTTTGCGATAGTCTCGTAAGAAGTGAACCGCTCTCTAATAAGGGCTGACTGCATTGATCGGAACAGATGGTAACCCGAAGGTGCAATGTCTGGAGAAAACGGCAGTTGGGACAAGATTTCTCAATTCAGTCCCTCTAAATATTTCTGGACCGTTTTAGCAACGTGTGGCCTGGCGTTGTCAGGCAGCAAAATCAGTTTGTCATGTCAACCGTCCCATTCCGACCGCTTTTCTCTGAGAGCTCGATTCAAACACATTAGCTGCAGTCGTTAACCATCGCCAGTGATGGTTTCATATGGTTTAAAGAGTTCATAATAGATAACACCCTTCCGGTCCCACCAGATGTACAACATAACCTTTGAAGTATGAATAATTTTTTCGCTGTCGATTGACCTGGTTCACCTGGCAGGCTCCAACTCTTTCGATAGTTTTTCATAATAGCTCAATTTTCCATCGCCAGTGACGATACGATGCAGTTAACTTTTTCTTTTCTGCCGTTCAAGAAGCATCTCACACGTCACCAAACATCTCTCGATATCCCTCTCCTTCAATTGATGTGGCATTCAGTTACCTGCTTTCTGGACCATTCCCATCGCATGCAAACGGTTACCTACGGTTGATCTGTCAACATTCAACTCTTTAGACCTGCCTTCAAGGGTTCGACCTGCGTCTTCATTCAATAACTGTTCTACAAACTACAATAACTGTTGTAGTTGTAAATCTTCGAATTTTTTTCGGATTTTTTTTTTTTTGACGTCAGATAAAAAAGGATCTTTACGCTTCAAACGAATGCCAACTATTGTGATCGAGACCTAATATACATATGTATACACCTCCAAATCACCAGTACATTATCAGAGCGAACACAAAAATAGTATCAGCAGCGACACCTCTTTTACCTCTTTTACAAGGGCGGAAACTTGTTCCCATACACAATAATTTAAAGTTTACGCTTGTTGTCGAGGTGACATTTCACACTGAAAAAATTATTTTGCTGTTTTTTGTTTGTTCCATTCAGTTGTGAGTTACAGGGTGTTCTAGGGAAGTCAATAAAGATCACAGAAATAATCGGAGCTGACCGGCTAATTAGTTGATGTAGCATAGCCCAGGAGCTAAAGATTGACCATAAAGCAGTTTTAAACCATTTGCGCAACAATTTTACGCAAAAATAAACTAATATAATTGAAATAAATATAACTTAATAATTGAAAAATTAATTCAAATACTTGCAGGCATAAAATAAAATGTTGATTTAGTTATGATAAAGAAGAAGAGATTTGGGGGCAATCAGCTGTCTTGACGCTTGCAAACTTGCGGGCGCGTAAAAATTTGCAAATTTCTCTCTTTGGGAGAGAAAAATTCAAAAGTCTCAGGATTTTCGTTGCTGTATAATTCTTACTGTAGTTTTACACAAACAAACCTAGCATCAGCATCGTTGAACTATTTTCCAACTGGGTTATTTAACATGCATTGGCATCCATTACGAATTCGCTTGCGCTCGATCATTACATTGTTTTTCTTGTAATTTTTTCGTTTTTAACAATTGCAAATGGATATACAACTACCGCTCCTCAACTTCTCAACTCTATTTTGGCATAATGAGCAAAAATTGGCTGTAGGTTTAAGTGAATGCGTCGATGCTCCTTTCTCTGACAACAATAAATGCCATCAAAAAAGTTTTGTTTTTTATAAAATTTCAGTTTGGTAATCAACCAACTAAATATTTTATTATCTGTTTTCTGTTTGATAGAGATACTTAGGGATTATATAAATTCTGTGTGGTCGTTAAAAGGTAAGAAGCCACAAAAAATTCTGAAACGAAGAGAGTTTTTGTAGACATAACATAGAAGCTACTTTTAGTGTCACCTTCAATGTCAAGAGCAACTCAGCTCCTAGCACTGAGGTGGATATAACCCTTTTCAACTGGATCCTTGAATGTAGAGAATCACGTAAGAGTCAGCATGACTCGAGCGGATTTGACAAGGCCGAGAGGTGTGCTTTCTGCCTTTCTTCCTTTTTCCGGTGTCTGCTAATTGACTTCACGCTTGTCTCCCTGCATGGCTATATTGTACCTATATGCCCAGGCCTTTCCATAATTTATGGTCAGTCTTATCACAGGACAATCTCTTTAAGTATTATTTAGAAAAGCAGATATAACACTGAGTATAAATGACCCTGAAGTAGTGAACTGAGAATGGGGTTTTGCGAATCCGTTGAAATTATTTAAATTTCAAGCTAATTTTAAGTAGTAAATTAGGAAAAGGCTGTTCGCGCTTAGCGCCCTGCACTTGTTGGAAACCCATGTAAGTATTAGTACAGCCTGCAGTGGCTTCAGTTGGAAGTTTATGATACTCGAACGCTTAGAATTTGCTCATTCCCAATAAAACTCATTCCCTGTGCTTGCATAATTTAGAATCTTCATTAGCGGTTCCAATACTGCTTGTGGAACCAGTCGGAAGCCTATGTTGAAGGGAATGGCTAAGTACTCCAATTAGTACTCTGGAGAAGTAGTCTAAGCCAAAGTAAAGGCGTTCATAAATATATGGACTAAGTTATGAAAACTAAGGAAAGAGGGCAAGAGAGATTTCTGCTGTGAAAGTCTAAATATGTACTCGCAAAGCATTGAGAGGTCGTAGGTATAGCTAAACACTTCAAAGGCACTTCGTTCGGCGGTTGAAGCTAAGACGAAATGCATGTATCTCATAAAATCTAAGCATGGGACCTATTTTTCTCTCGATGACACGTGTCATATGACTACAGTGGGCTCTAACCAGTCTTTCCTTGCCTACCAAAGAGTTGTACCACACTTTGGCCGTCGATGCCTCCCTTATTGAATGAATTATTACTTCGCTCAGTAACGGAAGCCATCAAGCGACTGTAAGTTAATGGCACTCACAGAATGAGGATGTCCAGCTGGTTCTCTGATTTCACTGAAACCATGAAATAGCATACAAAATTTCGTTTGTAGGCTGGTTATGAAGTTATCGCAAAGTACTTAGGGGTAATGTTGGATTCGAAAGTTTCCTAGAAACTGAAGATTGAAGAAAGAAAAGCAGGGATTGCTCTGTGTCCCTGCAAACGTATGCTGGGAAAAAGATGGGGTCTTCAACCTAAGCCTAAGCTTATGGGAACTGGTACGGCCCCTGTCCGGCATTGGAAAACAGAGAAAGCAGGGACTTCGATCCAACGATTCTCTCTATACCCCTTGACTCCATGCCATCAAGAGTAGTACTTGAAAAGAGATACAGTGTAGTGCTGCCCGAGACTCAGTTGTGGTCAAACTCTGAAAATGAGCCCGGCAAACACTGTTTTCGCATTTTCACGGATAACACCAGGACCGAGCATGGCGCCGGCTCTGGGGTCTACGTGGAATCCAGCAGGACAAAACTGCATTTTGCTCTTGGAATGCATGCATCTGTGTTTCCAGCGGAGATGTATGCACTTCAAGAAGCGATGAACTTTGTTGTGGAAAACCGATGGAGAGGCAGATCTGTATGTGTCTGTAGCGACAGCCAGGCTGCGCTCATGGCCTTAAACAGCCCCTCAACCACATCAGGGGTAGTCGAGTCCTGTAAATCCAAGCTTAACTATGTCGGCAGACATAATAGCCTGAGGGTAACATGGGTCCTGGGACACGTGGGTATCGTGGGTAACGAGACCTCTGACTCCTTAACTAAGATGGGCTCTGAGGCCAACTTCTTTGGCCATCAAAGGCCTTCTGCGGCCATCAAAGCCACGGTTAGCAAATGGGTTACTACAACCCACAAGCGAGCTTGGCAAGCAGAGAGAAGCTGTAGATGGACTAAACTTATGTTACCTGTCATGTCCGATTGACTGTCGCAAACCCTCCTTCCATTAAACAGAGGGGAGTGCAGACAGCTGGTTGGACTGATGACGGGTCACTTTCTGTGGGCGAAGCGCATGGAAAGGTTGGGCATCTCAGACAGTGTACTCTGCCCAGCTTGTGAAGAGGAGGATGAGACGGCGGACCACTTCTTGTGCGTCTACCCCGCCTTCGCTCGGTTCAGGTTTGAGGTCTTTGGCACTGATGTGTTAAGAAGCGACCATCTTAGCTCCTTGGCATCACAAGATCTACTCAGATTTCTTCGGAGATCGGGTAGATTTAAAGAAAATTAAAAGGGAATCCAAGTGTAGTATCATATAATGGACTAAATTGTGTCTGTCTGAGTGCTGCATTTGCTAGTTCTCCCCATAAAAAAAATAAATAAAAAAAAATGAGTAAAGAAATTTACATTTGCCTCTAGCCCAAGCATTTTTTGATGCTAGATTTTGGGATTCAATGCCTTTTATAATTTCAAAATAAATTTTTCAGTTACTTATTTATTGAAAAAAAAAAAAATTATTGTACCGCAGCCGGTAGGATTCGAACCTACGCTCCCAGAGGGAATCTGATTTCGAGTCAGACGCCTTAACCACTCGGCCACGACTGCCTTCCACCACTCACCGCCAAAGAGCAGGGACAATGCCGTGCCATTCATAGGTAGCCAATAAATAATCTTATCTAAAGAATGCAAGAAAAATTGCAAACATTTAATTTTAAAACTTGCTTCATAATAGATAAAAAGGCACACACACACACGCACATATATAAATATATACTATAGGGTATATGTGCTGATAATAGATAAGCAAAAGGTTTCATTTGTCAATACCTTTCGCTCACTGGCAAAGTTTTGAAGTGAACAGTACATTTCGAGACGCAAAAAAGTTAACTTCGCAATAAAGTAAATTAAAGTAGGGTAAAAGAAGCGAATTCAGACTTAACGAGGAATACCATAAGCAAACGGCAGTGAGTAAAAAAAAAATACAATAGTACAATAATAATAAAAAAATATCAAATACAATACAACAAAAACAATATGTCGAATAAGGCAAGTATATTAAAAGTGATAATTTGCATTTTTCGTAGAAAAAAAAAATATAACAATACGCAAATGACCATTCGAAATAGTGATCAAATTTGGCAAAAAAAAAAATCAAGACCAATGAGGTGAGGTTCCTATGGGTTAAGACAACAACAACCTACATGCATACCTCGATTATGTGAATGTACAGCCCGAGAGAAATGATAGCACATCAACATTGTCTGGTTTAAACTATTTTGCATCGCTTTTTATTAATTATCACTGTTTTCCGATAAAAGCACAGCTCATTTTCTCACAAAAAGCGTACGAATGAGAGTTTCAAACTTTATACAAAAATTAGCAAAAATTGCATTTACTGTCATTGCCAATTCCACGGTTTTTAATTAGCATTTTTAGAAAGATTCTTGGTATGCAGTTTTCTAGCTTATTTTAGTGTTTATAAAAGTCCCGATTTGAAGTTGCTAAAAAGTGCGTTGATTTTTTATGATTTTTTTCCTTCACAGTGTTTCGCATTTTCTCCACAACAGAAGAATTTACGTACATTTGTTATATTCACAAAAAGTTGTTGTTGTGTGGAAAGATTAGCGGATTTTTTCTAATTTTAGTATAAAATGTAAAAGTGGGATTTTTATGATTTTTATTAAGTAATCAGTTATACATTTATATAAAAATAGTTAATTACAAAAAACCAAATAGATAAAAAAGAGATAAAAATTGGCAAAACTAGTAAAAATATTGATTTTATGATTTACTATATTGCATCTATGTATGTATATACATCTGTGTTCAAAATAATGGACGAACATAAAATATCCAATTACCAATTTTCGGCTAATTTTGTGTGATAAATTTTTTTATAAAAGTAGTAAATTCTACAACAAAAACTATGTAACTCAAAAATCGAAAACTTTTTACAAAATTCACAAAACTTTAACAAATTCCTAAAAAACCATCTACATACCAAACTTTACTTCAAAATTTTTAGAAAAATTCTGGTATGCAACTTCAATTAACACAAAATTCTCGTTAATTTTCGGTCATTTTTTTCGCGTAGGGTAAAGTCTTCCGAATATGTGCCTTCTATGGAAGCAAATTCTCAGCATTGTAAAGGGTGATTTTTTAGAGCTATAGGAAAGTTTTTCAAAAAAACACACGTCAAATTCAGAAAAATGCATGAAATTTTTATTTAAATCGATAGGACAGTCCATATAATTTAATGTTTGAAGATTATTCCATGTAAATGTTGACCACGACTGCGCTTCAAATGGTACATCCGCTTAGTCCAATTTTGGCATACTCTTTCCAATGCCTCGGCCGGTATCTCACATATAAATGCTTTAATGTTGTCTTCCATTGCGTTAAGTGAAGCAGGCTTGTCTGAATAGGCATGAGCTTTAAAATGCCCCCCCTTTAATCTAAAGGCGTTTTATCGCAAGATCTAGGTGGCCAATTGACAAGTCCCGAACGTGAAATAAAATGTTCACCGAATTCGCCTCCCAACAAGTCTATTGTTACGAGTGCTGTGTGGCATGTGGCACCGTCTTGCTGAAACCACATGCCATGCAAATCAAGCTCTTGCATTTTGGGCAAAAAAAGCTGGATATCATTTCACGGTAGCGCTCACCATTCACAGTTACGTTACGATTCGTAGCATCTTTGAAGAAGTACGGTCCAATGATACCTCCAGCCCATAAACCGCACCAAACTGTGACCTTTTCTGGATACATTGGTAGCTCTTGCAATTCTTCTGGCTGATCTTCACTCCAAAGTCGACAATTCTGCTTATTTACCTACCCATTGATCCAAAAATGAGCTTCGTCGCTGAACACAATTTTTCGATAAAAAAGTGGATCTTCGGCCAACTTTCCAAGAGTCCATTCACCAAAAATTCTGCGTTGCGGTAGGTCGTTCGGCTTCAACTCTTGCACCAGCTGTATTTTGAAAGGCTTCACACCAAAATCCTTTCTCAAAATTTTCCACGTTGTTGAGCAACAGAGGCCCAATTGCTTCGAACGGCGAACGGCGACGAATCGATAATTGATGGTCATCATTAACACTGGCCGATACAGCTGCGATATTTTCTTCAGTTCGCACTCTACGTAATCGTGTTGGTGGTTTGATGTCCAATAATGTAAATTTGGTTCTAAATTTAGTCACAATAGCTCGAATAGCCGCTTCAGTTGGTCGATTAAACTGACTATAAAATGGAAGAAGCGCGCGATAAACTTTCTTAACAGAAGACGCATTTTTATAATAAAATTCAATGATTTGCAAGCGTTGTTCGTTTGTAAGACGATTCATGGTTAAATTATAGACCAAACTGAAGATGTTTGACAGTGAAAAAAACACCAAACGTGTGTAAGCTGTTTAAACCAACTGTTTAAGAAGATAATAGCTAAAAAATCACCCGTTAGTATGTGGTTCAATTGTTTTTTCTTACAAAATTTACGCAGACGAATTTTATCGATCCGATGTATGCGTCGGTTGGTCGTCAGCGGCTGTTTGTGTGTGTGGATGGTCGGATGCGTGGGTGATTGTGTGTTTGCGTTTAAAACAAGCAAAATACTCTTGACAACAAAAATTGTGTATGTATACTTAAGAAGGTACGCATGAGAGGTATATACATACATATTTATAAAGCTGGAGAAATAAATAGTCGGCGCATATACATATATGTGTATGTATATAAGTGTGTAAGTTCTCTCACCAAATGCCGCACATATTTTTGTGCGTGATTTATGAGTCAGTAAGTATTTAGGTATCAGTGAGCAGATAAAATGAATGGATATACATATGTAGGTATGTATGTATGCACCTATGTACAAATATGTATGTATCTACTTATATATGTACATGAATGTAAACAAACTTAGTTAAATATTACTCACATTAGTATACATAGAAGCAAGAAAGTTCAGCGTTGATTTTGCTGACATGACCTGACTCAAGTTTTGTTTTATATAACCACTATTCGTATATAGTAAGCAAGCACGTACCTATGTATATATTTTACTTACATATAAAATTAGTTTCTATTTTTCGTGGCTTTTGACAATGCGTTAATTCTGTGGGTGGCCGCTAAAGATGTCAGAGAAACACTTTTCCTTTCTAAAAGGCTCTTTAATGCTTAAGCGATTTTAGCGATTTTGTTGATTTTGCGATTTAGACAAAAAGCAAACGAAATATAGTTTCTCGATTCTTTTTTCTTAAGATTGTAGAATGACACATACGTTTTAATTTCTTCAGTTGGGCTTTAGCCAGACAATACGCTCAATAGGACCTTATACTTATGTAGGTATGCATGTGGGGTGATCATCCGTCCTGTTTTCAAATATCTGTTCTGCGTAATTTTCCAATGCAGAAAAATCTTAGAATGTACTGAATTTTTTTTCAAATACCCTGCACGCCTTTTATAGATGAAAATACCAGTTTGGGGGGAAAAAAATCCATTATTTTCTCGGTAGGTGGCTTGTACAGGGTCCGGCACTCGAAGTGTAACCAACTTCAGACCGCTCGCACAGCTTATGTACGGGCATCAGCTGTCTGTTAGTTGGCAAAATGACAGTCCAGAGTTTTGTTTACAAGCGTGCGGAAGCATTTTGCCGAGAGTAAACACGAAGAAAGAAAATCAGTAATGGATCTCAAACATATCGGTATGATTGATTCTTAATTCTGAATTATTTTCACACATTGAATTGAATGAAAATAATTTCCCAAACTAAATTTATGGCCTTTTTAATTGGAAATACCTCGAGTGACGCACCCTGTTGTGATCGATATCTCGTCAAGTATCGACCAAACGATTTAGGCTGGTATTGTCATTTACGAAGGCATCGAACCTAAAGTTTGCATTGCGAGAGGCGAATGAACTTATTCGCCGAGATTATGTCATTGCCATTTAAGAAAAATAAATTAGTTCACCCTCTTTTGACATTTGTGTCATTTAATATATATCTAAAAATTCATGTACTTATAACGGGTGATTTTTTAGCTATTCAGCTGACCCACGTTTCGTATTTTGTTTCACTGTCAAACATCTTTAGTTTGGTCTATAATTTAACCATGAATCGTCTTACAAACGAACAACGCTTGCAAATCATTGAATTTTATTATAAAAATGCGTGTTCTGTTGAGAAAGTTTAAAGTCGAAAAATTGTGTTCAACGACGAAGCACATTTTTGGATGAATGGGTATGTAAATAAGCAGAATTGTCGAATTGCAAGAGCTACCAATGTATCCAGAAAAGGTCACAGTTGGGTGCGGTTTATGGGCTGGAGGTATCTTTGGACCGTACTTCTTCAAAGATGCTGCAAATCGTAACGTAACTGTGAATGGTGAGTAACGCTACCGTGAAATGATATCCAACTTTTTTTGCCCAAAATGCAAGAGGTTGACTGGCATGGCATGTGGTTTCAGCAAGACGGTACCACATGCCACACAGCACGCGTAACAATGGACTTGTTGAGGGCGAGTTCGGTAAACATTTTATTTCACATTCGGGACCTGTCAATTGGCCACCCAGATCGTGCGATATAATGCCTTTAGATTATTTTTTGTGGGGCTATGTTAAAGCTCATGCCTATTCAGACAAGCCTGCTTCACTTAACGCAATGGAAGACAACATTAAAGCATTTATATGTGAGATACCGGCCGAGGCATTGGAAAGAGTATGTCAAAATTGGACTAAGTGGATGGACCATTTGAAGCTCAGTCGCGGTCAACATTCGCATGAAATAATCTTCAAACATTAAATTATATGGACTGTACTATCGATTTAAATAAAAATTTCATGCATTTTTCTGAATTTGACGTGTGTTTTTTTGAAAAACTTTCCCATAGCTCTAAAAAATCACCCTTGATGCATATATAGTTTGCGCGTACACCCTTTTTGGTTGTTTGGCTGAGCTTCTCCTCCTATTTGTGGTGTGCGTCTTGATGTTGTTCCACAAATGGAGGGACCTACAGTTTCAAGCCGACTCCGAACGGCAGATATTTTTATGAGGAGCTTTTTCATGGCACAAATACACTCGGAGGTTTGCCATTGTCTGCCGAGGGGCGACCGCTATTGGAAAAAACGTTTTCTTTATTTTGGTGTTTCCCGGAGGTTCGAACCTACGTACTCCGAATTTGCCAACCCATTTGGCTACGGCGCCCAGTTCACTTACACCAGCACAAAAAAAAACTTCGATCTACGCCCTCAAATTTTTTGACTGGAAGTTCTGCAAAAAATGACAATCTGAAAGCCCTCAATATGAATTACATATAAAAATGATAGTTAAGCAGATATTGAACCGGCGCGATTCAAAGAAGTTGTAAAATGACTAGAATACACGTTATCGCTCCTTTTTCCGAAATGGTATCTTTTAGTTTTTCTGTAGTATACGAGGGCGGCTCAATAAGTACCCATGTTTGATGACAGAGGGCGTTCCTGAGGGATGTTAGTATTAGCGTCGTGTGCTGCCATCTATCAAAGGACGGCAAAACAAATTTCAGACTAATTGATTGGTTAGATTGGATTTGGCAGCTATTCGAGTAAGATCTGCTTCGTGATTTTCGCTAAGATTGAAAAAAGCAAAATCGTTCGGTAATTCGCTTTTGTTTTTGTTTTTGGATGGGAACGACGAACGAAAGTGCGCGAATTAACAGCGGCCATAGATGTTTCGACCGGAACGGCAATTAATATTTTACATGATAAGTTGGCGAAGAAAAAATTGTCGGCGCAGTGGGTGCCGCGATTGCCGGGGGACAACAGGCGATTGCGGCTGTTAACCTCGAAGCAGCGTTCGGACCTATTTAAGCAAAATCCGAAAGAATTTTTGCGTCGAGTTAGCACCGTTGATGAAATCTGGATTTATCATTATACTCCAGAAACTAAGCAACAATCAAAGCAATGGATTTCTCCAGGTGAATCTGGTCCAAAGAAAGCGAAGGCAGTCCCATCGGATTAAAATTAATAAAAAAGATGTTTAAAGTATTTATTAATCAATAATATATTTTCCTTCATTATTTACAATGTCTTCCGAACGTTTAGGCAAATTTTTAATTCCCTGCTCAAACAATTTTTTGTCCTTGGAGCCAAAATACACTTCGATATCCCTTTTTATAGCTTCTTTAGAGGAGTAGTTCTTGTTACTCATATGGGATTGAAGTCCACGGAAAGGGTGATAATCACAAGGTGCAATATCTGGAGAGTATGGTGGAAGTGGCACTAGTTCCCATCCGAGACTGTTCAGCTTGTCTAATGTTTGCCTTGCGGTATGAGGTCTTGCGCTGTCGTGGTCGATTTTTAAGTGCCTCATTCGGGTTTAATAGCTGATGGGAATTAGAATCAGCAGTTATCGTCCGGTTTCGTTCCAGAAGTTCATAATAAACAATACCGGCCATATCCCACCAAATAGACAAGAGAAACTTCTTGGGGTGAAGGCCATGTCTAGGTGTCGGTTCTGGTGTTTCATCTTTATCCAACCATTGGCGTTTGCGAAGAGGATTATTGTAAAGGACCCATTTTTGATCACCAGTAACGATACGGTTCAAAAAATTTTCATTTCCAAGCCGTTGCAACAGCTGAGAACACACATTCACTCTCTGGTCGGCGACGGAAAGTCTATGCGGAACCCATTTTGCCAGCTTTGAAACCTTTCCCAACTGAACCAGGTGCCTGTGAACTGTTTCATGCGATGAAATTAACCTCTGAGCTATCATATCGACTGTCAAATTTGGCTCAGCTTCCCGAAGTTCGAGCAAGGCGTCGGTGTTAAAGACTTCAGGGCGACCAGCGCGCGGGGCATCCTCCACGTCGCACTTACCACTTCGGAATTTTAAAAACCACTTTTGCGCAGTCGTTACACTCACGGTATTCTCTCCGTGATCAGTGTTTATTTTTTCAGCGGCAGTTGTTGCCTTTTTACCACTTTTATAAAAAAATACAAAATATCCCTCTTATACGCGTTCGAAGATTCCATTTTATTTTTTAAAAAGACGTGCTTCTATCCAGGATGAAAATCACAATATATCAAAGCAAATATAAATAGTTCCGTTATAATCCGCGAATAATTTTTTGTATGCAAAAATCGTACAAAACTGAAATTATGGATAAAATACGCACGAACTTATGGACTGACCTGATATCAGCAGCGACATCTCTTTTACGAGGGCGGAAACTTATACCCAATATACTATATCCTGAGATGTAGCTGAAATAGGGGTCGGGATCTTCCGATGCGACCAGCCTAGGTAGCGATTTGATTGAAGGAAGGTTTACCCTTTCTAATACAGCAAAATTAATTGGAATGACAGATTGATCGACAAAAGTTCTTTCTACAGAACTTTTCAAAGGTACTTCGCCGATGTTTGATTTTTTAGACCGAAATGTTAATTGGTGTGATACCCGTTTATAGTTCTGTCATCGGACGAGCTGACTTATTTTCGATAGCGCTAGCAGACCTACAACAGACGAATACTAAACATAAAAGCCTACCAGCTGCGCCTTTGAAAAAGTCATTGTACATACATACATGTGCATACATACCTACATAGATAGGTATGAAAATACATATTAATTTATTTCAATTTATTTCAAGTGGTCGAAATTACCAAATGCAGGCTTCCCAAAATACCAAACACAAAAAGTTCATTGAACTAAAACGCTCAGACCACAAAGGTGCATGTAGGGTAAGGCAAAAAAGCACAGCTCCCTCCACAGCGACTGCGGGTCGGAATTGAAACAAAATAAAATTACAAGAAAAAAAGGATCAACGTAGTCAACGATTGAGTGAGTCTCTCACAGGACTACAACAAACGGCTTGCTGGCTGGCTGGTTGGCTGGTTGGCTGCCTGGCTAAATTTGTTGTGTCTGGCCGCAGCGGGCGTACAACTGAAGGCTCCGGCAAAACACACGGTCACATTCATACATACATACATCGACAAACGCACACATACAAACATATACATGTATCAACGCACTACGCACGAAAGCCTGATAGAATGAAGAACCGAAAGGTTCTTGACATGACAAACAGGCACGCTCGTAAATACATAAAATACGAGTATGTGCGTGCATATGTGTGAGTGAGGAGACAGGCAACGGGGTGGCTAAGCTGCGGTGTAGGCGGCCGAGAGGCTTTTCGGACAGCAAAAGGATGTAAAGCTTATAGATAATATATTGAAATGCATAGATGTGTGGGTAGATGGGTAGGTATGTGCATACATACATACATACATATGTACGCATATATGTATGATAGTAGAAAATATATTTGCCTGCATGCACTTCGATGTGTGTTCAATAGCCGCTCGAAAGGATAATGAACCAGTGGTTTTGTATTCTCAAATGTGTGCAAATGTTAATGAAAATGTAATAGTTTGAAGATGGATGTGTAGAGTAAATATGCAAATATTTTTGTGTTTTTATTTTAGCGAATTTATTTTTCTAGCGCATTTATTTCTTGGAGGAACTTCCTACAAAAACCTTTGGCTTTTCAGAGAAGGCTTAACTCTAGCGCCCTTCATTTGTAGAATAATTTCAAGGTGCACGCTTTCCAAGTTGCAGTACAAGCATCACCTTTTAGGCTTAGATTAGATTTAGACAGGTTGTTTGTCAAAGACAAGACACTCGGCGGACTCGAGGTCCATTGAAACACCTGCATGGGAACTTTGACCTTCGTAACTTTGAAGCATTTGTTGTTGTTGGAGTGGTTGAATATTTCCACTGAAATAATCCCAATTCGTGACCAGCACCGTTTTACTACCACTGTCTCGTGTGATGATGTATTTTTTTTCAAATCAGATCCATTTAGTGAGGTCCGTATATCAGCAAATCCTTAATCTCGATGTCTGAGATCTCCTTAATTTGCTGCAAGAAAGGCTTACCGAAGGAGCGGAGTCGTGCCCTAGCTAGCCCTGGACAAGCACATAAGTAGTGGAAAAGACTTTCCTTCATGCCTGGCTGCATGATCCCCTACCTTCCAATGGCCTGTAAGGGTAGCAGTGATGCGTGAAATGTTTGGTCGAGAACATCCTAACAGGTGATTCGTCGTTTGGATTTTGTACAACGGCCATGTGTTTTTTGTTGTAATACATGTAGTTGGTTGCTTCCATCTTCTTTCGGCTAAAGCATGATTTTGTGAAGCAACGGATGCTTTTATTGTGTTAAGTGGGCTGGAGATTGCCACCGCCTCTGCCCCGCGGACCTTTTCTTGCTAGCTAATCCGCTATCTCTTTACGCCGTATGTTCCTATGATCGGGAACCCATGTCAGAGTAATTTAAAGCCAATGACTAAGCAATTCCAGCTCCTCTCTACACTGTAAGACTACTTTGGATGAAATGTAGTTGGAGTTTAAGGCCTTTATAGCTGCTTGACTGTCTGAGAAGATAGCTACTCTTGCACCAACTTCCTTGTAGAGTTTTAGTGATTTGCATGCTTTTCTGATCGCTAAAAGTTCTGCCTGGAACACGCTGACAAAGTCAGGAAGTCTAATTGACTGAGATAGGTTGAGTGGCTCCGAATGGAAGCTAACTCGCACACCGCGCAGCTCATCTCAGAACCGTCGATAGAGATTTCGATGTCGTATCTTCCAATCACCTCTCCTTTGCTCCACTCGACTCTCGGTGGAAAACGTACCGTAAAGCCTTTCTTGAAGTTGAGGTCGGGGACTGTGTAGTCTGATCCGTTTTTGAGCAGCGCGGGTCCCTGTAGGAGGATCTTACTGTGTCCGTACGACCTTGTTGTCCAGCTTCCTATGCCTCTGAGTCTCATCACACTGCAAGTAGCGATTGTTTTAATGTGTAAATCTAATGGTAGCAGATGAGTTAGTACATTGAGCGCTTTTAAAAATATAATGGAACTATTGGAAGTGAAGTGTCTGTCCCAAGGATTCAAGGCTGGGCATTATCCTGTAGAGACGAAACTGGTGATCTGGTAACGGATTCGCAAAGTGTGCTGAGATTGTGGAGGCAACACTGCTCTAAGCTGTTGGCAGATGCAGAACACAACACACCTGCCTCTGGAGCTGATATCCCGCAACCGCCAATCGAGGATGATGAAGTTCTGATCCTGCTCCCAAGTCTTGCCGTAGTGAGAGTTGCAATACAGCGACGCAAAAACAACAAAGCTGCTGGAGTTGGTGGCCTGCCTGGCGAGCTGTTTAAAGCTGTAGGAGATGAGTTGATAGGTCATGCACTGACCGATGATTGGAATCTCAGTGCCCTTTGTCCTGTCGTAAAACAAAAAGTGACTCCACGAACTGCGCCAACTATCGAGGGACCAGCCTGTCCATTTCCATCGCATTTAAAATTCTATCCTGTCTGCTATGTGATAAATTGAAACCTTACGTTCAATTCGTAATAGGGCCGTATCAGTGCGGTGTCAAACCTAGTCGCTTCACCGTTGATCCAATATTCACACTGCGGCAGATTCTGGAGAAGACCCATGAGGATCAAGTTAACATGCGCCACCTATTCGTCGACGAGAAGGCAGCTTTGATGGCCCGCTTCGAGAGCAATCATATCGCATAATGTCTGAGTTCGGTATCCCTGCTAAGCTCATACGGCTGTGCAGAATGACGTCAAGTTTGGAAAACACCTCTCTGAATCTTTTGATACCGTTCGGGGTTCAAGACAAGATGACCTATTGTCATGCGATATTTTCAACTTTGTGGTTCACAGAGCGCGGGTAGAACGAAACGGAACTTTTTTCTATAAAACCATCCAGCTCCTGGCGTATACTGATGACATCGACAGGAGTCCGCACGACTGGGTCTGAGGGTAAACGAAGGTAAAACCAAGTATATGCTGGTGTAATGCAGGGTGTCGCGGCATCTTTAACCACAAATGAAAAGTTAATACCTATAAATTCGTTGTGGTCAAGGACTTCATTTATCTTTACTTTTAATTATATTCATGCAAGAGAACGCTTGCTCGCACGAATTTGTCGATCCGAAGATAGTCAGTGCTCGCAATGCCAACTTCTTAACCTCGCTCTAGCAGTCTGCAAGATTATTCCATGCGTTGAATATCGGTGCCTCATCTCACGGCATTTCTTTGAAGCTTTCTACATTTATTGCGTAACGAACATACATTTCTGGACCTCCAACTCTTCCAACTTGCTTTTCAACTCTGTAAATTTTCCACTTCACAAAGCTTTTTGTTTTTAAATCGATAATTTAAAATTCCAGAGGTCCAGTGTCAATTCCGAATGGCTCAAAGTAGATTTCGTGTCGTTCGAAACTTTCCTATAAACGTAACCGAGGAAAAATGAGTGAGAAGTACGCAAAGCGTTTCGAGGTGGTATTTTTAGGCACGCATTCGAAAGAGCGGAAATTATGTTTCGCCGCGGCTGCAAAAGTAATTAAAAAATCAAAAAAGTTTGTTGTGATGTGCGGTATAAGGTGTACAAAAATGTTTATGACTTTTCCGAGCACGCCTTGATGATCGTCCAACTTTTTAAGCGGGTATCTTCTTTGCGACTACGCCAAGCACAATCAGTTCTTGCTAAAAAGGGAATAGATGGGAGTATCAACACCATCGAATGTTGATGGAAGGAGGCGAACATATCCTATCGTCTCATATCATCAAAACCCCTGCTCTCATAACAACACATTGAGAAACAACAAAACAAGAAAATGGCGTCACGGTAATGGACTTGCCTTCCCAGTCCCCAGACGCCAACCCTATTGAAAATGTGTGGGGGATTTTGAAAACGCATCTTTCCTGAAAGACAGTCCACGTTTTAAAGCAACTCGTGCGTCAAGTTCGCAAAATCTGGTTCTGTTTCCGTGGATAGCCTCAAAAGATGAACAGTTTTACCGCGACGGTATACGAGATCTACCAGAAAGATGGGAAAAAGTAGTAGCCAGCGATGGGAAATACTTTCAATGATTCACTTGTAACCATTTTTACAGAATAAAGTTGTATTTCCATTAAAAAAACAGCGAGAACTTAGTTGCGCACCTAATAAATATCTTTAATACTTCATGAATAATCGCGGTTCCTTTTTTCTGACACAGGCTGTACGTTAAAACCTACATAGAAACATCTGACAACGGCGTCATTCGAGAGCTTCCGATGTACTGCCGACGCGTGTCGCGGGGGAAGTTTTCAGTGAAAAGCAAGTGCAAGTGGCTAAAAGATAGAATCGGTGTCTAATTTTCGTTAATCTATTCAAAACGACTTTTAGATTTTTTTTTTTGATAAAATAAATAGCTTTTGCTTATGGAACTAAAGAGCCACAGCTTCCCAGAGCCGCAAGTGGCTCGCAAGCTGCAGATTGCCGACACCCGGCCTAGGATCTTCATTGTCTCTTGAGTAACGAAATAAATGTTGACTTCCTTAAAGGTTAGAAAACTAGTCAGCAGACAATCGAATGTTTCCTTAATAGCTGGTAACCCATCTCGAAGAACACTACAGTGAACCGCAAGCGTAAATTTTGCAATTTTTAAAGATATGACAGAGGTTCTTTTTCCTTGTTCACGCCTCTCGGGAGCACAGGGCCTTGACAAGACTTGTCTTGCGTTGGTTGCGTTAATCTATTTGATTTCTGACAGGGTAGGTGATTAGCCTGCCGCTATATATGATATATGACAGACGTATTCTCACACCGATCAGAAATTTACCTGCGCTTAATTTAATTTATTTCCTTCACCTTCCCATAATCTAATTTCAGCGCTTTCTAAAATGAGTGCAATTTTTAGTAAACTTCTTGATAAACTTACAAACATTATTGAATCACCCTTCCTAATATGGGAAATTCTCACCATGCTGCGTGTCGGAGTCACAGGTGATAGTGGACGCGAATTGGATGAATTTCTGCAACTATTAGCAACTGATATTGGCATTTCAGACAATGATTTAGCGCACTTAAGTAGAAAGGATTTCCTCACAGCAACCACAGATGACTCAAGTAACCACATAACACCGCCATTACTTGCCTCCGACTCCAATGTGTTATCATCTGCAAGTGCAAAATTTAAAAAATTATGGATTTCCAATCGAATATTCATTAAGTCCGGCTGCCGTCTCAATGAAAACTTTACAAATGTACTCAAGCAACAGTTTGCGTGCGGCGTGCAGGAACTCAATTTTGGTGACTCCCGTCTAGCCGCCAAAGCGATCAATGAATGGGTGAAGGAGGCTACCAATAAACGCATACCCGCCATTATATCACCGCATGATGTGGGTGCCGATACGCAAGCGGTGCTGGCCAATGCGATCTACTTCAAGGCACAATGGCGGCAACAATTTGAGCCCATCGACACCAAGCGCAAGCCATTCCGCATCGACACACAGCAAAGCGTTTTGGTGCCAATGATGAGTCAAGTGGTGAACGCGCGCTATGCGTACCTGGCCGATCACAAAGTGCAAGTGCTGGAGTTGCCTTATCGGGATACTGATCTGGCAATGTTGGTGATTCTACCGCATGATGTCGCAGCTGATTTGCGTGGTGTGACCAATTTGTTATTGGCTGATGTGGTGGGGCAGTTGGTGTTTCGGAAAGTCTATGTCAAATTGCCAAAATTCAGCTATGGCTGCACTATAAATTTGCATAGCTTGTTGACGGAGGTTTGTAGGCTGTTGTGAAGCGCAAAGTTGGTATTTTTTAATGAAATTATTTTCACCATTTTTTTTTTTATTTTTTATTTGCTTGCAGTTCGGTGTACGTGGCATTTTCCATGGCAGTCAGGATTTTAGTAGTCTCGTTGCGGCGAATGCTTCTGGTTTTGGAGTCTCGAAAATTATACAACAGGCTTTCATCAATGTGACAGAAGAAGGCACAGAGGCAGCTGCAGCGACTAGTAAGTTTGGTGAAGTGGTAATAATAAATAAATTTTTTAATTAATTTTCATTATCTCTATCTTTTTAGTCTGCAGTATTGATGGCGCCGTGAGTTTTGAAGAGAAGTTCATAGCAGATCGGCCTTTTTACTTTTGTATAAAAAACAGAAATGGCTTAAAATTATTCGAGGGCTGCTATCGACAACCGTCTTAGGCTCCTTGAGTATTAATTGAATGACTGGCCAATCGTATGATTGCTTTGTTTCGTAATAGTAGAGTTCTATTATAGAATAATTAGTGTAGAATTAAGGCTTTGCTTTGACTATCAGGTGCTCGAAAACTTTTCAAATGGTCAATGCGCGTCAAGATGCTCGGAGACATTTTGTGTAACCACTTTTTTATGTTTCTATGTGTAGTGTAATGTTGCAGAGTAAATTTTTTTTCGTTCAATTTTTTGTAATTTTTTACTTTGTTTGTCACAGATATAAAAGGAGAATAAAATAATCCACTGATAAAAATGCACCAGAAATTCGATTCTTGCACGTAATGAAAACCGCGCTCGGTGCAAATTTTCAGGTTGCCAAAGGTACTGTGGTACCCGTTTTTATAAAGGGTGGTTAAGTTTTAGGGGCGGTGTTGATTTTGAATAAAATACAATTTTTTTAAGAAATTATTGTCAATTCTCTTTATTATGATAATATTGGTATGGCTCAATTACGCAAGGAACAAAATATCGGCCAAATGGCGGCACCCCTCCATTCGATGGTCCAAATTTTCGATGACGCTGAGGCATAATTGAGGTTCTATGCCGTTAATGTGCCGAATTATCTCATCCTTTAGCTCGTGAATTATTGCTGGCTTATCGGCGTACACCTTTTTTTTCAAATAACCCCAAAGAAAGAAATCAAACGGTGTCGTTGATGTTTAGGTGTGGTTTACATTCAACATTGGCCCTTGAAATTTAACCACTCTTTATTTTCTTTTATTTTACAATGATTTGTTGGCTGTTTGGCAAAGGGTTAGTATTCATTCGATAGAACTCTTGCTGCCCTCCAAACCTTGTTAATTGTACTTTTGACTTACTTAATTTTTTAATGGTTTTGAGGTTTAGAAATGGAATACCCAGGAGGCAAAAATCAACACCTTTGCTTCTTTGCTTTTCATCGAGGTCAAAAAGCCCTAGACATATGCGCTGTGTATGGATTAGGTGTCATAGACGAATCTACAGCACGGATATGGTTTGCCAAATCAAAAAAAAGCGACTTTGACGTCGATGACACGTCCCGCAGTGAAAGGCCTTCTGAATTCGATCAAGAACATCTCAAATCACTTTTGAAGGAAAACTGTCGCCAAACCAGCCGTGAATCGGCGGAGAAAATGAACTGCGGTCATAAAACAATTCTCAATCACCTTCATTCAATGGGATTTACAAAAAAATTTGGAGCCTGAGAGCCTGGAGAACTCACAAGCTCAATGAAAAAAAAGCAAAGAAAGTCGCCTTCAAATTGTTTCTCAGCATCTCGTCCGCCATTGAGCCACACTCGGTCATAAACAGCACTTTTTGCACCATATTGTCACGGGAGATGAGAAAAGGTGCCTATACATCAATGTGAAGCAAAGAAAGGAGTGGGTGGCTTTAGGAGATGTGTCAAAGCGAAACTCAAACCACTTCTTTATCCAAAGAAGATCTTGATGTCTGTTTGATGGGACTGGGAAGGCATGTTGCACTGGGAAATTCTCGAAAAGAAGGTCACGGTCAACAAGTAGCTCTATATTGCCCAGCTACACCGCGCGAATGAAGCTATTTGACTGAAAATAACTGATGGACATGGTTAAAGCAAATTCCTTCACGACAACGCCAGGTCCCATGTTGCTAAAGTCGTCAAGAGCTCGAATGGGAGGTTCTTCAGTATCTGCCGTATTCTCCGAACCTTGCACCGACCGATTACCATATTTTCCCCTCCCTCCAAAGGCGATATCTTCAATAACAAAGAGGTCCTTAAAACTGGCTCAACAACTTCTTTAACTCCAAACCAGGCGATTTTTGGCGGAACGGCGTCCACAAACTGGTAGAGAGGTGGGAAGAGGTTGTAAACAGCAACGGCGAATGTGTAGTTGATTAACTTATTGATATAATTATTGGTTTTTCTTTAAATAAAAGTCTTCAGTAAAAATACGATGAACTTATTCCTCAACCAATAGCATCACTTCGTTAGGTCCTTCACCGGCTGTTTCGTCGTCTGCATTACAGTGTTCTTCATTTACAGCTGTGCGTTCCAAATGATGTTGAACAATCCGTTGCTCGAATTCAGACTGGCACACTTGCTGCAATGGTTATATTCGCCGAAGCAAAGTTGCAATGAATTGAGTATTATATACATCATCAGCTATCTGCAATCGTAACTCCGTAAGCGGAATGATAACGTCGCGATCCCAATCAGACTCTTTTCCAAACAGTTTTCGAAACGCTGACTGAGTTGAAGTGGCAGTAAGAGCAGCCTATGCGGTAGCTAAAAAGCATATTGCAATTTTCAGGGCGATATTTCACAGTGACTCATCTATAGTTTCTCCACAAACAACCATGTAACTTAAGAAGGATTTTTTGTAGTTCAAGTTAGCAAGCCTGATAATGTTTTGATCCATGGGCTGTAGAACCGTACAGTGTAGAGCAAAGCACATTACCGATATTAGGCAATCGTAGCCTAACTCGCCCTCTTTGATATGTTATGGGGCATTATCAATAAGAAGAAGTACTTTTTTCGGAAGATTTCGTGAACGAAGGAACTCTTTTACATGTCCATTTAAGCAATTTTTTATTAAAACAGGATTCTTTGGATACCTCTGGAGCAAATATTCTGTGAAACCATTATTCAACTTCTACTCCTGCAAATATATGTCCGGTAAAAAATGGGGACTCAAGCCACAGGTCGTGCTGTGGATGTACAATGCAATGGTTTTGCCAATTTTAACGTATGGATGCCTAGTTTGGTGGGAAGCTCTCTGGAAGGGCTATGATAACACTAAACTGGGGAGGGTGCAAAGGATTCCATGCATTGGCATCACCGGAGCATGTAGAACTTGCCCCAGTGCTGCCCTGAATGTCCTTTTGCACTTACTTCCCATCGATTTTTCCATCGCAGCTCAAAGTGCAATCAAGTTAAAGGAGATTGGGCCCTGGAGGCAATATCTCAAGGGACGCGGTAACATTTTCGGGCAGTTAACACCGTATTTTTCCGAACTTCGAGCATATCTCTCTATCCGCAAACTAGAGTTCGGGGGTCGTGCTAGGCCAATCTTTTCAAATAGGCAGGATTGGAACGAGGGAAGATGGAATCGGGAGTCGGAGCAGGGGTTTTCCCTAAATCAGCCAATTTATCTATCTCCTTTAAACTGTCAAACACTGCTAGTGTTTTTCAAGCAGAAGTCTTTACGATCCTGCAGGCATGAAAAATGCTTAGGAAACGCGGGATTGAGGGAGATATTAACATTTTCTCCGATAGTCAAGCCACGATTAAGGCTCTGACAACGCCATGGTGCAGAATGAAATTAGTAAACTTCTGTAAGGAGAAGATCAAATCTCTTGGGTGTGAAGTAACATTTCTCTGATCTGGGTTCCAGGACATAAAACATAAAGGGAAATGAAATTGCTGATGAGTTTGCCATGAAAGGGACTGAATTGGCCTTAGAGACCTCCTACCCGTTCATCGGCATCCCCTTCACAGTTGTTAAAGGGGAACTGCGCACATTATTTCTCTGGAATGCGCAGAAAAGATGGAGCTCCATTTCTTCAAGTGCTATTTCGAAAACCCTTTGGCCCCAATACGATATAGGAAGGACTCAGAGAGTTCTTTGGATCGACACACACGCGGAAAAGCTAGGGTTACCATTTACCCCCATCGCAGAAGCTGTGGGGATCTTTCAGATCTAAATCAAATCAATCTCCTCCATTACATCAACAGCTCTGGCTGGCTCTTGATATGATATCTGTCTGTTGGAAGTCTCATAATGGTATCAAAACGGCGCTTTAGTGCTACCTGAGGAGTGCCAAACTGGCACTTCAACCATTTCACCTACCTACCTATGCCCCGAAGCCGAGGCTTCTTTTGAGCGCCCAAGACCTTTATCGGGTAAGAGCATACTTTTGTCAAATTTAAGTCCGTAACTTTTTTGTGAAATTTCCGCATTTAATTTGCGCAGAATGCCAGTCTGCCTTTCCTATTATGAGACCCCAACAAGGCGAATGGAGTACTGAAGGTGGCGCCATTAAAAAACTTTACTTTACTCTGACGTCAGCTCTCCTCATAATACAAAACAAACGAACAAAACAAACAAAAGGAAAAGTAATTGTGAAATTTATTTGGGAAAATTCAGTGAATGGCTTGGAAATATTGTGATTTTTGAGATTAGAACTAAACAAACTAATGCAAACGAAGTGCCGCGTGTTAAATTATTAAAGCACAAATGAATACAAGCCCTGCAAATGCAGTTTTTTGCGTGTATATGCGGAAGACGCCGTGGCGAGAAAGTGTGTGTGTATATATATATAATTTCTTGTGTTTGGTTATTTCCATTGTTTTCGCTTACTCTTCTTCTTCACAAACAAGTAATTTCCCTTCCTTTTGTTTGTTTATTGATGGACTCTTACGACACGGCGAATTCGAAAGGCGCAATCTTCTTCCTATCATTCTTGAGACTGCACCATGCAAAAGTTAACGCAAAACTGTCATTTCGTTAGCAAATGAATTAGGCGGCAATTCCCCTAAAATACATTCAACTGACTCAATTCAAAAAATGTCATTACCAGAGGGGCAGGGACGGTACTTTCCCGAGTTTTATTCTCAAAAATAAAATGTAAAAAGGGAAAGACAAAACCAAAAATGTAGCAAGTTGCGAGGTAACAATTTTCTAACGTCGCAAGCACTGAGTACGCAATGAAAAAAAAATTGTGTCCCAAGAATCAAGTTTCTACTGCAACTTATTTCTCACAACTATTTAGAGAATTAGGCGACTCCTCTTCAACTCCATTCCCGATCTGAAATCGAGCTGATCTCGCTTTCCGCCACTTTTCTGCCATCGTACTGGAACGCTCATTGAATCTCCTTCCTAAGCGTTTACTCACCAACTACTCGTACTTTTTTTGCCATTTGGCATTTTTTTCTTTAGTGAACATCCAAGTGCGCATACTCTTCACGTCATTGAATAAGTGTGAAAAATTTCACTTTTAATATTCTTGCTGTAAAAATTCTTTTCGCCATTTGAATAGCTATGCATATTTCAGAATATGATTGACATCTACACTAGCGTCGCCACTACAACGCCACAAAGCTGCTGCACTCGCATCCATAAACAAAGAGTTGACGTCAGTTATGAGGCGCATCGGGTCAAGTCGTGAGAAAGGATGTTGAGGTGGCTGAGAAGACTGAGACTGCGAAGGCTTGCAATAGTTCACACTTTGATGATGACCAAAGAGCTGAAGATTTTTGCTGCCGCTGCGAGACTGAGTGTGCAGCGAGCAGCGTTTGGAATTTTTCACTTGCGCACCGCAGAGGCGAAGTCCTTTTAGTCATGCCTAAGAGCGCGATTCACTGCCAACCGGGTGGCTATGTGGTGGTGGGCTGTCTATATGTCTGGCTGATCGGCTGCTTGCTTACTTGCAAGAATGGTTGGTCGGTTGGTTGGTCGGTTGGTTCGTTGGCTGCTTGCTTGATGAGTACATACGGCCCCTAATGGGCTGTAATGGTTAATACTTAAGTGTTTTAAAGGCATTCATAATTTTGCGAAATTTGCGAAAGACATTTTGAAGCCGACAGTCGTTCACCGCCACTGCCGCCGCCTATTCGGGGGATGCATGATGGACATTGGGACGATGTGGCGAGTTGTTGTTGGTTGTGCGCAACCAAAGTATGCAAGCAACCTGTGTTTATGAGCTTACTCGTACATACTTTGTGTATGTGTGTGTGTGTGTGATTATTTGCGGATGTGCATGTGTTAGTGCCGACTCGTAAATATTCAACTACTTACTTAATTTTCAAGTCCATTTCACAGTAATTACTCAGCGGCGAATGAAATGCTAAAAATATTCAATTTAACTGTGGCTAATTTGTGCGCAACAAATCGATGGCACAAAAGAGCAAACAGCCAAGAGCTGCCAAGAATGGACTTGCATACATACGCACATACCTACGTGGCGAACGGCGAAAGGCGCATAGCAAGTGGCAAATGGTAAAGTTGGCTGCCGCTACTGATGCTGCCCGTTTATTGAAAGCCAACGCAGTAAGATGAAAGCGACAAGCAAAAGGAATCGCTTACTCTCACAAATACGAGCACACACAGGCGGAAGTTTTATAAAGGGGTTTCCATTTGTTTTAAAGAAAGTGAAATACTGCCATACTTCGTTAGCGGAACCGGTCCAGGACTGTGATTACCAAAACATTTGAGGAATAAATATTTACTAAGTCTTTATTAGGATCAGAGAACAAAAATCGGAAAAGTGCAGATCGATTAATCTACAGAAAATATCTTAACTCGCATTTTAGTAAATTGTGCTAAGTTCGACAATCATCAACTGGTATAAAATATCGAGCATATCTTTGCCTCAGAAGAACCATTCACAGAAACTATTTGGCCGAGCTCCTCCTCCTATTTGTTGTGTGCGTCTTGATGTTGTTCCACAAATGGAAGGACCTACAGTTTCAAGCCGACTCCGAACGGCAGATATTTTTTAAGCGGAGTTTTTTCTTGTGATCCATTAGAAACAATTTTTTCTTTATATTGGTATTTCACCGAGATTCGAACCTACGTTCTCTCTGAATTCCGAATGGTAGTCATGCACTAATCCATTAGGCTACGAGGACCGAGAACTCTAGATTCCATCAATTTTGGACGCAACATTAAGCTGCTCGACGCAAAAAGAGGGAGAAGCTCGTCGTAAATAAATGTCAAGGATGAGCTAAGTGGGATTAAAGAATAAGAAAGACCCTCCTAGAGAAGTAATACGCATGCGCCAGCGAAATATATGGAGTCGTTGGCACTATAGCAGTCGCTATGGGAAAGAAAAGGTGAGCCCACCGTTTTTTTTTTTATGTATCGCAAACCTTCGACAAAGTACGACATGAAAGGCTCCTAGATTTGTTTACGTAAAACACGAAAATTTATATGCGTCTCAAAAAAATATGAATCCAGATTCACTTCATTTAGGGTCCTCTGCTACCTCTATTTCCATTTCATTGATTAGTCGATAATCCCATGCGTCGACGATAGATTTGTTTACGTAAAACACGGAAACGCATATGCACCTATAAAAAATATGAATGCGGGTCCACTTCATTTTGGGTCCTCTGCTGCATCTACAAGTATTTCATCGGTAAGTCAATAATCTCATACGTCGACGAGGCCAAATATCTGGGCAGAACACTTGATGCTGAACTGCGCCGGAAAGCTCATGTCAAGAAAAAGCGAGAAGAGCTACATTTGAAAAAAGCTATTCTCTATCCAACGACTGCAAAACAAAATCCTGTGGCGCATAGTAACCACGCCGTACTATGTAAGGAATAGCTGTCTTCATCCTGATCTTTGCATAGCTATTGTGACTGAAGTAACGAAGCAATTTGCCTTAGCTCACAAATAGAGTGTAAAAAGCATGCCAATGAAGCAGCATCCAGCTTACTTCGACTGAGTGCTTTTCGAAGACGATTAAAGCGCACAACGCTAGCAGATCTTATGGAGAGGGGCAAGTGGGGATTATTTTCTTAAGGGGGCAGCCTGCTTTAGAGGCTTCAAAAAATCGATTTTTACGTGGATTTTTTTGGGAAGGAAAGAAATATTCGATTGAAACGAAACTTTTAGGTTTTATTGCTATATATTTCAGCAGTCTTCTGAATTTTTTTTATTAAAATATATGTCGTATTATGCCTGGTACAAGGATTTTGCCGAGGCACCTCGAGTGTGCATGTGCCGTGCGGCGGGAAAGATGCACGTCGCAATTTTTATCAGAAACCAAAAAGCCTAAAAAATGTTTATTTTAGTATAGTATAGCTTCTAGTTAAACCAAGAAAATTAAACAAAAAGTGAGAAATTCAAAAATTTTTCGCTAATTAAAAAAAAAAATCATGTTTTTGGAAAAACAAATTCACTTTAGATTGCTTAAAAAGTGGGTTAATCATAACTTTCTTAAGGTTTTTTAGGTTCAACTAAAATAGAATTTAATTCCGAATACAATCAATGTTATCTCGTTTCGATAGGACGTTTAACTTTTTCCCTATCTTTCCCACCAATTAGGAAAAATCGTAAAAATAAAAAACCGAGAAATCACACTTCGAGCGATCCGGCCGCTCGTATACGAATACCTGCTCGACGCTTGCTCACAATTTCTTCTGTAACTTCGAAAATATTTTGAATTTGCTTCTGAAATTTTTAGGACACATTCTTGGATAGTTTGGGAAGACATTTATGCAAAAACAAAAAAATCGATTTTTTGAAGCCTCTAAAGCAGGCTCCCCCATAATGCCTTTCTTAAAACAAGTGAAATTATTAAATGAAAATGGCTTATCCTTGATTCTTTTATTATAATAATATTAGTTGCATTAATATTAGTAGCAATTGTACAAGGCTTCTGAAAAATATCCTAAGGGTCGTTGAAAAAACGGGACCCAAGCAATCGCCAGCTGTTTAGCGTGAACCCATTTTTTTCGAGTATAATACCTCTCGATTCTGTAAACAAATCAGTGTCGCCATAGCTTTCTTCGCACTCAAATTTTGTTTATTTTAAAGCAGACTTCATCCCAGGAAATGTGCCACAGTCACACAGTCCAAGCTTTGTCGGGTAAGACACAGAAATGCTGCTTTCAAACTGTACATTTTTTGCTGGAAACGCAGGCTCACGAAAGAAGAAGCAAGGTAAGTGCCAACGAAGAAGAGATGGAAGGCCTCAGTGACTGTATGAGGTATATACCAGATTGATTCAAAGCTCTGCATAATATGCGGCGCTGATTGTTTTATCCTTTGTAAGTACGAGTAGCTCATCATGTTCGTCCTATTGTATGGCGCAGAAGCTCAAACGATGACAAGATCCGATGAAGCCTCTCTTGAAGTCTTCGAGAGCAAGATTCCGCAAAAGGCTTTTAGACTTTTCTAATTTGGTGACCGCGAATATCGCTTTTACGTCGACATAGCGCAACGAATAAAGATCCAACGGCTCCGCTGGCTAGACCATGTCGCTCGATTGCATACAAATGCTCCAGCTCTAGAGGTATTTGATTTGATATCTGCTCGTGATAGCAAAGGAAGAGCAGTAGCTCCTTTGCATTGGAGGCACACCAAGTGCACGAGAAAGAAACGACTGGTGCACTTTGTTAAACTCAAGCCAAATTGCTTAAGCGGACAACACGCCAATCAAGAAGGAGTATATTCTTCTTTTCCCTTTCTTAGCTAATCGACGTGAATGACCCTGATCGCATTGCAAAACACAATCGTCATGACTTTGCTTAACAACAGATCCGCCTTGACTTTGTTGTTGTTGTTGTTGTTGTAGCAGCATAAACATTCCTCATTCTTACATACGGGGAAAGCTGCTGGAGTGGCAAACCTTGGCCGGATATAAATCCGGGTCGTTTCGGTAACGTAAAACCGACTGCCCTAGAAACGCCGCCTTGACTTTCTTGGGCTTCGCTGCAGCACGAGAAGTCTTGACTGTTGCTTGCTCTTTGGTGTATTATGATGAGTCCATGTTTCTCCTATGGCTGAGAAATAAAACAGAAACTCATTCTTATCGCGACTGAACATTTTGAACCATTACTTTAAATTTTGTAACTGGCATAAACATCATTTATTAGATTTTGGTAGAGCTTAGTTTCTAATTTGTGTTGTGTGACTTTTTATTGTCCGATTTGTGTTGTGTGACTTTTTAGTGCCCCGAAATTACAGGGGCTTATAGTTTGATTTGCACAATATAGGAATAGGAGTTAATATAGTTATTATGATAAACTTCTGCTTGGCAAAAATGCATTCGGAGACTTGACTATTGAGGTGCCCGCTATTTGATAAACTTTTTGAATCAGTTGATGTTTCATGTTTCCGATGGACTGTAACTGCGGATCCGTCGAGTGGTAGTAACGCACAAACCCACTCGGCTGTGGGAACCAATAGCATATCGTTAATTTTGATTGGCCACCCCTGGTATGCTGTCTTCAGTTGGACCACCAGCGGCACAACTTTAAGAGGATGGAAAAAGAACTCCATATCGTTACATCATAGTCGAAAAATAAGCTCAACAATTTTATATACAATATTACGATATTAAGTCTTTGAAGAATATATTAACCTCTACGTCCTTTATATGAAATCCAATGAAACTGATCGTTGAACTGATCCAATGAACTGATTTGTTTTAAAAGAAAGATTGTAAGAAAAATATATCGACCTGTATGACTTGGCGTAGACGTCAACAACCTAATAAGGTTCCTAAACCGCACAGACTGGATATAGTCCTGCTGCAAATAACTGTTAAACAATTTGGTAACGAGGATGTGGCAACAAAATGGTGCGGAAGCGCTAGTTGGATTCTGGATGAATCACCTCTCTAACCAACCAACCAACCAAGTCTTTTTAGAATATATTAACCTCTATGCCCTTTATATGAAATCCAATGAAACTGATCGTTGAACTGATCCAATGAACTGATTTGTTTTAAAAGAAAGATTGTAAGAAAAATATATCGACCTGTATGACTTGAAGACGGTACTTACCGCATTCGGTACAACGACGAGTTAGACACACCTATCAGGGGTGCAAATGTAATCAGGTACAACAAAGCGCAAAGGATTCGATGGCACAAATGCGAAAGATCTTCGAAACAAATCTACAAGGCGACAGAAGAAGAAGCCGGCCGACAAAACGGCGGAGTGATGAGATTGAAGGCGACTTTGGCTGATATCAAACGAAAAGTTGATGACCGTGTGACGTGGAGGCCAATTGTAACGCCAGCAATAGTTCACCCAGAACTGTGATTATATGATTCGTTTACCAGTAGAGTAGAAAAATTCATTCACAACAGTTATACAAGAATTCAACATTCGAAAGACCTCATTAAAGAGGCGAGAAAAGACGAGAACTTCTTTTACAACATTGTAACTGGTGATGAAAGGTGGTGTTTCCAACATGAGCACGAAACTGAATCTAAGCGTCCAAGTGCCGAATGGAAGCCCCCAGACGAGCCACCATCCAAAAAATCGCGTTTGGAGAAGTCAAAAATCAAGTCGATACTCATTTGCTTTTACGATTCCAAGGGAAAGAGTTCGTGCCAACGGGCCAAGCCGTCGATGCAATTTTCTATCTTGGCGTTTTGAAGCGTTTGCTGCATCGCGTTCGTCGAATTCGGCCTGAATACCGCGAAAGAAGAAGCAGCCGCTTATTGCATGATAAAAGACCATCTTATCGATGCACTCTTCTGGCTGATTTTTGGACTAGAAACCGCATTTTAACCATCAATCACTTACGGTATTCACCTGATATGGCTCCCTGTGCCTTCTTCTTCTTCTTAATTGCGATTTTAACCGAGGGTAACTAAGCGCGCCACTCGTTTCTTTCTCGTGCTAACCGGCGCCGATTGGACACACCAAGTGAAGCCAAGTCCTTCTCCACCTACCTTCTACCTCTTCCTCTGCTACCACCAGCTGGTACCGCATCGAATACTTTCAGAGCCGGAGCGTTTATATCCGTTCGGACGACACGCCTGTGACTTCTAGCTATTCGAAAAATTGCATTTCACCATGAAAGGAAAACGTTTTGCGCCCGTAGAGGCCATCGAAAAGGCTTGTACCGACATCCTGAAGGGCTTTCCGGTCAATGTGCTGAAACACTCTTTCGAAAAGCTTTTAGATCGCGCAAGAAAGGGTATAGAGGCCAGAGGGGACTATTTTGAGTAAATAAATTCGAAGTTATCGGAGCAAAGCTCCTGTCGTTTCAATTTTAGCTCAGTCTTGTTTATTTTGGACTTTACTGTGTACATCAATATGAAGCAAAGAAAGGAGTGGGTGGCTCCAGGAGATACGCCAAAGCGGGGAGTTTGGTCGAGAGGTGGGAAGAGGTTGTAGACAGCTACGGCGAATATATAATTGATTAACTTATTGATATAATTATTGTTTTTGTTTAAGTAAAAGTTTTCAGTAAAAACGCTATGAGCTTGTTCCCCAACCCCGTAATATATAAATAATTGGCGCTTACACTCTTTTTGGGGGTTTGGCCGAGCTTCTTCTCCTATTTGTGGCGAGTGCCTTGATGCTGTTCTACAAATAGAGAGACCTACAGTTTAAAGCCACGTCGGAACGGCAGATATTTTTTATGATGGGCTTTTTTATGACAAAAATACACTGGGAGATTTGCCACTGCTTACCGAGGAGCGATCGCTATTAGAAAAAACTGTTTCTAGCATTTGGAGTTTCATGCACAGAGATTCGAACCTTCGCAGTTCCGAATGGCAGTAACGGACCAACCCATTCTACTTTGGCCATCTGAAGCAAAATTTTAAGAGTAATTTCAGCTGTCACCTCATCAGGGGCCCGGCAGCAGAGTTCTGCCCACTCATTTCCCGCGTAATCAAACACTCGTCCAATCCATTGTTGTTCAGATGACAACGAAGTAAAATGAGCAGTGCTTGCTTAGATTTTTTCGTACATTACCAACACAATCTCAGTTTTTTCGTAAACAAATCGCTGTCATAACCCCTTTTACGTAAGCAAATCAGCTGATTCCTTTAAAAGCGCTGAGAGCCGGTTAACAGGCTGATGTTGACCAGAACTCTGCACTCTGTACATCGTGGAAGGCCCACACATTTAAAAAATGTTTTGTTTTGAAAATAAATAAATGAGTAACCCTGTAGTTAGGTGTGCCTTAATAGCATCATTTGCTTGCCCACTCACACTCAGTACCAGAATAAATATAAATGGAATATAAAACATAAAACAGTTCATGTAAATGCATTGAGAGACATGTGAATGACAATAAATTCTGCAGTCAACAACAATAACAATACCAATGGGAACGCAGAAAACATTAATGATAACTACACACACACATATATACATTTGCATGCGGTACGCTGCAAGTCACAACAACCAACAGATTAAGACTTACCAAAGGGATATTCGCCCAGTGGCAACTATTTTCACTGTTGATCTTCCTTGTGATCCTTTCGCAAGAGCAAAGCGCAATGCAATTATGCATTGCAAACAAATGTATGCGCGACTACGAGATATGTCAGAATGTTGCCTCCATAGTCAGCGTGCATGTGGCAGCAACAAGATATTTTTCTCATGCCTCAAAGTGGCCACAAAAGCTGCTGCTGCTGCTGCTGCATGCCACAAACACAAACAACAGCAAAAAGACGGCATGAAAGAAAGCACAATAGAAGGAAACGTGCGGTCGGGACGAGGAGGCGTAGCAGGCGATGTCGCCAATCATGCAGCTACATTTCTACAAGAGCATGCAAGCCGACTGCTGCAGCAACAATAGCGCAAAATGAGAACACACATAAACACAAGAACAACAACAACAACAGCATTAACAGAAGCGGCGGCATCAGCAGCAGTAACATGGCCATCATCGGATAGGCGCATCAATAATATTGCCCTGCGGCTGGGATGGTCGTCTAGCATTTGGATTACATGCAGGCACTCGCACACACACACACACACATACATGCACACCTATGGGCCTATAAAGTTTGCATAGAAGTAGGCTTGCATGTTGTTCGGTTGTTTAGGCTCAATTCGGTTTGCTTTTAGTTCTTGGCTATTGGCTCTTGGCTCTTGATCTTCAGAAAATCGCACAGCGCCGCCGCTGCCATCGCCGCCATCGCCATCGCCATTCAGCGACTTTGCCATAATAAATGTCACAATTAATTGGATTTTAATTGTCTGTTAAGCAGCGAAATTAAGTGCGCACCCAGCAGCCAAACAATCGCCGCTTACATACTTACATGCAAATGGAAGCGTGCGCATATGCACACACACACATACACATTTATGTATGGAACTGCCAAGTTGGGCGGTACATTTTCATAGTGACTGCAGTCAGTTGCCAACGCATTTATGCAACTGTTTGTTGCATAGTTGCGAGGCTGTGAAGGGCACTTGCCTACGACTACATACATACATACATAAATGCGTTGGCTGCATCTGGGCTTACGCGAGTCTGCTTCCTTGCCAAGCGAAATATATTTGACGTAGCGAATTGAGGGGATTTGATAGGGAAAATTTGCAAATTTATTAAGAGACTTTGCATTGGAAAAGAATTTTGATATGAAATAAGCCGATTCACACTTCTTGCTATAAAAAAAGGACTACGAATTTGAATTTTCAATTAAACGTAAAATTTACTAATTTATTAACTGCGTAAGATGGGCGAAATGGAATAGGTACATAGGAAGGGTGAATTCGGGTTACGGTCTGGCTGTTAGAATGATATTTTAAAACTGCTGATGCAAGGAAAAATTTTGAAGGGCAAAGAGGAATTGGTAGGAAGAAAATGACATGGCTAGACAACATCAAAGAGTGGACAGGCCTCAAAACAACCGGCGAACTATCAGCAGCAGCGAAAAACAGACAAAAATATAATGACATCATTAATAATATGACCTGACAACCGTACGACTAAGATCATAATGACGATTGTATGTAATCGCGAACATCCAGCATGGATACGCCGATTAAGAAGAAGTTAGAATTTTTCACCATAGCCTTGAACTTTTAAAACTTTTCCTGGCTTTGGAGCCATAAAAAATAGCTAAATAATTGGCAAAACAATATAGGAATGCCTCAAAGCAAACACAAAATTATAAATTTGACTTCGAAGTAACTCTGCTTTAAGGCTCTTTGGAACTCTTTACAAAATTCTCAAGCAGAATTTTGCCATTCCTTTTGTCTGAAAAAATGGTGGCAAAGAAATGTTTGCATTAGATGTTTGGCAGTCTCTTAGAGGAGGAGAACAAAACGGCCACTTAAAAATAAAATAAAAAAATAACAGACGCGAACACTGGTAGATGTTTATCCGAGCTCTTCCTCCTATTTGTGGCAAGCGTATTGATGTTGTTCCATAAATAGGGGACCTACAGTTTTAAGCCAACTCCGAACGGCAGATTGTTTTTATGACGAGCATTTTCATGGCAAAAATACACTGGGAGATTTGCCACTGCTTGCCGAGGGGGCGATCGCTATTAGAAAAAATTTTTTCTATCATTTTGCTGCTTCATGCATGGAGATTCGATCCTAGGCACTCCCGAATGGCAGTCACGCACCAACCCATTCGGCTACGGCGGCGGCTAGGAGCCATAACTTAACTTAAATTCAAACAAAAAATAATCACTAGCACTTCTTACAAATAAAAAAATATTTTTTTATTAGTTCGAAAGTTCCTACTCCGCTTTTATCTACAAAAGTTCTCGCTTTTCCATGTTATTAAATAAGATATCGAAAAATACAGCCCGCGAAGAAAACACAGCCCCTGAACATTGTGAGAAATTTTGACTATTTATTTATTTATTTTTGGAAGCCAATCCCCGGCCAATGGGGGATGCAAAAGCAGTGCTTTCACAAGGCTTCAGAAAGCAAGAAACGCTTTTGTTAATCTCCGTCCAGTGCGGCTGTCCAAATAAATCAGCGTACCGAACTTCAAATCTTTAATTCAAATGTTAAGTCTGCCCTTCTCTATGCTTCTGAAACAAGGTGGCTATCAGCAGAAATCGTTCAAAAGCTGCAACTGTATGTAAACCGCAGCCTGAGATACATCCTGCGAATTTGACAATAGACAATTTGAATAGACAATTGAATATCAAATGCCGACTTACACCAATGATGCCAACAAAACGCCAAGTGGCGCCAGATATCAGAGAGCGGAAGTGGAGGTCGCTCTGCCATACACTACGCAAAGGAGGCACGGAGATCAGCAGTCAAGCACTAGACAGGGTCAGCAGGCATAGAGGCTCTCAGCGCCGGTGCATCGAAAGCGAAATAAAACCGGTGAACTAAAACCTTCCATGGCAGCAAAAAAAAGCAAAAGATGGGAATAAATCGGAGTGGAAAAATTGTTGATGATTTATTTACTTTTTAATTTCAATTTTTTTTTTAAATAGTTCATTTTTTAATAAATACCTTATTAATATATTACAAATTTCAAACTTTGTAAGATATAATATTTATAAAAATTCGAAAAATTTCCGTATTTTAAAACTTTAAACTTTAGAATAATGAAAAGCAAGATTGAGGTTGCTCAAAACTCTTGTAGACTCTTTTCCTTGACGCTGTCTCCACATAAATAAAAGTCCATTGATTTGTGATATGTTTTTTTTGAAGGGAAACTTCTTAGACGTCGATGGACGAGCGAGAATGGAGAGTAAAATTTCAAGGCCATACAACGTTTTGGGCATTTTCGTTCCGCGAGTGAGAAAAACGATATAACGTAGAGGAAAAGGAGAGAGAGAGCTATACCTTATATATATCTTAGATACACTTTAGGCAATTTCTCCTAAGTTTCTCCTTTTGGTTGCTAATTTCCAGTGAGAAATAATACTGCATACTTTTTGGCGCTTGTTTGTTGGTGCAAATTGGTAGGAAATATATTTTTGGTGCCTACTTGTTGGCGTTATATTTCCTTGGTGACTACTTTTTGGGGCGTTTTTCGGCCCCCACTTTTTAGCGCCAACTTTTTGGCGTTTATTTTCGTTTCCTGGCTAGTACTTGTGCGTACTATAAAGTGATATCCATTCCGGCGTCGGATTTATTGGTATTGCCTTGCGGTAATTTGTGTCGTTACTGCGGTCCTGGAATCGCTGCATTTGTGCGGGTGATAAATGCTCGGAGTAGTGCGCCTTTTTGCCACGGTTTGTGTCCGGCGTTTACCTACACCGGTCGACCCTTCTCCGTTTTTTGTAAATTTCGTCTATTTGTATTCTCTGCAAATGTTGTGAATTTACTTAGATATATATTCTTTTTTTCTCTCTCTCTCTCTCTCTCTCTCTCTCTCATTCTCTCTCGGGTCTCTCCCTCTTTCTTTGTCTGCCTAGAAAGTTTCACTTCTGTTATGTGTACTACGGTACACGCACTTTTCTTTTCTTTTCATTTGGATGACATGACCTAGCCAGCGTAGCCGATGGATCTTTATTCGCTGCACTATGTCTATGTCGTCAGAAGACTCATAGAGCTCATTGTTCCATCGGCCACGATACTCGTCGTCGCTAACGTGCAAAGGTCAAAAAAACCTTCCGCAGATGTCGTTAATATCATCGGCATGCGCCAGCAGTTGTACGTTTGATCTTGAGTGCTTGAGCTATTAAGTGCTTCTGCTCTTACAATACTGTAAGCGTCGTGTTAAAGAAGTCACACCAAAGAGAGTCAACCTGTTTGAAACCTCGTTTGGTATCAAACGGATCAGAGAGGTTCTTCCCAATTGACGGCACCGCTGGTATTGAGCAACGTTATTTTGTGTAGCCTTATTAGTTTTGCGGGGCTACAAAATTGAGACATTGCGACATACAGGCAACTCCTTTTCGTGCTTTCGAATGCAACCTTAAAATCGACAAAAGTATGGTGTGTGCTGATTTTCCTTTCATAGGTCTTTTCCACTACTTAGCGTATTGTGAACAGCTGGTCAATGGTGCATGATCCAGATCTAAAGTCACATTGATAAGGTCTAATGAGTAGGTTGATTGTGGGTTTCAGAATTTTGAACAATACGCTCGCTCGAACCTTATATGCGATATTAAGAAGACTAATTCCGCTGTTACGTGGCTGTCTCCTGATCGAAAAACGTGGAATCAGATCGATCATGTCGTGATACAATAGATGGAAGACACACTTCTAGTGTATGAGATATACGTACGATCCGAGGACCCAACATCGACTCGGATAATTACCTTGTTGCAGCCAAACTATGCGCACGCTTCTGTGCGGCAAAAACGTACATCTAACTACGCAAGGAATGTGCGACATCGAAAAGCTGCAATCACAACAGACAGCCAGAAGATTCGCCACTCGACTCTCACTCCTGCTCTCAGAGAGTACTGCCCAACAAACCGGCATGCACGTGCAATGGAGCAACATTTCTCGTTCCGTTCATACCGCCGCCGAAGAAGAAATCGGATTCCGGCGATCCCGAAAAAACAGTTGGTCCGACGAGGAATGTCATGCTGCCGCAGAAAGAAAGGATGCCGCCTATAGAGCCACGCTGCGATCGGGTGCAACGCGAGCTACGTGGGATCGCTGCAGAGAGCTAAAAAAGGAAGACAGACGTATTATCCGACAAAAGAAATGAGAGGCCGAAATACGTGAGTGCGAGGAGCTTGAGATGCCGGTTTGCAAAAGGTTTTAAGACCGGGACGTTTTCCTGTAAGAATAATGAAATCGATCTGGTGACTGACATCCGGAGCGTACTTAGATTATGGAGGGAAAACTTCTCGAACCTGTTACATAGTGACAGCTGCGCATGTAACAGAGACTATGAAGATCTCGATACCCCAATCGTTGACGGCGGAACTGTCCTTCCGCTACTCGGCCATGAAGAGGTGAGAATAGCGGTAACGCGGCTAAAGAACAATAAAGCCACGGGCGCCGACGGTCTGACGGCTGAGCTATTCAAATATGGCGGCGAGGAGCTGGTAAGGTGCATGCTTCGTATCATATCTTACCAATTACACAGTTTTTAACGCATGAAAAATGTCGCTCTCCTTACCATTAGGATCTATGTTGACCAGGCACTGCCAAGGGTTCCAGAAGATGGCTTCTAATTGAATATCGATGACAGCAATAGTTTCATTTGCTGTTGGATGGTTAAACTGGTTTTAAGTTCTCAAAATAAAAATACGAAAATTAATTATGCGGATTTTTTCTATAAATTATATTCAAATCGGAGTAAAAAAAGTAGAGAAAAATTTTACTGTATCTAATAAAAAAGTTTTTTCAGCTATAACAGGGCACTACCTAATAGGCAGACACGTTCAGAGAGTGGGCGTGTAAACACAAAATACAGGGTGACAAAAAAAAAGTGTATGCAACGTTTTTGAATGAAAAAAATTTATCATTGAAACAAATTTTTGAAATTTTAATAGACATTGTTTGAGTAACATTATATTCAGCCAGTTTCGAAGTAGCCACTTTTAGTACGAATGCACAAGCTCAAACGTTTCAAAAAATTTTGGGCTATAGGCCGTAGTTCGTCTACCGTTATGCGAGCCCACTCTCGACGCAACGCTTGCTTCAGGGACTCTAAAGTTTTGTGGCGTTTTGCACATGCCCTTGCTTCCAAAATCGACCATACGCTGTAATCTAGCGGATGGCCACTCTTGGGAAGTAATGAAAGAGGGGAAATTGGCTTTGCACCACTCATGGGTTGTTTTTGCTCTGTGGGGTGGATATCGACGATGTTCAATAATGGACGAAGGTACAGGGGCTTCTGTAGACTAATTTCTGTCGTTTTGATGAATGTGAGTTTGTTCAACGGTAAACAGCTTCTCATCAGACGATTTTTACCCAGCCCGTACCTGCGGCCCGATGTTGGAGCGAGCGACATCTTTCGAGTCCTACTTTCTGGTTTTCATCCGTGAGCAGCTGGCATTTTTGTAGTTTATAAAGCTTAAGTCCAAGTTCTTTTTTTGCTATAAGGCAAACTGATTCACGATTGATGCCTGTCTCACGAGAACTTTTCCTCATCAAGACCATAGAATTTCGTTGCACTCTTTTTTTTGATGATTTTTCGGTTGTTGGAAGTTTTAACAGTTGGTTTTCTTCCTTTTCCAAGACGGTCACCTTCATTACCAAGCTCCTTAAATCGTTTGATTGCACGAGAAACCAATGAACGTGAAATTCCAAGCTTCCGTGCTATCCCGCAGTTGCGTGCGCCTAGCTGATGCAGGGCTATAATAGCTGAGCGACTACTTGACATCGTTACACAGAGCATTTAAAAAGAGCTGGAACAGAAATGAATACTTTTTTTGTACTTCAGAATACACACAACAATCACAAAATAAGAGCATTCGCAAAAAAAAATTTACTTTCATTTAATTGCACAGAGAAGTTTGTATGCAGTTATTTTTTGTGACCCTGTATATCTAGATGAAGTGTACAATTCTTCATTGAATTGGAAGATGTCAGGGATCTTCAAAAATTTTCAGTAGATCAGGGATCTTCTAATATTTTTGAAAAGTACACTCTGGTTTCAGGAGTGAAAAGGACAAGCACAATGGGCTATGAACCAGTGATGTGTCACACAGTGGACAACCACTTCAACTTAACCTAACCCAGTAAAATATATTATAGAATTAGTTCGATGAGATAAACTGGCTCAGATGACATTAAGCGACTAAGCAATAAAATAAGGCATAATCTAGAAAAACCAATTTGCCTGAATTTGGCTTGAACAACAACTAAAGCGACAATAAAACATCGTCTAACGGAAGGTAGCGTGAATCGCTCAGACAACAATTCGTCTACATAAGGCCAACAACAGACACATTTTCGGCGCACATAAAAAGTGTAACAGCCGAAAAAGTGCGGCTGAGGATAAAAACAATCAATACATATGCACACACTTACATTCATATGCACATACAGTACCTGCCCATTGAATTATGACCGATGGTATTTTTTCTGAAAACTTCAAATATCAGGTAAAATTTTCAATCTAATTTGGACTTGTCCAAATTAAAAAGGGTATTAAGGGGTTTTTAACCTGTTCTTAGATGTTTTTAAGAATTTTCGGTCAATTGGCCTGCGGCGATTAGAAAAGATCAGTTTTTTTGCTTATAAGTGAAAAGTTAAGAGTGCAAGTGCCAGTGCGAATTAATTCGATCTTGTGTGAGCAGCATAAAAAAACTAATTGAGATCGTCTGAAAAGTGAAAGAATTGAATAGTGAATATTCATATATCTAAAATACAACAACAGCAAGTACAAAATATACATATATTTTGAATTTGTCACGTGGATTATCCTGCTTTTTTTTATATTATCCAGGTTTTTTTTAGAAAACGGGCCGAAAGTCGGATTTAACATCGAGACAAAAGCAACAAATTGCAGTTCTTTTGAAAGCCAAGAACCTGGGCTATGCAGACATAGCAAGAGCCGTTGGAGTATCCAAGGCGTCTGTGGTAAATGTTGCCAAAAAGTTGAAAAATGCCATCAACATTTTAGCGGTAACTTCAAACAATCGCCAAAATTGTCGCCGAGAACGCATCACCTCAATCAGGCAGGATCGCAAAATCGTCCAAACAGTTCTCTGGAACAGAAATGCTTCAAGTCGGATGATTTTAAGAAAGGTTGTGGAATAAATATTTCGGAAAGAACGTTACGACGACGCTTATACGAAAATGGACTTCTTTGCAGACGACCAGCAAAAAAGCCAAAACTGACACCGTGTATGCGAAATCGGTGGAAAATTTGGGCACAAATTCACAGAGACTTCAACGCGGAATATTGGAAAAAAGTAAGTTGAAAAAAAAAATATTTTTTTCCTTTGTCAAATAGCAGTAGTAAAAAGATGTGAACATTCACACTTTTTTGTAGTTGTGTTTTTCTTCTTACAGATTATCGTCAGCGATGAATGCCGATTGGAAGCGGTCACAAAAACAGCAAATTTTGTTAGCAAAAGAGGCGGAGAACGATATTCTGAAGATTGTGTGCTTCCAAGGGTCAAACACTCCCCCAGTGTTATGGTTTCGGGTTGTATAACCTCAGAGGGACCAGATCCGCTACATTTTGTTGAGGGAACAATGCGCTCTGTCCAGTACGGAGAGATGCTGGAAAACGTACGTTTGCTACCATATTTAGAAACCCTGAAGTGTGCGAGAGACGAATACACCTTTATGCAAGATGGAGCTCCATGCCACACATACAGGATGAGCATGAATTGTCTGAATTCAATGGAAATAATGGTTTTGCCATGGCCTGGTAATTCACCGGACCTTAACCCCATCGAAAATTGTTGGGCATACCTCAAATCGGCAGTATACCAGCGGAATAATACCACAATACAACAGCTTAAGGAAAACATCGAAGATGTGTGGTATAATGACCAAAATCTTAAGATGAAGATAACACAGTGCGTAGCTAGTATGACTCAACAAATTGCAGCCGTCTTAACAGCAAGGAGAGGAGCCACGAAATATTAGTTTAAAATAATTTTTTTTAATGCAAAAATGTCAAGAAGCTTTTAATAAAAACAAACATGTTAACTTTTTTAATGCTTCAAAACCGTTTGATTTTTATTCGCTCTCAAAGCCATAAATATGTAATTTTTATCATCGGTCATAATTCAATGGTCAGGTACTGTATAATACGTGAGCAAAACACATGCGACCTTACGCCTTAGCGAAATATACATACAAATAATTTATTTACAAATGTAGAAATAACAAGTATGTATGTGTGTGTGTGTGCATGATACATATGTATGTATGTACATCCAACCAAAAGTTAAAATGCTAAAATAATACACACACACACATTCACGGGCGCGCACTCACTTGTGTCAGTGCACGGAAGACATTCAACCGCAACGTCACCGGCAAGTCAATAACATAACGGCAACAGCCATGCCGTCAACCAGAAGGACAGCGGCTGCAAAGGAGTTTCTGAGCTTCGAGTTGTCCCAACACGATTTTGGCTCTAACTTTTTGGCATTGCTGTTGTTGGTGTTGGCTTATCCTTAAACGCGTCTACGGCGACGACACTGTCACAACTTAAGATTTTTTGTTTTGTTTTTCTGGCAATTTTTGTTTTCGTTTAGCCGCCTGCTTTTTACGTTAATTTTCTACATTATAGAGTTACATATAAATAAATAATATACCCACATGCTTATGTAGTAGGCACACACACACGTACAAGTACAGACATACACACACACACCCACACACACATTTATTTTTTGCCCAAACTTCTTGCCTGTTTTTGGCTTTTTTTTGTGTGTTTGGTTTTGTTTTCATTTGGCATTGGGTTCCCTTGACGCAGTTGCCGTTGGAGGCGTCGTCATCATCTTCTACTTGTCGGTGTCGCTGCTATTATTTTTGTTATTGTTTCCCTTTATGGTACGTACGAAAACGGTCATTGAACTTTGCAAGCGGGTACACAGTGGGAATTTTTTGACACATTTTATTCAAAAATTAACAGGATCCAGTTTTTAACGAATTTTAATAACATTTTTTAAATGCTCGTAAATGATTGTGGAAGAGATTGTTAAGGCCACGTCATTCTGCTAGTTGCACAGGTTAGGGACTGAGACCATAGCCTGTTGGCGGCACTGATAGTGTGTTTATCTATAGGCATCTTACAAGTTGCTAAAGGTGTAGGTATGTTCGCTTTGTCTGGTTGGATCGGTAATGCGGTACCCAATCTCGCTGGTTCATCTGCTTTGCAGTTGCCTTCTATATCTCTATGGTGCGGCACCCAGAGCAGGTTTATTACAAAGTACTGTGATAGTTCTGTCAAAACGTCGATACATACTTTTACTGTCTTCAAGTTAATATTAGGCGATTTTAAAGCTTTTAGGCCCGACTGGCTATCTGAATATAGGTTTAAATCTCTTGTTGTGAGGACACTTTTGTTTAGGGCTAGTAGACCTTCCCTGATAGCCAATATTTCAGCTTGAAATACACTGCAGTGATCGGGTAACCGGAATGAGATGTTGGCATTCATTCCTTCACAATGAAGGCCTCCGCCTACTTGATCATTCAGCTTGGAACCATCAGTAGAGATACTGATTCCGCTTTCATTGTCCATTACCCCATTGTCCCAATCTTCTCCCGTTGGGAAGGTTGTGGTAAAGGATGTGTTTAAATGCAACTCACTGAGCTACAGAAGTCTGTCGTTTGATGTAGGAAGGGGTGTATTCGTCTAGTATTCTTGCGTGATCTCTTCTGTTAGTGGGTAAGTTAGAAGATTCTCTCAACCTAAGTGCCGATTTCGCCGCCAGCTGTTTGCTGTAGGCCTCAATCGGTAATAGGTGCAGCATGACATTCATCGCTGCCGTGAGACTAGTACCCCTTTCAATACTTTCTAGGCATTTCACTGTTGTTCTTTTCTCGAGTATTGGCCACCAGACTAAGACAACGTATGTCATGATAGGCTGTACCACTACTGTAAATAGCCAGTGTAGTATTTTTGGGGTTAGGCCCCATTTTGCCCCCACAATTCTTTTGCTTGTATAGAGTGCTTTGGCTGCTTTTTATACTCTATCATAAATCGTATGTTTCCAAGAGAGCTTCCTATCTAATACTAGTTCTAGGTAGCTCGCCTCTTCTCTAATTGATAGTGTGATTCCCTCAAGGTTATGGGGGTTTAGAACAGGTATCCTGTATTTTCTGGCGAATATGATTAATTCTGTTTTGTTGGGATTTATCCCAAGATCAATCGATGAGGCCTACCGGCTTACATCGTTCAAAGCATTTTGCATTATGTTCCAGAGGGTATCTGGGAATTTCCCCCTTATTAATATTGCAACATCGTCTGCGTAGGCCACTACGTGTATCCTCCTTTCCTCTAGATTTTTCAACAATTGATGCATTGCCAGAATCTAGAGCAGAGGAGAAAGTACACCGCCCTGAGGGGTGCCCCTCTTGACGGATCTGCGTATCGTCGAGGGGCCCAATGTCGAAATTACGAGTCTGCCTAGTAGCAACTGTTCTGTAAGTTTCACAAGGCCCTCGGCGATACCGAAATCAGTCATTGCGCTTGTAATGTCCTCCGGTAGGATGTTGTTGAAAGCGCCCTCTATGTCTCGGAAGGCTACCAGAGAATACTTTTATTTTTATTTATAAAATTTCATCATGGAAAGACTTACGCCTCAACAGCGGTGACTTTTTGATGCCGGGAATTGAAGCCCGTGACCTTCAGGATATTTGATTCCAACAAGACGGCGCTATTTGTTATATAGCCCGTGAAACAATGGATTTACTGCGTTGTCGTTTCGGTGAGCAATTTATCTCCCGTATCGTAGCGGCCTCGGTAGTCTAGCGTATGTGCACTAGTCTGCCATCCCAGACGTTGTATGTTCGAATCCCACGTAAAGCAGGGTCCTCGCACTTTTCCAAATTTACCTACTTTCCCTATTTCTAAAAACAAAAAAAAAAATCTTATTCCTCAAACACTAAAATGTATCCTTTTCATCATTTACATTCTTACTACTGCACAATAGTCAGCGCATTATTTGCATTGTTGCTGCTAAAACAAGCAAACACAAAGAAAACATATACAGTTACACATTGCATCAGTGGCGCCAGCAAGAGGAAGCGGGCAGTCGCGCAGACACACCACTTTAGCGAAGTCCTCAACCATCTGTGCCGTGCGATCCTTCTGCCAGAAAAATGTAACACACAGATGGCGCTCCAAGCAGTAAGAAGGTGTTGTTCCTAACCAACGACAGTTGAGCATTTCCACCACTTAGGACTGATAGCGGTGGGCTAATCACCTACACTGCCAGAAATCAAATAGATTAACGAAACCAACGCAAGACAAGTCTTGTCAAGGCCCTATGCTCCCGAGAGAAGTGAATAAGGAAAAATATCGAACCACTGGATTGGCCGCCCAGATCGTGTGATATCACATCTTTAGATTTTTATTTGTGGAGGTATGTAAAGTATAAATTCTTTGTGGATACACCACAATTCAGGTATTGGAATCCAACATTACAAAATTTATTCACGAGATACCGGCCGAGCTGCTCCAGCGAGTCATTCAAAATTGATGTTTACGGATAGCCAAATTACGGCGCAGTTGCGGCCAACATTTAAAAGAGACTATTTTTAAAAACTAAATGTCACGAATAGTTTCGCAATCAACTCGAATTTTCGTTGTTTTATTTCAATTTGAAATCCGATACCTCTAAATTGATCACAGAAATATACCACAGATAATATGCAAATTTTCAATTCCCGTTAAGGGGTGAAATCATCTCCTAAGTACCTAAAAACTTAAAAACTAATTTCTTTCAAAGACAGACTTGGAATATTCAGTAGAAAAATTCGTTGCCCGTTTGTACTTGCGGGGGCCAAATTAAAGGTCAGTTCAAGGTCAAACATTGAATATTCGCCGGAAAATTGTAAAAAAATTGATAAAAATGTTTTTGAGATTGTTGAGTCCGAATTCGTTGTCCGTTTGTACTTGCGCGGCCAATTCTACCACTATATCCATTAGGCTTTATTGGAGTGCAATTAATAGCTTTGAGATCGGAGAAAGCACCCTTGAATTAAGGTGAAACTCCTTCCACACACGGCACCCTGCAACAAAGTAGATGAAAGCGAAGGAGGATTTCATGAAGTGAAGGAGGGAAATTGCTTTGGAATTTTTGATTTCTTTGGAATACTTCGTGGAGCTTGAGGGAGCTGTGCTAAGTATTTTATTATTTCATTCGTCACCTGAAATTCTCAATATACTTATGAAATAATTTATGGGTATGTTTCGGGTTTGGAAATAATAATCAGGCTCTTCTCAATATTATCAGGAGTTGTTGTTGTTGTTGAAGTGGTTGAGTATGTCCACTGAAATAATCCTAATTATCACCGTTTTACCACCCCCGTCCTCGTATGATGATGTTTTTTTTTGTTCTAAGTCAGATCCATTTAGTGAGGTCCAAGTATAGCAGCAAGTTCTTCAGCTCGATGTCTGAGATCTCATTAATTTGCTGCAAGAAAGGCTTACCAAAGGAGCGGAGTCGTGCCCTAGCTAGCCCTGGACATTCACATAAGTAGTGGAAAAAACTTTCCTTCGCTCCTTCCGCTTCACAGTTTCTGCAGATGGGATTGAAAGAGAGGTTGAGTCTGGCTGCATGTTGCCCTAACTTCCAATGACCTGTGAGGGTTGCAGTGATGCGTGAAATGTTTGGCCGAGAGCATCCTGCATTGGCAGGAGTCGTTAAGTTCTATTTAAATCAGTAAACAAATGAGCTCACCTTTATTTTTTCATGTTCCTTCAAATCGGGTGTGTCTATGTGGGACTTTGCTGGTTTGCGGGTTTGTATTACTCTATGCTGTGGAATGAGATTGTGACATTCCGTATTTCCCGTTTAACTTAACAGGCATCAGCAGATTTGCTTTGTGCGTAAGAAAATTCTCAATATTGTATGCAAAAAAAAATTTCAAAAATTATCGCGATCTCTGAGCAACTTCGAACTTGCACATTATTGTACTGAAATTGAATTGGCTGAACAACTGCATACCCAGAAGTTTTTTAAGAATTCACACAAAAACTTAACTCTTGTAATTTGTTAAATTTTTATGAATTTTTTTTTGACTTTGTTTCGAAAGGCTTTTACTATATTATAAAATTGAACTTACATGAATTAATTTCGAATTTTTTGTTAAACAAACCATTTATTTAAGCATAAAGGTGAAAAAATATTTTATTCAAAATATTGTCCATCGGAAGCGGCAATTTTTTCCCATCTTTCAGGCAATTCATGGATTCCATCCCAAAAAAACTTCTCATCTTTTGCGCCAAGAAAGTCATCAAGTCATTTTTTAATACCTTCAACATTGGTGAACCGTATTCCAGAAAGGTGATTCTGCATCGACCGAAACAAGTAGTAATCATAAGGAGCTATGTCTGGGCTATAAGGCGGGTGAGGGAGAATTTCCCATCCGGCATTTTTCCAATAATTTTTTACCGGTACTGCAACATGTGATCGAGCATTGTCATGATGGAAAATCAATTTCCCGTGTCTGGTCGCCCATTCTGGCCGTTTTTCGTCTATTGCTTGCTTCAAACGTATCAATTGTTGCCTGTATAGCTCTCCCGTGATCGTCTTGGCCCGATTTTAACAGCTCATAGTACAGTACACCCTTCTGATCCCACCAAATACAGAGCATTACCTTCAAACCATGAATATTCCGCTTTGGTGTCGAATTGGCGAACACATATGATCTTTTATGCTTTGGGTTGTCGTAATGAATCCACTTTTCATCGCCAGTGACAATACGGTGCAAAAACGATTTCTTTTTGTGGCGATTAAGCAGCATTTCAGACATGCAACACCATCTCTCAACGTCTCTCGGCTTCAATACGTGTGGCACCCAATTTCCTTGCTTGTGGATGTATCCGGCGGCTTTTAAACGTTTAGAAATGGCTTGTTGGGTGACTTCCAATGTTTTTCCAAGTTCTTCTTGAGTTTGACATGGATCTTGACCGAGTAATGCCTCCAATTTTTCGTCTACAAACTTTTTTGATGGACCTGATCGGTCTTTGTCTTCTGTGTCAAAATCACCACTTTTAAATCGTGCCAACCACTGCTGACATACTCTAACCTCTGGAGCATATTCAGGATAAGCTTCTGAGAGTAAACGATGTGCTTCGGTTGCACTTTCCTTTAAATTGAAGAAGAAAATCAAACCTCCCCGCAAAAGCTGTTTTGTTGAAATGTAATCTAACATTTTGACTCTAATAAAAAAAATTTGTGTGTTTACTAATATTCAATATGTTTTTATAAAAAATTAACGAAAAAAAATATATCTCATATTTTAAAAATATTTTTTTCCCTTGTTCACCCCGCTTGGAAGCATAGGGCTTCGACAAGGCCTTTCCATTGTACACGTTTCTGGGCTGTAGTTTTTGCGCCGGCCCATATGATGTCGGCATCTGCTAGTTCGCGCAACGTCGATCTTCTCCAAGTAGTCTTTAAAACGTAACTTAATTATGTGAGCCCAAGTGCATGCAGCTTTCCGAATTTGCCCACTGTAACTATTTATCCTGTTCGGATATTCCTATTACCTTACATATTTGCGTGTTTATCCTGGGTGTTTATTTCAGCGTACTTGTGCATACATACGTGCAAACATATGTACATATTGTATTTGTATACATCTATGTAAATATATTTATTTATTTTTGTATATTGGTATTTTTATGTTATTTATTTTGTACCTAGAAAAAAATTGAAATTCAACTGAAACGCCAATGTGTGTAATGTTTCCGATGAAAAAGGTGCATTATCCTCGGAGCTAAGAAAAAAAGTTCGAAGCGTTAAGTGCATTCACTTTGCCATTGTGAGAGGCCATGGCGCGATTAACGCATTACACATACACATACACACACAAACGCTCTAAGAGACTAGGTGAAATAAGAAACACGTGAAGGCATTGTAGGCGTAATCAAGCGGCATTCCATTGACTTGGCTTTTTGATTAAACAAAGAAAAGTTGTACGAGGGTTTTGAAGTTCATTGAACCTATTGGAGAGTGCAGATAAAAATGTAGGGGAGCGATTAAAATAAAAATAAATACTAGTGCACTGGTAATGAGTTGTGTTTAAGTGCGTGGCAGGAGGGGAGTTAAGTCTATAGATGCAGTTACGATTTATACTCCTGTGGTGCAGAAAATAAATGGAATTCTGGAAAATTTGACCAAAAGTGGTCATCTTCAGTAACTGCAACTGCAAAGTAATCAAATGTACTGAAATGGAATGGATTTGAAATATAAGAAAAATTGCCCTGTACAGCTGGTCAAATAAATTGATCTGTGAATGATTTTTGTTTTTGATGTCAGGAAATATGTTTTACGTTTGTAATTTAAAGGTGCCGGAATTTTTTCCTGATAGTGTGCATCTTGAAAACGTCTTGACGGAGTGTATCTAACGTGCGTTTGTGAGTTGCCACTATCAAGAAAAAAATCCCGACCATTTGAATTCTGTGGTATTTTTAGTATCATATTAATTAGATTGTCTCTAAAATCAGGGAAAGCAATATTTGAATAATTTATCTTATTATAAACGTAATCGTAACCTTCTTATACCAATGCATAGATTTTTTGGGTGAGGAATAATATGATGTCATTTGATTACATCTGTCTATGTCAGACATATTTGCGTTATAATTATCTATTGGCTTTTTCTCTATTGGCTTTTTCTTCGAGATACCATATTTATTATGCACGTCAATTAATTTGGGATGGTTTTCCGTTGTGATGCAAAACACATTTCGCTTGTCTTTCTACTTACTAATATAGACGTTGCCCTGTCTTCTGCATATAAGTTCTCCTTTTTTGTATTTTTTTGTGCATTACGACTTTCGGATTCATTTTGCGATTGGTACGTAAGATTCCAGTGGTATGAGTTTTAACAAAGTTATCGATTGCTCCATTTAACACTAATATAGTACTTGTCCATAAATAATGAATGGCCCTTCGATAAATATGGTTCCATTAGTCTCATAACCACAGAATCCACTACAGATAAGGAAGACACCTCATGTGTTCCTTTGCCTTTATATAAGTCTACATATATTGAGAGCATAGCCATCATGTGTACAAATCTCATAGAATTTAATTCCGTACTTATTTTTCTTTGATTTTATAAATTGCCGAAAACTTAGTCTCCCTAGATGCAGCATCATAGATTCATCTAACGATACATTTTTATCATGTTTGTATGCCGTTTGAAATGAACTATTTACAAGCTTCAAACGTCATTATTTGGTACGGATTCCCAATGTAAGCAACGCAAACCTGCGCCCGGTCATAGATACCCCGAAAATTGGATGATTATACAGGGCCCGCCATCTATCGTTACGGATTTGAACTAGGTATTATTTGAAGAATGGTAACACTTAGCTGCCATCTGATTTGACAGAAAATTAATTTTATTCTTCCGCTGAACGAAAATGGTTGTGTATACGCTCAAAGAACGCTGGGAAATATTACGACATTACTTTGAAAATCATGGTAATGTTGCAGAATGTGAACGAAAATTACGTACGGCAATGGGAAGAAGAAAACCACCGAATGAAGCGTATGTGCGTCACTTTGCGAAAAAAGTAAGAGAAACTGGGTTGCTTATTGACAAACCAACGCGTGACCGACCAAAAACCGTGCGTACACCCGAAAATATTACTGCTGTGGCCGAGAGTGTTCGTGAATCACCAGGAACAGCAGTTCACCGTCGTTCTCAACAATTGGACATTTCGGAGACATCATTGAGACGAACTTTGCGTAAAGACCTTGGTATGGTAGCCGAGGCAGCCATATGAATTAAGTTGTGTTCCATTATTAACCGGAAGGATTGTACTTCAAAATAAAAAAAAAAGTTTGGAAAAATATTGAGTAGTTTCTTTTTTATAACATCTTTTATTCCGTAAAGTTATATGGCGGACCCTATATAAGGGATTGTTAGACCAATTTGAATGCATTTTATTGTAGCTGTATTTATTTGAGCCTGCAACAAACAAAGGCCAAATAATATCTCCATTTCTTAAAAATTTGTTTCTGTCAAACTCTTTATCAGGCAATTTCTCGTATGTGGACGTGATAGTGAAAGCAAATTTTTCCAATATTCATTTGGGCAACTTTCATTTAAATCAGTGCTGTCCAGAATGAAAAATGTGAGTGGATAAGTGAGAACGAGAGAATGGGAGCAGCCCAGTAGGAAATCTATATTATATCTTTAATAAAATCTTTAATATGAATACTTTCGTGGCAGCTTCTTAATAAAAGTACATTCGGTAAATGACTTGATGTTAAACTGAGCAAATGAACTTTAAGTCCGAAAAAATTGTCTCACAAAAATTTGTTGTGGGAAAAAGTGAAAGGCACTGATAAGATATTCTTTTCAATATTGGATATAATTGTTTTTCTAAATTTTTCCAGAATTCAATATTATCTCCGCGTGGTGGAACGTTTTCGCTTTGCAAGATGATTAGCTCGGACTGAATTGCAAATTCATACTTACTTATATCGCATTTGAAAGGGTTTTCAAAGATGTCAAGAAATGGTTGAAAACAAACGAAATCCTGAAATCTGTCTTCAAAATTGTTAAACAATTGTTCGAGAAATGCAATATGATCACTCGGCTTAACACCCTCATGTTTCGTAATAATAAGCGAAGTTTTCGGAAAATGGAAATGAAGTTCCCTTAAAAGCAAAAATAGTTTTGTTTGGAATTCATGCACATTTTTCACAGCATCGTTTATTCCTGTTTCTTTTCCTTGAAGCTTTAAATTGAGTTTGTTCAAAAAAAAGGAGACATCAGCCAAAAATGCTAAATCCATCTATTAAAGATCGAACTAGGGTGTCTTCATTAAAATTAATTTCAAGAAATTGCAAAACTTCTTCCCTCAATTCAAATAACCTGTTGAGACAATCACCACGACTTAGCCAACGAATGTCTGTATACATTTTTAGGTCATTATGCCGAGCAGAAGTTTTTAAAAAATTTACAAATTTTCTGTGGGTGAGGGAATGGTGCCCTCCCCATATTTCATTGATAATCAGTTCTGCACGTTTCATGACAGGATAACCGCTCATAAATTTTGAAGCGAGTGCAACTTGATGAATAATGCAATGAAAATGTCTCCCAGAAATTCCATTTTTATTCAATTGGCCAATGAACCCTTCATTCTTGCCGGTCATAACGTTTGCCCCATCCGTGCATACTCCTACAAATTTGTTTGCATCGAAAACTGAAAAAACGTTTTCGTTTACTACGTCGCACAAGATCTTTCCTGTAACATTCCCACCGAATGTTTCAAGAGAAAACATTGTTTCAGTTATTTCATAATTTACGTTAACTGTCCGAACACATATCGCTAGTTGACATAAATCATTAATATCGGTGGTTTCGTCCAAGCACAGAGAAAAAAATTGACAAACATTAATTTTTTCCTTCACTGTGTCCTTCAATGTGTATTCCCAGTTCATCAATCCGTCGGGCTACTGTTTGGCGGGATATGGGTATATTTTAACTAGCTCTGTATTAAGATTCATTTTTTGAAAAATTTTTAGACAAATGTTTTTAACAAAAACACCATCTATAAAAGGCCGGCCTTGTTTAGCAGTATATAAGCTGGATATGAAGATAGCTCAGTTTTCATTTTTATATTTGATTGCTTAACAACTTCCTCATTTTCTACTTTAGCCAACCACCCTTTGAATTTTTCCAAAAAGTCTAACTTTTTTTCTTCATGTAATCCCTGACTAGCTTTTTTGTCTAAAATTTGTATATTTTTGTGGGAGGAATCGAAATGCCTTTTGATATTACATCTATAGCCTCCTTTGAACGACTTGTAACATAAAAGGCATTGCAAGTCGCCAAAGGCATTTTCTAGCATAAAAAAATTCTCACAGGGCATTGCATTGCATTCACTAAGCGTCGCGGACAATCGTGATGTTTATTCGTTGCTGGTTTGCTAACGACTGAACAATGGAGAGTAAGAATACGTGTGATCAATTGATCTATGGGATGGATAGTACTGATTTAAATGCATTATTTCCGGAGACCAAATTTTACCGAAAATCTCTTTCGGAGTTTTACAATTTTTTAGATCATCAGCTATATCATTTAAGGCCAGTCAAAATGAAATTTCTGGAGTATCTTCATTCCCATTTGAAATATTTATGCCGCTAGAATCTTCTGAATCAGAAGAAGATGATGTTGATAAGTCCATATTGTTTGACGAAAATATATTAGCGGTACATTCTCTTGGGTTTTCGCTGAATTGCTCATATTCTATCACAATTTATTGATTTCATTTCCAATCATTTCCGTAATACACTTACCAATATCTTGATCTGAATTAGAATCATCAAATAGTCTCAAAATTCGCGTAGGCTTCTTACGTGAATTCATTAAAAAAACTGAAGTTTTCACTTTAATCTCAAATGTCTAACTGAAGCAGATAGTGAAATGTCTAAGCATTTACAAAGCACATTGTTGAAAGTAAGGACAAGTTTCAGAAAAAATGTGCAATGATACAGTCAGCTCTCTCTGAGAATTCTACGAAATATAGATGTTGTAGCATTCACATCAAGTATTACACTGGGCACCATCTCACAAAGCTCGCGTGAACCAAGAATGGCTAAAAGCCGAACTTCATAATGTCCACACAATGGATCTCAAATTCACCAGACGCAAATCCGATGTATTACTTTTTTTGGGCCATTTTGGAGAGCAAGGTCCGAACTAAAAGATTCACCGGTCTCGAGACGCTGAAAAAACCCATTGTCTGCGAGTGGGCCAAAATACCTGCAAGTCACATTCGGGCAGCTTGCGATTCGTTTCTGGACCGTCGCAAGGCCGTAGTCAAGGTAAAAGGTGGTCATATCGAGCAAAAGTAAATTGATTCTTAATTCTGTATTATTTTCACACATTTTTTACTTTGAATTGAGTTTTCCAAACTAAATTTATGACCTTTTTAATTGGTTACCCTTCTAGTGCGGGACCCTGTAATATTTGGAGATATTTCTTCCGACCTCAGCATTATTTGTGACTACACTTCATTAAAGCTTTTCGTTGCTGAACTTGATTGATTGACTGCACGAAGACACCATCATCCGTCTCCATTTAACCACACACCAACTTGAAGGAGCTGCCATTCATAACCTTCCAATCTTACGAGTAAATACAAATTATGCTACATTTGTACCTAAAGTTGTGTCCTCACGCACGTGCCATTGACGGACGTTGCCTTCTAGCGGCTCAATCGAGTCAGAATACACGCATACATACAAACATCAGCGACAACAACAACGGCATCGCCATCAAGACGAGTCGACGCACGTGCCTCTAGACATTTAAGGATTCGCTTAGCAAAGTTTTGCAGAAAAATACAAAATAAAATTATACACACACACACACACATTTATTTTCGTACAAAGTCAATGGCCTCTCGGTGCTGCGCTGCTGCCGCTATCGCTTGTTGCTTTATTTAGCCGCCTGTCGTTGAATCCGTTGTTGTGTTTTCGCTTTGTGCCGACGCTTATGGCACATCAAATGTCCTGCAGGATATTTCATTGTGTCTTATTCATGCTTACTCGTACAATTTGGTATATAAATAAATGAAAGCACACACATACACACATACATACATATATTTTGATGTGGTTGTGTATGTGTTGGTACGTTAATAAAAATGCGTTAACATTTTATTAGGCGGCGTCATGACGCAATCAGCAAAATGTGTGCGTGTTTGTGTGTGTGTGTGCACAGCGCCATTTTCAAATATGATGGTGTGTGGGTTTCTCTGCGGTTCACTGAGCTGTTTCATGCGTCTGCATTTATTTTATACATGTATGCATGTGTGTGTGTGTGTGTGCCTTTCTTGGCTGGTAGCAGGTGAACAGGACATTGAACGTCTGTTTGATGTCTGCCAACGTTCTGCGTTTCATGCCGCGTAGGTTGTTTGCCCGGCTGGATATTTAGAAACGCGCACATACACACACCTACGTATGCATGTACAAACATATGTACGTACGTAGTATGCAGTTATGTATTTTTGGTAAGTCGAAGGAAAGCTTAAATGTGTGTGTGCGTGTGAATGTGCGAAATAAATGTGTAACTCGTTAGAAATGGACAGACTAAAGTATAAAAAAATAAGAATGGGAATAAAAACCTTTACATATAATTATTTGTGAGAATTTAATGTGGCAGTCCTGCAATCATCATTGGCTTATGGTAGTAGCCCGGTGTGACGGGTTCAAAAAATGGGATTTTTGTTTTTTACATTTTTCGGAAGAAAAACATCTTAAAAATATACTATAAAAAATTCAGACAGAAATTTTAAATGTTTTTAAAGTTATAGCTAAAATAAGAGAGCGCGCCGTAGTGTGTATGAAAGCGCGTGACATGCCAGCAGCAGCTGCTCTGACCGTCTTTAAACGCGTTTTTCTCAAAACCATGTTTTCGAAATTTCGGGGAATCACTGACTCAAAACTATTCAACCGATGTGGCTAAAAATTTAACCCGTTATTCTAGACACACATATCTAGATCCCGGACTTTTAAAACATTTAATTTTTTTAATAATAAACTATTTAATTTAAACAATTTATGAAGAAAAAAAATTATTATAATAATTATTAGATTTTAAGAACTTTTTCACAAGTCCGCCGTTTTTTTTTATTTTTTTTTATTTTTATGTATATTTTAGGTTCGGGACCTAAAATAACGTCTACAGAATAATAATCTCTTTGAATTTTTTATTTCAGGTGCCTTTGGAAGGCTGTGTGTTTCCCCGAACCAACTCATCTTTTTTTAAGGACTCCACTTTGACGTCAAAAATTTTAAACAAATTAATATAAAATTAACTACAAAAAATATTATACAATATACAATATTTATTTATTTATTTCTTTATTAAAAGAGTAACAATTATACATAATTATTCCACTTAAAGAGCTAAAGCACTGGCTACTATGGCCTTCGGTTATGATTTCTTTTTTTTTATATACTTCAAAACACCAATAAAAACATGTAAAAACTTTAAAACGATCGCATTTCATTTTCCATTTAAAAAAGATTCATGAAAAAAACGTCGAAATTTCGGTCGTTACTGCGGACTACTACCTTATACGAGTACCCTAGCTTTTTCCGGTTTTTTGTACCAATGCTGAAGAATGAATAGTCCACAAGAGGCCATTTTAGAATTAAAAACAGTTTGGTTATCTTCATATTTACTTTTTATTTAATTTCAATAGACTTTGAAATACCATTTCGCTTGATCTTTGGTATGAAGATTCCTCACAGAATATTCCCAACATTTTCGGTTTGAGAATATTCCCAACTTTTAATTTCGGACAAGTCCACTACGCAGGCTGAACGTCATAATTAGTCATCTGGTCCATGGAAAAATTCCTAGTAATGGTAACTAAGTTTGGAAATATGTTTACGAAATTGAATATGCAATATAAAGGGTGATCAATTTAGAGATATCGGATTTCGAATTGAAATAATTTACATTTGTGACATTTAGTTTTTAAAGATAATATCTTTTAAATGTTGGCCGCAATTGCGCCGTAATTTGGCTATCCGTAAATGTCAATTTTGAATGACTCGCAGGAGCAGCTCGGTCGGTATCTCGTGACTTAGCTTTAGTATTCAATGCCTGACTCGTCGTGTATCCACAAAGCACTTAGACTTTACATACCCCTACAAATAAAAGTCCCTAAGATGTGAGATGGGTGGCCAATCCAGTGGTCCGGGACGAGAGATAAATTTCTCGTCGAAACGACGACGCAGTAAATCCATTAGTTCACGAGCTGTATGGTAAGTAGCGCCAGTAGCGTCTTGTTGGGTACAAATGTTGTGGAGATCACGAGCTTTAATTTCCGTCATCAAAGGGTGGTTTATCATGGCGCGATAGCGTTCGCCATTCACTGTTACATTGGCGTCAGCCTCGTCCTGAAGAAATATGAGCCGATTGCGCCTCCAGTCCATAGGCCCCACCAAACGATTGCTGTCAATTAATGTAATGGATGTTCTTGAATGGCTGCCGATTGCTCTTCAGCCCAAATACAGCAATTTTACTTACTTTATGATGTAGCCATTAAGCCAAAAATGGGTATCATCGCCAACACTCGATTTCCGTAATTCAATTGTTCGATTATGTAATTAGTTTGACTGTAGTCACGCGTAATCTGTCGAACAACCCCTATAGGAAATAATTATTGGGCTTAGAGAAAACAAAGTTTCGGCTTCAAAAAAATATCGAACAAGTGCATGGACTACTAAATAATATTCGCAAAGTATTTGAACAGAAGAAATATTGCACACCTGCATTTCTCGACATATCCCGGCGCCAATTGGACTAAGTGCAGCCAAGTCCTCCTCCACCTGATCTTCCGACCATATTTTGCATAGAAGCTGATGCATGCACCTTACCAGCTCCTCGCCGCCTTGTTTGAATAGCTCAGCCGGCAGTCCGTCGGCGCCCGCAGCTTTGTTGTTCTTTAGTCGCGTTATCGCTACTCTCACCTCGATATGGTCGGTGGCATCGAGATCTTCACATTCTCTGTGACATGCGCAGCTATCATAGTTTAACAGGTTCGAAAAGTGTTCCCTCCATAATTTAGGCTCTGGATGTCAGTCACCAGATCGCCGTCTTTGTTCTCGCAGGAAAACTCCCCGGTCTTGAAACCTTCTGTAAGTCGCCGAACTTTCTGGCAGAATTATCGGGCTTTGAGGCTTGGGGAAAAAAAATTAATAAAAAAAAAAATTAATAAATAAAATAAAAAAAACCATGCTTAATTTTTCTCAGAAACTACGGAGTGAATGCTATGGGAAACAATGACAGTGCAGTTTCTCTTAAGCGGATACCTAAGGGACTTTGTTCGTTTATGGGGGGTGTCCACATATGAGAAAATTGTAAAAAAAGTTAATAAAAATAAAAGTAAAAAATAAAAGTAAATAAAAGTTATGAGAAGGTTGTCCGCTCAAAAGAAAAAGAATTAAAAAATCTTAAGGATTTGTGGTATGTACTGAAACAGTGTCCACTTATGGGAGGTGTCCGCTTATTTGAGGTGCCCGCTTATGAGAGGTGCCCGCTTAAGAGAGGTGTTCGTCACAGGAGAGTTTTTTTTATGGGTGGGTCCATCTGGTAAAGAAGTTCCAGGATGTCTTTAACTTTTGAGCAGTACTTAGCGAGGGTTCGATATCATGTGGGTAAATACTCGTGACGAGCAAATGTTTGAGCTTTTTCAAGATGCGACTTAGCCCATTTTTATTTTTCATTTCAATGGCTGATTGTGCTAAGGCTGGCCTTTTGAACTTTTTTGGTGCTTCCCAAAGTGAAAACATTTTATGCTAAAAAATACCAAAGTTTTCGATAAAAATATATACCTGTGGGCAAAAAGTAAGGTGAATTTATTTGTCAAACTTCGCGGGATTAAAATTTCGCTCTAGTTATTTCTTTCATGAATTGGCAGCACTGTTAATAACATCTGGGCCAACTGTCATGTGAATGTCATTATCAGTAATATATTTACGCTTGTGTTTACCAAACGACCAAGAGTGCATTTTTCGATTTTTACAATGTCTGATTTGATTGAGCAGAGAAGTGCCATCAAATTTTGTTTGCGGAATGAAATTTCGGCTGCGGAAACGTTTAGCATGTTGCAGAAGGCATTTGGTGATTCGACCATGTCGCAGAAAAATGTTTATAAGTGGATTAAGGAGATAAAAGTTGAATCGAAGAAGGTGCTGATGGCTATACCGGACTATATGGACTATTTGGCATGTTTCGGGGATTGGCAAAATCATTGGCATATGTGTATTTCATCGAGAGGGGATTATTTTGAAGGGGATGAAATTGATTTACAAGAATAAATAAAGATTTTTCATTTTACAACCAAATACACCTTACTTTTTGCCTACAGCTCATCAAACGTAGTGTTGCAAAGGCCCAAAATATAAAAGGCAACCCTCGTACAAATTTTAGAATATATTAAATTATATTTAACACCAATAAACTTTGTATGTACGTAAGTATGTTACGCATTATTTTTTATCCAATAACTACCTACAAGTACTACTTACATAGACGAGCGCAGGCCAATAACCTCTAATGATAGTCTTTTGTTTTGGTTTGATAATCTCTGAGCTATAAAATTTATTAGTTAGTTACGCCTCTTATTAGTAAAAAAAAATGTGCAAATTTTACGGTTCATTTTGCGAAAAAAATATAACAAAGGAATAATCTATTAGAATAGAAAACAAATGAATCAACGAAAATTGTGAAAGGCGGCTAAATAAAACGCCTCTTATTTAGTCTAATGAAAATACAACAATACAGAAGTCAATGGGATACTACTTTTGACAATGAACTCTGACTAGCGGAGCTCAGAAATACATACATACATATAAATAGTATATACTTTAGGCTTGGTAGTCTCACTGAAATTCGCAACATCAAATTCGCATACGATTTCCTTTATTATGAGTCAGCTGAGCCACAGCTGGGCATACGAAAAGAAAAGTTGTACCGAAATAGCAAAATTGCAAACAAATGCTAAATCTCTTTTAGCATATTTGTGCTCTTATGTACACACAACGCTTGTGTGTCTGTATGTATGTATGAACAGCTACATAGATAGTTAAACTTAGGTCCGCACATGCGTACGCAAAATACGTCCGACCGAGAGATGAAAGTCAATTAATCTGCACACCGGGGCATCGCGCGCCAGTCAGCAAAGACACGCTTAAGAAAACTATTATGGGTAAGAGAAGAGAGTCAACAAAATAGACAAAAAGTGGGGAAACAGCTATAAGATGTATCGCAAAGGTCCCACAGCATACAGTTGACAGCACAAATTTGGGTCAAAAGCTGTGCGAATTTGCAAATGCGGTCATTTACGCTGCGCTGCGCGTCCAATAGTCGGCATTGATAGGCTTCAGTTAGCGCATGGAGCGAAGCGATTGAACTTTGCAGATTTGCAATTTGTGCGAAACGCGTCAATATAAAGCCAAAAACAAAAAATAGTGAAACAATAAAATAATACACAGCGTAAAAAACTTAATTAGAAAATGTCTAAAGCGACTCGACAACTAAATGAAGTTGAACGCACTGCCTGTACCCTGTAAGAAAAAATTGATAAAAGGTAACGCAAAATTAGTCTCACTAACGGAAAATTTTACAATTTTTTGCGAATGGCGTCGTACGTCAATCATATTTGGCAGCTGCAGTATGCAAACAGACAAGCAACGGCGTGCGTAAATGTCAAAACAAAGATTTCCATCACTCAAAATTACTTTTTTATTTAGTATAAAAGTCATTCAAAATCAAGTTGGATGATTAATTTTGCGTTACCTCATAGAGAACAAGACCTGAGGAAACTCAGCTTAATAAAAAAGGAATGCCCTGGACGGCTGGCAAGTTTGAGAACTTCAAGGCATTACTTGATAGAAAATAGGCAAATATCAACTGCAAGAAAAACTTGCGGAAAGGGTGGATGTAATCTCATGTGAGCTGTTGAAATCTGTGAGGCCATAACGATCTATACCTGCCAATTGCCACGTAGAGGCTTGAGCCGAGAAAATGGAAGAAAAAATGCGAGAAATCACACGATCAAGATCACCACCTCTATCTAACACATGTTGCAAATTTTATCAACCCGAATTGGAGCTGCCATCAAACTCGCAGTATTCATAAGACATTACGCCTTCCGATAGCTGCTTCCACGAACCATCCCGAAGTTTGCCGTTTTTCAGAAGATATTAATGCATTACGCCAAATATTACGACATTTTTGTAGCAGATGGACGAGTGCAATGGCTAGCGATGCTCAATACTTCGAATAGAAAAAAATGCCGAGTGGAAGTTCTAAAGTTTGGCTTCCAATCTAAGCTGTACAATTGATGGTGTATACCGACGGTATTGGCATCAAGAATAGAATTGGCAAACTAGAAATAGTGGTTCCATTCGATATTTTCGATGTTTAGAAAAAAAACTTTCGTTGCTATCAGTAAAATTTTTAAATTTCAACGTTTCTTTTCAAACTGATTCAAAAACAAAAATATTCACTTAAAGGCTGAACATAAATTAGATTTATGTGATGTTTTCACTCCGACTTTATGGTTTTCGTACCCCTAAAGCAAGGATTTCGTCCCATAGTTTGATGCCAGCTAACCTCCCTTAGCCTTAGCTCTTCACTCCAAAGCGTCTCCTTGATGGAGTGGTGTCCAATGGCAAGGAAGAGCTCCCGTCCCATTAATGACGAAGCCGCAGCCACCCTCTCCGCTACTTCGTTCTCAGTTATACCCCTCTATTCTGTGACCAAAAGGAGCCGGCTACAATTATGCGTTCCTAACAGATTTAATTTCTCAATACACTCAAGGTCCAATGAGGACTTAATCTCCCAGCATGATAAAGCCTTGAGCGCCACCTGACTGTAGCTCAGAATGGCAATTCGCTCGTGTCGAGGTCAATCTTTTTTTTTCGTAGTACTTTCTCGATGTATTTCTTTACCGCGTTCCAGTTGTCCCCGCGTTCGAGCATTTTGCTGATTATGTTGCTCTCTCAGAGCATATCTCTCCGCCAGTCATCTGTCACAACTAAAAAACGTGTGTTCAGCGTCATCGCTCGGTGCTTCGCAGTATAAGCACTCGGTTTGCCCGTACGGTATAGGTAACTCCGGAAGTATCCGTGACCCGAGAGGAACTGGGTTAAGAAGTAGTTCACTTCTCCGAAGCTCCTTTGGACCCATTTGTCAATTGATGGAATACGTCTCGCCATCCATCTGGCACTCGGTTCAGTGTCCAATCGGCTTTGCCACCGCAGATGGGCCCAGAAAGTAAGCCTGCAGTCAAGTTGAATACCTAAGCATTTTACTACTTTTTGGGTCACTGAGGGCGTGTCGCCTATTTGCATGCTGACCTCGAGTGGCATGTGACCTTCTGCCATAAGGATGACTTCGGTTTTATGCTTGGCGAGTTCCAGGCCGTGGTCCTCAAGCCATATTTGTTCATGACTTGGTTCAGCTTCCTTTTAGCGTCCTCAGTGTCCCGAGCTGGTATGACCGCCGCTATATCGTCCGCGTATCCCACTAGGTATGTAGCTATTGGCATTTCTATGCTCAATATCTCATCGTAGCTCAGATTCCAGATATCGGGGCCGAGTATAGATCCTTGAGCTGCGCCAGACGTTACCCCCACACCATTGTTCTATGTAATCTCAATGCAGCTGTACTATTCTTTGGCCAATTCAAGTCTCCATTTCTAGACCAAAGTAATTTCTTACAGGGTAAATACAAAATAATGAAAACTCCTCATTGAGCGCTGACTAAGCATACGCTAGCTTAGATCAACGGACATAACGCACACACAACTGGCCGGTCGGTTGCCGTACTACACACACTTACTTATATATACATTTCCTATTGAATCATTCAGCGGTTAGTGGTCTCCCAACAGCTGCAGAAACGTCTCCGTTGAGGACCTCTTTTATGCGAATAGTTATTTCATAAAACATTTTGTATGCATATGTGAACTCACTTATTTATGTATGTATGTGTGCGCGCGGAGTTGCAAATTTTCACATGAGAATTTCAAAGTTAATTTAATGTTTACGCCAGTGTTGTGTTTTTTTTTTTTTTGCTAGCAGTCAAATATCTACCAGCCAGCTTATGAAGTAGCGGCAAAAGGCATACAGTGGCAGATGGCGCGGCGCGGCGCGTTTAGTGCCGTTCAGCGCTGATGTCGTACGCTATGACAGATACCAGCGCGTAGATATCAAAAATGCAAATTTTAAGGTTGGTAACTGCGAGCGAGATACATACTTTGTTGGACTTAAATATTTACGAGTCGTTGACGGTACGCGTCATTGTGGGTCATTGCTCGTTACGATTTTCGCATTTTTATTTGAGTGCGTAGAGTTTTAGTTGAAGATTTTCTCTTTATTAAATTGTTGGTGGTCATAATTTGCATTTCGACATAAAATTGATGCGCTCTTTAGTAAAATAAATGAATATCTTCTTACACGGGAAGTACATACAAATAAGTTTACTGACTGAATCAGGTCACTGCTAAGAGCAGCGGAAAATAATGGGTAGGCTAGATGGCAAGAGTAGCCCGTTTTGGTACCATAATATAGACCACTACCTGCGAAAGATTACAAAGCTTAAAGGAAGAAAACCCGTCGACTTACATCTGGCACTGTTGATGTCGTACAGGAGAGAAAAAGCGATCTAGGCTAGAGAACTGCTTCAGGCTTTCCCCAAAACGCACACTAAAGAACCTCAAGTACCTAACCGCCACACCCACACATTTACAAAGTAAGTGTCTCGTTCTCTACAGGCTCCCACCGCGTCTGCAATGGGGGTTGTACGGAAGTCCAAGCTTGTTCCGATCGCCTAGTGACCAGTGACCAGCGCTTTGAGGTTGGAAATTGAGTATTTTAAGCATGCTGCCTCTGTCGTACTGAGGCCAACTAAGATACTTCCAATAACAGGTGTTACTGGTGAATGGATTGCGCTATCGAGAGATGATTAACGATTTTTTATGGCCGGAATTGGATGGTATTGATCTGGACAACGTTTATTTTCAGCAAGACGGCGCTACGTGCCACACAAGCAACGAAACCATTGATCTTTTACGAGAAAAGTTTCCGGACCGTGTTAGCTCTCGAAGAGGTGATCATAATTGGCCACCAAGATCTTGTGATTTAACACCTTGTGACTTCTTTCTTTGGGGACACGTGAAAGAGAAGGGCCGATTCAAGAACTCTAAGATGGAATTCGCGAGCCTATTGAGGACATAGGGCAGCCACTTTGCAATTCGGTTATGGAAAATTTCATTAAAAAGGATATTGTTCTGTAAGCGTGGTCGTGGTGGTCATTTGCCTGATGTTATTTTCCGCTATACGCATACCTTCCTCTTTATAATGAAATAGACATCCGATCATTTATATTAAAAAATAGCATTTTTCTTTGAATATCAAAAATACACCTCTGTTTGGAAAACCCTATAGTTTTTGAGATAGCACACCATAACATAGAACTCCATCTGCTTGCGCTTGTTTAAGAAATAAATTGTGCAGTGTTCCTCTGATAACGGTCAACGGCACATCGATATCGAGATGGGCACAACGGAAACCGGTTCTTTCGATCCCTCCATAGTAAGCTCATCGATAATTTCATTTCCCTATATGTTCCTATGCCCTGGAACGCAGATAAGAGACATCTTTTCTGCAAGTTAACGTCTCGTTATCCTCCTTACTGGAGTTGGCCAGAAGAGAAATGCAACATAGCGACGACAGTGCTTTGTTCGCAGCTTGACTTTCGGAAGAGATTCTCTCCCAACAGCCATCGCTAAGCGACCTCTTGACTTGATTCAAAATTATTTTTGAAGCGTTTTCGACGCTGAGGCTAGAAATGTGAAATATTTTGGAGTCGCATTTGCCTCAGAGAGAGAGTGATAGTTGATTGTAATGTGTACGAGTATATGAATCAGGATTAGGTAAGCGAGAAATGCAGCGAGCAATACCTGATCATACCTTTTATTGCTATTGGGTAAAAAAGTGATTATTTATTGACTCCAGAGGTTCCAAATGCTACCAATCGCAGTTTTATTGCACATGCAACCTTGAATACTATTGAAGCCGGTGGTAATCAGTGGAGATTAAGACTTCCGCATAGTTGTAAGTTAAGCCAACCACGAAACAGAGATGTCCCTATGAAGATTGTACGAGCGGGTTCAAGTACCTCAGTTAGAAATGAAGACATCATTTTTTCAAACTTTTCCTTTTATTTTCAACATAGTTCCTTTTAGAAAGACAACGCTCCGGCTATTTTTTTAACCCTTCCAAAAAATAGGATTTGTAGACTGGCGATGATTTCCTCGTTTGAACTAAAGTTTTTTACCGCGAGCCATTTCTTCATGTTAGGTAACCAGAAAAAGTCACACGGAGCCAGATCGGGTGAATGTGGAGGTGCGGCAGCAATTGACGGCGACAACTCGTTATCGTGCTGAAACAGCACCTTCTTTTTTGACAAATGCGGCCGTGTCTTCTTCATTTTTTTGTGAAAGCGGTCCAATAACTCACTGTAGTATTGTCCAGTGATCGTTCTTCTTTTTTCTAAAAATCCATGAGGATGATACCGTTCGCATCCCAAAAGATCGTCGCTATGACCTTTCTGTCTGGAACTGTCTTCGCCTTTTTTGGAGCAGATTCACCGGGAAAAATGTATTGTTTTGATTGCTGCTCAGTTTCTGGTGTAAATCCAGTTGTCATCAACAGTGATATCTCGATGCACAAATTCCTTCGGATCCCGCTTAAATTGCTCCAAATACTGCTTCGAAGATAGCAGCCGCATCCGCTTATTATCGTCCGTGAGCAATTGCAACACTTATCGGGCCGACAATTTTTTCATCGCCAACTTATCATGTAAAATATTAATTGGCGTTCCGGTCGACACACCCATGGCCTCTGTTACTCCGCGCACTTTCGTTCGTCGATCAGCGAGAACCATGTTGTGGGTGTTTTGAATGATTTCCTCGCTAACCACGTTTGCCGGGCGTCTTGGTCGCTCCTCATAAAGACGGATGTACGCCCACATTCGTTGAGTCAATTTTTAACTGTGGGCATAGATGGCGAAGCGTCCCCATAGACACCATCCAACTTTGCATTGATCTCCACGCATTTTTTTCCACCCAAAAACAAAAAGCGAATTACCGAAAAATACTGTTTTTTTTCAATCTTTGTGAAAATCACGAAGCAGGTCTTACTCGAATAGCTGCCAAAGCCAAACAAACCTATCAATCAGTCTGAAATTTGTTTTTCCGTCATTTGATAGGTGACAGTACACGATGCTCATACCAACTTCCATCAGGAAAGCCCTCTGTTATCAAACACCGGTACTTTTTGAACAGCCTTCGTGCACTAAGACTTCAAAAACTGGATGAGGGTTTCAGCGAAAAGGAATAGGCTAGTAAATAGTGATGATATTCAATCTAAAGTTTGAGCTCGATAGCTTTAGCTGCCTCGTAGTTTTTGCTGTCAGATAGCGCGCTTATAATAACTAGGAGGCGTAAAGTTAGCTTCCTTTAGTTAGTTAACTTTTTCATAAACCTGTTGATCCGATCTACAGCGGTGGAGTATAAGTGGTGGTTTGAGGCAGATACGCCAAATTCCTTCCCCTATTGTTTTAGTTAGATTTGGACACCCGAGAGGTTGTAGAATTATGTTTCAAGACGTATATAATAAGTGAACTGCTTGATAGTGGCGGGTAAAAGAGCAATGGGGGCAACCAAGGGGCAGTTTTGGGGTTATATGTATTCGCAATCTAAAAGACAGACTTTTCAAACATAAATATTCCAGGCAGAGGTAGCCGCAATCAAGGAGGCAGCTGACGTGCGACAGTCAAGGGATATGTGAAGTGATTTCCCCGCGGATGGAGAGAATTGGGATCCCCCTGACTACCTGCGGTCTGCTCCTGGAAAGATGGGCATCGTGCCAACTCAGCGAGCGTTGGGCAAGTACACAAACTTGTAAGGTAGCGAAATCCTTCTGGCCACGTGTGGACCGTGGGCGCTCGGGCGAGCTTCATTTTGTGCTGGATGTATAGAGGATGACGTGGAATCCTCTCAGCACCTTCTCCTTAGCTGCACTGCTCTGGCGGCTCTAAGATCCAGGCATCTTGGCTCTTACTTGTCTGCTACGCCTGCTGATATACCTAGCTGACGTTGACATTAAAAATTTCATCAGCAGCACACAAAGTGGTTGGCGCAAACGCTGTACAATCATCGTTCATAATCCACACACTCTAAACCCACCCATCGGTCTTTCTCTTTCATCTCACCTCCTTCATAATGGTATAACAAAGGACGAATCCGTTTTTCTTCGTCCAAGTGTGCTCCTAAAACATATATTATTTACTTCTTGGCTTGCAAACACGATTTCATACATTTTGTAGTGATGCCTTAGAAAGAGATTTTGAGAAAACTCAGATGGAAATAAATTCTGGGAGTAAAATAGTTAGCAATATGAAGTTCGAGGAAAGGCTAAAAATAGTTTTCAAAGCCAGTGAACTGTGCCGAAAAGCTACGATGCCAAATACGTTTTTTAGCAACTCTTCCCAACTCAACCTGCGAAAATGGAAGATCATTTACATTACTTCGACGTCTCCAGAGCGGTTGAATGGGGTAGCATGACTCTCACTTCCTCTTTTTGATTGGCGCAATAACCGCTTACGCGATTTTAGCCGAGTTTAACAAAGCGCGTCAGTCGTTTCTCTCTCGTCCTAACCGGCGCCAGTTGGGCACACCAAGTGAAGCCAAGTTCTACTCCACCTGATTTTTACAACACAGAGGAAGCCTTCCTCTTTCTCAGCTACCACCAGCTGGTACCGCATCGAATACTTTCAGAGCCGGAGCGCTTGTATACATTCGGACGACATGACCCAGCCAACGTAGCTGCGGGATCTTTATTCGTTGCGCTATGTCTCCCATGTTGGAAATAATTTTAGAAAAATTTGCCGACTGTTTTTTAGGCATTAATATTATATTTATGAGAGAATTTTATACAAATCCTCACTCTCCCACGGAAAAAAATTACTAGTTGCGCCTGTTCGCGTCTCACACAAACCCATTCATCTACGATAGCCGTCTAAGTTAAGCTGAGCTGATTATCGTATTTCTAGTGAAACAGTAATCTTCAAAACATTACACTAGAAACCACAGTTCTGTTGATTCGACCTCTGTATGGGAACACATTTAAGTAAAACCTTGCACTACTTATATTTTTTATTCAGCTTATAAGTTTGTCCGATTAGATGTGAGCGCTCTCACAGTAATTCTTAGTCGAGTCAAGGATTCTGTCATTCTTGTTTTAAGCCGCTAACAACAGTAAGTACTTCATTATTTCAAATACGAAAATGTTTAAGCTAAAGAGAAATGATTTTACAACTTAACAATATTTTCTTTCATTTTAGTTACCTCATTTTATTTGCTTTATTTTCCATTTTTCATTTTTTTAACTATGCCCACAGAGGTCGAGATAAGGACTTAATTTCAAATTCATGACATTGCCCTTCCCGCGTGGATACCTCAACAGAATGCCGAGCGCAGTCTATTGGTATTCTTCTTAAATTTCTTCTTCCCCTTTGTAGGGAAAGCTTTCTTGTGCAGCGCATCAATAGGATGTTGTCACCTTTGCAATCGCCGTCGCGCGCGCCTCGACGCAACGACTCCGATTCGATGCGCCGCAGCAGAGTCATTCGTTTTCATTTCTATTATCCTGTTTGTGTGCAAGCGCGCTTCTCTATGATTTTTTTTCCTTTTGTTGGTATTGTTGTCTTACGTGCCTGCACATTTTCGTCGAGTCGCAGTCTGTCAGCTGCAGCTTCAGCGCAAAATTCCCGCAGGCATTTTTATTCGTTTTCATTGCGTTGCAGTGTCGAAGAGGTCAAAAGGCAAAATGTGGGAGAAGAGTGGAAAAGGGGGAGTGCAGGAGTACTGGCTAACAGCAGCAGTGAGGAATTAAAGTATGTATGTATGTAGATGGCCCAAACCCTGGGAGAGAGTCAAAGCTGCTGCTACTGCAGTATAAAGAAAATTCGAGCATCCTTCTTAGCCTCGAGCGTTGAAGGACATATGAAGGAGATTTCGTTCGAGCCGCAAAGACAGCAAAGACAGTGATGCGTCACTGCGCCTGAAATGGTGGGCTGTGTTGCAGTAGCTAAAAATGGCTTTTTGGGACGTTTTATGGCGCGCTCGATCCCCATTCACTGCCACCCGCCGCACACTTACTTACATCGAAGAATGCAAGTGTTTGCTGGCTTACAGCATTTTAGCATTTGTGTGTGTGTGTTTGTGTGGGTGTGTGTGCTTACTCGCACATTTTATGTCCTTCGGCAATGACTTTTGAGTAGAAAATATGAAGGCAACGGCTGCGCTTCTCCGCCGATGATATCGTAAAGCATCTGGTTAGCTATGAAGAGGAGTGAGCGAGTCACGGCTGTTGGCCAAATTAAAATGCATTAGCACAAGTGCAGAGTTATATCTTCGTTCATGTGATTGTCTCACTGCTACCGGAGTTCAAATGTCGGAGATTATGTGTTATTTTATTGATATTGGGGTGTAGTTTTTAACGATTACGTAAAATATAACTCAACATATTTTAAAGCAGTTTTTTAGACTACGATTGAAAAATATTAAATGTTGCAACTCTATTAATAGAAGTCTTTCAAACATCTTCTGTAAATTAGTCCCTGCTAGTTAGGAAGTGAAAAATATCTCTCACCTGGGTGCCAGTTTATAGGAACATTCGTAGGAGATGAAAGAGCCGACAAATTGACGAAGGCAGGGCTTTGCCTCATGGAATTTCTAAAGGTTGCACCGAGAAGAAGATTCTAATTGCATTTTTCTGGACTGGCAAGGAGTAGGTCGTCAGACTCTCCCATGAAGAAAATAGCAAAAGTCTTTTGGCTTCAAAACTGCAGAATTATGGCAACCCGGGCGCCGCAGCCCAATGGATTGGTGCGTGACTACTATTCGGAAGGGTACAGGTTCGATTCTTCAAGCCTGATGAGCTCGAGTCTCTGACCGATATGCTTACTAGATGCAATGAGAAACATTATTTACCACAGTCTATCATTTCTTGCAGAAGATAGAGGTTTTTTATCCACATACCAGTTCGGCTTCAGGAAATCCCGCTCAAAAGTGAATGCTATCAAACGCGTGGCGGAATTAGCAGTAGTAGCCGTTGAGGTCAAGAGATGATGTGGCGGGAAAAAAGAAAACTGCGCTGTGGTAAGCTGGCTGGCAGAGTATACTAGAAGCCCTCATAAAAGTAGGGGCGCCTGGTTATATTATCAGAATATTTGCGTTTCCCCGACAGCCGGTTCTACGTTACCGAAACGACCCGTATTTGTATCCGGCTAAGGACTGTCACTCCAGCAGCAATCCTCGTATGTAAGTATTGGGAATGTTTATTCTGCTACAACAACAACAATCGGAACAATTGGTATCTTTATTTCGGATCGTGAACTAAGGTTCGGAACCGGGAATGTTTATGCTGCTACAACAACAACAATCAGAATAATTGGGATCTTTATTTCGGATCGTAAACTAAGGTTTGGAACCGACAAAGGGATTGAGGGTACAACGTAACAGTTTTAGGCCAACTACTATTTTTTTATTTTTATGTTTTTTGGTTTTGGTGGGTGAGGTAGGGTTCAAAATGCTTTCGCACTTACAGCGACCGTCGTCTACTGCGTTGAGTGGTGTGGCCACTAAAGCAATCCCTCCTCTCCTTTTGGGGAGACATCCTTCCCGTGAATACTTTCTGTATGATTTCAGGCAGCCATAAAAGACCAATTCTACTCACCCACGTCTGGGTCCGCCATATTTGTAGCCAACTTTCAGGTTATAGGCTTGTATTTTTGTGTATCTTGTGTCTCTCTATGGAACTTAATGTCCGACAGTGTTCTGAGACTGGATATGCCCCCTAGAACCAAAATCATTGGGTTCTCGGATGATCTCGCGTTGATAATGTTGCCAAAACACATCCAAGATATTGAGAGGATATCTAGTGAATTAGTAGGTAGGTTCGAGACTTGATTGACGTGCGTGAACCTGGAATTAGTTGAGTACAAAACTGATTTGGTTCTAATAGCAGCAGGAAGGCGGCACATATGAAGGTACATAAATGTGGTAACTGTAACTGTCAATTCAAAACTCGCTATCAAATACCTAGGGGTGATGATTGATAGTCGTTTATACTTTAAATCGCACCTGGAATACACTGTGAAGAAGGCGTCGAGTGTGTAGTCCTGTCTGTTACGACAACGCCAAACAACGGTGGCCCTAGTCATAGAAAAATACAATTATATAGTAGGATTTTCCCCACGGTGGCCGCCGTAGCCGAATGGGTTGGTGCGTGACTAGCATTCGGAATTCGGAGAGAACGTGGGTTCGAATCTGCGTGAAACACCAAAATGAAGAAACAGTTTTTTGTAATAGCGGTCGCCCCTCGGCACGCAATGGCAAATCTCTTAGAGTATTTCTGCCATGAAAAATCGCCTCATAAAACCAAAAATATCTGCCGATCGGAGTCGGCTTAAAACTGTAAGTCCCTCTATTTGTGGAACAACATCAAGAAGCACGCCACAAACAGGAGGAGGAGCTTGGCCAATCACCCAAAAAGGGTGTACACGTCAATTATATATATATATATATATATATATATATATATATTATTTCAGCTGGGTCCTTTTGTACGCGGCACCGATCATGCTGCTGCATCTAACATAAAAAAAACTAACAGTCGTCTATCGGTTAAGCGCCGCTTTGCGGAGTATATGCGGCTTCTATACAATTTCTGATGACGCATCCCTCGTTATTGGACGACTATGCCAGGTAGACTTTCTGGTTAAAGGAATGCTGATGTCATTTATGAGAACAAGACGGTAGAGCAAGGCGTTAAGGAATTGCAGCAGAAGGAAGGCGTCGTTCCATCACCCATTGGCAAGAGCGGTGAAACAGACCACCGAAGGGTAGATGGACCCTTGCTTACGACGTGGTTAGAAAGGAATCGTGGTTAAGAAACTATCACCGAACTCAATTCTTTCAGAGCACGGGGTATTTAGAAAACCCCTACGTAGAATTGGGCATGATAGCTCACCAAACTTCTCAATCTGCATGGAGAGGGAAGATGATGTTGATCCCGTCTTGTTTCAATGCCTACCCTATGCTTCCGAAACCGCATGTAACACATAGGTATTCAAATAACTAGAAGTCTTTTATCTAACCAGCCCCGTTATGTAATACCTTGTTGGCAGCTCGGCGGGAGAGTGGTAGATTGTGGAGAGGGTGTACGTAGGTGTAGCGAGAGTTGTCTCTTCACGGGCGTCATCCCAGAAAACAAAAAGAAATTGGTTCGAATTTGTGGACATAAAGTACTAATTGATGAAAGGATTTCTTAATACCGGTCGCCCATTAGCAGTCATTGACAAAGTTATGAGTGTATTTCTCCCGTGAAAAAACTCCTATACTATAAAATAAACATCTGCCATTCGGAGGCGGCGTAAAAAAACCATTAGTCGAACAATATGAAGACGCATACCACAAATGGGTGGAGGTGCTCGGCCATGCACCAAATAAAGGGTGTAAGCGCCAATTATATATGTAAATGTATATATTTATTTATTTATTTAAAGAGAAACAATTATAAATAATTGCTACACTTAAATCTAAAGCACTGGCTGCCAGGGCCGTCGGCTAGAAACATTTTTTGTTTTGTTTTAACATACTTAGGTGATAATATTTAGTACAGAAAGATATATTAATATATATATTTATAGCTGATGTGAGGATATTAGATTATATGCTTATTTTACATAGAGATACGAATTGCGATAGAATATTAACATTGGTGACATTAATTTAAGATGATCAGAAGGTTTAGTGTTAGTAAATAGAGCTGTCCTGATGTGTTGTTTCTCTGGGCAGTCATCGAGCAGGTGAGATACTGTGAGGTTGCAGTCGCCCCAAGAGAGACATGGTGATGCAGAATCGCTGATAAGTAGATGCGCGTGTGTAGTAATCGTGTGTCCAATTCTTAGCCTAACAAAATTTTTTATATTTTTGATTGGCAGGTTTACAGGAAATGTCGATCCTGCACCATCGGGGTTGCAGTTTTTATAGAAATGCTTGTATTTACTCCATTCTGTTTGCCATCTAACGTGCTGCTGTTTTTTGCAGAGTTTACGAATATCTGCATTTGTGAGGTAATCGAAAAGAAGAAGAGGTTCGGTGCCAGCTTCTTTGGCTCTTTTATCCGCAATCTCATTACCTCTAATGCCTGTATGTCCAGGTACCCGCATTACTTTTATGGAGCTATACTGAAGTAGATTTGGGCGGATTTTTTTTATGAGATGGCATTCGTTTGATGAATTAAGAATGGCGTCTATTGAAGACTTACTGTCTGTGCATAGAATATGCTTGGCATCCTTACGAGAGGAGTACAGTACTTCTTCATGCACAGCAGCTACTTCAGCTGTAAAAGCTGAGCAGTATGTGGGCAGAGCACCGACGGTAATGATGGCACCAAGTGTGTTTGTGATAGTAAACGTTATACTGGTATCAGATTTCGATCTATCGGTGTATATGACTTCCCAGCCCTCGTTGTATCGTTGTAGGGCTTCACGAAGTATTTGCTGGTATTCGTTAGAACTGGTTTTTTTTATGGTGATTCTGAACAACGGAAATGAATGAAGATTGAGGAATGATGAAAGGTGGATTATACACTGTTTTTACTAATGCTGGTGTGGATATTATGTCCATTTCCTGTAAATTTATATATATAAACCTAAATTACTCAGGTCCTTTCGACACATATTGGCAGAGGCTGTCATAAGATAGTGTCGGAAAACTGAAATATGTGCTGATCCGAAGCAGCTATTGGAAAAATTATTTTCCATAAGTAAATTCTAAGTTATTGCTCTAAAATATCATAAAAATCATTGGAAAACATTGTTGGATATTTTGTAAAGCCTTTTTATTACAAAACCTCAGAGAAAAGAAAAGCCGTGAAGTAGTCTGATTTTAAATTCCCTGGAAGCGAAGCAGTTCAGTACTAGCGAACATCCCTGCTGGGTTGTGTTCTTAGAAAAAAGTGCAGTTACTAGGAAGCCTTGAAGTTTTGGTGACATTTCACTTTGACTAGCATATCTTATGAGTAATCTTGTACTGACTCAAACCGTCTGCTAATCTTCGAGCGCGCAAACACAATAATCCCCGCCGAAATAAAATAATTAAACAATAAAAACTGAAAACCGAAAACTTTTGCCAAATCATTTACTCATTTGCTGGTGCATTTCTTGCTTTCTAACTATTTGCATAATACACACAATTGCGTGATACTTGAAAATAAATTACTTGCACCGGGTCTCTCATACACACACACACACACACACACAGGCATGCAGCAATAAAATATAAAACAAAATTCTACAGACACAAAAGTAACGACAACACGAAAAAATGCAATGCTACAATAAAATATCAAATATACAGCAAAAGCCAATGCAATAATGAATGAAATGCAACAACAAATGAGACCCTAACAACAAGAGCATGTTGCAAGACCAAAAACAATACCAAACAAAAAAAAAAACGCGCGCCAAACAAAGAAAGTGCAAAGAAATGGCCGCAAATGAAATAAGAAAACTTGCGCCAAGTAAGGAGAGAAGAATTAAAAATAAAAAAGTAGCAAAAACTATGAAAAAGTGTACAGGAAATGTAAAAGTGTACAAAACACCAAGAAACAAAATTCAAAAAACAAGAAAGGAGTAGAGTAAAGGGCAGTGGCAAGTAGCAAAAGAAAGGTGTGTGTGTGGGTGGAGTGCATGGCGATAGGAGCGGTGGGATGTGCACAAATAAATATAAGAAATGTAGAAAAAAATAAATAAATACAAAAAAGTACTAACGCCGGGCATAACATGACAAGCCGCAATTAATATCGGATTATCCTTGCGCCTCGGCTGGCCAAGTGAAGTGTATAGCGCGTTGTGGTAACGAAAAGTGCAACAAAAGCAACAACAAGCTCTGAACATAACAACTGATACACTCGTATTTGGTAAGTAGCTGTTTTATCAAGCGCAGAGAATGCGAGCGGGCGGTCCAATGAACTGCACTACTCACACGCATGCCAGACTATTACTTTTGTACATTTTTTTTTTTTTCGTTTCGGCTACTGCAAAAAAATATATAGCAATCCTTATTTGAAAGGATTTCGAACAATGCATGCAAGGCGCCCCACCTCATACTCGCTCGTCTTATTATCATGCTGCTTCATTCTTCTTGCTACTAATGACAGTTACTTATTTCGGCATCGAATGCATTCATCAATTTTGCTACTCTTGGAGCATTAAGAAATGCGCTTTTTCATTTTTTTCTTGCACCTACAGTCCGGCTCACTTGATTAGAGGCAATCATTTTTATGGAAAAAAAATGGTTATTAGAGCAACGGTATTTGATCTGGTAATCCAAGGTTTGCTGATGATTCAAGTGAAGACTGCGCTTTATACCACAAACCGCGGCCTCGGCGGCACACCTCCATTCGATGGTCCAAATTTTCGATGACGCTGAGGCATAATTGAGGTTCTATGCTGTTAATGTGCCGAATTATCTCATCCTTTAGCTCTTGAATTGTTGCTGGCTTATCAACGTACACCTTTTCTTTCAAATAACCCCAAATAAAGAAGTCCAACGGTGTCAAATCACATGATCTTGGCGGCCAATTGACATTGCCGCGACGTGAGATTATTCGGCCATCAAATTTTTCGCTCAAAAGAGCCATTGTTTCGTTAGCTGTGTGACAAGTGGCACCGTCCTGTTGAAAGCACATATCGTCCACATCCAAATCTTCAAATTCGGGCCATAAAAAGTTTCTTATCATCTCACGATAGCGAACACTATTCACAGTAACTGCCTGACCGGCCTCATTTTGGGAAAAATACGGCGCAATGATGCCGCCGGCCCACCCATAAACCGCACCAAACAGTCACTCTTTGTGGGTGCATTGGTTTTTCGGCAATCACTCTTGGATTATCATTCGCCCAAATGCGGCAAATCTGCTTATTGACGAATCCACTGAGGTGAAAATTGGTCATTCACTGTTGCCATTTCCTGCCACCATTCTGACCATTCACGACGCTTGAAATGGTCAAGAGGCTTTAGTTATTGAGTCAATTGCACCTTGTAAGCGTGTAAATGCAAGTGTTTATGTATAATTTTCATCAACGACGAGCGTGACAGATGCAATTGTTGGGCACGACGACGAGTTGAGGTGGACGGCTCTTCAACCACACTATCGCGAACAGCAACAATATATTCTGCAGTACGAGCTGTGCGAGCATGCACTGGTATTTTCACAGTTGCTCAAACTTTTGCACAAATTTTCCGATTGTACGCACATTTGGACGATTAAATTGACCGAAAAAATCACGAAGTGCGCGATATGCATTTTGATAATAGGACTATGAATAAGTTCGTGCGGTTTTTTTCGAAATTTGAAACTTTATTGACGTAAAATGGTTACAAATTTAATATTGTCCATCGCTTACTACTACTTTTTCCCATCTTTCTGGCAATTCACGGATTCCCTTTGTGAAAAATTCGGTCGGTTTTGCCGCAATCCACGAATCGATCCATTTTTTGACTTCATCGTAATTACGGAAGTGCTGGTCAGCCAGGCCATGTTGCATCGATCGGAAGAGATAGTAATCGGATGGCGCAAGGTCTGGACTATACGGCGGGTGGGGTAGGACATCCCATTTGAGCGTTTCTAAGTATGTTTTGACCACTTGTGCAACATGTGGCCGAGCATTGTCATGTTGCAAAATAACTTTGTCGTGTCTATCGGCGTATTGCGGCCGTTTTTCTCGCAGTGCTCGGCTCAAACGCATCAATTGTCGTCGGTAGACATCCCCCGTAATCGTTTCATTCGGTTTCAGTAGCTCATAATACACAACACCCAGCTGGTCCCACCAGATACACAGCATAACCTTCAGGCCATGAATATTCTGCGCCGACGTCGATGTTGAAGCATGGCCAGGGTATCCATACGTTGCCCGACGTTTTGGATTGTCGTAATGGACCCACTTTTCATCGCCAGTCACAATTCGATGCAAAAAACCCTTTCTTTTGTGCCGTTGAAGCAGTTGTTCGCATGCCATAAAACGGCGTTCAACGTCTCTTGGCTTCAATTCATACGGCACCCAATGGCCTACCTTTCGGATCATTCCCATGGCTTTTAAACGTTTGGAAATGGTTGATTGATCAACTCCCAAAGTTTTTGCAACCTCTTCTTGCGTTTGAGCCGGATCTTGATCGAGCAATTCCTCCAATTCGGTATCCATGAACTTTGGCGGCGCACCCTCGCGTTCTTCGTCTTCCAAGCCAAAATCACCACTTTTAAAGCGTGCAAACCACTTCTGGCACGTTCGCTCAGATAGAGCATGCTCACCATAAACTTCCACCAAGATACGATGACTTTCGGCTGCTTTTTTCTTCATATTAAAATAATGAAGAAGAATTCCCCGCAAAAACACATTATTTGGCACGAAATTCGACATTTTCAAGTGTGGTAAAAATATTGTTGTTTACGCTTCAAATAAAAAACTTATACTGACGTTTGTGCCTTACGACAGTAGCTCTCCAATGAATGTTTGGAAATGTGGATCGATGGAATAATAATCAAGTTACGCCATCTGTTGTAAAACCGCACGAACTTATTCATAGTCCTATTATAAACGCCCGTTTTCATAATAAGCCTGAGTAAGTTTAACGCGTTGCTCGATTATTTATCTTTCCATGGTTCAAATTGAGTTAGTCTAAAATTGAAATTGAATGTTAAATGAAATGCAGAAAAAGGCTTGACGTTTAGGTGTGGTTTACATTCAACATCGGACCTTGAAATTTAACCACCCTTTATATTTCCCATAGTTCCTAGATGAAACGTAGGGCCTCAATAAACAAGTTATAATTTCGTTTGTTTACAGTTGGATGTTTAATTTGAATCCAGTAACGGCCTGCTCTGTCCGCCTTTGCTGTTACATGCCGCCTCCATGTGTTGGCTGGTCTCCCGCACCTACGGCTTCCTTATGGATTCCAGTCTAGCGCTGTCCTTGCGATGTCATCCCCTGGCTTGCGCAATGTGTGTCCGATCCATTTCCACTTGCGACGCATAATTTCTATGTGAACTGGTGTTTGCCCGGTAGCCGCCCAAAGATCATCGTTGCTTATAATAGAAGGCCAGAATATCTGCATTATCTTTCGTAGGCAACGGTTTAGGAAGGAAATCAATGCTTGTGATGTGCTTACTGTTAAGTTCCATGTTTCACATCCATACAGAACTACCACCGATTTCACGTTGGCATAAAATATTTTCAGTTTTGTGTGCCTGGAGATGTGGGTTGATCTCCACTCCTTGCCTAGCATGCCAAGTGCAACGCGTCCGTAGATATTCGATTGCATATGTCAGTTGTTGATCTGCCGTTTTTTGAAGTGATGGGGTAGGTAGCAAAATTAATTAACGTCTTCAAGCGGCGTGTCGGAAATTTCAAGGGCTTGCGTTTCGGTAGTGTTAATCCGCATTACTTTGGTCTTTGCTCTGTTTATTTTTAGACCTTTTTTGTGCTACTGTATGGCATACTGCTTGCAGTTTAGCTGATGCATCTGAGCCTTTGTGCGATGGTAAACAATTGTCGTCCGCATAGTCTAGGTCTTCAAGCCGGCCGTATAAACCCCAGGAAATGCCACCGCTGACACATCCTTGTCTAACACCGGTTTGAACTTCGATACTACCACTTGGAGCATTTTCGTATTTCACGCGCCAGGAAGCGCCCGAGAACCTACAATTCTTTTATGATGGTGACAATTTTCTCAGGCACTCCTTTGCATTGAAGAGCTTTCCAGATTACTTCGTGATTGAGAATGTCGAATGCTTTCTCACTCAACCGACTGCTCCACGATCCTTCTCAAGGGGTTTACATGATCGACGCAAGAGCAGTGAGGACGAAAGCCTGCTTGTTCTTTGCGTAGTCCCTGATTCAATGAGTTGGACAGCCTTTTGTGAATTACGTGTGCTACGAGTATTACTATGTTCACCATGCTTAGCAACGTGATTTCTCGCCAATTTTTGCACTCAGATAGGTTACTCTTCTTCGGGAGAAGGGTGATAACCCCATCTTTTAACTCAAAGGGTATTCTTTCAGAGTTCCATATGCTTTTCAATAAGGGCAGAAGGATCCGAGCGCTTATCTTGGGGTCAGATTTTAGTAGTTCCGGGTCGATGTTATCGGACCCGGGAGCTTTGCAGTTTTTTAGAGACTTTATCGCATTTATTATCTCGCTCTCATCCGGGCATATCGTGGAATTAAAGAATTTTGGTCTTCAAATTGTTGTCCATTCACTTAAACCTTACGAGCAAGGGGATTTAAATAATGTTCAGATCTAGGAAGTGCGGTGTCCCCGATAAGGTTTCAACGTTTTGGGACGCAATCCAAGTTCGGACGGCACCTGTTGAAAAATCAAATTAATAGGTCCAAGTGTTTCACGAATCTCGGGAAAAGATGATTTCAAAAGAGCTTTATAGCAGTTTTGCGTCATATCTCAGTCTAGGTTAGGTTAGGCAGTTGCATTTGGTTTAGAGTAGCCAAACTCTCATTAACTATGTAGGTCCGTTGTGATAGCACGGTTTAATACGGGAGCCTTACTGTTAGTTTTCATGGAACCAGTTAGATTTCCTTATGAAGCGTAGGATAAGTTTTATTCCAGCAACGGATAGTTCCGTAAGAGAGTCAAAAGAGAGTCCTAACAATTTTGCTCTACAATTACAAAGGAAGAGTTCAACTGTTTCTTCCTCTTCCTCGTCCCCACAACTTCTGCGGTATTCACGCGAAAATATTCCTAGCCTAGAAGAGTGCCTACCTAACAGCTAATGACCGGTGACACAAGCCACGACTTTCGAGATGTTCTCTCTTGAAGGGTTAAGGAACTCTCCTCATTTTTTCTTATCTATTTGCGGACAAATAAGCCTGGTTTTAACATAAATTTTTCAGTCTACACTTTTCAATTTGAACGCACCATAGTGCGATAATAATCCCCATAAAATAACACCTCCTTCACGGCTGTAATGTCGACCCAAGTACCTTTCCTCCTTTCTTAAGTAATGGTAATAGTAATTGTATCCATCCGGCACATCCATATTGAACTTATTTTTGTCACTAGATACTACTTTTTCCCATTCATATATGTAACAGAACTCCAAGCCTTTGATCCTTGCAAAATCGAAACGCTTTTAGAATAGGTTAGGTTGAAGCGGTTGTCCTGTGGGACACACTCAGGCTCATAACCCATTGTGATGCCGCATGGGGAGCTTCTCCCTATCTCTCCTAAAACCAGTGTGTGCTTTTCAAAAATTTTAGAATATCTCTGATTTCTGCAGAACTGAGATCCTCCAACTCATTAAAAAATTGTTTACCCAGATTAGTAAACCTGCGTCTGGATAGAGCAGGGCAGTGGCACAGTAGGTGCGAGATTGTCTCTTCCTTGTTCTCATTTAGACAACTTCCACAGAAGTCATGTGTTTGCACATCCATCTTTTGGGCGTGCCCACCTATTAGGCAGTGCCCCGTTATGACTGAGATCAGTGAGCTAAGCCTGTGTTTATTTTGGCTTAGCAGAGATTCTGTGTGTTTAGCATTTAGAGGTGGCCACAGTTGACGGGCTATTTTGCAGGTATCTTCATTACGTCATCTTTCGTTTGCTTTCTTTACAATTTAATATATTAAAGGATGAGTAGCTTACATATTTGTAAGTGTATCCCTATGTCATTGTCTATGTACGCATCGGTCAATTTGGTGCCGAGTCTCACTAGTTCATCGGCTCTATAGTTACCCTCAATGACGCAATGGCCAGGAACCCATGTTACCTTTAGGTGAAATAACTCAGCCATCTCGTTAAAAGATGTGCGGTATTTTATGGCTACCTTGGAGGTTGTCGACTGTTTTGCGACGGATTTTATCGCCGCTTGCCTATCAGTGAAAATGTGGATATCATTTCCGGATATCGCATCACACTGTATCAGTGTTGCGGCTTTCATTATTGCTATCAGTTCAGCCTGAAAGACACTACAGTAGTCGGGGAGCCGAAAACTGAAGAAGATCCCCAGATGTTCGGAGTATACACCGCCGCCCACCCAGCGCTGCTTTTAGAATAGCCTTTCGAAAAGTGGTTTTACTGGCTGCAACATTTGTCATTTCTTTAATTTTTGCTATTGGACGAGCGGAATTTGATGCAATCCTAAGTGTTGCTTTCGGTATTAAAGCCAACGCAGTTCTAGCTTTGTAGTTATTACCATAGCAGGCCCTTGTTTCACGTAACGTTCGCCAACATTAGGACTTCGACCAATTTTTTTATGCCATTTGCCGATTCGAACGTAGCTCTGAGGTCAAAATATCGCTTTGTCCTTTTTCGCGATCTGTTAAATATTTCTGTTGTCCCTTTTTATTAGAATTAAAAAGTTTTCGAACAAACACAACGAATGCTTGAAAAAACGATCACTTTTCACAGCTTTAATAGCTAAAACCGCGCTTTAATGCTACTTGAGGGGTGTCAGGCCGGCACTTCAACCATTACACCAATACCGTTAGGTGGAATACAATTTTGATGCACGTTTATTTTCGTGCAAAGTACAGTCTTTACTTGAATATTCAGGAAACCTTAGATTACCAGATCAAATACCGTTGCTTTAATAACCATTTTTCCATAAAAATTGTTGCCTCTTATCAAGTGAACCGCACTGTAGTTTGTGGTAAAGGCTTTGTTGGAAATCGTACTTGCACATGTTATTTTGAATTTTTTTCCTCGTATTACTTTAGTTTCCATTTTAGTTTCAGTTGCATTTTTCTTATTTGTCATCGACTACATTGTCTTTCCTCTTAAATTAATGAAAAAGAAAACTCATTCATTCAAAAGGCGAAATCATCAGGCCCTCATAGCTGTTGTTTAGTCGAAAAATGCAATGCAACGTTACCGATAAATAAAAGTAGAAATAATGAGAAAGAAATATAAAAAAAGTAAAATAAAATTAAGGCGAAAAATAAGCAGGCATATAAATAAGTAAGGCTCGCTAAAATCTACGTTAGAAGGAAGTAAACAAGGCAAGTGCATGTTCTGGTGAAGCTGGATATGTTGCTTTATGCCCAGTGCATGAATTTGTTGGATACTAAATTCTTCTTCTTGATTGGCGCGATAACTGCTTACGCGATTTTGGCCGAGTTTAACAAAGCGCTCCAGTCGTTTCTTTCTCGTGTTAACCGGCGCCAATTGGACACACCAAGTGAAGCCAAGACTTTCTCCACCTGATCTTTCCAACGCAAAGGAGGCCTTCCTCTTCCTCTACTACCACCAGCTGGTACCGCATCGAATACTTTCAGAGTCGGAGCGTTTGTATCCATTCGGACGACATGATCCAGCCAACGTAGCCGCTGGATCTTTATTCGCTGCGCTATGTCTATGTCGTCGTAAAGCTCATACAGCTCATCGTTCCATCGCCTGCGATATTCGCCGTTACCAATGTGCAAAGGTCCAAAAATCTTGCGCAGAATCTTTCTCTCAAACACCCCAAGCATCGCTTCATCGATTGTTGTCATCGTCCAAGCTTCTGCGCCCATCCATTCTTGAGGATGGATTCATGTGTAGAAGTCCACGCAAGTGGGTAAAGTTACTGACCGCCATTCACTTGGGACTGGCCAGGAGGATTCTTCTGCTTATGGTTCAAGCAGCTCACAACGTCCGGGATTAGCCCACGTATCCTCTGGGTAGCTTCCGAACACCCGTTCGGGAGTGAGCTAACGTGAGAAGGCGAAGCATTCCAGGATAGCTGGTTGTGCGCTGGGTTTGGGACCACTTAAAAATCCCCTCCAATGAAAAAACTCACACAGGAATTTGGTTAGAACCTCAAAAACTACTGTTTGGATTTAATGTAAATAGGGACGTTTTCTTTCACGCTTCTTTATAAAATTTTCGTTAGCCTATACTGCGCGTCTTTGGAATGTTAAAATATCCTTAGGCGTTCATTTCTTGGGTGTAAAATACTCACATAAGCACACACACATACAAATTCCAATAGATTAGCCGTAAAAATAGACAAAATCACAAGTAGTAGAGAACCAGATGGGAAAATAATAGCCAAAGAGAACTTTCGCACACAAACCAAACATCGATTTGGCAAGAGCGTAAGGGGGCACTCACTCAACCGAAAGGAATACTAAATAGGAATTTTTCAGTCTCCACAATTCCAGCTAAGTATTGCCGGCTGTTAAGTATGTAAGCGTTGTGCTAAGTAAATGGCAGCCTTCCTTCTGTCTTCCTTGGAGTGGAACAAACGAAATAATGAAGAAATGAATGAGTGGTCGCAATATTGCATGCTTATTTGGCAGTGTTGCATTGCCAGCCTGCATCAGCTCACTAAAATGTGGAACCAACAGCCTGTGCGCTTTATGCATTTTTTCATTTTTGTTGCTGAACTTTTATTGTACTCAAATTTCTTTTTTTTACATTTTTATTTTACTTTAGTTTTGTTCAAATTTTCCAATTTCGTTGCAAGCTATGCACTAAAATTTAGCATCGACATTGTTGCTCGTCGTCTATGCTTTGTTAGCATTTGTTGTTGTTTTGTTCTGTTGGAAACAAATGTGCATTCGTCTATTTGGCTATTTGAGTACAAGTAAAAGATGCAAGACAAAATCTTTGCTTGATGTGTAATGACGAGGTCCTTGAGGAAGCGTAAAACAACTAACTAAGAAAACAATGTGCAGTGCTTAGCCAAAGGAAAGGTTGAGGTAAGGGGGTGTGTTGTGCATTGAAAAAGTATTTGAAATGTGAATAACCCTTGTGATTTGAAGCAGCACTTGCAACTAAGTTAATGCTTTAAGTAATTATTTTAATTTTGACTGTTATTTAGGCATTAAATTTGTAGTTTCTGCAACTTATATGGCGCTGTGAAGTGATTTATGGGGCTTCAGCAACTTTTAGAATGTATCCTAATGATTCTTATTGGTTCTTTACCATAAAATTTGGTAATTTGCTCTTTTTACAAAAAAAAAAAAAGCAAATCCCAACACCATATGAAGAGCATTACCTCCTCTTCCTTTTCTACTTTCAATGCATGCAATACCAACCATTTCTGCGCTCATCGCACGCAATGCAGCCCAACATCTACAACGAGAGTGGACAAGCATGCGTGTGAGATTCGACAACGTCAATGTTATCACTTCTTTATTAGCGCCTTTGTTTCTTTGTTCTCAGTCATCGACTACCACTCGCGCTGAACAGAGGTGTTGTTTTTTTTTTTTCTCTGGTGTTCTTTAGTGCTTTTCGCAATCACAAATTGACACGTGTTTACCTAGTCTATTTTTTCACTTAAATAAAACTAAGTTCGTGTTTTGATTCGGAGTGGCAAAATCCAAAAGTATACAGTTTTACACCTAGACCATTCGCCATGGCCCCTGGGCCTCCCAATTTAGGTACTAATCGGTTTGCGTTACTAGCCGATAGCACCACCATCAAAAAGAATAAAAAATCCAAAGACAAAAAGAATAAGTCTCTAACGACTAACTTGCAAGACCTTTTCCCTGGCCTTCCTAGTGTTAAAAAACCTAACCCCAAGTTCGTAGTCCTCGAGGCAACTGACAAAAATAAGCCATTGAGTCACTATTCGTGCTTTGCAGTTGACAAATCCATACGTGCAGTAAGCAGAGAAATTCAATCCATTTCTGAACTACGTGACGGCAACATCCTGTTATTAGTCAATAACAAGAGCGTGGCAGAAAGATTCCTTGGCTTAAAAGAGCTTCCTGGTATATGCAACATTAAAGCAAAATACCATGAAAATCTTAACTTTAATAAGGGCACCGTGTTCGCGCCTTTTCTCAATAATGTCAATGAAAGTGAAATCGTAAGTGAGCTTAGCGCACAAGGTGTAGTGGCGGCCTATAAGTTTCAAAAGAAGATTACCAATGATAAACTAGTTCCATCCGGGGTCGTTTTATTAACATTCGACCTATTTCACCTTCCTGACAAGATTGACATTGCTTGGAGAAACGTCCGCATAAGGCAATATATCCCCAACCCAATGCGATGCAAAAACTGCCAGCTACTTGGGCACACAGCAAAATTTTGCAAACGCTCGCCAGCATGTGTTAATTGTAATTTTCCACCCCACCAGCCGGATAACTGCACTCGCATTCTTTGCGCTAACTGCTTAGCAGATCACCCATCTTCGTCGAACAAGTGTCCTAAATTTATTCAGGCAAAAGACATACAAAAAATTAAAACAACCAATAAATGTACCATGAGGGAAGCTATTAAAATATACCAGACCTCTACTCCCTCCCTCCCCGAAAACGCGCTTTCCTTTTCAACAGTTCTTTCTATGGAAAACTGTCAGCCAAATATTCCAGAAATAACAACTTCCAATCCACATCCACAATTAACTCAACATAAATTGTACAATAATGCAGAAAAAACTCTTCCCGCATCCGATTTAACTCTAAATAACATAACCACTCCATTCATAGCCCCAGCATTCACTCATTCAACAGAAGATCTCCCAATAAATATCTCTTCACTTTCGAATTTCGCTCAAACTCAAGAAACATCCATTATCAATTTTGCTAACACAGACTCTCACTCTTCTCTTATTCATTCCCCAAATTTTACTACCACAGATTTTAGCTCAACTTCAAACTTCTCTTCCGATCACCTACAAACAAATAACACAAATCTCCCAATGGTTAAAACCAAATACAGCTTCCTACCTCTCGCTGATGACACTACAATGTCATCAGAAGATGATTAACGAAATAAATCTCTAAGCATAACAAGTAGTACAACCAACAGTTAAAAACAAACAAAAAAAAAAAAAACAATAAACCAAGCAAATACTCTCTTAACTCTCATATAGCAACAATATCAATAACACACACAAAACCATTTTTTTGCTTTTCTTTTTAAGCTATTTTTCTTTTATGTTTAGTATACTTCAGTGGAACATTAAAGGCTACTGGAATAACTTTCTCGGTCTCCAATTGTTGATAAACAATTTAAACCCAGACATTATATGTCTTCAAGAAACACATTTTCCCCATACTCAAAACAACACAGTACTCCCAAAAGGGTACACCGGATACTTTGCAAATCTACCTACAATAAATTCCTCTAAACAGGGAATTGCTATATTGATAAGAAATCATATACCTCATAAAAAAACACATGTTACTTCATCGATCGTATCGATAGGAATTGAAATAGCAATTGATTTTAGTTTCACAATCATAAATACTTATATTCCACCACACCAAAATTTTTCCACCAACGAATTAGCCACAATTACCCGCAACGCCACACCCCCAATAATACTCACTGGCGACTTTAATGCTTGGAGCCCTTTATGGGGTTCAAAGAAATCTAATGAAAGAGGTATCCTAATCGAAGACGTTATTATTTGCGAAGACCTGGTAGTTTTGAATGACGGATCAGCCACCCACTTCTCCACACATCAGTCGTTTACCCATGTAGACCTCACCATATGCTCTCCTATACTAGCCCCAAAGTGCACTTGGCAAATTCTGGACAGCCTTCACGGTAGTGACCATTTTCCTATTGTCACTAGCATGCAATCCACGCTCGTCTATGAACTAATTAGACCTAAACTTAAATTTAAAACCGACATGGCAAACTGGCCTTTATACCAAAATCTTTGCTCTCATTTTTCCTCTCAAACTAATCACTCACACAACATAAATAAAGAAGCGGCTAAATTAAACAAAATAATTCGTTCTGCAGGAAATATGTCAATTCCACAATCTAAACCCTTCCGTGCAAAATCAGTTATACCCTGGTGGAACTCAAACATTGAGAAGCTCAGACAAGAGAAACAAACCCTTTGGAAAAACTATAGAAGATCTAGAAGCGAGGAAAACCTCATCTTATACAAAAAAGCCAAATACAACTTTAAAAAGGCGGCCAAAGACGCCAAAAACTTGAGCCTAGAAAACCTTACCTCAAAAATTAACCCAAATTCCCCTATTAAAAAGATCTGGAATGACATAAAAATTCTGACAGGTAACAGAACTAATACTTCTATTAAACTAGTAAACACCGGTTCAAAAATCATAACAAGCGCTTCAGAAATTGCAAATTTTTTCGGTACAAATTGGTCTCTTTGTTCCGAAGACAAAAACTTCCATGCAGAGTTTATTAGGCAGAAAAACGCAACACTACACAACAACTACAGACCATCCAGCATCTCAAATCTTGCAAAGAAAATAGAAACTAACATAACTTCTATAGAATTAGAGCAAGCACTAAAAAGATCAAAGGGGCAAACCCCAGGTTTCGACCGCATCAACTACCCCATGATAGCAAACCTTCCTCCGACAGTTAAAAGCCGAATGATTCATTTATTTAATAGCATTTTTGATAGAGGCATTTACCCTCAAGACTGGAGAACGGCAGTGGTTGTTCCAATCCCCAAGCCAAATAAACCTACATCGGAAATTTCCGGATACAGACCTATTTCACTTTTATCGTGCGTTGCCAAAACATTCGAAAAAATTATTGCCAAAAGGATAATGTGGTTTGTTACCAGAAACAACTTAATTAGCCCCAACCAAACTGCTTTCAGAGGTAAACAGAGTACAACCGACGTGCTGCTGCACCTGCAACATTACGTATCCAATGCACTTTCATGCAGAAATCACGTTACCATATTGGCAACGGATTTCGAAAGAGCTTTCGACCGTATCGGTGTGCATGTGGTCCTTCAACAGCTCGAAGCTTGGGGCACTGGTCCAAAAGTCTTTAATGTAGTTAAAGCTTTTTTGACCTGCCGCAAGTTTCGGGTTACAATTAACTCTCAGTATTCAAATACCTTCCCTCTTCACAACGGTATGCCCCAGGGATCGCCATTATCGGTGATTCTGTTTATAATTGCTTTTGAACAACTGAGCAAAATAATATCCAAGTACAAAAAAATAGAACATTCAATTTATGCTGACGATGCTATACTGTTCACAAACATAACTGACATGGATATAATAAAATCACTATTCACAAATATTTTAAGTGACATAAAAACATGGGGCAATTCGTCCGGAGCTAATTTATCAATTAATAAATGTAAAATGCTTCACATTTGTAGAAAAATTAACTGTAAGAAATTTAATTTGTACCTTGACAGCATAAATATTGAATTTGTTAATCATATTAAAATTTTAGGAATAATTTTCGAAAAAAATTTTAGTTTTAAACAACAATGTATAAATTTAAGAAATAGCCTAGCAGCCAGACTAAATATTGTAAAATTTCTTTCCTCAAAACATAGTTTAATTCATGTTAGCACCCTAATTAACGTTACGAAAGCATTAATACTGTCAAAAATCGAATACGCTCTGCCCGTATACGGATGGTGCGCTGTCAGTAATTTGAAACTTATTTACAAACCTTACCACACCGCAGTGAGACGAAGCATCCATGCCTTCCCAACTTCGCCCACATTTGCCATCCTTGCTGAAGCAGGACTACCAAGTATTTTGGAGCTAGTAACTAAATCTACATACAAGCTTATCCCCAAACTTTATAACGCCCACAATGAGCTCCTCTACAAGGATGTTTTGTCAACAATTAAAAGCAAAAAAAATTACAAGGTCGAGTCAACGATTCGGCGATGTGTACGCTTTGCTAAAACATTAAAAATCATCCTTCGACCTCAACTGATCAAACCGGAAAACGAACCACACTGGAACTTAAACCAATCATCATTTATTTTGGAATTAGAGAAATTTCCTAAAGAAAGTACTACCAGTGCCACCTTTAAACAATCCTTCCTTAATATAATTGAACCATACCGGAAGAAAGGGTGGAATTTTTTATACACTGACGGTTCGAAAACCGATTATAGCACTTCGTTTGCAGTTTTGAGAAGTAGTGGCACGCTAATTACCCGAGGAATCATTGACCAACATTGCTCAATATTTACAGCCGAAGCTTTAGCCTTAAAATTAGCTACCGATTACGCAAAAAAAAATAAGGGGAAATTTGTAATTTGTTCCGATAGCAAATCCGCAATCAATGCAATACGCAACATAGGCAACGCTAACAATATCGTATCCGAAATCAGAGCGACATGTATTAAAAACAGCAATAAAATCCGAATCATGTGGGTACCAGGGCACAAAGGTGTAGAAGGAAACGAACTCGCAGACCGCGCTGCAGACGATACACATTTAACACCTTGCTTCACGTTTCACACAACAAGCAACAATGACATTTTAAACGCAATTTACAGAACATTAGCCCTTGATAAACAAACTAAATGGCTTAATTATAATAATAAGTACACATTGATTAATAAACATGGAGAAAAAGCTATTTTCCCAAGCACATCTACTCGACAGCAAATACAAACATTCATTCGCCTTCGTATTGGCCATACTCACCTCACACATGAACACTTATTACAAAATTCACAACGTACAACGTGCCCCTTTTGCAACAGCACACTGTCCACGGAGCATATTTTAAACGACTGCAGTCAACTAAATGTCTTTCGACTAAAATTTTTCGGAACTATTTCACCCAGCACACTTCTAACTACTATAAACCTTGAAAACATGTCTAAATTTATAAACTATCTTAAAGCTTGTAATATACTACATAAAATCTAAATAATTTTAAACTTTGTACTTAGATATTAAACATAATACATGTATATGTACATTTTACAGGATTAACAAAAACGCAATTTTAAAAGAGAGTCGAAGGCCTTGGCTGCTAGCACTCCTGTTAGTTATTAAGTATAATAATTGTATTATTGTACCTAATCATAATAAATAAATAAAATTCTTTGTTCTACTGCTGAATTTACATCCTCGGTGCGCCGTTCGTCCATGTAACTGATAGCTTTCTGTGCGCCGTTGTGAAAACTTGGCTTGGTGAAAACCCGTTTTTCTCCTAGCTCTGGTTGATTGGTTAAAGTGGTGATTCATCCAGAATCCAACTAGCTCTTCCGCACCATTTTGTTGCCACATCTTCGTTACCAACTTGACTAACGTTATTTACAACATGACTATATCCAGTCTGTGCGGTTTAAGATCCTTATTAGGTTGTTGACTTCTAAGCCAGACAGTTTTTCGAGACTCCCGAACAGCGGTTTGTCCAGGGTTGACATTTTGTCCTTCCATAGGGCAGGGCATTCACAGAGGAAATGGAAGATCTTTAGGCGTCCCATCGTTTCATGTTTATCAGTGTTGGTGATTGCATGAGGTTGTAGGTCGGCCCTAACGTTGTGCTAATTTTGCATGTCGTTTGGTCTCTCTATCGACAATCCGCGATTCGGAGGTAATTTAGGGAAATTGTATTCTTGAATACCAATTCTGCAAAAGCGTTATTCATGGCAGATCCCCCTCTTGACAGTTCATCTGCTTTTTCGGTGCCTTCAGTGTTTCGAAGTTCCAGGACCCAGATTAAAGTAACTTTATGGTTCTCACTCCAAGTGGTAAGACTATTTCTACTTTGTTCCACTAAATCGAAGGTTGTTCTGGCCAAATCCAGTGTCTGGATTGAAGCTTGGCTATCCTAAAGAATATCGGCATTGTCCTTAAAAGAGAAATCTGCGATTAGTAGCCTACAAGCTTGCCTTAATGCCAGTACTTCCTCCTGAAAGACACTGCGGGCATTAAGAAGACGTACAGATTTTTCAATTTACAATCCATTTTGGAGCCATCTTTGTACACTGTAGTGTCGAAGTTGTTTAGTGTGAATCCCTTCCTCCATTCCTCTTGAGTTGCAATGAGATGGCAAAGTTTCTATTGAATGTTACCGTCGGGATAATGTAATCAGTCCTGCCCGATATAAACTGACCATACGCTGTTTCGTTTCAACGACCCGCTTCACTTATCTTAAATTCGCTCGTGGTTGACATCTTCTTGATAGGGAGATCTACCGGAATGACATGTGACAATGCATTGAGAGTCTTCCTAGGTCATGATCTAATTGCACTGACCATCATTGCACAGGCTGATTTTTGTATTCCGCCAAGTAATTGGGTATTGTAGTCTCTTCCAAGAGCTGTACACCAAACTACCGAACCGTACGATTAAATTGGTCGCATAAGTGGTAAGGCCATAGTATACTTAGATTGAAGACCCCATTTGGGAAAGTTTGCCCATTCATTAGTGGTAGGGCAAAATTGTGTACCTTTTATCTAGTGGTAAAAAGCATAAGTTCTGTTTTGCGTGGGTTCAAACTTAAGCCATAGCTTGTAGCCCGATAGTTGAGCCCACCCTAGTGCCGCGTGAATGATCGCATTGATATGGGAACGTTCACACTATGACTACTTCTAGAAAAAACATTTTTAAAGAATTCCGAATGGCAAAGATTTCTAGAGGGAATATTAGAAGGGCAGTCAATAGAGCCAGTTATGATGTTAATGACAAATGAGCGCGCTAAAATTGATCTTTGCCGTGAAGTGTAGGCAGATCAATTAGTTGGCCACGAGACGAGTAAGAAGGTAGTTACAGCGAAAAATTTTGTGAGCGGAGAGCAAATTTTAGAAAAATGAATTTTTGTGTAAAGCCTCCAAATAAACATTGCATACTCTAGTCTTGACCTGACCAATGCACAATACAGAGATTAAAGTATGTAGGGGTTCGTAAACACTTCACAGTTTCGGCGGATAAAAGGTAACATCGAATACGAACGCGAAAGAATATTAGTCATGGCAATTACATGTCAACTTGGAATCGAATACACCAAAGGTCCTTCATTTGGTTCACAAATTGTAAGACAGAGTCCGCAATACTATTATATAAGAAGTATACATAGTGTTGGTATGCCTGCTGTAAGATGCATGAATGAAAATTAGTTGATTTTTTTTTAATTTTCACAAAATTTGAAATTGTATTTGTATGGCTTTTGTCGGGGAAGAAACTAAATTTTCTCTCTCTAAATTGTCAAAGCTTGTCAATAAATCCTAGTGCTATAGTTATTTAACGCACTGTATTTTACAAGCCCTAAAATGAAGTTATGGAAAAATAGCAGCGCGTATTTCGCTACGAGGTACTCGTAATCGTCCAATCTATTGCAAGTACAAAGTGATCTGGAATTGTTTCTAATTTACAAGCACTTAGGTTAAGTTAGGTTTTTGTGGCAGTCGGCTTAGAGTAACCAAACTCACTTAGACCATGCAGGCCTGTTGTGATACCACCGTGTAACAGGGGAACCTTACTGTTAGTGTCCATAGAGGCAATTAGACTCTCTTATGAAGCGTATCCCAACACCGGATAGTTCCACAAGAGAGTCAAAATGATATTTTCCTAACAATCTTACTCTACTCCTAGCTAAGGGTGAACACTCACAAAGGAAGTGTTCTACTGTTTCTTCCTCGTCTCTACAACTTCTGCAGTATTCATGCGAAGTTTCCAGCCTAGAAGAGTGCCTACCTAACAGCCACGGCCGGTGACACAAGCCACGACCTTTGGGATGTTTTCTTTTGAGAGGTTGAGCAATTCTCCTCTCTCTTTCTTGGAAGATTAGTTTCCTTTCTGGCTAGCTCATCGGCTCTGCAATTTCCTTCAATATCTCTATGTCCCGGAATCCATATAAGGCTGACCTTGAAGACAGAGCTAATATCATTTAGAGCTGCCGTGTATTCCTGAGCAACCTTTGATTTTAGTATAACTGCCTCCATAGATTTGATAGCCACCTGGCTGTCCGAGAAGATATTTATCGTAGTTCTTGTTACGGCCTGTGTGTTAAGGCACACAGTTACCTCCTTTATGGCTAAAACTTCTGCCTGAATTCCAATTCTAATCCTAATTCTTTTGAAAAAACTCCATAGCCTAATTTATTTTCTAGCTTAGATCGATTGGTGTAGAAATTTATTTTCCCTCTTCTCCATGGTCTTTAAGTTTGCCACTCTCTTCTTGACGGGATGTTAGTCTTGAAGAGCCTGTTGAAGGTGAGTTTTGGGAAAGAGTAGTCGATTTCTTGGTTATAACCACTCATAGTATGTAGAAGAGAAGCGTGGCCGAACCGCCGGGTCTTCCATAGCGCCAAACTGTTCAGTTGAAGCGCTGAAGCAGCGATCAGGTGTTGTGCTACCAGACTTAGAGCAGGTAAGTTGTGCTAGTCAAGCGCTTTATTAGGGGTGGTCCTTAAAGCGCCACTAATGCATAAAAATGCAGTTCTTTGGACCTTGCTTAGCAGCTTCATATAACTTGTTTTTTCAGTTGGTGGACACCACACAAGTATTCCATATAGTAAAATAGGCCAGACTACCGAGGTGTTAATCCCCATTTGATTCCGATCGCTTTTTTGCATGTGTACAATGCAATGTTGGCCCTTCGAACCCTATTTTCAATACTAGATTTCCACGTAAGTTTCCTGTCTAATATGAGTGCTAGGTATTTAACATTCCCTTTCAAAGGAATCTTCACACTTTTGAAAATTAGCGGGAAGACTGTAAGCAGTCGATGTTTTATTGTAAAGAGAATTAGTTCAGTTTTATCGTGGTTTATTCCGAGTCCCCTACTCTGTGTAGTTACTAAGCGTGGCCATGCTAGGGCACAGAATATCCACTACATTACAATCACTTAGTACCTCAAAATAACGCTAGCATACGAGGGGATTTGGCAACCCTGGTGTTGCAATCTGGCAACTGACAGCTGTATCGCAAAGTTTGACATTTTTTGGCTTTTACGTATTCAGAACTTTTTGAAATACCAGCGCTATTTGAGTTGTTTACAGTAACTTAAAAGATTCATCTCGGCCCAAAAATGGAATTAAATCGTGAACATTTTCGTGCGATTATTTTTTACAACTTTCGACGTGGATTAACTAAGCAACATTGCATGGATGAACTTAATTCATTTTTTGGCGATGAAGCTCCATCAAGGAACAGTGTTTATCGATGGTATGGTGAATTCAATTGTGGTCGTAGTTCACTCCAAGACGAATTTCGTGAAGGTCGTCCAAAATCAGTTGTTGTTCCGAAAACCATTGATGCTGTGCGCGAACTGATATTGCAAGAGCGTCATGTGATCTATCGTGAGATTGAGACAATCTTAGGCATTAGTGGGACCAGCATACATTCAATATTGCATAAACATTTGACTGTCAACAAAATTTGTTCGCGTTGGATCCCACACAATTTGTCAATCGCTCAAAAAAAGGCTCGTGTCGATTGGTGGAAGGAAATGCTCAAAAAATACGATCGCGGGGCTTCAAAACACGTCTATGACATCGTGACAGGTGATGAATCATGGATTTACTCGTATGAGCCCGAAAGTAAACAGCAGTCGATTGTATGGGTGTTTCAAGATGAGCCAAATCCAACAAAAGTTGTTCGCGCACGAAGCACTTCCAAGCAAATGGTCGCCTGTTTTTTCGGAAAAACTGGACATGTCGCAACCGTACCACTAGAACAACGCAGAACAGTAAATTCTGAGTGGTACACAGTCATTTGTTTGCCAGTTGTCTCCCAAGAAATTAGGAAAAGCAATCGCCAAAGACGGATCACTCTTCACCAGGACAATGCGAGCTCTCACACATCGGCTCAAACAACTACATTTTTGAGCACCCAAAACATCGAATTAATGGATCATCCGCCGTATAGTCCTGACTTGGCACCGAATGACTTCTTTTTATTCCCGTACGTAAAAAACAAACTGAGAGCTCAACGTTTTTCGACACCTGAAGAAGCGGTTGCGGCATTCAGAATGCATGTTTTGGAGGTACCTCATTCAGAGTGGCAAAAGTGCTTCGACAATTGGTTCAAACGCATGCAAAAGTGTATAGATCTTCATGGAGAATATTTTGAAAAAAATAAAGTGATTTTCGATGATTAAAATTTGTTTTTGTTCTCTAATCCCGACATATAAAAGGCACCCCTCGTATAACAAATATTTGAAAGAAAAAATGCGTCCAAAGGTTGGCAAAATTATGTGAATGACTAATTATACGCGAAATATACGCAATCGTTTACCGCCATAAAAACATATTTACATGTAAGCAGAAACATCTCAAGTAGCTGTGTGTTTGCGATGAATGCAAGGTTATTGACTCTACAATCATTTTTCTATCAAAACATCGATTGGAAACGCCTTTATTGCAGATACCTAATGAGAACAAGTCGTACTACGATCAAAAGAAACACTACCTAGTAGCCAACAGATACCAATTGTTAAGAAGTTAATTAGGTTTATAATAAATTTGTCTAAACAAGAAGCAGTGGAAAAGAAATTGAGCTAAGAAATAGGAGAATAGCACGCCATACCACAATGAACCCGAGCAACGCGCTGTTGCCCAATAAAAATTAAAAACTAGCAGCGCTTGGGAGGCTGGAGGGCCAAGACTTTACGCGTGAAAAAACTACAAATACCATCTTGCTAACAATCACTGGTAGCTGCAGCAGGTAGCAACTTTCTTTAACAAAACGAAAAAAAAAACTGGCAGTTGCCGAAAATCGACATAAAAAGCGTCATAACACTGATCATCGCCAAATCAATAATTAAATTTTTTAGAAATCTTCATGAAGTGGGTAGGTTTGCGACCACACGAAGCGTTAAATGCGCTAACTCTTCAGTAGAGGTATATTGACTCTCCATAGAAACCGTGATTAGCGGCGAATCACCTACCCTGTCAGAAATAAAATAGGTTAACGTAACCAGCGCAAGGCAAATGCCTTGTCAAGGCCCTATGCTCCCAAAGAGCGCATTGGGTTACTGTGAATCATACATGCATTCCTATGGCTATACGCTTCCTATGGCTATACTGGGCCAGGATGTTTTGCTTTTCTTCACGAGGGGGCATCATATTCGAAAGCAGGTGCATTGCATTTCTTTGCGGATGAGTCGCCGAACCCGAATGGGTTTCTAGAGCATATCCTGGGTATGTGGCGATGACTTCGCAACCTGCAATGATCTATGGCAATGAAGGTGCTTTCACTTATTGGGATTGCATTCCCTCAGTAAGAACTATACCTGGATTAGCACTACAGTTATATATCAGTATCACTTTCGTTCCCTGAGTGAAAGGGCGGATTGGATTCACCAAAATATCCGGATGGATTAAGAGCATGTAAAGAGAGGACTCCATGAAAGATATATACCTATGAAATGAGACTTTCAGCTATTAGTACATAGACGTCGCTGGGAGTATTTTTAAACCTTCCCAAATGTCTTGTTTTTTCGTCTGTCATATGTCAACAATATTCAGTTCATTGTTTGTTACGCTTCATACTACAATATAAAACAATGCATTTTTGTCGCTCTTAAAAATGTCGAATTTCGTGCCTTCAAACTACGATTTGCGGACATGGTTGATTTTCTGTAATCAATTGAAGAAAAACGCTTCTCAAGCTCATCAACTGCTTATAGAAACTTATGGTGGGCATGCTCTAAGTAGAGCACAGTGCTTCAGGTGGTTTGAAAAACTCCGAAGTGGTGATTTCAGCGTGAGCCGGCCACCCAAAAAGTTCGAGGACGCCGAATTGCAAGCATTGTTGGATGACGATGAAGGTAAAACGCAAGAAATGATGGCAGAGCAGTGGGGAGTGACCCAAAAAACCATTTCCAAACGTTTGGAAGGCATGGGAATGATTTTAAAGGCCGGAAGATGGGTGCCGCATGAACTGACTTGATGACAATGCACCGCCACATCGAACAAGACCGACCCGGGAATTGGTGGAGACGTACAATTGGCAACCGCTGGTGCATGCGGCTTACTCACCAGACTTGGCGCCCTCCGATTACACAGGCCTGCGAAAAACTTTTTTCAGTTTCTAGAATGGCTGTACTTGTTTCTTGTAGTTTTTTATGCGCTGAAAACGAATCTGACCTTCAAAATGCTCCATCACGTCAGGATGTTTGGTAAATGAAGCCTAAAAGGTCAAAAAATGGCCATTTTAGCCATTTTTGATAATTTTTTTTGGGATAGAAATTTTTTTTTTTCAATTTTCGATGAAAATGTTGTATAGTACAACTCTTTAGCTTTAAAACCCATTTTTTAAAATTATTGTACGATTTTTTAAAAAAAAGTTATGACATTTTGAAATTAACAGTTTCAGTTACGCCAATAGACGTTATACTGAAACTGAAACTGTTAATTTCAAAATGTCATAACTTTTTTTTTTTAAATCGTACAATAATTTAAAAAATGGGTTTTAAAGCTAAAGAGTTGTACTATACAACATTTTCATCGAAAATTGAAAAAAAAAAATTTCTATCCCAAAAAAAATTATCAAAAATGGCTAAAATGGCCATTTTTTGACCTTTTAGGCTTCATTTACCAAACATCCTGACGTGATGGAGCATTTTGAAGGTCAGATTCGTTTTCAGCGCATAAAAAACTACAAGAAACAAATACAGCCATTCTAGAAACTCACCCTCGCAGGACTGTGTTATCATTTGTTTGCATCGATGGGCCACGCACTTTCCGATCAGCGCTTCAATTTTCACGAAGAAGCCAAAAAATGGCTCGATGATTGGTTTGCGGGCAAAGACGGACAATTTTTTTTGCGCGGCATCCACAAATTGCCCGAGAGGTGGGAAAAATGTGTCGCTAGCGATGGCTGTTATTTTGAAGATTAAATTTGTAACCATTTTTCGTTAATAAACGTTTGAAATTGAAAAAAAGTATGGTTACCGAGTGAAGTCTTCTTAGGAGCAGCCCCTACAAATTTATTTAACCTAGCATATTTGGCGCATTCAAATGTAAGTTTTGAGTAGATGATTTCTAAATGAAGGAGATGACACCAAAGGCATCTCAAAAATACATTTAAACATACATTTTAAACTTTCTTGTAGAACAAAAATAATTACACACTCAACTTTCACTCCCAGTAAGACGAAATTAAAATTTTCAACTTAAAAGTTGCAGATTTGAATTAAGGAAAAATGTGAGTTTACGGTGGCAAGCAGAACTCTATTAAATTCATGTTATATATTAAATAAATCTTTGTCAGAAGAAACAAAATTTGGTTGTCTTTCGCGGAATTCTCAATGAAATAAAATTTCTCGGGCATAGCGACGCATTTGTGTGGAAGCTTGGACGATGCCGCTAACATCTGATGAGGATACCCTTGGAGTGTTTAAGAGAAAGATTCCACGGAAAATTTTTAGACCTTTGCACGTTGGTGACGGCGGTTATCGTGTCCGATGGAGCAATGAACTGCATGAGGCGATGTAGACATAGCGCAGCGAATCCGCTGGCTGGGTCATGACGTCCGAATGGATACAAACGCACCGGCTTAGAAAGTATTTGATGCGGTAGCAGCTGGTGGTTGCAGTGGGAAAGGAAGGCCGCCTCTGCGTTGGAAAGATCAGGTGGCGAAGGACTTGGCTTCACTTGGCGTGTCCAACTGCCGCCGGTTAGCACGAGTAAGGAACGACTGGCGCGCTTTGTTATACACTCGGCCAAAATCGATTAAGCGGTTATCGCGCCAATCAAGAGTAAGAAGAAGTCGCACGTTTATAGCTAAGTATAATAAAAACAAATATTCTAAAAGGTATAATAGTTAAACTGCACTGGTTAATTTTTAGTTACTACTACCCGCCCTCCCTTTCTTTGCCTACAACGAAAAACTGTCTGCGCATATTAGGATGGTCCTTAAAAAAATCAAATGATGGTCTTTTTCAGTCTCAAGCGGTAATATCATAGTCAAAGATAACACATATAAGTTTCTCGGTGCCGATTGGAGATGGTTAAATCGTATTTCACGGTGATCAAATTTCCGATTTTCCTATGAAAACTTAAAAAATTTAAATCAAACGCAAACAAACAAAATTTAGGAATATTTTAAACAGATATTCTTAGAATATTTTTCCGCTTTAGTATTTAAAATAAGCAATTTGCCATTTAATTCACCCTCAGAAGGTAGCTTGGCGCCTCTAAATACTTAGTCCTGCCCTAAGTGCTGTTGCAAGTTAAGTCCGTTATGGATATGAAAAACACTTTTTTAATGAAGTTAGTTTTATTTAATCACATAAATATTAAAATTTCTTCTTTTTTCTTAATTTTCATTCGAAATGGACACTATTCGCTTTTACACAAGCCTTCAAGCAACTAGGCCATTCAGCTATTGCGGCACGCACGGTTTCCATGGATATTGACGTCGCTGCTCGAACCAAAGATTATTCAAAACTCTCCAAATTTCTGTGAGGCCTTCGCCAGGCCATGCTCTCCTATTTTGACTACAAACTGTAGTCAAATGGATTCAGATCTGCACTTCCAGACGGTCAATCTTTTGAGACTATGAACCCACGAATATTGTTTTTTACCCACTGCTGGCGGGTTTTTGCCTTATGGGCTGAGACGTTATCTTGTTGGAAGAAACAATGCTCTGCATACAAGGGAATACTGCCCAACTGCTTCACCACACCTTCTCAGGCATCCTCCTGGTACATTTTTGCCCTGGTTTTAACCCCTTTTTCGCAGATATGAAGAGTTCTCACGCCTTTACAAGACACTCCCCAACAAACCATTATGCAGGCTGGATGGTAGCCACGCTATGAACAAAATTTTTAGCGTCTTTAGAAGTTTTAGCAGAGATTTCGTCGTTTTGCTTATTAAAAACTTCTTCAACATCGAAGACTTTCTCATCTGTGAAAATAATTTTTTCATGACCGTTGACCGCTGCCAACCGGCGAAGCTGCTTGCATCTGTCGACTCTAATTTTCTTCAAGCGCGTTGTCCAAAGATGACCAGTTGAGCGACGGAAGACTTTCATGTGGAGATCATCTCTAATTAGTCGTGACATGAATCTGTTCCATACATTGATTTCCCTGGACATAATTTTCTTTAATTCTCGACAACTTAATAATTTTCATTTATTCGTCATAATTAATTTGCAGTAAACTAATAAAAATCGGTTAACTTCCTAACTTTAAATTTGAACTATGATCCGTGTGCGACACGTCTTAATCCTCTCAAATGGTCTCCAAAAGCTTCTATGTAATATCTTCGACTATAGTAGTATCCTTTTGGGATATTATTGGGTTGGCAACTAAGTAATTGCGGATTTTTTTTAGAAAATCAAAGACAATTTTCTCATGGAACTAAATAACTTTATTCGGTAATGTATTGCCCATTTTGATCAATGACCTTTTGCGATCTTTCAGGCAGCATCATAATTCCATATTCATAAAACTTCTGGTTTTTATTAGCAAAAAACTGAATAATGTACAATTTGACATCATCATCATTATTGAAATTTGTACCATTCAAGGAGTTTTGTCAAGATCGAAACAAAAAGTAGTCCGATGTTGCAAGTTCTGTACTATATGGTGGATGTGGCAAAACATCCCAACCAAGCTCCAATCATTTTTGCCAAGTGGCCAAAGATGTGTGTGGCCTTGCATTGTCGTGATGGAATTCGATACTTTTTCGATTTGTCAATTCGGGCCGCTTTTCTTCAACTGCATTGTTTAATTTCGTTAGTTGTTCAATGTAGACATCAGAATTAATCTTTCGTTTGGGTGGTGAGGGTTCAAAGTAGACAGTTTCTTTGTAATCCCAACAAACTTATAACAAAACCTTTTTTGATGAATATTAGCTTTTGATGTTGTTATATGTATATATATTTTTGGACTTAATACAATATGAGCTTATTGCTTTTATTGCGCTTGACTGTCCAGGTATATATTAATTGTTGAGTTCTTTCTTGCTCTTGCGTAGGCTAGCTCCGCGGCTTTCTTCACAGCAAAAACTTCCGCTTGGAAAATACTGCTGTGGTCTGGCAGCTTGATAGGCTGCCTCATCCCTAGTTTTGAGCAGTAAATGCCCGCTCCCACTCCGTTTACAGTTTTAGAGCCGTCTGTATAGATGTGAAAAGTCCTATGGCCAGGCTTCATGCCTTTGTGCCAGCCCTCCTCTTCAATTGTAGTACGAAACCTTCTCTCCCAATTAAAGTAAGGAGTCCTGTAGTCTGTGCAGCCTGAGCTCCACTTTCCTATTGAGCTGTGTCCGAAGGTTCTACAGGTTCTACTAATCTCCTCGCGGATTTCGCTGCTAGGTTTTCTGCCATAAGGTCAATAGGTGGCATGGTGAGTATCATTTCCAGCGCCGCCGTTGGAGTGGTTTTCATCGCTTCTGCTATGCACAGAGCAGTGAGTCGCTGAGTCTTTCCAGTGGCATTAAGTATGTGAGTTTTCTTGTCGCAGTCCACCACACTAGGACCCCATACAACAATATCGGTCTAACTACTGCCGTGTAGCACTAATACATCAGAGAGGGTGATAGACCCCAAGTAACGCCCAGCATTCTTTTACATGCCTACAACGCCTTACTGGCCTTTTTTACCCTTTCCTCAACATTGCGCTTTCATAGCTATTTACTGTCTAGTATTACTCTGAGGTACCTCGCATGATCTTTGAGAAGTAGTTCGTTGTCGCCTAGCTTCGGAAGGTTCTACGCCGGTACCTTGTACTTCCTGGTAAAAAGCACCATGTCCGTTTTTCCGGCGTTTATCCGTAGTCCTGAGCGAGATGTCCTATAGAATTCATGTACCCTACGCCTTTGTGCTCTTAATTCCTTGTTCCACCAAGGAGGCTTCACCTTGCGTCTATTACGTGTTGGGGGCCAGCATCTTTTGTAGGCTTTGACGAGAGTAGTTGCAAACAATTCAACCCCTTTCTCAAGTGCAACGTGTGACCTATATTTCCCGGGTATCATTGGTGTTTTTGGTGGTATATCCCTATACAAGTCCCATTTCGTATTCTTAGGATTTCTAATGGATATAAGTTTATTTTTTGAGCGGAATATAACCTGAAAGCTTATGTATCTGTGATCAGAGAATGAGGGCCTACTCGACACTTCCCATTACTGTAACATAACATGCTTGCTTGTGCAAAGTGTTAAATAGAGTACATTCTTCGAGCTTCGTCCAACATATGTTGGTTCTTCACCTCTATTAGCTATTTCTAGGCTACTATGAAGAATATAGTTAAATAGTGACTCATCTCGGTCGTTTATGTCTGCACTACCCCAGACCGTGTGATGTGCGTTTGCGTCCGTTCCTACCACCAGAGCGAGCTTTTTTCTGGCTGTTTCTATCAGCTTCCAAAGTTCTGTCTGTGGTGCTTCTTCATCATATGGCATATAACAAGACCCAAAGAGTAACGTCTCATCCTTGCAGCCCTCCACCGCCACCACTGCCAGATCGTCAGAAGAGAGATTATGATCAATATAAGAACATATACTTTTTTTTAACCATTATCGCTGTTACTACCTTATTTTTTCCAATCGGGATGTAGGTGTTGTAGTTATGTGACTTTAGGCCGGAGACTATGTAGCCCGATACCAGCCATGGTTCCTGGACTAGAGCCACATCGCCACTTCGGCACCATAAACAGCATATAACTTTTTATGAGCTTGCCAGGCGGTTTTCCGTTTGCGGCAATAAAAAAGCAAACTATGACGAAAATGTTCCTTTTGATTTTCCATTTTTCAACGAACGCCGAACGAAAACTACACAACCGATCAAAACACTTTTTTTACTGGTAGCTGAATCGCCAACTATCAAATCACAAAATGTGTTTTACATTTATACTACGTCTGCAAACCTAAAATCCATCTATGAGAGAAATCCGCAATTACTTAGTTGCGAACCCAACAGATTAAAAAACAAAATAAAATTTAGATTTTGACTCTTCAAAGGGACCACCCTACTGCATATACATACATGCATATACATAATTAAAAAAAAAATTGTATCGTAAATTTTGCATGAAATTCAAATTTTCCACTTAATTATAATTCGGTTTGCCAAATAGTTCATGAACTTGAATGCGGCAATCGAACCGCTCCCACTAAGGCTTTCGCTCACTTCGCGCGTTTCCAGTTAATAAAACCAATTAATTTTACTAATTGCGTGTTCCGCCTAGGCCGCAGCATTTATGTTTATTGCCAATTTTCATTTGTCGCTGCCATAAACACGCTTACTGGCAACAAAATCCACTGCCTCAGCACTTTTTCTCACTATTCGCACTGTTCGCTTTGTTTCTTCACGATATTTTTCTACTTTTTTCCAAGCACTTCAAGTTTCGTACTTCCTTTTTTCGTGTTGTCACCTCGTCTGTCATTTTATTGACACCCATTAACAGTTACTCCCCGCTGCCGTCTGCACCAACTGCAGCAGAGAATCCACCAATCCTCGTATTGTTCTTCTTGCCTACCTTCGCTTTTTATTTAGCTCGCCTGTGCGAGTACTGTTATTTTGCAACACTTGTCCGGCACTTGGTTGTTGCGTTTACGGCGCGTCGTCTGTTTCTTTGTCTTTTGTTTCAACTGCATTTGTTTCTGCTGGTTGCGTCTGTCCCAGACATATCCCCACCTAAATGGCGCGCGGCGTGTCCCCATACTTGCGTTTGCCACCGACCACATCACTACCCGCCGCGCATGAGCTCTTTTGTTCCTGCTTTTATTGTTGATGCAGCAATTGTAAGTCGTTTCAATCCAATCCCTATTTTTATTTATTTTTACACTTTTTTTTCGTTTTTCTTTCACCTTTTGTTGTTGTTGTTTTTGTGCCTTTGGAAATCGCTTTTATTTTAGCTAATTAAACCTCGCCTTACAATTTTCATTTTCTTGTCGTTGATTATTTAGTTTTGATGTCATTTGCGGCGACAAAAGTGCATTCGAACACGCCAACCAGCCTGTCTGAGAGGCTGACTGACTGGCTGCTTCACTGTACTGCGTGCGGTAAATTGAGTATAAGGAAAATGATTTGCCGCTAGAAATAGTTGGCAAGTTAATGGGTGCTTTGGTTGGCCCTTGAACTAATTTATGGCTGTAGTTGTAGTTGTAGTTGTGTATTTCGTAAGCGTACTGCTATTTTGTTTTTGTATTGGTACTTTTCGAGCATTTATGATGTCTAACGTTTTTTATTTAGTGTAACACCAATGGCATGGAAGCATGAATCTAATTTATATTACCTAAACAGATATTCCTAACAAATCGCTAGATTAGCAAAATAGATTTCGTAAACAGTTTTTCTAATATGTACAAGAATGTGCCTTCCAATGCTTATGTCATAAACGGTAATGTTCATAAATCCTTTGTAGCCATAGAGTGGCCCATAGAGTGTTTTTTGTTAATTTAAAAAAATGGAAAAAGATTACTTTGGGGAATAAGTTCGTAGCGTTTCTACCGAAGACTTTTACTTAAACAAAAAACAATAATTATATAAATAAGTTGATCAATTATATATTCGCCGTTTCTGCTTACAACCTCTTCCCACCTCTAGACCAATTTATTGGCGCCGCTCCGCCAAAAATCGCTTTGTAGGTGTCAAAGAAGTGGTTGATCCACTTTTTAAGGACCTCTTTGTTATATTATTGTTGTTGAAGCAGTAACTTTGCCCTGTCAGTGTAGTGTAATCACCAGTCGTCTTCGGCTAGTTCATCTAACGAGCTGTTTCGACGGGTTGGGTCCAGAGGGAGAGGGGTGTTAGATGAGTGGGTTTGATGGGGCATGTGGAAAGGTGGTTAGTGCCGTGCGGAGTGCCTTCACATGCTGGACATATAATATGTTTAGTATGTCGGGGTCGATTCTGGATAAGAAGGAGTTTAAATTGCTACAGCGTCCAGAACGTAATTGTGCCAAGGCTACGCGGGACTCTCGGGGAAGTTGGAGCTCTTCGTGGTGGTTGGACTCCGAGTACGGCATTCGGGGGTCGGGAGCGTGTTATCGCAGGTAACGGCTTTGGAGGGAGCGGAAAAGATGGTAATTTATCGGTGGATGGTTTGGCGAATACGGCAGATGCTAAAGGCCTCCCATTCGAGCTCTTGACGGCTTGTGCAACATGCGGTCTGGCGATGTCGTGAAGAAATTTGGTTTGACCATGTCGATCAAGTCGTTTCAGTCGAATAGCCTCATTCACGCGGTGTAGCTGGGTGATGTGGAGCTTCTTGTTGACCGTGGCATTCTTTTTGAGCATTTTCCAGTAAACCATGCCCTACCAGTCCCACTAAACACATATCAAGATCTTCTTTGGATGAAGATCCAGCTTTACTCTCGACTTTGAGGTATCCCCTGGAGCCACCCACACCTTTCTTTGCTTCACATTCATGTAAAGGCACTATTTCTCAACTTCCGTGACGATTCGGGGGAAAACAATGCTGTTTATGACCGCGTGTTGCTCGATGGTGGGCGAGATGGTGAGCAGCAATTCGAAGGCGACTTTTTTTTGTTTCTTTCGACGAGCTCGTGAGGCACCCAGACGCCGAATTTTGTGATAAATCCCATTAAATGAAGGTGTTTGAGAATCGTTTTATAATCGCAGTTCATTTTTTCCGACAATTCACGACTGGTTTGGCGACCATCCTTCTTAAAAATTGTGATTTGAGAGGTTCTTCATCGAATTCAAAAGGCATTCCGCTGTGGGACGTGTCATCGACGTCAAAGTCACTATTTTTGAACTTAGCAAACCATATCCGTTCGAGCTAAATTAACCTTTCAGTTGATTACTTAGTGGAGATTTTAGAGATTTCAAAGCTAACATTTTTATGGACATTTTTCAAATCGGGCTTAGCATGTTCAAATCTAAACAACTCTGTCGGTGAACAGTTGCGCCTCTACAGGATTTATCAATTTTAACCACGAAGTGGTCTACTATATAATTTTTGCGATGATTTCGATCAGCCTATCTTCAAAGAAGGATGACTGCGTTTTACAGAGAGCACTCACCTCTATTCTTTTCCGGTGCAGTTTGTCTTAAAATCACGTTTGAAATGCGGCGAACGGCATTTTGTCTCATCTTTCCCTAGCTTCTCTAGTAGAAAATTCCATAAATATTAGTTTGTAAGTGGCATACGGAATAATCTACCGTCAATCAGGTGTAGTATGATAGACGCTCCTCTATTTTTCTTTGGTTAGGATTTTTGTCTGTCGGACTGGAGGTCAACATCGCCAAGACGAAGGCTATAATATTCAACTGCAATAATACGATTTCCAGTTATTCAGGCCCGGCATTAGATGCTCAGGTTAGTCTACCACCACTTGATGTTTTCATCCAAGGAGAGGACTTGAAGGCCATCTGCAGGCTGAAACACAATGGGAATTGGTACGACCCCTGTCCGGCATTAGACAACGGAGTAGGCACCGACTTCGATCCAACGATCCTCGCCATGCCCCTTGACTCCATGCCATCCAGAGTCGTGTTTGACAAGAGATATAGTGTGGTGCTGCCAGAGGCTCAACTGTGGTCACGGATGCCTTCAGGACCGAGCACGGCTCCGGCTCTGGTGTCTACGGGGACTCAAGCGAGACTAAACTACACTTCGCTCTTGTATGCATGCATCTGTGTTTCAGGCGGAGGTGTATGCTGTTCAAGCAGCGATGAACTTTGTTGTGGAAAACAGATGGAGAGGCAGATCTGTATGTGTCTGTAGCGACAGCAAAGCTGCGCTCATGGCCTTATACAGCCCTTCAACCACTTCAAGGGTAGTCGAGTACTGTAGATCCAGGTTAAACTATGTCGGCAGGCATAATATCCTGATGTTATCATGGGTCCCGGTACACGTGGGTATCGCGGGTAACGAGATCTCTGAATCTTAGCCCAAATGGGCTCTGAGACCAACTTTCTTGGTCCGGGCCACTTCCTACAGGCAAAGCACGTGGAAAAGGTGGGTATCTCAGACAGTGCACTCTGTCTAGCATGTGGAGAGGAGGATCAGACAGCGGACCACTTTCTGTGCGTCTGCACAGCCTTCGCTCAAATCAGGCTTGAGGTATTTGGCACTGATGTGTTAAGAAGCGACCACCTTGGCTCCTTACCACAAAACACAAAAAAAAAAAAAATACAACGGGACTTATATTGGTTGACGGGTGTCTGCTGAAATTTTTCGAAAGATTCTCGGCCTCGCACTAACACGGCAAACGGCGGAGCCGATGAAGATGTCAATTGCAGACTAAACAAAGCAAGGTTGGCGTTCAGGCCAATGCGTACAGTATGGGTGAGTTCGCAAATCTCTACACGCTCTACACTGCGAATACTCAGCTCATGTGTGTAATCCCTATGTATTGTGCCTCATAATCTGTAGAATATTCTGGCCGTACACCATCAGCAACAACGTGCTATGGAAATCAACGAATGAGGAACCCATCCTGTGGCAAATCAAATACAGAAAGGGGCGATGGATAGGCCAGACGCTGAAAGAACCACCAGATAGTATCACGAGAATGCCACTAAACTGGAGCTCTCAAGGGAACAGCGGCCGCGGTCGACCAAAAATTACTTGGAGAAGGTCGATGCTGCGCGAGCTAGCAGGTGCGGGCACCTCATTTGTCGGCGCAAAAACCACAACCCAAAACAGGGTACGATGGAAGAGTTTTGTCGAGGCCCTGTGCTTCAAAGTGGAGTGTACAAGAAATACGAAGATCTTCCTCTCACGCAGACAGCGAGTTGCTCTCTGATTTTCTAAAAGCTTTAGCGTCAGGAGATTTAAAATCTCCAGATCTTATCATAAGTGCCCCACCAATGAAGACTCTACTATATCCTTTTACCCTAGCAAGTAGGTTATAGTAAGTTTATCTGCCTTAGTCAAGGCCTTATGACTCCCTCCCATGGGACAATAAGTCTATTGACCGCTGTATAGGTGCAAAGGGAAATTCTCTTTCACATCGTTAAATAGTAAATTCTTTAAAGATCTTAAATGAAAAAAAGTATATTAAACAGCAGGTATTCCTTGCAAGAAACTTTTTAGTGAAATTTAAATTTCTTCCACTTACTGACTGCCGCGCGTCTTTACTTATCCTATTTTGTGTTCTGTCATCTCAGCCAGTTTGTGCTGAATAGTGAAAGTTCGCAACATCACAACTTGACGCTGATTTTATACAAGTTTTTGTTGTATCCGGCTTTTATTGAAACAGGAAGTTGCAGACCTACTTATGCCAAAAGTTTGCTATTCACTCCACGTAGTAGCTGGGTATGCTATTTGTTGTTATTGCTTACATTTTGATGAGCTCGACAGACAGGCAAATGTGTATGTATATGTGTGTATGTGTGTGTATGTATGTATATGTAAGGTGTTTTCTTCGCCGTTGATGTTGATATGCGCTGGCTTATCAGAATGGCAGACAAGTCTGAGACGTTTAATTGTTGTTTTAATGTTTTTGTTTGTTTGCAACTTAAAAGTTGAAACTTTGAAGTCACCTTGGGTAAGTTCCTTCATAGAGGTTTGAATGTAGGTGGCGCTTGCAAATTTACTATGCATAATAGAGTACGTATTGTTATGCTGGCGAATGGCATTAAAACACTTTCAACAAATTTCAAAACATTTATTTGCGAGTAATGCGTACGTAAATATATACAATACAAGAGTTATTTTATTTACAAAATATTTAGTCTAGTTAAAAATATATTTAGATATTTTATTCGGTGCACTCATCAGTTGCCGATGAAGGTGAAGGTCTCATTGCAGCGGATCTCATAACAATCGGGATAGGAAGTAAAATGCCTCGACATTCGAAGATCGAAAATGAATTCGCAGTATGGATAGCTGGAAGAGAAAAAATAAGTGCGTATAAATATTTATTTTGTAAAATCATATCGCTTAGAATGAATGATATTATTGTCCAAAAACCAATATCTGACCCAAGAATGATAGAAAGAAGATTGCTCCCATCAAGAGTGCGTGGCGTTATGTTTTTCCGAGTTGTGCAGTGTTGCCAACCATTTTTTTTATACCGAAAATGCAAAAATTTTGAAGTTTCGTGTTTGTTTTTTTCTTTTTAATTTGAAGCTACCGAAACTTAAAATAAAAAAAAACTGCATTATTATACAAAATAAGGTTAAAAAAGGCCACTCTGAGAAGATTTTAGTGCTAATGAAAATTTGTTGGTTTTTATAAAGTTTGATATTTTGAAAATTTAATTTTTTGCTCCTTTTAAGTTAATGCAAGAATATTAAATGCCCCTCTCTCAACTCTTCTTAAGATTGAAAACCTTTTTACGCATTTTAAAAAGCGTTTGAATTTACTGCATGCGGATTAAAACCATAGAGGTTTAATCGTTTCTTCCGGTCCTAAATCCTTAGTGGGACATAGGGCATCAAGAGGTGTATTCATTGTAAAAATAAGCCACAAAATACCAGAAAATACTAAAGAAACCATACTGACATTTTACAAAAAGGAGTACCTTATCTTGTTACATAACCTGAAATGTAGCAAAAAAGTCGTTCCCTTAATAACAGAGTTTCTCTGAACAAAAAAAAATTTAATTGTACATAACCATAACACATTTATTTAGAAAAAAACGCACATTCTAAAGACAATTTGTCACGCATCAAAGTTCTTTAAGTGATTCAATAAAAATTTGGTGTTTTATTTTCTTTATATGGGCATTTTAGTGCGTTTTTACATCCAAAGCTAGGCAACACTGCTATAGCGATAGAAAGATTTGACCGCTGAAAGCAGAAGAACACTAACGACAACTGCAATCGCGGGCAATGCTACCAGATGTTAATAAAAAGTAAAGCTAAATAAAACTGAGTGAATTATTGAACTAATTTTTTAAAAATGTATATTTTAGAAAATTATAAAAATTAATTTTAATAGGAATAGGCTAGAAAAATGTCATGAACAAAAAACTAAACCTCCGAAACTAAATAACAAAAAAACAAAAAATGCTAAATAAAGTTACGAAAATAGTAATCTGGCCATACTGGAACTAAAACCACGTAACTCATTGTCAAATTCGCTGAACGCAAAGTAACGGCACCACGATAGGCGCCATCTAATTATTCTTTCCATCATGTATCTGACCCATATAGGAAATTACTACAAAAAGGCCTTAACTTACAGAGAAAGTTTAAAATTCAAATTTTATATGCCTTGGCCTTGGAAGAGTGAAGCCAGTTGTTATTGAAGACTGCGGGGACCTAATTTGTGGTATTTGTTTTATTTATTAGATATATATGGCTCCTTGTGGATGAATCTCTAATACTGCCTTTCGAAAAACTATGCTCATTTACTCTACTTATTTCATAAGTTTGTTGAGAATTGCAGCGGCAGTGCTAAGCGAATAAAATAATAAACTACCCGGAGCGCTTAAACAATCAGCATGTTTCTTTGCTCGCCATCGGATGCCCAAAACTAATAATTTTGTGTTTCTTTTTCCAGTTCTCGGCCTCTTGAGTGTCACGTTGGGAGAATAATTTTTATTTTCCACTAGCATGAAGTTGCGCAGAAAAGAAGGCTCAGAAGAAGAGGTGAAAACCACAATAAACAACAACAAACAACTTTGCCGTTTTGTCTCGGACAAAAGTTATGTTTTTTGTGTTCCAGAGCTGCTGAGCTGTTTACGCCCTATCTAGAAGGCACTTCGTTCTTACGCTCATTTTTCTGAAGCTAGAATGAAAATTAAGAAGAAAAATCTATTATAATCGAAATCAAGTTAATCACTACTTCTTTGCCATTGCAGTTTACTTTAGCAACCAAACTGTTAACGGACTATGGCTAGAAGTTAATCTAAATTGGAGAAGTTTGTATAGGACGAGTAGAATTATAAAAAATAGTTGTAGTTAGAGTAAACGAATTTATCTGGAGGAACGAGAGAACTGATCAGTGGGTATTTTTAAAAGGCTAAAAGCAGAAATCGTTTTCTAGAATGTCAAACAGGGTTTGGAGTAACCAAGAAAAATTTAAAAAATCTTGGCTAACATATTTTGAAGCTCTGTTTCATATCATGGATACAAAGCCTTGAAGTATGGCGTACAAAATAGCAGCAAACTGTTGTAAAAAGCTGTACTCATTCGAGTGATAAGAAATTGGTATCAAGAGAAGACTGTGAATATCGATTACACAGTCCTGCGAGGGTGAGTTTCTAGAATGGCTGTACTTGTTTCTTGTAGTTTTTTATGCGCTGAAAACGAATCTGACCTTCAAAATACTCCATCAGGATGTTTGGTAAATGAAGCCTAAAAGGTCAGGTAATTTAAAAAAATGGGTTTTAAAGCTAAAGAGTTGTACTATGCAACCTTTTCGTCGAAAATTGAAAAAAAAAATTTTCTATCCCAAAAAAAATTATCAAAAATGGCTAAAATGGCCATTTTTTGACCTTTTAGGCTTCATTTACCAAACATCCTGACGTGATGGAGCATTTTGAAGGTCAGATTCGTTTTCAGCGCATAAAAAACTACAAGAAACAAGTACAGCCATTCTAGAAACTGAAAAAAGTTAAATTTCGCAGGCCTGTGTTATCAGAGATTTTCGCCAATAAGGACCAAGACATCTATCAGAGAGGCATTATGAAGCTACCTTTAAAATGGCAACAACTAACACAACAAAACGTTGCATATTTGACTCAAATCGGGCAATCCCAAACAGCTTTTGAAGTATGTAACATAATTTATATGGATATTAAAGATAACGGACCTCGGCGTTATATATACTCGCTATCGCACTGCAGTGTCCCGCAGTCGAGATACTAAATATGTACAAGTAAACTTAGTACACACAATGTTAGATGTTTTCGAGTAAGGCGTTTGAAAGCACTTTTCTAAGTTCAGCAAAAGACATGAATTCTCACACCACAACCAAAACCTATCCATATCGGCTTGAACATTAACGGCAACCTCTTGAGTGTTAATCGCTGAGAAGATCTTATGCTCATCAGCATAAAAAGAGAGGTCCCAAGATACTTCCTTGCGGAACACCAGAGGTGGCAGCATAGGGAGTAGATGGAATACGAAGAATTGTTACAACACAACGTCGATTGCACAAATAAGAGTTTATCCGTTGCAGAAAAGCAGACTGAAAGCCAAAAGAAGCTTAATTTTTTGGTCGAAAGCTTTCGAAAAGTCAGTGCAAATACATTTTCAACAAATTAGATTTCTTTTTGCATTTTCTTAAAGTACAATATACTATATATATATATCAAGTTATAATTAATGAACGCACAGACTGGAGAACTAATTCTATCACTTTCAAACCTGGCACTCAGCTATGGTTTACTGATGGGTCCAAATTGGAAAATGGTAGAACAGGGGCAGGAATCAATGGGCCTAAATTCAAAAAATCGGTTCCGATGGGACTCTACCCAACATTATTCCAGGCAGAAATACATGCCATCGAAATATGTGTGAGAGAATGTCTTAGCAGGAAAATGAGAGGTACCCACATCTATGTACATACTTTCAGATAGCCAAGCGGCTCTAAAAGCCCTTTTATCAACAACTATCACATCTAAAGTGGTAAATGATTGCCTAAACCTTCTCAACATGTTAGGAAACCTCAACATAGTAACACAAGGCTGGATTCCGGGACAAGAAGGACATGAGATAAGTGAAATGGCTGATGGCCTTGCAAAACAAGGAGCAAATATGCAACTTACTGGTCCTAAGCCTTTCTGTGGACTCACAAAAAGCCACATTAATGAATTCTTTATAAAATGGGAAGAAAGGAAAGTTGCTGCACAGTGTCTAAACTGTGCTGGTCAGCGTCAAGCCAAACTATTTCTAAGTCCCAACAAAGGAATATCTGACAAACTTCTCTCACTAAGCAGAGTAGATCTGCGTCTTTTAACAGGATATCTTACAGGTCACTGCAGCCTGAGGCATCATTTAAATAATATTGGTCTATCTGAGACCAATGAGTGCCACTTTTGCGAAATGGACATAGAAAGCTCAGAATATGTGCTTTGTGAATGTCCTGCGTTGGGCTGGCAAAGACTTCACCTCTTTGGTAGTACCGTAGTATCTCCGTGCAATCTTTGGAACAACAAGCCTAAAATTGTGCTAAAATTTAAAAAAAGCCTAAAACTCTAGGGTTACAAAAATAGGCCTTTCACACTAGATCAGCTCTGATCGCAGTGCGAAATGGCCTTCTAATAATAATAATAAAGTATAATATCTTAAAAATATTGTATGGAAACTTGAAGTGAATCCGACAAATACTTTTCGAGCTATTCAACAATTAACAAAGGGCGCTCGGGCGCTCTGGAGCAGATTGCAAACTTTTAAATGCGTTTTTCTCAAGACTATGTTTTTTGAACTGATGATCACAGTAACTTAAAAACCGCTTGGTAGATTTCGATAAAATTTATACTGCTTTTAAAAAAAATTAAAAAACTCGTGCCTGTTCCAAGGATTTTTTTTTTCAAAAATTTCGATTTTTTTAACAATTTAATGCCGGTTTTTTTCTCGAAATTCTGAAAAATATTTCCTGAGGCCGCCATATTATTAGTTTTGAAAAGAAAACAAAAAACTTCTATCAGGCATAAGATTATCTATTAATAAAACTCATTTCTCTTGTCCGATTGATTTTAGATGAATCTCAGCGATAACTTTTACAATTATTAATTTTTTTGTTTGACATTTTGCCAAATTCAAGTTGAAAGATGATGTATTAATGCTATGTTTTTATTTTTGTAAAATAAAGCAACTGACTACCAGAAAAAAAATGATCAAAATCATCATTTTTTCGGGCCTCTGGCTACCCCTAACCCTTAAGATACTGTAAAGCTATTGGCAACAAACCAATGCTGATTTGGGCAAATTAAAGAATTAACCGCAAAGCGCAGTTTTGCATTGGCTGCGTGCTCAAAAATTTTGGAAATAGTCGATAGCTTTGAAATAGGCCTATAATTTCTATGATCATTTTTATTGTCACTCTTAAAGAAGGGCATAATGGAAGAGAGCTTCCAAGCGTCAATGAAGCTCGCCGACGATAAAGATTTTCGGAATATAGCTTTCAGGGGTTAGACCAAACCCGCACAATTTTTCATCAAAACTGCTGAAAGTCCATCAGCATCTGTGTGAGAGGAAGATTTCAGTTTAAGTAAATCATTACTAAATACAAGGTGAAGTCCAAAATAAACAAGACTGGCAACATAACAATGTTTTTGATGGCGCCATCTTTTTAATGAGTTAGTGCGTTGGAAGTTCCATGCCTGGCTGACTTCCAGTGAAAGCTTGGTGACATTCGGTTTAGCGAAAGCGAATTTTTTGCGTCTAAAGTGTCAGTATTTTTGTATCATCGGTAGAAAAATGAGTTTCGAACAAAGAGCTAAGATCTAATTTTGTTTTAAACTCGGTAAAACTTTTACCGAAACATTAGAATTGATGGAAAAAGTTTATGGCGATGATTGCCTATCTCGTACCAGAGTCTATGAGTGGTATCCACGTTACAGAGATGGTTGTGAGGACATAAATGACAATCAACATACGGGCCGCCCAAAATCAGTAATCACCGAAAACTCCATCGAAATTGTTCGTAAATCTATCAAAAATGAACCAAAATCGGCGCTTTAAATCATTTTTCCTTTTTTTTAGTAAAAAAGTTATGCAAAAGCTAAATTTAATATTTAATTTTACGCCACCTTGTATAACGCAGCGTATGCATACGCTTACTTACTTTACGATATATCGCCGCTACTTACATTGGTGGGAACCACAGCATGCAGTGATATGTGCAAAGTATGCCGAACGGACGTTTGAATTCACCATCTGGCGTTTGTATGGAACCGGAATTGTGCTTCTTCCAGCATTGCGCACTCCAGCCTACGATATGGCATAATTATGAATTTTATTATGTTAATTTATATACCTGCCAATGCCTCAGAATCAGCATTGCATTATTTTCGAAAATTATCTTTTAAAATTGAACTAAAAACTTTTTTTAAAAGCTAATTAATTTTTTATTTTATTATTATTTTTCTTTTATTTTTGCTAAATTATTTCATTCCACCAGCTGGTGCCATGCCCTACCAACAACACCTACCCGCTTCAATGGCTTCCATAAAAATGCACAAAATTACTATTATCACCCCGAGCAAATACGCACATCTACGAAATTTACCCATAATTTCACGTTGGATGCGAATTTCGTAATACAAAATGGTTCGAAAACATTTTTTTTCAAAATAAAGTAAATTTTTCAAAAATAATAACTTGCGGCGAGCCAAAAGTTCTTAATTCGTTCTCTCTGCTGTGCTACGCGGCTGTGGTTAAACTAAAAAATTTCTATTTGTTCACGGTTGCGAAAATTTTCTGAACATCTTGGCACTGCTTGGAATTTCCTTGTTGATTCTTTCTGATTTACTTGAGACGCAATTGTGTACAATTGATAAATTGGGCACTTCGTTTAGCATTAATACGATTAAAAAGTTCATTGGAGGTACATAGGTGAGGGTGGCGGTGGCTAAAGTGAGGCTGATATGTGGCACGTTGTGAATTTACGGGGCACACTTAGATTATTGATAGCCGTATACTTGACACCTTTATGCTGTTATTGCGTTGTTTTGTTGGATATTTTTGTATTGTAGTGTAGCAGTATGGATATACAGGGTTACGCATAACTTTTCTAATTTAAGACTTTTGAATAGCTAAAATGAGAAATGAGTATCCAAAATAATTTGCACAATAGTTTCTCTAAAACATTTTTTTTTAATGATGTGAAGTAAAGAAGCAAAGTGAGCAAAGGGGCCTGGTGGTGAACGAGGACAAAAGGAAGTACCTCCTGTCATCAAACAAACAGTCGGTGCACTCGCTTATCGGCCCCCACGTCACTGTTGACAGTTATGATTTCGAATTTGTAAGAGACTGGATGGCACGTTGGGGCTTTCCGGACAGATGGACTATACAGTCCCGCCTATACTTGCCATTACAACGTTCACGACCCTCCTACCCTCGAGGAAAGAATGGGAACGTGACGTAGTAAGACAGAGCGAATCCATCCATGTATACACAGATGGCTGAAAGCTCGAGGGCAGGTTGGACGGAGGTGTTTATTCCGAGCATCTATGGATCTTCTTCAGTTTTCGGCTTCCCGATTACTGCCTGTGTCTTTCAGGCTGAACTGATGGCAATAATGAAAACCGTGGCACTGGTTCAATGTGATGCGATACCTGGAGAGGATATCCACATTTTCACTGATAGCCAAGCGGCGATAAAATCCGTCGCAAAACAGTCGACAACCTCCAAGGTGGCCATGAAATGCCGCGCATCTCCTAACGAGATGTCTGAGTCATTTCACCTAATGATAACATGGGTTCCTGGCCATTGTGACATTGAGGGGAACTGCAGAGCCCATGAACTAGCGAGACTCGGCACCAAATTGACTGTTGAGTACATATACAATGATATAGGTAAACCCTTGCAAACATGTAAACTACGTATCCTCGAAGAAATTGTAAGAGTAGCGAAGGAAAGATAGCGTAATGAAGCCACTTGCACAATCGCCCGACAGCTGTGGCAGACTCTCAATGCTAAACGCACGGAACATCTACTAGGAAGAGATAAGCGCAGTCTTAGCACACTGATTTCAGTTATTACGGGGCACTGACTAATCGGTGGGCACACCCAGACAATGGGTGGGCAAGCGCATGACTGCTGCAGAAGTTGTTTAAACGAGGCAGAGGAAGAAACGATCCCGCACAGTGTGACTGTCCTGCTCCATCCAAACGTAGACTCCACATTTTGGATAGACAATCCTTTAATGAACGGGAAGATCTCGGCTCTGTCGGAATTAAGGATCTTACAAAATTTTTGAAAAGTACACATTGAATTTAGGAGGCATAAGGGCTAGTTCCCCACGCGGCATCACAATGGCCCAGGAGCCTGAGTGTGTCCTATAGTCGACAACCGCTTCAACCTAACCCAACCTACGAGGCTTCGTTTATTTAGCAGCCAACATTAACACCAATAACAATGTCAGCGTGAAATCCAATGAAGAATTTATCTTACCAACAAGTGCTACTTAGGACCGAACAGGCAACTGAGTAGTAAAGTCCTCTCTCGACGCACAAAACTAAAACTTTATAAGGCTCTCATCATGCCTGCCCTAATGTATGGCGCAGAAGCGTGGACGATGACAACATCCGATGAAGCGACGCTTGGAGAGTTTGAGAGCAAGATTCTGCGGAAGATATTTGGACCTTTACGTATCGCAGGCGATGGAACGTTGAGCTGTATGAGCTTTACGACGACATAGACAGCAAATAAAGATATTGCGGATTCGTTGGCTGGGTCATGTCGTTCGAATGGATACAAATACTCCGACTCTGAAAGTATTCGATGCACTACCAGCTGGTGGTAGTAGAGGAAGAGGAAGGCTTCCTCTGCGTTCGAAAGATCAGGTGGAGAAGGACTTGGCTTCACCTGATGTATTCAACTGGCGCCGGTTAGTACGAGAAAGAAACGACTGGCGCTAATGTGAAAGAAACAGAAAGTACAGGTAAACACTTAGTGAAAAATTGAAAATTCAAAACTTTATTAAGCTGCCGTTTTTAATTGTTTTGGTTCAAATTTTATTGATGCATTTTATTAATTCACACATCCTTTAACTGAAAATAGAAAAAATTGCTAACATTTAAAAAGGTGGGCGCACAAAATACAAAAAAAAATTAATAACCTTTAAAATCGAATACCTCGAAAACAGTTAAGTTTCTGACATCACGGCATGTAATCGAATTAATCATAAGAAAATAGCCTAATTAATAATGCACTGAAGCATCTTGAGCGGCTGCCGTGGCCGAATAGTTTGGTGCGTGACTACCATTCGGGAGTGCGAAGGTAGAATTCTCCGAATGATAGAACAAATTTTTTTTAATAACAGTCGCTCCTCGGCAGGCAATGACGAACCTCCGAGTGTATTTCTGTCAAGAAAAAGGCTCCACATACCCTATGATCAGAATGTACCGGGAATGTTTAATTTAAGCGAACAGCATACGTGGGAACCGGTTAATATTTTTTCTTATGTTGATAGGACTGTAAGAGACACATCTGTCACTGTTTAGCGCCATCGGATTATTAATGTCGGACTGGCCGGCTGGAAATGTGGGCAAACAATTTTTGGATTTTGCATGATGATAACACGTCATCGCACCGAGCCCAAATTGTGCTGGATTATTTGACCAAACACCAAGTAAATACCATCGTGCAAGCACCGTATTCACCTGATATGGCCCCGGGAGACTTCTTTTTGTTTCCCAAGTTGAATTTACCACTTCGTGGAAGGAGATTTTAGTCGATAGAGGAGATCAAAGAGAATGCGACGAAGGAACTGAAGGCTATTCCTTCGTCCGCCACCAGGGGAGCATGGAGGACTGGGTTAAACGTTGGTGCATGAGTGTTGCTTCAGACCAGTCATATTTTGAAGGAAATAAAATAAATTTGCCTGAAATTTAAGTATGTTTTGTTTTATTTAAACATTCGCGGTACTTTCAGATCATAGGGTAAAAAAATATCTGCCGATCGGAGTCGATTTAAAATTGTAAGTCCCCTCATTTGTCGAACAGCATCAAGACGCACACCACGAATAGGAGGAGGTACTCCGCCAAACACCTAATAGAAGTGCACGCGCCAATTATTTATATACTTTATTTTGGTTCTCCTCCTTTATAAGACTGCGAAATATCAAATGTAAACTTTTTTTCGTCATCATTATTTCACACAAAAGGAATGGCAAAATTCTGTTTGAGAATTTTGTAGAGAGGTTAGTACTAGCCTTAAAGCAGAGTTACTTGTAAGCCAAATTGATAATTATGTTTTTCCTTTGAGGCATTCCTACATTATTTTGGATAAAGGGTTTTCGAGCACAAAGTGTTGCACGCATATCTAGTTTTTTGTTACCAATATTCACCAAGGAGTTCGCTTGGGAAAAATGTTAGTTCAAAAGCTGATCTCTCAGAAGGCTGCTAATATATACTCTGAGAACCTCCAATGATTCCAGACAGTTGCAATTAATGCAGCGACTATAGTCAAAGCTTACTTTGGAGGCTTCCGTAGCATATCAAAAGGTATAGGGAAAGGAATGAAAGGAAGTTAAATATCAAATTTTCTCATGTTTCACTTTTCCACTATTTTGTATGGTTGCGAAATCAAAGGGAAAGTGAAGAAACATTTAGTAATTCGCGGAGAGGAAGAGGCGTACTATAGTTAAATTACCAGAAATCTTATCAAGGATGAAGTGAATACATGAGCAACTTTTAGGAATTAGCTTTTAAGGACCTTTAAAGCCTGAACAAGATTCTTAAAGGCAGCTCGAGTGGGACACATTCTCGATTCGCCAGCCGCAGTAACTTGCATTTACGATGCAAGCCAGGAGTTTCGAGACGTAACTTAGGTATTCAACACAAAAATGCTAGAATAAAATATTTATAAGCGTCCATCGGTAGGTAAAGACGAACCTCTAAATGCAACCCTGCTATGAACGACAATTCTTCAAACACGATTTGAAAAACAATGAAGCTTTCGTTTGTTAAAAGAAGTTTTTACGCAGATGAGCTGGAAATACTGTTGCATCATCAAACTGAGCCCGAATAATTGACGGCTAAGATAAAAAATACGAATAAACCATAAGGGGCACACAGCTTAGAAATGCTTTAAGGCACGCACAAGCGAATATGTCAAATGGTAGCCAGCCACCGAGTGACAACAACAAACAAACTATCTTCGGTATAGAGTTGTAGCTGCCGCAGCTGTGGCTGCTGTGTGTCGAATGTAACTGACATGGCGCCCAACGACGACTGGCCCCCAAGCGAATTGCGCTCGGTTGGTGCCACAGAGAATGTGCGTTGCATATTCTACGTGCATCGTAGCGTCGTCCTTGCAACTAGCGTACGAGTAGAAATTAGTTGCTGCAACATTTGAAGATGCTATTGTATATGCGGGAACTACGGCAACTAGCCAGTCAGCCAGCCAGCCACCAACAGCAGCTTACAAATGGAATCGACAGCGGTTGGCAGTAGCGCCGCAAGTGCTTGTTCAACTGTCATGTTCGGTGCGGTGTTGCCAGTCTTTTCGAACGACCAAGGCAAGTGATCAATAATAGACTTGCAACACACAGAAGGAAGGAGAAGGGAGAGGGCAAGAGGTGGGGGAAAGGAGCAGGAAAATGCTGCAATATAACAAAACAGCAGTCAATGGAACTTCAAATGGATCTCCAAAACAGTCTTTGCTAGCAGGGCTGTGCTGGTAAAGCATGTTGCATGCAACAAATATACACAAATTTACATGAACATACCGCTCCTAACGATTGAAGCGCGGCGCGGGCTTTGTAGCAACCAGACTAGTTGCAATTACTATTGTCAACAACACACACACACACAAATACAGAAGCAGCGACAGTAGCGGCAGCAACAGCAATGTCAGCAACATGTTTGCTACAATCGAATGACGCTAATTAGTAAATTAGACTATGTTGATTGCTTTTGCGGCAATGACGGCGGTGGCGGTGGTGGTGGTGCTGGTGCTGGCGGCGTTGCTCAATATTGCTATTGTGTTGGCTTAGCAACAGCATTGTTGGCGTCTTCGTCGTCGGTGGTTTGTCGTCTTCATCCTTTGTCGCCGCCAACAACAACTGCCACAGCAACACTACGGCTGTTGTCCGCTGCCGTTTGAACAATGATGTGTCATGGCAGCTAACATGGCGGCGCGACTTTCAAGCCCACTTCGATTGCAATCGTTGCGACTGTGGCTGCGGCAAGGGTCGATCGATCGATTGCATCGATCGTGTTGCTGCCAACATCACCATCACCGCCATCACCACGAGTGCAGCGGCGCTACTGTACCGCGGGCAGGGTTCCATTCATACACCTGTGTGTGTGTGTGTCGAGCGTACGTTAATTTGTATTTGTTAGGCGCAATCGCAATTAATTTCGCTGCTACACTACGCTTTGTGGCATGCCGCTGGCCGCCGTTTACTGCCTATGCCACAAATTGCCGCCACAAGCCCACCATTCAATAGACGTACATATGTATGTGTGTAGCCATGCGAGTGCATATCATAGATCTGGGAGGTAGATACATATGTAAATCGATTCTAATCGTAATGGTTGTTCGCATTGGTGGCACTGGCGTATCAATTGTTCGGGCGAAAATCGCTGTCAGCGCGGCTGGTAAATTGTTGCTGCCATTAAATTGATGTTGCTGTTACTTTTGCTGTTAGTTTTATTGCCGCGGCATCTTACAAGTGATTGAGTGCATGGAGCACATACTTACACAGATATTTTTATTTATTGCTTGTAAAACAAGTGATTCCAATGAATTCACAACCCCGATCCTATTGCATGTCCATTGTGGGTACGAACAACAACTTCTTACAAGATACAAAAGTGATTGATTTATTGTGAATAAATGCGAATTCGCTGTATGCAAATAGTTCACAGAAGTTTTTGGGAACCAATCTTCCCATATTGAATGCACTGTTTGGCCGTGGAAAGACCTGCAGGGGGGGCGGCATTGCTTTCTATGGATGCAATGACATTAAAATCCTGGGCTCGTGCTGTCCGATGCGGAAGTGTTTATTCGGGTGTTAGTCAATTTTGGAAGCGTTTGAGACACACAAAGCGTGGCTACAGGCGAGCAATGCTTGGGTTCTTATGAACTCTTTGCGCGCATCGAAAGTTGGTTGGAAGACTTATTGGGTGTTTTTTTTTTGTCTTCATTCATTTCATACATCTGTCTGTTGACATAAGGTATTATTTTTTTGCAGAGGAGGTTAAAATCGAAAATGTCGAAGCATCATCAAAGGTGCCCAGAGGTATTTGGGGCATGCTCCCACTAACCCCATATCATTCCTCCCCTCTGATTCCACCCTGGGACTTCTTCTTCTTCTTAATTGGCGCGACAACCGCTTACGCGATTTTGGTCGAGTTTAACAAAGCGCGCCAATCGTTTCTTTCTCCTGCTAACCGGCGCCAATTGGACACACCACGTGAAGCCTAGTCCTTCTTCACCTGATTTTTCCAACGCAGAGGAGGCCTCCCTCTTCCTCTATTACCACCAGCTGGTACCGCATCAAATACTTTCAGAGCCGGAGCGTTTGTATCCATTCGGACGACTTGACCCAGCCAACGTAGCCGCTGGATCTTTATTCGCTGCGCTATGTCTATGTCGTCGTAAAGCTCATACAGCTCATCGTTCCATCGTCTGCGATATTCGCCGTTGCCAACGTGCAAAGGTCCAAAAATCTTACGCAGAATCTTTCTCTCAAACACTCCAAGCGTCGCTTCATCGAATGTTGTCATCGTCCACGCTTCCGCGCCATACGTTAGGACGGGCATGATGAGAGCCTTGTAGAGTGTTAGTTTTGTTCGTCGAGAGAGGGCTTTACTGCTCAGTTGAATAATTAGTCCAAAGTAGCACTTGTTGGCAAGAGAGATTCTACGTTGGATTTCAAGGCTGATATTGTTATCGGTGTTAATGCTGGTTCCTAAATAAACGAAGTCTTTTACAACCTTGAAATTATAACTGTCAACAGTGACGTGGGTTCCGATACGCGAGTGCGCCGACTGTTTGTTTGAAGACAGGAGGTACTTCGTTTTGTCCTCATTCACCACCAAATCCATTCGCTTTGCCTCTTTATCCAGTTTGGAGAAGGCAGAACTAACAGCGCGCTGTACGATCTTATAAAATATTATTCCTGAGCGATTAAGTTCTGCGGCTCGTACGATGCTCTCCAACATCATGTTAGAGAAGTCACACGACAGCGAGTCACCTTGTCTGAAACTTCGTTTGGTATCAAACGGCTCGTTGAGGTCCTTCCCAATTCTGACGTCGCTACTGGTTTTGAGCAACGTCATCTTGCATAGCCGTATTAGTTTTGTGGGGATACCAAATTCAGACATCGCGGCATACAAGTAACTCCTTTCCGTACTGTCGAATGCAGCTTTGAAATCGACGAAAAGATGGTGTGCCTATTCTACTTTCATGGGTATTTTCCAAGATTTGGCGTATTGTGAATATTTGGTCGACTGGGACTGCTAAAAGCACTTTTATCAAGGTGGAGCCGTGTTTATGCCTTTTTGACACACCAGGTACCTTCGTCCGGGCTCCTCTGTTAATTGCGTATTGGGGTTATACGCTATCGATAGCATCCATTGGTTTGTCACCAATGGGGCATCGGAAAATTGCAATATCGTTGCTCGTTATCGACTTGTCGTCTGTTTAGGTTCGTCTTGAAGCTTTAACTCACGCATTCGTGCTTGTCGTCTGGTCGTGAATATAATCACACCCAGAGGAGATCTGTTTCAAACTGGCTTCTTTGGACAACGCACCTAGGCATCTCTTGGGCATTCCACATCGGTCGCATACGCTTTGCTTCCGGTTTGCGCTCCCATTCTAAGTTTTGCAGTTATATTAATAAGGTATGGTATTTATCCCTGAGTATGGTGGTCTCTTTGAGAAAGTTAAATATCTAGGAATAATCTTTAATAAGAGGCGGACTTGAGAAACTCATGTTTCGCTGAAGGTGGATCGCGCATTGAGGATCTTTCAACTATGCCATAGAGCCTTTGGTAAAACCTTCGGTCTGAAACCTGCTATGATTTGGTGGATATACACAGCACTTATCAGAACAATCATCACTTACGCTTCTGTGGTTTGGTGGACTATGGCTAAGTCCACATTTCGGGAACTATACAGGCTACAAAGAAGTGTATGTTTATGCATCACGAGTGCCATGAGTACAACCTCAGCGATGCCTAAATGTTATTCTTGATTTGCTCCCCTTGGAGCTTTAGATACAACTGGAAGCAATAAAAGCAATGAGTAGACTCCATAAATATGGCCTCTGCCACGAAGACGGAACTTTGGGATACAGAGAAGTCTTTAAGATATTATCTGAGCAGTATCCACTGTTTTTGGTACCTGAGGAGGATCTTAAGCCCATATTTTCATTTGGAAGAAAATTTAATGTCCAATATCCATTGTGTGAGTAAATGGAGTAATCCAGAGTGCATTCAAAGATGTTTGATGGATATTTTCTTTACCGATAGGTCGAAGAATGAAATAGGCTCTGGAGGCGGATGGTACTTAAACGATAGTATTAAGTAACATTACACTATGAAAGAAATTGCAATTGTTTTCCAAACGGAAATTTTTGAAATTCTGAAAGTAGCCGAATGGATAATTGGGAGGTGATGGAGTGGGAAACAGATTGAAGACTTTAGTGACAGTCAGGCTCAGCTAAAGACTCTGGAGAACGCAAAGCAAACCTCCAAGATTGCCCAGGAATGTAAGAAGAAGCTGAATTATGTGGAAATACAAAAGAGGGTTCCAGGACACTGCGGGGTTCCAGCGAATGAAATTGCCGATGAATTGACCAACCGTGCATCAGCGGTTTCCCCACAGAGACTTTTTTCCATAAAAAGCGATGGTGCGGTATGGAACGGTGCAGGACTGCGAAGTATTTTGTGACAAGCGCGAACAGAAAACTGTCGGATTTTCTCATAGAACTTGGAAGAAAAGACGTTTGGTTGATGGTCGATATTATTACCGAACACAATTCATGGGGTCAACATATACCCGACTAGAATTACAGTGAGGCATGCCGAAGAATCAGTTAGGCGCGAATTAAGCAGGTCTTACTAAGGCACGCCTCACTATTACCTTACCAGGCCCACGTTAGGCAAAGCAAAGATTGGCATGCCAGAACAATACCAAATTTGGTTGTGGTCTCGAAAATCTGTGGCAGTGTCTCACTTAGGCATAAATTTTAGTCCCTAACTGATTTGTAGAAGGGCAACCGGAGTATTACCGAAGTTCGGTTTTTCGAACCTGCGCCTAATGAGCAGATGTGTGGCGATCCCTTTCGGGACTTGGGCCTAGTTTGGCTGCCTTATGAAGCGCAAATTTGGAATGCGGTCTGCCTTATTTGCGCCTAATCACCGCCTTACCAAAATTTCTAGTCGGGTAGCGACTATTGGATCCATTGCGGACCTGATTTGCCTGTCTTGCTTAGAGGAGGCGGGTGACACTGAGCATTTTCTCCGTGAGTGTCCCGCATTTGCTAAAGCAAGGCTATGAATTTTAGGTTCCGATGTCATGAGAACAAGTAAAATACCGTTCTCTCAAACTGAAGGATATTTTTAGGTTTATCAAATAATCTGGAAAACTCTCACAATTCTAACTACCTCTATCCCTCTATTCTATCCTGTCTTTTTCCTTTTGTTACTTCTCTCTTTTCCACCTTGACTATCTACGCTCTCACTTTATATATTAGGTGCGCAACTAAGTTATCGCTGTTATTTTTGATGCAAATACAACTTTACTCTCAAAAAATGGTTACAAGTGAATCATTGAAAGTATTGCCCATCGCTGGCTACTACTTTTTCTCATCTTTCTGGTAGATCTCGTATACCGTCGCGGCAAAACTGTTAATCTTTTGAGGCTATTCAGGGATCAAGCCATTTTTGATGTCTTCATATGAATGGAACTACTGGTCAGCTAGACCATGAGTCATCGGAACAGGTGATGATCGGAACAGGTGATAATCGGACGAAGCATGATCGGGCAGTCCCCATTACTTTCTTTTCTTTGGATTGTTGTAACGAATCCATTTTTCATCACCTGTCACGATGCGATGAAGAAAACCCTTCCTTTTTTGCCGCTGGAGCAGTTGTTCACAGGCGAAAAAACGGCGTTCAACATCTCTTGGTTTTAACTCATAAGGAACCCAAGTCCCCCGTTTCAGAATCATTCCCAAAGCATGCAATCGCTTGGAAATGGTTTGGCGGGTAACTCCTAATACTGAAGCAAGCTCTTCTTGCGTTTGACATTGATTCTCATTGAGCAGTGCCTCCAATTCAGCGTCTTCGAAGGCGTTTGGCCTTCTTTCACGCGGACGGTCGTCAACATTAAAATCACCGAAGCGACGGAACCAATCTCGGCAAGCTGTTTCACTTAAAGCAGCATCTTCATAAACTTTTTGTAGCTCTCGATGCGCTTCAGCCGCCGTTTTTTTTTCGAATGAAAGGGAAAAATCAACACTTCTCACAAATGGCGATTATTCGGCACAAAATCAGACATTTTCACAAAACCAAAAGTATATGATACCAAAACAAAATCACTAATGTGTCGAAGTAGTTTGTTTACCATATGTCTAAGCTTGGTTTATGACGTTTAGGTTATGTTAGAATCGACTAGCACACACTGCTGGCGGCATCTATTGACAAACAGCGGGAACTTAGTTGCGCACCTAATACATGACACGATCCTTTCATGATAGTCACATCAGAATCGGAAGTTATGCTTTTGAGTTCATGCAAGAGTTTAAATACTTCGGCGTAGTACTCAGCTTAAATAAGGATATGTGCTACAAGACCGTATTCAGGCAGCTAACAGAGCAAAGTACGCTTTGGCCATATCAAACTTATGAAGGCTTCATTGATATCAAAGGAACAAAAACTCCAGATGTACAAAACTATAATAAAACCGGTTCTCACCTACGGCTGTGATGCATGGGTCCTTAAAGTTAATGACGTGAATTTACTGATACGATTTGAAAGAAAAATTCTTAGAAGAATATTCGGCCCTATACGACTAGAAGACGGTACATACCGTACAAGGAATAACCACGAGCTCAGTGTTTTAATTGCGGGGAAAATGTAGCGCGGTTTATAAATTCCCAAATATTACGGTGGTATGGACACATTTTAAGAATGAGCAGCGAAAGAACGACCAAAAAAGTATTTGGAGCAAACTCTGAAGAAGCAAACATGAGATGCCGGCCAGGCGATGGTTGCAAGAAGTAGAAGGGGATATACGGAAGATGAAAATCTCACAACATAGACCGAAAACGGACTGTCGAGAAGAATGGAGGCGTATTATAGAGGAGGCAGTGGTTCACCCCGGACTGTGAAGCCAAGATGATGCTGAGTAGTCAAAAGGTTTTTATTTTGTAAAGTAAGCCTTTGTGCCATACTTTGTCAAGCGCGCAAGCAACGTCCAAAAATACTGCCACGTAGTAACGATTTCAGTTTCGATTGTGCTTCTTTGAGTCTTTCCATGATAAAATGTCAATGGCTACTGAAAGAATTATGTATGTAGTTGGACAGTAGTGATGCGTGAACTGTCAAAAAAACCTATTGGAGAAAGTATCGCCAATCTGATCACTCGCAAGGAGTTGAGGAAGGGTATTATTGAATAAAGAAACTTATTTAATTTACATTTTAGTCCCATTTTGATGTGAAACATCTATTGGCTCACTTGTAAACCGAATCGTTGGCTTGGCGACGCTTGCCGTGTGTAGTAGTAAGAGAAGTGCTAAGCCAATTTCAAAGGAACAACTTACAAATGATGTGGGTTTAAGTGTGTTGGTATGTGTGCCATGTTAGAGAGACAAATGTAGAGTTGCTAAAGAGCGTTAAGTTGGATGCTCGTGAGTGCTTAGTAAATGTTGGTGCGTTATGTGTTTTTGAATGTGTTCGGTAATTTGCTATGTAGATAATAGGAATTCGATTACAGAGAATTAATGGGAAACTGGAAGGCTAGCTAGAGTGGGTACCTTTGAGGTGCGCTCTCTGTGCGAAGAAATGACGAAGATCAGTGTTTGAGTTGAAAAATATCAAAAGGTCACAGAAAGCAGAGCCACAGCAGAAAGAAGTTTCACTACTCAATTATTTAAACCAAGTGGAACTATTTTGCAATGCCAAATTTATTGATTTATTAATTCGAAATGAAAAGTGCAAACTTATTTAATAGCAAATTCGAAATATACCAGCTCGTAATGAGCAAAAGTCGAAATTGAATAAAAAGTTTAAGCCTATGGAGGAAGGTATATTTTAAAGACACATTTTGATTATCATACAAAGTGACACAAAATTAATCAAGCTATCGGATTATTTATATAATATTTTTTACAAATAGTGCAGTACGTCAATCATAACTGAAATTTGTGAAGTGTAGAGCTGCTGTAAAAAAACAGAAAAGCAATGGTGGGCGTAAAGGTCAAAATTCATCACTCAATATAATTTCTTTATTTATTATTTTTTTAATTTTATTTAATAATTTTCAAATACAAATCTGGATGATTAATTTTGCACCACCTGAAAATTCAAAAATTTCATCACTCAAAGTAATTTTTTAATTTTATTTTTTTTTTTTAATTTTATTTAATAATTTTCAAATACAAAACTGGATGATTAATTTTGCGCCACCTGAAAATTTCAGCACTCAAAGCACACTTCAAAAAGAATATCAATTGCAAATCAACAACAATCTAAGAGAATCTACTATCAAATATGGAACAACAATAGATGCTGTATTTGTGAGATGTCTTGATAATATTTCATCCAATACTTTTGTAACGTACTTTAGTTATCATCGACTAATCGTCACAGTAATACCGGCAGAGGAAACATCGAATATAACTATTACTGAAGTCACAGATGAAAATATTTAAATTGTGGCTTGATATTGATATCGAATTTTGATATCACATGTGAATAAATGTTTATTAAATAAAGTTACCATTTTCTGTAAGAAATTCGCAATACTTCATTTTTTCATTAGGCTATATTTAATTCCTGTAATAATATTATCTTTTATGCATATTACTTGTACACACACGATGTTTCACATCTGCCAGGCGTCCCATGACGACTCACATTTTTTTTATTTTCGTTTTCTTATTTTCAACCAAACCAGCATTCAGTTGGTGCTACCACGAGGCAACCAACAAAGAAATCAATCGAAATGCGTGCGCTTTTTTGTGTAAGAAAATGGAGATCTGTAAGTAAAACAACACAAATGCATATCCCGGATATTAGCTCATTTATTTTTTAGTTTTTCATATCTCAACATTCGCATACAAACACATGCATGTACAGGTGTATATGTGTGTGTGTGTGTTGGTACTTTTGTCCCGCGGCTTTGCAAATAAATAATCTCATATCAAAAACTTATGTATTTAGTGCGACTGTAAGTAATTCACTTTACGTTATTATTAAATAAGTGAGCGTGGCAAACGCCAACAACAACAACAGCAACAACAACAACAACAGCAACAACAACAGTAGCAGCAGCAGCAGCAAAAGAAACATTAGCAGCAAAAAAGAGCAACTCAAATACAGTAAACCAGGAAAAATTAACAGGAAAACAAACAAACAAATCAACAAATAAACAGGAAACTTATACTTTAGCGACTTTTGCTGCTATTTTCGCTGGCTTAGTAGCTGCTTGCCGACTTGCCGACTTGCCGCCATTGGTTTGACTACAGCAGCGCCGCTATAGTATTTGCTTTGGCTTTTCACTACATATTCCTGCGCAGGCAACAAGTGCGAGGCAACTTAGCGCCATGAAATTAAGAGCAATTAAAATAATTAAAAACTTATGCCGCCAGCAAAATGTTGCCGCCATCCATCGTTGGCACTTCTATGCGCTGTTATGTGATTGTGTGCTATATGCGATGGTAAGTGCATTAATGTGTATGTTTGAGATTATATGTGTAAGTATGTATGTATGTATGTGTGCACCACCATTCGTTGGCTTGTAATGTGACGGCGTCGAGCAGAATGGGTGGATGGCTTGATGAGTTGATGGCTGGTTGGGTGGTTGGTTGGTTGGTTGGGTGGCTAAGATTGTTGAATGTGCTGTCTTGCAACAAATGCGGCACCATTGCTCCTTCTCGTTATTCTACTGCTATACGACATATTCTATACTTCTGGCAGTTGGTGAAACTGCCAACGTTACTGTTGTTGTTTTGCTGCGGTTTCACTACTGTGAATAGTTACGCCAAAAGGAATGCGCTCAGTGTCAGCTTTCGAAAGTTTTTAACCTCATAATAAAACCACTTAAGTGTGTCATAATGCCGGGTGCAACAACAATAACAACAGCAGCAGCAAGAAAGCAAGCATTTAAAGCTGTTGCCAACAACTTGCAGGAAGAAGCAGCAACAGCAGCCGCAGCAGCAGCAGCTAAACTACTGAGGTATGTGTTTGTACCCGCACACACACATACACACATCCATAGATTGAATATATTTCTAAATACATATCTACATTTGTTTGCATCTAAAAATATCTTTGTATATGTGCTGGCATGTGCATACCTCGCTAATGGCAAGCAGTGCGCTACGTCATCAGATAAAAGCGAGAAAACTGAAAGTGAAAAGCGAAAAAGTTTTCCTGCTCTCCAGTAGCGAGCAAACGCTGATATAGATCTTATATGGGATAATAGACATGCACACACACGCACATACACATACATACATACGTATTTACAGCATAAGTTTATGCCACAAGCTTTGTACTTTTACTCTCGCTGGAAATTATACCTATACACACACACACGCACACACACACTTATGCTTTACATAGTTCCATTTAGTAATAAAATATGTAATCATTTTTATATACTTTGGAGTAATTTTTTATTGAAGTTCTCTACGAAAATATATGCCACCCGAAGGTATCTGTATAGTAAATGAGAAAACAGAGTATGCAGATATTTTATTTATTTCGTTTTATTTCATTTCTCAACATAAAATACAAAAAAGTGTCAACACATTTCATTGTAACGCAAAAAACAAACAAAAAGAAAGCATACAAAGAATTCACGTCGCAGCTTAAATGATGCAGTTAAAAAAGAGCAACTATGTAATGATATTTTTAAAATTTTAAGGTATTTACTACTTTGTTGATTAACCTTCATTATCAATTGCAGCTATCGTATCTACTTCATCTCAAAGAAGGCAATCTTACAGGACATGTAAAAATTCTCCGTGCCTTACAGTTCACGACAAGATGGAAAAGAAACTAGAATTCTCTACGAAATTCAAAGTGGTCATTAGTGACCGCTCAGCGTGGAGAAACAATGAAATACTCCTAAAACAAGGCGCAAAGGTGTGCTTTACTGATGAGTCCAAAATGGAAGATGGTAGTGCCGGTGCTGGAATTGTCGGACCACATTTCAAAAAAACAATAGCAATAGGGAAAACCATTTCTATTTTCTAGGCTGAGGTCCAGGCCTTAGAGCTATGTGCCATACAATGTCTATGGAGAGGCACGCGCGGCGCCAATACTAATATTCTCCCTGACGGTCAAGCAGCTCTAAAATCGCTGAATAGCTTCTCATTCCAATCAAGATTGGTTTGGGAATGATTTAAAATCCTCAAAACCCTAGCATCAAGAAACTCTATTACCTTGATGTGCGTTCCGGGACATGAGGGGTATTAAGGGCATGAAATTGTAGACACTTTAGGAGAAAAGGGGCAAACACTTCCTTACTGAACCTTTCTGCGGGGTAAATAACAGCTTCAAAAGTGCCTTTCTACGTCAGCAGGAATAACGAGGTCTAAGCGACTACTGGAAAGCCCAATGGGGCATGCGGCAGTCGAAAAGATTCATAGATCCAGAACGGATAAAGGCAGAAGCAATGCTTAACCTAAGCAGAAAGGGCATACAACTTTGCACTGAACAACTAACAGGACACTGTAAACTTGATTATCACATGAAGAAGATAGGTGTGTGTGACTGCCCCACAGTAGCACTACGCAGACTAAATTACCTGGGAAATGGGGCTATAGATCCAAACCTCCTGGTATAAATTAAGACTACAGCAGTTTTAGGTTTTATTAATAGCCTAAAACTGTTCGAGTAGGCTACATGGCTCCACAATATATCTATTCAGGTCGCAGTGCACAAACAGCCAATCAATATTATTATTATTATTAAAAGGCTATTACGCACTGCGACCAGAGCTGATCTATTGTGAAAGGCCTATTTTTGTAACCCTAGAGTTTTAGGCTTTTTAAACCTTTTTGCACAATTTTGGGTTTGTTGTTGCAAAGATTGCATGGAGATACTGCGATACCACCAAGGTGATGAAGTCTCTGTCTGCCCAACGCAGGACATTCACAAAGCACATGTTCTGAGCTTTCTATATCCATTTCGCATAAGCGGCAGACATTGGTCTCAGATAGACCAATATTATTTAGATGATACGTTAGGCTGCAGTGACCTGTAAGATATCCTGTTAAAAGACGCAGATCTACTCTGCTTAGTGAGAGAAGTTTGTCAGATATTCCTTTGTTGGGACTTAGAAATAGTTTGGCTTGACGCTGACCGGCACAGTTTAGCCAGTGTGCGGCAAGTTTTCTTTCTTCCCATTTCCTAAGGAATTCATTAATGTGGCCTTTTGTGAGTCCACAGAAAGGCTCAGGACCAGTAAGTTGCATATTTGCTCCTTGTTTTGTAAGGTCATCAGCCATTTCATTTCCCTCATGTCCTTCATGTCCCGGAATCCAGCATAGTGTTACTATGAGAAGGTGATGGTTGTTGATAGAAGGGCTTTTAGAGCCGCTTGGCTATCTGAAAGTATGTAGATGTGAGTACCTCTCATTTTCCTGCTGAGGCATTCTCTCACACATATTTCAATGGCATGTATTTCTGCCTGGAATATTGTTGGGTAGGATCCCATCGGAATCGATTTTTTGAATTTAGGCCCATTAATTCCTGCCCCTGTTCTACCATTTTCCAATTTGGACCCATCAGTAAACCATAGCTGAGAGCCAGGTTTGAAAGTGATAGAACTAGTTCTCCAGTCTGTGCGTTTATTAGTTATAACTTGGAAGTTCCAGAAGAGTATTGGTTTGGGTGATAGTAGAATGGGACTATGTAGGAAGTCTTCTAAGATCTTTAAATGTTCTTTCATATCCCCACTTTTAAGTTCAGATATACCTTTTAATCTAAAGGCACTCGAGCGAGCTTCTCTTTCAATCAAGATTGGAAGCGGTGGTATGTTCAGGAGCACGCCCAATTCATCAGTTGGACATGTTTTCATACCCCTGTAATACCTTCACATACCAGGCGGTGCATTTTGTTTAATTCGTTTACTGCTTTTCTTTGATTAACCTTAGGCCACTATGCTAAGGATGCATAAGTGACTATGGGTTTCACAACTGTGGTGAATGTACAGAAGGTCATTCTAGGGTTTGGTCCCCATGTCTTACAAAAGCCTTGTGCAGGCAAAGAATGCCCTTGTGGCTTTTGAAGGAACTCTCTCAATATGGGAATTCCACGTTAGCGTTTTGTCAAGACTGACGACAAGATAGTTCGCTTCTGTCGAGAGTTGAAGTGTTGTTCCATTAAGGGTCGAACATTTGAGATTTATGTTCCTTCTCCTAGACAACGGTACAAGTTGGGTTAATGGATGGGTTAATGGAGAGCCCTTTTTCCGTGCACCATTTGTTTATTATTGTAGGGCTTGCTGCATGCGATCCGAAATTGTTTCCTCATGCCAGCCTAATACATAAACTACTAGGTCATCAGCGTAGCCCTGAGTGTAAAAACCTAGGTTGTTCAGTTTGTGGAGAAGTTCATCTATGACTAGAGTCCACAAAAGAAGAGTGAGTACGCCTCCTTGAGGGCAACCTCTTGTGGCTTTGATATATTTGATTGTTCCTCCTAGTTCGGCGCTGATCGTCCTAAATTTCAGCATGAATATTATCCATCTAGTGATGGGTTCAGGTACCTCCTTTAGATATGGAGCATTATAGATTGCCTCATAGGAAGTGTTATCAAAGGCCCCTGATATGTCAATAAATGCACATAGAGCTATCTGTTTGGACTCAATAGCCTTTTCAATAACTGTTACCAGACTGTGTATTGCAGTCTCAGTGGATTTTCCCTGTTGATAGGCAAAGTCGATGCAGTGGGAAGTTAGCTAGATTGTTTTCCCTAATATACTGATCAACTATCTTTTCCATTGTTTTGAGGAAAAATGAGCTGAGACTAATTGGTCTGTATGATTTAGGCAATTGTTCGGGTTTTTTCCCTACCTTTGGGATAAATACGACCTTAACCTCAGCCCATTTTGTAGGCAAATATCCTAGCAGTAAGCTTGCTTTGTATAGTCTGGTTAAATTAGGGATAATATGGTGTGCACCCTGCCGTAAAAGATAGGGGAATATCCCATCAGGACCAGGAGATTTGTATGGGCTGAATGTTGATACCGCCCATTGTACCCGATTTTCATGGAATAGCTTATTTGCTAGTCTTAAGTTCTCATCACTCGCAGAGGTAGTAGTTTCAATATCGTATACGAGTATTATGAGGCAATATAAAAGATGTAGCGCTATGCATTTGTAACACTGATCTAAATGTTACTTGCATCTGCTGTTGTACTTCCTTGCGTAGAGAAATTGCGGAACGCAAAGTAATTTATTTATTTTTATTTCCATATGTGTATGTATGTATGTAGGTATATGTGGTAGATTATTTTATTCACATCTTCGGAAAAATATATTTATTAATGCATATGAATTGGAATTGAGTCGCTATTGTGCAGGCAGCTGTTGCAAAGATGGAAAGTTTTGCGGGCACATTTACCGGCAATGCGGCTGCTCTACTACTTCAGATCTGCGCTCGTTGGCGGTAGTGAGATTTTACATACACATACATAGACACTTGATTACACACATCTGGCTGTAGGTACTAGAAGTAGTACATACATACATACATACATACATACATACACACATACATAAATACATAGCTGTTCTAACTGCACTGCCAATCGTCGTGGTTCTCTCGCAGACAAAACAAACCGCAAACAGCTGGTGGCAGCAAAGAATCCTTTCAACAAGTTTAATGGAGCAGCAGAGCAACAACTAAAACAACAACAAAAGTTGTGTAGTAGTACGAGTAGTAGTCGAAGTATGGTAGCTCGATAGAAGCGCTGCTAGGAATCAAGTGTATTGGCTGGAGACATTCGAAGACATCTGGGAGGCTGAGACAAGCACAAGAACGGGAGCGGTTATGCCTTCGAGACGCTGTAAGCCAACGCCAAGCGAACAAGGGTGGTATCGAGAAATATTTGCTAGCGTCTAACAGCTTCTTACTGAATAAAAAGTTCACAAGAAAGTGAAAATGTTAAGTGGCTGCATTCAAGGGGGTAAGCGATGAGACAGTAGGCGGCGGCAGGGGGTAGCACTTCATAGGGAGTAGCAATAATGTCAGACAAACTCCAAACAAAGTAGTTGAAGAAGTTGGCGCGCTTTCGCGATTTTTAGCTCAAGGACATGTCACAGACACGAGCTGGCAGCAGCCAAGAACTAGCGCGCGCACACACACACTTGCAGACAAACATGCGCTTAAATTCAAGCATAAATACACACGGTTACCTACATATTTTCTATAACTCTATATGTAATGGTGGTGTATATGTATGTACACTGCATATTTCATGCTTTTGTGTGCATTTGAATTGCTTTTATTGAATGTCAAACTAAAGTGTACGCATTCGCGCGCTTAAACGCTCGAAAGTATGCTACGTTCATAAGTATTTGTAATGCAAGCACTTTAATATTGAAATTGGAGATATGGAAATTGTGGAAATTTTGAAAATTATTAAATATTGCGATTGCATTGTGTGTCTGCCCCGCCTTCGCTCGAATCAGGTTTGAGGTCTTTGGCACTGATGTGTTAAGAAGCGACCATCTTGGCTCCTTGGCACCACAAGATCTACTCAGATTTCTTCGGAGATCGGGTAGATTTAAAGAAAATTAAAAGGGAATCCAAGTGTAGTACAATGGACTCAATTAATGTCTGAGTGCTGCACTTGCTAGTTGTCCAGACAAAAAAAAAAAAAAAAAAAAAAAAAATATTGCGAAAATATTTATTTTTAGTAGAACCTGTAGAATTGGTCTGCATAGCTTGTTAAGCATACGTCAAGGAGGTAATCTCGTCAAGACGTAGGCGACTTTTCTACTAAAGTTCTTTAATTCGCTTTGCAGTTGAGTGGCGAAACATTTAATATTACAAGCCACTCTGGATATTAGAAATTCTTTCAACAGTCTGAGTTGGGAAGGCGTAATTGAAGCCGTAAAGGTAAAATTCAAGATCCCGTATAATCTACTGAAGAATCCACTGCAATAATACGACAAGCGAAACGTTGGTACAGTTAGTCAAAACTTGATCCGTCACTTCCAACAAGAGAACTGTGGCGCAACCTAAAAAAAATTTAAAATTCCTGGCAAGGAAAGTCCCGAATGTGAGATTGATCTTGATGAACTTAACGACTACTTTATTAGTGTTGGTAAGAAAACAAATTGTGCTCTTATTTTAAAAGAGCTCTCACCTTGCGCTACTCTAAAAGAACAGTTTCAATTTATGACAGTTAGTGAGGTAGATGTCCCGAAAGCTTTATCCAAAATAAAGTCTAGTCCTGTAGGCGACGATGGCATCTCGCTAAAATTCGTCCGTATAGTCATCCAATATATAATAGGACCCCTTACCCATATAATAAACCATTCATGTTGCCCAGCAGTATGGAAAAGGCTATAGTTTTCCCAGTCGCAAAAAAGACAAATGCTATTCATGCTGGTGCCTATAGACCTATCAGCATACTGCCCACATTTTCCAAAGTTTGCGAAAACTTGATGGCCACGCAAATTTCATCATTTGTACAGAATAATCGTCTACTCTCTCCACTACAATCTGGCTTCAAACAAAGTCACAGTTGCTCGACTGCAATGGTTAAAATACTGGACGACATTAGAATTAGTTTTGGCAACGGAGACTTGACTCTACTTTGTTTACTTGACTTTTCTAAAGCATTTGACTCAGTGAATCACAAATTGTTATGTTTGAAGCTTAAACACTATTTCGGCTTCAAAGACAGTGCGGTGAAGCTCATGGCCAGCTACCTTAGTGACAGAACGCAGTAGGTCAAGACCAATAAATTAACATCTCAGTCTAGATACGTACACACTGGGGTTCCGCAAGGGTCTATCTTTGGTCCACTTTTATTCAGTATTTTAGTCAATGATGTTTTTAACGTTTGTCAGTATGTGAATGCCCATGAGAATGCTGGTGATATACAATTGTACTTGTCCAGTCGTTTTGGTCTCGTTGAAGATTTATGTTTCAAAATAAACAGCGATTTGTCTGCTATTTCTGTATGGGCTAATGAAAACTCTTTATGTCTGAACGCGTCAAAGTCATATGCCTTACCTATATGTAATAGTGTTGTGCATGTTGACAATATCCCTAAATGCTGACCATATAAACAAGAAAGTGAAAATGTTAAGTGGCTGCGTTCAAGGGGCAAACTGCGTATATGGAGATACTGAGTATGATGCGTATGAAGCGGGGCACACCTTTTTTAAATGCGAGAGGTGGAACATGGAGAGAACAGCTCTGCAACGTGCTATTTATATATTTACACCTGACGAACTAATCGGGAAAATCATGATGGACGAAGAAAAATGGAATTCTGTCGCAAATTTCGTGGAGGATATTATCCGAAAAAAGAAGCGTGAAAGGGAAACTTATGTTGAAGAGCATTGAGCATAGGTTTCTCAAAACAGGCGACCCTGACGCAGGGTGAGTAAGTAAGTGTCCTTCTTAGGACGCTGTCTTGGCCCTCTACCTCGAAGCAATGCGCAAGCAGTCCCGGGGTGGAGGGAAAAATCCAAGAGAAGAGGAGGGATATTTTTAATGGAATCATCACACATACGTAGTAGCGACGGTTACTATATGGTGCGCAGACATTTTTAACTCAACCTCACCGCCAAAAACAGAAAAAAAAACATTTCATATCACCTCTGAGAGAAAGTTCTTAAGCGATTTGCTTGACTATAGATTTAGTGAGTGAAAGTAAGATGAACAGCAAATGATGCGAAGCTTGACTTCTTCTTCTTCTTAATTGGCGCGACAACCGCTTACGCGATTTTGGCCGAGTTTAACAAAGCGCGCTAGACCTTTCTTTCTCGTGCTAACCGGTGTCAGTTGGAAACACCAAGTGAAATCAAGTACTTCTTCCCCTGATCTCTCCAACACAGAGGAGGCCTTTCTCTTCCTCTACTATCACCAGCTGATACAGCATCGAGTGTTAGTTAGCCTTGTAGAGTGTTAGTTTTGTTCGTCGAGAGAGAACTTTACTACTTAATTGCCTACTTAGTCCGAAGCAGAACATGTTGACAAGAGAGATTCTCCGTTGAATATCAAGGCTGATATTGTTATCGGTGGTTCCTGGAAACGCTTTTACATTGTACTTAATCCATACTCATCACAATGCGCCATTAGTCTTCTTGTTGATTGGAAGTGTATCCCATAGTGGACAACCGTTGTAAACTAATCTAACCTTACTTGGTTCGTACTTTTAGTATGTAACCCACAAACACCAGACCAGAAAATAATGATGAAACCCTGGTCCAATGGAAGCCACTTGTCCACAGAGTAAACAGAAGAGAATGGCTAATATTTAAAGATGATTAAAAAACTTCAGGATATCGTGCAAAATGAGTAGCACATTTCAAGAAGTCCTAAATACTAGTATGATATTCCGTTACTTACTCGTCTTCTAAGTTAAGAAATACCGACCTACTATATTCATGTGAATTTCAAAAAGGGCGACAATAATACAGCGCAAGTTATGCAAGAATCGATTAAAATTTAGTTGACAATCGCTTTTCATTATTCTCATCTTGTATTAGCTCGTAGAGAAAACCATCGCTGCTGAAGAAGTGATGAAGGCCGAAGGCCCACATTTTTTGGTTGGAAGCTGTTCGCAAATTGTTTTTATGCTCGATCTTTAGGTCCTGGCGATGTTATGACTACTAACAGGTCGCTAAAGTTTTTGATTGTGGTTTCATCGACAGTTTCGACATTTTCTTAAACATCAAAAATGCCTGAACGGAATCGACAAAACCAAATCTGCACGCCATCAGCTGTTACAGTAACAATTATTTATTCGTCGTTGCTATTAACGTCCTCCTTCCACCTCTCGACCAATTTGTTGATACCGTTCCGGCATTTTTGATGTTAAAAAAATTCGAATCTGTCGATAAAACCACCTGGTCCGCCTGGTCTGGTGTCAAAGAAGTTGTTGAGCCACTTTTTAAAGACCTCTTTGTTATAGAAGGTCCCTTCATATGATTTGACAGGGTGCGGAAAAGATGGTAGTCGGTCGGTGCAAGGTCCGGAGAATACGGCGGATCTGAAGGACTTCCCATTCGAGTTCTTGGAGCGCGGCTTTGACGACTTGTGCAACATGGGACCAGGCGTTGTCGTGAAGGAGTAAGGTCTGATCAAGTCGATCAGGTATTTTCAGTCCAATAGCCTCATTCACGTGGTGTAGCTGCGCAACGTAGAGCTCCTTGTTGACCATGGCATTCTCTTAGAACATTTTCCTGTGCACCATGCCCTCCCAGTCTTTGACTGAAGATCCGACTTGACTATCGGCTTTGGCGTATCTTCTGGAGCCTCCCACTCCGTTTTTTGTTTCATATAGACGTATAGGCACCATTTTTCATCTCTGGAGATGGTTCGGTATAAAACGCGCTGTTTATGATCGCGTGTTGCTCGATGGCGCGCGAGATGCTGAAAAGCAATTTGAAGGCGAATTTTGTTTGTTTTTTGATTGAGCACGTGAGACACCCCGGCTCTCAGGCAGTCCAAGGCAGTTTTAATGAGTTCTTCTTAAACAGGGCGGCGGCAAAGGAGGTGTTTTAAGGTACCGTTTTCATCTTCGCATAAGTTACATGTTACCAATAACATTTTAGCTGCGTGATATAGAGTGACTCATTGTCCGTCAGTAGTCTAACCAATGTTTTGCATTCCTTCGTTGGAAGTGATAGAATAAAGTTGGTGGTTTTCGTGTTGCAAGTTCGTAGCATTATTTTGGCAATCCTGTAGAAGGTCGAGGTTTCCCATATAGACTATACTTCCAGAGTTAGTTCCGTCTTCAAAACTCAGAGTGAGGGATATATGTTTGGCGTTTTTATCCTAGGCAGCGAGTGCCTGCCTTAGCAAGCTCGTCAACCCTCACATTTCACTATATTCCTTTGTGCCTTGGTAACCAGTAATATGTGTTGCACGGCATAGTCATTGCAGCCATTATTGCTTTAGTAGCAGCTTGAATATCGATGAAGATGCATGTGCGCGTGACGAGGCAGTAAATTCCAACGCTAATTCAGCTGCTTTGGTTACAGCATCGATTTCAGCTTGAAATATGCTACAGTGATTAGGAGGTCTGAAAGACTTTTAGAGCTCAAACTGCGGGCAGAAGACTGCCGCTTCTACTCCCTCCGTCATTTTGGATCTATCTGTAAAGAAATTGTGTGGCAGATGGTTATTATGGGAAGTATGATAGACATACAACCGAAGGTTTGCCCTTAACTGCCGAGTGACGGCTGCTTTTCGAGAAAAAGTTTCTATTATATGGTGTTTCATGCCCACTGTGGATTTCGAACCTCGGCCACGATGTACAGAATGCAGAGGTGTAGCCAACATCAGACCGTTAACCGGCTCCTCAGGTGATTTGTTGATGTAAGCGGGGTTGTGACAGCAGTTTATGTACGAAAAAACCGAGATTGTGTTGGTATTATGCGAAAAAAATCAATGGCCGACTCTTCGTTGCCGACTACTTTGTTGCCATCTGAATATGGAGTGATTGAACGAATGTGAATATGGTACGTGTGAAATGAGCGGGCATAATTCTGTGTCGGAATCCCCGATGACGTGATAACCTATGGTTTTTAGATTATATTATTAGATATTTGATTTGTGGGCGATTGGTCAAGTCCATCAACTCAGTCAGGAAGACCGTTGTACTACATCCGTATAGATTACAGTGGAAAGAATAGAGAGACAGATGAGAGAGATGAGATGAGAGAGATAAATGGATGGTAGGATGGGCAAATTGGTTGAATCTTAAGAGATCCGGAAGAGGGAGATTATGAACTTTTACTCTCCCATTTGTTTTATGATGGCCAAACATTGTAATCTATCACTCTTCAACCTGGGCCATATCGAATTGTAGTCACGCACTGATGATCGATGGCCGAATCAAGCGTCAATGTCAAAGGGTTAATGCTAAGCCAAGTGTTTACGGGGTTAGGGGTAGTCAGAAATTTGAAAAAAATGTAATTCTTTCAACATATTCTTAAAGCATAATATCTTTAAAATATTGTGTAAAAATTTAAAGTGAATCCGACAAATACTTTTCGAGTTATTCAACAATTAACAAAGGGCGCTCAGGAGCTCCTGAGCTCGATAGAAAAACTGTAAATACGTTTTTCTCAAAACTATGTTTTTGGAACTGGTGATTACTGTAAAAACCGCTTGGTAGATTTCAATAAAGTTGATACTGCTGAAGTATTTTTTTTTCAAAAATTGTTTTTTTTTTTCAAAATCTTTTTAAACAATTAATTTTCGGTTTTTTTTCTCGAAAATCTGAAAAATAATTCCTAAGGGACCTTTTTCGAGCCTTTGACTACCCCTAACCTCTTACATTAAAAATCTGTTTTCCGACGAAAAAAGAGTAGAAATGGAACTAAATTCTTTTTTGAATCATGGAGATTTATTTTTTGTCAACATCAGTCCTTTTTGATCGAAAGTCCAAATTCGCTCAAATCTAATTTGCAACTTAGTCTAAACATACCATTTTTATAAGTCAAACTTTTCATTTATTTCAAGTACTTCCAAGTACTCACTGATATATTCCCTAAGAAATAAGAAAGTATTTGAAGAAAATATTACTAAAAACATGTATCAAAATTTATATAGACGCAAACAAGCAGGAGGGGAAAACATTTTTTTATTAAGGCAAACAATTTCGCCAACGCAGCTGGAACTCTTTTACCCCACAATACTTCTACAAAAATACATTAACGCTGCGTATTCTTCAACGAACGACCGAGCGAACCAAATTCAAATGCAGATAGGTAAAGGCCTGCAGAACGCATTTCTCCCACAAAATCCCCCTCAAAGTAATTAAACAAGTAATGGGAAAAGGGGAGAGACAGTAAAGCTGCAGCGGAGAACGAAAAGATTCGGTTTACTAAAAAGGTGCCCAAAAAATATCCAAAAAAATGTATAGCAGCAGGCACGTGCGCCTACGTAAACACGCAGTGCAAAGCACGCATAGATGAGAGCGAGCACAAAGCTGTGCAACTGTGGTGTGTGATGCACAGAGAGACAACGGCGACCCCACTCGCACAGACCCCAGCACACACACACAACACACACGCACACGAATCACTTGAACGAACGTGAGCGCACTCGCAAATGCGTTGTCCATTATTCTGTTTTTTCTTTTGTTTTTGTTTTTTTTTTTTTGTGTTTTGTGTACTACTTGCCAATTCAGTTTTGTCCTTGGTATACTCTTTTTTGCACTAAGGCCTTTTTTGTTGGTCGATGAGCTATGGCAAGTATGTGTGTGCGTGTTTGTGCTTGCCGTAGTTTTAGTAGTTTTCTATCGCGCTGACACCACCAAGTGAAGGCAGACAATTTTTGGCATCGACTGCATCGTTGGGCGCCAATTCGTTTTTCCTACATTTTTTTCGGTTTGGTTCTCTTTCAATTTTACTACCTTTTTAACTGCCATTTTACAAACATTTTTATCTGCCGCGTTTTATGCTCTTGTTTGTATTTTACTTTTCTTTTTATGTGCATTTTTTGTTATCTTGGCCATTTCGCCTGTTTTTGTTTTGCACATCGATTTCGAAAGTGCTGCTTATTCGATATGGCGCATTCGAAGTGCCCAACGACCAACAGAGTGAGATTATACTACGTAGTTATGTAGTTCGCTCGGCAGAAATGGGCTGCAGATAGCTACAAGTTTTTGATGCGTCGATTGCATTTCCCTTCCAATTTTTTACGCCTCGTCTACTCGGCTAGCCGAATGAGTAGTGTTCTTACCCCACTACATATAACATTACCTGCCCGTATGTTTGGTTTACTACTACTAGTACGCGCTAGCAACCCCTGATACATTCCTGCCTCAAGGACTAACTATTTTGGTCTTGATTATTTTGGGGCTTGTGCGGGTGTTTGCCTTTAGTTTTGCAGCTTTTGTTGGTTACTACATCCTTTTGATCTTTTATACCCAACTCACTGCTGGATATGGTATTTTAACTGCAATGCTTACAACACTCAGAATGTAAGCTGCGGGACCTAGGAACATCGAAGGAAATTCAATTGTTAATGAGCTTGCCAGGAAGGGGACTGAATTGGGTCTAGAAATGTCCGAGTTTGGCAGCTGGGTGATTAAAAACACTGGGTGCTCTTTTCTTCAAAAGCCTGAGGCAGTGCGCCAACCTGAAACCCACCAACTTAACCCATTACATCAACAGCTCGGGCTGGCTGTAGATATCTGCCCGTTGGAGGCCTCAAAATGGTATCAAAACTGCGCTCTAATGCTACTTGGGGAGTACCAGAGTGGTACTTCAACCATTTCCCCTACCTACCCAGAATGTAAGCTTTTAATAAACCAATTTCACACATTTTACTATCAGTGGTTCACTTTCCATGACCTGTAGAAGATTACCGAAGTAATTAGGCTGTAATCTGGAAATAAGTCTCGAAGTTTCTTCAAGAGCTTGGTTATCTTCCTATATACATTTCAGATCTGCTCAGGGAATATCACTTTGTGACTTCAAAATGCGATGGCCCATTTAAATATTATATATCATCCTTCTTTATAAATGTCCTGGTTTGGCAGCTAGACGACTAAGGTCACTGGGCGCTACTTTCTTCGACAGCTTGGGGCAGTGCACCAACCTAAATCCAATCAATCTCCTCCATTATATCAACAGATATGGCTGGCTGTAGATATCTGCCTGTTGGAGGTCTCATGATGGTATCAAAACGGCGCTTTAGTGCTACTTGAGGCCAGACCGGCGCTTCAAGCATTTCACCTAGATTTATACCCAAAGTCTTTCCGGTTTCCCAAATTAGCTCAAAGCACAATATTTAGCATCGTAGACTAAAACGAAGTTATTCTTCTTTTTCTTAAAAATTCCTGAGTTCCAAAAAGCGCACAAGGCGTGCAAGTCAAGTTTGCCTGCACTTAGTTTTTGCAACACCTCCTTAGTCATTTGTCACTATTAGCAGCTCCCTCATCGAATGCTTCGAATGCTGGAGTGTTTGCCACCACTTATGCGACATGACCTGGATAGCGGGTTCGGTTGGCGCCGACTGGTTTTGTAAGGAATTAATACAACACTAGAACTTATCCGCCTACGCTTTTGGGAAAATATCGCCACTGAAACAAAATCTTCTGTGAGCCTTTCATCGCCGCCTTATGGTACCTACTTGCACCTACTACTCGGATCAATACCCTTCAAATCGGCGTGTTATTGCTTGTTGACGAATCTGGAAGAGAGCATTACTCAAGATAAAGCAAACAAGTGGAGAATCAAGTTCAAGCATACAAATTCCTCTGGATTTTCTGTTTCTCTCATTTGAAAGGAAGGAAGGAGAAGACTAGAGCAGCTACTGGGGTACTAGTGAAACCTGTTAGGCATGGAGTTCACTTTGGCCAACGAGAAATATAAAATTTAATAAGACTCTGAAAACGTATGCATGGCTACTCACGCGATTACTTGTCGTTTGCATCTTAGGTTCGAAATCAGCTGGAGTTGTTGGGATGAGAAAGAGATAAAATCCTTCAATGTAGGCGCTTCAAATATCTGGAAAACCATTTCTTCGTGACATAGAATGGTTTAGGTGTAGTTTCATTGGTATGGATGATTAGATTCACCAAAAGTTAGATAAGGCATTAGGAAACTTAGGGAATATTTTCCTGATCATCACAAAGATCCTCTGGCCACCGAGTAAACTCGTTTAAAATGGTTCATGTAATCGAACCTAACCCTGAAGTGGTAAATCTTTTTCCACGAAGCAGTATACTTTCGGAACTTCGAAACGCACCTCCATTTTGTCAGACAGTCAAACAGACTTCCTCATGCGCAATGTAGTCTCGCATAAGAATTTGTTAAGGAATACTTCACTGCACTCAATACCTTGGGAGCGAAAACACCGTTTTGTTGGGCTGCGTACCGGTCGGGTCGGTAATGATGGTCGTGATGTCAACAAACAGGAAGCATATCTAGCGGAATTAGGCATTAATTCACAATTCTGTGGACCAGAATCATTTGTGATTTGATCCCACATAAAGAAATTAAAAAAGAGTGGAAAGAAAGGAAATTCACACGACGTTGGATGGAGTGTTCAGGGCAGAGGCAGGCTAAACCGTTTACTTGTCACTTCTGGATAGCATCAAATAGGCTCCTAAGCTCATATAGAGAGGACTTGTGCCCTCTCACTGGATACGATACAGGTCTTTGAAGTCTTTGCTATCATTTCAGGAAGCTCGTTTCCCTACTCTCTTTTGATTGTATGAACTGTATGAGCTTTACGACGACATAGAAATAGCCCAGCAAATAAAGATCCGGCGGCTTAGTTGGCTTGGTCATGTCGTCCGAATGGATACAAGCGCTTCGGCTTTGAAAGCATTCAATGCGGTACCAGCTGGTGGTAACAGAGGAGGAGGAAAGCCTCCTCTGCGTTGGAAAGATCAAGTGGAGAAGAACTTGGACCCGCTTGCTGTGTCCAACTGACGCCGGTTTCCACGAGAAAGCAAGGACTAAAGCGCTTTTTTAAACTCGGTCAAAATCGTGTAAGTGGCTATCGCGCCAATCAAGAAGAAGAAAAACTAGACAGCTGCAGTAAACAAATATACAAGCTATGGAGCGCGTAAAGGTCAAAATAAAGATTCCCATCACTCAAAATCAGATTTTGTTTTTATTTAGTGAAAAAGTTATTGAAAAGCAGCATTGGATGGTTAATTTTGCGCCAGCTTTATAAGATCTGTAGGCAAAGTCTTTCAAAATAGGCCATAACTTTGCTTTTCCAGCCAGTCATGCGACCCTCGACGCCCCCTATGCGTTGGGTGCAAGGCGTTTTGGTATTTAAGTGTTCTGTTTTTCGTATTTATTATTTTGTTATTCCATTTTTGTTGTTATTTTTTGCTGTTGCCTGCATTTATGCCACCTCAGCCCACCCACTCAGCCAAAAAACAAAAATCCACCTGCCACCACAGCACGTAAATATACAACTGCAGCTGCAAAATAGAAATAAAACAACAATAACAAGAAAGTGTGCGAAGTAATCCAACGTCAGACGCCATGGCTAGTTCGCCGGCTGGCTGCCTAACTGAATGGATGGCTAGCTGGTCGAGGGGTGTTGCATTTAGGCCACACCCACACACAACGCTGCAGTTGTCTGCGATTGGCCGATTGGTGCAACACAAAACTCAAACTTGCCATTTTTCCCCATTTACGGCCTTACGCGCCCTAGTGCTGCGCCTGCACACCCCACACTCCCCCTCTGCCAAAGTCATCGCGTCGCTTTTGGTAGCTACAAAACATGCGATGCGAAAATGCTGCTAAGTATGCGAATTGTTGTTGCATTTGTTTGTTATTTTTTACGTTGCAATGACACAGCAAAGCAGACGCAGCAGGAGGTGCGTTGAGGTGTAAGCGAGGTGTAGTAGCATGCGAGCCATGTGCTGGCTGGTAGCTGGTGGCTGGTGGCTGGTGGCTAATGGCATGCGGCATGCGGCATGATGGTGGTATGACAGACATGCAAGTGGCATGGTGGCTGTAAAGCTTCAAAACCTACTTGCTTGTTGTTGGTGTTGTTGTTATTATTGCTTTGCATGAGGGATGCGTTTTGCGCGTCATGTTGCATGTGCTGCACACTTACCACACTGCCACACACCGCACGCTACATACGACATACTAACGACGGGCACGACAAGGGTGGCATCTCGACATTTCGTTTGGTCCTGCAAATGCCTGACTACAGGACGCACCGGCCAAACGGTCTTACCGAACGAGCGAACGACGGACAGCTTGACGCTTTTGCTGGTTGGTTGGTTTGGTTGGTCGGTTCGAAGGCTGTTCAGCTGCTGAACTGCCAAGCTACTGAACTGAGTGGCCCGAGTGGCGTGCTTTTGCGATTGCATTTTTGTTGCTTGTTGGTGCTTGTTTGTTGCTTGCGAGGGTGTCTGCATAGTGTAAGTTAGTGGTGCAACTGCTTGGCGATATGGGAAGTGAAACAGAGAGAGAGAGAGAGAGAGGGAGAGGAAACGGGGCTTTGAATTTGCTGTTATTTGCTTCATGCGTAGCTCACAATCGATTGCTGATGTTGCTGTTGCTGTTACTTTTACTATTGCCCTTGCATGTATAGTGTCGCAGTAGTTTTTGTTGTTGTTTTGTAATTGTTTTTTGGTATTGATGTTCGTGTTACGCTTTTATATTTTAGTTTATGTTCATTTTTTTTCGTTTGTAGGCAGGCGACCGAACGGCGCTTTTTCCGATGCACCATACACACCGAAAATACATATCGATTTGTGGACTTTCAATAAATATATATATACATAGGTATATGTATATATGTATGCGTGTATTTGTGTTGTCACGTTCGCGTATGCAACGAAGCCGATAACTGCCATTTTTCTAGCCTCCGCCTTGCCCCCTTCCTCTCCGCTCTAGCTCTCTACAGTCCACATGACTGTTCTGTGTCTTTTTAGCTGCCTATTTTCTCCTACTCTTCTGGCACCCCCACTTTTGTGCTTCCGTTCTCTATCAACTCCCCTCCCGCGTTATTGCTTTTCGTCCTCTTGGCATCGCAATGTGCATTTTCTGTTTTACTTCTTTCCCCTCCACCACTGCGGGAGTAAGTAGTTTTTTCGTGTTGCGACTATATAAACGTACCCACACACACATACATATGTAAACCTATATTGCTTAGCAGTTATTTTTGGCAAAGTTCCTTGTTCTGTGCAGTATCGTTTGGTTTTTATGTGGCGTGGCTGTTGTTTTGTTGTTTTTGCTCAGTAAAAATTCTTCCTGTTGTTTTGTTATCTGCTTTGCTTTTGCTTTGGTGACAGGCAATTTTTTTAAGTAACAAAATTGGAGATATTTGATAGGACTATTTGTTGTCGTGAGGTCTAATGGTGTTATTTTTCATAAGCATTTTTTCTATAAAAATACTTTTTTTGAAGACTGATTTTGTAAATGGTATAGTTTTCGGTTAGTTCGCAGAACACAAAAAGAAAAATCGCTTATGTTTTGGGCTTCCAACTACATCGAAGCTTATTTCTATGTGGTAGCGCATAGGGTAGCGAATTGGGTAGCGAATTGGGTAACGAATTGGGTAACGCATTGGAGTAACGGAGATAAGTGCGTTCATTAGCAGTCATTCTACCACTTTTAGCCACTATAGTCCATTCTCGTGTATCCGATTTCCCTCTTAGTCCCATTCGAAACTAAGCAAATGATTGAAAAATCCTAACCGTTGGTCGGTCTTGGCCGCTACCAAAATATTGCGTCAATTGCCTCTGCATTGCGCGTCAGTTAGAAACACCAAGGGCGGTCAGATCGTGGTCGACTTGATATTTCCAACGTAGATGAGGATGTCCTTTTCCACGAGATCCACCGATACATTACGATAAGAGTAACTTCTTTGCAGAAGCGTTGTTGGCCAATCGCTCAACGTGACCTAGCGCAACCGCTGAATTTTAATGAGCTTCACTACGTCGCTGTCGGCGTACAGCTGGTACAAGTCGTGGTTCCATCTTACTCGATATGCATTATTTACGCAAATCGGACCATAGATCTTGCGAAGGAATTTTCTCTCGATAGTTCCTAATAACCGTCTATCGGTGTTCGTCAATGTCCAGGACTCAGCGCCTCCACTCCGGGAGGATGAGTGTTTGGTAGAGCTGTTTTTGCACGTCGAGAGAGGGCTCTGCTTTTCAATTAACTACCCAGCCCAAGGTAACAGCTGTTGGCAAGAGTTATTTCTCGCTAGATCTCTTGGCTGACATTGTTGTTGGTGTTAATGCTGGATAGGTAGACAAAGTCCTTGACTACGCCGAACTCGTAATTGTCAATCGCAACCTGGTGTCCAATACGCGCAGACTTTTTAGTTGTTGACCCAAAGTACTTTGTTTTGCCCTTGTTTACCGCAAGACCCACTCAGCGGGATTCTTTAGTCTGTTATTATTTAAGTCAGGTATCTTTGGTAATGTGAGTTACCTGACTGTAGTGACGGAAAATTAAGTGTAGCTTGGACATTTTTTTTAATCTTCCCTTCAGGCTGATTAATTTTGTGCCACCTTGTATAGCCTATGACCAGAAAGTACCGGGAATGTTTAAATAAAACAAAACGGAGTTAAATTTTATTTATCTCCTCCATGCACCCCTGGTAGGCCAACGAAGAGATGGCCTTCAGCTCCTTCGTCGCATTCTTTTTGATATCCTCTATCGACTGAAATCTTCTTCCGTGAAGTGGTAACTTTAACTTGGGAAACAAAAGGAAGTCGCACGAGACTATATCGGGTGAATACGGTGCTTGCACGATGGTATTTACTTGGTCTTTGGTCAAATAATCCAGCACAATTTGGGCTCGGTGCGATGGCGCGAAATCATCATGCGAAATCCAAGAATTGTTTGACCATATTTCCGGTCGTTTGTGACGTCCGGGCAGACACTAATTATCCGTTGGCGCTAAAAAGTGACAGATGTGTGTCTTACAGTCCTACCAACATAAGAAAAAAATATGGGCCGGTTCTCTCGTTCAAGGTTCGTTTAAATTAAGCATTCCCGGTACTTTTTGATCATAGGGTATACCTCCTTTGGGTGTTTGGCCGAGCTCCTCCTCTAATTTTGGATATGCGATCGGCAGATGGGCTTATTTATGAGTACCTTTTTTTAATGCAGAAATACACCCGGAAGTTTGTCAAAGCCCATTTTATATCATTTTAGTGTTTTGTATCCACAGCGGTTTTTGGACCTGGACACTACTGAATTCTATTTACGCACGCATCCATTCGGCTATGGTGGCAGCATTTAAAAAAACTTAACCATTATAGGTATAAGTTTAGAGCATTTAAAAAGGTTGGCAACGCTATGCGAATATTCTCTGAGCCAGCATTTGCCATGACTTGGTACATTCTGTTATAAAAATATCGGGAATTTTTCTTTTAAAAAGCGCGCGTACTTTTATGTCTAGATTTTTTTTGCTGGAATGTTGGTACAACTGTCCTCTACATATAGAGTGTTAGGGTTTGAGCGAGATCTGTTAATTAGCACGTTTTTGCCATTTAATTATATCAGTCAACCGCAGGTGTGCTCTGCGATTTTCACTATGGATAGAAATATCGAACAAAGAAATTGTCTTAAATTTTGTGTTTTGAACGGGATTTCGTTTGCCGAATAAATGAAAATGTTGCAGAAAGCCTATGTGTGCTCTATCACAAAAACGGTTCTACGAGTGATGTAAGACTTGTGCAGAGGGCGGAGAAGTCGTGGAAAATTGGCCTCGATCTGGTTGCCCATCAAAGTCTTCAGCGGATGAAAACGTCGACAAAGTCAAGGAAATGGTGCTGGAAAACCATCACATAAGTTTGAGGGAGGTAGCTCGTGACCTTAGAGTGTCTTGCGAATCAATTCGCTACATTTTCCATCATCAATTGGGCATGAGACGCATAGATGTTCGACTCGTTCTAAGAGAGTTGAATTTCTTTCAAAAAATTCATCAGAAGAAGGTGGCTTGAGCAAGTGAATTCGGACCTAACGTTTGTCCAGCGCATCATAACAGGTGATGAGACGTGGGTATATGAGTTTGACATGCAAACCAGTCAACATGAAAGCAATCGTCTGAATGGCTCATCCAAATGAGTCATATGAGCCGAAACCCAAAAAACCACATTAAAGTCGGTCTAAAGTGAAAGTCATGCTACTCGTTTTCTATGATTATCATGCTGTTGTGCACTCGGAGTTCGTTCCAAATGGTTCTAGGGTAAATAAAGAATATTATTTAGAGGTGATGCGACGTTAGAGAGAATATGCGTAGGAAACGACCAAATTTGTGGAGAAAAACCCATGGGTCTTGCACCATGATAACGCACCGTCTCACAAGGCTCATATTGTGAACACTTCTGTGACCAAAAACTCGATAAATATCATCGAACAGCCACTGTATTAAGCGGATTTACCTGATTTAGCCGCCTGTGACTTTTACCTTTTCCCAAAACTTAAATTGCCACTCAGCGAACGGCGGTTTGAGTCGATAGAGGCCCTTAAGGAGAATGCGCTGAAGAAAATCTCTTCAAAAGCGTTTAAAAGGTGCTTTGATGGCTGTACTAATCGTTGGCATATGTGTATTGCTTCGAATGGAGCCTATTTTGAAGGGGACAAAATAAATGTTAACGATTATAAAATTATTTTGCGTTTTATTGAACAATTCCCTGTACTTTTTTGACAGAGAGTAGATTAATTTAGTAATGCATTAATGAAAATTTCATCCAAATCTCTAAAACTATTACCCGCAAGCCAATGGATATTGTTGTACACATACTTTTACATCAGTGGGGAAAATAAGGGAATAAAAAATCGACTTATTTCAAAATAGTTTCGTTAAAATAATTCTAAACTCCCGCCCAACCATTTTGGCTGAGCTGTTTGCTATTTAAAAAATCGTAAAAAAATTTCAATGTTTTTTACTCCATAATTTTTGCCCTTAGTGTAAAAGTAATTATTCACTGAACAAGAACTGCTAATTTAGAGTAATGACATTCATGAGGTGGAATATTGTAAAGGATTACTGTAAAGGACCCACTATTCATCACCAGTAACGATACGGTTCAAAAAACTTTCATTTTTAAGCCGTTGCAGCAGCTGAGAACACACATTCACTCTCTGCTGAAGGTTGGCGACGGAAAGTCTAGGCGGAGCCCATTTTCCCAGCTTTGTCCCAACTGAACCAGGTGCCTGTGAACTGTTCCATCCGATGAATTTAACCTCTTTGCTATCATATCGACTGTTAAATTTGGCTCAGCTTCCACGAATTCGAGCAAGGCGTCGGAATTAAAGACTACAGGACGACTAGCGCGCGGGGCAACCTCCACGTCGCAGTTACCACTTCGGAATTTTTAAAACCACTTTTGCGCAGTCCTTACACTCATGGTATCCTCTCTGTGAACAGTGTTTATTTCTGCAGCAGCAGTTGTTGCCTTTTTCCACTTTTATAAAAAAAAATACAAAATATGCCTCTTATACGCGCTCGAAGATTCCATTTTTTATTTCCATTTTTTCTTCTATCCGCGATTAAAATCACTTCTTGATTGCAAAATATATCAAAGGAAATATAAATAGTTCCGTTATATTCCGCGAATAATTTTTTGTATGCAAAATTCGTACAAAAGTGAAATTATGGGTAAAATACGCACGAACTTATGGACTATCCTGATAATAGCCCTACCCAAAAAACGGCAAATGTTTGCACCTATTTAGTTACACTTTTTTTATTTAGTAAATATTTTTAATTTTTTTTTAGTTTTTATTAACATTTTTTCAAATACTTCTTTCTAATCATTTTTTTGTAATTTCGTTTGCAATATTCCCATCAAGCCCACCCACTACAATATATCCAACACACTACCAATTCCTATTTTCCCTCTAATTTCACCTTCCACTTTTCTTACCTCCTCGATGTCGTCGATGTCCTTTTAATTCCATCCCAGGCGCCTGGTCTTCACTCAAATCAACTCGGCCCATCTAAAGTCTCGGCTTGAGCGAAACGCCAACAAATGTGTGCATTTTTACTATTGTTGTTATTGCTGTTTTTGACGTGTGATCCCATTTTCTCAAAGGTTTTTCGATGTAGTCGTTGCAATTGTTGTTGCTATTGGATTTTTAATGCTATTATTTTCAGTCGCTTCGTTTTTTCAAATTCGCTTCAGTTTTTGTTGGTATTTGTTGAAAATGTATGCTGGTGGTTGTCAATTCTGGTGTATTGTTGCTGTCCGAGCTATACATACTTGTTGTTGTTTTTATGGCTAACTGTAGTTGTTTCAATAGTTTTAGTGCAACGAAGCGATTTTTGTGAAACAAGAAATCTTTGCAAGTCTATTTTCTGTACATTTCTCATACATTTTTTGTTGTTATCCTGACCAGAGTCGCTCTATGGTTGGACTTATGCGTGCTGCACGAACATATTTATGTATGTATACGTACATTTGTGGATGTACGCTGAGGAATATGCGTGCATGCGTTTGTAGTTAGTGAAGTTGTGTAGGTATGAGTGCGTGTGATTCGAAAAGCTTGGGTTCATTCACGGTTCGGCCGATCCCTCGGTCAGTTGAATTGAGTGCCTATCGGGCAGAGAGTTTTTTGGGGCTGCTCTGTACATACACACACACACTCGAACGAAATGCAATGTTCACGCCCTGCAGGAAAAATTCGAAACACATTTCTGAACGGCTCAGAATGGCTTTTGACGAAAGAAGGTGCAGGTTCGCATTAGGCTGGAAGAATGGCAATATTAAAAAGAGGCTTGGAAAGAGGTAATTGCAAATTGATAAACTGAAGTACAGCGTTCGCTGAGTTTTACGGGGGTACCTGGCAAACCTCAGCGCCCTCATATGCAAACACTTTCGCTAGCATTAAGGAATGGGCACACAAACCACCTTAGTAACTTTCGAGGCCTAATTAAGATCATGACTCGACTTCGCCATATTGTTTGGGAATGCAAAGCGTTTCAGCAACGGTGTTGCAGCAACAGAGAAGGCGGACAGTTTCTGACAAACCGACAACAAGCACAGACGTTTGAGTGAAACCCGCAATACAGTATCGTACAGAAGACAAGACAGTAGTGAGTTTAGATAACACCACTGCAAGTTTTCCGATGTCTCCTTTACTTTGGAACTACCAACAAACACAGTGGGAGTAATTGGGACTATCGACGGTGTATAGCCTTCATTTGCCTGTAGGAGAGGAGCCTGGACGCAGGTATCTGTTGTGTCTTCGGACATAAACGCGGCGCTACCCAGAAATTATATTTTTGTGATCCTAGGGTAGAATTAGCCGAGGTGGAGGATTGTTATAGTATAAGAGGTAGCGTGCCCGACATACCATTGGTGTGACGGCACCTTTGAGATGTTTCTGACATTTTGATTTCAACCTCCTTCAACCTTCCGAAAACAAAAAGGCGTAATTAATGTGCTTTGCGTGCGGTAACTGGTTTCATTGCAACTAATGATACACATCGCGTTTACCCAAGGGCAAACTCTACCTACATTTAGGCCTTAAACCACAGCAACCAGAAAGTCTTCGAAAGATCTTTCGCAAGAAAAACTGGAGTGAGTCCCAAGGTTTTCGATTCTACGTTATAACACAAATATTTCTTAGGCTCGATCTCTTAACTCGATCAACTACGAGTTTAGTTTCCATACCACTAAGAGTTGAACTAAGAGTTGAACCTCTAATATCACCTTCACACAAGCTCAACTAATCAATGACCTACTCTGTTCACAAGTATTACAGTGCCGGCAGTGCAAGCTAAGCTAAAGATTTGTTTCTCGTATTTTATTTATTAAATTTACGAAATATGTGAAACTATTGAAAAAACGTAGTTGTACCCAAAGCTTCCAATATTATCAGTCGCACAGTGCTACTAAAAGATATTGAAAACTCTTTCCTCTCTCCTAGTTTGAAGCGCTGGTCTTACTCTCACTTTCATCACAAACCGTATTCGTGGTCAAAGAACAAAATCGCAACATACAAACAGGTCGGTATTAAACTAAGCACCCATTAATTTGGCACCTGTGCCTAATAATTGAAGCAGATAAAACAAAACTGCCAGCCTTCGAACGAAAAGTACTCAGAAGAATTTTCGGAGCAATCAAAGATCACGGCGAGTGGCGGATAAGATGGAACGACGAGCTAGATCAACTGATAAAGGGCGAAAATGTTATATGTTGCATCAAAGCGCAGCGGTTAAGATGGCTGGGTCAAATTACAAGAATGGACGGTACGAGGGCGCAGAAGAAAATCGTAGAAGCCAGAGCGTTCAACACTAGAGCAAGAGGAAGGCCAAGAACAAGATGGACCGACGAACTACAGGACGATGTCAAGAAACTTAGTAAAACGAACTGGAAAAAAGTCGCATGCATTCGAGACGTATGGAGGTCCCACGTGCAGCAGGCCAAAAGCTCACAAGAAGCTGTAGAGCCAAAAGATGATGATGATGACTAATAGAACAAAGTAGACTTATTTTTCTTGATTGGTGCGATAACCGCTTTGGTCGGCGCTTCTAATCGTTTCTTTCTCGTAATAACCGTCGCCAGTTGAATATACAAAGCGAGGTAAAGTTCTTCTCCACCTGATCCTTACAACGCAAAGGAGGCCTTCCTCTTACGCTACTACCACCAGCTGGTGCCGCATCGATTACTTTCAGAGCCGGAGAGTTTGTTTTCATTCGGATGACACGATGCGCCTCGTCAGCAAAATACAAAGGTTTAAAAATCTTCTGCAGAATCTTTATCTCAAGAACTCCAAGGGACGATTCTTCGGATATTGTAATCGTACTTGCTTCTGCGCCATACGATAGGACGTGCTTGAGGAGAGCCTTATAAAGCTATAGTTTTGTTCGTCGGTGAGGACTTTAATACTCAATTTCCTACGTAGTCGAAAGTAGCACTCGCTGCCAAGATAGATTATCCGATTTCAAGGCTGTCATCATTAGGCTGCTAAAGTGGATTAAGCTACAGATTTGTCAAAACACCGCTCTCAGGAGAGCCACAGGGCGGTTCGTCGCTAAAGAGCACCCCAGAGAGAGCTTACATGCGGCGACCTTACACGCTTCCTAACATATCGCACCCTAAATACAAAAGGGTCACAACTCAAAATTTTCCACACTCGAGCTTGACTTGTTTACAGTGGCACAGAAAACAAACTATGTGCCATATCACGCTGAAATTTGCCATGTAAGCTTATAACAGTCCTACCAAAAAACGAAAAATTTATGTTTGCCATATGTCATCCGCGGACCGTTTTATTGATATCGTCTCATTCGTATTTGAGCAGAAGGTACATTTTGAGTTGTGACCCTTTTGTATTTAGGGTGCGATATATTGTAGAATCTACCTCTTTGAGATGAAAGAATAGGTTGGACTGGATGGACCAATGACAGCGATTCACTCTCATAGATCGAGTCGTAATTGACAACTTCATAAGCTCTCGCCTAATAAATTTCATGACCTCAGATCATCCATCACCCATTGCAGACAAAGAGCTCGACACCCACTCAACACTGACGGTAGTATGCTTTGAATATTACAGCAGTTTAAACACCTACTTATCCCATTTTCATCTCGGTCTACAAAAAATATCGCTAATTTCTTGCAAGAGTTTCAACGACACAAGCACTCAGAAGAACGTGTCAAAAACCCTCTCCCTTTGTTTCGACTTTCAGAAAACAGCACAGCCTGGGCTAGCATTAGATGAGCTCAACAACAATACTTAAGGGAGCACCAATCTAAGCAGACCAGTATAACCGCAGGAACGACATGAAAGAGAAGAAGGAACGCAAACTATTCATGGCTTTAAATTCACTAGACGCCAACCAGTTCCCTGCTGGGCAGTGTGTAATTGCGGTTGTATATCAAGGTGTTTTTTGTGTTTTTGTTTTTACTATGTCCTGGTTTTTTTTTTGCAAACATTTTTAGCTTCCTTTTCGTCCTTTCCTATGGACGGCGATTTTCTCCTTCCTTCTACTTTTTTTGTTTTGTTTTTTTTTCTGCCTTCAATGCCTGTCATTTTACTATTTACTTTTTCATATATTTTGACAGCATTTTTCCTATTTTTCTATTCTCTCTTTCTAACCAATTCTCATTGTCCTGTCGCCTAACTATTTTAACATGGCCGAAAATCCTTGCTGCGTTTTTGAGTTGCCTATGTGTGGGAGTGTGCGTAAGTGCCACCCACTTTTACGCTTTAGGATTTCGGATGCGTGTGCACTTTAAGTACATCAGGCATGTGTGTGTGTGTGTACGGTGAGTATACAGAGACGTATGTATATAAGTACGCGTAGATATGTATGGACATATTCTCACATTACCTACACATTTATATGCACACGAGCGCCAGTGTAATTTATTTTTGTGCATTTCTATTTGAGTTTAGCCTTCCCTTGAAGCTCCGTTTTTATTGTTGATTCTCCCTCTTTTTGCCAGCATAATATTAGCTCAAGTAATGCGGTCGCAGGACATCCAGAGGCGGCAGTATCCTTGGTGATCTCTGTGTTTGTGGTTGTTATGCTGTGCGCTGTTACATACATACCGCAATTCAACCAACATAGGGACTACTCCGTGCCATGTATGCTCAAATATGGGTGCTTATATGTAAATACGCAGTACATCCTGCCAGGAAAAGCTGAACCAGTGAAACGCTTCTGATGCTTAGTAGTAACGGTACATTTTCTAAAAAAATGCTGTTCATATTTTTTGAACCTTTTTTGTCCTCCATTTTTTAATTGAGTTATACAAAACTTCCAGAATTCGATTGAACTTGGTTGACCTCTTGACTGTCTTCTTTGCTACCTGTGTCTTAAAATGTGCTCCATATGGGATTGCAGTCGAAAACACGGGGACGTTCATTTTTTCCTGACGCAGCTTTTCAGCGGACACGGATGCTTCCAAAAATACCTGCATCGCTGGTAAACTTGGCTGGTAGTCCTTATTGCTCAAAATGCTTGGACGAAGAGGAGAGTGCCGATCATGTGGTCTTTTACGGCAGCAGATTCGCTAAGGAACGCGACGACCGAGCCAACAAAACTGGTGTGCTTCTAAGTCTCAGATGAAAAGTGATGGACGATGCAAGACTTTGCAACAGGAATTAACGTGGAACTTCGGAACATTGATTGGGGCGAAACAGTGATGCTGGACGAACGCAACAGCAAGCACAACTGTCGTATTGAGCAAAATGCAGCAAGACGAACAGCAGACGAATGTAACTGACGATTGAACTTATTGCTCACGACGGCCTCCACATCTAATTACCAAATCGGTATCCCTGTAGAATGCACCATCGGGCGTTAGGTGTTTTTAGGGGCGCTAAAGTCTCACACTGACTAAAGTTTACTAAGATAGGGTTTGCAAGGATAGTTTTTAAACCTCCTAAACAGACGAGGCTATTGCAATTTTTTAACTGAAAAAGTAAAATTGGAGTGGATTTATGAAATTTCTAAAATATTTCCAAGTGGTTAAATTGCAGATCTACTACTACACAAAGCAGAGAACCATATTGAGAGAGATAAACATTAGTCTGTGAATAATGTTCTTCAACTCATGAAATAAAATACTGGCTTTTACTGTTCCAGAGTCAGCAGTTCAAAGCATTGGGTTGAGGATTAAGCTCACTGCGTTTTTATATTTTCGTTTATTTTACAATGATTTGTTTGCTGTTTTGCAAAGTGTAAATTATATTCATTCGATAGAATTCTTTCTGCTCTACAAAACCATATTAATTAAATTTTTTAGTTCTTTCATGTTTTATCAGTTCTGAGGCTTAGAAATGGAGTCCCCACAGGCAAAAATCAATATTTTCGACACCTGCTTTTCTTTGCTTTTTATCGAGGTCAAAAAGCTGCCGAAGCAGCTCGGGGAGAAATGGTGCCTATACATCAATATGAAGAAAAGAAAGGGGTCGCTGAGTGGGTGACTCCAGGAGATACGCCAAATCCAAAGAAGCTCTTCATATGTGTTTAGTGAGACTAGGAGGGCATGAAGCTCTGGGAAATGCTCGAAAAGCCAGGCTCCATGCTGAACAAGTCGTCAAAGCTGCACTATAAGAGCTCGAACGGGAAGTCGTTCTGCCGTATTCTTCGTATCTCGTAAGGTATGGATCAAGAAATTCAAAGTTTATGCTCCTTGTCAAGTTGATATTTCACACTAAAAAAGGATTTTGCTATTTTTTGTTTGTTCCATTCAGTTGTGAGTTACAATGGAAGTCAATGAAGAGAAGCTTCGATTCACTTTACAGTTTTTCTTTGATAAAGTCGAAAATGCAAGCCAGCCCGCTGAATGGTGTGAATTGTGAATGGTGTTTATGATGCCAATACTGTAACAGCTGATGGCGTGCAATTTCGGTTTTGTCGATTTCGTTCAGGCATTTTTGTTGTTAAAGAAAATGTCGATAAAATCACAGCAGTTAAGGAAGCTGACCGGCGTGTTAGTTAGTAGTCGTAGCATCGCTAGGTGCTAAAGATCGACCATAAAACAGTTTTAAAGCATTTGTGCAAACAATTAATGCAAAAATAATGGATATATTTTTTCCAAAACTAATAATTCCATGCCAAAATCTTTTTTTTTTTTTATTTAGAAAAATAAGCTTTTCAAACTATGAACAGATCCATCGTCACCTCTCTAGATAAAGCTCTAGGTGTTACTTCAGGCGACACTAATAAAGCCCTTTTACATTCCTTTTTCGAGCTTTTTAAGGCTGGGTAACTACAAAAGTTACCGTTATTTTGAGTAGAAAAAGGTTAAAGAACAAAGTGGAGCGATTCTATGTGAAATGATCCAAGTATTCCATTTGTGGAACAACATCAAGACGCACGCCACAAATAGGAGGAGGAGCTCGGCCAAACACCCAAAAAGGATGCACGCGTCAATTATATATATAGGGTTATTCAATTGGTGCGCTTCAACTTTTTCCCGATAGGGAGGGCGAACGACGCAATATTTTTTATTTTTCGCTTGTCATTTATAAACTTCATTAGTATACATTTCATCATGGAACGCTACACACTTGAGCAACGATTGCAAATCGTGCAAATTTTTTATGAAAATTTATAAATTTTCCAAAAAATCATCTTCAGTGATGAAGCTCACTTTTGGCTCAATGGATTTGTCAACAAGCAAAATATGCGTTACTGGGCAGAAAGCAATCCACACGTGATTCATGAGGCACCGTTGCATCCCGAAAAAATCACTGTTTGGTGCGGTTTACATGCCGGCGGCGTAATTGGCCCATATTTTTTCGTTGACGAGAACGATCGCCACGTTACTGTGAATGGAAATCAATACCGCGACATGATAAACGATTATTTTTGGCCGCAATTGAATGGTATGGACTTAGACGACATGTGGTTTCAACAGGACGGGGCCACAAGCCAAACAGCACACGCTACAATTGATTTGTTGAAGAGTAAGTTCGATGAGCGCATTATTTCCAGAAATGGACCGGTCGAATGGCCGCCGCGCTCGTGTGATTTGACGCCTCTAGACTATTTTCTTTGGGTTTATGTGAAGTCATTGGCCTACAGTAACAAGCCGGCGACGATTTGTGAGCTCAGAGCCAATATTGAACGCGAAATTGCTGGAATTTCGGCCGATTTATGCAAAAGAGTGGTCGAAAATTGGGTTCAACGTGACTTCGTAAAACGTGCACGCGGTGGTCATGAAAAAGAAATCGAATTTCATACTTAAATGTATATGTTCAAACTCGATAATAAAAAAAAATTAGTTAAAAAAGTCAAACCGTTTGTGTTTTATTCAAAAAAGTTCAAAAGTTGAAGCGCTCTTACTGAAAAACCCATTATATATACATACATATATACATATATTGTCTATATTGCCGGCAATTCTACTAAACATTTTTTTTTATTTCTAGACTCGAGTAAAATAAGAAGTAAATTTAACAATTTAAAAAAAATGAAGTAATTTTGATCTTTACTCAATATTGAATGGTACATAATTTTTTGAATTTGTTTGCATCTTTTTAACATTTTTATAGTTTTTTGTGCGTTTTTTTAAGACAAAATGTACTTAAAAAAATTTTTTTGGGAAAAATTTTTTGGTTTTTTTAGGTTTTTGGATAAAATATACTAAAAAAAGTATTTGAGAAAAAATCTTTTTTTCTTCAATTTATTTATTTTATTTATTTTAAACCTCCCTTTCTGATTTTTCTTCTATATATGTGTGTGTATACAGTCAGCGTCAAAATAAAGTGTACAGCACTGACTATGTCTTTTACTAGAATATATTCAGATTTTTAGAAAAATTAAAATTTCAACTTTGTAGAAAACTTGAAAAAATTCGGTCAACTTTCTACCCAGAAATTTTAGATAAATTTTGGGCTTGCAATTATATAGATCTTTGAATTTTGGTGTGTAAGGTGTACGTTTCAAGTGGTTCGAAAATCACACTGCTTTTTACGAATTTTTTTTTCCGTCGCGGTTTTATGCATTTTCTCCATTTACCGCCCACTCCATTTTGTTTTTTTTTTATATAATATATGGAAGGAAACATCCAACAGCGTCAGCAGAAGAAATTGTCAAAAACCAACGCAAGTTTTGAACCACTTGAAACTCGCGCATTATCACACGAAAATTCACTGATCTGTAAAACTGCATAACGGAAATGTTTATAAAATCCCTGAGTAAAAACTTTGATTTTTGATCAAAATTTTTAAAATTTTTACAAATTGTTTTTTCGAAGTTCGAAACTTTGTTTTATATGGTTTTAGTTTTACTATGAATTATGTTTTTTTTTTAAGTATTGAAATTGCAACATAAACAGTCAAAACTTATCCATATGTGGTGTACACTTTATTTTGACGCCGACTGTATATATTTATATCTATAGATGGCTGGTAGATGGCAGATGATAGTAGATTTGTATATATATATATATAATTGGCGCTTACAGGCTTTATTAGGTGTTTGGCCGAGCGCTTACTCTTATTTGAGCTATACGTCTTGATGTTGTTCTACAAATTAAGGGACCTACAGTTTTATGCCGCCGCTGAAACCCAGATATTTTTCCTTTTTCATTTTGTAAGAGGAGATTTTTTGTGGCAGAAATATTCTCGCAGTTTTTCCATTGACTGCTGTTAGAGGAAAATCTTTTCTCCACTTCTGAATGGTAGTCTCGCGCCACTGAACTCGGCTACGGCGTTGTTTCTCTTACTTCTGTAAAAAATATGTAGTTAGACTAAGTTAGTAATCTTTGCAAGTCTCATAATAGGATTTCCACAACTTTTAAAGTCTTATTCAAATACCCAAAAATGAGACTAATACCGGGAAGTGCAAAACACCTACAGATCTTACTCGTATTTTGGTATAAATATAATTATAGAAAACGATGTTCTGTTAGAGAAATTGTAACTAAATACCACTAAAGCCAGTAATGCCCTCTTGTTAAGGGAAACGACACTTTTATTCCATCCCCTACACCAATTACTTATTGTTTATATTAACAGATTGCGATTAATAATTTTTACCCCATCCGAAATTTTTTGTATTTCAAATTATTAAAAGAAAAAAACTATGAACGAAAATATTTCCCACCACTCAACTAAAAATTTTTCCCTGTGGGGTATTCGTGAGCGAGCACACGCAGTACATAAATTTATTTAAGCACTTCACAGATTTTCTTACACAAATACGCAAACTACAAAAGCACACATCCACGTGCTATTGTCCTTTGACTTTCAAGGCTGCGCATCCCTCTGCATTCGCCAAGCAACAATCGCTTTAAGTGCTTTTTATGGAATTTTTTACGATGGGTTTTATTCTCACCGAATATTCATTACCCCCTCATAGCGTTTTTATTTACATATTTCTAACTTTATTATTAAATACTTTATTTATTAAATGCTCTGAAGGTAACCTTGATAACACTAAACATGAAATGATTTTAATTTTTTTTTGGCTTGGTTTTCTTTCCCTTGGTCTTCACATTAACAGCAGCTTCATTAACTGCGTTTGGCTTTGTCTCCAAATCCTTTGTATCTACTTGAATAGTGGATAATATCAATCATTAGCCATGAAAATGGAAATATGTATGTATGTATGTATGTATTTATATCCCCTGAGTGCCAAAACTATATTTACCATATATTAATATTCCATGTTTCCTTTGATTTTATGGTTGAAACGGAAATTTGGGAAATCTGTGGAACTTAGAGCGCTTGCAAAACTGATTATGTACATTAGACTGGGTCGAAAAATAGGTGCAAGAGCCCACTCCAGAATTTAAAGTTGATGTTGAGTGGATTTCGGTACTATTAAAAAAATTGTTTTTTTGATCCTGCTGAACTTTTACAACTTTTTTTTTTTTTATATAGTCACCGACGCGGTCTAATGCAAAAACATACGCATCACTCGGTTGTTGTAAGTTTAGGATGGCTTCAAGTAAGTTGTGACAAAAAATTTTTTTTCGTTTTTCAAATTAATTTTAATTATTTTTCTCAAATCCCATAATACAATAGCTAAGATTTTTGATGGCTAAGAGAATGAAGCTACAAAGAGGTCATATGGAGCAGACTGAGAGGTGAATGACTACCCGAAAAACCTAAAGTGAGTTTGGACATTTATTTTTTCAGTAATTTTAATTTTTTTGAAGTGAAACTTCTTAGGCGTCGATGGACGAGCTATAATGGAGAGTAAAATTTCAAGGCCATGCAATGTTTTGGGTATATTCGTTCCGCGAGAGAGAAAAAAGATATAACGTAGAGGAAAAGGAGAGAGAGAGCTATACCTTAGATACACTTTAGGCTATTTTTCCTGAGTTTTTCCTTGTGGTTGCTAATTTCTAATTAACACTGCCTACTTTTTAGCGCTTTTTTATTGGTGCAAACTTGTAGGAAATATATTTTTGGTGCCTACTTTTTGCCGTTATATTTCCTTGGTGCTTATTGTTTGTGGCGTTTTTTGGTCCCAGTTTTTTTGGGGTTTTGTTTTGGTGCTTACTTTTTGGCACTTATTTCCGTTTCCTGGCTAGCGCTTGTGCGTACTATAAAGTGCTATCCATTCCGGCGTCGGATTTAATGGTATTGCCTTGCGGTAATTTGTGCCGTTGTCCGGAATCGCTGCGTTTATGCGGGTGATAAATGCTCGGAGTCGTGCACGTTGTTGCCACCGTTTTAGTCCGGCGTTTACCTACACCGGTCGACCCTTCTCCGTTTTTTGTAAATTTTGTCTATTTGTATTCTCTGCAAATGTTGTGAATTTATTTATATATATTCTTACTCTCTCTCTCTCTCATTCTCTCTCGGACCTTTCCCTCTTCTTTGTCTGCCTTGAAAGTTTCACTTCTGTTATGTGTACTACGCTACACGCACTTGTTTTTATTAGAGTCTATTTCATTCTATTGTACAAAAAACAAACAAAACAAAACTCGAACTTTCGTCAAATACCCAAAGTAAGTTTTGACAAAAAAAATTTTTATTTTAATTAATTTTTTTTAAATTAATTTTAATAAATTTTTTTTATTAAAGTTTACTTCATTCTACCAAAAAAAAAATAATGTATGTAAATCCTAGGTACAGACTTCGTGCAAAATTTTGAACCTTCATCCAATACCCAAAGTAAGTTTTGAAAAAAATGTGTTTTTTTTAATTAATTTTAATTATTTTTTTTTATTAAAGTCCACTTCAATCCATAAAAAAATTACGTATGTAAATTATTACAATATTATTTTTTAATTAATTTTAGTTACGTTTTATTATTAAAATCTACTTCATTCTTTAAAAACAAAATCAAGTAAATCCTAGCTTCAGACTTCGTCTAACATTTTTGAAACTTCATCCAACTTCCATAAAAATTTTACAATTTTTTTCAACACCGTCACAGAAACAGGTTCTTAAAAAGCTACGAGAAGTGCGAGCCACTTCAAACTTGCACTTAATTGTATTAAAATTTAATGGGTTGCATAGCACAAACTGCAAACAATCATTTGGTTTTATTTTTTATTCAAATTAAATTTTTTTTAAATTAGATGAAAATTTACCGAAACTTGGATTATTGGGGCATTTGCCCAGAATAGACCATTTTTTTATAAAAAATTATTGAAATTAAAAAATAAATAAATAAATAAAATAAAATATATATATAAATATTACATAAATAAATATATAAAACTTCCCTAATTCTACAATGGAGTAGCGGCCGTCGCAGCCGTCTACTGCGTCGTGTGGTGTGGCCGCTAAAACAATCCCTCCTCTCCTTCTGGTGCGTGATTACCATCCAAGAGTGCGCAGGTTCGAATCTGCGCGCATGAAACAGCAAAATGAAAAAATCGTTTGTAACAGCGGCCGATTCTCGGCAGGCAATGGCAAGCCTCCGAGTATATTTCTGCCATGAAAAAGCTCCTCATAAAAGCCATTTGCCGTTTGAAGTCGACTTAAAACTGGAAAGACTCTCCATTTGTGGAACAATATCAAGACACACGCCACAAATACGATCAGTAGCTCGGCCAAACACCTAACAGAGTGGGGCGCGCAAATTATTTATTTATTTATATATTTAGTATGGAAGTTAAAACTACTCTACGTTTTTCATTTTATTGCGATGATGAAATTAGGATCCATTTGTAAATGGTTCCAAAAAGTTTCCTATCTAATCTTCAATTGCTTGGCAATGAAATAAATGCTCACTTAATGGTTTTGATGATTTTATCAACATTTTCGACAGTTTGCTTGCCCCAAAAGAGTCAAATTGTTCCCGACTCTTCAAAAACACATTTTTTACCGCCTGCTCATAGAAAGGAAAATGTCGTGCATTGGTTATATGAAGAAAGTGCGCAACACCTTCAAAGGAAAAATTATTAAAAACCAAAGAGAAATTTTATATTAGGTACTTTAAGTTTGAACTTTAATGGACTAAAACTACATAGGCTGTAATGCTGCATACCCAAAGATTGTGTAATTCTGAAAAAAGTGTGAAATTTAGTTGGAAATTCGATAACTGTTTAAAAGTTTACCCAAAGTTCGAAGCTTGAATTAAAGCGGTTCTTGTTATATACCGGAATATATATTATGTATATTTATATGAAGTATATTTATATATATATTTTTTATGCAAATGATGTTTTTATAAAAAAATCAAAAAATATAATCCAAAGTTATTGTCCCTCCCTTTATGAAGTCGCTGGTATGGACAGAAAACGACATTGAATTGTGTGGGAGCCGATATCCGGAGTTTCTGCTACTCAAAAAGTGTACGAAAATGGGGCTTCCGCGTTGCTTTCCATTCGATCAAATCTCGAAGTTAATTTTAGCATTAATGACATCAAATAAAATTTCCAATAAAGCCAGTCTTCCACAGATTTCAGTGTTTTATTCCATTTCAATGTTCTAGACCGCGGGAAAAGTCATGCTTTGCATGTACGATTTCCCTACTTACTTCTTAGGAAAATCTTCTTTTGACTGTATTCATAATTCTTTACTGTCAGGTAAATCGTCTCATAGGTTAGTGCATTTACCTGGATGTCCTTTGTGCAAGCAAGTATTTGTGCCATTTTATATACTTCCTGTTTTGCACATTCCACTTCATAGTTCTACCTCATTTATGTACCTGCAACATACCTGCTTAGTTTAGCCAAAAGTATAGCATATGTGGCATGTGGCATGAGTGGAACAAAAACAGTTCCGCTTCTCTCGTTTTAGATACTTTGCATTCTGCATTTGGACATGTGCAGATGTCCTGCCAATCAATAGATACGAGCGGCTAAATTGCTACAGCAACCAATGCCAATCAACCAAAAACAAAAAACGAAAAACTAACAAATTAAAAGACGAAAGACAGCCAGTGTGGACGGTGCGAGTACTTCTGTATGCTCTTTTGTGGTTATCGAAAAAACCTTTGATATGGGCGCAAATACGGATAAGTAGATTAGAGAGCTTCTAACTGTAGGGCAGTTGCTGTTCGATAATAATTATTTGAATTTTTAATTTTTGTAATAAAGGTCTGACCCTTAAAATACGCGTCTTTATTAATGTGTGACCAGAAATTCTAACTTTTTTCCAAGCCGACGCGGCACAAGTAGCGCTGGACCTCTTACTGAGCCTGCTGTTCTATCATACATTTAAAACGAAATATTATATAAAAAACAGTTTTTCGGCACCGAAGCTCCAAGCTATGTTCCAATATGGAACTCTAGATATTGATGATGATGAAGTTTCATTGTTCGCGCTGCGTTTGCCAAATTTATAAAGTTAAGCTGCGGCATCAATGCACCAAACGCCAGAAAGGACCAGCTGCGCGAAGCCGTCTATTTTGAATGCAGTACCAACCTCTTACTTCTCCAAAGAAATTAAAGCACTTGGAGAGCAATAATATTCGTTAATTTTATTTCATTTAGAGTTAGTTTTTTGCTGAATCCGAAAAACGTTTCTCAAAGTAGCAGTCAGAATTGGGAAGCACCTCTCCGAAACATTCGATCCCAAACGAGGCTTCTGACAGGCTGACTTGGTGTCGTGTGAATTCTTTAATCTGGTGCTGGAAAAGGTTGTGCGAGCTGCAGAACTTAATCGTTAAGGTAAAATTAATATTGACAACCTTTGGCCTTTTCTAAGATGGGTAAAGAAGCAAAGCGAATGGGTCTGGTGGTGAACGAGGACAAAACGAGCATCTCCTGCCACCAAACAAAGAGGAGACCTTGAAATCCAACGGAGATTCTCTCTAGCCAACAAGTGCTACTTTGGACTAAGTAGGCAAATGAGTAGTAAAGTCCTCTCTCGATGGAGAAAACTAATACTTTTTAAGACTCTCATCATACCCGTCCGAACGTACCCGCGATGCAGACGGCTGGACAATGATAACATCCGATGAGGCGTCCCTGGCAGTGTCTGCGGAAGTTTTTTGGACCTTTGCACTTTAGCTACGCCGAGTATCCTAAGTGATGGAACAATGACGTGTATAAACTTTACGACAACATGGACATCGTGCAGAGAATAAAAATCCAGTGGCTCCAATGCCGTTCGAATTGATACAAATGCAGTATCAGCTGGTGGTAGCAGAAGAAAAGAAAGACCTTATCTGCATTGGAAAGATCAGGTGGAGAAGTACTCGTCTTCACTTGGTGTGTCCAATAAGCGCCGGTTTTTTTTTTTTTTGTCGGAACAACTAGCAACTGCATTACTCAGACATTAATTAAGTCCATTGTACTACACCTGGCTTCCCTTTTAATTTTCTTTAAATCTACCCCATCACCGAAGAAATCCGAGTAGATCTTGTGGTGCCAAGGAGGCAAGATGGTCGCTTCTCAACACATCAGTGCCAAAGACCTCGAACCTGATTCGAGCGAAGGTGGGCAGACGCACAGGAAGTGGTCCGCCGTCTCATCCTCCTCTTCACAAGCTGGGCAGAGTACACTGTCTGAGATATCCACCCTTTCAATGTGCTTCGCCCACAGAAAGTGGCCCGTCATCAGTCCAACCAGCCGTCTGCACTCTTTTCTGCTTAATGACTGGAGGGTTTGCAACAGTCGATCAGACATGACAGGTAGCATCAGTTTAGTACATCTGCAGCCTCTCTCAGCCTGCCAAGCTCGCTTGTGGGTTGTAGTAACCCATTTGCTAACCGTGGTTTTGATGACAGAAGGAGGGAGTGGCAAAACGGGCTCTGGGCCAAAGAAGTTGACTTCAGAGCCGATCTTAGCTAAGGAGTCAGATGTCTCGTTCCGGCGCCGGTTAGTACGAGAAAGAAATGACTGGCACGCTTTGTTGAACTCGGCCAAAATTGCTTAGGCGGTCATCACGCCAATCAAGAAGATGAAGAGTAATTAAACAACAAATTGTAGAGGAATTTCACCTGAAACTTGGTACTTAAAACCAAAACTCAAACTTAGGGGGTTTTTAAAGAAGTGTATTATTTATTTTTTTATAGCAAGTAATGTCTACCACCTGCACCGTTTTTTGAGTAGTTTAAGAATTTTCAAAATAGACGAAAAGGTGTTGAAAGTGACTTGCTTGCCCATCCATAACTCATCCACGCTCAACATGCCCATCCACATCAAAATCTTTAGCATCAAAAATGTATAAAAACAGAGAAAAAAATGGTATTCTGATTCGATCTATCCGCCAGTTAATCATTTGATCAGAAATAAAGAAGGAAATAGAAGAACGAGTTGTGGATTCTCTACTGACACCACACACAGAGCCATTTCACATTGTTCGTCAAGAGGTTCCCAGCCGAGTACAAAGTACTAGTCTTAGATCATCCGACTTATTCATCAGATCTGCGTCCATTGAAACTGCGAAAGAGCAAGCGGCATGTGTCTTCAGAAAGCTGGCGGCAGAAGACTTTCAGAACTATTTCGAATAATGAAATATTCTTATGCAGTGTTTTACTGATAGAGGAGGGGTGTATATTGCAGGTGTAGGTAAATATTATCAAGTGAGAAAAGGTGATTCGCAGCAAAAGTACAGTTATGATATAGCGTCACTTCGCATACTCTATATATCCACGTAATTACGCAGAATCAAAGAAAGATAACTTTGAACTCATTGCACTTATATGTAAATACCCCAGCTTACGTCTCTTCATATCCAATCCTTTACTCACATTTAAGCAATCAAACGTCACATCAGCTATCTATCCTTCCAGCTATCGATGCATCCATTCAGCAACTTTATATCGGCTCTCCCTTCCGAACAACCCACATTCACCTCCTGTCAACCAACTTATACTCATAACTGAGTTAGTGGCCATCCGGTTGGAGTATGCGCTAGTGGTAGGCGCCTTAGGTAACTTCAGCCAATCTGTGAGAATCAAACTCCTCCTTCCTATTGCCATTTTTCTATGAATATTGCTGCCCAACTAACATTGCAACGTTCGGGTTGTTGCTTCACTCATCACCTCGACCACAGCCATGGTCCATTTGCATAATAGTTAAATTTTTTCGATTTGATTTTGCCATCATTCCTAGAGCGGACGAATCTACCGCTCTACCACTTTCGACTCTTCATATGGCGTACTTTCCGTTTGCTATTCAATATTTTCATTATTCTCGTTCGGGTTGCCTGTACAGGAGCTCCAACGTTGGTTGTTGCTTGAGCTGCTTCATCCTCCTGCTTCGATTTCGTGCCCATCTACGTCTCCGACTGAGTTCGTTATGTTCGATGTGCTCGGAATTTTCCAATTTTTAATTAGAAAATGTACACATGAGTTGTTCCTTTAATGAATGCAGCGGACATGTTAATGTAATGAATTCTTACTACATACATACACACACACACCGTCACATATCTACATAAACGTGTATTAAATGCTGTTGGCTTCGAGTAGTCCATCATCAGATTTGTTTTTGCCCAAATCAAAATGAGCAACAAGGAAATAAGCAGCAAAGAAAAAAGAATGTTTTTAGGGGGGAAAAAAGAATTTTCCAAAAGAGATTTTAATGAACGAGGAAAAGGCAAAAATTAAAATTGAAAAGCATAAGTTGTCACGGATTTGTATAGAATTCGTACACTCAGGTGGAGAGGGGTTGTAGGTGTGTGTGAGAGAGAAGGAAACTCTAGCTTATTTGGGCCTCATTCTTGTTTTTTAAAATGGAATTTGTATTACCTCTGCAAAGGCACTTCTTTTGTCACTCTAGATAATGTTTTGTCAACATATATATTACAATATTGTAGTAAAAGCCGATCCTTTTACTGGAAGTTATGTAGCCAAAAGCAGATAGAGGGGCACTGCAGCCACATCGAGCGGTTGAATACAATCCAAATAAGCAGTGAGTGGTGGCGCCTTGCTAATTCTATGAATAAAGTTTCGTCCAGGGTACATACAAGGTGAAGTCCAAAATAAACAAGACTGGCAACATAACAATGTTTTAGAGGGCGACATCTTTTTATTGAGTCTTTTTATTGCGTTGGAAGTTACATCCCTCGCTGACTTCCAGTGAAAACTCGGAGATATTCATTTCGGTGAAAGCGAAGTTATTGTGTCTAAAGTGCCAGTATGTTTGAGTCCTCGGTACAAAAATGAGTTTCGAACAAAGAGCTAAGATCTAATTTTGTTTTAAAATCATTAAAACATTTTCCGAAACATTTGAATTGATGAAAAACGTTTATGGCGTTGATTGTCTATCTCGTACCAGAGTCTATGAGTGGTATCCATGTTACAGAGATGGTTGTGAGGACATAAATGACAATGAACGGGTCGCCCAAAATCAGTAATTCCCGGAAACTCCATCCAAATTGTCCGTAAATTTATCAAAAATGAACCGAAATTATCATCGTTGAAATTCAAGGAATCGGAGTTGAATATCTCGAAAACATCGATTTATCTCATTTTAACTGATCATTTGGGCTTACGAGCGAAAGGTCTGTGCACGTTTCATTCCGCACAAGTTAACTGAGGACCAAAAATTGCTCAGAATTAAACTTTCGAAAGACTTCATTAAAGAGGCGAGAAAATACGAGAACTCCCTTTACAACATTGTAACTGGTGAAGAAAAGTGGTGCTTCCAACATGAACCTGAAACTGAAACTAAGTGTCAAAGAGCTGAATGGAATGCCTCGGCTCGTCAAAGTGCCACCCAAAAATCGCGTTTGGAGAAGTCAAAAATCAAGTCGATGCTCATTTGTTTTTACGATTCCAAGGGAATTGTCCACAAGGAGCTCGTGCCAATGGGCCAAACCGTGAGTGCAATTTTTGATCTTGGCGTTTTGAAGCGTTTGTTGCATCGCATTCGTCGAATTTGCCCCGAATACCGAGAAGGAGGAAACTGGCGCTTATTGCGTTGGCATGCTTTTACTTAAGTGTCTATGTAAAATTATTATTTTGTCATTAAAAATCATAAATTGCTTTTCTCACGCTTACCTATTCGGCAGTGCGTTCCCATAAACCACAAACCGAGAAATATATCGTAATTTAAGTGCATATGATTTTAAGTTTCGCATGGACTCAAGCAATTACATCGAATTTGTTACACGCATTGTAGACATACAGAAGCATAAAATCGAAAGTACTCATTTAAATACACGGTAGGAAAATCTTGACTTCAATAGAGAAAACTAGATTGCTTTATTCCGATCGATCCCGTGGGAATATCAAATATATAGGTATGCAGTCAAACATCGTTGGCGTTCGTGGCGCAGAAGTTTGGACGATGACAAATCCGATGAAGCGGCGCTTGGAGTGATTGAGAGAAAGATTCTGTGCAAGATTTTTGGACCTTTGCACGTTGGCAGCGGCGAATATCGTAGGCGATGGAACGATGATCTGTATGAGCTTTACGACGACATAGACATAGCTCAGCGAATAAAGATCCAGCGGCTACGTTTGCTGGGTCATGTTGTCCGAATGGATACAAACGCTCCGGCTCTGAAAGTATTCGATGCGGTACCAGCTGGTGGTAGCAGAGGAAGAGGAAGACCTCCTTTACGTTGGAAAGATCAGGTGGAGAAGGACTTGGCTTCACTTGGTGTGTCCAATTGGCGCCGGTTAGCACGCGAAAGAAACGCGCTTTGTTAAATTTGACCAAAATCGCGTAAGCGGTTATCGCGCTAATTAAGAAGAAGAAGTCAAACTTCGTTAATATGGATCACAGGACTTTTGGACGAGAGACGTTGCCGTATTTCAAATGTCGAGAGAATTTTCTTTTTCTTTTTGTTTGATCTCGTAAGTATTCTTGACAAAATCGATGACTGGTGCATGAGACAAGGGCTTTCCGTTAATCCGAACAAAACGACCATAGTCTTGTTTACGAGAAAACCGAAATTGGATGGACTCTCTACCAACACTGAAAGGTGTGACACTTGGTCTTTCCGATGAAGTTAAATATCTAGGAGTAATCTTGGATAAGAAGCTGACTTCTGAGATACACATTTCACTGAAGGTGAAGCGTGCATTGAAGGCTTTTCAGCAATGCCGTAGAGTCTTTGGTAAAACCTGGGGTCTGAAACCTGCTGTGGTCCTATGGATATACACAGCACTTATCAGACCAATCATCACTTACGCCTCTGTGATCTGGTGGCGACGTGATCCAAGCGTATGTTTATGCATCACGGGTGCCATGAGTACAACCTGTGGTGATGTCCTAAATGTTCCCCTTTGATCTTAAAATACAATAGGAAGCAATAAAAGCAATGTGTAGACTCCATAAATATGGTTTCTGGCACGAAGATGGAACTTCGGGACACAGAGAAATCTTTAAGTTGCTGTCGGAGCAGTATCCACTGTTTTTGTCACCTAAAGACGACTTGATACCCACAGATCCATTTGGAAGGAAATTTTATGTTAGATTTCCATTGCGTGAGCAATGTTGCAATCCATAATGCAATCAGGGAGGTTTGACGGATATTTTCTTTACCGATGGGTCCAAGAATGAAATAGGGTCTGGAGCCGGATGGTACTTAAACGATAGTAATAAGTATCACTATGCTGTGGGGGAAATGACAACTGTTTTCCAAATAGAAGTTTCTGCCATCCTGAAAGTAGCCGAATGGATAATCGAGAGGAGGTGGAGCGGGAAATAGATTGGAGTTTTCAGTGACAGTCAGGCTACACTGAAGGCCCTGGAGAACGCGAAGCAAACCTCAAAGATTGTTCAAGAATGTAAGAAGAAGCTTAATTCTGTCGCAAGACAAAACAGGCTTGTACTTATATGGGTTCCGGGACACTCCGGTGTTCAAGGAAACGAAATATCCGACGAATTGGCCAACCGTGGATCAGCGGTGCCCCCACAGGGGCCAGAGCCAATAATCGGAATCAGTTCCGCAGGAATCAAGAACTGGATCAACGATTATGTAGGCAATCTACATAAAGAGCGATGGTCCGGTCTAGAACGCTGCAGAACTGCAAAATGTTTTGTGACAAGTCCGAACAGAAAACTGTCAAACTTTGTACTAAAACTCGGAAGGAAAGACGTTCGGTTGATGGTCGGTATCATTACAGGACACGACCCATGGGGTCAGCATATGAACACCATTGGAATCATTGAGGACCCAATGTGCCTGTCGTGCTTGAAGGAGGCGGATAGCACTGAGCACTTTCTCTGTGAGTGTCCTGCCTTTGCCAGAGCACGGCTACGGGTATTGGGTTCCGATGTCATGAGAATGAGCCATATTCGTTCTCTAAAACTGGAGGATATTTACAGATTTGCCAAAGAATCTGGAAAATTCTCACGGGAATAAATATCTCTATCTTTGTCTCTATTCTTTTCTATCTCTTTCCCTGATACTTTTCTCCTTCCCTCCTTGACTATCTACCCCCTTTCCAGGGCTTTTTAGCCTGAGTGTTTTAGCGGCCACCAACTCTTTTGGTGCTCCTTGGCTCGACCTTTTCAAATTTCAAGGGTGTAAGCCAATAAAAAAACTCACCTCAATATGGACTGATATCTTTCCAATTCCTATGAAAGGCGGGTAATCCACTGATAGAACTCATCTTAAACTGAAACTGCAATGTTTCTAGTATTTTTACTGACTTATCTATGCAGAGAACAGAGTAAGGAAAGCAACTGTAGCTCCATTTTCTTGCAACCATAGGACACAGGTAGGCTCTTTCTTCGAAGAACACGCACTGGCTGTATAGAACCGGTATCAGAACCAATCCTCCTTTAGGGGGTTATAGTTTGGATAGTTCTCGATAAGACTACGCTTAGAAACAGGCTTGAGAAAATTCAACGTATGGTGTTTATATGTAACAGCGGCACTATTCGAATCACTCCCTCTGATGCTCTGAATATTCTTTTCTTCTTACCTCCCCTCGACTTGGATGGTAAACAGAACAAAACAGGCTACACTGCTGCTCGGCTTACCGCAACGAATCAATGGTTAAAATAGGTAATTTATTACTAGAATTTTACCTAGAGGTGAGGAGGTTGACATCGGCAAAAATGCTTATGGTTCTTTGCTGATTTTCTGTCTACAATAAAAAGCCAAAAGTAAGCGTTTCGGCTCATCTTCTCAATCAGTGATAAATCTCTTCGAGGAGCTGTCGCTTATTCCATTATTGCTCGCACGCGTTTCTTAACGAGATAACGGAATATATCCGCATCCGCATCGTTACAACTGCCTTAGAGACCGCACTATTCGGACGAATTTTTGTCGATGGTAGCATTTGAAGGTAATTCGTGAAATAACCGAGGCTTAGCCTAGTTCCATCATAACTCTAAATCTCTGTAGACTGTATCCAGAAGCTAGCAGTAGCAGAATAGAATGAATGTGAAGAAAGAAGCTCACGTACAAATTATTACGCTGGTGGTTAAAGAAATTAAAAATAAAATTTAAGTGATTTCTGCACAGGGTTCGTGTGTCGATATATTTTTAAACCAAAAGTGGCATCTAGCAATGCGACCACCTTGCAAATCTACGTTGGTGGTTACTCGTATGTATGTACATATGTTCCCTTTTACCAATATTTATAAATGCGTAACTCACAAGTGAATTTACTGGTCTTACACTGCTTGTAATAAATGGCAATATTTTTTTATGCCCCTTCTTTTCACGCTTTTATAAGATGTCTGCTGATTATGCGTAACCGTTGCCACCGCAGCTGCCCTGAAGTGGCATATTCTACTGCTCTTGCTTAGTCTTTGAACATAACCAGTAGGCATTCAGCTGCCATAATCCTGCGCATAATCACCGTGTAAATGTTTACCATAAAATATTATTTTGCTTTAACTTTTTTTATTATTGGGAGGGTAGGTACCCTTGAGAATTTAAGAAATTCAACACTTAATTGCTGCGGGAAAAAAATCTTATCTTTATTTATAGTATTTAGTCATGTTGTTCGTTTCCTTTGTCATTATGAGGAAAAATATATGTAGGTATGTGGTGTATTGCATGCTGTTATTAGATATATTCAAAATGTAGCTTCCATATTGGCCTCAAATTCTGTCAATATTCGAGGCACTTTTCTTAACAATTTTTTCCAAAAAACGCAACAAACTGCACACAGACTTTATATTAATTTGTGCTTTCACAACTTAACTCACGGCACTTCGTTTTCATTACTTTGATTAGTTTAAATCTCATGAATCACAATGTTACCAAGACATTCTATTCACTGAATTTGTAATTTTTCCTACTTTTGTTTGTTTTTTTCGTTTGTTTTGTATCGTAAAGCGAGCTGACGTCAGACTTGTCAAAATCGCGAAAAATAAATTAACTGTTTTTAAAGACGCCACCTGAGACTCAATTCGCCGAGGGAAGAACTAAATTTGCTGCTAATTGGCGGGTGCTGATTGGCGAATGGGAGAGATGAGAAAACGTGAATTGGGTTACCAATTCGATCATTCAGAACATTCCAAATATTGCTAGTATTAAGAGGTAATATATATATATATATCTCATATATATATATATATATAATATACAGTTAAAATTTTAAGAAAATCTATTTTTTTCTGAATATACATATATTTAAGAATGCACACAGAAAATTGAATATCGTTCCGGTGAATATATTCAAATTTACACGCAAATTTGAAAAGTCGTTTCAAAGCGCCTGTAATGAGCTTTTCAAATTTTATCCCCTTTTTTCTCCAAATGGTGTTTTCAAAGTCGGCGATGAACATTACGCGAAAACGGCTAAGCCGATTAGTTTCGTGTTAAAATTTGAATATATAAATATATTTTATAGTAATTAGTCGAAGATTTGTTCTCACCGACAATTTTTTGTTTTGTATTTTAAGAACAATTTAAGGCCGTAATTTTTGTCGAAAATCGATTTTTTGTTCTTTGACAAACCGCCATTTTGTCAAAATTTTGCTATTCCTTCGATTAATTACTAGATTTAACATTACTTTAACGAAAACTGTTTGGTTTTTTAATTTTAGAGAGAAGCTCCCGGAGATCAGCTGTAGCGCCTTTCCAAATAAATAGTTTTACAATACTACGTTTTAAAATGCAGTTAAAAGTTAGCATAATATGTGTACACATTTTTAGATCAATAAATTTAAGAGTTTTCTCAGAAAAAATTCTGGAAAATTCGCTTTTTTCGGCCTTCTAATAATAACCCCTTAAGAACGCAAAATCGCCGCACGTTGAACAGTTTCAACTGTGGTAACTGTTTCATATCGATGATAAATTTCAGCAACCTGCTATTTCCGCGGGACTATCTAGGCAAGAAGGGTAAAAAGTTGAACTTTTGGTTGTTTTAAACTCTCGATAACCATTGATTGTAAGGTGTAAGTTAGGATGTCGTTTGGCATGGAGATTTCCTTTCCATATTTTTCCTAAGCATTTCCGCTTCCGAAAATGAACAAATAACATTTTAAAAAAGGAAAAAGCTCTACTCTTTTGTTTGATATCTCTGCCATGGATGGATTTTTGTTAAAGAATCATATGAGGTCATTTTTCTTTTTATAAAAAGTTATGACGAATAGTTTAGCAGACCTGAGCTATCCAAAATCCATAAATAAATAAATTGCTAATAATTTTCTTTTGCGTATTTAAGTTGCCACAGAAATTCCTATACACACAAAATCGCTGATAATTTAATTTACTACATCACTTACACACTTAACGTTAAGCGCTTCATTACATTTCTGTAATATAATAATTGCTAATAACAAATTAATGGTGGAACGGAATAGGCTAAAGCTTTGCAGTCTCATAACGAAATGCGAATCGTTGCCAAGCCAAGGGATATGTGAGAAAATAAGCAAACGGCCAAGAAGCAAGAAAGCGGCGAATGTCACCAGCCAAAGGTTGCCACATCACAAGAGCCTAAGGCAATCCGTGGAAAAGTAGCAAAGTAAGGAGACATCTAAGCTAACAGCAACTCGCAAACACAACCTCTTCAAGTCCATCCGCCACAGCCATGAACGCAATAATTGCGGCCAACAGCGGCTGACAAGAGTCCAACTTATAGAAATGCAAATCAAAGCAGCAACAACGAACGCAAATGCATACAGGGTCCTCGGCACTCGAAATGTAACCTTTAATTGGTTTGGAGCATTACTTTTATTCAATTCAAAGTAAAAAATGTCTGAAAATAACACAAAATTAAGAATCAATTCACTTTTGCCTGATATGACCACCTTTTGCCTTGAAACGGTCCAGAAACGAATCGCAATCTGCCCGAATGTGACTTGCAGGTATTTTGGCCTACTCGCCGACAATGGCTTTTTTCAGCGCCTCGGGACTGGTGAATCTTTTAGCTTGGTCCTTGCTCTCTAAAATGACCCAAAGAGAATAATCCATCGGATTCGCGTCTAGCGAATTTGAGAGTCATTGTGTGGACGTTATGAAGTTCGGAACGTTGTTTTATAGCCATTCTTGGTTCACTCGGCCTTGTAAGATGGTGCCGAGTTCTGTTGAAACGTCCAGGGAAATATTTGTGTGTCCACGGCTTAGAAGCAACCTCCTCCTCATAATATTTCGCATTTACCTTGACGCCAGGCTCGATGAAAACGATTGAAGAGCGCCCATCTGTGGTTATAGCAGCCCAAAGCATTACCTGTGGCGGGTGCTGCCTTCTGGTGGCCAATCGATTACTCAAATTCTCATATGAACGGTCAGTTTAATAAATCCTATTGTTTTGGGAGTTTACGAACTGCTCAATTTGAAAAATTTTCTCGTCACAAAATATAAAGTCCGGGAATCGACCACTTCAGGCCAAGCGAAGCAACTCCTTCGCTCTCTCAAGTCTGACTTGTTGCTGCTTTGGTGTGTGATGCGCCTTTTGGATATTGTGAAGCTTGACTTTGAGATAATTTTTCAGTATGAGGCGGATGCTACAGTGAGATATTTTCAGTTCTTTCTCCATTTGATTGGTACTTCGTCGGGGATTTCGCTCAAGTCGCTCTTTCGTGGTTTACTCTCGGCAAAATGCTTCCGCGCGCTTGTAAACAAAACTCTAGACAGTCATTTAGTCAACTAACAGACAACTGATGCCTATGCATCAGCTGCGCGAGCGGTCTGAAGTTGGTTGCACTTCGAATGCCGGACCCTGTATGTATGTATGGTATATCACCAGTAGCTCAGCAACAATAACATAATGGCAGCTAAGCAAAATTGTTCACCTAAGCTGATATGGCAACTTGAAGCTTACGCAGGTTTTATTGGAATATTAGAAGATAATTATTGTTGGTGTTATTGCTTTTAATCCGTTGTACAAGATAATGGGTAGATACTGAACCAAAAAATCACAAGTTGTAAACGTACTTACAATTTTCAATATTCAGAATTCATAATTTATAATTCGTGCTTTATAATTTACAACTCAAAATATATAATTCACAGTTCATAACTATTGATAGCTCGTAACTCATTGTTCGTAATTCATAATTTGTAATTGATAATTCAAAATTCGTAACTCAATTTTCACAATTCACAATTCATAATTCATAATTCATAATTCATAATTCATAATTCATAATTCATAATTCATAATTCATAATTCATAATTCATAATTCATAATTCATAATTCATAATTCATAATTCATAATTCATATTTCATAATTCATAATTCATAATTCATATTTCATAATTCACCATTCATAATTCATAATTCATAATTCATAATTCATAATTCATAATTCATAATTTATAATTCATAATTCCTAGTTCATAATTCATAATTTATTATTCACAATTCATTATTCACAATTCATAATTCATAATTCATAATTCCTAATTCATAGTTCATAAATCATAAATCATAATTCATAATTCATAATTCATAATTCGTAATTCATAATTCATAATTCATAATTCTTGATTTGTAATTCATTATTCGAAGTAAAACTTCTACCCGTTAATTATTATCCATTCCTCAAGTCCTCCCTCAAATACCGACACTTCTTTGTTAAACAAAGCGAAGAACAGTCTGAAATCTACGAAAGTTTAGCTGGCGTTCTTTACTTGCGGTACACAAGAGAACCAATCACCGAGGAAACTATCGTCCGAACTTCTGCGGATGACACCGCCCTAGTGGTTATAAACTCCCACCTTCAAGTGGCTTCCCTCAAACTCCAGAAAAGGACTTGATAAAATAACTCAATGGCTGAAAGGCTTGAAAATAAAAGCTAAGGAAAACAAAATCTGCTGAAGCTCAAACGAAACACTTGCCCCCCCGTTGAACTCACTATTGTAATTATTCCCCAAAATAATGTTACAAAATATATCTTGGCATGCACTGCGACGGTAAGCTTATAGGAAAACCACATATTTTCACCAAACGCAAAGCCCTTAGAATTCAACTCAGAAACCTATGTATTATATATTGGTTACTTAATCGAAAGTCTTATGTTTCGCTCAAAAGCAAGCTCTCAGTTATTTTAACCAGTTAACTGTGTTTGACAGGTATACTCTCATGTCTCGTATACTAGTCGAGACGAATATACTAGTCATAGAGTATAGAGACACGCTGCGATCCGGCGTAACCGTAGCCATGTGGAATCGCGACCGGGAGCTTAAAAATGAAGAGAGATGTACTATATTATTAGAAAGAAAAAACTTGAAGCCGAAATACGTGAGTGCGAAAAGCTTGAGATGCTGGCCAACAGGAACAACGCCCGAAAATTCTACCAGAAAGTTCGACGGCTTATATTAGATTTTAAGACCGGGTAGTTTTCCTGTAAGAACAAAGACTGTGATCTGGTGACTGACATCCAGAGCATACTTAAATTATGGAGCGAACACTTCTCGAACTTGTTAAATATTGACAGCTGCGCATGCCACGGAGAATGTGAAGATCCCAATACCCTAGTCGTTGACGACGAAACTGACGTTCCGCTATCCGACCATGTCGAGGTGAGCAAAGCGATTCGATGCGGCACCAGCTGGGGGTAGCAGAGGAAGGAGAAGGTATCCGCTGCGTTGGAAATATCAGACGGCGAAGAACTTAACTTCAATTGGTGTGTCCAACTCGCGCCGGTTAGCACGAGAAAGAAAAAACTGGCGTTCTGTGTTTAACTCGGCCAAAATCGCGTAAGTGGTTATCGTGCCAATTAAGAACTCATTTCTTTTCATAATTCATACTTTGCATTTCATAGCTTATGATTCATAAAGGTGTTCGACAGAAAGGTCCTCTTTTGTGTGTGGTATATATACGAGTAAATAGTCTTCAAAGTGATATTCATGTACACCCAGATGATGTCGAACTATATGTGAGCTGCCCTTTTGTATCTGTCAATGATTGTATTTAAAACCTGAACGGGGGCTTAGCTCACGTCAGCAAGTGGGCCTGTGACAACCGGGTACTTTCCAATCCGAGTAAACCTCAGTGCATCGTTATTCAGAAGAATCTTTCAAACTCGAAGGCTACAGTGAAGTGAAATTGGGAATCTAGAAATAATTCGCAATTGCGATAGCCTGCGCCGTAGTAGACCTTATGCCCTCTACAACAACATCGCCAGATATGTGTATTGTGTAAAACGTCGTGTTCACATATCAGTTTTTGCCTTAAACATATTTTCTGTAAAATTTGAGTATTTATAAAAAGTAAAATGTCGAATGGTTTTCACATGGACAATGTACAGATATAGCCGGTGTTATGGAACCGATTTTGATGAAGTAAAATTTAAATGAGGTAGAATTGATGTCGTTTTTGTGTTAATTACAATCAATCGGAAAAAAATGTTTTTAGTATTTTTGTTGGATCTGTAAAGTAAAAAAAAGGGTCAAAAAACGGTTATTAATCTTTGAGAGTCCGCCAAATTTTTGCTTTTTTTAAAGATCGTAGTTCACATGATAACGACATTCATACTGAACAAGAACATTTTGGTCTTTTTGATTTCAGACACCTGTGAGTCCCGGAATCCATGTCGCCTGCAAAATAACTGGTTTTTGGAAAACCATTCATTGAAGGCTGACAACTTTTTGAACGAACCCTGTATGGCTAGAAAAATTGTTTTTTAGTTTTTAACACTGAATTAATCCGTTTTACACGTTTTTACAATAAAAAACACTCAAAACACCATTTCAAATGAGGCGAAAGCCTTAAATTAAAGATTAAAAATTATTAATTGTGAATTATATATTATGAATTATTTATTTATTTATCAAAAAAACCTAGTGTGGCCAAAAAAATTTTAATTTTTTAACAATGGATCAAGAAAAAAATACTCAAAACAAAACTAAAAAATCTGTTTTCATTTCCGTTTTACACGCTTTTAAACGAAGAAACACCCAAGAAACACCATTTCAAATGAAATGGGCCTTAAAATTATTAATAATTCGAAGCTTATAATTTATAATCCATAACTTAAAAATCATAACTTAAATCATGATTCTGCGTCCATAATCCAAAGGTTTTCAAAGAATTCTTTCGTAAGCTATAATAACTTCTTCTGATTTTAAACCATACCCCTCCTTCCTTCCTAGTTCCATCACCAAACTGCGCAGTAGAGAATATTTAATGACTAACTACCGTGGAACCAACATCAACTTGAGGTGGTTAACAACCAAGGAACATCTCGCATTTTGCCGTCTGGCTATGGCTGATCTCGTAGTTTTCTTCATAATGAGTGGCCACACCATTGTTTTTGTATTGCTTGTGTGCTTTTATATTGTTTTTTCTTTTTGCTTTTTTATGTGCCGCAGATAATTTTCTCATTTAAGTGCCGAAATTCGTTCCTGAGCTGGCAAACAACCTGAAGAGTAGCGTGTCCAGTCAACCAGCAGCAACAGCAGCACCAGCAGCATCAGCAGCTGGCAGGAGTGGCAAGTTGCGAATTGGCCATTTGGTCGTTCTGACGGTCACATTACGCGACTATGATCGCATAGATCACAACAACGGAACGGCACAGCGCTTCATGCATCATCACCCTGAGCAGTCGCAGCAATAAGAAGAGCAACAACAGCACTGCGTGCAAAGGCCTACAACAACTCTCGTAAATCGTTTTCATGCGCCACGAAGCCGCAGATAAAATGCCAACAACTAATTTTTGTACTTTTTTCCTCATTTCTTAACTTTATAATTTTCCTCTATTTTACTCGAATTTTGCTATAATTTTTCGTTAACGAAAAAGTGATTTGGGCAGTGGGAACGACCAGCAAATGCGTTTGAATTGGAGCACTTGTGGTGTTGTGTGCCGCGTATTGCATGTTGCATGTGTAGCATCAGCAGCAGCAATAGCATTCGAGTGCATTGCACTAATTTCCCAACGAATCCAAAGTACTTAACTTTTTTTTTTGCCTTTGTTTTTTTTTTTGGTTTTTGTATTATGTAGAGCTTGAGAAAATTTGGCGCGCTACGATTGCGCTTCTGTGCATGCTTGCTTTTTATGTGCTCCTTTAGAGCCACCTTCACTGGAGGTCATGGCGGTTATATTCGCGAATAACGCCATTCGCACGCGAAACGCAGCTCTAGCGTTGCATGGCTGTAACGGGTAGAAGTGTTTAATTTTTTAATATATAATTCAAAATGTAAAGCAAGATAAGACGACACTAAATTTGGTGAGAAATTAACAAATTGTTTTATGTGCTCCAGTTCAGTTCAACTTCAGTGTTCACAGTCTTGGCAAATATCTTCGGATTTATTGGGTACTTTTCGAGTTAGTAATTAGAAGTAGATTAAGCTTTTCCGATCTAGTTTACTTAATTGCACCATATGCATGTATATGGATCCTTTGACATGGCTTGCGCCAAGCTACAAATTGCTTCCATGAGAAGCCTTTCCATGGTAGTTATGGGTTGAGTTGTGCAGCTTTACAGTGCCTGATTGTTGGCAGCGAGATCTTCGAGGAGCAGGTAAGAGGAGAACCATCCGCGGTTCCCCTGGAAACGCATACAGTTTGTGGTCTAAGCGGGTTTACCTCAAGAAAGCTAATAATTGAGATGGCATATAGTGCTATGCTTTTAAGAATTAAATGTATTTAATTTTATTTCATTTAATAAGAAACATAAACAATTTATTTTTTATTTAATTTTTCTTATTTAATTTACATTATTTAATTTAACTTTGTTTTATTTTACCTTATTTTATTTTATTCTATTTAAATTTTATTCGGCTATGGCGACCGAAATGTACAATTAGCAAAGATACCTGTGGGCAAAAAGTAAGGTGAATTTGGTTGTAAAATGAAAAATATTTATTTATTCTTGTAAATCAATTTTATCCCCTTTAAAATAATCCCCTCTCGATGAAATACACTTATGCCAACGATTTTTCGAATCCCCGAAACATGCCAAATAGTCCGTTTCCGGTATAGCCATCAGCACCTTCTTCGATTCAGCTTTTATCTTCTCAATCGACTCGAAACGCGTTCCCCGGAGTGGTCTCTTGAGTTTTGGGAATAGCCAGAACTCACACGGAGCCAAATCAGGCGAATACGGTGGTTGCGGAACGATATGCGTGGAATTTTTAGCGAAATAGTCACGAAGAACGAGTGCAGTGTGAGAAGGTGCATTATCGTGATGCAAAAACCGAGAGTTGTTGGCCCATAATTCTGGTCTTTTTAGACGAATTGCTCCATGTAAACGACGCATAACGCTCAAATAATATTCCTTATTAACAGTTTGGCCAGGTGGAAGGAATTCATAGTGCACCACACCACGAAAATCGAAAAAAACTGTCATCATGACCCCTATTTTTGAACGACTTTGACGTGCTCTTTTCGGTCTGGCCTCGCCTTTAGCACGATATTCGCTTGATTGGTCGGTTGTTTCAGGGTCGTAAGCATAAATCCAAGTCTCATCTCCCGTAATGATGCATTTGAGCTTGTCCTAATAGTCTGAAAGCATTGTTTCACACACATCAACGCGACGACTTTTTTCCAATAAATTGAGAGTTTTCGGTACCAAACGAGATTTGACTTTTCGTAGGTCCAAATGGTCTTTCAAAATGGTTTTCACAGATCCTTCTGATATTCCGATCATATCAGTAAGGTCTTAAACAGTCAACCGACGATTTTTGAGCACTAACTCCTTCACTTTATTGACATGTTGGTCATCTGTTGACGTCGTCCGGAGCGCTCCAAGTCATCAACACGTTCTCGACCCTCTTTGAAGTCTTTGTACCACTTATAAACATTTTTCTGCGACATGGTCGAATCACCAAATGCCTTCTGCAACATGCTAAACATTTTCGCAGCCGAAATTTCATTCCGGAAACAAAATTTGATGGCACTTCTCTGCTCAATCAAATCAGACATTGTAAAAATCGAAAAATGCACTCGTGGTCGTTTGGTCAACACAAGCGTAAATATATTACTGATAATGACATTCACATGAAAGCTGGCCCCGATGTTATTACCAGTGCTGCCAAGTCATGAAAAAAATAACTAGAGCGAAATTTTAATCCCGCGAAGTTTGACAAATAAATTCACCTTACTTTTTGCCTACAGTAAATCTCGATTAGATCATCACTGCGAGATCCACAAATGCTGACTTTAAAAAGCGGATATGTTGACCTAATAGGGTTTAATTTTAAATTAGAAAAAGTCATGTGAAAATATTTATTGATATTTCGAGGTAATTCATTTCTTCTACTCCAATTAGCCAAGTCATTGAGATTATTTTGTAAGGATAGAAAATAATGCTGGCATAGGGCTTCTACTAAATCTCATTCAGTCACTTGACGGCTTTCCAATAGGATATCCTGTATTTTTCCTACGATTTCTGGTTTTGCTGTTGTTTTTTGACGTCCGTGGCGTGGATCGTCTCAAGGCTTGTACGACCACGTTTAAATTCGGCATCCCATCTTTCTACTGAACTAATTGACGGCGATAAGTTCTGATACACCTTCAACATTCGTTCATAAATTTCCGTTACTTTTGAACCTTCCAAAAATAAAATCTCAATCATTGCACGACACTTAATTTTTTTCATTGTACTCGTAGAAAATACTGTGACACGTCGGTACTAAATGGCTTCTAATCAATGAGTGAATTGGCAGATTGAAAGGAAACTTCACATATAGTGGGCCAAAGAGTGTACTAAAATAACAAACAAAAAGTGTAAGCTAGTACCAATGTCCTCTCTTATCGAACAGCAACACTTGTTGAACAACCTGGTATATGAGTACTCAGTTTTCGATTAGCGAACTTTTTCTTTTATTTTAATATCTTGGCAGTTCAAAATTCTTAAGGTCACTGTAATTTAAAGAAAAAAGTTTTAGTTTTCTTATAGGTAAATATGCCCCTTTAGAGGAAGTTAACTTGGTTTCAATCTCATTTTGTAAATAGAAAAATAACTTTAACATTTTTCAATTTTAGATCGCGAGATTGAGAAGTCTCATCATCTAGAAATATGTTAACCCGACGTTTCGTTGCATTTTTCTATCGGACAGCTTGACAAAATCTGTCATCAAATCAAATGTCTTCCAAGCTTTTTTGTTTGTGAAGCTATCTTTAGCCATTTTTCCACCTGTGCATTTTTCACCTTTTAATGCAAATGCTCAGAAAACAGGTCAGTCTCATCTGGATTATAAATGCTTCATATCCTTCAATCAGATTTGGTACTTTTTCGGTAAAACTTTTGACAGCATCTTGGCTTACACTACCAGCTTCTCCAGACGTTGTGCGGAATGCTATGTTGCGGCGTTTTTTAAATCTTTTCAGCCAGCCGGATGATGTACTAAAATCGTCGTAATTTTTATTTTTTTGGCGGGTGAGGTAAGGTTCAAACCGCCTGCACACTTACAACGACCGTCGTCTACTACGTCGTGTGGCGTGTCCGCTAAAACAATCCCTCCTCCTTTTCTGGGGAGACTGCCTTCCCGGAACTACTTTCTGCATTACTTCGGAAGGGCCCAGAACGACGTCCATAAAATGGACCAATTCTATTCACCCACGTTTGGGTCCACAATGTTTGTAGCCAACTTCATGCTATATCCTCGCCTTCTTATGTCTTGGTCTGTGAGGCTTCGCTTCTGGGAAAACTCCCTTCCCGGAACTACTTTCTGCATTACTTCGGAAGGGCCCAGAACGACGTCCATAAAATGGACCAATTCTATTCACCCACGTCTGGGTCCACAATGTTTATAGCCAGCTTCATGCTATAGCCTCGTCTTTTTATGCCTCGGTCAGTTAGGCTTCGCTTTGTTGTACTGCGTCGAGGTCTATCTTGTTTTTCGTATCTCTTAACCACATCCCAGTTATCCTCACGATCAAGTAGCTTGCCGATCATATTGGTCGGGGCGATGTCGCTAATCTGCTCCCTCAGAGCACTTCTTTCCACTACCACTTCTTTCAAGAACGTGTGTTTCGGCGTCATCGCTCGATGCTTCGCAGTATATGCACCTGGAGTCACTTACTTTACCCATGCGGTATAGGTATTTTCGGGAGTATCCGCGGTCCGAGAGGAACTGAGTCAAGAAATAGCCCACTTCCTCGAAGTTATTTTGAATCAATTTGCATACGTTCAGTATCCAATCGGCTTTGCCACCATTGCATGGTTTGGCAGCTCCGTTCCGCGGTATTAGTCGTGGGGTGTTTTTTCCTAGAGTCCCACGTAAACACTCCTTCTTAGGCCATAAGGTCGATAGGTATCTCCCCGCTCATCACAAAAACTGCTTCGCCTGAAACAATGCGGTAGGCTGATGCAACTCTAGGTGGCGCTGTTTATTGCACAGAAGGCCGGGTCGATTTGTGGGGAGGAAAAAAAATTGCCCATGGCTCTGTGAAAATCATATTCTAGGGATCAAAATAAGAAACTTTGCCGAAGGAACCGTACCTCTAAAACGAATTCTGATGTCCCCCAATTTGGGTCGAACTTTTTAGTTTCTCATGTAAAGGCCAAAAATGGTGATATTTTGAAATGATTGTATGGGGAACCCCCCAGGGGAATTCCAGGGGGTGTGCCACTGGCATGGGTGGATCGGCCGTCCAAAGTTAGTGGGGGTCGGTCATACATTTGGACTCGATTGGAGCACTCTAAATGGGTCAAAGTGGGATTTTTCGTTCGACCCAAATTGGGGGACATCAGAATTCGTTTTAGAGGTATGGTTCCTTCGCCAAAGTTTCTTATTTTGATCCCTAGAATACGATTTTCACAGAGCAATGAGCGATTTTTAAATCGACACGCCCTATTGTACAGCCTCCAGTGCTTTGCGCTTGGTTTTGCAGTTAAGCGCATTTTCCCATATTTTGCGGGCGTATAGAAGTATTCAGTTTGTGGTGGCCATGATCAGCCTTCTTTTACTTGGCGTTTGTCCACCGATGTTCGCCATTAGTCTGCTCAGCATTCCTGTGATCGCTAGTATACCTGCATTTAAAACATTTATCAAGTACGAGGGTATGCCAAAATTCATTCAATATTTGAGTGTCTATGAAATAGACGCTTGGACCTGCGAAAATCTCAAAATGTATAACTCATTTTGGCAACGCTATAATAAAATTAAATGTCAGAAAATTCAATACGTATAGCGAAACCCAAAGCGTCCCTAAGACTAAAGCGCAGATTTCCTATGGCACGTAAGGCTAACTAAACACAATCGTCGTACGATGAACAAATAATGCAGAGAGGCGAATAACACAGAATGCGGAGCACAAGGCTGAAAGGGTAGCTCAAGGCTAAATGTGGGACAGTAAAATGTAATAAGGATGCATTTAACAGTGTATGAGGAGAATTGATTGCGAAGAAACGCAGACAAGCAAATGGCGCAACATGCAGCGGAAATGGTAACAAATACTTAATAATGTGGACAAGGGTAGGCGGAGAGAGGCCAAGGCTGTTCGCAGGACAAAAGTAAAACGATGATGAGCGGGAAATGCGAACGATAACTACAGCGCAACGCGCATAACGACTTACAGACAAGCATGACAATATGAAGCGATGCCTTGACGGCTTGAAGACATGGCATAAAGAAAAACTAAAATAAAAAAAAAAAAAAAAATAAAAGCAAAGAATGCGTTTCGAATTTGGGAAAAACAAAATTGACCATAAAAGTAATTTGAAAACGTAAATGGGGCAAGGAGAGAAAGAAGCGAAAAGAAATGCGCGAAACAATATGAAAGTAGAAGAAGACGTCAGAAAGAAAGAAAATACTTGAGGAAAAGCGCAAATGTAATGATGGCAAATTGAGGGCATAAAAAGGAAACAAACAACGATTTGTAAGTAAAGTGAGTGATTATTACAATAGTTAAAAAAAAAACAAGAAAAAAAGAACAAAAAAACTCTTGGCATATAAGTCTGTCGGTGTACTCGCGTATGTATGCGTGTAAGTGACGAAATTTCGCTTTAACTTGCATTCCTGAAGCCTGAAAGTAGAGCACATAACGAAGAGTTAGTCCAAAATCAAAACATCCACACACACAAACACAGGGAAAGAAACTTAACGTGCGCTGAATTATATTAAATTAAATTGACTTAAGGAAAAGAGGGAGACGTTCGAGCAGAGTGACGCTTTTAGCTGTTAAGGAAGTTGCCCTATGCAGTGTAAGATAAACATATTCGCACATACACAGTTACCTACATTCATATGCAGTTCCTTTTAATAAATAGAGGGGCACGTAACAGGCACAACCCCAAAATGCAGAACTTAAAGCGCACATACACACACAAATTTACTTGCATATGATTTTATGAATAAGCCAAGGTTTTCAATGAACCCTGCAGTAAAACAGATGGGTAACACTATGCAACAACCGAAACCTGCTCGGACTTTGTTAATATTGGGTTGGGCAATAAGTTCGTAGCATTTCTACAGAAGGCTTGTTTTTACACAAAAACCACCTCTCGACTAATTTGTTGATGACGTTCCGCCAAAAATCGCCTGGTCTGGTGTCAAAGCAGTTGTTGAGCCTGTTTTTAAGGACCCCTTTGATATCGATGGTAACACCCTTCATAAGGATTGACAGGGAGCGGAAAAGATGGTAATTGGTAATCGGTCGGTGCAAGGTCCGGATAATAAGGCGGATGCTAACGGACCTCCCATTCGAGTTCTTTGAGTGCGTCTTTGACGACTTGTGCAACATGGGGCCTGGCATTGTCGTGAAGAAGTATGCTTTGACCATGTCGATCAGGTCTTTTCAGTCGAATAGCCTCATTCACGTGATGTCGCTGGGCAATATAGAGCTCCTTGTTGACCGTGGTATTCTTTCTGAGCATTTCCCAGTGCACCATGCCCTCCCAGTCCAACCAAACACATATGATGGTCTTCTTTGGACGAAGATCCGGCTTGACTCTCGGCTTTGGCGTATCTCCTGGGGGCACCTGCTCCTTTCGTTGCTTCACACTGATGCTCGTATAGGCACCATTCTCATCTCCCGTGATGATTCAGTACAAAAAGCGCTGTTGCTCGATGGCGGCGAGATGCTGAGTAGCAATTTGAAAGCGACTTGCTTTGGTTTTTTTGTTGAGCTCGTGAGGTACCCAGGCTCCCACTTTTTCGGTAAATCCCTTTGAATGCAGGTGATTGAGAACTACTTTATTAACGCAGTGCATTTTTTCCGTCAATTCCCAACTGGTTTGGTGACGGTCCGCTTTCAAAAGTGATTTGAGACGTTCTTCATCGAATTCAGAAGATCTCCCACTGCGGCACCGGTCATCGACGTCAAAGTCACCATTTTTGAACTTTGCAAACCATATCCGTGCTGTAGATTCGTCGCAAATGTCCCTCCTCGATGAAAAGCAAAGAAGAGCAGGTGTCGAAAATGTTGATTTTTGCCTACTGGATACTCCATTTCTGAGCCCAAAAAGTAATAAAAAATTAATATAAATGACTCAAAAGTACAATTAACATAGTTTTGTAGCACAGCAAGAATTCTATCGAATGAATATAATTTGCACTTTGCAAAACAGCAAACAAATCATTGTAAAATAAATGGAAATATAAAAACGCTCTGAACTTATTCCCCAACCTAATATTTTCTGAAAGCATACCTATCCAGTAATGAAGCAAACGGCGAATTAGCAATAGTTAGCTAGTTTTCTCTTTTATTACGACCTACTAGATCTTAGGCCTAATTATTTTCGAGAAAAAATGGAAAAAATTATATAGCCTTGGCCAAATATACAATATTAGGCCCCCTACTAAAATACAAGTAATTTCAAATGTGGCTACCAAAGTGACTGCTGCCTTTTGCAAATATCTTGCTAGTATGTTTAACCTTTGATTACAACAATAAATTATATTCTGGGAAAAGCCATCTCACACTTGGTGCATAAAGTCTAGAAAGTTGCAAGTTTTCACGGATGTAGACGAGTATATGTATATATACGAGTATGCTCCCGAATCGAAAACGCCCGAGGTGCATTCGGGATGTTGTACCCTGTATGAAGAAACAACAACCTGAGTTCCAGTTTAAATGTTAGGCTCTTCAAACCGAATGTGTTCTCGATACTGCTGTACAGTAGCTTACCATCGCTAAAGCCAGTCGCTAATAAATTTTTGACAACCGCTGCCTAATTTGTCTGTCTATATTCCGAATTTTCTGGCCGAAAATAATGCCAAACAAGGAACTGCTCAAAAAAGTAAACATGCAGAAGCTAAACATTTGGGTTAGAAGATAGAAATGGCAGTGGACTGGTCACATTATACGCCAAGAAGACGGTAACATAGCGAAGAAGGCAATGAAATGGAACCCACTCACATCGAGAGGAAGAGAGTCTGGCTGGCCAAGGAAAACCTGGAAAGACGGGTTGTGGATCACGAAACGGCTCAAGTCAGGTTAAGCTGGAAGCAGGTGAAGGCGTTATCCCGTAATCGGACGACATGGCGCGTAGGCGTTGTTGATGCCCTATGTTCCGCTAGGGACTCACGTAAACAATGAGGGTTAAAATATTTTAGCATTTTAAATTTGGTAGTCAATGTGTGAATGATTCTTAGTGTAAAATTAATTAATTAATATCTAAATAATCACTTTTTATCGAAATACCTAAACAAAAAGTGGCAGAAGAGTGAGAATCCAAGTTTTAAGTGAGGAAGGGAGGACTCAGATTGAGATTGCACATTTGGTTTGGTGTTCACGGTGCGCCAGTCGAATGTGCTATTAAGCAATGTGTAAGTGTTCCCAAAATCCCACGATAATAAATCAAAAAGTGGAAGGAAAAACCACGCTAGCGTACAGGAAGACGCGAGTCTCTTAAGGAACGTAAAAAATCCTCTTCTGGCCTTGCAGTTGCCCTATCGGAAGAATTTGGAAAATCTGTTAGTGCTCGAACAGCTAGAAGAAGGTTTCTGGAAGCAGGTTTAAAAGAATGCAAAGTGCGAAAGAAGATGTGAAAAGAAGCAGAAAAAAAGTCAGAGGAAGCGTTTGATATGGGCTTTCCCATGCCAAGATTTTACAGAGAAAGATTGGTCGAAAGTTCTGTGGTCTGATGAATCAAACTTTGAGAGAGGATTAGTTTATATCATTTTAAAATATCAACAACCATAGCTTCTTACCCTAGCTAACAAAGCCCCAGCTCTCGAATTTGGTGAGCATCCTTACCGGACATTGTCCGTTAGGTGTTCATGCCGTGAGACTTGGGATTGCCTCAAGTCCGTTCTGCAGAAACTGTCTGGTGAAGTTCATCAGCAGCTTGTTGCGGCTAACTACGAACGCAAATCAGCCACCGTCGGCGTCGTCGTAAAATGTAAGGTCCTCATCGTCTCTAATCCCAAGGCTCCTTCTTCCTTCCCTTCTCCTTTCTCCTCTCTCATGTATGGCACCACAACGGACGAATCTTTAATACTTGTCCAAGTGAGCCCTTAGCTAGGGCAGCCATTTAACCTAGCCTAACCCTAACTGGAGATTTGCGCTTCGAGCTAAAGGCTGTTTGTGCCCGATTTGTTGATATTTTGCTTAGTTGAAGCCTGCAGAAAGTGGGCTTGATTTGTTTGCTAGGGCGTGCCAAAGTGAATCATTGAAGGTCTTTGTATTCCATATTTAGTTATTTTTTTACACTTTACTCTAATGACGTGATTGCTGCTAAATTTTTGCTCTTCTCTTTCTTCCCATGTGGTTCTACTATCACTTGTCGACTTGGGTTAAGATAAAAAAATTTCGCCAGTAACACCGACGTAATTTTATTTCACAGCCTTTTTAGGTGTCGTATTTTAAATGGAAATAAATGAAAATTTAAAATGTTTGGACAATCTTTATTATTTTTGTATAGAATCATTTATGGCACTTATTTTGTAAAAATAATCCCTTTCATATGACGGCCGCCATAGCCGAATGGGTTGATGCGTGACTACCATTCGAAATTCACAGAGAGAACGTAGGTTCGAATCTGGGTGAAACACCAAAATGATGAAGAAGTTTTTTTCTAATAGCGGTTGCCCCACGGCAGGCAATGGCAAACCTCCGAATGTATTTCTGCCATGAAAGAGCTTCTCATAAAATAAAAAATGTTTGCCGCTCGGAGTCGGCTTAAAACTGTAGATCCCTCCATTTATGGAACAACAACACGACGCACACCACAAATAGGAGGAGGAGCTCGACTAAACACCCGGAAAGGGTTGAATGACTCGTTGGAGAACTTCGGTTGGACCTCCTGTGAATAATTTTAGTAATGTTGGCTTCCGATGTCTCAATTGATGGCCAATCCTCTTGTCCGGGACGAGATCGAGAGAAAAATTGCTCACTGAAATGGCGACGCAGTAAATCCATTGCTTCACGGCAAGTGGCTGTATATCAAGTAGCGCCGTCTTGTTGGAAACAAATGTTGTGGAGATCACGGGCTTCAATTTCTGGCATTCGCAACCAAAACGTCCTTTGTCATGGCGCGATAGCGTTCGCCATTCACTGCGGCATTTGCGCCAGCCTCGTCTTTGAAGAAATATAAACCGATGATCCTCCAGCCCATAGGCCGTACCAAACAGTTATTTTCAATGGATGTAATGGCTGTTCTTGAATGACTTCGTGTTGTTATTTAGCCCAAATATGTCAATTTTGATTATTATACACAGTCATTAAGCAAAATATGGGGCTCACCGCTGTTGAGACGTAAGTCTTTCCATGATGAAATGTCAGTAAATACTGAAAAAATGATGTATTTAGTTTGACATTAGTCACTCGTGAACTGTCAAAATAACCCTATTGGAAAAAGTACCTCCAATCTGATCGCCCTTAACTATTCATGTCATGCTCGAAATTCTTTACTCACTCGCAAAGCGCAACAAAAAATAAGTACTTTCAAGAAACCGAGAAACTATCGGTTTTGCTGAAGCTGCTGTTCCTGAAATTGCGTATTTTTTTCATCTTTGCCATAAAAGGCTTCCAAGAGAAGTTCTTGACCGCCCATTTGCGACCAAGTGCCCTTTACCGGAGTGCACCCAAACAAAGCTTCGCTGTCGAAATGTCAGAATTTATTTATTACTTGCCAAAAACTATTTTTGTTTTTGTTTAAAAATACAAAAGACGTTATTTTATTTTATTGGAAACAAATGGGATTATCTAATGGAAAGCGATGTAAGTTAGATGTCTATGAAGAACCATTAATTCCACGAGCATTTGAAAACAATTTGAGAATGATTCTCATATTGAGAATAATAAATTTCTCAAAGGTGGAGGAAACATTTCATCAATTTCCAGAGCTCCAAGTCGGAGCAATGGTGCACAGGAGGAAACATTCGCCTGGTATTTATTGAGTTATGATAAATTATGGATTATAGTAGAAAATATCGTAAGAACTTCCAACCAGTCGCAAAATAAGTAGTTTATAACTAGTCTCTGCATAGAGCTGTCCAAATGTTCACTGAAATCAGTAACCCGTACATCCAAGTAAAAGTGTAAGCATACGCGCTTAGCTGTATCCGGTAAAGGGGTCGCGCGGGGCATACCGCAATGAATTCACGCACAAAACGACACAGAAAGTCGTTTGAAAGTCGTATGAAGTCATTGACAAGCAACGCATTCGTGGCCAAGTAAAGTTTCTTCAAGGAGAGCAGGCGGCCGGAACGAATGAGTGATGCAAAAAAAGAGGGTGGTTTTACCCAAAAGACATGGAAAACATAAAAGAAATGCTATAAAAGTGCGAACCTGCCCCAACAAAATGACAAACAAGCAGCAAAATCAGGAGAGCGTAGAACAAGAAAAATGGCTATGACAGCAAACTGGTGCACTGCGGGGAGCGCAACGACGCTGGGAAGCACACAAAAAAATGGGGGTAGTAAAGCAAAAGAAACGAGGGCATTATGACTTTATTTATGGCTTTGCGTACATATATGTACGTACAGATATGAGCGCAGTGGCAGTGGAGAGGGTCAATCGTGTCGTAAAAGGTAATATAAGCGCATTTGAAGGGTACGAAGACTTGGCGACTGCTGAGCAGGGGAGATGGCGGTGGGGTGTGGAAGAACACATAAGACTTGCTACACAGCGCTCGTCGTAACTACCCTAAGTGAAGTTAAAATGCATTGTGGTAGGTTAAGTAGCACGCAATTCATGCCACAAATGGTGGCAAGTAGGCGAGCTAGTTAAATGAGAGCTTGCGGCAGGCAAGCAGGCAGCACACGCAGGAGAGCAGTAGTGGAAGGCGACATTAAATGAGTGAATGCGCGATTGCGGAACCTTTGAATGGATGTCGACTTTTTGTATGACCGTCAGCCATTGCGTTAAATGCGTTGAATGGCCAACTGCTAGTTAAGCCCAGTTGAGTTGTCATTCTAGCCCTTTTTCCTTTTATTTATTTGCCTTTTGTTTCAAAGCAAATGTGTTGAGGGACGCAACCAAGCGGCCATAATGATATATGAAACATCAAAATCCGTACACTCACACAGGCAAACATTTGCAGGTGTGTAAGGCAGTGACTACTATGACTTCAGCTCTGCAGCTCAAGTCGATTTGTATTGGGGTAGGTCTGTGCACGCATTGACGCCATATTCGAAGAAAAGCAATAATAAAGCAAAACTGAAGAAATGTATTTATATAAATTAAAATGGAAGCATTAGTATGTGACGTCCATGACTGATTCGAAGGCTATCCACTTAGCGTAGAAAAAATTGCAAGTCCGCGCCGTTTGGCGCTTAAGCATTAGGATTCAAGTAGTAAAGTTTATGTTTGTGTTCAAGCTGGTTTTGTTCGTCATTCTGGTCTTTGTATTCCCAACTCAATTTCACTTCAATTCAAGTCGTGAATGCATTTGTACTTCAATCTCATATCAGCTTCTGCTTCTTCTCGGCTTTTACTTTTTTCCAATTTTGGATAGGGCATTACAATAGGGGCTGCGAAAGTTTAACCTTTGGAAAATTAAAAAAAAATCCTGCTACTTTTAGCTGTGTTAAATTACTACAGCACAGGAGCAGAACAATTTATTTGTTTTCTATTTAATTTGACTAATTTTTTATGCTACAAAATAAATAAAAATATAAATAAGGAAAATAATAATATAGATAAATAAAACCAATTTTCAAACTTTGTGCAAATAAAAAAAAATGCACCAAAATTGTACACCTTTTAGTCAGATATTTTTTTTAGAAAAGGCTGACAAGGGAGCGGTTGGTGTAAGGTCCGGAAAATACGGCGCAAGCTGAAGTACCTCCCATTCGAGCTCTTGGAGTGCGGCTTTGACAACTTGTGTAACATGGGGCCTGGCGTTCCCGTGAAGGAGTATGGTTTGTCCGTGTCGATCAGGTCTTTTCTGTCGAATAGCCTCATTCACGTGGTGTCGCTGGGCATTGTAGAGCTCCTTATTGACCATGACCAGTCCCACCAAAAACATATCATGATATGCTTTGGATGAAGATCCGGTTTGACTCTTGGGTTTGGCATATCTCCCGAAACCACCCACTCCTTTTTTTGCTTCACATTCATGTATAGGCACCACTTCCCATCTCCCGTGAGGATTAGGTACAAAAAGCGCTGTTTACGACCGCGTGTTGCTCGATGGCGGGCGAGATGCTGAGAAGCAATTTGAAGGCGACTTTCTTTGGTTGGTTCGTTGAGCTCGTGAGGCGTTCAGGCTCTTAATTTTTCGGAAAATCTCATTGAATGAAGGTGATTGAGAGTCGTTTTATGATCACAGCTCATTTTTTCGCCAATTCACGACTGCTTTGCCGACCGTTCTCTTTCAAAAGTGATTGGAGACGTTCTTCGTCGAATTCAGAATGCCTTCCGCTGCCAGCCGTGTTCTTTGATGTCAAAGTACCATTTTTGAACTTGGTCAACGATATCCGTGCCGTAGGCTCGCCAATAACACCTTCTTCATACACGTCGTAAATATCCCGAGCTGCTTCGGCAACTTTTTGCCCTCGATGAAAATTAAAGAAATGTTAATTTTTGCCTCCTGGGTATTCCATTCGAAAGTGCGTAGGTACGAATCTCCGTGTATGAAAATCAAATAATAGAAAATGTTTTTCCGAGCGTATTTCTTCCATCCTTAGGCAAATCAAATACAGAAAGTGGCGATGGATAGATCACGTCTTGACAAACCACCAGATAGCATCTTAAGAATGGCACTGGACTGAAAACCGCAAGGCAGCAGAAGTCGCGGCCGGCCAAAAACACTTGGAGAAGGTTTATACTGCGCGAACTGACAGATGCCGTTATCTCATGGGACGGTGCAAAAACAACAGCACAGAACCGTGTACGATGGAAGAGTCTTGGCGAGGCCCTATGCTCCCGAGAGGGCTGAACAAAAAAAACAAAATTTCTTTTCATAAAAATAATTTGACGTTCGGTGTCGGGTTAAAACTGTAGATCCCTCCATTTGTGGAACAACATCAAGACGCACGCCACAAATAGGAGAAGGACTCCTGCCAAATACCCAGCAGAAGTGTAGCCGCCAACTATTTATTTTTATTTCAGCTTCTTCCAGTAATAATTAAAGGCTGTTCCAGCCTACTCTTGTGATTACCAAAAAGCTCATCGCTAACGATTTCGGCCACGTCAGAACTGCGCTTCGCTCATAGATTTTCCCCTCTCTGCATATTGCATTTAGGCCATATGCGTTAGGTAATTCTTTTAAACACAAAAGCTTTTACCACTTAGTTGTGCAGATTTTCAAAAATTTAGTACAACAAAGGGTTAAACCAACAAAAACCACTGCATCACTAAGTGGCAAAGAAGCGAATTCCTTCATAGTAGAGGGGTGCGCCACTTCGCTCGTCCGCTCGTCGCATAGACCTAAACGCCATTTTGTGCACAATACTTTTCCCCATTCAATTTCGTTTGTCTGCCGGCTCATGCAATTTTTTCCACTCGATTCGAAATTGTTTTCCTTATTCACTCTGGTTGTTTTCATTTTTTGCCACGCCTACATGCCAGCCAGTGACAGACACTGAGCCAAAAGGCACAGGCAGTAGCAAATAGACAACGCAGCGCGAAAATTGCATGCAACAGTAACAGCAAACAGTGAACACCAAAAACAACAACCATAATAGCAATTGGCAATTGGGAAACAAAAGCAAAACGCATACAATGCACATGGCAAATATGTGTGTGAGTGTGTGTGTGAGTGTTGGTGTATTGGCTTGGTGCGGCGCAAATGGCCTCGAATGGTGGCCTTTCCTGTTTGTGAAGCGCCACGAAATATGCTTTCATTTAACTAAGCTCATGTGCATGCATGCATGTGTGGGTACGGGTGTGATTGTGACTGCGTGCGTGTGTGGGCGTTTATGCGTTGTGCGCCATGAAATGAAAATGCTTTCGCTTCGTTTTGTTGCATGCCGTCGCCGTCCCCGCCGCTGTTGCTGTTGCTATCAATATTGTTCTTTTTTCTGCATTTATTGCTGGCACTGAGCACTGCGATTTAGTCTAACGGCATGCCACACCCCAACAACGTTCCACCCAGCACTCGCCGTGCCCCAAAATGTAGTTGTAATCTTCCTTTGCTGCCCATTCACGGCCTGTCTTTTACGCTGATTTGGCCGCTCTTTGCTTTGTCTATCTGCTTTTCCATTTACTGTTAGGTGTTTTTTCTTTTGGTTTTTCTGTTATTGCTTCGTTTGTTTATGGTAAATGACAGGCGCAGGCATATGCAACATGCTACACAATGCAAAAAAGCAAAAACAAAAACAAACAAAAAAACATATATGCAACATGCCAATAAGTAAACGCACACACACACCTCCATAGCTACAATTACTGGCTATTTTGCTCAGAAACTCGTGTGTAAGTTGTTGAATTTTTCGGAAAATGGCCGCCACCAATTTTGTTGAACTTTTGTCTACGCCTGACTATTTTCGAAACGTGTGTTGCATGCAACATGAACGTGTGTACGTATGCGGCAAAATATTCAGCTGCTGCCAACTATTGTCGTGTTTGTGATGGTTGCCAATGCGTGGTTTTTGTTTTGTTGGCACTTGGCTGAAATGCCTAATCTCTATACGAAGGGCGACAAGAACTTCGAAGCAACTCAATTTAAACAGTAAAATAGTCTGGAAATCAGTTCCGGCGCATGCAACAGAGTTATAGTATTTGTAACCGTGTGACAGGAAATAATCTGCAAATGGGCTTAGAAGGCCGTAGTCTAATGTAAAGCTTGTTTTTGGAGGTGAAAACTTTAGTCTGAAAACAAGAGAAAAGAAATAGAAAGTTATTGGTTATATTTAAGAAATTATTTTATTTTAAATCTCATTTTAAACCTTTTGAACGATGTGTGACACAGGTCTACAAGTACACTTTTTTTCGTTCTTGTTATGAGAGACTCCAAAAATTCCAGTGTTCAGTTGTATTAAATTAGCGCAGCTACTTGATTTTGCTTCTGCTCTATTGAATCCAAAGTTTTGAATTATGAAAAATAGATATTTGATTTGTCATCTTACTTACTTACTTAGCTGGCAACTGCAACCAATGGTCGGTCTTGGCCGCTCCCAAAATGTTGCGCCAATTGTCTTTGCATTGCGCGCCTAGAGCGGTCAGATCTCCGCTGACTTGGTATTTCCAACGTAGATGAGGATGCCCTTTTTTGCGAGTTCCCCCAGTACATTTCGAAAAGAGCAACTTCTTTGCAGAAGCGTTGTTGTCCATTCGCTCAACGTGACCTAGCGCAGCCACTGAATTTTAATGCGCTTCACTAAGTCGCTGTAGGAGTATAGCTCGTACAGCACTTGGTTCCATTTAACTCGGTATGCATCATTCACGCAAATCGGACTATAGATCTCGCGAAGAAATTTTCTCTCGAAAGCTTCTAATAACCATCCATCGGTGTTCGTCAATGTCCAGGACTCAGCGCCATGTACAAGTTGGCGCAAAAGTAACCTTGCGATGTTTTTTGGCTGTAATTTAAAAAAAAAAATGAAAAACTTTGATTCTTCTTGTGGATTATTTTTATTTGGTCTTTTAATTTTTTTTACATCAAGTCGAGAATATGATGTCATGTAAATGGCCGCCGCCACAGTTGATTGCCATTTGAGCTCTTTTTATGGCATTTTCCATCACTTTGGCCAAAACTTCCGGCGATAGGTCCTCACATTCTTGACGGATATTGTCTTTAAGAGCTGCAAGAGTCTGAGGCTTGTTGACATAAACCCGCGACTTCAAAAAGCCCCACAAAAAGAAGTCTGGAGCGTTCAAATCAGGCGATCTTGCTGGCCAGTGCAAATCGCCAAAACGGGAGACTAGGCGCGCGGGAAATGCATCCTTCAGCATATCGGTTGTGGCACGTGCAGTGTGTGCCGTTGCACCGTCCTGTTGGAACCACATGTTTTCCAATCCCAAATCATCAAGTTGCGGCAAAACGAACTCGTTGATCATTGCTCTATAGCGCTCATCATTCACAGTAACCGTTTGGCCCGCGACGTCTTCGAAGAAAAAAGTTCCGATGACTCCTCCAGCGAAAACAGCACACCATACAGTGACTTAGAGCGGGTGTAATGGCTCTTCGTGGGTTACACGCGGATTTTAAGTGCCCCAGAAGCGTAAATTTTGTTTACGTACCCGCTAAGATGGAAATTGGCCTCATCACTCATTATTATTTTTGATGAAAAATCATCTTCCTCTTGGTGGTGTTTAAGGATGGCTTGAGCGTACAGCAGCTAACAACTGATGCACCGTCTGGACTTTGTACGGAAACATCTTCAAAGCTTGTACCAAAATTCGCTGTAAAGACCATCGACTGATACCCATTTGCGTGGCACGTCGTCTGGTCGATGTCGACGGCGCTTCCATGACATCCTCGGCTACAGCAGCAATATTCTCTGCAGAACGGCTACTCCGGGGTCTGCCACGCCTGGCAGCATCTCGTGTTGTGGCAGTCTCTTCGAGGCGAGCAGCTAAACGTCGCAGTGTTTCACCAGTAGGCGTTAGACGGCGAGGAAATTTGCGACGAAATTCACGTTGTGCCAAAGTCACCGACCGATTATTGGTCAAATAAATAGTCAGCAATATTCCGCGTTCTGGAGCAGTGTAGCGTAATATTGTTTATTAAGGTGTATTTCGCATGTGTTTACTACACAAATGTCGAAACAGATTACTTTAGCGCCACCTGTTAGTAGGTTCGGGTGGATGAGTGATTGATAGAGCATTGTTTTCGGGCTTTCTTTTCAATTGCCTATCCAGCCCAAAGTAGCAGCTGTTGGCAAGAGCTATTCCTCGCTGGATCTCTTGGCTGACGTTGTTGTTGGTGTTAATGCTGGATCCTACGTAGACAAACTTCTTGACTACGCCGAACTCGTAATTGTCATTCGCTACCTGCTGTCCAATACGCGTAGACTTTCTGGTTGTTGACCCAAGGTACTTTGTCTTGCCCTTGTTTATCGCAAGACCTACTCAACGATATTCTTTTTCAAGACTGGAGAAAGTTGCACAGGGGGCACTAGTCAGTCAGTGATCCCAAAGCCCTCTAATAGTAAGTTTTATGGGCTTAGCTCCTAATAACCTGCAATTCGATTGTAATCACTGGAGGATATTAATGAATTAATCCCATTTTATTCAAAGTTGTTTATTTTTTTTAACTTGATTACATTTTTTAATATTATTGGAGGATAAGATTCATGCTTTAATATGAGTAGGGTTTCTAGGCTAATCACGTCAGCTTTTAGAGTAAGGAAGATGATTAAAGTACCACTCTGGCATTCCCCAAGTAGCACTAAAGCACCACTTTGATGCCATTATGACACATCCAACAAGCAGATATCCACAGCCAGCCACAGCTGTTGATGTAATGGAGAAGATTGATGGGATTTCGGCTGTCACACTACCTCAGGGTGTCGAAGAAAGGAGCCCTTAGTGACTTACCGTGTAGCTACCAAGCCCGGACATTTACAGAGAAAATGGTCAACAGGATATTTCTCTTAAAATTTCTGCAATGGGGGTTAAATGGTAAATCAAGCTTTTCCACGTATATGCCGATCATCCAATGGCCGGCAAATACAGCTATAAGTTTGGAAATTGAAAGACGTGGAGTCGCTATGACTCTCTGAGTCCTCCGTCTATTGAATTGGAGCCAAAGGGTTTTGGAAATAGCACGTGAAGAAATGGAGCTTCGTCTCTTCTTCGCTTTCCTGGAAATAAGTTGTCCAATTCCCTTTAACACAAACTAATTCATTCGACCCCTTCTTGGCAAACTCATCAAACTTGTTGCTATGTCCTGAAACTCAGTCCAGAAAGATGTTACCTTCAAAACCAAGATATTTGATCTCCTCCTTACAGGAGTTGATAAGATTGGATCTGCACCATGGCATCGTCAGAGCATTGATCACGGTTTGACTATCGGAAAAAATGTTAATATTTTCCTCGCTCCCAGGTTCCCTAAGTATTTTGCATGCCTGCAGGATCGCAAAGACTCGAAAGGTTTGAACTCTTATTTCTTTGAATACCTGGCAGTATTGGAATTTATACCCATCCATAATATTTCATTGTTGTACGAGAGAGGCGAAATAGTTTCGCCACATCATGAATTAGAGGCATACTTGTAGAGCTGGGCTCAAACAAATGGTATCACATCCTCATGGAGAGTAATAGGTATCATAGCCTAACCTAATAGGCTGTAACAATCGTTTTGCAATGCTTTAATTGGATTGAGCCAAAACAAGTTATCTGTTCAAACCGCCAGACACCAGTAAGAACTCATGGCAATGCAAAAACTACATCCGGCCTTCTGAAGCAATGGAAATGCTGAGGCATGGGTTATATGAGTGCATTGGTACTCTCGCAATCGCAATCTCTCCTGATGTAACTATAACTCTACCTAGAGGCGGAAGGAAGTCTGGAGCATCTCCTCTGCACCTACTCAGTATTGAGTAGGTAAATAGATATATCAACTGCACTTTGGCATAAGGATCTTTGTACCCTCTACGCATGACAAATCATCCCAACACAGGTCTTTCAATAAACCTACAATGCAGCTGTAACCTTTCTTCTAATCATACCCGACAGAGCTGTATTCTCATTCTTTTCGCTGTTGCAACACATCCAAGATGGGGATAGCACACAAAACCGACAGGAGCCGTTGGACTATATTTCGAGCCTGAATGTTAGTCAGCAGTCTCAATTTGTCCTCAGGTGGATTAATGAAATGTTTTAATCTTTTTTTGGTTATACCTTTCCGGACTTCACCTTGCGTAGCTCACGTCTAAGCTATTCCTTGATGGTATATTGCGCATGGCAAGAACATGCTTATGTCCTATTAGTTTCAAGGCTGTAGCCTCTTTAGTCAATGTATCCGCTACTTTGCCTGCTGGTATGCCCCTATGCCCCGGGATCCATATGAGCCGAATGCAATTGGGCGCTCCTAGTTGATTTGACCTCCTGTGCACTGAAGGACTAATAAGCACTTAATCTCAAAAGACGACACGGCCTTGAGCGCAGTCTGACCACTGCTCAATATGGCAATCAGCTCATTTCATGGTTTTTTTTTCCTACATTAACCTCTGCACATAGACAGATGGTATACCGTCGCTGGGAAAATGTTAAGAGACCTACCCACCCGCTAACACTGTTAACACTACGGACCCTTATGGTCTATGTGAGATCTATTCAGATCAGCCAGATATACTTAATCGAACCTACCCACCCACACAGACAGTTTCGTTTTGGGTCATATAGGTCAGTGTCCATGCCTTTGGGTATTTTCGAGACATCTGTTTACCAGTGCAAGGTACACACTTGCAGTTTCCTTTCGACGACCCGACTACTCCAGTTAGCTTTATTGTAATATTATGTAGGACTGGAATGAGTGCTTTGACCATTTTGATCGTCTAAGCTACAATAAGTAATTTTACTGAGTTTGTTTAAGTTTCCATATGTAAATTTGGATTTAATAGAAATACACTCAGAGAAAATGATGTTCTAAAGTCCTTAAGCATCGGTATCCTCTTTTAATATTTTGTGTGCTTACATCTTTGCTCATAAAGCATTTCTTGATTGCATTCAACCTAAATATACGGAAGATACACTTTGGCTAATCGTTGTTTTGGGACGTGGCTTCATCTGATGCCTTTAGCTTAGAATAGAACAGCTGTTCCAACAAGACTACTGCCTGGAACCGACATTACTTTCCTGCCGTGAAATGTGTGGATCACTCTTCATTCAAAAAGGTTGTCATCCCTCAGCAAAAGTGAACAGCCTTAGTCGTACATAATTTCGGTGTTTTCGGAGACGCAGACCCAACTGTCAACAGAATGTTTCAGTTAATCGGTAGACAGTAGTTGCTGAACAACTTAAAAGGCGTATAGAGCAAGAACTCGAAGATTTTATCCACTTACTGGGCATACATTTCAAGAAAGAGCTTTAGATATTTTTGAAGCTCCATTGGCTTTAAACATAACAATTTTTTTTTCAAATTGAAGCTGTGGGTTTAAGAAAGACCACCACAACCTAATCGGAGCTTACGAGCTCTTGGGGCTTTCAAAATTATGTGCTTATATTCTTCAACTTAGTCTTACGGTATATTTTCGGTGTAAAGAAAACTTTCAACTGCATTTAAGTCAACCGAAATCCCGGTTTATTTCCAATTTTCTTAGGTCTCCTTGTCTTTTGCTCCAAACTGCCGCATATACAAACATACACAAAGACATCTGTACACATTCGAGTCGCACTTGAGATACTGTGCGCGCAGTACGCAATTGCATTACTAAATCCTTGTAATCCGCACATTAGTCTTTTTTGTGAGCAGAGCAAATCACCCCAGTCAGCCAACCAAACAAGCAACAGAGGCTAACTGGACGCATGCATGCAACCTTGCAAGCGCGCAGAAGAAGAATAAGCGCCAAAGCAGCGGGAAGCAGAGAGTTCACAAGCAATCATATGTATATGGGGGATCGGATATTCTCTCAACACACACCCACACACACACACACCGAAACGCATCCGATAAGCAAAGCCCACACGCATACAGATGCACGCAAACTTCAAGCATTTCTTGAAGGCGAACAAATGAATCTAAATGGAGGACATGACGGCTTGGGGAAAACGAGGCGCCAACAAATAACCAAGAAGGCGACGACTATGGCTATGGCTATGGCGATGATGGCAACACGACGAAAAATGAATGCAATTCCAGCAACGCGCAAAGTAATATACTTATGCGGGCATGGACCATCGAGGGGTGCCCCGAAGACGTTTTCGTATTGTAAGAAAATGGAAGCAGCGCAGGGGAGATGTGAAAAGCGAAGCATAATGCGTTGTAAGTGGCACATTTGGCATTTTGGGGCCCGAATAGGGAGTGAAGAAAAACGGTTTGGGCGGATGCAAGGCACCAGCAACGCGTATGCGACGTGTGGGCCGATAAGAGAGAAGCGCGTAAATGCGACGCAAAACCAATTTTCAGTAATGACTGTTGCCGCTGATGATGCGCCGCCATACAGCTCGTTACATGCCTGCTGGGTCCTCGTATTTTCTTTACTCTTACCCACCATTCTTGTTGTTGTCTTGCATGAAAGCTAACAGAAAACATGCTTGAAACACAATGCCGCGTTCCCACGACATGCAGTGCGAACGGTGTAACGCAGCAAAAATGCCATTGACTGCCACGAAAGGACATTCCAAGGGCAAAGCGTACAACGAGCCTTCGCATGCAATACACTGATTTTTCCAAATGCGAGCTGCCTGCTATGTGAGAGGGGAAGATGTAATGCCTCGGTAAGGCAATTGATGTTTTCCAGCAGTTTTAGGAGTGCATGAATGCACAAAGAAAGTTTGGGGTGCACGGATGAGAGGGTACGCAACTCCGCCAGGAAACATTGCACGTATTTACTATTCATCAGGATTTATTTCGTTCTTTGAGACAAAAACACAACAACAATAGCGAAGCAAATGAAACAAAGGTAAACAAGAAATGGAGAATAACAGCAAAGACTTTTGGGTGTGCAAAACTGACAGACTGGAGTGTAGAGAAAAGAAATGCGTTTTGGGTTGCGCATTTCAGCAAGAACCAAAAAAGTAAATAAATTTCAAGGGATTTGTGCGTAAATACCTATTTTTCTATTATTTTAGTTACACTTTTCTTACGGCGATCCACATGAAACTAACGTCCAGTCAGAAACAGACACATCTGACATTTTTGGGTGCTTGGCCGAGCTCCTCCTCATATTAGTGGCGTGCGTCTTGATGTTGTTCTACAAATGGAGAGACCTACAGTTTCAAGACGACTCGGAATGGCAGATATTTTTTATGAGGCGCTTTTTCATGGCAGAAATACACTCGGAGGTTTGCCATTGCCTGCCGGGGGTGACCGCTGTTAGAAATAAACTTTTTCTTCATTTCAGTGTTTCGCGGAGATTCGAACCCACGTCCTCCGAATTCCGAATGGTAGTCACGCACCAACCCATTCAGCTACGCCGGCCGTTATATTGGGTAGTCGAAACAGTCTTTTCGAATTTTGTCAATAGATGTCGTTGAACTCATCTATCTCCAGTGCTACCAATCACATTGTGTCATATCATATGGAGTTAGAAAGGCGACATTTTAAGCTTCATTTAACCAAAAAAAAATTAAATTCGGAGAAGTTGAAAAAAGTTATAGCTGTTCAAAAATGAGTGAAAATAATGAAGAAATTCGCTATATTTTGAATTTTTGGTATAAAAAAGGGAAGAATGCCACGCAAGCCACCCATGAAATTTGTGAAGTTTACGGAGGAGACGATGCTGTATCAGTTCGTGTAGCACAACAATGGTTCGCTCGGTTCCGTTCTGGAAATTTCGCTGTGAAAGATGCACCTCGCTCCGGTCGAACGAGCGTTGAAAAAATCGATGAAATTATAGAAAAGATTGAAATGAAATCGAACCATTTCTGAAGCGAATGGTAACAGGAGAAGAAAAGTGGATCAAATACGACAATACTGTGCGAAAAAGATCATGGTGCAAGGGTGTTGAAGCTCAACAAATGGTCGCAAAGCCAGGGTTAACGCCTCGAAAGGTTATGCTGTGTGTTTGGTGGGATTGCAAAGGAATCATCCACTATGAGCTGCTCCAGCCTGCTCGAACGATTGATTCTACACTTTACTGTCAACAACTGATGAGATTGAAGCAAGCAATCGAAAAAAAACGGCCAGAGCTGATAAGAAGAAAGGGCGTCGTCTTCCATCAGGACAACGCTAGGCTACACACATCTTTGATGAATCGGCAAAAACTGGGAGAGCTTGGCTGGGAAGTTTTGATGCATCCATCATATAGCCCTGACCTTGCACCATCGGACTACCATTTGTTTCGGTCAATGGTGAACTCCCTTAATGGAGTAAAGTTGGCTTCAAGAGAAGCCAGTGAAAATTACTTGTCGCAGTTTTTTGCCGAGAAACCACAAAAGTTTTACACTGATGGAATAATGTCTCTAGAAGAAAAATGGCAGAAGGAGGTCGACCAAAATGGTACATATTTGGTTTAATAAAATTCATTATAAATATAAAAAAATTAGTTGAAGTTTGATTAGAAATACGAAAAGACTTTTTCGACTACCCAATATATATATGAGCGATTTCATGTCAAGTGATCCAACTATTTGGAACATTGGCATGCATTTTTTTTTGTAAATTTTACTTATTTGTGGGCTTGAGCATTAATATAAGAAGTATTTTATTTATTTATTTGCTTCAAGACACGGATCGTGTTTTGGATGTACAACGCATGGATGCTTGGTTTGGTGGGAAGCTCTTTGGAAGGGCTATACTATCACTAAACTTGGCAGTGCTGCTCTAAATATCGTTTTGCACTTACTTCTCATGAACTTTTACATTATTTCCATCTGTGCCCAAAGTGCAATCAGCTTAAAGAATCAGCTTGCCTCTGGAGGCAATCTCTCAAGGGACATGGTAATGGTTTTAGACGGTTTTAACCGCATTTCTCTCAACTTCGTACAGAACTCTCTATCCGCAAACCGGACTTTGGAGGCCGTACCAGGGCAATCTTTCTCAGTAGGCAGCATTGGATCGAGGGTAAAATCTGTACCGCAACTGCTGCCACTGTCTTCACTGACGGCTTCAAGATGGAATCGGGAGTAGGAGCAGGAGTTTTCTTTAAATTAGCCAATTTATCTATTTTTTTCAAACTGCTGAATACTGGTAATATTTTTCAGGCAGAAGTCTTTGCGATCCTGCAGGCATGCAAAATTCTTAGGGAACGTGGGAGCAAGAAAAATATTAATATTTTTTCCTATAGTCAACCCGCATCAAGACTCTGACGACGACTTCGTCAGATTCAAACTACTCAACTCCTGTAAGGAGGCGATCAAATCTCTTTGGTGTGGAGGTAACTTTTCTTTGATCTGGCTAATGAAATTGCAAATGAGTTTACCAGAAAAGGTGACTCAATTGGTCTCAATAACCTCCTACCCGGTCATCGACATCGCCCTGACTGTTGTTAATGGGGAATGGCACATCGTATTTCTCAGGAAAGCGCAGAAAAAATGGAGCGGTCAATTTCCGAAAATTGCCTTTTCTGACGGAAAAATTTTTCAAATTGAGCAATTCGATAAGGTTTATTTGACCGATCGTTCATACAAGAATTTGAGTCATCGATTGGCGACCAGAAGCAGCACCCGCCACAGGTAATGGGTTGGGCTGCTATAAGCGCAGATGGGCGCTCTCGAATCGTTTTCAACGAGCCTGACGTCAAGGTAAATCCGATATATTCAGGCATGTTCTGAAAATCGCGCAATTTCAATTCGGATCCGAAATGGCAATTCGTACGATTTTTTTTTGAGTGTTCTGTAATTCGTCCGATTTAATTTAAATTCGAATTTAAGTTCGAAACAACTGATTTCTCTCTAACAACTAAACAAACCAAATGACAAAAGAATTCGTTGGCATAAAATACGAAATAATTTCAAAATAAACGGATTTAATTAAAAAATGGTCATGTTTTTTATGGCAGCTTATGTGTTAAACGAACAGGAGCAAGATTACCAAAGTAGAATAGATAGGCGGCGTTTAAGAGAACATTCGAATCCTCTCAGTACACCGGATTCCACGTAAGATTAGAAACGGTTATATTTTGTTGCATTCATTAAGTTTTTCTACTTAAAATTTGTTTCCAACTATCGCCTAAACAAGTACGCTTTTTTAGAAGTGCTCAATGAAGTAAAACATTTCGTCAAAGAAACGTCCATACCTATTTTACTAAAGCTAGCAGCAAGTCTTAGGTTTTTCGCAGAAGGTTCCTATCAACGTTCCGTCGGAAAGGATACAGATATTGCTATGGGTAGAAGCACAGTTTCAAAAATATTATCCGAAATGATCAATGCTTTGGAAAATGTTCTGTGTCCTAAGTGGATTAAGCTGAAAATGTCTGAAGAGAATTCTAGAAAATTAAAACTTCATTTTGTAGAAAAATTCGACATTCCAGGAGTAATAGGGTGTATTGATGGAACACATGTGGCTCTGATTAAACTTTTTGAGAACGAGCATCTATTTTTTTACCGAAAAGGTTTTTTTAGCATAAACGCAATGATTGTAAGAATGAATTTAAATTGTCTTTCTAAAATTTAAAATTTACTGCCTTTATTTTACAGATTTGTGATTTTGATATGATAATAAGAGCAGTAGATGCAACTCGGCCTGGAGCAAGCCATGACGCTTTCGTATTTAGTATGAGCAGTGCAAAACACTATTACCTATCGCAGTATGAAGCTGGTGACCGAGGGTCTTGGCTACTGGGAGATTCTGGTTTTGGTATAGAGCCATTTCTACTGACTCCATATAGAAACCCAGACCCAAGATCAGCAGAAACAGATTTAACCAGCAGCATGCAAAAGCACGTAACATCGTTGAGCGTGTTATAGCGTGTGTCAGAAATACAAGAGACTCTATTGCTAGAAATTTAATATTATGAAACATAAAATTTATTCATATTAAAAGTAAATATATACATAACACCTCAATAAGATTCTTTTATATTTATTTTTTAGTCTCTATCTCAAGCATTTTAATTTTAATTTTAACTGTTTCATGTTGCAACTGCTCCATTTTGCTCTGCCAGCAATTCATTTTGTTTCTCAACAGCACGACAAAGTCTTCGAATCTCTTCCCTTTCATCTTCCTGCGATTTTACAATCTTGTGTTGGTTTTCGTAAATGTTATCTAAAGTGTTGGATATTTTCTCCATACAAGTAGATTGCGTTGCCATACACGTCTGAAGGCTGTCCTGCGTTGACACTCGTGGCCTTTTTGCAGCTCTCGGGGTAGCCACCGCTTCTCTACTTGTTTGGGGACGTTCTTCCTCAGATTCGATAGCGCTATTATTTTCTTCTGTCCCGAAGCTTCTAGAATGGTTTATGCCCTCAAGGGCTGTAAAAATTCCACAAGCTCTTGCAACACATTCTTCGTTGCTCTTCAGTACATGCTTATTAAAGGGTCCACCTCCTGTTGCCCTCGATTCTAGATTGTTATGGGCAACCTTTTTCCGAATGCACCCCTTGCAGTCAGACCACATCTTGAAAAAAGACAACTCAAAAATATTTATTTTAATATTTGACTAAGTACTTACTCTTTTCCATCCATTAACATCTTTTTGGGGCGGCCCTTCTGCATTTAGCAGCGTCGATAGCTCTTTCCACTTTTCCTCAACAGCAACTCTGTCGCCTTCGAAAAATTCTTCGCCAAATCTGGATGAGATTCCATAAACTCGACTAAAATTAGATCTTGCTTGGAGTTCTTGTGTTTTCCCCTAAACGATTTTGAATAAGTTTTAAATATTTTAAATAAACACTTTTATTTACATAAATATATGCAGTTATTTTGAGTAAATACTCACATTTTGATAAATTTATTTCAACAAACAGTTTATAAGAATGCCACAAACCGCTAACGTTTAAGTTGCCGAAAATTTAACTGGAAAATTTTAACGATTTCGATTTCCAGAACAGGGTGACAAAACGATTTGCTGATGTTCGAAAAAAAAACGAAAACGGAACGATTTACAGGACATATCAAACGATTTGAAAACGGAAAATGCGAAAATATTGCCCGAAAACGATTTGCAGAACATGCCTGATTATCGGAAAAGTATTCTGCGGGTTGCTTTAAAGCCGTGTGCAGACAAACATTTCCGTGGCACACCACGGACGTTTCAACAGGAGTCAACACCGTCTCACAAAGCTCGAGTGAACCAAAAATGGCTAAAAACAACGCTCCGAACTTCATAACGTCCACACAATGGTTCTGAAATTCACCAAACGCGAATCAGTTTTCCGAATGATAATTTAAAAATTCAAACCCAGCACTAAAATCAGTCAGTCCATACAACCACAAAAAATATAATCACCAGGCAGTACCCATTCAAATCTGCCTTCAAGTTTTGGCCTTCAAACATTCAGCACTCTGACTGCCGTTACAGTTGCGCGCAAAATATACTTCCCTCAACGCATGTGGCAGCAGCGCTGCTGGAGTTAAATAAGTTTTCTATATGAACACGCAAGGACACAGATTTTTCTAGTTCTATTTGTTGTTTGCACTGTTTCATACAGCGACTTCATGGCGTTAAACTTAACGGGAATGCGGGCTGCACGATGTGGGCAGGTTGTGCGAAGCAGTTCAACGCAGAGTGCGTGACTTCCAAGCGGCTGTTTGTACATAAGCACATAGCTGGTGTACTGAAGTGGCTGCTGATCCAGCTGTGTGGCTGCGTATTCTTCATTGCATACCTACTAAATACGAATTCACACATACATACACACATATATCCCTTCAGCGTTGATTCATTTTTCGCAAAAGTCATCATCGCCCAGTTCAACTGCCGCCTGCAGTGGCGAACCGCCTGCGCTTACTGCCTCAAATGCTATGCGATTTTCCAGCTAAAAACTCACACTACCTCAACTGCATTTTGTTGCGCCAGCAGCTTGAAATCCTTGCGCTTCGTGCTCACCCTACACTACGCCAATAATTTGCCATCAGTTTGTTTTTGTGCCGCATGACCTGTTCGTCCTCTAAAATGAAATATGCTTCCGACGCTTTGGTGCCTTTGGCGCAATGGCGCTTGTTGGTCGTTTGGCGTTCAAACAGCCTGACGTTTACCGCAAGAAAATTGCAAGCACGCACATACACATACATACAAACGAGTATATATTTGCGCACCAACACTGTCAGACACCCACATACGTATACAATACACATCCAACCGTTTAGAGGCAACCAACCAATCAACCAAATCAGCCCCTCCCTAACTGCCACCCTGTCGCACAAAGTGCTTTCTCATTTTGGATGGCTTCGACATTTGCGAGATGCTATGGCAGTCAGCGCGGGTAATGGCGAGGTTGTGTCTGTGGCGTCGACGAAAATGAAATTTCGTATGCGTTGACGCTGTGGCTACAATGCGTTGCAACGTAAATGGTCTTTCAACTTCAACAGCTAAATGACAGGACTTTACGTCGCTGGGGCGTCATTTAGTCCGTCGCCAGCCCGGCCGCCTGCACCTTGCCAAGCGTTTGCCTAGGCTGCTAGTCGGTCGCTGTGACTTTGTCAGTACGTCAGTTCGTCGCTCGATAGTTGCATCCGAATTTTGCCGCTTCATTTGACAGTGAGTTGCTCATCATCCTCTGCTGGCCTGCCTGCCACCTAACGGTCTACCAGCTAGTCTCACTGCCGCACCGTCATCGGCTGTTGGCATCTTGAGTTTGCAATCTTCCACTTCGTTTTTTCATTTCTGCTATTGCTCAGCTGTCATAAGAAAATTTTCCGCATTTCTTAAGGTTCTCCTCTGCGCCCCGCCTTATGCCCGGCAAAGCCAGCTTTTTGCGTATTTTCGGCTACTCGGCCATCATTGCCGCTGTAGGTGGCGTCTGCGTGCATTACATATTACCTCGATTGCCTCGGCTGGCTCTTCTTCGTCTTCGCGAGTCTTCCCTCGTCTTGCTGCTTGTCCTTGCTGGGTTTACTTGTTTTGCTGTGATAGCAAGAAAAACATGGCCATTTGCGAAAAAACGGCATGCCATTACAGCCTTTGCTTGATTGCTTGCTTGCTGGCTTGCAAGTTGCAACAAGGATAAAGCTGCGTGACGCTGCTACTACCGCATTTGCTCTCCTTTCTCCACCAACTGTGTGTGCTTTGTATGAAATGCTTCAACATTGATAAATAGTTTTCTTTCGGCGCGCCGATATGGCAACCATTGAAGCGGCACTGCAAGTCGGACTGGCTGCAAGCGGTTGTGCGGGTGTGGGTGTGATTGTATTTGTTCGGCATGAAATTAGGAAAATTAATGCGTTTGTTTTTGCCCTCGGTTGAGTGGATGTAGTAACCAAAAAATATTTAAATGTACACTCGGCGACATTATTAGCGCCGCACTTCGATTTTCCCAACTAAACTAAGTTTTTCGCGGTTTAAGTGGTCCGCAACTATTAAGGCAAAAAGTCTCCTAAGGCAGTCTATGTTTATTTGCATGCCTTTCTGAAGCGGCGATGTTTCAAGCCTGCTTCGAAATAGAAATAGGAATTTACTAGGGAGCCTTACAAAAGCGACAAGTCTCAAATGCTACTTTAGGGCATGGCGTTGGAGTCCCTTCTATTCCCAAAATACCCTCTCTAATGCAAAACTATGCTCAATGGCACTAGAATAAAAAATGGACATTCAATAAAGTAACCAATTATGTAAGGATCACGAGTTCGTTCTTCTCGCAGTAGCACACACCGTTATTAAAGTTTTCCAGGACCTCACGTGCTTTCTCGATATTCGCCTGATGGGTTTGAATCGTTAATGATTTGTTCGCATAATATTCGCCCTTCACAGCACCCATGAAGTCTAAAACGTCTACCGGCATCAAATCATAGCTTCGTGGTGGTCAGTTGACAACACTCAGGCAGCTGATGACAAATTTCGCGCACTTGGCACGCAAAAGATCGATTGTGGCTTAGCGCCATCCTGCTGGAACTAAACATAGTTCACGTCCATGTATTTCATTTCCGACCACCAAAATCATTTATCGTGCCCTGCAGCGTTGACCGAAATGGCGTTTCCAGCAGCATTTTCAAAGAAAAATGATCCCGCCAATGATGCAATCGCACCAAACTGTCACCCTCTGAGGATGATTTGGTCGTTTATGCAAGTGTTCCCATAACCAGTTGCGACCTGTTTTGTTCATTAACATAGCCGTAAAATGAAAAGAAAATGCGCTTCGCGAGAAAAAATGATTTGTCGAACTAAATCGTTGCCTATTTCAAGCCGCTCTAAGACCTAAACAGGGAAGCGATAACGAGGCGGATGGCAGTGCGCTTTCAATTGCTGAGTGAATTGGGCCTTGTAAGCGAATAATGCGAGGCATTTTTGCAAAATGCGCATCAGGCTGGTAAGTGAAATGTTGAGTTGTTGAAGTCAATGGCGAGTCGATTTTTCAGGACTGAGTCGTAGGTTGGGACCTTAGGTATTCTGCCTCACGAACTTTTTGCACAAACTTGCATTCAACAGGCGCGGCCTCTTCTATTTATTTCAAATTGAAGCGAAATAGGGAAAGGCAAGCCTATCAGCAAGCAAAAGATTTCGTACCAGCTGAAAAATTACAGATCGTCCCCAAAACCTACACCTTTAGTAGTTCGAAGTGGGATTTACATGTTGCTTCAGATATTTTTTCACTTTGTCATGGAGTTACCAACTCTGAGAAATGTATTCGTAATAAATTTAATCATGAGAAATAAATTCTTTCAAATTGTAAGCCAAAGATAAAATATGATACATCATATGGTGAGGCGATTCTAGTGTCGCTGAGTGTACATTCCGAAACTTTGCATCATCACTGAAAATAACAAACTCGATGAGGCGAATCGGATGGAATTGAAAGAATGTCGCTAAGGAAGCTTTCAAGTAAATGTGCGTGGTAATAGATCATTTGCCAGTCTTACACATTATTTTTGCACCAAATATTTTCTACTTAGAAATCTTTGAAATAATTTGCTGAGTGTATGACGAGGGACTAAATAACTTTAAAATTTTATTTTACTTTCAGTTGAATAGAGCAAAATTCTAATTTTACCAAAGACTAGCATTGAAAAAAACACATTTTAATAAACTTAATTAGATAATTTTTATAAGTATTGTAAATAAAATTATTCTTGACAAGTATCATAATAAAGAAATTTTGTTATGTCCACTGTGAAATTTTGTTTGAGTTCAAATAACTTGGCTTCCAATCCATCGTAAATGGTTTATCAACATGGACCAGCGAATTGAGTTATCCCTATAAAAAAACGTGTCCAAAGAAACTAAATCAGATAATAACGATGAGTCATAGATGATTCGACCTCCAGCATAGAGTGATGCATGTATGATATCTTGCGCCACTTTGCTGGCACAATTTCGTACTTTGACCATTGGGACTGATTTCGGAAAGCATAAAGTTGAAAATTACGTGTCCGTAATGTTCACGGTAGGTTGGGTTAGCCAGGTTGCTTGTGTAAGAAAAGACACTCGGTGTCCCTAAGTCCCTTTGTGATACCCCTAAACAAGTTGCCTGAGCCATATAGTAGATCTTTTAAAGAAGGTAACTAGTCCATCCAGAGAGACATTTCGCAAATTTCCCAGGCCTTCAAAGAAATAATCGCCGAGATATTTGGCACAGCTTCTTTGAAGTGCAGGACATTCACAGAGGAAGTGTTGCACCGACTCAATTACTTTTTCATTTCCACAGCTTCCATCTCTACTGGTTAGGGGGCCAATAGCGCAGTGGTAGTTGATCTGTTGAATCCAAGCAGACATTTTGTTCTTTTGAGATTCAGTTCTGGTCGCTCAACTATCCATGTTGCAGCGTCTGGGAAGATGATAGAATTTTAGTCGCTTCTTTCGAGGATGTAAACATCAAAGTTATGGCTTATAGTTACGGCCAACCCATGTGGCAACGATCTACGAGTACATAGGGCACAGCAGCAGTGACACAGAATCTGCTCAAGGTACAAAGATACCTCTTGAGGTGTGATACAGATCGACCGTTAGTAGTACTTTTCATCAGCCTTCTCGTTCTCGTTTTCCCATTCTGCTCAGCGCCCAATAGATAGTGACCCGCTTAATGGTTACCTGGCTGTCTATAAAGATATTCACATGAGATCTAACTCTAGAGCATAAATCTCGGCTTGGAAAACACTACAGTAATCCGAGAGCTTGCATGAATCCCCAAAATCAAATCACAAAATAAAACCATTCCCATTTTTTCATTTATCTCGTCATTTCATTTATTCGCCTGTCAAGAAGTTATAGGACGGGGAATTCAAGGCGCATTCATTAAAGGTGGCGGCACTAGACCAACAACAATGTGTTATGCGTCAAAGCAAAGTATTGGGAAAGTAGAAAACAACGAATGAATTCGTCTTGTTTCATTCTGCGCTGACAGCCATATGGACACAGCGAAACAAAAAAAACAAATCAGCTGATTTATCGATATAACCTTTAAGAGATTCGCTTTGGGGCAATTACACCAGAATACGTGGGTCCTTTTTTTGAAATTTGGTCGATGAACGACCTTGGGGCCGTTGTTACATTTAGTGTCAGTTGAGTTCTTTGAAAATAAGTTTTCCGGGTACATCTTTAATAATCATCTATGGAAGTGGAACTCTGAGTCCTAATTATACAAAAGCAATATTTTAAACATCTTCAACATTACCTTCCACTATATCTACCCAGCCCTCCATTATACCTACCAGCTTTGAAGGCCTTATGGCAGTATCTTGTGACGTTTTATTGTTTGTAGAAATTCAGTGTCTCGATTAACTCCTCGTATAACCTCTAAGTTTGAAACCAAATCGAGCCACAGAATTGTCAAAATTCACCAAAAAATCCACATTTCGAAGGCCTTGAGTTTGCTCATGTCAGCGACTTTGAGTGTCCAACATTCTATGCTATATAACACCATGTCATGAAAACATAAGATTTTTCTAAGCTTATTCAATGTAGATCTAGCCCATCTATTATAGTTCTTATTTCGGCTGATGTACCCCAATTTTCATTAAGCCAGGATCCAAGGTATTTGAAATTTGCAACTTTTGCATCTGTAAGGGTCCGGCACTCGAAGTGCAACCAACTTCAGAACGCTCGCACAGCTGATGCATGGGCTGCATCAGCTGTCTGTTAGTTGGTTAAATGACAGTCAAGAGTATTGTTTAAAAGCACGCGGAAGCATTTTGCCGAGAGTAAACGCGAAAACAGAAAATCAGTAATGGATTTCAAGCGTAATAGTGTGATTTCATTATATTTGGCTGGAAAATTACAACCAGCGATTACTCGTGAGATCGAGCACCTTAAAGTAAATAAAGTTTTACTCATTACAATGATACTGGTAGCATCACGAAACGTCATAGAGGTGGTCATCAAAAGACTTCAACGTCACTTGAAATGGTTCAAAAGTGAAGAAGCGACTTGAGCGAAATCCCCGACGAAGTACAAGTCAAATGGCAAAAGAACTGAAAATATCTGACCGTAGCATTCACCGTATACTGAATAATTATCGCAAAATCAAGTATTACATGCGTCCTGTTCCCACACCAAAGCAGCAAGATGTCAGACTTGAGAGAACGAAGGAGTTGCTTCGCTTGGCCGAAAGCGGTCAATTCCCGATCATTGTGCTTTCTGACGAGAATATTTTTCAAATTGACCAATTCGTAAACTCCCAAAACAATAGGGTTTATTTGACCGAACGTACATACGAGAATTTAAGTCATCGATTGGCCTCCAGGAGGCAGCACCCGCCACACGTAATGGTTTGGGCCGCTTTAACCGCAGATGAGGACTCTCCAGTCGTTTTCAACGAGCTTGGCGTCAAGGTAAATCCGAAATATTGTCGGGAAAGTGTTCTGGAGGTTGCTTTGCGACCGTGTGCAGGCAAACATTTCGATGGCAGACCATGGGCGTTTCAACAAGACTCGGCACCGTCTCATAGAGGTCGAGTGAACCAAGAATGACTAAGAAACAACGTTCCGAACTTCATAATGTCCACACAATGGTTCTCAAATTCACCAAAAGCGAATCCGATGGATTATTCTCTTTGGGCCATTTTGGAGAGCGAGGTCCGAGCTAAAAGATTCACGACTCTCGAAGCGCTGAGAAAAGGCGTTGTCCGCGAGTAGTCCAATATACCTGCAAGCCACATTCGGGCAGCTTGCGACTCGTTTCTGGACCATCTCAAAGCCATAGTCAAAGCAAAAGGAGCTCATATCTAGCACAAGTCAATTGATTCTTAATTTTGTATTATTTTCACGCATTTTTACTTTGAGTTGAAGTACATTTATGACCTTTTTAATTGGTTACACTTCGAGTGTCGGACCCTTTACGTTGTGAACCATCAGTGCATGATAAGCGCCTGCGCCTGTGTGACTCCTACTGACATGAATGAATTTCATTTTATTGATGTTAATTTTAAGACCGTAATTTTCGCTGTGATGAACAACTTTACTAAATCATTCAAGTTATCTGCTAAAAGTGTGGTATTGTCGGCGTACCTAATGTTATTTATAACCACTCCATTAACTTCTATACCTTCATGTGAATGCTAAAGAGCTTCTTGAAAGATTTTCTCTGCATGAACGTTGAAATTTTGAGGAGATAATATACACCCTGCCCAACGCCTTTAAGAAGTGGAATTTTCTGTAATTTTTCATTGTCAACATTAGTTTTAGCCATCTGGTTCCAATAAAGGTTCTTTTGTGTCAATGTTGAGTGATGCTAGGATGTCATGTTGCACTATGATGAAAGCTTTTTCATGCCCTCCAAAATACATGAATACATATTTTTGCACATCTTTGCAATTTTGGACAAGAACATAAACCGAGAACAGCGCTTAATGAGTTCTCACACCATTTCTAAAACCGAATTACGTAGGGCTCATAGCTTCTTCACAATCTTTATAAATTCTGATGTGCATTAATAAGACATTCTTTTAGGGATTATGTTTTGTTTAGAAAGACATTTTTTGTTTTGAGATTCGTGCAAGAACGAACGAAGGAACGTAAAAAATTTATTAGTGAACTGCGGTTTTTCAAAATCGTGTAAAAAAATACCGTGTAAAAAGTGAGTTGGGTGTACAGCCTTAGGGCTTTTGATTAGAGTTTTCAGGAAAAATTTCAAATGTACAGTTTCTAGCACAAAAATTTTTGGGGCAATAAAATGCAAGTTACAAGCACATGCAAAATCGTGTTGATTATTGATAGATTTTTTTGGTCTTGTGCTTTTGTCCATAAAACGAATCCTTGACACTTTTTTGTATGGAAGAAAGTACCCACCATTGCCAGCAAAAAAAAATTCTAAAAAATCAACGCGGATTTCGAGCCACTTCAACTTTCACTTTTTTCACTATAATTCAATGGGCTATAAAACTGCATACTTGAAATTTAAAAAAAAATCGAATTAAAAAGCGTGACATTTTGATGGAAATTTATTGAATTTTTTTTTGTAATTTGCATAAAGTTTAAATCTTGAATTTTTATAGTTTTTGTAGTAGAATGAACTATATTTTGATAAGAAGTAATTAAAATTAAACAGAAAATAAATAAAGGGTGATTTTTTAGCTATTATCTTTTTAAAGAGTTGATTTAAACAGCTGACGCACGTTTCATGTTTTGTTTCACTGTCAAACATCTTCAGTTTGGTCTATAATTAGACCATGAATCGTCTTACAAACGAACAACGCTTGCAAATCATTGAATTGTATTATAAAAATGCGTGTTCTGTTAAGAAAGTATATCGCGCGCTTCTTCCATTTTATGGTCAGTTTAATCGACCAACTGAAGCGGCTATTCGAGCTATTGTGACTAAATTTAGAACCAAATTTACATTATTGGACATCAAACCACCAACACGATTACGTAGAGTGCGAACTGAAGAAAATATCGCAGCTGTATCGGACAGTGTTAATGATGACCATCAATTATCGATTCGTCGCCGTTCGCCGTTCGAAGCAATTGGGCCTCTGTTGCTCAACAACGTGGAAAATTTTGAGAAAGGATTTAGGTGTGAAGCCTTTCAAAATACAGCTGGTGCAAGAGTTGAAGCCGAACGACCTACCGCAACGCAGAATTTTTGGTGAATGGACTCTTGGAAAGTTGGCCGAAGATCCACTTTTTTATCGAAAAATTGTGTTCAGCGACGAAGCTCATTTTTGGATCAATGGGTAGGTAAATAAGCAGATTTTTGAGTGAAGATCAGCCAGAAGAATTGCAAGAGCGACCAATGTATCCAGAAAAGGTCACAGTTTGGTGCGGTTTATGGGCTGGAGGTGAAATGATATCCAACTTTTTTTTGCCCAAAATGCAAGAGCTTGACTTGCATGACATGTGGTTTCAGGTTTTCAGCAAGACGGTGCCACATGCCACACAGCACACGTAACAATGGACTTGTTCAGAGGCGAGTTCGGTGAACATTTTATTTCACGTTCGGGACCTGTCAATTGGCCTCCCAGATCGAGCGATATAACGCCTTTAGATTATTTTTTGTGGGGCTATGTTAAAGCTCATGTCTATTCAGACAAGCCTGCTTCAATTAACGCATTGGAAGACAACGCTAAAGCATTTCTATGTGAGATACCGGCCGAAACATTGGAAAGAGTATGCCAAAATTGGACTAAGCGTATGGACCATTTGAAGCGCAGTCGCGGTCAACATTTGCATGAAATAATCTTCAAACATTAAATTATATGGACTGAACTATCGATTTGAATAAAAATTTCATGCATTTTTCTGAATTTTACGTGTGTTTTTTTGAAAAACTTTCCTATAGCTCTTAAAGCCAATGTAGTGAACGCGTGTGAGCTCTTCGATGTGTCGTCTAAGAAGAATGTTCATACGGTTGCTTTCACATTGCTTTGTCTATCAATAGTTACAATAAATGTCGAGACTCGATAGCGGTAGATCTAATGGAAATATTCAGAGAGCTTTTGCTCTCTGTATCATAAGATAGTGGCAGGGGGTTGCCACATGCCTCCCTTTGGCGTTTTTTTTTAATTTTATTTTACAGGATCAGTTACGAATAGAAGAAAAAAAAATATAAAAATGAACTTAATATTATGTTTTTAATAAATCAAGCTTAAACATTATCGGCGAACTGTACCCGCCGTGTACTTTTAGTTGTGGTTGAATCTGAGGAAGTTTCTGCTGATGGTTTATTGTGGATTTCATAGACCGGCTTAAGTCGATCTACTGATATCGATGTATGCTGACCTCGAATGTCTACGCAAAAATATTTGTCATGCCGGGATGTAATCCGATTTGAACCCTGATATCGTGCTGAAAATGATGGTCCGATTTGACCTTGACGAATCAAAACGTGTGAATAAGTGTCCAATTCTCTGAAACGAAAAATAGAACGTTTCCCGTGCCTTGACATATCGGCAGGTGCTATGGAAACGATTTCTCAAAAATTTTAGGTTGATGTTTATTTGCTGGATTGATGAATTCTCCAGGAAGACGAACCGGTTCACCATACACCAATTCAGCGGGCGTCGTAGAAATGTCGTTTTTCCATGAAGCGCGTAGACCTAGCAGTACGATTGGAAGTGCGTCATACCAAGTATTATTGTGGCACAGCAACGCCGACTTCAATTGCCTATGAAGTCGTTTTATAAGTGCATTTGCTTGTGGATGATAAGGTGTCGTTTTTAAGTGACTGATAGCAAAAAACCGTGAAAGCTGGCGAAACAGGTCGGACTCAAACTGCTCTCCGCGGTCTGAAGCTATTCTAAGTGGAACGCCATATCTTGCTATCCAGTGATGTATAATTGCGTGCGCGATTGTTTCAGTATTAACATTTTTCAGTGGAATAGCTTCAGGAAATCTAGTGAAACGGTCGATTATTGTCAGGCATTGGCGAAAGCCATTAGAAGAAGGCAGCGTAATAAGATCAACATGTATATGCTCGAAGCGCTGAGACGGTAACGGAATCTCGCTGATGTTGTAACCACATAACGTTGAATTTTGTTTCGCTGACAATCAATGCAGGATCTCGCCCATTCGAGACAATTCTTATTGATTGGTGGCCAGATATAGCGGCTGGTTAAAAGCTTCTGTGAACATCGTATTCCGGGGTGGGAGAGAGAGTGTAAAGAATCGAATACCGCCCTCCTTAGAGATGCCGCTACGAATGGACGAACTGTTCCTGAGGATACATCACAGTATAAGGTAGTGTTATGCTCCGGAAAATGTAGATTTTTTAATTGAAGCTTCGAGTTAGGATTAGCGATAAGCTGTTCAAGCTCTGCGTCACCTTTTTGAGCATCTGCTAACTGTTGAGCTGTCACAGGGGCTGAGATTGTTTCTATTCACTCTTTAAATTATCGAAATGTTTCAATAAGTCCTGGTGCAATAATTATTCAACGCAGTGTAGATTTTATCTAACTTTACTTACAGTCTATGGCAAAGAATCAACAACGCAGCGGACGCCTTAAGCCTTAACAAGTTCACATTTTTACAGTTCCTATATCACGCATCATCCCATGATATGTGCGTGGCATGCAGTAGTTTTTGACGTACTTACATATCCATTGTAGTTGCACACATTCTTGCAACAACTGTAGGCCAATTCAGCCTGCATTCTGAAGGCTTCACTTCAAGAAATTTTCGCTTGACATTTTAGCACATGTAAGGCACATCAACTACATATGCTAACAACAACAACAATAACAAGAGCCGCTCAAACACATGTTGCTGTCTTACACTTTATAGCAATTGCGACGGTGTGCGTCAGTGCCACTTATCAGCACCATAGGCCCAAGCCAGCTATGCAAGCAACCAACCAACCAACCAACTAACTAACTACATAATTGCAACGCTTGGCGCGCGGATTGCGTCGTGACGCGTCTCGCCGCGTCACATCGAGTTACTAACTCCGCGCTTAACGATGAGCCGCCACAGATACGAGACGTGTATATGCAACGCACACGCGCTGTCAACTGTGGCATGCAACTGTCGCCTTGTTGTTGCTATTTGCCAATTGCCGCTCACTGCTTGCTGCCTGCTGCTTGCCGTTTGTTGCTGTTGTCTTCATGGCGGCGGAATGCGCGTTAGTGCGGCGCGCAATTTATGTGCGTTTAGACGCATATTTTGCCAATTAAATATTGCTATGTGGCATGCAGTCGTTTGCAGCATGCAACACAACATAAGCGCGCCAGCGTATATCAGTGGAAAATGCGTTGTACGACGACGCACAAACGCAGATGGCAATGGGCCTGAGAGAGAGTGACGTGCGTCTTGGCAATTGCCGCCAGAGTACCGCGCACGCCTGCCGCCGCCCACCTCTGGGTCATCTATCGGTATGAGGCCCGCGTGTGCTTTGCGCTGATGTTTTGTTGCTGATATTTACGCGCCAATATTGTTGCTGTTGTTGTTGCTGCGCTGACATGCGCGTACGTTTGCTGGCGAATTTATTCGATTTGATGGTCAAGCGGCACCACCGACGGACAATTGCCGTATTGCGCAACGCAATTTTGCGACATGCGCAAACAAAGACCAACAAAGAAGCTCACACATACGTTGCCGTTGTTGTTATTGTAAGTGCTTTTCAATTTCGTTGCCGCAAATTGACATCTTTCAATTAAAAGTGGTCGGAACGGCTGCAGCAACAGCAGCAGCAGCAGCTGCTTTTTTTGTTTTTGTGTGTGTTTGAGTGTCGCTGTTGCGTTGTTGCATATGCAAAATATGCTGTTGCTGTGTACTGCACCAAAAATGGCAACAATTGGCTAGCAAGTACATTAAAAGCCACAACATTTGCACCAGCAACCAGTAGCAACAGCAACAACAAAAAGCGTGGCATTAGCAAATGCGCAAACGGTAGCTGTGACAGTGACAATCCGTTCGAGCGGCAAGGCAGGCCGAGAGGCCGTACAATGCAGCAGTGTGGTAATGCGGCAATGTGGTGATGTGGCTGCGTGGCATGCAACTAGACAAAACAGCCAAAAACACTCTGTCGCATGTCAAATTGTGAATTTGTGGCAATTGACAAACATTTGACAATCATGCCGACGGCTGTTGGTGGTTTCTGCAATTGCAAGTACGCCAACTACTCACCCGCCATACGTGTGAGTGTGTGTGCGTGTGTGTGTACGTTCGCTCAATTTTGGCTGCGTGCTATTGCGTGTTGCTGGCACATTTGCATTTCAAAGCATTTTGTCATTAGATGTTGCAGCATTAGCCAACACAGCCACACAGCAACAATAACAATAATACTAACCGCACGCCGTACCTTCACTCATTCATCCAGTCATTCATTCAATCATTTGACAGTTTGTCATTGTTGTGGCAGTTGCAACATTTTGGTGGTTCGCTGCTTGGTCTACTTGGTTGAAGCGATTTCGTCTCACTGATAGCCAAAAATGGGCTGTCTTGTTTTCCAAATTTTGTAATTTTTAAGTGTTTCCATAATTCGAACTGTGTTCTCTTTCTGGTGTGTCTATTGGTGTCAATAAGTTTTTTTTTAGTTTTAGTTTTATTTTTTCATTTCTGCCACAAGTGCTGTTTACCACGCAGTTTGTCCAACTATGGTCGGGTGAGTATATTTCAAAAAATGTCTGCCAAGAATCTGCGAATATCCCGAAAAATCTATTTAGTCATCCAAATATATTTTCCACCCTTTAATTCAAGGCCCGCCAGAAGCGATATAAATTTTCTTCATTTTTTCCATTTTTTAAAACATTTCTTATTTTAGCTGTTAGAAATCGCCTTCATTAACACCGTCTAAAAATTTCACAAAACTGTGACTCAACTCGAAAAAGCGCAGGAGGACCAACTTTGCCCAACTGTACCAGTCCCGAGGGCCTTAGTTTTTTTTGCGCGGAATTAAAAATTTTAAATTTTAAATTTTTATAAAACTGCGAATATTTTTTTGAAAATATTGTATATGAAACAATTTCAAATATAATTTCTGCTTTTCTACCTTTTTAGTATAATTTGACGATGAATTTTTTTGTAGTGCACTGTCACCCTCAACCTCGTACCGAAATGAACATTGTTGAGCCTTTCTCAAAACAACTCTAATGAGAGTAATTTTTGTTTTTTTTTTAACCCTTTATTATTGTTTCTATTTCAACTTAAAATATTTACAATTTTTCTTTATTTTTGGGTTTCAACAGTATTTAGAAGCGAATACCACTATATACATTGATTTAAAAAAAAAAGGTTGTCTGTAAAGTCGGTTTACTGACGATAGTTTAACGTGACAACGTCATAAGAAAATATTGATGGAATGGTTGCAATTTTCAAAACAAAATTTTAATTTTATTTGTTTGATAGATATTTTGTATGGATATAGAGGAGGAGGTATATGGAATCGCAATGGAATAGGTCAAGTTACATTTACACAAACGTGAAAAATGACGAAACATTTATCAAATTCATGAAAGATATCTTCAATTTCGATTGTGCATCAGACGTTAATAAGTCAACAACACTAAGAGGCACCATCATCGATTTGCCTTTTTCAAGACACTTTACACTCGTAACACTCCCTTTCATTTCCTACTTTTTCTATCATCGTCCTATTCTCAACAGAGAAATGGTTCATTACCATGCACACAGCAAGAAAGCATATGCAAATACAAGTATGTGAATTTATATACCTACATATGCGCATATACATACATATACAGGGTTGGCCATATTAAACTGACCCATTGAGTAACCCTATAACTTTTTACTGTAATTTCAGATCAGCTAATGACATACCGCGTTGGAAGCGTCAGTCGAAGGAGATTTATACCATGAAACAGTACACCCCAATAGAACGCGCTGAAATTGTTCAGCTGTACATTCAAAATTCCTTCTCGATTGTAAAAACGCAACGTGCGTGGAGAAAAAAAAATAAAGTGAAATCATTATGAGTGATGAGGCCCATTTCTCCTTGAACGGAACCGTAAATAAGCAAAATTGCCGTTTCTACGCCACTGAAAACCCTCAAATTATTGAAGAGGTACCTCTCCACGACCAAAAAGTTACAGTCTGGTGTGGCATTAGCGCTGATATGGTCATTGGGTCGTTCTTCTTTGAAAATGGTCAACACCAACCATTGACCGTCAATCAAGAGCGTTATCGGGCCATGATAACCGATTTTGTGATGCCGATTGTTCGTGAAAATGGTATGGAGCACTTCTGGTTTCAGCAAGATGGCGCACCACCACACACAGCACGAGCCACCGTCAACTTATTGAAGATTTTGTTCCCTGGCCGTTTGATATCAAAAAGCGGCGATTTTTTTAATAATCACATGGGTCAGTTTAATATGGCCAACCCTGTACATACATATATATGCTCACTCAAGTAGAACAGAGCCAGATGTCGAACGTTGCCCAACGCAAAATAAAAAATTTTCAACTACCTTTTTGCAATTGTTTCTACATGAAGTCGCTCGTGTACATTACGATCATTTTGAACCCAGAATTATTAAAATCGGTTCATTTTTGACTAAGTTATGGGCATTTAAAAAAATTTGTTTCTTATATAATTAAAAAAAAGTTTGAGCCGAAAAACAAAATCGCCGATAACTCTTGAAAACATTTTTTTTCGGGCGAACAAAAAAATACGTATCTCATTATTTTGAGCAGAGACAAACATATTTCAATTACATCGAAATCGAAGAACATGACCCGAATAGCCCGGTTGAATTGAAATGGAAAGCATCAGTGATAACATTTAAAGCAATATTAAAATGTACGAATCACCCCCCCACTTTTCATATGATTTGGAAGTTATATAGCCGATATGCGTGGAAAAGTTTAATTTCAAGTCGAAATAATGCCCAAAAATACAATATTTGTCATCCAAAATACCAAATTTATCCCTCTGGAAGGATTGATTGTGTATCACTCCGCGTATCAGGACAAATATCAATTAAAACATGAAAATTAATTTGTTAAAAAGAAGGGAAAAGTGAAAATAAATCTTGAGAATTTTCAGTGTCTTAGATATATTTTTCAAAGTTATTTATAAAATTGAAAGGAGTAAGATGCCTTATCCTCTTTCCTTTATGAGTTTTCTATCTACCAATGCGGTTTTCGCCGAAAACTACTCGGCCCATTCTTATTATTTTTATTAGGTGCGCAACTACGTTTTCGCTGTTTTTTTTTTTTTTGATGAAAATACTATATTACTTTATTCTGAAAAAGTGGTTACAAGTGAATCATTGAAAGTATTGCCCATCGCTGACTACTACTTTTTCCCTTCTTTCTCGTATACCGTCGCGGAAAACTGTTCAAATTTTGAGGCTATCCACGGATCAAGCCATTTTTGATGTCTTCATATGAATGGAGCTGCTGGTCAGCTAGAACATGTGGCATCGATCGGAACAGCTGATAGTCGGACGGCGCAATATCTGGAGAATATGGCGGGTGGGGTAAGATTTCCCATTTCAGTGTTTCCAGGTAGGTTTTAACGGGCTTGGCAACGTGAGACCGAGCGTTTTCATGCTGTAGAATCACTTTTTCGGCGGCTTCACGCACAGTGCTCGGCTCCATCGCATCAATTGAAGTGATGGTTTCGCAAAATACATACCATAACCTTCGCAGCGTGAATATTCGACCGAGGCGACGACGTAGAAGCATGACCGTGCAGTCCCCATGACTTTCTTTTCTTTGGATTGCTGTAATGAATCCATTTTTCTTTGAAGCGACAGAACCAATCTCGGCACGTTGTTTCACTTAAAGAAGAATCTCCACCGCAAATGACGATTATTCGGCACAAAATCAGACATTTCCACAAAACCAAAAGTATATGATACCAAAACAAAGTCGTTTAAGTTATGTTAGAATCGACTAGCACACACTGCTGGCGGCATCTATTGACAAACAGCGGGAACTTAGTTGCGCACGTAATATTTGCTTCCGCGCCGGCTGGGGTCGCAAAGTGCCGATACAAATAAATTACATTGGGGTCGATTTGCAGCTTTTGACTTTATCTGCGGTCAAGTGAACAAGTCTTCAGATGTCGTAAATTCGTCATAAGGGCTACGTCTCAATGTTCCTTTCTTCTGTACCCTTCGGAGAGAACCTTGCGAATTCCAGTCTAGGGACATTCTGCTAATGTCATTGCAGGTTTACTGATTGTATGGAGCTTTTGCTAGCGTATTCCTATCTCAACCGGACTTTGTTTGATTCGAATAAGGAGCTCCTCTTTAGAAATCCAGCTGCGCAGTGCAGCTGTTAAACAGCGGTTTATAAAAGTTTGGAGCTTTTTATTGTTGACTACGGACCACGTTTCGCAGCCATACAGCAGTACAGACTTCCCATTCGAGTTAAAAATCCTTAGCTTTGTTCTGATGGTTAACTGCTTCAAGTACCATATGCTTTTAAGCATAGCGAAGGATGATCTGGCTTTTGTTATTTTGTACTCAATGCCAGTATTAGCGCCACCGTCAGATGTTATTTGGCTACCGAAGTAGACACATTTGTTTACACTTTCGATGGGTTATGTGAATGCGCCAGGTCGGGTGCCATTAAGGCCATAGGCTTCGTCTTTTCAATGTTGATACGCAACCCAATGCGATCTGCGTAGGTAGCCACATCGTCGAGTTTGCGTTGCATTGGTAGTTAGTTAATGGAGGCAAACAGATCCTCTTTTGATCTATTATGAACTAGTTCGTTAAGTGGTATAAAGCTGAAGAAGAGGCTGAAGAAGAGGCTGACAATTCGTAGTTACAAATGCCAATGAATAGAAGCTGAACTACTTCAGCTGTGAATAGTAAATAAATAGTAGGTTTGACCACAGGGTATTCACACTCGTATATTTCTGTACATATGAAAGTAATTGCATGCATTTAAGAGAATTGCATATATTTAATTTCACGCTAATTCGATACTAATTTATTTTCTATAATTTCTATTTATTGTGCCACATCATTCGATGTGTAAATAATTAGCGAAAGCCCGTAGCTGAACTTGGGCGGTCGATGCCTTTGCTCCACTCAGCGCAATGCAGGCTGCAGTTCAGTGCAACTCCAAATGTTTCAAAGTGCAGCTGGGTGCGGCAATGTGACAAAGGTGCAAATGGATTAGTCTTAATCAAGTCGCACAGCAGCGTAAATCCACATACATTTCAAAGCGTGCAATACGCTAATGCAAATTCAAAAAAGCAGCAGAGCAGATATTGAGCGAGTGGTATAAATTTATCTGTAGATCTGCAGTGGCTGGCACAAATAAGTAGAAGAAGAGGAGGATTACACTTCGTTCTTGGTCACCTGGATTTGACTATTAGTCAAGCGCTTATGAACAAAGCATTACCACGTCCACAACGAAACTAAGATAATTTATAATCTAATTCAATGAATAATCGAAGTAAAAATTAGTTTCTCAGGGGGTAGATTAGAAAATACTTACAGCACAATAATAATTGCGTAACAGTTAGGAGAAATACTGCAATTTCTGTTCCCACAATTCTTATTTACTTCACAGTTGTGGAGTTACGTGCTTTCAATTTGATGTTCTGCTTTATTAGGCTACCATTGCATTATACATTTTGAAAAAAATTCTTGGGAAAATTCACATATCCTAAATTTTTTCTTGTTGCTTTTTTTTGTTAAAGCAAGAAGCATCTTCATTGTGGTCTTGTGAGTTGCTCTTGAGTTGGACTAGGCTGGCGGCCCTACTTAGTGTGTTACTCTAAGCTGATATTCCCTTGAGACGCCTGTTTCATCACTAAAAGGCACAATTTCAATTTCATCAGGTTACCGGTATTAGCGGTACTTCACAAGTTCTCAACTTGTTTGAAAAACTATCGACCGAGCATTTGGGTTCTTCACTTGGAAAACGCTTCAGTGGCAGAAAATGTGTTGTATAGTGTCCTCTTCCTGAACACGGAAGCTTTTGCTAGCATCGATAAAAAAGAAATTACCTTTAATATTTCGTCGGCAAGGAGTGCCGAAGAAACTGGAGTATTTGGTATCAATGACCCTGGTAGAAGCAACATCCAAGGTGGTGTTACAAGGAAAACCTTCAGACTTATTTGATGTTGTCGCAAGTACAACAAACAGACACACTCTCAACCGTCATACAGGGTTTGATTGAAAAGTAATGAGCCTTATTTTTTTAAGCAGTTTTATTAAACCTTTTGGCTTATACAACTAATATTCTTTAAAATAGGACCATTGAGCGTAAACACACTGCTGCTAGCGGTCCTTCCACTGCAGGAAACATTTTTTAAACTCATCCGCCGGAATCGCGTTCAATTCGGCTGTCACAGTTTTTTGGATCGCCTCGTTGCAGTCGAAACGCCTCCCCTTCAGCTTTCTTTTCAGGCTCAAAGCACCAGGTTTCATCTCCTGTGATACAATTGTCTAAAGTATTATCCTGTTCGTCACTTTCCAATACTTCACGACTCTTTTCCACACGCAATTGCTTTTGTTCATCAGTCAAAACCTTTGGAACCAATTTGGCACACACTTTGCGCATTTCAAGTTTTCCGGTCACGATTTCCCGCACATTGTAATAAGTTAAATTTAACTCTTCACTTATCTCATGTAGACTAGCACGACGGTCAATGTTCAAAAATTCACAAACCCGGTTCACATCTTCGTCTGTTTGCGTCGTCGAAGGCCTTCCAGGTCGCTGTTCGTCTTCGACGTACTCCCGGCCTTCCTTGAACGGCTTGGGCCGCCGTTTTACCTGGGCACTGGACAGAGATTGGTCCCCGTAAGCCTCCTTGAGGAGCCCAATGGTTTCGGTACTCGTTTTGTTTAGCTTTACGTAAAATTTGATCGAGTAACGTTGCTCCAACGATCGCTGCATTTTCGCCACTACAAAATCCAAACACACATTTAAAACAGCTTTCACGCGCGGAGCGATGTTGACGGCACAGCTGTTGCCAGCGAAGTGGGACCTGTTTCTTGTGGAAGGGGAAGGTCCAACGATTTGCGATAGCTTTTCGACCTGGGTGGCAGTACGCTGGAGCTGATAACTACAGCAAAGCTAGTCGGCCTTGAAGTTAATGTCGATAAGACAAAATACCTCGTTAGGTCTTTAAGCGCCACACGCTATGGCAGTCTGGAGGTTAGCTCATATATTTTTAACAAAGGGGAGAGTTTTAAATACCTGGGTGTAAATCTTAACAGCGCTGCAGTCACCCTAATCTGCGTGAATGTTATACTAAAAGTTGCTAATATAAGTTATTTTACTCACCTGAAACTTCTGAAAAATAAATTACTATCGTGGTCGTGTAAGCAACGAATCTACTGGACGCTAATAAGACCAGTGGCAACATATGGCTGCAAAGCATGAATGCTGACATCTAACATAAAGAAGGCTATTTGGACAAGTAAGGGAAGCTGATGGATCTTTCAGAATAAGATAAAATGATGAGATCGAACAGCTGATATCAGATCGAAACATTGCGTTTCACTAGACTCAGCGGCTTAGATGGTTTGGACACCTACTCAGGATGGACGACAACAGAATTACAAAAACGACCTTCAACTCTCTTATTATGGGTAGTAAAAAGCGTGGAAGACTACCAAGAAGATGGGAAGACGTTGTTGATGGAGATTTACGTCTTATAAATGCTAGGAGAAGCGACGCAAAAAACCGAGTCGTATGCAGAGCGATTGTGAAGCAACAGTAGTGCAATGGGTTCAGATCTGCACTTCCAGACGACCAATCTCCTGCGGCTATGACCCCAGGAATATTGTTTTTTAGCCACTGCACTGTTTGTGCCTTATGGGCTGGAGCGGAATCTTGCTGGGAGATCCAACGCACTCCACTGTAAAGAGTACTGCTAAACTGCTTCACCACGCCTTCTAAAACATCCTTCTGGTACACTTCTGGCACGGTCTTAACCCATTTTTCGCACGCCTTTACAAGACACTCGCCACAAAACGATTACGCAGGCTGATTGGTGGCCACGCTGAATACTTCGAACAATAATTTTAACATCTTCAGAAGTTTTAGCAGCGATTTTGTCGTTTTGCTTATTAAAAATCTGCAAGAGTGAACATTTTTTCATCTGTGAAAAGAATTTTTTTATGGCCGTTGACCGCGCGCTACCGAAGAAGCTGCTTGCATCTGTCCAGTCTAATTTTCTTCAAGCGAGTTGTCAAAAGAGGACAAGTTGAGCGACGGATCGTTTTCATGTGAAGATCATCTCTAATTAGTTTTGGCATGAATCTGGGCAATACATTCATTTCCCTAAACATGATATTCTGCTTCCTGATTAGATTTCTGCGATTTCTTTCTAGAACGGCTTGGGTAGAAATGAATCCACTTTTTCTAGCCTTCGCTAATCTCGCAAGGGTGACGGGTTCTTGAAGTTAGTTTTCTTACGGCTGGTTTAAAAACAATAGTCGGACGGTAGGGGTCATCACGATCACTGCAAGCATATATTTCCAAGAAAAAAGAACCGATGATGGCCGCTTGCTGTCTGTCTGCCTACAAATCTTTGGAAGTACTTTGAAGAACTGGAAATGATAGAAATAGTCAGAACCCGAGCAAGAAGCAGAATACTTGTAGGTCTGTGGTGAGTCTTGCATCCCATTTCGATCAATTCCAAGTTTCCAGTTTCCTCATCTATTTTAGAACTTTTTACATACAGCAGGTCGTATTGCGATTTCATTCATGTACGTTACGTCATACTTTTTTCTGAGAGCCATATTTGGGTACATACATACATATGTATGTATAACTACTTATATAAGTCCAAGTGTTCGACTCTACCAAGTATGGGGTGCCGCCTCGATGCGCACTGTGTCCCATCTACGCTCTATTATCGCTCGCATATCGCAGATCGCACGATTCTCTATTGTTGACGAGCATCACTGCGCAATTTCATGATTTCATGTACAAATGTATATATGTATGTATGCGTACATACATATAAATATATGCATACATACACTCAGCCATATGTTGGTGTCAATTAACGCCAGCTATTCTGCTGTCCACTTCAATTCGACTTCTGTGCACTTTTAGGTCTTCTTCACTTTTTCCCCCACTCAATATCGTCGTTGTCGTTGTTGTTGGCAGTCGCAGCTTTTATTGAAAGATTTATGAAATTGACTGCCATTTGACCATTTTGTTCGCAATTTAATGGAGTCAACGGTGTCAGTTAATAGACCAGTAGGCCGCACCGCATCGCAGTACCCACTCGTGTTAATGCAACGAAAGCAATTTTCTAGCTACCTCTGAGTAAGTAAATCTGGCATTATTTTCTTCAAATGCTTAGTTGAAATATTATGCATGCATATGCACGAGTATGTGTTGTATTTTTGTTGCCTTGCTTACTGCGAGTGGCAGTGCATGAGTACTCGTAGGCATGAAAACAATGAAGCGTTGAAATTATGGAGAATTATGAATGGACACTTCTTGTGTGTGTGGAGAAATAAGTGGGGATTCCGTGTGTGATGCCGAGGCCTACATATATGTATGTATTTATTTTCTTAAGCACAGATACATACAGACATATGCATGTCATTAGACTTGTGGAAAATTACGTACTAGAACTAGTTTTATTTTTGCTTTTAGCCCTAAAATGAAAAAAATCTATAAACATAGATTGAATTTTCAGAGTAATTTAAACAAAATTTGACAATTTAAAGGCGAAAGAGAAAGAGAGACAATTTTTAAAAAAATTTTTTTCGTGGAACTTAAATAAAATTTTGAAATTTATTCATCATTTTTTCCGCACATCTGCATATTCTTATTTCTGACTAAAAAGGGTTTCTCACGACACTTCGATGCCGTTCCCCCAAAAGCGTCTGGTCTGGTGTCAAAGAAGTTGTTGAGCCAGTTTTAAGAACCTCTTTACTATCGAAGGTAACGCCCTTCATATGGTTTGACAGGGGGTGGAAAAGATGGTAATCGGTCCGTGTAAGGTCCGGAGAATATGGCGGATGCTGAAGGACCTCCTGATCGAACTCTCGCAGTGAGAATTTGATGACTTGTGCAACATGGGACCTGGCATTGTCGTGAAGGAGTACGGTTTGACCATGTTGATTAGGTCTTATCAGTCGAATAACCGCATTCACGTGCTGTAGCTGGAGAATGTAGAGCCCCCTGTTGACCATGGCATTCTTTTCGAGCATTTCTCTAATGGTCCCACCAAACACACATCAAGATCTTCTTTGGATGAAGATCCGGCTTGACTCTCGGCTTTGGCGTATCTCCTGGAGCCATCCACTCCTTTCTTGGCTTCATATTGATGTATAGGAACCACTTCTCATCCCCCGTGACGGTTCGGTACAAAAAACGGTCTTTATGACCGAGTGTTTGTCTATGGCGGGCGTGATGCTGAGAAGAAATTTGCATGCGACTTTCTTTGTTTTTTCGTTGAGCTCGTGAGGCTTTCAGGGTCCCAATTTTTCGGTAAATCCCATTGAGTGAACGTGTTTGAGAATCTTTTTATGGTCGCAGTTCATTTTTTCGTCCAATTTGCGACTTGTTGGTGACCGTTCTCCCTCGAAAATGATTTGAGACGTTCTTTATCGAATTCAGAAGGTCTTCCGCTGTGGGACGTGTTCCTTAACGTAAAAGTCTCCACTTTTGAACTTTGTAAACCATTTCCCTCCTGCAGACTCCCCTATGAAACCTTCTCCATACACGTCTCAAATATCCCGGACCGCTACGACAGCTTTTTGAGCTCGATGAAAAGCAAAGAAGAGCAGGTGTCTGAAATTTTTGTTTTTGCCTCCTGAGTATTCCATATCTCAGCCTGAAATCTATTAAAAAATTATAATAAATAACTCAAAAAAAAAATTAACTTAGTTTTGGACAGCCGAAAGAGTTTTACCTTTGCCAAACAGCAAAAAAATCATTGTAAAATAAAAGAAAATATAATATAAAAACGCTATGAACTTATTCCCCGACCCAAACATATTTCCAAAAATTAATCGAAATATATTTTAGCTTGCTTCAGTTATTATTTTAATACTTTATTTTTAAGACATGTGATCTGGAATTATTGCGATTTGAACTAATATAGCTTCCGATAGCCTTATTAATAAAAGAAGCTGATTTTTTTTTAATTATTGTCTATTTTTTGTTTCCCTGAAATTGTTGTTTTGTTCTGTTCATTTTCGGCCGAGCTTGGATTAACTTGGCTCCAGCTTGCTTGGGTTAGGTTTCAGCTTCAAACAGATATTGTTTGGTCGTTTTTCCCTTATTTTATATTCATTCGAATGCTTCACAAGGAAATTTCTAGAAGACCTATCGAAAATTGGCCCTACTTACGAAAACTTATGCCACCATATTTGAATGGGTTATTTAGTACTAGAATTCCAATTAAAGGTAAGTGGGTTGACAGTATACCTGGTCGTTAAAACTGCTTCCGATTTTTTACTGATAGCTCAAAGCTTGATCGTAAAGTTGGCTTGGGCGTCTACTGTAAGAAGCCAAAAGTGAGCGTTTCGGCTCGTCTTCCTAATCACTGCAGCGTATTTCAGGCTGAAATTCTCGCCATCATTGAGGTAGCTGTCTGGTTGGAAAAAAAATGTGGCTACCTTTAGAAAAATGTATATTTATTCTGGTAGCCAAGGTAAGGTTACACTTAGTTGATCGCACGTAGGCCATGGTTAGGCTCCAACTTCCCACTTGCTGATTTCCCCTATATCTCTTCAAGAACTTGACTCACCTCTTCCTGAGGTGATGATGGCCAGCTCATCTACATAAGCCATTAACTTTGGTCTTTCGCTTCCTATTTTAAGTAAGATCCGGTTTACTACCAGAGTCCGCAGTACAGGAGAGAGGACGTCTCTTTGTGGTGTACTTCTATTGGCTCTCCCATACATCACCACCAAACCCCATTATGTTACCACTGTGCGACAATTCAATACGTTGCAGATCCAGTTTTGTATCGATGGATGTGTGTTAATTGATCCTAGACCCTCAATCAATGCCTCGTTCGAAACATTGTTGAAAGCTCCAGATATGTCAAAAAAAAGACTCCGACCCCATATTCACTCTAGTGCAATGCCGTTTCTATCTGCAGTAAAACTTTATGTAGAGCAGTTTCAGTGGACCTACCTTTCGTGTAAGCGTGTTGATCTTCAGATGAGATAGCTAGACGGCAATTAATTTTCTTGGTGGGGTTGCCACTGGCGGAATACTTCGACATCCATTTGATATGGTTACCAGGGCATTATGACATTAAGGGAATTGTAAGGCAGACAAATTAGCGAGAGAGGTCACTACAACTCGCTTCCCTCTTGGTTTGGGGGCTGTAAGTATACACGACATAAACTGCGTGGCACAAGCAGCTCTTCAGCCAACACGAGACGGGTTGATAATATGGCATGTAACGCTAGAAAAAAATTTGGCCGAAATGAGACGTTAGGCGTTTAAACGATAAAAAAACGTCTCTATATTAGTAGCTTCGATAACAGGCCTTTGACACATAAGCCGACATGTTCAAAGATTGAATATACCTCATTTCCACTATTGCAGAAGCTGAAAGAACGAGGAGAAGGAAGAGTCTGTCAAACATCTCGTTTTTCACTGTTCCGCGTGGCATGCCACATTTTTCTTGAATGATACTGATGACCTTAGGGATATAAATGGCAGTCGGATAAAGGAGTTTGCACCGAGTGCCACTTCTACCCACCCTGTCTACCTACGAAAACACTGGGAAAGTTCATTGCGTATGCAGGCATGTTAAAAAGTCTGCGGGATAAAGAAGAAGACCTGTGAAATTAAATATCAAATTATTTGTCATTTGTCTTATTTTCCGTTCAGATCATTCCTAAAGTTTAGAGGACGCGTTCACCCTTTTTGGGTGCGAGCTCCTCCTCTAATGTGCGGCGTACGTCTTGATGTTGTCCCACAAATGGAGGGGCCACCTACAGTTTCAAGCCGACTCCGAATGGCAGATATTTTTATGAAGAGATTTTTTATGGCCGAAATACACTCGAATGTTTGCCATTGCCTTCCGAGGGGCGACCGCTATTAGAAAAAACTTTGAACCTACGCTCTCTCTGAACTCCGAATGGTAGTCACGTACCAACGCATTTGGCTATGACGATTGAGTGAAAATACATCAACACTCGTACTTTGAAGTTCCCACATTTAAACACACTGTAGTGCCACAAGATCAATTGCGAAAAGCCGCGTGCTCAGTCTGTCGCATAAGTTGCGTACGAAATTGGGCGGCGTGGTGACGAACGGAAGCATTCGCCTGTATACGAAGTGTTGTTGGATCACTGCTGAGGATGTGCCGACACAAATGGGCCACTGCGCAACAATTGCAATTGTAAATCACAGACGCAATGGTGCGGCCAAAACAAAAATCACAACATAATATAAAAAAAAACAATACAACAACAATAAAGTCTAAAACAAAGTTAAGCGATCGTGTGGCAAGTGCAACTGAGCGGCGATTAAAGGAAAAGTTACATATGTGAGAATGCCAGTGGTCATATGTCCGTAAGCATTCTTGATAGAATTGAGCAAATGCATCCATACATACAAACATACAAAGCTACTCGGGCATGTGGCAGCGGCAATCATACCACAACCAGGACACAACAATAAAATTGAGAAGCTCAACAATTACTGAATTGCCTGCAGTTACTTTTGTTTCGTTTTCGCCAAAGCGCAGTGAAAATGGAAAATCAGTGCTCTGCGATCAACGTTGCGATCGACGATCAACAGTTGGAGATCAGCAGTTGGCGATCGGCAGAGATCAGCGATTGCGAATGGCAGATAGTATTGCCGCGTTGATATGCGTTGCGATTCGATTAAATGTATGCGATCGCTGGTAACGCCCCGACAGCAGGATGCAACTGTGGGCCATAGTAACAATAACAATGGGAAGTAGTTAGATTGTTGCCCAACAACTGTGCATACGTACTTACTTACCTGATATTTACTATTGTAGATCGCTTTTGCCGCCGCAAAAACAACTGTCATACAAGCAATAAGATATTTTTTCGCGCGGCATTCAGTGCGGCACTGTCGCAATGGAGCAGGCGGGTAAGTTGGCAAGAAAGAAAAAAAAAGTGCATGTGCCACCAGGATTGCCAAGTTTTAAATGGATTCCTCTAACTGTAGAACGAGCGTCTCTGGCATTTGAATGGACTGCTCTTAAACTTAAGAAAAAACTGTAATATAGAGGTATCAACCGAAAAGACAAAAAGTTTAGGCATATCAAAAAATCAAATAATGTGCAAACTGGAAATAGATCGAACAAGTGATGAGACCTAAGTACCTCGAGGTGAAGAACTCCAGTGACCGCAGCGTTATTAAGCAAGTGCGAGAAAGATGTGCTCAAGAGGGCAAGGTATCAGGATGCACTAGAGACGTAATATGGAGGCAGAACTACTTAAGAATGGAAGCTGAAACCCGAATAAAGAAATTTGCTATAAAACCCATTCTACGGGAAACCCGATTATAGAAATTTATTATAAGACCCATTCTGAAGCGGGGGAGCTGAAAATGCAAAAACAAAACAAATACTACGCACTACAGATATGCAAATTTTACGATCATTACAGGAAAAACTCGTTTGTATTGCGTAAGAAATGAAGCAATAAGAGGGGAAACGAAAGTTGCAGACATTGTAAAACCGGTAAGGTCAAGAAGACGAGCTTGTAATGACCATATAACAAGGGCACCCAGTGCTCGAATAATAAGGATTGCTGAAGATTCTAAGCCAAATGAAAGACGTGCAACGGGAAGACCTCTAAAACGATGAAAGGAGAGCTTGAAATCTGGCATAAATGATTTATTTTATTATATTAGAATTGTGATATTAAAGAATTTTGTGTTTACTAGAGTAATGAAATTTAATTTATAACAGGCAAAAAGCTTATAATACAATAAAGTAAAACGCCAGGAAGAATAAGAAGCTCTTAAACTTCCCATAAAATCGTATTATTCTCATACATACATACATATATAAAACTATAATTGGCTTGAAAATCCTTTGTTAGACATCTGCCCGAACTCCTCCTACAATTTGTGGTTTGCGTCTTGATTTAGTTCCACGAATGGGGGGAAGCCACCGAGCAGCATATGATTTTTATGAGGAGTTCTTTCTTAACAGAAATGCAATCGAAAGGTCGTCCCGGCCGAGGGGTTGGTTGGTTGGTTGGTTTAAGTGGTGATTCTTCCAGAATCCAATTAGCGCTTCCGCACCATTTTGTTGCCACATCCTCGTTACCAACTTGTTTAACAGTTATTTACAGCATGACCATATCCAATATGTGCGGTTCAGGAACCTTATCAGGTTGTTGACATCTAAGCCAGACAGCTGTTCCAGACAGCGGTTTACTCAGGGTTAACATTCTCTCCTTCCATAGGGCAGGGTATTCACCGAGGAAGTGGAAAATTGTTTCTTTTTTCTCCGGTTGTTTACAACTGTGACAGTATGTGTTGTGTGGGATGCCCATTTTGGCTGCTTGTTCTCCGACAGACCAAAAGCCAGTTATAACTGCCGTTAGTCTCCAGGCGTCCCGTCGTTTCATGTTTATCAATGTCGACGATTGCTTAAGGTTGTAGGTGGGCCATAACGTCCTGCTGATTTTGCATTTCGTCTGGTCTCTCCATCTACAATCTGCGATTCGGCGGTATTTTAGGGAAATTGCACTCTTGGTTGCACCTAATGGTGTGAATACCGATTCAGCAAGAGCGTTATTCATGGCAGATCCCCTTCTTACCAGTTCATCCGCTTTTTCATTACCTTCAATGCTCCGATGTCCCGGGACTCAGATTAAGGTAACTTTATGGTTTTCGCTCTAGGTGGTAAGGCTAGTCCTGCTTTGTTCTATCACTTTAGAGGTTGTTGTAGCTGAACCCAGTGATTGGATAGCAGCTTGGCTATCCGAAATAATAGCGATATTGCCCTTAAAAGAGGGATCTGCGATTAGTAGCCTATAAGCTTCCCCAATTGCCAGTACTTCCGGCTGAAAGAACCTTCAAGCATTAGGGAAACGCACAAATCTTTCAATTTTAAGTCTAAGAGAATATATACCAGCTCCAACACCACAATACATTTTACTGCTATCTGTATAGACTGTAGTGTCGAGCTTGTTTAGTGAGAATCCCTTATTCCATTCTTTCACATGGAAAGAGAGTGACAAAATTTCTACTGAGTGTTTCCGTCGGGACGATGTAGTCAGTCGATTTCGAGGTATACTGGGTTTGTCGCAGTAATAGACTGGCATGGCCATGAGCTTTTTCCTTCCAGCGACCCGCTTCATTTAACCTAAATGCACTCATTGTTCCCATCTTCTTGATATGTAGATTTACCGGAATAACGTGTGTCAGAGCGTTCAGGGCTTCCCTAGGGCATGGTCTGATTGCACCGACTGTTATTGCATAGGCTGATCTTTGTATTCGACCGAGGAGTACCGCTATTAGAAACATGTTCCCATAATTTTATATTTTACGCCCATAGTGGGTTTCGAATCTGGGTCCTATCAAACGGTAGTCACGCACAAACATTCTGCTACACCGCCGCAATATGGCTGAACTAGTTTTTTAAATGATGACCTGTCTGAATTTTTTATTCGTAATGACATAAGCTTTGTAGCACATAGCTTGGCCAAGCCATCCGTATTGCTCGAGATTCAGCGAGTATGTCTGCATCAATGAAGAGCATTCGTGAGCATAAGGAAGCTTCAGGTTCAGAAGGCATGCATAAGCGCCATATCTTCCTAAATGGAGGGAGAAAATAGAATTTTTTTTGGTATCTTCCTTAACCTCTTCGTTAACCGACAAATTATTACATGTTCACATGAGACAAGAATTTCGGTATTCCTGACAACTCACTATTAGTGGATACCAAAAGCCATAATTTCCAAGGAACTGACATGGCTCGGTGTATACAAATTCTCAGCCGGATAATAATAAGGATCAAACTCAACGTAACATTGAAGTAACTTCAAATACAAAAGCTGTACCTCATCGTTGAGAAGTCGAAGATATCATCAACACCATCACCACCCTCTGACACTACAACTCTTTCTGAGCTTTGGCCTGTTTCACACGGGACCTCCATACATCTCAATCGCTTGCGACTTTTTTCCAGTTCCTTAGCCCAAGTTTATTGATGTCCTCCTCTAGTTCGTCGACACATCGTATGCTCGGTCTTCCGTTTGCTTTAGTGTTGGACGCTCTGGCGTCTACAATTTTCTCCTGCGCCCTCGTACCGTTCTTTGTTGTTATATGACCCAGCCAGTCGAATATGTCTACTCATCCCTAACTACTATGGTTCGACATGAATAATAATTTCAAGTGCTCTGGTAACGAACTCTTTGCTCTCTTACCTTTCTCTTCTCTTAAACTTAAATCGTCTTAGGAATAGCTATTTGGTCGGATGCAAGCGTTGCATCAGGAAATCTTTTTTTCTAGTAAAAACACAAACCATTTCGCACGGGGATCTTGGCATAGTCCATTTCAGATATTTAAGACATATTATCAATAATGCTTGGCATGTTTTCTTTTGGCTGTTTAATCATTTGCTGTCATAATTCCTCTTGACTAGCCACTGATCAGTTCAGCCACTGGCCAGCTCAAATTAACAGAGAAAATCTTTGCAGCTGCTGAGGAACTGATGCCGTTGAGTTGCATTGGTGAGTACGCTGCGGCCTACGAACATCTGAATTCTATTGCTAGTACAGCAAATCTGCACCTTTGGGATGTATATTATCTTCCTTATATTCGGGTAATTAGCCGGTAGTAGCGTCACTCTAGTATATAGCTAAAAGACCATTTACGCTATACGCCTGAGGCCATCTGCTACCATGCTTTTCACTGTTCTTCAAACCGCTTTGACTTTCCTATATTTAATCTACTCATTTTGGATAAGAAACACTTGGAGACCACCTGTGGATTTCGTTTTGATATGCAGCACAAGAGTGGTTATTGAGCTCAAAGGCTAAACACCTGCAGAGAGCACCGAGTGCTGCTGTGTGGTAGGACCAGAGCAGTGTTCTGCAATCGTTTTCGCTCATATGCATTAGCCGCATTAGAAAGTATGTATTCTATTTTTTACTAAGCTAATAAACTGGCCGTTAAGTCGGTTTTCCTATCTGTTCTATTCAAATTAAATTCAAGGAAGTTCTTTGCTTTGGTCCAAGTACAGCAAGAATAGTTTGCCTTCTACGGTTCAGTGCACTTCGTTTCGGCAAGCTGGGTATATGTGCCTTCAATGAAATCATTTCTCCCTTTTGGGGTAAGTAAAGTCAAACAACAAAATAATAATGTACCTAGTCGCTTTATCTCTAATCTAGCTAGCTTTCGCTATTCATTTCTCTCTGAGAGTAAATCTTAGCTTATTGAACGGGGAACCTACTAGCTTTAGTGGATGAGAGTTGATGATCAGTTCGAGCCACGCTTTCTTTGATCTGTTGGTAAAAGAAGTGGGTTTGGGCTCAACAACAGGATTCTGGAATTCAATTATGGTTATTAATGAAAATGTCATGATTTCTTCGCAGATTTAAAGGTAATTCGAAGTATATTCAGGTACACACTTTACAAGATTTGCATAACTATCGGGGTATTGTTTTATGCTGTGTGCTATAGAGATGGCATAGTGAGTGCGGTGTATCCATCGTCTGTTTGGTTGAGGCCCTATGCGACTGTTCCGCGTTTGTCAAAGACCGACTTCGCTGTCTGAACTCTTACTTCTATGGATGTCTGGCACAATTGGAATCTGAGACCATACACAATATTTCATCGCCTATCGAGAGAAAAGCTTGGAGTGTTTGAGAGAAAGATTCTGCGTAAGATTTTTGGACCTTTGCAAGTTGGCAACGGCGAATATCGCAGGCGACGACATAGACATAGCGGCTACGTTGACCGGGTCATGTCGTCAGAATGGATACAAACGCTCCGGCTTCGATGCGGTACCACCTGGTGGTAGCAGAGGAAGTGGAAGGCCTCCTCTGCGTTGGAAAGATCAGGTGGAGAAGGACTTGGCTTCACTTGGTGTGTCCAATTGGAACCGGTTAGCACGAGAAAGAAACGACTGGCGCGCTTTGTTAAACTCGGCCAAAATCGCGTAAGCGGTTATCGCGCCAAATAAGATCAGAGAGACAAAGTGGTCTCGTAACATCGAAAATTAGAGCAGGGGACTTGAGCCCAAACAAGTGGTAACGGAATTGACCTCCATGCTTAAGTGGGTCGCTCTATATATCCAGGGTAGTGGCAACCATCGTAACCTAAACGCCCGTGACCAAACGTAAAGTCATTTCGGACTGAGACAGCCTTTCATTTGTGCCGTGCAATGAAGCTTAATGCGATGGCGCTGAACATCTTCAGATATAGTTTTTATGTTAATACCGGCCATAGCCGAATGGGTTGTTGCGTGACTACCATGCGGGAGTGCACAGGATCAAATCCTCGTGCATGAAACAGCAAAATGATAACGTTTTTTTCTAAGAGCGGTCGGCTCATGACAGGTAATGGCAAACGTCCAAGTGTGTTTCTGCCATGAAGAAGCTCCTCATAAAAAATATCTGCCGTTCGGAGTCGTCTTAAAACTGCAGGTCCCTCGATTTGTGGAATAATATCAAGACGCACGCCACAAATAGGATCAGGAGCTGGGCCAAACACCTAACAGAAGTGTACGCGCCAAATATCTATCTATCTATCGCGTGGAGTAATACCCGAACGGTATTAATCGATGGAGAGTTCACTTGTTTTCGTCAAACAGAGCCACTTGAAAGCTTTAATATGAGACCCAATAGCAAACACACACAGTTCCAGCTTCAATTGATGCTTAAAAATAATATGGCAACTCTTCTTGTCGCCAATTGACCACAAGTTACAAGCGCCAATTCGGCGTATGGCTACCGAGTGCTCCCTGCGGACTCATTTGCGACTTGAGCTGTGCGTTTGTGACACAAACATGCGCACATAAATATATTTGCGCAACACAATTGTAGTGTTTTTTGTTGGCGTTTTCGTAGCATGTAAGCGTCCGCTTTGTATAGCCGTAAATCGACACTTTAGCATAATCGATTGCTGGTCACCGCAGAGACGGCGGCTGTGGTTGTAGTTGCAATGATGGCGACGACGACGGTGACGGCGACAATGCGTTGCGGCTTGGCTTTTAACTAGTTTTTCCTAGTTACCAATTGCAACAGATGTGACCAAGAAAGCTGCCTGGGTGCCCAGTGTTTGAAGATATGTTGCATACGCAACCAGTGCAGCAGTGAGTTGTTGGCATGCGGCTACACCGTTGGCCCCTTTTGGTCCTTGGTGTGGCATGTTTTTACGCAATTTAGGCGACGGCGGTGAATTTGTGTTGCGTGGCCGCCAATAGTCACTCTGCGCTGCCGATCGTTGCCGCTTGCAATGAATGCCATTGCCACGGTCGCGCTGTGCCAGCGCAATTGCAATAAATAATCGTTGAATGTCGATGTTGCAGCGGCGGCAACAAAAAATTGTACGTATTTATATATATGTACGTATTTATGTTTGAGTGTGCGTGTGTGTGTGTGTGTGTGTGCGGTATATTGCACTGCTGCAAAGAGGATGAGTCTGCGCAGCAGAGACTGCAAATGCGAACGCGAACGACAACCGAAACCGATCGTGCGATAAGGTAATTGGACTATTATGTCAAAAAGTATTTGGCGTTTAAAAAATATGGCCTGACAGGTGACATTTCTCAAAAAGCGAGGAAGAAACCGTTTAAAAATAAAATACATAGAAACATTAAAAAATAAACAAATTTATAAAATAGCAAAAATAAGCGCAGATAAGTGGCTTTTGTAGCCGAACAAGCGTCCGCTTGTCTCTCCATTTCAGCAGGCGTGGCAACACTTTTCTTCCATTCCATTTCGCCTCAGTCGAATAGCTGTGCGCACTCACTCTTCCACTTTTGCTTTCCACACATTTGGCAATTCAATTAAAATATGAACAATCGTAAAAAAATAAGCAAAATTTTAATTAATTTTATTGTTATGTGGCAGTTGCACGCCATTTAGCGCTGTTGCGGCGCCAATTGGCCAGTATAAAATTGCCAGCAGCAGCAATAAATGTATTGAGTATTTGCAAAGGCAACACAGCAGAGAAACAAGGCGCTGCAAACACGCTAAAATGTGATACCCGACATGCTGCCACACATGCAACATGACCAAATAAATACAAAAACTTTAAGTTATAGCCAAAAAAATTGGTCTTAATGCGCGCATTGTGGCGCGCTGCGGGCGAAAGTCAACCAAATTGCTCGTATGTTAGCTCAATATGTGGCAAAGGAGTTAAGTAAACTGAAGAAAATAATAAAAAAATGCACCAAAAACATGGAATAAATTTTATTCAGAATAAAGTAGAATATGCGCGTATTGCTTAAGCTCCAAGAAAAAAGTAAGTTAACAAAATTGTATGAAAGAGGCAGATTCCAGCTCTCGACCGGTCTCCTGAGTTTAGCGATCTTTGAAGATCGTTTTAGAAAGTGATAGAAGGCTTTTAGGTCCCATTCTCAGGTCGCTGACAGACATATGCATTTGAAAATTGCAGTTAGTAGTGCAATCCAGGCTCACAAGGACCGGTTTCTGGATCCCGTGGCGTCTTTATACTCTCAATAATAATTTTTAAGGTGATCTATCTGTATTCTTCTTCTTCTTTTCCTTCTTTTTGTTTAGCGCGATAACTGTTTACGTGATTTTTGCCCAGTTTAACAAAGCGCGCTGGTAATTTCTTTCTCGTGCTAACCGTGCTGCACACCTGGCGAAGCCAAGTTCTTCTTCACCTGATTTTTCCAACGTAGATGAGACCTTCTTCTTCCTCTACTACCACCAGCTACGGTATCGAGTACTTTGTTCCTGTTCGGACGACATAACCCAGCCAGCGTAGCCGCTAGATCTTTATTCGCTGCACGATGTCTATGTCGTCGTAGTGCTCAAGCAGCTCATTGTTCCGTCGCCTACGATACTAGCCGTCAGCAACATGCAAAGTTCAAAAAATCTTCCGCAGAACCTTTGTCTCAAACACTCCAAAGGACGCCTCATGGGATGTTGTCATCGTCAAAGCTTCTTCGCCGTACGTGTCCTAATGGGATGATGATGTGAGCCTTGTAGAGTGTTAGTTTTGTTCGTCGAGAGAGGACTTTACTACTCAATTGCCTACTTAGTCCAAAGCGGCACCTGTTGGCAATAGAGATTCTACGTTGTATTTCAAGACAGGCATTTTTAGCGGTGTTAATGTTGGGTTCTAAATAAACCAAGTCTTTTACAACCTCGAGATCATAACTATCAACAGTGACGTGGATGCCAATACGCGTGTGCGCCGACTGTTTATTTGGTGAAAAGAGGTACTACGTTTTGTCCTCGTTCACCAACAGATCCATTCACTTTACTTCTTTATCCAGTTTGAAAAAAAACAGAATTAACAGCGCGGTTGTTAAAGCCGATGATATCATAGGAATACGCCAACAATTGTATGCTCTTGTGAAAAATTGTGCCTGAGCGATTAAGTTCTGCGGTTCGCACGATCTTTTCTAGCATCAGGTTAAAGAAATCACACGACAGCGAGTCATCTTATCTGAAGCCTCGTTCGGCAATTGAACGGCTCGGAGAGGTCCTCTCGTGTGCAGAGAGGAGGGTTCCGTGTATAGAAGTCCACGCAAGTAGGGAAAGTAACTGATTGCCATTCATTTGAGAGTGGCCAGGACGATTCTTCTGCATATGGTCGAAACAGCTCACAAGACCTCATACCGCAAGGCAAGCTGAACGAGTTCGGATGGGAGCTAATGCTGCATCCACCAAACTCTTCGGATATTGCACGTTGTGATTATCACCTGTTCCGTGGACTTCAATCCCATATGAGTAATACGAATTACTCCTCAAAAGAAGCTAGAAAAAGGGATATCGAAGCGTATTTTGGCTCCAAGGACAAACAATTTTTTGAGCAGGGAATTAAAAATTTGCCCAAACGTTGGAAAGACATTGTAAATAATGAAGGAAAATATATTATTGATTAATAAATACTTTAAAAATCTTTTTTATTAATTTTAAAATCACCTTTAAAAAACGGATGAACTTATGGACCGACCTGATACAACTTGTTTTACCTTAATTATATTTCTTTTATTTTGGTTTTTTATATAAATTTAATTTTTTATATTATCTTTTTTCATCTCATTTCCTTTTCTTTAATGTAGGTAATTTATTTTTAATTTTTATTTTATTTTATTTTTATTTTTTTTGCAGTTTTATCTTATTTTATTTCATTTTATTTTCTTTAATGTAATTTACTGTAATATATTTTGTTTTATTTAATTTTAATTCATACTTTTTTAATGTAATTAAGTGTATTTTAGCTTTTCATTTCATTTTACTTTATTTAGTTTAATTTAATTATAATTTATTTTATTTTATTTTTTTGACTTTATTCAATTTTTTGTTTTTTTTTTCATTTTATTTTGTTTTATATATTATATTTTAACTGAATATCATTTAAATTCCGCTTCGAACGCATACGAGTACATCTACTCACTTGCCACAAATTAAAAATTCATCACTTGCTTGCAACAGGCGCATGCAATCGCCTAAAAGGTGCTCAAAATGTTTGGTGTTGAAAGCAATCAGGTAACGAATTTATGAATGCATGTATTTACACGCTTAACATATGCAACATCTGTGCTGGCGTGCATGTTGCACCTTTGGTAGTAAAAGGTAATTCATCTTTAAAAAATGCTTTATTTATCCTTTGGTTGGAAATATTTCTTGAGACACATAAAACCGTATTCGGAACGTGCATGCGAGTAAATATGTATACAAGCACGTGTGTATACTCGTAATACATTTACATATACATACAAACATATGTATGTGCATAGCTCGTGCAGGCCTGCTGTTGCATGCTCGCTTGTTGCACTTGAATTAAGTAATTACGACGTGACTCAGTACGTAATTTTTTCTTTGACTCCACATTCAAAATTTCAGGGGGGTTTTTATATGTGGGTATGTATGTACGTACTTAGAGAAATTATGGTCCAAACTCGTATTATCATTTGTACTGCATAAGTGCAGGTGTATGTATGAGCAAAGGAATTTCTGAATGGCAGTTTGGCATGTTGTTGGTGCCAATGCCACACTTCAATGTCCGATTTAAACGAAAAGTATATATCTTATTCCTCTTTGTGAGCTTATACGTCCATATGTATGTATTTACGAACATCAATACCCAACGCACAGAGATTACTGCTATTTTCCCCTAAAATTATTGGATCTACAATATTTAGTTGAGAGTAAGAGTTTCGGAGGACGCGAATAAAATCGCAGATAAGTGATTTCATCCCAAGTGATTTAAGTATTTTGGACGTGGTCTCAAATTTTTCAGGAAATTGGTTTATTTGTAGCTTAAATTATATAAGAAGTGAACTGCGAAGTACTCCTAAATTGGGTCGATTTGCAAAAAAAATTTGGATGATTGAATTTGTGCCACCTTAGGTGCGCCTTATATACATTAATAAGCAGATACTCGATATTTTGATTTGGTTCGGTGTAGGTATTTGAATAAATTCCAAATGTTAATGGGTTTTACTATGAAACTTTCAGATATGACTGAGCATAGTCCCAGCTATATATATGATATAATTGGCGCGTACACCCTTTTTGGGTGTTTGGCCGAGTTCCTCCTCCTATTTGTGGTGTGTGTCTTCATGTTGTTTCACAAATGGAGGGACCTACAGTTTCAAGCCGACTCCGAACGGCAGATATTTTTATGAGCAGCTTTTTGATGGCAGAAATTCACTCGGAGGTTTACCATTCCCTGCCAAGTCCCAGCTACTAATATCAAAAATAAGAAGCAAATCTATGTTAAGCGTTTTTTTTTAGTTAAAAAAGGCAAAAAAATTGTGAACAAAAACATCAAATTTTTTAAAAAGTGTATCCTATCCTTTGGTAAAATCTGAGCTCTGAAACCTGCTGGGGTCTTGTGGATATGCACAAAACTCATCAGACCAATCGTCACTTAAGCCGCTGTTGCTTGGTGGCGATAGACCATGGCTAAGTGCACACGTCGAGAACTATACAGACTGCAAAGAAGTTTAAAGTATGTTTACGAGGGCCATGAGTACAACTCCCGGCGATGCCCCTAATGCTATGCTTGATTTGCTTCCCTTGGATCTTAAGATACAGGAGGAAGCAATAACTTAAAAGTGTAAACGCCAAAAATTGTGTTTCTGACACAAAGATGAAACTTCGGAACACAGAGAAATCTTTAAGATGTCATCTGTGTAGTATCCACTGTTTTTGGCACCTAAGGACGATCTTATGCCCATAGTTTCATTTGGAAGGTAATTTGATTCGTGAGCAATGGAGTCATCCCGAGTGCATTCAAAGAGGTTTGACGGATATTTTCTTTTCTTTCTGGGTCCAAGCATGAAATAGATTCTGGAGTCGGATGTTACTTTAACGAGAGTATTAAGCTATGGTTGGAATGGCAACTGTTTTCCAAATGCGAATTTTTACAATTCTTGAAGAAGCAGAATGGATAATTGCGAGGAAATGGAGCGTGAAACAGATTGGAATCTTTAGTGGTTGTCAGGCTACACTGAAGACCCTGGAGAACGCAAAGCAAACCTCAAAGATTGTTGAAGAATGTAAGAAGAAGCTAAATTCTGTTGCAAGACGGAATAAACTTGTACTTATATGGGTTCCAGGACACCGCAGTTCTGCGGTCCAACGATTATGTATGCAACTTATACAAAGAACGATGACCCAGTCTAGAACTTTGCAGAACTGCAAAGTATTTTGTGACAAGCCCGAACAAAAAACTGTCGGCCTTTCTTCTAAAACTTGGCGGGAAAGTCGTTCAGTTGATAGTCGGTATTATAACAGGACATAACCCGTAGGATCAGCATATGACCACAATTGGAATTATTAAAGACCCGAGCTGCTTGTCTTGCTTAGAGGAGGCGGGTGGCACTGAGCATTTTCTCCGTGAGTGCCCTGCCTTTGCTAGTGCAAGGCTACGCTTTTGGGTTCCGATGTAATGGGAATGAGTAATTTTCGTTCTCTCTACCTGGAGGATATTTTCAGATGTGCCAAAGAATCTAGAAAATTCTCATTGGACTAGCTATCTCTGTTTCTGTCTCTGTCTCTGTTTCTTCTCTGTCTCTGTCTCTGTCTCTGTCGCTGTCTTTGCCTCCGGCTCTGTCTCAGTCGCTGCCTCTGTCTCTGTCTCTGTCTCTGTCTCTGTCACTGTCACTGTCACTGTCTCTGTCTCTGTCTCTGTCTCTGTCTCTGTCTCTGTCTCTGTCTCTGTCTCTGTCTCTGTCTCTGTCTCTGTCACTGTCACTGTCTCTGTCTCTGTCTCTGTCTGTACTTTATCCTATCTCTTTCTTTCTGTACTTCTCTCCTTTCCTCCTTGACTATCTACCCTTTTGCTTTCCAGAGCTTTGAATACAATGTGTTTTTTGAAGAAGTTACCAATCACTCGGTGCACGCCGTTTGCAAATAATAATAGTGAAATAATATTCTATCTTCAAAAATCACAAAAAAAATATATAGAAGTGTTAAACAGAACCGAAGATATTTCTCTTCAAAGAACTCTGAACCAAAATTTTCAAAATTGAATTAATCTCTAAATTGTAAACTTTTTTTTTATTTTTCAGTTTAAGTTAATAAACTTAGCTTATGATCTAATTTGTATTCAAACATTCAGTTTTCACTTCTAAAATTAACTTCAATTCCCGGACATGGGTTCGCTCAGATGGCTTTTATGACAGGCTTTTTCATAGAAGAGATGCACTCGCAGGTTTTCTTTTTCGTACCGAGCAACGACCGCTATTAGAAAAAGCTTTTTCTATACTTTGATATCTCATGTCCTCAGTGGACTTCGAAGCTGAATCTAAGATATAGGAGTCACGCACAAACTAACTCATCTTCTTCTGCCCTCATTATTGAATTTAACTTTTGCCAAAATAGTACTGCATTCGTACCTCAAAAGTACGCCTGGTATGGCTGCCCGGATGTCTTCCTTAAATTGTATTATAATACTTAGCTTGTGCATAATTGTCACAACTGATTAAAGGTCCCTTCTTTGTTTTTGATTTTTGTCAGAGCTCCCATACCTGATTTACGAAAACATATTCTCCAGCAGCTGTATACACCTTTCATCACCTTTTATTCCTTCAGCCCATTCTCCTAAATTTTGGACCGCTGCATCGTCTCTTTAAATTTGTCGCGGCGGGTTATTTTCGCCAAGGAGTTCTCAGGATTTATCGATACAAAACACATAACCTCTCGCTCGTGGGCAGTAGCCAGTCCGGCATGAGCGGTCAGTGACTGCGCCAATATGCACAAGTAAATACTCACATCGCATTGCATATCGGAGAGGCCTTAAGAAATTTTCCTACATATTATATTTTCCGATGACTAAATCACATTCTCCTTTGCTACGATTCCTCTAGTCTGCCAAACCTAATTAAATCCAATTGCGATACTGCAATGCATTGGGTAAGCTTTAAGCTTATCCTCCCGCATGCGCAGCGAACTTAGAAGCCAAATCGCATGCATGCGAGATAAACACATACATTTTTTGTACTTACATACATACGTACGTATGCATTTGAAAATGTGGCATGCATCAACTAAACACTTAAGTATTTGCTGCCACTTAAACTTTCGTCAATTTCCGCTTGCTTGCGTTCTATGCCGCCGCAATTTTCCACTGTTGCTTTCCTTTGCTATTTGTTTTTTTTTTTGGTTTTTGTTGTGTATTTTTAAATGCTTGCCGTAAAACAAATTTCTTTATTTTTGCAAATTTTCTGCACTCTATTTATCTTGCCTTTATTATTTTTGGATTTTGTTTTTCTATTACCTTTTGGAATTTATTATATTTTCTTCTATTTCCACTTCTTCATTTTCATTTCAGCCGGTAATTTAGACGCTTAAGCCGCCCTTCGTGTGTATTAACACTTAGAGCGCTTTGGACCGCAGTAGGTTGTGTACTTACGAGTACATATGCAGTTGCAGCAGCGGTGCATACACATACGTACTTACATACATGCCCCATGAGTGGCAAGAACATTTCTATTTAGCTGCAACAAACCAGAAAGCAAAATAAATATTGTAATATACAAATGTATGCGTATTTATATATGCATAAATATTTATATACATAGATATATGTAATGCAAATATGTATTAGTTATATTTACATGCATACAAATATTTTTCAAAAGCTGGTGGGGAAGCCAAATCTATTGCAGCGTCTAATTTTTCCCAGGTACAAATGTGCGGATTATGAGCGACCATTCCTATTGCCTAGAGTCCCTCAAGAGAGTATATACACATACATATGTATGTATATATTATATTAGGGTTGGTCAATTTGTATGGAACGATTTTTGTTGGCTTCATTCCTAGCAGATTCGGCTTCTACATGAAATTCCAAAAAAAACACGTCCACTAGAGCAAAATCAATTTTGAGCTCCCCAAATTTTGGAAGAAGCTGTCTTTAGCCGTATGGGTTGGTGCGTGACTACCATTCGGAAAACGTAGGTTCGAATCTCTGTGAAACATCAAAATAAATAAAAAGTATTTTCTAATAGCGGTCGCCCACCTCGACAGGCAATGGCAAACTTCCAAAACCATGAAACGGCTCCTCAAACCGTGAGAAAGCTCCTCATAAAAAATATCTATCGTTCGGTGTAGGCTTAAAAGTGTAGGCCCTTCCATTTGTGGAACAACATCAAGATGCACGTCACAAATAGGAGAATATTAAAAAAATCATTTTTTTTTAATGGAAAACAAAATAATGTATTCGTACCAAAAAATACTCAAAAAATATTCTTACTTCTATCTCTATCTCTGCCTTTATCTCTATCTCTATCTCTGCCTCTATCTATATCATTATCTCTATCTCTATCACTATCTCTATCACTATCTCTATCTCTGTCTCTGTCTCTATCTCTGTCTCTACCTTTATCTCTATCTCTATCTCTATCTCTATCTCTATCTCTACCTCTATCTCTATCTCTATCTCTATCTCTATCACTATCTCTATCACTATCTCTATCTCTATCTCTATCTCTATCTCTATCTCTATCTCTATCACTATCTCTATCTCTATCACTATCTCTATCACTATCTCTATCTCTATCTCTCTCTCTCTATCTCTATCTCTATCATTATCTCTATCTTTCTCTTTACCTTTATCTTTATCTCTATCTCTGCCTCTATCTCTATCTCTGTCTCTATCTCTATCACTATCACTATCTCTGTCTCTATCTCTATCATTATCTCTATCACTATCTCTATCACTATCTCTATCTCTGTCTCTATCTCTGTCTCTACCTTTATCTCTATCTCTATCTCTATCTCTATCTCTATCTCTATATCTGTCTCTGTCTCTATCTCTGTCTCTATCTCTATCATTATCTCTATCTCTATCTCTCTCTCTATCTCTATCTCTATCTCTATCTCTCTCTCTCTCTCTCTATCACTATCTCTATCTCTGTCTCTATCTCTGTCTCTACCTTTATCTCTATCTCTATCTCTATCTCTATCACTATCACTATCTCTGTCTCTATCATTATCTCTATCTCTATCACTATCTCTATCACTATCTCTATCTCTGTCTCTATCTCTGTCTCTACCTTTATCTCTATCTCTATCTCTATCTCTGTCTCTATCTCTATATCTGTCTCTATCTCTTCTATCTCTATCATTATCTCTATCTCTATCTCTATATCTGTCTCTATCTCTATCTCTATCTCTGTCTCTATCATTATCTCTATCTCTATCACTATCACTATCTCTATCTCTATCTCTACCTTTATCTCTATCTCTATCTCTACCTCTCTCTCTATCTCTATCTCTATTACTATCTCCATCTTTCTCTTTACCTTTATCTTTATCTCTATCTCTGCCTTTATCTCTATCTCTATCTCTGTCTCTGTCTCTATCTCTACCTCTATCTCTACCTCTATCTCTATCTTTATCTATATCTATATCTATATCTATATCTATATCTATATCTATATCTATATCTATATCTATATCTATATCTATATCTATATCTATATCTATATCTATATCTATATCTATATCTATATCTATATCTATATCTATATCTATATCTATATCTATATCTATATCTATATCTATATCTATATCTATATCTATATCTATATCTATATCTATATCTATATCTATATCTATATCTATATCTATATCTATATCTATATCTATATCTATATCTATATCTATATCTATATCTATATCTATATCTATATCTATATCTATATCTATATCTATATCTATATCTACATCTATATCTATATCTTTATTTTTATCCTTACCTTTATCTTCACCTATATATTTTTCTTTATATTAAAAATTGTTCTATACAAATTGAGTCACCCTAATATATTAGAAACGATGTTAAAAAAATTGGCCCGCCCTTACAGTTATATATATACAAATACTTATATTCATGTATTTAATGCATGTAAATACTTAAAGAGCCTTAAGTTTTTTCTAAGCACTTAGTATATGCATACTAGGGATGTCAATACTAGCGGAAAGTTTTGATATAGTGATTTCGGGATATTTTTAAAATAATTCCGACAATTCGGGATTCGTGCCGGGACTCGCCTGGGGGCTTAAAATAATAGCATAATGCAAGTAAAAATCCAATAACTGGAAACGCTGTACAAAGTATGATATAAAATAATTTAAAATTGAAGGGAGAGGCTTTTTAGAAACATCATCCTATCTCATCCTTTATCTCGTACTTAATAATTCATAAAAATCTCATACTTACAGACAATTCTGAAAGTAATACATTTTTCATATTTAGAAACGCATACATCACTAAAGAAAATGCAAGTACAAGGTACAAAATAGGTATTAATTCATATAAAAACCACATTAAAAAAATTAACGAAGATATGCAACACCAAAACCTTGAATAATATTTATTCTACTGCATAAAATAAACATAAGTAATCATTTATAACTAAAGAAAAATTAAAAATAAAAAGCAGGTATTATTGGAATAAACCAACTTTTGCTGCTTTCCTTGCGATATTTCAAATTTTTCTAAAAATCGGATTAATACTGAAAAGAATGAATGAAGAGCTCCGGGATCGCGTGATTGCCATCCCTAGTGCTTACAAACATATGCATTTTCCCTTCGAGGTATTCTGTTCCCCGTCGCATTTCTAGACGTGCGCACAACAAAAACAATCACAAACATAAAATTAGCGCGCGTCACCAGCAAGCCACAAGAGCCATAAATGAAGATTTACTTCTGCCTTTTAGTAACTGCCAGTCGTATCTGTTAGGATTTTCAACTATTCTCTGAATGGTGTTTATATTTATTTTGCGTAAATACGAAATTAATGATTAGGGAATTTATTTCGACACTAAACGTACCTACAGCGGCACAAATCTTGCTGTTTTGTAAAGTATTTCAACTACTTAACTATTAAGTGATTCACAAGGTGCCAAGGTATCCTATAAGCTCATGTCCTCAAGTTTTTAACTGTTAAATACATGCGTAGAGGATTCGGAACCACAATCAACTATTTTTTAACTGTGTGGGAATTCATAATATACGAGTATCTTCTTCGCTGTGTACCTTGCGAACCACCTAATACCCAGTATATTTAAATTACACCTTTCTTCTTCTTTCATAGCGTTACAACGCGGGGTGCGTCAAAGCTTCCTTCAAAATACTCCTCCAAAGCGGTCTATCTTGAGCTGTTGCTTCGTAGTTACGTATTCCCAGCTTCTTAAGATCGTGTTCCACTGCGTCTATCCAACGGTTCTTCGGTCTGCCTTTGGCCTTCACGCCCATTAGCTCACCTGTGCAAAGTTATATTAGGTACTTGTTTTTATTCGGGGTTTTAATTCAGACTTTGTTTTCCCATATACTCTAAAGCTGTACCTCTCTTGTGCGTTCGGAGTTAGAATACGCCGTCTTTTGTTTTTTCTTTTTTTTTAGACTATATCATGCATGTCATGTTAGTAGGTTATATCCGTTATGATTTGCGTTCTTAGCACTTCACTGATCCAATTCCATCCTATAAAGTCGGTGCTTGCTCATTGAGCCAAAATCCATAGATTTGAGAAAAGCCTCACTTTCGTTTTCGACTGCATAAATGTGGCGGTTGACTCCCCATCAATCAAGAATTATTAATTTGAATCAAGAAAATTAATTTAAATATTCCTAATTGTGATATTTGCTGGCTAGGAATGGTTACAACTAATTTGCCGATTTCTAGAACGTTGAGAGAATTGAGTTCCCTTTTAAATCCCATTGGTCTTAATATTTGCTCCTCATTTTTCCTACTATTTTCTAACTAAATTAAGTATAAGAAAAAAATTGTGTATAAGAAAATTTTAATACTAATGTTTCTCCTTCGCTTTTCTCATTCCCCTTTCACCACTTTTTCGATTAATGGTGCCACAACCATCGAATTAAAGTCAATGGCCAATAGGAGATAAACATCTAACTAAATCTATACTTAACCATTTGGGGATGAGCCCGCTCGATGGGCGAGCGTCGCTGAGGACGAGAGGTATTGGAGTGCGCAGTAAAGAAAATAAATACGTTGAATGTTATAAAAACTAAGGCTTTATTTAATATAAGAAATTTTTTTCATAAAATCTAAAAATAATTATAAACAAACTGCTGTCACTGCTAATGTTGAAATGCCTGAGTGGATTCCTTATTGCATGGATTTCACTTCCACTTGAAGAAGTAATGGCGGCATCTTCCGTCTTATCAGATTTAAAGTAATACTCGTATTAGTGAGAACTGTCACTATCTATCGTATCATCTCCAGATCGCTTAGCCACCACGCGTAGCATAAAATATAAAATATATAAAAAAGCATTCTGGTTCCACTGGCAATGACACTGAGAGACTGAATCGAAGGACTGAAATTCGTTCTGACTCTAACGTCGTCTTACATCGTAAGTTTACATTATAAAGAAGATAAGACTTCATTGCTAATGGCCCCTAATGTCTTTGAATGAAAACATGACTCTTTTACTATATCTATGCGTATCTTATCGCTCAGAACGACAGACGTCGCGAGCCTTGCAGCTACGAATTAATTAGGACGGTTATATGCCGACACTCGTCCCCAAAGGGTTAAATCACATCGATAGCTCAAACTAAAATATGTATCAAGTACTAAACCACAATTTTTTGAAGACTTAGTTTCGCACAAAGTAATCCACAAATACCGACAAATAAGTTAAGATTTTAGACTCAACAGGGGATATCTCAAAACAAAATGAGGATTATTTCACGTTTGAAAATGTGTTTAAAAAAGAAAGAGTCGCAACTTAAGAAGCTCTTGTGATCTTCTAAAACAAACTTCTCTTGCCAACAAGTGCGATTTTGGACTAAGTGAGCAGTAAAGTCCTCGCTCGATAAACAAAACTATAACTTTATAACGTCCGTCCCAACGTATAGCGCAGAAGCTTGGACGATGACAATATCCGATAAAGCGTCTCTTGGAGTGTTTGAGAGAAAGATTTTGCGGGAAGATTTTTCGTAGGCGATGGAAGAATGATAAACGACATAGACATAGTGCAGCGAATAAAGATACAGCGGCTCTGTTGGCTGGGTCAATACGTCCGAATGAATACAAACGCTTCTGCTCTGAAAGTATTCGATGCGATACCAGCTGGTGGTTATCAATGGAAGAGAAAAGCCTTTACTCCGTGGAGGAAGACTTGGGTTCACTTGGTGTGTCCAACTGGAGGCGGTTAGCTCGAGAAAGCGCTTTGTTAAACTCAGCCTAAATCGCGTAAACGATTATCGCGCTACTCAAGAAGAAGAAGAAGAAGTAATTGAAGGTCAATCAAATTTATCGGCCTTTAATTTTTCGGATAGGAATTTGGTAGATTTTGCTCAAAATAGAGCTCAACCGTTCCAATTTGAGCCTTTTGGTGCACGTCAAGCTATTTTAACTGAAAGATTTTTTGTTTTAAATCGTGGCAGTTCTTATTTTTTGCACTGAAGTGGATCGATATTTTGTTAATTTCTAGTTCGGTCACATTTGATCAAAGACAAATCCAAATTACAAAAAATGTATCGCTCTTTTGGTTGTTCAGTAACAATTTTTGAGCTGCAAAGGGGTGGCAACACGTGCAAATTTCTAGAAAAATTCTGAGCATGAAGTTTTGTAGCCAACTTGAGCCAGTAGCTCGAAAGTCGCATTGATTTTTGCCAATTTTTTCCCCTGAAAGAAAGTGGCGTTCCTTTGATTTCTCAGCACTCCCCATATGGTTTGCTGGGTTCTTAAGCCCGCCATGTCATAATATAATACTTACGTGCTTACCTCATTGCAAGTCCATACGATAAATATTCCGGAATTTTGCCCATTGAGTTGGATTAGTTGTGATTAAAGTTGTAATTTCCTTAGCCGTTTAGTCAAATGTGGCTGATTGTCGGCACTTTCAAACACTTACAAATATGCAGTCTCACACATGCGCATACTTGGCTACTTACGAAAGTACTTTTTCACTACTTGGCAATATTTCTTAAGATTAACCACATATTTTCTTTCATTTATAACTTGATAAAAAATATGCATAAGATAATGGTTTTAGATAAAGGGTGCTAAATTATGATATTTTTTCTTAAAATACGTTTCGTGCTTGAACCAATTTTTGTTCAGAAATTATCGTAATTGCATTTTTCAGTAATTGGAATATGTAGAGTAAAAAGGTAGGTGTATAAAAACGGCGGCACGCTTAAGCCCAAAGTAATGCCTATTGGAAAAATGAGATTTAGAGTTTATCGCTCTTTCTAGCTTCTCTGACGAACTCTATCAAGTGTTTTAAGGGGTCGCGGTAGTCTAGAGCTCGAAAATTTTGGGTTCAAGAATTCAGGAATTTTGTTTTAGAATAAAAAAATAAAAAACGATATTTAAATTTTTAAGGCTTATTATTTAATTTCTTTTTTTTAATTTTAATAATTTTAAAAATGGCGCTGAAGTTGACCCTCCCCAAAAAGTGGACTGGGACGATGTTCTCCATTCTGATTCTTCTATTGTATTTATCTGAAACACAAAAACCAAAAAAATATCAATCAGTAAGACTGTAGCTATGTCCCGTACTAGAATAAAAAACAAAAAAAAATATTTGACAAAGTACCAAGGTTTTGAGTTTGACACTCTAAAAATCGGATTTTTCCGTTTTTTAATCAAAAAAATACAAAATAATTGAAATACGAGTAATAATCTGATTCTAGTACTATCGATAACCATTGATGTTGTGATATTCAAATTTCAGATTCGGTTGAATAGTTTTTTTTTTTTTTTGGATAACACTAGTCGGAAAAAAGTAGTTTTGAGATAATTGAGTTTAAAGTTTTGAGAGTGGCCGTATGACGAATCTGACTCTACCTGCCAAAAGGGCTGTAGAATCGAAAATACTAAGAATATCCTTACAAAAATTTGACAGTATATTCTTCAAAGCCTATACTTTCGAAATATCAAAAAACAAAAAATCGATTATTTGAAAGTTCTAGACCACCGGAACACCTTAAATCAATGCTCAAAGCCATCTAAAAAAAAGCACAGCCTGCTTTTCGAAATGCCGAGCCGGAGGTAGAAATTGTTGTATAAAGATGTGGCATGAAGACAATTCAAAAAGGACCACATCGCTGCAGTTGAATAACTTTTCAGTGATCGGGCGACAAGTTAGGCTCTCCGGTTACTTAGACAAAATAAGGCGGAATTTCGCACGGTTTTCGGCAACTTACTCACGGCTACTTAGTATAGGCAGAAATTAAATTCGACATAAAATTATACTTTAAAGTAATCATTCAGCTTTCAGTTCACATTACAGCCCTCGACAAACGATAGCTCCTCACTAGCGTTGACTATTTTCAATTTTTTTTTTTTTAATGTTTGTTATTTTTTTTTTATAAAGTCTTATAGCTCATTGTGTGACAAACCCCATTTAAATTCAAGTTTAAGATTTTATTCAAGAATTACAAAAATTCCACAAACGTTTCATCCCAATTTCATGTTTTTGAGTAGAATTTTAGAAAAATTTCTGGTATGCAGTTTTATAGTCCATTAAAGTTTAGTACAATAAAGGGTAAGATTGAAGTTGTAAAAAGATCCGGTTGGTTTTTATAATTTTTTCTTCTTCTAAGACTTGCTGCTAGCGAGTATAGTTATGCCTCATAAAACTGGTATACTTACTATATCAATGCTGTCAGCTCTCTCTCAACAGAGTTCCATTAGACCGTGTTCATACAGGCCTACTTTTGTTGCTTCAACTTTTCGCATACTCTTTTGATATTCCTGCAGTGTTCACGCACCAGGCAATTGTTAGTTTTTAGTCTACTGTCAGCAACAACATTGAGAGGAACGAGAAAACAAAGACTGCAGAGGCACAGAGCACGAGCATCACAAGTAACGATTTGCAGCAAAAAATGTTTCCTTGTATGAATACGGTCTAACTAATACTCACTAAGTATTCGTAGGCGAATGTATTTTCGACAGCTCTTTTTCAATGCTACCAGCATATGTTTATTTATACCAGTTGCTTATCTATTCGCCACTTGCTAACGCTTAGCGAATCGAAGAGGCCTATAGTATAATTGGCGCTTACACCCTTTATTGAGTGCTTAGCCGAGCTTCTCCTTCTATTTTGGGTTAAAAATAGATTCAATAGTGTAAAAACCGTAGAAATGTTTGAAACCTCTTTCAGTAATGATATTCTAAGTAAAACACCCCTTTACGAGTGGCAAGAATGCTTCAGAAGAGATCGAGGATGCCGAAAATAGTGGCAGGTCGTCAACATTGAAAACTTATGAATACCTTAATAAAGTGAAAGAAAAGTTGATCAATAACCGCAAGCTAACCATCAACGAGCTGGAAGAGGCCGTGAACATTGCCTATAGATGCGTTCAGGGCATTGTAGTGCTGCTGAAAAGTTGCTCCCAAATGGAACTGAATTTTATGCTTTCCAAAAGCTGAATCCGACCCAACATTCATCAAACGCATCATTACTGGATACGCAACGTGGGTTTATGAGTATGAAACGTAATCCAGGCATCAGGCGAGTGCGTGGAGAGCTCCGAATGAACGAATGAAACAACAGCAACAAATTGCATGCTTTTCAGTCAGAAAAGATAGCTTTGCTCACGGTTTTTATGGATTACAACGGTACTGAAACGCCACAAATTTTTGCCAGAAGGGCAGACCGTTAATAAGGACTATGGTATTATTTGAGTGTTTTGAGACGTTTACGTGAAGGAATTCGCCACAAAGGAACGGATTTGTGGGAAAATAACTCATGATAACGCACCGTCGCACAGTGTTATCATTGACCGAGAATTTTTGACCAAGAACGAAACGAATACCTTGCAACAGCCAACGAATTCATCTGGTATAGCTCCCTCCAAGTTTTTTCTGTTTGATCGAGTCGAAAAACCACTTCGGGGAGCCCGTTTTACTAGCCTAAATGAAGTAATGGAAAAATTGAAGACGCCTGGCTATGCTGAAAAAGAGTCCTAGAAATGTTTCGAGAGCTGGATTAAAAGCTGGCATAAGTGCATTGCAGTGGATGGGGAGTACTTTGAAGGTGATAATATCACTTTTGGGGAATAAACGTTTATTTTAAATTTTCTAAATATATTCCGGGAACTTTCTGATCAAGGTGCTACATATAATTTGTCCGATTGTGATTACTTACCGAGATTATCAATAAATGTCTTTTAGGAATGTTAAATGTCTCACGGAGTTAGGGGTAGACAGAGGTTCAAGAAAAGATTATTTCAAATAATTTTGTTTTGCTAGTCAATTGCTTTATTTTACAAAAATTAAAAGATATCATTAATACATCATTTTTCGACTTGACTTTAGCAAAATAAAAAAAAAATTACTAAATTAATAATTGTAAAAGTTATCGCTTTTTGTGTGGAGCCCGTTTCTCCAGCGGTGATCATCACGAGTTCTTGGAGATTCATCTAAAATCAATCGGACAAAAGAAATAAGTTTTATTAATAGATAATCTTGTGCCTGATCGAAGCTATTTTTCAGATTTTCGTTAAAAATCCGACAATTAATTGTTAAAAAAAATTGACATTTTTGAAAAAAACAAAAATCCTTCGATCAGACACGAGTTTTTTATGCTTTTCAAAAGCAGTATAAATTTGATTGAAATCTACCAAGCGGTTTTTAAGTTACAGTAATCATTCCAGTTCAAAAAACATACCTTCTCGAGTGTTATCGTTAGAAGTCGGTTGCTTGCAGCTGCTGCTAGCTACTTGCTCCAGGTTCCAGGGTGGAAATCAGCCGAGGAGGAGGAATGTTATAGTGTTAGTGGGAGCATGCCCCACATACCATTGGTGTGACGGCACTTTTGATGATGTTTCAGACATTTTGATTCATACCTCCTGACTAAAAAAAAAAACGCTACTTGTTCTCGAACACTTCGGGGCGCCCGAGCGCCCTTTGTTAATTGTTGAATAACTTGAAAAGTATTTGTCGAATTCACTTCAAATTTTCACACAATACTTTTAAGATATTATACTTGGAGAAAATGTAAAACAAAAATTCAATATTTTGAAAATTCTGACTACCCCTAACCCCATAAACTTATAAAGGCGTCAAATTGCTTTTTCTAACTGGCTAATGAAGTGCTAAGCAACCCGTTGAGGAGTAGTCACGCATGACCACCAAAAATTGAAAAATATGAAATCTGCATATAATAAAAATATACCGTTAGATAGCCTAGCCTATGCTTGTGCCTATATTTGATTTGCACATTTTTCTTTGTGGGTCAGCAAAAAATAAAGAAATAAATTTGAGATTTTTCTTACCTCTGTGCCTGTGTGCAAATAAATTGAAATTCCACATTAGTGTAGAAAATCTTATTTAATGGAATAAAAAATTGTTTTTCAAATATTTGGGTCGATATTTGTTTAACACAATAGGAAATATTTATTGCTTAATTATACATACATACAAATATATGTGTGCATTCATTTTACATTTGTGATTACCCACATAGGTATATACGAGTATACTAGGCTACTCAATAAGTTTTGCGGTGCGATAAGAAAAACACAATTTTATGTCTTGAAATACACTTTATTATTCAGTACTATACTCAAGTAAAATATTGAGCAATGCGGGTATAAGAATATGTGATCAGCATTCGGAAATATAATAGTATATTTTTTTCATTATTTCTTGATAATATTTACTTTTACTATAGATGGCTTTTTTAAGACAAATTTACATACTTTAGATTAAAAACAAAGGAAAAATATACTTTTGCCTAATAATTTTTTTTATAGCCGAAGGCCTTAGCAGCTAGTGCTTGTTCCTCTTTTTCTTACCTTTTAAGTGGAATAGTCATTTATAATTATTACTTTTTTCAATACATAAATGAAAATAATTTTTTTTTAATATTTCTACCATGAAGGTTTTCAATTAAATTTCCTCCAAAAAATAATACATCCCCAAAATTTGAAAAATAAAACAAAACACATACACACGAGTACGAGTATGTACATATGTATAGCACAACCGATTATATGGCTGTATGTACGCGGTACAACTATTTGAGTTAAGAAATTTTAGACAAAATTAAAAAAAATTAATTAAAAGATATATTCATACTTCATACTTCATTACATAACCAGTTGCAATTTAATAAAGCTATAAATATATACAGTGGTGGTCAAAATAATAGCAGCGCGATTTATCCGTTGAAGAGCGTTGGCTGATTAAAGGGCTAAGCGAAAATGGCAAAAGTATTTATGAAATCGCTGCTAGAGTAAATCGGCATAGGAATACCATCATCAACTACTCGTAAGGCCTTCCTATCGTCGAGAAAAATTTCAGTTCAGGATTGGCCAGCACTAAGTCCCGATTTTAAACCAATTGAGGAACTCTAGGGAATATTGTCGGCCCGTATTTATAAAGATGGTCTGCAGTTTGATACTATCAAAGGCCTGAAAGGTGCTTTAGTGGAAGAGTTGGATAAGTTAGGTGATTCCACTCTTCAAAACTTGACAGACTCTAAGCCTAAGCATATAAATGATGTTCTTTATCAAAATTAAAAACATATTAAATATTAGAAAATCAAAAGTTTTAGAAACTTTGAAAAAAAGTGTAAAGAAAGGCCAATGCACATATACTTATTTCATATGAAGTTATTTTAATTTCTTTTTTAATTTAATAAGTTTAGTAAAGTTGAATTTTTGTTGTACAATATAATTTTTGTTTCCTATTTTTTCTTAATATATATTTAAATTATTGGTTGAACCTTTCTCCTGCTTCTTTATAGTTTTTTTATTTGAAAATACGCTTGCACATTTACTTATTTCTGTGAGGAGTTTTAACTTCTCATCAGACGCATAACTAATCTGACAGTAATTGCACAGGTGGGTAGGTAGGTTATATAGCTTACCTGGGGTACGGTACACTACAAGTAGCCGTTTTGATACCTTAATGTGGAAAAAAATTAGGGAAGAGAAAACCGTCTACAGCCATCCAGTGTTGTTGATGTAGTGGAGGAGAGAAAATGGATCTAAGCTGGAGAATTTCTTTAAGCCATCCCGAAAGGGCACGCTAAGGAATCTCAAGCGCCTAGCCGCCAGAGCCGGACATTTGCAGATAAAGTGCTCAAGAATCTCTTTCTCTGCAGAATCTCCACAGCTTCTGCAACAGGGGTTGTACGAAATTCCAAGCTTCTCCGCATGAGTACCGATCACCCAGTGACCAGAGAACATCGCAATGAGTTTGGAAATTGAATGGCGGGGGATCCTCATCACCTTAAACATTTTGTGTCTATCGTATTGAGACCATAGTGTTTTCGAAATAGCACACGATGAGACAGACCTCCATCTCTATTGTTTTTAGAAAGAAATTGTGTAGTTTCCCTTTAACAACGGACAAAGGGACACCGATGTCTGAGAGGGACAGCTGAAACCGGTTCTGTCGATCCCTTCCTGGCAAGCTCATCTGCAATTTCATTTCCCTCTATATTCCTGTGCCCAGGAACCCAGACAAGGGAAATGTTTCCTGCACGTTCGAGACGTTTGAGTTCCTCCTTACAGGAGTTTATGAGAAGAGAGCTGCAATACGGCGACGACAGGGCCTTGACCGCAGCTTGACTATCGGAAAAAAATATTAATGTCTCGCTCACAACAGCGATGGCTATGCATTTTGCATGCTTTTAGGATCGCGAAGACCTCTGCTTGAAAAACGCTACTCGTTTCCGGAATTTTAAATGAAACCGAAATATTAGTTGAATTAGAGAAAACCCCCACACCCACTCCAGATTCCATCTTGGATTCGTCTGTGAAAACAGAGGAACCTATATCCGTGCCGACTCTCCTCTCTTTCCAATCTTGGCTGCTCAGAAAGATAGCTCTAGCACAACCCTCTAAGCCCAGTTTGTGGATGGAGTGATCAGTGCGAAGTACAGAGAAGGAAGGGGAGATCTGCTTCAAGATGCTACTATGTCCCACAGGAAGTTGCCTCCAGAGGCCAATCTCCTTCAAGCTAACAGCGCTCTGAGCAGTAAGAGATTTAACTTGCAGATCCACGGAAAGTAAGTGCAGAATGACGTTGAGGGTGAATAGCATCAACTCCGTTTTGTCAGAGTTGACTCTGAGACCGCTACTGGGGGCCCATCTGCTGAGTGTAGCCAGTGCACCTTCCAAAATTTCAGCCATTATTGATGGGAAAGGTCCTGAGACCATTAGGACCAAGTCATCAGCATATGCTACCACCTTTACCCCACCCCTGTTCGAGTGAGCTAAAGCTTCATCAATAGCTACTCCGCCACCCTGCGGTGTACCCCTATGTACGAACCTAGTGATTTTAGCCCCTACTGCCACAGCATTTATTTCTCTATCACCAAGCAGGGACGAGATCCAGAGTTAGAAAGGTCTTTCTACCCCTAGCCTATTTAGAACAGCGACAATGGACTCAGCCGTAAAATTATTAAAGGCCAGAGATTTCTCTACATTCCCTACTACCTCATGTAAGGCTGTCTCTTTAATTTATTACAGATTTTAATTTTAATTACAGATTTTAAGTTAAGCGCGAAAAAGTAGATCATCTACTTCTGTATATGTATGTGAACGTATTATAACACACATTTAGTAGAAACAGTAGATGTTGGGCTTAAATACGCACCAAAAAGACGTACATATTTCATTAGAAAAAAGGTGCAGCCTATGTTTGTAAATCTAGTGTTCAATTCGTTTTGCATTTTTCCCGTTATCTTTTCGACTTATATATAAATACATTAATTAACCACGTATTTGTGTATACAAATTTCTGTACACTGGAAGCATTCCGCTCTATTTTCGTATATATTTTACACCAACAATGTTAACAACCGCAATAAAAGAGTCGATAATAAAGTTCGAAATTCGCTGATAAAGTAATTGATGTCATATAAAGCATTGAGCATAAATTTTACTCAGCAGTCGTGGCCGAGTGGTTAAGGCGTCTGACTCGAAATCAGATTCCCTTTGGGAGCGTAGGTTCGAATCCTACCGGCTGCGTAAGATGTTTTTTTTTTAATATTTTACTTTTTTTAAGAATTTTTTTTTTATATTTTATATATACTTTTATTTGCTAAATATAAATAAGTTATGCTAATTTTTGCATAAACACGACTTTTGCTGCCTTTTCATGCTTTCAGCAAATATTCTGTATGCAAATTTAGTGTATAATTAATGCCTTCTCATTCATAGCGACTTGCCATGCATTTCATGAGTTATTGCGCTATTCACTTGGTATCATTGCGCTAAAATGTATTTTTAAACTCATACGGCAGCTTTGTAATAACTGTTGTGGAACAACGTCTCATCGAGAGAAGTCTTGCCTTTTAGTTTTACTCAAATGTGTTGCAATTAAAACTCTTGCTTGCCATATATTTAAAATGTTTGCCAAACGCTTAAATCATCACAAAGAAACATGCATACACTGGCGCTTACATGATTAAGTCACTGTATATTTTAAGAATATTCGTGATATTTTTCATGCTGATTTTTTTATTTTTTGGAAATATTTCTTAAAAATAAATTCAAGCGCCATACTTTCTACGAAATTCGCAAAACTTTAACAAATTTCATAAAAATGTCATCAATATTTTCGAAATTTCAATAAGAATTTTTTGAAAATTTCTGGGTACGAGTATACAGTTCATAGCCCAGTTAATTTTAGGATAATAAAAGTAGTTGTGAAGTCGCTCAAAAATTGCGTTGATTTTTAAAAAATTTTCTTCTATATAAGTAAAAGGCTTCTCTACAAATGAATGAAAAGTATTACGAATATTCTAAAAAGTTGAAGTGACTTAGTTATGTGAGCACAAGTGAACATACATTGTGAAATAATTAGTGCCGTTGTGAGTCTAATACAAGTTATTGTTGCATGCTAGACGAGAATTATGAAGGCCTGTGAGGGAAGATCAGTTTGTTGGCCGTCGGCAAGCATAATTGCAAGGCTTTAGTGCACACCCAAGTAAGTAGGTGTAATCATCTCCGGACGAATGCCACTGCGAGTAGAAATGTTTTTAAAATATATATTTCCTGTAAGCAATTGCCCATATTTTAGCTGGCAATGCAACATTTTCTTGGTACTTTTGTTTTTCTTATTTGGGGATATTTGATGCTGTTCATTAAAAATGATTGAAACCGTTATATATATATTTCACCAAATCTGTCCGCTTCTGGGTAGTCACTTATCTCAATCTGGTCAGTTGGTAAAGGTAGAGGTCCAAGTTGAATGTTCATAGCGGGCGAAGCACATTCAATCCCACAAAGACTCAGTAAAGCCTTATATACAAAATTACAAACTGACTAAAAGATAGAGTTTAAGAGTAGAGAAAATTATTTCTGTAAAACTGAGAAATCCAGGCCTCAGCGCTGTTTTTTGTGGCTGCGCGCATTTTATCACAGCGCTTGTGTACTTCGATATATTTACATAAACATGTACTCAGATTTTTTGTAAAAGTGTAGGTGTATTATTAAAAAAACATATATTAATTATTAGCTTAATTTCTATAGAAATTTAATTTATAATCGCTTTAATTTTCCCCTCGTGCGAAATTTACTTTAAGTTAAGAGCATTTCGAGCATAACTCCTATTGAACTTATTTAGAGAGAAAATAAGAGCGTTACAAACAGTTCCTCACTTACCATCCGCTTAAAAAAACGAAACCAAGGATCGCCTTCGTTACAATTCAGCATAGAATCAAGTGATCCGAAAATTTTTATTGCCTAAATTTGTGTAGCGGCCTCCTTCTAGCGATTGGCCTTGTGCAAATGCTTCCAAACATTATTCCGGCTAATCTTCAGTTCCTGAGCAATGCCAGTCCAACTTTACGACTTCATCTTATTTACAGTGTCCGGCACTCAAAGTGTAATCAACTTCAGACGGCTCGCGCAGCTGATGCACGGGCATCAGCTGTCTGTTATTTGGCCAAATGACAGTCCAAAGTATTGTTTACAAGCGCGAGGAAGCATTTTGCCGTAAGTAAACGCGAAAAAAGAAAATCAGTAATGGATTTGAAACGTAATAGTGAGATTGTATTATATTTGGCTGGAAAATCACAACCAGCGATTGTTCGTGAGATCGAAGACCTTACAGTAAGTAAAGTTTTTGTTTATCGCACCATTACTCGTTACAATAATTCTGGTAGCATTCGAAACTTCATGGACGTGGTCATTAAAAGACTGCAACGTCACGTGAAATTGTTCCAAAAGTGAAGAAGCGACTTGAGCGAAGGCCCCGACGAAGTACCAATCAAATCGTGAAAGAACTGAACATACAAATATCTGGCCGTAGCATCGACAGCATACTGAAAAATGATCTCAAAGTCAAGCCTTACAAGATCTAAAAGGCGCATGATCTCACACCAAAGCAGCAACAAGTCAAACTTGAGAGAGCAAAGGAGTTGCGATGCTTGGCCAAAAGCGGTCACTTTCCGAATATTGTGTTTTCTGACGAGACATTTTTTCAAATTGAGCAATTCGTAAACTCCCAAAACCATAGTTTTCATTTGACCAACCGTTCATACAAGAATTTGAGTCATCGATTGGCCACCAGGAGGCAGCACCTGCCACACGTAATGTTTGGGTCGCTTTAACCGCAGATGAGGACTCTCCAATCGTTCGGAGCATCGAGCCTGACGTCAAGGTAAATACGAAATATTATCGAGAAAGTATTCTAGAAGTTACTTTGAAGCCGTGGGCAGACAAACATTTCGATGGCAGACCATGGGCGTTTCAACAGGACTCGGCACCGTCTCACAAAGCTCAAGTGAACCATCATAACGTCCACACAATGGCTCTCAAATTCAACAGACGCGAACCCAATGGATTATTCTCTTTGGGTCATTCTAGAGAGCAAGAACCGAGCTAAAAGATTCACCAGTCTCGAGGCGCTGAAAAAAGCCATTGTCGGCGAGTGGGCCAAAATATCTGTAAGTCACATTCAGGCAGCTTGCGATTTGTTTCTGGACCGTCTCAAGGCAAAAGGTGGTCATATCGAGCAAAAGTAAATTGATTTTTAGTTTTGTAGTACCAATCAAATCTTACTTTGAATTGAATAAAATTAATTTTCCAAACTAAATTTATGGCCTTTTTAATTGGTTACGCTTCGAGTGCCGCACACTGTATTGTTATTTTCGACGATTCGCCTACCAGAGTGTGCCTCATATTCGACGTCCATATTACCAGAATGGAATCATTGAAAATGCCAGATAGCTCCTCTGTTCAAGACTTGTCCATCAAGCAACATAAATTTGTCCATCAACCAGCATACATTTTGAGTGCCTAATTTCATACTGCAAAGCTCTTTGTATCTTCAGGTGGCTTACCACCTTTTAAACTCTATCGCAAACCTTAAAAATTGTGTAGTATCAGTCATATTTCCATAATTTCATCCGCTGAGTTGAAAAATTCTACATCTATTGAAGTAGTCACTGCAATAAGAACTTTTCAATTTCCAAATTCCACTCAATTAAATTATAAATTATCTGTAATTAGTTATCTGAATGCGCAATCGCACTTAATAAATCAGCAAAATATGAAGCAATAAAACAAAAATATAAATAAAAGCGTAAAAAGTGGCATAAAAGCAAGTGGAGGTGAAGTCTGAACATTTCCTCCAACAAGCCGATATTTTATTTTACGATATATGGAAATTAAATTGTTTCGAGAGTTTCGAATGTGCGCAAAACTGCAGGTAGCTGACTGCGATTGGATTTTCTTTGCTTTTTATTGCAAAAAATAAATAACTGATAATTTAGTGTACGCGCACGAATAAGTGGTTCGATTATTAAATTGCAATTGCAGCCAATGTGGCGAAGTGTTTAATAAAAATAAAACAATTTATTGAGACAAAATGCGCATTAGGGATGCCCTTAATAGTGCAAAGTTTGCATTTATATATAATGTGAATTATGAAATCTCAGAGCTATTCATAAAATCGAAAAATTCGTTTGATATCAAGGCAATTTTTTCTTTTCTATTTATTTTTTTTTTTGTCGGAAAAAACTGGCGCTTCATCTCTCTGACAACTTTAATCATTACTCAGCTAGGCTGCATGACGGCCTTCAAAGAAATCCGCAAATTCAACAAAATCCTTTTGGAATGATCGAAAAGTGAAGTTATGTGAGTTAGCTGGCATATTGCATGAGCATTTGACTGTGAGAAGGCTCTGTTCAAGGTGGGTGTGTGGAACTTCGACTTGCTGCCACATCCAACGTATTCGCCAGATTTGTCTCCAACCCATTATTCTGGTATATTTAATCCTGGGACGGATACTAGTTACCGTTATGGCTGTCCATATGACATCAAATATTTCATTTACTTGCAGCATAGCATACCGGCTACGGTTCTTTTACTGTACACAAATCCTCACATAATATTAATTCAAGACCCGTTGGTTTCTAAAGGACAAATATAGGGTTTGGGAGATATAAAGTGGGGGTCTATCCTTTATAAAGAGAGAGAGGTCCTTCCGCGTACGTGTATTATTATGCCAAATGCTTGCACTTTGTTAAGACAATTCTGCTGCCAAGACTTAGTTGCAGCCAAAACAAAGTATCGATTAGAGGGGAAATATGTAGAAACAGTTGTCGTCTCGGCCTATGTTCCTTGCGACTCCATTCTCCCTCCCCCTACAAGAGAGTTTATGGAAGTTGTAAGATATGCTGAATCTATGGGACTAGGTCTAATTGTGGGATGTGAGCAAATTCACAAAATACACTTTGGGGTACCACAAAATGTAACTACAGGGGGACTCATGGACTTTATTCTGTCATCTCGCTTGGTTATACAGAACATTGGCACCAGCCCGACTTTTGTGACCAGCAGATGACATGACATTATCTAACGATAAAATATCAGATCATATCACTGGTTGGAAAGTACTCGATAAAGATTCCCTGTCGGACCACCGTTATTAGAGCTCATGCTTGTGGCCGAGACAATCTCGACCCCAGCAGGCCGGAATCCTCTAAAAGCGAATTGGACACGATATGAGGATCTCCCTAAAGAGGAAATCCTTGATATTCCCAAGCTCCGAACAATAACTGCGATTGAAGAAGCCACAAACTCATTGGGGCGAACTTTGATCGAGTGTTGTAACAAGATGTGCCCGGAACGTAGGAGAAGAGAGGGCAAGACAGTCTTTCGGTGGAACGCCGAAGCCTCGAAACTCCGGAAAACTTCCAGGAAACTTCTTAACAGAGCTCTTAAAACTCAGTTGATAGGAGATTGGGCTGCTTAGGGAAGGTGAGGAAGAAATATAAAAAGAAAATTAGATCATCTAAATTGGACTCTTATAGAACCTTCTGCAGTGAACTGGAGGAACGGAAGAATTCAGCGAGGTTATGCAAAGCCCTCCAAAGAGACCGGGCGGCTAGGCTAGACTCACTGCTGAAACCAGGTGGTACTTATACGGACTGAAAATCAGAAGTGTACGATGTTTTCTTTTCAACACATTTCTCTGGCTTCAGAAATGTTGTTGGTCAAAGCTCTATCGATAAATCTAATCATGTCAATATAATTACCAATACAAAATTATTAATCAAATTACATTTGCTCGATTTGACTACCCTTTGCCTCTTGCCTATGGCCTTAAGACGGTCCAGCAATGAATCGCAAGCTGCTCGAATATGACTTGCAGGTATTTTGGCCCACTCGCAGGCAATGGCTTTTTCCAGCGCCTTGAGACTGGTGAATCTTCCAATTCGGACCTTGCTCTCCAAAATGGCCCAAAGAAAATAATCCATGGGATTCGCGTCTAGTGAACTTGAGTGCCATTGTGTGGACGTTATGAAGTTCGGAACGTTGTTTTTTAGCCATTCTTGGTTCACTCGAGCTTTGTGCAACGGTGCCGAGTCCTGTTGAAACGTCCATGGTCTGCCATCGAAATATTTGTCTGCCCACAGCTTCCAAACAACCTCCGGAATACTTTCCCGATAATACATATTTCGCATTTACCTTGACGTCAGGTTCGATGCTCCAAACGATTGGAGAGCGCCCATCTGAGGTTACAGCTGCCCAAACCATTACCTTTGGCGGATGCTGCCTCCTGGTGGCCAATCGATGACAATCGTATGAATGGTCTGTCAAATAAGGGAGTTTACGAATTGCTGAATTTGAAAAATTTTCTCGTCAGAAAACAAAGTAAAGTAAGAAGTATCTAAACGTGATTCTCTATTTCGGAGAATGAGGAAAGACCTCCTTTCACCTTTACTTCTTTGGTTGTCTAGCGAGCTTCAGTTCATTGGTTTCTAGGGTTGAATTTTTAGGTGAAAAGGAAAGAGCAGAAAAAGTTTAATAATGGCATCATAATGGGCTCTTGTGGGTCTAAGTGTGTCTTCTTCCCCAACCCTGTTAAAGGTATGTAGCTACAATTGACTAGCTGTAAACATTTCAAGAGGAATTACTTGAAAATAAACGGCTAAACTTTGTCCTGGAAGTTCTCTAAAAAAAGTTGAAAAAGCGATTTTTGAACGAGAGCTGAAAATCAGGGCACCCGTAATGTGAACTACAACTTTTAATTGCATAGCGCGCGCCAATTAAGCAAACAGCCAAAGTAGTCAAATGATCGAATGGCCAACCAATCAAACGACTAACCAGTCGACTTGGCGAGCGAATGATTTTTACTGTTTTGTCAATTTGCCTCTTTTTTGTTGTTGTTGCTAGTTATGCTTGTTTGGAGCGCTTTGAAAACTATTTAAAATTTCGAATGTATGCAAATTTGCGTTTGCACTGCAGCCAACTCGCAGGACGTGGACGTAACGACTGACCGTCGGCAATTTGCACGCGATAAAAATCTTGCAGCAAATCGCCTTAAATGCGCGATTAATGTCAATTTTATCAATAAAAACATAAACACGGCTGCGCATGCAACAAAGCTTGGCAGTGGTGGCCAGTGTTGGGGACGTTGGATAGGACGACGCAACTAAAGGATGAGTGGAGAAGCATGGCAAGCGGCTCGCGTTAACTCAACTCTACAGCTATGGAATTTACGATGAAAGCTACGGCGGCAGCCGTTGAGGCCGAATGCAATTGATACTGCCGATGAAGGTTAATGCGACGAGTTGGGGCTATGTAAGCGGTGGCATGCAACGCCGTCCAGTTGGACGGTGTTGTTTGTGCCGTGCGCGACTAACATCATCACTGGGGTTTCAAGCGATTAAGATATGAATAATCGTTAAGAGATAAATTTTAACACATGTTAAGTGATGATGCTGCAACTCGAAGCATGTCGTAGTCATGCATTCACATGCAACATGCCACAGAGGTGCGGTGTTTGTAATTTTATTGAATTGTTGGTATTTTTCAATTGTCAAAATTGAATGAATGCCACGGCGGAAGAGCAAATGCAAATAATATTGTTGCAAAATTATGCCGCAATCCATCGTAGCTGGTGCGGAGTTCCCACACAGAGGATAACAAATACTCTTGTTTTTGCCAAATATTTACTGCAGGCAGGTAGTAGCGTATTAAACCTACTTTCAATAGGTGGTCAAATATTTTTGAATTTAGTAATAATAAATAGAACTCAGTGATCCATTTTTTTAATTATTTTATTTTATTTTTTTTTTGTCACATAAAAGGCGATGAGGTAGGGTTTAAAACGCCTGCGCCCTTACAGCGACCGTCGTCTGCTGCGTCGAGCGGTGTACCACTAAGTCAATGCCTTCTCTTCCTCTCCTGGATGTTTCCTCTGCCGTGGAATTACGGTAGCATTTCATCAAAGACAGAGAAGATCCAAGTTGGCGTTCTGCCACTTCTACTCTCCCCGACCCTGGACGCAGGTCGCTAGTTTTGGAGTTAGCATCGTGCTATCGGCTCATCCTCTAATTAGGTAGGTAGGTTAAGGTTAGCATGTCGGTTAAACGTCTCCGTCCATGTAAAGTTTTTTTGGCCCGCAACACTCGCTCTTTGTAAGTGCCAATAAGTTGCCAATTGTCTGCGCTTTCTACCATTTTTCGGATAATGTTCTCTGCACTTAATCAACCTAGCCTGCGTTCGCCAGCTTTGTGATCTGATTCCCATCTCTCCCATTTGAAAAATGTGTGATGGGCATAGTTAATAGGTGCATTCAGGGGCTTCCGTTTTCCCTATTTTGTTTAGATATTTGCTAAAATACTCATGTCCTGATAGTATCTGAGCAATACAGAAGTTCACCTTTCCGAACTGCCTTTGTCGCTGAATCTTCATCGGATTTGCCACCTTTTGTACCGGGTCTTCTATTTCAGCTGTTTCTTGGCGGGGGTTGCTTATTTAATAAAATTTATTCGCAACTAACCTGCTACTACGAACCTACCAGCTAAAACGCAACCTAAAGACCCCTCCGGAAGCTAGACCCCAGCTTTGCTGCCCGAACCCAAAGGGGGCATGTGCCTCCGGGCTTATAAGTGATCCATTAATGCAAGAAATTTGCAAAAATAACCTACCGAATGGATTACAATATCGAACCAATTTGATTTGAGTGAAAAGAAAATATTAAAAACTCCATTTCCGCTTAGAAATGAAAAATAAAATTGTAAAAAGTGTAAATTTATTAAGTTCTTCTGTCACTGAAATCCATTTTTTTAATGTTTACCTTTTTTTGGTTTAATATTTCATTTCCCTCCTCTAATATTTAACCCAGTCCTTCGGTTTTCCGTCATTCCGCAGAAGACATTTTTGCTAATTTTCATAATTCGGCACGATTATCTCGCACATCCTTAGTATTTGCTATTTTCTATTATTGCCGTATTATTTTATCGCCGGTACGCCTTCCTTTTCTAGGAATTTCCCAATTTTCAATCGGGCACAAAATGTCGTCCTAGACAAACCAGGTGACAAATAAGAGATGTGATAATGAAATTATAACTCTGGAACTGGTAAAACTCCACAGTTTCTCGTAAGAATGAAAATGAGTGACTCGCATCGAACATCGAAAACGGATCTGCGAGAATTTGTTATCGCGCATTCAGAGCGATGGAAGATATTATATGAGCTGGGCGGTCATTGAAGATAAGATGTAGATATTTGACTGTGTTCCCGAGATCCGTAAACAAAGTTAGTGGTTGATCAGTGGTTGGAAAAAGGCAGTGGTTGCGAACGGAAGCGAGAATGTCCAAAACATCACTGAAGTATATGCTAATCTTCTTCATAACGAGTATGTTTCTGCCGGATAGAGAGCGACGGTTACAGATTTATATTGGCGTCTTGGAGTGTCTGCCGGTAAGCATTTTATGTATCTCGAACACGCAGATAACAGCTGCGTCTTGCACCACAAGAATGCGGCGATCCATTTCACGTTCATTGTGCAAGAGTTTCTGTTTAACACAGGCATTCCAATTGAGCTACATTCACACTATAATCCCAATACCACGCCCTGGGACATCTTGATATTCCTCAAGATGAAGGCACACCTCAAAAGATTCCAGCAAGTTGGCGTACAGGAAGTGAAGCTGTAGCCGTGGTGCTGAATGGGTTAGATTCGTAGGATTGCCAAAGGTGCTTCCAATTGTGGGTGCAATGTTGATTTCCTAGTGTTGCATTCAAGAATTGCTTCGTCCAATTCAATATTTAGTACCAGAAAAATTATATTTTTCTGTTACCATTGTTTCCACAAAGAAATGTCCGAACATAAGTCCTTCACTGGAAATACAACTGCAATGTTTTAGTAACAGTAAAGTTTTCCTCTTTTTCCTCTTCATATGCAAATTGTGAATACCGTCACATCAACGAGTCTGCTTTCCAATATAAGCAACTCTTTCAAAGAGCCTCCGAGCATTCGTCGCTAAATATGACTAAAAAAAGGATTGAAGTCTTCGTTGTTGTTGTCAGAAGGACCTATTAAAATATCTGTCACCAATCTTACCTTGCTCTAATATGTAGAGTGGTTGTTCCTTGCATCAAAAATGTTAAAGTTTTATTGCTCGAAAGGCAATTGACTTTCTGTCAATGCAAAAGTAAGGCTATGATAATTTTCCACAACCGAGATTATCCGATTTCAAACATAAAGTTGGGAAATAACAATTTATATTCAATATTCAACAAAAAGTTTTGGAACATAATGTCTTGATTGACGTGAAGTTACTTTATCTAGTTAGAGATTCTGAGCTTTACACCGTTTAGGCTCAGAGACTTCAAGAAAGGAGTTAAAAGAGAGTGTCTTATACTTTAAAGAGGATCTTATACTTGGTTTGGCTTGGGCATGTTTTCACATCATCATCGATTATGCTTGGCTAGACACCCGGTACTCTACTCCTAGTAGCTTCAAACTGCCTCCGGTAAAAATTCTAGCTATAAACTTAGATGTCTTAGGAAGAGCAGCGCTCTTTTCTCAATTAGGAGCCTCGAATATTTATGCAGATCTCGCAAAGTCATGTTGATCCTATAGTGAAACTTGCAGAAGTTACTCAACTTAGTCAGACATATTAATAAATGAATTGAGAAACATGGGTTTGTATTTCAAAAATGACAAAACATTTTTTTACATAAAATGTTATTTCATTTAAAAAAATTTAAAAAAAATTTAAAATTAAAGTATATTTTCTCTTTCCAACAAAAAATATATTTTTCTTCCCAAACACTTTTTTTAATTCCTCGACATACTCGGTTTTACTTAAAAGATATAAGAAGTATACCTTGGGGGTTTGTTTTTCAAAAATGGCAAAAAAAAAAATTTACAAAAAAAATATAAGAAGAATATACCTGCGGGGCTGTTTTTCAAATTTGGCAAACAAAATTTTCACAAAAAAAAGAAAATTTTACAGAGAATAAGATTAACATTTTTTTTCAAAAAAGTATACAAATTTTTACTAAAAATCAAAATATTTTTTACTAAAAATAAAAACAAATTTACTAAAAATAAAAAAAAAATTTCAAAAACGTATACTTTATCCTTTTTCAAAATGATAAAAAAACATTTCAGAAAATTACAATAGCAAAAAATATATACATATTTCTTCCTATTTTTTTTTTTGTTTGTTTTGTTCAATTACTTGAAATAGTCCAAACTTTTAATAACATAAACAAGAAAAACACCTGGGGGGTTGTTTTTCAAATTTGGCAAACAAAATTTTTACAAAAAAATATAAAATTTTTTTACAAAACAACAACAAATTTTTTACAAATAAAAAAAACAAATTTCCAAAATGTATACAAATTTTTACAAAACATAAAAAAAAAATTTACTAAAAAACAAAAAAATTTTCAAAAAAATATACTTTATCCTTTTTCAAAATGACAAAAAAACACATTCCAGAAAATTAACAAACAATATATATTTCTTCCCATGTTTTTTTTTTTTTTAATTACTCGAAATAGTGCTAACTACACTGCCCTGCAAATTTCAATTTTTTTGATGCGAATAAGATGTGACCTAGTGTTCCCGAAGGGAATTTTCGCGCTGAGCACGAATCCGAGTTCAAAAATTTTCCATCACGTCAGGTTTTCAAAAAAAAAGGGGGTTGAAACCCCTAAAAATAGCGTATTTGGCCATTTTTCAAAAATTGTGGAGCAGAACCCTGACGTGCTACGATCTTCGTTATTGTCAGTAATTGAAGGTTGAACTTTGCACTTTGAAATAAGCCCAAACCCAAATTGTTCGCATGCACCCTTAGAGTAGGGGGTGTACTTATGTCTACGGGGGTAGGGAAAAAAATGAACATAGGAACTTATCTACACCCAAGATAAGATATAATGAAAAATGCAGTGTTCCTAAGGTATTTAGTGTCGCTGATTACAAAATACAATATTAAAAAGAATTTTTTTTCCAAAAAAGTATACTTTAACCCTTTCAAAATAACACAACAAAAACAGTCCAGAAAATTTACAAAAAATATGTATTTTTTCCCAATTTTTTTTAATTACTCCAAATAGTCCAAGCTATTAATGAAAGTGGGGTTTTGTTTTTCAAAAAAAAGCTTTTACAAAAATAAAAAAAAATGTTTGCAAAAAAGGTAACATTTTTACAAAAATGAAAAAAAAATGTAAAGTAAAAAGTATAAAAATTTTTACAAAACATAAAAAAATCAAAAAAAAAAACAAAATACAATATATATTAAAAAAGAATTTTTTTTCGAAAAAAGTATACTTTATCCCATTTCAAAATGACAAAAAAAAACATTGCAAAAAATTAACAAAAAATATATATTTCTTCCCAATTTTTGTTTTAATTCCTCGAAATAGTCCAAGCTTTTAATAAAATTGGGGGTTTTTTTCAAAAATTTTACCAAAAAGTTTGCCAAAAGGTTTTTTAAAAAATATGTTTTATTCTTTGACAAAAAAAATGTTTCCCAAAAAATGTCTAACAAAATGTATTTTTTTTCCAGAAATATTTTTTTTAAGTACTAGACATAGTCACAGTTATTAATAAAAGAAATAATAAAAACATAAATGGCATAAAAAAATTGGCAAAAAATATAATTTTTTTGAAGTATAGTTTAAATTTTTTTAAAGTGACATGAAAATAATTCTTCTAGAAAATTTCTAACAATAAATATAATTAATATAATAATAAATAAAATAAATAAATAACTAATAATATAATATAAAAAATAAATAAAGCAATGTTTTTTCCAAAATTTGGGAAATATATTTTAGCCCAATCACAAATGACAAAAAGCATTTTTTTTCAGAAATTTTCTAAGCAAAATTGTATTATTTTTAAAAAGCATATTTTGAAATTGAAATTGTTTTTTTTTTATTTTAAAACTGTATACCAAAATTTTCAACATGGAGTACACTCAAAATTATAAAATTGTTTCAGCTTACTTCTTATTAAATGTATTCAAGCCCACAAAAAGAAACATTTTAGAAGAATCGTCGACAATGTCAAATATACCTGAATCACTTGACATGGAATCGTGTTTCTGTGATGTGATTGAATCTCCATGAATGCATTTCTTTTGTAAACGAGCTAAAGGAAGTGTCGCGGGACGAGGAGCTATATTGTTTACTCGCTCCAGTAGTTGCAGTATGTCTGCGAGTGTAATCATACAGCGTATAACTGCAACTTGTTTTTATATTTTTTATACTTTTCCTTTTTTTAAGAAAACCGCTGCGCATGTCTTTTCGATCAATCCACAAATTCTGCACTTCAGTCCACGCAAATCAAATGCAATTCAACAAAAATTGCCTATCAAGCTGTCGACTCTGCTGCCGTTGCAAATACGCTTGCACAACAACTTAACTAAAAACAAATCCATGTGGCTTCCATGCGTCACTTGGTGCCATGGTGGCAATGCTGATAAATACAATGCAATGCGTGGGAGCGCTGTGTTTTTGTTTTTCCTGAGAGACGCTTTCAAAATCAAGTTCAAATTACGAGCAAATCACAAACAGTTAGACAAAATGAAAAGCAAACAAATAAAAACAAAAACCACCAATTCAACAAAAGCAACGCAAAAAATTTTGCAGCTGCACAATTTAGCCTCACATGGCTGCCTTGTAGGAGAGGGTGACGCGGTTGAAAGCGTTGCAAGCAACTTAAATGTAAAAAAAAAAGTCGAAAGTGTTGTTGTATGGCAGCGAGATTTGTTCCCAAGCCTCATTTTGGCGGTTCAGCACACAACAGCTTCACTCTGAGCTAAAGCAGAAATTGCTCCAGTTTCGTGAGATAATTTTAAATTGCAAACGCTTCGGTTGTGGTGTGCAACAAAATGTTGCACAATTAAGCGCTGCTGAGTTGGTGGTTTAGAGTTTGTTGTTGATTTACATTTTTTTTCGCTTGTTCTTTTTTTCTTCCTCAAGCAGATTGAAGGCAAATTTGTACGCCCAGCGGAAAATTAAATATGAAAAGCGCAGCAAATAAGACGGGCAAAATAGTAGTACAAAAAGAGAGTAAAAAAAATAGAACAAATGAAAATTAATTTTAAAGCTTCGACCGGTAGCACTTCTTGGAAACACAAATCAGCAGCTTCTGGCTGCTTTTGGAAAAAAACTCTTCGTTTCTGTTGAACTTTTGCCACCTGTTTACTCAACAAATAAGTCGATTTGGCGAGTTTCAACGGCTTGGCTGCCGAGTTTTGCTATTATTTATTTAAATTTACTTCATTTTCAAATATACGAGTACTTACTGGCATATGTGTATGTATGTATACATATTTGTGCAGCTGGCAGTTTACTGTATTTTTCATAAACTGTTCTCATAAACTTTGGCTCAATTTAAGGTTGTCAAATGCCCACAAAAAGTATTTTATAAAAATCATCTAATATTCTACCGCAACTAGGAATGGCCTGCCATACCAAATACTTTGTAGTAGACCTTGTCTGTTTGGGGCTTATAACTCCTCTTCAATATTTCCTCTACGACCTTTAACTGACACCTGTGACAGCTTGAAGCTTCTAAAACTCACCAAGCATATCGGCCATTCTTTTACAAACCGAACAATATTCCGACTGACTCTTTTCCGATTTGGCAAAATTTTCGTCCGGCTTCTATGATGAAGAAGATTTATGCATTCCTTTTTTATATTTTGGAAAATATAGTTAATCAACATATAGATAATTTCTTGATATTAGGCTCGAAAACACATTTTTAGTGATTCACAACCATAAACCATAAACAACATAAACTGTTTAATTAATTTATCTGCGCAGCGAATAAAGATTCAACAGCTACGTTGGATGGGTCATGTTGTCCGAATGTATACAAAGGCCCTGAAAGTATTGGATGCCGTACCAGCTGGTGGTAGCAGAGGAAGAGGAAGGCCTCCTCTGCGTTGGAAAGATCAGGTGGAGAAGTACTTCGCTTCACATAGTGTGTCCAACTGTTGTGTTGTCGCCATGTTAGTCTTCTATCTGATTGTAGTCCGAGATAACTAGCGCTATTAGATTTTGGAATAATGACACTAGGGCAGTGGAAAGAAAAAAGAATGGGAGTGTGATCCGTATAGGTGGCAACGGTTAAGGTATTATTGGCTAGTATTGGCCTGTCAGCAGTGAGAGTAGTGTAAAGATGCTTTCCATTTCAATTCAACCGGGCTATTCGGGTCATGTTCTTCGATTTCGATGTAACTCAAATATGTTGCTCTCTGGTCAAAATAATGAGACACGTATTTTTTTTCTTCGCCCAAAAAAAAATTTTTTTTTTAATTTATCGGCAATTTTGTTTTTCGGCTCAAAATCGATTTTTTTTTAATTATATAAGAAAACATTTTTTTTTAATGCTCATAACTTAGTCAAAAATGAACCGATTTTAATGATTCTGTGTTCAAAATGATCATCATTACTTACACGAGCGGCTTCATGTAGAAACAATTGCAAAAAATTAGTTAACAATTTTTTATTTTGCAAAAAAAAAATCGAAATGTTTTCGAAATTCAATATTTCAAAACGTGTATTTTGTTTTTTACCTTTTTCCAAATCAAGAGGACACCTCAAACTTCCATTGAGCTGAATGCCCAGTAGCTAAAATGAATTGTTTTTGAGTAATGAATTTTTGAGTGAAAAACCTTTGCAAAATAAAAAATGTTTAACTACTTTTTTGCAATTGTTTCTACATGAAGCCGCTCGTACAAGTAAGGATGATCATTTTGAACCAAGAATTATTGAAATCGGTTCATTTTTGACTAAGTTATGAGCATTTAAAAAAAAAATGTTTTCTTATATAATTAAAAAAAATCGATTTTGGGCCGAAAAACAAAATTGCCGATAAATCTTAAAAAAAACTTTTTTTTGGGCGAAGAAAAAAATACGTGTCTCATTATTTTGACCAGAGAGCAACATATTTGAGTTACATCGAAATCGAAGAACATGACCCGAATAGCCCGGTTGAATTGAAATGGAAAGCATCTAAAGCATAGGTCCAGGTAAACTGGCTTGTGAACTCCGGTACTTATTTCGTAAATATCGGAGGGAATATACAGAGGGAATATTAACATAAAGATGCGTCTGGCTTATATATGATCTCAGGAAGTGGTAGAGAGGAATGAGTAATATCTTTTTTAGTTTATATAACAGAATATAAAATTTTTCAAACTGAAATATTTCCGGCACTTTTTAAAAATTTTATAAATTTTTTTTGAATTTTCAGGGCAAAATCTACTTAAAAAAATTATATTAACAGAATATAGAGTTTTTCAAACTGAATTATTAGGACAAAATATAGCTAACAAAAAATAAACAATTTTATAAATTTTCTTTGAATTTTTAGGTCAAAATATGTCTAAAAACAAATTTTGGAAAAAAACAAAATTTTTGAAACAACAAAAATTTTGAAAAACAAAATTTTTGAAACAAAAAGTTTTGAAAGAAAAAAGTTTTGAAAAAAAAAAGTTTTTGAAAAAATAAAATTTTGGAAAAAACATTAAACCATTTTCCAAAAACAATAAAAACATTTTCCAAAAAAAAAAATTTTCCCAAAATTTTTCCAATTTTCCGAAAGCCTGAACTTTTCCAAAAAAAAAAGCAAATTTTGGAAAAAAAATTTTTTTTTTTGGAAAATTGGAAAAATTTTTTTTTGGAAAATTGGAAAATTTTTTTTCCAAAATTTTTTTTTTTTTGATAATTGGATAGGCTAATTTTTTTGGAAAATTGGATCAATTTTGGGAAAAAACATTTTTTTTGGAAAATGTTTTTATTGTTTTGTAAAAAACAATGGGGAAAAACACAACAATTTTTGGGAATCCCACTACGAAACGTTCAGAGAAATTTTTGTATTTTTTTGTTTTTTTTGGAAAATTGGAAAACATTTTTTTTGGATAATTGGAAAAGTTTATTTTTAGGGAAAATTGGAAAAATTTTTCTTGGAAAATGTTTTTATTGTTTTGTACAAAACAATGGGGAAAAACACAAAAATTTTTGGGAATTCCACTACGAAACGTTCAGAGAAATTTTTGTACTATATGAAATGAACCGTAAAAAAACTGTATACCAAAACCTTCAACAATGCATGCAAGTCAAAATTATAAAACTTACGTCAAACATTTTTCAGTTGATGTACTTTTAATTTTACTCAAGCCTACATATAATTTTTTTGTTTTAGAAAAATTGACGATAATGCCCAAAATACTTGATTCATTTGACATGTAATCACTCAACTGTTAAATACCAAGTGAGTTTATAAATCATTCCTTGTACGGTTCTGATATGTCTAATGCAATTTACTCCATTTTTTATATCTCGAATTTTAAAGTTAAAAAGGATCTTGCGAAAGTGACTCCTATTTGTCAGTGGTGACAAATTTCTAGACGGTGCCTTTTTTATGTCATCTTTTAAATTGACAAGTAGACAGATGTACAATTTTTACACTATAGAATGACGCGGGAAAATGTTTTGGTGGAAATAATAATCCGGAAAAAATTCAAGAAACTGGTTGTGTCACTTTACTATTGTGAAGTCTAAATCTATGCTCCACTTTGTAGTGCGGAATTCAAAGGAGTTCCAGGATTTATCTACGCCGAAGAATTCGTATTTTCCTGTTGTTAGATCAAACCTCGAATATTGTAGCCTTATCTGGGATCCACTCTTTATGAGTTTATTTTCAAGAATTGAGAAGATTCAGAAACGTTTGACTAGTTTTGTCATTCATTCCCTTCGCTGGCCTTGTAGTTTGCCTGTACATAAAAGTAGATGCCTTTTGTTAGCATTGGCAACTTTGGAATTGCGAAGAAAAATTTCATCGGTCATTTTGATAAGGGGCATAGCCACGAATCGCATCAAATGCCACTTATTACTGGGCTAATAATTTTTATGATATGTAATTGTCCTACTCGTAGCCTTAGACGCTGCAATTTGTTCCATTTACCTGAACAAGACCTATTTTAGTGGTAATGAACCGCTTACACGTTGTGGAAGGCAGTCTAACCAATGTAGATATATTCTCTAACTCACGAGAGACTTGCAAGTCTAAACTTAATCTGGATGAAAAAATTAATAAATTAATAAATTTAAAAAAAAAATTTGGTTTTCATGAGTCGGTGATTTGGTCTTAAATGATGTAATTTTTCACATATAATTGTGAAGAGCCATATTTCGAATAAAAATAGTGAAGCCTGAAAAAACCTAATTTTTTTAATTTTTTTATTTTAAAACAACACCTAGCCGCGTGCTTTGAAAGCCACCTTATATCTGTAGCACAAACCCCACCCTGTATAATTGAGTATACCCGTATATTCAGCGCTCTAAACTACTTTACCTACGGCATTTCAGGGCATTTCTTAGTCTAAAAATTTAATTTGCAAATAAACTAAATAATTTACCGACTTCTCACAACTTCAACAAAACTTCCGGAGTCACCTAACTGCTACTCCTTTAGCACTAAACTAAATTCAAAATTCGACTACTGAAAACTTTTGTCGACTTTTACGCCTGACAACCAATGCAACTAACCAGATACTATACTTTTGATGTCTGCTTCATTTTGCTGCTCCTCTGCAGCGCTAGCGGTGTCGTCATCTATGTTTATATGTATTTGACTGCGCATAATTGTCTGTTGCCAGCAGGAGGCAACACATTGGTGCTTCGTAGTTTTTGTTGTTGTTGCATAAGTTTTCGCCACTGTTTGCGCTTGTTTATATTTGAGTTAACTTCACTTAAAGTTGAACTGGAGCAAAAGTATTTGCCCTAGAAATCTGAGTAAGACTCAATGCTGCCATCAGAACTTTTGCTGCGAAGCGTCAACCGTATTGTAGTTGTTGCAATAGCATTACAACAATGTGAATGCAAAGTACACACAAGCGCAAGTGCATGGCTTAACGCACACATGCAAACATGCATACATGCACTGCCCCGTGTGCATGTGTGCGTGCGCCTTCTAAGGATGCGCGCTTTTTCATTTTCGCGCTCAGCACAATAATGTGAACCAGAAACAGCTGCAGCCGCTTGGCAGTGGTATGCAGCAGCGAAAAGCGCCAACATCTGCTGCCACTTGAATTGGCGGGCGCTGGAGCTGTGTGCTCTGCGCATTGTTGCCACAGTGTTGCAATGTCTGCGAAGTTTGCCGCATTCGCAATGGATTTGTGGCACTCAGCAGGCAGCAGCAGCAGCAGCGCCAGCGCCTGCGACAACAACACCAGCAGCGTCTAAGAGTCAGCAGACATTCCGAGTTTTCCACTTTGCAATAACTTTGAAACTTGAATAAGGATAATAAAATTCTGCACTATTGCCAACGAGCACACACACACACACATACATGCACGCTTGCATACGTACAAGCACACACAGTGAAAGCAGCGCATGGCTGTGTACATAAAAGCAGATATGCATGTACAGGTGTGTGTGTGTGTGTGTGTATGTATGTGTCTTTTCTTATTATATTGCGCTTGCTGCTCTTTCAATTGTAGCTGCTGCAGATGTTTGCTACTGTTGTTGCTGTTGTTGTCCCCATCGATGCACTTTTCCATGTTGTCGGTTGTCTGCGCGCTGTCTAGCGCATTGTTGCCACCAAACCGTTATATTGTTGTTGTTGCTGCCCCATGCAGCATTGTTGTAGGTTACTAATGCTTGTGGAAAACTCTCAGACATCCTTGCTGTCGCCGTTGTTGTTGCTACAGTTGGCTGCTGCTGCTGCCACGGTACACTTTGTGAAAACTTTTTAACATAATAAAATAAAATACGAACCAGAAAATGTACCAAACCAAGAAAAGAAGAAAAAACAACAGAAGAAACAAAAATACAAAAATAAACGTTGCAAAAATATATGTAAAAAATACATAAAATTTTCTATTTAACTGGAGCAGCAGTAGTTGCAACAACAGCAATAACAACCGGCAATATGTAGATGATGCTGCACACTGTGTATATGAACATACACACACACACACATACACATACACATGTACGTGTGTAAATTGTTATAGTTTCCGACTTTGTTGTTGTTGTTGTGCACGTTCCAATGCCAGCAAAATTTCACTTTCAACACTCAACATTTTCCCACTGACGCGACGTTGGTTAGACACTTACAATTGATGTTAAAGTTTTAGCGTATATTGTTGGCTTTGTTGTAGTTGTGGCTGGTGCTGCTCTTAAAAAATCGCGTTTTCTATTCTACATAGTCGTTTGCTGTTGTCGTTGTTACTACTGCTGCTGCTGCTGCCCCAGTTGATAAGGAGCGTAATGCGAGATTTAAAACTTTAATATATGCGAGAAAAAGTACCTGCGCACACATTCAAAGATACGCACACATGCACACGAATGCATATAAAAATTTATCCCTGCATGTATGCATGTAAAATTGTGCTCAATCGTCCTTTCTAATTGCACTAAAAAGGATTTGCTGGTAATTCAGCAGTCAGTTGGCTGCAATTGGGACAAGGACAGAAGAATTCATTTAATAAATGCACAGTTAAGGAAATGAATTTATTAGCGTAATTGCAAGGTCAAAAAAAAAACTGATTCCACAAAATAATTTATAATTAGCTGCTACAGAAATTTGCTTTAAATTTTAGGAGGAAATATGGGACAACGCTTTATTAACCTAATGGTTTTGTTTGAAATTTGTTATTGGAAAAGTATATATAAATGATTTTCATTATTTTATGTTTCGTTTCTTTATTTCAAGAAGAGAGTCAAACCATGTCAAGTGGGCCCCGAATTTTCCATCAAATTCCCGATTTTAAAATCAAATGCATTTTTAGATAGAGAATTTGTCACATAATAATTGCTGTGAATAGTTTTTTTTTTTATTTCGCTTTTTGTTTATGTTATTAATAACACTAGTCTACAAGGAAAAGTATCCGAAACAATTTAAACTAATATCTGCTTCTCTGTCCATGCAAAATTCGGATTGATAACTAAAATTAATTTATTAGTTTGAGTTTTCGAGATATCCTAACCTAAAAGTGCAAAAAACCCCATTTTTGCCCATATTTGAGGTTATGTAGCCTTGCAGATGTTTTCTTTCACCAAAATTAAAGGATGGCATCTTTAAATACAATCCTTCTTTTTTCAAATGGCGTTTTGTTTGCTCAAATATCATTTTTTTTCGCAGAGATATCGCATTTTGAAATTTTCATGTTTCGAAATTTTCCTACACCTGAAAATCGATTAAGATAACATAGACATGATATATTCGATTACTAATTTTCTTGAATTCAGTCTTATTTTTCTTAAAATTTTGTCTCACACCATAAGTGTGCTGACTCACCACATCCCTACACTATCTAACCTTTGGGTACCGAGTCACACACAGCCCTAACCCCTAGAAACCACCCCTATCATACCGCGAGCAGGCTAACCCACATAACCGCAAGCAGGCTTTCCCACAAACTCCAAATTTACATACTATTAATCCATATATTTCAGGCCCTCAAACCCAAGAAAATTAGTAAGCGACTATATCATGTCTATGTTATCTTAATCGATTTTCAGGTGTAGGAAAATTTCGAAACATGAAAATTTCAAAATGCGATATCTCTGCGAAAAAAAATGATATTTGAGCAAACAAAACGCCATTTGAAAAAAGAAGGATTGTGTTTAAAGATGCCATCCTTTAATTTTGGTGAAAGAAAACATCTGCAAGGCTACATAACCTCAAATATGGGCAAAAATGGGGTTTTTTGCACTTTTAGGTTAGGATATCTCGAAAACTCAAACTAATAGAGCAATTCTGAGGCCAGATTTGGATTCAGCGCATCATAAACCTTCGGAAATATATAGTCTGGTTTCTGGGTCTGAATGTTGGTTAAATTTTGTCGGCCTGTGTAATTGAATTTTTTTGCATGATATTCTTGTAAAATCAATTTCTCAGAAACTACAATTGATTATTTGATGAAATTTATTTCGGTTACCGAAAAATGTTTACTCTATCGATTTAACGTTCATAGACTGTGTATTTGTTGAAACAATAATTTTCAATAATACTGTTTTATAAACAATCACCACTATTTTTGTGCTCTAAATCGACAATATTGCAGTCAGATTAAGCGCACAATGCTCACCTTTAATAATCTATAAAAAAAAGCTTTGTTCGTCCAATCCGTTCTGAAGATATCGAATTTTTTGTCAAACTGTGTAAAGTTTTGATGCGCAGTATAGTCTGGGCAACACGCCTAACTTTTTGAACCTATTGTATATTACCACAAAAAAGGTTACGGAATCGAAGCCGAATGGAATTTCTTCGCGACTTCCCATGACAAGGGAGCGTGCGATGGGGTCGGCGGAGCAGTTAAAAGCTAGCCCGAAAAGCAAGTATGCAGCGTGTTGCTGGAAATCATACTCGCGATGCTAAAGTTCTTATCGAGTGGGCCAGAGATGCGTTTAAATCGATAGATTCTGTTTTTTGTTCGGAAAAAGATCATGATGCACGTGAAAAAAACGCTTCAATGAGGCAAAAGCTATCAAAAAACGCGGCAATTTCATCACTTCGAACCTGCAAGTAACAAAAAGATTCGAAGTAAAATCTTCTCCGAGGACACATCTTGTTTCGAGAGTATTATTAATAATTAAATTTTGTATGTTTTCATGTAGATATGGATGCATGGCATACAAATTCTAGTAATGAAACACCTCATTTTTGAATCTTTAATCCGTTTTCATGTCTTTTTTAAGTGCTATACGTTTTAGCGTGTGATCCCATGGAACAATGCAAGGCCAACTGCGAAGCGCGGCGGGTTGCACCAGACTATACTGCGTATCAAAACTTTACGCAGTTTGACAAAAAATTCGATATCTTCAGAACGGATTGGACGAACAAAGTTTGTTTTTATAGATTATTAGAGGTGAACATTGTGTGCTTAATCTGACTGTAATATTGTCGATTTAGAGCACAAAAATAGTGGTGATTGTTTATAAAAAATTATTATTAAAAATTATTGTTTCAACAAATACATAGTCAATGAACGTTAAATCGATAGAGTAAACGTTTTTCGGTAACCGAAATAAATTTCATCAAATTATCAATTGTAGTTTCTGTGATATTGATTTTACAAGAATATCATGCAAAAAAATTCAATTGTTAATAACATAAACAAAAAGCGAAGTAAAAAAAAACTATTCACAGCAATTATTATGTGACAAATTCGCTATCTAAAAATGCATTTGATTTTAAAATCGGGAATTTGATGGAAAATCCGGGGCCCACTTGACGTGGTTTGACTCAGGAGCGTAAAAAATATTTTTTCATAAAAAATTATCTTTGTTATTTTATTTCAAGTAAGTAAAAAATATTTTTTTATATGAAGAAATTTTTTAAATTCTTTATTTCAAGAGGAGTGAGTAAAAAATGTTTTTAAAAAGCAATCTGTTTTGATTTCTTATTTAACGAGGAGTAATTAAATATTTTTTTTTGTTTTATAAAGATTTAAGATTTTTTAAATTTTATTTTTGAAGAGGCGCAGGAAAAAAATTGTGTAAAGAGTTCATTTCATTTTCCTTTTTTATTTGAAGAGGAGTAAGTAAACAACTTTTTTATAGAGAATTTTTTTGCATTAACATGAACAAAAGAACTAAGTTAATTTTTTTGCATTTATTTGTTTGTATTTAAAAAATACTTTTTTTTATACAGAATTTTTTCCATTATTTTTTTTCAAGAGGAGCGAATGAAAATATTTTTTTATAAAGAAATTTTATTTATAAAATAAACATTTCAAAATATTTTTTATTTCAATGGAAGTACAATAAAAAAAAATATTTTTTATGAAGAACTTTTTTTTTTAATTTTTAAATTCAAGAGGAGTAAGCAAAAAATGTTGTTAAAAAGCAATTTTTTTAATTTTCTATATCAAGAGGAGTAATAAAATGTTTTTTTTTTTGTTCGTTTTATAAAGAAATTTTTTTCAATTTGTTATTTCAAGAGGCATTGGTAAAAAAAAATTATAAAGAACTTTTAAATTTTTTTTAATTTTTTATTTAAAGACGAGTAAGTAAACAATATTATTTTTTATAAAGAAATTTTTCCATTAAATTATTACAAGAGAACTTAATTAATCTGTCCATTGTTTTGTTTGTATATAAAAAATACTTCTTTTTATACATTCTTTATTTTTTTCATTATTTTTTTTCAAGAGGAGCGAGTGAAAATATTTTTTATAAAGAAATTGTCTTTATTATTGTACTTTTATTTCAATGGGAGTAAGTAAAAAATAATTTTTTCATAAAGAATTTTTTTATTTGGTTTCTTAAAGAGTATGTAAAATATATTTTTTTTATAAAAAATGTTTGTCAATATTTTATTTCAAGAGGAGTAAGTAAAAAGTAAAATTAAATTAAAATACATTTTTCCATAAAGACTTTTTTTGAAGTTTCTATTTGTTATAGTATGTAAAGGAGGAGTAAATAAACCTTTTTTATAAAGCTTTTCCTCCATTTTTTATTTTAAGAAGAGTAAGTATTCAAAAAATACGTTTTTATGTGTTATAAAGAAAATTTTTTGTTATTTTATTTCAAAGAAGTGAGTTAAAATTTTTTTTTCCTAAAGAAACTTTTTTTAATTTTATATTTCTAAAGTTCTAAGTAGAATTTTTTTTTTAGTTACGGAGTATAACGGGGGTTTTAGCTCCAAAAAAGATGAATTTCAAAGTTTCCAAAAGAATCTCTGGTTTTTTCTGCTACCGCGATTTGAAAGTCCCCACTTTGAAGGTCTAAAGTGGTCATAAATTTTGTGCTTTTTGCAGCGTATAAAAGGTCGTCTATTCGAGGCAATGGGTATCGGTCGGGTTTTGTTATCGCATTTAGTTTAAGATAGTCTACACACACACACACACGAGTACCATCATCTTTCTTAGGCACCATAACAACAGGTGATGACCACGCTGACTCGCATTCTTCTAACACATCGTTTTCAACTATTTTGTGAACTTCGACTTTTAGTTCCTTTAACTTAGAAAATGATAATCTGTATGTCGGTGATGCAATTGGCTTGTGCTCGCCAGTATCGATGAAATGCGGTGCATATGGCGTCGGTGCGTAGGATGCACTAAAAACGTGTACATGTGATTGGAGCACTTTGTCGAGCTCAATCTTCTCCGACACTTCTAGTCCTAAACCATCATTGTCTTTCAAAATTTGAAAATCAATCGAAAACAAATCAACATTATCAATAGTGTTTTGATTATAAACAACATCAGTAAACAAATTCGGTCCTTTAGGTATTTCGGGTGTAATCATGTTTGGCGGAATTGCATCTCTAAAGATACTTTGTATAGTACGCGGTGAATAATCGTTTGGCAAATCAGGACCATAGCACTCAAACTCAGACATATGTATATCGTCTATCTCTTTGATTGCTGCCTCCTATGGTTTACGTTTTGTCACAAGCGTACATACTTTTATATATTCTATAACATTTACCATAATTCGAGTGGCAATGGATCAAATCAAAATTTCGCGTTAGGTTACATTCAAAGTACCAATATCTTTGACCCATATTTAATATGATTTCCGCTTGTTCTAAGAAATCTGTTCCAAGTAATGTTTTGTTTCCAATTGCATCAGGCAATACCATTAACTGAATATTAAAGCTACGACCACCAATTACTTTATCGTCCTCAGTTGTAAGGCATCTTTGGAGTTTCATACTTCCGTCGGCACGTGTGATTTCGCATTCAACTTTGCGGTAAGTGCACCCCTTAAAATCCATTATGCGCTTCAAGTTTGCGCTAGTAACACTAGTACGAGCGCCACTATCGAAATAAATTTGTCCAGGCATACCGAACAATTGAACATTAGCAATTGCAATCGTTTTTCCAATTGGAATAGTTGAAGAATTAAAACTTACCGAACCATGGCTAGTGGACGGTTTATTCGAACATTTCGGACAATTTGCGCGTGTAACACCTGATGCATTGCATCCATAACAAGAATACGACGACTTTGTAACTAAAGCATTTGCAATTGTGTTTTTGCGCTGTTTTGACCTCTTTATTTTTCATTTTTGTACTCACTTCAAAATATTTCACCTAATAAAACCAGATATTCTTTTGGAAACTTTGAAACTCTTCTTTTTTGGAATTAAAACCCCCTTACAAGAGGAAAAAGGGAAGAAAATGCTTTTTTGTAAATGAATTCTTTCATAAGGAATTATTTCTGTAGAAGGAAATCTTTTTCATTATTTTATTTGAAGTAAAAAATATTTTTTTTTTATCAATGCAATATTTTTTGGTTATTTACAATCTTTTATAGGTAAAAATGTTTGTCCATTGATGTATTACAAGAGAACGAAGTACACAATTTTTTTTAATAGACATTGTTCATTGTTTTGTTTGTAAGAAAAAAAAATTTTCCATTTTTCCATTTTTTTTTCTCAGGAGGAGCAACGAAAACTATTTTTTTATGAAGAAATTGTTTTTATTATTCTATTTCAAGACGACTAAATAAAAGTGTTTTTTTTTATGTAAAGGAATTGTCTTTATTATTTTATTTCAAGCGGTGCCAGTTGAAACTAGTATGAAACGGACAAATGTCCGACAAATATCATCCAACAACCACCGTTTTCACCGGATTTAGCTCCCTGTGACTTTTCCTTTTCCCAAAACTTAAACTGCCACTCCGCGGACGCCGCTTTGAATTGATAGAGGCCATTAAGGAGAATTCGCTGAAGGAGCTGAAAAAGAAGGTGCGTTTAGAAGGTGCTTTGATGACTGGACTAATCGTTGGTATATTAGTCCAGTCAAAAGAAGATTTAACTTAGAAATTTTAGGAGTATGCGAGTTTATGGTTTTATTATGTAAAGCTCATCACTGTGAACTTAAGTTTGAATTTTCGGGGTCGGGGGGTGTGTCCCGCGGCCGCCATCTTGGAAATAAGGGTGCAACTGGTTTTTGCGATTATCTCGTGAATTTCGAAAGGTACGAAAATTTTGTTAAATACTTTTTTGTAGATAATAACATTATCTACAACTTTCATTCAAAACTTTTTATTGTAAAATTAATCATAAAAAAGTTATAAACAAAATTACGCGAAAAATTAAGGGATGAATTGTTTTAAAGCGTAATAACTTTTTTTTTATAGATTTTATGGAAAATATGCATCAGAGCTTTTTTATAGAGCATTCTTTTGTGAACATTTTTGTCTATAAGTTTTTTCCGCTATCTTTATTTAGTCGTATGATTTTGAACTGCTAAGCGGAGCAACCAATACATTAGCGAAGCGCGTACATGATTACACAGGCCGACAAAATTTAACCAACATTCAGACCCAGAAACCAGACTATATATTTCCAAAGGCTTATGATGCGCTGAATCCAAATCTGGCCTCAGAATTGCTCTATCAGCTCTGGTTTTCGAGATATCTTAACCTAAAAATGCAAAAAACACCATTTTTGCCCATATTTCACCAAAATTAAAGAATGGCATCTTTAAATACAATCCTTCTTTTTTCAAATGGCGTTTTGTTTGCTCAAATATCATTTTTTTTCACAGAGATATCGCATTTTGAAATTTTCATGTTTCGAAATTTTCCTACACCTGAAAATCGATTAAGATAACATAGAGATGATATAGTCGATTACTAATTTTCTTGGGTTTGAGAGCCTGAAATATATGGATTAATAGTATGTAAATTTGGAGTTTGTGGGTAAGCCTGCTTGCGGTTATGTGGGTTAGCCTACACGCGGTATGATAGGGGTGGTTTCTAGGGGTTAGGGCTGTGTGTGACTCGGTACCCAAAGGTTAGATAGTGTAGGGGTGTGGTGAGTCAGCACACTTATGGTGTGAGACAAAATTTTAAGAAAAATAAGACTCAATTCAAGAAAATTAGTAATCGACTATATCATAACCTCAAATATGGGCAAAAATGGTGTTTTTTGCACTTTTAGGTTAGGATATCTCGAAAACCAGAGCTGAAAGAGCAATTCCGAGGCCAGATTTGGATTCAGCGCATCATAAACCTTCGGAAATATATAGTCTCAAACTTAAGTTCACAGTGATGGGCTTTACATAATAAAACCATAAACTCGCATACTCCTGAAATTACTTAGTTGGCTATTTTTTTTGTCTCTTTTGACTGGACTATATATGTACGGCTTCGAATGGAGCTTATTTTGAAGGCGACAAAATAAATTTTGATGATTAGACAATTATTTTCCGTTTTATTGAACGATTCCCTGTACTTTTTTGACAGAATGTATATACTATGCCAGCTCTAGTCTCGATGTGCCAACTCATGTGTTACAATGGCTCTGCATGTTCTTCTTGCACTAGTCACGAGTACTCAATAAGTAATGCCACGAAATCTTCGTGTTCGAACTTTTGTCTGCAGCCTTCAAATTACCACTCTTGTGGGATATAGTGCCATGTAACTTGCAGGTTCTGTAGGGAAGAAGATGATATCGCTAGATATGGTATGTGTAGGCACTAATTTAAAGAAAATGCGAAACTTCCCAACGAAGCTGTTCCTTGTTGGACGATTGCTATCAAATCAGGCAGATATTGAAAACGACCGGTAACTAAAGTCAGGCGTGGAGGCATGAAAGTACAATATATACACAGTAAATTTGTCTGCCTTGTTCTGAATTGCCCAGTACAACTAGTGCCCAATTTGGTAACTAATTTTGAAGTCATAGTCCCTTTAGTTGAACTCAGTTTTGTGAACAGCAAATCGAGAAAGAGGTCTAGCCGTTAACTTTTGATAAGTAATGACTTCAGGTTGGCTGCACTCCGAGATCGGTTTAATTTTGGTGCTCAATGTCCATTGCTTTCTATACATTTTTGGGACACATTTACATTTAATAGTCAGTAATTTTTTGTTTTATTCCTCTACTTATCATTCACCAAAATTAGTAGCGAGGCAGAATTTGTGTCCTGTCATTAACACAAAATGTTTTCGTTTGCCGCAAAATGTCGCAATCAAACGTGACAGTTGCATGATTGGCAGCATTCATTTGGAAGCGTTTTTCTTTTGTTTTTGTTTTACTAACAACTTATTTCGATTAGAATATAAGCCATGTTGCACAATTGTGACATCGTGTTCAATTAAAAATTCGTCAACTGCCAGGAAGCGCCAAACGGCGAATGTCCTTTTGCAGCACAAACAACTACCAAAAAGCGCTTAAAATCCATATAAAAAAAAACACAATTTTATAGAGTGTAGAGCGTATATACTGCCAAAGCACATAACCCAGGCCACAGTGAGTAAATGCAGTGTTGCGCTCTTTACCCCGAAACATGCACGGCAACGCGTCAAGTGGAGCGAAATAAAAACACGAAATTCTTTGAAAAAAAAGAACAAATAAAAGAAATGTGGTGGCATAGAACAATTCATTTGCCCGTTTGTTGGTTTTATTGCACTTCAATCACGAGCCAAAAAGACAATTGTCAGACGGCCAAAGCGTCAATTGTCCATTTCAGTATGCCATTGACGATCAAGTACGTACCGGGGAAGTGGCAAAAGGCAAGCTGTGTGGGTACAGCGCGACCGAGTAATGTATAGCCGAAGTGAAATCGTGTATTCGATATTTTTCATATATTTTTTATTTTATTTCATTTTTTTGCCCCTCCCTTGGGAACGCGCGATTCAACGAAAATTCGATAGTTTCGATATTTTAGTTTATTTTTGTGCTGGTGACCTTTTTTACACTTTTTGCCTGTGGAATTTTAGTTTTAGTTTTAGTTTTGGTCCAACGCGTTTTCACCATCTACAGCGTGTGTTTACTGCATTTTTTGTTTTTTTTTGTGACATCGCGCATTTTAGCCCCGCTTGGGGAGGCGATTTGACAGCAGAGCTGGCCAAACGCCATTGCAGTGTAAAAGGCTACGAGGGTGTGCCAATAAGCCATTAGAACTTATAGCAGATAACTTTTGCAACTCCACACATCCCACATTTTGCTTCTCAAGCTGTAGTTTTCAGCAGAGCCCATCCTAGTCCTTTGACTGATCTATCGAATAGTGCTGATGTGGCAGCGATTTAAAACAGAGAGAGTTAGAGGAAAGTGAATTTCGTGTGCTCATTAAACCCTGTTTTTCACGCACGTAAGAGCAATCACGCAAACCAAATTTAAAAAAAAATTTGAAAGGTATTCAAAAGACATTTCATCATCGCCTGGAATCACCAACCACAGGTTAACTCTCAACTTCGATGAGTTTTTACCAACTGAAGTGAATTCGCATATGTAAGTCCAAAGGATTCTTCATCATCGCCTAGAAACACCAGCTTCAGGTTGACTCTCAATTTCGATGAGTTCTAATCAACTGAACTGAATTCAGGTATTCTGGTCGCCAATTTAAATCCCAGCACCAGACTTGACTTTTTATTTTTTTATTGACTTCCAATATTTGTTTAAGAGTCTTAGCAGTTTATCTGGAGAAAGAGGATGTAACTCGTCCGTTCTCAGTGCATCCGACCCATTTAAGTCTGATGGAAGTTGGACAGCGGCAGGAAAAAAGCTCTGTACTATCTGCTTCCTACAAATAAGGCAGCCACAGTGGATCATTGATGACGCATTTATACTTGGATATGGAAAAGCTACATTTCTGCAAGATGGATCCCGTGTTTATTTACAACTCATACCCTTTGCATTTCTTGTTGCTATTTGAAAGCCACTCTAAGAGTTCTTACGTCTTTTCCTCCAACCGCTAATGAAACAAACTCACAACACACCAAAGATCTTGGATGACTCGTTACAGCAGACATCCGGGAGGAATCGAGACTGAAAAAGGGTAAGGTGGAGAAGGGTGATAATTTTTGTTTTTGGGTGTGCGGTGGTAGGTGTGTCGTACAGATCATTATGCGAAGCTGTTGGATCGACTTAAAACGGCTTTCAAGCAATAATGAGCGTATTTGGCGAGGAAAGAAGGTCTTTTCATCACACACAACCCCAAACGCAAAATTACAGAATCCTACAGTTGCAATGGCACAAATGCATGCATGCGGTTACGACTTGACTGCTCATTCAGCGTCTCTTCCAGAATTGCGACCATTTTATCTTTCAAGATATAAGCTAATTGCTCGGTGGAAAGCGATTTATGACGAGTGAGAGAGTGCTGGTGAAACAAACGCCTGTTTTGGGGTACTGCGAAATCGAAAAACTAAGAATTAGAGAAACTTTGGTTGAAGTGCTGCGCTCTAAAATGAGAGTTAAACCTTACTTTTTACGAATAGCCTTTTTCTTATTTAATCTTTCAGACAACTTTTTAAGCCACCCTCGTATGCACTCTGTTACATTTTTGTCGTCGGCGGCGGCGTCGTCGTCGTCGTCGTCCATCACTGAAATAAAAATGTCACTCCCATTGCAATCCATCAAGTGATGAATGTGTCCGTGCGATGAGCAGTAGCAGGCGCAAAACGAATAGCGGACCGACCGGCGCGGACAGCAGCAACAGTAGCGGCAAAAGTTTTTAGAGCGCGACAGAGGCGGTGGCTGGCGAAAATAAATAAATTTAGAAAAACTGACAAGGACTGACGTGAGGCGTAAACTTGTCCTAAGCCACACACACACACACACACACGCGCATACATAGGAATTTGTGTCCATGTACGTGCATTACATGCCCGCGCGCTATACATAACCGCGCTTGATGCATTGTTGTTTTTGAGGTTGCATCAAAATTTATGTTGTCGCTGCTGCCTTATGTGCAACAACACAAGCAAGCAGCAAAATATTAAGAAATAAAATGAAAAAAAGCCCGCGGAAAATGTTAAAAATTCTAAATTCTGCCCAAAAGGATAAACAGTAAACATACACACATACATGTATATACAGGGTGGCACGCATGAACAAAAAAGGATTAGTAGTGGCAGCAGCAGCAGCGGTGGCGACGACGTTCGCGTCAAAGTAGGCGTTTTCAATCCATCTCTCTTGTTTGCTCACTTTTTCATTTACCATCATTCTGGCTGTCGCTTTGGCTGTAAGCGCCAGGATTTATGGGCTTAGACAGGCACTCCAGTGTGGATCCGGGTGGCGTGCGGTACACTGCGCTTTCGCCACTTTCCAGGCTCTACTTCTACTCGTACTCTTCTATCTCGGTTTCTTCCGCTGCCGCTTCTCCATCTTCGTTGTTGTTATTTACCATTGCAACGCCTTAACGGCACTGACATTGCTGCTGTTGATGCCTGTCGGCCACCAGTGACGATGATTAAGATGAAGCATGATGAAGTGTGCTGGCGTGGCCATATTTTGTGGCATGAAAATTAATTGACGCTGATAACGCGTTTCATCAGAATAGCGCAAATATTAAAAATTTCGGTTACTTGGCGAAATATCTCCAGTGCTGCTCTGTAGCCTCGGTTCGTGTACCGTGAATGCTTCAATAAATTACAGCCACGTTCAATTTGCATGGAGCAGCGTAGCATCTTTGCACATCTGCCAATCTGCGCAAACGAAGATGGAGAATAAACCTACTGAGCCCATCAATACTCCTTGCCGCACCATGAGTAGTGTCTGCGAAGCGATGTCCTTGCGTGGCATTACGCTTTTATCGCCTAATAAAATAGTGAAGTAGTTAGCGTTAAAGCAACGCATTTTTCCACTCAATCAGACATGAACGAAGCGGCACCTAAGTCGTTTGATGTACGCCTGGAAACCGCGATGGTTTTAAAACACTTCTTGATTATTTTTATTTTAGTCATATTTTCTGCATAGGAAATGGCAAGCAATATATGTTAAGCTAGCTTACGGTGACTGCTGCTCTATGCAGGGTGCAGAGACCCGTGGGCGAGCCCATTTCACTTCCCCATGTCATAAAACCACAGTATTTCCTTGAAGAAGCGCTGAAAATGTGGAAATCTTATTGCATTCAAGGCCGCATCAAATTCAAAGAAATGGTTTTTAAGTTAGTCCCGTTGCGTTTTAACCAGATGGAAGTAGTGATAAGATCTCGGCAGGCAATGTCAAACGTCCGTGCGTATTTCTGCCGTGAAAAGATCCTCATAAAAACCTATTTGCCGTTCGTAGTCGGCTTAAAACTGTAAGTCCCTCCATTTGTGGCACAATTATTAAAATAATAGGAGGAGCTCGACCAAACACCTAACAGAAGTGTACGCCCCAATTATTTATTTTTATTAAACAATGACTGATGTAATCCTCGATGCTCTCCACTACTTCTTCAGCTCTGCAGCTGCGACAAAAGTTGTGCGGAGAGAAATCGCTCTGCACATACTACTATGAACAAAAAGTAAGGTGAATTTGGTTGTAAAATGAAAAATCTTTATTTATTCTTGTAGATCAATTTCATCCCCTGCAAAATAATCCCCTCTCGATGAAATACACTTATGCCAACGATTTTTCCAATCCCCGAAACATGCCAAATAGTCCGTTTCCGGTATAGCCATCAGCACCTTCTTCGATTCAGCTTTTATCTCCTCAATCGACTCGAAACGCGTTCCCCGGAGTGGTCTCTTGAGTTTTGGGAATAGCCAGAAGTCACATGGAGCCAATTCAGGCGAATACGGTGGTTGCGGAACGATATGCGTGGAATTTTTGGCGAAATGGTCACGAAGAACGAGTGCAGTGTGAGACGGTGCATTATCATGATGTAAAAACCAAGAGTTGTTGGCCCATAATTCTGGTCTTTTTAGATGAATTGCTTCGCGTAAACGACGCATAACACTCAAATAATATTCCTTATTAACAATTTGGCCAGGTGGAAGGAATTCATAGTGCACCACACCACGAAAATCGAAAAAAGCTGTCATCATGACCTTTATTCTTGAACGCCTTTGACATGCTCTTTTCGGTTTAGCCTTGCCTTTAGCACGACATTCGCTTGATTGGTCGGTTGTTTCAGGGTCGTAAGCATAAATCCAAGTCTCATCTCCCGTAATGATGCATTTGAGCTTGTCCTAATAGTCTGAAAGCATTGTTTCACACACATCAACGCGACGACTTTTTCCAAGAAATTGAGAGTTTTCGGTACCAAACGAGATTGGACTTTTCGTAGGCCCAAATGGTCTTTCAAAATGGTTTTCACAGATCCTTCTGATATTCCGATCATATCAGTAAGGTCTTTAACAGTCAACCGACGATTTTTGAGCACTAACTCCTTCACTTTATGTGAAGGTCATCTGTTGGCGTCGATGGTCGTCCGGAGCGCTCCGTCATCAACACGTTGAAGTCGACCCTCTTTGAAGTCTTTGTTCCACTTATAAATATTTTTCTGCGAGATGGTCGAATCATAAAATGCCTTCTGCAACATGCTAAACGTTTCCGCAGCCGGAATTTCATTCCGCAAACAAAATTTGATGGCACTTCTCTGCTCAATCAAATCAGACATTGTAAAAATCGAAAAATGCACTCTTGGTCGTTTGGTAAACACAAGCGTAAATATATTACTGATAATGACATTCACATGAAAGTTGGCCCAGATGTTATTAACAGTGCTGCCAACTCATGAAAAAAATAACTAGAGCGAAATTTTAATCCCGCGAAGTTTGACAAATAAATTCACCTTACTTTTTGCCCACAGTAGTATCTTCATAATGGTAAATTGAGCTTAGAGATTCTGATATGTTTCATTACGCCTTGACCGGATTTGCCTCGCCCCTTATTTGTGAAGTTCCCTGAGCCATCTGCTATTTCCTAGTTCAATTAAAGACCACCTAAACTAAATTTTGCCTGAGGTTACAGGAGAGCAACTTACGCAAAGGAAATAATTGACTCATTGTAGATAAATTCCTCTCCTTGCTACCTCCACAGATCTGTGTAAGGTAGTCCGTAATGCCTTTGCCACACATCTCTCATCCAGCTCGTTTATTGGATTCCTATATTCAATCCTTATATTCGAAAAGGTGCTGTTGTACTGGAGGTAGAAACTTTACTGAGTCCGCAAGTCACATTTCTTATTGCTGTTTATTCAGGCTGAGATACGCTGTTGTAGGTGGGAAGTTATTCGCTCAGGTTTAGTGAGAGCTCTTCTCAGTAAATTTGTTGTGAATTATTGCTTTGCCTTGAGTCATCGGTGCAGATGGCGGTAGACCCTGGAACTACCTCATTCGGTCCTCCTACAGATTCTGGGAAGTAGCATTTTCAATTTTCTTGAGAATGAAAAAAAAAAGCCGGGGGCATTGTAGAGTAATAGCTTCCGAAGGAACAAAGTGAAATCGGGCAAAGGGCTTGTGAATATGCGCCCTATTCCATTCGTTGCGGATCTCTTGCATTGGTTCCTCTCCGGCATTGTTGGAAGTAACTTCTTCGATTTTCACGAGAATGAAGGAAAGAATTACGCAGAAAATGTTGGGGAAATCACTCTCGAAGGGACAAAGTGAACAAAGTGAAATCGGGCAAAGGGCTTGCGAATATTCGCCCTAATCCATTCGTTGCGGATCTCTTGCATTCGCTTCTCTCAGGCATTGTTGGAAGTAACTTCTTCGATTTTCACTCTCGATGGGACGAAGTGAAGGGCAGAGGGCTTGTGAATACGCGTACCTCGGATCTATTCCGGTGCCTGTATAAATTTGCCATAGATATGATACTCTCTATAAAAGTCTATGTATGAATTCAGCATCAGTATTTTCTTGCATTTTAAATTTCTCAACCAGTATAATATGAACTGATGCCCTTGGAATGAAAACTGCATTGCTTTTGGTTAAACGGAATCGATATTTTTTTCTGCTTCGAACGAAAAGAAGATGAGAAGATGTTTCCCTTGACGAAGATGTTTCGTTTTTAATCATAAGAAAGATGATTTCGGTATTGTCCATTCAGTTTTCAAAGATTTTTCAATTGACTTAGCCCTTTTCCCTCCACTTTTCAAAGAATCTTCAAAACGCATTATGTTAAACGTCTTAAGATCACTTTAAAACTCCCAATCAAGTGTAGGTATTGTTCTTTTAAATATTGAACCGAACCAGTTATATTCTTCACCGAACTACTATCTTTTTTCCGGATCTAACGGCTGTCATTCAGCAGCACCCATAAGGTATTGAAGCTCTGATGGTGGCCATTGAGTACAATCCATTTTAGTTGTGGGTCTTAGAGCTTAGGTTCAAATAGAAATTGGTTTCAATCCTGAAATGCTCTTGGCATCACTTCGGGATTTTAATCCTCCTTAATATTAATGTTAGTCATTAATCCTTATAAGGCAGAGGCTTCAATTTCCCATGTTTTTTGAAATATTTTAGTACATATTTTTCAAAGAAACTGGGTTTTTCCTTTTGATACAATGAATGTAATACAACATAATAATACAACATAAGAGATTTGGATAAAGAGTTAAGATATTGGGCGCAATCAGACTGATGTGTTCCGTATATGAGCTAGACTTAAGCTACGGACACTCTATTATTTTTTAAAACGTTGAGTTCATCCCCAAGATGGTGGACTAATGTGCACTCTCGCTGGGTCCGACCGGTACTTTTTCCATTTATATTCCCTCAATGGAAGAATAGGCGGCGTGCAGCATTTGGAGCCAGAGATGGCAGACATGTTTACGAAGAGCTCGAAGTTGGACGGAAGAGTTAGTGGGAGAGTATTCTGCGAAGAGCTCCTCATCAAGCTCAAGTTTAGGCTTCCAGACCGCTGTAGTGTTTAGCAAGCGGAGGTAGCCGCAATTAAGGAAACCTGGGATTGGTTGCTCACTCCTGTAATTACTGTAAACGACGTAAATATCTACTTCGACAGCCAAGCGGCAATTAGTGTCTTGGGCTCGTTGTTTGTGCGTTCGAATACTGCGATATTAGGCGCATCTGGGTTTCCAGTCGCAGCGGCATAGAAGGAAACTGCTAGGCTGATGAGCCCCGGAGACGGTTTTTTCGCAAAACGAGAGGATACCTTCTTCTCAGCTGCCCTGTCTTCGTCGGGCAAAGATTCAGACATCTGAGCCCTAACTTTTTTGATACAACTGTAGATATTGCTTGAAGTGGTTAACACAAACGTAAGTAGACACTGTAGTCGTCATTTGATTATTTTCATTCTGTCCCAACAATGGTCACTGCCATACTTGTGATCTACAAACATCCAACATTTTTCATAGTTTATTAGAAAGACAAAATGGTTTCGCCCCACCGGAAATTAGAGTGCTCGACTTGTGCCCAAATAATTGGTATCAAAACTTAAGGTATATCTGTGGAGAGTGGCAACCTCTGTAACCTAACCGAACCTACAGTTCTGTTAATACAATTGCCGATCCTGCAGCTCGTTGGCGATCTCGTAGACGCGTAGGAGTGAACTACAGACGCCGCCGAATGACAAGAAAATGCAGCGGGCGACTGGTCCGAGGTAAATACGAACCCGTACTAACCGAATCCTTTTCTTCCTGTGCTATTTCGAAAACCTTTTGGCCCCAGTACAATAGACGGAGGACTCAGAAGGTCATGAGGACTCCACGCCATTCAATTTCCAAACTCATAGCTGTATTTACCGGTCATTGGATGATCGTCACACACGCAGAAAAGCTAAGTTTACCATTTAACCCCCATTGCAGAAGCTGTGGGGACCTTTCAGAGAAGAAAACTGTTGAGCACTTTCTCTGTAAATGTCTAGCCGACTATGATCATTGAGTGCTCCTTTCTTCAGCAGCCTGGGTAGTATGCCAACCTAAATCCCATCAATCTTCTCTATTACATAAACAGTTCTGGCTGGCTGTAGATATCTGCCTGTTCGAGGTCTCACAATGTTATCAAAACGGTACTTTAGTGCTACTTGGAAGTACCATTTCACCTACTTACCAACCAAATAGCTCGATGTCCGAAATTTCAGATCAGTCGGGGCTAGAGTTGTCCGATCATATTTTAAATCACTCCATCCTTAGTGTGCAGACACGCCGTCCGAAAAAGATCAGCTCATATAATAGTTTGAATGTGTGACGAAGTCTCTTTGCATTTAATTTTTTGTGTGTCTTAAATTTGCTGTTGTTTTTACGATTCAAAAAGACAACATAAAATATCACTGTACCGTTCAGCCTGTCAGTGCGGGACCTGTTTGCGGCATCAAACCGTCGACAACGTTACACATCCGGCCAAATGCGCCAAAATAACTAACTTGCCAAAAATAATAAAAAACATAAATAAAATGGAAAAATAAGAACATAAAAACTACAACAATTACGCCGCTCATTCAAGCGCCCAACATCGAACAGCCGCGACCCCACAAGCCACCTACAAACAAGCGCCAACATGCACACTAAACTATTTTCGTGTGTGTTTTTTCGCCGAAAAATACGCGTCAATTCTGCAGTGTAGAGACGACAAAAATTAATGGAATCTTTCTGTTGCCAGTCACCGCACCGCTGTACCACCGTCTAGTCCGCGCCGATGCAACTTGGCCTGGCACCAACGACATTGGCTACTTTACTCGCAGGCTGTGTCGACGCGAAATAGCGCAGCTTCATTCGCCCGCTTGCCGTTCAGCCTGCCATGGCACAGCATTTCGAGTTGACTGAAAGGCGAGTGAGCGACTTTGGAAAAACAACACTTGACGTAGAAAAATGGCTTAAAAAGGATTCGCATCTTTGGTTGGCGTAACGAAAGTGGCTGTGGCAGCAGAAATAAAAGTGCCAAAAATCTATACATACCCACACATACATACAAATGGCTTAAGCCAACGCATACACAGATTAAAGTTATGCCGTGTAGGTATGAGTATGTATGTATGTGTTTGAGAAACGAAAAGCTGCAATTTAGAGCGAAAAAAGTAACAACAAAATGTCAATTGATGCGCCTCCACAAAATGTCAACACCGCCACCATTGCACCTCCGCCTGCCGTCGCTGTGCAATCGCTTTGGCTGTTGTCTTTTTGCGCTGTCTTCCTTCGCAGTATCCTTGCTTTGATGCGATGTCATTGTTAGGTTGGCGATTTTGCAGTTGATTGCAATTTTCGTGCACAATTTTCCCTCCCTCAAGCCAGACCCTCCACCCGTCCCTGTTCGCAGCCACGACATTGCCGAATTTTCTTCTTTCGTGCCTGTGACCAGCTCGTTAAGTGCTTGTTGCTTTTGTTGGTGTGTAATTTGGCGGCAGTGACGATGTAGCATTTCATCCTTGTAGGTACGTGATGCGCCGATCCAATAGAAAAGCGGCTGCCAAGCTCAAGCCGCAACGCTCTTGTTAATGCTCAATGGACCGCTCTTGACGCAGTAGCCACCCAAAAATTCCAATGCCTTCACTGTGCCTTTTTCAAGCCTGCTTCCAACTTGTGGAAAGATAAAAGTGTTTTTAAATATTTTTATTTTACACAGATTTTTATTTTAGTTTTCTTGTAAATAGACGTCAAATTTAATGTCATTGGAGAGTGTGGAAAATTTCGTGGATGTGTGACCAAAGTTTGTTGTGACGCAAGTACGGCCAATACATGGCATAGATCCATACACACATACATTTGGGTATACATACAATAAGTATATGCATGTAGTAAGTCATGTTCACATGTAGATATGTACGATAGGAGCTGACATAGCGTTTTATGTTAACTTTACTTTCTTATCTGCGAGCTACCATTACTTGACACTAAAAATGATGGCATATTGGACAGGAAGTTTTCTGAAGTCAGTTTGGTTCTATAGAAATATCCTTTCTAAAATATTTAAGATTTTATATGGGCTTGTATAAGTTCTTTGAGTGTGCAAGTCATTAATTTTTATGCACTCGACATTGACAGCCGGAAGAAATATTTCAGCTGTTTAGTGAAATACTCTTAGATAAAAATACTAAATAAGAAGGATGGAGCAACACACAAAGTCTAGATCAGTTATGAAAAATTTCCGCTGAATAGAGCCTGTAGTAGCCAATGCCACCTGAACTAGTCGAAGTTTTGTTCGAAGTTTGCGAATTTAGCTTGATTTCTAGGCAAAAGAAAGTTCATACTTGTTGTAGATCTCCAAAGGGGGCTTAAAGTGGTACCTAAGTCTAATAAGAGCCACGAATATATTTCCATTGCAATTTTCTATCCTTATTGGGAAAGGCATGATTTAGCCCTGGCGGAAAGTACAAAGTGGCACATAATTAATCATACAATTTTGTTTTTATCCCTTTAACTGTTTATGGCGAGTATACTCGCCTGAGAAAAGTGATTTTTTTTCGCATAAAGTCAAGCATAGTCGCCGTGAAGATAAAACAAAGCGCACTCGTATTATTATTCAACGTATCAACTGTAAATTTTTCTACCTGAAAAAGGGATAAAGGTCTTTTAAAGAATGTATTAGGTCGCGGAATAAGTTCGTAGTGATTTTTACTTAAACAAAAACAGTAATTATATTAACAAATTAATAATTTAAGTTGTTGTTGTTGTTGTAGCAGTACCTTTGCCCTGTCAGTGTAGTATAATCACCGGTCGTCTTCGTCTAGCTCATCTATAATCAATTAATTATTCGTTGTTGCTGTTTACAACCTGTTCCCACATCTGGTCCAATTTGTTGATGCCGTTCCGCCAAAAATTACCTGGTCTGGTGTCAAAGCAGTTGTTGAGCCAGTTTTTAAGGACCTCTTTGTTATCGACGGTCCCTTCATATAGTTTGACAGGGAGCGGAAAAGATGGTAATCGGTCGGTGCAAGGTCCGGAGAATACGGCGGATGCTGATCATTCGATCTCTTGAAGTGCGGCTTTGACGACTTGCGCAACATCGGGCCTGGCGTTGTCGTGAAGGAGTATGGTTTGACCATGTCGATTAGAACTTTTCAGTGGAAGAGCCTCATTCACGTGGTAAAGCAGCGCAATACAGAGCTCCTTATTGACCGTGGTATTCTCTTGGAGCATTTCCCAGTGCACCATGCCCCCCCAGTCCCCCAAAAAACATATCAAGATCTTGTTTGGATGAAGATGCGGGTTGACTCTCCGCTTTGGCGTATCTTCTGGTGCCACCCACTCCTTTCTTTGTTTCATATTGATGTATAGACACCATTCTCATCTCCTGTGACGATTCGGTACAAAAAGCGCGGTTTATGGCCTCGTTTTGGTCGATGGCGGGCGAGATGTTGAGAAGCAATTTGAAGGCGACTTTGTTCGTTTCTTTCGTTGAGCTCGTAAGGCACCCAGCCTCCAAATTTTTCGGTAAATCTCGTTTGAGAACCGTTTCGTGATCGCAGCTCATTTTTTCCGTCAATTCACAACTGGTTTGGCGACCGTCCTCCTTCAAAAGTAATTTGAGACGTTCTTCAACGGATTCAAAAGGCCTTCCGCAGTGGGATATGTCTCAACGTCAAGTTCGGCAATTCGTTTGGGGCTTTGCAAATCATTTTCGTGCTGTAGACCTACCAATGACATTAGCCTGGCAGCCTTACTTATTTTAATATGCGAAAGCTTGGACTACCGTTTCAAAACAATTTTTTTACATTTTTGTATTTCTGAGTTAATTGTGCGATGTCATAGTTGAGAGAAGGAAAGTGATAAGGGTCTTGTGGATTTTATTGACAGGAAAAGTAATCGTAAGTATTTGTATTCCTTTGAGGAACGAAATTGTTAAATACATAATTTGAATTATCCCCACTGGAGGAATTAATATGATAGTCATGGAGATATTGTTTAAAAAAAAACGCAAAACAATAATAATTTTGTCGTTTTCTGGTAGGAGCAGTGAAGACGACGAAGTTGAAGACGACCGGGATGGATTTCAAGATAACAGTGATGAAGGTGGAGAATACAATGAATCAGAAAAGAAAATATAAATAATTCAAATTCAACATGGACGGCTGTACGTAGAGAACGAGAGCCTTTTGAGTTTTTATCTAATCCTAGGAAGCACTTCGATATTGCTTCATCTTACAAAGTCAACCCTTTATTTTATATGGACACAAGTTTGTGGGTAATAGGGAATTGGTCATATGTCTAAATTTGTTTGTTGGAATGTTGGTACAACTGTCCTCTGTAGAGTCGCAGAGTTTGAGCGAGCTTATTTTTGGCATTTAATTATATCAGTCAACCGCAGGTGGGATCTGCGATTTTCACTATGGATAAAAATATCGAACAAAGAATTTGTCTCAAATTTTGTGTTCTGAACCGGATTTCGTGAGCTGAATGGTTGAAAATGTTACAGAAAGCCCATGGCGAGTGTGCTCTATCAAAATCACGGGTCTACAAGTGGTATAAGGTTTTTGCAGAGGGCCGAGAAGTCGTGGAAGATTGGCCTCGATCTGGTTGCCCACCAACGTCTACAACGGATGAAAACGTCGACAAAGTCAAGGGAATGGTGCTGGAAAACCATCATTTAAGTATGAGGAAGGTAGCTCGTGACCTTAGCGTTTCTCACGAATCAATTCGCAACATTTTACACCATAAAGTGAGTATGAGACACGTGGCTGCTCGACTCGTTCCAAGAGAGTTGAATTTCTTTCAAAAATTTCATCGGAAGAAGGTAGCTGAAGAAATGCTTGAGCAAGGGAATTCGGACCTAACGTTTATCGAGCTCATCATAACAGGTGATGAGACGAGGGTAAATGAATTTGACTTGCAAACCAGTCAACAGGCGGCTGAATGGCACCCCACATGGGCCGAAACCCAAAAACCCACGTCAAAGTCGGTCAAAAGTGAAAGTCATGCTACTTGTTTTCTTTAATTACCATGGTTTTGTGCACTTGGAATTCATTCCAAATGGTTCTACGGTAAATAAAGAATATTATTTGGAAGTTATGTGACGTTTGAGAGAGAGTGTGCGTAGGAAACGGTCCAATTTGTGGAAAGAAAACTCATGGATCCTGCACCATGATAACGCACCGTCTCACACGGCCCATATTGTGAACACGTTTTTGAGCAAAAACTGGACAAATATCATCCAATAGCCTTTGTGTGCATCGGACTTAGCCCCTGTGACTTTTTCTTTTCCCAAAACTTAAATTGCCACTTCGCGGACGCTGCTTTGAGTCGATAGAGGCCATTAAGGAGAATTCGCTGAAGGAGCTGAAAAAGAGCTCTTCAAACGCGTTTAAAAGATGCTTTGATGACTGGACTAATCAAATACTTGTTTGTGTATTGCTTCGAATGGAGCTTATTTTGAAGACGACAAAATAAATTTTGATGATTAAATAATTACTTTGCATTTTATTGAACTATTCCTAGTAATTTTTTGACAGAGTGTATATAGAAGTTGGTGGCATCCGCGAACCACTCTCCTACTCTCAATAAACTTCACAGAAACAGCTGATTTGCTGATGGCACATTGTAATATTTGCATTCTTTTTATTATTCTGTTTAAGTTTCCTTTTCATTGTTATTCACGACCGAATTTCCCCTACAACGCCGCTCTCTTTCTTGTGTACTTAATTGTACAGAAGTACTCCCATGGATTTTGCTGTCTTGTAATCCATCATTTTTTTTTGTGACTTACTTACCATTGACTGCTGTGTAATGAGCCTGGTGGCACAAGGTGACTGAATAAAAATACAGATTTTCTTTCATAAGTAATATAAGATTTTATTATTTTATCATGTTTTTTAGTCCACGGCATTTATGTATGTATGTAACACAAAATCCGTCAAAAGCGCACCACGATTCCTCTGGCAACGCAGGATGCGCATTTCAAAATTTTGTTATATAGTTCGGACTATTTTGCAATTATAACTCGTATTATTTCGTTCTTCAATTTGGAATCGTCTCGGGCTTATTCGCATAAAACATATCTCTCTTAGCCCCAGTAAATGAAGATCAGTGGTGTAAAATTTGCAAGATCTCGGCTGCCATTTTATAGTGAGATAATACCTCCTGGGCATTTAGTTCGTTGCACTGTTGAATCAAGGTATTCCGATAGCCGAAACAAGCTATCTGTTGATCGTCTTATAAAAGGAATGTTAAGCTGCGTGCCTAAAAAATTTCTAAAAGTTACCATCAAAAAGTTTGAAATTTCAATGGCAATTTTTTGAAATTTCGGGCAAAGTTTGAAACATTGATTTTCAAGGTTTTGTTTTTTTTTTGTAGGAAGGAACTATACTTTTATGAAAATTAGCGAAAAAGTTTTAACATGACAAACCTTGTGCATATTAAAGAAAGTTACCCTGAATGCAGGTTTTTTCTAGTTAATGTGTGTGAATGTTTTTCCTGCTCGCCAGATGCTATACCGGCAGTGGAATTAAAGCCTCTCCTTTTATTGAAGTTTCAACTAGTTGATGTTATACAAATATAGGGACCCATAATTTGAGGCCGCCTCCTCAGATAATGCTTTTATGAGCAATTTTTTCATGAGCGAAATACAATCGGAGGCTTGGCATTACCTACCGAGGCGCGACCACTATTTGATGTTTTTCTTCCTCTTTTTAGGATTTCTGTTTTCACAGTGTGTAGCGAGCTTAAAACCTATCAAACGATAGCCACGGACAAACATATTTGGCTATCTCAATAGCAAATATTCAGGAAAAATAATTTATGAATTTCTTCTTTTCGTTATTTTAAATACATCTCTCAATAATGATTTTTTCCGATCAATACTGCAATGGCATTGGAGCTAAAATTAAAACAAAAAAGTTTATAAAAATTCTCAAAAAGAAACTTTCACTTGATTAATGGTTCATGAGAGAAATTAAATGCACAGTCAATAAAGTACCTACACATTAGGGCGAGTCAGCTTGTGTGGAGCTGCTTTTTTCGACATTGTTCCTACTGTGATTCGTTCCAATTCAAATTATAAATAAATTTATAAGAAATAAGTAAATTGGAGCATTTTATTCAAATCAGTTTATTAAGTTCTCCAATTTTTGAGTCACCCAGCACTTGTACACACACAATTAAGCCACTTAATCTTTTTAAAATATTCGAACGCCATTCAGCCGTCTGTTGAGTGGTTTGCATGTCACGTCTCATCACCTGTTATGATGCGCTGGATAAACGTTGGATCCGAATTCACTTGCTCAAGCATGTCTTCAGCCACCTTCTTCCCATGAATTTTTTGAAAGAAATTCAACTCTCTTGGAACGAGTTGAACAGCCACGGGTCTCATGTCCAATTGATGATGTAAAATATTGCGAATTTATTCGTGAGATACTATAGAGGACAGTTGTATCAACATTCCAGCAAAAAAAATTTAGACATATGAACAATTCTCAATTACCCAAAAATGTTTGTCCATATAAAATAAAGGGCTGGCTTTGTAAGATGAAGAAATATCGAAGTGCTTCCTAGGATTAGATAAAAACTCAAAAAGCTCTCGTTCTCTACGTACAGCCGTCCATGTTGAACTTGAATTATTTATATTTTCTTTTTCTGATTCATTGTATTCTCCACCTTCATCACTGCTGTCTTGAAGTCGTCGTCTTCAACTTCGTCGTCTTCACTGCTCCTACCAGAAAACGACAAAATTATTATGGTTTTGCGTTTTTCCTCCTTAAACAATATCTCTATTACTATCATATTAATTCCTCTAGTGGGGATAATTCAAATTATGTATTTAACAATTTCGTTCCTCAAAGGAATACAAATACTTACGATTACTTTTCCTGTCAATAAAATCCACAAGACTCTTATAACTTTCCTTCTCTCAACTATGATATCGCACAATCAACCGAGAAATGCGAAAATGAAAAAAAATTCTTTTGAAACGGTAATCCCCCAACTTAATGCAAGCTTTTGCATATTAAAATAAACAAGATTGCCAGGCTAAGGTCATAGGTGAGTCTACAGCACGAAAATGGTTTACAATGCCGTAAAATAGCAAATTTGACGTTGATGACACATCCCACAGCGAAAGGAGTTTTGAATCCGATGAATAACGTCTCAAATTACTTTTGAAGGAGGACGGTCGCCAAACCAGCCGTGAATTGGCGGAAAAAATGAGCAGCGATCACGAAACGATTCTCAAACGGGAGGCTGGGTGCCTCACGAGCTCAACGAAAGAAACAAACAAAGTTGCCTGGAAATTGCTTCTCAACATCTCGCCCGCCATGGACCAACACGCGGTCATAAACATAGCTACTTATATATTCAATGAAGGTATAAACTCATTATTGGTTATAATGAATACACTGGGACTTAATTGTGAGTCTAATTTTCATCGGCTGAAAAAATGGATGCTGCACGTACGAAATAAGCGCACTAACGATAACACTCGAGAAGGTAGAATGCTACGTAGGCAACAGCAAATCGATATTTTGGAAGCTGCTATGACGGCTAAGAACTATTATATGGCCCAGGAATAGATGACACAGTGTAAGTAATTAAATAATGCGTATAACTCTACATAAATCGATAGCAAAACTTTAATGCATGAACTATGTTTTATGGTGTTCAAAGAAACGAAATTACCGATGAATTGGCCAACCGTAGATCAGTGGTTCGCCCACAAGGGCCAGAACCAATAATCGGAATCAGTTCCGCAGGAATCATGAATTGGATCCGCGATTATATAGGCAATTTATATAAAGAGCGATGGTCTGGTCCAGAACGTGGTAGAACTGCAAAGTGTTTTGCGACAGAAAACTGTCAAACTTTCTACTAAAACTCGGAAGGAAAGACGTTCGGTTGATGGTCGGCATCATTACAGGACACAACCCATGGGGTCAGCATATGAACACGATTCGAATCATTGAGGACCCAATGCGCCTGTCGTGCTTGGAGGAAGCAGATAGCACTAAGCACTTTTTCTGTGTGTGTCTTGCCTTTGCTAGAGCACGGCTACGAGTATTGGGTTCCGATGTCATGGGAATGAGTAATATTCGTTTTCTAAAACTGGAGGATATTTACAGATTTGCCAAAGAATCGAGTAATTCGGACTGGACTAACTATCCTATCTCTGTCTATATTCTTTACTATCTCTTTCTCTGATAATTTTCTCCTTACCTCCTTGACTATCTCAGGCTTTTTAGCCTGAGTTTTTTAGGCGCCACCAAATCTCCTGGTGCTTTTTGGCTCAACCTTTTCAAATTTGAAATTTCATGTTTTATGAAGTGGCGATTTAAAAACCGTTTGGTAGATTTCAATAAAATTTATACTGCTTTTGAAAAACATAAAAAACTCATGCCTGATGGAAGTCTTTTTTTCTTCAAAGATTTCGATTTTTTTAAGCAATTAATTGTAGGTTTTTTTCTCGAAAATCTCAAAAATATTTCCTGAAGCCGCCATATGGTTAATTTTGAAAAAAAGCGTTGACCAGGCATAAGATTATCTATTAATAAAACTAATTTCTCTTGTCCGATTGATTTTAAATGAATCTCCAAGGGCTTGTGATGATCACCGCAAGGGATTTCCGGAGAAACGGGCTCCACTAAATCAGCGATAACTTTTACAATTATCAATTTTTTTTTTTTAAATTTTGCTAAAGTCAAGTGATGTGTTAATGTTATGTTTTTATTTTTGTAAAATAAAGCAATTGACTAGCACGAAAAAAAGATTGGAAATCATCATGATTAGAAATCATCATTTTTTCCGGCCTCTGACTACCTCTAACCCCTTAATTAAACATCGCTTCCTTAAAAATTCGGGGTTGGTTGGTTTAGTTGGTCCTCGTTACCAACTTGTTTACCAGCATGACTACATCCAGTCTGTGCGGTTCAGGAACCTTATCAGGTTGTTGACTTCTAAGCCAGACAGCTGTTTAAGACTCTCGAACAGCGATTTGCCCAGGGTTAACATTCTGTCCTTCCATAGGACAGGCATTCGCAGAGGAAATGGAAGATTGTTTCCTTTTTCTCCGGTTGTTTACAACTGTGACAGTATATGTTGTGTAGGTTGCCCATTGTGGCTGCTTGTTCTCCGATAGACCAAAAGCCAGTTATGACTACAGGTGTCCCGTCGTTTCATGTTTATCAATGTCGACGATTGCTTAAGGTTGTAGGTGGGCCATAACGTCCTGCTAATTTTGCATTTCGTCTGGTCTCTCCATCTACAATCTGCGATTCGGAGGTAAATATTTTAGGGAAATTGTACTCTTTACTGCGCCTAGTGATGTGAATACCGATTCTGCAAGAGCGCTATTCATGGCGGATTTCTCTGTTGCCAGTTCATTACCTACTTTTTCATTACCTTCAATGCTCCGATTTCCCGGGACCCAAATTAAGGTAACTTTATATTTTCGCTCAAGGTGGTAGGGCTAATCCTGCTTTGTTCTACCAGTTTAGAGGTTGTTGTCGCCGAATCCAGTACCTGGATTGCGGCTTGGCTATCCGAAAGAATAGCGATATTGCCCTTAAAAGAGGGATCTGCGATTAATAGCCTACAAGCTTCCCCAGTACTTCCGCCTGGAAGACACTGAAGATACTGAGTTGTGCGCCACTGGACTTTCTTGCTTTTCATTTAATGCACAATTCCAATGATCTACTAGAAACGATTTGGAAAAGAATTGACCCGCCCTAATAAGCAGGCAAATAAAAAATTCTGCATTTGTATAATTTATATATGTATGTGTATGTGTAAGAGCCTATAAAAAGTCATATAGAACTGTCGCATAGCATAGAATGAAATTTATGGAAATGTCTTTATAGAAATTCGACGTGGGAAAGCGTAAATCCACAATAATTGTGTGTGTGTGTGTGTGTGTGTGGATGCGTTACGAAACTTAAGTGCATTTCAATGTTACGGCAGTAGCAGCAAAAACAACAACAAAGCAAACGTAATAAGGCAACGAGCAGTACGTCTGTGCCCATTAAACTCATTACCAAGTCAGCTGTCGCGTGTGGCAAAGCCAAGTGGCAGAATCCGAGCAACGTGGAATAAAAGAGAAGTGGAGGGGTGCAAAAATTGCAGTAGCAGTACAGCTGTAGCAGCAGCAGCAGCATAAGAATAAAGCTGGTTGGTGACTTTGCAGCTGTGAAACTTTGCGACACTTTTATTATTAACGCCATTATTTTATTATGCCACACACAAACCCATACGAATGTGAGCAATTTTATTTATATATGTGAGTGTGTGGGTGTGTATATTATTAAGCTCTCCGATTTTGCTGTCCCACTTCACTGCTATGTCACTTGCCAATTCCAATTTTATCCACTGCGACTGTCAGTGTCCAGTTTTTGTGTCAATTTCCAAGCGAAAAGTAGTGTCAACATAGCGCATTTTTATAAGTGTATGTGGATGTGTGTGTGTGTGTGTGCATGGGTATATGAAAGGTGTCTTAAGCGTAGGTATGTGTGTGTGAGTCAGTGTGTTGCCCGCCCCCTTAATGACCAAAAATGGGGACTCCACATTACATTGGAAAATTATATTTATGGCACAAAAGGTCAGCACCTCCCACTGCCGCCAAGGGCAGGTACTGTGGCAAGTTCTTGCGGAATAGCAAAAACAACAATGGCAGCAGTAACAAGGAATATAATAAAAATTACGCAAGCAATTGTGGTTGAAATAAACTCAACTCACCGACAAAATAGAGTAAACTCTTTGTAGTTGTTGTTGTGTTGCGCCAGAGTTTGCCAACACTCTGCATTCATTTCAAGTATGCTGCGTTGTTGTTGCAACATTTTAATTTTATGCAAATAAATGCCTAAATGCTTGAATAAAAGCGACATTTCTAAGCGGAGCAACTCATCTTTACTGTTGCTGTTGTTGTACGAGTATACTTGCAGTCATTATTTGTTGCTGCACTTGCTGCTATGGCGCATGCAACAATTGTGGTATTTGAAGAGTCAACTCTTTCGTTTATTCGCGCCGCAAACTCATATGTTGTGGCATGAATAGGTGGCAGCTAACATAAGATGTTGAATGTGCTGTATTTTTATGCTATTCTTGTTGCTGTTGTCGTTGTTGTCACAGGAGTTGTTGCTCTTGTTGCTTTGTACGACACAGGCTGCGCCGACGGCGGAAGTTGCCATTGAAATTGTGATGATTCCATTTTTAGTATTGCCATTCTTGTGCGCATTTGCATAAGTGTGTGTGATAAATGTGCATGTGTGTGTGCATATGTATAGGTATACACACATACACATATAAATATGTAAATATATTTTATTTGTCAACGCGCCATACGAAGCAGCAGCAGCTTAAAGTTTTGACAATCTAGCAGAAATTGTTGTTGCTGGCAGCGGCCTCGGTTAACCCAGTTACTGTTACTCCTACATTGATACGTATATAAATACACACAATAAAAAATATATACATGGAAATGCAATGCATACACAAACGCTCACATGCATATGAATTCAGTTATGTGCGCTTGGAAAGTTGCTCTGAAACGGATGCTGACAGGATGTGCCCCTTTAAAGCGACACATGCGCGCACAGCCAATTGCATGCTGTGGCACATACATACCTATGAAGCTGTTGCAAGTCAAGCATTCGCCTAGTGTGTCACTGAGAATGTTTATTTTAGTTTTAAAAGAGAGGGTGTATGTGTGAATATATTTTAATCTGTGAGCATAAAGAGTTGCTACTGTGTGTCTCTATTCTCATATAGGTGTTTAAGTGTGTTGGTAGTGGAACAGAGACATCTACAATTATGCGAGTTAAACAGGAGATGCAACATTAGACTTTTTGAAGGTTAGTCGAGTGCATATTTAAGAAGTTTCTGAAATGTAAGTAAACACACCCACGCACTTCCACGCTGAGTAGTACAGTTAAATATATGGATACTTACTTATCTATACATACGTATGTACATATGTATATGTATATTAGGGGTTAGGGGCAGTCAGAGACCCGAAAAAATTATGATTTTTAATACTTTTTTTTTACTAGTCGATTGCTTTATTTCACAACAAAAAAAAACATAGCATTAATACATCGTAATAATTGTAAAAGTTATCGCTGTTTTTATGAAGCCCGCTTCTCCAGAGATTGCGGAGATCATCACAAGTCCTTGGAGATTCATCTTAAATCAATCGGACAAGAGAAATTAGTTTTATTAATAGATAATCTTGTGCCTGATGAAAGCTTTTTTTCAAAATTAACAATATTTCGGGGAAAAAATCGGCAACTAATTGTTTAAAGAACATCGAAATTTTTGAAAAAAAAATCCTTCGATCAGACACGAGTTTTTTATGTTTTTCGAAAGCAGTATACATTTTATTGAAATCTACCAAGCGGTTTTTAAGTTAGAGCGATCTTCTTCTTTTTGAGTGGCGCGATAACCGCTTACGCGATTTTGGCCGAGTTTAACAAAGCGCGCCAAGTCCTTCTCCACCAGATCTTTCCAAGGCAAAGGAGGTCTTCCTCTTCCTCTTCCTCTGCTACCACCAGCTGGTACCGCATCGAATACTTTCAGAGCCGGAGCGTTTGTTTCCATTCGAACGACATGACCCAGCCAACGTAGCCGCTGCATCTTTATTCGCTGAGCTCTGTCTATGTCGTCGTAAAGCTCATACAGCTCATCGTTCCATCGTCTACGATATTCGACGTTGCTAACGTGCAAAGGTCCAAAAATCGTACGCAGAATCTTTCTCTCGAACACTCCAAGCGTCGCCTAATCGGATGTTGTCAACGTCCAAGCTTCTGCGCCATACGTTAGGACGGGCATACGTTAGGACGGGGTCTTGTCAGTTGCCTACTTAGTCCAAAGTAGTACTTGTTGGCAAGAAAGATTCTACGTTGGATTTCAAGGCTGGCATTGTTATCGGTGTTAATGCTGGTTCCTAAATAGACGAAGTCTTTTACAACCTCGATAATATAACTGTCAACAGGGACGTGGGTGCCGATACGCGAGAGCGCCGACTGTTTGTTTGAAGACAGGAGGTACTTCGTTTTGTCCTTGTTCACTACCATACCCATTCGCTTTGCTTCTTTATCCAGTTTGGAGAAGGCAGATTTAACAGCGCGGTTGTTAAGGCTGATGATGTTGATATCATCGACATACGCCAACAATTGTACGTTCTTATGAAAAGTTGTGCCTGAGCGATTAAGTTCTGCGGCTCGTACGATGCTCTCCAACATCAGGTTAAAGAAATCACACGACAGCGAGTCACCCTGCCTGAAACCTTATTTGGTATCAAACGGCTCGGAGAGGTCCTTCCCAATTCTGACGACGCTGTTGGTGTTGAACAACGTCATCTTACATAGCCATATTAGTTTTGCGGCGATACCAAATTCGGACATCGCGGCATACAGGTAACTCCTTTCCGTACTGTCGAATGCAGCTTTGAAGTCGACGAAAAGATGGTGTGTGTCGATTCTCCTTTCATGGGTCTTTTCCAGGATTTGGCGTATTGAGAATATTTGGTCAATGGTGGACTTTCCAGGTCTGAAGCCACACTGATAAGGTCCAATCAGTTGGTTGACGGTGGGCTTCATCCTTTCACACAATACGCTCGCTAGAACCTTATAGGCGATATTTAGAAGACTAATCCCGCGGTAATTGGCACAAATTGCAGGATCCCCCTTCTTATGCATTGGGCAGAGCACACTTAAATTTCAATCGGAAGGCATGCTTCCATCCGACCATATTTTGCATGTTTGAATAGCTCAACCGGCAGTCCGTCGGCGCCCGCGGCTTTATTGATCTTTAGACGCGTTATCGCTATTCTCATTTCGTCATGATTGGGTAGCGGAACGTAAATTCCGTCGTCGTCGATTGGTGTATCGGGATCTTCACATTATCTGTGACATGCGCAGCTATCACTATTTAGCAGGTTCGACAAGTGTTCCCTCCATAATTTAAGTATGCTCTGGATGTCAGTTAGAGTGATCACCAGTTCAAAATACATAGTTTTTAAAAGAACGCATTTAAAGCTTAGCTACTTGCTCTCGAACGCTCTAGAGCGCCCGATCACCCTTTGTTAATTGTTGAATAACTCAAAAAGAATTTGTCGGATTCACTTCAAATTTTCTCACAATATTTTTAAGATATTAGAAATTTCTGACTACTCATAACCCTTTATAGAAAAAAATTGGTGCTCTTCTGGAGTGAAGGATAAACTGTCTAGCCTGCCTCTGTTCTGGACTCCCCATCCAGTGTGTGGTTAATTCTTTATGTGGACTTTGGTAAGCCGAGAAAGGAGCTTTGAAGCAGTGCCAAATTTTGATAAGCAGTTCACTTGTTCGATGCCAGCATACATCAACTGTGTTCTTTGGTCGCAGGACATTGGGGACAGTGAATACTTCCTTTACGAACTCGGATGTTATTGTGTGAGACATCGGTGAACATAAGGCTGCCTGACCAAATGCGGATACGCTTCGAAGTGGTGTCTCCCTAAAGGCACTCTCTGCCATAGATTTCTATGACATGGATATCCTCTGGAAAGACTGTAGGTTAACATCCCATCAATATTGATATTATTAAGTTCGACCCACAGACACCCGCACCGATCATACCAGCCAGATGCAATGTATTGATTACTTGTCTTCCAGAGTGCCCATTCTAAAACAGGGCTCGTTAGAGAAAACCGTTTCTATCGCTTTCTACTTATGGCGTTGGATGAAGGACTTGAAGGTTATGCGAGCGTTATGGGGATCTGCATCTCAGGGATGAGTGATGCAACATAAACCTCATGCAGTAAGCCTTGTGCACCACTTCAATAAAATTCATTCAATAAATCTGGAAAAATAAAATCGTGGTACCACTCACGCAGAGAAGGAAACTATGTATGATAAAACCGACACTACGAAGTACAGTGGTCAGTTTTTCTACAGAACCAACTGATCTTGCTGAGATGCTTGACATAACCCTCACTTGGAATGCTCACTTTGTTCTTGTAATCAATAAGTCCACGAGAACCGTTTTCATCTGCACAGGTTCTTTCGGTAAAACATGGTGTATATCGCCCAGAATGGCTTATTCATCATCATAATATAAATTCCCAGAGTTCCAGTGTGGAAAATATGCTCACACTCACAGGTCATATACTACTATTTGAAAATCATCGGTATCTTAAGCCACCTCAGCACAGTGGTCTCAGACACCTACTCGAACGAACTTCTTATTTCTTGATTGACTCAATAACCACTGAAGCGATTTTGGCACAGTTTAACAAGGCGGCGCACCTCGTTTCTTTCAGACGTGCTGACCGGCGCTAGTTGCATACACCAAATGAAGCTAAGTTCTTCTCTTCCTCTACTACCACCAGCTAGTACCGCATCCAATACTTTCGTAGCCGGAGTATTTGTATCCATTCGGACGACATACTTTAGCCAGCGGAACCTCTGGATGTTTATTCGCTACGCTACTTATTGTTCCATTGCCAACGATATTCACGGTCGCCAACGTGCAGAGGCCCAAGAATCTTCCGCAGAATCTTTCTCGCACACACCTCATCGGATGTTGTCACCGTCCAAGCTTCTGCGCCACACAATGGACTGGATATGATGAGAGATTTATAAGGTGTTCATCGAGAGATTTGGTGTTCGATTGTGAGGCTGCCATTGTTATTGGTGTTAGTGCTAGTTCCTTAATAAGAGAAGTCTCTTACAACTTCAAAATCATAACTGTCAACAGTCGTGTGGTCGAACGAACTGCAAGAAATAAATTAAGTATCATAAATTGCGGCGACTGGTGTAAGGTGGATGTAACTGAGGCAATGAGAGTCTGGCACACGGATGCACTCAGTACACTTTAGGGAAGCTATCTTAGGAGGCTTAATAACATTTTTGTCCTAATTACTGGTAATTTCACAGGACAAAACGAAATTGCAACGAAATTCATAGATTAGAGCGTCTATTTCAGCGGTCGCCCCTCGGCAGGCAATAGCAAACCTCCGAGCTTTCTGCAATTAAAAAGCTCCTCATAAAAAATCATCTGCTCTTCGGAGTCGGCTTAAAAGTGCAGGTCAACAACAACACCAAGAGAAACACCACAAATAGCTCCTTCTCCTATTTGTGGTGTTTCTCTTGGTGTTGTTGTTGACCTTCAACCAAACACCCATTTATATATATACGAGGGTCGTTTGAAAAGTCCGCGCAAAGACAGAGAGACACCTCTTGTTTGTATTTAGTTAGTAGTATCTCTCGGAAGGAAACACACAAAGTTTCAGCCAGGTCGATACATTTCTTAATTTTTGGCATTCATTTGAATCGATGCACCCGAGTGAATTTCTTTTTTCCCATCCCGTCAACGAACCAGCTCGCACCTTAGTAGCTGTGGCTCTAGACTTGGAGCTCTCGATCTACTATTTGTTCTCCAATTTGTAGAAAAACGATGAGATAATTGCAGAAACGAGTGGCTATGGCTTTTAGGCTTGGACAAATTCTATTACTCGCAAGGGATCGATAGGTACGACAGCGTAGGACGAAGTGTATGAGCCCAAAAGGAGACCTAAAACAAAATGGTACAATTAAGTAGTTTTTAGTTTTGCACAGATTTTTCAAAGGACTCTCGTATGATAGAAAGAAGTTAGAATCCAGCAGAACTTGCAGGAATATGGGTTATAGAAGGGAACCGACTGTATTTCAATACAGCTCTGCCACTTGACGCCCCGAAAATATTCTTTATTTACCGTTTAATCTTTTGTTTTTTGAATTCTGAAAAAATTTTACTAAATGATCAATTTCACTTACCTTTTTGAGGGCAGAAATCAAAATATAGAATAGAAACGAAACCAACGCAAGACTGAGTCTTGTCGAGGCCCTATGTTCCCGAGTAGAGTGAACAAGAAAAAAAAATAAATACAAAAGTTTTCGAATAGGTGTGACCTCTCGGGAATACCGCTCCAGTGCACCTTAACATAAAATTTTTTTTCGTAAAAAGTCATATGCCATTTGGAGGTAGCAAAAACTTGTGTGTCTCTTCATTCGAAGAGCAACATCAAAACCTGCGTCAGAAGCTATAGAAGCAACTCGGCTCAAATATCTTTCAGGGATATCCACATTTGAAAGTTTATTTACGTTTCATAGCCGTATTCTTTTATATACGAGTTGCTACTCGGTTAACACAACAATGGCAGTATTGAGGTGAACTGCCATTTAGGCACAAAATTAAATGAGCCAAGAGCAAATTAAAATGACGGTTTACAAGTTCTTTCATGAGGAATCACAATAGTGCCATAAGGAGTTAGGGGTAGTCAGAGGCCCGAAAAAATGATGATTTTTAATCATTTTTTGCTAATCAATTGCTTTATTTTTCAAAAATAAAAACATAGCATTAATACATCATGTTTCGATTTGACTTTAGCAAAATTTCAACAAAAAAAATTAATAATTGTAAAAGTTATCGCGGTTTGTGTGAAGCCCATTTCTCCAGAAGCCCCTTGCGGTGATCATCACAAGTCCTTAGAGATTCTTCTAAAATCAGTCGCACTAGAGGAATTAGTTTTATGAATAGATAATCTTGTAGCTGATCGAATTACCTATCGATTACCGGAGCACCCGAGCGCCCTTTGTTCATTGTTGAATAACTCGAAAAGTATTTGTCGGATTCACTTCAAATTTTCCCAGAATATTTTTAAGATATTATACTTTAAGAAAATGAAAAAAAAATAATACCCAATTTTTTGAGAATCTTGACTACCCCCAACCCCATTATTGAACTTGACAGCACATCACACCAAGCCGTAGACCCTCATGCGAGTTGGACTCTGTTGCTCGACATTTTAACAAGTATTCTTTTCCAACTCGTATACAAAAGAATTCAGCTAATATAAATTTAATTTAACAATCAGGCGTAATTTTAATGCCTCTGATTTATGCATGGAAAATCCAATTAATTTAACTCCATCTTTTATAAAATGTCAATTAAAGGTAATTGAGAGACCAATTGAAATTTTCCACTGAACTGTTTACTAATAAAAGTTTAACGAGCCCAAATTAGGCAGCTTGGCGTCGGTAGCTAAGAGTGAGTTTTAACGTAGTAAAAATCTGGAATCTATACAAAAGCGAAAAACCCAAAAACAAAAAAAGTCACAAATTGCTACAATTTATTCGTTATTTATTTCATTGGTGAGTTATTTATTTCTTCCACACTAATTGAAAACAAATTTACGAGTAATCGTATTTCGAATGCAATCCAGCGCTCTCTGCCACAACTGCCCCGACACCCCTTCAACGAAATCCGGCTGCACTCAATACTTCGTATGACTTGACAAGTTGTTTGGGTTTACGTTTCGATTTGTGCATTTGCTCCACCCATGTCTGTGCCGGAAATGTTTTCGTACAATAGTTTCGTGAGGCTCACGCGGCAGTTGGTGGCAAAAATAACAAATCGGAGCTGTAAGAAACAGCAATAAGGCGTAGGAGAAGGAGTAGGAGCAGGAGCAGGAGCAGGAGCAGGAGCAGGAGCAGTCATAGATTGCCTCAAGTGGCTGAAGTCAGTCAGAAGTGATAGGATTTGTTAGCAGGGATGAGACACAATGCATTTGCTGCTAAATTATTAATAAAGTGCATACAAGGAGCTGGTGCTGCAACAAAATGGACGCCGCTGCTGCCACACATGCCTCACATGCCACATACAACATACCTCAATGGCTTGTTTCAATCAAAACGTCTCCTTTTCGTCCTTACACATGCAAATATGCAATGAATTTGTGTGCGCGAGTGTGAGTATGCAAGGATGTGTGTGTGTGAGTTTGGTTGCTGTATTTGTCGATTGTCCGCTGGAGTACAAACAATTTAGTATTATTGCTTCTGTTCCGTTTTGGCATGTCACGTTTATTTTGCATGTCAAATTCTGAAAGGTACTTCATTTGCGCACAAGCGCACACACACATACATGCATACATATACATATACACACATATACATGTGTATGCATTTAGACACCTGAGAAGTATATTTTCATGTGCACATGTGATTTCATTATTTTTGCTTTTGGTAATCATCAATAGTTGTTTTTGTTATTGCCGTTTCGTAACTAATAGCCTATTAAATCAATTACAATAATAAGCGAACGATTTTCGGTTGGTAGCAATTGAAACGGCGGCCTAAGCTTCAATAACATGCAACAACAACAACAAAATGTGTACTTGTTATATTTTCAAAAGCAGCTAAGTGGCAATCAACATGCATATAAACACATACATATGTAGAAGGAATCATAACGGGCTATTAGGGCGATTAATGTAAATACAACAGACAATTGATATTCAAAACGTAAGGTAACTATTTGACAGACGATAGCCATTTTGTTGCACATTGACAGCTCCCTGCAGCAGTTGTAAGTAACAGCGGGCCATAATAACAAAGCCATACAAAAGATGCAATGAGGCGCAGAAAATGATGGGGGAAATTGCAGTAAATACATTTATTTTTTATTTTATATCTTTATTGTTAGTAGCTGAGGGGCCGCGTTTTGATCGGCGTCCTTGGTGTATGTGCTGAGAATGTTGCCAAAATTTGCTAATATTTTTTACACTTTTCTTATTTTTGATAGGCTTTTTACGGCAGACTTTTATTTAAACCAAAAACAATAATTATATCAATAAGTTAATCAATTACATATTCACCGTTGCTGTTTACAACCTCTTCCAATCTCTCGACCATATTGTTGATGCGTTCCGCCAAAAATCGCCTGTTCTGGTGTTAAAGAAGTTGTTGAGTCAGTTTTTAAATACCTCTTTGTTATCAAAGGTGGCAACTCTCGGAGGGAGCGGAAAAGATGGTAACCGGTCGGTGAACAGTAAGGAGAATACGGCTCATGCTGAAGTACCACCCATTCGAGCTCTTGGAGTGCGGCTTTGACGACTTGTGAAACATCGAGCCTAGCGTTGTCGAGCCTAGCCATGTCAATGAGGTATTCTCAGTCGAATAGCCTCATTCTCGTGGTGTAACTGCGCAATATAGAGCTCCTTGTCGACCGTCGCATTCTTCTCGAGCATTTCCGAGTGCACCATGCACTCCCAGTCCCACCAAACACATATCAAGATCTTCTTTGGACGAACATCCGACTTGACTTTCGGTTTTGGCGTATCTTCTGGAGCCATCCACATCTTTCTTTGCTTCATAGTGATGTACAGGCACCATTTGTCATCTTCCGTGACGATTGGGTACAATAAGCGCTGTTTATGACCTCGTGTTACTCGATGGCGGGCGAGATGCTGAGTGGCAATTTAAAGGCGTCTTTCCATGTTTCTTTCGTTGAGCTCGTGATGCACCGAGGCGCCGAATTTTCCGATAAATCCCATTGAATAAAGATATTTGAGAATCGTTTTATAATCGCAGCACATTTTGTTTCGCCAATTCACGACTAGTTTGCCGACCGTTCTCCTTCAAAGTGATTTGAGACGTTCTCCATCGAATTCAGAAGGCCTACCGCTGCGAGACGTGTCATCGCCGTCAAATTCGCCATTTTAGAACTTTGCAAACCATTTCCGTGCTGTAGATTCGCCTACGACACCTTCTCCATAGACGTCGATAATGTCCCGAGCTGCTTCGGTAGCTTTTTGACCTCGATGAAAACCAAAGAAGAGCAGGTATCGAAAATGTTGATTTTTGCCTCCTGGGTATTCCATTTTTAAGCCTCAAAACTACAATAATAAACATTTTCAGAACTCAAAACCTAATTTAACATGGTTTTGTAGAGCAGAAAGAATGAATAAAGGGTGATTAAATTTCAAGGGCCGATGTTGAATGTGAACCACATTTAGGTCAAGTTTTTTTCATTTGACATTTTTCAATTTCAGACTAACTCAATTTGATCCATGGAAAGATACAGAATCGAGCAACGCATTAAAGTTATTCAAGCTTATTATGAAAACGGGCGTTCGAAGAAAATTCATCTTCAGTGATGAGGCACATTTTTACCTCACTGGATTCGTCAGAATTGCCGCATTTGGGCGAATGATAATCCAAGAGTGATTGCCGAAAAACGGATGCACCCACAACGAGTGACTGTTTGCTGCGGTTTATGGCCCGGCGGCATCATTGGGCAGTATTTTTTCGAAAATAAGGCCGGTCAGACAGTTACTGTGAATAGTGTTCGCTATCGTGAGATGATAACGAACTTTTTATGGCCCGAATTGGAAGATTTGGATGTGGACGATATGTGGTTTCAACAGGACGGTGCCACTTGTCACACAGCTAACGAAACAATGGCTCTTTTGCGCGAAAAATTTGATGGCCGAATAATCTCACGTCGCGGCGTTGTCAATTGGCCGCCAAGATCGTGTGATTTGACACCGTTGGATTTCTTTCTTTGGTGTTATTTGAAAGAAAAGGTGTACCTCGATAAGTCAGCAACAATTCAAGAGCTAAAGGATGAGATAATTCGGCACATTAACGGCATAGAACCTCAATTATGCCTCAGCGTCATAGAAAATTTGGACCATCTGATGGAGGTGTGCTGATGAGGCCGCGGCGGCCATTTGACCAATATTTTGTTCCATACGTAATTGAGCCATACCAATATTATCATAATAAAGAGAAGTGATAATAATTTCCTAAAAAAATTGTATTTTATTCAAAATCAACATCGGCTCTTGAAACTTAACCACCGTTTAGTTAGTGATTTATCGCTTGTGTGGTTCCTAATGGCGTCCAAGGCTGATTTGCTATCGGTGCAAATTCAAAATTTTCTCCTCCTCTGGGAAATCCACGACGAGCATTTGCACACGAATAATTGGAGTGGAAATACGCTTCGATGCGAGCGCACGTTGTTCACCACCGGACACCCTGTACATCTACAAACGTATTTGACAAATATCAATAAATTTCCACTTATAATTTTATTTATGCAGTTCCTTGTTTTGCCCAGTTTGACTGCCTAATACACGAGCATAATTTTCTCTGATTTAATATTTTATTACCGCATTTTCTTGGCCAGATTTTGCCAAGCCACCAACATATTTGCATATTTAATAATTAATTTTACCATTAATGTGGCAGCAATTGAAGTCAATTAGGCACACAAACTGTTAAATATTGAAAAGGAGACATAAATGGATAATTGCCGCTATTTACTAAATCGTATAATTGAAATTAGTTACGAAGTGATTTATGTAGTGAAAGGTGAGCGAGCGACAAAGCGGTAAACTACAAAAGATCTGCACGGATTTTAGAAACAGCTGTGAAATGTATTTAGAATTGGTGCTTTGGTCTTTAAATTGGCAGCGAAAAGGTTTAGTACCGAGCGGTAAGAACTATCGAAATTTGATGGTCACGGATGGGAAAGGCTGGTTAAAAAAATTTCTTTCTGCAATTGAATTTTTTTTTTTGATTTTGCTTCTTTGGGTACAAATTTGAACTTCTAGTGTAAGTATATGAAAATACGACAGTATTTAAGGGGTTATATACCTTGTGAGCCGGCCGTAGTCGAATGGGTTGGTGCGTGATTACCATTCGGAATTCACAGGAATTCACACGTCGGTTCGAATCTCGGTGAAAGCAAAATTAATAAAAACATTTTTCTAATAGCGGTCGCCCCTCGGCAAGCAATGGCAAACCTCCGAGTGTATTTCTGCCATGAAAAAGCTCCTCATAAAAATATCTGCCGTTCGGAGAGTCGGCTTGAAACTGTAGGTCCCTCCATATGTAGAACAACATCAAGACGCACACCACAAATAGGAGGAGGAGCTCGGCCAAGCACCTAACAGAAGTGTACGCGCCAATTATTTATTTTTTTATACCTTGCGAGCCTGAAAAAATCACGATTGTCATAATTTTTTTTGAAATATGTTTTAGAACTTTTATTCAAATGAGCCATATATCATACTGAATGGTAACTCTCGAAGAATACATTTTGGTGTTTTTATTTTAAAAAATGTTATTATTTATGTTTGATATCGCCCCTCCCCCGAAACGCCGTTTTTTAGAAGAGGGTTGCGGTGATCACGGTAGCGCATGAGCAGCTGAACTAAAATCAAAAAAAATAAATTCTTATTGTAGGAAAATGTTTTTTAGTGAATCTGAACGGTTTATTTGTCCAAAAAAAAATTTTCTCGATATGAAAACCGTTTGCACCAAAAAAACGATTTTTGAGGGGTTGAAGAATTAAAAAAAAATTAATTCCAGCGAACTATGCAAATATTTATAAAAAGTGAACCGTTCGGATTCCAAGGTTGTAACTTCGAATAATTAAAAAAAAGTTTATGCAAATCGGTCAAATAGTTTTTGATAAATAATGATCACCGCGACGGTAATTTTCAAAAAACACGACTTCGAGATAATCGCGTCTAAAGTTTTGCGTGCACTTCTCGTTCCAAGAAAGGTCGCGCGCTTCCACGGTCTGTAACTTTGATTCTAGTGCTCCGATCTTTATGATTTTTTGAATTTATATTTTTTAGATGATGTACTTTTAGAATATGCCATAAAAAACATTTTGATTTTTTAGTCCAACACAAGGATAGTAAGTCCTTAATACGGATGGCAGTCGCGGAAGTATTAAAGTTTTTTATGATTTGTTTTGCAACCAATTTGTACCCTTCGAAAAGTTATGTATAAAAACGATGGAGAGAATAATGAGGTGGCACCTACCGTGGTTCCGTTACTTTGCTCTCAGCGAATTCGACAATATCAGCTGATTTACATGTCTTTACACTAGCCTAACTGGGGATCAGTGTGACCAAATAAGCATTTTTTTGTGCTCTCTAGCTTCTTAGTTTTTGTTCTCTTTTCCTGACATTTTTCTAGCCTCTTCTAATTAAATGTGATAACTTTGTAAAATATAGTTTTTTGTTTTTTAATTAGGTCAATAATTCAGTCAGTTCTATTTAGTTTGTACTTTTTTTATTATCTGGTCACATTGCGATTATTGTTGGAGTTAATGATTATACAGGGTACGGCACTCGAAGTGTAATCAACTTCAGACCGCTCATGCAGCTGATGCACGGGCATAATCTGTCTGTTAGTTGGCCAAACGGCAACCCAGAGTATTGTTTACAGGCGCACGGAAGCATTTTGCCAAGAGTAAACGCGAAAACAGAAAATCAGTAATAGATTTCTAACGTAATAGTGGGATTGCATTATATTTGGCTGGAAAATCACAACCAGCTATTAGTCGTGAGCTTGAGCACCGAAAAGTAAATAAAGTTTTTGTTTATTGCACCGTTACTCGTTACAATGGTGCTGGTAGCTTCGCGGAACATCATGGAGGTGGTCATCAAAAGACTGCAACGTCACGTGAAATGGTTCAAAAAGTGAAGAAGCGAATTCACCGAAATACCCGAGGAAGTGTCAATCAAATGGCGAAAGAACTGAAAATATCTGACCGTAGCATCCACCTCATACTGAAAAATCAAATCAAATCTCAAAGTCAAACCTTACAAGATCCAAAAGGTGCATGATCTCACACCAAAGCAGAAAAAGTCCGACTTGAGAGAGCGAAGGAGTTGCTTCGCTTGGCCGAAAGCGGTCAATTTCCGTACATTGTGTTTTATGACGAGAAAAGTTTTCAAATTGAGCAAATTCGTAAACTCCCAAAACGATTGAGTCATCGTGTGGTCACCAGGAGGCAACACCCGGCACAGGTAATGGTTTGGGCTGCTATAAGCGCAGATGGGCGCTCTCGAATCGTTTTCAACGAGCCTGACGTTAAGGTAAATGCAAAATATTATCGGGAAAGTATTCTGGAGATTGTTTGGAAGCTGTGGGCAAACAAATATTTCAGTGGCAGACCAGTCCTCAACAGGACTCGACACCGTCTCACAAAGCTCGAGTGAACCAAGAATGGCTGAAACACCACGTTCCGAATTTCATAACATCCACACAATGGCTCTTAAATTCACCAGACGCGAATCCGGTGGATTATTCTCTTTGGGCCGTTTTAGAGAGCAAGGTCCGAATGGAAAGATTCACCAGTCTCACCAGACGCTGAAAAAAGCCATTGTCGGCGAGTGGGCCAAAATACCTGCAACTCATATTCGGGCAGCTTGCGATTCGTTTCTAGACCATCTCAAGACCACAGTCAAGGCAAAAGGTGGTCATATCGAGCAAAAGTAAATTGATTCTAAATTTTGTATAATTTTCACACGTTTTTACTTTAAATTGTGTTAAAGTAATTTTTCAAAATAAATGTAAGGCCTTTTTACTTGGTCACACTTCGAGTGCCGGACCCTGTACACAATATTTTCATTATTCTTTGGTTTTAGTAGTCTGTGTAAAATTATGACTTCCCGATTTGTTGAAAAGAAATAAATTTTATTCTCGTAAAAGCAGAGCGGGACTGCTGTGGAGCCGGTGATGAGATGATTCCAAAAAATATTTTATCGGCTTATGTTTTTTAATTATATTTTTTAAGTCTTTTCATTTCGCTTAGATAAATATTTTCAATAAATATTTGAACCTGATCTTTTACGTAATTTGGAAATGGGCCGCAAAACAACTATAGCATCTTAACATATTGACCTTTTTTGATAACATTTTTCTTTCTTTTTTTTTAGAATGTTCATTATTTTTTTATAAAAGCCATATAAATCGATTTAAATTTTTTTATTTAAATAAATAAATGAATATTTAGTAATACAATTTTTATTTAAATAAATAGATAAAAATTTATTTAGTTCTTCTTTATATAAATACATAAATATTTATTAAAATTTTGGTTTAAATAAATAAAAAAAAATATTTTATTTATTATTATTTTATTTTATTATAAAATTATTATTATTTTATTATAAAATTATTTTTTCATTTAAATAAATAATTATTAAAAAATTTACGCAAAAATCATAAGATATCAAAAAATTTTCACTAAGATGTTAACCTCAGAATTTTCAAAAAAATGTGAGTACGTAGTTTTATTGCCCATGAAATTTTAGTATAACAAAATGCAAGTGTGAGCGGCTCAAAATTTTCATTAAGTTTTGATCATTTTTCCCTCTGACGGTGTTGCACATTTATTTATTATTGCACATTATTTCTAAATCCGTAAAAAATTTCTATATTTGTTTATAAAGTTTTTAAGTTTATTAAGTTTTTAAAGTTTTAAGCCGGCTCCGAACGCCGGATATTTTTTATGAGGAGCTTTTTCAAGTCAGAAATTCACTAGGAGTTTTTCCATTGCCCGCCGAGACGCGACTGCTATTAGAAAAAACTGTTTCTATCATTTTAGAGTTTTATGCACGGAGATTCGAACCTCCGCACTTCCGAATGGTAGTCACGCGGCAATCCATTCGGCTACGGCGGCCAAAATACACCGCAAAATAATTTAAGTTTGTCCCAGTTTTTTCTTCCAATTTTTAAAAGAATCACATATTTGGATCAACATTTGAGCAAGGAAACCTCAGCGGGTCCATAGTCCATTTGAAGAAAATGGATGACTGGAAACTGTGACATTTCTAATTAAAGCAAGCTCATACCGGACATAGCAGCAGAAGACCTTTTGATCCACCACCAGTCTAGGCATTAAAGTTAGCCTATAGCAATTCTCCCATAAAAAAGCTTTCATAAAAACCAATTGGCTTTGGGATGCAGCATGAAATAGTGCGTCCATCCATTTTGTGCGACAACACCAGAAAGCAGACCACGAATCGGAGAAGAAACTTGTACCAAGCACCTCTCAAGCACATAAGTGTCCATTAATTACTAGACGAGCTATGTTCCAAGTTACCTTGAGATTAAACATAATTTTTTCACGGGGAAAAATCGAACGGAAATCGAAAATCAAGGGAGGAAATCAACGAGAAATTGACTGGCTTTTTGTGCGCCGCAGAATGCACCCCTTATGTTTTATTGCATTTCTAACTTGTCGCTCATACTTTTTTGCATGCTGTAATCGATATTAAATTTTGAAACCATTTTATTATTATTTATGTATGTATGTATGTATATTCTTAAGCAAATGCAGATTGCATTACTTTCTGCGAAATTTCACTTTAAACAATAAAAAATCTAACTCACTACTACTAACGAAAGCTCCGACGGCAAAACAAATCTCAATTGCCGACGGTTAGCTGCTGCCAGAATGTCTACAAAAAGGTTGAAAAGAAAAAAGTACAAAAAAAAATGCAAGGATATGCGATTCCCAAAGTCCAAAGCGCCACACAGCTGGTAGCCGGTTGCAAAAAATCCGAGTGAGTGAAAAAGAGGCATGCACGCTGAACATAGATGCACTCAGCTATTACTACAAACACTCACTCAGCCATACACACCTGTGACGTCGCGCGCAAGTTGTGCAGCAGGCTGTTGCAAGCGAACAATGGCATGCAACATGCTACATAACACCAGCAGAGTGCAGTTAAGAGCGCCATAGATGTGAAAAAGAGACCTTCCAGACGACAATTGCAGCACTAGAACGCGAAGTATAGAGCAACAGCCAAGTTAGGTGAGCCGAATGTTTGTCAAATGCAGTGGGGTTGCTCGGTTCGAGCCGCAATTGCTGTTAAACTACAACCTCTGCATGGTTGTTGCCGCAACTACAGCCACACTTACAGTCGCAGCCAAAGCCACAGCTGCAGCCACAGTCGCAGTCGCAGCCGCAGTTGCTGTTAGAGCGCAGTCCACCATTGCTTTGCAGACTGCGATGAGCAGTTCGAGGCAGAGAGTAATTTGTAAATAACAACTATGATAGGAGAGCGCCACAACTACTCAACGATTTTTGGAGTCAAGTATTAACCAAAGTACGAGGCGGCTTTGGAATCCTTTTCGAATGCCCCTACGTGATGATGGACTATCGACGACCAAAAAAAAAAACTTTCTGCTGTACAACTAACAACACAGAGCGTGGCGTAAGGTGGCTGAGTAGGGGAAAATCCCTACATGCCGTCAGCACGCAATGCACATGGCCACGCCTACGACCGGGCGCATACACGCAAGAGGCGTAGTTTCGATTGGCCATCGGCGTGTTAGGAGCGTGCGAAGCTAAGCAGCGACCGGGTGCCCTATACTTTGAGGAAGGTGCGCGCAGTCCGAATTTTCGGCTGCAAGAGCCGGCCTAGCGGGCATTTGATGGACGTAGTAACGGTAAATGATATTTGTTTAGCTTATTGCGAGTAGGTGGGTGTGTGTGTGTGTGTGTGCGTGGGTCGTTTACGAAAACGCAACGTCAGGCGACACTACAGACGAACGGACAGCCGGTCATAGGATCAGATTGGGCCGGAAGCGATGTCAGTTGGGGGCTGTGACTGTGCAATGGAATGAACTACTGCGACATGGGTGGAATGGTATGCTATAGGTTGGCCAGCCGACTAGTTGGTTGCGCACAGAACGATTTCGGATTTTTGTTTTTGTCCAAAAACGCAGTCGACCTTTGTAAACTGCAACAGAAAAAAGGAAAACGCGGGATTATTGATGGCAGCGACGGCAGGAGTAGAGAGGTTGTTGAAAGTTTGGCGGATGAGTGGATGGCGGAGAGTGAAAGACACATCGAAAAGGAAGTGCGCTTTCGCATACAGATTTTTGAGGAAATTGTATGTATGCGTGTGTGTTGCACATAGATGCGATGAAGGAATCAAAGAATGTATGGAAAAAGATGGGACGACAACCGAGCGCAGGCCGTGTAGGTAGTTTTAGAACGCCAGAGCGACGGCTAGTGGGTGCCAGCACAAGATGGGGGTTGTGATAAACGAGGAACACAGTGCGGCGCTATGCGTTGGGTGGGCGAGTAAATAATACTTGCCCCATGCACGGTATACGGCGCGGAGTCAACTGAAAGCGCTAGGAGGAGAGGAGACGCACAGTTTAAGGGCCCAACTGAACGCTGCAAGCATAGAAGGGGTCAAGCCACGCTAGGGAATGAAAGTTGAAACGATATTGCGTATGCGGTGGACAAAAACAAATTACCGAAAAAACAACAACAAGATTAGAAAAACTAAAAAAAGAAGAAAAATAGCAATGAAAGCAAAGCAAAGGATATTGATGAAGGATATTCCGAAATAGCAAAACAAAAAAAATAGCTTTGCGCTGCCCGTGACAAAAAGAAGAAGGAAAGCATGATGAGCGGAAATTTACAAAAACGCCATCAAGTGAGTAAAAATGCGAATACGAGAGTCAAGTAGTCGAAGCGAGCTTAGCAGGCTAGTGCCGTATATATGTATGTACATATAGGCAGTCAGGCCGAGTGGCAAGTTGCCTTGTGCGGCACTGGTCAACAGCACAATCCAACACCAACAAAACTCAGCATAGCCAGTATACTGGCCTTTCGACCATTTCAACCACCCAGCCGGCAATGCTACTAAATGGTAAAGTATTTTTTACTTACTTTGCTTGTGTAAAGGATTATGGGCGCGCAGTGGGAGCGTAAATATTTCAGTTAAGTGCCGGCACTGCAGGCACCAACAGAGAAGTCGCCGTTAGTCTACGCGCACCCGTCGTCCGCACTGACGTACAGAGTTGGTGCGTTCTTCCTTGCCGTTCGACAGTTAGTTGTTTGTTGATGATTCGTAGAATCCCTTTTAGCCACCAACGTCAGAGTCAACGTTGGCTCCATGCGTTGCGTAGGTGGTCGTTGTTGTATTATTACGTACGCGTATATGTGCATGCATACATACATACATACATACTTATGTGCACTCTTGTGTGTGTGTGTATGTTTGCATTGTAGAAATGTGCAAGCTAAGAGCCGTTAGTGGATTATATTTGGTTGGTAGGTTGGCTGGTTATTTGGTTGGCTTGTGAGTTGGTTCACCGATTTGTTGGTGCGTCGCATCGGTTGTGCGCCCAAAATGAAGACGACTGCACAAATGCGGCTTTAAGCTTGTTAACGAAATAGAAGCCTTTGCGTGTCGGATGTATGCACTTAGGTATGTGCTTGTGCAAGCTCACATCCATTCATATGTAAATATATATTTTATGGTATGATTTTTCCCCTTTTTTTACTGTTTCGACATTTATTTGCTAATGTGAGTGTGGGTACCTACATATGTACATATGCATGTACACATAAGTAACACTGCTTTTTTGTCTCGAATACAGATAATAGCATATGCAGCACATAGTCACAGTTTTTTTAGACCACTACTCAAACGAAATGTCCATAAAATCGAGTCAATGAAAATTTAACAAGCTTACTTTCCTTTAATTTTTTTCACTTAAATGTTGTAATAAGAAATACTTCCCAAGTGGACGGCGGTCTGGGCATCGGATGGGCAAGCCCAGAGCTCGTCGTTCACTATGACTGAGATTGGCACCCAGATTCCAGAGTATCGGTGGAAACAAACTACTTGTGGCTGAACGCACATGATGATGTCAATACAGAGTCGGATTTTGAGAGGCAGAGTACGCAACCAAAATTGTGTAAGGTATGGAGATGCTAGATGGTCCCCGTACTTCTTCAAGACGGACACTGATATCAAAGATGAAGCCAACAACGGTTAAGCCTGGTATTAAATCTTTCCTTATATATATATATATAATTGGCGCGTACACCCTTTTTGAGTGTTTGGCCGAGCTCCTCCTCCTATATATGGTGTGCGTGTTGATGTTGTTCCACAAATGGAGGGACCTATAGTTTCAAGGCGACTCCGAAAGGCAGATATTTTTTTTTATGAGGAGCTTTTTGTTGGCAGAAATACACTCGGAGGTTTGCCATTGCCTGCCGAGGGGCGACCGCTCTTAGAAAAATGTTTTTATTAATTTTGCTTTCACCGATATCCGAAGCAACGTTCTCTCTGTGAATTCCGAATGGTAATCACGCACCAACCCATTCGGCTACGGCGGCCGCCTTAGTGATCCCCAAATGGGCGAAAGCCCAACCACAATACAACTGAAGAGAAGGAGATAAAAATGAGAAAAAAGCTGCAGCTGTGGCCAAGGTGAATACTCAATATCCATTAGCCACTGCCCCACACCCGAAATGACAACGGAAATTCGACTGTTCAGCAACTCTATCCCGTTGCCAACCACTGGTTTATGCGAGCAGAAGGCAAAAATGGCATAGCAAAGAAGATGAGAATCTCTGGAACGGAAATGGTCATGACCGCACGCGTGATCCAACTGCCCACTTGCCAAGCTCCTCATGCAAGTGAGATGGTTGAAGAACCGCGAATATCGGATGAAACCCAGTATCAGATGAAACTAGTTCTGCGTCAGGGGAGTATGTTGCTGGACACATGAGACACTGTCTTTGAATCTCATTTTCCAGGTAGCAAAATAATTTTTGGCATAGGCCGAGATATACATAGAAGTGAACAGCAGGACGGCGCTTTCAAGCGTTTAGGAACTCTAATAAGATTTTAGAATGTGTCTGGTATTTAGCCACATTCTCACTATTTGCAGGAAAGTCTGTGTGGTATTGAGTTTCAAACCGGTGAAATTTGCTATGTACTGGCAAAAAGTTTCAGACCTATCACTCAGACTTCCTTCATGCTGAAAGAAATACTGTCATTTAGCTCTGCATGATCTTGTGACAAAAATCGAATAAAGACTAGAAAGGGAGTTTTTTTCTGTTACTGAGGGACTTTTGGCAACACTAACTTGAACTCTCTGTACTCTACGATCAGGAGGCATGGAAGGAAAGACACAATAAAGTGGATTCACGTCATGCTATCTATAAAACTGCCAACTGTAGGGCAGGAAACTGGCATTTGTACCTCTCTTGTGATGTTTGGTAGCTGATTGCCTACTCACAGAAATGTAAGACTTCGTTAACAGCAAAGCTTACGGGGCGGGGTTGATGGTTGTGCGCTATCAGCAAGAAAATCTTTCAGGAAGATCTGTATGAAATCATAGAGGTCTCTGAATAAGATTTATGAATACCACAGAGAGAAAACTCTAGTTTTGTTTAAGCGGAAAAAAGAGAATTTGAGGGTACTTTTAGATACGTGAAGACTTTCATTAATAAAGCTCATGAGAAACGTTGCTATACAGTACTGATACCTGCAAAATAACCAAATGTTTCCGAAAAAGGCAAGGTTGCAGAATTCCTTTTCAGAACGGGAAGGAATGAGCTACGAGCTCTAGTAGGACTAATTACGAGGCACAATTCATAGGGGTGGCATATGATCACCACATACATATTCGACGATCCACTGAGTACTGCTTATAGGGAGAATGAAGACAGTGCAGGGCATTTACCTGTCGCTGTCTGGCTTTTGCCAGCTTTGAATGTATTGAGAACGAACGAACTACACTGTTTTGGCATTGACAAACCGTCTGGGAAGTTGCTCAAGGTTTTAAGCACAATGAATACTGAGTGCCTGGAAATTTTCCAAACATCAACAGTTCCACTCAAATTCCGCTATGGGGCAAATTCCGCTATGAAACAAATTTCGTAAAGTTCAGAGCAAAACAGTTGTTGTCCCAGAAAAAATCGATGCTGGGCGTGAACTGAGAATGGAATATAGTAATGTGACATATCGTGAGCTCGAGCTATGCCGGGGCATTAGCTCCACTTGAACGAGCATTTGCATTACGGAGGTCATTGGAGTAAATATTTGTGCATTTTGGGTACCACATAATTTAACAATCCCTGAAAAAGAAGCTTGGCGTGAGCGCTTTGAAAATTGGTTCAAGTGCATACAAAATGCCTAGGTAGCCTAGCCTGCCATCCCAAAGGTTGTGGGTTGGAATGTCACGTAAAGCACGGTGTTCTCACTTTTCAAAAACTTACCTTCTTTCCTTTCTTTTCTTTCCAAAACTTACAATCATTCCTCAAGCCCAAGAACCTTATCCTTCCTCTCGCACAAAAGTCAGCGCATTACTTTCACTGTGGCTGCTAAAACAAGCAAACACAAAAAAAAAAACAACGACAAAGAAAAAGACACAGTTACACATTGCATTAGTGGCGCCAGCAAGAGGAAGCGGGCAATCGCGATAATAGCGTAGATACATCAAAATTTAGCGAAGTCCTCAAACATCTGTGTGATCCTTCTGACATAAAAATGTGAAACACAGATGGCGCTCTAAACAGTTTGATGGCGTTGTTCCTAAGCAACGACAGGTGCTCGACAGGACTTAAGTACCCACCCTCGTGGAGGATTACATTAATTGCAGGTGGTATTTTTGAATCAAAAGTTTAGGAATTTTTTTGTGATACGCTCCGTTCATTTTTTCCTGTCAGTGTGTAATGCACTCGACTTTGTATCAACGCCATTGACGATTTTGCGAGATAAGAAATTATGTTGCGCATAAATTCAAAGCACTGCGCCAGGTAAGATAAGTTGAATCATTATTACAAATGTATTTATGTACATCAGAATGTACAAGTCGACATCTGCTTAAGTTCTCAAGTTTACAGCTGGAAGTATCCGCTGATTTGCAAAGTAGCTAGTCCTGCCCCACTCCCCTAAGCTTTCCTGCTAAATTATTATCAGAACGCTACGGACTTGTGTGCTTAGATGTATTTGCATTGGGGAGGCCACTAGAGTATTTTTTAAGTCCCGAAAATTCCTGCATTATTTGTCTACAATCCCGAGATTTTCGGCATTTGTAATTTCTTGCGAAGCAAATGAAAAACAAGCATGGAAAATAAGCAAAATTGAGGTATTTGGGCTGACGAGCAATCCGAAGCCATTCAAGAACAGCCCTTACATCCATTGAAAAAAACTGGTGCGGCCTATGAGCTGGAGGAATCATCGTCTCATATTTCTACAAAGACGATGCTGGCGCCAATGTAACAGTCAACGACGAACGCTAGCGCACCATGATAAATGACGTTGTGACCCCGGAAATCGGAGCTTGTGATCTCCACAACATTTGGTTCCAACAAGACGGCGCTCCTTGCTATACAGCCTATAGTATGAAACAATGGAGTTACTGCGTCGTCGTTTCGGTGCGCAATTTATCTCTCGTTCTCGTCTCGGACCAGTGGATTAGCCACCAAAGTCGTGTGATATTACACCTCTGGACGTTTATTTGTGGGGGCATGTAAAGTCTAATGATTTGAGGATAAACGAGCTTCGATTTAGGCATTGAAAGAAAACATTACTAAAGTTATTCACGAGATACCCACCGAAATCCTCCAGCGAGTCATTCAAAGTTCGTGTTTGCGGATAGCCGAATTACGGCGCAGTTGTGGCCAACATTTGAAGGGGATTGTCCTTAAAAATGAAATGTCATGAATGGTTCTGCACAAAAATAATAAAGATTGCCCAATAAATTTGAATTTTCGTTGTTTTATTTCAATCTAAAATCTGATACCTCTAAATTAAGCACCCTTTATTTAGGTAGCGAAAAGCGAAAGAACTTGAAATATGATTAAACTCATTCAATGTTCTAATCAAAGGGGCTTTCGGGGCATAAGCAATTATAACCTGCGCTAGGAAGAATAAATTACTTCGAGGATTTTTTCGAGTTAAGTGAAATTGGATGCCTTCTAAGAGTAAAGTCGAGTCAATTGCCCCAAAGTAGAGTGAAATTCTACTTCTTCTCTTTTGTAATGATTTTAAATTTAGTAATACGCACCTTGCATTGTATGAAAGAATCGAATCAGTGGAGTTTAAAGATCTGAGTGCAAAATGAAGAAATTTCTTTTGAATACGTCCAAGACTACTGTCTTTGCACTGATGATACGGCATACTCCAGCTCGGATCCTATGAGTGAAGTAAATAGTGGCTTTAAAATGTATGGATACGAAAAGTCGGAAGCAAAGCCCCGTATAAAGGCCATTGTATGTATGTAGTGTATGTAGAATGCGGTTTGTCAATGACAAAATTCAAAAGAAACTGAAAAGTGGTGTCGAAGACTACCCTCAAATCACTAATTTCATTAGGAGAATTTAGACGCGAGTTCTTCATAAAATGTGAGGTAGAGATTGAATGCTTAGACTTATGAAATGGGAGAGCATTTCTCAATATTTAGTTGAAGTAAATTCCTATCACTCCATGTCCCAAAGTTGTTGAGGTCTGATTGAGGATTGTACGAATCAGACAGGCTCAGTACAGTTTTTAATATTTTTAAGTTGTCTGCATATAAAAGAACTCAGAGAAGTGGAACCATTTAGAAATGTCATTAATAAGAATTACAAAGATGCTGCCTGAGGGACATCCGAAGAAGCAATAAAAGGATAAGAAGATACATAATCGACAACGACTACACAGTCACGATTGAAAAGGTACGATTTTATCCATTTAAGGAAAATAGAACGAAACCTAAACTTATTAATTTTACGATTAAGGTTGATTAGCAGACTTTATCGAAAGCCTTGGAAGAATTTGCATAATCCGCAACAACTTAAATACTATTATTGAAAACCGAAATCTGAGGAAAAAACAGCAAGTCTAGTGACAGTTTTTTCTATTCTCAACTTTGAATATGGGTGTGATAGAAGTAACTTCCAAGCATCTATGTATGAAGTGGCCATAAGCTAACGATTTATTAAAGATTAGCAGAAGTGAATAGAACATTTTTTGACAAAAAAAGATGATAACCCATCAACATCCACTTGCCCTCAACTTTTGATGTTGAATACTATTCCAAATTACATCAACAGTTCACTGGAAAGCACCAAAATTAACCGAAGGAGGGAATAAGTTCGCTGCGTTTTTCCCGAAGACTTTTGTTTAAACAAAATACAATCAATAAGTTAATCGATTATATTTTCGTCTTTGCTGTTTACAACCTCTTTCCACCTCTCGACCAATTTGTTGATGTCATTCCGCCAAAACTTACCTGGTTTAGTGTCAAAGAAGTTCTTGAGCCAATTTTTAACGACCTTGTTATCGAAGGTAACGCCCTTCATATGGTTTGACAGGGAGCGGAAAAGGTAGTAATCGGTCAGTGTAAGGTCCGGAGAATCGGAGAATACGACGCATGCTGCCTCCCAATGGAGCTCTTGGAGTGCGGCTTTGATGACTTTTGCAACATGGGGCCTACCGTTGTCGAGAAGGAGTTTGGTTTGACCGTATCGAACAGGTCTTTTCAATTGAATAGCCTCATTCACGCGATGTCCCTGGGCAATGTAGAGCTCCTCGTTGACCATGACATTCTTTTCGAGCATTTCCCAGTGCACCATGCTCTTCTAACCTCAACAAATACATATCATCATCTTCTTTGGATGAAGATCCGACGTGACTTCTGCAGCCACGCATTCCTTTCTTTGCTTCATAGTGATGTATAGGCACCTTTTCTCATCTCCCGTGACGCTTCGCTATAAAAAGTGCTGTTTATGACCGCATGTTGCTCGATGGCGGGCGAGATGCTGAGTTGCAATTTGAAGGCGACTTTCTTAGGTTTTTTCGTTGACCTCATGAGGCTCCCACGCTCCCAATTTTTCGATAAGTCCCATTGAATGAAGGTGATTGAGAATCGTTTTATGATCGCAGTCCACTTTTTTCGCCAGTTCTCGACTGGTTTGGCGACCGTTTTCCTTCAAAAATTATTTTCATTGAATTCAAAAGGCCTTTCGCTGCGGGACGTGCCATCGACGTCGAAGTAGTCATTTTGAGACTTTGCAAACCATTTCCGTGCTGTAGACTTACCTATGACACCTTGTCCATACACGTCGCAAATGTCCCGGACTGCTTCGGCAACTTTTTGACCTCGCTGCAAAGAAAAGCAGGTGACGAAAATGTTGATTTTCGCCCTCTAAGTATTCCATTTCTAAGCCTCAAAACTCATAAAAGATTTAATTGGCGCTATAGCCGCTTACGTGATTTTGGTCGAATTTAACAAAGCGCGCCAGTCGTTTCTTTCTCGTGCTAACCGGCGCCAATTGGACGCACCAAGTGAAGCCAAGTCCTTCTCCACCTGATCTTTACAACGCAGAGGAGGCCTTCCTCTTCCTCTGCTACCACCAGCTGGTACTTTCAGAGCCGGAGCGTTTGTATCCATTCGGACGACATGACCCAGTCAACGTAGCCGCTGGATCTTTATTCGCTTCGCTATGTCTATATCGTGGTAAAGCTCATACAGCTATCGTTCCATCGAATGCGATATTCGCCGTTGCCAACGTGCAAAGGTCCAAAAATCTTGTAGAGTATTAGTTTTGTTAGTCGAGAGAGGACTTTACTGCTCAGTTGCCTACTTAGTCCAAAGTTGGCAAGAGAGATTCTGCGTTGGATTTCAAGGCTGACATTGTTATCGGTGTTGATGCTGGTTCCTTAATACACGAAGTCTTTTCCAACCTCAAAATTATAACTGTCAACAGTGACGTGGGTGCCGATACGCATAAAAGATTAAAGAACTCAAAGATATAATTGGTATAGTTTTGTAGAGCAAAAGGAGTTGTATCGAATGAATACTAACCCTTTGTCAAACAGCAAACAAATCGTTGTAAAACAAAAGAAAATATAAAAAGGCTAGAGCAAACTCCTCGGCAGGCAATGACAAACTTCAGAGTGTATTTCTGCCATGAAAAAGCTCCTCATAAAAATATCTGCCGTTCGGAGTCGGCTTGAAACCGTAGGACCCCCCATTTGTGGAACAACAACAAGACACATACCAGAAATAGGACGGGGATCTCGGCCAAATACTCAAAAAGGGTGTACCAATTCTGGTATATACACATTAGGCCGGGTCGATTTGTGGGGAGGCAAAAAAATCGCCCATTGCTCTGTGAAAATCATATTCTAGGGATCAAAGTAAGAAACTTTGCCGAAGGAACCATACCTCTAAAACGAATTCTGATGTCCCCCAATTTGGATCGAACTTTTTAGTTTCTTTTCTCATGTAAAGGCCAAAAATGGTGATATTTTGAAATGATTGTATGGGGAACCCCCCAGGGGAGTTCCAGGGGGTGGGCCACTGGCATGGGTGGATCGGCCGTCCAAAGTTAGTGGGGGTCGGTCATACATTTGGATTCGATTGGAGCACTCTAAATGGGTCAAAGTGGGATTTTTCGTTCGACCCGAATTGGGGGACATCAGAATTCGTTTTAGAGGTATGGTTCCTTCGGCAAAGCATCTTATTTTGATCCCTAGCACACAATTTTCACAGAGCAATGAGCGATTTTTAAATCGACCCGCCCTAATAATATACATATGTATAAAAAGGCTATGAACTTATTCCCCGGTCCCGTGCATACCGCCAGAATGCTTTTGGATTCATTTTAATTGCATCCTCAAATCTCGGCACATAATTATATTGCGGAACTTTACTTAAGTACTTTAATTTTTTGCTTATTATGTGGCAGAAGAGTTTCTTTTTGTTGCAAAATAATGAATAAATCAATCCCGGAACTAGTCGCGAGCTTGCGGGATTGTAATAACGAGGTCCCGAAATTACGGTATCGGAAGAATCCAAAAAAAAATGGTGCATACCAAAAGCTACACATACATACTTGTATACTCATGTTCGAGCATCACTTATAATCTTACTCTCAAGCACATTCGTTCACATACAAATGAGTGCGAGCATAGAATCATTCCGTTTCCTGCCAATAATTTCTCCACTCCATCCAACTTTCATTTCTGCATCACCTACGCCATTGTCTGCGCCCATCATTTATCACTTCATTCCCTATTTATAGCATTGTTCTTATGCTGCTTCTTGTGCTTTGCATGCATGTTGTTTTTGTATTTTTTATCACATCACCATTTTGTGTGTAGTTTCCAATTTCGAATTATTCTGCTTGATTGTTATCGATTCGGTTGTTGCTGCATCCACATACAGCACATATGCATATGTTAGTATGTGTTTGTGAAAGTGGATGCCCCTACACAATCATACCACTACATACATCACCACTACTCAACGCCGTTGCATGGCTAGTCAGTCCATCCAATCAAGCATCCAACCGTTGCAGAGGCATTCAACCCTGCCACGTTGAAACCACCGCCAATAGTCCCACCTAACCTAGCGCCCAACAACAAAGGTCCGACGCATTGGTAGGCCCTTTGTATAATATCAAACCGAATTGTAAGCGTAGGCGTAACTGAGTAACTAGTGGTGCAAGAGGGGTGTGCGAAAGCTTGCAATGCAGACGCACTTAACATTCGTTGTGAGTCAGCAATGGGCTCCACACACACAAACACCAATACCAACAGCACTAACCCCACAACCCACCACTTGCCGTCAATTGCTGCCGCATTGCCTACACTTGTCCAGCGTCCGGCCGCTCGTCTCGTCTCTTTCTCGGCTTTCGCCTGTCGTTCCGCTCCCTTCGGTTGCTTGGCGGGGTTACCTTTGGCTTAATTAACACATGTTGTTGCGCACTTACATAGGTATTTGCTCTCTCTGTTGTGCGCACGTGCAACATTTTGTGTGTGTGTGCCAGCGAAAAATGTAAGCGTCGAGGGAGAGGCCGTGGCGGTGGCGGCGTCGAATTCACCTAACACAATACGAATCTAAAAACATGCATACGTATGAGTGTGCGCATGTATGTGTGTGCGCATATTCATAGATTTGAACTTTGGCGTTGTTAGTTGGCCTGTCCGTTGCGTCGCAATCCCTCTTTGTTGCGCCACCGAGTCCCACAATCGATGTGCAACACATGCCAAATCGGCTGTGTGGCATAATCGCATGTACTTGCATCTGTGTGTACATACATACTTACATATATGCGTATATCACATTGTGTGTTTGTGCCGTGAAGGACCAGCATCTCTGCGCAAATTCCAATGCAGGTGCCCTCAAATACAGCAGCACACATTCACAACACAACACACACACACACACACGAGCGCTAAGCGCACGGAAGAGGATAAAATCGAGCTGCTGACACAGCAAATAGGCCTCCCTGGGGTTGTTGCACAGCACAACGCAGTGCAACCTCATCGAAATTTGTGTCCCTTCAATAATAGCCATCCCCTGCCCGCTGCCGGTACTGCTGCGTTTGCCTCTGCACCTTTGTTCACTCCTTTTCACTGGCTCTTTCCGGCTGTCGATATGCATATTGGCAGCTTTTGTGTTGTCGCAGCAGCAACAACATAAAATGTCAGCAGCCTTCACATGTATTGGTAAGTACTAAATGCAACATGGGGCAATATGGACAACACGTAACCAAAGGCCTCTTGGGTGTTTTAGTTCCACATTCGTGGTATTGGTGTATGTACTCGTATTTATTCAGGGTTGTGTGTATTTTTACGCGCAACTGGAGCATCCATTGGCATACGGATGATTGGTAGCTGCTGCGCACATACGTTGACCAGAAGCCTGAATTGCTTCACGAAAAAAGTTTTTGCTTAGCGGCATATGAGTGTAGTACTTGTGAAGGATAAGGGGATTATTTAAGTTTGGGCATTTTTTAGCTCCTTTGAAGTTCTCATTTTTTGTCGAAATTGCGATCCGGACCCTCTTAAATAGAATATCTATCAATGAAGGAACTATTCGCGCTGATACTTCCGCCAAATATGTTTCATGTCAAGTCTGATTCGATAAAAAGACCTTCTTATACACCAAAATGTGAAGTGGTTGCAAAACTAAAATAAAAATTCAAGTTTCATAAGTGGGTACCCAAATGTTCTCACAGTGAACTTCCTCATAATACTAGATAGATAGATAGATAGATTTTGCTCGGCATATCAAATCTCATTGTGAAGAAGCTTCAGTCTGCTAAGTTAGGTTAGGTTAGAATGGGCCAGAGAGTGGCCACACTTGGACGAAGAATCAAATTCATCCTTTGTGATACCATTGCCAGGGAAATAAGGTGATGAAACCCGATAGAATGAAAGGAGAGAGACGAGAGGGTGGGCGAAGGAGGGGCTGAGTATTTTGTGGATTACGAACGACGACTGAGTTACGGTTGTGTTAGCCGCTTTATGCTGCTGATGAAGCTCATCAGCTATATCTGCAGCCACAGGAAGAAGTGAGAACCAAGATACCTAAATTTTACTCCCACGAGAGCAGGACAGCTAAGAGAAACTGGGAGCTGAGATTTTGTCATCTTCCGAAGCTCCCTCGAATGTCACCTATCCACACGGGTCGAGAAGGATTTCGCGATCTTATAAGTTTGTATACTTGCCCAACGGCATGCATGGGTTGACACAAAGCCCAGCGTACCAGGAGTAGAGCGCAGGTGGTCAAGGGGCTTTCAATACTCTCCTTTCGCTGGGTAACTACCTCACAGGTCCCTTGTCTTGCTAGCTCATCCGCCTCGAGATTTCCGGCAGTGTCGCTATGACCAGGTACCCAGATGAGCGAAGTATTCGGATGCGATCGAAAGAGAAGCCAGGCATTCTCTGGCCAGCCCTAATTGCCGCTTGTCTATAGAAGTAAATATTTACTTTTTTACGCAGTTACCACGCAAGTGAGTAGCCAATAAGCTGCTCCTTTTGATTGTGGCCTTCTCTGCTTGTAACACACTGCAATGATCCGGTAACCTGCCTCAATTTTTTCTTGCTGGAATGTTGGTACAACTGTCCTCTATAGAGGCGTAGAGTTCAAGCGTGATCTGTTAATTAGTTTGCTTCTGGCATTTAGTTATATCAGTCAATCGCAGGTGGGCTCAGCGATTTTCAATTGTGTTTTGAACGAAATTTCGTGTGCCGAATCGTTGAAAATGTTGCAGAAAGCCTATGGCGAGTGTGATTTATCAAAAACACCCATCAACGTCTTCACCGAATGAAAACGTCGACAAAGTCAAGGAAATGGTACTGGAAAACCATAATTTAAGTCTAAGGGATGTAACACGTGACCTTAGCATATCTCACGAATATATTTGCAACATTTTGCACGCGTGGCTGCTCGACTCGTTCCAAGAGAGTTGAATTTCTTTCAAAAAATTCATCGGGAGAAGGTGGCTGAAGCCATGCTTGATCATGCAAATTAGGCCCCAAAGTTTATCCAGCGCATGATAACAGGTGATGAGACGTGACATGCAAACCAGCCAACAGGCGGCTGAATGGCGTTATCCATATGAGCCGGAACCCAAAAAACCACGACAAAGTCGGTCAGAAGTGAAGGTCATGCTACTCGTGAGCCGCAGTGGCTGGATTACATTTCCCTTTCCTTATTGAACCGTCCTGAGCTTTTGACAAAGCGTAAAAGGTTGTTGATACCTAAAATGTATAGATTATCTATTGTATATTCATCAAAAAGTAGGATCTCAAATATCCTGTTTCTGGCTAGAGCCGGGAGAAAAAGGTGTTGAATTGATTCCAACTCCTACAAGTTGCTCAGCTTTACAGTTCAATGGTATATCTCTGTGGCCTGGAAAACAGTATAAGATGATGCGATATTGTTTGGCCATGTCATTAAGAGATTGGCGACACTATAAGACGCTCCTTGATGTTATTTGGAAAGCGTTCAGCGTCCGTAGGGCAGCTTGGCTGTCTGATACTCGTAGAATGCAGATATCTGTTGATGATGTTCTGCTTATCTTTAACCACTTTAAGGCTTCATGAATAGCGTTTACCATTTCAGTCTAGAAGAGTTTTTCATTAAGAAATTCCTTTCAAAGCAAAAAATGTTCTACGGTAAATAAAGAATATTATTTGGAAGTTGTGTGACGTTTGATAGAGAATGTGCGTAGGAAACGGCCCAATTTGTGGAAAGAAATCTCATGGATCTTGCACCACGATAACGCACCGTCTCACAAGGCTCATATTGTGAACACTTTTTTGACCAAAAACTCGACACATATCATCCGAACAGCCTATGTACGTGTCCCCCGGATTTAGCCCCCTGTGACTTTTTCCTTTTGCCAAAACTTAAACTGCCATTCCGCGGTCGCCACTTTCAGTCGATAAAGGCCATTAAGAAGAATTCGCTGCTGTAGCTGAATTAGATCTCTTCAAACGCGATTAGAAGGTGCTTTGATGACTGGACTAATCAAATACTTGTTTGTGTATTGCTTCGAATGGAGCCTATTTGGAAGGTGACAAAATAAATGTTGATGATTAAGCAATTATTTTGCGTTTTATTGAATAATTCCCGGTACTTTATGACAGAGTGTATACATTATTATATGAATTTATATTAAACTAGCAAATCCGGCCCGCTTCGCTGGGCACACTCAAATAGAATAGATATGGTTTAGAACAGAAAAGATATGGTTTTCATATTATTTATTTCTTTATTCTTTATTCAAGCGCTTTGGCATAAACAATATTTTTGGTTTTTCTATTTGTTTTTGAGTAAATATAAAATATAAATTGAAAATCAGGAAAAAAGAAGATTGTTTTTAAATTTCAAATCAACGCAAATGAATAACTAAGAAACAATCGTCTTTTTTCCTGATCATCCATGAATTTTTCGTTTCAATTTATATGTTTTATTAAGCACTGGAGCTTTTTTAACCATTATCCATTTATATTTTTCAAAAAAAAAAACGAAACAATTTTTTTTTTCCACGAACACATAATTTCATTACATAATTACATAATTTCATTTCACATTAAATTCTCAAATTTCGTAAGAAATTATTCACTGTTCCAAAATCCACTCCAAAAAAATTCACAAAAAAATTCACAAAAAATTTTAACACTTTGCTCTTACGTCTTCTCCTTATGGCATCCAAATCAGAAAGAAATATTGACACATTGTAACTCACACTGTCAATTTGACAGTTCAGTTCCACCCCAAGCGTTAAGGGGGTAGTATGGTATTTTTTTTTTTTTCATTTTTTTTTTTTCTTTTTTAAATTATTCTATAACATCTTAAGATTATTGTGTGAAAGTTTGAAGTGCATTAGAGTAAAATTGACAAAGACACAAAGGATTAAGTATCTACCTCTCCAACCGGATTTCACGCTGTAAAAATCTTCACAAATCTTTAAACGCGTTTTTCTCACACTTGCCTTTTTTACGGTCGGTGTCCACTGTAGATTCATATCTACTGCACCGATTCTTTTCAAATTTGGTTTTTTTGTTTCTTTACTTTATTTACGAGGTAATGACGTCGAGTTTTTTTTTTTTTTAAATTTTGTCATATTTTAAAACAACAAAGTTTTCAAGTTTTTTTTATGAAAAATCGGTGTTTTGACTTCAAAGCGCTTTAAAAAATTTAAAAAAAAAAAAACAAAAAAAAAAATTCGACGTTGTTCCTGCGAAACTTTATTAGCTGATGAAATCAATTTGGTTTTTTGATTTTAGTTGATCCAGTAATGAGTTCTGAGGGACACCGCAATAAAACTTTTTTATGAGACGTCCGCGAAGATTCGCTGCCACCAACTCATTTCTTCATAAAAATCAATGAAAATTTCACACAATATTCTTTAAATATGACTTTATAATGAAGTAATTTTAAAATTTTGAATAAATCAACTGTGTCGACAAAAAAAATTTCGAAAAATATGCTTGTTTTACACCGAATTAACCATACTACCCCCTTAAAAAAGTAAGCGACATTATGGCTGGTTCAAAAGAACGCTGTACCCGTTGCCAGTGTTCCGAATTACAACCAAACTTTACGAAACCCATTTTCAATACTTACTTAACAATGTGTGTAAGTTTGGTTTAATTCGGTGCAAAGACACGTCGGGTCCACGTTTTGGCATATATTTCGAGACCCTAGTCATCAATAGGTATGAAAATTACCCCGTATTAAAGCACTTATCAACAGCTTTCATTTGATACCCATATTGTACATACACAACCAAAGGTTACCCGGGTCCACGTTTTGACCTATATCTCGAGACCCCAGTCACGGAGCGGCATGAAAAATACTCTGAACTAAAGCATTCACCAACAGCTTCCATTTGATACCCATATTGTACATACACATCCGAAGGTTACCCGGGTCTACCTTTTGACCTTTATCTCGAACCCTATCCACCAATAGGTATCCAAACTATACGGAAACCATCTTCAGACCTTCTTAACAATGTGTGTAAGTTTGGTTTAATTTGGTGCAAAGACACGGCCGGTTAGCGAACACTCACAAAAAGTTTACTTCATTTTATATATATGTAAGATGTAAGACATTTACATATATGTCGTAACGAATTCGGTATCGCGAAATTAAGTTCAAAATTTCCCAAAATATCGGATTGAACAATTATTGCTAATTTTGACATATTGAATTGAACATAATTGATCGTAGATAATGAATTTTGAATTGATAACGAAATGCTAAAGCCGAAACCACTCAAAGTCTTGTTTTTACAATTTAAATTTATTTACCGCCTACCAATTATAGTCGTAGTTTAGGTATTATCATTTCAAAAGCCACTCGACAAATAAGCGTAGACAAACATGCGCGCGTGTAAATATTAAATATTTATAGCTTACTTTATTTTGTCGTTACTTCGCTCATATTGGCCAAACGCGCAACTTAGCAGATGTTGCTATATAATAGAGCTGCATACACTTACATACATACATACATAAATATCTCACATGCATATATGTAAGTACATTAACACAGCTGAGCGGTGTCGAGAGAGACAGAGACATATCTACGTCAGCGCCCCCCTATAATTCTTCGCTTATTCGTATAATTAGTAATATTTGCTTTTTAAAATATCTCTATAACATTAAAATTCACTATTTTATGGAATTAATCTGCTTACCTTTTGCTCTATTCAAAATTGGCTTATATTTTAAATAAAAAAACTCCGCTGCGGACAGGATTCGAACCTGTGCGGGCAGAACCCAATGGATTTCAAGTCCATCTCCTTAACCACTCGGACACCGCAGCTCTTGATCGGTACTTTTCAAAGTGTTCACTTCACACAATGTACGTGTGTGTGTGTGTGTGTATGCGTGCGTGCTAGCTTACGAAATATATGGCTTTTAGCAATGTTTTAGCAGTGATAAATAAATTATTTTCTGTTAAAAATTTATATCTGCCTATAGTCGAACGTGTGTGTATGTATGTATGTATGTATATATTTTGCACGTGTTCGCACTTTGCTTTGGTCCACATTAATATGAACTTAGATTGTTGCTAAGCACAGAAAATATTAATAAATGTTTAGTTGGGTGTTTTTTCACTCTTCCATGCACAACAACAGTACGTACATACATTTGTACAGGGTGGTCCATCTGTCTTCTTTTCGCCAATCGTGAGCAAGTGGCGAATAGATGAAGCAACTGGTATACTGATATACTTTTCGAGTTATTCAACAATTAACAAACGGCGCTTAGGCGCTCCGGTAATCGATAGCAAAACTTTAAATGCATTTTTCTCAAAGCTATGTTTAATGAACTGGTGATCACTGTAACTTAAGGGGACAGATACCTGTAAAATTACGAAAAACAAATTTTTTTTCTTCATAAAATGTTAATACAGCGTACGCTCGATAACATGAACTAATTCAAACCAAGGCAGTTCACGTTAACAAAAGTGTTCACGTTTTGGAATGCCCAAAAAGACTAAGTAAATATATTTTTTCACATTTAAATTCACATTTTATTCTTGTTTTCGTTGCATATTAATTGAAAATTAAGTCATACGATGGTTTTATTTAAAAAAATCAGTCATCTTTTTTTGTATCTTCTGTTTTTCTAAAACTTGAAGCACAGCTTTCTCCCTTAACCGTCTTAGCACCCTCATATCATTTTGATTGACGTCTTCATGACCAGCCCATATTAATGCCTTGTTGAAAATTTCAACTGCTTCAGTCGGCTTAATTTTCTCCAGTTGCTCTGATACGCTGTCATCATCGGATTCGTCAACTTGTTGATGATCGTCATGTGCATTGCCCTCCTCGATATCTTCGTTCCATTCATGAATGGCTGGTAACGTGAATTCAATCTGAAATTTTTAATAAAAAATAGTGTTTTCAATAACCAACATATATATAGTATCTTTGAGCATATCTGCGAGCACGAACGAACCACAGGATTTAAACTATGATACTAAGGAGATCGACGGTGTTGCTAATCAAGGTGCGAAGTTCAGCTTTCCATTTTTCTTTTAAAACCGCCAACGGAACATTATCTTCGGGATCATCATTGTTTACCGCAAAATTTAAAATACTGTTCCAGCACTTAGCTAATGTTGCTTCAGCAACACGAAACCAAGCCGCATCCAAAAGATGTATAGCTATTTTTAAGTAAATTTTTTTCAACGACTCGAGCAAATCAGACTTTGTCGCTGCTATTGCTAGCGAAGAAGTTTGCTTCATTTTCTTTAAATTTTGCATGGAGTGTTTTTGCCTTTTGTTTCAACATTAGAGCACTTACTGGCCAGTTTTTATCTCGCAGTGTTTTTCTATTTCCAGGTCCACAATACGTGTTGTTTACGCATTTTAAAATCACTTGCTTTTTCGCTTTAAAGTTACAAATTGTTGCTTTAGCAACATTATATTTCTTTGCTAAAATCGTGACAGAATAGCCTTTTTTTTAAAAAGCCAAGAATTTTAGCCTTTTGTTTTAATGTCAAGTACACGGGTTTTTTAGAACTCGTTCTCACCAGAAAACATAAGACGAAATACTCTTTGCAAAACCTAAACCGCGACTGAAATATTTTACTCCTTACATGCAATTACGAATAAAATGCCTATCTTACAATTAGGGGATTCGCCAATTTCAGAATACTTGAGATCAATGTAAACTACATTCAAATAATTGTAACGTTTATTGTTAACGTTATAGAGCTTTTTGGGTTTGTTCACGTTTTAGAATAGTCAATGCACAAAAATGTCTGTTCACGTTTTGGGGTGTTCACGCTTTAGAGCGTTCACTATCGAGCGTGCGCTGCATAATCCTTTAAGAATATTTAAAACAAAATTTAGAACGTAAATTTAAGTATTTCTTATATTATAGATCGTCACCCGTGACGACTCTACACTTTGCGTTCGAGCGCTGGAAGAGGTATAGTTACGTTGCCGACTTTAGACGCGTTTTTTTCAAAACTATATTTTTCGAATTGGCGTACGCGATAACTCGAAAAGTTATTGACCGCTCTCCCTGAAATTTTGCACATATATTTTTTATGATATTACTTTCTATGTGTTTCAAGTTTTCGAAAATTTTTCGAAAAAATAATTTTTTCGAAGCAAAAATAGTAGGAAAATTTGCTCCAAAATTCATTTTATTTGTTTGAAGGATTTTATTCCGCGAATTTTTTTCTTCATTTGTTTTTAATTCATATAGAAATTATGGCATTAATTAAAATATTTGGCTTTTTGTATTCAGGTTACTTACGCCGATGCCACAATGCCCGCCGATTGAGAAGCCCCGCTGCGACTATCTGGAAGAATTGAGTGTACATCCGCCATTTTAAGTGATTAAAATAAATAAAAAAAAGTTTTATATTAGTTTAATGTATAAATATACTGTATGCCAATTTAAAAAAAAAATATATTGACTTCTTTATTTTAAATAATTTTAATGAAAATCAGGGAAAATATGTCCCCTTAACAACCGCTTGGCAGATTTGAAAAAAATTTATACTGCTTTTGAAAACATATAAAACTCGTGTTTGATCCAAGAATTTTTTTTCTTCCAAAATTTCGATCTTTTTTAACAATTAATTGTCAGTTTTTTTTCGAAAATCTGAAAAATATTTTCTGAGGCCGCCATATTGTTAATTTTGACAACAAAAAAAGCTTCGATCAGGCACAAGATTGTCTATTAATAAAATTAATTTCTCTTGTCCGATTGATTTTAAATGAATCTCCAAGGACTTGTGATGATCACCACATGGAACTTCTGGAGAAACGGGCTCTACACAACCAGCGATAACTTTTACAATTATTGATAATTAATTTTTTTTTTTAATTTTGCTACAGTCAAGTCGAACCAGGATGTATTAATGCTATGTTTTCATTTTTGCAAAATAAAGCAACTGACTAGCAAAATCAAAAATATTGAAAATCATCATTTTTTCAAGCCTCTGACTACCCTTAACCCCATAAATGAGCATATATTGGCAAAGTGGGAATAGAGCTGCCTTGAATTACATGTGTTTGTAAGGCAGTGGCCCCTATTATGAGTTGGATTCGATATTCGCTGGTTGTCGAAGATCGAAAATCGAATGTCAATTTAGTATTATAAGCGGTGCAACCCAGTAGAAATTTTCGTTGTATACCAGAGTCGAATGCAATTTTGCTTTCGATTGTTTAGCGTATTGTGGGAAAATTTGTTAAAGTGTATGTTGTTTGCGATTATTTATTGTTTTATAGTAACCAAATAATAAATATATACTAATTTTGTTAATTTTATGCAGGCCGAAAGTCGTGAGTACCAAACTGCAATTAAAAAGGCTGGTTGCATTAATGGAAGAGAATTCACAATTCGCAAAAGGGATTTGCACCAAAGTTCAAGCAGCAAAGAAATGTGAGGAGTTTACGACGGAGCTGAATTGCTTGGGACCACCAGTTAGAACGGCAGCAAAATGGATTAAGGTTAATAATGGTTTTTTTTTGTGATGTTTATAGAAATAAATTTTTATTTTCCATTGGCAGGCAGGGGCTGAAATACGTAGAGGAACTGAAATACATATTTTTTTCGAATGACGAATAATTGAATAAAGAAAATGTATAACAAAAATAAAACAGAAACTGTGGTGTAAAGGTTTCTATTTAATACTTTTTAGATTTTTCTATAATATTCTAAGAATTTCATTTCTTATATTTCTGCTTCTCCGTTATTTGACTCCACTTCAATATCTTCAGCATCATCGTACACAGTGGGTTGAGCAAGTCCTAGCATACCTTCATTACCAATACTCAATTGGTACGATCCCTGAGCACAAAATCGCAGAACTGTGGCTAGCTTTAAGATATTTGGAATGGATTTGGCTCGGGTGTGGTGCTGCAACTGGTTTTCTGTACCGGACAGTAGGTTCATAAACGCTTCTTTAGATAATTTAAAGTTCTTTAAAAATCTGTAAGGAAATTTCTGTAATATTAAGTACGTCAACACATTTTGAAAATTCTAAACTTACTCAGTGAAAACCATTTCTAGGGCGTTGCATGCGTCCCTCAACCGTTTTTTTATACTTCTAGCTAATTCCACTAATCCGTCATCGCCCGATGAATCGTCGAACCACAACTCCGTGGTACTCATTTTCACAAAAAATACTTTTTTTAACTTTTAAAAATGTTGTTTACAAAGAATTTCTAGCTGAGAAAAAATTATCTATTGTAAATGAGTCGAGCGATCGAAATTCACAATAGTCCTATTCTTCAGCGAATGAGCACCATAATACCAAATGAAAATTCGTTCGATCAGCACTTTCGACTACAGTTGAAGATCGAATGTTGCTTATAATAAGGGCCAGTGAGTTATACCCGTCTAATGATGTATAGCCATATTCGCTAGCGGCGAATCTTACTCGATAACTTTGTTCTTGCTTTGGCATGCAAATTTTTCGTCATGTTAATCGAACATGCGAGCGGGGAAATGGCGAATAGAAGAGGCCTTATAATAATATTAGTTTAGGGAAAAAGAGATCCAGTAGTTTCGCGGTAAATGGCGGTAGTGAGCGATATATCGTAAGGTATCGATCAAACAATTCAAAGTTTATGCTCCTTGTTAAGGTGACATTTCACACTAAAAATATTCTCTTGCTGTTTTTTGTTTGTTCCATACAGTTGAGAGTTACAGGGTGTTAACAATGGAAGCCCATAAAGAGAAAACTTGGTTGATTTTACAGATTTTCTTTGATAAAGGCGAAAATGCAAGCCAGGCCGTTGAAATTGTGAGTGCAGTTTATGGTGCCGATACAGTGACAGCTAATTACGTGTAATTTTATTTTCGTCGATTCCGTTCAGGCATTTTTGCTGCTAAAGAAAATGTCAATAATGTTGAAAAGTCGATAAATAATCGAAGTTGAGCGTCGTGTTCGTATTCGTAAAGGCGTAAGGTTCGACCCTAAACGAGTTTTGAATGATTAGCGCCAAAATATTGATTTCTTTTTCCCCACATCTGGTTAATTTTAAACTACCCGATTTTTATTAAAAAAAAACTGTGCGTCGGCCGGGAATCGAACCCGGATCAACTGCTTGGAAGGCAACTATGCTGACCATTACACCACCGACGCTCTTGAGACTCCATCACCTGTTTATTAAAATCTACAACTATAATTTTTTTATATTAAATATAATATTAATATTTGCATCGTCATACATAATAAAAAAAAGAAAATAAGGCGCTTATGGGTACTATCCAATTATAAACAGCGATAGTTATGTACTTATACATAAATATGTACAGATATAGGCTATATAGGATTTTAAAACAGACATTTTTGACATTAAATTAAAAGATCATATATACGCATGATTCAATTATTAAAGGTTTGCTCAGTTGTGACATTAGAAATCTGACACTCCCTCACAAAAGGTCGCATTTAAAAATGGCGAAGAAAGTGGAAAAATTAAATACGTTTTTGGTAAAAATTGCTTTAATTATAAATAAAGGACTATAGAATTATATTTTATGAATGCATTTTTAAACTCAAAACTGATCGCGAAGTTTCGTCAATATGATGTTATTGTGGTGCCTAAGCATTATGACCCTAATGAATACTTTCATAGAAGAAATGGATTTATCATTAATTTAGTTGATTAAAAATAAACTTTGAACATACTCATGCCTAATTTTACTATGCTTTGGCCACTCAAGTCTTGGTTTGGGTTATTATTCCTAACGGGAGGTCAAGGAATTATTCTCACTAAACAGAGGCAATAAGCTTCCTGAATCTCCCAAATTCTATAGGCCAATCAGTCTTATGCCTTTCATGTTGAAAACCATCGAACAGCTACTGGACTGTTATCTCGATAACCCCACTCCATAAACTTCAATTTGCATATCAGAAAGGGACATCCACAGTTACAGCACCACACACAATCGTTCGCGATATAGAAAAGGCCCTTGGCCTAAAGGAAATAGCCCTCTGTGCTTTTATGGGCATTGAGGGGGCATTTGAAAAGGTGAACTTTCAAGCAATAGAACTGGCACTCTCCAATAGAGGAGCCAACCCAGCAATTGTAAAATGGGTAAGCAACATGCTAAACCCAAAGGATCTACACCCAAATGGTAAGACCTATTGTACTATATGGGGCTTTGGTATGATGGATTAAAACAAATCAGTTTGTCAAAATGTCCATCTTTCACGCTTATTGCCCCATCTATGATATCCTGATGTATCTTGATCCTCAACGTACCGAGCAAATTTTTGCTCATAAGCACATCCTTCTGAAAGCGAAATGTTTCCCCTACATATTATACTTTTCCTACACTTTACTCTAAATTTCTGGTGTTTGCAACCCAGTGTCTTACTAAGGGAGCCGATTTGTCAAGAGGAAACGAGAAAGCTGCCTACTGAGCAAACCTTTTATTATTGAATCATGATATATATGTACGTACACATGCCCCACAAAGTCTGCGTTCACCCGAATAGCCTTCTTAAATTTATTAAAAACAAAATAGAATACGAGTATTATGATTAAATTGAAATCTTTACAATTTGTTTATTCACTACATTCCCAGCTTTTAAGGGCAAACAAAAAACAAGATTCCTCACTTAACTTTTTAGATAACGGGAAAATAATTTCAGCAGCATGTAAATGTGGCACCAAAAAGTCTGCGTTCAGCCTGTTTATTTTAATGATACCGTTAATTTTAAGATATTTTTCCTTGTTTATATTAATTTTTGATTGCGCATTACTTCGACTGAATATTAAGAAAGCTTTGTTGAACATTTTATTTATAACTGGAGATAATTAAAGAACATGGAAGGAAAGGGAAAAGAAATAAGCGTTTCTGAGAGGAAAATAATTATAAAAATGTGGAAAGACGGAAAAAGGTTCCAAAATATTGGAAAACCTATTGGGAGAACCTATTCCTCTATTCAGCGAGTTGTAACAAATTTTCGACAAACTGGAATTTTTACATCTAAGCCCAGGTCAGGGCGTCCGAAAAAATTATCGACCCGGGAAGAGCGTTCTATAATCAACTTGGCAAAGGTTAACCCCCGGATTACATCCTCAAAATTAGTTGAAAACATAAATCAAACATTTAAAAAAAATATTTGCGCTGACACTGCCAGAAAAGTTATACGTCAAGCTGGATACCATAGTAGAGTCGCACATTGAAAGTTTTTCATTTCTCTTGTGAACAGACGTAAACGGATTCAGTTTGCTAATGAGTAGATACATAAATAAGCCTCCCGAGTTCTGGAAAAAAGTAATATTTTCAGACGAAAGTAAATTTTGTATATTCGGAATAAAAGGCCGTCAAATTGTTTGGCGAAAACCTGGAACTGCTTTTGAAAAGCAAAATCTTGTTGGCACGGTTAAGCACGGAGGTGGCGGGGTTATGGTTTGGGGCTGCATGGAGGCAAATGGGGTGGGTCAGTTAGAATTTATTGATTCGACGATGGATAAATGGGAATACTTCATCATACTAAAACGGAATTTAAAGCAAAGTGCAGAAAATCTCAGCTTATCAAGAACATTTTGGTGTCAACAAGATAACGACCCGAAGCACACAGCCGAAATCGTTAAGCTTTGGCTCTTGTACAACGCCCCAAAACAGCTTAAAACACCGCCACAGTCCCCAGATCTTAACCATATCGAGCATCTGTGGGATCTATTGGAAAAAAGAATTCGTCAGCAAGTGATTACTAGTAAAGAGGTTTTGCGGAGTGTCATGCAGGCAGAATGGAGGAAGATAACAGCAGAGGAAACAGAGAAACTAGTAAGTTCTATGCCAAATATTAGATTTAATTTTTGCATATAGCATATCATGTTTTTCTATTAGACTTTAAGGCTGAACGCAGACTTTATGGTCGCGTTTATTTACTTGTTACAACCATTATTCACCGTTATCTAAAAACTTATGTGAGGAATCTTGAAATTAATTTTTGTTTTTGAAACTTAAACATATAATAAACATATAAATATATACAAATTTATAAAAATTATAAAATCAGGTTGTGTGTTTCATTCACTAAAAAGCTATTGTAGGGTGAACGCAGACTTTGTGGGGCATGTGTATATAAACTTCGAAAATATAATAGAAATAAATATTTTCATGCAATTACTGACAAGTTTTTTTTTTTTTTTTTTGAATACTCCATATATGTTAGGTCCATTGTGCAGATCCATAAGTAAAAACACTCTCTGGTGGTTGTCAAAAAATGCCCACAGCTGAGATCACCTGATTCTAAAACACTATTTTAGGTAATACTCTTCTTCTTCTTCAGGCCTTTAACCCCGCGAGGCACATAGGGCATCATGGTTGCATAAAAACTGATGAAATTTCATGGAAAATCATATCAAAAAGTCTACAAATTAAGAAAAACCTCAGGCATTTCTCAATGAAAAAGCTATGTTAAGAAATATATTGAAAATGTTTGTTACTGTAAATTTTCCAAGTCAAACATATTATTTTTTATTTTATTTTTGATGATGTTCTATTCGTAATGCTGCCATAAAAATTCTAATTTGGCATAGCAACCCCGCCAATTCTCTTCTCCTTCTTCTTAATTGGCGCGATAACTGTTTAGGCGATTTTGACCGAGTTTAACAAAGCGCGCCAGTCGTTTCTTTCTCATGCTACTAAGTCCTTTACAACCTCGAAATCATAACTGTCAACAGTGACGTGGTTGCCGATACGCGAGTGCGCCGACTGTTTGTTTGATGACAGGAGGTACTTCGTTTTGTCCTCGTTCACCACCAGGCCCATTCGCTTTGCCTCTTTATCCAGTTTGGAGAAGGCAGAACTAACCGCGCGGGTGTTAAGGTCGATACTGTCAATATCATCGGCATACGCCAACAATTGTACGCTCTTATAAAATATTGTGCCTGAGCGATTAAGTTCTACGGCTCGTACTATGCTCTCCAACATCAGGTTTAAGAAGTCACACGACAGCGAGTCACACTGTCTGAAACCTCGCTTGGTATCAAACGGGTCGGAGAGGTCCTTCCCAATTCTGACGGCGCTGCTGGTGTTGAGCAACGTTATCTTGCAGAGCCATACTAGTTTTGCGGTGATACGAAATTCAGACAACGCGGCATACAGATAACTCCTTTCCGTACTGTCGAATGCAACTTTGAAGTCGACGAAAAGATGGTGTGTGTCGATTCTCCTTTCATGGGTCTTTTCCAAGATTTGGCGTATTGTGAATATTTGGTCGATGGTGGACTTTCCCTGCCAATGCCTTAAGCAAAAAGACCAAGCACTCACACCATCACACACTCGACTGCCTGTCAAACTCACCTGTCGAGAAATAGGAGGAAGAAGAGTGTTTTTACTTCTACTTCTTTGAAATGTCTGCGCCTTAGAAGTTAAAAAAATTACTACAAATAAAAAAAAAATCGACTTCTCCAAATATACGACAACATAATAAAATTTCTTCAAGTTTAAGAAACGTACCCTGGAAAAAATAATAGAAACAAAAAGTTTTACCATAATGATTGTTTAAAAAAGACAAATTTTTGCATATGCAAAATTAATTTGGTTTTTCTTATCACCTCAGGCTTGTTTTATGACTTCTTCACATCTTTGATGCACTGAATTCATTGTGAAAAAATTCAGAAGGTGTGGTCAATAGCAGACCGTTAACTGCCACTTAGCGAATTGGAAAGAAACAGCATATTGGCTAACGCCACCGGGGTTATGACAACGGTTTATTTACGAAAAAACTGAGATTGTGTTGGTGGTATACGGAAAAAATCACCATGAGCCATTCTTGATCACTTAAAGGACAGGACCTACTATTACTAAAATATCAATCATTACACAATCCCAAAGTGACGGTTTAGTGCGCATTTTCCACCAGTGGAATAGTTCCATATTTTGCCGAGGGCAAGAAATTACTGTGAAAGTTGTCTTTTGTCGGCACATGCTGAACTATTATTTTCTGCCAATAATGAGAGGATATCCCGCCTTCAGGCGAGACGCATCCACATGGCCAGACCATGGCGATACTGCGTGATTTCTTCTCTAACAAACTTATAAGCCGTTTCGGTGACGTAACCTGACCACCCAGATCCCCCGATCTTATCCCTTTGGACTTTTTGCAAAAAACTCAGCACTGAAAGAAAATATTGTTCGCAACATTAATGTCATCCCGATAACACCCCTCCAGCGAGGATAACACCCCTCCATTTAGAGGAAGTAATTTTGAAAACTTAAAATCAGCATTGAATAAACTTTTATCATTAGTAATTATTTTTTAATTTAGCTTGCAATTACTAATTCTGCCACCGGACACCATAAGTGGTAGTTTTTTTCAACATATTTCTGCAATAGCGTCTCTGAATTTTAATTTGGTAAAGTCGGTCTTAAGAAAAATCGCAGTCTTCCCCATGTCACTTCGTCTAAACAACGATTGGTTGGAGGAGTATGGGAAATGTACTGTAACAAATCAGTATCCACCACTCCGATAGCCAAGCGGCGTATAAGGCTCTTGGTGGTTTTTTCACTAATTCTGAGATGGTGGAATGTTTCCGCATCAACTAGACATGGGTACCAGAACATAGGTAGGCAGGTATACCCTTCTTAACCTACAAACGTCAGGCCAGCATGAGACATCAGGCCAGTGTGAGACGTCATGTTACTGAATCGGCCAAGAAACAAAGTCTCCATGTTAGTTGCTTTGATCACAGGCCACTGTCTTCTAGGTCGATTGAATGTACCTCATTTCGACTATTGCAGGAACTGCAAGAATAAGGAGAAGGAAGAGTCTGCCAGACAACTCCCTTTTTCACTGTTCCCCGTGGCATGCCAGTAATTCTAGATACTTTTTCTCATCGTTCTTGAATGAAACTGATGACCTTACGGATATAAGTTTTAGCCAGATTAATGGGTTTGCACTTAAAACAAAACGTCTAACGTGGTTTAACGAGGCGTAGCAGGTTAACCGCTGAATCACAATAGATCGGCAACGGTCTACGTGAGTTGGCTTAGACACCGACTGCCGCTTCTCCTACCTACCTACCCGAATCTATTAAAGGTGTTAGCAGTAGGCCAGCTGATTTGTTTTTTTTTTTCTTTCCTCGTGCATATTCGGATAACAGCACAAAATTTAATTAAAAAATATATTACTTGAAATTTGAAGCACTACAAATAAATGAAGGCGAATCTATTAAAGGTGGTAAAGGTCGGTAAATCAGTTGATTTGTTTTTTTTTCCTTTCGTCGTGTCCATGTGGCTGTCGGCCCAGAATGAAGCAAGGCGAATTCATTCTTTGTTTTCTTCATTGCCAATACTCTTTTTTTGACAATCAAACGTCCAAATATTGTTGTTGGTCTAGTGCCACCACTTTTAATGAATGCGCCTTGAAATAAATTGATTATTTGTTTTTATTTTGCCTTCACGAACAAATTACTTCTTTTTTACTACTTTGGCCTGGTACCACCCCCCTTTAACGAATTCGCCTTGGTCCAATATTGTATTCCATACAAGGCGAATCTATTAGAGGTGGTGTTGGCAAATCAGCTGATTTGTTTTTCTTTCGCTGTGTCCATGTGGCTGTCAGCACAGAATAAAACAAGGCGAATTAATTTTTTGTTTTCTACTTTCCTATACTTTGCCGTGACAATCAAACATACACAACATTGTTGTTGGTCTAGTGCCACCACCTTTAATAAAAGCGCCTTAAAATAAATTTATTATTTGTTTCTATTTTGCCTTCACGAACAAATAACTTCTTTTTTTCTACTTTGCCGTGACATTCCAATGTACAAAATGTGGTTGTTGCCCTAGTGCCACACCCCTTTAACGAATTCGCCTTGGTGCAATGTTGTATTCCATATCTTTATTACCTTCAAATAATATTAAATTTTGGGCTGCAGTTTCTCTTCGTTCTCATTAATCCATCTAAGTAATATTCATCCATCAAATTTCGCCACGCCGGCATGCAAGCTAAGCCCGTAAAATTTCACGAAACTCTGAATCATTTCGAGAATTTCTGCATTTTCCACCTGAAAATATACTTTATTACGTCTGAACTTAAAGAACTTTCTGAATAGTAATAATTTAACGTCTTCATACCTCGAGGGGCACTTCAATTTTAAATCATTTACTTTCCCCCTCTTTTGGTTTCATTTCGCATTTTCTTGTAGTTTGTGGTTTTTGGGATTTTTGTAACCTTCGTTAGGCAGCCAATGGCGATGTCGACGACGACACATTATCCGGTGAATATTTGGCAAAACTTGCACAAAAAATAACAAAGCCAAATGAAAACAAAACAAGCTACAAGAAAAACAAAAAATACAAAAAAAAAATTAAAAATAAACACAAATGCCAAACAACAGTCACAAAACGTTGGAAATAAAAATTATAGAACAGAGAATATTTTTAGTGAGTGTGCATACAGTAAAATGGTAATGGTGCAAGCGATAAGCCTTGTCGTCCTCGTCTTCAACGTTGTCGTCCTCGTCCTCGTACCCATACTCGCCAATGTAGTGTCATTTGTGTTGTTGTAGTGAACGTCGTGATATGCCTTAATAAGCCACTTTACTAAATTAAAAGGAATAAAATCAGCCCATTCTTAAGCGCTGCAGAGCGGTCGGAGAAGCGCGGGTTGGCGGACAAACAGAACGGAATACCAAAAATTAATCCGGAAACAACAACAGCAGACGACAAATGAAACCAGACCAAACTGAAACGAACCAAAGCGACTGTAAGCAAATGAAACCAAACCGCCAAAACAGGAAAAGGATTACAAAATGCCAACAACCAAATAAAAGGGGGAACGTAGCAAAAAAAAATCCAAAAAATCCTGTGAAGGTGTGTGTGTGAGTACGAGTGTGGAGCGATGGAAGCGGCCCAAAAATATTTTTGAGACACTAAATGGCAGCGCGCAGCCACCGTTAACAACGGCGGAGGAGGAATAAGCGTGCGTTGGGACGAGCACGAGCGCGAGCACTTGAGTGGAATTGCCAAAAATTTCGCGTACTTTAGACGTCATTCAGCAGTAAAATTTACGTTTATAGCTGACATATGTAAAATCCACCAATAAACAAAGCGGCGCGGCGCGGCGCAGCGCAGCGAACTAAGGTGTGACGGGGAGGAGTGTGAAGTAGTGCAGCACGCTGGACGTCTCCCCGCATCCACACCCGCACCCGCAAAGCTTTGCGTTTTCGAAAATAGCGAGTGGCGGCGGGTCGATACAGCGTACAATTGCCAAAAGACAAAAAAAGGCCAATGGAAGGATTAAAAAAAAAAAAAATTATAATAATAATAAAAGAGTGAAATGTAATAAAGGAAGGGAGTAGGGAGAAACAAGTCAAAGAGCTATTACGAGTAAATGTAAGAAAAAGAAACAAAAATCCGAAACTATTAAGCAAAAGGCAGCAAGCAAGTGGCGCGCGCGCTTGCAGGCTCAATCAACTCGCAACGAGCACCCAGCACCAGGCAGCAACTGTCGAATTGCCGAAAAACACGCGCCATCATACCTGCTGCTCCACTGCCGCTACCGCGAGTCAAGACGCCGATGGATGATGACGACGTTCAAGTTTTCGATGTTTGGTGTTTTTGCAAATATGGACCCGGTAAATGGCCTAAAGTGTGCTTTGCATTGTGTTATTGAATCAGCAGACGGCAGGCGACAAGCGGCAAGTGAAAGCTGCGAGGTAGGCATTACGGACTTCTGTCTTCGTTGGCAAGAACAAACGTCATTGCAACGCCGTGTTTTGCGCCAATGCCAGTGGCACGTTCTGGCGGTATTTATGTTATTTGATTGTTTTTTTTTTCTTTCCTTTCATGCGACAGGTGGAGAAGCTGTTTGGTTTGCAGTAGCGTATGGCGCCGTTATGTCTTCGTTGCAATTTTTGTGTCTGACTTTTGCCTGCCGATATCACTACACTTTCTTTATGTTTCCGTATAGTTTTTGACTTGTTTTTTACTTGCCGCTTCTTTATTTTTCTTTAATAAACAATTATTCACAACAACAAAAGTAGCAAATGGTATGTTGTATGGGCAGCACCGACACTGAAGTGGTGCCGTGATGCGATAAAAACATGACAACTTCAACTTTTCTCAAGATGCAAGCGAGATTACAAGGCGCGTGAACTGGCAAAATAGAGCAAGAAAAATTGCAATGTGCAAAATAAATATTTATGTATCTGCATATTAGGGCGAGTCGATTTAAAAATCGGTCATTGCTCTGTGAAAATCGTATTCTAGGGATCAAAATAAGAAACTTTACCGAAGGAACCATACCTCTAAAACGAATTCTGATGTCCCCCAATTTGGGTCGAACAAAAAATCCCACTTTGACCCATTTAGAGTGCTCCAATCGAGTCCAAATGTATGACCGACCCCCACTAACTTTGGACGGCCGATCCACCCATGTCAGTGGCACACCTCCTAAAACTCCCCTGGGGGTTCCCTATACAATCATTTCAAAATATCACCATTTTTGGCCTTTACATGAAAACCCAAATTGGGGGACATCAGAATTCGTTTTAGAGGTATGGTTCCTTCGGCAAAGTTTCTTATTTTGATCCCTAGAATATGACTTTCACAGAGCAATGGGCGATTTTTTTGCCTCCCCACAAATCGACCCGGTCTAATGCATTTGTATTTTTTTTTTAATTTGCAGGAATATGTTTTTCCTTGATGCAGTTTGATAAGTTTGATTCTAAGTCCAGACTTACTCAAAGGGCAATCAGATTAAATGAAGTTGGCCCCTGGAGAGACATGGTACGCTTTTCGGGCAGTTAACACCATATTTCTCCGAAATGCGAACAGATCTCTCTCTCCGCAAACTAGAGTTTGAGGGCCGTGCTAGCGCAATCTCAGCAATCATTCAAATAGACAGGATTGCATCGGGAGGAAAATCTGCACCGAAGCTTGCACCTCTGTCTTTACTGACGGTACCAAGATGGAATCGGGAGTCGGAGCATCGGTTTTCTCTAAATAAGCCAACTTATCTATTTCCTTTAAACTGCCGAATACTGCTAGTGTTTTTCAAGCAGAAGTCTGTGCGATCCTGCAGGCATGCAAAATGCTTAGTAAAATCCTTTAAGGAGGAGATCAAATCTCTTGGGAGTGCAGGTAACATTTCTCTGATCTGGGTTCCAGGACATAGGAACATAGAGGGAAATGAAATTGCTGATGAGCTTGCCAGGAAGGGGACTGAATTGGTCTCAGAGACCTCCTACCAGGTAATCGAAATCCTCTTGACAGTTATTAAAGGGAAACTGCAAAAATTATTACTCAGCAAAGCGCAGAAAAGATGAAGCGAAAGACTCATAAAGTTCTTTGGACTCCTCGCCGTTCAGTTTCCAAACTCGTAGCTGTGTTTACCGGTCACTGGATGATCGGCATGCACGCGGAAAAGCTGGGGTTACCATTTAATCCCCATTGCAGAAGCTGTGGGGACCTTTCAGAGAAGAAGACTGTTGAACACTTTCTCTGTAAATGTCCGGGTTTGGCAGCTAGACGATTAAGATCACTGGATGCTCCTTTCTTCGACAGCCTGAGGCAGTGCGCCAACCTAAATCCCATTAATCATCTCCATTATATCAACAGCTCTGGCTGGCTGTAGATATCTGCCTGTTGGAGGTCTCATAATGGTGTCAAACCGGCGCTTTAGTGCTACTTGAGCAGTGCCAGACTGGCACTTCAACCATTTCACCTACCTACCGATTTACACACAGAGACATCTGTAAGGGAGACACTGGAACTTCTCGTTTGGTGTTTCATTCGCGGTCGTAAGAGCAAAATGGTTTTCGGTAACACTCTTTGCTTTTGATGTTTACTTCTTTACGTTGGACAGTATAAATAAGACGCTCAAGGCGTGTCGCTAGTGCGAGAAACAAAAACTACTCTCTCTTCCGAGTCCGTCTTTCTCCCACGAACAAAATGCTTCCCTTCCAAATATTTCCCTGTATAAATGCGGACTAAGGAAACTCACAACGAATAATATCGCATGCTTACTGGAAGAACGCTATATTCCAAGAGATCAAATTAACAGGGAAGCCAGCCTTAAAGTCTTCAATTTACCATTCCTTATCGATTTATTCATAAAGAGATTTAGATTTAAAATATTGAAAATATGCTGATTTTCCAATATTCGAAAACGTATAAAACTTACAAGACTTAAACATATTGAAAATATGCTGAATTTCCAATAATCGAAAACGTATAAAATTTACAAGACTTAAACACCACCAACTCAGAGTAAAAACTTGGAGTTGATTGAGTAAAAACTTTGAGTTCGAACTTTTAAACGCGTTTTTTTACAATTTTGTTTTTTTAACAGGCCTCCACTTCTTTTGAATTTTAGTGGCTGATCTTGTAAATACTTATCTATACTCCAGGGTGCATATTATTCTTCAATAGTCCCATCGATTCGGGTCCGGTAACAATTAAATGCTCCTTATTCATAATGACCATAACGGTATTAGTTGCAGTATGCAGAAAAGATATGGTGCTAGGAAGATGCATATTGGTTTCACGCTCGACTACTTCACATACGTAGTAATCCAGAGTATTAAGGTATGGAGAGGCAGGCGGTCATAAGTTCGGTGTTATGTGGCCGTGAAAGTTTTCAGCCATCCAATCTTGTGTCATCACCGCTTTGCAATCACCGTCGCGTACACTTTCAATCCAGGGTTTCACTACTATCTCCAGAACCTCGATATATGGAGCAGAATTGACTCCGAAACCTTGAGTAAAGAAGAGTGGGGGCACGACCTGACTTTTGTTGCTCACAATACCCAAAACCATAACAGTGGCAGGAAACTTCGTAAGCGTAAGAGCGGCAGCCTCTATAGGATTGGAACATAGTCTTCTGTCATTCTGGACATTCCTGCGGTTAACCTTTTGGTATTGGCCAACATTTTTTTCATCAGGAAAACATTTCAGATGGTTGAGTTGATTTAATTTTGTTTTGAAGATGTTTTGATCTCGGATAACTCACCGTTCTCGTGTTTGCTCCGACATGAACTGTCTATTGCGCATAATGTAAATTTATACCGGAAACCTTCATGGACAACTCGACGATTAAGACTCTCAGAAACGTTAAGCTTAAGCTCTCTCGCAAAGGCACTCATTCATTTTGAAGGATCCTCGTCAATGATGGCTTGCGCTTATTGAATAAATTCTGCAGATTAGACAGCGTCAGAACGTTCCTCGTCTTTCTTGTGTTTTGCATCGCCGCCTATTACTTTTAATTCACGGCGAACCTCATGAATGGAGACACTTAAAAAATTAGAGATTTCTAAATCGGTGTGATTTGCACATAAAGCCACGTTTAACTGCTGTAGGTAGTCGTCCATGTCTTATCTGAAAAAGAGCTAAAAGAAAAATAATGGTTTTGGGGGGTTATAGCCACATATCTGCCTGTCCTTAAATGGCGTATGCACCCTGTATATAGATATCAATTTTTCTTCTTCTGCCTTGCTTCTTTCACATTTTACTTGGGGTCAGCTTTCCTCGTGCGTAATCGCCAGAATTTTTCGATTTTCGCTCGTCCCGGTGTTTGAACTCGCACGTTTCATGCCGCTTTCTAACTGAGTTTCGGGGTCACCCTGGTTTCCTCGGCGCCGTACCGATGTCCAAAACTTTATTTTTCATATCGAAGTCACGCTCTTTATGTCCCTACGATGACGGCTCTCTTGCATTTTTTGCTCAATCGGCGCTATTTGAAGGCTTCAACCGATATATCGGTTCGGTACTTTGTCCAGCGTTGTGACCGATGTTGACCATCTCAGCATTTTCATTTCTGTCGTTTAAAGTTGTTTTCATGTAGTTTTTTTAGAGGCCAACATACGCCTCCATATAACAGGGAGGACACACAGTAGTTTTATAGATTTTGCCTAGATAAAAAGTTTTTTTTCGGTCATTTGGCACGCCGGCTATGGTTTTCCATTTTAATTACAATGAGTTTACCCAATGTCTTCATTGATTTCTCTGGTATTTGTTACGACAGTATTTGTCTGGTATTCGCCTTATAAGGATGTCTAATGAGAACTGTGGAGATAGGGGCTTAATGATAGCACTTCGTGTGGCTAATTCCCATTCATTCAAAAAAATGATCTTTATGGTTTGAGAGATCTTTGGATAGAGGCTTTCTCTTAAGTTTAGGGATTATAAGAAAAAAGCACGCGATGGTCTTTAAAGAAATTATTGCATAAGCCCATTGAGAATTGCAGAAATGTTTGCTAGGTGAGTGAAATAATAAACAAAAAATGCGACTTGCTTAAAATTCAAGCAGATAATTTTGAGTGCCACGCTTTGAAAACTTGTTTATGCAAATTTTTCAGATTTCTAATTCTACTTTTGGTGAAGAGTGGTTAAGTTTCAAGGGCCGGTGTTGATTTTCAATAAAATACAATTTTTTTAGGGAATTATTGTCATTTCTCCTTATTATGATAATATTGGTATGGCGCAATTACGTATAGAACAAAATATCGGCCAAATGACCGCCGCAGCCTTGACGGCACACCTCCAACCGATGGTCGAAACTTTCGATGACGCTGAGGCACAATTGAGGTTCTATGCCGTTAATGTGCCGAATTATCTCATCCTTCAGCTCTTGAATTGTTGCTGGCTTATCGAGGTACACCTTTTCTTTCAAATAACCCAAACAAAGAAGTTCAACGGTGTCAAATAACATGATCTTGGCGGCCAATTGATATCGCCGCGTCGTGAGATTATTCGACCATCAAATTTTTCGCGCAAAACAGCCATTGTTTCGTTAGTTGTATGACAAGTGGCACCGTCGTGTCGAAACCACATATCGTTCACATCCATATCTTTCAATTCGGGCCATAAAAAGTTCGTTATCATCTCACGATAGTGAACACTATTCACAGTAACTGCCTAACCGGCCTCATTTTGGAAGAAATACGGCCCAATGATGCCGCCGGCCCATAAACCGCACCAAACAGTCACTCTTTGTGGGTGCATTGGTTTTTCGGCAATCACTCTTGGATTATCATTCGCCCAAATGCGGCAATTCTGCATATTGACGAATCCAGTGAGGTGAAAATGTGCCTCATCACTGAAGATGATTTTCTTCGATATGCATTTTGATTAGAACGCCCGTTTTCATAATAAGCCTGAATAACTTTAACGCGTTGCTCGATTGTGTGTCTTTCCATGGTTCAAATTGAGTTAGTCCAAAATTGAAAAATGTCAAATGGAATGCACAAAGAACTTGACGTTTAGGTGTGGTTCACATTAAACATCGGCCCATGAAATTTAACCATCCTTCATATGAATTTGTACATAGACATGAATGGTGAATAATAATAAATTTCAAATCTGTATGCCACATTTTTTCTTTTCACACGTGGCATATACTTTGACAGCAATTTTCTTCTATGCTTTATATTAGTGCAATTTGGCAACTCTCCAAAGAAATCCTTAACCACATCTTATCATCGAACACTCGCTGTGTATATCTCCTGAGCCAGTTTTAGTAGTGAAAGTGGGAAAGTGCGGCGGAAAACCGCATTCAGTGAACACCAGTAGACTCAGCAGTTACAATTGCAGAAGCGGCAATAATTCGCATATCGCCATATCGTTGTGGCTCATCTTGATTGACACGCGCATTCAGCGCGTTGACATGATGATAGACAGACGCAGTGGTGCCACCAGGCACTTGCTGCAGAGTTGCATGGATTTCATTGCATTTGCGTTGATACAAACGAAAGTAGTTGCAACCAAAATTACGCGTTTATGTTGCACATATCACCACTTATACGAGCATCGCTTGACTGGCGCTTCAAATCGACAAGCATCACCGCCACTCTCTGTCTAACAATGCCAGCATTGATGCTGACAAGGCACCAAATGACAGTGACAACTGCCGAACACACACGAATACATTTTAAGCTGAGCGCGTGACTTGCAACATGCAAAATGCAAAATTCGTGTGGCGTCGGCGTCGACATTGGCGGCAGTCGATAGTTCAATTGATGCGCGCACTGCGTAATGTAGCCAGGCGCTGCGTTAGGCATAGTCAAAATAGGACCACCGCCAACACGAGTGCCATTATTAGACTATTGCCAGAACAGCTGCAAAAAAAGCCGCTTGCTGGCATAATAAAGAGTCAGAGCGACGGTGGCTGCGTTGGCCACCACGTAATTACGACAGCAACATGGTTGCTGCTGCCACTCGCCACATCATTATCAACATATCGCCGCCGACAACTATCGTTCCACCGCCTCTCTACCCCACTCGCAGAGAGGGTATCTGCCATATCGCCAAACTGCCTGCCTACCTGCCATCACACTCGCATGCAATGCGCACTATTCCGCTGACCGCCGAATGGCGGTAGACCAGTCTCCTCTGGCGGTCACTTGTTTTGTTGTCACTTGCGCTGATGCGACCTTAGAGATTCGCTTTGTGAAATTTTTCAATTTCATTTTCAGTTTCAATTGGCAAATATTTGATTGTCTTTTGCCATCAATGCCACTGTGTTGCATTGATCCACTACAAGGACGGACAGATAAGTGCTCCGCGGCAATAAAGTATTGAATGAATGTTGCTTCGGATGGATTGACTGACAGACGCATCGAGGCCGGTCAGTGTGAAGAGACATGAGAGCGTATTGTCGCGTGTAGATAGTGGGTCGCTGACAGCCCGCCGAAAGCGCAAGCCGAAAGCTGCGTATCGTTTGTGGTGTCGTTGGGCCATCTACTGAGTGATCTATGTGTGCATGTGTGCGAATGTGTGTTGCTGTGAGCGATGTGTGAGCTGACATAATGGACTCCAATTAAGAATGCCACAGCGTCACTATTGAGATGCGATGAATTGAAGCATTGAATAAAAAATAGGGAATATTCTAGAAATGACCTTCCAATAGTTTAAAAAAGGTATGAAAAACTGGGCACGAAAGCGAAAAAAATTAAATATCAAGCATCGCTACTGTGGCACTTTGTATGGATAGTATGGAATTTAACTAAAAATATATATTATAAAGAAAAAATATCCTAGACTAGTTTTGGTTAGACAGCCCAGGAAAGGTTTTCACTGTTCCATCACTGCTAGCTCCAAAAATATCTCGATCTCTTGGCGAACCTAATCAAGCGGTTCAGTAAGAGTGTGCCTAAACTATTCAGGTCCTCAAAGAATGAGCGAGGCATTCAATTATCAATTAGCCGGCCATATTTCTACTCATCAGCTTATGCTGTCCCGTACCATTTGGCTAGCGAGAGTATCAGTAAGAGCCTCATGATATTATGTGAAGTATATGCCATTGGAAGCTACAACTTTACTCTATCTTTCAGGGAGCCTACCTCTATTGCTTTACCAACTTTACTCCTTCTTTCAGGCAGCATACGGAATCCTCTGACGAGAAATTCCATTTCTTTTGACTTAATCCATTCATTGAGTGAGTTTGCGATGCTCTCGTAAGAAGTGGGCCGCTCTCCAATAAGGGCTGACTGCATTGATCGCACAAATGGTTACCCGAAGGTGCAATGTCTCGGGAATACGGCGGGTGGGGTCAGATTTCCCAATTCAGTCCCTCTAAATATTTCTGGACCGATTTAGCAACGTGTGGCCTGGCGTTGTCAGGCAGCAAAATCAGTTTGTCATGTCAACCGTCCCATTCCGACCGCTTTTCTCTGAGAGCTCGATTCAAACACATTAGCTGCAGTTGGTAACGAGCTCCAGTTATGGTTTCAGATTGTTTAAGGAGTTCATAATAGATGGCACCCTTCTGATCGCACCATATGCACAACATAATGGTAGGCTCAGGAAACATGCTGTTTCGACAGGTTGGACCCAGAGGGAGAGGGGTGTTAGATGAGTAGGTTTTAGAGGGCATGTGAAAAGGTGGTTAGTGTCGTGCGGGATATCTTCACATGCCGGACATATGTTTGGTATGTCTGGCTCAATTCTGGATAAGTATGAGTTTAACCTGCTACAGTATCCAGAACGTAACTGTGAAAGTGTTACGCGTGTCTCACGGGGAAGCTGAAGCTCTTCATCTGCAATAGGTGGTGATCGGTCTCCGATTACGGCATTCACAGGGCGGGAGCTTAAGAAGGTGGTGACGGTCTCCCGGTGAATGTCGTTTATTGACTGTCTAAACAGTGTCTGGTCCAGTAGATTTCTGTCAGTTTTGTCCTGGATCTCGTCGGCATAGCTTAAAAGGTGTCTCCTGACGTGCCATAGGAGGCGGCTCTGGCTCAAGCAGGTGTCTGCAAGGGTGAAACCTGCGATAGCATCCAAGGAGAATCTGCTTGCTGAGCAGTTTATTGTGCATCTGTGCCTCGTTGTGAAGGTGCTGAAGAGGAGGCATCAGGAGGCAACTCGTCGCTGTCCGAAAAGCAGTGTTTTGGCCAGTTTGGAGCTTTGTGCACTGCGTGTCATTAGTTCCAGGCGATCAAACAGGCGCAGCATAGTTTAAAACGGGCCGGGCAATCGGCCTTAAATGCCGATAGCAACTTTTTCGATTACGATTACTGAGGGACAGTTTGGCCTCCTTTGTCCAGGTGGTAAAGAGGGTTGCCGTGGATTTAGCGGGGGAAAGCTGGAGATTCCTCGCAGTCAAAAAGCGAGAAAGGTCGGTGAGGTAGCTGTTCACTTTGGAGCATAGACCATCGATGTCATTGCCCGACGCCATTATCGTGCAGTCGTCAGCGCATGAAACCAGAGAGACTCGCTCTGGTGGTTGGGGGAGCTTCGAGATGTAGAAGCTGAACAGCAAGGGTGAAAGGACACCACCCTGCGGTACACCTTGCTTAATCTTCCTCTGCTATCCTCTGATATTTGGTCTCGAAAAATCACTGACGAGTGACGACCGCTCAGGTAGTTTGCGGACCACCCGTTCAGCCCTGGCGGGAGTGTTGACTGATAAATATCATCTAGTAGCGTGGAATGGCTGACTGTATGGAAAGCTTTCTTCAGGTCCAACGCAATAGCGCCCCCTCTCGCAGGAGCGGTTTTAGTTAAGCTAAGCTTTAAGCTTCTTCAATATAATTTTTTCCGTTGATGGATCTGGTTCACCTGGCAGGCTCCAGGCGCTTAGTTTATCATAATAGATCCAGAAAACCTTTCCATTTCTGCCGTTCAAGAGGCATCTCACACCTCACCAAACGTCTCTCGATATCCCTCTCATTCTATTGTTGTGGCACCCAGTTACCTGCTTTCTGGACCATTCAAATCGCGTGCATACGTTTACCGACGGTTGATCTGTCAACATCCAACTCTATAGACATATCATCAAGGGTTCGACATGCGTCTTCATCCAATAATTATTGTAGTTGAGTATCTTCCAATTTTTTCGGTGCCCTTTCGCTCGTTCGATTTTTATCACTCACGTCGAAATTGCCACTTTGGATGCGTCAAAACCACTATTTACAAGTTGTATTTGATCGAGCTTGATTACCGTTAATATTGACTAATATATGACACGTTTCAGCTGCACTTTTCTTTAGAAGGTAATAATGAAGTATGGCTTCCCGCAAATGCTGTTTTTTCGGAACGGACACAGGCATTTTTGACGTCAGATAAAAAGGGATCTTGACGCTTCAAACGAAAGTCAACTACTGCGATCGAGACCTCACATATACACCTCCCTTACGAGTGCGGAAACTTAATCCCATACCAATAGTATTCCGATGAATGATGCCATCAATTTTCTTGGATCATTCCATAAGTTGGATTTTCTCACAATGATTTTCCGAAAATTGCATTGTAAGTCATTGCATGGCCCCTTATATAATTTTGTGCTGTAGTTTTTCTTTGTTCTATTTGTTCGGTTGCCTTTTGGTTTTTTCTTTTATTGAAGGACATGTCAGAGGCAAAGTTACTATGCATTATACTTTGCTGTTCACTTTGACTCACCCGCAGAGTTGACAGAAAATGCCAACAAATTATGACATATCATTTTTCTTGGCGCCATCTTGGATAAATTTCGGGCTAAACTTGCATTGCACAGTGAAAAGTGCAACCAAAATAATAACAAAAACCAGAAACAAAAACAAAACCAAGTACAAGAAATCCACAAAAATAAGCTGACAAAGGAAGGAACTACTATGTTGAGTAAGTAAAGGAAACGAACAACAGCAGAAAAAGTGTAACCGACACGCAAGACGCGTCACTGAGGAAACAAGAAAAATGAATCAGCGACACCAAAAGAGCCACAACTGGCAGGGAATGGATAGAGGAAGATTGGAAGAGTGTGCCCTCGTTTGCAATACTACATAGTGGGCGTCAAAGTGGCGAGCATAGCCGGTGGGTGCAACGGCCATGAATGTCGAGGCGTTTGGGGAGGTTGAGAGATGGACGGCGAGAGGGTGGCCAAGAAAAATTACCAAATTAAAGTGAGCGCTATGCTATGGAACAAAGCGAACCGAAATGTCAAAGTGCCAAAAGATTTTGTGAAAATTATTAATTTTTCAGCGACCCAAACCCGGCTGGGAAAAACACTAACTGAGGCACCCACTTTTCGCGCTTGCACTGTTTGTGATTTGCGATCGGTTGGTTAGGCTATACTACACAGCTGCGTACGGGTGTGAATGCCTGTGTGAAGCTTGTTGCATGTGGCATAGTTGTAAGGTAAGGTTGCCAAGACTCATTATAAGCATAAAAAAGTGCAAATATATTTAAATTTGCTTATGCACGTGTGTGTGTATGAGTGATGAGTGTATGTGGGTGTGTGAGTGTGCATGCGTACAGGCTGTTGTCAGCGCGACTTACATTGGCGGCACCAGCGCCTACACTAACAAGATGACTCAATTAGCCAGCAACTTGCAACATTACTCTACACTTTGAGCAGATAATTTTGCGTATTTTATATGCAACATAAAATGCGGTGGTGGCATTCGCCTGCGACGCTTATAAGCCGCTGCTCTTACAGCGCAATAGATTATGTGTTCATGTTGACCATAAAAACTTACAGCAAAGGCAGTAAAAAATCGGTCAACAAGGCGACCAATGGCGGCAACGGAGCCACATAGACTTTCGTGTGTTCTTGCACTGAGTAAAATTAAACTTTTGTTCTCGTTATTTTTTGTAATTTTTTTTGTTTTGTTCATTGAGCGTATTTCACGCATGTAACAATTGCTACTTTTTTTAGTTGAAAATTACAAAAATTCTAGAACTTTTGTTCCTGCTGTTTCTATTTGCATGCGCGTCATGTTCTTCTATAGTTTATATGTGCGTAGTATTATTGTTGTTGCCGTAAAGCTACAGGACGAAATTTATGCCTAATTAAGATGACACAAAACAAGAGGCGGCTAACTGATAAACTGCACCTTGGACGTTCCAGCCAAGCAAGTTCAATGCGAAGGTGAGAAACTATGCAGATACTGAGGCGTATGTGAGGGGGCAACTAACGGTTTTATCGGGAGTCGTTACTTTTATAAAATACTGAGAATGGTTTGACGAATTTCCTAGGAGAGCAGATTTGCCGCAAGAATTGCCGAAACGCTACAAAATGGCACCTCTACGCGCTTGTTGGCTTGTGCAAGCAATGTGAAGCTGATCGACTTTTTGAAACATGAAAATTCATAGCACCAGTTTTCAGTATTGAAAAAAACCACAATTTACATGCCTGCCTCAAAGGAAAATCCACAGAGACAGCTCTTCATGAGGTTGTAAGAACGATTGAGAGGAGCATAGAATGCAAACAACACTCACTAGTCGCTTTCCTCGACAATGCGTTCAACAATGTTAGCAAAAGATCCATAATTGCGACTCTTAATATGTTAGCTTAGGTTAGGTCTCAACGAATGGGTAGAGAACATGCTTAAAACTGGAATAATCATCGGTGAGATAGGCAGCAGCACAGTAAAACAATCTGGCAACAGTGGAGCCCTTCAGTGAGGCGTCTTATCCCCTCTGCTGTGGTTATTAGTTGTCACCAATATCCTTACCAAATTCAACTGAAAGGGAATTAAAATAGTGGCGTACGCAGTTGACATAGTGCTCATGGTTTCAGGAATGTTTCCAATCATAATCAGTGAGATTATGGAAGGAACTCTGGTATTACTCAGCGGTTGGGCCACATATTGTGGTTTTAGTGTAAACCCGAGCAAAACTGATGCTATTCATCAAGAAAACCAAGATAGCAAACTTAAATCCCCCAAAAATAAACGGCGTTAGTCTTACGTTAACCCAACACTCAAAATACTTAGGTTCCATCTTAGATCCCAAACTCAGCTGGAGGTCCAACGTAGAGTACAGGGAAAAGAAAGCGAATATACCACTTTACACGTGTAATATAATGTTGTGTAAAAAATGGGGTCTCCCATCAAAACTATCCAATTGGTCTTACACAGCCATTGTAAGGCGAATACTAACATATGCGGCACTAATCTGGTGGCCCGCAACAGAAAATAAATGCAATCAAACCAAGCTGAACAGGGTACAAAGAACAGCGTGTATCTTAACTACAGGAGCGCTTAGCACCAGTCCTACTGAAACGCTCAATCTACTAACTCATCTGCTACCATTAGATTTACACATTAAAACAATTGCTACTTACAAAGCGGCGAGACTCAGAGACATAGGAAGCTGGACAACAAGGTCGTACGGTCACAGTAAGATCCTCCTACAGGGACCCTCGCAGCTCATAAACAGATCAGACTACACAGTCCCCGACCTCCAACAACAACTTCAAAAAAGGCTTTACGGTACGTTTTCCACCGAGAGCCGAATGGAACAAAGGGAAGGTGATTGGAAGATATATATATATATATATATATTGGCGTGTACACCCTTTTTGGGTGTTTGGCCGAGCTCCTCCCTCTGTTTGTGGTGTTCGTCTTGATGTTGTTCCACGAATGGAGAGACTTTAAAGGGCTTAAACTCCAACTCCATTTCGTCCAAACTAGTCTTATAGTGTAGAGAGGAGCTGGAAGCGCTTAGTCGTTGGCTTGAAATTACTCTGATATGGGTTCCCGGGGTAATGAGATAGCGGATGAGCTAGCAAGAAAAGGTTCGGCGATAGACATTGCAGGGGCAGTGGCAGTCTCCAGCATCCATTGCTTCACACTATCATGCCTTAGCCGAAAGAAGATGGAAGCAATTAACTACATGTATTACAACAAAAAACACATGGCCGTCATACAAAATTCAAAGGTCGAATCACCTGTTAGGATGTTCTCGACGAAACATTTCACGCATCGCTGCAACCCTTACAGGTCATTGGAAAGTAGGGGATCATGCAGCCAGACTCGAGCTACCCTTCAATCCCATCTGCTGAAGCTATCAAGCGGAAGGGGTGAAAGAAAGTCTTTTCCACTATTTATGTGAATGTCCAGGACAAGCTAGGGCACGACTCCGCTCCTTTGGTAAGCCTTTCTTGCAGCAAATTAATGAGATCTCAGACATCGAGGTGAAGAATTTGCTGCTATACTTGGACTACACTAAATGGATCTGACTTAGAAGCCAAAAAAAGACGTCATCACACGAGGACAGTTTTAGTAAAGCGGTGCTGGTCACTAATTAGGATTATTCCAGTGGAAATACTCAACCACTTCAACAACAACAACAACAACAACAACAAGAACAACATAGCGAGCCTTTTTTTTCTTGCTTACATATTTTCTCAACAGCGATATTAAAGATTCGAGATGGCACTTAAGTCTTTCACCATGAACTTTCTGTTATAGAGAGACTTCTTAAGTGTTCGAGCGCAATATTCTCCAAAAGATGGAGCGGCATGGCCACATTGCAGCTAATGATTCAGCGACTCCAGCGACTTTGAAAGTATTCCATGCGATACCTGTTGGTGATGGCAGAGGAAGGTTTGCTATCAGTTGAAAATATCAGGTAGAGGAAGACTTCGCTTCATTTCCCGTGTCGAATTGGCGACGGTTAGCAGGGGGAAGAAATCGGTCAAAATCGCTTAAGCAGCTACGCGCCAATCAAGAAAAAGAGGCGGCTTCTGAAATGACAGAAGACACAAAAATGAGTCACTTGTATGAGCGTTTGCACGTCATGCGAATAAGTTATAGCTTAGTTATATACCCCAGTATGTGTTCAATGTAGCACGCGCTGATCGTGAAAGAAGAAAGACTTCTCTGCGTAAAAATTATCAAAATGAGAGGTTAAGTCAAGGTTACTAGAAGTTTCTAAATGGCACCGCTTAGCACACTTAAAAAGAAATAATTGACTCCTTCTATCAAAATAATTGATAGGATTATATCATTAAGAAGAAGAAGCATTCGGACATTATGACCATTAATTCGACAAGTCCTATCGCTGTTTTACGGAGTATCGAGACTTACGCGCAGGTTTTTCACAATTTTTTGTGCGGTGTTTTGAAGGGTTGCAGATCAAACCCAATAAAGTCCATGTGGTCAAGCAGTTCATTTATCTTGGTTCCGCTGTTACCAGCAACAACGATGTCAGCTTTAAAATCAAGCCAAAGATAACTCTTGCCAACAGGATCTATGTTTGACTAACTGCGCAATTGAGTAGTAAAGCTCTCTCTCGACGAACGAAAACAATACCCTACAAGACGCTCCACATCTCGGTGCTTCTTTATGGCGTTGAAGCATAGACAGTCAAGTAATCTGATGCAGCCGCTCTTGGAGTTTTCGAGATGAAAGCACTTCGCAATACTTTTGTGTCTGCCCGCGTAGATGACGGCTAACGCATTCGGAATAGCCACCAGCTGTATGAGCTTCATGGACATATTGACATAGCCAAACGATTCACCATGCAGCGATTAAGATGGCTCGGTCATGTCGTCCATATGGAAGGAATTGTTCCGACGAAAAAGGGGTTTGAAGCGGTAATAGGCGGTTGACAGCGAAGAGGACGCCCGCGTGTCTGGTAGGAGGCCCAAATTGAAGATGGCCTAGCCTCTCTTGGCTTAAGGCATTGGAAAGGAAAAAGTGTGCGGCCAACCGAGACACCAGGCGAGACATTATTCGGCAGACTGTAACTCGATAACGGATTGTTGGGGCCAATGAGGTAAGTAAGTTACTATGTTGCATGCACACGAGTCGGGCAACCAAAGGGAGATGGGAAAATAAAAAAACTATCTACCACAAAATCACTTCAATAATAAACCCCTTGGAGGTAGCTGCAAGAAATTATGTTTGAAGAAGATTTTGTTCTAAGCCCCTTAAGTCTTTCTTAAGTTATTTTTCGTTAAGTTGTGGGCGTAAAACTCGGTACTGATTCTCTCACATCTCTAGAAACTGGTTTTTCATGTCAATCTTCATCTCGCTTTCATTACAAACTTCCCGTACCCGGTGGTCTAGAAAATAAAAAAAAAATCGATTTTTTGTTTTTTCGATATTTCGAAAGTACAGTACCTTAAGAATGTACTGTGAAATTTTCATGCGGAAATTCCCAATATTATAGCTTCTATAGCCTATTACCCATTAACTAGGTAGAGAGCGGTCCGCGAGCTCCTGTACCTCAAACTTTAAACTCATTTATCTTGAAACGACTTTTTTCGGCTCATCGAATCATCTGAAATTTTAATTGTTGTTCACGACATCAATGACTATCGCCCGTTAATATTATTATTTCGTATTTTTTTTTGATAAAAAAAAACCAGTTTTAGAGTGTCAAATTCAAAACCACGCCATTTTGTCAATTTTTTTTTTTTTTGTTATTTTATTCTAGTGGGACATGGCGGAACATAGCTAGTGGGACATACCTACAGTCATACTGATTAATATTTTTTTTTTGGTTTTGTTGTTTCAGCTGAATAGAAGAGCCAAAATGGACAACACTATCCAGGTCCAATTTTGCAGGAGGGTCTACTTCAGCGCCATTTTTTAAATTATTAAAATTACAAAATTTTTAAGAAATTTAAATAGCGTTTTTCATTTATTTTATTGTGAAAAAAAGCCTAAAAATACTCTAAATTTTCGAGCTCTAGACCATAGAGCTGTAAAACTATCGATGGCACTATCGATATATCGAATTTTTATATTTTTTCGTCGCTATCGATGGTTATTGTTCACTATCGATAGTGGCATTACCATACATTGCACATCGCTTGTTTTGGCGCAACTTTGCAGGTCGGCAGCAAATTTTGGTAAGAAATACATTTATATGTAAAAGGTAATTAAATATTAAAATAAGTGTTTATTTGTAGGTAAATTTTCGTTGGTGTTGGTGGCGGAAGGATGGACAAATTTCTCTTGAAAAACTCACAGGGTAAGTTTCATTTACTGCTCAGCAACGCAAGTAACTAATTTATGTTATGTATGCATGTGCTTTGTTAAGATGGACAAGACAGTAGCATTGAGGCAATTGAGGAGGACAACCAGCTAGCAAAAAGGCAGCGAGTCGGAAGATCATCGGTGTGGGGCCATTTCGAAAAAATAAACAACGGTATGTCGGCAAAGTGTCGCTCTTGCGGCAAAATGTATAAGACGAGCGGAAATACCTCAAATTTATTTGACCACCTAAAGCGTGCGCATCCCGGTCAGCGTGTTAACGATTTGTCAATCACTTCTGGTAAAATAGATACATATTTAAACACAACATATGAATCTACGTCAAAGCGCAAACAAGAGCTTGATTTAGGACTCATAAAATTTGTAGCTCAAGGCAAGCAACCTTTTTCTATAGTTGAGGATCCTGAGTTTCGCGACTTTATCAAACTATTCGACCCACGCTACAAACTACCGTCGCGGACTACCCTCTCTAATGTCATGATGACAAATTTATTTGATGAGCAGAAACCTAAATTAAAAAATTTGCTCAGCAAAATAAATCACTGTGCCATCACAACTGATATGTGGACGTCCCTGGCAAATGAATTTTATATGACAGTCACATGCTCGTTTATTACAGATAGTTACTGTCTTCGCTCTGCTGTTTTATCAACAAATAAGCTAATTGATGAAACAAATCATACTGCTAAGAATATAGCAGATACCCTGCAGGCTGTTTGCAACGAATGGGGAATTTTTGATAAAATAACTGCAATTGTGACCGATAATGCAAGCTCAATGATCAAAGCGTGTGAGCTGCTTAAAAAAAGGAATTTACCCTGCTATGCACACTCACTTAATTTGGTGGTGCAAGATTGCCTTAAGCTGGATTGCACAAAAGAATTACTTAAAAACTGCAAGTCCATTGTCGCGTTTTTTAAAAGTAGCACGATTGCTTACAAGAAATTTAAAGATTCTCAATTGACGGAAACTAAATATAGTCTAATACAGGAAGTTGCCACCAGATGGAACAGTGCATTCCTAATGATTGAAAGAGTCTTAAAAACACATGAAGCAATCAATATAACACTTCTAAGTTTGTCGAAAGCGCCACAGCCTCTCACAGCTGACGAAATCAACATATTAAAAGACTTGTCACAAATACTTTCTCCCTTTGACATTGCTTCCAAAGAAGTGTCATCGAATTCTAAAGTCACAGTATCACTAGTTATTCCAGTTACTTGTGGCATCTTAAACAACTTGGAAAATAGCACAAAAAATCTTCTTACCGAAGTTGGCCTTAAAGTAAACGAATTTTTAATTGATTGCGTAATCAAAAGGTTGTACAAGTACGAAGATCGCACAGTAACTAGCATTTCTACATTGCTTGATCCAAGGTTTAAAAAACAAGGTTTCCGTTCGCAATACAATGCCAAAAATGCTGAAAAACTTTTAATTGAAGAACTTATTCATCTGAGCAAGTCTTCAGCTCCCACCTCAGAGCCACCAACACCAATTGATCAACCAAAACCAACACGACATCCTCTTTATGAATTTGTAAAAATCAACATAGAAAATTTGCCTAGGACCAAGCGCTCCGATGCAATAATTGATTTACAACAATATATTGGGAAACATCACTCCTTGGGCGATGTTGATCCCCTCAAATATTGGCAGGTATGTAGCTTAACAAAAATTCTTCAAAAATGTTTAATGTTTCCGTATTTACAGCATAACAAAAATAGTATAAAAGACCTTACTACGAAATATTTTTGCATTCCTGCTTCATCGACAGAGTCGGAGCGATTGTTCAGCAAAGCTGGACAAATTATAACGGAACGAAGAGCTGCCCTAAAAGCTAAGCATGTGGACATGCTCCTTTTTCTTAGTCACAATTCTCGGATCTTGGCAGAAGACTGATCCTTAATTTTAATTTTATTCAAATTTGTTTTGATTTACTATGTCCATGAAGGATCTCATTATGTTAAACATATGAAACATATGAAATGTTTATTAAAATGTTAATTTTTATTGTTAAGGATGCGTTTATTAAGTTTTTGAATTTGAAAATATTTTCGATAGTACTATCGATACTATTGAATATTTGTTGCCAAACCATCGAAACTATTGAATGTTGCAACCATCGATAGTTTTGCAGCTCTACTAGACCACCGATACCCCTTAATTCACTATGCTGGGAGACGCAGTTTGTACTGCCAACTAATTCAATTAAAAAATTGCGCTACGCTTCTGCGAAGTTGCATGCACCGCACGCACCACGCAACCGAACGCGGATACATACACACATACACACATACATGTGAAAAAAGGTGTAAAAATACAGGCAAAAAAAAAAAAGTTTACATAAATTCTTTCCTTTTGTTTCACTTTGAAGGCAGCTAACTCCAGCTATCGCGACGTTCATTAACGCATCGAAATTCTTTGTTGTTGCATTTGTAAGTAACACAGTTGATTAGCCAGCCAACCAGCAACCTTTAACTAAAATCTGCAGGCAAAGTAGTCAAAAAGCCAATCATCAGTCAGTCATTTAAGAGCCTTTAAATATTTGCCCCTATACATATACACACATACATGCGAGTGTGTGTGAGTATGTGCCCCAAGACATGACTGTACGCTGGCGCATCTGCGTCTCATTTGGTGGCCACGACGCGCACGGTTTCTTGCACTCATTAGTTGTGTCGTCGTCATCATCGTCATCGTCGTCGTTGTCGTTGTCGTTGTCTCCCACAACGTGAATTAAGATAATCTCTTGGCTGACCAAATGCTTCATGCTGAGCGCGTTGAGTGCGCCATTTGCGCGTGCGCGCAGCCTACAACAATTTAGTTTACTTAGTTTTGCATTCGCTTGTTTTGCAAATGAATTATGCGAAGTTGCGGCGGTTCCGCGCCGATTTCAGCTGAATGATTATATGAATGGAGGAAAAGAAGTGGAATAAGAAGAAGAAGAAGACTGCCTGCTTTCAGCAGAAATTTGGTAAATTAAATGGGGAAAATAGCGCAGGCGCTTTAGCTGAGCTCACAATGTAGGCAAACATATTTTTTTTTTAATTTATTTTTTTCTTTATTTTCATATTGGGATCATTTAGCTGGGGTGAGCCTCTTTCTGCTTGCTCGCGCTTTACTGCTGGCAGGCCGAACGCTGATTGCCTGTGAAATTGAAAAATTAATGCAATTCAAAGTGGTTGGAACAGTTTACAAACGGAAAGAGTTTAACGGAGCAAAAACAACAATTTTCACCTCAAGTCAACCGGCATTAAATTTGAAGTAGTCATCTCCACCTCCCGTGCTAGCCATTTAAAGCGCCCTGATTAATTATCTTCATTAGCTATTAACTCAGATGATGGCCGTAAAAGTCTTCAGTTTTTTTATTAACTTTTTTGTTTTTTTTTCTCTATTGTGCGAGATTAGTCGGTTGTAAGTGATTAGTGAGAATATTAAGTTTTACAAGTTTATTTTGATTGGGTGATTAATGCTGCCACTGGCGATTAGTAAAGTAATAAGACGGCAAGTGAAGTTACTTGTTAACTCAATCGTAAATTTAAATATGTGTTTATGTATGCATATGTGTGTGTAAGACATATGCACATACATACATATATAGTTAACATATAGGGTGCATCATTGAGACCGGAATGTAAATCACCAAAGAGCGCTCTCGCAAATGCTAGGGATTTCAGGCCATTCACTATTTCTGCTTACCTTCTAAAAGCAACTGAGAGGCTGATTATTCTATACAGAGAATTAATATTTGTCGCATTCACAAAATGCTTACAGTTTATGCGCATTTTTCTCGTATGCGACCAGTAAAGGTTTTCGATTAGTATTTCATTGGCCTTGCGCCAGTGTTTGCACCTCTCAGATGGCTTAGGAAATGATACATTTAAAGCGTACTGGAGCCATAATTCTTGCAACATGAACTTTCTCATAAGAGCAGCACTTTTCTCATATGATCACTTAGCTGTAGGACTCAAGGTTTTGGATAATTAGTAGTTAGTCTCATCAATTTGGTGTACGCTAACAAATTATATCATCTATGAAATTCGAGCCGCAACAAAAGCGCAATAGCTGACACATCCTCTCATTCACGTAGCTCTCTAGCTCGGCACACAATTTTGGATAAGCTAATCTAAGAAACATAGCTTTAAACCGCAACGGCTTTGTAATGTGTGCCTTTTTTCATACTGAGAATGATTGGCAATCATTAGATTCTCATTAAGGCTGGCAGGCGAAATAGATCTAAAATGAGCCATCTACCGCCATCTCTCGCTTATACCATATGCCACTGTAAAAAACGATCAGTTGCAGGAACTAAAGAGAAAGAACTACCAGACCATTGCCCACTCGAGAATATACTGCAGTTGTTGTTCGGGTAACTTCCTATGTACTCTGTATGCCCAAATGCAGAGGCGCCCGATTTTTTTTGTAAACTGGACTTCCTATTACAGATTAATCGTTGATCCTAGCAAGGCGCTAATATATAAAATACCTATTGTTAAACTCTCTCTCTCTTTTATTCGGCAATATTCCACTCGCGCCTTCTGATAAAGTTAAGTACAAGGCCCTGATCTCGGACACAAATCTAACCTAGAAAGCTTTTTTATGATCAGCATTCAATAAAGGCATCAATGCTACTTTATTGCTGCGAAGGGACCATTGGTTAAGGGTGACACCTCTCGGTTAAAGTATTTTATTGGCTCTATGAGAGCATTAGGAAAAGCTGCCGGAACAGCCCGGGACATCTGCGACGTGTATGGAGTGAGAGCCCACATATCTAAATCTGGCCATAATTGCCGCCTGCCAACTTCGAGCCATCCTTTAAAATGTTTGCTAAGATCTGTCTCCAAATGTTGTAAACCCGGTCACTCCTCCCTTGAGGGAATATGAATGGAACAAGTACAACTCGGGTCCAGCGAGGGTGTACATTGATCCAGAACCATGGGTATGAACTCTAAGTTTCTAAGAATAATTGAATGTCCGTAACTTAAGTCTAGGTTGTGGCCCGAACACCTCAATCTGATTGCAGCGCGTGTATCAGCCGATTTCCCTGCGAAAGTTATTTAAAAGATTTAAGGGCCAGTTATTTCATGATGCATAGAATGCAAAGGTGTGGCCAACATCAGACCGTTAATCGGCTCTCAGCGATTTTGAAGTAATCAACTGATTTGCTGATGAAACCGGGGCTATGTCAACGATTTGCTTGTGAAAAGAACGACATTGTCTTGGTGATATACGAAAAAAATTAACGCAGCCATCGTTGCTGTCTGAATCACGACTGATTCGGTGAGAGTGTGAATTCTGCTGCCAAGTCCCGATGAAGCGGAAGCCTAAGTTACTCTCACAATTTTGATTCGGCAGGCCAAACCTTGTAATCCATCATCCTTGGGATTATTCAATATTCTTCCAGCAAACGCGAGTTTTGTTAATACAGGCCACCGAAACTACGAGTACGTATACGTGGTGTGCTAAAAAAGTATCACGAATTTTGTGTTTTTTCAAGCATTTTTTTTTTATTCATTAACTAGCATCACCCAGTGGGCTTCGCACCACCATACATAAAATGTTTTTTTTATATCGCAAGAAATTTTTCATATTAAGTTTTCTTTATAGAACTCGTAAAATGTTTAAACAGTTGAATTAGTTGATTTTTTTCATTCAACATACTTTCTAAAGATGTCACAATAGCCTTTTCTGTACTTTTTTAAAATTTGATTGTGGTGGTCACCTATATACAGGTAAGGTGAAAGAGCCGACAAAAACTTGTAATTATACTTTGATTCTTTAATTTCCATTTCAATTTTTTACGCTAAATAAATTATGCTAAAATAAATAAAGTTCAAAATGTTTTTCCAGTTCCTTGAATGCTCCAGTTTTTATTATATTTTCGCCCAAAATTAATATTAACATAATACACTTACAACCACAACAGTACAACAGAAACGCTCATAAGCGGCTGTGTATTTGTTATTGTTTTCCCATACAGGCATTTCGTATGAGAGGAAACCATTACTCACATAAAATATCATAACTCAGGAACGGCTGCACCGATTTCAATCAAACTTCACACAAACCACCTCCTTAAAGATAGAAAAGAACTCTAAAATTTTTTAAATTTTACTCTATACTATAGAAATCATCAACAGCTTCCATTTGCTACCCATATTGTACGAACACATCCTTAAGTTATCGGGGTCCACATTTTGGGCGATATCTCGAGACCCTAGTCACGGAGGGGCTTTAAAAATACTCTATACTATAGAATCATCAGCAGCTTCCATTTGCTACCCATATTGTACAAACACATCCTAGGGTTACCCGGGTCCACGTTTTGGATTATATCTCGAGACCCTAGTCACGGAACGGTATGAAAAATACTCTATACTATAGAAATCATCAACAGCTTCCATTTGCTACCCATATTGTACGAACACATCCTTAAGTTATCGGGGTCCACATTTTGGGCGATATCTCGAGACCCTAGTCACGGAGCGGCATCAAAAATACTCTATACTATAGAATCATCTGCAGCTTCCATTTGCTACCCATATTGTACAAACACATCCTAGGGTTACCCGGGTCCACGTTTTGGATTATATCTCGAGACCCTAGTCACGGAACGGTATGAAAAATACTCTATACTATAGAAATCATCAACAGCTCCCATTTGCTACCCATATTGTACGAACACATCCTTAAGTTATCGGGGTCCACATTTGGGGCGATATCTCGAGACCCTAGTCACGGAACGGTATGAAAAATACTCTATACTATAGATCTCATCAACAGCTTCCATTTGCTACCCATATTGTACGAACACATCCTTAAGTTATCGTTGCCCACATTTTGGGCGATATCTCGAGACCCTAATCACGGAGGGGCATTATATGTAAATACTCTATACTATAGAATCATCAGCAGCTTCCATTTGCTACCCATATTGTACAAACACATCCTAGGGTTACCCGGGTTCACGTTTTGGCCTATTTCTCGAGACCCTGGTATCCGATTCTTAAAATTTTAAAACACAAACCATCTACTGTATAGTCCAAACAAAGCCTAAAAATTTGGTTTGGATAGGTGAGCCCGTTCTTGAGTTATAAGATTACCAAGGAAATGTAACTTCTTTTTATATATATAGATATCTATTTTGTCCTCTTCAAAGTAATCCCCATGAGATATTATGCACTTGTGCCAACGTTTTTTCCAATCTTCGAAACACTTCAAAAATTAATTGTTTTTTATCTTGTTCAGCTCCTCCACGGCATCGAAGCCGTCTTCTTCTCGTCAATCGTAGCGTAGCGTCGTCCTTTCATTGCCCTCTTCAGTTTCGGGAGCAAGAAATAGTCACAGTGGGCCAGATCAACGGAAATACGGTTTTTGGCCAAAAGTCGCGCACAAGCAACGACGTGTGGGCAGGGGCGTTATCGTAATGCCAATTTTTGTTCTTCAACAAATCCGGGTTTTTCTGGCGGATTGCTTTGCTCAAAAAGTGCGTAACGAGCAGGTAATATTCCTCATTGACCGTTTTACCCTGTGGCAAGAAATCATGACGCACAACGCCCCTGCAATTGAGAAAACGGTAAGCAAAAGTTTTACATTCGACCGAACGTGGCGCGCTTTTTTGGTTTTGGTTCGTGCGGCAGCTTGAGATAATTGAGCTTTGGTTTCCACCATAACCATAACCATAATCCCACGATTCGCCCCCAGTTATGACCCTCTGGTGCAAATTTGGGTCATCGCAGACAGAGTCCAACATCTCATTAGCAATGTTCATGCAATGCTGCTTTTGGTCGAAATTGAACAGTTTGGGTACGAATTTTGCGGCGACCCCTACCATCCCCAAATCATTAAAAAAAATGTAATGGCATGAGCCAATCAGCATGTTTAGGACCTCAGCAACTTCTCGGCCTTCTGAGAACATTTTGTACCACCGATAAACGTTGCTTTGGTCCAAAGTAGCTTATCCGTATGACACAGTCAACATTCGGAATGCATCCGCGCCCTGAATTTCGTTTTTCATACAAAATTTGATACAGGTTTTTTGATCCATCTTTTTGAATCGAAAAATCGAAGACGAGCCGAAACACGTGCAAGCAAAGCAGCTGTCAACAATTAACTGAACATTCAAATGGCCGAACTCGTCGGCATGAGTGAGAGACATGAGTACCAACATATCGCCACAAAAAAATCGAAAATTCAAAATTCGCGCTACTTTTTGAAAATACCTCGTATTGCAACTTATTCATTTGAGGTGGCTATCAATTTCTCTAACAACCCACATATACTCACTGCTGAGCTCTTTGTGTAATAGACAAACGAGGGCGAGTATGCACTGCAATTGCACTCTGGTCGCTCAAAAATACTGTACTTAAAATTTATTATAGACGCCGTGATTTCCTAGCTTTTTCTTGTCCCAACAGCATCTTAAGAAGCTCTTTAATGTTCACGCCATTCACTTGTGACTTGTCATTAAGATAGTCTAATTGGCGTGAGGCCCCTCTTGCGATCTTTTCATGTCTCATTCCGCCATATGACTGTGGATGTTTGGTTTATTCTAAAATGTCTCCACCGCGTGCTTGCTAACGCATGAGAGAAGTAGCTTATAGCGAGTTGCCTTATTATCAATTGTTATCAATGCTGTCAGCACTCAGTAGAGTGGAGGAGTACTCTCTGCATAATTTAAGTATGCACTGAGGGTCGGTCTTCAGATCGTCATTGATATTTTTGCAAGATTACAGGATTTCACCACACTTCTACAACCTTCGGTTACCCACAGAAGTCTCTGGTAGACTTTCACCCACTATCGCAGTCTTACTTCTTGCAGAAAATTCATCTCGCCTCCCTTCTCAGCTCCAGATATCTCTCCCATATATAAATAGCTTCATCCGATTCTAGCGTGTCTCTTTCTACTATGGCATGACTACCCCTATACTTTAATTGTTGACCGATTCTGTAATCATAGTAAAAGGTCTTTTGTAAACGATGATATCAACTTAGGCGGAATGACGTTAAGAAATCATTGAAAAGAGCCCTAATAATAATCGTCGTGTGGATAATTAATGTTACAAGCGCTTACTTAGTCTCCTTACTTTAGAAAGACGACCACCATAAAACCCTTTTGCAAATTTTAAAGCGGCTGTGGCCCACACTCGAATATTACTTTAGACAGTCCATAAATCCACATTTGTATTTCGTGGAGCTCACGAGTTGGAATTGAGTAAATGTGATCATAGTCCGAAAAGCTAAGGAATGGCTAGAAATTATTTCTCCTCATGCATTTTAAACTGCTCAAAAACTACAACTGCAGAATGTACCTTGTTTTAAAATACTGTGAATGACCAAAAATGACTATGTTGTTGTAGCAGGATGCGCGATAATGGTTCTGGAGTAACAGCCCTTGGACGGATATAGATCCGGGTCGTTCCGGTAACGTAGAACCGATTGTCGTTAGAACGCCAAAAACGATTACCTTGCATTAAGCTTCAAGCAGCTCACAATCTTCGAATTTGGTCAAAAATCCAATGGATGGTCATAAAACACCTGTTTTAGGACGAGAAGGTGAAGTGAGTGATACGACATTCTAACCGAATCGGCTTGTGAGCTCACTAAGTTATACAAAATATCATATATTCATTAGTGAAATCGCAAAAGAATGACTGTTTTGAAGCGAGTAGTTCGCTATATGAAACTTCTAGGAGTGGATGTTCCGATACACTTAGAACTCGCTACGTTTTATATAAACCACTACCGGCCACTGGCCTTTGGGAGACCATGCCAGCAAGATGGTATAGCCGTAAAATGATAGCTGTACAAGCTGCAATCAAGAAAAATCTAGGAAACAGTCTTTCACGATCTGTGTGAGTGCCTAAGTTTGGGTGCTCTACGACATAGAATGCTGGGGAAATTCTCGATGGGGGAATAACTTGAAAGAAATTGCAGAAAATAAAATAGATGATATAAGCAGATTCATAGTCAAATCCAGATGGTTCGACTAATAAAAAATAGTAGTTCTACAAGTTTTATATAAAAACGGCATCTTTTGTGCTAATTGGGTCTGGGTTCTGTCACTCAGACAACACCTCCACCACTATCAACACCACCGAAGAAAGTGCCATCAAAGTGAGGAGACTATCGTAAACACTCAGCGAGAAATGACAAATAGAAGCGCAATACCTAGGCTGGGTTAAGTCGCCCTTCTATATACCCGTCAAATGACGTATTCTCCTTTTTTTTGATGAGCGTAGTTGTCCGAGTTCAACGAAGCACCCTAGTCGTGTCTTCCTCATGCTATCCGGGATCAATTTAAAACACCAAGCGGACTTGGTTTCCATTTGCTCTTTCTAAAGAGCAGAGAGGGCATTCGTCCTGTTCTGCCATGCCAACCGAACTCCTATACTCAAAGGCATTCGACTTCAAGTGAGTTATTGTTTCTTCAAATGGACAAAACAAAACTTTGGTAACAGTGCTAACCGACAGTTAAGAAAAGGCTTCGACTGCAACAACCTCTGCCAATGCCTTGCGCTACTCATTTAGACTCAAATCAAACTACAAACTACCGCAATGCTTTCAAAAGACAAGCTGAGATTGAGCAGCTTGCACGCAGCGAAGAAAACACGCACGAAAGTAAACGAATGTGAATATAAGCATCAGCTGTCATGGCTTGCCACATTTGCCTGCAGCTACCAACCAAAATACTCCTACCTACGCATTGAACGGCAGAAGGCGTTGCATCAAAAGCTGGTAATGAGATGCGATGCAAAGCGATTCGACGTGCGCGATGGAGGGTTTGATCGTTCATAAACATCAACGCGTGCCGTCCGTACAGCGGATTCATTTGTTTCGGGCAAGGATTGAAGTTATTTCAAGAATGCTCAGACGCCACGCAAAATGTAAGAAAAAATTACATTAGTATATTAGTATTAGTGTGAAAAAGCGTAAGCAGGGAATCGCTTTGAGAAGCAGAGAAATGTAGCTGCTCACAAATATGCCCAAAGCGCCAAAAGAAAGCAGAATCGTGAATGCAGAAGAGAAAGCTCAGAGTCAAGATAAATATTCAAGTAAAATATTACTTTTGCTTCGGTGTGTTTGTATTTGTAAGCATAGGCATACATGTAAACATTCTCGACTCAGCGGTGGTGCGGGTGGCCTAACCTAACCATATCATTATGCACAACAACATCGTAATGATCATCATCAGCATCATCAACGGCACCAACATCATCAGCAGAATTCATCAATCTTTGCCAAAAACTTACGCCAGCTACGCGGGACCTTCATTACACACCCCTGTCTCCGTTGCGACTGAAATGTTCGTAGGCGATGCCTGAAATGTGACGCGTTGCAAGTCCAACAAAGATGAGACGAAACAAAAAATTCGGTCCTGTCGTATCGTTAGGGTGTAAATCTACACAACGCAAAATAGTTGCTTATGAATTCGCATTCATGCATTTTTGTGCATACCTACCCAGTAGGGAAGTCTGAGCCAGTGTAGGACCTGGGACCGGTCTTATAGTATCATCCCATCTCACTGTGACGGGTCTTTAGCAATTCTGTTGCCAAGACCTGGTAGCTGCTGAGGTTTGCGGATGGTCGAAGTTTGTGATTGCATCTGCTTAATTTGCATTCAATAAACCCAGAATTAGAAATCCTCTAGAAACCCCAGACTTGCAGAAGTGTAGGGAGGTGTTCCGCGGCTTTAACGTGACACCACCAAGACTTCGGAAAGAACAGGGTATTGAGGTGGCAGTTGAGAAACTCAGCGCTGCCTTGGTTGAATGTTTTAAGTCAGGCTGTCCAATTCGACCTCCCCTTGATCGGACTCGCACTCCGTAGTGGAACCGAGAGCTCCAAGTATTGCGGCGTTAGTCGAGAAAACTTATAAAGCGGGCCCTCAAGACTAATCTTGCTGAGGACTGGGAGCGATACCGTCATGTTCAGAGGAACTGCAGAAGCTAATTCGGTCTTCGAAAAGGGCTTCTTTTAGGGAATTCTGCGACGATATTAAATCCCTAAGTGACACGGCGAAATTGCTTAAGATACTAAAAAGGGATCAAACTGAAAAGCTGGGGTCACTTAAGAAATCTGATGGTTCCTTCACGGAGAAGCAAAGACACTCAGTTTACTGATGGACTTTCACTTTCCAGGTAATCAGATAAGCATTGGCCGGCTACAGCCCTTCACGAAAGAGGCTGTTGTCAGAGCTGCTACACCTTCTCGGCGTGACTGGTATGTTGCTAGATCTGTGGTGAATGAAGCCGCAATTCCAGTAGCCATCGAATCTTTTGGCGGCTACAAGTCCCCCGGACCAGATGGCATTTATCTTGCCATGCTGAAGGAAGGCATAGAGTCCGTGACTGCAGTCTTTAAGAAAATCTTCACTGCAGGTCTAGCACTGGCTTATATACCATGCTCTTGGAGGATGGGGAGGGTCGCCTTCATCCCTAAAGTTGGGAGAAACGACTACACCAGCTCACAAACCTTATGACCCGTCAGCATGACCTCTTTCATGCTGAAAAGTCTCGAACGGCTAGTGGAGTTGCATATGCGTCAGAAGTCGCTGATGGTTCACCCACTCTCTCTATTTCCGCATGCCTATCAAAGCGGAAAATCCTGCGAGTAGGCACTGCAAAACTTTGTTGCTATAGTAGAGCAGGTCATCGACATGAGGGACCACGCTATAGGCATTCTTTTGGATATAGATATATAGGATAGGTTGCAGAGCAAAACGTACAAACTTACGTTGAACTCTTTCAATTCGAAGAGAATCTGAGGAATACATCGGACTCCAGGTGACGGAGGCATACTCCAACTTCAAACGTACTAAAGCATAATATACGATTTTTCTAGTATATTAAAATCATTATCGTAACGTCGTAAATGAGCTAAGTTGGCATATACCTACTTGCGGAATAATAGAGTTAATATGGATAATGAACATGAAAGACGAAAAATAACACGAAGATCCCGAATTTCATTGACTGATACAAGAATTACATTTGAAACGTGATAAGTTGAGGAAAAGGTATTCATGGTCTCGGAAAACGAAATGTGATAACACTTACGACTATTAAGACATGCTCTGATTTGTCTATAACCCCTTGATATTTTCATCCAAAGAGATGCCTTGAAGGCCATCTGCAGGCTGAAGCACAATGGGAATTGGTACGGCCACTGTACGGCACTGGACAACATAGTAAGCATAGAATTCGATCCAACGGTCCTTGCCATGCCCCTTAACTCCATGCCATCCGGAGTCGTGCTTGACAAGAGATACAGTGGGGTGCTGGCAGAGGCTCGACTGTGGTGAAACTCAGAAAATGAACCCGGGAAACACTGTTTTCGCATTTTTACGGATGGTTCCAGGAACGAGCATGGCTCCGGCTCTGGGGTCTACTAGGAATCCAAAACTGCACTTTGCTCTTAGAATGCATGCATCTGTGTTTCAAGCGGAGGTGTATGCTGTTCAAGAAGTGATGAACTTTGTTGTGGAAAACAGATGGAGAGGCAGACACCTATAGTCTACAGCGACAGCCAAGCTGCGCTCATGGCCTTAGACAGCCTCCCAACCGTATCAGGGGTAGTCGAGTCCTGTAAATCCAGGCTGAACTATGTCAGTAGACATAATAGCCTGATGCTAACATGGGTCTCGGGGCACGTGGGTAACGAGACCTCTGACTCCTTAGCTAGGATGTGTTTTAAGGCCAACTTCTTTGGCCCAGAGCCCACCCTGCCACTCCCTTCTGCAGCCATCAAAGCCACAGTTAGCAAAAGGGTTACTACAACCCACAAGCGAGCTTGGCAGGCTCAGAGAGGCTGCAGATGAACTAACCTGATGTTACCTGTCACTAAGCAGAGGAGACTGTAGGAGGCTGGTTGGACTGATGACGTGCCACTTTCTATGGGCAAAGCACATGGAAAAGGTCGGCATCTCAGGCAGTGTACTCTGCCCAGCTTGTGAAGAGGAGGATGAGACGGCGGGCCGCTTTCTGTGCGTCTTCCCCGCCTACGCTCGAATCAGGCTTGAGGTCTTTGGCACTGATGTGTTAAGAAGCGAGCACCTTGGCTCCTTGGCACCACAAGATCTACTCATATTTCTTCGGAGGTCGAGTAGACTTAAAGAAAATTAAAAACGGAACCCGAGTGCAGTACAATGGATTTAATTGTGTCTGAGTAAAATTTCTCCGATGCCCAAAGTACAGACTTAAGCACAAAAATGTTTGGACCTACAAAATCGGTATTATGCCCTCATAGATGTCTCTTAGTCGCTGTAGGTAAGACCTCCGGTTGGGATTTTCTATTGAAAAGATATAACTGGTTGCGAATTTTATGTAACGAAGGGAAACTAAAAACAAAAAAAAACATTTTCCTATGCATATACACTAGGCCGGCTCGATTTGTGGGGAGCCAAAAAAATCGCCCATTGCTCTGTGAAAATCATGTTCTAGGGATCAAAATAAGAAACTTTGCCCAAGGAACCATACCTCTAAAACGGATTCTGATGTCCCCCAATTTGGGGTTTCATGTAAAGGCCAAAAATAGTGATATTTTGAAATGATTGTATGGGAACCCCCCAGGGGAGTTCCAGGGGGTGTGCCACTGGCATGGGTGGATCGGCCGTCCAAAGTTAGTGGGGGTCGGTCATACATTTGGACTCGATTGGAACATTCTAAATGGGTCAAAGTGGCATTTTTCGTTCGACCCAAATTGGGGGACATCAGAATTCGTTTTAGAGGTATGGTTTCTTCGGCAAAGCTTCTTATTTCGATCCCTAGAATACGATTTTCACAGAGCCATGAGCGATTTTTAAATCGACCCGCCCTAATATACACACACACATACGTACTTATGAAGGGTTTATTTCTCTTAAAAATCTTAAAAGTAAAGATTCTGCTGTTTCGTATTTTTCATATGAGCCTAGGCATTCAGCAAATAAAAATATAGCTCACACTGCATATACGTACATACACACATAGTTACAACTACAAACATGGCTAGTGGGGATCACTGCGTGCACCCTTGTGGGGCTGCACTCACAGCGCATATCCTTTTTCTAGCTTTTAATGATATTTTTTCTATTGCCGCTTGCACTAAAAGCATCAAAAATTAAAAAAAAACTAAAATAAATTTGAAACACAGAAATGCCAAACAAGCAACAGAACAACAGCATTGCAAAACAAAAACAACACTTGAACCGCCCATGCAATTTGCAGTTATGCGATTTTTTCGTTTTGAAACTTTTTTCCCAACATCCGTCAGCCGTTTGCTGCTCTGCTCCGCTCTGACTGTGCGCCATCGAGTTTTCGTTCTTATTGCTGGGTGTTGCGTTCTATGCGCAGGACATGCACATAGAACATGAAATGGCAACAACAACAATAACAACTACAATATGCCAGCCACACTATGAGCATTCACAAATGCAGCAAAGAAAGAAAAACTAATTCGATTAATCATCAGCAACGACGATGGGCTTTTTTTTGCGCCTGAGTTTTTGAAGGTGTGCGCTTGCATTGGTATGTGTGCGTGTGTGTGTGTGTGTACGCGTGTGGCGAATAGAGGAAGCTGCACAAAAAATCGCAAATGAAGAAGCATACAGGAAATCGCCTCCGACAGGATTCATTTGCGCCAATGCGATGCAAAAATGCCTCTTGCCGCCCAATCACCCACTCGTCGCCTGCGGCACGAACTCTGGTGGTGCGACGCATTTCGTGTCCATAGTCGGTGGCAAATTTATTCGATTGTCTGCCTACCCCGCCGCACGTGTACTCTCCAGCTGCTTGTTCAACATCATTGTCATCATCGTCGTCGTCGTCGTCGTTGCCACCGCCGCTGCATGCAAGCAAGCCATCAAGTTTTCATGCGTTTTTCGTTTCGTGTTGCACCAACGACAACCAACAGCAGTGTGTGGCAGGCAGCAATACATTCGTTGGATGGTTGGGCATTTACTTGGCTTTTTTTCGCTGCGCATGGAGCAGAATGTGGAGTGGCGGGCCTGTGTTTTGGAGTTACTGCGCATCTAGCAGCAATAACAGCAACAACAATGATGCCTCATGTGCATTTGCAAGCCAGTAGGATTTTCACTTCTTTGCGTTTGTTTATTTTCGGAGTTGTAGAGTTTCTTCACATTCTCATATTCCATTTTTTCTTTTCTTTTTTTCGTGTCTCTCCTCCTTTTGATGGACATTAGTTAGTCTCGGCGTGAAAAAATGTGCAAAAATGAAAATTGGCAGCGGCCTTTGACCAGTGGTCACTTCCGTTAGGTTCGAATTTTTTTCTTTGCTGAAGTCGCATTGGTCGGCTGTCACAAGTTCGTATGGGATGGGATCCTTTTTTTTGTCCGGCTACTTTACTCCCTTGCCCGTTGCATATTTTTGTTTACTTTGTCTTCTGTGTGCGCATGCATCCATAGGCCATTGCGTTTTGTTCCCAATTGTTTAGGCAAAGGCCAGTTTTGGTGGTGGCATTACTTTGTGCTGGTGCAGCTGTTAGGGATTACTTAATTTTTTCTCTGGTTGAACCAATTTGAAGGTTTAAAGTTTGCGCAGCTTCCGCTTCTGCTAACTTTTTGCTTCCTATGTTGTGCTTCCTCAACTATGGAGGATCTTAGGCAGCCACTATGGATTGGGACTCTCATAAAATCAATCGAGTAAGACATTCCTCATTCCCATTCGCTGAAAAAAGAGTGGATGAGGTGCAGCACTTGGAAACAGGGGTAATGAATATCTTTAAGGAAGGTTCGGATGTCCGGAAGGTTGACGAAGAAGTATCCTACGAGGAACTCCTCACCAAGCTCAAGAGCAGGCTACCAGATCACGCCAGTGTACTCCAAACGGAAGTAGCCACACTCAAAGAAGCACCTGATTGGCGGCTCACTTATGCAACAACTTTCAGCGAAATAATCATTTACCCCGACTGCCAAGCGGCAATTAGGACTCTAAGCTCAATAATAGTGCGCTCGAAAGCAATCGGGCAATGCCTGATTTCTCTTTCGACCACATCGAATTACCTTAAAACTAATCACACTTGTGTACCTAATCACAGAGGCAGGTAACCGCAAAGCGGATGAAGTGATTTTTTCACAAAATTAGAGTGCTGAGGGTCCCTTAGAAGGAAGGCCTGCTCTGCGTTGGAAAGATCAGGTGGAGAAGGACTTGGTTTCACTTGGTGTGTCCAACTGACGCCGGTTAGCACGAGAAAGTAACGACTGGCGCGCATTGTGAAACTCGGCCAAAATCACGTAGGCGGTTACCGCGCCAATCAAGAAGAAGAAGAACTCATGATGTAATTAAATGATTTTATTACAGTTACACATAAAGGTTAATGCAAGTCTCCAATGAGCAAAGCTAACGAAGGGCATTAAGGAACAATTCAAGGCAAAAATAGTTGTAAGTAGGGTTGCCAGCTATCTAGATAAGTAGGTGAAATGGTTGAAGTACCAATCTGGCACTCCCCAGGTGGCACTAAGCGCTGTTTAGATTCCATTTTGAGACCTGTCTATAGCTAGCCAGAGCTGTTTATGTAGTGGAGAAGATTGATGGGATCTAGGTGGGACCACTGCTCCAAGCTGTCGAAGAAAGGAGTACCCAGTGACTTTAATAAAATAAGAGACTGTAAAATATTAATTGGAGTACTGACGGGACACTGTCTCCCCCACACAACGCAGCCAAAATGGGACTATCCAGAGCGCGGCGGGTCACACATGCAACGAACCGAATGCTAGGGGTACTTTGTTTCTGGGATGCCACCCGTGAAGAAGAAACTCTTATGAGCACTGCTATTCCGGCATAGCGGTATGCACGACTTCTAATCTCACAGCTACACCTACGTAATAAACACCTCTCCACTATCTACCACTCTGCTCGCGTAACTGCCAAAAAGGTATTACCTCACTGGGCTGGTTAGCTTACGGCTCCTACATTATTGTTGACGTCGACGCTTACGAAACTCTGCGCGTCTTAGGTCGTTATGAACCCGCGCAGATTCTCTTCCAGTTGTTAGCTGATTTCCGCATGACACCCATAATATTTTCACCGAGGCCCATAGAGGTTTCGGGTGCATGGCGTGGGCATTGAAATAAGACGTTGAACACGTCTTCTTTCCTGCCCGTGCGGATTATGCATTTTGGTGAACTGTCATGGCCAAATCAATCTATAAATGTATTAAATACCCGGTGCCCTGAAAGGAATTGAGTTAGGTGATAGTTTGTTCACCCGTGTTTCCTTTGTAACCTCGTTGTAGCTCATGTGTCCATCTACCCTTGGGCGACCTATTCCATCGGTCCTGCCATTGGGCGATAAAGTAACGCCTTTCTTCTTCAGCGATTCCCTTACCCACAGCTCTATCGTCGAGTTCGGATAGCGTTATAAATAATCTCTGCATTTCTTTAGCCAGCATATCAACAGGGATTAGTTCTACAAAGACGAACGATGCGTCATCAGAAATTGCGCGAAAGCCGCAGATAGTCCGCAAAGCGCTTAGCCGGTGTTAGATATTTAAGTTCAATGCTCATCAGCACAGATCGCTGCCGCGAGGACCGAGCTGACAACCCTATTATATAGTATTCTATTGCTATGACTAGAGCCACCGTTGTTTGGCATTATTCATACCACACAGGCCGGCCCACTCGATGCCTTCTTCGCGGCATATTCTAGGTGCGTTTAAATGACTATCAATCAGCACGCGTAGGTATTTAAAGCACGTTTCGAATTCATAGTTACTATCCCAACATTTACTTTCATAAATTCTACTGCCGTCTTCCTGCTTATTACAATAGAGCCCCAGCCTTGATCTTACTTACTGATTCGCTTGCGATCATCTCAATTTCTTGAATGTGTCTTGCCACTGTTTTAGATTTTTTTTGTTTCCTTGTTCACTCCTCTCGGGAGCATAGGGCCTCGACAAGAGTCAGTCTTGCGTTGCTTTCGTTAATCTGTTTTGATTTCTGACAGTGTAGGTGAGCTTGCCGCCACCAGTCCTAAGTAGTGGGAATGTCCACCTGTCGTTGCTTAGGAGCAATGCCTTCTTACTGCTTGGAGCGCCAGCTGTGTTTCACTTTTTTCTGGCAGAAGGATCGCAGGATGGTTGAAGACTTCGCTAAATTTCGGAATGCGCAGACTATTGTGCGGGAGTAAGGATGGAAAGCATAAGTTGTTGGGGATGAGGAATGGAATTGCAGGATTTTTTTTATAGAAACAGGGAAAGTAGGTAAATTTGGAAAATTGCGAGGGCCGTGCTTTACGTGGGACTCGAACCACAACCTCTGGGATGGCAGGCTAGTGCACTTACCCTGAACTACAGAGACCGCTATTACCACTGCAATATCATTCGCGAATGCAATGACTTTTATTCTGGGAGGCATATCTAGTCTAGGTGATCCGTCGTATTTAAGGTTCCATAGTAGTGGGACTTGAACTGATCCTTGGCGAACCCCAGCTGTTACCCTGTACTCGCCTTTGTCGGTTGTAAACATCAGCTTACGGTGCGAAAAATAGCTCCCCTTAGGGTGGTCCTGCTCTTTGTAGGACTCGACATATATGCTTAGGCTCAGCATCTTTAAGGATATTGCTGAAAAAAGGTTGAACGGCTTGTCAAAACCCGCTAAGGCATGCATTAAGACTTACATAAAATAATATCTTCGACTTCAAATACATAGCACTGGCAGCCCAATGAACCACAGAGGTCTAGGACAGATCTTTTCACCGATCAGCCAGTAATTACTTACTTACTTAGGTGGCCATAACAACCAGTTACCGAGTTACGGCCGACCTCATTTGCTCTTTTCAGGCGCCTCTGCTCCGCGCACGCCTTCTCCAATTCTGTACACCAAGCGAGCATAGGGTTTCCTCCACCTGGCCTTTTCACCGGAGGAATGGTCTTCCTCTGCGTCGGCTCCCTTGGACTTCGCCCTCGAACACCTTCTTTGCTGAAGCTTCTTCATCCATAAGCACGACATGCCCTAGCCAAAGCAGCCATTGGATGGCGATGCGTTGAACTACGTCAATGTCGGCGTAGAGCTCATACAGCTCCTGGTTCATTCTTGAACGGTAGCCTTCGCCAACGTGCACAGGACCGAAGATCTTACGAAGAACTTTTCTCTCGAACACCTCAAGAGCGGCTGCATCGCTTTGTGACACTACCCATGCCTCCGAGCCATAAAGCAACACGGGTATGATGAGCGTCTTATAAAGTGTCAGTTTGGTTAGGCGAGAGAGGGCTTGACTACTCACTTGCTTACTTAGCCCATAGTAACACCGATTAGCAAGAGTGATTCTCCGTTTGATCTCCAGGCTGATATCGTTGTTGCTGTTAACGGCGGTGCCAAGATAAATAAGTTCTGGCACAACTTCGAAGGTATAGTTGTCCGCAATGACGTGCGATCCGCGTTGTAGACAGCATATACTTCGTTTTACCCTCGTTCACCGCCAGACCCACTTGTGATGATTCCTTTTCGATAGCAGAAAACGCAGCGGTGCCATCTCGCTTACAACGGCCGATAATGTCAATGTCATCGGCGTACGCAAGGAGCTGGACACATTTGTTGAAAATAGTGGCATTACGATGAACACCTGCTTTTCGGAGCACCCCTTCCATTACGAAGTTGAAGAGGTTGCATGACAGTGGATCGTCTTGTCTGAAACCTCGAACGGTATTGAATGGCTCGGAGAAGTTATTTCCTACCTTGACGGAGCTGGTTGTGTTGCTCAACGTCATTCTGCAAAGCCGTATGAGCTTCGCTGGTATACCGAACCCAGACATGGTGGCGTACAGGCAATCCCTTATCGGGCTATCGAACGCAGCTTTATGGTTAATGGTTAATGGTTGTAAAGGGTTAAGGTATGGCCCTTTAGCACTGCGACCATATATATCTATTGTGCACCCATGTTAGCTCTTTTAGTGTTGAAACTTAGGAACTTTTTGGAGTGTCTAAGATCCTCTACGTTGTTCCAATGCTGATTTAATAGAGTTTTGGCCCAGTATTTTACTTTTTGTTTCAGGTTGTTTTTGTTGAATCCGAACATAGAACTAGGTCCGATGAAGTTTTCATCTGCCCCTTTTATAGTCGACAAAGAGATGATGGGTGTCGACTTGCTTTTCATGGGTAGTACTATCTAACCTAAACTAAGCCTTGGTATAGACATTTAGGCTGTTCTCTCCCTCTCGCGCACAGCTATTTGCTGCCGCGTACACCCTGTATGTATTAAAATGTATCGTCTTTCAATCCGCCTGGCATTTGTAATTCACAATTATGTAATTTTTTTCTCGAACACGCTCATTAAGCGGTAATACATAATTACGATTATTTTTATCTATGCACTTACTTACACTCATGTCTGCATAAACGTAAATAATTATTATCTTTATAATGGATAACGCTCGGGTTGTGCCACAAGCAGAAAAAGCATAAAAGGCAGGCGTTGTTGCACGCATCCAAATAACTTTAGACACATGTAATCGCATATCAAGCCACACGCACATACACACACACAAGCTGACGCATTGAAGATCGGCACTTGTGCTGTAAATTCAAAATGTGTGGCATGCAACAAGCGCAATTCATGCATTTCTCATGTTCGCAAGCAAGCCGTTGTTGCATTTGCCGCTTGCCGCTTTTTTGTGTGCTCCTTTTGTTGTTGTTGCTGCTGCTTGGCATTGCGCAAACATATTTCCGCTTGGATTGAGTTATTAATTATACTCGCACAATTGCGTTGCAAACACCTCTGCAATGCAATGCCGGCCTGCGTTGTTCGCACTGTTGCACTGTTGCATCGTTGCACTTGCACTTGCTGGTTGCTGGTTGCTGCTGCATTTGCAGTGTAGGCCAGTAGAGAGTACAAGCAGTTATGAGTGCGAGTTAGTTGTACGCTTGTCAGAAATGTTTCGTATTTCATTTGTTCTTACATTGTTTGTGCATAATTTGCTCATTTTAAACACACACTTCTCATAGTGGATGCGCCCTTTGCATCTTTGCTCCTCTCCACCACAGCTCGTTTATTATTTTTGCCTTATGCTTGGCTCGTTGGTCGAAGAAAAATTGCATTTTAATTGTGATGCGTGGAAAAAGTGCCACATAAAGGCAAACTGGCGTACTTGAAAATGTTTCTATGTATGTACATATGTATAGGGTGGCTCAGAAAGAGGCTGCAATTTTAGTTGAAAAGAGAAAAAAAATACTCTGTACTGGTTTTATAAAGGTTGATCCATTTAGAGATATCAGATTTTAAATTGAAATAAAACAACGAAAATTCAAGTTGATTGGGCAATCTTTATTATTTGTGTGTGGAACCACTCATGACATTTATATTTTAAAGAAAATCCCTTTCAAATGTTGGCAACAACTGCGTCGTGATTCGGCTATCCGCAAACACGAATTTTGAATCACTCGCTGGAGGACTTCGGTCGGTATCTCGTGACTTAACTTTAGTAGTGTTGGATTCCAATGTCTCAATCGAAGCTGGTTTATCCGCAAAACTTTTGGACTTTACATACCATCTGAAATTGAAATTTGAAAAGGTCGAGCCAAGGAGCACCAGGAGATTTGGTGGCTCCTAAAACACTCAGGCTAAAGAGCCCATTGTGTTTTAAAGCTCTGGAAAGCCATCACAAGTAAAAGTTCAAAGATGTGATGTCACGAGACGAGAAGAGAGATAAGCTCACCGAAGCAACAACGCAGTAAATCCATTGTTTCACGGGCTGTATGGCAAGCAGCGCCGTCCGCCGTCTTGTTGAAACCAAATGTTTTCATGTTGTAGAGATCACAAGCTCCTATTTCCGGCCTCAAAACGTCATTTATCATGGCGCGATAGTGTTCACCAGTCACTGTTATATTGGCGCCAGCCTCATCTTTGTAGAAATATGAGACGATGATTCCTCCAGCCCATAGACCGCAGCAAACGGTTGTTTTCAATGGATATAATGGCTGTTCTTGAATGGCTTCGGGTTGCTCTTCAGCCCGTATGCGGCAAGTATGTTTATTGACATAGCTATCTAGCCAAAAATGGGCCTCATCGCTGATCGCCATAAGTTGGCCCGAGCGCGCGATGATCACTTTTCACAGAGCGCCGATTTTCGTAATAAAATTTTACGATTTGTAAACGTTCTTGAAGCCTAAGCCTTTCCATGAATACTGAAAAACATGGGGGGTGCGATCGAAACTGGTTTTATTTGTGTGTATGCCTGGGAAATGTTAGGAATGAATGTAATATATGCAGAGTGTTTATTTCTACTTTTATCTCAATTTCTATAGTGAATATTGTTATTAAAACAATAAATAATTATTAATAAATGCAAAAGAGTGATAAAAATCATGTTTTGATAATATTAAAAAATCATATAATAAAAATAATAATAAAATAATTAATGTAATAAGTATTTTTAAATGGTAATTATATTATTATTTTAAAGTATTTTTTTTTTTAATAGGATTCAAGAGAAAAATTTTTTCATGGACAAGGAGGAAAATATTCGATGCCATCCATGATGTTTTTCTGTCAGAAAAATTTGATAATTTAATACAAATTATCTGTAATAAACTAATGGACGACGCAATACCTTCATATGCTATCAAAAATGGCTTTGATTAAAGTTATTTCTGTTTTGAAAAAGAAATGGAAAGATGCTCGCAGTACGAAAAATCGTTTCCTGGAGAATAATAAAAGCTTGTTGGACGATTCAACGAGCGTAACGGTGAATAGTTTACATAAATTTACATATATATATATATAAATATATTTATATTAATTTATATACATTAATGAAGTTTTCAGACAGCATCCTTGATGTGAACAATGACGAGGAGATATGAATAAATGTATGTTCTTCCTATTAAAATTTAAGTTCATTTCATAAATAAATGTATGATACGTCACTTTCAGTTTAAGTGTATTATTTTTCACGACATATTTTCCCCCCTTTTAATGTGGCATATTCTTTTGAAAATCGTACGTCTACTGCCGAAATCAAAGACTCCAAAAACCTTGGTAATGTGAACTTCAGTAAAATCTGAACACTTTTCGCGAAAAATGTCCGCCATTCTGGGTCCGCCATTCTGGGTCCGCCATTTTGAATTTGGAAATTCTGATTTCATTTTCAGAATCAGCGACACAAAAAACCCTATATGTAAAAATTTCATAAAAATCGTACTATTTCTCTTTGACTTACTGTTTTCTGACCAAAACGTCGGGCTACTTGACCACTGTGCGACGCTGCGATCGTTGGTTTTCGTGCGCTTTGCTAAGGCAGTTCTGGCACTGATTTTTCACTGATTTGTTTTTGAATATAATTCGAAAAATTATGAAAATCGCACTATGAAACTTTCAGGGCTTATTTATTTATTATTTATAATTGGCGCGTACACCCTTTTTGGGTGTTTGGCCGAGCTCCTCCTCCTATTTGTGGCGTACGTCTTGATGTTGTTCCACAAATGGAGGGACCTACAATCTCAAGCCGACTCCAAACGGCAGATATTTTTTATATTTCAGGGATTACTGAGCATAGAAAAAAGAAAGATATTTACGGGGTGCGGGTGTATTTTTCAAAAATACAGAAAAATATGTATAATATGGCATTTTGCATAAAACAATAAAAATGTTTTATCAATTTTTTTTAATAAAAATATTTTTGACAAAAAAAATAATAAGGGAGAATGGGGAGTTTTGAGACGGGTTTTGTTTTTGGACCCGTATTACTCAAAATCTTAATATTCTGCATATGTCAACGATGGAATCTTTAGTCAATGAATACTGGAAGCTATTGGTATGGCCTATTTAACAAAACTACAATTTTCCTTAAAATTAAAATTGTATATAATAATATAAAATATAATACAAAATACAAAAATGTGGGGAGTTGTGAGACACCATGGTTTAAATCAATAAAAATTACTTATTTTAGTTGTTAGTTCTTTATTAAGATGAAAAATAAAAAGGAAAAGACAATTGTTATAAAAAAGTGTATAAAAAATGCAATGCCATCAATCTGATGATTCGCAGTGAGAACATGTATAATAACCAGTTCGTAAATTGGCACACTTTAGGTGCACAGCTCGATCGCATACAAATGAATGGAATCTACGAAAAAGCGGAAAAACAATAAAAACTCAAATTTAACCAAAAAGTTCATGATATATACACAAACAATGCATGAATATTGCGAGGTACTTATGAAAGATGCGTTAAAACGTCGAAAAAAACGGTGTCTCACAACTCCCCAAATCGTTTTTTTTTTATAAATGGCCGCGTAGTCATAAACACATCGAACGTTCATGCCCAAGTGAATGTGTAAATTCAAAGCTAATAGGACAATTAATAATTAGTATATATTGACATTTGCAATTTGCTATAACAACTGATCGAATGTATCGCAAAACAAATGATGAAAAAAACTTACCGAGACATTCCAAAACACAGTAACTGGAGAGACGCGTCGAATGTGTGTAAATATGACCAATGCTAGCTGAAAAGTGAGATCGCATCGAGAACAATTGTTGACACTTAAAATCGAATGTAAACAAATGAATAATGCCGAAAGGTAACAATGTCTCACAACTCCCTGTGTCTCACAACTCCCCATTTTCCCCTATTTATATATTAAAATTTAAAAATTAAAAATAAATTATTTTTATGTTTTTGTTCAAAATATTTTTTTTAATGTTTTTTTGTTGTGAAGTATATTTTATAATAAAACTTTTTTAAATAAAAATATTTTTGACAAAAAATAAAATAATTATGTATTAAAATTTAAAAATTAAACATAAATTATTTTAATATTTTTGTTCAAAATATTTTTGTAATGTTTTTTTATGCAAAGTATATTTTAGAATAAAAATTTTTTAAATAAAAATATTTTTTGGTAAAAAATACAATATTTATATATTAAAATTTACAAATTAAAAATTAAATATTTATATATTTATTTCCAAAAAATTAGAAAAAAAAGTTGTTTTCTAAAGCATATTTTATAATAAAACTTTTTTAAATAATAATATTTTTGACAAAAAATACAATATTTATATATTAAATTTTAAAAATTAAAAATAAAAAATTTACATACAATATTTATATTAAAAAAATGTATGTTAATAAAATTACAAAAAAAAATTTTTGGTGAAGTATATTTCATTCTAAAAATTAAAAAAAAAATTATAATTATTATTAAAAAGAACCGAAGATATATTGCACTTTGAAAAATTCAACCAAAATTTGCAATATTGAATAAAAAAAGAAATGTATTATTTTTTTCAAAATTTTTTCAGTTTGCTTCTTATTATACGCAGGCCTACAACTAAACCAATTTTCAGAAAAATTGACCGCAAGGCATAAAATACTTCGGTAACTTGGAATATGGAATCGCTCACACGTTTTAGCTCATTTTGCGCCACCCTGTATGTACATATGTACATACATACGCAATTGCACCTACGATTTTTCACTTGCACACTTCACCTGTGCCACCGTTTCGTTTGTGCCATTGCAACAAATGACTTCTTCAATGGTTGTAATTTATGTTACTGCCCCTTATTTTCTTCTAATCGTTGCTTTGACTAAAATTATGACCGAAATTAAACTATTATGTTATACATATCTTTAAGATAGACTACATTTGTTTATTACCTTGTCAAAGTTAAGTGGCATTTAGTGCGTTGCATGTTTAGATATACTACAGACGTATGTAAGTATGTGTGTGAATGCATATGTTGCAATCAATTGACTGACCCTCACATGAGAAAAACCTGCAATTTATGATCGAAATAAATCAGAAGCGTTAACTAGGTCTTTACTCTGAGGCTGAAGTAGCGGGTTTTGTGGATGTATTATTTTGAGGAAAGAGGGAACGTATCTAACCAGAGAAAAGTACTAGAGGGGGCTCCCCCAAGGAGAAGCGTTATCGCCCTTAAATTGTAAAATTGTTTTCAAAGTTCCTATGCTCGTGTTTGTGAGAAAAGTCCACAAATGCTGGTCTACACATACATACGTACATACACGCAGTATGACTTCTATTGGCAGAAGAAGAAGACATTTGCATATCTCATTCAATTTGGTGTAGCGTTAACTGGGCTTATTTCAGTATCTGTAAATTTTTAAATTTTATTAGAAATTATATTATTATAAGTAAAGACACCTCCAAAAAATAGAATTTCTCGAACTCTCCAAAATATGCCACTGTCTCAGCAATGACTTCCTCGTTTGAACTAAATTTTTGTCCCGCGAGCTATTTCTTCATGTTAGGGCACAAGGAAAAGTCGCAGGGAGCCAGATCGGGTGAATACTGAGGGTGCGGCAGCAATTCATAACTCAATTCATTCAGATTATCGACGACGACTCCGGATGAAAGTGCGGGTGCGTTATCGTGGTGAAACAGCACCATTTTTTCGCCAAATGCGACAGTGTCTCCTTCCATTTTTTTGTGAAAGCGGTCCCATAACTCATTGGTATTGTTTTTCTTCCTTTTTCTAAAAAACCCATGAGGATAACGCCGTTCGCCATGACCTTTCCAGCCAATGATACTATCTTCGCCTTCTTTGGAGCAGATTCACCGGGAGAAACCCACTGTCCTGATTGTTGCTTGGTTTCTGGTGCGTAATGATGCATCCAGGTTTCATCAACGGTGACAACTCGATGCAAAAATTCCTTCGGATTCCGCTTAAATTGCTCCAAATACTGCTTCGAAGTTAACAGCCGCATCCGCATGTTGTCCTCTGTGAGCAATCGCGGCATTCATCGGGCCGACAAATTTTTCATCGCTAACTTATCATGTAAAATAGTAATTGCCGTTCCGGTCGACAAACCTATGGCCTCTGTTACTTCGCGCATTTTTGTTCGTCGATCAGCGAGAATCATGTCGAAGACTTTATGAATGATTCCATCATAACCGAATGATTCCGGTAACCATCAAAACCCGGATATTCGCCCACGTTGAAATTTGTTGAAGCGATATCTAAATGTGATTATAGATGGCAAAGCCTCCAACTTTGCTTTTATCTTCTCTCATTTTTTCCCATGCTAAAACAAAAAGCGAATTACCGAACGATGCTGCTCTTTTTCCATCTTAGCGAAAATCACGGAACACGTCTTACTCGAACCCAAATCTAAACTCACCTATCAATCAGCCTGAAATTTGTTTTACCGTCGTTTGATAGATGGCAGCGCACGGTGTAATACTGACTTCCTTCAGGAACGTCCTCTGTCATCAAACACGGGTACTTTTTGAACCGCACGCTGCTGCTCCTCTTAGTATAACTTCCACCACAGATTAGGATAATCGTCTGGCTATCCGAGAAGATATTTATCGTTGTTTTTGTTTCGGCGTGTGTGTTAAGGTACTAAGACTTCTGCCCCGGTAAACACTATAGAAGCCTCGTACAGATAATTCCAGGCCTAATTCTTTTGAAAAAAACTCCATAGCCTAACTTGGTTTCTAGCTTGGATCCATCCGTGTAAAAATTTATTTCCTCTCCTCTTCATGGTCTTTGAGTTTAGGTTAGGTTAGGTTAAATGGCTGCCCTAGCTTAGGGCAGAGTTGGGCAAGTTATGAAAATTCGTCCTTTGTGATGCCACACAAGGGAGAGGAGAAAGGAGCAGGGAAGGAAGAAGGAGCCTTGGGATTAGAGACGATGATGACCATGCATTTTACGACGACGCCGACGGTGGCTGATTTGCGTTCGTAGTTAGCCGCAACAAGCTACTGATGAGCTTCACCAAATTTATGATATTTAGACCCGCTATTTCCGCAAGCGTGGCGAAAAAATGAAAGTCCAGATATCTAAATCTTTGCCACGCGAGAGAAGAAGGTGTTGAGATGATTCCACCTAGTCCTCCAGACAGCTTCTGCAGAACGGACTTGAGGCAATCCCAAGTCTCACGGCATGAGCACCTAACGGACAATGTCCGGTAAATATACCCACCAAATTCGAGAGCTGGGGCTTTGTTAGCCTTGGAGTTCCCTCGAGCGTCCCCGATCTACCCGTGGCCAGAAGGGTCTCGCCACCTTGCACATTTGCGCACTAGCCCAGCACTCGCCGAGTTGACTCGAGGCCCATATTTCCAGGAGCTGACCACAGGTTCTTAAGGGAACCCCAATTCTCTCATTTCGCGACGAAACCATCTCCAAAGTTCCCTATCTAGCCAGCTCCTCAGCCCAGCAGTTTCCCTCTATGAAGCAGTGACCGGAAACCCAAATGAGCCTGATGTCGAAGTATTCGGATGCAAGGGAGAGAGAAGCCAGACATTCCCCGACCAATCTCGAACGCACAAACAACGAGCCTAAGGCCCTAATTGCCGCTTGGCTATCGGAGTAAATATTTACTTCCTTAACGGTAATTACCGAGGTAAGCAACCAGTCTACCGCTTCCTTAATTGCGAATACATACGCTTGGAAAACACTACAGTGGTCCGGAAGCCTAAATTTAAGTTTGATGGGAGGCTCTTTAGAGAATACTCCCCCACCAACCCTTCCGTGCAATTTCGAGCTATCCGTGAACATATTTGCCATGCCTTGCCGCCAAATGTTTCACCCCGCGCACTCATACCTTGAGGAAATATGAGTAGAAAGCGGTCCGCTCGGACCTAGCGTGGGTATACAGCGGTCTTTGAGTTTGCCACTTTCTTCTTGACAGGAAGTTAGTATTGAAGAGCCTGTTAAAAGGTAGGTTTAGGGAGAGGGTAGTCGACGGCCGCTGGAGCCGAATGGATTGGTGCGTGACTACCGTTCGGATTTCGGAAAGAACGAAGGTTTGAATCTCGGTGAAACACTAAAATGAAGAAAAACGTTTTTCTAATGGTGGTCGCCCCTTGGCAGGCATTGGCTAACCTCCGAGTGTATTTCTGCCATGAAAAAGCTCTTCATAAAAAATAGCTGCCGTGCGGAGTGGGCTTGAAACTGTAGGTCCCTCCATTTGTGGAACAACATCAAGACGCACGCCACAAATAAGAGGAGGAGCTCGGCCCAAACACCCAGGGTATACGCGCCAATTATATACCTATATATAGCCGATTTCTTGAATATAACTAGTCATAGTATGTGGTGTAGAATAGTAGCCGAACCACCGTGTCTTCCGTATAGCGTCAGACAATTAAGCCTGAGCGCTGAATCCGCGGCCACATGTTTTTCTACCAGATTTAGAGCAGGGAAGTTAACTAGCACCTCGAGCGCTTAATTGGGGTAGTCCTTAAAGAGCCGGTGATGCATAAAAATGCAGTTCTTTGGACCTCTCATCAGATTACCTTCAAAGCCAACCTTTATCGGATCGCCACAGTGGTCACAACACAAACTGATAGTTGCAGCCGTCTCATCCTAGTAGGTGATAGTTTATTTCAATCGCTATCCACTAATCAACGAGCCCTTAGAAATGTTTGTTCCGATCACCGGACGTAAACGATATCGATACCCGAGAAATTCTTTAATTGAATAGGGAACTTCTTATGTGGTCATCTAAATTCGACCTCTGGTTCAGCTTAGCTGTCCGTATGAGCTTCAAGGCAGTAAGCACTGTTCTATTGGGAAAGAGATGGAAAATTTAAGATGAGTTAAGGGAGATGAGGTGAGTTCCCTGCTCAGATATTCTTCTTGAAAAAATGTACTTTAAGTCCACAGCTTTCTGAACATAAACTCAAGATACTTGGGCCTCTTAATACTGGGATGCTTGGTAACATTTGTATTTGCACTTTTCGTCTCACTAATGACTTTTGATACATATTTTTAACTAAATGCGTCCTTTTTGTCACCTTTCCTTTTCGAAGTTTAGATCTTGCATTGTGTCCCCACTTTTCTCACACTCCAACCCCCTATTAAACTTAATGCAATGCTTATCGCTGCCCAATACACTAACACGAATATTTAATGGCTTACAAGATGGCTCACAGCGATAAGCATGAAATCGCACAAAATTTGTCGAAGGAGCAGCGTTCCTCCTCCCTCCACCATAACCACTTGGTATTACCTGCAGGAAAGCAGTCAGCGCATCTGCTGGAACCCCAATAATAGTTTGCGTGCCTCGAGCACTTTTTCTTACACCCAGCGACAAGAATCTGCAGCGAGTCCCCTAAATGTGATTGCGCCGAAAAATACAGCACCTGTGCGCCTGGTGGCTACTGCTGCTTACGCGCCTTCGAAGCGCGCATGCGTGCCGTGTGGCTTTGCAGTTAACGACGTGCAAACATTGCATTGCATGGCCGACATCGCCACTGTCATTTGCCAGAAGTTTTACAGAAGTTATAACCATATATGCATGTGTGTGTGTGCATGCGTGTGTGTGATGGATCATCTGCTGCTGCCGAACAATCCATGAGGCTTACAGGCAAGTGGCTGCTGTCAGCTACCGCAAATAGTGAGTGAAGCAACCCGGCAGCTACTACGTCAAGCACTGCGTGTGCCACAATCCACAGACGAGTGAATGATTCTCGGTTCAATTGCGATTTTTGATTAATTGCGTTTTGGCATTTAATTGGTCGAATGTAATTAAGTTGTTCATAAATTCAATAAGAATGGCCAAAGTGGAGAGCGTATCGTTGCTCGCACTTGTTGGCGGTTGAAGTTGCGTGTGCATGCAACACGCTTTCGGCGCAGTTAGTTTTCGTGCACCTCCTGATTGTTCTTGTTTGTGCTGTGATTCCTTTTGGTGCACAAAGCACCGTGCGAAATCCAGTTTCGAATTGATTGAAGTGACCAACCCAGACCAGAGATGCAGTGCAGCAAAAACGAAGAAAGAAACAGCAAGCAACGGCGTTGCATAAGCAACTGACAGTCACGCAGTCAAAACGGACCATTGCACATTGTGGTTGTTGGTGAGGAGAGTGCGGGGCGGAAGCGGCAGTTATGTAGCTACTGAGTAGATCGGCACGCTGTTTCCATGAAATCGCCCATCAAATTCGCACATTCTGCGCATGCGCATGTGCAACATGCGCTTCTCACAAGCAAAAAAAGGTAAATCCGTACCAACCAACACATTTATACAATCAATTGTGTGTGTGTGCCACACGATCGACAACGTATTGCGGCACTCTTGCTGACTTTTTTGCATTTCTGTATTTTTATGCTATCGAACTTATTTTTTCGATTTTTTTCTTGTTGCTCATCTTCTGCGTTTCATGTGTCCTTTCGCATTCGTGACATACACGTGCGGCATTCTGGCTGTGACTGCGTCTTGGCAACTCACCTGCATCAATCGCTCGCTGCCACTTGCTGTAGGCATCAACAACCCATTGCCCCGGCAAATGCGACCATCACCGCCAAGCGACTTCGTCTGCTTGCAGCCGCTGAGATGCGAATCGTTTCGAGTGTGGCGTTGTTGTTGTTGTCACGCTGTCTGTATATCTGACTGGGTGTTTCTTGGTGTTCATTAACGCTTCTTATTAAGCTAAAATACCAACAACAACACAAACAAAAAATTGTCCACACTGCGAATTTCCTGCTTTTATTGGTTTTGCTTTTGATTAAATGACCACAGATTACGCAGAATTCTGCCACACAGTGTGTGGCAACTTGCAGTTATTTCCATATGAGCATACATACATACATACATATATTTATATGGATGTATGGATGTATGGGGGTGCGTGTGAATGGCTGGGTATGTACCTATGTGCGTACTTTTTGTTGACGCAGATGAAGTGAGAAATTGAGACAGGAATACATCCATACGTACGTACCTACATACATATATACATATAGGGTGAACAATATGAAGTGTTACCAATTTCACACTGCTTGTATCTGTAAAACAGCTCATGACATCAACGTCAAAATTGTTCTAATGACAGTTCAATATATTGTTTATAAGCCATCAAAAGCATTTGCGTCTCAGTTTTGTTGAATTTTTTTTTTTCTGTGATGGAATTCAAACGTAATAGTGTGATTGCGTTATATTTGGCTGAAAAATCACAACCAGCCATTGTTCGCGAGCTCAGTCACCTCAAAGTGAATAAAATGTTTGTGTATCGCACTATAAAACGTTACAATGATACTGGTAGCATAGCAAAATGCTATGGAGGTGGACCAAAAAAACCGCCAGAAACGGTTCGGAATGTGAATTCTCGACTTGAACGAAATCCACGTCGAAGTGGAAGAAAAATGGCCAAAGAACTGCAAATATCGCAAGACAGCATTCGAAGCATATTGAAAAATGAGCTCAAGGTCAAGGCTTACAAGTTCCAAAACGCACACGATCTTACACCCCAGCAAAAAAAACTTCGGTGCGAAAGAGCAATGGAGTTGTTGCGCTCGCACGAACGTGGCGAATTTCCTAACATTGTGTTTTCTGATGAAAAAAATTTCCCAATTGAGCAGTTCATAAACACTCAAAGCGATCGTGTTTACTTGACCGAAGGCCCATACGAGAATTTGAGCCTACGTATGGCCATTCGAAGCAATTTCCCATCGCAAGTAATGGTTTGGGCCGCAGTGACCGCTCATGGACGCTCTCCAATCGTTTTTATCGAGCCTGGTGTCGAAGTGACTGCGACTCATTATCGGGAAAATGTTTTAGAAGCTGCTTTAGAGCCGTGGACTCGCAAACATTTCGGTCGTAGACCATGGACGTTCCAACAGCACTCGGCACCGTATCATAAGGCTCGTGTGAACCAAAAATGGTTAAAAAATCATGTTCCACACTTCATTTCGTCCACACAATGGCTTTCGAATTCGCCAGACGCAAATCCGATGGACTATTCCATCTGCTCCATTTTGGAGAGCAAGGTGAGGACTAAGAAATATGCCTGTATGGATGCGCTGAAAAAAGCGATTATATGAGAATGGGCCAAAATACCTCAAGATCACATTCGTGCAGCATGCAACTCATTTTTTGACCGTTTGAAGGCTATAGTCAAGGCAAAAGGTGGTCATATCGAGCTAAAGCGAATATATGTTAAAATTCTAATCATTTTTGAACAATTTTGTCTTTGAAATCAATAAAAACTAATTTCACACAAAAAAGTTATGGTGTTTTGAATAGGTAACATCCCCTTGGGTCTCATGCTCAAAATTTCTTCCTTATACCTATGGAGAGTTTTGGTACGGAAAATTAGGGCGGGTCGATTTAAAAATCGCTCATTGCTCAATGAAAATCGTATTCTAGGGATCAAAATAAGAAACTTTGCCGAAGGAACCACGAAACGAAAAATCCCACTTTGACCCATTTAGAGTGCTCCAATCGAGTCCAAATGTATGACCGACCCCCACTAACTTGCCGATTCACCCATGCCAGTGGCACACCCTCTGGAACTCCCCTGGGGGGTTTCCCATACAATCATTTCAAAATATCACCATTTTTGGCCTTTACATGAGAACATAAACTAAAAAGTTCGACCCAAATTAGGGGACATCAGAATTCGTTTTAGAGAGCGAAAAACGAACTTATCAATAAAATATTCCCAAACATCATTAATAACTACAAAAATAATGAATGGTTGAGTGAGCGAGCAATTTTAGCGGCTAAGAATAAAGATGTAAATGCCCTAAACTACAATATATAATTCAAAATGATTCATTCAATACATTCATTCAAATCCATTGACTGTGTAATAAATGAAGATGAAGCCACCAACTATCCAATTGAATTTTTAAACGCCTGGCTTACCACCGCACAATTTACGTCTAAAGTTGGCTCCGTAGTCATCATGCTTCGAATGCGTTTAGTGGTAAATAAATTGATGAACAATGTGATTTACGCGACGATACTCAAAGGAAAATTCGAAGGTGAAGAAGTTCTCATTCCGAGGATCCCGATGATCCCAACCGATCGTACGTTTGAGTTTAAAAGACTTCAATTTCCGATGCGTCTTGCAATCGCCATGACCATTAACAAATCACAAGGCCAATCCTTGAAAGTTTGTGGTCTGAATCTAGAAAATCAATGTTTCTCACATGGTCAATTATGCGTGGCATGTTCACGGGTCGGAAAACTATCTGCGTTGCTTGTTCTTGCACCTGATAATAAAACAAAAAATGTCGTGAGTAGTATGTATATTCCGGGCTACAGGACAATATCAAAAATGTTAAAATTTTAACATTTTTATCATTTTAACTCAAAAATTTAACATTTTTACCATTTAACTCATTTTTTTAACTTACAGTTACTCAAAATTTTAACATTTTTTAACATTTAACTCATTTTTTTAGCTTATATTATCTCAAAAAAAAAGTTAAAAATTTTGAGTTGGGTCGATTTAGTCCAACCCTAAATTATAGTTACTCGTAGTTAATATTTTTAAGATATTAAAGATATCTATTTTTGATGTACTAGTAACTATAATTTAGGTTGGTACAGTTAAAATTTTGAGTTGGGTCGATGTCTATTAAGTGAAAAAATGTTAAAATATTTATTACAAAATATTTAAAGTAATCTATTCAAAAAAAAAAACAAAAAAGGATACATTTATTTTTTAAAGTACCTTTCAAAAAAAACGACGAACTCCTCAAAACAAGAGTCTTTGAGTCAGATTTGAACTTGCAACAAAATTATTGTTATAATTCCAACTGCTTAACCAACTCATCTAAACATCATATTCTGAAGTAATGTAATTACAGCTGAGTAGTATGCAAAGCAAGCAATGCTGATCTTATCAACATTGCTCACAATCTATAAATAGAATAAGCATAAGCACAAACCAAAAAAAAATGAAATACTGTTGAATACGAGTCACAAACTGCAAGATAAGCATAATATTTGATAAGCTTTTATACATCAACACATGTTTCGACTCTGTCGAAACCGTTTGACTTTGTCAAACATGGTTACAAGTGCAGTATGTATTTAGCGTTAGAAGAGGGTGGACGCAAAATAATTGAAACTTCAAATTTGAACTCTTTGAAGTTCAAATTTATAAAATTTACCCAATATTGGTTCATAACTTAAATCTCTTATTAAATATGTTATTGGATTAGATGGATAAATTTTACTAATATAAAATATTTCTCGAGTCCAATTATTTTTATATTTGTTTTCAAATTGTTTTTTATGTGATTGAATTCTTACTTTTTCTCCAATTTTAAAAACTGGTTTTTCTAAATTGTTTCTATTAATTTTAAAACAATTATCAAAAATTAATTGTTCATTTTTTTCATTTACTTCACATGGTTTCATACCAATAGTTCTATGTACATCTTTGTAATTATATTCATATAATATTTTATCAATTACATCAATCCAATTAGTATTTTTCTGAATTTCAAATCGTATTTTTAGTTTTTCATTAATGGTTCTATTAAATCTTTCTACAATTGATGATTTCTTTTCACTAAATGTTTGATACATGTTAATATTGTATTTATCTAAAACTTCTTGGAAATGTTTATTTAAAAATTCTTTACCAGAATCTGTATGAAGTAATTTTGGTGCACAACCTGCTTTTTTAATAATATTTAAAAATGCTTCAGAAGTTGTTTTTCCATCTTTCTTTTTTAATGGTTCTATATAAGCAAATTTAGAAAATGTATCAATTACATTAAGCATATATTTGTATCCTCTATTAATTCTAACATTAACTGTTGTCATAATTAGTAAATCTGCTGCCCACCATTGATGGATTATATAAATATAGAAAAATATTAGATATAGTTTTTGATGAAAAAAATGAAAAATATAAAGATTTCCAAAATAACTGGATATAATAAAAAATAAAAATCTTATTCAAACAAAAATTCAAACATTTTTTTATATTGTAAAGAAAAATTCAAACATTTTTTTATATCTACCATCATTTGTTTCTTGTTCTTTATCTATTACTAAAAATCCAAACTGTTCTTTCCAACATTGAATACACATATTTTTTAAAATATCATAATCAATATCATTACAATGATCATTAAATATGTGTTTCAGATTAGTCTTATCTTGTTTAAATAAAATTATATAGTTTGCATTATCTCTTATCAATTGTTTAGGTATTTTTGAATATGTTTGACATAAATAAAAACAAGAAATGTTATTGTGTCTACCATAAGCAAAATAATTGGCAATATTATCTTGTTGTTCTGTAGAGATATCGTCAAATATTATTACAGAATATGGTTTAATATTTTCAGGTGTTGGTAGAGATTGAATTGATAAACATTTTATATCTTTAGATTCCAAATCATTTTTAACACACAATTTATTGAATTGAATTATCATATCTTCCAAAAATTTATATTTTTCTTGATAGCAAGTTTTTGAACAAATTATTATATCAGAATAATAAATCTTTGATAATATATTTAATAATACATTTGTTTTTCCACAATTACTTGGTCCACAAATAATTGCTCTAATAATATTCGGAAATATTTCATTTAATCTTTTTATTGGTTTATGAGTATCAAAATTTTGAATAGTTAATTTAATTTTATTATCTAATTTAGTAACTTTTAAATGACCATCCATAATTAGAATTTTAGATAAATTTTTTTAATCTATTAATATAATTAATTACATATTTATTTCAATTAATTTTTAGTTAATTTAAATTTTATAAAAATTTAAAAAAACAAGTCAAACATGCATTACTTGATTTGTTAGTGGATTATATGAATAACTATCATCACTAATAATTAAACAGTGAACGACAGTATTTGATGGAAAATCTTCTGTCCATTTAAATTCAATTTTAATATCAATAGCAGCCTCTTTAATTACCTCATTCTGTTTAGATGTATCAATGCATATTATTGGATATTCTTTTAAAAATGTATCATAATTAACTATTGGTAAATTATTTATACTAGAACCATAATATGAATTTTTAAAATCTAGAAACATATTATATAATGTATCAAATTTATTTTGATTAATAGATAGTTGCATATCATAGTTTGGATATCTATTTGTATTTAATTTAACTACAACATTTTCTAAATTACAATGGTCAAATTTACTATTGTCTTCATAATTATTCTGATTTCTTGATGTTTGAAATGCAATAAGAAAATATCTAGGTTTAGCACTAGATGATGTTATATTCCAGGTATAAGTCTTTACAGCTGGAATTGCAGTAGTACAATAGTATCTCCAATTTCTAAAATACATTTGAAAGTTTGTATTATTTGAAATTTTTTTATTAATTTCATGATCAACTTCAACTGAAAATTTAACATGAGGCATTCTCCATATAATTTGATTAATATCAATAGAAAAAGTATGCTCACTTAAACTACTATCAATAATTAAACAATTTGTATCATCATTTGATCTTATTAATTCTAATTTTTGATTAATTCTAAAAATGAAATTTTTGTAATCATCAAAAAACCCAATTAATATACATAATGGAATGCTAACAGAAAAATAACCTTTCTTATTACAAACACTACCTTTATTTACAATTTGCCAACCAGCATTATTTAATGGTAAATCATTAGAAAATGATGCTAAGCCTTTAATTGTTGTTGTTATTCCAGGATTTTCAATTTTATCAATTTCAACTGAATTAATAAAATATGTAATTTTACTAAACAGATTTATTATACCATTATTCACAAAATTTATTTTATCAGGATTAAGTTTATCTAATATTTTACCATCTTTATCTTTAGCAATAATTTGACCTCTAATATTAAGTAAACTTTTTGATGGTAACGTTTTAATGTCTTGATTATTAATATTTATTTCTATTGGTCTTCCATATTCATTTAATAGTGTAGAATTAGATGGCAAATGTTCATAAAAGTCATAAGATTCGATACCTTTTTCTTCTTTCATTTATTTAACTAAAAAATATTATTAAAAATTTACTAATATGTTTTGACTAGGTCGAAACCTATGTTTAAAATAATTGTAGTCTTGTATTTAATTGTCTTATCAAATTATAAAAAAACATTATTAATAGAATAATAATTAGTACCATTGAAATGTATTCATTTTGCATTATTTTATCTATTCCATTTGAAATAATAAAATCTATTTTTGATAATTGATTATTTTTATCAAAATTGTTTTTACAATTATTCATTTAATGCAATAGAAAAAATCCTAAATATTTTTAATATTTTTTTTTTTGTTAATCTTTTTACATTCATTTTCAATTACCTTTTTTTGTATATCTAAATATATTGCATAAAATATAAGAATTGCAATTACAATAAAAATTACAATAGAAATTAATTTTAATAAAGACGGATCCATTATGACACATCTACATCCTCCATTATATTTATTATTAGCATCAATTATGTATAACTGTGATATACAATCATTTTGATATGGAATAATATTAACACAAGTATTCATTTATTAACAATATTTTTTTTTTATTTCATTTTACTTACACTTTTCAATAAATCATTGAGTTTTTGTGTTGTAATTTTTTTATTTACTAGTCCAATCTTCATTGTTTTAGATTCTTCAATAGCTTTTTGTCTTTTAATAAAATTGTTCTTATATTTTTCAGCTAATGCAGCGTTTTTATTTTCAATGCTATTTATAAGGTTATTATGTTCTGATTCAAGAATATCATAATTTACTTGTAACTCATACATATCATCATTTAATTTGCCAATAATTTCTTCATAACTCATTAAACTAAATTCTAATATAGCTTTCTCATTTAATAATTCATTTACTAATATTTTATTTGATTCTGAATGTAATTCAATATTATAATCTTTAATATTTTTAACACTTTTCATAATACAAACAGCATATTCATGCCATACATGATCATTATTTTTAAGTGCATCATTTAAACATTGAACAAAACCACTTCTATTATTAAACTGAGACTTATGTTGCCTAATAAATTCTTGTGTTTGTTTGACCTCTTTTTCTATTTCTTCTTTATTTAATAGTTTTATACTAGATCCTCTTAATTTCAAGATAGGCACATCAGTATTTGTTTTAAATTCTTCAATTGTATGTATATTCGACATTTATTATAATAAAAATTTTTAATATTTTTTTATATTGAAACACTAAGAAAAATATAATTATTTTAAAAAATTGTTTCATAAATAAATTAAAATGAATAAAATGTATAAGAATATAACTAATTTATACAATCATCCAAGCCCTTCTACTAAAACTGTTTCACCACTTGTATCACTACAAGGGAAAACAAAAAGTTTTAGAAATTCAAAAAATATTCATATTCCAAAAAATGCTAATGAACTTAAACAAATTAGAGAAAGAAATTTAGCTATTAATTATTTAGAACAAGCTAGTACTTCAAAATTAACTAAAGTAAAATTTTGCGAACAAAATCATATTTCACGCGATTCTCTTAATAATGGACTTAAATTACTTGGTATTGAAATTATTGGCAAAAACACTAAAAATGAAGACAATTCTCGACAATTCTCGACAAAAGAAGACAATTCTCGACAATTCTCGACAAATGAATACAATTCTCGACAGACTAAATCAAATAGTTTAACAGAGGAACTTTTAAAGAATGTAACTAAAATAAATAAGAAAAATAAAAACGAATTGTCTAATATTAATAAAAAAGTTGATGATGATATTTCAAGTTTACCTTCAGTTCATGATTAATAATTATCCAAATAAATAAATAAATACATCACATTTTCTATTATAATAAATGGTGCGATATTATGGTAGTGGTATTATAAATAATCTTATAAATAATCTTCCATTTGAATTACATTCTCCAGGATATAATTATTTAGGACCTGGTACTAATCTTGAATTAAAACTTGAAAAAGATATACATCCAATTAATAAATTAGATGAAGCAGCTAAAGAACATGATATTGCATATTCTAAAAGTAACGATATAAAGAAAAGACATGAAGCTGATAAAATTTTAGAAGATAAAGCATGGTCAAGAGTTTCAGCAAAAGATGGTAGTTTATCAGAAAAAGTAAATGCATATTTAACTACTAATGCTATGAAATTTAAAAGAAAAATGGGTATGGGTTTAACAACTCACAATTCATTAACTGAAGAATTGATAAATGTTGACTCTGTTAACGGTTCACAAAGTGAACATAATACAAATGAAAATGAAATTAATTTTATTCCAAAATGTGGACGATATATTAAATATCCAATATCTCTAAATGAGGATCAACAAAAACAAGTTTATGATGCTATGAAAAATAAAACAGATATTACTATAAAATTAGAACCAATTCAATTACAAAGAACTAAAGAAAGTGTAATGAATGAAACATATTTACCATTAACTAGAAAACAAATTAATTCAATAAAAAAACATTTAGATAATAATAAAACTACTTTTAAAATTTTTATATTAAAATTATCTATGTCTCAGTTACAAAGTTTTAATAATGAAAAAATTGGCGGATTTTTACCAGCACTATTACCACTTATTCCAGCAATAGGAGCTGCAGTTACTGCAGGAACAACATTATATAGAGCATATAATGATAAAAAAACTAACGATAAATTATTAGAAGAAAAAATACGTCATAATAAAGCATTAGAAGAAAAAAATATAAAATCTGGTAATGGTATGTTACTTAAAAAATCTGGTAATGGTATGTTACTTAAAAAAAATTTGATTTTGAATTAATTCCAATTAAACCATTAAGTAATTATGATTTAAAAAAATATGCTAGAAAATTTAATATAGCAAATTTTAGGGGTGTATTCATGAAAGATAGATTACCAAAAAAGATAAAAGATATAGAATGTGGAATAATAAATTTAGATAATAATAATGGTAATGGTACACACTGGGTAGCATATAAAAAATATAATAATCATATTTTTTACTATGATTCCTTTGCTATAAATAAATTACCAATATTAATAGAGAAATATTTCAAAACTAATGAAAATACTGTAATTTTTAATAATAATATTGATCAAGAAATAAATGAAATAATTTGTGGTCATCTATGTTTAAAATTTTTACTTAATTAAATAATGCCGACTATATCATTAGATGGAAATACTTCAATAATTTCATGTAATTTTGATGAACCAATAATTTTAGATAATAAACATATTTCAACAGAGTCAAATGAAGTTAAACATGATTTTGAAATGTGTTTGCTTAATTTTTCTACTTATAATTCTATACCGAACATATCTGAAAAATTAAAAAATAATATTTTACATTATGTTGACTCTGTCATTGGTTCACAAAGTGAACATATTTTCGAAGGAAATGATTCACAAGATAATTTACATACAATTAACAGTGTTAACAAAAAAATTACATTTCCAACTGGTTCATATGAAATAAATGATATAAACAATTTTATAAAAGAGAAAATAAAGGGTATTACTATTAAACCAAATATGACAACATTAAAAGTTGAAATTAAAAGTAATTATATTATTGATTTTACACAAAAAAATTCCATAGCTTCATTACTAGGATTTAGTGAACAAATTATTCAACCTAATACATTAGTATCATCTGATTTACCAGTAAATATTATGAATGTTAATTCTATTAGAATAAAATGTAATATTGTAGGAGGTAGTTATGAAAATAATAAACAAACAAATATTATTCATGAATTTTTTATCAATGATAAACCTGGTGAAAAAATAAATGAAATACCTAAAAATTTAATATACTATCCAGTAAATACAAATACTATTAGAAATATAACTATTTATATTGTTGATCAGGATAATAATTTCATTGATTTTAGAAAAGAAAAAATTAGTATAAGATTAAATATTAGAAATGTAAATTGATATTTTCGAAGAAAATAGTTAACAAAGTTAACATAAATTTAAAAAAAATATTTGTTAATAAATTGGAAATAATGAGTGAAATTATGTTTTCAAAAGAAACCATTCACGAAGGAAACATACCAAAACAAAGATTATATCATAAAATAATAAATGGTGAAAAAATATGTTTATCTATTATAGATGGTAAAAAAATATGTTTTTCATGCTTAGAAGAAACAACTATTTCTAATTTGAATAAGGGGTATTGTAAAAAATGTTACAATCAAAAATTCGCATATCGTAACTCATTACCAAGTAGAACTACAAGCGTAGAGTGTGAATGTGGTATAAATTATACTCTTCCACATAAACAACGTCATTTAAAATCTCAATTTCATATTAAATATATTAATAATAAAGAAAATAATGAAAAAAATTCTGATAAAAATTAATTTCTAATTAAGTTAAATAAATTTAATTAGTATTTACATCACAATTTAAAGTATTAAAATGTTTGAGGTGCGAAGTTAAATTATTAAAAAAAATTTTTCTATATAAATAAGGAAAAATTAAGTAAAAATATCAACCAAATAAAAATGAATCCATTTAATATTAAAGAATTGAAATCTAAAAATTTAAAAAATTTAAAAAAATATATTAGAGCAAATAAACATATTTTTCAATTGCCAAAATATTGGTACAATAAAAATAAAAATAGTTTATTAAACATAATAAGTGTTTTAATAGAAAAGCATAATAATGATGTTATTCAAAATATATTTCAAAATTTTGATGATTATGATTTTGATATTATTGATATTCAAGAAAAACAATTAAATGGTTCATGTTTTAACAATATGGTTGCTGATTTAGAGTTTACAAATAATGAAGAATTTGATATTGAAAAGCATTTAGAATTAATAAAAAGAAATTGTTTCAAATATTTTTTCAAAGGTTTTAAAAAATATAGTAATTTTAAAGTGTCTTTAGCAACAGCGGTAAATATTGTGATTATTGATAAAAAAACTAATAAAATTAAAGAAAGTTATGAATATTGGTATAGATCAGAAATACATTATGTTAATAAATTAAACTATACAAAAGAATTTTATTTAATGATAGAGGAAATAAATAATAAATTCTCAGAAAAATGTACAAAAGGATCTACAGCTAGCTTTGTTAGAATAGTAAAAACACATATTAGTAGAGATAAGTCTCAAATTCTTGCTGGATCATATATTCCATTTACTAATAGAAATTGTGTTAATATTAAAAATACTGATAATAAATGTATTTTATATTGTATCTTATATTCTATTTATCAAGATGTGTTAAAAATTCATCCAGAAAGACCAACAAAATATAAAAAATATCTTGAAGATTTAGAAAATGATGATACATTTAAAAATCTAAATTTAGAATTTCCATTTATAATTAATGAAGAAAATGTTAAAAAATTAGAAGATTATTTTAATATTACCATGAATTTTTATCATTATGATTCAGAAAAAAATGATGATGAATATTACCAAATTCAATTAATGTATAAAAGTAATTCTTTTGGTTCTTTAGTTAATGGATTGTTCAGAAAACATATTAATATTTTATATATAGAAGAAAATATTACTAAAGAAAATTACAAATCTCATTTTGTATTAATTAAAAATTTATCTGGATTTTTAAGTGGTAAAATTCATCATCAGCATGAACATCTACATATTTGTAATAAATGTTTTAAACATTTTGAAAAATCTGATGAATTAGAAGAACATATAAAAACATGTTATTTATTAAAAGATGATAATAATATAATACAAAATATAAAGTTACCTAAAGAGGGTGAAAATATTTTAAAATATAAATCTAATGGTGCAGAATTATTTCATCCATATACTTTATATGCTGATTTTGAATGTACTTTGGAAAAAATTAATAAAAAAAAATCTGACAAATGTAAAAATACAATATTACTTCATGAACACATTCCAAATAGTTATGGTATTTATAACACTTATAACAAACAATATATTTCAAAGAATACTTCTAATAGAAAAGTGCTATTGAAATCATTCTTAGATAATTTAATAAAATATGCTAAAGATTATTATGAAGTAAGAAAATTGAATAATATAATTCAGGATAAAGAATCGATATTAAAGTTTGATAATACTAACAATTGTGAAATTTGTGATATTCCATTTTCTGAAGAAAATAAAAAATGTTGGGATCATGACCATACAACTGGTAAATATAGAATGGCTTTATGTAATAAATGTAATCTAAAGTTAAAGATGCCAAAATTTTTACCAATTATTATTCATAATTTAAAAGGTTATGATTCAAAATTATTTCTAAAATATTTAGATGAATTTCATCCTGAAACTGAAACTAGTGTTCTAGCAACGAGCACTGAAAAATTTAAACAAATTAAAAAACCAGTTATTGTAGGTGAAACTAAATATTTAAAATGTAAAAATGAAAAATGTAAATATCAATATAATTTAAAGACAAGAAACACTTGTCGTAATTGTAATTCAACAGATTTAGAATTATATACAGTTGTCGAAAAAATAGAATTAAGATTTATAGATTCAATGGAATTTATAAATACTTCATTAGATAAAGCTGTTAAAAATTTATTAGATGTTAATGATATATATTGTGTAACATGTAAGAAAATAAGAAATATAGATTATGTATCTTATAAAGTTAGTAAAAATACTGAGAATAAAATATATGCTTGTAGTATTTGTTCAGTTTGTAATACTAAAAATATAAAACCTATTAATTTTGATCATTTAGAAAACTTTAATAATATTTTTAAAAATCTATCATTAAAAAATAAATGTTATTTACTTAGAAAAGGTGTATATCCATATGAATTTATTGATGATTATAAAAAATTAAGTATAACAGAATTTCCAAATCTTGAAAATTTTAATTCATCATTAAATGGAAATATTAATATTAACGATTATAAATTTGCAAATAAATTTTGGAAACATTTTAATTGTAAAACATTTAGAGACTATCATAACTGGTATTTGAAATTAGATGTTATACTTTTAAGTGATGTATTTGATAATTTTAGAAAAGAATGTTTTAAAAATTATAATTTAGATCCTATACATTATATAAGTTCACCACATTTAAGTAATTCATCTGCTTTAAAATTAACCAAACAAAAATTAGAATTATTAACAGATCAAGATATGTATGAATTTTATGAAAGTGGAACTAGAGGTGGAATATCACAAATTGCACATAACTATGCTAAAGCTAATAATTGTTATTATTACATTTCCGAAGGAAACGGTTCACAGAGTGAACATATTGACCATGTCAACGGTTACCGAAAGGAACATGTTGACTCTGTCAACGGTTCACAGAGTGAACATGTTGACTCTGTCAACGGTTCACAGAGTGAACATGCTGATATTGTAGAACAAGTTTATAAATTAAGTAAAGAGGAAGCTTCTCTTAAAGGTATATACGATTCTAAAAAATTAACAAGTTATATTTTATATTTAGATGCAAATAATTTATATGGATGGGCCATGTCACAAAAATTAAGTGTTGGTAATCATGAATGGTTAAATGAAGATGAAATTAAATATTTTTGTAATGTTGATAATATTTTAAATAAAGATTTTGATGATAATAATATTGGATATACATTAGAAGTTGATATAAGTATTCCTCCGGAATTACACAACTTTTATAATGATTATGCTCCAGCACCTCATCATTATGTTCCACAATTTGAAGATTTATCACCAAATCAAACAGACTTAATTAATAAAGGGATTGGTAGTAAACCAAATGATAAAATTAAAAAATTAATGTGTACGTTGTTACCAAAGAAAAATTATATAATTGATATAAGATTATTAAAAGAATATTTAAATAATGGTGTAATTTTAACTAAAATTCATAGAGGTATTAAATGTAGACAAGAAGCATGGTTAAAAAATTATATTGAAAAAAATACAACACTTAGAAAAGAAGCTAAAAACGATTTTGAAAAAGATTTTTTCAAACTTATGAATAATAGTGTATATGGTAAGCAAATGGAAAATGTTAGAAATAGACTTAATGTTAGAATAGTTAAAACTGAAAAAATTATGAGAAAACTAATAAGTAGAAATACATATCAATCAAGAAAAATAATAGATCATAATATGTGTGTAGTGTTTGGTAAAAATACAAATATTAAATTAAATAAACCTATCTTTGGAGGTCAAAATATTTTAGATTTATCAAAATTATTAATGTTTAAAATGTATGTACAACTTAAAACTAAATATGGTAATAGAATGAAATTATTAGGAACAGATACTGATTCATTTATTCTTTATTTTTGAGGTAAACATATTGATGATGATTTTGATATTTATTCTGAAATGAAAGATGATCTAGATAATTATGATACCAGTGATTATATAGATAATTTTCCAATTGAAGATTTAAAATCTAATATTAATAAAAAAGTACCAGGAAAATTTAAAGATGAATATAATGGAATACCAATTAGAGAATTTTGTGGACTTAGAAGTAAAATGTATGCATTTAAGACCGATGTTTGTGATAAAAAAGTTTGTAAAGGAATAAAGAAAAATAATATTAAAAAGTTAACAATTGAAGATTATAAGAATTGTTTAATTAATTTAAAAAATAAAAATGAAACTGTTCATAATATTAGATCATATGATAATAAACTATATACTACAGAAGAGAATAAAATAGGATTGTCACCCTATGATGATAAGTTTTATTTCAATAAAAAGTTGAATAATAATGATAACGATAAGTTAAATAAGACTTACAAATTACCCTGGGGACATTATGAAATAGGAAATGTAGGTAACTAAAACGAACCCCTCCTATTTACTATACATTAAATTATTAATTATATTAGATTAAGTTTTTTTTTTTAATTTCAAATGAAATATGATGTGAACATATTTCAACGATGTTGAATATTTGAATTTTTATTTTGATTTATTATTTTTGTTTATCATTTATATATGTATGAATTTTTTAAATTATTTTTGAATTATATTTGTTTCAATTTGTAGTTTACTTTCTTCAATATCTGTTTCACTTTCTTCAATATTTAATTGTTTTATATATTCATCTACTTGAATACTTTTATCAATCTTATTATTAGTTTCATCATTTTGTTTAGTAATATTATTTTGATTAATATTGTCTTTATTTTGTAAAACTAAATCTTTAAGATAATTATCAATTAAAATTTGTTTTTCCGAATAACTATCCAATTGTTTTTCTAAACTGTTTTTAAAATTTTCAATATTTGTTTCTATAAAATCTACTTGTTTAGTTATGTTAATAATATCTTGATTTAAATTATTTTCTAATTGTTCTATTTCTTTATATACAACACCAAAAGCTACCACATTATCTTTTTCTTGTTTTTCAACTTCTTTTTGAAGTAGTTGATTTAATTCCATTAATTTACTAATAATATCTTTCATTTGATCACTATTTGAACGAATTTCTTCAACTTCATTTTCTAATGATATTATTCTATTAAGAGAATATTCATTAGATGAATTTATTTCTGAAAAAGATTTTTGTCCAAACTTATCAATTCCCATTTATTAGAAAAAAATTTTTTAATTTATTTAAATTTATATGTAATTTAATTAAACAGTTAATACGTTTCCTTCGGAGAGAGTCAACATATTTTCTTCTCTTAGTTCCTCAATAATATTCATAATTTCATTATGTATTTCTGGACTATCATTTCCTGCATTATACTCTCCTAACAACAAATTTAATCTATCTTTTAATTCATTAATATCATTCCAATAAACACGTTCACATTGTGAACGATTCGCAAAACGAACATATTCAGTAGGTAAACTAGTTTTAATTTTAAAATTTTGTAATGATTTTGAAAGATTATTTTTTGAATTTAAACCAGATCCTACTTTTTCTTTTATAATTTTATTTTTAATCAATATTGGTCTAATAAAATTCATATATTTATTTCCAACGCTAGATTTAATACGTTTAGAACTTTTGTCATTATTTTGCATGTAAGCATATGTTGATAATATAATTTCTTCATAATTTTGTAAATCATTATTTGTTACAGCTGTTGATGGTTCTTTTAAAGTTATTAATTCCCATAACCCTTTTGTTCCATTATAAGTTTTATTACTTAAAATAATATCATTATTACTAATTTTTACTTCAGTATTACCAATCCATAAATCTTTTCCATCTTCAGATCTTAGACCAAAAATATTGTCACATAATTTCATATCAGAATTATTTAAATTTAAATATTTCATTGCCATATTTCCAATTTTTTCTGAAATAAATTGTACTGGTGTAGATAACGTTTCATTTGCACTACGCAAAAGAGCGTCTTTTGATGTTGATGGAGTTAACTGTTCGCTTCGTGAACATGTGCTAGTTGTTGGTGTACTTTCAACTAATTTTTGTTTGTTTGTTTTTCTAATTGGTGATAGTTGCTTTTCGTTAAATTCATTAGTTTGTAAATTCATATTATTGTCAAACGGTTTGGACTCCGTTGAAACATATTCACTTTGTGAATGTCCATCTATTGTTTTTTTATATGATTGATTTAAATCTACTATTAAATTTTTAAAGCTATCATTTAAATTGTGAACATTAATAACTGATTGATTTAATGGTTCAATAATTGCTTGAAGATCTTCATTAATTTTTTCTTGTTTTATTACTTTGTTTAAATTAAATTGTTGAAGTTTATTTTTTAAGTCTTTTTGTGTTTTAATATATTCTTTTAAAACTTTATCTGATATCATTGTTATTTAATTAAAATAAATTTTAAATATTTTTGAAATGGATAAAGATGAATTTATTGATACTAAAAATAATGATTTTAAAATAGCAAAAGAGTTGCATAAACCAGTAAGAAAAAATTTTGAAAGAAGAAAAATTATTACTAAAGGCATAAATGAACTATGGGCAGCAGATTTACTAATTATGACAACAGTTAATGTTAGAATTAATAGAGGATACAAATATATGCTTAATGTAATTGATACATTTTCTAAATTTGCTTATATAGAACCATTAAAAAAGAAAGATGGAAAAACAACTTCTGAAGCATTTTTAAATATTATTAAAAAAGCAGGTTGTGCACCAAAATTACTTCATACAGATTCTGGTAAAGAATTTTTAAATAAACATTTCCAAGAAGTTTTAGATAAATACAATATTAACATGTATCAAACATTTAGTGAAAAGAAATCATCAATTGTAGAAAGATTTAATAGAACCATTAATGAAAAACTAAAAATACGATTTGAAATTCAGAAAAATACTAATTGGATTGATGTAATTGATAAAATATTATATGAATATAATTACAAAGATGTACATAGAACTATTGGTATGAAACCATGTGAAGTAAATGAAAAAAATGAACAATTAATTTTTGATAATTGTTTTAAAATTAATAGAAACAATTTAGAAAAACCAGTTTTTAAAATTGGAGAAAAAGTAAGAATTCAATCACATAAAAAACAATTTGAAAACAAATATAAAAATAATTGGACTCGAGAAATATTTTATATTAGTAAAATTTATCCATCTAATCCAATAACATATTTAATAAGAGATTTAAGTTATGAACCAATATTGGGTAAATTTTATAAATTTGAACTTCAAAGAGTTCAAATTTGAAGTTTCAATTATTTTGCGTCCACCCTCTTCTAACGCTAAATACATACTGCACTTGTAACCATGTTTGACAAAGTCAAACGGTTTCGACAGAGTCGAAACATGTGTTGATGTATAAAAGCTTATCAAATATTATGCTTATCTTGCAGTTTGTGACTCGTATTCAACAGTATTTCATTTTTTTTTGGTTTGTGCTTATGCTTATTCTATTTATAGATTGTGAGCAATGTTGATAAGATCAGCATTGCTTGCTTTGCATACTACTCAGCTGTAATTACATTACTTCAGAATATGATGTTTAGATGAGTTGGTTAAGCAGTTGGAATTATAACAATAATTTTGTTGCAAGTTCAAATCTGACTCAAAGACTCTTGTTTTGAGGAGTTCGTCGTTTTTTTTGAAAGGTACTTTAAAAAATAAATGTATCCTTTTTTGTTTTTTTTTTTGAATAGATTACTTTAAATATTTTGTAATAAATATTTTAACATTTTTTCACTTAATAGACATCGACCCAACTCAAAATTTTAACTGTACCAACCTAAATTATAGTTACTAGTACATCAAAAATAGATATCTTTAATATCTTAAAAATATTAACTACGAGTAACTATAATTTAGGGTTGGACTAAATCGACCCAACTCAAAATTTTTAACTTTTTTTTTGAGATAATATAAGCTAAAAAAATGAGTTAAATGTTAAAAAATGTTAAAATTTTGAGTAACTGTAAGTTAAAAAAATGAGTTAAATGGTAAAAATGTTAAATTTTTGAGTTAAAATGATAAAAATGTTAAAATTTTAACATTTTTGATATTGTCCTGTAGCCCGGAATATACATACTACTGTCGTGTATCACAAGGTGCTTAACTGAAGAGTGCAATCTATTAAAGCTTCATTGAAATACTTGATTAATAAAAAAATTAACTTAATAAAATCAAAAATCTGCTTTTTTATTGCCTCTAGGGCGGAACAAAGTTCGCCGGGTCAGCTAGTTTTAGATATTTCAACAGGTTAAATGAAACTCTGGGGTTGCTGCTGAATTGAAAGAGAAAATATAAGGCACGCATTGATTTACATCTCTGCATGAGTTGAGAAAGAAATAAAGAAAAACTACCAAATTTTATTCGAGCATAATTTATTTAAATTTATTTTTTATTTCAATTTTTTATGTTTAATTTATTATTTATTTACATTTATTACAATATCCAGAATTATTTAATAAATATAACTCACATTTATTAAAATATCAGCTTCACTCTCTTTAGCATTTGTAAGCCGACAGATGTCTGTAAACATTTTGAAATGCATGAAAGGCAAGTGTTAAAGAATCGGTGCTGGGTCTCTCATACATACATACATATACATATTATATATATACCCGTGCATGGAAAATTAACAATTCGATTAGTTCACTGAGGCAGGTATTTCTTCCTCTAGTTTTCGATAATGGATAGAAATGAAATCAATGCAAATACAAATACAATACTGCATTTATATACTAACTACAAATGCAACAAAAAACCACAGAATTAACGCTTTAACTTATTTCTTGTTTTTGTACAATGTATGCTTTAGTAAAACAAATTAAGCGCTGTGTTCTATGCATACTGGTTACCTGACGGTACAAGTTATAAGCGCATAGTAATTAGAAAGTAAAAGCATACATACAAACGCATCTAATAAAAATACTTAAAAAATAGAAAAAAACGTCTTCTTCCGTGACAATGCGACAGTTGTACGCATTGCCGTGACCAGGATTCGAACCTGGGTTACTACGGCCACAACGTAGGGTCCTAACCACTAGACGATCACGGCTACAGAAGACTTATTTTTATTATGAACAAACTACAAACAAATCATATACGCCAGCCAAACTACCTCATATTGCTTGTATTTATTTACTCATTGTTGTTTTTGTTTCTATTTACTTCTCTCAACCACTACCACTCTTTTCTAAATACAAGTTTGCTTGTTTGTACACTCGTTTGTGCGCTCGTGCATTAGCAACGCTGCTTGCTATTCAATAGTGTAGCACTGCTTAGCCGTCTGTTACCAGAAACTGCTTTAGCGACTGTGTGAATTTTTTCTTGCATTGCGCAAGTCCGTTAATGGAATGGAGAGTGGTGCTGTTGTTGATATGCTGATAAGACAGTTAAAAATAGATTTATGTTGCGTCACTGAACGAATATTAGGTATTAGCAGTTTTTGTTGTATAATTACGAAATTCATGTAGTTAAGAATTTATGTAGGTAAATATACAGTTGCGTGCAACTAATTAATAGCAACGCTGAGATAAATAGCCAGATTATATGTGGATTTTATGGCGTTTTTGGCCCAAAGTTTCAAATTTTATATCCCAAGTACAAATACTAGTATATTTGTTGAAATATAGCCTGGGACTGGTTTTTTAATGCACACATTTTCCCGATTAAACTCGTATAATTTTATATTAAAAGCAGGTCGCGCACCTAATTAGCAAGACTTGATTTTTTATGTCAATTATCTTCGTAAGTTTTTCTTTGATTTCCCTGAAATTTTGCTAGAGCATTTAGGAAGTACTCTGATTTAGAAACAAAAAAAAAACGATGTTTTAGAAATAATGTTTTATTTTATTTTTTATTTTTTTTTGTCGGGACAACTAGCAAGTGCAGCACTCAGACATTAATTGAGTCCATTGTACTACACTTGGATTCCCTTTTAATTTTCTTTAAATCTACCTGATCTCCGAAGAAATCTGAGTAGATCTTGTGATGCCAAGGAGCCAAGTTAACGCCTGTTGAAAGTTTCCTTTGTCTACAATTTCCCTAATTAGACTACTTCGTGATCAAACTGTTTGAATTTAATTTAGGTCAGGAATGTGTGATGCTACTGAGTGTAATAGTGGCTGCGTGCTGTTCTTTAGTGAGTCATACTGCCTTTTTCGACATGGATTTTTTTATTGTAATATCAAACCATGTTAAAATCCATTTTTTTGTAATTTTTAGGAGTTTGCGTTATCGCTGTTTAAAGATTAGGGAGGGTCTGAGCATCTTGGCTGCATGTTATTCTTTAATTTTTTCCTAAATTAATTAAATATAAATGTTTTGGTGCTAAGCTGCAGAGAAAACCTACGTCAATAAAACTCATCTATGCATGCATGTGCGTTTGTTTCAAAATATTTGACAACTATTTCGGTGCATACCTGATATAAATAACAATTTCAATCTCAACTCTTTATGAGAAAAAGTAAAAATCAGCAGAAAAACTGAGAAAAAATCAACTCCTTACTGGTCAAAAACGAATACCGTAAGCAAAAGCTCCGACAAATAGATGTTCGTACGAATATAGCTCCTGAAACCAAATGATTAGCAGACGATTGAACAGAGCAAATTTATTTGGGGAGCACCCGCTGAATTGACTCGTGACCCATATATCAAAGCACAAGTCACACATAGCTATTTGAATCTCCAATCTCACTTTATATGTAAAAAGTACCTCAAAAGCACCCACCGTACCTGCATTGCTGCTTCCCGTAAATTTCCTATTACCTTTTGTGGAATTCACTCATATATAGTATTTTAACGATATTCGCATTGTTATCTTTCCTTAACCTTTCCATAAACGTCGCGTTTCATAACAAAAACCGATAAGACAAAATTAGCAGTTTTGGTTATCAAGTCGATTAACCTAAAGTTAAAGACAATAATTTTGGTGTAGGGAAATTGCAAAAACTTTAAATGTTAAGGTTAAGTACAGACTCTGCTGAGACCCTAGCTTCTCAGCTTGACAGTCAATGTAGAGGTTCCAGAACAACAGAGATCTCGACTGAAAAGCAGGTAAATCTTATAATCTTCAAATTTATTCATTTCTAAATTTTGCTTTTATATTACTCGATTCTAGCTGCCTTGCGATTTTCACAACTGGATTTGATCCGCCAGGTGAGCAATGGCGAATATCCAGTAGCCAGTCGTCCGTTTTTGTGTAATAAATGCAATCAACCCCTCAATGCACTACTGGCACCCAAGGCGAATTGATTACTGAAGATGGCGTCTTCCCAAAAGAGTTACTTTATTTTTCGCGAATTTGGCAAGTCTGATGTCAGGCTCCTTTCCAATATAAAAGAAACGAACAAAAACAAACAAAAGGAGGGCGAATTATGTTTTTGTGAAAATTCAGTGAATCGCTTGGCAATATTGTGAGTATGTGAGACTTAAATTAAGCAAACCAATGAAAACGAAGTGCCGTGTTTTAAGTTATATATAGGGTGGGCCATGTAAAATTTGCTTTTTGAATCGACTATAAAAAAAAACTAATCAATATTTTTTCAATTTTTTTTTTATTTTGAAGATTGAACATTGTCATTTATGAATGAAAAATAATATCGTTCAAATGACTGTCAGGACTGGCTTTACAGTAGGCCATTCGATCAACCCAATTTTTAAGCAAATTTTCGATTTTTTGGGCTCCAATTTCATGAATGGCAACTTCGATTTCGTATTATAAAGCATCAATCGTCTCTAGATGGTTCGCATAGCATTTGTCCTTAACGGTTCCCCACAAAAAATAGTCCAACGGGCTTAAATCACAGCTCCGAGGCGGCCAATTGATATCGGAATTTCGGCTGATTATTCGGTTTTCAAAAACGGTAGCCAAAAGTTCGAGTGTAACTTTGGCAGTGTGACAAGTTGCACCGTCCTGTTGAAACCAAATGTCGTCCATGTCATCTTCTTCAATTTTTGGAAACAAAAACTCGTTGAGCATGTCACGGTAACGATGGCCCGATGATGCCGCCAGACTAAAAACCGCACCAAACAGTGACTCGTTGTGGATGTATTTGCTTCTCTACAGTAACGTGTGGATTTTCTGAGCCCCAAATCCGATAATTTTGCTTATGGACGTAGCCACCGATGTGAAAATCAGAATAGAAGAAGAAGACTCACCACTTTGGAAATAGGTTTTCAATATTTCCCAATTTTGTTCAAGCGTATAGCGTCCCATTTCGTAAATGTCAAATCTTTAAGTAAATTATGAACACATTTGACATGACATTTGTGTTACCATTCTCAAAGAAATAGGTGGTTCAAAAAGCAAACCCTATATGGCCCACCCTGTACAGTTAAAATTTTCAAAAAATCGATTTTTTTTTCTTAACAAGAAAATTCCAGAAAATTTAATATCGTTCCTGTGAATATTTCCGAAGTTATGGTGTTTCCAAAGTCGGTGACCAAGATTACTCGAAAACGGTTAAGCCGATCGAAGATTTTTTCTCACCGAAGGCCGAAATTTTGGTAAAAAATCAATTTTTTGTTTTGAGGAGCCGCCACTTCGTCAAAAAAATGTATTTTGCTTATTCCTTGGATTAATCAATAGATTTAACATTCCTTTAACGAAATCTTTTTGGCTTTTGGATTTTTAATTTCAGAAGATCCAGTTCAGAGATATAGTGGTCAACGCAAAACCTGTTTTTTGAGAGGAGCTTCCGCTGATCTCCGGGCTCCTTTCCAAATAAATATTTTTACTACATACTTACATGCTTAGAATATTCAATTTCCAAACTCATCGCGGTGTTCACTGGTCACTGGGTGATCGGTACTCATGCGGAGAAGCTTTGAATTCCGTACAACCCCTATTGCAGAAGCTGTGGGGATCCTGCAGAGAAAGAGACTTTTTCTGCACATGTCCGGCTCTGGCGGCTAGGCGCTTGAGATTCCTTAGCGTGCCCTTTGGAGGTGACTTGAAGAAATTCTCCAGCCTAGATTCCTTTTCTCTCCTCCACTACATCAACAGCACTGGATGGCTGTAGAAGGTTTTCTCTTCCCAAAATTTTTCTTTTCACAGGAAGTGGTCCACATTATGGTATCAAAACGGCACGTAAGTGCTACTTGAAGTGTGCCTGTGGCACTCTTGCCATTTTACCTACCTACCTACCTACCTACGCAATATATCCAATGCTTCCAGTCTGTTCATGTCTGACAATTTAATGGCCCATATTTCCGTGTCGTATCACAGTATTGACCATACATAGCATTTTATGAAGCGTATTTTTAGTTGCAGATTTAGGTCGCTATATTTTAGGACTTTGCCATATCTAAGAAGTGCGGACCTTGCCATTTCAATGCGAGATCTTATTGCTGTTGAAACATCTCAATGCCATTCTGGTAGATGGATTTCGTTTAAGTGTTTGTTAATCTATTTCTTTATATTGGAACAGTTAGGGTTTCTTGTTGTCATTAGTGGAGATTTATATGAAGATTCAGAGACGGTTAAAAAACCGAGAATTTGTTGTGCAACAATAAGCTTCGTAGACGAATTGTATTTATTAATAGAAACTATCATTTTTTGTCAGCATCAATTTTGAAATTACAGGCAAAGGCATTGACGTTATTAGCACAAGCTGAAGAAAAAATTAACAGTTGTTAATTTGTCACCCGCCTTTCGATTCACGTTGCAAAACTACAAGTTCATTCGTCAACAACGACCATACAATGCAAAGAAAGGAAAGAACCAAACTGCGCTATCCATCGGGCCGACAATTTCTTCATCGCCAACTCAGCATGTCAAAGATTAATTGCCGCTCGGGTCGACAAACTTATGGCCTCTGTTACTTTGAGCACTTTCGTTCGTCGATCAGCGAGAATCATGTCGCGGACTTTCTGAATGATTCCCTCGGTAACCACGTCTGTCGGGCATTCTGGTCGCTCCTCATCAAAAACGGATGTTCGCCCACCTTTAAATTCGTTGAACCAACATCTAACTGTGATCATAGATGGCAAAGCGTCCAACTTTGCTTTTATCTCCTCTCATTTTTTCCCATCCTAAAACATCCTTTTTTCACCTTAGCGAAAATCACGAAACACGTCTTACTCGAATAGCTGCCAAGTCCAAACTAACCTACCAATCAGTCTCAAATTTGTTTTGCCGTCGTTTGATAGATGGCAGCACACGATGCTAATACCGACTTCCCTCAGGAACGCCCTCTGCCATCAAACACGGATACTTATTGAACCGCACTCATACAGACTCTAATTTTTTTCAAATAGAAGAACAGCCAGCACAGTTTTTTTTTTTTGTATTATAAACTATATTTTTATAAAAAGAAGAGAGTTGTTTATTTATAATTTGGAAGACGGTGTATAAGGCTCAAAATCACCAAGGTTGCGAATTTCAAAATCGGTTTTATGACAAAAAAAATGGCAAGCTATAATGATGACTATTAGTTTATACTGTTGCTTAATTTGTATATTTTTAAACCTTGACAAGGCAGCGCACAGAATTCCTTATTTTTTTATCTGCTTTCGCTTTTCTCGTTCGGTCATATCAGTAATTTTCTTCCCTTTTTTCTCTGCCTTTTTTTTCCATAATATTCTCTGTCCTTAGCCCGTTTAATTTCTTTCTGCCCTTCAGTCATCTTATCCAAAAACTTTATTTTTCTAGCATTCGCCTTTTCTCTTTGGCGCAAATAACCTGCACTATCCTTTTTAAGCTTTTTTTGAGATTTTGTTTAATCTTTTTTTTCTTTATCAGGAGTTTCCACTATGCTGCAATTATAAAGAAACAAAATTTTCAAATAAATTTATTAAAAAATTGTAAATGATTCGCCCTTAGAAATAACAATCATCATTCCGAGAACGCAACAGTCATTTCGGGAACGTGTCCTCATGCCCGGGAACGTTTCCGAAATGACGATTTCAAATAAGCGCGCGCTTTGATTAGACGGCGGCCATCTTAAATGCGTTCTGGGATTGTCAATAGGAAAATATGTGAGGTTACTTTGTTATTTCGTGTCGTAAAAAAGAATTTCATCAATAATTAAATGTAATAATTACGTTCACGAATTGACGGACTATTGATGTACGCTCTACGAATATTGAATTGAAAGGTACTTACCATTTAGATTTATTTTATTCGACGATAAATACTCTGACAGCCCGCTTTGTTATTGTTTCCTTCCTCGACTGCCGTTAGACACCGAATGGCTGCGTTCACTTAAAATTATTTTTGATCTATTATCGATACGGTCACTGAAATGACTTCTGCGTTATCGGACAAACTATATTGGACATTTTTATAGTTAAAAATAAATAGTCTTTTAGTATCCTTTCTAAAACTAAAATTGTATAAAAAATACGGTGTATTAAGTAATAAAATGTGTAACTTACCTTACATTTTTATATTAAATTTTGGATTTGTTGCTGAAGATTGTACATTAGGACGCGTTCACGAAATGATTATCCATGCATGTAGATTGATTGTATATTATTTAAAATTTGCTTTATTAATTAGTTATATTGTTTGATGTACACACAAAATCGGTTAGTTGAAGTAATTAATAATTTTTTTTTCAATTAATAAGTCAAGATTTAAGACATTAAATTGCTAGCAAAGCCAATACTGCACCTTGGTGATTTTGAGCCATATGAGAAGAAATCGTGCTTGAAAATTTTTCAATATTTCATCAAAACTTTCAACTTGTTAACCAAAAATTTTAGAATTTTTCTGGGTATGCAGTTTCATAGCTCATTAATAAGGCAAAGTAGAGACTTTAAGTGACTCAAGTGTTGAGTTTTGGATATGTTTTTTGTTGACGATGTTAAGCTATTTCTTCTACATAAAAAAATTGGAGCATTTACTATATAGGGAAGAAAAAGCGTGACAGCTCAGCGAAAAAATTCTGATCTTTGTGTGGATATACAGTGTATTCTCTCTTAAGCGGACACCCAAGGGACTGAAAATTTTATCGCCTTATGAGAAAAGTGTAAAAAAAGTTAGCAATGTGTTATGGGAGGCTTGTCCACTCCAAAGGAAAAAAAACTAATTTTTTTTAAGATTTGTGGTATGCACTGAAAAAGTGTCCGCTTATGGCAGCTGTCCGTTAGGCGAGAGTATACTGTATAGTGAATTTAAAATTCCATTTTGTTTCTTTTGTGTTGAGTTCAGTTAATTTCTTGAATTCAGTTCAATTTCATTTAGAAATATCTAATTTAAAAAATGTCAGCAAAATTGTACCCCAAACAAGCTTCGAAATTAAATTTCCAGTGAATGACTTCAAAGGAATCAGCCAGCCTCACTGGCTGCACCATCAGCAGTAGGAGCGCATAGGAGGAACAGCGCGAGAATCATTGATGCAAGTGAAGTGTCTTTTAATTGGATTCATTTATCAATGTGCAGCATAGAGGAAAAATTGACGGAAACAACAACAACAGCAACAACAACAACAATATTATTGAGACTAATAACAACAAGAACAATAAAATGCAATTTTTCTCCAAGCAAAGCGAAAAAACTACTTAGAAAATGAAAGAACTAGGATATTTGTTTTTGATTTTTTTTCCTTTGCACACACACACACTCATACACTCACACAGACACAAACACGCTTCCTTGAACGCCACATATGAGCGCCGAAGCGCATATTCAAATATTCAATACACTTTAGTGCACTGCAAACATAACAACAACAGTTAGCGGCAACAATAACTGGCATGTAAATGAAAGCATAGAAATAAGTGGCAGTCCAAGTGTGTGAGTGTGTGTGAGTGAGTGTTTGTTAGTTTGTTTGTGTTGCATGCATGTCCTGCTTTCAGTACACTCAACATCAGAAGCATGTCCTGTTTAATTACGATATTTTTTCCGAAGCGAAAAAAATGAGCGCAAAAGAAACTAAGCGCAATGAAGAAACAAAGCGAGAAAAAAGTATAATTTTTGAAAAAGCATTGAAAGCAGCCATAAAGCATTTTCTGCGCTTCACTTTGTACTTTCCAATTCAATTATTTTGCCGCAAAACATGCACACACACGAGTGGGTGGCACGGGGGAGCGGGGTCGGTTGGAAAATTAAAAAAAAGGAAAAAAAATCATTTATTAAAAACAAAAAAAACAACAAATGTGGAAAAAATTGAATGCTTGAAAATGAACGAATCAAGCGCGATGGCCAAACCCACTCGGCATCACAAAAGTGTAGATTTTTTTCGTTAATTTGCATACGAGTCGCTACATATATATGTGTGTCTCAATATCACAGCACATATTAAGTACATGGAGTGATATGTATGTGCATATGTATGTATTTTCTCATGCCAGTGGCAGATCGAAAAAAGGATGTGCCTTTCTTTGGTTTCCGAGCAGGAAGCACCGAAAGTCTTTACCTTAGAGATTTTGATGCAACTCATCTTTCAACCGTCCAAACATCGTTCCAACGGTACTATCGTGACGTATTTCATTGCGAGGTGATTTGTGGACAGAGCTCAACGCTCGAATCTATTCACGCCGGTGTGAAGCTTCGCCGCAACTCATTTTTCTACCGTCAAAATATCGAGGCGATTTAAGGACAGAGTTTAACGCTAGAAGTTGTTCACGCCGATGTGAAGCTTAGCGCAACTCATTTCCCCACCGTCCAAATATCGGTCCAACGGTATTACCGTCGCGGGGCGGTTTGTGTAGTTTATTGAAAGTTGCATCCATTTCATTGGTTTTGAAATGAACATAGCGAGCAAAAGTCCACGCTTCGCCTTTCATCATTTGATAATTTCACTTTATCTAAATGACGACATTCCAATTTCACGTCAATAATGGACTTCATTATATGATAAGAAAAAAAATCTTTTTCTTCTTGATTGGCGCGATAACCGCTTAAGCGATTTTGGCCGAGTTTAACAAAGCACGCCAGTCGTTTCGCTCTCGTGCTAACCGGCGTGAAGTGAAACCAAACCTTTCTTCACCTGATCTTTCCAACACAGAGGAGACCTTCCTCTTCCTCTGCTACCACCAGCTGGTCCCGCATTGAGTACGTTCAGAGCCGGAGCGTTTGCATCCATTCGGGCAACGTGACCCAACCAACGAAGCCGCTGGATCTTCATTCGCTGCACTATGTCTATATCGTCGTATAGCTCATGCAACTCATTGTTCCATCACCTATGGTACTCACTGTCACCAACGTACAAACGTCTAGAAATCTTCTAAAGAATCTTTTTCTCCAACACTTCAAGGTACACCTCATCGGATGTTATCATCGTCCAACCTTCTGCGTCATACGTTAAGCCGGACATGATGAGAGCCTTATAAAGTGATAGTTTTGTACGTCGAGAGAGGATTTTATTACTACTTAGGTGGCCATAACAACCCGTTACCGAGTTACGGTCGACCTCATTAGCTCTCTCCAGGCGCCTCTGCTCCGCGCGCGCCTTCTCCAATTCTGTATACCAAACGAGCATAGGGTTTCCTCCACCTGGTCTCTCCACCGGAGCAATTGTCTTCCTCTGCGTCGGCTTCCTTGGACTTCGCTCTCGAACATCTTCTTTGCTGAAGCTTCTTCACCCATACGCACGACATGCCCTAGCCAACGCAGGCGTGGGATGGCGATGCGTTGAACTACGTCAATGTCGGCGTAGAGCTCATACAGCTCGCGGTTCATTCTTGAATGGTAGTCTTCGCCAACGCGCGCAGGACCGAAGATCTTACGAAGAACTTTTCTCTCGAACACCCCTAGAGCGACTGCATCGCTTTGTGACACTACCCATGCCTCTGCGCCATAAAGCAACATGGGTATTATGAGCGTCTTGTAAAGTGTAAGTTTGGTCATGCGAGAGAGGGCTCGACTACTCAATTCTCCGTTTGGTAGATGCCAAGATAAATAAATTCTGGCACAACTTCGAAGGTATAGTTGTCCGCATAGACGTACGTTCCAACACGTCGTGTGTTCCGCGTTGTAGACAGTATATACTTCGTTTTACCCTCGTTCATCGCCAGACCCACTCGTGATGATTCCTTTTCGATAGCAGAAAACGCAGCGCTGACATCTCGCTTACAGCGGCCGATAATGTCAATGTCATCGGCATACGCAAGGAGCTGGACACATTCGAACGCAGCTTTATAGTCGACAAAGAGATGAGGGATGTCGACCTGCTTTTCATGGGTCTTTTTCAGGATTTGGCGTAATGTGAAGATCTGGCCGATGGTGAACTTACCACGTCTGAAGCCGCAATGATAAGGCCCGATCAGTGTGTTGGCAAGCGCCAGCCGCTTTGTTATTCTTGAGCCGCTGAATGGCAACTCTGACTTCGTAATGACTAGGTGGTGGAACGTCCAAATTATCGTCGATTGGTGTTATCGGGTCATCTTCTACTGGGGCGGAATTGTGTGCGTCATCGCCAGCAAGTAAATTGCAGAAGTGTTCCCTCCATATGCCCAGTGTGGACTGTGTATCCATAACCAGATTTCCGTTTTTATCTCTGCAGGCTGATGGTCCGGTCTTGAAACCTTGTGTCAGACGCTTGACTTGTTGATAGAATTTTCGAGCATCATTCCTGCCCCTGTACTCCTCTAGCAACTCACGCTCACGCTTCTCCTGTTCTCGTTTCTTGCGTCTGAAGAGGCGCCTTTCTTCAGATCTCTGGTTCCTAAATAAAATAAGTCTCTTTTGCAGCGTTAGATTAAAGAAGTCACACGACAGCGAGTAGTATCAAGGAGCTCGGAGAGGTCCTTCCCAACTCTGACGGCGCTGCTGGTATTGAGAAGTTCGAGAACTATCTCCTCCATAATTTAAGCATTCCCTGGATGTTAGTGACCAGTTTACCGTCTTTGTTCTCTCAGGAAAGCGCCTTGGTCTTGAAATCTTCTGTAAGCCGCCAGATTTATTGAAAAAGTTGACTACTTTTAGACTGATCGAATGGACCATGTAATTCGTAGTCAAGACAGACATATGTCGGATATCAAATTTAATAAATAAATGCCATGAAATTAACTAATAAATAAATATTTGGCGCGTGCACCCTTTTTCGGTGTTTGGCCGTGCCCCTCCTCTTATTTCTGGCGTGCGTCTTCATGTTGTTCCACAAATGGACGGGCCTACAATTTTAAGCCGATTCCGAACGGCAATGATTTTTATGAGGAACTTTTTATGGCTCTCGGAAGTTTGCCATAGCCTGCCAAGAAGCGACCGCTATTAGAAGAACCTTTTTCTTCATTTTGGTGTTTCTTGCACGGAGATTCGATCCTACGTATTCCGAATGGTAGTCACGTACCAACCCATTCGGCTAGGGCGACCGCATGAAATTATTTACCAGCTCTTGAAAAGCACTCGATAGAAGAAACTATCTGAAATCCAGGCGCCCCGAACCTTCTAGCTACTGTTCCCGCATTCACGATCGGCACATCAGGTCCACAACAAAGAGATCGCTCCTCGTTAGTTGGAGTTACATAACAAAAAGTACAATTAGATTAATCTTCCAAAACTTACTGTTAGGCCAAGACTTTACTTCTAAGCGATCCAGTAATTCAACCTTTAATTCAAAAAAAAAAAAAAGAAGAAAAAAAAAATACCAGTCTAACGGTTAGACGCGATAGAAGTGAAACCTTCCGTGAAACAAACTGAGAGAGAATGAGACGAAAGCAGCATTAGGAGCGGGATAATTATAGGTTCATTATAATATTGCTATAAAGTTCATATTTTATTTTCTTCATTTTATTATTATTCATCCTCAATGTTTTCAATTTCAACAAATGATACGAGTGGCTTATGATAGCTAAAATATGATACAAATGCTTTGGTTTCGATGTTGTCAACATATCTTTGAAATACCGCGTCAATTGTTGTTTTTGATCGTGTTGTCGATTCAGTGCGATTGTTACACATTTTTAAATTGAATGTTGTATTGAGAAAGTCAATTAAAGGAACCGCTGTGTCCAATGCAAAATTTACGTTAAAATCGCCACCTAAAATCATTAGAACTTTTTTTTCTGTCGATATTCACGACACTTTTCTGCATTTTTTTTTTTTCGGCATAATTGCGGTAAATATTTAAAAATGAAAATATTTACGAATATAAAAATACGGACGCAATACAGCACACGCGGTTGCTATTATGAGCGTCGTAACGCGTATATTACACAGACATACACACAAACATTCGTAGGACGCTTAGTCTGAGCAAGTATTAGGTAGTGTAGTATAGGTATACATAATGCCTTCTCGCTTACCGTGGCTCCGTAATACGCAGGCGCGCACACATACGTACTAGCATACATACAAACATACATACGTATGACGCTTGAACTAAACACCAAAGCAAGTAATAGGCAGTGTAGTATACATAATACAATACTCACTATACTAGCGTGGCTCAGCAGTACGCAGCCACACACATATACGTATATCAACATATAACGCTTCGTAGCCAAGAATGTCGCTTTTTCGTTTCATTGAGTCTCAAATCACTCCCAACGATTCTAAAGAAGTTTTCACTTCAAAAGTTATGTTCCTAATCAGAATAATTAGTTATTTTATCATGATTTTTTGTCCTATAAAAGGCTTTCCATAAAGTGGTCAATTAGCTTTATGGATCCACTTCTACCCTCCGCCCCTGGTTAACACATACATACATGTATGTTTGTACCATCTCAGGTGGACATTCTACGGCTTATTCCTCATTTTTTTATGCTGTGGCCGCTTTGTTGTTTCTGCATTTCCTGCTGTTAGTTGCTCTAAAAAATGTTCCTCTTCTGATCAGCGATATATACGAGAATAATAACGAAAGAAGGCAAAATAAAACGATATACTCGTATATAGTGTACCGTTAGGCGCCTCTACCAAAATGCCAACGAGTAGGGAAAATCGAATGAAGATATTCGCAATACGCTGCCCACAGCCCCTTCCATGCCCAAACGGTTCTACTCGAAACAAATATCCACACACGCACACACACACGATCATGCATGTGTACGATTTTTTTTCAATTCTGCCACAAACCACATTTTTCGCTGCTTCATTTTTTTTGCCTTTATGCCAACCAACTCTCCGCTTTCGATGATTTTTTATTCCTTTCTGTTCCTTTTTTTCCAAATACTGATAGAGATTTTAAAATTGATGAACATTCGTTTGTATCGAATATTTAGCCGGAGTGTAGAAGAGAGAACGCAGCGGGAGCTGGTCAGTTGCCACGGCGACTAAAATACGGAGCGCAGTAGGTGTTTGAAAGGGGAAGGTGGCGGCAGGAAGTAGAAAAACTAATAGCAAAGTGGGTAAAAAATGCGCTTTCGTCCATATTTTTTACGACTAATGCCAGTGAAAGCTTGCTACATATGCTGTTGTTGTTGTTGTTGCTGTTCCTTTCCTTGCTGTTATCGGTTATTGGAGATACATAACGGTTGTTGCAGCAGCCGAGCAAGCGAAAGAGGAAAAACTAAATAAAAATTAGGAAAAAAATGCAAAAGAAAGCACAAAAAGGACGAGCACTAGCGCGCATATCCCTTTGTGTGGGCTACAGTAATTAACGTGCAACACCGCAGCACGCACACACACACACACGTAGAGCATAGAAAAAACGCCCACATAAGCTCATGTGTTTGCATGTACATACGTACCAGCATGTGATTGATGAAGAATGCGACAGCCGCCGAGAGCTGACCGAAGGCAGGAGGCAGGGGCAGGAGAGGGAGGGCTGCAGCTTGCATATCCTTGTTGTATATATCCTACCGTTACTGCACTCCACTTGTCACATATCAGTATTCAAGCACACACACGTGCTTGTGTGTGTGAGTGATTGCACCCATCGCTGCTATTGGTTAGTGCGGCTTTTATCGATGAGCGTTTGGCAAATAGCAACAAGAATTAAAAAAAAACGCCAATGTTTTGCATATTAAACGAACGAATTGGGTGCAGGACTATACGCACACCACCACACACACATATGTACGTGCATACAAACATAGCCAAATGCAGCAGCTTACGGATGAAACAAACGAAGGATCAACCAGCAACCAGCTACCAGCAAACGAACGAATGAACAGAGTGTCGGCAATCATTGGGGGCAGTTTGAGTAGCGGAAATGAAACGGCCGCATTGCGCACAAGGTGTATTTGGTCAGTGTCGTATTAGCAAAAAAAAAAAAACCAAACAAACACAAAAACAAAGAAAACGCAAAAACGAATGCAATACACAACACATTCGCAGTACATGCAAGCGCACACACACATGCATCCACATACACATCCACATCAGCTCAAATGAGTAAAAAGTTAGATGCGCTTAAAATGCCTCCCCCGTATAGCAGTCGCAACTGCCGAATTGCACCAACATCACCACTTCGGCCGCACACATCTTTTTTGCCTTCGTACTTGGCGACATGCAGGCTGCGTTGGATAGGCTGCGCGCCCACATCGTTAACATCCTGGTCGCCAGACTAACAAGCATCAAGCTTTGCACCAACCAACTGCACACATACCTATGCACGTACTTACATTTGCCGTTAGTTATTCATTTATGTATGTGGGTGTGGTTGTGTGTTTTACGCGCATCGCATCGCATCGCATTTGGGTGTTCAGCGTTTGGTGTGAGTGAAAGCCTATGCGCATAGGATGCTAATGGATTTTGGTACCGATTACTCGCAGAAATTAACGAAATTGGCAAAAAAAAGCAAAAATAATTTTTATGATCTACTCTATTAGGAAGCGTCCTGTGGGATGATACAGAAGGAACGGGACACGCAAACGGAAAGACATTCAACTAGAAATGACCAGCAGCGCTTCTTTTGATATCCAAATCAAGCAGCTCACGACTTCCGACTTCGGTCAAGTGTCCACTGGGGATCAACTAAACATCAGTTTGGATGCGAGCTGGGATGAAAAGACTCATCAGGGCCTGGAGCGTACGTTTGGCAGATGATATTCATACCGAAGCAGGTCGGTCTTACCTAAGCGCCTCGTCATATAAATCTATCTTTAACCCCGTAGCGCAAATTGGAATTCCTATGGCAACTTGAAAATTAGAGATAAAAAATAATATTCTGCGGAAGCCAAAAGGTCATGAGAAAAAAAAGTGCATGTAGCGTAGTACACATAACAGAAGTGAAACTTTCAAGGCAGACAAAGAAAGAGGAAGAGACCCGAGAGAGAATGAGAGAGAGAGAGAGAGAGAGAGAGAGAGAGAGAGAGAGAGAGAGAGAGAGAGAGAAGAATATATATCTAAATAAATTCACAAAATTTGCAGAGAATACAAAAAGACAAAGTTTACAAAAAACGGATAAGGGCCGACCGGTGTAGGTAAACGCTCGACACAAACCGCGATTCCAGGACCGCAGCGGCACAAATTACCGCAAGGCAACACCAATAAATCCGTCGCCGGAATGGATAGCACTTTATAGTACGCACAAGCACTAGCCAGAAAACGGAAATAAGCGCAAAAAAGTAGGTACCAAAAAAAAACCCAAAAAAATGGGGACCAAAAAACACCCCATTTCCTACAAGTTTGCACCAACAAACAAACGCCAAAAAGTAGGCAGTGTTGTTTCTCACTAGAAATTAGCAACCACAAGGAAAAATAGCCTAAAGTGTGTCTAAGATATATATAAAATATAGCTCTCTGTCTCCTTTTCCTCTACGTTATATCTTGTTTCTCTCTCGCGGAACAAAAATTCCTAAAACGTTGCATGGCCTTGAAATTTTACTCTCCATTCTCGCTTGTCCATCGATGCCTAAGAAGTTTCACTTCAAAATACTTGACCGCAAATAGATAAGAATAGATCAGGAGAACTTCTTAACCTCTCAAGAGAGAACAACTCGAAGGTCGGAGCTTGTGTCATCGGTCATTAGCTGTTAGGTAGGCACTCTTCTAGGCTACGAGTATTTTCTCATGAATACTTCAGAAGTTGTGGAGACAAGGAAGACGGAAAGGAAGGTTGTTCGGAATATACAATTTGGACGCTCTAACGCAACTATTCGGTATTGGGATCTATCTTACACTACATAAGGTAGTCTAATTGGATCCATGAAAAGTAAACAGTATGATTGCCGTGTTACACAGTGGTACCACAATAGACCTGGATGAGCTAAGTGAGTTGGAAACTTTAAGCTGACTGTCACAAAAACCTAGCTTAACCAAACCCCGTAGTGCTAATGTTCGTGAATACGTAAAATAAGCTTACGTAAAATAAGGTTAGTACTCTAGGGTTAAATAAGGCACACAAGGGTCGAGTTGTACGCTGGACTTGAAACCCACCACCTAAAAGCAAAGCAACTCAAGGATGATAGATTACCAGGTTCGCTATTTAGCTTTGGTGAAAAAGAAAATTGTGATGGGAAATTTGGCTGCCACGTCACTTGAGGATTTGGCAACCGAATTCTACACGATCATTTCATAAGTCATTCATACACTCGCCCAATCAATCAGATGCCAACGAAGTGTCATTGGTCGATTTTTTCCGTATACCACCAATACAATCCCAGTTTTTTTTGTAAACACACCTCAAATGACGTCATCCCATCAACAAATTCGCTTAGAGTTCAATGGCGGTCTGTTACACAGCTCGCCTTTGAACTCTTTTCTCCGTGAAAGCAACTAGCAATAAAAATCCCACCTCAAATTAAACCAGAAATAGAGGAGATTTTGACGACGAACATGACAAAGGATTTGAATTCTCTGATTTGAGAACATGCATCTGAAATGTCTGGTAGCTTAAAGGCAAAGTGACACATCTCATTGATGTAATCGTAAGCGCAAAGGCTGAAATCAACGTCTACTCAAGGATGACTCGTACGCAGCAAAGTGTAAAGACAATCGGAGCTTACCACATTTACTATGGTTGCAAGGTAAAGCAGCGCGAATTCGATGCCGGTTTTGTGGTGGGAGAGCGACTTCGCCACCAAGTACACTCGTTTACTTTGGCGGACGAGCGTCTCATCCCAACCCACATGGAAGTGATATTCTTTAGCACAGCGCTTATTTGTGTCCACACCTAAATGATAGTAGATAAGAGCGACGTGACCAAAGATCGCTTCCATGAGCTCATAAAGCAGAAACATGAGAATAAGTACTAGGCGAGTGTGCAAGCTAAGAATCTCTGGTCCCACAATCCGAAAATTCAGCATTCACAATCAAATCTCCACCAGTAGCCTGAGACTGATCGACTTTGCCGGTAGTCTAAATAAGATTATTCACAATCAAATACTGCACGAAAGAATCCATCGAGTTACTGGCTGTATTCTGATTAAAAGGCTCGAAACCAAATCATTCATGTCCAGATGGGTGGATGTTACGCCCGCATTGATTGAAATGTATGCCTGATCTGAGAACCGAACAAGGAGTTAGATCCCTATACTTGAGCAGTTAAGATCTGCAAACGACTCGGTGCAGCAAGAAACGTCGCCTAATATCACAGAGACGTAGAACTCACGGAGAAGTTTCAATTGGAAAAGGCTATCAAAGAATTCGCCACTCGTCTCCTATAGCTACTCGCTGAAGAAGAAAGAAGGTTTCAACAAGTTTGCAAACACAATTAGTTCAACGACACATGTTCCGTTGTATATAGTAAAAGAAGAGGATGCTGTCAATCTGCAATCGCGGCCGGAACGTGAACCGAGCAAGATCGCAAATGGGTGTTGACAAAGAAAGAGAGACGTGTTACTCGAAGGGAATAAGAGGAAAAGATACTAGCCGAGCAGAAAAATGTTCTAAAATTCGTTGGCTTACGTAGGACTACAGCGTCGTGCCGATTTTCGGTAAGAATAAATCTAGCGACCTGGTGGCTGACTGATGTCTAAAGAATACTTAAATCTGTGGCACTCTCACACAGCTTTTGTAAGATTTCCTTAAACTAAATTAGTACTTTTTATGAACTTCGCTGAAAATCCGATTACCAACTACCCTTCATTCAATTTACGACAAACCTAAGAATGCATAAAACATTGGCATGCACCCTGGTGCCACATGCACACTCAACCGGGCAGTGTGCCACATCATATGCGTCCATATGCAAAAAAGACGCAATAACGGCACCAATGAGTGGCAGCAACGGCAAAATCGACTGTAGTAGAAATATCGCAATACAGCAGTAATAAAGGAATACAGGAACAACAACAACAAACCCCGGAACGCTAAAAATGGGCGAGAACTGCATTGAACGCAATGACTTGGTGATGAACACACACAAAACCGTTCGAATGCGGAACGATGACCAACCAACCAAAGTCCACCTTCGATGGCAAAATAAAAGTAGGCAGATGAATTGCCAATAGGGAGAGGAGCAAGAGTGGGCGAAAATGAAACTCGCAACTGGCTTGGGACGAGAGGAAGTGGATGAAATGCAGCGATTGGGAAATGAAGTGGCATGCAAGGCGAGATGTGGGCTTATTGACATGAAGAGCAGCATAGCAGGAAAGGTAGTTAAGAGGAATATAGTATTGATTGCAGCCAAAAATCGCAACAACGGCTAGTGTTTGTTAACTTGCCACACTCACCTGCAAAGGACACAGTTTTTGGTTGGCGAAAGCTGAAATTATTTTACGAAATAAATCTGATTTTACGTCAACAAATATTTTCCAATATGCAATTTTTTATGGCTTTAAAGCATGCAACATAAGTTGCTACACTTGTAACATTTGTGTTTGTGTGCGTGTGTGCTTGTACGGGTGTGTGCGGTTGTGTGCGTATGCTGGCCGCAAAAGCTGTGAAGGTTGTCAAGTGAGGTAGCCGAAAATTTAAAATATCGATTATTTTGTTAACCTCAGTGTGGTGGCACTCTCTCATTGCTATTGTTGTTGTACTAACTGAATATGTAGTACTTACATATAAAAAGCAAACGTGACTCCAACGTCGATCGAACGACGCCAACTAAGGTTGAGTAAATAGCAATTGTTGTTAAAATGATGGCCAGCAAATGCTTGAATAACTGCAAACATAATAACAACAACAAAACATTATATGGCAATAAAAGGCAGACATAGAAAAAACGTCAGAATTGAGGTAAAATGAAATTTCGCTATTGAAAATGGCCAGTCAAAAACTGTGCGGAGTCGAGCAGCAGCAGCTCAAGTTTGTTGGCTGGTGGGTGAACTGGGTGGTTGGTTGGTTGGCAGTACCCATTGCGGTGGCGGGAAATGCTTGTAAAAACAGCAGCATCCGTTATTGATATTCCAGTGATGTGTAGCTGCCACACCAGTGCGCGCGAGCGCCACACGAAAGCGCGGAAACAGCAAAGCGCTGCCAGTCAGTCAATGCCAGCAACAGACAGAAAATCTATAACCAAGTAACAACAACAGCAACAACAAATGCAAAACAACAACAATATTTTGAAATAAAAGCATGAAAAAAAATGAAGTTAACAAAAGAAGTGGCAGCCGGCAGGCGACAGAATGGAGCAGGGGTGGCGGTCTGTTGGTGTGCCGTCGATGAGCAAAGGAATTTAATTTTGATAAAGGTAAGAATTCATTTTTGGTAAAGGAAAAATATTGACGATACATCAGAGACCAACTGGCGACCACAAAAAAATTCTGTCAGCGCGCAACCGAGCAGAATGAGCGACAACGACCGCATAAAAAGTGAGCGCGGTGGGGCGGTGGGGACGAAGTGTAGAGGTAGATTGAAGAAAAAATTGCACATGAAGTATAGGAATTTATGCAGAGATAAAAAGTGGTAAAACCGGTAGAAAATGCCTCAAACTTCCTCAAAATGATTGACAGAGCTGTCTCGTTACCGAACACACACACACACACACACAAGCAGGTGAAGTTCCTCATTGCTCCGTATTTGAGAAGAACAAAGAGTCCTTTTCATGTTAACCAAATTTCTAAGTTCAACTTTAATTGTTAATTGGAAATTAAAAAATAAAAACGGGAAAAATAAGTAAATCTTAATTTGGTGCTCTTCCTTTAAACAGTATGCGAGTAGAGGCGGGTTAATGTACATACTTTTTTAGATGTTCAAGGGAGATTTCCAAAAACTGAATGTTTGAATTTCATATAGAGTAACCGAAAGCGTTACTGGGTTAGGAACCAGGAATAACACCGATAATGATGTGAGCCTTGTCATCCAACTACTAAGTATTCAACTGAGCAGTAAAGTACTCTCTCGACGAACAAAACTAACACTCTACAAGGCTCTTATCATACCCGTCCTAACGTAAGGCGCAGAAGTGCGGACGATGGCAACATCCGATGAAGCGACGCTTAGAGTTTTTGAGAGAAAGATTCTGCGCAAGATTTTTGGACCTTTGCTCATTGGCAACGGCGAATATCGCAGGCGATAGAACAATGAGCTGTATGAGCTTTACGACGACATAGACATACCGCAGCGAATAAAGATCCAGAAGCTACGTTGGCTGGGTCAATTCGTCCGAATGGATACAAACGCTCCGGCTCTGAATGTATTCGATGCGGTACCAGCTGGTGGTAGTAGAGGAAGAGAAAGGCCTCCTCTGCGTTGGAAAGATCAGGTGGAGAAGAACTTGGCTTCACTTGGTGTGTCCAATTGGAGCCGGTTAGCACGAGAGAGAAACGACTGGCGCGCTTTGTTAAACTCGGCTAAAATCGCGTCAATTAAGAAGAAGAAGAAGCGGTCGCCCCTCGGCAGGCAATGCCAAACCTCCGATTGTATTTATGCCATGAAAAATCTCCTCATAAAAAACCATCTGCCATTCGGAAAGGAAAACTGTAGGTCGCTCCATTTGTTGAACAACATCAACACGCACGGCACAAATAGGAGGACCGAACACCTGACAGAAGGGTACGCGTCAATTATTAGGTGCGCAACTAAGTTCCCGCTGTTTGTCAATAGATACCGCCAGCAGTGCGTGCTAGTCGATTTTAACATAACCTAAACGTCACAAACCAAGCTTAGACATGTGGTAAACAAACCGCTTCGACACATTAGTGATTTTGTTTTGGTATCATATACTTTTGGTTTTGTGAAAATGTCTGATTTTGTGCCGAATAATCATTATTTGCGGGAGGTGTTGATTTTCCTCTTTCATTTGAAAAAACATAGCGGCTGAAGCGCATCGAGAGCTACAAAAAGTTTATGAAGATGCTGCTTTAAGTGAAACAACGTGCCGAGATTGGTTCCGTTACTTCAAAGACGGTAATTTTAATGTTGACGATCGTCCGCGTGAAGGAAGGCCAAAAACCTTCGAAGACGCTGAATTGGAGACATTGCTCAATGAGTATCCGTGTCAAACGCAAGGAGAGCTTGCTTCAGTATTAGGAATTACCCGCCAATCCATTTCCAAACAATTGCATGCTTTGAGAATGATTCAGAAACAGGGGACTAGGGATGTGGAACGTCGTTTTTTCGCCTGTGAACAACTGCTCCAGCGGCAAAAAATGAAGGGGTTTCTTCATCACATCGTGACGGCAGATGAAAAATGGATTAATTACAGCAATCCAAAGAAAAGAAAATCATGGGGACTGCCCGGTCATGCTTCTACGTCGTCGCCTCGGCCGAATATTCACGCTGCGAAGGTTATGCTATGTATTTAGTGGGACCAAGTTGGTGTTATTTATTATGAACTGTTAAAATAAAGCGAAACCAACACTGGGAATCGGTATCGTTTTCAATTGATGCGATTGAGCAAAGCACTGCGCGAGAAGCGGCCCCAATACGCGGAGAGGCATAAACAAGTGATTCTACAGCATGACAACGCTCGGCTTCATGTTGCCAAACCCGTTAAACCTACCAGGAAACAATGAAATGGGAAATCCTACCCCACTCGCCATATTCTTCAGATTATGCGCCGTCCAATTATCACCTGTTCCGATCGATGGCACATGGTCTAGCTGACCAGCAGTTCCATTCATATGAAGACATCAAAAAATGGCTTGATCTGTGGATAGCCTCAAGAGATGAACAGTTTTACCGCGACGGTATACAAGATCTACCAGAAAGATGGGAAAAAGTAGTAGTCTACGATGGGCAATTCTTTCAATGATTCACTTGTAACCATGTTTTCAGAATAAAGTTGTATTTTCATCAAAAAAACAGCGAGAACTTAGTTTGCCGTTAATAGTGGAAAATAAAATCTGGCAAATGACCACCACGACCACGCTTACAGGACAATATCCTTTTCATGAAATTTTCCATAACCGAATTGCAAAGTGGCTGTCCTGAGGTCTGAAGTCGACCCTTCTCTTTCACGTGGCCCCCAAAGAAAAAAGTCACAAGGTGTTAAATCAAAAGATCTCGGTGGCCAATTGTGATCACCTTTTCGAAACTTTTCCCGTAAAAAATCAATGGTTTTGTTACTTGTGTGGCGCTTAGCGCCGTCTTGTTGAAAATAAAAGTTGTCCAGATCAATACCCACATCCGGCCATAAAAAATCGTTATTCAATTCATTCATAACACCATTCAATTATTCATAACACCTATTATAATTGAGCTCTGAGGAGTTCTCTGAATTAGCTTAGAGAGAGAGAGAGAGAGAGATTGGAGTGACCGACAATAGTGCGAGTATTGCCTAAGGTTCGAGTGGGAGTACTGCCTAAAGTTAAAGTGTGCGATCCTATCAATAATTTCCTTGTTGAATTTTCACATTTCATATGCAAGCACAAGGTGGAGCAAATTTAGTCATCGTATCGGATGATGTTACAATTTTTCAAATGGTGTTCTACGGTACTCATATTTGGCTTTTGTAATCTACATAAACTGGATACAGAAGCCAAACGAATGGGTCTGGGGGTGAATGGGGACAATACGAAGTGCTTCCGAAGTTGTAAAAGACTTCGTTTATCTAGGAACCAGCAAACACCGATAATAATGTGAGCCTTGTCATCCAACGGAGAATACCTCTTGCTAACAAATGATACTTTGAACTAAGTAGGCAACTGAGTAAAAAGTCCTCACTCGGCGAACAAAGCTAACACCTTATAAGGTTCTCATCATGCCTGCCCATCGCATGACACAAAAGCTAGGACGAAGACAACATCCAACGTAGAATATCTCTTGCTAACAAATGCTATCTTGGACTAAGTAGACAACTGCGTAAAAAATTCTCTCTGGACGAACAAAACGAGCACTTTATAAGGCTGCCCATCGCATGACGAAGGCAACATCCTATGCGGCGTCCCTTGGAGTGATTGAGAGGAAGATTCTCCGGGAGAATTTTCGACTTTTGCGCTTTGGTGACGGCGACTATTCCAGGTGATGGTTGTATGAGCTTTACGACGACACAAACATAGCGCAGCGAATAAACATGCAGCGGCTTCGTTGGCTGGTTTTCCGAATGAATAAAAACGCTCCAGATCTGAAAGTATTCGATGCGATACCAACTGATGGTAGCAGAGGGAGAGGAAGACTTTCTCTGCGTTGGAAAGATCAGTTGGAGAATGACTTGGCTGCACTTCACGCCGGTTAGCACGAGCACAAAGCGACTGGTGTGCTTTGTTAAGTTCGGCCAAAATCGCGTAAGCGGTTTTCGCGCTAATCAAGAAGAAGTCTTGATGTTGATCCACAAATGGAGAGACCTACAGCTTTCGTCCACCTCCGAACTGCATAAATACACTCGGAAGTTTGCCATTGCCTGCCGAGGGGCGGTTTGAAAAGACTTTTCCCTGTTAATTGGTGTTTTATGTCCGAGGTTCGGCCGCCCACTATATAATAGATTGCTATAATAAGGGGCATAAAAGGTGATATTTTTGTCGTGGAGCGGCTGTTTCTCCATCGGATTACATAATCATACGTTGGGTATAAAAAGTCAGCGCACAAGTTAAAGTTCATTTAAAAACGTACATATGAATCTATCTTCAGTAGTACAACAAAAATTACATAAAAGAAAGACTGTACAGCAACAAAAATTTGGCAAAATTAGAATTTGTGATGCTTAACAAAATGAAGCGCAGGCACAAGTACGAGTAAGGCATATGTGGCATGCAACATACATACGCACTTTCTGTGCAGACGACATCACGCTTCAGCGAGCGGTACATTGGACGCAACAGAACTCTCTATGGTGTCTTCTCCTCATTCTCATCTGCAGCAACTGCTCAAGTCTAGGTAAGCCAACTAGAGACTCTGATAGCAAGTCTAGGCACACAGGCAAGCAAGCAGATGGACAAGCCCTGAGCCATGCCAATAACTAAAATGCGCAATCACACAAGCGCACACTTATAGGCTTCCAACTATGGTAAGTATGTTTGTGTGTGTATTTGAATTGAGTTGAGTATGAATTATTTGAAACAATATCCTGTAGAAAATACAATTTCCACATTGCCTGGCAGACAAGCGGGCAGGTTCTTGCCACTAGGCTTTGGTTTAGTTAAAAAAATCTGCAGACAGCCAAGCGAAAATTCAAAAACCAAAACAAAAAGTTATCAAAATAATACAAAAATTGTTCGCTACGTGTAAAAATCACCCAGACAGGTGTGCGCGCCTCAGCGCACATAAAAACCAGCCGGTCGACCGGCTTGCCTGCCTGATTTGCTTTGGTTTGTTGCCAGCCCCCGGGGAGTTTGGGTAAATTTCAGTTTCAGTTTTATCTCGCAATCGTATATTCGCTTTATTGTATTTTACATACTTACCAGAATATTGTACAAGTAGAGTAACACACTCGCCGTCCTGGCCTATTCACATATGCAAAATGTATTTTAGCCAAATTTTAGTTAAGGCAGGGATGAGCTATCGAACGGAGGTTTTTTTTACACTCTCAGTTTTTTGGCAGTCAGTCAAGTCGTCTGACGGCAGTCCTTTTCCTATTAAGCAGCATTTTGTGCCTCCCACCTCGACGCTGCCGGAGGAAGTGGTGCCCATTTTGCGTAAAGTGTCAATGAACGATCAACTGATACATTTCAAATTGTAATAGCCGCTGCCCATGCCACGACTCACTCTTTCTTTCTCTCTCTTCTTATCTGTGTGGTGGTGGAGACAACTTTGTCTAGCATCAAATATAAATGTTAAATTTACGACAAAGGCAACACATTTGTTTTCCTCCATGGAGATATTTTTGTTTTTTTTGTGTGGGAGTCGGTTCTACTGTCGTTTGGTGTTGGCATTTGGAATTCATTAAATTCTTGAACTGTATTGAATTTTAGGATACAAAAAATATATTTTTAAACTGCTTCGAATGTTTGTCGCTTTCGAGGACTTTGGTGCAACACAGTCACTTATTCTTCTTCCGCTTACGCATTTTGGTCAAGTTTAACAAAGCGCAATAGTCGTTTTTTTCTCGTGCTAACCTACACTAGTTCGACGTACAAAGTGAAGATAAGTGCTTTCCCATCTGATCTTTCCAACACAGAGAAGGTCTTCCTCTGCTACCACCAGCTGGTACCGCATCGAATACATTTAGAACCGATGCCGCTGGATCTTTATTCGTTGTGCTATGTCTATGTCGTCGACACTACGGCTTGAAAATCACGACTTCGAAGTGGAGGCCAGTAGGATCCTAAGGATTAGGTTGACCAACAGACCAACATCTCCGGTAAACAAATCCCAAAAGAGTTGGGGAATGCGGACTAAGCGAAACTCTACAATGTTGTTGTTATTGTTGTACAAGCCCTGTCAATGTTTTGTATAGCACCGGTCGTCATCGTCTAACTCATCTAAAGGTAATTAGATGAGGTGTTAGATGAGTCGGTTTAGTGGGGCATGTGAAAACTTGGTTGGTGTCGTGTGGGGTGCCTTCACATGCAGGTCATATGTTTAGTATGTCGGGGTCAATTCCGGATAAATAGGAGTTTAACCTGCTAAAATATCTAGAACGTAACTGTGCCAGTGTTACGCGGGTCTCACAGGGAAGTTGGAGCTCTTCATCTGCTGTAGGTAATGGTTGGACGCCGATTACGGCATTCGGTGGTCGGAAACTTAAGAAGGTGATAAATGTCGTTTATTGTCTGTCTAAACACTGTCTGGTCCAGTTCGTTTTGTCGTGGATCTCGTCGGCGTAATTGAGGGTTGTCTCCTGATGTTCCTGGGAGGCGGCTCTAACTCAAGCAGGTGTCTGCAAGGGTGACATTTACGGTAGCATCCAAGCAGAAACTGTTTGCTGAGTAATTTATTGTGCTTCTTTACTGGGAGCATCTGTGCCTCGTTGTGAAGGTGCTGAAGAGGAGACGTCAGTAGGCAACCCGTCGCTGTCCGAATAGTTTGGCAAGTTTGGAGCTTTATCCAATGCGTGTCACTAGTTCCAGGCGACCAAACAGGCGCAGCATAGCTTAGAACCGGCCGGCCAATTGCCTTAAATGTCGATAGTAGGTAGGTAGGTTGAAAATGCAATGCAAAAAGACGTTTGCATTTCGTAGCCAGTGTTCGTTTCGCTGTGAAAAACATTAGAATAATTTCTCTGAAAAAAAGGGGGCGCGCTCATTTTTAAGGTACTAAAGGAGCATCCTTTGCCATTACAAATTACTTTTGCTTGCGAAATACTCGCAAAATGTGGCAGATGTAAGGATCTTTTTACTCCAAGGCGACCAGTTCGAACTCCACGCTCTATCCTGAACGATGAGCTGTATGAGCTTTACGTTGACATAGGTAGACATAGCGCAGCGAATAAAGATCCACCGGCTACGTTAGCTGGGTCATGTCGTCCGAATGGTTGCAGGAAGGCCTCCTCTGCGCTGGAAAGATCAGGTGGAGAAGCACTTGGCTTCACTTGGTGTGTCCAATTGGCGCCGGTTAGCAGGAGAAAGAAATGACTGGCGCGCTTTGTTAAACTCGGCCAAAATCGCGTAAGCGGTTATCGCGCCAATCAAGAAGAAGAATACTACTACGCATTTGTTGAATTCACACTATTGCAATGTTCAACACATAGAACAGTCAGTTCATATTTCTCAGAATAACGTGAAAGAAATATATTACAACCAGATCAAGTTGATGTGATGCTTTCAATGAGTAAATCCACTGGGAGGTAGGCAACGTTGGCGTTTGCAATATGAGACATAACGCGACGTCATCAAATCTGTTGATCGCAACGTTTCCACGTAATGACAACATAATTACCCAGCAAGTCGGCTTCGAGTAGAGTAGCAAACAATACAAGATTGAAAGTCCAAAGCAAATAAACATTACAAATTCATAATAGCGCTGACAAACTGGGAGATCAACAACAGGCGATCAAATATTTATGTACAGTCCCTGTAGGGAGAATCTGAATTAGTGAAATAAATTTCTGAACTGCTGCAGAACTAATACGATTTCGCAAATTGCGAACCACTTCACTGCAAATGATGCGAATAGCGACATATGTCTTTAGAAAGTGATGGACGGTCTCAAAACCGAGAGATAGGGAATGCCGCTGTAGTGACACTTTTTGTCCCAATACTTATTTATTCCTTCAAAAAGTCGGGAGCATAGTAGTGGTACTAGGCAGGCTTTTTCTCTTTCTATGTCTTGTCCCTATTTGGTGTTGCGTCACATCATGAAGGCGCTGCCCTCTTATGCCCCTTTGTATCGGATTTTGCCTGGCTGGTTGTGGTCTTCCTCTAGTTCTTGTTGACTCAGTTATGTTCATGGCAAGTTTGACGATGTGGTCTTCGTGTCTACGCTGTATGTGTCCGTTGTTGTGGAGGCAGATCTATATGTGTCTGCAGCGACAGCCAAACTGCGCTAATGGCCTTAGACAGCCCTTAAACCATATCAGGGGTAGTCGAGCCCTGTAAATCCAGGCTAAACTACATATGTCTGTAGAGATAATAGCCTGATGCTAACATGGGTCCCGGGACACGGGAAACGAGATCTCTGAGTTCGGATGGGCTCTGAGGCCAACTTCTTTGGCCCGGAGCCCGTGCTGCCACCACCTTCTGTAGCCATCAAATCCACGGTTAGCAAATGGGTTACTACGATCCACAAGCGAGCTTGGCAGGCTGAGAGAGGCTGCAGATGGACTAAACGGATGTTGCCTGTCATGTCCGACCGCAAATCCTACTGTCATTAAGCAGAAGGAGACAGACAGCTTGTTGGACTGATCTCGGGCCACTTTCTGTGGGCGCAGCGCTTCAGACAGTGTACTCTTCCCAGCTTGTGAAGAGGAGGATGAGACGGCGGACCACTTTCGTCAGCCCCGCCTTCGCTCAAATCAGGTGGCATTGTTGTGTTCAGAAGCGACCACCGTGGCTCCTTGGTACCACAAGATCTACTCAGATTTCCTCGGAGGTCGGGTAGATTTAAAGAAAATGATAAGAGAATCCGAGTGCAGTACAATGAGCTTAATTTTAATTTAAACCTCCTTCAAAAACAAAAAAAAGAAACAAGCATGAATATGATTTGATAATGGTGTGCTTAGGTGACTATGAAAAAAGAACTTAGAGTAATCTAAGGTAGCTAATAAAATGTCTCCCTAGCCGCTAAGCGCAGGCGAAACTCATTCCATCAATAGACAAAGAACGCTTTTACGTTGAATACATTTTTTTTAGTTGAGGAAGATGGCTCTTGGAATGCGGTGCTCTGAGGAAGCAGATTGGCGACAGCGCCCAGAGTAACATAAACAGCAAAAGGCTTGAACACGAATACAGCAAGAACGCAGTAAAGACATACATCGAGGGCGAAAGGACAAAAAACCGTAAGCTTACAGATAGAAATACAAAAAGGCAAGACTATAGCATGAGAGCTGGCTACAAATACGGCAGGCACATACGTGGGTGAATAGTATTGCTCCTTTCTGGATGCCGTTCTGGGCGCCTCCCGAAGTAATGCAGAAAGTGGTCCGGGAAATTGTGTTCCCTCAAAAGGAAAGGAGGGATTGTTTTAGTGTCCACGCAACAGACGACGGGCGCTGTGAGGTGAAGGCATTTTTTCGAGTGATAAAGTCCATTTTCATTAAAATGGAAGTGTAAATGAGAAAAGTTGCCATTTTGGTCTCCTAAAGGAAAAAATCCACTATTGAAACATCAACAGCCTCTTCACAGTCTCAAAGTGGTGGTTTGATTGTCAGGCAGTGGAATAATTAGTCCATATTTTTCCAAAAATCGAGGGCAAACAATTTCTGTGGGCAGTGGTTTTTTACCGGCGCTTGCTGTATTATTTTTTCTGCCAATGATAGGTGAGCATCCTTCCTTCAGTACACACCCATGGACTCAGCAAGATGACGCAATGCCGCACACGGCCAGAGAGACGGTCAGTCATTTCGGTGACATATCCTGGCCAATCAGGTTCCTCGATCTTCCCCTATGGCTTTTTTTCTGTGGATGTACTTCAAAAGTAATCAATCTGTGAAATAAAGCCAGCGACGCTCATAGCACCAAAAGAAAATATCGTTCGCGCGGTTATTACACTTTCATCGACATCACTTCTTCAGCGAGTGGCACAGAGTACAGAGGCCAGATTGCAAAGGTGTATCCGACGTGATGGTCGACATTTAGAGGAAATAATTTTCAAAAAATATAATCCGCACTTGTCTTCGTTGTAATATTTTTATATCATTGTTCACTCCGTTCGGGAGCATAGGAGCTCGACAAGACTCTTTCATCGTACACGGTTCTGGGCCGTTGTTTTTAGGCCGTCCCGTGTGATGTCGGCATCTGCTAGTTCGCACAACATCGACCTTCACGAAGTGTTCTTTGGCCAACCGCGCCCTCTACTACCCTGCGGGTTTCAGTCCAGTGCCATTCTCGTGTTGCTCTCTGGTGGTTTTCTAAGCGTGTGACCTATCCATCGCCACCTATCCATTGCCATAGGTATTGAAATAAACTTTTATCATTAGCAATTCTTTTTTAATTTATTGTAAGTTTCATTTTCCAATACTGCCGCCGGACATCCTGTTCATAAGTATAAGCGGGATCGATAGCGTAGACCTAACCTTCGGAGGTTCGACGTATTAGTCAGTATCTTGTGTGGAAAAGCGAGGAAACACGATCTTGTCACTTTTGAGGAATTCTCTACAGGGGAGTGCTTGACTCAATGAACTCGGCTGAACACTTGAGAATAAATAAAACTCCAGCAATTGTGTTGGTCTTATTGCTGCCTTGTTACCAGTTTAATTGCAGAGGTTCAACATAAGCAGATCTGTATTAACATGTAGATGTGTCCATATGTATGTGGGTCTACTTCGAATAAAAATGGCATCAAGAGTACTCAAAGGAAAAGTGATGACTATTGGTGTGCTGCGCATTCAGAATTGCTTTTCATTGCAGTGTTGCACGTTGCATTGCCGCTGTTGATAGTGCATGTCTCTTGCTGTGTTGGCAAGACGGTTGAGCGCGAAGATCGCTAGGAGATTCATGTTTACGTTATGAAGTTTTAAGTGATGAATGGTGTGTCTGTGGTCGTTCGCACTGCTGTGATTTTTGCAGTGCAAGGTGATCCGTTGCATAGTAATGGATGTGCGTCCACTTACTTATCTACTGATTTTTTTTTTATTTCTTATTTCTTGCCGTCGGCCGTACAATCGGACTTGTTTTGCCGATGGACTCGATTTCAGCCGCCTACACTCATTGCATTCACAACTGTAGTTTACCTATTTGTTGTTGTTTGTTAGCTTGTTGTATTGCTCTAATTTTCGCTGAATTGGCTTGTTAATGCATGGGTGCGTGAGGAATAATGGATGCAGTGAATTCTTAAGCTAAAAACTACAGTTCGTGGGTGGGGAAAAAGTGCGATCTTTGGTGCCTGAATTTGGAAGTACTTTTTAATTTTGTGGGCGACTTTCTAGTGGTGCCCACCTTTGAAAGGCCATTCCATGAGCACACCCCTCACTGGTATACAGATGGCTCGAAAACATTGGGTGGCATAAAGATTTATGGCTCCAAAACCACGCTTTCTGTACCGATGGGATTTTCCAAGCGGCGGTATGCGCCATCTGAATATGTCTCGCAGAGATCAATTTGCGGGTTCCCTTCGATTGCTTGTCTGTATATTTCTGTGGGGTTCTAGAAGTACTTGATCTCATCTGCGACATATATCTGGAAACGTAGCGGCAGGTGCACCGGCTAGAGAAGCTGAGGCCTCATTACTAATAGGACGTCTCGTGCATACGCTATAAGCTGCAGTCTTTAAGTTCTGTGGCTAAATTCTTATTGGGAGGTTATAACCAGAGGAGAATAATATATCTCATAAACGACCTAAGGCCAACCGAAATTGCTCACTGACATTCTCACAGGTCACCACGGACTCCGCAGCCATTTGCACAGGCTCCGAATATGCTGCAACGACTCCTGTCATTTCTGCGGGCAACCCCCGGCTACTTCAATACACCATCTTCTCGAATGTGATAGCATAGCGAGAAGAAGTAGTAGAGGTCTCAGACTGATATGGCTAGAAGAAAGGCACTTACGCTCAGTCCGCACAGCCCCATCCTGAGTTTATTCAGGGAACTGGGCTTGGATGAAGTATTGTGTTGAAAAGAGACTACAAAAGATCTTTAAACCGATGTTCAAACTGGTGGGTTCTATTTATACTGCTAATAGGAAGAGGGACTGTATGCAATTTTTTATATGCAAATCAAACTAAAAGTTGCCATTTAAAGATTTCTCATAATTTACTTTAAACCACCCATTACCGTTTTTTAAATAAAAAGTATATCAAAAAAATCCTTTACCAAAAAATATAGGGCTACAAGTTTGTATAAAAAAAACATTTATCGTACTCAAGTAACCGTAACCGAATGGGTTGGTGCGTGACTACCAGTTGGAAGTGTAAAGGTTCGAATCTCCGGCCCTGAAACATCAATCAAGCGGAGCCCCTCGGCAGGCAATGGCACCTCCGAGTGTATTTCTGCTTTGAAAAAGCTCCTCATAAAAAACCATCTGCCGTTCGGAGTCGGCTTAAAATTGTAGGTCCCTTCTTTTGAGAAAAAACTTCGAAACACACGCCACAAATAGGAGGAGGCTCGGTTAAACACCCAGTAAAGGGCTTACACGCCACTTTATCTCCATATTAACTTCGTATTAATTAAGGATGCATTCTTTGGAATTTGGGCGCTTGAAGTTACGCTATGCTCAAATAGACTTTTTTCCATATAATTCTATGTAGATTCCAAGTTTATTTTTTATTGCAGAAAGTCGCTCTACACAAATTGACTGACCCTAATATGCATACGTAACTTGCGCGTACATTCTTTGTTAGATGATTAGCCGAGCTCCTCTTCCAAGTAAGGGTGTGCATCTTGATGTTGTTCCACAAATGGATGAGCCTAGAGTTTCACGCCAACTCGGAGTAGCAGATAGTTGTAATGAGAAACCGTTAGCATGGCCGAAATACACTTGAATGTTTTCCTTTGCCTACCGACGAACGACCGCTTTTTTAAGAAGATTCGTTTTGTTTTTTAATGGGTATCGAATCCGGGCACTGCCACATGGAAGTACGCATAAACCCATGGCTACAGTAGCTGGCGGTAGATGGTTAAACTGTCAAAATGAGGTAAAATATTTTTCCTTTAAATTTTGCTCCCTCATCTTTGGGAACTCTGCGATGCCTTCCACTAAAAGCAAAAAAAAAAAAATCTTAATCATTGGTGTCGCTTACTACTCTATGGAAGTTCATTATTCGTATGAGAAGGACTAACTCGCTGATAATCTGCACACGTTTGTTGTTTGCTACAAAAAGTCTCACCAAATTGGGTTCGGATTCACTTTATGGTGGTCACACCGAAACTGGAGATGAGGAATACATAGTTGAAGAATACTGCCAATGGTGGTTTGCATGGCTCACACTCTGTGAATAGTTTCCACGGCTAAAATGCAAACTTCAATTGTGATATGCAGCGCTTCCATAGTTGAGCTCAACACATTAACGATTACTTGCTCACTCTTGAGGGAGCTTACTGACAAAAAGAGCTTCAAGCACTAAGTGAGCCGTTACTTCAAACGGCAATCGATTTTGATGATCTTGAAACTTCTTTTCTTCATAATTGGCGCGATAACCGCTTATGCGTTGTTGGCCGAGTTTGACAAAGCGCGCCAGTTATTTGTTTCTCGTGCTAAGCGGCGCCAGTTGGACACACCAAGTGAAGCCAAGTCTTTCTCCACCTGATCTTTCCTACGCAGAGAATGCCTTCGCCTTCCTCTGCTACAACCAGCTGCTACCGCATCGAATACTTTCAAGGCCGGAGCGTTTATATCCATTCGGACGACATGACGTAGCCGCTGGATCTTTATTCGCTGCCCTATGTCTATGTCATCGTAAAGCTCATACAGCTTCATACATCGTTCCACCGCCGCCGATATTCGCCGCTGCCAACGTGCAAAGGTCTAAAAATCTTGCGCAGAATCTTTTTCTCAAACACTCCAAGCGTCGCTCATCGGATGTTGTCATCGTTCAAGCTTCTGTGCCATACGTTAGAACGGGCATGATGAGAGCGTAGTAGACCGATGTAGAGTGTTAGTTTCGTTCGTCGAGAGAGGACTTTGCTGCTCAGTTGCCTACTTAGTCCAAAGTAGCACTTGTTGGCAAGAGATATTCTGCGTTGGATTTCAAGGCTGACATTATTATCGGTGTTAATGCTGGTTTCTAAATAAACGAAGTCTTTTACAACCTCGAAATCTCAAGATCTTGAAACTGCTTATCTATAAAAAGCCCACTATGTTATTTACCCCGATTCTACCCCTAAGAATAGTGAAACTAAGAGCGGTGACGTAAAGAAAAAATCATGTGCAGCATCGTATACGTGGTAGAAGGGAAACTTCTGTGTGTGAATGAGTGTGAATAAGAGAGAGAGAGAGAGAAAGAGCGAGAGAGGAAGAGAAGGAGACAGGGATAATTTCAAAAGAAATACAACAGTATACAATTTGTGTAACCAAAACTCGATTTTATTAACTATATATGCATTATGCTATCTTCTGTTGGTGGTTCAATTGGTAATACTGATATAATTGGTTTGTGATAGCTGAAATATGAAATATATGTACGTGATTCAATATTTTCTAGATAACGTGAGAAAATTGCATCTAGTGTAGTTCCGGATTTTGTTGTTGATTCTTTAGAGTTATTGTTTATCTGCAAACCGAATGTTTCTCGAAGAAATTGAATCAACGGCAAAGAATCATTGGATCCGAAATTTACGTTGAAATCTCCCCCGAGAATCAATGGAATTTTGTCTTCGAATCTTCCAAGTGCATTTGCACCTGCGTGGCTGTAAACCAGTAGTGAGTGGTGAATGAAATATATTATGCCATCAAGATTTTGGTTCGGTGAGATATTTAACGATAGTCCCAGGAATTCATCATGTAAATGAGACATACTGACTAATGCTCGTCGACCATGGTAGAATCAACAATCATTTCCGTTCGTTATAATCCACAAGCCTTCAACACAAGTGACTCGTGATAAAGCAACGTAAACTAATGATTGCGAATGTTTTTTATCATATTCGTAAGCAACTTCAGAATACGTGCTTCCCTGAGACTTGTGAATGACCGTCGCAAAAGCACAAACTAATGGTAAATGTGATCGTTTAGCGTTAATCGTTTTGTTGTTGTTAAGCGGGATTGTTGATGTGCGTCGTCCGATTGGTACCGCTGTATATGATGTATATGATGTATAGCTCTCCTTCTCTTTCTCTCTATGTTATATATCTGTATACTCTGTCTTACAACGAAGCCTATGTCTTAGGTATAGAAAATGTATAGCTCTCTTTCTCCTTCTCTCTTCGTTGTATCTTTTTTTCTCTCTCGCGTAACGAAATCTCTAAACGTTACATTTTTTCCAATTCACTCTCTATTCTCGCTCAAATATCAGACCGCCGCTAAAGAAGTTTCATTTAAAAAAATCAAGGAAACACACGAATGAACAGCGCCAAGCTGTGGCCGCACAATAGTAAAGAATTAGTGATAGATTTCAGAAAATCAGCTTGTGAAGCCCAACAACAGTCTGGGTCCCAAAGTTTGTAACAGCATGCAACAAATGTAAACAACCTGACAAATAAGTATTTTTCGTACATTTATCAACATTTTACCGGGTGACAACAACCAGATTACATCAAATCTTATATATCTATACTCGTATGTGTATGTGTGCACTTACACATACAAACTCGTGCAAGTATTGTGAATAAGCGAATAATTTATGTCAAGAAAATGCAGCAGTGCCGTGTAAAGTCTGGCTCATAAAAGGCAACTTTTACATGTCGCACACACACACACACACACACAAGCGACACATCCAGAAGTGCACCAGCCACCTAATTAACATGCACGCATACACACAACACCTGCCACCAATATAAATACCGGCAATTTCTCACTTTATTTATTTACTGTTTTTTAATTCTTTAACTGCCTCGTTGCAACACCTGATAACTTGCCACAAAATACTATGCGTTGTTTGGCATTTGTACGCAGCATGTTGCAACGCCAACGTGACACTAACTCAATTTCGAAGTGCACGGCATGTGGCAAATGTTGCGTGTCATTAATGTGCGCCACAATCATTGTTGCAATGTAGCGGCTGTCAAAATAGGCGCTCCAAATGGAAAACATACAAAAAATAGCAAAAACAAAATGCCCGTTGCATGCTGCTGCAACGCAATTGAAAGCTTCAATTTACCACCCATTGTGAGGCAATGTGCCAAACAAGCGGAGCGTGCGCCTATGTGTGTGTGTATGCATTGGAATGCGTGCAATATAGGAAAAGCTGCATGCCAGATGCCACATTTGTGCGGTGGTTACTTATGCGACGGCTTTTAGGCAAGTGGCGAGGAGAAACTATGCGAATGGTCAAATTCTATTTTCTCAAATACATGAAAATATTTTAAGTAAATACAGATATAAGAGAATGTGTGTGGAAACCCGTGGGATTGGCGTAAGTGAACTATAAAAACCAAAAATTTTGATTGATCGCCCATCGAGTGAGTTGCCGATGGCGTAAATGTGAATAATACCCCTCGAAGCTAGAACCGAAGCATTTAAAGGCTTTAGGCTCCGGCACCTTGTCTTGACCAAATACATCTTGCGCAAGAAGTTTCCGGAACAACCACGAGGTGACACTCTAAGCCAACTGATTACAGTTTTGCTTTGTTGGAATTCGATGTAAAAAAGGGGCCGCAATGTTATCGCCTAAGACATGATTTCCATGGCTGAATCCGACCTAACATTCCTCAAATGCATCATTACTGGATACGAGTCGTGGTTTATGGGTACGACACGCAAGAGAGATCAGGCGAGAGAGTGGACAGCTCCGAATGAATCAAGAGCAAAAAAACCACGTCGTTTCCGTCAAAAAGAAGGCACAGCTTACGGGTTTTGTGTTAATATATACCACGAATTTTCGGCGGTAAGTCATACAGTTAATAATGACTATTATTGGGTAGTCGAAAAAATCTTTTCGTATTTTCTCAATAGATGTCGTTGGAGTCACCTATCTCCCGTGCTACCAATCATATTGTGTTATATCATATGGTGTTAGAAAGGAGACATTTTAAGATTCATTTAACCAAAAATAACAAATAAATTCGGAGAAGTTGAAAAAAAGTTATAGCTGTTCAAAAATGAGTGAAAATAATGAAGAAATTCGCTATATAATATTTTGAAATTTTTTTATAAAAAAGGGAAGAAGATATGCAAGCCACCAATGAAATTTGTGAAGTTTACGGAGACGATGATGTATCAGTTCGTGTGGCACAACAATGGTTCGCTCGCTTCCGTTCTGGAAATATCGATGTGAAAGATGCACCTCGCTCCTGTCGACCTATCGTTGAAAAAGTCAATGAAATTATGGAAAATATTGACCAGGACCGTCAACTAAGCTGCCATATCATCGCCAAGGCACTAAACATTCATCATCAAACGGTTTTGAACTATTTAAAAAAGACTGGTTACAAAAAGAAGCTCGATGTTTGGGTACCACATGAATTGTCTGTGAAAAATTTAATGGACCGAATTAACCTCTGCGATTCTTTGCTGAAACGAAATGAAATCGAACCATTTCTGAAGCGAATGGTAACAGGAGACGAAAAATGGATCAAAGACGACAATAATGTGCGAAAAAGGTCATGGTGCAAGGGTGGTGAAGCTCAACAAATGGTCGCAAAGCCAGGATTGTCGCCTCGAAAGGTTATGCTGTGTGTTTTGTGGGATTGCAAAGGAATCATCCACTTTGAGCTGCTCCAGCCTGCTCGAACGATTGATTCTACACTTTACTGTCAACAACTGATGAGATTGAAGCAAGCAATCGAAAAAAAACGGCCAGAACTGATCAGCAGAAAGGGCGTCCATCAGGACAACGCCAGGTCACACACATCTTTTATGACTCGGCAAAAACTGGGAGAGCTTGGCTGGGAAGTTTTGATGCATCCACCATATATCCCTGACCTTGCACCATCGGACTACCATTTGTTTCGGTCAATGCAGAACTCCCTTAATGGAGTAAAGTTGGCTTCAAGAAAAGCCTGCGAAAATTACTTGTCGCAGTTTTTCGCCGAGAAACAGGGGAACCCCTCAGAGAGGGATTTTATCCCCCTTGCTGTGGTATTAAAGGGAATTAAAGTAGTGGTGTATGCGGATGACATAGTGCTTATGGACTCAGGAATGTTTCCACCCATAATCAGTGAGATAATGGAAGGAGCTTTGGTATTACTCAGCGGTTGGGCCACAGATTGTGGTTTAGGCGTAAGCCCGAGCAAAATTGAACTAATGCTATTCACTAAGAGAACCAAGATACCAAACTTCATGGCATTACGCTTATGCTAACCCACCAGGCAAAATACTTAGGTTTCATCTTAGATCCCAAACTCAGCTGGAGGTTCAACGTGAGACTCAAAGAAATAGGAAGCTGGGCAAAAAAATCGTACGGTCACAGAAAAATCCTCCTACAGGGACCCTCGCTGATTGCTACAGATTTAACTACACAGTCCCCGATCTTCAACAACAACTTCAAGAAAGACTTTACGGTACGTTTTCCACCGAGAGCCGAATGGGGCAAAGGAAGATGATTGAAAGATGCGATATTGAAATCTACACTAACGATTCTAAGATGAACTGTGGTGTTGGAGCTGGCTTCCATTCGGAGCCGCTCAACCTATCTCAGTAAATTCGACTTCCTGACTATGCCAGCGAGTTCTAGGCAGAACTATTAGCGATCAGAAAAACATGTAAATCACTAAAACTCTACAAGGAAGTTGGTGTAAGAGTAGCTGTCTTTTCAGACAGTCAAGCAGCTATCAAGGCCTTAGACTCCAACTCCATTTCATCCAAACTAGTCTTACAGTGTAGAGAGGAACTAGAATTACTTGTAATCGGCTTGAAATTACTCTGATGTGGGTTCCCGGTCATAAGAACATACGGGGTAATGAGATAGCGGATAAGCTAGCAAGAAAAGGTTCGGCTCTACATAGATATAGCAGAGGCGGTGGCAGTCTCCACCCCACTCAACAAAATAAAAACATTCATTGCTTGACACTATCATGCTTTATCCGAAAGAAGGTGGAAGCAGTTAGCTGGTTGCCAATATTCGACGGACCCATCTGGCAACCCTGTATCTTTTGACATAGACGTTAGATCGCTTAATGACAAACCGCGTTGAAAGCGTCAGTCTAAGCAGTATACGCCACGCGAGCGCTCCTAAATTGTTCAAATTTACATTCAACAAAAGAAGTCAATTGTGAAAACTCGACTGGTGATGCTCTTTCTAATCCAAAGAGGCCAAATCAAAACCGACCAAGTCGTCACCAAGGACATCCCAAAATCGTCGTTCTCAGCAGTTGGGCATTGCTCGGACCACTTTACAACGAATTATCCGCATTGATTTGCATTTATTCCCGTATAAGATTCAATTGACGCACAGATTGTTGCCTGTGGACAAGCCTCGTCGATTGGAATGGGCAACCCTGTATATGTATTACAACAAAAACACATGGCCGTTGTACAAAATCCAAAGGACAAATGATCTGTTAGGATGCTCTCAGCCAAACATCTTACACTCACACGCAATCCTTACAGGTCATTGGAAGGTAGGGGATCATGCAGCCAGACTCAACTTCCCCTCAAACCCATCTGCAGAAGCTGTCAGACGGTGGGGGTGAAATAAAGTATTTTCCACTATTTATGCGAATGTCCCCAGGGCTAGCTAGGGCACGACTTCGCTCTTTCGGTAAGCCTTTCTTACATCAAATTAATGAGATCTCAGACATCGAGATAAAGAATTTGGTGCTATACTTGGATCTCACAAAATGGATCTGAGGATGGATTAGAAGCAAAAAAAGCAAGACATCCTCACACGAGCACAGTGATAGTAAAATGGCGCCGGCCGTTAATTAGGGTTATTTCAGTAGAAACACTCAACCACTTCAACAACAACAACAAGTTCCAGAGTAGTTTCCAACGCTATCACGAGCCTTGATCTCATTACTCCAGTAGCATTGACGCAGGCAGACCTTTGAAGTTTATTGAGCTTGGAAAGTTTCACAAAATGCGCTGAAATAATGATTAGGCCCCTTCTTCACCATGTTTTGATAACTCAAGCTCTTTACTTCACACCCACAGCCAAATAAATATATGCGTTTATGTTCAAAAAAAAAAAAGTCAAATAAAACAACGCTGAAAGCCAAAAAAAAAGACGACATCCGGAAGGAAAACCAAGTCGCAAGAATTGGAATTGCTAATCAAATATAAAATGTGTGTACCTAAAATATGTATGCGGTACATTGAGTATTTTCAAATCCATGTGAGTATGCAGGCTCCATACGTGACGACAACGATAACTTATTTAAAAAAACTGGTAAAAAACAAACATTTGCAGCAAAAAAAAAAAACAGTCGTTTTGTCAACAGTTTGTTCTGTATCTGCATATCTAATAACAAATATTCCCACAGTCAGCAGGTTTGTGCATTTATTTGTGCTAGCAATCATGCATATTCACCATTCACCTATGTATGTACAACACACACACACACACCCACGCACAAACGTTGATTATTTCCATTTATCAAATGCAAAATATTGGTTGTCGGCCACCGATGATTTTCCCCACTTCATTTCGTGCAGTTCCCCAATCTGCTTTTTTCGGCGCGCACTCATTGGCAGGAGCAAATGTATGCAGTACATATGTATGTGTGTGTGTATGTAGAGCACATGTACGCGAGTGAAAAAGTTGGTTATTTTTTTGCTAAAAAAATGTATACGTTGGCTAAAAAATTATGTAGTTCCGGAAAAAATGGAAATCGCTATTGATGCTGCTTTGAATATTGGTGCCTTGTGTGAGCGGGATGGGGAGAGCGACATTGCATGTATGTACCATATGCATGCATGCACTGTTGATTGAAGGCGAAATTTTTGAAGCATTCAAAATTGAAAAATTTCTAATGATTCATGGTTTTATGTATTCAAATTCTTTGTGCTCATGCAAATTTCATATGACCGTCTACGCGTAAAAGCAAATAAAGAAGTACGGCAGGTGGGTTAATCGAGTACCGAAAAACGGAAAATTATTTCAAGCGGTATTTTACAAAAATAAATAATAAAACTAAATTAAGAGCGCAGTTTTTTTAATTACGACGCAGATGTGCGCTTCCAAGAAAGCTACTCCCACTACTCGGTATCAAATTCTTATTTTTTTCTCATTTTCGACTTATTCAGCTTATGACAGGGCCCGCCATCTATCGTTACGGATTTGAACTAGGTATTATTTGAAGAATGGTAGCACTTAGCTGTCATCTGATTTGACAGAAAATTAGTTTTATTCTTCCGCTGAACGAAAATGGTTGTGTATACGCTCAAAGAACGCTGGGAAATATTGCGACATTACTTTGAAAATAATGGTAATGTTGCAGAATGTGTACGAAAATTACGTACGGCAATGGGAAGAAGAAAAGCACCGAATGAAGCGTATGTGCGTTACTTTGGGAAAAAAGTAAGAGAAACTGGGTTGCTTATTGACAAACCAACGCGTGACTGACCAAAAACCGTGCGTACACCCGAAAATATTGCTGCTGTGGCCGATAGTGTTCGTGAATCACCAGGAGCATCAGTTCACCGTCATTCTCAACAATTGGACATTTCGGAGAGATCATTGAGACGAATTTTGCGTAAAGACCTTGGTATGACGCCGTACAAAGTCCAATTGGTTCGGCAGCTGAAGCAAACCGACCACCCAACGCGTTTTCGCTTCGCTTCATGGGCTTGGGATCGACTTAAAGAAGATGAAGACTTTTACCGAAAAATCATCTTTTCGGATGAAGCTCATTTCCATCTCGGCGGGTATGTTAACAAGCTAAATTGCCGCATTTGGGGCTCAGAAAACCCGCACGCACTCGAATAAAAGCCGATGCATTCACAACGAGTCACTAACCGTCAATGGAGAGCGTTGCCGGGCCATGTTGAACGAATTTTTGTTCCGAGAAATTGAAAAGGAGGGTTTTGGTGGCATTTGGTTCCAACAAGATGGAGCTACTTGCCACACAGCGAATGCTACGATCAATCTTTTGCGCACTGTCTTCGAAGATCGAATTTTCAGCCGAAATTCTGATATCGTTTGGACGCCTCGGAGCTACGATTTGACACCGTTGGATTATTATCTTTGGGGTGCCGTCAAAGACCAGTGTTATGCCAACAAACCAGCAACAATTGATGCACTGAAGACCAACATACGCGATGTCATAGCTGAAATACAGCCGCATACAATCGAAAATGTGGAAAAATTGGACCGATCGTATGGGATGGTGTATGGCTAGCCGAGGCAGCCATATGAATGAAGTTGTGTTCCATCATTAACCGGAAGGATTGTACTTCAAAATAAAAAAAAACAGTTTGGAAAAATATTGAGTAGTTTCTTTTTTATAGCATTTTTAATTCCGTAAAGTTATATGGCGGACCCTGTATATTTTCCGGACTAGCGGAAATAACATCTCCCGTGAAGGGGCAAAAAAAAGAACTAACTAAACGGAGAAAGAGGAACTACCAGCACAGAACGCCAATGGCAGATTTAAAGAGATCATGGAGTTCAAAATTCAATATTTAAAATCTTTTGTGCGCTCTGATTATAGGTGCATAGATGAGATAATTAGCTGTGAGCGCATGGGAACAAAATGAATTTTGAAACGAAGAGCTTTCTTGTTTATATTACCCCTTTGCAGTTGTATGTCTACTCTCAGCTACCACAGCAACGAACCATACTAATTTTGTACGGTATTTATTTATAGAATCAATAAATCTTGTACATCCTTCATAATCTTGCATGTTATGTATCGCTCCTTCAACGACAGCCGTGTCCAAATTTAATGCGACCGCAAAGGTATAATACTAATCAGCCCGAAACTCAGAGCAGTCTATGAAAAAGGACTGTAAAAGAGCAGACTGCGTAAAAGACTGGATTTCTTTAACGAAACGACCCGAACTTATACCCGACCAACAACTATCACCCCAGCAGCATTTCCCCTACATGTGGGAATGTTTATTCTGCTACAACAGCAACAACTGGATTACTCATCTGCTTTCTTGCGATTGAATTTATTAGCATACAGCGGGAACTGCATACATTTAAGAGGGAAGCGTTTCTTCAAATTTTATCGAATGGAGTGCAACTGATATACATAAATAGTTCGATTATATGTTATTTAGCTACCATACCTTACAGTTAGCGCCTCACAAAATGTATGTAGCTGTTAAGGTGTATGATTTCGACTAGGGCAATTTAAAAACAAAATTTATTAAACATTTGCGCCTCCTCATTCCATCTACTCTGACATAGCACATTATGCAATAGCATAACAAACAAAACATTACATAACCTAACAGAATAGAACATAACCAGACATAATAAACTTAACATTTAGAACTTAACATAGAACCTCAATTATGCCTCAGCGTCATCGAAAATTTGGACCATCGAGCTTTGGACGTAGCCAAGCTATGTCTCCAGCTTCTCATATTTCCAGTCTCTACTTGCACCTGGTGACCTTGCCTAGCCTTGACACGCTGCAAGAGTCGACGCGTTACCCTTGGTTTTCCGTTGGGTTTCTGCTGTTTCCTGTGGAGAGGACCTTCTTATAACGGTGCTCCGCCTAAAGACTTCTTCACCTTCGATGTTTACATTATCATTGCTTTTTATTTCGTTTTTTGTTTTTTTTTTTTGGTTTTGTTCATTTCCGTTTATTTCTCCATTCTGTATGGGTTCAAACTCTTAACCGCTATCTCCATGCTTACATGGTTATCCTATAGTTATGGTTATCTGTCAAACTAGCGTTGACACTAGTCCTTATGGGTACCAATGTTCAGAGCCAGACCTCAAACCGGAACTAATGGGGAGTCATCTCAACCCAACCTACATAGGCACTAAAGACTACGCACTTTGAGCGCTCTGTGGTTTGCCAGGCTTGTATAGGGCGGAGAAGCAGCAAACCCTTTTGTAAGTCCTTTCAACTAGATTTGCATTCACTTACTCAGATTACAGAGATTCACTGCACCAGCCCGATCGCATTCTGCTTCCAAACCAGTAAGCCATAATCAGAATCTTACTGGTGTCAATCCTGGTGACCCGTAGGCCGCGCTAACATGTTGTAATTAGCCGCTCCTAGCAATGAGAACAGACGCTGACCAGGATAACCGCTTCATCTGACTCCGACGCTCCTGAATTTTTATGATCATAGCGCCCCAACCAAGGGCATCTATTTAAAGCCGGCGCTTAGTCGCCTTGTCTCAGAGGTATCAACAGAAATGCTAGTACTTATACCGCTGGGTTGGTTATTTCTCAAGACTTATTCACAACTGACCTGCTACTAGAGTCCTTCCGCCTATCCGCAAACTGCCGACCACTCCGGCAGCTTAGAGCCTAGCCCCCAATCGCAAAGGACCATGAACCTCTTAGACCTCGGAGGTTAGTAACCTTACTTAAGATTTGGTAACTAACCCCAGTGAGAGGTAAAGTAGGTGACTAAAGAGATCTGGAGGGCCGTTGTATACTTTAATTCGGTGTATATCGCTGGATGAAACCTTGGCGTAGATCGTCGGCAGCATCAACGGACTTAGTTGGAAAATCTAACGAGCCAAGCGCCGCGTTGAAGTGGTAAATCAATCTTCTTTACCCAAGAAACGGAAACAAATTTCTAAATTAACCTGAATAAAACCCCGAAAATGGAACTGAATTGATCCCATCTGAAGAAAAGCAGACGATGACATTGTGCGAATGGCGTTTGAATGGAATGGATAAGGTACTCAGAGGAAAGATAGACTTATCGTAACTTGGATGCAGTCAGTGCTTGCTGAAAGTAGAAGTTGGGGAACTTGACGCGAAATTAAGTGTCTTACAAAGAATCAAACACGTCGGCAGGATTTCGTTACCGCATCGCACCTAGAGCAGGGGCGATGTTTAAGTTTAAAATTACCAAGAGTTGTTCATTACTTAGTTCTTCTACTTCCTAGTTGATGCGATCAGAATAATTGTAAAACTAGGGCGGAAAGACACTAGAGCTTGGTGGACTCTCTGAAACTGATTAGAAAAGGTGAATGAAAAATGTTGAAACTGGATCCAAAGTCCTTGAACAACATTTTTGTAGAGTTTGCCGTCAATCTGATTTACTCATTGACGAAAAGCGTTCTACGCGAAAAAAGATATTCAAACAGTGTGCCTTCATAAGCCAGAGCATCCGTTTTTGCAGACTCAGAAGCAATTTCCGGCTTGGATTAATTTTTCTAGCGCTACGCAGATCATCACAGACTCTACTACTCCTGCTCTTGACTCTCCTACTCTTGCTTTGACATTATCCATTGCTCTTTCTGTAGATCGTAGCTGGGGTAATGATATCCATTTGGAACACCCAAATTAGGAATTTTTCTTAGCGCTGAAGATGAAGTGCCTTCAAATGGATCCTCTCTTAATGAATCTGGGCGCGAAGTAAGTTTTGTCTGAAGAAGACACTGTCTATTTCTTTAGGGTACTAGTAAGAAAATTTACTTCTTTTATTTTTCTTTTTACTCTACTACTTTAGACGAAGAAGCTCCAGTGATAGACATTCCACTGAAATAGCACATTTTGCAGAAACTCTAGAGGGATAATGGTCTGCCAGATGTCCATGAGGTGAGAATTTTTGAGATTTTTTTTTTTTGGTCAGGACAACTAGCAAGTAGAGCACTCAAGCACAATTAAGTCCATTATATTGTACTTGGATTCCCATTTAATTTTCTTTAAATCTACCCAACCTCCAAAGAAATCTGGGAAGATCTTGTGTTGCTAAGGAGCCAAGGTGGTCGCTTCTTAACACATTAGGGCCAAAGACCTCAAGCCTGATTCGAGCGAAGGCGGGGCAGACGCACAGAAAGTGGTTCGCCGTTCCATCTTCCTTTTCACAAGCTGAGCAAAGTGCACTGTCTGAGATGCCTACGTTTTCCTTGTGCTTCGCCCACAGAAAGTGGTCCGTCATCAGTCCAACCAGCTGCCTTCAGCCCCTCTCTGCTTAATAACAGGAGGATTTGCGACAGTCAATCGGATATGACAGGTAACATCAGTTTAGTCCACCTGCGGCCTCTCTAGGCCTGCCAAACTCGCTTGGGGTCGTAGTAACCCTTTTGCTAACCGTGACTTTGATGGTCGCAGAAGGGAGTGGCAGAACGGGCTCCGGGCCAAAGAAGTTGGCTTTAGAGTCCATCCTAGCTAAGGAGTCAGAGGTCTCGTTACCCCGATACCCATGTATCCCGCGACCCATGTTAGCATCAGGCTATTAAGTCTACCGACATAGTTCAACTTGGATTAACAGGACTCAACTACCTTTGATGTGGTTGGGGGGCTGTCTGAAATAAGCGCAACTTGGCTGTCACTGAAGACATCTGTTTTCCACAACAAAGTTAATCGTTTCTTGAACAGCATACACCTCCGCTTGAAGCACAGATGCATGCACTCCAATAGCAAAGTGCAGTTTTGTCCCGCTGAATTCTACGGAGATTCCAGAGGCGGAGTCGTGCTCGGTCCTGGAACCATTCGTGAAAATGCGAAAACAGTATTTGCGGGGCTCATTTTCAGAGTTTGACTACAATTTAGCCTCGAGCAGCACCACAATATATATTGTATATTTCCATGCTTATCTGATTACTGATTGGGATTACTTCAAGTTCTTTCTACAGACGAGCTTTCTGGAGGATGAGATGGAATAATCTTAAGACCTTCTTCCCAGTTGCCCTGCTCTCGTTGGGCAAAGAGCCAGACATCGGTGCTCTCACTTTTTTTGCGATACCGGTGGATATTGCAAGTTCAAATACCGCACACCCGGCGAATTTCATCAGAAGCTTGAAGCGGTTATTAAAAATGTAATTAGCCACTGTTTGTCGTCATCCTCTAAACCAAAGCTCCTTCTTCCTTCTACCAACTCTTTTGTTCTTTTTCCTCTGTTTGCCCCCTGTATGTTGACCTGTAGCATGGGCGGCCATTTATCCTACCCTATCCTATACTGAAATCGATGAATTCTGAGGCACTCTTAGACTCTTTTATCCCAATAGCTTTACATATCTCCATAAATATTCGTAACCCATACATAAGTAAGCTGACATGCTCACGTACAACTGTTTAATGGGTATGTATGTATGTATGTTTGAGTAAGTTTATAAAAAACACCGGAATTTTTCCAAGTTAACATCATCTTTCTCTTTTCTGCTCATCTGTACCCACAAAGTCTTTGCTATGCTCTTTAGCACATATGATCCTTGTGTGCGCGCCTGTAGGTATGCAAAAGAAATTAATTGCACTTAGTTGAACATAATTTTGTTTCATTTTTTTCGCATTCACCCATTTGAATTTTTTTATGTCCCCGCTATTTATGCATTTCTTTGACGCTTGTGTCCATCTGGCATTTTTTTGCCGGCTTGCAAGTAACGCCTGCGGCATCTTTTACTACTACAAATGCATGGACGTGTATGTGTTAGTTTTCGTAGTGCACCTCCATATGAAGGCAAAAAAAATGTGTATGTACCCGCATGTACTTGGGCCATTCTTTCACATTCTTCGGCACATACGGATTTGAGTGAGTGTTTGACCGGCCGGCTGTGTAGCGGCAATAATTCGATTAATTTGCTAGCCTTGCTTTTATGCCCGGCTTTCTTCTAATGTGCAAATGTATTTATGTGCTATACACATATACACTCGCATATGGATTTGTCGATGTATGTGTGTTTGTAAAATAGTTTTTCTTTTTGAAAAAATTTTTTCTCTAATTTTTTTTTGCTTTTTTTTCAATATGTTCTTGATGTCGTTTTTTGGCTGAAGAATCAAGTTTTTTATTCTAAACACTTGTAAGTAAGATCGGGTGTTCCACTAAATCCACCAATTTTTAATTACACACGGCTGTAAGCAGAAGCATCCGTGCTATGCCTAAATCTCCAACAAAATTTATACTGACGGAAGCCGGCCTCCCCACAATTGAAGAGAGATTCACGACGAATACGAAGAAAGTTATACCTAAGATATTTCTTTGCTACAACAGCGCTTTATATAAAGCAGTGGTAAGCGAGCTTCAAAGAAGTAAGGCCCCACGTCGCAAATCGACAATTGCACTGTGCATCGATTACGCCAGAGAGATTGGTAAAACTTTCGCTTCACTTCGCCAAAACGTACTGTTTCTCCCACGGTTCATAAAAGAGCCTAATTTTATATTTTATAGCGAAATATGGTAAAAATCATACCAATGCTACTGTTTACCAACGTCTTTTTACTGAAGTCACAACTCCTCTACTTCCCGAATGGAGTTTAATTTTCACTGATGGATCAAAAACTGATAATAACACCTCGTTTGCAGTTGTCAACTCGAAAGGAGAAACAATCACGGCCGGCATCCTCACTAGCTATGCCTCCGTTTATACAGCCGAAGGTGCAGCGATCTTTCATGGTATTACCTTCGCTGAAAACTCTTTACCGAAAGCAGTAATTTGCACGAATTGCAAATCAGTCATTTACTCGATAATGAACACAATGAACAAGACGCACATCATCTCCTGTATCCGGAGCAAATTATTAAAAAATAGCGACCGCATAAAACTTATGTGAGTTCCAGGCCATACAGGCATAAACTCGCTGAGAAAGAACCACTAATAACTTTCGACTATATGTCGAAAAAAGACGTATACAAATGTATACATCAGAGGCACTATAATACACAAATGGTCAATTGGGGATTCTCTTCCCATCATTATATCGTAAATAATCCAAACAGGATAAAACGAAACTTCCCATTGAATTGCCGTTGCAACGATATCAAATCATTTGTCCGCCTTCGTCTAGGGCACACAATCGCCTCACATGCATACGTTTTCAATGGTTCAAGCCCTCCATGCTGCCAACAGTGTCACTCACCATCTTTAACGGTCTGCCACCTACTCGACGACTGCTCACATTTTGAACAAATCAGGAAAAGTATCTTCCGAAACCAAAGACCTTCTACACTGTTAAGAACTACTTCCTCAAAAAATATGTATAGTATATCAAAAATGTCAGAATTTCTAATTAAATCAGGATTGGGAAAGTTGATTTGATGTTTGCTCCTCTGACATATTTACTATATTTTTACCATAGTCTTAACTAACTAAGTTTTCTAGTCTCCTTTTACATGTAAGACCTTTAAGCTAACTATCTGTTACTTCTACATCAGCGAGCCGAAGGTCCTGGCAGTCAGTGCTCCGTTTTTTACGTGTACGAATAATAGTATTATTATTCCACGTCTGTAAATAAATAAATAAATATATATTTTGTGCTTACACCCTTTCTGTGTATTTGGCCGAGTTCCTTCTCCAATTTTTGGTGTGCGTCTTGGTGTTTTCCCGCAAATGGAGGGGCCTACAGTTTATGGAGGAGGTTTTTTCATGATAAAAATCGCTATTAGAAAACAATTTTCTATCAATTGTTACGTCGTGCCCGGTGTTGCGAACCTATGTATTTCCGAATGGTAGTCACGCACCTACCCAGCCGGCATTTTCTTATGTTGCCTTCTTTAAGCAACTCTCTTTGAAAGCAGGTTTATAGGCTGCTAGAGTAGTGCAGCGCTTTTTAAGCGGAGAGCATTTTAAACGCCAAAGCTTCAAGTCATTAATGGCCAACTCAAAATATGCTCAGGAATATCGAAGATCCCTATAATTTCTGCGACTGTCAACTTGACGTTTGCCTCATTCAGAAAAACAGGAAACAGAAAAGTGCACGAGGAAAAGGACTTAGTACTTTGATGGTTGAATTCAAGCATACATTCCCCTTAGAGTTTCTTATTCTCGCAAGATGAGCAGAAGGTTAGTGCAAACGTTCATAGGCTGGACGGTCTACTTTGAAAGCCTGCTGCCAGGTTCAAAGACGCGCTAACGAGTTCTGTAGAATCTGTAGAGATAGAGGCAGAATTCACTCAGTATTTTCTGTGCGCTTCGAAATATGCACTTCAAATTTTCTTAAAGTATGAGCCGATTCCGAATATAAATTAGTTGTAAGATTTTAAATCTATTTGTTAGGCTATAAAAAGCGGGTTCTATAAATATTGGGTTTGGGAATAAGTTTCCGCCACCGCAAAAGAGGTGTCGCAGCTGATACTGTTTTTGTGTTCGCTCTATTAGTGGGGTATGGGAATAAGTTTCCGTCCATTCTTAGCCAACGTTACGAATTATTTAAACAACTAAATATTAAATGATGTTATGTGAAGTTTGTGCTATTGGAAGCTACAACTTTACTCCATCTTTCAGGCAGGATACGGATTCCTCTGACGAAAAATTTGAGTTATTTTTATCCATTCGACTTGATCCATTCATTGAGTCAGTTTGCGATGGTCTCGTAAGAAGTGAACCGCTCTCTAATTACGCTGACTGCATTGATCGGAACAGATAGTAAATCGAAGGTGCAATGTCTGGGGAATACGGCGAGTGAGGCAATATTTCCCAGTTCAGTCCCTCTAAATATTTCTGGACCAATTTAGCAACGTGTGGCCTGGCGTTGTGATGCAGCAAAATCAGTTTGTCATGGCTACCGTCCTACCGTCCCATATCGGTCGCTTTTCTTTGAGCGCTCGATTCAAACGCATTAGCTACAGTCCGTTACAATCGCCAGTGATGGTTTCAGATGGCTTAAGGAGTTCATAATAGATGGCACCCTTCTGATTCCACCAGATGCACAGCATAACCTTTGAAGCATGAATATTTTTTTTCGCTGTCGATGGACCTGGTTCACCTGGCAGGCTCCAAGATTTTCCACGCTTAGGGTTATCATAATAGATCCATTTTTCATCACCAGTGAAGATGCGATGCAGAAACCCTTTTCTTTTCTGCCGTTCAAGAAGCATCTGTCACATCACCAAACGTCTCTCGATATCCCTCTCCTGCAATTGATGTGGCACCCAGTTACCTGCTTTCTGGACCATTCCCATCGCGTGCAAACGTTTACCGACGATTGATCTTTCAACCTCCAACTCTTTAGACATATCATCAATGGGTCGACGGTTCGATCAGGTACGAGTTTTTTATGTTTTTCAAAAGCAGTTTAAATTTTATTGAAATCTTCCAAACGCTGTTTTTAAATTACAGTGATCACCAGTTCATAAAGCATGATATTTGGTGGCTCCTAAAACACTCAGGCTAAAAAGCCCATTGTATTTGAAGCTCTGGAACGGGGGTAGATAGTCAAGGAGGGAAGGAGAAAAGTATCAGAGAAAGAGATAGGAAAGAATAAAGATAGAGATAGTTAGTCCTATGAGCATTTTCCAGATTCTTCGGCAAATCTGTAAATATCCTCCGGTTTTAGAGAACGAATATTACTTTCATGACATCTTCATCCAATAATTGTTGTAGATGAGTATCTTCCAATTTTTTCGGTGCACCTTCGCCACCTTATCACTCAAGTCTAAATTGCCACTTTGGAAACGTCGAAACCACTCTTCACAAGTTGTATATGATGGACCGTGATTACCGTAAATATTAATGAATATACGACACGTTTCAACTGCACTTTTCTTTAAACTCCAATCTGTTTTCCAAACAAACTCCAATCTGTTTCCCGCTCCATCTCCTCTCGATTATCCATTCGGCTATTTTCAGGATCGCAAAAATTTCTGTTTGGAAAACAGTTGCCATTTCCCCCATAGCATAGTGATACTTATTACTAGCGTTTAAGTACCATCCGGCTCCAGACCCTATTTCATTTTTGGATCAATCAGTAAAGAAAATATGCGTCAAACCTCCCTGAATGCATTCTGTATCGCTCCATTGCGTGACATCAAATTTCCTTCCAAATGAAACTGTGGGTATCAGGCCTCCTTAAGGATTGATCCGACGTTAGCGCACAGACGTCGTCCGCATATGCTTGGACATGAAAACCGAGTTTCTACATCTCCACTAGTAGAGAGTTTACGACGAAGCACCACAGCAGCGGAGGAAGAACACCCCCTTGGGGCCATCCTTACTTGGCCCTGACTGTGATTTGTGCATCCCTGCCCCCACCAGCGGTTAACAGCCTCTCAGAGAGCATGGAATAGATCCATTTTATAATGGATTGATTAACTCCGCGTCGTTCGGCAGAAGAACATATCGAGCCGAGAGTGGCATTATCAAAAGCCTCCTCAATGTCCACGAACACGCCCATTGTGTATTCGTCAGCTTCCACCCCGGCTTCAATCTTGCTAACAAGATCGTGTAAGCCTAATTCACTTGATTTTCCACTCTGGTAAGCGTGTTGATTTCTACTAAGTGGACTTCTCGGCAATACCCCCCACTCGCATATGCTTCTCCACCACTCGTTCTAGACTTTTCAACATGAACGATGTCAAACTGATTGGTCTAACACTTTTTGCTAGGGAATAGTCATCTTTTTCTGGTTTCGGAATAAATACTACTCTTACGCGTCGCCATTGGGATGGTATACAACCAAATGCAAGACAGGCTGTGAAGATCCTTTTCAGGGCCTCAATTAGCCTGTCTCCTCCTTTTTTTAAGCATTGCTAGATATATTCCGTCAGGTCCAGGGGACTTAAAGTTCCCAAAGGAAGACAAAGAAACCCTTATTGATTCCTTTGTCTCTATCCAATTAGCAATATACCAGCTGTACTTAGAGGTTCCACCGTTGCTACCGTTATTGTTCATGCACCTCTCTACTACTACCCGGAAAATGGGTTTCGGGTAGAGCTTTAAACGTTTCCGATTTTGAAAAGGTGTAGGAACCAACAGGCTTTCGAATGGAATCCAGCCTTGCTGAGCGGTCTAGATAAAGGACCTTACAAAGTCTCGCTAATGCACGCCTACTTTCCACCATTTTAATTGCATATCCGCATGTTTTTCTAGTATTTTGACGGCTTTCCTACAGCTGCGCTGCTCTGCTCTGCGCAATAGCCTCTTTGCAGAATTATCCGCTTTAGTCCTTTTGGCCGTAAGTGCTACACGCTTGCATTGTTTTTATTGTTGCATGCAGTCAATGTTTTGCTGCTGTATAATTCCTCCTGCTTCAAATGTACTTGCAACACACACCAACACTCGTATGCTGTGGTGTGTACACAAATCCATGTTCCAAGAAATTTTTTCTATTTTCACACACATAGACGCGAACGCATATGTTGCTGTGTGTGTGTGTGTGTATATATACTGTGTACTTGCATTTGTAGGCGTATATGCACCCGCGTCAATTATTGGCTATGCAGAACAGTACCGTTATTTGCTTGTTTTTGCAGTCGTTGCTACATCGCTATCTGCTGTAAGCAAAGTTGTGCTTCTCCTGCAATTCTCTTCGCCATACCCCACCCACATCTGAACCTCCTTCGCAAGAGCAAAAAAATTTGCTTAACTACCGATTTTTCTCGACTTCGATTTTTTTTCTACAGTTCGTTTTTTCTTTGCATTTTTAGAAGCTCCTTCGTCGTTGGTGGACTCTGCCGTTCTCGGTGGCTGGCTGCTGACTTTCGGTGACGCTGGTGACCAGCGTGGTGGTCATCATTCATCAAAGTGAAATGTTGATTTAGTGCCTTGTCGTTTGTTGTGTGACAGTTGTTGTTTTTGTTGTTGTTGGTGCTGATATTGTTTTTGCCATATTTTGCATTGCTTACACAGCCACCGATGCCTGCCCGCCTCTTAGCTGTTGGGTGGTTGCAACATACGCGTACTACACTTGTTGCTCTATGTTGCTGTCCTGTTGCTGTTGTTGTTGCTTTCATTTGCTCATGCAGCTGATGCAAATTTCATACATGCCACATTGTCCGTATTGTTCCACACAACTCTTCCGCCCAATTTTTTCATTTCATCTGTAGCAGCAAACTGCGTACGCCCATTTGCTTGCCATGCGAACAGCAACCGTTTTTACACACACTAACGCACATTTTTTAGCCCTACATATTTTTATACCCAAGGCTTGAATGGAAAAGAATATTGCGACAATACCACGACAATACTTCCCATAGATCAATTGAGGGTTTATTGACCAAAGGTGACTTGTTTAGATTGGAGAAATTCATGAAGTCTTACTTTTTGCGAACTCAATTTGTTTAGGTACAATCAATAAGCCACCAGCCCCTCAGGGAAAAACGAATGGAGAGGCGACAAGAAGCTGTATTCGGGGTTCCTTGCGATTCTCTCAGAGCAAACAACGGGGCGAAAGCCAAGCCCACAAACTCTCTCTAAACCTTAGCTGTTGTCTACCTAACCACTATGGTCCAAGATATAACAGCCGTTCGGTTGAGTACAACACTCTCTGCCCCTCCTACTGCAACGGAAATCGCTGAACGGATACCCCATCATCTTACCCTGAACACCAATCAGACAGAGTTGGAATGGTGCGTGACTACCATTCGGTAGTATCAGCGTTCGAAATATCAGGTATGCAAAACCAGATTATAGAACAGAAAATGGAATAGCAGAAAATGGAATACCTCCGGGTGTACAGGAAAAAAAATCCTCATTAAAAACCATCAACACTCATCGGAAGCGGCAGAAAACTGCCGGTTTCTCCATTTGTGGAAAAATATCAAGACGCCCACCAAAAATAGAAGGGCTTCGGCTTTACAGCCGAAAAAAGTGTAAACGTCCATTGTCGTATCGCCTTTAAACTACACTTATCGTCTACACGAGTCCACAGGTAGGGCTACTCGATGTTTTCCTGAAATTTCTCCTGTCAGTTGACAGAATCACGTGGGCAATTAATATTTTTTCTCAATTTAAATCTTCTGGTTCTGACAACATATCGTCATGTGATGCTTCAGAAAACAAGTACCTCGGTGGTTCCTCTCCTGCAAAAAATCTACTTGGTGTATATCGCTCTTAATCACGTCGGAAACGAAGGTTGTTTTCATACCTAAGGCAGAGAGGAGGGGCAACGACTCGACCAAGGACTGTAGGCCTATAAGTATTACCTCATTTATCCTAAAGATGTTTGAAAGATTGATTGATTATTATATCCGCGAGCACATCGCATCCAAATTATCCCAGCTCAACATGCTTACCTGAAAGGGAAATCCACGGAATCAGCCTTACACGAGGTCGTAGAAGGCAAACAATTCACTTTGGCGGCCTTCATAGATATAGAGGGTGCTTTTAATAACATTAGTGCGGAGTCAATTGTCACTGCGTTAGATAGACTAGAGGTGGAAAGACCTATCTGTTTCTGGATCTTGTCCCTGCTTGGTTGCAGAGAAGTTAATGAGGTGGCAAGAAGGGCAAAAGTTACTAAATTCGTTCACAGAGGACGCCGCAGGGAGGTGTCCTTTCGCCCCTACTTTGGATAGTTGTAATTGACGAAGTTCTGATAATGCCAAATAAAGGTGGGAACAAGATAGTAGCATACGCTGATGACTTGGTCCTGATGGTATCGGTACCGTTTCCCTCAGTCATGACTGAGATTTTGGAAAGGCCACTGGCTGTACTCAGTCGCTGGGCTACCACTTGCGTCCTCCGAGTCAACTCTGACAAAACGGAGCTGGTGCTGTTTATCAGAAAATATAAACCTTTACTCTTTCGACTTCCCAAATTAAACAACCACGCTCTCCCAAGCAAGGTATCTTGGACTCCAAGCTGCATTGGAAGCTACACATTGAAAATCGAGTAAAGAAGGCCAGTATAGCCTTCCACTCCTGCAAATATATGTTCGGTAAAAAATGGGGACTCAAGCCACAGGTCGTGCTGTGGATGTACAATGTAATGGTTTTGCCAATTTCAACGTATGGATCCCTAGTTTGGTTTCTCCGAAAGGGCTATAACAACACTAAACTGGGGCTCGTGCAAAGTACTGCATGCATTGGCAACACCGAAGCATGTAAAGCTTGTTGTATCTCTATCGTGCTACGGCAATCTTTCCACATAGGCAGGATTGGATCGAGGGGAAAATCTTCCCCGAAGCTTGCACCTTCACTGACGGTTGAAAGATGGAATCGGGAGTCGGAGCAGGGGTTTTCTCTAAATCAGCCAATTTATCTAACTCCTTTAAACTACCGAATACTGCTAGTGTTTTTCAAGCTGAAGGCATGCGAAATGCTTAGTAAACTCCTTTAAGGAGGAGATCAAATCTCTTGGGTGTGCAGGTAACATTTCTCTGATCTGGATTCCTGGACATAGGCACATTGAGGGAAATGAAATTGCTGATGAGCTTGCCAGGAAGGGGTCTGAATTGGCCGCGGAGACCTTCTACCCGGTCATCGGCATCCCCATGACAGTTGTTTAAGGGGAAATGCACAAATTATTTCTCAGGAAAGCGAAAAAAGATGGAGCTCTATTTCTTCATGTGCTATTTCGAAAACCCTTTGGCCCCAATACGATATACGAAGGACTCAGAAAGTCCTTTGGACTCCTCGCCATTTAATTTTTAAACTCGAAGCTGTGTTTAGGGGTCAATGGACGATCGGCGGACATGCAGAAAAGCTGGGTTTACCATTTAATGCCCACTGCAGAAACCGTGGGGACCGTTCAGAGAAGGAGACTGTTCAGCATTTTCACTATAAATGCCCGGATTTGGCAGCTAGACGACTAAGGTCACTGAGTGCTCGTTTCCTCGACAGCCTGGGGCAGTGCGCCAACCTAAATTCCATCAATCTTCCCCATTATATCAACAGCTCTGGCTGGCTGTAGATATCTGCCGGTCTCTGCTGTCTCATATTGGTATCAAAACGGCGCTTCAGTGGTACTTGAGGAGTGCCAGTCTGGCACTTCATCCATCTCACCTGCCTACCCACCTACCTTCGCTCCTGTTAAATAGCGAAGTCAGTTCGTTAAGAACTCATTTAAATTCGATTTCCGTCTGAGAAGCCTTAGGTTTAGCGAGAGATGCTAAGAGTAAATCGCACTGCCTATTCTAGTATTTAGCTTAAAGTCATCTGATCCAAGTATTTTGGACATTGTCTTGAATTTTTCTAAAAATCGGTTTATTTGTAGGCTTGAGTATTAATAAATCTTAATATAAACTACATCAATATTCTAACTAAATGAGCCGTTAGGGATATAGAGAACAGATTGTAGAACTCTCATAGATTTCTGTCTCGTCTTAGTTTGTCTTGTAATTTGGCGTCGAGGCGGCTCGCTAAGCTTCTTGTTTTGCTACAAAACATTATTATTATATTATTTGTGGCTGTTGTTGCTCGCGAGCTGTTGCTCGTCCATTTCCTATACGCGCCCATAGTTCCTCTATTTCCCCATGTGACTTGGGTATAAAATGTTGCACACTCTGTGTCAGTCCACACGGTGGTCATTCAGCTTACACACTTACTTGCATACATCTCAGCTGACTACCATTCAGCCAACCCATTTTTCGCGCACCTTGCTGCTTGCAACATTGGACGCATGTGGCTCGTTGTTCGGCTTTTCTTTGCTGCAAACTTTTTCCACTTTCATTAAAATTTTTTTTTGTTTGTTTTGGTTTTGGCCTTTCATTTGCACTTTTTGATGAATCGACGAGAGGGCTGTTTGCATTTTTCCGTTCATCTTCAGCTGCTGCTTCTGCATTTGCTACACCTCCTGGCTGTATGTTGCATGTTGCTGGCTGCTAAAAATTTCGCCGCCTCGTTGCAATTTTTTTGTTTGGCAATTCACTCCATTTGTTTGCTTATCCTCTGTGCGCGGTAAATATTGTGTCGGCTTGTGTTGTTGCTTTTATTGTTGTATTGGGTGTTGCAGAATTGTTTTTGCGCTTTCGACATATTTCATTTGGTGCCTCGGCTATCGGTGTGCATGTGTTTTGGTGGGTGTTTTTTTTTTGTTGTTAAGATTCTTGGAACAGTGTTTTTGCTGCATCAAATTTTCGTTCACTCTGACACCCCTACCTCTGCCTTGGCTGCCTTTTCGATGTTCGCCTGCATTCGCCTCCCTTCATATCTGTTCTTGTGATTAGTCAATTTTTCAAAACTTCGCTTACTTTTTGTTTGTTTTTGGCTGCACCAATATTTTTTTATTTGTTTTTGATTTTGCTGCCGTTCGTCCGTTGGTGACCAATAAAAATGCTTTGCGCCCCTCCGCTGACCTCCTTTGCAGCACCACCGCTTGCAGTAGGTGTGGCATGCCGCTTGCACCCAGTTCGTTTTGCACTTCGTGCCAATTATCTTTGAAATTAGTATGATTTTTGATTGTTGTATTGTCATTGATTGACTGATTTTGTTTTGCAGTTTTGCATCCCACAGTCGCCGCCACCCGCTTCCCTGCTCGTAGCGCGCATCCAAGCAGGATTTAGCGCCCGTAGTGGGTGCAGGTGAGACAAATGATTATTCTGCTTGCCTAAATGCTTGTAAACGTATCTCTGTGGAATTTGTGCTGATGCAAATCTGTGCTTTGTATTTGGATGAGCCGCGCCCCTCTCTTCCCTCCTGCGATTCAAATGCTTAATTGCAAATAAACCAATCAGCTTTCATTTCTCAAAATACTTGAATCCATATGGATTTCGCTGAGCGCTGATTTGATTTTTGATGTACCGTTACACACGTATGCGAATGTGTGTGTGTGAGTAGAAGCTCATATGAGGGTATTTCAAGTGAGGGAGCTCTTCCGATATATTTTCTTAATTAAACAGAAATGCAAAAATGGAGAAAATGCCAGCGCAATTATCTTAAAAGGAGTTTTAAGTAGTTTGTTCTTGGTTTTTGCTTTACTTAGAAAATATGATTATGCCCAAAATGAATATTCACTTTATTGACCAAACTCGTAAGCTCACGTAATAGTACCGAAAGACAGAAGGTTGTTTTTTTTTCATGAGGAACTTTTTTATACTGCAAGATTTGCTATTCTCAGCCGAGTTGTGGCCGCTATTAGGAAATACTTTTCTATCAATTGGTATTTCGAGCGTTCGCGGTTTCGAACTCTGGCACTACGGAATGGTAGACACGCGCCAACTATTCGGCTACGGCGAGTGCCGCAAAATAATGGAATCACGATTTTTCGCCACTATTTTTCGTCTGCTTTTAATCAATTTTAATAAATTCAATTCTAATTTTCATAAATCAATTATATAAAAATAAGTCGGGTTTTCCTTCCTGACGCTATAACTCCAGAACGCACGAGCCGATTTCCACGGTTTTGCATTCGTTGGAAAGGTTTCGGGCTCCGTGAGGCTTATAGCATGTACTCTGCTCAGTTAGTTTCATGAGACATTTATTATGCGCAGATTCTTTGAAACGCTAACTTACAACCGGTATTGTGTTCACTGAGAAATTGTGAAATTGAGTTTAAAGTTATTCGTTTCCTAACAGTTCAATTGGAAACCATCAAATCAATCACGCGTATTGTGCAAATTTTTATTCAACTTCAACAGCAGGCATTTGTCCTTTGCATTTGGGGTTAAATTTACCAGTCTATCCATAGTCCAAAATGCCGAGAGGACGACGTGCGAACATCGGCCGTCGCACAAGACACACAAGCCAGCAAAAAGTGTATTCACAGAACTTAAGCGAAGAAAGACAAAATATAATAAGAGAAAATGCCCGATTGAGATAACGCGTGAGCACACGAAGATCATTGGCATCATACAATCGCTTGGCGACATGCAAATAACCGATGAAATCTACAATGAAGGATTGATTTTGATTGAGGATCAATGCTTGACTATTGCAAGTAAGCTACTGATTGAAGTAGGAATGATTGCGCCAAATCGATCGATGCACGATGCATTCAACTAAGAATTAAATCGAGAGCTGCAATACAATGTTGATACATTGCAGGAATTCGTTCGAAATAATGTGTCGTTGCTGAATGAACAGCAAAAAAAAAAAACTACCAGTCTAACGGTTAGACGCGATAGAAGTGAATCCTTCCGTAAAACAAACTGAGAGAGAATGAGACGAAAGCAGCATTAGGAGCGGGATAATTATAGGTTCATTATAATATTGCTATAAAATTCATATTTTATTTTCTTCATTTTATTATTTTCATCCTCAATGTTTTCAATTTCAACAAATGATACGAGTGGCTTATGATAGCTAAAATATGATACAAATGCTTTGGTTTCGATGTTGTCAACATATCTTTGAAATACCGCGTCAATTGTTGTTTTTGATCGTGTTGTCGATTCAGTGCGATTGTTACACATTTTTAAATTGAATGTTGTATTGAGAAAGTCAATTAAAGGAACCGCTGTGTCCAATGCAAAATTTACGTTAAAATCGCCACTTAAAATCATTGGAACTTTATCGTAATCTTTTCTAAGTATCCGCGATACTTCTGGTGTATACTTTATTAAATTTTCGTGAATGAATTCCGTGAGGCTATTTATTGATTGATTCGGTGAAATATAAATTGCCACAATTAAAACTGTTTTTCCATTTTTCAATCTGGTTTCGCATGCACATATTTCTCCCACTTTATAGAGCTGAACAGACAGTGATTCTAGTTGCTGTGCATTCAGATCTATCTGTGGAGTTACAATACGAACACCGTCATTTTGATTGTGGTATATTGCAACACCGCCTGCAATGCGGTAAATATTTAAAAATTAAAATATTTACGAATATAAAAATACGGACGCAATACAGCACACGCGGTTGCTATTATGAGCATCGTAACGCGTATATTACACAGACGTACTAACATACACACAAACATTCGTAGGACGATTGGTCTAAGCAAGTATTAGGTAGTATAGGTATACATAATGCCTTCTCGCTCACCGTGGCTCCGTAATACGCAGGAGCGCGCACACATACGTACTAGCATACATACAAACATACATACGTATAACGCTTGAACTAAACACCTAAACACGCTTCGTAGTGTCGCTTTTTCGTTTCCTCGAGTCTCAAATCACTCCCAACGATTCTAAAGAAGTTTTCACTTCAAAAGTATACGAAACATTAATGCAAGCGGTGTACAATAATACTAGTGGTCTATGCTTCCTAGACGCACCTGGAGGAACAGGAAAAACATTTGTCATTTCATTGATTTTGGCCACTATTCGATAAAGATGTGACATAGCTTTGGCGTTAGCATCATCTGGAATTGCGGCGACTCTTCTGGCGGTCGTACTGCATATTCTGCGCTTAAGTTGCCACTCAATTTGAACACAATTGATACTCCAACATGCAATATTTCCCGATCCAATGCAATGGGAAAATTGTTGATGCAATGCAAGCTCATTGTTTGGGATGATAGCACAATGGCATATAAGAAATCACTTGAAGCACTTAACTTAACAATGAAGGATCTTCGGCGAAATAACAACATCTTTGGCGGCTTGCTGATATTGCTGGCAGGCGATTTCAGGCAGACGTTGCCAGTAATTCCTCGTGGAACGCATCCAGATGAATTGAATTCTTGCCTGAAAGCATCTTCTTTGTGGAATAACGTAAAAACATTATCGCTAACCACTAATATGAGAGTTCAACTTCAAAATGCATAGAATAATGATGCACACGCACTGAATTTCAAATCCGTTGATTCCATAACAAATCCCGATGATGTAGTAAATTATTCAACGGAGTTGTTGAACTCTCTGGAATTACCAGGATTTGCACCATATAACTTGCAACTCAAAATTGGTTCAGTTATTATGCTATTGCGTAATTTGAATCCACCGCTACTTTGCAACAGTACTCGACTTGCGGTGAAAACACTTATGCCGCATTTGATTGAGGCAACCAATATTAACGTAAAGGACGCAGGTGAAAATGTATGTATTCTCGAATACCAATGATTCTGACTGATCTTCCGTTTGACTTGAAACGATTGCAATTTCCGGTTCGCCTTGCGTTCGGGATAAATTTAGAAAATCATTGTTTTTCACATGGGCAGCTATACGTCGCGCGTTCATGGGCTGAGAAACCATCCGCTTTGTTTGTGCTAACGTCAGACCAAAGAACAAAAAATGTAGTTTACCAAAGAGCACTTCAATGAAACGAATACTTTGCGGAGACATATAACGCTTCGATTCAGTATTTACTTTGGTTTCACTTTCATTTTTTACTAGAGAAGTTCAACTAAATTACACACATGAACTCATTACTGTTTGAAATGAAATAAAATTTTTCCTTTTTTAAATATAAAACAAAAAAATAATTTTTCTTCATCTTTTGATCCCCAAACGAAATGTTACAAAAAACGAAGCCTCCTGGTGCCGAAACAGAGATCGCCAGGCTTGCTAGTTTTTTATAAAAATATAGCCTATTCTACAACAAATATTATTTAAATCAAAGTTTCAAGAACCCAAGGGCATCAGCTCGCAGCAACAAAACAAAAGCCTCAATGGCATGAGAAAAATGTCACACAAAAACCCCAGCTTATTCCATGAGGGTTCAATGAACTAAAAAATTTAAGGTAAATAAGCAACCGCTACATAGATAGATAGCGATACCTCGGTATGGATTTCGGAGAGCAGCTCGAAAATGGCGTAAGCTTTTCTCTATAAATCAAGCCAAAGCACCCGGAGTATGTTACTATTTTTTTTCGCTATAATGAAGGCGGCAATATTGCTACAGTCAACGTAGAGCCCTGGAGGACATACCTAAAAATTTGTTGTTAATGAGCTCTCTTACTGGTTTAATAACCCTTCTCCTCCGTCATGGCTGAAATTTTGGAAGGAGCATTGGCTGTACGCAGCCTGTGGGCTACCAGTTGCGCGGCTGAGTCAATTCTGATAAAACGGAGTTGCTGCTATTCACCAGAAAATACAAATCTCCACCTTTTAGACTTCCTAAATTAAACAACCAGTTTCTTACGCTCTCGTCGAAAGCTAAGTACCTTGGAGAAATACTTGACCCGAAGCTCCTTTGGAAGCTGCATATCGAAATTCGCGTTAAAAATGCCAGTATAGCGTTCTATGTCTGCAAATCTATGTTCGACAAAAAACATGGGACCCCAAGCCACATGTCGCACACTGGATGTACAATTTAGTAGTTTTGCCAATTTTGGCATTTGGATAGCTCTTCGGAAGGGATATAACACTAATAAATTAGAGAGAGCCAGTGCGGAACATGCCCCACTGCCACCTTTTACGTCATTCCGTTGATCTTCAATTTCAATTTATTACTGCTCAGAACGCTATTAGGTTTAAAAAGGTTGGCCTCTGTAGGTAACCTTCTGTAGGACATAGTAGCATTTGAGGCAGATTTATCCTTACTTTGTGTCGCACTGATCTCTCCATTCGCAAGCTGGGTTTTGAGGTTTGTGCTAGGGCTATCCTTCCAAGCAGGCTGGATTGGAAGCAGGGAAGAGTCTGCACGGACACATATACCTCGGTTTTCACCAACGGACCCAAGCTAGAATCTGGACTTAGAGTGGGGGTTTCCTCTAAATTAGGCATGCAAAATTCTTAGGTTTCGCTATTGGGCGGGAGTTATAAATATCTTTTCCGATAGTCAAGCTGTGATCAAGGCACTGTCATCGCCATGTTGCAGCTCTTTTCTGGTCAACTCCTGTAAGGAGGAGATCAAACGTTTCGAATGTGCAGGAAACATATCTCTTATCTGGGTTCCCGGATAAAGAACCATAAGGAACGTGAAAAGTGGGTGGCACGCTTTGTTTGAACTCGGCCAAATTTACTTAGGTGATTACTATTGCAAGCTGGAAGATGAAGGAGCATAAAAGTCAACTGTGCCTGGTATCGTAAATGCAGATTGCTCTACAACTTTCTAGGTATTGGGATTCCAAAGGCAGTCACGTCACTGTTGCTTAAGCTGTACGCATGGAAGCAGCTTCTTCTCCACGTGAGACTCAAATCTGACCCAGACTTTTGTGGCAAGGAGAAAAGCGGGCGTGTGTTGTGAGACGTGGGAAGCAGCATCGACGAACCGTTCGCCCGACAGTCGCTTCTACGTTACCGAAATGATGGATATAAATCCGAGCCTGGCAAGGACAGTCACTCCAGCAGCATTCACTGTAGATGTATGAAAAATGTAAATGCTGCTAAAATAGCATCAATAATTTCCTTTTATAAAGGACGAGATAGAGAGAAATTACCTGAAATTCATGGCAGCGAAGTGTATCTCGAGACAACTTTGGGATGCTTCAGATGAGAAATCATATTTTATGCCAGTTTCATACTTGAAATATAAAAGAAATAAAATAATTTAAATGGCCCGCATTGAAACTGATCGCGCATGAGTTAATGAAGCGAAATAGTGTTGACGAATTGTCAGGGTTGTATATAAAACTTTTTAAAAATTTCTTGTGCTTAAGCTGTCCAGGAGCCCGCGTTCAGCACTTGTGTGTAGTTCGTTTACTCCAAAACGAAACCCTCGGGCATTGGGGTAATTTTTCCTCTTGATTCGCGCAATAATCGCTTAAACGATTCTGGCCGAGTTTAATAAAGCCCGCCATTCGTTTTTTTTCATGCCAACCGCCGCCAATTTGATACACCAAGTGCATCAAAGTCCATGTCCACCTGATCTTTTCAATTCAGAGGTGGAGGAAAGTCTTCTACTTCGACTATTTAGGATCCAGCATTAACACGACAGGGAACACTAATAATAGCGTCAGCCTAGAAATTCAATGGAGAACCTCTCTAGCCAACGGCGGGTATCACAGGTGAGGGAACAATGAGCTGTATGAGCTTTATAGCGACATCGACATTTTGCAACGAATAAAGATCCAGCTGCTTCGTTGGCTAGGTCACGTCGTCCGGATGGATACAAAAGCTCCGGCTCTGAAAGTATTCGAGGCGGTTCCAGTTGGTGGTAGCAGAGGAGGAGAAAGGCCTTCTTGACCACCAGGAAGAGGAAAACCATCCACAAAATTTCATTATTATTTGCCGGCCCTGATTGCAACAGTATATTTAGGATACCCTCTTCTTTTAACATGTGCCCGCATTTTAAAAAGTTCGGTCTTAATACGACATATTGTGGAATTACTGTTGCATCTAACGAATCGTAAAGAAGCAGGTAATGCGATGCAATGCCCAGCGGCATTTAAGTTTGACCGGTAATGGGCAGGTGGCGTTCAAGATAGTGCAAGATATCTTGCAATAGATTGCTGGTTTGGATACCCAGTTGGTATGGTGGAAATAAGAGTGCAACTAGTTATTCTGTACTATTTCTTAGTGTTAAAAAGGATAGAGCTTCTGTTAATTGGATCTGTATATTGCTGTATCTTGCGTTTGAACTCCGCTTAAAGCTTTAGGTAGGTAGAAAACGCGGTTGAAATGCCAGACTGGAACTCCCCAACTAGTACTAAAGCGCCGCCATTATGAGACCTCCAACGGACAGATATCTACAACCACCCAGAGCTGTTGATGTAATGGAGAAGGTCGGTGGGATTTAGGGTGGTGAATTGCCACAGGCTGTTGAAGAAAGGAGCACGCAGTGACCAAACCCGGACATTTACAGAGAAAGTGCCTAACAGCCTCCTTCTCTGAAAGGTCCCCACAGTTTTTTAAATGAGGTTTAAATGGTAAACCCAGCTTTTTTGCGTGAGTGCCGGTCGCTCAGTGGCCGGTAAGCTCAGCTACAAGTTTGGAAATTGAATAGTATAAAGTCCCAATCTGCCCGCTGCATCTATTGTACCTGAGCCATAGGATTTTCGAAATAGCACACGAAGACATGGAGTTCCATCTGATCTGCGCTTTTCTGAGAAATAAGTTGTGCAATTCCCTTTTAACAACAGTCACGCGGATGCCGATGATCGGGTGGAAGACTAATTCAGTCGACCTCTTCCTGGCAAGCTCAACAGCAATTTCATTTTTCTGTATGTTCCTGTGTCCTGGAGCGCAGATCAGAGAAATGATACCTGCACACATAAGAGATTTGATCTCCTCCTTGATCAATTTGGATTTGCCCCGTGGCGTCGTCAAAGCCTTGGTCGCAGCTTGACTTAAGATTTTGGTTTCAAAGATTTTTTTTAATTTTTTTTCTCCAAGAAGAAATAACTTTTAATTACAAACTATTTTACATACACATTCCGAGCCAACTTCTTGCCGCTGCCACAAAGTAAATTCAAATATTCCGCCTAACCTTGTGGGCTTGTGGCGAAGCCAACTGTTCTATAAATGCAACAAATGTGACTTGGCCGTGGCGAAATGTCAGCGCAGCGAAATAGTGCGCACGCGCAACCCGCTGGCAGCAAGTGATCGCATTTTGTGCAACATTTTAAAGTGAACGACGCATGTGGCATGCGCTTAACTCTGCCAATGCGCAAGCAAAAACTAATCCATGGTGAGAGGGGGCGGTGGCATTGCTACTCCCGCCGCTGCTCGGGCCATGAGTCCGCCGCATTGTTACATTTCTCGACTCGTATTTCTGATTTTTGAAAGATTTAGCGATGCAACATGAAAATGTCACGTTTTCCATGGTCGTCAGCTTCGTACAAAAATAAAATCAACAACACAATGTTAACAATACACATGTTGCTGATATGCTGATGCTGCGGAGTCGCTGCAACAAACGCAAATTCGATGACATTTGTGGCGCGATACTGAAAACATAGATTTTTTTTTTTTGCTTTGATTTTAGGCATTGTCAGGCGAGTGGTTGTTGTTTTGCCATAGATATTCTTTGTTGCTGTGATGTCTCGTTTGGCCTTTATGGCTGTTGTTGCAATGGTTGTCACCGATCTTACACAATATTGCTACAATTTTATGCGGCTGCGCGTGCGCTGTTGCTGCTCGCAAACAACAAATGTGTACATGTTGTTGTTGCTGCACTTTGCTTTAGCAAATAGTTGCTATTGTTGGTGCGTTCAATGTTCATGTTGTTTGACAATGAGTGTCGTGACATCTCCCGCCGACTTATTAATTTGCTGAAAGCAAACAAGTTGCGCGCCAGCCTAACGGCCTTTTGGCTAGTCTATGCGGCCTGTGACAGGCATGAATAATATATGTATATAATACATATATGCATGTATGTACATGTGGCACGGATATTACATAAGTGATTGAAATATTAAAAATTAAAATTTGAATAAACGACGTTGCAGGACAAGCGGCGAGGACGGGAGAGAAGCGAGATGGAAGCGAACAGCCACTTGTGGGCAGGTGAAAGCAAATTTTTGAGTGGCTTTCTACCACGAAAAGGTTCGCATAAAAATCACCTGCCGTGGCAGGTGGCATAAAAGTATAGGACAGCCTTTTTCATAGGGAATCAGTTACACAGATACACAGTTCAAGCCCGAGAAACTCGTCCTGAGCCTTCTGAGGTTGTATAAGTTGGTCACTTAAGGGACTTTTCTCTTAACCCTTCACCAAATTTTGCTATGGAAGGATGGATGCAACTACTTTTTTGCTATAGCGCTATGCTACGTAAGCTTATTGCATTTTCGAGTAATATTCAGAGCTAAATTCTGGCTTCATACATATTTCCGTTGACCGCAACGCAGAATTTTTGGTGAATGGGCTCTTGGAAAGTTGGCCGAAGATCCACTTTTTATCGAAAAATTGTGTTCAGCGACGAAGCTCATTTTTGGATCAATGGGTACGTAAATAAGCAGAATTGTCGATTTTGGAGTGAAGATCAGCCAGAAGAATTGCAAGATCTACCAATGTATCTAGAAAAGGTCACAGTTGGGTGCGGTTTATGGGCTGGAGGTATCATTGGACCGTACTTCTTCAAAGATGCTGCGAATCGTAACGTAACTGTGAGTGGTGAGCGCTACCGTGAAATGATATCCCACTTTTTTTTGCCCAAAATACAAGAGCTTGACTTGCATGACATATGGTTTCAGCAAGACGGTTCCACATGCCACATGCCACACAGCACACGTAACAACGGACTTGTTGAGAGGCCAGTTCGGTCAACATTTTATTTCACGTTCGGGACCTGTCAACTGGCCACCCAGATCGTGCGATATAACTCCTTTAGATTATTTTTTGTGGGGCTATGTTAAAGCTCATGTCTATTCAGACAAGCCTGCTTCAATTAACGCATTGGAAGACAACATTAAAGTATTTGAGATACCGGCCGAAACATTGGAAAGAGTATGCCAAAATTGGACTAAGCGGATGGACCATTTGAAGCACAGCCGCGGTCATCATTTGCATGAAATAATCTTCAAACATTAAATTATATGAACTGTACTATCGATTTAAATAAAAATTGCATGCATTTTGCTGCATTTTACGAGTGTTTTTTTGAAAGACTTTCCTATAGCTCTTAAAAAATCACCCAGTATTATTTTCTACATAATTAAATTATTTGTTTATTTTATTTTAATTGATTTTATTTTATTTTAATTAAATTCTTTATATTATTTCATTGTATTTTAGTTTCACTTTAATTTTATTTTATGATAATTTTTATTCTTAATTAATTTTAATTTATTTCGCTTTTTACTTAATTTACATGGTTTTATCGTACCACATTTTTATTTATTATTTTTTTAATTTTTTTAATTGAACTTGGTTTAGTTTCCATTTTATTTTAATTAATATATTATTTTTTAAATATTTGATTCAATTTTTTTCTTCTTCCTTATTTTCTTTTTACTTTATTTTATTTTAATTAAATTAAATTAAATTCTATTAAATTTAGTTCTATTCGTTTAAATTTAATGCGGTTTATTCCATTTTATGTTAATTTTATTTTATGATACTTTTTTTCTTCGTAATTCTTTTCGTACTTAGTTTAACTTGGTTTTTGTATTTTTAATTTATTGTTACTTAATTTATTTTATTTTATTGTATTTTATTTTGTTTTGATTTATTTTATACAAATTTATTTTATTTTTAATTATCTTATTTTATTATATTTTATTCTTATTTATTTAATTTTATTCTATTTTATTTTACATCTTTTTTGTTTATTTAATTTAATTTAATTTTGATCCCTTTTCTTTTTTTTCTTTTTAATTTATTTCGATTTATTTTATCATATTTTCTTTTTATTTTCTTATTTTATTTTATTTTATTTTATTTTATTTTATTTTGTTTTATTTTATTTTATTTTATTTTATTTTATTTTATTTTATTTTATTTTATTTTATTTTATTTTATTTTATTTTATTTCATTTTATTTTATTTTATTTTATTTTATTTTATTTTATTTTATTTTATTTTATTTTATTTTATTTTATTTTATTTTATTTTATTTTATTTTATTTTATTTTATTTTATTTTATTTTATTTTATTTTATTTTATTTGAGCTTAATCCATCTCGGCTATTGCCGGAGATTACACATCCCGGATAAATTTTCAAGGGATTGTGCTCTGGTGGAGCGTAGTCCAAGTTCTACGCCCATGCGATTGCTATTGCTTAAATATTTAAAAATCTACGAACTATTGCACTTGTGTCCAGTATGGTCGACTTCTGCATGTCTTCTAAGAGGTGTTGGCAGTCATACTTCTTCAAGTTTTTTATTAAATGGTTAGGCACTAATCCAGTGGAAGATATAATTATTGGTACTATATTCACTTCCCTCGCTTTGAACACACGTTTCAGTTCTATGGCCAAAGCTGCATACTTCGATACTTTGGTGGAGTATGTGCTTTGGATGTTGCGATTAAGGGGCACCGCTATATCGATTACTTCGATTGTTTTATTTATCTTGTCGAATAAGATAATGTCAGGTTTGTTGGCAGCTGCTGTTTGATCTGTGGATATAAATTTATCCCAGTACAGTTTAAAACTCGCATTTTCCAATATTGCCTTTGGTTCATATTTAAAATACAAGACTTCTGCTTGTAAGAGACCGTGTTTTATCGCAAGTTGTTGGTGGAGGATCTTTGCTATATTGTTATGTCTCATGACATATTCACGGGGGGCAAGTACGCTACATCCAGCAATTACATGGTCGAGTGTTTCGCCGTAAATGCAGCGCCTTCGGCATCTATCTTCTATTGCCTCGCCATGTATCGACCTTCGGAAATTCCTTGTTGGAATAACTCGGTCTTGGATAGCGATTGCGAAACCTTCTGTTTCAGAAAATAGCTTTCCTTTTTTCAACCATAAATTGGATGATTGTGCCTCTATCCATTCCATTTCGAGATCATGCGGATGGGCACCATGGATTGTTTTTGAATTCCATGCTGAGATCATTTCTGCTGGGGATTTAACCCCCTCAGGTACTTGGAAATTCTGCTCCATCAAACTGAGCGGGGTAAAGCCATTATCTGCCCTAGCGATAGCTTTAAATAGATGAGACTCGCTGCTTAGAAAATATGTACATACGTAGCTTTAAAGTTTGCGAGAAGTGTAGACGCGCTATATTAATGATTCCTCTCCCACCAACGTTTCGAGGAAGCGATTTTCTTTCCACAGAGCTTTGAGGGTAATGGCTTTGAAACTTTGTAAAAGTGGTGCGTATCAGCGTTTCAATCCGAAGGATGTCTGTCTGAGACCATTTTATTACTCCAAACGAGTATGTCAAAAGGGGTATGGCCCAGGTATTGATTGCCTTGCATTTATTTCCACTGTTCAGACTAGTTTTTAATACTGCTTTCAGTCGTGCCTCAAATTTTTTAATGAGGTTTTGCTTTATTAGCGTGTGGTTGATTCCTTTAAGTTGCAGGAATCCTAAATATTTATAAGATTCGCTGCTATGCAAGTTGTCTATAATAATATTTTGATCTACTGCGTAGTTTTCTTCGGTTTCATCAAGCTGACCTCTAATTAGATGTATTATTTTGCACTTATTTTATTTTACTTTATTTTATTTTATTTTATTTTATTTTATTTTTTTATTTATTTTTTTTTTATTTTATTTTACTTGATTTCATTTTTTTTTTTTTCATTTAACTTATTTTTATTTACTTCATTTTATTTTATTTTACTTTTTAATTAATTTTTTATTTAATTTTTTTTTTATTTTTTTTTTATATGCACTTCTCTGTTCCTCGCATTACTTCCATCAAAGTCGTGATGCGTTCGTCGAAGATGCTCAGTTGATAACTTGTAACCAACCACCAACTCAAGAAAGAACAGCAACTGCGCCTGCCTTTGCAACGGTCTAACCCATTGCCAGTGGCATTGCTGATGTTGCAACTTGAACTTGCGCCGGTTTGTCACAAATTAAACACGTTTTTCCACAGAAATAATGAATAAACAAGCACAACAGCACCAATAAGAACAACAGGCCGAGTGTTGTGGATAACAGAGTACAACAACAGCAATAATCGATACTGCATGCAGAAGCTGGATTTCATTCGAAATTAATACAATTAGCAACTTGTAAATTTTTAATATCTATCATCGTTGTTGCAACGCGTTTCGTTGACTGCAGTTTTGCTGGAAAGGCTACAACAATAATAGCAACAGGGGTTATTAAAGCGCCGAGTATTGTAAAGTGTTAATTGAACGAGCGGCCATGTTCATTATTCTTAGCTATACAAACTCAACATAACAGAGGATGTGTCCGTGTGTTGGAGCTATTTTGCACTATTCATTGCATGTGCAGATGTGTGCGTGTATGTCCCAGCACATTTCACGCAATTACGCACAACTAACTAATGTAATTTTAATAATTGAGCAGAAAATCAAAACACAATTTTTGTATTGCCTATACAAAAATTTACAACTACTACTATGTTACTCTCTTACTCTCCTGCTCTGTTACTCCGTTAGCACAGCTACTGCAGTACCGGCATGTGGATGCTAGCGGCTGTAAATTGCATTACATGTATTTGTCTACGTGCTAGCCAAAGTGGTGCGCATAATTGCTTATGGGCACTTATGTTGTTGGTTGTTTGGTTTAATTTAAAATTAAAAAAGGCACAAAAAAAATTGTTAATTACGAAGTGCGAACACATTTAGTGCGGGCCAACCAATTAGGCCAACCGACAGCAATACGTCGACACCAGCGAACAGCAGGCCATCAGCGTCACCAACGAACAGACGCGTCATCAACGCTATTACGCGTGATGATAAACTGCAGTATGGTAAAATGGAGCAGTTTTAGATAGGAAAAAAATGAATTTTATGTATGCGCACATTTAAGCGTTAATAAGATAAAAGTAAGTGCGAGCACATTAGGGATGTTTTCGGGTTTTATTTTTAATTTAAAAATTTAAAAAAAATTTTGAATTAAAAAAGTTGCTTGTCTTTAAATTCATTACTTTTGGCGAATGTACACAGTCGTATGATCCCTGATCATAGTAGGTTAGGTCAGGTTGAAGCGGTTGTCCTTTGGGACACACTCAGGCTCAAAGCCCATTGTGATGCCGCGTGGGGAGCTTGTTCCTATCTCTCCTAAAAACAGTGTGTGCTTTTCAAACATTTTAAAATATCTTTGATTTCTGTAGAACTGAGATCTTCCAACTCATTAAAAAATTTTCTACCCAGAATAGTAAACCTGCGTCTGGATAGAGCAGGACAGTGGCACAGTAGGTGCGAGATTGTCTCTTCCTCGTCCTCATCTAGACAACTGCTGCAGAAGTCATGTGTTTGCACACCCATCCTTTGGGCGTGTCTACCTATTAGGCAGTGCCACGTTATGACTGAGATCAGTGTGCTAAGACTGTGTTTATTTTGGCTTGGCAGAGATTATGTGCGTTTAGCATTTAGAGTCGGCCACAGTTGACGGGCAATTTTGAAGGTGGCTTCATTACGCCATCTTTCCTTTGCTTTCCTTACAATTTCTTCATGGATGAGTAGCTTACATGTTTGTAAGGGTATGCCTATGTCATTGTCTATGTACTCATCAGACAATTTAGTGCCGAGTCTCGCTAGTTCATCGGCTCTACAGTTACCCTCAATGTGCCATGTTACCTTTAGATGAAATGACTCAGCCATCTCGTTAAGAGATGTGCGGCATTTCATGGCTACCTTGGAGGTTGTCGACTGTTTTGTGAGGGATTTTATCGCCGCTTGGCTATCAGTGAAAATGTAGATATTATTTCCGCATATCGCATCACACTGTATCAGTGTGGCGGCTTTTATTATTACCATCAGTTCAGCCTGAAAGACACTACAGTAGTCGGGGAGCCGAAAACTGAAGGAGATCCCCTGCCCTCGAGCTTTGAGCCATCTGTGTATACATGGATGGACTCGCCCTGTCTCACATCGTCCCGTTCCCACTCTTCCCTTGAGGGTAGGAGGGTCGTAAACGATGTAATAGCAAGTATAGGCGGGAGTGCATAGTCCACCAGTCCGGGAAGCCCCAAAGTGCCAGCCAGGATTTTACCGTGGCTATAATCCGTATTTAGAGTGTTCAGCCTTATTTCCGCACTGCGTGTGTTATATATTGCAGATCTACCTGCAGATCTACCGGAAGGAGGTTTAATGCCGCATATAATGCTTTCGATGGTGTGGTTGACATGGCGCCGGTTATCAGAACGGATGCTAGTCTTTGAACCTTGCCAAGTTTCTTGATGTTCACAACCTTCTGAAGGACATCCCACCACATTATAATACCATAGTAGAGAATTGGCCTCACCACTGCTGTGTAGAGCCAATGTATCATTCTGGGTTCCAGTCCCCATTTCTTTCCAATAAGTCTTCCACAGGAGTATGTTGCGGTCATAGCTTTACGTGCTCTGTCTTCGGCTGTGGGCCCCCAATTTAGCTTCCTATCTAGTACAAGCCCTAGATATTTTGCCCTTCCTATTACTCTAAGTAGTTTCCCTCCTAGGAATATTTGTTGAAGAGCAGATGTTTTGTGTTTCCTATTAAAAAGTATCAGATCCGTTTTTTCCGGATTTGACAAGTTTTTTTGCTCTTTTATCAGTCACATTAAAAATTTATAGTATCTCACCCAAAAGATGGAATCAAAAAAAATGAAAATTTCCATGCCATGATTTATTTTGATTTATTGGATTATCGAGACAAGAGTGCATTGATCAACTTATTTTGACTCTTTGCGTTGAAGCAACATACTTAGCTACTGCGAAACGCTGGTGGCCGGCGATCCTTACAAGATTAATTTCGTGAAGGCCGTCCTAAAAAACGGTTGTTGTGCCAGAAACAATCGATGTTGTTCGTCAATTGATAACGCAAAATCATCATGTGACCTATCGCGAGACAGAGGTATCCTTGGGCATAAGTGAGACCAGCATTCATTCAATATTGCATGAACATTTGAACAACAAAGAAGATTTGTTCTCGTTGGATACCGCATAGTTTCACAATTGCCCAAGAAAGGACTCGTGTCGATTGGTGCGAAGAAAAGTTGGAGAAATTCAGCCGCGGTGGTTCAATGTAAGTTTATGGCATCGTAATAGACGCCAGAGCTTGGATCTATGCATATGACTCAGAAGCAAAGCAGCAAGCAACAGTATGGGTGTTCCAAGACTAGCTGAATTCAATAAAAGCTGTTCACGGAAGAAACACCTTAGAGAGACTCAAAGTCATCAATTCTCAGTGGTGCTCAAGCATTGGTATGCCACACATTTTCAGAGAATTAAGGAAAACCAGCAAGGCAAGGGCAAAGCGAGCTCGCACGCAACGGGTCACACAAGAGAGTTCTTGAGCATTCAAAAGATCGAATTATTAGGTCATCCGCCTTACAGCCCTGATTTGAAACCTTATGATTTCGTTTCATTCACGAGTATCAAAAATAAAATGCGAGGTCAACGTTTTGCAACACCTGAAGAAGCTGTTGAAGCCTTTAAACAGTTCGTTTTTGAGGTATGTTTATACTTCTGAGTAGCAAAAGTGGTTTGGATATTGGTTCAAGCGTATTCAGAAGTGTCTTGACTATCTAAGGGAATATTGTGAAAAACAATAAAGCCGTGTTCATTATTATTTTACTGTGTTGTGCGCATGCCATTTACCCTATTGCGCAAGCTTACACTGGATCCAAATTCGATGTACTACCTAAAAGGGAGATGGGCATGGTTCGTGTTACACTTAGTTAAAATTTGCCACATACCAAGCTAAAACCAAATCCAATGAGCGTATGAAATGAGAGTTAGTTAGCCCTGAAAATGGGCGCCACTATAACACTTTCGCGAAAATTTTCCTTAAAATCATCGATGCGGTCTCAGCTGGTGGTAACAGAGAAAGAGAAAGGCCAGAAAGATCAGATGGAGGAGTCCTCCACTTTGTGTTTCCTACAGGCGCTGCTTGACAAAATTGATTCTTCCCGTGATTCCACAGATTTATGCATACAAACATTTCTCAATTCGGTTCGACTGTCACAAACAACGGCGATGTAAAGAAATGTATACAACCCTAGTGCACTAATGCGAACAGATATGAAAGTCATAGCAATCATTAACTACGAGTATTGCCGGATGTAAAAAGCACATACCAGCGCACATCCCTTATTTGCACTTCTTGGCTGTATGGGCAGCCACTCTCCGCGATATTGTTGTTATTGTCGAAGATTGGTTAAATGTTGGTGTTGTTGTAGGATCATCGATCATCAATTTCTTCTTTCGAAGCAACTCCTTCGCTCTCTCGAGTCTGACTTGTTTCTGCTTTGGTGTGAGATCATGCGCTTTTCGGATCCTGTAAGGTCTGACTTTGAGATCATTTTTCAGTATGCGGTGGATGCTACGGTCAGATATTTTCAGTTCTTTCGCCATTTGATTGGCACTTCCTCGTGGATTTCGCTCAAGTCGCTTCTTCACTTTTTTAACCATTTCACGTGACGTTGTAGTCTTTTGATGACCACCTCCATGCCTTCATGACGTTTCGCGATGCTATCAGTAGTATTGTAAAGAGTAATGGTGTGATAAACCAAAGCTATATTTACTTTACGGAGCTCGAGCTCACGACCAATAGCTGGTTCTGATTTCCCAGCCAAATATAATGCAATCACGCTATTATGTTTGAAATCCGTTGCTGATTTTCTTTTTTCGCGTTTACTCTCGGCAAAATGCTTCCGCGCGCTTGTGAGTAATACTCTGGTCTCATTTAGCCAACTAACGGACAGCTGATGCCCGGGTGTAAGCTGCGCGAGCGGTCTGGAGTTGATTACACTTCGAGTGCTAGACCCTGTACTTCTCATGCGAAAGTTTTCAATATTGTTCGAACTTCTTCATACATCTCCAACTCGCCGCTAAATACAATTAGTAAATCAAAAGGTCTGAGTGTCTATTTGGACTTCAAGGTTACCTTCATCACTCACATAAATTATATTGTTTCTAAATCGTTCACAAGACAAGGGACAGTTGAGGTAATTTCCCCGCGAAGGGAGAGAATTGGGATCCCCCTCACTACCTGCGGTCTGCTCCTGAAAAGATGAGCATCGAGCCAACTCAACGAGCGTTGGGCAAGTACACAAACTTGTAAGGTCGCGAAATCCTTTGGCCACGTGTGGACCGGGGCGCTCGGGTGAGCCTCTAAGGTTGACAAAATATCAGCTCTAGAATCTCGTGGGTTTTTTCACAGGTCACTACGCGCGAGGAATGTATACTTTGAGACTTGGAATCACCTCGAGTCCTTTTTGCGCTGGATGTATAGAGGATGAGGTGGAATCATCAGGCATTTTGGCTTTTACTTCTTTGCTGCGCCTGCTGATATAGCTGGCACGCACATTAAAAATCTGATAAATTTCATCAGCAGCGCAAAGCGGGTGACGCAAACGCAGCATAGTCATCGTTCGTAAATCTACACGCTCCTAACCATCCCAGCACTACCTTTCCCCGCCCTCTCCTTGTATCCCATCGGTCTTTCTCTTTCATCTCACATCTTTCATAATGGTATCACAAAGGACGAATCCATTATTCTTTGCCCAAGTGTACTCATTCCCTGGGCAACCATACCAACCTAACCTAAAGCGTTCGCAATGTTGGTCTTTATTCGTCGAAATAGTTCGTCGTTTTCCGATTTGCAGAAAGTTTAATTCAGTCTATATTAATAGATTAGAGTTTGTTCAGAGAGCTTTTGCGCGCTTTGCTTTGCGCTCGATGAAATTCGTTGATCCCATTCCGTCCTATCTCGCTCGTTGCTAACTAATAAATCTAATCTCCTTAGAGTCTAGGCGTGTTCTGTTATCGATGTGTTTTGTCTTTGAGCCCAATACATTGTCCGTATCAGTTCAATAAAATTCAGAATCAGACATTTTTCGTAGCTCCTTCTAATAGTGGAAAAAATAAAAACACTTATCACATATTTTAGAAGAAGCTTAGCTTCAGTCCATAAAATGTTAGGTTATTAATTATAATTATTAAAGAAGATGTTGTGTAAAAAAAATTCTTTAGTTTGAGTTGTTCCCCTTTTGCCAAAGCTTTGTAAAACTCTTTGTAAAACTATTCCTCTGAATAAAATGTAATAAACAACCTAAAATGCACTCAACCAGAAAATCATAACTAGTCGCCCCACCGATGCGACGATCCATGGCAGATAATCGGCATGCTAATCCCGCAATTATGTCATGTTTTCATATTAATTGCAAACGAGAATATAAAAGTGTCGGTGAGAATGAGCGGAGAAGTGAGAGTAATGAGCAACAAGCAATAAACGAATTTAGTTCGTGGTTATGCGCTTTATAATGATGAGATGCATAAACAAGTTTTTAATGAATAATTACATGAAAGCAGGTACGCTCTCATACATACGAGCCCTTCTATGACTATGTATGAATGTATGTATGTGAGCTGAAAGTGTATTGAAAAAATGAGAACAATAGGCAAACAGTTGTGGACCTGCAATTAGTGAACAGTTCAATGATCAAATTATAGTCGAACCTATGCAATAGCTATAATTACATATATACATACTTGTACATAAATATATAACTCACATTACCCTACAGTGGAAAGCTAAACTACTCAGCAGGCAATACTACTAGTATATTGGTACATGAACTGGTATTTGAAGGAAGACGAGATGGAGAGTGATCATAACTGCATCAGTTCCAAAATAACCAAATGGAGTTGTTTGCAAAAAAATAGAGGTACACTTAAAGCAAATATTCCTTATAACTCATGTTTAATGGAAAAAGTCATACTAATCTAAAAGGGACTAGACTCGAACCAGTTACAAAATAACCAAATGAATTTGTTTTTTAAACCAATATTTCTTATGGAGTGGTATTCGATAGAAAAAGTCCGAAAAAAGGCATACTAGTCCGAAAATGACTAGACTCGTACCAGCTGTAAAATTATATTACCAATTAGAGGTATACTCGTATTTAAAGCAAATATTGCCTATGAACTGATATTTAATGGAAAAAGTCATACTAGTCCAAGAAGGACTAGACTCGAACCAGTTAAAAAACAACCAAATGAATTTGTTTTAAACAAATACTCCTTATGGAGTGGTATTTGATAGAAAACGTCATAGTACTGCCTGGACTCGAACTAGTTACAAAATACCCAAATGAAATTGTGTGTTAAACAAATATTCTTTATGGATTGGTATTTGATAGAAAAAGTCCGAAAAAAGGCATACTAGTCCGAAAATGACTAGACTCGAACCTGTTACAAAATTTTACAAATTAGAGATATACTCGTATTTAAAGAAAATATTTCCTATGAACTGATATTTAATGGAAAAAGTCATACTAGTTCAAAAGTGACTAGACTCGAACTAGTTGCAAAATAACCAAATGGAATTGTGTGTACAACAGTATTCTTCTTTTAGTTTAGTTGTTTCTATGATTTTAAATAGCTATATTTAATACTTATTATTTGAAGTTGCTTTCAGGTAGTTTCAGAACAAATAAAAATTTCGAAATTTTAATTTTTCAAAATAAAATTGATATCAAATCGAACTACAAATTGAGCGGTAAGAATATTTTGTCTGTGATATTTTAATTCATTTTAAATTTTTTTCATTGTCCATTTATCAATTTTTATTTACTTTTCAACTTTTCCAGAACTGGTGATTTTCGATTTAATTAGAACTAGAATTTTCTGTCCTCTTTATGAACCAGTTCATCAAATGGTATAATACTGATAATTGAAATTTCGAAGAATTCGCAAAAAATGCCAGTTAAAATAGAACGAAGATGAACTACTTCAGCGACACAGTAAACTGGTCGTAAGGAAAATAGTTTAGAACTATGTAAGTAATGGGTTTAACCGTGGGGTATGTATGAGTATAGTGTAATATACATACATGTAAATATATATATTTACTTGTGTGGGCAACGGCCTGGATACAAGTTTGCAAAGCTATTTTTGCAATTATTATGCAACAGTAAATGCAGCGCGCCGCAAATAGGACATGCAAAATGTGGCATCTAAAGCAAACACGCCACAATGTACGACCACATACATATATGCAGTTATAGACAGATGTAACCGATGTATCTAAGTTTACATATATGTATTTAATTTATGTAATAGATCAAATTCTGTATTGACAATTTTTCACTTTTAACTGGTTCACCTGAAGGAGGTTGCCTCAGGTGTCGTCTTGAGTGTCTCAAATAAAGTAATTCTCAACTAAGAATAGGTGTCACAAACAAAACGTTTGCCCACACAACCGCAAGTGCATTCTCTAAGGGCCAAATTGATGTAGGTACTGAAGTAAGTACTGTATTTTAAGGTGGTGTCCATTTAGGCGTCTATTTTAATACTTTTGTGCTGTGTGCACTGACAAAGTATCTCGCAGAGCCATACAGGGTCGCCCATATTCGACGGACGCATCTGGCAACCCTGTATCTTTTGACAGAGACGTCAGATCGCTTAATGACATACCGCGTTGGAAGCGTCAGTCCAAGCAGATTTTTACCATAGAACAGTACACGCCACACGAGCGCTCCCGAATTGTTGAAATTTACATTCAACAAAAGAAGTAAATTGTGAAAAGAAGAAGAAGAAAAGAAGAAAATTGTCATGCTAATTATTCGTCGAAAGTGTATGAGGCAGTTCTGGTTTCAACAAGACGGCGCTCCACCACACACAGCTCGCACCATAATCGATTTTTTGAAGAAATTGTTTCCTCGTCGTTTGATGTCGAAAAATGGCGATTTTGACTGGCCACCGCGTTCGCCCGTTTTAACGCCACCTGACTTCTTCTTGTGGGGGTATTTAAAATCAAAGGTTTATATTAATAAGCCAAAGACCATAGAAGAGCTCAAGAACAACATCCGTGAGGAAATAGCCGCTATTCCAGCCGAAATGTTAGCTAAAACTATGGAAAATGCTGCAAAACGGGCACAATACGCCGTACAGGCTCAAGGCAATTTTATTTCCAAAATTAGCCTCTGGCGCTCTGATCGCCAAACTTATAAAAATGCAGTTGTAAAGAGGGCTTACGGCTGCTTCGAGGGCGTTTTCTAATACTCAGAGGATCATGGAACTTCGAATGGCTCCGATTCCTCACCTTTGTGCAGCGCACTGCAACTTGCGCCATCATAAGTTGTTTTAATTATTGAAATGATTTTTTTCGGAAACACCTCGAACTTAGGCACTCTCTTTGTACGCTGTCAAAAGCTTTTTCAAAATCGATGACCATCAAATTAAGGCCAGCTCTGAACTCTGCGCATTGTTCGATGATAATTCTAACAGCATTTACATGGCCAGTACTGCTCAAATGCCAGCTTGGGCGCAGTCGACTGTGAAATAGAGATGATCTCTTAGCCGATCCAGGATGACCTTTGCTACAATCTTAACCCAAAAACCAGAAAAATGCCTGCTTTGAAAAATTATTTATTATCTCATTGTTGTCTAGGTACATAACGAAAGAACATAAGTCCAGCAACAGTTCTGATCACTCACTTACTGATTATGACCGAAACACAAGTCAAGAAGAAAGCCTGATCAGAGACCACTCCGAACATAATGACCTCTTCCTCGCGCATCCTGAGGCCCAGATCAGAGTAACAAGAATGCGGAAGTTATATTATACGAGCGAAGGGATCTTCTCCCATCTTTGGGATTAACGCGTTCAGTCAACTCAAGCAAGAACACACCAAAAACTAAGGGGATGGGATGATTAATCATTGGAAAAACTAAACGATTAACTTAGTAGCTGAGCGTGGCTGCAAAGCGACGGGAGGTTTGAGGATTGCGCTTGGGTAAACAGTTCAGCGGATTGGACTGGATTAGTTATGCTTGCTTTGGCACCTATTCATACACCTGCCCTGCTGCATGCCGCATGCGATTGTAAACTGGGCGTAAGAGGAAAAGGTTAAGGCGTTGCATATGAATTAAAAATGTTGCAAGTTGCAATCTTCAGGAAAACAAAAAACAAAACAACGCATAAGCAAAAACAAAGCGGCGCAAATGTGCAATTTAATTATCAGAACATGCGAGAATTGTGGCAATTATTGCACACCATAAAAAAGATGTAGCATCGGCGGCCGTGCAGCATGAGCATGCATAAATGGAATTCCAATGCGCTATGCGCACACACACACACACACACTTGAAACATGAGAAGATCCATCCATCTATATGTTGCTGTCGATTTGCCGATGACTTAAGCGCAAAGCATTGAAGGGGGGCGTGGCATGCATACCAAATATGCCAGAGCTCGGGTGTTGCGCATTCAAAAGTCCGTTTGCCAGTGTGGAAAGGGAAAGCGCCGTCGTCGCTGCGGTTTCGCATAATTACGCGCGCTCAATCGCTTCAAAATTCTTTTATGCATTTAAATGTACAACAATGTTGCAAGTGCAGTGGACGCTGCTGCGCGCTGAGAACAGAAAACAAAATGCGTTCAACTGGCGTAACTAATAATGGCGCGCATGCAATACTGCCCCAGAAATGGGCGAGTAGAAATTCAGCCTCGAAAGAGGAACACCGCGTCAGCTTGAAGACTTAAGAAATGAGTTACAAAAAGCTACAACCTGCAGGCTAGGGCGTCTTATTTTACCTGTTGCAACATAGGTGCAAATGAGTTCATGCCTGCCGCAAGTTGTTTGCCTTGCCACAGGATAGCGCCGAAATGCGCCTGCGGCTATTACGGCACTTGCAACACTTTACCTGCAATAATGCGAGCTGTGCAGTGCGCGCGACTCTACTCTGTTTCTTTGGCAGTTTTTCTTTTAACATTTCTGTCTGCCTTCCTGACAATGCCAATCAACACGCAATGCATCGCTGCGAGGCTTTGTCTGCGACGACTCATAAATCATTTATATGCAAATTTACAAGTACAAGAATTGCTCTCAAACAAAATTGCGCAAACAATTATATTGTAATTGATAATTTGCATTGACGCGGCCAGTGATGGTCACTGCACACTCACAGTCACACACACACACACACGCATGCGTGCTTGAGTCCTTGCCCTGTAGGAGCAAAATTAGTCAGTTTCGAAATGGTGCTTTTTTTTGGAAAGAAGTGAAAATCGTATTTTCTGACGAAGCGCATTTTGGTCTTGGCGGCAAGCAAAACTTCCGCATCTAGGGATTGGAAACCCCGCTCATGCATAATAATAAGAACAATTTTGTGTCTGTAATGTGTCCGCCGTAGCCGGTCCCAAGCCTGTGTTGAGAAAGGAGGAGGGTTGCGTATGGCTGGTAACCAGACCGTAAAACCCAATTACCCAAGAAACGGAAAGAAGTCTCGGATATAAACGACCCCCCAAAGATGTGACCTTTCGCTTTCGAAAACGGGCAACGATTGGAACCTGGAATGTGCGGACGCTTTCATCGGAACTAGATAGATATGAAATCGATATTCTTGGCCTAGCACTTTCCGCCCTATGGTCTGATTAAGAGCGGTAATTCTTCATATAACTATATAAATAATTTCATGTACAAACTATTTATTGTTAATATGGCAAGAGATATCAAGGAATAAAAACAAAAAAAAGTGGTCGAAACTTAAAGATCTTTTGCGTCCTGCTACATGTTTTAGAAGTAGTTAACACTAGTCCTATTGACTAGCACTACTACCTTAAATGTATTATATCAGATTCCATTTAATCTATTCCCGGTCTCGGGTTGGGAAATGATTGAAAGCCAAAGCCAATTCTTCCGCCTTGCGAACAAACTTTAAAGTATCTGCAACAGGAGCATTCTTGATTTCATTCGGATCCATTTGATCTCGATGAAAGATGTGCAATCTTATCGTTGCCAACGCAATACAGTTACAGAAGATAAGCTCTGTGGTTTCAGCATTCGGCCCATGCATCTTCAGAGAGTGACATTTTTGGAGCGTTGAAAATGCTGCTGGAAACCGCATTTCGGTCAACGGCTCGCTACAGAGGCATAATAAATGATTTTTTGTAGCCGAAGAGTGAAGGCATGAACTTCGATGATACTTAGTTTCAGCTGAATGAGGCTCCTGGTAAGGCGCCGTGAAAACCGTCTCAAAAGTCTTGGAAAACTGAATGAAATCGGGTTCTGTAAATAATTATAAATTAGCCTTGAAAAAAAAACTATTAATATTCCGAAAAAAAACTGATATTGAGTACATAATTACGAAAGCCATATCACCCTTCGCTATGCTTAAAATCATCTGGTACTCAAAGCAGTTAACCACCAGAACAAAACTAAGGATTTTCAACTTGAATGTGAAGGGTGTACCGCTGTATGGCTGCGAAACAAAGTCCGATTGAGATTGAAATACGCGAACGTGAGTGGAAATGGATAGGCCAAGCAATTCGTAAACCTGCTACTAAAATCAGTAGAATGTCCCTAGACTGGAATCCACAAGCTTCTCGCCGAAGAGAACGGCCGAAAGGAACATGAAGACGAAGCCTTTATGACAAATTTACGGCATCTGACGACTCGCTCACTTGGCCTAAGATAAAGTTAAAAGCTGCAAATCGACCCCAATGGTATGTATTTGTATCAGTATTTTGCACCCCAGCTGGTGCGAAAGCAAATAATAATGATAATAAAAAGGATTTCTGTTAATTTTTTTGAATTAAAGAACGACTATATAAACCAGAATTTATTCTAGTCCGAATTATTTAAATAGAGAGCAACTCATTTCATTTGACGTAACCACTGGCAGAAATAAGTTCCTCGTTGAATGCTACAATGATTCCCAAATAAATTTTGTTCAGTCTTAGTAAAAACTTTTCTCTACGTAAATGAGTAATGGCACGAAACTAAAAGAGGATCTCTGATGCTGCTGCTGCAATACGGTTTGGTAGATGCCAACAGGTCTTGTGTCATTTAAAAACTCGACAAAGTTAAGACCAGAAGTGTTTATTCTCAAGGCTTGGAAAGGTTTATTCTATCTCGGCGATTTTGTATCACAGTAAAGGTAAAGACAGAGCACTCTTTGCTCTTAACGAGCTTCTTAAATTGAGCACTTTACTCTTATGTTCAAGTTGGTCAAAGTAAAGCAAAGCTAATTCCTACGGCGTTCATCTGCACAAACTGTCATTAATCTGCACTGAAACACATCCGTCGCCCTTCGTACGAGTTTGGGACGTACTGAAGGCTGGGAGTCTTCATTCTTTCTAAAGCATGTCGAATAATTTGCGTGTGTTCCGGAGCGTTGCTCGGTTGCTCTCCAGCCCTAGTTTCCATATTCGTTATTCCCGATGTATCGTTATTATGAAAATTCGTATGCATAACCAATGGTTATCTACCAAACACTAATTTCGCTCTCAAGCTCTCAACTAATGAAACTCCCTAAAGGGTAATTTTTCGCGCTATTTTTCGTGTCCACATCAATGCTCTGCACCGTTCATTACCAGACTTGCTGCGTCTGCCATGTCTCGAAGTCTTCTTTTATTTGCATAGTGAAGATTTGTGTCTTTTTACGCAGGTGCCCCATTCTTCACATCGGCTGTCAGCAAGTATTTGATGTTAATTGTTTATTACATTGCGGCTGCCACTGTAGTGTGCATGCAAATTATTGTTCTACTTATTTTTTTCAGACTCTTTAATGAATGCAGTTGTCATTCAAAAGTTACCAGTAGTGAAATAGGAGAAGCAGAGTACAATTAAGTCGGCTGCCGCCGTAGCCGAATGAGCTCGTGCGTGACTATCCTTCGGAATTCAGAGAGAATGTAGGTTCGTAGGTGAAACACCAGAATGAAAAAAAAGTTCTTCTAATAGCTGTCGCCCCTCGGCAGGCAATGACAAACCTCCGAGTGTATTTCTGCCATGGAAAAGCTCCTCATAAAAATATTTGCCGTTCGGAGTCGGCTTGAAACTGTAGGTCCCTCCATTTGTGGAACTACATCAACACGCACACCACATAGGAGGAGGAGCTCGGCCAAACACCCAAAAAGGATATATAAGTCGAGACCTCTAACAAAGAAACATTTTTGAAGTTGTTATTCATCTTAGATGCAAGACCGAAAATGGTACCGAAGCGAGATGACATTTGGATGGTAACTTCAGATGTTTTACCATTTTAGGTATGCCGACAACGGCTTTTAAACACGGAGGTGGTGGTGATGAGAAATTAAAATCAGGGTCTGTAGTGACAGCCAAGTTGCTCTTAAGAAAACGGCGCAAACCTTATCATTACTTGGGGCTAAACTGCGTTGCAAGGTGAAACGAACTGGCTGATGAATTGGAAAATTGCGATTCCTTGCGGTGTCCAATCGGGCCGGAGTCAGACTGACTGATAGGTTAGTTTGTACTTGGCAGCTATCCGAGTAACACCTGCTTCGTGATTTTCACTAAGATGGAAAAAGAGCAGCATCGTTCGGTAATTCACTTTTTCCTTTTGGATGGGAAAAAATTGCGAGCAGGTAAAAGCAAAGTTGGATGCTATCTATGAGAACGCTGTGCCATCTATGACCATAGTTAGATATCGGTTCAACGAATTTAAACGTGGGCGAACACCCGATTTTGATCCGGATGCCCGCAGACGTGATTAGCGAGGAAATCATTCAAAAAGTCCACGACATGATTCTCGCTGACCGATGAACGAAAGTGCGCGAAGTAACACAGGCCATAGGTGTGTCGACCGGAACGGCAATTAATATTTGACGTGGTGAGTTAGCGACGAAAAAATTGTCGACCCGATGGGTGCTGTGATTGCTCACGGGGCACAACAAGCGGATGCGGCTTTTAACCTCGAAGCAGTGTTTAAAGCAATTTAAGCGAGATCCTAAGGAATTTTTGCATCGAGTTGACACCGCTGATGAAACCTGGATTCATTATTACACACTAGAAACTAAGCAACAATCAAAACAATGGACTTCTCCCGGTGAAGTGGCTCCAAAGAAGGCGAAGACAGTCCCAGCAGGCGGAAAGTACATGGCGGCGAGTTTTAGGGATGCGCACGGCGTCTTTCTCATAGATTTTTTAGAAAAAGGGAAGAACGATCACTGGACAATACTACAGTGAGTTGTTGGACCGCTTTCACAAAAAGTGAAGGACACTCGGCCGCTTTTGGCGAAAAAGAAGGTGCTGTTTCACCACTATAACGCACCAGCACATTCATCCGGAGATGTCGCCGTAAATTGCTGTCACACCCACCGTATTCACCCTATCTGGCTAACTGCGACTTTTTCTTGTTCCTTAACATAAAGAAATGGCTCGCGGGAAAAAAATTTAGTTCAAACGAGGAAGTCATCGCCGAGACAGAGGCATATTTTAGAGAGTTTTCAAATCCCAAAGGCCGGAGCGTTGGGAGAAGTGTGTCTTTTAAAAAGGGGACTATGTTGGAAAATGAAAAAAATTTTAAAGAAATGGTTTCTTAATTTCTAATTCGGGTGCATATTCAATATATTTTTTGTAAATAGTATATTTTTTGCTGAAAACCAAAAAACAGAGTTAAACAAATTTTTTATGAAAACAGATGTACAAAGTGGGCCATATAGCGTTTGCTTTTTGAACCACCTATTTTTTTGAGAATGGTAACACAAATGACGTGTCAAATTTGTTCATAATTTACTTAAAGGCTAGACATTTACGAAATCGAACGCTATACGCTTGAACAAAATTGGGAAATATTGAAAACCTATTTCCAAAGTGGTGAGTCTTCTTCTTCTTTGATGAAGCTCATTTTCACATCGGTGGCTACGTCAATAAGCAAAATTATCGGATTTGGGGCTCAGACACGGGCACGTTACTGTAGAGAAGCAAATGCATCCACAACGAGTCACTATTTGGTCTGGCGGCATCATCGGGCCATTTTTTTTTTCGAAAATGAGCGAGGAGCCGCGGTTACAGTAAATGGCGAGCGTTACCGTTACATTATTTCCAAAAATTGAAGAGGATGACATGGACGACATTTGGTTTCAACAGGACGGTACAACTTGTCACACTGCCAAAGTTACACTCGAACTTTTAGCTACCGTTTTTGAAAACCGAATAATCAGCCGAAATTCCGATATCAATTGGCCGCCTCGGAGCTGTGATTTAAGCCCGTTGGACTATTTTTTGTGGGGAGCCGTTACGGACAAATGCTTTGCGAACCATCCAGAGATGATTGATGCTTTAAAACATGAAATCGAAGTTGCCATTCATGAAATTGGCGCCCAAACAATCGAAAATTTCCTTGAAAATTGGGTTGATCGAATGGCCTACTGTAAAGCCAGTCGAGGCAGTCATTTGAACGAGGTTAGTTTTCATTCATAAATGACAATGTTCAATCTTCAAAATAAAAAAAAAAGTTTGAAAAAATATTGATTAGAGTTTTTTTATAGCCGATTCAAAAAGCAAATTTTACATGGCCCACCCTATATTACAGAAATTTAATAGAAATCTCAAACATTATTTAAAAAATATAAAATTTTTTTCAAAATTTTTTCAGTCTTATAAAAATAAAAAGCAAATTTTAGAAGAGCTCACAACATTGTCCCTTAATAAATATTTGGATCACTTGACATGGAAACGCTCCAATATGTACGTACCTATTTAAGTATTAGTATCTATGTTCATATAAATTTCTAGCGCACAAAGGTCAAGCAAATCAAAGCAAAGCGACCAAAAGTGCAAGAAATGACCGACGTCCGCACGACTTGCGCGCACATGCAAGTGGGCATAATTGCATTTTTGTATTGTACGGTGCCCAAAACTCCACACTCAAAATTCAGCTTACAAATACACACACACACACACGAAGCTATTACTTGAGCATTTAAGGAAATTAGTTTTTATTTGCCTACTCGTACTTTTCGAGAATAAATTCGCAAATAAGCTCATTTGATTCATTAAATTTACCAGCTGCAGCATTTTAAGAATCTAAGTAGTTCTAGGAATTTCAAATCACTTCGATTGTCTGTCCACGAACCGCTTCAGAGCCACAGTGGAACCAGTGCGCCTACACCGCGTTTTTGGTGCATCTTAACCTTGATCTGGTTAGTTGGCGAATGTGATGGTCCAACGAGTTGCGGCAGGTCGGAGTTGTGTTGCATTATAGGCAACTATTTGGAGCGCGTCGTTGTTGTCAGCAACTGTGGCATTTATGCTGTGATTACCTTTTTCTATTTCTCTTGCTTTTTCTTTTTCAAATACGAAAAAGATACTCGCACTCATCTTATTGCTGCTTTTGTTGTTGTAATTGTTGTGCGGTGCATCGTGCATTCGCAGCGAATTGAATTTGTGTTGGCTTGCGGGCCATACCGCTCTCGCTCAGTGCGACAGACGCATGACTGAAGCGTGGAATGATCGCTTTTTGAGTTGCAAGTGTCGCGCTTGAAATTGAGCTTGGCATTACTCGCTTGTTTGCTGCAGTGCTTGTTTGATGTTATTTCTTTAGTTGTTTTTATTGTTATTGTATTTGCGTTTGCGCATAGCTCACTGCGGCCGTCTTCAACTCTGTCACCACCTCTTAACAACTATGCACCGTAAGTGTGAGCGAGAGGCAGTTTGGAATTGGGGAAGTGTTTGGTGGGCGGGCGGTGCGTACGGGGTATGGGTCTGTGTGCGATCGTGCGCTCACGCAGAATAGTCGTGCACGATTTAGTTCGTGATTTTGGGGGTAACCAAAACTAAAGTTGCAGCTAAACAGGCAAAGGAATCGCAACAACAACAGCAATCCCACAGAGCTCCAATGGAAGTAAAATGCTAGGCGACAACAAAAGTAAGTCGCAAGTGCAACAATCTACGATGACAACAACTTTGCTCACATTGCGCTGGCTACATTGCCACAGACATTGGCATTACATTGCGAACGAGCGCGCGCGCGCTCGCTCTGGTCTGGCATATTTTATGCCACAAGTGGCTGCATCGCATAGTAACACACACACATTTATATATGTATGTATATATATATATGTATATATATGTATATATACATACAGACACATCTATACAATCATTCATTTACTCACCCGAATCGCGTCCAAGTAGCATTGCAGCAAGTTGACTTGCAATTGTTGCACGCGCAGTCGCCTTTGTTACAGATATCGTGTTGTGTTGTTGCTCTTTGTTCTTGTTGCTATGTTAGTGTGGCTTCGTTTCTGTTATTATTATTTCGTTTGTCGCACAAACGTCGCACCAGGAAAAGGAAATTCATCTCGCCTCATCATTTGACGGCGGTGGCGTTTCGGCCACGTTTGTGCACGCCCAACGCGCCTCGTAGTGGCTCAGGCGCACAGCCAGCGGACGCGCCACTACAGCCACAATCTCCTTGACTTTTACCTCTACGCCAACAAGTGTCTCGGTGCGCACGCGCTGCCGCGTTGTGAGAACTTTTCGGTTTTCCATCGATTTTTTTCCAATTGATTTTTGTTTTTTATGTTGTTTGTTGGCTCCTTCGCCTTTGTCTTACCCTGAAAATCTGTGCGCGTGAGTAGTCGCCGAAGCATTGAACCGTTCAATTGCATTGGCTCCTGTGCTGCTGCGGTCGCTCTTGAGGTGCGCCGACGATCAGCGATCGGTGGACTGTGGTGACGTTGCTTGGTGTTCAGTTTTGTGCCTCGCAGTTATTTGCTCCCATTGTGGACAGTTTGTGGGTATTTTGCTTTTTCTTTTAATCCAACATTTTTTTTGGGTTTTCCTTGCTTTTGTTTCTGCAGCTGCACCTTTCGTGTTGGTCGCGCTTGAATTTGTTGTACGTGCTTGCGCGTCGTCCGGGACGTTGCGCATGCGCATTTCTGCGTCCCACTGCGCCCTACATCTGTGGCTTATTCAACATTCTTTGCTGCTTCCGATGCATTCGTGTGCGTTGTCTCTCAAATGTTTTGTCTGTTTTGATTTATGAGTTTTATTGTGGATCCATTTTTACCAATTCCATTGTTTGTCTATTTGGGTTTGTAGAGGTGGTAGCGGGCACATCAAGTGTCCACAATTTTATTTGTTTTTCGTATATTTATAGTTCATCGAAAGAAGTAGTTCATATTTCGTTAAATATTGAGATGAGTATTGGACTTATTTGCATTGGATTCCATTGGATTCCTACCTGGCAGCGTTCCTAAGACAGCCCAGAACTATAACAGCAGCAGCGTTCGCCTGGGATTCACGAGGCATGTTTCTTACGATATTACAAAAAAACAAGCTCGCAGCCGCGAAATCTTTCGGGTCATAGACTGTTCAGTCTCATAACTTTAACTATAAATTAAGTTTACCTTCAAAGTACGTAAAGATTTGCACATTCCCTATCTTCCACACATTTAATAAACAGACAGTCAGATACAGCTGATCAAAACGCAGAGGGGACCTTCCTTTTCCTCTGCTACCACCCCCGGTACCGCGTCGAATACTTTCAGAGCCGGAGCGTTTGTATCCATTTAGATGATTTGACCCATTCAACGAAGCCGCTGAGTCTTTATTCGCTGCGCTATGTCTATGTTGTCCTAAAGCTCACCACAGCTCACTGTTCCATCGCCTACGACACTCGTCGTCGCCAACGCCCAGATATATTTTTAAATTTATAATATCAGATTTCAACATAAAAATTTACCCACAAAAAACCCAATTTTACACATTTTTTAACCACAATAAGAACCAGCGTCCGGGCCCTCTGTCTGGGACGTATGGAGGTAATCCGTCGAAGATAGTCTCCAATTGCTTCCACTGTAGATGGGATCAATAGGAACATCGAAAATGCGGTTAAGTCATGGCCGATGCCGTCTTGTCACTGTAGGATCAAGTTGTACGTGATAAACTTAGACGTCTGTAATTGCCGTCGGTTCGCCTCTATTCGACCTCCACTGAGACTCTGTTTCTAAATGAATACTGGCTCAGGCACCATAGCTATCAGCCCCTACACGGGCCTGTTAAAATCGTTCCCTTCTTCACCTTTCTTCATCGAGCTCACGCAGCGGCCGCATCACCAACTTAGGAAAATTGCACGCCGTATCCCAGCAGGGTTTCGAGCTGCACGTTTGTTAAGCCAGACACACTCAGTTGTGTGCCACACCCCAGGGTTAACTCCTCGCACCTTCTTGCGAACCGAAGAAGGTGGAATAAAACATGCTTCACGTCTTCGAGCTCTTCAGAGCAGGTGAGATAATAGCTGCGACTCCAATCCGGGCAGATAATGGGGAAAGTATTCATGTCCAATCAACACCTGTGTTAGATATAAGTTGACTTCACCAAATCTGCAATGCAGCAATGTTCGACGTTCGGAATGAGCTCGTGTATCCAGCGACTAGTGGAAGATGAGTCCCATCTTCGTTGCCACTCAATAAGCATTGAGCGTCTTTGCTCTCGTTCCTGCTCCATTGAATGTCTTGCGCCTGTTCTGTCAAAGGAGTGACGTAATTTGTGTGCGCGTATCCCCGTTGGAATTTTCGCAGAAATAACACAGAAGGCGTCCTCGGATATATAGTAGGCATAAGCTACTCGCAGCGCGAGTATACAATACAAGCAATACGGAGACAGTAACTGTGGAAAGAAGCTTTCGTCTGACGTCTTGTGCTACCCCAATATTCGGCAATAGTCATGTTAGCGCGTTTACTACAGTCGCGTTGGCTCCCGCTGCGACCGCGTACTCTTTGAAAGTCATGCATTTCGTGACCCCGAAATACTTACACCTGTTTTGGTTGAATATTTAGGCTCGCGATATTGCTGGATAAGCTTTCCCTCTTTTTTCGTCTGCTTAATAGGACTGCTTCCGTTTTCTTCGCATTATAAAGCCAGCACTAGATCCTTGCCACAGCATCGTTGCAGGCGAGTTCAACATCAATGCGCTCGCTCCCTGTTACAACAAGAGCAATGTCGTCTGCTTATCCTACTAGCGTTGCGTTCACAGGAACCTCCAATCTCTGGATGTCATCATACATCGCGTTCCTTAGCGTAGGGCCAAGGACAGAGCCTTGACGCACCCCACCAGTCACTACGTACTTTTGAGGTCCATCGTCTGAGTCGTACTCTAGGGCTCTGCCATCAGAATAACTCCGAATAATTCGAAGTATGTATGAGGGGAGTCCGAAACCTATCAACTACGAGTTAAAGCGTTCTTCACGTCTAAAGTTACAACAGCGCAATAAGGCCCGCCTGATCCTCCTATAGCCTCGTTTGCTGCGTATATTACCAGCCGGATAGCGTCGACCGTGGATCTAACTCGTCTGAAGTCAAATTGCCGCTGTTTCAGCCGTTGTTGGTCTTTCTAAGTACTTTCGCAGGCGTTCATAGATGATCCGCTCGAGCTTCTTTCTCTATTCAATTGCCCACTTAGTCCAAAGTAATTTGCTTGACGACAGGGGATACTTCGTATTGTCCTCGTTCATCCCCAGACCCATCGTTTCTTTACGCGGATTTGAAAATACCGGAGAACTCCAGATTTGGCTAGGAGAAGGTTTTATCAATTTTGGCAGAGCTGCTGGAATTGGATCAAATTCAAACATCGTGTCATATAGGCAACTCCTTTTCATGCTTTTGAATGCTGCTTTAAAATTGATGAAAAGATGATGTGTGGATTCTCCATTCACGCGTCTCTTCCAAGACTTGGCGTATCGTGAACATATCGCACCCTAAATACAAAAGGGTCACAACTCAAAATTTTCCACACTCGAGCTTGACTTGTTTACAGTAGCACAGAAAACAAACTATGTGACATATCACGCTGAAATTTGCCATGTAAGCTTATAACAGTCCTACCAAAAAACAAAAAAATTATTTTTGCCATATGTCATCCGCGGACCGTTTTATTGATAACGTCTCGTTCATATTTGAGCAGAAGTACATTTTGAGTTGTGACCCTTTTGTATTTAGGGTGCGATATGGTCAATTGTCGGTTTTCCAGGTTTAAAGCCACACTAATAAAGTTCAATCAGTTGGTTGATCGTGGGCTTCAGTCTTAGAATACTTAGAAGACTAACCCCAGTATAGTTGGTAAGGATTGCAGGGTCACGCTTCCTCTTGGTTTGGTAGAACATACTTAAACTCGACTAGACAAGTACGAATTCATCCAACCATAGAACCATATGAGCTGATGCATACACTTTACCAACTCATCGCCATCGATATTTCAGTTGGTTTTGCTATTTGTGAAAAAAATGTATGAAAGCCCTAAAAAATATACGTTAAGGAAAGAGGATGACGGGCCGAGTCCTTGTACGAAATGATTAACCGCCTATATGAGACAGCTTTTCCTCGGACAACTCCTCAAGGTTTAGTAATTGCCCCTCTTGGCCATCGAAAGCACACAAAGAACTACTCGGACGTGTTGGACAATAACTTTGTTCAACAAAAAGGATAAGCGCGATGTCCTTTTTCGGAAACATGCCATGGTTATGCATTTGGACATTGTAATTGGGGAACTTAGAACAAGAAAGCGTTAAATATGCTTTTAAAAAAGGGGAGTGGGATGAAGGAGTTTACACAGTTATCATAGTTTTGTAGTATACATTTGATCCTTTTATTCCTGTAGGGAACATAGGGAACATAAGAACTAGTTGAATTTGCAATAGTGTTGAGTTTAAGGCGGGCTGGTTATTGGCCTGCCGCACCCGTCAGCTGCGCCCTCAGTCAGACTTTGCTTCAGCATTTCCTCTGTGCGTTTGTAGATTATACCGCCGTGTCTCGGACATCAGAGCCCCATGTGTTTTAGTAAGATGCACCACGTGCAGTTGAGGGTGACAGTTGGATTGTAGCTTATGTGTGTTTACGCATATATCTCCGATAATGAGATTTTCATTTGTAGTAGTAGCATAAAACACTTCCCAAATGTTTTCTGGGCTTACTGGTGGAGTTTCAGCTCTCTGTCAGATATAAAATCTAATCGTTCCGGTAGCGTAAGCCAAGTTAATGTGAAAAAATTAACATCTCTATTCCAGGGAACCACTATTTTAACGTTGGCGGATGCACACAATTTCTCTCTGCTGAAGTTTTCAAAGTGGCAAAAAGGCAGAATTGGATCACAAGTGCATCGAATTAAGTGACCTGCGCGAAGCTTCTAAAACATTTGGGATCATAATTATTCAGTAACGTGGCAGAGATAAATAATTGGCGCGGACACTCTGTTAGGTGTTATGCCGAGCTCCTTCTCCTATTTGTGCCTTGCGCCTTGATGTTATTTCTCAAATGAAGGGACCTACAGATTTAAGCCGACTCCGAACAGCAAATGAATTTTTTAAAAAGAGCTTTTTCAATGCAGAAATACTCTCGGAGGTTTGCCATTGCCCGCCGAAGAGCGGCTGTTATTAGAAAAAATGCTTTCTATCATTTAATATTGATGCTCGGAGATTCAAATCTACGCACTTCCCTTATGGTAGTCGCGCACCAACCCATTTGGTTACTGCGGCCGTACCAGGTTTCTTCTTCTTTTTAATTGGCGCTTACGCGATTTTGGCCGAGTTTAACAAAGCGCGCTAGTCGTTTCTTTCTCGTGCTAACCGGCGCCAGTTGGACACAACAAGTGAAGCTAAGTTCTTCTCCACCTAATCTTTCCAACACAGGGGAGGTCTTCCTCTTACTCTGCTGCCACCAGCTGGTATCGCATCAAATACTTTCTAAGCCGGTGCGTTTCTATCCATTCGGACGTCATGACCCAGTCAATGTTGCCGCTGGATCCTTATTCGCTGCGCTATGTCTATACCGTCGTAAAGCTCATACAACTCCATCGCCCACGATACTCGGCCCCGCTAACGTGCAAAGGTCCAATTCTTCAATTCCACATGCCCTTTCTTTTAACGCTCACAAAGAAAACTCGCAATGGGCAATAACATCGCCTAAGAAGAGAATGCGTTTTCATACACACAGTTTCGCTGACCTCACCTAATTCAACAGTTATTACATAAAATTGAAGATTTTCTAACATTTTGTTTAATAAAAGTTTCGGCCCCAACCAATATCTCAAAAGAAAAAGAAAAATTAAAACTGAAGGTCACCGGCAACTGGTAGCCATCGCCGGGAATTCCTTTGTCACGGAAATGTTGCGCAATGTTAATTCGTGTTGACAAAATCGACAAAGTCCCAAAGGCCACATGCAACATAGCGACTTTCAACTACGAAAACAACAAAACCCTCACACTGCGTCACAATCACAAACGCAATCATGTCAGCCGTCAACGAAAATCGAAAACAAACGACATAGCGCAACCAACAAAATGTCAACGTCGGGGACATTAATTTCCCCGAAAATCAGCCAAGTCCACTAAACATTTCAAATGTAACGGCACGTAAAGTTACCAAATTGTTGGGCTATAATAAATCTTGTGCCGAAAACTTGATTCGTAGACAATGTCCTCTGGATGGACGGACGAACATTCGAATGTATGACCGAACGAGTGAGCTATTGTTGCAATGCAAATTGTACCGAAAATCGCCGAGATAAGTAAGAAAACCAATGAACTGCGCGGTCAATTGAAACCACAACAGTGGTTGACCCCAACTGCGTCCAATGAATTACGTTTGATGTGAGAGCAATGCGCAAGGGGCGCGCATGCGTCTTAAATGCCGCAATAAACAAAATGCCCCGACGTTTCACACAGCGCCCCCAGCCTCATTGACGCGGCTGCTGTTGGTGACACGAGCGCTAGGTTGGCGCTGCTTTTGCGGTGTTTAGTTGTGCGCATGCGCGCCTGCGCTTTACGTTTGAGATTTCAATCTTGAATGCGCGAACACGACGAATGAATGCGCCACATCGATCGGCTGTCCGCCACACCCCGTAGCGCCTACAAAGTACCATGGGCGAAACAACCTTCGCCGCAGCAGCGAATTAAGCTGTTGACACATAACATCATGTCGCACTTGTCCCAGCCGACGCGGAGATAGATTGCTGTTGCTCTGTTGTTGTTACAGCTGCAATGTTTCCGCTGGCGTGCAGAGTGGCGTGCTAGGAAATGTTGTAAATTGGTTTGCTAAAGAAAAAATTGAAAGTCAAAGAAATAAATAAAGGTGGCTAACAAAAAAAGACAATAAAAAAGATCACAACAAATGGCTTACTCTCTTGACGATTTGTTGGACTAATATTTGGGGGTCTAAAGTGAACTAGGTGGGCTTTTGTTAGGTATAAAAGTTATCATTGACGGTTTTCGGAAGTGGAACTAAATTTGGTGTTATGCACAGATGCTTTTCGGCATATTATAACGCTGAGCTTCAGGTACCGTGGAGGTCTGGTTACAGGTAGGATAAATGAGGGAACACAAAGGCATATTTATTTGAGCTGATCGTAGTTAAGTTGGTTTCTTTCAAGACTTGGAAGCTCAGTGAAGCATGCGGCAATTACCCAGTTATTTCCATATTCCATGAAAAACTGGAGCTTGTTGTTGTTGAACCAGAATTAAAACTTTCGCCATGCAATTTTGAATAATGCTGGACATAGTAAAACCGACTAATTCCGGTTACGTAGAACCGACTGCCGGGGGTACGAAAAATTTTACCTCGAAATCTCTGGCTGCTACGAAGCTCTTAATTACTTGTTGAGAATCGTAGGTAGGTATATGCAGGCAGGCTAATAAGATTTACTGATCTACTTGTTGTACTCCTACGCAATACCGAACCGAGAGTTACGGTACAAGACAGATTATCTGAGGCCTCTAAAATACAGACTGCAGTTAGGCAAGGCAATGCGATTTCATCAACCGTTTTTAATCTTCGCAATAGACGAAATAACTGATGCAAAAAGAACTGGGTATATACTTAACAGAACTACACAAATATACGCGTACACGGATGACATTGCGATAACCAGCAAAAACCTTAATGCATTAGCAAATACTTTCTGTGGCATAGAAAAGGCAACCGTTAAAATTGGATTGAGAATTAACAAGGAAAAAACCAAATATATGTTGATGTCCACAAAAACCGATCTGGTACCTGGTACAATCAAAATCGGGGTATATGAGTTTGAAGCGGTGAAAACTTTCACGTATCTGGGGTTTAATCTAAGCTACTCACTTATTAAGGCCGGCGGGCCAATTAGATGTCCTAAATTCAGTAGTTTTCGCGAAGCGTTGTAGGATGAGGAAAAAACAATTAGCCAAATGAAGTTTTGGGGATAGTTTAATATATATTTGAACTAAAAAAAAAAAATTTGTACAATCTCCAACAATATATTGTAAGCCGAGTTATCAATAGATTCCCAGAGCGCCTGTATCCAACTTCTGTACAAGATACAACTTGCAATTTTCATCTGAAAACAAAAAAAAAATATTATTAATTTTGATGTAATTATCTTCGATGTGAACTAAGAAAATTGGGAGAAACACGTAAAATTCCAATTTTTGGGGAAGGTAGAAAAAAAAGTGGTTTTCAAGGAAAAAAAAAACTCTTCAACTGGGTAAAAAAGTCGCTTAAAAAAAGTTTTTGGATGTTTTTTTTAATTCACATAGAAGAGAAAACAATACTAAAGATAACGCATTTTGAATGAAATGGATAGCTCGTTTAGTTTTTTTTCTAATCGTGTACATAAATTAGGTAAAATCGTGAAAATGAAAAGCCGAGAAAACGCGCTTCAAACTACAACAATAAGCGCACGGTTACTCGACGCCGCACTACGCTCGGCTCTGTAGCTCAGCAAATACTTGGAATTTAACTCTGAAAAATTGTGTCTCATGTTCTTGAATATCTAAGCTATTAATTTCAGGAAAAAAAAAATCGATTTGTTTGACCTTTAAATTGGCCCGCCGGCCTTAAACTCTTTAAATCGAAGCTGCTGAACAGACCTTGCAAAATTTCGCTTAATAAATCTATAGTCCGACCAGTTATCTGCTATGAATCGGAGTCTTGGACAATAAGAGAAAAAGATAAAAACAAGCTCCAAGTACTGGGTTGCCCATATTCGTCGGACTTATGTGTTTTTTTTTTTTAAATCAAAGAAAAACACAATTTTTTTGATGTTGACGATAATAATAATTTTATATGGTTCAAGTAGATTTGTTGACATCACTTGTTGAATATGATATCACTCAAATGGCCGCCTTGAGCCTGTACTGCGTATTGTGCCCGTTTTGTAGCATTTTCCATAGTTTAAGCTAACATTTCGGCTGGAATAGCGGCTAAGAAGAAGTCAGGTGGCGTTAAATCGGGCGAACGCGGTGGCCAGTCAAAATCGCCATTTTTCGACATCAAACGACGAGGAAACAATTTCTTCAAAAAAATCGATTGTGGTGCGAGCTGTGTGTGGTGGAGCGCCGTCTTGTTGAAACCAGAACTGCCTCATACGCTTTCGACGAATAATTGGCATCACAAAAGTGGTTATCATATCGCGCTAACGCTCCGGATTGACGGTAACAGCTTGACCATCTTCATTTTCGAAGAAAAACGGCCCAATAATCGTTTTCGCACTAACGCCGCACCAAACAGTGACTTCTTCGTCGAAAAGAGGAATCTTTTGAATTTCGTGAGGATTTTTAGTGGCGTAAATACGGCAATTTTTCTTGTTTACCGTCCCATTCAATAAGAAATGAGCCTCATCGGGCATGATGAATTTGTTCTTCTTCTTCTTCTTTTGACTTCTTTTGTTGAATGTAAATTTCAACAATTTGGGAGCGCTCGCGTGGCGTGTACTGTTCCATGGTACAAAGCTCAATGACTAAGATGGGAATGGACCCCACGAGAACTCAACGAAAATTAATTGGCGCTAAAACATTTGCAACGAAAGCCAGACACAGACCAAGATCAAGATGGATTGACGAACTAGGAGACGGCATGGGGAAACTCAAACTTACCATTTGGAGAGAAACAACCAAGGATCGGGTCAAATGGAGACATTTGCTCACACAAAGCTGTAGCGCCAAATGAATCATCATCATCATTTGGATGATGATCTAGTACCCATATTTTTATCTTGTTTAGCTTGCCTTGAAGGACACTCATCATCATGCATAGCACTACAACTCGGTATGAGCCTTAGCTTCATCTTTAATATTTCTCCATGCATCTGAGTCCATAGCCCTCCTATGGTAGTTGGTCACTCCTATGCTTCTTAGATCGTTCTCAACGTAGTGTAACCATCTTTTCCGAGGTCGCTGTCTTCGCTTTTCACTACAAATACAACCACCCAAAATATGGCGAGGTACTCTTTCATCTGGCACTCTACAAACGTATCGTAGCCATCGGATGCCCTTCAATTAGTGAACCGCTCGACGTTTTTACTTTGTAGGAATTCATTTATCTCGTTATTATATCTGATGCGATAAAGACCATGCTCTTCTCGTACTGGACCCTGTTTTCTTCTATCCAATATGCGTAATTGTGTAATTATATTTGCTTTTAGTGTCCACTTAGTGTTTTATAAATATATTTTGATTTTCGTTCTTTTACTCAAGAGCTTGCTTTTTAACAGTTTAACGTGGGCAAAATATGCTCTGTTTGCAGGCTGCACACGGTCTTGGATAGCAATCTTTATACCATCCGTTCGACTGAGACGCAGTTCTAGATAATTAATTTGATCCACGCTTTCAACTTTGTGAGCACCCATTGTAAGGTCCGGCGCTTTTCTCAACGTCTTAAGCCTTGCGACGTATTACGTTTTGCTTTCGTTGGTCTTTAATCCAAAGATTTTTGCTTTTATTTGGAGTGCCTGGAATACTTCTTTTTGAACATTCATATTTCCCGCCATGATGGCCAGGTCACCAGCAAAGCCACACATTTGGAAAATTTTGTGAATTTAATCTCTAATGGAGGCCACTAAAACAATATAAATCATTTACAGATCTAAATACACGACTTTACTTATATACTTAAACATTAACACATTGAACGCCATATCGTACATTTTTGTACCTAATACGTGCCACGTCGCACGTAAGTGTACGACGGAGGTCGTTTCCCATTAGACCCTATTCTGGGCTTTCGTACGACTGCATTTTCGTATACTGGTATTTGCAAACATGTTTGGCCTAATATCCATAGCGATGTGATGATTTTTAAGTTTCCAGTTTCAATAAAAACAGTTATAAGATCCTAAATATACAATAAAGCTGTTTGGGGATCGGTTAGAAATCAATATATATTTATGTAGTACTTCACACCGTTTCCAAACCAAAGACCTGCTTGCCCTCCGAGCAAGATTTTCGACAAATCTGCTTAGCCCTCAATATACCCGAAAACCGATTTATATCCAGAAAAGTATCCGTCAATAAGAATGCAGGTGGTGTTTAATTTTATTTGGGAGTCGCTAGTGAAGTAGACCTAGACATATTTAAAGAGTACTAATTTTACTTATTTTCTTAATTATTTCCTCTAAATGTTGACCGTTACTTTGGATACACTCTTGGCATCTGCCCTCCGTTCTCTCGCCAATCGCTGGTGAAGGGATGTTGGAACGCCATTAAGCTCGCGAACGATGATCACCGGGCTTGTCTTATAGACTTCACTTTACCAATTTAAGTTTGTTAGGGATAAAATCAAATCTTGCTCAAACCATGTGTGTGCACTGAAGAAAGGATATTATCTCAATATTAGCAGAAAAAAATCGTTGAGCATACGGCGATAAGAGACATCGCCCACTGATATTATTTGCCTTCGACGATTTTCCAAAAAAATTTGGTGCAATTCTTCCACTGCTTGGCAATGCACACCAAACCATCACTTTGGGATAGTGAAATGGCTGTTGATGTTTTAATAGTGGGTTCTGTTCTTTGGGTTATCAATAAGGACATTTTTACTTATTTTCACTTCCTTTTACATGTAAATGGGCTTCATCCCTCCAACAGATAGTGTTTGCTGTACCAAATCGCTTCGAAATTGATTTGCAGAAATTTGAGCGCAAATTGTAATAGCTTTCCATTTCTTCATCCATTTTTTATGTGCTATTTCGAAAATCCTTTGGTTCCTGTACAATAGACGCTGGACTTAGAAAGTCCTGGGGACTCCACGCCATTCAATTTCCAAACTCGTGACTGTGTTTACCGGTTATTGGACGATCCGCAAACACGCGGAAAAACTAGGTTTACCATTTAACTTCCAGTGAATAAGATGTGGGGATCTTTCAGAGAAGGTGACTGAAAGAAGAAGGAAAGAAATCAGTCAAGGAAAAAGATGCTTTGGATTAGAGGATGACGACCAACGGTGGCTATTTACGTTCGTATCATCTGCTTCAAGCTACTGATGAATTTCACCAGATGTCTGATATTTAAACCCGCAATATCCGCAGGTATAGCGAAAAAATGAGAGCCCAGATAACTAAATCTTTGTCTGACGAGAGTAAGGCAGCTGAGAAAAAGCTGCTAAGAATATTTCACCTTGTCTTCCAGATAGCTTCTGCAGAAAGGACTTGATGTAATCCTAACCCTCACCTATTGGACAATGTCCGGTAAGGATACCTACCGAATTCGAGAGCTGCGGCTTTGTTAGCCTTAGAAGTTCCCTCGAGTGCACCCGATATACCAGCGGTTGGATGTAATCTATGCAGCTCGTTCTAGGTTATTAACCACATCTTTGGCATTTTTTGCAAGGAGTAAAATATAACAATTTCAGGTTAATTGTCAAAGCCTTTCCATAAGATATTTTTATTAAACCGCGACAATTATTCCGCAAACTCTAAAGGGACAGGTTTTAGTGAATGAAATGAGCACAGAGTGCAAATCGAATCTTCCTAGCTTTCTTTTCCATAGTTTTTTGTTACTTGCCGGTTTCAGTTAATCACTTTCTCTCTCTCTCTCTCTAAAGTGAATAGTTGGAGCTCAGCGATTTAGTTTTGTTCAGTTACCTACGAATTGGAGCTTTCTACTTTCGAGTTATCACAGCATCGATCTTTTCTCTACTCAGAACGTTCAGGGATTGATTTGTGTGTGCTGAATTGCTTGCATGGATAACAACTGTAGCTGAATGGATTTGTGCGTGACCACCATTCAACTGCGTTGGTGCGTAACTAACATTCAGTAAAATTCAGGTTTGAAACGCGCTGAGGTCAGGAAACACCAAATGCCAGAAAAGGTATTTTCTAAAGTGGGCGCCCCACGGCAGGCCTTCGAGTAGGTAGGTAGGTAGGGTGGTTGTCGTAAGACACACTTAGACCTTCAGCAGGTCCATTGTGATACCACTGGAGCTTATCCTTACTCTACGTGTTCCCTTTCAAACCATCCGGTTGCTTTAATAAACGAGCAGAGCTTCGTTAGTTTTAGATGGGCTATATCCGCTACATCGGTTAGAAATGCTGTATCGAGGGTGCGCAGCCTTCTCCTAGCTAGGCTTTCACACTCACATAAAAGGTGTCTGACTGTTTCCTCTTCTTCTGCATTTAGACAGCTTCTACAGAAATCGAAGTAAGGTAGTCCTAACCTTCTAGCGTGGCTGCCTATTAAACAATGACCTGTTAATACACCTATCATTTTTCTTATAGATTCCCTGTTGAATCTTAGCAAGATCTTCGATCGACCGCTGTTCCAGTTCGGCCATGTCTGTCTGCTTAGTTCGCATGTTGTGAGGTTTTGCCAGATTGTATTTACCTTTTTGATGATTTCCCTGTCTATAAGTAATTTACAAGTGGCTATAGGCATGGGTATCAGCGCCTTATCCGGTTCGAGATCGAGCGTTGTACCGGCTCTTGCAAGTTCATCCGCCTTACAATTTCCTGGAATGTCCCTGTGGCCTGGTACCCAGATAAGGTGCACCTTGTAGCACTTAGATACGTCATCTAGTAGTTTAAAACATTCTAGAACTGTTTTTGACGAGTGCGTTTTTGATTCCAGCGCTTTTATTGCTGCTTGACTGTCCGAGTAAATGAAGACTCCATTTGTGGATAATACTCACGTTTTTATTTCTTTAAGCCCCTCTTTTATGGCAGTGACTTCCGCCTGAAATACACTGCAATGATCAGGTAAGCGGAATGATTGGCATACGAGGCCTTCGAGTATATTTCTGAAAAAGCTTCTTCATGAAAAAGCTCCTCATAAAAAACCATCTGCTGTTCGGAGGAGGCATAAAACTGTACTTCCTTTCATTTGTGGCACAACATTAATTGAAGGAGGAGCTCGTCCAAGCACCCATCAATGGATATACGTGCCAATTTGATATATAAATGCTATCATTTATGCGAATTATTCATTAGTTTTTCAAACGTATGTTTCTTGGCCCATCGGGCTGTTTGTCATCTCTCAACGTTCTTCTACAATTAAGTTATCTTCATACCTACTAGGCGTATGTACTACTACTCTACTGTGTGTTAGCCCTCTAGTTATTTTACAGCAAACTGCCATTGTCTCAATCGCTCATGCAATCACGCATTCACTCACCCACACACTCGTCTATGCTCCCTTGCGTAGACTTATTTCTTGCTCCCTACATTTCATTTTCGTTTATCATTTATTTAGTTCTCAATATTTCCAGCGTTGCAAGTAGAAACTGCAGCAGTTTCCATCTCTCCCTCTCGATTGTTAGCGCCAAATGTATCGCACGTCGCCACCGCCACCGCACCGCCACTGCTGCTGTTGTTCCAATATATTTGTTACAGCTGCCGCTGTTGCATTCTAACAAATTTATCCTTCAAATGTCCTTGCGTAGGTATACGAGTGCCGCATTTTTACTTGCTTTCGAGCAGATGTATGTGCATATGTGTGTGTTGGTAGTTGATGGGTCGTTGGCGCTAGCTAAGCAGCCTTGTTGCAAGTGTGGGTGTACCACCGGTGGGAGAATGCTGCAATTGCTGAGCTCCATAGTGCCTGCCAGCAGTTGGTTGTGCTGCTGCTGCTGTTCTCGCATATACAAAGGGAGCTGCTACCCCCTTCGGTTCCTAACACTTCGGTGCGCCAACTGTCGTATGCTCCTGCAGTTCCTAAGGTCTAGAACGTGTTTTTATGCGCAGCTCTTTCTTTAGTTACGCCTTGTTGTTGGACGAAAATGCCCAACATGCATTCCCGCCAGTTGCGCCGGCTTTTATTGCTGCTGTTCCTTGTGCAAATTGTTGTTCGCAATTCCCCAAAAACCTCTGCTGCCTGACTGCCTGACTGCATAGCTGCCTGCTTGCTTGTCTGCAAGTCTCATCGTCAACTTCTGCATTGGCTCCGCTCGTCGTCGGCTACGACGCACCTCAGCCCTATCAGCTTTACAGCTCGAAATTCTTTAATGCTGTGCTGACATTTGCTTTGGAGCCCTTGTTGTATGCTGTTGTTTGGCAGTTGGGGCTATGAAGCTGTTCTATGAACGCATTTATACATATAAATGTGTGTGTGTGAGTGTTTGTGTGCTTTCGTATTGCAGTTATTGTTTGCATGTGCACTGTTGTTGTTATTGCTGCTGCTGTTGTTCACTATTGTACTTTTCGTCCGACTATGTCCAGAGGTCGTTTAAAGGACCCTCGCCTCGGCCAAGATAGATGACGTGCCAGTTGGAATTGATGACCTTATGCAATGCCGCTGGCCGCTGTTCACTGCTCACTGCTTACTACTTCGACGCCCCTCCCTATGTCTCTCTCCCTCTCTCTCTATTCTTGCACTGTTGTCCATTTACCGAATTTGTTTTTAGTTTTTGTTTTTATTTTTAATTTTATATTTTTAGTAAAACTCCAACGCCCGTTCGAATGCGCGGCCTTTTAGGTTTTTCAACGGCATTTCGCACATTCCGTCGCACATTTGGCAGATGCTCCCCTCTACTTTGCTCTATCACCCCCTATTTTTCTCTCTCTCTCTCACTCGCTCTATGCCTCTCCGCTGGCTCGCCTTGCGTTCATTTCATTTTCGCTCAACATGTGGGAGTTTGGGATTTCGTGTGTTGGCATTTTGTTAACGGTTTTTCCTAAAATTACACTTTCTGCCGGAATGTTTACCAGGGGACCGTCCCGCACATGTGCACACACGCACACTTTTGTTTGGTATTGCACTTATGTATGTATGTGTGTATATGTATTATATAAATATGTAGCACAGTTTGAGGCGCAAAGTGCCAATGCTGTTTACCCGATTAGCGCCAAAATTAGTTTTGGGTTTTTTTCTGATTTTTGGTTGTTTTTTTTGAGCTTTTAAGCTTAAATTTTTTATTTTTCATTCATTACAGCTCCACTCAGGCATAGCTTTGCACAGCTACTGGTTACTCACATGCAATTTAAATTTTTTTACTTTTCCCTCATAGTATTGACATTTTCAAGGAGGCTATAGTGTAATACCCAAAATATTAAGAAGAGCTCCATGATAGGTAACAAAATTCCCCTAAAGCAAGGTTTACAAAATGATTACTTATTTCATTTTCTAATTTTTTTATTTAAAGAAAATATAGAAAAAATTTTTGAATATAATTATACGCACCGGGTGCTCGATTTGAGACCCAATGGATTTTGAATTGAATTATTTTACATCTTCACACTCTGTCCATAATTTTACTAACTCTATTTCCATCACCCAACAGTTGCGTACAAACATATTAAATCATGAGTGGCTATCGTTTATCAGTCAACCGCAGGTGTGCTCTGCGATTTTTACTATGAATAAAAATATCAAAAGAATTTGTCTTGAATTTTGTGCTTTGTTCGGGATTCCGTGTGCCTATGGCGAGTTTGCTTTATCAAAAACACGGGCCTATGAGTGGTATAAGACTTTTGCAGAGGGCCGAGAAGTCGTGGAAGATTTGCCCAGGTCTCGTAGCCCATCAACGTCTTCAAAGGATGAAAAAGTCGACAAAGTCAAGGAAATGGTGTTGGTACTGGGAAATCATTATTTTAAGTTTGAGGAAGGTAGCTCGTGACCTCACTAATCAATTCGCAACATTTTGCATCAACAATTGGGCATGAGACGCGTGGCTGCTTGACTCGCTCCAAGAGAGTTGAATTTCTTTCAAAACATTCATCGGTAGAAGGGGGCTGAAGGCATGCTTGAGCAAGTGAATTCGGAGCCAACGTTTATCCAGCGCATCATAACAGGTGATGAGACGTGGGTATATGAGTTTGACATGCAAACCAGTCAACAGGGCGCTGAATGGCGTTATCCACATGAGCCGAAACCCAAAAAACCGCGTCAAAGTCGGTCAAAACTGAAAGTCATGTTACTAGTTTTCTTTGATTATCATATAGTTGTGCACTCGGAATCTCGGGATTCATTCCAAATGGTTCTACGGTAAATAAAGAATATTATTTGGAAGTTATGTGACGTTTGAGAGAGAGTGTGCGTAGGAAACGGTCCAATTTGTGGAAAGAAAACTCATGGATCTTGCACCATGATAAGGCACCGTCTCACAAGGCTCATATTGTGAACACGTTTTTGACTCAATACTCGAAAAATTTCATCGAACAACCACCATATTCACCGGATTTAGCATACAATGATCAGACGTGGGTATATGAATTTGTCATACAAACTAGTCAACAGGCGGCTAAATGGCGCCATTCACATGAGCCGAAACCCAAAGAACCACGACAAAGTCGGTAAAAAGTCAAAGTCATGTTACTCGTTTTCTTTGATCATCATGGTGTTGTGCACTCGGAGTTCATTCTAAGTGGTTCTACGGTAAATAAAGAATATTATTTGGAAGTTATGCGACGTTTGAGAGAGAATGTGCGTAGGAAACGGCCCAATGTGTGGAAAGAAAACTTATGGATCTTGCAACATGATAACGCACCGTCTGACAAGGCTCATATTGTGAACACTTTTTTAATATCATTGAACAACCCCCGTATTCACCGGATTCACCGGATTTATCCCCCTCTGACTTTTTCCTTTTTCCAAAACTTAAATTGCCACTCCGCGGACGCCGCTTTGAGTCGGTAGAGGCCATTAAGGAGAATTCGCTGAAGGAACCTACGAAGATCTCTTCAAATGCATTTAAAAGGTGATTTGATGACTGGACTAATCGTTGGTATATGTGTACTGCTTCGAATGGAACCTATTTTCAAGGCGACAAAATAGATTTTGATGTTAAACAATTAATTTGGGTTTTATTGAACAATTTCCGGTCATTTTTTGACAGAATGTATATTCAGAAAATTCAAAACTCAAGTTTATTACTCAAAAATGATATTATCGCCTTCAAAGTACTTCCCATTAACTGCAACGCACTTTTGCCAGCGTTTGATCTAGCGCTCGAATCTTTTCTGGTATTCTATTTTCGGTGCAGCCATCAGAGCCGTCTTCGATTTTTTCATTTCTTCCCTTTGGCTGTTCAAACGAAGTGGCTCCCTGCAGTAGTTTTTTGACTCGATCAAACAGAAAAAATCGTAGGCAGCCTTACCAGGTGAATTCGATGGTTGTGAGATGGTATTCGTTTCGTTCTTGGTCAAAGATTCACGGACAATAATGGCACTGCGCGCGGTTGAGGTAGGTGAAATGGTTGAAGTGCCAGTATGGCACTCCTCAAGTCGCCGATTTGATACTATTATGGGAACTACAACAGGCAGATATGTACAGCCAGCCAGAGCTGTTGATATAATGGAGAAGGTTGATGGGACTTAGGTTGGCGCACTGCCCCACGTTGCCGAGGAAAAGAGCGCCCCGTGACCTTAAGGACATTTAATAATGCCCAAATAATACTCCTTATTAACGTGTGACTGTTTTTTGTTTTTAGTCTTCATCGTTGTCGAGTATAGCATGGCATCTTCTCGGTATGTTTTGAACCAGCTTTTCTGCGTAGCTCGTCGACAAACAGAACCAGATTTTGCGAACTTGACGCACGAGTTGCTTTAAATCATGGACTGGCTTTCCCCCAAGATGCATTTTCATAGTTCTCCACTCATGTTCAATGGGGCTGACGTCTGGGGACTGGAAAGGCCTGTCCAATACTGTGACGCCATTTTCTTATGTTGTTGTTTCTCAATGTGTTTTTCTGAGAGCATCGGTTTTGATGATGTGGGACGGTAGGATAAGTTCGCCTCCTTCAGTCGACGTTCGATGGTGTTGATACTCACATCTATTTCCTTTTTAGCAAGAACTGATTGTGCTTGGCGTAGTCACAAAGAAGGATCCCACTTTAAAAGTTGGACAATCACTTTATCCTGCTTTTTTGTCGTCACTCGCTTCAAGGCGCGCTCGGAAAGTCATCAACATTTTTGTACACCTTATACCGCTGAGTTCACATCACAACAAACTTTTTTTGATTTGTTAATTACTTTTGCAGCCGCGCCGTAAGATAATTTCGGTCCTTTCGAATGCGTGCATAAAAATACCCCCTCAAAACGCTTCGCGTACTTCTCACTCATTTTTGTTTGGTTGCGCTAACGGGAAAGTTTCTAGCGACACCAAACTGAGTTGCACTGGCTCTTGAGTCGGGACTATTATGCAGCAAAAAGCATAACGAAATATATCTTGAAGTTACAAGAAAAACCCCGGTTCGTTTCTTCTGACACAGACTGTAACTTCCTTTAACTCCGATCGGAGCGTAGAGATATTTATTGACGCCTTGTTATTGCTTTTTGATCTAATTGGGACACAAAAAAATTGTAGCCTTTTTACTTGGGTGTAGCACAAATTTTATATGCAACATCCGTACCTCTAAATTTTAGAGCCTAAAACAAACGAAATCAGAAATGCATTCCCTTCACTAGTTTGTAAGCCTGACATTGGGGACAAAAATTTACCAAATTACATAGAAATAGCATTTCAAGTGATTCGTCTACAATTACTTTGGCTGAGTTTGTATTATATTATAACATCGCTCCGCGCGTGAAAGCTGTTATAAAAGTGTGTTAGGATTTTGCAGTGGCGAAAATGCAGCGATCGTTGGAGCAACGTTACTCGATCAAATTTTGCGTAAAGCTAAACAAAACGAGTACCGAAATCATTGGGCTACTCAAGGATGCTTACGGGGACCAATCTCTGTCCAGTGCCTAGGTAAAACGGCGGCACAAGTCGTTCAAGGAAGGCCGGGAGGACGTCGAAGACGAACAGCGGTCTGGTAGGCCTTCGGCGACGCAAACAGACGAAGATAGGAACCGGGTTCGTGAATTTTTGAACATTGACCGTCGTGCTAGTCTACGTGAGATCAGTGAAGAGTTAAATTTCACTTATTACAATGTACGGGAAATCGTGACCGGAAAACTTGAAATGCGCAAAGTGTGTGCCAAATTGGTTCCAAAGGTTTTGACTGATGAACAAAAGCAGTTGCGTGTGGAAAAGAGTCCTGTAGTGCGATTCACTAACTCTTATCGATTCGACAATTGTTATTTTTCTCTTCAGTATTTGTCGATTGCACTGTCGATTGTGCTATTCACTAACTTATGTTAACTAACACTGAACAGCTGTTTTCTTCTATTTATTCAAACTGATAGAGAGTGGCATCTTTGTCAAATTAAATGTCAGAATGAGCGAATAACATGAAGAAGAGAAACAAAAAAACATAGACGCCAAACTGTTAAATGCAATTGTGAGTGTTTTTTACCAATAATATATGTACAAAGTAAGTACAATAAAATAACTGTTTATTTCAATTTATTGTTTTATTAATAATTCTTGTATATTGCTTTAGGATGACATCGACAGCTATCAAAAGAAGCCGTGCCACATCCGAGCAGCTAAATCGCCTGCTTGACTACCTAATGGAAGTCCCGGGTCTAGCAGGATCTAGGTTCCACAGCCTCCATGGTAAGTACGAGTGCGACAAAAAGTGGAGCGAGCTAGCAACAAAATTAAATAGTCTGGGTGGAGCAGTGAAGACGGTGAATCAATGGCAAACGGTAAGAAAATATTGTGTTATTACTTAAAAGTAGAGAGATGTTAATCATTTCCCTAAAAAGGTATGGCGGGACTTAAAAAGCCGCACCAGCATTAAAGCACGGAATCGGCGAAGGCAACAAGCTTTAACTGGAAACAGGCCAATCAGTGAGGAGCCCCTAACGGAATTCGAGAGGCGGGTGTCTGCTCTTATAGGGGAGGAGTATATGAAGGGCCACGATTCAACCCCTGAAAATATTCCACTGGAGGAGGTAAATTGCATGAAGTGTATGTTTTAAAGTGTAACTTACTGGTGTGTAAATTTTTAGGTAATCCAAATGGGTATCGAAGTGGAAGATGAAAGGGTGATTTCGGAAGCCCCGTCGCCTTTACGGACGCCACTGGCAGAGAATTTCACGCTGAGGTCAGGTAATTCCCATATCTCAGACAGGAGAACACCACGGGCGAGCTTGAAAAGAAAGCGCATGGAAGAAGACGGTAATGCTCGGAAGAAATTTTTGGAAATAGCAGAAAAACAGGCAGATGCACTAAAGGTAATTTCTTTTGAACTTAATGTAAAATAATTTTATTATGTTTTTCCATTGGTGATTGTTTTTTAATAGATGCTAGCCCAGTCGAGTATAGAAACAGTAGAAGTCGCGAAACAACAAGCAGATGCTTTAAAGGTAATTTATTTTCAACACATAAAAGCGGCATTTTATTAATTGTTCTTGCTATTTTTTAATAGATCTTAGCCGAAAGCAGCTCTGCAATTGCTCACGCTAATAAAATGATGGCGGAGGCAATAGCCGTATTGGGGAATGGATTAAGCGCTACCGCAGAAGCATTCAACAATCTAACGAATGCAATCTATCGCATGTAGATTAGAAACCAATTCCGCAGTTCCTTTTTATGTGCATATATACCAAATGTTTATTTTAGTACCTGAAGTTACTTTTTATTTGAATTTTATAAGTAAACAAGCTGTGGTAATGTTAAGTAACATTAATTAAATGAATTAGAATGTATTGTTTTCGTTTTTACTAATAGACTGACCTTTGAATTTATAAACCATGTGTACATACGCTTATGCATACCTATATACATAAATAGATTTATGTGCCTGTAACCTAAAACTGTATGTAAACTGAAGTTAAAGACTGAATTGTTTTTATTGAATCTGCATGTAATTTTGTTCAATAAAAGGTTTTAACAATAAATATGAAAATGTTTTAACTTTTTATACCCGAGTGTTCACATAGATATGTATGCGGAATGATTATGAGTGAAAATAGTATTTAAGTAAAAAAATTAGCAATCAGTCGGTCTTGGATGCGCTTTGCTGTTGAGGATGGTGCATCTTGGTTTACAAAAATGTCGTTTGTTCTGGGCTCTGTGAATTCATTTTCGGTCTGGTATATTCCTTCTCTTAAACGAATATTATGTAAAACTGAGCACGCGTTAACTACTTGTCCAGTAAATCCTGGATCGTACAAGAGTGTCCTTTGTTGAGACAAGCACCGCCACGTTGCCTTAAGAACACCAAAAAGTCTCTCAACTGGGTTACGAGCTTTGCACAATGCCTCATTGTACAAGAATTTCGGAGTACCTTCCGGTTGGTTTGTTAGAGGAGTCATCAGCCAAGGCTCCAAAGGGTACCCGGAATCACCTGCAGAGAATTTTTGATTTTTAATTCCCTTATTTTTATTTAAATATATTTATTAATAGATTAAAAAGCCTACCAATCAAAAACAAGTTATGGTTTCCAATTTCAAAATTCCGTTGCATAACCATTCGCACCGCAGAGGAACTCCAAATGTATGAATCGTGCCGTGCTCCCGGAAATTTGGCATTTACGTTTAAAATTTTAAGGGTAGGATCACATATCTGTAAAACATTAAAAGGGAATCTTGATTCTTGAATACTTTACAAATTATGTTGTTACCATTTGGACATTAAGCGAATGGTAGCCGTGGTGGTTGACATACGCTTCTTCATGACATTTCGGGGCCAAAATTGACACGTGCGTACAATCGATAGCTCCAATGGTACCTCCCACAAACGGGGAGGTTGCTGAAGCAAAAATTTCTTTTGCCGCTTGCCGCTCCACTTGGGTCATGGGAAATCTCACCTTTGCGCAAAACATGGAGCTGTTGATTGTAGCTGTTACCCGATGAATGCTACGGCTAACGGACGACTGGCTCATAGATATTCCCCATTGCTCACCTACGGGTCGTTGATAACACCCGGTTGCAAAAAATCGCAGTGCAGCTAGAACCTAGTTGTATAAGGGCAGAATTTAGAACTGAATTAGCTTGAATGTTACCAAATTTACCTGTTTTTCAGTCGAAATCGCTGTTATTCTGGAACCTCTAAGATGACTGTCAAGCTGCGAAACTACTTCCTCAGTCAAGTCTGGAGTTAAACGGAATAACTTCTGGAACTCCCCTGCATCCAAATCGAAAGGATTGTCCACATGCCGGAGCAAACTTCGATCAACTATTTGAGGGCTCACTTCCTCCTCTCCACGCGATAAATCGTAAGCCAAATACTCAAACGCCATACTCACGCTTTTTAAATAAGTTTTTTTTCATCTAATTTCACAGTTTTGATTAAAATCACTAAATCTTCTTTAACGTTTGATTTAACAACACCAAAATTATTGTCGTTTAGTTCGCGATAATCGACAGGCTAACCAAACAGCTGATTTTGTCTTGTCGATTTTCGTAATGAAATGGGTTACTGAATAGCAAAATCGTAAAAATTGTGGTTAAGGAAAGATAACAAAGCGAATATCGATAAAATGTGTTAGTGAATCGCACCACTGAAGTATCTGTATGCGTGCAGAGCTCGTAAGCCTCCTTGAATAGCCCAATGGTTTCGGTACTCGTTTTGTTTAACTTTACACAAAATTTGATTGAGTAACGTTGCTCCAACGATCGCTGCATTTTCGCCACTGCAAAATCCTAACACACTTTTATAACAGCTTTCACGCGCGGAGCGATATTGACTGCACCGCTGTTGCCAGCGAACTGGGACCGGTTTCTAGTGGAAGGTGAAGGTCCAACGATCATTTTCCCCCACCAGCCGATTCGGTTAATCTCTTGGCAGACGCTCCGCGCGGGAAGGCTCATTACTTTTCAATCAAACCCTGTACTAAAGCTAATATTTTCATAAAAAAATTAAGTATATTTTATAGTCCATAGCCCCCCTTCAGAAACTTACCCATTACTTCCTAGTTTTATGATGTTGCAATTTTGGTGAGCTGTTTCTCAGAGAAAAGGGTTAAATTTTGTTGTCCACCAAAAAATAATTTCTCGCGCACAGTCAATTTTAGGCTGGCATGCAACTTTATGAGTACACGAACATAAACTATGCGACATTTAAGTGGCACGAATACACATTATTGTTTATTTCTACGACTTGCATAAAACGTAGCAGGTGTTAAAGTTTTTTATTTCATTCAGTCGGATTGTCAACCTAGTTTTATTTCATGGCATACTATCACGCGGCCGAATGTGTGTGTGCTTGACTACCATTCGGTAGAATTCGGATTCGAAATCACCTGTGGGCATGGAATACGAAATGATAGAAAATATTTTATCTAATATAATTATGGGCACCTCTCGGCAGGCAACTTTTCTACCATGAAAAAAGTTTGTGCTGCCATTTGGAGGAGTCATAAAATTGTAGGTACCTCGATTTGTGGAACAACACAATTTGAAAGAGGAGCTCGTCCAAATACTATTAGAGGATGTACACCCCAGTTGCAATTGAAACAAATTGCTGGGCCAGTAATACTACAATTTCGCCGTTGTCGAATCACTTCACTACATATATCGTGATGCTTATCTGGTAATGGTTAAAGCGATAACAGATTAAGATACTTTTTCGTTTTTAAACTTCGTAGTGAAATTGGTATACAGCGGGCTTACTTCGACAGTAATCGTTTTCAGACATACTCACCTCTAACACTCTCCATGCTTACACCTCTCAAAACATACCATTTTGAAGAAAAAGTTCCCAGAACAACCGCCACGTGACGCTCTGAAAACATCAATAAAGTGAAAGAAAAGTTGATCAATAACCGCAAATTAACCATTAGAGAGCTGACAGAGGACGTGCATATTGCTTATGGATCCGTTCAGGGCATTGTAGTTAGTCATTTGAGTTTTCACTAAGCGTAAAGGACACGAATTTCTTGCCGAAAAAGGGATCGCATTGATATTGCTAAAGACATGATTTTCAAGGCTGAGTCCGATCCAACATTCATCAAATGCATCATTACTGGAGACAAGACGTGGCACGTGTGTTTATAGGTACGACACGCAATCCCGACATCAGGCAAGTGAGTGGAGAGCTCAGAATGAGCCAAATCCAAAAAATCACGCTGAAAGAAGATGCTCAAGAAAGCGATGCTCATGTTTTTATGGATTATAACGATATTGATTATAACGGTATTGTGATGTTGTTGCACAAATTTTTTGAAAAATTCGGAGTGTTACTGCGGACTTTTATTTGGGCGTACGAGACATTTACGTGAAGCAATTAGCCAAAAAAGAAAGTAAAGGAAAATAAGTCGTGGAGTTTGCACTATGATAAAGCACCGTTGCACATTAACCGAGAATTTTGGGCCAAGAACGAAACAAACACCATGCAAAAGCCAAAGAATTCATCTGGTATGCCTCCTGTTGCCTGTTTGATCGAGTCAAAAAACCACTACGGAGAACGCGTTTTACCAGCCGAAATGAAGTAATGGAATAATCGAAGACGGCTCTGCTCGCTATGCCGAAAATAGAATTCTAGAAATATTTCGAGAGCTGGGTCACACGATGGATTAAGTGCATTGCAGGTGATGGATAATACTTTGAAGACGATCGCTTTTGAGGCCCTTTGTTCCGCTTAGGAACCACTGGAAATATATTTTCATATCTAATATCACTTTTGAGGAATAAACTTGTATTTTGAATTTTCTGATTATATTCCGGGAACTTCTTGATTAAGGTGGTATTTTCTTTTTGGAGAAAGTGCACCCTAACCTATGCCGCTTGAATGTAGCTCACATTATAGCGCACTTTATGCGAGTAGTTGTTCGTGAGCAGCGGGCACAGAATATTCACAGTTGATTGCATTTAGGCGGGATATATACCATCTGGAATGTATTTTATAATCCACTCCAATCTAGAGTAGGCTGTGATAGGTCTCCCTTAATGGAGAGTCCTAAATTAGCAATGCTCGAACCTCTTGTGCATGCCGGAAGGTGAGTGCTCGTACATATATCTGGCTAGCATTTCACTGTCCAATGGTGCCCGTCAACAGTCAACTTTCAGATGTATTTTGTGGCAAACCGATTTTTCGTATGAACTTTTCGTAATCGATTGCATTTAGAGTTTTCTGTGATAGTTTTTATATATTTTCCATGCAGTTCACCTTATGTTTCTCTAAAATGAGAGAGATGGAGTTCTTAAGGGCAGTTTAAAATTTAGGTAGAGCGGATCGGAAAAGGTTTGCCCATAGTTCAAATACAAATTGTGGGTGACGTGTTATGCAAAGGAACCCAGTTGCCACCATCACCATCACCATTTGCAATGCACCATTCCACAAGAGGCAGATGACACCAAAAGTTGATTTGATGGACGATACGACTTGCTTAAACTCGGTAGCTGATGTATTAAGGTAAAAGTGTAATACATATATCTATAAAGTCCTGAAATGCCTTACTGTGATGGCAGCAACTCAAGGGCTAAAGAACAATTACTGTAAACGATCACATATTGACATCTTCGGCCTTAACAACCGCACTCTTAGTTCATCCTTTTCCAAATAGGATAAAGAAGCAATGCGAATGGGTCTGTTGCTGAACGAGGACAAATTGAAGTACCCAGTCATCAAACAAATATTTGGCACACTCACATATCGGCACTCATGTCGCTGTTGACATTTCTATGCTATTATGATTTCGAGGTAGTAAGAGACTTTTTTTATTTAGGAACCAGCATTAAGACCGATAACAATGTTAGCCTTGTAATCCAACGGAGAATCTCTCTAGCCAACAAGTGCTGCTTTAGACTAAGTAGACAATCGACGAACAAAACTAACACTTTTTAAGGCTCTCTTCTGCGAAAGAATTGGACTTTTGCACTTTAGCGACGCCGAGTATCGCAGACGCTGGAACGCGATGGTTGAGCTTTACGACGACATAGACATAGCGCATCGAATTAAAATCCAGCGGCTACGTAAGCTGGCTCCAAATGGATACAAACGCACCGGCTCTGAAAGTATTCGATGCGGTACTAGATGGTGGTAGATTAGAATAGATTTCTCGGGGGTTGGACAATTCCAAGCACTCAGTCAGTAGACCATTGTACTGCACCCAGATAGATTTCAATAGAAAGAATAGAGATAGGAAAGATAAAAAGTGGGTGGTAAGACGGATAAATTAGTTTGAGGTCACTCTTCTACAAATCTCTTGGATTCATTGATGAATTTTAAGAGATCGGGAAGAGGAAGAGTATGAACTTTATCCATAATCAGTATATCGCAGCCTAGTATCCTAAGTCTGATTCTGGAAAACGCCGGACAGTTACAAAGAAAATGTTCTGCAGTGTCGTCATCCTCAAGACAGGATAGCCATATCGGGCTGTCTACGACCCCCATGGTAGCCATATGCTGACCACAGACGTTGTGCCCTATGATTACACCCACCAGTACTCACAGGTCCTTCCTGCTGAGTTTTAGGAGGAAGGTCGCTAATTTCTTGTTTGGTTCTTTCACAAAGCACTTGGCTACTCTGCACGAGTTGAACTCAGACCAACGACCTCTGTGAGCAGACCTCATGAAGTCGTCAATCCATAGTTGAATCGATGCGGAATTGACACCTAGAAAGGGTTCGGGGCCTAGTGGCATACTTGCAGAGCTTTCATTTGCCAATAGGAAAAAGAAGGCCTCCACTGCATTGGAAAGATCAAATGGAGAAGAACTTGGCTTCACTTGGTATTTCCAACTGGCGCCGGTTAGTACGAGAAAGGCGAAACGCTTTGTTAAACTCGGCCAAAATCACTTAAACGTTTATCGCGCCGATCAAGAAGAAGTTCGTATTTTTCAAACGTAAATTTTACAGAAATCAAAATCGGTTGCCTGAAAGCAGGTAATTTTTCTTAAAGATAAATCGTCTTATTGGTGTTGCAGCCGAGAATAATAAATAATTTACGTAATATGTTATGAAGGCAAACAACCCGCCAAATAGCAGCCAGTCATCGTCGCCGTCAAACAGTCAATCCGCCAAGCAAATATCACAGCTTAAATTTGGCCTTCACCAGCGATTTGAGCGCTTCCGTCGTTGTTGCCACGTGCAACATGCAATAAAAAGCGAAGAAATTTACTTACGAATTTCCTTTACAACAAAAACGTGGCAACAACATCCAATACTATTATGATGTCTACAACGATAAAACCAGCATACGGGCATACAGAACTTGCCACATGCAGGTGTAACTGGCACAACAACAAGCGCGACTCCTATAACAATAACTGTATTATTCCTAATTCTATAGTTTGTTTTTGTTGTTGGCATAGTTGCTATTGCAGTTGTCATAAATGCAAGTCATTGCAATGAACGAGCGGCACGGGAAATATGTCAGGACATGAATGTTTCCGTTCGCCACATTCAATCGCCCACCCTCGCACTTCGCTCCTAAACAATACTGCTGACAGTGTTGTTTTTTGAATGCGGTCCCCTCCGAGCCCTCCGCCCACCACTGTTAGTTTGCATTCAATCGCATAAAAAATGCAAACGTTTACCTTCCCACTCCTTTGGCAGGCCACATGCATTTCCTTGAAATAACATTCATGCATGCACGTGTGTGTGTGTGTGTATGTGTGCGTGTATGTGTCATGACACAAGCAAAACAGCCGAAAATTTTCAAATTCCAAACTTTGTGTACTCGCTCGTATTTGCCGTCTTTATTATCCTGTTTGTCTGTTTGCGCATTTTCCCGCCGCCGCTACGCCGCTGCTGTCTGACCCCTCAACTACTACATTCTTTCTTTGTTATGAGCCGCTGCCTTGTCAACTGCCTTGGCGGCATTCGGTTTCAGACACTTAATTTTTATGCGCCGCCAGTGCATAGCCGACGCGGTTCCACGACGTCGTGGGACAGGTCAACATCAACTCACCGTCATCGTCTCTGCCGCCGTGGCGGTCCGATGTCTCAGCCTCCTTCGTCATAGCTGTCGATCAGCAAATTAAGGAAAATAAAACGCTGCTGCTTTTTACTACCCGCTAACTGCCTTTGCCGCGGCACCAAGCCTGCAACTCGCATGGATGCAGTGAGGCGGCTGCAGGCACTCGTCGTATGAGGCGTTACAAGTAAATTGATTGTTTCAGTGTCACAAGTGGACATAACTGCTTGTACTCATACCTTTCGCTTTTTCATTTTTTATTCAACATTAACATTTTTTTTTACTTTTTATTTCCTATATTTGGTATTTTGCATCGCAAAGCCTCTCATAGATGCTAACGGCTGGCGAAATGTGCTTAATTGGTTGGGCGAGCGAAAGATTCGTCATGTTGTTGACAAGTTAACGCTCGAATGCGCTTTTCGCAAATTTGGAGGAATGTGTGGGAAAATATTGAGTTAAGTGATTACAATGACTTTTTTCTACCTGAAGAAGGTATCAATATGACTGCAAGTGAAAAGGAGAAAAAACTAAATAAATTTACACAGCAGGCAAAGTAAGCAATGCATTCGATTTTGTAAGGGCAGCTGAAAAATGCAACAAAAAAATGTAGAAATAATACTTAATAGTTTCAGTTACATGGTTGCCTCTATGGTCTCGGCTTTAAATTTGCCACAGAACTTAATTTGTTGAACTAAAATAGTTGATTGGTGCAGTAATGGCCTAAGCAATTTCACCGCAGTTCCGTAAAGTCCACCATAAAGCCATGACCGAAGACGGGTAAGGGGTTCTTTAAAGTATTTGTTCTTCTAGCTCATGCTAACCGACGCCAATTAGAAACACCAAGCGAGGCCAAGTCCTTCCTTAACTAAGTCTCCTCAAAAGACAGGAGGTCTTCCACTGCCACCACGAGCAGCAAACGCACCGATTACTTGCAGTGCTGACGTCTTTCTATCCATTCCATTAGCCTAACCAGCAGAGCTTCTGCATCTATCGTTGTAAAACTCATACAGCTCATTGCCACATCGTCTGCGATATTCGCCAGTACAAACGTACAAATATCCATAAATCATCTGCAACATTTTTCACTGTAATATTCCAAGTGAGAGCCGCATTTCCCGAATTTGGTGTGTGCCCTTTCCGAGCATTGTCCATGAGGTATTCATGCGTTGAGACTTGGTCTTAGTTTAAGCCCTTTCTGCAGTTTTCTCGAGAATGAGTTCGAACCATCTCTGCACCCTCTCCTCAGCTGTCCTGTTCTTACTGATCTGCGATTTGGACATTATGGTTCCCCCTTTATTTCAAAAAACTTTGGACAACCGGAAGTACTCGTCGTTTGGTCATCTTCATAGACCTAAGACATAACCTCCTTTTCCCTATCCTGTACTTCCTGCCTTTCTCTCTTTTATTAGCCCAATGGTTTCACAAGTGCCGAGATTTGCGATTTTCGTCCAAGTGAACCCTAGAATGGGCAACTATACTACTGTGGGCAAAAACTAAGGATGATTTGGTTATAAAATGAAAAATCTTTATTTATTCTTGTAAATCAATTTCATCCCCCTCAAAATAATCCCCTCTCGATGAAATACACTTATGCCAACGATTTTTCCAATCCCAGAAACATGCCAAATAGTCCATTTCCGGTATAGCCATCAGCACCTTCTTCGATTCAGCTTTTATCTCCTCAATCGTCTCGAAACGCTTTCGTCGGAGTGGTCTCTTGAGTTTTGGAAATATCCAGAAGTCACACGGAGTCAAATCAGGCGAATACGGTGGTTGCGGAACGATATGCGTGGAATTTTTAGCGAAATGGTCACGAAGTACGAGTGCAGTGTGAGACGGTGCATTATCGTGATGCAAAAACCGAGAGCTGTTGGCCCATAATTCTGGTCTTTTTAGATGAATTGCTTCACGTTAACGACGCGTAACGCTCAAATAATATTCCTTATTAACAGTTTGGCCAGGTGGAAGGAATTCATAGTGCACCACACCACGAAAATCGAAAAAAACTGTCATCATGACCTTTATTTTGGAACGACTTTGACGTGCTCTTTTCGGTCTGGCCTCGCCTTTAGCACGATATTCGCTTGATTGGTCGGTTGTTTCAGGGTCGTAAGCATAAATCCAAGCCTCATCTCCCATAATGATGCATTTGAGTTTGTTCCGATAGTCTGATAGCATTGTTTCACACACATTAACGCGACTACTTTTTTCCAAGAAATTGAGAGTTTTCGGTTCCAAACGAGATTTTACTTTTGGCAGGCCCAAATGGTCTTTCAAAATGGTTTTCACAGATCCTTCTGATATTCCGATCATATCAGTAAGGTCTTTAACAGTCAATCGACGATTTTTGAGCACTAACTCCTTCACTTTATTGACGTGTTGGTCATCTGTTGACGTCGATGGTCGTCCGGAGCGCTCCAAGTCATCAACACGTTCTCGACCCTCTTTGAAGTCTTTGTACCACTTATAAACTTTTTCTGCACCATGGTCGAATCACCAAATGCCTTCTGCAACATGCTAAGCGTTTCCGCAGCCGAAATTTCATTCCGCAAACAAAATTTGATGGCACTTCTCTGCTCAATCAAATCAGACATTGTAAAAATCGAAAAATGCACTCTTGGTCGTTTGGTAAACACAAGCGTAAATATATTACTGATAATGACATTCACATGAAAGTTGGCCCAGATGTTATTAACAGTGCTGCCAACTCATGAAAAAATAACTAGAGCGAAATTTTAATCCCGCGAAGTTTGACAAATAAATTCACCTCACTTTTTGCCCACAGTAGTACATATAACCTAACCTAACTTAATTCTACACAGGATATTGAAGATCTGGTGGCCAACACCATAAGTAACGACGATCTATACCAGAGGTGCAAAATCCAGCCGGTAGCCATCATGATAAAAGTGGAGGTGGATTGGGCATACGCTTCGCAAGGACGCAAATGAAATCTGTGGTCAAGCACTGGATTGGAATCCACAAAGTACTCGCAAGGTTGGCCGTTCAAAAATATCTTGGAGGAGAACTGTCCAGAGGGAAGTTCAAACGTTAGGAAAAACTTGGAACGAAATCAAACTCCTTGCAAAAAATAAAATCAGATGACAGTGTTTCACTGAGGCCCTATGCTCCAGTGGGAGAAACAGGAACCTATGATGATGATGAACATAATTCTAAGTTATACGTTAACTGAAGTTGTCATCGTCGAAGCTTCTCAGTCTCATATGACAGTGGAAAAGCTGGAGAACTTATAAAGTTCTAATTTTGTTTCCCCGGAGAGGATTTTACTGCTTAATTACTTACTGCGTTCAAAGTAGAACTTTCTAGCAAATTTCATTTCAAGGCTGACATTCATATCAACCTTAAAGCGGGTTCCCAAGAAAAATATTCCCTTTTACTTCAAACTTATAGCAGTCAGTAATGGCTCGGACGACCAGACGCCAGGGCTCTCACTTCTTGTTTGTTGAAAGGAGATACCTCGCTGTAGTCGCATTAAATTCCAGACCTATTCGCTTCGTTGTTGAAGGAAATTATATTAATATCGTTGGCATACGCCATCAGTTGTATGCCCTTTAAAAATGATAGTTGCTGAGGTATTTAGTTTTTTTTTTTTTTTTTCAAATAATATTAGATTAAAAAGGTCGCAGTGTAGGGAGTCACTTTGTGTGAACTTTCATAGATGGATGGATTGTTTAAACCACTTTTCGATAGCGAAATATCAGAAATACAGGTAATTCTGCTAAAAGTTTTCAAATCATCTGCAGGGAAAAGAAGTTTTGTATGGGCAGACACGAATATCATTACTAAAAAGCACAAATTAAAACGGACATGAGGCTCCCCTAAGGTGCCAATGAAACAATATCGATATATAAGGTCCATTTAGAAAAGTAGGTCCTTAACTAGAAACAAAACTAGAATTGAAACCCAACTTTTCAAGCTTCAAAAACCATACACTAAGTGCAACGGTATCAAAAGCTTAAAAGAAAAACTTGTGCAGGCAGCGTCTATTTGATGGCCAGTTTTAAGTGATGAAATACAAATTTGGAAGAATTCAGCCTGGTTAGTAACCGCGGAAGGCCCTTAGATAAAGCGACGTTAATGCTGCTCAATTATTTCTTTCACAAAAAAGTACATTTTAGTTTTCACCACCTTTTCCAAAAGCTTTGAGCTAATGGTAAGTTTAAGTATCGCTCTACAGTTTCTTACCTCGTTCTTGGCACCGAATTTAAAAATCGGAGGAATAGATGCAACTTTTTAGCGGCCAATGATTCGCCGGTGGCCTGGGAGAGATTGAAAATATATTTTGAGGACACGCAAAAATGAAACAGTGAATTTCTTTAGTATAAACGAAGAGGGCCCAACTAAATCACATTTTGACAAATGTACGAAAGAAATGCCAGTGATGACATTCTGTTTAGATGCGCACAATGATCCAATATGTACTTTTACATATTTATTGAGTCTTAATCCTCTACTTCCTGATTGTCGCGGTAACCGTTTACGCGATTTCGGCTGAGTTTAACAAAGCGCGCCAGTTCTTCGTCTTTCTCTTACTAACCGGCGCCAGTTGGAAACACCAAGTGAAGCCAATCTTTTCTGATCTTTTCAACGCAGATGAGGTCATTCTCTTCCCCTGCTACCACCAGCAGATACTGCATTGAATACTTCTGAGCTGAGGCGTTTGCATCCATTCGAACGACTTGAGCCAGTGTAGCCCTTGATTTTTTTTCGCTGCACTATGTCTATGTCGTCGTAAAGCTCATACAGTTCATCGTTCTATCACCTGTGATACTCAGCAGAGCTAAAGTGCAAAGGTTCAAAAGTCTTCCGCACACACTCCAAGGGACGCCTCATCGGATGTTATCATCATCATCAAAACGTCCGCGCCATACGTTAGGATGGGTGTGATGAGAGCCTTAAAATGTGTTAGTTTTGTTCGTCGGGAGAGGGCTTGACAACTCAATTGTCTACGTAGTCCAAAGTAGCACTTGTTGACTAGAGAGATTCTCCATTGGATTTCAAGACTGATATAGTTTTAGGTATTAATGCTGCCTTAGTCTTAATCATAATAATAATAGCAGACCATTTCTATTTCGAGTCATAAAGTTGTACATACAAACCTAGTCACGGAACATCGAGCCAAATGGGAGGTGAAATTTAGATTTATTGGAGATTTGCACTTCGACGTCAAGGTTTTTTGTGCTCTCGAGTGAAGGGCATACATATATCACTCCTCCTCTGCCTTTGACCCTTGGAGTTTAGCACTCGAAGCCAATCTGTGCGACTTTGGCACCACATGGACAGTATATGGTAGGTAGGTAGGTAAGATGGCAAGAGTACCCCAGGTACGCTACAAGTAGCACTTACGTGCCGTTTTGATACCATAGAGTGGACCACTACCTGTGTGAAAGGACAGTATATGAATCAAAGGAAATAAATGGTCTAGAGGATTCAGCTCTACATCTCCTTCAGATTAATGCACCACTGAGGAAAAGTGTAGCTTATTTTATCTTTGAAATATTCCTCTTTCTCTTCATTCCTTTGATTTCCCTCGCCCCCTAACCCTACCGAGTGGCGCAACATTTCGTTTCGATGGGTTGACCTCCGAAAAGTGAACTTTCATCATGCTGACACAGGCGACTCTAGTTGGCGCTCAAAACATGTTGCATGCCACATCATATGCAGATAAGATACCAACTAACTGGTAATCGTAAATGCGCACCATTAACTACAATGATCCAAATAACAAGTGCAACAAGCACTTGTTGCCACATGCCACGTTGAAATTAAATGCATTTAAAGCGTGTACAAATGTGATGTTGCAACATCAACTGCTTACGAGCGCACTAACAACAACTAACAGCACCAAACGTGAGCAATCAAGTAGCAACATGGTATGCAACGCACATCGGCACAATGCGGGCAAGTGGGGCCACACTTGAATGTATCCAATTGGATTATGTCACACCAAATAGGCGAACAATAACAACAATTACTATCAGAACAAGAATGGCAACAATAAGAGTGTTGACGCCACAACATGGGAAGTATGTGTAGTGCAACATACTAATAGTTGTGCTCATTTGTGCAACATACGACACGCATTCGTCGTGGTGGCACTTGCACTACCTACAAAAAACGCGGTGTTAATTCACCCTCGCTCACCCGGCGGCGCAAATGCCATGTTGCACGAAAAGGTAATTTTATTTTAAACGATGCGAAATTCACGATGCAAGAGACGACACGGGTAACAATTTTATGTGAAATTTGTTGTTGTTTTATTTTTATTTCAGAGCTATCAGCTCAAAAGTGCGATGCCTTTGGTCGATTTGGTTGTAATTCTTCTAACTAATATATAATTGTCGTTGCTGTTAGCACAAAAAAAAATTTATTCACAAATTAGAAATTTACCAGCAAAATCATGCTGAAAATATTTATGACCAAATTACCGTTTCAACTTCATATAAAATCATCGTTTTAAGATGCAAGGGGCAAAATGATTGAAAAGGGCAAACCTTCTTACTGGATTGTATGTGTCCAAGGTAACGCCTCTGCCGAGACATTGTAGAATCCGCTTTTATGGCATCTATAATGAGTACAGTAAGTAATTTCTTTACACAATGGCCTGCTTGTATGCGCACGTACATACAAAGTATACATGTAAAGCTATATAGTTTCTACAATACCTTGAAATGCTAACGAGACCTCCACACTGGACCCGCCAAGGAGGGAAATGTTATAGTATAAATGGGAGCATACCCCACATACCATTGGCGTGGCGGTACCTTTTATCATGCTTCTGACACTTTGATTTCAATCTCCTTACCAAAGCACGTAAAATAAGGAGTTGTGTAACTTCTATTTTAAAAGTAAACGCATCCTCCCATTTCAGCACATCAGACTTGAAATATTATCAAAATCGTTTTTCTGGTCGCATATTTGTCAGTATTTGAATATCGCTTTTGAGCGCAATCTGTCAAATACAGGGTCCGGCACATGAAGTGTAATCAACTTTAGACCGCTCGCGCAGCTGTTGCACGGGCATCAGCTGTTTAGTTGGCTAAATGACAGTTCAGAGTATTATGTACCAGCGCGCAGAAGAATTTTGCCGAGAGTAAACGTGAAAACAGAAAATCAGTAATGGATTTCAAACGTAATGGTGTGATTGTATTATATTTGGCTGGGAAATCACAACCAGCGATTGCTCGAGAACCATAGAGTAATAAAGCTTTTGTTTATCTTAACATTACTCGTTACAATGATACTGGTAGCATCGCGGAACGTCATGTAGGTGGTCATTAAAAGACTTCAACGTCACGTGAAATGGTTCAAAAAGTGAGTAAGCGATTTGGGCGAAATCCCCGACGAAGTTCCAATAAAATGGCGAAAGAACTGAAAATATGTGCCCATAGCATCCGTCGCATACTGAAAAATGATCTCAAAGTCAAGCTCTACAAGATCCAAAAGGCGCATGATCTCACACCAAAGCAGCAACAAGTCAGACTTGAGAGCGAAGGAGTTGCGTCGCTTGGGCGGAAGCGGTCAATTTCCAAACCTTGAGTTTTCTGACGAAAAAATGTTTCAAATTGAGCAATTCGTAAACTCCCAAAACGATAGAGGTTATTTGACGGACCGTTCATATGAGAATTTGAGTCATCGATTGGCTACCAGGAGGCAGCACCCGCCACAGGTAATGGTTTGGGCCGCTGTAACCGCAGATCGGCGCTCTCCAATCGTCTGGAGCATCGAACCTGGCGTGAAGCTAAATATGAAATATTATCGGGAAAGTATTAAGAAAGTTGCTTTGAAACCATGGGCAGGCAAACATTTTGGTGGCAGAGCATGGACGTTTCAACAGGACTCGGCACCGTCTCACAAAGCACGAGTGAACCAAGAATGGCTAAAGAGCAACGTTACGAACTTCATAACGTCCACACAATGGCTCTCAAATTGACCAGACGCGAATACGATGGATTATTATTCATTTTGGACCATTTTGGAGAGCAAGGTCCGAACTAAAAGATTCACCAGTCTCGAGGTGCTGAAAAAAGCCATTGCCCGCGAATGGGTCAAAATACCTGCAAGTCACATTCGGGCAGCTTGCGATTCGTTTCTGGACCATCTCAAGGCCATAGTATAGGCAAAAGGTGGTCATATCGAGCAAAAGTAAATTGATTCTCAATTTTGTATTATTTTCACACATTTTTTACTTTGAATCGAATAAAAGTAATTTTCCAAACTAAATTTATGGCCTTTTTAATTGGTTCCATTTCGAGTGCCGGACTCTGTAGTAGCACTTCAGATGTTAACAGTAGCCTACGTAGACTCGAAAATGTCGAAAGCACGCAAAGTAGACAGATTACCAGGTTCCGCCATCTGCTATGGTGCAAAAAAAAATTATGAGAGTAACTTCGGCTGCTAACTCACTGGAGATTCGGCAGCCGAATTATACCCGCTCATTTCACATGTAGTCACAAACTCATCCAATTAGTACAGAAAAAGTAACATCAGCGGATACTGATTGATTGATTTATTCGTATATCACCAAACAATCTCAGCTTTTTCGTAAACAAACCGCTGTCATGGCTTCATTTACGTCAGCCAATCAAGTGATTCCATCCGAATCGCTGAGAGCCGGCTAACGATCCGATTTTGGACACACCTCTACATTCTGTACATCGTGGAAAACACGAGCAAACACGAATGTAATGAGTGGTTTAAAGCGAACTTAGTTCCAGTGGTCCATCTACCGGCCGTTGAACTGCCGACCATCCATCCACCTCTTTCTTTGAGGATACTAAGGAAAACCCTTAAAAAGTTGTCGTCTAAGATCGTTGTGGAAACATTAAGCAGGTATTAGGAACGGCTGTAGTGTATATAGGACTTAATTAAGATATTTTGGGGTGGAGATATGTTGAACACGACTTCTGATGAGAGTACCCGATGTCCTTTTTTAAAAATCATTGATTTACTGCCGATAAAAAAATGCGCTTTTCCAGTTAAAATGTTATCAAGTGCAACTTCACCAGTGAATAGTATCGATGATCATTTCATCGAGACAAACTACTAGTCATCATATTACTTCTTAGATGAGCAAAAAAACCATGACAAAGTCGGTTCAAATGCAAAGGCTTGTCGACCGTTCGCTTTGATTGGCGTGGTGTGGTCCACCCAAAGTAATAATATTTGAGTGTTGGGAAAAAGGCCTTGTAATATTGCAATACACCAGCTCATAATATAAGCGAATATTTATCGAAAAATAGAGTTAGGTAGGTGTCGTTCCTAATACTCCGTATTTAATTGACATGAGCCCGTAAGATTTTTCTCCGACCTGAATTTTCCCATGGCCCTTTCGTAAAAAAGGTTTTTTGTTAATAAATCTACAGGAGCAGATGAAGAGTTGGAATATTTGTATTATTCCCCATGGATATCACTTAGAAGGGAATAGAGCTTAGCTGGGTCATGTCATCCGAATGGATACAAACGCTCCGCCTCTCAAAGTACTCGATGCGATACCAGCTTTTGGTAGCAGAAAGAGAAGAAGGTTCTTCTGCGTTGGGAAGATCATGTGGAGGAGGACTTGGCTTCACTTGATGTTGGCAACTGGCGCCGGTTAGCACGAGAAAGAAACGACTGGCGCGATTTGCTAAAGCTCGGCTAAAATCGGTTAAGTGGTTATCGCGTCAATCCAGAAGAAGAAGACGACTTTTTATGCCCACTTTGATTGCGATTTAGCATGGTGCAATACACCCTCAAGTTCTCAAATCATAGTGGGATTGAGTTGTCCGTGATTGATGACTATCCGTGATTAACATAAACAGATTCGATAATGCGATACGCTCACTGAATGTCAGATCGAAATTAGTCACGAAATACCTGACTTTTTCGGTAGCATCTGAATATTTGGTTATCAAGCTATTATGGATCAAAGATTTCAGGAGCTTTTCGAGTAACTACATACAGCCTAGCGGTGCTATCTTCGTGAAAATCCACTGTTTGATATCGGGTCTCGAATTAGCTCAACAAATGCTAGGCGACAACATTGGCTCGCAGATTCTCTTCGGATTCTTGGCCGAGCTCCTCCTCAAAATTATGATGTGCGTTTTGATGTTGTTCCACAAATGGAGGAACCTACGGTTTTAAGCCGCCTTCCAATAGCAGATCGTTTTTATGAGGAGCATTTGCATCGCAGAAGTACACTTGCTATTGTGTGCCGAGGGGTGACCGCCATTAGAAACATTTTTTTTTTTTAATGAAGGGCTTAGCCATTTCTATGCATTATTTCAATTAATTACTGTTCGCTCGCGCATATTCCTGGTGCCTCACTTCTTGTTCCTAACCCTCTTCCACGCCGATTCTTAGAATACCACAACGAATGATGTCTTTACTCAACTGTCTAAGTGTACCCCTTAAGGGCGTCATATAACTTAAAGCTGATCTAACTGTATGCATATAAAATCTGTGTATAAGCTATTCGAATACCTGTTGCAAATTACAATACTAAGTTTACTGCTTGACTCACTCACTTTTCCCCCCTCTTCCTGCCGTACATATTCACACACTTACTTTGTTGCCAATTGTTTCCACTTCTCATGCTACTTAGGCACTTGAAGTGTCGCCATTTACCACTGAAGACCTGGGAAATTTGTTGTTTGGACGCTGCAAAAGTTATTGCTTCTTTCCGCTTTCTATGTACACACAAACACACCCTTTAATAGGTAGCTTGTGTACCTTAGCGGAATTCCAATCGCACACTTCCCAGCCCAGCTACTTGTCACCAGCCAAGTGTAAGCATTCTCATTAGCCAATCACCGCACCGCACCGCGTCATAGACCCACAATGAAGCCCCAACACTGCCTTGTCTGTGGCATACCAGTACACTTGATGCGCTTGTCGCCCGAAGAAGTAACAAAATCATTTCGTGGCAACTGCCAACAATTGCCAACTGGTCAGCAACCGCCAACTGCTGCTGCTGTTACTGCCGCTGATGACTATGGTCACGATGGGCACCACCATCCAATATTCCACGCTACTCAAACCAAGCAAGAGCCGCAGCCGCAGTCGCAGGCTTGGCGGCTCGATGCACAGTACAATGTTAGAGACAAAAAAAGTACCAAAATCGAAAATTCTAAATTCAAACTTCTAGGTTTGCAGCTTTATAAAAAATGTACAATTAAGAACCACTTAAAATTTTAGAGGAAGGGATTGAAGGGTCTCAAAATTATGAGCTAATCTCTGGCCTAAAATACACTGGATAGTGAGTTTCTTCCTTTCCCTTGTGAATGAACACTCATGCATATGCGATAAAAAGAATACTTCGTTTATACAGCGTCTTTCGGGTCCAAGTTTATTTATATTATCTCGAATGGAAGTTCTGGATGTACGTGTATTTGTAATGGAGGGTCCACAAAATGATGTTTTTCAAAAGTGCCCCCCATCCACTATTACAGATTTGGACACTTGACTCTTTCAGGATATTTTCAGTGGCGTTTGCAAACAACTAGGGATGCATCTCGTTAAGTTTGGTCATTCCTTATCTTTCAAAAGTTCAATTGTGGTAACACCGCATAGTTGACACCAGGTATCCACAACAACCTTTCTGCCTGAGAACACAGACGGTTGTAACCCAGACAGCTAAATTTAGAGACTTTCGAAGAAGGATGAAAAAGAACTCGCACAACACAACACCTCAAATGAATGCTCTGAATATGGAGTGGAAAGAGGGCTCCCTTTCGAAAAAAGAGAGTTTAAGAATCTTTTTTGCCTTTTTGATGTTTATTCTTTCTGCATTGAGTTTTTAAAGTTTTTAACTATAAAGGAAATAAAATAATCTCAAAATACGGCAGCCGCCGTAGCCGAATGGGAAGCTGCATCACTACCAAATCAATAGTGCTCGGTTTCGAAACTTAGGGCATGAAACACCAAATTTTGGGAAACAATTTTGCTAATGGCGGTTGCTCCTCGATAGGCAATGACAAACCGAGTATATTTCTAAAAATAAAAGAACAATCTCCGGCGGATTTAAGGAGCTCTTGCACCTTGCACCTGTTGGTTGATTTGGAAGTTTGGTCGAATGAGTTGTTGCGTGGCTACCATTCGGTGATTCCCGAATTCAAGATCAGCTGTGTGTACGAAACACCAAAATGATATACATTTTTTTCTAGAAGTTTTAGTTTCTTTAGTAGTAGTTTTACGCGACAGTCATTGCCAAGCCATCGAGTATATTTCTGCATTGAAAAGCTTCTTATAAGAAACTATCTGCCGTTCGGAGATGGTGCTAATCCATAGATACTACCATATGTGGAACAACATCAGGACGCACACCACATTACGAAGAGCCCGGCCAAACAAGGAGCAAAGAATGTAAGCGCCAATTATTTATATTAGGTTGAGGAATAAGTTCATGCCGTTTTTATATTGTCTTTTAATTTACAAGGATTTGTCTACTGCTTTGCAAAGGGTAAGTATTCATTCTATAGAACTCGTTTTGCTCTACAAAACTATGTTAATTGTATTTTTGAGTTATTTAATTTTTTATTAGCTTGGAGTCTTAGAAATAAAATACCCAGGAGGCAAGATGAACATTTTCAACACCTGCTCTTCTTTGTTTTTCATCGAGGTCAAAAGGCAGCCGAAGCAACCCGGGACATTTGCGACGTGTATGGAGATGGTGTCATAGGCGAGTCTATAGCATGAAAATGGTTTGCAAAGTTCAAAAATGGCGACTTTGACGTCGATGACACGTACCGTAGCGGAAGGACTTCTGAATTCGATGATTCGAGTGAAGGAGAACGGTCACCAAGCCAGTCGTGAATTGGCGCAAAAAATGAACTGTGATCATAAAACGATTATCAATCACTTTCATTTAATGGGGTTTACCTGGGAGCCTGGGTGCTTCACAATCTCAACGAGCAACACGTGGTCATAAAAAGCGCTTTTTGTACCGAACCGATGAGAAGTGGTGCTATACATCAATATTAAGCAGAGAAAGGAGTGAGTGGCTCCAGGAGATACGCCAAAGCCGGATCTTGATCCAAAGAAGATCATGAAATGTGTTTGGTGGAATTGGGAGGGCATGTTGCACTAGGGAATGTTCGAAAAGAATGCCACGGTCAACAAGGAGCTCTATATTGCCCAGCTACTCCGCGTGAATGAGGCTATTCGACTAAAAATACCTAATCGTCATGGTCAAACCATACTCATTCACGGCAACGCCAGGCCCCATGTTACACGAGCCGTCTGACAGGGAAATCGGAAAACATTTACGAATTTTGTCTGTAGCTCATACGAGCCCATGACACTGTGCGACGCGTTGTGGGGCAGTTCAGCGCCCTTGTTCGCCACTGACCTCTTTAACCTATTTGAAGACATGCCCGCGAAATAAAATTATGTGATAACAGGCACCAATTCATGGTTAACACGCTCGAATGGACATGAACGACGCCATGCGATGCGCGACGCTATGCGATGCAATGCGACAATCCAAATGTTAGATGCTGTAGTTACGGCGCGTCGCGTCGTCTGTGCGCAACTTTCGTCCGATCGTCAGCGTTGTTAACATGTTGCGCGACGACGGTGTTGCAAAGCGCCACACCTATTGCCGCACAACAATAGCAAAGTGAAGTGAGTGAGTAGCAGAAAAGTACGAGAAGTGTCTACTGATGGGCAGCAACAGCAACAGCAACGGCAGCGTTGTAATTTACCGCGCCGCACACACCCGTTGGACTGCTGGCGTCCAAACATACAGTAGTCGCGCAAGGGCCTGCCTCTGAACCTACCTACCTACCTGCCTACCCATCGACCTGGCTGTCTACCTGTCTGCCGAACGCGCGAGTAATTTAGTGTAACTGCTGCAAAAGCGTAAAGCGTTCATGTCAAAAAGTTCACGCCGCGCGCAGAATACAACCTGGGTACGAATATTGCCAAGCAACACTGCTACAACTACATTTACAACCAAGTATTTGTACGATTACAACGTTTTGTAGTGTCGTTTACTATTAGCTGTACTTTTTCTTCAACTTTTTTCTCAAGCTGCTGTTTCTGTAGGCGCTGTTGTTGTTGTTGCGCCTGCTGCTGTTGCTTTTATTGTTCTATCTAATTGTTGTCAACTTTTAAGCTTAAATGTTTGTCAAGCTAAAGAAGACGTGTCACAAGCGCAGTGGAATACACACACACACACATACACCAGTAGTATGCAGCATGGCAGCAGGAGGAGGAGCCAGCGTATAGCAGTGGGCCATTAGCACCTAACAGCAGCGTCCACCATAGTCTGTTGACATTGTCTAATTTCGTTTCTCGCGCGCTTCAGGTGCCGGTCAGTGGGGTCAGCGTGAGCACTGATCGGTTTTCTTCTATTTTTCTTGCTATACGATTTTTTTTTTTCCTTTTAGGAATATCACCCTTTTGTTCCTCAAAATAGAAAGCTTCAAACAAATGAAGTGCTAGACGTTGGCTATGGGCTGCAACACAAGCCATGAGAACATCATCCAGCGTGTGAGACGAGTAAATCTAATGTGACAATAGTGGTCATACAGTAGGCGCTACTTCAACATCCACCATACTCACTAAAGCATTAAAAACAGCAAAGCAAAAAAAAACCAAAATTAAAAAAATTTTTATAAAAAATCTCTAACCTTCTAATGCCATCCCACGCTTTCGAAAATTCATTTCAAATTTTCAAAGGAAAATTTCCTCAAGTGGAAAGTAGCAGCAGTGCTCATATCAGGAGGTGCTCACATACGAGTACGTTCGCTACAGAGTAAGCAGATACCGCTGATTTTTCCCGTCTGAATGGCACACAAGCACAATGCAAACTAACACTTTTAATGGATTTTGATAAGCAAGCAAATAAAAGCGAACAGTCCTTACCAAAAAGAACAGAGAAATACCTGCATAAGCAAATCAACAAGAGAAGAATCATACGAAATAGAAGTGCTTGTCCTCAAATTGTCTGAAAGCGTTTCGAGAGTTTCACAAATATGTGCATATGTATGTATGTATGTACGTATGTATGTATGTATATATGTATGTATGTATATGAGCATAACTATTTATCAAGTGATGATTGTCTAAGACCATTACAATGAAGATGGACCAGTAAATCCTTGAAAACTAGAATAAAAGTAACAGTTTTAAGCAACACAGCCTCGATTCACTTCATTCAAAGTTGTCCTTACTTGTCCATCCTCTCTATTCATTCCAAATCTCTTATCGCTGAATAATTTTTCCATAATTGGAAGTAGTGATGCCTCGGTACCTGTGCTTCCAAATACTCGTTACCTTTCCCCCCGGGAATTCGTTTTTTACTCGAGTTTTTTTTTCGACTTTGGTACTTGGCATCAATGCTTTTTTGCCCTACCTCAAAATACCATCGCACTTACATCAACCGTCTTCTACTACATCGAGTGGTGTGCCACTAAAAAGTCTTTTTCGCTTTTCCCACTTTCTGTATTTCTTCTGTTGAGGAGACAGTCAAATGGACCAGTTCTATTTACCCACGTCTGGATCCACCATGCTTGTAACCAACTTCATGCTGTGGGCTCGTCTTCTTTTGCCTCAGTATGCGAGGCTTCGTTTTGTTGTACTGCATCGAGGTCTATCTTTTTTTCTCCGTAATGCGTCTTCAACGTATCTTTTAACAGCATTCCAGTTATATTCGCGTTCTAGCATCTTGCTGATCACATTGGTTGGCGCGATGTCGCCAATCTGCTCCCTCAGAGCATCTCTTTCCACGAGCAACTAAAGAACGTGTGTTCGGCGCCATCGCTCGGCGCTTCGCAGTATATGTACTTAACTTACCCATACGGCATATTTAGTTATTTCCGTAAGTGTTCGTAGCTCCAGAGGAACTCAGTCACAAAATAGCTCACATCTCCGAGGTTCCTTTGAGCTCATTTACGTATGGTAGGAGTCAGATTTGCCGTTGAGACGAATGAGAAGGTGCGTGATTACTATTCGAATCTCCGTAAAAAGTTTTTCTAATAGCTGTTGCCCTTGGCAGGCAATGCCAAATTTCCAAGTATATTTCTGCCGAAAAAATCTCCTAATAAGAGCCTTCTGCTGTTTAGAGGTCGCCTTTCCATTTGTGAACAACATCAATACCAAACAAGAGATGTATGCGCCAATTATACAGTGCATTTCATAACTATAGCACAGCAAAATTGAAATTTGAAAAAGGCGAGCCAAGAAGCACCAAGAGATTGATAACTCCTAAAACACTCATGCTAAACATTCCATTGTATTCGAAGACCTTGGAAGTAAAAGTGTAGATAGTGAAGGGGGAAAAGCAGAAAGTAACAAAAATAAAGAGATAGGATAGCATAGGGACAGAGATAGCTAGTCTTGTGAGAATTTTCCAGATTCTTTGGCACATCTGAAAATATCCCCCAGTTTTGTGGCTAAAGAAAACATCTATAACGACCCTCAGCCGAAATTACCGTTAAATTGATAGTTTATGGCTCTTCCTCTTGGTGGTTGCTACAAAAGTCGTTATGATGAAGCCTCAGTCCTTACTCCTTTTTTTCCGATAAGAACTTATGCTTTAAGTGGCTCTACATATTATATATACATATTTCCCTTCTACTCGTACTGAAAGAAAGGAACAATGCAATCTCATGTTCCATTCTTTGGCCCTACAGCTCTTTGTGAGCTGTGGCCTGCTGCACGTGCCTTATCCCAAGTTTATTGATATCCTCCTCTAGTTACTACGTCCATCTTCTTCTTGGTTTTCCTCTTGCTTTAGTGTTGAGTGCTCTGGGTTCCGCTCATCGTTCCACCTTATACGCCACTCGTCGTGATCTTTGATTGCTCTAAAAAATTTTCTGAGTATTTTTCGTTCGAAGGTTTGCAGTGTGCTTTGTCTGCTTCAATTAGCGTCCACGATTTAGTTCCATAGCATGAGCTCCACATAACAGGTGGCGCAAAAGTAACCTTGCGATGTTTTTTGGCTGTAATTTAAAAAAAAAATGAAAAACTTTGTTTCTTTTTGTGGATTATTTTTATTTGGTCTTTTAATTTTTTTTACATCAAGTCGAGAATATGATGTCATGTAAATGGCCGCCGCCACAGTTGATTGCCATTTGAGCTCTTTTTATGGCATTTTCCATCACTTTGGCCAAAACTTCCCGCGATAGGTCCTCACATTCTTGACGGATATTATCTTTAAGAGCTGCAAGAGTCTGAGGCTTGTTGACATAAACCCGCGACTTCAAAAAGCCCCACAAAAAGAAGTTTGGAGCGGTCAAATCAGGCGATCTTGCTGGCCAATGCAAATCGCCAAAACGGGAGATTAGGCGCCCGGGAAATGCATCCTTCAGCATATCGGTTGTGGCACGTGCAGTGTGTGCCGTTGCACCGTCCTGTTGGAACCACATGTTTTCCAATCCCAATTCATCAAGTTGCGGCAAAAAGCACTCCTTGATCATTGCCGATGACTCCTCCAGCGAAAACAGCACACCATACAGTGACTTTGAGCGGGTGTAATGGCTCTTCGTGGGTTACACGCGGATTTTCAGTGCCCCAGAAGCGTAAATTTTGCTAAGATGGAAATGGGCCTCATCACTCATGATTATTTTTGATGAAAAATCATCTTCCTCTTGGTGGTGATTAAGGATGGCTTGAGCGTATGTTAGACGCGATTGGCGGTCAGCAGCTAACATCTGATGCACCGTCTGGACTTTATAAGGAAACATCTTCAAATCTTGTACCAAAATTCGCTATAAAGACCGTCGACTGATACCCATTTGCGTGGCACGTCGTCTGGGCGATGTCGACGGCGCTTCCATGACATCCTCGGCTACAGCAGCAATATTCTCTGCTGAACGGCTACTCCGGGGTCTGCCACACCTGGAAGCATCTCGTCTTGTGCCAGTCTCTTCGAGGCGAGCGGCTAAACGTCGCAGTGTTTCACCAGTAGGCGTTGGACGGCGAGGAAATCTGTGACGAAATTCACGTTGTGCGAAAGTCACCGACCGATTATTGGTCAAATAAATAGTCAGCAATATTCCGCGTTCTGGAGCAGTGTAGCGTAACATTGTTTATTAACGTGTATTTTGCATGTGTTTACTACACAAATGTCAAAACAGAACTGACATTAGGGACCAATCGCAAAATTTATAGCATTTTCTGATAGGAGGATTGCTTTAGTGCCACCTGTTAAATCTAATAGTTTGCTGAAGGCGAACTCATTCACAAGGATGTCAGCTTGAAGTCCGTCAAATGTCGTCTGCCTTCTTGTGCCTCTATATACACACCAGATCAAAACAGCTGTTGGTTCGGTCTGAAATACGCAGCAGTGGTTTAGCAGTTGAAATGGTGGTTAAATTCTTTAGCACCCTCGCAGACTTTACTGTCTACCTTAGATGCATCAGTGTAGAACGGAATGGTATGACCACCACAGTTGTTAGCCAGTGCACCGATTTTTGGCCCAATATAGTTATACCAATAACTTTTGACCAACCACCCCAATGGGGCTATATAAAACACCATCATTAATCATTATTGGAAACTTTTATTGCATGCCACTATGTTTTACTCCACTCTGAGCGTATTAATCTCAAATGTGTCGTCTTGAAATACTTTAAATAAAATTTTCACTGCATTTACCACACATCAACTCACTTATCAACTCAAATGCGTGTAAATTCAGGCGCCACAAAGTAATGCGCCTTAAATGCCAGCCTGAATTAGAGTCTTTGCAATTTGTTGCACCTCGCTGATGCCTGTGACATCTAGTGCAAAACACAGCCTACAAACTTGCCACAACACAATTACCGAGCTCTTGTATCTTTTAGAATACTTGCAGCCTCTGAGATGCCACACGCTTTACATCTCTGAATTTCTCATTTCCGACATTAATCACATTAAATACTTACGTTGTAAATCCAGTACACGTACGCCAGTGTGCATAACTGTGTTATGAGCGGCTTAGCATCTCAGCAGCAAGTAACCGCAACTTTACACTTGAGTGGCACGTTAAAATTATCAACGCATTCAAGTTTTTCAGACGAATTCGCGCCTTCGAGACGAGAGAGCGGAAGGGAGCTCTCATAATTACGACTAAGTGCAGGCAGTTATAGTTATGCGGTTAATGTTGCAACCTATTCTATGGAGTGAGTAGAGTATTGAGATCGTTGTAGCGGTTAGCGAAAAGATATAGATTCACAAAGTGTGAAAATGCTTATAAACATATCTTTAGGCGTGCATAGTGCTCTCGATTTTCCCAACTATCTTTTCAAATTCCAACCGAAATACTTGGAAGCATTTCAGATATTCTGTTGAAAAAGGTAACTACGCGTCGAACACCAATGTCCTAATGTTTAGACGTGCCATTTCTAATAGATTTTTTTGCCATATAAAAGCATGGTTAGCATAAGATCTCTGAGGCATTTACTGGAACCTTGCACTTCAAAAAAGCCTTTGATAAGTCAAGCTAAGTATCTGAGGTTTAGATTCTCAATGAAAGTATGAAAAATCTACTTACCAAGCTTCGAATTTTTAATCTGGTACTGCTCCTGCTAATTTGCTACACCGACCCATTCGGTGAGTTTTTATACCATGGGAGGTAATAAAGGACACTTACGGCATCAAAATAACTTTTCGGGCCTAAAACCCAGTCTAAATACTCATTCGTCGAACGGAGTTACGCATTGTATAGGGCTTTTTAATAAGAGGTGTTATTTTGATATTCAAAGAAAAAAGCTATATTTTCATTATAAAGATGAAGGTATGCCGTTAATAGTGGAAAATAACATAGGGCAAATGACTACCACGACCACGTTTACAGGACAAACTTTCCATGATATTTTGCATAACCGAATTGCAAAGTGGCTGCTCTATGTCCTCGATAGCCTCACGAATTACATCTTTGAGGTCTTGAATCGACCCTGGCCTGTTGGCGTAGACCTTCTCTTTCACGTGGCCCCGAAGAAAAACGTCCCAAGGTGTTAACTCACAAGGTCCCGGTGGCCAATTGTGATCACCTCTTCGAGAGCTAACACGGTCCGGAAACTTTTCCCGTAGAAGATCAATGGTGTCGGTCGTCATCTCGTGAGTAAGCAATAACAATAGCAACAAAGCATTTAGACTTTACATACCTCACAAATAAAAGGCCAAAGGTGTGATATCAGACGATCTTGGTGGCCAATCCACTGGTCGGAAACGAGAACGAGAGATAAATTGCTCACCGAAACGACGACGCAGTAAGTCCAAGTCCAGACGCAGTAGCGCCATCTTGTGGAACCAAATATCGTGAAGGTCACGGGCATCAAAAAGTCGTCTGTCAAGGGGGGAGCCTGGTTTATAAGGTCAAAAAAAAACAATTTTTTTTTTTTCGTTTTAAGCGATTCCTAATATATTTCAGAATATTCACACAAAGTGACAGAGCCTAATTCTCAATATTTCCGTAGATACAAAGCCAAAGGTAGGCGAGAGGTAGGTAGTTACGCTGTGACCGGACAGCTATAGTACAAACTTTATCTTCTTTTCTCGACTTTTCATTTTTATGATTTTTTTGAATTGGCGTACATGAATGAAAAAAAACTAATGAATTTTTTGAAATGAATCATAGCTTGTTCCCTTCAGTATTAAATTCTCTTCTATTTGAACTAACAAAATAGGTAAAAAAAAATTTTCAAGATTTTTATACCAAGTTGAATTGAATTTTTTTTTTTTATAGAAAGGCATTATTTTCTTTAAAACCTCCAAAAAGTTGAAATTTTGGAATTTCTCTCAGTTTTCTTAGTTCATCTAGAATAAAAAATCATGATAATTAGAAATCCATTTGAATTTTTCGCCTTAGATAGTAATTACGAGCTGTATCTTGTCCGCCAGTTGGAAACTCCAGCGTTGCAGCGCTCTACTAATTTCTATGTAACGTTTTTTTCAACTTATTTTAATCAGTACAACAATTTTTTATACTTTTTAAATGTTCATTAAAAGATAGAAAAAACTTTGCAGTGCTAAATTAATTTTTTCCTTAAACAAAAAAATCGCAAAGAGATGTAATTTCCAGGCTCCCCCCTCAAAGCGCCATGGCGTTCGTCATTCACTGTGGCATTGACGCCAGACTCCTCTTTGCAGAAATATGGACCGATGATTTCTCCAGCTCATAGGCCGTACCAAACGATTGTTTTGAATGGATGTAATGGCTATTCTTGAATGACTTCAGGCTCCGCTTCGGCACAAATACGCAGCCATAGCTACTCATTGACGCAGCCATGAAGCGAAAAATGAGCTTCATCGGCTGAACGTTATAAGTTCGCCTCTGAGCGAAATGAACCCCTTTTACAGATCGTCGATTTTCGTAATGCATTTGAACGATTTGTAAACGTTGTTGAGGGGAAGTCTTTCCATGATAAAATGTCAATGAATACTGAAAAAAATTAAGTATTTGGTTTGACAGTAGGCACGCGTGATCTGTCAGAAAACCCCTATTACAAAAGGTACCTCCACCTGATCAACCTTTACATGCACGAGTGCGGCACCACCTATTGAAATATTCGGAAATTGGACGTGGAAAATAACGGTACACTGGGAGTACGTATTTCGAACGTAACACTTATCCTAGGAATAATATTTCGTATATTTTAGATTCGTGTAATATGAAGTGGAATATCCACGCTTGCGTATTGGTAGTTGCTGTTCGAAATTTAATATTACTAAGGAGATGGTAACGAAATGTTTTCTGCTAGGTGCCGAGTGACGCTGCTGAAGAACTTGTGAGACACGAAGCGGGAGTGCATCCCAAAATCATACGTATTAAACACTTTCGTTTCTTACGCATGAGCTTGTAAAAAAAGCAATGAATCTTTTCAACAACTGACCACATGAGGAGGAACCTGTCTTCTGGCGCAACCTGTTGGCTTCAATTTATCAATTCCTCAATGAATAGGTCAATTTGCCACATGACAAATTGCCAATCATCCCCTTTGTCCTCCAATTAATGTAAATTTTACCATCGGCGTGCCTTAGCGTCGGCATCCATTTACAGCACCAACGTGCAACATGACAGTGGCGGCAACCATTTATGTGTGGCGCACAATAATTGAGGCATTAATGCGTGACAACGTGCAACGCACACACACACACACACATCTCGTGTTCACCAGCGTGTTGACTTAAACGATCTGCGGCCCCAATCAATCTACGAAAGTATGCAGCAAGCGGGCATACCTGCATGTTTTTTTGTTTTTGTTTTTTTTGCAAATAAATTGGAAATATGTAAGCGATTAACTGTAAAATTACGCGAACTGGTTGCATACTCGTAGCTGTAGTGCCACAGACGCACGGCAGCTGTAGTTCCCTCTATGAAATTAAGTAACTTAAATTCAGCTAATAATCTGACAGATGCAATACATCATCCGCTCATAGGCAAGCGGCGGTAAGCATTGCGGAGACCAGCCGCGTTCGTGCGCATGCGCGGCGGCCTCAATTGCCCAACTGCTACACATCCTTTTGTGTATTGTGCGTGCACTCACTCAATCATAATAAACTGCATGAGCTTTCGCTAATTAAATAAAATTAAATATGCTAATGAGCGAGGCACATCTACGTATGCCATATGCCCGTATGTATGTATGTAAGCGCGTGTATAATCAGGAGCATTTGCGCTGCCGCGGCGAATCAGCTGAGCGCAGCAACGCGTAAAATGTGTACGGTATTTGTGACGTTGTGGCAGTGGCGGTGGTGGTGCACATGATGTACGCAAATTGTTCGACATTTTGACGCTTGGTGTGGCGCGCCGCCAACTGCAACCCCAAGAGCAGTGGCAGTGGCAGTGGCAGTACCACAAAAATAGGCACGACTGATAAAACCTGCAGCCGCGCAGCCGTTCATAATTTTTGCCACATCAAATTAAATGTGCAACTAGCGTGTCTGGCCAACACATTCAACGTCACTTGCAACGGATAGGCCGGAACTGCATACGCACACACACACACACACTCACTGAGCAGCGCAATTAGTTGAGAATAATCCCGATATACCCTTTGTGCCTCCGCCTGCCGCATTAATGCATTTATAAGAGCGCAATTTTTCCGTAATTAATTGAATTGTTTTCAATTGCGTACTTCGCTGCCTACATAATTTTATATGTTCTGGCGCATACTCACACATTTAATATGATTATGCCGCTCGTAGAACGACTGCCGGTTGCAGGAATTTTACGGCAAATAAATTGTGCAACGTGTCTGCTGCCGCTTCAACTATTTCATACACACACACACATACATACACATATATGTAGATGTACGCAGAAATATGGCAATAAACTGAAATATGATATGGCCGTGTTGCAGCAAGTGATAAATGGTTGTGTGGTAAGCACTGTGGCAGCAACAAAAATCAGATAATTACGCATTAAATGAGATGTATTATGAGCGAACATGCTACAAATATAACTTAAGCGTTTATGAATGCGAATCATTTTTGTTGTTTTTTTTCTTTTTTTGGTTCATTTTAATATTCCCTTATTATCATTCACAACGCCCAGTTGGCTAAAGAAGGCAACAACAATACAATATTTGGAAGGTGCAGCTACCATGAAAATACCTGTGACAACGCGTAACGGCTGTTGGTAGTGAAAAGCGCCGGATCCCAGCACCGAAGTATCCAAAATGCTACTGGATTTAAGGGGTTAGGGGTAGTCAGAGGCCCGAAAAAATTATGATTTTCAATATTTTTTTTTTTGCTAGTCAATTGCTTTATTCTACAAAAATAAAAACATAGCACTAATATAAGGCCAGTCCATAAGTTCGCGCGTTTTTTAAAGGTGGTTTTAAAATTAATAAAAAAGATGTTTGAAGTATTTGCTAATGTTGTTTGTCCTTGGAGCCAAAATACGCTTCGATATCCCTTTTTATAGCTTCTTTTGAGGAGTAGTTCTTGTTACTCATATGAGATTAAAGTCAACGGAAAAGGTGATAATCACAAGGTGCAATATCCGGAGAGTATGGTGGATGCGGCATTAGCTCCCATCCGTGATCCTTCAGCTTGCCTAATGCTTGCCTTGAGGTACTAGGTCTTGCGTTGTCGTGGTGTAACAAAACTTTGCGTCTATTCACTAAAGACGGCCGATTTTTGTTAAATGCCTCATTCAGGTTTGGTAGCTGATGGGAATAATAATCAGCAGTTATCGTCTGGCTTAGTTCCAGAAGTTCATAACAAACAATACCGGCCATATCCCACGAAATAGACAAGAGAATCTTCTTGGGGTGAATGACATCTCTAGGGGTGGGTTCTGGTGTTTCATTTTTATCTAAACATTGGCGTTTGCGAACAGAGTTATTTTAAAGAACCCATTTTTCATCACCAGTAACGTTACGGTTCAAAAAAATCTCATTTTCAAGCCGTTGCAGCAGCTGAGAAAACATATTCACTCTCTGCTGAAGGTTGGCGACGGAAAGTCTATGCGGAACCCATTTTCCCAGCTTTGAAACCTTTCCCAACTGAACCAGGTGCCTGTGAACAGTTCCATGCGATGAATTTAACCTCTGAGCTATCATATCGACTGTCAAATTTGGCTCAGCTTCCACGAGCTCCAGCAAGGCGTCGGAGTTAAAGACTTCAGGACGACCAGCGCGCGAAGCATCCTCCACGTCGCAGTTACCACTTCGGAATTTTGAAAACCACTTTTGCGCAGTCCTTACACTCGCGGGATTCTGTCTGTGAACGGTATTTATTTCTGCGGCAACAGTTTTTGCATTTTTACCACTTTTATAAAAAAAATACAAAATATGCCTCTTATACGCGTTCGAAGATCCCATTTTATTTTTTAATAACGCGTGCTTCTATCCGCGATTAAAATGACTTGTTGAATGCACAATATATCAAAGAAAATACAAATAGTTCCGTTATATTCCGCGAATAATTTGTTGCATGCAAAAATCGTACAAAAGTGAAATTATGGGTAAAATACACACGAACTTATGGACTGGCCTGATACAACATGTTTGGACTTGATTTTAGCAAAATTTCAAAAAAATAAAATTAGTTATTCTAAAAGCTATCGCTGTTTGTGTGGAGCCCGCTTCTCCAGAAGTCCCTTGCGGTGATCATCACAAGTCTTTGGAGATTCATCTAAAATTAATCGGGCTAGAGAAATTAGTTTTATTAATAGATAATCTTGTGCCTGATCCGAGCTTTTTTCAAAATTAACAATATGGCGGCCTCAGGAAATATTTTTCAGATTTTCGGAAAAAAACCGATAATTATTGTTAAAAAAATCGAAATTTTCTACAAAAAAAAAAAAAACAATCCCTCGATCAGGCACACGTTTTTTATGTTTTTCAAAAGCTGTATAAATTATATTGAAATCTACTAAGCGGTTTTTAAGCTACAGTGATCACCAGTTCAAAAATCACAGTTTTGAGAAAAACACATTTAAAGTTTTGCTATCGATCCCCGAGCGCCCGAGCGCCCGAGCGCCCTGTGTTAATTGTTGAATAACTCGACAAGTAATTTTTCACACAACATTTTTAAGATATTATACTTAAAAAAAAAATGCAAAAAAAATACAATTTTCTGAAAATTCTGACTAACTCTAACCCCTTAAGCGATCAGAGAACGGAAGACAAAATTTTCAGAAAACTGCCTCAAAAGTTTGGAATTCAATGTCATTGAATTTACTCTTGGGTAGGTAGGTTGTGTACTATTAAGTAGTAAGTGCGTGACTACCGTTCGGAATTCGGAGAACGTAGGTTCGAATATCCGTGAAATAACAAAATGAAGAAAAAGTTGTTTCTAATAGCGGTCGCTCCCCGGCAGCCAATGGCAAACCTTCAGGTGTATTTCTGCCATGAAAAAACTCCTCATAAAAAAAAACATTTGGCGTTTGAAGTCGGCTTAAAACTGCATGTTCCTCTATTGGTGGATAACATCAAGACGCACACCACAAATAGGAGGAGAAGTTCGGCCAAATATCATACCTAACAGAAGTGTACGTGCCAGTTATTTATTTTTTTCAGGCAGGTAAGATGGCAAGAGCACCACGGATACACTAAAGGTGAACTAGAGTTCAGTTTTGATACCATAATGTAGACCCCTATCTGCGAAAAATTTCGCACCTTAAAGAAAGAAAAACCATCTACAGCCATCCAGTGCTGTTGATGTAGCGGAGGAGAGAAACGGGATCTAAGCTGGTGAACTGCCTCAGGCTCTCCCCGAAAGGCACACTAAGGAACCTCAAACGCCTAGCCGCCACACCCAGACATTTACAAAGAAAGTGTTCAACAGTCTCCTTCTCTGTCGGATCCCCACAGCTTTTGCAATGGGAGTTGTACGGATGTCCAAGCTTCTACGCGCGAGTTCCGTTCACCCACTGATCGGTGACCACCGCTATGAATTTGGAAATGGCATGGAGTCCCTAGCATCCTTGATTCGGCCGTACAAAGGCGTTTGTGAAAGGGTTTGTGGGACAGCACACGATTAGGTAGAACTCCATCTTTCTTGCTCTTATTTAAGAAAGAAATTGGGCAGTTTCTCTTTAACAATGATCAAGGACATGGGGACCACTGAAACCGGTTCTGTAGAGCATTTCCTGGCAAACGAAAGAGCGACGACAGGGCCTTGATCGCAGCTTGACTATAGGAAAAGATATTTACGAATGGCTCTCTCCCAGCAACGATTCTTAAGCATTCCGTACGCCTGCAGGATCGCGAAGACCTCTGCTTGGAAAAAGCTACTGCTTTTGGAGATTGAAATATTAGCTGATGTTTTGTTTTATTCTACTTTATTTTTTTGTTATAATTTAATTTACTATTCCTCCTTTGGAAAAATAAATACTCACATCTCTACATTTTGCAAAATAAACTCCCCAAATGTATGCAGATTAATAACTTATACTTACTTACATATCGCACCCTAAATACAATACAAAAGAGGCACAACTCAAAACTTTCCACACTCGAGCTTGACTTGTTTACAGTAGCACAGAAAACAAACTATGTGACATATCACGCTGAAATTTGCCATGTAAGCTTAAAACAGTCCTACCAAAAAACAAAAAATTTATTTTTGCCATATGTCATCCGCGGACCGTTTTATTGATAACGTCTCGTTCATATTTGAGCAGAAGTACATTTTGAGTTGTGACCCTTTTGTATTTAGGGTGCGATATGTATGTAGACTAATAACTTTGTACAGAATGTTCCGATCTGATCAGGGTTTTTTTATATTTGGAATCTAGTTAATCTAGGAAGGCCTTTTCCAGCATAAAAAAGGCGTGTCTTTAATCACAATGCATTGAAATTTGAAAATGTCGAGCCAAGGAGCACCAGGAGATTTGGTGACTCCTAAAATACTCAGGCTAAAAAGCCCATTGTATTTAAAGCTCTGGAAAAGGGGTAGATAGTCAAGGAGGGAAGGAGAAAAGTATCAGAGAGAGAGATAGGAAAGAATAGAGGCAGAGATACAGATAGTTAGTCCTGTGAGAATTTTCTAGATTCTTTGGCAAATCTGTAAATATCCTCCAGTTTAGGAGAACGAATATTACTCATTCTCATGACATCGGACCCCAAAACTCGTAGCGGTGCTCTAGCAAAGACAGGACACTCACAGAGGAAGTGCTCAGTGCTATCCGCCTCCGCCAAGCATGACAGCCATATTGGGTCCTCAATGATTCCAATGGTGGTCATATGCAGGCCCCATGGGTTGTGTCCTGTAATGATACCGACCATCAACCGAACGTCTTTCCTTCTGAGTTTTAGTAGAAAGTTTGACAGTTTTCTGTTCGGACTTGTCACAAAACACTTTGCAGTTCTGCAGCATTCTTGACCGACCTCAATGTTGTTTTTGTTTATGTCTGACTTCTATATTGGGTTACGTTAAATGGCTGCTCATGAAGGAGCCCACTTGGACAAAGAATCGAATTCGTAGATTCTAATATCAAACAGAGGAAACCAGAGGGGGGAGAACAGAACAGAGTGGCAAATACGGAAGACGGGTATTTGGCTTAAAGGAAGATGAAGACCAAATGGTGGCTAATTACAATTGCGTTAACCGCTTCAAGCTACTGATGAAATTCACCAAGTGTGTGATATCTAAATCTGCCATATCGGCAGGTGTAGCAAAAAAGTGAGAGCCAATGTGTCTGATTCGTAATCCGGAATGATTCCACTTCATGCTCCAGGCAGCTGCTCCTCATGGATACCTAACGGACAATGCTCGGTAAGGATGCCCACAAAATTCGAAAGCTGCGGATTTGTTAGTCGTAGAAGTTCTCTTAAGGGGTTATATACCTTGTGTTTTTCAAAAAAATCAAAATAAATTTTATTTCTTTATCGTAAAGTACAATCCCTTGAGAACATTTTCCAAAAATTTCATAGAGATCTGAGCAATAGATCGAAAGTTACAGCGTTATAAATTGTGCGTCGTCACGTCCTGAGCGTACGGCCTCATGCGGCGCTTGAAACTTTAAACGCGATTATCTCAAAAACGTGTTTTTCCAAAAATGCTTTTGCGGTGGACGCGATTGCAAAAAAAGTATTCAACCGATTTTTATAATTTTTTTTTTAAATTGTTCGCAATTGATGTCGCCTCTTAGTGAACGATCAACTTTTTATGTATAAATTTTTATTTTGCAGATATGAATTTTTTAATGCCAATTTTAGGACTGTAGAAGTGGAGTTTTTTAAAAACATGTTCCTATTTTCACAAAAATCAAAATATTAAATATATTTATCGTTCACTAAGAAGATATAACCCTATACTAATGAAATCTTTTCGATTTTTTGATTTCAGTTGACTTGGTGGACTTGAATCGCGTCCACCGCAAGCCTCTTCCAAAAAAAGGGTCTTGGGGGAAAACGCCATAACTCCGCCATTTTTAAATATTTTTACACAAACAAAGCCTTTTTTTTTTCTTTAAACATTGTAATATCCAATAATAAAAACTTTTATACAATAAAATTATTGCTACATATCTTTAAAAAAAACCCAACTTTCGCTAATTTCACCGGACCACAAGGTATATAACCCCTTAAGCGCTTTCGACCTATCTGTGGCCAGAAAGATCGCACGATCACTGAGTTGACGCGAAGTTCATTTCTCCAAGAGCATACCACAGTTTTCAAGGGAACCCAGTTCTCTCATTTCGCGTGTAAGCTAACTCGAGGGTGATCTGCCTTGTTAGTTCAACTGCCCAGTAATTTCCAGCTAAGAACCGAAATTAGCCTAATATCCAAGTATTCGTAGACAATCGAGGGAGATGTCCAACCACGAGCCCAGGGTTCTAATTGCTGCTTGACTGTCGGAGTAAACTCCGCCTGACGGCGCCTACCTCCGTTTGGAAAACGGTACAGTGGTCCAATAGCTTGAACTTAAGCTTAACCCTTCCAACCCTTCCGTCCAATTTCGAGCCATTCATAAACATGATTGCAATGCCCTGTCTCCAAACACTGCGCACTACTCCGACCCAGCGAGGATGTGCAATATTGAATCACCTCGGGAATGAACTCAATGTTTCTAAGTATACTAAAGTGTCCGTAGCTTAAGTCCTGCTTTTGCCTCGTTACTTTTAGCCAGACCTTTGGACCTTATCCAACTTCTTAACATCGTTCACTCCAACGAGTTCCACCAGACAAGGACTCAATACAACAAAATTGACTTCATAATTGGGTAATATAACTGGAATTTAACTTTAGGCGAGAATCCCAAATTTGGCTAAAGCGGCCTTGCATTCATACAAGGCGACTGGTACCTTGCTAATCTTCTCTTTAATGATGCATTCGCTATCAAGAATTAGTCCCAGGTAATTCACCCTATCTGCGACCATCAATGAAGGAAAAAGAGTTGAGCTCTAGGTATTTTATATTTCCTTGCCAATACGACGAGCTCCGTTATCAAACGATTTACCTAGAGACCACAAGCTACGCTCCATTTGAACACTTTCTCTGAAAAGAAGTTAAGATCTCATTTTCAGATGTAAAACATTTTGATCTCGGCGCCTATTTTAATAAGCAAAACTGTCGTATCAGAGAAAACCGGCATGCGATCGTTGAAAGCGCAATGCGTCCTCAGAAGCACGCTTAACGATTTTTATCGACGAAATTTGAAGATGTGGACTTGGATGACCTTTGATTTCAGAAAAATTATCCGGTCTGCTTCACAGCCTATGCCATAATGGATATTTTGTGCACCAATTTGGGTAAGCTTATTATCAGCCGTCTTGGCAACATCAATTGACGGTAAAAGATGCCACCTCCTCTGCCTTGTCGGATTTCGTACCAGTTTCCGTTGCGCATCTGCGAATACCTTTCTAGAGCCGAGTCGGTACATATAACGGCATTAATAGCTTCGTAAACGAGGATACGTGGACAGTAAGGAGTTCAATCGATGAGAAAAATATGGAGCACCTAATCTAGTTTGCAAATCGGAATAAGATCCTCGCGGAGATGCTGATAGAATATTGTTTCACTAGTAAGCACTGTTTCACTTCACTTTAAACCCTCACACAATAATTTCTAAAGGATCTGCTGAGTTGAGGAAAAAATGTGTAGTCTACTCAGCAGTTACTATCTGTAGGCACAGCACTTCGGCAGGTTTGAAGGCTTATGGCTTAAGGCTAAATAACTCTGCTTGGTTACGCTACCCGAGTTCGCCAAAAAAACAGGTAAATTGATAGTTAAAAGACACCGTTATATGACATTTTTGTATGAAAAATATTTCAAAAAGTACTTTTAATAATAATAAAACTCCCAAAAAAAGGAAAGTGAATCCAATAAAAATAAATAAATAATTAGCCCGTACACTTCTGTTAGGTGTTTGGCAGAGCTACTCCTCCTTTTTGTGGTGTGCGTCTCGATGTTGTTCCACAAATGGAGGGACCTACAGTTTCAAGCCGACTCCGAACGGCAGATATTTTTATGAGGAGCTTTTTCATGGCAGAAATACACTCGGAGGTTTGCCATTGCCTGCCGAGGGGCGACCGCTATTAGAAAAATGATTTTATTAATTTTGCTTTCACCGAGATTCGAACCAACGACCTCTCTGTGAATTCCCAATGGTAATCACGCACCAACCCATTCGGCTACGGCGGCCGCCGTCCAATATGGGAAGATAATGCAGAGAAAAATGGGAAACCTGTGTGGGACTAAGAGATGAATAAAAACAGCTTTGAGCAAATTCTTCTTCCTTGAACACAACAAAAAGCTTTTGTAGGCTCGGAATGCTCAATTCGTAAAGCAGCCTGCTCTAATCAAGCCTAAACTCAGGCGTCGTATTGAAATAATTTAAACTGTTTTGCATTACTTACATGAATTATGTGCCATGTTTTTTGCAAAAATATTCCGATTTTTTGCTCTATTATTTAGTGTGAAGTTTTATTTAGGTACTTAATGCAGCATAAAACTTATTTATCCACTAACACATATGCACAAGGATTAAGATGTTTACACCTCACCGCAACACTTACACATTTCACACCTTCCAATTACGTTGCCGAAGCCTGAAACGTCTTAGAAATATTTTCTTGCTGTGCTATGTGCAGCATTCATAAGAGGACAGCTCGTAAATTTTGGATATTTAAACCTCAATTCAGACAGTAGCCCAGATTTCCATTGTATTCAGAAGCTTTCAAGAGCATCAATGGAATTTAAGAAATCCATGAAGACTAAATGCCTTCTTCGTACTTACTTAGGTGGATTGTTTGTATGTGCGCGCATGTGTGTGTATGTGTATAGGTGCTCCTCGTGCAATTTCCATTTGAATAATTTAGATATGCGCTTGATGAATAACCAAGGGCATTGATAAATTCAAACTGACTGACAGGCAAGTAGACAGCCAGGTTGGATAAATGGTAGAGATTCCATGTATACTACTGCCTACACTTAAACTCACACATATAAGTATTTGTTGTCGCAACTGTTTATTTTGGCTAAAGGCAAGGGTTTGGCTAGGTCGGCCAGAGATGCCTAGGCATAAATTCAAATAACAAAACAAAGAGAAAATCAGTGTATGGTAATCGATATTTTCGGCGGAAGTCCAAACAAGTTGCATCTCGCTTAGGGAGGGAGTTGAGGCAGCACAGGCTTTGCTGCAAGATTGAAATGTTAACTTGGCTTTTGTTGGCAGGCAGAGACGCATTTTATTTTATGAATAAAACTTGCTAACTTGCAGCATTAAATTTTTTGCAGGCCAACTCATTGTGTCTGGCCTCAAACTGTGCCAGTGCGCGGGCATTTTAAGTGAATTTATTTTATTTATACATATTTCTTAAGCCTATACGCATAATATTATCATATGCTGCATGAGAATTTGATTCCATTTGTTTGGGCTTTTTGCATATGACCCCAATATCAAAGAGCCACTGCTTCTTCTGCTGCGGATGCAACCGACTTGGGGAGATTTTCAGTGCGCCTACCTTTTGCTTGGAAGGAGGAATGCAAAAATGTATGTATGTTTTTTCTATGTGTGAATGTAGTCATGCAACGACTCACGCATAAATTTAGCATAACTTACGCATAATGTTTGCTACAGTGACGTACGCAATGAGCTGCTAAAGGGATAATCCTTTTAATACACATGAAACCTCGTAAGAAAAAAATCGATAATTCAATGAAAGCTTCACTATTGAACTACTCCCATAAAACCTTGATTTCTTCTTTTTCTTCTGCCCAGAGTTTATTGGGTTCGGCCGAGTCTCCCCTTGGACTACACCTCATTTAATTTCCAATTTCATTGGAAGATCGGCACACATGCGGAAAAGCTGGGCTTACCATTTAATGTCCATTACAGAAACTGTGGGACCTTGCAGAGAAGGAAACTGTTGAGCACTTTCTCTGTAAATGTTCGGGGTTGGCTACTAGACAATTAAGATCACTGGGTGATCCTTTCTTCGATAACCTGCAACAATGCTTCAACCTTCAAATCCCTTCAACCTTACCCATTACATCAAGTCCTTGGGTTGGCTGTAGATATCTGCCCGTTGGAGGTCTCAAAATGGTATCAAAACGGCGCTTTAGTGCTACTTGGGGAGTGCCAGACTGGTACACCTACCTTCTTCTTCTTAATTGGCGGCACACCTACCTACCTAACTAAAATATAATCTGACTTTGAACTTAAACGGATCGTGACTCCAGAGCCACCTAGCGAATAATATTTTCGAATTAAAGTAAAGTTCCTGTCTGTGAGTATCCCGTCAAAATCGGTTTAACCATTTCGAAGCTTGCGTAGACCAAAAGACGAACAGGCTCAAAAGAAATTTAAAAATCGCTTAGCTTTTGGTCGCAAGAATTACTAACCATATGAACTTAAAAAAGTCGTAAATTAAGAATCCACACGGAATTGCAACATTTATTTATACTCAAGTACTTAAATTTCCCACATCCCCTCTTAGCTATGCGAGAGTACGCTGAGCAGCTATGCCTCCACTTGTGCACTTTATTATGCATTCCACGCTGTATTTATGTCACTTTTATGCTGGCTGGAGTGTTGTTATGAAATTTATTTTGCTTAGCAAACAATAAACGAACATAAAAAGTTCATAAAACCGCAACAATATTACGGTACAGACTGTTTCTTTGAATAATAATACTTTTAAGTATTTAGAACATAAAGTATAAAAGTACGTAATTCTATAAAATACTATGTTGGTCATATCTGTGGATTGGTTTTCTTGTGAGCTTCAAGACTTTTAGAATTCTACTATTTCTTCTACGGCTATGAACAACTCCCACGAAAACGAATTTCTCTCTTCCTCGTCTGTTTTAAGTGTCCGTCAAACGCCGAAGGAATGTGGCACTCAACTAGGCCATTGATCGAAATTGATGGAAGCTAGAAGAAACAATATCCTGGTGACAGGACTTAAAAGGCTAATGATAGTCAAAGACAGTCGAAGACAAATCGAAATACCTCGTGTCATCAAATAAACAGTCGGCGCATTCGCGTATCGGCACCTACGTCACTGTTGACAGTTATGATTTCGATATTTTAAGAGACTCGATTTGTCTAGGAACTAGCATCAATCAACACCGATAATAAAGACAGCCTTGAAATCTAACGTAGAATCTATCTTGCCAACAAGTGTTACTTTGGACTAAGTAGGCAAATGAGTAGTAAAATCCTCTCACGACAAACAAAACTAACACTTTACAAGACTCTCATCATGCCCGTCCTAACGTATGGCGCAGAAGCGTGGACGATGACAGCATCCGATGAAGCGACGCTTGGAGTGTTCGAGAGAAAGATTCTGCGTAAGATTTTTGGACCTTTGCACGTTGGCAAAGGCGAATATCGCAGACGATGGAACGATGAGCTGTATGAGCTTTACGACGACATATACATAGCGCAGCGAATAAAGATCTAGCGCCTACGCTGGCTGGGTCATGTCGTCCGAATGGATACAAATGCTCCGGCTCTGAAAGTATTCGGTGCGATACCAGCTGGTGGTAGCAGAGGAAGAGGAAAACCTCCTCTACATTGGAAAGGTCAGGAGAAGAAGGACTTGGCTTCACTTGGTGTGTCCAACTGGCACCGGTTAGCATGAGAATGAAACGACAGGCGGGCTTTGTTAAACTCGGCCAATCTCGCAAAAGCGGTTACCGCGCAAATTAAGAAGAGGAAGGTAGGTAGCTAGGTGAAATGGTTAAAATACTAGTCTGGCACTCCCCAAGTACTACGAAAGCGCCGTTTCGATACCATTATGAGACCTCCGATGGGCAGATATCTACAGCAAACCAGAGCGGAGAAGGTTGATGGGACTTAGGTTGGCGCACTGTCCCAGCCATCGATGAAAGGAGCTCCCAGCGACCTTAATCGTTTAGCTGTCAAATACGGACGATTACAGGCAAAGTGCCCAACAGTCTCCTTCTCTGAAAGATCCCTATAGATCTGCAATGGGGATTAAATGGTAAACCCAGCTTTTCGGCAAGTGTGCCGATCGTCCAATGACCGGCAGACAGAGCTACGAGTTTGAGAATTGAATGGCGTGGAGTACTCAGAACTTTCTGCCTCTTCGCGTATTGTACTAGGGCCAAATGATTTTCGAAATTGCACACGAGCGCCATCTGTTCTGCGCTTTCCTAAGAAATAAGTTCTGCGTTTCTCATTTAACAAAAGTTGGGGGGGATGCCGATGAACGGGTAGGAGGCCTCTGAGACCAATTCAGTCGCCAACTTCCTGGCAAGCTCATCAGCATTTTCATTTCGAATTTCAAAGCCCAGTTTGCGGGTAGAGGGATCCATACGATGTTCAGAGAAATACGGTGTTAACTGCCAAAAAAATGCTATCATGCCCCTTGACAGATTTGCCTCCAAAGGCCAACCTCCTTTAACCTGATTGTACTTTGAGCAGCAATGGAAATAACGTAAAAGTACAAAAAACAGTAAAGTAAATCACGGCTCAAAGTTTTTCGCTCCCCACTCCAGGCCCTTCTGCCAGCTGAAATTGTGTTTTGAAAAATTAACAAGACTGTTCAAGTCATGGCTTTATGTTAAATTACAATTTGCTTTCCATCTAAAAAAATTACCTGTGAGCTAATATTTATTGACAATTACTTACTTTTTCGTTGTGCGAAAGCCATTAATGCAGTCAAGTGGTGAGGAACAGAACTTTACGCTGGTAATGCGTGGAAGTCGTAAACAACTCTACATTTTATTTGTGAGAGCACGGCAAATCTTGGTACCATCAGGCTCTAAATGGCAACACAAAAAGAGAATACCTCGAACTGATTGTTTAAAAATTGCACCGAACTATATTTCAATGCCATTATTTATTTATTTTTTTTAACGAGAACATCGAAGTGCACTTTGAAAAGTTACATCACCTGTCTCCACTTAATAATTTATCGTTTAAACTGTAAACCATTTGATTGCATTTTTGGCAATTATCAGAAACTGCTGCTTAGCAATTGCTTTGATCCGTAACAGTCATTGGCGCGAGAGAAAATCCAATTGATCGTAAAACATTTCTAGCCTTCGCAACAGTGGCAGCAGAGGGTGTCGGTGAGCGGGTTATGATCGAAAGAAACGCTGTGGAAAATCAGAAATATGGCAGCAGTGAATGCTAAAACATTTAGCACTTAATCTACAATTTTACTTACTGTCATGTGAGTCGCCACTAGCGGGTAGGCAGGCGTAATTAATACCGTAGTTATCGTAATCGGTAGACAAAACCCACAGGCTGGGAGGAGATCTGGTAGCCACTTTGGTGGTAACATTAAATTTGGCATTCGAAATTTGCTTGGCATCACTCAAAAGACTGAGTGTTTTGTTGGTACTGCAGCGCAAAAATATTTAAATGGGGAAAAAATGTCAAAATTGAAATTAACACCCGCAAGAGGACATACTACATTTTATGCAAAAGGCAAATATACTCGTATATAAATATTTGTATAGCTTTCAAATGAATTACTTACGACGGATCAATCATTGTACCCAATATACTCATTTCATTTTGATTTTTTTTCGTGTACGTTAAGGTCACACACGTGCCATTGCCCTCGAAAGCAGCAGGATACCTGGCGTATTCGTACCAGAAGCCCGCATACTGTGTCACAAATTGAAAATATTAACTTCACATTTGATAGATGCACGCAACAGTGCACTTTTACTTACTGCTTTTATGCTTAAACAGCTCTGCACTGGCAGATTTGGGCAGGCGCCACCAGAATTTACTTGTGCATTAGCGAGACCACAGAGGGTCAAGGCGATGATTGCAAGGATTGTCCTATATTGGCGCAAGTCAATAATTTAAATTTAAAGATTTCCTTAAGGATTTTCTATAACTCACTTTTGCATGCTGTCTACTTTCTGTTGTTTACTGTTTGAAATTAATGATTCGCTTACACTGGCTGTACTCTTTTTAATACCCGTAGCAAAGAACTCATTTGAGTTTCGTAGTCACGACTACTCCTACAGTGTTCAGTCGTAGGAGATCGGATAAGTCAAAATAAAATTTTAAACACCAGAATGCATATTTCGAGTTAATACTTTACTTCAATGGAGAATTCAAATGGTAGTGAATAATAACACTAGTCTACAAGGAAAAGTATCCGAAATAATTTAAACTAATATCTGCTTCTCTGTCTATGCAAAATTCGGATTGATAACTAAAATTAATTTATTAGTTTGAGTTTTCGAGATATCCTAACCTAAAAGTGCAAAAAACCCCATTTTTGCCCATATTTGAGGTTATGTAGCCTTGCAGATGTTTTCTTTCACCAAAATTAAAGGATGGCATCTTTAAATACAATCCTTCTTTTTTCAAATGGCGTTTTGTTTGCTCAAATATCATTTTTTTTCGCAGAGATATCGCATTTTGAAATTTTCATGTTTCGAAATTTTCCTACACCTGAAAATCGATTAAGATAACATAGACATGATATAGTCGCTTACTAATTTTCTTGGGTTTGAGGGCCTGAAATATATGGATTAATAGTATGTAAATTTGGAGTTTGTGGGAAAGCCTGCTTGCGGTTATGTGGGTTAGCCTGCTCGCGGTATGATAGGGGTGGTTTCTAGGGGTTAGGGCTGTGTGTGACTCGGTACCCAAAGGTTAGATAGTGTAGGGATGTGGTGAGTCAGCACACTTATGGTGTGAGACAAAATTTTAAGAAAAATAAGACTCAATTCAAGAAAATTAGTAATCGAATATATCATGTCTATGTTATCTTAATCGATTTTCAGGTGTAGGAAAATTTCGAAACATGAAAATTTCAAAATGCGATATCTCTGCGAAAAAAAATGATATTTGAGCAAACAAAACGCCATTTGAAAAAAGAAGGATTGTATTTAAAGATGCCATCCTTTAATTTTGGTGAAAGAAAACATCTGCAAGGCTACATAACCTCAAATATGGGCAAAAATGGGGTTTTTTGCACTTTTAGGTTAGGATATCTCGAAAACTCAAACTAATAGAGCAATTCTGAGGCCAGATTTGGATTCAGCGCATCATAAACCTTCGGAAATATATAGTCTGGTTTCTGGGTCTGAATGTTGGTTAAATTTTGTCGGCCTGTGTAATTGAAAAATAGATTCAGTCAAAAAAATTTCGGGGATTGTTCATTTAAGGGGACAAATACCTGTAAACGGCCATATTTTCCCTGATTTTCATTAAAATTATTTAAAATGAAGAAGTCAATATATTTTTTTCAAAATTGGCAAACAGTTTATTCATATATTAAAATTATATACATTTTTTTTTTTTTAATCATTTAAAATGGCGGATGTACACTCAATTCTTCCAGGAAGGTCGCAGCGGGGCTTCTCAATCGGCGGGCATTGTAGCACCAGAGCCAGTGACCTGAATACAAAAAACCAAAAATTCTTTTGTTTAAAACAAATGAAAAAAGAATTTCGCGGAATAAAATCCATAAAAAAAATTTTATTTTGGGGCGAATTTTCCTACTATTTTTGCTTCGAAAAAATTATTTTTTCGAAAAATTTTCGAATTGTTCATTCACATAGAAAGTAATATCATAAAAAAGAAGTGTGCAAAATTTCAGAGAGATCGGTCAATAACCTTTCGAGTTATCGTGTACGCCAATTCGAAAAATATAGTTTTGAGAAAAACGCGTCTAAAGTTTCCGCTCGAACGCAAAGAATAGAGTCGTCTCGGTTGACGATCTATAATATAAAAATACTTAAATTTACGTTCTAAAATTTTTTTGACATATTCTTAAAGGATTATATTATATTAATATGTTATGAAAAAAAAAATTTTTTCGAAATTTTTCAGATATCTGTCCCCTTAAAAACCGCGCATTATCACATATGCGTAATTTTTTTTTTGCTTGGATGTTGGCCCAACTGTCCTCTATAGCGTCACAGAGTTTGAGCGTGATCTGTCAATTAGCTTGTTTTTGGCATTTAATTATATCAGAAGTCTATGGCGAATGGGCTTTAACAAAAACACTAGCCTACGAGTGGTATAAGGCTTTCGCAGAGGGCCGAGAAGTCGTGGAAGATTGGTCTCGATCTGGTCGCCCATCAACGTCTTCAACGGATGAAAACCTCGACAAAGTCAAAGAAATGGTGGTGGAAAACCCATCATTTAAGTTTGAGGGAGGTAGCTCGTGACCTTAGCGTGTGTCACGAATCAATTCGCAACATTTTCCAGCATCAATTGCGCATGAAACGCGAGGCTGCTCGACTCGTTCCAAGAGAGTTGAATTTCTCTCAAAAAATTCATCGGAAGAAGGTGGCTGATGACATGCTTGAGCAAGTGAATTAGGACCCAACGTTTATCAAGCGCATCATAACAGGTGATAAGACGTGGGTATATGAATTTGACATGCAAACCAGTCAACAGGCGGCTGAATGGCACTCCACATGAGCCGAAACCCAAAAACCCACATCAAAGTCGGCCAAAAGTGAAAGTCTGGAAAGTTCTTTGATTATCATGGTGTTGTGCTCTCGAAATTCATTCCAAATGGTTCTACTGTAAATAAAGAATATTATTTGGAAGTTGTGCGATGTTTGAGAGAGAATATGCGTAGGAAACGGCCCAATTTGTGGAAAGAAAACTCATGGATCTTGCACCATGATAAGGCACCGTCTCACAAGGCTCATATTGTGAACACTTTTTTGACTCAAAACTCGACAAATTTCATTGAACAACCACCATATTCACCGGATTTAGCATACAATATTTTAAACTTCCAAATGACGTCTCTCAATACTGCAAAGTAAACCTTATCTGGGTGGCAGTCAGCAGGAAAGTGCAAAGCTTCGTTTCTTTTTTTTTTTGAATTTTGTGTGATACACATACCGATGTGATCTATTAATTCCACTTCTTACCGAATGTTTTAACTAATTCTCTAAAAGATATTAGCAGCATGTCTATTAGGCCAGGTCGGAGGCAAAAAAACGTCCATTGCTCTGTGAAAATCATATTCTAGGGATCAAAATAAGAAACTTTGCCGAAGGAACCATACCTCTGAAACGAATTCTGATTCTTTTCTCATGTAAAGGCCAAAAATGGTGATATTTTGAAATGATTGTATGGGGAACTCCCCAGGGAAGTGTGCCACTGGCATGGGTGGATCGGCCGTCCAAAGTTAGTGGGGGTCGGTCATACATTTGGACACGATTGGAGCACTCTAAATGGGTCAAAGTGGGATTTTTCGTTCGACCCAAATTGGGGGACATCAGAATTCGTTTTAGAGGTATGGTTCCTTCGGCAAAGTTTCTTATTTTGATCCCTAGAATACGATTTTCACAGAGTAATGAGCGATTTTTAAATCGACCCGCCCTAATGTCTATCATTAATAATCCAATCTAATATAATTTACTTTCCTCAAATGCTACACTGTGCCATTTTACCTAATCTATTTTACTATTCACGAGTGTTCGAAGTCATTTGTATTATCACGACTTGTAGTGGGCTCATTTCATTTGCCGAATTATGCAACTTTTTGTACAACTCGTATTGTAAAAAAAAGGTAAATAAAAAAAACTTACTTATATTCAATTCAAAGTAAAAAATGTGTGAAAATAATACAAAATTAAGAATCAATTTACTTTTTCTCGATATGATCACCGTTTGCCTTGACTATATCCTTGAGACGATTCGCGTCTAGTGAAATATCAAAAGCAAATTTCCAGTGCCTCCCTTCCAGATGCCTCTGTGTGTAAATCGGAACTAATGGGACGCGCAGAGGTCAAAATAAAGATTTCCGCTACCCAAAACCATTTATTTATTTAGTAAAAACAAAAGGAATGGCAATGTGTTTTCCTTTTTTTTTTGTATTTTAAAAAAATAGTCAAAACTTATCAAAATGTCGTTGGTACGAGGGCGGGTCGATAAGTCCGTGATTTTTTGTATTTCTTTACTGAAAAAGAAATACTGCTCCTGTCAACAGGCATCTGTCAGTTGACTTCTGTCAAAATTTTAACGTGCTGCGTAAGTTAGTTTGTGTTTTACAGCTACCTTTATCAGACTACCCAGTAATTTGAGGAGAAAATGGAAAAAACTGAATTTCGTGTGCTTATTATTTGAATGATCACTTGGGCATGAGAAAGCTTTCCGCAAAATGGGTGCCGCGTTTGCTCACAGTCGACCACAAGCGCCATCGCGTAACAACTTCACAGGAAGATTTGGCGTTTTTTAATCGCAATATGGAGGAGTTTTTGCACCGTTTTGTAACCGTGGACAAAACATGGATCCATCACCACACACCAGAGACCAAACAACAGTCGAAACAATGGGTTTCTAAGGGTGAATCGGTGCCAAAGAAGGCCAAGGTAGGTTTGTCAGCCAATAAAGTTATGGCGACTGTTTTTTGGGATGCTCGCGGGAAAATCCACATTGACTATCTTCAAAAGGGAAAAACAATCAATGGGGAATATTATGCTAACTTATTGGACCGATTCAATAACGATTTGAAAAAAACCGACCTCATTTGGCCAAGAAAAAAGTTCTTTTCCACCAAGACAATGCAAGGGTGCATATTTGTGCAGTTGCCATGGCAAAAATCCATGAATTGGGCTATGAATTGCTCCCTCATCAGCCCTATTCTCCGAGTGACTACTTCTTGTTCCCAAATCTGAAGAAAGGGCTTGGTGGAAAAAGATTTGACTCCAATGATGATGTCATCTCCCAAACAAAGGCCTATTTTGAGGATCTCGATAAATCATATTTTTTGGAAGGGATAAAAAAATTGGAGAAGCTTTGGACAAAGTGTATAGAACTCAAAGGAGACTACGTTGAAAAATAAAGTGATTTAATTATCAAAAAGTCTATGTTTTATTCCAGAAGTCACGGACTTATTGACCCGCCCTCGTAGTTAGGTTTCATATTTTTATTTCCACATCATTCATTATGCCGTTAACCATTACTAAATTACGCATAGAAACTAAAAATCCACCTGAGAAGTAGGTAGTTCGTAGTAAGAGCTCTGACAGTCAAAGGCGCAGGAGGCAGCTGTCGTCCCAACAGCACAATACAGATTCAACGAGGCGACTGCACCAACAAGATTCTTAACGCCAAACAAGTAAAATGCAATCAATAAGTGCGCTCTAAACGTTACGCATTCACAAGCAACGCAGCCGCGTTGTTGCAACAAGTGCACTTGCAACGCCGCTAAGGCAGAAGTAGACGCCATACATAGCCTATGAGTATACGAGTATCAGCGAGCCAGCCGAAAGTATTGTGGCAGTGAATGGGACCAGTGGAGCGACACATACGCAATCAGTCATACAGTTGAAAGCAAATAACAAGAAAAAAAAAGAACCCGCGCTATCAGCCAACGCCAAAGAGCAGTCACCTGAAGCGCCAGCAGCAATTAAAAGTCGACAACACACACACATGCATACATATTAATAGTGAATTTTACTTGCACCAGCGACAAGTGGAAAGCGAGGCAAACGCAGTCGCCACTTTCAGATCAGATCAAGTATGTGTATTTTCCGGCTACAAGAGCTGCTTGGTTGAGTGCGTGGTGTGGCGCAGTTGCGAGTAAGGGGATGGGGGTTGGGGGCGCAAGCAGATTATGAAGTGAAGTGTCACTGAAGCTGTGCTGCGAAAGTCCGCGACAAAACGCGGCAAATGCGCTGTCTGAATGCCTTAAGGAGAAAGAGCGATTTGGTGGACTGGTGTGCGGCAGGAGGAAGGAGGAAAGAGGAAGGAGAAAGGCGTATTGGTGCGACCAATGCGGCCACTTGAGCCTGATTATTGTTGACTACTGCAATTTTAAGTGCAACTCATTAATCGTAATCGGCACCAAGCACCGAGCGCCAAGCAACACGGCATGCCCATGCACACATACACACACACACATGCACAAATACATATTTGCTGGCCTAAAGCGCATTGCTATACGCAAATTGCGCAAATATTGTGCGGTTTTAGGCTTAACGTTGATTATGCCTTCATAATGTTTTTACACATTCACACACACACGCACACATTCACATACATACGAATATATTTAGTCAAGAAATTCCAGTGCAGCTTTTTTTCTATTTTTGTTGTTTGCGCTTTTAATTGGAATTATCCGGCAGCGCGTAAATTTCGCATTTTTTCCACATCGTTTGACGCTCCAAGTGGTTACGCCTTTTGTCATTTGTCAGTGCATTCAAATGTGCAACTGCGCCCGCCTATCGACGCAACAGCGTGAAATTCCTTCAGCTCGCTGGCATTGCATTGCTTTAGTTGTTGTTAGTAGTGCTGGAAATGCTAATATGCGCCAACTGCCTTAAGCCACTCAGTCTACTCCTGTACTCTTGTTTTCTTGCTAGGGGGTAGAGGCCTGACTGCTCTCTCTGCGGCAGCTAGGCAACTGGTGCGTACGCTATACTCGTAGTCGCACTTGCTTCATTACGCTGATAAATTGCTGCATAATTTGCGAATTAAATCGAATTACTTTATCTGTTTTAAAATTCTTACGCTTTCTGCTAATTCACTAACGAAGCAAGTCGCAATATCATAAAGTTGCTGTTGGCGAAATACTCGCACACATACATACACACATACATCTGTAATCAAACTCAGATCGAAGCTGCTGATTAAAATTTGTGTCTAAACGAATATAAATTTTAATCCCGTTTAATGAATTATTAATACACTTTTCCTGAACAGTTTCCGCACCTATCCGCCGCTACATTAAGGTGATTCATCCTAGGTTAGGTTGGGGTGATGACTGTTCTACTTGGTGTGAACAGAGGCACATTTGGGCTTACGACAAAAAACGAACTCTGGCTTCTTATTTTCTTATACCCGTCCCTTAAGGTAGTAAGTCTACAAAGAGTCTAAGTCCGCAAGCAGTTTAATTAAGGAGTCCTCTACTACCTCTCGTATAGAGGACCTTAGCATTCCTTTAAACGAACTGTACACTGCGATTGATTTGAGCCTAATCACGGAAACCAATTGAAGGTGGTCTCTGACTACTAATTGCCGGTGTTCCAAGGCGCTCTGGCCAAAACTGGATATAAAAAAGTCAAAATTTCCGCTGGATTCCATAGATCAACTTCCATCGCCCTCACAGTTGTTATAACGGGTTACTGCACTATTGGCATCCTAGCCAATAGAATGGGTATACCTCACAATAACTTCTGCAACAGTTGTGGAGATCAAGAATGCCCCGAACTTGAAAGAAGATGTGCCAAAGATTGGATCGGGGAATACCGAAGAATTTTATTTAAGCAAGAAACAATGATTATATCGACAAGTTAATCAATTATATATTCGCAGGTACTGTTTACAACCTCTTCCCCCTACTCGACCAATTTGTTGATGCCGTTCTACCAAAAATCGCCTGGTTTGGTGTCAAAGCAGTTGTTAAGCCAGTTTTTAAGGACCTTTTTGTTATGGAACCTAACACACTTCGTATCGTTTGCCAGGGAGCGGAAAAGATATTAATCGGTCGGTACAAGGTCTGGAGAATACGGCGTATGCTGGAAGGCCACCCATTCGAGCTTTTGGAGTGTGGCTTTGATGACCTGCGCAACATGGGGCCTGGCGTTGTCCTCCTTCTCGACAACGCCAGACCCCATGTTGCACAAGTCGTCAAAGCTGCACTGCAAAAGCTCGAATGGTTTGACCAAGTCGATTAGGTCTCTTCACGCGGTATAGCTGGACAATATAGAGCTCCTTGTTGACCCTGCCTTTATTTTCGAGCATTTTCCAATGCACCATGCGCTCCCAGTTCCACCAAACACATATCATGACCTTCTTTGGATAAAGATCCGATTTGACCCTCGGCTTCGGCGTATCTAATGGAGCCGCCAACTCTTTTCTTTGCTTCATATTGATGTATAGGCACTATTTTTCATCTCTCGGACGATTCGATAGGCAAGCCGCTGTTTATGACCGCGTGTTGCTGGATGGCGAGCGATATACTGAGAACAATTTGAAGGGGACTTTCCTGGTTTTTTTTCGTTAAGGTCGGTAGGCACCCAGCTAAATTTTTAGTGAATACCATTGCATGAATGTGAGTAAGAGTCGTTTTATGTTCTTAGTTCATATTTGCCGCCAATTCACGACTAGTTTGGCGATCATCCTCCTTCAAAAATGAAGTGAGACATTCTTCATCGAATACGGAAGGCTTTCAGCTGCGGGACGTGTCATCGACGTCAAAGTCGCCATTTTTGAACTTTGCAAACCATTTCCGATCTGTAGACTCGCCTATGGCACCTTCTCCATACACGCCACAAATGTCCCGGGTTGCTTCGGCTACCTTTTTAGCCTCGATGAAAACCAAAAAAGAGCAGGTATCGAAAATGTTGATTTTTGCCTCCTGGGTACTCTATTTCTAAGCCTCAAAACTAATAAAAAATTAAATAACTCGAAATGACAATTAACGTAGTTTTGCAGAGCAGAAAGAGTTCTATCGAATGAATACTTTTCCCTTTGCCAAACAGCAAACAAATCATTATGAAATAAAAGGAAATATAAAAACGCTATGAACCTATTCCCCAACCCGATATCTTAGCGATTATTTCTTTGAAGGCCTGGGATTCTTTAAAAATGTCTCACTGGATGGGCTAGTTACGTTCTATGAAAGATCTAATTGGTTCACGCAACTTAGTTAGGGGATGGAAATTAAATGCAGATATCAGAATGGGCCTTAGCACTACCGAGTGTCTTGTCGTAGATAAGCAACCTGGCTAACCTAGGTAGGTAGGTGGGGTGGCTGTCGCAATGACACACTTTAGATTCGCTATGTCCGCTACATCAATTAAAAATCCCATGTCAAGAGTGCGGATCCTCCTTGTCGCTAAGCTTTCACACTCACATAAAAAGTGCCTGACTGTTTCCTCTTCTGCTGTATTTAGACATCTTCTACAGAAATCGAAGTACGGGAGTCCGCACCATCGAGCGTGGCTACCTATCAGACAATGGCCTGTTAATACCCCTATCATTTTTCTTATAAAAAAAAAAAAAATAATTGGCGCGTACACTTCTGTTAGGTGTTTGACCGAGCTCCTCCTCCTATTTGTGGTGTGCGTCTTGATGTTGTTCCACAAATGGAGGGACCTACAGTTTCAAGCCGACTCCGAACGGCAGATATTTTTATGAGGAGCTTTTTCATGGCAGAAATACACTCGGAGGTTTGCCATTGCCTGCCGAGGGGCGACCGCTATTAGAAAAATGTTTTTATTAATTTTGCTTTCACCGAGATTCGAACCAACGACCTCTCTGTGAATTCCGAATGGTAATCACGCACCAACCCATTCGGCTACGGCGGCCGCCATTTTTCTTATAGTCTCTGTTAAATCTTAACAAGCTTTTTGATCGACCGCTGTACCATTTCGGCTATGTTTGTCTGCTTAGTTCGCATGTTGTGAGGTTTTGCCAACTTGTATTTACCGTATTGATGGTTTCCCTATCTATCAGTAGCTTACAAGTGGCTAAAGGCATGGGTATCAGCGTCTTACCCGCTTGGAGGTCGAGCGTTGTACCAATTCGAGCAAGTTCATCTGCCTTGCGGTTCCCTGCTATATTCCTGTGGCCTGACACCCAAATAAGGTGTATTTTGCAGTATTTTTATACGTCCTTTAGAAGTTTAAAACATTCTATGGCTGTTTTTTTTAACGAGTGTGTTTTAGATTCTAGCGCTTTATTGCTGCTTGACTGTCTGAGTATATGAAAATTTCATTTGTGGATAATACTCTCGTTTTTATTACAGTAAGTCCCTCTTTTATGGCAGTGACTTCCGACTGAAATACACTGCAAACTCCGAGTTTATCGGTGTAAACCCCTCCACCAACTCTGTTATCTAGTTTTGAGCCATCTGGTATACATATGTTTATATCATTTTCCCTAACAATAATCCCATTATCCCATTATACTTTGGAAGGAAATGCTGTGACGAAGGATTTATCTAAATTGATATCCTTGGTCTTACAGAAATCCGTTGTACCAAGAATGCAGGGAAATTTTTCTAAAATTAAAGAGTGTTCTCTCTGATTTATTCTGAGTAGACCGAGTTCTCTTAATCTGAGAACAGCCTTGGCAGCTGTTTGCTTGCCGAAATGCTCTATTGGTAATAGGTTAAGCATACAGGTAATGTTTAGTGCCTCTGTGGGTGTGCTCCTCAGTGCCCCGCAGATGGAAAGACTGGCCATTCTTTGCACATGTACCATGGTTTTTTTGATATATAACTTATCTAAAGCCGGCCCCATACTACTATAGAGTATGTTAGGATTGGTCTCACAATTGCTGTGTAAAGCCAATATACGATAGATGGGGAAAGACCCCAACTTAGTCCTATTAATTGCTTACAAGAGTAGAGTGCTATTGTAGCTCTTTTTACTCTATTTTCGACATTTGATTTTCATCTTAGTTTTCTGTCTAGTACGAGGGGTGCCTTTTATATGTCGGGATTAGAGAACAAAAACAAATTTTAATCATCGAAAATCACTTTATTTTTTTCAAAATATTCTCCATGAAGATCTATACACTTTTGCATGCGTTTGAACTAATTGTCGAAGCACTTTTGCCACTCTGAATGAGGTACCTCCAAAACATGCATTCTGAATGCTGCAACCGCTTCTTCAGGTGTCGAAAAACGTTGACCTCTCAGTTTGTTTTTACGTACGGGAATAAAAAGAAGTCACTCGGTGCCAAGTCAGGACTATACGGCGGATGACCCATTAATTCGATGTTTTGGGTGCTCAAAAATGCAGTTGTTTGTGCCGATGTAAGAGCTCGCATTGTCCTGGTGAAGAGTGATCCGTCTTTGGCGATTGGTTTTCCTAATTTCTTGGAAGACAACTGGCAAACAAATGGTTGTGTACCACTCAGAATTTACTGTTCTGCGTTGTTCTAGTAGTACGGTTGCGACATGTCCAGTTTTTCCGAAAAAACAGGCGACCATTTGCTTGGAAGTGCTTCGTGCGCGAACAACTTTTGTTGGATTTTGCTCATCTTGAAACACCCATACAGTCGACTGCTGTTTACTTTCGGGCTCATATGCGTAAGTCCATGATTCATCACCTATCACAATGTCATAGACGTGTTTCAAAGCCCCGCGATCGTATTTTTTGAGCATTTCCTTCGACCAATCGACACGAGCCTTTTTTTGAGCGATTGACAAATTGGGTGGGATCCAACGCGAACAAATTTTTTTGACAGTCAAATGTTTATGCAATATTGAATGTATGCTGGTCCCACTAATGCCTAAGATTGTCGCAATCTCACGATAGGTCACATGACGATCATGCAATATCAGTTCGCGCACAGCATCAATGGTTTTCTGAACAACAACTGATTTTGGACGACCTTCACGAAATTCGTCTTGGAGTGAACTACGACCACGATTGAATTCGCCATACCATCGATAAACGCTGGGCCTTGATGGAGCTTCATCGCCAAAAAATGAATTAAGTTCATCAATGCAATAATTGCACGAACATGTTCACGATTTAATTCCATTTTTGGACCGAGATGAATCTTTTAAGTTACTGTAAACAACACAAATAGCGCTGGTATTTCAAAACGTTCTGAGTATGTAAAAGCCAAAAAATGTCAAACTTTGCGATACAGCTGTCAGTTGCCAGATTGCAACACCAGGGTTGCCAAATCCCGACATATACAAGGAACCCCTCGTTCCATCTAGAGTCGGAGAAGTTATTCTTGGAATTATATGTTTCCTGGTAAATAAGATCAGTTCGGTTTTGCTGGGGTTGACGCTTGTTGACGGTTGGCTAACCTAACGTAACCTCTTAATTTAAATAAGAAAGAAATAATGTGCCAAAACTTGTCAATAACTCTGGGTGCTAGAATTATTCAACGCAGTGTATTTCTGCCGCGATGTGTCTTTCTAATTCCTTTGACATTCGGTATTTTTGCTAAGAGCCCACATCGAAATTGAGTTCCGCGAATCGCAACGACAAATGCGGCAATTACTTGTTGCGCTGCGTGAATGTGCAACATCTGACAAATATGTGCCTAACATCGTTCGTATTCAAAAGGCTTAAATAAATTTAGACTTACACTTTAAGCCAAAAACATTAGTTAACCGCAACTTGCCACAAGCAACATTCGAGACAGCAAGTGTCGCATGCCTTCTGCTGCAATGAGCGTGAAGAAACCTAGGCCAGGATTAATGTTGCATTTTGATTAAGTTTAAGCCAATTTTCTCAGAGTTTAACTTAATTAGTTAGCGTGCGGCTGTGTTGAGTTGAGACAGCCGGTTGTGCCAACATGGAAAAGCAGGTGCGTGCCACTGCCGCTAGAAGCATATGTAAGTTTGCATGGCTTGTGCGTGTGTGTAGCACGCTGGTTGCAGACCAACTTTTAAATTTTTTTTGTATTTTTGTCCCACAACACTGCCACTTGGCACTGCCGCCACCTTGGTACTCTCCACCTTGCACACTTTTCTTCTCTTTTGCATTATCATTATTTATTATTAGCCGCGCTCATCCATCCGGTTTGTTTTGTGGCCTCATGCCCCTCATGCCGCTCATGCAACTTGCCACATTCAAATGCATGCGTGCACTTGCAACCACACAGCGACAGCATGGAGCCTGCATTCATGTGTGCGTATGTATGCTGATGTGTCCGTGTGTTGGTGTGTTGGTGTGTTGGTGTGTTGGACATATCGAATACGCGTTGCCCAGTAGCTGTTTGGGAACAATTTGTTTTTGACAGATTCTGCTATTGACAGCGCCTTAATGGATTAACATTTGTAAATGTCGTGTTGCGTGCACTCAGAATGTCTTAATATTTGCTGCCACTTACTGGTGTGTGTTCGCTGCCACATCCACACATGCATGTTTATGTAATTTTGCTGCAATTTGTACGTTGCAACTGACATTGCCACTGCCATTGGCGCTGCCATTGTACATTTGCGCGTTGAGTTTTTATCTTTCGTTGCTCTCCAAGGCGATAAATTATAAAAATCACACACACACACAACAAAGTGAACGACTGCAGCAGCCACAAGCAACACTTTGTGTATGCATGTATGTGTGTGTAGCATTCTTTGTTGCCATAAGACGTTTATTATGTATGTTTTATTTGTATGTTCGGATGCAAGTTGCCTGCAACTACTGCTTTTCTTATTGTCTTGGCTTATTTTATTTCTTTATCGGATTTCTTTGCGAGTGTCAATTGCGTTCGCTGATTTTATCTGATTTGTTTAGCAAAACTTTTTCAATAAACAAACAAGTTCTTAATGGAATTTATGATTACTCAATGAACAATGCCAGCAATAAGAATTATTTGTTTGTGTGCGAATGCAAACACACACGCGTTTATAAGCACTGCACCACACCCGAAACTACTATAAAGACACCACCGACTGACAAGTTTTGATTATTTGCCATTTTATTTTTTGGCTTCAATTATTTCTGTATAAAAATATAGTTCGTTCTATAACAAAGAGCGTAAATTTGAAAATTTCAAATTTTGTGCCTACAAGATTTATAAAATTCTGCAAGCTTTCGTCAAAACTTCAAAACTTTTAATCAAAAGTGGGTCGCAGTTTTCTAGTTCATTAAATTTTAGTACAATAAAATGCAAGTTTCAAAATACTCAAAATTCTCATCGAGTTTTGCTAATTTTTTTCGCTGAAGATGTTTAGCATTTTCTCCGCACAAACAAAAAAAATTTTTTTTAAATTAACGAAAATTTTGAGAGACTTCAAACTTTCATTTTATTAGACTAAGGGTGCGAGCAAAGTGAGCGCTGATGCCGAGCGGAGCCGAGCCGAGCTTATTGACGCTTATTTTCATGCGAGAGGAAAATTTGTATATAACTCAGTGAATGCGAGAATCAGCGCTGAAATTCTGTTTATTCCATGTGTTTTGCTCTTATGTTATTTAATTTTGTTGTTCATTTGTGTTTATAAAATTGCTGTACACGGTAATGGATTCATCTGATGACGAGTATTTTGCTTCTCCTAGTGTGATTAATGCAATTATTAACACAAAAGAGTTTGGAAAACATCCAATTACACTAAAAAGGAATGAATTTGGTGAATTTCATCATTTATATAATGATTTAAGGAAATATCCAGCTAAATTTCAACAATATACCCGAATGAAAATTGAAACATTTGATTACATTCTGGACAAGATAGGTGTGAAACTAAACAAAAACTGGAAAAATTGTATTAAGGTGCCAGTAACTTCTTGCGAAAGATTGATAGTGACTCTGAGGTAATGTTTTTTTGGTCCCACAAAGTAGGCCGGGAAAAAATTTCACTTATTATTTGATCGATATCCATTTTTGTTTATTTTTAAACCATTAAAAAACACAACTGCACTCTAAAAAGTAAACATCAACAATGCAAAAAAGCGCGCAAAACGCTTTGAAACTGCTTTCTCGCACTCATCGGCTTTGCTCTCTGCACTTGTCGGCGTTCACTGTGTTATACACAAGCTTATTTGTATTGACTTGTATGTAATCAGTTTTATCGCACTGACAATCTTTATCGCACTGACAATCTCGGCTCGGCTTTCAGCGCTCACTCTGGTCGCACCCTAAAGAAGGTGTACTCAAATTCTTCTACAAAAATCTGATTAAAAATTTTTACAAGTCGTTGAAAATTTGCCGAATTTTTTTTTTAATCCTGCAAGAAGTTTCAAACTTGGATTAATACGAATTTTCTTGTGAAAGACCCAAGCCCATCAGCAACACGCTGATTGGACCTTATCAGTGTGGCTTTAGACTTGGAAAATCCCCCTCGATCAGATATTCACAATACCCCAAGTCTTGGAAAAAAACCCATGAAAGGAGAATCGACACACACCATTTTTTGTCGACTTCAAAGCGGCATTTGACAGTACGAAAAGAAGTTGGTATCCCCGCAAAACTAATACGTCAGAATTGGGAAGGACCTCTACAGGCCGTTTGATTCCAAACGAGGGGGACTCTGTGTCGTGTGACTTCTTAACCTCCTGTTCGAAAAGATCATGCTTAATCGCTCAGGCAAAATTTGTTTATAAGTGCGTGCAAATGTTGGCGTATGCAGATGATATTGACATCATATATATAGTATACCTATATCAGGTCAGTCCATAAGTTCGCGCGTATTTAACCCATAATTTCACTTTTGTGCGATTTTTGCAACAAAAATTATTCGCGGAATATAACGGAACTATTTATATCTTCTTTGATATATTGTGCATTCAACAAGTAGTTTTAATCGCGGATAGAAGCATGCGTTGTTAAAAAATAAAATGGAATCTTCCAACGCGTATAAGAGGCATATTTTGTGGTGTGTGATCAGAAATAGACTTTGCGTTCTAAAGAAAAAATATATCTGAAAACGGTCTTGGACTTCAGAAAACTATGTAAACTGAAAATGAAAACATGAGAATATGACAAAGTAGCAAATTCATAAAAATTAGTTAGTGATTTATTACAGGGCTCGGCACTCGAAGTGTAACCAACTTCAGACCGCTCGCGAAGCTGTTGCACGGACAACACCTGTCTGTTAGTTGGCTAAATGACAGTCCAGACTATTGTTTACAAGCGCTCTGAAGCATTTTGCCGAGAGTAAATGGGAAAAAAGGAAATCAGTAATGGACTTCAAACGTAATAGTGTGATTGCATTATATTTGACTGGAAAATCACAAACCAGCAATTGTTCGTGAGCTCGAGCACCTTAAAGTAAATAAAGTTTTTGTTCATCGTTTTGATACTGGTAGCATCGCGAAACGTCATGGAGGTGGTCATCAAAATACTGCAACGTCACAAGAAATGGTTCAAAAAGTGAAGAAGCGACTTGAGCGAAATCCTTGACGGAGTTAAAATCAAATAGCGAAAGAACTGAAAATATCTGACAGTAGCATCCCCCGCATACTGAAAAATAATCTCAAAGTCAAGCCTTACAAGGTCCAAAAGGCGCATGATCTTACACAAAAGCAGGAACAAGTCAGACTTGAGAGAGCGAATGAGTTACTTCGCTTGGCAGAAAATGGTCAATTTCCGAACATTGTGTTTTCTGATGAGAAAATTTTTCAAATTGAGCAATTCGTAAACTCCCAAACCGATTTGACCGATTGTTCATACGAGAATTTGAGTCATCGGTTGGCCATCAGGAGGCAGCACCCGCCACTAGTAGTGGTGTGGGCCGCTGTAACTGCAGGTGGGCGCTCTCCAATCATTTTAATCGAGCCTGGCGTCAAGGTAAATGCGAAATATTAACGGAAAAGTATTTTGGAGGTTGCTTTGAAACCGTGGGCAGACATACGTTTCAGTGGCAGGCTATGGACCTTTCAATAGAACTCGGCACCGTCTCACAAAGCTCGAGTGAACCAAGAATGGCTAAAAAACAACGTTCCGAACATCATAATGTCCACATAATGGCTCTCAAATTCACCAGATGCGAATCCGATAGATTATTCTCTTTGCGCCATTTTGAAGAGCAAGGTCCGAACTAGAAGATTCACCAGTCTCGAGGCGCTGAAAAGAGCCATTGTCGGCGAGTGGGCGAAAATACCTGCAAGTCACATTCGGGCAGCTTGCGATTCGTTTCTGGACCGTTTCAAGGTAATATTCAAGGCAAAAGGTGATGATATCGAGAAAAAGTAAATCTATTCTTAATTTTGTATTATTTTCACACATTTTTTACTTTGAATTGAATAAAAGTAGTTTTCCAAATGAAATTTATGGCCATTTTAATTGGTTATACTTCGAGTGCCGGAGCCTGTAGTTGGTTACTTAGTTGCATTACATGGCTTTTGTAGTAGTATGAATTTGTATAAAATTAATTAAAATTAAAAAATAAATAAAGAAATAGTCAGAACTTATCAATATGTAGTGTTCACTTTCCTTTGACGCAGACAGTAAGTAAAAAAATGTACGAATATTTTTTTAGCTTAGTTTTGTCAAAGGTGAATTCTTATCGTTTTTACTTTCATTTCTATGAGTGATTTTCTTTTAGAATGGCAATGGCCTCAATGGCAATAACGCTCTCTAAGCAAAAGCGCGGTTGACAATTTTTTGTATGATTTCGATGATGAAATATTTGTTTTTGATGACGATGATAGTGTCCTAGACTTGTCCGTATATGGTGTGCACTTTCTTTTGACGTTGAAGTTTCCAAAAAAAAAATTTCAAATAAGATTTGTTTTCGAAGCATATTTCAACTCATATCCTAACCCCATTCCTTGTGCTCAAAAGCTACAAAATCCAACGGGGTATGTCATGTCTAGCTTCACCTGCTCCATAAATTTGTTACCAAATATTCAAAGACTGCGTGTGTATTGAAATTTTGTCACACCAAATCGAATTGAACGCACTGTTTACATAACCGAACTGTGTGGCGCTTCCTTTAAAGTGCGTCCAAGTGAAAATCTCAAATTGCCAACAGTCCAATGGCTAGTCGAAGGCGGGCAGTGGGAAAGGAGAAGAAGTGATTGTAGAAATATTATGGAGGCATTGCTGACTGTTGACAGTCGACAGCCGAGAATCACAATGTCACACTGAATATGGCAATTATTGCTTGTTACAACAAAAAACATTGTGAACGCGTTATTGAAATGCCAGTCAAAGTGTCACTTCATAGAGCACACAATACGCCAGAGGATGAGCGAGTGCTATGTGTGTGTGTATGTGTTCCTCGTATGTCTGTACTCCGATTATCGAAGATCACGAAGTGCGGGTAATGAGTGGCGAAAGCCTTGAGTATGAAGGTATACAAAGTAAATAAAATTCGTTGTGGATATTGAAATCAGCGACGGCAACGTTGCGGCGCCACTTGAATATGCCAATTTTTTCCGACGGCATTGCAAAGCTCAGAGTAACAGCGCGCCAGTAGATGTGGATTGCGAGATGCGAGCGTTTAAAAGGTTTTCCATGTTTGTCATTGAACACAGTACAAAAAGGAATCGAGGGTTTGTGGGCAAATTACTCTAACTATGGAAAATGGCAGTAGGCAGGTGATTTGCCACTTGGGCATATAACATCTACACGTATGCAGATATGCAATATTTTTGTGCTTATAAATGTGTAAGGTACGTACACACATACATATATATATATACTTAGATATGGATATACGTGTGAGTTACGTTGCGGTTTATTGGCACAAAAACTCAAAATTAGCACAAAAATTCAATAATCGATACTGTTAAAATATTGTGGATATCCCGAAAGGCATAGGAAGTTTTCTTGGGTTTGGAAATTAGACAGAAAATTAGTCTTGTTGAAAATAAACGTTGTCCAGATCAATACAATCCAATTCTGGCCATAAAAAATCGTTAATCATCTCTCGATAGCGCAATCCATTCACCAATAACACCTGTTATTGGAAAAACTTTTAGAACTACTGCTTTTTATTAGTCGCACCATCTTTATTTCTATTCTTGATTCTATTGTGACCCTATGCTCCCCCGCGGATCAATATGGATTGACTATGAATCTGTCTATGCCGTCTATTTTCTTTTCTACAAATTCTGTCAAGTTAACCATCGAGAATTACCGCAGCTTCCTATTTCGTAGAGCACCTAGGCTTGGGCACTCACACAGATAGTGAAAGACTGTTTCCCTAGATTTTTCTTGGTTACAGCTTCTACATCTATCGTTGTACGGCCAACCCCATCTTCCTGGCATGACCTCCTAAAGACCAGTGGCCGCTTATTGTTGACGTTGTTCTGAACATGTCTGCTCGAGGCTTTCTTAACCACTCTTCAGTTCTGGATTGGGCCACGTTTATTTAGTTATTTTGCAGATATCCCTGTTAGTCCATCTGTCAACGACCTGCTTCTGAAATAACAAGAAGATCTACCTTTTGCACACGTCTTGGGAACGGAATATTTCTACTGCTTCGGATTTATTATAGAATGCCCCCTGTCTTGCCAGTACATCAGCTTTTTCGGTTTCTTCTATATTCTTAATGGCCAGGTAACCAGGCGAAAGTGGTGTCTGTCGTGCCCACTAATGCATTCAGTTCTCCTTGCATTGTCTGACGATTTTTGAATTGGTTATAGGTGACTTTAAAACTAAGATGGCTGCTTGACTATCTTAAAAAACTACATACTTTCGATAGTTATTGCGGATGGTTTTTAATTATCCTGCAAGCTTTCCTTACCCCACGAACTTCTGCTTGAAAAATAGTATTCGAATTTCCTAGACGCAAAAACGTGGAAGATTCACAGTCCATCTTGGATCCGTTAGTGTAAAGTGCAGTTATATTTTCTTTGAATGCTGAACTCAAATCCCATTCCTTTCGAGTGGGGAACTTTACCTTAAGCTCTATTTCAAAGTATAGGGTGGCGCTAGTAAGATCTGAGTTGCTAAGAACCCTTTGGCTATCTAAAATAGCACTATGAGCAAACATCCTCGCATTCCAAAAAGCACCTCTTTTTATTCTGAAGGCGGTATTCGTTGCTGTTAGCCGTAGTTGCAAGTCTATTGGTAACAGGTACAGCCTCTTAAGGTTGTACCCTCCCAGTAAGGATTTCGCCTGCCGTAGCCCCATAGTTTGGTGCCACAAAACCTCCCTTAGCCCTAGCTCTTTACTCCTGAGCTACTCCTTGATGGTATGTCACTCGTCATAAGGGTGCAGAGGGCACCCACTTAGGCCCATTGTGGTTTAGTTTGTACTCAAGTTGTCCCTCTAATTCCGAATGTAGTGAAACCACTTCGTCTCTGGGATAAACGATAAAATAGTGTAGGTGGCTGCGGCTCCAAGTCTGCTAGACATCCAAGGAAGTGAGAATTTAGACGCGATATCGCGTTCTGGCAAGAGCGGAAGAGTAGCAGAACAAATGTTTAACGCTGCGAAAGAATATATCTGAGTGAGCCCCGTACACACTCGAAAATAAAACTCGATAAAACTTTTAAAAATTCTAGAAAATAATTTTATTGATTTTTCAGCGATATAAAAAAAAAATTATGGTAGTGCGGAATTAATTTTGAAAACTGCACTTTTATTTTTTGTCTTGGTAAATAAATTATGCATGTTGGAAGCGGCTCCAAACCAATTCCAACGAAAGGGATGTACTATCCACTGCCACTTCCTTTTTCGGATTTCAGTCGCTACGTCGAGTTGGTTAGCTTTTTTTTAGCAGGCCTGGCTTGGATATTGTATGGGACCTAAAAAGTCGCACAATACGTCGCAGGCAGCGGATGGCCAACGTTTGAAACGTTTGAGGCGTTTCATGATTGCCGCGCTTACATTCCATGTGATGCAAATATTTAGGAGGACAGGTTTGACATTAGAGCTGCTTTCGGAGGTGACTACGCAGCCAAGGTAGCAAAATTTCTCTACACTTTCGTACTCTTTTGTGCCCACTGCAGCCAACTCTAATGTTACCTCATATAATATAGATGGAGCGCTTTCGATTTTCTAGCACTGAACTTTAGGCCGATATCTTCAAGCTCTCCCTGCAGGTTTTGACTAAAAAGTTTCCGGTCGCATAGTTTATTGTTCTACGTTCTAAGCAAATGCCATCCGCGTATGCCAGGTATCTGGGAAATTGATTTTTTATCTGCCACTGAATGACTTTAAATGTTGTGCTGACATATTAATGATTGCATTAAACTGCTAAAGAGCTTTGGGACTGCAACAACTGGAGTGGTATCTATGTGCTACCTGTGATTGCTAAAAAAATAGCGCGCATAATTCTCAACTGGGTGAAAATCCATCGGGAAGCATCTATAAGCTCTTGTTAGATTGATTTTCACGATTGGATTCTCGTGCGCCGATCAAATAAAGACCCTTTGAATTATCATCGGGCAATGTGTTGAGTATAAATCTAAGCTGCATTAGCTTTTTAATGACTTTGAAAGATCTTTCGACAGCATCATTCGGGGAACCATTTGGGCTACTCTGCGAAGAAAACGTATCTTTTCTTCAAATTTCTCTGAAAAAGTAAAACTACAGAGACGGGATCTACTATTTTTTTCTTCTGCTTTCCAGGTATCGAGCGGTGTACGACAAGGATGCCTATAATCTCCAATGCTACTTCTTCTTGTTATCGAGGGCGTCAGCTGCGCACATTCAGTAATAAAAATCGACAGATATTGCATTCCAGAAAATAAGCTAAGCGAGCAATAGCAAGCATTAATATGATAAAACAAAACATTCTTGTTCAAAAACCAAAACCTGTTTCTGTAATTTCCGAGAAATATATATTTTAAAAAGGGCGAACGCGACAAAAAAAAATCCTGCTTCAACACCGGACTTTTCCTAAGGGGTCACGACTTTTTCTTGTTCCCAAAAAAAGAAAAATTCTGTGAAAAACGGAGATTTGCCCTAATTGTGGAGGTAAAATCCGTATCGTTGGAAAAGCTCAAGCCATATCAAGCGCTTTTCGATCAGAGATGGTTGGGGGATTAAAACCAGATGCTTAATATATCTGATGGGATTACTTCGCAGGGGACAAAATAGATATTGATGAATAAATAAATATTTTTCGAAAAAAATTAGAAGTCAGCTGACTTTTCGAGCACTCCTCGTATATGCAAATAAAACAATATACACCTTACGATTTTTTATACACTTTGCTACATCCGCTGGAATAACTATGGACATGCATACATATATGTATAAGTGCATATCACTAAATATTTAATTCACTCTCAAGTGCAATATGTTTCCATACCCCAGAAAGGGAACGCCCCCATCTGTGCAACACCGCGTGCTTACTGCCACTTCGGCGTAAGTACGCGTTAACTGACACACACACACACACACATTACCACATTTTTCAGCACTTCACTTACACTTAGCGCACTCAACGAATTTGAGACTTTAAGTGGCTAATTTGTATTGCATTTAATGGCAGTTAACTTGGCTTTAATCTGCAATTTTCATTGAAACTCAAAAACATACGACTATACAAACATACAAACATACGTATACCCGTAGGTTGAATACCCTTCTGTTAACGCCCCCAAAATAATGCTTCAAATGATAATTTGAAAGAAAGAAAAACAACAACAGCAACTTAATTTATGCAGTAATAAAAATGTGGCTAACTTTTTTCTTTTCACTCAATTTGAAACATTTACTTGCACTTACTTTTTTTAAAATTCTTTTTTTTTTGTTTTTGTTTTATTGAATTCAGCGTAATTTTTACTTCTTCATTGCCACATACACATAAATATACATAAATGCAGGTAAGTGTGTAAAAATGGAAAACAAAAAAATCACAAAAAGGGTCTGTATGTTATCCCTTTGCGGTACAAATCACCTGTCACCTGTGTTTGTATGCGCAACGCAGTTGAAGTATTCATTCGGTCGTTTAGTAAAAGAAATAAAGGCAGTTGATACCAAAGTTGAATAACCTTATTAGCGCTGTTTCGAGTGTAGAATTTCTGAAATTAGGGTGTATTTAACGGTACATATGCAATTTATGTTCCTTCGCAAAAAAAAAACACACACAAAAGCCATCTGATAATGTGGCAACTAATTTGTTGCATTGAAAAAGAATTCAAAAATTAGCCAAAAATTTAACACAAATGCTAACAAGAGAAATTCATTGCTGGTGTTGTCAGTCGTAGCGCAGAAAAGGGTGTTACGTCATACACATCTGTAGTCTGGGAGAATTCCACGGTGAAGTAATCAGTAATAAAGGCACTAACAAGATTCCAGAAACTTACGTGTGTATGCATAGCAATAGCCACGCCTACTTGCCCCATGGCATCAATAGAGTTTCTCCTAAAACTCCTTACACCTCTTCACATTCATATCCACTCCTGAGCGAGTGGGAATATTATAGGAGCAAACAAAGCTAGCATTGACTCAGGTACTCATCAGAGCCGCAGGAAGTTTCATATATTTGCAGAAAAAAACCGGTGATGCCAATGTTATGGGGCAGGACAGTTTTTTTCAGGCGTTTCAAGACTCAACTGGGCAATAAATATACTTGGGAAGGGTTCTCTACGAGTAAAACCTACGAGCTAAACCAGAGCATGTTTTATTTTTTGTTTAACTCCATTTATTTTTTGCGATTTGCTCTCTCTTAGCTTCACAGTCTGTGGTGGACCATAGCTTCATCAATAATCCTCCTCCAATACAGTCTCTCTCTTGCCTCAATTATCCAATTACGAACGTTCATCGCTTTTAAGTCTGCTTCTACGTCATCAAGTCATCTCTTTCTTGGTCGGCCTCTCTTTCTTCGTCCAATTGGATGCAAAGTAAACACCCTTTTTTGGATTCTTTCGTTGGGCATTCTTATGATGTGGCCAGTTCATCTAATCCGCTGCGCTTTAATAAAACGTATTACATTTTCACCACCAATAAGGTTTTCAATTTCGTTGTTATAACGGATGCGATACGTGCCATTTTCAAGCCCAATAGGACCTTAGATTTTTCTTATTATGGTTCTTTCAAATCGCAATAGCTGGTTTACAGGGCGATAAGAAGTGTTACCTATTCAAAACACCATAACTTTTTTGAGTGAAATTAGGTTTTATTAATTTTAAAGACAAAATTATTCAAAAATGATTACAATTTTAACATATATTCACTTTAGCTCGATATGACCACCTTTTGCCTTGACTATAGCCTTCAAACGGTCAAAAAATTAGTTGCATGCTGCACGAATGTGATCTTGAGGTATTTTGGCCCATTCTCGGCAAATATTAAGCAAAGAAAGGAGTGGGTGGCCCCAGGAGATACGCCAAAGCCGGGAGTGAAGCAGATACCTTCATCCAAATAAGTTCATCATATGTGTTTGGTGGGACTGGGAAGGCATGGTGCACTAGGAAATGGTCGAAAAGAATACGCTGGTCAGCAAGAAGCTCTACATTGCCCAGCTATACCGCGGGAATGAGGCTATTCGACTGAAAAGACCTAATCGAATTGGTCAAATCAAACTCCTTCATGACAACGCTAGGTCCCATGTTGTACAACTCGTCGAAATAGAACTCCAACACCTCGAATGGGAGATCCTATAACATCCGACGTATTCTCCGGATCTTGCACCGACCGATTACCATCTTTTCCGCCCTCTGTCAAACCATATGAAGGGCGTCAGCTTCAATAACAAAGAGGTTCATAAATACTGGCCCAACAACATCTTTGACACCAGACCAGGCGACTTTTGGCGGAACGGCGTCAAATATTTGGTCGAGAGGTGGGAAGAGGTTGTAAACAGCAACGGCGAATATATAATTGATTAACTTGTCGATATAATCATTTTTTTTGTTTAAAGAAAGACCTTCGATAAAAACACTACGAACTTATTCCCCAACCCAATATGAACATCGTATTTTAATTAAAAAGGTTTAAAAAATGTCAGGAAGAAATAACTAAAACTCCGTGGCTATAGAACAAAAAAAATGTAAAATCAAGTTACGAAACTAGCCAACTGATCGCCAATTCGGCTAGTGTAACGCCACGAAAATCAGCTGATATTGTCAAATTTGCTGGGAGCAAAGTAACAGTACAACAATAGGCGCCACCTTATTATTCGCTCCATCGTTGGGCTAAATGGTTTGCACACGTAAAAAATGCTAAAACTTCCTCTCACCGCTTCTACCTAAAGTGAGTAACAGAAGTAAATATACACCGGACACGTTTTCAATTTTCCCCCAATCGAATCCTTCAAACAACCTAAGTTATAACAAAATTGTGTCTTATTTACATGGATGAAATACAAAAATCATATTTAATCCAAAAAATGACAAATTTTTAAAAAGCAACAAAATTATAGCTTTTTATATTAAACTTTATAAAAATTCATTTCTCAAAAGTAAGTATACGGTTCATCATATTATTAATTTGTGAAATCAAAAACATAATTAAAATCAAATTCTAGTATTTGGTAGGATGACCATTAGACTTTACAATCGCTTTAAGTCGTGATGGCATGGATTTCACCAAGTTTTCAGTTACAGGTGGTGGTATTTTATTTCATTCCTCTTGAAGGACGATTTTCAGTTGTTCCTTATTTCTAATCGGATGTTTACGTATTTGCCGCTTTAAATATTCCTATAAATGATCGATTGGGTTGGTGTCCGGGGACTGTGGCGGTGTTTTCAGCTGTTTTCGCACATTGCATTATAGCCACTCTCGTACAATGTTGGATGTGTGCTTGGAGTCATTATCCTGCTGGAAGATAAACGTTCCTCCAAGGCCTAATTTCGTAACGCTTTCTTTTAAATTATTTTTCAAAATATTTAAATAACCATATCGATCCATAATATTTTCGATAAATACCAAGTTTCCAACCCTGTTTGCAGCCATACATCCCCAAACCATCACAGAGCCCCCTACATGCTTCACAGTGCCGGTCATATTGTTTGGATCCAATTCCGCGTTAACTTTTCTCCAAACTTTTTCACGGCCATCAGATCCACAGATACTTAACTTACACTCATCAGAAAATATGACTTGGTTCCAAAACATTTGGTCATATTTTTCATGATCTTTGGCGAACGAAATCTGTTTACTCCGATTGACACTACTCACGAAGGGCTTTTTCCTAACACTGCGCCCATGATACCCAGCACTATGCAAAACCCGGCGAATAGTTTGGGTGCTAAATTGTTTTTCAGTCTCATTTTCAACTTCAGATTTCAATTTGGGGGCACTTATTTTGGGGTTTGTCCTGATTTTCCGTACGACTAAGCTTTTTTCTCTGGGACTTAAGAGCGGCAGACGCCCACAACGCTATTTATTAGTGGTGCTTCCCGCACTTTTATATTTATGCACAATCTTTTGAACTGTAGCAAAACTCCTATCTATCAAACGTCCGATTTCTCGCAATGATTTATGTTCCTTGTGATATATTATAATCAGTTTTTTTAAATCAGCAGAAAGCTCTTTTCCTCTTGGTGCCATTACAAAAAATGTCGAAAAATTTAATACAAAACGTACTTCCCTAAATTTTATACTCACTTTAATTATTTAATTTTATTAGCATCAATTTTTTAATCAATGCGTAAAAATAAATGTTATGCTAACTGAACAATCGTTTGCTGTATACTAACTTTTGTGACATAAATTTCGCTGGCATCAAAGACAAAGCAAAGCGTGTACAACGGTACCTAAAATTTACAGCTAAATTAAGGCGCATATGAAAGCTTATCCCAGTACACAATTACAATGCGTAAAATATTTTGATTACATATTTAGGAAAGCGTTAGCGTCCAACAACTCCACAAATCAAGCCCCTGTATACTTATTTATGTTACTAACTGTAAGTATTTTTATCATGCGCCAATCTACGCCTTGACCCGGCTACTTATTGAATAGTGAGTAGCTCCTAGACCGCTAAACTGTGCTATTGGAAACAAATTTGATTTGCCGGATTGTCGCTTGTATTTTTGAAAACCCATTCTTTAGTGAAAAATAGTTTTTGAAAAAGGTATATGTATGTGTGTCTACTATACCATTTTATAAAAACACCGCGTTACACACATTCTGTCCTATGAACCAAATATACTTTTTCGGAAAGGGGATCAAAAATAAAAATACACCTGTATCGGCGATTTTCATGTACACGTCACAGTTTTTTTTTTTGTATTTTATAACTTTAAACGAGCAATTCTTATATGCATATCTGTATAGCCACACGATCTCAGGATTAGCTTAACGGATTTGAATGAAATTGGGAACACAGATAGTGTATCACATTTCTAGACTTTTCACCTAGGTGTTGCCACTGACAATATTTCACAGGGTTGCCACCTGTTCGAAATTAAAAAAAAATTGCATGGGATATGCCGACGTGGGTATCAAAAGAAAGGTATTTCACTCCGCATTACAAAAGAGATATAAAACCCCGAATTTTTTTATTAATTTTATTATATAATATTAAAATTAAAAATTGTTACATTAAAAATTTTAATGCTTTTAAAGAAACTGAGGCCTTTTATTTTTGCGTTTGTAAGCATTTGTGTCAGTATCGCGACAAATAGACCAACAGTATTCGCCAAGCATATGCGTAATGTCTTGTCCTTTAAAGCGCTTTTCAATAGCCGCAATGTCCTGATGGAACCTTTCGCCATGTTCATCGCTACTAGATCCTAAATCACCAGGGAAACAATCTAAATGATTGTGAAGGAAATGGGTCTTCAGTAAACTTGCATAAATTTCTACAGCAATAGTCGCACACGACTTCCGGAGTATCCCACAAGTAAGGAACATAAGTCTTGCATATTTTCTGAAACGAATTAACCACTGTTTTCGTAATATTTTTAAAATTTTTACTTGGTGTGAATAAGCCACAAACGTAACAAAAGTTATTTCGAGTCGGTCACTGCATTTTTCGTAAGATGAAATATACAGAAAGACGTTTTCGCGCAACAGAACTTAAAACAATTGTCAAAGTAGACGTATACTCCTAGTAGCGCAACTGTCAGAGTGTGTTGTATGAAACAATAAATTAAAGGTTAATAAGTTGTTTAAAAATTTGGAGTCCCTTCAAATTATGTCGAAAATTTAAAAAAAAATTTTTTTTTTTTAGAAAAAAAAAAATTCAAGAAAATCTGAGAATTGATTAATTTTTCTTTTTTTTTTTTTTAATTTTACATAATAAAAACATTTCCACGAGTCTGCCTGCAGAAATTCAGCGCGATTGGATCACGTAAAAAGGGTTAAAAATTAATCCAAAGTTTTTCACACAGGCGGACTACGAGCTTTATATTTTATACATAAAAAAAAAAAAAATTCGGACGTGTACATGAAAATCGCCGATACACGTGTATTTTTATTTTTCCTCCCCTTTCCGAAAAAGTATATTTGGTTCATAGGTCTGAAAAAAAGTTCGTTTTTGTAACGCAGTGAAATCAAGAAAAAAATGTCTTCTCACACACAGAAGTTATGCACTTTGCTGCATTCGAGCATTTAAAAAACGGTTTCGTCAACCTTTCGCTATCCATAGTTTACTGTTATTTAAAGTCCCCTAAAAAATGTGGCGCTACGAAGGTTTGTTAGTTTGTGTATGTATGTATGTGTGTGCCGACTTGTGCTTTCCACGTAAGCACTAAACGTAATACAGCCATCAATTTACTGTTATGCCTATTGGCGTAAAATTTGTTAGGTTATATTTCGGAGTTCTTCTCTTTTAACTGCTTCTCATTTTATTTTAAATTATTACATTTGCAGTTGTACAAAAAGTGTCGCTTAGGCGACTAACTTCAACGAGCTCAACGAAATTTCACTCTGACAGCAAAGTTGATTTGCCACGGTATGTCTATGTATGTATGTGTGTACTACCATATTAAATATGCATCCTTACCTGACACTCCGCAAATTCTTTGCGCCACACTTGCATGCTTGTGGCAAGTGTAAGTGCCTCAAAATTTTTGCGATTATTTCCACACTTTTTATGTTTATATTTATGTACTTGCGCGACTAAAATGCACATACGTTTCCACGTTAGTATTTGCATTTGCCCATGTATGTATGTGCGTGCGTGTGTGTGTCGTTGGTGGCTTTCTTTTGCTTACATTCTCCCTAACGTTGATGTGCTAATAAAACAAACTTAATTGCCACTCATCCGCTCATTTAAGCACTGCACTGCACTGCGCACTGCCGCCGCCTGACCCAGCCGCTGCCACCTCAGCACCGCGAAGTCGGGCGTTCCTCGATATGCCTCACTTACTACATATACACGTTGCACGTTGGCGATCATTGCAACCAAAGTAGCAGCAGCAGGCAGCGAAATTGTTGTTGTTGCTGGGAACAACAACAACAACTCCACTTGCAGTAACGTTTGGTGGTTGCGTCGCCAACACTTTCCCGTCCAGTACACGCGCCGCACCGCGCCACGCTGCTTCACAATTTTTACATGGCGGCCGCACGGAATGCGATCGTATTACAAGTTGTTTTGTTGTTGTTATTTCTGTTGGTTTGTTTTGTTTTTTTTTGCTCGTGCGCTTACATAGATGAAACTGCAAAAATTTAATTGCTGTGCGTTGCACGTCATTTTCAGTTGAGGTATGTTTGTTTGGCTCGTTGGCTGCCACATTTTGCGGCACACTATTTGGGCCAGCAATGGCGTTGTGGACGCTATCGCGATCAGCATTTTCGTTGGCGGTCAAGGCGGCGTTGCAATATTTTTTATTTAATTTTTTTTTCGTTGGTTTCCTTTTTTACCGCTTTATATGCTTGATGTATTTACCGCTTTTTATTGCTGCTATTCAATAAGCTGGCTTTGTTGCCATTTCTGCCACCGGTCTCACCAACATAGTACATATTTTGTTGTCATCTCTGCGCTTGGCTGCGTTTTTGATCCGCAAAGTGGTAGCTATGTAAGTCGCCGCGAGCGCATGCGAATATCTGTACACAGGCAAATAGATGTATGCAAATAGCCTACACACACACACAGGCACACGGAGATTCATATGTGGATTCACACACACACACACAAGTTGCACTCATCCAGTCATTGGCTAAAATGATTAGACAGTCATGTAAGTAAATTAGCCATCACCAGCCGCTTAAGTGGCGACCGCCGTCGCTGCTGCTGGTCTCTGCACGCAGCTCGTCGTTGTGCGGCTAAAATGGCTGCGCGCGGGCAGAGCTTGTATCTTCAATGCCTCTTCATTTGCAAGTTTTTCATGCAAATAAGTATTTGCGAGTTACTACGCTTTTTGGATGTTTGCTGCAAATTTGGTTAAGCTGCTTAGCTAAGTTGAGTAGGAGCCTTTTTTGCTGCTTTTGTGACTCTAAGAAAAGCGCATCCAGAATTTGCCAATTGACTAATTCAACGACTTTGAAAGTAGTGAGCCGAATGGCTTTCTGACTTGTGCCCAGCTCGTAAACTCGTATATGTTTGTACACTAGCGATTACAAAACTTGCAATGAGGGAAACCAGATGAAATCTTGTTTGAGTTCAAGTTGAGGCTTCTGCATAACTTACGGATAAATTTAACCCAAGGCTTACTCAACTTCAGCCGGCGTAGCTGAATGGGCAGGTGCGTGACTAGCATTCGGGAATGCGTAGATTCGTAGGTTATAGAAAAAGTTGTTTCTAATAGCGGTCGCCCCTCGGCAGGCCATGGCAAATCTCCGAGTGTATTTCTACCATAAAAAAGCTCCCATATGCCGTTCGGAGTCGGCTTAAAACTGTAGGTCCTTCCAATTGTGGAACAACATCAAGACGCACGCCACAAATAGGTGCTAAAGTTCGGCCAAACACCTAACACGATTTTTTTCCTTATACAAAGTGGCGCAAAATTAATTACCCCATCGGAAGATTTGCAATTTTTGCAAATGGCGTCACACGTCAATCATATTTGACACGACTGTGGTATCCAAGCAGACACATAATAGTAATAAAGATTAAAAAGGCAAAGTATGTTATCGTGTGTTATCTCAAAAACACTTTGGTATCAGTACGACAGAACCGGGGGCTTAGAGTGCTTGGGATCCCCCGCCATTATATTTCCAAACTCATAGGGGTGGTCACACGTCCCCCATTGCAGACGCTGTGGAAATCCGGCATAGAAAGAGACTGGTAAACACTTTGCAAATATCTGGCTCTGGTTAGATGTTGTTCCACACATGGAGGGACCTATCGTTTTAAGCCGGTTCCGAGCGGAAGAAATTTTTTATAAGGTGCTTTTCCATGACAAAAATTCACTCGAAGGTTTGCCATTACCTGCCGAGGGGCGCTAATAGAAAAAACTTTTTCTGTCATTTTGAGTATCTCATGCACGGAGATTCGAACCTACGCATTTCAGAATGATAGTCAAGCACAAACCATTCGGCTACAGCGGCCGCCGGCGTGCCAGAATGAAATCTTTGAAATCCCCTATTTCCAATTACATTCAATGCTGTATTGAGTCCATAAGCGGCACATATTTTTTTTGGTTGCCTATTCCGACTTTACATTTTGAAATGCAGTAACGCACTCCTGGCCAAAACGCATTCATAATGGTTGTGGACCTATGTATACCAACAACAATATTTTTTTCGCTTGATTGTCAGGGCAAAGTATTGGCAAAGTAGAGAACAAAGAATGAATTCGCCTGGCTTTATCCTGTGCTGGCAATCACGTAGACCCGGCGAAAGAAAATACAAATCAGCTAATTTACTGATAGCGCCTTTAAGGGGTCCCGGTGGTCTAAAGCTCGAAAATTTAGGGTATTTTCAGGAATATTTTTTTTACAATACAGAAATTAAAAACAATATTTAAATTTTTTAGGCTTTTTATTTAACTTCTTTTAAATAAAAAATGAAAAAACCAAAAAATTGTTTTTTAATTTTAATAATTTTAAAAACGGCGCTGAAGTTGACCCTCCCGAAAAATTGGACCTGGACGGTGTTGTCCATTTTGACTCTTCTATTTATCTGAAACACAATAACTAAAAAAATTATTTATTATTGTAATATGACTGTAGGTATGTCCCGTACTAGAATAAAAAAACAAAAATTGACAAAATGGCGCGGTTTTGAATTTGACACTCTAAAAATCGGGTTTTTTCAATTTTTTAATCAAAAAGTAACAAAATAATTGAAATAATAATATGGTTCTAGTACAGCCATTGATGTTGTGAACAACATACTAAAATTTCAGACGATTCGGTTGAACAGTTTTCTTCTTTTTTTTGACAACACCATGCCGAATAAAGTAGTTTTGAGATAATTGAGTTTAAAGTTTTGAGAGGGGATATTTTCCATTGATGTCGCCGCGTGACGAATCCGACTCTACCTGCTAAAACGGCTGTAGAATCGAAAATACTGGGAATATCCTTCCAACAATTTGACAGTATATTCTTAAAAGTATATAGACAGTATAGACAGTATATTCGAAATATCGAAAAAACAAAAAATCGATTTTTGAATTCTAGACCACCAGGACCCCTTAAAAGATTCGCTTTGCAACTGGTTTTGCTAATAGGCGTTTTGAAGCCTATTGCCACCTTGACGCCGTCCAACATGACCAGATTCGACAAATACATCGTGAAATATAACTCACTAAACACAGCTCGTACAAAACATTCAGATTTTTTTACTTTTGTCTAATATTTACATATTTTGTTTGAGCGCAAAATTAAATACTTTTTTATTGAAAATTGGAATAGATAAAAGCTAAAATGAGAGAAGTTTGAAAAAAAATTTTTTTGACGGATATGAATGGTTTAAAATCAAAGAAAAACACTGACTAAAAATCCACAAAAAGAGCAGAAAAAAACTAATTATTTGAACATTTAAAGTAGTTAAATTACGTAACTGCTATTTCGGTAATCAACGGGTCTGCATCACTCGCACCAGCCGCACTGAGCCAACTAATATCAAATTCGGGTTTTCTGTCGCTTTCTTAGCGAGCGTAATCAGGTGGTTGTTGTTGTTTTCGTAAATTCGGAAATTATTTTTGCTTGTTTAAAATTATCTCTTTCAGGGTATTCAGCTATCAATTGAATTTCTGTTTTCTTCTGCTCTGTTACTTTATAATTTAAAGGTAAACATATTAAATTTTTTATTTTATTCTAATTGCATACTACTTTTTGGTTCATCACTGTGCCATCACACATACACGAATGTGTACATATATACAGCGTCTTCTGGCTGTCGAGCTCTTTCACTTGTTCACCTTAGCGTTTTTCCTTAGCGCTCACTCACTCGCTTACCAGGCCGCACACACTCGGGCAAAGTACTCGCCTGACACTCTGTGAATGTATAGGTGCACCTACAGCACAGATGTCTCCAGTTAGATATGCAAATTTGTTATAGAAAATTCTAGGCTCATCTTTGTATACTAATATGAGAAAAGCGTTTGCCGAACTATGTTTAATTTGAATTTTACTGCCACAACTCAACTGCCAAGTGGCCAACACTGGCTCTAACTGACTGCCTGCCTAACCGCCTGTCCACCTCCTTCCAAGTGTCTCTATTTCTGTTGATGTTTGCATGTATGTGCACATGAACGTCGCTTTGTTCGCCTGGTATTCGCGCAAATTTAATTGACCAAATGGCGAATAGTGTACGACGAATGAGCCGTAAATCCTAAAAAACAAAACTACTTGTCATCTAACTACCATTCGGGGCAACTTTCAGCGTTGCACATCCATTCGATTTGACGTTGATGACGTTGACTTGTTGTCATTGTTATTACCGCTGGTGTGTTGTTGTTGCCGATGTTGCTATTGCTGTTGTCATTGGCGTTGTCATTTCGCCAGCCGGCTGTTGGCTAGTCGCGCCGTATTGCCTGTTCGGTCTTTTACGGTAAAGTCCATATTTCAGACAGCAATGACCATATTTCCTCAGCTCCAACCGCCGCATATGACAACCGCCAGTCGCTTGCAGCTCCAATCCGCGTTGCCTCGTATTGAGCGTCAAAACAGTTGAACGCAGCGATTTGAATACCAACACTGGTTGTTGCTTAACTAAACAAAAAAAAAAAACAAATATGTGTTTGTTGGCAACTCATATTTTTTGACGGACCTGGAGTCTGCACAGTGGTTGAAAGTCCAAAAAAGATGGACAAAGTAAAAAAAATCCATAATTTTAAATTTTGAAAATCTAAATTTTCTGTCGCTTTCACCGGCCTTCAAAATGTCTTCAAAGGGCCGGCTACATGCAACGTTGACGTCGGCGTCACTGCGACGTTTTCATTTTTAAAAACCAATCTTCAAAAAGGGTGAAACAGAATTCTGAACATCGTGATTAAGTGTTCTGAAAAACCACTTTTCGCGAATTTTCTCCGTCATTTCTAATTTCCAAAATTTTGAGTCAATGCCTTGCTCTACAATCGTCCAAATGTAAATATGTTGGTTTTCAAAAATATTGAAAATTTTTTGTCGAAAATTATTCACCATTACAAATTTCAAATTTCAATACAGTATTTGTTCAGTAGCGATTTTAGAAAAAAAAATATCTCGAGTTAAGGAAAAGTTTAACAAACTTTTCTCGAAGTTAGTCAGCCATTTTCAACTTTAACAATCTGAGTTTCGTGTCGCGTTCAGCCCCGCACAATGCTTGTGAATACAGAGAGTTTCCAAACAATAAAATATTTCTCAAAAAGTCTTAGCCATTTTTAATTTGATTTTCAATTTTGGAAACTCGAAGTCGATGTCGTAAGCAGTGAGCTTCCAAATGAAAAGTTATTAAATTCAATCTACTTATAATTTTGAATTCCTCTTCCTCTGCTACCATCAGCTGGTGCCACATCGAATACTTTCAGACCCGGTGCGCGTCTTCATGCGGACCACATGATGGACATGCATCTTAATTCGTTACACAATGTCTATGTCATCGCAAAGTTCATACAACTCGTTGTTTTATCGCCGTCACTAACGTACAAAGGTGAAAAATCTTCTGCAGAATCTTGCTCTCAAACTCTCCAAGAGACGCCTCATCAGATATTGTCATCGTCTACCCTTCTGCGCCATACGTTAGGATGGTCATGATAAGAGCCTTATAAAGTGTTAGTTTTGTTCGTCGAAAGATATAAATATTCAGTTGCCTACTTAGTCCAAAGCGGCACTTGTTGGCAAGAGATATTCTACGTTGAATTTCAAGGCTGTCATTATTATCGGTGTTGATGCTGGTTCCTAGACAAATGGAGTTTCTTAAAACCTCGAAATCATAACTGTCAACAGTGACGATACGCACGTGCGCCGACTGTTGGTTTGATGACGGAAAGTACTTCCTTGTGTCCTCGTTCACCGCCAGACCAATTTGCGTTGCTTCTTCTTTCTTGTTGGAGAGAAGGTCTAAGAGCGCGGTTGTTGAGGCTCCGCGGAGAGTGGATAGTTGCATGTGTAGACGTACCTGATCGCCGTTCACTTGGAAGTGGGCAGGACAATTCTTCTGCATACGGTCCAAGCAGCTCACAACTTCCGAGCTTCGCCGAATTATCCTCTGGGTAGTATCCTCTGGGTAGCTTCTAAACAGCCGTTCAAGAGCGCGCTAATGTGAAATGCGTTTCAGACCCATTACGTAAAATATCTCCAGCAATGTAAAAAAAAAAACAAAGCCTCGAATGATAAATGCCACTATATAAAATTTTGAAGATCGAGACTCACTGACGTAGTCAGCAAGAAAAAATATTTAAATATGTCTTTCCCAATTTCCCGATTACCTCCTTTATATTTTGATAATCTTTTCTGATTTACGAGCCACTGTGGGAAGGGTGGGAAGGCAAGAGTCGAAGCTAAAAAATACTGAACGTTTGGTGACATTGTATAGCCAAATAGACGAACATTTCTTTTAGTTTTGTATGAGTTTTTTCCTACAAAGTTACATTTTTATTGCCGTTGACATTCCGACATGCACTCATACATGCATAAACGCTTCTGCACATATGCCTGGTAGACCCTTAAAGCGCGCTTTTGAGGGTAAAAGAAAAGAAAACATGCCTTCATATGGTGTTAGTACATAAATTTTAGCCTCGTCCACCTCATTGATTTTTATTAATTTTACCTCATAACCTCACAACTTTTACTCACCCTGCCCCTCCTTCAACATTATCAGCAAACTTTCACAGCTACCAATCAGTCACTTTCAATAATTTTAAGTATTTTTGTACTTTTTGTTTGTTTGCTCATTTTGCCCAACCCAAAAATTATGATTAGCATAGCTGAGATGCACCGTAAAGCGACAAGATTGTCACACGAAAACGGCTGAAAATTGTACTGTTGCACAAAAATTTGCAGCGAATTGTAAAATTTCATGGTAAATTTTTCGCAATTATGGAAAAGTATTATTGGCGAATGCTTAAAATATAAATTTGGGTTTGAGCATATTGGAATTGCTTTATAAAGGGTGAGTCAACGGGTGGCTTATTTTTAAATGTCGTGGCATTGTGAGACATATCAGCATTTTAGTAGCTTTACGTTTGAGCAACGTTTCCAAATATTGAAATCTTACTTCCCAAATGGATGCTGGAAGTTATTAAAACAAAGAAACTCAGTCTACTTTGGTAATGAACCAACCGCGCTTTTTATACGTAAATAATTGAAAAAATTCGATAGATCGACATATCAATTGACAACACAAACTGCTCACGCACTGATATGCTGTTCACTAGGCAGGGCTAGTTTACTGGGGCGGTAGCCCTTAGTCGGGAAAAACCCGAATCATTCCGGTAACGTAGAACCGGCTGCCATGGGAATGGACTCACGTTTAGATCGGTTAACTAAGAATTTTGCTACTTTTGCATTTTGTGTTAGAATAAAACACACCAAAGAGCTCAGCAACTCAATACTAGTAAATAAAGGGTTTCGACGTGTTCCCACATAAACCTCAGCTAACTTAGAAATTGAGGAGAATTACCTTCCCTTTCGTTATAGCTCTTTTCCTTATAAAGCCCTTGCTTCCTAGAGTCTAGAAAATGACCGCGATTTTGCACGAAAAATCGTATTTTCGGATGAGGCGCACGTTCTTCCCTTGAGCTAAGTCAGCAAGCCAAATTTCGGTACTTAAGGATCCGAAAACCCACGCAGATGTGGCCCAGAATGTGGCCTAAGTTTAAACCCGCGTAAAACAGAACTCATACTCTTTACCACCAGATATAAGGTACCAATCTTTACACTACCAAATATTAACGGATAAACCCTCTCACTTTCACCCAGTGCAAAGTACTTAGGGGTAATTTTGGACTCCAAACTCAGCTGAAAATTAAACGTCGAAAAACGGATAAGGGAAGCTGAAATTGTTGTATATGCATGTAAACGTATGCTTGGAAGAAGATGGGGTCTTCAACCTAAGCAATGTATGGTTGTATAAGGCGGTTATACGACCAATTTTATCATATAGTTCGGTAGTTTGGTGGAAAGCTCTAGGGAGAGATTACAATACCAAATTACTCAGCCTGTGCAATAACGGTCGGTGCAATCAGATCATGTCCTAGGGAGGCTCTCAAACTTGTGGTCATGCCTGTCTACTATTATTACAAACTCAGTTAACCTCGGTGAGGACTGACTACATCGTCCCGACGGTAACATTCAATAGAAATTTTGCCACTCTCTTTCCATCTAAGGAGGAAAGGAACAACTTCGACACTACAGTCTATGCAGATGGTTCTAAAATGGATTGTGGTGTTGGAGCTGATATATATTCTCATAGACTTAGAATTGAAAAATCTGTGCGTCTCCCTAATACCAGCAGTGCCTTCCAGGCGGAAGTACTGGCAATTGGGAAAGCTTATGGCGTACTAATCGCAGATTTCTCTTTTAAGGGCAATATCGCTATTCTTTCGGATAGTCAAGCAAACCAGGCACTGGATTCAGCTACTTTAAACTCTATGGTGGTGGAACAAAGTAGGAATAGCCTCACCACCTTGAGTGTAAACCATAAAGTTACCTTAATCTGGATGCCGGGACATCTGAATATTAAAGGTAACGAAAAAGCAGATGAACTGGCCATGAATAGCGCTCTTGCAGAATCGGTATTCACACCATTAGGTGCAGTCAAGAGTAAAATTTCCCTAAAATACCTTCGAATCGCGGATTGTAGATGGAGAGACCAGACGAAATGCAAAATCAGCAGAACGTTATGGCCCACCTACAACCTCAAACAATCGACAATATTGTTAAACATGAACGACGGGACGCCTGGAGACTAACGGCAGTCATAACTAGCTTTTGGTCTGTCGGAGAACAAGCAGCCAAAATGGGCATCCCACACAACACATACTGTCACAGTTGTAAACAACCGGAGAAAAAGGAAACAATTTTCCACTTCCTCGGTGAATGCCCTGCCCTATGGAAGGACAGAATGTTAACCCTGGGCAGGCCGCTGTTCGAGAGTCTCGAACAACTGTCTGGCTTATGTGTCAACAACCTAATAAGGTTCTTAAAGCGCACAGACTGGATATTTTCATGCCTTAAATAACTGGTAAACAAGTTGGTAACGGGGATGTGGCATCAAAATGGTGCGGACGCGCTAGTTGGATTCTGGAAGAATCACCATTCAAACCAACCAACCAGGCGTTATAGGCTCACTAAACAAAATTTTGTCTCTGCTATGGCTGAAGTAGAAGTCCATCGGTAATATGCTGCAAAACTTGATTGACAGACAGGATAAACTACTGCAAGCTCAGCCGTGGAGCCCATTTCATTTCATTTTGATTATTTCAAGTCTAAAAAATAAAATAGTTTTTACAAACCACTTAATTTACTGCAGAAAGTCAAATAAATAAATTTTAAAAAGGGTTTAGAAATTCATAAAACTCATTCTTTGACACCGAAAAATCAAGCTGAATAGATCTCGAGATCTCATTGAATTATCTTAGTGTGCAGGCTCCTTTTACGCGCATAGTTCATTTTAAGCAATTTAAACTGAAATGGGTAGGTATTGCGTAGAGATCTTGTAGAGATATGAAAGTGAATGCTCTGAAATAGGAATGAGTCATTAATTTCTACTGTAATTATTCTAAGGCCAAAAGACTGTGAAACTCTCTAGAGACTTTAAGTTAATTAAAATCAAACGGGAATTATAAAAAGGGATAGGAGTTGAGATTAAATACTCATACATGAAAATGTCACGCGATGTTGAAAAGTAGAAGCCTGCAAATGAAATATTGGACAGTGCGTTTGTCAAGGAGTGGAGAGTTTCAAGTAACTGGGGGTACTACTAAAAAGAGACAATCGTATTTAGGACGCAACCCAGATCGACTTGTTGCAGCAAACAGAACTTTCTACGCCAAACTAAGACCACTAAGATCCAGACTGCTCTCGTGCAACTGTAAATACAGTTTCTACAAAACATAATAAGACCATTTTGTGAATCATGGTGGATGTCAATCAAGGATGAACAAACTCTACGAACTTTCGAAAGAAGAGACTTACGAAAAGTGTCTGGTACAATCCGGGTTGAGGATGGTTGTTATATAATCACGTACAACGAGGAGCTGCTACGGATTTGCAACGAGAAGGATGTCGTTCAGTTTGTCAAATCGCAACGACTCCAATAGTTAGGTATGAGTGAGGAACGTCCCCAAAAATCCTTCTTAAATTACAACGCACTGGCCACCAAATATAAAAGAAGGCCTAGGAAACGATGGTTCGTCGACGTGATCGAAGATATGAAAATAAGGCTAAATACGCATAACTGGTGGTCTGCTGCCTTGAATCGTGTAACTTAGAGCAGACCAGATGATGAGGCTATAGCTCAAACCGAGCTGTAACGCTGCCTGAGAATGTTGATGATGGTGACTATTTCCTTATCCCCTAAACCACCTTTTTTTGATGCTTTTTTAAGCTTTTAGAATCAAGCGCAAACAGCGTAAAATAACTTGTGGTTGTATGTTTGACTAATAAAAAAATAAAAAATAAATAAATAAACGCCCATGCTTTGAGTAAGACTCGCTTCCACCACATCCACATCTAATGGATGCGATTATATGAGTGTGGATTTATTGAACCCCTCTGGGTGACAGAAAAGTCCCTTACATTATTTAAAAGCTATTGAAACTGTAGAGATCTAATGCTTAGCTTAAGAATTCCGGTAAGTGTAGGGTAGTAGGGAATCAAAACGGCGCTTTAGTGCTACTTTAAGACGCCAAATTTGCATCGTCTGGTCGGTAAGTCTGCTGCCGACAATATCAAAAATATTTGAAAAGCTTAGAGCCTATCATAACAAAAATAAATTTAATTCCCCAACATCAGTTCGGACTTAGACGAAACCATTAGACAATCCAACAAGTGCACAGAGTCACTCACAAAATTAATAAAGACTTCAACAATAACCAAGTATGCGTGGCTGTATATCTCGACGTAGCTAAAGCCTTTGGAAAAGTATGGCACCCTGGATTACTGCGCAAACTCCAAACTTGGTTGCCAAATGACTACTTTCTAATGCTCAAAAGTTACATCGAAGATAGAAAATTTTATGTTAAATATAACGACACATGTTCATACATTGAACCTATGAACGCAGGAATTCCCCAAGGCAGTGTATTAGGACCCACACTGTAGCTCATCTACACCGGTGACTTACCGGAACCGTCTTCAAGAAATAGCATGATTGCGGCGTTTGCAGATGACACTATTCTAATGGCATCTCATAGAGACCCGAACATAGCACGAACAATTTTACAAAACGACCTAAACAAAACTCTGGATTGGTTAAAGAAATGGAAATAGAAATTAATGGCGATAAAACAATTCAAGTCAATTACACGAATAGAAAGGTCGTCATAGACTCATTAAAGATTGGAAACTCTGATGCGAATACTGATACGAAAGCTAAATACTTAGGCTGGAAGGACCATAAGTCGAAGATACTTAGGGCAGTAACAAAAGCACCATGGTACCAAATATACCAAACGCTGACATTCACCGCGACTTAAACATCGTCACAGTTGACGAAGCAATACAAATTGCGAGCAGAAGGCACATAAGCAGACTTCTGACGCACACAAATCCGACGATGAGGAAGCTTCCTGCTGAAGAAAAATTCAAAAAGAAGAGACTTAAACGAAAAACACCAACAGACAGACCTCTTGTAATATAATAATAAGAAATATGGTTATGTAATTATCTAAACTATTATAGTAAATACATATTTTACAAATGAACTTCATATTCCTGAATAATCCTGAAGTGTAATGGCCTTACAGTATCACTTAACTATCTAAATATCTCAGGTTAGCTTTGGCAGCCGCATCGCACATAGAGACAACGATGCAACTTAGCCCACGAAATGGGTCCGTTGTGATCCAAATATCTTTAAAACAAATTACTTATTGTTAATATAGACAGATGTAATATTTTTTGGAAGCAATAAAAAAATGCTACTTGGGGAGTGCCAGAGTGATGCTTTAACCATTTAACCTACTTGATTAGTTTGCTACTTTTTAGCGGCGATAAGGTCAGCCAACTGAAGTCAGCAAATATGTGAATATCGCATTTCTTCGCATTCTTTATTTACAATTTCACGTTTAGCAGGGGTCAGGCTGAATCACACAAACTGCAATAAAGCAAATGGAACTATAATTAAATCGCTAGCTGTAACGTTTAAGGAGGAACTGGAAAATGCGACATTTCACGCCATGAAAATTTACTGATCGGATGTCGTCTCACCTTGCGTTCAAATGCACATCGCAATAATTATTATTTATGGTCACAGTACTTGTGCATTCATCCAGTACATATTTGTGTATACAGTTAGGCGAAAAATAATAGAGGCAGCGGCATGCAATAACGAAATTTCATGCGAGAAGAGGTAAAATTAATAAGCTTCACTGCTTAGAATATACAAAAACAATTTCGTTGGAGTATTTTCTTGCTTTGGGATATGACACATTTCAATGAATTCGATACAGAGTAACCATTGCATGGCATTACTGCTGTCGAACCGAGTAGTTTTGAATTGTCGTACTGCACCTTTGCTGAGCAACTGAAATAATTCGCCTTCTATCTTTCCTTACCTTGAATTCCTGTCTACTGTAAAGTGCTGCCGTTCTATCCCACGGCGTCTAAAATCTCTTTTTTACAATCTTACATATTATATATTAGTTGGGACATACCTAAAGACCAGTTGATAAGCCGGTCATCAGTTGATTCAGATAATCTTGATGAAAGAATACGGGGCAGTAATTTCAAGCAACAAGAGACGCTCTCTTACAATGACTATTTTGTAAATGTAAAGGTCCTACGACCTCCGCGAAGGCAGACACCTTGCCGTGGTGCGGAGGCTTAGTCGAATCACTAACCAGACCTTAGCAATGGATGATAGTGTGGTCACTTGAATACATTCCAGTATTGAGCGAATGCATCCATTCCCTTGGTTCGGGCTGCTTTTTGAACGATGACCAAGGTCTGCCCTGGGTCGGAACAAGGTGTTATACGACCCATGCCGAGGTTCAGCCTGGCTGGGGACTCAGACCAAAAATAGTCCAGTCTCGAACGGAGTGCTCCGGATACCTGGCGACTTCCGGTTCTATCTAGCCTTACCTATGCACACGAACTACTTACACCGGTTTACAAATTATTAATAGTTTTGTACCCAAGAACCAAACCACCCAATTCATATGTAAAATCGGTCGCTGTGTCCGAGAATCCCCATAACTTATTTTCCGTCATGCAGTTTTCGAACAAATGCCCATAATCGGTTTCGGATTACAGAAAAAATGTAAAGCATACACATTTCTAATAACTCGAGAATCCGTTAAACATTTTCAAGATATTTACAAAGTTAAACAAAAAATAGTTTGCAAAAACATCAAAAGTTTCGATTTTTAGAAGAAAAAGATTTTCGAAAATGTTTGCTTTACTAATTTCTTGAACTTAACATATCTAATGTTGGCAGAAAGGTAGGTAGGATCAAATGAAATTCACCAGCACACGTTTTATATGGGGCAAAACACGTCATGTGGGCCCGACTAAAACTTCATCAGTTCAAATTTGTCGAAATTTGTTGAAAATGTTCCCGTATGGTAGTAGCATCAAGTGTGCACTAGCGAGAGGGGAAATATTGAGTGGTTACTGAGATATAGGGGTTCAGAATTTTTAATTTTTTTCGCAACTCTCTTTTCTTCGCATTGTAATATAGATCAAACAATTTTCGGTCTGAGAGAAAACAAAATATTTTATATAAGAATTTTTCTGTACTTTCCGATAAAAAATTTAAAAATATTTGAAAAAATGTGTGGTAATTTCTTTTAAATTTTTTTTAATAATATTACTTTTTAATATATTTTTTATTTTTAATGAATGCTTAAATTTATTTTTTAATTATAGCTAATTTTTATGGAGAGTCAAATTTTCATGTATGAATTTTGGTCCAGAGCGCACGGCGAGGTGCAGTCGATCAATGTACGGACCAACGTAAATTTAAAAAAATTGGTTTATTATAACAGCAGTAAATTAAATTTAATAAAAAATTTAATTCTACTAATGAAAAGTATGGAAAGAATTTTTTTATATTTTCTTTTCCCTGAAATCTTTATATCTAGGCCAGTTTTGAAAAATTTTTGATCCCGTCATTTGCAAAAATTTTACTACTGTATAGGAGGTATTGACACTTACGATTTCGGCGTAGTTGAGGACTTTGTCTATCTAGAATCCAGCATTGACACGAACAACAATGTCAGCCAAGAGATCCAGCGAAGAATAACTCTTCATAATTGGTGGTACTTTGGGCTCGGTAGGCAAGAAGAGACCTCTCTCGATGCACCCAAAATACTCTCTATCAATCAGTCATCCTCCCGATCTTACCGCATGGCACTGACTCCTGGACATTGATGAACACCGATGGGCGGTTATTAGGAGATTTGGAGAGAAAAATTCTTCGCAAGATCTATGGTCCGACTTGTGTGAATGAGGCATCTCTAATAAGATGGAACCACGAGCTGTACGTCGACATAGTGAAGCGCATTAAAATTCAGTGGCTGCGTTGGCTAGGTCACGTCGAGCGAATGTACAATAACACTCCAGCAAAGAAGGTGCTCTTTCCGAAATGCACTGGTGAAACTCGCAAAAAGCACGTCCTCATCTACTTTGGAAATACCAAGTCGACGACTACCTGACCGCCTTTGGTGTTTCTAACTGGCGCAACATTTTGGTAGCGGCCAAGACCGACCATGGGTTGTAGTTTTTCAGCTTCGTAAGTAAGTAAGTATAGCAAGGAAGATGGATTACAAGGTTTGGCCATTCGAAGAAAAACTGTGAGAGTGACTTCGGGTGCAACATATCGGGAAGTTGGCAGCAGAGTTTTGCTCGCTCTTTCACATGCATTCACACACTCGTCCAATCAGTCGTTGTTCAGACAACATCGAAGTTATATGCGTTGCGGTTGCATCGATTTTTCGCATATCACCAACACAATCTCAGTTTTGTCGTAGCCAATCCTCTGCCATAACACCGGTTACCTCAGCAAATCAGCTGACGCCCTCAAAATTGCTGAGAGCCGGTTAACGGTCTGATGTTGGCCACACCTACTCGTATTTCCTCTCGTAGAGTATTTTTTCTAAGCAAGCGAGTCAAAACATCTGTATTTTTAACCATTGGAAATGTTCTTCAGTTTTCTGAATAGAAATACTTCCTATCAAAAGCCTAACTATTTTTATCGAGCTTCAAATTACTGGCACGGGGTACTAGAGCCAATGAAGTTTAAAATAAAAGAAACTGAATTCTCTAGAAAAAATTCGACCATAAAACTCAAAGATATGACGAAAAATATGGAAAGTTTAAAAAATATTTTTTGTTTGTTTTCAAAACTGTCTTGCAAAAATAATTTATACACGGAGAGGTACGGCGAACTTTTTTATTGGTCTGTCCATAATGCATTGACTTATCTCCTTCTTTGCACGAGGTTGTATTTGAAAAAAAATAGTTGGAGTCAGGTGAAAATATCGATAAACTGACTCTCCTGTTGTAAAGGAAAAAAAATAAATTTCAAAGGCCAATATTGAATGTGAACCACACCTAAACGTCAAGTTTTTTTCTGCATTTTTCAATTTCAGATTAACTCAATTTGAACTGTGGAAGGGTACACAGTCAAACAACGTGTTAAAGTTATTCAGGCTCATTATGAAAACGGGCGTTCAAATCAAAATGCATATCGCGTACTTCGTGATTTTTTCAGTCAATTTAATCGTCCAAATGTGCGCACAATCGGAAAAATTGTGCAAAAGTTTGAGCAAACCGGGTCTGTAGGAAATGTGAAAACACCACTGCATGCTCGTACAGCTCGTATTGCAGAAAATATTGCTGCTGTTCGCGATAGTGTGGTTGAAGAGCCGTCCACCTCAACTCGTCGTCGTGCCCAACAATTGCACCTCTCACGCTCATCGTTGATGAACATTATGCATAAAGACTTGCATTTACACACTTACAAGGTGCAATTGACTCAAGAACTAAAACCCTTGACCATTTCAAGCGTCGTCAATGGTCAGAATGGTGGCAGGAAATGGCAACAGTGAATGACCAATTTTCGAAGAAAATCATCTTCAGTGATGAGACACATTTTCACCTCAGTGGATTCGTCAATAAGCAGAATTGCCGCATTTGGACGAATGATAATCCAAGAGTGATTGCCGAAAAACCAATGCACCCACAATGAGTGACTGAGTGCGGTTTATGGGTGGGCCGGCGGCATCATTGGGCCCTATTTTTTCCAAAATGAGCCCGGTCAGGCAGTTACTGTGAATAGAGTTCGCTATCGTGAGATGATAAGGAACGTTTTATGGCCCGAATTGGAAGATATGGATGTGAACGATATGTGGTTTCAACAGGACGTTGCCACTTATCACACAGCTAACGAAACAATGACTCTTTTGCGCGAAAAATTTGATGGCCGAATAATCTCACGTCGCGACGATGTCAATTGCCCGCCAAGGTAATGTGATTTGACACCGTTGGACTTCTTTCTTTGGGGTTGTTTGAAAGAAAAGGTGTACGTCGATAAGCCAGCCACAATTCAAGAGCTAGACGATGAGATAATTCGTCACATTAACGGCATAGAACCTCAATTATGTCTCAGCGTCATCGAAAATTTGGACCATCGGATGGAGGTGTGCCGCTGAGGCCGCGGCGGCCATTTGGCCGATATTTTGCTTCGAACGTAATCGAGCCATACCAATATTATCATAATAAACAGAAATGACAATAATTTCCTTAAAAAATTCTTTTTTATTCAACATCAATACCGGCCCTTGAAACTTAACCACCCTTTATATAAATTACACACTTACGTAGATATTTCCATTTATATTTGTTGAAACCAGCAACAGTTCAGATTCTTCTGATTATTGCCCTTATTAATTTTCACACAACCTTATATATACACATACACATAAATATGATCGATAAGTGTGAAGATTTTAATGTGGAATATCTTTTAGCTCGCTTACGAGTATAGGCAAATGAACGCTGCTTACACTGAAGCGCAACACAAAAATGCTTCTTATTCCAATTTATGGCCGCTGATTTGCCTTTGTATCGACTCATTTACATAGATGCCCACATACATTTGTACATACATCCATACCATTTGGCTATGTTTTTACAATACGACGCTGCTTTCCAGCGCGCACTCCAATACCTAACTAACAGTGCATTAACCCTTAGGAGCATGGTGGGAAGCCAGGTTCCCACCTTCTTTTTTCTCAACTTTTCTCTACAGATTTCATATTTATGAAAATGGGACCGAGAAAATTTATTTATATGATAATCCATATATCAAAGAATGTAACTGAAACTAAGAAAATTGTTTTGCGTGAATTTATAAACAATTACAGATAAACAAATTGAAAAAATCGCCTATTTTCAGGAAAAAATTCATTTTTCAACAAAGTACATAATGTATAAAGATGGGACATGATACTATAAGGTTTTTGGGGTTGCTGATTACGAATCTGAGGTCAGATTTGAGAAATTCAATATGGCGGACCCCAAAAACTCCCTAATATGAAACTTGGTGAGTATCCAACAAGTTTTCAAAAAATATGTCCGCCATTTTGGATCCGCCATATTGAATTTCTCAAATCTGACTCAAGGTTCGTAATCAGCGACCCCAAAAACCCCCTAATATCAAATTTGGTGAGTATCCAACAAGTTTTCAAAAAATAGGTCCGCCATTTTGTATCCGCCATATTGAATTTCTCAAATCTGACCTCAGATTCGTAATCAGCGACCCCTGAAACCCTTAAAATTACATGCAATCATAAAAGCGGTTGGTAAGTAAAATGTGTGCTTCAAAGGGTTAAAATAACGGTGCAGCGTTGCAAATGCTGTCAAATTAATAACCGCACATCTTCCGGCTCTCAATGCTTAATTGCTTGGGCACTTTGACTTTTGACTCAAGTAAGCGCGCTCACAACAAAACCAAATCAACGATTGACTCGATTTAGTAAACTGTCAAATTATTGCAGAATTGCTGATGTTGCAAGTGCCACGCGCCAACTAGCGTAAATGCTGTGCGCGCGAGGTGGTCTGACAGCTGCTGTCAATGTAGCGCTGTCACTGTGGCCAAATGTGGAAATACCATCAGCACATACATGCATGTAGGTATACATGTATGCACTAGCATTCGCTTGATTCAGCGCAGTAAGGCGCATGCGTGCCACAGACGCACATTAATTATAGCGCGCGCTATAAGCTGCTGCTGCAGCCGCTGCGGCAAGTACATTTATGGTATTGCGGCAATTTTGTTCTACAACAGAAATCACACTTTAGCGCATCGTTGATGTGCGCCGCCACAGCCCAACCGCAATCGACGGCCGCCGACCGCTTGTCGTCGCAACGTCCGCCAACCGCCAACCGCCCCGGTCGCTAAAGTTTCCGTTGTCACTGGCGCTGCGCGCGACTTGTAATTGCAACGTACATATGTCTGGGTATTGCAAGTTGACCGGCGTTTTGTTGAATGTGGTCAAAAGCGTGCAACGCGCCTCTTGTTACAAGTGTTGACAATAAACGTCAACAACGCTTGCTTGTTAATTTATTCGCTTGACGCGTTCAATGTGTCAAGTGTCGCCAGATAGATGTAAAAGCTTCGTACACCAGCACACATACACACACCCTCATGTGTTTGTGCTCGTTCGTACATATGTATGTATGTGTAGTGCACACACATTGATGCCAGTTGATGGCCGCACTTGTCACGGTAGGCAGTAAATAAAGTAGTAACATCCATCCGCGGTGCGGAGCTCAAGTGTAAAGTGTATAAAATTGCAATTTGCTGTTGCGACAATGGAAAAACGACAGGCAGCCATAGCCGTCACTGTTGTTGCTGCTATTGTTGCTGCCATCGAACGATATAAATTGGCTGAAATTGAATGAAGCGCAAAATTTGTATCGATTTGTTGTATAGCATCGATGCAGGGGGTAAGTGTGTAATTTATATATAACTGGAGAGACGGTTTATCGAAATTTTCACCTGACTTCAAAGACGTCAATTTTCGTTTACTCCAACTATTTTTTCTCAAAGGCAAGCTCGTACAAAGTAATTAGCAGTTAAGTCTATTGATTATAGACAGCCCAATAAAAAAATTGACCGCCGTACACCTCTGAGTCTGAAGTATTTTTGCAAGACAGTTTTGAAAAAATATTTTTTTTAACATTTTTCGTCATATCTTTGATAAAGAAGGTAATTTCTTTAAGAAAAGGTAGTTTCTCAAGAAGGTAATTTCTTTTATTTTAAACTTCATTGACCTGAAATACCATACCCCGTTCTACTTGTAGTAAGCCATTAAATTAAAGCTCGCAAAACTAATTAAACTTTTGGTAAGCCAGTATTTTGATTTTTGCAGTAAAAGTATTTAAAAGAAAATTATTTTCGATTATAGGGGTCGCCTTTTCACGTTATTCGCCATAACGCCAAGTTGGCCTACCCGGTTACAGGGGTTAACAAAAAAAACACAGTTTTGGACGAGACCGATTTTAATTGATTGCTTGATATTTTACGACTGAGCTTACAAATTAGTTTAATTCTACTTGTAATACTAAGACTAAAAGCTAAGCCCGTGTGATTGCAACGTGAACGGTACTTTTCTGAGTGGGCGTTTACCATGCGACCGCCAATCGCTGAGTTGTGTGAGGTTTGCGTTAGCTTATGTATTATATATAACACATGGGCTGAAAAGTCCCGGACATATCAAAGAAAACACGTTTATTTAGAAAAAAAAACTAGATTTATATTTTGCATCAAGAACAACGCAATCATACCAGCGCCGCTTTAACACTTTGAAGAACGATTTGTCTTTTGCCTCAAAATAGGCCTCAATTTCAGCGATAACCTCTTCATTCAAGCGAAATTTCTTACCCACGACCATCTTTGTAGATTTGCGAACAGCCAGTAGTCGCTGAGAGCCAAATCAGGCAAATACGGTAGATGAGGGAGCAATTCGAAGTTCAATTCATGTAGTTTTGCCTTTGTTTTGATTAAATTGTGACTTTGTGTTTTGTGCTTTGTCTTGAAATTGAGCAAACGCGGCACCCACTTTGAACCGAGGCTTCTCACTGTCAAATGCTCATGCAATATAAAACCAACTCGTTATTTTTATATCTTTACAATGTCAACTAACACACGCAACTTCACTCTTGGATTATTCAAAATAATTTTGTGGATTTTTTTTATGTTTTCTGGTGTTACCGCCTCATTTGGATGGATTTATACATTGGTGGCTCCACGACCATGTTTGAAGTCAGCAAACCATATTTTATAACGCTTTTCAAGCAATTGGTTTGCCATTGTTTTGCTTGAACGATATTTTTTCTCATCTGGAAGTAGAGAAAAATTAGAACACGAAATCCCTTTTGATTCATTATTTTAAAAATAACAAAAGTAGCGTCACTCTGAGCACAAGAACTCACGGACTAATGGATAGAATATCATGAAATTTCAACAGCTGTCTTTTTGAGGTTGATACTAACTGAAAAAGAGGTGAATGCAATAAAATAGTGCCATCTACGTTTGAGGCCCAGGACTTTTCAGCCCAAGTGTTACATATATGTTATAATTGGAAGTTACATCATTAATTGGGGTTTGGCTCCTACTCCTATTTGTGCTCTGCGTCTTGAAGTTATTTCCGAAATTGGATCTCAGAGTATGAAATATCGGTATTTGTAGTGTACGAGTGTATTTCCAGAGCCTCAAGAAAGAATTTAAAAACTGCATACAAAATAAATCCCTAATAATAAATAGCTGCCTTGATTTTACCTTCGATAATACGCGACTGCGCTTTAACTCACTGAAATCACGGATACCGCTGAAAACTTATTGCTAAACTAAGGCCATAAAGTAGTTTTTATTATAAGAAAATGTTAGCAAGGGCAGGTCGCCCACAGGGAGTAGTTAATTTTGTACTAGTGACCTTAGCGACTCTTTACCAGATGACCTAACAAATAATCAAAGTCAAGGACAAGTATTTTGATTAGCCTCCCTAAGCAAGAATAAGTTCAAAGACTCTGAGCCTCATTCACAAAATGTGAATTTTGGTACTGCTAATCAGGGTTTAGTTTTAAAGCGAAGGTTTGTATTCAAATTTACAAATGTTTAGATTAGACGCCGCAGAGTGGTGCCCTTTCGCCTCTACTTTGGCTAGTTGACGTAGAGCTATTGACGAAGTTCTGATAATGCTATTTAAGGGTGGAGTTAATGTAATAGCATACGCCAACGATTTGGTCCTGATGGTATTGGAACCATTTCCCTCAGTCATGACTGAGATTTTGGAAAGGCTGTACTGGCTGTACTCAGTCTCTGAGTTGCCACTTGCGGCTTCCGATTCAACTCTGACAAAATGAAGCTGGTGCTATTTACCAGAAAATATAAACCTTTACTCTTTCGACTTCCCAAATTAAACAACCACGTTCTCCCACTCTCATCGGAAGTTAGGTATCTTTGAGTGATACTTGACTCCAAACTCCATTGGAAGCTACACATTGAAACTCGGGTAAAGAAGATCAGCATAGCTTTCTATTCCTGCAAATCTATGTTCGATAAAAAATGAGGACTCAAGCCACAGGTCGTGCTGTGGATGTATAACGCAGTAGTTTTGTCAATTTTAACGTATATATGCCTATTTCAGTGGGAAGCTCTTCGGAAGGGCTATAATAACACTAAACTAGAGTTCGAGGATCGTACTAGGGCAATCTTTCCAAATAGGCAGGATTGATCGAAGGAAAAATATGCACCGAAACTTGCAGCTCTATCTCCACTGACGGAATCTCCACTGGAATCGGGAGTCGGAGCAAGGGTTTTCTCAAAATTGGCCAATTTATCTATCTCCGTTAAATTGCCAAACACTGCTAGTATTTTCCAAGCAGAAGTCTTTGCGATTCTGCAGGCATGCAAAATGCTTAGAGAACGCGGGAGCAATGGAGATATTAACATTTGCTCCGATGGTAAAGCCGTGATCACGGCTCTGACGACGCCATGGTGCAGAACGAAATTAGTAAATTCCTGTAAGGAGGAGATCAAATCACTTGGGGGTGCAGGTAACATTCCTATGATCTGGACTCCAGGACGTAGGAACATAGAGGGAAAGGAAATTACTGATGAGCTTGCCAGGAAGGGGACTGGATAGACCAGCTCATCATCAGATAGCTCCTACGCGGTCATCATCATCCCCCTGACAGTTATTAAAGGGGAACTGCACAATTTATTTCTCAGGAAAGCGCAGAAAAGATGGAACTCCATTTCTGGCAATGCCAGACTGGCACTTCAACCATTTCACCTACCTATCTACCTACCTAGATTAGATTACATTTGTGGGGGGTTGGACAAGTCTAAGCACTCAGTCAGGAAGACCATTGCACTACACTCAGATAGGTTACAGTGGAATGAATAGAGAGACGTTACAATTGTTCAATAACGACTTAAGCAATTTTTAGCCATATGCCGTCTTGTACTCAGAAAATTTAGTCAGCCAACCATCGAAAAAATTGACAAAATCATGCATATCGTGAGCACTTAATCTATTGCGGTGGAACTGAAGAACCACTTCCATAAATCACCAGCAGAAACTCGATGTGCGGGTGCTAAACGAGCGAAAAAACACATTTTGGACCAAATTGACGCTTACGATTTCTTACCGAAGCAAACTGAAACCGAAGCATTTTTGAAGCGGATAGTAACTGGCGGTGTAAAATGGATTTTAGTTAAGAGAAATAGCTGTAAATTACCGCCAAGACAGGATTAACGATCAAGAAGACTTTGCTTTCACGAGATTGGAAAGGTTTCATCTGCTATGAGCTGCTCCGCTCGAATCAAACGCTCAACAACTGAACAGACTAAAGCAGACGATTGATTAGCAGTTATTTAGTTCTCAGAACCCAGATGCTGCATGGTGCTAGTGGTGCTGCTTCTTTATAAATGTAAAACTTGTTATTATGCAAATTTAACAATCAATAAATAAATAAAAAGCATGCAAGTTGGCTAAATCACAGCTTTACTTCATGAATTTGATACCTTCGTCCCTTCGAGTAGAGGAAGTTTTATTTTACAAAGCTGGAAGCGCTTTGGCATATCAGTTCCTCGCAATGCTCCGGATATTTTGGTCAGTTCCCAGCGGGAAATTTACTTTTTAGATAAAATAATTTCTACTAATTAATAATAGTTTTTGTTGCTGATTATTCTGCCCGCCATTAAAGCCATCGCCCATCATTGGGCATAGAGGCTTTCAAAGTAAAGCAAAACAAGGCGGAAGCAGTAAAGCCCTCATTAGGCTGGCACCTATTTTGTGCTAATATTTCAGATTAGCTTTCACCCATAGCACGGCGTGAAAACCCACGGCTTTCTATCATATTTACACACCCACGAAAATAAGCTCTGCTTCCTCAGTTAGTAATAAGCATTTGGCAGTGACAAAGTTTTGAGGATGTTCCTTCCGAAAAAAGGCCACTGATCATGAAAAGTAACTTAAATTTCACTTTTAACTTTTGCATCTTTTCAGCAGTGTGACTCGTAACTAAATTACTAAATTACCAAAGGTGGCTCTATTGATTTTTTCGCCAATCTAAGTGATTTTACAACTAGAAAATATATGGATTTTTCTCTTCAAAAATACCACCAATTTTAGCCGAAAGTGGCATGAAAAATGCTAATTACACGATACAATACCCATTTGCACTTTCGAGTGTGTGCATACAACAGTTAAACGTTTTGTTTAAACGAAATTAGTCGAGGTTTTCTCCAAAGGCGTTGCAATGGAAATATTGAGGGCTTTCGCGAAAATGAAGTAAGCAAATATGACCAAAACAAGCAGAAATAGCTAAGAGGAAGAACTCGCCCCTTCTGAGTGCACAAGCAGCTATTTAATTCAATTGCGACGGCCACCATTTCTACCGACGGTAATTGCGCATTTTAACCCACTTTCCGCAGCTGAACAGAAGTCAACGCTACTGGAATTTGGAAATGTATTAAAATGTAGTGAAAAAGCGTCGGTTTTATGGTTACGCAAAGGCGAATGCGAAATATTTGAATTATTAAAGAATTTACTAAATGAAAATATTTCCTGATGCCTAACTGGAAATTACCTTATCGAAGCCAACTTCAATAACAAAGGTCACTTAACGTCAATCATGGTACTATAAGATGGCGCAATATCAATCATCAGGATGTGTTTTTAATATATTTTTTATCAAATAAAAAGAAAAAAAATTATTTTGAGTAGTAGAAATCTTTAGCTTGACCTTTACGCGTTGCTCCAACTTCGTTTCTGTATAACTTTTTTACTAAATTAAAGCAAAAAACTATTTTGAGTAATGGCAATTTTTATTCTGGCCTCAGTTGCTTGACTCTTTGGAAACTGCAGCTATCTGGTTCACATGGATACCATTCGCAAAGATTAATTTCACGCCGCCAGCTACTTGGATTCAACTTTTTTCAGCGCAATAAAACTGGCTTCCTTAATGATGTACCAAGCAGCAAGGCGTCGGTAGTCTCCACTTTCTAAAAGTTGAAAGTTATCCAATTTTTTTAATAACATTTAAAAGAAAATTATTAAATACAAAATTTAAACAAATTAAAATTTAAAAAACTTAAAACGCGAGCTTATTTTAAATAGTTTCATCTGTGAATTTTAATTGATTTTTTTTTTCTACCCGAAATATTTAAAAAATGAAATTTTTACTAAATTTTTTAAGTAAATTAATTTTTAAATAAAAAATTACGAGCCTTAAAGTCATAATGTTGTCAAGCGATTCACTGAATATTCACAAACAAGTAAGTTACCTACCTTCTGTTTGTTTATTCGTGGCACTGACGTCATCGGTTGTCAAAATCCCGCAAAATAAAGTAGTGGTTTTCGGAAGGCGCTACCTTCTGCATCTATACATCGTGGGGTGTTTGGTGCGCTTTTATGATGAAAAAAAGAACTAAATCTGTAATACTAATTTTCAATTGATACTATTATATAAAATTTTGCCTCATCAGCATAACAAAATATTATTTTCCGTCCACTAGTTGTTATTTCAGCGGCATCCAAACAAACAAGTAGTAAGCGACACAGCCAAAATATTTGCTGTAAAACTGAAGATGTCGAAACAATTCTCACGGAGACATTCTGAGTCCCAGCGTTATAATAGAGCAAAATGGTTAGCAGAAAGGTCTAGAGTTCACATACCATTCATACATTTATTTTACGGAAGGGTCCAAAATGGTGCAACGAGTAGCAGCGGCCGTCCTTTGTTCGTACTTTGATCTCCAATAGGCGTTCAGACTTTCTAATTACTGCAATATTTTCCAAGCTGAAATTTATGCCGCAACAAAATCAGCTGAATTGGCTCTGAAATTAACTCCTCTTTACACAGAGAATTCTTAAATATGCTGTCTGAGCAGTATCCACTGTTTTTGGCACCTAAAGAAATTCAACCCCTTTTGAAATTTGAAAAAAAATAGAACCAAGAAGCACCGAGAGAATGGTAAATTCTAAAATACTCAGGCTAAAAAGGCCATTGTATTCGAAGCTCTGGAAAGTACAATACTCGGACAAACATTTCCACTGATTGCGAAGCGACTAATAAAGCAATTATGGCTCCTTGGACTAACTCGTAATGTGATCAACAGTGCAGATCCAAATTGGATGAACTCTGATGAAATGACGCGGTCACTATGTACTGACACCAGGACATAAATGAATATGGGAATAGGATATGAAAAGGCCGATGGGCTCCTAAAGCGAGTATCCGCTTGCGAAGTTTGAGCACCTCAGACATATACCCATCACTCTCCTTTCTTAAAACGGAACTAAATAAAGAACCAGCTCTGGAAAACTAGTCGATGTGGCAACACTCAACCTCGTACAAAACTGCCAAAATTATGCTAAGGACTTGGAATACGAAAACTAAAAACCTTATTTTATCACTCTCTAGAAAAGACTGCTAGCGATAAAAAAGAACGATGTTGCAAATGACGCTCATTTTTGAGATAATTTCGGTAAAGTATCTGCAAGCAGCAGTGATTAAAAACAAATATTTAAAATTTGAAAATAAATTTACACAGAAAAAACAAAAATTATTATTTTTTTCAATCAATTGACAGCTTCTCTTTTTTATTTAGACCTGTATTCTTCAATTCTTCTATTACCTCTCTTAATATATTATAATTTTTCAAGTTATAAAACCCCCACTGTGTGCCATATTTTGGGGGGCATGCAGAGCAAGTCAATGTGGAAAAATGAGAGTTGATGTCATAAGATATTTGAGTGAGAAGAGAAAAACAGTTGAGCAGAAAGAAAAAGTGCAATTTAGTGTGCATGACATGACTGGAGACATGTCTTGCTGAGCGTCACACATGCAGAGAAAGGAAGTCTGATGAATGCGGTAATTATTTTAAAAAGTATGTGCTATCCCTTTCGAAAATACAGCGGAATTTCCTCGACGATTTTCCCTTTCATGCCTACAGTTTGTAGGGCGTCAGGTTTCTGCTTGCAACTGGGAATGTAAAAAAAGTAATATATATAAAAATACCCTGCCCCATACATATGCACAGAGATAGGGCAAATATAGTTTTCATAAAAATTACCGCTAAATATATCGTCGCTGACCACGCTATTTAGAGCATGCACGGGTTAAGCGCCAGCCCGGAGGCAAATTCAGTCTAGCCAAATTAAATGGGGAAATGGTCATCTAACGAGAGCGCGGGCCACGTAGAGGCAAGGCGAGCGAAAAAATTACCCACTCGAACGCGCCTTCAAAAGTGTAATTTATTGTTGTTTATACAAAATAATGGCACTGCCTACTTGTTGCATGCACCACAGCCACTGCAAGCACTTAAACGCCCTTCAATATGGTATATATATTATATCCGTATATATATATATATGTGTGTGTGTGTGTGAGTGTGCATGTAGCAGCAGCAGCAACAACAAGTAGCCATCATAGCCACTAACAATCGTCTTGTGGTAGGTTAATTTTATTGGCCAAATAAGCAGTTACTTGCCGCGCCGACGACAAGCGAGCGCAACGTGCAACATTTAATGAGGCAACAATGCGAAAAACGCGCTGAAGCGAAATGTAGCGAACTGACGACGAAAATGGAAATGAAGGAAATAGAAATTAACATAAACCAAAATGTTTGCATTGCACTTGGGCGGTACGCAGCGCGCGGTGCACTGCAGCAGCGCTGGTGGTTGGTGGTGGCATGGTGGGTGGCTAGCCAGCGCGAATGCATGGGCCATGAAGCAGGTAAGCAAAAACAATTAAAGGTAATGCCAAGCAAAAAGTATACTCATTGTTGCAGTGCTGCCTACCCGCCGCAAAATTTTGCATTGAGTGCAACAAAGCACTCAAGTGGCAGTGCAGCAAGTAAGCTGCTGTATAACCTGCTGCGTTCCAGGGAAACTTCATATTTTGCGGTCAACTACGCCAGCGTGTGAGAGTGTAGTGATAGTGGTGTTGTTGCTGGCGATGGTGGCACAAATTAAAATGGCTTGCCACAGGTCAGGGGCACACCAGTTTTGCATACGTTTCTGCTTCTGCTTCTTCTTCTACTTATTCTTTGGCGCTTTGCTAAAACTATTCTTGCACGCAGCAATTTTCGCCGACGGCTAAATTCGAAATCCCGCATTCACTGCGAACGGCACACACACACACACATGTGTGTGATGCAGGCGTTTTTCTGGCAAACATAATTTCTATAATTCCACTCCACTTTTGCTTTTCCAATTTTCCGTTTTTCGCGAAATTTTCACATGATTCATGCCACCATCGCCACCGCTGCAGCCGCCGCCGCCGCTTGCAGCGGAAAATCACCTCATGGAAATGAGAACTTGAACTTTTCAACCGGCCACAAGCGCTACACACATACACACACAGTGTGTCTGCTATGGGTGATTTCTGCCCTCTTAGCGCTTGTTATTGTTTTCGTCAGCAATCAAAGCGCCTGCATCATTGCCGCTTGCAACGCGCTCGCTTTTGCCACAGCACTACGAGTAAATCGTGCATTTCGTGCAACGCGTGCAACTATGTCCTAGCTTAAAGGACGAGGTAGCGGGATCTACACCCGTCTATTATTGTGCGCTCCAAAAATGTTGCACGTTGTTAACGAAAGTGCAACAACAAAATCCGTAGCTAGTTACTATTGGACTAAAGGAAAAAGAAGAGCGCAAACTGTGACAACAGCAGCAACAACAACATTGAATTGGATTGAATCGCACTTGCGCACCATAAAGATCGCACTTGATCAGCCAATTTCGGCGGTCAATGTGCGGCAACGTGCAACATCATGAGCACCAACACATACATATACAAACATACATATGTACATGCAACACACGTGGGTATTCGTATTTGGGAATTAGAAACAAAAATGCGCATGGCAATTTTCCACTTATTTGCTGTGCAATACCAGTTTCCGCTGGACTTCCACCCGTCGCACAGTGGGCAAAACGAATTGAATAAGTGCACGAAATTGAGCCGAAATGAAACGGGTATGAGAAATGGACGCAGAAATTGTAGTTGTGTCTTGCTGGTCGCATTGTTGCCTATGCCAGGGCAAGAAGGCCTTTCAAGAGTTGCGCTTATGAGGCGTGTGTTCACAGCCTGACCGGATGCCAAGATGGAATCGTCTCAGCCGTACCTATATCAATCAACCTAATACCGACGGGCTTTTCCATGGGACGGGGGTAGCCACTTAGTTCACCAGCCATTTCTGCTGAGTTTCTCCCCAACGCACTCAGATGACAACCGCAACCAACAACTCCGAGATCCAACATCCAACGCCATACATGGAAAGGATAAATCAAATGACTAAGTACGCAATTGAGTAGTAAAATCCGCTCTCGACGAACAAAACTAGCACTCTGTAAGACTTTCATCATGCCCGCCTTATCGTATTGCGCAGAAGCTTGGACGAATACAATATCCGCTGAGACGCCCCTTGGAGTATTTGAGAGAAAGATTCTGCAGAAGATTTTTGGACCTTTGCACGTTAGGGACGACGAGTATCGTAGGTGATGAAAGAATGAGATGTATGAGCTTTACGACGACATACGCATAGCGCAACGAATAAAGTTCCAGCGGCTACGTGGGCTATGCTATGTCGCACTGAAAGTATTTGATGCGGTACCAGCTGGTGGTAGCAGAGGACGAGGAAGGCTTCTTCTGCATTAGAAAGATCAGGTGGAGAAGAGTTTGACTGAACTTGGTGTTTCTAACTGGTATCAGCCAGAGTGCAACACATGGCAGCGATCTGGTCCATACCCCATTTACAGGTGCAGATTCTAAATCCGATGTTAGACTGGAAGACTCCAGCATATAAGCTTATTTTAAGCAACGTTACTTCCACGATAGAACAGACGAAGCATTTAGGCTCCTGGGTACTCTATTAAAGTTGGTTGGTTGGTTAAAGTGGTACCTCATCTCCAATCCAACTAGCGCTTCCGTACCATCTTGTTGCCACATCTCCGCTACCAACTTGTTTAACTGTCATTTACAGCATTTCTTTTTTCTCCAGTTGTTTACAATTGAGTGTTGCGAAGGAAGCCCATTTTAGCTGCTTGTTCGTCAATGGACCAGAAACCAGTTATCAGCGCCGTGAGTCTGCAGGCATCCCATGCAGGCATTCGTTTCATATTATCAGACGTTTGTTTGTGGCTGTAGGTGGGCCTTAATATTCTGCTAACTTTGCATGTTGTCTGTTCACTCCATCTGGCGTCCATTTTAAAGAAATTGCATTCCTGATTGCATCCAGTGGTGCGAATACCGATTCTGCAAGAATGTTATTCATGGCAGATCCTCGTATTGCCAATTCGTTCGCTTTTTCGTTTCATTCAATATTCCGATTTCCCGGGACCCAGTTTAATATAAGTGTATGGTTTACACTCAAGGTGATAACTCAAGGGAACGGTAAGAAAGGCCGTATTGCAGACTTTTTTCTAATTGAAAAATCGATGCTTCATAGAAACCTCTAATTTCAGAACAAATTTATTAGTAATGTTTTTCTAAGAAGTTCGCTAAACCGCAAAATCTGCATCTAGTCCAAATAGCCTTAAATTTGGTAAAATGCAACACTGTGCACCTTAACAGCGAACGCAACAACACCCACGATTTTACGCGTGCTGCAATCATCAGCCGCTACACTGGCTGAAGTTGGTGTTGCGCAACTCACTGGCGGTGGTGGGCAATGAGCGATCACAAAAACGCGATCACGCTTAAAGTGGTGCTGGAGAGTACTCTGGAAACCGCTTCCTTCTGCCACTTATACACTTTTATGCGCACTCCCATACCAATACGGCACCCAACAATGCCAATGCTCCAAATGACCTGACTTGTTGCAACACAACAACAACTTTATCAACAGTGCGGAAATATCTCAAATTGGCCCATTAAATTTGCCAAACGATCTGCGCGTCCGCCACCTCCACCAGACCCGTCATAGCATTTTTGGTTTTTGCCACAGCTTTTGAGTTTATATGGTAAACGTGTGTGTGTACGTGTGCATGTGTGTAGATAAGTATGTGTGTATAACTCCTCCAATCAACGCTGTTGACTGCTATTTGCGGTCACTTCGTGCGTCTAACTGCCATCAAACCACCCGCTCGTCTCAACCAATTCCCGCACGCCCAAAAAAAAAAAACAAAAAAAAAAGTTGGCTGCACTCATCGGTTGCGCATTGAATGCGTTGTTGCACTGGTCTCTATATCTACACCTCGCTAAGTGGGTGAATGTTCCGCCGAATTTAAGACTACGAGTATTGAATGTGCCATGTTGTTACTGTTGTTGGCCCACGTTTGTGCGCGCCTTACAACATTTCTAATTTAATTCTCAATTTCATGTAGCTCTATCTACTGCCTGATTGTGTGTATTTATTTTTTCTTTTTTTATTTTTATTATTTTTTATTATGCTTTTTTTTTGTGATGCTCGCGATCTGTTGTCCACCAACGTCTCACACTTTACGAGTGGACGTCCGAAAGTCGTGATTTGAAAATTGTTTCTTCGCCGCTTCGGGATGAGTTAAGTGCGGATTTTCACGCAACGACACGCAGCGGCGATCAGATGCGATGATGGGAGTGTGAACGTGACCTGAAATAAATATGTTTGCCAGTATATCTATTGCATCTAATGGCAGTGACGGTGGTGGTACACTCGCATTGGCAATGCTGCGGTGTGAGGCACTTTACGAATTGATGTGATGTGAGCGAAAATTGAGTGAAGTATGGAAGCATCTAATTCACCCTTGTTTGGCGGCATTAGAAAGTCATTAAAGCTAAAGCATTGCCTGGGGCCAGAGTAACTACGCAAAGTACATACGCGTACATGCACATATTTTAATAAATTTATATTATTTCTATATTATATAGACTGGCGAAATTGTGTGACCGTCAAGTCATTTCTAGAGCTATACCAAATAGTTCCATAGTCTATTAAAAGTGCATTTAATAAGCATTTTATAGCTGTTATAACTTATTTGTTTTCGCAAATAAAAATTTACTTTTAGATAAATCGAATGGTTTTGCTTGAAAGGATAGAAAAATGTTAATGACTTGCGCCGCACTATAATCCATAAATGGCCGCATGCTGAGTGAAAGAAGTGAGCGCCTTTACATGCTGCTAAAGATGCTTGTAAGGCCTTCAATTAGTTACATTGTAGGTACTTCAAAGATTAAACAAACAGGTATTGTATATAACAAATGTTACAGCTACAGCCGTTGGAAAATATTAAAGGCGATGCGTTGGCGGCCATATATGCGCATATTTTATCAAGTACGGACCCGTAGCGGTACTTTTTGCGCTTATATATTTTTTATTTTTATTTATTTATTTATTTAAAAGAGTAACAGTTATTAATAACTATTCCACTTACGAAATAAGGACTGGCTGTCAGGGCCTTCGGCTTATGGTATTTTAACGAGAGTAATAATATAGGTAAGTAACTACACAAGAGGATGGGAGAGAGCAGTTGAGGGAGTATTAGAAGATTAGTGGGTAGTGTGAGTTTGACCGGAGTATAATTTTATATAATGTATGTATATCTAGTTTTCGCAAAGAGTTAAAGTTTTAATTTAGTTAATTTAATAAATTTACAAATTAAGTTAATGCTATTGTCATCTATGTTGTTGAGTAGCTTTGAAAGTTCAAGGTTAGGATGAATTGCATTTCTAGTGCATTTCAATCCTGGGCAGGTATCGAAGAGGTGTGAAGTCGTGTAGTCGTCTGAGTTGCAAAAAGGGGACGCTGGTTTGATTGTGCCGTTTAGAATATGTACATGGGTGGCTATAGTGTGACCGATTCGAAGGCGTGTAAATATCTTGAGGTTCTTGGAAGGCATGTGTGTAGGATATATGGGCTTGATGCCAGTAGGGTTGTACTTTTTTAGTGGTGTTGATAGTTAAACCATTGGCTATTGTAAGCATCCTGAAGAGAATTTAGTATAATTTACCGAATATCTTTGGTAGTAAAATGTGCACTAAAGTGAAGGGGTTCTTGGGCAGCTTCTTTGGCTCTAGTATCAGCGCACTCGTTGCCTTGTATTCCGGCATGACCCGGAACCCACATGATCCTTATGGAATTTTTATTTGATACGATATTATTTCGGATTTCAGTAATTATTGGAGTTTCGTTAGAGTGGTTCAATATACTCGTAGCGTCCATTACGGATTTACTATCGTTGCCAATAATGAATTGTCCGCCTTTGTTGGAGGTATAAACTACCGCTTCAAGTAATGCAGCTACTTCCGCTGTGAATACTGAGCAGTAGGAAGGTAGTGCCCCGACTGAGATTGCGACACCAAGCTGGTTTGTGACTGCAAACAATGTACTGGTGTCTGTTTTAGATCCATCGGTATAAACGAATTCCCATTCGTTTCTTAAACCAGCAACGATTTCATTGAAATGGTGGACGTATTCATTAGAGGAGGTGGACTCTTTGGGGAATTTTAGCAAATCCGCGATAAAAATAATTTTTGGATTCAAGCCTGGTGGGAAAACTGGGATTGGTGGCAAAATCGCATCTGATGTGACATTAAGTTTGTGCATTAGTTCAACACAACGTTGTATGGTGGACGGTTCGCGGCTATTTTTATGTTGTTGCTTCGCTGAGTTTACCAGTCCAAGTAATACTATTTATTTGCTGTTAATATATTTGCTGTTGTCCCATGCATTGAAATGCATTCATTTATATATTTCTAGGGTTTGTCGCAGGGTTCCTCATAGTTGAATGGGTTGGTGCGTGACTACCATTCGGAATTCACAGAGAGAACGTAGGTTCGAATCTCCGTGAAAGACCAAAATGAAGAAAAAGTTTTTTCAAATTGCGTTCGCTTCTCAACAGGAATTGACAAACCTCCGAGTGCATTTCTGCCATGAAAAAGCTCATCATAAAAAAAAACTATCTGGCGTTCGGATTCGGCTTAAAACTGTAAGTCCCTCACGCACGCCACAAATAGGAAGAGGAGCTCAACCAAAAATGTTGTTTGCGCCAATTATATGTATACGAGGTGGCCCCCCCTCCTCCCCCCTCGTATCTTTTTCTACTTTTCAACGTAGTCCCCTTTTAGAAAGATACACTTCTTCCAACGCTCCGGCGAGGACTTCCCCGTTTGAACTAAAATGTTTTCGCGCGACCAATTTCTTCATGTTAAGGGACAAGAAATAGTCGCAGGGAGTCGCTGGGGGTACGACAGCAATACATGCAGCTTGGCGGCGACAACACCAGATGAAAGTGATTGTGCGTTAACATGGTGAAACATCACCTTTTTTCGCCAAATGTCTTATTCAATGTTTTCTGTGGCCTTCTTCCTTTTTCTAAAAAGTTCACGAGGATGGCGCCGTTCGTATCCCAAAAAATCATCGCTATTCCCTTTCCGGCCTATGGAATTGTCTTCGCCTTCTTTTTGTCCGTTTCATCGGAAGAAATCCATTGTTTTGATTGTTGCTTAGTTTCTGGTGTGTAATGGCGCATCCAGGTTTCATCAACGGTGACAACTCGACTCAAAAATTCTTTCGGATCTCGCTTATATTGCTCCAAAAACTGCTTTGAAGTTAACAGCCACATCCACTTCTTGTGAACGGTGAGCAATCGTGGCCCCCATCCGGCCGACAATGTTTTCATAGCCAACTTATTATGTAAAATATTAATTGCCGTTCCGGTCGACTCACCTCCGACCTCTGTTACTTCGCGCACTTCGTTCGTCGATCGGCGAGAATCTTGTCGTGGACTTTTTTAATGATTTCCTCAGTAACCACGTCTGCCGAGCGTTCCGGTCGCTACTCATCAAAAACCGGATATTCGCCCACGTTTAAATTCGTTGAACCAATATCTAACTGTGGTCATAGATGGCGAAGCGTCCAACTTTGCTTTTACGAGTATCTTTTCTCCTCTCATTTTTTCCCATCCTAAAACAAAAAGCGAATTACCGAATGATGATGCTTTTTCCACCTTAGCGAACATCACGAAACACGTCTCACTCGAATAACTGCCAACCCAAACTAGCCAATCAATTAATCTAAAACTTATTTTGTCGTCGCTTGATAGATGGCGGCACACGATGCTAACACCGACTTTCTTCAGGAACGCCCGCTGTCATCAAACACGGGTATTTATTGAACCGTCCTTGTATACACAGAAATATACAAATTTGTATGAGTATTGCTCGCCCATAAGAAAGTTTTGGCCATCTCTGCTTTAAATATACCTAAAAAATGGTATGCTTAGGAGGATTAAATACTAACCGTATTGAAAACTTTAAACGCGTTTTTCTCGAAACTACATTTCTCAACCCGTACCCATAACTCGAAATAATCTTAGATTTTTTAACTTCATATTCATAACTACACTTTGCACAGAGGAATGGAAGAATTGTTTCGATTACAGGGAGCATACGGTAGTTGAGGACATGCATAGTACATGTGGCTGGAAATTAATGAAACCATTACTGCTGTTTTTCGGATAAGACAGGACTACAACTTAACTCAAGAAATGACGGAAGAATGAGGAAGTTCTATGAAATGTCCCCTACGTTAGCCACAAAAGAACAAGACAAAACAGGCTTTCTGCTATTCAGAGACTTAAAGAAGACATCTCGCTCTATATGACGGAGAATTTCAAGTCCAACAGGGCAAAGCCTATGAAAGATTTCTGAATACATTCGATTATATTTATTTAGATAATCTGGTATGATCTCCGAATAAAACCGCAATATTCAAAACATAATCAAATGAAATCTATACCTACCTGTACAAAGGTGCTTAAAAGTATAAGGATCAGAGAAGCGTGAACAACTACGATGAACAAAATCGAGCATAGAATATGATTTTGTAGTTAATATTATTGAAAAGTGAGGTATACGTCAGAAGAAACGCTAGGTTCTTAATTGATGCTTACATCGTTTTGTTGGGTGTTTTGCTGAACTCCTACTTGTGATGTAGGCTTGATGTTTTCCCCCAAATGGCGGGATTTACAGTTTTAAGTCATCTTTGAACAGCAACTGGATTTTTTTTAGTACATTTTTCATGGCAATAATACAGTCGTAGTTCGAGCTGCCTTAATTTTCTCTACAAAACGCATTCACCAATTTGATACGAACAATGCGTAGTTGAAAGTTTTTTGACTTTCGGCAACAGAAATCGTGCATAGCCGCCAACAGCCTACATAAGAATCATGGCGGAGCAGTCAGTTGAGTACAGATCGGTGCTATATCTATGGTTTGTCGTCTTCGAAGAGGCATTCGATAGAGTCGTTCACGCTGTAATATGGAAAGCACTGACATGTAAAGGAGTGCTGCCAAAGCTTATACCGATAAGCCAATTGTAGGGTGCTACATAACAACTCACTAAGCAACAAAATCCTAATGGGTTCTGGGGTCCGGCAGGACTCCGTTTTGTCCCCACTACTATTTAATATTGTTCGAATGCAATGCGCAAAGGAAGAGGTGTCACTTGTGGTCCGCACAGTGGTATTAGTGACCTTGACTGTGCAGGCGATATCTGACTGCTTACGTATAACTTTAGTTACGTTGCCACAAAATTCAAGCCCTTGCAAAAGTTGCAGCCTGTTATGACCTCAATATTAATAAGACCAAAACACTGCGAATCAAAGCAACGACTAACTACGCAATAAATAGGCAGCCGCTCGAAGATGTCAACTCCTTCTACTACCTGGGTAGCATTATTACCACCGATGGTGGATCTGGAGCTGAAATTAAAAATAAAATAAAATTAATAAGAGACTTTAGAAAGTAAGGGCAATTACAACCAGTTTGGAGGTCTTCCTTTTTGTCAACACGCATCAAAATACAAGTTTTCAACTTCAATGTAAAGTCAGTACTCCTATACGGCTGTGAATCGTGGAACATGACTGGCGAGCATTGCATTGTACTCACACGCCAATCTGACCCCATGATTTCCTTGATTTTATCGACATTTTGGAGTGATTTTATTCGACATAACGGAACTATTGTATTCATCACTTTACTCTTGCATTGGATAGTGTATTGGTTTGTAAACAATACACCCGTTTTGGCTACCCGCTCCGACATTCGAACCTAGGTTTTAGTGATACTGAATTTCCAATTTTCTCTTTTCTAGCCTTTTTATGAAACCCTGTAACATATAATTGGCTTCATCAAACTATCCAATAATTCTATAATTTTTTTGAAGCTTAATACCGGCTTGAAATCACCGTGTAACATGGCCCGCTGCGATTTATACACCATAAGATTCACCAGAAACATCTCAGATTTGTTTACTTCGCCTATAGTTTAAATGTTGAATTCTCTTCGCTCATTTGTACTCACTTGACCGCACGCAGTATTTGCCATTCTTGCGTGTTCACTTGCGTCACCGTGAGTTCGCGGTGTTAATGTGCCACCTATGCCACATTACCACCAAGATCATTTACACGCTACGATTGCACAAAATGCCAAATCGTCATATCCGAGCGCAGCGATCTAAGCGAGCGTAGCAGCGTAAAATGTGGCATGTAGAAATGCCACTAATCCTTCACCGTTGCTACTTCCTGCTCGATAACTCATATAGTTACGGGTAATAGTTCTACTTGTACGTAAGTGAGATATGTCGATCGTGTTACAAACGCTTTTGGCCCTTACGCAGACGCAATACACGGCATAGGGTACTCAATCTACTGCCCCTCTCTTATCGCATTCAACACCGAAATGCATCGCTTCCGACGGACGATTCGTTGCAGTCGCAATTATGATTGATCGGCTCGCAAAGTTCAGAGGTCAATTGCTGCAGATCATGAGGCACCAGCAACCAAGCACATCGCAATATGGGAGTGGGTATGTGTATGTGCAACAGTTAGGCTTAGCTGGCATATTTTTTTATAGTTCATTGCTGTTGTGGCAACTCTTTTTCTCAAGCGTTCCTGTCTTGGCCTTCGTGCAACACATCCGTTGCGCTGCAATTATTGCAATCGATACGTAGAGGCAATAAATTTTTCTCGTATTACGTTGAGGGCAGGTTTTCTTAAATGCCTGTTGTCTGTTGCCCGTTGCCCGAACGCTTATTGGCAACTTTACACTTTCAAGCTGGCGAAATTGTATTTGAGTTTTCCTAATGCAGCAGCTCAGAAGGAACAGGAACACAAGCAGTGGCAGTTACAAACAAGCGCAAGCAGTTGCACGTTAGTAACTTTTCGGACGCTGCAATCAATCGAGATCGCAATCGCCGCCTTTTAATGCTTTGATTCCCATTACTCTTTTTTTTTTGTTTTATTATAGCCCAACATTGCGTTGCTATCCGCTGCACCGGTAGCTATAGCAGTGGCAGTGGCAGGCCGCAGCAACAGCTACCATAGCTACCTCATTGGTATTGCACCGTTTCTGTGGCAACTGCCTCAGTTCATCCTCAACCAGGGGCAACATCAAGATGTTAACTTGCGAAGAAATTTCTCGCAACAGTTGTTGTTGCTATTTTTGCCACTACCGCCACGCTCACTCAATCGTGATCGATTACCGATCGAATATTGCTTTTATTGTTCTTGTTGTTGCGCTTATAGCTGCTCCTGAAATGTTGTCCTTTTGCTCTTTTGGTTCGCGATGGATTCGATATGCGGCGACAGATTCGTTACAGACCAGTCGTGCTGGCAGCAAAAAACAAAAAAAAAACAAAGAACGGCAACTGTAGCAACAACAACGATAATAAACTAATGTATTGTTGAATTTGTTGGCGTAAATGTGCGATATGAGAACTGGAACTGTTCAATCTATATAAAAAGGCGTATAGTAATATGACTTTGCTTCCGCAAACATTTCATGGAGCGCAGTTATTTTTGCCGATTTGTAAGTTTTTTGCGCTCCTCTCCACTTTAAGCAACAGGAGCAGGTGGTGATCGGCTGATATAACTTAATAGAGCTCTTGGTCAAGCATTGAGTACGAAGCAGAACGAATCCTAATTTTTCGCAATATTATAAAGCTGTCACATTTTCTAGTTTTGTCGAGTTCCATATTTCGTTCTTATGTCTTTTCAAGTTCCGAAGTAATTTCCTCATAGTAAAAGTTACCCAGTGTTGTGCCCTCTAAAAATCCTTTAGTCCAACGACGAGGCTATCACGAATGGATGTAGACTGAATGATTTCACAGAGTCTCAATCGAGCTACGATGTACGATATATATCCATCAAATGAAATGAAAGGAAGCTTGGAAGCGAATGGATATTGTGAATGACTTAATGCACAACGCACCGCAGAAAAAGTCACGATCTCAAGATGAAGGACTGCGACTGCCACACATAGATAGTATCTTCACCATTTAGATCGCCATCCTGCTGCGGATCACATATCGCGTTTTCAGTTTACTACTAAGAAAGGATTTATTGTATTTCATCAATCTCGACATGTGACCCCGCATGATACAGAGTGAAGCGGATAAAAAAAAAGAATGGCACTTGCAAACTCATTTGGGAATCGGGCGCAATGCGAGATGTTTGGGAATGGTATCGCGAATTGACGGCGGAGAAAAAGAAGCGACTACGAAAGGTATTTAGATAGTTTTATGAGAAACTTTTTCATGGCAGAAATTCGTTCGGAAGTTTGCCATTATCTGTCGAAGGGCGACTGCTATTAGATTCATGCACGAAGATTCGAACTTACGTACTTCCGAGTACTAGTGACACTACAGCGGTCGAATTCGATTAGCAGGCAAAAACATAGGTTTATTTTTATTTGGTTATCCTTGTCCTCATTTTCTTTGCAGTCGTCAAGTATAATTTTTATGTCATGGCGGAGGCGATATTTGAGCGCGTTGTACTTGCTTCCATCGAGAAGTAGGCGCAGATACGTGAGATGTTGAGGAATATTGCCCTGATGCAAATTTTGGCGAGAGGCTCGTCCATCGGAGTGAGCGAAAAAATTTACTTGTATCTCTCTCATCTCAAATTCTATGCCAAATTTGGGCTAATTTACATGGCAACTCTAATAAACATCAAAAAGTGCAATGGTCTTCTTGCTTTGCCCCGTTCATTGCATCTCTAGACTGAAGGGCATCAACCAGCTGGATAGAGGTGACTTCCCCGGTACACTAGACAAGGCTAGTTCGGTATGTGAAGGTACTCCGTACGACACTAACCACCTTTTCACGTGCCCCATCAAACCCACTCATCTAACATCCCTCTCCCTCTGGACCCAACCTGTCGAAACAGCAAGTGTCCTTGGCATACCGTTAGATGAGCTAAACGAAGTCGACCGGTAATTTACACTATACTGACAGAGCAAAGTTAACTGCTACAACAACAATAACAACAGATGACTTTCCCATTAAGAGTTGACTTCCCCATTCCAGTTTCATGCCCTCAAACCACAGTCCTTTAAACGTTTGCCTTAGTCATCATCAAAAAACGATTTTCATCGGTACGTATTTTTAGATGATGGATCCCAAGCCTAGCGCACAATGCCATTCTGTAGAACTTAAATTTCATATACACGTCTGCCAGTTGCTCCAGGACATACACCCACTGGCAGCCGCACCTCTTGGTTACTTTAGTGAACCATTAAATGGAAGTGTAGTGGCCCCACTAAAGCTTCCTCGTGACATATGGCTCCCCACGGGTTGGCTACCGCCCATCGCGCTTAGACTGCTCACGTTAGCCAAGGAGTACGTACATGGACGCAAGAGTCAGAATTGAGCATAGTCGCACAATTGGCACTACATGCCCAGAAGCACCCAACAGAAGTAAGGCCGTTTACTACTTGCGCAGGAAGGAAAAGAGAGCACTTCACTGGGATATGCTCCTGGTGACATATTTGGAATTCGCTCAATCTAGACTTCATTAGCTGTAGTATCTGGAAGTGGGTTATTGAAAGAGGATTCAAATCCCTTCACAATCAGGGACTTCTCAATGTGAGTAGCCAAGCTTTAAAGTGCGGTCGCTGAAGACCTAATTTTGCGGCAAGCATCCTGGTCGTTGGATAGAAGCCGGATCTCATTACTATGACTTCGAAGTTGCTAATTATTTCCCTTCAACTGATTTGTGTGCAAATAAGTGGCTGCTGTAGTTACATACTTTTGGTACGCACTATATGCACTTGCTTTTCATAACATCCATGCACGTACATATGCGTGTATGCACTTGACTTTACCGTTGACCTGCACTTCTCAAAAAGATACTTAACTTGACTTACGCCTTTCGTTGACCAAAGCGCGCTGGCTCACTCATCTCACGCTTTGAGGCATTTCCATTGTCGTAATGGCAAATCGATCTTCGAGTAAAATAAAAACTACAACAGCAAAAGCGTAACCCACTGCACAGCAGCAAGATCAGAAGCAACGACTGCCGTCCAAAGTAGTTGCAAGTGTAACCATTGTTGTTGTTATTGTAGCTGTTGTTGAACTCGCTGCCCTGCTGCTGCGGCTGTCTGCTGCTGCTGTTTACACGGAATTTGTACTGATTGCTGCTAGTCATGCCTGATTTGTTGATTCGCCATTTTCGATTAGACTACACACTCGGCCACCCCAACACACACATGCACAATCGCACACCCGGCTAGGCTAAAATGTGGTTGCGGACACTGCCTTTTGTTGGCTGTGTCTGGAGCGATTTTTCCACCGAAAGAAAATGCATTTCACTAAATCGGCGTTTAATTGGTGGCGAGTTTTTTCACAATTTATCCTTTTATATTTACTTAGCAGAATTATTTACGTGATGCTGTAAGTGCTTCTGCCAGCTGATCATTGATTGGTGGCGTGTCAGCTGCTGCTGTGATAAATTTGACTTTGCATTTCGATTACTCGCTGCAATTCAGATTCTAATCAAATGGATATTTTTCACCTCAGCAAATCTAATTTCTGCGTTTCACAATTTCTTCCAAACGGTTTTACATATAATAAGCAAGATCCCTTTTTGGTCTTATATTAGTTCCGTGCGGACTGCACTAATTCCGAACACTTGTCCTGCGAACATTTCTCTTAATGTTGGCAAATTCTGTGCGAGAGAAGAAATTCTATGTGGTATTTCCTGCGATAAATTTCAATTTACTTAAGTTTTCGGAAACATCTTGCGAGTAAAGTTATTTTTGAAGCACATATATGAGTTTTGTTCTGAATCCCATCCTTTTATAAATAGATTTTGGCAAAGACCTGGTAAAAGATCCAACAATACCAGTGGGAAGTGTTCTACTTTCCAGTAACGAGGACAGAAACTAAGCTAAGCTTATGAGCTTCGGAGGTGAATTCATCCGTTATTGATGGTGCTTGATCGACTTCTACCGACCGACGGCCATAACCGACTGAATCTTCTATAGAGGCGATCATCCCTCTACCGCCAATGGCAAACCTTCTTAGTTAGTAAAGCGACAAGAACGTATCCGCCTTACAATTAGTATAATAAAGTCCTCATCTCGTATTAAAATTTATTTAAGATGGAAATAGGTAGGCATTCATAGCCCTCTGCATGAGCTATAGCAATAGGTATTCCATTTAGTTCAGTCAGCCACTCGCTCGTTCAATAAATTGGGCATTGAAAGTTAGTCCTAAGGAACTACTTGGACTCAGATTGGTCGAAAATACGCTACTGAATTTGGTCCCTTATGTGGGGTGGCTTGAAAATTAAGGAAATTAGGCCCATAACCGAAATACAATTCCTAAACTCAGTTTGAGATGCGAGGCGCAATAAATAAAATTGCCATAATGTCTTCAAAACTCTCACTAAAAGCAACAACATCTCGAGATATTCATTTGCCATGACTACCACTTTATTACTAAAAAAAACCCGTATCACTTTTCAAAGAACACTGCTTTTTTCCATTCAATTCTAGATGATGACGAAATTCTTCCATCTTCCAGTTGGTTCAAAAATCAGCCGTCGCACGAGATCTGGCGTCGGCGGCAACTCGTTGCAAGATAAGTCTATGCACTTCCAGATTACTGCAGCTTACTGAGGCTCTAAAATATGAATATACTACAGCTCTAATGGAACCCTCGACTATTGGCTCTGCGGCTGACAAGTTTGGCCCATTTCTTTAGGAGTTTTAGAGAGGTGGAAAAATGAGAGTCATTTGCACTTCGTTTGCTAATGGCGCCATACCTCGAGGAATGTGCTTCATATTTATAGGAAATCACTTCTTTGAGGATCTGAATTTTGTTCGAAACCTTATTAGCTTCGTCAAAATATTGTTCAAAAGAAATTCTTTTAGAAGTGCAGATATAAAATAGGCGAAACTTTCCTGGGGTGCCCAGCTTAACTAGCTTAATCTTATATAACCTAGGAGTCATTTACAGGCACCGCCACAGAGGACGAAGTATATACACTGCAAGAAATATATTCAGATGAAAACCAGCTATGATAGCTAAGGGGCTATTAGGGCCCTGAGCGCAATGACGTTGCATTCGAAAATGGTTAGGGAATACCTGGTTTCACTTTCGATCGCATCCGAACTCTTTCACTGGTTGCCTGGTCATAACGACATGGCGGGAAACTGCGAAGCGGATGAGCTGGCCAGGCAAGGCACCTGTGAGGTAGTTTCCCAATGAAAGGAAAGGGTTGGGGTTCCATTGACAACCTGCACTCTACTCCTGCAATGATGGGATTGGCGTCAACTTCTGCGCACGTTTGCATCGGAAACTTTCGAGGTATCTTCTGAGTATGACAAAAATTTAGCCCTCAGACTTCGTAGGTGTCCGCACAGGACACTTTTATTTAGCGAGGCACACATGCCGTGAGACTTGGAATTATCTCGAGTCCTATTTGCGTCAGCTGTATGGAGGATGGGATTGAATCATCTCAGCACTTTATCCTTAGTTGCGCTGCTCTCACGGGACTGTTGATATTGCAGGCCTTGATTTAAAATATCTGACGAAATTCACCAGCAGCCTAAAGCGGTTAACACAACCTCAAATCAGACATCTTCCCAATCCATAAATACTCAACCCTCCTTCCCCCCACCCTCTCCTCTCACTCTCTTCGTTCTATCGGTTTCCTTCCCTTTATTTCCCTTGCAATGGTATCAAAAAGGATGAACTTGATTTCTTCGTCCAAGTGCGCATACTCTCCCAAGCCACCTAACCTAACCAGCTCCAAAGAAATATGAATCGTCTAGGCACAGTGCTATAGGAATGTAGCTGAAGTGCTGAAAATTAAGGCTGCGATTTAGTACCGCGGTTCTCTTAGTTCGATGCTCGCCTCTGATTGTCTATAAAAATGAGTGCATTGATAAGAGCTTGCACACATACTAACTTATGCTTACACACATTACATAGTTGCGCATGCCTCGCATTGCGCACTTAACCCGAATGCCATACGTGCGCGGGTGTTTCTGCCTCCGTCACAGCCGAAGCAGCAGCGTAAATCGCTCACGATCGCGCGCTGCTACACCGCCAGCAGCCTTGATAACTTTCGTACGTAGCATACAACGTCAGCTAGGGCTTGAGGCTGTCAGTAAGTAGATAATAATCGCGCACATGTGAGCGCTGATGGGCTGCAAGTGAGGCTGGCAGGCGCGTTATGGAACGCAACAAGCATACATAGTATTATGCTGGCTTAGTGATATGTTTGTGACCATGCATGACGGCACAATCCACACCAGTAATCGAGCAGCAACTATCGGCATGAGATCCATCGCAACTAAAAACCACTTATTTCGTGGCATATGGATGTTGCAAATGCGGCACGGCGCGGCACGTATACGAGGGCATGTTTGCAAACCGTTCAAACGTTGCTGCTATGGCGTAGCTTAACTAGATAGCAGCGCGCGCCTTTGGACCCGCTTAATCTTATCTGCGTGCGTTGCTGTTGCAGGCCACATTGCTGACGGACGCCCTAAACAACAATATTATCGCGCTGATACCTTGTTGAAAGCGGGTGCGCACAATATTTTTCCTTAGCAAATAGACTGAACGGAGGCAGTCAATGGCAGTTAGTCAGCCAGTCAGTGCAGGGAGTTTGTTAGTCTATCAATGCGCGCTGGCGGTTACTCAGGCAGCCATGGTTCCAGGCAGGCAATCATGTCAAAACTTTTCCCATTTGTGGGAATTATTTGCGGTTGTTGTCCAGGCGGTTGGCATACCGTTTTTGTTGGACAGTGGTTGCTGTGCCGCGGCTATAGCAGCGTGTTGACGTGTTAAGTGCCCTAAAATGCGGCTCCACACAGCAAAACCAAAAATGAGAAAATAATGCAAGAAATAAAAAAAATTTAGAATCAATTTTTCCCTTCAAAAAAATCCAAAAAAAAAGGAAGAAAGTAATAACAACTCTTGCATTGCAGCACAACTCGTAATTTTGCTATTTTATTAAAACGTTTTAAAACTAGAAAATTGTGCGCGCCATCCGAAAAGGTGGCATAAATTGTCATCCGCCTTGCCGCGCCGCACCACTCGCCTTTCTGGCAAATATTCCTCAGCACTGCCTGCAGAAACTACACGTCAAGTGCGAAGGTGTTGAGTTGCCACAAATACAAACACACACACACCCACATATATATACACAAAATTGCATGTGCATGGTGGGTGGAGGGTGGCGGATGGCATTCACTGACAAACGGGCAACCAGTGGACACAGTGATTTCTGGCAGTCGTGAGGCACGAAAAACGAATTGGACGCCTGAACTAGGCGCATTTAAAGCCGCATACTTTCGCACACACTCTTTCGCACATAAGTTGCGGCTGATAATTTGTAATTTTCGGCTGATTTTGCATTTTTCGCAAATTTGCCTGTGCGCCCATCGGCTGCGCTGCGGTCTTAGGCTGTGCAAAGTGTTGCGGCATCGAGTTACCTAGTTCCACATTGAGGACAGTTAATTGAATACTATGGTTCTCCACTTTTCTTTACTTTTTCCACCCGCAGGAAGTGCCCAGTTTAGTAGTTAACAGTAAATATACCCAAACACATTGTGGAACTAAAGCGCAGAAGGGCAAGGGACCGGCGTAAACTACTCCGCTAAACTGCGAAAATACTCTGAATGGGGTAGACATCGTTCAGGTGAAGTACTTAGATGGGCTCCATTATCATTATACGAATTTATTATCATATTACAAATTTCTTTAAGGAAGCACAATCTACATTTTTTTCAAAGTAGGTAAAGTGTTTAGGTTTAATCCCGGGAAAAGAATTTTTATGGAAGTTTCATCTGGAACACATCCCATCTGTCACATAGGGTTGCCCTATGGATCTACCTTGAGAGTTTGCATTATCATCCAGGAAGATGTTTTGCACTGAAATATACCCTCGAATTCCATAGAGAAGTTGCTCTGTTTCGTAAAGCTCACAAATACACAAGCAAAAGTGATCATTCAAGTGAATCTCACAAAGTCGTCCTCTATTGAATCAAGTGTAAAACAAAGTGATGCCTTATCAACAGTCGTATTTAATTTGATCCTGCACTTTGACATAAGAGAAGTCCACAAAGGTGGTAGATTTGGATTTGTGGGGGGCTGCACTCAGTCAGTAGACCATTGTACACAAAGGTGGTACCTTGATAACTAAAACAACCCAAATAAGGTATGTTCTTACGCAGATGACATCGCTGTTCTCTCAAGAAATAGGAATGATTTAAAAGAAATTTTCTTAAAAATTAACAAAATTTCGAACAGTATTGGCCTTTTTGTAAACGAGGGCAAAACCAAATATCTGTTGAAATCGAGTGCAGCATTTTAAGTACCTAAAAGTTATGTTCGCATGTAGCGGTGATTCAACTTCCGCAGTCAGGAATCGAATCAACGCCACCAACAAAGCACACCTTAACTTGTTCAAGTCCCGACTTTTGACTAAATCTACAAAGACCCTATGTCTTGTATGTACAGTGAAACACATCTTCCATTTGGAGGCGACTGTGGGCGATTTGTGTCTTCATCTTCCACTTCAATGCCTTTCGTGCAATGCATTCATCGTTTTTGCGTAGAGTGTGCCAAATCCATCTCCATTTTTGGCGTTTTATGTGCATTTCGACTGGCTCCATTTACACCTTTTGCAGTAGATATGAGTTCGAAATTATTTTGGGCAAAAATGCGGAAGATGTTCTTCAAGCAGCGATTTATAAAAATCAGAAGGTTCGTAGTGATGGATTTGGTCACTTTCCATATGCCGCAAACTCAAAGCAAAACCGGTACTACTCTGGATCTGAAAATTCTCTTTTTTGTGGGAACGCTGATGTTGTTTTTGCGCCACACAGAAGACAGCATACCAAAGGCGGCTCTTGCTTTACCAATGCGAGATTTGACATCTTCATCCGTACCCCAAAAAGCTGCTGCCCTACTACCAAGATATGTATGTAAATTGCTTAACACATTCCACTGGGGCATCCGAAATATTTACAGTTGCAGTTGAGTTGCCAGACAAACTTAAAACTTTTGTCTTACTGCAATTAATTCTTAAGCCAGCAGTTATAGCATTTTTCTCTAGTGACAATTCCGTCATTTTGTGCGCTGGGAAGCATACGGCGTCAGCATAATCGAGATGTTGAAGAAGCTAATCATGTCCCATCTCAGTCCGCAGTTTCGATGCGGTAGCACGGCAGCTTCCAAGACATCACCAATAACAAGCAAAAACGGCACAGATGATAGGTTGCACCCTTGGCGAACGCCGCTTTGCATATGAAATTGGCCAGACAGTTTCGCTCTATGTAGCACGCGGCAGTAAACATTTTCGCATGTTGCCCTTATTAAAGATACAATTTTATCCGGTACATTTCTTCTCGATTTGTGTGATAAGATTAAAAAAGCCACTGCAGACTGGAGGAGAAACTCGGGCAAATACTTAGCGTAGGGTAGATATTATTCAAAAAGTCCCACCGAGGCCCCTCAGAGGTACTGTATAGTTCCTGAGAAGGTACTAAAACATAATCTACCAGCAAACCTCTGTTTTTTTTGGTTCCCTTTACCTGTATGCTACCCAAAGTATCTTGACGTAGTGCTCAAATTTAGGTCTTAAATTGGCTATACACATACATACATACATATGTATGTATTTCACTGAAATCTAGAAAGTACATAAATGATATTTTAAATAGAGCATTAACAAAAAAATGTTGACATGGATTCATTTTATGATCGCAGTTGAAAATCTGCGAAAAGTATCATAAAAACATTTTCGCTACTTAACGACTCTAAAAATTTTACTAAAGTAAATAAAAATATTAAAACAAAATCTTAGTAAGTACTTTCCTGTTACTCGTAGTAGCCCCATATTAATTTTAAAGCAATCGCATTCACTTCATCTACGAAAAAAATTAAAAAACCGTAAAAATAGTAAGTTGAACATTTTGCTGAAAAAGCAAAATAAGCAAATTTGCTCGTAAATCTTAAGTAACATCGATAAAGAGAGCAATAACAAGATTTTGCTTTAAAAGCCTTGTTATACTTTCTAAGCGGTCTTTTTTTGTGCAGATGTATAAACAACTTGAGAGCGAAGGTCAGTTGAAGTGGGAGCGGGGTGGTAAAGAAGGGGATGTAGCTCAGTGGTAGAGCGTTCGCTTTGCATGTGAAAGGCCCCGGGTTCAATCCCCGGCATCTCCAAGCTTTTGTAAGCTGACATTATTTTAAAACATTTTTCTATTTAATTTTTAATTTTTTATATTTTTTTTATTTCTTATATTTTTTTATCTTTTCATTTTTTCATATTTTTTTTTTATTTTTTATATTTTTTTCTTTTGTTTTTTTATATATATTTTTATTTTTACTTCATTTTTCATATTTTTTTATTTTTATATTTTTTTTAGTATTTGTTTATATATTTTTATATTGTTTATTTTCTATCTTTTTTTTTATTTTCTCATATTTTTTTATTTTTTATATTTTTTTAAATACTTTTTTATTTTTTTTATAATTATTATCTTCTATATTTTTTATTTTTTCATATTTTTTTTGTTTTTAAAATTTTTTTTAATTTTTTATATTTTTTTATTTTTATTTCATTTTTATATTTTTTATTATATATTTTTTTTTTAATTTTTTATATTTTTTTTTTAATTTTTTTATATTCTTTTATCTTGTATATTTTTTTATTTTTTCATATTTATTTATTTTTTTATTATTTTAAATATTTTTTTATTTTTTATTTTATTTTTTATATAGTAATGATCCGTTCCTTTTGACGGTAACTTTATTAATTAATTCAAATATTACACAATTCTTACAACTAAGTTAACAAGGAAGAGCTTAAAACTAATGGTGGGAGAGAGTGTAAAATGTTGTGGTTGTTACGTAAGAAGAGATTGGTTTAGATAATGTTAAAGATCAGTTAATAAGGGAGCAAATTAAGAAACGTGAAAAGAGATGTGAGAATATAAGTACGAGAGGTAAGGAGAGAATGAGTAAAGAAGTGTGTGTTGTTGGTAGTGGGAGCATTAGTACGTAACTATATATTTCTTAACATTTTGTATTTTCGTTTATATATTTTATTTTCTATATTTTTTTATTTTTTCATATTTTTTTTATTTTTGATATTTTTTTATTTTTTCATATTTTTTTTATTTTTGATATTTTTTTATTTTTTTTTAATAATTTTTTATTTTTTTTCTAATATATATTTTTTTATGTTCATACTATTTTTTATTTTTTAAATGTTTTGTATTTTTTATTTGTTATATTTTTTAATATTTCTTTAATTTTTTTTATATTTTTTTTTTTTAATTTGTATTTTTTTATATATTTTTTATTTTGTATATTTTTTTATTTTTTCATATATTTTTTATTTTGTATATTTTTTTATTTTTTATTTCATTTTTTATATTTTTTTTAATATTTTTTGATTTTTTGTTATATATTTTTTACTTTCTATATTTTTTTATTTTTTATATATATATTTTTTTTTTTTTGTTTTTGTCATATGTATTTTTTAATATGTTTTTGATATTTTTTTATTTGTTTTTTTATTTTTTATATATTTTTTCCCCCATTTTTTATATATTTTTAATTTTTTTATATTAGTTGCCTTTCTACCCATAAATCGCTGCATCTTATTTTGGCTTAAGCTGTAAATTTGTATGTTTGTTCATTTGTTTATCAAGCAACAGGGTTATTTACACATATTGTAGATATTTTTATGATGGATTTTATGTATGCAGCTGTTATAAATTTACTAAAAGGATTCTTTGTTCAGATTTGTCATTTCACAATTTTTATGGATTCGTTAGAGTTATTAGGTTAGGTAGATTATTTTTTTTCGCTTTTTAAATAGAAAAATTAAGCATATAAAGGATTTTGTTGCCCATCTCTAAAACTTCAATTATATAAAATTGTGGAAAATATATGTTTTTTCTTCATTATTTGCTCGGTAGATGGCTGTAGTGATCGATATCTCGTAAAGTGTCACTCAAACAATTTAAAGTTTGTGCTCGTTGTCAAGGTGACATTTCACACTAAAGAAATTATTTCGCTGTTTTTTGTTTGTTGCATTCAGTTGTGAGTTACAGGGTGTTAATAATGGAAATCCCTAAAGAGAAAAGTCGGCACATTTTTTCTTTTATAAAGGCGAAACTGCAAGCCAGACCGCTGAAATAGGGAATGGTGTTTACGGTGCCGATACTGTAATAGTTTACTGTAATGTGCAATTTTGGTTTCATCGATTCCGTCCAGGCAGTTTTGATATTAAAATGAAAATGTTGAAAATGCCGATAAAATCACAGAAATAATCGAAATGGGCCGACATGTTGGTAGTCGTGGCATCAACCATTAAACCATTTGCGCATATCAAAACGAAGTTAATTAAAATGTATGCTTTTTTTTTTTTAATTTTAACACTTTCTTTTCTATTTAAGGGATTTTCAGGGCTGCTATAAAAATTAATTTTTTTTAAGGCATCTTGTGAAGGAAAATAAACGAGATTATTAAATAATATCTGCGTTCCAATGGTCAATGACCGGAATCCGTATAAAAATTTTGCACGCAATTGCCACAACAACAAGGTTATTCGAATAAAAGGCCTCTTCTTAAAGTCCAAAACAAACAAAAAAAACCGAGCTAAAATAGAAACGTCAAGGGCTTTGTTCTGATAATTTCGAGTTTATTTATTCAAACTTCGAGTTTATTTATTCAAAAGTCAAAATAGTCCCCTCCGGCCTCGATGCACTGTTTTGCGCGATCTAAAAGAGTTTCCTTCCATTCGGCACTTTGACGCTTAGTTTCAGGTTCATGTTGGAAAGACCTCCTTTCATCACCAGTTGCAATGTTGTAAAGGAAGTTCTTTTCTTTTCTCGTCTCTTTAATGAGGTCTTCCGAATGTTGCATTATGAGCAATATTTGGTCCTCAGTTAACTTGTGTGGAATAAAACGTGCACAGACTTTTCGTAAGCCCAAATGATGAGTTAAAATGCGATAAATCGATGTTTTGGAGATATTCAACTCCGATTCCATGAATTTCAACGATGATTTCGGTTCATTTTTGATAAATTTGAAAACAATTTCGATAAAATTTCCGGTGAGTACTGATTTTTGGCGGCATATTTTTCATAGCGGTTTAAACAATGTTGCCATATTTTTTTTTTTTTTTCAAAACTACTTATTACCAATTCAGTAATATTTTGGAGAGGGTTGCCGACAATTATTTTCACAAGACTGTTTAAAAAAATGTATTTAAATAGCTCGTTAAAAATAAATAACAATTATCCGATGTGAATCCTTTATCAGTCATTCCCAATGAGCTCAAATAGTTATGTCCAATCGGCGGCTCTTTTGATCCATATTAGATGTGTGGACTCGTAAATGTATATAGTTTTAAAAAATGTTTAACCTGTTTACCGCTTGGAGATGCCGGGGATTGAACCCGGGGCCTTTCACATGCAAAGCGAACGCTCTACCACTGAGCTACATCCCCCTTATATATAACTCACTGACTTACAATTCGTTTTGCACTCGACTACAGACTATGCGATCTCTTTTCTTTTAAATCCATATAAACTAATGCATTTTACTATAATAGGTTTGGTGGCCTCGGCTCACATAAAAATGTTGCACAGCGTTCCTCCGATTATATACTGCGTAACAGTTGAGGTGTTAACGTTATTTACTACTTGCCTGCGTACTTCCACAGCTCAGTTGGCGATCAGTCAGCACTTGCGACCATATCCATATACGCGTTTTCTTCAATGTTCCAGTTTCCCTAACCTCCAAGAAGAAGTTTCTTTGAAAAACTAATACATCGCCGGCATGTGGCAGACCATCAAAGCATTTATTGCAGCCTGCTCAATGTTGTTGATATCGAACCGTAATCGGACCTATAACTGCCTTGAATATTTAGGCTATAACCAGCAGGGCAAATACTCTTCGAAACATTTTTTAAATAAAAAGAAAGCACCAGAAGCACCTACGTTCGGACTGTAGGGTGGGTGGTCAAGGTATGAGAACCCCGTAGCCTTTAAGGGGGAAATACCATACCGCCTTGTACTGGGGAAATACCACTCCTCGAGGTAACTTGCTACACCTTCCCTGTGCGACTGCCTCTTGCACGATGGCATTTACTTGGTGTTTGGTCAAATAATCCAGAACAATTTGGGTTCAATGCGGATAAATAATATTCTTTATTGACTGTCTAGTCCGATGGAAGGTACTCATGGTGCACCACGCCTTCGGTTCGTTTAAATTAAACATTCCCGGTACTTTCTGATTAATTCTTGTGATTCCTGTGGAAAAACAGCAAATTTGTTTTGTGAAACACCCTAATGTACATATGCGCACATATATTTAACACCAGCAACAACTTTATTATGCCAGGCACTAAACCAGCGATTTGTACGTTGTCAAACACTAAATACCTGGCAGCACTCTAAGCGCCCTCGCTAAGCCTTTGCTCTTGTTGTTGTTTTTGTTATTTTTGTGTTTTATAATATAATATTACACATACATAACAGAACATGTCAATGAATGCACGGCGCTGCAAGCAAACAGATCGTGACTCTTCCCACTCCCCAACGGAATTGGCATTGTTCTGTGCGCAGGCTTAGCAATGGGTAGGCGCTGTCATACTGGAACACTTATACTTGTATGTGTGTATGTATGTGTATACATAGATGTGTGAAAGCGCATATGAATGGTTCGCCATGTGACCACTGCTGGTTTAAGCGGGCGCGCGCATATTTAGCATTCGCATAAATTTTACATAGATTTCCAGCAGCAAACAACTGTGTTTTGATGTTGTGGAAAGCCTAAAAAATATATATAAATAAAAACAAATATGAAAAAAATATTATAAAAAATAAAATTAAAAAAAGTAAAACTAAAAATTATTTTATCTACAAATTTGTATACAAGTGCTTGTGGCCAGTGATTTTTTCTTCTTCTTGCTATTAACATATCATTTAAAATTCATGTTAGAACACATGTAAGCCGCCCCAGTAGTTTTGCGCATGCGTAGCTATGCGCCCGGAGTCGCAAGTGTTTGGCTACGCGCTTGCCGCAGCTAAAGGCGCATGCGCTACAATGGCGTTGCACAGTTCGCTTATGCGCATAAATATTTTACAATCGAGCATGCATGCGTACATATGTACATGAATCTATTACTATATACATGAAAGTATGTTGAAATCCTGTGCATGCCTGTGTGCACGCACAGTCTGTCTAGCAAAGGCGTGACCGGCGAAATTCAAACTTAGAGTTTCGTTACAAAAAAAAATTCAAATGTTGCTTAAGAGGTCTATACTTTTCGCAATACACGTTGTGGAATTTGTGAGAAATTTAGAAAGCATACATTAGGTTAGGTTGACCTGGCTGGCTGATAGCTATCACATAGACCTATTGGTCCTCAGTGGCACCAGTTGGAGCTTGAACGCAAGGGACGTTTCCTTGTAGTAGGAGGAGTTTCCTCGTGTAATAAGCCTGCGCTTTTTGCGAATCTAAGTAAGCTCCGAAGATCTAACCCCGAGAGACATTCTAACCTCTCGTATTGTCGGACTTCTAAACATTTCATTCGGGTTCTAGCTAATGCCGGAAAAGAACACAAATCTCGTTCATTGCAAAATCTGCAGCTGAAAGCGTACATTGGTTCCAATTCGGGCCATAAAAAGTTCGTTATCATTTCACGATAGCGAACACTATTCACAATAACTGCCTGACGCCCTCATTTTGGAAAAAATACGACCCAATGATGCCGCCGGCCGATAAACCGCACCAAACAGTCACTCTTTGTGGGTGCATTGGTTTTTCGGCAATCACTCTTGGATTATCATTCGCCCAAATGCGGCAATTCTGCTTATTTTCGTCCACTGAGGTGAAAATGTGCCTCATCACTGAAGATGAAGTGCGCGATATGCATTTTGATTTGAACGCCCGTTTTCATAATAAGCCTGAATAACTTTAATGCGTTGCTCGATTGTGTATCTTTCTATGGTTCAAATTGAGTTAGTTTGAAATTGAAAAGTGTTAAATGAAATGCAGAAAAAAACTTGACGTTTAGGTGTGGTTCACATTCAATATCGGCCCTTGAAATTAAACCACCTTTATATCAGTGAGTGCGGACGTGTTTTTTTTTACTCCACAGTGTTCGTGTGCTTACTAATCTCTAATTGTATAATTTAACAGTTAATAATTTGAAAAATTGCATGAATGAGACAGTGACTCTTTTTTAAAAATCAAGTAGCTACGTAATAAAATCATCAAATGCCCTGTTTATGTGGGCTAAAGGTTGATTGCAACCAAGCTAAAATTCAATGTGCTCGGGGTAGTGAACTTTTTCCTTTAAGCTGTACGGGTATTTCTGCTGCTGATGTTGAGATTGTAATAAAAATTCTTTTGCATAGATTGTACTGCTATCCGTCGGAGGTCTATGCGCTCTCCTCCTCCGTCAGCGTGCAACGATCATATCGTATTAATTACCGATATGTCGTCAACAAACACGCTGGCATCAACAAATTTGCGTGCGAACATCTCACCGCAACAACTAGTGCCAGAACCAGTCCCAGAAATTAAATCTGAAAGAATGTTCAACATCGCAAAGCTGCAATCACAACAGACATCCAGAAGATTCGCCACTCGACTCTCACTCCTGCTCTCAGAGAGCACTGCCCAACAAATCGGCATGCACGAGCAAAGGAGCAACATTTCTCGTTCTCTACGTACCGCCGCCGAAGAAGAAATTGGATTTCGGCGAGCCCGAAAAAACAGTTGATACGACGAGGAATGTCATGCTGCCGCAGAAAGAAAGGATGCCGCCTATAGAGCCACGCTGCGATCGGACGCAACGCGAGCCATGTGGGATCGCTACCGAGAGCTAAGAATGGAAGAGAGACGTATTATCAGAAAGAAGAAGCGAGAGGCCGAAATACGTGAGTGCGAGGAGCTTGAGATGCTGGCCAATACGAACAGGAAAGTTCGGCGGCTTACAGAAGGTTTTAAGACCGGGGCGTCTTCTTGTAAGAACAAAGACGGTGAACTGGTGACTGACGTACAGAGCAATCTTAAATTATGGAGGGAACACTTCTCGAACCTGTTAAACAGTGACAGCTGCGCATGACACAGAGAATGTGAATATCCCGATACTCCAATCGCTGAGGACGGAAGTGAGAGCCTCTATTACCAATGCCTGCTGGTTCGACGACTGCCTACACAGCCTGTTGTTGATGCTACCGCCAACTATTCTCACTCCGTTGATGTAATTGCATCGGATCGCTCATATGCTGCTGCGCTGGCAGAATCGACTGAACAGTGTAATACGAATGTTACTAAACGAGAGCGGTCAACTGTGATCGGTAAATTAGCCATCTCTAAAAAAATATACCTCTCCAAAACAAGATCAGAAGATCTTTGATTTGTTTGTCACGAAGCCGAACTTTTTGTTGGATGAAGCTGAAGCAGGTTTAAAGAAAAGTGGTTTTAATGCATTCAAAGACACGATTTGAGTACGTTTATGTGCAGAAGACCTCAAAATCCGGAGCATATTGCAAAACCCGCAGCTCTCATTACCACACATTGAAAAAAGGCTTGCATGGGCTAAGGCAAATTCAGAACGGACAAAGGTATCATTCACGAATGAATCCCCCTTTTGAGCGAATTGTTGCATACATCGATCCTGGTGTATTGCTGATAATCGACAACTTCAACGAACGGTTAAACATCCAGTTAAGGTTCATATTTGGCGCTGCTTCTCCGAAAAATGATGTGGTCATTTATTTGTGTTTACCGCCAATTTGCATGCAGTTTTGATGAACAAAATTTACCAGAAAGCATCATTGCCATCAGCTGCGAAGTTGTTTGAACTAGCCAACCTTGGATTTTACAGGAGGACAACGATGTGAAGCAGCAAAACCGAAGGTGCGTAGATTGGAAACAGAGCAAAATGGGGTTGAAATTTTGGATTTGCCTTCACAGTCGTCTGATGCCAACTCTATTGAAAATTTTTAGGCAATAATTAAGCAAAAACTCAGAGGAAAATAAATAGAGACGCTCAAACAGTTACCAAGACAAATTCGGCTGATTTGGAACCGATTACATCCGGAACTTGAGCAGAAATTAGCACAAAGTGTGACTAAATGATGTATAGCCATTATCGCTAATGGCACCTGTCCTGACATGAATAAGTTTTGTATTATAAAGCCTTTACAATGCATCGATTTGGTCAAATAGTTTCCCAGTTATGGCGGTCACGCTTTTATTGGACCGACTGTACGTGTATGTACATACGTAAGTAGTGTTGGTGCTTTATGGAAATGCGATGAACACACCTTAGGCCGCACAAAATCGCTAAGGCAGTTACATACAACAACCGGCGTTGCACAATTGCCAGCCGTCGCAACAGTCGATAATCAGCAGCAATGCGAATGAGGGTTGCTTCATTGTGACTTAGCCAACGCCGGCAGCATCAGCAGCAACAACAGCAGCAACCACTTCAGCCTTCATCAACCTATTTTGCATACGCGCAGCAGCTTTCAGTTTTTGTTGCTGCTGCTATCGCTGTTGTTGCAACGTTGTCAACTAACCAGCCACTTGTTGTTGTTGTTGCTCAATGTTGTTTGCATTATTGACACAATGAAGATGTTACTACTCTGGCAATGACAACAAACCGATTACAATGCCGGTAATATCAACAGCAGCAACAACAACAACAGCAACTACAACAATATTTGCACAAACAGCAGGCACTTGCAATAAATTTGTAAACAAAAGTGTTTAATTTATGGCATCGATTTGTTTGCTGGTGAATGCTCACCTACCTAGTGAGCTTTTATGCCAGCCGTTGTTGTTGTTGTGCTTGCTTTTGTTACTATTTGCAAGGTTGCACATGCGCGCTTTTTTGTTGATGTATTGAAATCCTATGCACACATATAAATATACTTCTATATAGAAGTGTGTATAGCCCCACGGCGAGGCGATGGCGCATCAATATTTTCACCGGTTTTGACTATTTTTGTTCTTCTTTTTTTGGATGTAATCTTTGTTTAAAAGTAAATTACACTTGTCGAATAAGAACCATATAAATCCGAGTTTAAAATTATAAACAAATATTTAAAAAAAAATGCACAAACTTTCCATCCAAATTCTACGATTTTTTGATCGGAATTTCAAAAAGCTAAGGTTAATAGATTTTAGTACAAAAAATGCAGAGAGAAGATGCGAAACGTCGGGGAAAAAAGTTAAAAAAACATCAACGGGATTTTTCCACAACTTAGTACTTATTACTCTCTTACTTCTCTCTTCTCTTAAGAATATTATTTTTTATTCTTCTGTCCACTCTTCTTAACATTTTTACACATTTTAAAAAGCGTTTGAATTTACTGTAAGGTGTAATCGTTTCTTCCGGTCCTCAATCCTTAGTGGAATAAAGGCATCAAGTAAAAATAAGAAACAAAATACCAGAAAATACTGAAGAAACCATGAGGACATTTTTACAAAAAGACTACCTTACCTTGTTACATAACCTCAAATATAGCAAAAAAGTCGTTTTCTAAACAAAAATCTCATAAATTAAATTGTACATAACTATTTATAACATTTATTTAAAAAACGCACATTTTGAAGACAATTTGTCATGTATACAAAGTTATTTAAGTAATTAAATAAAAATTTGGTATTTTACCCTATGATCAAAAAGAACCGGGAATGTTTTATTTAAACGAACCGCGCTTATGGAAACCGGTCCATATTTTTTTCTTATGTTGGTAGGACTGTAAAACACACATCTGTTTCTATTTATCCGTTTTGAAGCGTTTGAGGGATGCTGTACGTCGCAAAGGGCCGAAAATGTGGGCAAACAGTTCTTGTATTTTGCATAATGATAACGCCCCATCGCACCGAGCCCCAATTGTGCTGGATTATTTGGCCAAACACCAAGGAAATACCATCGTGCAAGCACCGTATTCACCTGATAATGGCCCCGTGCGACTTCTTTTTGTTTCCCAAGTTGAAGTTACCACTTCATGGAAGGAGATTTCAGTCGATAGAGGAGATCAAAAGGAATGCGACGAAGGAGCTAAAGGCCATCCCTTCGTCGGCCTACCAGGGGTGCATGGAGGACTGGGCTAAAAGTTGGCACATGTGTGTTACTTCAGGCGGGCCATATTTTGCAGGAGATAAAATAAAGTAAAGCTAAATAAAACTGAGTTAATTATTGAACTAAATTAAAAAAAAAAATGTATATTTTACAAAATTAAAAACATTTCATTTCAATTAGAACAGGCTAGAAAAATGTCATGAAGAAAGAACTAAAACTACTTCTGAAAATGGTAATCTAGCCGCACGAATTGTGCTGATATGACGTCACTCATTGCCAAATTCGCTGAGAGCAAAGTAACGGTACCACGATAGGCGCCCCCGCCAAAAGGGGGGAGGATGGCGTAAGGGCTTTAGCTCCACACGCAATACATTTCGCTTTTATACATACACCTCTAAAATGACTAGTGGAGTAGGTGCTGGGATATACTGCCCAGAGTTAGGCCTAAGGAAGTCGTATGAACTTATAGATTATCGCAGTGTATTCCAGGCTGAGGTTTTCGCAGTTGGAAAGAGAGCAGGCCTAGACTGTGTTGCTACTGGGATCAACTCCAAGGATAACTTTTACACAGATAGTCAGGCAGCCATTAAAGCAAGCCAGTAAAGCAGTTATATGTAGTACATCGTTTGGTATAACGTCCAAGATCGCTTTTCAAAGCAGGGAGACAGTAGAAATGTTGGCAGCGAATTGAATTGGTTTCAGGCTACAAGGCCAGATACGCGAAAGGTACGAGATAGTAGTCGATATAGCGAAACGGGGTCTCTCTATAAATTTTTGTTAACGGATTTTGTCAACTAAATACGAAAGTCAATACGAATACTACACAGCAAAGTAAACGAAAACATGATCAGAAAATACAGGGCAAGATGGGAGAGTCTCTCCACTTGCAGGAATGCTAAGATTCCACTAACATAAAGAGATTGGTTGAGAACTATGATAGGCAAAATGGGACAAAGCCCAGTGGCAGCGTCTGCTTATAAGATAGGAGTCCCGGATAGCGAATAATGCAGGGAGCAGGGCTCAAGGGAAACTGTAGAGATCTCCTTTGCGGATGTCCGGCGCTATTCAAAACACGCTTAAACTATCTGGAGGCACCACAGTTTGATGGATTGGCAGATATCTCAGGTGTAGGTTGGAAATCTGTCCTTCAATTCTCAATCTAAACAGGCACCATGCGGTTGGACTATTCAAAACGCATAACTTTGTCTGGTATCGCGATGGATCGAACCGAATGCATGAGTGCAATTCAACCGGTTCAACCTAACCTATGCAACAAGGGTGCCCAGGTCTTGGTATTATTTCCATGCGTCTTTGCTTTGAATTAAAATTGAATGAATTTAATTTTCCCAAACTCTAGATTTTTTCGCATTAGTACTAATTCGTTTGGAGCCACATCTGCAATTAAAAAAAATATCAAGAATTTTCATACAAAACCAAAAACATTCGTTTTTCTGCTGGACGTAAATGTAAGTGAGCGCTGAGTCTATGTTAGTGCAAATAAAAGATCCACCAACAGCATTTGAAAGCAGATGATAAAACAACAGCAAACAATCAAATTTTTTTTGTTTCAAAGAGACTTTTATTCATGAGGAACAGAAACATGGAAAAATAAATAAATTACAACAATTGGTAAGTACTTTTCAATACGAAATTTTACTAAATACATACGTACATGCACATGTATGTGTGTATGTATTAATGTTTATAGCTAATTGCTAACCGGCATTGAATTGGCCAACGCTTGGTATGAAGGGGATGTAGCTCAGTGGTAGAGCGTTCGCTTTGCATGTGAAAGGCCCCGGGTTCAATCCCCGGCATCTCCAGTGGGTAAACACGCACGCGTTTTTTTATAGTTAAAAAAATATATAAAAATGTATGGCGGCTCGAAAAGTCGCAATGAAATTAAATGTTCGCATAAGGTATAAATAAAAGAAAAAGTGAATAGCAACAACTGTACTCGTATTATGAAACTGTGTAATTCATGCGTACATGCATACATGCATACTTGTACCCAAAACTCTCAATATTTGTTTGTAATAAAATTCAAATTCGTTTGTTTCACGTGGGTAGCCAGATAAGATAATGCGCAAGTAATGTATTTTTATTTTTGCCCCCAAACATTTTTAAATTAAAGTATATGTATATATATTACATATGTATGTGTGTTTGTGTGTGCGTACGCTCATTGATCGAATGCTGAATTTAAGCATTCAGCGTGGCAAAGTGGCATCTCTTCATTGTGCGCCTAAAAGTAGGCAGGAAATGGGTTAACGTGGAAATACTGCACGCGGTTCGCTCACAGGGTGATTCAAAGAATAAAAATCGGTAATTTAACACATTCATCGGCAATGAAAATTTTAGTAGGGTGCAATATGAATAGGTCCACGATTTTTTTTAATTAGTTGCGATAGCCGGAATGTGATTAGATACCACTTATAAGAGTACCCACATTTCATATTGAACCGTTATGGGCTGAGCAATGAATGTCATAACAAGCGCGTTGATACAGATCAGCAACTTTTTCATAAGTACATGCGACATAAAAATTCGAAGTTTTCCCACATATACAAAAACTTAAAATATAAATTCAGATAAAATTTATTAATAACATGTTTTTTTTTTGGTTTTTGTTTTTTGAACAACTTTGTATTTAAATGCTCTTAAATATATTTATTTGTTTCTTTTCTTCTTTTTAGAGCATTTAAATAAAATCTTGCTCCGAGACCAGCATACATACTCGTACACACATACAGGGTCCGGCACTCGAAGTGTAACCAATTAAAAAGACCATAAATTTAGTTTGGAAAATTCCTTTTATTCAATTCAAAGTAAAAATGCGTGAAAATAATACAACATTAAGAATCAATTTTTTTTTGCTCGATATGACCACTTTTTGCCTTGACTATGGCCTACAGACATTCCAGAAACGAATCGCAAACTGCCCGAATGTGACTTGCAAGTATTTTAGCCCACTCGCTCACAATGGCTTTTTTTAGCGCCTCGAGACTGGTGAATTTTTTAGTTCCGACCTCGCTCTCCAAAATGGCCCAAAGAGAATAATCCATCGGATTCGCGTCTAGTGACGCCAACGGAACGTTTGTTTTTTAGCCATTCTGTTGAAACGCCCATGGTCTACCACCGAAATGTTTGTCTTCCCACGGCTTCAAATCAACCCCCAGAATATATATAAAAATATATAATTGGCGCGTACACCCTTTCTGTGTGCTTGGCCGAGCTCCTCCTCCTATTTGTGGTGTGCGTCTTGATGTTGTTCCACAAATGGAGGGACCTACAGTTTCAAGCCGACTCCGAACGGCAGATATTTTTATGAGGAGCTTTTTCATGGCAGAAATACACTCGGAGGCCATTGCCTGCCGAGGGGCGACCGCTACTAGAAAAATGTTTTTCTTGATTTTGGTGTTTCACCGAGATTCGAACCGACGTTCTCTCTGTGAATTCCGAATGCTAGTCACGCACCAACCCGTTCGGCTACGGCGGCCGAATACCTTCCCGATAATATTTCGCATTTACCTTGACACCAGGCACGATGGAAACGATTAGAGAACGCTCATCTGCGGTTACAGCGACCCAAACCATTACCTGTGGCGGGTGCTGCCTCCTGGTGGCCAATCGATGACTCAAATTCTCGTATGAACGGTCGGTCAAATGAACTCTATCGTTTTGAGAGTTTACGAATTGCTCAATCTGAAAAAATGTCTCGTCAGAAAACACAATGTTTGGAAATTGACCGTTTTCGGGCAAGCGAAGCAACTCCTTCGCTCTCTCAAGCCTGACTTGGTGTCGCTTTGGTGTGCGATCATGTGCCTTTTAGATCTTGTAAGGCTTGACTTTTAGACCATTTTTCAGCATCTGGCGTATGCTACGGTCAGATATTTGCAGTTCTTTCGCCATTTGACTGACGCTTCGTCGGGGATTTCGTTCAAGTCGTTTCTTCACTTTTTGAACCATTTCACGTGACGTTGCAGTCTTTTGATGACCACCTCCATGACGTTACGCGATGCTACCAGTATCATTGTAACGAGTAATGGTGCGATAAACAAAAACTCTATTTACTTTAAGGTGCCCAAGCTTACAAACAATCGCTGGGTGGGATTTTCCAGCAAAATATAATGCAATCTCATCCATTACTGATTTTCTTCTTTCACGTTTACTCTCGGCAAAATGCTTCCTCGCGATTGTAAACAATACTCTGGATTGTCAATTACCTCAGTAACAGATGATGCCTGTTCATCAGCAGCACGAGCGGTTTTAACTTGGTTATACTTCGAATGCCGGACCCTGTATAAATATATGTATAAATTGGCGCGTACACCCTTTTTGGGGGTTTGGCCGAGCTCCTCTTTTCCTATTTGTGGCGTGCGTCTTGATGCTGTTTCACAAATAGATGGACCTACAGTTTCAAGCCGACTCCGAACGGCAGATATTTTTTTATGAATTGAATTCCGAATGGATTCACGAGCCTATTTGCCTACGACGGCCGCAGTTCTACATATAATTCATGGAATTTCCGAATAAAGTGCAAATTTGAAGTGGTTCAAAAATAGAATTTTTTTTTTTGCTGACAGTGTTGAGTGTTTTCTTCCACATAAAAAAGTGTTGAAAATTCGTTTTGGTTATTAGCTCACTATGGTTAATGACGGCACTGTATGTGCTATATTTGGACTTTAGTCCCAGGCTGTATATTGAAGCAAGCGCCTTACCATCTAATGCATCCCACAGAGAGGAGTTGTGCACTAACAAAGTTTAGAGTTCACCACGCAAAAACTTCCTCTAATGAAAGCAAATAATAAGCGTCTAATGAGACCCTTGATTTGTACATACATATATGTAGGTTCCCTTACAGAGAAGCATGCAAGCGACTGATTTCCTTTTATTTCAGTTCTAACTTTTTGTTCAAACGCAATCACCGACCATTTTAGCGACGCAATCGCCTCTGAAAAAGTGCAGAAAATTATATTAAATTGCAATTGCCTGACAGCCGTTTAGCGCAACCAGTCAAACTAATGAGCTGAAGGACATACAAATTCAAAGCGTGTTCGTGTGCACATATACAATCACACATATGCATATAAGTACATACATACATACATACATATACAAGCAGAAGAAGTTCTAGCGAAGCCCACAAGCACACTTGAATTTGTTAAGGACATCACGCTTGACTGTTTTCTGCTTGCTGGCTATGCGCGATGACAAAGGCGGTAGCCACTTTGCTTCAGCTCAACTGCTTCTGGTCAAAGTGACGTTATCAAATGTGGCGAATCGCTGAATTAGCAGGTAATTACTTAGGTAAAATAAATTTAGCTCAAATACATCAATTTACCAGTCCATCCATACATACACATGCACGTAGATATGTATTTACATCTGTATGTGTGCGCGTATATGCCAATTTGTTGACTAGCTTCATGCGGTAGATGTTTTGCTTTTTAATTTGTTTGCGTTTTTTTTTTTCATATTTCTTACCTTAACCAATGTTATGAGTTGGCATAATTGTCAACATTCACGCTTCCACTGCCTCTATGGTTGATAGCCATCGCTCGGAGTTTAAATTTGTTCCCAGTGTGCTGAGATACAGTTTTGTTATTTATTTTTTATTTTTTATTTGGTTTTTGGCTTTTGGCTTTTCTATTTTTTTTTTTCATCTTTGATATGAACGAATTCATATTCTATGCAAGGAATGGCGGAAGCAATCACTCCATTCGTCATTATTTAATAAACGTAGAGGTGTCCGTATTTCTCAATTTCTTTCGATGCTACTGAAATTTACCACGAATTGACCTCTTCGGCTGCTTAAGGCCAGCAAGTCCAATGCGCAGATCCAGGTTGCTAATGCAATTAATGAATAATTTTAATAAATGTTTCCATTCAAATAATTTAATTCCTCACCTTACAGCAAAAGTAACAAAAGTGGAATTTTTGAAGCTAAAGGCAAATCAATTCAGAGTCTTCGTATTGGTTTATATAACATTTTGGTGACTTATTTTTCATTTTATGGTTTCACAAATATCATAAAACGTAGTCTCCTCACTCTCTTTTCAGTTTCCATAACGAAAAGGCATCTAAGGAATTTCGTTCAGTGTGAGAGCTCTGGAATAAACGTCTAAAACTGTCACGGCTTAGAGTAGGCAGGGCTATTTTTTTTTAGTAGGATAGCGTAGCAAGTATTCACCACGAGCCCGAATACGAGAGCTCCGAATGAATTAATACCAAAAAACCACGTCGTTTTCAGTCAAAAAGAAAACGATAAAAAAAATAATGAATAAATTAGGGGCGTGTACACTTCTGTTATGGATTTGCCCGAGCTGCTCCTCCTTTTTGTGGCGTGCGTCTTGATGTTGCTTCACAAATGAAGGGACCTACAGTTTTAAGCCGACTCCGAACGGCAAAGAGATTTTATGAGGAGCTTTTTTTATGGCAGAAATGCACCCGGAGGTTTCCCATTGACTGCCGAGGGGCGACCGCTATTAGAAAAAAACTTTTTCCATAATTTTGCTGCTCTATGCACGGAGACGCGAACCTACACACTCCTGAATGATATCATAGTTACCCACCAACCTATTCGTCTACGGCACCCGCCTTGACACTCCCGGTTTTTATGGATTACAACGGTATTGTTGGGTCAACAGGCGAGATGGTACTTGGCCGTCTACGGCGGAAGAATCTCTAGAACTCCTTTTAAATACTCATTTTCTGGGATGTAGCGTCTTGACGATGCAATAGTCCCAAAAGGGAAGTTTGCATAGGCAATCTAATAATTTTCACCTTTCAAACCTGCAGACCCTGATGGGATTTTTCCTAAAATGTTACAAAAAATTCCTGATGGTACTCTACCATGGCTAATGAAAATTTTCAGAGAACTTTTCAAGAAGTTAGGACAGTTAATAAGTACTAACGCACCGTCGCGCAAAGCAATCATTATCCATGAATCTTCGCCCAAAGAACGAAACGAATACCATCCAACATTGAATGGTTTGAATTTTTTTGGTTTGATTGAGTCAAAAAATCACTACGAGGAATGCGTTTTAACAGTCGAAAGAAAGTACTGAGAAAATCAAAGACGGCGCTGATGGTTATACCGAAAATAAAGTTCCAGAAATGTTTCGAGAGCTGCATCAAACGCTGGCTTAAGTGAGCCGTAGTTGATGGGGAGTACTTTGAAGGAATAAACATTTTTGACGAATAAATTTGTATTTTGAATTTTTTAAATGTATTCCGGGAACTTTTTTTATCAGGAGGATAGATGAAGCTTTTTCTTGAGACCAGTCTTGTCCAAAGGGTTGCAAAAAAGATATTATTTTATTTTCTTGCTAGCCTTAAGTTGTGGTTAATGCAGGAGGTGCTCATATGCTGATCCAACTCGACGATTTTACTTATTTTATCGACATTTGTAAGGAAAAAAGATACATCTTTTTAATGGACAAAATACGCAGAGATCGGAGGTTCTGTTCACGTGACATGTCATGCAATCAGAAGGAGAAATAGTCCGAAAATCCAAGCAAAGTCATGTTTTTATAGATATTTGCCAAGATCACCACGGACGCATCGCATAAGCAGACTAAGTAAAATAGAAAGATCGATTCAAAACACTGATGCATGTGAGGCACACATAGAGGATCTCCTGACCGCAAAACATTTTCACCCGTCCTTTGTGGGGGTATAAATTATGCCAGGTACTACACAAGTAGTGTTTGGAATCGTTATTTTGCTGTGTTGAAAAGCTAGAAAACATACTAGATTTTAGAATAATTTGCAAAAATAAAAAAAAAGATTTTCTAATGATGTGAAGTAGGAAAAACTTAGTAGAACAAAATTATTTCTTATTATTTTTATTTATAGGAGATATATACAATATAACCCTAATTTAATTCGCACACCGGCTACTAGGGAAAAAAAGTAACTTTTGTAGAACGTTTTGTTTTTTACCTCAAAATACATCTCAGTTACAGCCATAACCTCCTCATTCCAGCAAAATTTCTTACTGGCGAGCATTTTTTTTTGGTCTGTTAAGAACCAGTAGTCGCTGGGAGCCAAGTCTGGCGAATACGGTGCATGAGGGAGCAATTCGACGTTCAATTAATGCAGTTTTGCCATTGCTTTGATTGCCTTGTGACTTTGTGCTTTGTGCTTAGACTTGAAAGTGAGCAAACCCGTCACCCACTTTGAACCGAGGTTTCTCATAGTCAAATGCTCATGCAATATAGAGCCAACTCGTTTTTTTGATATCTTTACGATGCTAGCTAACTCACGCAACTTCACTTTTCGATCACTCAAAATCATTTTGTGTATTTTTTTTATTTTTTCTAGTGTTTGCGCCTCATTTGGACGTCCACTATGTTGTGCAGCATCGATGTTTCCACGTCCACGTTGGAAGTCAGCAAAAGAAGTTGTATAAAACTTTTCAGGCCATTGCTTCGCTCGAATGATATTTTTTCTCACCAGGAAGTAGTGTAAAATCCTTTGCTTTGAAAATAGCAAAAGTAGCGTCACTCTAGGCACAAGAACTCACGGACTAGTGAATAGAATATCATGAAATTTTAAATAACAGCTGGTGCTTTCCATTTCAATTCAACCAGGCTATTCGGGTCAGGTTCTTCGATTTTGATGTAACTCAAATATGTTGCTCTCTGGTGAAAATAATGAGACACGTATTTTTTTGTTCGCCCGAAAAAAAATTTTTTCAAGATTTATCGGCAATTTTGTTTTTCGACTCAAAATCGATTTTTTTTTTATTATATAAGACATTTTTTTTTAAGGCTCATAACTTAGTCAAAAATAAACCGATTTTAATAATTTTGGATTCAAAATGAGCGTCATTACTTACACAAGCGATTTCATGTCGAAATAATTGCAAAAAAATAGTTGAAGATTTTTTATTTTGCAAAAAACAAAAAGTGCGAAACAGGTTTTTTACTCAAAAATTCATTATCAAAAACAACTCATTTTAGTTACAGGGCATTCAGCTCTATTGAAGTTTGAGATGTCCTCCTGATTTGGAAAAAGTTACAAAAAACAAAAAAATACACTTTTTTAAAAATATTGAATTTCGAAAAAATTTCAATTTTTTTCTTTTTTGCTAAATAAAAAATTGTCAACTACTTTTTTGCAATTATTTCTACATGAAGTCGCTCGTGTAAGTAATGACGATCATTTTGAACCCAAAATTATTAAAATCGGTTAATTTTTGACTAAGTTATGAGCGATAAAAAAAAAAAATTTTTTATATAATAAAAAAAAATCGATTTTGAGTCGAAAAACAAAATTGCCGATAAATCTGGAAAAATTTTTTTTCGGGCGAACAAAAAAATACGTGTCTCATTATTTTCACCAGAGAGCAACATATTTGAGTTACATCGAAATCGAAGAACCTGACCCGAATAGCCCGGTTGAATTGAAATAGAAAGCATCAGCTGTCTTTTTGAGGTTGATACTAACTGAAAATATCATTCCTCAAACCCAAAAACTTATCCTTCCAGCCTTACTTTTGCACAATGGTCAGTGCATTATTTGCATTGTGGCTGCTAAAACAAGCAAAAACAAAGAAAAACACACAGTTACGCAATGCATCAGCGGCGCCAGCAACAAGAAATTTAAATTTAGCGAAGTCCTCAACCATCTGTGCGAAACTTCTGCCAGAAAAAAGTGAAACACAGCTGGCGCTCCAAGCAGTAAGAAGGCGTTGTTCCTAAGCACCGACAGGTGGCATTCCCACTATTTAGGACTGGTAGCGGCAGTCTAATCACCTACCCTGTCGGAAACCAAAATAGGTAGATTAACGAAATCCACGCATGACTTATGCTCCCGAGAAGAGTGAACAAGGAAAACAAAAACTAACTAAAAAATAAAAGAGGTGAATGCAATAAAACTAGTGCCAGCTATGGGCCCGGAACTTTTAAGTGTCACGACGTACAAAATGTTGCCTAGCTCCACTTCGCTAGTTTCTAGAAACTCACAGCTGTATCTGATTCATATGTGCACCTTGGACATACATACATACATATGTTCGTATAGATGAAGAAGTTTAAAAACAAGCCATACAATTTAATTTAACCAAATTTCTTTTAGAAAAAAAAATGAATTAATGTTTTTTTTTCGCCAATAAGTTTTTAATGTCGCTGTCAATTTGCGACATTTTTATGACAAAATTTATGTTGCGCGTATCGCTCATGAAATGTTTGCAAATATTATTGCTGTTATTTTTTCTGCATGAAAAATGTATTGCCAAGGAGAAAATGCATAAGCGATAAGTTAGACAACAACTAATTCTGCATAATTTTTGGCCAATTTTTTAATTAAATGGCATAACCTCAAAGATAGTTGCATCACTGCTCGAATGTTTGAACTTCACAAATTTTGCTATGTTTGTATGTATGTGTGTTTGCATTAATTTCGCAGAAATTTCCATTTTTATAACGCATAGCTAATGTGAAATTTCAAACCCAGACGATCAAACTTTCTGCTTAAAACATTTGAATTATTTGGGTACACAGACTGAACTGCATGGAAACCCAGTTATGATAATGGAAGAGCATCCGTTTTCGAAAATTAAAATTTTATGACATTATTTTCTACAATATAAATTTACACATGCAATGGAATTTAGAGCATTTTAGCGATAATTACGAAGCAAGTTTGGAAAGATGAAAATTATCTACATATCGCACATTTTATGCATTTCGATAAACATCGGACTGGATCCTGTTCCAGTGCCACAGAGCACTGCGCGTGTAGACTGCTTGCCAAAGGCGATCAAGAGCAGTAATGTGTACGCCAAAGGAGCTGGCCCAACGCAATCTGGCTTTGCTTGCTTGGCTTCGGTGAGTGTTAAAAATGAATAAAACTGAAATATATGAAAAGAGACCAAATGGCAACGTTGCTTGATGTGCTTGAAGTGCGGCGAGATTTCGAATTGATCAATGTTATGTTTGTAGCGCTTTTGACATTCGGAATCGAACATCCCTGTCTTTAATTTCACTTCATTTGGTTTAGCTTCATTTGTGAATGTTATGTTGCAGACAGAGTGGAAGCGAAGCCGGTGATGAAAATGAAGACGTTTCTTTACTGCTAAATAGCTCAGCGCTGCACTGAAAGCCCTTGCTAACCCACGCTGTCCTTCGAAGTTAGTCGGTGAATGTAAGACAAAACTGAACAGTGTTGCAAAACACAACAAAGTTAGTCTTACTTGGGTGCCTGGGCATTGTGGTATTGCAGTGAACGAGTTAGCTGATAAATTGGCAAATGAAGGCTCTGCAAGTATGCCACTAGGCCCTGAACCCTTTCTGGGTGTCGATTCCGCATCGATTCAACTATGGATTGACGACTTCATGAGGTCTACCCATAGAGAATGTTGGTCTGGGTTGAACTCGTTCAGAGTAGCCAAGTGCTTTGTGAAAGAACCAAACAGGAAAACAGCGACCTTCTTCCTAAAACTCAGCAAGAAGTACCTGAGAGTACTGGTGGGTGTAATCACAGGGGGTCGTAGGTAGCCATGGGGGTCATAGATAGCCCAACATGCCTATCCTGTCTTGAGAATAACGACATTGCAGAGCATTTTCTCTGTAGCTGTCCTGCATTTTCCAGAATCAGACTTAGGATATTGGATTGCAATGTACTGAGTATGGATAAAGTTCATACTCTTCCTCTTCCGGATCTCTTAAAATGCATTAATGAATCTAAGATATTTGTGGAAGAGTGACCTTAAACTAATTTATCTATTTTTACCATCCACCTTTTATCTTTCCTATCTCTATTCTTTCTACTGATTTCTATCCGGGTGCAGTACAATGGTTTACTGACTGAATGCTTGGACTTGTCCAACCCCCCACAAATCTAATCTAATCTAATCTAAATCTGCTCAGAGCAGTAGACAAAACAAAATGTTAAAGGGTTACAAACGTCCAGAATTTTCAAAAAATCGATTTTTTGTACAGATTATTATTCTTTATAGTTTTCGGCGTATTTCTGTGGAAGTCGATTGTGAAAATTCCCCATCGATGATAGAAAACGTAACTGCCCGAGAGAGTTTGATGCGCACAGGTAGCTGTCCTTCGTTTGAGGCAGTTGAAAGTTTGAACGCGCTTTTCTCGAAACTACTTTTTCCGGCACGGTCTGCATGATAAATCGTATAGTTTTTAATATTTTTTGATGTGGGTTTTTTACTATTCGAAAGTGCTTTCTTTATAGTCTGTCGAGCCGGATTTTTGATATTTTTATTAAAAAAATTTATAAACATATTAGGTGGGCAACTAAGAAGCTCTCGCACTGTTTTTCGATGAAAATACAACTTTATTCTGAAAAAATGGTTACAAGTGAATCATTGAAAGTACTGCCCATCGCTGGCTACTACTTTCATCTTTCTGGTAGATCTCGTATACCGTCGCGGTAGAACTGTTCATCTTTTGAGGCTATCCACGGATCAAGCCATTTTTTAGATGTCTTCATATGAATGGAACTCCTGGTCGGCCAGACCATGTGCCATCGATCGGAACAGGTGATAATCAGACGGCGCAATATTTGGAGAATATGGCGGGTGGGCTAGAATTTCACATTTCAGTGTTTCCACGTAGGTTTTAACGGGTTTGGCAACGTGAGGCCGAGCGTTGTCATGCTGTAGAATCACTTTTTCATGCCTCTCCGGAGCAGTTGTTCACAGGCGAAAAAACGACGTTCAACGTCCCTTGGTTTTAACTCATAAGGAACCCAAGTCCGCTGTTTCTGAATCATTCCCAAAGCATGCAATCGCTTGGAAATGGATTGGTGGGTAACTCCTAATACTGAAGCAAGCTCTTCTTGCGTTTGACACGGGTCCTCATTGAGCAATGTCTCCAATTTAGCGTCTTCGAAGGTTTTTGGCTTTCCTTCACGCGGACGGTCGTCAACATTAGAATCACCGTCTTTGAAGCGACGGAGCCAATCTCGGTACGTTGTTTCACTCGAAGCAGCATCTCTATTAACTTTTTGTAGCTCTCGATGCGCTTCAGCCGCCGTTTTTTCGAATGAAAGAGGAACATCAACCCTTCCCGCAAATGACGATTATTCGGCACAAAATCAGACATTTTCACAAAACTAAAACATTTTCACCAAAACAAAATCACTAATTTGTCGAAGCAGTTTGTTTACCAAATGTCTAAGCTTGGTTTGTGACGTTTAGGTTATGTTAGAATCGACTAGCACACACTGCTGGTGGCATCTATTGACAAACAGCGGGAACTTAGTTACGCACCTATTAAGTTAGTTTTATTTAATAATTTTATTTCCAAATTTTCACCATTTGTTTTTACTCAAGTCTTCAAACGATCTACTACACTACACTACATCTCTGTGTTTGCTATGGCCTACTGAACAAAATGTCTCCATTTGACCCAGTCTTTGGTTGAATCCATCCAGTTGTTTATTTTGAGTTTCCTCATGCATTTCTCTAATTCTTCAATCCATCTTGATCTTGGCCTACCTCTTGCTTTTGTCGTAAATGTTTTAGCATCAATTACTTTTCGTTGAGCTCTCCTAGGGGTTATTCTCGTAATATAATTTGGCCATTTTATTCTTTGAGCTTTGATGCACAACATTATCTCCCTTTTTTTAGTTAGTATAATTCACGATTCCATCTCATGTGCCACTCACCGTTGTTGACTTTGGCTACTATGAAGATTTTTCTCAACAATTGTCTTTCAAATATTTGGCGTCTGGTTTTGTTCACTATTCTGATTCATAGCACAAAACTGGTCGAACTACAGAGTTAAGCATCGTAATTTTGTAAATCGTTCGTCTGTTAAGCAGTTTTGACTTGAAGAGTTTCGAAAGTGAGAATTATGCTCTATTCGCCGCTTGGATTCTTTCGTCGATTGTGATGCTCATTTTCTTGTAGATCCCAAATATGTAAAAGTTTGCATCGCTTCAAATTCATATGCTCCGACTTGATAGTGTCGGTTACTATCTGATTTTTTCTGGTCAACGATATTTAGTTTGTTTTGTCCTCATAAGTAATGTTCAATCCAATTTTACCGGCAGATAGGTTCGATTGGGTTGAACTGTTTGACTTGCAGTCACGCGTAAACCGATTTAGTTCCTAGCGGTACCAGATGGATTTCATTAGTTATGTATATGTTTTGTGTTTTGAAATAGCCCAGTCGCATGCTGCTTGTCTACATTGCGAATTGAAGGAAACATTTCCAACCTACACCTGAGATATCTGCCAATCTATCAGACTGTGGTGCCGCAGATAGTGTAAGCCTGTTTTGAATAACGCCGGACATCCGCAAAAGAGATGCTCTGCAGTTTCCCTTGAGCCCTGCTGCCTGCATTTTCTGCATTCTTGGCTCCGAGATTTCTATCTTATAAGCATATGGTGCCACTGGGCTATGCCCCTATTATAGCTCCACAATCTCTCACTCACTAACAATCTTAGCACTCCTGCAAGTGGAGAGACTCTTCCATCTTGTCCTGCATTTTCTGATCATGTTTTCGTTGCCTTTGTTGTGTAGCATTCGTATTGACTTCGTTGACAAAGTCCGAGGAAAGAACAACCTTGTTTCGCTATATCGTCTACTATCTCGTCCTTTTCTCGTAGCTGGCTTTATGGCCTGGAACCGAACATTTTTACTGCCTCCCTGCTCTGAAGAACGATCTTCGATGTTATACCAAACGATGTACTTACTATAACTGCTTTACTGGCTGTCTCACTATGTAAAAGTTATCCTTGGAGTTAGTCCCAGTAGTAACACAGGCTAGGCCTGCTGCCTCTCCAACTGCGAAAACCTGAGCCTGGAATACCCTGTAGTGATTTGGAAGCGTAACGACTTCTTTAGATCTGACTGGTAGGTAAAAATTAAGAGAAAACAAGTCTCATTGTAAAAACAAATAAAAAATAAAAAATAAAAAAAAACTACAATTACGTCAGATCGACAACTAATTCTGTCAAATTCACCGAACCCCGATTAGCGGTGCCGCAATATCTGCAGTCTAATGTTTGCTTTCAACAGGCCAAACATTCACGACTCCAAACTTGACGGGATCAGGTCAGTTGATGAGCTTTGGAAACTTGGCAACTTTTTCATTACTGGAAAAACTCTCCAATTGAGTGGCATTTTCGTCCTTAAGGGGTAAGGGGTAGTCAGAAGTTTAAAAAAATTGGATTCTTTATTTTTGCATTTTCTTAAACTAAGAATATTTTAGGTGTATGTGACAAATACTTTTCGAGTTATTCAACAATTACCAAAGGGCGCTCGGGCGGTCCGGGGCTCGATAGCAAAACTTTATGTGCGTTTTTCTCAAAACTATGTTTTTTTTGAACTGGTGATCACTGTAACATAAAAACCGCTTTGCAGATTTCAATAAAATTTATACTGCTTTTGAAAAACATAAAAAAATTCCGATTTTTTTAATCAATTAATTGACGGTTTTTTTCTCGAAAATCTGAAAAATATTTGCTGAGGCCGCCATATTGTTAATTTAGAAAACAAGCTTCGATCAGGCACAAGATTATCTATTAATAAAACTAATTTCTATTAACCAATTGATTTTAGATGAATCTCGAATGACTTATGATGATCACCGCAAGAGACTTTTGCAGAAATGGGCTCCACACAAACCGCAATAACTTTTGCAGTATTATTAATTTTATTTATTAATTTTTTTTTTTTTGAAATTTCACTAAAATCAAGCTGAAACCTGATGTATTAATGCTATGTTGTTATTTTTGTAAAATAAAGCCATTGACTAGCAAAAAAAATTATTGAAAATCATAATTTTTTCGGTCCTCTGACTACCCCAACCCTTTAACAAGAGGCCAAAAATAGAGTGAATTCGTGGTTTGCCTCAAGAGATGCGAAATTTTTTTGCCGCGGTATTTGTATGCTACCCAAAAGATGGAAGAAAATTGTTGTCAGTAATAGACGGTATTTTCAAAATCAAGTATGTAATTATTTGTTCCCACTTGCAATTTGAATGAATGAACTAAAGCTCTGACATAAAAAAGTGCCGAATAGAAAAGTGCAATTCGCTGAGAGCAAAGCAAATGTTTTTTTTATCCATGGCTTGAATTAGTAATTTTTATTTACATATACACATAAATATATATATATATAGGCATGTAAGTATGTAATTATGTTTTATAAATTAGTCTCTACTGAACATGGAAATTTCGCAGGTGTCAAGGCCCTTTGAAGTCGTTCACATTGAAGAAAAAATTGAATGAAAAAGCAAAAACTGCCAAAGCGCGCTTAGTAAATTAGAACAATATCTTAATTAATTTGCAAAGATGCGGCATAAAGTTTATGCTAATGTTAATGTGTGGTAATTGTCATAAACCCTAAAGCCGTGCCATAATTGCTTAGGCAAACTTGACCTTCGGCGAACATAGCAAACAAACAATCGACTTATACTTGAAATATGCGTGGAAGCGAAAAAGTAAACAAACTTTGTAAAAAAATATTGTAAAAAAATAATTAAGTGCAAAAACAAAACAAAAGGCGATGGAAAGAAAAAAAAAATAAATAAATAAATGAATGCAACGAAGCGAATGAGGCATTTGAAGATAATCACAACAAGCTAAAACTCAGCAGAAGAAACCCAAGCAAACAAGCAAAACCAAAAAAAAAAACAATTTACAATAATATAAAAAAAAAATGAAAAAAAATAAAAATTGAATAATAGAAAAAGCGATTTTCTTTATCTGCCTATTTGTAGTATCGGAGGTGCCTGAGTAGCGCTTAACCTTGCATTAATAAAATTACAAAGCAGCAAATTGCTACAAATTCAATAATAATCGTATGTATACATATATAAATACATACACATACATAATATACACACACATATACACATATGCATACACATCCATTCATTGATCGACATCTTTTAAGCCACTTTGTGTTGAGCGCCGTGAATCAGCGCTAATTCCATTCATTCAAAAATCATTACTTTCAATATTTTGCTCACTTGTAAAATGTCACACCAAATACGGGTACGCGAACTTACCGGCGCAAAGCAACCATCTCGGCCGCAAATAGTAATTAATTGCGCATACGTGCCAACACTTTCAATTTCATTCGTTTACCCATCAAACTTTATGCGGTTTTTAAATGAAATTTTGTTGTTTTTGCGGTTGTGCTTTTTGTTACAGCAATACTGGCATGCATACGTACATACAAAATTGCAAGACAATCTCTCGTAACGGACACCTCCCATAAGGTAGTACTTGTAGTCCGGTGTAACGACCGAAATTTCGACGTTTTTTCAGGAATCTTTTTTAAAGGGAAAACAAAATGCGATCGGTTTAAAGTTTTTACATGTTTTTACTGGTGTTTTGAAGTATATAAAAAATTTTTTTTAAAGTTCGTTTTATATTAATTTGTTTAAAATTTTTGACGTCAAAATTGGAGTCCTTAAAAAAAAGATGAGTTGGTTCGGGGAAACACACAGCCTTCCAAAGTCATGTGAAATAAAAAATTCAAAGAGATTATTATTCTGCAGACTTTATTTTAGGCCCCGAACTTAAAATATACATAAAAATAAAAAAACAAAATGGTGGGCTTGTGAAAAAAGTTCTCAAAATCTAATTTTTTTCTTCATAAATTGTTTAAATTAAATAGTTTATTATAATAAAATTAAATGTTTTAAACGTCCGGCATCTAAATATGTGTGTCTAGAATAACGGGTTAAATTTTTAGCCAAATCGGTTGAATAGTTTTGAGTCAGTGATTCCCCGAAATTTCGAAAAAATGGTTTTGAGAAAAACGCGTTTAAAGTTTCGACAACAGATTTTTTATAAAAAAATTATACTTACATTAATCAGCCTCGTGCATAGAGCAGTCCTTCCGTTGTCAAAGTTGTCATTTTCAGCAGCTTTTAGAGCCCTACGTAAAGTTCTGGCCTCTTTACAGTTGGCTTCTGCAGTTTTCTCTGCCCTCAAAATCCGTGCATTGTCAACATCGTCAGCGTAGTCCCTGGCTGTTTGTCCTAATATAACGCCCATTGTCTCCATACCCTTGAGTACAGGTAGAACACCCTCATTAAAGATGCAAGCGGTGGTATAGGTAAGTAGAAATTTCCAGAGCGTTTTTCCCAGTAAAAGTATGCTGGGTCTTCATAAGTGTATATTTTTAGTATATTTTTAAGATGTTTTTCTTCCGAAAAATGGAAAAAAAAATTCGATTTTTTGAACCCGTCACACCTGGCTACTACCATAAGAGGTTAGGGGTAGTCAGAGGCCCGCAAAAATGATGATTTTCAATCTTTTTTTTTTTCAAGACAGTTGCTTTACTTTATAAAGATAAAAACATAGCACTAATACATCAGATTTCGATTTGACTTAAGCAAAATTTCAAAATAAAAAAAATTTATAATTCTAAAAGCTATCGTTGTTTGTGTGAAGCCCGTTTCCCCAGAGGTCCCTTGCGCTGATCATCAATGGAGATTCATTAAAATGAATCGGACTAGAGAAATTAGGTTTAATGATAGATAATCTTGTGCCTGATCGAAGCTTTTTTTTCAAAATTAACAATATGGCGGCCTCAGGAAATATTTTTCAGATTTTCGAGAAAAAAACCGACAATTAATTGTTTAAAAACTTCAAATTTTTGAAAAAAAAACAATTTTTGAAAAAAATTGAAATTTTTGAAAAAAAACTTTCCATCAGGTACAAGTTTTTTATGCCTTTCAAAAGCAGTATAGATTTTATTAAAATTTATGAAGCGGTTTTTAAGTTACAGTGATCACCAGTTAAAAACAAAACATAGTTTTGAAAAAAATGCATTTAAAGTTTTGCTATCGAACCCCGAGTGCCCGAGCGCCCGAGTGCCCGTTGTTAATTGTTGAATAACTCGAAAAGTATTAGTCGGATTCACTTCCAATTTTCACGCAATATTTTAAAGATATTATTCTTTAAAGGGACATATACGTAACGTGTAAACGGCCATATTTTCCCTGATTTTCATTAAAATTATTAAAAATGAAGAAGTCAATATACAATATTTTTTTTTTCAAAATTGGCATACAGTTTATTTATAAATTAAAATAATATTGTATAACATTTTTTTATATTTTAATCAGTTAAAATGGCGGAGATCCACTCAATACTCGGAATAAAATGCTTAAAAAAATGAATTTGGGACGAACTTTCCTACCATTTTTGCTTCGAAAAAATTATTTTTTCGAAAACTTGTAAATTCACATACAAAGTAATATAATAAAAAAGATGTGTGGAAAATTTCAGGGAGATCGGTCAATAACTTTTCGAGTATCGTGTACGCCAATATAGTTTTGAGAAAAATGCGTCTAAAGTTTGAATACATGAAAATTCCTCCCCCAGCGCTCGAACGCAAAGAAAGAGTCGTCACGGTTGACGATCTCTAATATTATATTAGAAATACTTAAATTTACGTTCTAAAATTTTTTTGACGCTTTCTTAAAGGATTATACTAACGTTTTATGAAAAAAAAATTTTTTTTTCGAAATTTTAAAGGTATCTGTCCCCTTGAGAAGAAGAGAAAAATCCAATTTTTTGAAAACTCTGACTACCCCTAACCCCATAAGCGGGCCATTTTTTTCAGTACCGCAAAAATCCTTAGGGATCTTTTTAAAGTTTTCTCCTTTGAGCGGACAACCCTCCCATAACAGGACGCGGACACTTTTTCTCCTCACCAAAAATAATTTAGTTCTCTCATAAGCGGACAGCTTAAAAACTTTGCCTTGGAGTTATCAAAATCTTAATTTGTTATATGTTGTTTATTTCATTCAAACAGCGTGAGAGCAAATTAGTCTATAGACAGTGAAAAATTGTTTAGGGGAAGCTGCTTTTGAGAAAACAAACTTCCCTAATGGCGATAGGACGGTTATACCGCAGCGAATGAGCGTCCACTATAGGCAGTTGCTCAGTTCACCAACATTATTAATATACCTGAGAAACAAATTCAAATTGACGTCGAGACTGTATTAATTTAGGTAATCAAGTCATCAAAAACGATGAAGAAACAAAAAATATCAATACTGAAGTGGCAACTCTCGCTGGTCAACTCTTCTGAAGATGAACTAGAAAATGATATTGGCAACTAATTCTCTGCTTATAAAGAGGCTTATTTAGCAACCATAAAACTAAAAGTTCTTTCTTTATATCACAGCGACCGCAAAGGCGTTGAATTGCTTACTGATCTTCATATACATATACCACCAAGGTATTGAAATTAAAGGAAAACTCTTGAAACTAAAATTTCTGAGGATTTTAAGTGAATTTTAATACCTTGCATAACAAAATTTGCTTCTACATTTGTCGTTTATTTACAAATTCTGTTTATTTTCTTAAATATTTATGTACATATGTGTTCTGGTTTTGGAAATAGAACTGATTAAATATTAAAGATGAGTGACAAATTATTTTAACTTTTTTTACACTCTTCTTACAAGCGGACGCCTCCCATAAGAAGACAAATTTTTCAGTCCCTTAGGTGTCCGCTTAAGAAAGAGTACACTGTACAAACCGCCTTAAATACTTCGTATTTGATATCAATACTGTAATATCTCATTCACGCTGTAGGAAAGTACATCTTTTAGACCCTCTGGACTACGCTTTGGAATAAATCGCAAAACCGGTTAAGATGGGCATTTACATTGCCTACAGGGATAACCTCGCACTGAGTACACCCACCGCCATAAGAGTCATACACTTGCATGTTAAAGCTCAATAGATTTCAAAGCAATGACTAAATCTTTGAATTTCTACAACAAAATCAAAGTCAAACAGCTAAAGCTGCACTCCAAAACTACCATTTGTATGTATGTATGTAAGTTTTCAAGTTTGGTTTCGGCAAAGACTTCTTGTTGGGTCTGCCATTTGCTGGTAAGCTGCTTGGTCAATAATCGAATAAATAAAACTTGTCATATTCGCATAAACATAAAACGCATGCGCACACTTCGACACCACTCAAATTTGTACCAGTAGGTGCTTTCATAACGCAATGCAAATTTGAACATTTTACGGTAGTTGATTGATTTACGAGCGCCTACAGGGTAGTTCATATAGAGATTCGATTTTTAGAAATGAGGTGAAAATGGCTTTATTAGCCAATATATCTATTTGTTAGAGCTCGAAGCGTTTTTCTAGCTCGGAATAATGAAAACGTTCGATTTCCTATATAGCAAATATATCATCATCATCAAGTAGTGATTACAGCGCGGGGTGAGCTTTAGCTGCATCTACAATCCTCTTCCAATCTGCGCGGTTCATAGCAATAGATCTCCAGCTCCTAACTCGTAGCTTTTTCAGATCGGCTATGACTTTGTTAACCTGACTTACCTTGGACGTCCTCGGGCTCCGGTCGTTAGACAATTCGTTGTTAAAAAAGATTTTTGGGGACGGAGCCTTTGGGATTTAATGTGTTTCAGGACATCTTCTCCCACCCATCATTGTAGCGTATTCGGTACGCTCCATTTTCACAGCGCATAGAGCCAAACAACTTTCGGTGCACCTTGCGTTCGAAAACTCTTAAGCTCCTTTCGTCTTTGCTTGTCAAGCCGTCAAGGCAGCACTCACAGCCATAGGACAGCACCTGCAGTATTATTGATTTGTAGAGCCGGAGTTTAGTGAGGGCGTAATATGCTTTGTTTGCTGGCATTATTTCGTCTTGTATTGTGTCATAACTATATTACTATTGTCATATTTTATTAACACTCCCAAATATTTGAGGTTTAGTTTTGCCTACATTTATTCTAAGGCTAATCTACTGCTTTTGCACGACATTCAATATTACAGAAGGTTTCAATGAGATACCTTTTGTTCCTTGCCAGGATTGCGATATCGTCCGCATGCGCCATTGTTATTCCTGAGCGACTAAGGAGGTTTCCAAACTTCACTTTGTTTTTTTATGACGTAGTGAAGAAGTAAATTAAATACAGATGTGGAAAGCGCGTGACCTTGATTTACACCACAGGAAATTTCAAAGGGATTTGACACTGCTTGTTGTACAACTACTTTTCCAGTAGTGTTAGTCAGAGTTGCCATGACCAGCTGAATAAGTTTGTCGCTGATAGCCAAGTTGGAGAGCGTTTCTGGGATTTTGTCTAGCAGGATACCGTCAAAAGCTTGCTTGAAATCGAAGAACAGGATGCGGACGTCTAAGTTGTATTCATAGCATTTTTCAAAATTTGCTTTAGCATAAAGCTTTGGTCTGTTCTTAATCGACCTTAACGAAATCCGCCTTAGTATTCACTCAAGATTTTTTCTGCTGCCACAGTTAGCCTGGAAGCAAGACTTCGACAGAAGATGTTATGCGTCGAACTTAGGAGAGTGATTACTGTATTTTTCACAGTTCAATTTGTCTCCCTTTTGGGAATAGTAGTTACCAACCCTATACGCCACGCTTCCGGGATGCAGAAGCGCAGTAGAACTTGACGTCTGTTCGCGTCGAGGCAGTAAGCAGCTCTATTGTGATGTCATTTTCTCCAGGAGCTTTATTGCTCATATGAGTAATAGTTTCGTCAAAGTTGGTTCCAATTATACCGCATTATTGTCGGGCATTATTGTTTGTGAGACATGATGCGCTTGTTGTGATCATCAAAAGACTGCAACGTCACGAGAAATGGTTCAAAAAGTGACGAAGCAACTTGAGCGAAATCCCCGACGAGTGCCAATCAAATGGCGAAAGAACTGAAAATATCTGGCCGTAGCATCCGCCGCATACTGAAAAATGATTTCAAAGTCAAGCCTTACAAGATCCAAAAGCTCATGATTTCACACCAAAGCAGCAACAGTCAGACTTGAGAGAGCGAACGATTTGCTTCACTTCCCCGAAAGCAGTCAATTTCCGAATATTGTGTTTTCTGACGAGAAATTTTTTCAAATTGAGCAATTCGTAAACTCCCAAAGCGATCGGGTTTATTTGACCGACCGTTTGTAAGAGAATTGGATTCATCGATTGGGCATCAGGGGGGAGCACTCGCCACAAGTAATGCTTTGGGTCGCTGTAATCGCAGATGGGCGCTCTCCAATCGTTTTCATCGAGCCTGGCGTCAAGGTAAATGCGAAATATTATCGGGAAAGTATTATGGAGGTTGCTTTGAAGCCATGGGCAGGCAAAAATTTCGGTGGCAGATCATGGATGTTTCAACAGAATGGCTAAAAACCAAGGTTCCAACGTCTACCCATTGGTTCTCAAATTCACCAGGCACGAATCCGTTGAATTATTCTCCTTGGGCCATTTTGAAGAGCAAAGTCCGAACTAAAAGATTCACTAGTCTCGAGGCTCTGAAAAAAGTCATTGCGAGTGGGCCAAAATATCTGCAAGTCACATTCGGGCACCTTGCGATTCGTTTCTGGACCGTCTCAAGCCCATAGAGAAGGCTAAAGGTGGCCACATCGAGCAAAAGTAAATTAATTTTTAAGTTTGTATTATTTTCACACATTTTTTACTTTGAATTGAATAAAAGTAAGTTTCCAAACTAAATTTATGGCTTTTTTCATTGGTTACACTTCGAGATCACCGGTTATCTCAACACAAGTGGGTTATTTTGTATCGTCGTTTTCCACGTAATTCGCTAAATTACCTAGTATGCCCTTAAATGTAGGATGCTGTTGCGGACAGTGTCCAACTCGTCGTCAAGATTTTGAGTGGGAAAAAGTGAGTGTCAGTGCCAAGGTATTCAAAAGATACCGATACCTTGAACCACCCTGTAGTTATGAACATTTAATGCACATAAAGACTTGTGCTATGTTATTTTTCATATTTTCATTGCGTTTCCACTACCATGAACCGTTGTAGAGGCATAAAATTTGCACTGTTTGGACATTTCTTGTATTGTTTTAGCATTTTTTCATTTGCCACTTATCGATGGTTTGACAAAACAATTCGCAAAATTTGCCATTGCAATAAAACCGAAATGCCCATGGCTGCGAATATTTACTAGCAAATGTCCACATGCATGCGTACGTATGTATGTAGATTTATATGTATGTAAGTTTTGCGATATTTCGCTTTTCAGCATTTCGAATCGCTGAGTTATGGGCGCATGCATATTTGTGTTTATGGATGTAGATTTGTCTTAAGGGTGACATTTCCGCATAGCATAAATTTGTCTCGCTTACATTTGAACTAAAAATTATACGAGTGCTAGTTGAAAAGTAAAATATGCACATACATGCACGCATACATTTGAAACGTGTACAGTTAAGGTTGATTCGGTTTTTAAGATTTTTTTTTGCGATGTCAATAGTGTTAGTTTATTCTGCCAATGCCCATATAGCACGCAGCATTTGAACAATCCTACATTTTCATTTCAAAATGCATTCATTTGAAAGCTAAGCGAGTGGCAAAGAAGCTCGCAAAAAGTTGTTTTCGATGTACAGCAAGACTGGTAACAGAATCTTCTGAGAAAAAATCCCGCGTATAATTTTTTGATTTTTCAATTTTTTATTGCACTTGCACTGATTTTCGCTAAAACAAAATGTGATACTTTGTTATTGTTAGATTTATAAAAACACAAAAAACTGCGGGCCCCTCCTTTTGTGCAACAATACAAATAGGAGGAGGAACTCGGCAAACACCTAAGAAAGGGTGTAGGCGCCAATTAGATAAGTAATTATTAAAAAAAAAAAAAAATTCTCCCAGCGATAACAGTTGATTTATGTGAAGAAGTATTTTTCAAAATTTATAAACGAGCAGCGGACACTCAAATAGTCATAAATTCGGTAACGATACTCCGATCGACTTGAAATTTTTAAACAGTGCCATATTCTTGAGATATTGTCCATTCAACTACAAACTACAGATGTTCATGTAATTTCCATAAACCGTATAAACTAGTTTACACCATGTAACAAATATCTTTTTTTCAAGCTATATATTTTCATTTAATTTCTATAAACTGTGTTAAAATAGTTTTACACCGTTATACAACAATACATTTTTTTTTGTTTTCAAGGAAATATTTCATATGCGTTTCAAACTGTAGATTTTCATTAAATTTCCATGAGATATATGAATTAATTTTTACACTGTGCAACAAAACTCATTTTTTTGTTTTCAGAAAAAAATTCATATGCGCGTCAAACTATAATGTTTTTCTTGGTTTTTCAGGAAAATTTTCATGTGTGCTTCAAACTATAGATTTTAATTAAATTTCCATAAACTGTATAAATTAAATTTTACACCGTGTAACAAAAATAATTTTTTTTGTTTTCAGAAAAAATTTCATATGCGTGTCATACTATAGGTTTTCATTATATTTCCATAAACTGTATGAATTAACTTTTACACCATGTACCAAAAATAATTTTTTCTTGGTTTTTCAGGAAAAGTTTCATATGCGCGTAAAACTATAGATTTCCATTTAATTTTAAATTTTTAAATAAAATTTTACCCCTTGTAACAAAAATAATTTTTTTTGGTTCTCCAGGAAAATTTTCATATGCGCCTCATACTATAGTTTTCCATTTAATTTCCATAAACGGTATAAATTAAATTTTACACCGTGTAACAAAAATCAATATTTTTTTAGTTTTCTAGGAACAATTTCATATACGTGTCAAACTATAGATTTTTATTAAATCTGCAAGAACTGTATGAATTAATTTTTACACCGTGTAACAAAAATTATTTTTGTTTTGGTTTTCCAAGAAAAATTTCATATGCACGTCAAACTATAGATTTTCATTAAATTTCCGTAAACTGTATAAATTAAATTTTACACCGTGTAACAAAAATTTTTTTTTTTTGGTTCTCCATTAAAATTTTCATATCCGCCTCATACTATAAATGTTCATGTTGTTTCCATAAGCGTACAAAGCCATTTGCTAAAATTATAAATCTTCCGATAGGGTGATTAATTTTGCGCCACCTTATATATTAAATCTATAGTTTCTCGTGCACTTGAAATTTATTCTAGATAACTTTTACTGTCGCAACTTTTCGTCTACGAACGTTTTTTGGCGCAGCCGTACCAGCTATGCCTACAATATTTAATTTGCGATGAACAAAAAAATGTGTCTCGATTATAAAGTGCGAATATAGCGGCGTGTATTTTGAAATACAGTGCACTCGCGATAACTCGAACTAATTAAAACAGGCGGTGTTCGATTTATCGAATTTGTTCGACTTATCAATTGAGTGTGCTATGTTAAAAAAACAGTCATCGATATCGATTTTTTTCAATTAAATTTATTTATTTATTTACATATGGATATGAACATGAATATGTTTAAAATATTTAATTCGTTTCAATATTTTTCATCAAATATTTGGCAGTCTCTGTGTCAGTTACACAAAAAAAGTCAACTTTAACAGAAAAGTTAGGCCGAAAAGAAAGTTGTAATGTGTGTTTGTCTTTTCTTGCCTGCAGCAATGTTGAATATGACTTTTTCACGCAGCAATTGAAGAGTGTTAACCTTTGCGGAGCTTACTTGTTCAGTTGTGGCCCACTGAATTACCTTATTGATAGAGCTAACTGCCTCCTCAGATGATATCCGCTCACATGTCTCAGTCGTGTTGTTAAACTCAGACTCAGAATCACTAGTTTCAATTATTACTTCTGTGTCGGTAAATTCGGCACCATCATTCCATTTGTTAACATCATAAAGCGTAAATTCGACCTGTAAATTATGTTTTTCATGTTATGTTCTTTCAAGATGAGTCCACTTATTGGGTAATTCTTTTTTCTTTGGGACAGAAACCATTTGTATAAAGCGGCTTTCATTTTAGGAAACTCAGAAGCTTTTAAAGTTCTCTTCTTCCCAGGACCCAAAAACGTGTTGTTTACTGCTTTTAAAATTGCCTTGTCTTTCTTTTTTATAAGACTTATGGTGGACTTGGCTACCCCATATTCCTTCGCTAGAGAAGTAACACTACATCCACGTTTAATTTTGTTAAGGACTTCAGCCCTCTCTTTTAATGTTAAACACTTCATCCTTTTACGATCCATTACTCACATGCACTGATACACTACAAATGACAAATTTAAAGCAATTTGGTCAATGCAAGATGTTGTTCCCAGAAAACTAACGGGATATTAACGTCGAAATATTCATATGGACAATACACTAGTATACATATAATTTATATACATATACTATTACATATGTATGTATGTACAAAATGTACATGTTTGAAAATAATGTGTGTACAAATAAATTTGTTTTTTTGTTCGAGTTATAGCGCTTTAATATTGTTCGAGTTACAAACTAGTCAATAGGGAAAAAAATGTGTTCGAGTTAGCACGTCGTTCGACTTAGCGGCTATTCGAGTTACCGCGAGTGCACTGTAGTTCAAAATTTTCAAAAAATAAAAAATCAAAATAAAGAAATATTGAAAAAAGGTGCTCTCTGAATAGCTTGCATAGGATTCATTTATACAACTAAAAATACAAAATTTTTTTTAAACAAATAATATTAATAAAAAAACAAGTCGACTGGAGATGCCGGGGATTGAACCCGGGGCCTTTCACATGCAAAGCGAACGCTCTACCACTGAGCTACATCCCCTTCACAAACGCTCACTGCCAAGTAACTGTCGCTTTAGGCCAACAGATAAGGTTTTATCAAAAATACAACAACAACTTTTGAAAAATAAATAGATTAACACATTGAATGCGAACGAACTTTTAATGAAATTCACTGCTCAATTAGCAAAATAATATTTACTTACAAAGCAAATACAAACGCTAAAGTCTCTTGTTATTGTTGTTAAATTGTTGTTATTTTTGTGACTGCCAGCGTAGTTAATATTGTATTTGTTGTGTACCTAGAAATAATAAATCAAACAGAAGGCAGTGCACACATAGGCACACGCACACTCCCATACAATTGAGTAATAAATATGAAATAAATATAAAAAATAAAAATATACAAGGTGGCACAAAATTAATCATCCATTTTTGTTTTTGAATGACTTATTTATTAAATAAAACAAACAATGATTTTGTGTGGTGGAAATCTTTGTTTTGACCTTTACGCACCCCATTTCTTGTCTGCAGTATACAAACTGTCTACTTCAAAAGTGTCAAATGACGATTGGTGTACGAGGACATTTGCCAAAATTATAAGTCTTCCGATAGGGTGATTAATTTTATACCACCCTGCATATCAACAAACTTGTTCCCTTATTAAATGATATTAGACTTAAACAAATGGTTTCCGAAAGCTTTTACCAAATTAATTACCAAAGGAAAGAAAATTTTATTGAAATAAAAAAATTACATTAACTATAATTTGACATTTAACAGACATTATAATTTGTCTGCCTTTTATGAAAATAAGCTTAGAACTATTGTATTTTTTTTTTGCCTACTGATTTTTAGAGGCTTATTTCCTAGTTAAGAAAGATTTTGCAAATTTTGTCAAGAAAAGATTTTGCTCTAAAGATGCAAATCTTCATGCCGACAAAAAGCATTCCAATGTTTACAAGTTTTAAGAAAATTCGCATTTTCACATTATTTAAAAAAAATCCCTATATAGTTGAAATGCGCGTATTAGACCTTTAAAATAAACCAAAACCCAAAAAAGTTATTAATAGTAGGTAATAAATTTATTTAAATGAACATGAAAGAACAACTCGCTTGCCCAAATGATTTTCATGCGTCGCTAGCCGACCGAGTTGACGCGCTACTTGCGAGCGGACTTGATTCCTCCATAAGCGGTGCGTAAGTACAGCGATGGTCACGAATTTAGCACTCCATGTCAGGAAAACCTTTTCTCTATAGTTTTTCTTCTAAGTATACTAAATGAGTTTGCATTGCTTGTCTGTTTGCATAACGCAGCTGTCTACTTTACAAGTGTCAAATATGATTGACGTAAGAGACCACTTAAAAAATTTATAAATCCTCCGATAGGCTGATTAATTTTGCGCCACCTTGTTTGTACCACACTTTGATCGCTATTTAACAAAAGGTCAAACTACTTAACAAAAGGTCAACAATTTTAAAATTTGTAGTTAAATGTAAAGAGAAATGAAATGAAATTAACTAAAACGTTCTAAATAATGAAAAACTATTTATTGCCGGTACATTCAGCCTTTTAAAAAAGAAAAATAAATAAATAATTGAAGCATGCACTTCTGTTAGGCGTTTGGTCGAGCTCTTGTCGTCCTACTTGAGGCGCGCGTCTCGATGTTGCTCCACAAATGGAGGGACCTACAGTTTTAAGCCAAATCCGAACGGCACATGGTTTTTTATGAGGAGCTTTTCCATCGCAGAAGCCGAATACCAGGATTTTTTTAAATTTCCTTTCATTTTAGCCTATTCCCGACTCTTTTGGACGAAATTTTTTTTTATCGAGATTTTCAAGATTTTGTGTATATTTTTCTACTACACTTAAGTATACAATAGAGAACTATTTGAAGAACTTTTTCTATAATTTTACTGCTATCATGCACGGAGACTCGAACCCATGCACTCCCGAATGGTCTTGTAAATGGTTGAACAAAATAATGGACTTTGACTGCAGCCGTAGTTTTGGGCACGAGCAAATTAATCTTTGTCGGGCAGTTGAGAAAACAAGTTTAAAAGGGCACTTTAAAATTTGAAATATTTTTCGGCTCAGTTAGTAAGTTTCACTTCATTGGTTAGATGAGAAAACGGAACTTAAAATTCGTAATAGTTGCCCACGTTCATAATTCGTTGGGCAGATACTGTACCTTCAAGTATTTATTTGCCTTACGCAGATTAGACGTGAATTGGTTTGTTAATTAGAAAATGTTTGCTACAAAAATACAACAAGAAAATAAAAACAAGCACATACACAATAACCAACAACAAAAACAGAAATATTGCATCTATAGCAGTTGTATGAAAAATAAAATGTTTGGCTTAGAGTTCCCAGCCGAAGCGCAATCGGACGAGTAGGCGTGTTGTTCTGACACCTGAGCAGCTTTGGTAGCTGAGACATTAGATGACAGCAGGCAGCTCAGGTGATTAATTACATTCGCATTTTTCAAAAGAATAAATAACTAAAGCAAAAAGAACTACAATATAAATCACAGCTACTTAACACTTCGCGCTACGTTGTAACACAATAGGTACGCACTTCAGAGGTCAGCTTCAGGTGACTCAACGAGAAATATACACTCGTATTTACGTCATCTGATTACGCACACTAGTGAGAATTATGTATAGAAAAAATACCACCACTCTACATATTTTTTTAAATTTTCTTTAGCATAATTTATGTGAACGAAATTTATTCAAATGTTACTAAACTTCTTCCAAGATTTATTACTTGCTTCCTTTCTCAGTGTGAAATTGCCAATTAGAAACCTTTTTCTTGAAGCATCACTGCCGCATAACTCAACTGTGAGCATTTCATAAGTATTATTGCCAAATAATTTTTTCTCAGTCACAACATTGGCACTTCTATAGATATATATATATGTATATGCCCACATAGATACATAGATATGCACGTAGTTCTTACACGTCAGCCTGTACTCACTCGTCATTTGTTACTTAAACCACTTAAAATGTCATTACATGTCACGCCTGTACCTCAAATCCGCTCACTCCACTTCGCTATCTTAAAGCAAAACTATGAGGCTTAATTATTTTTACAAAATTTGTATCCACTCAAACGACCAGATTTATTGTAAATTATTTTAATTTGATTTTTCACGTTTTTTGTCAAATTTTTACGCACGTCAGCATAGAATTGCAATGCGCTAACTACCCCGTAATTAAGAAAAATATTATCTACTTCTGTCGCTGATGATTTGAAATGCTGTCACAAAATGTTCAATACCGACAGAATTACGTGATGTTGATCAGAAAAAAATCCTTGCATAGCCAAGGTTACTAATAACTCTAGACAGCTTTTAAATCGAGGCCGGAAATATTCACGTATTCAGATGTCACGGATTTGCAGCTTATCAGATGAGTGAAACACTTGCGAGGGCTCTAACGTTAAGCTGCACTACTTTATTTTAATTTAACAAACAAAAATATTACATAGATCATTAAAACAAACAAACGAGAATACTTATAAATAGCTTTTATTGTAGTACGAGATGCATGAAAGTTCATGATTTTACTATCAGAACTCAAGCAATGAATAGAATGACATAGTGAAACTCGACCAATGGATATGTTACCCAGTCATTTAACTAGAACGACCTGGTAGTTTCTTTACTAATTTCAATATACATATTTCGTAAACCCACGCGCAAAAGTAGTCTGAGGGTTCCGTGCTTAGAAATCCAAGCATTTGAGATAAAAATTTGACTGACATTCAGCTGGAAGTGGGCAGAAAGTATTCTTACATACTTTTCAAGCAACTCGCAACTTCCAACTAAGGTCAATCAATCTCCGGGTAACAACCAAACGCTCCTTTGGAGTAAGCGCTTAAGTGGGAATGCAAACCCTGATGTTTCATCAGAGTACGCAGCGTGTGTCCATCAGTAAGAGCGGTTTCAAACAAGCGGCTGCCTTGGAGGATCCAGCTGTGCACTGAGTATGGGTCCTAGAATGAGAAACTTCTTTTCATGGCGACCTTGGCAAAGATTTTAAAGTCTGCAGTTTGAGGGCATGCACCTAAACTAAGCAGCTTCTCAATGAGAGAAGGTGTCTCTGCCCGTATGGTTGATGCCACGATAAAACTGCAAAAGATATATCATAATGGACCGAAGACGAGTTCATGATTTTTTCGATGCACATACAATGCGGGGACCTGACATTAATTCAGATCACTATCTTGTTAAAGCATCTACCTCTCCTGCCTCTTCATAATTGGCGCAATAACCGCTTACACAATTTTGGCAGAGTTTAACAAAGCGCGCCAGTCGTTTTTTTCTTGTGCTCCAGTTGGACACATCAAGTGAAGCAATCTTTGAAGTGATCATTGCAACATAGAGGAGTTCTTCCTCTTCCTCTCCTACCATCAGCTGGTACCTAATCGAATACTTTCAGAGCCGGAGCGCTTACCATCCATATCAGGCAACGAAACCGCTTTATCTTTATTTGTTGAGCTATGTCTATGTCGGCGTTAAGCTCATTGTTCCATCGCCTATGATACTCACCATCGCTAACGAGCAAAGGTTCACAAATTTTCCGCAGAATCTTTCCCTCACACACTCCAAGAGGCGCCTCATCGGATATTGCCATCGTCCAAGCTTCTGCGCCGTAGTACGGGCATGATGAGAGGCATATAAAGTGTTAGTTTTGTTCGTCGAGATAGGGCTTTTCTACTCAATTGCCTAATAAATCCATAATAGAGATTCTACGTTGGATTTCAAGTCATAACTGTTAACAGTGACGTGGGTGCTGATGCACGAGAGCACCAACTTTTTGTTTGAGGATAGGAGGTACTTCGCTTTGCTTCTTCATCCAGTTTAGAACAGAGAGAAGGGTATTTATAATGCAGTGCACCTAGCTAATTCTTTCATAACGTAAGGCTTCTCCACATTAGAGAGATCAAGAATGGAACAAATTCTTTTCACCTGGTTTTTCTAATTGGCGCAGTCTAACATACAGAAAAAATGTCTGGCCTGCTTTGTTGAGCGCCACCAAATCGCTTCGGCGGTAACTGTGTTAATCAAGAAGAAAGTGAGACCGATTATACAAGTTTTTATTGTAGTTTGCATACTGGCTTAATAATGACGTCAGTAAAAGCAAGATCAGATGAAAAGTGAGAGTGAAAGTTTCGGGTCAGCTGAAATTTAAGTTGTGAATGAAGTACACATGAGCAACTACTCAAATTGTATTAAGGTAGTATAAGTACTTGGAACTATCTGTCACGTATCTGCATCTTTTATGGTACAAATTTACCTCATCAACATTTTCTAGTCTAGTCTGCGAGTACAGAATACTGAATGGGGCTCTCACGAACTTTGTTACAACTAAGAGTTGATTCGTGTTTTTATTTACATACAGGGACGCTTCACGTCGTGCAAAAAATGGGCATTGTAACATAGTTGATTGAATTTTTTTGAAGCACTTTTACTGTGAAGTGCTCTAAGGGTTGTCCCAAACGGTTTGAAGCGACCGAAAAGAATTACGTGACAATTGAAACTTTTCAACTAAAGAATTATTTCCATCGCAGCTGCAGGTCAGGTCCGCATCCCCTTCGTGATGCAATCGCATCGCTGAAGCTTAGTTAGAGCTACCCGAGACTTACTCTCGATGCCCAAGCGACCGAATCTCAAGATTCTTGGGCTACAGCCCCAGGATTATCTGTGTTCAACATGTTTTACTAGTACAATAGGTTGTTAAAGCTTTGCCCGGTTTAAAATAAACTCTGCTCTATAAAGTTCAACTTTTAAGGACTGGTTTAGGTGATTAAAAAGTGTTCTCAATGCAAGAGACGTGAGTATCTCTGTTAAGGAATGATTGAACGCATTGAAGTGACGGCGTTATTAGGTCAAAAGCTTTGTCAAACTTACCAGAAACTGGTTGATTCTTTGGTTGGTATTAAAGAAGTGAATTTTTTGTGTATAAAATCTGTTGATACCATATAAGTTCAAACCAAGAAATATCGAAGTGTGCCTCTCATAAGCTGCTACTTTTTTTTAGTTTTGCGTCTTGTTATGCCTGCGATAGCATCCCAGAAGAAACTACTTTCTGAGCATTTTATTGTGCTCCTTGACTGGGAGTATTGTTGTCTCATTGTGTAATGGTTGCAGGAGGTCATCAGGAGGTAGTCCGTAGCTTTCCTGATTGCAGTATCTTCACGTGTCTGTAGCTTTATCCACTTCGAATCACAGGTGCCAGGCGACCAGACAGGCGCAACATAATTCAGAACCGGCCGGCCAATTGCTTTACATGTCGCTAGCAACATTTCTTTAGCAATTGCAGCTATGCGCGCAGAAAAGGAGGGCAACCTATCAATGGCGACGCCCAAAATTTGTACGACGACTTTTACCTTTAAATGTAGTTTGACCTCCTCCATTCAAGTGGTAAAGAGCGTCGCCGGAAGTTGGAGAAGTTGGAAATTCCTCGCAGTAAGAAAGCGAGAAAGGCTGGTGAGATAATCGTTCACTTCACAAGCATTGATGTCATTGGCCGTCGCTATTATCGAACAATCGTCAGCTTCGAAGGCCTGTGAGACTCCCTCTGGTGGTTGGGGGAGCTTCGATTTGTAGAAGCCGAAAAGCAAGGGTGGAAGGACACCACCTTGCGGAGCACCTTGCCTCCTCTGTTTTCAATTTTGGTCTCGAACGATGAGTGCCAAATGCCGACCACCCAAATAGTTCGCAGACCACCTATTCAATCTCGGCGGGAGAATCGTCTGTATAATATCATCTAGCAGAGTGAAGTAGCTGACTGTGTCGAAAGCCTTCTTCAGTTCCAGCGCTACTAGGAAAGTCCTCACGCAGGGTCGGTTTTGGTTAAGCCCGCGGTTAATCTGGGTGTTTGTGGCGGTGAGCGCTGTGGTGGTGCTGTGCACCCTGCAGTTTTGTCTCTCAATGGTACTGGTGGAGAAACGTTTTAAGCCTGCTCAGAAAAGACAAGGCATCAGGCCCCTCACCTTTAGACTTTTAACTGATTCGATCGATACGGAATACATTGGCTCCAATACACTTGACTTCAATTAAAGAGGTGAAAAAATGTTCCTAGTACTTAGTAAAAATTAGCTCTTCTGCTGGCAGTCCCCGTCATTGCTCAATGCTTTATTTTAGTGCAACAGAACTAAAAACCTTGTTCTCATTGATTTGGAGCTTCTTTTGTAGAGCGGTTATTCACCTCATCGACTTTATTTATGTATGCGTGCATATATTATAATTTAGAAAATATTTATAATTAAAAGTGTGCATCGCTGTGTACTATAAACCTGTTGACACTTTTAGAATGCCGTTGTCTCTTTGTTTTTAAAAAATTGTTAATTCTCAGACTGCTTAAGTCGGAATTTTTTTTAAATTTAATTTCAAGAAATTAATTTAAAAATTTCATAATAGTTGCTCTGTGGAAAATAACAAAACCACTTTCATCTAAACACAAAAACTAAGTCAGTGGCACTTTTAAATAAATATTTCTCAGATTTTATTTAAAATATATATAGAAAAACAAGTTTTTCAATTGAAAAAAAAAGATAAAAACCAAGAATTCCTTAAAAATAATAATTTAAAATTTGTTTTAACATGAAACTAATGCCAATATAAACAAATGTCATGCATATTTTTAGAAAAGCAAGTTCTTTGTGAGGTAAAAAATCTTAGACTTTTATTAAATAATGATTTTAACATACGCACACCTAACACAGATATAAACAAAAGTCATGCATTCATTTAGAACAAGTTTTCAATTTGAAAAAAAAGCTTCAAACAATGGTTTTCAAATATTTGTTTTAATACAAAAATATTATAAAACAGCTATAAACAACTGCCAAGCATACAAGGTGTTGCCTTTAAAAAACCTGACTCACAAAAATGGTACACAGATGGTTAGATAACGCTCCAAGGAGTGGGAGCAACAATAGTGGGACCTAGAGCACACAAATCCCTTATACAAAGTACAGATACTATAATTTTTCATGCGGAGCTCTTCGCCATAATGGAAACAGTGGAAATCATATCCAAAAGAGGGTTCGAGAAAGTAAAAATTAAAATACTTTCGGACAGCCAATTGGTTCTCAAAGCCTTGAATAGCTTCATATTCAAATCAAAAATCCTAATAGAGTGTAACAATGCGCTCAACAAACTGACCACTCATAATCAGGTCTCACTGATTTGGGTACCAGATCACGAAGGACACGGAGGAAACGAGAAGGCAGACTTTTATGCCAAAAAAGGGGCAGAAGGGCCATGTTTCGGATTTAACAAAAATAATATAAAACAGGAAACCAAAAAATGGATCAGGGAACACTGGAGCGGCACAAGCGGCCTTAATCACTCCAACAAGTTTTTGAACTTCAATGCTAACAGGGGCCTGAAAAGGGCCTCACATTACTCTGTGGTACAAGATTATGTAGTACAAGAATATGCAGGTTCTGCTGTGATGAAGAGGAGTCTGTGGAACACTTAATCACCAATTGTTAGGCATTAGGCCACAGGAGACACAGAATCCTGGGCTCGTACCTACTAGAGGAGGAAGACCTACAATTGCTCCCTCCTAAGGAACTGGTTCGATTCCTCAGTATACTATATAATTATAATTAAGCAATTAGGGGCGCGCAATAGATCAATCTGGTCGCAGTGCATAACGGCCTTAGCCTAACCCGTACAACCATTACCATTACCATAAATAACCTGACCGACTCTAATCGGCGCTCCTCTTTGTGGCGTGCGTCTTGATGTTGTTCCACAAATGGAGGGTCCTGCAGTTTTAAGTCGACTCCGAACTGCAAACGGTTTATATGAGGAGCTTTTTCATCGTAGAAATACACTCCGAGGCTCGCTCATGCCTGTTAGGTGGCATTCGCTTTTTCTATTATATTATTTTGGTGTTTCATGCCCACGGCAGATTTCGAAAACGAGCACTATTGAAGTTACGCGCTAGGTCAGGTTAGACAGGTTGCTGGTCTGCGTAAACCACTTAGACCTTTTTAAGAAGGTAACAAGTTCCTCCCGTCGGACATTTTGCTGATTTTCCAGGTCTTTAAAAAAAATAAGCGCCAAGATATTTAGCACCGCTTCTTTGAGGTGCAGGGCATTCACAGAGAAGGTGTTGCACCCACTCAATTCCTTCTTCATCTTCACAACTTTTACACAAGTCATTGTAAGGGTACATTTCTTACCGGCTAGGGTTCCAATAGTGCAGTGATCCGTTATAACACCTGTGAAGACGCTGGTAGCTGATCTGTTGAACGCAAGCAGGTCCCGCGCTAAAAATAAAAAAGATTACAATAAGAGTCTCGTTATTCAACAGCTACTCCTCGTATATTAAGAGTTCGGTGCGCGATATACGGCGTTTAATAGTTCTCCAGAAAATAATGCAAATTACCAAAGCAAAATTGACCAAGGTTCCAAGAATGGATGATGGGTCATACACATATATGCATATACACATATCTTCACATCAACATAATTTTTATACATTTTCATAATAAAAATTAAAATTAGTCAAGTCTTAGAAGTTACAGTCATCGCAAAATGTTATGCATCCCTAAAGTATTCGTCTATTGTAACAAACCTTTTTTCAGGTACAGGTCTTCACTGATTCATGTGCCTTTTTACCCTACATAACCAATGATTTTTTATGCGTTATAGTTAGTACTTAATTCCAACGACTAACATTGGGCGGGCAGGGTTAAAGGACCTCGGAAAAGGCGCTTTTGGTGACTGTCCATTTAAATTATTTGGCTCCACGTAGGATACTCTTATGAAGCGATGTATGAACCTAGCGAAATTAGCGAAGTACTGGTTGACAATGGCAATGTTTTAGTATTTCATGCTTTTCGTCATCCAAGTTGCACTGAGCAAAATATGCTATACCAAATTTAGTATGGTAAATGCTTTAGTATCTACTCTGTAAAAGGACCACTCAGTGATCATGCCTGGTAAGGTTAAGAGTGCTTTGGATCTCTTTATCGGTATTTTGCAGAATGCAAGGACCCAAATATATTTCTAAGTGTATAAAGGTAACATACAAAGGAGTAGGGTACAAGTCTTTGATTGTTTGCTCAATTCTCGAACTTAGTTTTATTGGGAACTTGAAGCAACAGAAAAATTTGCAACACCAAGAAAAATCTACGCGAAGTCGTGGAAATAGTTTGAGAAGGCATATCGCAAGATGTCATTGATATTTTCATATTTTCCTAAGATATGCCTCTTTGTCATCCAAGGTAATGGGTTCGCTACTAAGCAGTGAACTCAATAGTTTATTATTATTATTAATATTTTTTGGCTTAAGAAGCAAGGCCTCACGTTTTTTTCAATTAAAATTTCTTGTTTCAAGTATTTTATCATTTTTGCTTAACTTATTACAAATTTATACAATAACTGGATAAAGTAAATACCTCATCTTATTACTTAAGATGGGAAATTTTATGTTTTAAATTTATTATAGTGAAGTACGCGCAAAGTCAGAGAGATGGCACCAGTCGCGCGTATCGAGATTATGTTAGGTTACTAGCATCTCTTGGAAGAACACACATCAAGTTTCAGCCAAATCGGTGTGTTTCTTTTTGTTTGGCATTCGTTTGAATCGAGGAAGTCGAGTGACTTTTCTTCTCTTCATCACGACAACGCACCAGCTCACGCTTCAGAAGTTGTGCTCGCAAAAGTAATGGAAATAGGGCTCCAATTCATTTTGTATGCATTTTTTGACTTATTTTAGGAAGATTTAGATAGATTTAAGGAAGACTTGATGAGATGCCTAAGTCAGTCTAGATTTAGAGGAGGTATCCAAGTTTCCCCTTCATCAATCAGGCGAACTTGTAAAAAGTAAAACTACTTTATGCCGATTGAAATTTTTTTACATTATTTTGGACACAAATGAAAATATAATAATGATGGTCAGCTGCGTTTATAGCAGTGGGAAGACCGTCAGCCGAAGCAAGAATGTATCATTGCGTTCATACATCTCGGCGTCGCGCGGAATTTTCAATGCTACGTGCGTGGTATGCTACGAAACGTGTCGAAAAAAAATTTTTAACAACTCATTTAATACCGGCTGAAATTTTTTTCATGTAATGTTGACATTTAGTAGAATAAAAAAATAGTCAACTGCGCCGTAGAGGGGGGGAAATACGTCCACCGCTACTGGACCAGCTGACGGTTGGTTTCGTCATCCATTGGACGGCGTCTGCCTTCAGTATTAAAATCAGTCGGCATGAAATGATGAGGTCAAAATCACCCCTGGCTCCCGGACTATAAGTGGAATAACTTTCCAGTCCCTTAGGTGTCCGCTTAAGAGAGAGTACTCTGTACTCTTCCATCATATGAGGTGATTTTTTGGGAAAGATATTAGGAGGAAGTCTTAAAATATAAGAAATGTTATAATTCCAAGGCGAAAATAGTAGCATTTTTTTGTATGGAGAGTGATGTACCCTAATTTGCATACAAATCCTTAGATATATGTATATATTATATGTATAATCAGACGCTTTTTATTCCAAAAATTTGGATTAATTAATAAATTATAAAAAAATTAAAAATTACATCGTATGACTTCAAAGGAGCTATTCTTGCTTATGTTTATAAGCAATCAAATACAAATTTTTATTTACAACTTGAAATGTGGCAACTTCATTCGTAATGAAATAAAACAAACCAAATTAATATTAATTTTTAATTCAGGGCGGGTCCTCAATACGCATATTGAGATATTTTATTTAATTTTTAAGCAATTCGCACAAAATACGCCTAGCAGTGCTGTAGCAAGTACAACATAACATCATTCTCATAAAAAGTGTAGCGGTAGGAACATATGAGCTAAAGGGGGCATCAGTTTTGCTCCGCACTGTATTCAGTGCCTGTATTCAGTACCTACTAGGCGCACATACGAACGCGGGCATATATTATATTTGCATAGCCATTACCCACTGAACCACTGATTCACCTTCAGACAACAAACTAGTTCTGGATAAGAGAATAATAAGAATATAAATGCGAAATCCAGAAGAATTGAAAAACACAAATTGCAAATGAACACACAATGACGCACAAAGAATACCATTGTTAGGCACTTAAATTGAAGATTCAGGAGAAAAAAGTACAATAAAAAAACAAAAAAATGAATAAATATATTAAATTGAAAGAATGCAAACTAATGAAATGTTAAACAGGCTCGTTTAGTAAGAAAACAAAATTAATAAAAACTACAAAAAAAATTCAATACAATTTGTTTCCTTTCGTTTAGTTAGGGGAAAAAATTAATAAAAATGACAAAAAAAATTTAATAAAACTTTTTTCTTCCTTATTCTATTATTCAACTCAGCTGTATGAATTTGTATTCCCATTTCGTCATACCGTTTTCGTCATACTGTTTAAAAAAAAACTATTTTTTCTCAATTCTTTCTTAGCTTTACTTTATTTTTAACTATTATTCCCATTTCGTCACTTACGCAAGTACTGTTTGTCGGTAGCGAAAAAAATGTTGTTAAAAATTATAATTTTTTGTTTTAGTTTTATGTTCATTTTTGTTTTTTGTTCAGCTTTGTCTTTTTTACTATCACGAGCATTCACAACTTGTTACACACGCAAGTAGCAAATCATTATCCATGCAAATTTCGCTAACAGGCGATTACATAAATTTCTTTCGGGCATTTCTTCGATTTTAGTTCATCTTTGATTAGTTTGTTGGCACTTTAATTAGTCGATTTGATGAGTTAGCGCAGCCCCGATTGTCTGGCGGCCGGCATTCAGTGACCGTTGAATGAAATAATTTTACCATTTCATTACAAATCCGACACATAATGGAATCGAACAGCGGCGAACTTAAAATACAATGGCCGACAAAAAAATATAGATACTTAAAAGTCATAATATATGTTTTTTTTTTGTAATTTATACTATATGAAAATAATTGGGTGTCACAGATTAGTAAAATGTAAAGAAAGCCTTTATATCATAATACGATATGTCTGACCTCCAATACTCAAGACAACCCCAATACTCAAGACAACTTCAGGATCCATAGTGGAGGCTAAGCAGGCTAAGAGGCAGCTGCTATACATTTCCTATAAATTTTCAATTTGAATTTGGCTTAGACAGGAAATTCATATAAAAAGTAATGAGATACAGTTCGGTTCACTTGATTAGCCTAATGAAATTACAGACCAGGCCGTTTTAATGATTCGAATCAAAGCATTTTTGTCTTCAAATTGTTGCCTATTCTCATAAACCTAACGAGCAAGCCATCCCCAAAGATTTTCAATAATATTCAGATCTGGGAAATACGATGGCCATGCTAAAGTGTCAACGTGTTGTGACGCAACCCAAGTTTTGATCAATCTTGAAGTGTGCACAGGTGCATTATCTTGTTGAAATATCAAATAGCTGTTAATTTAGCGTTTAGCGTCATTTGTAGTCGACCTTTTTAAATTCGATCGCCCCATACCACAGCACCATCTTGGCGGTAATGTCAACTCAAGTGCCAGCCCATCCAGATTGAACTTCTTTTAGTCACTAAATACTGCTATTTTCCATTCATCGTTTTCCGGAATTGTTGATTTGTAACAGAACTCCAAGTTATGCGGTTCCTTGCAAAATCGAGGCCGCCTTCTTTGCCAAATTTATATAAAAGTGTTTTTATTTTGTAATTTTATATCTTCAGATGTGGCGCTTTTAGGAGAGGCGTTCTTTAATTTCTGTTGTTGGAAGGGCGGAATTCGTTGCAATCCTAAGACTTTTACGGGTTTTCTTCGGTGTTAAAGCCATCGCAGTTCTGCTTTTGTAGTTCTTACCATTGAAGACAACTTGTTTCACGTTAAGATCCACAACGTTTGGACACCGACCAATCATTTTGGCAATTTGGCGATTTGATAGTCCGTCTGAGGTCAAGATATCGCTTTGTCCGCTTTGTTAGACTTCTTTGCTTTTCCATTTTATTAGAGTTAAGAAGTTTTCAACCAAACACAATGAATACTTAATGAAACGATCCCTCTTCACAGCTTTAATGCGCAAAAATTGTAAGCTAACTGAGCATCTCTATTCAATGAACCAATAAATGAGGCACAAAATTACAACTGCGGAAGTTATACTGCTGATAAATACGGTTAGATGAAATAATATTTCGATGCATGTTTATTTTCTAGCAAATTACAGTCTTGACTTGAATTATCAGGAACCCTTGTGTTACTGTCATAGATCAAATACGGTTGCTTTAATAACCATTTTATTCCATAAAAAATACTGCCACTAATCAAGAGAACCGGAGTGTACCTCTTCGATAGTTGAAACAAAGACATCCAAGGCACTGACAGCCTTCTGGCTGGGGGGGTCTTTCTCCTAGCAAGGTGGTATGGATCTACACGGTTATGATAATACCTATTATCACCTTTTCATCAGTGTTCTGGATGAGTAGACTCTGGGAGTCAGGAGGACCTTATCGAGACTACAACGTACTGTGGATATCTGTTTTACCGGAGCTTTTCCGACTACTTCAGGCCCGGCATTAGATGCTCTGGTTAGTCTACCACCACTTGATGTTTTCATCCAAGGAAGGCCTTGAATTATCTGCGATGTAAGTCAATCGATTTTCGTCGTTTTAGGAAAAAAGGTATCCGAAAAGCATAGCTTGTGCGAAGCGATGCAATGTACACCAGTGCATATCCAAGACCTGAGAGTGTCACTAATTTATTAGGGAAACAATACGAGTATTATGCGGAATTAAGTATTAACGTCTCAGAAAAGCATTACAACTGAATGACAATTGCAAACCCGGTTATTTTGAACCAATTAGGCGCTGTACCTTTCTAACGTAGTGGGACGCAAGGCATGATAAGATTGACGAAAGCACTGGCCGGGTACATTTTGGAAGCATAGGGCAGATCTAATAAGAAAGTGGAAGAAATAACAGATTGCTGCCCACTGGTATAGGGAAAAGGAGAAAAGAATTATCCAAGTTATTCATTAAAAATCTCATAACCCTCCCCAAGGATAAACTGAGAACGCTCATGGGCATTCCAACAACTCTGCAGACTGCGAAGTCGTCTGCACATTATCGGGACTTGGTTTACTGATTCCTATCGTTTTTGCGACCAATTTCAGAAGACTGCAATGCACCTTCTCTTTGAATGCAGCGCTATAGCGCGGAGAAGGTTGAGACATTTTAGCCAACTGCAGCCAAAAGAAAGGCACTTACGCTCAATCTAACCCAGCTGCATCCTGTTCCATTAATAAGGGAACTCAGTCTGGATGAGGTACTGTGATGACCAGAGAGCACAAAATACCATCATAAAGAATCTAATCTAATCTAAGTGATTCATCAATAGTCTGAGAGAAGCCACTGAATGAGTTTTGGAACTCGATCCGTAATATATAGCACTAATTTCTTTCTGATAAGATTAATCATTCAGAGGAAGGGTCAAAACTTATACTTCGGGAGTTACTATTTCCTTCGTCAAAAGTATGGAACCTGACTCCTTACAAAATATTTTCAAAATATGTATTTATATGGATTTTAAGACGATTTTAGTCAAGAAGAGCAGATATATTTTTTTGGGCGAAAGGCGAGTATATCTCCAATGAGTCCACACAAAGTGAGTTCACCATGACAGCTAATTTGTTTGTTTTTCTTGCGATTTACTGTTGGGAACACTGAAGTACCCTGTTTCTTTGTTGCTGTTATATCTGGTTGTCTACATTCTCATTGAAGTCTTACCATTCGAGCAACCAAATTGCAAAACAAAAAATGTAAGCACGTAAATGTTGTTGTTGCTCTACCGAAGTCACCTTCTATGAATTCGCTTTTGTAGTACATATATCTTATGCACAACAGTCAATCTGATGCTTTCTCCTCGCTGGAGGTATGGAACTCAAGCCTTGCAGACACAAGCACAGTAGGCTACGGTGGCCTCCAAGAAAACAAAAGTGTGCACTAAAAAACACTGTGAATTTGCCACATTCACCTGGAGGTTAATGCGAATTTGACACTAACTTGCAATTATTCACACAAACATACTCACACACACATACATTTACTCTTATACATCACAGAAGGCCGCACAGTAAGGGTCAGCGTACGCTGCTTGGTCTAATTGTTCATCAAAAGCAAAGGAAAAAAATATTTTTTATTGAAGCTCTTCGATCTCCATCACTTTCAACTTCATAGAAAGCAATTTTTCAGCACCACTGCAAATGTGTTATAATTTAATTTACTACAATGGATTTACAATATTTTTAATTTGTTAATTTGTTTTCGTGACAGAGGTTTAATTTTTTTTGTTTTGTGACTGATGATTTACCAAAATTTGAACCTACCATAAATCCACAACTTAACCGGACTTTGCATATTCTAAATGAGTTGCCAATTAGTCTTCGGTTTTAATACAAAACGGTGAGGTGTTGCATTGCTGGCGGGTTAGTTCTCCTTGTTGTTTCAAGTGCCAGTTCATGCTTTTGGAAATTCCCTTACATTTTTGGGCAAATGCGGATTTATTAAAAAGCATGAATATTGATGGCTTTCGAACTGCCCTGAGTTTGCGTTTATGATATCACTTTAATAGATATAAATATATGTGTGTACCTACGAGGGTAACTAATTAAGTACCAAGCTTTGGCAAGTTCAAACGTCGTTAGGTGATTGGGTGACTGGCCACTGAGTCATAAAAAATAATGGACCAATGTGCTAGCCAAAACCGGCGGAAGCCTATCAACCATAAACTTTTCAGCTTTCAGCTGCTTGATTGTTGAGTGAAATTTAGTATTGATATAAAAAGCGAACTGTTTGAGAGATGCATTCGCACTTTGCAGGAAACACAACGCAAAAGCCATCAGCAACCTTCCTATCCTAAAGAAAGATGACGCCACGAACTGTGCCAACTAAAAATGGATCAGCCTTATCTCAATCGCATATAAAATTCTATCCTGCTTGCTTTCTGATGAGCTGAAACCATACGCCCAGTGCGGTTTCAGACCTGGTCGCTCCAACGTCGGCCAAATAATCACCCTGCGGACCAAGTTAACACGCACCACCTATTGGTCGACAACAAGGCAGCCTTTGAAAGCCCGCTTCGAAGATCGAAGTTAACAACTAAAAATTCGATGTGGTCAAGGACTTCATTTATCTTGATTCCGCTATTAGCGCTATATTAACTCTTCCCAACAGGTGTTACTTTGTACTAAGTACTTTGTACTCTTTCGACGAGCGAAAACAACACTCCAAAATACGCTCATCATCCCGGTGCTTCTCTATAGTGCTGAAGCCTAGACAGTCAAACGATTTGATGTAGTCGTTCTTGGAGTTTTCGAGAGGAAAGTACTTCGCAAGATGTTTGGCCCTACTAGCGTAGATGATAGTTGCCGCATTCGAATGAATCACGAGCTGTATGAGCTTTGCGGAGATATTGACGTAGTCAAACGAGTCACCCCGTAGCGACTAAGGTGGCTGCGTCATATCGTTCGTATGGAAAGTATCTGCTCCAGCGAAGAAAGTACCAGCTCCAGCGGTCAACGGCGAAGAGGGCGCCCTCGTGCCCGGTGGAAGTACCAAATTGAAGATGACCTGGCTTTTCTTGGCTAAAGAAAGATATTATTTGGTAAGCTGTTACACGGTATTGGATTATTACGGCCAATAAGCAAACCAAACAATCTTCTAAGCCGAACAGATCGCTATAATCGCTCTCAAAGGGCTTATGAAATGATAAATTTAAAGCATACACTGCATGAACTGTCTGAGATGCCCACCTTTTCCATGTGCGTTGTCAATAGAAAGTGGCCCCTCATCAGTCCAACCAGCCGCCTACAGTCCCCTCAGCTTAGTGACAGGAGGAACTGCGACAGTCAGTCGGACATGACAAGTAGCATCAGTTTTGTCCATCTACAGCCTCTCTCAGCCTGCCAAGTTCGCTTGTTGGTTGGAGTAACTCGTTTGCTAATCGTGGCTTTGATGGCTGCAGAAGGGAGTGGCGGAACGGGCTCTGAGGCCAACTTCCTTGGCCTACAGCCCATTCTGGCTAAAGAGTCAGATAACTCGTTACCGGCGATACCCACGTGTCCCGGGACGAATGTTAGTATCAGGCTATTATGTCTACCGACATAGTTCGGCCTGAATTTACAGGACTCGACTACCCTTGAAGTGGTTGGAGGGCTGTCTAAGGCCATGTCGCTGCAGAGACATACAGATCTGTCTCTCCATCTGTTTTCCACACCATCTTACCTAACCTAACGTAATGTATTATTAAGCTCTCTATTTAAAAATGTACCCTTGTATTCGTGAATCTGAATTTGTTTGCGCATGTTTGTCGGCAAAATCTACATTTTTTCTACTTCGCAAGCCTTTCACTAAAATTAGTTATGTAAATTTGTAAATGCATTTTTTTGGTTCGAAAGTTCGTGTTGATGTGATTAAAAATCCATCATCCCATTATTTTATGTATTTTTTTATATATATTTTTTTTTTTTTGTATTATTATTTCTTTGGTTTTTTAGCTTGCCAGTGAGTGCTAAGCAGTAGCTAAATGACAAAACGAAACCAAAAACAAAAAGCAAAACGACGGTGAAATGCTTGAAATCACTGCGCTCGTCTGCAAGTGACGCCAGTAGTCGAAAATTAGTACTAAGAATAAATTTCTAAAATTTTCGTGATATCAGTATTAATTGATTTTTTGCACGAATCTACTTAGACATCTATAATTAATTTTGCAATAAACACGCCTGCCTCTCCATACAAATTGAATAGAGCGGGTAGATAAATAATACATATTAATCATACATTCACACATACTTAGGTATCTATGGAATTAGAAATTAAATTTACTACCTAATATAAATAAATAAAGGCTACTTACCAACTTCTACTTAATTGATTTTTGCTGATTGCCTTATAAATTTTTATATATTTTTACATTTTTTTTGTAGGTACAAATTAAACTTTATGTTAAGACTTAAGTTAAAAACCAAAGTATATGTAAAATTTCTAATTTTTTATACAAAATATTCGTCTAATTAAATGTACAGTCACTCACACCTTATTTGAGACAGATTATTTCATAATATTTTGCGAAAACTAAAAAAACAGAGTAGGCAGATATTTTATTGTACTTATTTTGTTTTATTTAAATCCTCCACATAAAATCCAAAAAAGCGTCCACTCATTTCAATGCAATGCATAAAAAAATAAAGACATACAGAGAATTCACGCCAAAGCTTAAATTTTACAGTTAAAAGTACCGCTATTCCCAGTTTCAACAAACGAAATTTAATTTTTTGTATCCGAGACTTTGTAGAGTGAGTTTTACATAAATTTTATACGAGCTCTTTTTATTCATGGGACCGCGTACGTCGATAGAAAAACGTGAGTTAGTTTTGGAGTATATCAAAAATGGATTGCCGCATGGTAAAATAGCTCAAATTGCACATTTTTGTAAGTTCGTCAACAGTTCAGCAAATTATTGAACGCCTTATGCATGAAAATCGTGGGATATATAAGAAACGACAGGCTCCAAATAAAACTTTCACCGAGAAAGAGTGTCAGTACTTAGTGCGCCAAGTGAAGAAAAATCCAATAACAAGCACTCCAAAGTTAACTGAAAATACAAAAAGGATTTAGGTAAGAGTTGTCATCCAGAAACTGATGATTGACTGAATCATATTTAATTGTAGAATAGCCGGTAATAAACCTTTCGTAAGTGCAAGTAATAAAAGTAAGAGATTGCAGTTTTCGCGTGACCATCTTAATAGAACTGCAACCATTTTGAGGCCCGTACTTTTGCGGACAAGGTGAAAATAAATTTATTTGGACCAGATGGTAGGCCTTTTATACGGAGCTCCAACCCCAAAATTTGCGAGAAACTATAAAATACGGCGGTGGCAACGTTATGGCTGGGGCATGCATGTCATCAAATGGAGTTGGAAATGTGACTTTTATTGAAGAAACCATGAACAGACGGAGTGTGGTAAAAATTGATGGAGTTTTATCGAACCACTTTGTTGCTACTTCAGGTGTTCCCCAATGAAGCATTTTAGAGCCATTTCTTTTCGTAATTTTTATCAATGACATAAGCAAATGTTTTACTTTTTCTAATTGCTTGCTCTTCGCGGATGATTTAAAAATCTTCTCATCTGTTAAGGACTCAATGGATGCTTAGAAACTTCAACTCGATTTGAACAATCTCCATCGTTGGTGGAAAAGATCGCGTCTATCCTTAAATATTAAAAAAAGTGTTCATTTAACATTTTCGTGGTGTCTGTGCATTTTTATCACATCCTACACCATTTCAAATGATGTACTACAAAGTGTGACAGAGTTTGAGGATCTTGGAGCATTATTCGATATAAAATTTTCCTTCAGTGGACACATTCATCTTATTCTTTCAAAATCGTATTTGGTTCTAGGCTTCATCTATCGCAATGCAATTGATTTTTCTGATCCGTATACTTATAAACTGGTGTTTATGTCTCTTGTTCGTTCTCACCTAGAGTACGCTGTTATCATTTGGAGACCTTACGACCAACTCTCGATTAATAGAATAGAATGCGTTAAAAAAATTTGTATTAAGCCAGCAATACGTTCCCTCCGATTTGAGTCGCCTGTTCCATACTATAATTCTCGACTAAAGCAAATTAATCTAGAATCTCTTGAAAAGAGCAGGGCGTCCTTTCATTTTTGTTTATTTTCAGTGTTGTTAATGGCATCGTGGACTGTACAGATCTACTTGAGCGGATGAGCTTTAATGTTCTCAAAGAAGTCTTCGAAACTTTTACCCTTTTTATGGGGAAAACTTTAAGACTAAATTTGCAAGTAATGCCCGCATTGCTCGCGCACCTCGAGACTATAATTCAATATGTAATGCCAGTCTGCTTGATTTTACATTATCCAGATCTAATATTGTAAAAAACAAAAAATTTAGTTCTTAATATTGTATTTATATTGATTGCTAAGATTATATTGTAGTTATCTAATTTGGCTTGCTTTTCTTTACATTTGTGTCTAGTCTGTAAGGTAATTTGTACTGTAGATTATTAAAATAAATAAATAAATAAAAGTAAATAAATTTGTTTATTTAAAACTTCTCCAAGAGAATTTTGTTCAAAGCGCCAGAAAATTACAAACTGAAGATGACTTTTGCTTTTATCAAAATAACGACCCCAAGCACAAGTCACAAATGTTACAAATATAGTTAGTATATCATACAAGCATCAAATAGTATACAAAAACAATTTATTTTACAAATTTTTTGTGGTAGTGTGGCATCAAAAGCGTCTTAAAAAAAAGATAGGTGACTTGCCAACAGGATTTTGGCTCTTCATACTGTAAAACAAAACGATCGCATTTTATTTTCTTTAAAAAAAGTTCCTACCATAAATGTCTTCATAATGTTGAAACTCCTGCACGATCACCGGATTTGAACGTCATCGAAAATTTGTGGTCGGTTTTGAAGACAAATATAACGAAATATGAAATGTATAACAAATCTAATATTAAGACGGTGATACTTGAAGAGAAGAACCAAATAAGTCCGGAACACACAAAAAAATTGGACCACGGTACTAGCTTGAAGTCTACAAGCTGTAAAGTAGCTATAAGTAAAGTACTAAATACCTTAAAATTTTAAAAACTAGAAATAAATAGTTTCTCTTTCTTAACTGCATAATTTCAGCTGCGGCTTGAATTCTCTGTATGTTTTTATTTTTATTTTTTTGCATTATAATGAAAAGAGCCCACTTTTTGGTGTTTTATGTTGAGAACTGAAGCAACACGAAATAAATAAGTCGTCAGCATGCTCTGTTTTTCCATGTTCGCAAAATATTATGAAATACAGAACACTTTACAAAAAACTGTAACTGTTGCAAATGGAGTGTAAGAGAGTGTAAGTCATATTATAGATGGGTCAAAATTCTAGCAAATGTTTGACAATTTTTTCCACTGAGCAGCTCCACATTTTCTTCTCTCTGAAAGATGTGCGAGCATACGATATTCTTTATATGGAAGAATATTTTCAACATCATTTACAAAAACAAATTGTCAAAAATTACCGCAATTTTTGAGCTATTCAAACTTACACTTTTTTATACTAAAATTGAAGGGTCTATAAAACTTCACAGCTTTCATAATAGAAAATTTTGATAAAAATTGTTTTAGATCTGATAATTTTTTGTGAATTTTTTCACAAAGCTGCTGGTTTAAGTCAATAGGTTTTCAATATAAAACGCACTCTACAAGGTGGCACTAATTAATCATTCGTTTTTGTCCATGAACAACTTTTTTACTAAATAAAGAAAAAATGACTTTGAGTATTGAAAATCTTCATTTTAACCGTTACGCGATACATTGCTTGTCTGTTTGTATACTGCAGCTGTCCAGTTCAACAGTGTCAAGTATGATTGACATACGACGCCATTTGGAAAAGTTGTAAATCTTTTTATAGGGTGATTTACTTACTTAAAAATAAAAAGATAAAACAAAAAACTTAAACAAAACAAAATATAGTTAAAACTTTATAGTTCATCTCATTCATATTATTTTGAACACAGATGTAGAACGATTAACTTTGAATGTTCCACCGCCATTCACTTTATTTGCGAAGCCCATGCGAAGGGCAAACAAGTGACTTCTTAGGCGTTCAATGAATCGAAATTATTCACAAAGTAGTTCTGATTTGGTGCCCATTAAGATCTTATTGCTCCTGTATTTCCTGTAAAGCTGCGTGGGTAAGGATTTTCATTGGCAAAACCAGCCTTTGATGCGTTCAAAAACCATGTATTGGAGCTACCTCAAGCAAATGGGAAAAAGTGGTTTTAAAAGTGGTTCAAACACATTGAAAAAATATACGCGTGAGTCTATGCAGTGTTTGGAACTTAATTTGGCTATCAATGAAAGGCGCATGAAGGTTTTGTAGTTGATTTTTTTATGTGTAAAAGAGTTAGCCTAGACCCATTAAGCATGAAATATAATTTCACTCAAAAGAGTTGCACGGATGGCGTGGATGATTGGCGTAACATTTATGTTTAACAAAGCCCCATCACAAATTCTCTAATAGACTCGAATCGCAACTTATTGGTGTCCAATTAATATCACCATTTCGGCTGATTAGTAAATTTTTGAAAACGGTGGGCAAAAGAGCAAATGTAAGGATGGCTGTATGGCACGCAGCGCCGCCTGATTTAAGTCAAATGACATCATTTTCAATTTGGGGAAACAAAAAATTGGTTGAGCTGCCTAACTCAGAAATGTTCGCCGTTGATTGAAAAGGCAAATTAATTTAAAAAAAACATGGTTCAATGATGGTAATGGTAATGGTTGTACGGGTTAGGCTAAGGCCTTTGTGCACTGCGACCAGATTGATCTATTGTGCGCCCCTAATTACTTAATATTAATTATTTAGTATGTCGAGGAATCAAACCAGCTCCTTAGGAGGGAACAATTGTAGGTCTTCCTTCCGTAGTAGGTACGAGTCCAGGATTCTGTGTCTCCTGTGGCCTAGTACCTCACAGTTGGTGATTAAGTGTTCCATAGACTCCTCTTCATCACAGCAGAACGTGCATAATCTCGTGCCAGATAATCCTATGGTGTTAAAGTGTTTATAACAGGCAGAGTGATCTGTAAGGGCTCCACAGAGTAATCTGAGGCTCTTTTTATCTAGGGTTAGAGCAGATTTTGCTCTGTTGGCATTGAAGTTCAAAAACTTTTTGGAGTGATAAAGGCCGCTTGTGCCGTTCCAGTGTTCCCAGATTTTAGTTTGGATCCATTTTTTGGTTTACAGTTTTATATTTTTTTTTTGTTAAGGCCTAAAAAATGGGGTTTGCCCAATAAATAGCCCTTCTGCCCCTTTTTTGGAATAAAAGTCTGCCTTCTCGTTTCCTTCGTGTCCCTCTTGTCCTGGTACCCAAATCAGTGAGACCTGATTATGAGTGGCCAGTTTGTTGAGTGCATTGTTACACTCTTTTAGGAGTTATGACTTGAAAGTGAAGCTATTCAATTTGAGAATCGATTGGCTGTTCGCAAGTATTTTAATTTTTACTTTCTCGAACCCTCTGTTGGATATGATTTCCACTTCTTCCATTATGGCAAAAAGCTCCGCATGGAAAATTGTGGTATCCGTACTTAGAGTTAGGGATTTGTTTGCTCAAGGCCATACTATTTTTGTTCCCATTTCTTGGAGCGTTTTCTGAGTCATCATTTATCCATGTTGGGTTAGTGTTCCACTCTTCCCTAGCCGGGAAGATAACCTTGTATCTCTTTATAAAATTGAGTACGGGTTCCGTGTGGTCATTCGCCTGGGTTATGCATCCTGCATGTTGAACCCTGTTCAAGATATTGAGGTGTCCAGTAAGATCTCCTGGTTTAAGTTTTTCTTTCATATGAAAAGAGAGTGCTTGCATAGTAGCTTCCTCTTGTATTGCTAAATGTAGCGGTGGTAAATTTAAAAGCGTTTCCATGCCAGCAGTTGGGGTAGTTCACATGGCCCCTGTTATCCTTAGGCATGCCAGCTTTAGTACATTCGGGTGTAGATCCAGAAGGTCATTTTAGGGTTCGGACCCCAGGATTTACCCAAGAGTTGTTTTTTTGTCCACTGATAGTTTCTTTGCCCCTTTTATTACTGAGTTGAGGTGGGCCTCCCAAGTAAGTTTTTTATCCAAGATAATTTCTAGATATTTAACCTCTTACTTTAGAGGTACTTCTATTCCATTTATTGGGTGGGTATATTTAGAACCCTTTTTTTAGTAAATGGGATTATAGTGGTTTTGGAAGGGTTTATTGATAGTCCCTCTTTTCTACACCACTCCCTGGTTATATTTCAAGCATCCTGCATTATGTCCTTTATGGTCCTTTCGTGATTGCCTTTAATTATTACAAATATGTCATCTGCATACCCTATTGTTTTATACCCTTTATTGTTAAGAGTTTGTACCAAATCGTCAGCCAGGATAGACCAGAGCAATGGCGATAGTACCTCCCCTTGTGCGCATCCTTTCGCGGCTGAAGCACTTAGGGTAACTTGCCCCAAAGAGGTTGTGATTATCCTTTGGTTTAGCATGTTGCTTGCCCATTTAGCAAATGCTGGATCGGCTCCTCTATTAGAGAGTGCCAGTTCTATTACTTGAAAGTTCACATTATCAAAAGCACCCTCAATGTCCATAAAGGCACCGAGGGCTATTTCCTTTAGGTCAAGAGGCTTTTCTATATCGCGAACAATTGTGTGTAGTGCTGTAACTGTGGATTTCCCTATTTTGTTATGCAAATTGCAGTTTACGGAGTGGGATTATCGAGATAATCTTCTCTCTTAGATAACAATCCAATACTTTTCGATGGTTTTCAACATAAAAGATGTAAGACTGGTAGGTTCAATGCTGCCGCCATACCAAAACTGGCACAAACAGACAGAATTTTCGGACCCTCAAATGCGACAATTCTGTATGCTAACCGAGGTAAAAAGGAGATTAAATGATTTTTTGTTGTAAAAAAATTCTCATCATCACCCAAACATTCTTCAGCCAATTGTTGAACCGAAAACGCATCGGATAGTAAAACAAAAAACTAAATTTCTGACGCATCAGGAATGATTTGGTTTTTAACTAACAAATCTATAGTTCACATTCCATGAAAACTCAGATCTTGTATGAGCATATTTTGAAAAGCAATAAAGGCATTATATTAAAATTATTTTTCTCCCTGATAGGCTCTGCTCGCATGACCCACACTCCCAAACACTTCAGATGTCTGCGACACCATTTCTTCGAAAGCCTAGACAGTTCACAATGGAAGGACTTGCCAAGAAAACCGTACTTACGGGTAGAACAGGTAACATATTTCGCAGGCAGCTAAATAAGACTTTGTGGTGATCGAGTGAATTTTTCTTCCTCTTTCGCAAGCCTTTCACTAAAAAGTTGTATGTAAATGTGTAATTAAATTTCATAGTTTTAAGGATTTGTGTGGATGTGATTAAAAATCCATTATTTTATTTCAATAGTCTTTATTTGTTTCATTTTAATTCATTTAAGTGGGAGTTAAATACATAAAGAAAAAAATAGAAATAAATCAAAGGTGAAATGACAGAAATGCCATCTACGATGGCAATAATAAAAATTAGTATTAAGAATAAATTTATGTAATCTGCGTGGAATGCGTATTACTCAATTCTGGGCACGAATTTAATTAATTAAAAATTTTTGTTATAAACACGCATTCACTACATAGAAATACTTGTGGTCACATAATTAAGTCAATTTTTTAAATATTCGCAATATTTGCAATGCTAAATTATTTTCGTAAATTTTTGATAAAAGTAAAGTGTTTTGCATGCAGAAAGCCTTATAAATCAAAGTTACAAAATTTGTAAAAAATTCAAAGAAAAGAAGATTAACAACTTTCCAAAAATATTTATCACAATTTCCACGGCAATTGACCTTTGAACTCTGACAAGCAGAATGGCAGTTAGTTTTAAATTTGCTGTGCCGAGGCCATCAGACGATCCTTCCTATCCTTCCCACTGAGGAGTCATTTCCTAATCATTGCGTGACGCTTGTGAAGTTTTAACAAATTTTTTTGCAGAGAAGAGCATTCGTTTCTGCATAGATTTGTGCGATTGCTGCACTTATTTAGTGGACCGCACCTCGAATGGCAAAAACTCTGTGAATTGCAGAGCTTTTATTTTATGATTTTTTTCAAATTTCATAACTCGACTTATGACTCAACAAGGAAACTTTTCAAGTCAATTACTTTTGTTTTTTAGTGTCTTTTGTTTATTTCCAATAGCACTTAAGTGTGAATTTCAATCTAACAAAGTCGAATTCGCGCTTGGAAATTAATTCAATTATATTCACCCATCAAAGTCATTGAGCCTCTTTAAAGCGAGTATCTTCGATAGCCAATTAAACTAACAACATAACAAAAAATTAATAAAATTTAATGAAACCAGTTGGGGATTGGGATTTCGTTAGCGTATGTAGTAGAAAGCTAATTTGTCTACTCTAATTTGATATTGCCAATGTAGCAGCAAGCAGATTCATTCATCCAACAAACCAATTCAGTTTATGACGATCATACATGATCGTATTACCTACACACACGCACACAAACACACACACACATATATGATATTAAGATTTCTATATGAAATATGAGCGGAAACAAAACTACTCACAGTTTTGTAGAATCAAACAATTAACAGCAAATGACATAAACTGCAGAAGACCTATTGACCAAACCGGCCAACGCCACCCAAGCGATCCGGTCGCACACGCATGCGCGCGTGCCTTATTGCGAATTGAAAATAGCATCACTAGCACCAATCTGTCGGCTTAGCGCCAATAGTTTTTCATTCGAGAAATTTGCCTGCATTTCAGATAATAGTCCGAGTATCAGCGTCAAAGCCTCCGTGCAAATAAACACCAAAATATTTTTATGGGTATTTTTTAGTTCTATTTTCAATAATTTCGCAGATATTTTTTTTATATCAATCGTTAATTGGCTTATTTAGTTTTACTATGTTTATGTTTCGCTTGTGCGTTTTTATCGACATTCTAAATTAAAAATTAAACAATCACCTTTGACCAAATTGCGGCCTTCCGCTGAATTCTAAAGAGAACCTTAGAATTTTAATTTATGTATTTACAGAAGAATAGACACATTTGTTTAAATATAGAATTCGTGATTGCTATTTTTTAAAGGCATAATTTTAAGTCATAATTAAAATAGCGGCCTGGGGAAGTATAAAAACTATGTCTGGGTTATTTTGAGGTGACAGTTCTCACATTCGATTCGTTGTGTTTAGTTGAAATTTCAGCCTGATCGTCTTCAGCCTTCCCTAAGTTCTATTACGCTGCAAAACTCTACAAAATGGTTAGTAAAAAGTAATATTTAATTACATAAACTATAATTTTTTTTTTTTTTCAATTATTGAAAAAGTTCTTATGGGCAGTATTAATGAACACTTTCAAGTGATTTTTGATTCTTCTTCTGCTTAAGCGATTTTGGCCGAGTTTAACATAGCGCGCCAGTCGTTTCTTTCTCGTGCTCACCGGCGTCAGTTGAACACACCAAGTGGACCAACGCAGAGGACCACTTCCTCTGCTACCAGCTGGTACCGCATCGAATATTTTCATACGATAGGACGGGCATGATGAAAGGCTTATAATAACGAAGTCTTTTACAACCTCGAAATCATAACTGTAGGTGCCGCCATACGAGTGCGCCGACTACTTGTTTGATGGCAGCAGGTACTTCACTACTTTTTTCAGAAATAAAGACAATATTAAACTGGCGCTGAAACTTCTCCTCCAATTTTCGCTGTGCGCCTTGAAGTTGTCAATTGTCCTGAAGTGCCTACACTTCTTTTTGTTTCTGAACAGTGGAAGATTTTGTCAGAAGATTTTTCATACAAATAATTGATGTGTACATCCCACAATAGGTGTTTGGGCGAGGTCCGCCTACAATTTGTAGCGAGCGTCTTAATATTGGATGCACCACAAAGGGAGGAACTTTCAATTTCATGCCGCTTCCGAACGGTAGATGGTTTCTATATTAGGGTAATTTTCATGCACTGCTTAGGTGTCACCGCTCTTAGAAAAAGAAAAAACCTTTCTATCACTTAATGTTTCAAGCCTACAACGGGTTTCTAGTAGCCTGATTCGGGTCAAAATGTTCGCTCAATTTCCCTCTACCAGTGATATATGTAAGTTATTTACTTAATTACTGCTGCCCTGATTTCCTCATGGAGCGAAGCGCCTGTACAAGAGATATCAATAGATGGCAAATCTCATTTCAGTTGTAGTTTGCGGCGTCGAGTTCCCTCTCGATGGTTCTGCGCCAAGTGTTCGTTGGAGCGCCAGTTCGTCTAGAATCCTATGGATGAGATATTAGCGCCTGTCTTACGATGTGGTTCACGGGTTTACGGAGTGTGTGATCAACCCAGCGCCACTTACGCCCTCAAGTGAGACCACGCACCGCTCGAACTACTGAAAATATTGCAGTCACAGGTGATTCAGTGCATAATCAGCCAAATCAGTCGACTCCATGTTAATAAAAGAAATGAAGTTGCATTTACATTTGAACCGCCAAAGGTTTTCCGACTGAGCTCTGATGAAATTACTTAAGTCGACTTAATCCTTCTTACCTACAATATTAACCTCTGAAGTGCTGAGTTCTGATGCAATTTTTAAACTGTGGACTATTATACCTACTATTTTAATTTCTCTTTTGACAGCTAGACGGTTTCGCGATTCACTATGTGACTTTTTGGCTCGCTAAGATTTTTCATTCGCCATATCGAATGCTGTAGATTCATTTTTATTGCAATCTGACCAGACAGATAAACAAAGTACGAGTACAGGTATATTCTTGGTGGGAGAGAATTCGTTCGTATTTGAATACTGAATAAAAACATTTAGTTCTTACCAGAAAAGTTAATACTGTACTTTATACCTAGCATATTTTGGGGTCCAAACCGACCAAATGTAGACCAAATCAAACTCACATTCGGTAATCCCTTAATTTGGAACGCTTAACGCCATGTTAACTTTTGTGCGGCGTAGTTGTACACATTGAAAATCGAACGCTCCGGCACTGAAAATATTCAATGCGGTACCAGCTGGTGGAAGCAGAGGAAATGGAATACCTCTTTTGCGTTGGAAAGATCAGGTGGAGGACTTGACTTCACTTGGTGTGTCCAACGGTTCGCCGGTTAGCACCAGACAGAAATGACTGGCGCGCTTTGTTAAGCTCGGACAAAATCGCTTAAGCGGTTATCACGCCAATCAAGAAGAAGAAGAGTTATACTCATTTCTCAGATCCTCTCTCTCTGAGACACTCTCTCAAGAAGCTGTATATAGAATTTGTTAGGGCTCGTGTGCAATATGCTGCTTTCATCTAACGACCCTACCAAGTCACTGACATATAAGTTGAAATAATTGAGTATTTATAAAATTTGCAGCCGCTGAACTTTTCAGAGCATTTTCATTCGTTAGCTCGATACCCGCTTCCTATAAATTCGTTTGTACTATCAATGCAAACCTAGAGTTTCGACATCATCGAACTCTCATTTGCTGAAGCGCTATTGAAAATCTTAGTCCTAAGTCATTTACAAAATTCATGGATCCTATTTATAAGTGAACACCTTCTAAGAATATGATTGTATTCCATGGTCAAATAAATATTAAAAAAATATTATTTTTTTACAGAAATTCTCTCTTACCATATTTGCACTCATTGCCACCGTCGCCGCGGATGTTAGTCACTTGAGCAGAGGCTATCTGCCACCTGTGCAACATGCCTCCAGCGTAAGCATCGGCTCAAGTGCGGGTTCCAGCGGTTCATCGATCTACACCAGTCAACATCAAAGTATCGAGTACGCGCAGCAAGCAGAAGAAGTGCCCGTGCTCGGCGGTGACGCATTCACCTACGGCGGTGAGGAAACACAGGCAGCAGAGCCTGCCGAGCCAGCTGATGATGGTGCTGCCTCCTACGATTCATACGGCAGTGGGCAATCACAGGCAGCAGAGGCCGCTGCTCCCGCTGATGATGGTGCGTCCTCCTATGGCTCTTATGACAACTATGAAGCACAGCTGCAATACCAAGTAGCCGATCAACAGCAACATCAGGTGGCAAGCGCTGGTGCCAATGCCGATATTGGAGGCGGGTATGAAGAGGGTGCCGGGTATGAAGAGGAAGCCGGAGCCGCACCCGCTGGCGGCGCTGATTTCTCATATGGCAGCTACGATTTGGGCAGCCAAGATGTAGGCGTGCAAGATTTCGAGCAAAACCACTTATTAAGCCACAGTCATGGCAGTTCAGTGCATGTGAGCTTGGCAGCAGCGCAAGGACCTGCTATACGCGCCCCGCTACCTGCAGTCGCAGTCGGCCAGTTTGTAAGTGGTGGAGCAAGCACTTCATCCGGCATTGATACACAGTATGGCGCCAATGGTGGTTATATCTATTAAATACAGTTAGGTAATTCATGAAATTTAGTTGTTTAAGCAAATAAAAATAGAGGAAAAAAGTAATCGTCTTCAAAAGTGTTACATTTGAATAGTGAAAGGTCTGTTGATTTACTGAAGCTGACGTGCCTGGAATGCTCAACCGACTGTGTGAACCTTCTCTTATTTTCTTATCTCTTTTGATATGGGCAGCTTTCGATTTCCTTTGGTGAATGCCAAAGAAGCGTTGAAGTGGTCACGCAAGAGTACATTCCTCAAGTTCATGAACGTCTGCCACACAGCGATCGGCGTCCAAGCGATATTGCATAATTGTGCCACGTTGCGCATGCGCATGCGCTTATGCATTAATTATGTTGCTAGCCGGTTTTCGATAAATGTGCGATTGTATTCGATTTGGCCTGCATTTTGCAGATGATTCTTTTTATAATTTTTCTTTCTGCATTTTGAGTTCGCGCTTATTTTGTTTGTTTTGTTTTTGCAAAGCGCGTTAACCAACTGAAGCGAGACTTGGTCAGCTGCTCCCTTCGCCTCTATTGATCGCAGAGCATTTTTTCCATTAATCACTTTACTCACCAACTGGTTATTATGTAAAATTATGTCTCCTTGCTTGCTGCCACCATCAACCTCCATCTCCACTGCCGCACAAGCACAGCACATCTGCTGCCACCACGGCCGCTTTCGTGTGTTAGTGCAATGGCATTTCCGTCTTTAGTTTTGCAACGTTTTCAAGGCCTCGATCAAATGAAATGTACCGCAACACTCACAGTTTCTCAGAGTTATGTCTTGGCCACAATGATTTTACAATCAATTTTAGCCTAATTATAGCGCCACAACTAATGCTGCATTAGTTTCCGACTCTTCCATTGTCTCATTTTGGCAAAACAAAAATTAAAGGTGGTTCAATAGAAAAACCAAAACAAAAAAGCAAAAAAAAATAAGTAAGAAAGTGAATATTACCCAGCGCATGTTCATATCTAAAGCAGTTAAGATTTTTTGAAATATTCGAACTACGAAGGACGTTTAAAAAGTCCGTGCAAAGTCAGAGATACCTATGGCATCACTGGCGCGTATCGAATTTACTTTTAGTTAGTAGCATCTTTTGGAAGAACGCACATCAAGATTCAGCAGGATCGGTTTATTTCTTCGTTTTTGGCATTCGTCTGAAGCGAGGAAGTCGAAGTGATTTTCCTTTTCCCGACAACGCGCCAGTTCACGCCTCAGAAGCTGTGATGGCAAAATTAATAGAAATAGGGTTCCAACTCATTTCACATGTCCCCCTATTCTTTAGACTTGGTGCCCTCGCATACCTTGCATACCCTCGCATTATTCGAAAAAGATCAACAAGCTAGAACAGCGTATAAGTCTAAAAAGAGACAATGTCGAAAAATAAAAAAGGTTTACCTTGAACAATTAATTTTCTTTTTCTTGAACTTTTAATCGGCCCTCGTACAAACCTTTATCAATCTACAGCATATGGATAGAATTTTAAGTGTAGCAGAAGGAAGAGGTCACAGTGGAGAGAATTCAGAAGATGTGACCAACTTAAGATCGTTAACCGGCTCTCAGCGATTTTGAAGGAATCAGGGAATTTGCTGATGTAACATTTGATCTGACAGCGGTTTGTTTACAACAGAACTGAGATTGTGTTAGTGAAATTAGTTAGTAAAGTTAGAAAAAATACATGGTGAAAACGTAGAAGTGTGCTCTTAAACAAGCCGTTATTCGGCTCTGAGCTTGACAGATTCAGCTGATGGGCTGACGTCACTTGGGATATAATTACAAAAAAACTGGGATTGAGTTGGTGATATATGATAAAAATCAACCAATTACACTTCAATGCCATCTGAACAACGACTGAATGGAAGAGTGTGTGAATACATGTGACATTCGGTTGCCGAATCTCCCAATTAACGTGACAGCCAATATATTCTTTTTTTTCTTTTTCTCCATAGTTAAAGAGCGAACATTGTAAATCTATCATTCCGAGAAAAAATAAGCACAAAAACTACCTACGTTACTTTGTTGCCGTTTGAACAACATTTGAGAAATGAGCGGGCACCGCATCCCCTCTGACGTGGCTGACTAAGTTACTCCCACAATTATGGATCAGATGGCCCAAACTTGTAATCTATTACGTATGTAAGAGGTGCTTTGTATTACCTTATCGCATCCGTAACCCTGAAGGAAGAATCTACGCTCAGCCTCAACAACTAAATTTTTAAAAGATTCTTGATAGATGAATTCGTAACGTTTAATGGGTCGGTTGTAGAGAATTTGAAAGGCTCCAATCTCTACCTTGATAAGGCTGTTCATTTACATACATTTTTGTCGGACGTCTCTTTATGCTCAAGACAAAGCCGTTAATCTGTCTCCGTGGATAACTTAAGTTTTCTATATAAAACCACAGTCGATTGTGACCGGTTAAGTAGCCAATGAGCAACCTATTATCTGTCCAACTTAACAACTTAAAGTATTTTCTTGCAAAAAGAGAAATAAATAAGTTCACCTGTCTAGTTCGTCACGTTGATTTCCAGTAATTAGAGCAAAAGGAGGATTGTGCTTCAACCATATGATCTTTTGTGGCTCCTCTCCAGTTTTTCTCAGTTCCGAGTTTACCCATTCTTGATACCCTACTTTGACACATGGTTCTACGCATCAAATTGACTTAATGGCTTAAAGTAATACCGATTGTTATTTCGGGGATCTAAGCCTAACACAGTAAAGTCTGCATGAATCAAGTTACACCTTGCAGCAGAGCTCCTTTATATTCTAATCTTGACTTTATATAATAGCACGTCCAGGAGTAGCTTCTGTAACTCGTCGCATCAGTACTCATCGATTTTAATCTTAGAATCAGTGAATGAACTGCTACGGTATTAATGGTTTCAAAAGCACCTGTACAGAGCATAGAACACTTTTCATACGATGCTTCAGAAGTCTTGAAATATTCTTCAGATTTGTCAATTGTATTTCAGAATTCATCACATATGCGGCAGAAAGCCTTTGAAGGTATTTTTTCTGCTGCGTTTGCCAGTAGAGCTTAAATTCGAGCTACACGTACTACAATTATGTTGTGTTCAAACTTTGTGCTTCACACCGAACGAGGCTCAGCCTTTGCTAGTGCTAGATGACGATCACAGCCGCCACAGCAATACGCTATTGCCTGCATAATTCAACCTCTTTCATAAAGGCCCCTTAAGACTTCGAAAAAGTTAATTAAGTAACCAAAAGGCACCATCTCTCCAGCAACTTGAATTGTGATTCCCACTGGAACCGTTAAACTCTTGGCACCGTAGCAGACTCAATACATGTCCTGATTTGTATACTTTATGTGCCGCTTAGGTGGAAGATAACCAGTAACAGGCATAAAATGATTCCGATTCCATCGATACACTTACCGAACTTCCTCTTACGGTGGCCAAACTTCCTCCGATTCCGCAATGGCCACCATCTCAATGCAATACAAGTATAACCTGCTGGTGGAAGCTGAAGGATGTAAAGCCCTTCTTATAAAGCAGAGAAAGAGAACATGGAGCCAAGCTGAACAACTAATTATAACTACATCCTTAAATTTTTATCGAGGCGCACGTCGATATAGCTAGCACCGCAACTAGAAACACGGTGAGCCGTTTGGTCAATTTTGGCGAAAAGTTTATTGACAATTCTATAATAATTTGTTTGCTTCCGCGACACGAATGCCTCGTGAACACCAAGTTCGATGAATTTTGTAGAAGATTTTTAAGGAAAACAAATTTACTTAAAAAGGGTGGTGTTACGCTGTTTTCAAAAAGTTTGATGCACTCTTATGTTATCGTCGCTTATGCTAAATTAAAAAAAAATTCTTCATTAGTTATAGATATACTGACGTTCTGCCAATTTTGAGAATTACCGGAGGAAGATCGGAGTGATTTTTGTTCGGTTTTAATAGCAAACTACTTTAAGCAAAGGGTAATCTGTCTACTAAGTTTTGTTGATATATCTCAACTCAAACGGACGAACGGAAATCTAAATTTCTACTGTGTAGGAAGTGGGCGTGGTCTTTCTCCGACTCCATTACTCAATTTTTACTCGAATTTATTCGTTGCTCAGGCAAGCGGATGGACTGGCATAGACATTTCGGTTATTTCGGGACGTGGTTGTGACCTTTGCGCGGACCATTTTTTAATCATACTTAATAAGTCCCAGAAGCTTAAGATTGGTATGGTTTAATCACGGGGGTTTAGAGACATACAGATTTATTGAAGAATAGACGGTGTTGTGCCCATTTTCTAAAATGTGTACATACAAATATTTCTTCTATTATAATTTGTGCAAACTTTCGTCATTGTTGGGGAGATATCGTAGTTTTTGCTTATTCCATAATTTTCGATGTTGCCCATTTTCCACATCGCCTGAGTTCAATGGTAATATAAAGGGTGATCAATTTAGGGGTATCGGATTTTAAATTGAAATAAAACAAAGAAAATTCAAATTGATTGGGCAATTTTTATTATTTTTGTGCAGAACCATTCATCACATTTATTTTTTTAAAGATAATTCCTTACAAACGTTGGCGACAACTGCGCCAGAATTCGGCCATCCGTAAACATGAATTTTGATTGACTCGCTGGAGGACTTCGGTTGGTATCTCGTGAAAAACTTTAGTAATGTTGGCTTCCAATGCCTTAATCGAAGCTGATTTATCCACAAAGCACTTAGACCTTACATACCCCACAAAGCACTTAGACCTTATATACCCCACAAATAAGAGTTCAAAGGTGTGATATCACACGATTTTGGTGGTCAACCCGCTGGTCCGAGACGAGAACGAGAGATAAATTGCTCACCGAAACGATGGCGCAGTAAAACTATTGTTTCACGGGCTGTATTGGAAATAGCGCCATCTGCCGTCTTGTTTGAACCAAATGTGTTTATGCTGTGGAGATCACGGGCTTCAATTTTCGGTATCAAAACATCGTTTAGTCGTTTATCATGGCGCTATACCGTTCGCCATTCAATATTACATTGACGTCAGCCTCGCCTTTGATGAAATATGGGCTGATGATTCCTTCAGCCCATAAGCCGCAGCAAACGATTGTTTTCAATGGATATAATGGCTGCTCTTGAATGGTTTCGGGTTGCTCTTCAGCCCAAATACGGCAATTTCGCTTATTGACGTAGCCATTAAACCAAAAATGGGCCTCATCGCTGTACACCATAAGTTGGCCGGAGCGCGCGAGGAACACTTTTCACAGAGCATCGACTTTCTTCATATTATTGGACGATTTGTAAACATCGTTGTGGGGCGCGTCGTCTTTCCATGATGAAATTTCAATGAATACGAAAAAAAATTATGCATTTAGTTTGACAGTAGTCACGCGTGATCTGTCAAAAAGATCTTATCGGAAATAGTACCTCCCTTTATATTTTTTTTACATTTTTTTCGGCAACTTAGTACAATTTTGAAATCTCACATATCATCACTGGTACTTGCATATATTTTATGTTACATATCTAAGTATATCTCGATTGCGCTAGTCTATTAAAAAACGCTCATAATGCGAGCACAGCTCTAGTAAAACCCTAAATCATTGCTGATAGACATTTATGGGTATAAAAACCAAAATAAAATTATGAATGACATCATAAAGATTTTTGTACTTGTATGTGTGTGCTCGTATAAACCGAAAATTAGTAGGTAGCCAACTTACCAACTATTACTCTTATCTTACCTCTTGTCCTTTTCATTTTCAAGTTTTTCTGCTAATAACACATTTCGCTTTAAAGTTTTTAATTTCTTGCTTTTATTATTTCGGCTTTATTGTACAAAAGACAAGCACCGTTATTAAGTGCTTTAATCTGGAGCAAATACATATTACAAAACTTCGAAACTCGTTCATTTACCCACATCGATTTGTCTCGTTTGCTAATTATCGTTTATAGGCGTCCAAGCATTGGTGGGGGTGTCTGACTAAGCCTATCACTGCAGGGGTTATATTAACAGGCAGCTTCAGCCAATTAAATTATATAATTCAATACTTTCGAATTCGTGCTCTATGGATTAGGTTTAATGACAAACTGAAGGCGTTGGATTGAAGTGATGTATGCACAATGATTTTGCCATTAGATTGGTAGTTAATTTATTCCACTAAAACTGGAGGATTTCGGTACTAAAAATAAGTTTATGTATTTACATATATTTTGGAAAAAAAGAAGAAAAATAGAATGCGTAAAAGCATGCAAAAAACTCTCAGAATAGTAAAATTTCCAACAAACAAAAGTAACGCATAAAACTCATATTTCGGAGAAGGTGTTTCTTTACGAGATCTGAGATTATAAGTTTAAGTAAAAGAAGCGATTGTTAGCAAAATAAAAATATTTATTTTTAGGTAGACTAAGAACTATACCAAATGAGAACTATACCGAAGTGGTGATTTTAGCGTGGAGAACGAGGACCGTTTGAGGATGCCGAATTGCAAGCATTGTTGGATGAAGATGATGGTCAAACGCAAAAAATGATGGCAGAGCAGTTGGGAGTGACCCAAAAAACCATTTCCAAACGTTTGAAAGACCTGGGCGTGATTTTAAAGGTCGGAAGATGGGTTCCGCATGAACTGACAATGTGACAATGCACCGCCACATCAGACAAGAGCGACCCGGAATTGGTGGAGGCGTACGATTGGGAACCGCTGGTGCATGCGGCTTACTCACCTTTCGATTATCATTTGTTTGCATCGATTTCATCCATTTGTTTGCAGCGCTTCAATTCTCACGAAGAAGCCAAAAAATGGCTGGATGATTGGTTTACGGCGCGGCATGCACAAAATGCCTGAGAGATGGGAAAAATGTGTCGCTAACGACGACTATTATTTTGAAGATTACATTTGTAACCATTTTTAGTGAATAAACGTTTGAAATTGACAAAAAGTACTTCAGAATAAAGACTTGTGTTTCAGAATCCGTCCGATATACTTCAGAAGTGTGTCGAATGTACTTCAAAATAGTCACTTGTCAAAATCCATCAAATATACTTGAGAATATTTTTAAATATTTTAAGCACACATTTTTTTTAAGTGCTTACTTTAGACATCCTCTGACGTGCATTTTATGCGGCTCGAAGTACTTTTGGTACTGCCTGGTTTGGGGAAGAGAAATCTATTAGTTTTGCGTAAAATTCAAAACTTTATTTAAAATGTTTCGGACTGTCCGATTTGGTTCAAATATGAACCGTTTTGTTGAATAATATCTTCCCATTTTAAAGGTAGCTTCATAATGCCTCTCACAAAAGTTTTTGGTCCGTATGGACGAAAAACTCTAAGAATCACAATTTCCTCTGGATATCAATTTCTTATCACTCAGAAAGTTTTGTTATAGAGAAACCGGTTATGATTAGTAACCTACAAGCTTCCCCAATTGTCAGTACTTCCGCCTGGAAGACACTGCTAGTATTAGGGAGACGCACAGATTTTTCAATTCCAAGTCTATGAGAATATATACCAACTCCTACACCACAATCCATTTTACTGTCATCTGTATAGACTGTAGTCTCGAAGTTGTTTAGAGAGAATCCCTTATTCCATTCTTCCTTAGATGGAAAGAGAGTGGCAAAATTCCTATTGAAATTTACCATCGGGACGATGTAGTCAGTCCTCACCATGATTAAGTGAGCTTGTCGCAATAATAGACTAGTGTGTCCATAAGTTTTTTCTTTCCAGCGACCCGCTTCGCTTAACCTAAATGCACTCATGGTCGCCGTCTTCTTTATATGATATGTAGGTCTATTGGAATAACGTGAGTCAGTACATTGAGAGCCTGTGTAGGACATGATCTGATTGCACCGACCGTTATTGCACAGGCTGATCTTTGTATTCTGCCGAGTAATTTGGAATTGTACTCTCTTCCTGGAGCCTTCCACCAAATTAGAAAAATTGTAGCCCCACTCCCACTGCATTGCCGCCGAACTCTGCAGAAGATGGTTGGACTGTAAGATGGTATCAAATTCTGTTCAATTCATGGTGATCTAGGGAAAACTGTTCCTCGTTGCAACGAAGTTCATTGTATCGCGATTGGACGGCATTTATATAAAATATTGCAATATACATTCATACATACATACATATGTACTCATTATTAAAGGCAATGTTTCAGCAAAAACAAGTTTGTGACATGGCACATATATGACACAATATTTGTTGATATTTATTTTTGATTGAAATTTACGATATTTTGACGTTATTGTTGCAATAATTGTGGGTTTATCGATTTCCATGGATAGGAAAATAAAGTCAAGATGGAATGTTCGGCGTATTAACCTATAAAGATAAAAAGATATAACAGCTTGAACGAAAATCGCAGGTAATTCAAGACTTTACAGCAACAACTAATAAACGCTATCTGACCTCCATAGATCGCTCACCGTAAATGAGTTGTGCCAAGTGTAAAACATTAAACAAATAATGACAAATTAAAAAGTTACTTAAAATAAAAAACTGAAATAAAAATGAAATGAATTGAAATTTGTGTGTCATTGCATATTCATTAGGGAAGCTCAAATGTGTACTTTACTTTGATTCGACGAATGAAGTATTCTTGTGATTTATTTTATTTTATATATATATTTTTTTTTTTTATTTTTTTTTTTTTTTTATTTATTTATTTATTTATTTATGTGTAGAGTTAAATGGTACAGACATTAGGAAAAATTACATACAAATAATAAATATTTTTTTTTTTGTTTTATAAATTCTACTGGCTATTCCGAACAAAAAAGCTCATGGATTTCGTGCCTCGTTATTTTGAATTTTATTTATCCCCAAAGAATTTTTTATTTTATTTTGTTCCATTTTTGTGCGAAGATAATATATTCTCTGTGAAACCTCTCTTGTGCGGACACTCGCCGTCAGTCAGCTTTTGTCGGTCCACGAAAAAAAATGTCTGCTCAAGGGAGGTGTCCGGCTCATAGCGGTATCCGTTAAGAGGCGTTACACTGCAGGGGGTCTTAGCTTACAAGAAATTCTTTCTCATTTTTATTTTGCTCAAACCCCTCCACTAGAGAGCATAACATCAGTTATAACCTGCAACTTTTCACATTAATCCAACTGACGCGTAACTCACTTATTTTCAATTTTTCCAATGTCTCATTTAGATGACGAAATGGTATTGTAGTTAATTAAAATATAGAAGATACAACTTCAAATGTAAAGGTATTTTTAATGTAAAGGTCTAATTGCACTGTATAACACAAAAAAAACAACTTGCGGCCAATGGATTCAGGTAGTGAGAACCAAAAAAGTATGCACGCCTCGGCGATTGGAAAGTTTACGTCAGAATTTTGTTACAGGGAGGTTAAATTTTGACGCTATTGGAAACTATTTGAACCTCACATTTTTGGTGTGTCATGTGATTTATATGGAAAGCAGTTCTATGTAATTTTTGTGAAATAAACTAACCAAAAGATGGATTTTTCTCTCTCTAACGAACTTAGTCATTAAACACATTTTCCCTAAATGTGACAAAATAAAAATATTAAATTTGACTCGGGATTAATAAATAAAATTAATAATAAGGAAGCTCAATATATCCATTTTAGAGTTGCGTTTCTGTGAACTCTTTTATTCAGAATTGCCAATAATTCAGACGCCGAAACAGTCGGTTATAGTTTTAAAGAGCATATTAAACCGCCCTAATGTAGATACATACATATGTATAGCCAGTAAACAAAAGACATCTGACTGACTTAAAGGGATCCCGGTGGTCTAGGCTCGAAAATTTATGGTATTTTCTGGAATTTTTTTTTCATCAAGACTTGAAAATTTTTAATAAAAATTTAAATAACAAAATCAAGTACACAATTTTATATCCCATTAAATTTTAATACATATAATAAAACGCAAGGTGAAAGTCGCTCAGAATTTTCGTTAATTTTTAGTAATTTTTTCCCTCTAATGATGTTTTGCACATTTTCTCCATATAACGAATGTAGGACATTTTTTTTAAATCAAAGCTGGTCCATATGTCGTGCCTTTATAATAGTTTTGGAAACCTTCAGATTTGAACAAATTAATCAAAATATGGCATTTTTCATTCATTTAACAGTCGTTTAACTAATGTGATAAGCAAAACAAAATGTACGCCGTTTATGATGAATGGGGCGAATTACGTCCCATCAATTTTACTAGCCCAGAATTAACTGACACTAATATGGATATACCTGTGTTCTGGGATATTCCAGAGATATTTCTAAGACAGAAAGCGGCGGTGGAGCTGCAGCCTTTCCTCTTTTCAAACAAATGGAAATCATGTCCTTTGCGTTAAGCCGCCAAGGCGAATATGGAAGGAATCAATTTGAATAAATAAAAAGAAATAAATCAGAAATTCCAGCACTCTCCAATATTTTAAAGACGAAAAATTTCGTAAAAGAAACTGCGTCAGATAGCACTAAATTCAAATCAAATCTAAATGCAAAAAATTGGCAAAGCAATTTATGAAAAAAATTTAACTGAATTTCATTAAATAAATTGTTTTTTTTTATAAATTTTCGTTATTCAGCCTTATTCATTGCACAGATTCTAGTGCAAAATTGCGAAGGTGTACAAAAGGATGTTTTTTGTCTTCTTGACGTTGTTCCACAAATGGAGGAACCTACAATTTTAAGCTAATTCCGAACGGTAGATTTTTTTATGAGGAGCCTTTTCATGGCAGAAATAAACTCGAAGGTTTGCCATTGCCTGCCGAGGGGCGACGGCTATTTGAGAAAACATTTTCCGAATGACTCCGAATAGTAGTCACGCACCAACCCATTCGGCTAAGGCGGCTAAAATATCTATTGCAACTTATTTTAGAAGGAAAAATTGAAGGTAAACGTGGCATTGGGATCAAACAAATGCCTTGGATGCGAAATATACATCATTAAACTGGTATCGGAGGATTTGGAGAGCTATGCAATGCTGCAAGACAGAGAAAAGTATATAAAATCATTGTAAATAATATAAAATAGATTACGTTTTGTAAGCTGAAATTTACATTTATTTATTTAAGAAATGGATTCTATATGATCGCTTATAATTCAAGAACGAATAGGCGTAATAAAGAGGAATTTATGTTTAATAAAATTAATTAATCTTAATTTTAAAAGCAAGATCTTCTCGTTTCGAAGGTTAGAGCTTTTTGATTGAAAATGCATTTTCTTAGAAAATTACAGTTTTGTGAAAACAAAAATCTAGCAAACTGGTTTCGACTAACTGCTTAAACGGAAAAATATCTAAGTGCCGCAGTTAAAGAAATCAAGTGTGGTCTGGAAGGAGTATAGCCGAGAGGGCCTAACTCTAACTATTATACTTATGTACTTACATACGTATAAACTTACACACTTAAAAACTTGTTTTCTTATACAATTATACGCGTAGATACTCACATACTTGATGCTTGCATACTGGTACAAACTTAAATACTTACATATGTACTTTTAAGCTTTTGTACTTACACACTTATATGCTTATATACTAATGCCCTTTGATAATTGTATACTTACATGCTTACATACTTCTATACTATTAGACTTTTATATTTACACACTAAGATACTTACATACTTATATACTCTTATACTTATGTACTTATAATCTATAAGCAATATACTTAAATACTTATATACATATACGTTTATTTATTTGTATACTTACATACTTATATACTTAGACGCTTATATACTTAAGTACTTTCTCTTATTTATGTTCTTAGATATTTGTACATATATTTAGACACTTATAAACTTGTATACTTTTATACTTAAACACTTAGATACTTATATACCTATAATATTAACTTATATCCTTGTGTATTTATATGCCTATGTATACTATACTGTTTATTTATATACTTTTGTGTTTATAATCTATGAGTTATAATTTAAATACTTACATACTTATATACTTAGATACTTATATACTTGTGTACTTTTACACTTAAATACTCACATGCTTACATACTTATATACGCTTAAACCTTTATGCTTACGCACTTAGATACTTACGTACTTATATACTTAGCGTGGAAGTTCCGGGAGGACATACCGAAGGACATGAGGAGGGATTTAGTTGGGTTATAGTCCCACACCACGGCTGCAGCCATAGGCTTTTGATGCTTCATCTCCTCCACAAAAAAACGAATACTTATATACTTGTACACTTAGGTGCTTATATACTTGAATACTTACACTGTTACATACTTATATACAGAAATACTTATAAGCTTACACACTTAGATGCATTCATACTTATATACTTAGATATTTATATACTTATACACTTATATACTTGTATTATAGGTGCTTATAGACTTAAATACTTACACACTTAAATACTTATATACCTTTAAAACGTTATCTTTCCACACTTAGATTCCAACGTACTTATATGCTTAGATACTTATATACCTATAAATTTATATACTTGTTTACTTACACTCTTAAACACTTATATACTTAAATACTTATATACCTATATACGTACACACTCAGATGCACACTTATTTATATACTTAGATACTTATGTACTTATGTACTTATATACTTATATGCTTATATACTTATATCTTTTTAAACTTTTATACTTACACACTTATATACTAAGTTTACTTGTTTACTTAGATGGTTATATATTTACATACTTACATACTTATATTCTAATATACTTAAATACTTGCTTACTTATGTATTTTTGAACTAATATTTATTTAATTATTTAATTGGTCCAAGAATTTACAATCATATAAAACACGAATAGCAGAAACTAACTTAAAACTAATTACATATAATAAATTCAAAGCTAAAAGCCTAGTTCAACAGATTAAAAAAAGCTGCCCTTGAAACAGAAACATGAACGGTGGCAGCATAAAATCCACGAATAGGATCATCAGAAGAATAATTACTTCTCGCATACACCCCTAGAACGGAAGTAAGCTACGAAGCGGAAATATTCTTACATATTTATTTATTTACATAATTCTACTAGCCCTAACCATTACACGTCGTTGCATAAGTATCGCTTAATTTAGTTACTGTAGCGTACCCAATCGTCGACACTTCGACCTAAAAGATCTTTTGTGTTCGTTGCATAAGTGTAAATACACCAGTAGTTTTTGTTATAAAAATGTAGCTCAAACTACAACAAAAAATATATAAAGCAAAATATCAAATTTTGTACAAATTTTAACAAAATTTTTAAAATTTCATTTAAACTTTCAACTTGTTAACCAAAATTTTTAGAATTTTTCTGTGCATGCAGTTTACAGCCCATTGAATTTTTGTATCACAAAGTGCAAGGTCAAGTGACTACCAAATACAGTTGATTTTTGCCCATTTCTGCCCATCGGTGGCGGTGCAAGGCTTTTTTCCAAACATTTCGAGCGTGTATTGTTTATATCTATGTTCATACTTTTATATGTATTCGGCCACGTAGCCGAATGGCTGGGTGCGTGACTACCATTCGGAATTCAGAGAGAACGTAGGTTCGAATCTCAGTGAAACACCAAAATTAAGAAAAACATTTTTCTAATAGCGGTCGCCCTTCTGCAGGCAATGTCAAACCTCCGAGTATATTACTGCCATGAAAAAGCTTCTCATAAAAAATATCTGCCGTTCGGAGTCGGCTTAAAACTGTAGGTCTCTTTAGGTCCCTCCCATTTGTGGAACAGCACAGAGACGCACGCCACAAGAAGGAGGAGGAGCTCGGCCAAACACCTAATAAGAGGGTGTAAGTGCCAATTACATATATACATGGTAGAAAAGGCGTGCATTTTCAGCGGAAAAACAAAAAACAAATAAATTATTGAAATATAGAAGAATAATCCAAAAATATCAAGGTAATGTTAATATCAGACGGCTGCTTCGAAATGGTTATTTAAACGCATTGTATAAATCCAAAAGTGAACCACTCTCAGCTGGCTGTCAAAAAAGCCCACAGCTAATATAGATCACCTGATTCCAAAACTCTCTTTTATGTAACATTCTTCTTCTTCTTCAGATGCTTAATCGCTCATGGGACATAGGGCATCGGGGTTGCATAAAAAATGATTAAATTTCATAGAAAATCGTTTCTAAAAATCTAAAAAATGTACGTCATATCTGAATAAAAAGCATTATTATAGCTAAGAAATCTTTTCAAAATATTTGTTATTGTAAATTTTCCAAGTCAAAGATGTTATTTTCTATTTTTTGTTTTGTCGATATTCTATTGTATTTAATGTTACCACAAACATTCTAATTTGGCATAGCAACTCCGCCAATACGCTCAAGCAAAAATGATCGAGGACTCCAATCATCACTCAATAGACTGCCTGTAAAATTCACTCCAAGGCTACAGTCAAATATTAGGAAGAAGAAGAGTGTTTTTACTTGCACTTTTGTTGTACAAAAAATAAACGATGAATTGTAATCGTCTTCAGCGTCCTTGAGGTAAGCTGATTTCAAATTGCTTTCCAGTTCTTTAGAAACTCGAAAAACGAACTCGCTTTGAAATTACTTTCACTGTCATACACTTTTGTAAAGTTTTTCCTTTCAAACCCGAATAGATTAACAAAGAAAAATAGATTATTATCCAAATGTAACATTGGTTTCCTGGGTAGTCACTCTGCTGGCAGACTACTCTTACAGCCACAACACCAGAAGCGAGGCGTGCCGGCGATCTGAATCCAAAATTGTGTCAATTCATCCACCTACTATACATCAATGAAAGTGGAGTAATTGCTGTTAACACCGCTGATGGCTGTAAAGTTTAGACAGCAACCGTCAAACAGTGGCATACAAATGCTGGTGAATATCGACAAGCCAAGGCGGCCACTTAACCATATGCTGCCCTTGCACAACGCACAAATCGTCGGATACTCGTAGAAATGAAAATGCATAACAAACACAGCATAAGAAATTTATGAAAAAAAGAAAAAATAAAGCTCCTTTAATAACAAGCCTTGCAAGAAGCGATGCGCGTTTGTTTTTAGTTTTTTTTTTCTATCTATCTATTTCCACTTCACTTTTATTTTTGTAATAACTTGATTGAACAAATTTTGTGGTCTCATTTGCGCGTCCATATGCAGACATTGGCTAGTTGAGCGCGCTACCTTTTAGACGTCTCCACATGAGTATGCAAATGCGCATACGCTGCGGCGCTACCCAGCTCGTCAATCAACCAACCAGCCAGCGAGGCGACTAAGCGCTCTTGAGTTTGCCGGTATTGCATTGCTTTTATTTAATTATTTCACTTTGCTGCATGTTTACTTATCTATCGCGCATACACCCAAATGTAAAGCTTTTAGCTGCGTTGCGGCGATATATTGCAGCTGATAACGTTGACACCGTTTTCATATTTTCATAGCCGCTTTCGGCGGCGTCGCTGTTGGCGCTGTGGTGTTTATCATTTGTTATTTTTATGTTTGGTGTTTCTGAAACTCTTTGCTGTTTATCGTAGCAACGCTGAGTCGCTGCACACTCCTTTTTAGTGGCGCATTTTCTTTTGCCATTCATTTTGCAAAAGATGTTTTAATTTTTTTATATCTTCGACTTTCGCATCTGTCTCGCTATGATTAGCATTTATTAACATCTATTAGCAGCAAAAAAAAGATTATTATTATTTCTTTTTTTTGCACAATTCGTTTAGTTTGCCACGTAGCCGCCACAGCCAAACTGCATGTCAATGCGCATCAATCACGGCGGCATCATTTTGGTGCTTTGAACTCATTGTCGCTATGCTGATTTTATTGCATGAATTTTAACAAGCGCAAGCGTTTTCGGTCAAAATGAGCCCACTGATGTCGGAAGTACGAGCGCGTCCTTTCTACCATGCAAACGCGCCAGTGTGCTCGATACATACATCTTCTCATAATTTAGGCTTGTGTGTTTGAGGCTAAGGCGTCAATATTGCCATTGATGATGTTATCAACAGATGAAAGCGAGCGGATTGATCTTCTTGCTTCCGAAGACTTGAGGTTAATCAAAAGCAAACGCGATTGATATGTAGAAATTGGTTCAACAAAGCTCAACGTGGAACGTAGAATCTATTTAAGAAACATGGTTTGAAGTGGTTCAATTCCGTTTATGTTGATTTTATGACTTGGTCTCCGCACTCATAACTGGATCGAACGTAAGATCGAACGTAAAATAAGTGTGTAAGTGTCTGTGAATTTGGAAATATTTCACCTCCTAAATCCAAATACCGAGAAAGCTTTCGAAATAATATGACTTATATGTTTATTATGTGAAAAGTTACTCTAAAAAATAACGGCAAGATCTTTAATTTCATCCCAATTTTGCAAAAAAAAATGAGAAATGGGTTAAAACATCGGCAATATACTGTGGATTTTCGAAAACATCATTTTGAAGGTTCGAATCTTGGTGAAACACCAAAATTAAGAAGCATACTCCGTCCGTTGAAACTGTAGATCCCAACATTTGTGAAACAACATCAAGACGCACGCCACAAATAGGAGGAGGAGCTCGGCCAAGCACCCAAAAAGGGTGTACGCGCCAATTATATATATATATATATAATTTTAAAGCACTTTTTGATATTTAAAGAAAGGCGAGAACTAACACACCAATGTCCTTTTGAAGCTCCAGTGTGCTACCGGGTTTCGAAATTTTGGAAATTATCTTTAAACCATCAGCTTAGATAAAGAATTTCGCAAAACAAAAGCAACTTTTAGGTTGGGGAATAAGTTCGTTGCGTTTTTACCGAAGGCTTATTCAAACAGAGAACAATAATTATATCAATAAATTAATCAATTATATTTTCGTCGTTGCTGTTTACAACCTGTTCCCACCGCTCGTCCAATTTGTTGATGCCGTTCCGTCCAAAATCGCCTAGTCTGGTCTCAAAGAAGTTGTTCAACCAGTTTTTAAGGGCCTCTTTGTTATGGAAGGTGACACACTTCATATGGTTTGACAAGGAGCGGAAAAGGCGGCAATCGCTCTGTGCAGGGCAAATGTTGAAAGACATCCCGTTCGAGGTCTTGGAGTGCGGTTTTGACGACTAGTGTCATATGGGGTCTGGCGTTGTCGAGAGGGGGTATGGTTTGACCATATCGATCAGGTTCTTCAGTCGAACACGGGATGTAGCTGGGCAATGTAGAGGTCCATGTTGACCGTGGCATTCTTTTCGAGAATTTCCCAGTGCACCATGCCCTCCCAGTCCCACCAAACACATATCGTGATCTTCTTTGGCGTATCTCCTGGAGCCACCCACTCCTTTCTTTGCTTCATATTGATGTATAGGCACCATTTCTCATCTCGCGTTACGATTCGGTACACAATGCACTTTTTATGACCGCGTGTTGCTGTATGGCAGGCAAGATGCTGAGAAGCAATTTAAACGCAACTTTCTTCGTTTTTTTCGTTGACCTCGTGAGGCACCCAGAGTCCCAATTTTTCGGCAAATCCAATTGAATGAAAGTGAATGAGAATCGTTTCATTGAATTCTGAAGGCCTTCCGCTGCGAGACGTGTCATCGATGTCAAAGTCGCCAAAGTAGATCTATTGTGCAAAGCCTGCTAGGTACCCATTATTTTAAGACTTTTAAAAATTGTTCGACATTCTGGGATTTATTGCTCCACAGTTTCTATACAGGCACGGCAGTACCACCCGGGCGCTGTAGCCGTTTTCTGCCTAGTGCAAGACATTTACAAAGAATAAGTTCTGAAATTTCAGTGCCCATTTCACAGAATCGACAGATGATGGTCTCAGAGAGGCCAATTTTGTTTAAGTGATATCTCAGGCAAGAAAGAAACCAGTTAAAAGTTTTAAGTAAAGAAACCAGTTAAAAGTTTTAAGTCTACACTAAATGAAAGTATCTTATCAGAAATTCCACTGTCCGGCGTTAGGAATTGTTTCGCTTCTCGCTGATCGATGGAGTTTATCCAGTGTTCAACGAATTTCTTCACCTCCCGGGTACTGAGAAGTTTGTTGATGCGGCCCACAGAAAGGTTCAGGACCAATAAGGGGTATGTTTGCCCAGGTCGTCCGCTATTTCATTTCGCTCGTGTGCTTCGTGTCCAGAAACCCAAGGCAATAATAATGTGTTGAAGTTCCCTAGCATAGTAAGAAGATTCTCGCAGTCATGTACCATTTTTAAGCTGATTGTAGTTGATAAGTGGGCTTTCAAGGCCGCCTGACTATTTGAAAGTATGTAAATGTGAGATCCTCTCATTTTTCTACGGAAACATTCTCCGACACATATTTCAATGGTATGTATTTCTGCCTAGAAGATTGTTGGGTAGACGCCCGATTTTTTGAATTTTAGTCCATTCATTAGGGCGGAAAACAATCATCATACCGTCTTATAATTTCGATCCAGTGTACCTGGTTTAAAGGTGATAGAATTATTTTTCCACGCCGGAAGTTCGTGCAAAGAATGGGTTTGGGAGATAATGTAACCACTCTATGAAGAACAGGAGTATGTCGGAAGGCTTCTAAAATCAGTAGATGTCCTTTCATATCTAAAATCATTAGGTAGAAGTTGCCTTTTATTCTTAAGGCGCTCAAACAAGCTTCTGTTTCAATTAAGAGTGGAAGCGGTATGCGTAGGAGCACACCTAATGCGTCATTCTGGAGCTGAGTCTCCATGTTTTTCCAAAAAGCCTTGCGCAGGCATAAAATGAACTTGTGCCTTTTGCAATAAATATCAAGATGAATGTTCCAAATGAGCGTTTTGCCCGTGGTATGGATTTAATGTTGATGTTCCTTTTCCTAGTGAACGGCACTAGCGCAGTTTTAGATGGGTTAATAGAGATCCCTTAGTTCCAAGAACATAGTTTATGCGAAGAAATTTGTCCAAAAAAAACTTTAAATCATTACAATCTTTTGAACATCCCATAAAATTTGCGAGAAAAAATTTACTACCAGTTAATTGAATTTTTTTTTTTTTTTCTAAAATTCTTTAACTTTTTCAATCTTAAGTTATACCAAGTTAGTTTATAACGCCTTTTCTTTATTAACGGAAGATTATTGAAGGAAAATTCAAATATTAAATGTTTGAAAATTTGATAGCAACTAGAAAGGGCAGAGTAGAATGAAGCGCATCAAGCGATTTTTATTTTTATTTTGCCGAATCGAGTGTTCCCTATATACGTTTTCGGGGTCTGAAATTGAAATGAAATTTGAATAGGTCGAGCCAAGGAGCATCAAGAGATTTTGTGGCTCCTAAAACACTCAGGTTAAAAAGCCTATTGTATTAAGAGCGCTGTGAAGAGGGTAGATAGTCAAGGAAGGAAGGAGAAAAGTATAGAAACAGAGATAAAGGTAGTTAGTCTTATGAGAATTTTCCAGATTCTTTGGCAAATCTATAAATATTCTCCAGTTTTAGAGAACGAATGTTACTCATTCTCACCCAAAACGAGTAGCCTTGCTCTAGTATAGACAGGACACTCACAGAGAATGTGCTCAGTGATATCCGCCTCCTCCAAGCAAGACATTGGGTCCTCAATGATTCGAATGGTGGACATATGCTGACCCCATGGGTTGTGCCCTGTAATAATGCCGACCATCAACCAAACGTCTTTCCTGCTAAGATTTAGTAGAAAGTGTGACAGTTTTCTGTTCGGACTTGTCACAAAACACTTTTTCAGTTTTGCAGCGTTGTAGACCGGACCATCGCTCTTTATGTAAATTGCGAACATAACCTCTTATCCAATTCATGATTCCTGAGGAACTGATTCCGTTTATTGGTTCTGGCACTTGTAAGGAAACCGCTGATCCACGGTTGGCCAGGGGCTTATTGACTCGCTCTTGTATTTGTAAGTGAATACGCCGCTCTGACTCCAATTTATTGTCGCACAATTCTCCATACATTGTTGCTGGCGACAATGTGGCTGCGCGCACCGCCAACTCAGCGGTGTTGCGACGCTGTTTGATACCCGCGGCGATCGTTGCATGACGGACGTCCTATTCCCGTTACCAATAACCATAAGCGCTGTTAGTTTTCCTGGCCATGCAACAGTGGTAAATATTACTTTGTAACTCGCGTAATTTTTTCGCATTAATTTTTATTTGTTGTTGGTTTTCTGCGTCAAAGCACCAAACGTAAGCCACTGACTTAGTTTCTTTCATCCAGTTGAACAGCCAGTGTCGTGGCTGTGACGACTGATGTATGTACATATGTAAGCAGGTACGAGTATGTTAATAGCTTTGCTATTGTTGTAAGCGTCTTATGTCTTGCTGTGTAAATTTTATATCTTTTGATTTTGCTTTTATTTCTCACCTCTTGCTTTCTGTATTACCCTCCAATTCATGCTTTGCATTTTGGTTTTTCGCTTTATAACCGCCGCGCAGTCGCTTCGCCGCACTGACTGTTTCGTCTTTACGTCTTTTGTTTTTTCTTCTTCTTCTTCTACTTGTAGTTTTATTACTTTCAGCGATTTTTTTTGGTTGTTGTTTGTTTCTTTAGGGGGTAGTAGGTAACATTTATTTTTGTGTTTGTTGTACGTATTGTAAATCACTAAAACTTGTTTGCCGGCCCTAGCGTTGTTGCGTAGCCCGTCGCTCAGCGCGCGACGCGCGTCGCTGCGCTATTGAGGGAAGCGCTCGTTGCAGGGAGAGCAGTGGCAGCAGCGGCGGTGGCAGTGTATTTGCAAGCGATTTGTGCCGCGAAAAACATTTAGTGTGTAAGCATAATTTTTGGTATAAATTGGTCAGTCGGTTTGTGGAACAGCATCAGTTCCAACGGTTTCTTCGTACAGCTAAGTAGTAGTCTCATCCTCATAGACCATCAACGCAAAATGGTGGGTGAACTGAAATACTAAAAAAAATGTATTAGTTTGCAAAACATTTTTTTTATAAAAGTGAATGAGAAGCATTTAGGCTTCCAAGTGATCCTGGCAGTCGAAGTGTAACATTCATTCGAACAAATAGTGAAGTCACCTGCCACAAAAAGTTGGCAGCGTAATTTTAATATTTTTTCCAAATCCGAAAGAGTGTAAAATGGTTTAAAAAAGAAATATTCAAGGGAGTTCCAGAATACTTACAAAATCTTAGCCTCATCCGGGAAAGAAAATATAAACTAAATATTGCATAATTGAATTTCCGCAGAACTTTCCGTGTTTCTCGTTGAAGTCTGAAACGCAAGTGCTTTGATTTTACCAAGAGTAGTACCGAGAGATGCAGAAATAGTGCAAAATCTTTTAACGCAGCTTTTGCTATGAGACTACTCTGCTTTATTGTCCTTTTAAAATTAATTAAAAATTTCTTACGGATCCCCGACTTTCACAGGCAACTCATAAATAATAAATAAACCATCGAATGCCAAGCGCGTTACTGAAAAAAATTGCATTTCCGTAGACAGAGAAAGTTTATAAAACATTCACTTCACTAATAAGTATTTCCAAAATTTTTAAAATTTTGCAGCAGCCACTGAAGCTTCCTTAAAAACGTGCTATAAAACATATTCCTTTCACTTTCTATCTTAACTCCCTTACTAAGTCAATTAAATCAAGCTCTTCACCTCTCTCCTCTCTCTCTCTCTCTTTCATTACAGAAACTCTTCATTGCCACCACTCTTGCCTTGGTCGCCTTCGCGTCGGCTGATGTCAGCCATTTGTCGAGGACGTACTTGCCACCCTCCTCCAGCTATGGTGCTCCATCCTACTCATCGGGTGGTTCACACTCTTCTGGTGGTTCCCTTGGTGGTTCCTACTCATCCGGTGGTTCCCTTGGCGGTTCCTACTCATCCGGTGGTTCCCTTGGTGGTTCCTACTCGTCCGGTGGTTCTCTAGGCGGTTCCTACTCATCGGGTGGTTCCCTTGGCGGTTCATACTCCTCAGGTGGCGCTGCTGGTGGCTCATACTCTTCAGGTGGTGGCGGTTCCTCTTACTCTGCCCCATCCAACGAATACTTGCCACCCGCTCCAGTTTACTCTGCCCCAGCACCAGCACCAGTCTACTCGGCTCCTGCACCTGCTCCAGTGTACTCTGCTCCCGCACCAGCTCCAGTTTACTCTGCTCCAGCACCAGCACCAGTCTACTCTGCTCCCGCTCCAGCACCAGTGTACTCTGCTCCCGCACCAGCTCCAGTTTACTCGGCTCCATCATATTCTTCGGGCGGTAGCGGTGGTGGTTCTTACTCTCACGGCGGCTCGTACTCTAGCGGTGGCTCTTACTCTAGCGGTGGCTCATACTCTAGCGGCGGTTCTTCGGGATACTCTGGTCCATCGAACACCTATTTGGCTCCAGCGGCGCCCAGCTACTCATCGGGTGGTTCCTCATACCCCTCAGGTGGTTCATCCTACTCGTCAGGCGGCTCATCATACTCTGGTGGTGATGTTGGTACCCAGTATGCTTCTAACGGTGGTTACGTCTACAGAAAGAAGTAAATCGTGCGGAACTACGCATGTTAGTCAAGCTGTGTTTGTACTTTAGAGCACCTTAGCATTAATTGTTTTATACTTTTGAATTGCTCAAGGTGCACCATACAAACAAGTCACAAACCACCATCTCATTCTTCCTAAACAACATGTTGTAAATAATTCTCTTTTTTTATTAAATACATTTTTGTTTTAAAAAAATTAAGTTTTTAAAGTAGTTTTCTTTCTAATATAAGTATGTATTTGTGAATGGGGATGAGGTCGGATATCTCTCACTCTATCCAGGAGACGTAATTGCTTGTTATGAAGTCCTCTGTGGGTGCAGCTCTTAGTTTAGTAAAGATACAATCACCTTAAACTCTTTACGAGCTCAGTTCTACCTCTTTTGTCTTTTCCAGACTTGTAAATATTAGAGTCGCTTGTGGGTTTACGCCATGTTTGAAGAATTGGTGGTTCAGTGTCCACTGTTGACTTCGGGAAGAGACCTTAAGTCAGCCTTACTTAGTATTAAAAATGGAATCTTACTTTTCGTGCCCAACGATTTCTTGCTGCTAATTTATATTTGTTAATTTCTCAGTAGATCACGAAACGGTGGTTGTATAATATTATCTGCTGCGCTGTTTTCAAGTTTTTCGGAGAGTATTGCCATTTTATCTCTACGTCATTCTATGCAATATTTATTTTTCCGGTAATAAACTAAATTGTTGCATGCATTAAATCCCGATTTAGACAGGAAAACATTTGGAAGGGAAACATTTTGTTCGTGGGAGAAGGATGAGCGTAGAAAAGAGAGGGGTTTTTGTTTGCCGTACTAGCGAAAAGTTTTGTTCTTCCTATTCGTATTGACGAACTTAAAGAAGTTAACGTCAAAAGCAACGAATATTGCCGAAAACAATTTTGTCCGTGTGTCTGTGAATGAAACATCTAAAGAGAATTTCCAGTGTCTCCCTTCCAGATGTCTCTGTGTGTAAATCGGGACTTAGGGAAGTCCAATGACACGTAATCACATTTTATAGTACAATCAGCCATGCCCCTATTTTGAATCCAACTGATTTCTGTACAGCTTGGGTGCCTTTTCTCGATTTGTTATTTTATTCTTTAGAGTTTAATGAGTTAGGTAAGTACAGGCGAAAACGAATTCCAACTTTATCGAAAAAAAATTTAAATTCTTTGTAAAAAAGGGGACTGAATAGGATAATAGCCTCATTCCACGGAGAGCTTAACTACCTTCAAGAGCTGAGTTAAATTCCCGAAATATGAATCGTTGCCCCCGTCATGGGGTTAACCCAAACAGCTGATTTTTGATTAGATTTGAGGCGTGTTAAAAGCAGATAGCTACCAGAGTTTCACGCATTTTTATGTAAAGATGTTTTATGGTTATAATACATTTAAGCTCAAACTAGAGGCAGAGGTAATGTTTCGCACGAAAATTGTACCACCCGAGACTAATAATAAATTATCATTAATAATGCGCCTAAAAATATGTTGTGAAAACTATTAACATTTTCGTACCACTGTTATTGTTAAAATAAAATTTTCTGTTCGGCTAGAAAAGCTAGGTTAACTCTGCTCTAAAAAATATATAAAGGGTGGTTAAGTTTCATGGGCCGATGTTGAATGTGAACCACACCTAAACGTCAACGACACCGTTTGACTTCTTTCTTTGGAGTTATTTCAAAGAAAAGGTGTGTACGTCAATAAACTAGCAACAATTCAAGAGCTAAAGGATGAGATAATTCGGCATATTAACGGCATAGAACCTCAACTATGCCTCAGCGTCATCGAAAATTTGGACTATCGGATGGCGGTGTGCCGTCAAGACCGCGGCGGCCACTTCGTCGATATTTTATTCCATGCGTAATTGAGCTATACCAATATTATCATAAATAAGATCCATGATGCTATAAAATGAATCTGTGCCAACGGATGCATGATCAGTATTTTCGGAATTGAACATGAGATTACGTACTTACATACGTATATCGAAAGGTCATCATCTGTGAACTCTAGGGAAGCCTTTCCTTTGTATTTCCAGATCAGAGCTTGTCTTATATTTGCTCAAACATCACTAACAGGTACTGCATAAATACTTTCGGTAGCATGTGATGCTATTCGTACGACGATCCTTAGACCGCAGAGCCTCGGTATCTTTATATGATATATTTATACGCTTTATGGGCGTTTGACCGAGCTCCTGCTCCTATAGTAGGTGATGTTGTTCCTCAAATCAAGGGGCCAGAAGAAACCCACAGTTTTAAGCCAACTTCGAATGGCAGATATTTTTTATGAGGAGCTTTTCATGGCAGAAATATATTCGGAAGTTTGGCATTGCCTGTCGAGGGGCAACCGCTATTAGAAAAAATGTATTCTATCATTTTGATGTTTCACTCACGGAGGTTCGAACCTATGCACTTCCGAATGCTAGTCACGCATCAAACCATTTGATATCTTTATCCTCCTTAATTTGTTTTAAAGTTTATATACACAATCATTCAAACTTCTGCGCCATACTCGTACATGCGCATGAACCCGTTAAGGAACTTGGTTCGGGTCTACTTTTTTTACTCATACAGAGAGAACTTCACTTTTCATTTGCCTACTTAATTCAAAGTAGCAGTTGCTGTCAAGCCTCATTTCTCAGAACTGACTTCGCTATCGGTGTCGAGAATGGTTCCCATAGAAATGAGGTCTACCACTTTCATCCACCTTCTTTTCTTATTTACAAGGAAAGGAAGCGCAAATATGCATCCTATGCCAAAAACTATACGCACTTCAACGCGAATGTGGTACAGTTTAGCTCTGCAAATCGAGCGATCTTCGTAAGTGTCAAATTTATAAGCTTTGATAGAGAATTTGTCTGTGTTAAATCTCATTAGAAAGTTCTTTCTAATTACAACAGAGCTGATCAAGTAGCTCGTATTACTCCTCGAAATTTTGCATGAGCTTTGTGGGTACTATAGCGAGGTTGATTCCGTAAAACACTTATTTTAATTCTTCCTCTATCCTTAATATGTTGCATATGACTCTTTTCTGGTTCGAAAGAGTACTGCAAGTTTTCCTTTGATTGCTCCTTTTAATGAAAATTTCATCTCCTCAGGTATAATCCAGCGAAGTACGCGGACGGTCAATCTCTTAGGTGACGATAGGAAATCTCTTGCATTAAAAAGCGGATTAAGCCGGCACATGGGCTTAAAAGAGCACCTTTGGATTCTACTGACAGAAAACGAACAGTGAAAGTAGCAATGCTAACTAATAGTTAGACATTCTAGAATCTAATGAAGACGCCAGATTCGTTTTTGACCTGGTAAGTCAACTTGAGTATCGTTTCGGCCATCTTAAAGTGTCCTTTTCAATGAAGAAGCATGAGTGACTTGAAGCAACTTATTTTGTCAATTAATATTTGATGTCCAGGGAAGACATCGAACCCAGCACTACCACCTACCTCAGTATTCTAAACAGTATCCACCAAATTCCAAATTAAGATCAGATAAACTTATTTCTTTAAAATCAAATTTAAATAAACAACAGTCAACTTTGAGACAAATAATGTGCCTAAAGGCCCTCAACTCATTTGAAATGGTGTTTTTTGAGTGTTTCTCTAAAAGCGTGTAAAATGGAAACGAAATCAGATTTTTTATTTTTGCTTTCAGTAGTTTATTTTTTAACCCATTGATACAGCCGGTTGTACTGAACCGATTGGAAGGCCATTGGAAGTTTTAGATTTAAATAATGCAGCATTGCCCGAAGTTGTTTCGCGAGTTCCCACCTCAAGACACCCAACCAAACGGCGCGTAACTGCAATTAATACATCGTAGAATATAATTTCAAAAATGATTTGAAGAACTGTATTGTATGCAGCTTAGCCCTTGACACATCCACAAATATCACAGATCTTCCACAATTAACAATACCCATACGTTTTGTTGCACCTGACTTCGTTGTTAAAGAAGAACTATCCGATTTAGCAGAACTTTAAAGTTCAAACCGCGTTATCGATATTAAAAATCCCTTAGATTCCATAGTGAAAACTTTCGATGTGCCTCTTAATAAATTTGTAAGCATTGCAACTGATGGAGTTCCGGTCTTCATCATAGCATCACAGTTCGGGGAGAACCATTGCTTGCGTTACTATTCGCTTGCTCTTTATTCGGCCATTAGCTTTTCGTTTGATATCAAATATGCCCATACCTCCAAAGTCGCCTTCAGTGTCCTCTCTCCATCGTTTTCTCGGCCGGCTCCTTCTTCTGTCGTCTTGTGAATTTGTTTCGAAGATCTTTTTTAGTGTTCTATCGTTGCTCATCCGTAAAATGTGACCGTACCATCGAATCCTTTATGCTTTTATGTACCTGATTACGTTTGTACTTCTGATAAATATGTTTAACTCGTCATTGTACTGAATGCCGTAAATAATAATCTTCAAGTCGTACAGGTCCAGATATAAAGAAATCGGTCTTATTTGGCTTTTAAAAAATGATTATCAAATTCCACAATTCATACCGATTCATATCAACATCTCCTTACAAAATATTGAAAATACCCTGGTGTTGTGAAAACAGTGTTACACAGTGTAAATTAGATTCGCATCGATTGATTTGAGGGATTAAAGGACGAAGAACTTCCAAATTACATTGCATTGTTGATGCTTATCTCATGCTTTTTTCTGAACTCCTTTTGAAATGTAAAATTAATTGAGGGTGACTTTTCCGTTTCCCATATATCTAATTATGACCCAAAAAGTATCTGGAGAATTAGATTTAACATAGGTGCAAGCAGAAAAGCTCTACAATTAAAATACGAAGGTTCAAAAAGTGCTCGTGTTTGATGACAGAAGGCGTTCCTGAGGGAAGTTGGTGTTAGCCTCGTGGGCTGCTATCTATCAAAGGACGGCAAAACAAATTTCAGACCGATTGATAGTTTGGATTTGGCAGCTATTCGAGGGAGACGTGTTTCGTGATTTTCGTTAAGATGGAAAAAGAGCAGCATCGTTCTGTAATTCGCTTTTTGTTTTTGAATGGGAAAACATGTGAGGAGATAAAAGCACAATTGGATGCTATCTATGGGAACGCTTTGCCATCTACATATGAGGAAATCATTCAAAAAGTCTACGACATGATTTTCGCTGAAAAATGAACGTAAGTGCGCGAAGTAACAGAGGTCATAGATGTGTCGACCGGAACGGCAATTAATATTTTACATGATAAGTTGGCAATGAAAAAATTGTCGGTCCGATGGGTGCCGCGATTGCTCACAAATAACAACAAGCGGATGCGGCTGTTAACTTCGAAGCACTGTTCGGAGCAATTTAAGTGAGATCCAAAGGAACTTTAGCATCGAGTTCCCACCTTTGATCACATCAGAAACTAAGCAACAATCAAACAATGGATTTCTCCCAGTGAATCTGCTCTAAAGAAGGCGAAGACAGTCCTATCGGCCGGAAAGGTCTTCGTGTCGATTTTTTGGGGTGCGAATGACGTTCTCTTTATAGATTTTTTAGAAAAAGAAATAACGATCAGTCGATAATAATACAGTGAGTTATTGGACCGCTTTCACGAAAAATTTAAGGAGACACGGGCGCCTTTGGCGAAAAAAGGTGCCCGCACTTTCAGCCAGAGTTGTCGCCGTCAAACTGCGTGAATTACGTTATGAATTGCTGTCGCACCCCCCGTATTCACCCAATGTGGATCCCTGCGACTCTTTCTTGTTCCCTAACATGATGAAATGGCTCGCGGGAAAAAAATTTAGTTCAAGCGAGGTCACGCCGAGTCGGAGGCATATTTTGGAGAGTTCGACAAATCCTATTTTTTGGAGGGGTTGAAAAAATGGCCGGAGCCTTCAGAGAAGTGTATCTTTCTAAAAAAAAAAAAATGAAAAATAAAAAAATTTCAAATTTGGAATAATGGTTTGGACTATCAAGGAGCACCCCTGCTCTATCATATTGTAAACGATCCACTTTTCTCACGTATTTCATATGACAAAACTTCGGACGATGTCTTATAACACTTTCATGCTTTCAAGCGCTGTAAATTGTTCATTCCCAGGACTCTAGTCAAAGCCACTCAAACAGTTGGTGCCACACCTCTTCCTTAGCAAGACACAAATAGCAGACAACAGAAAATTAACAAGTCTTCTTAATTTCATTTAGCCAAGTCGCAGTGTAAATGGACTGGATCGCGACTAATTTAAAGAACCTCTGCTAGGAAGAGATGCCGCCTATGCGCTCACTAAGAACATTCACAAATACATTCATGTGTCTCCGAGGATGGTATAAAATTTCTTCGTACTCGATTTCCCAACCTTAACCACGTTTAGTATCTATTGCAAATTAGAGGTCTGAAATCGTTGCCCGAAAATTTCGTTTTTGTATTACTGGCAAGGAGCCAAAAGGCAGACGTGCCAGCGATCTCAAATAAAAGTAGTTCGCCCGCATTACGGAAAATGGAGTAACTGCTGCTAAATCTGATGGCTTTAAAGTTTAGCCCCCAGCCGTCAAATAGTGGCATACAAATGTATGTTTTTATTTATGTTGGCAACCTCTTAAGGCGGCCAGCAGACTAATCATATGCCAACCTTCATTTCAAATATTGACGGCAAAAGACCGCATCACAAATGTATAAAAGTGAGAAAAACGCCTTGCTATGGGTGTTGCGACTATTTTTTTATATGTATTTCACTTTTCGACAAGTCGGCAGTGACTCAATTGCGCTTAGCTCAAGCGCTTTGCCGTCTACATGTGTGTATGCAAATTCGCGTGCGCTACGTCGGTCGCCAATGTGCAAATTAAACAGTCAACCAGCCAGTGAGTTTGCAAAGCGCTATTGTGTTTGCCGATGTTTGCTGCGGCGAACAGTGGGATATGAGCGGAATAAACATTCAAATTGTGAAAGATTTTAAAAATATACTCGCATGAGTTGTTGTGACAACGAAATATATTAGCAAAATGTACTAAACATCTACATATGTATACGAGGTGTGTTCAAAAAGTATTGCGAATTTTGTGTTTTTTCAAAAATTATTTATTTATGCATTAATATCTATTTTGTCCCCTTGAAAGTAATCCCCATGAGATATTATGCACTTGTGCCAAGGTTTTTTCCAATCTTCGAAGCACTTCAAAAAATCATTTATTTTTTACCTTGTTCAGCTCCTTCTTCTATGCCGTTTTTATGTCGTCAATCGTAGCGTAGCGTCGTTCTTTCATGGGCCTATTCAGTTTCGAAAACAAGAAAAACTCACAGCGGGACAGATCTAGGAAATACGTTGGCTGTGGCATCAATAGGGGGTTTGTTTTTAGCCAAAAAGTCGCGCATAAGCAACCATGTGAGAGCATGGACGTTATCGTGATGGAAGAGCCAATTTTTGTTCTTCCACAAATTCGGGCGTTTCTGGCGGAATGCTTCGCGTAAATTGGGCATAACTTGCAGATAATATTCCTTATTGACCGTTTTACCCTGTGGCAAGAACTCATGATGCACAACGCCACTGCAATCGAAGAAAACGGTAAGCAAAACTTTTATATTCGACCGAACTTGGCGCGCTTTTTTCAGTCTTGGTTCGTGCGGCAGCTTCCATTGAGATGATTCAGCTTTGGTTTTCCATGTAACCATAAACCCACGATTCGTCACCAGTTATGACCCTCGGGAGCAAATTTGGGTCGTCACCGACAGAGTCCAACATCTCATTAGCAATGTTCATGCGATGCTGCTTTTGGTCGAAATTGAGCAGTTTTGATACGAATTTTGTGGTGACCCGTCTCATGCCCAAATCATTGAAGAAATCGAATGGCACCAGCCAATCGATATTTCTAGGTCCTCAGCAACTTCTCTAACGGTGATTCGACGATTGGCCAATATCATTTTCTTCACTTCATCAATTTTTTCGTCTGTTGTTGAAGTGCTCGGGCGTCCGGCACACCGGCACGCTTTTCGTCGTTCACATCTTCTCGGCCTTCTGATAAAATTTTGTACTACCGATAAACGTTGCTATGCTCCAAAGTATTTAGCTTCTCCGTATGACGCAGTCAACATTCGGAATGCATCTGCGCACTTAATTTCGTTTTTCACACAAAATTTGATACAGGTTCTTTGATTCATCTTTTTAAATAGGTAAAAATCGAAGAGGAGCCGAAACTCGTGTAAGCAAAGCAGCAGTCAACAATTAACAGAACATTCAAAATGGCCGACTTCGTCGGCATGAGTGAGAGATATGAGTACCAGCATACCGCCACAAAAAAATCGAAATTCGAATATACGTAACTGGCGAAAATTCAAAATTCGCGATACTCTTTGAACACACCTCGTATATGCACATGCCAGTTCTGTTTAATAGTGCTAGAGGCAAATGAATTAATCTCTTATCGCACGCTATTCTTGTCTGAGAAGACATTAACAAAAATGTTCCAGTTGTCTACAATAAAATGTAAAGACGAATATTTTTGTGAAACATTTTAACTTTCAATCGACCCTATAAAATTCAAATTTTTCAGGTGTAAAGAAATAAGGCTCAAATATACCCACACGGATAAGAAATATTGAGCCAAAATGTTTCACAAAAATATGCGCCATCACATTTTATTACAAACACTTCAGGGGTTCCGGTGGTCTAGAATTTTCAAAAAAGAGTTTTTTGTTTTTGTTATTTCAAAAGTATAGGCTTTTAAGAATATACTGTAAAATTTTTGGAAGGATATTCCCAGTATTTACATACGATTCTACAGACGTTTTAGTAAGTAGAGTCAGATTCGTCACGCGGCCACTCTTAAAACTTTAAACTCAATTATCTCAAAACTACTTATTTCGGCCTGGTGTTGTCAAAATAAAAAAAATATTCAACTTTCTGAAATTTTAATATGTTATGCACAATATCAATGGCTATCGCCCGTACTAGAATCATATTATTATTTCAATTATTTCGTATGTTTTTTATAAAAAAAAACTGAAAAAAACCGCGTCAAATTCAAAAGAAGAGTTTCAAATTCAAAACCGCGCCATTTTGTCAATTTTTTTTATTTTAGTACCGGACCCTACCGTCATACTGATTAATAATTTTTTTGGTTTTTGTGTTTCAGATAAACAGAAGAGTCAAAATGAACAACACCGTCCATGTCCAATTTTTCGCCATTTTTAAAGTTATTAAAATTAAAAAATTTTTGTTTTTAAATTTTGTATGTAAAAGAAGTTTAATAAAAAGTTTAGCAATTTTAAATATTGTTTTTCATTTTTATTGTAAAACAAAATTTGTCCAGACGACCGGGACCCCTTAAAGACAATATTAATGGTAAATGTAGCTTTATACGATTATTTTTTTCATCAGACCAAATTAAGAAAAAATGCATAAAAAAAAATACCAGTCTAACGGTTAGACGCGATAGAAGTGAAACCTTCCGTAAAACAAACTGAGAGAGAATGAGACGAAAGCAGCATTAGAAGCGGGATAATTATAGGTTAGCACTACCCATTAGTGATTATCCGCTTCTGTTCTAGAGTCGATGTGCCATGTTGGGCGGGCTTCACATAAGACTTCTCGCATTTAGGGTTGTAATAATGGGTATATTGTTCCTATCCATGAAGGAAAAACGGCACTAACTTTTCGAGTAGCTTTTTCTCACGTAATTCTTCTTTTAATATACCTGTATGGTCACCCATTCATTTCAGAAGCTTATGGTCTGAGCAATTTCACGCCTAGTTAAACTTGGACCTTCGCAAATAATATATACTTTTTTAATTCTGTACTAAAATTGAATGGGCTTTAAAATTGAGTACCCATTTTTTCAGTTCTGAAATTTTGATTTTAATATATCAAATGTTTATAAGTCTTGTGCAAAGTATGAAACTTTGATTTATACCATATTTGTTGTGGAATGAACTGTCGTCAAGAAGATTTGTTCTCGTGTCGATTGGTGTAAAGAAAAGGTGGATAAATTTAGACGCAGTGGTTCGAAGGTCTTCCATTGCATCGTAACAAAAGACGTATCTTGCATCTATGTATACATATGAGCGGGAAACAAAACAGCAATCGACAGTATAGGTGTGCGAAGAGGAGTTGAATCGAACAAAAGTTCTTTAAGGGTGCCCAAAGCAAATGGTCGCCTGTTTTTCCCCCAAAATCTGGACATATTGCAACTGGATACTAGAGAAACTCAAAACAGTCTATTTCAAGTGGTACACAAGCATTTATTGGCCAGAAATTTTGGGAAAATTAAGGGAAACCAATCATTCACCACTTCATCAAGACAATGCGAGCTCTCCCGTATCAACTGATACAAGAGAGTTTTTGAACACTCAGACGATCGAATTAATAGGTCATCCGCCTCACAAACCTAATTTGGCACTTAATTATTTTCTGTTGTTGCCGGTAATCAAAAATTAAATGCGAGATCAACGTTTTTTCAACGCCCGTAGAAGCTGTTGGAGCCTTTAAACATCTCGTTTTTGGAGGTATCCATTTATGAGTGGCAAAAGTGCTTTGAAAAGTGCTTTGGTCCAAACGAATGCGGAAGAAAGTGTGTTATCTTAAAAGGAGAATACTTTGAAGAACAATAAAGGGATTTTCATTATTATTTTACTGCGCAAAATATAAAGGCAGCACTTATATTACACAATATTTAGTTTTTTTATTGGTGGCCGATTATAAAGTCGATTGAGAATAATGATTTGACAGTTAAGAAAAACAGAACGGAATTAAAAACTATTTAAAATACTGCGCGAGATATGCGGCGCACAGCAGTAAGTAAATTTATTTCAATTCGGCATCGATATTTTTTGGGGTTTGTCTAGGGTTTTTTATATTTCAATTTTTTTGGCGAACCGTAAGGATCAGGTTTTTAATTAAGTTTTTGTTTAAACGGTTTAAGACCCGAATAAAAAACTACGATTGCAATTTGAAAGGGAAAGAAGATAGATAGTCAAGGGGGGAAGGAGAAAAGTATCAGAGAAAGAGAAAGGAAAGAATAAAGAGAGAGATAGAGATAGTTAGTCCTGTGAGAATTTTCCAGATTCTTTGGCAAATCTGTAAATATCCTCCAGTTTTAGAGAACGAATATTACTCATTCTCACGACATCGGAACTCAAAACGAGTAGCGGTGCTCTAGCAAAGACAGGACATTCACAGAGAAAGTGCTCAGTGCTATCCGCCTCCTCCAAGCAAGGCAGACCCATTGGGTCCTCAATGATTCGAATGGTGGTCATAGGCTGACCCCTTGGATTGTGTCCTGTAATAATACCGACCATCAACCGAACATCTTTCCTTCCATGTTTTAGTAGAAAGTATGACAGTGTTCTGTTCGGACTTGTCACAAAACATTTGCAGTTTTGCAGCATTCAAGACCGGGCCATCGCTCTTTCTGTAAATTGCATACATAATCGCTGACTCAATTCATGATTCCTGCAGAACTGATTCCGATTATTGGCTCTGGTCGCTGTGGGGAAACCGCTGATCCACGGTTAGCCGGAGTGTCCTGGAACCCATATAAGTACAAGCCTGTTTTGTCTTGCGACAGAATTAAGCTTCTTCTTACATTCTTGAACAATCTTTGAGGTTTGCTTCGCATTCACCAGGGCCTTCAGTGCAGCCTGACTGTCACTGAAAACTCCAATCTGTTTGCCGCTCCATCTCCTCTCGATTATCCATTCGGCTACTTTCGGGATGGCAAAAATTTCTGTTTGGAAAACAGTTGCCATTTCCCCCATAGCATAGTGATACTTATTAGTATCGTTTAAATACCATCCGGCTCCATACCCCATTTCATTCTTGGACCCATCGGTAAAGAAAATATCCGTCAAACCTCCCTGCACGCATTCTGGATTCTCCATTGCTCACGCAGTGGAAATCTGACATCAAATTTCTTTCCAAATGAAACTGTGGGTATCAGGTCATCTTTAGGTGCCAAAAACAGTGGATACTACTACGACAGTAACTTAAAGATTTCTCTGTGTCTCGAAGTTCCGTCTTCGTGCCAGAAACCATATTTATGGAGTCTATACATTGCTCTTATTGCTTCCTGTTGTATCTTAAGATCCAGGGGGAGCAAATCAAGCATAGCATTTAGGGCATCACCAGAGGTTGTACTCATGGCACCCGTGATTCATAAACATACACTTCTTTGCAGCCTGTATAGTTCCCGGGTTGTAGACTTAACCATGCTCCGTCGCCACCAGACCACAGAAGCGTAAGTGATGATTGGTCTGATAAGTGCTGTGTATATCCATAGGATCACAGCAGGTTTCAGACCCCAGGTTTTACCAAAGGCTCTGCGGCATTGCTGAAAAATCCTCAATGCACAGTGAAGCGTGTGTCACCCAAGTCAGCTTCTTATCCAAGATTACTCCTACGATTAATCGAGAACCGATTTTTTCGGAAACGATATATCCATCTCGATATAAAACTCCATAGTAGCTTAAGCCGACTTAATGTAAAAATTAAATTAAAAATAAGAAAATAAAAATCCATAGTTGCGATCTGATTTCTAGCCTGTCCACTTAATATAGCTTTCCAATTTTTTTTTTTCTATTATTATCGTTACTTATTATTTAAATTTATGCATTTTTATACACAAAAACATCAAATAAAATGTATTTCCAAGGCTCACTAACTAAGCCCGCACCCCCTTACAAAATGTCCCACAGTGCGACGCAACATTGGATGTAGGTATTTCAGCTGATACGTTGACACCGTTTTGGAAATGCTGGGATTTATTGATTTACATTTTTTTCGCATGCATTTCTTTATTTTTGTTCGCTTAACTGAAGCAAACACTCCCCTTTGGTGGCACATCGGCTTTTAATTTATTTATATAAATTTTTGCAAAAGATGTTAGGATTTTTTCATCACTTTGGCTTTTGCATCTTTTTCGTTATCATTAGCATGAATTAATATGTATTTGAAATATTTTCCTTATGCTGCCGCACACTTTTTTCGTTTTTGTTTGGCATGTCGCCAACGGAGCAGCCGTCGCCGCGTGTCAGTGCGTATTTAATTGATGCATCGCAACGAATTGAATTCATTGCCGTAATGCAGATTTTATTGCACATTCGCTCTTATTACGCAAATTAAAAATTATTGCTATAGGAACTTCGAGCGCGATCTCTCTATCAAGCGCCAGTGCTCAATACATACAAACAAACATTCATTGATAATTTACGCAGGCACGTTTGAAGCTGAGCCGACCACAGCGCGCTACTTTCCAACGAGCCGGTTGCAATTCAGAGCAGCGCAGTAAATCAAAAATTATGATGTATGCAAATACTTACCCACTGCCCTGGCGCTCATTTTGTTGCTGTCGACGGCGCGGCTGCGCTCACCACCAGCTCAGAGGTGTGGCGGCAGCGATTGCCACCCATAGCGGCCATTGAGTGGCGGACGTCCTATTATGATTACAAGTAAAACAATCAGTCTTCGTGGTTATTTTTATCGTGCAGGGTGTAAGTTCAGAGTGAGTTATATGGTCCGAGTTGATTTTCATGAAGTACCTGACTTGCTTGAATGTAGATATTAAGATAAGATAGATAAGCTGAAAAATTGCGTATGTTTCTTGGTGTTAACTATAGAAAAAATACAATAAGCAGTCAGTTTTCGATCTTCTCTGTAAGCTTCAAGCATTACCCCTCCTCTTATCCTTTCATTCCTTTTTTTTCTCACTTTTATCTTCAGAAGGGAAGAAACTTGGGTTTTTGATCCAGGTGGCCCCCCGTAGCAAGCGTAGCCATGTTACCTAACCTAATCTTTTCAATAATATGCCGAGCGAGTTAACCATATACCTATGTATGATGCAATGAAAATGTTCATACATCGGAAGGAAGGCCGACACTATGAGACACTATTACGACCTTTAGAAAAAATAACACATGACCCTAAATAACCTCAATTACAGCTAGGAAATGTAATTTTTGTTGATACATTGAATTTTAAAAACAAGACGCGAAATTCGAAAGAAAACTACTATGTCTTACATATTAATATGCTGTGTATGGTTTGTTTAGAATAAGCTGCATAACCTCAAATAAAAGCGAACATCGGAAGCCTCAGTTGTTAGAGCAATTACAACCTCGGATTTTGAGTCACTATTTAGGTTAAGCGGCCGGCGGAGCCGAATGGGTTATTGCGTGACTACCATTCGGAAATCGGAGTGCGTAGGTTTGAATCTCCGTGGAACACCAAAATGAAGAAAAAGTTTTTCCTAATAACGGTCGCCCCTCGGCAGCGAATGGCAAACTTCCGAGTGTATTTTTTGCCATGAAAAAGCTCCTCATAAAAATATCTACCGTTCGGAGTCGACTTAAGACTTTAGGTCCCTTCATTTGTGGAATAACAACAAGACGCACGCCACAAACAGAAGGAAGAGCTCGGCCAAACACCCAGCAAGGGTATAAGTGCCAATTATATATATACATATATGGTAATTGCTTTTCGGTAGGTAGGTGGCTAGGTGACATGATTGAAGTACCACTCTGGCGCTCCTCAAGAAACACTAAAGCGCCGCCATTTCCCTGCCTGTCTCTATGTCCTGGAACCCAGATCAGAAACATGTTACTTGCACACCCAAGAGATTTGATCTCTTCCTTATCTTTGATCTCTTTCCTACAGGGTCGTGGCATCATCAGAGCCTTGATCGCGGCTTGACTATCAGAAAAGCCTTTAATATCTCCCTCGGTACCACGTTCCTTAAACATTTTATATGCCTGCAGGATTGCAAAAACATCTGCCTGATTGGCTGATTTCAAGAAACCCCCTGCTCCGACTCCCAATTCCATCTTGGAGCCAGACAGACGTACCAACATCGGTACAGATCTTCCCGTCGTTCCAATCCGGCCAACTTGGAGAGGTTACCCTGGCAAAACCTTCTAACTCTAGTTTGCGGATAGAGAAATCTGTATGAACTTCAGAGAAATGCGATATCACTGCCTAAAAATGCTACCATGTCTATGACAAGTTCTACATGGTGCGGTGATGCCAATGCAAACAGTCCGTTGTACTCTCGCCAATTTAGTGATTTTATAACCTTACCAAAGAACTTCCCAGCAAACCAAGCATCTGTTAAAATATATAGTATATTTTTAAAAGAATCGAAGATATTTCACTTTAAAAACTATACCTAAACTGATAGGCTAGTTTGAATTTCGTAGCTATTCGAGAGAGACGTGTTTCGTGATTTCGCTAAAATGGAAAAAGTGCAGTGTTGTTCGGTAACTCGCTTTTTTTTGTTTTTGGATGGGAAAAATGCGGGGAGATAAAAGCAAAGATGGATGCTATATATGGGAGCGCTTCGCCATCTATTACCACAGTTAGAGATTGGTTCAACGAATTTAAATGAGGGCGAACATCCGGTTTTTGATGAGGAGCGACCACGACGCCCGGCAGACGTGGTTACCCAGGAACACATTCAAAAAGCCCACGATGGGTAGCGCGATTGTTCACGTGGAGCAATTTAAGCGAGATCCGAGGAAAATTTTCGTCGAGTTGTCACCGATGATGAAACCTGGATTCATCATTATACAACATAAACTAAGCAACAATCAAAACAAAGGATTTCTCCCGGCGAATCTGATCCAAACAAGGCGAAGACATTCCCATCGGCCGCAAAAGTTGTGACGACGATTTTTTGAGATGCGAACGGCGTCATCCTCATGGATTTTTTAGAAAAAGAAAAAGCGATCACTGAAGTGAGTTATTGGAGTGCTTTCCCAAAAAATTGAAGGAGACACGGCCACATTTGGCGAAAAAGAAGGTGCTGTTTCACCACAATAACGCACCCGCACTTTCATCCGGAGTTGTCACCGCCAAACTGCATGAATTGCGTTACGAATTGCTGCCGCACCCCCGTATTCACCCGTGTTATCAAACTAATTTTACATATGTATTAAAAATAAAAAAAAACTTGCTTGCCGACATCATTGCGTAGCGCGGCTTTCTGCAACTGAGACGGCCTTCGCGGGAAGCGGTAGAAGCGGCAGCTGCGGCGGTTGCTGCGTGTATGCAGATGAGTTGTGCAGCGAAACAAAAAACATATTTTATGTAAGCATAATTTTCGTATAAAATAGTCAGCCGATATGTGGATCATTATCAGTTCCAATAAAGTCTTCTTTCAGCCAAGTAGACTCATCCTTTCTAATAGACCACATCTTATCATCGGAGCAAAATGGTATGTGAACTCATATTTTGACAATTTTTTTAAATTGATTTAAATACGATAAAATTAGCTCTTAAATATTGTTGGTCATTAAAGCGTTTTTCAAACAATGCTACAGTTTTCAAACAAAATGTGAAGTTTCAGACTCGAAAATTGTATTTTAATTATGAAGTTTTGATACAACGGCATACGGCTTCGACCGGAGATCCAAAACATAACTGGCTACTCGTTTGAAAATTCTCTAGATGCACTTAAAACCCACAATTCGCTATCATTTTATTCCTATATTAGTTGCAATCACTTTACACTTCTCTCTTTCTTTTCCGTTACAGAAACTCTTCCTTGCTGCCACTCTTGCCTTGGTCGCCTTCGTTGCGGCTGACGTCAGCCATTTGTCGAGAACGTACTTGCCACCAGCTGCCCACTACGGTGGTCCTTCTTACTCTTCGGGTGGTAGTGGCGGCGGTGCATACTCCTCAGGCGGTTCCGGAGGTGGCTCATACTCCTCAGGCGGCTCCGGAGGTGGCTCATATTCTTCTGGAGGCTCGGGAGCTGGTTCCTACTCCACAGGTGGTGGTGGTTCCTCCTACTCTGCTCCATCTAACGAATACTTGCCACCTTCTCAAAGCTATTCTGCTCCCGCCCCAGCTCCAGTCTATTCGGGTCCATCGTACTCCTCAGGCGGTTCAGCTGGTGGTTCATACTCTTCAGGTGGTGCTGCTGGTGGCTCTTACTCCTCTGGCGGCTCAGCAGGTGGTTCCTATTCGTCAGGTGGGGCTGCTGGTGGTTCATACTCTTCTGGAGGCTCAGGAGGTGGTTCCTACTCCTCAGGTGGTGCCGGTTCTTCTTACTCTGCCCCATCTGATGAATACTTGCCACCATCGCAAAGTTACTCTCCACCCGCTCCAGTTTACTCTGCTCCTGCACCAGCTCCAGCACCAGTATACTCTGCACCTGCCCCATCTCCTGTCTACTCGGGTCCATCATATTCTTCAGGCGGAAGCGGTGGCGGTCACTACAGCGGCAGTGCTGGTGGTTCTTACTCTAGCGGTGGTTCTTCCGGTTACTCTGCCCCGGCTCCTGCTCCAGTTTACTCAGCTCCTGCTCCAGCTCCAGTCTACTCGGCACCAGCCCCAGCACCGGTATATTCTGCCCCAGCTCCTGCTCACGTTTCCTCTGGTCCATCATATTCCTCGGGCGGTAGTGATGGTGGTTATTTTTACCCAAGCAGCGGCTCAGCTGGTTTGTCTGGTGGAACTGATGGCGATTATTCCGGCTACTCTGGTCCAGCACCTGCTCCAGTGTACTCTGCACCTGCCCCAGCCCCATCTCCTGTTTATTCAGGTCCATCGTATTCTTCAGGCGGAAGCGGTGGTGGTCACCACAGCGGCGGTGCTGGTGGTTCTTACTCTAGCGGTGGTTATTCCGGTTACTCTGCTCCGGCACCTGCTCCAGTGTACTCTGCTCCTGCCCCAGCCCCAGCTCCAGTCTACTTTACTCCTGCTCCAGCTCCGGTCTACTCTACTCCATCGTATTCTTCTGGGGGAAGCGGTGGTGCTGGATACTCTGCTCCCAGCTATTCATCAGGTGGTTCATCCCACTCGTCGGGTGGCGCATCATACTCTGGTGGCAATGCTGGCACCCAGTATGCTTCCAACGGGGGTTACATCTACAGAAAGAAGTAAATCGCTTACAACTAAAATAAGTAGAACTTTGTATATATTTTAGTGCACCTTAGCAAACATTTTTTTGTAATCCTGAATTACTTAAGGTGCCACATACAAATAAGTCCCTATCAACTAGATAATTTCTCCTGCCCAACTTGTTGTAAATACCTTTATTTTTATTAAATAATATACATTTTTGTTTTAGAAAATATTTGTAAAGTTTTTTGATTGGTTATATTTGCTGTGGAGTTTAGTGGGATGCAATTCAAAGAAATGAAAATAAGTCAGAAATTTAGACGGTCCTAGGCCTTTCTTAGATATACTTTCAAGGATCTATGGATGGGATCGTTCAGATTTATTATTCAGATTTATTGGAAAAAGGAGTAAAAAATTCGACTGACCATATGGACCATGTAACTCGTTGTCGCTACGAACAAATACCTGATATAATATTCAAAAAATTATCTACCAGACTATAATAAAAAAATGTATTCTAACAATATTTCGGTTCTGTATTATCATTTAAAAGTTCTCAAGTTCTTAAAAAAACTGTCTGTATGTCGAACGGGTTTCAGTTATCTTCCATTTTTCGAACGGAGGTTACTGCAATCGCAATTTGTGGAAGAGTACCATCGAAGCAGCCTTTGCTTGGGGCCCCACCAATTTGTTGATGCCGTTCCGTCAAAAATCGACCAGGCGACCGGTGCCACACAAGTTGTTGGGCCAGTTTTTAAGAGCCTCTTTGTTATCGAAGGTAACGTCTTTCATATTGTTTGACAGAGAGCGGAAGAGATGGTAATAAGTCGGTGCAAGGTCCGGAGAATACAGAGGATGCTGAAGAGCATCCATTCGAGCTCTAGCAGTCCGCCTTTGACGACTCGTGTAGCATGTGACCTGACCTTGTCGAAGGGGAGTATGGTTTGACCATGTCGACCAGGTCTTTGCAGTCGAATAGTCTAATTCACGCTGCGTAGCTGGGCAATGTAGTGCTTCTTATTGGCCGTGGCATTCTTTTAAAACATTTCTCAGTGTATTTTGACCTCATAGTCTCCCCAAACACATATCTTGATCTTCTTTGGATGAAGATCCGGCTTAAATCTCGACTTTGGCATATCTCCTAGAGCCAAGCACTGCTTTCTTTGCTTCATATTTATGTAGCATCTCATCTCCCGTAACAATTCGCTGTTTATGACAACGTGTTGCTCGATGGCAGGCGATATGCTGAGAAGCGATTTGAAAGCAACTTTCTTCGTTTTTTCGTTGAGCTCGTGAGGCACCCAGGCTCCTAGGCGCTCAATTTTTTGGTAAATCACATTCAATGTAGGTGACTGAGAAAAGTTTTATGATCGCAGTTCATTATTTCGGCCAATTCACGACTGGTGTTGTTGACCTTTTTCCTTCAAAAGTGACATAAGACGTTCTTCATCGAATTCAGATGCCCTTCCGCTACTGGACGTGTCATTTTAAATTGAACATTGCAAACCATTTCCGTGCTGTAGACTCGTTTACGACACCTTCCCCATAAACGTTTGAAATATCTCGGGCTGCCTCTGACCGGGTGGGAGACCTCTGAAACCAATTCAGCCGACCCTTTCCAGGCAAGACCATTAGCATTTTCATTTCCCTGTATGTGCCTATGTCCTGGAACCCAGATCAGAGAAATGTTACTTGTACACCGAAGCGGTTTGATCTCTTCCTTACAGGAGTGGCTCATGGCGTCGTCAGAGCCTTGGTCCGCGGCTTGACTATCAAACAAAATTTTAATATCTCTCACGCTTCCACGTTTCCTTAGCATTTTACATGCCTGCTGGATTGCAAAAATTTCTGCCTGATTGTCTGATTTAAAGAAACCCCCTGCTCCGACTCCCAATTCCATCTTGGAGCCAGACAGACGTACCAACATCGGTACAGATCTTCCCGTCGTTCCAATCCGGTCAACTTGGAGAGGTTACCCTGGCAAAACCTTCAAACTCTAGTTTGCGGATAGAGAAATCTGTATGAACTTTAGAGAAATACGATGTCACTGCCTAAAAATGCTACCATGTCCATGACAAGTTCTACATGGTGCGGTGATGCCAATGCAAACAGTCCGTTCCACCCTCACCAATTTAGTGATTTTATAACCTTACCAAAGAACTTCTCAGCAAACCAAGCATCTGGTAAAATTTCACAAGCATATTTGACCCTAAAAAATAAAAAAAGGTTAAACATTTGTAAAAGAATCGAAGATATTTCCCTTTAAAAACTATACCTAAACTGATAGGATAGTTTGGATTTGGTAGCTATTCGAGAGAGACGTGTTTCGTGATACTCGCTAAGATGGGAAAAGTGCAGTATCGTTTGCTAGTTGGCTGGTTTTTGTTTTTGGATGGGAAAAACGCGATGAGATAAAACCAAAGATGGATGCTGTCTATGGGGCCGCTTCGCCATCTATTACCACAGTTAGATATTGGTTCAACTAATTTAAATGAGGGCGAACATCCGGTTTTTAATAAGGAGCGACCACGACGCCCGGCAGACGTGTTTACCAAGGAAAACATTTAAACAGTCCACGACATGATTCTCGCTGATCGACGAACGAAAGTGCGCGAAATAACCGAGGTCATAGGTGTGTCGACCGGAACGGTAATTAATATTTTACATGATAAATTGGCGATAAAAAAATTGTTAGCAAGACGGGCGCAGCGATTGCTCATGTGGACAACAAGCGGATGCGAAGCAGTGTTTGGAGAAATTTCAGCGAGATCCAAAGAAAACTTTCATCGAGGGATTCATCATTACACACCAGAAACTAAGCAACAATCAAAACAAAGTATTTTTCCCAGTGAATCTGCTCCAAACAAAGCGAAGACATTCCCATCAGCCAAAAAGTCATGACGACGATTTTTTGAGATGCACACGGCGTCATCCTCATGGATTTTTTAGAAAAAGAAAGAACGATCACTAAAGTGATTCATTTGACCGCTTTCTCAAAAAATTGAAGGAAACACGGCCGCATTTGGCGAAAAAGAAGGTGCTGTTTCACCACGATAACGCACCCGCACTTTCATCCGGAGTTGTCACCGCCAAACTGCGCGATGAATTGCTGCCGCATCTCCCGTATTCACCCGATTTGGCTTGCGACTGTTTCTTGTTTCCTAACATGAAGAAATGGCTCGAGGAAAAAAATTTAGTCCAAACGAGGAAGTCATCGCCGAGATTCGTTTTTTGGAGAGTTCGACAAATACTATTTTTTGAAGGGTTAGAAAAATGCCCAGAGTGTTGGAAGAAGTGTATCTTTCTAAAAATAAATAAACATTTTGAAAAAAACGGTGCCTACATTTCTAACATGGATACTTATTGAACCTCCCTCGTACTATATTACTTTCACACGGCTTTCTAACAATCGAAATGCTTGGCCTCGTATGAAGATTTACGCCAAATTTATGTTTCATTTCGTCAACACAAATATTTTTGGCTTTTGGTATTTATTTTATTTATTTATTTATTTATTAGAAATATAATTATAAATAACTATATTACATTACGAAAGGCACTAGTAGCTAGGACTATCGGCCTGTTTTTTGTATTTAATACAACTTTGCCGAATATTATCGGATTTATCTAGCAGCAACCCAATTTGGAATAGCCGGTCATTTTTATTTAAACTTAGGGACAAATGAATGAAAGGGTTTCAGTAGCTTTCCATTAACATGTGGGACAAGCGAAGAACCAATGGGCTGATCATTATTTTTAAAGCAATGAATTTTACAGTATTGAATCGAATTGGCTTGTTTAATAGAAGCTCCGGCTTTAACGACCGATAATTGATTTATTGGTGCAATGATTTCATTTATCTCTCTTTTTCGCTCCTCTCTGGAGCATAAGGCCTTTACAAGGCTTTTCCACCTGGCAGTTATTTTTACAGTATCCTCCATTGTTGCAGCAAGTTTGCGGTGAGCTGATCTTCTCAAAGTGTTTTTTAGGCGACAGTGACTTCTCATTCCTTACATTAACTGATTAATTTTATTGGGTCATAGTGGCACTACGATCTCTAAGGTGGTCTATTGTGCTTAACCGCTAGCCAATAATTGAATAATTTCATTAAGAAGCTCATCTGTTTAAAATGTAGAGCAGGTTCCATATTACTTTCAGGATTCGATTGTCCGACATTTACGCCCGAACCTTTCCACGCGTTCCTTTCCGAAAAATAATTTTCTGGCTTCTTGAACGAATCAAATGCTTCTTCTCGAAACGATTTTAATCTTTCTTTTTCTTCTGCTGTGTATTTCAAATCTATAATTTTGCTCCAATTTCTTTTAAGTATGCAACACCTCCACCAGTATTGAAAAAATTGTGATTTTCCAAGGCGGCCGTCAACTAAGTGTTGAGAATGTTCAAAGTCCGCCAGGCCAGAAGATCTAATTCATCAAAGTCATTCAAACGATTTTTGATTTACAGTCCTTAAACTTAGTTTGCCTTATGTATTTACTCAAACGGATTAAGCAAGTCAGTTAAAAACAAACAAATTTGTATGTGCTGATACACAGAACAGCTCCCTTCAGTGAGTAAACCTAAAAATATATTACCCGTTTCCTTAGTATAAAATGTATTACTTTTTTAAATTTAATAACTAATTCAGTAAGTTTTTTGGAAAAGAAACAGGTGTTGTCAGTTCATCGCTAACCTTTACCTTTCTGCTGATAAGAGTGGCCAGCCACTTTTAGCGCTCATCTCTTTTAACTTACACTTTTATTGCTTTTTCATTCCTTTTTTCATGAGATGGGAGGTAGCATTGTTATCAAATAAATTTTACATATGTATGAAAAATAAAAAAAAAACTTTCTTGCCGGCATCATTGCGTAGCGTGGCTTTTTGCAACTGAGACGGCCTTCGCGGGAAGCGGCAGCTGCGGCGGTTGCTGCGTATATGCAGATGAGTTGTGCAGCGAAACAAAAAACATATTTTATGTAAGCATAATTTTCGTATAAAATAGTCAGCCGATATGTGGATCATTATCAGTTCCAATAAAGTCTTCTTTCAGCCAAGTAGACTCATCCTTTCTAATAGACCGCATCTTATCATCGGAGCAAAATGGTATGTGAACTCATATTTTGCAATTTTTTTTAAATTTATTTAAATACGATAAAATTAGCTCTTAAATATTCTTGGTGGTTAAAGCGTAACAGTTTTCAAACAAAGTGTGAAGTTTCGGACTCGCAAATTGAATTTTAGTTATGAAATTTCGATACATCGGCAAACATAACTAGCTACTCGTTTGAAAATTCTCTGCATGCACTTATAACCCACAATTCGCTATCATTTTATTCGTATATTAGTTGAAATCATCACTTTACACTTCTCTCTTTCCCTTCCGTTACAGAAACTCTTCCTTGCTGCCACTCTTGCCTTGGTCGCCTTCGTTGCGGCTGACGTTAGCCATTTGTCGAGAACGTACTTGCCACCAGCTGCCCACTACGGTGGTCCTTCTTACTCTTCGGGTGGTAGTGGCGGCGGTGCGTACTCCTCAGGCGGCTCCGGAGGTGGCTCATATTCTTCTGGAGGCTCGGGAGCTGGTTCCTACTCCTTAGGTGGTGGTGGTTCCTCCTACTCTGCTCCATCTAACGAATACTTGCCACCTTCTTAAAGCTATTCTGCTCCCGCCCCAGCTCCAGTCTATTCGGGTCCATCGTACTCCTCAGGCGGTTCAGCTGGAGGTTCATACTCTTCAGGTGGAGCTGCTGGTGGCTCTTACTCCTCTGGCGGCTCAGCAGGTGGTTCCTATTCGTCAGGTGGGGCTGCTGGTGGTTCATACTCTTCTGGAGGCTCAGGAGTTGGTTCCTACTCCTCAGGTGGTGCCGGTTCTTCTTACTCTGCCCCATCTGATGAATACTTGCCACCATCGCAAAGTTACTCTCCACCCGCTCCAGTTTACTCTGCTCCTGCACCAGCTCCAGCACCAGTATACTCTGCACCTGCCCCATCTCCTGTCTACTCGGGTCCATCATATTCTTCAGGCGGAAGCGGTGGCGGTCACTACAGCGGCAGTGCTGGTGGTTCTTACTCTAGCGGTGGTTCTTCCGGTTACTCTGCCCCGGCTCCTGCTCCAGTTTACTCAGCTCCTGCTCCAGCTCCAGTCTACTCGGCACCAGCCCCAGCACCGGTATATTCTGCCCCAGCTCCTGCTCACGTTTCCTCTGGTCCATCATATTCCTCGGGCGGTAGTGATGGTGGTTATTTTTACCCAAGCAGCGGCTCAGCTGGTTTGTCTGGTGGAACTGATGGCGATTATTCCGGCTACTCTGGTCCAGCACCTGCTCCAGTGTACTCTGCTCCAGCTCCAGCACCAGTGTACTCTGCACCTGCCCCAGCCCCATCTCCTGTTTATTCAGGTCCATCGTATTCTTCAGGCGGAAGCGGTGGTGGTCACCACAGCGGCGGTGCTGGTGGTTCTTATTCTAGCGGTGGTTATTCCGGCTACTCTGCTCCGGCACCTTCACCAGTGTACTCTGCTCCAGCTCCAGCTCCAGTGTACTCTGCTCCTGCCCCAGCTCCAGCTCCGGTCTACTCTAGTCCATCGTATTCTTCAGGCGGAAGCGGTGGTGCTGGAGGTGCTGGTTACTCTGCTCCCAGCTATTCATCAGGTGGTTCATCCCACTCGTCGGGCGGCTCATCATACTCTGGTGGCAATGCTGGCACCCAGTATGCTTCCAACGGGGGTTACATCTACAGAAAGAAGTAAATCGCTTCGAACTAAAATAAGTAGAACTTTGTATATATTTTAGTGCACCTTAGCAAACATTTTTTTGTAATGCTGAATTACTTAAGGTGCCACATACAAATAAGTCCCTATCAACTAGCTCATTTCTCCTGCCTAACTTGTTGTAAATACCTTTATTTCTATTAAATACATTTTTGTTTTAGAAAATATATGTAAAGTTTTTTGATTGGTTATAATTATTTGCTGTGGAGTTTCGGGAGATGCAATTCATAGAAATGAAAATAAGTCAGAAATTTAGACGGTCTTAGGTCTTTCTTAGAAATACTTCGAATTAGTTATATCCAGGATATTATTGAGCATTGCCTATTTAAATAGAAAAGGGAACCCCTTCATCCATTTTCGAAAACGATTAATTTGATGAAACTTAAGAGGAAATAAACGAAGTCCTATTGGATCGTCAGATGGGTCTGCAATTGAAAGGGAAAGAGTGGACGGGTATTTTTTGCTGCATGAGAACTATTGTTATCGATAACTACGGTTTGACAGCTGAGAATGGCAAACGGTATTCACATTTCTGATCAGTAAGATTTGGCAAGTCATCATGAATCGTTTAACGCCAGAACATCGCTTCCATATTATGGAAATTTACTTTAAAAAAAAAAGAAATTGGTAAAGTTTATAGAGGGAAGTATTGAATAAGACGCTAAAATTTCGACTCGTAGTCATTCTAAACTTGTTAGCCTTTGTCTTTCGACTACGTGAAATGGTCGCAATGTGTCGCAATTTTACTGGTCGTTTAGATTTATTATTCAGATTTATTGGAAAACGTAGTCAAAAATTTGAATGATCGAATGGACCATGTAACTCGGAGCCGCGACGGACATATGCCGGACATCATATTCAAAAAATGAATGCCAAGAAATTATTTACTAGACTATACTAAAAAAAAATTTCCAACAATATTTCGGCTCTGTATTATCGTTTAAAGTTCTCAAGTTCTTAAAAACAACTGTGGGAAACTATATGGAACAGGTTACAGCTATCTTCCGTTTTTCAAGCGCATCTTCCGTTTACTGCATTCGCAATTTGTGGAAGAGTACCATCGAAGTAGCCTTCATCATGTTAAGGACTTCTTTGTTATCGAAGATAACGCCCTTCATATGGTTTGACAGAGAGCGGAAGAGATGGTAATCGGTCAGTGCAAGGTCCGGAGAATACGCAGGATGCTGAAGAGCCTCCATTAAAGCTCTTGGAGTCCGGCTTTGACGACTTGTGTAGCATGGGACCTGTCCTTGTCGAGCATTTCCCAGTGTATCATGACCTCATAGTCTCCCCAATCTCCTTTGGGTGAATATCCGGCTTGACTCTCGACTTTGGCGTATCTCCTGACGCCACGCACTACTCTCTTTGCTTCATATGGATGTATACACATAGGCACCATTTCTCATCTGCGGTGACGATTCGGTACAAAAAGCTTTGTTTATGATTGGGTGTTGCTCGATGGGGGGCGAGATGCTGAGAAGCAATTTGACTTTCTTCGTTTTTTTCGTTGAGCTCGTGAGGCACCCAAGTTTATGGGCTTCCAATTTTTCTGTAAATTATATTGAATGAATGTGACTGAGAATCGTTTTATGATCGCAGTTCATTATTTCCGTCAATTCACGACTGGTTTTGCGACCGTTTTCCTTCAAAAGTGATATGAGACGTTTTTAAACGAGTTCGCGTGGCCCTCCAGTACGGGACGTGTCTTCGACGTGAACTTTGCAAACCATTTACGTATTGTACACTCGTCTACGACACCTTCTCCATAAACATTTCCAATGTCTCGGGCTGCTTCGGCAGCTTTTTGACCTCGATGAAAAGCAGATAAGAGCAGGTGTCGAAAATGTTGAGTTTTACCTCCAGAGTATTCCGTTTCTAAGCCTCAAAACTAATAAAAAAGTAAATAATTCAGAAAAACAATTAACATAGTTTTGTAGACCAGAAAGAATTCTATCGGATGAATACTAACTCTCTGTCAAACAGCACACAAATCGTTGCAGAATAAAAGAAAATATAAAAACGCTATGAACCTATTCCCCAACCCAATAACTACATGCATCTAATACCTAACAGAAAGTTATTCTGCAAGCCCAATATTGAGATGAGTATTTAGAAGACATAACTTGACTAAGTTTAAAGATGAGAACTCAAAGGGAAAGGTTGGTTGAGTAGTCGTCTTCGAAAAGCTTTACGAATTTAAGAACTAAGTTTTTAATAAAAATATTGTCTCACAATATGGTGGATGAAAATTAAAAAGAAATGGTGTAGACGACATTCGAAGACGCCTCTTATCAAAGAAGCTATAGCATACATCTCGATTTCCAGTTGTTGTTCGATCATTTGAATACTCGGATACTCATAAACCCATCCCCTGACATCTGCTGTGGTGTATTTCTGTAAAGTGAGGATTATAGTAGACCAAAATACTCGAAGTATCTTCCGACCCGAACTGTAAAAAATTAAAATTTGTCAATCTGACTTTTTTTATTTTTTACAAACTTTAGTTCATAACGCTCAAAGTTATTTTCGAAATATTACCTTTGGTATCGTAAATTGTTCTATGAACTTACTTTCATTTCAGAATGTCGAGATCTCCGCCAGAGACCAATGGTGTTTCGGTGCGCAATTCTGCTGAAACCAAATATTCGTCCAATCCAGTAAGCATGTCACACCCTTCCACATTCTGTGAATGCTTTCGCTTCTTAACAAACATTCATAAGTTTTCGAATCCACAGATGCTGAGATCCCATCTTGGAAGCTATAAGAAAGCGGATGCTGGTTTACCTTTGAATGCTGAGTTATTTGGACGCTGTAAGCGAATAATCTAAGACCTTCCGTACAATTTGTATTCGACTCCATAGCGAGTCAATGTTCCTGAACGCATGTACGTTGACGTAGACCGTGAGTATTGTCCATTAGCTAATTACCAAGCGAGTAACAGTCTAACAAAATCGCATACAGCAGGACCACCCTATATTTAGTGTACCGACAAGGATGGCCATCCCTTTACGACGTATCATTCGCTTTCAGAGCTCATCTTTTAGCTTATTTTATTGCTTTTTAGCTAGTTTCTTAGATTTTTATGGTATAGTAGGTAGCATTGTTTCTGAATTACTTTGGCATATGCATTGTAAATCAAAAAACATGTTTTACGGCCGCAGCAAAGCTTTATGCGGTTGGGACGGCCTTCGCGGGTAACGGCAGAAGCGGTGGTTGCTGAGCGTGTGTAGCGAAAAAAAAAACACATTTTATGTGTAAGCTTAGTTTTTGTATAAATTATTCAGTTAATTTGTGGGACAACGTCAGTTCCAATAAAGTCTTCTTTCAGCCAAGTAGACTCATTCTTTCTAATATACCACATCTATCATCGGAGCAAAATGGTACGGGAACTCATATTTTCAAAAACAGTAATCTTTAATTTATTAAAATACGATAATATTAGCTCCCAAGTATTCTTAGTGGTTACTGTACAAAAGTTTTCAAACAAAGTGTGAAGTTTCAGACTCGTAAATTAAATTTTAGTTATTTAAATTAAAATATATATAAATTATAAATAACGATACCCCGGCACATGGTCCCAACCGGATATCCAAAATATAACTAGCTGCTCGTTTGAAAATTCTCTTATTCGTATATTAGCTGCAATCATCACTTTACACTTCTATCTTTCCCTTCCATTACAGAAACTCTTCCTTGCTGCCACTCTTGCCTTGGTCGCCTTCGTTGCGGCTGACGTCAGCCATTTGTCGAGGTCATACTTGCCACCAACTGCCAACTACGGTGGTCCTTCCTTAGGTGGTAGTGGCGGCGGAGCATATTCCTCAGGCGGTTCGGCAGGTGGCTCACACTCCTCAAGTGGGGCTGTTGGTGGCTCATACTCTTCTGGTGGCTCAGGAGTTGGTTCTTACTCATCAGGTGGTGGTGGCTCCTCTTATTCTGCTCCATCTAACGAATACTTGCCACCTTCACAAAGCTACTCAGCACCCGCAACAGTATACTCCACCCCTGCACCAGCCCCAGCCCTAGCTTCAGCGCCAGTATACTCTGCACCAGCTCCAACGCCAGTCTATTCTGAACCAGCGCCTGCTTCAGCACCTGCCTCTTCTGCACCAGTCCCAGTCCCAGCCCCAGCTTCAGCGCCAGTATACTCTGCACCAGCTTCAGTTCCAATATATTCTGCAGCCGGTCCAGTGGCCGCATACTCGGCTTCATCACAGGTTTCAGTTGGTAATAATGGTGGTTATTCTTACTCAAACGGCGGCTCAGCTAGTGTGTCTGGCGGTTCTTCTGAACACTCCACCCCAGCTCCAGGTTTAGTATATTCTGCGCCAGTACCTGCTTCAAATCCAGTACACTCTGCGCCTGCTCCGTCTCCAGTATATTCTGCACCAGCCCCTGGGCCTGTTTCTTCAAGTCCATCATATTCTTCAGGCGGAAATGGTGGTGGTTATTCATACCCAAGCAGCGTCTCAGTTACTGTGTCTGGCGGTTCTTCAGAATACTCCGCCCCATCTCCTGGCTCAGTATACTCTATTCCAGTACCCGCTCCAGCTCCAGTACACTCTGCGCCTGCTCCGTCTCCAGTATATTCTGCACCAGTTTCTTCAAGCGGTAATGATGGTGGCTACTCTTACTCAAGCGGTAGTTCAGCTGGTGTCTCGGGCGGTTCTTCTAGCTACACTGCCCCCGCTCCTGCTCCAGCCCCAGCGTACTTTACTCCCGCCTCAACTCCCGTACCAGCTCCGGTTTACTCGGCCCCATCCCAATCCTCCGGCGGGAGTGATGGCGGTTACTCATACTCCAGCGGTGATTCAGCTGGTAGCTCTGCTGGTATTTATTCTAGTGGTGGCTCTTCTGGATACTCTGCTCCTAGCTATTCATCAGGTGGTTACTCATACTCGTCAGGTAGTTCGTCCGACTCGTCGAGCGGCTCATCATACTCTGGTAACAATGTTGGTACTCAGTAACGGGGGTTACATCTACTGAAAGAAGTAAATCACTTGAAACTATAATAAGTCATTTTATAAATAGTTCTGTTTTTAATAAAAAAATGTTTTTAAATAATTGTTTAAAGTATTTGGATACTATTATCGTTATGTTATTTTCTTGTGGGCAGTTCATCAAATTAAGAGCCTGAACCGGCATCTGAAATGATCAGTTTTTCGGCTCCCACTTCTAAGTTGCTTTCACTCTTAAATCGAAACTAAGTTCAAATGACAAAACAGCTACCTTAGAGCGAACTTGAGCTCCAAAACATAAGGGAACTGTCAATGATGTGGATGAGTTGCCTATGAGAAGAGATCAGTTATGAAAACTCGACGAGAACGACGGGCCTTAGTTGGGCTGAACTGGAGTTATGTTGAAAGATCTTTAAGTTGATTTTCCAAAACCTGGGTGAACGCTGATGGTACCTCGAGCTTATAACCAACTTGCCCAACTTTAGATCAATGCGAATGAAAAAGAAACGAAATTATGGGTTAGACGTAATTTAATTATCTAATTTAGGATAGGAGTGGAGTTGTAGACAGTCTGTTCTGTATGAAATCAGTCCAAAGCCAAATTCAAATAATTCACTGGTACCAGTAACTGGAGAATTACGATATCAATATTTACAGAGATTTGATCAAACTTTTATTTAGATCTCCAGGCATCCCCCAGGCAGAAAATATAACTGCCTGACTGGCATCTGAGAAGAAACGCCGAATTAGAGGTTTTAGAGTGACTGTCCCAAATTCCCTGCGACCACGCACACTGAATCGAACTACCCGACAAATTGACCAAATGCGTTTCTATAGAACTCTTAATGAAAACGCCAAAGCAACCCATTATAGCAACGATTACACCTGCTGAACAACTACGCCGCTTCAGAATTGAAAATTAAGGAGTTATAATCAGCACTGACCTTGAGACAAAATCAAGAGAGACAACTTGAGACTAGCTTGGTAATATCGACAGCTATCCTATGTAGCGGAGGAAGGTATTGCAGGGCTAGAGAAAATTCCTTCTTAGCGCAACTATTTAAAAGGTGTTTCATGATGTTGGCTCGCTCATCATCGTATTTGTCTACTTCTAGGCGTTAGTTATTTGAAAAGAGTGAATGCTTTTAATTACACAATGCTGAAGCAAAGATGGTGATAAAATAAAATGGAAAAGACAAAACAATTATGGGTATTATTCGTTCAGTTTATTTGCAACTCTTAGTCCATCCAATTCGTAACATAAAATTTATGCAAACCCATTAATTTGGCGCACCTTGATATGTAAATTAAAAACAAAACAAATCTGAAATGGAATGACAAAGCGCCCACAGATTTATTAGGTTAACGATGGAAAAATAAATGTCAATCAGCGAAGTCTGAGCATACATTTGAGGTTCATCAAAAGTCACACTTCGGGCTGCATTTTGCCGGTTTTGGAATTTTGAAGACTTAAACATTTATATGATATTTGGTGATCATTTTAGCGGTCAAAGAATATACGAGTATGCAATAACCCTGTAGGAAAAACCTGAGATTAGACCAACTGTGGTTAGATGATAGTCCCCGAAAGGATGGCAACTCAGAAAGGAGAAAGAGAAGATACAAAAAGGGTACTCGAGCAATGAAGATTAGAAATCAAGCTTGAAAGCTCCTCAAACGTAAAAGTGCTAAAAACGCGAGCCAAGATGTCTTAGCCCCGCAAAAGTACGAAGATGCTAGAAGATTCCACCCCATTATTCTTCTGATAGGTACCACAGCAGTGATGGGATGGGATGGATTCCGGTCACACAGTATCCGTTCAGGGGTCTCTACATTATTGATGATTGCCGCATTGTTATTTTTAGGTGATCGCTCTAATGATCTCGAGCGCAAATGGACAAAATGACATTTCGAATAAAAGGGCAGTTCGTTGAAGTTGTCGATTATTAGCAGTAGACCGGGGATCTACGGATGCAACTACTCGTTCAAAAGAAAGATTCATCTATGAATTTTATATTGGCCCAATTCGGTTCTGAATTCGTTTTAGCCCATGCAAATCTTTTTTCAATGTCTGGTAAGGAGAGCAGCGAGGTCTTCTGCACGTGAACGAATCGTGTCATTCGATACATTAACACCACTTTTCCATAAACCTGCTTCAATTTCACGCAACGATAAGTTCGGCTTTAGAGAGATACATATTTTGGGCCTCCCCCGAGGACGTCGTGAACGTTTTTAAGCTAAAGCCAAACTTAGATAACTGCATGGCTATTAAAATAAATATTTGCAGGATGCGGGCTTTAACAAAGCCTTAAGCGCTAGAGTAGGGGTGATCTTTAGTGCGCACTGATTCCCGGGAAAGCCACTTTTTGCACTCTCCCCTGTTGTCTCATAGTTTTCCTCCAACGGAACACTAATAAATTACCTTAAGTGGTGCCGGTGTTCTAGGCTCGAAAATTTAGAGTATTTTCAGGAATTTTTTTACAATAAAAAAATGAAAAACGATATTTAAATTTTTTTAATTTTAATAATTTTAAAAATGGCGTTGAAGTTGACCCATCCGAATAATGGGACCTAGACAGTAGCCGCTACTACAATAGAATAAAAAAGAAATAAGAATAAAATGAATTTCACACTCTAAAAATCGGGTTTCTTTTACGAAATAATTGAAATAATAATATGATTCTAGCACGGGCGGTAGCCATATATGCTGTGAATAACATATTAAAATTTCAGCCGATTCGGTTTTTGGGACCTACAGATTTAAACCGACTCCGAACGGCAGATATTTTAAATTTAATACTAATAACTCGGAACTATCTCAATAGGATGCGGAGCCTAGTAGGTCTCGTCTGTCAATATTAGTGCAAGTTCCGAAGTATCGAACATGAATTGAAGTGGAAGCCAATTGACACTACATAGGGTAACACCGCGCAAAATTTATCAATTAGTAAAATGGATAAGCGGAGAAATATGAGCTATTCACAATTCTATTTCAATTACATGGAAGCTAAAGAGTTCGATGGTATAGGATTTCCCTACTGGGCTCTTTATAAAACTACATTGGTAGATGCAAACATATATAATGAAGCTCTAAAGTTGCTGCCTACCTGAACTACGCTTAAATCATTTCTATACACCATAAATGGAGTCTTTAACACTCTTTAATTGGCATTAGAAAGTCACACTAAAGAAAGTTTTCAAGCGTGAAAACCTAAAAGAGACTTAGAACGAATTTAAAGAGTTGAATAACACTTTGGCCTTCAAAAGGTATAAAATAGTCAACTCAAGAGTACTTCGAATTTAGTTCCCATTCTAAGTTCATCGGGCAAGCGGACGCATGCGCATCAAATCAAAATGGTATGTCTTGAATATTTCTGAAGCCAGCAATAGGAAATCATGCAGGAATCTTTCATATTTCTCACAGCTCACCAAATTTCTTGTACTCCACGCTTTGATTGCATTCAGTGTTGCCGATGTCAGTCACTTAAGTCGTCAATATTTGCCGCCTGCCGCTGCAGCTCAACGTTTAGATCAGAAAATACAGCCGCAGCAACAACAGCAACTAAAACAGGTGCAACATGATGAAGTGCTGCTTGACGAAGCCACAAACGGGAACGCTCATGCCGTAACGGATGTGCAGCAATCACTGGATAACGCAACAGATAATCCCGCAAGCGACGGCGCATCCAGCGAAGCAGCTAGCGATCCCTTCACACAACCTGGCCTTGTTGGTTTTGGCGGTTTCCCAAGTTCTAGACCCGCGTTCCCAGGACAAGGTTTTCCCACATCTACTGTGCCTATTTCGGTTTATGTTGGACAGTATCCAATTTATCCTGGAGAAGGTTTTCCCGGACAAAGCTTTTCTGGACAAGGCTTCCCTGGCCAAGGCTTTTCTGGTCAAGGCTTTTCTGGTCAAGGCTTTCCCGGTCAAGGCTTCCCTGGACAAGGCTTTTCTGGACAAGGTTTCCCTGGTCAAGGCTTTTCTGGTCAAGGCTTTCCCGGTCAAGGCTTCCCTGGCCAAGGCTTTCCTGGACAAGGCTTCCCTGGCCAAGGCTTTCCTGGGCAAGGCTTTAGTGCTCCGGGATTCCCTGGACAAGGCTTCCCTGGACAAGGCTTTCCCGGTCAAGGTTTCCCTGGAGGCTTTCCGGGTGTGCCCTATCAAACAAACAACCAGGAATCCGGCTCCGATGTTCGTAACCAAAAAACGCGTCTGATTGCCAGTGATACCATTTACGGAGAAAACGGTGGTTATGTCTACGACAAACCGAAATAATTTTTGATGGCTTTTGATTTTTTATTTTTTTGTTTTAACTGCCAAGTATTAGGTCTAATTTTAATGTTATTTATTTTTTTGTTTTTTTATGGCATGTTTTTATTGCATCAACTCATTTAGCATTTTATAGCTTGTCCAATAGAATGCGTGAAGCATAACGCCTAAAATTTATGTATTTTTTTCGAATTTATGATTTTTTAGCATTAACATTTTTAGGAGTGTGAATATTCCACTAATAAATCTTCCTACAAATGGTTTTGAAATAAATGGCCTAATAAATTAAATCGTAACGTGTAAAAATTTTTGCAGTTTGAAGATACTTTAATGGATTGTTGTTGTTGTGTAATAGTTTTTTTTTGCATATTTGAATAAAAAATAACATTTCGTGCACGCATTTCGTGAGCCACTTACTTGCACGCGCCAACGCATTATAGGCTCGGTGACCTCAGCTTGGCATTACTAAGTGGAGTAGTGGAGTACAGTGAACGCTATAAGTATGTTTATAGTGTGCTTGCTCTTCCCTTAACTTAATTTGCTCACGGTTAGAAGCTTACTTGAGGTGGACTATATGACGCATTTACGATCGCCACTAACACCTCAGCTGTAATTATTATGTAGTTAATATGTCCGCTTCACAACAGTCACTGTACAGGTTAATTTGTCTGTTTGTATTCTTTTGCTTTTAATTGCCGCCATTTACGCGTGCAATTTATGTTTTATGATACTTTCCGTCAGGTTTCTGCATTCAATGAATGGAGAGTGAACAGGTATTCATTGCCATTGCCAGGGACAACATTGAGACCGGTGCCGACTGGTGGCCGCCACTGTAAAAATAAATACGCTTCTACGTTTTTATCTACTAATTTGCAAATAGCTACAATCGCGCTCACCTAAGAATGATAAGAATGCATGCAAACTAATAAAAAGGATTCTCCATGTGCAGCCCGGTTGCACAATGGCATAAAATGCAAAAATCCTGCACTAAAATTTCCAATAATACCAGAGTCGTTATGTCAGAAACCAAAAAATAACATCTAACAAATCGCTCACGGTCCCATTTGACAAACTCCAAATCATAGTTCACACATTGACTCATGCATGGGTTTCGTTGTTGCATGAAGGGTGGTCCATATAGTGGTTTCTTTTCAAAATTCCAAAAAAAATTAACAAAAATAAAAACTCCCATTATGAATGGCACACAATTTCATTAAAATCATCTTCAAAACATGTTGATGAAGTGCGAAATAAATCCTAACAAGCCGCACGCGTGACCGGGTGTTTACGCGATATTAAATGCAGAAACGAAACAATGAGCATCATTGAGTAAAGTTCGCTTTCAACAGGTGATTTTTTAGCTATTATCTTTTTAAACAGTTGGTTTAAACAGCTGACGCACGTTTCGTGTTTTGTTTCACTGTCAAACACATTCACTTTGGTCTATAATTTAACCATGAATCGTCTTACAAACGAACAACGCTTGTAAATCATTGTATTTTATTATAAAAGTGCGTGTTCTGTTAAGAAAGTTTATCGCGCGCTTTTTCCATTTTATGGTCAGTTTAATCGACCCACTGAAGCGGCTATTGTGACTAAATTTAGAACCAAATTTACATTATTGGACATCAAATCTCCAACACGCTCACGTACAGTGCGAACTGAAGAAAATATCGGAGCTGTATCGGCCTGTGTTAATGATAATCATCAATTATCGATTCGCCGCCGTTCGCAGCAATTGGGCCTCTGTTACTCAACAACGTGGAAAATTTTGCGAAAGGATTTAGGTGTGAAGCCTTTCAAAATACAGCTGGTGCAAGAGTTGAAGCCGAACGACCTACCGCAACGCAGAATTTTTGGTGAATGGGCTCTTGAAAGTTGGCCGAAGATACACTTTTTTATCGAAAAATTGTGTTCAGCGACGAAGCTCATTTTTGGATCAATGGGTACGTAAATAAGCAGAATTGTCGATTATGGAGTGAAGATCAGCCAGAAGAATTGTAAGAGCTACCAATGTATCCAGAAAAGGTCACAGTTTGGTGCGGTTTATGGGCTGGAGGTATCATTGGACCGTACTTCTTCAAAGATGCTGCGAATCGTAACTTAACTGTGAATGGTGAGCGCTACCGTGAAATGATATCCAACTTTTTTTTGCTGTGGTTTCAGGAAGACGGTGTCACACAGCACGCGTAACAATGGACTTGTTGAGAGGCGAGTTCGGTGAACATTTTATTTCACGTTTGGGACCTGCCAATTGTCCACCCAGATCGTGCGATACAACGCCTTTAGGTTATATTTTGTGGGGCTATGTTAAAGATCATGGCTATTCAGACAAGCCTGCTTCAATTAACGCATTGGAAGACAACATTAAAGTATTTGAGATACCGGCCGAAACATTGGAAAGAGTATGCCAAAATTGGACTAAGCGGATGGACCATTTGAAGCACAGCCGCGGTCATCATTTGCATGAAATAATCTTCAAACATTAAATTATATGAACTGTACTATCGATTTAAGTAAAAATTTCATGCATTTTTCTGAATTTTACGTGTGTTTTTTTGAAAAGCTTTCCTATAGCTCTTAAAAAATCACCCTTTATAATTGGCGCGTACACTCTTTTTGGGTGTTTTGCCGAGTTCCCTTTCCTATTTTTGGCGTGCGTCTTGATGGAGGAGATTTTCTATTGCCTGCCTAGGGGCGACCACTATTAGGGCTATTAGAAAAACCTTTTTCATCATTTTGGTGTAACCGAGATTCGAATCTACGTTCTCTCTGAATTGCGAATGGTAGTCACGCACCAACCCATTCGGCTACGGCGGTTGTATATTGTATATCAACTTTAAAAAAAAGTCCAAGTTGTTAATGTTAATCACACGGGTTTAATTTTCAACCTGGGGCCTTTAGGATTTCACTCCACTCTTTTAAAATGGATTAAATCCTATCTCCCCTCTCTGAAGCCTGTTGTTAATGTTGAAGATGCGTCATCTATTCTTTTATTCCGTCCTCTGGTGTACCATAGGGTCCCCTGCTTTTTATAATTTTTGCTAATGACATTTCTAGTTGTTTTAATAACGCAAATTTTCTTTTATACTTAGTCCTGCCAGAAGTTCTATTACAATTTATGGTGAGTCCGTTATAGATATAAAATTATAATTTTTTAATTTAAACATGTGAATACTAAAACAAAAAAAATTAAATTGAATTCGAAAGGGTTACCATTTGCTTTTACACAAGTCTTCAAAGGATTAGGCCATTCAGCTGCATTCAGTTGCAACACGCACGGTTTCCATGGATATTGACGTCGCTCCTCGACCCAAGGTTGTTTGAGGCCCTACAAATTTCTATGAGGTCTTCGACAGACTTTGTTCTTCAATTCTGGCCACAAACTGTAGTCCAATGAATTCAGATCTGAACTTCCAGAAGGCCAATCTTCTACGGCTATGAATACACAAATATTGTTTTTTAGCCACTGTTAGGTGGTTTTTGCGTTATGTGCTGGAGCGAAATCTTGATGGAAGATAGAATAAAGTGCTGCTTAACTGTTTCACCATGCCTTCTAAGATATCCTCTTGGCACACTTTTGCCCCGGTCATTACCTCTCTTTCACAGAAATGAAGAGATGTAACGCCTTTACAAGACACTCCCCACCAAACCATTACGCAGGCTGGCTACCATCCAGCGCTGAACCCTTGGAACAACATTTTTTGCGTCTTGAGAAGTTTTAGGATAGATTTTGTAGTTTTGCTTATTGAAAACTTCTTCGAAAATGAAAATTTTCCCGATTGAGAAAAGAATATTATCATGACCGTTGACCGCGTGCCACCGAAGAAGTTGCTTGCATCTGTCGAGTCTAATTTTCTTCAAGTGTGTTGTCAACAGATGACCAGTTGAGCGACGGAAGGCTTTCATGTGGAGATCATCTCTAATTAGTCTTGACATGGATCTGGTCGACACATTCATATCCCTGAACATGATTTTCTGCTTTCTAGGTGCATTTCTGCGAATTCTTTCACGAACGGCTTTTATGGCTGTACTGATTCCAACGCCCACATTTTTTCTGCCTGTCACTTCAGACGCTTGGGAAAAACGATTGATCGTGCGGTAAACAAACTTTCTCGAAATATTCAGTTTTTCAGCAATTCGTAAATCTCACTCGCACTTTTACCTCACTTTTACCTCATTTTTTTAATGCAATCACTGCAATCCGATTTTCCTTAGCTCCCTACTCCATTGTTAACAAGCGAATTTTGCCACGAAACTGAGTATAATTTATGAGTAGGGAATGCATACGAACAAACGCAAAAATAACGGAACTTTTTCGGCGAATTTGTACTTGCCGTATGCATTGTAAAATTTATCACAGAATTTATGACAGGACTAAGTATGCTGATGATTTAGGGATATAATCACCGAGTACAATTACAGCGGACTTTATAAATCTTCAAACTGATTTAGATAAAATCGTTGCTTTGTGTAAAAGAAATAAGTTAGATTTATATAAGAGCACGTGTCTTTATGTTTTTTATCCCAAATCTTTCTCTGGTATACCCACTTCCTACCACATGGGTGGCTCTAGTTTATCCAATCGAAGTGAAATTATTGATCCTGGTGTGGTATTTGACTCTAGATACTTTTTTCAAAGACATTTAAATTACAACATTGCAAAATTCTATTCTGTACTTGCTTTTAATCGACGTTTTAGCTTGGAGTTGATCCATATACTCTGAGCTGTTGTATACCTCTCTGGTGCGTTCGAAGCTGGATTACGCCGTCTTTATTTGGAGGCCATTTTACGCTTGCCTTCTATTATGGGCTTTAATGTGTCCAGAGAGCTTCTGTGCGTTATGCTTCGCGTTCTGTGAATGTCACTGATCCAATTCCATCCTATAAAAGTCGGTGCTAGCTCATTAATCGAAAAACACTAAATATTAGAAGGATTAATCTCTCCCTCACTTTCGTTTTCCAGTTGGTAAGTGGAGCGGTTGCCACCACTTCGCTACTCGGGAAAATTAATTTAAATATTCCTCAGCGAAGCTAATGAAATTTTGATATTTTCTTGTTAGAGATGGTTAGAACTAATTATGCTTCCAGTGCTCCGATCATTAGAACTTTGACCGATTTCGGTTTCAAATCACATTGGCCTAGATTTTTTTCTTGAACAAAATTAATTAGTGAACTGAATTCTAAGTATTATCTAATATTCTTTCTCTGTAAATTATAAGAAATTTTACATTTTTTTTTATTCATTACAATGAAAGACGTAAATTATAAGTTTAATTTATTTTTCACTGAATTATTTAGCAATAATCTGTTCTTCATAGTCTGTAAGAAGTACTGCAGTTTTAGATTACTAAATAAATAAATAAATACGTAATCTTTCATTTGAAAACTTCATAAAAATATACACAGCTTGGTTTAATGACATATTTTGGGTACCTTTTCCTAATGATACTGCCACTAAATCAGAAATTAATCCCACCCTGAAGTTTTCCCTACAGGCTGTCAAACACCAGAAGTCGACCTGCTGTGTACGCAAATATTATATATGATACATGTCCACATACATCTATAACACTATAAATTTAAATATTTCAAAATTCACAACAAATAATTTACCAAAAATAGAAACAGCTAATAAAAATTTATGAGCTTTTTATTGTGATTATTCCCAAAATGTTCGATAGTTCGTTCCGTTCATGAAGTAGCTCTCAGTTGCTGATTTACAAATTCGTATAATTTTTTATAATTTTTTTAGCACAAATATATTTATAATACACACAGATTGATTGAACTCTTCTACATACGGACATACACGTGGCCTAAGAGATTTATTATGTCAGCAAATCTGTGTGCGCATATGTAAGTAGGTGCATAATTAAAACAAGCAATACATCAAAAGTGTGCATGTTGGTATCTGTTTAATCTTAGCCTTGGGTAATAAAAATGTAAACATGTAAACATACAAATATATGGTACAAACATATTCACATACGTATACATTGCATGCAGATTAGTATAACTCAACACCACTTTTACTACAAGCCAATTTTATTAATGCTCGCCTAATTGATTTGCTTCTTCAAATTAGACAAATGTATTTGCATATGTCAACAATTCAACGAACAGAAAGTTTCCATTGAAAACTAAATGTTTAAATTTGTAATATTTAAAATACTTCTGTCTTGAATGGCACAACGGCGGTTACTAAGCGATGTGACAGATGAAAAATCGTCGATGAATAAGATGAATATTTATTGGGTATGGGAATAACTTTCCGTCCTTTCTTAGCCAAAATTACGAATTATTTGAACAATTAAATAATAAATGAAAATAATGAATGATTTGAAGTATGTGCCATTGGAAGCTCTTTACAACTTTACTCCATCTTTCAGGCAGCATACGAATTCCTCTAACAAAAAATTCGAGTTCTTTTGACTTGATCCATTCATTGAGCCAGTTGCGATGCGCTCTCTAATAACGGCTGACTGCATTGATCGGAACAGTAGGTAATCCGAAGGTGCAATGTCTGGGGAATACGACGAGTGGCAAGATTTCCTTCAGACCCTCTAAATATTTCTGGACCGATTTAGCAACGTGTGACCTGGCGTTGTCATGCAGCAAAATTAGTTTGTCATGTCTACCGTCCTACCGTCCCATTCCGGCCGCTTTTCTTTGAGAGCTCGATCTTCAACATAATATTTTTATCATAATAGATCCATTTTTCATCGAAAAAAACCTTTTTTTTTGGCAGTTCAAGAGGCATCTCACACGTCACCAAACATCTCTCGATAACCCTCTCCTTCAGTTGATGTGGCACCCAGTTACCTGCTTTCTGGACCATTCCTAGCGCGTACAAACGTTTAGCGGCTCTTCAGACTTGTCATCAAGGGTTCGACGGCTCGACATGCATCTTCCTCCAATAATTGTTTTAGTTGAGTACCTTCGAATTTTTTCGGTGCCCCTTCCCGATCTGTATCACTCACGTTGAAATTGGCACTTTGGAAGCATCGAAACCACTCTTTAAAAGTTGTGTTTGATGGTTTGACGTTTCAGCCGCACTTTTCTTTAAAAGGTAATAATAAAGCATGACTTCTCACAAATGACATTTTTTCGGGACTAACGTTAACATTTTTGACGTCAGATAAAAACGGATCTTTACGCCTCAAACGAATGCGAAAACTTAATCCCTTAACTCAATAATACCGGAGAGTTGACTAGGACTTGACTAGAAACCTCTTGAAGGATTATTCTGAAAGAGACAACCCGTTTTTTGTGTGAAGAGCTCATGACTTGTTCTTCCACAAATCGGGTAATTTTTTTTCTTAACCCTCATAGAATTCAATAAGATCACGAAACTGATCTTTGCTAATAGTTCGATCTGCTGGTACCCAGAGCCACAACCGTTGCTTTGAATGCTGATTTTTTAATTTGAGCTGTTTTGGCTATCGCTGAAGTTGGGCTTCTTTATATAACTTAGGTCTTTATATAAGTTGATAATTTTATAAGTTTGGGTCATTTTCAACGGCATTCAGTACAAATATTTTCGCTAACTTATTCATGGCTCAGTTGTCACATTTAAAATTTATCTGGTGTAACAAAAACAATTCTAATATGAAGAGTGGCTATGGCTGAATTGGTTGGTTTATGGAAACGAGTGCGACTGCATTTGAAAGAGAAGGCTTATCGCTAAACAGCACGGTGAGAAAACTTGACGGTGTGGCCAATATCAGACTGTTAGCCGGTTCTCAGTGAATTCGACAGAATCAGCGGTTGGAATGACGTAGCAGGAGCTATGAAATTGTTTATTTACCAAAAAAATGCGAATGTGTTAGTGATATAAGAAAAAAATTAGCACAATGTCACTTTCTTGAAGTCTGAACAACGTCAGATTTGACGAGTGTGTGAATATGAGTGAAATTATCGTGCAAATTTCGACTGGCGAATACTACCGTGAGTAGCAGCCGAAGTTCCCCTCACAATTTTGTTTTTCACCCAAGCTATTGGCTAAACCTAGTAATCAAACATCATCCTTGGCTAAACAGATGTAGGTTGCTGGCGTACCTCTTCTACAGCATTTATCGCCTTCAAAAAGTTCCCGAAACAAATGTCCATTGCTGTGCATTTGTCAAAATTACGTCGCCTTGATTCAATGGTGCGTAAACTTTAGAAATTTTGGAAAATTTAAGGGTTTTGGAGGGGTTGAGTATTTGCGAATTACGAACGATAACTGACGTAACCACTTTATGTTGCTGATGAAGTTCTTCAGATTTTTCATATCAAGGCGTGCTATACCAGCAAACGTAGCAAAGGAGGGAAAACCGAAACCGAAACCCGCGGTAGCAGGTCAGCTAAGATAAAGGTGCTGATTTGATTCCACCTCATTATCCATACAGCTGACGCAAAAAGGAGTCGAAGTAACTCCACATGCATGCTGTGATGTCTCGCGAACAGCGTCCTAAAAAGAGTCCGCGAAATTCAAGAACTGCGATTTTTTTAACCTCAGAAGATCCTTCTAACGCATCCGATCCACATGGCAGTGAATGCCTGGTTTCCCTTTCGATCGCATCCAAATTCTTTGGCACACGCTTCATCTGAGTACCTGGCCGAAATACTTAACTGACACAATTTATTTTTCTTTCTTTTAACATATTTTTACTATATTTTAATATAAGGAGAAATTGCTATGGAAACCAGTAGTGGGCTGTATGGGAATCGAACCCACAACTTGTGTGTTATTTGGCCATATGCCACACACAATCACTTGATTACGGTGCGTTTACATACATACACATGTATATATGTACTACACACACAAAAACCTTATCACATTTCGTAAATGTTTATAAATTTTATTTTGCAAAAGTTGCCATGAAAATGCAAATTAACTCCTAATAAATTACAAAAGTCTTTCATTAATGAAACATATTAGGAGAATAATTTGAGTGTTTATTCAACAGCTGGAAGCAAATTGTTTGCATTTCTATAATTTTTTAGCACGCAACAGGTATTTGCGCATCCACGTAAGGCACAGCGCACGCCCAGCTGCGAAATATCGCGAGGCAGCCGAATATGATTTCCTGCTCACGCCATGCCGGCAATGCACAAAAACAATAAGGTTGGTCCCTTTTGCAAAATATGTTTGTACATTTTTCAAAGCTTTTTCAAAATTTCGCCTATCTTTGCAAGCAATTACAAAATTACTAATTGGTTTGATTCGATTTATGAGTTTCAATTTGTGCAGTAGACGACAGCTAATTTTATGTTTGGATTATTGGACATTTCAAGGCGAATTCGGGTCAACCTTTCAAAATGGAAATTTTTGCATTTCAGTGCGATAGCAAACTGTCACTTTAATTAGATAGTATTTTAAAGTTTTGATGGTGGCGCTTTCATCATCAGCAACGATGGAATGGTTGTTTGTTCAAAGGACTGAATTTGACCAAATCACTTAGATACCTAAGCGGTTTGCAATTTTTTACTTTTGCCTTAGCAGCTCACTTTAATCAGTTAAATTGTTCGGACTTTTAATTCGCAAATAATGCTTTCTACAGATCGTATTAAATGATTAACATATGACCTTACGTCGTTAAAAGGCTGTACCTGTGTGAGCGTTTTGTTTTTCCTTTTTTTTTTTTTGATCAAATAAAACAAAAGATTAGTGAGATTTTTTATTTCATCAGCTTCATGTCATTTAACTTTTATTGTATAAATAATTATAACAATTATGGGCAAATGATAATCTAGTCGGCTTCTTTCAGAAAACATCTTACAAGACCCTCTCTGTCCCATTTTTTACCACTTTTTCAAGTACAGTCGACTCTCGTTAATTCAAACCTGCGATATTTCGAACCGCTCATTAATTCAATGTTATTATGAGTCCCCTAAAAAATCTCATTGTATTTCGAATTATGCCCATACATTTTTATACATTCCGTAATTCGAACGAAAAAATCATTGCTACAACGAGGTAATTTGAACTGATGCGGTCAAACACTCGACAATTCAAATTTGCAAAGTTTCTTGGTGTGTTACTAAGAACTTTGATTTTGGGACTCCCCTGAAAATACCTTAACTGTGCGTGGTTGCGTGTTACGCATAAAACATAGGCACGTTGTGGCGCACGCTTCCGCAAGAATCAATTCGTTGGTTTACAGATAAAACAATTTGTATTAAATATGAGTCCTAAAAAAGTATAAATGTTTGGCGATTGCTGAAAAGAAGAATCTAATTTAAAAAGTAGAAGGAGGTGAGAAGAAAAGCGATGTTGCAAAAGAATTTAAGGTTCTTCTCAGTACTCTCTCCATAATAAAGAACAAGGAGAAAGTTACTGCTATTCAAACTGCTGGAGCACGGAAAAGAACAACTAAAGGTGAATTTTCTCGTCTGGAAAAAAACCTGGTCATTTGGCTTAGACAGTGTAGAGCACAAAAAGTATTTATTAGCGGAAAAAGCAAAAGAGTTCGCGTCTACTCTAAACACACAAAACTTTGCGGCAAGTGAAGGGCGGTTACAAATTTCAAATGGAGTCGTGTTTAAAAAAGTTTGTGTAGTTGACATCAGCAGTGTGAGTTTTTCTGACTATGTTCAGGTGGATGAAGATGTTGCTGTCTCAGGATCACTAACCGCTGGCGAAATTTTATCAGCGACAATTACGAACGAAAAGAGCAACGATGAAGATGAAGACGATATACCAGAACCTTTGGCAGAGGTGTCAGTTAAGGTAGGAAGAGCTTCATTCGATAACTTACAAAGCTTTTGTCTACAAAATGAAACTGATGAAACAGCATATCAGGCACTTTTTCTCCTTAAAAAAATTCTCCTCAAAATAAAACAGCAGCAATGTGCTTCGAAGCAATCCCGTATAAAAGAGTTCTTTTCAAAGATTAATTAATTCACATTATGAATACATATGTAAAACATTAGCAGTTAAATACACTCGATAATTCGAAATTTTATTTAGTTTCTCTCAAAATTTTCGTACCATTTAATATTTCAAACACTCGATAATTCGTAGTAGATATTTTAAGAGTACCTCGAATTTCGAATTAACGAGAGTCGATTGTGAGTCAAACCATGTCAAGTGAACCCCGAATTTAAAAAAATTCATACCAAAAATATTTCTACTTTGTATTATCATTTAAAATGCTCAATATCTTAAAAGTCCACCCGATTCTTCTGTTTATTTGTATGAGTTTGGACGTCTCCCCTAATTTTTAAGTGACTTTGTTTAGTTCCCAGATTTGTTGTGGTCCATCCGGTCAATTGATTGCCAAAATCGCATTAAATTTAAATAAAATTCGGTCAAAAGAAAAGCAACAAACGAAAAAGCAAAGTTCGCATGCGCGGCAAACATTAACGCAGCTACTCTGCGGTAGCAGTGATCAGTGGGCGTGCATAATTTATATTTTAATTTCTTGTCTTAACCCTTAGACACCCATTTTTTTCTTTTCTAGCGAAAAAAAACACATTTTTGATGTGCTATGCAATTCAAAAGCGCATTTGTTCCGCGGCTTTTCTGATAATTGGTTTGTGGATATTTTAAAGGGTTTTGTTGGTTGGCCTAGAGCAAGAAGACAAAAAATAAAAAAAAATTAAATTTCTGAACATTTGTTCATCACAAAAAGTTCACCAATTCCTAGTTCTTCCCATTTTTTTCCGGAAAAAGTATGATGATTTTTTTTGTGACCCCAAAAGGGTCAAATATCTTAAACGAGCCCCAATGGATTTTGTTAGTCTATAGTTCGTTGAAAACAGAATTGAAAATATGCAATTTATTTTTATATAAGATGTTTAAATGCTTGTGGTTTTAACTCCTTTAGAATGGCATATAAATGACTAAGTATGAGAAATAATAAAAGTTTTTTGGTTGCGATTTTTTAAACCAGCTTTGGCAGGTGCAATTACATTTCTAGCAGAAGAAAAATTTTGTATCTAAACTATTCGCTCAAGACAACCTGATACCAACTTTATTGGGAAAAATTTCTTATAAATTAAAATAGATTTTCATACAAATCGGTCATCCCTATCGATCGTAGTTGCATGAGTTTATCTCTATAAAGGCACAGCTTTCTCGCGAGTTTTAAGTCTTAAGAGTTTTTCGTCTTTGGTGAACCCAATGAAAGTTTCTACTCAAAATTTCTGAGGACCACTTTAATCCTTTAACTGGCTTTTTTAATGAATCTTCTTTGCACATGTTTTAAGAAAAGGACAAAGATGCCCATTTAAGCATGAAGCAGAGGATTAAAATGTGCTAAATTATATTCCAAGTCCTTTTAAACAAAATATTTTGATAAACTATTTGAACTTCCTCTCAAAATTTTACAGTGTAAGCCTCTGCTTACTCTCTGGACTAGTACTGTCTGCAGCAAAGTGCACTCTGGAGATAGGCTCTTTCGTAATTATTAGCGTTTGTTCGTATTGAGTAATATTTTTGTTAAAATTGTTGGACTGCATAATTAATCTCATCTAAATTCTAAAGAAGATTTATTAAAACTGTAATAATCTCAGGATGCATAATTGGCCCATATAACTAAGTATTAAATTATCTTCTTTTTGATTGGCGCGAAAACCGCTTACGCGATGTTGGCCGAGTGTAACAAAGCGCGCTAGTCGTTTCTTTCTCGTGCTAACGGGCGGACACACCAAGTGAAATCAAGTCCTTCGTCACCTGATCTTTCAAACGCAGAGGAGACCTTCCTCTTCCTCTGCTACCACCAGCTGGTATCGTATCGAATACTTTCAGAGCCGGAGCGTCTGTATCCATTGACCCAGCCAACGTAGCCCCTGGATCTTTATTCGCTGTACTATTTCTATGTCGTCGTAAAGCTCATGCCACTCATTATTACATCGCCTGCGATACTCACCGCCGCCAAGGTTTAAAGGTCCAAAAATCTTCCTCAAAATCTTTCTCTCAAATACTCGAAGAGACGCCTCATCGAATATTTTAATTTCTGTATTAGCCCGCTTTTTGGTTGAAGCTATCATCATTGATTTTGATTGCGATAATCGTCTTTATCTTTCCTCTACTTCCTGAATAAGAAAAAAGAAATTACCCCTTCCTGAACCACAAAATGGATCAAGGCCGATAAATGGAAAGGCCGCCGTTTTCCTGGCTAATTTATCTGCTATTTCATTCTCATTAATTTCTATGTGGTCTGGAACTCATAGCCTACTATCCTGGTTGTTCTGACCTATGATATGCAGCACCTAAAGCATTCAAAGCTCTCAAAGCATAACTTTGAACGAATGCTAATATTGACATGAAATTTTACACAACAGTACTGCGAGTTAAAGCAAAAATTTGCCTGAATTAATGAACGCGCATATTTAAAATTCTGTTATCTTCTTACTTCTTGTATGACATCAAATTAAAATGTTTTTTTATCGTAAGTCTCGTTATTTAATATATTGGGCTGGCAACTAAGTAATTGCGGATTTTTTTAGAAAATCAAAGACAACTTTTTCATGGAACTAAATAACTTAATTCTGTAATGTATTCACCATTTTGATCGATGACCTTTAGCCATCTCTCAGGCAGCATCATAATCCCACGTTCACAAAACTTCTAGTTTTTATTGGCAAAAAACTGAAATTTTTACCATTCAAGGAGTTTTGTAAAGATCGACAAAAAAAAAAGGTCAAGACTAAATGGTCGATGTGGCAAAACATACTCCAATATTTTTTGCCGAGTGGCCAAAGATGTGTGTGGCCTCGCATTGTCATGAAGGAATACAATACTTTTTCGATATGTGAATTCGGTCCGCTTTTCTTCAACTTCATTGTTTAATATCGTTAGTTGTTCAATGTAGAAATCAGATTTCATCATTCGGTTGGGTGGTAAGAGTTCAAAGTACTGGGTTACCCATATTAGACGGACCCATGTGGTTTTTTTTTTAATCAAAGAAAAACACAATTTTTTTGATGTTGACGATAATAATCATTTTATTTGGTTCAAGTAGATTTGTTGACATTACTTTTTGAATATGATTTCTCTCAAATGGCCGCCTTGAGTCTGTACGGCGTATTGTGCCCGTTTTGCCGCATTTTCCATAGTTTTAGCTAACATTTCGGCTGGAATAGCGACTATTTTCTCACGGATGTTGTTCTTGAGCTCTTCTATGGTCTTTGGATTATTAATATAATCCTTTGATTTTAAACACCCCCACAAGAAGAAGTCAGGTGGCGTTAAATCGGGCGAACGCGGTGGCCAGTCAAAATCGCCATTTTTCGACATCAAACGACGAGGAAACAATTTCTTCAAAAAATCGATAGTGGTGCGAGCTGTGTGTGGTGGAGCGTCGTCTTGTTGAAACCAGAACTGCCTCATACGCTTTCGACGAATAACTGGCATCACAATTTTCTTCTTTTCTTCTTCTTCCTTTCACAATTGACCTCTTTTGTTGAATGTAAATTTCAACAATTTGGGAGCGCTCGTGTGGCGTGTACTGTTCCATGGTAAAAATCTGCTTAGACTGACGCTTCCAACGCGGTATGTCATTAAGCGATCTGACGACTCTGTCAAAAGATACAGGGTTGCCCACCAAACTGATAACAAAACCTTCTTTTGATGTTGTTTGAGTTGGTTCAGCTGGCCTGCTCCACGACCTTTTCCGCATTTTCATTACGTTTCTTTACCAAATCGCAGCTGTTAATGCGTTGCGTTAAATGCGTTCCTTTCAGTTCGTGAAGAACTCATGTATCGAGTTTTTGAACATAGCCAAGTTGTTCTAAGTGATTTTCAATGCATGTATGTGATACAGGAATTTTCTTTGCAATCTCACGTGTTGTACTGTGACGTTCCGAATCGATTATTGCTTTGATTAGAGCGGCATCAACTTCAACTTTTCATCTTTGAGTGAATCCCCACAACGAAATTTGGCAAACCAATTTTGGCACTGCCGTTCTTTTAAGACTTCGTCAGCATAAACAGCACATAACTTTTTATGAGCTTGCGATGCGGGTTTCCCTTTGCGGAAATAAAAAAGTAAAATATGACGAAAATGTTGATTTTGATTTCCGATTTTCCAAGGAACGCCAAACGAAAACTACGCAACCGATCAAAAAACTTTTTTTTACTGATTGACAGCTGAATTGCACCTATCAAAAAACAAAAAACAAAATGTATTGTATTTTACATCTGTACTACGTCTGCAAACCTAAAAATTCAACTGAAACTATCTGTGAGTGAAATCCGTAATCACATAGTTGCCAACCCAACATATATATATAATATATATACATATATAATTGGTTCGTACATCCTTTCTGGCTGTATGGCCGATCTCCTCCTCCTATTTGTGGTGTGCGTCTTGATGTTATTCAAGCCGACTCCGAACGGCAGATAATTTTATGAGGAGCCTTTTCATGGCAGAAATACACTCGGAGGTTTGCCATTGCCTGCCGAGGGGCGACCGCTATTAGAGAAAACTTTTTCTTAATTTTGGTCTTTCACCGAGATTTGAACCTACGTTCTCTGTGAATTCCGAATGGTAGTCACGCACCAACGCACACCTTATATTGCAACCAAATTGGTTTCTAACAGCACCATTAGTCAATTAAGGGTTAAATGGCATTTTCCGCAAGAGTGTTTGGACATGTATTAATAAATTTTAATTTACCCAATTTAACGTAGCATCTTTCACTATAAAATCGTTTCATTAAAAAACCAAAAAAACTTAATTATATGCAGTGAGGCAAGAGGAAGAGGATGGACAGCGAGAAATAAATTAAACAAAAAAAAGATAAATTTTAAAACAAACAACTCAACTAACTACGAAAACCCTAAAACAAAGCATCAACAACAAAAACAAACAACTGAACCACTTATGTGCGAAGTTTTTTACTCTTTTATACTTCGAACATTTTTTACTTTTACGGCCACTGAATCGGCCTAACAGCGCGATTAGGGTACGAGCTGAACGACACACGCTAAGCGCCGTAAACACTTCTTAGCATGGGCCAGTTGGGCTATAGCTTTTAGTTGGATGCTAAGTGCTCGCTGAGTGGCTGTTGAGTTGTTGCATTCGATGCCGCGGGCGCTGAGCAGCTCAATAATATTCAGCTACCTCAGCTGAACTGAAATGCAAATGTAAATCGTGTGAAACGGTAGCGAAATGCGTTATTGCTGTTGTTGCGGGTACATGGCAATGCACAGCCGCTGACACAATGCAAAGGCGCGTGCGTACCTATGGCAGAGTTCGCGAACTTGGCACTGGATTTATTTTGGTCACACGCATTTGCATTCACTCGCTCCGCCTGATGACAATTCAATGCTCAACGGCTCGGCAATGCAGTGGAAGAAGGGTTGTCTATAAATGGTGCAAAGACTCTGGGTTGGAGTATCAGTTGAAGAACTTCAATCGAACAGTTAACCACGCAGTGGCAGCTCAGTGAAGATGGTCAGTAGCATTGGACGGTTTTTTCTGTAATTAAACTTCTTTAATTTACTAAGTACAGTTGTGTTTAATAAATTAGCAGAGTGTATGTGATGTATAGGAATATATACGCATTTGATTTTTTAAAAATATGTATGCATGCAAGGTAATATTACATATAGCGTTTTTTTTTTAATCCTATGCAATTTTAACAGTGTCAACTTTTTTCCGCTGCTAATCTTGACAAAAAGTGAATGTCACATTCCCGCGGAAGAAAATGAATCGGGATTTTGACGCTTGAATAACGTTGAACAATATTTCAAACGTATTACCAAAGTTAATCCATCTCATCTGGAGATTGGGAAACGCGCACGCGATTGGCAAGAATTTAGTGTCGCCTCTGAGAACAACACTTTGGTACGAATTTCGAAGCGGTGTCTTCATTGGCCCATTTTTCTTCGAAACTGCTGCTAGAAAGAACACTCCGGCCAACAGTGAGAGCTATATACATATATGTATACGAGGCGGGTTCAATAAGTACCCGTGTTAGAAATGAAGTCACCATTTTTTCAAAAACTTGCTTTTATTTTTCAACATAGTCCCCTTTTAAAAAGATACCACTCTCCCAACACTCCGGCCATTTTTTAACACCTCGAAAAAAAGAGTTTGTCGAAACTCTTCATAATACGACTCTGTCTCGGCGATGACTTCCTCGTTTGAACTACATTTTTTCCCGCGAGCCACTTCTTCATGTTAGGGAACAAGAAACAGTCGCAAGGAGCCAGATCGGGTGAATACGAAGGGGACGGCATCAATTCATAACGCAATTCACGCAGTTTGGCGGTGACAACTCTGGATGAAAGTGATAGTGCGTTGTCGTGGTGAAAAAACAGCTTTTTTTCGCCAAATGCGGCCGAGTCTCCTTATATTTCTGTGAAAGCGGTCCAATAACTCACTGTAGTATTGTCCAGTGATCGTTCTTTCTTTTTCTAAAAAATCCATGAGGGTGACGCCGTGCGCATCCCAAAAACACGTCGTCATGACCTTTCCGGCCGATGGGACTTTCCGCCTTCTTTGGAGCAGATGCAGCGGGAGAAATACATATGTACATTGTTTTGATTGTAGCTTAGTTTCTGGTGTGAAATGTTGAATCCAAGTTTCGTCAACGCTGATAACTCAACACAAAGATTCCACTGTCTCGAAGTTAACAGCCGCATCCACTTCTTATACTCCGTGAGCAATCGCGGCACTCATCGAGCCGATAATTTTTTCATCGCCAACTTATCATGTAAAATATTAATTACCGTTCCGGTCGACACTCCTATGACCTCTGTTACTTTGCACATTTTCGTTCGTCGATCAGCGAGAATCATGTCGTGGGCTTTTTGATTGTTTTCCTTGGTAACCACGTCTGCCGGACGTCCTGGTCGCTCCTCATCAAAAACGGATGTTCGCCCTCATTTCAATTCGTTGAATCAAAATCTAACTGTGGTTATAGATGGCGAAGCGTGACCATAGACTCCATCCAACTTTGCTTTTATCTTCTGGCAGTTTTTCCCATCCAAAAACAAAAAGCGAATTACAGAACGATACTGCTCTCCATCTTAACGAAAATCACGAAACACGTCTCCTTCGAATAGCTGCCAAATTTAAAGTAACCCTTCAATCAATCTGAAATTTGTTTTGCCGTCGTTTGATAGATGGGAGCACACGATGCTAACACCAACTTCTCTCAGGAGCGTCCTCTGTCATCAAGCATGGGTACTATTGAACCGCCCTCGTATATATAACTGGCGCTTAAACCCTTTTCGGGTATTTGGCCGTGCTCCTCCTTCTATTTGTGGCGTGCGTCTTGATGTTGTGCTACATAATGGAAAAACCTACAGTTTTAAGCCGACTCCGAACGGCAGGTTTTTTATGAGGACCTTTTTTAATTTCACTTCCGAAAGGTAGTCACGCACCAAGACTTTCGGCTACGGCGGCGACATGATAACTAAATTTTTGTAGTCAAAAATTATTAAAACATGGATTTTGATGTAGGATGGCCCACTACGCTATAGAGGAAAACCCAAAATTCAACTTTTGCGCGCTAAGTTAAGTTCGATAACCGTGTCTAGGCAATGTTAATTGGATCCCTCGGGCTTGCGATTTGATACCGTTAGACCTCTTTGTGGGGTGCCGTGAACTATGACTGATGTTATGCAAACAATTCACTAACGATTCAGGACCTTAAGGAGAATATGAAATGAGGCGTTCGTAAGATAGAGCCAGAAACCATCATCAAGTTTTGGAAACTTGGGTTCATATGATGCGCTACCGCAAAGACAGCCGAGGCAGTCGGATGAATGAATTCGTATTCCATAAATAATGGGAACGTTTGCTCTTACTCACTTATAATAAACTAATTTTTGTAGTCCTTTTTTGATTTTAAAAAGAGACTACTGTATGGGCTACCCTGTACAATTTACTAAAAATATGTAATTAAGTAATTTGAATTAATTAAAAAATCAGTACAATTTTCGTAGCAAACTCCGCAATTAATAAGATAGTTAATTTTTTTTGCATCAACATATATTTTTTACCATTAATCGTAGACGTATAATATTATAAAATTTGTTTCAAATTGAAATAACAAATATTTCTACACAAATATTAAAAACATTATTTTATCTTCGTCACAGAAGCTCTTCGTAATTCTCAGTTTTTCGCTCGTAGCAAGCCAAATTGTTAACGCCGATGTTAGCCATTTATCCAACAACCAGTACTTGCCGCCAACCCCGCCCAACGAAAGGCATTCAGACGACTTTGCGGTCAATCACTTTCAGCCACCGACACATCAGCAACACCCCCAAAAGAGTTTCCTACACAGCGGCGTTGAAATTATCAGATCGATCCCTAATGCCAGTTACACCTTGACAACTATTGTTCCAGTACAAGAGACGCATACACCAAGCATAGCTGGTACTAATAACTTTCAAGCGCCTCAAAGCAGCTATCAAGCTCCACAAAACAACTATCAGACGCATCCTCAATATCAGCCCCAATCTCAACCAGTCTACCGGACAGCTCCTCAGTTGGCAGGACAACAAAACGATGGCTTTTATACGTACGACGCTCCAGCACCTGCTCCAGTGATGCACGGATTTGCCGCACTCGGTCCGGCAATAAGTCCAACTTACTCAACTGACTCTCAGCAAAAATACTCTGCTCCTTCAGCTCCGCAGACAAAAGCCAAACACGCGCAAAATATTGACACTTTAAACTATGCTGCCCCAGTTACAGCACACAAGGTAGTCCCAATAGTTGCATCAAGTCCTCCTTATTCTGGTGGAGCTCACCAGTCTGGCTCATACAACTTTGCTCCAGTTGGTCCCGCTCAACAGAGATATTCTGCTTCAGCAGCGCCATCTAATGAATATCTGCCTCCAGCGTCAGCGTATGCCCGACAAGCTTACTCCCCTCCTGCTGTCCCTGTACAACATACTCATAATACTCCAGCACCAGTTGCGCTATCATATTCGGCTCCATCTCAGCAATCTTACGCTGCACCAGGTTCAACACCACTTCAAGATAATTATTCAGTGCCAACCCCTCACACTGCAAATAACTATCTCCCACCAGCATCGGCTCCTGTACCACAAGCGTACACGGCTCCAGCTCAGACTCCATTTCAATTTCCAGCTGCCGCTCCTCAGGTTTCTACACAAACTTTTCACGCTGCAACTGAGTCCGAAAACTACAATGCGCCCGTTGAGCAGTCCCATTCTGCACCAGCTCCCCAAGTTTCACACGAGTACCTTCCACCTGCATCAGCGCCACTAGCACAAACTTTTTCAACCAATCAGCAAACTGGCTCAAGCGATTCTGTGAATGAACAAGAAGAGAGTGAATCCGGTAGCGCGGTCCTAAGTCAAACTGTTGTTACGTCCACATCGAGCAATGAGGGAGATAGTGCTCCAGTGGAGCAGCCAGCTCAAGCTTTGGAACAGCAATCGCATACAGAGCAGCATTCTGATGAAAATTCCGGCTCTGGGAATTATGAAACCGCAGCTCCTACTGAACAAAACCCCGCAACTCTTGTCCCTGCCCACCAGACTTATCCAGCACCTGCTTCCACTTTGGAAGCTCTTCCTCTGCCGCAATCATATTCACCTCCTCGTCAACAGTCATATTCAACACCAGCTCAACAAACATACATTGCGCCTGCGCCTCCGTCACAGCAATCACATTTCTCCTCAGCGCCGGTAGCTCAAGAATATTCATCTGCTTCACAATCACCTGCCGCTCCACATCACTCAGCTCTAGCTCAACATTCACAAACGGCATCAGCCTCTGCCCCCGAGGTTTTGTCCGCACCGCCTTCAGCTTCAGTCAGCCAGGAATATTTACCACCTGCTCCACAAAAGCAACCTTATGCCCGACCAGCTGAAGAGCCAATCAACCACTACTCTAATTTATCTCCTGTAACAATTTCATCTCCAGCTGCAGTTCCAGTGGAATCATCATACCGCACTCCAGTGCAAGCTCCAATCAGCCAACAGTCTAATTCTTTGGTTTCAACTAGCCAGCAACCTTGTTCAGCTCCTTCGCTAGCACCATTACCTACTCCGGTACAAATTAGTCAAGAATATCTGTCTCCAACGCCAGAAAAACAATATCAACCTAAACCAGCGCTAACCACAGTGAGCCGGCAGTCTTATTCGGCTCCTGCATCAGCCCCTGCTTCATCTTTCGCACCACCAACTTTATCCTACTTCACTCCACATGCACGAACTGTCGCAGTTAACCAAAACTATTTCCCTCCAGCTCAGGCAGCGCAGAGTTATAAGACACCAAGCCCTGCCCCCACTCCCGCTCCAATTCAACGAAGCAGCCAGACAAGTGCTGCTACCTTGAGTCAAACCTCATCGGACTTCCAGTCGGGGAGTAATGGCCAAGCCCAGTTGATCCCACACCTAATTGCAGCGCAACAGAAGTACTCCTCTGCTCCAGCGCCTGCTGCGCACACTAACAACAACTTTCAATCGTCATTCGCCGCATCGGCCGCGGAAGTTAATAACCAAGAAACCGGCACTATTTATGGCAGTAACGGTGGCTACATATACAGAAAGCATAAGTAGGGGAAAAAAGAAAGGAGATGCAAGATGAGTAGCGCCCGTAGTCGTGTAGTAGTCTGTAGTATTCGAACTTGTATTAAATCATTAAAAGCTTCTTAGAGCTTCTTATTGCCATGACGTCAGCTTTATTGCTGCGTGTTTGTTGTATCATCAAATTTTGTTTACCTTTTATTACCTCATCTGTAAATAAAATTGTTCGCATTTATAATGTTCATAAATAAAAGACATCTTTTTTACCAATTAATCATCTTCGATCCTCGTTAAATGGAATCCATTAATAAATATTGCGAATTTTCGATATGATTTATGGTGATTTAAATTGATAGAGCCACACCCAAGAACTATAGACTATACTCCAGTGAGCTTAGCAGCCGAAATAGGAGGCTACTGAATATTAAGTTCACCAAAAACTTAGCAAAATTTTCATAAAACTTATTATCAAGATGAACTTCACTAAAAAATTTATTTGCACCTATAAAATAAATCCAGAACTAACGCCAAATTGAGACGCTGTCATTAAGAATAAAGAATGCGTTTGCTATAAATTTCCCCTTCTCGCACTTTATGCTATAAAACGTGCAAATGACATGCCAAATTTTTACGACTAGTTAAAATTGCAAAACAAAAAATCCAGTTTAACTATCTACTAAATATCTACTTAGCATCCAAAGCGCATGCGTGAAGTTCTGAATTTTGAATCGCTTCAAGTAGAACAACAATTTCCTTTTTTCGAAACAAGTCAGTCAACTAAATGGTGCAACATTTTCAGATAACAATCATTTGGCTAATGATCTTCGCCCACCGAGTAATGTCTTCAATGTAACAACAACACATAAATGATGGCCTAGGCATTGGCATGGGTTCATAATAATTAACATATTTATGTGCCTGCGTTTACACTGTGCTACATAGATTTTACTGCCTTTGTGCTGGAATACTTGAATAGAATTTTTTCCCCTGGAACGTTTTTTCTCTACCACTTTTTCGACCACGCCTTACTGTAGCTCTTCTTCCTTATTGGCGCAATGCCCGCATACACGATTTTAACGTTTTCAACTTGTCGCGCCAGTTGGGCACACCAAGTGAAGGCACTGATATTTCCAACACAGAGGTGGCATTGAATACTTTCAGAACCGGAAGGTTTGTATCCATTCTGTATGTATTTTCTCAAAGACTCCAAGGGATGCCTCATCGGATATTTTATCCTCCCAGCTGTTGCGCAATACGATAGGTTGGGAAAGAGGACAACCTTATAAAGTATTAATTTTGATCGTCGAGAGAAGACTTTACTGCTCAGTTACCTACTTAGTCCAAAGTAGCACTTGTTGGCAAGACGGATTCTATGTTGGATTTCAAATCGGTGTTAATGCTGGTTCCGAGGTAAACGAAGTCTCTTACAAACTCGAAGTCGTAACTGTCAACAGTGACGTGGGTTGTCGATAAGCGAGTGCGCCGACTATTTATTCACTAACAATTGTACGGTGTTACAAAAAATTCTATGTACCTGAGGGATTAAGTTCGGCGGCTCGTATGATCTTTTCTAGCTTAAGGTTAAAGAACTCACACAACAGCGATGGCTCTGAAACCTCGTTTGGTATCAAACTTACTGCGGTCGTTCTTAATTCTGACGGCGCTGCAAGTATTGCGCAACGTCATTTTGCATAGCCGTACTAATTTTACGGGGATAGCAAATTCAGACATTGCGCCATATAGGCAACTTCTTTTCGTACTGTAAAATGTAGATTTAAAATTCTCCTTTCATGGGTATTTTTCCAGACTTAGCGTATTGTGAATATCTGGTAAATGATGGATTTTCCAGGTCTAAAGCCACATTGATAAGGTCCAATCATGGTGGGCTACAGTCTTTCACTCAATACGCTAGCTAGAACCTTAAACGCGATATTTAGAAAACTGATCACCCGGTAATTGACACAGTTTGCAGTATCACTCTTCTTGTTGATGGGGCAGAGCATACTTAAATTCCAATCAGCAAGCATGCTTTCATTTCATCCGACCGTATTTTGCATAGCAGTTGATGTATATAGCTTACCAGCTCCTCAGCCGGCAGTCCGTCAGCGCTCGCAGCTTTGTTGTTCTTTAGCCGCTTTATCACTATTCTCACCTCGTCATGGTCTGAAAGCGGAACGACCGTCCCATCGTCAACGATTGGGGTATCGGGATCTTCAAAGTCTTTGTGACATGCGCAGTTGTTACCATTTAGCAGGTTTGAGAAGTGTTCCCTCTATAATTTAAGAACGTTCTGTATGTCAGTCACCAGATCTGCGTGTTTGTTCTTACAGGAAATCGCCCTGGTTTTGAAACCTTGCGAAAGATAGTTCAAACTCATTAAAATTGGTTGCTTAGTTTCCTTTCGATACTACTCAGAAGTTTGCGCTACTTGGATCTGGACGAATTAGCACTTAAAACAACCAACCCAGAAGTTTATGAAATTCAAAAGTCGAAAAACGCGCTTCAAATCCTCATACTTAAACTACTGTTTAATGCCTAGCCAAGTACAGAGCAGTACCTGGAAATATTACCTCAAATTAAGCTCTATAACTTTAGTTAAATATTCTCTGATAAATAAAGTATAGATATAAGAAAAAACCGAATTTGTTTGACGTTCTAAGGTAGGATCCTGCCTCATGCAACAAAGCATGTCAAAGAGCTCGTGCAAAGGACTATTAGAAAGGCTGACATTATTAACGGTGCTAATGCCGATTCTCTATTACAGCTATCATGAGTGTCATGAGTGCCTTGGCATTTGGCATGAGTCCGCTAATTGCTTCATTTGATCACTGGAGATACCTCACCTAGCCCACGTTTAGCTTCTGAACCATTCGCTTCACTTATTTATGAAAAAGCTCCTCATAAAAATTACCTGCCATTCGTAGTCGGCTTGAAACTGTAGATAGCTCCATTTGTAGAACAACATTAATACCCACGCCACAAACAGGAGGAGGAGCTCGATCAAACAACTGACAGAAGAACTAACCAATTATTTAAAAATACAAGGTTTGATTGAAAAGTAATGAGCATTATTTGTTTTAAGCAGTTTTATTAAACCTTTTAGCTTATACAACTAATATTCTTCAAAATAGGACCCTTGAACGTCAATACACCGCTGGTAGCGGTCCTTCCACTGCAGGAAACATTTCTTAAACTCATCCGCCGGAATCGCGTACAATTCGGCTGTCACAGTTTTTTGGATCGCCTCGATGGAATCACTTTGCGCATTTCAAGTTTTCCGGTCAGGATTTAACGGTTAAATTTAACTCTTCACTGATCTCACGTAGACTAGCACGACGGTCAATGTTCAAAAATTCACGAACCCGGTTCACATCTGCGTCTGTTTGCGTCGTCGAAGGCCTTCCAGATCGCTGTTCGTCTTCGACGTCCTCCCGGCCTTCCTTGAACGACTTGTGCCACCGTTTTACCTGGGCGCTGGACAGAGATTGGTCCCCGTAAGCCTTCTTGAGTAGCCCAATGGTTTCGGTACTCGTTTTGTTTAGCTTTACGCAAAATTTGATCAAGTAACGTTGCTCCAACGATCGCTGCATTTTCGCCATTGCAAAATCCTAACACAATTTTAAAACAGCTTTCACGCGCGGAGCGATGTTGACTGAACCGCTGTTGCCAGCGAACTGGGACCGGTTTCTAGTGGAAGGAGAAGGTCCAACGATAATTTTCCCTCACCAGCCGATTCGGTTGATCGCTTGGCAGACGCTCCGCGCGGGATGGCTCTTTACTGTTCAATCAAACCCTGTAGAGCTCTGGTAAGGCTAAAATCAAAATTGAGTTCTGGTAAGGAACTGGTAATGGATGCATAATCTAAAAAATGTGATTTAAACGCAAAACTCTTTGGGGTATATTGAAACTTATCCTCTCCAGTAGATCCGTGAGTGTATCATATCATGGGCCTTGAGGAAAGTGATTTTACTTTCATTGACATGCGGGGCCCGTTGACATATAATTAAGGCTGGTTAAAATTAAGAGATTGTAGAGCAAACCGGAAAAAGCTGCCTTGAACTCTTTCGGTCCTTTAGGAAATAGGCAGATGTCGACATACGTCGCGACATCACAAAATAATAACTTATGTTATGCTACACAGTTTATTTGTGTAGTTTAATTACCTTTTTTTTAGTATTCCCATTAAAGTTGTTGACTGTCCGCGCAACTTTTAAATAAAAGCATAAAATAAATTCAACAAAGAATACAAAGAAATGTAGAACAAAAGGAAGGTAAAACAAGCATAAATTAAGTTAAGGCAAACATACATCCATACATGTGTGCTTCTCACATACAAATATGTTTATATTTTTTAATTTTTTGCAAAAAGTTTGCAAATTTAAATGTAGTTTTTACTATATATCTTATGCTGACGCATTGCAAACCACGAACCGCGACTCTTCGGCACAAATTATGAAGCCAGTGATGAATCGAATTTATACGATTTTTATTGTTCTTATTTTTATATTTGGCGTTAATTTAAAAGTTTAGATTATTTCATAGTAAATATTCGCAAGTTGCTGCAGATTACTTATTTAATTTTTTTTACGGCTTATTTATAGAACGAGATGGGTGCTAGTACAGGATTCTGATCTCCTAAGAATTAGCATAATAACCAGCATATTAACTTATGCATCTGGCTGCTGGCACTACTTAAATAAATGCTGGTGAAATGTATATAAATATGCCGGTGAATAGAAGTTCGGTATTAGTTGAAAACGCCTGATTGAGTGAAGTGTAGCCAACTGTCAAAGAAGACCTAAATTAAAATGGTTAGTGTGAAGAATATACGAGTACGATTATTATGCAATCAAAGTTTTGCCTAAAAAGTGATGTGTTCGGCAAAGCAGCCTAACTTAAAAATTAACTCAACGAATAAACAAATATTCAGCAGTGTCCATATTCAAATGTGTCCAAGGAATTTAAGAATTGGCAACTGCTGTTTGAAAATCCTTAAAAATTAAAAACTAAAAGAAAATGTGATGTTTTCGTTTATACTCAATACCTACAATCTACATTAAACTCCTTTCTATTGTTTTTCTTCGCCAGAAATTGTTCGTCGCCATCGCATTTGCCGTCATTGCCAGCGTTGCTGCCGATGTCAGCCACCTGAGCAACACTTACCTGCCACCATCCCAGGCTGCTGCTAGCTCAATTTCCTCAGAGTACCTGCCACCGGCTGCCAGTTACTCAGCGCCAAGCTACTCGGTTGCTGCTTCAGCACCAAGTGTATCGTACGCTGCTCCAGCTCCAGCTCGCTCAGTCTCCTACTCAGCACCTGCTCCAGCTGCTTCCTACTCAGCGCCAAGCTACTCGGTTGCCGCCTCAGCACCAAGTGTATCGTACGCAGCTCCATCTCACTCAGTCTCCTACTCGGCCCCAGCTCCAGCTGCTTCTTACTCCGCACCAAGCTACTCGGTTGCCGCCTCGGCACCAAGTGTTTCATACGCTGCTCCAGCTCGCTCAGTTTCATACTCGGCACCCGCTCCATCTGCTTCTTACTCCGCACCAAGCTACTCGGTTGCCGCCTCGGCACCAAGTGTATCGTACGCTGCTCCAGCTCGCTCAGTTTCCTACTCAGCGCCAAGCTACTCGGTTGCCGCCTCAGCACCAAGTGTATCGTACGCAGCTCCATCTCACTCAGTCTCCTACTCGGCCCCAGCTCCAGCTGCTTCATACTCTGCACCAAGCTACTCGGTTGCTGCTTCGTCTCCAAGTGTATCCTACTCAGCTCCAGCTGCCAGTTATAGCGCTCCAGTCGCTGCTGCTTCCTACTCCTCGCCCTCATACTCCAGCGGTGGCACCGCTTATGGTTCCAACGGTGGCTACATCTACCGCAAACGTCACTAGAGCACCAAATATTTGTGTTTTTTTCGTTGACCTCTACGTACTAGTTATATGTATGTGTTCAGTAAGAGATATGACTACTAACGAAACGAAATAAAAGTGTGTTATTGTTTACATTTTAAATGATGTCTGATTTTATTCTAAAACTTTATTCTCGGATACACTAAGGTTGGACTGATTTTGCGGCATTATCGGCAATGCGAGATATAAAATATTTTGTTTCTGTTTGAGTTTTACATCGGAGAGATTCTCTCGCTTGCGAAAGTAAATAGGTTGTGAGCTGACTTCGGCGGTGGCGACCAAATCGATGGGTTTGTGGACGTGTCCATTCATGACGCCCGGATATGGCCAATCAGTTATGAGTTGCAAGCGATGCCGCGTTATAAGATCCGTTGGTTTGACGTAAACGTGTGGAGGTGTACCATCACCTGGGCGCGGATAGAAGTAAATATGCTCGGTCATAGGCTCATGTACCGTTTGCGTTAGAGCTGTGGTGCAGAGCAACGCAAGCAAAGCGAGGCACAACATCTGCAAGAAAGTAAATTTTGTTTATTTTCTTTTTTCTGAAAAAATGTGTCAGTTATACGCAAGTTACTACCAACCTTGTTACTCAAAACATTTCCTGCGCGTGAAGGCAACATTCCAAACGCACAATAAACATCCGACTAAGTCTTTGAGTTCACCTTCGCAAATCTTTTATACGATGCGTACGTTAATTTCCCCATTTTCGCTGTTTTCTTCCTTGGTTTTCAGCGCCAAAGTAAAAATAAAAAATAAAAATAAAAAAGTTAATTAAGCCAATTTGCGCATAAACGCCGTTTAATCTCGGTCACACGCTACATCGACACCTGAACGCGCTTTGCGGCCTACATGCGTCCGCTGCCCAGAGCCAACAAGCGTGCGCTGCCAACACCCAGCGGTGGTCGGGTTTAACGAGTTTGCACAAAGTCTACCTGAGCAGGCAGCCTCGCAATTGTTTTCCGTTTCATTCTACAAAATTTTTGTTATAATTCTTGGCTTTTTTGCTGCAGTTAACCTTAATTCTTCAACGCGTTTAATTCTTTGCAATAACAAACAACAAAACGAGCCGCTTTGTCTCGGCTTGTGAGTGTGGCGTGTCTTAAAAATTTCGTTGAAATTAATTAAAAAATACATATTTGGTAAATAATTGATAAATCAGGCAAAAAATTACACAAAAAATGGCAAAATGTTTATTCAATTGCATTATGTAAATGAGATTTTAAGGCTTACATAACAAACGCCGTCTTACTTTCTAATTGTGAATCAAAATTTATTTATTTTGTTTCTTTTTTTTTAATTTGGTATTTTTGGTAAAAAGTGATGAGAATATTTCGGTTAACGGGACAATGCCGCAAAATTGGGCTCTCCAGGTAGCAGGGAACAACTTTCACATTTGCAAACTTCTAACAAAGAATATTTATTTGGTTGTAGCGACTTTAGGGTTTAATTCAATAAGTCCTGATTTTTATAGAAAAAAGTTTATATTTAAGATTACTTCAAATGCTTCAACTGTGATTAATATTTTCAATATAGCACTCGAATCCACCAATTTAAAACTTGACAGCAAGAAAGCTATAACTCGATTTAAGTGGTTTTGTCACAAATGCACAGCTTTGCATTGTATGTATGTTTATATTTCGTAAGCTGCAATTTAATTTATAATTATTTTATTTATTCATTTCAACAGCTTATAATTCAATAACTGGTCATTCAAATACTGTTCAAGTCAAGCTGATATTGACCGGGATATTCTAAAAAATTTAATGACTGGAAATTTTATATGGATTGGTTCAATTAGTTTAATTTGATTGGCTGACGTCGCTTGGATGTGTTTACAAAGAAAATGCGATTCTGTTGGTGATAAATGAAAAAATCAACACAATGTCACTTCGTTGCCCCCTGAACGACGAATCCCAAATGACGTGGCAGCCGAAGTTCCGCTCACAATTTTCCTTTTCACCATAGTTAAAGAGCAAACCTTGTAAATCTATCATCCTTGAGTAAAAAGGGCGAGTGGACAGAAGCGATACAGAGGTAGAATGGAGAGGGGAAAAACAAGTATGAGTTAATACAATTCTGTCACTTTATTCTTTACAGCATTGCAATTTGGGTAGAAACCCCACCAAAAGTGGTAACTTTTACATTCACAAATTTGACTTGGTAACTTTTTGGTAGACTTTTTATGGTGACGTCCACCTACTAGTTCCACCATTGCTTGCAAATGCCGGGCATCTTTTAACGAGGTGGCGGCATAACGTTGCATTCATTTGAAATGGGGCCAGGACGTAGTGACATGCAAGAGGATTGTAAGGCAGATGAATTGGCGAGAGAAGGCACTACCATTCGCCTCGCTCTTGATATGGAGATTGCAGGTAAGCCCCTCTCTACCTACAAACTGAGTGGTACCAGTAAGTAATTAACCTCAGGCAACATGAGGTGGGTTGATAGTCTGACATTTAACGCTACAAAAAGAATTTGGTCAGCATGGAATGTCAGGTGCTCAAACGCGCTACTCAATCGGTCAAGGAAAAGCGTCTCTATGTTAGTTGCTTTGATCATTGGCCACAGTCTCCTAGGTCTACTTGAACAAAGATTAAATGTACCTCATTTCTACTGTTGCAGAAGGTGCAAGAATGAGAAGGAGTCTGTCTGACAATTTCTTTGTCACTGTCCTGCGTGGCATGCCACTAGGTTTGGATACTTCGACTCCTCATACTGATGATCTTAAGGATATATGTTAAGTGTCAGCAAGATCAATGGATTTGGATTAAAGGTGAGTAGCAGGTCAACTGTTACTGTGGTATCACAATGGATCAGCAACGGTCTAAGTGAATTGGTTTTAATACCGACTGCCATTTCTACTTACTTACTTACCTCCTACCAAAGATTCCTTCTATGAGCGCTTGGAACGTTCCTATGAGCGCTGCCCCGCCACGACATAAAAATCGTGCTTGGCAACTACGCAAAGAATGTTCAACATCGAAAAGCTGCAATCCCAACTGACAGCCAGAAGATTCACCACTCGACTCTCACTCTCAGAGACCGATCTAAGAAACGACATGCACGATCAATGGAGCAACATTTCTCGTTCTCTACGTACCGCCGCCGAAGAAGAATAGCCAGAAATCCACGGTATGTCATAGTAAATTGAAAACTACACTAAAACTCAATGGGCTATAAAACTGCATACCCAGAAAAATTCTAAAAATAAAAAGTTGAAAGTTTTGATGAAATTTTGAAAAAAAAGGTTTAACAGCTCATGAAATTTTTGTATAATTATTTGTCGTATGGAAAAAATGCACAACACTGACAAGGAAAAAAATCATCAAAAATGAACGAGAATTGTAAGACACCTCAAACTTGCTTTTCGAATACTAAAATTCAAAAGACTATAAAACTGCATACCCAAATTTCTTTCAAAAATTCTGAATAAATTCTTTCTCTCAGTTTTTTTAGAAAGCGAACCGATTTATAACTTCTGTTACATCAGCCCATCAGCTGATTCTGACCTCTGATCTGAGAGCTGGTTAACTGTCTGATATTGGCCAGATCTATAAAAAATTGTTCAGCACGGTTTTGGTTTGGTTCAGGTATACGATATAATGAAATATATTTTTATTTAAAAATATTTTTTTTTAATTGATTTGTAACAAAAAATAGACTGTCGACTCTTATTAATTTGTTACTGAAATAACCTCAATCAAGTTTTTTTTATTTAGTGATTTATTTTCTTTGTACTAAAACGAACGCTTTCACTGTGTTTCTAAGTTTTTGCAAATTTTTTATATTTTTTTAAATTCTTTGTTAAAATCTTGGTTGGAAAAAAATATGACTTTCAGCGAATAGCATGAAATAGTCAGAGTTGTTCTACTACTATAATTAAATTTACAAATTTTTATCTTAGTACTAATTGTCGGTTATCTACCGGCTTAGGTAATGAGTTTTACAAGTAGAAGTGTTTGCCGGAGGCAGTCGCAAAGCTAAATCGAGACTGATTACGTTTGATAAACGTCTGCCGTTGGCTCTTAGTGTCTGAATTTGGGATACTGGTCAGCGGAAACTAAGTTACCGGTAAGCTAGCTAACGGGGGTTCATTGACTTCATGAGATAATTATGTTCCAGCCTCAATAGAATTCTTAAACAGATGCATTTATCTCCTGCACCTTCAATATGATCTTCGATGACGTACGGCGGCAGGTTGCAACATTACCAAACTCATACGGGCTGAATATAGACTTAAGGGCATCCAATCAGGTATTCAAAAACTCAGGCCTGGCGTTGTGAGGTTCGGCGCCGTTCTTAGTGGTCATTGGTCTATTGGTGGCTGAGTCTGAGTTTTAGTTAGAATGAATACTGTAGAACCTGCAAGGATGAAAATGAGCACCTTTTGGTAAATGCAAAGCTGTAATAATATAGAAAAAACGTAAAGGAAGTCCAGATATGCTTAGAGATAACTGGTTATTTGCAGGTTGACCGTCACTTTGCAGAACAACATCAAGACGCACGACACAAATAGGAGGAGGACCTCGGCCAAACACCCAGCAAGGGTGTACGTGCCAATTATATATTGTATTTATATATATTTATACCTTCTGAAAATATAAGTATGCGGTACGTCAATCGATGAAAAAGACGATAAAATCATCATCATCATAACCCAGGAATTAAAAAACCGTTTAACACCATTTTGGTGCTCAAAGTTGGTTTCAAAAAGAAACTGAAGCGAATGATAACTAGCGAATTAAGCCCGAATCTGGAAAACTCTCGAAAAGCTAGAGCGCACAGATTTTTAATGACCCAACAGAAGTTATTAAGTAACGAAATATCGGTTTTTTATTCAGGTTTTAAACCATTTAAGCGCAACTCAACCGAGAAAAGTCCGAATTATAAAAAAACACTACAAAACACACACTAAACTGAAAAAGTACTGGATATCGAATTAAATTTAATTGTATTTAATTACAAAAAGAAACTGAATAGATTTAAATAGCCTTTTACTCTTCTGAGGAGTCAAAGACAATATTCAGAATCGATTTTGTTTAGCCATCCGATTAACAAAAAAACTAAGTAACCACTTTCAAGTTTTTGCTACGCCAAAAAAACGATGAACGAAGTCATTATAGAAGAAAATATTGAAAGACATGACTAACCAATTGGAAAAAATGTTTTTATTAACACGGTTCTCATTCGAAAATACATAGAAGCTAAGATATATTGGAAGGGAGCTTCTTTCGCATCCGTGATTTAATGGATGCCTGACGCCAAGTGATTCGATCATTTATTGGGTATGGAAATAAGTTTCCGCCGTCGTAAAAGAGGTGTCGCTCGTGATACTATTTTATTTTCGTTCTAGTAATATACTGGTGATTTGAAGGTGTATATGTGAGGTCTCGATCGCAGTAGTTGACATTCGTTTGAAGCGTAAAGATCCTTTTTTATCTGACGTCAAAAATGTCTACGTTCGTACCGAAAAAAACGGCATTTGCGGGAAGTCTGCATTATTAAATTTTAAAGAAAAGTGAGGCTGAAACGTGTCGTATATTGATCAATATTTACGGCAATCGCGCTCCATCAAATGCAACTTGTAAAGAGTGGTTCCGACGCTTCCAATGGCAATTCGATTGAGTGATACAGATCGCGTAGGGGCACCGAAAAAAATCGAAGATAATCAACTACAACAATTATTGGATGAAGATACATGTCGAACCCTTCATGATATGTCTAAAGAGTTGGATGTTGCCAGATCAACCGTCAGTAAACGTTTGCACGCGATGGGAATGGTCCAGAAAGCAGGTGACTGTGTGCCACATCAATTGAAGGAGAGGGATATCGATAGCCGTTCGGCGACATGTGAGATGCTTCCTAAACGGCAGAAAATAAAAGGTTTTCTGCATCGCATCGTCACTGACGATGAAAAATTGATCAATTGTGATATCCCTAAGCGTCAAAAAAGTTGGAGACTGCCAGGTCCATCGACAGCGAAAAAAAAAATATTCATGCTTCAAAGGCTATGTTGTGCACCTGGTGGGGTCAGAAGGGTGTCATCTATTATGAACTCCTTAAACCATCTGAAACCATACTGGGGATCGTTGCCGACTACAGCGAATGCGTTTGAATCGAGCTCTCAAAGAAAAGCGGCCGGAATGGAACGGAAGACATGACAAACTGATTTTGCTGCATCACAACGCCAGGCCACACGTTGCTAAATCAGTCCAAAAATATTTAGAGGGGCTGAATTGCAAAATCTTGCCTCACCCGCCGTATGCCCCAGGCATTGCACTTTCGGATTACCATCTGTTCCGATCAATGCAGTCAGCCCTTATTAGAGACGGGTTACTTCTTACGAGAGCATCGCAAATTAGGTCAATGAATATATCAAGTCAAAAGCACTCGAATTATTCGTCAGAGGAATCGATATGCTGCCTGAAAGATGAAGTAAAGTTGTAAATAGCTTCCAATGGCTCAAACTTCGCATAATATCATTTATTATTTAATTGTTTAAATATTTCGAACTTCGGCTAAGAAAAGACGGAAGCTTACCTTAATACCTACAAAACATGTTTGATGATACAAAACTTACCTCAAAAGAGACTTCTGAAAATAAGCTGATCAAGTTGCTTACCAATAGGTAAGCTTCCTCAAAAAAGGAATCATGAGACTGCTTTCGATAATGGGAAAAATGCTCAGAGCATTTTATGATATTTGTCCTACTGTAAATTTATGTACATACATATATGTAAATAAAGTGCCATCAATTTTAGAAAGCCTTTCAGTCAAGGGATTAGCTCTCAAAAATGGCCCAAATTTTGACTTAAGTCGCACATCCATCACAAGAGTCAGAATTGTGAAAAAACCCTTCATTGGCATGATTTAATGCACCAAATACAAATGCACGCACTCATATGTACATATTTAATGTTCCAATGACTATTACTTGATACAAAATCAAGTATTTTCTCATGACATCTGCGCATGCGCAGCAGGCGGGCATTTATTTCGGCTCACACACAAACTATAAATACCCCATTAACGCGTGTCGAATGGCGTGAAATTCAATTAAAAATTGAAATGGAATAACTCAAATTAATTAAATTGTCAAATAAAACTACAATAACTTAACGAATAACTACTAGTGTTTGTACTAATAAATTTTATTTAAATTTTTATTAGTGGCTGGTGATACGTTAATAATTATTCTTTGAGCTTCTGCTGAAATTAATTGTAGTTTAAGTTTAAATTAATTCAAAATAAACAAATAAATAATACACAAACGAGCTGAGGCTGGTTGGCTGGTTGTGTTAGTGCAATCCAACAAAAACAAACAAAAAACAAGCAGAAAGGAGCCAATACCATCTAAGCGAGATCAAATAGATTAAATTCAATCGACCAACACTCGATTTGCAGCATTTCATGCAGATGTATGCAAGCATTTCTGTACAAGTATGTGTGTATGTATGCGCATTAGGGTGCTTCGCTGCCAAAACAAACGAAAACATCAGTGCATTCATTCATTTTTCTAACGAAATTATACGATTTATTATTGTATATTGTGGATTTCCGCTGATTACTTCGGAAATATATTAAAATTTAAGTGAGCTAAATCGATTTAACGCATCCCTTAAAATGCCTTCATTATTATGACTCTTTCAATAAAATTTTTAAATAATTTTATGCAGCCAGTTTAAGCCTAAACCCTTCAATCATCTGAGTTTTTGTTTTTTTTTGTTTTTGAAAAACATATTTTTGAAATTTTTCTTTTATAAAAAGCTCCTTTACGCAACGGTACAGCGCAAATGTTGGAAATATACTTTGCTTCACTCTTCCACTTTTTATGGGTTGCACAGATTCGACATGCCCATGCTGGAAATCTATTTTTGCCACTTGCCACTTGATAATCGCCCAGGCAGATCCTTTCTTGAAGGGCATTTCGTCTGCTGAATAACGACAGCATTGTTGTATCTTTCATAAGATTTAGTTTGGAAAACTACTTTTATCCAATTCAGAGTAAAATATGTGTGAAAATAATTCAAAACTAAGAATCAATTTACTTTTGCTCGATATGACCACCTTTTGCCTTGACTATGTCCTTGAGGTGGTCCAGAAACGAATCGCAAGCTGCCCGAATGTGACTTGCAGGAATTTTTGCCTACTCGCGGACAATGGCTTTTTTCAGCGCCTCGAGACTGGTGAATCTTTTAGATTGGACCTTGCTCTCCAAAATGACCCAAAGAGAATAATCCATCGGATTCGCGTCTGGTGACTTTGAGAGCCAATATGTGGACGTTATGAAATTCGGAACGTTGCCATTCTTGGTTCACTCGAGCTTTGTGAGATGGTGCGGAGTCCTGTTGAAACGTCCATGGTCTGCCATCGAAATGTTTGTCTGCCCACGGCTTCAAAGCAACCTCCAGAATACTTTTCCAATAATATTTCGAATTTACTTTGACGCCAGACTCGATAAAAAAGATTAGAGAGCGCCAACCTGCGGTTACAGTGTCACACCCAATTACCTGTGGTGGGTGCAGCCTCCTGGTGGCCAATCGATGACTCAAATTCAAAGGTCGGTCAATTAAACCCTGTCGTTTTGGGGGTTTACGAATTGCTCAATTTGAAAATTTTTCTCGTCAGAAAACATAATGTTCGGAAACTGACCGCCTTCGGCCAAGCGAAGTAACTCCTTCGCTCTCTCAAGTCTGACTTGTTGCTGCTTTTGTGTGAGATCATGCGTCTTTTGGATCTTGTAAGGTTTGGCTTTGAGATCATTTTTCAGTGTGCGGCGGATGCTACGGTCAGATACTTTCAGTTCTTTCGCCATTTGATTGGCACTTCGTTGGGAGTTCGCGCAAATTGCTCTTCATTTTTTGAACCATTTCACGTAACGTTGCAGTCTTTTGATGACCACCTCCATGATGTTTCGCGATGCGACCAGTATCATTGTAAGAAGTAATGGTGTCATAAACCAAAACTTTATTTACTTTAAGGTGCCCGAGCTGACGCACAATCGCTGGGTGGGATTTTCCAGCAAAATATAATGCAATCTCACTACTACGTTTGAAATACATTGCTGATTTTCTTTTTTCGTGTTTACTCTCGGCAAAATGCTTCCGCGCGCTTGTAAACAATACTCTGGACTGTCATCAAAGCCAAACGCAAAGGACTGATACAGCCATCAACAACAACTAACAGCGGCACTCAGAGTTGCCTCAGACTACCGCAGTGTCTCTGGCGCTGCAGTCTTCGTAACCAGCAGAGAGATACCCGTCGATCGTGAACGAATGGATACTTGGGGGTCCAAGCAGAAAAACACCATCACTAGCGTCGCGAAACGGAGATGCCAAACCATGTCGCGGTGACAAAGCCGATGGGACACTGAACCGAGTGGCAGATGGAAGGCGAAAAACATTCCATCAATGGACAAGTGGGTGCAAAGGAACTTCGAACAAGTGAATTACTTCTTCACATAGTTCCTCTTGGGCCACGGATACTTCCGGAGATACCTAACCGCATGGGCAAGGTAAGCGATCCCCAGTGCATATGCTGTGAAGCGCCGAGCGATGATGTTGATCATAAGTTTTTTAGTTGTGGCAGATGGCTCGCAGAAAGAGAAGCAGATTGGCGACATCGCGCCAACCAACATAATCAACAAACTGTTCGAACGCGAGAACAGCTGGAATGCAGTAAAGAGACATAACGGAAAAACAAGATAGACCTCAACACATTGCAGGAAAGCGCAGCCTCGCAGGCAGAAACACAAGAAGACAAGCCTATAGCAGGAAAGCTGGCTACAAATACGGTGGACCCAGACGTGGGTGAATAGAATTGGTATTTTGTGTTCTGAGTCCTCCCGAAGTAATGTAGAAAAAGTAGTCCCGAGAAGGGTGTCTCTTCAGAAGGAGATGAGGACATGTTTTAGTGGCCATACCATTCAACACAGTAGACGACGGTCGTTTAAGTGTTAATAAATATTTCTTCCAAACATATTTGCGGAAGTCTTAAAATACATAATTCCAGTAGAAAGCCATAATTTTTTTTTTTTTTGTGTTTTGTTTTTTTGTGAGGCACCCTAATGTGTATACATATGTATGCATATGTATCTATTTTTAGCCTATATGCAAACAAGTTACTCAACTGCCTTCTGTTCTTTTTGGATACTTCATTTTTCTTTTTTGCCTTCTCTGCAAATTTACTAATTTTCAGCAAGGCATCTTTTCTTTCTTCTTAATTCTTCTTTTTTCTTAATTTTTTTTTTTTCTTCTTTAATTTTTTTATATGAAATCAATTCTTTCGCTCAACGTAAAACGTTCACTTATTTTTTGCTTTAACAATTCTAATAAGCATCCCATTATTTGTTATTATCGTTCCAAATATACATACATATGCACATTTGTTGTGGTTGTTACGTCGGTTATGCAGATATGAACTTCTTCGCCTAGATATATTTCGCGAAACTCGTTCTGTTTAATGAAATAACTTTCCAATTCTCCAAACAAAGAAAGAAAGATGCAACAACACCGTTTCAAACAAGATGATTTTTGGATATTTTTTTTTTGCCCATTTTTCACATCTCCCACTAGATATGAATTTAATAGCTTTTAGTATAAAAGTTGAACGATTTCTTGTGATCATCATCAGTTCAAAATATCGATTTAACCGACTTAGAAGTCCATCTGAAAATGGTAAGCGCCAAGAACGCTAACCATGGAGTGCAATCCAGTGTGCTAATCTCGAAATCGCTACTTATTTTTATATTTACAGAAAATCTTCGTTCTTATCGCCATTATTTCGCTGCTGGGCACTAGCGCTAACGGTCTCAGCAGTGGCTATTTGCCACCTAAAGCCTCGTCCTCCAATTCGTACAACACTTACGCGGCGCCGGCCTCTTATGCTGCTCCGTCCGTATCGCATGGCAGCTTCGCATCAGCACCAAGTTTCGGTAGCGCTGGTGCTGCTTCCGGCCATCATGCTTCCTACGCCACAGCTCCTTCGGTCAGCCATGTTAGCTATGCTGCTCCTGCGCCAAGACCAGTAGTTCATGCTGCGCCAGTTGCAGCTGCTTCGTATTCAGCTCCTGTGTACTCAGCTCCTGCTCCAAGGCCAGTAGTCCATGCCGCGCCATTTGCAGCTGCTTCGCACTCAGCTCCCGTATACTCAGCTCCTGCTCCAAGGCCAGTAGTCCATGCCGCGCCAGTAGCAGCTGCTTCACATTCAGCTCCTGTGTACTCAGCTCCTGCTCCAAGGCCAGTAGTCCATGCAGCGCCATTTGCAGCTGCTTCGCACTCAGCTCCCGTATACTCAGCTCCTGCTCCAAGGCCAGTAGTCCATGCCGCGCCATTTGCAGCTGCTTCGCATTCAGCTCCGGTGTACTCAGCTCCTGCTCCAAGACCTGTAGTCCATGCTGCGCCAGTTGCTGCTGCTTCGCATTCAGCTCCCGTCTACTCGGCTCCTGCTCCAAGGCCACAAGTATTTGCCGCTCCAGTTGCAGCGGCCTCGCACGCTGTTCCTTCATATTCAGCCCCAGCCCCAAGGCCAGTGGCTCCTTCGTATTCCGCTCCTTCCGTTAGTTACGGTGGCAGTGGCGCTGCCTCCAATATAGGATATTCCTACTCATCTCCAGCTGTCGCCGCTTCTGCTCCCCAAGTAGCTTACTCAGCACCAGCTCCAGCTCGCTCTTCGTTTGCTGCTCCCTCGAACATTCAAGAAATTGTAGCTGCTGGATCTTCAAACTACGACACTAAGTATGCTGCCGATGGTGGTTATGAATACCGTTACAGACAAAGAAGACACTAAACTGGTTTTATCGATAATACAATGGTATTCAGTATTTTTTCTTTGATGCTGTCTAAAGTCAGCACAAAAACGATTGCACGAAAAATAAATAAAAATGAAATGAAGCAATAGATGAGAGGTGTGTTTCCTTCAGGAAGGGATATGAGAGTAATCTTGTGATCCTATCGGCCCGATATTCTCAGTTTCTGGCAATAGGAACAATCGAACTGTGATCCAAAAATTTTTATTCGTCCATAGTCTTTCTTAGGCATCTATTAAAATCCTAAGACAGGTCATGGAAAATAAACATTTGGTTTGGCTAAACTAAATATCCTTCTCAGCAATTTTTGCTATGACAATTTTTTCTGCCAGGCCTAAATATATATGTATATTGGGCAGTGCTTCTCATACAACCAAAAAGTTAATTAAGATGACGCAGATTTTCGTCTTTGCTGACCTTTTTCGAGAGTGCTGCAGTTAAAGGAGTTACAGAACAGAATCCATGCCTAACTCCCCACAGATCATATCTTAATATTAAGCATTTTATGGCATTGAACGGGACAATAAGGCTACTTGAACTTCTGGAAAGAAAACTCCAAAGGCTAAGGCTAATCTGCCATTCATTCTTGAGATTCTGAGCGACAGTCAGGTTGCGCTCATGGCCTTTTCGCCAACAGACTCCTCAATATACCTTAGGTAGGTATTCACATAGATTAAATACGTGTATTAGACGCAGGAAATCGCATTAGACTAATATGGGTCTCGTTGCATAAGAGCGTACCTGGAAAAGAGGTAGCGGATGCATTCGCTAGAGAAACTGCGACCTCGAAAGTAATAGGATCTGATCTATACACCATCAAGAAGAATCTCATTGTGAAGAGCTAAGGCTACGAGCTGGCACCAAACTGCGGGGCTACGCTAGAGGACATACTTACTAGGAAGTTATAATCAAAACGATTTAAACATCTCATAAACCTCCATAAGTAAAAACCGAGACTGCTTAGTGGCATTCTCACTGAACACTACAAACTGTCCAGCCAACTCATAGACTCGGGATTAGATTCAACGACTCATATCGTTCCAGCGACCTATATATGTACATAAACAGCACTAAACTTGCTTCTATAATGCGATGTCATAGCGTGAGGAAAGAGTAAACATCTCGATCTGATGCAGCCAGAAGAAAGACACACACACTCAGCGCAACCAAAGTTTGTTTGAGAGGGTTGGTTTGGTTAAAGTATAGTGATGAATAGAGGGCACGAACGATTTTACAGACGAAGTGCAAACATTCTAAAAGAAATTTGAGCACTTTCACATTATGTACTGTATATGCATCTCTTAGGTAGGTAGGCGAAATGGTTGGATTATCAGACTGGGTAGCCAGTCCACTAGAGAGTCCAAGTACCAGTAAAGCGTTGTTTTGATACGATTATGAGACCTCCAACAGGCAGATATCGGTAACCAGCCAGAGCTGATGATATAAAAGTGATGATATAATGCCAAAGGTTTTTCAAAATATCACAGGAAGAAATGGAGCTGCATCTGTTGTGTGCAATTTCCCTTTAACAACAGTCAGGCGATGCCGATGACCGGGTAGGTGATCTCAACAATTATGTCCCCTTCTTGAGAAGCTCATCAGCAATTTCATTTCCCTCTTTGTTCCTATGCCCTGAAACCCGGATCAGAGAAATGTTACCCGCATACGATTTTATATCTACATCGCTCCCACGTTTTCTACGCAAGGATCGCAAAGACTTCTGTCTGAAAAAAACTGGCAGTGTTCGACAATTTTAATGAATTAGATAAATTGCGTAATTTAGAGAAAACCCCTGCACCATCGTTGCCCATTAGCATAATCGAAAGTGTACATCAAGCTCAATACCCGTAATCCTCTTTTGCTCGACTAATTGATAACAAAGCCAGCAGAAATTCCTGTGGAATGTCCATGAAAACATTTTCCTAAAAATTAGAAGGCTTTAAGCCTTTCTTTCTTTCTGCCACTTTATGCTTCTTGTACACTGTGGACGTTAAACCCGAAACCAACTAAATGGCACCCGTCAGAAGACAACTTCGGACATAAAGAACATAATATGGAGGGTTTCTATTGAATTGAAGTGGCAGTTATCAGCACAATGAGCAGTACTTCTGAACGTTAAAAAAGGTATCCTGGTTAGTATCCTGATTAGCATGAAACATTAAAGAAATGTCGGCCGCTCCAATTCTGTTTTTGTTGCTTTAAAACGATTTATAGTTCAGAAGCAGCATACAACATTGCAGGTTCTTCAACTCACAGGAAACATCATGACCACGAACTAAAAGAGAAGCTCGGCTCAAACAACTACCAATACTATTATTATTATTATTATTTCCCATGGTTCCAGGGAGAAACAAAGGGCCACAACAAGTTCCTTCCATTCAGATCTGTTCTGCGCCAATATCTTAGCTTCATTCCAGATTGAATTCACGGCGAGCGTTTCCAAAACAATCGTCTCCAAGTGTTCGATGGCCTTCCTCGTCGAAGGCTGCCTTGAAGATTCCACTCAATAGCGGCTCTTTTTAAGTTATAATATTGTCTATAAAGGACGTGGCCAATCCAACCCCATTTTCTTTTACAAGGAATATTGGGGTTTGCTGAGTTGTTCACAGAAGAAAAAGAAGATCAGTATTCCAGATTGTGTCTGACCAGAAGATTTTCGGAATTTTGCGAAGGCATCGATTAGTGAAAACATGCAGTGCATTTATATCGGCTCCACAGGCGGGGAGATTATTTGGCATTCGAATCAGAGATCCTCAGCTTTGTGCGTTGCGAAATGTGTGATGCTTTCCAGGCTGGACAAAGCGAGCCAAATGCTGCCAGAACTTTCCTAATGCTGTTGTTGATGTCTTCTCTCGAATACAATATATTATTGGTATTATCATTAGTTGGGATCGGTATTGGAGTATGGAGCCAGAATAAGCTTTGAGACGAACATCGTTTTTAATCTGTTCAAAATACCAATTGTTACTTCCAAAATTTTTTTTTATTTGGACTACTGGAACCTCCAATCCCAGAAATTCTGACACCCTTTTTGAATTTTGCAGAGACGTTTCTTGATTAAGCTGGATATTCATTGGACCTGTGATCCTGGAGCATAAATTTTGGCTCTTAACGTTGACCATAATAAAATATCTGTATCACCTAAGCAAATAAAAATACTATTTCATTTAAATATTTTCCTTAAATTTTTTTTTTATTTTTGAACAAATGGGAAAGAAGACAAAATTGCATAAAGGAAAGAAATTCAGAAAGTTAATTTAATAAATATAACCACCATTTGCCGCATACTGTGTACCGAGACTGGAGGATGAAGTCAATACGGAGGTGGCTGGTGCACTGTAAGAGATCGCAGGTGAACTATAAGTGGCTGCTGGCGCACGATAAGACCCAGTTGAAATACTAGATGAAGAAATGGCTGGAGCGCTGTAAGAGATGGTGGGCGCACTGTAAGTAGCAGCTGGTGCACGGTAGCTGGTAACGACTGGACGACTATAAGTCGCAGCAGGGGCATGATACTGCACCGCTGGAGCATGATGAGTTTGAACAGGAGCTCTATATGAGTAAGGAGCTCTATAAGAACCCGACGATACGCTCTGACTCACGGAAGCTGGTGCTCTATAGATCGCAGCTGGGGCACGATAATAACCGGACGATACACTATGCGACACCACTGGTGCACGGTACTGGGTAGCGGGAGCACGTTGTTGAACTACGGGAGCACTATAAGTGGCAGCTGGAGCATGGTAAGAAACTGCCGGAGCAGCTGGTGCACTATAGCTCACGGATGAAGTATGATATGAGGTTGCAGGTGCACGATATACGGGCGCCGGGGCAGCGTGTTGCACTGTGGCTGGCGCAAGATATTGACGAGATGGTGCTGCTGGTACAGTATAGCCACTTGTTCGTGAAGAGGAACCAACCACTTGCACAGCGGGAGCACTATGCAAAGCAGATGGTGCTGAATAACGGTGAGAACTGTGATGGCTGCCCCCACCACTCGAATAGCCTGTAGCTGCATTGAAGGTAACTGTGCGTGATGCTGATGACACCGATGGTGGCAAATAGGTGTGCGACAATTGAGAGACATCAGCGTTGATGCAAGCGACCAGCGCGAGTAAAGCGATGCTGCAGAATGTGTTCTGGAATTGAAAGAAGTGTCAATCGGAAATTTATTTATTTATTATAAATATTTCACTTCAAAAATGAAGAAAAAGATACCCGGAATTTTTGAAATATTTATGAGAATTTAAATTCATTTCTTCTATGGGTTTTTTATGAACTCAAAACCATATTACTGATCGAAAGTAAAGTTCAAAGTTCTCAGTACAATCTTTCATGCCCTGTTTGAATTCCTGTGATGATTCTAAAATTATTCTTATTTAATTCCACACAATCTTTAAATCAGTTTATGTTAAATGATTTCGATTGTGTTAATGCCGGTTGATTGTCCCAAGATGATCTTCTTTGTTTTTTTCTCAAGCTTCTAGGCGACAAATGGAAAGTAAGGTACTTTTAGATTTGGAGAGGTTAAATAATAATCAAAACATAAAAATCACTACTGCTCTTTATCAAACTGTGGAAAAGGCTGAAAATTTGATTCAAAAAATTTATGAAGAGCTCCATGAACTCAAAATGATTTGCGATTATTTATATGAAATATCTGCTTATACATATTTTCACACCAAAAATAACCAAGCGCTCCTTTATGAGAGGCTGCATGGGCTTGGAATAGTAAGAAAGATTTTTTTAAATAGTAAAATATGTCTACCATATTCCCCCAAATTAATTTAATAAAACTACAATAAAAAGTTAGGAAATAGAGCTGGGAAACTCCGATGACTAGACGAGGTTGGCCTGAGGCGTCATGTTTTATTTTTTTTTACTCAAAACTTTTGATGACAATTTACACGATTTTTCCAAAAAAAAACCCCGGACACGCAACACCAATTGATAGTAAAGTCGCACGTGAAAAAGAGAAGAGGAGAACACAATATGCCTTGGCTAATGGGTTATCCGTACACAATAAAATACTGCTTTACAAACAAGTTCTCAAATCTATCTGGAGATATGGGATTCAGCAATGGAGGTGCACCAGTTGTAGCAATACATTGTCCCTATGACCTCTATATATATTAGATATTTTGTATTGATATATGCATCTACTGTTATACTCGTACTGCTGTTATACTATTAATACTGGCAATGAAAATACTAATAATTAAAAAAAAACAAATACAATGAACATAGATGGGCATGAAATTGCTAACGAGCTCGCCAGGAAGAGGTTGACTGACTTGGTTTTCCTGCCCGGTCATAGACATCCACCTGACTGTTTTTAAAGGGGAAATGCACAACTTATTTCTCAGGAAAGCGCAGAAGAGATGGAGCCACATTTCTTCGCAAAGCCATGCCTGGCTTTAAATGTAATGGAGAATATTGATGAGATTTAGGTCCGCGGCTGTTGAAGAAATGAGCACTAAGCGACCTTAACCGCCTACCTGCCAAACCTGCACATTTACAGAGAGAGTGCACAACATTCTCCTTCTTTGAAAAGACCCCACAGCTACGAGTTAAGAAATTGAATGACGTGGAGTTTCCAGGACTTTCTGCGTCCTGCGTCCATTGTACTGGGGACAAAGGATTTTCGAAATAGCACAAGAAGGAATGGAGCTCCATCTCTTCTGCGCTTTTCTGAGAAATAAATTGTGCAATTCCCTTATAACAACAGTCAAGGTGATGTCGATGTCTAAGAACAATTCAATCGACCCCTAATCGTTCTATCTTCCTATGCCCTGAAACCCAGATCAGAGAAATTTTAACAGCACACCCAAGAGATTTTATCTCCTGATCTCCTCCTTACAGGAGTTTACTAGTTTCCAGATTCCAGCTTGGAGCCGTCAGAGCTTTCTGCTTCGTTTTGTTTACTGTTTTATCACAGTCAGTTAGTTGTTTTAATGCAAAATGACTTTCGTCGTTGTTCATTCCTGACCGTCCCACACCATGTGCACAGACAACCTGATTAAGCTGATACGTGTAAGCTGAGTCCACTAGAGATGTCACACGAAAAGTGGTCCAAGCCGCACAGGGCACAGCTTCTGCCCACACTTGGCTCCCCCTATTTATGGTGTGCGTCTTGGTGATGTTCCTTTAAAACGACTCCGAACGACAGATGGTTATTTCACGGCACAAATACTCGAATGTTTGTCATTGCCTGTCGAGGGGCGGCCGCTATTGGAACAAAAAAATGTGTATCAATTGGTATTATATGCCCGGTGCTTCGATCCTGTGTATTTCTGAATAGTAGTCACGCACCAAGGTTTCGGTTAAGAGGTTAGGTTACTTTGATTTAAAAAACTAGTTTTTTTTACTTTCAAATAATTTTCTTTTACTGGTTCCTTACGACCTCAAAAATTATATCCCAAACGATTATGCCGGGAAATTTTCGTCTGTACTATATTTGCAATTTTTGCATAGCAGTACTGGTTTTCTTTAAAACTTTAATTCCACTAACCTCAAAGCTGCACTTTTCAATTTTGTACCAATTCACTTGAATTTCTAACTATAAACTAAATCAAAATTTACAAAGGCTGTATATCCAGTCGTGAAGCTTCCATATACAGAGAAGTTATTCCAAAAACACTGCGCAGCCGTACATTCAATAGGCATCATCATCATTTAGCGTTACACCCACGCCGGGTTGCCTTCTGTACGATATTCCTTCAGGTGCCTCTCTATCTTGTTAGATATTTTCAGTTGATCACTTCGAGCGTTCGTTTCAACACCTCCAAAAGTGGATTTACTTAAGGCGTGCCGCCGGTGGTCTAGAAATTTCAAAAAATCGATTTTTTTGTTTTTTCGATATTTCGAAAGTTTAATACCTTAAGAATACACTGTGAAATTTTCACGTGAAAATTCCCAATATTATAGCTTCTACAGCCCATTAACTAGGTAGACAGCGGCCCGCGCGCTCCTGTACCTCAAATTTTAAACTCATCAATCACGAAATATGCAGTAGCCTACAAACATTTATCAACAGATGTCTGCGCATTATTCACCGCATATTTTAGCCAAGAGTTATCACCAACGAAAATCTTTTAAATATTTCAATGTGCAAGCCCATCGCAACTGATATCAAAGAAAGGAAATGGCGTTGGATTGGGCACACCTTGCGCAAAGAACACAATGACATCGCAAAGATGGCCCTAGAATGGAATCCACAAGGCTCCAGAAGGAGAGGACGACCACGAACCACTTGGATGCGATCAACACACGCGGAATACCAATCAAGATGTTCCTGGCATGAAATTCGAAAAATTGCACAAGATCGCTCAGGTTGGTCTGAGTTTGTTTCCGCCCTATGCTCTGATTAAGAGCGGTATTTCCTCATATAACTATATAAATCATTTCATGTACAAACTATTTATTGTTAATTTGACAAGAGATATCAAGGAATAAAAAAAAAAAATCTCGAAACGACTTTTTTCGGCCTGGCCTTGTCAAAAAAAACTATTATTTTGAACCGAATCGTCTGAAATTTTAATGTGTTGTTCACAAGATCAACGGCTATCGCCTGTACAAGAATCATATTATTATTTCAATTATTTCGAATTTTTTTATTAAAATACTAAAAAAACTCGATTTTTAGAGTGTCAATTTCAAACCCGCTCCATTTTGTGAATTTTTTTTATTCTGGGACATAGCTACAGTCATACTGATTAATAAGGTTTTTTTTGGTTTTTGTATTACAGATAAAAAGAAGAGCCAAAATGGACAACACCGTCCAGGACCAATTTTTCGGGAGGTTCAACTTCAGCGGCACTTTTTAAATTATTAAAATTACAATATTTTTTTTTCATTTTTGTATGTAAAAGAAGTTAAATCAAAAACCTATAAAATTTAAATATCGTTTTTAATTTTGTTGTTGTAAAAAAAATGTCTCCAAATACCCTAAATTTTCGAGCTCTAGACCACCGGGACCTCTTAATGTTGTATTTTGCGACCTTCTTCGCTAAACTCTTTCAAACAACACCTAATACTTAGTTTTTTGTTGGATAACCACGAGCCCAACTCTCTCTGCTGTTATCTCTATGTTTTCGAATAGTAGGTATAAGTTAAAAAAAAACCTCTTTTTAAAATCTAAATCTCTTTCATAAAAACCATTTTTCGGCCGCTAGAGTGATTTAGCCGCATAACACATCGACCATCAAGCGGATTTTACGAGAATCTTCACTGGAGGCCACTGTCTTACAGTGTTGCACTGCATGGCCCTATTTAGCAGAACAGTAATCGTGTGAGTCATCATAGCGCCGTGAAAATTCGATCAAAAATGTTTGCAATTATCAGGCTACTCTAAAGACATAAAAAATGTCAAGCAGTCGTATGGAAATGCAGGATAAGGTCTAATTAGAAACAGCTCCTATCGTACGCTTTTATGCACTGCGGCAGCACAGGAAGTAGTAGGTGTTGAAGAAAAACGTGCGACATGACACTCAATATATTAATTCTCTGCAGGACTTTTTTTGGCACAGAATTTTCTTAGTAGTTTGCTTCAAGATAGCCTGTGCGGCAAAAAAAAAATCAAAAAGCTTCACAATCTCATCGGCCGGAAAGGTAATGGCGACGAGTTTTTGGAATACAAACAGCGTTGTCCTCACGGATTTTTTAGAAAAAGGAGGAACGATCACTGGACAATACTACAGTGAGTTATTGAACCGCTATCACGAAAATTTCCCGTATTTGGCGAAAAAGAAGGTGCAGTTTCACCAGGATAACGCACCCGCACTTTCATCTGAAAAAAATCGAAAACCTCCACAATGGCCTACGCACAATATTAATTTCAATGCTTATTCTTTCACCCAAAAAAAAACATTCCTTTGCAAGCGTTTCAGCTTTTGTATTTTTTCACTTTACACGCAATCCTGTTGAGCGTATCACTCGGGTGAACTTCCATTGCATCTACTAAATATATCTTTAAGTAGTCTCCATTTATAGTAAAATATTTCAATGTACATATCTTCTCAAGCTGCATCACACTAACCATTTTGACACTAATTTGCACACAAAATCTCCAGTAGTAAATCTTTGTATTTTTCGTTTTTTGAGGCACGTTACGTTTTTCGGACGCGCCGTCGTTTGCGGTTTGTGGTGAGTTAAGAACTGCTGCTGCAACATAGGTAAACACGCCAATTTATACTTGAAAGCAGCACTAAATATTTTTTTTTCCTTCGCATTTGTTTCCGCGCCCATTTTCCAAAACAAACTTAATGCTATGCCATCAAACAACGTCAAAAAATAAACAACAACAATCACGCAAGACAAATGTACTAACATTGTGTTTTTTTATATTTTCATTTTATTTTTTTAATTTTTGATTTTTTGCAAACTGTTTGACTACATTTTGGACGTTGCTGAGCTAATCGGCATTAGGTTGTCGGTTTGAGTTGCTGTCATAATGGTTGCTTTTGTTTTTGTTTTTCATTGCTATTGCTGCTGTTAATGAACGCAGAGAACAGAATAAGCTTTGAAATTTGATGCTCCTCAAACTTAAGGAGCATACGCCGCTCCAAGATGCGGCGGCGGCAGAAGCAATGCGTATAACACCGATCGACTGACTGAAGCATTGACTGACTGACGCATTGACTGACTGACGCATTGACTGAGTGATGCATTGACTGATGAGGTAATTGATTGACCGGCTGTATGACACTCAACGCCGCTTTCTGGTTATTTGCATTGGCAGCACCAGCAGCAGTAGCCTTAGCTGGATCAACAATTGCTGCATAGCTTGTAGCCGTGTTGACAGCGGCTGGCGCTTCAGCCAACCAACGCGTAAACTCGAAAATTGAGCAGATCACAAGTGTCATGAAAAATTATAACCATATTTTCTCAAATGATTTCAAAGACATTCTTTATCGCAGCAATCAACAGCTCTATGCAGTTGATTTTCTGCTGTTGTTGTAATGGTACATATTTGCTTTGCAGCCATCATTTGGCTTCTCTTCTTAAAAGGCATCAAAAATGTTGAAGCTTATTCTTATGTAAATTTTTTCCGTGCAAAATAAATAAAACAAACGTCGTATGTGCATACATACATACATACATACATACATATGCGTGTGTGTGTATAAGAAGAAACCAAAACACTAGAAGCATTTGTCAACAACAACAACGGAAAACACCTTGCATTTTGTTAGATAATAAACCAAATTTGCACTGACATTCCGCAGTTAATAATTACTCACTTAAACAACGACAACTCAAGAGAATCAAATAAATAATGATATTAAAACAGAATATTTTAAAGACAAGACGCAGTGGTGGGAGGAGGAAATAGCAGTGGTAGAAGAAGTAGCAAAAATAGCATAAAAAATGTATGTAGAGAGGGCAGTAGCGCATGCAACGGAGGAGATGTGGGGCGTAAATATTCCCCAAAACATAGCGGCAGGATTAATTTCTAAAAATAATAGCCGCCAGAGTGGCTTTTATTTGCAACCGAATTCACTTTTATATCTTCTAATTACAGGGTCCGGCACTAAAAGTGTAATGATTTGGGCCGCTGTAACCGCAGATGGGTGCTCTTCAATCATTTTCATCGAGTCTGGCTTCAAGGCAAATGAGAAATATTATCGGGAAAGTATTCTGGAGGTTACTTCGATGCCGTGGGCAGACAAACATTTCGGCCAGGGACGTTCCAACGGGACTCGGCGCCATCTCACAATGCTCGAGTGAACCAAAAATGGCTAAAAAACAACGATCCGAACTTCATAACGTCCACACAATGGATCTCAAATTCACCAAACGCGAATTCGATGGATTATTCTCTTCTGCCCATTTTGGAGAGCAATGTCCGAACTAAAAGCTTCACCAAAAAAGCCATTGTCCGCGAGTTGCCCAAAATACCTGCAAACCACATTCGGGCAGCTGGCGATTCGTTTCTGGACATTCTCAAAGCCATGGTTGGTTGGTTAAAGTGGTGATTCTTCCAGAATCCAACTAGCGCTTTCGCGCCATTTTGTTGCCACATCCTCGTTGCCAACTTGTTTAACGGTTTTTTATAGCATAACTATATCCAGTCTGTGCGGTTAAGGAACCTTATTAGGTTGTTAACGTCTAAGCCAGATAGTTGTTCGAGATTCTCGAACAGCGGTTGGCCCAGGGTTAACAGTCTGTCCTTCCATAGGGCAGGGCATTCACAGAGGAAATGGAAGATTGTCTCCTTTTTCTCCGGTTGTTTACAACTGTGACAGTATGTATTGTGAGGGATACCTATTTTGGCTGCTTGTTCTCCGATAGACCAAAAGCCAGTTATGACTGCCGTTAGTCTCCAGGCGTCCCGTCGTTTCATTCTTATTAATGCCGACGATTGCTTGAGGTTGTAGGTGGGCCATAACGTTCTGCTAATTTTGCATTTCGTCTGGACTTTCCACCTACAGTCAGCGATTCGGAGGTATTTTTGGGAAATTGTGCTCTTGACTGCACCTAATGGTGTGAGTACCGATTCTGCAAGAGCGTTATTCATGGCAGATCCCCCTCTTGCCAGTTCATCTACTTTTTCGTTACCTTCAATGTTCCGATGTCCCGGGACCCAGATTAAGGTAACTTTATGGTTTTCACTCAAGATGGTGAGGCTATTCCTACTTTGTTCCACCACTTTGGAGGTTGTTGTGGCCGAACCCAGTGCCTGGATTGCAGCTTGGCTATCCGAAAGAATAGCGATATTACCCTTAAAAGAGAACTCTGCGATTAGTAGCCTGCAAGCTTCCCCAATCGCCAGGACTTCCGCCTGGAAGACACTGCTGGTACTAGGGAGATGCACAGATTTCTCAATTTTAAGTCTATGAGAATATATACCAGCTCCAACACCGCAGCCCATTTTACTTCCATCCGTATAGACTGTAGTGTCGAAGTTGTTTAGAGAGAATCCCTTATTCCATTCTTCCTTAGTTGGAAAGAGAGTGGCAAAATTCCTATTGAAAGTTACCGTCGGGACGATGTAGTCAGTTCTCACCGAGATTAACTGAGTTTGTCGCAATAATAGACTAGCATGACCATACGTTTTTTCTCTCCAGCGACCCGCTTCGTTTAACCTAAATGCACTCATGGTTGCCGTCTTCTTAATATGTAAAGCCATAGTCAGGGAAAAGGTGGTCATATCAAGCAAAAGTAAATTGGTTCTTAATTTTGTATTATTTTCACACTTTTTTTACTCTTGATTCTTAATGAGTTGTCCAATAGTTTGAAGTCCAGTCCATTCTCTTATGTTCCTTAACCAAGGCATTTGATTCCTTCCTACGCCACGTTTACCCTCAATTTTGCTATGCGCAATGAGTTGCAGCAATACATATTTGGGTTCACGTGTGATATGCCCGAAATATGCGGTAAAGCGTCGAATTATTGTCGTTAAAAGCTCGCTTTCCTTATTAAGTTTACGGAAAACTTCTGAGTTGCTAATCTTTTATGTCCAAGATAGTTTTAACATTCTTCGATACACGTGGGCGAATATCCGGTTTTTGAGGAGGAGCGAGCAGGACGCCCGGCAGGCGTGGTTACCGAGGAAATCATTCAAAAAGTCAATGACATGATGCTCGCTGATCGACAAACAAAAGTGCGCGAAGTAACAGAGGCTATAGGTGTATCGACCGAAATTGGCGATGAAAAAATTGTCGGCTCGATGACTAGCGCGGTTGCTCAAAGCAACAATAAGCGAATGCAGCTGTTAATTTCGAAGCAGTCTTTGGAGCAGTTTAAACGAAATCCGAAGAAATTTTTGCGTCGAGTTGCCCCCAATGATGAATCCTGTATTCATCATTACTGTATTCATCATTACACACCAGAAACTAAGCAACAATCAAAACAATCGATTTCTCTCGGTGGATCTGCTCCAAGGAAGGCGAAGATAGTCCCATCGGCCGGAAAGGTCATGGCGATCATTTTTTGTGATGCGAACGGCGTCATCTTTATGGAGTTTTTAGAAAAACGAAGAACGATCACTGGACAAATCTACAGTGAGTTATTGGACCGCTTTCACAAAAAATTGAAGAAGACATGGCCGCATTTGGCGAAAAAGAAGGTGCTGTTTCACCACTATAACGCACCCGCACTTTCATCCGGAGTTGTCGCCGCTAAATTGCGTGATTTACGTTATGATTTGCAGCCGCACCCCCCGTATTCACCCGATCTGGCTCCCTGTGACTTTTTATTCTTCTCTAACATGAAAAAATGGCTCGTGGGAAAAACTGTAGTTCAAACGAAGAAGTAATCGACGAGACAGAGGTGTATTTTGTAGAGTTCGACAAATCCCATGTTTTGGAGGTGTTAAAAAATGGTCGGATTGTTGGGAGAAAAGTATCTTTCTAAAATAAAAAAAAAAATTGAAAAAATAGTGTCTTCATATCAAACACAGGCACTTTTGAACCCCTCTCGTATAATATTCGTTACATTACAGTTTTTTTTTCAAATGCAGATTTCCAAAAAGTGCATGCGACAAATTAAAAGTCCATTTTGGTAGATCAGTGTTATACAAGTTATGACTCACAATAAGATCGCCACATATCCAAAGACTAAACCAATAATTCGCTAAACAGAGCTATTGTTGAGATTTAAGTAATAATTAGCCTCTGCAATTACTCTTTTATGCTTTTTCGACCTTAGAACGATAAGCGATAAATCTTCGTTTTGCTACAGTTTGTTTAGTGGCACTTCGAAAAGTTGCTTCTCTATTATACGATTTTTTTTCAATAGTTTCTGTTAAAAATTGCCCTAGCACGCCACTACAGATACGAGGTGTGCTCAAAAAGTATCGCGAATTTTGTGTTTTTTTCAAAAATTATTTAGTTATACATTAATATCTATTTTTCCCCATTCAAAGTAATCCCCATGAGATATTATGCACTTGTGCCAACGTTTTTGCCAATCTTTGAAGCACTTCAAAAAATCATTTTATTTTTTTTATCTTGTTCAGTTCCTCCTTCGATGCCGTCTTTATATCGTCAATCGTAGCGTAGCGTCGTCCTTTCATGGGCCTATTCAGTTTCGGGAACAAGAAAAAGTCACAGGGGGCCAGATCTGGGGAATACGGTGGCTGTGACATCATTAGTGTGTTGTTTTTGACCAAAAAGTCGCGCACAAGAAACGATAGTCAATTTTTGTTCTTCCACAAATCCGGGCGTTTCTGGCGGATTGCTTAGCGCAAATTGCGCATAACTTGCAGGTAATATTCCTTATTGACCGTTTTACCCTGTGGCAAGAACTCATGATGCACAACGCACCTGCGACTGAACTTGGCGCGCTTTTTTCGGTCTTGGTTCGTGCGCCAGCTTTCATTGAGATGATTGAGCTTTGATTTCCACGTCATATCCATAAACCCACGATTCGTCACCAGTTATGACCCTCTGGAGCAAATTTGGGTAATTTGGGCCGTCGCGGACAGAGTCCAACATCTCATTAGCAATGTTCATGCGATGCTACTTTTGGTCGAAATTGAGCAATTTTGGTACGAGTTTTGCGGCGACCCGTCTCATGCTCAAATCATTGAAGAAATCGAATGGCACCAGCCAATCGATATTTCTAGGTCCTCAGCAACTTCTCTAACGGTGATTCGACGATTGGCCAATGCCTTTTTTTTCACTTCATCAATTTTTTCGTCTGTTGTTGAAGTGCTCGGGCGTCCGGCACGCTTTTCGTCCTTCACATCTTCTCGGCCTTCTGATAACATTTTGTACCACCGATAAATGTTGCTTTGGTCTAAAGTAGCTTCTCCGTATAACAGTCAACATTCGGAATGCATCCGTTAATTTAATTTAAATTAATTTCGTTTTTCACACAAAATTTGATACAGGTTCTTTGATCCATCTTTTCGAATAGGTAAAAATCGAAGAGGAGCCGAAACACGTGCAAGCAAAGCAGCTGTCAACAATTAACTAATCTTTCAAAATGGCCCAACTCATCGGCATGAGTGAGAGATATGAATACCAACATAAAAAATCGAAATTCGAATATACGTAACCGGCGAAAATTCAAAATTCACGATACTTTTTAAACACACCACGCATATTATTAATCATTGCCTTTCTACCACAGAAACAATTGACAAAATGGGTAAAGCTAAAATGTATCTTGTCAATCTGCCTGTTTAGCTGCCTAAATTAGACAAGTCATAGAAATATTTAATTGCAGACCAGGCTAATTGTGAAGAATTACTGCTTTGATTGAATGATTGAATGGCGGAATAGAAATTGGAATTTTGTATGTTGGAATGTAGAATTTACTGAATGTGCTGTGATGGGCGCACTAACCATTTATTTTTTTATCTAAGACTCGCACTGTTCGTATCCGCATTGATACTTTTCCATAGTTTACGGTATAAATGCCAAAGGTGATGCCAACAGAAACTTTTCCAAGTCTAAATATTTGTACACCCTACGGAAGATTTATAATTTTTGCAAACGGCGTACGTAATTGTGGTAATTATAAAGTAGAATGAGGAGAGGTGTCTAGCTTGAGAAGATATGCGAGTTCCCAGAAGGTGACTTAAAAGCACAGACAAGCACTCGGCATCATTTGACTAAAAAACAATGAAACTTACACTCGTATGCTAAACTATCCAACACTAATCATATTAACTATCACCTCACAGCAAATAACTATATCACAGGGGTTTATTGACAAATTTTGATAATTTATTTCTTTCTACTTTAATTTTTGAGTTTAAAACTTACTTCTCTCTATTGATTCTTAAAACAAAATCCCTATTATCGCTGAATAAAAAAAATTCTCTTGTATAAGGCCAGTCTGAAACCATTTTGGACATATGTACGTTGTTCAGATAACATGTATGGTATGTGGACTTAGGTTAGGTTTGGTAGTGCTGGCTGATATGTAAAAAGATCTCACTTAGACCTCTAGGATCCATTGTATTACCAGTGCTATATATATGAGTGGTCAGTTCATAAGTTCGTGCTTATTTTACCCATAATTTCACTTTTGTACGATTTTTGCATACAAAAAATTATTCGCGGAGTATAACGGAACTATTTATATTTTCTTTGATACATTGTGCATTCAACAAGTGATTTTAATCGCGAATAGAAGCACGTGTTGTTAAAAACTAAAATGGAATCTTCGAACGCGTATAAGAGGCATATTTTGTATTTTTTTTATAAAAGTGGTAAAAATACAACAACTGCTGCTGCAGAAATAAACACTGTTCACGGAGTGGCTACCGTGTAAGGATTGCGCAAAAGTGGTTTTCAAGATTCCGAAGTGGTAACTGCGACGTAGAGGATGCCCTGCGCGCTGGTCGTTCTGAAGTCTTTAAGTCCGATATCTTGCTCGAACTCGTGGAAGCCTAGCCAAATTTGACAGTCGATATGATAGCTCAGAGGTTAAATTCATCGCATGGAATAGTTCACAGGCACCTGGTTCAGTTGAGAATGGTTTGAAAGCTGGGAAAATGGGTTCCGCATAGACTTTCCGTCGCCAACCTTCAGCAGAGAGTTAATGTGTGTTCTCAGCTGCTACTACGGCTTGAAAATGAAAGTTTGAAAGTTTGAACCGTATCGTTACTGGTGATGAAAATTGAGTATTTTACAATAATCTTGTTCGCAAACGCCAATGGTTTGATAAAGATAAAACACCAGAACCAACCCCTGGAAATGGCCTTCACCCCAAGAAGATTCTCCTGTCTATTTGGTGGGATATGGCCGGTATTGTTTATTATGAACTTCTGGAACCAAACCAGACGATAACTGCTGATTATTATTCCCATCAGATATCAAACCTGAATGAGACGCTTAACAAAAATCGACCGTCTTCAGTGAATAGACGCAAAGTTTTGTTTCGCCACGACAACGCCACACCTCATACCGGAAGGCAAACATTAGGCAAGCTGAACGAGCTCGGATGGGAGCTAAAGCCGCATCCACCATACTCTCCGGATATAACACCTTGTGATTATCACCTTTTCAATTCAATTACATATGGGTAACAAGAACTACTCCTCAAAAGAAGCTATAAAAAGGGATATCGAAACTCCAAAAACAAAAAATTTTTGAGCAGGGAATTAAAAATTTGCCTAAACGTTGGGAAGACATTGTAAATAATGAAGGAAAATATATTATTGATTAATAAATACTTTAAACATCTTTTTTACTCATTTTAAAACTACCTTTAAAAAACGAATGAACTTATGGACTAACCGATACTTACAAATCCACCTTCGCAAACATACAATTTTTTTTTTCTTTTTTGCCAGTGCCCAAATTAGTATCATAAGTATCAGCCTAAACAATGCAATACGAAATCGGCAATATGCATAAAAGAAGAAGACCTAAGCAAGTTGAAAATTTTAATTCACCCAATAAAATTTAGAAAAACTTTCAACTACAACTAAATGACGTACTTACCTAATTTCATTCTTAAGTATTTATGTTAATTTATTCTCTTTATATATGGTTTCCGTATGCGGCAAGTCATAAATAAGTTCAAATGTGGCCGTTGACTGGACGAAATAAACAAAGATTTTAAGCAAATGTGTTACATTTTAAATTTGGACTAATCTGTATCATTATCATTATTTCTATTGTGAAGTGTTTCTTTAGTAAGCTAAACATTTTTCCCTCGCTTATTATCTATGTGCGCACAGAGTCTGAAATGAAAAAGTCCCTCATAAAAAACATTTGCCATTCGGAGTCGGCTTAAAACTTTAGATCCCTCCTTTTGTGGAACAACATCAAGACGCACACCAAAAATAGGAAGAGAAGCACGACCAAACACCCAAACGCGCGTAAGCGCCAATTATACATATAGGTATATACTTATATATATGCGCAGGGTGTTTCAGCTATCTGTGAATAATGCCAGGGCAAACAGAAAGATCAAACTTGGAGACGAACAAGTAGACGGTACATATTGGAGTTTACTACTTCAACTACCGAACCAACTTGTTATTATAGCAAGCACCCTTGTGCACGACATCCCGCGCGTCGGAGCCAAGGCGGCTAAAATTTTACTCGAAAGTTCCTTATCTAGAAAAGCTGAGCCATGGTTAAATGCGCAGTCTCTATACTAAACAGACATAAACGCACATACAAAAGCAGGTGCAACTTTTAATACCGTTAGGTTTAGTAATTCCAGGTGAAACGATAAAGTCAATCAACTGCCTTTTGACTTGGGCACGAAGATCAGAAATGTGGGCACAGAAAGTGGCTGAGAAGAGTACCACAAAAATAATTAGTAGCAAAAGCCAGCAAACCTTTCACCTTAACTGGCGGTGCGTCGAACACACTTGTTGCTATATTATGTATTCGCCAAAATATTCAGAATCAAAAAGTTATACGTATTTGGACTAATTCACTTTTCTCCAAACAATTCTAGTCCAATTCTTATATTAACTAACCCCGCGCAGAGGTGTTTAACGCACTTTGATTATTAAAAAAATTTTTTTTGGAAGTTCTCAATGAAATGTTCTCGTTAAAATTTGGGTCCCTTTATCTTCCGTGATTTATCTCCTAATGTCTCTCCTATTGTTCACTCTGCAAGCCCAAGCATTTCAGACAACAATCGCCTTTCTGATGCTCTGAAAGATCCCCAGGGCCCTCGATCAAGCTTTCTGATTCTTGCTGAGTGTTCTCATAATTCTACAAAAAATATCCAACGATGGACTTCCCAAGTTCTAACCCCTAAATATCGTGCCTACTACACCCTGCATATCCTTTAAAAGCACGTTTACTACTATCTGTTCAGATTTCGCTGGAAATGTTCGTGCAACTATTATTGTTATTATGAGGGGATTTAGCACTGCGACCTGAAAGATCTATTGTACCCCCTTCATGGATTCAGGCTATTCCTTTGAGCTCAACTTCCTCAATAAATTTTAGTGTTTGTTCTATTTTATTGAGTTTTATTTCCCATTCAGGTGCGATGGTCCAGTCTAGAATGCTGCAGAACAGCAAAGAGTTTTATGAAGGGTTAAAGAGTTTTCTTCTAAAACTTGTAAGATAAGACGTTCGGTTGATGGTCGGTAATTGTTACAGGACACAGCCCATGGGCCAGCCAGCATATGACCACCAATCATTGACGACCCGATGTGCCTGTCAAGGCTGCTAATTTGATTTCCGATGTCAATTGAATGTGTAATATTCCCAAGCTGGAGGATATTTTTAGATTTGCCAAAGAATCTGGAAAATTTTCACAGGACTAGCTATCTCTGTCTCTGCCTCTATTCTATCATATCTTTTTCTCTCTGTTGCTTCTCTTTTTTCCTCCTTCACTATCTACCAGTTTACTTTGCAGAGCTTTAAACACAATGGCTTTTTAGCCTGAGTGTTTTAGGAGTTACCTATCTCTCGGTGCTTCTTGGTTCGCCTTTTTCAAATTTTAAAAATATGTTTACCGAGTTGGGTACGATGCCAGCACATGTTTGGCGATTTAATCTTCCCCCTACAGAAGCTGCAAGTTCCATTGGGGTATATTCCCAGGTTAGTGAGATGATAATTCAATCTACAATGTCTTGTTAGAATTCTAGTGATAATTCTAAGCAGCGCTCAAAGGATATGTGGAATGCGGCATGAGACTTGGGGGCCGAGATTGTGAAAGAGATGAGGCGTCTGGAAAGACTGAGGCTGTCCAGCGGCAGCTAATCGTCTTTCCTCTCCCGCGATGTAATACTTGAGGGTACCCCTGCGGAAAGAGGATATTTGAATAAACAGGCTTGGTTTCAGAAGGCCACTTGAGTGTAGCGCGCTACCACAACGTGTATGAAAAATAAAAAACGATCTGGATTTATTGTTTTTGTTGTTGTTGTAGCAGTTTACTAAGCCCTACCGGTGCGGTATAGTCACCGATCGTCATCGTCTAACTCATCTAACGGTTAAGCCCAGGAAACATGTTGTCTACTACAATAACCAGAGCGTAATTGAGCGGCTGCCGCCCCAGTAAACTTGCCCTGTCTAGTGCACTGAACCTAGACCCCGTCTATCAAGATTTATTCATTTATGGTGATGTCATACCAGCTCAGGTGATGTCAAACGTTGTTGTCACCCCATTTATATCATACATCACACAAATGAAGAGGCGTTCCCATGACAGTCTGTTCTACGTAACCAGAAAGGCCCGTACAGACTCTTCAGCAGCATTCTCCGTATATATATGAGGATTGCTCATGATGCTACAACAACAACAATAACAAATGAAGAGACCACAGACTTATCATATTCATCAGTGTTTAAGTTTTGTATAAATTTTGTTTCGTTCTGCAACTTCAAAGCAGAGCTTATCGATGTTTCGTTACTCTGGACGAAGCATGGATTCATCACCATGGATGTATGAGCAAGCGCGCCAGCGGACTTGACGTCGTAAATCAAAGTCGAAGAAGCTCAATGTGACTAGCAATGGCAAACGTGCATAAATTGGACCAACGATTGCTTCCTAGCAGCTTCTTTCCATAGATTTCAACTTTTTACACTATAGAGTTTTCCAATAAGAGGAGTTATTTTGATATTAAAAGAAAAATGCTATTTTTTAATATAAATAATCGGATGTTTTTTTCATTATAATGAGGAAGGTATGTCGTTAATAGTGGAAAATAACATCAGGCAAGTGACCACCACGACCACGCTTACAGAACAATATTTTTTTAATGAAATTTTCCATAACCGAATTGCAAAGCGACTGCCCTATGTCCTCGATAGCCTTGCGAATTCCATCTTTGAGATCTTGAATCGACCCTGGGTGTTGCTGTAGATCTTCTCTTTTACGTGGCCCCAAAGAAAATAGTCACAAGGTGTTAAATCACAAGATCTCTGTGGCCAATTGTGATCCCCTTTTCGAGAGATAACACGGTCTGGAAACTTTTCTCGCAAAAGATCAATGCTTTCGGTGCTTGTGTGGCATGTAGCGCCGTATTGTTGAAAATAAACGTTGTCCAGATCAACACCATCCAATTTCGGCCATAAAAAATCGTTAATCATCTTTCGATAGCGCATTCCATTCACCAATAACATCTGTTATTGGAAAACCCTTTATTTCCTGTTTCGAAAGATAAAGGAGTACCTCGGCGGTAAGAAATTTGAGTAGAATGAAAAGAGAATTGCAGCAAGCAAAGACTATTTTAACTCGAAAAATCGTCTTATTTGTTGAGCATAAAAAAAATTCAAAATCGTTGCTTGGTGCAAGTGAAGGAAATTATGATAAAATTGCGTTCTTCATTTCAGCTATCAAGGATCTATTGATTCACCCTCGTTTGTGACTGATATTCCTACGCTTAGTCGTCCCACCGTTAAACACTCATTAGCAGCCAATATTACCTCCCATAGAGGTGCCATACCCAAACTAGCAACAAGTTGCCAAACCGTAATTTATATTTTTAATTTAAAAAAACCTACTTCTATTGTATTCTTTCACAAAAGAATAATTACAATGAGCTCGGGTTTTTTCATCACGAAAATGAAGTAGTTTATTTATTAATACCAATTTTGTGTTTTCCAAAAACAAAAATATAAAAAAAAAATATGTAAAACCAGATTTAACGCACAGCGTCAACGCTGTAGATCCATTAAAAATACTTTGCTTATCTAAAATACTTTGGTAGTACGCGTAGAAAAATTGAGCGCTTCATTGGTTTCATTGTAACAAACAAACTGTAAATGATTTTGATTTATGGATTCCAACCACCACCGATGACGTTTTAACATTTTATTGCCTGAAATTTATTAAGACATAATGGGTTAAACCGAGAGGTTTTAATTTTAAGCATCTAAAATGAGAGAAAGCTGGTGTGAGGGTGTGTGCGGCTATGTGTGAAGATGAATGACGTATTGTGATCAATTTGTAGGTTTCTAACTATATTCAGCATGAATAATAATCGACATTTTTGTTTATTTTTGATGTACCAAGCAAAGAAGAATGAATGAATAAAAATGGGTAAATTACAACAAAAAAATGGCACATACAAGGGGAGATCAAAAAGTTCACCAAATACAGACGTGGTATTGTAGAATTATGTAGGCAATTAGTTGCTCATTCTCCTTTAAAGCTATATCTTCTCTCTTCTTCCGGACCTCAATAGCTCGTGGAACATAGGGCATCAACCACGCCTATGCGCCATCTTTTACGATTCTTGGTAAGGCACTTTAATTCGCTCCAGTTCTTCCCGATGTTTCTAACTTACCTTTCGACTGTTCCTCTCCAAGTTTCCCTTGCCCTACCAGGCTTGTGACTAGCACTCACGAGAATACTCCACTCTAGTGCTTTTCGGGCAATGCATTTTTCGTTTTTGCGTAGATACAGCAAATCCACCTCCATTTTTGGCGTTTTATGAGCACTTCGACTGACTCCATTAACGTTTGATTTTTTTTAATCAGAATTTGCTATCGTGTTAGACAAAAATATACGGAAAATGTTCCTCAGGCAGCGAGTTAAGGAAACCTGGCGCCTCGAAGTGATGGACTTGGCCACTTTCCATGTGCAGCAAACGTAAAGCAAAATCGATACCACACTGGATTTGGAAAACCTCAATTTTCTGTAAGCGTTGAGGTTGAGAAGAGAACAGGCGGCCCCTGTCTTGCCATTTTGAGATTTTACATCTTCATCTGTACCACCAAAAGCTGCAACCTCGCTACCAAAATATGTAAATTGCTTTACACTTTCCACTGTAGCACCCGAAATGTTTACAAAATCCAGAACGTAATTAAGCCAAAATTTCGTGGTTCTCATAAGATAGCTGCAGCTCTTTGTGTGCAAAGGGTAGGGGTTGGACTCTGAGACGGCATTCCGGGGATAGGGAGTTTAGGAAGGTGGTAAGAAACTTCAGATGAATGTCGTTTAATGTCTGTCTGTACACTATCCGATCCATATCGATTCCAGAATTTGCAGTGGTGTTTGGTCCTGGATCTTGTCAGTGTAGTCGAAGAGATATGTGTTGACCCCGCATTCGGGGGTCGGAAGCTTAGGAAGGTGGTAAGAAACTTCAGATGAATCTCGTTTAATGTCTGTCCGTAACCCTAGAACGTTTAGGGAGGTTGTAAGAAACTTCAGATGATATGTAAATTGCTTTACACTTTCCACTGTAGTACCGATTGAGCCAAAATTACGTGTTTCTCACGAGACAGCTGAAGCTCTTCGCCTGCAATGGGTTGTGGTGGGGCTTTGAGACGGCATTCCGGGGATTGGGAGTTTAGGAAGGTGGTAAGAAACTTCAGATGAATCGCGTTTAATGTCTGTCTGTACCTTATCCGATCCATATCGATTCCCGATTTGTAGTGGGGTTTGGTCGTGGATCTCGTCAGTATAGTCGAAGAGATGTCCCCAAGCTCTCCTGGGAGGTGGCTCAGTCTCTAGCAAATGCATTTCAACCGGCCAGCCTGAGCGCTGCTGGTGTTTAATTGACTTTTTACATTGATTCAATATGTCATTTTAACATTTTTTTTTGTTTGAAGGAGTTGCCATAAGCTGATGACTCTCTTCCATAATGGTCTGTGGTGTTTCTCATTTGCTTTGCCTAGTTCTTAAACACGTAATGGAACTCAATTTTCTCCACACTTGATGTTTTCTTCTCGCGATATATCCAAGATGGATTAACCGATTTGACTGGTATTTAGTATTTGCAGTTATGTGTGGTTAAATTTCAAGGGCCGATGTTGAATGTGAACCACACCTAAACGTCAACGACGCCGTTGGACTTCTTTTTTTGGGGTTGGTATACGTCGACATCCCAGCAACAATTCAAGAGCTAAATGAGAGATGAGATAATTCAGCACGTTAACGGCATAGAACCTCACTTATGCCTCACGGTCATCGAAAATTTGGACCATCGGATGGAGGTGTGTCGCTGAGGCCGATATTATGTTCCATACGTAATTGAGCCATACCAATATTATCATAATAAAGAGAAATGACAATAATTTCCTAAAAAAAATTTTATTTTATTCAAAATCAGCACCGGCCCATGAAACTTAACTATCCTATGTCGCTAAGTAATGCTAAGTGAAATCTCCATCTCCTCACTCCAACGCCTGAAACTCTTCCATTCTGCGTACTTTTGATCTCCCCACGTTTACTTATTAAGATCAATGTAAACTGGCCAACAACCTGTTGAATAAATGAGATTGAGATATAAGATATGAAAAAGTTTTTTGAAAAATTATTAAAAAGATATTTATCTAAATTTGATACTCATACACTACTTCTGTGCTGAACAAAACCAAGCCAAGCGCGATGAGTTAATCAACTACCATGACGTGCGGACAGCTACTCGAGTTACATACATACGCGTACATGTATCAAATTGTTGGTCATCTGTGTAATTAAATGGAATTATAATTAACCGATACTTTTCATGGCGCCTACTTATGTATAGATGTACATTAGAGATGCCCTTTATTCAATTTTTTTATCTCTGAACATTTTTTGGTCCAATGATACCAAACTTTTTGTACTGAATACGTTTCAATGGAGCATTTGTATTACATATTTATAATTTTAAGATGTTCCTAGGATAATAATAAAAAATAAAAAAAACATATTGATAAGTTTGCATTATTATTATTTTGTTTTTGCAAATTAATTTCCTTTTTTTTTATAAAACTATGTATATTTCATTCTATAACAAAAACCATATAAATTAAAATTTGTAAAGATTCATCTAATATAGAATTCCCATCGAAGTTTTACACTTTTAATTCAGAATTTTTAGAAAATTTTTGGCTCTGCAGTTTTATAGCCCATTGAATTCTAGTGCAATAAAGTTCAAGTTTGCGGTGGCTCAAAATCTCCTTAGTTTTTGATATTTTTTTTTTTCATTGGCGTTGTTGCGCTTTTTCTCGACGAATGCACGACATTCTTTTCAGTGAATTTATTAACTCTACTTTTTTTACGAGTAGCTTGGAATTTGACTATAAAAATAATTAAAAACAAAAACGGAGTGGCATTCAAAGCAGCAGCGAGAGTCATAAGTAAGAGAAGAACCGCCAAATATTAAAACAAAAATTAAATCATAATTACTTTGTTGTTCAAGTGTGGGTCATCTCGGCACATTTTAATTTTGTATAAACGCTAACTTATTACGCCTACCAAATGCAGTAAGCGGCCGCGTAGCAGTTGCCCCGTTTTGTATTTTTTTTTTTCACAACTTTTAGCAGTAAGCGCCGAATTCCGCATCGGTAGCTCGTTAGTCACCCCAAGGTGCGAAAGCGTTGAAGAAGCCGCTTCAAACATTTTGGCTTGCCGAGCCTATGAATTTAATAACCTTATCGTTATTTGACTATTTACGGTTGTTGTTTTTGTATTTTTTTTTTTTTAATTATACGTAATTGGTGGCCGTGATAGATCTCGCTCAACACGCAGCATAATTTTCAGCAATAAGAATGCAGTGGAAAATATAAAAAGATATCAAAATAAGTAATTTAACAAAATAATAGTACCCCATTTTTATCAAATATATCACCTATCAATATAAGGGGTGTCCCAATAGCAACTTTTTATATTCAAAGATGCTTTAATTATACTTCGTCATGCCATAAATTCTGTGACAAGTTTTACAATGCATATGGCAAAAACGAATTGGCAGAAAAAAGTTCCAATATATTTTCTTTTGTTTCGTATGAATTGTCTACTCATAAATTACACTCAGTTTCGCTTGTTAACAATGGAGTGGGGAGCTAAGGAAAGTCGTGTGGTAAAAGTGCGAGTTAGATTTACGAATTGCTGAAAAAACTTAATATTTCGAAAAGTTTGTTTACTGCACGATCAATCGTTTTTCCCAAACGTCTGAAGTGACAGACAGAAAACGACGTGGTCATCCTCGCTTGGTTCGAACCAGTGCAGCCAGAAAAGCAAGAAAGAATTCGCAGAAATGCGTCGACCGATCCATGCCAAGACTAATTAAAGATCATCTCCACATGAAAGGCTTCCATCGCTCAACTGGTCATCTTTTGACAACGCTCTTGAAGAAAATTAGACTCGATAGACGCAGGCAGCTTCTTCGGTGACACGCGGTCAATGGCCATGGAAATATTCTTTTCACAGATGAAGTTTTTTTAAGCAAAACTACAAAATCTATGCTAAAACTTCTAAAGACATAAAAAATTCTGTTCCAAGGATTCAGCGTGGCCACCATCCAGCCTCCGTAATGATATGAAGGGGAAAGCGTAACATCTCTTCATTTCTGCGAAAGAGAGGTTAAAACCGGGTCAGAAGGTACCAGGAGGATGCCTTAGAAGGCGTGGTGAAGCAGTTGAGTTGTACTCTCTTCAATGGAGAGCATTGAACCTTCCAGGAAGACTCCGCCCAGCGCATAGCAATTTTTCGGCAGGGTCAACTTCAGCGCCTTTTTTAAAACTATTAAAATTATTATTATTTTTTTTAATTTTTGTATGTAAGAGATGTTAAATAAAAAGCGTAAAAAATTTAAATATCGTTTTTCAATTTTTATTGTAAAAAAAAATTCCTGAATATACCCTCAATTTTCGAGCTTTAGACCACCAAGACCCCTGAAGGTCATGCCAGTATATTATTGCGACAAACTCAGTACACTTCGGGGAGGACTGATTACATCGTCCCAACGGCGCCATTCAATGGCAAATTTGTGACTCTTCTTCCATCTTGAGAGAAATGGAGTGAGGAACTTTCGCTAAATAACTTCGCTGGTCTATACAGATGGTTTAAAAATGGATTGTGGGATTGGAGTTGGTAAATATTCTCATAGGCTTAGAATTGAAAAATCTGTGCGTCTTCCTAGCACTTGCAGTGTCCTCCAGGCGAAAGTATTAACACTAGGGAAAGCTTGTAGGCAACTTATCGCAGACTTCTCATTTAATGACAATATCGCCATTCTTTCGGATAGCCAAGCTGCAATCCAGGCACTGGATTCGGCTACAACAACCTCTAAGGTGAAACAAAGGAATAGCCTTACCACCATAGCGTTAGCTTAATCTGGGTCCCTGGGCATCGGAAAATTGAAGAAAACGAAGTGCCGTCAAGTGGTCAATCTGCCGTGAGTTACGATCTTGCAGAATCGGTATCCCAGCATTGGATGCAATCAAGAATGCAATCTCTTCAAAATATCTACGGATCGCGTATTGTAGCTGGAGAGACCTGACGACATGCAAAATTAGCCCACAAGTCCACAAACAAACGTCTACATTGATAAATATGAAACGAAGGGATGAATACAGACTTATGGCTTCTGGCCCATAGATAAGTAAGCAGCCAAAATGGGTATTCCCATGAGTCATAGTTGTAATCAACCGGAGAAAAAGGAAACTAGATGTATTCCCCTTACTCTGTGAATGTCCTACCCTATTGAAGGCGAGAATGTTAACCCTTGGCAAACTGTTTTTAGAGAACCTCGAAGAGCTGGCTGGTATAGACATAAACAACCTTTTAAGGTTTCTCAATCGCACAGACTGTATATAGTCGTGAACGAATAGCCGTATAACGTGTTGGTAGCGAGGGTGTGGCAACAAAATGGTGCGGAACCTTAACGACTCTAAGCAATTATTGGTTATGGGAATAAGTTTCCGTTCTTTCTTTGCCAAAGTTACGAATTATTTAAAGAATTAAATAATAAATGATATTATATGAAGACATTGGAAGCTACAACTTTACTCCATCTTCCAAGCAGCATACGGATTCCTCTGACGAAAAATTTGAGTTCTTTTGATTCGACTTGATCCATTCACTGAGCCAGTTTGCGATGTTCTCGTACGAAGTGAACCACTCTCTAATAAGGGCTGACTACATTGATCGGAACAGATGGTAATCCGAAGATGCAATGTGTGTGGAATACGGCGGGTGAGGCTAGATTTCCCAATTCAGTCCCTCTAAATATTTCTGAACCGATTTAGCAACGTGTTTAGTTGTTAAAGAGGAACTGTACAAATTATTTCTCAGGAAAGCGCAAAAAAGATGAAGCTCCATTTCTTCATGTGTTATTTCGAAAACCCCTTGGCCCTAGTACAATATACGAAGGACTCAGAAAGTTCTTTGGACTCCTCGCCATTCAATTTCCAAACTCGTAGCTGTGTTTACTGCTCACTAGACAATCGGTACAAACGCGAAAAAGCTAGGGTTACCATTTAACCCCCATTGCAGTAGCTGTAGGAACCTTTCAGAGAAGGAGACAGTTGAGCACTTTCTCTGTAAATGTCTGGGTTTGGCAGCTAGACGAGTAAGGCCACTGGGTGCTCTTTTCTTCGACACCCTGGAGCAGTGCGCCAACCTAAATCCCATCAATCTTCTCCATTATATCAACAGCTCTGGCCAGCTATAGATATCTGCCTGTTGGAGGTCTCATTATGGTATCAAAACGACGCTTCAGTGCTACTTGAGGAATGCCCGACTGGCACTTCAACCATTTCACCTGCCTACCTACCGTCCCATTCCGGCCGCTTTTCTTTGAGAGCTCGATTCAAACGCATTAACTGCAGGCGTTAACGATCGCCAGTGATGGTTTAAGGGGTTCCGATGATACCACCCTTCTGATCCCACCAGATGTACAACATAACCTTTGAAGCATGAATTTTTTTTTTCGCTGACGATGGACCTGCTTCACCTAGCAGGCTACAACTTTTTGGACGCTTAGGGTTATCATAATAGATCCAGTTTTCATCGCCAGTGATGATGCGATGCAGAAAACTTTTTCATTTCTGCCGTTTAAGAACCATCTCACACGTCACCAAACGTCTCTCGATATCCCTCTCCTTCACTTAAAAATAAAAAGATACCGCCCAGAAATTATTCACTACGCACATCTAGGCGTCACTTTTGAAGAGCCCTTTATTTGTGTATGAATTCGTCGCTCAAATTTTTAGAAAAATTAATGTTACTATACTTTTATAAAGGTCAGCCAAGTGTAGCTCAAATGACTCTACGCCTATGTAATCATATACTTGTATAAATGTATGTAGGCAGTCATGTATGTATGTATGCAGGTATAGCTGTTTGTCCCATGGCTGATTAAGGCTAGCATGGAAAATTGCCGCATTTAAGAACTGCTACTGACCTCTTCTTCAGCGCCAACAGCTACAAGGGCAACAACTGCTCGTCTCAACGTACAAAATTTGTAGTTTTTTTTTTTACACATTGTTTTCGGCTCAGCTGATTTTATTTGCGGTTAAGAGGCGTGTAAAAAAACTTAAAAAATAATAGTTTAAAATGTATAATACATTTATTTAGCTGATTTTCATGACTGGCCCAGTGAATGATTGAATTAGGAGCGCGTAACTAAAAAACATTAATATAATTAAGTTGTGAAGAACATCGAAATTTTCAGCTTTAGCGAAGGTTAAATACTCGTACTTTTAATAAAATTCAGTAACTTTCGGAAAATAAAAATATTTGTATATAAATTTGAGAGAGATTTTCTACCAAGTATAAACACAAAATCAAAAAAAAAATTACTAATAATAAAAGTTTATTTTAATAGCTATTACAAATAAGACAAGCGGGGAGTTTATTTATTTTTTTATCATTTTCTCTAAATGTTGACCGTTTCGTCGGATACACTTTTGGAATGTGAACTCCGCACTCCGTTTCACTCGCTCAAGAAGTGAAGTCGGGATGCCATTAACCGCACGAACGATATTTTCTTTAAGTGCTGGGTTGTTTCATAGACTGGTTGGGTTTGTTTGGTAGACTTTACTTTTGCGATACCTCCGCCGAACAGAGGTAAGGATATACCACCAAAATTGCTTATCAGTTTGTAAGGGAAGAAATCACACTGTAGCGCCACAGTCTCTCTTGACGTGTGCACTGCAGCAAGGATGTTTTTTCATTATTGGCAAAAATAATCGTTCAGAGACACCGTCCACAGAAAACACAGACCGATTTTCAAAAATTATGGTCCAATTATTCCACTGCTTGAAGAGAATAAAGTCTAAGATCCTTTCTCAATATTTCATGCTCACTATTTTTTTGGTTGGAAGCCACACGACGGTTGCTTGCGCAGATTATCGGACAAAGTTGTAACGACGATTTCAATATTTTCATTCGTTCTCGATCTCCGGCTGGGCCACGGCCTTCACGTTTGCCACCGAATTTGTCAAATGGAACGAATCAAATATTAGGTGCGCAACTAAGTTCCCACTGTTTGTCAATAGATGCCGCCAGCAGTGTGTGGTAGTCGATTCTAACATAACCTAAACGTCATAAACCAAGCTTAGACATATGGTAAACAAACTAATTCGATACATTAGTGGTTTTGTTTTGGTATCATATACTTTTGGTTTTGTGAAAATGTCTGATTTTGTGACGAATAATCGTCATTTCCGGGAAGTGTTGATTTTCGAGAGCTACAAAAAGTTTAAGGAGATGCTGCTTTAAGTAAAACAACGTGCCGAGATTGGTTCCGTCGCTTCAAAGACGGTGATTTTAATGTTGACGACCGTCCGCGTCTAGGAAAGCCAAAAACCTTCGAAGACGCTGAATTGGAGGCATTGCTCAATGAGGATCCGTGTCAAACGCAAGAAGAGCTTGCTTCAGTATTAGGAGTTACCCGCCAATCCATTTCCAAGCGATTACATGCTTTGGGAATGATTTAGACACAGGGGTCTTGGGTTCCTTATGAGTTAAAACCAAGGGATGGTGAACGTCGTTTTTTTGCCTGTGAACAACTGCTCCAGCGGTAAAAAAGGAAGGGTTTTCTTCATCGCATCGTGACGGATGATGAAAAATGGATTCATTACAGCAATCCAAAGAAAAGAAAGTCATGGGGACTGCCCGGTCATGCTTCTACGTCGTCGCCTCGGCCGAATATTCACGCTGCGAAGGTTATGCTATGTATTTGGTGGAACCAAGTTGGTGTTATTTATTGTCAACTGTTAAAACCAAGCGAAACCACCAGTGGGGATCGGTATCGACTTCAATTGATGCGATTGAGCCGAGCACTGAGCGAGAAGCGGCCGCAATACGGGGAGAGGCATGAAAAAGTGATTCTACAGCATGGCAATGCTCGGCCTCACGTTGCCAAACGCGTTAAAACCTACCTGGATACACTGAAATGGGCAATCCTACCCCACCCGCCATATTCTCCAGATATTGTGCCGTCCGATTATCACCTGTTCCGATCGATGGCAAATGGTCTGGCCGACCAGCAGTTCCATTCATATGAAGACATCAAAAAATGGATTGATCCGTAGATAGATTCAAAAGATGAACAGTTTTACCGCGACGGTATTAGAGATCTACCAGAAAGATGGGAAAAAGTAGTAGCCAGGGATGGGCAATACTTTCAATGATTCACTTCTAACCATTTTTTCAGAAAAAAGTTGTATTTTTATCAAAAAACAGTGGCACCTAATATTTATTTAGGGCATCACGTAAACGTCAAATATTGTAACATAAACAAAATCTACGACGAGCAGTTACACACGAATCATTAGCCTTGAGAAACACTTCGATTGCAAACCCACATTGTTCACCCGTCCGTTGCGACATCGCGACTAAATAAGGCACATCCTGACTCCTAAGCTTCAGTAACGAGTGTGTGTGGCCGTTCATCTCAACTTCCTTCTAAATTTCACCAACTCCGTGGAATTACCCCTTCCATCTTCACTCTCATCACTGAAGCACAGCTCAATACTATCGCTTTACGTGTTTTTTGCAAAAAAATATTTGTTTCAAAGAAATAAAAATTAAATAAAAGTTCGTAAAAATGTTAACGAAGTGACATAGCTGTTAATAATTTAGAATAGAAAAAAATATTTATGAGAATAGAATAGAATCCGTGGTGAAAAGATTTCAAAAGTGAGGCTGCCGAATCCCCAAGTGACGTGGCAGCCAAAGTTCCCCTCACAGTTTTCTTTTTCACCATAGTTAAATAGCAAATCTTTATCAGATATCTATCATTCTTGAATAGAATCGGCTCAATCGACAGAGACTCTACTCTACTGTCAGTCGACGTACGCAATAGGGATATGTGTTAAATGGAGATTAAACCGCTCAATTTAAACGGAAAATTAATTGGAAAATTGGTTAAAAGGATTTTAAACTTTAAGGTTCCGTTTATGGGGTTAGGGATAATCAGAGGCTTAAGCAAATGATGATTTTGTATATTTTTTTTTTGCTAGTTAATTGCTTTATTTATAAATAAAAACATAGCATTAATACATCATAGTTCGCCTTGACTTCAGCAAAATGTCAAAAAAAAAAATTAATAATTGTAAAAGTTATTGCTATTTATGTGGAGCCCGTTTCTCCAAAAGTCCCTTACGGTGATCATCACAAGTGCTTAGAGATTAACCTTAAATCAATCGGACAAGAGAAATTAGTTTTATTAATAGATAATCTTGTGCCCGATCAAAGCTTAATTTCAAAATTCAGAATATGGCGGTCTCCGGAAATATTTTTCAGATTTTCGAGAAAAAAACCGACAATTAATTGTTTAAAAAAAAATCTAAATTTTTGAAAAAACAATCCTTCGATCAGGCACGAGTTTTTTATGTTTATCAAAAGCAGTAAAAATTTTACCGAAATCTATCAAGCGGTACCTGCGGTCTACTCCTGGAAAGATGGGCATCGCACCAACTCAGCGAGCGCTGGGCAAGTACACAAACGTATAAGGTCGCGAAATCCTTCTGGCCATGTGTGGACCGGAGGCGCTCGGGCGAGCTTCTGAGGCTGACAAAATATCAGCTCTCTAATCTCGCGGATTCTCTCACAGGACACAATGCGCGAGGAATGCATGCGGTGAGACTTGGAATCACCTCGAGTCCTTTTTACGCTAAATGTATGGAGGATGAGGTGGAATCATCTCAGCACCTTCTCCTTAGCTGCCCTGCTCTGGCGGGGCTAAGATCCAGGCATCTTGGCTCCTACTTCTTTGCCACGCCTGCTGATATAGCTTGCGCTGACATTAAATATCTGATGAATTTCATCAGCATCATCAGGCGGTTGACGCAAACATAGTCATCGTTCGTAATCCGTACGCTCCTAACCATCCCAGCACCACTTCTCCCCGCCCTCTCCCTGCATCCCATCGGTCCTTCTCTCTCACCTCACCGCCTTCATAATGGTATCACAAAGGACGAATCTGCCCCATTCCCTGGGCAACCATACCAACCTATCAAGCGGTTTCTAAGTTACAGTGATCACCAGTTCAAAAAAACATAGTTTTGGGAAAAATGCATTTAAAGTTTTGCTATCGATTTATATAGAGCCCGAGCGCCATTTGTTAATTGCTGAATAACTCGAAATGTATTTGTCGGATTAATTTCAAATTTTCTCACAATATTTTTAAGATATTAAGAAAATGCAAAAAAAAAATCAAAATTTTTGAAAACTCTGACTACCCCTAACCTCTTATATATTAAACATTGCTTCTCAGTATTATAAACTTTGCTGGGACAATCACAAATGGTAAGCTACAATAATTCAAAACGTTCGAATACCGACAATACCGGATTTGTATTTAACAAATTACGTGAACTAATGGCCGCTAGATGGCGCATATCAAACCTACCAGCGGATACCGCAACCAAAACTATCACCCAACAGAGCTCGCCGTAGGTTTGCGCCAAGGCGATTGATTTATTTAAACATTTAACAGAAATTTTATGCTACTTACTAACTTTTTTATTATATTTTCTTATTTTTATGCTTTTTAACGGCATTTTCGTATTTGTTGCTTGTGCTGCATATAAAAAGTATTAAAGTAAAGTAAAGTTTCACTCAACCGCACCTCTGCTCTGGCAACCAATGCAGTGGTTAACTGTTGTTTTGTAGATTTTTCAGCTACTGCATTGTCATGCAGGGCAGCAGCACTTTTGCAGCGATTGCCGAACATCAGTCAATTTCGGTTATAACGCGCTGGTGCGCGAAAATAATTGTGTCGATTCGAAAGTCGTTTTAATGTCGTTTTATTTGTTAGAAAATAATTGTCTATTATCAGAAAATAATTTATGTTAAATTTTGTGTAATCAAAGTTAAGTGAAATAAGTAAGATTTAAAAAAAAACAAAAAAAAAATATAAAAAGGTGTCCAATTAGGTTTTCAAAACGCTGATTGGCGGAGTAGTCTCTACTAATCAAGGCAATCAATGTAAGTACATATAAATAAGGTCTTGATTTAAATTTTTTTGTGCAATATTTTTTTTTGGTTTTTAACAATTTCTTCGCCAAAAGTAGATAATAAATACATATAAAAAAATTTTTTAAATTTTGTTTGTCAAAAAATAAATTGGGAAAATTACACTATTTTAATAAAATATTTTTATTCTATAAATTTTATTAAAAAATAAAATTTTGTTAAAAAATAAAATAAAAAAATTAAAAAATTGTTTCGCAGATTTGAAATTAAAAAAAATTTATACGAAATACGAAAGAAAAAAAATAAAACATTTTAACTAACCTCACATTTTCAACAACCCCGCATGTGTTTTCCCATGCCCTCATTTCACCCTTTCTACTCCTCTAACACCCTACTTCCCCCTTCTATCTTCCCTTTCTCACCCCCTCGCTTCCCACTCATTTACTCATATCAAATTCGCAACTTAATTTTATTCACATCTTCTCACAATTCATCACCGCAGGGCTAAACCCTTTCATTTACCGTTGCAAAATGTGCGCAAGAAACTACAGCCCACTGTCGCTGCGCCTAGCAGCCTTGTTATTGTTGTTGTGGTCATTCTAGTACTGTTACCGCCATTTTTCGCGCGCGCTTCAGCCTTTCACCAATGCGGCGCCGACCACTTCGAGTGTCGAGACGGAAGTTGCATCTTACAGGAGAAGATGTGTGATGGACGTCCCGATTGTCTAGACAACTCGGACGAACTGGATTGCGGTAAATGCTAAGGTCACATAAAAAGGTTGCCTTTGTTTCAATAAAACCTATCATTGCAGAGCGAAAAATGTGCCGCAAGCCGAATTGGTTCCAATGCGCCAAACCTAATGGGCCTTGCTTGTCAGCGCAGCTCATTTGCAATGGCATCGAGAACTGTCCTGGTGGTGAAGATGAATTGGACTGTGTTAGCTCGTCATCGTCTTCGTCGTGGATGAAAGATGATGGTGTCGGAAGAGGTGACTCAGCTAGTGCTGATGTTGGCACTGGTGGCTGGCATTCGTCGAAACGGAATTGCAGCACTTTCGAGTATACCTGTAGCGCGGACAAGACCTGCATTCCATTAGATTTTATGTGCGATGGTAAAAGCGATTGCCACGATCGGTCCGATGAAGAGGATGGTTGTGAGCGTGCAAGAACCAGTTGTGAGGGTTTCTTCTGCGACAATAAAAAGTGTTTGGAGAGCAAAAAGTGGATCTGTGATGGTGTCGATGATTGTGGAGATGGCAGTGATGAACGAAAATGTGGTATGAGTCGCTGTTAAACCAAACAATTATTATACAATACAAATTTATTAATTTTTGATTTATTTGTACTTCACCCAATACAGGTTTGAATTGTACTTTGGAGGAGGGAAAATTTCTATGTCGTGACAATTCAAGCTGCTTAATGATCGACGCTGTTTGCAATGGCAAGTCGGAATGTGCGGATGGTAGTGATGAGTCGGACATTTGTACTTCCGCCACCAACAATTGCAGTACAAAGGCATGTCCGCCTGCGTCGACTTGCAGAATGCTCCCACAACAGGGTGCCCAGTGTATTTGTCCCAAAGGTTATCGCATGTCATTGCTGGAGAACGCTTGTAGGGACGTGGACGAGTGTTTGGAAATGTATGGGCTTTGCTCTCAAGGATGTATGAATACGCGCGGCTCGTATCGCTGTACCTGCAATGAGGGTTACACACTAAAGGATGATAATAGAACATGCGAGGCGCATGGTGGTGATCCATTGCTGCTCTACACCACGCAAATAGCTGTAATGGGTGTGCATTTGAGAGATAAATTTGTCTATGCGGTGGCAACAAATTTAACGAAAGTGATTGGTGTGGCTTTTGATGGACAAAATATCTATTGGACTAACATACGAAATGAAGCGGAGAGCATTGTGAAGGCAAACGTGGATGGTACCAATCATGAAATATTGCTCACCTCAGGTTTGGATTCGCCTGAAGATTTGGCCGTCGATTGGCTGACAGGTTAGTAGTTGTTCGTAGACGAAAACATACTCGTATGTTCTATATATCTGAAATTAGATGAACACAATGTGGCGTTTAAGTACTCCTATAGTGGTGAACAGTCAGGAATGATAGAATACAAAATTGTGTCTATCAAAGAAGCGGAATGTATGTGACCATTCTGTCAAATTCACTGGAAGCGGATAAGCAGTATGAGATGTGTGCCACCTTTGCATTCTGTATATCGTGGTGAGATTTGGGGAATATTGCATAGGTGAGAGTCTTTGGTCCGACAAAAATCTCGATCTATTCGATAGCTTTCAAATCAATTTCAAACTGATAGTAGTGAGCTCGCAACGGATAAAAATTAATAAATAATTGGGGTGTACACTTCTATTAGGTGTTTGGCCGAGCGCTCTTCCTTCTATTTGTGGCGTGCGTCTTGTTGTCGTTTCACAAATGGAGGGGCCTAAAGTTTTAAGCCGTCCCCGAACGGTAAATAGTTTTTGATGAAGAGCTTTTTCATGGCCGAAATACACTCGGAGGTTTTGCCATTGCCTGCCGAGGGGGAGCGCTACTATAGCGTTTTTCAATAGGTGCGCTTCAACTTTTTTTCGATGCAATATTTTTTATTTTTCGCTTGTCATTTATAAACTTCATTAGTATACATTTCATCATGGAACGCTACACACTTGAGCAACGATTGCAAATCGTGCAAATTTTTTATGAAAATAATCGTTCTATTGCTGCTACTTTAAGAGCATTACGGCCATTTTACGGTCCATTTAACAAGCCGTCCCGTTTTAGGGTTATGTGAAGTCATTGGTCTACAGTAACAAGTCGGCGACGATTTGTGAGCTCAGAGCCAATATTGAACGCGAAATTGCTGGAATTTCGGCCGATTTATGCAAAAGAGTGGTCGAAAATTGGGTTCAACGATTGGACTTCGTAAAACGTGCTCGCGGTGGTCATGCAAAAGAAATCGAATTTCATACTTAAATGTATATGTTCAAACTCGATAATAAAAAAAAATTACTTAAAAAAGTCAAACCGTTTGTGTTTTATTCAAAAAAGTTCAAAAGTTGAAGCGCTCTTACTGAAAAACCCTATAGAAAAAACTTTTTCTAACATTTTTCCGTTTCATTCATAGAGACTCCAACATACACTCGCCCGAATGGTAGCCATGCACGAATCGATTCGGCTACGGCGGTCGTTGAAGTGCGTTTACTGCGACATTAAACATCAAGTATGCTTACGATCACTCTTCGGCAAACCTTGGTAATCCTGCTAATGAATTACAACTATGAAAAAGTTTTCAAAAATAGCAACTTTCATTGGAAGGTGGCATGCAGGGTTATCCACTTTTTGAAAAGCATCAAGATGCACACCACACATTGGAAGGCAAAGTGGGCATAAACGATTTTAGAGGATGTGTGCGCCATATGTTTCAGATCCTAGATTAATATTAAATTTAGTGATTTCAGGCTCATGACTTTCTTGAGGAAACTTTGTAGAGAGAGCTGGGCATTACTTCATACTAATCTTGTTCTTTGTGAATTATAAAACTACTGATCCTTGTTCTGGTCCGGGTATCTAGCTTATGCTGCAATTTGGCGAGGAGTGTCATTTTGATATCATTTGATTGTGAAATCATATGTTGCAACTATAGACTGCAGTCGGACTCATTTGCGTATTTCATATTAAATTATAATTTAATATTTTACTCAACTTCGCTCACAGAATTCTGGCCTTTAGAACCATCGGTAGGGGTGATGTTCACTTACTTTGGAGGAATACTGCTTTAGATGCTGATTGCCATGCTAAAGAGCAGCACCTAGCTCAGAATCTTCTTCGATTTATTTCAGAATGAAGCGATAAGGGGCAGACCACTTATCTAACTACTGCTTCTTCCACCTACAACCGAATCAACCCGATATAAACTTCCAGTTATCTTGAGAACTCTGTAATACTTATTCTTCAATACCCAAATACTCGGTCGCAATAGGTCATCAAGCACCAAATTAATGAAAAGAATATGTTTTTAATAATCGTAGCAAACCTCGGAGCGTATTTGTGCCATGAAAGAGCTTCTTATAAAGCCCATTCAGAAGTGGCATAAAGCTGTAGATCTCTCCAGTTATGGAACAACATCAAGCCGCACACAAAAATCGCAGGAAGAGCTCCTATTTGCCAACTCTACCTTCCGAATCTTCTGAGCTCTACTTACGCCTTTTCTCAATATCGGTTGTTGTTGTTGTAGTAATCTTACTAAGTCCTATTTAGGACAACTAAATTTTCTCATCAATGTCATCTAATAATAGGGGCATCAAGCAAGCTTTTTTCGATGTGATCGGATCAGCCAGTGGAGTATTTGAATGCGCATGTGAGGGGGTGCTTAATACCGTGCAGAATCTCTCTGCTTATTAAAAATATTGATATCTTTGATGTATTTAAGTCCAAACTAGTACAGTAAGAGTTTAACCTTCCTGCAGTATACGAGTATGGATCGTAATTGTGCCAACGGTATGCGAGTTTTACTACGGTTCGAGCGATAAAACCCACTATTTGTTCTCGCAATCGCTGTTGTTGTTATTGGAGCAGCTTAATAAACCCCATATAGAGCAGTTAATCCTACATTAGCGCTAGGTCAGTTTCATCGACATTTCCTAAAGGTAGGCCTAGGAATAGATTAAAGATCCAGTGGCTACGTTGGCTGGTTCATGTCGTCCGAATGGGTACAAACGCTCCGGCTCTGAAAGTATTCGATGTGGTACCAGCTGGTGGTAATAGAGGAAGGGGAAGGCCTCCTCTGCGTTGGAAAGATCAGGTGGATAAGGACTTGGCTTCACTTGGTGTGTCCAATTGGCGCCGGTTAGCACGAGAAAGAAACGACTGGCGCGCTTTGTTAAACTCGGTCAAAATATCGTAAGCGTAAGTAGAAGGCCTTGGAAACGAACTATTTTCACTTTGTGGGATAAAAGGGAGAATTGTGGCAGTTGAGTTGGTTTATGAGGGCATATGAAAGCACTACTAGTATATTCACCTATCTGATGAATCAGGGTCTGTTCTAGTAAGTTTAACCTGTAACTATTGCCCATTCCCACAATGGCCCGGCAAGAGTTGCCACGCCACCGATCTAACACTATTTGATCTTTCTCTCACTCACTCTCTTTTCTTTCGTTTGTTTTCCTTCCACTTTCCAGGCAACATCTACTTCTCGGACAACACCATGCACCATATAGCTGTCTGCTCCAACAATGGCCTCTACTGCACTGCGCTCGTCAGTGTGGACGTACACCAGCCGCGAGGCATTGCGCTTTGGCCGCAACGAGGTCAAATGTTCTGGACCGACTGGGGTGTGAAACCAATGATTGCGCGCGCATCTATGGACGGCAGCAACTCGCTGCCCCTTGTCACCGATAACATACACTGGCCGAATGGAATCGCCGTGGATATGCACAATGATCGCATCTATTGGGTCGATGCCAAATCGGCGTCAATGGAAAGCATGCGTTCCGATGGCACCGATCGCCGCCGCATACTCGATGGAATAATGAAACACCCGTATGGTTTAGCCATTTTTGAAGATAATATCTACTGGTCGGATTGGGGCACGAAAAGTGTGCATAAGTGCAATAAATTCACCGGCAAGGGGCATCAAGTGGTCGCTAAAGATCGCACCATCTATGCGGTGCATATTTATCACTCCGCCAAACAACCTAAAACCGATCACGCTTGTATGCGCATGCGTTGCTCTCATTTGTGTTTACTCGCCGAAAATAATAGCGCCACATGCGCCTGTCCCGATGGCATGCAATTGGTCGCCGATCATTTACGCTGCATAAAGACACACAAGAAACAGCGTCTCTTTATTGGTTTGAAAAACTCGTTACTCGAAATGGAGCATACGAAATTTGGACGGCATACAATTTTGGAAACTCATCAGCTGCCGGTGTATATTAGCCAAATGGCGTATAATAATGTGAATGAGAAGGTAATCATTGCCGATAATGTGCAACGCGCCATCTTCGAGTACGATCTGCAGAGCAACAATATTTCGGTGCTGGTACGTGAGAATATCGGCAATGTGACGGCGATCGCATTCGGTAAGCTTTGAAATTATTGTAGTTAGCTAAATGAAAGCGTATATAAGTATTTCTTTTCGCTCTTTCGCAGATCACTTAGCGCACAATGTTTACTGGACCGATTCAGAGCGTCATGTTGTGGAGGTCTACTCCATGCAGTCACGCAAACGTGCCATGGTTAGTTTCTTTGCCGGATTAGAAGCGCCAATTGCGCTCGCATTAATACCAGAGGATGGGTAAGTACGCCAACAACTGGTTTAGTAATTTAATTCGAACTTAAACTTTGTGGTTGATGACAATTTGAACCTTGAGGGTCACAAACGGGTATACGAGGGCGGTTTAATAAATATGGGTGTTTGATGACAGTTGGCGTTCCTGAAGGAAGTTAGTATTAGCATCGTGTGCAAGTTGCCTTCGCAAAATCCTTCAGCTCCAGTCGATCCTTCATCCTGTTACTCATTATCTGGTTATGTTGCCTCACATGGTGCTGTAATGCATCCATGTCACAGTGTAATTCATCCCAATGACTACCTTCGTTCGTTGCAGGAGCGGCAACGTGGCGATCTTCCGAACGCTGTATCCCCCGAAAGCCTTAAATCGCTTCCAGAGATGTTTCTTGCAGGCCATTGGGTAGCATTTTTAATATACAACTGGGCGATAGTCCAACAAGAACACTTGGATGTGTTTGTCCCAATTTCACTATCACTTTCCCACTAAATATCGCAAGTGCTCCTTCAGAGTGCTTTTAAATCTTTCGACCATGTCATCTGGTGTTGTATGTGTTTTCTTAATTCCTAAGAAGCAACATATTTCTTTAAATACTGCGGACTCGAAGTTTCTTCCTTGGTCTGAATGCAATTCAATAGGTACTCCAAACCGAGTCACACAGTTCTGCACAAAAACCTCGACAATGGTGTTGGCCTTTTGGTTTAATAGAACGTACACTTCTGGCCACTTACTGAAGTAGTCTATAACAGAGAGTACATATTAGTTACCGGAGTCCCTAGTTAGAAACGGACCTGCCACATCCGTGGTCACTCACTCAAATGGTGAACCCGCGTTTTATCGCTATAATTTTCCATGATTTCTCTCGATGTCATACACTGTGCGCAATTTCGAATCCAGTCGGCAACTGATTTTGTTCAGTTTACCCAGTAAACCGCTGCATAAACTTCTCCAGCGTTTAAGTGATATCCAGATGACCTCCGCTGGGCCCATTGTGGATTTAGGAACTATGATCAGATTAGAATACGAATTTCCGTCTTCGCTTTCATATTCGTGATAGAGAATTCCATGTTGTTGTTGTTGTTGTACCAGTACCCTTGCCCTGTCAGTGTAGCGTAATCTCCGGTCGTCTTCGTCTAGCTCATCTAACGGTAGGGCCAGGAAACTAGCTGTTTCGACGGAGAGAGGGAGAGGGGTGTTAGATAAGTGGGTTTGATGGGGCATGTGAAAAAGTGATTAGTGTCGTGCGGGGTGCCTTCACATGCTGGACAAATGTTTAGTATGTCGGGATCGATTCTGGATAAGTAGGAGTTTAACCTGCTACAATATCCAGAACGTAATTGTGCCAAGGTTACGCGGGACTCTCGGGGAAGTCGGAGCTCTTCGTCGGCAATTAGTGGTGGTTGGACTCCGATAACGGCATTCGGGCGTCGGGAGCTTAAAAAGGTGGTGAGAGTCTCCCGATGAATGTTGTTTATGGCCTCTCTGTACACTGTCCGATCAAGTAGCTGTCTGTTGGTTTTGTCTGAGATCTCGTCCGGTGGCGAGGTAGTTATTTACCTTAGAGCATAGGCCATCAATGTCATTGTCCGACGCCATTATTGTGCAGTCGTCGACGTATGAGACCAGGGGGACTCCCTCTGGTGGCTGGGGGAGTTTCGAGATATAGAAGTTGAAAAGCAAGGGTGAAAGGGCACCACCCTGCGGTGCGCCTTGCTTTATTTTCCTCTGTTTAGATGTTTGGTCTCGAAATATCACCGGCGAGTGACGACCACTAAGGTAGTTCGCGGTCCACCTCTTCAGCCCTGCCGGAAGTGTCGACTGTAGAATGTCATCTAGCAGCGTGGCGTGGCTGACTGTGTCGAAAGCCTTTTTTAGATCCAACGCTACTAGGACAGTCCTCTCGCAGGGGCGCTTTGGTGTAGAGAATTCCATCAATAACTTTGCTTTAGTCAAAGGACTTTCTTTCTTTTTTATTTTATTTTTAGAGGGTCTCCGGCGTTTTTCGCTTCCTTGCCCTTTCGTTACCAGAAACATTCAATTTACTCCTTATCACACTTCACCCTTATCATCGGGTTGCAAGTGCATTGATATTATGTCAACTATTCGGTCGGATCTCTCGACCGTAGTGCAATCTTTACAATCTATACCACCAGGTCGCCGAAATAGTAAAGCAGCAATTCCATGTTGTTCCTCTTTACGATGCTCAAGACGGTTTTACTCCAGCGTGTTTTGTTTCCTTCCACTTGAACTCGTCTTCGGTTGGCTACGGGGCATACTACGCCCATTGTACCATTGCGTGAAATATACCCAGTCTAACCGCAGTTGTAACATTTTATATCTGAGCTACAGGTCGTGTAAATTGAGAAAAGGTCTCTTATTATTTTTCTTATGATTTACGTTTATATGGAGGCCTTATTATGAATTTTACGAGAGTCGGTTGGAATATGTTCGGAAGCGTTTATTCGGTAATCTCTTACAGTTGTCAAATCTCTCGGAACCAAAGTCTTCAGACTTTGCTCGATGCTAAATGATTAGGCGCTTTGATATTTTTAGTAATAATATTAGGCTCCAATTAAAAGACACTAGTGAAGCATAGAGCTTAGTTAAATGCCGTCATTAATTTATGAGACTTAGAATTTTCCCTTCGTAATACTTTACTCTTTTATATTTGCAAGAATTATAATTAATTTATTTGCTTATTACAATGATTGCATTTATGTTAGTCTGAACAAATAAAACTTAATAAAACACCTCTCATCCCTCTAGCGTTATGTTTGTTGCCCTACGCACACGCAAAAAGGTGCACATAGATCAACTGCCCCTCAGCGGACGCGGACCACACGCCCACCCATTTGAAGATGGGCTTGGCTATAATGATTTTCAGTTTACCACCGACTTTGAGACGAAAACACTCTTTTGGTCTGATAGTGAACTCGACCAGATCTCCTTCACCAACTATCGAGTTTTACAAGATTACACTTTTCGTGCTCGACTCAAGCGTCCCTACTCACTCGCACTGGTCGAAGACGATCTCTTCTGGTCGGAGGTGCGTTCCTCAGCCATACACTGGACGCACAAACACAATATGGGTGGAGTGAAACGGTTTGAAATTTCAATGGCACATCCAGCCTACACGCACGTATTACCTGCACGCATACCACTGTTGGCCAGCCAGCCAACCAGCACGTTGGATCATCCCTGCCAGCATGGAAATGGTGGCTGTTCACATGTTTGTGTAACTGCCACAAAATTTATTAGCGCCTGCTTATGCCCGGCGGGGCTTGTTTTTCGCGATATGGCCAACAACACTTGCATTGAGTCGCTGGACTGTGAATTCCGTTGCCGTTCGGGTGAGTGTCTGACACAATCGCATCGCTGTAATGGACGCAAAGACTGCCCGGATGGTTCGGATGAGTTTGATTGTGACCCGACGCGTATTAAGCACCGCAAAGTTGTGTGTGATATTGGCGAATATGCGTGTCACGATGCTACAGAGTGCATAAAAATGCAACAGCGCTGCGATGGAGAGAAAAATTGTCGCGATGGGTCGGATGAGACACACTGCGACAAATTTGGTAAGAATCTTTGAGATGTATAACAAAATTGAACTAGTAATAGCTCTTTCACTATCTTTTGTGTATTGTAGATCAAGAGAAACGTTGCCACGTACATCAACATGCATGCGATAATGGTAATTGTGTAGATCAGAGTGTCATGTGTGATGGCATAGACGATTGTGGCGATCGCTCAGATGAGTCCAACTGCAAACTGAATACTGATCAGACATCCGGCGATATGCCTTTTTGTGCTGTCGATATGTTCCAATGCAACACGGGCACTTGTATCGCACAGAGCTGGGAATGTGATGGAAAATTAGACTGCACAGATGCATCGGATGAGCACGAAAAATGCGGTAAGAAATAGTTTGAGATCCGCCTAGGACAAAACTTTATACACTTAACTTTAGCGGGGTGCACTTTTGGATTGCACACCACAAATACGAGGAGGAGCTCAGCCAAAGGCCCAACAGAGAGTAGAGGCGCCCAAATAAATCTAAATAATTTTCTTTTATGGCAGAAGCACTGAAAGCAGCAATAGGGTGAAGTTCAAACTTTACACAATTTGGCGTCTTCGTGCCGGCACCACCTTAATTGCGCTGTCAGGGTCCTAAGAAAAACATATAAAGGGTCCGCCATATAGCTTTACGGAATTAAAAAGAAACTACTCAATATTTTTCCAAACTGTTTTTTTTTTATTTTGATGTACAATCCTTCCGGTTAATGATGGAACACAACTTCATTCATATGACTGCTTCGGCTAGCCATGCATCATCCCATACGATCGGTCCAATTTTTCAACACATTTTCGATTGTATGCGGCTGTATTTCAGCTATGACATCGCGTATTTTGGTCTTCAGTGCATCAATTGTTGCTGGTTTGTTGGCATAACACTGGTCTTTGACGGCACCCCAAAGATAATAATCCAACGGCGTCAAATCGCAGCTCCGAGGCGCCCAAACGATGTCAGAATTTCGGCTGATAATGCGATGGCAAGTAGCGCCATCTTGTTGGAACCAAATGCCACCAATATCCTCCTCTTCAATTTCTCGGAACAAAAATTCGTTCAACATGGCCTGGTAACGCTCTCCATTGACGGTTACGGCCACTCCTCGCTCATTTTCGAAGAAAAATGGACCTATGATGCCTCTCGACCAAAATCCGCACCAACCAGTGACTCGTTGTGAATGCATCGGCTTTTCTTCGAGTGCGTGCGGGTTTTCTGAGCCCCAAATGCGGCAATTTTGCTTGTTAACATACCCGCCGAGATGGAAATGAGCTTCATCCGAAAAGATGATTTTTCGGTAAAAGTCTTCATCTTCTTCAAGTCGATCCCAAGCCCATGAAGCGAAGCGAAAACGCATTGGGTGGTCGCGTTCTTTGAGCGTATACACAACCATTTTCGTTCAGCGGAAGAATAAAACTAATTTTCTGTCAAATCAGATAACAGTTAAGTGTTACCATTCTTCAAATAATACCTAGTTCAAATCCGTAACGATAGATGGCGGGCCCTGTATATGTACAGTGAGATCTCAGTTAGCGGACACCTGTATTAGCTGGATAGCTTCCACCTCTCTTGAACGGACAAACGCTGACTGACGGTGAGTGTCTGCCCAAGAGAGGCTTCACTGTATATGTATAAAAATGCCGCTTAAATCCTTTGTTGCGTATTTGGTGAGTTCCTCCTCCAATTGTGCGTCCTGAAGTCTGCCCCCAGATGGATTTTTGATAAGTTTTGGATGAACGCCAGATGGATTTTTTTTTTTCATGGGAGAAATGCACTCGGAGATTTGTCGTAGCTACTACTTTTTATTATTTCATCCAAATTCAATCGGTAATAAAAGTTGATAACTTTCCTTCCGTTTTAATTTAGACACCAAGGAATGTCCACCCGATATGCACAAATGCATGCTTGGCCAGTGCATTGATCGACGCTTGATCTGTGATGGTCACAATGACTGCGGCGACTTTTCGGACGAAATGAATTGCGATTTTGCTACGGGCAAGCAACACAATTTGACCTGCGGCTCGGCGACCCAACCGATGTACCAGTGTACGAGCAATACCAGCATTTGCCTAGAGTTGAGCGTTCGCTGTAATGGCACTGCCGAATGTCCACGCGGTGAGGACGAAGAAAAGTGTGGCACGGTGTGTGGCATAAACGAATTCCAGTGCAAATCTAATAAAGAATGTATACGATTGGATTTTCGTTGCGATCGCGATAAGGACTGTACTGATGGCTCAGACGAAATGAATTGTGAACATTATAAAAATGCATCCGTCGTCGGCATAGTGATGACCAAGCAGAATGAACGTCCTTGCGAACCGAATATGTTCGATTGCAAAGATGGGAAATGCGTAGAAATGTCGCGCGTATGTAATAATTTCGAAGACTGTGATACGGGCGCTGATGAAGGACCACTCTGCGATACGTCTTGCACTTCCTTACCCAATCAGCCGCTTTGCACGCAAAAATGCCGTCCAACGCCAGTAGGTGCAGTTTGTTCATGTTTTCCCGGTTATCGATTAGATACGGATCAGCGCACTTGCATCGATGTGAATGAGTGTGAGGAAGGTGAGCCATGCGCACAAATTTGTGAGAACACACACGGTTCGTATCGCTGCAAATGCTATCCAGACTTTATGCTGCGCCCCGACAAGACCAGCTGTAAATCAATCGAAAGTCAATCCGCGCTGATGTTCTCCACCTACAATGAAGTGCGCAGCATAACGGAGCAGCCGATCACGTTGAGGGTCGCATGGGCGGTAAATGACTCGAAAATCGCTGGTTTCGATTTGAATGTACGTAAACGTATGGCTTACTTTGCTACCGATGTCGAAGAGGTGTTGTATAAAGTCGATATAGAGAATGGTGAGGTGAAGGCTGGCCTGTGGGTGCAGACACCAACAAAAGTGGCAGTGGACTGGATCACGGGTGAAGAAATTTATTCAACTTCAATTATTAACAATTTGCTAATTTTTCATTTTCTTTTCACAGATAATGTCTACGTCATTACCCGCGCTGGAAAGTATGGCATCAAAGTGTGCTCCTTCGATGCAAAAATGTGCGGTCTCGTAGTTCAGGCCAACCCACGCGAAACCATACGCGCGCTCGCAGTCGATGCGCTAAGTCGTCACCTCTTCTATGCCACCGTACGCGCACAATCCTTTGACACACCTGTTTCTGAGCTCCACATGGCCCACTTGGATGGCAAGAAGCCTGTATCACTGTTGCGAAAACGTGATGCTTACATCACCGCCTTAGCCTGCGATCCTTACAAACGTGCACTCTACTTTGTGGATATGCATTCGAAAACACTGCAAGTAATGGGTTATCGCACGGATAGCTTACGCATTCCACGCACAATCATACAAAAGGGTAATGTCATTATGCATCCATCGGGTCTTTCAATCTATGAGAATCAAGCGTTCATTGTGAATATCGGTTCCAAGGAAGCGGTGCATTGTCAGCTTTTTGGTGCACATAACTGCAAAGCTTTCAATTTGAATATTCTTAACGCTGAGGATGTTGTGGTGGATGGTGTAACGCGTCAACCGCTCGCCACAAATCCCTGCAACATGGCCAAGTGTCATGGTATGTGTATACAGGCCGATTATGGCTATGAGTGTATGTGTGGTGATGCTATTGTGGCCGAACATGTTCACTGTCCGAAGGCAGCGACCAATGAGATCTTGTCCAGCGCTTTGCTTGGTGGAATGCTGTATGCTGATGACGAGAAGTCTACTCCCATTGCTGCAGTTATGACCATTCTGATTTTGTTAATATTAGCTATGCTATGCGCAGGCGTTGGGTACTTGTACTATCGTCGCGCTTTTCAAGGTCATCGCGATTTCAATATCAACCTGCATTTCCAGAATCCATTATCTGCGTTCTCCAGCATCGGTGCAGGCAGTGGTAAGTCTGCAGGCGGCATGCAGCACCAAAGCGGCATCATCAGCACAACTGCCTCTTTTGATGGAGACACCCAAAACAATGTCAGCAGCGGCAATGCAGAAGGAGGAGAAGCAAACGAGAAGAAGCAATATGTTCCGCCGATCTATAGATTTCTGCGAAGTTCCAGAAACGGTTCGCTCTCGGGTGCGGAGATTCTTCTCGAAGATGCGTCGGTGAGTGGAAAGCAAATTTTTAATTAATATAAATTGAGACCAGAATTTGTTAAGTAGTAAACAGACATCGGGTGGGTAATTACAGCTTTCTATTTCATAATCTAATTAACGTATTCTTATAAAAACGGTGAGATCCTAACCTACAACTGCCACCACAATTTAAGACTCTCCTACACTCTAGAGAAGAGGGGGACGGGACGTTGTAAGAAAGGGCGAGTTCATCCATGTATACACAGATGACCGAAAGCTCGAAGATAGGATAGGCGAAGGTATATGCTCCGAACATCTGCAGTATTTTTCAGGCTGAACTGGTAGCAACGATCAAAGCCGTGGTACTGGCAAAGTGTGATGCGACACATTCTAGTGATATCTACATTTTCACGTATTGCCAGGCGGCGTTAAATATACTTACAAAATAGTCAACATTAGTGGGTTCCCTTTGCGGCATCGAAGGGAAGTGTAGGGCAGATGAACTAGCGAGACTTGGCATCCAACTGACTAACGTGTTCATAGATATAGCCTTACAGACCTATAAGCTACTTAGGTTAAAGAGGTTTGAGAGGGAAAAACTTGTCCGTTGTAATGTCATACAGGGGGAGGGGGAGGAACCAGACACAATCCAAGACTTGGGTTAGAGAATTTGAGGATGACGACCAACCAGTGGCGATTTACGTATGCGTTAACCGCTTCAAGCAGCTGGTGTAGCGAAAAAGTGAGAGCCCAGATGTTTAAACCTTGGCCCGACGAGAGCAGGGCAGCTATAAAGAAGGTACTGAGATGATTCCACCCCGTCCTCCAGACAGCTGCTGCAGAAAGGGATTGACGCAATGCCAAGCCTCACCGCATGGACACCTTACAAGAAGTGTCCGGTAAGGATACCTACCAAATTCGATAGCTGTGGTTTTGTTAGCCTTAGAAGTTCTCTCGAGCGCCCCCGATCTCCCCGTGGCCAGAAGTACCTCGCGACTTTGCACGTTTGCGCGCTAGCCTAGCGCTCACTGAGCTGGCGCAAGGCCCGTCTTCCAGAGGTTCTTAAGGGAACTCCAATCCTCTCATATTGCGATGACCCGTCCCAAGGGTTCCCTGTCTGGCCATCTCATCGGTCCAGCTATCACCGGGAATCCAAATGAGCCTAATATCGAAGTATTCCGATGCAATCGAGAGGGAAGTCAGGCATTCTCCGACTCGCACAAACAGCGAGCCCAAGGCTTTAATTGCTACTTGGTTGTCGGAGTAGATATTTACCTCTTTCACTGTACTTACAGAAGCGAGCAGCCAATCCAGAGCTTCCTTAATTGCGGCTACTTCTGCTTAGAAAACACCATAAGCTACTTACCTTTGAGAAATTTGTAAAAACGAGAGTTGAACCAACCTGCAGGATCGGCCAACAATTGTGGACGACTCTCAATACTAAACGCACAGAATATCGGCTAAGTCAAACTAAGCAGAGTCTTCGCACACCCTCCGCTCCATGCGGAGTTACAGAATATTAGGGCATTGACTAATAGGCAGATACGCACTTGGGATCGGCATGCAGAGATTCAACTACTGCAGGTACTACCTACACGAGGAAGAGGCAGGAGACGATTTTGCTGCTTCGGTACCACTGTCCTGCTCTATCTAGACACAGATTTTCAACGAGTTAGAAGACCTCAGCGCGGTAGAAGTCAGAGATCTTCTAAAGCTTCTAAACGGTTCAAACTGGTTTTGGAGAGATAAGGACAAGGTCCTCATGCGGCATCACAATGGGCTCTGAGTTTTAGTGTGTCACATAGTCGACAACTTATCTTCAAAGAAATTGAATTGCTAAGGATATTCCATATTACTATATTCATACTTTGGATTAACATTGACTGACTAAGCCTATAGACAAATCTCGTAATAATGCCAAGTAGATTCGTCTTCAGATTGAGTTGCAGAGTTATTGTGAAACCTTCTCCTGTTATGGTTTGCTTAGCTTTCGTCCACCGCAGAAAGTAAAATGACGAAGACTGGTGTTTTAAAAGGCATCGAAGTATGTTGTAAAGATATTTACGGCTGGAAGAGGAAAATTGGTATTTCCACCATAGTTACAACTATTAATGGTGCCACTCCCATTGCCTATTTTATTCCGTACTCTGATATTCTTTAACCGCCTTCTTATATGTATTGAACGTCTACGCATTGGATACCTTGGATTTATCACCTATTTGAGAAGTTAACCATAACTCACTAGACAGGCTTTTGGGCGTGGTACAGCAGGTGTTGTCTGAATGACACACCCCAGACCCAATTAGCACAAAAGATGCCATTTCGATACGCCACTTGTAGAAAGACTTTTTATTAGTCGCACCATCTTGATTTGACTATGAATCTGCCTATGTCATCTAATTTCTTTTCTGCAATTTCTTTCAAATTAACCCTGGAGAATTCCCCCAGCATTCTATGTCGTAGAGCCCCCAGACTTGGGCATTCACATAGACAGTGAAGAGCTGTTTCTTCAGATTCTTCTTGATTGCAAATGCTACATTTATTGATGTACGGCCACCCAATCTTCCAGGAATGGCCTTTCGATATCCAGTGGCCGCTTATTGGTGGCGTAATTCTGAATATGTCTGCATGTGGCTTTCTTAACAACTCGTCAGTTCTAGATTTGTTGAAATTGGACCACGCTTGCTATACTTGCGAAAGTACGGTAGCTAAGGAGGATGTGCTGAGATTATTCCAACTCATGCTCTATACAACTGAGGCAAAAGGGACTCGAAGTAATGCCGAGTCTCGCAGCATGTCCAGTGTTATTTAAGTGCACCCATGACATTTGACAGCTGACCTCTAAAGATCCCTCGAGCGCTTCCGATCCACTCGTGGCCAGAAAGATTTCGCAACCTTACAAGTTTATATACTTGCCCAGCAGTCGCTGAGTTGACGCGAAACTCACCTTTCCAGGAGCAAACCGCAGGTAGTCGAAGGGATCTCAATCCTCTCGTTTCGCGGGGTAACTACCTCACAGGTCCCCTGCCTGACCAGCTCATCCGCCTCGCAGTTTCCTGCAATGTCACTATGACTAAGCACCCAGATGAGCCTTATATCGAAGAATTCGGATGCGATCGAAAGTAAAGTCAGGTATTGCGAAACCAGTTTCGAGTGCACCATCATCGAACCCAGGGCGGTAATTGCCGCTTGGCTGTCGGAGTAGATATTAACCTCCTTGACAGTGATTACACAAGTGAGCAGCCAAAGCATAACGAAACTTCCAGCATTTTTTTCTTTAACTATTATCAACCCTCGCGGCAAAAGGCCGACTGCATTTCTACTTTAGCTTCTCGTAAAATACCACTTCTACTGTTCGGAGGTGTCGTAAAACCACTAGAGGCATTTCGGATAAATCAATGGAAGTATAATAAAATGAAATGAATTTATTAAAATCTGGTTCATACAACAAAAACAATATAACTTGAAGTTTCAAACCTTGACCGAAAGTTTAAATAATTCCATACATTTTTTAATAAGAAGTTGTAGCCTATTTAATTTTATTATAATAAAGTGCAAGTTTTAAGTGGCTTAAAAATCTCCGTGATTTTCTAAAAACTGACAAACAAATTTTGAACAAAAAAATGTTATTTTTTTTTTATAATATTTTTTTAAAGCACAAAAATTTTGAAGAAAAAAATATAATTTTTTATTTTTTTTTTAAATGGCAAGAAGAAATAATACTAAATAGTAAAATTAAAATTAAAATTAAGACATTCCAGTTTAAAAGCCCTAATTTCAAAAATTTTGTAGATTTTAAAAATATTACCAAACGAATCTTGAAGAAAAAACTGTTATTTTGTATTTTAAAATGTACATTAAAATGAAGATATTTCGGTTTACAACTTCTAATTTTCAAAAATTTAAAAGGTAGGTAGGTAGGTAAGATGGCAAGAGTACCCCAGGTACACTTCAAGTAGTACTTACGTGCCGTTTTGATACCATAATGTGGACCACCACCTGTGAAAAGATTTAGGGAAGAGAAAAACCGTCTACAGCAATGCAGTGTTGTTGATGTAGTGGAGAAGAGAAAAGGGATCTAGGCTGGAGAATTTCTTTCCCTAAAGCCAAAGGGCACGCTAAAGAATCTCAAGCGCCTAGCCGCCAGAGCCGGAAATTCGCAGAGAAAGTGTTCAACAGTCTCTTTCTCTGCAGGATCCCCACAGCTTCTGCAATAGGGGTTATACGGAAGTCCAAGCTTCCGATCACCCAGTGACCAGTGAACACCGCAATGAGTTTGGAAATTGAATGGCGGGGAATTCCCGTCACCTTAGGCGTTCTGTTTCTATCGTATTAAGGCCATAGTGTTTTCGAAATAGCACACGATGAGACAGACCTCCATCTGTCTTGCGCTTTTTTTAGAAAGAAATTGTGTAGTTTCCCTTTAACGACGGACAAGGGGACACCGATGTCTGAGAAGGGGACAGCTGGAACCGGTTCTGCCGGCCCCTTCCTGGCAAGCTCACCGGCAATTTAGTTCCCTTCTATATGCCTGTGCCCAGGAACCCACATAAGGGAAATGTTTCCTGCACGTTCGAGACGTTTGAGTTCCTCCTTACAGGAGTTCTCCAGAGGAGAGCTGCAATACGGCGACGTCAGGGCCTTGATTGCAGCTTGACTATCAGAAAAAATATTAATGTCTGCCTCCCAATAGAGATCCCGAAGCATTTTGCATGCCCGCAGGATCGCGAAGACCTCTGCTTGAAAAACGTTGCTTGCTTCCGACAGTTTAAAGGAGATTTCTGGCTGATTTAGAGTAAACCCCCGCTCCCACTCCAGACTCCATTTTGGATTCGTCAGTGAATACAGAGGTATCTATATCCGTACCGACTCTCCCCTCTTTCCAATCTTGCCTGCTCGAAAAGGGGAGATCTACTTCAAAATGCTACTATGTCCTACAGGAAGTTGTCTCCAAAGTCCAATCTCCTTCAACCTAATAGCACTCTGAGCGGCAATGGATTTAATCTGCAGATCCACAGGAAGTAAGTGCAGAATGACGTTGAGCGCAGCAGTGGGACATGTTCTACATGCACCAGTGATGCCCACACATGCAGTTCTCTGCACTTTCTCTAGTTTAGTGGTGTTGTACCCCTTCTGAAGAGCTACCCACCAAACTAGGCAACCATATGTCAAAATTGGCAGAACCACTAAGTTCTACATCCAAAGTACGACACGTGGCTTGAGACCTTATTTTTTGCCGAACATAGATTTACAGACGTAGAAAGCTATATTGGCCTTCTTAACTCGATTTTCTATGTGCAGCATCCAGTGGAGCTTGGAGTCAAGTATTACACCAAAATACTTGACTTCCGATGAAAGAGTAAAACACTGGTTGTTAAGTCTTGGAAGCTTAAAAGGTGTAGGCTTGTATTTTCTGGTGAATAGCATCAACTCCGTTTTGTCAGAAGTGACTCTGAGACCGCAACTGGCTACCCATCTACTGAGTGTTTAAAAAGTTTTTAAAAAGTTAACAAACAAATTTTGAAGGAACAAATATAATTTTGATGAAGACATTCCAGTTTAAAAACCCTAATTTTCAACATTGAATACATCTGAACAAATTTACTTTTTTTCAAAATATTTGAAGTTAACTTTTTGAAAAACTTTAGCACAGTGTCCAAAATACTTGAATCCCTTAACGTGGGATCGCTGTGCTTACAAGTGAATTTCCCGCAGGATTTGTTTAGTAATTGGGGGCTTATTTAGCTGTGGCTTGGTTTACGGAATTTCGATCCTTTCTGTGCGTTTAAGATGAAACTAAGAATTTCAATTGCAGTTGCCGTTTTTTTTTTATTTTTTGTATTGTTTATTGTTTGAGTTATTTATTAAATTGTTACCCACAACCATACATCTTTTCCAGCCGCCCCACGAATCAGAGGAATTGGCAACAGCTGAACGAACACCCAGTGTCCTGGTGGAGGCAGAACCTTTTTACACAACCCGAATTTGCCACGATGATGATGATGCAAGAACAAAACTTGTCTCCTAAGTATTGATTGATACCACAAACAGTTTTTTAAAGCAGCTATAAATATTTGCATCTTTTGTTATTTATTATTTTTTATTAGAACTCGTATTTTTGCATGTATTTAATTATTTATTGTAGTGGTTTGTAGGTTATTGTAAAAAACAAAAACAATGTAAATAAGAAACTTTGCTCCTGAACTTTGTAAATATGTAAAATGTTACTGTACAAACTGTCAATCAACCACATATGTATATATGTGTACATATGTATTAACATCTGAGTAATTGTTGGATATTCTTTACCAAAAATTTTGTTATAAATAGTCATTCGGAAAATTAAGAATGCTTGTATTTTTTTCAAATATCAGCTACAGATTTTTATTTAATGCCACAAATATTGTTGTTTTTGATTTTGTGGAGGGGATACGGTTTGCTTTAATAGCCGAGCAATCAGGTCAACAATTCAATCAATGGCGGCCGCGGTAGCCGAATGGATTGATGCGTGCCTATCATTCGGAAATGTACTGGTACGACCCTCGGCAGGCAATAGCAAACCTCAGAGTGAATTTTCACCTCAGTGGATTCGTCAATAAGCAGAATTGCCGCATTTGGGCGAATGATAATCGAAGAATTATTGCCTAAAAACCAATGCACCCACAAAGAGTGACTGTTTGGTGCGGTTTATGGGCCGGCGGCATCATTGGGCCGCAGTTTTTCCAAAATGAGGCCGGTCAGGCAGTTACTGTGAATAGTGTTCGCTATCGTGAGATGATAACGAACGTTTTATGGCCCGAATTGGAAGATATGGTTGTGGACGATATGTGGTTTCAACAGGACGGTGCCACTTGTCAAACAGCTAACGAAACAATGGCTCTTTTGCGCGAAAAATTTGATGGCCGAATAATCTCACGTCGCGGCGATGTCAATTGACCGCCAAGATCATGTGATTTGACACCGTTGGACTTCTTTCTTTGGGGTTATTTGAAAGAAGAGGTGTACGTCGATAAGCCAGCAATAATTCAAGAGCTAAAGGATGAAATAATTCGGCACAGTAACGGCATAGAACCTCAATTATGCCTCAGCGTCATCGGAAATTTGGACCATCGGATGGAGGTGTGCCGCCGAGGCCGCGGCAGCCATTTGCCCGATATTTTGTTCCATACTAATATTATCATAGTCTCTTTCCTATGACAATGGGTATATTCAGAAACGCATTATAATACGCAACGTACTTTTGCAGTGTTGGCCATGCGTTCAGAAATGCAAATATGGCAGTACTGCAAATGCATCGCGTTCCAAAACGCCATTTTTGTATCAAACGTCACGCATTATTTGCAGGAAAAATTTTAATACTGCCGCTGATTACGCTAATATCGTCCCCTTAGTATTAAAATAGCCTATAAATTTTTTGATGTTTTGAGAAAATGAATTTCAAACTTTTTGTCGAAAGTAGTTCTCACTCAAATCTCGTTATGTCTGTAAATATTTATTATTTTTTGACTGACGTTTTGACCCACTTTGTGGAACTAGAATTTGACAAAATTTTGACCACATATAAAATCGACGATGGAGAATCCAAAAATTAAAAAAAAAAATAATAGCCTATGAGCACATAGGCTATTGTTATACTAAGGGGACGATATGATGTCCGATGAAAAGTGAGTATAAAACTAATTTTTTTTAGGTTTTAATGCAAAGATATATTAAATATACGTTATTAAAACAATATTTTATTACATTTTTCTTGATTTTAGCTATTATCTAAGTACATCGGAAGTAAAGTTGCTTCTCAGAGTCCGACTGAGCATGGAAAGTGAATTTGCTTCAGGGAGGAGGAAAAAGAGTGTTTTGTGGAATAAGGTGGCGGAAGAAATAAAAAAAGTGAATAAAGATTTGAAAATAGGCGGGCAAATCGCGCAGCGAAAATTGTCTAATTGTTTCAAAAACGATTTTTTTTTTGTTTTTTTTTTTTTTTGAAAATTGGAAAAGTAATGAATTACAATCACAATAAATTAAAAAGCATTAGCGACTAGGAAAAAAAGATTTATTTTTGGGAATTTTTCGTTTTAATGAACATCTTACTATATGTGATCTTCTTTTTAGCTTTACACGTCTTTTTTTTCTTAAATTTAGCAAAAAACTATCACTTTTTACTTCAAATATATCGTCAACAACTAAATTCAATAATACTTCCATTTTAGTGTAAAACGCGTTCATAAATGCAACAAATCATTTTGCAAATCGTCAACAAATCTATCAATTGCATCACTTGTCACATTGGCAGTGTTGCCAGCGCTGGAATTACTGCGCATTTATAATGCGTTTCTGAATATACCCAATAATTTCCTAAAAACATTGTATTTTATTCAAAATCAACACCGGCCTTTGAAAGTTAACCACCCTTTACATTTAAAGTTTTCCTATCAATTTATATAGAGCCCAAGGGCTTTTTGTTAATTGTTGAATAACTTGAAAAGTATTTGTCGGATTCACTTAAAAAAAAATTAAATTTTTGGAAAATTCTGATTACCCCTAACCCATATATGTATGTGTGACACAGTACTATGCGGTTTACGCCACGTCGGACACATATGTCCGACACGACTATTATTCTCTCTCGCCATGTCACACAGCAACGATTGACGATAAATATGATTTTATTGCAATAATAAAATATATGGCTTCCCATGAAATTTCTGTTATAGTGGCTTCGGCGCAGCTCAAAAAATAATTGGAAAAAACTGGTTTTGAAAAAAAAATTAAATTCATTTTATTGCAGTAACAAAAAATTTTTTACATATTATTTTACAAAGTAGTTATACAAATGAACCCATTAAACTTGTTTGTGGTGATTCCCAAAACATTCTAAACACATAAATGGCTCTTGGGGACATTCCGGGCAATAGCCTTCTTTCTGGCGATCTCCCTTCCTTCCATTTGTTTTATTCTGGAATAACGTAAAGTACATGTTCGACGTAATTTTGTATTACTTGCACTTAGTTTTATTTTTAAAATATGAATATTGCCTGATTTTGGCTTCATATGTTTTTCTGGCTTCTGCAAATTTAGAAGTGATGAAGTAATTTGTTCTCTAAATCATCGTATTTGTGCATTATTTTTTTTCGTAGCTTTCTTGTACACTAAAAAGCATTTACTACTGATAGTCCAAGAAGATATTCTATACCCAGTTTGCGGTACCACTTCACGCCCTTCCTCAAAGTAGTAGCATAAGAACAGTTCTGGTCTGATAAATCAATCCCTGCTTTTCCTTTGTTGTAAGGAAGTATGGCTATTGGCTTTTTCTTATTCTTCTTCGCCAGGCGACATTTTGAGCCAGAGGTGTTACTGGTTGATGGTTGGTCAAGGTCAGAAGCTAATGCTTGTTCGCCATTATCTTGAGCTTCTTCTACCATTCTGGGACTGTGTTTTGTTGACAGAATCCGTACATCACGACCGCCATGGCCCTGAGTTAAAAAAAGTCGGTAGGCGCCACGTCGAACATATGTGTGTGACATACTAATTAGTTACAAACTGCCTGTTTCTAAGCAGAAAATATTACCAGCACTACCCTAAATTCCAATTTTGACGTCTCTGATGAGATTTAAAAAAAAAAATGCTGTGGCCCCAGAGCATCTTATTTGCTGAAAGTGCCTTGGCAGTCAATGTGTTAATAACCATACAATTTATTGCCTCTATTCAAGTGAACCGGACTCTGTATGCGCATTAATTTTTCAATCAATATTTGCTTGATGTTGATACTAGAATTTATTTAAACAAATATTATCTTAGTGTAATACAATTTTAATACAAATTATTGTATATAAATTTTGTTCATCTTCCTTTCTCTCAATTCAACTACGAGTATAAGCTATGGTTTTTTTTAAATATATGTTTATTGGAGCTAATATTGATACAACTATCTATAAGACTATTCTACAAATTTATAAAATGAGTTTACGCACAATGAACCTTTAAAAAAATTGTAGCAAGTCGCATACTTTAATGCTTAATTTATAATTTATTATCAAATGTATGCATTTATACAAAATATTGCAATGCCTTACACTTGTCAAGATTACAGTTGAAGTTTGATTTTTATGGCAATGCCGGAAAAATATCTAGTTGTATCTTTTCCAAAAGTGAATCTGAATGATATAACCGATTTTATAACGGACTGCCATTCCCTATAAAAGGCCGGTGCGCTCTCGAAACTTGAACATTTCGTTTACTGATCGGCGATAAACGATTCTGCTCGCACATGACTGCCTTTGAAGTGGGGAAAGCAATGGCTGGTCGCCACATAGCGGTTGTGCTAGCGCATCTGTATTTGCAGTGTGCGCAGAGTTGACTCGCGCAGGTTACTAAACCAAATGTGCTTTACTACAATTTTTGATTCTAACAGTTTTCGTTTTGCGTTACTATAAATTTTGTAAAAATTTTAAATAAAGATCCTCTACAAAATCCGATTGCTCAGAGGTTTACACACATACATGCATATATACATATATAATTTTATGTTTGGTTTCTTGTTTTGTGAATTTCTGTATACTCACTCATTATGACGCCAATATTAATATGGCAACTCAATGATTTAACTACTAATTAATTTTACTAAGCATATACATACTTATGCGTACTATGGCAAACATATATATGTATGTGTACTTATACATACTGAATATTTCTAAAAATCACTACACCTAACGAAATTTCCTAGCTGACTAAAACTACAACGACGAAAACTTCTCATGAAGATTTAATAAGCCTTTGCCGATTCTCGAACATCGTATTCGTGTCTTTCATAGCTTCGGTGGCGCCTACCGTATACAGCGCATCACTACCCTCCTTCATCAGCATGGACAAGCACTCGCGGAATGCTTGCAAAAACTCATCGGCATTCTTCTGATCAAAGCACATAGGTGGCTTTAGCTTGATGACATTGTCGTTGGGACCGTCTGAGGATACGAGCACTTTGTGTAATGCTTTTATGCGATTCACCACCCAGTGAGCGGATTTAGTGTCAGGCTCACGTGTCTCACGATTTTTCACCAATTCTATGCCAACGAAAAGTCCTACGCCACGCACATCACCAATAATATCGAATTCTAAACTTAACTCACGACATTTCTTCTTCAAATAGTCACCCACAATGCGTGCATTCTCCTGCAGGCCCTCCTCTTCGATGACCTGCATCACTGCATTGGCAATAGCGCAAGATACCGGATTGCCGCCATAGGTATTGAAGTAGGCGACACCAGTAGCGTAGAAGGCATGCGCAATCTCCGGTGTGGTAACAACAGCACCCACAGGATGCCCATTGCCCATTGGCTTGGCAACTGTCACTATGTCAGGTACAACACCTTGTGTCTCGAAGGCCCAGTAATGTGTGCCCACACGGCCGAAACCGACTTGCACTTCATCGGCAATGGCGAGCCCACCAGCGGCATGTATGGTATCGAAGACCGTACGAAAGTAACCAGTTGGTGGTATGATTTGACCACCGCAGCTCTGTAAACTCTCAGCAATGAACGCAGCTACGCCCTTGCCCTGCGCCTTTAATTGTTTGCAGATATCCTCAATGGGTGCGCAATAGAGTTTGGCCATATCGGCGCCGGGATGATCTTTGTCGGTGAACTTGCCGCGATAGACATCCGGGCAGGGCGCAACATGAATATAGTCGGGTTTCGGTTCACCACCGGGTTGATTGAATTTGTATGGTGAGACCTCCATGACGGCAGTCACATGGCCGTGGTAAGCGCTGAAACAGAAACAGGCAAATTAGGAAAAAGCTCAAAAGTTAGTAAAAATATAAAAAATTTAGATTAGTTTGAGAAACTTACTGATCGAGTGTGATTACATCCTGCTGCTTGGTATAGTTGCGTGCCAGTCGCAAAGCCAAGTCGTTTGCCTCCGAACCAGAGTTGACAAAGAAACAGACCGACAAGTCGCCGGGCATTTTACTGGTCAAGGTTTTGGCGCACTGTACCAGTTCATCGTGTAGAAAACGATTGTTGGTGGAAATGGTAGCCATTTGAAGACTACCGGCGCGCACAACTTTCGGATGGCAATGGCCCACTGCAAATAGAAAGAAAGAAATACCAAAGTGATTAATTAGAAATAAATCTGACAAGTGGTAAAACGAAAATCTGGACACTGAAAGTTAATGATATAAACCAGCTATTGAAAGAACCATAACCGGCCTGAAAACGGCATTTATCGCATCCGTTACAACAACGAAATTGAAAACCTTATTGATGGTGAAAATGTAATAAGTTTTATTGAAGCGCAGCGGATTAGATGGATTGGTCACATCATAAGAATGCCCAACGAAAGAATCCAAAAAAGGGTCTGCGTCCAATTGGAGAAAGAAAGACAGGCCGACCGAGAAAGAGATGGCTTGATGACGTAGAAGCAGACTTAAAAGCGATGAACCTTCGTAATTGGATAAATGAGGCAAGAGAGAGACTGTATTGGAGGAGGATTGTTCATGAAGCTATAGTCCACCACAGACTGTGAAGTTAAGAGAGAGAGAGAGAGAGAGAGAGAGAGAGAGAGAGAGAGAGAGAGAGAGAAAGTGAGGGAGAGAGTAAAACGAAAAATGTTGCATTTTTTGAAACATTTTCTGAAGAGGCGGACTAAAAGCACCAGTTATAAAGTTTATCACTACATGAATAAAAAAAACAAGGAACCCAAAATTCCGTTGCACATAATTCTCTACCTCCTAAATTGCATGATATAAGTCCATAAGGCTTTCAAGACCGAGGCGCTTTCCTGTAAGCACAAAGACGGCGATCTGGTGGCTGACTTCCAGAACGTGCTTGAATTATTTAGTACTGCTAAATAGTGACAACTGCGCATGTCACAGAGAATGTGAAAATCCGTATACCCCAATTATTGACGACGGGACCGTCGTTCCGCTACCCGACATTGACGAGGTGAGAATAGCGATAATGCGGCTAAAGAACAACAAAGGTGGGCGCTCTCTCGGACTGTCGGCTGAGCTAATTAAACATGGCAGCAAGGAGCTGGTAAGGTGCATGCATTAGCTTCAATGCAAAATATTGGCGGATGAAAGCATGCCTGCCGATTGGAATTCAAGTGTGGAGAACAGATCACACCATCTTTTTTATCGATTTCAAAGCTGCATTCGACAACATGAAAAGGAGTTGCTTACATGCCCAATGTCTGAATTTGGTATCCCCGCAAAACTAATGCGGCTATGCAAAATGACGCTGCTCAATACCAGCAGCGCCGTCAGAATTGGAAAAGATCTTTCCGAACGGAGGTTTGAGGGATCGTGATTCTCGGGACTCTGGAAAAGATCGTGTGAGCTGCAGAACTGAATCGCTCAGGCACAATTTTTTATGAGAGCGTACAATTGTTGGCGTGATATTGACATCACCGGCGCTGTTAGTTCTGCCGCTTCCATTGCATCTTCCCCTGTGATATCATCAGCCAATCACTTGATATGCTATGAGCTTTGATGCGATTGCTTGGTCACTCAAACGCTCGGATCGCATAAAAGCAAACAACACACCTCCCGATATCTGTAAATGTGTACCCCATTAAAAAGCAAAAAATCAATTTCATTTTCGAAATTTTATTTTTAGTAAACTTTTTCTTCGTAAACACCACGTTCGGTGCGAGCCCCAAAGCATCTCGTTTTCTCTATAAACTCTCTGCTCAAAAACACATGCAAGCATGCACACACACACACATACTATACTCGCAGAATCACATTTCACTTTCCGTAAGTGTGCTGCTAAATGGATTTCCCCTTTGCTGGTATGCCAATCCACGCAATGCCAACAACACATCACAAGGCAAACAGCGATAGTGTTCTCTCCATATGATCGCATAGACTCGCGTGCTTCTCGCGAATGCTTACACAGCACTTTATCGGCCAATAGTGATCTGCTGCTGTTGTATTGTAGTAAGACTTGAGGAAACATGTGAACATCTCGTGTGGAATTATACAGCTGATAAGACTGTAAACATATGTGTGTATGTAAGTGCACGCGTATGCAAACATGTGCATCGAGCTACTTATATAATTTTGTAGTTTACCAGGCTGTTAGTTCGTATGTTAGTTTGTACACTTGTTGTAAAGTTGTTTTCAAACAGCCTGCTTAGTTTTGTATGTTTACATATGTATAAGTAAGATTCTCTGTTATCAGCCATTTGAATTGCAGTGGAAAATTCTAAAAATTATCTTGTTCTAAATAAAATACATGTGCACATATGTATGCATGTAAATATGTACATATATAGTAGTTGATAGAAAAGAAACGTGAGTGAGTTCACTATATCCGCGACGCATTTAATACTTGTGAGACTAACTGTACTTTATAGAATATATTATAGATCACTTCCAATTGCAAAAGGTTATATTAATCTAATAATAGTCTAAAATCTCCCTTAGTCATTTATCGTTAATAAACTACGGAACTTTGTAACTAATAATTTATTTCAATTCATATTGAAAAGACTAAGAATTAGTGATTTTACCAGTATGTAAACTCGCTCTAATAAAGTAATCAGGAAACTCCTATATTTTACAGTTGGGTGCTAATGTGGGTAATATTTATTGCAAGTCGCTTAAGTTGGTATGCAAAATCGGTATGAATAGCAGTTAGTGTTAAGACAGGTATGCCTTAATAATTGAAATTCGGAGATACTTAGTTCATAGTCATAAAGAAAAATCGCTTTGTGTTACCTCTTTTGATATTTTGGCCGATTTTGGAGTAATAGTTGTCGGGAACGTTGCCTTTTAACTATTTCAGTCGGCTTTAAAAAAACTATGCCAGAGTACAGAAACTAACTCTACTCGCATTTCTACGATAGAACGCAATACACTTGAAAATGTTAACATTAGATGTTGAGAGCTACATACATACATACATATTTGTAATGCAATAAACTGGATGATGTTAGCAGAGGTTGGTGCAGTTCCAATATTCATACATTTATAGCCAGCGCCATCAATGTGTAAATTCCACTGCTATTGCAATTTTTGTATACGTAACTGGTGAGAAGTGTGTTCTCATTGGTGTTAAGAATGGGGAACATTTAATATTTAATTTACAAACAATATGCGTTAACCGTTGCCGAGAGTGCAAGGTGGATTCTAGTCTGATCCCTCTCTGAACTCTCTAGTTGCTTTCATATGAAATGTGCTCCACTTTACCAATAGCGTTTGCTGCCCCTGTGTTGCCTAATAGTGTATCTCTAAGTTCTGTTTAGTAACAACAACATTTCGTATTTCATATTCATGCGCCGATCTGCCCCACTTTAAATGGTTTATGTTCTCGTAACGACAATATATGTATTACAATGTGTGGCCTTGCATACATATGTATGTATGTATGTATGTAGATTTACCCCAGTGAGTGATAAGGAGGAGCTACATACCTCCTTAGCTAGATCACGTTTTACAAGAAAAAAATGGTATTTGAAAAAAGAGTAGTTTCCGCGTGAAATTCGCGGTATTAATTGCAAATTTTTGATATATTTTCAAATTTCAAAAGATATGGTATTTATCATATTACAGCTTCCCCTTAGAAATTGAAAATCGAAAATATGAAAGGTTGCGCAAAAACAGTTTGATTTTATATATTGTATAAAAAAAATTTACTTGCTAATTAAAAAAAATAAACATATTTGAAAAATTTGGCAAATTAAAGCAGCATTAATTTCATTTATTTGTTGGTAAATTAGTTGCGGCCAAAAATTTGGTTTCATATTCCAAAAAAAGCAGAATCCAATATCATGTTATTTTCTTCAAAAGATGAGGCCCATATTTTTTTAGATAGGAAAATTAGCAATTTGATGCTTTTCTAATTTATCAGAAAAAAATTGCAATAAGTAATGCATTTAATTCATCCATCATCGATGTTGAATGTGAACCATACCTAAACGTCAACGACGCTTTGGACTTCTTTATTTGAAAGAAAAGGTGTACGTTGATAGGCCAGCAACAATTCAAGAGCTAAAGGATGAAATAATTCGGCACATTAATGGCATAAACCATCAATTATGCGCCAGCGTCATCGAAAATTTGGGCATCGGATGGAGGTGTGCCGCCGAGACAGCGGCGGCCATTTGGCCGATATTTTGTTCCATACGTAATTGAATACAATAATTTCCGAAAAAAATTGTATTTTATTCAAAATCAACACCGGCCCTTGAAACTTAACCACCCTTTACAATTTACCATGGCATATTGAATTGAAGATGTCATACCCCTCCGCATTCACTTGATGTTGTTGTTGTTGAAGTGATTGGGTACATCTATTGAAATAATCCTAATCAGCGACTAGCGCCGTTTTACTACCACTGTTCTCGTGTGATGTCTTTGTTTTTTGTTTGATGTTTTTTTCTTTGTTTGAGTCAGATCCATTTCGTGGGATCCAAGTGTAGCAGCAAACTGTTAATCTCTATGTCTGACATTTCATTAAGTTGTTGTAAGGAAGGCTTACCGAAAGAGCGAAGTAAAGCAAGAGACCTGGACATTCGCCTAAATAGTGAAAAAGCCTTAACAGCTTCTGCAGATAGGATTGAAGAGAAGGTTGAGTTTGTCTGATCTGTAAGGGCTGTAGTAATGCGTGAGACGCTTTGGCGAGAGCATTCTAGCAGGTGCTTCGCCTCTGGATGTTGTACGACGGCGTAATTGTTTTCCCCTTCTTTCGGTTAAGCATAGTAGTGAGAAGCAATGGATGTTTTTATAGTGTATTAAATTGGATCACAACTGTCATAGCTTTAATTCATACTCGCCGGGCTAATATACATAAATATGTATGTATGTATGTACATACATGCACCGTAGAGTCACCCATATTGAGCAATTTTTAAAGGGATATTTTTCGTGTAAATGTTCCCCTCCTTGCTCTGAATTCTTAACAGATTCATTGACACATTGATTATGAGAGAAATCAGTGGTTACCAACTCGCTCTCATGTTGTGATTGCAAGAGAGCTAAGCTACAGTAGCTTTATCACGTACATACATATGTACATATGTATGTATGTGCAATACTTGTAGCACCTCTGATAACCGAGTTCAATAAGCTTATTGGGCAATTTGTCTTTTCTCAGAAAAGCGCTCTATTAATTAACAGTGTATAATAAATGTTATAACAAAGCAGAAGCTTAACCTAATTAGATTTCCATATATGTATGTATGTATGTATCTATCTATGCATACATAGTGAATAGTACGCACAAACACATACACATACATACATACATAATCGCTCTCCCTGTACGCTTTCATGTAATCCAATACTTTTAATCAGCTGCTAGCTTGAAAAAGTATGCCACATTTCCTAACATTTAATAATTTGCTTAACAAACAATAATAAACAACTTTGCCAATTGATAGGCGGCCTTAACGAGATTAGAGCAATCACGCTTACAAAGCTCAAACCTCTTGCAAACTATGACAATCTAAATCAGAATTGAATAGCCATAAACGTTTAATCATATAAGCAGTCTTACCTAAGTACATACTTACATACATACATGCACACATGTTTAAATTTACGTTTATCATTTTTATTGACTACATACATATGTACATATACCATACATATGTATGTGTGTGCATACCTTCACACAATTCAAATGCAGAAACATTTCTAGCTAATCTCAGCACTCAAGGCGTTCCTTAATCGTATAAACTATTTATAAAATTTATTAAGTGCACACGGTTAACAAAAATAAAATGCTATTTGTGTATGATGTGGTGGCCGTGTATGCTCCAATGTATTAAGTGGCATTTAGCGCGAATGTGCATGTTGATTGTGCCAACACACGACCTTCCTATAAAACTCGTCTCGAGTGTTGCTGTTCTACACTTCAACGAGTACTGCTATAAAAAAAATCACGTTCTACACACTTGTGTATACATATGTATGTATGTATGTATATGCACATGTACTTTGAGCGATCATAAAAGGCTTGAGCGCTGAAATCACTAGTCCGGCAACAACGCGATCTTCACGTGATCCACACGCGTTTGCGAAGAGCGTGTAACGCGCACACATTAATTGGCCACCGCCACCTCACCTCTATTCTCTGTTAATGCCAACCTACCCTGTAGGGAGAACGTGAAGTAATGGAGCAGTTTACCGGTTCAGCGCTAAACTTATGCTATTTCACTCATTGCGAATCGCTTCATGGGTTATTCAGAAATATTTTCAGAATAATGGTGCTAAAACTGAGAGGTAATGGTACAATATTGAAAAAACTATAAATTTATAATTAAAAAAATTATAACTTTTTATATATTACTAATTAAATAAAAAAATTATTAAAAAAATGGCTCTTGTGAGAAGCGTTTTTCACGGCATAATCTGCCCTATAGAAATGGATTTTCCTACTGGGTATCTGTTCATGCCTACTAACATGTGTAGTCTGACGACCAAAGCTCATTGTTTGTTGAACTATTCATTCCACTGCTCTTTACTGTGTAGTAGTTTATGCTCGCCCAGCTAAATAAATTTAACAGCGCTGATGAATTTATTTAACTCAAACAAGCAAATAAAAAAAACACAAACAAAGTCCACGACGACACACTTTGTTGTTGATAAGGAAATTATTATGTGTTATTTATTTAGACGATTTTATTAGAGTGCGACAGATAGCGTTTATTTGTTCATTAGCTTAAATTAACACTTGTTGTTGGTAGATACGAGCGTAGCGCAGTTTGGTACGCCAGGTCTCGGTGTTAATGAGACTTGATCGTTTTGCGCTTAGGTAATTTTCCCCATCTGCATAATTTTGAATCTATTTAAAAATCATTTTTCCGGGTTTTTATGATTTGATTAAATGATTTTATAAAATGGCTATATATGTAGTTCGTCATTGAGAATAGTGACGCCGCGTAATTTTTGTGGAGTACATTGGTGCATTGGTGCTAGTTTGTATGTATGTATATACATATGTGTGTGTATACATATGTATGTAATATACATATTTTGATACAAGTATCACCATTGACGTCAGTCACATGAAAGCAAATTGCGTTAGCAAATAGTTGTGAGGGGCTTGCCGCTGACGAAAGCTCCCTAAGACGGTGAAGGTGTAATTTTACACTCCTGCATATGATGCCACTTTTGGAACAGTAAATGTATACTAACAAAAACTAGTTATTATGTACATACATACATATAAAGACAATAGTTCAATCATCTGCTCCAAGTACAACACTTTAGCGGAATGGCGTGTGAAATGAGTAGAGTTGCCACGAATAGTGAATTGGCCGAATACCGAATACCGAATATTCGGCAACGCTGTCGGCCGAAGCGCCGAATATTCGGCCGCCGAATATTCGGCACGAACTACATGCTTGTCGGGGGCGCGTTAGCTGGAATAAGACAAGTCGCAACCTGTTAGTCGCACGCAACCAATAAAACAAATCGCAAACACAACACAGTGCGGGAGTTAATTGCAAGTAAATCATGTCACGGAACGCTTTGTTAGTTGAATAATACATAAAATAAAACTTAATTACTATTTTGCTAAGAAGTTTGTTCCTAAATTCATTTTCAATTGTTTTTGGAGCGGAATACTGTGGCAAACGAGTTGGATTTTTATTTGAAAACAGGTCGCCTAGATCGGAAGGCCAATCCTTACAAGTGGTGGTTAGCAAATGAAAACCAATACCCAAACCTTTCGAAATTCGCTAAAGTTTATCTTTCTTCTCCTGGAAGTAGCGTGTATAGTGAGAGGTTATTTTCTGAGGCTGGTAACATTTACGATGAAAAGCGTAATCGTTTGCTACCAAAAAATGCTGAAAAGCTTGTTTTTATCCATCACAACTTACCACTGATCAATTTTAAATACTAAAGTGTTGTAATTTGAAAATAAATACATAATTTTGAGTAACATAACGTGTCTTTTTTACATGATTTGGTATTCGGCGTTCGGCCGAATAGTACGTATTATTCGGCCGAATACCGAATAGCAAAAAAAGTGGCCGAATAGGCCGAGTACCGAATAGTTGCCGAATATTCGTGACATCTCTAGAAATGAGCGGGCACAATTCTGCTGCCAAGTCCCCTATGACGTGGCAGCCGAAGTTACACTCTCATAATTTTGCTTCGTATGGCCGAACCCAATACGGGTTATATAATATTTCTTTCCAAACTTTCCGCTAATATTGGCGTCCCTGGTGCATTCTCCAGGCTAGTTTTTATTATTACAACAGCTTAGTAGCTACTAAGTTTAGTAATGAATGTCTTTAAAATGAAAGTAATTTCTCCAAAAAACAAGGTTAGAAAAAAATCGTAAATCGTAATAAAATCTAACCTTTTCTTGGCACCTAACAAATTTTTTTTTGTCTGGCACTTAAAAAAAGTAAAGAGCGAAAGAGCAATTTAGAGTTAGGAATAGTTTATTGGCTCGATTAGGAATATTAATTTTATTGGTTAGATAAGAAAACGAGCCATAGAAATATGTATAGTTGTGTGCATACATATGTACGATGTTTGTACATACATACATATGTATGTATATGTGGCAAAAATTGCAATTAGCTGTTTTTGCTTATACCTTTTCTTGCTGGAGAATTATTGCGAGTAAAAACTTTTTCGAACAGAAATTTTGCAGTTTCCTCTGATAATTAGATGTCACAATCTTGTCACTTGTCCTAACCACATTAACTCGTACCTTTACGATTTTTTCTCATATACACATAGGGTCCTTAAAATAGGTACGCTGCTGCCTTTATCTATCGATTTCCTTGTGCCGCTCGGAAAAATGTAAAGCTAATGGCGTCACTGCTTCCTTGTGAATTTGAAAGCCCCGTTATATTTAGTTGTGTTAGTGGTTGCACAGATTCGTCTATTTTCATAAAGTGCAATTTTGCGTGGCCACTAAAATGGGTACTTTGCGGATAACTTTTGCATTTTAATGAATTATCTAGATAAATCAGACAAGCGCTGGACTGGGACCCCCAAGACAAAACAATGACCCGTGGACAAAACAATGACCTGGCAGCCAGTGAAAAGTATATCCGGGAATCGCACAAAGTGGAAAAATTTTACTTTGGCCCTATGCTCCGCAACGGAGACAAAGGAATGATGACGGTGATGATGAGATAGTTCGTTTAATAACTAATAACACAGGCCGACAAAATTTAACCAACATTCAGACCCAGAAACCAGACTATATATTTCCGAAGGTTTATGATGCGCTGAATCCAAATCTGGCCTCAGAATTGCTCTATTAGTTTGAGTTTTCGAGATATCCTAACCTAAAAGTGCAAAAAACCCCATTTTTGCCCATATTTGAGGTTATGTAGCCTTGCAGATGTTTTCTTTCACCAAAATTAAAGGATGGCATCTTTAAATACAATCCTTCTTTTTTCAAATGGCGTTTTGTTTGCTCAAATATCATTTTTTTTCGCAGAGATATCGCATTTTGAAATGCTCATGTTTCGAAATTTTCCTACACCTGAAAATCGATTAAGATAACATAGACATGATATATTCGATTACTAATTTTCTTGAATTGAGTCTTATTTTTCTTAAAATTTTGTCTCACACCATAAGTGTGCTGACTCACCACATCCCTACACTATCTAACCTTTGGGTACCGAGTCACACACAGCCCTAACCCCTAGAAACCACCCCTATCATACCGCGAGCAGGCTAACCCACATAACCGCAAGCAGGCTTTCCCACAAACTCCAAATTTACATACTATTAATCCATATATTTCAGGCCCTCAAACCCAAGAAAATTAGTAAGCGACTATATCATGTCTATGTTATCTTAATCGATTTTCAGGTGTAGGAAAATTTCGAAACATGAAAATTTCAAAATGCGATATCTCTGCGAAAAAAAATGATATTTGAGCAAACAAAACGCCATTTGAAAAAAGAAGGATTGTATTTAAAGATGCCATCCTTTAATTTTGGTGAAAGAAAACATCTGCAAGGCTACATAACCTCAAATATGGGCAAAAATGGGGTTTTTTGCACTTTTAGGTTAGGATATCTCGAAAACTCAAACTAATAAATTAATTTTAGTTATCAATCCGAATTTTGCATGGACAGAGAAGCAGATATTAGTTTAAATTATTTCGGATACTTTTCCTTGTAGACTAGTGTAATTAATATGAATTTCTTTCATTCCACAGCTGAGGAGCGGAGGTTTGTTGACAGTCTTCGTCCAGAAACAAGAAAAAATCGTACAAATTTATCGCTGAGACACTTGGACGGTCCAAAAATGTTGTTGAAAATGGCCGTAAGCCCAAAAAATACACAGAACTACGTGGTGGCAAAAAGGAAACGACTTGCACTACTAATAATTGAATTGTGACTCTTGCCAAGCGGGATCCTTTTAAGTCGTCAAAAGCTATTGCAGCGGAAATCAACAACGTAGTATACAGCACAGAACTTTACGACGTCGATTGTATAACGCGAACCTAGCAGGCAGAATAGCTCGTGAAGTTCCTCTATTGAAGCAAGAAAATTCAAGGAAGAGGAAAAATTTTGCTGATGAGCACAAGTCATGGCATGGACCGAAGGGTATGAAAAAATGCTATAACATACTTTGGAGCGATGAAACAAAAATAAATTTATTTAGTAATGTTGTTGGGCGAAATGTCAGACGTCCTAAAGGACAAAAGTTCTCACCGTGGTTCATAAGAAAAAGTCAAGAACGGTGACGGCAACATAATGATTTGTTTTTCTTGGTAAGGAATAGGACCTTCTTCTTCTTAATTGGCGCGATAACCGCTTACGCGATTTGGCCGAGTTTAACAAATCGCGCCAGTCGTTTCTTTCTCGTGCTAACCGGCGCCAATTGGACACCAAGTGAAGCCAAGTCCTTCTCCACCTGATCTTTCCAACGCAGAGTAGGACCTATTCACCTCATAACCAATAAAATGGACAAATTTATTTACAAGGACATATGTATGTACTTCAAGAAGTAATGCCACCATTTGCTGAGGAGCATATGCCACTTCGGTGGCTTTTTTGTAAGATAATGACCCAAAAGACTCCTCAATGTTAGTACGTGGATGGTTTTTGTAATGTTTTGTAATAATGTTAAAGTTATTGATTGGCCAAGCCAGTCACCCGACTTAAGCCTTATTGAAAACTTTGGGGAGATTTAAAAAAGCGAATCGGGAAGGAAACATTCAAATATCAAGAACCATGGAATTCCTGCCGTAGGATTATAAATTTTATGCCAAATCGAATACAAAAAGTAAGTGACAATTATGGCGGACACAATGACTACTAAACTGCGCTAATTTAAAAGCCTATTTAATAAAATCACTATTTTTTTTTTTGTATCGTATCTACTTCTATTTCGTACCTATTTTAATAACCACAGATGTATGTACGCATACCCCGTTGCATAATTATTTTTTATAAAAATAAAGTTTATACAACAACAAAAACCATATAATGCAAACTTTCAAACTTTTTTAAAAATTTTTTTGATATTTTTCAAAATATTTTCCACTTTTTTACCAGAGTTTTTAGAAATTTTCTATTTTTTTCTTTACGAAAATACGATTGGTACTACAACAAAAACCACTAACGCAAAGTTTCAAACTTTGAAAAAAATTTTTAGAAATGTTTCAAAATATTATCAAAACTTTAAACTTTTTAACCAGAGACTTTAGAATTTTTCTTTTTTTTTTTATAACAAACAACAAACTCTCTTTTTTTAATTTCATTCAAACTTTTAACTTTTTAACCAGAATTTTTTAATTTTTTCTTGGTATGCAGTTGTATGGCCCATTGAGTTTCAGTTTTTAATCGTTTTATGCAAATCAACCGATTCCATTGTAAGTATGTTTGTACATACATACATATATACACACATATATGAAATGCATTTAAGAATAAGTGCATAACGACGCTCAATGAATCAGCAAGCACGTGAACAGTCGTCGGTCGTTTGCCTGTTTTCCAACGGAATTCTACCAAGTCTCAAACAAACAAATCGATATTTACCAGACTGTCAACAAATGTATTAAAAATACGCTCATGTTTTTACAGACGTATCACAATGCAGAAACAAAACAATGCCGATTTCTTTTCACACCAGACAAATGCATACACAAGCACACACACACATACATACATATTTGCACGAGTGTCGATTGCAGGTAGTTCACACTTTTGCTTTGTTTGTGTAGTTGGCTGGGGAAATTGACCGTTTTCTGCAGGCAAGAGCAACAAGTGAACACGTGTTGTGCTCACCAAAAAAAACACACAATGCATTTTGCCTGGATAAACAGATCAATTAAATTTAAAATAACAACAACAAGAAAAGACCATAAACAAACAATCTGTTTACCTAGAGACCGATCGCGCGGCAGAAGGCCACATGTATTTAGGTGTAGATATGTATGTACGTTTGGTCCGTTAAAATGCCAAGTGCCAATGATTCGCTTTGTGTGCGAATAATATTTGCGGAAAATACCCAAAAGATTGTTTGTGCTCTTTTGACAAATGCATGTGCATATGTATGAATGGATGTACGTACGTGTGTACATACATTAGGGTGCCTCAAGAGTGCCGCTCATTATGAGATATTGCAGAGTAGCGGATTGGAGAAACAATGAATTACGACAATTTGCCCGAAGGTTAGACAATTAATGGGGACGACTATTACTGAACTAGTCAAAGACCCACTAAGGAGAACCACTTCGGTGTTTCAACAACCAAAAGTAAGTAATACGAAAATCGGAGACGGCTCTGAAGGCTGTACCAAAAATAGAGTTCCTGGATAAAACGTTGGCATAAGTGCGTTGCAGTTGATGGGGCGTACTTTGAAGGCGATAATATTGCTTTTGAGGACTAAACTGGTATTTTGAAATTTCTAAATATATTTTTGATCAAGGTGGTGTCGCAGTAAGTGGCTTAGAAGAAAGAAAAAATATAAAACAATTGACAACAAACTGAATTAGTAAACACAAATTAAGTTTGAGAATTGTTTTTCTCTCCTATGGGCATTACTAAATGAAGTAGAATTCATAAAAAAACGTCAAAAATCAATAACGAAACAAGCACGCGGTATACGAATAGGCAAAAAATGTCAAATTTTGGACAGAAGACCATAGATATGTATTTGGTAAGAAAAGCCGTAAAATTTCAGGAAATATTATTGGAGCTTCAACAATCGCTGCCTCCGCAGAATTGGGCGGTTGTTCTGACCAAACCACAACTCCAACACTGAGTATGACGAAGAAGGCTCCTGTTCATCTCAAAATTCGGCGACGAAAATGGAAATCGATTGGGTATACACTTCGGAAGCCTCATCGAAATATTGCAAAAGCAACAGACTGGTACGCACAAGGATGTCGCAGGCGCGAAAGATCATCCAATACGTGGAGGCGACTAGTTAAAGCAGAAGCGCTACAAGAAGGCCGTTAATGGAGATAAATAAAATTTCTTGCTTTAATAAACCTAACTTTAAGTTGTCTTTTGAGACCCTTTGTTCTTCCTAGGGATGACGGGATATTTATATTTATATACATATACATATATATGTACATACATATTGAAGCTTCAAAACCTTCGAAACGCTTCAACACGACATTTACTTTGTCGTCTTTTTGTTTATGATGTGATCTTCAATAAGTTTTGTATATGGCGACACCACATTTTACGTCTGCTTGGTCGAACAAATCTTCTTCACTGTAACCACAGCCTAAGTTAAGTGAATTTTAGGCTAACCAGAAACTTGTCTTGGCAAACAGAGCTTTTTTCGTCATCATGGCTGAACATTTTACTGGTATTAGATGCCTTACCGTGAGTTTACAAAACTCTGATGACAACTGAAAATACGTTTTCGCTATTTCAGTATTTCGTATTTCGCTGTCAAAAAGGAGAAAAATGGTTTGTATAGCCTAGGCGTTTCACTTCTCAGCAAACGCCGTTAGTGTCATTGGTCGCTCTGAACTTGATTCATTCGCGAATTACTACGAAACGTCGCCGAATTGGCATCAAATGTTTTGCCAAATTTACCGACTTGAAAAATTCAAAGGCAGTGACGAAGGCAATGACAGACATGGGAATGAACTAGGAAAACAGTGTGAATGTATTGCTGGTGTATTTGCAAAACTGTCCAAAATTAGTGTGGGGCAATTCGATTTTTTTTTACATATACTTTTTATTGTTTTCGAAGGCATTTGCTCTAATCAAGAGTCATTTATTAAAGGTGTTAGCACTAGCCCAACAACAATATTTTGGACGTTTGTCAAAGCAAATTATTGGAAAAGTAGAAAACAAAATATGAATTCGCCTTAATTCATTTCGGCTTGACAACTAAATGCACACGGCGAAAGAAAAAAAACAAATCAGCTGGTTTGCCGATACCATCTTTAAGGGAGTAGCCCGGTGTAATGGGTTCAAAAAATCGAATTTTGTTGTTTACATTTTTCGGAAGAAAAACATCTTAAAAATATTAATTTTAATTATTTTTAAAATTATATCTATAATAAGAGAGCGCTCCGTAGTGTGTATGAAAGCGTGTGACACGCCAGCAGCAGCTGTTATCGAAACTTTAAGCATTTTTCTCAAAACCATATTTTCGAAATTTCGGGGAATCACTGACTCAAAACTATTCAACCGATTTGGCTAAAAATGTAACCCGTTATTCTAAGCACACATATCTAGATCCCGGACCTTTAAAACATTTAATTTTTTAATAATAAACTATTTCATTTTAATTTTTTAGTAATAAACAATTTATGAAGAAAAAAAATTAGATTTTGAGAACTTTTTTCACGAGACCACCATTTTGTTTTTGTTTTTTTTTTTACTTTATGTATATTTTAGGTTCAGGACCTAAAATAAGGTCTACAGAATAATAATCTCTTTGAATTTTTTGTTTCAGATGACTTTGGAAGGCTGTGTGTTTCCCCGAACCAACTCATCTTTTTTATAAGGACTCCACTTTGACGTGAAAAATTTTAAACAAATTAATATAAAATTAACTTTAAAAAAATTCGAGATTTCGGTCGTTACACCGGACTACTACCTTAATAGATTCGCCTTGGTTCTAGTTGAAAAAGAGTTTGATGATGATGAAGATGTTTGCATGCTTGTTACTATGTTTTCTTTGAACTATCTGTACCGCACAAGTGTTCAAATAAAAATTATTTACATCCAAACATTTAATTATTAGTCTTCCGTTTAAAGAAGCAAAGCAAGCACCTCTACTGAATCGAATGAGGAGCGCCCAAATTTCTTGGTGGCTTGCCAGGTGCCAAGTGTTTAAGAGATATGTATACACAAAATGCATACATATATATATATACATAGCTACATATGCACATGCACATAATTATATACATACAAACATATGTATGTATGTATGCACATATTTAGATTTCGTGCCAAGAAGACCTTGACCAAAGTGACTTTGGGCAATGATATGCAGTGCTCCGAGCAAGATCTACAACTAAGCACCTACATATGTATGTATGTATGTATGTATGCACTCGTGTGTACTAATATCATACATACATATTGTATATGTATACTATAATAAGGCATCTGAATTAAATGTTTGCTTGCAAGTCGGCGCATTTTTCGCAAGCCGTACTTCCCCCACTAATGTGTAGTTTGTTATAAAATATAAACACACATATGTACATACATACTTGTATGTACGTGCATATGTTACATCTTGCAGAATCGTTTACTCAGAATTTCGGTACTCAGATTCCAAAGCTTATTTGGTTATATCGACTCCTTTACACTAGATTTACGAACTGAGCCAATTTGACTCATTTAAAATTCTACTGCTATAATAAAACTGAAATATTATTTGGTTTTTATTTACGTAATGAAATAGAGGAGAGTTGACTCATAAACTAATTTAACAATTTATTGCTTTAAGCAAATAAAATTTATGGCTAAAGTTGAGAAAGTTCTTATCAGAATTTTAAAGAAAGCTGACGCTTGAACATTCATGATCAATCTTGTCAATTTTTTTAATTTAAGTGGTGTCAATAGGTGTCTTATTTTCACAACTCTTTCATCATTCCGTCATTAATATATTTTTATTAGATCAATTTATTGTAACAAAAATTTGGTCCACCAAGGTAATGTCAATATTTAGGCATAAAAGATACTTATAAGAAGTCTCGGGTCCAATTGCCTATGCTTGATTCGGTAAGATTATTGACGAAGGCATGATGGCATACTTATATAAAATCATGCACCAAACTGAACTTGAAGCTCTTGAAAAAGGAATGGACAATACTTGGATTCTCTACAGGTTCCGGCCCCCGAAGTGTAACCAACTTCAGACCGCTCGCGCAGCTGATGCGCGGGCACGTTTCCACAGGACTCGGCATGTCTCACAAAGTTCGAGGAAACCAAGAATGGCAAAAAAACAACGTTCCGAACTTCATAACGTCCACATAATGACTCTCAAATTCACCAGACGCGAATCCGATAGATTATTCTCTTCGGGCCATTTGGGAGAGCGAGGTCCGAACTAAAAGTTTCACCAGTCTCGAGGCGCTGAAAAAAGCCATTGTCTGCGAGTGGGCCAAAATACCTGCAAGTCCCATTCGGTCAGCTTACGCTTTGTTTCTGGACCGTCTCAAGGCCATAGTCAAGGCAAAATATGGCCATATCGAGCAAAAGTACATCAATTCTTAATTTTGTATTATTTTCACATATTTTTTACTTTGAATTGAATAAAAGTAATTTTACAAACTAAATGTATGGCTCTAATCGCTCCTCAGAGTATGAGCGGGGAGGAGACTATGCTAGCTTCGTTCATCGTCCGGGTTATTTAATCATGATGTCGCAGTGAATGGGTATACGATTTCGTATACAAATTCGTTGCCGCAACGGACCTATTGTGACGGGACTATTACAACCGGCTAAGGACTGTCACTTCAGCAGCACTCCCCGTTCATGCTGCTACAGCAACAACAACAACAAGTATATCGTCAAAACTTTTTTTATAAAATTACGATTATACATATGTACATATGTAGTAAATTGTAAACTGTAACCTGATTTTTTTTACTTACAATGAGCCCCATTAAAGGGGGCACCCGGTTTAGATCGATCAAAAAATCGATTTTTTTTATTGCATAAATCGTTAGCATAACTACTCAAGAATATGGTAAAAATTTTCAAGCGAAATTCGCATTATTCCCGATTCTATGAGCACTTAAGTCTGCCCGTCTGCTCCGCACCGTAGAGCACGTTTGTTAGAACGACGTTTTTCTCGAAACTACTTTTCTTCAACTGGTGGGAATTCTAGCTTAAAAAGTTATCGACCAATCGTTCTAAAATTTTGCGGGATTTTTTCTCTATTCAATTCTAATCTATATGAACCCAATTCTGGGATTATATTATTACTTAAAATATGGCTTTTTAAGCAAAATAGATGAAGAAATATGGTATAAAAAAACTACTCTGTGTTCAAGCGCCTCAAAAGTTTGCAATTTTCAATATTTTTTTACCACAATTAGGTTCATATTCTTAGGAAATATATTGTTAATAAAAAAATTGCTGTTGATTTTAGAGAAAAATTGCAACTTCAGGAATTCCCACCAGCAAGGCACTCGGATGGTGATCGTCCACGGACAGCACGCTCTAACGCCACTATCTCCCGCGGAAATAGCTTAAAAAAAATTTAAAAGTGTACCTAAGAATACAAATAAAATATCCTCTAAACTTAAACAATTTCTGATTATTCCCTTTTTGGTCAAAAAATTCTCGAACACCACCAAAATGTTGGCCTCCTAAACCGGTTTCCCCCCCCCCCCTTAAGGTGCTAAAACTCATTTCATTTAAGGAGGTTTATTTTTTGTTTTGTTTTGGAACTCGTATAAAGTAAATCATAAGCTTAAATTAAAGTACAGATTGAGGCCTCTGAGACCTCAGGTTTCTGAGAAAAGTGGGATTAAAACACGAAATAGTACGCCTTTGTGGATTTTACCGTTTATTTTCTTAAAACCTTGACGCTGCTTGATCCCAGAATCGTGTTCAGTGTAGGAAAATACATTAAAAACATACGTCAATTTATGGGCCTTCTTCATTTTCCAGCAATTCAAATAACTACTACCTTTGCGCAAAAAAATCCAGATCCAAAAATATTCAATTTTATTGACGAAGAAATATTTTCTTAAATTTAGGTTAATTATTGACCTCCCCAATATCCGCATCAATTTCTAAATTGTTAGTTATAAAATATCTTTTTTTCTCACAAACTTACCATGCGCCACATTATTGATGCAGTCCAAGTAACGATTGCCCAACTCATCGTACATATACTGACCCTGTCCACGTACAATTTTTAAGGGATCAGAACGATAGAATAACTGGCAAGCTTGGCTGTAGTTTTTTTGGTTTTTTTGTTTGGTTTTTTTGTAGTACAGTTATTAGAATTTTTCAAGTACGACGAATCCATTCGTTTGATAACACATAGAAGAGCAAGAGAAAACAAAAACATATTTTGTTGTTGGGTTGCACAAGAAAATATTTAAGTTAGGCTTAGAAACATAAAGTTAATTATAACTAAAAGGAAAACAAAAACACTTTAAATTAAGCAAAAAACTATTCAATAAAAATCGCTTAAAATTAGTTGTGTGTTTCTGTGCGTGTGTGGCATGAAATGAAGGCTCGGCGCGCTCACGTGTCGCGTAAACTTGAAGCAGGCGCTTGAAATTGCCTCACTCTAAAGCTCGGTGCTGGGTGTGAAGCATTTTTAGCGGCGCAATTTCAAGTTTTTTTCGTTTTTGCACGCGATCATGATTTTCAGCAGTGATGGTAAATGTAGGGAAAATTCCCTACATGTAGGGATTTTTGTCGAAAAATGTGGGTGTAGGGAAAAGAAGGACAGATTTTTTTAAATTCTGTAAATGTAGGGAATTTTCAAGAAGGACAGAAAAAATTTTAAAATAGCGGGGTAAAATTAAAAAAGGTCGTTTAAAATAAAAATCCGCAGTAAGATTTCATGCCAGAACTCTTTTCCTTATGGCTGCATACTTTTAAAAGCGTTAATACGGCAGCATTGCCTTTTTTTCTTCATTAACGCTAGCACGATTTTTTCTTTGCGCGAAAATTGTTAGTTGTCCTACGTTTTCTGGTGCTTTTCACTTTTGAAGTAAGTTTGCAATTATTTTAAATTTAGCTTTTTTTATATTTAAAATGCATATATTTTACAGAAATGAGCTCTTCGACTGACTCTTCGGAGGAACACCAGGAAAAACAATGCAAGTATCGGAAACAAAAGTTCAATAATAAGAGGCTTGACGACGAAATTTTAGTGGCTAGTTTGAAGCTGTGGCTAACGATCCATTCAAATGCAAATGCACTGCGTGCGACAAAGTTTTGAGCTGTGGCAAGTCTGATTTACAGAAGCACGCCGAAACAAAAATGCACCAAAAAATACTAAGGCAATTAAAAAGACATCTAAAATAAACAGCTTTTTTTTAGAAAAAGCGAGTAAGCCAAATGGCTCCAGAAATTTCGATATAAGACTTAGCATGTTCTTCGCTGAGCATGATGTTGCGCTGCAAGTGGTGGACCATTTAATCCCACTCTTAAAAGAAATCGTGCCCGATTCTGAAATAATAAATAAATTTGAGCTTGGAAGAAATAAGTGCACCAGCATAATAAAAAATGAATTGGCAAAAGAAGAAAAAGACAATTTAGTTAAAAAATTAAAAGTAAACAAATTTTCCATAATGATCGAAGAGAGCACAGACATCGCACTCAATAAGCATATGTGTCTCATGGTGAGATTTTTCGACGAGGAAAGCGAGCGGCTTGCGGTTAAGCTGATGGATCTAATTCCAATAAGAACTGATTGCACTGGAGGACTGCTCTGTACGGAATTTTTAAAAAATCTTAAGCAAACAATTCAATTTTGACGTTGCAATTGCCTCATTATAGTGTAAACACAGGAGAAAAAAATGTAGGGAATTTCGTAGGGAAAATTTGTTGTAAGCATAGGGAAAAGTAGGGAATATTTTTGGGCTGTGTAGGGATTTTTCAAAAAACCATTTACCATCACTGATTTTCAGCGCTGATGACGGTCACACAACGGCGAGTGAATGCCCGACACTTGCGGCTGATAAGCTAAACAACCTATTTGCACTGCTTTGAGTTGTTAATTGTTGGCGAACTTTTTTTTTTCACTTATTCTTTCACTAGTTGTTTTTGTTAGTTATGTATGTATGTATTTGTTTATGATGTATTAGTAAGAAAATATTTTCATTTTTATTAGCTTGAGAAAAAAGGTGCTAACAGGCAATTCACTGGACTTGTTATCAGCCTGCCTTGTTCCACAATTAGTCGACTCACTCGAAATTATAGAAATAGAAATTTGTACAACAACAAAAGATTATTATAGTCATTATAAAAAATTTGTGTGATCGTCAAACCTTAGTCCAGTCCAAACCACTTCTAGCTTTTATTTCATAAAAAATATAAAGACCTCCAATGGATTCATGAGCATAAAAGCAATTGAAGGGTGAACAAGAAACTGTATAACGTTTTGATGATGCAGGGTGAGGTTACTAATATTATATCTATTTACACACATAAATGTATGAGGGCTGAGTATCTACTAGCCTAGGCAGATGGCGGCGTTAATCAGGATTACCGGCGCAGTTAATTCTGATTCAAATTGTAGCGTGACAGACGGTTGTTAGGCGGATTAGTGAACAGCTGATTTGCTTATTGGATGGTTTTGTCAGTAAAAGATGGATAACAGGCAACAAATGCGGATATTAGCTGCCCTCATACTAAAAACACAATGTTATTATTTATTACAAAAAATCTTAAATTGCAATTTCTCAAGCTGTGTAATTTCGAATGTGTTGGCGGAAACTAGCACCGCATCTAGTCTTCCTTTTTCTTCTCTTAAGAGTGCCATTTTTTTCATTCACAATATATGTATGTTAACTGTCATTTTTCGACAATGTTGCCATCGAAAATTCCCCTAATCCGCTTAAATTATGGAAATTAAGTCCAGTTGTCAATGCGTAAAAGTTGCACTTAATTCCTGAGATAAATCCGTATTAAGTCATTAATCAGGATTAAGACCACCGTCTGTCTAGGCTATTAAGCAGTCATATTGAAGGTTTTTGACACAAGATCACTGATATCTGATGAAATTTGCATATTCATGGTCCTTGTTTTGTAGGAAATTTTGACTTTTAGCAATTTTGCCAAATTTTTAAACTCGTTATGTTTGCACGAGTTGCACCTGTGTTCCAAAAAATAGTACCGCAACTTTTTTAACTTTTTCAAATTTCTAGCTATATATTTTTTTTAAATATAGTTTCCTCTACCACAAAACAAGTTTAGCCTTGAGGCCGCTTTTTGCAAAATTCACAAAAAAAATTAAAAGTATAATATTAAAAAAATTTTAAAACTAACATTTCCAACATAGCAATCAGCTGCTCTGATCAAACATATGGCCATCACTGTAACTATTATAGGTGCCGGACCATAACACCGTAACAATAACCGTAGCTGTATGTATCTATTGAATTTTGATTTTCCCCCTGTAACCGTATGAAGCTGTGAAACACTTTACCTTTGTTTTGATATTTGCGATAAAAATTTAAATATCAGAAATGAACGACGAAAAATTCATTGACTTCTTGGAAAATTGCCCGTGCTTTTATGACAAAATGCAAATGGTGTCATTAATTCTACTTCAATATCAGCTGCTTATGGTTACGACATGACTAATCGACAAATGCTGTAATGTTGCGGCTATGGCGTTATGGCTACGGTACTACTAATTGCAACTTACTTCTAAACTATACAGCTGCAGTATGCAGACAGACAAAGCCGAATAAAGATTTCCATAACTAAAAATCATTTTTATATAAAACAAAAATTTTTTGTAATAAATTAATAAAAAAAATTTTATTAAAAAAAATAATTTCAAAATTTGTTATTAAAAAAAATTTATTAAAAACAAAAGTATTAAAAAAATTTTATTTAAAAAAAAGGTATTCAAAAATTAAATTGGATGATTAATTTGGCGCCACCTAGTACAATCCCTAACTGCTGCAAATTGGGAATCCGTATTTTTTTCTACGTAATTTAGGCACGAAAAATGGATAGCTTAAGTCGGATTTGCATTATCTAGCATAGCCTAGACATCAGGCGAGATTATTTGAGAAATGACTTCCATTTAACTTAACTAAATCTGTTAATAGTAACGCCAGTGAGAGCGATTCACATAAAGCGGCAGAGAAAAAATTTGCTTACGATTAAAATGTTTGACATTCAAAATTAATTTCATGCGATATCCTGGTGCATTAGAGGGCTAAAAGTGATGGGCAGCAAATTTTAAAAACTGATTTTCGCTACAAGAGCCACTACAAATGGACTAAATATTTCTGTGTAACTTAAAATTTTTTTGTTAATAAATTAATTTTCTAATTTTTTTTTTCTTTGAGTGCAACCTTGTAATTGAAATTTTTTTATCGAAATGTTATTGATTTCTTTATTTGCAGATATAGTGCATATGCAGATATGAACAAAGTGTAGCTAAGAATCGTAATAAACTAAGCAACACGACTAAGTAGTGGAGTGTTCACTGGAGCAGCATCAGTGTGAGAGCTCAGTGAATTTTCCTGTAGGTACAAGTAAAATATTAACTTAAATTTTCAAATGCATATCTACTTATATATGTATGTATATGTACATACAACATTTATGTAGGCCTACAATGAAAATAATCTCTATATACTCGTATGTACACATCTACTCAACTATTTTGGTAAGCACAAGTGAGAAGTGAAAAGGGGTGCGCAGGCGCACAAAGGATGCTAAAAGTTTTCCATAAAAAATCCGTTTTCCTTACTTATACACATACTATGTGTGTATATACTTTGGTTTTTGCTTTTCACTCACACATAATTCGCCAGCGTACATCGCACAGCATTTGCCAAGAAGGACTGTACGGCACTGTACGTTTGGCGCCATATACGAGTACATGACCTTGGCAACGAAATCCTCAATGCGACGACCTTGCCCACGAATCTCAGGCAGCGGGCACACGAACCAGCGCACGATAAGAGTGTGAAGCGTATGTATGTGTGTGCATTTGAAAGTACTTAAGTCGCAAATTTGTGTTTGCTTTGGTTTGCATGAACTTTTGCGCTTAAGCGTGGCCAACAAACCACATATGCATGTGCACTTGTGTGAATGCACATACATATGTATGTACCTATATATACATATGTATATATTTTTTGTTTGTTTTTTAAATCATTGCGTTAACTTTATTTGCTCATTTAGATAATCGTTGTAAAGATTTAATGATTGAAAATTAATTTCGTGATTAAATGTGTATTTTTGGAGCAAAATTAGGATTGATATGAAGAGCGTTATTCTGAAAATGCATATTTGAGTGTTTCAGTGTACGAGTTAAAATAATAACTGAAATGCATTAAACAACAAGGTATTTTTTTCATAGCCAAGTAAAAAAATAAAAAATATATAATATTTTAACACACATACGCACACATTTTTTGTGTATGGACAGATAATTATCGTTTGTGAAAAATAATCTTGTGAAATGCTAACGAAAAGCAGAAATGTGAATAGATTAAGAGGAATATAAATGCATTTGAACTTTATTTGACGCTAGAATGATTTATTTATTTGTGATACGCCTAATCGCTTGAAAAATAAAAAAAATAATTTCAAAGAAAAAATGAAATACTTATGGAATTACTTACATTTATTATATTATTGATTTTATTAATAAATATTTTGACCAATTTTAGAAGATGAAAAATTTAATAGAAATTAATATTAATTTTGATTTTTAATTTTGTGTTTTACAGAGTGGGCCATATTGCGTTTGCTTTTGAACCACCTATTTTTTTGAGAATGGTAACACAAATGACATGTCAAATGTGTTCATAATTTCCTTAAAGGTTTGACATTTACGAAATGGGACGCTATACGCTTGAACAAAATTGGAAAATATTGAAAACCTATTTCCAAGGTAGTGAGACTTCTTCTTCTTTTCTGATTTTCACATCGGTGGCTACGTCAATAAGAAAATTGTCGGATTTGGGGCTCAGAAAATCCACACGTTACTGTAGAGAAGCAAAAGCATCCACAACGAGTCACTGTTTGGTGCGGTTTTTGGTCTGGCGGCATCATCGGGCCATTTTTTTTCGAAAATGAGCGAGGAGCCGCGGTTACAGTAAATGGCGTGCGTTACCGTTACATTATTTCCAAAAATTGAAGAGGATGACATGGACGACATTTAGTTTCAACAGGACGGTGCAACTTGTCACACTGCAAAAGTTACACTCGAACTTTTGGCTACCGTTTTTGAAAACCGAATAATCAGCCGAAAATCCGATATCAATTGGCCGCCTCGGAGCTATGATTTAAGCCCGTAGGACTATTTTTTGTGGGGAGCCGTTAAGGACAAATGCTATGCGAACCATCCAGACACGATTGATGCTTTGAAACACGAAATCGAAGTTGCCATTCATGAAATTGGAGCCCAAACAATCGAAAATGTGCTCAAAATTGGGTTGATCGAATGGCCTACTGTAAAGCCAGTCGTGGCAGTCATTTGAACGATATTATTTTTCATTCATAAATGACAGTGTTCAAAAAGCAAATTTTACATGGCCCACCCTATAGTATTAAAAATTTTACAAATAATTTTCGATAAAGGTTTTGGAAAATTTTAGCACTAAAACTTAAATAAAAGTTATTTTAGTTTGTTTGCTTTGAAAAATGGATTTTTTATTAAATAAAAACTAATAAAAATAAATAATGCAAAAAATAAAAACGCTTTTGAGCAATTTTAGAATCGAAAAATTTAATAAAAACGAACGCTAGTAAAAGTTTTCAGTAATAATAATTTTGCATAAAACAAAAATAAAATACTTTTTTTACCTTTGACATTAAAATATTGAGCCAATTGATTTTTTACTAAATAATTTGAGCAATTTTGGAAGCAAAAAATTTAATGAAAACGCGTTAGCTTCACTAAAAATTTTGAGTTTTTATTTAAAATAATTTTAAATGAAAGAAAAATTTAATCATTTTGTTTTTTGTTCTTACGCAAAAATTTGAGTGTTTAATAACAAATTCAAAAAAAATTTAGCTCGCAAGTTTAATAAAACTTCTTTTAGACTGTTTGCTTTAGAAAATTGTGCCGTTTTGAAAAAAAAAAATCAAGAAAATTAATTCTAAATTTCCAAATCAAAATACTGAATACTTGGATTTTAAGGAATCGATTTGAAGAACTTCAAAAGAGGAAGAAGAAAAATTTTCTTGAGCTATTTACTTTAAAAGATCGACTTTAAAGTAAATAATTTATACAAACTTAGGCGAAATAACAAACTGTGAGATTTTACTAAATATTTAAAATAATTTAAGGTCAAATTTTTAATTTAAATTATTTGTTAATTGTATACCTGAAAATATTGCTAATGATTAAAAAACTAAATTATATTATTTAAAAAAAAAAGAAAATTGTTAATAAAAAAAGAATTTTCGCCATAAATGGACTTAATTTTTTACGAAAATTAAACTAAGAACTGCAAAGAATTGCGGTAAACAAAATCTTGTCAATTTAATTTAATATCTGGGTACTGCTAAAAATAAAAAAAACACCATATTATCCAATTTAACAAAAAAAAAATTATTAAAAAAAAAAATTTATTAAAAAAAATTTTATTAAAAAAATGTTAAATTAATAAATTTTATTTGTGGTAAATTGCTTTCTATACTAACGGTTTATATACGAGTATGTAGTGTTGTTGTAGTCTTATTATTTTCGAAATATCCAGCCGATCTATATATGTATAGTATTTTTCTCTAATTAAAAGTACTTAGCAAAACGGTCGAAATAAATACATACATACATACGTATTGCACTTAAATAAAAATTCTAGTAATATTCTAAAAGTTACTTAACCATCTAATTAACAAAAAAAAAACAAATCACACTGCTATCCTTACCCAATATGTTTGTTTCGCAATTTGATGGTGTCCGACTTGGGCAGCTTCTCGTTCATCGTCGACTCCAGTTGTTCACGTGTAAAAGGCATTTTTAACGAACTTTGTTTTTTCTTTTTTTGTTTAATTTAACAAACTTTTACGAAGCACGAAAAACACTAAAAATAGTCTTAAATGACTTTATATTACTTTCATAAATTTCACAAATTAGTGCTGCAGTCGTTTTCACCGCCTGTGAGCAACTGATTTAAGACAATTGTCGATGTTCTGTCCTTGCCGTTCGGATTCGCGTAAGTTTCAGCTTTTGCGCTGTTGCCGATGATAATGAACGTATAGACGTAGTAGATATACGCTGGCTGCTCTTTGCTGAACGTTTTAGAATATTGCTTGTTCTTCTTTGGTGACTCTTGCCGGTAACGCTCCGCTGCTTGAGCTTGCCTGTTGCCAGTGAATGACGAATGCGTTGTGTGCGAGCAGTGTTTTTATATGTGCCGCTATTTAGCACCAGATGGGCAGGCAGGCCCGGCTAGCGAGCAAGAGCGCACTTAACAAGTAGGCAGGCAAGCAGACAGGCCCGGTTAGCGCGGTTTATTGCGACCTATACAAATATGTAGTATGTATGTGTGTGTATTAGTATGTGTAATAGGCAAATACGAGCGCTCACTTTAGCTTTGATTATCCGGCAAGATATTCTGGCTGTTGGATTTGTTGAATTGGTGGCAGCTGATTACAGTGCCACATTTGTTGTTTTGCGCTGGTGGCGTTAAGTCTATCTATCATCTGCATTCTGATTTACGCGCCAGCGCTGACATGCCGTGGATCACCCCACCACCACCACCCTCCTACAAACACACACACAGTAATGTGGTTGGCTTCTTATTTGGATTTTATTATCAGTACTCAACGCTACGCTACGCTTTAATATGACACCCCATGCAGCTTTGGGCCTATTGCCACGCGGATTTATATGTGTATCAAGTTTATTATTGTAATTTATGTATGTATGTATATATGTAATGTGCACTAAATATTGCTTTAGCTAATAAGTGATAAACAAATGAGACTGCACAAATAGACCAATAAACTGATAAATGGAGTGACCGACTAACAATTGTGCAGTCGAACGGAGGGGCAGACAGTCAAAGTGACAGATGTAACAGATGAGCCAACGAACCCACGATGGAGAGAACAAACCAACATGTGGACTAAACATCTCAACGGCGACGCGGCGTTAAGCTAAACATCACTTCACCATTCCCATAATAAAGCAATACAGGGTCATCTTTTATGGTTGAATATTATGATTATATGAATTATTATATGATTATTATTAAATTAAGCTCATAAAATGTTTTTAATTATGATAACTGCTATGTGGAAGCTTTAGGTTATCAACAAAGCAGCGCTGCCGCGTTGACATCGATTTCCATTTCATTGCAGCCCGTCCTCGTTTGTGTTGTACCCAAGCACATGCCCATGTTGATTAATATGTGCAAAAAAAAACAAAAAATAATAATTGTATGTGCGTTTGTTTGTAATGCTATGTTCCCACAGCACTTAATTCGCTAAGTACTAGGTTGTTCAATTAAGTTGTGCGGTTCGATAAGAGAGGGCGTTGCTACCAACCTAAATTTATTTTGGCTATGTTGGTACACTCCATGATGGAAAGAATAATGAGATGGCGCCTATCTTAGTACCGTTACTTTGCTCTCAGCCAATTTTACAATAACTGACGTCGTATTATCACCAGTATGGCCAGGTTACCATTTCCAACACTTGATTTAGCATTTTTTTTTTTTTGTTATTTAGTCTCGGAGTTTTTGTTCTTTCTTCATGACATTTTTCTAGCCTGTTCTAATTAAAATGTAATGTTTACAATTTTGTAAAATATACATTTTTAAAAATTAGTTCAATAATTCACTCAGTTTTATTTAGCTTTACTTTTTTAACATCTGGTCGCATTACTCGCGATTGCGGTTGTTGTTGGTGTTCTTCTCCTTCAAATCTCTCTCTCGCTACTGCAGTGTTGCCTAACCTTGGATATAAAAACGACCTAAAATGCCCATTTAAACCAAATAAAATACCAAATTTTTATTGAATTCCTGAAAGAACATTGTATGCGTGACAAATTATCTTTAAAATGTGAGTTTTTTTTAAATAAATGTGTTATACTTATTTACAATTTAATTTATGAGTTTTTTGTTAAGCGAGCGATTTTTTGCTATATTTGAGGTTATATAACAAGATACGGTACTCTTTTTGTAAAAACGTCGTTATGATCTACTTAGTATTTTCTGGTATTTTTTTGTTTATTTTTACTATTAATACACCTCTTGATACCCTATGCCCCACTAAGGGTTTAGGACCGGAAGAAACGATTACACCTCTATGGTTTTAATACGCGTTCAGTAAATTCAAACGCTTTTTAAAATGTGTAAAAAGGTCTTCAATGTTAAGAAGAGTTGAGAGAAGAACACAAAAGCTTAAAAGGAACAAAAAAATTAAATTTTCACTTTGAAAATGTCAAATTTTATAAGAATCACCAAATTTTCATTAGCATGAAAATCTTCTCAGAGTGAACTTTTTTAACCTTTAATAATACTGTTTTTTTGTAACTTACAGTTGCTGTTGCTTTACCAGGTATATACCTATGAAGTGAGACTTTCAGCTATTAGCCAATAGATGTCGCTAGGAGTATTTTTAAACCTTCCCAAAGGTCTTGTTTTTCGTCTGTCATCTGTCAACAATATTCAGTTCATTGCTTGTTACGTTTCATACAACAATGCATTTTCGTCGCTCTTAAAAATGTCGAATTTCGTGCCTTCAAACTACGATTTGCGGACATCGAGAAACCACTTGTGAAATGCTGCTCTCCCGGTTCAAAAGGAAGTCTTTTTTGCATCGAATCGTTACGGGTGATGAAAAATGGGTGTATTTCTCCAATCCCAAGCATAAACGATCGTATGGTCCGCCCGGCCACAAGCCAAAAACAACGGCCAAACCAAATCGCTTCGGCCGCAAGGCAATGCTGTGTGTTTTCTGGGATCAGCGTGGTATGATTTGGTACGAGCTATTAAAACCAGGTGAAACAGTTGACGGTGCACGCTACGACAATTGGTCGATTTGAACAGCGCTATACACCGAAAACGCCCAGAATATGCCGATCGGCGTCACAAAGTAATTTTTCTTGATGACAATGCACCGCCACATCGAACAAGAGCGACCCGGGAATTGGTGGAGACGTACGATTGGGAACCGCTAGTGCATGCGGCTTACTCACCAGACTTGGCGCGCTCCGATTATCATTATCGAGCAGCGCTTCAATTCTCACGAAGAAGCCAAAAACTGGCTCGATGATTGGTTTGCCGCCAAAGACGGCCAATTTTTTTGGCGCGGCATCCACAAATTGCCTGAGAGATGGGAAAAATGTGTCGCTATGGCTATTATTTTGAAGATTAAATTTATGACCATTTTTTGTTAATAAATAAAAAAAAAAGTCTCACTTCATAAGTATACACCTGGTAAATAAAAAAAGAAACAAACACCAAACTTAAAAATTTTCGCATGAGCAAATGGTTGGCAACCCTGCACAGCTCAGCTAATGCGACGTCACGCACGCTCTGATGGGCCTAATCTTGTTTCTCTCATTCTTGGGTACACTCTTCATATGAACGTCCGTGAAGTTTCATTTCCATCTGTCAAATACATTATTTGCTTACAAGCCATTTAGTATCGACGTGTCATAGAATTTTCTACAATGGAAAAAATCAAGTTTCGTGCTGGGACTGAATTTTTATTTTTGGAACGTTTAAAAGCAAAGAAAGTTTATGAACGAATATTGAAAGTGAGTAAGGACTTTTCGCCATAAATTATTGTATATATATATACAATATATAATTGGCTCGTACATCCTTTTTGGGTGTTTGGCCGAGCTCCTCCTCCTATTTGTGGTGTCCGTCTTGACGTTGTTTTACAAAATTTAGGGGCCTACAGCTTTATGCCGCCCTTGAACGCCAGATGAATTTTTTATGAGTCGCTTTTTCATAGCACAAATACACGCGGAGGTTTGCCATTGCTTGTCAATGGACGGCCGATTTTAGAAAAAGCTTTATCTGGCATTTTGATGTTTCATGCCCTCGAACCCGAGGCAAGCGAGTGGTTGTTGTTGAAGTGGTTGCGTATTTCCACTGAAATAATCCTAATTAGTCACCAGCACCGTTTTACCACCACTGTCCTGGTGTGATGATTTTTTTTTTTTTTGTTCTAAGTCAGATCCATTTAGTGAGGTCCAAGTATAGCAGCAAATTCTTTATCTCGATGTATACCGAAGGGGCGGAGTCGTGCCCTAGCTAGCCCTGGACATTCACATAAGTAGTGGAAAAGACTTTCCTTCGCCCCTTCCGCTTGACAGCTTCTGCAGATAAGATTACTTTCCAATGGCCTGTAAGGGTTGCAGTGATGCGTGAGATGTTTGGCCGAGAACATCCTAAAAGATCATTCGCCCTTTGAATTTTGTACGACGGTCATGTGTTTTTTGTTGCAACACATGTAGTTAATTGCTTACATCTTCTTTCGGCTAAAGCATGATAGTGTGAAGTAATGGATGCTTTTAATGTGTTGAGTGGGGTGGCGACTGCCACTGCTTCTGCTAATTCTAGTGTCGAACCTTTTCTTGCTAGCTCATCCGCTATCTTATTACCCCGAATGTTCCTATGACCGGGAACCCATATCAGAGTCCTTTCAAGTCAATGACTAAGCAATTCCAGCTCCTCTCTACACTGTAAGACCAGTTTGGATGAAAAAGAGTTGGAATCTACGGCCTTTAAAGCTGCTTGACTGTTTGAGAAGATAGCTACTCTTGCACCAACTTTCTTATAGAGCTTTAGTGATTTGCATCCTTCTTCTAACCTTACCTAACGGTAGCTACCTTACACAATATACTCATTAATTTCCTTAATTTTAAGAGAAAAAATTAAAAGTTTTTTTTTTGTTTTTGAAGTTGTTTATTTTTTGCTTTATTTTCATGATGTTTAGTGTTTTCGTTTCCTTTTAAAATTGTGGTTAATTTTTGGTTTATGTTTGTTTGTATGCGCTTGCTTTTTGGGGATCTTTTGCTTTTCAGTTTTCAATTTATTATTTCCATATTCAAATACATTTTATATAACTGTATGTAATACATATGTACATACATTTTTGTGTATAAGTAAATGTACTTAGTTAAGCATGTATTGGTTATTTGGTTATTTATTTATGTAATGTACTCGCCTATGAGCATATGTAGGTATGCATGTAAGTGGTTAATATGAAAGAACAATTACCAAATCGGTCAGTTTTTATTACAAATCAAAATATGTATGTAGGTATGTACTACCTTTTCTGTTTGTAAGCAATTTGGTATATTGTTTTTGTTGGTAATTTTATTGTAGTTTAAAAATTTTATTTTGCGTGAAATAATAATAAAATTCGAATAATATTCTTTTGTTTTGTTGGTTAAAATTGATTACTTTATTTGCATGTACTTATAGTTGTTGGTTGATTGCAGTTTTTGTAATAATTTAAAATGGTTACAGTGGTTATTGTTTAGATAATTTGTTGTTGTAGTTTTCTGCCATATTATTTTATATTTTTTATTTTTAGTCTGATTTTTTGGTTTTTATTTTCTGTTGGTATTAAGGTATTCAATTGATTATTGTGTGTTTTAATTGTTGTCAGCTAAATATGTATGTATGTATGCATGTACGAGTATAAACACATTTTTCGTACAGTTGTTTGGTACAGATTCATTCGTTATGGTGTTTTTGTTGTATACATACGAAAGTAAGCCGGTTCGGGAGACGATTGAATAAGCTGAGAGAAGAATTAGTTTACATTGCGGTGCAGAGTAACTGCATATGCGAGAAATTTTGTGTATGGTATATTTAGTTATACGCTTTTTTGTTGTAATTTTTTCACGGTAGCAAAGTAAAAGAGTGCAGTACTGCAGAATGCGCATATGTATGTACTATGTGTGTATGTTTACATGTAAGTAAGGTTCTGCTGTTGTTTTTTTTTTTTTGCTTTCGTTGGCTTTGAAATTTAACTGGACTATGTTTTGATTTTGGAGTTAATGGGGAGTGGGGAGAGTGGGAGGCGGTACAGGCATTGATTTCAATTTTTATTAATTCTCATTTTTATTAATTTATTATAATTTGTTTTTTTTTTCTTTTTTATGTTTTTGTCAGAACTACTATTTGCATTCAATGTACAGCTTAAAAATTGTCTTAAATCCATTTGCTTTTGTTTTACAGTTATTTTAGTTAAATTTTTCGTTTTTTGCGCATTTAGTTGGTAGTTTAGCGCCTATGCGTTTTTGTTTTCATTCTCCTTTTTTAACAAGTTATTTTTTGTTGTTCAAGAACACTTTTTGTCATTACATACATCTAATAATTATGTGTGTATGTATGTATGTATATAGATATATGTATGTATGTATGCATGCTTGCATGAGAGTTTAGCTACAACTACTTGTCTTTTAAAACGCATACATTTTATATAAATTATTTTGTGTATGTGTGTGTGTATCTCATTTACTATTCATATTTGCATGTGTGTATATGTGTATGTATGTATATAGTATAGGTGTGTTTGCTTTTTTCTTAATTTAAGTATAACTATAGCATATGTTTTTGTATATATATTGCATATATGCTAGAATGTATGCACGTATGTATGTATGTAGGTATATAACGCCCATTGAAATATTTGTTGTATGCATGTATGTATATATTTATGTATATGCATATGCATATAGGATGTTTTTTTTTCTTAGTTTTTCGTGATTATTTTTACAAATCGAGCTGTTCATTAACTTCATTAAAATCTTAATTACGTTTGTATGCATGTACGTCCCAACATATCCACTGCTTGCATTATTTTCACTAAAATTTGCTCCCAATTTACTTATAGTTTTGTAGATTTAAAACTGCATGCGGCTCGAGTCGTGCTTTTCAATGAAAAGTATTCGAAACACATACATATGTGTGTGTATGTATGTATGTATTTTGCAATATTAAAAAGTTTGTCTTCAAAACTCGTAAATTTTATAATATTTAATTTTATTTAAAATTCTTTTTATTAATTTTTTTACATTTTGTATGCATTTATGTATGTACATATGTATGTATTTAAAAACATGTATGATCAAAAAAGTACTGTCGCATAAATCGAAAGCAAAAACTGTCTTCAATGCATAGTCACTTAAGTAACAAAAAATTAAAATATCATAAATTGTTTGATTTATTTCCTTTTAGAACCTTTCGAAATACAGCAGCTAATTTATGTATGTATGCATAATATATATGCACGTATGTATATGTGATATATTCCTGTACTTAATATTTATTTAATTCATATACCATAAGTATGTAAGTATATAGTATAAGTATACATGTATGTACATGTGTATATTTTATAGTGCAGTGAGCTATTTATTTTCGCGAGAGTGTAAAGTTTCTTAGTGCTTTCCGACACAGATTCCATATCGAAGGCGAAACTGAAATGTTGCGCTTTTAAAATTGTATAATTAATTATTTACTCATATTTTCTTTCTTATTGTATGGCTTATGTGTAAGTGCATACACACATACATATGCATATACGCGCACGGCTTTTTTGCATAATTGTTGATAGCTCTTTACTTTCTTGAATTACGTTTATTCATTATTCAATTATTATTCCATTTAATTTTGGTCAACAAAAATTTGCTTCGATATTGCGTCAGACATTTTTTTTTTTGTTATTAACGGAGGTGAAGCAGAATAATTTCTTTTCAAAACAATCGCTTATTTAATGATCCAGAGAGATTGAACAATAGAGACATAAACATAAATAAGCGCTTGCATAAATTAAAATGATATTTTGCACGCATTCTCATGGATTTGAACACTTGCAAGGAAAATTTCAGGGAGCATTAATGAACTGCAATCAAGGTCTACGACCCTGCGGAGCTTTGATTTGATTCCATCAACGTTCCCATAGCTTCCGTAATAAAAATTAGTACACTGATAAGTACTAAACCAAACAGGAACTGTAATACGTCTGGGCGCTGATGCCCATGCTGCATTGATAAGAAAGAGAAAGGACGCATATCGAAGGGTATCAGACGATTCAGCACATATTGAAACCGGTAGCTGGAAAATTACCTGTTGATATTCACACAAGAGAGCTTCGCCGCCTCTATAGCGAGCAAGGAGCAAAACCAACGGCAACAGAAAAAGCCAACGATAGAAGGCGATGAATGTACGAGTGGCACAGAAGATGGGAAGTGCCACCTAAAGGACGATGTACGTACAAGCTAATATCACATCTCGAAGAGTGGGTGTAGAGAAAGCATGGTGATACTGATTATTACCTTACGCAGGTACTTGTTGTTGTTGTTGTTGTAGCAACATAAAAATTCCCCATGCATGTACCGGGAATGCTGCTGAAGTGGCAGTACTTGACCGGATATACATCCGGGTCGTTCCGGTAACATAGAACCGACTGTCGTACGAACGCAGGTACTCATCGGTCACGGCTGCTTTATGGAATTTCTCCACGGCTTTCAACTGGCGGATAGCCCATTATGCTCAAGAAGCGAGAGAACGTGCAATACTTCAAGTAGTTTTGGAACACTCACTTAGTCCTATCAACTTCATCCGGGACCTGAGCTCATCCAATGCTATGTGGGAAGCGGTTCAAACGTTTGCTGCAAAAATAATGCGACAACTTCAATTCAAGCCCAGCAGCAACAGCTACAGTTGCAAGTATGGCATGGGGATTGGCTGTTTCTGGACAGGACAACGACAAACGCAGACTTTTGTGTCAATCACTCACAATAAAATCAGACAAAAGACAAGACGATATTTCGTAAATACTGCACTTGTGAATACAGTGGGAGTGGTGTATACTATCTCTAGCGCAAAAATCTCCATACGTCCAAAAAGGCAGGACCTGTGCGCAGGTACCTGGTGGATACTTGAAGGAATGTGTTAGTGGAAGCATGCCGCACATACCAATGGTGCGACGGTGCCTTTGATGTTGTTTCTGACAGTTGGATTTTAACCTCCTACCAAAAAATAAAATCTACATACGTTTCTGGTTTAGGACCTAATTCGTAGGTGCGTGCAATTTGTATCCCAACGGGAGATACGGTGAATTTTATGAATTTTTTGCAAGAAAATTGCTCACAGTAAACTTTTTCACTTATGTAGATATTCAGTATCTGCACACTGTAACACTCTCGAGTGTGGACCGTCGACGATGGCTGCTATAATTAAATGTACAGTCTGTCTAATAGAAGCGTGGCCGCCATAACTTTGAAACCATTTGACCAATTCGATTCTAACAAACTGCATTATATGGGCTTATAATATTTATTATATGCAATATATTCAGTAGAATGTATAGTCCCCACCATTAGCTATAATGTTTTCACATTTTGGAGTCATAATTTGTGCTTCAGCTCAAGTTTCGGAGGTAATCGACTTCAAATCAACCGAATGTGACTTTATAACTTTTTGACCGTCCATATTTTGTTTTTCCTTAGAGTTTTTGCTTAACTCCAAACATTTTCAATAGGGTTGGCATCAAACGACTGTGGAGGTCAATCCAACATTTCAATCCTATTTTGCTGTTCCCATTATACACACCTTCGGCTTTGCTGCTTGTGATCGTTGTCTTCTTGTAATATTAAAGGTTGGCTAGTTCTTCCAAAAATCTTCGCAGCTGACGGTAATACTGCTTTTTGGTAAATGTAAATCATCAAAACTGCATTCAAATGGGCGCTAAACACCCAAATAAATGGCCAAATCTTTTTTCGAAGAAGCAGACCAAACGTAAACCTTAACTGGATGCTTAACAGTTCGTTGACGTTGTCGATTATCAGCAGTACACCAGACGCAGCAAGCAGAAAAACGTCATCACTAGCTTCTCAGAACGGAAATGCCAAACCATGCTGCTCAGTTCCTTTCGAGCCACCCATACTTCCAGAGATACCTATACAACATGAGCAAGGGAAGCGTTCCCACGTGCATATACTGTGAAGACCCGAGCAATGACGCTGAGCACAAGTAGAATTGGTCCTTAATGGATGCCGGTTTGGGCCCTCCCGAAGTAATGCAGAAAGTAGTCCCGAAGGAGAAAAGAGGGATTGTTTTAGTGACCACACCACTCGACGCAGTAGACGACGGTCGCTGTAAGTGCAAAGGCATTTTGAACCCTACCACTCCCACCAAAAAAAAAGTCGTTGCTTATTAATTTTGCTAGGAATTGCAGTCGATTTGTTGCCGCCGCTCCATGAGCCTGTCAGACGCCGCGACCTGGCTAGTGGAGCGCAAAATATAAATGTGCATATACCAATTTGACGCTTCGTAATGCTTTCTACTCAGCTACCTCTCGTAACAGTGTTCCAAAATTACAATCGTCTATCTACAAATGCACCATATTCGCCAAAGAAAATAACTTATCACTAAAAAGTCCTCTCTTACGTAAACCTCGTAACCCCCGTGGCTGGTTTCAAAATCGACATATATAGATCAGTTACCGCTCCTGCCCAAATCCAGCACTCCCAACGCAGTCTACAACACTATATAGAAACCATGGCTCGATTCAAGCAAGATAACTAACGGTTTATTTTCACTGACGGCTTCAAAGCGTCACTACGTGCACACTACTTTCGCTTTCGTAAGCGAGAAAAATGGACCAATTTCATACGGGCTACTTTTCCCCTTCTGCTCTATCTTTACAGCGGAAGCTACTACAATATTGCACGATGTCCAACACGCTACTAAAAATACAGGAAAATACATAATTTGTACCGACAGCCAATCCTGGTTGCACGCCATCAATCATTGCAATAACACCAATAACATCATCAGCTGCATTAGAGACAATCCCAACTCCTACCCAAATAAGATAAAGATAATGTGGGGGTACCAAGCCACACCGGCATCGACGGCAATACCTACGCAGACCAAATTGGGCAAAGACAACACTTTCAACCCGACAGTCACATCCAGCCTCGTCATCAAGAGCGACATATATATGGTATATCGCTTCGTTATAGCAGGGCTAGTCCCCTGCGACATTTTGGCGAAAGAAATGCAGAGAGTGTATATAAGCCTATCTGAACACGACGGTAGAGCAAGTCGTAAAACTATTGCAGAAGAAGAAAGGCGTCGTTCGATCGCCCACTTGCAAGATCGATGGAACAGTTCACCGAAAGGTAGATGGACGCATGAGCTAATACCCATTCTTATGACATGGTTAGAAAGGAACCATGGGGAAACAAACTTCCACCTAACCCAATTTCTTTCAGGGCACGGAGTATTTAGAAAATACCTCCATAGATTCGGCCATGACAGTTCCCCAAACTTCCCAATCTGCACGGATAAGGAAGAAAACGCTAACCATGTCTTGTTCCAATGTCCGTGCTATGCTCCCGAAACTTGTTGTATATTAAAAGGAGAAAAAATTATAGATTTTATGCTAAAATCGAGCGATAACTGGAAGCGAATTTGCGCGCATGCAAAATATATCCACAATGATCTAAGACGCGCGGAGGTTCGTAGACGAAATAACTAGAAGCCTATGAGCTAACCAGCCCCGCGAGGTAATTCCTTCTTGGACAGTTCCGCGGGGAGAGTGGTAGATAGTGGAGAGGTGTTTAGTACGTAGGTGTAGCTGTGAGGCTACAAGTCGTGCGTACTGCTATGCCGGTATAGCAGTACTCATGAGAGTTCCCTCTTCACGGGCGTCATACCGGAACAAAAAAAAACAAAAAAAAAACCCTTCATCCATACCAACAAACATGCTCACACCTTTTATACGGCTCCGCATCGCACACACCATACTCACACATGCTCATCGGAACAACCAATGTCCTTTCTCTAATGCCCCAACAAGCGTGCTCTCGATGCCAAAAGACAACAGAATTTCGTTGGAACTGACCCCACCGCACTTCTTATGAACCCATTTGAAAGAACATAAGAACAATGTATGGATTCCTAAAAGACGCCGACCTACTCCGAAGGATTTAAAACCGTTCATACTTCCCGGACAGCTGTAAGCCTCTGAAGCAAGTGCTGCATGACAGTCTCAGTTTATATAATAGTTATTAACATTGTATAAGCTTAATTAAAATAAAATAAAATAAAATAATGAGCAAGTGGAATACAAAGCTGGTTCTAAATGGAACTGTTTCAAAACAGATTTCAATCAAACGTGGTATATTCCAAGGGGATGCCTTAAGCCCCCTATGGTTCTGCATTGGTCTCAATCCACTTAGCAGGCTTCTCACACTTAAACAAAATGGCTTTATACTCAAAACTGAAGTAAGAGAGCAAACGTTCAACCATCTTCTGTTTGTTGACGACTTGAAACTGTACGCAAACAAAAAGCATAAGCTATATGAGCTGATAGATGCCACTAAAGCTTTTAGCGATGACGTGGGAATGGAATTTGGACCAGATAAGTGCAAAATAATACACTTGATTAGAGGTCAGCTTGATGAATCCGAAGAAAACTACGCAGTAGACCAAAATATTATTATAGACAACTTGCATAGCAGTGAATCTTATAAATATTTAGGATTTCTGCAACTTAAAGGAATCAACCACATGCTAGTAAAGCGAAGCCTCATGAACAAATTTGAAGCATGTTTGAAAGCTGTACTAAAAACGAGTTTGAACAGTGGAAACAAATGCAAAGCAATCAATACCTGGGCCATACCTCTTTTGACTTACTCGTTTGGAGTAATAAAATGGTCTCAGACAGACATCCTTCGGATTGAAACGCTGATACGCACCAATTTTTTCTAAGTTCCAAAGCCATTACCCTCAAAGCTCTGTGGAAAGAATATCGCTTCCTCGAAACGTTGGTGGGAGAGGAATCATTAATATAGCGCGTCTACACTTTTCGCAAACTTTAAAGCTACGTACATATTTTCTAAGCAGCGAGTCTCATCTATTTAAAGCTATCGCTAGGGCAGATAATGGCTTTACCCCGCTCAGTGTTAAATCCCCAGCAGACATGATCGCAGCATGGAAGGCAAAAACAATACACGGTGCCCATCCGCATGATCTCGATATGGAATGGATAGACGCATAATCATCCAATTTATGGTTGAAAAAAGGAAAGCTATTTTCTGAAACAGAAGGTTTCGCAATCGCTATCCAAGACCGAGTTATTCCAACAAGGAATTTCCGAAGATCGATACATGGCAAAACAATCGACCATGTAATTCTGGATGTAGCGTAATTGCCCCCGGTGAATATGTCATGAGACATAACAATATAACAAAGATCCTCCACCAACAACTTGCGATAAAACACGGTCTCTTACAAGCAGAAGTCTTGTATTTTAAATATGAACCAAAGGCAATATTGGAAAATGCGAGTTTTAAACTGTACTGGGATAGATTTATATCCACAGATCAAACAGCAGCTGCCAACAAACCTGACATTATCTTGTTCGACAAGACAAATAAAACGATCGAAGTAATCGATATAGCGGTGCCCCTTAATCGCAACATCCAAAGCACATACTCCACCAAAGTATCGAAGTATGCAGCTTTGGCCATAGAACTTAAACGGATGTACAAAGCGAGGAAAGTTAATATAGTACCAATAATTATATCTTCCACTGGATTAGTGCCTAACCATTTAATAAAAAACTTGAAGAAGTATGACTGCCAACACCTCTTAGAAGACATGCAGAAGTCGACCATACTGGACACATGTGCAATAGTTCGTAGATTTTTAAATATTTAAGCAATAGCAATCGCATGGGCGTAGAACTTGGACTACGCTCCACCAGAGCACAATCCCTTGAAAATTTTATCCGGAATGTGTAATCTCCGGCAATAGCCGAGATGGATTAAGCTCAAAAAATAAAATAAAATAAAATAAAATAAAATAAAATAAAACAAAATAAAATTTAAAAAAATATAAAAAAATGTGCACATTTCTTACAAATTTGCCCGCATTACCTCGTGTATGTATATAGTATGTCTGTATGCGCTCACATACACATACAGCACACGTAAATTTTTACATATTTACAAGCTCTTGAACTATTTATAACGCCGCTACGTAGTATTTATTTCATACATACATTTACATATATATGTACATTTGTATTTATTATTGCATATGTATGTACGTATGTACGTATATTATTTTAGTACAATATTTTCTTGAATGACACATTGCCACCCTATGCAATTACATAATTCTTTAAAAATGTCTATGCAATTGAATAATTTTTTGCATTTGCAACTACTTTGCATGTGACGAGTATTTAAATTATTATTCTTTTGCTTTTTGCAATAATACATACATACACGCTAAGTATTTATCATTAATGTTAATTGTAATTAATTGTAAAATTGTAAAGAATGAGGTAATTTTTCATTTTTTTTAAATAGCTTAATTAATATGTAGTGTAAATATATTACTTTTATCTTTATATGTATAAGTGCATGCATCTACACCTATATGTATGTATATGTATGTATGCATGTATGTAAGTATATGCATGCAATAATATATGTATGTATATGTGTGTATATAATTATTTACCTACATATGTATGTGTGTATACATATCCATATATGCATGTATGTGTGTATAAAGTTGCATGAATACATTTTAAAAGCCTGCAAACATATGTACATATATGGGGGGGGGGGCTTGCAAAATTGCAAAAACAAATACATATTTAATTGAGAGTAGAGCACGGAAGTGTGTAATAAGTGGACAAAAACATTATTTCGCTTGGAGAAATAGAAAACAGTTTTCGCGATTAAGGGGTTACATGGGTTTCGTTAGTTCAAAAACTCGATTTATTTTTTTTTTGCTTATTAATTTCTACAACATCTCAGGAATATTATCCTAAACTTTCAAGTCGATCCGAGTAATAAATTCGGAGATACAGCCTTTGAAAGATGTGCGCTCCAAGCCACTTTTATTGTTACTCAAAACTTTAAACGCGTTTTTCTCGGAACCGTGTTTTCAAAGTCGGTTGTCAAATGTTCTCGAAAACTACTCAACCGCTCTTGATGAAATCGAAATACAATTTACTCGTGCTTGAACGAAGGATTTTGTTTTTTTTTTCAATTACAACTATTTAAAAAAAACAAAATGTCAAGCAAATTTGACCGAAATTTTCATTTTTTTGGAAAAATGCCTGCCAAAATTCCAATTTTTACTTTTTTTTCTTTCCTTCCTTCAAGCACGAGTTTATGGTCTTAACTAAATCATTTATTTTGTTTTTTCATTTTTGATGAGCCTGTCAGGAGTTATGCTGGCAACGCGGACGCACCTTTTTTTCGAGGGGTCACCGGAAATGACGTCACAATGGAGGAGTTTTAACTTTTTTTTTTTGAAAATGTCAGAAATTTATCTTTAAATATGTATCTATAAGACAGAAAAAAGTTTGAATTAAATAAATAATTTTTTACATAGAAAAAAAAAATATTGAAAATAGGCCTTTTTACCCGACGAAACCCATGTAACCCCTTAAAGCAATGAGGAGTGGGAAAGTGGGGGTTCGTGAGCTCAGTCACCACAAAGTGCATCAAATGTTAATGTGAATCGCACTATAAAGCGTCACAATGATACTGGTAGCATTGCAAAACGCTATGGAGGTGGACCAAAAAAAAAACCCACACACCCCAGAAATGGTTCGGAAAGTGAAGGCTCGACTTGAACGAAATCCACGACGAAGTGGAAGAAAAATGGCCAAAGAACTGAAAATATCGCAAGACAGCAATCGACGTATATTGAAAAATGAGCTCAGGTTCAAGACTTACAAGTTCCAAAAAGCACACGATCTTTCACCCCAGCAAAAAACAGTTCGGTGCGAAAAAGCAAAGGAGTTGTTGCGCTTGCACGAACGTGACGAATTTCCTAACATTGTGTTTTCTGATGAAAAAAATTTCCCAATTGAGCAGTTCATAAGCACTCAAAACGATCGTGTTTACTTGACCGAACGCTCGTGCGAGAATTTGAGCCTTCGTATGGCCACTCAAAGCAATTTCCCATCGCAAGTAATGGTTTGGGCCGCAGTGACCGCTGATGGACGCTCTCCAATCGTTTTTATCGAGCCTGGTGTCAAAGTGAATGCGACTTATTATCGGGAAAATGTTTTAGAAGCTGCTTTAGAGCCGTGGACACGCAAACATTTCGGTTGTAGACCATAGACGTTGCAACAAGACTCGGCACCGTCTCATAAAGCTCGTGTGAACCAAGAATGTTTAAAAAATCATGTTCCACACTTGGAGAGCAAGGAGAGGACTAAAAAATATGCCGGTATGGATGCGCTGAAAAAAGCGATTATACGAGAATGCGCCAAAATACCTCAAGATCACATTCGTGCAGCATGCAACTCATTTTTTTACCGTTTGAAGGCTCTGGTCAAGGCAAGAGGAGGTCATATCGAGCTAAAGTGATTATACATACATATGTATGTTAAAATTGTAATCATTTTTGAATAATTTTGTCTTTGAAATCAATAAAAACTAATTTCACCCAACAAAATTATGGTATTTTGAATAGGTAACACTTCATACCGGTCACCCTGTATAGCAAAAATCGTACGCAATAAATAAAACAAAATTAACAAAAAGATGAGCAGTTAAGAAAAAGTTAAGACAACTCGCTATGCACGAAAAGTCTCACATGCCACTTGTAGCAGTTATAAACTTGAAGTTCTGAAGAGGTTTACCCACTTCAATATGCAATAATTCTCCACTTCTTATAATCCTCACAGAAAATCAACAGCTAAGAAGTGTCACAGTGTGATGGTGGCTGCGCATGTGTTGTCTGAGTGGCACAGCCCAGACCCAATGAGATGACGGACCACTTCCTGTGCATCTGTCCCGCCTTCGCTCGAATCAGACTTGAGGTCTTTGGCACTGATGTATTAAGAAGCGATCACCTTGGCTCCTTGGCACCACACGATCTACTCAGATTTCTTCCGAGGTCGAGTAGATTTAAAGAAAATTAAAAAGGGAATCCGAGTGCAGTACAATGGACTTAATTGTGTCTGAGTGCTGCACTTGCTAGTCTGACCCGCCAAAAAAACAAAAAAAAAACCTAAAAGATGCCATTGTGATACGTCACTTGTGGAACCACTGCTTTTTATTAGGCGCACCATCTTGATTTCTATTCTTGATTCTATTGTGGCCCTATACTCCCCCGCGGAAAAATATGATTTGACTATGAATCTGTCTATCTCGTCTACTTTCTTTTCTGCAATTTCTTTCAAGTTAACCATCGAGAGCTCCCCAGCATTCTACGTCGTAGATCACACAGCCTCGGGCACTCACACAGATAGTGAAAGACGGTGTCCCTAGATTCATCTTGATTGCATCTTCCTGACATGGCCTCCCACAGACCAGTGGCCGGTTATCGTTGACGTAATTCTGAATATGTCTGCTCGTGTCTTTCTTAACAAATCGACAGTTTTGGATTAGTTGAAAATGGGACACGTTTGTTTAGTTCTTTTACAGGTGTCCGTGTTAGTCCATCTTTCAACGGCCTGCTTCTGGAATAGCGAGAAGATCTCCCTTTTGCGCACGCCTTGAGGACAGCCTTTTCTACCGCTTCGGATTCGTTATAGGATGCCGCCTGTTTGCCAATACTGCATTCTGTATATCGCGTACTAAAATCACTTCCGGGCTTAAGTGAGATGATTTCCGCCAGCAAATTTTATTAAGAGATGCGAGGAGGCTCCCCAATTGGTTTTCATTGTAATTGGCATAATGGCGAACCCTATAAACAGATATGAGTCAGCATTCCTTCATTAGAAACAGTCAGGCTGCGATAAGATTCCTTCGTCTACAACTTAGCCGGCAGTATAGCACCAACTTGCAGTTACTTCTAGAGCATAAGGATTTTCCGGGCAAATAGGATGTGGACAAGCGAGCCTGGATGGTGAGAGGTCAGTAGTCCACCAGGTGTATACGCCCACAGTTCGAAGAATACGCTTCAACTTCAATTCTTTGAGTACGTGCACAGTTTAGGCACAGACTCACTGAGAGAGCTGATTGAATTCACCCCATGTAGGATTGGGGCTGAGAAAAACCGTCCAAGCTATTGCAATAGGCCTCTATGACAAGCGAGTAAATTCTCATAAAAGCAGCACGCCTAGCATAACTCAACATTCGTACAGCTTTTCCATGTCCCCGAAGAGTAGGCCACTGTCACTTATACTTCTACTGAGGAGAGACAATATTGAATAAGCGCAATGCTGAGACCGCGGCTTACACCCTGTAAAACGCTCATTATTGGCTCCCTAACTGGGTCCATGTCTGTGGTTTATGATTGAGAATCGAAGATTAATATAATACAAAATTTCTAACTTTGGCTGTTACGTCATTGGAGCACAATTGTAACCGCACATTCCACACGTATTCTTACGCTCTTCCAATCAATTGTGGTTCAGACGGCAACAAACGAATGTGGGCCGACCTCTGCTGTAAACAAACCGCTATCATCTCACTTATTACGTCAACCAATCAGCTGATTACTTCGAACTCACTGGGAACTGACTTGTGTCTGCTCCACCTTCGCTGGGACTAGACACGACGCTTATGGAAAATGTGTGCTTAGAGGCGAACGACTGGGCTCACTAACTCCTGACAAACTACTCAGCTTAATTGGTAAATCAAGTAGATTTGAAGTTGGTAAAAACAAGCATGAAAATTGTACAACTCACGGCATATTAGTGATATGTTATGAGGTTCCAACAAAACAGAAACTATTCTACGCATGATTTATGTTCCATCTGGGCGGACAATGGAGACGTCGGCTGTGAGTTCCATCATGGAAGATCTCCACGTAACAGAATTGGCTTTATAATGATATTATAGAGCCGAAATACAACTTTAGCCTAGAGGCCCCATTTCTTGCTAATAGTGCCCTTGCATCCATACAAGGCAACTGTTGCCTTCCTTTCTTCTCTTCAGTATTGGGCTTCCACGTTAGCTTTCTGACCTAATTTTTTCACCTCGTCTGAAAGTACCTAGGAAGTACCTTAAAAGGAGTTGAGCTCCGGGTATTTAATATTTCCTCGTAAAGAGGATGAGAGAATTCACCGATAGGCCGTAATCCCGGCATCAAATCGTGCAAAGCATCCGCAAACTTTTCTTTGACAATTAGTACCACTTCATCCGGGTAAGCAATCACCCTGCAGCCACTTCTCACCAACTCCGCCATCAAGTCAAAGACAACACAGGGAAAAGGTGAGGGAACACCGTCTTATGGAGTGCCTCTACTCACCAAAAAACCATGTAAATCTAAGTTTCAAACTTTTTGCCCATGTAAAAAATTTAAAAAAAATTTCATCAAGAATTTCATACTTTCTAACCAGAATTTTTGAAAAAAATTCGGGTACGCAATTTTATATATACATTTATCTGGCGCTTAGATCCTGTTTGGGTGTTTGACCGAACTCCTTTTCCTATTTGTATTGAGCGTCTTGATGTTTCCCACAAACGGAGGGATTTACGGGGTTCTCCGCCTCCAAACGACAGATGGCGAGCCATGGCAGAAATACACTCGCAGGTTTGCCATTGTACACTGCCAAGGAGTGACTGCTATTAGAAACAAACTTTTTCATCAATTGGTGTTTCGAGCCCGGAACTTCGAGCCTGTGCACTTTCGGATGGTCTCACGTAGCCCATTCGGCTAGGGCGGCCGCCAAAGCAATTTTATTGCTAATTGAATTTTGGTAAATTCGGCCGCCGTAGCCGAATGGGTTGGTGCGTGATTACTATTCGGAATTCACAGAGAGAACGTAGGTTCGAATTTCGGTGAAACACCAAAATTAATAAAAACATTTTTCTAATAGCGGTCGCTCCTCGGCAGGCAATGGCAAACCTCCGAGTGTAATTCTGCTATGAAAAACTCTTCATAAAAAATATCTGCCGTTCGGAGTCGGCTTGAAACTGTAGGTCGCTCCATTTGTGGAACAACATCAAAAGGGTGTACGCGCCACACCCAAAAAGTATAAGTTTCAAGAGGCTGGTGGCCTTGTGCATTTTCGCCATATAACGAATGCTCGATACATTTCATATGGAAAGGGCATTCAATATTGTCTACGAAAAACATTCTATAGACTATAATCCTGTATACTCGAAATTTTTATAACATTTCTGACAAAAAAATTTTAAATTTTGATGAACATTTGTTAAATTTTCTTTTTACTTAGTTTTTATTGCTTGTGCTCACAGACAAATTCAAATATTTATTTTTGAGATTCAAAAAAAATATCTTGAACTATAATAATAAAACTAATAAACGGCGATTTAGTGCTACTTGAGAAGTGCCAGACTGGCACTTCAAACATTTCACCAATAAAAAGTAAAAGTTGAGACACTAAGTTGTGTTTGTATAGTTTAGTTTAAATCTATACAAACACAAATCCCGAAGAATGAATTTTTTTCTTTGTAAATGCCTACGTGAAGTATTTGTTTGCAAAAATTCTGAGTTGCGTTTGTTTTTCAGGAGGGGAAAATTGGAGGGAGATTAGCATTTATTTACAAGTTTAACAACGCAAAACGCTAGTTACTGTCACTACTGTTTACTGAACATTTCGCTGTACAATTTTAGTTGCTGCTTTTCTATTTGAATTTCATTTTAAAATCCATTTTATACATTTTTTTAAGCTTATCCATTTACCATATAATTATCTAACTCGAACATCCACCTCAAATGGGTAATGATAATAAAATATTAAATAAATAAAATATTAAGCAACCATATGTAGCGGCTGGAAACGAAAATCCTGCTAACAGAGAAGGTTAATTTCATTAGTTTTCATTAATAATAATAACAGAGACGTAGTAATTTTGTTAAGGGAGGAGCCTGCTTTAGAGGCTTCCAAAAATCGATTTTTTTTTTTGGATAAATATCTTCCCAAACTATCCAAGAATGTGTCCTCAAAATTTCAGAAGCAAATTCAGAATATTTTCTGAGTTACAGAAGAAATTGTGAGCGAGCGGCCGGATCGCTCGAAGTGCGATTTCTCGGTTTTTTATTTTGACGATTTTTCCTAATTGGCGAGAAAGATAGAGAAAAAGTTAAACGTCCTATTGGAACGAGATAGCATTGATTGTATTCGAAATTAAATTCTCTCCTAGTTGAACCTAAAAAACCTTAAGAAAGTTATGATTAAACCACTTTTTAAACAATCTAAAGTGAATTTGTTTTTCCTAAAAAATAAATTTTTTTTTTTTAATTAGCGAAAAATTGTTGAACTTCTCACATTTTTAAATTTTCCTGGTTTAACTAGAAGCTATACTATACTAAAATAAAAATTTTTTGGGTTTTCGGTTTCAGATGAAAATTGCGACCTGCATCTTTCCCGCCGCACGACACATGCACACTCGAGGCGCCTCGGCAAAATGCTTGTACCAGGCATAATATGACATATATTTTAATGAAAAAATTTGAGAAGACTGTTGAAATGTTTAACAATAAAACCTGAAAGTTTAATTTCAATTGAAAATTTCTTTCCTTCCCAAAAAAAATTCACGAAAAAATCGATTTTTTGAAGCCCCCTTAATAATTCCATTAACATTCTCTGCTGCTAATTATTGCTTTTAGCAGAGATGTTAATGGTTAATGCTAATGATTAACATTCTCTGGTTTCATATTTTTTGTATGCAGCGCCGAAAAGTGTGCTTTAAATAATTGTGTTATTAGTTCTCATTAACACTAAAATGTGGCTGATATTCGAATTACATGATTAGGTGTATATTTTATTTTTTTATTCAACTGCTACAACACACGCGTTTTGAGTTTTTTGTTATACATTTTTTTTTTTCAACTTATATGGCTTGTTAACCATTATATTGCTTTTGCTATGTGTTGATGTCATGGGTGTTATATGTACGTGTTTCTTACTTTTAGTGTCAAATAATTATAATTTTCTAATTTTTTCTTTGGTTGGTATATTTCATTAGCGTCAAAGACGACAAACAGATGACACTTTTAGAGATCATTAAACTCAAGAGATATTTAAACTAAAAAAAAAACAATTAATATTACTTACAAATATATTTTATAATTCATAGAAAATCAGTAAATGCTTAAAAGGAATAACCAAGCAATAAGTGGAGAGTTCTTAAAATACTCATATACTCGTATGTATGTACATTATTCTCTTTATACTTTTTAATCCGCATGTTTTTTTAGTGTTAGTGCTTATTTACAAATGCAGCATTTTTAAAAGTGAATTCTCATTTTTTAATGTATATATGTATGTCTGTATAACAGTAGTGTTGGCTGCGAAGTGAGTAGAAGGATATACAACAGAATTAATTACATATTTATTCATATTTTTATTGCAAGTTGGCAGTTTTTCATATACATGTGTAAGTGTATGTGTACTTATAACTGTGAGTAGCCTTTGTACTCAGTGAAAATCGGTGTTGCTATTTTGGAGAAGATATGGAATTTTCGCAATTGAAAGAGGGGAACAAAAATTAATGAATATATGTACATGAAAATGTAAGGAAATATGAATAAGAAACTTGAAAATGTTTCAAAAATTCGAAAATTTAAATTTTTTCAATGAAATAAAAAAAGAATTTTTAAAATTTCTATATATCGCTCATTTGCTGCAACGTCGTCATAACTCAAAAATCGCAAAATTTTAGTTAACATCACTAATATATCGGAAATAATATGTTTGATCAACTGACAAAGTGTTATATCCGAAGTTTTAACATTTCATGCAGCATCGCGATAGATGCCTTTCGCTCTAATTACATATCCTATTGTGTCGTATTTGCAACAACGTATTATCTCAGTTGTGCGTCGGCTTTTGTGTGGTTAACATCGTGAAGTTCTCTAGAAAAGTGTCATATTTCGTTTTGTGACAATATTAATAAAAGGTAAGTTTACTTTTATATCTCTTTCTCTATCGTGTATATTGCATTATTTTAAGATATGACGTTGTGCATGTAAAAATTAGAGTGAATTCCTGTAGTGTTTTTGAGTGTCATGACGTTTTTGCAGAAAATAATAATTTGTATTTCAGTACTATTTTGTTTTGAAACACTATTACAAATAAGATGTATTGAAACACTATTACAATATAGTGTATTAAAGAACTATTCACTGTTATGACATTCTTGCACTAAATATTTTTTAAGTATAAATTATTTGCTATGAATCATTTCCATTTATGTCAGTATTGTTGTCATTTTCAGTCAAAAAATAATGGAAACTAATTCTCGATACGCCAAAATGGTGGGAATGAGTTTAAAAAACAAGATGGAAAGTCACTGCGAACCAAATTCAACATCAGACAGTTCTGAGGTTAACACAACCGGTGTCGAAACTCCGATGATTTTAACGAGTCCACTAAAAAAATGAGTAAAACGTAAACGAAATGAGAGTAATTGGGTAAGAAATGTAAACAAAAAGTTGATAAATAGTGGAAAAGAATACAAAATGAGGTCTACGTGTCAAAAAGTTCGAAAAGAGAGAAAAATTTAACCTCCATGTACAGAGAAGTGTAAGCGAAAATGTTTTGAAAAATTTACAGAAGAACGGATGGTAATTTTTAGATCATACTGGTATTTGGCTATGTAGGAAAAACAGCCATTTAACGTTACGGAACTGTGCTTTGAAGACTTCTTTGATATGAAGGCTTTAGCAACTGAAATGGGACTCCAAAATATGGCACAGGTAAAAATTTCCACAGTGGTGGTTCTGCAAGTTCGGCGCGATTCACCTAACACCATTCTCTTTAAAACATCTTATAACGAAAACGAATTTAAGGTGGCAAATAATATCATTAAAAAGAAAAACATAAAGGATATTACAATGACAAGAGCATTTTATACAAAACCTCAGATATCGGACCGCAAAAAAAAAAAAGATCTGCTAGAATTGATACAGAAAAATCGCATTCCTAAGTATTATAGACCTTTTTACGAGCAATAGTAATACTTATTCAATTCATCTTTTTATTTAAAATGAATATTATTTTTTACGTGAATTTATGTTTCTTTATTTTATCTGAAGTAATATGTTAATTTTTATGCTACAATAAAATATGCTAGGAATGCAATAAATTTTATTTAATATCCATATTTTTTTTCTCTTATAATGTTTAGTAAGGTGCAAATATAATACAGTCACAAGTCAGAATTTGCAATAGGTTTTCAGCTATAAAACTTTTTGTTATTTGCAGTCACAATTTTAATTATGTCAGACCATAAAACCTATTTTTGCAGCAACAACGTCATAAAAAAAACTCGGAGTACTTTTGAAGCTACAGAAAAAAGTCCATTATACATTTCAACCTTTAATTTACATATACGTCTTAACCAGATTCTATTTCAGCAAATTTGACCATAATCTTCTTTTCATATACAATTTTAATATATATAAAACAATTTAAAAACTGAAAAATGCGTCTCCTGTAAAATCACAATTTTTGAGTTATGACGACGTTGCAGCAAATAAGCGATATGTATGCTTTTCTAAGAGCTCTCAATTACACAGTTACTTTAAACGCTAGCTTCCCCGGAAAATATACAAACGGGAGGTAGAGGGAAATTGCGCTGACTAGAATTATATCTATGAAGTTCATTGTAATTAGAATATACGACTATTTGGCAAACATGTCCGATGTATGTATGTATATATTTTAAAACTGTATACGATTAATAAGGTACCAGATAGGCCAGTTGCCGAACTGCCAGGTTTGAGAAATTTGAAGTTACCTTCAACAGCTGATTTTTGTTTACATTTGGAAGTCCTTATCAGCTGATGCCTAGCAATACTCCCGTTAAATAATGGGTTTGCAAAAGGTGGCAACTGCAGATCGCCCCCTTTCTGTGCTAACCTCGTATCTACAAAATCATAATTTTCAGTAAATCGATAAAAATGTTTAGAGTTACTTAACTTCTATGAAAAGTTATAACTTATTTGATACGATACTTATTGTAGATACAAGGTTTTTGAATTCGTACATGTAGATACGAGAAAAATTGAAACGATCTGAAAAAAATTCTATAATCATTATGAACATTGGATGTTTTGTTTTCCGTAACAGGAGGGCTAAGGAGTGTTTTTCACTAAAAATCTCAATTTCGAACAAAATGAAGTTACGAGGTTAACACAGAAAGGGGACGAGATTCAATGTATCACTGTTTCATTTCGAGCTAGTAAACGTATGTTCACTTTGTTTATTAAAGGGTTAGGGGTAGTCAGAATAAAAAAAAAAAATTTTGATTTTTTTTGCATTTTCTTAATACCTTAAAAATATTGTGTGAAAATTTGAAGTGTATCCGAGAAATACTTTTCGAGTTATTCAACAATTAACAAAGGGCGTTCGGGCGCTCCGGAGCTCAATAGCAAAACTTTAAATGCGTTTTTCTCAAAACTATGTTTTTTTTAGACCGTTGATCACTGTAACTTAAAAACCGCTTGGTAGATTTCAATAAAATGTCTACTGCTTTTGAAAAACATAAAAAACTCGTGCCTAATCGAAGGATTTTTTTTTCAAAACTTGCAATTTTTTTTCAAAAATTTCGATTTTTTTTCAAATATTTAATTTTTTTCAAAAATTTCGATTTTTTTAAACAATTAATTGTCGGTTTTTTGAAAAATATTGCCTAAGGCCGCACTATTGTTAATTTTGAAAAAAAAGACTTCGATCAGGCACAAGATTATCTATAAATAAAAGTCGAAACATGACGTATTAATGCTATGTGTTTATTTTCGTAAAATAAAGCAGCTAATTAGCAAAGCAGAGGCTGATCGACTTCGCCGGGGCCCGAAACATGGTAGTCTGCAGCACCAAATTCCAGCATAAGAAGATTCACCAAGCCACCTGGCTGTCTCCTGATCGAAAAACACGAAACCCCATCTATCATGTTGTGATAGATGGAAGACACGCTTCTAGTGTATTAGATGTACGTACGATCCGAGGACCCAACATCGACTCGGGCGCAACGCGAGCCATGTGGGATCGCTACAGAGAGCTGAAAAAGGAAGAGAGACGTATTATCCGACAGAAGAAACGAGAGGCCGAAATACGTGAGTGCGAGGAGCTTGAGATGCTGGCCAATAGGAACAACGCCCGAAAATTCTACCAGAAAGTTTGGCGGCTTACAGAAGGTTTTAAGACCGGGGCGTTTTCCTGTAAGAACAAAGACGGCGATCTGGTGACTGACGTACAGAGCAATCTTAAATTATGGAGAGAACACTTCTCGAACCTGTTAAACAGTGACAGCTGCGCATGTCACCGAGAATGTGAAGACGACGGAATGGACGTTTCGCTGCCCGATCATGACGAGGTGAGAATAGCGATAACGCGGCTAAAGAACAACAAAGCCGCGGTCGCCGACGGACTGCCGTCTGAGCTATTCAAACATGGCGGCGAGGAGCTGGTAAGGTGCATGCATCAGCTCCTATGCAAAATATGATCGGATGAAAGCATGCCTGCCGATTGGAATTTAAGTGTGCTCTGCCCAATCCATAAGAAGGGGGATCCTGCAATTTGTGCCAATTACCGCGGGATTAGTCTTCTAAATATCGCCTATAAGGTTCTAGCGAGCGTATTGTGTGAAAGGCTGAAGCCCACCGTCAACCAACTGATTGGACCTTATCAGTGTGGCTTCAGACCTGGAAAGTCTACCATCGACCAAATATTCTCAATACGCCAAATCTTGGAAAAGACCCATGAAAGGAGAATCGACACACACCATCTTTTCGTCGACTTCAAAGCTGCATTCGACAGTACGGAAAGGAGTTACCTGTATGCCGGGATGTCTGAATTTGGTATCCCCGCAAAACTAATACGGCTATGTAAGATGACGTTGCTCAACACCAACAGCGCCGTCAGACAGGGTGACTCCCTGTCGTGTGACTTCTTTAACCTGATGTTGGAGAGCATCGTGCGAGCCGCAGAACTTAATCGCTCAGGCACAATTTTTTATAAGAGCGTACAATTGCTGGCGTATGCCGATGATATTGACATCATCGGCCTTAACAACCGCGCTGTTAGTTCTGCCTTCTTCAAACTGGATAAAGAGGCAAAGCGAATGGGTTTGGTGGTGAACGAGGACAAAACGAAGTACCTCCTGTCTTCAAACAAACAGTCGGCGCACTCGCGTATCGGCACCCACGTCACTGTAGACAGGAACCAGCATTAGCACCGATAACAATGTCAGCCTTGATATCCAACGTAGAATCTCTCTTGCCAACAAGTGCTACTTTGGACTAAGTAGGCAACTGAGCAGTAAAGTCCTCTCACGATGAACAAAACTAACACTCTACAAGGCTCTAACACTCTACAAGGCTCTCATCCTGCCCGTCCTAACGTATGGCGCAGAAGCTTGGACGATGACAACATACGATGAAGCGACGCTTGGAGTGTTTGAGAGAAAGATTCTGCGTAAGATTTTTGGACCTTTGCACGTTGGCAACGGCGAATACCGCAGGCGACGGAACGATGAGCTGTATGAGCTTTACGACGACATGGACATAGCGCAGCGAATAAAGATCCAGTGGTTACATTGGCTGAGTCATGTCGTCCGAATGTATACAAACGCTCCGGCTCCGACTCTGAAAGTATTCGATGCGGTACCAGCTGGTGGTAGCAGAGGAAGAGGGCGGCCTCCTATGCGTTGGAGAGATCAGGTGGAGAAGGACTTGGCTACACTTGGTGTGTCCAACTGGCACTGGTTAGCACGAGAAAGAAACGACTGGCGCTCTTTGTTAAACTCGGCCAAAATCGCGTAAGCGGTTATAGCGCCAATTAAGAAGAAGAAGAATTTGCAAAAAAAAAATTATTGAAAATCATCATTTTTTCGGACCTCTGACTACGCCTAACCCCTTAAAAAATATACGCATTTATAAGTATAAAAAAAATTTAAAAAGTACTTCTCCTTCATAAAAATTCTGCCACACTGAACACCCTTCAGCGAGTGTGTGACGTCACACTAGCCTAGACTACCCCTAATTCGTTAATAATTTGAAAACTAATCAACTAAGTGTTTATACTTCTGCACCTATTCTCCTCGCGCATCTCTTGCCTCCGATTTGCTACTCTAAACATAACAAAATAAATTTATCAACTAAATATAAATAAAAAGTCAAATTTTTGTTTTCTTGCGTGAGTTTTGAGATAAATCCAAAAAATCATATTTATTCAAAACCACTTTTATAATAATGTTTTTTTTTACATTTTCTTTAAATAAAAATTTATAATTGAAAAAATATATGTATGTAAAAATACAAAATATTTGTTTAGCATTAATTGTGGATGTATGTATATGTAATGGTATTTATTCGCTTGTAAATAAATGTATAAAATAAAAATGATTGCTTCAAAAGTGCAAAAAATTATAATAATTGTAAATGTATGTCTGTACATATGTATAAAAAACAAACAAAAAAAGTTTGTAACATAAAATGCAATATAAAAATATATGTACATATATGCAACGCCATCATATCTGTATATCATTTCACATGTATGTTTGTATGTATGCAATAATGTAATGATGATGAAAAAAATAAAGTAAAACTAAAAAAATGAGTAAAAAATATTTATGTATATGCAAATATGTGCCGTTTTTTATTGTAATTGTGTCTATGTATATATGTATGTATGTATGTATGTATGATCGCAATGTGACAACACAAAACATAAACAAATTCAAAAAATACGCACAACTCCGTACTTAATGCTAAAAAAATATTGTATTTTAAATTTATTGCGATGAAAATTTTTCTACTATGTAATTATGATCGTAAAACACGTAAAAGAGCTGTTGAATTGTTTACTTTTTATTGAAATGAAATTTTAATTAAAAAACAAAATATTCGTTTGAACACATTGCAACTGCAAAACAGAGTTGAATTTTAATTTAATTTTTTTTGCGTTTCTAAAGCTACTGTTTTGCCCTAATTTTCCCCCACTCACTCACTTTCTTTGTGTCATGCGTTTTCTTACATTTTTCTTACATGCGTTTTTCGCTCCACTTTTGACGACGCCATTTCGCCCGTGAGGGTGTGTATGCAAATATAATTACATATTAATCAGATTTAAGTTGAAAATTACAACGGTTGCATAAAATATTACTTCATTATTTTTTTATATATACATAGTAAATATATTAAATAAAAATTATCCTGAAGAAAGTGGTAAATGTTGCTTTACATTAATTAAAAAATCAGTCCAGTCTACTAACTGAAGGTATATATGTTTATGTGTATGTGTGTATATACGCACGTAAATATGTGCACACACACAAAATAATAACCCTACGATTTAAAACATAACTAAACAGAAATCTTTTAAACGTGTAAATATTTCAATAAATAAGCAAACGTACGATAATTGAATAGTTAATTAATTTAAATGAAAAATTCTAACCAAAACGAAGCAAGTTATTATTATGAGAAACGGTGGTAAGTTCAAAAAATTGCTTATTTGTTTGTTGTTATTACTGCTTTTCTCTCACCAACATACCGTTGTTGTTGCACTACAACTAATTAACGGCGGCACGCGCTCTTACTGTCTTTGCCGCCTTGCTTCCTGCTTTGTGCTCTACAAAGGTGGCGGTGGCGGCGGCTGTGCCGCTGATGGATGATGATGATGACGCAAGTGTTGATGATGATGATGATAACTAAAATGGGGCGCGTGTTGGTGCTGGTGCTGGTGCGCGTGCGCGTGTTGATGGTGTGGCAGCTGCTGCGATTGCGGCTGCTCCTCCACGGGCACCATTTCGGACTGCAGTTGTGGCTGCGGCTGCTGCTGCAGCGGACGTTGATATGAATGCGTATTCATTGCTGCTGTATTGTGATAGTGATGATGATGGCGATGGTGATGATGATGCATGCCAGACTGGCCGCTTGCACCGCCTGTTGCCGCACCACGCCCCGCATCACCGTTCGCTTGCGGCGTTGCTGCTGCCGCTGCGCCAACTCCGCTACCATTCGAACGCATACAATTCAGCGGGAAATTGCTGAATTCCACCACAATCGGCGCTGCTGAAATTACGTTAACATTTTGTGTTGCATTAACGGTGCTGACACTGGGTATCGCTGTGCCGCTGCTGCTATTGCCACTGCCGTAGGTGCCGGTTGGTGCCGCGGTGGCTATCGCCAGCATAGCTGTTGGAAAGAGATGCTGTTGCTGTGGCTGCTGTTGTGTCGTGGCAGCTGAAACGCCGGTCTGTTGCTGCGTGTACGAGTGCTGATGTGGCAACGCATGCGCCAGTCGCTGCTGCGGTTGCTGCGCCTTCGTTTGTGATGTGTTCGTTGTGTGTGCTTTAGACGCCACGTGCGACGTTTGTGTTTGTCTGCCTCGCACTGCATGCTGCGTTGTTGTTGTGGTTGTCGCTGCTGCTGGTGCTGGTGCTGCTGCTGCATGACAGTGTTGATGTTGGTACTGTGCAGTTGGCTGTGATGCCCCTTGTAGTTGTGGTTCATCTAGTTGTTGTTGTTGTTGTTGATGCTGATGCGAATGCGGATGCTGCTGATGGTGGTGGTGATAGTAGGCCGTTTGGAGCTGATAGTGTTGCTCATACTGTTGCTGTAATTGCAACTGCATCTGCTGGTGGTGGAAAGCATCCGACAACGGCGTCACTGTATTCGCCCCAGCATAGTGCGGATGATGTGCTTGTGTCTGCGGCTGATGCCGGTGGTGGTATTGCTCTGTCGACGACGACGACGACAGCGGCGGCGGTGGCGGCGGTGGTGGTGGTGGTGGCGGCGGCGGTGCATAGGGTTGTGTATGCCGTTGTGTTCCTGCGCCACCAGATGCTGCTGCTGCCGCCGAATCACTTGCGCTCGCATAGTAATTGAAATTGTTGCTGTTTGTTGCTTCTGCGCTACTCGGCGGCGTGCTGCTTATGGATTTTGTTGCTGCCATACTATTCGATTTCCCATGTCTGCCGCAGCCGCCGCTGTTGTGTGAATTACTGTTGTTGGCATTGCTGCTGCCGCTGGCATTGCCGCTAGTATGATTGCTATTGTTTTGGCTATTACTGCTAGCAGCTTCTTTACCAGCCGCGGTTGGTGCCGAAATGCCCTCAAATTTGCTTGCGTTCGTGCCAGCAGCTGACGCAGCAACGGCTGAGGAGGTATCCGCTGTGTTTTTTGTTGCTGCATTGTCTATGGCGTTAGCTGTAGTCGTTGCCGATGATGTTGTCGGAGTCGTTGAATTATTTGTAGAAAAATAGTTGTCGATTTTGGGAGCTGATGATGAATGCGGCAAACTGAATGAATCAAGTCTTTGTCATTTGGAATTGCTTTGCAAAGCTGCATTAATTTGCGTCCACAACTCTTTCTTGCACGATTTCGATCTGGAATACAGATAATAATTTTTCGTTCTACATATCTATGAAACTAATCCTTCTTACGCACCTTTTGATTGACTGCAACCAATCTTTGAACTGACCACTGCCTTCGGGTGTGATTTGAAATGCGGCACGCGCTGCCAAGATTATACTAGCGAAATCCTCGTAATCGGCCTGGGTCAGATGGTATAACTTCTGGTGTATGCACTGAATGTACCTGCATTATCATGGAAAGTACAGAAAATTAAACAGTGTTCAGAACTAGAAAATTACAGCTATGAAGCGTCACTTACATCTGTTGACACTTTTGCACCAAGGGAGTTAGCGCCGAGCGCAAGTGCTGCATTACCAACTGATGATTGTTGCGTCCCAGATAGTGCGCCGAATCTATAGCCACATCGTGCAGCACAAACGGACTAACAATGGAATTGACCGCGCATATGCAGAATTGATGCAGGTATTGCGTGCCAAGTTTCTTTGAGATGCGCAGTAGCCATTTGACGTCTTCGCCGTAGGGTGGATTGCGGGCATACTTCGCTTGAGGACGATCATCGTGTACACGTCGCGCCAATGTCTCCATGGCCAACATGCCGACGTTGTAGGCGGCGAGCAGATAACGCAATTGAGTTGAGCTGCAAGAAAAAAAGCTGGTTTTTAGTGAAACTCACTTGCAGAATTATTTCCTAAAAAGATGTTTTTTTTTCAACTTACGTGAACTGATGCGGATGTCGTTGGCGCACAGGCGGTTGTGGCGGCGCAGCATGAACTGACGGCTGCTGTATCGACGGCGCTTGCACAAACGGCGGATACACGCCTTGTTGTTGTTGCTGCCGCATCTGGTGCTGGGCCATGGCGACGCTAGCTGCAGCAGCCGCTTGTGAGGGATGTTGTGGCGGTCCTTGTTGGTGCGCTGATTGCGCATAGTATGCCGCGGCTGCTGCAACTTGTTGCATATTCTGTGGCGGGCCACCTTGACCGGGTTGCGGGGGAAAGCCGGGTTGTTGTGCGCCTGCCGCACCACATTGTATCGCCTGGTACGCTTGCGGTGGCAACTGTTGCGGCGGCATTTGAGGTGGAAATCCACTGCCAGGCGCAGACGCCTGGTGCACATACGGAGGGGGCGGTTGAGCAGCGCCACCTGGCTGTAAGGGTGGCGCATTCTGTGGCTGCGTTTGCGGCGGTGGGTAACCCGGATATGCTTGCGGTGGCGGTGGACCAGCGGAAATGTACATTTGCATTTGATTGCCGGGGTAAGTGGTGATGTTGTGATGGTAGAGATTTTGACAGAAACTATATGGCGGGTATGGTGGCAGCCCAATGGACGCTAGTGTGGCAACACCTTGTTGGAAGGGTTGCGGCGCTGTGGTAACAACCACCTGACCGGGTTGACCAGGCGCATTAGGGCCACCCGGGGGCCCTGTTGCCATAACTGGCGGTGGACCGACCATACCGCCTGGTGCTTGCTGCTGCTGCTGTGCTTGTACTTGTGCCTGCATTTGTTGTTGCATTTCGTGGTGCTGATGCGACTCGATCAGCGCACTTAGGCTCACCGCCGAATGATCCAGATGATCGTCGTGCTGTTCATGATCGTTGTTCGGTGTGGTGTGGCCGTACAACTCGTACCAGTAACGCGCCACTTGGAACAGCACTTCGGGATAAACACCGCCACCCTTGGCTGCATTCTCCACAGTGATGCAGGCGCGCTCAAGCATGTGATCGCTCTGTTCTTTACATTGCAGGATGGCGCGTTGAATTTCTTGGGGATTGAGTGCGGCAGCATGTGGCAACACGGAAAGCGCCAGCTCGGCCGCCGGATATACCATATTGTTGTCCCAGCCACGTGAGGCGCGGTCGGCCATACCAGCTGCTTCGGGCGGCGTTAAGTGACCTTCCCAAGTGTCAATCAGAAAACTTATAGCCGGTGCACCAATTTCCATTGCTTGGCCCAGGATCCACGACACATGCGAGGAATAGGTGCGCGACAGCCAGTTGGGGCTGACCCAGTTGTGTAAGCCGAGCGCGTACAGGCCTAGCTGAAAGGCGCACATATGCAGCGCGCGATGCGGTCCGTGGTGATTTTGATTGGTGGTGGCTTGTGTGAAAAGTGACGTGGATGAATTTCCACCAGCTTTAATCAGTAAATTCTTTGCTAGCTCGAACAAGAAATGCGCGCTGGCTTCCGACGGCTGATTCGGTATTGAGGGAAAGGCGCGTTTGCCCTTATAACGGCTATCCTTGGAACGGCTGTTAGCGCCACCAGCAACGCCTGCTTGACCGCTAGGTCCGCCCATGGCTTGACAACTGCCACCGGCGCCAGTCAGTGTACCACTGCCGCCGCCTAGCGAAGACGAGACGCTCAGTGCGCCCATGCCCAACTCTAGTTCTGCGCTGGTTGAACTATGTGGGCGACTATTGCCGCCCACAGAGCCATAGTCTGAGAGGAACATATCGTTGAAATTGGCATTGTGTGCGCCGCCATTGATGCCACTACTGTACTCGTGATCCTCACGGCGCGACATGAACGACGCGGCGGTGCGCACCGGCGGATTGCTCGAATAATAGGATGGTAATAACGGTGATTTTAGCAAAACATGTATCTCGCGGTCCAGTAATTTTTCCATGATCTTCGCGATCTTACGAGGCTCATCCTTGTAGTAGCAGAGAAGTGTAAGCGCTAATTCGCCACGTTGACGACGTGTGCCCTCGCACAGCAGCGGATGTTCTGCCTCCGATACGTTTGCTTTTAGTCCCAATGCGGCGACAGCTGCTTCGAATCCTAAATTCTCGTCGGAAGGAAGCCGATACATCATGCTCATTAAGCGATTGCGTTGTTCCTTAACAGTTACCAGCGTCATGGCCAGCGCATCGAAGATAAACGTAGCCAAGTTGATGGGTAGTAATGCCTCGCCGCGCATTTTGAATGTACCGCTGCGCAGACATTCTGCACGTTCGCGTATAACCTGCACCTCTGGTTCGTTAAGTGGAATCCTTTTCAGTAGCGTGAGGATATCTGCTTCCTGGTTGGCCAGTTTCACTTCTAGCGGCTTTGTGCTGGCTGGTGGACGTGGCATTTCCAACGCAAACAAACAAATTCTGAAGGCAATATGAAAGTGCTCAGAGTTCTCCGACAGTACAGTGCACAGGAATGCACACTTCGACAAAGTGGAGGATGCCAATACAGTGAGGTGATGCGAGATGGGGTTGACATTCTTATTTTTGCCTTTCCGTTTCGGGATCTGTGGTAGTTCCACCATCAAGTTAGGTGGGTTTGCTAACATCTCTTCAGCCAGACGTACTGCCAATATGCACGCCTCCCGTCCATGTCCATGTGCGTGCAGACCCTCAGCACGCGCCAAAAGTATATCCCATGCGTCCTCTGTGGGGCGAACATTCGAAAATATGTGCGGCTTTTCATTAACAGACGTCGTCGCATGTTGAACTGCGCTCGATGTGGATGCTACGGGTTGACTACCGAATGCTGCTACTTTTGCGTGAGAAATGTTGACGGCCGGCGTTTGCTTATTGAATGTTAATGGTGTAGAAGCGACTGTAGAAGCCGGTGTAGCCGCTGACGCTGACGCAGCCGCTGCCGCCGATGTGCTTGCCACGGGTGTCAGTTCGCTCGATTTTACCACAGTCGGCGAGTCTTGTGCAGTGAACTCATCGCTGGATGAGGAGAAAGACTCATCTTTCGACATACGTCTAACGGCCGGAACTGCCATTTTATTGCTATTACTTTTCGCTGTAAGTTCGGGAGTTGTATCTATGCCAGCTGCTCCCATTAGCATCGAAGAGGAGGATGAGTTCGATGAGGAGCTTGAGGTGGATGAGGATGTGTCAGATGATAACGAAGTTGTTGTTTGATATGAAGAGCCACCACTTTTCCCAACGGTCCCCATAGTCGGAACATCGGTGACAGCAATCGTACCCAGCGCTTCGAATCCACGTGGAACACCTGTCTCCTCCAAACGCATTGCCATACCCACAATTCCGCCACTGACACCTACAGCGCCCGGGTGGGATGGTTCCAATGTCTGGCCACCCTCAGCACAGAGATTGTTACTGCTGCTATCGCCGCCAAAGTCTTCATTCTCGCAAAATCCCTCACTGCTGGCGCTGGAACGGTTGCCATCGCCACCTCCCCCACCACCGCTACCGGAAACACTACTCATCGGCAATCGTGGCAAATCAGCAATAGCCGAAGGCCCTCTAATGCTGGTAATGGTGACGCCGCCACCGGGAACTCCCGCTCCATGTCCATTGCCACACCCACTTGTTCCAGCATCCATACGTAGACCGCTGGCTTCAAGACTACTCAAAGCATTGCCAACGCCAACATTGCTCAATAAACCATCTGCTACCGAGGGCATTAACCCACCGGGAGCTCCTACTACACCAACCGCACCAAGACCTTGATGTAGACGCGCATGCACGCTGTCACTTGATGAGTTGCTCGAGTTGTTGCTGGACGAAATATAGAAGCGCTCGCGGAATGGACGCTCGTGGCGTTGCTTAAACGCTGCATGCATGCCGTGATCTGTGGATGAGCTGATGTAGTTGTAGTGTTTGTTGTTTGCCATTACAGCCTGCGTGGCATTCACTTGACCGCTGTTCGTTTCGCTTTTCGAATCGGTGTGCTTGAAGCAGGTGAAGGGTGAATAATATATAGGATTGGTATCGTGTGTATGCGTGATGCCCGCAATGGGATACTCCTCCCAGTCCAAATAGCAAGCTTCAATGGCCGGCTTGAAGCCAACAAACAACTCAGCATCAGACCTGAAAAAGCCGTTCAAATTATTTATAAACATATGTACATATAAAGGGTGATCAGATTGGAGGTACTTTTCCAATAGAGTATTTTGACAGATCACGCGTGACTACTGTCATGTCATTAATATTTCACCATAGAAAGATCTACATATGTCCTAACACCGTTAACAATCGCGCGCTCGGGCCAACTTATGGTGTTCAGCGATGAGACCCATTTTTGGCTTAATGGCTACTTCAATAAGCAATATTTGGGCTGCATTACATCTATTGAAAACATATTTCCTCAAAGACGAGGCCGGTACCACTGTAAATGACGAACGCTATCGCGTAATGATAAACCACTTTTTGATGCCGACTGTCAGAAATTGAAGCCCGTGATCTCCACAACACAAACTCATTTGGCTCCAACAAGACGGCTACGGCGCTACTTGCCGCTTGCCGTGAAACAATGGATTTATTGCATTGTCGTTTCGATGAGCAAATTATCTCTCGACTCGGCCAGTGGATTAGGCACCAAGATCGTGTGATATCACACCTTTGGACTTTTAATTGTGGGGCTATGCAAAGTCTAAATGCTTTGTGGATAAACCAGCTTCGATTGAGGCATTGGAAGCCAACATTACTAAAGTTTTTCACGAGATGCCTCCAAAGTCCTCCAGCGAGTCGCCAGTCATTCAAAATTGGTATTTAGGGATGGCCGAATTATGGCGCAGTTAGGGCAATATTTGAAAGGGATTATCTCTAAAAAATAAATGTGATGAATGGTTCTACCCAAAACAAAAATAATAAAGACTGCCCAATCAATTTGAATTTTATTATTATTTTTTTTTTTTTTTTTTCAATTTAAAATCCGATACCTCTGAATTAATCACCCTTTATATGCATTTTTTGGCAAAACAATAAAAAACAGAATAAGATTAATGTTAAATACAGATCGGGAACGGTAACGAGTTTAGGATAGAAATAAATACTGCAGTTGCGAGAGGAAGAGGGATATACAGCCATGGACAGATAAATAGCACAAATGTGAACCTTACACATATGTTAAGTTAAGTTTTTAGTACGAACTCTGCTTTGATCAAATAAATTTGTCTGTTTACATTTATTGCCATTATTAAGCTTATATTTATGCGAGGAATTTACCATTTTTTTTCGATGGAATTTTTTCCGTTCTATATTCATACTTATTGTTGTTTTGAAGTGAATACAAACATAGCACATTTTAACTTGTGCAGCGGGGAGTAAAACTTGAATATTGTTTCCGCGATTTTTAGTATAATATTTTGTTTCTCAAATAAAATTTTAAATTACTAAAAATGGGGCGTGGAAAACATTGCACGCCAGAGAAAAGAGCTCTCATATACCGTATGAGTCAAAACGGAAAAAGCTATGCCGAAATAGCTGAAATGATGATGTGCTCTCGGAAAATGGTTTATAGTGATCTTAATTTAGTTGAGAAACATTCATCCTATCTAAGCAAAAAACGGAAAGAAAACCAAAGCCGCGAAAAACCGATGTTAATGTGGATAGAGCTACAATACGCAAGAGCAAAGCAGATCCTTTTAAGTCGGCACGGCAAATAATGCTTGAAATAAATCAAGAATCTGGTCTACAGATGTCCAGAAAGCTTGTAGGAAGGCGACTTAACGAAGCTCAGCTGTTTGGCCGCATAAGCAGAAAAAAACCACTCAAAAAGACATATCAAACACCGACTTGCCTTTGCAAAAGCCCACAAAGACAATCTATTTGGAAAAAAGTACTTTGGACCGACGACACCAAAATAAACAGGATGGAACCAAATGGGAAAACTATTGTACGGCGTCCAAAAAATCAAGCGCTAAATCCTAGGTGCACAAAAAAAGACGATTAAACACGGCGTCGGAAGCATCATGGTTTGGGGAGCTTTTTCCTGGCATAGTGTTGGGCCGATTGTTCGCGTGGTTGGTAAAATGGATAGATTTCAGTATCTGGATATACTCCAAAATAAAATGGAGCCATTTGTGTTTGAGCCATTAAATTGGACATTTATGCAGGATAATGATCCAAAGCATACTGCAAAGATAGTAAAGCAATGGCTCAGAAGAGAAAAAATTAATGTACTGCGCCGGCCAGAGCCCTGATCTCAATCCTATAGAAAATTTGTGGAATGACGTTGAGGTCAAAATCGCTAACAAAAATTTTAAAAATTTTGATGATTTGTGGACCGCAGTTGCGGCGGCCGCCGTAGCTGAATGGGTTGGTGCGTGATTACCATTCGGAATTCACAGAGAGAATGTTAGTTCGAATCTCGGTGAAACCAAAATTAATAAAAACATTTTTCTAATAGCGGCCGCCCCTCGACAGGCAATGGCAAACCTCCGAGTGTATTTCTGCCATGAAAAAGCTCCTCATAAAAATATCTGCCGTTCGGAGTCGGCTTGAAACTGTAGGTCCCTCCATTTGTGGAATAACGTCAAAACGCACACCACAAATAGTAGGAGGAGCTCGGCCAAACACCCAAAAAGGGTGTACGCGCCAATTATATATATATATATAGTTGAGGAGGCTTGGTACTCGATTCCAAAGTAAAGATGCCACAAGCTTGTAGAAAGCATGGAGCGACGGGGTGAAGAAGTAATCAAAAACGGTGGATATAGTACAGGGTTGCCCACATTCGACGGACCCATGTGTTTTTTAGGCAGGCAACAGTCTTTGCGTCAATTGAATCTTATACGGGAATAAATGCAAATCAATGCGGATAATTCGTTCTAAAGTGGTCCGAGCAATGCCCAACTGCTGAGAACGGCGATTTTGAGATGTCCTTGGCGACGTCTCAACACTGGCCCGTACAAGAGCAATATTCTCATCCGATCGCCTTGGTCGTACCTTTCGTACAAACGTTTAATGGTGTTCTTAGAAGGCACACTTTTCACATTATTTAATTTTTTATACGCACGTTGAGTTTTCACAATTGACTTCTTTTGTTGTGTAAATGTAAATTTCAACAATTTGGGAGCGCTCGCGTGGCGTGTACTATTCCATAGTAAAAATCTGCTTGAACTGCCGTTTCCAACGCGCTATATCATTAAGCGATCTGACGTCTCTGTCAAAAGATACAGGGTTGCCAGATGGGCCCCTCGAATATTAACAACCCTGTACAAAATACTAATCTGGTAAAACAAACTATCTCATTTGTTTACTATTTTCGCTTTTATTTGGATTTTTTTAGGATGTTCTATTTATGTGTCCAGGAGGTTTCGTGAGTTATCAACGTTCTCGTAAATTGAATCAGCGCTGAACTTTTTTTTGACCATTTTTTTGTTTTAAAGTGGAAGTAAAGAAGTTTTTTATTTTTTATGTTGCTTTTTTCCCAATAAAAAAATAAATATTTAAAACCATATTCAACTCTTTGCTTTCAAAGTCTAAATGTGCTATTTATATGACCATGAATGTATGTATGTAGGTTTAAGGATACAGAGATAACGAGGGTAGAACAACGAACAGGGATAGGTTAGGTATAGATATCGGAACAGCAATAGAGATAAGTAAAGGAACAGGGGTAAGGATCGGGATAGGGTTAAGAATTTTTGTTAAGTATATCAATTTGTTTACCTTGAATTCTGTTGATGTTTGTTGCTGTACGATTGTGGCATCATGCGACACTTCACTACACGATCGAGTATCTTCAGATGCCACGCCGTGAATTGTGCGTGCAACATGTCACGCTCATCGGGCGCCAAGCCGGGATTCAGCGCTGCCAAACGCCACAACACCACAATCTCGTCACACAGTGAACTACATGCGTGTTGGAGGGCCGTCGAATTCGAATGTGTATTCGAGTGTTTGCCGCCGCCATGCCCATTGGAACCCATCATCAGCGACAATTTCGTTTGGAACCACCATATCAATATTTGATCGCACATCATGCATTCCTCGGTGATGATCTCCAGCAGCCGCACTGCATTGCGATCACAACGTCTATACATTTCACGTACAATCGACAATAGATTCCACATGCCTTCCGGCTCACGACCACGCAACGGACGCAACAATGAACTCCATTCGGAAGCAGCCGGTGGAGCAGAGTTTGTTAAATAATTTACATCACTGTAAAATAAATACAGAATACAGAATTTTAATATAAAACATAATAAAAAAAAAGTGGCTAACGCCGTTTGCCTTACCTAAAAACTATGGGTGCCGGTAGGCAAAATTTAATTAAAATACGCTTAATATTAGCATGCAACGTCTTCTCGTCCAAATACCAACTGGTCTGATCATGCACAGAAGCACCAGCTGTGGGATCAGGCGCGCCACACACTGTATTGATGGCAGTGGGCTGTGAGCTGAGCAGCTCATCGAGCAAACGTTGCGCTGTCGGTAGAATTTGTTGCGGCAATTCGCTGATTAAATATTGCGCGAATTTCTGCAATTGATCGCGTTGTAGGCGCGTCAATGATTCGGACACCGGTGCACGTAAACATACTTCTAGGGGCTGTGGACAAAAAAAGGAAATTATTAAACAAATTATAGTGAAGATAAAGGTACATTTGTGTATTGAATCAGTTGACTTACATTATGAATTCTATGCAAACAGACGGCGACCACATGCGAGCACCAGTAGGCGGGCGAGGTGCAGGTGCAATTGCACGACGATATGCGCCTACGATCGAAGGTAACAGCCACATTGAAGTGGGCACGTGGTGTTTGACCAACTACAGTGGCTGATAAATGAAAGCCTATGATAAAAGTTCGAGAATTAGTATTTTTTAAAGGCCATATATAAAAGGGCGATTCAAGTTCGAGTTTCCTTTTTAAATTCAAATAATTGGAAACCGCGTGCACGCCTGCAAATGTTGATTTTTTTTTGTTTTGTAAAATCTTGGCGTCTGTCTCGGTGAATGTTATATATATCTCAATAGGCGACAAATGATGCGTGACGACATTCGGAGGTGCACAGGTTCGAAACCCCAGGCACAAAACAGCAATCGATATAAAAAATTCTTTCTCAAAGCAGTCGCTCTTCGGCAGACAATGGCAAACCTCCGAGTGTATTTCATAAAAAACCATCTACCATTCGGACGCGACGTAAAATTGTAGCTACCTCGATTTGTGGGAAAAAACAACCAGACGCACACAACAAATATGAGGAGAGGCTCGGTCAAACACTCAAAAAAAGGTCTGAGCGGCAATTATATAACTAGATATAGCATATAGATACAGTTTCGGTTATAATCTTAGTAGTGCGTATGGCATTTTATTTAAGTGGCCACGTTTTTTTAACACAATAATTTTGCGCCATCCACTGTAAAATCCGTTAGATTAAGAAGTCGGCTTCAAATTATGCGATCACTTGTTAAACTTAACCTATTGGTTTCGTTAATTTTACATGAAATTTTAGTTGCAACGGCTTTTTAGTCAGTCAAAATCTTAGTAGTCTTAATATTATCGAGATTATCTCTGTGAGAATTAAAAAAAAACAGTGAGATAAGTTTATTTAATTGATATTCTGTAGCTAATGGCCAAATTTTTATTATTCCTCATTCAGTAATATCCAGAAGGAAAAATTGCACACCCGAGAAACGCGCCCTCATAAAAAAACTGATTGCTGATGTGGAAAAACTAATGTGAAAGTGCAAAATATCATTGGTTGCTCACCAACAATGGTACGTAATGCCATCAAGTACAAACCAAGTGGCAAAAAGCGTGGAAGAAAGCTAGCGATGTCGGCTAGAGAAGTTAAGTCTATCGTCAGATACTCAAAGCAGTTTCCATTTGCGGCTGCTACTGAGATAAAAGATGCCTTAAAAGTGTCTTCGAGCATTCAGACTGTTCGTCGGCGTTTGCGTGAGCACAACCTGGGTGCCCACAGTCCAAGTACGGGTGTTGACAAAACGCATGTAGAAAAGAGACTTCGATTCGCCAAAGAACATATAAATTGGCCTTCGACCAAATGGTGCAACGTTTTATGGTCGGACGCGTCGAAGATTGTCTTGTATGGTGTAAAGGGATAGCGCCAATATGTAAGACGACCACCTAATACCGAATACCAGCCAAAGTGTACAACAAAAACAATAAAGCCTGGTGGTTCTAGCATTATGGTCTGGGCATGCTTTTCTTGGCTAGGCGTGGAACCCATTTATTGGGTTAAGGAAATGATGACTGGCGCTTCATATGTTGATATACTCAAGGACATCATGCTGTCATATGCCAGAGACGAAATGCCACTTGTTTGGATGTTACAGAACCACGACAACGACCCCAAACACTCGTGCAAAGTTGCTAAAAGATGGTTTGAGGAGAGTCAGATCAACATAAGGGAATGGCCGCCGCAGTCACCAGACATAAACCCCATTGAAAATTTGTGGGTTGTTGTCAAGGAGGCAGTAGGCCAACGCAAGCCAACATCTAATACGCAACTATGGGAAACTGTAAAGAGCGTATGGGAGTCGATTTCGATTGAAAGATGCCAAAAACTTGTTGACTCAATGCAACGCCGTTGTGCTGCAATTCTAAAGAATAAGGGTCATGCAACAAAATACTAATTTAAATACTAAACAAAACCCCATGTAAAAATAAAAATAAAATCGCCATCATATAAAAGTGTTGTCAAAATTTTTCTTACAATTAGTTACACTACTAAGTTTTTGACCGCTCAAAATTCGCTGCAGTTTTTCTAAATATAATTTTACCTTACTGAAATAGAACAAATATTGGATTTTTCTGGGGACTTGTTTTCTTTTACATTTGGGCTATAAGAGGGAAAAAATAAATTTTTTTATGAAAGCGATTATACGCACTTTTTTAACGCATTCCATTTTACGTATGTGCACTACTAAGATTTTGACCGAAGCTGTATGTATATTAGTTTGGGGAAAAAGAAATCCACTATTTTCTCGCTAGATGGCTCAAACAATTTAAAGTTTATGCTCGTTGTCAAGGTGGCATTTCACACTAATTCTTTACCTGTTTCTTGTTCCTTCCATTCAGTTGTGAGTTACAATGGAAGACAACAAAGAGAAAATTCGGTACTTTTTACAGTTTTTCTTTGATAACGGCGAAAATGCGAAAATGCAAGCCCGGCCGCTGAAATTGTGAATGGTGTTTATGGTGCCCATACTGTAATAGTTGACTGTAATGTGCAATTTTTTTTACGCAAAAATAATGGATTTCTTTTTTCTAGTATATTTCATTGAGAGTGTGACGTCATCGAACCTTCTTAACATTGATGGTAATGACAAGTTTTGATCTTATTCAATGCTTTCCCTCATAGCAGCGACATTTTCAAATGAACGGCCGAGACGAACGTGCCACGCAGAAAATTTTTAATTCACTTTTTATTACCAGCAACATCAACCACAGATCCACCATTTTCGTTGTAAATTTTAATTATCTTTATGCGCTTATTTATATTTTAGCAAAGTATCATTTTCTTTGCAATATCTGTCAAAAGAGCCATCGGAATATAAAAAAAAAACTTGCTCAAAAAAGAAACTCCAACTTGAAAGACCCTGTAGAAAAAAGCAATTGCTTTTGTTGGTGTAATTTGTAAACAAACCAATTTGCAGTGTGTCTTTGACGGCGCGAGTCTTGAATAGTTGGTCGCCGCGATTAAATTCATCCGCTGAACTGTTAGCCAAACACGAGTAGAGACGTATGTCCTCTTCATTATCCGGGAAACTCCAAAACGCTATACGTAATTGCAGTTGCTCTGGCACGGGAGGAAACACGTGTTCAACCAATTCGAAGGGGATATATGAGGCGACACAGTGCGCAGCGAGCTCGGTGAGTGAAGGAACCTCTGGAAAGATAAAAAAGAAAAAAATGTATCATTATATTTATCGAGGTAAACATACAAACACTATAAACAATTGTTGGCGGGTGGACAAATAAAAAAACACTTGTTTTCAGCCGTGTTACGTTTATTTGTTGCTGCTAAGTGAATTTCATATAAATTTTCTGGCAATTTCACTGAAATCCACTCGAAAGTGAATTACAGAATCTGTCCACATTTTCAAATTTTACCAAAGTTTATATACAAGTATAATTTCCTAAAACTCCGCGAGTGAACAAAGGGCTACCAAAGTTTGTTAGGCATACTATCGTTGTTGTAGTAGCACAATCATTGCCCATGGATGCACGGGGAATGCTGCTGGATATAAATCCGAGTCGTTCCCGTAACGTAGAATCGACTGTCGTGGGAGCGGTAGGCATATTATCATATATTGGGTTGGGGAAAAAGAAATGTCGTATTTGTGATCAAAATTTGACGCTTTATTTAACGTACTTAGAATTATCCGATTCAAGTCAAATATGACCCGTTTTGCTCGCAAACTTGTTGCCATTTAGAAGGCAACTTCAGTATCCCCCCTTTATAAAACCCCCCTCCTTATTTGCAAAAAACTCAGACAACCAGTTTTCGCAAGCCTCTTTTGAGGCCAACTTGGTATCACCAAGGGACTATATGGTGGGTGCGATAGGACATCCCATCCGAGCTAGCTTCTGGCGGGTCATCAAAGATGTGTGAGGACGAGCGTTGTCCTGGTGGAACATAACACCATTCCTATTGACCAATTCTGGCCGCTTCTGGTCAATCGCCTGCTTCAAACGGTCAAGTTGCTCACAGTAGAGGACCGAATTAAGGGTCTGGCCATAGTTGAGCAGCTCATAGTGGATAATTCCCTTCCAATCCCACCAAACACACAGCAAAACCTTCCTGGCGGTCAATCCGGGCTTGGCGATGGTTTGGGCCGGCTCGCCGCTTCTCGACCACGATCTTTTTTGCTTGGCGTTGTCGTGCGTGATCCACTTTTCATCGCCAGTCACCATCCGCTTCAAAAATGGGTCAAGTCCGTTCCGTTTTAGCAGAGAATCGCAAGCGTTGATTCGGTCCAAGAGATTTTTTTGCGTCAACACGTGTGGCACCCAAACATCCAGCTTTTTTTGGAATCCAATCTTCTGCAAATGGTTTTGTGGTCTACACCTAGTTCCTGACTAATCGAGCGAATGATCACATGCCGGTATCTTTGGATAATTTCAACGATTTTATCAGTCTCTACGACGATTGGCCTACCAAACGGGGTGCATCTTCGACATCTACTACACCAGAACGAAATCGATCGAACCAACGCTGTGCTATGCGAATCGTTACAGTATCAGGCCCATAAACTTCACAAATTTTTTCCGCCGCCTTCGTTGCATTTTTACCTCTAAGGTAGTAAAAACGCAAAACATGACGAATTTCTTGCTTGGTGGACTCCATCTTTGAGGCGCTATAACTTCCTCATCGTACGATCACAACAGTGTCAAAGGGACACTTGTAGTACAGATTGTCGTCTTCAAATCGCCGTTTAGTGTGACCCGATGCAATAAGTACAACGCAAGATATGTTTAAATGTCTCGCTCAATTGACAAAATACGACATTACTTTTTCCCCCAACCCAATATTACTTTTTTGCTCACAAAGCGTGGTTTTGAAATTTTATGAAATCATACAGGACGGTAAGAGCCGTCCATGTAAACAAAATTTTGAGTTCTGTGCTGTTCCCACAACTGTTAGGTCTGCATTACAGGAGCAGCTCATATTTATATTCACCCAAGGACTGTTACTTCAGCAAAAATCGCCAAAGTAACATGGGTATATTTTATGATACTACAAGAATAACAAATACAACTAAATTGAAATACAGTGGTCACACAATTTTTTCATACACCCTGCGTAGTACGTAAAAAACCTTAGCTTTGCGCAAAATATTTGCTGTGACAATATATTTCTTTTGGGTCATTGTAAGAATGCTATATTCCTGATGAATTGCCGCAAGCAATCACACTGAGGCGTCCAAGGAAAGCAGGTAGACATAGGAAAATACTGCAAAACATTTATTCGTACACTTTCAGCTCATGATACTTTTGTTGCAAAACTCGTTTGTGTTTTTACTAATATTGTTGAAATCGGAATAAGATTGGTTTTTCTTAGTTTTTATCGCCCATTCAGTTTCAGTTGCGCGTAATATCTCGATTAAAAGTTACAAAATGTGACGAAGTGCAGATTTAGCATTAGAAATGCGTAAAATTGTTCTTGGAAAACAAGTCTCTGCGCGAAATTGACAAAAAATTGGCAAATCGCATTATACAGTGCAAAGTGTTATTGCTGATTACGTTAATACTGGTAAATTGGAAGCTAATCCCCCCCAAACAAGAAGGTGAAAAAATTGACTCCACGTGAGGAACGCAACAAAGTAGCATCAATCGCGCAAAATCCAAAAATAACCTCCACGATACTATGCCGAAATATTCAAGATACTATGCCAAAAAAGTAAGCCCACAAACAGTCCGTAATCGCCTGCACAACGCTGGTCATCATAGCAGAGTGGCACGCCGCAAGCCTCACATTCCAGATAATAACAGAAAGAAGAGATTGAGATTTAATGTTTCCGGATCAGATGGACTTCCAAAAGTTTGGCGAAAAGAAAATACAGAACAGCATGAAAAAAATCGTATTCCTACCATAAAGCATGGAGGAAGAAATGCAGTGGTTTGGGGGGCATAGTTGCGTCTGGAGTATGAAAAATGGTTTTTATTGATGATAAAATAGACAAACATCTGTATTTAAACATTTTGAAGTATAATTTGCATGATAGTGCCGTTAAACTTGGACTGGATGCTAGAGCGTTCTTGTTCCAACAAGACAATGACTCAAAACACTCATCTTATCTCGTGTAAAAATGGCTTACGTACCACTGTAAGCAGCTTAAATATTCACCTCAATCACCTGATCTGAACCCAATTCAGCATGTCTAAGCACAAAATAACATCAAAGGCATCATTAAAGACAGCTTTAAGTATTGAGTGGGGGAAAATTGTAGCTAATTAAACCAAGGTATTGCTAAAAATATGCATCGACCTTTTGGTGGCCCAAAAAAGTACAGAATACTCGTTTTTTCTATTATTTTTTAATAAAAGATTTTTTATATGGCTATGTACGAATAATATTTTTGCATAAAATTGTGCCTTATCTCGTTATTGCCTTAAATTCTCTAATTCCAGAAATGAATTTGCAAGTTTTTGTTCCTTAAATATTGAATAAATATGTTATTCTATACGAATATATCAAAATTTTGTTCTTTTGTAGTAAAAAGGAAATCAGCTCATTACGGTTTATTTAAGAGTGATAGAAATACAAGCAGGGCGAATCCGCACAAGGTGATTTCGGTAGAGCAACAACATTTACATGCAAGCAAGAATGATAGAGAAATAGATTACGCCTTCCGAATTCGCCGTGTCGTAAGATTCCAAAAGGATGGGGAATTATTTGTTTATGAAGAAGAAGAGTAGACGAAAGCAATGGAAACAACCAAACACAAGAAATTATACGCACGCATGCACAACACACATGCTTTCTTGCCACGGCGTCTTCGGCGTAAAAACGCAAACTGCATTTGCAGGCTTTATATTAATTTTTGCTTTTACAATTTAACACGCGGCACTTCGTTTTCATTAGTTTAAATCTCACAAAGCACAATAGTACCAAGCCATTCACTGAATTTTCACAACCATGTAATTTTTTTGACGTCAGTCTTGTCGAAATCGCGAAAAATAAAGTAACTGTTTTGGGAATACGCCACCTTCGGTACTCAATTCACTCTGTTCCAGCGGTGCCAAGATATGTTTATCATACCACTGGCTTCATCTATTCGCCACTTGCATACGCTCGTATCAGCTGACACGATGAAACTAATGAGAGACCCATGTAAATGAATTCTCACAACCCTTCCGTTCCGTAGTATCGTAGATTTTATGGCAGGATTTTTGCTGAAAACAGTGCACGACGTAAACGCAATCCCCTGTCAGCTGTTATGATCAAAGTAATGAGAACCCCATTTAAATGAAAAATTCCTTCTTCCGTATCGTAGTACCGTAGATTTTATTTCACGTTATTTAAAAATTCCCGTAATACCCTGTCAGCTGATTGCTCTCTCACCACACAGTGTTGCCAAACAGTGCATTTCGAAATCATTTACAAAATAAACTTAGAAAAATTCTAATTTTTATTAAAATAAGTGGAAAACAATGTTAATTATAGATAAATGAACTATTTGCATTTGTTGGTTTTGGCTTTGGTTTATTAAACAATGAAAAATTGTAACTGATAACGCGGATGTGTGTAAAAGTGTACAGGGTTTGATTGAAAAGTAATGAGCCTTATTTTTTTTAAGCAGTTTTATTAAACCTTTTGGCTTATACAACTAATATTCTTCAAAATAGGACCCTTGAGCGTTAATACACCCCCATCTTGGCCAATTCAGAGGTGCATCAATTGTTGATGAGGTCGGGCCGAACCCGGGCGACGCAGTTTTTCAGCCGAAGGAACACTTCTTTGTAAAATACCGCGTTTACAGTGCTTTCTGGAGGTACAAACTCCTTGTGGACGATGCCTCGAGAGTCGAAAAAGATGATCAGCATGGTTCGCCTTCGACGTCCTCCCGGCCTTCCTTGAACGACTTGTGCCACCGTTTTGCCTGGACACTGGACAGAATTTCGGTAGTTGTTTTGTTTAGTTTTACGCAAAATTTGATCGAGTAACGTTGCTCCAACGATCGCTGCATTTTCGCCACTGCAAAATCCTAAAAAAACATCTTTCAAGCGCGGAGCGATGTTGACTGCACCGCTGTTGCCAGCGAACTGGGACCGGTTTCTAGTGAAAGAGGAAGATCCAACGATCATTTTCCCCCACCAGCCGATTCGGTTGATCGCTTTGCAGACTCTCCGCGCGGGAAGGCTCATTACTTTTCAATCAAACCCTGTATAGGCAAAAATATCAATGGCAACATTGTCGATACCACGAAACACAAACACGCACAAATCTATGAATTGTGTAAATCTGTAAGCAGCTGTTTTCTCCGATCACAAGTGTTGCTCAATTTTGTGTATCCTACGGGTAACGGAAAGGGACTACGATAACGTCGGTGAGTGTTGGCACCATAACGCTTGGCAAAGAGGCCTAGAGAGAGGAGAGCTTCGGCTGCCGCGACACGGATGATTCGGGAGCCGAGTTCTGCACGATCACTTCACGTGTATTGCCACACTTGTCCAAACACATATTCACACATTCGTTCAATCAGACGTTGTTCAGACGGCAACGAAGTGTTATTGGTTAATTCTATTCGTAAATCACTAACACAATCTTAGTATTTTCGTGAACAAACCGCTCCGTGACCCCCGTTTACGACAGCCTGTTATTGGCCACACCTTCCCAATTCTTTTCACCATTATTTACATGTACATATTTTGTTTTTTCCATTTGGTGGTTTGAATGCAAAAATTCCAATGAGTATGTAAAGAAACAAGGCAACAATAAAGAAACAGTGCCACTTTGAAATTCAAACCACCAAATCTCAAAAAAAAAAATAAAACCAAGCCAGCTGCAATACCGAAGTCCCCTTGTGAGGATTTGCATTGAATTGCGCCCCATCATAAAGGCACGTATGGGAAGAGGCAACAGAGAAAAAGTGTAAGGATCACTTACAAATTGTAAACAAACACGTAAACGTTGGTGTTAGATTGTAAAATAAACTATAATAAAGTTTTCTTATTGAAACCTATAAATAAATACATAGTAAAGATATTTGAATCAAATTTTTGTAAACATAAACGACAGAAATAAGAGAAGTTTTCGTGAGGCAGTTGCGGGCAATAGAATTCATCAAATATAATTTTCTCCCCCCGGTGGTTTACTGTGTTATTTATAGGAATATGTTTTTTTTTTTTTTATTAAAGAGTACGGTTACAAGTGCAAAAGTCCACACAAGTAGGGAAAGTCCCTGATCGCCATTTACTTGAGAGAGTGGCTAGCACAATTCTTCTGCATACGGTTCAAGCAGCTCACAACTTCCGGGCATCGCCCAAGTATCCTCTGTGTAGCTTCCAAACATCAGTTCGGGAGCGGGCCTAGTGAGAAGACGCCGGGTTTGGAACTCGCCACGTAAATTTAGCATGCAAATTATTGCGAATATTGTAGAAAAATAAAGAGACTTCATTTTCTGCGTGACTTAATTTTTTAGTCGAACAGTATACGAAATACAGGCTTGCGGCAGATCACCAAGCAAGATCCAATCTAAAAAGTGATAAGAGGTCGTAAATGGCACTGGATGGAATGGCAGTTAACCAAACGTGGAATGTCGTACAGAGAACAGCGGTTAATAGAATAAGATTTAAATGTTTTGTTGAAGTCCTATGTTCCCCAGTGGAATAACACCGATCCTTAGGTGTAACGAGAAACTGAATATGTTAGCAACGCACAATCGCATGCGGTTAATTTGGGTCCCAGGACACAGGGATATAACGCGGAACGAAGTAGCGAACGCATTGGCAGTAGAGACTACGACCTCGTCATTAACTATGGTGCTACGCCAAACCAAATCCTTACTGGGAGGGTACAACCAAAAGAGGTTTAAAAAACTCATAACTCTTCTCAAGGATAAACTGTGATTACTCACGGGCATTCTCACAGGCCACTGCAGACTGAGTAGTCATCCGCACATTATTGGATATGGTCTACTAATTCTTGTCGTTTCTACAGCCAATCCCCGGAGACTCCAATGCGCCCTCTGCTTGAATACAGCGCTATAGCGCGGAGAAGGTTGCGACATCTCGGCCATTTTCAGCCCGAATAAAGGCGCATACGTTCAGTTCAACCCAGTTTTAGCTTAAGTTTACTAAGGAAACTGGATCTGTATGAGGTGCTGTAACGAGTAAAGGGCACAAAAGACCACGAGGCCGAAGTGCAAACCTCAACTAAATGTAAATCTAATCTACCATGAAATTTAGTATTACGTATTCAACCAAAGAACCCAATCATGGGTTGGCAAGGGATGCTGGGAAGGGAATTACTACTTAGTTCAAAGCTTTTACTTTTTCCAACGACGTTGCGTCGGTTTTCTTACTCACATAAATTTCAAAATATAAATATTTATATTGAGTTCGATGGCGTGGCAATGTAAACAACACACTGCCAATCAAAATATGTGAAAAGTGCAAACGTACATTTTGCATATCTTGTAAATATTTTGTTATTTTTTTAAGCAACAAGCAGCTGGGAAGATATTAGACTAGCTTGCACCAACAAAACACCGCAACGGCAACGGTAAACAAAAAAGGGTAATTGCACTTCACATGCACAGCCATGTAGGTACATCAAATTTTAAGTTCTCCGCGGTCAAAGGCTCATTCGTGCCAATGACTTATTTGCAAAAATTTACAACAAGCGTTCATACCAGTGAACCTGTGGACAAAGAGTATTCGTGTCATATGTCGGTATTTCTATAGGAGCAAAAGCAAACTATGTAACAGGTGTTTATTTGAACGTATAGGTCATTTCTTTTCAATATAATCATACGTACAAAGACAACAAATTCTTTTTAAGAATCAAACTGGACACTTGGCCATCTAAACAGCATATACGCAATACGATGGATCGAATCATGTTATAGATATGTGAAGTCTTATGAAGATTAACCATCAATCCGAGTTGATACTGCACGTATCGTAGAACCCATCGCCAAAGTTTAAGTGATTGTGAGTAACCACAAAGATTTAATGATTATACGCCATTTTTAGCAACTCACCTCTATTATCCCCTTCTATTACTTGGAAGATTTTGAGAAAGTAAGTCATCGGCCTTACAGCCCTAACTTGGCTGATGATGATGACTTTTTTTGTTCCCGAACAGCAAAAATAAAATGCACGGTCAACGGGTTTGAACGCCCGAAGAAGTTATTAAAACCATTTTAAACAGCTCGCTTTGGTGGTATCCACTTCTGAGTAGCAAAAGGGCTTTGAAAATGAGCTATTTCAGAAGTGTACTGACGTCCAAGGAGAATATTTTGAAAAAACAATAAAGTAATTTTCATATTATTTTATTGTATTTTCATAAATTGGCGGAAAATATAAAAGGCAACACTTGTAAAAATGCCGCCTTTGGTGCGAGAAAAATTCCCACTGGATTGTCGAGGTTCCATTAGAATAAATAAAAGAAATATAATAATAGGAGGTTTGCACTTCGACCTAAAGACCTTTTGTGCCCTCTACTCATCACACTACTTCACCCAAATCCAGTGTCATTAATAGCCCTAGAATATAGATGGGTTGGACTAAGCGCATGTGCTTTTCTTCTGAACCTACCAGACAGAGACATGTAGATTTCGCAGCCGCATCGCACATAGAGACAGCAATGCCACTTAGACCACGAAATGAGTCCGTTGTGAGTTTAGGTTAAGTTGGGCAAATGTAAGGCTATTTATATATAATTGGCGCTTACACCTTTTGCGACCTACAGTTTTACGTCACCTCCAAACAGCAGATGCTTTTTATGAGAAGCATTTTCATGGCAGAATACAATCGGAGGTTTGTCATTGCCTGCCAAGGAGGTAAGCGCTATTAGAAAAATTATTTTCTATCATAGCGGATCTCGAACCAGGGCACTACTGAACGGTAGTATCAACCCATTCAGCTACGGCGGCCGCGAGGCGCCATTACACTCCGAAATGTTCACTGTTTGGTGTGATTTAGATGTTGTAGGCTCCAATAGCCTATATACCAATGTCAGTGGTAGATGGTACTGGCAAATTCTTCATGACTTTTTGGTTCATCTTCAGGTTGAATGCTTTTAGCAAACTAGTGGAGTAGGCTATATAGCGAGAAATAACAACATTTCACGAAGGGAGTTCTCAATTAGCCTCCCATCCTAGCTCAGGTAATTTATATATTTTATCATTTTATTCCTGTATGGAACATTTGGTCTCAATAAATTCTTTAAACTGGCCCCGATTTTGAGCTAATATTTTAACTTCACTCCATGTTTTGTTCGTATTTTCCATCACCGCCTCAATAATCCTTCTCCAAATGTTAGACGGTCTTCCTCTACGACGGCTGACTTGGTTTTCGTTCAACTGCAGTTCTGGTGATGTCGTTGTTAGGTCGGCGTAGTGGGTGACCAAGCCAGTTCCATTTCCGTTTGGTCATTTCCAATAGGGCTCTGCTTGTGGATTGTTTTCAATGCTATTCGGCCAGAATATGCGCCTGATTTTACGCAGACAGTGGTTAACAAAAGTTTGAAGTGCCTGCGCATCTTCTTGCGACAGATTCCACGTCTCACAGGCGTAAATGAGAACCGAATTAACGTTAGACTCAAATATCCATAGTTTGGTATTTCTAGATATCTGAGGGTCATAGGCAGCTAAGCTGGCTACTGAATGCTGTCCGTGCTTTCTCTATTCGTTCTTTCGCTCAGGTGATTTGACCGACTTAAAATACTCTTAGTGGGCGTGTCTCATGTAATTGATTCATTCAGATAAATACTTATTTGAAAATTTTAACGGCGTTTGATTTTAATAGGACGCAGCCAAGGCAGCTATAGTAAAAGCGGGAAATTAAAATGTGCACGTCAACAGAGCCGAAATTTCATTCTTTGATTTTCTTGCATTTTAATTTAAAAAAACCTTCTACCTATATTACTTATACCATAAAAGTAAAACACCCGTTATATAAGTGAACACAATTCGGCGTTTCCCCGTCAGCGCCTGTCTTTTCAACTTTTTTCTTTTCGTTAATATTTTTGTATTGCTCATACAGCATAAAAATATACAGATATGTTTGTTGATGTAATTCGTTTATTTGGGTTTCAGTTTTTGGTTATGTTGACACGACAAGTTCTGAAGATAACAAACGCGCGACAGCAACAACACACAAACGACAGCCAACAAGTATAACAACAGCGATAGCCAATCGTCCAGTTAACCAGTCAACTAGTCAACTGGCCAAAACGTCAAAAGACAACAACCACCTAACAACCTTAAAGTGGCATGCAATGTCGTTGTCTGTCTGCCAGTCAACAGAAAGAAACCAACAAGTCGAAAGATAACCAGTGGGGCAGGCGATTCGAAGAACTGCAACAAAATAGAGATGGAACGGAACAAAGACAGCAACCAATACAACCAATGCAATGTTATAGTAGTTGGCCAACAGGATTGCCAATGCGAAGATGACGTATCAAAAGCACGGGAAACGGGGAACGGGTAACGGTGGAAGAAAAATAAAAGGAGGGTCGAAGTGAACAACGAGGAAGGAAATAGCATACAGATCGGCATAGCCAAGGGGAACCCAAAGGAAATGGGGCAGGAAAGGCACTACGACTTGCTCGCAAGTAAGTGATACTCGCATACAAGCAATTGCTTGCGTTTTATGAATGTAGGGTCAGCCAGTCAGACAACAAGCGCTGGTCTTGACTTGCATTCTGATGGTGAACTTAACGATACGTCTGGCAACAGTTGTCGATTGAGTTCAAAGCGACCGGAAAAGAGGTTTTTAGTTTGAAAGTAATTTTTTAAAGTTTTGCGCTTTTTTTTTTTGCTACTTCTGCCTTACTTTGAAATTAATAATGGAGTACTTTGTTCACAAGTGTCCTTAACGTTCGTGGTAGGATTGGATGACGTTGAAAACATATCGGTTATGGCAGGATAAAATAAGTGTATTTAGATGAATACATTTACATTTATAGCGCACATACAAAAAATTTTAAATAAATATCGATATATTTGTATGATTTTAAATAACCCTTTAAATGAAAACATCATTTTTTATATATAATCGTATAAAAAAATATAAAAAAGATAAATTAAAAATATTTGAATTATATAATTTTATTTGAAAGGAGAAGCTCGGCCAAACACCTAACAGAAGTATACGCGCCAATTATTTAAATATTTTTTATATTTTTTTTTTTTTAATTTTAATCAAACCTATAAACAAAAAACTATTATTATTTTTTCTAAAATGCAGGGTTTCCCAAAACAAGTAAAGTTATTTCTTTAAATATAAGTATAAAAATATAGTTTTAGTACTTGATCTTTGAGAAGTTAAGTAATTGTAGAGATTACAAAAAAAGTTTTCTTTCCAATTACGTACTAGAAAAAATCATTAAATACTTTCGTTTAAATTTTGAACTTTGGCGGAGCCTCTCTCAGTCCGATGGGTATCGTAACGAAAATTTTACACGCGGAAATACATTTTTCAAGTCGGTCGAGCTCATAGTTCGAAAATACCTGAAGCGGTTGACTTGCAAGGATGTTTTTATTTCCAATATATCAAAACATATTTTTTTATAAACAACTAGCTCGTGTGCGCGGCTTTGTTTGCGTATAAAATGAAGTACTTAATGTGTTTAACACTTAAAAAATTACATTTTTTGTAAGAGAGAGGCAAACAATTTCAGTTTTTAATTGACATTTTATTTAATTACTAGCTTTAACCCGCGGCCCCGCTAGCGTAGGAGTAGTTTTGAGGGATTTAGGATATGCATATAAAAGAATTGCAAACAATAATTTCATAGAAAATAATTTTTTATTAATAACCATAATACTACAATACCCGGCATCCTTTGCTATGCCTCGTTGAATAAAATCAAAACAACCAATCAGAAAAATATCAAGCAAAATTATTTTTATTATTGTAATTTTCTATCTCAAACTGTTTTTGAACTTTGAATTTGGGTCATATTTGAACAGCTTATGCGGATTATGAAGTCTATAGTGTGCTATAAATAGTGGGAAATACGAAAAACTAAGATTTTTTAGATTAAATTTAAGCAAATATTCGATTAATAGTGACGAATGAGAGTGGTGGCGCGGCCTGGGGGCTGTGGGAAGGGAGTTCCATCATAAAAACATGCCTATAACCTTCATTGGGTGAAAATACGAATGTATAAAAATTTTTACGTCGTTTGGTCGTTTCGTAGTGATGCGCGGGCAACGTACAGACATTATAGTATAGAAGATTTTGAAATAATTTGAGTGAGGAAGAATAAATCATCAAAAAAACATAACGCTTGCTTTTAAAGAGCGCAATGATTTGTTCGCTTATTCGGAGATTAACGAATGTTCACTCGTTGGTTTTACAACAGCAATGAGAGAAACAAAAAGAAATGTTTTGTATTGAGGTGGGAGAGAGAAATTTCATTCCTCAAAGATTTGCGTATTTGCGAAGTCTGGTGTAAACACTTATAAAGGGTATTTAAAGTGCATCAGCATCATCTCGTTGTCGCAATGCTTTGAAGGTAAACGCTGCATTTTTGAGAAACAATAGCCCAATGGTGCCGCCCGCATTATTTCCAGTTGGACGCCCAGTACGTGACCTTGAAGGCGTACATTATACGGAGACAATCGACGCAAATCTTTCGATTAACGTTTTTATTCCGAGCTCTGTTGAATGAATATAACCACCGAAAATATTATTTTCGAATCGAACAAATTACATAACTATTGCCGCTTTGTAATGCACTCGACCCATTTTAAAAAGCTGCAATTGCTTTATCAATGCTCCAGGTGATCCTCAATTCTGGGTGTTTACTGATCTAAAAACCATTCGGAATTTTATATACTGGATAAGATAACAAAGTGGCAATTCCCGACGAAGCCCCACCAATAGTTTTCCTAGTATTTACATCACCGCTTGATTATAAGGAAAAGGAAGCTATAACTAATAAGTGTTCTACTTATTTTCTTTGCAGGGTTGCATTCTCCAAACATGCATGCATATGTATATAGTATATAGTATGTATGTGTGGACGTAACATAACCGTTTGCATGCGTACGTACTCGTTATACAAAAACAAAAGCCATGCAGGACCGCCAAAGACAAAGACGTTGGCTAATTAAATGCGTGCATGGTGGTGCTCGATATGAAATTTGCAATCCTTTAAATTAAAGCAGACAAATTCCACTTAAAATTCGCGTCGCCAGCTTCGCAAGCGCAACACAACAACAACAAAAGTGTCAAGGGATAATAGGCTGATGGGGTATACACTAGGGAAGGATAGAGGGTGTAATGACAGGGTTAAATGGCGAAAAACTACGCATATGTGTATGTATGTGTTTGCTTTTGTATGGACGTGCTTTTGTAAGCTTTCGTTTTTCTCTTTGTATTTGTGCAGCACAATAACAATAAAAGCAACAGTGAGCAAGCAACGAAAACAAACACATGTTGTTTCGGTTAAGTCCAGACATAGTGGCACCATTATTCATCGTCGTCTTCGTCGTCTTCTTCTCATTTGTTCGTCGAGTTATGGCATATCTACGCACATATGTATGGATGTTTGAATGTATGTACGTATACATACATGTACGTATGTGTATGTGTGTGTATGGCGATAATGACGATGACGATATCAACGACGTCGCTGTCGCTGCATCGTTAGCAACGTAAGCGTCTACAGTGTTGCTATCACCATCACCACCAACACCACACCAACAGCAACAGCGCTAGCAACACTGACATTAGCAAGCATTTCCAGCGCTACAGTAATAATAAAACAAAACAAAAAAAAACAAGTAAAAACATATTGAAGTGCAGCAACAATACTACGAATGCTGCATACATATGTATATCAAAACCTTTGCAACAACATGTCAGAGTATAAGACGTAAAATAAAATACCCCAATTGACTGCAACAAAACGCGTTGTGTCATTGTTGTTGCGGCACCATTGCAAGCCATGGTAGTTACGATGACAGTGACATCGGACAACGACAGCAACGAGAGCAAAATGTCAGTTGTTATTGTTTGTGTTTTTGTTTTTGTTTCTACATTGGCTTTGCTGTTGGAGGCAGCGAACCTTTTATGTACCCCAAATACAACAATTTGAACTTTCGCTTATACGTATTTGTTGATGCAATTTTTGTTGTTCTTTTTATGTTAAAAGTTTTTTCTGCCGCTATTGCTTCGACATCATAGTCTTTATTTTATTCTACAATCGGCATTGCTCGTTCGCTGTCGTGACCACGTGCTTGTCGTTGTCGTGCGTTTGCTCGCGTACGGACATTTGATTGTCGCTGAAACGCCTACCCATTCTTCCTCTAACTGAGCAGCAGCTACTGGTCGTACGCTTTTGCCAGCTGATTTTGTTGCTGTTTATTACTCATGGCCTTACCACCGTTGTTGGTGCTGCCTTTTTGCACAAATTCGACAATTAATCATAACAACAACAACTCAGCGAGGCACAGCAACAACTGGTGCAAGCAATAAAAAAATATTGTAAAAAAATGTAGTACATAAGGCGGTGCAAATTGTTCTTGTCCATTTTAATTTTGCGTGTTCGTTAACTTCGCTGTTTGCCATTCTTGCAGCCATAAACAATAAATTGTGCCATAAATAAAAGCTTTATAAGAATTTCTTTGAACCAAACTTTTTAATGCCATATACATACATATGGTCATACGAGGGTGGACGTGTATATATTGGATACAACCGGCAAAATCATTAAAAATTCAAATATCTGTTAGAAGACTGCATTAACGAATCCTTAACAAAGCAACTGCCTAGGATAGGATTATGAGCTGGGTTTGAAAGTCGTATAAAACCAAGAGAAAATATATATTTACACAATATATGTCCCAAATGAGATCTATTTTGACACGATCGTATACCCGGTCCTTGATCAGCTCAACTAACTGTGTGACGCAGGAAAAAAAAAGCTGGCAGCATTGCGCTGAACGAGTAAACACAGCTTCCCAAAGGGTTTCACAATAGCTCATATAGCTTTCAAAACAATGAGCGTGGCATCCGTCTACTTGAAAAATGTCAAAAATTAATAAAACCTACTACTGAGTACTTCCATCTAGATGTCACTTTTGAAACACTCTTTAGATAACTTTAGAAGCATTCAAGGAAAATGGCAAAGATGACCATAGACAATTGTATTCCCACGAAAGTCGGTTCTACATTACTGGAACGACCCGGATTTAAAACCGGCCACTTTAGAAAAAGCGAACTAAATACATTTCTGGTGCAGGTATCCTGAAAGTCTTTCTATAATATAGTAAAGTTTCAAGTGACTACCGTTGATTGCCCGTCCTAACTGCTTGGAAGATGATAACACCCGATGAGACGTCCCTTGAGTATTTGAGAGAAATATTCTGCGGAAGAATTTTGGGCATTTGCACGTTAACGACATCGAGTATCGTAAGCGATGGAACAATCAGCTGTATCAGCTTTAAGACGACAGAAACATAGAACAGCGAAAAAAGATGCAGAGGCTTCATTGGCTGGGTCATATCGTCCAAATGGATACAAACGCTCCGGCTTGAAAGTAGAAGAGGAAGGCCTACTCTGCGTTGAAAAGATCAGGGTGATAAGGACTTGATTTCACTTGGTGTGTCCAACTGGGAGGCTTAGAATAGGAGAACAAAGAAAAACAATGGGAGAGAATCATCCAAGGATGATAGATTACAAGTTTGGTCATCGAAAGCAAAACTGTAAGAGTAATTTCGCCTGCCACGTCATAGTGGACTCGACAGCAGAATGGTGCCCGCTCATTTCACACGTATACTTACGTTTTTAGTATATCACCAACACAATCTCGGTTTTTTTCCTAAACAAATCACCGCCACAACCCAAGCAAGTCAGCAGATTCCATCCAAATCGTGTAGAGCCGATTAGCGGTTTGATGTTGGCCACACATTTAGAGTCTTTCCACTGTGGTTATCATCCAACAAACTTAGGACGCTAGTTTGAGGATTCGCGATGTACATAATGCAATGTATTCTATCATCCTTGGAAGGATTAACGAGCTGGTCTCATATTTTACTCTGAGGAGTGACAGCGGCAGCGGATGAGAAGCAACAGTTGGAGATGAAGCTGGAAGCGGTAGCAGGAGATGAGTTGACAACAGTGCTTTTAAAAGCATTTAATTCAGCAGTTAGCAATTCATTCAATATTAACAATAATTCTCGTGCATGAATCACAGAAGAAATTTGTGTTTAGGAAGCCTATTTACGTCTATTTAAATCTTTGAATTATATGTCAAAAGCACTTAAAAACGATGTCATTCCAAGCTTTGGATCAAAAGAACAGTGTCAAAAGGTTAGCGAAATTGTGCGCCAAGTTAACAGCGCTTTGGCCAAAACTGAATTTTAATCTGCATCTTAAGGGCAAAATGTCTGCCTTGATTCAACAGAGCAACTACCAGCGTCCTTATATATGTTATAACAAGTCACTGTACTACTGGTACCCAGTAGAATGACTTCTGCAGGAGTTGCGGAGATGAAGAAGAAATTGTGTCGGCACAACCCCTCCTCTGTGAATGCCCCGCACTTCAAAAGAGCCGTACCAAATATCTTGGCGATTATTTCTTTGAAGACCTGGGAAATTTGCTAAATGTCTCACTGGAGAGACTAGTTACCTTCTTACAAAGATCAAATGGTTTAAGCAACTTAGTTAGGGAGATCAAATACACGTATCACAATGGGCCTTAGGATCAACGAGTGTCTTGTGTTAGACAAGTAATCTGGCTAACCTAACCTAACACAATCTTGGCAGAAAAAAATTAAGTGGCAATAGGGCCTTCACATCAAGCGCCATGATCCATGAGGCAACAACTATTGCACGGCAATAAATTAGCCCCATCTGTTGAGAGTTATTTATTGAACTTTCCACAAAAAGCAACCATTGCAAAAGAAGCAGGAAAAAAAGTCACACTGAAGTAAAACACGTCTATACACAGAAACCGGGAAGGCTTTGAGATAGTGTATCGAAAATAATGAATAGTCCGATAGAGACAACCTCACGGCAATAAGACACGGAATGAACAGCCATTTGAACAATACCTACAATTTTTTCTCGCAGACAGACGTTATTTGGTACGCCCTTAGCTCAATGTTTTATTTTGGAAATACGCGACATTAGGAGCAAAATTTAAGCCCGCTTTAAAAAATAGTAGGTTTCCTACATTTGCGTGACCTACAATGGAAAATTATTTATTTTATTTTTTTACACAATCTAATCATATAATCGATTGAAAACGCAGCTTAAGACACAGCAGGCAGGCAATTCTCATCAGACTTATGAAAAACGTTGACTTATTATGTACTAAAACACTAAATGTGCTCATCTCTGAGCCCTGCATTACTATAAACCATGAGGAAATGCTAATCTGGGTGATTAGTAATAGCTTTACATGTAATAGACCATCTGGTTCATGGCAACTAGAACCCACTTGGGCTTGCAAGCTCAAATAAGCTCATTTAGCCTCAATGCTTCATAAATAGTAATAAAAAAAATAGTAGTAAAAAAATAATATTTAACTTGCCAGATCTCCCTCATTATTACCTATTCACTTCGACTCTCTTCCTAAAATGAACATAACTTTTAATCGAATTAAATTCCTAAAGTTACCGTAAACGGCACAAAAATTATATCCTTATGAAGGGTAAATGAAATAAAAACAAGCAACAGGAATCCACCATAAATGCATTATGTAGTCAATATAACTAATCCAAAATACGTAAGTATCAACCCTCGTAACTACCAGCACCGCTTACAAGAGCCCTTTTGCTGCACTTCATTGCACTTTTTGCTTTATCGCCTGTTTTATTTGCTTGAGGTGTTCACCTCGTCATCCGTCGGCTATGCACGAGCCTGAATCGCTACGGTGACAACCTCAATTAAAATGATTGCAACGCCAACAACAATGGCAACAGCAAAAGATTGCCATCGAAGCGGGTCAGGTCAATTCGGTATTCAATGTTCGCTGTTCAGCGCGAACACGGAAGTGCCGATATTAAATTTAGATAAGCAAAGATATTTATTAAATAAAAAAATATAAACATCGTAAAAAAGCCATTTCAAAATTATAATAAGTACGCATTAAAAAAATTACGAATATTGGAAATGTAGTCCAATTCATTTCTCTAAGTCATTTTCTCCCGAGTTATTTCTCTAACGTAAAACCGGCAGTCATGGATATGTAGGGGAGAATGGGGAGTTGTGAGACATAGGGAGTTGTGAGACATAGGGAGTTGTGAGACATTGTTACCGTTCGGCATTATTCATTTGTTTACATTCGATTTTAAGTGTCAACAAGTGTTCTCGATGCGATCTCACTTTTCAGCTAGCATTGGTCGTATTTACACGCATTCGACGCGTCTCTCCAGTTACTGTGTTTTGGAATTTCTTGGTAAGTTTTTTTCATCATTTGTTTTGCGGTACATTCGATCAGTTGTTGAAGCAAATTGCAAATGTTAATATATACAAGTTACTAATTGTCCTATTAGCTTTGAATTTACACATTCACTTGGGCATGAACGTTCGATGTGTTAATGACTACGCGGCCATTTATAAAAAAACGATTTGGGGAGTTGTAAGACAACAAATGTGGGGAGTTGCGAGACACCGGTTTTTTCGACGTTTTAACGCATCTTTCATAAGTACCTCGCAATATTCATGCATTGTTTGTATATATATCATGAAATTTTTGGTTAAATTTGAGTTTTTATTGTTTTAAGTTAAGCAGAAACAACTCCATTCATTGCAATGTATGCGATCGAGCTGTGCACCTAAAGTGTGCCAATTTACGAACTGGTTATTATACATGTTCTCACTGCGAATCATCAGATTGATGGCATTGCATTTTTTATACACTTTTTTATAACAATTGTCTTTTCTTTTTTATTTTTCATCTTAATAAAGAACTAACAACTAAAATAAGTCATTTTTATTGATTTAAACCATGGTGTCTCACAACTCCCCACATTTTTGTATTTCGTATTATATTTTCTATTATTATATACAATTTTAATTTTAAGGAAAATTGTAGTTTTGTTAAATAGGCCATACCAATAGCTTCCAGTATTCATTGACTAAAGATTCCATCGTTGACATATGCAGAATATTGAGATTTTGAGTAATACGGGTCCAAAAACAAAACCCGTCTCACAACTCCCCATTCTCCCTACAGACAATCATTAAACGACACTCATCGAGAGACCCTTGCCACCTTTCTAAACACCCGACCCCCGAATGCCGTTCAACCACCACCTATCGCGGAGGAAGATATTTAGCTGCTTCGCGAGATCCGGGTAACTTCACCCAATCACATTCTGAATATTGAAATAGGTTAAACTTCTACTTATCCAGAATCGAACCCGACAGAATCGAAACGCGAAAAAGGAAAATCAGTAATAGATAGCAAACGTAAGAGTGTGATTGCATTATATTTGGCTGAAACATCACAGCCAGCGATTGTTCGTGAGCTCGAGCACTTTAAAGTAAATACACTTTTTATATCGCACCATTACTCCTTACAACGATACTGGTAGCTTCGCGAAGCGTCATGGAAGTGGTCATCAAAAGACTGCAACGTCACGTGAATGTTCAAAAAGTGAAGAAGCGACTCGAGCGAAATCCCCGGCGAAGTGCCAGTCAAATGGCGAAAGAACTGAAAATATCTGACCGTAGCATCCGCCGCATACTGAAAAATTATCTCAAAGTCAAGCCTTACAATATCCTAAAGGCGCACGATCTCACACCAAAGCAGTAACAAGTCAGACTTGAGAGAGCGAAGGAGTTGCTTCGCTTGCACAAAAGCGGTTAATTTCCAAACATTGTGTTTTGTGACGAGAAAATTTTTCAAATTGAGCAATTCGTAACTCGTAACTCCTAAAACGATAAGGTTTATTTGATCGACCATTCATACGAGAATTTGAGTCACCGATTGGCCACCAGGAGGCAGCATCCGCCACAGATAATGATTTGGGCCGCTGTAACCGCAGATGGGCGCTCTCCAATCGTTTTCATCGAGTCTGGCGTCAGGGTAAATGCGAAATATTATCAGGAAATTATTCTGGAGGTTGCTTCGAAGCCGTTGGCAGTCAAACATTTCGGTGGCATATCATGGACGTTTCAACAGGATTCGGCACCGTCTTACAAAGTTCGAGTGAACCAAGAATGGCTAAAAAACAACGTTCCGAACTTCATAACGTCCACACAATGGCTCTCAAATTCACCAGACGCGAATCCGATGAATTATTCTCTTTGGGACATTTTGGAGAGCAAGGTCCAAAATAAAAGATGCACCAGTCTCGAGGCGCTGAAAACCGTTATTGTCCGCGAGTGGGCCAAAATACCTGCAAATGACATTCGGGCAGCTTGCGATTCGTTTCTGGACCGTCTCAAAGCCATAGTCAAGGCAAAAGATGGTCGTATCGAGCAAAAGTAAATTGATTATTAATTTTGTATTATTTTCACACATGAATAAAAATAATTTTCCAAACTAAATTTGTGGATTTTTTAATTGGTCACACTTCGAATGGCATACCCAATGTATGTGCAACTTGTGAAGGCACATCAAACCTACTCACCTAACACACCTCTCCCTCTGAACCCAACCTGTCAAAACTGCACGTTTTCTGGGTCTACCGTTAGATGAAGACGATTGGTGAATACACCGCACTGACAGGGCTTAGTAAGCTACTACAACAATAACAACAACAACCTAACATTCAACGTTCCCACGACAATAGGTTGCTACCGGAACTTTTGCATTTTGGAGGAGGGTGAATTTTGCCTTCCTTTGTAGTAACCCTTTTGATTGATACACATGACAAGTTTAGGGTTATAACTAGTATTTTATTATTGAAGGGTAGACCAACGGACAAGTTGCCCATCAAAACTGATCAAAAAGAATTTCAATGATTTTTGCTTTATTGTTATGTGAAATCCTTCCGATTAATTGTTGTATATAACAGAAGCCGGTATTATCAATCTAATATTCCAAGACCATATGAAACGTTTTGTTGCGCGCTCTCTCTCTCTCTCTCTCTCTCTCTTTCTCTCTGGATCGAGAACGTTTAAGAGTTATTTACATCACATCGGTTATTAGCGACGCCCACAAACACAGTCTGACGTGCCTAACTTGGTTAGCACGTAAGGCGATTATCGGACTTAGTGCGCATAAGATCGATTGTTCGACGGATTGTTGGATACGATACACCAATCATGTTGATCATCACAATTCTTCTCATCAATTGCACCCTACAAAAAGTCGGTAATTATAATGCCATAACCAAAATGGCGTTTCCGGCAGCAAGGTCAAGGCGTGCGGGTCCGTCCACATGCATATGTACCTGCTTAGACGAAATCATACCCGTCCTTTCGTATGAATTGGCCAACTGTGGATCAGCGGTTACCCCACAAGGACCAGAGCCAATAATCGGAATCAATTATGCGGGAATCATGAATTGGATCAGGGATTATGCATACAATTTACATAAAGGGCGATGGTCCAGTCAAGAACGCTGCAGAACTGCAAAGTGTTTTGTGGCAAGCACGAACAGAAAATTGTCGGACTTTCTTCGAAAACTTGGAAGAAAATAAGCTCGGTTGATGGTCGGTATTATTACAGGACACCATCCATGGGGTCAGGATATGACCACATTGGAATCATTGAGTACTTGAATTGCCTGTTGTGCTTTGTGGAGCCATACAGCACTAAACATTTTCTCTGTGAGTGTCCTGCCTTTGCTAGAGTAAGGCTGGGTTTCGATATCTTGAGACTGTGTACATAATATTCGTTCTCTCAAACTGGACGATATTTTCAGATTTGCCAAATAATCCGGAAAATTCCCACAAGTCTAGCCATCTCTATGTCTTTATTCTATTCTATCTCTTTCCTTCTTTTACTTCCTTTTCCCCTTCCAGACCTTTAAATACAATGGGCTTTGTAGCCTGAGAATTTTAGGAGTTAACAAATATCTCGGTGCTTCTCGGCTGCACTTTTTCAAATTCCATTTTAGCCTGGACGATGACAACATCCGATGGAGCGTCCCTTGGAGTGTTTAAGAGAAATTATCTGCGGACAATTTTTAGACATTTGTACGATAGCGACGGTGAGTATCGCAAGCGATGGAACTATGAGCTATATGAGCTTTACGACGACATAGACATAGCGCAGCAAATAGATCCAGCGGCTTCGTTGGCTGGGTCATGTCGACCGAATGGATGCAAACGCGCCGACTCTGAAAGAATTCAATGCGGTAGCAGCTAGTGGTAGCAGAAGACGAGAAAGGCCTCCTCTGCGTTGGAAAGTTCAAGTAGATAAGGACTTGGCTTCACTTGGTGTCTCCAAATGTCGCCTGTTAGCACGAGAAAGCAAACCTTGATTAAACTCGGCCAAAATCGCTAAAGCGGTTATCGCACCAATCAAAAAGAAGAAGACGAAAAAAAGCCCGTCCAAAACTTATTTTCAATAAACCCAGTGTTTGGACAGTACAACGCTCACTTTGGAAGTAATTTTTCAATATGTTGATAAATTGTGCAAGCCTGAGGCGAACAAATTTCATACGGCAGTTATGATATGGAGTTGCTCTCACTTTTCTGAACATGAAATAACTGTCTGTAGCAACCGACTAACGACCCGCCCTTTATACCCTTATACACTTTAAGACAATGAAATGAACACTTGACCAGATACACGTTTAGAAAAAAAATCATCAAAATAAAAAGGGTAATTACATTGCAACTAACCAAGCAGCAACCGATCAGTGAACAACCACTTAAATTTTTTTAAATAGCTACAAGAATAGTACGGCAATGGGACGAACGAAGTAAACACAGGTTGAAAAAATGGAAATCGTGTCATCATTTTAATTTCATTTAAAACAACAGCGCGAAAGTCCTTGAAATGGTTTTTTGACATCAGCAAATGAACGGCAGGCTAGGCTGTTGCGAAGTGGCATATACGAGTAACCATCACAGCAGGCAACAAAAGATGCAGATATCTACTTCTGCGTAAGGGCTACAAGGGAAAGAAAGAGCAGCACGGATAGCCGCAGATAAAGAAAACATAAGGAGAATGGCAGAAACGATGGCAGGAAGACAGGCAGTCAAAGCCCAACCAGCGTTAAACATGGATATCTTTATCTTAAGAGCTGAAAAACGGTAATAATGGCAAGACTGTGTAGCTGCCACGAACTTCACAATCACCACCACCAGCAGCAGCAACAAACAAGCCAGGCAAGACAGCAAAGAAATGAAGCAAGAGTACACAAAAAATAAAATAAATAAACAACGAGGGCAAGAGAAGCGAACAGACAAACAGCAACAGGACAAGGCACAGGTGATGTTGAGCAGGCCGTTTAACACACACACAAACACAGAAAAGAGCATACAATGAAGCACAAGTGTGCAACTATTCTGAAAAATCTAAAATGCTCGCGGCGACATACAGGAAAGATACATAGATATGCGGTATGCTTGACTCTGCATACATACATACACACACATACGTACATATACACATATATGTTACCCTATTCCAATTGAACACAAAGCATTCGTAGACTCATCGAGTACTCCAAATACCCAGACCCGCAAACAAACTTCCCAAATGCTACGCATTTCAAGTCGTGATTTTTGTAATGCGTTCCAAACAAAACATCAAATGCAAGGAAGGTTGCAGAAGTTGCCATCACTGGAGACAACAGCAAAACATGGAGTCAACTGAGAGCAAAAAAAAAGAAACAAAACAGAAACAAATGAGTAAAATAAAAACTATGCAACTTGTTATTTTTAGACAATTCGATGCAATGTTGCTGCAAACAAAAAGATAAAACACTGCAGCAATTGCGAGAACTCAACAACGCAGCAGATGGACTAGGAAAGAGCTCAGTGTTGCACCAACATTAGCCCTGCAACAAAGAAGCATTTCAGCTGTGCTTTCAAAATAAACTAGCTGAAGAACGCGTATAATTGTGTGATGCGTTCGCTGCAATTGCTAGTTTGTAGTTGGAGAGCTGAAGCTGAAGCTGGAGCTGCGGGCGTTCTATGGATTCATCACGAGAAAAACTGCAACTAGGCAGGAATCAGTAGTGTAGCATAATAGCGGTGCAGCAATTTTGCATTTGCATCGGCTGTGGCGATGCATGGCAGTGGTGTAATACAAGGTGGGTCAAATATAAGAATCTTTTTGCATCAGACACAGGCAGATATTTCTCAATTTTAATCATGACTAGACAACGAGTATAAGGGGTTAGCGGTAGTCAGAGGCCCGAAAAAATTATGATTTTCAATCAATTTTTTTTTCCTAGTCAATTGCTTTATTTTACAAAAATAATAATATAGCATTAATACATCACTCGACTTTAGCAAAAATAAAAAAAAAATTAGTAATTGTAAAAGTTATCGCTGTTTGTGGGGAGCCCGTTTCTTCAGAAGTCCATTGCGATGACCATCACAAGACCTTGGAGATTCTCCTAAAATCAATCGGACAAGAGAAATTAGTTTTATTAATACATAATCTTGTGCCTGATCGAAGCTTTTTTGTTCGAAATTAACAATATGGTGGCCTCAGGAAATATTTTTTAGATTTTCGAGAAAAAAAAACGACAATAATTGGTTAAAAAAAAAATTGAAATTTTTGAAAAAAAATTGAAATATTTGAAAAAAAATTGAAATTTTTGAAAAAAAAAATTTTAATTTTGAAAAAAAAAAAAAACCAAATCCTTTGATCAGGCAAAAGCAGTATACATTTTGCCGCCGTAGCCGAATGGGTTGGTGCGTGACTACCATTTGGAATTCACAGAGAGAACGTAGGTTCGAATCTCGGTGAAACACCAAAAATTAAGAAAAAAATGTTTCTAATAGCGCTCGCCCTCGGCAGGCAATGGCAAACCTCCGAGTGTATTTCTGCCATGAAAAAGTTCCTCATAAAAAAATATCTGCCGTTCGGAGTCGGCTTGAAACTGTAGATCCCTCCATTTGTGCAACAACATCAAGACGCACGCCACAAATAGGAGGGGGAGCTCAGCCAAACACCCAAAAAGGGTGTACGCGCCAATTATATATATATATATAATATATATATATATATACATTTTATTGAAATCTACCAAGCGGTTTTTAAGTTACAGTGATCACCGGTTCAAAAAACATAGTTTTGAGAAAAACGCATTTAAAGTTTGGCAGCTGCTGCTCCGGAGCGCCCGAGGGCCCTTTGTTAATTGTTGAATAACTCAAAAAGTATTTCTCGGATTGACATCAAATTTTCACAAAATAGTTTTAAGATATTATACTTTAAGAAAATGCAATCCAATTGTTTGAAAATTCTGACTTCTCCTAACCCTCTACAATCAGAACCACGTTGAGAAATACCCAAAATTTATGGGGTACAAAATTTTGGCATGCGCTTGGACATTCTGTGGTTTTAGCAAAATTCCGCGCTATGCAAAACCCACAACCTTTTGCGTTTAGGTTGCGAAGTGTCCTGAAAGATTGACAATCCAAAATATGGTTCACAGATTTAACGCGAATTTTGACTTTTTCGTGATGATTATTATAATCTATAAGATACCTTCTGCTCAAATATGAACGAGACGTTATCAATAAAACGGTCCGCGGATGACATATGGCAAAAATAAATTTTTTGTTTTTTGGTAGGACTGTTTGTTATAAGCTTACATGGCAAATTTCAGCGTGATATGTCACATAGTTTGTTTTCTGTGCTACTGAAACAAGTCAAGCTCGAGTGTTCCGGGTCGTTTCGGTAGCGTAGAACCGACTGTCGTGGAAACGCTTATTCTCTCAGTAGGCGGCGGTAGTGATCGATATCTCCTAAAGTATCGAACAATTCTTTACCTGGTTTTTGTTCGTTCCACTCAGTTGTGAGTTACAATGGAAGTCAACAAAGAGAAAATTCTTTGATAAAGGCGAAAATACGAAAATGTAAGCCAGACCGCTGAAATTATGAATGGTGTTTATGGTGCCGATATTGTAACAGCTGATTATGTGCAATTTTGGTTCCGCCGATTCAGTGGTTCAGGAATCCTTTTGATGGCAAAGGAAATGTCGATAATGTCGAAAATGTCAATGAAGTCACGGGAATAATCGAAGTTGACAGCCATGTTACGAATATGTTAGTAGTCTTCGCAACGCGCAGATGCTAAATATCGACCATAAAAACAGTTAAAGTATTTTCCCTCAAACTAATATTTAAGAACTTAGTCTAGTCAGAACTTAAGAACATAGTCTAGAGAGCAATCGTGAGGTAAAACCAAAAACCATCAAAAATATGTTATTAAATTTAATTGAAAGAATGCAGGCAGTTGCTGAACGAAAAGTTAAATTTTTGCGCCAATGAACGGATATTTGGGCTGCACTGTATACGCGTATGGTTGTTATTGTTGTTGTAGCAGCATAAACATTCCCCATACATATATATGGCACAATCCTTGGCCGAATATAAATCCGGGTCGTTCCGGTTAACGCGTATGGTGCGGTCAACCCCACTGAAGACTTTTCTCTTAATTTCCTTGCAGTTTTCTTTGTTTCTCATCAATTCGAATTTTGTACTCTTTAAGTAGAAAATTTCGCTACAGCCTTAACAGCATCGAATTTTACAGCGCAATAAACTCAACATCCACTTTTGTTGTGACACTGGCAGAGCTGGCCATGAAATAAATTAATGAGAAGCAAATCGAAGACACCGACGGACAACTAACCGAGTGATGGCCGTAATTTAAGGTAATTGACATTAAACGCCAAGATTTACGAGCTGTTGTTTACATATGTTAACATTGCTATTATTATTGCTGCTGTTGTAAACACTGCTGTAAAGGATGATGTTGCTTTTGCTGGAATCGTCAGAGATTTCCAGTAAATAGAGAGTAAACATGATCGTCCTTGGGTTTGCCATTCCGTTTTCGAGAGAAAGCAATACCTTTTTCACTGTAAACTGCTCAGGAGCAAATTATGATTACGGTAAATGCAAAGAATGTGGCAATCGACATTGATTTAGGTTTACAGAGCAGCGTATCACATTCCCGACGAGCACAAAAGTACCGCGAACAGTTTTTTTTCTACTTTGGGCTAGTTACATTCCGGATATTGTAGCAGGTTAAACTTCTGCCTATCCGGGATCGACCACGACATACTCAACAAATGTCCGACATGTACCACCCCGCGCGACACTAACCACCTAGAAGTGTGACGGAGCTGTAATAAATTCGGCAGTGTAACTTTTGTGAGATAGCATCGCCTTCTGTCACATAAATTCTGCAACGTCATCACGAACTAATTCACTACGGAGTTGAAATCGAAGAAGAAGAAAAGTATGTTTTTATTCAATAAATGCTACTTTAAAGTTTGATATTGTTTAGTTATTGTTGTTAGCGCAAAATTAAGTTCAAATTAAACGAAATTATTGGTGATATTTTCAAATAATACGTTCGGAGCGAAATGACTTGCGCTAGATTTAAATCTCTTTGAGGTTTGCACTTCGCCTCATGATCTTTTGTGCCCTCTACTCATTACAGTACCTTATACAGATCCACTTCACTTATTAAACTCAGGGTAGAGCTGAGTTGGATTGAGCTTATGTGCCCTTCTTGTGGCTGCAGTTAGCCGAGATATCTCAACCTTCTCCGCGCTGTAGCGTCACATTCAAGGAAAATGTGCATTGGAGTTTCTTGCGATTGGTCCCAAAACGCCAAGAATTAGTGGACCATATCCGATAATGTGCGGATGACTACTCAGTCTGCAATGGCCTGTAGGAATGCCCGTGAGCATTGTCATGCCTTCCTTTGGGACGGCTATGAGTTTTTAAATCTTTTATTTGTACTCTCCAGTACGGATTTCCCATGGCGTAGGCCCATAGTTTGATGCCAGCTACGCTTTGCACCATCTCCTTGATGGTGTGTTGTCCCATAGCAAGGAAGGGCTCGGGTTCTATTAATAGTGATGCCGCGGCCACTCTTGCCAATGCATACCCACCCCAGTGTCCTGGGACCCAAATTAGACGGATGCGATTATGCGCTCCTAACAGATTCAATTCTATACACTCAAAGACCAGTGAGGACTTAGCCACACAGGATGACAAAACCTTGAGAGCTGCCTGACTGCAGCTCAGAGTGGCAATTCGCTCTTTCCGGAAGTTCATGTCTAACTTAATCTCTGGACATAGACAGTTGGCATACACCACCGCTTGGAAGATGATTGGAAAACTGCCCTTCGGCATAGAACGCTTGGTTCCGGGGCCATATATTCCGGCGCCTTTGCCTTCTGGTGCAGCCATTTGTGTACCAGTGCAGGATACACACCTGGAGTTTCCTTTCAAACACAGGTTTACTCTAGATTACTTTCTGACCCATTTCAATTTGAACTTCTTTTCGAATTGGATGTGTTTAGTTTGTCTGCAGTTTTTAGATTTTTTTCTGCAAAATTGCGGCAACTAATTAGCCGAGTAACAAGGAACAGGCCGTCATGAAAGTAACTGGGTCGCAATATTGATGTAATTATAGTAAAGTACTGTGTCGGCTGTTTTGGCAAAATAAACGTCCACATATACCGAATCCGACTGTTTTATTCAGGTGTTTTTTTTTTAAATAACTGTCGTCGATGTTAACTCGATAACGCCCGCCATTCACCATAACAGCAGGTCTTTCCTCATTTCGAAAGAAATAAGCACCGATGACGCCGACAGGACTCTATGAACTTCGCGAACAGCTTTTTTTTTTTCAAAGTATATTTACAAAAGTTTGTTTACCTTGGAACCTACTTAGTATAATAATAATTTCTACTAAATTATGCTTTTGTAAATACATATGTATATATATATATATATATATAACATAAAACTTGTATGCTGCTTGGTGGACTTACCGCCTTCCACTTCACTTCTACGCGGGGCACAGCTGGCTGGCGTTGAACTAGCTATAGGATTGATCAAGCCGAAACTCGAGGGTTTCTTCCAACCACGCCAATTGTTGCATAGCGATTCTGGCTCGGAACTCCAACTGCAAAGCGAGTCTTCCTCGAAACGATCCGAATCATCGAAACTAAAACGGTCAATTTCCTCTGGATTCCACTCAGCTGCTCCGGCACCACCCGCAACGTTAGCCGCTGCGCCGCCGCCACCGCCAGCGCCATTCCGTCGTGAACCCTCACCTCCATTTCCACCACCAGCAGCGTTACTGCCGCCGCCGCTGCCACCACCACCACTACCGTTTCCGTTATTACCGTTGCGGTTCGCCAGGATGCTGCTTCTTATACACCAAGGGTTATGGTAATATTATGCTTATAAATGTATGTCCAAGAATATTTTCTCGAAATTGTGCGGGTTGCGAACGTGATTAATTATATTTTTCTAGTTTTACACGCGACGAGACGGATGATTTAACCTTTTCGTACGAATATGTTACTTGATGATGTGTTGCTTGGATGTGTATGCATATATATGTGTGTGTGTGTGCGCGTATGTGTCTTCGCTTTAGTCCATTAGTAGTGGAATTCTACTTTTTTAATTAAGTTTGCTTATTATTATTTATGTACAATTATTTTACAATATCCAACTTGTGTGAAATTCAGTCCGTAATTTATTTAAATAACTACAGACAGGAATTCCCGTACCACTTCGACGACGAGCACGGCGATTCTACTATTCATTTAGTCTTTCTATACTTTTGTTATTCTTTTGTCTCAAGCTTCTTGCGATGAGCTCTGTAAACGAGTCGGTTGTTGATGCCTACAAACACGTCCTCGATGTCTGCGCGGCCTTTTACGAATGTTGGGGATATTTGATTTACTTTTTGGTTGTTCGTTATTTCACTTGGCCCCCACCAGAACACTTTGCAACGACAATAACACGAAGACTACTGTAAAACAAATCGAGAACCGACCAAGCGGGATTGCAGGCAGCAAATAACTGCGACAGCATAACACACACTACAAACGTACAAACCAACAATATGGATGAGTTCGACAACGTCGACGTCAACGTCTCTGCCTATGTCGACGAAGTCGCAAAGCAGTGCTGCTATAGGCTATTCAGTTAAAGTTACGCACAATTCAACGGCGGAACAGCGGAACCAGCAGCGAACGCTGAGCGACCAGCTGCTCGTCTTTTCTATTCTTTTTTAACTCCTTATTCGTGTGTTGTTCTTCTTCTTCACTTTATCCTACATCATTGCTATTGTTCCTCAAAATCTTATTATATTTTGCCTTAAACTAACTTTGTTCTTGTTTACGTTGTGATTGTGTTGTTGCCACTGCAGCCACTCGTTCTTTGCCTTTTGTTGTTTTTTCGCTGCATAGTCAATCTTTTTTTCTGATTTTTATATGCTTCCACCACTTTTGCTTTCCTTCACGTTAATATTCACTTCTGAGTTCCCCTTCCTCTTTTCATTCGAGTCTTTTGACAAAAATATACAATTTCGCTAGATTACACCACTTTTGGACAATTACGAATTATAGAAATGTTACACTTTTCTTTCCGAAAAAATTTACTAATTTTAGAGTTTTCAGTTAGTTTTTTACATACATATTTCATGCAGAGAAAATTCGATTCTACTGTCGAAAGGAATACGAACGAGTGCCCCTGACAATCGTAGCAGAAACAGTCGAGTCAATCACTCGAATTATTTTACACTTTTTTCACCATTTCGCACTTCTCTTTAACATATTCATGTTCTTTAAACTTAATGTTTTAGTTTTCTACACATTTTCCCGTTTTTCGAGGCGAAAATTTATTAAAAATCCAAATTTTTCGTCGCCAAATTTTCACACACAAATTTCTTTTGGAACACAAAACGCACACACACACTTGCAGGGATGTCCAGTGCTACCAGCTTGGAAAAACGTTGTATAAAATACCATTGAGAAAAATTCCATGAATCCATAGTTAAAATTGTCTATATCAAGTATAGTATAAATCTGCTGTGAAATTTCCGACAAAAAATTAGGATGCAGGTCATTGTTTTATTCTGGTTAAAGTCGAGGTAACACAATACTTAAATTATTTATTTAATGGTGGGAAAATCTAATATCATCCCAGTGGTAAGACTGTTGATTATCGATGCAATTGTGGAGAAGGAGAATCAGCTTCTCCCTCTAGCTTTGACTCCGCGAGTGTGACTGCAATGGACTATGACTGATAACAGATATGGCGAGAGGGAAAACTAATAAGTTGCCAACTTCGTGCTTTAAGCAAGTGATTTAGATTAAATTAAAACACTAAGAAAAAATGGTTTAGTGCTTAATACCCTTTTAAAGCTTTTTTTCAGAGCACACATGCATTTCTCATAGACAGTTAAAACAGTTAATTTGAAATATTTAAAGCTGTGACAGCACTGAATTTATAAGAACCAGCAATTTCAAATGCACTAAAAAGGGTTCAAGTTAAGACATTTAAAGACTCAGCTGGCCTGAATGCATTTGAAAATATAGCAAATGTGGCAATATTAGCAATTCGACTCTTGTCATTGCTATACTTAAATGAAGATGTTGAACGCGTCAAGAATAATTTTATGTGTAATTTTTTTTAATTTGATATGAACGAATAAATTTTATAGTCCTTTAAAAGTTTATTATATACTTTTGTTAAACACAAAGTGTTGTAGAAAAGTAATAATTGATTAAAAAAATGCAGTTCCTTTAGAACCGTAGAACGCGTTGTTATCAGCTTTAAACTCTACTTTTTAAAATTTAAAAGGTTAACAGCACTGATACCTGGCGAGACTTTACAGCGAATTCAAAAATACATAGCTGTAATCAGTGTTGTCGTTTTGATCCAAATGGGCCAAACTAAATCCTTTTTGTTCGAATAGATAGAAATGCAGTCGGCATTAGAGTAAAACATATTAAAGCAAATATTAAATGTAAGAAAAATATTCTTAAGTTTTGTATAGAGCTGTGTGGGCAAATAAATAAGCACTTTGATTTGAAAAACGACATTTGATGTTGTTTAGATAATTTTACTACAAAGAGAGTGTAAAACCTTATTTTCATTCTCTTCTACGGCAGTTTACGAATTTGTATGACGGAGATTTAAGGAAAATATCTATGGGAAATGGCGTCGATTGAAATTGAGCAACAAAACTGAAGTTGCAGAAAATGTATATAAATTTAATGGAAAATACTTTATATCAACTTTTTTATGGTACATTGAGCTGCTTAATTTTGAAAACCTACGGCGGCAAGCCGTAGCCAAAGAACTGCCGACCGAAATATGCAATATAAATTTGCCGGCTAAAATAACGCGCACATCTGCTCATGTCCGACGAAAAGCAACCACCAAAAGTGATTGGTATCCTATCAGCAAGGAACTTACGGTGAGCCATAGCTACTCCATCGCAGAGGTGGAGGTTTCACGTAATAAGAGCTGTAATTCGCGAAAATAAAATCGGCGGGTTTTTCAATCGAGACGATAATGGGTAAATAGTGTAATGCAAGAGATAGCGTAGGCCGCCATTGTAGCAAATCGAGAAATTTGAAAACTGGCAACAATATCGATCGTACGAGGTGCCAAAACAAAAAAATTAATTCGTCTTGAGGCGAGACATTACGAAACATGCAAAATGAGAAATGTTGGCAATATATGAATTAAAATATTTCATAGCATGAATTGCTTATTTCATTCAATTGCTGTCTCGATTGGATGTTTCATTGAAAGTCATCAAAAATAAAATGTGTTAATTGACGCGAAATGCAACCCTGGCAGCTGGTCCCTTTTGCTAGGAATATTTAATTTACGATTTCTGCCTTTCAGCACTTTAAGATGAATTAATTGAAACATTTTGTTCAATAAATTTTCGAATGCACTATGTTTTTAGAGCAAAACAGCCGACAAAAGTTGATGCAATTAGTCACCTAGGTGCATTCATGTAATATTGCGGAAAAACTAATAAATTTAAGCAATTTATCCCACACTGACACATTCTACTAAATTCTTCTTATATGTGAAAAAGTCCCGTTGGTGTCTTAGCATATCATTTTCAGAATGCCACCAAGCAAATCGGCATTCACTCATGTAAATGGGATGGTAAAATGAAAATTTAGTTGTCAAACTACGAAATGATAGCTGATTTTAAAACAGTAATGGCAGGGACTTAATTGTTATTTCTCTCTTAACAGATATTTCTTAACTTAATCAATATAAGGTGGTGAAAGAACCAAGACGAATCTATTCGAGGTGATAAAATTCGAGCAGTAACAATATTTTTTAGATTAGAGCTGTCAAGGGTTGAAAAATACAAGAGAAAGGAATGAAATGAATGACAAATAGATTAAATTAGTTAACAGCACGTTTACAACACAACAGGAACATTCCGAAATTCCATTTTACTGACATTTCAAATCAAAGGCGAATTCTAATCACACCGTCTTCTATGGATACGCCTTGGTAAAAACTTTATTTGTTTCGATGAATACCCAAGAATGATAGAGAAGTACATTGCGCCTTCCGAATTCGCTTGTCGTAAGAGTCCATGAATAAAAAAACAAAAGGAAGAAGAATTACTTGTTTGAAAAGAAAAGAGTAGGCGAAAGCCATGGAAACATAATTTTCTCCCACGGCGTGTTCCGCATAAAAACGCAAACAAACTGCATTTATATTAATTTGTGTTTTGAGAATTTAACATACGGCACTTCGTTTGCATTAATTTGATTAGTTTAAACCTCACAAATCCCAATATTATCAAACCATTCACTGAATTTTCGCAGCCATATACTTTCTTTGACGTCAGGTTTGTCAAAATCGCGAAAAATAAAGTCTGTTTTTTAAAGGCGCCACGTAAGGTACTCAATTCGCCTGCGTTCTATAGACACGCCTTTGCAAGAACTTTATTTGTTTCTATGAATACCACTAATAATTTTATATAGTAGCGAATGAATTCGGCAACTCAATGCAACCCTGTGTCGTTCTAGCAGTGTTGACAATTTTGACGTCTGAAATTTCTTTTTCAATATCCGCTTAACGCAATTGGTCTGTATCTTGTGCAAATTTTTGTAATTTTATTAATTATTTACAAAAGTGGTGAATTTGTTTATGAAATAAATGTGCTTACAGTTAAAAACGATGTTTTTAAACCATATAGGGCAGAAAGTTTTTAGTAAATCTGTCTGTGGTTAAGGATGTACATGAATAAAAATAAGGCTCAATCGTAGGCTAAAATATGCCTTAAGTTATTTAGTTTGAAAGAAATAAATTCACCGACAAATATGTGTTGTTCAAAAATTGTTTTTTTAAAATTGACAGTTTGTTGTTTTCTTCCCTACTTGCAGTTGATCCAATAAAAAACAATGGCTCCCCGAAAGGCAAAAGCCCAGAAAGAAGAAGTCCAAGTGTCGTTGGGCCCACAAGTGCGCGAAGGCGAATATGTGTTTGGCGTTGCACACATCTATGCCAGTTTCAATGACACCTTCGTACATGTTACCGATTTGTCAGGCCGTGAAACCATTGCTCGCGTCACTGGTGGCATGAAAGTAAAAGCTGATCGTGATGAAGCTTCACCCTATGCTGCTATGTTGGCTGCTCAAGTAAGTTTTACTGCATTCGGTTGTTTAATGTAATTAATAAAACGTTATTCGTTTCTAGGATGTCGCTGAGAAATGCAAGACTCTTGGCATCACCGCTCTTCATATTAAATTGCGTGCCACCGGAGGTAATAAGACCAAAACACCTGGACCAGGTGCTCAATCTGCGCTGCGCGCTTTGGCTCGTTCTTCAATGAAAATTGGTCGTATTGAAGATGTGACACCCATCCCATCTGATTCTACACGCAGGAAAGGTGGTCGTCGTGGTCGCCGTTTGTAATTTGCAACGCTTTCTGTTTTTGTGCGCATATTATTTCATGTATGCATTTCTCATGCGTATACCAGAAAAGTGGAAACCGTAGATAAAATACAGTTTTTTAAATATAAGTGGTGAAAACTTAAAATTCGTCATTCTTTTGCTTAACGAAATATCAGTGGAAGTCAGGACGGATTTATTCCAACAAATGGGGATAGAAACAGGTTGTGTGTTGTTGCTTAAATGAATTAGGACGACTAGAAAAGGCACTGACTGCTATAGAGCTTTGTTTACATTGCATTTGAAATGGATTGGTTTAGTATTAAACTTGTAAAGAAATGTTGTGACCTTGTTGTATTTTCGTTAAACTAGATACTTTTTGATTACCGGTAGTTCATAAAATTTTGGATGCCTGTTCTTAAGTAGTGGAACACAGCGAATACAAGAATATATTAAGGGGAGAAGGCATCTCCAACGAGAAAGAGCAAAACCTCTTTCTGGAGCATGGAACATCATAGAAAGCAACTCGGCAACCGCTTAAGGTAGCTACCAAAGATAGCGAACGTCAACGATTTCTGGGAATTTGTGATCCACAGAAAATCCTTTGGGGGAAAAGCTCAATGTAACTAAAGAGGACGTCCAAAACGCTCAATGTAACAGAGATGTCCAATATTGCAAAGAACCATAGTCAGTACACCACTTCCGAGGCAAAGAAGACTAAACTCCTTAATTTCATAGGAACAGCAAAACTCATTTAAATTATTCTAGCGATGAAGTCCTAGAATCTGCTAAAAAACTCGAAAATAGTGAGTCACTACTTTCTGCGGAGTCAGCTTTGAAACTGGTTATCTTTCACTGGACATCATCGTTTCTGAACCAATTCAACATATGCCCAGCTGAGGAAATTTACCCATTAATTTGGGACAGACAATCGCTGGTTTTGCTGCCAAAAACCTGAAGATTTCCCGCGGAACCTTCCAGCTACAGGCCATTTCACCTGTTAGAGTCAGCGGGGAAACTTTTAGAGCGAGTTATGTGCAACCGCCTCTATGTGGAGGTTCCAGCTAAAGGAAGCATATTCGAAAACCAGTTTGGCTTTAGAAAAGGAAGATTGACTATTCCTGGATATCAGAAATCCCTTCAACATGGCAAATCGAGCTAAGATATGTACACATTGCATCATATAGGTGTATCCTTCTACCTGAGAAAACTCGTACGGAGGTATTTTCAAGACCGTTTGTTGGAATATAAAATCTCGTCAAGGCTCTGTACTAGGCGTTACTTGCGACAAAATCAGAAAGACCCTTGAAATTGTATACAAACGTGGTTTCTGCGTGGTGGCTGCGTTATCGCGGAAAACGTGTTTAAGTTGAATGAAAACTGCATTAAGTTGAACGTATCGACTACGTGTGACCCATTCCCATGACAGCCGGTTCTACGTTACCGGGATGACTCGCGTTCCAGGGCTGCCGCCCCGTAAACTAGCCCTGTCTAGTGTCCCGTATCCCCACTACGTGCGTTTAGGTTATTCAACGCATTTAAGACAGTTTTTTTCCAGATGAAATATCATTACTAGTCAGCCCGAGGCGAGTCGATATTTTGGCAGAAGAGTCAGCAAGGCTTTTTGAGAGCAAAATCGAACGCTTTGCTGCAAGTCTGGCAACAAATATGAGATATTCCGATTAACGATCGGCATATCGTTGCATTCTGGACTTAAAGAAATAGTTCAAGACATCAAGCGGTGAAGTAGATGTCTACTTAACCCAGTTCTTAAGTGAGCACGGATGCTTTAAGTCCTATATGCATCGGCTCAAATTCGATCCTGATCCTGTATACGACCACTGCGGAGGGGACGCCATTTTCGCTAGCACAAGACTAGAGCTTCGCTGCGTAAGAAACTAGTAGCAAGTGGAGATTGGCTGCGTCGAAATAAAATCTCTATACAAAGAAGGATAAAGCAAGGTGTGCGTCTTCAGACCTTAAGTCGTAGCCAGTAGCATTTGGGTTAAAGGCAAAGAAACGTTGGTGATAACATTTACGGCGATCGGCCGGTGGATTGTAAACTATTCAGCGCCCATCACGTCGGCTGAAATTAGTGATAAGGAGAGGACGAAGCTGCAGAGCTACCAAAATACCCTAGTTACTATTACAAAATTAGGCCTTTAGATTTCCCAAGAATACCGCTTAAAATGCCTCAGTTAAGGAGTAGCACATCAAAGATCAGAAGCCATATCTTAGAACGTACTGACGGCCCATAATTACATCTGACAACTAATTGCCATGACAGACGGTCCAGGACAAAACGCAACTACAACTACTGGACCAGACAGTATCCAATTAATTCATCGGGAGACCCTTACCATCTTTCTGAACTCCCAAACCCCGAATGCCGTTATCGGAGTCCAATCACCACCCATTGCAGACGGAGAGTTTCAGCTGCCTCGCGAGACCCGCCTAAATTTGGCCCGATTGCATTCTGAATACTGTAACAGGTTAAATTCCTACTTATCCAGAATCGACCTCGACACACTGCACAACACTAACCAATTATTTGCTCGCCCTATCTAACCTACTCACCTAACACCACTCTCCCTCAGGACCCAACCTGTCGAAACAGCACTTTTTCTGGGTCTCTCGTTAGACTACACCGCACTGACCGGGTTTTGTAAGTTGGATTTATATCCGGTCAAGGCATGCCACTCCAGCAGCATTCCCCTCACATGTATGCGGAATGCTTATGCTGTTACAACAACAACGGCGATATTTATTAACGGGCTATATTTATAAAAAAAATTTAAATTATGACATTCTTCTAGGAGTGGACTCATCTGACAAAATAACTAATAGGACTATGAATAAGTTCGTGCGGTTTTACAACAGATGGCGTAACTTGATTATTATTCCATCGATCCACATTTCCAAACATTCATTGGAGAGCTACTGTCGTAAGGCACAAACGTCAGTATAAGTTTTTTATTTGAAGCGTAAACAACAATATTTTTACCACACTTGAAAATGTCGAATTTCGTGCCAAATAATGTGTTTTTGCGGGGAATTCTTCTTCATTATTTTAATATGAAGAAAAAAGCAGCCGAAAGTCATCGTATCTTGGTGGAAGTTTATGGTGAGCATGCTCTATCTGAGCGAACGTGCCAGAAGTGGTTTGCACGCTTTAAAAGTGGTGATTTTGGCTTGGAAGACGAAGAACGCGAGGGTGCGCCGCCAAAGTTCATGGATACCGAATTGGAGGAATTGCTCGATCAAGATCCGGCTCAAACGCAAGAAGAGGTTGCAAAAACTTTGGGAGTTGATCAATCAACCATTTCCAAACGTTTAAAAGCCATGGGAATGATCCGAAAGGTAGGCCATTGGGTGCCGTATGAATTGAAGCCAAGAGACGTTGAACGCCGTTTTATGGCATGCGAACAACTGCTTCAACGGCACAAAAGAAAGGGTTTTTTGCATCGAATTGTGACTGGCGATGAAAAGTGGGTCCATTACGACAATCCAAAACGTCGGGCAACGTATGGATACCCTGGCCATGCTTCAACATCGACGTCGGCGCAGAATATTCATGGCCTGAAGGTTATGCTGTGTATCTGGTGGGACCAGCTGGGTGTTGTGTATTATGAGCTACTGAAACCGAATGAAACGATTACGGGGGATGTCTACCGACGACAATTGATGCGTTTGAGCCGAGCACTGCGAGAAAAACGGCCGCAATACGCCGATAGACACGACAAAGTTATTTTGCAACATGACAATGCTCGGCCACATGTTGCACAAGTGGTCAAAACATACTTAGAAACGCTCAAATGGGATGTCCTACCCCACCCGCCGTATAGTCCAGACCTTGCGCCATCCGATTACTATCTCTTCCGATCGATGCAACATGGCCTGGCTGACCAGCACTTCCGTAATTACGATGAAGTCAAAAAATGGATCGATTCGTGGATTGCGGCAAAACCGACCGAATTTTTCACAAAGGGAATCCGTGAATTGCCAGAAAGATGGGAAAAAGTAGTAGTAAGCGATGGACAATATTTTGAATATTAAATTTGTAACCATTTTACGTCAATAAAGTTTCAAATTTCGAAAAAAACCGCACGAACTTATTCATAGTCCTATTAAAATCAATGCAAAATAAATATTAACTGTGGTATTTAGTCCACTGGAGCCGTTTTTGGAGAATTCTCGTACAAATTTCAGTGCCACTGACTTCAATTTTTCAATTGAGCTACCTCGTATTAAATTAAAAAAGGAAGTAAAATGCAAAATAACAAGCTTCGGAATCGCATGATTTCATTTTGTCCACAATAATTTTTCCCATTTCATCATCGCTGTCAGATGAAGAACATTCCATTAGCAATTGCAACTCGCAAATTTTAATTCGTGTTTATTTTTCGCGATCAGCTGTTTTTCTCACTTGCAAATTCTTACATGTAAAAATTTATCCAGTAAAAACTTGCAGTTTCCCCTTAGGGTGGAATTGCCATTTTGTTCTCTTACTTCCCCTATTTTGCAAGTTTTTTGGGTACATGAACACCAAAACGTGATAATTTGTAACAATTGTTACCAACTATTTGCTTCATGAACAGATCTACATACATACATACATATGTATATTCGGTACGTTTATGACTGTTTTATAAGTTCAATCAACCGGAACCTTCTCCACTCATATTCCGCCAAGGGAAGAGTGGACGGAGGGCTACACTTTGGGGCAGGGCCTGGTGAACTTGTTCACGGATGGATCGAAGTTGGAAGGAAAGGTTTGCGGAGGAGTATTTTGCGATGAGCTCCCCATCAGACTCAAATTCAGGTTACCGGCAGTGTATTCCAGGCAGAGGTAGCCGCAATGAAGGAGGGACCTGATTGGCTGCACACACGCGTACTAACAGTCAAGAAAGTAAATATTTACTCTGACAGCCAAGCGGCAATAAGGGCCCTCGGGTCTATGACGGTGCATTCGGAACTGGTCAAGGAATGCTTGACCTCACTTTCGACAGAGTCCGAATTCTTTGACATCAGCCTAATCTGGGTTCCTGGTCACAGCGACATTGCGGGAAACTGTGAGGCGGATGAGCTGGCCAGACAAGGGACATGTGAGGTGATTTCCCCGCGAAGGGAGAGAATTGGGATCCCCCTAACTATCTGCGGTCTGCTCCTAGAAAGATGGGCATCGCACCAACTCAACGAGCGCTGGACAAGTACACAAACGTGTAAGGTCGCGAAATCCTTCTGGCCACGTGTGGATCGGAGGCACTCGGGCGAGCTTTTGAGGCTGACAAAATATAAGCTCTCTAATCTCGTGGGTTCTCTCACAGGACACAATGCGCGAGGAATGCATGCTGTGAGTCTTGGAATCACCTCGAGGCCGTTTTGAGCTGGATGTATGGAGGATGAGGTGGAATCACCTCAGCATCTTCTCCTTAGCTGTCCTGCTCTGGCAGGGCTAAGCTCCAGGCATCTTGACTCTTACTTCTTTGCCACGCCTGCTGATATAGCTGGCGTTGACATTAAAAATCTGATGAATTTCATCAGCAGCACAAAGCGTTTGACGCAAACATAGTCAACGTTCGTAATCCGCACGCTCCTAACCATCCCAGCACCACCTCTCCCCGCCCTCTCCCTGCATCCCATCGGTCTTTCTCTCTCACCTCACCTCCTTCATAAAGGTATCACAAAGGACGAGTCTTTCTTCGTCCAAGTGTGCTCATCCCTTGGGCAACTATACCAACCTAACCTAACCTATGTACCGGAAAACGACACCCTGCCCACGATTTGTTAAAATGATTAGTTCAAGTCATTTTAACAAATCGTGGGCAGGGTCTTATATTCTTCACATGCCCGGTACTCCGATAATTTTTTCAAGAAATATCCGATGGCGGACGTACTAAGTTCTAACTTTTCACTTATTTTTAGGAAAATACTTTTTTGTTGCATAACCAAATTTTACACGCAAGACCTTCGTCAATTTTCTTTTTGCGAATGCTGAAATTGCAAATTCTTTATGATGTAGAAAGCCATACATTCTATATATTTATACCATACCATATTTGTGCCTTATAGCTAAAATGCAATCGTAGATTTGTTATGGCATGTCGAGGGGCGATCCTCTCTATTATTTCATATTTCATGTCCACATTGGGTTTCGAACTGGTGGTCAACCGAATGTTAGTCACGCACAAAGCATTCGCCAATCGGAAGCCATTTATTTGTTGCACACTGTACAAGCTGATAGGGGAAATTGAAATGCCCCTTGAAGTGACAGTCACCTCATTAACCCCATCTGACTTTCAAACAGCAAGTGCACCCAGCATCTTAGATTTTTTACCTTCAAATAACTGCGCTTTACCTACCGCGTCATCGACTGTAATTGACCTTATAACTTGTGACAAAATCCTAGCATTTGTCACTTCAAGCTGCTTTAATTGCCATGCCTTATAATTAGATCATTGTAATCCGAAATGGGGGTGAAGGTTTAGCGCTTATGGTTACACTAACGTAAAGTTGGCGCGAGAGTTTCGCAATGGGAATTTTAAAGTGTGCCATAGGATGATTTTTTCTACGTACATACATATTAAACACGTATGCACTCACATATGTACATATGTCTGTCGTTATGTATCAACTTAAATGACGTTCTGAAGTAAGCTGCATGAACTTTCATATGCTATATTGGCGCTATAAAATAGTAAAAACCGACTTGGCATTCACCCAACCACCAGCCAAGTATGTTCGCTTCATCCTTCCTCCTTCGTTCCTCTTTCCTTGCCATAACCAACTACAAGCAGCTGGATCGTCTCGTGTTCATCATGTACATACATACATATATAAATATGTATTGCAGAAGATGTATTTAATGTGCTAGCATTATCATCAACTGAAACGCCATCGCCGCAATCGCACAACACTTAGTTTCCTTTGTACCTTCTGTCCACTCCCCGGCACTAACTGCAATACTTTCCGCGTAATTGGCAGAATTGTGATTGTTAGTGGCGCACAGAAGCAGTGAAGACGACCGGCGGACGTTGGGCGGTACTCATAACGAGTAAATTCAAGGGTGCACTCAAGCAGTATTGACTGGGCTTATACAAGTGTATGCACACTTGCGTTCACAATAATAGCAGCGCGTTATACAACAAAGTTTTTACTATTTATTTATTTTTTATTTAATTTTTTTAAATTTATTTTATAAAAATATGGTTTATATTACAACAGAACCTATGTATCTTAAATTTGAGGAATCATCAACAAATTTTCATACTTTGTAGTCAAAATTTTTAGAAAAATTCTAGGCATGCAGTTTGTAGCCCTTTCAATTTTGGTATTGTAAAGTACAATCGCGTTGATTTTTGGACATTTTTTTCCTGGTGGTTTTGTGTATTTTCTCCACATAAAAATATCATAAAAACGCATTCGTTATACATATGGAAGAAAATGCACACCACCGCCAACAAAAATATTGATGAAAAGGGCGAATTTTTAGGATGCTGTTGTTGTTGTAGCAGCTTCCTAAACCCTTTCAGTACTGTTTCGATGTGTTGGACATATACTGGGTATGTCGGGGTCGATTCTGATAAGTAATTAATAATTACGCGGGTCTCGCGAGGCAGCTGAAGCTTTCCGCCTGCAATGGGTATTGGTTGGACTCCGATAACGGCATTCGGGGATCGGGAGCTTAAGAAGGTTGTAAGTGTCTCCCGATGAATTCCGATTATTGTCTGTCTGTACATTGCCTGCTTCAGGCCTACGGTAGCACCCTAAGAGAAACTGCTTGATGAGCAGTTTATTATGCTCCTTCACAGGGAACATCTGAGCCTCGTCGTGAAGGCATTGAAGTGGGGACATCAGTAGACATCCCGTCGCTGTGTTTTGACAAGTCTGAAGCTTCGTCCACTGCAAATCACTAGTTCCAGGCGACTAGACAGGCGCAGCTTAGTTCAGAATCCGTCGGCCGATTGCTTAAATGTCGATAGCCACATTTTTTTGTCTTTGCCTTAAGTGCTGCCGGCAAGCGATTTGAGGACCTTGTTGCGATTTTGGACTTTAGTTGCGATATCGGTTGTATGCGCAGAGGAGCAAAGCAAACTGTCGAAGGTAAATACAGATATTTGGGGTATAACAGTCGGTATTGGTGTGTCGTCGACTTTTACCTTAAGTTGCAGTTTGGCCTCCTTTATCCAGGTGCTAAAGAGGGTCGCTGTGGACTTCATGGCAGAAAGTTGTAGATTCCTCGCAGTGAAGAAGCGAGAAAGGCAGGCGAGGTAGTCGTTCACTTTGGTGCACAGGCCATCAATGTCACTGCCCGACGCCATTATCGTGCATGTCGGCGTGTGAGGCCAGGGAGACTCTCTCTGGTGGCTGGGGGAGTTTCCAGATGTAGAAATTGAAAAGCAAGGGTGAAAAGACACTACTCTGCGGAACTCCTTGCTTTACCTTGCTCTGTTGAGATATTCGGTCTCGAGATATCACCGACGAATGTCGACTACTCAGACTGCGGTTTATCTGCAGGTTTATGGCGGTGAGTGCTGTGATGGTACTGTACACTCGTCGGAAGCCATGCTGATGTGTGACTGGGGCCAGGTGTTTCGTGTAGAGTGGGAATAGAAGGGCTTCAAGAGTCTTCACTACTGGAGAAAGGAGAGTTATCGGCCGACAAGAATCTCCTTGGTTGGCGGGCTTCCCAGGTTTCAGTAGAGGGACCATCCTCGCTAATTTTCACTTATCAGGAATTACAAGAGTGGCCATGGACATATTGAAAACCCTTGTGAGGTACTCTACTCCCAATGAACCCAGCTTTTCCAACATCAGCATGTTTGGTCTGTCAGGACCAATGGCTTTGGATGATTTAATTTTGTTGATGGCCTCCTGAACCTCCTCGCTGCGGAAAGTAAGTGGCGCACCGTTGTTCGGCAGTTTGTGCGGACGTCTGGTGGCGCCAAGCTTGGACCTGTCAATCTGAGGATGTAATACGAATTTCTGGCTCAAAAGGCTACAAAGCTTACTACACCGATTTTTTTTTAAATTCTGACTTAAAAGTTTGTAATTTGAAGGAAATTCGTTGCATAAAAAATAAATAAATAGTAAAAACTTTGTAGTATAAGGCACTGCTATTATTGTACACACAGGTGTATCTCGACATATGTATGAATGCATCTGTGTGAAAGTGTTGATAATGTGCAGTGAGCGCAACAGTAGCCGCCTGCATCAGTGTGTGCTCATATCCAGTTGCTTCTTCTTCCAAGGATATAATGGAGAAAAGTTGATATATTTGCTGGTAATGAACATGTTGCAAAAGTTGATTGCAATTTGAAGATTTCACACGCTCTGATTACACGTTGGTAATAAAATGCTGTATAGAATTATGAAACGCTTAACTGGAAACTGAAAGAATGAGGAAAATAAATAAAATTGCCAGGCCTGCAAAGAAAGTTGGTAGATTGGTGCGTGCTCGATTCGCAAGCAGCACTTGGAAGGTTATTACTTTTTGCTGAAATCACAGTTTTTAGTTTTAATCACTTCAATAATAAAAATAATTTCTAAGGAAGTTATACAAAAAATTTCATTCCAGAAGGTGCTCGTATTGGAAGTCTCGTTAAAGGCGCGAATAAATTTTTTTTTAATATTTGTTTCAATTTGTTTGTATTCATGGCCATTTTTGTTATTGTAGTTTACAAAATGGGATGTTAGATGAGCAAGTTTAATCCCATATTATGAAGAGGTGGTTAGTGTCATAGCCTTGTATGTTTGGGAGTGTCATGATCCTGATAGGTCCTATAATAGATTCCTCTTGCGATTTTAGTCGAGTGAAACAAAGCGTAAGAGTCGTTTCTTCTTAATCGGCGATATTTAGAAATTTCAAATGAAGCCAAGTCCTTCTCCATTTGAGCTTTACTATGTAAAGCAGGCTGAGCTCTTCCCTTGCTACCAGTAGCAGATACCGCACTGAATACTCTCAAGACTGGAGCGTCTGTTCGTTTGGCTTTCACTGTTCAATTGCCTAATTAGTCCAAAATAGGACTTGTTAGCAAAGAGATCTTTCCGTTGGGTTTCAAGACTGACATTGTTATCGGTGTTAATGTTGGTTCCTAGATAAACGGAGCCTCTTAAAACCTCGAAATCATAACTGCCAAAAGTGACGTGGGTGCCGATATGCGAGTGCACCGACTGTTTGACAGGATGTACTTCGTTTTGTCCCCGTTTCCCACCAGACCCATTCGCTTTGCTTCTTTATGCAGTTTGGAAAAGGCAGAACTAACAGCGCGGTTGTTAAGGCCGATGATGCCAATATCATCGGCATACGCTCTTACGCTCTTATAAAATATTGTGCCTAAGCTATTAAGTTCTGCGGCTCGTACGTTCTTTTCCAACATCAGGTTAAAGAAGTTACATGGCTGCGAGTCACTCTATCTGAAATCTATGTCTGAAGAAGTCCCTCTCAATTCTGACGGCTCTGCAGCATTTTGCGTAGCCGCATTGGTTTTGCGGGGATACCAAATTCAGACATCGCGGCATACAGGAAACTCCTTTTCGTGCTGCGGGATGCAGCTTTGAAGTCGACGAAAAGATGGCGTGGGGTCTTTTCATGGGTCTTTCCAAGAGTTGGCGTATTGTGAATATCTGGCCGATGGAAGACCTGGCAACCTAAAGGTTAGGTCCAATCAGTTGGTTGATGGTGGGCTTCAGCCTTCCACACAATACGCTCGCTAAAACCCTATACGGGATATTTAGAAGAATAATCTCGCGGTAACTGGCACAGATTGCGGTGTATTAGCCTTCTCGCGGTAAGTGGGCAGAGCATATTTAATTTTCAATCGGCAGGCAAGCTATCATCCCACCATATTTCGCACAGGAGCTGATGCATGCACCTTAGCAGCTCCCCGTTAGAATAGCTCAGTCCGTGGTAGAATCACCATTTGTTAATTGGGTAGAGCATTCTTGATATCTAATCGTTAGGCATTTATTCTTCCGACTGTATACCAGCTTCTCAGCATCGCATTTCAATAGCCCAGCTGTCAGTTTGTCACCTTCCACATCTTTATTGTTCTTTGGCGGCGCTATTGCTATACGTAAAGAGGGCTGCTGTAGTCGGGTGAGGCAACCTTAAATACATTGTCAACGATGGGCCATCTTCTCTGTGATCGTTTTAATAACACAATCCTCTTTGGTTTTGGTAGTTGAGCTTCCAGGCGTGCTATTCTTTACGGTCACTTCGTTGTGTCTAGACAGAAAAGAAGATACCTCAGTTCTAAGGCTGAATTTCGTCAATATTGTTGATTGCCAAAAGCACTCTTGATAAACCCGGACATTTGAAAAGATAGTGAACAGGCATTTGGTTCTCCTCCACTCCTCTACAATTGCGGTATATACGAGTATATTTGTGTTAATATGATTAACCTCGCCGCGTGCTCTCCTAACTTGCAGTGTTCTGTGAGAACCGCGTTGGGTCTGGCGATGTCTTTGCTCTTTGATACTTTTTTTTGGGCCCATATCTTCCTATACATGGCACAATTTTGTAGTTCCTGCGATTGTTTATTTGCATTGCGGGAGTAGTGAGACTCCAGTTCCGCTTTAATCCGGCTGAAGGGCAACTTCTACTGGTTTCGCTTCGGTTGAACTTAAGCTGGATCCTATCACAGCAAGTTTTATCCGCTTATCCGTTACCCTCGATATTCCAGTAGTCTGGAACGCATATTAGAGTGATATCGAGCTATTGACTGAGCGAGTTGGGACCCTCTGTATACTGCATTACACGTTTGGAAGTTATGTTGTTTGAGTTTACCGCCTTCATAGCAACCTGACTATCCGTGAAGAGAGCTAATTTGGCGCCAGCTTGCAAGATGTCAGAAATGGCCTAGTAATCAGGGAAGCTAGCGATTGTGCTATTACATGCTAGCTTTGTCTGGGATGCTTTGTCTGACGCATTGACTTCGACAGCTGTAGGGATCCAGAATATACACCTACCCCAACGCCACAATCCATCTTTGACCCGTCGGTGTAGATTTTTGAAAGATGCATCTCCTCCCCGATCTGATGGAAATACTAAAGAGAAATCTTAGAAGTGAAGGCTTGGTGAGGGGTAGTTAGTGGTGGTGTTAGCAAATGATGGACTTCGCAGAAGGACACTTACGTGGGTTCGAGGTAAGACGTACTACTACTACTACGTTGCTACTACCAAAATTTTTTATTGTTATGTTGATACACTCTTCATATGGACGTTTGTGAAGTTTCATTTCAATCTGTCAATTCATTCTTTGTTTACAAGCCATTTAGTATCGACGTGTCACTGTATTTTCTACAATGGAAAAATTAAGTTTCGTGCAGGGATTGAATTTTTATTTTTTGAAAGTTTAAAAGAAAAATAATTATGAAACTTATGAGTGAATGTTGAAAGTGTTTAAAGACTTTTCGTCATCAATTAGTGCAGTAAAGATGGGTTGCTGAATTTAAGTGAATTCGTACAAAACTTGAAGAGGACCCACGCCAATGACGTCGAAAAACTGCAACAATACCAGAAAAAATACAAAATATCGTATTGGAAAATCGTCGAGTGACTGAAAGAGATTTAGTAGAAGCCCTAGGCATCTCATTGAGTAGTGTAAGCAATATTTTGACTGAAGTATTGGGTTTCAGAAAGCTGTGTGCACAATGGGTACGGCATTCACTTACATTAGAACAAAAACACATTTGAATGCGACTTTCTCAGCAACCTTTAGAGCGTTTTCGAAAGGATAAAGTGGGTTTTGTGCGTCGATTCATCACTATAAGACTTGGGTCCATCACCCTCATCTTAAATCAAAACAGGAGGTTAAAGAGTGGTGTGGACCTGGTACTTCGGTTCCGAAACGAGTTCGTGTCCAGAAATCGGCCAAGAATGTGTTAGCACCAGTTTTTTCGGGTGCGAGCGAAATTTTGTTTGTTGATTACCTTCAAACTAGTAAAACTATAAATTCTGAATATTATTATAATCTTTTAGACCAACTGAAGGAAAAAATTCCTGAAAAATACACAGTTTCCAAAAGGAAAAAATTCTTTTTCAACAGTACAATGCAACGTGTCACAAAAGCATTTTAATTAAAATTCGAATTGTTAGAGCATCCACCGTATTCACCAGATTTGGACCCTAACGACTTCCTTCTGTTTCCAGACCTAAAAAAATGCATGCGTGGAAAGCGTTTTTCATCAAGTGATGAGGTCATAACGGCGGTGCAAGCGTATTTTGCAGCCCTTCTAGATTCTCACTTCCGAGATGGAATTCATAAATTTGAATCGCGTTGGAACAAGTGTAGTGATGTTCAGGGAGACTATGGCTGGTTGGTTGGCTAAAGAGGTGATTCTTTCAGAATCCAACTAGCGCTTCCGCACCATTTTGTTGCCAAATCCTCCTTATTTACAGCATGACTATATCCAGTCTGTGCGGTTTAAGAACCTTATTAGGTTATTAGGTCTAAGCCAGAGAGTTGTTCGAGACTCTCGAACAGCGGTTTGCCCAGGGTTAAAATTCTGTCCTTCCAAAGCGCAGGGTATTCACAGAGGAAATGGAAGATTTTGTTTATCTCCGGTTGCTTGCAACTGTGACAGGATGTGTTGTGAGGGATGCCCATTTTGGCGGCTTGTCCTCCGACCGATCAAAAGCCGGTTATCACGGCCGTGAGGCTCCACGCGTCCCGTCGTTTCAAGTTTTTCAATGTTGATAATTGCTTGAGGTTGTAGGTGGGCCATAACGTTCTGCTAATTTTGTGCACTTCGCCTGATCTCTCCATCTCCAATCCGCGAATCGGAGGTATTTTAGAGAAATTGTATTCTTGACTGCACCTAACTATACGATACTGAATAATAAAGTTTATTTCAAACCATAAACCTGTGTTTTACTTATCGAACCGCAAAACTTGTTGAACAACCCAGTATGCCCACATTTTTAATATTATGCCCACGGCCATATTATTTACAGAGTCGTTTAAATTAATTGTTTGTCATTGAATTATAGTACACTTTATATATTTGTTTTTTATTTTGTTAAAGCCAAACGAGTATGAAAAAACATTTCTTTCAATTAAACAAAATTTTAGTGCTTTTTGTATGGTAGAACGCTTTTTTTCAAGTTTTGGTGCTTTTTGAAATTTGAAGGTTGGTAACCCTGTGATTGGTAACACTATAAACAAAAGAAAGCATATGTTTAACTTATTACTTCCGCTCTCTTTGACATTTATAGCAATTGCAGTTTTACTGCCAACCAACAGACATCAAAATTTAAGTATTTCTCGTGCCATCAACCAAGGCGACGAAAGTTTTACTCCTTACCAACAATCTTCCGATTCGTCTCTCATCTTCAACCACAAAAGTGGTGGAAAAGCAGCAGAACTTTATTCGAATGAGTGACAGCGGAAGGGTAAATTGGAATGTTATGCTGGAATGCATATGACAATTTGAATAAAGTAAAATAGAGTGGTGAAAGTGTATGATGGAATAAATAAAAAACGAAATACATATACACATACATTTATGTACAACTGTGTTCAAAATAATAGGAGAGCAACGACTTATTATGATTTAACTATGGCGGCCTCCGTAGCCGAGTGGGTTGGTGCGTGACTACCATTCGGAATTCAGAGAAAACTTAGTTTCGAATCTCGGTGAAACACGAAAAAATGAAGAAAAAGTTGTTTCTAATATCGGTCGCAACTCGGCAGGCAATGGCAAACCTCCGAGTGTATTTCTGGCATGAAAAACCTCCTCATAAAAATATCTTCCGTTCGGAGACGGCTTGAAACTGTAGGTTCCTCCATTTGTGGAAGAACATCAAGACGCACGCCAAAAATTGGTAGAGGAAGAGCTCGGCCAAACACCAAAAAAAAGGTGTACGCGCCAATTATATATAAAGGGTTTTCCAATAACAGGTGTTACAGCTGAATGGATTGCGCTATCGAGAGATGATTAACGATTTTTTATGGCCGGAATTGGATGGTATTAATCTGGATAACGTTTATTTTCAACAAGACGGCGCTTCGTGCCACACAAGCAACGAAACCATTGATCTTTTACGGGAAAAGTTTTCGGACTTTTTTATCTCTCGAGGAGGAGATCATAATTGGCCACCTAGATCTTGTGATTTATCATCTTGTCACTTTTTTTCTTTAGGGGTACGTGAAAGAGAAGGTCTACGCCAATGGAACTCGTGAGGCTATCGGGGACATAGGGCAGCCACTTTGCAATCCGGTTATGGAAAATTTCATGAAAAGGATATTGTCTTGTAAGCGTGGTCGTGGTGGTCATTTACCTGATGTTATTTTCCACTATTAACGGCATACCTTCCTTTTTATAATGAAATAAACATCCGATCATTTATATTATTTATATCTAAAAATAGCATTTTTCTTTGAATATCAAAATAACACCTCATAAAAAATTAAAAACCTCGTTATATATATATATATACATACATAATTTTTTTCATATTTTTATTAAATTATAGTTCATTTCACTACAAAAACCACATAACTCAAGACTCTAAACTTTGTACAAAATTTAAAAAATTTATAGCAAATTCTCAAAAATTGTCAACTAAGTTTTCCACTTTTTAAATAGAATCTATTGAATATTTCAAATTACGTATTTTATAATCCCTTAAATTTGAACATAAAACTCAAGCCTCCAAACTTTCTACAAATTTTACGAAGATTTAGAGAAATTCTAAATATTTATAGCTAATTAAATATTTACGGTGACCTTCTTCACAAAATAAAATAGCGGTTACCAACTCAATATTACAATATTTTAAAATCGCATTTATCCGATTGCTTCTTTCGAATTAAGTACGGCGACACATATTCTGACTTGAACTTGAAATTAAAGCTGGTGTCCCAGCGGATAGCATCCCATCCTTTACCTTATTTGTAAATGCGATTTGCCTGTCAATCAGAATTGCGTCTCAGTAACGTTTGCAGACGACACCGCGATCTTCTCAGGTGGAAACACATAGATTGAGTCAATTGCAAATCTTCAAAAACATTTAAACAGAATCTACAAGTGGGGACGGTTACTTGGCGCATAAAATTAATTGCATCAAAATCCGTTCACAATGACTTCACTACAATAAAACGAGATATCTTCCCCTATACATAGTCTCTTCTTAGAAAGAAACACATCTCCCAATGCTCCGGCCATGTTTTAACCCCTATAAAAATAGTATTTGTCGAACTTTCCAAAATACGCCTCTATCTCGATGATGACGTCCTCGTTTGAACAATATTTTTTTCCCCGAGAGTCATTTCTTCATGCTAGGGACAAAAAAAAATCACAGGGAGTCAGATCGGATGAATACGGGTGTGGTAGCAATTCCTAGCGCGTTTCACAGTGGCGATAACTCCAGATGAAAGTGCGGGTGCGTTATCGTGGTGAAACAGCAGCTTCTTTTTCGCCAAATTTGGCCGAGTTTCCTTAAATTTTCTGTGAAAGCGGTTCAAAAACTCACTGTAGTATTGTCCAGTGAACGTTCTTCCTTTCCTAAAAGACCCATGAGGATGACGGCATTCGCATCCCAAAAAGTCGGCCGATGGGACTGTCTTCGTCTTATTTGGAGCCGATTTACCAAGAAAAATCCATTGTTTTGATTATTCCTTAGTTTTTTCCAGCTTTCATCAACGGCGATAACTCGACGCAAAATTTCCTTCAGATTTCCAAACACTGCTTCGAAGTTAGCAGCCGCATTCGGTTGTTGTCCTCATGCAGTAATCAACTCCATTGTAAGTCTTGTGCATGCATTAATTGTATTATACAAATCCGAGGAAAATTGTTTTGTAGTTTATTTATTGTTAACTGGCTACAATGCAAATGGAATGAAACAATTTTTTTTAGTTAAATATTTTCTTCCATGTAAAGCATGTGTTCGGAAGCCTTTTATATGACAGTAAATGCTCAGCACCCCATGGGGAAAATCGTCAAAAATCAACGAGAATTTTACGCCACCCGAAACTTAAGCTTTTTTATACTAAAACTGAATTAGCTATAAAACTCGAATTTAAGAATTTCTCTAAAAATTCCTAATAAATAGTTGATAGTTTCATTGGATTTTTTTTAAATTTGTTTGTAAAATTTATGGAAAGCTTGTAGGATTGAGTTTTATGGTTGTTGTTGTAGAATACGCTAGGTTTCTGTAGGTGTTTGCCCGAGCTCCTCCTCTTATTTGTGGTGTACGTTTTGATGCTCCACAAATGGAGGGACCCTAAGTTTTTAAGTCAACTCCGAATGGTAAGTGGTGTTTCTGAGGAGCTTTTTCAGGGCAGAAATGCACTTGGAGATTTGTCATTGCCTGCCGAGGGGCGACCGCTATTAGAAAAAAAAGTTACTATTTGCTGAGGCTCATGCACGGAGATTCAAACCGATGTACTCCCGAATATTTTTATAGCAACATAAAAAATGTTTCATACAAAATGTATAAACTTGGTAGCTCATCGCGCTTCTATTAATTTGTATACAGGTGTGGATATATATATTTTATATAAAAATTTATGAATCTGCTGTATACAAAAATGCAATTAAAAGTTAAATTGCATCAAACGCAATTTACATGCAAAACTATTTAAGTATGCATGCGACATTCTTCTGCTTCCTGCCTGCGTCTTCCTTCGCCTCTTTTTAGCCACCCCGTCTAGATATCTACTAACCACACATCCCTACGCACAGCATTTTCTACTCAAGCCTTTTACCACGGCGACACGCTGTTCATGTTGTTGGTGGCACTGCTTGCATGCGTTGCATTGTTACCGCGTAGATTGAGTATCTACGTGTTGCATAAACGTATAGAATTGTTGCATGGTTCACTACCATTCACATTGTTAATGTGCTAGTACTGAGAGTAACCTCGTGGTTGGTGTTGTTGCTGGTATTTTTATACAAGTTTCTAGCATTTCCTACATGTTGACGTGTCGGTTTGTCATCGTTAAAATGCCGTCTCTGAGTGATGGGTGCTTGTGAGCGACTGTGGTGCTGCTGGCAGATGGCGCCATCAACACTGAATGGGATGAGGTGCATAGCTGCACCGGTTGATGCTGGCGCAGGCGAGTGGATGACGTGTGTGGGGAGGAGAAGGATTGCATATTCATACGAGCACACATTTCTAACTACGTTATTATGTTTATTACTTAGTGTTAGTATGCGCATTTTTCGTGATGAATTTGCGTACGAATTGGGACAACCGCCAATGCGACGCTGTTACAAGTGTCACAATCACAATTCATATTTATATTTAGCAGTTTTTGCTCACTTCGAAATTCACTTATCACCGGATGGGAATGTTGTGCTACTTCCGTTTGCCGCACACATTAATAGCATACCAACACACACTGTGTATGTATATCAGTGTAGGATAGTTCGGAATTTTAAAAGTGTTTCAAACAAATATCAGTCAAAGACAGGTGAAAATACTAACTACTCTAGTTGAGGATCAGTTATGTTTTTTTAGAGATGTAGAATTTTCGATAAGTTTATCTGTCGAAACAGTTTCCAAGCATATACGCCGAGACTAAGTATTGGGTTGGCAACGGATTTTTTTTAGAAAATCAAAGACGATTTTTTCATGGAGCTAAATAACTTTATTCTGTAATGTATTGCCCATTTTGATGAATGACCTTTATCCATCTTTCAGGCAGCATCATAATCCCACGTTCATAAAACTTCTGGTTTTTATTAGCAAAAAACTGAATAAGGTACGATTTGACATCATCATCATAATTGAAATATTTACCATTCAAGGAGTTTCGTAAAGATAGAAACAAAAAGTAATCAGTTGCTGCAAGGCCAGGACTATATGGTGTATGTGGTAAAATATCCCAACCAAGCTCCAATATTTTTTGTCGAGCGGTCAAAGGCGTGTGTGGCCTTGCATTGTCATGATGGAATACAATACTTTTTCGATTTGTGAGTAGTCGAGCCCTCTCTCGCATGACCAAGCTGACACTTTACAAGACGCTCATCATACCCGTGTTGCTTTATGGCGCAGAGGCATGGGTAGTGTCACAAAACGATGCAGCCGCTCTTGGGGTGTTCGAGAGAAAAGTTCTTCGTAAGATCTTCGGCCCTGTGTGCGTTGGCGAAGACTACCGTTCAAGAATGAACCACGAGCTGTATGAGCTCTACGCCGACATTGACGTAGTTCAACGCATCGCCATCCAACGCCTGCGTTGGCTAGGGCATGTCGTGCGTATGGATGAAGAAGCTCCAGCAAAGAAGATGTTCGAGGGCGAAGTCCAAGGGAGCCGACGCAGAGGAAGACCATTGCTCCGGTGGAAAGACCAGGTTGAGGAAACCCTATGCTCGCTTGGTGTACAGAATTGGAGAAGGCGCGCGCGGAGCAGAGGCGCCTGGAGAGAGCTAGTGAGGTCGGCCGTAACTCGGTAACGGGTTGTTATGGCCACCTGAGTAAGTAAGTAAGTAAGAATACGGGCCGCTTATCTTCAACTACATTGTTTAATTTCGTTAGTTGTTCAATTCCCACCAAACTGATAACAAACCCTTCTTTTGATGAATATCAGCTTTTGATGTTGTTTGAGTTGGTTTACCTGGCGTGCTCCATGACCTTTTCCGCTTGATATTGTTGTAAAAAACCCATTTTCTATCGCCAGTTATCAGTCCTTTTAAAAATGAATAATTTTCATTACGTTTCTTTAGCAAATCGCAGCTGTTAATGCGTTGCGTTAACTGCGTTTCTTTCAGTTCGTGAAGAACCCATGTGTCGAGTTTTTGAACATAACCAAGTTGTTTTCTCTGCAATCTCACGTGTTGTAGGTACTGCGATGATACGAATCGTTTATTGCTTTGATTAGAGCGTCATCAACTTCAACAGAGCGTTTTTCGTCTTTGAGAAACCAGAACGAAATTTGGCAAACCAATGTTGATACTGCCGTTCTTTTAAGGCTTCGCCACCATAAACAGCACATAACTTTTTATGAGCGTGCGATGCGCTTTTCCCTTTGCGGAAATAAAAAAGCAAAATATGACGAAAATGTTCCTTTTGATTTTCCATTTCTCAACGAACGCCAAACGAAAACCACGTAACCGGTCAAACAACTTTTTTTACTGATTGACAGCTGAATTGTCAACTATCCAATAACAAAATGTGTTTTACATTTGTACTACGTCTGCAAACCTAAAAATTCAACTGAAACCATCTACGAGTGAAATCCGCAATTACTGAGTTGCCAATGCATATAAACTGGGAAGACTAAATAAGATCAGTGAAGTACATTTTGGTGCTGAACAATTTTCTGGCATCACACCTAATGTGACTGCCATATCCGGGAGCTCGCCTGACTTGAATCCGCTCAAAATTATTGAATAAACCTTAAAAGAATGTATGTGATGAAGAATAAAGGAGATAGAAGCGTGTAAATATTAAACCGAAAAACTATTAAAAGGTGATCAATTTAAAGCTATCGGATTTTAAATTGAAATAATTTAACGAAAATTCAAATTGATTGGCAATCTTTATTATTTTTGGGTAGAAATATTCATCACATTTATTTTTTAGAGATAATCCCTTTAAAATGTTGACCTCATCTACGCCGTAATTCGGCCATCCGTAAACGCCAATTTTGAATGACTCGCGACTCGTTGGAGGACTTCGGTCGGTATTTCGTGAATAACTTAAGTAATGTTGGCTTCCAACACCTCAATCGAAGCTGGATTATCCACACAATATTTAAATTTTACATACCTTGACAAATAAAAGTCCAAACGTGTGATATCACACAATTTGGTGGCGAATCCGCGGGTCCGAGACGAGAACGAGAGATAAATTGCTCACTGAAATGACGACTCAGTACATAAATCCATTGTTTCACGGGTTGTATGGCAAGTAGCGCCTTCCGTCGTCTTGTTGGAACCAAATGTGTTCACGTTGTAGAGATCACGGGCTTTAATTTCTGTTCATCCGGCATAAACACGTCGTTTATCATGGTGCGACAGTGTTCATCGTTCATTGATACAGTGATGCCAGTCTCGTTTTTGAGGAAATATGGGTTGATGATTCCTTCAGCCCATACGTTGTATAAACCTTTGTTGTCAATGGATGTAATCGCTGTTCTTGAATCGCTTCGGGTTGCTCTTCATACGGCAATTTTGCTTATTAACGTAGCCATTAAGCCAAAAATGGGTCTCATCGCAAAGCCTGAGCGCGCGATGAACACTTTTCACAGAGCGTCGATTTTCGAAATATTATTGGACGATTTGTAAACGGTGTTGAAGCGTAAGTCTTTCCATGCTGAAATGCTAATGAATAGTGAACAAAATATGTATTTAGTTTGACAGTAGTCACGCGTGATCTCTTAAGAAAACCCTATTGGAAAAGTACCTTCAATTTGATCACCCTTTAGTAGCTGAGTAACTAACTTCCAACTAGTTCGTTTTCCTATAGGGTTGTCATCGGTGCTGTTACAAGTAGTTTAGGGACGGCTCTACAATGATAATGTCGGAATATTGCACGAACTTCAACTGTGAGCGGATGCTGTCACAATGGCATTGCCTCGACGCACAACTACCGACGTGAAGACTGACTGCAATTTATTATAAGCTTTTTTATTTAAACTCTAAACTCAGCGTTTGTATACTAAATATACATATGTATGTATATTGTACTTGTGTGTGTATAAATTTTGTCAGCGTAGTGTATGGAAATAAATTGTACAACACCGACGTGCTCTGCATGTGGAATGCAACAATCAGTCAAGCAGTCAAGTAATGCAGTCAAGCACTACAACATGCATGCATACATACAGTTAGCAGGGCAATCTATCATCTAGGCAGTCAGATAAGACATGGCATGCCACACTTGGCACTTGGCATGAACGCAATGACGTTGTCCAGTTAGATGGCGTGGCAGGCGTTTGCATTCAATGCAAGTTGCTTTCACTCTTTACACTTTGCTTGTGAAGTTTTTGTTTTGAAATATGTACATATACTTATTTACAAATTCATATGCTGATGTGTGATAACAGCCGGAAATGCACAAAATATTCTAAACTTTTTTACTTCCGTTTTTGTTTACATTCATTACTTTCATTTTCGTTTTCGTTTTTGTTTTTACTTCTACTTCTATTTCTGGTTTTGGTTTTCTTTTTTTTTGTTTCTTAGCACGGGCATTGCAAATGCTTGTGTGTTTCAAAAATCCTTGAAAACTTGAAGAACATTAGTTAAGTGATTGTTACTTGTGAAATTGTTGCCATAACTGTGGCTTTGGGGTTTACTGGTTTACTGGGCGTATACGTGACTTTTGTGCTGTTGGGTGGTGATGTGCGACGATGTGATGTTATGCATTTTTCATGTGCTTCGGACACATTTGTGCGCATATATACGTATATGAAGGCAAGTGAATTGAGAGAAAAGCAACTATAAATTTGACTGTCAAAAAAAGGTATAGTATTTATATTTTTATACTGGGTGACAAGGTTCATTGTACAGATCTATAAGTTAAAAACCTCTCAGCTGGTCGTAAAAAAATGCCCACAGCTGCGATCACCTGACTCCAAAACGCTATTTATGCAACATGAGTAAATTTCATAGTAAATCGATTTCCAATGTGGTGCAAATTCAGATATTTCTCTATAAAAAATCATTATTATAGCTAAGAAATCTATTAACATCTGCAGGAAAATGCAGAAAACTCTGGATATGACTGTGGATATGGTGCTGTGCGAATGGGCTGTCGGCAAATCCTACCAAGACTGGTATTGTACTCTTCACCAGAAGGAGGAAGCTTGATGGACTCGTTCTGCCTATGCTAAAAGGAGTCACAATCCAGCTATCCAAGGAAATTAAATATTTTGGAGTAATCCTCGATAGTAAACTCCTCTGGAAATCACACGTTGCAACAAAGACATCCAAAGCACTGACAGCCTTCTGGCAGTGCAGGGGTGTTTTTGGAAAAACGTGGGGTCTTTCTCCTAGTAAGGTCCTATGGATGTACACGGCTATGATAAGCCCTATTATCACCTATGTATCAGTGGCCTGGATGAGCAGACTCCCTCTCGTGGGAGTTAGGAGGACCTTACCGGTTACTTCAGACCCGGCATTAGATGCTCTGATTAGTCTACCACTACTTGATGTTTTCATCCAAGGAGAGGCCTTCACTGCAGGCTGAAACACAATGGGAATTGGTACGGTCCCTGTCTGGCATTGGCCAATAGAGTAGGCATGGTATTCGATCAAACGATCCTCGTCATGCCTCTTGACTCCATGCCATCCAGAGTCGTGCTTGACAAGAGATACAGTGTGATGCTTCTTGAGGCTCAACTATGGTCAAACTCAGAAAATGAGCCCGGCAAACACTGATTTCGCATTTTCACGCTTCAGGACCGAGCATGGCTCCGACTCTCCGATGGAGAGGTAGATCTATATGTGTATGCAGCGACAGCCAAGCTGCGCTCATGGCCTTAGGCAGCCCTCCAACCACTTCAAGGGTAGTCGAGTCCTGTAAATTCAGGCCGAACTATGTCGGTAGACAAAATAGTCTGATGCTAACATGACTTCCGGGACACATTGGTATCGCGGATAACAAGATCTCTGACTTTCTAGCCAGAAAGGGCTCTGAGGCCAACTTTCTTCGCCCGAAGCCCGTTCTGCCACTCCCTTCTGCAGCTATCAAAACCACGGTTAGCAAACGGGTTATTCAAAACTGATGTTACCTGTCATGTCCGACTGACTGTCGCAGTTCCTCCTGTCACTAAGCAGAAGGGACTGTAAGAGGCTGGTTGGACTGATGACGGGCCACTTTCTATGGGCAAAGCACATGGAAAAGGTGGGCATCTCAGACAGTGCACTTTACCCAGCATATGGAGAGGAGTATGAGACGGCGAACCCCTTTCTGTGCGTCTGCCCCGGCTTCGCTTGAGGGCTTTGGCACTGATGTGTTAAGAAGCGACCACCTTGGCTCCTTCGCCCCACAAGATCTACTCAGATTTCTTGGGCGGTCGAGTAGATTTAAAGAAAATTAAAAAGGGAACCTGAGTGCGGTACAATGGACAATAAGTTATTATTTAGTATAGAAATAATATTATATTGTATTTATGAAAACAAAAAAATCATTAATCTATTATTTAGTGAATCCTTCCTTTTTAGCAATCAGCTTATGTAGAGATTTATGCTGATCTTTTAGTAAGTTTCAGTTTCAATGCATAATCTGCATGCTTTTATAATATTTTCTATTACCATCTATTAACAGATTGAAGTGAAAGTCAGGCTGTACTGAAAGCTCTCAAGGACGCAAAGCAAACCTCAAAGATTGTGGAAGAATGTAAAAAGAAGCTTTATTATGTTGCAAGACGGAATATGGGTTACAGAACACCGCGGTGTTCAAGGAAATAAAATTGCCGATGAATTGGCCAACTGTTGATCAGCGGTTACCGAACAGGAACCAGAGCCAATAAACGGAATCAGTTCTATAGGATCAGCAATTACGTATGCTATTTACATAAAGAGCGATGGTCCAGTCTAGAACGTTGCAAAACTGCAAAGTGTATTGTGACAAGATCGAACAGAAAACTGTCGAACTTTCTTCTAAAACTTGGAAAAAAAGACGTTCGGTTGATGGTCGATATCATTACAGGACCAAACCGATAGGGTCAGCATATAATCACCATTGGAACCATTGAGTACTCAATTTGCCTGTCTTGCCTCGAGGAACCGGATAGAACTGAGCATTTTCGCTGTGAGTTTTCTGCCTTTGCTAGAGCAAGGCGGCGAATTTTCGGTTTCAATGTCTTGAGAATATTCGTTCTCTAAAACTCTATCTCTGTCATTATTCCATCCTATCTCTTTCTCTCTGTCGCTTCTCTCCTTTTCTATTTGACTATCTAGAAGAGCTTTGAATACAATGAGCGTTTTAGCCTGAGTGTTTTAGGAGTTACCATTCCTTCGGTGCTTCTTGGCTCACTTTTTTTAATTTTCATTTTTTTTCAACTTTTGTTTTATCAATTTTTTTTATGGAAATTTCTGTTTGTTATGTATAATTCAATTTAATTTGCTCTCTTCTAATCATTATATGCGTTTGTGTGCATGAATCGTACGCCAAAAAGGGGTCGGATACCCACTCTGCATGATTTCCCCTAACACAGTTTGATTAACTCTTTCCACAATTTCGGTGCATAATAATTTCGTATTGACGTACTCGTATATCAGTTGTCTGCATCTATTTTTCCTAGTGCTTTCCAAATCTTATTAAAATGCATTTTACTCGGTATTCGTTACGCTTCATATCGTATTTCTTCAGCTTCAGTGAGCTGCTTTGGTTGTAGCAAGAAATGAAATATGTGCCATAGCACAGTAGGCATCTATTTAATTGTGTTTGTTTGCTATGTCGTTTTTGCTTTCCCCGCAGGCCACAAATGAGCACGTGAGTGTATGTATGTATGAGTAGTGCAATTAAAGTTGCATTATTGAAAACTTTTCTCATTTAAGATACATGGGCATACTGAGCGCAAGCAGCCAACTGTTGTGTGCACATGGGGCCATTAGACAGTGGCAGGAGAGATGTAGTCAGGTACTACGTGTCGTATACGCAATATTTTAATGGATTGTGTTTTAGTAGGAATACAATTTTTTTAAATTTATACGATCGATCGTTATTGTAATCCCAATTCGAAATAATAAAATAAATAAATAATTGGGGCGTACACTTCTGTTAGGTGTTTGGCCGAGCTCTTCCTCCTATTTGGGGTGTGTGTTTTGATGTTGTTCCACAAATGGAGCGACCTATAGTTCTTAAGCCGAATAAACAGCAGGTAAATTTATACGTTTTTAGTAATACCGTAACGTGTCCATATCTCATAAAGTAACTTAATGAATATCGGAAAAAGGATCGATGCAAAAAAGGTGCAGAAGTAAACAAGGCCATATATATATTTGGTGAAAGAAGTTTTCATACCATATTTTTTCAATCTAGCGCAATGTTGCTTTTCTTTGTTCTAAAAAGGTATTTTGTGTAACCACTTCATATGCTTGATACAAAATTATGAATCTCGAAAATCTTGGCTTTGTAGGTACTTAATCCCGAGATTTTTGGGGTATATAATTTCTTACCAAGCATATGAAATGGGGCGGAAATTCCCTTTTTAGAGCAAAACAGCAATATTGGTTGTAGGTTGAGATCTCGGGATTGACATCCCTAGTACATACAGTTGGGAAATAAAAATCCTGAGAGGTTATAGAGTTGGTGCAAGATAAGCTATTTTTAAATAAAATTTTGTTTCTCTGCGAAATGGTTTCGTAATAGCAGTTAAAGTGAAGTATACCAAGTTTTAAGCAATTAGCAATTTTTGTGAGAAGGAATAGTGAGAGGAATACGTTTCGGCTTAGGGCCTGTTCGTAAAACTAGGTCGAGGTAGGAACGCGTACTGGACATTGAAAGTACAGATAAAAGTACAGATAAAAGTATACATATATCCGACTACGACACAAGATGGCATAGTGCTTATGGTTTCAGGAATGTTTCCTACCATAATCAATGAGATTATGGAAGGAGCTCTGGGATTACTCAGCAATTGGGCCACGGAGTGTGGTTTAAGTGTAAACCCGAGAAAAACTGAACTGATGCTATTCACTAAGAGAACCCAGATATCAAACTTTAATTCCCCAAAATTAAACGCCGTTAGTCTTATGTTAACCCAACAGGCAAAATACTTACGTGTTATCTTAGACCCCAAACTCAGCTAGAAGTCCAACGTAGAGTATGGGTAAAGAAAGCGAATATAGCACTTAAGAGAATGTGAGAGAATGTTGGGTAAAAAATGGCGTCTCAGACAAAAATTATCCAATTGGTCCTACATAGCCATTGTATGGTAAGGCCAATACTAACAAATGCAACACTAGTTTGGAGGCCCGCAAAAGAGCAGAAATACAACCAAACCAAGCTGAAGAAGATACAAAGAAAAGCGTGTATCTTAACCACAGGAGTGCTTAGCACCAGTCCTACTGAAGCGCCCAATGTACTAACAATTGGATGAGCTGGCAAGAAAAGGTTCGTCTATAGGCATAGCAGAGGTGGTGGCAGTCACCACCCAACTCAACACAATAAAAGCATCCATTGCTTCACACTATCGTGCTTTAGCCGAAAGAAGGTGGAGGCAATTATCTACATGTATTACAACAAAAAACACATGACTGACGTACAAAATCTAAAGGACCTGTTGGGATGCCCTCGACCAAACATTTCTCGCATCACTGCTACCCTTGCAGGTCATTGGAAGATAGAGGATCATGCAGCTAGACTCAACCTCCCTTTCAATCCCATCTGCAGAAGCTGTCAAGCGGAAGGGGTGAAGGAAAGTCTTTTCCACTTCGACTTCGCTCTTTCGGCAACTCTTCTTACAGCAAGTTAATGAAATCTCAGACAACGAGATAAAGAATTTGCTGCTGGGATCTCAAAAAATGGATTTGACTTAGAAACAAACAAAAAAAAAAAGAAACGAAAAAACAACAAGACATTATCACACGAGAACAGTAATAGTAAGACGGAGTTGGTCGCTAATTAGGATTTTAGAAGTAGATCATTAGAAATACTTAACCACTTCAACATAAACAACAACAACAACACAACCTTAGTTTCTAACCTTAGGCCTTATGCCCTTAAATTGTTCAATAATATGAACGTCGCAAAAGGCAGGAGTATTGAGACTCAGCTATCAGTGTCCACTGCGCAAATACGAGCATACTCATCCAGGTATTAAAAACTGGATTAGCTGGGCGAATGGAAGAATTATTTCTCAGGAAAGCGCAGAAAACATGGAGCTCTATTTCTGTGCTATTTCGAAAACCCGTTGGTCTCAATAGGATATGCGAAGGACTCAGAAAGTCCTTTGGATTCCTCGCCATTCAATTTCCAAACTCGTAGCTGTGTTTACCGGTCACTGGACGATCGGTACACGTGGAAAAGCTAGGGTTACCATTTAACCCCCATTGCCGAAGCTGTGGGGACCTTTCAGAGAAGGAGACCGTAGACCACTTTCTCTGTAAATGTCCGGGTTTGGCAGCTAGATGAATCTGGCCACTGGGTACTCTTTTCTTCGACAGCCTGGAACAGTGCGTGCCAACTTAAATCCCATCAACCTTACCCATTACATCAACAGCTCTGGCTGGCGGTAGATATCTGGACAATGGAGGTCTCAAAATGGTATCAAAACGGCTCTAGTGCTACTTGGGGAGTGCCAGACTTGAACCATTTCACCTTTGAATTTTCTCAATGCTGTTGATTGATAAGGCCACCAAATAATTGTTTCATAATGACTATTGTTAAAATTTTAAAATCTAAATTAATTGAGACCAAATCTAGGAGTCTAGAAAAGTGGTATATTAACAAAAATGGTAATCGGTTTTTATTTTTAGTGAATTTTCGCATTGGTTTATTATGTAATTTTCTATAACAAAAAATTTGTGTGATGCAGATTTTACTGAAATGAATTTTCAAAAGGTTTTTGCTTGAAACTTTAAAAGGTTTATTAATTTTGCTATGCGCAATAGAGTTGACATCGTTCTAAAAAACAGGCCATTACCACCAATATTGTTGGAAACGCGGAGATTTTCATGCTAATAATGCCTTGCATCAGTGCATTTAGAACATTTGTCAATGTTTAAATTTATTTTGCTCAACACATACACACATAAAATGCTTGGCCATAAATCAGAAATAGCCTGTAAGCATTCTTGGCCAGCCAGCTGCGAAGCCAAAGTGCAAAAATATGTTAATGTGAATATTTTTGTAATAAATGATCCTCGCTTGCGGTTTCGCTTGACTTGCATTGACCATAAAAGCTAACAAAGGCCCTTCAAAGCACCGCGAGCACTTTCGTCTGAGCAGAATTTTAACGATGCTGCTTTTGTTTTTTTTTTTTAAATAACTAGAAAATAGTACGTAAGCATGTAGTTTTTGTTCATTCATCTTTCTATGCAGTTTGTATGTATGGCTCATAGAACAAAAGTCGAAACAGTTGCTGTGTGCGCCGCCCACTACATAGCCACATATGCTTTTGTGCTTTCTAAAACATTTCCTCTAGTTATGTGGCATGTAATCATAAATAATCCCTTTCATATTTAAAAATGTAGATGCAGTTGTGAACAAAGAAAAGCCCTGCCTTGTTGCATCAAGCTCATGCAGCTTATGTGCAGCGTTCATAAGTGCATTCTGATGTTTGTAATACAATGCATTGCTGGAATACTTGCATACAGCTTTGGACAGATAAATAGATACGTCGGTATATACAGTTGCGAGCACGAAAGTAGCAGTGCTAATAAAATTTTAGATTTTTTTCAAAAATTTTTAATCTATGATTTGAGTTGAGAGTTTGTATTGTAATAGGACTATGAATAAGTTCGTGCGGTTTTACAACAGATGGCGTAACTTGATTATTATTCCATCGATCCACATTTCCAAACATTCATTGGAGAGCTACTGTCGTAAGGCACAAACGTCAGTATAAGTTTTTTATTTGAAGCGTAAACAACAATATTTTTACCACACTTGAAAATGTCGAATTTCGTGCCAAATAATGTGTTTTTGCGGGGAATTCTTCTTCATTATTTTAATATGAAGAAAAAAGCAGCCGAAAGTCATCGTATCTTGGTGGAAGTTTATGGTGAGCATGCTCTATCTGAGCGAACGTGCCAGAAGTGGTTTGCACGCTTTAAAAGTGGTGATTTTGGCTTGGAAGACGAAGAACGCGAGGGTGCGCCGCCAAAGTTCATGGATACCGAATTGGAGGAATTGCTCGATCAAGATCCGGCTCAAACGCAAGAAGAGGTTGCAAAAACTTTGGGAGTTGATCAATCAACCATTTCCAAACGTTTAAAAGCCATGGGAATGATCCGAAAGGTAGGCCATTGGGTGCCGTATGAATTGAAGCCAAGAGACGTTGAACGCCGTTTTATGGCATGCGAACAACTGCTTCAACGGCACAAAAGAAAGGGTTTTTTGCATCGAATTGTGTATTATTATTATTTTGATTTTATTCTTTAACTTAACACATATTTAAATCAACTCCATAACGAAAAACAAAAGATAGAAATTCTGGGTTAACATTAAAATAGCAGTGGTCATACAAGGTGAAGTCCAAAATAAACCAGATTGAGCTTAAATAGAAACACAGGAGCTTTGTTCTGATAACTTCGAATTTATTTATTCAAAATAGTCCCCTCTGGCCTCGATACACTGTTTTGCGCGATCTAAAAGCTTTTCGAAGGAGTGTTTCAGGTCATTGACCGGAATGTCCTTCAGGATGATAGATAGAAGTCACGCTGAGTGATTAATGGTTAAATGCGATTTCTAGTCAAAAAATCAGTCACAAGAATGGATCGAAGAGATGTTGCATTATCATGCAATAAGCGCCAACTTCCTTCATCGCGGTATTCAGGGTGAATTCGAGGAATGCGATGCAACAAACGCTTCAAAATGCCAAGATAGAAAATTGCATTGACGGTTTGGCCCATTGGCATGAACTCATTGTGGACGATTACCTTGGAATCGTAAAAAAAATGAGAAACGACTTCATTTCTGACTTCTCGGAACGCGATTTTTTGGGTGAAAGCTCGTCTGGGGCCTTTCATTCGGCACTTTGACGCTTAGTTTCAGGTTCACGTTTCATCACCAGTTACAATATTGTGAAGGAAGTTCTCGTATTTTCTTGCTTCTTTAATGAGGTCTTTCGAATGTTGAATTTTGGGCAATTTTTGGTTCTCAGTTAACTTGTGCGGAATGAAACGTGCGCTGACCTTTCGTAAGCTCAAATGATCATCTGAAAAGCGATAAATCGATGTTTTGGAGTTATTCATTTCCGATTCCATGAATTTCAACGATGATTTCGGTTCATTTGTGATAAATTTACGAACAATTTCGATGGAGTTTTCGGTGATTACTGATTTTGGGCGGCCAGAATATTCATTGACATTTATGTCCTCACAATCATCTCTGAAACGTTTAAACCACTCATGAACTCTGGCACGAGATAGACAATCATCGCCATAAACTTTTTTCACCAATTCAAATGTTTCTTTAAACGTTTTACCGATTTTAAAACAAAATTTGATATCAGATCTTTGTTCGAAACTCATTTCCGTACCGATGACACAAACTACTGGCACTTTAGACGCAATAACTTCGCTTCCACTCAACCGAATGTCACCAAGATTTCACTGGAAGTCAGCTAGGGAGGTAACTTTCAGCGCAGTAACTCATTAAAAAGAGGGCGCCATCAAGTACATTTTTATGACGTTAGTCTTGCTTATTTTAGATTTCACCTTGTATAAGTAACGCATTCGGACCTAGTTTATAAAAAATTAAAGAAAAACTGCTTTGACAAAGAGTGCAGATACAAAGTTGAAAGTATTACTTAGTTGAATTCTCCAAATTTTTTATTACGGCAGCACAACGGCGGTGCATTGAGTCTGCCAATTACTCACATCGCTGCTTCAGAATCTTCAGCATCGCATCTTTAATAATTTTCCAAAGTTGTTTTTGTTACTCGATTTGGCACGGCTATTTTTAAGTCCTCACCAGACCGATTTTCTGAAGTCGTATGGCTGAGCTGGTAGTTCCATAACTTCAATTTTATTTGCGTGAAACCAATCCATGGTCAGTCGATATGAGAACACTAGAGCTCGTACAGAACAGTCAAAAAAAATTGCACAATTTATTTCATCACTGTCTAGCAAAGACTGCAAAATCTAAGTTGGAGTACTGATGACACACTGCTTCACTCCACATCACGCAGCCAAAATGTGATTAGTCCAGAGCGAAGCGTGTAACACATGCAAAGAAGTAAATAATAGAGGGGCACCTTGGAAATCTTCTTTGCCACTGCCCTGCTCTTTGTGGGACCCAACAAATGTGCCTAGGATCAGCATATCTTTCATCCTTGAAGGATATTGCTGACCCTTTTAATTTTGCTATAATAAAGTCCAAGTTGTAAGTGGCTCAAAAACCGCGTTGATATTTACATTTTTTTTTACTGCCGCTGCGGTTTTTTTTAATTTTTGCAATTTATAAAAACCGGAGTTAACACTTTTTAATTTATTTGCAAGAAGTCCTGCGCATTTTTCTCCACAAGGAATTCATTTTTATATGGAATAAAGTGTAAAAAGCCGCCAGAAAAAAAAAATGTTAAAAACCCAGGCACTAATTTTATTAATATTTAACGCGCAAATATTTTATTAACATTTCATGAGCTGAGCATATGAAACATTTCTAAAGATTCAGATGAAAAAATGAAAAACTTAGATGAAAATTTATTAAATTTTTCAAAATATTATATAAGGTACGAAAATGTGTTTTGTATGGTTTTGGTAAAAAATGAACACTGATAAAAATAAGAAAAAAAATTATAACGCGAAAAGCATTGTAAATATCAAAAAATTCACTCAATTACACCCGTCACTGTGTGTTTATGTGAATATGCATCGTGCACGTAGTTACTTTGGTTTATACATACAAGGATTATAATATATATATATATGCACTAATATATGCTTGTAACAAGGAGTATCCGGTCAAGTATGATAAGGTGTAGATTATTGCAGCAATAATAATAGCCATCACATAGCTGAAAGAAGAATAAAATGACAGACCACTGAGAGTTAAATATACGCATATACGCATATGTGTGTGTATACAAGTGTATGTAAATACATAATTGCATGCACATACATACTTACCACAGCTCAGTCTTGCCATTTCAATTATCATTGTCGTCAGCATAATTTCTAGCAATGAGTGTATAAAAATCCTTTGGCGCCTAGTCAAGTTCAACTTGCTTGCAGCACCTAGTCTCATATATAATTATGTTAAGTAAGAAGTACAATACATAAATGCAAACATAAGTATATATTTTTACATATTTTTGCTCGAATCTGCTAAATTTAATATATTTAGCAAAGCAGCAAGCATTAAAGGGCAACCGACCATGAGTTAATGCCTTAATAAGTTGTTACAGGCAGATACATGTAAAAAGTCGCGTAGCCGACGCCTTTTCGAGGCGTTAGTATATTTTTTAACACATCCTACACCATTTCTATTAATTTACTACAAAGTGTAACAGAGTTTGGCAATCTTGGAGTTTTATTCGAAATGAAATTTTCCTTCATCATTCAATGATGCGCAAGCAGAGGACGTTGGCGCAACGTTTTGGTAGTGGCCAAGACCGGCTATCGGTTGTAGTTTTTCTGAAGACATTCTAATGAAGACATTACAATTACAGTTGAGCATTTCAATAATTGTCTTTAGCAAGCAGTTTGGAACTCAACACCGTCCACCAGCTAACGACAAAACCCTTAGATACCTCTCGTAGTTCAAGAAAAGCTAAAAGAAAAACGCTAGGCGATGACCAAAAAGTAGACACCCCGAAGACAAAAAAACTCTGAACTCGCTCGTACAAGAACTCAAAGAATTGCTTGAAAAAGAGCAGCAACCTCAAAGCTCTCCCATAATCTGAGTACTCTCTTTGGAAAGCAGCAAACAAATTCAAAGGACCAATCTAATCACAGTCAGCTATCAAAATGGAAAATAATAAGTGGGCCAAATTGCATCTTCAAAAAGCTCATTCATTTGTTCGTCGCATATTTTTGCAAAAAGGAAAGCTCTAGGTTTAATATTTCGTAATATGTACTGGCTGCTAAACCGCAAATCCACCCTCTCAATGGACAACAAACTTATCCTCTACAAATCTGGGATAAAACCAGTCTGGACTTACGGAATCCAACTGTGGGGTACTGCGTCAAATTCAAACTTGGAAATCCTACAGCGTTTCCAGTCCAAGACTCTACGCACCCTAGTCAACGCTCCGTGGTACGTGACAAATGCCCAAATTCATCGGGACTTAGAAATCCCTTCAATAAAAGAGGAAATACAAAATGTAACCAGTAAATACCGAAATCGACTCCAATCGTACCCAAATGAACTGGCCTCTACCCTCATGTCACCATCATGTGTCTTTTTAAGGTTGAAAAGAAAAACACCAATTCAGCTCGTCCAAGAGCCATCTATAAAATATTGAATTTATTTATTAGAAAGGATATTTCACTGGAAATATTCCTTTAATACTAAAATCAAAGCCACTCTTAAATGTAACCAAATATTTGTAAAATGTCATCTAAGAATTGTAAGTATAGACAGAATACAAAATAAAGTTTAAGACAAAAAAAAAAAAATTTGCTCTCACTTATCCCGAGTCTTTACTCCACATAAAATCGAGCCCTCGCTAAGCAATGCACAAAAAGTCAAAGATACTCTGAAACTCATCCACCAGATGGACCCATCCATACAATTTATTTGGAAAAACAAAATAGAAGCAGCAATAAAAAGGCTCAAAACAAAGAAAGCTTTCGAATGTGATCTCATCACAGGAGAACTACTCAAAGAACTGCCCGATAAAGGAATTTCTTTTCTCACAAATGGGCTGGGGAATAAGTTCGTAGCGTTTTTACCGAAGACTTTTATTTAAACAAAAAAAAAAAATAATAATTATATCAAAAAGTTATTCAATTGTTTATTCGCCGTTGCTGTTTACAACCTCTTCCCATTTCTCGACCAATTTGTTGATGCCGTTCCGCCAAAAACCGCCTGGTTTGTTGTCAAAGAAGTTACTGACTGAAAACAGCTTCAGTGAAAGCTCTTGCACAAGTTCTCACTTTGCACTGCGCTTTTGTAATGGTGGTTTTACACGTACAACTGAGGAAGAGGTCGAATGAAAAACTGTCTCAATGAGGGTAGAAGTCTACTACTTTTGGAAATTATTGAAGAAAGTAAGGGGTTTAAATTTGACTAATTATAGAAAGAACCGCAGGTAGAAAGATTAAAATCTTGGCATTCAGAGAGAGCATTCATAATGGGGCTTAGCAAGCTAATTTAATAAAGGTTAACCCTCGTGAATCATAAAATGCATGCTTTTGGCAATTTCGAACAGCTTGTCTCATTTATTAATACATTGACAGTAGTCGGATCAGCGCCAGCCCCAAAACAATTTTAAACTTTTTGTAGCAGAATGTTCCACAATGTGAAAGTAAGCTGAAAATTTCAAGTATGTAATAGCAAGGCACCGTTTCGAAGGAGTCCAAAGATAATAGTAAAATATACAATACAGTTCATAAGAAGCTACAGCTCACTTTGCTACAAGGTATATAAAATGCGTCTGAACCCCTAATATGCACCAAATGTGGATGGGAACTTGTTTTTGGTGCGAGACATTTGCCTGATAAAATGAGAAAGCGATTTCGGCAAGGCAGCTTCTAAGAATGCGTAACCAATGCCACTTGATGGCAACATACATACACACATCTTCTCTCATGCAACCAGTTGCGCCTTGTGGTATGCTATTTGCATTTTATATTGCGTAGTGTTTCAATAGTTACTTATACGCCCCGCTGTTCACGCGCACTCAAATCAAATTTGCTGCTAGTGATTCATTTCCAATCACAAAGGATTTTGCAGAATTATTCATTGTGTCTCTCACACAATAATTGATTGCAAATTTTGCCGACCCACGCTTCACACTCCCCCTACTGCCACGACGTTTGTTCAAACATTGCGAGTGATTTCATATTGAAATGCGATTATTGTTTTAGTAAAAAACAAAAAACTTAACAAGAAAAATATACAGAAAAGAGAAACACGCAGCCATATTCTATTCATATACATACATACATATGTGTGTATGTAAATGCAATACAATACATTTCTTTGCAATCACGTTGACAATGACCCAAATTGCGTGAGCGCAATTTTTTAAGAAAAATATTTTATTTGAATATGTGGGTACATTATGCATCTCTGTGTGTGTGTGTGTGTGTGTGTGTGAGTATGCATTGACTACCAATATGTGCTACGCAACATAGACTGCGATTGGCTGGCCCGCAACGTCCTCTCGCTGCAAAGTAAACAAATAACCTTTTCTTCCTTTTCAGTTTTCCCCCCTCCTTTTGCCCTTTTTATCGGTTGGCCAATTCGTGCTTGCCAAATGTTTTCCTTCCATTGCCAAAAGCCAAATACTCTACTACTGCTTTAACCACTTCTTGGATGCAGCTGCTACTTATCTCCGTATCATTTTTCGATTTAATTTTTCATGCGGATTTGAGAGTGAAAAATTGCACCAGCATAAAGTTTTGCTGGTAGCCAAGAGCGTTGCTGTTGTAGTGCGCCCTCAAAAGTTCGCATATGCAAGTTGTCCGTATGCATTTTTTATATAAAATTTAATACAATTCCAATACATATACATATACATACATACATAAATACTTTACACATAAATTCATACCATACATACACAGTAAATACATTTAAAACGCCATGTATACAAAATTTGTATGTGCAAGTATATGCGGCTTTGTGTTGAGGGACACATCGTTGCCGCATCATTTTTCAAAGCTTTTGAATTTTATTTTTATGCTCTCAACTTGTCGCCATTGCCGATTTGTTTGCATGCATAACTGCTTCTCATATAATTGGAAAATTATGAAAATGGCTTCGATGATGCAGTTGACAGTATTTCTTATTAAATTCCTTTTTGATTAGAGTGATGTTTTTTTTCTTTTAATATTGTTTTAAGTGCTTTGTTTTCGCTCGAAATTGAATTGTATACTTACAAATATTGATTGGTAATTGACTCTAATACTAAATAATAGAAAATATTAAATTACAAATGCTATGTATGCCAAGTGTAATAATTTCCGCCGTAGTGGTTTGCTATTGCCAGCCGTGAGGCAACTGCTGTTAGAAAATATTTTCCGGTATTTGAAGGCTTCATGTACGCAGTGGCCATTAGACTAGATGGTGTTGAATTTTTTTCAGCAATTCCACTCTTCATTAGACCCATCCGTAAAGTCAATTAACTTGAATATCTGCTAAATTCCCAATGCTGGCACTGCGCTAGGTTAGGTTAGGTCAAGAGGCTGTAAAATCTTTCTAGCGGCTTCTGGGTGTAAAGAATCTGAAATTGTAATTTATTTTTACCAAAAATGGCGCAAAAAAAATGTAGCGATCTCCTGAGAAATAAGTTCTGCTATTCCCTTCAACTCAGGAGGATGCCGATGACCAGGTAAAAACTGAAACTAATTCTGTCAACCACTTCCTCTCAAGCTCATCAGCAATTTCATTTCCCTCTGTATTGCTATATCCTGGAACCCAGATCAGATTGCACACCCAAGATACAAAACACATTCAGCAAAATAAAAGTATTGGAATAAGTTTGGAATTAATTTGGCTTTATTTTCCAAAAAATCTGTTATCGAAATTTTCGAGTGTATTAAGTTTCATAGAGCATTGACAGAAAGATTTAAAACTATTTTTTATTCTTCTTCTTCCTTAGCATGACAGTACTGGATGGACCACTGCTTCCGCAACTACCTTCCTCAAGATTTCTCCATCCGCTATTAAAAGTCACCAGTTTTGCACATTCATCTCTTTGAGGTCGTTGATAACTGCATCTGCCCATCTTTTCTTTGGCCTGCTCTTAGTTCGGTCGTCTCATACGGGTGAAGACCGACCTTAGCTGGTTTGAAAGCTCGTTTTGATGCTTTTTGTCTAGCATCCTTTCTATGTGTTCAAGCCTCCGTATTCGTTGGGTTTTTATGTATTTTATGATGTTTTGCCTTTGAACGAGATGCTCAAGTTCAGAGTTGTATCTTATACGACATGTGCCATCTTCCAGCCTGATTGGACTATACTTAGTCTTGCCTTAAATTTTGTGAAAAATTTTACAATGCGATAAAAAAGTTCCGTTATTTTTGCTTTTGCTCGTATGCGTTGTCTACTCATAAATTATACTCAGTTTCGTGGCAAATTTCGCTTGTTAAGAATGGAGTGGGAAGCTAAGGAAAATTGTGTGGTAGAAGAGCAGGTGAGATTTACGAATTGCTGAAAAACTTAATATTTCCAGAAAGTTTGTTTACCGCACGATCAATCGTTTTTCTCAAACATCTGAAGTGACAGACGGAAAAAGAAGTGGTCGTGCTCGCGTGGTTCGAACCAGTACAGTCATAAATGCCGTTCGAGAAAGAGTTCGCAGAAATTCCCTAGGAAGCAGAAAATCATATCCAGGGAAATAAAAGCGTCGACCAAATCCATGTCAAGTCTAATTAGAGATGATCTTCATATGAAAGCCTTATGCCGCTCAACTGGTCACATTTTGACAGCGCGCTTGAAGGAAATTAGACGACCATCAAAATGTTCACAGATAAGGAAATGTTCACCGTTGAAGAAGTTTTTAATAAGCAAAACGAAAAAATCTATGCTAAAACTTCTAAAGACGCTAAAAACTATGTTCCAAGGGTTGGTGGGGAGGGTCTTGTAAAAGGTTTAAGCCAGGGGCAAAAGTGTACGAGAAGGATGCCTTAGAAGGCGTAGAGAAGCAGTTGAGCAATGGGAGCGTTGGATCTTCCAGCAAGATTCCGCTCCCACTCATAAGGCAAAAGCCATCCAGCAGTGGCCGAAAAACAATATTCCTGGGTTCCCAGCCGCAGAAGATTGGCCATCTTGAAGTCCAGATCTGAATTCATGGGACTACGGCTTGTGATCAGAATTGGAAACCATGGCCTGTCGAAGACCTCACAGAAATTTGAAGAGTCTCAAACGATCTTTGGTTCGAGTAGAGATTTCAATATCCATTGGAAACTGTGCGTACTGCAATAGCTGAATGATCTAATCGTTTGATGGCTTGTGTAAATGCGGATGGTGACCATTTCGAATGAAAATTAAAAAAAAAATTGTTTATACATATATGAGGTGTGCTCAAAAAGTATAGCGAATTTTGTGTTTTTTCAAAAATTATTTATTTATTCATTAATATCTATTTTGTCCCCTTCAAAGTAGTCCCCATGAGATATTATGCACTTGTGCCAACGTTTTTTTCCAATCTTCGAAGCACTTCAACAAATCACTTTTTTTTTATCTTGTTCAGCTCCTCCTTCTATTCCGTCTTTATCTCGTCAATCGTAGGGTAGCGTCGTCCTTTCATAGGCCTGTTCAGTTTCAGGAACAAGAAAAAATCACAGTGGGCCAGATGTGGGGAATACGGTGGCTGTGGCATCATTAATGTGTTGTTTTTGGCCAAAAAGTCGCGCACAAGCAACAATGTGTGAGCAGGGGCGTTATCGGGATGCAAGAGCCAATTTTTGTTTTTCCACAAATCCGGGCATTTCTGGCGGATTGCTTCGCGCTTCGCGCATAACTTGAAGGTATATTCCTTATTGACCGATTTACCCTGTGGCAAGAACTCATGATACACAACGCCCCTGCAATCGAAGAAAACGGTAAGCAAAACTTTTACATTAGACCAAACATATAATCGGTGCTTACACCCTTTCTGGCTGATTAGCCAAGCTCCTCCTTCAGGTTGTGGTGTGCGTCTTGTTGTTGCTCCATAGTTTATGAGGAGCTTTTTCATGGCAGAAATACACTCGGACGTTTGCATTGCCTGCCGAGGGGCGACCGCTATTAGAAACAACTTTTTCTTCATTTTGGTGTTTTACGGAGATTCAAATCTATGTGCCGAATGGTAGTCACGCACCAGTCGATTGGACTAAGGCGGCCGCCTTTTTGTCAGAAGTTTGGACTTAAATAGCTTTCTATTTTTTTATTATAAGAAGCAAAAGAAGGCGTCATGCGAGTTTGGCCAATTTTTTTATTACTTTTTCCTTTTTCCCGCTTGGCAAATATGCAATTTCGCTTATTAGATTTATATTTATTTTCAGCTGGACTGAACGAGTCAATTAGAAGATAAAAAGTAAGTCTCTATTTGTCTGCCTTTACTAGGCTTACATTTCACTTTTGCTCCATACTCTCAGTACGAAAAATTAACTCTAAGGCTTTATTACAACTAAATAATAGATAAATTAAACACACATACATTGGCCAAACTTCTAGTGCTTAACTTCCATGACAAGTTTCTCATAAAAAATCATCTGGCGCTCACCCTCAAAACACACAGCCTAAAAATGGCGAAGAAATTCGGTCAAATACCTAACAAAGGATGTATGCGATAGTTTTATGCATAAGTACGTATGTATGTGTGTAATGAGAGCACAATGACCTTTTATCATAATTCTAGACAATTTGACAGAAATCTAAGCTTATGTAAGAGGCGAACCTCTCTGCTAAATACATATGTACGTGTATTCTACCACCCTAAACGCCAACTGTGCATGACACTGCAGTGCTGTTGTGATTAATGAACAAAATATGCATTGAAATACCAACGATTAAATGTTGGTATATCAACAAGAAAGAGTAAACAGAGAAAATATGATAATGAAATATAAATATTGAGTGTCCCCCTAGAAGAGCCGGTTTTGTTTTGTTTAGTGATATTTTTGGTGCGCGTGCGTTGTTGGATGACAGGGATGCATAATTCATAGAAATAGTTAAAATCTACTAACAAAATGGTACCTTTTCCAATTTACCGTTGTCGTACCTCACGAGAAAGTGTATTGGCTACCATTTCATATCATTTGACGCTCCTGTATTTCTGACTTGGGAGTATTTTTGAAGGAAAGATGTATCCCAATAATTCGAAAGCATTTACTTAGCTGAAATACGTGATTCAATTTCCAAAGAATGAAAATCAACGAATGACTCCAATATTTACGCACGGCCCTCGTCATTCACTTGTGTATGATAGGTCACGGTATTCAAAAATAAAAAAAATACTCGAATGACACAATGAAGGCAAGGAAATTAAAAAAAAATATATGTAAAATAATAAATCAAAAATAAATATTCATATTTTTGTAATGCATGCAGAGATTGAAGCGGTACTAGCACTCATTCAGACATGAGTTACGTATGTGGGCCATTATAAAATTTCGGTTTAGAGTTAAGGCGTTAACACTTATAAGGTTTGTGGCTCTAACTCACACATCGAAAAATATATCATAGAATGTGTCATTTCATTTATATTGCATGGAATTTTTGTTTTTAATATATAAAAATATGGCAACCCTATGGACATACATTTTTTCGGAATGCTGCTGAAATGACAGTTCTTTGGCGGATGAGAGATCACCCTATATATGTATTTATACAAGTGTTATGTATTGGTTTGCTGCGGTAGAGTAGAGCTGACTTTAATTTACCTCCTATACAAGTACATATAAAAATTAGGACGATAAAAAAAAACACAAAAATTTGTTTACTCGATGCTATGCTCAAAATTTGTTCAAATAAAGAAATGCGTATTTATTTTTTGTTATTTTTATTTAAAATTAAATTTTAAGATTAGTTTTTATTAAAGCAGAACTAAGAGAGGAGATTTTTTTCGATTTTTTTTTGATATTTCGAAAGTATGTATAGGTAGGTAGGTAGGTGAAAATGAAATGATATGCGTTTAATTATGTAATTTTATGTAATTTTTTATAATAATAGTCCTCTGCTACAAGCGAGTAGGTGAAATGGTTGAAGTACCACTTTGACACTCCCCAATAGCACTAAAGCGCCGTTTTGATACCATTATGAGACCTCCAACAGGCAGATATCTATAGCCAGCCAGAGCTGTTGATATAATGGAGAAGATTGATTGGATTTAGGTTGGCGCACTGCCCCAGGCTGTCGAAGAAAGGAGCTCCCAGTGACCTTAGTCGTCTAGCTGCCAAATCCGGACATCTACAGTCTCCTTCTTTGAAAGGTCCCCACAGCTTCTGCAATGGTGGTTAAGTGGTAACCCTAGCTTTTCCGCGTGTGTGACGATCGTCCAGTGATCGGTAAACACAGTTACGAGTTTGGAAATTGAACGGCGAGAAGTCTAAAGAACTTGCGTTGTGGGGCCAAAGCGTTTTCGAAATAACACATGAAGGAATGAAGCACCATCTTTTCTGCGCTTTCCTGAGAAATAATTTGTGCCGATGACCGGGTAGGAGGTCTCTGAGGCCAAGTCCCCTTCTAGGCCAGTCCCCTTCCTGGCAAGCTCATCAGCAATTTCATTTCCCTCTATGTTCCTCCTATGTTCTCCAGAGCCTTAATCGCGGCTTGTCTATCGGAGAAAATGTTAATATCTCGCTCACTCGCGCGTTCCTTAAGCATTTTGCATGCCTGCAAGATCGCAAAGACTTCTGCTTCAAAAACACTAGCAGTGTTCCGCAGTTTAAAGGAGACAGATAAATTGGTTGATTTAGATTTACCCCTGTTCAGACTCCCGATTCCATCTTGGAACGGTCAGTGAAGACAGAGTATCAAGCTTCAGTGCAGATTTTCCCTTCGATCCAATCCTGCCTATTTGGAAATAGTCAAACTCTAGTTTTCAGATAGAGAGATCTCTCCGAAGTTCGGAGAAATACGGTGTTAACTGCCCGAAAATAATACCATGTCTCTTGACAGATTGTCTCCAGAGGCCAATCTCCTTTAACCTGATGACACTTTGAGCTGCGATAGAAATGACGGAAAAGTCGATGGGAAGTAAGTGCAAAAGGACATTCAGGGCAGCACTGGGGCAAGTTTTATATGCTCCGGTGATGCCAATGCATGCAGTCCTTTGCACCCTGCCCAGTTTAGTGATATTATAGTCCTTCCGAAGAGCTTCCCACCAAACCTGGCATCCATACGTTAAAATTGGCAAAACCACTGCGCTGTACATCCACAGCACCACGTGTGGCTTGAGTCCCCATTTTTTACCGAACATAGATTTGCAGGAGTAGAAGGCTATACTGGCCTTCTTTACTCCATTTTCAATGTGTAACTTCCAATGGAGCTTGGAGTCAAGTATCACTCCAAGATACCTAACTTCCGATGAGAGCGGGAGAATGTGGTTGATTAATTAGGGAAGTCGAAAGGGTGGAGGCTTATATTTTCTGGTAAATAGCACCAGCTCGGTTTCGTCAGAGTTGACTCGGAGGCCACAAGTGGCAGCCCAGCGACTGAGTACAGCCCTTTCCACCTTCTCAGCCATGACTGAGGGAAACGGTTCTCGAAAGTATAGGCTTTTAAGAATACTGTGCAATTTTTGGAAGGGTATTCCCAAAATTACTACTTTTTTCGGCCAGGTGTTGTCAGAAAAAAAACTATTCAACCGAATCGTCTGAAGTTTTAATACTATATGTTGTTCACAACACCAATGGCTATCGCCCGTACCAGAATCATATTATTATTTTAATTATTTCGTATTTTTTTATTAAAAAACTATTTTTAGTCTCAAATTCAAAACCGCGCCATTTTGGGAAATTTATTTATTTTTTATTTTAGTAGCGGCACATAGCTACAGTCATACTCACTAATAGTTTTGTTTTTGGTTTTTGTGTTTCAGATAAATAGAAGAGCCAAAATGGACAACACCGTCCACGTCCAATTTTTCGGGAGGGTCAAACTTCAGCGGCATTTTTAAAACTAAAAAATATTTGATTTCAAATAGTTTTCTAGCTTACCTTCAGTTTAAGAACAATAGAATCATTTTTTTTTGGTCGCTTACCCCGACTGCTCAACTTGGTGATACTGATACTGAAGATTGTATAGAATTTTCTATGCTTTACCTTTATTTTGAAATGTTGTAACGCGCAAAACTGTTAAAGATCTGTTTTTAAGGCGTAATGCCATCTTTTAATTGCCGTACAATGTGATTCGAAAGCAAGAGATAAGGTTCAGTAAAGACATCTCGCGGGAAATGCTCTGAACATTTCACTTCACCTAATACAAGCACTTATGAAAATATGCAAATAATGGCTGGCACCAAAAAACTATCCTATCCACTATGTGACCTCACAATGGAATTAAGTGCACGCACAGTGACCGACGTATCGTAGTCCCTTAGCGCAGCCCCTAGAGAGCAAAACTCATCCCGTAGGGGACAACTGCGTACTTTTAGTTACATATTTACACAATATATCGGTTTGTGTGTGTGTGTGTGTCTGGTTGTATCTACACAATGTTGCCATTGATATTTTTGCCCACCCTTTTACACACAACGCGGATCAGTTACAATTTAAAAAAAAAAAAATTTTTACATTTTTCGGAAGAAAAACATCTCAAAATTTCAGACAGAAATTTTAATTAATTTTAAAGTTATAGCTTAAATAGTGTGTGTATCAAAGCGTGTGACACGCCAGCAGCAGCTGCTCTGAAACTTTAAACACGTTTTTTTCAAAACCATGTTTTCGAAATTTCGGGGAATCACTGACTCAAAACTATTCAACCAATTTGGCTAAAAATGTAACCCGTTATTCTAGACACACATATCTAAACCCTGGACCTTTAAAACATTTAATTTTTTAATAATAAACTATTTAATTTAAACAATTTATGAAGAAAAAAATAGATTTTGAGAACTTTTTTCACAAGTCCGCCATTTTGTTTTTACTTTTTTATTCTTATGTATATTTTAGGTTCGGAACCTAAAATAAAGTCTACAAAATAATAATCTTTAAGTTTTTTATTTCAGATGACTTTGGAAGGCTGTGTGTTTCCCCGAACCAACTCATCTATTTTTTAAGGACTCCACTTTGACGTCAAAAATTTTAAACAAATTACAATAATATAAAATTAACTTTAAAATTTTATTTTATATGCTTCAAAACATCAATAAAAACATGTAAAAACTTTAAAACAATCGCATTTCATTTTCTTTTTAAAAAAGATTCATGAAACAACGTCGACATTTCGGTCGTTACACTGGACTACTACCATAAGATTCGTTTAGGTACATCCTCCATGTCTACACTTTACATTAACAAATTAACGGGTATATACTGCACTTTTTAAAACATCAAAATATTGAATCTTTATTTGGCATCCGACATTTGTGTACCTCACTCATAGTTGTGCAGATATATAAATGAAAAGTGGGCGTTAATAGTGCCAACAACAGATTTTAGTATATTATTTACAAAAATACCCAATAAGCAAAAAAAGGTTAAATAAATATTAATATATACATACATATGCATAAGTGTTAAATTACTTTGTCCAATGAACCACTCCGAATCATTCGACATCAAAAAGAGGTCTACAACTTATAAATGTTTAATAGTACAGATATTATAAAGGGCTCTTAACAACTATAGATGAAAATTGAAATCATTTAAATGCCCACCATGAGCACGTCTACAGGTAAAATCCGCCAAACAGTCTATTCAAGCATGTCAATGCCTAATTGTTCAGAACGTCCAGATGTTGAAAGTTGTTCAGCAAAACTTTGCGCTACAGCAACAATATTCTCAACTAAACGTACAGTTTTTGCTCCGCCCACCCTTTTTCCATCTTCGTCAGGACCAGCTTCTTGAAATTTTTTCAACAACCTTTGAATTGTCGACTCATTCGGACGGATGGAATGATTAGTTGTATGAGCTTTACGACGACATAGACATAGCGCAGCGAATAAAGATCTAGTGGCTCCGTTGGCTAAGTTATGTCGTCCGAATAGATACAAATGCTCCGGCTCTGAAAGTATTCGATGCGGTACAAGCAGGTAGTAGCAGAAGAAGAGAAGACCTCCTCTGCGTTGGAAAGATTAGGTGGGGAAGGGCTTGGCGCCAGTTGGACACACTAAGTGAAGCATCTGCATTGGGAAGATCAGGTGGAGAAGGACTTGGTGTGTCCAACTGGCGCCGGTTAGCATGAGAAAGAAACGATTGGCGCTCTTTGTTAAACTCGTCCAAAATCGCGTAAGCGATTATCGCGCCAATTAAGAAGAAGAGAATTTCCATCAAGAACTACGCAATCATTTCAGAGCCGCTCTAATATTTCAGTACCACTTTTGTAGAACGATTTATCTTTTGCCCCAAAATAGGCCTCAGTTTCAGTGATAACCTCTTCGTTCGAGCGAAATTTCTTACCGGCGAGCATTTTTTTAGGTCTGCGAACAGCCAAATCTACTCAGTTACGAACTCGTGAAGCTCTACGCGGCCAGAGCTTAACAAACATTGTTTCTGCGCTCATCTCGATCCCGACAACTCCTGTTTAGTGGGTGATTTCAATCTTTCATGTGGACACACAATTGTTTGGGAATCCTTGATGTAAGTGTGTTTGTTATTGTATGTAAAAATTTTTGGACACGCTCCAATGCTAAGCCGTTAAAGTAACATAACATTTTCCGAAGGACACTTTCACGAGTGCCAGCAAAAAAGGACAATGAACTCTTGCCGGCGCTGATAAATGCCGTTGGTCGATTGTAGTTTTTTCTTTGTGAGTGGATAGCCACAGGATGTGTGTGACAAATTTAAATGGTTTAAAGCTTTCTATAATTTTTTTGTTTAATCAGTGTGTGGCATGCACGTATTCGTATATATGTGCAAACATATATGAGTTTGTATGTGCGCCCAGTGTAGCCTGGCATATATGTAGATATATTGAGGTAGATGGTACGTGAATTGCAATTTCTGCTTTGACATTACAGATTTTTGCTATCAACGCACCACAATCTGGTGACCAAGGCAGCGCCAATCAAAATGGATATCGAGGTGTAGTACGAGTGTGTATCTATGCCACGTGTGTTGGCCTGCTGGCAACATGACAAAGAAAGAAAGAAAAAAAAAAAAACAAATAAAAGACACACAAAAAGGACTGGTGAACTGTAACAAATTTGTAGGCCAAGCACCTATTCATTCTAAAAAAGAATGAAACATACAAAATTTTGTAGCCAAAGTATTGCAAAAATGAAAGAAGTTGACTTTACGTTGGCGCCGCTATTGCGTGCCATGAATGGTGGCTGCGGTCGGTAGCTTGCTGAAGCCATGCATTCTCTGCCAGATAGCTTAATTTTTGTGTCTTACTGCTGCGTTGCAAAATATTTTGGTCGAAATCATTGTAAACTGGGTTATTTGTGTTCATCCGGCAAACGAGTTCTATATATCAGTTCATTGAATCTGGACGCAAACCAATCGCATTCGGTTTTTATGCTTTTTCTTTATTGTTCTTGTTTTTCTGTAGCTGCTATTAGTAAATTGTGCGATTTCGTTTCTCTGCGTTTTGTCGACTTTTGCATGCCAGAGTCAGTTTTTGAATTGTAAAAGGCTATCGTAGGCTACATTCATCACGGAATTGATTTTCTGCCGCGCGTAACTTGACCTTGCACTCCCTTGCCCAGCATGTAATGAATTTACGCAATGGATGTTATTTTTTTCATTGATTTGATAGTGTGAGTGTGCTTTTTTTTTTTTGAGGATGTCACGCCATATAAATCTGCTCTTTTAGGTTAGATGAATGAATGCATTTGAGTAGGTTTGCTAAGTCAGAGAAATTTTGCAATCACCCATCACACACAAGGCCTGAGAAAGATATCGTTTAATAACGCATCTTCAATTTGGACTGAGTATGACACCCAAGGGGGCCGGCCATATGTTTATTTATTTATTTTCAAAAAGTCAATAAACTACAAAGGTTCCTACTGGTTAAGACTATAACTTAGAACTAAGTATAGAAAGACTTCGACCCAACGGCTTCAATAGCCCAGGGCGGTAAAGCCAATTGCTCCAGGCACGTTGCTGGTAAACCAACAACAACCAGAACATGTCGCGATAAAGTTGCTTGAGGGTTTCGTATGCGACCCCCGCTGCAAGCCGATAAAAGTTCAATCCAAAAACCTCGTAACTGCAGAAGGCAGCTCGGAAGTAAATCTCCAACACTCAAAAGCAGCCTCGGGCGTGCTTACGAGAAGATTTAACCAAGAACTCTTGGATGTAGCGTTCATTCAAGAACCATGGGTACGTAAAGGAGTCGTTGTGGGACTCCAGAATGTAAACCGTAAGTTGATATATGCTGCTAACAGTGATCACCCCAGAGCGGCGTTGATAATAAATAATCAACTAACCTTTACCACAGTTCATTACAGAAGACCTGGTGGAAATTTGGGTAGAAGTGCCAACGAGCAAAGGAAAGCATGAGGTAGTACTTGCTTCCACTTACCTTCGAGGGGATGACATTACTGTTCCTACAAGGGAGCGTCAACAAAAACGTCTCCGGTGGATCCTCTGTTGTGATGCAAATGCGCACCACACAGCGGGGGGGGAGCACAAACATAAATCCTAGAGGTCAATTCTTGAATTTCTACTCAGGCATAATATATTTATCCTAAATCGAGCCACCGAACTGACTTTGATTAATGTAATCAGAAGAGATTTCCTTGACATCACTCTCTCGAGTCATAATGCTTTGTCCGAAGTCTCAAATTGGCATGTGTCAGAGGAAATCTCTATGTCACAGACATATTAGGTTTGATATAGGTGCGACCAAACCACAAATGACAATTTACAGAAGCCCCAGGAAAACTAATTGGGATTACTTTCTCTTTAGTTTAGAATAAAGTGTTAACTGCTCTAGGCGTCATGTCCAGCTTATATCAGAGCTTGAGTTCGAATCGAACGAACTACACCCATTGAAATATGTGAAAAAGAATGCCTTCGCAGAAAAATGAGAGGTACTCACATTTACACACTTGTGGTGTGCGTCTTGATGTTGTTCCACAAATGGAGGGACCTATAGTTTCAAGCCGACTCCGAACGGCAGATATTTTTTGTGAGGAGATTTTTCATGGCAGAAATATACTCGGAGGTTTGCCATTGCCTGCCGAATGGCGACCGCTATTAGAAAAAACTTTTTCTTTATTTTAATCTTTCACCAAGATTCAACCCACGTTCTCTCTAATTTCCGGATGGTAGTCACGCACCAATCCATTCGGCTACGGCGGTCGCCTCTAAATTGGCAAATGCTTGCCTAAACCTTCTGAACACGTTAGGGAATCTCAACACAGTAATACTAGGCTGGACTCCGGAACATGAAGGACATGAGGAAAATGAGATGGCTGATAACCTCGCAAAACGAGGAAAAAATATGCAACTTACTGGTCCTGAGCCTTTCTGTGGACTCACAGAAAACCACATTAATGAATTTCTTGGGAAATGGGAGGAAAGGAAGTTCGCCGGACACTGGCTAAATTGTGCCAGTCAGCGTCAAGCCATACAATTTCTAAGTCCTCAGTAGAGGAATATCTGACAAGCTACTCTCACCAAGCAGAGTATATCTGCGTTTTTTAACTAGATATCGCACAGGTCACTGCAGCCTGAGGTATCATTTAAATAATATTGGTCTATCTGAGACACATGCCAGCCGTTTTTGCGAAGGCTCAGAATATGGGTTCTGTGCAGTCAAAGACTTTACCTCCTTGGTGGTACCGCAGTATCTCCATGCACTCTTTAGAACAACAAACCTAAAATTGTGCTAAAATTTTTAAAAAGCCTAAAACTGTAGAGATACAAAAATAAGCCTTGCGCAAATAGATCAATTCTGGTCGCAGTGCCAGACCTTCTAATAATAATAATAGCATTAAATAATAATAATAATTAGCATTAAAATAAAATTGAATTTAGTAATTTAGAAAAATCAAGCATAATAGAATTCGATTGATTTCACGAAGTGAACGCACTAATGTGGCATTTCTACGTAATTCGTACTAAGGGTCGTGACGTAAAAAGGAAAACTCAAACGAAGTGTTCTCGCAAGAATAAGAAATTGGATAGCTAACAGTAATGCCGAGCAATCAATTACACCGCTTACCAAATAATGCACAAAGGACAAGGAAAGAATAGTCCTCCTGTTAATCAAAAGGAGGCGAGAATTGTACAGAAGGATCGGAGTGAAGAAAGCGAATATTTAAGGAAAACCTTTTGAATACGCTCAAATCTATCAATAGCAAATTTATGTTGAAGTCGTTAGATGAGTTCAAAGCTTTGGGCGAACAAAAGATGTATAGAGTGACTTCAGAGTGTAGAGATCTTTGAAATTGGAACTAATAGTATATTTCGACGAACAAAGCCCGACCTTAGCATATGATATAGATATGATAAAATTTATGTGGTTGCTAAATAAGAAAAAGGCATCAAAGATTACAGCAAGGTCTTTGATCTCGTCAACAGGCTGAGAGAGAGAGTACCAGAGATACTGTATGAAGTTCGTACTACGTTACGTAGTTTCGAGAACGTAACGTGAAAACATTTATTTATATTGAGATGTAGATGAGACCGACAACACCAGAAATGAAATCTATTAATTTCTAATTGAAGTCTTAAAGCATCTTCAGAACTCTTAATCGAAGGAAAAACTTTTAGGGCGTCCGCGTAAAGTAAGTATCTATGTTAGCATGTGATAATGTTTGCAATGTGTTTTCCCTTCATAGTTGTCTGTGTTTAGACCAACTGTTTAATAAGGGATTTGTTTGAAATTTCCAAAAAAAACGCTTTGGTTATTCTGACTGCTTATGCTTATTGTGAGTTTTGCTCACCAGAGCCCGGATTCACGTAACAATATCTGCCAAAATTGAACTTATAATTGGTTCTATTTCCCTTCTAATTCTATTTGGGGGGGAAAGTTGGTTTCGATAAATATTCAACTAGTTACGCCGGACACTACGGCTGTCTTTGGCTACAGAAAAATAACTAAAATCTGTGCCACTAATAATCTGTGGACAAATTATAGACTCGACATGGTAGCCACAATTGGACACCATATGTCCATGGAAAAAGGCCTAAGTGTATCCCTATCGTTTTCCCATATGCTCAGCATAGTAATAGCGCATCGCTTAACGGGGATCCAAACTGAGTGGAAAGGCTATATTTTAACATCATACAAAGGGTGATCAGTTTAGGGGCATTTCTTTAATTGGGGTTTTTTGACATATCACGCGTGACTACTGTCAAACTAAATACATAATTTTCTTTAGTATTCATTGACATTTCATCATGGAAAGACTTACGCCTCAACAACGTTAACAAATCGTATGGCCGTCAGAGCCGCGTGAGCTTTTGCGTGACTACCCCTCGGACAGAGCGGATATATGAGCCAACTTTTTAAAGTAGAAGTGCCCAAAAGTAGATGTGAATGGTGTCAGTGTTTGTCCGCAGGAAAGATAGGCATTCACCCACAAATAAGAAAAGATTATAGCGGACTAACTACGCGGACCTCTTTTTTACCAGCTATCTGTCGAGGGTAAATACATATCCAAAAGGGATTTAAAACATACTCATAGCAAATTTTTTAATTACTGAAGACATTTATTTATTTGAAAATTGAATAATGATGGTTAATTTGTAGATATTCGCTGTGATAGTTCGATGATATACTGGCTCTACGACCCTTCGATTTCTTCTGCCTCGTTGTGAAACTATAAACAAAGCTACGTTTTTTATAAATATACAGTTCATGCTACAAAAAAAAAAAAACACGTAAAAACATGTGCCACAATTCTCACTCGAGCTATAGAGAAATTCCAGGTAGAGATGTTTCAGTTCTGGGACTAAAATGGAGTTTATATTGCTCTCTAAGCCGTTTTGATACTCGATTTAGTTTGGGTTATAGAAAAGTTCAGTTTTAGAAGTTCGAGCTATGGAAGTTTGACTTCAACCCAAAGTTTCAAACCTTGTACAAAAATTTCAAAGTTCTATCAAAAGTTTATACTTTTTAAGGGAATTTTGCTGGCTGAGGATGCTAGGGTTGTTCTTCTATATAAAAAAACTAGAGCATGTACTTTTTATCGAAGAAAAGGCGTGACGTCTAAGGGGGAAAATAGTCAAAAATCAATGATACTACATTTTTAGTCACTTGAAACTTGCCATTTGATACACTAAAATTGAAAAGGTTATAAAACGGCATGCTTAAAGTTTAGAAAAATTATACAAATTCTGGTTAAAAAGTTCAAATTTTGATGATATTTTGAAAACTTGTGTACAAAGTTTGAAATTTTATATTATTTGTTTTTTTTTTTGCTGTAGTACGAACTGCGTTACAAAAAACTAGTGATTACAATTTTGCAACGCGGTGTATGAGAAGACATTGAAGTGGTTAGGGCAAGCATAGATAAGTACACAATACTCCTACTTTTCTCCCGGCAACAAAGCTTTTACTTGCACCAAATGAGAAGGAATGCCATCATTGCCATCAAGAAGAAATTCATTTGGGGTATTTTGTCTGCGGAAGACTTGCCAAAGTAACCTGGTTTCTTAGATGGAATAATCACTTGCGAAGTAGCTTGCGCTGGATGCACAGGATATATGGGTTGAGGCGGTTGGGCGTGCTGAACAGGTTGTATGGGAATGCCGCCAACTGTCGCTGGTTGTACCACTGCTGGATGCAATGCAGTTAGCTGAGGTGGCTGTTTATTGATGTCTTGAGCAAGTGGTGCTTGATTAACTATTATTACCGGATGGGGTTGAGCAGATTGCTGGGATGAAATGTTTTAGAAATATTGGTAAAAGAAAAACAACAATCATGTATTTGAACAAGAGACTTACTTCACCTGGTGCCGCTGGGGCTGCTTGCACGTCCGGATTCTGTGGTGCGTTTTGATGTTGCTGTTGTGGTGTATTCGGTTGATCTACAGGACGCTTAATCTGTAAAAGAGAATCTAGTATACCACCTGTAGGTGGTGATTGCACCTCTTGTGTTGTGCTATTTTTCAACATATCATTCCTATTAAATTCGTGAAGCCTATGAATTAGTGAGCTATACAATGATGTTGCTTGTTCTGGGGATTGTTGTTGGACTGGTGGCGGGGATCGAGGTTGTTGTTGAACAGATTCAGGAAGATGTTGCACGGCTGGTTGTGAGAAATGAACGTGACCAGGTTGAGGAGGTTGTTGTTGGGCTGCATGTGGGATCTGATGAAGATACTCTAATTGAGCAGAATTCTGGTCGGCTGGTTGTGGTAATTGAGGGTGATCAGGTTGTTGTTCGGCTGGTTGTGACAGTTGATGATACCCAGATTGAGGAGGTTGTTGAACCACTGGTTGTAAGAGATGAGGATACCCAGATTGAGGAGGTTGTTGAACCGCTGGTTGCGACAGTTGATGATACCCAGATTGAGAAGGTTGTTGAACAGGTGGTTGTGAGAGTTGATGATACCCAGATTGAGGCGGTTGTTGAACCACTGGTTGTAAGAGTTGAGGATAGCCAGATTGAGGAGGTTGTTGAACCGTTGGTTGCGACAGTTGATGATACCCAGATTGAGGCGGTTGTTGAACCACTGGTTGTAAGAGATGAGGATAGCCAGATTGAGGAGGTTGTTGAATTGCTGATTGTGGAAATTGTGGATGTCCAAGTTGAGCGGAATTTTGTTCGGCTGGGTGTGGAGCTTGGAGCAGTGGGTATTGAGGTTGTCCATATTCATTAGGTTGATGTTCAGCCACATTTGGAGATTGAGGTGGTAATGATAATAGCTGAGGTTGTTGTGATGCAATTGGTTGCTGTTGTTGAGTCTGATGCTGCATATGTTTAGCTACGGCATGATGCAAAACTATACCACCTAACGTTCCCATCGCCATGCCTTCTGCATTGGTTTAAAATAAAATAAAATAAAATAAAATTAAAAAAATAAAATTAAAAAAAAAATAAATAAATAAAAAAAAATAAAAAAAAAAAAATAATAATAATAATAAAATAAAATAAAATAAAATAAAATAAAAAAAATAAAATAAAATTAAGTTAAATAAAATAAAATAAAATAAAATAAAACAAAAAAAATAAGTTAAAGAATAAATTAAAGCAATTAAATTAGACAAAATAAAATAAAGTGAAATAAAACAAATTAAAGTAAAATAAAATAAATTGCAGTAAAATTAAATAAAGAAAAATAAAGCGAAATAAAATAAACTAAAAAAATAAAAGAAATAAAATACATTTAAATTAAGCAAAATGAAGCTAATAATAAAAACGTAAAGCAAACTAATTAAAAGAAACAAAATCAATTAGATTATGCAAAATAAATCAAAACTTTAATGAAGTAAAAAAGTAAATAAAATAAAATAGAATAAATAAAATAGTAAAAGAAATAAAATCAATTGAATGAATGAAAATAAAATACAGTTAAATTAAGCACAATAAAAGAAAAAAGAAATGAAAATAAAGTAAAGAAGTAAAATAAAATAAAATACATAGCATGATTTGTTATTTGCTTATATATACATACATATATACATATGGCCTTAACCCAAAATAAGTATATTTCAGCTTTACGCAACAGAGATCAAATAACAAACATAGATACACACATTAAAACGCCCATCATATACATACATATAAGGAGCGCAAAATTAATTACGCTTATCGGAAATTTCGTCATAGGTTCATCACATGACGCTTGTGTACTACATAGAAAGCTGCAGAATACAAACATTCATTCCATTACTCAAAATCATATTTTTTATATATTATTTGATAAAAAAGTTATTCAAAAACAAAGTTGAGTGACAATTTTGCGCCACTTTATATGAGAAGTGTAAAAGTTTTTTTGTTTTTGTCGCTGCCCACCCATTTTCGAATCAGTTATGTTTTAAAAATAAAATCGGCAGCCAAAAATGATTATCTTTAGTTGAAACTAGTGAAGTTGGATTGATTTAAAAGCTCAACAATTGGTGTGAATGCGACCCAGTTTATTATGATTCGACAGCTCTAAATCTATCAATTTTAGGCCATTAGTGTAAATAGGTATTTTCAATTGGAATCAAGGGAACCCGGTGGTCTCGAAATTCGATATTTCGAAGGTATAGTATTTTAAGAATATACTTTGACATTTTCATATTATATCTTCTACAGCCCATCAACTAGGTAGAGAGCGGTCTGCGTGCTCCTGTAAAAAGAAAACCACTGGAATTCCGAAAAAAATGCTTTATTTGGGGGAAACCTTGCCGGACATTCAAAAAATTAGTAACCTTTCTACATATTTTTTTCGATTTGTTTATGTTTGTCAATCTGACACCGAAATCGAAAAAACCTCTTTTAACAGCTCACGAGCAAATAAAGGTTTCCAGTTCTCATTTAATGATGTACTCAAGAGCCTTTCCGCCTTGGCAAATGACCCAACTCCTGGAGAAGATGGCCTCCTTCCTATATTATTTAAAAAACTGTGCTAAATCGTTAGCAAAACCATTAACAATTATCTGCAATAAATCACTAGCTTCTGGTGAATTTTTAAATAATTGGAAAAAATCTTTTATCAGCCATAGTATCCTACTTAAAGTGCTGGGTCCAATCGGTCTTCATCCTAGCTTTCTTATGTGGCTGGCATCTTATTTAACAGATATAACTCAATTCGTTCGTATAAATAACACAAAATCTGATGCCGTACCTTAAGTTAGCCTTCTTGGGCCACTATTGTTCTTAATAGTTGTTAATTATATTCCAGACTTTTTGAGACATCACGTTGTCTGATGTATGTAGGTGACCTGAAAATTTACAGTCGGATAGAGGACGTAACTGACTGCATAAGACTTCAAGAAGACTTAACAAGATTGGAAGCTTGGTGTAATGATAACTCCTTACCTCTTAATGCTGGTAAATGCCAGCACATTTCCTTCAGTAGACCCAAAGATTGATTTGGATTACAAGTTGGGCATTTCTACCATCAGAAAATGTATGAAAAGAAAGACTTGGTGGTCATATTTACATCGAAAATGTAGTTTTCTAAACATATAGACTTTATGATTGCCAAGTCTAGATTTATGCTTGCCTTTGTAATAAGGAATTCAAGGGAGTTCCGGGATATTTTTAAGCGAAAGAATATGTATTTTTCTCTTGTTAGATAAAACCTCGAATATTGCAACATTATTTGGAATCCCTTCTATCAGGTCACTCCATAAGTTCGTGCGTTTTTTAAAGGTGGTTTTAAAATTAATAAAAAATATGTTAAAAGTATTTATTAATCATTGGAGCCAAAATACGGTTCGATATAAGGGATAGCTTCTTTTGAGGAGTAGTTCTTGTTACTCATATGGGATTGAAGTCCACGGAAAAGGTGATAATCATAAAGTGCAATATCCGGAGAGTATGGTGGATGGCTCCCATCCGAGCTCGTTCAGCTTGCCTAATGTTTGCCTTGCGGTATGAGGTCTTGCGTTGTCGTGGTGAAACAAAACTTTGCGTCTATTCACTAAAGTCGGTCGATTTTTGTTAAGTGCCTCATTCAGGTTTGATAGCTGATGGGAATAATAATCAGCAGTAATCGTCTGGTTTGGTTCCAGAAGTTCATAATAAACAATACCGGGAATATCCCACCAAATAGACAGGAGAGTCTTCTTGGGGTGAAGGCCATCTCTAGGGGTCGGTTCTGGTGTTTCAGCTTTATCTAACCATTGGCGTTTGCGAACAGGATTAGTGTAAAGGACCCATTTTTCATCACCAATAGCGGTACGGTTCAAAAAACTTTCATTTTCAAGCCGTTGCAGCAGCTGAGAACACACATTCACTCTCTGCTGAAGGTTGGCGACGGAAAGTCCCATTTTCCTAGCTTTGAAACCTTTCTCAACTGAACCAGGTGTCTGTGAGCTGTTCCCTCTGAGCTATCATATCGACTGGCAAATTTGGATCAGCTTCCACTAGCTCGAGCAAGGCGTCTGAGCTAAAGACTTCAGGACGACTAGCGCGCGGGGCATCCTCCACGTCGCAGTTACCACTTCCGAATTTTGAAAACCACTTTTGCGCAGTCCTTACACTCACGGTATCCTCTCAGTTGTTGCATTTTTACCAGTTTTATAAAAAAAGTACAAAATATGCCTCTTATACGCGTTCGAAGATTCCATTTTGTTTTTTAACAACACGTGCTTCTATCCGCGATTAAAATCACTTGTTGAATGCACAATATATCAAAGAAAATATAAATAGTTCCGTTATATTCCGTGAATAATTTTTTGTATGCAAAAATCTTACAAAAGTGAAATTATGGGTAAAATACGCACGAACTTAAGGACTGACCTGATATATGGGTTCATCTTTAAGAATTGAGAAGGTTCAGAAACGTTTCACTAGATTTGCTATTGATTCACTTAGTTGGCCTTGCAGTTTGCCCGCATATAAAAGTAGATGTCTTTTGTTAGCATTGCCATTTTTAGATATGCGGAGAAAAATTTCATCGGTAATGTTTATAAGGGACATAGTTACGAACCATATCAAATGCCACTTCTTGCTGGAGCTAATACTTTTTAATAGTCCCACTCGTAAGCTTAGACTCAGCAATATGTTCCATTCACCTTATCACAAGACAAAGTTTAGTCGAAATGAACCACTTGCACGTTGTATAAGGCAGTCTAAACAATTATATAATAATTTAGATATATTCTCTAACGCACGAGAGCCTCTCAAGTCAAAATTTAATCTGTAGATACACTTTTTGAATTGAGACTAATGTATCTCACAGTATTGTTTACAATACACAATATTGTATTTAAGCATTAGTATTAGTAATCTATTTGAGTTGTACTTTAATGGATGAAAAAATGAATAAATATAAATGGAATGACGAGACAAGTTTTATGCCAGAATTCAGACAGTTATCTTTTACCACTATTCACAAAGTCATTGCTAGTTGCCGTTTCGGGATGAACACTCTGAAGTCATCAATATTTGTACTAAATATTTTTTAACAAAACAGTAATAATATTTAATAAAAATTGTATGTTTGATTTATCAGCTAAGAGATTATATTATTTAATTTAATTTTATAAAGCGCAACTTTATATCTCGTAACAATTTTATAAACTTTTTAGACTTAATGATATTAAGTAATGATTTTCATGAATATTTATGTTGAAAAATATTCCTGGTCTAATAGTCGCTAATAGTGATTAGCGGCTGTTGTCTGTTTTTATTTTATTTTTCTAATTTTTTACGATGGTGGAGTTTTAAAAAATTGCATAAACTAAATTTAAGTAAATTAACTTTTAATTGCGTTAACTTTGAATAAAATATTTTCTGCCAGGATATAAGCACGAAAAGCTTTTCAACACCCAATTTGGCTCTCGAACCCACCGAGTAAACTCTTTACGGCAGCAACTGGCTTAGTGTCTGCTCCTTGTGGCAAAAGTGTTTGCAACAGCAGCAAAGCGGCGAAGCTGCGCGCGAAATTCGCGGACTTGACATGCATTATTTTTTCAAATTTATAATAGAATATAAGAACTATATGTACTTTATGCAAATATAAAAATTCTAGTTCGATCCGCGTTTACAGAAATAGATAATGACACCTCGACTTTGTGCCTTAAACTGTCGCAATTTCGGTGTTGGCTTGAGATTTGGCATTCAAAATAAAACATTGCGGCGATGGCCATTCGATTTGAGGCAAAAACGTTGGAATGTTTACCAACGGGCCCTACAGTCAGTTTCAGCGACGAATAGAAGGCATCCGTATGGTTTCACTTTCAATATTTTCTGGCTTTATACTATGCAGTTAGTAGCGTGCAGCCATTTAACCAAATATTGACTTCATTTAGATTTGAACAGTTGTTTTCAGAATTTTTTGAGAATAATGAAAATATGGCTAATTTTGTATATGTATGTGTGTGTACATGAATTAAAATTAATAATGAAAGTTCAATATTCCAAAAGTGTAAAGCCTGCCATTTCTGTCGTATGTTTAATATGTATGTGTGTATGTATGTATACTAAACGATCAACTCATAAGGTGTCGAATACTTAACTACTCCTGAAAGAACCGTCTTAACTATTAAGAAAATATTTTAATTTACAATAATACAAACTTTTTTTTGACTCACTGAAATTTTTCGATATAAGATATCGAATACTAACGCATGTCTTGAGCAGTTCCAAACACAAGACGATTACCCAATCGTGTCATAAGGGGGGGAAATAATAATAATGAAATTAGAAAAAAATTCATGAAAAAACTAATATTGTACAATATTTTTTTACCCATTTAAGTGTATTTCTTTATGGTATAGTCCGCTGGGGTGCATTCATTATCGGAGATCTTTTTCTTTTTAGAATCCATATATCGGCAGTCTGGTGTTAGGGACTGCACTTTGTGTGTACTGGCAGTACAGAAGTAATAACTTCTACTCTTCTGTTAGTTCTGCCTTCTTCAAACTGGATAAAGAAGCAAAGTGAATGGGTCTGGTGGTGAACGAGGACAAAATGAAGTACCTTCTGTCATCAAACAAACAGTCGACCAACACGCGTATCGGCACCCACGTCGATGTTGACAGTTACGATTTCGAGTTTGGAAAAGATTTCGTTTATTTAGGAACCAACAGCAACACCAATAACAATGTTAGCCTTGAAATCCAACGTGTAATCTCTCTTGTCAGCAAGTGCTACTTTGGACTAAGTAGGCAATTGAGTAGTAAAGACCCCTCTCGACGAACAACATCAACACTCTACAAAGCTCTCATCATGCCCGTTCTAACGTATGACGCAGAAGCGTGGACGATGACAATATCCGATGAAACGCCGCTTGGAGTGTCTGAGAGAAAGATTCTACGGAAGTTTTTTAGAACGATGGAATGATTAGCTGTATGAGCTTTACGACGACATAGACAGCGAATAAAGATCCAGCGGATACGTTGGCTGAGTCATGTCGTCCGAATGTATACACACGCTCCGGCTCCGGCTCTGAAAGTATTCGATGCGGTAGCAGAGGAAGAGGAAGGCCTCTTATGCGTTGTCACACTGCCAACTTGTGACACTGCCAAAGTTACACTCGAACTTTTGGCTACCGTTTTTGAAAACCGAATAATCAGCCGAATTTCCGATATCAATTGGCCGCCTCGGAGCTGCGATTTAAGCCCGTTGTACTATTTTTTGTGGGGAACCGTTAAGGACAAATGCTATGCGAAGCATCCAGAGACGATTGATGCTTTAAAACACGAAATCGAAGTTGCCATTCATGAAATTGGAGTCCAAACAATCGAAAATGTGCTTAAAAATTGGGTTGATCGAATGGCTTACTGTAAAGCCAGTCGTGGCAGTCATTTGAACGATATTATTTTTTATTCATAAATGTCAATGTTCAATCTTCAAAATAAAAAAAAAGTTTGAAAAAATATTGATTAGTTTTTTGTTATAGCCGATTCAAAAAGCAAATTTATTTATTGTTTATCTTTAATTTTAAGTTTTTACAAGAAAAATATCAAATTTACTAAAGTTTTAACGAGTTTTAGAAAGTTTTATGCTTTGACGAGTCCCGGGATCAACAATTATCGCTATCAAACACAACCGCGGAGAGGACAGTGCATATAGTCATAACTTTTTAGCTTAGATTGCGCTATGTCTGGGCTTGGTAAGAGTTTCACAAAGTTTCTCAGCTCCTTCCTGTGTATCGACCAAATTTGCTACAACGATCAGTAAAAAAACCTATTACCTAAACTCCTCCTAGTAAGGTTAGGAAGTGTTTTTGAGCCCATGCTGAAACTTTCAGAATAAAAACAGGAAAGGTAACAAGATTCATCCAGTTATAATGACCATGTACCTTAACCTTCCATTGGGCATCCAGGTCTGGCCAGACCATTTTCGAATTTGGACGTAAATTAAATATGTTTCTAAATTAGCCAAATTTATTTATCTATTTTCTATCTTTCTATTTTAAAAAGAATCCTCAAACAGGACGAAAAAAGGGATTTAAAAGGTTACACCTTCCTTTGGGCACCTCGGTCTGGCTGGACCCCTATGTATTTACATGCATTTGTATGGGGATATGTGGTAATTGCGTCACATTTACAGTCTGTGTCAGAAGAAAAGAACCGGTTTTTTTCTTGTAACTTCAAGATATATTTCGTTTTGCTTTTTGCTGCAGAATAGTCCCACTCAAGGGCTACGACGCCAGTGCTAACTCAGGTTACTGTCGTTCAAAACTTTCCCGTAAACGCAACCAAACAAAAATGAGCGAAAAGTACGCGAGGCGTTTTGAGGCGGTATTTTTATGCATGAATTCGAAAGGGTCGAAATTATCTTACGCTGCGGCTGCAAAAGTAATTAAAAAATCAAAAAAGTTTATTATGATGTGGAATCAGTTGTATAAGTGTTGATGACTTTTCCGAGCGCGGCTTGAAGCGAGTGACGACAAAAAAGCAGCTTCTTTGTGACTACGCCAAGCACGATCAGTTCTTGATAAAAAGGGGATAGATGTGAGTAACAACACCATCGACTGAAAGAGGCGAACATATTCTACAGTCCCACATCATTAAAACCGCTGCTCTCAGAAAAACACATTGAGAAACAACAAAACAAGAAAATGGCGTCACAGTATTGCACTGGCCTTCCCACTCCCCAGACGCTAACCTCATTGAAAATATGTGGGGAATTATGAAAATGGATCTTGCCGGAAGGTCAGTCCATGATTTTAAGCTACTCGTGCGTCAAGTTCGCAAAATCTAGTCCTGTTTGTCGACGAGCAACGCAGAAAAGCTGGTTCAAAGCATGAAGAAGATGCCAGGCTATACTGAACAACGATGAAGACTACACGGCTTATTGAGTAATTGCGACTCGTAGTTTTGTATCATACATACTTTCATGTAAACAATTTTTAAATATATATCTTTATACTGCATGAATAATCGAGGTTCCTTTTTTCTAACACAGGCTGTATAATTAATTTTTAGTATCGCAGGAATATATTGGGGGCAAGCAAAACATGTATAAGAGATATTTGAGTGCTATTGACATACTGGATTCTTGCATACAATACAATAGAAACGAGTGTTTACCTAGACGAAACTTTTCATCTCCGTGTAGAAAAAGACTACAATCTCTCTTCTTGTTAGTATCTCGACTCCAGTTGGTTGGTTGACCACAATATTCTCAGGGACAGCAATTGGTTTATTGAAAAATGGTGCCATAACCAAACGAGTAGTGAATTGAGAAATAGCTGCTGGATTAATCATACGATTTTCGATGTTTACAAGGACCAATGTGTTCGATAAAGTCGTCAAAAAATTTCGTCTCACAACTTCAACTTAATAATAACTTTAATTTAAAAATAATTTTATTATTACTGTTTATATATATATATTTAATATTATATTTTACATTTAAAATATGATAGCAAATGCAAGAAAAAAAGAAAATATTATAATTTTGATTGCTATTAATTCCAAATCTTCTCTACACTTAAACTTCGAAAAAAAAAATTATCCCACGATTCATATCAAGATGTTTTCGATAGTTAAAAAACACCGGGCCATCAGGATTGACATCCCGAGTACGTATTCATGTACATACATATATACTCAGTTGTATTAAGAATGCACTCATGCATTACTATTTTACTGTAATAACTAAGTCTCCCTCACTTTAAAATTTCCCTTCAAAATATAAACAAAATAAAAAATATAAGTCAATAAAAAGAGAGGCAACCCAGCGCGAAAATATGGAAGTAGGGGGAACCATGCCTTTGTCCAGAGCTTTTAGGAGTGACTGTCAAATTTTGATAACAAATTGTGGGTTCATTTTAACACAACTAAAAAAGAAATAATGGCAATAAAACAAACGATCAAAACCAAACACGAAACTAAGACAAGCTAACCAATTTTTTTGCTGCTTAGTCGAAGTTGGTAAAAAGGTTGAAAAATTGATGTTCTCTCACGTACGAGTACTTTATGTTCTCGTATGTACTGCTCGAATAGCGCAGTAAAGGCAGGGGCTAGGATTTTTGGCTAGTTCAACGAATTGTGGCAGCCACTTCTTGGTCGTGCTAACCGGCATCTCCAACACGGAGAGTACTTTTCTCTTTCTCTGCGACCACCAGCAAATATCGTATGATATATTTTTAGGTTGTGTTTTATCGCATGAATCTACATGAACATAAATAACGAATGCGTGATGTATGGCTTGAATACTCATATTTTCGCTACAGTCACTTTGGATGTGTATTGTTGCGGTTCTACGCATTTTTTATTTTTTTATTTAATTATAATAATACTAACAAGGTCGGCTGGTTGCAGCGTTCATCGGGCCAATGATAGCTCAAAGGCGTTTAAAGGGGCTTCTTAGGTTGAAAATGTCGTAGTTCATGATAATCGTTGGAATCATAATCGAATATATGTAGTCAGATAGCGATGCGGTGTGACTGACAATAAACCTTTTTTATACCTCTCTTCTTGGCTCGTATCTGGAGTATGCTAAAATAATCTGGTGCCCTTTCCACCAATTCTACGTTGATAGAATAACATCGCATCCTATACCTTCGCATAATCGATCGGTGCAAGGTCCCAAGAATACGGCGGATGCTGAAGGACCCTTATGATGGTAGTTAATTTTTTCCGCCAATTCACACCTGGTTTGGCGACTGTTCTTCTCCAAAAGGTTTTTCTTCAAAGGCCTTCTGCTGCGGAACGTGTTATCGACGTCAAAGTGTTGATTTTTACCTCCTGGGTATTCCAAATATAAGCCTCAAAATTAATAAAAAATTAAATACTTCAAAAATACAATTAACATAGCTTTGTGGAGCAGAAAGAGTTCTATCGAATGAATACCTACCCTTTGCTAAACAGCAAACAAATCGTTTTACAACAAAAGAAAAAAGTATAATTTCTGTAAGAAATTATTGTTTCATAGATTAAACAAAATAAATAAATAACGAAATTCTGTGTTAGTTATTTAGATGATCCAAAAAAGTTCTTAAATAATGGTTTTCATTCAACTTTTATAACTTTTTTGCCCCGCTCGTAAATTTGCAACATTTTTTTTCGGCCTTTGTGCATTTTCCCAATAACTTGCAACTTGCTATGTAATTTGAAGAGCTTTTGTGCCACAACTTTTGATATTAATTTCCAGGCTGACTATGCAAAAGAAAAAAATGTAGTTGCGTTGTAAAAGAAATCAATCGAAAAAAGTTGTATAGATTTGTGTTTTCAAACGCAGTCTTTAATTAGAAATTTCGTAGGAAATGCATTTATTTCTTAATAAATATTAGACAACAAATTCGAAAGTAATATGAAAATGGTAATAATTATTATTATTGTTTTGCCATAATAGACTCGGCCTCTGATGTGGTCTATTGTGCTTAAGTGCAAACTTATAATTAAAGGCGTCTGATTTGAATACTTTTTGTTCCATATGTGGAAAATAATATTTATATGCTCATATTTCAAAATCCGTACCTCTAAACCCGACTTTTTTTATATTAGTATTTACGTTATTTTATTTATGGGGTTAGGGGTAGTCAGAGGCCCGAAAAAATTATGATTTTTAATAATTTTTTTTTGCTAGTTAGTTGCTTTATGTTACAAAAATAAAAACATAGCATTAATACATCATGTTTCGACTTGACTTTAGCAAAATTTCAAAAAAAACAAAAAAATAATAAATAATTAATTGTAAAAGCTATCGCTGTTTGTGTGGCGCCCGTGTCTCTAGAAGTCCCTTGTAGATAGCCTTCTGCTTGATCGAAGCTTTTGTTTTTTTAATTAACAATATGGCGATCTCAGGAAATATTTTTCAGGTTTTCGAGAAAAAAACCGACAATTAATTGTTTAAAAAAATCCAAATTTTGAAAAAAAAAATCCTTCGATCACACGATCGACCCGAGTTTTTTATGTTTTTCAAAAGCAGTATAAATTTTATTGAATCTACCAAGCGGTTTTTAAGTTACAGTTATCACCAGTTCGAAAAACATAGTTTTGAAAAAAAACGCATTTAAAGTTTTGCTGTCGATTTATGTGGAGTTATACGAATTATTTATTTATTTTTTAATTAATTGATGGTCTAAAAAATACATATTATAAAAACAGATTAATGCTAAATAAATTAATCAAAGTAAAATTAAACTTATAATTAACTAGTTTCAATAGTAATGAGTGAAAGAAAAAAAACCTTTTCTTATAATTTACAGAGGAAGATTATTAGATAATACTAAGAATTTGGTTCAACAATTTATTTTGAACCAATGTGAAGTGATTCTTTGTGGAAAAAAAATCCAGGCCAGTATGATTTGAAAGCGAATTAAAATCACCCAGAGCTCTAGAAATTGGAGCATTGGAAGCATAATTAGTTCTTACCATCCCTAACCAGAAAAAATCATGATTCCGTAAACTTCACTGAGGAATATTGAAATTACTTACACTGTGTCATCTATTCCTGGGCCATATATGTAATAGTTTTTCAGCCGCTATTGGAGCTTCCAAAATATCGATTTGCTGTTGCCTACGTAGTATTCTCCATTCTCGAGTGTTATCGTTAAGATATTATACTTTAAGAATATGCAAAAAAAACCCATTTTTTTTCCATTTTCTTTTTTAAATTCTAACTACCCCTAAGCCCTTATGCTTTCTGCAATTTTCCCATTGGGAAATGAAATCGCAACATAACATCAAAAGCACTTAGCACCTGTAATTTTCACACGTTGCCATTTGCTGGGTAAAAGTTTGTCATCGTCGCCACCCACACGCTCCATCTTTACAGCTTGTTTTTGCGAAGTTCTAATGCAATTTCGTTTAGCATCGCGAAAAGCGCTTCGGGCGAAAGGTGCTAATGCATAATTTGCATATCTCTAAAATAGAATAAAAAAATATTAAGAAAAAAGTAATGGTAAATGCAGCTAAAACAACAACCACAGAAAAAAGATGCTACAAACGCCTGAAGGCGAATGCAAGTGCAATAACATAACTAGTGTTGTTGCCAACACCAAGCAAACAGCACCTGTTATACCTCAATGCATGTAGTGTAGTAATTTGTATGTATGTATGTATGTATGTATGGTTTTGGTTGTTCTTGCATTGTTAGTCGCCTGTCCCGTTGACACGCATGTTGCCATCACAGCGACCTTGGCGTGGGTGTAACTGTGTAGAGCTTCCGGCAGCAACAGCAACTACGACTGCATAACTGTGATTACAAAAAATAACAGGAAAAGTGAATACTTTGGTGAAATCAAAAAAGTAAAGTACAAAAAACAAAAACACAAAGTTGCTTTCTGCGAATTCACGCAATAAAAATCATAACAATATGCAAAACATTCATACCTACAACGCAAATGCAGCGGTAGGAAGAGAAGTCTAAAGCGAATATATGGCACCCAAAAGGGATTATGCGAGTGCATGTGACATTGGGAGAAGCACTCATACCCTGTAGGGAAATTCACAAGTAAACGAATGTAACTCGCACTGATGAAGTTGCTTCAGTAGTCGATTGATTAGAACGTTGGCGTATTTTAAGGAGATACTAGGTGTGATTCTTGAGATAAGCAAACACATTTTTTGTTTGATATTTTTACTTATGTAAATATGTAGTTGAAACAGTTACATTCGGCAAACGATGAGTAAGGAACTTTATGCGTCTCTCAAAAATGGAAATAGGACTTTTCACGATAATACTAACGGGACACTTTATTACCATACATAGCCATTAGGCCGGATCGATTTGTGGGGAGACAAAAAAATCGCCCATTGCTCTGTGAAAATCATATTCCAGGGATCAAAATAAGAAACTTTGCCGAAGGAACCATACCTCTAAAACGAATTCTGATTCCCCCAATTTGGGTCGAACTTTTTAGTTTCTTTTCTCATGTAAAGGCCAAAAATGGTGATATTTTGAAATGATTGTATGGGGAAACCCCCAGGGGAGTTCCAGGGGGTGTCCCACTGGCATGGGTGGATCGGCCGTCCAAAGTTAGTGGGGGTCGGTCATACATTTGGACTCGATTGGAGCACTCTAAATGGGTCAAAGTGGGATTTTTCGTTCGACCTAAAATATTCCTTCGCGACTCCAACCAGCACTTACTGCAACGTGAAATAGTTCACCATTGCCCAAACGATACTAAGTAGTCCGAACCAAAATTTTGTTGCACTCTTGTAGGCCTTTTCTGCTGGGTAGCTTCATAACTGCTACATATGAGCACAACAACAGTTGCAGCAGTCATAACAGCAAAGTCACAAACGTCATCAAATCGGGTGCAAAATAGCGAAAGGCTAAGAAGCAGTAAGCTGTTGGATGGCAGAATAAAAATGTTACAGGGAGTTTTACGTACGAGAGTATGTAAGTATATTAGTAGCAGTTGGCCATGGCGTGGATATGAGTAGATTCGTATAAATACGTGCATAACAGTTTTTTTACAGTAATTTTTCACGCTCTTAAACTATGCTTAAAATTATTTCTCGAGTCATATACATGTAAACTTTTATATTCGCTTTCACTTTTATGTTAACCCTTAAAAAATAATGTTATTTTGCATCTTTCAAAACTAAGATTCCTCGTATCGACGTAGTCCTTTTTATTTACTGTTTTTTGTATGGAAAATGTATGCATACACGTTTCTCACTTTTCTTTTCATAATAATAAACGATACCAAGCAGGAAAAGAGAGTCCGATATGACGAATGGAGTGAAAAATACAATAAGAAAAACAACGTTACTCGAATCGACAAGGATTACCCGCTAGGGGTTAATATAAATATTATTTGGTGCTTTGACTTGAGCAGAACTGGCAAATTTCGATTTTGTCAACATTTTTAGACCAAATGTTAACAAGAAATAAATCACAGAGAATATTGAAAGAGTTTTGAGAGCGTTTTGCGCGAGAGAACTACAAGAATGTGCTGAATTAGGCTTTCGTATGAATTCCACTTGTTGGAGTGTTGGCGTATTAGGATAGTTGATTATAAGGCAACGCTCTTTGATGTTGGCTTTGTGGGGTTATTAAAAGCAAAATTTTATTTTATTACGCTCACATTGGTTAACGAATTATTTTTTCGCTCACGCAAATCAAGTGGAGACCACGGAAAATAATTCAATTTATAGAACATAGAAAATAATCATTATCCATAATTAAAAAATAATAATAATTATTAAGGGGGAACACCACTGTGATTAAAAAAATTTTTTTTTTTGCATTTTCTTGAAGAAGATATATTCAAAAATGTGTCAAAAAAATATTAACTTAAATCCTTGAAAATTGACGACGTTATACCCAATACAATAAGTGCAGGTAACAACGCAGGCAGCAACGGCCAATGAAAACTGCAAACGCGTTTTTCTCAAAACGACTTTTCTGAACACGACTTCTCGATTTCTCGAAGACTTATGAACGGATTTTTTTTTAATTTTTACATGTATTGGCTACAGTCGTACATAGCCGTTTTTGAAAATTCCAAAAATTAATACTTTTTCAAGCCCTTCGAAAACAAAAAAAGGGTAAAACACAAACTCATTTTTCAAACCTGCACCATTTTCGAAAAAAAAAAAATATAAACAACTGGCACGTACGACGATAACCTTTGATGTATAGATTAAGAATTTTGGTACAACTGTCCCCTATAGTGTGCAGAGTTTGAGGGTGATCTGCCAATTAGCTTGTTTTTGGCATTTAATTATATCAGTCAACCGTAGGGGTACTCTGCGATTCTCACTGTGGATAAAAATATCGAATAAAGAATTTGTCTTAAATTTTGTATTGTATTTTGAACGGAATTTCGTGTGCCGAATCGTTCAAAATGTTGCGGATAGCCTATGGTGAGTGTGATTTATCAAAAATACGGGTCTACGAGTAGTAAACATTTTTTTAGAGGGCTAAGAAGACGTGGAAGATTTGCCCCGATCTGGTCGCCAATCAACGTCTTCAACGGTTGAAAACGTCAACAAAGTCAAGGAAATGGTGCTGGAAAGCAATCATTTAAGTTTGAGGGAGGTGGCTCGTGACCTTAGCGTGTCTCACGAATCAATTCGCAACATTTTGCACCATCAATTGGACATGAGATGCATGGCTGCTCGACTCGTTCCAAGAGAGTTTTATTTCTTTCAAAAAATTCATCGGAAGAAGGTGGCTGAAGACATGCTTGAGCAAGTGAACTCGGACCCAATCATAACAGGTGATGAGACGTAGGTATATGAGTTTGACATGCAAACCAGTCCACGGGCGGTTGAATGGCGCTATCCACATGAGCCAAAACCCAAAAAACCACAACAAAGTGGGCCAAAAGTGAAAGTCTGGCTACTCGTTTTCTTTGAATATCATGGTGTTGTGCACTCGGAATTCATTCCAATTGGTTCTACGGTAAATAAAGAATATTATTTGGAAGTTATGCGACTTTTAAGAGAGAATGTGCGTCGGAAACGGCCCAAATTGTGGAAAAAACTCACAGATCTTGCAGCATGATAACGCACCGTCTCACAAGGCTCATATTGTGAACACTTTTTTGATCAAAAACTCGACAAATATCATCGGACAGCCACCGTATTCACCGGATTTAGCCCACTGTGTCTTTTTCCGTTTCCCAAAACTTAAATTGCCACTCCGCGGACGCCGCTTTGAGTCGATAGAGGCCATGAAGGAGAATTCACTGCAGGAGCTGAAGAAGATATCTTCGAACGCGTTTATTAATCATTAATCGTTGGCCTAAGTGTATTGTTTCGAATGGAGCCTATTTTGAAGGAGACAAAATATACAGGGTGGCTGATGAATTTTGCTACATTAACAAACTCAAATAACTTTTTTTTTAGTGTATGGAATTCATTTATTTATTTTTTCAAGTTGAAGGTCATTAAATTTTATTAAATGTAGCTTAACTAGTTTTAAAAATAATTGAATTTAAATGCCCCCCATGCTCGTTGACACAAGTGCGGCATCTTAGTAAAAAGTTGTTCATTGCTGCTTTGAGAGTTGCGACAGGAATAGCCGCAATTGTTGCCCGAATGGATTGTTTTAGTTCATCCAAATTTGTTGGCTTTGTTTTATAAACTTCTTGTTTACATAAACCCCACAAGAAAAAGTCAGGTGCAGTAAGGTCAGGCGACCTGGGGGGCCAACGAAATTCGGAGTTTCTTGAAATCAGTTTATTGGGAAATTTTCGTCGCAACTCTGTCATAACAGTCTGGGCTATGTGAGACGTTGCCCCATCTTGTTGAAACCACACAGAGTTGAAAGGAATTCTCTTTCGGCGTAGTTCTGGATAGAAAAATTCTTTCAGCATTTTCAAATAACGGTCTCCAGTAACCGTAACGGTGTGATCATTTTCTTCAAAAAAATAAGGCCCGACAATACAGCGTGAAAAAACCGCACACCACACTGTCACGCGAAGAGGATGCAATTCCGTCTCGTGGAGTATCTGTGGGTTAGAAGTACTCCATATTCGACAATTTTGTTTGTTCACATTGCCGTTTAAATCGAAATGGGCCTCATCAGACATGAAAAGGCAGTTTAACATGTTTTGGTCTTCTTCCACCATTTGCAGGATCTTCTGGCAAAATTCCAAGCGAATCGGCAAGTCTTCTGCATTCAGTTTGTTAACCATTTGAATTTTGTAGGGAAATAAGTCTAAATCTTTGTGCATTTTTGTTTGCAAAGACTGTCGGCTGACACCAAGTTGAGCAGATAAGCTTCTTGTTGAAACCCTTGGATTGCTTTGTGTAGCTGCAGCTACAGCAGCGATCGTTTCCTCCGTCCGAACTGGTGGGTTTCGATGATAAGGCCTTCTGTTCCGACTGTTCCTTGCTCAGCAAAATTATTCACCAGTCTCATTATGGTCCATCTGCTCGGGGGATCGCCGCCAAACATCCGCCTGTACTCTCTCTGTACCAAAACTACGGACTCCAGTGCGTGATAGCGGCGGACTATCCAAATTCTTGTTTGCGTGTCCCAGTTATCCATTTTAATAAATTTTAAAGATCAATCTGCAAATTGAAACAAAAATGGAACAGGTAACTTAAAAAGAAAAAAAAGTTATTCAATTTTTTTTTGGTAGCGGCTTTCATCAGCCACCCTGTATTTTGACGATTAAAAAATTCCACCTATTGAAATGTATTTTCTTTTTGTCGACGAAAATATTTGGGTTTTTCTTCAATTATATTCAAAGATAAATTTTAAAACTTAATTTTCCGTAATTTTTCGGCAAAATTTTTATGTAGGACCTTTTCAATTGCCGCGACTTTCGTTTAATACTAATTTCATTGCGTGACGTTGAAATTATGTATAGTATGCCTTCGATTTTTCAAAAATGGATTTTCTCGAAATTTTGATGGAATATAGACCTCTGGTGGGTACCGATCAATTCCTTAATCCCTAAATCCCTTACCAAAACGTTAATTCACAAATTTCATGTCTAAAATTAAGCAGTTGTGACGAGCTTTGAATGCCCAATTTGACTTTGATGAAATTAATTTCGTTGACCGTTGGTTGACCGATGTAATTTACGATGAACGAAGCCGGTATCGCTGTAGATGTATGTAGATATAGAGAGATGCATATAGTAGTTATACGGAAATGAGATGTGCATTTTCAGACGCAAAAGTCTCCATATGTTAATCTTTCAAGTTTTTGTTTTCAAAGCTTCGAAAAAAAGCTACCACTGTCAACTTAAAAGGACTTAGAATATTATAGCTAAAGCCTGTTTGTACTAAAAATCCCTCAGAATCTGCGGTGTCCTTACAGCAGGGAATATTTGATACGAAATTTGTTTAACAGTTACTTAATTCTCAATAGGGGTCGTGGCAAACAGTAAATACGAAAGGGCTACTAAATAACAGAAATGTTACATGTCCTTAACAGAATATGTTATTTACAGTGCTGTGCTATAAAATGGGCCATAAGAGAACTTTTAATATATGAATAAAAGTTCTAGGGATATTTGTAAGAAAGGAAGATAAAATTTAATTTTGTTTAGATAATCAAATTTTATTGTAGCTAAGTTCACTAAGAAACAACAAACCTCCAACTATACTCGCAACTCGCAACTAAATTGGTATGCACTTATATACACACAACTTATATGCACATTCTGAACGAAATTGGGTAACAATAACATAAATATATACATATCAGTAAAAAATTAAAGAAAATTGTGGAATTTTTTTTTTTTTTTGCCAAAAGTATTCTGGGACTAGACTTTTATGTAGAAATATGTTAACTTTTATTAACACTCAACTACCAACAACTGAATTTACAATTATCACATAATAAAAAAATTTGAAAATTGCTATAAACTACTGAAACGAAAATAAAAACGCACAACTTTTTCTAAGCATTTAACCTGAACTTAATACATACGTACATATGTACATATGTATATTAAAAATGCAATGTTGTATTTGAAAATTCCAGTAATCCAAAGATATTTGAGCACTTCGAGAACACATTAATGCAAAGCAGCAACAGCTTTATGAGCAGCGTCATCCAAATCCACTGCTGTTTGTATAGGCAGTCCCGAATCCTTCAAAATCTTTCTGGCCTCATCCACATTTGTGCCTTCCAATCGTACAATAAGTGGCACCTTAAGATTGAGAGTTTTTGAAGCCGCTACCACACCGTTTGCAATGGTAGCACAGTTAACAATACCACCGAAAACATTAACAAGTATAGCTTTCACTTTCGGGTCGGATGTGACAATTTGAAAGGCCTTCAACACTTGACTTTCCTTAACACCACCACCAACATCGAGGAAATTCGCTGGCTCTCCACCACTTAACTTGATTATATCCATAGTGGCCATAGCGAGACCAGCACCATTTACCAGACAGCCAATATTTCCATCCATCGCTACGTAATTGAGATTATTTTTAGCTGCTTCTACTTCGCGTGGATCTGTGTCTTCTTCCGCCGTGTGAAGTGCAAAAATATCATGTTGACGATATTCGGCATTATCATCAAAGTTTAATTTCGCATCAACAGATATAACTTCGCCAGTATCGGTTTCTGCTAATGGGTTTATTTCGATTTGTGTGGCATCAACTGCCTTGAAGAGATCGAATAGCTTTTGAATCTCGCCGGCGGCACGCTCTATACACTGCCCTTTAAACTCCAGAAATTTAGCTATTTCGCTAAGTGTCTCTTGTGGTATTGGTTTGTCGAGATCTAAGGGTACAGTCTTGATTTTCTCTGGTGTCTTTTCGGCGACCGCTTCGATGTCCATACCACCAGCTGGCGAGGCAATGAGCACTGGACCATTATGTTCACGGTCCAACACTATGGATAAGTACGTTTCACGTATTATATTTACGCTACGTGCCACCATTACTTTTTTTACCAATATACCCGACTTTGGCGTTTGTTTAGTAATGAGACGGTGACCGATCATTTTATTTGTCAGCTCTAGAACTTCGTCTTTCCTGAAGTATATGTATAGACATAAGTAATTAATTTTGGGATGATTGCGCGATGCATGTTAATAGGTATGATACTGACTGTTTGGTAAGATGTACACCACCTTTGAACCCGTTGTCGAAAGTCCCCTTACCACGACCGCCTGCTAGAATCTGCGCCTTCACCACGTACTCCGGACATTCTGCCATCAAACAAAATAACGAATATGATTTAAGATCAATGTTTAATAAACAAAATCTAACCGAATTGATTGATCTTCTGCGCATCGTTTGGCGACTTATCCAGCACTTTGAATTCCTGTATAGAGACACCATATTTCTGCAGCAGATCTTTGCTGTTGCACTCCAGCAAATTCAAATTCCGCACTTGGTGCTGATGTGTTGCCTAAAATAAAAAACAGTGGTAAAGATGATAAAATCATGCCCAAGTGATGTGCCTATGAGCCCAACCTAACCTTTTGAAGTACTCGCACGACAGGAGTAAGGCCGGTGGTAGCGCGTAACAGTGACAGCATTTTGTTTTATGGCTTACGAGTGACAAACGAAAGTATTTCTGTGCGAATTCCCACTAAAAAATAATATTTACATATACTGAGGTGATAAAGCTTAAATGAAAAACTGGACAAAACAGCAGCACTTTGAACTTCTGTTTTTAATCTATTGTCTATGGAATTATCTTCCCTATTGAAATGATAGGCTAATTCTTATCAAATGAATACGGCCAAGAGAGATTCGAGAGAAAAGAACTAAAGTGACAAACAGCTGATAGCATAAGGGTGCACCGTGATATTATTTTTTATTTAAATTACGTATATATTTTGGAAATATAGAAAGTGTACTAAAATTTAACAACCGGCTGTTTGATTGTAAAATGATGTATCTATTTCAATTAATAACTAGTTTGATAGGCAAAACTTGCATATAGACAACTAACTTTCACATTAAACAAAAATGAAATTGCATTGCAGTGTTTCCAATCTGTGTTTAAAAGGTCCTGTGAAACATATGGCAACGGCACTTCTGCTGTCAATATTGATATATTCACTTGACAATTTTGTCATTTGTTTGACCATAACCTAAAAACCTCACTTGATGCTAAACTTTGCGTCTTCCTGCCGATAATTCCATAAAAATTTATAACAGGAGTTTCAGTATACTAAATTTTTCGTAAACATTACAAACATGTCCGCCAAACCATCAGTTATTTCAGTTACGAGTGCCGATGAGTATAATAAACTAGTCAAGTAAGTTACATATATTAGTGTAGTTTGATTCTTAATTTCGCTAACGAATTGCCATGGAATTTTGTTCTATGCTGAAGTGCCGAAAAGACTACAGTCGTGCTCTTCACAGCCGATTGGGCTGAACAGTGTAAACATGTACTTGAAGCGCTTGAAGAGTTGGCTAAGATTTTGAACGACAAATTGCAGTTTGTCAGTATAATTGCTGAGAATTTTCCGGAGATATCGATGAAACACCAGGTACAGTAATCTTCTATTAAACCAGGCACTCACTTTTGAATTACTTGAATTTTGTTTAGATTGAAGCTGTGCCCACCATTATCTTCTTCACTAAAGGTTCGGCAGTGGACCGCGTAGATGGTGTTAATGTAGCTGAAATCACTGCCAAGTGTAAAAAGCTTGGTGGCACGGTAGGCGGCGAATCATTGGAAGATCGTTTAAAGGCGCTTATTAACAAAGCCGATCTAATGATATTCATGAAAGGTGACCGTACTGCTCCACGTTGTGGTTTCTCGCGTCAATTAATCGAGATTGTAAATGCAACAAAGTATGTAGAATTTATATGAGACTTAGATTTAAATGTTTGATTACTAAAAATTTGTTTGCCGTAGAGTACCCTATGAGACATTCGATATATTGAATGACGAAGAAGTCCGGCAAGGTCTAAAAACGTACTCAGATTGGCCAACGTATCCGCAGGTGTACGTTAAAGGCGAGCTAATTGGCGGATTGGATATAATCAAAGAGCTGAAAGCAAATAACGAATTGGAAACTGCGTTGACAGGTTAACGTTTGATTCAGTAACATTCTTACATAGAACATTTTATTTATTGCGCAAATAAAATTGACAACTGGCTTTGTAACACAATACAAAAGTTCCCAGTATTTTAAACTTACAATCAAAAACATGCTCAATCAATTACCAAGGAGATGCTGTAAAATAGAAAATGTGTATAACAAAAAATATTTATTTATTATATAAAAAAACGCATACTATTATTCTTACATTTCAAATATGTAGAAATACATATTTATAAAATATTAAGCTTAATCAAAATTTGTCACATGAATCATTTGTGTACAAATGTAATTTCAATGAACATTCCGCTCCATCATTTAAGTATTCCAATACAAATTGTTTGAATATAGTGAAGGTTGCGTAGCGATTGGCAGTAGTATGATCCAAGCAATAAACCCAATAAAGTAGCAAATAATGAGCAGTATACGGCGTACCAAATGTTGCTGCCACAAATCTTGGACATCCGGTAAGCCCATATGATTGCAAAATGCATGCACAAGGAATGGTGCAACAAAGTGACCAGTGCGCGCGAACAGGAAAGCTGAGTAGAAACCAAAGATTGTTGTATAGGTTAGCTGAAAGCCTAAAAAACGGAAGAAAGCGTTTATGTAGTAATAATCAGCTAAATATATTGCGTGCAGCGTCATACAAATATAATCAGCTGGGCACACAATCTGTTAAAGCCAGATATTTCAAACTTACAAGATATCACTATGGCAGTTTTTAGTTCCATACCCAAGCTAAGGCGCTCACCAATATGGTGTATATGCGCTGTGCCAAAGAATAGTGGCGTTATGAAGACAGACGTCAAAGGTGAGAAACTCTGCAGGATCAGCGGCATCATACAAGCCCGGAAAACGAATTCCTCACTGAGTGGGGCCATAACGTGATTACGTATCCAGAGTATATTTTTAAATGAACCGATCCAATAGTCAGGATCTAAAACATAACATGTCTTACGCATTAAACTGACATTACTCCAAATCACACACTTACCGGCAAACACTTTTAGCGACTCATTTTGCATTTGTACGCATAGTGGCCCCAAAAATAACAATATTGTTAGCAAGCACGGTATTACAATGGCTGGGAATAGTCCTTGCAAACGTAAACCTAAGAGTTCGGCAAAGGTGACGCGTTCCAATAGCTCAGGTGAAGAAAATTTATATACAAAAAGTGGTGCAATTAGCATTACAACCGACACGCTGAAGAAGCGTCGCTTAACCGTTGTCGGGTGGTCACGATTGTGCTTAGTGTTCCACACATATAAACTGGCGACATAAACCACAGAGAGTATAAGACAACAACTCACTGAGGTTATAATTGGTATATGCGGTAGAGGAACAGGTGCACCAGAAGTCCCCTGGCTGCTGTTACTTTCGCTGCTTTCATTCATGGCATTTGGTTACACTTATTGATGGCCTTGAATTTTTTGAGTTGCAGTATTCTTCAAATTAAAACTTAAATAATCACCTACATATGGGATGAGTTAATTTTGATGTTCAAAGTTTGCAAAAAAAAACAACAACAAAAACAGCTGTTTGTGAATTGGTGCTGCCAAATTTTCTCGGACAAAATAAGCCATATTAAAAATTTACTTAATTATAAATGAAAATAGTTTAGTCCATAGGTGTAAAATCGAATGACTAATTTTTTATGGTATTTCAGATCGTTTTTCTTTGTGTTATTGAACAATTTTTAAAAAATACTATAAATCCATACGCTGATACATTGACTACATTTGTGTATAATAATGTTTGAATTAGGTCCAAGCACTTGGGTATTATATAGTAAGCAAAGCTATCGTGGCTGTAATGGGAAGTGCCCTTTTTAAAAACTGAACTAAAATTATTTCTTAATCAATTCATCCCAATTGATGCAACTCTAACTCACTCACACCACGGACAAGTGATTTTGTTCCGCAAACAGATAAGGTACACACAAATTTTTATATTTGTGCAAACTAAAACATATTTTTATTAATGCGGAAAGTTTAATTAAAAAATTGCTTTTTCAGCGAGCTGTCATGTCAAAGCCGTCGATATTGATCGTAGAACCGTTTTATGGAGGTAGCCACAAGCAGTTGATAGACACGATTATTGAATGTGAGTAGTGAACCGCAGAGTGCCGGTCGCAGCATTTGCAGTTGCTCCTATCACTTTATATATTTTGTTTCTTAATATTGATTATATTATGCATTGGCATAGGTTTAAACATATGCGACTATGAAATATTTAGTCTGCCGGCGAAAAAATGGCACTGGCGTGCGCGTACCGGTGCGCTTTACTTCTCGCAAATCATACCAGTAGATCATGAGTACAAAGTGCTCTTCACCAGTTCGGTGCTGAATTTAGCCGAATTACTAGGCGTGCGCCCGGATTTAGTAAGCTGCAAAAAGATTGTCTACTTCCACGAAAATCAATTGGTTTACCCGGTGCGTGAGGTGAAGGAGCGCGATTGCCAATACGGTTTGAATCAAATACTTACTTGGTAGGTTTTATTAAATGATGCTTTAATTTATTTTGATTTCTGTAATATATGGTTGTTTTCTTACACAGCCTTGCAGCCGACAATATAGTTTTCAACTCAAATTTCAATCGCACTTCCTTTCTGGATAGCATCACGCCGTTCCTCAATATTCAACCCGATTTTAAATTGAAGCATATACGCGAGAAAATTGAGAAAAAGTGCGAAGTGTTATACTATCCCATTAAATTCCATGCCTTCCCTAATAAACGACTGATGATCGGCGGCGCAGAGCCATCTCTAACTGCGTTGATGAGTGATAAAGACTGTTTGCATTTGATTTGGCCACATCGCTGGGAGCACGACAAAAATCCAAAACTATTGGTGGAGGTGCTGTTGGAACTGAACAAGCGGCAAGTGGATTTCAAAGTGACCATATGTGGCGAGAACTATCAGGCGGCACCAGAGTCCTTCGATGGTTTACAAGATAAGCTAGGTGCAAAATTGATAAACTTTGGCTTCTTGCCGCGTGATAAGTACATTAAGACACTGTTGTCCGGTGACGTTGTAATTTCAACGGCAGGGCATGAGTTCTACGGCGTTGCTATGTATGTGCAAAGTAAATTATTTCTATGTGAAAAATTTAACGATTTGTTTTTTTGGTTGCAGGTTGGAAGCGACATATTGCGGCTGTATGCCGATTGCGCCTAATAAACTCGTATACCCCGAAATATATCCAAAAGAGAATTTATACAACACTTCCAATCAGCTAATTAAGATGCTGTACAATTGGTGTCGCAATCCGGAACTATTTCGGCGTCAGAGAGACACATTTTTCGAATACTTTACATTCGACCGCTACTCAGCGCAACATTTAGTGCCTAAATTTCTAGAGAAATTGCGCATTTAATGTCGCATTTACTTGGTTGGACTATCCTATAACATATTTGCTGCAATATCACGTAACCGTATTCGAATGACAAAAATTTAAGTTAAATGTCGGAAGCGTATCAATTAAATTGGAGAACTACGTTCTGGAAGCGGTAATTTCCGATGGGGATGGAATAATACGTGCCCTTACAAAATGATGGTTATATTATAAGTTAACGGACAGAAAGATTTAGCAATTTTGTAGAACAAAATTTACTATCTATGACAAGGTAGATATCCTAATTCAATATTGAAATTTGTTACACACTTAACATTGGTTTTCAACGAAATTCAAATCGAAAAAAAGGAACTATTATTCTACAGTTAAATATTAATATATATATAATAATTGTTTGTTGTTTTTAAGTATAAACTACTGTTCACCATATCCTTACAAATGTACATAAAGTATATGTACCCATACAAATATATACTCTATTATAAGTCATCGTAAAGTAAAAGAACCTTTTATACGAATTCTTAATTTGTATCCCGCATTATTATGCTAAATGCTTAACAAATAATACATCTAAATATATGTTGCGTGATTTTAATATACGAATAGACAGATATTTACGTAATGTGGTTGAGCTAGCCCCGTGCAGTTCATTGCGCTAGAAGTGGTTTTCTTTAAATTTTGGAGGTGCGGAATACGAAAGTTTTTCGTGCGCTCGATACTCTTCGTCGTCGTCGTGACACTCGCGATAGCATTGCGCACAAAATAGTTCACCATCACAGCCTTTGCATCGGTACACCGCATCTTCGTTGCAGATATTGCACCATGGTAATTCTTCGAGATCGCCGGGCCGTGTGCCTGCTGGAGGTGCTGGCACGCTCGAGGCCAATTCAACTTCCAAGTCTGGGGGTGGTGCAGGCAGACGTGATTCCGCCAAATACTAAAGAATACATACTCGTGTAATAAAAATTTTGCGCGCGGTTCGCTATTTTTCTCCTACCTTTTCCATAACGGCTTTCAAAACCGTTTCATCGTCTTCATTATCACTAGGCGTATTGGTGTCTGGCGAGTTTTCTTTCTGGGAAGCTCCTAGATTGGAGCTGATTGCACTATCCACTGGTTGCTCTCTTAAAGCCCTCAAGCGTCTTTCAATATCTGAGATATTGTCGCTGCGCTCATTTGCTATTTGCCTATCGATTTGGGTTTCACCCATAAATTGCTCAAGAAGATCTTGCATTTTTTGTTGATCCGTGCGCTCGTCTGTAGAGAGAAGTAAGTCTTTTTTGGAATAATCCTTTTGTGGCATGCCATTTAAATTCTCAAGCCGCGCGCGTATTTCGTCGTCCGTGCCAGGATTATCAATAGTTTTCAGATCCTTTAAACGTTTCGAAATTACGGTGTCAAGATTATCCTCGATGTCAGCATTTTCTGTATTGGAATGTGTGACTTCAGCAGCAGTAACAGAGTTTGAGATAGGTGCGAGAACTTCACCCAGATCAGGCGGCGGATCATCTCTGAAAGCATAGTTGTTCTAATAAGCATAATTTATAATTTCAATATTTAAGTAGTAATTTACTCTAGCAACGCTGCTGCTGCTGCAACTAGGGGATCTGTGTTTTTATTTCCTTTTGCCTTTGTCACCAATGTACCAGGCAATGCGTCGATGTCAACGACCTTCTCGGTCGATTGCTCTTTTGAAAGCTTGTCATAGCATATCAGACACACATTAAGCACCTTACCACCGTGTCGTGGCACTGGCATAGGCCGTTTGAGGCATTTAATGCAGTACGAGTAACCACAATTGGGGCAGCCGTGCTTTATGCGGGGCAACAAAAGAAATTTCTTTAAATTGTGTTGATTTTAGTGAATGTAGAAATTACCTCCTTTGTGAAAAGTCCATACTTTTTGCTGCAGCCAAAGCAGGACATTTTTACGACTTAAAACATATAAAATATTCTTTTTCCGTATTTTTCAATAACTGCTGACCACTACGAAATTTAATTAACTGTAAGTACTGAATTATTTATTGTTCATTCGTTATCAGCTGATGTCAGCTGTTGTTTACAAAGGCCGCTTCGGGCGACATCTGATTGTCAGTTGTACGATTCAGAATTATTTGTTGCGCTAAACGGATGTAAGTCAGTAGACCGGAAATGTAGTTTTGAATGTTTCAAGAAAATATAATTTTTAACGGATTTTTGGTTTTGTTAAATTGTGTGTGATAAAAATTCTTGTGAAGTGTTGTTTTTGTCCCCTCGAGGGAACCTGTCAAGAAGCGTAAAATGAATAATCAAAAACTCAAAAATTCGGATATCGTTAACAAACGGACAGACGAGCAGACGGAAAAACGGACGAACAAATGGGCCAAACGGACGGACACTAGCGAACAATGTAGGGAACTCCCTCAGAGGATGAGCTCTTGGCCTCTAGTCAAGTAACAATTGTTGGCGTGCTGCCGGTATGCGTAAGGCCGATAAGGCAAGGTACCAAAAGGTGATCGACGAGTACCTGGCGTTCCAGGCAACCCAGAAGGCAGAAGGCGTGAAGCACAATCGTTCACAAGATGAAAGCGGTAAAGCCCAAATCAGCAAAACACGCATTTAATGAGGTGGCACGGGGTCACCTGGAAATTGCGTTGGTGGCTGAACTAAGAAACCGCGGTAAACCTGCATTTGGAGAAATGGCCCGACTCTATTATAAAAATGAATAGTGTGTCCTTTCTTCTCCAAATCGCGGGGGAAAGTATCGAGCCTCTGGAAAAAATGGACAACAAAATTTGGTTTGGCGTAAGGAAAGCGCAGGACGATGAGGAGGTCGAGTTTGACGTGGCCAACAATGTGCTCAGGGGTGCAACAGGACGACGCCGGTTCGGCCAACAACGTAGCCAATTTTGGATTCAATCCGAATACCTGGCAGGAATGATTGACAGACCAGACAAATCAGACGATAGTAGTCACCCTATTTATGGTGGAAAGGTGGACAATGGCACTGCATCGGTAGTGTACTCGGAATAATTATACTTAAATCGCTCATTTAGGCTCCCAGACTGATGTAGCGTCTTCCAAGCTGAGATCTACGCTATAGATCAAGCAGGAAAAACGATAGGACTGATGGACTTACCTACAGCAAACCTTACCATTTTGGTTGATAGTCAAGCAGCGATCGAGGCACTGGAGGTCGGTCTCGCTTATCCAACAACACAACACCTCACTTTGTTGGATTCCCGGCCACTCTGGGTTGAGAGAATTGAAAGCTGAGCTTGACCTTCAGCGAGTGGTAGCGGACATAAACATTCCTTTAAATGAACTATACCCTGCGATTGACTTGAGCGTAATCGCAAAAACCAATAGAAGATGGTTTCTGACTACCAACTGCAGGACTTCCAAAGCGGTCTGGCCAAGCTGTATCTTAAAGGGGCAAAATATCTGCTTGGATTCAACAGATCAACTACCAGCGTACTCACAGGTGTTATAACGGGTCACTGCGCTATTGGCGTCATAGCCAGTAGAATAGGTGTACCTCACAATGACTTCTGCAGGAGCTGTGGGGATGAATTCCCTCCCCTGTAAATGTCCTGCACTTCAAAGAAGCCGTACCAAATATCTTGGCGATTATTTCTTTGAAGACCTGGGATATTTGCAAAATGTTTCACTGGTGGGACTAGATACCTTCTTAAAAAGATCTAAGGGGTTTAAGCAACTTAGTTATGGGATAAGAATCAAATGCAGGTATTACAATGGGCCTTAGGATCATCGGCTGTGTTGTCTAAATGCGTTTTTCTCAAAAATATGTTTTTTGAACTGGCGATCACTGTAACTTAAAACCGCTTGGTAGATTTCAATAAAATTTATACTGCTGTTGAAAAACATAAAAATCTCGTGCCTGATAGAAAACAAAATTCGATTTTTTTAACAATTAATTCGGGTTTTCCCATGAAAATCTGAAAAATATTTCCTGAGGCCACCATATTGTTAATTGTGAAAAAACTCGATCAGGCACAAGGTTGTCTATAAATAAAACTTATTTCTCTTGTCCGATTTATTTTAGATGAATCTTCAACGACTTGTGATGATCACCGCAAGGGGCTTCTGGAGAAACGGGCTCCCCACAAACAGCGATAACTTTTACAATTATATATATTTTTTTTAATTTTGCTAAAATCAAGTCGAAACATGATGTATTCATGCTATGATTTTATTTTTGTAAAATAAAGCAATTGACTAGCAAAACAGAATTATTGAAAATCATAATTTACCCCTAACCCCTTAATTAGATTGTATCTGTGAAACATTCGCCAAATCGGAACGTGACTCCCACCACAAAAAATTCATAATAATGTAGAGAGAGCAAAAGGGTATCATAAAAATGTAAACAATTTTTGAATATTTTCCGCGCAATGGAAAAATTTAAATGATGGCTTACTTCAACAATTCATGTGGAAAATTTGAATCTAAAGTCACGAACAATGACCAATAAATTCAGACATTCTGTACTGATATCCCATCTCTTTGTTCAAATACATAATTTTAATTTTTAATAACCAACCAGAAAAGGCGCCTGCATTTCTTAGCGATAAATAGGCACGTGATCAAAATTACAAATCCACACCACCAACCAATCAAGCTGGAAAGTAGCTAAGGCTGGCTGGTAAACAACTAGCGTGAAAGTAATCAATGACTGTTGGCGAAAGCAGCAAAGGATGACAAAGCGATATGGCCGTAGGTTGGATACATCTGCGTGACTTTGCATGTTTGAACTGTAGATATATATATACATACATATGTGTGTTAGATCCAATTGCTAAGAGTGAACTTTAAAGCGTGAAATTCGCATATGCACATACATACCTACGATTTCAATTGTTCGCCTCTGGCGTATGTCTTCATTTGTCTGGTGTGAAGTGTACTTCTTCTTTTTTTTTTCTGATTTTCAACTGTGTTTTGATTTTGGTTTTACAGGAATTTTCGCATACTGAAATTTAATATTAACATTTCCCTTTTTTTTGGTCGAGTAAAATTTTCGTCAACGACATCTTTATTTATCTGCTTGGCCTGTACGGCAAATTTCTGAAGCGGTTTGCCAGTGCTCAAATGGTTTGGCGCGTTGCCCATTAGGCGAGATTAGTTGTTCTCTTTTTTACATATTTCATTTTGCGCTTTGGGAAAACTGCATACACATATACATATCTATGTTTGTATGTATGCATATGCATGTGTGTCCCTAAATGTTTCGTTCCATAATAAATACCATTTACACCACAGATTTACCGCTGTCTAGCAAATATTTTCCTAGGGCAATTTTTTTCAATTGCCTGGGGCAAGTTTGGTAGATTGCGCGCGCTTTTAAGCATACCCAGTGGGAATGCCTAAAATGTGCCATTGGGGTGTTGAATAGACATTTTCTGTTATTGTTGGAAATTTAAACCCTTCCATTTTATCGTGCGTTTATCTAGAAAAGCATTTAAAGTAATTAGCGCAAATGGTTCACAAAGTGGTCTATATTGATTCCCTTGATATGCAGTGTAGGGAAAATTTGAAGTTAGGGCTGTTTGTTTTGAAATTAAAAAAAAAATTAATGCAGTCTTGGTTTTTGAAAATCAGATTTTGTTAATGTAATAAATTCCGTTGACTTTTTTGACGAAATTTTCGATGTCAGTATGATGCATTCGTTTTGCATGGCCGTTATAGTCTAGACCGACGATGTCGTTGATCGAGATTACAGGCGCAGCTAATTCTGATCAAAATTGTAATGTGACAGGCGATTGTTATGCGGACTAGTAAACAACTGATTTGCTTTTTGGGTACGAGTATTAGCTCCCCTGATACTAAAAAATATTTATTAATAAAAAATCGTAAATTGCAATTTTTCAAACTACTCCGAAATATCAAATCAATGAAAATAATTTCGAACGTGTTAGCGTAAAGTAGCATTGCATCCAGTCTTTCTTGTTCTTCTCTTAAAATGTTTCATTGCTTTTCATTCACAATAGATATTAACTGTCATTATCACCAATGTTGGCATCAAAAATTTGCCTAATCCGCTTAAATTATGAGAATTAAATATGTATAATTGCCAAATGCATTAGTTGCACTTAATTCCTGAGATAATTCCGAATTAAGTCGTTAATCCCGATTAACGCTACCGGCTGTCTATTATAGTTCAATCGTCTTTGTTGTGTTATTGTCAATACAGGGTGCGCACGGTATTTGAGAACAATTTGAAACAAATTTAATGAAACTTCACAACATTAGCTTATGCAAAAAATAGCTGTAATAACCTCCTCGATCCGAGTCCAGAAAGGGAATGCTCCTTATACATATTGACCATAATGGTATTAATTGTAGCCTTCCGGGAAGAAATGGTGTTATGAGGATGCTTATTGGTTTCCGTTCAACTAGGGCGTCTATACGTAATAATCCAGAGTTCGACGGTCATAAGTTGGGACATTTTCAGCTATCCAATCTTGTGTCGCCATCGTTTTGTGTGAGGGAGCAGAGTCTTGCTGAACGATGTATGGACTGTTTTTGTTTTTTTCGTATAGAGGAGACGAAACATTAAGAGCCTGTGACCGAAGCCGTGGTGTGGGACTTTAACGCATTGAAGGCGGTGTTTGCTAAGCTTTGACACAGAAGCCTTATAGGACTTCCCTTCTTCTATAGCGCTCCTTGTTGGAAGTTGCTTATTTGTTAAAACTTATCCGCAAACTCCCATCCACCACGACAGCTTAGATCCCAACTTAGTCGTTCGATCCCGAAGAAGCGAGGACCGCCGTGTATGGGCTGTCACCATGTATACTAGTGTTTACGGTTTTACTACTGTCTCTAGAGCCTCGATATATGCAGCAGAATCCATTTGAAATTCTTGAGTAAAGACGTGTGGTGGCAAGCTTGAGAACTTAAAATTATAATACATACACAACAGAAATATTATTGGAAGGAATTTTTTTCTTGTTCTCATGGAATTTATTTTTCGAATATGATGTCCAGCATATGTCCGCCGTGGCTACAAGCTACATGATCCATTCGATCAGTCCTATTTTGGATTAATTTTTCCAATCAATCTGAATGATCAGGCAAAAATGCGATGCCAACATTTGTCTTTAATACTTGCACGAGCTGTATTTTAAAGGCACGTAAGCCAAGATTGGCGGCCGCCATAGCCGAATGGGTTGGTGCATGACTACCATTCGGAATTCACAGAGAGAACGTAGGTTCGAATCTCGGTAAAACACCAAAACTAAGAAAAACATTCTAATAGCGGTCGCCCCTCGGCAGACAATGGCATACCTCCGAGTGTATTTCTGCCATGAAAAAGCTCCTCGTAAAAATAACTGCCGTTCGGAGTTGGCTTGAAACTGTAGGTCCCTCCATTTGTAATGAGTAAAATCCTATACGGGGCTCCTATCTGGCATCTGACCACGCAATGCTCGTTCGTAGCAATAAGATAACGTTTCGATTATGCTGCGCCTTTAACATTGTTTTAGATGAATCAGTGCTGGGAGCTGCGGGAATGCACTCAATTATTCCTGGGAATGGGACGAAACGCTCCGTAGTACGTAAAATACCCATACTTGAAGTGCTAAATTTTCACCTGACTCCCTTTCTAACTGGGCACGGATACTTTAAAACATACCTCCATCTGTTCAAATTCGATCAAGATCCTATTTGCGTCTACTGTGAACTGAGGAGAAGAGTAGAAAAAGATACAAGTTTTGCAATATATTTGGCGGAAGCTACACGTCAGAGTCATTTGTGAAATTCATGCTGCGATACAGCGAAAAATGGGCGACAACATGCGATGCAATAATAAAGACTTTGAAAAGGCTAAGGAAGAGTACGGCGTATGAGTGGCGACTAATTCGCTTTTCCTGCCCTTAAAAGAAATGCTTGGCAGTAGGTACGTGTGCTAATAATAAACTTGTTCTGGTTTCATAGGACCATTTGAGGGAGCGCGCTGCAAAACGCCCGTGCAAAAAAAAAAAATACAAAAATCAGTATTGGGTTAACTGCTTAAAAATAGCCAGAGCGCTACAAGTCAATGTTATTTACGGCCTGAAAAGTGATGGTTTCATACTCCAAGTAATTGAATTGCCAAACATTGTGCTGTAGTAACGCTGCTTGATGATGTTTTAGTAGCCTTTATCAGACGCTACTCTTCTGGCGTAGGTTTAGCTATTCGAATTGCCAATGTTGGCCGGCGTTAAGTGGCTCTGGATAGGAGAGCCAACAGAAATAGGGCAGATGAGGCAGTAAAAGACTTAAAATGGCGTAGAATGTGCGAATGGATTACGAAAGCTCAACACAAGTGCACTCTGCTTAATGCTAGTAGTCCAATTGGGCAATGCTGGGTCCCTTAGGCAAACACTTTTTTCATCTGTTACTAAAATTTGCTTTTGTCTGCGATACATTCACACACACTTACATGAATACATGCGGCTATGTAGTGTATATGTGCATGTATGCGCTATGTATATAAAGTGTTACTATGCAGTAGTGGGATGTATGTGGTTTTGCTGCAAGCATTATAACAACAAAACTCTTCTAGTCCTTTCACTTGTTTACGGCATGCAAGTTGCATTCCAGCATTTACCTGTACTTGAAAGACATTAACCTTAATAATCATTAATCATAGCGCAGAGATTGACATAGTGAATAATAGAGACAATTTCAGAATTTTGAAAATTTCTAGTTTTCGTTATAAGTAGAACTTTATGAAAGGCATTTGAAAGATGAAGATTTTGTTGTAACAGAAATATTCCACACATCGGCTTATAGCCTATTTACAGCCGCCTGCTAATTTCATGTTCATTTCATTACGGCGTAGATCGTTTAAAAATATTTTATATAAGCTTCTGGATTAGCCATTGCATTTCAGCTGAAAAAGAGTTTACGAGCTTTGACTTTTTTGTTTGTGGGTAATTTTCTTTTGTAAATCAAAGACTGAGCTGTACTAATCGAGCCGATAATCTCTTGCTTATTGTAGTGTCTCCCTAACACTTTTTATTTTTGAATAAAGCTGGTAAAACAAACGTTTGTCTCCAGTTCATGTGATCTACTTTTGCTTAAAGGCGGAGAGGCGGAATGAAACATACATAGAAGCCATTTTCTTTGAAAGTGGTGTACGTATATATATATCTAATTGGCGCCTACACCTTATCCGGGTGCTTAACCGAGCTCCTCCTCCTATTTGTGGCGTTCGTCTTGATGTTGTTGCACAGATGGAGGGACCTACAGTTTCAAGGCGGCAGATATTTTTTATGAGGAGCCTTTTCGTGGCAGAAATACACTCGGAGATTTGCCATTGAATGCTGAGGAGCGACCGCTATTAGAAAAATGTTTTTCTTAATTTTAGGGTTTCACCGAGATTCGAATCTACGTTCTTTCTGAACTCGGAATGGTAGTCGCGCACCAACCCATTTGGCTACGGCGGCCGTCGTAAGAGTACATATACATATATAAATTTGGTCTAATTAACCTTTGGATACTTCCCTTTGCTGGCTGAATGTTGTTGTAACGTTAACGTTTTAACTGTTCGGCGGGGAAATGGGTTAATGGCTTTAACATTGCAACGACCTGAAACGGTTTTCCAGCAAAACTTCTGCATCAGCCGGAACTGTAGACGTTATAACACTAGGTCGGCTGGAGGTTTCAGGATTTTAGAGTGTGGCCTAAACAGCATTCTCTACTAAACTTTCATTGTGGCTTTCTTTACTTCCTGATGATGCCTTTTTGCACGAAAAACTCTTGAACGATGAGTGAGACATGGGACGGCGGATTGTCATCGAGCAATATCCAGCCGTTCTAAGCGAGTTCGCTCTTCACACGAAACCTATATGCGCACATCAACTACAGAACACTAATATAGTCCAGTCCAGTCTCTGTCACTCTGCCCTTTATTTTTGGTGAATTGCTTCACGTAAGCGTCTCTTACGTCCTAATGATAGTTCTTATTAACTGTCTGATCTTCTGGCAAAAATGCGTGGTGCACAATACAGTTCTAATCCATAAATATCGTGAGCATAGCTTTCTATCTTGACTACAAGCGACGTGAGTTTTTTGGTCTTGGTTAATTCGGGGCTCTTCATGCACTCCCAAGATGTCTAGATAATGTGTCGTAGTCATAAAAGACATGAATCTAATGATGCGTTTGATGAGTGTTGGGTCGGACTCAGCCTTGGAAATCATGTCTTTGACGCTATCAACGCGGTCCCTTTTTTGCATGAAATTCAGTTTTTTTTTTGAGACAAACCCAAATCATTAACTTCAATAGCCTGGATGGATCCATAAGCAATGTTCATGTCCTCTGCCAGCCCCCTGATGGTTAATTTGCGGTTATTGATCAACTTTTCCTTCGCTTTGTTGATGTTTTCATCAGTTTTCGATGTAGCCGGCTGGTACTACGTTCTCTATACGTCATCCTCGCTGTACTCACGATCTATTCTGAAACGTTCATGCCACTCGTAAACGGGTGTTTTCTTGAGGGTATAATTAACGAAACAGTTTCCCAATGGTAGGTTTTCCTACCATTTAATCCTTTTTTAACGCATAAATTGCAAATTCAATTCCATTTTTATAACTGTAAAAAATCGAAAACAGCTGCAAAGGTAGATTTACTCAAGACGGCGTAACTTTTACAAATGTCATGCAATGACGATTTTGGTAGGAAGGATGTAGTAATCACAGATGTGGCAACCTAACAAGAAAACTGAACTCAAATCAGCTGACTTAGAGCGTCACCTGACGGTTGTTTCGGGAACTGTTTGATCAAGGTGGTATATATATGATTTGTGTTTACACCGCCTTTGGGCGCTCTGGTCGAGCTCTTCCTCCGATTTCCGATGTACGCCTTGATGAGTTTTCCACAAATGGAGGGGTCTACAGTTTTACGCCGCCTCCGAACGGCAAATGATTTTTGTAAGGAGTTTTTTTCATGCCAAAAATGCACTAGCCATTGCTTGCTAAGGGGCAACCGCTATTAGAAAAAACTTGTTCTATCATTTGATGGCTTATGCCCGGGCTTTTGAGCGCGGGCACGACGTGATGGTAGTCATGCTCTAACCCACTCGGCTACTGTAGCCGCTATTTAATTGTGTAATATCGCCTCGGCAGGTAATGGCAAGCCTCCGAGTGTATTTCTGCCATGAAAAAGCTATTCATAAAAAATGTCTGCCGTTCATGGTCAGCTTGAAACTGTAGGTCCTTCCATTTGTGGAACAACATCAAGACGCACGCCACAAATAGGAGGAGGAGTTCGGCCAAACACTCAAAAAGGGTGCATATACATATATGTATATGTATATAATATTTTCGCCCCTTTCTAACTAGGCGATCCACCTTTTACGCCACTCACCGTGGGCATTTTTTGCTGATTCAAAAAAATTTACATTTAAATTTTCACATTTCAAAGGCACATTTATCAAATTATTTTGTGTCTGGTATTGGCTTATTCTTCATAGACTTCTTCATGCTCATTAATTTTAAGCCCGATTCACTCATAAGTATAGAGTTGACACGGCGCTAATAATCTTGCTGCTGCTTCGTCTGTCGCGTAACACAGCATCAGGTTGCAAATTGTGTTGGCAAAATTAAAAAGCATGCCATTAAAAATTGCTGCCTCATTCGTTATATGCACACCTGTTTTTTTCTAAAAAAAAAAACAAAAAAAAAAAATAATGTTTGCATCTGTTTTTTCAAATATAGGAACAATGGTAGACTTATAATTCTGCGAAAATTAATTATCCATTGTGCAGTCATATGCAATAACATACACTTACGTTCCATATCTGCAAAACGGCGAATGAGCGAATTCTCTGTTTGCAATGGAAATGAGATTGCAGCTGTTGATAAGAAACAACTTTCGCATACAAAATCACAAATTTCCACGAAACTCAATACCTATAAATGTAGGTACAGTGACGAACAAAGAAGTGCTGTGTACAGATCAACATGCATGGGGCTCCGCTTCTGCTGTGTGTGTGTGTGCAAATAGGACTGTAATTAAGGAGTGTAAAAGTCAACGTATGCAAATATTTTTCCTGTATTAGAAATTTACTGCAGAGCGACCCTTTTCGACAATGAAATTACTAAAAACCTAGTCCAGAAATATCTATTTACAGGCGCTTCTGAACTTTAAATACTTGCCGCATACTTTCAGTGACATGTCAGAGCTCTAATCATGTAAGGATAATCGAAAATTCGTTTTGCGGAATAATGTGTATGTAGACTGTCGTACGACTATAAGTTGCCTACTATATTTTCCACGATGACTGATTTTGTTATCCTCGCAAAACTAGTACGACTGTGCAAGATGACGTTGAGCAATACCAGCAGTGCTGTCAGAATTTAAAAAAAGACGTCTTCGAGCCATTTGATTCAAACGAAGTTTCAGATAGATGACTTACTACGTTGTGACTTATTTAACCTATAGTGCGATTCATTAACTTTTAATGATTCGATAATTGATATTTTAGTCAACAGCATTTTCCGTTTGCACTATCGATTGTGCTATCCACAAACCTATGTTAACTAACATTAAACAGCTGCCTTCTTCTATTTATTCAAAGTGATAGAGAGTGGCATCTTTGTCAAATTAAATATCAAAATGAGTGAATAGTTGTGAATAGTTACACAAAGTAAGAAACTAAAATAATCTTTTCAGTCAATCAATCAATCAAAATTTCTTTTGTCGCTTGCCGCTCCACTGGGATCATAGGAAACCTCACCCTTGCGCAAAACATAGAACAGTTGATTGTATCTGTTACATTATGTATGCTTTGGTGGACGGACAAGTTGTAAAAAATCGCAGTGTAGCTAGAGCTTTGTAATATAAAGGCAGAGTTTAGAGTTAAATTAGCTTGAATATTACAAGATTTACCTGTTTTTCAGTCGAAATCGGTATTATTCTGGAATCTCTAAGATGACTGTCAACCTGAGAGTCCTCAGTCAAGTCTGGAGCTAACCGGAATGGTTTGGGGAGCTCCCCTGCAGTCAAATGGAAAGGATTGCCCACATCCCGGGGCAAACGCCGATCCACCGTTTGAGGGTTCACTACCTCATCTCTACGCGTTAAGTCATATAGTCAAAGGACATATTCGTGTTTTTTAATAAGTTTTTATTAATGTATTGTAATTTAAAAATTTTAATCTAAACTACTAATTCTTCTTTTCTCGTTTAATTTAATTAAATTATTGCCGCTTAGTTTGCGATAATCGACAGGTTTACCCAACAACATTTGTTTTACCGATTATTGCTATGAAATGGGTTACCGAATAGCAAAATCGTTAAAATTATGGTTAAGGAAAGATAACAACGCGAATGTCGTTCAAATGTGTTAATGAATGTTAGGAAAGAGCGTGTGAGCTACAGAACTTAATCGCTCAGGCACAAATTATTATAAAACGTATAATTGCCGGTGTATGCCGATGATATTGCTGTCATCAAATTACCTTTTGAATAACTTTTTTACTAAATAAAAACAAATGTTTTATGTAGATTTCCATCACATCTTTATTCAGACTAGCTCGCGTACACCCTTTTTTGGGTGAAAGGCCGAGCTCCTCCTCCTATTTGTGGTGTGCCTCTTGATATTGTTTCACAAATGGAGGGACCTACAGTTTCAAGCCGACTCTGTACGGCAGATATTTTTTTATGAGGAGCTTTTTCATGGTAGAAATACACTCGGAGGTTTGCCATTGCCTGCCGTTTTTTTAATTTTGGTCTTTCACCGAGATTCACGCCTACGTTCCCTCTGAATTCCGAATGGTACACACACACCAACCCATTCGGCTACGGCGCCCGAATGACCTTTACGAGCTCCAATACTCATCCGTTTGTATACTCCAGCAGTAACTTCCACATTGAAGATCTGCTTGAGACAGTTTTTTCACCAGACAAAGTTCCAGGGATTGATAGAATTCCCCATGAGTTCTTAAAAAATGTGGCTGTGGCAAGTGCTTACACAAATGCAAATTAGACGAGGCTTTTAGAGCTAGCGTAGTTTTGTGTATCTTCAAAAAAGTTGAAAACTACAGAGAAATTTCATTTATGAACTGTATTACTAAAGTTATGCTAGTTCTAATTAATGAAAGAATAATCTCTTGGACTGAAAGAAACAGTATTTTAAACGAGTATCAAGGCGGCTTCAGAAAGAATTACTCCACAGTCGTATATTCAATTTAGCCGCTATTGCCTATTTAAAATTCGAAAAAAGAAGAAAGTTTACGCGTATTTTGTCGTCTATAGATCGGCGTTTGATAGAGTATCAAGAAACGCCTTGATATATAAGCTACGCCATATTGGTCTTGCAATGAAAGTAGTGAAGTTCATAGAGAATATATACAACAATACAAAGTCAGTTGTATGGAATGGCTTAGAAATTTCAGATACATTCAAAACAAACTCAGGCGTCAAACAGGGATGCTTATTGTCGCCAATACTATTTGCTCTTTACATAAACGAGTTAAATGAAAGCTTAGATGGAGGTTTAAACATAGAAGGGAAAAATATTAGACTTCTAATGCATGCGGATGATATAATTTGGTTAGCGGGTCACCCACGCACACTACAAGAGATGATTAATGACCTTGAAAGCTACTGCAACCTATGGAACCTTGAAGTAAACCGCTCAAAGTCACCAATAATGTTTCTTTAGAAGAGGTGGGAAACTTAGTAAAGTGGAGAAGTGGAATTGTAGTAAGGAAGAAATACAGACTGTGTCTCGATATACTTACTTAAGAGTGGAAATAACACCTCAGATGAATTAAAAAAAAAAACGTATAAACAGAACAGCTGCAGCAAAAAATGGTGTTAATGCTTTGGGGACTTGTCATTTAAAAAAGAAAGAAATTTCAATTGAAGCTAAATGGAAACTTTTTCTTGCAGTTTGCCATTCAATACAATCATAGGCAGCACAGGTGTGGGGTTTTGGGTGGGTTGAAGAAGTTGATATCTTGCAAAAGTATTTTGTAAAGTGAATTCTGAAGCTACCATCACTTATGCCTACATATAGCGTTTTTCAATAGGTGCGCTTCAACTTTTTTCCGATAGGGAGGGCGAACGACGCAATATTTTTTATTTTTCGCTTGTCATTTGTAAACTTCATTAGTATGCATTTCATCATGGAACGCTACACACTTGAGCAACGATTGCAAATCGTGCAAATTTTTTTTGAAAATAATCGTTCTGTTGCTGCTACATTAAATCCAAATAATTCCAAAAAATCATCTTCAGTGATGAAGCTCACTTTTGGCTCAATGGCTTTGTCAACAAGCAAAATATGCGTTACTGGGCAGAAAGCAATCCACACGTGATTCATGAGGCACCGTTGCATCCCGAAAAAATCACTGTTTGGTGCGGTTTACATGCCGGCGGCGTAATTGGCCCATATTTTTTCGTTGACGAGAACGATCGCCACGTTACTGTGAATGGAAATCGATACCGCGACATGATAAACGATTATTTTTGGACGCAATTGAATGGTATGGACTTAGACGACGTGTGGTTTCAACAGGACGGGGCCACAAGCCACACAGCACACGCTACAATTGATTTGTTGAAGAGTAAGTTCGATGAGCGCATTATTTCCAGAAATGGACCGGTCGAATGGCCGCCGCGCTCGTGTGATTTGACGCCTCTAGACTATTTTCTTTGGGGTTATGTGAAGTCATTGGACGCGAAATTGCTGGAATTTCGGCCGATTTATGCAAAAGAGCGGTCAAAAATTGGGTTCAACGATTGGACTTCGTAAAACGTGCACTCGGTGGTCATGCAAAAGAAATCGAATTTCATACTTAAATGTATATGTTCAAACTCGATAATAAAAAAAAAATTAGTTAAAAAAGTCAAACCGTTTGTGTTTTATTCAAAAAAAAAGTTGAAGCGCTCTTACTGAAAAACGCTTTACATACTTTTTTTGGAAACCGGCATGAAAGAGAGTCTTTTGTTCACTTTAAAACTGTTCCTTAAGTAAATGCACAGAACTTTGTTTATGTACTCAGAAAATCGGCTGCCACATTATCTGTCCAAAATTGTTATAAAAAAAGAAGTCTTCTGGATTAGAGACTTAAAAAACTTGTTTAGAAAAAACGATGTCATCTGGCGAATAAAAAGCATATAATCAAAAAGCTGGATAGAAGATGCAAAATTGTTCTTAACAAACCACAACCAGGCAAGGGTGGACATGTAAGGAATTAGACCGATCAAGAGGTCTGGTTTATTTAAAAATTATGACTTAGAATCAAGCATGGGGATAATGAGGGCTAGAGGTGACATGGTAATTTTAAATAACAACAGCTTTGACACAGAAAGTAAAACTTGTTCAATGTGTATTTTAGGCGAGCTTGAATGCATAGCACATTTTCTGGCCCGCTGCCCAATATAAAGAGAATATAGAAAAGTTTTTTTCAAAAATTTACCTTAAACGATTCAGAACTGATTGAGCTTTTCAAAGGCGGAAATGATCATTGGGATACACTTTTCCGTTTTATTACAATAAATATGCCTTTAAATACAAAGATTACTTAATAAAAGAGTTTACTGGTTTTAAAAACCGAAAACCAGATATTGTTTTGCACGAAAATTAAATCGAAAGACGGCTCATGCCATTTTCGTTAAATTTTTGTAAATATTTTTTACTTCTTAACACTAGAATTCCGCACTTACTTCCTGTGGATCTGCAAGTTAAATCCATTGCTGCTCAGAGTGCCATTAGGTTGAAGGAGATTGACCTTTGGAGACAACTTCCTGTAGGACATAGTAGCATCTTGAAGCAGATCTCCTCTTCCTTTTCAGTTCTTCGCACTGATCTCTCCATCCGCAAACTGTGTGTTGAGGGTTGTGTTAGGGCTATCTTTCCGAGCAGACAAGATTGGAAAGAGGGGAGAGTCGGCAGGGATATAGATACTTCTGTTTTCACTGATGGATTCAAAATGGAGTCTGGAGTGGAAGCGGGGGTTTACTCTAAATCAGCCAGCATTTCGGTCTCCTTTAAACTGTCGGAAACCAGGAGAGGTCTTGGCGATCTCATAGGCATGCAAAATGCTTCGGGATCGCTGTTGAGAGGGAGACATTAATATTTTTCTGGTAGTCAAGCTGCGATCAAGGTCCTGTCGTCACCGCTTGGAATTCCGTACAACCCCTATTGTTGAAGCTGTGGGGATCCTGCAGAGAAAGTGTTCCACAGTCACTTTCTCTGCAAATGTCTGGCTCTGGCGGCTAGGCGCTTAAGATTCCTTAGCGTGCCTTTTGGGGATGACTTGAAGAAATTCTCCAGCCTAGATTCCTTTTCGCTCCTTCACTACATCAACAGCACGGCTGTAGACGGTTTTTCTCTTCCCTAAATCTTTTCACACATTATGGTATCAAAACGGCACGTAAGTGTTACTTGAAGTATACCTGGGGTAGTCTTGCTATCTTATCTACCTACCTACCTAACACTAGAATATTTACGTAATTATCAAAATTTTGCATATTCTACTTTTATTTGCAATAAACACTACAAAATATACTACGACTACTACTACACTGTTACAGCTCACAGGTATAATATTTACATATTTCCCGATTGGGTGATTCATTTTGTGCCACCTTGTATATCAAATTTGTACAATTTTTTGTGTAAGTGTGTACTCTAGAAACATTGTATTTTGGTATTTTTGAATGTAAGCGTTATCTGAAAGTTAAGCGCGTTTAGTGTTCGATTTTTGTTAATTTTTAATAGAAATTTAACCGGGGTCTAGGAAAGTTTCGCTCAGATATGTCATTCCTCACTCGAGCGGATAGCCAAGAGAAAGAGTGCCCTTTACAGCCAGCTCGTCAACATCCCTGTTACTTGGCATTTTCATTCAAATTAATATAAATAAAGTATTAAACATATATTTATGTACGCCACTGTAAATTCTCAAATATCCTTTGTCCCTTATTGCATCTGCATACTCCACTTCAGATCGCTTTACATGCCATTAAAAGCACTTAAGCATCTCAGGTATGCAACAAACACATTTGCTGACACTTAATTTCCTTTGCGCAAAGTTAATTTATTAGCACAATTGTGCTTGAAACATAGCACAGACAATAATTAGCACATAATAATCGCAGCTTTGGCGCACAATGCAGAAGCATACGCAAGCACATATTAATAAGGATTTTGAGCCTTTCTTTTCTTTTCTTTTGAGCATCTTTTCACACCGAAACGCACAAAGTACTTCCATACGAAGAAATACAAGTATAAGTACCAATTGTACATTTTTGTCACACACGCTGCGCTTATGTGCATTTTTTTTTTTTTTTTTTTTTTTTTTTTTTTTTTTTTTTTTTTTATCCGAAGGGGGAATCTTACATAGATACCGTCAATATAGATGGCATGCACGATTCATACTGATCGCTAAGGGTGCACCTCATTCGGGACCACGCACAGTCAGTATTACTACTAAACTGGACTTGCGAAACAGTACACCTACGTACTAAACCCTAACTCCGACCTCTGTAGCTTTAGTTTGCCCTGCGGTACCGCCGTTTAAGCATTGCATCGCAGGGCCAAGCTGGCCATTATGGCTCTTCACTTTTATCTCTTTCTCCGTTTAGCCTTCATTATTTCTTTGTCTTCTTTCTTTACTGCGTTCCCATTCCTTTTTTCGCAGTTCCTGTAACGCATTTGCGGACCATTCTCTCATCTTGGCCCACACCAACTTCGACCGCAGCATGTGATCTACAATGTTGCCCGGGGTTATTTTTTCTTTTATGATTTCTTCAATGCACATTCTTTCAGATGCGTATCTCGGGCAGGAGAAGAAGACATGTTCCACGTTCTCACTACCGTTGCCGCAGAACGAGCAGTCAGCTGCGTCCTCGTGGCCGAGTCTTTGGAGATACTCTCTATAGCATCCATGCCCCGTCAGGAACTGTGTGAGGTAGTAATCTGTGTCACCATGTCCTCTCTCAACCCAAGCCTGTACGCTTCTGATGAGTTTATGCGTCCATCTCCCTTTTGTCGCTAGGTCCCAGCGATTTTGCCACTCAATTATGCTCCCCAGTCTTTCTTCTTTACGCTCTTCCGCCGTTAATCTCCTGTTTAGGCTTTTGGCTTTGTCGTACACTCTACCCAGTTCAGAGGCCATTATATCTGGTGGCATGATACCCGATATGACACATACTGCTTCAAACGACACTGTCCTGAAAGCACAGGCAACTCTAAGGGAAATAAGTCTAAAAACTATTTCCGCCTTCTTCGCGTATGTTTTCTGTATCAGGGCTTTACCCCATATGGGTGCTGCATACATGAGCGTAGACTGGGTAACTTTAGCCAGGAGCGCTCTTCTACTCTGAGTGGGACCACCGATGTTGGCCATGATTCTTGACAGTGCCGCCGTCACCATGGCTGCCTTTCCGCATGCTTTTTTAATGTGCTCCTTGAAGCTTAGTCGGGCATCGATCATTACACCCAAATATCGTAGTGCCGCTTGTGTTGTGACGTTAAACCCATCAATGTTTAGTGTGGTCGTTTCTAACTTTTTTCTACTCGTAATGAGAACTGCTTCTGTTTTTTGCCCTGCTAGCTGTAGTTTAACCGCCGTTAGCCATTGTTTGACCTTCGTTGTGGCCTCGCTGCAGATACTCTGAATCTGAGGGATTGTTTTGGCGACTATGGTTAACGCAATGTCGTCTGCGTATCCTATTATTTGCACTTCCCTCGGCATTGGGAGTTGCAGTACCCCATCATATAGTACATTCCATAGGATAGGGCCCAGCACAGATCCCTGCGGTACTCCGCCCGTCACTGCATATCTTTTAGGGCCTTCATCTGTATTGTACAGAAGTACTCTTTCCGACAGGTAACTGTTTATAACCCGTACTAAGTATGCTGGGGTTTTTTTTTCTTCAAGAGCCTTTATAATATGTGGCCAGTATGCCGAGTTGAATGCGTTCTTAACATCCAGAGTGACAACTGCACAGTATTCTTTATCACCATGCATCCACCTGTCACCCTGAATAGCCTTGCTTGCAATGTTTGTCACCCTCCTGACGGCGTCGATGGTTGAACGACCTTTTCGAAAACCAAACTGATGTTCGGATAGTTCAGCCGGCACTTTCTCCAGATGCTGCTCCAGGCGCGTGCAGATTAATTTCTCCAAGATTTTACCCATAGTATCTATCATGCAGAGTGGCCGATAAGAACTTGGGTCACCCGCTGGCTTATTCGGTTTCTGAAGTAGGACTAGTTGTTGCTTCTTCCATACTTTCGGAAACATGCCTTCATTTATACACCTGGTGAAGTGTTCTGCAAATGGCTTTGCATTGCGCCTGACAGCTATCTTCAGTGCCTTGTTCGGGATGCCGTCAGGTCCTGGTGCCTTAGCATTGCCGAAACTTTCCGTCACCAAAATCACCTCTGCTTCACTGATTGTGACACTGCGTTCTGCTGCGTGGGACTGTGTCTGGCTTGGTTGCATGTCTTGCTTTGGAAAGAGTGTACGTACAACTTTTTCTAAAAGAATGGGGCAAGTTGGTGCCTGTCCTCTGCCTCCTTTGACCTTGGCCATAACGAGTTTGTAGCCATCGCCCCACGGGTTTTCGTCCACATTCTGGCACAGTTCTTTAAAGCTGGCTGCCTTGCTAATTTTAATGGCTTTCTTTAATTGTTTCCGCTTCTTTTTGTAGTTCTCGCGGAGCCTGCAGTGTTCTGCCAACCCATAACTCCTTTGGGAAAGGCGCCTTGCTTTTTTGCATTCGCTTCTTAGGGTGTTGATCTCCTCGTTCCACCAGTATACAGGCTTTCTGGGAGCGCTCTGTCTTTTCCTGCACATAGCGGCATCGCAAGCTCTGCTAACATATTTTACTAGCAGCTCCGCCTGTAGTTCCACATCGTTGGTGTTAGTCGGGTTCTCTTCTAGCATGATTTGGAACATTTCTTCATCAAGCGTCTCCACCCTCCAGCCCTTATTCTGTTTTTTCTGTACGGCTTCTTTTCCATGCGAAAAGTCCACCTGAATGGCAAGGTGGTCACTGCCTGTGTAGAAATCACACACTTGCCAGCTTGCTGATCGTACTAGCGCCCTGCTGGCGTAAGTGATGTCTATTATTGATGCGCGACCATTCACTTCAAAGGTGTTTTTTCCCCCAGTGTTTAGCAGAACCGCATCAAGCAGTGAGAATGCCTTGATCAAGGCATCTCCCCTTTGATTGGTGTATCTGCTACCCCATTCCAAGGCCCACGCATTGAAGTCACCCGCAATTACGTTTGGTGTGGTACCACGAGCGTTTTGCACAAGTTCATCCAGCAGGTTTTCGAACTCTGCTTGCGTCAGTTTCGGTGGCGCGTAGCAACTGTAGAAATATATGCCACTTATTTTTGCTCGGGTATAGTAATCACTGTGGGTGTGCGGTTTGTCCTGCAGGGTATTTCCTCCACAGGCCCAAATAGCAGCTTTACTTTTCCTGTCCGAGACCCACGTTCCGGCGTTTAGGTTTTTATGCTGGTCGCTGACTAGCACAACATCCACCTTATTTTCGTATACCCTTTGTTTTAGGAGCTCTTGTGCAGCCTCGCAATGGTTTAGATTGATCTGCTCAATCCTCATTTTTTGGTTTTAGTATACGCCGCTTGATACAGGGGACATTTTCTGCTTCCAATCTGATGGCTTGTATCTTCTCTTCCATTCCTTTTACAAGCTCCGCAGAAGGGCTTTTTTTCGCATACTTTTGCTTGGTGACCCTTTTCTCCACATTTGAGACAGTTCTGACTTCTGTCGTCTTCGTTTGTACACGCCCTCGCTAGGTGTCCATACTCCAGGCATCTGTAGCACCTCCTCAAGTCAGGCTTTTCTCTTATTCGGCATACCGTCCAGCCGATTTTGAGTTTTTGTTTCTCAAGCAGTCGCCTTGCGTCCAGTGCTGGTAGGCTTATCACCGCTGTTTGCGTGCCTGCATACGCCGCTCTAACGCTTTTTATTGCGTTTGCACTAAATAGGTTAAGCTCCTTAACTTGCGTTCGTATTGCCTCACCTATGTCCTCTTTGGTTGTGATTTCATCTAAATCACGGATCTCCACCAACATCTCGTGGGTTAGGACCTTGATTTGCGCCTGGTCACCTAGCACCTTACCAATCTTCTTCTGGTAGACTCCTGTATTGGCCATCTGCTCTTTTTTCAATTGAAGCAGGATTTCGCCTTTGGCCGTCTTTCTTATACGCGTAACGTTTTCGCCGAGTTCCTGCAGGGCACCATCTTTTTTAACCGCCCTGAGAATGTCACTGTATGTCATTGTTCCGGCACGCGCAATGACAATCGCATCCGGCCTCGGGGGTGGTTTATTTGCCACTTTCTTCTTGGCTGGTTTGCGCTTGACACTCATCCAGCCATTTTCCATAACCCCGTTTGTCTTCTTGGCATTACTCTCTCCTTTGGCTTTTTTGTCTGCACTTGCTGACACTTTGTGTTCTTCTTCGTGTGTAGTCTTGCTTTTTTTGGGTGGCGTTTTTCTGCCCGGCTGCTTATCGTCGCGTGGTCTTTTCGGTGTGCCTTCAGCCATTACACTTCCAGGAACGTTTCGCTTGGCTTCCTTGCTTTTCGCTTCTTCCTGGGCTCTCGAGTGTAGCTTAGTGATCTTTTCGAGGAGTTCCCTTATGTTGTTGTTAATCGAGCGTTGCGGTAGACGCATTGCTTCAGTCAACTTCCCAATCATCTCACCAAGAAGCGTTAAGGTATCATTACTCGATTGTGCTGCTTTCTCATTGCTTTCTTGCAGCGCAGGTGGCGACGATTTTGCTCTCTCAGGCCTTTCTACACTGAGCGTCTTGATAGGACTCCGTCCCAGCTTTGGTGCACGCTTAAAGGGATCAGCCCCCGTGATTATACGGCCTTTGGGGGTCTTGTACTCCTCAGTTAGGTCCACTAGTAGATCACTCGATCCACTTGCACCTGGTACCTTTCTGTTAGCCTCTTCCAGGCTTTCATTTTCGCTGCCCATAATGGCTCCATAAATATTACTGCTGTTGTTTGTGTTTCTCAAAGATTTTTCCATTCTTTTTTTGTTTACCAGCGCATCGTGTGTAGGGGGGCGGGCCGAAATAAACAGGAACGGGTATACCCTTGGGGACGGTGCCCCTACCCCAGTTCCCTGAGGCCTGTTCTTCGCTTTACCGGTCCCGGAAAACACGGACGGACCGGAGCTCACCCGGGGCAACGCATACTACTACCTCTGCGTCCAATACACACTCCCTGACTAGGGCCCGAAGGGGCTGGTCACTGATATACCCCGCAGCTAACACCTCGGCAGAGCAAGCTCACATCACTCCCTTCACTTCAACAACAGAGATGGTTCTTGAAGTGATGAGAGACTCCCAGTGCGCCACGGCATATACCGGTCAGTTAGCAGCCGCACCTAACATGGTGAACAGACGCTGACCAGGAAGCCGTCCACTATGGAAACCGCCGCGCCTGGATTTTTTTTTTTTTTTTTTTTTTTTTTTTTTTTTTTGTCACCGGGAGCCTCATCGGATGGCTATCATTTAGCCGCCTCCTCCGCTTCTGGCCGCTCATTGTCGGGGATTGCTTATTCGTTTAAACTTATTTCGCAACTAACCTGCTACTACAGGCATTCCGGCTATCCGCAACCTGCCGACCCCCACGGTAGCTTAGAGCCCAGCTTAGTCGTTCAGCCCAGGGTGGAATGAACAACGGCCGTGCTTATGTGCATATGTGTGTGTGTGCGCATACGCCGTCGCTTGCCTACATGCATGCATAAACACACTTTAGTGATGTGTTGATTGAGTGACACTTTTATAACTTCATTCAAAGCGTTTACTCTGCATACCTAACGAGTTGGCAATGCATATTGGAAAATTCAATGTCTGTTTGCCAGTTTGGAGAATCCACCAATATTAGTCTACCAAGTAACTGTAGGTTTATTGCTGAGAAAACAGTGAGCTCGTACTATTCAGCCTATTAGCTGTAGCCTCACGGCAACTTTGTGATAAATTCACCAGGTGCGTCTAAGCTTAAGTAGACACATGAAATCCCCAAATAAAATGACCAATCACCCACCGACATGTAGCCTCCATTTCTCATACGAGTACTCCAAGCGATACCCGTGTGCATAACTAATGAATGTATTTTACAAATGTACCTATGCATATATACATACGCACATGCGTAGTTCGCTTTTAGGCGCATAAAAGTCATCTGAAAAAGAAGTGAGTGAAACAAAGACCTTGGCTTTAACTGTGCGATTATCATTTGCTGCACGCACGCAGGCAAATGGCACGGATTAGGTTTTTAATATAGCACAGCTCAACGACTTTACTCCTCACTTCACACGCTCCCACAGTTCAATGGGTGAGTGAGCGCGAGTGGAGAGATCTGCTAAAAGTATGCATGCGTGTTGCTGGGGACTTGCAATGTGTGTGTGTGTGTGCTCGTTGGTGCTTTTTTGCGTGCTGACCATGTGTTGACACTGCGGTGTGATTTAAGTGATGAAAATTCGTACAAATGGCATAATATTTATTCATTTATTTAACAAGCTGTAGTTGGCAGTAGTAGACATTGCGAAGGGCATTTATTTTTGGATGTGTACAAATTTCGTTAGACATGCACACAATGAGATATTCATCAGACCGGCAAGTAAATATTATTAAGTAGTTATTCATTATTTGGGGCACTCAAAATGTTCCTTTTAATTTTCTGAATTAAGTGTTTTTTATGCATTAATTATTTCACTTCACTCAAGTGTATATAAGTTTGCTTTATGTACATACTACTGTGGGCAAAAAGTAAGGTGAATTTATTTGTCAAACTTCGCGCGATTAAAATTTCGCTCTAGTTATTTTTTTCATGAGTTGGCAGCACTGTTAATAACATCTGGGCCACCTTTCATGTGAATGTCATTATCAGTAATATATTTACGCTTGTGTTTACCAACTGACCAAGGGTGTATTTTTCGATTTTTACAATGTCTGTGTCGTGTTTTTACAATGTCGTGTTGATGACTTGGAGCGCTCCGGACGACCATCGACGTCAACAGATGACCAACACGTCAATAAAGTGAGGGAGTTAGTGCTCAAAAATCGTCGGTTGACTGTTAAAGAACTTACTGATATGATCGGAATATCAGAAGGATCTGTAAAAACCATTTTGAAAGACCATTTGGGCCTACGAAAAGTCAAATTTCGTTTGGTACCGAAAACTCTCAATTTCTTGGAAAAAAGTCGTCGCGATAATGTGTGTGAAGCAATGCTTACAGACTATCAGGACAAGCTCAAATGCATCATTACGGGAGATGAGACTTGGATTTATGCTTACAACCCTAAAACAACCGACCAATCAAGCGAATATCGTGCTAAGGGCGAGGCCAGACCGAAAAGAGCACATCAAAGTCGTTCAAAAATAAAGGCCATGATGACAGTTTTTTTTTCGATTTTCGTGGAGTGGTGCACTATGAATTCCTTCCACCTGGCCAAACTGTTAATAAGGAATATTATTTGAGCGTTATGCGTCGTTTACGTGAAGCAATTCGTCTAAAAAGACCAGAATTATGGGCCAACAACTCTTGGTTTTTTCATCACGATTGAGGAGATAAAAGCTGAATCGAAGAAGGTGCTGATGGCTATACCGTAAATGGACTATTTGGCGTGTTTCGGGGATTGGAAAAATCGTTTGCATAAGTGTATTTTATCGAGAGGGGAATATTTTGAAGGGGATGAAATTGATTTACAAAAATTAATAAAGATTTTTCATTTTACAAAATTCACCTTACTTTTTGCCCACAGTAGTACATAAAAACAACAATAGTGTATTCCTGCCCATGTTTGTGTGGATTTGTGTGTGTGCTCATTGTTTTAGCATAATTAAATCGTTTAAACTTAATAAAGACAATCAAAGTGTGGCGTGACATACCGACAAAAGACACTGGCTTCGAACTCTGTGATAATGAAGCGGTTAGTTTTGAATTTGAATGTAAATTTTAGCTATTTTTACATGACTTATTTATGCCAAATCGGCCAAATGTGCCAAATAAAACAAGTTTTTTCTAATAGCGGTCGTCCCTCGACAGGTAATAACAAACCTCCGAGTGTATTTTTGCCATGAAAAAGCTCCTTATAAAAAGCTATTTGACTTTCGGAGGAGGCATAAAATTGTATGCCCTTCCAACATCCAAAAAAGGTGTAAGCGTCAATTATTAGTTTGTGAAATAGAAATCCATTATTTCCTCGGTGGATGGCTGCAGTAAAAGTTGATTGAAACAATTTAAAGTTTATGGCCATTGTCAAGGTGACATTTCACACTAAAAAATTCGTTTACTGTTTTTTGTTTGTTCCATTCCGTTGTGTGTAACAGGGCGTTAACAATGGAAGTCAACAAAGAGAAAATTCCAGAAAATTCTGGCATGACAGATGCATGTCAAGGGGTGACCAAAAAGATTATTTCTGAGAAATAATGCCACTTTTTAACAGCTTCTCTGCGAATTTCCAGTTGGACAAACTGTCGAGAGATAGAATCGAAGTAAGGCCTGGTGGATTTCAAGAAAAACGTGGCTTAAATAGGATAAGAAATGGTCACGAAGGGTATATTATTCGAGATAACAGTATTTAGCCACTTTTTCTAGCGCTCTAACTAGGCATTGCCTAAGAGGTGGACATACGCAAAGGCGCTTCGTGGCTTTTCGAAGATACAGCAGAAGCTGTAAGAATTATAAATAGAAAGAAGCGACTCTTCACCGCCTGGCCTGTAACTACCCTGCACTATGTAAATGTGAATCAGATGCTGGAGAACGATTTAGAATACTTGATCCGATTCATCCAGAGACACTGACTGTTTCGGCGAGGGCGATGGATTTAAATTGTATCATACTTTTACAGAATCTTTATTTTGAATATAAGTGAGCTGTTGCGCCATCGGCAGTCATTTCAGTCTACCCACTTTGTCTACCCACAGTCTACCTTACTTTTTTTTGTATTTTTTACTATTACTTAGAATATTTGTTTTGCCTTAGGCTACGAAAGATTACAATTGCACTATTAGTTAACCAAGTAGGCCCGTATTAAACCTAAGGAGATTTTGTTGTTAGCCTCAATTCCTTGCTTTAATAAAATGTTTATTCATTCATACACATTGAAGAAGATATGGAGTTCAGTCTATAAAAAAGCGTTGACTATCGTAGTAATTGAATTTAAATGGCACACTAAAAATGCTACTGATCCCACTTTTCTACTTAATACATGAGCGCGCACACACACACACTCATATACACTCACATACCCAACATCACTGACCCTTTTTTCTCGCTTTGTTACGGTACTTTTTGGTGACTGACCTTCATCATTTCCAATGGTAAATGTAACTCGCCTCTCGGAGTGTTCGCACCACTACATACAACGCCAGACTGACCGTCCACTTGACCAATTTACGTGATGTGCGGCTGAATGGGCTTTAATTCGTCGCTTTCGGCAAAGAGCTTGACGTAGCAGCGTTCCTCGATGGGTTTGACGTGTCACTATGCTGTTGGCTTTATAAGCGATAAGCCCGAAAAATATTACACCAGGAGTAGCCGTTGATGGAGGCGATGCGTGCGGGTTGTCACATGACTATATATGTATGTATGTATGCACCAAAGAATATTCGACAGTAAAGGTACACTTTCGGCATTTTAAGCCATTGTGGGAGCAAAAGGACATTCACGGCAATGTACGTACAAACATGTATACTTACATACTCGTATATGTATATCTCAGTGTGTGTGGAGTATATACAAATTTAGAAATTCGAGGGCATTTTTGATCGAATGACTAATTTGGTTAGAATCCTTCCAGTTTGCTAAATATTCTGCAAAATACGAAGCTATGCGGCCGCTGTAGCCAAACGGATAGGTGCGATACTACCATTTGGAATTGCTCAGGTTCGAATCTCCGTGCATGAATCTCCAAATAATAGAAAACCTTTTTTTCAATAGCACTCGCCCCTTGGCAGCCAATGACAAACCTTCGAGTGTATTTGTGCCACGAAAAAACTCCTCGTAAAAAACCTATTTGCCTTTCGCAGTCTGTAGATTCCTCCTTTTGTAGAACAACTTCAAGACGCACAGCACAAATAGAGGAGGAGCTCAGTCAAATATCTAATAAAAAGGGTGTAAGCGCCAATGATATATTTGGCACGCCTCCGTTGACGCTAAGCATTCTTTGAGCTAGCATAGATGCTACTTGGTGCCTGAACCATTCAGGCCTGTCATGTCATTGTACTCCCCGAAATTGGCAGTTTGCATAGAAATCAGTTCAGTACACATGCTTGGGCTTGAAATGCCGAAACATCTTTGAAGCCCAATTACCGTGCACTTCCCTTCCGTGAGTCTGTCACTTTACGAGTCGTAGATTCTGTCAGCGCCGATCCAAATTTAACCGGTACTTTGATATCTTTGCCCTCCGCCAGTCTTGCTGCTCTTCGTTTATAAAAAGAAGTTAGTACCTGGCGATATTGGAGATGTAGCTCGGAATAGATCGGCCAATTGAGATGCGATTTGTGAATCCATCTGCTTTATTTTTATTTTTTGTTTATATCATTTGTTTGTGCGTAACTGAATACCGCGAGGTAGGAGAAAGAAGGTCCGCTGAGCCATTGGTAATAGACTAACAGTTACTTACTAAGGTGGGTAGATATAAGTGAGATGCAACGCCAAAATACAGTCTGTTACAGCCGACTGCAACCAAGTTCGAACGATTCATGCTATCCTGGATTTGGGGCCCCATATTAGTCGGACATCTCCAGATTAACCGCTCTAACATGGGTGGTCCTGAGCTGGTATGCCTAAGCGAACCAATCGTCAATATTTAGGCATCAAGAATGCGTGTGCATTTTTTAAATATAAATATCAAACTTTGTAAATGAATTAGAAAAATTACTCAAACTTTTCATCACAATTCCACGGTTTTGAATTAAAATTTTTGGAAAGATTTTTGGTATGCAGTTCTAAAGTTTCTTAAATTTTAGTGTAATAAGACACAGGTTAGCAGATATTACAAATATTACATTAAGTTAGGTTAGATTATACCGGCTGGCCGAAGACACGTAGAGACCCTTTTGGTCCTTAGCGATACCAGATCAGAGTCCTATTTTAGAGAAAATATGCACCACTTAAGATGCGCGTACTATTCGCGAATTTTAGGAGTCGTTCAAGCTCCAGCTCAGGAATAGATTTTAGACTTTCAAAACTGTGAACACCCAGGTAGCATAGTCTAGTTTTCGAGATAGCCACACAGCGGCGTCGGAGATGCTCCGTTGATTTTTTATAATTTTTATCCGTGTTGTGCATTTTCTGCCCGGCATTTGTTTATTTTGTACATTATGATAAATTCTATTGTAATAAGCTATAGAACGGCATGCCAAAAATCTATATTGACATTTTAATTAAAAACTCTGCCTTTTTTTTGAGATATTTTTCAAATTTTTATATAAAATTTTAAAATTGGATTTATTTGGTTCTTTGTTAGACAGTGAGCTATGCTTGTACACAAAAATATTAAATACTATATTAGCTGTACCCGGCGCGCGTTGCTATTCTGCAGCGCCACCTCGTGGCGAGTTGCATCAATGAGCATATTCTACAAACCTTCTCCGTGGAAAAATACATATTGTATATATACCAATTTTTATAATAATCGGTTTAGTAGTTTTTGAGTTCATCGATGACATACAGACAAACATTCATTTTTATATATAAGATTAAAAAAAAAAACTGGTCAAAGCTGGACAAAATGTTGATTTGGTATCATTTTCTCGCGAAGTATTCATATATACGATGCTACGAAGTTGGCAACTGCATATTCACAGCTGCATTTCTGATTGCGTTGACATATTTCCATAAGCTTTGTAGTTCTGTGGAATTTTCCATACATTCATGCTGACATTTCAATATACCTTCCAATTAAGATGGCCATATTAATTACATGGAAAAATTATGAGTTTTCAGCGCATCAACAGCAGCTCTCAATTGAATATGAGTTTCATTCGTAATCAACAAACAGCCATGCGCTTTGCGGTTGCCCACAATTTTTTGAAAACAACAACACTGGCATCTCTTGCGTAGCTGTTAGTGATTGTGTCAGGTTCATTTAATTACAATATCATATTTTCTTTACTATAAAATTCCATTGCGCACTTTTTTAAATTTCGTTTTTAATTCCGAACAGTTCACATTTCATTCGAGCATTCATTGGTTTTCATGAAATCATTGAAATTAATTTACGTATATCCCGCAATTTTTTTCCGCTGCTTTATCCATGTATCCACCATAAAGGGTAGTAATGCCATGCGCAGCTATTTGCCATTTTGCACAAAAGTGTGGCAGTCAGTAAAAGAAGCAGTGTAAGTTATTGTGATTTTAATTTTAAAAAAATTTTTAAATCTACTTGGAATGGATCTCATATTGCACCTTATTGTTGGAACCAAATTATTTCTTCATTAATGCGAAGAACAGTAGTCATGAATATGAATAGTCAATTCACTGGAACAATCTGGTTGACATCATTTGTGAATATATATACAAACATACAGTCTATGCCAGAAAAAACGAACAGCGATTATTCATGAACATAAAAGATATATATTTAACTTATTTTTTACATAAAAGTATATACAAAATTACAAGTCGCAATTACTCAATAAGCCATGTAGTCTCCATCGTGTCAAGCCTAGCGTCTTCTCGGCATGTGTTGAACCGGTTTTTCAGTGCAGCTCGTCGACAAAGAGGACAAAATTTTGCGAGCTTGAAGCACGAGTTGCTTTAAATCGTGAACTGGCTTTCCGGCAAGATGCATTTTCATAAATCCCCACACGTTTTCAATGGGGTTGGCATCTGGAGACTGGGAAGGCTAGTCCATTACTGTGACGCCATTTTCTTGTTTTGATGTTTTTCTGAAAGCAGTGGTTTTGATGATGTGGGACGGTAGGATATGTTCGCCTCCTTTAGTCGTCGTTCGATGGTGTTGATATTCACATCTATTCCTTTTCTAGCAAGAACTGATTGTGCTTGGCGTAGTCACAAAGAAGGGTCCTGCTTAAAAAGTTGGACAATCTCTTCGTCGTCACTCACTTCAAGTCGCGCTCGGAAAAGTCATCAACATTTTGGTACACTTTATACCACTGATTCCACATCACAACAAACTTTTTTGATTTTTTAAACACTTTTACACCCGCGGCGTAAGATGATTTCGGGCCTTCCGAATGCGTGCATAAAAATACCGCCTCGAAACGCTTTGCGTACTTCTCACTCATTTTTATTTGGTTGCGTTTACGAGAAAGTTTCGAACGACAGTAACCTGAGTTAGCACTGGCTTCGTAGCTATTGAGTGGGACTATTACGCAGCAAAAAGCAGACTGTATAAAGTCAAACATTATTTGCCAGCTCGACAATGCCATCTAGATTTTCTTCGCTCCAAATTCAGCGATTTTGCTTGTTGTGCAAAAAATGAGCCTCGAAGCTAAACACATCGTAGTCTCATCGTAACGCAAGGCAGGTTTTACGAACTGAACCACGATTTTTTGAAATTTATTTACACAAGAAGTCGTGGGACTACTTTAACCTGCTGCCTGCCGATCATGCGAGCCGCAGAACTTAATCGCTCAGGCACAATTTTTGCTCAGGCACAGTCTGTCTAATAGAAGCGTGACCGGCAAAATTCAAACTTAGAACTTCATTATAAAAAAATGCATGTAAATGTTACTAAATAGGCGTTGTGTAATTTGAGAAACTAAGAAAGAAACAAAATACCTCTCCAAAGCAAGTTCAGAAAATTATTAATTTGCTTGATCAAGGTCGAAGTTATCGTTACGTAAAGCAGAAGCAGTTTTATGGAAAAGTGGTGTTAATGCATCCAAAAACACTATTCGGGGACGTTGACGTGCAGTACACCTCAAATTCCAGAATATATTGAAAAAAGGCTTGCATGGACTAAAACAAATCCTGAATGGAATTGGCCAAACGTTACATTAAGGGATGAATCTTCTTTTTGGGTGAATCGTTTGTGAGAATAGAATTGGTCAAATAAATTCTAAGTAATGGCGGTCACGCTTCTAAATATTAGACAACTGTAACTCCAAGTTTGGTGACCGCCATGACGAGTCTCCGTGCATGAAACAGCAAAATGATAGAAAAAGTTTTTTTTTTAATGCGGCAGGCAATGGTAAACCTTCTCGTGTATTTCTGCCTGAAAAAACTCCTCGTAAAAACCAGTTGCAGTTCGGAGTCGGTTTAAAACTTTAGGTCCACATCATCAAAACGTGCACCACAAATAGGAGGAGGAGCTCGGCCAAACACGTAACAAAACTGTACGCGCCAATTATTAATTTTTTTACTTTAAGACAAAGTTTCAAACTGTTTACATAATTTAAAAAAATTCAAATTACAACTTTCAACTTTTTTAGTTTTTAGATTTTTTTCTGGGTACACAGTTTTAGCGCTCATTGAATTTCAGTATAATAAAGCCCTATTAACTACAAATGATGTTGACTTTTTCTTCCGTACAAAAAATCAAGGATATACTTGTAGCTTGCATGAAAGAAAACGCGTGACATCATGACGAAAAAAGACACCTATGAAGATCTCTGAAGGCACTATATGAATAAAACGCTCGTGATAAGCGAAGCTTGTTTAGTGCGCTACGCATCCAGCAAGAACACTCTTGCGCGGCAGGATTTATCGAAAAACCCCCTTCATCGAACGCCAAATTCATTCCCCAAGTCACCTAATGGCTTAAGGTTACTTGAGAGAAATTCAATGCCACATTGTGGGAAAACATTTTTCAAATTAACAATTTAGCATTTCCAAGACACTATGCGATGGATTTTAAAGGTCTTTATACTAGAAAAATTGAATATAACTCCTTAGTTCGCTCTAAACTGGAATATGCATCTTTGGTCTGGAATCCAATTTATGTCACTCATTCAAATAGAATTGAAAGGGTATTATGACATTCTATTCGATTGGATTTGCAACCTCTTCATTTCTCTGATCCCCTACCGCCCTACAGTACTCGGTCAATGCTAGTAAATCTGGCGTTCCTTGCCAATAGACGTACTCTTCAGTCCTTGATATTCGTTTTTAATTTTACAGGCTACGGCACTCGAAGTGCATCAGCTGTCTGCTAATTGGCTAAATGACAGTCCAGAGTATTGTTTACAAGCGCGCAAAGCATTTTGCCGAGAGTAAACACGAAAAAAGAAAATTAGTAATTGATTTCAAACGTAATAGTTTGACTGCATTATATTTGGCTGGAAAATCACAACCAGCGATTGTTCGTGAGCTCGAGCATCTTAAAGTAAATCAAGTTTTTGTTCATCGCACCATTACTCGATACAACTGGTAGCATCGCGAAACGTCATGGAGGTAGTCATCAAAAGACTGTAAAGTCACGTGAAAAGAGTGAGTAAGCAACTTGAGCGAAATCCCCGGCAAAGTGTCAATCAAATGGCGAAAGATCTCAAAGTAAAGCCTTACAAGATCCAAAAGGCGCACGTACTCACACCAAAGCAGCAACAAGTTAGACTTGAGAGAGCGAAGGAGTTGCTTCGCATGACCGAAAGCGGTCAATTTCCGAACATGTGTTTTCTGACGAGAATATTTTTAAAATTGAGATATTCCTTACTCCCAAAACGGTAAGGTTTATTTGACCGACCGTTCATACGAGAATTTGAGTCATCGGTTGGCTACCACAGGTAATGGTTTGGGCCGCTATAACCGCAGATGGGAGCTCTCCAATCGTTTTCACCGAGCCTGGCGTCAAGCTATTAAACGCGATATATTATCGGGAAAGTATTTTGGAGGTTGTTCTGAAGCCGTGCGCAGACAAACATTTCGGTGGCAGACCATGGACGTTTCAACAGGACTCGGCACCATCTCACAAAGCTCGAATGAACCAAAAATGGCTAGAAACCACGTTCCGAGCTTCATAACCTACACACAATGGCTCTCAAGTTCACCAGACGCGAGTCCCGTGGATTATTCTCTTTGGGCCATTTTGGAGAGCAGGGTTCGAACTGAAAGATTCACTAGTCGCGAGGCGCTGAAAAAAGCCATTGTCCGCGAGTGAGCCAAAATATCTGCACGTCACATTCGGGCAGCTTGCGATTCGTTTCTGGACCGTCTCAAGGCCATAGTCAAGGCAAAAGGTGGCCATACCGTGCAAAAGAAAATTGATTCTTACTTTTGTATTATTTTCACACATTTTTTACTTTGAATTGAAAAAAGTAATTTTCCAAACTACATTATGACCTTTTTAATTGGTTACACTCTATTTGCGATTCTTTTGATTGTCCCAAGAATGAACAGATTATATTCAATGTTCCTCACAAACCTTTACGATTTTACTATCCCTTTGAAGTCAAAACAGCCAAATCAAACTTCTATAATTTTGCCTCTATTACGAGGGCTCTTACTGAGTTAAATACAGACTCCTCGACATAGAGCTTGCTATTCAAATATTTATTTATGTAATTATTTGTAATTTTGGCAGCCACCGTAGCCGAATGGGTTGGTGGGTAGTCACCAATATTTTCTAATAGCGGTCGCCCCTCGGCAGGCAATGACAAACTTCAGAGTGGATTTCTGCTATGAAAAACTCCTCATAAAAAATATCTGCCGTTCGGAGTCGGTCCCTCCATTTCTAAGGTTTATTTGACCGACCGTTCATACGAGAATTTGAGTCATCGGTTGGCTACCACAGGTAATGGTTTGGGCCGCTATAACCGCAGATGGGAGCTCTCCAATCGTTTTCACCGAGCCTGGCGTCAAGCTATTAAACGCGATATATTATCGGGAAAGTATTTTGGAGGTTGTTCTGAAGCCGTGCGCAGACAAACATTTCGGTGGCAGACCATGGACGTTTCAACAGGACTCGGCACCATCTCACAAAGCTCGAATGAACCAAAAATGGCTAGAAACCACGTTCCGAGCTTCATAACCTACACACAATGGCTCTCAAGTTCACCAGACGCGAGTCCCGTGGATTATTCTCTTTGGGCCATTTTGGAGAGCAGGGTTCGAACTGAAAGATTCACTAGTCGCGAGGCGCTGAAAAAAGCCATTGTCCGCGAGTGAGCCAAAATATCTGCACGTCACATTCGGGCAGCTTGCGATTCGTTTCTGGACCGTCTCAAGGCCATAGTCAAGGCAAAAGGTGGCCATACCGTGCAAAAGAAAATTGATTCTTACTTTTGTATTATTTTCACACATTTTTTACTTTGAATTGAAAAAAGTAATTTTCCAAACTACATTATGACCTTTTTAATTGGTTACACTCTATTTGCGATTCTTTTGATTGTCCCAAGAATGAACAGATTATATTCAATGTTCCTCACAAACCTTTACGATTTTACTATCCCTTTGAAGTCAAAACAGCCAAATCAAACTTCTATAATTTTGCCTCTATTACGAGGGCTCTTACTGAGTTAAATACAGACTCCTCGACATAGAGCTTGCTATTCAAATATTTATTTATGTAATTATTTGTAATTTTGGCAGCCACCGTAGCCGAATGGGTTGGTGGGTAGTCACCAATATTTTCTAATAGCGGTCGCCCCTCGGCAGGCAATGACAAACTTCAGAGTGGATTTCTGCTATGAAAAACTCCTCATAAAAAATATCTGCCGTTCGGAGTCGGTCCCTCCATTTCGTAGAAAAACATCAAGACGCACGCCATTATTGTAATTGTTTTATGTAATTATTCTAAGTAAATAGTAAGTAATTAATAAGTAAATAATATTGTAATCATAGATTTAAATAAATAAATCAAGTAAATGAAATAAATGAAAACGAAATGGAAAAGTCTTTAATAATTTCGTAGTTTTCACAAATAACTAGCAAACTAAATCAACTAATTGTCCCCTTAGAGTGCTTCAAAATGAAGTTTCGGTATTGTTTCCTTTGATCTTCTCAAAACAGCAACAAAATTAACATTTTTATTTGTAGAAAAATGAATTTGGCCAATTAAAAATAGTTGTGTTTTTCACTTTTATCTAACCCACACAGGAAAACTGAATATTTATAAGTGAAGGCAAGCCAAAGAACAAATACCTTGAAATTATAACGCCATATTTAATACCTACACAATATTTTGCTGTTGTTGTGTGCATGCACTTATATGATTTTTAATTATTTTAAACATGCAATAATTTATTCACATTTTGTTTTGTACCTGTCGGAAATATTTTATTCTAGACAAAATTACTCACAATAGCCAGTGGTATTAAGCTGCCATCAGACGAAGCAAGAAAAAGAAACCGTTTTTAGGCTCATATTGCTTGTCCTTTTGTATGTACTATTCTTTGAAATGGGTGAACCGATTTCAATGGATCGGTTTTCACTGACAGGCTGAAGAATAATCAAGTCCTATCAGGGCCTCTGCTTTCATTTGAAGTCTCATTTCAATCCGTCCAGTGTGAAGGACAACAATCGAGAAACATCAAGTATCGTGCAGTAGATGAATTTTTTTATTTTTGGGAGGTTTAAGAGCAAAGGACATTAATGAACGAATGTTGAAAGTGTATAAGGACTTTTTGCTGAATTTAATCATGGTCGTGCAAGCCTCAAAGACGATCCAGGTCAAGGACGTCTAAAACCATCAGCAAAACCAGAAATCGTAGAAAAAAAATATGGGTTTTGTATTGGAAAATCGTCGACTGACTAAATGAGATTTAGTAGAAGCCCTAAGAGTCTCATTGGGCAGTTTTCAGAAAACTGTGTGCACAATGGGTGCCACATTCGTTAACAGTGGAACAAAAACACATTCGAATGCGAATTTCTCAGCAACATTCAAAGCGTTTTCGAAAGAATAAAGCGGATTTTGTGCATCGATTCATCACTTGGGTCTATCACTCTGATCCTAAATCAAAACAAGAGGCTAAAGAGTGGTGTGAATCTGGTTCTTTCGCTCAGAAACGAGTTCATGTCCAGTAAGCGACTAAGAATTTTTTGTGATGCAAAATTAATTTTGTTTGTGAATTACTTGTAAACCTGTAAAACAATTAACTCTGACCAACTGAATAAAAAAAATTCTTTTCCATCAGGACAATGCGCCAAGAGCATTTTGATAATGGCTAAAATCCATGAATTGAAACTCGAATTGTTGGAGCATCCAAATTATTCACCAGATTTGACCCCTGCAACTTCCAGCTGTTTTCAAAAAATGCCCCACGCAAGCGTTTTTCATCAAATGATTAGGACATTACAGCTGTGCAAGCGTATTTTGCAGCCCTTCCATATTCTCACTTCAGGGATGGAATTCAACGCGAGAGTTTCTTTTTTAATAAAAAATAATAGCTATACATACAGATGAGAAATAATAGGACGTCCGATCACATAGTCGCCATGTGAATAGGCAAAAAGTAGTTTTGGGAAGTTAATCTGCCAAGTCACTTTTGAGATATAAAGAGCGCCATCGAAAAGTAGGACAAGTAGAGTTACCCACATCTGATGACTGCTTTAGACAATTAGAATTCGTATTGTGGATAAAAAGTATTTTTGGATTTAAATGCATAAATGCATACAGACGCCTAAACACACATATTAAATAAAGAAAATGGAATTCCAAGCATAGCTGTTGCTCTTGCTTTTTGTTTACTTTCTTCTCCTATGGACAATTGTTGATTGATGCGTGCGTATGGTTTTATTTTGATTGCTCTAAATTGAGTTGCTATGTGTGAATGTGAAATCACAATATTGACCCTTTGCACACTTAATTGTTTGCTATACAAAGAAATACGAAAATAAAATCAACCCGACATGGATGCAAATATGTACTGTAAATATATAAGCATACTTATGGGCGCCTGAAAGCAGGACAAATGCTGGCAATTAAAGATGCACAAATCAATGTTTTCAGAGAAAGGTCGAGCGTGTGTGAAAATTCAAAATAATTTAAGAATTATTTTGATTACCAATACACTTACATAGTACGTACAATAAATTTACTTGTATAATATATTTTGCTTTATATTTTTGGATGCATTGTTTGCACAAGTGTTTTAAATGAAACAAGTTCACAATACAAGCAACAAAAACAACATCATTTGTACATTATTGGGCAAGGAGAGAGTAGACAAATATAACTGTTGCAAAATTATAAAAACATAGTACGGTCATTAATCTATAACCAATAGCACGATTTAGGTGTTTGACACTCGGCCATAACCCTCGGTCTAGGTCCAGCCAATCCTGTTGATTATTGTTTGAATCGGCCATGCTTTGATAGGTTATTTAGTACTAGAATTCTAGCTAGACGTGAGTGGGTTGACAATATACCTGGTCGGAAAAACTGCCTACGGTCTTTTACTGATCAAAGTTTGATCAGTGTGTCTGCTGTAGGAAGCTAAAAGTAAGTGCTTCCTTTCGTATTTCAGGCTGAAATTCTAGTCATTAATGAGGTAGCTGTCTGGTTAGAAAAAAAGGTAAATGCTCGCAAACGCCGAGCATCTCTCAAGGAGATGGCGGAATAATTCTGCATCTATTTGATATGGGTGCCAGGGCATAGAGACATCCTAGGGAATTGTAAGGCAGACAAATTAGCTGGAGAGGGCACTACCGCTCGCCTCCCTCTTGGTATGGAGGTTGTAGATATACCCCTTTCAACCTACTAACTGCTTGCTACAAGTAGAATTGCTACTTCATTTAAAACGAGGTGGGTTGATAATCCGACATATGATGCTACAAAAAGAATTTGCTCAAAATGGGACGTCAGGCGCTCAAAGACGCTACTTAATCGGTAAAAAAAAGTCCTGCCATGCAAGAATGAAGAGGAGGGAGAGTTTGTAAGACATCTTCTCTGTTACTGTCCTGAGTGGTATACCACTAGGTTTAGATACTTCGGCTCATAGTTCTTGAAGGATATAAGTGTCAGCCAGATCAATTGATTTGCACTTAAAACAAAATGATTTAACGAGGAGAAGCAGGTAAACTATTATTGTGTTATCGCAATGGATCGGCAACGGTTTAAAGACCGACGTCAACTTGTCCTTAACAGTGGATATTAAGAAATATCGAAATTTGAAAAAAATGAAATTGCTCTTATTACAAAAAAACACAAAATTTGTAAAACAAAACATCATCTTTTCCGTCGAAACTTGCAAAACGTGCTACGGACAGATTAATCAAACATAAATACTATGCGAGTGCGGTTCAATAAGTACCCAGGCTTGATGACAAAGGGCGTACTTGAGGGAAATTGGTATTACCATAGTCTACTGACATCTATCAAACGACGGCAAAGCAAATTTCAGACTGATTGATAGGTTAGTATAGATTTGGCAGCTATTCGAGTAAGACGCGTTTTGTGATTTTCGATTAGATGGAAAAAGAGCAGCATCGTTCGGTAATTCGCTTTTTGTTTTTGGATGCTGTCTATGGGGACGTTTCGCCATCTATGACCATAGTTAGATATTGGTTGAACGAATTTAAACGTGATCGAGCATCCGTTTTTGATGAAGAGCGACCTGGACGCCCGGCAAACGTGGTTACCGAGGAAATCATTCAAAAAGTCCACGACATGATTCCAGGCCATAGGTGTTTCGACCTGCACGGTAATTAATATTTAACATTATAAGTTGGCGATGAAAAAATTGTCGACCCGATGGGTGCCGTGATTGCTCACTGTTCATAACAAGCGGATGCGGCTGTTAACTTCGAAACAGTGTTTGGGGCAATTTAAGCGAGATGGGAAGGAATTTTTGCATCGATTTACCGCCGTTGATGAAACGTGGATTCATTATTGCACACCAGAAACTAAGCAAAAATCAAAACAATGGATTGATCCCAGTGGATCAGCTCCAAAGAAGGTGAAGACAGTCCCATCGGCTGGAAAGGTCATGATGCATCTTGATGGATCTTTCAGAAAAAGGAAGAACGACGATTGGGCTATACTACAGTGAGTTATTTATCCGCTTTCAATAAAAATTCAAGGAGATACGGCCGCTATTGGCAAAAAAGAAGGTGCTGTTTCGCCACGATAACGCACCCGCACTTTCATCCGGAGTTATCGCCACTACACTGCGTGAATCGCGCTATGAATTGCTGCCACACCCCCCGTATTCACCCGATCTGGCTCCCTGCGACTTTTTATTGTTCCCTAACATAAAGAAATACCTTGCGGGTTAAAAATTTAGTTCAAACGAAGAAGTTATCGCCGAGACAAAGTCGTATTTGGAGAGTTCGACAAATCCTATTTATTGGAGGGGTTAAAAAAATGGCGGGAGCGTTGGGAGAAGTGTACCTTTCTAAAAGGCGACTATGTTGAAAAAACAAAAATCATGTCTAACACGGGAACTTATTTAACTCCTGCGTATGTTTGGATCTGGCAGATGCTCTTCGGAGAAAGGAGTTGGTGAAATAATATAAAAAACATAAAATGTATGCGGTGGATTATGTGAGAATATTGGATACGACTATGCTTTCTACAAAAGAGAACAAATGTCACTAAGATGGGAGTTTATGAAGAACACCGATCCCAAGCTTTCATCAAAATCAAAGGAGTGGCCGTTGTAGGCTCCTGACTTAAACCAATTTAGCATCTTTGAACAGAGCTGAAAAAGATAATCCAACCTATCAAAGACACAGATAGAAAAGAGAAAAGGAATCAAATTCAAAAGTCTTGGTATTCTATTTCTCCGGATAAATGTGCAAATTAAGTAAATTCAATGCATCGAAGATGAGAAGGAATTATAAAAAAAGGCAAAAGGTGCTTCGAAACACTTAATTGCTTCTCCACAAGTAAGCATTCTTTTTAAATACTTATTTTTTGCCTTTACTTCTATTATTTTTTCCGGAGAATGCTTCTTCAATTCGATGAGATTTTATGCAGAATATTTGGAACGGAGGTTTTTTTATTTTCTTACATATATTTTTATATTGTATATAAGTACCTACATACATATAAGCTAAAAAGCTTTGAAGCTACCAAAATTATAAGTTAAAAAAATGTGTACTTACATAATTAAAAAAATGTTAAAAAAGACCACTTTCAGAGGATTCTAGCGCTATTGAAAATTTGTAATTCTTTTAAAACGAGATGTTTTGGAAATGCAAATCTCATTGTTTGGTCATTTTGAGGTTATGCGAGAAAAGCATTCAGTAAATAACGAATTTGAAGCCGCAGTAGAAATAAACACAAAAATACTAGATAATATTAAAGAAGCCATAACGACCTTTTTAAAAAGGGAGTACCTTAGCAACAAGGCTTAACCGCAAATATAGCAAAAACGTGTTTTTCGGGTCCTTTTTAAAGAGATTCTCTAAGTTTTAAATAAAAGGATGGATTTTAAAAACTCTGTTTCCTCATACGGTCTATTGTACATAACCCTAACAAAATAAAAAAAAAAAACGTATATTTTAAAGACAATTTTCCAAACATACAAAGTTCTTTAAGTAATTCAACAAAAATTTGGCATTTTCTTTTATTTAAATAGGCATTTCAGTGCTTTTTATAACCAAAGCTAGGCAACACTGCAGTAGCGAGAGAGAGATTTGGATGCTAATTACCTGCTAAAAACCATACATGGCAATAACTTTTTTGAAATAATTAAAAAATGATTTTACATAATTATAAACATCATATCATTTTGGGTGTTTGGCCGCGCTCCTACACCTATTTGTGGCGTGTGTCTTCATGCTGTTCCCCAAATGGAGGGACATATACAAGGTGAAGTCCAAAATATACAAGATTGGCATTTGAATTTATGAAAGAAGTTTATAGCGATGATTGTCTATCTTGTGCAAGAATTCACGAGTGGTTTATACATTTCAGCGATGGTTGTGAGGACATAAATGACAATGAACATACAGACCGCCCAAAATCAGTAAACACCGAAAACTTCATCAAAATTGTTCGTAAATTCATAAAAAATGAACCGAAATTCATAGAATCGGAGTTGAATATCTCCATTTTAGGCGATCCTTTGGACTTACGAAAGGTCTGCGCACGTTTCATTCCGCACAAGTTAACTGAGGTCCAAAAGTTACTCAGAATTCAACATTCGAAAAACCTCATTAAAAAGGCGAGAAAAGAAGAGAACTTCCTTTGCAACATTGTAACTGGTGATGAAACGTGAACCTGAAACTAAACGTCAAAGTGCCGAATGGAAAGCCCCAGAAGAGCCACCACCCGAAAAATCGCGTTTGGAGAAGTGAAAAATCAAGTCGATGCTCATTCGTTTTTACGATTTCAAGGTAATTGTCCACAAAGAGTTCGTGCCAACGGGCCAAACCGTCAATGCAATTTTCTATCTTTGCATTTTGAAGCGTTGCATCGCATCCCTCGAATTCGCCCTGAATACCGGGTAGGAGGAAGCTGCCTCTTATTGCATGAGAATGCACCATGTCATTGATCCACTCTTGTGACTGATTTTTTGACTAGAAATCGCATTTTAACCATCAATCACTCACCGTATTTGCCTGATATGGCTCCGTGTGACTTCTACCTATTCGGAAATTTGCATTTGACCATGAAACGGAAAATAGTTTTGCGTCTGTAGAGGCCATCCAAAAGGTTTTCATCGACATCCTGAAAAACATTCCGGTCAATAACCTGAAACACTCTTTCGAAAAGCTTTTAGATCACGCAAAAGAGTGTATCGAGGTCAGAGGGGACTATTTTGAATAAATAAACTCGAAGTTATCAGAACAAAGCTCCTCTCGTTTTTATTTTAGCTCAGTATTGTTTATTTTGGACTTCACCTTGTATGATAGTTCTGATAAGCTGACACCGAACGGCAAATGGTTTTTTATGAGGCACTTTTTCGTGGCAGAAATTCATTCGGAAATTGGCCATTGCCTGTCGAGGGACGACCGCTATTAGAAAACACTTGTTCTATCAATTTGATGTTTCATGCACGGAGATTTGCACCTATGGCCCGACCCATTCGGCTACGGCGGGCGCTGTATTATATTTTCTTAATTTGCATTAAGTGCACAAAATATTATACCAGAAGTTTTCAAAAAATATCAAAAATTGCATGAACAAATTTTTTTTCTATGTAAGTAAATCTAATTCGAAAAACATTGTAATTATCATATACTTAGTTATGCTCGCCACTGTACATGCGTATGTAGATGCAACTTTTTAAGCATGTCAAATTTATATAAATATGTACGTGCACACGCGCTCGTTCAAAAATTCATAAATGCAGACAGAAATATATATTTACATGCATATACATATATGTACATACATTCTCATATTTAAATGTCATTTTTCTATATGACTCGTATGTATGTTTGTAATAGCAGTTGAGTGTTTTGAATTTAATTTAAGATAAGCGCATGACCTTTTTGTTCTAACATTTATATGTTGTCCAATGGTGTGTACCACATTTGATAAATCCAAAGGCTAAAATCATGACAGCAGACGACAAACGTCGAGTATAAAGGACAAAGATTAAAAAATAAAAAATACTTAAATGTTTTTATCGAGTCTCGGCGTTGGCTGTTGAAGGCGTTTATCAGGTTTAAAATCACGTTTGGTGCTGTTAATTTTTAAGCGAATAAATATAAATTTGTGTATTTAGTCAAATTTACGCCGGCGAGGATTAATATTATGGTAAGAACCGCTGCGACTAAAACTTTCAAGGATACGCACCCTCGCACACCGTCGTTACGTATACTTGCACACTTTCAGAATCTGCTATACTTACCAAATATTCTGAATACTTAAACTATCATTAAATTACAAGTAATAATAATAATAATAGGGTTCCAACAATGGGCTTCATTAGAAGGGACATAAAATATACGCATATTGGCGATTTGTAAGTTTAGGCCTGAATTTCATTTTAGGGTAAGTCAAAGTTTTCGTAAACAATCGGTCATCCGAGCAAACTCACTGCGACAAACTCAGTTAACCTCGGTGAGGACTGACTACATCATCCCGATGGTAACGTTCAATAGGAATTTTGCCACACTCTTTCCATCTAAAAAAGAATGGAATAAGGGATTCTCTCTAAACAACTTCGATACTATAGTCTATACAGATTGCAGTAAAATGGATTGTGGTGTAGGAGCTGGTATATATTCTCATAGACTTAGAATTGAAAAATCTGTGCGTCTCCCTAATACCAGCAGCGTCTTCCAAGCGGAAGTACTAGCAATTGGGGAAGCCTGTAGGTTACTAATCGCAGATTTCTCTTTCAAGGGCAATATCGCTATTCTTTCGGATAGCCAAGCTGCAATCCAGGCGCTGGACGCGACTATAACAACCTCTAAAGTGGTGGAGCAAAGTAGGAATAGCCTCACCAACTTGAGTGAAAACCACAGAGTAACCTTAATTTGGGCCCTGGGACACCGGAACATAGAAGGTAACGAAAAAGCTGATGAACTGGCAAGAGGGGGATCTGCCATGAATAGCGCTCTTGCAGTACCAGTATTCACTCCACTAGGTGCGGTCAAGAATGCAATTTCCCTAAAATACCTTCGAATTGCAGATTGTAGATGGAGAGACCAGACGAAATGCAAAATCAGCAGAACGTTATGACCCACCTACAACCTCAAGAAATCGTCGACATTAATAAACATGAAACGACGGGACACCTGTAGACTTACGGCAGTCATAACTGGCTTCTGGTCTATCGGAGAACAAGCCGCCAAAATGGGCATCCCTCATAACACATACTGTCATAGTTGTAAACAACCGGGGGAAAAAGAAACAATCTTCCATTTCCTCTGTGAATGCCCTGCCCTATGGAAGGACAGAATGTTAACCCTGGGCAAACCGCTGTTCGAGAGTCTCGAGCAGCTGTCTGGCTTAGAAGTCAACAACCTAATAAGGTTCCTAAACCGCACAGACTGGATATAGTCCTGCTGTAAATAACTGTTAAACAATTTGGTAACGAGGATGTGGCAACAAAATGGTGCGGAAGCGCTAGTTGGATTCTGGATGAATCACCACTCTAATCAACCAACCAACCAAGTTTTCGTACATTCTTATGGTAAATCGGTATGAGAAAATATTCTCTTCTTCTATTCTTCTATTTCTATTTCTGTTACAGAGAATACCATATTTTGATTAATATTTTAATCTTTTAACTTCTCAATAGATGGGCCTCTTTGGTTTATTTTGTTGAATATACCCATAACAGACGGTATAACGGGTTAGAATGCACCACCAACATATTTGGAATAGAATTCTATCACAAATCTCTTAATACATCAAAGCTCAAAATTCAACTTAACTGCTAGAAATAAGTCGAAACGGAAAAGTTTAGATTTAGTCATAAAATCGTACGCACCACCAAATTAGCTGAATTGCTTGTAAGATGAAACGAGAAAGAATACAGCGGATTGGTACTAGAGGTTCTAAACTTTTTTCTCAAATAAACCACGAATAATTATAAAAAAAATGAAATAAAATTCTCTTGAATCGATAAAAAATAGATTAAAAATTATAAAATAATAAAATAAAAATTTTGGAGTCATTGTTCCAAAACACAACTATCTGGGCTTTACTCCACCACTTCTTAAATTTCTATTCCAGTGTTTTAAATATGTGCTTGCTCGAATAAAACTCGAATTAAACTATTCGAAAACATTTTTGCCATAATTTAACCCACTTAAATGGGTAATTTTGGTACTTCTTTCGAGAAACTTCTCAAAAAATTAGTTTAGAAAGTCATTAAGAGGCTAACATATTCAGAAATAAAGGGTCTTTCAAAGGGTCACGGCTAGATGTCCGTAGTGAATATGCAATTCCTAGACGGTACCGTTTTTATGTCCTCTTTGGAACTTGCCCCTATTTTATCACTGTCTAGGAAAGACTGCAAAATATTGGTTGGAGTACTGATGGGAGACTGCTTCAGCCCACATCAGCAGCCAAAATGGGATTAGTCCAGAACGATGCGTGTAACACATGCAACGAAGTAAATGCTAGGGGTACTTTGGAAACCTCTTTTGCAACTTCCCTGCTCTTTGTAGTGCTCGACAAATGTGCCTACGATCAACATATTTTTCACCCTTGAAGGATATTGCTGACAAAAGGCTGAACGGCTTGCTAAAACTTACGGAGACGTGCATTAAGATTTGCATAAAATAATATCTTCGACTCCAGATACATGGCACTGACAACACAATGGGCCTCTAGAGGCTTAAGTGAGATCTGCTTACAGATCAACCAGCACTACCGCACCTAAGCTTTGAGACTTGACAAGTAGACAGATACACAATTTTACTCCATAGAACAACGCGCTATAATTACTAAAATTTATTATGAAAATGGGATGAATGGCAAAATTTGTGATTTTTTGGTGGAAATAATCATTCGGATGAGTGGACAATTCAAAAAGGTTTGTGAAAAATTCTCGAGGATGGAAGAAGAACTGGCGGGCTAAAAACTGGTCTTGTCAACAATTAGGCATTCATGTCAACTGTTTGGCTATAGATTTTATCTGTAGAAGTGCTCATGGTGGACATTTAAATTATTTAATTTTCCACGTATAATTGTTACGAGCCTTATTTTGAATAAAAATTGTGAAACCTAATTGAGTGTAAGTTTTTATATGTTTTTTTTTTTTCAACAACATCTGTGCACATCTTTTGAAAGACCCTTTATTATTTACTTCACGGAAAATATCAATGGAGACCTTTGAAGGTAAATTAAATCCATGTGTAAATTGCGTAATTTTTTTCATTAATTATTTTGAGAGATAGAGAGACAGAGAAAGGAGAGGAATCGCCACTTATTCGTGAATCAACAAAAACGGTATCATCAGTATCAAGTGAAATGGTGTATTTTAACTCAAAAACTTTAAAAGTATTTTTGCGCAAAAGATGTTAAAATGTTTGTGAGTGTTGTGTTGCTGAGCAAACGGTTATGACTCGCGGTGGAGAGCATACAGACCGTAAACCGGCTCTCCGTGATTTTGAAGGAATCAGCGGATATGCTGACGTAAAAGGGGGTGTGTGATTTTTTTACAACTGATACCTGCATAAACTGAGATAGTCCACTGCCCATGTAACTTCATTGCCATCTGAACAATTACTCATTGCAAGACTAACTGCATTCTACTAACCTCATTTTAGACATTTTGTTTCCATTTCGTTCGCTTCTCTTCTGGCAAATCCTTTATGATGAATCACCCAAAGTTACTTTCGCAATTTTGCTTCGAAGCATCAAACCTTGGAATCTGTCATCCTTGGTTTCGACTCTCCAGTTTCTCCACGAAAGTAAAGAATACTTTCGTATGGACGTTATTAAAAGTTCTTCCGATAACGAGAAAGGGCTCTCGTCCAGCTTTTTTGCAAAAATGCGCCTCTATCGACATACCTTTACAAAAGCTTATTATCAGTGGCATTTCCCTCGTAAACGAAGTTCTCAATGAGATATTCAAGACGCGAATCGCCTATTCACTTAATGGCATATTATATTTTGCCTTCCCTTCGTCCATCATCACCCATTTCTAAGAAGCATTAACAGCGAAGAAGAAATAACAGCGCGGTGGGTGGAACCAATGGAATGGGATCGGTATTGGTAGCATATACCTTCAGCTTGTTGGCATCAATCAGCTGTTTCATGCCCGCAAAGTTTGCAACAGATCTACGATCTTCTAACTGACTGACTATATACCACGCACAAGCGCACTTGAGTACTCTGATTTTATTTAAACAAATTGTAAGGAAACATTAAACAAATTAATTGTAATCACTTAAATGCGTAGTAAGATTGCTTCAGCTCAAAACATTTACTCAAAAAAAATTTAGTTGAACTGAAATAAAGTTCTTTTTCTCAAGGTGTTTGTTATGTTCGCGCATTTTTGGCTGCTCACCAATGTTGATCAAGTAAATTCATTAATTTCTTAATGCGCGAAACGCGAGAATACTAAATCCTCTATATAACGGTGAAAAGGGTGAGCCAACGATTCGTTAGTTATAAACCACATATTATTTTCATACAATACGTGGCAGAAAGAAAGTAACATGCCCCTTGGATAGATAGTTTAATTCTTGAATAACTTTTCAAAACATAGAAAATTTTCTTGAGAAAGCAGTGAAAATTTAAAAAATGGATAGTGTACCAACTGCACTCTATACACATAGGTAAATTTGTGAAGAAATCTTAAGAAAACACAAATTCTCTTCTTCCCTTCCCGGTCCTGATGCTGCCATGAATCCGGAAACTGTAACTCGTCAAAGAGCTCAGCAACTCAGCATTCCTCACATTAGCTGCTCTACTCGTATTCTAAAAAACCTCTTATTCGCTTATAAGATTCAATTAGATCAAAAATTTTTGCTAAAAAATCAAGTTTTTTGATGCAGACATTCTCATCTCGACGGCTATGTTAGCACCCAAAATTAGCGCGTTTTTAATTTTAAAAACCCACGCGTAGTCAGAACGAATGCAACCTGGCCATTTGACTGATCGGCATGATTTTTGTAAAGGCGGTATTATTGGCCTAATTTTTTTTCAAAATAAAGGCGAAAACTGCAGAGATATGTTTAAAAATGTATTTGGCACGTTCGAAGAACTAAATGGGAATTTTTCAAAAGTTTACTTTTAGCGGACTAGTGCGAAATTAAATTCTTGTCCATTTCCTTTTTTTTTGCAAGACTATCTCTTAATATAAAAGAGCGTCACAAAGTAACTTATTCTAAGAAAGTAAATTCTGTGAGAATTTCTTAATTCATAGCGAATTCATGTACTTCTAAGTTAAAAAAGTCTTTGATATCAGACTGAGTTTCACTGTGCGTTTAAATAACATAATTACCAATTTATTAGCCATGCTTCCATTTGTTAGACGCAATTCTTCTCATTTTTGTGATCCATATACCTAAAAGATATTGCATTATGCTTTTGTTTATCCTACTCTTGAATACACAGTTTTTATATGGATACCCTGTCACGCAATCCATGTAAACCGATTACAAAGAGTCCAGTATGGTATATTTTTACTCTCCATTGTTAGAAATAGTTAGTTAGGAAGTCTTATTTTCGGAGTTGGAAAGGCAGCAGATCTCGCTTGTGTTACTACAGTGACCGACTCCAAGGAAAACTTTTACACAGATAGTCAGGCATTATTATATCGTTTCACTCAACCCATTACGTCGTTTAGTATAATGCCCAAGATCGTTCTTCAGAGCAGGGAGGCAATAGAATAGTTGGCAGCGAATTGTAAGCTACATTTCTAATGGGTCCCAGGCCATAAGGGCATTGAAGGGAACGAGATGGTAGTCGATATGGTGAAAAATGGGATCTCTATATTATCGGATTTTGTCAACAAAGTGCCAAAGTCAATACGAATATTATACAACGAGCTAGACGAAAACATGATCAGAAAATTCGGGGCAAGACGGGAGAGCCTGCCCACTTGCACAGTCGTACTCCATTTATACTATTATTTACACAAAGAAATTGTAAAACTATGATAGGCGTGTTGATGGGACATAGCCTAGTAGCAGCGTATGCTTATAAGATAGGAAACTCGGACGACGAGGAATAGAGGAAATATAGGGCAGGAACTCAAGGAAAACTGTAGAGCATCTTCTTTGCGGATGGCCTGCGTTACACAAAAGGTGCTTAAAATCTTTCAGGCTCCACAGTTCGCCGTATTGGAAGACATCTCATCTCCCAGTAAGTCCAGTTATTTTAACTTAACTTAAATTAACTTAACTTAACTTAACTTAACTTAACATAACATAACTTAACTGAACTTAACTGAACTGAACTGAACTGAACTGAACTGAACTGAACTTAACTTCAAATAATTTAATTCAACTTAACTTTACTTAACATAACTGAACTTACCATACCCTTACAAATTGTCAGCGATTACGCAACACCGTTACCATTTTTAAATTTATGGTCTTACATTTTCCTCTTTGAATTTATGACACTAACATTTTTAGATGCTTTGTTGCTTTAGACATTTACATGTTATTTTGCAGCTGTTTTATAGTTCTTCCTCTATTTTATTGTCATGGTTGTTTCTCTTAACAACCTAAACCTAAATGCTCTCAAGAGTTTTTATGCTAAGTCGAGTTTTGGTAGGTAGGTAAGATGGCAAGAGTACCCCAGGTACGCTACAAGTAGCACTTACGTGCCGTTTTGATACCATAGAGTGGACCACTACCTGTGAAAGGATTAAGGGAGGAGATAAGACCGTCTACAGCCATCCAGTGCTGTTGATGTAGCGGAGGAGAGAAAAGGGATCTAGACTGGAGAATTTCATCAAGTCATCCCCAAAGGGGACGCTGAGGAATCTCAAGCGCCTAGCCGCCAAAGCCGGACATCTGCAGAGAAAGTGTTCCACAGTCTCTTTCTCTGTAGGATCCCCACAGCTTCTGCAATGGGGGTTGTACGGAATTCCAAGCTTCTCCGCGTGAGTGCCGATCACCCAGTGGCCAGTGATCACCGCGATGAGTTTGGAAATTGAATGGCGGGGGGTTCCCATCACCTTAAGCGTTCTGTTTATGTCGTATTGAGGCCATAGTGCTTTTGAAATGGCACACGATGAGACAGACCTCCATCTGTCTTGCGCTTTTCTTAGAAAGAAGTTGTGTAGTTTCCCTTTAACGACGGCCAAGGGGATACCGATGTCTGAGAAGAGGGCAGCTGGACTCGGTTCTGCCGCCCCCTTCCTGGCAAGCTCATCGGCAATTTCATTTCCCTCTATATTCCTGTGCCCAGGAACCCAGATGAGGGAGATGTTTCCTGCCCGTTCGAGGCGTTTAAGTTCCTCCTTACAGGAGTTTACGAGAAGAGAGCTGCAATGCGGCGACGACAGTGCCTTGATTGCAGCTTGGCTATCGGAGAAAATATTTATGTCTCCCTCCCAACAGCGATCCCGAAGCATTTTGCATGCCTGCAGGATCGCGAAGACCTCTGCTTGAAAGACGCTGCTTGTCTCCGGCAGTTTATAGGAGACCGAGATGTTGGCTGATTTGGAGTAGACCCCCGCTCCCACTCCAGACTCCATTTTGGATCCGTCAGTGAAAACAGAGGCCTCTATATCCGCAACAACTCTCCCCTCTTTCCAATCTTGCCTGCTCGGAAAGATGGCCCTAGCACAACCCTCAAAGCACAGTTTGCGGATGGAGAGGTCGGTGCGAATATCAGAGAAGGAAGGGGAGATCTGCTTCAAGATGCTGCTGTGCCCAACAGGGAGTTGTCTCCAAAGGCCAAACTCCCTTTTGGGTAGTTTCATAAGTCACTTCCATATAGAAAGTTGGCAGAAACATTAAGTTCAGCAAAGTTATGGAAAACTGCGTATTGACACATTTGAACAGAACTTATGGAAACATAGAAATTTGTATTCCTACATCAATTCTGAGGAGAAGCCATCCGCTTGCCCACCCTTACATTTGGCTCTATCGCATGTTGTGTGCGAATATATATTCTCTTCTACTTTTACTTTCATAAGCTTCTTTCATTTTTCTTTCATCTTTTTCTGGCATTTAAATGTTGCTGCTGTAATTAATACACTGTTACGTATACGACACGGTCCCCTTGGATTTTATATCATTTGTTGTGGTGTTGTTTTTTTAATCTTTTATACATTATTTTACTGCCTCTCCTAACGCTGCGCTAATGAATTACAAGTATCTGTGCATGGCTTGTGTTGTGATTTTTTATTTGAGGTTGTGTAGATATTCGTTGAGAGCTTTTTGAGGGAGATGAGCACAGTGGCATTCAGCCATATAACAGTAATAAGGAAAAAAGGTGGTAATGCTAAAATATAAGCAAACTAAAAATGCGTTTGATTCATTAATCTTTTGGGCCTACGTCTATTAACCAACTAATTATTCATGACGCATAATATTATCTTAGTAAATCACATTAATTATCAGCATCAGGCTTCTATTTATGTCGCAACAGAAGTGAGGAGCAGGCTATGGGTTATAAAAAGCGCTTAATTGTTTCTTGAATTTAAAAGAAATTAGGCGAACAGAGTAATTGCAAAGATAAAGTAATTTGGTTTTTTGTATTTTGTTTTTTTGTAAATAGGGAAAATAAAAATACGTACTTAACAAATGGAATTATAAATCTTTAGATTAATAAATGAACCCAATTATTTCATTTAATCTTTTGTACATTTTTACATTTTTTTCTTTATAAAGTTATTTACTGCACTTAAATGGCAAATGGAAACTGTGTCTTTAAGTTGTCATTTACCGAAAGTGTTTAATACATTTGCAAATGTCGTTGGGAAGAAGAAAGTTGCATACAGCCTGAGTTATTTGAACACACACTATGAAAAAACAATGCGAACAGTTGCTTTTGTTTCGACGTTTTCTCCTGTTTTAAAGCCCCCGCGGGAATGCCAAAGTGGTTGTTGATATTTGCTCGTTTTATGAGCTTTGTGTTGCTTGCGAACATTTGGGGCCATTCTTATTTTATATTAGCATACGTCAGTGGTTCAAGACATTGCTACGAATGAGCAAGGAGTTTTATGTCAACGCTCACTAGTGAACTACTTTTTAACTTTCTTCACAAAACGGCTGTTTGTAATAGCGTAATGGTTTATATACCACGGCGGTTCAATAAGTACCCATGCTTGATGACAGCGCGCGTTCCTGAGGAAAGTTGGTGTTAGCATTGTGTGGCACCATCTATCAAACGACCGCAAAACAAATTTCAGACTGATGGATAGGTTAGTATGGATTTGGCAGCTATTCGAGTAAGACGTCTCTCGTGATTTTCGCTAAGATGGAAAAAGTGCTGAATCGTTCGGTAATTCGCTTTTTCTTTTTGGATGAGAAAAATGCGGGGAGATAAAAGCAAGGTTGAATGCTATCTATAGGGACGCTTCGCCATCTATGACCACAGTTAGATATTGGTTGAACGAATTTAAACGTGGGCGAACATCTGTTTTTGATGAGGAACGACCCGGACGCCCGGCAAACGAGATGACCGAGGAAATCATTCAAAAGCCCACAACATGATTCTCGCTGATCGACGACCGAAGGTACGCGAAGTAACATAGACCACAGGGGGGTCGGGCGGAAAGGCATGATACATGATAAGTTGGCGATGAAAAAATTGTCGACTCGATGGGTGCCACGATTGTTCATGTTGGACATAAAGCGGCTGCGGCTGTTAACTTTTAAACAGTGTTTGGAGAAATTTCAGCGAGATCCGAAAGAATTTTTGTATCGGGTTGTCACCTTTGAGGAAACCTGGATTCATCATTCACGCCAGAAACTAAGCAACAAGCCACACACTGGATTTCTCCCGGTGAATCTGCGCCAAAGAAGGTGAAGGCAGTCCCATCGGCCGGAAAGTTCATGGCGACAATTTTTTGGGATACGAATGGCGTTACCCTCATGGATCTTTTAGGAAAAGGAAGAACGTTCACTGGACAATACTACAGTGAGTTTTTGAATCGCTTTCACAAAAAATTCAAGGAGACGCGGTCGCATTGGGCGAAAAAGAGGGTGCTGTTTCACCACGATAACGCACCCGCACTTTCATCCGGAGTTATCGCCACTAAACTGCGTGAATCGCGCTATGAACTGCTGCCACACCCCCTATTCACCCGATCTGGCTCCCTGTGACTTTTTTTGTTCCCTAACATGAAGAAATGCCTCGAGGGGAGAAAATTAAGTTCAAACGAAGAAGTTATCGCCGAGACAAAGTCGTATTTTGGAGAGTTTGACAAATCCTATATTTGTAGTGGTTAAAAAAATTACCGAAGCGTTGGGAGAAGTGTATCTCTCTAAAAGAAGACTATGTTGAAAAATAAAAAAAATTGAAAAAATGGTGTTTTAGCTTCTAACATGGGTACTTTTTGAACTCCCCTCGTAAGTATGTTTACAATCCAATGTCAAAATTTGTTTTGAAATTTGTTAATTGCATGTACATATGTATGTGTATATGTACTTATATATTTAGGTTTCAAGTTTCATAAAAAAATTGATAAATATTTTACTAACATCATTAGAAGGCAAAATATTCTTTATTTTATTTTAATATAGTACAACTTGCGGCCTGATGACGTCTATCACAGCTGCCACGCAAATGAAAACCAATTTTGATGGTATATTTGTAGAACGACAGGTATTTCATTACCAAGTACGCTTGTATGGTACACACTTGTGGGTGAAGATCTATCTCATTAGTACCCACACATCGGCGTTAATGAAGGAAAAGCAATTGCTTGTGACGTAATACCAACATGGCGACTCCAGTGATAGGCTGGGGAAGAAAGTGATAACCATTTAATTACACGAACAAAAACCGATGGTAATACTACGAAAACTGAAATTTACCGCCCTCGCAGATAACAGCTTGCAGCATATGAAGCCCCATTTAGTTACGCAAAGCAGGAAACTTAATATGAAATCGCGTGATGGCCGGAAATGCCCTGTTAATTTTAGACGTGCATACGATCCGGGGCCTGACATCGGTACAAATGTATTATACAATATGTCGTTCCCGTATGCAACGGCGATCTCAATTCTAGTGACACAATTCTATAACTTAAACACTGGACATAAGTTTAGAATTGCAACAGCCGTTCTGGACTTTCACTGATATAACTTGCCAAATACTGACGCACATGAGCAGACGAATGAATTTTCCTACCCACTGCATGACTTCAGAGGCGTCAGAGAGCCAAAAAAAAAACATATTTGGTACAAGAGTAGTTCACTGGTAAATATTTTTTAGTCACTCGACGATTTTCTAATACGTCCTTGACGTGGATCGTCTTCTAGGTTGGAATTCAGCAATCGTTGTTTCTACACCCAGTGATGCACCCATTTACTAATTTTATGATAAACAATAGTATAGACTAATTTATTATGATATGAGACTTTCCCTTGAGTCCCGTGATGGTTATAGGATTTGCAATTATTTCTGTGACAAGGTGGTGTGAGTGCGATTGGGGTCGAGAGTTGTGTGATGTGGCATACTTTCTTATTTCTTCAATTATTGAGGATACTTTGAGATCGCGATGAATTGGTGCATTTGCAATATAAAAAGGGACGTTTGAGATCATTCTAAGAGTTTTCGTTTGGAATCTTTGAATTATTCCGATGTTTGAGTTAGCTGCAGTGCCCCAAAGTTGGATGCCATATGTCCATATCGGTTTCAAGATAGCTGAGTAAAGTTAGAGCTTACTTTCGAGAGAAGCATGAGAATTTCGATGTAGTAACCAATATAGACTTCTGAGTTTTATTCTTACATCCTTCTGTTTGGTGAAAATATGGGTTTTCTATTAAAGTTTCCAAGTATCAAGATGCATGCCAAGATATTATTGTGCTTAATTGGTAGGCAAATCTTTCGATTTAGTGAAAAAGTAAGTTTTGTCTCGTTTGGTTTAGTGCGCGATTCTTTTATTTTAACAAGTCCTTTTTGTAGTTTTTGGGAGGCCATATGGGGGTTGGAGTCAATTGTAGGTATGGTAATGTCATCCACGAACGTTTCGACTATTGTTTCTTCAGAAGCTGGTAGATCGTATGTTTATAACAAATATAGGATGGGGCCCATAATACTGCCTTGGTGTATACCAGCTGAACTTTCATGCAGCTCAGACTGTTCTTCGCCTTGTTTGACAAAGAAATATCGATTTTCCCGATGGGACTTAATAATTATGTAAAATTTTATTGAATGAGTGTCTTTTATTTTATACAGTAAGCCATCATGCGAAACGCGGCCAAAGACTTGAGATATGTCGTTTATGAGTCTACGGATCTGTTTATGAGTCTATAGACTTGTTCGATGGTACTGTGTTTTTTCTTGAAACCGAATTGGTGATTTGGCATTCTGTTTCGGGCTTCATTTATAGGCATCATTCTTTTGAGAAAAAGGGATTCCATTACTTCAGAGGCAATAGGCTGATAAGATTGAACTTGTTCAGCGTTTTTTCCCCAGTTCAAGGATCATTTTTACTTGAACTACTTTCCACTGAGGGGGAATAAAGCCAGATAATATAATAGAATTATATACTTGTATGTACGTAAGGAAAGTGTTTCAGTGCTTCTTCTGATATGAAATCATATCCAGGGGCTTTATTTTTTTAAGTTTTTTATCCCTCCTTTAACTTAATTTTTCGAGAATTTTTTTAATAACACACCAGTGTTCTAGGGTATCTTTTACTTTTTGAGCAGTACTTAGAGAGGTTTCGATTTCGTGGGGGCAGAACCCTCAGGTTAAGTGACGGGCAAATGTGTTAGTTTGCATTTTGATGGATGATTCTGTTAGGGTTGGCCCTTTTAACTTTTTTGTTTGCTTCCCATAGAGAGTAGTCAGTGGCAGAGGTTGCATTAAGTTTGCTAAGATAGTTCTGGAGGTGGGATTTGTGTTATTTTTTAAGGAGTTCTTGAGTAAGCGAGTTAAGTGTCTTTTTGTCCCCATGCTGTCTGCTTCTTTAAAATGTTTTTCTTGCTTGTCGTTTTTTTCAATTTTTCTTTTACCTCAAAAGAAATTTTTTTCAATTTTTCTTTTACCTCAAAAGACATTTGTGTGTGGGGTTGCTTGGTGAGACAGGGTGTTGAGTTCCATGCTGGATGTTGGACACAATTATTAAAATCTTCGACAGCATTTATAATGTCTTCATTGCTCTTGAGTGGGTGTTTCAAGTTATTGGGTGTGTATGTTTCAGTTTCCTATTGTGGAGACGACAGTGGGATAGTGATTCAGCTGAATCTTTATTTAATATGGCAGAGTGATCGTAAGATAGTTCGTAATATGAGCTGCAGGTTATTTTACTAGCAAGAACACCTTTCGTTTCCCAAAAGTCGATGGGATCTGGTATTTTAGCAACATATCAAAAAAACTTAGGCAAGTAGCAACGCCCTCTCTTATCGAATCGCAAAACTTATTGAATAACCTAGTATTTACGTTAATTGGGACTGCAGGGCTTGCCTACACATGGATTACTGCCTCCAAAGTTATTTGCTTAGTATCTTTTAGGTTAATTTCTCACTTTACATATAAAGATAATATTTTAGTTTGCTATTTTAAATACCTTCCGTAATTGGGTTCTAAATCATTGCAAGCTCGAACCATTCAGTAGCTTTGAATTTGCTTTCAGTTTTACCACCAGATGAACTTTAACTTTTATGGAAGCGTTTGTCTATTGTTTAACTGTAAGCACACCTACATTTAGTTGTTTTAAATTTTATTGCAAATTTTTATCCTTCCTGCTGTCTCATTAAAGTTATTGCTGACGTTATTTTCTGCCATGATTCCCGATTGGTCTTGCATTTGTCTTTATTTTTATTTATTTTGCTCTCGTATTTTTGTTTCGCGGGGAGTCTTTTATTTACCCATCAATCGACCCATTGTTATAGTGCCATACTGATTTCGTGAAGATGCACGTGAAAGACACTCAGCGAAGGAGTGCACACCCCTACTTGATTTGAAGCAGCCGGAAAGGCGAAGGCAAACTAAAGGAAAAACGTATTTACTTTTGATGCAAAACTTATATTTACCAACAGTACCAAATTTAAAAAAAGGAACAAAAATTAAGTCGCATAGAGCGGAGAGTTTTGCCTTCATCTTCCGCTGCGGTTGCTGTCATTGCTAAAAACAGGTAGATAGCGGAATATTGAGGTTTATTTACAGGCAGACAAGTACATACAAGTATATTATTATGAGAAGCAGGCGAGCACATAACAGGTGTTTATTAGATACATAGAACTTTCAATAAGAGTAGCTGTGAAGCTAGTTGTTAAAAAGTTCTTATATTGGCGCCTACTCGGTCTGAAAAGCGCCACAGTGGCTCAGAAGGCTGAACGATTGCCCAACTACGAACTGTCAAGAGTTTTGTTCGCCTTTACGGTTCATAATACATCTGAGCAGCTTTTGCAGAATGCCGTAGATAGATATATGTCTACGCTTACTTTTTAATAATAACAATACAAGGGGACTAACAAAAGTTTGTTAAATGAAATTGGAAAAAGGATACATTTTACATTTTTATTTTTAATCTTCTCCAATTTTGTTTTTAGTCTGTAAATCCGTTGTTGAAAAATGTGCTCAAAATCGCGTTTTTGCAGATTCTTAACTTCAGCATTAACTACATTTATTATCTCATCGGTGCTACCAAACACTTTTCCTCTCAAAGTGTTTTTTAATTAAAAAAAAAAAACCAGAAATCACACGGCGCCAGATCCGGAGAATATGGCGAATTTTTCCAATGCCAGAAAACGCAATAAAATTACTATCATTTCAGCAGTGTGAGTTGGCGCGTTTTCGTGGTGTAAGAAGTAGCGGCGCAGTTCCTCGTTTTTATTTTTTTCGAGAAAATTTTTGAACAATTTTGGTAAGCAGTTTTCAATGCACAATGCACAGTAACTGTACTGTCTGAGAATAATCAAACGGAATAGGAGCAACAATTTTTGAAGTAAACCGAGATCATCACTTTTGTTGCAGACTTTTGCTGCCTGGCTTTCACAGGCGGACTTGCTCTTTTCGGGCACCATACCATGGACTTCTGTTCGGTTTCCAGGTTATACTAAAAAAAAAAAGTTTCGTCACCTGTTACAATCATACTAAAGTTGCTGGATTCTCCGCTTTCGAGTTGTCTTAAAAAATATTGATCAAAATGTACTCGAGCTTCTTTTTAACTCTCATTCCAAATTCTTGGAACCCATTGAGCAGATTTATTTGTGTATTGCAAATGACTATGTAAAATTCGCTACACTGCCATAGAATTCATGGCCAATTCACTGCATGCCATTTGCTGTGTCATTCGCGGGTCTTCACCAACTTTTCGCTTCACCAGGACCACATTTATTTCGTCAGTCGAAAATTTTGGCCGTCCTTCTCCACAGGTGTCCAGTCTGGAATCTTTGATACCACTTACAAATAGTTTTATGAGATGTAGTGTCTGTTTTATATGACTTGAAGGTTTCCACATGCTTGAGTTGACGTCGAAAGCTGTACGGAATTTCTACTGACATTGCATCAATTATTTTACGTTTTCTCGTTCGGTAAATTTACCGATTTTTCCGAAATTTTAAATGAAACATCGTAAGACTATAGAAAAACTAATGGCATTTTAAAATGTTTCAAAAAAATAAAAAATACCATCGACTTACGGAACTCTTTTTACCCTGCGGCTCCACCGATTGCTTTCCTATCAGTCAACCGACAAATAGTGCGCAGTACAGAGAAGATATGGTTAATTTTTGTTTTGGAGCTGGGCCAAGAACAAAAGAAAAAGGCGAAAAAATTGAACAGCTGAATTGTGTTATACTATCGCCAATGATTTATTAAGAAATCCTTTCTTAACATTGAAAAGCGTGCCTGATAAATCCAAAGTACTTGGGTTTGAGGCATAGGGATCGAAATGGTTCGCATACATGAAAACGGATAATATGTTGACCCCCTAAAGAGCCTTCGGATATCATTGGAGCAAGGCAGAAAATATCGGCCACGTCTCTATTTATTATTTACGACTACGGAATTTTAGATGAAAGACAATAAGAGATCCAATGCGCGTAAAATCTGGAGTAAGACAAGGCTGCCCGTTCTCGCCAACTCTTTTTAACATTGCCCTTGACATCGTCTTAGGTCAGGCTCTAGCTAATGAAATAGGCATCATATGTGAACTTTGTAGATCAAATCAGTATCGATATTGGCATCCCAAGTGGGACTCAATATCAACGTCTTCAAAACTAAGCTCATGCGCATAAATACAAACAACACCCCCCAGTCCTAATAAACTCAACACCTATAGAGACAGTTATACTAAAATCAAAGGTGGTTCAGGAATGCCTGGTAGCTCTCAATATGATTAGCACCGTCTTCAAGAGATATGCTTCACCATGGAGTAAAAGGAATAAATATATATATGTATCCATCTTAAATGAGTCCTTTCTATACATAACCAAGAAGCAATTTCCGCTGGAGTAATGAGTATGGCTGAGTACCTCAATTTGTTTCAACAAAATCGCCTGTGCCGGTCCAATACATGAAAGATTTTGAAAAAATATTTTGGCCACCGCCTAAGGCCTAACTACTATAGTACAAGAGCTGCTTTGTATGTACGGCATGGTTCCATGTGTAGAAGTCCACGCAAGTGGGGAAAGTTACTGATCGCCATTCACTTGGGAGTGGCCAGGACGATTCTTCTACATATGGTTCAAGCAGCTCACAACGGCCGGGATTAGCCCACGTATCCTCTGGGTAGCTCCCGAACACCCGTTCGGGAGTGAGCTAACGTGAGAAGGCGAAGCATTCCAGGATAGCTGGTTGTGCGCTGGGTTTGGGACCCGCCACTTAAAAATCCCCCCCAATGAAAAGAATTACAAAGCCTCGGATGAGAACTGCCTTTACTGATGACGACCCCTGCAAACGAAATAAGGAATATGATTTGAGGGCATGCACCTGGAATGTCCGGTCCCTTAATGGGGAAGGTGCCTCTGCCCGGCTGGTTGATGTCCTCGTGAGAGTAAAGGCTGACATCACTGCCATCCAAGAGATGCGATGGACGGGGCAAGGTAAGAAAACCATAGGACCTTGCGACGTCTACTACAGCTGCCATGTAAAGGAGCGCAAGTTCGGTGTCGGATTTGTTGTGGGAGAGAGACTTCGTCGCCAAGTACTGTCGTTCACTCCGGTGGACGAGCGTCTCGCAATAATCCGCATCAAAGCGCGATTTTTTAACATCTCGCTAATTTGCGCCCACGCCCCGACGGAAGAGAAGGACGATGCGACCAAAGATTCCTTCTATGAGCGCTTGGAACGTTCCTATGAGCGCTGCCCCCGCCACGACATAAAAATCGTGCTTGGCGACTTCAACGCCAGGGTGGGCAAGGAGGGAATTTTTGGTCCCACAGTCGGAAAATTCAGCCTGCACAACGAAGCATCCGGTAACGGACAGAGGCTGATCGACTTCGCCGGGGCCCGAAACATGGTAGTCTGCAGCACCAGATTCCAGCATAAAAAGATACACCAACCTACCTGGCTGTCTCCTGATCGAAAAACGCGAAACCAGATCGATCATGTTGTGATAGATGGAAGACACGCTTCTAGTGTATTAGATGTACGTACGATTCGAGGGCCCAACATCGACTCGGATCATTACCTTGTTGCAGCCAAGCTGCGCACCCGCCTCTGTGCAGCAAAAAACGTACATCTACCTACGCAAAGAATGTTCGACATCGAAAAGCTGCAATCACAACAGACAGCCAGAAGATTCGCCACTCGACTCTCACTCCTGCTCTCGGAGAGCACTGCCCAACAAACCGGCATGCGCGAGCAATGGAGCAACATTTCTCGTTCACTACGTACCGCCGCCGAAGAAGAAATCGGATTCCGGCGAGCCCGAAAAAACAATTGGTACGACGAGGAATGTCATGCTGCCGCAGAAAGAAAGGATGCCGCCTATAGAGCCACGCTGCGATCGGGCGCAACGCGAGCCATGTGGGATCGCTACAGAGAGCTGAAAAAGGAAGAGAGACGTATTATCCGATAGAAGAAACGAGAGGCCGAAATACGTGAGTGCGAGGAGCTTGAGATGCTGGCCAACAGGAACAACGCCCGAAAATTTTACCAGAAAGTTCGGCGGCTTACAGAAGGTTTCAAGACCGGGGCGTTTTCCTGTAAGAACAAAGACGGCGATCTGGTGACTGACGTACAGAGCAATCTTAAATTATGGAGGGAACACTTCTCGAACCTGTTAAACGGTGACAGCTGCGCATGTCATAGAGAATGTGAAGATCCCGATACCCCAATCGTTGACGACGGAATTGTCGTTCCGTTACCCGACCATGACGAGGTGAGAATAGCAATATCACGGCTAAAAAACAACAAAGCCGCGGGCGCCGACGGACTGCCGGCTGAGCTATTCAAACATGGCGGCGAGGAGCTGGTAAGGTGCATGCATCAGCTCCTATGCAAAATATGGTCGGATGAAAGCATGCCTGCCGATTGGAATTTAAGTGTGCTCTGCCCAATCCATAAGAAGGGCGATCCTGCAATTTGTGCCAATTACCGCGGGATTAGTCTTCTAAATATCGCCTATAAGGTTCTAGCGAGCGTATTGTGTGAAAGGCTGAAGCCCACCGTCAACCAACTGATTGGACCTTATCAGTGTGGCTTCAGACCTGGAAAGTCCACCATTGACCAAATATTCTCAATACGCCAAATCTTGGAAAAGACCCATGAAAGGAGAATCGACACACACCACCTTTTCGTCGACTTCAAAGCTGCATTCGACAGTACGGAAAGGAGTTACCTGTATGCCGCGATGTCTGAATTTGGTATCCCCGCAAAACTAATACGGCTATGTAAGATGACGTTGCTCAACACCAGCAGCGCCGTCAGAATTGGGAAGGACCTCTCCAAGCCGTTTGATACCAAACGAGGTTTCAGACAGGGTGACTCGCTGTCGTGTGACTTCTTTAACCTGATGTTGGAGAGCATCGTACGAGCCGCAGAACTTAATCGCTCAGGCACAATTTTTTATAAGAGCGTACAATTGCTGGCGTATGCCGATGATATTGACATCATCGGCCTTAACAACCGCGCTGTTAGTTCTGCCTTCTCCAAACTGTATAAAGAGGCAAAGCGAATGGGTTTGGTGGTGAACGAGGACAAAACGAAGTACCTCCTGTCTTCAAACAAACAGTCGGCGCACTCGCGTATCGGCACCCACGTCACTGTTGACAGTTATAATTTTGAGGTTGTAAAAGACTTCGTGTATTTAGGAACCAGCATTAACACCGATAACAATGTCAGCCTTGAAATCCAACGTAGAATCTCTCTTGCCAACAAGTGCTACTTTGGACTAAGTAGGCAATTGAGCAGTAAAGTCCTCTCTCGACGAACAAAACTAACACTCTACAAGACTCTCATCATGCCCGTCCTAACGTATGGCGCAGAAGCTTGGACGATGACAACAACCGATGAAGCGACGCTTGGAGTGTTCGAGAGAAAGATTCTGCGTAAGATTTTTGGACCTTTGCACGTTGGCAATGGCGAATATCGTAGACGATGGAACGATGAGCTGTATGAGCTTTACGACGACATAGACATAGCGCAGCGAATAAAGATCCAGCGGCTTCGTTGGCTGGGTCATGTCGTCCGAATGGATACAAACGCTCCGGCTTTGAAAGTATTCGATGCGGTACCAGCTGGTGGTAGCAGAGGAAGAGGAAGGCCTCCTCTGCGTTGGAAAGATCAGGTGGAGAAGGACTTGGCTTCACTTGGTGTGTCCAATTGGCGCCGGTTAGCACGAGAGAGAAACGACTGGCGCGCTCTGTTAATCTCGGCCAAAATCGCGTAAGTGGTTATCGCGCCAATTAAGAAGAAGAGAATGAGTATGGCTGAGTACCTCAATTTGTTTCAACAAAATCGCCTGTGCCGGTCCAATACATGAAAGATTTTGAAAAAATATTTTGGCCACCGCCTAAGGCCTAACTACTATAGTACAAGAGCTGCTTTGTAATATATGTACGGCAAATCCGCTAAAAATCAATTCCAAGCTGAGCCTAAATTTTGTCGTGATTTGAAATCATCTATTGTAATAAAGTTTCTGTCTAGCTTCTGGGTGCAAGGATAATTAAAATTGCAGTATTAAGTGTGAAGATAATCCTCATGAAACTCTCGGAACTATTTCAGGTTTACCGTCGAGGGTGAGAGTGAGAATTATACGTAAAAAAATTTGTCACATTTTGATTCCCCTATTTATATAATGCAAAACAGCACAATATGTCAACAACTGATGAAACTATTTTTTTATTGCTAAGAATTCTTGAAGATCGAATCATTTTAAGAAATGTGGCTGCAAGCCAAAAAGCAAAATATTTGCTGTTTTTTTTGAAAAAGTTATATATTTATTTCTAAAAAAACACCCGTTACAAAACTTAACTGTAAGTGGAGAAGATGATATGTAGACTATAGGAAATTAAGCGAACTGCTTGCTGAACATGAGCTGCGGTTGTATCTTGGAAGAAGTTTTACTAGCAACCAGCTAATATATAGATAACGACACCAACTGGTTGTCACTTAGTTGAGTTCGAACACATGGTGGCATACATTTCCAAACTCACAATTGTATATTTGTTCACGTGCATCTGTATGTATGTACAGTTTGTCAAGGAAGAGTTTTGACTCCTACTAATCTAGCGAATTCAGACGCATTGACTAAAAATATACATTTTTCTTTCAATCTTTGGTTTTAATTAACTAGTTTGAAGTAGTATTTAGAAAATACAGTTATCCCGTTTAAAAATAACACAAAAATAAAAAGCAAAAACAAAAGTATGGGCTTCAAACACAGTTGTCTAGAAAGTCTTGTTGCAGTTAATATTTTATTCATATAAAAATAATCCCTTTCTAATTTTGGCCGCAACTGCGCCGTAATTTAGAAATCCAAAAACACCAATTATGAATGATTCGCTGAAAGACTTCGGTCGGTATCTCGTGAATAGCTTTAGTAATGTTGTACTCCAATACCTCAATCGAAGTTGATTTATCGACAAAACATTCAGAACTTTACATACGACCACAAATAAAAGTCCAAAGGTGTGATATCACACGATTTGGTGGGGAATCCACTGGTCCGAGACGAGAACAACAGATAAATTGCTCACTGAAACAACGACGCGACGACACAGTAAATCTATTATTTCACGGCAAGTAGCGCCGTCTTGTTGAAACCAAATGTTATGGAGATCAAGGGCTTCAATTTCCGATCATCCGGTATCAAAGTCGTTTATCACGGCGCGATAGCGTTTGCAATTCACTGTTACATTGGCGCCAGTGTCTGTCAGTCTTTGAAGAAATATGTGCCGATGATTCCTCCAGCCCATAGGTCACACCAAATGGTTGTTTTCAAGGGTGTAATGGCTATTCTTGAATGGCTTCAACCCAAATACGGTAATTTTGTTTACTGGCATAACCATTAAGCCAAAAATGGGCGCCATCGCTGAACACCATAAGTTGAACACGATTTTCATAATACAGTAGTACGATTTGTTAACGTTGTTGAGACGTAAATCTTTCCATGATGAAATGTCAATGAATACTGAAGAAAGTTTGACAGTAGTCACGCGTGATTTGTTAAAACAACACTATTGGAAGAAGTACCTCCAATCAGATCACCCTTTATAAGCACAGACAGAGCATTTGCAATATCTTGCAGTCTGCTCGTCATAAAATTAATTAATTTTTGAACATTCCAGCATATCCCTGAAGCATCTTGAGCCATTCCTCGAAAATAACGTTTTGAGCTCCGCTTGACCGTTTTATTTCGGATTAATTTCTGGGCTTCGGGCTGGAGTACCCAATACTTTATTGCAATAAAAAGAAGCTACATTCCGATCATGTGAGCTTTGTTCTTTGGACTGTTGACCTGGTAAAATTTAAACTAAGGTTTGTTGTCAAGAATCAAATCAAATGTTGTTGCATTATTTGTTTAATGGTAAGGGGGGTTTTAATAAGAGGTGTTATTTTGATATTCAAAGAAAAATGCTATTTTTTAATACAAATGATCGGATGTTTATTTCATTATAAAGAGGAAGGTATGCCGTTAATAGTGGAAAATAACATTAGGCAAATGACCACCACGTCCACGTTTACAGGACAATATTCTTTTCATGAAATTTTCCATAACCGAATTGCAAAGTGGTTGCCCTATGCCCTCGATAGCCTCTCGAATTCCATCTTTGAGGTCTTGAATCGACCCTGGGCTGTTGGCGTAGACCTTCTCTTTCACGTGCCCCTAAAGAAAAAAGTCACAAGGTGTTAAATCACAAGATCTTGGTGGCCATTGTGATCACCTCTTCGAGAAATAACACGTTCCGGAAACTTTTCCCGTAAAACAACACTGGTTTCGTTGCTTGTGTGGAACGTAGCGCCTTCTTGTTAAAAATAAACGTTGTCCAGGTCAATACCATCCAATTTCGGCCATAAAAAATAGTTAATCATCTCTCGATAGTGCAATCACAAATCACAGTCAAAATAACACCTCTTATTGGAAAACCCTTTATTACAGAATATTCAACTGTTGTCGAGCATGATTTTAGTCTCATCACAGAACATCACATCGTCCCAGTGACTATCTGTCGGTAGTCTCATCGGTAGTCAACAGCTTTTTAATATGCTGTGCAGAGAGCTAAGGCTTATTTCGAGCAACTCCTTATACTTCACTGTGTTTCTGCCAAGCTTGGCGGTTTCACTAGCAAGATTTCTTGTCGAAATCCAGAAGTTCGTGGCTACTTTTCTCAACACGCGCGGTCAGATATTTTCCGTGGCCTTCCGCTCGTAGATTTGTGCTCCAGACTATTTTAATTTTTGGCACGATATATTATGCCATAAATACACAGGTTAATTAAAGCATTTCTGATATATTAACTGTTGCACATTTTTCCCTGAGTCACCTCAAACGATGTGTGTTTTCAAGACATTTTTGCGTTGTTTGTAATTTCCGTACGATTTGATATTTTGATCAACAAATAATTTTTACGACCACTTTTTGACTGATTGTTGACTAACGCATGTGTCACAACTCACTGAAATAACGGTAACTTAAATCATCATAGCAAAAGATGCCGGAAATCGAAATGTAAAAACTCTTTCTTGACAGCTGAGTGAAGCATTCGTTTTGTTTTTGCATTTTTGCAAATAACTTGAATATTTTATGTCATCACATTTCCTTGACAAACTGTATGCGCCTCTATGCTGGACTAGAAGCACCAGAATGCGCTATCTGATAATATACAGCTGCAGAAGTTGAAGCAATTTGCTAAGTGGAATTTTCTGTTGTAGAATGTTTCTTTGATAGGGGCGAAGTTTTGGGGTTCGCTGAAATTCAATTCTTGCTATTCGACTCGAAAATAGTTTCAATAACATAATGAATGAAGCGTAATAAAAGGCACATAAAGACAAAGAAAATTGCTGTAAGTGATGACGTAGCAATTTTTTTTGTCTCTTTATTTACTTGTCTGACGAAAGTCAAACAGAGTTTCAAGAAACTTGCTAGTCATGATTACATTTTAAAATATATGTAAGTCGACAAATTATGGTGAGCTGAAGGATTGCTACAGCTGAATTGATGTTGATGAAATTTGCATGCGAATATCAATAAGGAATTTTGCTTCGTTTTGTTAAAAAATGTTTAGTTCTATAAATACAAACAAATCTTTTCCTCTGTAATTAATTTCATTCAAAATTAATATTTTTTTTTATTAATAATTTATGTATATATTTATAATATTTTATTAATAATTTTTGTTATTAATTTTTGAAAGCAGTTGCACGTTTGGGTTACGATCTCCGTTTGTGTTTATATCTTTCAGGCACGCTAATGCTGTATTGTGGTTTTCTTGCGTATCCTGAAAATATTCCATAATAAACAAAAAAGTGCGTGTAGCGTAGTACACATAACAGAAGTGAAACTTTCAAGGCAGACAAAGAAATAGGGAGAGACCCGAGAGAAAACGAGAAAGAGAGAGAGATATATATATATATATATATATATAGAGAGAGAGAGAGAGAGAGAGAGAGAGAATATAGATCTAAATAACATTTGCAGGGAATACAAATAGACAAAATTTACAAAAAGCGGAGAAGGGTCGACCGGTGTAGGTAAACTCCGGACACAAACCTTGGCAACAACGCGCTCTACTCCGAGCGTTTATCACCCGCGCAAACGCAGCGACTCCAGGACCACAGCAACGGGTCAAATTATCACAAGGCAATACCAATAAATCCGACGCCGGAATGGATAGCACTTTATAGTATGCAGAAGCACTAGCCAGGAAACGGAAATAAGCGCCAAAAAGAAGGCACCAAAAATATATTTCCTACAAGTTTGCACCAACAAACAAGCGCCAAGAAGTAGGCAGTGTTATTTCTCACTAGCAATTAGCAACCACAAGGAAAAACTCAGGAAAAATAGCCTAAAGTGTATCTAAGATATATATAAGGTATAGCTCTCTCTCTCCTTTTCCTCTACATTACATATTTTTTCTCTCTCGCGGAACGAAAATGCCCAAAACGTTGCATGGCCTTGAAATTTTACTCTGCATTCTCACTCATCCATCGACGCCTTAGAAGTTTCACTTGAAAAATGTATTATATTTTATAGCGTTGCGCTATATTTCTTTTCAATACAAAATGGTTTTGGAAAATTTAAAATATCGGCATAAAGCATTTCTCATACAATTTGGGAGAGTGCTGGTGAAATAACAGACCTTAGTATTCATAGGTATTTATGTATATTACATAAATTTGAGTCGTTCTAATAACGCTCGCGAGTGTCTGGGGAGCAAATAGATGATAGGTAACTTGTAATATAAAATATTGCCGGCAGGATTGCCAGTCAGCAGCAAAAATTAGTTGCTATGTATTTTATTTATTTTTTCTAAACGCGATATACAGGGTCCGGAATTTGAAGTGTAACCAATTAAAAAGGCCATAAATTTATTTTCCAAATTACTTTTATTCAATTCGAAGTAAAAAATGTGTGAAAATAGTACAAAATTAAGAATCAATTTACTTTTGCCTTGACTATGGCCTTGAGACGGTCCAGAAACAAATCGCAAGCTGCCCGAATGTGACTTGCAGGTATTTTGGCCCACTCACGGACAACGGCATTTTTCAGCACCTCGAGCGTCTGGTGAATTTGAGAGCCATTGTGTGGACGTTATGAAGTTCGGAACGTTGTTTTTAGCCATTCTTGGTTCACTCGAGCTTTGTGAGAAGGTGTCGAGTGCTATTGAAACGTCTATGGTCTGCCACCGAAATGTTTGCCCACGGTTTCAAAGCAACCTCCAGAATGCTTTCTGGATAATATAATATTTGGCATTTACCTTGACACCAGCCTCCTGGTGACCAATCGATGACTCAAATTCTCGTATGAATGGTCGGTCGGGTTTATATCGAGTTGGCAGTTTACGAATTGCTCAATTTGAAAAATTTTCTCGTCAGAAAACACAATGTTCGGAAATTGACCGCTTTCGGCCAAGTGAAGCAACTCCTTCGCTCTCTTAAGTTCAACTTGTTGCTGCTTTAGTGTGAGATCATGCGCCTCTTGTAAGGCTTGACTTCGATACTATTTTTCAGTATGCGGCGGATGATACGGTCAGATATTTTCAGTTCTTTCGCCATTTGATTGGCTCTTCGTCGCGGATTTTACTCAAGTCGCTTCTTCCCTTTTTGAACCATTTCACGTGGCGTTGCAGTCTTTTGATGACCACCTCCATGCCTCCATGACGTTTAGCGATGCTACCAGTATCATTGTAACGAGTAATGGTGCGATAAACAAAAACTTTATTTACACCAAGATGCTCGAGCTCATGAAGAATCGCTGGTTGTGATTTTCCAGCCAAATAGAATGCAATCACACACCCGTGCATGAAGTTGGTTACACTTCGAGTGCCGGACCCTGTAAGTTGTTAAGTATCCTTGCGCTCTGTAAATAGTTTTAAGATAATGCAATTTTTGGAATCTAAAAATCAAATTATCTTTCTTTTACCAGCAGTGCTTGAAAAAATTCAACTTTTTAAATAAGTTTCTGTACAGGCACTATATTCTTAGGATTGACGAGAATATTAAGACAAATCCTAATGGCTTTTTGCGATTTGTTAAATCAGAAAAGTTAAGTCCCTGTGGAGGTGGCCAACTTTTTTTTACCGATTTTTTTACCGATTACTAGAGATTATGCATATTCATTTTCTTCTTGTCAAGTTGCGAGTAACTAAGTCAGTGAATACAATGGTGGTACTCCCATATATATCTCAGATAGCACAAAATGGGTCCTGACAGTGCTTATTTTTGTCAGCAACAAGTTTTAGCGCACACCCTTTTACTGATGATTGAGAGAACCTGCAATGAATAAATAGAAAAAGTAAATGAAATTCAATCAAAAACGCCAATTATGAAAAAAAATTAAAAACAAATTTCTTTTGCTATCAAAAACCGCACACATCTGTTTCATACGTGACGCAGACGGTTAGTTGGATAGACATTCGCGATTGACGTTGATAGATGATCGACATGTAATAATTTGATACCCATCGAGAGAGATAATGGAGACAACGAAGCGACATGCTCAAACAAATACAAAATATAAATGCTGCAACTGTAGCTGAGTGGATTTGTGTGTGTGACAGTGCGTGTGGAATTCGATCAAATCCGAATAAGCTCATATGGGGCTTCATGCAGCACAGTGATGAAGTAGTTACCGGCATTTTAACTTCTCTCATCGTCACAATAAAATTCTGCCAACACTTTTTTTTATTAAAAAGCTATAAAAAATTATACTTTGAATTCAACTTGCCTTACTTGTTTTTCGCAATTTTTTCTAAGATACCAATTTTTTCCTTCCGGTGAAGAGAGCCATGACAGGGAAGCTAATGGGCGTGAAGGCTAAAGACAGCCCGATGGATAGAAAACAGAAGCAGTGAAAAGCGGTCTCAAAGATTTTGAAATTCGTAACTACGAGGCGAAAACCCCAGATCGATCGCTTTCAACGAGTATTGTGACGGAAGCCTTGATGCAACCCGCATTTTAACGCAATTAATAATAAAAGAAATCGTGGATAAATCTGATTTAATCGCACGAATTAATGGAATCTTATCTTTAAACTGTTTTCCATTCTCATAAACTGTTGCTTTCATTCTCAAAAGTTGTTATGGGAAGAGTGTTTTTCGTCTATCATATCTTTTCAGTTTAACCCTTTCGGTACGGAAAGCCGCTAACGGAAATACAAATTATTTTATATGTTTAATAGTTGCAATGGGTGAAATAAAAGTCTTTTGTCCCATCAAAATTGTATTCGGTTAAAAAGGGGCGGTAGGAGGGGCTGGGACATATATGTCCCCTCAGTATTTTTATGGACGCATTTGTCTCGTTTAGTATTTTATGATCCAATATCGTTTTATATAAAAGTTTGTTTTATTATGAATTCAACATATATTTAGTTTCAGTAAAGTGAAAAGAAGAAAACAATGAGCAAGTAATACAGTATAAAAAAATTGGTTTTTACTTGTGGTAAGGAGCAAACAAGAATACTGATGGCACACATACGTCCCACCAGGATAAAAATGCCAGTAATTTTTTATATAACACAAAAGCTTTTACTTACTTACCTCAGTATAATAATAGAGCATTAGCACAATAAATAAATATATTTTCAGTAAACTTTGAAGAAACCACGAAAAATCGCAAAAAAACCTACCACTTGCAAAATTCGCGTCCACTTTTGCGTTTGTTTTTTGACTAATGAACACGTGTTTACCATTTAACTTCAAATAACGGAAGGCAATACCGTTAAGAATGGCATTAACTACGAAATGGGATAAATAAAGTCCATTAAATTCGCTTAATTTCCAGGCTAGGTATCTTCAAACATGTGCCGGGACATATAAGTCCCGTTCGGACCGAAAGGGTTAAAATACCTTTTAATTTTGGCTCGAACTAACTCTACATTCATCTATTTATTTGAATTAATAATCTACAGTACAAATTATCTTACAGACTAGACAAAAATGTATGTATAGAAAAAAAAGCCAAATTTGACAATGAAAATATTAGCAAAAAAATATATAAGTACAATATTAAGCAACTAAGTTTAAATTATGTACAATATTAGATCTATCATAGATAAAGCGAAATCAAGCAGGCTGGTATTGGATAATAAATTATAGTTTCGAAGTGCGCGAGTAATGGGTGCATTGCTCGCGAATTTGGTCTTAAAGTTTCTCCCATAGAAAGGTAAAAATTGCGAAGACTTTTTTGTGGCTCATTAAAGCTTATCCGCTCAAATAGATCTGGACGATGCCCTTAACAATAGTGAAAGTAAACAAAAGTGAAACGACTGTCCTTCTCTTTTCTAGAGTTTCGAAAGCTATAGAGCATTAGCCGAGAATTATGAGATGGAACAGGAGACTCAAATTTTAGAGCACGTTTCAACTGTTTAAGATATATTTAGTGAAGGCGCTCTATTATATTTATCGAAAACTGGTCATAATGTCTCTCAGTGAGATCGAACAAGAGCCGTCAACAGCAGTTTATAGGTACACGGATCAAAAAATTCAGAATATTTGGAACGAGTGAAGCTTAGAACCGAATACGATTTTGAAAAAATAAAATTAATTTGACCACTAAAGGAAAATTTCATATCGAATAAAACTCCAAGATCCTTTAACTCCGTAGTATATTACATTATAAGAAATGGTTAAAAATGTGCTGATGCCTCGAAAATGTTAAATAAAAACATTTTTAAATATTCAGAGACAAACGCGACTTCATGGGCCATTGACGAAGAGTGTCCATGACGAGTTGAAACTCCTAAGCATCCACTGAGTTCTTAACAGATGAGAACATTTTTAAACCATCCGCGAAAAATTCGAAAGGAAAAAAATGTGCCTATGTCATTGATAAAAATGACAAAAAGGAATGATTATATTTACAATATTTTTAAGGGGTTCTAGTTAGAATTTTCAAAAAAACGTTTTCTTTTTTATTATTTTTTTCTTGAATGTACATATATTTAAGAATACATACAGAAAATTTAATATCGTTCCGGTGAATATTTTCGAAGTTACACGCAAATTTGAAAAGACGTTGAAGGCAGCGCGTTTTTCTCAAAAGGATTTTTTCGGCTAAGCCGATTAGTCTCAAGTTTTAACACGCGCTTCTTAAATATATTTTTTAGTAATTATTGGAAGATTTTTTCTCACCGATAAATTGTTTTTCTTTTTACAATTTCAGGCCTAAATTTTGATCAAAAATCGATTGTTTTTTGAGAAACCGCCATTTTGTCAAAAAAAAATTGCGTACTCCTTCGATTAGTTACTAGATTTAACGTTACTTTAACAAAATATGTTTGGTTTTTTATTTTTAGAGGATCCAGTTCAGAGATATAGTGGTCACCGCAAGACGACTTTTTTGAGAGGAGCTCCCGCAGATCAGCTTAAGCTCCTTTCTAAATAGATATTTTTAATAATACTAAGTCCTAAAATACAGCTAAAAGATAGCATAATATGTGCACAAATTTTTAGATCAATAAATTTAAAAGTTTACTCAGAAAAAATTCTGGAAAATTCGCTTTTTTCGGCCTTCTAGCTGTATATAACTCCTTAAATGAAATACAGAATCAAATCACCGACTCCTCCACTTTTGGGCGAGTAAGTATCCAAAATACTAGTACACTTCTTTGTAACTTATCAAAAATATTGCAACGGAAGTTACGGTTACACAAAAACTGACTTGCCACTCGATTTACCAAAGTGAAGAGTCAGTGAGTGTGAAATACTAAATGTCGTTGCCACAGACCGCACTGGAACAGATTGCATACAAATTTAAATCAAATTATTGCCCATTCAAGCGAGCAACGGTAATGCACACGCGATCATGTGTTGGAACGCATTTATTACATACAAATTGGTTGCAGTTGTTTGAAGTTGCCATAAACAAAGTGAATATATGGGAAAAGACACTGCGAGAGGTATTTGCAGATAGCCACGTGTGTGTGTAAGTGCAAATGCATGTTTTCGTGCGGAAAATGATTTTTCCTTACCTCTGTGAAGAGTATTAAAGAGTACATACATAGCGTTATTTCCAATGTTAAGCGTGCATTTAAAAATTAAAAAAAAAAAAAAACACTTTAGAAAACAATTAAAATTACACTTGTCTCGCAAAGAGATAAAAGTAATGGTTGCTAAATATGTAAATGAAACTCAGCTCTGTCTAGACTGTGGAGATATGTATGCATCGAATGAAAGAATAGACAGAATATGCAAAAATTATCTAGGAAAATTCTGCTGGGCTTGCAGCTGTAAGGTTCAATAAGAGGCAGCTCTAATTACTTACATATATTTTTGAATTCAACAAGCGATTGAGCGAGTGAATGTTGTATTGATAATGTTGTTGTACAATTGTTGGTGATGCTGTCAATGAGATCAAAGTGAATTTGGTATTTGGAATATTGCTTTGCTTTCAGCTACATACTTTCAAATATTTACATACTAAACACCCACCCACACTTAATCTCGTCACTGTCCGAAACACTACGCCCAACTGCACAGAAGGCGAGGGAAAAAGCGCGTCAAGTACAAATAATGCAAGGCTGCGCTTAAATATTGATGTGTGTACACAGTGCAAGAAATATTATTAGTCGCGTATGCTCTTTTCGGTACGCAGTTTTTTATTCAAAGTAGGTAAATGCAGTTTTTTAATCTGTAATTGTGGTTTAGGAGCATCAGTGTATGGAAAAATGCTTATCTTATTTATCAAATTGTTGAGGCGATGAGCTCACATGAGAGATAGTTTCCCCGCTAAATGAGAGAACTGGGATACTCTAGACTACGAATGGTCTGTTGCTGAAAAGCTAGCTATGAGCGCTTGGAAAATACGACAATTCTTTAGATCGCGATATCTTTCTGACCACTTCGAGAAAACTTCTAACATTACATTTACATTGACCCGAACACATAATGTAAAATCAGACATCATTTAAAAGTGTCTGCCTTTTCCATTTTCTTTCACATACATACCATTTTGATATACAGTCTCTCCAACCTTATTTGAGACAGGCATTTGAGGCAATAATCAACATTTTCGGTACCTGCTCTTCTTTGCTTTTCATTGAGGTCAAGAAACTGCCGAAGCCGCCTGGGACATTTGCGACGTGCATGGAGAAGGTGAGTATACAGCACGGAAATGGTTTGCAAAGTTCAAAAAGGGCGTCTTTGATGTTGGGGACACGTCTCGCAGCAGAAGGCCTTCTGAATTCGATGAAGAACGTCTCAAACTACTCTTGAAGGAGAACCATCGCTAAACCAGTCGTGAATTGACAGAAAAACGATAAAATGACATAAAACGATTCTCAATCATCTTCACTCAATGGAATTTACTGAAAAATTGGGTGCCCGAGTGACTTACAAGCTCAACAAGCATAACAAAGAAAGTCGCCTTCAAATTGCTTCTCAGCATCTCGTTCGCCATCGAGCAACACGCACTCGTAATCAGCGCTTTTTGTGCTATAAATGAATATAAAGCAAAGGAAGAAGTGCGTGGCTCCAGGTGATATACCAAAGCCGAGAGTCAAACCGGATTTTTATCCAAAGAAGATCATGACTTGTGTTTGGAGGGACTGGGAGGTCATGGTGCACTGGCAAATGCTCGAAAAGAATGCCACGGTCAACAAGGAGATCTACATTGTCCAGCTACACCACGTGAATGAGGCTATTCGGCTGAAAAGACCTGAACGACATGACATGGTCAAACCATACTCCTTCATGACAATGCCATGTCACATGTTGCACAAGTCGTCAAAGCCGCACTCCAAGAGCTCGAATGGGAAGTCTTTCAGCAACTGCCGTATTCTCCGGACTTTGTATCGACCGATTACCATCTTTTCCGCTCCCTGGCAAACCATATGGAAGGCGCTACTTTCGATAACAAAGAGGTCCTTAGAAACTGGCTCAAAAACTTTTTTGACACCAGACCAGACGTTTTTTGGCGGAACGGCATCAACAAATTGGTCGAGAGGTGAGAAAAAGCTGCAGACTAAATAGCAACGACGAATGTATAATTGAACAACTAATTGATATAATTATTGTTTTGTGTTTCAATTAAAGTTTTCAGTGAAAACGCTACGAACTTATTCCCCAACCCAACATTTTTCTCTACCTTTTTTCTCATAGCTTCTCTAAAATTATGTCATGGCAAAAATACTCTTAAAATTCCACCAAGTCTATGTAATCTTGCATTTTTTCTTAGTTTGGTGATGAAATAAGCTTTCGCTTAAGTGTTTTTTTTAATGGTGTTTACTGCTTATTGGTGGTTACTTACTGCGAGCATTACTGCGCACGTCAAACTCCAGTTGTTAAGTCATTTTAAGTATTTAACTACCCAGTAGACTTGAAACTACTGACTGCACCTCGAATTAAATGCGCTCTCGTTATGGTTGATGACTGACTGGCAGGTCTATTTTAGCCATTTGGCAGTGCTCCAAAGAATTTTGCTTAAATTATATTTTAATGTGTACAGTTTTGGTATCAATTTTGGATCTCAACTGCGAAAATAATTTTTTTTAATATTAATTGCGCCTTTACTACAAAAATTTATTAACAGATCTAATCAAGAATCTGAAAGAAGTCCCCTATTTTACTTGAGTTATTCTGAAAAAATCTTGCCTGGCTAAAATTATTTCGCGCCTCGTATTTTCCTAACACTCATATTACATACATACATACATACTTACTTACTTACGCATAGTAAATCCGTTTTACTTTCCCCACTCGAACTCATACGCCCTTACTTGCGAGCATTGAATTCATGCCATATAATTTTATATTTAATTGTATTTATGCATCATACATACATACATACAGATACATGCTATGTGCATACTCACGTGTTTAGGTACTTCTGGGTAATTACATATTTAATAAGAATTCTGTTATTCTACAGCTGGCAGCTGGCTTTGATGACAACCTGTCAGAGTGTCAAGCAGTCAGACACGCATTCACTTTGATATGTTTCTACAGAAGGCGTATCCATTTGCGTATCAATTAATTTTTGTTTTTGTTGCTTTGACAAAAAATGAAAAACAAAAAAAATTATTTTTGAATAAATATTTTAATGGGGATTTGCGCGAAGTTTTCGTTCAATATTTTATTTAAAAGAAAAGTGCGGCTAAAGGCTATCAAATAGTGATGGTGTGAGAAATAAAGAACGTCCTGGGCAATCGAAAAAGTTGGAAGATGATGTGGATGAATACACACACTTGTCAAACGTAAGTTTTTTCAAAATGCTAAAGTTCCAAGGAATCAAGGAATTATTGTACTTAAAGTCTAAGACATGGGATACCACATGAATTAAGGCCGACAGACGCTTAAAGCTACATGCTAAGAAAGAAAGGCCTCTTGATACCGGGTCGGCGGATGCGGCTGTTAACTTCGAAGCAGACTACCTTCATAGATACCGTAACATAGGCGGCATGCACGATTCATACTGCTTCCTAAAGATAAAACTCATTTGTGACCACGCCCAGTCAGTAATTATCTTACTGTGCTGGACTAGCAAAACAGTTCGCCTGCGTACTAAACCCTGAACCATGCCTCCTCCACCACTTTCCCTGCGGTATTTTCCCACGGTATTACTTCAACGTATCACTTCGCAAGGCTGGTTATAGCTTCGTCCATATCTATCCATTATGGCCTCTCACTTACTCAATGTATCTTAGCTCTCTTTGAGTTCTTGCAACAAATGCAGCGACTTCCTCCCAGCGTTCTTCCGATTTCAACGTGTAGCCAACTATGTCGGTTGGATTTGGAAGTCTACTTTCAGCCGTAAACCGTGCACAGTGGACATGTGACATGTCCCGCGTCTTCTTCAACGTTGATGCCTCCGTGTCCAGAAAGGAACTGTGTCACGTGATAGGTTGCATCAGCAAAACTACGGTTGAGTTATGGTCGTAACTCATGAGCCAGTTTATAGGTCCATCGCCACTTTGTTAGTGAAACAAGTCTTTCCTCTTCTCTCACCGCTATTTTATTTATTTCTACATCAGCTGCATATACATATGTCATACATTCTTTTCATCTCGCTCACGAGTATATCCGTTGGTATTATATCAGTTATGAGACACGCCGCATAATCCAATATGGTTATGTAATTGCAACATGCTCTCAGGGCACTTAGCCTATATGCAGACAATAACCTTCTTTTGCTTCCCTTCAGTTTCGCCGCATTTGCCCAGACTGAGGCTACATACAGAATGCTTGAAATAGCTATGTTCGTCAGTAATCTTAGCCTAGTAGACTCTGGACCACCTATGTTAAGTAGGATCCTTGAGAATACCACTTGAATGTTCGCCATTTTCTTTATCACGCAGTCAATATGAGCTCTAATCAATATGAGCGCCTAGATATCTCAGTGCGGATTGAGAACGTATAGTTGGCTCTCCCACTCTGATTTTCATATCTTCAACTGTTTTGTGGCTTGTTTTCAGAACCGCCTCCGTTTTGTTCTCTGCTACTTTTCTGGGCACTGGTAAGCGAAGAACGTTGTCGTCCATGGTGTTCCATAAAACAGGACCTAGGACCGATCCCTGTGGTACACCAGCAGCAAGTTTGTAAACATTTGTTCCAGCACTGCTTTCATATCTAAGCTCCCTATCAGAGAAATAACTTCTTAGTATACTGAGAAGATACTGCGAGATGCCGATTTCGTACAGGCTATCCAAGATGTGCGGCCAACTGGCCGAATTAAAGGCGTGGACGTCAAGTCTAGTGTGGTTATCGCACAGTACTTTTGGGTGCCTCAACGCCACCTCTTTCCTTCTATTGCCTTAATAGCCGTGCTGACAACCTTATTAATTGCATCAATCGTCGAGCGTTTTTTCCGAAAGCCAAACTGCATGGTACTCAACGCTCACTCTTCCTCTAATATAGCTAATAACACGTTTAAGTACTTTGCTTAACGTGCCCAGTAGGCAAATCGGCCGGTACGAATACAGATCATCGACTGGTCCTTTAACTTTTGGTAACAACACAAGTCGTTGCAATTTCCATGTTTTAGGCAAAACACCTTCGTCTAAGCACATTTTGTCAACACAGATTTGAAAACACTCAAAAACCAATATGTTTTAAGTTTTGTTCTAAAAATGTTTTCCTGTGTCACAATCAAAGGGCTATCGAAAGATTTTTATTACGGCGGTAGTCGTAGCTGAATGGGTTGGTAGTGACTACCGTTCGGGAGTGCGTACTTTCGAATCTCCGTGCATAAAACTGCAAAAGGATAGAAAAAGTTGTATATAATAGTGGTCGCTCCTCGGCGGACAATGGCCTGGCAGTGTATTTCTGCCATGAAAAAGCTGGTCATAAAAACCATCTTCCGTTCGGAGTCGGCCTAAAACTGTAGGTCTCTCCATTTGTGGAACAACACCAAGACGTGCAACCCAAATAGGAGGTGGATCTCCGCCAAACACGAACAGACGTGTACGTGTATTTATTTATTTTTATTGTTTATATGCGACAGCCAATTTTCATTTCTATTCGCTCGACAAAAGCTGCTTCTTTACTTCCTTTTTATAAAAACTGATAGTAATGTAGTTGGGAGTGGTAGTGTTTCAATAAAAAAACTACACTTTTAGTCACATTTTTTTGGTTATCAGTTCTCTCATTATTATATCACTCAGTTCTCTCATTGCTTTGATTTGACAGATCGTAATTTAGAAAAGCATACTGCGAAATTCTGCAATGCTCCCATGTACACCACATAGACTGCTCAGATTAGTTCGCTTGCGGATTAGTAAATCCTTGCACAAACTTTCCTCGAAACATACAATATTTTTCTCAACACTTCAGCTTTAAATATTTTTTTCGCATTAGCTTTTATCTGGCATAGTTGGCGTGCCCATGCGGCCCTTCAACTTCGCTCAATTAACTGAAGGCGAGAATAAAATGAAATAGGAGAAAAGTTATATGACTCTGTGGCTTGTGAAGTAAAGTGCTTGGCGCAATTTTTAATTAGCTTCGCAGCGTCAAACACAGAAATACACACATACACATTTCCACTAATGTAATATACAAGAAGCACAAAAAAGTCTCTATAAAAATGCAATAAAACGAAGTACGAAATAGTTGCTAGCCGCAAGCTCGTTTTGTTAGTAGTTCCTCTGCAAATGGTAATAGTAATGGTAATGGGATGCATTTGAAATTGAATTACCTTTTGAGAAATGTTAATTGCATTTTCTATGCTTCTTCTTTTAAAAGCCGATCTGTAAATTGTTGCCTTGGAAAGTATTTTCTATAATATCATCCGCTAGAACCAATCAATGACATACTTGAATGTGTGTCAGTCGGTGAACTGATGGAATTGCAAGGAATTGTAATACTTCGGATATATTATATTTTAAGAGGAATTTTGTTTTCTTTGAAATAAATGTAAAAAATGAAAAAAACTCAATTTCCAAGAACAGCTGCGCTTTTACAAGTAGCTTTCTCGTTTCGCTTCATATCCAAAACTGAAACTCCATTAGCACTTCTAACGCTTTCATAAAGAGGATAACTTACCTTTCGGTCGTTTTTAACGTAGATCGTAACGGGTGGACTTCCTGCACTTATTTTCACAATGTATCAAAGCACAAAATGTTTGCGGAATCTTGCGCCTGTACGCAATCGTGCTTTAAGGAGACAACTTCATTCAAGCCACGAGGCTTATTCCTTAATTCCTTACACCTTTCTATTTCATCCAATCGTAAGTAACTGATTGCTCAATAAATGAGTATTAGTACCTAGGAATGACTATTTTTAAAACTGGACAAAACTGATGTTACCTGTCATGTCCGACCGACTGTCGCAGTTCCTCCTGTCACTAAGCAGAGGGGACTGTAGGAGGCTGGTTGGACTGATGACGGGCCACTTTCTATGGGCAAAGCACATGAAAAAGGTAGGCATCTCAGACAGTGCACTCTGTTCAGCATGTGGAGAAAAGGATAAGATGGCGGACCACTTTCTGTGCGTCTGCCCCGCCTTCGCTCAAATCAGGCTTGAGGTCTTTGGCACTGATGTGTTAAGAAGCGACCACCTTGACTCGTTGGTCGAGTAGATTTAAAGAAAATTGAAAAGGGAATCCAGGGGCAGTACAATGGAGTTAATGGTGTCTGAGTGCTGTACTTGCTAGTCTGCCCCGACAAAAAAACTGATTGCTGAACAGCACCGCAGGATTTGCGTGTTAATTAAGTCCATAAAATTATATTTTAAAGCTTCCTCAATATTCTGGAAACTTATGAGAAATATGCCGGTTACACTAAGAAATTTCTCAATGGATAAAGCCAAGCCATTTCTCAGCCACCGATTACACAGGCCGACAAAATTTAACCAACATTCAGACCCAGAAACCAGACTATATATTTCCGAAGGTTTATGATGCGCTGAATCCAAATCTGGCCTCAGAATTGCTCTATTAGTTTGAGTTTTCGAGATATCCTAACCTAAAAGTGCAAAAAACCCCATTTTTGCCCATATTTGAGGTTATGTAGCCTTGCAGATGTTTTCTTTCACCAAAATTAAAGGATGGCATCTTTAAATACAAGCCTTCTTTTTTCAAATGGCGTTTTGTTTGCTCAAATATCATTTTTTTTCGCAGAGATATCGCATTTTGAAATTTTCATGTTTCGAAATTTTCCTACACCTGAAAATCGATTAAGATAACATAGACATGATATAGTCGATTACTAATTTTCTTGGGTTTGAGGGCCTGAAATATATGGATTAATAGTATGTAAATTTGGAGTTTGTGGGTAAGCCTGCTTGCGGCATGATAGGGGTGGTTACTAGGGGTTAGGGCTGTGTGTGACTCGGTACCCAAAGGTTAGATAGTGTAGGGGTGTGGTGAGTCAGCACACTTATGGTGTGAGACAAAATTTTAAGAAAAATAAGACTCAATTCAAGAAAATTAGTAATCGACTATATCATGTCTATGTTATCTTAATCGATTTTCAGGTGTAGGAAAATTTCGAAACATGAAAATTTCAAAATGCGATATCTCTGCGAAAAAAAATGATATTTGAGCAAACAAAACGCCATTTGAAAAAAGAAGGATTGTATTTAAAGATGCCATCCTTTAATTTTGGTGAAAGAAAACATCTGCAAGGCTACATAACCTCAAATATGGGCAAAAATGGGGTTTTTTGCACTTTTAGGTTAGGATATCTCGAAAACTCAAACTAATAAATTAATTTTAGTTATCAATCCGAATTTTGCATGGACAGAGAAGCAGATATTAGTTTAAATTATTTCGGATACTTTTCCTTGTAGACTAGTGTTATCACTAGTGTGAGAAAGTAAATTGCTTACTATTATTGTAGGTGACTTGAGTGCAAAAAGGCCTTGCCGAACTGTAGCGCCAAGGGATAAGATTTGCGTTTACGATTGTGGCAAGGTTAATTTAAGAACTCCGAGGAGATTAAGGAAAAATAATTGATCAGATCTTCCAGCACACCACCTGAAAGGTGAATTGAACAGCTTGGGATCGATTAGATTGGTTACCCAGAAAGTGGACACACTTGGACGAAGGAATCAAATTAATTTTGTGATGTCATTGCGAAGGAGGTAAGGTGAAGGAAACTGATTGGACGAAAGGAGACTGGTAAGAGGGTGGAAGGAAGAGGAGAGAAGGGGGGGTTGAATGTTTGTGGATTACAAACGATGATTATGTTATGGTTGTGTTAACGGCCTTATGCTGCTAATGAAGTTGATTTGATTTTCAATGTCAAGGTCTGTTATATCAGGAGACGTAACTAAGAAGTGAGAACCCAAAATCTTAGGCCAGCGAGAGCACGGCAGCATTCTCCATACAGCTGACGCGAAAATGACTCTACGTAATTCTACGTCTCACAGCATGCATACCTAGCGAATAGTGTCCTATGAGGACACCCACAAAATTCGAAATTTCGCTGAGATTTGGTCAACCTTAGAAGATCCCGCAAACGCCTCCCTTTATAGGTTTGTGTACTTGCTCAGCGCTCGCTGAGTTGATGCAAAGCCCATCTTTGCAGAAGTAGACCCCAGGTGGTCAATGGGATCTTCTTTCGCGAGGAGACTACCTCAGAGGTCTCTCACAAGCTGAGGTTGGTCAGTTCATCTGCCTCGCAGTTTCCCGCAATGTCGCTATGACCAGATATCCAAATGAGTTTTATGTCAAAGAATTGAGATGCGATCGATCCTGACCATTCTTAAATGCATCGTCATTTAGCCCAGGTCACTAATTGCCGCTTGGCTATCAGAGTAGATATTTACTTTACTTTACTTTTGAAATGAACTTTACTTACAGTTGAAATGAACTTGAATAGCTAATCAGCTGCTTCTTTGATTGCGGCTACTACTGTTGGAAACACATTGCAGTGATTCGTTAACCTGAACTTGTGTCTCATGTAGAGCTTCTCGCAGAATACTCCTCCGCCAACCCTTCCTTCGAACTTCGGACCATCCGTGAACAGGCTGACCAGGCCTTGTTTCTAAGTGTAGCCCACCGTTCACTACTCCCTTGATGGAATGTGGGTAGAGAATGTTCCGCTTGGACTAAGCGATGTATGTTTTTTTTTCAAATTTTTGTACATTAAAAGGCTTGCTCATAGAAGACTGAAGAAAATAATTTTCCTTGACTCTAAGGTTTGAGATGTAGTATTAATAGCCCGCTAGTTCTCAATTATTTTATGTAGTACATACAGATTGCTGAACATTTAGTATTTATATACAGATTGAGTATTCAAGTGGTCTTGCAATTGACGGCTCATTTACCAGTCTGTCTCGAAATTGTCACTTGTTAATGACATCTCTTTACTTATCAACTTGGCTGACAGTTCGTTGAAATACTAAGCGCTGTTTAAGCGACGACAGCTCTGAAATTTCAAAAGATTAATTAAACTGTCGCACTGTCTTTTTGGCAAAAGGAGCCATCCAATTAGCATTTGATAAAAAAATAAATAAAAGAAAGAATAAATTGAAAAAACTCTGTCTGTACATATGTATAAGTACTTATATATGTTTATAGAAAATCAAAATAATTTGCCGCAATAAATACGTATTGCAACTTCATTGACAGTGATACTCATGGCCCTTTCACTCACATCAAATCACTTTTTTTGGGTAGATGCATAAATATTTTGTTCTGGGATGACGTCCGTTAAGAGGAAACTCTCATGAGTGCTGCCATACAGGCATAGCAGCTTCACAGCTACACTTTCGTACTAAACAACTCTCCACTGTCTACCACTCTCTCCGCAGAACTGCTTCATGGAGCTGGTTAGCTCTACGGCTCCTAATTATTGTTGGCACGTGCGAGACTCTGCTCGTCTAAGATCGTTATGAATCTGCGTTATATGCGCGCAGATCCTCTGCCAGTATATTTTCTCTGCTTAAAATTTTAAAGGTTTTGGAAGCTTAGCGTGGGCATTGGACAAGACGTGTTCAACCTATTTTTCACTCTCCGTGCAGATAGGGCAGTTTGGTTAACGGTCATGGGCACATCTATGTAGTTCTTTTCTACCCCCAATTCCAACGGTCCCAGCAGTGGGCGTTAGAACGACGACTTTAGTTTTCAGCGATTTCTTTACGCATTACTCTATCGTCGTGTTCGGATAGCCTTTCTGCATTTGTTTGGCCCGAATGCCAACTGGGATTTGTCCCGTATGGCGTACGATGCGTCGCTAGATATTGTGCGGAAGTCGCAGATGAGTTTGTTTGCTTAGCTATGCTCATTGCATTATTGGTGATGTTCATTGTATCAGCCCAGATCGGTGCGCGTACAAAAGAACCGAGCTGATAACCCTATCATACAGTATTCTTTTGCTATGAGCCAGCGTTGTTTAGCATCATTCGTGCTAGACAGGGCTGCATACTCGATGCTTTCTTCTCAGCGCATTCTAGGCGCATTTTAAAGTTTAGACGACTATCAATCATCAGTCCTAGGTATTTAGTGGCGGGTTTTAAATTGATTGTTACTGTCCCAATTTTTACCTTCATAGATTGTGCCCAGCTAATTCCAGATTCATGGACGTCAACCAAGCCTTGCTCCTACTTAGTGATTGGCTTCCGATCCTCTCGATTTCTTGGATGTGTTTTGCCAATATTACTACTGCGATATCATCCGCGAATCCAATGACTTTCGCTCTGGGAGGCATATCTAGTCTAAGTACCCCCTCGTACATAAGATTTCATAGTAGTGGGCATAATCCTGATCCTTGTGGGCCCCTGGTGTTACATTGAACCCTTGAGGCCTTTGTTTATTCTAAACCCCAGCTTACGGTCCGAAAAATAGCTCTCAATTATTCTGATAATATATCTGGGAACCCCTACTTTTATGAGAGCTTATAGTACATTGAATATAAATATGTAAGTATGTATGGATATATGTACGTATGTATATAGTACACACGTGTATATGCATAAATAAAATAAGGGCATTCAATTCTGACTAATTTGAAGCAACTTAAGCCGAATAGCTCTTTCTATTTGTTGTAGTTGTATATCTTGGTGGGAATACCTCATACTACTATAAAGAACAATAAAAACTATTATTTAAAATATTTGAAAAATTATCAATTGGGGCTTGACTTTATACTCCGGCCGTTTCGAATTTCGGTCATCTCATTTGTGTCAGAAATTGCAAACCGTGCACCCTGAGTAGTCCACATACATAAACTACTGGGCGTTACCTTTAAACGGAAACTGAATATTTTCTACTTGCATACTTACTGTTGGCTGTGACGCGCCATTAAATATAAACAATTTCAGTTAAATTTCGTTTTCCATTTTTAGGAATTAAGAGCCAAACCACCACCTCAGTCCTAACAGCAGAAATACCACGTTTATAAGCAAACTGTTTGGTGTAACAACTAATGCCCAAAGCTGTTATAGGTATGCCCACAAAAATTGTGAATAATAGTCAGAAGCGTGTAAATTTTACACATTTCGAATTATAGCTGGGCGTCCATTGGGACTGCGGCTCGGATTGTTCTGCTACTTTTGCCCTCTACAGGCCACGCTATACCAAATACTCACACATGCTTACACACACATAGATATGCTACTTATTTCGATGATAAATAATCATTTTATACGCGATCTGAATTATCTCTGCACTCGGGCAAAAACAGCAAACAGCGACAACAACTCACCATTCATTTTACATTGGCTACTCTCACTGCATTTGTGCCACTCGTTAGCGCTCACTTGAAATGTGTGTCACTCATACGCCCAGTTGGGTAAACATCGTATTGTGTAAAATTTATGCGACAAGCGAAATGCGAAAAATAGGGCAATGCACGTTTCATTGCCGTTGTTGTGGGCATCAGTTTTTAAGTGTTTACAAAGGCATACATAAATACAAACATATGCATGTACGCGTGTAAGCATATCTGCTGAACGTATAGCATAAAATCACAATTAAGTTTTGATTTAATCTTCCCACAAGTGTCAACAACTTCGCATGCATTAAATTATTCATTATGCAGACGCACACATGCAAGGCTGCTGGGATCTAAAAAAGTTACAAAGTTGAACGACGCAGACACCCGTTTCCAGTAAACTCATGCATACGTTTAAGAGCTCCACATGAAAAATATGATAATTTTTAATTCGTTAAATTGTCTTTATTACAAAATTAATCGAAAATGTATGCCATGTAGACATGTGTGTATGTATTTATGTGCTTATACAAAGATATGTTTTCCAGGCAGATAGTTGCGAAATAATATGCTAGTAAAATCCATACCATGTTAAGCAAAATAAAAGCTCTGAAGCAATTAAAGGAGTTGCGATATAAGTTTGCTTATTTATGTTAGTAACTGATGTCCCAAGAATATTTTGATAAATGCCAAAAACGAAAATTTAAAATGTTTTATCCTACCACGTAGGAATTTGAGTACGCAGTTTTTTTATTTCCATTATAAATTACAATCTGGTAATAATATTAACAATAAGTAACTGGTGTTGCGGTTTGGAATTAAAATGTCCCTTTCCTTTGGAAGAGAACATTATTGTCTTTGGTAGCATTTAGTTACATTTTTACTAGCACAACATAGTTTTCTATAATTTTATTTATGTTACAGTACGAGCAAGATCTGTGGGTGTTTTGCGCTTTAGTCTTCTTGGTTGGAGTTCCATTTCCGGTATCACTCTCATTTCATAGTGTTTGTTCTCTAATAGTCGGAAGATATGCCTACTGCTGCTTCTTTTTACTGTTTCAGTGACTGTGTCTATGCCGTGGTCGCGGTGAATATCGTCATTTCTTATGCACCAATTTGCGTTTGTGATTGTCCTTAGCATCTTAGATTGACTTCTCTGTATGATTTGTGGGTTTGATTTACTGGCAGTCCCCCAAATTTCTAGTCCGTAGGTCCACGTCAGTCTGATTATTGATTTGTATATCATTTATTTATTAAATAAGCTTAGGGTTGATTGTTTTCTTAGTAGCCAATACAGTTGTCGGGATTTGCTTTTCATCTCGTTTCTCTTGTTCAGTATGTGTTTTTTCCATGTGAGTTTTGAGTCAATTGTTTTGTTAGCTGACCTAATGTCTGTGTCGTCTGCAAATATAGCTATCATTGATCCTCGAGTAATTGGCGTTGGTATATCTGCTGTGTATACTAAGTATAGTTAGCCCATCCAGTGGTGAATAGCAAATTGTGTTGACACTTCTGTTGGGTAACACTTCAAGTCATCATGAATTGGGTAAAACCATCGAAGAACGCCTCCAAATTTTGGAAATTTACTTTGAAAAAAAAAAAAAATTCTGTTCGCGAAGTTCTAAGAGCACTGACGGTATCCTCGGTCCTTATATCTTCCGAAATGAGGAAGGAGTTCCCATTACAGTGAATGGCGAGCCATGCTGACTGAATTTTCGGAAACAAAAACTAATTATCGACGGCAATTGATTCCAACAACACGGTCCAACTTGCCATACAGCGCAGTTAAGGGGTTATACTTTCGGAGTTATACCTAAATATGTAGAGATGCCTCGGCACGTTTTAAGGTAGGTATTGAAACTTTAACAATCGATTTCTTGCTATATTCAAACCACTTTTGAAGTCATGCGGCCAGATTTATTGGAAAAAGTAGTCAAAAATTGGACTAATCGAATGGATATTATATTCAAAAACAAATACCATGGAATTACCTACAGATTATATTTTGCCAAAACAGTACCTTTTCAACGCGTTTGACGAGATCTTCTTCAGCTCCTTCAACGAATTCTCCTTAATGGCCTCTATCGACTCAAAGCGGTGTCCGCGGAGTGGAAATTTAAGTTTTGGGAAACGGAAAAACTCACAGGGGGCTAAATCCGCTGAGTTCGGCGGTTGTTCGATGATATTTGTCGAGTTTTTTGGTCAAAGAAGTGTTCACAATATGAACCGTGGAGATGGTGCGTTATCATGCTGCAAGATTCATGGGTTTTTTCCACAAATTGGGCCGTTTCCGACTTTCAAACATCGCATAACTTCCAAATAATATTCTTTATTTGTTGTACACCCATTTGGAACGAATTCCGAGTTCACAACACCATGATAACCAAAGAAAACGAGTAGCATGACCCACTTTTGACCGACTTTAACGTGGGTTTTTGGATTTCGGCTCATGTTGACTGGTTTGCATGTCAAACTCACATACCCACGTTTCATCACCTGTTATGATTGGGTCCAAATTCACTTGCTCAAGCATGTCTTCACCCACTTTCTTCCGATGAATATTTTTAAAGAAATTCAAGTATTTTGGAATGAGTCGAGCAGCCACGCGTTTCGGCGTTTCATGCCCAGTTGATAGTATATAATGTTGCGAATTGATTGCGCTAAGGTCACGAGTCACCTCTCTCAAACTTAAATGATGGGTTTCCAGCACCATTTCCTTGTGTTTTGTCGACGTTTTCACTCGTTGAAGACGTTGATGGACGACCAGATTGGGGCAAATCTTCCACGACTTCTCGGCTCTCTACAAAAGCTTATACCACTCGCAGACCCGTGTTTTTGATAAAGCACACTCGACATAGGCTTTTTGCAACATTTTCAATGATTTGGCACACGAAATCCCAATCAAAAGACAAAATTTAAGACAAATTCTTTGCTCGATATTTTTATCCATAGTGAAAATTGTAGAGCACACCTCCGGTTGACTTATATACATAAGTGGTGAAAACAAGCTAATGGATAGATCACAACTCTGCAGCACTATAGAGGACAGTTGTATCAACATTCCAGCAAAAAAACATTTAGGCATATGTGTAACGTGCGCTTTTTAAATGAGCAATCCTCGATATTTCTTTGACAGAATATATAATAAAAAAATAATTTCAACACTATTTCTGTCTTTTATTATAATTTTTAGTTCTCATGTTCTTAAAAAAAAACACCCGATGTTTAAATTCAAACAAAGAGTACCGGTTACTAGCGCCTACTACTCTGCTGCTTGTTTACATATTCGGCTGCTGTAATTACTTCCTTTTATGTTGCTGCACGAGAAGTGTATAAATAAATAAAAATAGAATTGAATTCAGAAATAATTGCTTTTAGCTCTTTTTATTACTCCTTTTTCATGTTTATCACACGCCTGTGCAGAATTTTTGATAAAAGAAGAGCTTAGTAGTACAATATGACCGATGGAATTTTTTCTGAAAACTTCAAATATCAGGTACAATTTTCAATCTAATTTAGGCTCTTCCAAATAAAAAAGGGGTTTAAAAGGTTTTTAACCTGTTCTTAGATGTTTTTAAGAATTTTTGGTCAATTGGCCTGCTACGATTAGAAAAGGATCAGTTTTTTTGCTTATAAGTGAAAAGTTAAGTGTGCAAGTGCCAGTGCGAATTAATTCGATCTTGTGTGAAGAGCATAAAAAACTAATTGAGATAATCTGAAAAGAATTGAATACTGAATATTTAATAGGAATATGCATAAGTTCGTGCGGTTTTTTTCGAAATTTGAAACTTTATTGACGTAAAATGGTTACAAATTTAATATTCAAAATATTGTCCATCGCTTACTACTACTTTTTCCCATCTTTCTGGCAATTCACGGATTCCCTTTGTGAAAAATTCGGTCGGTTTTGCCGCAATCCACGAATCGATCCATTTTTTGACTTCATCGTAATTACGGAAGTGCTGGTCAGCCAGGCCATGTTGCATCGATCGGAAGAGATAGTAATCGGATGGCGCAAGGTCTGGACTATACGGCGGGTGGGGTAGGACATCCCATTTGAGCGTTTCTAAGTATGTTTTGACCACTTGTGCAACATGTGGCCGAGCATTGTCATGTTGCAAAATAACTTTGTCGTGTCTATCGGCGTATTGCGGCCGTTTTTCTCGCAGTGCTCGGCTCAAACGCATCAATTGTCGTCGGTAGACATCCCCCGTAATCGTTTCATTCGGTTTCAGTAGCTCATAATACACAACACCCAGCTGGTCCCACCAGATACACAGCATAACCTTCAGGCCATGAATATTCTGCGCCGACGTCGATGTTGAAGCATGGCCAGGGTATCCATACGTTGCCCGACGTTTTGGATTGTCGTAATGGACCCACTTTTCATCGCCAGTCACAATTCGATGCAAAAAACCCTTTCTTTTGTGCCGTTGAAGCAGTTGTTCGCATGCCATAAAACGGCGTTCAACGTCTCTTGGCTTCAATTCATACGGCACCCAATGGCCTACCTTTCGGATCATTCCCATGGCTTTTAAACGTTTGGAAATGGTTGATTGATCAACTCCCAAAGTTTTTGCAACCTCTTCTTGCGTTTGAGCCGGATCTTGATCGAGCAATTCCTCCAATTCGGTATCCATGAACTTTGGCGGCGCACCCTCGCGTTCTTCGTCTTCCAAGCCAAAATCACCACTTTTAAAGCGTGCAAACCACTTCTGGCACGTTCGCTCAGATAGAGCATGCTCACCATAAACTTCCACCAAGATACGATGACTTTCGGCTGCTTTTTTCTTCATATTAAAATAATGAAGAAGAATTCCCCGCAAAAACACATTATTTGGCACGAAATTCGACATTTTCAAGTGTGGTAAAAATATTGTTGTTTACGCTTCAAATAAAAAACTTATACTGACGTTTGTGCCTTACGACAGTAGCTCTCCAATGAATGTTTGGAAATGTGGATCGATGGAATAATAATCAAGTTACGCCATCTGTTGTAAAACCGCACGAACTTAAAAATAGTCCTATTATATATGTATGTAAAATATAACAACAATAAGTACAAAATATACATATCTTTTGAGTTTGTCACGTGGATTATCCTTTTTTCAATTTAACCTGTTTTTTTTTCAGAAAATGGGCCGAAAGTCGCATTCGACATCGGGACAAAACCAACAAATTGCACGTCTTTTGAAAGCCAAGAACCTGAGCTATGCAGACATAGCAAGAACCCTTGGAATATCAAAGGCGTGTGTGGTAAATGTTGCGAAAAAATGTAAAAATACCAACAACGTTTTAGCGGTAACTTCAAACAATCGCCAAAATTGTTGCCGAGAACGCATCATCTCAACCAGCAGGATGGCAAATTCGTCCAAACAGTTTTCTGGAACAGAAATATTTCAAGTCGGATGATTTTAAGAGAGGTTCAGGAATCTGGAGTAAATATTTCGGAAATAACGTTACGATGACTGTTGTGAACCCTTGAATAGTTGTAAAAATATTGGGAACCCCTGATTACTTGTAACACGTTGGGAACCCTTGATTAGTTGTAAAAATATTTGGTGTATTTGATTCCCGCTAATTCTGTGTATGCGTGTTTGTACACAACTAGTATGTCCGCACAATAGGTAACGGTCAATGCAGAGTTCCTATTTCGTTGTTTCTTGTTCGCGTACATATGTACAAACGCGCATATATAGAATTAGCGCTAATTTGTATGTGTCCTTCGCCGAATTTGCCGCTGCGTTAATGACAGGTTCGATTTCAAAAATCAGTCGTTAGCCAGCGGAGGGAGTGGACACACTGCGAAATAAATGCACGGAAAGTTAAATTCGCAATTCCCTCCATTTTTTCACAAAACAAAAAACTGTTTTTCACAAAAACTTTATTTCGCACGTCCGTTCGAAGGTACATTTGTTCGCCACTTGTTCCAGCCAGGACCTAGTTAACCATGGCGACACCAGTTTCAAAGGCCACTACACCTGCATCAGTAGCCGACCAGCAAAGGGTGTCGGATGCTGGCACTGCCGTCGGTGTAGTGGATTTGCCAAGTGCTCCCGTTGCCGAGGGAGTCACCACTCGTGCTTCATCTGCCGCCCGCCAAGAAGTGATGTTTCAGGCTATGCAAAAACGCATCGCCGCGCTCGAACGCAGCCTGAAAGTTGCCCAAGAAAAAATAAGGGAACACGAGTTAACGAACGAAGCTCAGCGCGCTGATGCGCAAAGCATAGCCAATGCACCCAGCGACAGTTCAGCCAACGAATCTGCCTTGCCGTCATCAAGCCTGCCGATGACACAGATCCAGTTGCTTCAGCCGCAATCGCCGTTAATAACATGTGCTGCTACCTGTGTGCATACGGTGCAGCCGCCGCCGCCGCCGCCACCTCAGAACGCTACACGTTATCAGATGTACACCGCTACTCGTTCCTCACCGCTTATTTACACATCCTCAACAAATGGGACGCACAGCAGCTCGACTTTGCCTCCGTGCGACACATTTGTTAGCAGTCTTCCGTCAACGGTGCCAATTTCCGCCAATGGGGGCTCCGTACCCTTACAGTTTTCAACCCAGCCAAGGAAATTGCAAGATTTGCCGGAGTTTAGCGGGAAACCAGAGGACTGGCCGATATTTTTTACTGCCTACACCGAGTCAACCACTGTCTATGGGTACAGTTGCTTTGAAAACAACTTACGCCTGCAGAAGTGCTTAAAGGGTGAAGCCCGAGAAGCTGTTAAATCGCTACTAATCCATCCGAACAACGTGGCCAATATCATAGAGCAACTTAAGTTCCGATTCTGTCGCCCAGAGCAATTAATTCGAAGCCAGCTTAAAGGGTGAAGCCCGAGAAGCTGTTAAATCGCTACTAATCCATCCGAACAACGTGGCCAATATCATAGAGCAACTTAAGTTCCGATTCTGTCGCCCAGAGCAATTAATTCGAAGCCAGCTAGTCCATGTTCGAGAAATTGCCCCGATATCGGAAAGCTCAGTGGTAAAGTTGATACCATTTGCGACGAAGATTAGCAACGTTTGTGTATTTTTACGTTCTGCGTGTGGTGGAGAGCAGTATTTAGTGAATCCAACACTCCTCGATGAGCTCGTCGGAAAGTTACCCATGAGCAAGCGTATCGAATGGGCAGTCTTTGCGTCATCTTTACAGCCTTACGCAACTGTTCAGCATTTTAGCGATTGGCTCACTCAACTTGCCAATGTCATCTGCACGGTTTACGATGGGGAAGCAGCGAAAGATTCGAAGCGTCGGGTTGTGTTGCACGCTGCCGAATCTCAACGTCATTCAGCCTGCCCTATTTGCCAGGGCCAACATAAGCCGGTTTATTGTACGCAGTTTAGCCAACTTACAGTGCCGGAAAGGTGGGAGGAAGTGAAACGACGTCACCTTTGTTTTTCTTGTCTCAACGTTGGACATGGGTCGCGCAATTGCCAACGGCGCAAACTAAGTTCAACTGACGGGTGCAAACGGTGGCATCATAAATTGTTGCACGATATTGGGAAAATAATCGATGGGTCATCAAACCAGTCACCGCGGCCTCGAGATCGCCAACGACGTACTTCCATTGCCGATACACATACAGGTATTGGTACGAGGACGCAGCCAGCGTCTCGTATTGAACAGCAAGGTGATGCGGGTGCAGCGGTCCTTAGTTGCAGTACAGATAACAATAGCAAGTTATTATTTCGGATTCTGCCGGTCGTGCTGTATGGGAACCAAAAGCGCGTTGAGACGTACGCACTTTTAGATGAAGGTTCGTCAATAACAATGATTGATAGCACACTAATTGAAGAGCTCGGCTTACGTGGCCGGACTGAACGCTTGAACCTACAGTGGTTCGGAGGACGTGCCGCTCAGGAGCCGGCCATGGTGGTAGATCTACTCGTGAGTGGTGCCGGTATGCAAAAGAGACATAAGTTACGAAGGGTTTATGGTGTTTCAAACTTGCAGCTGCCTTCTCAGAGTCTGAATAAAGCCGATTTGCGTTGCCATGAAAGCCAATTGAATAAGCTGGCAGTTGAACCATACGCACAAGTCAAGCCAAATCTGCTAATCGGACTCGAACACTGCCACCTCGGTTTGCCGTCAACTACAATGCAGCTAAACAAGTGTGGGCCGCTCGCTGCGAATACTGAGCTAGGATGGGTTGTGTTTGGGCCAACAATGAACTCTGATCCATCATTGCCATCATGATTATTCGTTAACTGCCACACTGATCAATCTCTACATAATATGGTTGCTGAATACTTCGAGACGGAAAGCTTTGGGGTTCGAGCTGCGCCTATCATGGAGAGTGAAGCTGACGTCCGTGCTCGGGAAATCTTGAAGTCTACTACATGCCGTGTTGAAGGAAGGTACCAGACTGGTCTGCTCTGGAAACGTTCCGACATACAGCTACCTGACAGCTATTCTATGGCTTTGAAAAGATTAGCGGGTGTTGAAGCAAAAATGAGGCGCGATACAGACTTTGCCGTTGAATATAACCGCATCATAAGTTCTTACGTCATGAAGGATTACGCACGAAAGCTGTCGCCAGAAGAAGCCGCTTTAACTTGCAATAGAACATGGTACCTGCCTCATTTTGCCGTGAAGAATCCAAATAAGCCAGGCAAGTTACGCATGGTGTTCGACGCAGCTGCTGAAGTGGACGGTGTGTCCCTTAATTCACAGCTCATGAAGGGTCCGCAAGAGTATCGGTCTTTGCCTGCTATACTATTCCACTTTCGGGAAGGAGCAACGGGCGTGTGTGGGGACATTAAAGAGATGTTTCACCAGGTGCTGGTTCAACGTGACGACAGATGTGCGCAACGATTTCTTTGGCGCCAAGGTGACACTACCAGACAGCCCGAGGTATATGAGATGCGCGTAATGACCTTTGGAGCAGCATGTTCGCTTTGTGCCGCCAATTATGTGAAGACGTTGGAATATTGCAACAAAGTCAAGAGTGCTACCCGAGCCGTGAAATCGATACTGGACTACCATTATGCCGATGACTATGTCGATAGCTTTGACACAGAGGAAGAAGCAGCTGACATAACGAAACAAGTTCGAGCAATACATAAGATGGCCGGTTTCGATCTTTGCAATTTCGCGTCAAACTCGTTAAGAGTGACAGAAGCACTTAATGGTGACGGGAATATCCGCCAAATAGCAAATAAAGAAGGAGTACTGGTGGACAGAGTACTCGGTTTGTTTTGGCAGGCATCAACCGACACTTTTGGGTTTAAACTGAGGACGACAGCATGGGTCCTGCGATTCATTGACGTTTGCCGCCGCCGTAAACCGCCAGACCGAGGCTATGGGTTGACTGCCAAAGAAGTTGAGACTGCTAAGCTTTGTTTGTGCCGCCTCGTTCAACGCGGTGAATACGCCGAAGAGTTTCAGCACATCGAAAGCGGTCGCAACCTGCCACGCACCAGTTCGCTCATTAAACTTTCGCCGTATATAGACGAAGATGGTGTTCTTCGTGTACGAGGACGCATAGAAGCTGCCAGCTGGCTTCCAATAAGCGCGAGACGCCCTATCATACTACCGCCAAAGCATTGTTTCTCAAATCTGGTCGCCATGCACTACCACGTCAAAATGCATCATCAAAATCTAGAAGCCACTATTTGTGAGATACGTCGCCTTTATTGGATACCGCGCCTCAGGAGTTTACTGCGCAGTATAGTCGCCAATTGCGCCATTTGTCGCTTAAGAAAAATCCATGCCGTATCGCCATTGATGGGCCCTCTTCCGATTGATAGACTCACTCCTTATGTCAGGCCATTCAGCTATACGGGCCTTGATTACTTTGGACCGATAACAGTAACTGTTCGCCGCGCCAACGAAAAAAGATGGGTGGCGTTATTTACGTGCCTGACAGTCAGGGCTGTGCATTTGGAGTTGGCTCATGACCTCAGCACTGACTCATGTATAATCGTATTGCGCAACTTTATAAATCGTCGCGGCGTTCCCGTACGTGTGAGGTCCGATAATGGGAAGAACTTCGTCGGTGCTGACATGGAAGCAAAGTGCTTCAGTGAAGTCTTCGATTGGCAGTTCTGGACGTTGATGATGGTGAATCGGGTTGATTCACGGAGGCGGGAATGTTGTGAACCCCTGATTAGTTGTAAAAATATTGGGAACCCCTGATTACTTGTAAAACGTTGGGATTGATTAGTTGTAAAAATATTTGGTGTACTATATACTTTATGTATTTGATTCCCGCTAATTCTGTGTATGCGTGTTTGTACACAACTAGTATGTCCGCACAATAGGTAACGGTCAATGCAGAGTTCCTATTTCGTTGTTTCTTGTTCGCGTACATATGTACAAACGCGCATATATAGAATTAGCGCTAATTTGTATGTGTCCTTCGCCGAATTTGCCGCTGCGTTAATGACAGGTTCGATTTCAAAAATCAGTCGTTAGCCAGCGGAGGGAGTGGACACACTGCGAAATAAACGCACGGAAAGTTAAATTCGCAATTCCCTCCATTTTTTCACAAAAAAAAAACTGTTTTTCACAATGACGCTTATACGAAAATTGACTTTTTTGCGGACGACCGTGTATGCGAAATCGGCGGAAACTTTGGACATAACTTCACAGAGACTTCGATGCGGAATATTGGAAAAAAGTAAGTTTAAAAAAACATTTTTTTCCTTTGTTAAATAAGCAGTAGGAAGATGCGAATATTCACACTTTTTTGTGGTTTTGTTTTTCTTAATACATATCATCTTCAGTGATGAATGCCGATTGGAAGCGGTCCTAAAAACAGCAAATTTTGTTCGCAGAAGAGCCGGACAACAATATTCTGAAGATTGTGTGCTTTCAAGGGTCAACCCCCCCCCCGTGTTGTGGTTTGGGGCTGTAAATCTCAGAGGGACCAGGTCCGTCACATTTTGTTGAGGGAACAATATGCTCTGTCCAGTACGTGGACGTGCTGGAAAATGTTTTGCTGCCATATTTAGAAACCCTGAAGTGTCCGAGAGTAGAATACATCTTTATGCAAGATGGAGCACCATGTCACACATCAAGGATGAGCACGAATTGTCTGAATTCAACGGAAATAATGGTTTTGCCATGGCCTGGAATACCTCAAATCGGCAGTATACCAATAGAATAATACCACAATCCAACAGATTAAGGAAAACATGGAAGATGTGTGATATAATGACCAAAATCTTAAGGTGAAAATAACACAGTGCGTAGTCAGTATGCCTCAACGAATTGCGGCCGTCTTAACAGCAAGGGGAGGAGCCACGAAATATTAGTATAAAATAAATATTTTTAATGCAAAAATGTTAAGAAGCTTTTAATAAAAACAAATATGTGCACTTTTTTAAATGTTTTAAAACCGTTTGCTTTTTATTCGCTCTCAAAGCCATAAATATGTAATTTTTATCATCGGTCATAATTCAATAGTCAGTTATTTTCTATTAATTAATCGAAAGGTAATTTGCTATTCAGTATAGTTAAAAGCACTGGAAGTTATTTAAACATAACCAGCAATTATTAGCAAACTTTCACATTTACATTCACATTACTTAATGGCTGTCGAAGTTTTCCTGGTCTCTGTTTATTGCTTATTTATTTACGACGAATATATCTTTCCATGAGCTGTTAACTTTCATTAAACAAAACTAGTTTAATTAGTCGCGTAGTTCTAACCTTTAGAATACTTCAAACAATAAATGTCTTTAGGGATACTCAAATTATTTAAATGAAATTAATTTGTTGACATTGGCTGTAAAGTCTATTCGTCTACAAAAGTCTATTACGCAGTCTGTCATGAGCATATTTTGTGTGTCACGAGTGCCATTTGTGCGAGCATCTTTTGAAATGTCCATAACAGCTGCCTTTGTTCGAAATGAATTATTCTAATAACATCTTAAAAGTAGTAATTAAATCCTCTAAAATGTTTTTGTGTTTTCGTTTTTCGGAGTAATAATTGTTGACTTATAAGTTGCTAAAATTGCTAAAACACCAGTGAATAGGAAGCTGTCGAGTGTTGCTAAGTAGTGTAAATGAATGTTATATGCGGCATATTCATGATTTATTTATTTATTTGTTATAAAATTACAAAATAACGCCAAATAATAGAAAGAGTTTTTCTAATAGTGGTCGCCCCTCGGCAGGCAATAGCAAGCCCCCGAGTGTATTTCTCCCATGAAAAAAGCTGCTCATAAAAACCCATTTGCCGTTCGTAAGCGGGATAGTAATACGTTCACATATAAGTAGATTATCTACTTTTTCGTGCTTAATTCCCAATCCGTAATTAAATAGCGAGATTTCCCATACAAAATTGTTCTCCCAAAATCTGAGATTATAAAATAATCCTAGATAATAACCATATTTTTTGGCAACAATCCTGTGTTTTCTGTGTAATAGATCATTATTTTTGTGCATGTAAAGAAAAATCGTCAAAGTAGAAACTAAATAAAATGGATGCCGGAGAGCTACACGGTAGACACTTACACATAACGCGGGACCAAAATATTGACCAGAAGAATATCAACACCTGGCTACGAAAAGTAGAACTTTATCCTGAAACTAAAGAATTTGCGATCGCCATTCAGGATTATGTTTTCCTCACGAAAAATTACCAACAATTAATTTTGAAAAATCCTAACGTCTCAGATGATAAATGCCGCAGATGCCAAAGACACCCAGAAACAATAGACCACATAGTCACAGGATGTCCTGTACTTTCCGATACCGAATACACAGGAAGGCCTAATATAGTCGCAAAAATTCTACACCAAGAAATAGCAAACAAATTACAATTACACAAAACATTTATACCCAATCTGAAACATTTAGAAATATACCCTAATACCTACTCATCACAAAATTCCAAAATCGACGATTCTTAAAACGTCCAATATAGCAAGAAAATTCTTAAATCTCCAACGAAATATAGCAAATAAAAATAAATAATAAGTTATAATTAAAACGAGAAGTGAGATATCCTCCATACAACAGCAATATTTTATAATTCTATATAAAATAACAAAATAAAAATAAAAAAACTAAACACAAAAGCGCCTGCACGACTTGCAGTTTGAAGCTGCTGTCGTGCTAGGTGAAAATGGGCCCCGCTTCGCGCGATATGCGGGTGGAGAGTGGCGAATAATAATAAAAATATACAGGTCGTTCAATACGTTTTGCAGTTCGATATGAAAATCACAACTTTACGGGTTGGCATACACTTTATTATTCAGTATCAACTCCACTTGTACCAACGCTATTCCAATCTACGAACTCTATCCCTGAAGTGAGAATCTGAAAGGGTCGCAAATTACGCTTCCACAGTTGTTACGACCTCATCATTTGAGAAAAAACGCATTCCACGTATACATTTTTTTTAGGTCTGGAAATAGATAGAAGTTGCTAATTCCATTTTTAATTCATGAATTTCAAGCTATGCCAAAATGCTCTTTTGATACGGTGCATTGTCCTCATGAAAAATATTTTTTTTTTTTTTGCAAACTGGGTCTTGTTCTCGAATTTTTTCCTTCAGCTAGACTAAAAGGTCACAATAATATTCAAAATTTATTCTTTTACCAATTTGCAAGTAATCCACAAACAAAATTCCTTTCTTATCCTGAAAAACTGATGCTAATAACTTCTTGGCCGATTTCTGGACACGAACTCGTTTCGAAGCCGAAGAATCACATTCACACCACTCTTTAGCCTCTTGTTTTGATTTAGGATCAGGGTGATAGATAAGTCTCATCCACTTTATCCTTTCGAAAAACGCGATAATGCTCTAGATATTGCTGAGAAAGTCGTATTCCAATGTGCTTTTGTTCCACTGCTAGCGAATGCGGCACCCATTGTGCACACAGCTTTCTGAAGCCCAATAGTTCAATAACTAATCAGTAGATAAGGTACAAATCAGAGAGTATACATTTTCCATTTTTGTTTTGCCTCCTTTTTTTCCGCTTAGTGGAGTTTGGCATACAGCGAAAATACACCCAAACAGCAGTTTTTTTGTGTTTTTAAAATTTGAGTAGGAATAGAAGATCATTCATTAATTTTTTAACGTAGAGTGATGGTTCATTTCAAAGTTTATTACAAAAGAAAAAAACAACAGTTCTTTAATCGGTTGAGCTATTTTTTATCTATTGTAATTTGAATACAATTTTTTGATTTATTACAACTTACATCGAAAAAAGCTTTCCGGACGAGTTTGGCAGCAAAATATGAAAATTGCACAGGTTTCGGACCATTTGGGATGTGGCTTTTAGCGTACATATATCATTTATAAGATATAGTGAAATATACAATATATAGTTGTAATAAAAATACAAAATATTTTAATCAAATGCAAGATAAATATTTTCGCATCTCTCAAGGGATTTGTGAAAGTCTCTAAGAAGAAAAGTTTGCCATTCGAGCCATGATGTTTCTTGAAATTTCTGAATTTTTTAAAATTGGTCCAAAAAGATGAATAAAACTGAGGTGAATTAATATACAAATTGTTACGAACAGTCTGGCCGCACTGTCAAATTCAGTCCCACTATTGGTGCTCACACCCACCAACGTCCCTTTCTGCAGCCTGTAAGACATACAAAATTGAGCAAAACTTGTCCCGTAGAAAACAACTGCGTTCAGTTATATATTTACACCATACATCGGTTTGTGTGTGCTTGTGTTTGGTTGTATCGAGGAGGGTCCATTTTCACTGTGTGGTGAGAGAGCAATCAACTGACACGTTTCTACGGAACTATTGAAAATCCTACGGTAAAATCTACGATACTACGAAACGGCAGGGTGTTGAGAAATCATTTAAATAGGGCTCCCATTAGTTTCATCGTATCTGCGTTTACGTTGATGACTGTGAGCATCACATGGCTCAATTACAATCCTCCAATTTGTATTGTATGCTGATTAGTCGATGAAATAGGGAAGAAAAACGAGAGAAACTCAGGAAATCAGGAGCCGTGTGGGCAAGTAAGGTCATAACCTGCCATTTTTTTAATCCATTTTTAAAAAGTTATATTTAAGGCCGGCGGGCCAATTAGATGTCCTAAATTCAGTAGTTTTCGCGAAGCGTTGTAGAAGGAGAAAAAAAAAACAATTAGCCAAATGAAGTTTTGGGGATAGTTTAATATATATTTGAACTAAAAAAAAAATTTGTACAATCTCCAACAATATATTGTAAGCCGAGTTATCAATAGATTCCCAGAGCGCCTTGCCACTGAAGTATCCAACTTCTGTACAAGATACAACTTGCAATTTTCATCTGAAAACAAAAAAAAAAAAAAAGATTATTAATTTTGATGTAATTATCTTCGATGTGAACTAAGAAAATTGGGAGAAACACATAAAATTCGAATTTTTGGGGAAGGTAGAAAAAAAAGTGGTTTTTCAAGGAAAAAAAAAACTCTTCAACTGGGTAAAAAAGTTGCTTAAAAAAAGTTTTTGGATGTTTTTTTAGTTCACATAGAAGAGAAAACAATACTGAAGATAACGCATTTTGAAGGAAATGGATAGCTCGTTTAGTTTTTTTGCAATCGTGTACATAAATTAGGTAAAATCGTGAAAATGAAAAGCCGAGAAACAAACCCTTACAGAGACGTACACAGAAACAATACACTATAACAATAAGCGCACGGTTGCTCGACGCCGCACTACGCTCGGCTCTGTAGCTCTGCAAATACTTGGAATTTAACTCTGAAAATTTGTGTCTCATGTTCTTGAATATCTAAGCTATTGATTTCAGGTAAAAAAAAAAAATCGATTTTTTTGACCTTTTAATTGGCCCGCCGGCCTTAAATAAATCTTTATGGATTGTAAACGATTTTCGTCAACACAAGTATTGCATTTTATTTATCACAGCAAAAGCCATATACTTGCGAATCATCGTTGTATGTGTTAACAGTGCCATCCGCCTTCTATACTTTACTCATCACAAAACTCGTCAAGCATAGTGCATTTTACCTTTTAGTTAATGGGAAGATTAAATAAAAAAACACTTCAATTTATCATCATAAAAATGCGAGGAAACTTATTATGCCATTAGTTAAATATTATTTGAAAAATGTTTAGTGAGAAGTGCGTCACTTTGTATTTTCTTCTATTAGCGAATACATTTCTTAATAATACAAATACTTCGTTATTAAATTTCTGTTTTCTAAATTGTCTCTAATTGTTTGGGTAGTAAAATCGTAATTAGGCATCAATTACGATTGTTGCTTCGGTTTAATTTGAATTTACTGCAGATTTACAAGTGACACTTGATTTTGCTGCTTGAATGTGTGACCTTCGCTCCAGTGTTAATTTTCTGTGTATTCAGTTGGTATCAGCTGACTCACATATGAACATACGATTATACATATACATATGTACGGCATAATATTGGGTAGTCTAAAAAGTTCAGTAAGCAAATTTGGTATGACTTTAAACTCGAATGCCTGTGATCTTGGAGTTAAAAAGAGGCAGTGAGGTGGTTACTGCATATGACATCACAAGGAGCTTTATTTTGCGCCTATGTGTACGAGTGAGCTTCACCTGGATAAGAATTCATTGAAAAATAAGATGTTGTTTAAGAAAAAGGAATGGGTAATGAAATGTTACTTTAGAACAAGGGAAAATTTTGAATATTTTCGGCGAATTTTACTTTGCCTACTATAAAAAAGTGGAAGGATGCGACGCATGTTGCTATCCGCATTTAGAATATTTACGCACAAGCGCATATCTAGAAAAGAGCAGTGAAATAATATGCTAGCTTTCGTTTTGAAATTTTCAATCGATCAGTCAAAGAAATCATGGAAACTTACGAAGAGGGCCTACACCAACGATGTAAAGTCAATAAAGCGAAATAAAGAGGAAAGTATAAAATTAAATAAGACATTTTTACAACCGTCCTCATATATTCTTTACCAGTCTTATATGAACTTCTCAGATTTGTCACAAAATTAAAAAAAAAAAAAAATCATAAAATGTTAAAAAAAATCGAGAATATTTCACTGTTAAAACAATACCATAATTTCCAAAATTGAATAAATTTTAAATTATCAAATTTTTTTAATTTTACTTCTTATCATACCCAAGCGTATTGTAATTAATAATGGTGCTACCCGAAAAATGGGAAAATAAAATTAGTGAAGCATTTCACAAATTAAAGTATTGTAAATCAAGTTAATTAGAAAAGATTACTCGTTAAAAAAAAAAAACAATTTTAATCTTGCTCAATTATCCGTACGCTTTAGTCTGGTTCTTTTCTTGGCTTGCGCTGGCGTATACGTAACCTTTGACTCAAATGCTGGCATCAGGCTTGTGGATTCACTACCATAAAAAAGTAAATGAGTTTACTGTATCGCGAGTCCTTACAAATGTGACTGAGTGAAAGTTAGTTTCAGCTTCTATTGAATTTTTAATTAAAAGTGAATTTGTGAAAATGTTACTGAGGCAAATTTTGTGGTTATACGAGTACGAGTATTGTGTCAAATTACAAAATGTGTTAATGTGTCGAACATGAAAAACAATTAGTATTTCGTGTGAAAGGAGTAAAGTTTGGTATACTGTTGTAATTTGATTTAAGGTGTCTGTATATATATCCTTAATTTAATTCTTGTTGAAATCTTAAGGCAATTGAATACACAACTTAGTCAAAACGAAGGCGGCGCTTTGACTTACGCAAGGTGCATAGATGTATGTGCCTTGTATATGAATAGGCAACCATTTCTAAGGTACAAAGAAGATATTTTGTTTCTGAAGTGAACAAAATTAATGAAATTTCCCATTAGTTTAATATAAGTATATAGCGAAAGAATCAATTAGAAAATGGCACTAATAAAACTGCCAAAATATGTATAGATGGCATGCCTACTAGGTGTATGCTTTAATATTTGTACAGATTTAAAGAAAAATGTTTAGGAGCGGTAAGAATAAAATTTAGATTGAGGTTAATACAAGGAATGGTTAGCAAGCTGATGACAAAAAACACTGAAAATAAATACAAAAAAATATACATAAAGATAAAGATAAGGCAAAGATAAAGTTAAAGATAAAGACAACGACAAAGATAAAGATAAAGATAAAGATAAAGATGAAGACAAAGATAAACATTAAGGTACAGATAAAGATAAGGATAGAGATAGACATAGAGATAGGGATAGAGATAAAGATAAGGATAGAGATAAATTATTTTTTTTTATAGCATAGTGTATCGTTTTTTAAACATTTGTAAAATGAAATTAAAGGAGGAGATGAAAAAACATCAATCTATAAATATTTTGCACCAAATTTGCGGAAAAGTGAATTTCTTCAACGGAAATTTAATGTTAATTCTCAAAGAGTTGGCGGCACGCGTAAGAATTAAGAATAAAAAAAATTAAAATAACAATTTCCTCATTATTTGGGCATCGAACAAACTAAGGAAGTAGCATAAAAAAATTTTTGTTTTTCACTATCCTAATTTATAAGTACCAATAATGGATTTCTCTAGCCATTCTGAACATTTGTACCGTATGCCTATGTCTATAGTAGTTAAGTGCACAATCTTGTAGTGATATGATTCCCTTTCCAGCATAAAACCGTAGGATTATCCGAAATAACTAAGGCGCAAAATTCAAACTGCTTGGTTCTTCTCCTTAATACGAGTAAGTCATAATAAATAAAGTATGTTTAGTAATAACGAATTGGTAAACAAATAAATGTAAATGTACTTTAGTGCACTTTTCTCATTACGAGTATCGAAGCTACGCGACTAAAAGCTTAAATTAAAGCAAATAAGTATAAGAAATCACTTCAGTACAGCCGTATATGCATATAAGCATGTTTCCATATACATTTGTAGGTAATTATATTAAATCAACCATGTCAATTGCTGGCGGGTGACATGGCAATCGAGCGCCTGTGCAACACTTACGCCCAAAAGAGTGCATACAAGTGACTGAGCTACTGTCAATTCAAGTATTATTTAACCTACATATATGTTCGAATGTAATGTCATAAAAAACACTTACATTAGAGCCGAAGAGTGTACTTAAAACTTTGGCGACACAGTTAGTTGAAAGTAGAATAAGATAAAACCCAATGCAAATATTCAACCTCCAACTCCAGTGCATTCCAGCGAAAATATTCTCCATGACAATTAGCTAAGTTTGCAAGCGACAGCTACTAAATACACAATTACACTGAAAGGCTATAAAGTCTCAAGCGTTTAAGTTGCGCATTCACCTAAATTAGGCACGAGCATTTAGCTTGGACAAATTAGTGCGAGTACAAGCTGGCTGCCATGGAAATGTGAAGTGCATCAGTAGTGGGATAAAGTGGCGGCGGACGATTGGTTTGTAGTCGTCTGTATGCGTGGTGTATTTACATAGTGCTAATCTCGAAAACTTTTAGTTAAATATGAAGTGAATATTTTTGTGTATGCCTTGCACGAATTCATGTCGCAAATGAAAAATCTTCAACTTTGTTAATTTTGTTCTTTTCTGTCTATTTCTTTCTTTTTTTCTTGTTGCTACATAAGAGAAATGTATAAGTAGTTGATATTCAGTGAACCTTTGCTACCAATTTGCCATGGAAACTTTTTCTGTTCTTTCCATTTCAGAAAACCACACGCCTATTAAGGAGGTACGCTTTTGAATTAAAAAAAAAAAGAAACACTTTTGTTTGCAAAGCTCCGACGTTTTTATTGCTTAAAGAATGTCAAACGTGCAAAATATATATGGCATGCAAACTGCGATAGATAACCACCAGGAGGCGTTCTAGAGACGGCTTCATCGCAATGTGGAGTTCGCTTAAGAACCTGTAGCCTGCTCCTGGAAAGATGGGCCTTGCGACAACTCAATGGGAGCTGGGCTAGTGCGCAAATGTGCAAAGTCGCGAGATCCTTCTGGCCGAGGGTAGATCGGGGGCGCTCGAGAAACTTCTAAGGCTAACAAAGCCACAACTATCGAATTTGGTAGGTATCCTCACCGGACACTGTCCGTTAGGTGTCAATGCGGTGTGGCTTGGCATTGCTTCAAGCCATTTCTGCAGAAGCTGTCTGGAGGACGAGGTGGAATCATCTCAGCACCTTCTTCTCAGCCGCTCTGCTCTCGTCGGGCTAAGGTTAAAACATCTGGGCTCTCACTTTTTGGCTACACCAGCAGATATTGCGGATTTAAATATCACAAATCTGGTGAATTTCATCAACAGCATGAAGCGGCCGACAAATACGTTGGTCGTCATTCTCAAATCCTCTAACCCAAGCCTTGGATTCTGTCTAGTGGAGCAATCCTCTCCTCTTCCCCTCCCCTCCCCCTGTATGGTATCACAACAGGCATATTTTATATTTGGGGGCCCCTCCCAAGGGCAGCCATTTAACCTAACCTAACCTAACCTAACCTAATAGTTATTGAAATAAACGTTTATCGGTAGTAATTTTTTCTAGTCTAGCTTTTAGTTCCTGCCCTTACCACCGAATACCCTGTACATAGATGGATGGTAGGAATAAAGGTGGCAAAAGTTCAGATTACTAAGTCTATTATTATTGAACGTTGTTCACCAGTACACTCATATACCACACACCAAAATCCGACTACAGCGATGGTGACTTACCACAGCCTGGTTGCGTTTTGCATAATTTCTACTAACAGGGAGTGAGTTGGGTGAAATTTTGTGACGGATGAAATTAGAAATTAAAGAGCCTTGTAAGTGATTTTGTAGTGGTCATGGACCCACACAGAGGCACGTAGTATGCGGTTTACTTTGTATATACACTCAGCTGCGATTCCGCTTCCGTTTCCATCTCTACCCCATCCACCTCGTCTCTGCTCCAAATGCCATATTGTGGCTTGTAAAACGTGTTGCTTTGCGGCTGCTGTGGCTTGTGGTGTTGCTATGTTTGTGTGGTTTGTTTAATCATCGATGAGCACAAATTTCCTTTCATCTCCCACATACATTTGTAGGGTTAATATATATGTACTTGTATGCAGGTGTGTATGTGCTTTGTTAAATCTGTTTGCATTTGTAGTAGGTACTCGTGTGCTGTTGTTTTTGGGTTGTCGACGGAAATCCTAATGATGTTTGCATTTCGGTTAGGTTGGCCGATGGAGGTCAATATTTCATTGTACATTTGTTGTTGTAAATGCAAACTCATTATTATCCAGGCATGTGAGCGCACAATATATACATAAATGCACATTTGAATTGAATATTACATACATAATTATCACTTTTAATAAGTTCCACAGCCATGAATAGGCTTTGAATGCAGATTACATTTAAATTTCCATTGTATTTAATTTCCATATTACTTATTGTGATGCTTGAACTGGTCAGATATTTATGTTCGTTTAATTCATGCTTCAATTATTTTTGATACTTAGATAAAAGTCATAATGTCAGACGCGCCTTATGCAATCGAAAGTGCAACAAATAAATTATTGCAATTTCAACCAAATATAATATGAAATTGATTGCAGTCTATTTATATACATACGAGTGTGTATGTGTGCCTGTAGTCTTTGTGTAATAAATATTCAGCCAGGAATGCAACTGAGAAACAATACAAATAAATTCAGTTATGGGTTTATTTTTAATCAGTATGAGGGCCACTACTTATATTGCAGCCATTGTTTTTGGGCTGCAGCTAACATTTTTACTGAAAACTTTAACATTTTTGACTCTAAATTTACTTACAACGGCGTATAGACGCGATTTCTATTGTATAGAATCAACTGAAAGCTGTATACTAGAAATATAAAAAATAAATACAGTACAATCTAGATACAGTGAACTCAGTCAGGATTGGGCATGGTGCACTAAATAATAAATACAATAAGCGGATAGTTAAAACACTGAAAATCGGGAGATTTACTGATAATGAAGGCCTTATTTTAACCACCTTTAAAAAATTAGTGGTAGTGCAAAATGCTCAACCCTGAATTCAATCAAGGTTGTTCATTAGGGCGTGTCGATTTAAAAATCGCTCATTGCTCATTGTGAAAATCGTATTCTAGGGATCAAAATAAGAAACTTTGCCGAAGGAACCATACCTCTAAAACGAATTCTGATGTCCCCCAATTTTGATCCCTAGAATATGATTTTCACAGAGCAATGGGCGATTTTTTTGCCTCCCCACAAATCGCCCCGGCCTATTGTTCATAGAATTAAAATCAGGAATTTCAACACTCTTTAAGTTCATTTTTTGGCAAATAAACCCATCTAATTTAAAATAACTGATGGAAATTATTTTTTTCTAAATTATACGAGGGGGTTCAATAAGTACCCGTGTTAGAAATGATGACACCATTTTTTCAAAAAAATTTTTTTAGTTTTCCAACATAGTCTACTTTTTGAAACAAACACTTCTCCCAATGCTCGGCCATTTTTTAACCCCTCCAAAAAATAGGATTTGTCGAATTCTCTAAAATACGATTCTGTATCGGCGATAACTTCCTCGTTTGACCTTTCTTTCCTCGCGAACCATTTTTTCATGCTATTGAACGAGAAAAAATCGCAGGGAGCCAGATCGGTCGAATACCGGGGGTGCGGCAGCAATTCATAACGCAATTCACGCAATTTGGCGACGACAACTCCGGATGAAAGTGCGGGTGCGTTATCGTGGTGAAACAGCACCTTCCTCTTCGCCAATTGCAGCCGTGTCTCCTTTAATATTTTGTGAAAGCGGCTCCATAACTCGATGTAGTATTATCCAGAGACGTTCTTCCTTTTTCTAAAAGATCTATGAGGATGACGCCGTTCGCATTACAAAAAATCGTCGCCATAACCAGTGTTTTGATTGTTGCTTAGTTTCTGGTGTGAAATGATGAATCCAGGTTTCATCAACGTTGACAACTCCACGCAATATTTCCTTCAGATCTCCAAACACTGTTTCGAAGTTAACAGCTACATTCGCTTGTTGTCCACCGAGAGCAATCGCGGCACCCATCGGGCCAACATTTTTTTCATCGCCAACTTATTATGTAAAATATTAATTGCCGTTCCGGTCGACACACCTATCTTCTCTGTTACTTCGCGCATTTTCATTCGTCAATCAGCGAGAATCATGTCGTGGACTTTTTGAATGATTTCCTCGGTCACAACGTTTGCCGGGCGTTCTGGTCGTGCCTCATCAAAAACGGATGTTCGCTCACGTTTAAATTCGTTGATCCAAAATCTAACTGTGGTCATAGATGGCGAAGCGTTCCTATAGACAGCATCCAACTGTGCTTTTATTTCCTCGAATTTTTTCCTATCCAAAAACGAAGAGCGAATTACCGAACGATCCTTGTTTTCATCTTATAAAAAATCACAAAACACGTCCTACTTTAGCTGCCAAATCCAAGCCAACCTATCAATCAGTCTGAAATTTGCTTTGCCGTCATTTGATAGATGGCAGCACACGTTACTAACACCAACTTCCCTCAGGAACGCTGTTTGTCAACAAACACGGGTACTTACTGAACCGCCCTCGTAATTTTTGTTTTTAAGATTTTCCCCTCTATAAGAAATTTTAAAGCGCAAGTATTAGTTTGGGCGAAAAACAAACCAATATTTGTGCGCAAATGGTTCAAAACTGTTTCATGGTCGATCTCCTGCTACTGGGCGACGCTACGGCTACTAACTGCCGGTCGACTTCGATTATTTTGCGATTTTAGCAAAAATTTCGACATTATCGAAATTTTTTTAACATCAAAAATGCCTGATCGGAATCGACGAAGCGAAAAATGAACGTTATAAGATGTTAACACCACACCATTCACAATTTCAACGCCTTTATCAAAGAAAACTGTAAAATGTACCGAATTCCCTCTTTATTGACTTTCTTTCATTGTTAACACTCACTCTAACTCACAATTGAATGGAACAAACAAAAACAGCGAAAGAAGTTTCTATTGTGAAATGTCCCATTGCATGCATATAGCTCGCGACAAGCGATATCACATCAATATTTTTTCCAGTGACATTTGACAACTTTTTTTAAAATTTTCTTTATTTTTTTTATAAAAGTGTAGCTTATTGCAAAATTTGGCAAAATTCCATAAACGTTTCATCACCATTCCACAGTTTTTAATTATAACTAGCACCAGCCGTGGTAGAAAATTCAATCGATATAAATTCTCAGTAGTAGGTTTGATACAACTTCAGTCGAACTATACAAAGCAACTACATTAAGGTTTCAGTTCATATGGAGGTGCCATGCAATTTTTGGAATGCCCACTATTTTTCACCGCAAGGCTGATATTGGCAATTTTTGTAACTGTTTCTAATTTCCTTATCTTAGTTTTTGTGGTCAAAATTGAATCAAAAGTCTTTTTAGAAATTCTAATGGTTGAAAAGTTTGTGACATTTTTTAATTTTTATATGAAATGTGAAATTTTAATTTAAATGACTCCTATTTGACAATGAGTTATACTTTTATAAAAAATAATGAACATTCAAAACAATAAAATAAAGAAAAATATTCGAAGCAGATCAAACTGTTACTGCGCTATCGCTTCGTCGTGGAGTGTATGTGGCTCCTGTGTTCTTAGAACGTCGCTTCCTGCGCTGTGCATTCCTTTAACCGCCGAAGAGGAAAATATTCAGCGATACATTTAGTGGTGCATTTGCTGCTTCAGTGTGAAGAGCTTCACTGCATCAGAGTAACTTCATTCTTAGCATCTTTTGTATGGTAAGAAGAGTTGATTGCTTCGTAAAATTTTTTAAGTTTTTAAGTAGTTTATTGAATTTTTCGTTGAAAACAATAAAAAAAATGTCTGCACTTCTGCAGCTGAAGTCTTTAAATAATGCATACTTTACTCTACTTTACTTGCGGCAAGATTCAACAAAATTGCTTAACTTGATTTCAATTCACTTCTAGGAAATTGAATTCTTCTGCTTTTTGTCTGATAAAAAAACGAGGACCATAATTATATGCAAACCTGCATCCAAGTTTTCGACATTGTTGTGAAATGCTCGTAGTTTTCTTGTTCAACTCCATTCCACACGTGCAGCAGCAAAAGGAAAAAAACAGGAAAAGAAACCAAAAACAATTGCTTTTCCACTAAAATTTTTGTTTTTGTTGTCTTATTGCGCATCTATGTGAGAAGCAAACGAAACTGTTGAGCTGCTGCGGGTCAGCCGTAAACTTTTTGTTTTCTATTTTGTGCATAATTTGCGATACGTTGCACTGCGAAAGTAGAAAAAAGAATACAAATAAAAACATAATAAAAATTTTCTACTTTTTCATGTTACTTTTTTTGTTTTTACTTTGCATTGCGGCAACATTTAATCGCTTCGTATTCATGCAAATATCTTTCTTTTAAAACAAAAAGTAATGAAAAGAAAAATTCATAAGAATTCAAGAAACTTTAACTGAATTACGGCACGTTAAGGACATACCCGGAGACTTGCTTTTGCAACTCCCCCTTTTTTGTTGTTCAACTATTGCCCGTCGAACTACACCGATCAACTGCCATAAAATGTAAATACAAATGCAAACAACTTTTTAAGCAGCAACATTTCACCAGACAGTGACGGCTCACAAGGCGACAGAGTCCTGGAAAAAAACTAAAAGTGTATTCGTAGTGTAAGTAAATATGCAACATACATATAAATAGGTTTGTATGTATGCCCGAATACAGGGAGCAAAAGTGCAGTGCTCAGCAAGCAGAAAATCCGAGAAAGCAAAAGGTTCGGTGTAACCTTTATAATTAGAGGGAAAATTCGAAGAAAATCTCATACTAAATGGAGCGTGTAATAATGCGATGTGACACTAAATTATTCACTTAGCGATTTTTTGTAAGCTACCGTCAGAGTGGATATAGGCAAATACTCGTACACACACTTGTGCTTGCATAATTAAATTATTTTATCTTTTTACAATAGTCGTAGTACTTTTCATGTTAAATTATTGTAGTTAATTTTTCTTAAAAATATAATTCTTTGTATAGCAAAAACTTCTCATGCATAAAAATTCTAAACTTTATACGAAATGCACAAAAATTATTTATTTTATTATGAGTGGATTTAGCGCTACGACCTGAAAGATCTGGTCGGGCACCCTTCATAGATTCAGAGTATTTCTATGAGCCTCTAAGCCCAACTTCCTCAGCAAGTTTTAATATTGTTCTACTTTAAAAATAAAATTTGAGAAGTGTGCTATTGGGCGGGACTCTTATCTTATATCTCTGTTGCCCGACATCTACAACATCCATCGCTCGCGCCTTAACACCTACCAGTTACGTGTATCAAGTTTTCTTTCTTTTTCAGTGAGAGCACTTCAATAAAATTTAAAAAAAAATAAATAACTGGCGCGTGCACTTCTGTTAGGTGTTTAGCAAAGCTCCTCTTCCTATTCGTGGTGTGCGTCTTGTGCGTTATTTCTTAAATGAAGGGACCTACAGTTTCAAGCCGACTCCGAACGGCAAATAATTTTTTATGATCAGCTTTTTCATGACAGAAATACCCTCGAAAGTTTGCCCTTGCCTGACGCGAAGTGACCGGCTTATAAAAAACTTATTCTTTTTGATGTTCGTGCACAGACTTGAACCTATGCACTGCTGAATCGTAGTCATGCACCAACCCATTCAGCTACGGCGGCCGCTTACAAAAGTTAATGCAAGTCGAAAATCCTTCGAGAAAAGCAAAATAATAGACAAATCATAAAAAATACAGGCGAAAGTAAAAATATACATTAATATAATATTTTATTGAAAATCTTTTTTGCTTTACGACTGCTGCACAGCGCCTTTGCATTGACAGTGGTTCCAAAGATGTTCTACAAGGTGAAGTCCAAAATAAACAAGACTGAGCTAAAATAGAAACGACAGGAGCTCTGTTCGGATAACTTCGAGTTTATTTTCAAAATAGTTCGCTTTGGCCTTGAAACACTATTTTGCGCGATATAAAAGCTTTTCGAAAGAGTGCTTCAGGTTATTGACCGGAATGCCCTTCAAGATCTATGTACATGCCTTTTGGATGGCCTCTACGAACGTAAAAAGTTTTCCCGTTTCATGCCCAAATGCAATTTCCCGAATATGTAGAAGTCACAGGGAGCCATATCAGATGAATACGGTGAGTGATTGATGGTTAAAATGCGATTTCTAGTCAAAAAATCAGTCACAAGAGTGGATCGATGAGATGTTGCATTCTCAAGCAAAACGCGCCAGCTTCCTCCATCTCGATATTCATTAGCTTTAAAACGCTAAGATAGAAAATCGCATTGACGGTTTGGCTCGTTGGCACGAATTGTGGGCAATTCCCTTGGAATCGTAAAAAAAATGAACATCGACTTCATTTTTGACTTTTCGAAATGCGATTTTTTGGGTGAAGGCCCCAGTTTCATTAGGCACTTTGACGCTTAGTTTCACGGTCACGTTGAAAGTACCATGTTTCATCACTAGTTACAATGTTGGAAAGGAAGTTCTCGTCTTTTCTCGCCTCTTTAATGAGGTCATTCGAGTGTTGAATTTTGAGCAATATTTTGTCCTCAGTTAACTTGTGCGGAATGAAACGAGCACAGACCTTTCGTACGCTCAAATGATCAGTGAAAATGCGATAAATCGTTGGTTTGGAGATATTGAACTGCGATTGCACAAATTTCAACTATGATTACGCTTAATTTTTAATAAATTTATCAACAATTTCGATGGAGTTTTCGGTGATTACTGATTTTGGGCGGCCATTGTCATTTATGTCCTCACAACCATCTCTGAAACGTGTAAACCACTCAAGAACTCTGGCACGAGATAGACAATCATCGTCATAAACTTGAATCATTTCATCAATTCAAATGTTTCGGTAAACGTTTTACCGATTTTAAAACAAACTTTGATATTAGCTCTTTGTTCGAAACTCATTTTTGTACCAATGACACAAACATACTGACACTTTAGACGCAATAACTTCGCTTTCACTGAACCGAGTGTTACCAAACTTTCACTGGAAGTCAGCGAGGATTGTAACTTCCAACGCACTAACTCATTAAAAAGATGGCGCCATCAAAAACATGTTTATGACGCCAGTCTTGTTTATAATGGACTTCACCTTGTATTGGATTTAAGTTGGCACTCGAAGATGCAGAGTAATGATCGAATTGTCTTCGAAAATGGTTGACCGTCAAGTTCTGCTTCTGCTAATCGGAGCCCAATTGTTCTTTTCGTTATTGGCTTTTCCAGGTGAACAAACATTTCTTGATGGGTGTCAGCACCACTCTTCCTAGAATCCTGTTTTGCCAATCAAACGATCCTGTCCTATCAATCTGGCTAGTGGTCTTTCGCGCTCTCTTTGTTTTCTGAGAACACTCAGCTTTTTCTGCTGGTTTACGCTCAAAAAAAATTTCAAATCATTAAAAACCATTGTTTTTGAACGAAATAAAACCGTTTTTAAAACATATTCAAAACAATTCAAAAAGTTTTGGACGAAGACCGAATCGTTCTGAAGTAAATTTCTCATAAAAATATTAATGCTCCTACTAAAACGCAACAAAATCAATTCGAACCCTTCAAAGGGAACACATAAATGAACGCATTCCAATGAATGTGATCACAGCATATATATTGAAGCGCAAAAAGTACCGTTAACGGCACCGTACTCAATAAAAGATGAGCATCGTTCTTAAATATTTTTCAACGGCTGTACATGTGCTGCGGCTAAATCAGCTGAGTTGACAACAACTTACTATTCTTAACGCTCGGTGAATATGGCTATTGTCAGTCCAATCGATTTAAGGATAGTAATAACTGCAGTTGCCAATTCGCTTTGTGTGCAATAGAGCCAATAAAGATGGACTTTACGCTAGTAGATGATATTTTCCAAGAAAAATCTCCTTCATCTGTAATGCAATTTTGCCCTGTGCCGCTATGACCTGTTCTGGTTCTATAGATTTTTTGCACAGTCTAGCACAAATTTCGTATTGAAAACGAGCTCAAGTTACAGCCTGGCTATCACTTTATATGCGGACATCTCCCCTTGAATGTTCACATTAAGCTGTGAAAATTAACCATCGAAAATTTAAGTAAGTAATTAACAGTAAGCACAAACTGATTTGTAGAGGCATGAAGCCTCTTTAATAGTATGTATTTACATATGTATGTATGAATGTATATATGTATGTATGGATACGTATGTGTAGGTATGTATGGATGTTATTATTTTCCTATTATTTTCATTCAAGAGTTCCCTCATGCAACTCCGCCGCTATACATGCCATGCCAAATGCAACCTAATCCTAACCACTTATGAATTGGCACACGCTCGCACCTGCAATCTCTGTGTTTCTAGCAATTTGGCTTAATATGCGCTGTTGTCTGTGTGAACGCAAGAGAGGCAAATGAGTGTTAGTGTATACATACATATAAGGTGTTGTTGTGGTCGAATTGATTGGAGCCGATTGCTAAAATCTCGATACCATGGTTTTTGTTGTTTTCTGTTTGTTTATGCATACACGCAAATGCATTTTCCGCTGTGCCTCTGCTTATTTAACCCGAGAGTGCTCAGCATCAATGAAACACACAACTAAGCCTCTTTACTTCTACTCGTCGTTTTCTTCATGCTGTTGCATTTTCTGTGGAAATTTTGTTATTATTGTTTCTTTTTAATTGTTGGCAACGCCACATCCTGTTGAGAGGTGTGGTTGTGCAAATATTTATTCGTTCAGTTGCTTGATCACCTCGCCATACGGATATATATATATATATTATATATGTATGTATGTAGTCACAGACCTGCTATGTGCAAGTTCTTAGTGCCGCGATTTACTGCACTTCGTAGGCTTTTGTTTTTCCCCTTTTTTGCTGTTTTTTTCAACACTTTCTGTGATGGTCAATACGGTGCTGAGATTCATGCAAGGTAATAAACAGTTTAAGGAGTTTGTATTGCCGTGTCATTTGCATCAGTCTGCGATTTGTTTTGTCAAAAGAACTTTAACTGATTTTTAGAGACAGCAAGGTGAACAAAATACAACAAAAAAAACCCAAAACTCAATTCTTTGGCTTTCTTAAAAGAACAAATATACACTGTGTTAAATAACATAAAAATTACTTATCTTTGAAGAATGAAAACAGCGAACGAAAGATGGCGTAATGAAACCACGTGCAAAATTGCCCGTCAATTGTGGCCGACACTCAATGCTAAACGCACAGAATTTCTGCTAAGCCTAAATAAGTACAGTCTTAGCACACTGATTTCAGTCATAACAGGGCACTGTCTAATAGGTAGGTCACCACGCCCAAAGGATGGGTTAGCAAGCACATGACTTCTGTAGAAGTTGTCTAGATGAGAATGAGGAAGAGACAATCTCGCACCTTCTGTGCCTTTCATTGCCCAGCTTTATCCATACGTAGATTTACCATACTGAGTAAACAATTTTTTAAAGAATTCGAGGATCTCAGTTTTGCAGAAATCAGAGATATTCTAAAATTTTTGAAAAGCACACTCTGCTTTTAGGAGAGAAAAACTTCGAATTGCCGCCACATCCTCCATTTCCCCAAATTTGGCTCTCAGCGACTACTGGCTGTTTGCTGACCTTAAAAAATGCTCGCTGAAAAAGAGGTTATCGCCAGAACTGAGGCCTATTTTGAGGCGAAGGTTAAATTGTTCTACAAAAGTGGTATTGAAATGTTAGAACGGCGATGGAATGATTGCGTAGTTCTTAATGAAAATTACGTTGATGAATAAAGCTAATTGTGAACAATAAAAAACCAACGTGTTTCCTTTGTTAGGCCCGTGACTTTTCAGCCCATGTGTTATTACAACAAAGCTGAATAGGTTACAAAACTGCATATCCAGAGTTTAAAACTTTGATGGAAATTTGTTGAATTTTTTTAATTTTGTAAAAGTGTGTAAGCTTGAGTTATGAGTGTAAAAATTTGAGTTATGTGATTTTTGTTATAGTATGAATTGCATGTTCATGAAGAGATATGTATGTATGAGAAATTTTGTAAAAAAATAAATGAATGCACGGAATTTCAAAATTGGTTATTGTTGTAGTGTTAACTAAGTTTTTATAAAACTATAAAATAAATTTAAATAAATAAAAATAAGTAAATAAATTAAATATAAGTATTTAAATACTCTAAATACTAATTTAGCAATGTCGTGCAGCTGTTATTGTGAACAAAGTTGTATGTATTTATGTGGTAAAGTCACACCCTTTCTTCTTTATTTTAATGCTACAAATTTTTATGTGAATGAATGTATGTAGATGTTTGATTAATAACTGCTGGTAACATTTCATTGCTATTTTTGTATATTCTTCAAATTTGTTCTTCTGACAAACGTACAAAGATTTCATAGAAATATTCTTTGAGGCTTTTGACAGAAATTCGTATCCAATTCTTGTTAGAAAAGTAGGATAACTTGGCTTCCATTGCATATTTATGAGTTAGTTGGAGTCCTATCTCTTGAATTGTAGGTGTTTGGTAGCCGCGAAGCTTAGAAAAGAAGTAGGAGAGGGGAATCGGCAAACAATCCTAATGTCGATTTTGAAATTGCTTTCGATGGTATATACGCAAAATGAGTTCCCGAAAAACTTATACGGCTATGCAAAATGACGTTGCTCAATACCAGCAGCGCCAAAAAAATTGGGAAGAACCCCTCCGAGCCGTTTGATACCAAACGAGCTTTCACACCGGGTGACCCGATGTCGTGTAGCTTCTTTAACCTGCTGTTGGAAAAGATTTTGCGCACCACAAAGCTTAATCGCTCAAGTACAATTTTTTATAAGAGCGTACAATTGCTGACGTGTGCCGCTGATATTGGCATAGTACGCCTGAGCAACCGCGTTGTTATATTAGTTCCGCTTTTTCCAAACTGGATAAAGAAGCAAAGCGAATGGGTCTGGTGGCGAACGAGGGCAAAACGAAGTACCTCCTGTCATCAAGCAAACAGTCGGTGCACTCGCGTATCGGCACCCATGTCACTGTTGACATTTATGATTTCGAGGTTGTAAGAGACTTCGTTTATCTAGGAACCAGCATTAAAACCGAGTCTCTTTTGCCAACAAGTGCTACTTTGGACTAAGTAGGCAATTGAGCAGTAAAGTCCTCTCTCGGCGAACAAAACTAATACTTTAAAAGATTGTCATTATGCTCGTCCTATTGTATGGTGCAGAAGCTTGGACGATGACAATATCTGATGAAGCGTCCCTTGGAGTGTTTGAGAGAAAAATTCTGCGCACAATTTTTGGACCTTTGCACTTTGGCGACAACGAGTATCGTAAGCGATGGTACAATGAGCTGTATGAGCTTTATGACGACTAGACAACACTATGTAGCTAATAATGGTGTTAACCGAGAAAGAGGAAGGTCTAAGGCTTTTAACGCGCCAAGCAAGAAGAAGAAAAAAGTTGCCGTTGATAGGACCGTATTCAAGCCGAATAGGACCGTAGATTTTTCTCATTATGGTTCTTTCAAATCACACATGGAGTCCCCAAGGTAGTATTTTGGACCTAGAGAAATTTTATTTTGGCTAAAAGCTTTTTAAATTAAAATCCATTAAAGCCTCCATGGCATGTGAATGAGTACGTACCAATGGTAATTTTACCCATAAAAGTTAATTAAAATATATTCAGCTTTCATGCACTTCCATGCGTTGCCATTTCAATACATTTGCCGAAAAAAAGATGTACAAACGTACAAATGTACAATACTTACGTAATCTACTTATTTAGCAATCTCACGCACGCAAGACATTTTAAGCGCTCAAGATTGTAAGGCTTCGCTTAGCTTTAGTTAAGTATTAAGCCTGCTCTCTTATTTACATATGTAGCGACTTAAATGGTTATTCAATTTGAAATATATTTTTCAAAGAATTTAAGTACTCAGTTTACATGACAGGATATTCGCACACCCATCTTGTGGAGTCTTGAGAGGGGCACTACAAGGAGTTGGATGCATACTTAGCATGTGCTGGTGTACTTCAAAAGTTTTCCTTTTTCATTTGAAAAAACCACTGATGCTTTGAAATTATTTCGTGCAGCGGCATTTGTTTGCTATTTTTGTATGCTAAATTCATTTGAAATAAATAAATTGTAGGCCAAAGGAATTGATGGATATAAATTAAATTCGCCAGAATTGTATTTCAGCCATTCGATAGGAAATTAAAATTCCTGTGAAAATACATTGAGTCTACATATGTCTACGATTACTAACGCAATTGAGTAAATTGAATTTTAAAAAAGCTAAAGTTTGGTGTTGTTTCGATGTTGCTAGTGTAAAAACCGTCGTTGCCACTCTATTCATGATGAGAAAATGTGCAGTAAGATTCATCATCTAAAATTATGAATTTTTCATTTGCAAAGTGTTCAGGACGAAGTGCACGGCAGCAAATTGGTATTTTTTCGAGGTGTTTCGCTGTATTTTTTGATGCTCGCTTGCGTTTACGATAAATTACATTGTTTTTCTTCAAAATCTTGTGAACGCCAGACTTTGAAGTGCCACATTTTTGTGCTAATTTGCGTGTTGATTGACCGACCTTGTTTTTGGCACTTGACAGCAGTTTTTTCGTTGTTGCGGTACTTACTTTTGTTGGGCGACCCGGTATAACCTTATTTTCCGGTTTTTTTCTTTTCCGCCAATCTTTCGAAACACGAAAAATAGTCGCACGGGAGATTGGTTTATCTTGAAACACCTTCAGAATTTCACTTGTACTGAGTCGTCCAAACAGATCTTCGACAGATTTACGTAAATCCAGCTTGTACGGCATTTTGAAAGGAAACTTTCGCATAATATGTGTTTGAAAGTTAAGTATAAGCACACTTGGGCATAACAAGTGCATGGAGCTACATCTGTGTGTTTCTTTATGCACTCAAATAAATGTCTGAAGTTAGTCCCAATACTTAGTGGGCATATGTTGTTACTAAATAATGGGACCGACACTAAGCAAATTGTATTTTGATTTCATTCGTGTTAAAATACTTCTTAAAACACGTTAAATTATAATATCATATGAAAATTTCTTATTATTATAAGTACAAACTGCAATTGTAGAATACTTCTAAACAATGAATAAGCATCGTATATAAAAAACAATAGTACTAGGTTGCTAAACAAGTTTTGCAGTTCGATAAGAAAAACACCACAATAAGCAACTATTCTAGAATCCATATGAAGCCATCACTCTCTGTGAACGCACTGAAGATGTGAAAAATCATGTTTGTTAAAGATTGTGGAGGAGTCAAGATGGTATTCTATGATAGGTTTTCCAACTATTCTATTATTTCTAGTGGTATGTGACTCTCTTTTACGGCAGCCATTCAACTCATTTGTCTCTTCGCTCAATATTTTGAATAGGGCCCTTCGCCAGCCTCCTGCCAAAAATGGAAGGAATAAATTAAGGAAAATCTTAGCTTTAAATTCCTTTTGTTCTCCGCAACCGATATTCTCAACAAATAATAATAGTAAAGAGCTTGAAAAAGAGGCAGAGAGCTGCCAAATTGAAGTACAAACACGCCGTAGAAACAAGGCAATTCGCGAGTTAATAGGTTGTTCTATAAGTTTTGCAGTTCAGTAAGAAAAACACAACTTTACGGGTTGAAATAAAATTTTTTATTCGGTATCAACTCCACTTGTTCCAACGCTATTTCAATCTATGAATTTCATCCCAGAAGTAAGAATCTGGAAGGGCTCCAAAATATCCAGCTCATCATTTGAGGAAAAACGTTTTCCACGTATACATTTGGAAATAGATAGAAGTCGCTAGGGGCCAAATCTGGTGAATATTTCGCCGATAATTCGATTTTTAATTGATGGATTTCAGGCACTGCCAAAATGATCTTGTGATACGGTGCATTGTATGAAAAATAATTTTTTTATTTTGCAAACTGGTTGTTTTTTCGACTTTTTTTCATTCAGCTGCTTTAAAAGGTTACAATAATATTGAGAATTTATACCTTTATCAATTTGCAAGTAGTCCACAAACAAAATTTCTTTCGCATCCCAAAAACTGATGCTAACAACTTCTTGGACGATTTTTGGACACAAACCGGTTTCGGAGCCAAAGAACCATGCTCATACCACTCTTTAGCCTCTTGGTTTGAATTATAATCATGGTAATAGATCCAAGTCTTATCCGTAGTGATGAATCGACGCACAAAATCGACTTTATCCTTTCGAAAACGCTCTAAATGTTGCTGAGAAAGTCGCATTCGAATGTGTCTTTGTTCCACTGTTAGCCAATGCGGCCCACAGCTTTCTGAAGCCCAATACTTCAGTCAAAATATGGTATAACTTACACTGACCAATGAGATGTCTAGGGATTCGGTCTATACGTTATCCCGTATATACGATTTCTGGTTTTGCTGCTGTTTTTGGACGCCCTTGACGTGGATGGTCTTTAAGGTTTGAATTCAACAACCCATCTCTCTACTGTACTAATTGATGGCGAAAAGTCCTTATACACTTTCAGCATTCGTTCATAAATTTCCTTTGATTTTAAAACTTCCGAAAATAAAAATTCATTCACCGCACGACGATACTAAATGTCTTGTAATTTAAGAATGAATTGATAGATTGAGTTGAAACTTCTCAAAAGTTCATATGAAGAGTGTACCAACATAACAAAACAAATTCAGGCTTCTAGTGACCCCCACTTATTGAACAACTTAGTATTTACCTTTCGTACCAACACCTTCATTACAAACCTTTTATTTACCCCTACTACTAGATGCTTTTTCTGTTCTAACATCATTACTAGACTGCATTACTGTTTCTTTTAAAATGGAGGGTCGGGATGGTGTAATTGGCTACAAACCTTTAACAAATAATGCACAAAGAGCAGTCATATTCCGTTTTCACAATGCGGTTTTCCCCTAATTTTTTATATCGTTTAATAGTTTGACATACAGGTTCAGTTTTAGTAGCGCTTCTTATAAGCCTCATACAAAGCGAATCCATATAAGGTTACGACGGGATATCGCCCCGTAAAAGCTGCTATAATCTTTACTATAGGTTAGGTTTATATGGCTGATCTGAATAAATCTCACATAGACCACAAGGATCCGTAGTTTTACCAGTGTTGCTGGAGTCGTGTTAAACTGGGCTGCTAGAGCAGGGCGGAAGCTGAAGAGCTTCCCATTCGAGCTCTGGCGTTGTCGTGAACCAATATGGTTTTATCATGTAAATCAGATCTTTTCAGTCGAATAACCTCATTAACGTGGTGTAGCTGGGCAATGTAGAGCTCCTCGTTGACCGTGGCATTGTTTTCGAGCATTTCCCAGTGCACCATGCCCTCCCAGTCCCGTCAAACACATATCATGATCTTCTTTCGATGAAGATCCAGCATCACTCTCGGCTTTGGTGCGTCTCCTGGAGCCACCCACTTTATATTAATGTATAGGCACCGTTTCTCATCCACCGTGACGATTCGCTACAAAAAGTGCTCTTTATGGCCGCGTATTATTTGTTGGCGGGCGAGGTGCTGAGAAACAATTTGAAGGCGACTTTCTTTGTTTTTTTCGTTGAGATCGTGAGACACCCAGGCTCCCAATTTTTCGATAAATCCCATTGAATGAAGATCATTGAGAATCGTTTTATGATCGTAGTTCATTTCTTCTGCCAATTCACAACTGGTTTGGCAACCGATTTCCTGCCAAAGTGATTTCAGACATTCTTTATCGAATTCAGAAGGCCTTCCGCCGCAGGACATGTCATCGACGTCAAAGTCGCCATTTTTAACTTTGCGAACCATTTCGGCGCTGTAGACTCGTCTACGACACCTTCTCCAAACGCGTCGCAAATGTCCCAAGCAGCTTCGGCAGCTTTTTGATCTCGATGAAAAGCAAAGAAAATGTAGATTTTTGCCTCCTACTATGCTATGAACTTATTCCCCAACCTAACCCACAAAGCTGTTCGTCTGGCAATGCAACACTTCGCTGTACGGCCGGCAAGGTCCGACTGCAACGTAATGAGATGAACTCCTTTGTTATTGGAAGCGGTGTAAAGCAAGGACGCTCTGTCAACATCAATATTTAACTATGCCATCACAGGTTATGTAGGCTCTGGTCACCGAGTCAGCCGATCTGGTCTGACTCTGGCTTATGCAGATAATATCCATTATCACAAGAAACTGCAAACGCATGGCCGATATTTTTACATCAATTAAAAAAGGCGCGAGAGCCCTAGGCTTAATAAAATGAAAACAAAATAAAATACATGAACATCTTAAAAGATGAAGACAGAGGAAATCTTAGAAGATAGAGGCAGTCCAATATTTCAACCGGTGCTTACAACTTTGAAAATGTGTCAAATTTCACTTGATGTGTTGATAAGCAACAGCAACGATATGAGTGTCACCATGAAGAAGAGACCGTCCCTATTAAGCTAATATTAAATTGCTCAAATCAAAATCTTTCTCAGGAAAATGTAACCTTACCATATATCATACAATGGTAAAGCCAGTGCTTAAATATGGTGCTGAGATTTGGTACATAACGCTGACGGAAGAAGAAATTCGGATTTTCGAGCGCATTATTTTGAGAAAATTTTTGTCTCATACAAGATGACAACGGCAAGTAACGAACTCTAACTCTATAACAACGAACTAATTGACTTAAGCAACGTCGAAGACGTTGTAAAGTTTATTAAGGTGCAACGACTACGATGAGCTGGCACGTAAGGCGTATAGAAAACACACAGAAAAAAAAATAATAGGCCAATAGAAAAAAATGCAATCATCGTGAGCGGCAAAGTCCGACCATAGCTACCTGTAGCCATGGGCAAAAAATATCACCGAAGACCTGAAGAAATTAAAAGTAAAAAAACTTGAAGATAGAAACTCTTGACCGAGTTAAATGGAGAAAGATCGTTGAGGAAGCTATAGCGCACCCCGAACTGACTATAAGCAGCTAACAGTTCTAGAGATGAAATAGCTGAAGAGCAAAATTAACAAATTTACTTTGGTACAATGGGATTGACAATTAGCATGGGAGCTATACATTGGGTTCGATATTATCGAAGCGCGCTCATGTTTTGTGCTAACCAGTGATTCTTAAATCTTTCGCATGACCACGCAGCCATACAAAGTTACTATAAGTCTTCGGAATTCGATAGCAAATACGATTAGCCAACGGGGACCCACAGTCAAACACAACACCCATAGCGACGAAACCATCCATTAAAGTGAGCTGGGGGCTTAAAAACTGCAGTTGTATAATTTATGTATTGAAATTTAATGATAAATTAGTTCTACAAATCTATAAATAAATCTTGTTGCAAGGCAAGTGTGTCAGATGCACAGTTAATAGAGTAGGAAGCTGGAAGATTTAAAACAGCTACCAATAACATTTATGAATAGCACATAGAAAAAAGGTCCAAGTTAAAGATAGAATTCAATAGACTTCTCAAGCAGCCCAATATATGTTAATGTTTTCCTTTAAGTCCTTGAGGAGCATAGGGCGTCAAACGATACGTTAGCAATTAATATTCGAACAAGTAGGTTGCTAGCCCTCCTATCTTAGCTTGGTGATAGTACCTACACCTACAAGCAGGTGCTACCCGTTTTGGTCTACGAGTGGTATTTTATTTTCCACCTACCCTGCATATTTGCCGAGCGTTTCCCTATCCGCCACCTGGGGACGCGACCGATGGGAGACAGGCAACTTCACAAGACAAGCACCCCATTAGGCCTGCTGCATTTTACTGCGCTTCTCTAAGCCCTCCTACCACGCTTACAATGCCATCACAGCACTTTTTCCCAAACAAATATTTCTTCCAGTATAAAAAAAATATTTTCAAATTGACAAAAACTTTGGGAAACAGAAAGCTAACATTACTTATTGCTGCAGCAAACCAAAATTAAATTTATTTATCAACGTAGTATCGCCGGAACACACGCTAGCCCACGTTCTTCACGTCTTCATGGCCAAATAAACTGAAACCAACCGAAATGATGAAATTTTATGGCCGGAAAATGTGATGCACAAAGAGAAATAAAAATTTCGATAAAACATAAACTTTCAATTAAAAAATAAAAATAGTAAAGAAAATGGCAAAAGGTAAAAGGTGAAGGAAAGCAAGAAGAAATCCTGCTAGCCAGTAATCGAAAACATGTGTCACAAATAGCGGAGCATTGACACGATTAAACGAGCAGACAAGTGAGGCGGCATTCTTGTAAACTTCCGCATGTGCTATTGGTTTATTTCGCTACGCTTACTTCCTTCGCAACTGAGTGACTGGGTTAACAATTGTTGTCTGTATTGCCAGCCACCAAGTGGAAGGGAAAACGGCAAACGGAGCAAAAAAGCGAAAAGTGCTGGAAAGTGGGCCAATAAAGTGCCATTACACGGCAGTTACAATCATCAAGCTGCTACAAGAATCGCACTTACACAATTACACTCACACGCACACACTCATTCATAGAGTGTATTTGAAATGATATCCACATTCATGTCGGTCAATATCGACGGCAGTGCCGGAAAAGAAGTGAAATGTGCAAAGGGACATAAGAACACACACACACACACAGACAGCGCTACACTTTATACATCTACATGTCTACGTTGAACTGTATTTATGTGGGAAAAGACAATTTTGGGCATGTAGACCAAATGGAGATTCTGCTGTACTCGACGCACTCGTGCATGAAAACCGCCAATATCCGATTGCGGTTAGCGCACGTACAGCCCGCGACAAACGATGGCACATAATTTCTACCGCTGACGGTGGTCTTCTCCGTTTAACGAATGCACGAAATTTTCTTAAGGAGAAAATGCGCAACAACGTCAACGAAAAAAATTATAAAAAAATCAACGGAATTTTTAAGCTACTTTAAACTAATTTTTAAGCACTTTAGTGTACTAAAATTTAATAAGCTATAACACTGCATACCAAAAATCTGTTTAAAAGTTAAAAAACTGCATATATGTACTGTCCTGTTGCATGATTGGTTGGTTGGTTTAAGTGGTAATTGGCCGAGGATCCAATTAGCGCTTCCGCACCATTTTGTTGCCACATCTTCGCTACCAACAAGTTAGACGGGTTATCCCTACACGACTATATCCAGTTTGTGCGATTGAGAAACTTTATATGGGTATTTATGTCTTTACCAGCCAGCTCTTCGAGGTTCTCCAAGAGTTTGCCAAGGGCTAACAACCTCTCCTTTCATAGGGCAGGTCATCCGCAGAGGAAGTGGGAGATAGTTTTCTTTTCCTCCGGTTGATTACAACTGTGACAGTACGAATTGTAAGGGATACCCATATATTGGCTGCTTGCGCACCTATTGGCTTCCCTTCGTTACATATTTTTTAATGGCGACGGTTGTTTGTGATTATAGGTGGGCCATAACGTTCCGCTGACTGTGCATGTCGTCTGATCCCTCCACCTATTCTACAATCCGCTATTCGTAGGTATTTTGAGGAGATGTGAATAAATGCATCCCTATCGCGCCAGTTCGTCTCCTCTTTCATTTCCTTCAATGCTCTGATCTTCCGGGACCCAGGTTAGGGCAACGTTATGGTTTTTACTCAAGTTAGTAAGATTATTAGGCTGGAGGATGGTTCCATATGTTGAAGTCCATGCAAGTGGGGAACGTTGTTGATCATCATTCACTTGGGAGTGACCAAGACGATTCTTCGAGATTAGCCCAAGTATCTTCTGGGTAGCTTCCGAACACCCGTTCGAGAGCGAGCCAACGTGAGTAAGCAAAGCATACCAGGATAGCTGGTTGTGCGCTGGGTTTCGGACCCGCCAAATAAAAATCCACCCCAGTGAAAACACAAACAAAGGTTCCTATGAGCGTTGCGCCCGTCACGGCATAAAACTCGTGCTTGGCGGAAAATTCAGCCTGCACAACGAAACATCCGGTAACGGAAAGAGGCTGATCGACTTCGCCGGGCCCGACACATGGTAGTCTGCAGCACTAGAATCCAGCATAAGAAGATACACCAAGCTACCTGGCTGTCTCTTGATCGAAAAATGCGAAACCAGATCGATAATGTTGTGATATATACCGCCGCCGAAGAAGAAATCGGATTCCGGCGAGCCCTAAAAATCCATTGGTACAACGAGGAATGTCATGCTGCCGCAGAAAGAAATGATGCTGCTTATAGAGCCACCGGAATTAATTCCGACCAATACGACACCCATGTTCAAATTTAATACGACCGCAAAGGGTTTACATAGGCGGCAGCTCTACTAAAAAATATTTGGTTTGTGCCAATCCGTAGAAAAGTTCCATGGTGACAAAAACTTTTTACTATGCTGGCAAAATTTTACATTTCGTTGTAACGAAGTGCCAGTAACTTTTTACTGCTGTAAATTTTTAATTTAATTTTATTTTAAATTGAAAAATTCAGGAATACTTTTTTTCCTTTGCTGATCTACATTCTTTTCAAAAGGAAATCTATACAAAATTTTGCAGCACTCATCGCATTTAGAGAACTTTCGGCATCAAATCCAGCCCAGTTTAACTTTTCTTCATTCGTTTTTGCCGGCGGGACCATTTTTGCTTTTTTTTTTGTCTAATATCCACGCTCTTTGGTTGTGCTCTAATTTGTACATGAGTTGTTTGGTCTTCTTCTTGATTATGCTTGCTGCAAAATATTTTACTAGCCCTGTCGGCTCGGCAATTTTTATTCACCTCATAGCTGTTCAAAAAATAACAATCCAGAGTAGTTTGCTAACAATTGACACAATCGCAAAGATTGCAATATTTCTTTAAACTTTGTCGGAAAGCGTACTTTATACGTCTTCGAATTTGATTTCGAAACATTCGAATTTTGATGTAACGTTGTGTCAACATTTCGGGTTAATCGATCCAATACTTTTTTTGAGTTTTGCGAAAACGTACAAACACAGTCAGGTTGAATTTTTATACACACATGTGCATAAGTACATATTTAAATTTATGTTATAAAACAATTGACTTTTTAGAATCCATTTCGTACTTTCAATATGTGTCGCTTTAAGAATGAATTCTGATTTTACCCGAGCACGATAAATATTTTATAATACTCGGCTTGAAGACATTTTCCGTATGTTGGGCACTCTGTTATAAATCATGATTAAACATGTATAAACACAACATTATTTTCCTACAAAAACAAGTACTGGAACAACTTCAAAGCCAATATGCCACGGACATAAGTACACACTGGGCATCACAATCGCAAAGTTAAATACCCACAAAAAAACCACACAAACAAACTCCCGTTTTGAACATATTTATTACATTTATTTCTCTAACTCTGTACAAATAATAGAAAGTTTGTTGGCACAAGGTTGACAATATTAAATTTGCACTGAAATATTTACACGCATACAAATTTGCGAATTTTCCTTTCTACACACACACACACACACACACACACATACATAAATTTGAATATTAAAAACGAAACTCTCACTCCAGCTGGACAAAAGAAAAACAAACAATGGGGATAGCGAAATGAAATTGCATCGGTGAATTTGTTGGTACGGCGACCAGAAGAGGAAACGAGAGGCTACTTACTGCCAGCCGCATAGGGGAAGGAAGGAGCAATGCATGCCAATGAATTCACTGACTAACTGGCATGGCGCGAAAGCAAACGACTGTTAACAACTACGCTAGAAGTGACAACCAACAACCAGCAACAACAACAAATGAATAATAAAAAATAACAAAAGAAAGATCTGAACTCTATCTACACCCCAGTCTCACTGCAACAACAATAAGTGTGAAAAGACATTTTCTCACATTTGCATACACTCATGCGCACGTACTAGTATATTTACTACAACTACAACTATCCATAAACTGAATGCAGATTGTAGATGAAAAAAAATGTAAGGCAAATGCGGAATAGCAAAATAATGAAAATTTCGTGTGAAAAGTGAGTGAAGTGTATAAAAATTGTATGGAAATAAGTGGCAGACATGTAACATGAAAGCGGAATAAATACTTTTTAAGTAGAAAAGTCAGAAAAGAAAGTCGCAACGCAACAATTGTGGTAAAGCTAATAAAACTGCAGCAGGAATAGCGTTGACGACAGCATCGGAAACTTTTGCTGTGAAAATTGCATGTAAAATAGCCAAAGGAGGCTTACAAGTAAAGGCAAAAAAATAATATTGTAGTTTGGAAAATGGCACTAGTTTCACAACTGCAGATAAAGAGAGCAGGTCTCTTTACTTTGCGAAAATATTGGATTAAATAAAAAAAATTTTAAATTTTGTTCGCTTTACCATCGGCGATTGAATTAACAAAGTTGGAATTATATAAAATACGTTTATTTTGAAAGTAATTTCATAATTCGGCGCTGGAAGTACGCGTTGCCATCGGTAATAAAATTAGCCCACCCATTTTCACGAGCCTTTCTTAAGGGCAGTTTGCTCTTCTTTGCTTTTCATCGAGGTCAAAAGCTGTCGAAGCAGTCCGGGACATTTGCGACGTGTATGGAGAAGGTGTCATAAGTGAGGCTATAGCAAGGAAATTGTTTGTAAAATTCAAAAATGCCGACTTTGACGTCGATGACATGTCCCGCAGCGGAAGACCTTCTGAATTCGATAAATAATGACTCAAATCGCTCTTGGAGGAAAACGGTCGCAAAACCAGTAGTGAATTGGCAAAAAAAAAATGATAAAACGGTTCTCAATCATCTTCACTCAATGGGATTTACCGAAAAATGGGAGCCTGAGTGCACACGAGCTCAACGAAAAAATTAAAGAAAGTCGCCTTCAAATTGCTTCTCAGCATCTTGCACGCCATCAAGCAATACGCGGTCATAAAGAACACTTTTTGTACCGAATCGTCACGATAGATGAGAAATGCTGCCTATACATCAATATGAAGCAATAAAAGAAGTGGGTGGCTCCAGGAGGTACGGCAAAGCCGAGAGTGATGCTGGATCTTCATCCAAAGAAGATCATGATATGTGTTTGACGGGATTGGGAGGGAGTGGTGCACTGTGAAATGCTCGGAAATAATTCCACTTTCAACGAGGAGCTCTACATTGCCCAGGTGCACCACGCTCATGAGGTTATTCGACTGAAAAGACCTGATCGATATGGTCAAACCATACTCCTTCACAACAACGCCAGGCCCCACGTTGTACAAGTCGTCAATGCCGCACGCCAAGAGCTCGAATGGGAGGTCCTTCAGCAGCTGCCGTATTTTCCGGACCTTGCACCGACCGATTACCATCTTTTACGCTCTTCCGCCTCTTGTCAAACCATCTGAAGGGCGTTACTTTCGATAACAAAGATATCCTTAAAAACTTATTTGACACCAGACCAGACGATTTTTGGCGGAACGGCATCAACAAATTGGTCGAGAGGTGGGAAGAGGTTGTAAACAGCAGCGACGAATATATTTATAATTTATTAACTTATTGATGTAATTATCGTTTTTTGTTTAAATAAACGTCTTTGGTAAAAACTTATTCCCGAACCTAACATTATATTCATTGGGTAAATAAATAAATGAATAAATAAAATATCATTTTTTTAAATAATTGGTATTGCTGTGCAAATTTTCTCAAACAATCCGAACGATCAGTAATTTTTTTTTGTTTCGCGCGTTACTTATTTCTGGAGCTTTTATTCTGGACTTGTTTATGCCTCACACTATTTCATATTGCTTATCCTTCTATTTCTATGTCTATAGCAGATCCAGCAGAAACTGAAGAGTACTGTCGTGCCTAGTTTCCAGAGCACCAAAGCTGTCACTAGTACCGGGCACTTAGTGATTAGCTTGAGGGAAAACTATTCAAACTATTTATGGTGGTAAAATTTTCTTTAGACGCATACATATACACATATATATGTATGCACTGAGTTTGCAAATTCATATCCACTTGCTGGTTTGTCAAATGCGTGCGAAAATTGGCTCCGATCTAGTTATTATGGTTGACTTTGACAAAGCGCCTGTCGCCAGTTTGCTAACTTAGTGTCCTTCAGTCATGTGACTATTTAAAAATTTTTTTTTTCCATTGTTCTCTTCTTTCCATTGACGACAGTCCTCGTGGCGGCCAAGTTTAGGCAAACATAAATACATTTCCAGGTATAGCTTCAAATGCATATATATATATACGTATGTATGTATGTATGTATGTATAAGTAGATTCATATAAAAGTTGGCAGCAGAGATGCGGTTACTTCACAAAAGTTTTGGGGATTTCAATTGCATTGCGCTTTTCGCTTTTGACTTCTTCATTGGCTTGTTAGCTTTGTAACAACATAAAATATTTAATATCCCAAAATTTCTGACAGCTTCGCTGATTTATAGAGCTTTTGAGTGTTTAATGCATAATAAACTGTCTGCTACATTAAAGGGCACAGTAACCGTCAAAAGAAAGTGGAAATGTGGTTGTTAATACGAGTATACAGAGATTTGTTGATAATTCCCAAAAATTAAGTAACCCTTAGCTTATGGGAGCTGGGAGCTGTGAATGATATCAGCACTGTCTTCAAGGTCAGTCTTATATGGGTTCGGGGTCATAGAAGGTTTATCGAAGGAAATAGCAAGGCCGATGATCCAGCCAGGAAGGGTACTAATTTCCGCCAACCTCTAACACAAGTTTTTAATAAATCCATTGCCCAAGGCATATTTATCGATGATTGCAAGCTGACTTCACTAAGTTATCTTTTGCTTTTTTAGGTAGGATCCCGTATGGCACGCGATGCGCCCGTTCGCAGCGTGGCTCTATAGACATCATTCTTTCTTTGCGCGGCAGCATGACATTCCTCATCGTATCAATTGTTTTTTCGGGCTCGCCATAATCCGACTTCTTCTTTGAAATGAGAAATATTGCTCTATTGCTCGTGCATGCCGGATTGTTGGGCAGTACTCTCTGAGAGCGGGAGTGAGAGTCAAGTGCCGAATCATCTGGATGTGTGTTGCGACTTAATTTTACTACACTTTTTAAATCCTAAATATTTTAAACTACTTGTTTTGTAGTGTTGAATTAATCTCTTAAATGTCTGCCCTGAATTTTGCTAAACATTACTGAATAAATAAATGCAATAAATAAACTTCTTTCTGACGCTCATAGTCTCTAAGCATTGCATATTCGCCTCTTATTGGTAGTGTTGTAGTATTTGCGGTTGGCTTTTTGATTTATGTGTGCTTTTGTGCTTCCTATTTGTTGTTATTTACATTTATGCACACCGTTTGTACACATAATTTTTCGCTCTCTGAGCACTTGATTTGCCGTGGCCGCCACACGTCACAATTTTTGTTGGCAAAACAAATCAGTTATATTTGTATATGAAATACAAAATACAGTTATAGCAGCGCACATTTACATATCTCGCGTATTTGCTTTGGACAAATATAGTGAAGAGTGAGATTTTGACAGTTTTATTAAATAATTTTCAACAAATTAGGCAATTTCTCAATTAGTTCCCAAGGTTTGTAGAGGAGCAGCAGTTTGGAATTGAATAAATTATGAAAGATTTAGGAAAGTTAAATTGAACGTTTTTTTTCGCTCGGCAGAATGGGGCCACGACAAGACTCTTCCATCGTACACGGATCTGGGCTATTGTTTTTGCGCCGACCGCGGCCTTTGCTCCCTTGCGCGTTCCAGTGATGCTAACCAGTGGTTTTCTAAGCGTGTGATTTTCCACTTTCTACGTTTGATTTCCCATAGGATGCGTGACCAGCCATGTATCACTTACGGACAACAATGCTGACTTCACACATGAGCTGAATATTCACAGTTTCGAGGCTGGAGAGGTGCGTTTGCGCCCATACTGTATGCATTCGCCCGCACGCCGCCCTTGTTTTGTTTAGCCTACAGTTGACATCTTCACCCACTCCGCCTTCCCATTACACGTCTTGTTTTATTGTGGTTGACTCTCATAGCCTTCGTCTTGGCGATGTTGACCTTCAGTCCGACAATACGTGGCAGCGTGACTAGTCACTGGCATGTCAGTAAGTTTGAGAGGGAAAGGAGGTAGATATCATCGGCGAAGTCCAAATGCTCAAGCGAAAATTGTAACTTATTTGTATTATTTGTTATTACTTACAAGTTTGTTTTATATTTACAGTGATTTGGGCAATAGAAGAAAGCTATTGCCTTAGAATAATTGAAAATTGAGGTAGTAGTCTGGTCAAATACTCATTTTTTATAGATATTTTTTAGGAATTGTTTTTAAGAAAATAAAACTTTTTTTTTTGACATATATTTTTGTAGTAATGTGGCACCAAAGTAAGCGTCTTAAAAAAAAGATAGGTAGCTTGTCAACAGGATGTTGGCTCTTCAGGACATTTGAAACGAAAAAGTTAAACTGATTATTATTTTGTAAGCTTGTCATTCTGGCAGGTGCTGTAATGGGAAATTTTTTGGAAAAATAACAAAATAGCGGACTTTTGAAAAAAAAGGTATGTTTTTCGGGTGGAAATCAGATTATAGTGAGGGAAGTTAGGGCTGAAAAGAAACGAAAGTAGTAAAATATTAAAAAAAAATGTTTTTCTATACTATTTGATGTCAATAATAACATATTATAAAATCAAAACGATCACATTTTATTTTCTTAAAAAAATATCTATAAAAAATTAGTATTTGACCAGACTACTACCTTGAATGTAGATTCCGATGTATTTCAATGCGATTTACAAATCCTATTTCGTATATTTCTTAACAAAATGGCACAGATTTAGTACTAAGTCTTTAGATATGACATTAAGGGGATATATACCTGTAAAATTTCAAAAAAAAATTTGTTTGCCTTTAAGAATATGTCAAAAAATTTTTAGAACGTAAATTTAAGTATTTCTTTTATTATAGATCGTAAACCGTGACGACTCTATTCTTTGCGTTCGAGCACTGGGAGAGGTACAGTTATGTATTCAAACTTTAGACGCGTTTTTCTCAAAACTACTGTGAGCAAAAAGTAAGGTGAATTTATTTGTCAAACTTCGCGGGATTAAAATTTCGCTCTAGTTATTTTTTTCATGAGTTGACAGCACTGTTAATAACATCTGGGCCATCTGGGAATATCAGAAGGATCTGTGAAAACCATTTTGAAGAACCATTTGGGCCTACGAAAAGTCAAATCTCGTTTGGTACCGAAAACTCTCAATTTCTTGGAAAAAAATCGTCGCGTTGATGTGTGTGCAACAATGCTTTCAGACTATCAGGACAAGCTCAAATGCATCATTACGGGAGATGAGACTTGGATTTATGCTTACGACCCTGAAACAACCGACCAATCAAGCGAATATCGTGCTAAGGGCGAGACCAGACCGAAAAGAGCACGTCAAAGTCGTTCAAAAATAAAGGTCATGATGACAGTTTTTTCGATTTTCGTGGTGTGGTGCACTATGAATTCCTTCCACCTGGCCAAACTGTTAATAAGGAATATTATTTGAGCGTTATGCGTCGTTTACGTGAAGCAATTCGTCTAAAAAGACCAGAATTATGGGCCAACAACTCTTGGTTTTCGCATCACGATAATGCACCGTCTCACACTGTACTCGTTCTTCGTGACCATTTCGCCAAAAATTCCACGCATAGCGTTCCGCAACCACCGTAAATGGACTATTTGGCGTGTTTCGGGGATTGGAAAAATCGTTGGCATAAGTGTATTTCATCGAGAGGGGAATATTTTGAAGGGGATTGAAATTGATTTACATGAATAAATAAAAACTTTTCATTTTACAACCAAATTCACCTTGCTCCCTGCCCACAGCAGTATTTTTCGAATTGGCGTACACGATAACTCGAAAAGTTATTGACCGATCTCCCTGAAATCTTGCACACATATTTTTTATGATATTAATTTCTATGTGAATTTACAATTTTTCGAAAATTTTTCGTAAAAATAATTTTTTTGAAACAAAAATAGTAGGAAAATTCGCCCTAAAATTAATTATTCAAACATTTTCTCCATTTTTGTTCATATAGAAATTATGGCATCAATAAACAAAAAAATTTTTGGTTTTTTTGTATTCAGGTCACTGACGCCGATGCTACAATGCCCACCGATTGAAAAGCCCTGCTGCGACCTTCCTGGAAGAATTGAGTGTACATTCGCCATTTTAAATGATTAAAAAAAATGTTATTATTTTAATGCATAAATAAACTGTATGCCAATTTTGAAAAAAATATATTGACTTCTTCCTTTTAAATCATTTTAATGAAAATCCGGGAAAATATGGCCGCTTACAGGTATCTGTCCCGTTAATGATGTATATCTAGTAAAAATTATATTTGAAAAATGTATTACTTTCATAACAAATATTCAGAAATATTTTGCAAATCGCACTGATTTCAAGTCGCATGAGTTGCAAAACATGACTGATATTTATTAAAAAAACAACACGCTGCGTATGCCCTTATGTATGTGCATATGTCCAAATACACAAGAGAAACATCAGAACTGACAGAAAAATTACAGCTCATTTGTAAACTGGCTTAAACATTTCAACACGTCAATGCAGCAGAATTTAATTTCCAAAGCATGCTTGTCAGCGCGACATTTCCATTTTATACGAGTGCATAAGTGCGTATGTATGGTTGAGGCGAATCTATACAAAATGATGGTAGCATGTCTGATCTGATCACAATGAAAAATGTTCAAATTCGCATGAATGCGCATTATGTTTGTGCGAATGTATGTATGTATGTATGTATGTATGCAACATAACCCACAATTGCACATTGTGCGGTTATGCATTTGTATGTGTATTTGTGCTAAGTAATGGATGTTGTCGTGACAAATGAGACGAGATATTACGACTTTAACAGTCTTTTTATGAGATTATGGAAGCGTGTGAGTGTGCGGTGTTAGTACATTTGTACAAAGCACGTGCGCCAGGGTATTGGTGTCAGCTGCTGTGTGCCACATGCCACATCACTTTAGCGCCAGCCATCAGTCCCAGTCAGGTCACACATGTGTCACCACAACTGTCTGCCTGTATTTGCCTGGCTTTTTGCACTCCATCTAACTGGTATTTTGTTGCCTGTTGGCTACTAGCTGCTGGCTGCTGCTTTGCAATTTTTTGTTTACAAATGTGCTCACTTTACTCTATTCCCACTGTACGATGCCGGTAATGGTGTTGTGTGGTTGTCCATTTTTTTCTCTTTTTTGCTGTTTTTCTCTGTGCTGCTGGGTTTTTACGCTTTTACTCTTCCTGCCACTAATGCGATGCGTTCCGTTGCAGCATAACTGTCCACTCAGCATTAAAAATGCGCAAAATTTCAATTTAAAACATTAAACGTGTGACGCCATAATATCAGCTGTTGCAACGCCTCTAATTAAGCAGCAAAGTTTTAACATTATTTCAGTGTGTCAATGCAGTTATTCAATTATAAAATTGTTAGGTAAAACTCCAAGCTTAACTCCTCTATATACACACATTTATACAACTATTAAGACCAGAGTGATGGACTCATTTAGGACTATTGTTGGTGGACTCTTACTTTCGAATAGTGCGCTCAGCTAAATCTTATATTACAGAACTAACTTTATTTTTAGTTTATTCTTCTTTATAAGTAGCGCAGCAGAACATATGAAGATAAATCTTCTTTTAAGGGGTTAATGGTAGACAGAGATCCAAAAAACTATATTAGGATTTTCAATAATTTGTTTTTTGCTAGTCAATTGCATTTTTACTAATATAAAAACATAGCATTAATACACCATTCTTCGACTTGACTTTAGCAAATTTCAAAAAAAAAAATTAATAACTGTAAAAGTTATCGCTGTTTGTGTGGAGTCCGTTTCTCCAGAAACCCCTTGCGGTGAGCATCACAAGTCCTTGGAGATTCATCTAAAATCAATCGGACAAGAGAAATTAGTTTTATTTACACATAATTTTTTGCCTGGTCGAAGCTTTCTTTTCAAAATTAACAATGTGGCGTCTTCGGGAAATATTTTTCAGACTTTCGAGAAAAAAACCGACAATTCATTGTTTAAAAAAAATCGAAAAATCCTTCGATCAGGCACCAGTTTTTTTATGTTTTTCAAAAGCAATATTAATTTTATTGAATTCTGCGAAGTGATCACCAGAAACATAGTTTTGAGAAAAACGCATTTAAAGCTTTGCTATCGATTTATGTAGAGTTATACGAATTATTTAATTACTTACACTGTGTCAGCTATTCCTGGGCCATATAAAAGTTCTTCAGCCCTCATAGCAGTTTCCAAAATATCGATTTGTTGTTGCCTTCTCGAGTGTTATCGTTAGCACGCTTATCTGCCACTCTCCCACGTGCAGCATCCATTTTTCAGCTAGCTACTAGCTCTCGAACGCTCCGGAGGCCCCGCGCGCCTTTCGTTAATTGTTGAATAACTCGAAAAGTATTTGTCGGATTCACTTCAAATTTTCACACAATATTTTTAAGATACTATACTTTAAGAAAATCCAAAAAAAAAAAATTTTTTTGAAAATTCTAACTACCCCTAACCCCTTAAAGAAACTACATAAGAATGATTTCAAATTCACGAATTGGTCCAAGTATTTTGGACATTAGCGTACATTTTTCTGAAAATTTATTTATATGTACAGCCTTGGCCAAAAGTATTAGGTACCCCAATAATTACCGAGTATTTCGTTTTAGAAAGTGAAGAAATTATCTTTTATTAACAAATAAGTACAAATAAAAGAAATTAGCAGATCCATTCTTTACTTTGATAACAGCAGCAATCCTCTGGGGCATGTTGCGGACAAGCTTTGCACATCCGACTGTACTTATGGTGCTCCTCTCGTGAATTAAGCAACATTTTTCAGTGCTGTTTACGATGTTATGCTGTGTTCCTTTATCTTACGTTGTAAATTATGTGCTCTATGTGCCAATCTAACGAAACAATGTTATTGCCTCTAAGCCAACGCATCGTAGTCGATTCAACGGACCACAGAACATTCGACCAATCTTCCTCCGTAAAATGCTGGTATAGGAGATCTCATTTAAACGCCTTTTTCGATTTTTTTCTGAAAGCCACGACTTATTTCGGTATTTGCATCTTTTCCAAGCTGCTTTCAGAAGCCGTCTTCTACTTCTTCCAGCACTAACGAATTTTCCAATTTTTTGCAAGGGACGAAGAGTATCTTTTACGATCCTTGCGAGACTCGCATATAAGTTTCCAGTTTTCCCGTACACTAGGGAGGCACTTTCTTTCACTTATTGAGTTATTATGGTGAGATTTTGTCTTCGCAAATGGCTTAATAGCACATTCGACTACGCACTGCCGTCACCCCTAACGTAACATAGTTCACTTTTTTTGCTGCGTATTTCGATAAGAGGAAATTATTTATATGCGCTTGATAATTTTACAATAAAGATTATTTACACATTGACTACCAAGTTTAATATGTCAAACTATTTTAATACAAGGTGAAGTCCAAAATAACCAAGGAAGACCTGAAATAGAAATGCCATTAGCTTTGTTCTGATAATTTTATTTATTCAAAATAGTCTCCTCTGGTCTCGATACACCGGTTTGCGCGATCTAAAAGCTTTTCGATAGAGTGTTTTAGGTTATTGACCGGAATGCCCTTCACGATGCCTGCTCAAGCCTTTTGGATGTCCTCTACGAACGCAAAACGTTTTTCCGTTTCATGGCCAAACGCAATTTTCCGAACAGGCAGAAGTCACAGAGAGCCATATGAGGCGAACACGGTGAGTAATTGATGGTTAAAATGCGATTTCTAGACAAAAAATCAGTCACAACAATGGATCGATCAGATGGTGAATTCTCATACAATAAGCGCCAGCTTCCTCTATCGCGGTATTCAGGGCGAATTTGACGAATGCGATACAACAAACGCTCTAAAGCGCCAAGACAGAAAATTGCATTGACGGTTTTTCCCGTTGACACGAACTCCTTGTGGACAATTACCTTGGAATAGTAAAAACAAATGAGCATCAACTTGATTTTTGACTTCTCGAAACGCAATTTTTTGAGTGGTGGCTCGCCTGGGGCCTTCCAGTCGGCACTTTGACGCTTAGTTTCAGGTTCGCGTTTCATCACCAGTTATCATACAATGTTGTGAAGGAAGTTCTCGTCTTTTCTCGCCTCTTTAATGAGGTTTTTCGAATGTTGAATTCTGTACAATTTTTGGTCCTCAGTTAACTTGTGCGGAATGAAACGTGCGCAGACCTTTCGTAAACCCAAATGATCAATTAAAATGCAACTCGGATTCCATGAATGATGATGAAGGATGATTCCGGTTCATTTTTGATAAATTTACGAACAATTTCGATGGAGTTCTCGGCGATTACTGATTATGGGCGGCCCGTATGTTTATTGTCACTTAAGACCTCACAACCATCTCTGAAACGTATAAACCACTCATGAACTCTGGCACGAGAGAGACAATCATCGCCATAAACTTCAATCATTTCATCAATTCAAATGTTTCGGCAAACGTTTTACCGATTTTAAAACAAAATTTGATATTAGCTCTTTGTTTCAAACTAATTTTTATACCGGTGACACAAACATACAGACACTTTAGATGCAATAACTTCGGTTCCACTGAATCGAATATTACCAAGCTTCCACTGGAAGTCAGCTAGGGATGTAACTTCCAACGCACTAACTCATTAAAAAAAATGGCGCCATCAAAAACCTTCACCTTGTATATCTTTAGAAATACCACTTTTTAGACTTAACGCACAAAGTGTGTCTTGGTCTTCCCCAATATCCCATAACACAATTTATTGTCGTAATCAAAGGTTAAACATCAAAAAGCAGCTGCCACTTTGATAGCCATATTTGGAATTACTCGTATTTTAGTGAGGTTCCTAATACTTTTGGCCAAGCTGTATATACCTAAGTTGGAGTATAATAAGAAATGAGCAGAAGAATTTTTGAAAATAGAAAAAAATAATTTTGTGATTTACGCAACATTGAGAATTTTGGTATAGAGCTTTTTAAAGATAAATATTATCAGTTCTTATTAACATTTTAACACTTTTTTTTAATTTTTCAGCACATAATATAATTAAAAACAAGTTTTTTTACAAGTTTTGTTTACAATTTTTAGAAAAAAAAATTTGTTTGCAATTTTTGGAAAATATCCCCCTTATATGTCTTTCTTATTTCTTTATTGATAACTAAGACTATGCTCAGTGATCCCAATCCCTAAAAGTGTCAAAAACTACCTAAAAAGTCCCAAAAATGTTTACAAAAAAATTCCAAACAATATTATTTAAAAAGTGTATTTCATTGGAATATTCTCCAATGGAACTTGCAGGTTCTGCAGTGAGAAAGATGAAACCGCCAAACCACTGATGCAAAAGCGACACATAGACTCGGGTAAACGTATTTTGCCAGACTAGGAAATAAAGTTCAATAAAACAGGGCAAATAATAAAATTTATTGAGGAAGTTAATCTCAGAGAAATACTCTGAATCTATGAAGGGGCACAATAGATCTTTCAAGTCGCATTGCTAAGTCCATTCATAAAAATAAAAAAGCACCCGCCGAAAACGAAATGATATTCAAACCGTTTCTTTGCTATTAACGGAGGTCATCATTTTACTGCCGAAACCTGGCAACAATCATCGTCAAATATTATACAGTACAAGTATTTTTCCATATTGTTCATTTCTGTAGATTTTCTAATGACACAAATATTTTAAAAAGTACATCTGTGTTTAATAACAAAATTCGATATTCAGATATTTTAAATAAGAATCGGTGCCTGCATGGTACACACACTTTTAAATTCCACCACAACACTCAAAATCATAGTTTCATACCAATCGCCAAATCAGTTGTGAAAAATTCTCAGCTTCTTGTTCGGTTTCGAACTTCAAAGCAATTGACAGTAACAACAACACGTACCTACAATCTCTTGTCCCCCCAACGCAAAGGGCTTTGACCCTCACTCAACTCAGCGACCACATGTTAGCAATAACTTTGCCTAATTTATTCTACAACAACACCAATCGCATTCTGCACCTCATTCCTTGGATGACCTACATAAATAAGCACTGAATGCCCTTATCGCATGCGCTAGCATCTGCCCGTTGATAGTAATTGTATGTACACATGTTTTAACATTTTCTTGTTGAGCATTTGCCATAACCTTCGGCGGCGTTTTTTCGCCCTCCTCACCGCTTTGCGGTCTCCTTACACCTTCTCAACAAAATTGCTACCCCAATTAGCCGAACAGGTTTATATACGCTAGTATGCGATTACATAATTCCCGCGCTCTGGTGACCAAGTCGAGGGGTGTATTAGGTAAAAAATTCATATTCCACGTACAATACTGAACTACTGTTGCTGACGTTGAGTGCAAAATTCATTTTATTTGATTTTAATGTCATAGTTGAAGGCAGCCATTCCATTTGAGAGCTTCACTGAACTTATTCAGACAGGTGTGCGTGTAATGCGTAGAAGGAAAAGAGGGGATAGAAAAAGTGGAATGGAAATAACAATAGATAGCAGTTATGCCTCAAGGTGGAATGTGAACGATCAAATGGTTTACAGTTGTTTAGAATAGTTTGTCTTGTATGAGTTGTTGTAGCTGTTTTCTTTGTCTGTTCGGATATGCAAAATTCTGTATTCTTCGAAATATTCACTGATACTGAAATGTTTCGTCGTAGAAAGCATCACGCAAAGCCGCTCTCTTGCAGAATTACTTGTAAATATGCGCGTGCACGTGCACTTCTGATATTAAGCAAACTTATTGATATTCATTGAGTTGGGGTTTCCACCACTTTTACTCGCACTACCACTACCTTGCAAGAGAAAGTCGAAAAAAAGTGGAAGAAATTTTTAGTTCTATTCGACAAATGCTAACCTAGCGGCGCAAATATTTTAAGAGACCGGCAATGTAAGAATCGAAAGTAAAGTCCGTTCTTGCTCTGTATGCATAGAATGGACAAATTAAGTGCTTTCTCGAGCTTAATGAATTTTGTACCCTACGAAAGTCGTACATAAGTTATCATAGAAAGGTTTTACAAATTGTATTCAAAAAATATTTGTAAAATTCATAGAAACGTTTTAGAAATGATTGGGTATGGGAATAAGTTTCCGTCCTTTCTTAGCCAAAGTTACGTATAATTTAAACAATTAAATAATACATGATATTATATGAAGTATGTGCCATTCGAAGCTACAACTTTACTATATCTTTCAGGAAGCATACGGATTCCTCTGACGAAAAATTCGAGTTCTTTTGACTTGACTTTGATTCATTGAGCCAGTTTGCGATGCTCTCGTAAGAAGTGAACCGCTCTCCAATAAGGGCTGACTGCATTGACCGGAACATAATATCTGGGGAATACGGAATACGGGATTTTCCAATTTAATCCCTCTAATTATTTCTGAACCGATTTAGCTACGTGTGGTCTGGTGTTCTGATGCAGCAAAATCAGTTTGTCATATCTACCGTCCTACCGTCCTATTTCGGTCGCTTTTCTTAGAGAGCTCAATTCAGACGCACTAGCTGCAGTCGGTAGAGTTCGCCAGTGATGGTTTCAGTTGGTTTAAGGAGTTCATAATAGATGACACCCTTCTGATCCCATCAGATGCACAACATAACCTTTGAAACATGAATATTTTTTTTCTCTGTCGATTGATCTGGTTCACCTAGCAGGCTCCAACTTTTTCGACGCTTAGATTTATCATAAAGATCCATTTTTCATCGCCAGTGACAATGCGCTGCAGAAAACCTTTTCTTTTCTGCCATTCAAGAAGAATCTCACACGTCAGCAAACGTCCCCCCATATCCCTCTCCTTCAATTGATGTTTTTTTTTTTTTTTTTTCTTGTTGGGACAACTAGCAAGTGCAGCACTCAGACATTAATTGAGTCCATTGTACTACACTTGGATTCCCTTTTAATTTTCTTTAAATCTACCCGATCTCCCAAGAAATCTGAGTAGATCTTGTGGTGCCAAGGAGCCAAGATGGTCGCTTCTTAACACATCAGTGCCAAAGACCTCAAACCTGATTCGGGCGAAGGCGGGGCAGACACACAGGAAGTGGTCCGCCGTCTCATCCTCCTCTTCACAAGCTGGGCAGAGTACACTGTCTGAGATGCCCAACCTTGATGTGCGCGGTTACCTTCTTTCTGGATCATTCCCATCGCGTGCAAACATTTACCGACGGTTGATCTGTCAAATTGGTAAAATAATAAATTCTGAAGAATATTGTAACCCCTTAGACCAACTGAAGGAACATATTCGTGTTTGCAAAAGACATTTTTTTTTCATCAGGCCAATGCACCGACTCACGAGAGCGTTTTGACAATGACTAAAATCCATAAATTACAGATCGAATTGTTAGAGCATCCACATTATATACCCGGTTTGGCCCCTAGCGACTTCCATCTGTTTCCAGACCTAAAAAATGAATGCGTGGAAATCTTTTTTCATTACAATGATGAGGTCAAAATAGCTATGAAAGCGTGTTTTGCAGCCTTCCATATTCTCACTACTCAAAAAAATGTTCTATTATTTGATGATCGTGCACGGAGATTCGAACCTACGCACTCCTGAATGACAGTCATGCACCAACCCGTCCGGCTACGGCGGCAGCCGATATCAACACCGGGTTTTACATGCTTGTCTGCAGTGGCCGTGATTCTTTTGAATCCATTTGCTATATCGCCCTACCGTTTAAAGGACCTTGACGACAATACCTAAAATGCTGATGCAATAACCTCAACTTCCTTCTTACTTCACTATCCCATTATACGTCGCTTTCTCCCCCTTTTCAAAGTCGGATTTATTTATCCACACGCGTACACCTACACACACACACACATCGTATTTGGAACAATTTGTATGGTGATGGTCGGGCGTCTGCTGCTCCTATTTAGTTAGTGTGGCTGTGTAAGCTCTTAATGATCCCCACAATTAATTCCGATAATTAATTATATTATGTATGTATTTGCAAGTTCAAGGTTACTGCTACTTTCTTTGGTAATCAGCAGTGGCAATATTGCACTTATGTGGTTTACAGCGACATTGCAGGTGGCTTTGTTACAGTTTATTTACGCAGCACTCAATTAGTTATTAGTACTCATACGCCATGGCGATCACTTACGCCAAACATGCACGAAAACATTAAAGTGTGTGCGGACATGCTTAAGCACCCCATGGGTATAACACACACTGATTGATTTTAGGTTCAAGTACACCAACACGACGCGTCTAAGCCGACGCAGTCTAAGCTCCTGCATGTCTGGCGGCAAGCAAAAAACAAAATAATGAAATGAGCGGAGACTTTAACACAACAGTAAATGTGGCAGTTCTCCCATCAGCCGAAGCGTTTATTCATTCACAATCTTTTCGCACTGATTTTCGCAAATGAGCAAAATAAATAAAACAACTGGGTACAACAACAACTCGCTACATTGTCATTAGAATTTTCGCAATGTAACGCAACGAAGCGGTTGAGCTGCGACTGTGATTTCGTGTGAAAATGGGAATTAAGAACGTTTTGCTTATAGCGTTGGTTTTTTTCTTTCTTATTTTTCAAACAACATACATCTTTATTTATTGTAGTATTTGTACTTGTAATTGCTAGCGCTCAATTTTGTCTTTCAGTTTCATGGCTTTGCCTGCAATAATTTGCTAGCACGCACCCTCCCCTTATTTGGAGTGTAATGCTCAAATCGTCCATGACTTCTATTATGTGCTTTACTGAAGCCGTCTCATGCAATGTGCATTCTTACATAACGGGAGTTTTTTATTTTTTATTTGCTTGTATTTTTATTTCGATTTATTCAGTCTATGACTCGGTATATCTTACAGATGGGAGGTGTACAATTTTACTTAAAGCTAATAGCATCTAATACCGAGCATTAATGGCAGTTTGAACAGGTTAGGTCAGCCAGGTTGCCTGTCAAGCACAAGGCACTCGAGGTTCATTGTGATGCATTTGATTTCCATCGCCTAACTAAGTTGGTTGAACCACTTACCTATGATCTGAAAGTACCGGGACTGTTTAAATAAAACAAAACAGAGCTAAATTTCAGCCAAATTTATTTTATCTCCTTCAAAGTATGACTCGCTTGAAGCAACACACTTGTGCCAACGTTTCACCCAGTCCTTCATGACCTTCAGCTCCTTCGTCGGATTTTCTTTGATCTCCTTTATCGACTGAAATATCCTTCTACGCAAATATTGAAATATCCAAGTCGCACGGGGCCATGTCAGGTGAATACGGTGCTTGCACGATGGTATTTACTTGGTGTTTGGTCAGATAATCCAGCACAATTTTGGCGCTTCAAACCAGATAAATAATATTCTTTATTGACTGTTTAACCCGATGGCAGGTACTCATGATGCACTACGCCTTGGCAATCGAAGAAAATAGTCAATATCACATTCCCGGTACTTTTTGATCATAGGGTAGGTATCTCGTTTTAAGAATGTAACTATAGTAGTCTCTCCAGTGAGACATTTTGCAAATTTCCCAAGTCTTCAAAGAAATAAGCGCTAATATATGGCATAGCCTCTTTGAAGTGCAGCACATTCACAGAGGAGGTGTTGCACCGACTCAATTTCTTTTGCATCTCCACAGCTCCTGCAGAAGTCATTCTGAGGTGCACCCATTTTATTGGCCAGGGTGCCAGTATCATCTGTAACATCTGTAGGGACGCTTTTTCTTGCACACTCATCCGCTCTGTCACTTCCCTCACCTTCAGAGAGGCCGAGGACCCAACAAAGTGTGGTATTGTGTTGTTGGATAAGCGAGAGCAACCTCCTGCTTTCTTTAACATATCTTGAATTGAAGCGCGTTGAGGCCAATTTCTTGACCGCTGATGGAGTTGAGAAGGTAATATTTAATTTTTTGGAGATTTTATTAAACTCCAAAAGTGCTCTAAATATCAGTGCATGAGAAAGATAATATAATTAGCTGTAATCATTGAGATGGAGGACTCAAGCCATAAGTCGTTCTTGGAATGTATAGGGTTATTCAATAAATGCGCTTCAACTTTTTTCGCAACGCAAAATTTTTTATTTTTCGCTTGTCATTTGTAAACTTCATTAGAATACATTTCATCATGGAACGCTACACACTTGAGCAACGATTGTAAATCATGCAAATTTTTTATGAAAATAATCGTTCTGTTGCTGCTACTTTAAGAGCATTACGGCCATTTTACGGTCCATTTAACAAGCCGTTCCGTTTTGGGGTTATGTGAAGTCATTGGTCTACAGTAACAAGCCGGCGACGATTTGTGAGCTCTGAGCCAATATTGAACGCGAAATTGTTGGAATTTCGGCCGATTTATGCAAAAGAGTGGTCGAAAATTGGGTTCAACGATTGGACTTCGTAAAACGTGCACGCGGTGGTCATGCAAAAGAAATCGAATTTCATACTTAAATGTATATGTTCAAACTCGATAATAAAAAAAAAATTAGTTTAAAAAGTCAAACCGTTTGTGTTTTATTCAAAAAAGTTCAAAAGTTGAAGCGCTCTTACTGAAAAACCCTATACAATGTAGTCGTTCTGCCTTTTCAGAAAGGCTATAATATCACTAAACCGGAGAGCGTACAAAAGACTGCTCGTATTGGCATCACCAGATTTACATTTATTTCCATCGCTGCTCAAGGTCCAATTATGTTAAATCCAAACTGAAGTTTGAGGGTCGTGGCAGGGTAATCTTTCCAAGTAGGCAAGATTGGAGCGAGGGAAAAATCTGCACTGGTGCTGGTACCTCTGTCTTCACTGATGGTACCAATATGGTATCGGGAGTCGGAGCAGGAGTTTTCTCTAAATCAGCCAATTTATTTATTTCCTTAAAGCTGCCGAAACCCGCTAGGGTCTTTCTGGCTGAAGTCTTTGCGATTCTGCAGGTATGCAGAATGCTTAAGGAATGCGCGGGCGAGGGAGATATTAGTTTGGGAAAAAGACATCCATTATTTTCTCGGTAGATAGCTGTAGTGATCGATATCTCGTAAAGTATCGATCAAACAATTTAAAGTTTATGCTCGTTGTCAAGGTGATATTTCATGCTAAAAAAATTTGGGGTTCTTTGCTGTCATTCTAATTTTAATCTAGGACTAAAATATCTAATCTATTCTTAAGGTCAATTATTGTAAAAACAACCTAAGTTTGTATATTCAACTTAAATAAAATAAAATAACTTGTTCCCTTTTTTACTTTTCTCGGGAGCATAGGACCTCAACAAGACTTGTCTTGCATTGGTTTCATTGATATATTTGATTTCAGACAGGGTAGGTGATTAGCCTGCTGCTACCAGTCCTAAATAGTGGAAATGCCCACCTGTAATTGCTTAGGAACAACGTATTCTTACTGTTTGGAGCGCCATCTGTATTTCACCTTTTTCTACCAGAAGGATAACACAGATGGTTGAGGACTTCGCTAAATTTGGTGTATCTGCGCTTTTACCGCGGTTGCCCGCTTCCTCTTGCTGGCGCCACCGATGCAAGGTGGCAAATAATGCGCTGAGACTGTTGTGCAGGAGTAAGGATAGAAATGATAAGTTTTTGGGTTCGAGGAATGAGATTTTTTTTTTTAGAAATAGGGAAAGTAGGTAAATTTGGGAAAGCGCGAGGACCGTGCTTTACGTGCAATTCGAACCCACAACCTCTAGGATTGCAGGCTAGTGCACTTACGCTGGACTACCGAGGTAGCTTCATAATAGTAATTTTGATTTTATTTTTAGTTGATGCGTGTCTACCGGGCTTAGAAACCCCGGACATTAAGAACCAAATGATGGAAACAGCTTTTTCTAATAGCCGTCCCCTCTTGGCAGGCAATGGCAAAGCTCCGAGTGTATTTATGGTTTCCTAATAGCCGCCGCAGCTGAATGGGTTGGTGCGTGACTACTATTCAGAATTCACAGAGAGAACGTAGGTTCGAATCTCGGTGAAACACCAAAATGAGGAAAAAGTTTTTTCTAATAGCAGTCGCCCCTCGACAGGCAATGACAAGCTTCTGAGTGTACTCCTGCCATGAAAAAGCTCCTCATAAAAAGTATCTGCCATTCGGAGTCGGCTTGAAACTGCAATCCCCATTTATGCAATCAGAGTGCACGCCACTAATAGGAGGAAGAACGCGGCCAACGAAACGGGTGTAAGCGCCAATTATATATCTAAGTACTTACATACATATATACTTTAAATACTTATATATGTACTTTAATATTTCTCGCGCTATTTTATATTTAAACGCAGTATGCTTCCTTTTTTTGTTATGTTTGAGAAAATAGCGGAGAAAATATGTAGCCGCACGTTCATTTGTGCTTACTCGTGTGAAAAATTGTTTATTTGTACTTGTATTTTCCATTCTTGCGTCTTGGTATAATTGTCGCATTTGTTTGTGTTTTCTTTCTTGCCACACGTTTCCACATGTCCGGGAGCAATGAGCGTCAATAACGTCACTGCATTGCCCATGTTAAGCATTTTTTTCTTATTATATGGCAGCTCTCTAATTCCTTGTTTCTTCCTCAAGATCTGCTTTGCTATTTTTAATTGGCATTTAAGGCAATTTTCTATGATTAGCTGTTCAATATGTTGTTTTTTATCGAAATTAGTTACTCAACTGGCGAAAAGTGCTTTGTCCACACTACGAGAAAATAAGCAGCATTTAGAGCCCGCTGGTGTGAACTGAGAAGCGAAATACAATTGAATGATTTTGATAGGAAAGCAGGGAAGAAATATGCTACTTCAAGAAGCACTAAAGAGAGATAAGTACGAATGAGTTAAGATGCTGAAAGGCAGAATTTAAATGCGAAAATTATATTGGTGCTAATTTTTGTAGAGGTAGAATTGGAAATCTAATAATAGTTATTTAGGGTAGGCTTGAGATATGAAGGGAACATTTGCCTATACCTTTGAATCAGCTATATTGGCAAACAAGCAGATAAGGGGCACCAGCCAATATTCAAAGGCTCTGCAACTGTTTTATCCCGTCGAAGCAGAAATGAGTGGCATACAGCATTTAGAGGCAGGGAATACCCGAATACCTGACTCCTTTATTCACCACATCTGAATACTCGTACTTTGAAATTAAGCTCAAATGGGTCACAGGGTTAGTTGGTTGGCTTAAGTGGTGATTCGTTCAGAATCCAACTAGCGCTTCCGCACCATTTTTTTTCCACATCCTCGTTACCAACTTGTTTAATAGTTATTTACAGCATGACTATATCCAGTCTGTGCGGTTCAGGAACCTTATTACGTTGTTGACACCTAACCCAGACAGTTGTTCGAGACTCTCGAATAGCGGTTTGTCCAGGGTTAACATTCTGTCCTTCCATAGCGCAGGGCATTCACAGAGGAAATGGAGGATTGTTTTCTTTGCCTCTGGTTATTTACAACTGTGACAGTATGTGTTATGAGGGATGCCCATTTTGGCTACTTGTTCTCCGACAGAGAGAATTGCGTTTTTTTTTTTTTTTTTTTTTTTTTGTTTATTTATTTTCAACTAATATTATATTATTAAGTACTACAATAAACAATAGTATTAGTATAGTAATGATGTGTCGTACAATGTCTCTAGACGAGCTCTCAAGTACGTATATTATCTGATGTCGAGTAACTTTTCCTTAGTATTGAAATTAATTTTGTTTTAACTTAGAAGTTATTAAAATATTTTATAACTTTGATGCAGGGAAAAAGGGAACAAAAACGATGCATAGATTATTGTTTATAATAAAAGGTTTAAAAGTAGTAAAAGAAGGTAGTCAGACTAGAAAGGTGGTATGAGTTAGTGTTGCGTGTCATTTGTTAACCACCAGCAGTTTTTAATGGTAAGGGTGGATTCGATTTTGTCGCAGCTTGAAATATATGTATCAAAACGTTTATTATTTGCATTAAGTGTTTTTGATGTGATTATTTTATTGTTCGCTCTTCTGAATATGTGATATATTATTGGCGTGTGGTTTTCGTTTTGTATAAAGCCTTTTTTGTCGAGGTATAAGAAGGATTCGGGAGGTGGAAATCCATTAGAAATAGCTAGTGAGAAATAATCGTCGCTTTCGTAGTAAAACGCTCTTATTAATATGTTATTGGTATTATATAGGCAACGCCGGATATGTTTTCTTATTAAATTTATAATATGACAATCAATTCTGGGCACTTTCGCTGTGTTATATAGCTTTGAGTTCGAGATGTATTTGGTATAGTTACTATTTTGTGATCTATATAAGGAAGTACATGATCGTAGTATTCTTCTCTCAAGCTTCCTTAGTCTTTCCATATATGAGGGTGAAATGTTGTACCAAATTGAGCAACCATATGTGAGTATCGGTCTTACCAGGGTTTGATACATTAATATTTTGACTTTCTTGTGTACTAGTTTCGATGAAAACATTCTTTTATAGATATGGAAAGCTCTTGCGGTCTTCTCGACTTGGAGGTTAATGTGATCGTTATAGTATAAAAATTGATCAAGGTGAATACCGAGATATTTGACTCTCTCAGTGGTTTGAATAGGGATTCTGGTTTCATTAGATATAATATTTAGGTTTTTCCATTTTTTTCTGATATTTGAGTTGCATCTTTTTATGGGTGGACGAAACAAAATGCTTTTGCATTTCTTTGTATTTATTTTAAGATGCCAGTTTGCTGTAAAATCTTCTACGATATTGTATTTCAGTTGTAGATTTCTGTTAATATCCTCTATTGTTCTGTCTGGATGGTAAATGACAATATCATCAGCAAAGGCTATGATATTGTCTATTTTATCCAGCAAGTCAAGTATAAAGAGATTGAAAAGTACTGGCGCATTTACTGTCCCTTGTTGCAAACCATTTGTTATATTAAATTCGCGCTTACTTTTCATATTATTTATATGTACTGAAAATTTTTTATTTGACAGCATGTTATAAATGAGAATGGCGAGGTGAACCGGGAATTTATAGCCTATGAGTTTAGACATCAGGCCTTCGATCCACACTTTGTCGAAAGCTTTTTCAATGTCTAAGAAGCAAGCTCCTGTGACATGTTTTTTATTCCAGCTCCAGTTAATTTCGGAGGTCAAAAGGTTAATTGCGTGTATAGTTGAATGTCTATATTTAAACCCAAATTGCTTAGAATTCACTAAGTTGTTGGTTTTAGTGACCTTATTTATATTTATGTTGATTACGACCTCAAAAACTTTACTAATGTTTGGTAACAAGCTAATTGGTCGGAGATTTTTCAAACAGTTTTTGTCTCTCTCTTTTTTTGGTATCACGATCAGTTTAGCTGTTTTCCAAATAGGAGGAAAATAGGCATTATTCAACATGTTGTTGAATAGTGTGCAATATTCTGAAATTAGTTCTTGGGATAAGTTTTTCAGAATGATGTTAGGTATTTGGTCTAAGCCTGAGGACAGTTTACTTTTCAGATTGGAAAATATATCTGAGAGATCATCGAAACGAATAAAAAAGTTGCCTGTTTGTTCTTCGGTTAAATTATTGGCTTGTTTGATGGCATCAAATCTTGTTTTGGTTGCTCGAAAGCTGTCGAATAAAGTTTTTGTTTCTAAAAACTTATTGAAGCATTCTTGCACCTGTAAGTGAACGAGATTGTCAGGTTTGCACTGTTTTGAAGAATGAATTGCTTCAAAATGAAGCCCTACTATATCGGGTATATCTTCACTGTTTTTGGTGCCTATTTTCTCTTTAGCTGCTCCAATAACCGCATTTTTTACTTTAGCCCAGATTGTTTCTGCTGAGTCTTCCTTTGTTACGATTAGATTACTCTTTATGATTTCTTGGTATGCACGACGCTCTTTCTCATCCGCTGAAATTCGCTCAGTACTCCATTTTACTTTCTTGAACCTGCGATCGTTGCCTATATTTGAAATTTTTTGCCTTATCCTGGCAATCACCATGTAGTGGTCAGAGTCACAGTTTGCGCCTCTAAACGATCTGACGTCAATGACCGAGGTTGCGTGTCTTTTATCCATCAATACATGATCTATCTGGTTCGATCCTCTCCTTCCGGGCATTTCCCAGGTTTGCTTATGAATTTTCTTGTGTGGAAAAGAAACGCTGCTTATCCACAGCCCGCTGCTTAGACAAAAATTTATTAGTCGTGCACCATTATCGTTCGATTCGTCGTGTAGAGAGTGCTTTCCCCCAACGTCTTTGCTAATATTGGTGTTTCCCACCTTTGCATTTAAATCTCCGAGGAGCATTTTTATGTCATATTTACATGATTTTGACATCACATATTCCAGTTCTGCATAGAAGGAGTCTTTTGCAAAATCGTCTGCGACATCGGTAGGCGCATACGCGGCTACAACTGTTATGTTCTGAAATCTTCCTTTGAGTCTCATGAGGCAGAGTCTTTCACTAATTGGCTCGAAAGCCATTATACTTTCTCTAAGTTTTTTGTCAATGTAAAAGCCCACACCTAGCTGTCCTCGTTTGTTTGGACCACTGAAGAAAATTGAATAGGCTTTCTTTCTTATCTCACCATGATCCGCAAAGCGTATCTCTTGTAGAGCTGCTAAGTCAATATTATATTTCATACACTCATCCGCTATTTCGGACATCTTGCCGGCTTGTAGCATTGTTCGTATATTCCAAGTAGCAAAACGTAAATCATAGTCCTTAATTCGTTGCTTGGGTCGGTATCTTTTGATTGTATCAGTTATCCGAGGCTGTTGTTGTGGATTCGCGACAATAAATACTGGTATAAGGTTGTCAGCCTTAGGACCAGTCCCCTCTAGGAGAGCCAGATCACCCACTTCTTTTGTTCCCTTTCCTTCCACTGGGGTTTCCCACTTTGTGAGGTACCCAGTCTCTGGTTAGGGTTAACAGTTTCACCGCTCGAAGGATTCAAGTTGGGAGATTGACAGTAAGAGGTGATATACATCATATCTCAAGATCAGTATTCCAGTTGCACATTACTGCCCTTTGCGAAACCACCTTTACTGCAGAGAAAATAAAGGGTGATCAGATGAGAGTTACTTTTTCCAATCGAGTTTTTTTGACAGATCACGCGTGACTACTATCAAACTAAATATATATTTTTTTTCAGTCGTCATTGACATTTGATCACGAAAAAGGCTTACGGCTCAACAATGCGGATCGAATACTATTTGTAGGGATATGTGAAATCTAAAGGTTTTATGGATAAATCATCTGCGATTGAGACATTGGAAACCAACATTACTGAAGCTTTTCACGACATACCGGCCGAAGTCCTCCAGGAGGAGGTCAGTAGTCAGTCAGGACCAGGAGTGAGTCATTCGAAGTTGGTATCCGAATTACAACGCAGTTACAGCCAATATTTGAAAGGGATCTTTGAAAAAATAAAAGTCATAAAAGTAATAAAGATTACCCAATAAATTTGAGTCTCCGTTGTTTTGTTTCAGTTGAAAATCTGGTACCTCTAAATTGATCACCCTTTAACAATAATAACATATGTATATCGAAGAAAATAGCTTTCACTTTTCGGAATAACAACAGATGTGCTCCGTATGGGCACATTTGGCCAAAGTGGCTACGAAAAAGGCATATGTGAATTTCAATTCTTGCCATCAGCTATTACTTCTAAGGAAGTTTATGTACCGGGCATACACCTTGGCAGCAACCACCATTTTCAATTAATGTCATACATTTTTCCACATACATATTTATTTCTCATGCCGCCGGAAGTGTGCGAACTAAGCCCTAATCCAGTGGGAGGGAAACAAAGAAGTGGAAAGCTATTATGACTGGCATTATATTGAAGCCATGCCGTAATTGAATGCGATAACGATGATGTTGGTTCTGATGGCGTTCATGAACATTCACGCTCCATAAACCTTAGCAGTTAGCTACTTGACACACTTCCAACCAACTTAGCGAAATATCAACAACTCTTCGTATTCTTCGGGAACACAATTCGAATGTCCCCTCCATAGCCAACAACGTCATACGATTTGACCATTACCAAAGGATAATGCATATACATACATACTTATCGACTCACGGCTCAATACCAAGTCTTAATCGCTTTATTTACGCGCTGACCTGCGATGTGTAGGCGAACGCAGTCTCACTGTTACACGCATACATATCGAAGGAAATGGAGAATTGTATGGCTTTGTATGTGTGCTTTCACATCCTCTTGGGAATGCGCTGAAGCATACAGCTATTTGTAGTTTGCTAAGCCTCTCCTTGTTGTTATTGCTGCTGTGCTAAGCAATTTTAGGGAAAGGGGAAAGCAAAAAAAGGGAAATTGTGGCAGTGTCAACTGCGCCTGCCGACAAAATGTGATTGCCTTCCCCAGGAAGTCAAATATTTTTCCGGCAAAACCTATGTAAACATAATTATCTTTTCAAAAATTTTTTTGTATTTTTTTTTTGCCGTAAATATGTTGTCGCTTGTGAAGCTCTTTCGACACCTTAATTTATTTCAAAACAATTTTACATGTCAAATTGCCCTTCTAAAGCGAATAGACAGATTGTAAATACCTCCTTCCATTTGCTGAGTAACTCTTTTTAATAGTTTTAATAATTTCAAGAGTTCTACGCGCCGTTTTCGAAAAGCCCCATTCAAGGGGATCAGCTCCATCGATCTGGGAAATGGTGTCATGAAAAAAAAGACAAGAAAAGAAGTGTAAAAATGTTTGCACATGCGAAAATAATGGCATGAAATCAAGATGAGTTACAGGGCCCGGCACTCGAAGTGTAACCAATTAAAAAGGCCATCAATTTAGTTTGAAAAATTACTTTTACACAATGCAAAGTAAAAAATGTGTGAAAATAATACAAAATTAAGAATCAATTCACTTTTGCTCGATATGACCACCTATTGCCTTGACTATGGGCCTTGGGACGGTCCAGAAACAAATCACAAGATGCCCGAATGAGATTTGCAGGTATTTTGAGCCACTCGCGGACAATGGCTTTTTTCAGTGCCTCAAGACTGGTGAACCTTTTAGATCGGATCTTGCTCTCCAAAATCGCTCAAAGAGAGAAATTCATCGGATTCGCATGTGGTGAATTTGAGAGTCATTGTGTGGACGTTATAAAGTTCGGAACGTTGTTTTTTAATATAACCATTCTTGGTTCACTCGAGCTTTGTGAGACGGTGCCGCCGAGTCCCGTTGAAACGTTCATGTCCTGCCACCGAAATGTTTGTCTGCCCACGGCTTCAAAGCAACCTCCAAAATACTTTCCCGATAATATTTTGCATTTATAATACCTTGACGCCACAGTCGATGAACACGATTGGAAAGCACCCATCAGCGGTTACAGTGACCCAAACCATTACCTGTGAGGGGTGCTTCCTCCTGCTGGCTAAACGATGAATCAAATTCTCGCATGAACGGTCGGCTAAGTCGCTTTCGGCTAAACGAAGCAACTCCTTCGCTCTCTCAAGTCTGACTTGTTGCTACTTTGGTGTGAGACCATCCGCCTTTTGGATCTTGTAAGATCATTTGACTTTGAGACGGCAGATACTATGGTCAGATATTTTCAGTTCTTTCGCCATTTGATTGGCACTTCGTCGGGGACTTCTGACCACCTCTATGACTTTTCGCGATGCTACCAGTATCATTGTAACGAGTAGTGCTGCGATAAACAAAAACTTTATTGACTTTAAGGTGCTCGAGCTCACGAACAATCGCTGGTTGTGATTTTCCAGCCAAATATAATCCAATCACATTAATTCGTTTGGAATCCAGATCCAGATTTTATTTTTTCGCGTTTACTCTCGGAGAAATGCATCCGCGCCCTTGTAAACAATATTCTGGACTGTCATTTAGCCAACTAACAGATAGCTAATGCACGTGCACGAGCTGCGCGAGCGGTCTAAAGTGTGTTACAGTTCGAGTGGCGGACCCTATATTAAAGGTAATCTCAGTAGATCGGCTGATTTGTGTTTTTGTTTCTTTCGCCATGTAAATTCATATACCAGCACAAATAAAATATCGAAAAGCCGTTCCATTCGCATTATAGTCGTGTGCTTCAAGCTCAAAGGAATGCCGGTTGTTCAGTGCAGTTCGTCATTTTCTTTTCTAATTTTTTCTGGCGCGACATTTCAATATACGAAACGTTGTTGTTGGTCTAGTGCCTTCACTTTCAATGAATGGTACTTAGAGGCAAAAGTTAAATCGTTCTACAAAAGTGGTATTGAAATGTTAGAGCGGCGCTGCAATGATTTCGTTGTTTTTAATGGAAATTACGTTGATGAATTAAGCTAATTTGGAAAGTATTTTCTTTTTTAGGCCCGGAACTTTTCAGTCCATGTGTTGTTGTAAAATAAACTATGTTTTTATATTGTAAAAAAATGTATGAAAAGAAAAAACGAAGTAACAGTAGTCAAAACTGGTCGCCCAGTGCAGTAAAGAAACATTAATCACATCCGCCCATTCCCTGAAGTACTCCGCACTAGGAAACGTGAAAATAGGAGTATTAGTCATGTTACAAACCGATAAGTTAGTATAGGCAAGGAAATCAATACAAAGACTCACCTCGGTCACTCGTTTCAGAGCTTCCCCATAAGGGGTGACTAGCGTTGGCGTCGCATCCGACTAACAGATTTTGTTATTGAGTTCAAGCAAAAGCCTACGAGCCTCCTCGGGCAATGCTGGCCGATCACATGGCAGGTAGATTGAAGCAAGTATGATGCGGACACCATCAGCGGCTTGCACCTCAACAGACGTCACATCTTGTGAACTATGGGATGGGACTAAAAATACATTCATACGTTTTCTAGCTCCAGTAATCTAGGATTACCTTGAGTCCGTTTATAGGGCAGATTGAATTTTTTCCAGTGAGTCTCTTCACCTGGGTGTTCCGCACCCTGCGTTCCTCAGTTAAGACGATGCCAGCTTCCTCCTTCGCTAATAGAACGGGTCGGTTATCCGGTTAGGTTATCTGTGAATGCTGCAGATTAATTTTCACAATCTTCAAAAACATGTTTATTTGTTTGGTTTTCCGGGTTTGGCGTCATCCAGTGTAGTTTGTTCACCAGTTAGTAGTTCGTTGGTACCGGAATACTCCGTATACGCAGAACGGAATATCTTCAACTGGGCCCTCCGTATGCCGAACCAAAGTTTGTTTTCTACTTCCTCCAGTGGTTTAAGGCTATGTTCTGTGATTTGAAAGAGAGACGACAGGTTGTTCTTCTGCAGAGTTTCCACTTTAATGATCAACCAGTTGGTTATCGGCACTGAGCGGTTATGATCCAGCAGGTAAGGAATCAGCTGATTGGCTTCAAACTCCATGTTTGGCCGATGCAGATGCTGGCCCTAGGTCCTCGAGGGATTTCGCTACCTGGAACAAGCTTGAATTTCAAGCTCTTCCAGCGGTTCTGAATTTTGCCAATTCCGTTTAGTAGGAAATGCAATGAAAATTATTGGTCATCGCTTTGATTACACGATAACCGCGTTCCACCTCCACCAAGTCGAAACCTGATGATTGACCCTTCGGGCTCGCCATGAAGTGTTCAATGGTTATGCAAGGCAGCCGTGCCGCGATCTCCGGTAATTTGTCGAGCATTGGTTTACCATGGCTGAAAGTTTCTTTCAATTCTTTTTAAAATGGTCCCGTGCCGCCACACTGAGCGCTGTCTGATCTGAGATCTTGTACTATTTTGTTTCTTTTTTAATTTCTTCGTGCGAGCGGTCTCGTTTTCTAGCTTCTGTCTTGCGGGCGGTTATATTTTATATTACTCAATTTTATTTTTAAAAGATTAGCACAATAGTAGCCAGGCAAAACTACGCCGCCTATGGAAATGTGGTCACTTTTTTAAATCAGAATTTCTTATTTGATTAAAGTAAAAAAGAAAAGAAAAAAAGCAAAAGGGAAATGAACTGAAACTTCGTATGTTTTACTCAATCATAATAGTCAAATATTAAAAATGTGACACGCAAAAGCAAGACTTAAAATCACATAAATTATCTTTGCATCATTCAATTGAATTATAATTCTCCTCTACCTACATAAATAATAATAAACTGCCAGCTTTTTGAACAATTTTTGATTCGAAAATGAGAAATTGCAGAGAAAATATCCATAACAAAAGCTTCCATTTAAATATTTCCTAACTTATAGTGATTTTAAACTAAAGATGAACTGTATATTTGAGTGAGCAAAATGCGAAATCAAATTTATCGGCTCTCATCTGCATTTCCGTGTGAATACAAATAATGACAAAGGCAATGAATTGGAAAGTGAAATAATATGAAAGGCATAAAACAGCAAAACCAACAGTACCAGAGCAGAGTGGAAACGAGCAGGCGTTGATCAAATCGCACAGCACGGGGCAGGTGGAACGAAAGCCGACATGGCAACACATAACTTACGCACAACGGCAACGAGGACGAGTGGAAGCAAACCACTTCGCTCAGATTTATATTGGCTGCAGCTGAAATTGAAGCAAACGAGGCCACATATTTCATATCTGCATTTAATATAACGGGAATGTGAAACAATAAAATGCAAAGGGGAAAATTTAGTAAACAACTTACCATGGGAATGCTTCAGTCATAACGCAACAGCTATAAAAAAGAGTAGCTGGTAATTTTTTTCCTGGAAGTGCCGGCAAAATTTAATTTTAAAGCGTAATTTTACTGAAGAAATTTATAAAAATTCTGCATAGGAAAATGGGAAATTCGCTGCACAAAACTGAAAAGGAAGAACGATTTTGAAACATTCATTGCATATGCGAATGTAGCTGCCATCAAAATTTACAGACTCTTCTCAGAATGTAGTAATTTATTCACAAATGTACAAACGGATGAGTGGAATGAAAGTAGAAGAGCGCATCCATGTAGACAAACTATATGTCAGCTACTATATTTTGTTTTGGCGGCAACTGCCAATTCTGTCGTTTATTTTGCAGTCGCTGATGATAATTAACCAAGGGAAGTTAGACGAGTCAGCAACAAGTGAAAAACTAAAGAACTCTATTATACACCATTTGTGGGTGTGTTTAACTCTTGTTGAGGTAGCGTGAATCAACCGCCAAAATCATACGATTTCTTCCCGCTCATCATTTTATTCTGAGGATTTTTTCAGTCGCAGTTCTGTGTCAGGTAGCAATCGATGGATCGAGTGATCGCCTTAAAGACAAAGTCAACATAATCCAGCCCATGCTCCAATTTGGAGAGATATATGAGCTCAGTTATTAAAATTTGACTTCATGCAAAAGTACGGTGCTGCGGTGAATATTCGAAGTTAAAAGACAACTTATCAGCGATATCTCTTTTCGGGCAGCCTACATACAACAAATGCCTTCGCATTGAGAAAACCACCAGATAGCCTCACGTGAATGGCACTGGACTGGAACCCGCAAGGGAGCAGAGGTCGCAGTCGACCAAAAACCTTTGGAGAAGGTCAATGTTACGCGAACTAGCAGATGACGACATCTCATGGGACAGTGCAAAAAAGTATTGGACCTTATTGGCGAAAAACTCTAGTAATCGATTTTCACAAACTTCTCTTGATACTAATTTCTTATCACCCAGGAAGTTTTGCAATGAGGGAAAAAGGTGGTAATGGCTTGGTGCCGATTCCGGACTATATGTTGGATGAATTAAGTACCGATGTGTGTGGCATGCGTTGTCGTGACGAAATACAACACCTCTTCTGTTGACCATTGCTGCTTCATCGCTAGCTTCAAATGGTCCTGTTGTTAACAGTAGAGATCTGAGTTTAGTGTTTGGCCATACGGAGGCAACTCACAGTAAATGATTCCTTTCTAGTCCTACTAAATATACAATAGAACCTTCCCGACCTTTAGTCCTGGTTTAACCAGCGTTTGAGCTGCTTCATCACGCTTTGGCTACGATCGACTTCACAGAATATTGTCGTATGTGTCATCCCCAGATACCACCCGTTCAAGAAATGAGTCGATTTCATTCCGTGTGGCAAAAGCTTCGCAGATGGAAATTCGTTCCATTCTGTTTTTTGGTGTTAATCGGTGTGGCACCCAAACCTCGAGCTTCTTTTTGAATTCAGCTTTGCGCAAATAGTTTAGAAAATTTTATAGTCAATCTGGGCGGGTACTAAAACCACTAACATGCTGCTCAACTTCGATTATTTCTGTGATTTTATCGACATTTTCGATGACGGAACCAAAATTGCACATAATTAGTTGTTACAAGATAAACACCATTCACAATTTTAGCCACCTGGCTTGCATTTCTCCTTAATCAAAGGAAAACTGTAAAATGTACCGTATTTTCTCATTGTTGACTTCCATTGTTAACACCCTGTAACTCGCAACCGAATGGAACAAACAAAAAACAGCAAGAGAAATTTTTTTAGCGTAAAATGCCACCTTGTCAACGAGCATAAACTTTAAACTTTTTGATTGATTCTTTACAAGAAATTGATCACAAAATATTGTATTTCTCCAACCTACAGTCGGTGTCAGAAAAAAGGAACCGCGATTATTCATGAAGTATAAAAGATATATATATATATATAAATTTTTTACACGAAAGTATGTACAAAAGTCGAGTCGACATTACTCAACAAGCCGTGTAGTTTTCATCGTTGTCGAGTATAACCTGGCATCATCTCCATGCTTTGAACCAACTTTTCTGCCTAGCTCGTCAACAGATTGAACTTGATTTTGCCTACTTGACGCACGAGTTGCTTTAAATTATTCACTGCCCTTCCGGCAAGATGCGTTTTCCTAGTTCCCCACACATTTTCAATGGGGTTGGCGTCTGGGGACTGGGAAGGCCAGACCAATATTGTGACGCCATTTGTTTATTTTGTTGTTTCTCATTGTGTTTTTTCTGAGTGAGAGGTTTTGATGATGTGGGACGGTAGGATATGTTCGCCTCCTTAAGTCGACGTTCGATGGGGTTGATACTCACATCTATTCCCTTTTTAGCAAGAACTGATTGTGCTTGGCGTAGTCACAAAGATGGGGCTCGCTTAGAAAGTTGAATGACCACTTTATCCTGCTTTTTTGTCGTCACCCACTTCAAGCCGTGCTCGGAAAAGTCATCAACATATTTGTACACCTTATATCGCTGATTCTATATCACAACAAACTTTTTTGATTTTTTAATCACTTTTGCAGCCGCGGCGTAAAATAATTTCGGCCCTTTCGAATGCGTGCATAAAAATACCGCCTCAAAAAGCTTCGCGTATTTCTGACTCATTTTTGTTTGGTTCCGTTGACGGGAAAGTTTCGAACGACACTAACCTAAGTTAGCACTGGCGCCATAGTCCTTGAGTGGGACTATTATGCAGCAAAAGGCAGAACGAAATATATCGCACCCTAAATACAAAAGGGTCACAACTCAAAATACTAAGATTTTCAGGAGAGACGAAAAACGTTTTATGTAAAAATTATTGTAATATTTAAAGAAAATATTGTTCCATCATGAAAATATACAACATTGAAGAAGGTTCTACTATATTTTTTCAATTTTATATTTTGTTTGGGAAAATAAAACAAAATTTTGGTTTATGACTCTTTAACTGAAATTGTTTCGATTAACTAGTGATATTATCTTAAGTTGTGCCTTTTTAACTGATAAAATGTTTTAATTTTATAAGTTTCCTAACCTAATTGAACTCACCTTTCACAACTAAAGAGGCACAATGCAAAATAATATACCACGAAATTTATCACTTTTTACAGTTATAGAGGCAGAACTCAAAATAAAACTCTTTATGTGTAACAAAAGTAATCAGCTGTTCTTGAGCCCATTAACGCAACTAAAAATAATTATCTTTAGTTGATCGTGCAAAAGCAACACACTTGATATAAAAATAGACATAACTGTATTTTTCCAGTTAAAGAAGATAGTTATGTGAACGAAATATTTGCAGCAGCTAGAAATGTGTACTCTGAATTAATTTATGCAAAAAACTCAGTTTTGGAAAATTTTGAGTCGTGACCCTTTTGTATTTAGGGTGCGATATCTTGAAGTTACAAGAAAAAAAACCGGGTATTTTCTTCTGACGCATTATTTCTCGCGGTGCAAAGCTATCGGGGTGTTGCTGCCAGACTATTTGTTAGGTTACTATTTTTCCCCTCTGAAATCACATTTCACTAGTACTGGCTTGTACTAAGTATTGCACTCTCCCAATGCAACTTTTTCGTTACAAAAAATTTAACCTTTCAAAAAATAAATTAACTCTTGCCCAAGAAGTGCCCGCTTAAATTTATAAACAAAAAAGTTATAACTACTTACATTTTTTATGTAATTCCAATTCCAGTTACTGTACTTCTGTATTCCAGGTACTGCATACTAATTTTTTTTTGGACTTGGTGGAAAAGTGCTTTGCAAGCGTTTTCTATTAGGAGTAAAAATTTGGCACACTGGCGATCACTACAAACTTGTATTTGGATCTTTTATTTATTTACCTAGTATTCTGTAGTTAAACCAGGGTAAGTGCACTTGCACCAGATAGTTTGTACATTTATTGTGGGAATCGAAGTTTTGAAGAATAGATTTTTCATTTTCAATTTGTTACATGCAGACTCGCATTTATTTTAAGCTGTGTTTCTGGTAAAAGCGACTACATAAATTACTCGAACTTCCCGCAGTTTACCATTTGTTACAATTTTCTGCTGAAAAAACGTAGCTGTCTGCTTGCACTACTTTTGAAAATGCACTGTTTCTCTCGTTTGTAATATATTTTGCCGAAATTCAACAATTACTGGTCTCTAGTGGCTTTTGCCATTAAATTCCATATAGAAGTGTGCAGTTGATTGCCATTTTCAATAGAAATAGTTTATAACAAAATGACTCATATCAAAGAATTGCAAAGTATTACATGCGTATTACATATTTACGCACGGGCACTTACTCACATATTTATTACACAAAAGCGTAAATCTTTTCTCAGTTATGGTGATTGAAATTAAATGTCGTTCCGAAATTCGAGTATTTTTTGTGCATATTTATTGCTGAAAAACATCAAAGCCGCAGAAATATGAATAAAAAATTTCCAGAGAAAACCTTGGAAATGGAATTTGGGATTCACTAGGTAGCTGCATGTCGCATTTTAGTCGAGTTGTTAAATGCACGACAAAACGATAACAGATCAACATTTTGAGCCACTCTGGTTCTTCTTCTTTTTGTTTTTTTGTTGTTTTTTTTGCATGCTCATTACTTTTGTATTATAGTATTGTCGACAAGAAATTATAGTACTGTCACTGGAAATGATACTTAGCATGCCACCTATTGACCTTGTGGCGGAAAATCTGGCAGCGAAATCCGCGAGGAGGCTAGTGGCTGCTTCGGTATTCATCTGCAGAACCTTCGGACACAATCCAATGGGAGAGTGGAGGTCAGGCTGCACAGACTATATGGCTCCGTACTTTAATTGGGAGAGAAGGTTTCGCACTACAATTGAAGAAGAGGGATGTCACAAAAGCATGAAGCATGGCCATAGAACTTTTCACATCTATACAGACGGCTCTAAAACTTTAGACGGAGTGGGAGCGGGTATTTACTGCTCAAAACTAGGGATAAGGCAGCCTATTAAGCTGCCAGACCACAGCAGTATTTTCCAAGCGGAAGTTTTTGCTGTGGGGAACGCCGCGGAGCTAGCCTACACTAGAACAAGAAAAAACTCAACAATTAATATATACGTGGCAAAGCAGCAATAAAAGCTATAAGCTCATATTGTATTAAGTCCAAAAATGTGCGACGCAGCAGGGAAACCATAGAAAGGCTAGCTGTAAACAGTAGGCTGCATATCTATTGGGTACCTGGTCACAAAGGCATTATGGGGAACGAATTAGTAGATGAGATGGCAAAAAAAGCTGTTAGGCTACCATTCGAACAAGAGAACGACATACCAAAACCGCTAAATATAATATGCAACGAAATGGACGACCACATGAAAAGGCGAGTGGAAGCTAGGTGGACTAACCTGACCACATGCAAAACAGCAAAAGTCATGTGTAGAACTAACGACAAAAAACTGACTCCATTCGTACTTACGCTCTCGCGAAAGGAATGCAGAACTATCATAGGTATGCTAACAGGCCACAATCTATTGGCTGCATATGCGTACAAGATAGGGATTGCTAACACGGACAAATGCTCGAAATGCAGAGAGGATGTTGAGGAAACTTTTTGAACGCCTTCTGTGCGTTTGTCCGGCATTATTAAAAACACGTCTAAAATGCCTGGGAGCCCCATTGTTTGAGGGTCTGATGTCTATTTTCGGTATTCATAGAGGTCGGTCTCCACCTGGTATCGCTAGGCACCAAAAAGTCTATGGGTGGCTTATTGCCAACCAGGCTAACCTAACCTAACCTATTGTCGACAAGATGCTAAGCAGCGAGGAAACGTGGACAATCATCAGTGGCTTCGGGAAAAAGAAGATGTTGAAAATGAAGAAGATAGAACGCCACTCTTAAGTAAGGCGACAGCGGTTCCAAGGTGGACGACGGTTCCAAATGAGGAAGAGTTGTTAATCTCCGGACATACCATTGAAAGGTAGATAGTCAAGGAGGAAAGGAGAAAAGTATCAGAAAAAGAGATTGGAAAAATAGAGACAGAGATAGAGATAGTTAGTCCTGTGAGAATTTTCCAGATTCTTTGCAAATCGGTAAATATCCTCCAGTTTTAGAGAACGAATATTACCCATTCTCACGACATCGGAACCCAAAACTCGTAGCCGTGCTCTAGCAAAGGCAGGACACTCACAGAGAAAGTGCTCAGTGCTATCCGCCCCCTCCAAGCAAGACAGGCACATTGGGTCTTCAATGATTCCAATGGTGGTCTTATGCTGATCCCATGGGTTTTGTCCTGTAACGATCCTGTAATGATGCTGTAATGACCATTAAACGAACGTCTTTCCTTCCAAGTTTTAGTAGAAAATTTGATAGTTTTCTTTTCGAACTTGTCACAAAACACTTTGCAGTTCTGCAGCGTTCTAGACCGGACCACCGCTTTTCATGTAGATTGCCTACTTAACCGCTAATCCAATTCATGATTCCTACGGAACTGATTCCGATTATTGGCTCTGGTCCTTGTGGGGGAACCGCTGATCCACGGTTGGCCAATTCATAGGCAATTTCGTTTAATATACCATTGCTGTGAAGACTGTTTTAATGACATATAATTGGCGCGTACACCCTTTTTGGGTGTTAGGGCGAGCTCCTTCTTCTATTGGTTGCGTGCGTCTTGGTGTTGCTCCACAAATGGATGCGTTAGGCATTTTAAGCCTCCTCATCTGCAAAAAAAAAAGAAAACTATAATAGTATTGTAGTGTAATTCATAAATACAGCTCCATTATCTAGCACATCCAATTTTCAAATTAAAAAAAATTGTAAAAATTCAGCAAGTTTTTCATCCGAATTCCACGATAGCGAATAAGAGTTTCCCAAACGATATTTGGTATTTAGCTTATAGCTCATACATTTTTTATAGCTTTAATAATAATTAATGCTGTACAGCTTTGAAGTTGTTAAAAAATCCTGCTGATTTATATTTGACGCTGCTGCGCCGTGCATTTGTTATGGAGAAAATGCGGAAGACTATCAAGGAAAAAATTATAAAAAATCAACGAGATTTTCTAGAAGCTTCAAACTTGCACATTGCACAATAAAATTTATGGAACTATACGAGTGCGTACTAAAAATATTTTCTGTTGAAAACTACGTAATTGGGATGGAAAAATTTGTGGAATTTTTTTTATTTTTGTCAAAATTATTTAATATTCTCAATGTCTAAACTTTTGAAAATTTTATTATATTAATATATATTTATATTTTTGTATTTATATTTATATTATTAATGATACTTTTACTTTTTGCAGGTTTCTCTCAATTTACATTCTGGAGATAATGGAGAACTAATCCTGGTATCAAATCCTGACCATATAACTACTACTGTGCGTTTCAGCTTTGCTCCTGTCTTTATGTTTGAGTGACTACCTCAAAAATGGGGTGCGTTTTGATTTAAATAGATTAGTGAGCAAACAAAATTGGAAGACAAAAATCAGCATCAGTTCCATAAATTATAAAAACACTCTTAAGCAGAAATAGCGGAGGAAGCGCTCACCACTGAGATACACTAATTCAGAATAAGCATTGCTTTGGCCCATATTGAAGGATATACAGCATAATTTTGTATAATTCCATTAAAACAGCGAAAGAAGCGATAAATTGTCCATCAGTCGTAGGAAATTTTTCGGCGATAAGATCTAGTGATGAAACGGTTTTCTTCTTAATCGTGTTGCTTAATTTAAATGCTGGTGTATACCGAATATGGGCGAATGACCGATTAGCCCAACTACCGCGCGAATTTTTCTTTTTTGTAAAAACAAAAAAACATATTTGTTATTTAAAAAACTATTCAATAAAATAATATCAATAAAAAGTCCACTACTACAGTAGATTACTTGATTACTTTTGGAGTATTATTTGGACGAAAAGTGGTAAGGATCACAATGATGAATGATGGAAATTAAATGGCTCAAAGTATTAATTTTTCTATGAAATTTGCGTGTTTTTGAATTGGAATTGCTTTGCACTGAAAAATATATATATTTTTAACGAATTTACTAGTTCTATTTATATACAGCGGTCAAAAAAAATATTCGACATAAGTAATATTGTAAAATTTATTATTTTGTCAATAAAAACTGTTAAATGTTAAACTTAACCAAAGGAAGGAACACAAAGTTTTATTAAGGAACCAAAATGTAATATTCAGTACAAAAAATGAGATTTCAAAACAAAAATGTAAAAAAATTCATGACTTAAAAAATAAATAACAAAAGCAAGCAAAAAAAGTATTCGACAATGGTAATATTTTTAAAATGTATTAATGATACTAAAACTTTAGTAGCGAGTTGCTTTTCCTTGTCGGCGTATGACCTCTCTCAAACGATCTGGTATAGATTTGACCAATGTTTGGGTATATTCTGGGCCAATTTGGCTCCATTCCTCCTGCAGGATGACTTTCATCTGGTTCTTGTTTGAGAACTTGCGATTTCGGATTATTTTTCCAAATGACTCCAAAGGTGTTCAATTGGGTTAAGATCTGGGGACTATGGCGGCGTTTTTATTATTTTTGGACAATTATAGAGCAGCCAAAGCTTTGTATTAATCGCGCTATGTTTGGGGTCATTGTCGTGATAGAATTTAAATCTATTTGACAGACCTAATTTTTCTGCGCTTGGCTGAAAATTTTGCTTTAGGAGATCAATATATTTTCGGTGGTCCATGATCCCATCAATAAATGCTAAATTACCAACACCTGGTGCCGCCATGCATCCACATACCATAACACCACTTCCACCATGTTTCATCGTTGGTACCATATTTTTTTCTTTCAATTCTGTGTTAGGCTTACGATACACCAGAACTTTGCCATCACATCCATGCAGCTAATAAAACACCCTGTATATTAGAAAATGACAAGAATACTGCATTTTATTAAATAGTAGATCTATAGAAAGTTATGTTAATGTTATTACCTCATTTCGAGGATGCAAACAACAGATCTAAGATTACCAGATTTAGATCAAATAGCAGCAGAAACACGATTCTTGCGCGTAATGAAAACTGGGCTCGGTGCTAGTTTTGAGGTTGTCGCAAGTACTGGCATTTTTTTCCATAGAAATTTAAATATATTTTTTAATGATAGCAATCCAAGTTTGTTTGTTTTTATTTGATTAATTAAATACACTTTAAAGCTATAAGTTTCATAAAAAAACAAAAAAATTTTCGTTTTTTATTTCTTTTGTGTACACCCGCTGGTTCGGTCCTACACTATTTTGGAGCCTTTGCAGCGTCATAACATCATTTAAGCAAGCATTGTTTTACAGCGTCCAATACAAGCATATATTGAGTGTCGATATTGCCTCCTCCGATGTAATTTTATTCGTATTTAGCATCACGAAATTAGTTCCTTCACCGACTGTTTCGTAGTCTTTATTAAATCATTCTTTATTTAAAGCTGTGGGTTCCGCATGAGGTTCACCAATCCATTGCTAGTTTCAGATTGAGGGATTTGCTGTAATGGTTCTACTTCCCGAAGCAAAGTTGCAATGAATTGAATATTGGATGCATCATCAGCTATCTGTAATCGTAACTCCGAAAGAGGACCTGATATCGTCACATTTCAAGTCAAATGATTTCTCAAACAGTTTCTGAAATGATAACTGAATAGAAGTTGCAATGAAGAGCTAAAAAGCATACTGCATTTTGCAGGCCGATATTTTGCAGCGTCTCCTAATAGTTTCTCCACGTGCAACAATGTGGCTTAAGGGATTTTTTGTAGTTCGATTTAGATTTTATTAGCGCCGCACAGTTTGGCGGAAGGCACATTACCGATATGTGGCCATGGTAGCTCTTTTTAATCAATTTCAAACGTTTATTAATAAAAAAAAATGGTTACAAATGTAATCTTCAAAATAACAGCCACGCTAGCAACAAATTTTTCCCATCTCTCAGGCAATTTGTGGATGCCGCGCCAAAAAAATTGGCCGTCTTTGGCCGCAAACCAATTATCAAGCCATTTTTTGGCTTTTTCGTGAGAATTGAAGCGCTGCTCGGAAAGTGCGTGGCCCATCGATGCAAACCAAAACAAAGTTTGGTGAGTAAGCAGCATGCACCAGCGGTTTCCAATCGTATGTCTTCACCAATTCCCGGGTCGCTCTTGTTCGATGTGGCGGTGCATTGTCACATTGTCAGTTCATGCGGCACCCATCTTCCGACCTTTAAAATCATGCCCATGTCTTTCAAACGTCTGAAAATGGGTTTTTGGGTCACTCCCAACTGCTCTGCCATCATTTCTTGCGTTTAACCATCATCTTCATCCAACAATGCTTGCAATTCGTCGTCCTCAAACTTTTTCGGTGGCCGGCCACGGTCCTCGTTCTCCACGCTAAAATCACCACTTCGGAATTTTTCAAACCACCTGAAACACTGTGCTCCACTTAGAGCATGTCCATCATAAGCTTCTATAAGCATTTGATGAGCTTGAGAAGCGTTTTTCTTTAATTGATAACAAAAAATCAACGATGTCCGCAAATCATAGTTTGAAGGCAAGAAATTCGATATTTTTAAGAGCGACAAAAATGCATTGATTTATGAAACGTAAAAAACAATCAACTGAATATTGTTGATAGATGACAGACGAAAAAAACAAGACATTTGGGAAGGTTTAAAATTACTCCTAGCAACACCTATGGACTAATAGCAGAAAGTCTCATTTCATAGGTATATACCTATATCATAGGTACATTGTCTTCTTTGGGACAGCATGCAGTATTATCAATAAGAAGAAGTGCTTTCTCCGGGAGATTTTGCGCATGCAGCAATTTTTTTACCTGTTCATTTAAACAATTTCTATTGAAAGAGGATTTCTTCTTAGAAAAAAAATGTACATACCTCTGGAAAGAATATTCTGAGAAAACATTCTTCAAATAAAGCTAAAGTCATCCAAGTACTTTGTTTTCCAGGCAACCGGCATATGAGTAAAAAATTTGCATGCACATGGATTAGGCGATTTCTCATTTAGTTTTATTTTACGACTTCCAGCTCCATTCCATTTGTACAAACAAGGAACGTTATTCTCTCCTTAATGATCGTTTACAGAAGTTTGAATAGGTAGAAACTTGCAAAATAAGCCAGATTCAACGGCATTGTATATCTTGTCTTTTGTCAAACTTAAATCTATAAATGATTTGTTAAAATTTTGTTGGTGGCGTCTTATTATTTGATAATTTTTCTGCGCAAATTTTTAGTCATCGCCTCTTTTTAAAGTCTGCAACCCAATCATTGCTAGCGTAGAAGTCTCCATGCTTTTCCTGAATTTTGGCATGCAATGTCATCACTTGTCATTGGTTAAGGTTTTGGCCCCCTGATCCCCAAACCAATTGAACAGCACCTTTTCCATTTTTGTAAACTCAGAATTCTAATCATTTTCCTTTTACCTGGACCGGATTCAGATCGCAAAACAAACTTCTTTATGAACTGTTAATTTTTTTAATACAATGTAAAAGAAATTCCCACATTTAATCACACAATTCCCACATTTAATTTATGTCAGCTGTTTCTTTTATTGTAAGCAGCGTAGATCTCCTCTTTGCCATTATGAGGCCACACCATGCAAAACTTCGCTCAAAACTGTAATTTCGTCAGCAAATAAATTATACGCTACTTCCTCTAAATCCATTCAGCTTATTGAATTCAATAAATGTAATTATGTCATGTCAGACTGGCACCGACGATATTTCCTCGAGCTTAATTATCAAAAATACAACGTAAACAGAGCAAAGGAGAAAGAGAAAACAAAAAATGATGTAAATATCGAGGTGGAATTTTCTAATGTCGCACGTATTGAGATTTTATTTTTATTGTTGTGGAAGTGGTTGCATATTTCCACTGAAATAATCCTAATTACTACCACTGTGATGATGTCTTTTTTTTTTTTTTTTTTTTTTTTTTTGTTTTCTAAGTCAGATCCATTTGGTGAGGTCCAAGTATAACAGCAAATCCTTTATCTCGATGTCTGAGATCTCCTTAATTTGCTGTATGAAAGACTTACCGAAGGGGGCGAAGTCGTGCCCTATAAAGCCGGACATTCACATAAGTAGTGGAAACGACTTTCCATCACCCCTCCTCCTTGACAGCTTCTGCAGATGGGATTGAATGGGAGGTTGAGTCTGGCTGCATGCTCCCCTACTTTCCAATGACCTGTAAGGGTTGCAGTGACGCGTGAGATGTTTGGTCAAGAACATCCTAACAGATCATTCGTCCTTTGGATTTTGTACGACGGCCATGTGTTTTTTGTTGTAATATATGTAGTTAATTGCTTCCATCTTCTTTCGCCTAAAGCATGCTAGTGGAAAGCAATGGATGCTTTTATTGTGTTTAGTGGGAGGGAGACTGCCATCGCCTCTGTTAAGTCTAGTGTCAAACCTTTTCTTGCTAGTATTGAGTACACAATGAAAAAAAAGTGTGGTGTGTAAGTAACGAGTTTTTACTGCTGAGTATCTAAAGGCTGTTGGGAGTTTCCCGAAGCGTTTTGGGTCACCCTTACATTATTGTTACTGTTTTGGTTATAACCTCCATTTTGGTGGTTATTTCCTCTATGGTTTCCTCTGTTGTTTCCTCTATTATTACCTCTATAATTATTATATTGGTAATTATTATTCTGGCCATTATTGCGGTTGTTGTTATTATAATTATTATTATTATAATAACCTCGACCATTGCCTCTACCATTGCCTCTACCGCGATAATTATTCCTGTTGTTATAATTACCACGGCCCCTTTGGGCGAGCAATATTGAATTGGGATTGCCTGTCATTTCGGTACTACATTGTATATACTTTGTGACGGCTTCATCCATTGTTTTGAAATTGCCTGTCTCGAGGATTGTTTTTAACTTTCCGTGTTCACAATTTTTAACCATTGCGTTAATGGCTTCTTTAGTGCTGAATTTGTCAGCATGTTCGGCTGATAGGCCTTCGTCAATATACGAAGCTTCCAAAAGCTTTCGTAAATTGTCAATTTCTGTCGTGAATTTTTCGGCAGTTTTCCCTTTTTGCATTGTTTTAGGCAATTTGGCTTTTACTACGTCGGAAGTTTCACCAACTATAGTATCTTGCAATTTTTTGATTATTGCATTAATTGTCGTTTCATTTTGGACTTTGTATAGAGTTGAGCCAACAATTTTTGACTTAATGACCTCAACAGCTATTTCTTCGAATGTGCCTTTTGTCAGATTTATTAACTTCAAAGCTGTTACAAATCTTTGAAGATGTATTTTCTGTCCATTGAATTCTGGAATGGCATTCGATATGTCCTTTATGTATGCCCTTTGGGCGCTTACATCCGTCATGATGTTTTCTTTTGTGTCTACTGAGCTTGTGCTAGAATTCAATCCTTCTTCCTGTTCTATCTCATTATCTTCTTCAGATAAAGTGATTTGTGCAGGAATTGTAAGATCTTTTAGGTCGTTTTCTTTTATATCAGTTTCTTCGTTTGATTCAGGATCTGAATCTAAATCTGTTTCAACTGATTTCTGATCTTCTTCTCCATGTAGTGTTAATGGTGAATTTAACACTGTTGGAATGAAAATATCTAGCTGATACTTTTCTTTGACGTTATATAAATTTGAACGTAATTTGATCAACAATTTTGATATTTTTGACCAGTTAGTTTTATTTATTATACGTCTATTATCATGCACTAATATTCTTGCATCATTAAATGTTTCTACAAGAATTTTCGCATGTTTATTTAAAGTATCCTTTTGTATTGACCTATTCTGGCTTACACATTTGTAAGATTTATCAAATTTTTCTTTTAGTTCACGGATATTTAGGGTTAGTTGCTCCCATTCCATGCCTGGGATTCATTATGTATATGTATATATATAAAATTTTTTATTTTTTTTTTTTTTTGTTTTTTTTTTTTATTCTTTATACATAACTTTTATGACATTTATTTGTCCCAATATTTCGTGCTTATCTATCTCTGAAAATACCCTGCAATTCTTTACCGTAGTCAATACTATTCCCTTTGGGTGCTAGTACAGTGGTAAAGGGGGGGAAAAGTCTAAGTTATACTTTTCCATGTATTCACTTTCTAAATCATAGATAAGTATGGGTTCTACTCTGTTTTTTAGTATAGACAATACCCTGTTCTGGAAATCGGGTTCATTTGTCATTACTATTCTAATGCATTTCTCCGTATTCATATTTGATTTTTTTTTTCTTTATTTATCAAATTCATGTTTTTTTTTTATATATAAACACATTACCATGAGAATCGTGTGTGCTTGTATATTATTTTCAGATCTTATCAAGATCGTTAGCTTGGCTTAAGGATCTCTTTTTTATACATTTATTATGTAGGATGTAAGCTTTGTAAATAATATATGCACACATAATAATAACGATTATCAGTAACAATATGTTTGTTATTTTCATATCAGTATTTGGCGATTCTATTTTATTTATTACATTTGCAGTGGAGTCCACTGTTTTGGTATCAATTAACCCCATTCTGGGTGTTATTATATATATATCGTCAGATTTACTTATACTGTTTCTGCTCATTTATTTTAGTTTTGTTATTTCTAATGTTAATGTTCATTTAGGACTCAATTTTAATTTAATTAGTTTCTCCTGATTCGATCAACAGCGATCTCCTACCTAGTGGTTTGTATGGCTTCACGGGCCATACTCTAGCGGGCAATGCAGTTATCGCTTCCGCTTACTATATTTGTCTTAAATTAATTACAATATTTTTTTTTCTTATGTATTATATAAATATATCTAAATTCTGCTGCTGTTGATCGTCCATCTGCACCAGCTGGTCTTCGCCGGATCTGGCTCGCTGGCGCTCCCTCGTTGACGCAAGCGGCGGGGTGCCTCTCGCGTTTGATGTCTCTAGTTGTTGTTCGTCTTGGTGTTCGGATCCGCTGCCGTGCAGTGCTCGCACGTGTATTGGCAGAACGCACTGTCCAATGGTCCCTCGCAGTCGTCTGGGCACTTCTTGGCTGGTTTACTGAGCTGGGCTTTTATTGCTCCTGGCTGGTTTAATTTGGGAATAGTGTTATCAATTGTTTTTATATGTCTTTGTGTGGTGGTAGAGGTTGAATGCTTATGGTTTGCCTTCTGGGCTTAATCAATCTGATCTAGCTCGGCTTGTAGTGCTATTGTTGCCTCCCAACGTAATGGTGGGTTGGTGGCAAACAATAGTTTGAGAATTTCCGCCTTCCTCTTTTGGAGGCGTACTCGTATGCCGCTTCTTCCGGCTTTTTTTCTTTTTGATTACTGCATTCATTGAACCTCTACTCACTCAGACAAGAAAAATGTAATTTCCAACGCTGCTCCTGCTCTTTGCCTTTTTGCGATGTAAAGTTGTCCAGCCTTTTACGATGTAAAGTTGTCCAGCGTCCAGCTGCTTCAATACTTTGTAGATGTGGTTGGCATAGCTTTCTTTCCTCCTGCCGCTTGACTCCAGGGCTTATTTTCTGTGTCCTGTCACGGTCGCCATGTATTGATCATAATCAAAGAAATTCTGTTTGTATTAATCGTAATCGACTCGTTGCTACGAGTGTGTTTTATTGAATGCTCTTCAGTTGTTACAATTTGGTTCTTTCAGCTAAAGACAGCGTGGCTGCGCTGTCAGGGACGCCGGCAGAGGCGCGGTCAGCTTATGTATAATTCTTTATGTATTGTTTACATAAGAACGTCTAAGGGCTGACGCGGGTCGCAACGGCGGGGAGGAGGTAATATGTTCACTTGGTTGTTGAACCGTCGGCGCATGTCAAATATGCCTACGCGGCAATGTCCATGCAGGGCAATGTCCAAGGGATCGTATTACCACAAGTGCTTGCACATTGTTTATATGAATATTGTAGTCAAGTGCTACAATGTGTTTGTAATAATATTTATGCATTCAACTGAGTACAGTGAGCATTCGATAAGTGAACATACTACAGTGTATATTTTTCTTCGGACTTCTTTATAAAACACTCAACAATAGTCTTTATCTGTACTACTAATTTTTAAATAAATTTTTTTTCCTTGAGTTAAATTTTTTCCTTAACACTATTTCACAAAGAGCTTTCCCGGACTCTGCAGCTACTATTTGTGATTTTATGCACAAGGGCAACATCAACAATGTGGTCTTCTGTTTATTTACCGTAAAGTTAAAGTTCACTAATTTGTTGAATTAAAGTTTACCTCCCACTTGTTGATGCTTTATTTTTGCTGTGGCATATTTTGCTGTTTTTGCGGTTTCCAGCTGATTCCTTTCTGTTCTCCGTAACTTGTTAAGTTTTTATGCAATTTATGCAGTGGTTGTTGTTCACTTTACTTGCTCATGTTTTTTGTCCCCACTTCGGTTAGTTAGTTTTTGTAGTTAGCAAAATCCCTACATTGCCAGACAGGTGGTCACTGGGCACTAAAGCATTCGCTTGAGCGAACGTGCAAAATACTTGGTAATATGATTGTATGTACATATAAGAAAACATTGAGGCGAGTAAATATGTATGCGTTAATATATTATATGTGACATAGAGATTAGTAATCCAGGATTTCTTCTGTATTGTGGATACTAAATATAATTCAGTTTTTTTAATAAATAGTGGACAGGTACAGGGCAAGCGGAAGTAGCACTAGACAATGACGAGTATTTTGTATGAAGAAATGTATAAAGAATTGCACGGTAAGCTTGACCTAAATCTTCCACTGTACCACTGCTCGCTGTTACTGCGCTCATGTGAATGCTTTAATCAGGCAGAGATACCATAAAATGCCGAGTAGGATAAAAATAAATAAGATGAGTAATAAAAATTGTGTACCAAATTAGATATCAATTCGGGCGTACAGTAATTTAGGAGCCTGAAAACCATGCAATACACACAAAAAGATTGGCTTCAAGCGCATTGAGGAATCCGAATTGAAGTTTGCTTGGGATAAAAGTGTAATCGCAAATGAAATTTCAATTTAATTTAATTGCAAAATGTTTTGCAAAGTATCCACTTTGACGACGTTTTATTTCCAAATCTTGCACCACTCTTTTCGTGACCGCTAACCGTTAAACGGGCGTAGCAAGGCCTCTAATGCGATATTGTTTTGGTAACAATGCCATCAATCAACCCAACTTGTTTCGGTTCATTTATTTTGCGGTCATAGAATACACGGGCTTGAATAAAGCGTCCTTTCAATAGAAGTGAAGTACAAAACTCCAAAAAAAAAACCGTTGAAATGAAATGAGATGCGCAAAGTTTGAAAAGCAAGAAAGTGAATGGCAAGTGAATTAAACATTAGATAAGGCGGCAATAAAGAATTGTAAAAGCGAAATGAAGGCGACCAAAACGATTAAGAATTTCAAATAGGCTTTGGCCTCAACTTTAGTAGGATGCGTTTATTTCAATTGAATTTTACTGCGGCTTAAGTTGCTAGTAGCTACTAGGAAAGCGCTGCGTGCTATTCAGACCGAATTAATATACTTTGTGTTTCCATTGTAGGGTTAATGGAGTTAAGCTCGCTGTAGATAGTAATGTTGCAATGGCTACCCACTCAGCGGCGGGTATATATAAACTCCCGCTTGCTATTGATTTACCGAAGCACAAAGGCTGCGCCCCCTTTTTGACATTAAATATTCACAGTTGCATGAAAATGGATACTTGCTGCTATACTCAATACTGAGCAACCTTTAATGTATACCTAAATTGCGTTTCATAGCTATAGCACATAGCACAGGCCCTGTGTACAAGTTGTGACAACTTATTGTTTAATTATTTAATTTTAATAACTTTGTTTTTTAAGTGAAACTTCTTCGACGTCGATGGGCGAGCGAGAATGGAGAGTAAAATTTTAAGACCATGCAACGTTTTGGGCATTTTCGTTCCGCGAGAGAGAGAGAGAAAAGATATAACGTAAATGAAAAGGAGAGAGAGAGCTATACCATATATATACCTTAGATTCACTTTATACTATTTTTCCTGAGCTTTTGCTTACGGTTGCTAATTTCTAGTGAGAAATAACACTGCCTACTTTTTGGCGCTTGTTTGTTAGTGCAAACTGGTAGAAAATATATTTTTTTCGGGCGTTTTTTGGTTCCAATTTTTTTGGCGTTTTTTTTTGGTGCCAACTTTTTGGCGCTTATTTCCGTTTCCTGGCTAGTGTTTGTGCGTACTATAAAGTGCTATCCATTCCGGCGTCGGATTTATTGGTATTGCCTTGCGGTAATTTGTGCGGTTGCTGCGGTTCTGGAATTGCTGCGTTTTTGCGGGTGATAAACGTTCGGAGTAGTGCGCGTTGTTGCCACGGTTTGTGTCCGGCGTTTACCTACACCGGTCGACCCTTCCCCGTTTTTTTGTAAATTTTGTCTATTTGTATTCTCTGCAAATGTTGTGAATTTATTTAGATATATATTCTCTCTCTCTCTCTCTCTCTCACTCTCTCTTTCTGGGTCTGCCTTAGGTTAGGTTAAATGGCTGCCCTAGCTAAAGGGCTCACTTGGACAAATGTTAAGAAATTCGTCCGTTGTGGTGCCATATATGGGAGAGGAGAAAGGAGATGGGAAGGAATAAGGAGCCTTGGGATTAGAAACGAGATGTATGGTCATCAACATTTTTACGATATCGCCGACGGGAGCTGATTTGCGTTCGTAGTTAGCCGTAACAAGCTACTAATGAACTTCACCAAGTTTTTGATATTTACACCGGCTATATCCGCAGGCGTAGCGAAAAAGTGAGAGCCCAGATTTCTAAGTCTTTGCCAGGCGAGAGCAGGGCAGCTGAGAAGAAGGTGTTGAGATGATTCCACCTCGTCCTCTAGACAGTTTCTGCAGAACGGACTTGAGGCAATCCCAAGTCTTACGGCGTGAACACCTAACGGACAATGTCCGGTAAGGATGCTCACCAAATTTGAGAGCTGGGGTTTTTTTAGCCTTAGGAGTTCCCTTGAGCGTCCCCGATCTACCCGTGCCCAGAAGGATCTCGCGACCTTGCACGTTTGCGCACTAGCCCAGCGCTCGCTGAGTTGACTCGAGGCCCATTTTTCCAGGAGCAGACCACAGGTTCTCAGGGGAACCCCAATATTCTCATTTCGCGACGAAACCGTCTCCAAAGTTCCCTGTCTAGCCAGCTCAGCAGCCCAGCAGTTTCCCTCTATGCCGCTGTGCCCGGGAACCCAAATGAGCCTGATGATGAAGTATTCGGATGCAATCGAGAGAGAAAGCAGACACTCCCCGACCAATCTCGAGCGCACAAACAGCGAGCCCAAGGCCCTAATTGCCGATTGGCTATCGGAGTAAATATTGGTCTGCCTTCAAAGTTTCACTTCTGTTATGTGTACTACCCTAAACGCACTTTTTTTTGTGCGTTGAATTAGTTTTAAAGGTGACACACAGATGGCGCTATTTATCACTTTATCGCGTTGGCAATACTGAATATATATTCATGACAAAGCCTCATCCCTAGGCTTTGTTTATCAGTATCTGTAATTTCGCTGAAGTATAAACAACGCAGTGTTTTCGTGCTCCGAGTATGTCAACTTTCGTGCCGTCGAAACGCAATTTGCGGGAAGCTTTGCTTTTCTGCTTCAATTTGAAAAAAAATACAGCCCAAGCCCGTGAATTGCTGCAGGAGGCCTACCCAGACCATACTCCGTCGATTTCAACATGTGAGTACTGGTTTCGACGATTCAAAAGTGGTGATTTTCACACCGAAGACAAGGAGCGTCTTGGCCAGCCCAAAAAGTTCGAGGATGCGGAATTGGGGGAAATGGTAAACGAGGACTCGTGCCAAACCCAAGAAGAGCTTGCTGAATCATTGGGCGTTGATAAATCAACCGTTTGCAAGCGTCTAAAAGCGATGGGAATGATCCAAAAGCAAGGACATTGGGTCCCGTACGAGTTGAAGCTGCGCGACGTCGAACGGCGACTTTTTACGTGCGAATTGCTGATCGAGCAACAAAATCGGAAGGGTTTTTTGCATCGGGTGGTGACTGGCGACGAAAAATGGATCCACTACGATAACCCAAAACGCAAAAAATCATGGGGTTTGCCCGGCCACGCATCAACGTCGACGGCCAAGCAGAATATTCACGGCAAGAAAATCATGCTCTGCATTTGGTGGGATCAGGTCGGCGTCGTATATTTTGAGCTGCTCCAACCGGGCGAAACAATCATGGGGGATCGTTACCGACTGCAATTGATGCGTTTAAGCCGGGCATTGAAAGAAAAACGGCCGGAAACGGTAAAAAGGCACGACAAGGTTATTTTGCAACATGACAACGCTCGGCCGCATGTTGCTCAACCTGTCAAAACATACCTTGGAACGCTTGGCTGGGAAGTGTTACCCCACGCGCCGTATAGTCCAGACATAGCTCCCTCCGATTATCATTTGTTCCGGCATATGAGTCTCGATTTGGCGGACCAGCGGTTCTCCTCGTACGAGGCTACCAAAATATGGGTTGAGTCATGGATAGCCAAGCAGCGGCCAGAATTTTGGAGAAACGGCATCCGGAAATTGCCCGAAAGATGGGCGAAAGTTGTAGCTAGCGATGGCCAATACTTCGAATAAAATATTTTGTACCGTTTTTTCACAATAAAGCCCCAAATCTTCGAAAAAAACCTTTAAAACTAATTCAACCTCCAATAAAAGTAATCAACTTCATGGAATTTAGATTGAATGGATCTCCGCCAATAAGCTTTGGGTCTTGTGAATTCAACTTAGTGCCATCCAACTAATACAGATTCGGGTTACCGGAGGGTGTGCCCCACCCACCTCCGCTTACTTTCCCTAATTTCAATATTTATTAATGCATGAATGAATTTAGTTAATTTAGCCCCTTTTGCGACCGCAGTAACTTCCCTGCAGCCAAGCAGGGACGAGATCCAGAGACAGATAGGTCTTCCCATCTCTGGTTTATCTAATTCAGTGATAATTGACTGCGCCCTAGTGTTATTAAAAGAGGCTCAGGAGTGGTGTGAGCCCCGTTGCTCGGCTCCGGAACGAGTTCGGGTCCAGAAATCGGCCAAGAAGGTGTTAGCATCCGTTTTTCGAAATGCGAAGGGAATTTTGTTTGTGGATTACGTGCAAACTGGTAAAACAACAGATTTGGCCACTAGCGATTTCTTTATGTTTCCAGACCTACAAAAATGTATGCGCGCAAAGCGTTTTCCATCAAATGTTGAGGTCTTAACAGCTGTGGAAACACCCTTCCAGAAACTCCCTTCAGGGATGAAATTCATAAATTAGAATCTCGTTGAAACAAGTGTAGTCATGTTCGGGGAGCATATACTGAATAATAAAGTGTATTTCAAGCCACGAAATTGTTTTTTCCTTATCAAACCGCAAAACTTATCGAACAACCTAAACATTTCTGCTTAAACTACACGGGCAATACTACCAAGAGGAAATGAAGGCTCAGCACTTTGCGTTTGAGACATGGTTCCAGCTTCACAGTCAGATTTCATTAGTGACTCGCCTGTGTGCAGGATAACGACATGGAAGCAGAACCCATTCCAAACATCAGAGAGTCACTCTCTCCAATGGGCGATGGCATCGTGAAATTCCCTCCGGTGGTGCATAAGCTCAGCAGGTTGGAACTCACCATCTGCCTCTATATCTGGTTGTAGGCTGCTAGTAAGAGCATGCATTTTGTGCACTGCATTCAATGGCACTCAACGCAAGTCCTATCGGTGTGTAAAATGTGCTTATATATAAAAAACTTTTTTTTTTTTTTTTTTTTTTTTTATATATAAATAAATAAACATCAGACCATTTTTTACATTGATGATTTATAGATTTTCCATTTGGTAGTGCATGCCAGATATGAAACGCACAAGCACGTTCGGCTGCCATGTGGAAATAACTAATATCAATTTAAAAACCCATTTCTATCTAGACACAGAGACATATAAACACAAAAATATGTATATGAAAATATGAAAATGTGAATATTTGCATTTATTTGTTTATGCAATATTTTATTAAAGTTGCAATACAAGTAGAAAATTTACTCAATTCATTTGAATTTTATTGGGTTGGCCGATATTCTGATTACAGATTACAAACATATAAATATTTTAATAATGTTTCAAGGCAACATTCAGCCAAGGATACGCACATTCAAAACCAAATGCACATCTAAGGCCATATAAAATGTATTTGACAGGGAAAATATGCGCACAGATATATTTCGTATGAAAAGAGGCTTCGCTTTAATCAACTTAATTTTATTCTGCAAGGTTTCACTTCATTATATGCAGGCCACATCGCCAACGCAGACAGACAGAACAGACTACTCCATGCACTAGGGGACTAGAACTTCATTTAAGTAACTGTTGTTTGCAAGGGAATTCATATATGTATGTGTATACATTTGAGCGTAATGCCCACAAATATAATCGAAATGATATTAAGAATCGATTTACCTGTCTGCCGTTCGTTCGTGCACCCAGAAATTCATACGAAAATTGAGATATCTCAACAAAGTTCGGTGTGTGGAATTTATTATTTTGCAACCTTCTGGTTATACTTAAAGTAGGTGCTGTGTTTTTTCGTATAAATGGGCGGTTAACAAAAACTGTGTCTACTGATTAAGGTAGCAGTTTTTATCTCAGCATTCTTGATTATTGCACTGCCACTGGCCGTTGCTCTGTTGTTAAAGTTTGGCCGAACTTGATTTTTCCAATTTCTACGGTGCAAAGTAGAAATCAACTTTAACAATTTCAACATATAAGGAGTATATACAAGTTGGCGCAGAATTAATCATCCGTTTGTGAATAACTTTTTTACTAACTAAGAAAAAGATTTGAAGTAATGGAAATTTGTATTTTGACCTTTAGGCGCTCCATTGCTTGTTTGTTTGATATACGGCTGCTGTACAGTTCACAAGTCTGAAATATGATTTATCTTCAGCGCTATTTGCAAAAATTATAGATATTCCAATAGGATAATTAATTTTGCACCACCTTGTATAAAGATTTTTATTCACGAGAAATTCATTTTTGAGTCTTCTAATAGCTTTACGTTATGTAGGCCATTTTACTGAGTTTAATCTTTTATTTTTTCAAACACAAAAGCAAAAAAAAAGAGTATTTTAGTAAAGAAAACAAAAAAAGTGGTAATGCTAAATTTAAATTATATCATATATACTTACACAAGGTGGCCAAGAATTAATCACCCGTTTGTGAAAAACTGTTATACTAATTTTTTAAAAGCAAATTAAGCATCAGGTGGCAGGCAGAGAATTTGAACACTCTTTATGGATCCATTCAGTACATTGTAGTTACTGGTTTGAGTTTTCGCCGTGTTACTGCAAAGTTATTCCTAAAGGGGGGAGCCTGGTTTATGAGGTCTAAACATTGCATCTCTTTGCGATTTATTTTTTTTAAGGAAAAAATTAATTTAGCACTGCAAAGTTTTTTCTATCTTTTAAACGAACATTTAAAAAGTATAAAAAGTTTTTGTACTGGTTAAAATAAGTTGCAAAAAATGTTTAACATAGAAATTAGTAGAGCGCTGCAACGCTGGAGTTTCCAACTGGCGTACAAGATACAGCTCGTAATTATTATCTAAAGCAAAAAATTCAAATGGATTTCTAATTATCATGATTTTTTATTCTAGATGAACTAAGAAAACTGAGAGAAATTCCAAAATTTCAACTTTTTGGAGGTTTTAAAGAAAAAAATGCCTTTCTATAAAAAAAAAATTCACTTCAACTTGGTATAAAAATCTTGAAAAATTTTTTTTTATCTATTTTGCTAGTTCAGATAGAAGATAATTTAATACTGAAGGGAACAAGCTATGATTCATTTCAAAAGGTTCATTAGTTTTTTTCATTCATGTACGCCAATTCAAAGAAATCATAAAAATGAAAAGTCGAGAAAAGAAGATAAAGTTTGTACTATAGCTGTAGTTTGGCTTTGCATCTACGGAAATATTGAGAATTAGGCTCTGTAACTTTGTGTGAATATTCTGAAATGTATTAGGAATCGCTTTAAACGAAAAAAAAAAAATATTTTCTTGACCTTATAAACCAGGCTCCCCCCTAAAGTACCCGAATTTCGCGCAAAAAAGGGACCGCGTTGGTATTGCCAAATGTATGATTTCCAAAGCTGAGTCCGTCCCAATATTTATCAAACGCATCTTAACTAGAGACGAGACGTAGATTTATGAGTACGACACGCAATCCACAAATCAGGCTAGTAGGCGAGGGTGTCAAGAGCTCCGAATTAACCAAGACTAAAAACAATACACGTCGTTTTCAGTCAAAAAAGAAAGCGACGCTCACGGTTTTTATGGCTTGCAACGGTATTATAAACCACGAATTTTGGCAGAAGGTCAGACAGTTGAAATTGAAATTTGAAAAAGTCGAGCCAAGGAGCACTAGAAGATTTGTTGGCTTCTAAAACACTCAGGCTAAAAAGCCCATTGTATTTAAAACTCTAGAAAGAGGGTAGATAGTCAAGAATGGAAGGAGAAAAGTATCAGAGAAAGATATAGGAAAAAATATAGACAGAGATAGATATAGTCAGTCCTGTGAGAATTTTCCAGATTCTTTGGCAAATATGTATATATTAGGGCGGGTCGATTTAAAAACCGCTCATTGCTCTGCGAAAATCGAATTCTAGGGATCAAAATAAGAAACTTTGCCGAGGGAACCATACCTCTAAAATGAATTCTGATGTCCCCTAATTTGGGTCGAACGAAAAATCCCACTTCGACCCATTTAGAGTGCTCCAATCGAGTCCAAATGTATGACCGACCCCCACTAACTTTGGACAGCCGATCCACCCATGCCAGTGGCACACCCCCAGGAACTCCCCTGGGGGGTTCCCATACAATCATTTCAAAATATCACCATTTTTGGCCTTTACATGAGAAAAGAAACTAAAAAGTTCGACCCAAATTGGGGGACATCAGAATTCGTTTTAGAGGTATGGTTCCTTCGGCAAAGTTTCTTATTTTGATCCCTAGAATATGATTTTTACAGACCAATGGGCGATTTTTTTGCCTCCCCACAAATCGACCCGGCCTAGTATATATCCTCCAGTTTTAGAGAATGAATATTACTCATTCTCACGACATCGGGACCCAAAACTCGTAGCGTTGTTCTAGCAAAGGCAGGGCACTTACAGAGAAAGTGCTCAGCGTTATCCGCTTCCTCCAAGCAAGACAGGCACATTGGGTCCTCAATGATTCCAATGGTGGTCAGGCGTTCATATGCTTACCCCATGGGTAGTGTCCTGTAATGATACCGACCATCACAAACGTCTTTCCCTCCAAGTTTTAGTAGAAAGTTTGACAGTTTTCTGTTCGGACTTGTCACAAAACACTTTGCAGTTCTGCAGCGTTCTAGATCGGACCATCGCTCTTTATGTAGATTGCCTACCTAATCGCTGATCCAATTCATGATTCCTGCGGAACTGATTCCTATTATTGGTTGTGGGCCTTGTGGGGCCACCGCTGATCCACGGTTGGCCAATTTCGTTTCCTTGAACACCGGAGTGTCCTGGAACCCATATAAGCACAAGACTGCTTTGTCTTGCGACAGAATTAAACTTCTTCTTACATTTTTGAACAATCTTTGAGGTTTGCTTTGCGTTCTCCAGGGCCTTCAGTGCAGTCTGACTGTTAGTGCAAGCTGTTTCCCGCTCTATCTCCTCTCGATTATCCCGTTTGGAAAACAGTTGTCGTTTCTCCCATAGCATAATGATACGTATTACTATCGTTTATGTACCATCCGGCTCCAGATCCTATTTCATTCTTGGACCCATCGGTAAAGAAAAGATCCGTCAAACCTTCCTGCATGCATTCTGGATTGTTCCATTGCGTGAGATTCAAAATTTTTTCCAAATGAAACTGTGGTTGTCTCAGGTCAATGGATACTGCTCAGATAACATCTTAAAGATTTCTTTTTCTTTATTTTGGTGTTTCATCGAGATTTGAACCTACGTTGTCTCTGATTTCCGAATGGTAGTCACGCACCAACACATTCGGCTACGGTGGTCGCCCATAGTAATTCACAAAGAAAAGAGAGGATTTATGGCAAATAACTCATAGATTTTGCACCATAATAACGCACCGACGCACAGGGCCAATATTGTCCGAACGAATACCATCAGAAGACATCGAATTCACCTGATATGGCTCTCTTCGATTTTTTCCTGTTCGATCGAGTCAAAAAGCCACTATGGAGAACGTCGACACGTTTTAACAGCCGAAGGAAAATAATGGAAAATCCACGACGGTCCTGATGAATATACCAAAAAAAGATTTCCTGAAATGTTTCGAAAGCTGGGTCAAAGGGCGGCTCAAGTGCATTGCAGTTGTTGGAAAGTACTTTGAAGGCGATAATATCACTTTTGAGCAATTGGCCTTTTCTTAATTTATTTCGGGTATTTTTTGGGTAAAAAAGCTTTGCAACCCCACTTATTTTATCTTATTTTAGTATTATTTTAAGTAGCGATAAAACGCCAGATGATCCAATATTTTAGAATTCTTCCTATACCATATTTGCAAAATCACATTCTTTTCTTTTTGCGTGCGATTTTATCCTGTTTCCTGATTAGGCGCTGGTTAAGATATACACATAAATACTAAGTTGCCTCTCATAACAAAAAATTAGAACAAATTCGGAAAAGAAAAATCTAGAAGAGTATGTGAAAGTTAATTAATACTTTTTCTGGTGTAAAAAAGTAAATTTCATATATGAATTATATATCAAGCATTGTGACCCACGAGTTTTCGACTTACGTTTCCGGAATGAACCAGATTTATAACCGGCCAAGAACTGTCACTCCAGCAGCCTTCTTCGTACATGCATGGGAAATGCTTATACGAGTATTGCTACAGCAACTACAACCCAAGAGTTAAAGTACATATTTTTATAATTATTATACATATTTATTAATTTTCCATCAAGAACAGAGGTCAGTGCAAATTCAAGTAGCTTAAAGGCAAAATGAAGCCATGAAGACATCAAAAAGAAAAGTAAGAAAAAGTGTTTTGGGTTGAATTAAATGGCTGCCTACATACTAAAGTAAATATATAAGTAAATAGTATATAAATAACAACAGTAAAAGAAAGCGTTCAGTTGTATTGTTGTATTTCCCATAAAACAGTTAGGAGAGAAGTGGAGCTTGGCTGGCAAAATAATGATAAAACAGCAAATAGAAATTCACATACAATGCATTTTTTCGGGCAATAAAACCACTGACCACCATCGCCATTAAATTCAGGTTAATTTAAAACGTATTTCTCAATTACATGTGGAAATTTATTGCTCTTGCGCCTAGAATTATTTGTTAGATAAAATATATTTTGCTATTGACGAAGTTCTGATAATGCTAAATAAGGGTGCGGCTACGGTAGTAGCTTACGCCGATGACTTAGTCCTGATGGTATCCGGACCGTTTCCCTCAGTCATGGCTGAGATTTTGGAAAGTCCACTGGCTATACTCAGTCGCTGGGCTACCACTTGCGGTCACCGAGTCAACTCTGGCAAAACGGAGCTGGTGCTATTTACCAGAAAATATTGTATAAGCCTCCACCCTTTCGACTTCCCAAATTAAACGTCCACGTTCTCCCGCTTTCATCGGAAGGTAGGTATCTTGGAGGAATACTGGACTCCAAACTCCATTGGAAGCTACACATTGAAAATCGGGTGAAGAATGCCAGTATAGCCTTTTACTCCTGCAATTCTATGTTCGGTAAAAAAACTGGGACTCAAGCCACAGGTCGTGCTGTGGATGTACGATGCAATGGTTTTGCCAATTTCAACGTATTGTTGGCTGGTTTGGTGAGAAGCTCTTCGGAAGGGCTATAATAACACCAAACTAGAGAGATTGCAGAGAACTGCATGCATTGGCATCACCGGAGCATGTAAAACTTGCCCAAGTGCTGCCCTGAATGTCCTTTTGCACTTACTTCTTATCGACTTTTACGTTATTTCAATCGCAGCTCAAAGTGCAATCAGGTTAAAGGAGATTGGCCTCTGGAGGTAATCTCCCAAGGGATATCGACAGTTAACATCGTATTTCTCCGAACTTCGGGCAGACTCCTCTAACCACAAAGTAGAGTTTGAGGGTTGTGCTAGAGCAATCTTTCCATATGGGCAGGATTGGATCGAGGGGAAAATTTGCACCGAAGTTTGCACCTCTGTCTTCACTGACGGTTCCAAGTTCGAATCGGGAGTCCAAGCAGGGGTGTTCTCTTTATCAGCCAATTTATCTATCTTCCTTAAACTGCCGAATACTGCTAGTGTTTTTCAAGTAGAAGTCTTTGCGATCCTGCAGGTATGCAAAATGCTTAGTGAACGCGGGACGAGGGAGATATTAACATTTTCTCCGATATTCAAGCCGCGTTCAAGGGTCTGACGCCGCCGTGGTGCAGAACGCAACTAGTAAATTCCTGTAAAGAAGAGATCGAATCTCTTGGGTGTGCAAGTAACATTTCTGTGATCTGAGTTCCAGGACATAGGAACGTAGAGGGAAATGAAATCGCTGATGAGCTTGCTAGGAAGGAGTCGACTGGATTGGCCTCAGAGATCTCCTATCCGGGCGTTGACATCTCCGTGACAGTTGTTAAAGGGGAACTACACAAATCATTTCTTAGGAAAGCGCAGAAAAGATGGAGCTCCATTTCTTGATGTGCTATTTCGAAAACCCTGAGGTCCCAGTACAATATACGAAGCACTCAGAAAGTCCTTTGAACTCTTCGCCATTCAATTTCCAAACTCGTGGCTGTGTTTACCGGCCACTGGATGATCGGCACACACGCGGAAAAGCTAGGATTACCATTTAACCCCCATTGCAGAAGCTGTGGGGGCCTTTCAGAGAAGGAGACTGTTGAGCACTTTCTCTTTGGGTTTGGCAGCTAGACGATTAACGTCGCTAGGTGCTCCTTTCTTCGACAGCTTGGAGCAGTGCGCCAACCTAAATCCCATCAATATTCTCCATTGCATCAACAGCTCTGGCTGGCTTTCGATATCTGCCTGTTGGAGGTCTCATATTGCTATCAAAACGGCGCTTTGGGGCTACTTGAGGAGTGCCAGGCCTTCAACTACTTCAACCATTTCACCTACCTGCCTACCTAAATTCGTTTTGAGTCGTTCAAAGTTCCATTGCGGGTAGTCATGAAAGGCCTCTCTCCTTTTACTGTTCTATAACACAAAAATTATTCGTATATGATGGAAGGGAGTAGACATATAATCACATACCCGTTTTTCCACTACCAACAACACACACTTTCTTACTCATTCTCTCCTTACCTCTCCTATTTATGTTCTCACATCTCTTCTGCCCTTTTTTTAATTTGCTCCCTCACTAACTGATACTTTCTTTAATTACATCTAATCCAAAATATTTCTCTTTGCTACATAACAACAGCAGTAATTTACATTAGACTCTCGCTTTTAGTTTTTAAGCTCATATTTGTTACCGTAGCTGTACGAACTATGTAACCTTGGAGATTATTAGTAAAGTTACCTTCGAAAAGAACAGATTATTATATGCAAATTTGTATTCTTATCTATACAAAAAAATGTTCTTTAACGTAATCATTTATCTCAAAATTTTGAAGTTCACCTAAGTAGTACACTGTGGTCAACGTCTCCCCAAACGCAAGCGTTTCAAATTGCGTTTGCTTGAGCAGCCGTTCGTCAGCTAAATAAAACGATTCATTCTCATTCTATGAATAAATAAAGCACTTCGATGTAATGCACAGCAGCTGAGCAAGTCAAATGGAAAAAAGCAAAACAAATAGTAATAACATTATTACAAGGGAGGCGCAGAATCGAAAACGTAGGCAAATTAATGGGGAGCATCTGCCCAGTATTAATCGTCCAACCGGAAGCAAAGTGTGCATTAAATAATTTAACAGTTGTAGATATTTGGCTGGGGTGTTCTAATTTTGTTCATGTAATGTAACAAATATAAGGCCGAATAAACGAAAACTCGAATAAAATCTGAAATGCTTTGTTAAATAATTTCCTTCGATTTAAGGTAAGACAAAATAAATACAATGAAGTATAGAAATTATGAGAACAAATTTTTTTCACTCTACAGCTACTGCTCATTTAGTAGTCACATAAGGTGTTTTTGGGTACCTCAACAAAATTTTGCTCTGGTTGGGGTGTTGTAAAATTTTATGATCTTAGATCAAAACGCAAAATATCTTTTTATATAAATAAACGGTTAAAATAACATAATGTTTTTTTAATGCTTTTTTTTTTTATGTCGAGACAACTAGCAAGTACACACTCAGACCATATTAAGTCCATCGTACTGCAATCGGGTTCACTTCTTAATTTTCTTTAAATTTGTGGTGCCAAGGAGCCATGGTAGTCGCTTTGTAACACATCAGTGCCAAAGACCTCAAGCCTGAATTGAGCGAACGCTGGGCAAACGCATAGAAAGTGGTCCACCGTCTCCACCAGAAAGGAAGATCCACATGCTGGGCAGAGTTCACTATCTGAGATGCTTCGCACATAGAAAGTGGCCCGTCATCAGTCCAACCAACTGCCTACAGTCCCTTCTGCTTAATAACAGGAGGATCTAGGACAGTCGGTCGGACATGACAGGTAACAGCAGTTTTGTTAATCTGCAGCTTTTCTCAGCCTGCCAAGCTCGCTCGTGGATTATAGTAACCCATTTGCTAACTGTGGTCTTGATGGCTGCAGAAGGGAGTGGCAGATTGGCCTCCGGGCCAAGAAAGTTCGCCTCAGAGTTCATCCTAGCTAAAGAGTCAGAGATCTTGTTATATGCGTTATCTACGTGTACTGGGACCCATGTCATCATCAAGATGTTATGTCTACCGACTATGCCTGGATTTATAGAGTGAAGTGATTTGAGGGCTGTCTCAGGCCATGAGCGCAGATCGACTGTCGCAGACACACATAAATCAATGACACGTGCATCTGCAGCTGCCTGCCATGACAGTTCAAAGTATTGTTTACAAGCGCCTGGAAGCATTTTGCCGAGAAGAAACGTGGAAAAAGAACATCAATAATGGGTTTCAAACGTGCTGTGTGCTAGTGTGATTGCATTATATTTGGCTGGAAAATCACAACCAGCGATTGTTTGTGAGCTCAAGCACTTTAAAGTAAGCAAAGTTTTTATTTATCGCACCATTAGTCGTTACAATGATGCTGGTAGCATCCCAAACTGTCATGGAGGTGGTCATCAAAAGACTGCAACGTCACGTGAAATGGTTTCAAAAGTGAAGAAGCGACTTGAGGGAAATCCTCGACGAAGTGCCAATCAAATGGTGAAGGAACTGAGAATATCTGACCATAGCAATCGCCGCATATTGAAAAATTATGATCTCACATCAAAGCAGCAACAGCAACAGGTCAGACTTGAGAGAGCTAAGGAGTTGCTTTGCTTGGCTGAAAGCCGTCCACTTCCGTCCACTGTTTTTTTCTGACGAGAAAATTTTTCAAATTGAGCAATTCGTAAACTCCCAAAACGATAAGGTTTATTTGACCGACCGGTCGTATTAGAATTTCAGTCATCGATTGGCCACCAAGAGGCAGCACCCGCCATAGGTAATCGGTTGGGCCGCTGTAACCGTAGATGGGGCTCTACAATTGTTTTCATCGAGCCTGGGGTCAAGGTAAATGCGAAATATTATCGGGTTGATTTGAATCCGTGGACAGACAATCATTTCGGTGGAAGACCATGAACGTTTTAACAGGGCTCGGCACCGTCTCACAAAGTTCGAGTGAACCAAGAATGGCTAAAAAAGAACCTTCCGAACTTCATAACCTCCACACAATGGCTCTCAAATTTACCACACGCGAATCCGATGAACTATTCTCTTTGGGCCTTTTTAGAGAGCAAGGTCCGATTTAAAAGATTCACCAGTCTTGAGGCGCTGAAAAAAGCCATTGTCGCGAGTGGGCTAAAATACCTGCAAATCATATTCGGGCAGCTTGCGATTCGTTTCTGGACCGTCTCAAGGCCAGAGTCAAAGCAAAAGGTGGTCATATCAAGCAAAAGTGAATTGATTCTTAATTCTGTATTATTTTCACACTTTTCTACTTTGAATTGAATAAAAGTAATTTTCCTAATAAAGTTTAGGGTATTTTTAATTGCTTTCACTTCGAGTGCCGGACCCTGAAATTAACTTAAAGTCTCTGGAGAGTAAAAGATATATAGTCTCGCTGTCTTTTATTTTTAGTTTAATTAAATGAGAAATTGATTGTTCATCCATATTAAGGAGCATTCCTTTTAATATTCCTAGTACATCTCTACGCAACACTTAAATTGCTGACCTCAAATTAAAGACGCACTACGAAAACTCAATGAGATCTCGACTTCTATTCTGCTTGACTTTTCTATGCTTTAGAATGATTTTTATTATTATCTAAGCCCTTTTTGTCTTACATTTATTTAAACTATCTGTAGAATTTAAGCTCCTATTGGCTCTAAGTGGCCTGTAAAAACTATAATTTATGTTTTGGACTGGAAATAAACCAAAACGAAAACAAAAGGTAGTTAAAAGAAGTAATTGAATTGAATACAAATGCTGAGAAGGATCGGAAGGGAACTTATTAATATCCACTTTTGAAAATATGTATTTATTTGTCTGAAAAACCTACATATGTTGGTGTCCTTATGGCATTTCGTTTCGCTTCGTCACGATTTGTAGGTTAAAGAAACTGGAAATTTTTAGATGTGTGAAAAAATATTCGCGTTGACGAAACAAAAATGAGTATTTGCAACCTTTATAGGTTAATAATATATCATACTAACATAATTTTTATTTGATTTCCTTCCACAAGCGCTAATATTTTGAAATAAAAATGTGGTGTTTTTGAAAATTCATTTCGCCCTCTTTGAGGAATTTTCTTTAATTAATACTTACATGATTTGTGTAGGTGAATGTATATGAAATAAACCATGAGATGGAATAAAAAAAGTAAATAGGCAAGTAAAATAAAAATAAAAACAAAGTGAAACTGGCAGCAAATTTTACAGACGGCTGCCAAATTACAAAGCGCTCACTGCTTCATACCTAACGGTAATTTCCCAAAAGGTGGTAAGCGATTGTGCTGTGTGTATTTTTATGTGGCGCACTACTAGCCTAGTGCCGCAATCAATGTTTTTCAGCCACACAAAAAACAAGCAACAAACCAACAGCCCACATCGAAATGTTGCGTATACGCCACGTGCGCCAGACCACGCTGGCAGTGCGTTAGACTACAAATGTGAACATATTTTATAGGTGTGAATGAAACGTACAACAGCTTTACAAGCAATTTTCACAGCATGAACGAAGGTAAACATTTTTTGGTTTTGGTTTCATTTTGTATCTTTTTTCTCAAAACGCATTTATTAGCAACACTCACCGTAATGTAGCCGCAAGTGTGGCAATTCGCTTATTTCTATGTATGTATTTACTTTTATGGGCTTATGAAATAAGACATCTAAGTTAGATAGATGCTGGCGAGTGAACTGTTTGACTGAACTAAGTGACAAATGCGTAGATATATGCATGCGTGTAGTAAATTAATATGAAGGAGGCTAGAAGGCACACATGTGATTTGAAGCTCAACATAGATGTTTATATATAATACATTTGTGTGTATGCGATCCGCTCATATTAGCTTTAGTTGTTGATCCCGAAATTTGGGGTTTATTTATTATGTACTTTAGGGATCCCGAAACTCATTTCAGAGTAGTAGTAGTAGTATTTATTGCAAATAAAAGAAAATATACAACATTTTCTAATTACTTATTTTAATAATATATTAAGGAAAAGAAAAATATTTACAATAATTTTAGGAAAATGACATCAGTCGTCTGACAATTTTATTTCGTGCAAAACAATTATTCGGTTTTTGGTTTCTAAAACCAGTTAAACTCTTTTATTAAGTAGCCTCTGTATCTAAAGGCATGTTGAATAAGCCACTAAAAGTGTATTCCAATGATCTTTTTCCCCATTGGGAGCCTCAATCAGTTGTGAATCCTTTAAGGTAAATAATCTGAAAAATACTTTTCTATATTCTCTTAATGTTGGGCAGCGCCTAAATTAGATATTTGCCTAATTTAGATATTTTGCAACATTTATTTTATTTGTCAAATCTGTTGTTATTTAAAATTACCTTGTCTCCTTTAGTCCTCATTATCAATATGCTGGATTTTAAGTCATATTTTTTTAAATAGACCAGACCTTTCGTCCAATCGAATTGCTTATATATCCTACTAGTTTTTAAGGCTTTTTGTATGTACACATTCATGCTCGTCTAGTTCTGAGTTGTTAAAAGCAATTTTGCATCTTCTCTCCCGGGTTCTGATTGTATGCTATCGATTCGCCAGAAAACATCGTTTTTACTTAATAAGTTCTTTAAATCTCTTATCTAGAAGACTTCTTTCTTTATAATACAATAATTTTTTACAGATAATGGAGCAGCCGATTTTCTTAGTACATAAACAAAATTCTGTGCATATACTTAAGAAACAGTGAAGTGAAAAAATGGTTTTCTTGCATGTTGAGTTCCACAAAAAGTATGTATGTAGGCATACTCGTATGTAATGGTAGTTTGAGAATTCACTTTACAAAATACTTTTGTAGTATATCAACTTCTTCAAACCACCCAAAAGCCCACACTTCAGCTGCGTATGACTGTATTAAACGACAAACTGCAAGAAAAAGTTGCCATCTACCTTCAATTGAAATCTCTTTATTTTTTAAAAGGCCAGCCCACGAAGCAGTAACATCTTTTTCCTTAAGTTGTTCCGTTTTCAATAAATTTTTTAAAATTCAGCTTTATTTCCACTGCTAAGGGAGTATATCGAAACACAGTCGGTATTTTTTCTTTACTATAATACCAATTGTGCTCTTTACTAAGTTTCCCATTTCAGAGCAAAGCTTTCTTTAATTCAGAAAAAATATAATTTTTTAATATGAACTAAAAAAAACTTAAACTTACCCTGTTCCGATATTCAAGGTGTTGCGGATTGCCCCTCTTTAAAAACCAATGCATTATTCAGGAACTCAGTATTATTTATTACCTCAAAATAACAACCAAAAAGATTCTCAAAGCAAAAATAGGTCCGAGGATGATACTTATCTTTAAATTACAGCTTCAACAGAGTGTGCAATACAACCTAGTATGGCTGATCTAATAAGCATAATGTGCAGCTCAAAATTCTGTTGGAGCGCAGCGCACGAGTTTGCTAAGCTGATGATGTAGTCGCTGAGTACGCTCGTTAGCGAAAGGCGAAGAAGGGAACAGTTTCAACAGCAGCTAGAGGCTGATAGCTATGATGCCAGAGTCTGTATGCATTTTTAAGCAGTCTTCCAGTGGAGGTCGAATAGAGGCGAGACGCTTGAGTTTATCACTCATGACTAAGTTATACAGTGACAAGACGGCATTGGATGTCAAGACCAATTTTTTACCGCATTTTTGGTTCCTTTTGATTCCACCTACACTACTGGACGCAGATTCCTATCGATTCCAGATAGACCCAATCACGGCTCCATCTCGATGTAAAGCAAGTATGTAGTCCCGCATTGAAGTCAACCGAAGAGTGGAGGCTTTTTTTTTCAAGGGAGCATGCCCATACCACATTTCATTGGTGTGACGGTAGCAATTAAAATGTTTCTGAGATTTTTTTCGTAAAAAAATTACAGCTACTTAAGTTAGCTATGTTTTATGTAATCTTTAAAATGATTTGGCTAAAAATATTACTATTCGTACTCGTATAAGTCTGAGAAATCTGAAACTTATGGCTTAGGTATTATAATTGATGGACTGTTGCACCTAAAACCTGCCGAGGAAATTACCATTTTTCAAGTAAAAGTTGTCGGAGTGGAAATTTTGGTTACTCGGATTAATTTTAACTTTCTTACAATAAGTTTTATTCCCAAACTGTCTATACATTAACTTGAAAAGAAAAATTAATAAACTATCTCATTATTATCACGTAAATTTAACCCGTGCTTTTCGATACTTAAGAAACACTGAAACATCGGAATCCCGGAATCCCGCATTATCAGGGCTAATATCACTAATATGTATATAAAAATAATGTTTATTCGTTTGATTAAGACCACATAACTAATGTAGTATATATTCATTAATGTAATATATGGTGTACTACTTACCCTCCTTGCTTTAAAATTACATAAACCCGCTCGTTCACATTGAATTTTTGAAATACTTTAGCTATTAGCTGGCATGCCTGCAGGCAATATTGTAGTAACGAAAATTAGTTTTTGCGATCTTAAAGTGTTGATATCTCTAGTTAATAATCATTGCATATTTCATTTCGAACGTGTCTGTCTAGATTACCACAGCAAGAGCGGCATAGTGGCGTGACGTATACGTAACCTTGTTTTGCACTTTTTGTTTTGCACTTTACATAGGGTGTTTTGTTATTGACTGCAAAGTTTTTAACAAAAACGACAAAAGGGAACTAAAAGTTTCGCGGCAACTTGAACCCACCAGACACAGTTAGAGTCTAAATAAAGTCTTACCACTATTGATAAGTTTTGACTATTTATTTTTTTATTTAATTATTGTAATTTTTATAGAAACATAGTTCATCCATAGTTCAAGAGCCATAAAAAGCAAAGATTTGAATTTTGTATAATATAAAATTTGTAAAACTTCAGCAAATTTTCAAACTTTTTGCTTCGAACTTTTAAAACAATTACGGGTATGCAGTTTTATATATCTTGAACTTTGGTTTAATAAAATTCAAGTAGATAAAAATCGCGTTGGTATTTGATATATATTTTTTTAATTTCTTTACAAAATAGAACATTCCTGACGCTATAAAAAAGAAACTAAAACAAAAGATAAAACTGAGAAAACAATGGCAGACTATAAGATTTCCAGGCGACAAAAAAAACTTAACAAATGAACTATTGAAACTGAAAAAGACAAAAACTAAGAAATTGGCTTAAGGGGGTATTCTGGTCTAGACGCCTTAATTTTAGGTATTTTTAAAACTAAGATAAAAAAAATGAAAACATTTTTACCATCCATTTTTTTATGTTTTTTATTAATATTGGAAAAGTATAAAAAAAAAAAAAAATAAAAATAAAATAAAAAAGTCGTGGAATTACAGGCCGGCGGAGGGGGGGCTACATAAAAGACGGTGCTCCATAGTTGACATGATTCCAACCCTTTTAGTGATCTAAAACAAACAAATTTAAAAAATTCTTCTTTTTTCATAAAAAAAAATTCACAAAATGGCGTCAACTTGAAAAACAAAAAGTTGTTTACCCTCTTTTTTTACCATTTCAAATTTTTTAAAATTACTTCAAACTTAAATTTTTCAAAATCCGAGACAGGCACGATAGACCGATGTATAATAAAAAAATCTTATCAAACTTCAAAGCGATCGGTCAAGTAGAACTTGAGATATCATGACGACCATCTCAAAAGAAAGTAGTTTTGAGAAAATCGCGTTTGAAGTTTGAGCAACAATTCCAATAGAATAACTTAGATCACAATATTTACCACTCACTCACTCTGGATATACATATATATATTTATTACCAGGTATTTATTATAGAAGTATAAAGTATATAAATATATGTATAGAATAAAGAAAGGTTGTGTGGGATACAAACGTTTTTCGGGAGAGAACGACTCCTCAAGTCATCCGGTAACATCTGTCGTTCATTGTGCGATTCGCTCCACTCGGCCGGCTTAGAAGCCACGTCACAAAATCCGCTATATCTCCGAAAATAATTCGAATTTCGAAAATACCGTTGAACGGCATATTTTCGAAGGTGTAACTTTGAAATTATGTTAAACAAAAAAAATCGATTTTTTCAAATTTCTAGACCAGAATACCCTCTAAAAAATATTGACGCAACAAAATCTACAAACTATTCATTGTGGAGGGCGACATATAAGATGGTCGGAACTACAATACACCTCCCATCAATAAGAACTACAATCGAACAATGGGCCCGAACATCGTCGGAAAAAGCTACTTATTTAGGTCAACATTTCAAAAATATATTTAAAAATGAAAATAACATCGAATTCGATTTGAATCATACAACGAGCAATAAAGACGAGCAAATCATCAAAAAAACCTCACTAACAGAGATAAAACAATAAATTTCGACATTAAAAAATAACAAATCCCCTAGAAAAAATTAAAAAGGATATGCCCGACAGAGCAATAATTTAACTCAGGGATGTTTTCAACGCTGCTATAAATTTCAAATACTTCCCAAAGACATGGAAAATTGCCGAAATCATTGCGCTCTCAAAGCACAATAAAGACGCCACGCTTGCATCGTCGTACCGACCAATAAGTCTGCTACCGACAATATCAAAAATATTTGAGAAGCTGCTCTTTAATCGCATAGAGCCTATCATAACAAAAATATATTTAATTCCCCAACATAAGTTCGTATTTAGACGAAAACATTCGACAATCCAACAAGTGCACAGAGTCACTCACAAAATTAATAAAGACTTCAACAATAAACAAGTATGCGTGGCTGTATATCTCGACGTAGCCAAAGCCTTTGACAAAGCATGGCACCCTGGATTACTGCGCAGACTCCAATCTTGGTTGTCAAATGACTACTTCCTAATGCTCAAAAGCTACATGTAAGATAGAAAATGTTATGTTAAATATAACGATGTATGTTCATACATTGAACCTATGAACGCAGGAATTCCCCAAGGCAGCGTATTAGGACCCACTCTGTATTACAGCTACACCGTTGACTTACCGGAACCGTCTTCAGGAAATATCATGATTGCGACGTTTGCAGCTGACACTGTTCTAATGGCATCTCATAGAGACCCGAACATAGCACAAACAATTTTACAAAACGACTTAAACAAAACTCAGGATTGGTTCAAAAAATGGAATATAGAAATTCATGGCGATAAAACAATTCAAGTCAATTACACGAACAGAAAGGTAACCATAGACTTATTAAAGATTGGGAACTTTGACCCGAATACTGAGATGACAGGTAAATACTTAGGCACTACAATTGACTCTAAACTAAACTGTAAGGAACATATAGTAAAAAAAGGAAATGAAATCAAAAATCGCTTTCGGCAACTGTACTGGCTGCTAAGACCTCTGAAATTGAAATTTGAAAAGGTCGAGCCAAGGAGCTCCAGGAGATTCGGTGGTTCCTAAAACACTCAGGCTAAAAAGCCCATTGTATTTAAAGCTCTGGAAAGAGGGTAGATAGTCAAGGAGGGAAGGAGAAAAGTATCAGAGAAAGAGATAGGAAAGAATAGAGACAGAGATAGGGATAGTTAGTCCTGTGAGAATTGGTTGTGTCCTGTAATGATACTGGGTTGTGTCCTGTAATGATACTGGTCATCAACCGAACGTCTTTTCTTCTAAGTTTTAGTAGAAAATTTGACAGTTTTCTTTTCGAACTTGTCACAAAACACTTTGCAGTTCTGCAGTGTTCCAGACCGGACCATCGCTCTTTATGTAATTGCCTACATAATCGTTGATCCAATTCATGATTCTTGCGGAACTGATTTCGATTATTGGCTCAGGCCCTTGTGGGGGGACCGCTGATCCACGGTTGGCCAATTCATCGACAATTTCGTTTCCTTGAACACCTAGGACCACAATCAAAGCTCTCGCTGCGAAACAAAACCTTAATCCATGTACAAAACGACAATTGCACCAATATGGAAGTATGGTTTAGTAGTTTGGAGCACAGCTTCTAAATCCAATTTGACAATACTGCAACGTGCCCAGTCGAAGATGCTTAGGACAATAGCAAATGCATCATGGTATATACCAAACGCTGACATTCACCGCAATTTAAACATCGACACAGTTGACGAAGTAATACAAACTGCGAGCAGAAGACACATAAGCAGACTTTTGGCAGACACAAATCCGACGATGAGGAGCTTCCTGCTGAAGAAAAATTCAATAAGAAGAGACTTAAATGAAAAACACCAACAGACCTCTTGTAATATTATATAATAACAAGAAATATGCTTATGTAGTTATCTAAATTATTATAGTAAATATTTTGCAAATGAATTACTTATTCCTCAAAGATCCTGAAGAGCAATGGCAATCGCTTAGCTATTAAAATATCTTTAAAATAAATTACTTATTGTTAATATAGTCAGATGTAAAATTTTTTGGAAGCAATAAAAACAAAATTTCTTTATATGAAAAACAAAACAAAGCAGTGTTCTAAAATTCTGAGTAAGAAGTGTGAAATTTTGATGAAAATATTTTGATGAAATATGATATGAAATATCATACAAAGATCAAATTTTACTTTATAAGGTTCTTGTTGTAGGATAAACTATATTTTTATAAAAATTACAAAATAAATAAATAAATAGTCAAAACTTATGACTTACGTGATGCAATAATCTTTATTCTATCGCTGACGGTGTGTCGGTAATTTTTATTTTTGGCCTGCCGCACTACGGAAGTGTGTCTAAAAACGAGTATTTATTTTGATCCGATTTCCGCAGAATGTAACTTTAAAGTCTTTGTAGTCGGTATGAAAACACCCTGCTTGAATAAGAGTGCCATATACTATACTTCTTGCACTACGGTTAAATAATATGAATACTTTAAATTACACTGTTAAATTGGCTGTTTTGCGCACGTAAACATGCAAATTTATTGGTTGAAAGCTCGAAATTCATTAGTTAATTAATGTTAGCGCATTAAAAATATTTCAAATTTATGTATTTACATACTGAAGTGATTAATTGCTGACCTATAAAAGTTCACAAAAACAAAAACAAAACAAAAAAACACAAACGAAAAACAAAAAAAAAAAAAAAATTTATAAAAATACTAAACGAGCAAAATCTTTGTTATTTACTGATTTTAAAAGTTTACTCTTTTTATTCTACACAAATGTAAATGGCCCCATTTGTTTTCCCCATTTTGTTGCAAGGATGTACAGTGCGCAAAAAACTGCTTATCACTTCAACATTTTCACAAGTTTTGAATATTTATTTATTATTTTTCTTTTATATAAAAACGCAGTTGATTTGAACAAACATATTATAAACTCAGTTACAAAAACCTTTGTACAAGATTTATAAAACTTCGTCAAACTTTCTCCGACACGTATATCTAACGCCTTCAAATGTCAATCTACTGAATCTTTTTTTATTGATAATTTACTGGGCATGGGTCTAACTCACATTAATGAGTTAACTAATAGTATGAATCGTTTATTAGATTTGATTTTTATAAGCGATAACATTAGTTCTGTTCTATCGCAGCCTTTTTCTTCTATATCGCCGATCAACGTTCACCATATTCCTTTAAAGCTAGACTTGGAATTTTTAGAATTTTTTGAATCCAGGCCCGATAGTGCTCATCCTTCCTTTAATTTTGCCAATTGTGATTTCCAAACTCTTGATAATGCCCTACGTGAAATTGATTGGGAAGTATCTCTAGGCAATATTGAAGTTGCTGAATGTTTTAAGATATTTAAAACTTTAGTCCTTGATATATGTTCTCAACATGTTCCAATGTTTCTCAAGGCAGTGTAATGGGTTCCATTCTATACCAGCCTTACAAACATGACTTATAAGCATACGAAGAAGCGATTGGCGATTCTCGCAATGGACACACTTCCAAAATTGGCTTCACTTAAACTACAAAATCTCTTTAATAAGATAATCCAATGGCTTTAAGATTGGCGTATTAAGACGAACGAGACAAAGTCTGCCCAAATTAAGTGCTCCCTCAAACGTGGGACCGGCACGATATCTGTTAATTATTTAGTTCGAAATTGATTAGTTTTTAATATGAAATGCAAATTGCTTATTATAATGAACAGATTGCAATAAATGAAATGAATAAACAAATTAAAAAAATTAAAAAAATGACATAATAAATAAATAAAAATATCAAAATTGTTGGACCAAACCGTACATCAGGCTTCATACTGCACAGGCTTTACTCGTACCACGTGGTCCCAACTGGAAGAATATTCTAACTTGCTGGTGTGCAACCTAAACCTAAAATCAAACAGCAGCCCTGAAATAGTTTGCTTTAAGTGGCCTTTCAGTGAATGCTGAATATTAGTAGTACAGTATATTCTGTTTAGCTGCCTATTCGCTTAGCTGCATTTACTGGTTACGTGCACAATTTTATAAAAATGTGTCACACAAAATGGATTTTGTATGAAAATTAAACGGTTAGCTGCATTTTCGCTTAGCAACACTTTTCCGTTTAACAACCCTGTTTTTTAGGAAGTTTTGGTCGCTTTGTATGAAAAATACTTCGCTTAGCAGCACTAAAAATTTTCAAAACTTAATTTTATCTACAATAGATCTATGTATCTCTTTTCAGCACTTGAAAAACTTCACAAAAATGCAAGCTATATGCACACAATGTTACTCTCTTTTCAACTTGTAGTCTGTTTCTCGTGCATATATTTATATGTATGTACATTCATACATATTTTCACTTGTTCGTACGAAAATGAATAAAAGAGTTACTGCGTTGTCTATAAGAGATAAATTAAAAATTATAAATCTTTGTGAAAATGGAACAAAAAAGAAGGACGTTGCCAACAAATTCAAGTGCAATATCAGCACGGTCAACAGAACAATTAAAATGGCAGAAGAAATAACCAGAGTTAGTAATTCCGCAAATTTACAGCGAAAAAGGCAAAGAAAGGGTGTTCATACAAAAGTGGAAGAGGCTCTTTTCAATTGGTTTAATCAGCAGCGAACAAAAAATGCTTTATTATCGAGTGATGTTTTGCTAAACAAATCAAAAGAGTTTGCCATTCTGTTGAAAGATGATTTTGATCCTGTTCAAAGCTGGCTATGGAGATGGCGTCAACGTTATGGTATTAAATTTAAAAGATTTCATGGTGAAGGAAAAGAAAATGATGAAGTAAGCGCAGCCAGTTTTAAAAACGAATTTTTACCTAACATCCTTAAAAACCGTAAAATTGATGACATTTTTAATGCTGATGAAAGTGCACTTTTATACAAAGCCCTACCAAATGCAACGTTTATGACCAATTGTGAAAAACCAACCGGATGGAAAACCCAAAAATCTCGACTTACACTACTATTTTTGTGTAATGCTACCGGAACATTTAAAAAAATATACACAATTGGCAAATTTAAAAATCCTCGCTGTTTTAAAAAACGTAATCCACCTTTGCCTTATTTTGCAAATGTAAAAGCTTGGATGACGTCAACATTGTGGTCTGAAATTATTCAGGAACTTGATAATGATATGGTCGCCAAAGACAAAAATATTTTACTCTTCGTTGACAACGCTTCTTGTCATAAAATAAACTTCAAACCTCGCAACATAGAAATAGAATTTCTCCCACCTAACACTACTGCTTTGATTCAACCCCTTGACCAGGGCATTATACACGCATTCAAAGCAGAGTATAGGAAAATTCTTGTTCGAAAACAGATAAGTGCAATTGAACGTGGAGTTCCACTTCAAACTTATATTAAATCAATATCTATATTGGACGTTCTGCATTATATCAAAAGGGCTTGGTGGTTAGTGAAGCCTGAAACAATTTGTAATTGTTTCAAGAAGGTAAGAAGTCGTTACATGAATGCAACCATATCTGTACTTATGATTACATATCTTCCAGGCAGGAATTTGTAATACAAACGCAGATGTGGTAAGCTGCGAAGTTGAGCTTGGTATTTTGGAGGAAATACCAAACACCGAAGAATACATACATTGCGATGACGAGCTTCAATGTAGAGGACTTCTTACAGATGAACAAATTGTTGCGAACCTGTGCGATGTGCCTTCATCTGAAATCAGTAGTGGAGATGAAAACTCAGAAGAGAATCATGATGTCTCAAAAGCCACTAGTGTTAAGGAGGCTTTATCCGCATTAAATACCTTGGAAACATTTTTCATGGAAAACCCTATGGAAACAAATTTTAAAATCTTTGAAATGGAAGAAATGATTGTCAAATTTGCAAAAACAAAAAAAGTTTCACAAAGTAAAATCACTAGCTATTTTTCGTAAAAGAGTTTCTATCGCAATATGTACATATTAAAATACCTTCATTATACTTTATAACTTCTAAATATATACATAATTTTTTCAACTAAATATATCAAACAAACCAGAGTTTTGGGTTTCCGCTTAGCTGCACATTTCGCTTAGGTGCACGAAATCATGTGCAGCGGAAGTAAATGCACCTAAACGGAATATACTGTATTACATAAATCAGTACTTGAATACTCGTTATATAATTTCTATAGCTTTTTTACATTTCACCTGTTTTTACTTAATTTCTTGTCGGACTAAAAACTATTAGTTACAATAGAATTTCTACAACTTTATTCGCCTTTTCTTCTTTCTTTGTTTAAATTAGTATCGTAGTAATTTGGATGTTGCTTTATTTTGTACTACTCAAAAGTGTTAAATATCCTTGCGGGCGAAAACAAATACACCTAATTTAGTTACAACACACTTTGGTAAAGGTTTTCTCGCAGCCTGAGGCAGCACTTAATGCAATTTATGATTGACAGCATTTGTCATTAGACGAAAATGGTAAATGCTATGAGCAGCGATATGGAATTTTTAATTAAATTAAACCTTGATAAACAGCGATGAACAAGAAATCACATGCCATTCACAGCCTTTGGAACAGTATCAGGTAAAAATCTTGGATTATTGTACATTAGACTGCATCACTCACGAGACAAAAAAATATCCTTATTGTTTCTCTGTTGAAAATATTTATAAAATTTATTAGTTTCTCGGATTCGTAAAAATATTAAGATTTGCTGGAGGTGGGTCAATTTGAAAATCCCTTAAGGGGTTATAGGAGGTGTGTTCAAAAAGTATCGCGAATTTTCAATTTTTGCAGTTTACGTATATTCGAATTTCGATATTTGTACTCATGTCTCTCACTCATGCCGACGAGTTCGGCCATTTTGAATGTTCAGTTAATTGTTGGCAGCTGCTTTGCTAGCACGTGTTTCGACTCGTCTTCGATTTTTACCTATTCAAAAAGATGGATCCAAGAACCTGTGTCAAATTTTGTGTGAAAAACGAAATTAAGTGCGCGGATGTATTCCGAATGTTGACTGTGTCATACAGGGAAGCTACTTTAGACCAAGGCAACGCTTATCGGTGGTACATAATTTTCTCAGAAGGCAAAGAAGATGGAAGCGATGAAAAGCGTGCCGGCGTGCAGGACGACCAAGCACTTCAACAACGAACTTCAGACGAAAAAATTGATGAAGTCAAGAAAATGGTATTGGCCAATCACCGTGGTCGAATCACCGTTAGAGAAGTTGCTGAGGACCTAGACATATCCATTGGTTCGTGCCATTCGATTTTTTTCAATGATTTGGGCATGAGACATTGCTAATGAGTTGTTGGACACTGTCCGCGACGACCCAAATTTGCTCCAGAGGGTCATAACTGGTGACGAATCGTAGGTTTATGGTTGTGACGTGGAAACCAAAGCTGAATCATCTCAATGGAAGCAGCCGCACGAACCAAGACCGAAAAAAGCGCGCCAAGTTCGGTCGCAAGTAAAAGTTCTGCTTACCGTTTTCTTCGATTGCAGGGGCGTTGTGCATCATGAGTTCTTGCCACAGGGTAAAACGGTCAATAAGGAATATTACTTGCAAGTTATGCGCAATTTGCGCTAATCAATCCGCCAGAAACGTCCGTATTTGTGCATCACGATAATGCGCGTGCTCACACATCGTTGCTTGTGCGCGACTTTTTGGCCAAAAACAACACACTAATGATGCCACAGCCACCATATTCCCCAGTTCTAGCCCGCTGTGACTTATTCTTGTTCCCGAAACTGAAGAGGCCCTTGAAAGGACGACGCTACGCTACGATTGACGAAATAAAGACGGCATCGAAGGAGCAGAACAAGGTACAAAAAAAATATTTTTGAAGTGCTTCGAAGATTGGAAAAAATGTTGGCACAAGTGCATAATATCTCATGGGGATTACTTTGAAGAGCACAAAATAGATATTAATGAATAAGTTTTGAAAAAACACAAAATTCGCGATACTTTTTGAACACACCTCGTATACGTCCAGCAGCGCTAAAAGCGCGCTAAAAGAAAAACTGTTTTTAGAAGTGATAAAAATAGAAATAAATATTAAAAAATTTGATACATTATTTAATGGTACTTAAACTTAAAAAAAATGTATTTTAATTTTTCCTTACAAAAATTTGTATATAAAAAATCACGTGTCCCAAAGTGCAATGAAAAAAAGTTGCTCCACGGTCTGCATCATTTCTCCTTGAAATGTTGATGGATCTGTAAAAAGTAAAAAAAATCTTGTAAAATAAAGTGGAGCCAGATTTTTGAATTTCGAAAATTTATGCGTTTTACGTCAAAAATGTCACACTTTAATTATGTTTAATAAAAATATCAAAAATCCGGTTTGAGAGACTCGAGAGAAAACACTATCGAATACTTAGAAAAAAATCGCATCAAAAAATGTTAAAAACTGTCTGAGTTGTCATGCAGACCGTGCAGGAAAAAGTAGTTTCGAGAAAACGAGTTTCAATTTTCAAGTGCCTCAAACGAAGGACAGCTACCTTAACGCATCAAACTCTCGTCGGACAGTTAAATTTTCTGCCATAACTTTGTATCTATGCGAAATTTTATCGTTTCCATCTGAATTGCGCATAAAACTATAAAGAATAAGAACCTGTAAAAAACATCGATTTTTTTTAAATTCTGGACGTATGTAACCCCTTAAAGATCGGGTACTTTTATAAACAAAAGGATTTCTTTAAAATAAGTCTTTCAAAAAACAAAAGAAAAAACACAGCTCAGGTGATAGAAGAGTTTGGACTTAATGGCCTACAGAAGTTTTTAAAAATTGTATCAATGGAATGGATATAATGAGATTTGAAATAAAAATAGAGACGTGAGTGGGATAGTTTTGCACGAAACTAAGAGTTTAAGAGAGGAATTAAATTTCGAGTAATACTTAGAAGTCCGAATTGGTACATATTTAGTTGACTTATTCAAGTTCTCCATGAATCTATCTTTCAAAAAATTCAAGTACATATAAGATAAATGCGGTTAGGTTTTCGTGGCAGTCGGAATAGCCAACTCACTTAAACCGTGTGGGAGCCTCAGTGTTTATTCTTTAAGCGACAATTTAGACGTTTTTATGAAGCGTAGAATAGGTTTTATGCCAACACGGGTAGTGCCGAAAGGAAGTCAAAATGGTATTTTCCTAACAACTTTGTTCTGCTCTTAGCTAAGGCTGGACAATTCCTCGTCTTTACAACTTCTGCAGTATTCATGAGAAAATACCCCGAGTGCCTACCTAACAGCCAATGGTCGGTGGAACGAGCCACAACCTTCGAGATGTTCTCTGTTGAGAGGTTGAGAAATTCTCCTGACCTCTTCTTATCTAATCGCGGCCAAATTAGTCTGGTTGTAACAGAAGCATTTTCTTCTCTCTCCGTGACCTATTGGCCTCCTCGAGAATATTATTTGATATCCTTAATTTGCAAGTTGCCTCAGAAATTCCAATACTGCCGCTGTTTGCAAGCAGTGAAAGATTAGTACCCTTTCCGGCTAGCTCAACGCAATTTCCCTCAACATCTCTATGTTCCGGAATCCATATAAGACTGGACGCCTTGAAGACGGCATTTACAAGCAAGCACTCCTGAGCAATCTTTAATCTTAGTATAACAGCCTCCATTGATTTGATGGCTGCCTGCCTATCCGAGAAGATAGTGGAACGTAGTTTTTGTTACGGGAAGTGTGTTAAGGTAGTCTCCTTTATTTCTAAGCCTTCTGCCTGGTATACGCCACAGTAGTCCGGAAGTCGGACGAATAATTCTAACGTTAATTCTTTTGGTAAAACTGCTTAGACTATTTTATATTATAGCTTGGATCCATTAGTTTAAAAATTATTTCCGCTCTTCTCCATGTCTCTTCTTGGCGGGATGTTGCTCTTGAAAAGCCTGTCGAAGATGGGTTTAGGGAAAGAATAGTCTATTTCTTGAAAAAAACTAATCGTGGCGCGTGGCCAAACTGTCGTGTCTTCCGTAGCGCCATACTATTAAGGCTAAGCGCTGAAGCGGTGTTCTTCTGCCAGATTTAGGGCAGACAAGATGACTAACATCTCGAGCGCGTCCTTAAGACGCCGATGGATAACATAACAAATCTTTTATTTTATTTCCGTTGATAAAATTTATAAACAATTGTATGCAAGTCTGCGATAATTTGAGGGATTTCCAAATCAGTCCAGCGCATTTAAGTAAATCTTAATATTTTTACAATTTATTTCGGCAGTAATCTAAAAACATTATTCGTTTCAGAATTCAGTTGGAAATAACCGAATTTTTGCTTTTTTGGTAGGCACACTTTTATACATCTATCGAGACAAGTATCACAACAAAAGCACAAAAGCGATGCGGGAAAGGCCATCAAACTCTGCAAGTGTGGGAACTGTCGTAATACCTTGTCAAGTTTAAAATTAAATGACAAATATGATTTATATTTTAATATATCCCCTGCCATTTCAACCACCTGGTAATTTACGCTACTCATTTCTTTAGCTGCGGGTCATCCGCGTTGCGCTGCTAGTTTACGAGTAACACGAAAATACGTTGCACTTATTTTTTTTTTTCTTTTCCGCCTGCCTCTTCTTCGTCGTGGACACATAAATCGAATTAATCACACAAATCGTTGCGCCGAGATTTGCTTGTATTATCACTGCACTAAGAGATTATTAAATTAATTGGCATGAGGGTAGAAGAAGAATTATATCTAGCCTCTTTTCATGAAAAATTTTCACATTAAGAACTTCTCTGAATTCACTCGCCCTATTATCGAATAAACTGTAAAATTTACGTTTTTTAGTTTAAGGGGCAGATAGATACCTGTAAAATTTGGAAAAAAATATTTTTTTTTATAAAGTGTTAAAATAATCCTTTAAGAATATGTCAAAAAATTTTTAGAACGTAAATTTAAGTATTTCTTATGTTATAGATCGTCAACCGTGACGACTCTATTCTTTGCGTTCGAGCGCTGGGAGAGGTAAAGTTACTTTTATTCAAACTTTAGACGCGTTTTTCTCAAAACTATATTTTTCGAATTGGCGTACACGATAACTCACAAAGTTATTGACCGATGACCGTGAATTTACAAGTTTTCGGAAATTTTTCGAAAAAATAATTTTTTTTTGAAGCATTTTATTCCGCGAATTTTTTTTTCATTTATATAGAAATTATGACATTAATAAACAAAAAAGTTTTTGGTTCGCTACAATTGGGAAGCCCCGCTGCGACCTTCCTGGAAAAATTGAGTGTTTATCCGCCATTTTAAATGATTAAAATAAATTTTTAAAATTTTATATTATTTTAATATATAAATAAACTGTATGCCAAATTGGAAAAAAATATATTGACTTCTTCATTTTAAATAATTTTAATGAAAATCGGGGAAAATATCCCCTTAAGGAAACTCCGCGCTAAATCGGTATTGCCACTGAAGATGTTAAAGGACTTTTCTTATGTGACTATGCCAATGTCGAAGCATAGCGCTGCTCTGTGAATTGCTGGTAAGGTAAATGTGCAAACTTCTCCGCAGAAAAATAAATTGCGCTCTAACAGCTCAATAAACAGGGTGATTCTACAATCTGCTTCAATTAGGTTTTCATAAAGCAATTATTTTTAGAGTTTGGGTCATATTTAAAAACCATCGCTGAACTAACAGCGACCAAAATTTTATTTTCTTCTCCGGAAATCTAAAAAAAATTAAAATTTTGGCAATTTTGGCGATTTTTTTTTTTACTTTTTTTATAACTAAATTCAAATTTTGATACACAAACATGTATGTAAACTACGAGTATCTTACATAGGTATTATTTCTAATTAATATATTTATATGCAGGCCCCTTGTCTGCACTTATTTGGTTTTGTTTATTGCTATTAACATGCTCTGGGCATTATTGGGGGTAGTGATTTTGTTTAGCAATATTTTATTAAAATAAAATATTATAAATTAACGATTTTGAGCGCACGGAAAAATCTATTTGATCTATGACACCATTGTGAATATATCTTTAGCGACTATTCCTTTTCCCGATAGATAGCATAAGAAGCGCATTTGATGGAAAGCTGAGTATTGTATACATCGCTAGATGGCAGGGCAAGCGCATTTAAGTCTTCATTGAAAGCTGATTATTGTATAAATCGCTAGATGGCAGAGGAAGAGCTTTTAAGCTTTCAGTGAAAGCTAATTATTGTGTACATCGCTAGATGGCAGGGCAAGCGCATCTTAGTTTTGATTGACAGCTGATTAAGGCATAGATCAGCTGATTTTATATATGCACGTAAATCCATACGACTTTGTTATTTTTGGATGGCAGTAAGAACAGCTGATTTCTGTTCATTTGAAAGGTTGAAAACCGTTGAAGTTAAAGCTATTACAAAGGTAGATGGTAAGTTGTTAAATTTATATTACAATTACATTTGTTCACATTTCATTACTATTTACAGATTACAATACCTGGAAGGAGGACTTTAAATGCCTTAGCTGAGCGGAAAAGGCGTCAAAACGCTAGGAAAATTTAGAAACATGAAAATTTCATAATGCGATATCTCAGCGAAAAAAATGATATTTGAGCAAACTCAACGCCGTTTGAAAAAAGAAAATCTTGTATTTAAAGATGTCATCCTTTAATTTTGGTGAAAGAAAACATCTGCAAGGCTACATAACCTCAAATATGGGCAAAAACGGTGTTTTTTGCACTTTTATGTTAGGATATCTCGAAAACCAGAGCTGATAGAGCAATTCTGAGGCCAGATTTAGACTCAGCGCATCATAAACCTTCGGAAATATATAGTCTGGTTTCTGGTTCTGAATGTTGGTTACATTTTGTCGGCTTGTGTAATCAATAAATCAGCTGTTCTATGCCGTAATCAGCCGTCATTCAAAACTAATATGCGCTTGTCCTGCCATCTGACGGATAAAGCAATAGTCGCTAATAAAATATTCACAATGGTGTCATAGTACAAATCGATTTTTTTCGTGCGCTCAAAATCGTTAATTTATAACATTTTATTTTAATAAAATATAGCTAAACAAAAGCACTACCACCAATAATGCCTAGAGCATGTTAATAGCACTAATCCCTATCGTTGTAAACAAAGCCTTATAGATTTGGATTCCAAATAAGTGCAGAAAAGGGCCCTGCACATAGAAATACCATTTAGAAATAATATATAAGATTTTTTTTTGATTTTTAGATCTGGGCTTTGAGGTGGCCAAGGAAGAACAGTTTGATTTACTTCAATCAAAAATTTTACAGGCCTACTTTTGTGACATTGTGCGATATCATGTTATAAAATCCAGTCGTCCCCCTTTAGGAAAAGGGGAGGGGAAAAGGAGAGGGGAGGAATCTGTACCGAATCTGAAGCATCAGTATAGATATTGATTCCGCTTCTATTGTCCATTACCCCATTGTCCCAATCTTCTCTCTTTGGGAAAGTTGTGGTAAAGGATGTGTTTACATGCAGCTCTACTGAGTTACAAAAGTCTGTCGTTTGATGTAAGAAGGGGTATTCGTCTAGTATTCTTGCGTGACCCCTTCTATTAATGGCTAACTTAGAAGATTGTCTTAACCTAAGTGCCGATTTCACCGCCAGTTGCCTCAATCGGTAATAAGTGCAACATGACATTCATCGCTGCCGTGGACGTAGCCTTTAGTGCCCCGCTTATGCAGAGACTAGCACCCTTTTGAATACGTTCTAGGCATTTTACTGTTGTTCTTTTTTCAAGTGTTGGCCACCAAACTAAGACACCGTATGTCATGATAGGCCTTACCTCTGCTGTATGTACTATTTTTTGGATTAGGCCCCATTTTGTTCCCACAATTCTTTTGCATGTATAGAGTGCTGTGGCTGCTTTTTTACTCTATCATAAATCATTTGCTTCTACGAAAGCTTCCTATCTAATACTAGTCCCAGGTAGCTTGCCTCTTCTCGAATTGACAGTGTGATTCCATCAAGGGTAGAGGGGCTTAGAACAGGTATCCTGTGTTTTCAGGTGAACATGATTAGTTCTGTTTTGTTGGGATTTACCCCAAGACTACTCGATACAGCCCACCAGCTGACCTCGTTCAAAGCATTTTGCATTAAATTGCAGAGGGTCTCTGGGAATTTTCCTCTTATTAATATTGCAACATCGTCTGCGTAGGCCACTACGTGTATCCTCCTTTCCTCTAGATTCTTTAACAATTGAGGCATTGCCAGTATCCACAGCAGAGGAGAAAGTACACCACCCAGAGAGGTACTCCTCCTGACGGATCTCCGCATCGTCGAGGGGCCTAACGTCGAAATTATGAAACTGCCTTATAGCAACTGTTCCGTAAATTTCATAAGGACCTCGGCGACACCCATATCAGTGATCGTGCTTGTTATGGCCTCCGGTAGGATGTTGTTGAAAGCGCCTTCTTTGTAAATTTCTTGGAAACTTTTTCGGAATTTTTTAAACCCAGCACAAAGTTTGAAAAAAATAAATAAAAATTTTATGAAAATTAAAATAACAAATAAAAAGCTGACAAAACTACTAAAAATTTCACTTTGCTATTTAGCTACTTGTATGTGCTGCCTGTATGTTACAAAAAAAAATTAGGAAAAATAAGGTTTCCACTCCAATGAATAGTAAAATGAACAAATCGCTGACATTGCGATCATACAGCCAAAGTGAGTCAGAGGCTTCCAGTCCTTAACGTTTGGCGAATAGCGAATAAAAAATAAACACACACATATATAAACCCCTAATTGTGTTTGTGTATATTAAAACATTTGCTCGAAAAACCACTACTCACAACCCAGCAACGTTGCAGCTTCCATAACGAAACTGATGAAATCAAAAGTAATAAAACGATACTTTCATGTAACTACTAACCGCCGCTCTTGTGGTTTTATGTTCTGTAGCCAGCCCTGGTTAGTGCGAATCTAACTCCTGTGGGTCAGCTGTTAATTGCCCTTTGCATGAAATTCATCGTTTTGATGCTGCTGTTATTGGTATTGACGTTGCTGTTGGTGTGTTTGCGGTTACGTTCTACATCTACTTAGGTACGGAAAACAGTGAATAGGTGAAAACTCTGCAAACTTAACTAATAATAATTGAATGTTTCAAAGAATTGTTTTTACTAAGAGTTTTAAATTTCACTAAGAAATTTTTAAAATTTAAATTCAAAAAAGTCTTTAAAGAAAATATACCGGCACTTATTAGTTCTTATTATTTAGTATTTTTTCTTATTTAATTTAAGCTTTGAGAGAATTATTTAAAGCAAAATATCTTCATTCGTTATTAAAAATGTATGAGCCTTAATGAACTAATAACAATTTTAAGTTTTTGAAAATAAAATTGTTATTATAGACATAACACACATATAAATTTGAATTTTACACAAAAGAAAAAAAAATAACGTCATCTAACGTCGGTTCGAATCTCGGTGAAACACCAAAATTAAGAAAAACATTTTTCTAATAGCGGTCGCCCCTCGACAGGCAATGGCAAACGTCCGAGTGTATTTCTGCCATGAAAAAGCTCCTCATAAAAATATTTGCCGATTGGAGTCGGCTTGAATCTGTAGGTCCCTCCATTTGTGGAACAACATCAATACGCACACCACAAAAAGGAGGAGGAGCTCGGCCAAACACCCAAAAAGAGTGTACGCGCCAATTATTGTATATATAGGGTTTTTCAGTAAGAGCGCTTCAACTTTTGAACTTTTTTGAATAAAACACAAACGGTTTGACTTTTTTAACTAATTTTTTTTATTATCGAGTTTGAACATATACATTTAAGTATGAAATTCGATTTCTTTTGCATGACCACCGCGTGCACGTTTTACGAAGTCCAATCGTTGAACCCAATTTTCGACCACTCTTTTGCATAAATCGGCCGAAATTCCAGCAATTTCGCGTTCAATATTGGCTCTGAGCTCACAAATCGTCGCCGGCTTGTTACTATAGACCAATGACTTCACATAACCCCAAACCGGGACGGCTTGTTAAATGGACCGTAAAATGGCCGTAATGCTCTTAAAGTAGCAGCAACAGAACGATTATTTTCATAAAAAATTTGCACGATTGGCAATCGTTGCTCAAGTGTGTAGCGTTCCATGATGAAATGTATACTAATGAAGTTTGCAAATGACAAGCGAAAAATAAAAAATATTGCGTCGTTCGCCCTCCCTATCGGAAAAAAGTTGAAGCGCACCTATTGAATAACCCTATATATATATTTCCATGTTATTTTAGAACCTATCGCTGTGTGAAAGTGTTTCCACTTTCGATGTGACTTGTTGTGCTTTTGAATAAGATCCTTTATATAATTGTTGAACCAAGCCCGTCTACGTATGTTTTTAGATTTTATTACAAGCGGCACATACTTTTCCAATAAGTAACTAATATAGGTTTTTAAGAAAATTGATCAGCTTATTTGTGGAGATCAAGGTGTAAGCAGGCAGGTTACGGCAGGTTATGGCATCAGTAGCTTCTTCAAGTTGTTCATAATTAATATGCATAAAATCTCGGCGAAAACCGCTTAAGTGATTATCGCGCCAATCAATAAGAAGAAATTTGGGTTAGAGAGACACACTTAGGCTTTTAGCTCTTTGCCCTGCTTCAGGCTAAAACTGCCTGTTTCTCCTAAAACCAATTTGCACCCAAAATATATTTGAATTGGTTTTTGATATTCCCTAAACTAGGATACTTAAGTCCCTTAAAGAAGTAAATGTCGAGCGTTTGTTCCTTTCGCCTGCCTAGGTAGTGCAAGACTGTGACAGAGAAGGTGTTTTCTAGTGGCATTCTCCTCCACATCTTCCCAACTTCTACAAAAGTTGTGCCGAGTTACGCCCAACATGACAGCTTTCAAGCCAAACACCCAATGTCCAGCAATTGGCCAGCCGTCCAGTAGAATGTGTTGCCTACTGAGAGTAATTAGAGATTTCTGCCTTACAACATACTTATTAATTAATAACAACTTTAAGGTGCACTTGCCGATGAGCGCGCAAGTGTTTTTCAGGTGTTTGTGAGAGTCAATCCAATAATAAAACACTCCAACTTTAGCTTTGACTGCCAATAATTCAAGGCCGGTGCTGCCTAAATACACCCGAAAATGTATATATTTATAAGTAAACAAGTGTTTACCTGCGTAACTGAATTGTCTGGATCTTCCTGTGTGAGCGCTTCAGCGCCTCCCACTGTACTTGAACGCTCAACTGATTAATTCAATTAGCAAACTACCTGAAAACAACTGTTCTGTCTAACGCTGTATGGACACCTATTTCTATTCACGTGTATGCGGATGTATGTATGTATATGTAGGGAAGTTTATATCATCGCTTGTGCGTGGAATTTGAAAGGTAGCAGCAGTGGCAATTAGAAGCACGTAAGCTGTTTATTATTCATCCAGGGGACCTTGCAACTTCCACGACGAATTGACATCACTTTATCATGAGGCATGGCCGCCTTATGGCAATACCAATTTGTAATTAACCTTTCATGTCTGACACATACACACGTACATACACACATACTTCTAAACCCCTTTATCAAACTAAGGCATAGAAATTGCCTGTAATTGTGCAGCTGAAAGCTGTAAGGAAGATATGCGTGTGGTAGTGAGAGTTATTTATGCTCAACATGCAATTGTCATCTATTCTATAAATTAGCGCTGTATCCGTACTTATTCGCCATTTAGCCGACACTGTAGGCAGTACTCACGACATGGGTTAAAATAACAATACAAAATTCATGGGAAGGCAAAGAATCATTAATTAACAGAGTTTTGCATAAAAGGTTAATACTACTGAAGTTTATTAAATTTCATATAATCATTAAATTTATTTTCATTCATTAAATTTAATATATTCTCTAACATTTTTCTACTACCCCAATTCGGCTTTACTGAAAAGAGAACCCGTGGGCGTAGAAGTTTGTTTAAGGTTTATTGATATGAATTTATTTTATTATTTTCAGAAAAATTGAATATCTATTAGTTTTAAAAAAGTCTAAAAATTTTAATACTTTCTTTGGGTTTTTGTTATAAAAAAAATTTAATTTAATTAGTTCTAAAAAACCGCATATTTATAATATTACAAGATACCATCTGCTTATTTATCACTTTTATTAAGCTAAAAATTTAATAAAAGCTTGCGAGTAATGCATTTTGAAAAAAAACGGAATTCTTTCAAGAATTCAAAATTTTTACTAGTAAAGAAAATAATATTTCTACTAACGAAAGGCGTGACTTTCGGGTTACTTTCTTAAAAGCTTATATTTTTATAAAGGCTTTCGAGTTATGCATTGACTCAAAAAAAGTTTTAAAATTATAATAATAATAATTAAATTAAATTAAATTAAATTATAATAATAATAATAATAATTAATCATTTTAAAAATAAAAAAGTCTTTGATTTTATACACAGGAAGACGCACTATGTTCATTTATCACTTTTTTGAGCGAAAATGTTTATAAAAAAAGAAATATCAAATATTTTTTATAATGAAAGACGCAATATTTTCATTCTTTAAGTTTATTTGAAGCGTACATTTAAAAAAAAGTTTATTAGTAATGCATTTCTGAAAAAAATGTATGTTCATGAAAATTTAATTTCAATTTAAAAATTGGTTTAAAAAAATGATTTTAAAAAAATTTATTGTAAAAAACAATCAATACTTTTAATAACAAAAGACGTTTCAGTTTTATAGACTACTTTTCCTAAAGCGTTAAATTCTTATAAAATTTTGCGTGTACGGCATTTTTGAAAAAAAACTTATTTTGAAAAAATGTTAATTTTTATTAGTATTAAGAAATTAAAGATTTTTAAGAAAAGTTTATTAGTAATGAATTTCTGAAAAAAAATCAAAATTTAATTTCAATTACAAATTTTTTTTTTTTTTAATTTATTGTAATATATCATAAAAAACAATCAATACCATTAATAACAAAAGACGTCCCCTTTTTTTTGACTACTTTTCCTAAAAGATTCAATTTTTATAAAATTTTGCGAATACGGCATTTTGAAAAATAAAAAAATATTTTGAAATAGGGAAGACGTCATATTTGTTTTGATTACTTATTTTTAAATCTTAAATTTTTATAAAAGTAATTTACAAACTATTTTCCTGAGGAACTAAAATTGTTTTAAAAAATGTTTGATATTTATAATAAAAAAAAAGTAGAATATTTTGATGACTGGAAAATGGCAGATTAATCACTTTCTTAAGCCTAAATTTGATGTATATTTGAGAAAAATCTTTTTAAAAATGTTTAACTTTAATTAGTTTCAAGAAATCAAACATTTTTAATTATGGAAGCTCTTAGAGTTTCATTGATTAAAAAAAAATAATAATAATTGGCGCGTACACTTCTGTTAGGTGTTTGACCGAGCTTCTCCTCCTATTTGTGGCGTGTGTCTTGATGTTGTTCCACAAATGGAGGGGCCTACAGTTTCAAGCCGACTCCGAACGGCAGATATTCTTATGAGAAGCTTTGTCAAGGCAGAAATACACTCGGAGGTTTGCCATTGCCTGTCGAGGGGCGACCGCTATTAGAAAAATGTTTTTCTTAATTTTGGTGTTTGACCGAGATTCGAACCAACGTTCTCTCTGTAAATTCCGAATGGTAGTCGCGCACCAACCCATTCGGTTACGACGGCCGATTACTTCTTTTAAAAGTCTATTTTTGCATGAAAGTTTGTAAGTTATGCATTTTGAAAAAAAAAAAATAATTTAAAAAATTTCTGATTTTTATTTGTTAAATAAATATGACGGAAAGAAACCAAATGCTCATTTATCACTGTTTTAAGCCAACATTTTTATAAAAATTTGCGAATCGGAAAGAAACCAAATGCTCATTTATCACTGTTTTAAGCCAACATTTTTATAAAAATTTGCGAATAATGCATTTAAAAAAAAAAAATCTTTTCAAATAATTTAATATTCATCCTTACTCCCGCACAATAGACTACGCATTATTTGCTTTGTGGCTGCAAAAACAAAAAAAACACACAGTTACTAGCGCAGACACACGAAGCTAAGCGAAGTACTCAACCATCAGATGGCGCTCTAAGCAGTAAAAAGGCGTTGTTCCTAAGCAACGACAGGTGGGCATTCCCACTATTTAGGACTGATTACGGCAGGCTAATCGCCTACCCTGTTAGAAATCAAACACAGATTAACGAAACCAACGCAAGACTGAGTCCTGTCGTTGCCCTATACTCCCGAGAGGAGTGAACAAGGAAAAAAAAAATATATATATATTTATATATTTGGTGCGTTTACCCTTTCTGGGTGTTTCGCTGAGCTCCTCCTCCGATTTATGGCGTGCGTCTTGATGTTGTTGCACATATGGAGGGACCTACAGTTTCAAGCCGACTCCGAAGGGCAGATATTTTTTTTTTATGAGGACCTTTTTCATGGCCGGAATACATTCGGAGGTTCGTCAAATCCTGCCGAGGGGCGACCGCTATTAGAAAAATGTTTTTCTTAATTTTGGTGTTTCACCGAGACTCGAACCAACGTTCTCTCTGTGAATTCCGAATGGTAGTCACGCACCAACCCATTCGGCTACGGCGGCCGACAAGGAATTGCATTCGTAAAATAGGGATTAGTAACAAAAATAATCATGTTTCCAAGAAAATAAATATAAATGAGCTGACCGAGAAGTTTCTGCAATTACCCGGCTGTAGCTACATACCGTATGATCAAAAAGTGACATACCCTATGATCAAAACCTCGCACGTAAGAACCAGTCCATATTTTATTCTTATGTTGGTAGGACTGTAAGACACATATCCGTCACTTCTTAGCGCCATCGGATCATCAGTGTCTGCCTGGCCGGCCGGAAATGTGGGCAAACAATTCTTGGATTTTGCCTGATGATAACGCGCCATCGCACCGAACCCAAATCGTCCTGGATTATTTGACCAAACACCAAGAAAATACCATCGTTCAAACATCGTATTCACCGGATATGTTCCCGTGCGACTTCCTTTTGTTTCCCAAGTTGAAGTTACCACTTCGTGGACGGAGATCTCAGTCGATAGAGGAGATCAAAGAGAATGGGACGAACGAGCTGAAGGCTATCCCTTCGTCGGCCTACCAGGGCTGCATAGAGGACTGGGTAAACATTGGCACTTGTGTGTTGCTTCAGACGGGTCATATTTTGAAGCAGATAAAATAAATTTGCCTGAAATTTAAATTTGTTGTGTTTTATTTAAACACTTCCGCTACTTTCTGAGCATTGGGTATATTACTGCGTACCTTGAAATGTATAATGAAAACATGAAAGGAACAATTTACCTTCTCTAATGTTGATAATTTGTCGAGTCTTCATGGGATTACTCTAGATGGCACTCATTCCAAATTTATCTAATAATTCTCGCCTAAAATTTTACTATACTTTATTTATTTTACTTTACAATAGGAGGAGGAGCTCGGCCTTATACGCAAGACGGTTGTAAGTGCCAATTATATATATAGTATATATATATGAACGTCTTAAACATCATTGTGACATAGCCTGTTTTTCCTTACTGTTGGAAGTCGGCTAAAATCTTATTGGCTTGAAATTTCGACACGTAATTGCAGAAGCGTCAGCCTATCAAAATATGCAAAAATCATGAAAATCGGTTGGCAAACAACAAAACTGTGAAACCTCCTCGGAAAAATGTCTGTAACTACCTCAATTTTGCTCTGATTGGCCTGAACCTTTTACATGTTACCTTCCAGTAAAAGTGCTCTAACTCGCTCAACTTTGCTCTGATTGGTGTGGAATTTCGGCACGTAATTGCAGAAGCGTCAGCCTATCCAAATATGGAAAAATCATGAAAATCGGTTGGCAAACAACAAAACTGTGAAATATCCACGCCAGCCTTTCCAAATATGCAAAAATCCAGAAAATTGGGCTATACGCGTTTAAGATGGTATAGTTTTGGCTGTTAGGCCGAGCTCCTCCCCCTATTTGTGACGTGCGCCTTGAGGTTTTTCTACAAATGGAGGGACCTTCAGTTCTAAGCCGACTCCGAACGACAAATATTTTTTATGAGGAGCTTTTTATTTGCAGAAATGCACTCGGAGGTTTGGTATTGCCTGCCGAGGGGCGACCGCTGTTAGAAAAAAACTTTTTCTTAATTTTTGTGTTTCACGGAGTTTCGAACCTTCGTCTTCTGAATGGTAGTCACGTAGACTTAGGCTTGCCATAAATTGGGTGACATATTTTACAATGCATGCGGTGAGATGGTCGACCACACAGGTAATTTACAGACCACCACTTCTGTCTGTATTGGACAGTTGGTGAGCTGTGCCGAAACCTTAGATGGATCCATATTAACACGTAGTGATTTTTGCTTCATATTTATTATTCTTATCTCCCTCCTCCCTTCATTTTTTTTATGGACATTTAATGCTTTAATGGTACCACAACGAAAGGTTCCTTTACCTAATTGGATAACTACGTCCTTTTGAGCTGCGGTAGCAGCCAACTTATCTAATAAAACTTAACCTGGTTTAGACAAACGAACACTTCTTTTGAGAGACCAAGCCTTTACCTTGAAAATGAAAATACGGTATAGCTTTTGTTGGACTCTTGACTTCTTCTTAATTGTAACCATAACCGCTTACGCGATTTTGACCGAGTTTAAGGGGTTAGGGATAGTCAGAGGCCCGAGAAAATGTTGATTTTCAATAATTGTTTTTGACGTGATAACGTCTTATAATTCGATTTAACAGGCTGCACGCACGAAAAAATGTGTCGTTACCTTGCTCATTAGTGTTACCCTGCTCATATGTCGTTGCCTTGCTCATTAGTGTTACCTTGCTCATTAGTGTTACCTTGCTCATATGTCGTTACCTTGCTCATTTGTCGTTACCTTGCTCATTGCATTGAATGAACGACAAAGCAAACAAAGCAAACGAACGGCAACGTTCGACATCTTGCTCTCTCCTACTTAAGTGAGCGTATATATGTATATATATGCGTATAAGTACATATATAAATTCACGCATTTGTATTTGCATATGCCTTCGTATTGATTATTATTAATTTGATTTACTTGAAGAATTTAAAATAAAACCAAGTTTGTTAATAATACCTGTTGTTTTAATATTATTATTATTTTTTGACGTGATAACCTCTTATAATTCTATGTAGCCGGCTGCACCCACCAAAAAATGCGTCGTTACCTTGCTTGAACAGCATGTTATGTTATGATGTGTTATGTTATGCTATGTTATGTTATGTTATGTTATGTTATGTTATGTTATGTTATGTTATGTTATGTTATGTTATGTTATGTTATGTTATGTTATGTTATGTTATGTTATGTTATGTTATGTTATGTTATGTTATGTTATGTTATGTTATGTTATGTTATGTTATGTTATGTTATGTTATGTTATGTTATGTTATGTTATGTTATGTTATGTTATGTTATGTTATGTTATGTTATGTTATGTTATGTTATGTTATGTTATGTTATGTTATGTTATGTTATGTTATGTTATGTTATGTTATGTTATGTTATGTTATGTTATGTTATGTTATGTTATGTTATGTTATGTTATGTTATGTTATGTTATGTTATGTTATGTTATGTTATGTTATGTTATGTTATGTTATGTTATGTTATGTTATGTTATGTTATGTTATGTTATGTTATGTTATGTTATGTTATGTTATGTTATGTTATGTTATGTTATGTTATGTTATGTTATGTTATGTTATGTTATGTTATGTTATGTTATGTTATGTTATGTTATGTTATGTTATGTTATGTTATGTTATGTTATGTTATGTTATGTTATGTTATGTTATGTTATGTTATGTTATGTTATGTTATGTTATGTTATGTTATGTTATGTTATGTTATGTTATGTTATGTTATGTTATGTTATGTTATGTTATGTTATGTTATGTTATGTTATGTTATGTTATGTTATGTTATGTTATGTTATGTTATGTTATGTTATGTTATGTTATGTTATGTTATGTTATGTTATGTTATGTTATGTTATGTTATGTTATGTTATGTTATGTTATGTTATGTTATGTTATGTTATGTTATGTTATGTTATGTTATGTTATGTTATGTTATGTTATGTTATGTTATGTTATGTTATGTTATGTTATGTTATGTTATGTTAATGTTACCTCATTCTCTATATCCATACAAAATATCTATCAAACAAATAAAATTAAAATTTTCTTTTGAAAAATACAACCAATCAATCAGTATTTTCTTATGACGTTATCACGTTAAACTATCGTCAGTTCAAAAAAAGAAAATAATAATTGTAAAAGTTATCGCTGTTTGTGTGGAGCCCGTTTCGCCAGAAGTCCCTTACGATGATCATCACAAGTCCTTGGAGATTCATCTAAAATCAATTGGACAAGAGAAATTAGTTTTATTAACAGATAATCTGGTGCCTGATCGAAGCTTTCGACGTGATAACGTCTTATAATTCGATTTAGCCGGCTGCACGCACGAAAAAATGTGTCGTTACCTTGCTCATTTGTCGTTACCTTGCTCATTGTCGTTACCTTGAATGAACTGCAAGCGAAAGCGCGGAACGAACGACAAAGCAAACAAAGCAAACGAACGGCAACGTTCGACATCTTGCTCTCTCCTACTTAAGTGAGCGTATATATGTATGTATATATATAAATTCTCGTGTTTGTATTTGCATATGCCTTCTTATTGATTTTTATTAATTTGATTTACTTGAAGAATTTAAAATAAAACCAAGTTTGTTAATAATACCTGTTGTTTTAATGTTATTATTATTAATATTTTTATTATGTATGAAGGAAAAAATGTATGGTAATATTTACCATATACCTTATAAGATATGTTGTATAATAATATATGTATATAAACAAGCATACATATACAATTTCGCGCAATTTTCAAAAAGAACAAATCTATATGTAAAGATGCATACAAGTCATATGGACATATCAAATACACGAATCTATTACATACGCAAGCAAATGTAAGCTAATGTGCTTGAACTGCAAGCGAGAGCGCGGAACGAACGACAAAGAGCACAATCGGCCCCCGCGGTCGGCAACGTTCGACATCTGGCTCTGTCCTACTTGAGTGAGCATATATATGTATGCATGATGCAAAGAATAATGAGATGGCGCCCATCGTGGTCCCGTTACTTTGCGCTCAGCGAATTTGACAACTAGTTACGTGATTTTAGCTCCAGTATGGCCAGATTACCATTTTCGTAACTTGATTTAGCATTTTTTTTTTGTTATTTCTATTATTTTTTGTGTCGGAGTTTTAGTTCTTTCTTCATGACATTTTTCTAGCTGTTCTAATTAAAATGTCATGTTTATATATTAATTTGGTAAAATATACATTTTTTAATAATTATTTAAATAATTCACTCAGTTTTATTTAGCTTTACTTTTTTTTAACATCTGGTGGCATTGCCCGCGATTGCCGGTGTTGTTGGTGTTCTTCTGCTTTCGCCAATCAAATCTCTCTCTCGCTACTGCAGAGTTGCCTAGCTTTGGATATAAAAACGCACTAAATGCCCATTTAAAGAAAATAAAACACGAAATTTTTATTGTGTTAAGTAAGAACTTTGTATGCGCGACAAATTGTCTGTAGAATGTGCGTTTTTTTTAAATAAATGTGTTATGCTTATGTACAATTTAGTTTATGAGTTTTTTTTGTTAAGCGAAATTCTTTTGTTAAGGGAACGACTTTTTTGCTATATTTGAAGTTATGTAACTAGATAAGGTACTCTTTTTGTAAAAATCTCAGTATGGTTTCTATAGTATTTTCTGGTATTTTGTAGCTTATTTTTACTATGAATACACCTCTTGATGCTCTATGTCTCACTAAGGATTGATGACCGGAAGAAATGATTACACCTCTATGGTTTCAATTCGCATTCAATAAATTCAAAGGCTTTTTAAAATGTGTAAAAAGGTTTTCAATCTTAAGAAGAGTTGAGAGAGGGGCATTTAATATTTTTGCATAGCCTTAAATGGAGCCAAAAATTAAATTTGCACTTTCAAATTATCAAATTTTATAAGAGTAAAAAAATTTTCATTAGCACTAAAATCTTCTCAGAGTGGCCGTTTTTAAACTTCTTTTGTATATTATAATAATACAGTTTTTTTTAACCTAAAGTCTCGGTAGCCTTAAATTAAAAACAAAAAGAAACAAACACCAAAATTAGAAATTGTCGCATTTTCGGTATAAAAAAGCACTAAATTTATTGCGAAGAGCAAATGGTTGGCAATACTGCACAACTCTGCAAACGTGACGTCACGTACGCTCTGATGGGCGCAATCTTCTTTCTATCATTCTTGATATGTATGTATATGCGCATATGTAGGTATATAAATTCACATACTTGTATTTGCATATGCCTTCTTCCTGTGTGCATGGTAATGAACCATTCATCTGTTGAGAGTAGGACGATGATAGAAAAAGTAGGAAATGAAAGGGAGTGTTTCGAGTGTAAAGTGTCTTGAAAAAGGCAAATCGATGATGGTGCCTCTCAGTAGTGTTGACTTATTAACGTCTGATGCACAATCGAAATTGAAGATATCTTTCATGAATTTGATAAATGTTTCGTCATTTTTCACGTTTGTGTAAATGTAACTTGACCTATTCCATTGCAATTCCATTTACCTCCTCCTCTATATCCATACAAAATATCTATCAAACAAATAAAATTAAAATTTTGTTTTGAAAATTGCAACCATTCCATCAATATTTTCTTATGACATTGTCACGTTAAACTATCGTCAGTAAACCGACTTTACAGACAACCTCTTTTTTTTACAAAATTAACAATATGGCGGCGTCAGGAAATATTTTTCAGATTTTCTAGAAAAAATCGACAAGTAATTGTTTAAAAAAACGAAATTTAAAAAAAAAACTTTCGATGACGCACGAGTTCTTTATGTTTTTCAAAAGTAGAATAAATTTTATTGAAATCAACCAAGCGGTTTTAAGTTAAAGTGATCACTAGTTCAAAAAACATAATTTTGAAAAAAAAACGCATTTAAAGTTTTGCTATCGATTTATGTAGAGTTATACGAATTATTTAATTGCTTACAATGCGTCATCTATTCCTGGGCCATACAGGTATAGTAGTTCTTCAGCCGTCATAGCAGCTTCCAAAATATCGATTTACTGTTGCCTACGTAGCATTCTACCTTCTCGAGTGTTATGGTTAGCTGACTGCCACTTTCATACGAGCAGTAGATGTCGGTTGCTTGCGACTGCTGTTAGCTGCTACCTCTCGAACGCTCCGGAGCGCCCGAGCGCTTTTTGTTAATTGTTGAATAACTCGAAAAGTATTTGTCGGATTCACTGCAAATTTTCACACAATATATTTAAGGGTGGGCCATATAGCGTTTGCTTTTTGAACCACCTATTTTTTTGAGAATGGTAACACAAAAGACATGTCAAATGAGTTCATAATTTACTTAAAGGTTTGACATTTACGAAATGGGACGCTATACGCTTGAACAAAGTTGGGAAATATTGAAAACCTATTCCCAAAGTGGTGAGTCTTCTTCTTCTTTCCTGATTTTCACATCGGTGGCTACGTCAATAAACAAAATTCCCAGATTTGGGGCTCAGGAAATTCACACGTTACTGTAGAGAAGCAAATGCATCCACAACGAGTCACTGTTTGGTGCGGTTTTTGGTCTGGCGGCATCATCGGGCCATTTTTTTTCGAAAATGAGCCAGGAGCCGCGGTTGCAGTAAATGGCGAGCGTTACCGTGACATTGTTTCCAAAAGGATGACATGGACGACATTTGGTTTCAACAGGACGATGCAACTTTTCACACTGCCAAAGTTACACTCGAACTTTTGGCTACTGTTTTTAAAAACCGAATAATCAGCCGAAATTCCGATATCAATTTCCCGCCTTGGAGCTGTGATTTAAGCCTATTGGATTATTTTTTGTGGGAAGCCGTTAGGGACAAATGCTATGCGAACCATCCAGAGACGATTGATGCTTTAAAACACGAAATCGAAGTTGTCATTCATGAAATTGGAGCCCAAACAATCTAAAATGTGTTTAAAAATTGGGTTGATCGAATGGCCTACTGTAAAGCCAGTCGTGGCAGTCATTTGAACGATATTATTTTTCATTCATAAATGAAAATGTTCAATCTTCAAAATAAAAAAAAAATTTGAAAAAATATTGATTAGTTTTTTTTTTATAGCTGATTCAAAAAGCAAATTTTACATGGCCCACCCTATATTATACTTTAAGAAATTGCAAAACAAAATCCAATTCTTTTGAAAATTTTGACTACCCCTAATCCCTTAACAAAGCGCGCCAGTTGATTCTTTCTCATGGTAACCGGCGCCAGCTGGAAAGACCAAGTGAAGCCAAGTTGCAATGGTGCAAAAATCTTCCACAGAATTTTCCTCTGAAACACTCCAAGGGACGCCGCATCGTATGTTGTCATCGTTCGAGCTTCTGGGCAATACAATAAGACGGCAATGAATAGAGCCTTGTAGAGTGTTAGTTTCCGTCGAGAGACGAATTTACTAGTCCATTGCTAAGTCCAAAGTAGTATTTGTTGGCAAGTATACTCTGGGCAGCTCCCGGCCAAGTATACTCTGGGTAGCTCCCGAACATCCGTTTGAGAGCGAGCTAATGTGAGAAGGCGAAGCATCCCAAGATATCTGGTTGTATGCTAGGTTTGGAACCCGCCGTTTAAAAATTCTTCCGTAATGAAAACGACAACAAAACCTCGGATGAGAACTGCTTTGTTGGACTCTACTTTAATGATTTAGGTCGTCCCCCAAGATAAGTTTTTCTTTAATAACTTCGTAATTAATTTCTTTATCTCTTTTTCCCTTTAGGTAGTCGAGTTTTATTTTAAATCCTGTATAAAAACTTATTAGTGGCATGGAACTTATTAGTGGAAGTTTTCAGTTTGGGGGACCCAAGTGGGGAACTTCGTCCTTTATGTTATAAAATACACTCCGTACTCTAAGGGTTAAGTAAATAATATTGCAAATTTGTATATATATAATTGGCGTGTACACCCTTTTTGGGTGTTTGGCCGAGCTCCTCCTCTTATTTGGGGTGTGCGTCTTGATGTTGTTCCACAAATGGAGGTGCCTACAGTTTTAAGCCGACTCCGAACACTCGTAGGTTTGCCATTGCCTGTCGAGGGGCGACCGCTATTAGAAAAATGTTTTTCTTAATTTTGGTGTTTCACCGAGATTCGAACCTATGTTCTCTCTGTGAATTCCGAATGGTAGTCACGCACCAACCCATTCGGCTACGGCGACCTCAAATACTATAGCAAATAACATGATTCAATTTGCTCACTTGTGACATTAAAATTTTGACACTCCCTTACAAAAGGTCGCATTTAAGAAGGGCGTAGAAAGTGGAAAATTAAACACCTTTTTGGTAAAAATGGTAGCAAAAAACGTTTTTTTTTACTTAAATTATAACTGGTACAAACAGAAATTACCAGGAATGATATTAAAAAAAATGTTATTAAGTTAAACCCAGATTGATATTTTGTGAATTAATTTTAAAATTGAAAACTGATCGCGAAGTTGGGAATTTTTTCCAATATGAAGCTATTATGTTACCTAAGCAGTATGGCCCTAATGAATTCCTTGCGCCTTGCTTTACTATGCTATGCCCACGTAAGTTTGGAGTTTTGACCCCCAAGTCGCGATTATTCATTCCTAACTACTTGACAAACTACCACGGGCATGGAACACCAAATGATAGAAAATGTTGTTTGTAATAGCAGAGGCTCCTCGATAGGCAATGGCACACCTCCGAGTGTATTTCTGCCAAGAAAAAAACTCCTCATAAAAAGCCATCTGCCATCAGGAGGCTATGATTAGTTACGTATTGCTAAATGAGCTCTTGTTGGTAACTTATGTATCTTTAAAGTAACGTAGTAAGTACTTCCCCCACCTGTATTTGAAAGGGATTGAACTCAAATTGTCAAAACGTCCATCTTTCACGTTCTTTGCCCCAAAAAGATGGTTTGTGATTTAAGCTGTATGTCAGTATGTTTTCCATATCGTCTTGGTTATTCACATACAGAGAAAGTGTTTATACACCCTTTTGAAAACGAAATGTTTTTTCTACAAATTTTACCTTTCTTCCACTTTTGCCAAAATTTTCTAGAGTTAACAACCCAGTGTCTTGCTAAGGGAGCCGATTTGTCAAGAGAGAATGAGAAAGCTGCTTACTGAGCAAACCTTTTATTATTGAATCATGACCAAATAATATCTCAAATTCAAGAAAAAAACACGCGCAATATTATGATTTGACTTGTGTAAAATTAAAATTTTGTCTTCAGAATTTCCTACTGGGGTGGGTAGCCACATCGCTCTCCATTGCTTGTTGCATTCTCTTATACCCGTTTTTTCATGTCCACACATATTTACTTAAACATACATACAGCCATGTATTTAGTTCGCATGTAAGTGTTTGTATGTATGTTCTATTTTCTCTCTTCTACCTAAATATACTACCCACAGAGCCGGCTTGATTGTTGATGCCTCGGCAAAGTCCGCCTCACTGATTTTGTGGAGTGGAATTTATTCGCTCTGCCAGTCAATACGTCCGGCGTGTGAGTACTTCTACCGCACTAGCATACATGTGCGTATGTATGTATGTAACTGAATTTTGTGGTAGAAAAAGCGTATTTTGTATTGTTGCTCATTAGAATATTTGTCAGTCGCTATTGAAGACATCGTTTATTTGGACGTCAGTTTGTGAAGTGAATTTTAGACGATAATTTTTTAGTAAAAAGGTTTGTGTGAACGATTATGCCAAATTAAAAAACAAAAACTAAAATTAAAAACTACATTCGTACTTCTCTGAAAGCGTGTATTTGTATGAATGCCTATGTATGTACGTAGTATTGTGAAAATTCGCAAGTGATTTCAAGCAAAGAGCCGCCTGAAAAAATAGGCGATAAGTAGAAAAAACAACGGATTTGTGTATGAAATAATGAAAATTGAAAGAAAAGGAGACTTACATACATAAAGTAAATATGTACATACACGTAAAGTGTAAGCAAATGCAGTAGAATTTGAATTTTTCTTGTAAAAAAGTAAAAAAAAACTAATGCTACTTATGCTGTAGTGCACGTTAGAGATACATACAAATATATATATATATATATATATATGTATTTATGTAGTTTGTTAAACTATTTCGTGTGTAGTTTCATCCAAAAAGTTGTATTTTTGCCTCCAAAGATTCAGTATCAACACGTTTTCAACTTTTATTTGTCACACTAGCCGCAGCCATTCGACCTCCTCAAAGCAATATATGTTTGTACATATGTGTATGTATGTATATGCTATATATATATGTACATACATGCGGCATACAACAATGCAACGTGGCCGGTTTCATAAACTACGCATCCATGTCATTGTTTATGTGTGTCTTTTTTCTCAAACATACATACATACATACATCCACTATTCACTTAAATTTATATGTACCTTATTTATATTTGCGAGCGCCGTACCCGTTTGTGTTGGTGCGTGACTGCCATTCGGGAGTGCGTAGGTTCGAATCTCCGTGCATCATGAAACAACAAAATGATAGAAATAGTTTTTTCTCATGGCGGTCGCCCTTCGGCAGGCAATGGCAAACCTCCGAGTGTATTTCTGCCATGAAAAAGGTCCTCAGACAAAACCGTTTGCCGTTCGGAGTTGGCTTAAAGCTGTAGGTCCTTCGAATTGTGGAACAATATCAAGGTGCACCCGACAAATAGGTGGGGGAGCTCAGCCAAACACCTAACAGAAGTGGACGTGGCAGTTTTTTTTAATATACATTATTTATACACATATGTATATTTCTCCTCTGTGTGTACACTGAACAAAAAAAATACCCCAAAATCACCGTAAAATTTAAATTGTTTGCTTAAGATTATCGGTATACATTAATGAAAAAATTTGAATTTCACTATTTCATGAAATACTTAAACTTATCATAACAATACGCATGTACATACATACATATATATACGCGTATTATACAGTAGGTTCTGTTTTTATGCGGTAGATACGTTCCACAAGAAACAGCATAAAAAAAACCGCATAAAAAAAGCTACTAGTTCTATAGTAAAACTATAGATACGTTTCAAATGCTAAAACCGCATAAATCTGAAATAATCGCATAAAAAAGGGCACTAGTCCCATATTATTACTATAGATACGTTCCATAGACCGCATGTATCTGAAATAATTAAATAAAATCGCATAAACAAAATATTGTATCTTTGAAAATTATATCTTTATATATCTTCCATACTTGTAGGGTTAGCATTTCTGATGTAATCTGTGATGAGTTTTTGCTTAGCTGGTTTAGAATCTTGTTTATATGTACAATTCCCGATAGGTCGACATGCATTTTGTAATTTAAAAAAAAACCGCACTATTTCAAAATCGCATAAAAAAAAGCCGCATAAAACAGAACCTACTGTATAATTAATATGATATATTGTAATATTTGTGCGTTACTTATGTAGGAGGGACTTTAAAATTGCATTAAAAACATGTAAATTTGAAATTAAAATAATTTCAGCATGTCATTGTTATTTATTTAATAAATTTAAAAAAAAAATTTTTTTTATTGTATAAATTATGAAATTTTTTTTTTCATAAAATTTTTTTTTGTTAATAAATATATTTTATTTTAATATACAGTGACTCACAGCTTATTTGATGCAGGTAATACTTTTGTAGAAAAAAAAAATGACTCGATGTTTATTAAATTTAATAAAAAAAAGTATACGACTTGTAATGAGATACATATGTACAGCTGTCCACAAAATAATAGGAGTGCCGACATTAAACATGTTCAAAGTTCATTTTTTTAGGATAATATGGTTTTATTTCAAAACTTTTAGCGTAACATTAATCACATGAGCTATATACATCTATTCGTAGTTAAAACATTTCAATTAAACGTATACATAAACTCAAAATTTAATTTAGGTAAAGATATATAAAAAATTGCTTCCACATAAAAATAGGAGTGATTTGTATAACAAAAACAAAAGCTTGTTGAAAAAATATATGTAGAAACAAATAGTTTTCTCATCAAAATATGCTCACCGCTTTAATGATGCAATGTATTTTATATTTTCTCTGAGAATGCGCTAAAGGTGAAATATATTTTTTCTGTTTATCTTAGCGTCTTAAGTCATTCTCAAAAAATTGTTGTAAAGAAACGTTGAAAAAAATTAAATTTTAAAATGGGAAAACGGACCTCATTTGAAAGAAGGGAAGACGTTATTCGTCATTATAAAGAGGGCAAAAGCCAACGAAAATTTTCAGAAATTGTTGCTATTTGTTCCGCAACTGTCCAGCACCTTATAGAAAGGTGTCGCCACGAAAACAGGAGAGAAGATAAGGGCAGATCTGCGCCAAATAAAATATGTATTTAATGATGCAGATAAGAGGCGGATTATTCACAAAGTTAAAGAAACGCCGAGTCAAAAAGTATGATACTTAGGCAAGAGCTGTAACCCTGAAACTGTTCGTTGCGTTCTGCGCGAAGAAAATTTTCATGGAAGGACTGCCCGAAATAATCCGTTGATTAATGCTCATAATAGAAAACAAAGAATAGAGTTTTGCAGACAACATTTGAACAAAGACATTTCGTTCTGGAAGTCCGTTGTTTTTGCGGATGAAAGCAAATTTAACCCTTTCAGGTCTGATGGGAAGTCCTGCGTTTGGAGAAAACTAAACGCCGCGCTGCAACCATGTAAATTGCGCTCTACAGTTTAACCCGGCGGGGGCAGTGTGATGATATGAGGTTGCTTGTCCTATTCAGGCGTCGGATATTTAATGTTTATCGAAGGAAACATGAATAAAGAGATATTTCTGGATCTGCTAAAAGATAATTTAGTACAAAGTGCCGATAAAATGGGCATTAGGGATTCGTTTAGGTTCTACCAAGACAACGAACCCAAGCATACATCTGGTATTGTAAAAACTAGGCTTATCTGGAACTGCCCACATGTAGTACAGACACATGCACAGAGTCCAGATCTTAACGTTATTGAGAATTTGTGATCAGTGCTAGAAAATAAAATTAAAAACCACAATATTTCCAAGGCTTGCGATCTGAAACGGGCACTACAGGAAGAAGGGGATCAAATTAGTTCCGATTATACGGCAAAACTTGTAGAATCTATGAACTCCCGATTAAAAGCTATTCTGAATCAAAAGGGATATCCCACTAAGTATTAACCGTAATCATGAAATCGAAATATTAATGTGTTTATGTTTTTTGAATAATTTAGTGCATCATTTAAGCTGTGACCTCCAAACTGTAACTGAATTATTTTAATTTGACATATCTTTCTTATGAAGAAACATTTTTTGTTATTAAATAAAACGTGTTACATAACAATAAAAAAATATATTGTAACATTTTTTGCTGTAACGGAAATACCATAAAATGTATTTGATATTGTAATAATTTTTTTTGGCTGCTTGAAATATGTATATATTTTTTTTAATACGTTTTTCTTAGTTTTTTTTTTTTTTGTTAATAGATAATTTTTCTAATTTTTAAATTTTGTTTGTTCTTATTTTTTTTTTTTGTTAGTACAATAAATATATTTTTTAATTTGGTAATAAATGATTTTTCTAATTTTTAAAGATTAGTAGTTTAGTTTTTAGTTTAGTTTAGTTCTTATATTCTTTATTTTAAAAAGATAATTATATATATGTATACAATAGGTGTTTATAATTAGTAGAACGTACGATTGATATACTGTAATCTGATGTCCCACTTTTCCTAATTTTTTTTTAATTTTTTTTATACAAAGCTCTACACAGCCATTTAAGATATTTATAATAGTAGATAATTCTAACGTTCTTTCATTAAAATGCTCTAAACGAAATTTTTTATAAGTTGGGCAGATGCCTATGACCAGTGATTGAAGTTGCTCCGCTACTTCTTAGTTTTCATTTTTACTCTCGCTAATACTCAGAACTTGAACAGCTGAGTAGTGGAGCAGGTAACGCAAAACGCAAGATTAATTGCTTTACTCCGCTCCAAGCTAAGTTACTGCTAGTACTCTGAGCTACTAGTCTGAGCTACTACTAGCTATTAGTCAAACACATTTTTCAGCACTCTCTGTAGTTGGAGTAAGTGCCGATTTACACACGGTAACATCTGGAAGGGAGACACTAGAAATTCTCTTTTCGTATTTCATTCGCGGTCACAAGCGCAAATTTGTTTTCGGCAATATTTTCACGTTTACTACCTTAGCATCTTCTGGTTCGGATATATTCTATATACAACCCCCAACATTTTTAAATTATACCTACTTTACTAGCAAAAATAATCCTGCATTTCCCAAGCAGCGTTCGGATGTTTGTCATCGTTGATTTCTTCCGATTGATTGAAAGCCAACACATAACTCAGAACTTTTTCCCACAAAATAAGAAAACAAATGAAGCAACTGTCAAATATTGCTTAAAGATTGGAAATACGAATAAGAAGCACAAAACGTGTCGCCAGTACGGGGGATAAATTCCCTTCTCTCTTCCGCGGCCGTCCTTCTCCCCCGAACAAATGGGTGTCCTCCCCCTGTGTAAATGGGCACTAATAGCAGAACATTTGCAATCGGCCGAATCACTACTTGAGAAATTATTCAGCTAGCGCTACTACTCTTAATTATGTTGCGCTACTACCACCATAGCTGCAACTTGAACAGTGTTCTTTCTGTGTTGCTGGGCGCATTTTTTGTATGCATTTTTGCGGCGCTACATTGAAAATATAACCGACAAATTAGGTATGTCCGTATACTGCAGGTTGCAGGTATCGTTGAATACAACTTAAAATTGTATTTTTATAGTTCCTGAACCCTCTAACTTATTATATTAAGAAAAAGTCCATAAATGTATGATATCTATTGATATCTCAACTATTTTTTAAACAACTTATTGTATACTAATTCATCCTCCTCCTTTTATTTCATACAAGTCAACGATCTCGTTGCTAGTTTCTGTAGTTTTGTAAATAACCACTTCTATACGTCGTTCCTTTAAAATTAATTGAGCAAACTTTTGAATTATTTACGAAGAATCATTTAAAAACATTTTCCCTCGAAAAATCACAATATATCTAAAATAATTCTAATCCGTAATTTGAAATCGCTTTGAGTCGAAGAAATTTTCCACATTGTTGTTAGGTAATATTTTGCTTTCTCCATGGTATAATTTTAGCTTCGCTTGATATACCTGTAGTTTTACGTTTTTTGGCGAAATGTAAAATGAATCACGCAGAAACTTTAATTTTACATGAGACTTTTTCTTCCAGTGTACATAAGCACACACATCCTCGTACAAGTCCTCGTGTGTATTTACATATGTATACATATTTAGGCACGTGCACTTCGGTAGCTTGAATTCGAACGAGTAATAACACACTGATGCAAAGACAACAGATAGAAAGCAAAAAATAAAATATTATAGCTCATAATTCCTTCTTTGAATGAAAGCTCTACGGAAGTTTTGTTGTTTGCCTATCCTTAAATTTTTTTATAACAGTTATTCTCTCCGAAGCTGCTGCTCTCTCTGCTAGCTTGTTGTTGTTGTAACAGAATAAACAATTTTCCATACACTCATGGATAGACAGAAAATGAAAAAAATTTATATATTAATGCTTTTAATTCCTTCTTTGAATGAAAGCTCTAAGGATCTTAACCTAACATTTTTTAATAAAGTTTATTCTCATCCAAGGTATCAATAAGGTATTCTCAATATTTAGAGTTCATAGTTTTGATAACATTGGTGGGGAAAGCGGCATGGGGCTGGCATGTTGTTGGTGTTTTAACAGCATAAAATATTCCCCCTTTTGGTGGACGCTGCTAAAGTTACAGTCCTTAAGCGATTATGAATCCAAGTTGTTGTTGTTTTAACAGCATAAAGTATTCTCCATACACTTTTGGGGGATTCTACTGAAGTTACAGTTCGTGAGCTGTTATGAATCCGGCTCGTTTTGGTGACATAGAACACTCTGTCATTGAGGAACGATCATTGTACTGCACTGCGTCCTTAAGATTCATTAGACCACCTGCACAGATTGTTCTTTTCTTTTTATTACTTATTTTTAAATGGTGGTCTATGAGATCACTGACGTGTAAGGCAATGTAAGGCAATGCTAAAATTCTATTTTAGCTTCTTTAATAAACGAAAGAAAAACGAAAATTTACTTGTATACTTTTCATTTGCCCTTCAAGGTTTTTCCCTTTCAAGTGGCGCCGCAAAGAAAAAGTCACAAGGTGTTAAATCACAAGATCTCAGTGGACACTTGTGATCACCTCTTCGGGAGATAACACGGTCCGGAAGCTTTTCCCGTAAAAGATCAATTTTTTCGTTGCTTGTGTGAAACGTAACGCCGTCTTGTTGAAAATAAACGTTGTCCAGATCAATACCATCCAATTCCGGCCATAAAAAATCGTTAATCATCTCTCGATTGCCATAGACAACACCTGTTATTGGAAAACCCTTTACACCAATTTGTTCGTTTATGTGCCCTGCAGTTTCGCTCCTGATAGCAATTCCATACACTTGATAGTTCTGCCTGCAATGCCCTGTCAGAATGCCCATCATAATTCCTAAGAACCACTGAGCTCATGCTTTCAATTGTAAAATCCCAATAGTGCTCTGGGTGATTAAAACCTGATAAATTGTCTCAGCAATTCTTATTATTTAGTTTGATATAAATATGGTTTTGCAAAAGTTATGAAGAATTTTTGAAATGTTACTGTCTACTCAATTGCTTTTAGATCGTCTAAATGTATTATGAGTCCAAAAAAACAAACGATGTCACGCACTCGCAACAAAAACGCTTTTTTAGGCTTTGATCTCATGTGAATAGTCATATGAGTTAAAAAAAGATTACTCATTTAAAGCTAGACTTATTTTTAACAACAGCGTTTATATTTATAATCCATAAGTCACAATTTCACATAACTACAAATGATGCTAAAAAATCTAAAGCTATTTACTTAAAATGCAAGCGCAGTCATGCTCCATAAAACTAAGTAATGCATAGGCACACATTTTCCTGTCCTGCCTCTTAGTAAGTTAATGTTAATAAATTAAATGTAGCAAATAAAAACTTTTCCATTATGATGGTAATACGCTGCTGGTAATATGTATGCATGTATGCTCGTGCATGCCCAGCAGTAAAAACCAGCGAAGCTGAACTGCCGTCATTGTAGTGAATTTAGTACTACGACTAATTAGCGATTTTCTATGCCAATTACTACTGCTAGTGAATTTTACTAGGAAGTGTTAATGCTTTTCAGTTATTTATCTGAATAGGCGTTGCGAAAACTTGTGACTTGACAAGTAAGTGGCCTTATAGGCAAAGCTGTGGGAAGTTTGACTGGGTAGAGTGCAGGGTTGAGCATTTTTGCACTATTGTGCAAATTCAGGGGTAGTTAAAATGCAAAAACCATTGTCACTGAAAATTTAATGATAGCGAAAGAAAATATTGCCTAGCAATTAACTTTTAGTGATACTGAAAAAAGATTGACTGTTTCGTAATAAACCTTTAGTGATAGATAATTTTTTTTTCACTGTCACTAAATTTTCAGTGAAACATGATGTTTAACTAAATTAATTTGAATTCCGATATTAGTTATCACAACTTCTTGGAGTCAAGGGCAGACTCATTTACTTGGCATTCTCGAAATTCTTGAAGTCAAAAACAGGTTAGCTGAACAATGCCCCAACTGCTTTTAATGAGGTTTGAAAAATATTTTCGCTTGCACTCTGGCTCCTGGGATGCCATTATTGCAGCAATCATCATTCCCTATATCAAATTAAAATTTTATTAAGTCCTACTAGGTAGTGCTGAGTTGGTCTCCAGATGATCTCCGAGATAAAGTTAAAGAATATGCGCTGTAGTTTAGAAAACAAGAAAGTAATTCGCAGGCTTTCGTAAGTGCTAATACTAAAAAGTTTCTCGAATTCGATTTAGATTCCGCAGTTATTCGATTAAGGGAAACCCAACTGCGAAATTTTTGTAAATAACTTCCTTTTTTTAGATGAAAAACAAATATATATATAGACTCCCATGGCGGAACTATAGCAAATGAAGTAATTTAGAGTTTTGAGTGGTGATAATATAACATTGATGGTTTGCACCGCTTTCCTATTATAAAACAGAAAATGCTTTTAAAATACAATACACCTCTTCCTTCCTCTAAGCCGGTGAAAAGACTTTTTTGCTTTGGCGAAATTTTCAATTGATTGACAAGACTGGCTGTGTTAATGGAGAAGGAAAGTGAGAGAGGCAAACGGAGTCTCAGAATTGAGCGAAAGAACCATACCTCCAAAACGAATTCTGATGCCCCCCAATTTGGGTCGAACGAAAAATCCCACTTTGACCCATTTAGAGTGCTCCAACCGAGTCCAAATATATCACCGACTCCCCCACTAACTTTGGACGGCCGATCCACCCATGCCAGTGGCACACCACCTGGAACTCCTCTGGGGGGTTCCCCATACAATCATTTCAAAATATCACCATTTTTGGCCTTTACATGAGAAAAGAAACTAAAAAGTTCGACCCAAATTGGGGGACATCAGAATTCGTTTTAGAGGTATGGGTCCTTCGCCAAAGTTTCTTATTTTGATCCCTAGAATATGATTTTCACAGAGCAATGGGCGACAAATCGACCCGGCCTAATGAGTATACATAGCATTAGACAATCCCCAGCAGAAAATTGAAAAGTACTACATAGTTACGAAGATGATTGAAAATTTTAAATGTGCAAAAATATTGAGAAATTCCAAATTAATATAACTTAATTTGCAACAACTAAAAGATCATTTAAGAAATATTCACTAAGCCCCTCCAGGTGACTTGGCGGTATTTAAAGAATCAGTACTTATGTATGTATGTATTAAGTAATACGATATAAATGATTGATTGACTAGAGCGCAAACACATTTCTAGGTTGCCTCCATTCTGATAAGACAATCATAGATAAAAAAAGAACTAAAAAAAATTAACAACTAAAATGTAATTAACTTTTCCATTTCATTCAGTGTCAATTATCTATTCTTAGTGTCATAGGCAGGCTTGTAGCAAGCAGCTGTGCTCTAGCTTCTATTGCAGCTAAAGTATTTATAATGGGTGCCGAAATTACTATACCCATTTGAAAAACAAAAAAGATACTTCTTGGAGGTGTTCTTAAGCATTAAGTCTACCATTGAAGCCTTGATAACTTTCCAGTTGTTATCTTTGAGTGTTCATTAGCGCAGAAATAAAAACACAACATAATTTAGGAGGGAAATTATTTCATATTTATCAAAACTATTATTTATGCAATATTTAGTGAATCTTGCCTTTGGGAAATGGGCGTCATGTAAACGCTGCGCTATGCGGGCAATTCATCTTTTAGCTACTTCTCGCAGTGGCAGTGTTCTGTGGCACTACTTAGTAACAAAGGCAAACTTAAACTTCTATAACTCGAATCACCATTAGTTATTGAGAATGTTCGACTTATGGATACTGCGATTTATAGAATATTATTATGTTTTTTTTTTTAAGAAACTGCAAGCATAAGTAAAAGTTCTTTTCTATTTGCAAATTCCTAATACAGAATATAGATTAGATTTAAGGGGGGTTGGACAAGTTCAAGCACTCAGTTAGGAGACCATTGTACTACACCCGGATAGATTTCAGTAGAAAGAATAGAGATAGGAAAGATACAAAGTGGGTGGTAAGAGGGATAAATTAGCTTGAGGTCACTCTTCTACAAACCTCTTGGATTCATTTATGAATCTTAAGAGATCCGGAAGAGGACGAGTATGAACCTTATTCATCTGATTCTGGAAAACACCGGACAGCTACAGAGAAAATGCTCTGCAGTGTCGTCATCCTCAAGACAGGATAGGCATATCGGGCTGTCTACCACCGTTGTGCCCTGTGATTATACCCACAAGTACTCTCAGGTCCTTTCTGCTGTGTTTTAGGAGAAAGGTCGCTATTTTTCTGTTTAGTTCTTTCACAAAGCACTTGAGAACTCTGCACGAGTTCAACTCAGACCAACGACCTCTGTGGGTAGACCTCATGAAGTCGTCAATCCATAGTTGAATCGATGCAAAATTGACACCTAGAATGGGTTAAGGGCCTAGTGGCATACTTGCAGAACCTTCATTTGCCAATTTATCAGCTAACTCGTTCCCTGTAATACCTCAATGTCCAGGCACCCAAGTAAGACTGACTTTGTTGTGTTTTGCAACACTGTTGTTGTGTTGTGCCTTACATTCAACGACCAACTTCGAAGAGCAGCGTGGGTAAGCAAGGGTTTTCAGTACAGCTTGGCTGTTACTACAAATTCCAATAACAAAATCCCCGCCACTTTTTCTCAATTAGCCATTAGGCCACATTTAAGAGGGCATAGACTTCCGTAAGGAATACCGTGGCCATCTGACCTGTGGCATAGGAGTACTTAGTGTCTTCGTCTAAGTACCATCCAGATCTGCTACCATCACTGATTTTGGGTCCGTCGGTGTAGACAGTGTGCTGATATCCCGTTAATAGGTTCTCTGGACTTAACCATTGATCTCTATCTGGAATCAAAACTTCATACTTCCTACCGAAGCTAACGACAGGCACACGATTGTCCACTGGCATCGAGAACAGTGTGCACCGCTCCGACAACTGGTGGAATATCTCACAGTGGCCAATGCTTTCTTCATTTCCCCAGACTCCGTTTAACTTGAGCCTGCACGCCGCCTTCATCGCTTCCTTTCGAATTTGAAGACTTAGAGGTTGCAAGTTCAGAATGGCATTAAGGGCATCACCAGATGTCGTACTCATGGCACCTGTGATACCCAGGCACACATTTCTCGGTAGCCGGTTTAGAAGTTTCACTCTGGAATTAACAATTGGACCCCTCGTCTGGCCAAATGTTCTCTTACCCTGCCAGAAGGCTTTTAGTGTTCGAGAGACCTTCTGCTCGACGTGCTTCTTCCAGGTAAGCTTACTATCAAGGATTACTCCTAAGTATTTAACCTCAGAAGACAGTTGCAGTGTTACCCCTCAATGTGGGTAGTAACAGGCCTTCCATATTGCGTTTCCTAGCGAAAAGCACTAAAGTACTTTTTGCAGGATTCACCGAAAGACCATGCAATTCGCACCAATACTCAATCTTATTTAGAGCTAACTGCATGTTATTGCATATAACTTCAAGTGATCGTCCTGAGATTAATACGCATACATCGTCTGCATAGGTTTGGATGCGTTCAATTTTCTGCAGCCCATTAAGAAGAGAGTCCACAATAAAGCACCAAAGTAGTGAAGAGAGTTCACCACCTTGTGGGCAACCCTTCTTAACCTCAACATTGACTCCTTCATCGCTTTCTTCATCTCTGCTTCGTGCTGCTTCAACCAACTGCCCAATAGTCTTTAAGCCTGTCCACTCTCTTATGTTACGTAGCCAAGACATTTGCTTCCTTCTAATACCTCACTAGCCTTCGATTTTACCTTGCACAATCAGTTGCTACAACTCATATTTAGAACCACGAATAATATGACCAAAATATGCGGTTTGCGGCGCTTTTATTGGAACCAACTTTCCTGTAATTAAAAACAGTTTCCCTCGCTGCTTCAATCCAACAGCAAATTTCTCTGTCCCATTTGCTCATATTTTGCTAAGCCAACATCCCAGGTACTTAACAAAAATCGCGATACTCTTTGGATCGGATTGTTATACATAAATATTTGAATTGATGATTTGTTGAGAATTTTTTGAAAAAACACACATTTTTTTTTTGGGACCCCCCTCTTGATTGCAACATCAGTCGTCACATCATTTTGTATTCTCACGTTGGCAGTTTGGTCGCAATACAAGTGGAAAATGCATCTTTTTCATTTCATCAGTGTCCAATAGTTTTGTGTAATCAGGTTAAAGGAGGTTTGCCTGTGGAAGCAATCTCTCAAGGGACATGGTAGCATTTTCGGGTAGTTAACACCGTACTTCTCTGAACTTCGAACAGATCTCTCTGTCCACAAACTGAAGTTTGAGGGTCGTGCTAGGGCAATATTTCCATATGGGCAGGATTGGATCGAGGGGAAAATCTGCACCGAAGCTTGCACCTCTGTCTTCACTGACGGTTCCAAAATGGAATCGGAAGTCGGAGCAAGGGTTTTCTCTAAATCAGCCGATTTATCTATCTCCTTTAAACTGCCGCGATGAAGACTCTGATGACGCCATGGTGCAGAACGAAACCGGTAAATTCCTGTAAGGAGGAAATCAAATATTTTGGGCGTGCAGGTAACATTTCTCGGATATGGGTTCCAGGACATAGGAACGTAGAGGGAAATGAAAGTGATGATGAGCTTGTCAAGAAGGAGACTGAATTGGCCTCAGAGACCTCCCACCCGGTCATCGGCATCTCCCTGACTGTTGTTAAAGGGGAACTGCACAAATTACTTATCAGGAAAGCGCAGAAAAGATGGAGCTTCATTTCTGAAGCTGCTATTTCGAAAACCCTGAGGCCCTAGTACAATAAATGAAAGACTCGCAAAGGTCTGTAAACTCCACGCCATTCAGTTTCTAAACTGGTAGCTGTGTTTGCCGGTCACTGGACGATCGGCACACACGCGGAAAAGCTAGGGTTACCATTTAACCTCCATTGCAGAAGCTGTGGGGACCTTTCAGAGAAGGAGACTATTGAGCACTTTCTCTGTTAATGTCCGTGACGATTAAGGTCACTGGGTGTTTCAACGGCCAGGGGCAGTGTGCTAAACCAAATCCCATCAATTTTCTCCACTACATCAACAGCTCTGGCTCTGGCTTCGCGCGTTCCCATCGCTTGTTTGAATCCAAATTGTGTACGACCCATTGATTGTTCACATTTTGTAAATAAGCGATTCTGAAGGATCTTGAAAATATTTTGAAGCCATTCGACTTATTGAACTTATGAGTCGACAATCATCGCATTTGTTTGCTCTGGATTTTTTAGGCAACGGCACGAAGGTGAAGTAAAAGTTACAATGCAATTAAAATAATCAGAAATTAGTGACAGAAAACCTAGTTTTCTTTTGGAGTTTTCATTAAAAAGAGATTCTAATTTGTTCAAAACCTTAAAGGGGCCGTCAGTGGTAGCATCATTCATTTTCAATTATAAATAATTTCCTCCACTGAACTCTCATCATCACTTTCCAATTCGCTCAAATCCGAATCTACTGCATTGGTGCTTAATAATAGCGTCGTCTGTGGGAAAACCTGCAATGAAAGCCTGATTAGCAAAGGTTACACAAAGAAGGCAGAAGTAGAAACTTAAAAAACAAAAATCCGCTTTTTAAATAAGTACTTCCGCAATACGTTGAAAAAACTAACCAAGTATAGGGCCATCATAAAAATGTCCCAATTTATTTTCCCAAGCTAGGAGTTTTATCTCTCCCAGTTCTTGTTTTGGGCTGCAATTTCGAGTGCGGTCTGCCTTCTCCAGGCATTTGATGGGAGTTATAGCCTACGGCTGCCCTGCAGATTCCATCCAATGGCCATTTTTGTTACGTCGACCATAGGTCTGCGCAAGACGTGGCAAATCCATCGCCATTTCCTTTTTCTAACTTTCCCATAGTCTGTTATTCGTAACCATTTCTGGCCAGAATATGCGCGAGTTCTAGAAGTTGAAGTTTTTTTAGTCCCATAAATTACTCTCTAAAATCTCTTTCCACTCGATTTAATTCCAGTTATAGAAAATGCGAGTTTTAGAAGGCTGAGTTATGAAAGCTTCATAGTACATATTTCCTATTTTTATTTTTATGTTTATTAGTAATAGTTTTTTGTGTGCAAATTTCCTTTCAAGCGCAGCCAAGACACTCTCAAATACTTTGAGATCTGCCGAACTTTGTTGGCCTATTCGAGATAGTATTTTATCGCTATTCAAATATTGCATTACTTCTTCGCAGTATTACTTTTTTTGCGTTATACAGTGTGGTATTCCCCATTTATTAGTTGATACAATATCAAATGATGTCAATATTAATCAAACGTCGTATCAGTCAATCAAATGACGTCAACAGCTGCAGTATACAAAGGTCAAAATACAGATTTCCATAACTCAAAATCATTTTATTTTTTATTTAATAAGAAATTTATTCTTTTTGAGGAGTTTTTTCATGGCAGAAATACACTCGGCGGTTTCCATTACCTGCCGAGAGAAATAACATCAAGACGTCAACAATAGGAAGAACAGAAATGTGAACGGCAATTATTTATTTTTTTATTTAAAAAAGTTACTCAAAAACAATAAATACAGAAACACGTGCGCGTATAATAATTTGGTCACTAACGGTATCTACATACAAATATTTAAATGTCTTCTATCTTCTGCTAAGGCATTATTTAATAGCTAATGGAGTGCCCGGGCACAAACTGATGAATTGATTATTGGCTTGACTTTGATTTAAATTTAGAATTTTTGCTGATAAAATATTTAAATAAATGATTAGGCAAAAATTGTGTACACATACATACATATTTCAAAATATTTATTTTTTTTTGCTCACAAAAGTGCGTCAACTTTCCGGACATGCCCACATTTGCTGCTTATCTAAAATTAAATGAACCAATTTTAAAGTACAAAAGCTATAAAATATTATTTGAGCCGTTGTTGTTGTTGAAGTAGTTGAGTATTTCTACTACCGTTTACTACCGCTGTCCTCGTGTGATGATGTTTTTTTTTTTTGCTTCTAAGTCAGATCCATTTAGTGAGATCCAAGTATAGCAGCATCTTTATCTCGATGTCTGAGATGTCATTAATTTGCTGTAAAAAAGGTTTACCGAAGGAGTGGAGTCCTGCCCTAGCAAGCCCTGGACATTCACATAAGTAGTGTTTTTTGTTGTAATACATGTAGTTAATTGCTTCCATCTTCTTTCGGCTAAAGCATGATAGGGTGAAGCAATGATGCTTTTATTGAGTTGAGTGGGGTGGAGACTGCCACCGCCTCTTGTCTAGTGTCTAGTGACGAACCTTTTCTTGCTGGCTCATCCGCTATCTCATTACCCCGTATGTTCCTATGACTGGGAACCCATATCAGAATAATTTCAAGCCAATGATGAAATGGAGTTGGACTCTGGGGCCTTGATAGCTGCTTGACTGTCTGAAAAGATGGCTACCCTTGCACCAACTTCCTTGTAGATTTTTAGTGATTTTCATGCTTCTCTGATCGCTAAAAGTTCTGCCTGGAACATGCTGGCATAGTCAGGAAGTCGAATTGACTGTGATAGGTTGAGTGGCTACGAATGGAAGCGAGCTCCCACACCACAGCTCATCTTAGAACTGTCAGTGTAGATTTCAATATCGTATCGGTCAATCACCTTCTCTCTGGCCCATTCGGCTCTCGGCGGAAAACGTACCGTAAAGTATTTCTTGAAGTTAAGGTCGGCGACTGTGTAGTCTGATCTGTTTTTGAGCAGCGAGGGTCCCTGTAGGAGGATATGTGAGGAGCTGTGACCGTACAATCTTATTGTCCAGCTTCCTATACCTCTGAGTCTCGGCGCGCTGCAAGTAGCGATTGTTTTTATATGCAAGTCTAATGGTAGCAGATGAGGTAGTACATTGAGCGCTTTAGTAGAACTGGTGCTAAGTTAAGATATGCGCTGTTCTTTGTATCTTGTTCAGCTTGGTTTTGTTGTATTTCTTTTCTATTGCGGGCCACCCGACTAGAGCCACATATTGGCCTTACAATGGCTGTGTAGGACCAATTCGACAGTTTGGTTGGAGATCGCATATTTTAGCCAACATTCTCTTACACGTGTAAAGTGCTATATTCGCTTTCTTTACTCTGTACTCTGCGTTGGACCTCCAGCTAAGTTTGGGATCTAAGATAAGACCGAGATATTTTGCATGTTGGGTTAGCGTAAGACTAACCCCGTTCAATTTTTGAGGGATTAAAGTTTGGTATCTTGGTTTTCTTAGTGAATAGCATCAGTTCAGTTATGCTCGGGTTTACACTTAAACCGCAGTCTGTGGTCCTATTGCTGAGTAATACTTGATTTTGAGTCGGAATGTCAAATAACTTCAAGCACAGATGGACTTTGTTCAGCATTGAGACCAAGGCTGACCATCTCAACATTTTCATTTCTGCCGTTTCAAGTTATCTTTTGCGTGACTCTTTTATAGGCCTTCATTTCGCCTCCATATGACAAAGGGGGACGCACGGCGGCTTCATATTCAGGGTTGCCAATATTCAACGGACCCATCTGACAACCCTGTATCTTTTGACAGAGACGTTAGATCGCTTAATGATATACCGCGTTGGAAGCGTCAGTCCAAGCAGATATTTACCATGGAACAGTACACGCCACGCGAGCGCTTCAAAATTTGTTGATATTTACATTCAGCAAAAGAAATCAATTGTGAAAACTCAACGTGCGTATAAAAAATTAAATAATGTGAAAAGTGCACCTTCTAAGAACACCATTAAACGTTTGTACGAAAGTTTTTCGACTGGTGATGCTCTTTCTAATCCAAAGAGGCCAAATCAAAACCGACCAAGGCGATCGGATGAGAATATTGCTCTTTTAAGGGCCAGTGTTGAGACGTCGCCAAGGACATCCCAAAATCGCCGTTCTCAGCAGTTGGGCATTGCTCGGACCACTTTATAACGAATTATCCGCATTGATTTGCATTTATTCCCGTATAAGATTCAATTGACGCAAAGATGGTTGCCTGCGGACAATCCTCGTCGATTGGAATGGGCGCAAAGAGTCATCGAAATCCGTCGGGTCCGTCGAATATGGGCAACGGGCAACCCTGTATGTATTTTTCCCTTTAGGTGAAGTGGCATTATTTTCTCAGATGGTAGCACCCCGATTGGGGCTTTCCACTTGAACCATGCCGAGTTAACCCTATGCTGCACGTCCTCATTAACATCTCCAGTATTTGTTATAGCGGAGCCTAATTTATTGCACAAGTAATTAAAAAAAATTATCGTCATTGGAAAGAATAATGAGAAAATTTTAGCTTATTGATTCCCAACTGATTGACCTCAACAATATAAAGATTGCTGCTTAAGTTTTATTTCCCAAAATATTGTCCATAAACATCAAAACACTTTTTTATGCACTTTAACCAGTTTTTGGCTCGATCTCGTCAATCCGATTGATGTACCACCAAAGCATATGTTTTGAACGCATCACCCGCTACTGCAAGCGTCGAAAAGCATGGACCGACCTCGCGTTTTGTTTTCAAACTGTCAAAGTTATTTGGTACCAAATCAGGACGGTGTAGCGCACGACCCAGTCATGATAAAATAGTCACTTGTGTGAGATCTCGCATTATTATGGTGTAAAATGATTAGTCTAGGCGGCCGACGTAGCCGAATGGGTTGGTGTGTGATTACCATTCGGAATTCACGGAGAGGTCGTTGGTTCGAATCTCGGTGAAAGCAAAATTTATAAAAACATTTTTCTAATAGCGGTCGCCCCTCGGCAGGCAATGGCAAACCTCCGAGTGTATTCCTGCCATGAAAAAGCTCCTCATAAAAATATTTGCCGTTCGGAGTCGGCTTGAAACTGTAGGTCCCTCCATTTGTGGAACAACATCAAAACGCACACCACAAATAGGAGGAGGAGCTCGGCCAAACTCCTAACAGAAGTGTACGCACCAATTATTTATTTTTTTTTTTTAAATGATTAGTCTTCTGCTAATGATTTCCCTTATTTTTTCAAACCTTTAGGGCACACAAATGAGTATATAGTATATCATTTAGAATTGACCTCTGATGTCACGTGAGGTGACACGCTCAATTTTTTCGAAAAAAAAACATGCGACCATTTGCTTTTCACAGCTAAAATTATTGTCATATGTTCTCTTTTTTTTCCACAGTTAAATTAGAATGCCTGCTAATAAACCTTACGAACGCCCAAAGGACTTTGTGGATCCCGGATTGCCCTCGAAATGCACTTGGCATTTGGGCACAAAGGAAAAGACACCACATACCCAACGTCCCATGTAAGTACACTCACAATCTACTCACTTTTTTTTTTTTACTTTAAATTATTGTACTTGGATTCTATATAAAAAATACTTGTATATTCTGAAAACTTTCAGCGCCCACCGTCAGAAGCTGACGCCAAATATTTTAGAGGTTATTGGCTGCACACCACTGGTTAAACTGAATGCCATACCGAAAGCAGAGGGCATCAAATGCGAAATGTGTAAGTAGAGAGGCAGCAACTAGTTTATTTGTATCCAAAGCTTTAACTCATGGGCGCAGTCTTGGATAGAAGTCTTAATAAAAATATGTAATAATATAAATAAAATCTAAAAATCAAAAAAGGGGTTTTTCTAATCGCGCTCACCCCACGTCACGTAATAGCAAAACTTCTGAGTGAATTTCTGCAATGGTAAAGATTTTCATAAACTCTTTATGCGTTATGCGGAGGCAAAGTAAATAAGATCTTTGAGTTCTTGTTTGGGGGAACAACATCACAGCACAAATTAGTGAAGAAGCTCGGCCTAAATAACGGGTGATTTTTTAGATATTATCTTTTTAAACAGTTGGTTTAAACAGCAGTCGCACGTTTCGTGTTTTGTTTCACTGTCAAACATCTTCAGTTTGGTCTATAATTTAATCATGAATCATCTTACAAACGAACAACGCTTGCAAATCATTGAATTTTATAATAAAAATGCGTGTTCTGTTAAGAAAGTTTAAGATCCACTTTTTATCGAAAAATTGTGTTCTGCGACGAAGCTCATTTTTGGATCAATGGGTACGTAAATAAGCAGAATTGTCGATTTTGGGGTGAAGATCAGCCAGAAGAATTGTAAGAGCTACCAATGTATACAGAAAAGGTCACAGTTTGGTGCGGTTTATGGGCTGGAGGTATCATTGGACCGTACTTCTGCTGCGAATCGTAACGTGGTTTCAGCAACACGGTGCCACATGCCACACAGCTTGCGTAACAATGGACTTGTTGAGAGGCGAGTTCGGTGAACATTTTATTTCACGTTCGGGACCTGTCAATTGGCCACCCAGATCGTGCGATATAACGCCTTTAGATTATTTTTAGTGGGGCTATGTTAAAGTTCATGTCTATTCAGACAAGCCTGCTCCAATTAAAGCATTGGAAGACAACATTAAAGCATTTATATGTGAGATACCGGCCGAAACATTGGAAAGAGTATGCCAAAATTGGACTAAGCGGATGGACCATTTGAAGCGCAGTCGCGGTCATCATTTGCATGAAATAATCTTCAAACATTAAATTATGTCGACAGTACTATCGATTTAAATAAAACTTTCATGAATTTTTCTGAATTTTACGTGGGTTTTTTTGAAAAACTTTCCTATAGCTCTTAAAAAATCACCTTTTATATGTTCTCATATTATTAATTTTGTTATTATAACTCGCTGATTCCTTAAAACTTTTTCAATAAATATTTTTTCTTCATTAACCCAGATGCCAAATGCGAATTCTTAAACCCTGGTGGCTCAGTGAAGGACCGCATCGGCTATCGCATGGTACTAGACGCTGAGGAAAAGGGTTTGCTCAAACCTGGTTGCACAATCATCGAACCAACTTCGGGCAACACAGGCATCGGCATAGCCATGGGAGCCGCAGTCAAGGGCTACAATTGCATCATCGTCATGCCGGAGAAAATGTCGAACGAGAAAGTTTCGGCACTACGTGCCTTAGGCGCCAAAATTATACGCACACCCACCGAAGCGCCCTACGACAGTCCCGAAGGTTTGATTTGTGTGGCACAGCGCCTTGAGAAAGAAATCCCCAATGCGATTGTCTTGGATCAGTACCGCAATTCCGGCAACCCACTCGCACACTACGACGGCACTGGTGCCGAAATAATATGGCAGACAGATAAGAAAGTGGATGCAGTAGTTGTGTGCGCGGGAACTTGTGGCACGGTTTCGGGCATTGGTCGCAAAATCAAGGAGGAATTGCCCGACTGTAAAGTGATTGCTGTCGATCCATTTGGCTCGATGTTGGCGCATCCCGCAGAGCTGAATAAATCGAATGTGTCCTTCTATGAAGTTGAAGGCATTGGCTATGATTTCACACCCACCGTCAATGATTACAATGTGATAGACTCCTGGATTAAAGTGAGCGATAAACAGTGCTTCACGATGGCGAAACGTCTGAATGCCGAAGAAGCGTTGCTGTGCGGTGGCTCAAGTGGTGGTGCAATGTATGCGGCGCTACAAGTCGCCAAGCAACTGAAAGAGGGTCAACGTTGTGTAGTCATACTACCCGATGGTATACGAAATTATATAACGAAATTTGTGTCGGATAATTGGATGGAGGCGCGCGACTTCAAGCCAGTGGTGAACGAACACAACCATTGGTGGTGGAATACACCGGTGAGTGAGTTGAACTTCAAAACGCCTGTGGTGCTCAATTCGGATGCGAGCATTGCGGAAGCGATCGAGGCAATGAAGGAGCACAAGGTGGAGAACGTCGCGTTCGTCGACGCCGAGGATAGGTGAGTGTAAATCTGAATAATTAATGCGATTGCAAAATAACTAAAATTTGTATGCATATCATAGCACAATTTTGGGCGCTTTGGTACAAGAAACACTACTCAACCAGATCGTGAGCATGAATCGCCAGCAAGACGCACCTGCCGTCAAAGCTATTAACAAACGCATTATACGTTTGCCCTCCAATGCCATTTTGGGTAAATTATCGCGCATTCTGGAACTCGATCCCTGTGTGCTAATTGTGGATAATGAAGGTGAGTTTCCGGGCGTTCATAAAAATATGCGATTTTCATATTTATTTTTACCTTTTTATGCAGGCGATAAAGAGGTCGTTAAGGCTGTTGCCACCAAAATGGATGTGCTCGCGTTCATTGCTAGCGCTGGTGTCCACACAAATGGCACTAATGGTCAGGGAGAGGCATAAAGCATACCCGTACATACATTAATTAAAATGAATATTTCGAACTATTCTCAGAGCTGATTGTCCATAGTTTTGTAAAACATTGTCTATTTCCAAAATAGTGTCAATATTATAGCGATAAAAAAACCGTTTCAAAGCTGGCAAAAGCCATGAGCCTGACAATCCAATCGATATTCATTGAAAACCTACTGACTTGACTTGTTTTATTTTAAGAATAAAGAAAAAATCTCTTGAAAATAAAAAGGCTTGTCTTTGTAACACTTTTGAACACTTTGAACCCTTTTCTCAACTAACCAATAAAGTGAACTTTACTAACCGCTCCGATAAACTGTGCGTAACTTAAAATGACTTTAACTCTTTTTGCAAGATAAAAAGAAAAAACATTTAGTTATGGCTTGATAAAGTGAGCTGTGATATTAGAAGTTAGTTGAGAAGACGAATCAAATGTACTTTTATTTACAAATTTAAAAATACTGTATGTAATTTAAGCAAATAATTTTGTTCATCTTTAAAATATGTAAGCCTTGAGAAATAAACAACACTTTCTCAATTTAAAAATATTTTTTCTCAACACTAAACATTGGGTTCTCAAGAGATTTACGAAAAAATATATGTTTGATTATTTGGTGTAAGAATCTATTTGTTGTATCGGGTGTTTTTCTTTAAAGCTTGAGAATTAAAAAAAAATTGGAAAAATGCCACTAACATGCAGACGTTTTTTCTTGATCGATTGAGTAGCGCCTGACGTCCCATTTCGGTCAAATTCTTTTTGTAACGGCACAGGACAGACTATCAACATATCCCGTGTTGGCTGAAGTGACTGTCAAATTATCAACCCATCCCGTTTGCAGGTTGAAAGGGGTATACCTGCAATCTCATACCAAGAGCGAGGGTATTGGTGAGCCTTACAATTTCCTGGTATCTCACTATGCCCTTGCAGCCATATCAAGTATACATAGGTACCTATAATTGACGCTTACACCCTTTTTGTGGTGTTTGGCCGAGCACTTCCTCCAATTTATGGTTTGCTTCTTTATATTTTTTCATAAGTGGAGTGACCAACAGTTTTAAGGGGTTACATCTAGTTAGAATTTTCAAAAAATCGATTTTTTTTTATTTCATTTTTGTAATGTACATATATTTAAGTAAACACTATGAAAATTTCAAGTCAATCCGAAGATTATTTTTGAAGTTATACGCATAAATGTAACGACGCGTCAGAGCACTTTAAATTAGCTTTTAAAACTTTAACCTTGTTTTTCTCAAAACTGTGTTTTGAAAGTCGGTGACCTCGATTTCTCGGAAACGGCTAAACCGGTTAGTCTGAAATTTTTACACCGGCTTCTGAACTATATTTTCTAGTACTTAATCGAAGCTTTTTTAAAACCGATAAACATTTTTTTGTTTATACACAATTTAAGGCCAAATCTATTCCAAAAAATAGATTTTTTTTTTTGAGAAGCCGCCATTTTGTCAATAAATTTTTTTTTGCTTATTCCTTCGATTAATTACAAGAATATACAATACTTTAATCAAATCCGTTTGGTTTTTTCATTTCAGATAATCCACTTCGGAGATATAGTGGTCACCGTAAAACGTCTTTTTTTGGAGGGGTTCCTGGAAATCTGCTGTAGCAGCTATAAAAACTGTTATTCTTGCAATTAAAATTTTTTTAAATATTATTCAAAGTTACCATAATATGTGTACAAAGGCTTAAAACAATTAATTCAGAAGTTTTCTCAGGAAATTTTTTTTAAAAACCTCATTTTTCAGGGCTTCTAACTAGATGTAACCCCTTAAACCGACTTCGAACGACAGCTGGTTTATTATGAGGAGCTTTTTTCATGGCAGAAATACATTCGGAGGTTTGCCATTATCTGCCGAGGGGCGACCGTTATTAAAAAAATGGTAATACAAAACAGAAATATTGTTGGAATGATCTTTTATGAAGTGAAACTTCTTAGGCGTCGATGGGCGAGCGAGAATGGAGAGTAAAATTTCAAGACCATACAACGTTTTGGGCATTTTCGTTCCGCGATAGAGAAAAAAGATATAACGTAGAGGAAAAGGAGAGAGAGAGAGAGCTATACCTTATACGCATCTTAGATACACTTTGGGCTATTTTTCCTGAGTTTTTCTTTGTAGTTGCTAATTTCTACTGAGAAATAACACTGCCCACTTTTTGGCGCTTATTTGTTGGTGCAAACTTGTAGGAAATATATTTTTGGTGCCTACTTTGTGGCGTTATATTTCCTTGGTGCCTACTGGTTGGCTCGTTTTTTGGTCCCAATTTTTTTGGCGTTTTTTTTCTGCCTACTTCCTGGCGCTTGTGCGTACTATAAAGTGCTATCCATTCCGGCGTCGGATTTATTGGTATTGCCTTGCGGTAATTTGTGCCGTTGCTGCGGTATTGGAATCGAGTAACCGCAATTGCCACTAAGGCCTAAAACCTCAACAAAGGCTATGTTCAGAAACGCATTATAATGCGCAGTACTTGCAGCGCTGGCAGCACTGTCAATGTGACAATTCATGCAACTGATAGATTTGTTGAAAAATTGCAAATAGATTTGTTGCATTTATGAACGCGCTGTACAGTAAAATGGAATTGTTACTAAGTTTGGTCATGGACGATGTATGTGAGGAAAAAACCGATAGTATTTTATTAAATTTAAGAAAAAAAACCGTGTAAAGCTTAAAAGAAGGACATATCTTGTCAAAAGTTTAATATCAAAACGGAAAATACCCAAAAATAAATTTAAATCTTTATTAACATACCCAAAGTCCTCAAACCGTTAGCCGGTAGCATTTGAGACAAAGACAAAGAAATATTGCTGGCGAAATTTGAAACAAATAGGCTGTCTAGTTCTGGATTATGCAGCGCCCAATAAGCTTCAAACCTTCAGGACAGCCATGGCATGACAGATTGCCTCCTGATACCTTCCCTGCACCACCTCCGCAGCTGGGCTACCATGCTCCCGGTTAAGAAGCAAGTAATTCAACAGGGTTGCTGTCATAGGAAAAATTCCTGCAGGCACTTGGTTTAGGCTGAGCCACATTCGAAGCGAGCCAGAACGCATCTCCTCAAAAATACTACCGAAAACCAAATCGACAAGGATTTATATCCGTCCAAGCAGCGTCACCTTAGCAGTATTTCCCGTAAAAATATGGGAACAACAACAGTATAATGGAAGTCTCTTACCACCATCCTAAACTCGCGACACCCGAATGCCGGTATCGTCTCTGGTGGCTGGGGGAGTTTCGAGATATAGAAGTTAAAAAGCAAGGGTGAAAGGCCAACACGCTGCGGAACTCCTTGCTTTATTTTCCTCGGTTTTGACATTTTGTCTCGAAATAGCATCGACGAATGACAACCACTCAGGTAGTTTGCGGTCAACCTCTTCATGCCTGGCGGGAGTGTCGACTGTAAGATATCATCTAGTAGCGTGGCATGGCGGACTGTATCGAACGCCCTTTTTAGGTCCAAAGCTACTAGGACAGTCCTCCCGCAGGAGCCCGCGGTTTATCTGAGTGTTAATGATGGTGAGTGCTGTGGTGGTGCTGTGCACTCTTCGGCAGCCGTGCTGGTGTGAGGCTGGGGTCAGATGTTTCGTGTAGAGTGGGAATAGAGGGGCTTCAAGACTCTTCACTATTGGGGAAAGAGAGTTATCGGACGACAAGAATCCCCTTGGTTGACGGGTTTCCCAGGTTTCAGTAGTAGGACCACTCTCCCTGATTTCCACGTGTCAGGAGTAGAGTGGCTATAGATATATTGAATAGCCTTGTGAGGTATTCTACTCCCAATGGACCCAGCTTTTTCAACAACAGCATGTTTAGTCCGTCAGGGCCAATGGCAGGAGAAAGCAAGTGGCGTGGCGCAATGTTGTTCGTCAGTTTGTCTAGTCGTCTGGTGGCACTACGCTTGGATCTGTCGGCCGGAGGATGCAGAAGGAATTGCCAGCTAAAATAGCTCGCGCATCTCTTCGGATTCGACGAAGTACAACAGTTGTAGGTGATATCCAACTTGTCGTTGTGCTTGGTTGGGTTCGACAGGGACCTTAAGGTGGAACAGAGCTTACTCAAGCCATAGGTGAAGCTGCGGGACTTCAAGTGCTCTTCCCATTTGGCCCGCTTCTGTTGGGCTACCAGATCCTTTATGCAAGGACCCCCGGGATCGGACACGCTCGTTTTCCAGAACACCTGCTTCAGCTGGAAAATTGGGTTGTTGTTGTTGTTGTAGCAGTACCTTTGCCCTGTCAGTGTAGTGTAATCACCCGTCGTCTTCGTCTAGCTCATCTAACGATAGGCCCAGGAAACATGCTGTTTCGACGGGTTGGGTCCAGAGAGAGAGAGGTGTTAGATGAGTGGGTTTGATGGGGCATGTGAAAAGGTGGTTAGTGTCGTGCGGAGTACCTTTACATGCCGGACATATGTTTAGTATAGGAGTTTAACCTGCTACAGTATCCAGAACGTAGTTGTGCCAAGGTTACGCGAGACTCTCGGGGAAGTTGGAGCTCTTCGTCTGCAATTGGTGGTGGTTGGACTCCGATAACGGCATTCGGAGGTCGGGAGCTTAAGAAGGTGGTAAGTGTCTCCGAATGAATGTCGCTTTTGGCCTGTCTGTCCACTGTCCGATCCCGGAGTGCTCTGTCTGTTTTGTCTAGGATCTCGTCCACGTAAATTAGGAAGTCCCTCCTGATGTGCCTGGGAGGTGGCTCAGGCTCAAGCAGTTGTCTGCATGGGTGAGGCCTACGGTAGCACCCTGACAGGAACTGCTTGCTGAGCAGTTTGTTGTGCTCCATAAAAGCAGCATCTGTGCCTAATTGTGAAGGGGTTAGAGGGCGGACGTCAGGAGGCAACCCGTCGCTGTCCGAATGGCAGTGTTTTGGCATGCCTGAAGCTTTATCCACTGCGAATCACTGGTTCCAGGCGACCAGACAGGCGCAGCATAGTTAAGAACCGGTCGGCCTATAGCTTTGAAAGTCGATAGCAACATTTCTTTGCCTTTGCCCCGAGTGCTGCCGGCAAGCGACTTGAGGACCTTGTTGCGACTCTGTACTTTCGTTGCAATAGCGATTGTATGCGCTGAGAAGGAGAGCAAGCTGTCAAAGGAGACTCCCAATATTCTGGGGTTGTTTACCGTCGGTATTGGGGTATCATCGACGTGTACCTGAAGTTGCAGCTTGACCTCCTTTGTCTAGGTGGTGAAAAGGGTCGCCGTGGATTTAGTGGGAGAGGTGGTTGTTGTTGTTTGTTATTTTTAACAGCATAGTTAGCCCTGTCAGTGTAAGTATATCATCAGTCGTCTTCGTCTAGCTCATCTAGGGGTAGGCCCAGGAAACATGCTGTTTCGACAGGTTGGGTCCAGAGAGAGGGGGGTTAGATGAGTCTGATTGAGAGGGCATGTGAAGAGGTGGTTAGTGTCGTGCGGGGTACCTTCACATGCCGGACATGTGTTTGGTATGTCGGGGTCGATTCTGGATAAGTAGGAGTTTAACCTGCTACAATATCCAGAACGTAATTGTGCCAATGTTACACGAGTCTCACGGGGAAGCTGGAGCTCTTCATCTGCAATGGGTGGTGGTTGGACTCCGATTACGGCATTCACGGGACGGGAGTTCATGAAGGTGGTAACGGACTCCCGGTGAATGTCGTTTATTGACTGTCTAAATACTGTCCGGTCCAGTAGGTTTCGGTCAGTTTTGTCCTGGAGTTCGTCAGCGTAGTTGAGGAGGTGTCTCCTGACGTGCCTGGGAGGCGGCTCAGGCTCAAGCAGGTGTCTGCAGGGGTGAAACCTGCGGTAACACCCCAGCAGGAACTGCTTGCTGAGCAATTTGTTGTGCTCCGCGACTGGGAGCATTTGTGCCTCGCTGTGCAGGTGTTGTATGGGTGACATCAGGAGGCACCCGGTCGCTGTCCGAATGGCGGTATTTTGACATGTCTGAAGCTTTATCCACTGCGAATCACTAGTACCAGGCGACCAGACAGGCGCAGCATAGTTTAGAACCGGCCGGCCAATTGCCTTAAATGTCGAAAGCAACAGTTCTTTGTCTTTGACCCAAGTGCTGCCGGCCAGCGATTTGAGGACCTTGTTGCGATTTTGGACTTTAGTGGCAATTGCGGTTGTATGCGCAGAGAAGGAGAGCAAGCTGTCAAAGGTTACACCCAAAATTTTGGGGTTATTCACAGTCGGAATTGGTGTGTCGTCGACTTTTACCTTAAGGGACAGCTTGACCTCCTTTGTCCAGGTGGTGAATAGGGTCGCCGTGGACTTGGTGGGGGAAAGTTGGAGATTCCTCGCAGTGAAAAAGCGAGAAAGGTCGGTGAGGTAGTTGTTCACTTTGGAACACAGGCCATCGATGTCATTGCCCGACGCCATTATCGTGCAATCGTCAGTATGAGATCAGGGAAACTCCCGCTGGTGGTTGGGGGAGCTTCGAGATGTAGAAGTTAAAAAGCAAGGGTGAAAGGACATCACCCTGCGGTACGCCTTGCTTAATCTTCCTCTGCTTTGACATTTGATCTCGAAAAATCACTGACGAGTGCCGACCGCTCAGGTAGTTCGCGGACCACCTCTTCAGCCCTGGCGGGAGTGTCGACTGATAAATATCATCTAGTAGCGTGGAATGGCTGACTGTATCGAAAGCCTTCTTTAGGTCCAACGCTACTAGGACAGTCCTCTCGCAGGGGCGGTTTTGGTTAAGCCCGCGATTTATCTGGGCGTTTATGGCGGTGAGTGCCGTGGTGGTGCTGTGCACTCGTCGGAATCCGTGCTGATGTGGGGCTGGGGCCAGGTGTGTCGTGTAGAGTGGGAGTAGGAGGGCTTCAAGTGTCTTCACTACTGGGGAAAGGAGAGTTATCGGACGATAAGACTCCCCTTGGTTGGCGGGTTTCCCAGGTTTCAATAGTGGGACCACTCTCCCTGCTTTCCACTTGTCAGGGATGATGAGAGTGGCCAGAGACAAATTGAAGACCCTTGTGAGGTATCCTGCTTCCAGGGGTCCCAGATGCTTCAGCATCAGCGCGTTTAGTCCGTCAGGGCCAATGGCTTTCGATGATTTCGACTTGTTGATGGCCCCCTGAACCTCATCACCGGAGAAAGTAAGTGGCGCACTGTCATTCGTCAGTTTGTGCAGCCTTCTGGTAACACGACGTTTGGTTCTGTCGCCCGGAGGATGCAGTGTAAACAGCCGGCTAAAATAGCTCGCGCATCTCTTCGGGTCCGACGAAGTACAACCGTTGAAGGTGATAGCCACCTTGTCGTTGTGTTTCGTCGGGTTCGACAGGGACTTAACGGTGGACCAGAGCTTACTCACTCCGGAGGTGAGGTTACAAGTCTTCAGGTGCTCAACCCATTTAGTCCGCTTATGTTGATTTACCAGTTGCCGGATCTCCAAATTGAGATCCCTTATGCGGGGATCCCCGGGATCGGCCTGGCGTAGGTGGTCACGCTCGTTTGCTAAACTGGCTGCTTCTGCTGGGAAATGAGTACGGATGTCCTTATAGCATCCAGCTGGGATGAAGCGAGCCGCAGCAGCTGTGAGCACCTTGCGGAATGCGCGTTCGCCAACGTGCACATCAGAGGGGATGGGAAGAGCGGCGAAGGTGTCCTCGGTGAATTCCGCGAAGCCGGCCCAGTTAGCTTTTTTAAAGTTAAAATAGGGCCGGTGATTCGCGGAAACGAAGTCGGCAGGTCTCTCAATCGAGACGATAAGGGGCAAGTGGTCTGATGCAAGCGATAGCATAGGTCGCCACGTTATGCTATTTATCAGACCCGCGCTAGCTATTGTTAGGTCAGGCGAGCTGCTACAATTGCCCACTACCCTGGTGAGGGCGTCGCCGTTCACAGTGCTGAATGTCGAGTCGTCTATCTGCTCTGCCAATTGCTGTCCCCTACGATCATTTGGCAGGCTTGAATGCCAAAGATCGTGATGCGCATTAAAGTCACCTACAACCAATCGGTTTTCACCTCTGATGAGCGCACCTATATCAGGGTGATATCCTGCCGGGCAGCAGGTGACAGGGGGTATATATACATTAAAGATTTCGAGCTCGGAATCGCCTGACCGGACAGCTATGCCTTGACATTCTAAAGTGCTGTCCCTGCGGTCGATTCCTTCATCGATGAGACGATACTGCACTGTGTGGTGGACTATGAACGCTAGGCCACCACCATTGTCTCGCTCGCGATCGTGTCTGTGCACGTTATAGCCATCCCTGGTGATCAGAGATGACCTAGCGTGCAACTTTGTTTCCTGGACCGCAGCTATTTTGATACTGTGCCGGCTCATAAAGTCGACTATCTCGTCGACCTTACTCGTAAGTCCGTTGCAGTTAAACTGGAGAAGCTTGAAGCTTCTCGGTGAGGTCAGTGTAATCCGGGGGGTGAGGGACGCGTGGGGTTGTCTACGTTGGACCTGCTGCGCAATCCACTGTGGTTGTTGCGGCCTGATGGTGGTGGGCGGCCTCGCCTCCGGGGGCGGTAGTGGGTGCAGAGCTCTGCAGCAGGGGGCAACGTAGGCAGTTGTCCACTCACGGGTGGTGCGCAGGCCGGAACATCTCCGAAAATGGCACCAGCCACTGCAGGAATTGCATTGGACTGATACCAGATTCCGAGGTATTACGGTCTGACACACGGAACAGGCTGTACGGGGGACCAGGAGCTGCTGGTTTGTCCCCGCACTGGGGTTGGAGCAGGAAGGGATGGGAGGGGTTGAAGGGGAGTTGTGTTGCTCCGATAGGCTCCTCACCGTGGAGGTGTGGGTTGTGGTGGCGGTTGGTAGTGCCGGCCTATCAGGGGGTGTGGTAGCCGTGGAGGCATCAGACGCCTGTTGGCGGAAGCAACACGTGGCCACATACCGTGTGGACCACTCCCTGTGCGACTTAAGGTCTGAGCAGGTCTTAAGGTGGCTCCACCCGTTGCACTTATTGCACCTAACCGAGGTGGAGTTCGGGTGGAGCCGTTGATGGCAGACGCAGCAGTAGAATACTTCTGGCCCAGGGTTGGATTCGACTCCAGCCCTGAGGAGAAGCATTTGGAGCAGGTTTGCTGCGAGAGTTTGCTCCTGTGACGTAAAGGGTGGGGTGATATACGATACACTAGACAGGGCTAGTGTACTGGGGCGGCAGCCCTTGGTCGGGAAAAACCCGAGTCATTCCGGTAACGTAGAACCGGCTGCCATGGGAATGGTGGAGGTGGGAGGTGGTCGTTTACATTGGTGCATACGTCATCAATGTTATTGCCCGACGCCATTATCGTACAGTCGTCGTCTTATGAGACCAGGGAGACTCCCTCTGGTGGTTGGGGGAGTTTCGAAATATAGAAATTAAAAAGCAAGGATGAAAGGACAACACCCTGCGGTACTGGGAAATTGGGTCGTATGTCCCGATGACGACCGATAACTACACCACGCTGGCAAGACTTGCTGAACTCCTACAATAACAACAACTGCCCAAGCATTGGCTTTCAGTAAATAAACAAGAAATTTACAATTTGTATCTTAGAAAATTTATTTTTTTCCATTTATTTTAACATATGCAATTGGCCATTTTTGTTAAATCCATCTTTTTAGTGCTATTAGTCTTTTGCAATTTGTAGTTTTGTATGAAAGTGTGTCTATAAATGCAAGGAAATATATTTATATAATTGAAATAATTACGCATTAAACTTAAAAATATAGAGAGCCGCAGGCTATGATGTGTACTGCCAAAATAAGATTCATTTAATGCTTTTTATTGCATTGGTAAGTAAAAATAGCGCCGTTCATAAAAAAAAGTTGTACAAAATTTGTTGATTGGAAAGCTTTTTTTGTGAAATCAACATTACGCTCGAACTAATGGCTATTCTAATAAGTAAAATATTACCGATTTTTAGTTAACTTTGAGGATTCTGTTCGTTAAATGTACATTCATTTGTAGATTCTATGATTTGTAACTGCACCTTCTTCTTCAAAAAGTTTCTAACGTAGTTTTGTTCCGACACATTTTTAAGGATTTCAAAAAGTGTACATTCAAACAATAAATAAGCACCGCTTTTAGTAACTTCAATTCCAAAACAATCAGATATACAAAACTGTCGTACAACTTAAAGGATCATATATTTTATTTGATTTTTTTCAATACTATGTGAGTACTGCACTGGTTAGAGCACTGTTATTTAGACGGCGCTGCATTCACACACCACGATTTCGCAAGTCCTTCACCTTATAAATGCGCACCAGCCAATGTTCTGTAGTGTAGGCCTCCTCCAATACATCGAGCTCAAAGTCTTTATTGCCAATTTCAGCAGCACGCACTCGATCGTAACCGGGTGGTTTTCCGCCTTCGGTGTACACCTGCCCAAAGCGATAGTAGCACATCTTATACATGAGGCAATTGAGCAGCGTTGGTGAACCCTCTTTGTCGACACGGAACTCGCCATTGGCGGCATAATAATCACGCTCTTTGATGTGTGCACCGCGATCTGTACTACCGCCGATGCGTACCATCCACAAAAATTTGTTTATATCGTCCGATGAGTAACCGGTCAAACCACCAAAGATCACTAGCACATAGTCAACGTCTAATTCGCGCATGATTTCGTATGCTTTCTCCTCAGACGATGCCATCGCTTGACCGACGCGTGATATATGCGTATTATTCCAGGTGTTGTTATCCACCAGTATGGTGCGATTGGCCATTGCAGTAATTTGATAGCCATAATCCCACCACGACATGATGCGCGCATCCTAAATAAGAAGAGAATATGCAGTTTAGTGTAATGACACACAAACAAAATGCAAAATAATTGAATCATGAACCAACAGTCAGCTAGTTTTTAAGTACTCATGCGTGTTTCATACTCTTCCTATCAAGAATTTCAAGTATTCATCATGTGAAAAATAGAATAGAGAATCGATAAAATCATAAAATTCAACTCACCTCAGGTGTGTTCATCTGCAACCAGTAGTAGGCCTCCCGAAAATCATCGAATATGATACGTCCACCATCGTGTGAGCGTGCACTAAGCACAATACTGGGCGATGAATATGCCTCCGATGTGACCCATGTGCAATGGAAGGTATAAACAATGAGCATAAAAGTGATTATGCCAACAAAACCGATAGCAACTTCGCTCTTTACGCCACTGCTCTGCTGTTCGAGTTTCTTATATTGACGCTTACTTTCAATAGGTTTCGAAGAGCCGGCGTCTATACACTTTATGTACTTCGATAGCAGATGCGATGTGGTTATGCCGGATAAAACGCACATAACTGGCGCTAGCACAAGCATTAAACGCACCATGACGCCCTGCAGAAGAAAACGTAAATATAGAGCGGTGAAAAAACATAAAAACCGTTAGACTTACTGCAAAATAAATACTGGTCACGCCATAGAGAATGATGAAGATATTAGAATCAGTCAGTTTGGAGAAGCAGAAGTACAAGCCAGCTGGGAAGAGAAACACCAATATCTGGAAGTAAGAAAATTAAATATAATGGAATTTATAATCCCAGGAATAGTTTTCATGTAGCCAAAGATCATCAGCGATCAAAGTGTGAGGTAATCAATTTGTGATAAACAGCAACAGGTGAATCGAAATTCACGCCTGCCTTGTTTACGGACATTAAAGCGCACTCATCCAAGAATTTTTGTCATCAACGTAAATGCGATATTCAATGTATATAAAAAAAATATATAAAAAAATAAAAAAAATATATAAAAAAATAAAAAAAATATATAAAAAAATAAAAAAAATATATAAAAAAATAAAAAAAATATATAAAAAAAATAAAAAAATATATAAAAAAAAAATAAAAATATATATAAAAATATATAAAAAAAATATAAAAAATATATAAAAAAATATAAAAAAATATAAAAAAATGTAAAAAAATATATAAAAAAATATATAAAAAAATATATAAAAAATATAAACAACAAATATAAAAAATATATTTACATATTAAAAAAATATAATAAAAATATATAAAAAAATATAAAAAAGAAAATAATATAAAAAATAAAAAAATATATATATTAAAAAAAAAAATACAATATAAAAATAAAAAAAGGAAAAAAATTAAAAATTTATATGTATAAAAAAAATAAAAAATATATATAAAATACAATTTATATAAAAAAGTATATAAAAAAAATGAAAAAAAATATAAAAAATATATAAAAACATATATAAAAAAATATAAAAAATATATAAAAACATATATAAAAAAATATAAAAAATATATATAAAAAACTATAAAAAAATTAAAAAAAAAAATTAAAAAAAAAAAAATAAGAAAAAAATATAAAAACATATATAAAAAAATATATATAAAAAAAATAAAATAAAAAAAAAAGAAAATAAAAAAATATAATGAGATTTATTAAAACAAATATATAAACAATTTCTGAAGGGTTTTCCAATAACAGGTGTTACAATTGATTGGATTGCGCTATTGATCTGGACAACGTTTATTTTCAACAAGGCGGCGCTACGTGCCACACAAGCAACGAAACCATTGATCTTTTACCGAGAAAGTTTCCGGGCCCCGTTATCTCTCGAAGAGGTGATCACAATTGGCCACCGAGATCTTGCGATTTAACACCTAGTGACTTTTTCCTTTGCGGCGCCACGTGAAAGAGAAGGTCTACGCCAACAGCCCATGGTCGATTCAAAGATGGATTTCGTGAGGCTATAGGGACTTTGCAATTCGGTTATGGAAAATTTCGGGGTCGTGGTGGTCATTTGCCTGAATTTTTTTCCATTATTAACGGCATACCTTCCTCTTTATAATGAAATAAGCATCCAATCAATTATATTAAAAAATAGCATTTTTCTTTGAATATCAAAATAACACCTCTTATTAAAAACCCTTTATATAAAAAATTATAATAAAAAAATTAAAAAATAATAATAAAAAGAATATAAAAAATAGACAAAAAAACATTTAAAACAATATAAAAAAAATTTCAAAAAATTAAAAAACATAAAAAATCTATACTATAAAGGTGAATGTCTGTATGTTGACCGCGCATCACTACGAAACGACAACACCAAATGACGTAAAAATGTTTCCACATTCATATTTTCACCCAATGAAGGTTATAGGCATGTTTTTATGATGGAACTCCCTTCCCACAGCCCCCAGACCGCACCACCACCATTCGTCACTAATGATCGAATATTTGCTTAAATTTAATCGAAAAAATCTAAGTTTTTCCTATTTCCCACTATTTATAGCCCACTCTAGACTTCATAATCCGCATAAGCTGTTCAACTATGACCCAAATGCAAAGTTCAAAAACGGTTTGAGATAGAAAATTAATAAAAATAATTTTGCTTGATATTTTTCTGATTGGTTATTTTGATTTTATTCAACGAGGCTTGGCAACGGATGCCGGGTATTGTAATATTATGGTTATTAATAAAAAAATATTTTATATGAAATTATTGTTTGTCATTCTTTTATACGAGTATACTACATATCCTAAAACCCTCAAAACTACTCCTATGCGAGCGGGGCCGCGGGTTAAAGCTAGTAAAAATATAAAAAACGATTAAAATAAAATATAAAAAAAATAAAATATAAAAAAAATAAAATATAAAAAAATAAAATATAAAAAAAATAAAATATAAAAAAAATAAAATATAAAAAAAATAAAATATAAAAAAAATAAAATATAAAAAAAATAAAATATAAAAAAAATAAAATATAAAAAAAAATAAAATATAAAAAAAATAAAATATAAAAAAAATAATTTAAAAAAAAGTATAAAAAAATAAAATATAAAATTAAAAAACAAAATTAAATAAAAACTAAAAAAAATAAAAAACAAAATTAAAAAAAATTATTTAAAAAAAATAGCAATAACATACCTGCAAATCAAAGTAGAATGACGACCATGATGTGGGCTGATGCTCTGACACAGACGCGATGATTGGAATGTGGTTCTTTGCGTATGAAGGATCAAGCAGAGAATAGAAACGACCAGTCCAGGGCGACACTTTGCCAGTGATTGTCAGCACAGTGCCAATTAAAAGCACTGCAGTTAGTACGGCAGACACCAATGCTTTAAACAGTACTTCGAAGTTTTCTTTCGACAGCCGTGCGCGCAGGAAATCAACGAATGCGTGAATTTGGCACAAGCCGAAAGTGCCAAGTGCCTAAAATAAAGCAGAAAATAAAATATATCAATAGTATTTCCTTATGCACAGAGCAAAAAGTGTGCAAATTTCAGTTTTCTCAGCTTAGTGTTTAGTACTCATGTACGTTTCATACTCTTCCTATCAAGAAATTACAGTGGTCATCATTAAAATGCATGAAATAGATGCCTACCCATATACATATATATATAAATACGAAAAAAGGTAACGAATTGAACTCACCAACATGTGTTCGGAACTTTGTATTGGCTGAAAGCCGACAAAAGAAATCTGCATCGAGAGTATTGTGCCTACACAATACAGCGTACTGTAGGCAACATAAATGCGATGCGAGAACCGGCCGGTGATCATCAGTGCCAACACGTGCAATGGTATCAAATTGATGAGGAACACATAACCACCCCACGAGGAGACCATGTAGAAATATGCCAATGCTGACATGGCAGACCAAAAAATGGCGCCACTTTTGACTGCCTTAATCCACAAATAGTAGGTTAGCAGCATGCAGAAGATAGCGATGCCCTCATTGTCATAGGAGCCAGCTACAGAACGCGATATATAACCGGGCACTATTGCTATGAGCGCAGCTGCAACCAAACCGGCGCCAGTACTCTGCAAGGGAAAGGTATAAAAATATAATCAACTTTTCTTTTTTTTTTAAATAATGGCATAAATGCTCAATAATTCAAAAGGTATATGATTAACCACGTGTTTCTACCTCCTACCATACATAACCTAATTTTTAAACGTTTACTTTGGTACTTACATGTATTTCCTTTGTTAGCGCATAGGTAACCAGTGTGGTCAGTGAGGAGAAAAAGGGCGCCAGAAACACGCACACATTCCTAATCTCAATGGTTATGTTCAACAACCACATTAGCCTGTAAAGGGCTGCAGCCGTCACCATCAGCCCAGGATAAATGGTGCCACCAATAATGCGCCCCAGCGGATACCATGCTCGGTCATCAAACCAATTGTGAAATTTGTAAAAGCCTTGTTCAGCCAGAAACCGCGTGGTGCGGTAATTGAAGTATGGATCAAATTCATGAATGACACTTTCAAAACGCAGCACCGAGAACAGACGTGTAGCGAACGCTGTAAAGAACAAATGGAAATGAATCCAAGTAATAAGCAAAGCACGAAAGCACTCAAGAAACTCAAGAATGATAGAATACTCAATGATAGAATGAACGATACAGGTACTCAATTCGCCTTGGAAAGCACTCTGGCATCAAGGCGAATTGAGTGTTATAGTATTTGAGCGAGAATGCCACATGACAGCAATAGCAAATTGAGTGGAATTACAAAACAATTGAATTTTTTATATTTCCAAAGCACATTTAGAAATTATACATAAAGGCTTATATTTCTTTTGATAAATTTCCATTTGCAAATCAAATGAAATTCCACTAGCAAAGTAAATAAATTTCCCCCTTTGCTTCGCTACTAAATAGCTGTACTTACAGAGCACAGCTGCCAAAATAAGAACAGCCAATTTAATGAGATGTTCCTGCTTCTCCCAGGCCAACGCCACCCTTGACCGACTGCCACTAGTGGAAGCAGTCTCCAAGGTCATGGTGTTTAGAAAATGTTAAATCACCGCTGGTTTATACAATTATTTCGTAGAGTAGAATCACTCCTACTCAAAAACAACTTGGCGTACAAAAGCCGGCTGTGCGACGCGTCGCAGATGCCGTTGCCGCAATAAGAATTTTATGCACAAATTTTCACTATAAATAGCAAATTCGCGTTAATATTTTAGCATCACTTTGTTAAACATCACTGCAACTGTTCAAATATTATTATTCTATTCCTAAATTCTTCTATTTTAAGCTCGAATTTTGTGTTTGAAAAATTTGATTTACGCTTTCGTGGCAAAACGCCCAAGAAATATACAAGACTTCGATTGTATGGAATGTCAAATGCGGCAATGTTGTTAAAATGTGCTGCCAGATGTATTTTTGTTTAGGTAAATTAAAAACACTCACACAGTAAAAAATTTACTATATTTAAAAATGTTTCTAAAAGTGAAAGAATTACGTGTATATCTCTACTTACATGAATTTGGCTGGAATTTAGAACAATGTATATTGGGCAATATTTGGCAAACTATAATGTTTTTATTAATGAAACTTTCTGGAGATGTTAATGAGGTGTTAAGGAACACTCTTTATAACTCCAAATTATTCGGGAAATAATAATTTTTTAATTATTTGCATTCAAAATTCCCTCGGTAACTTCACTATAATTTGCCACATTACACTCTACATTTTTTTAACATTTCACTAAAATTCACCAAATATACACTCACACTCGTGTTTTTACTGATTTTTATGCTTATATTCGAATTGCTTTTATTAAAATTAAATATAAATTCATTTGTCCATGCAATCATTTTCCAATTTTAAACGCGAATAAGAAGAAGATTGGAATGAGAAAAGTATGGTGTTGCCGGATGCCTGCAAATGAAACAAAAATTAAGTATTTAAGTTTAGTGTTCATGTTGGGGATGGGGGTTATTGTGCCTCCTTACTACATACACGCATAGGATGTTTTAATTTTGGGTTCAATGGTTTTAACACGGAAAGGAGTTCTACGCAAAAAAACTGTGGATTGCGTAGCCGGAGTTGGACTGATGAGGATTATTTTTTTGAAGCGCGTCCGAAGGCCGCCCACGCGAAAAGGAGTACTACGCAAAAATATTGTGTTAATAAATTTCATTTAATTTTAATTACTTTATTATTTTTTGTGATACGCTTAATATCATTGTTTTTAAGTTTCGATGAGTTGCATGTTTTTATTTTCAAAAATATTTCTCATCTTACAATTACAGCAAAAAATACTGCAGTTTTAATGAACCTTCCACTGAACATCGCTGCATACGAACTTCGTTTTCATTTCAGGTGTATGGCAACACCAACTTTTCGCTAAATTAGAAAACTTTAACATTAAATTACTTAAAAACTATAAGCCTCCGGCAGGTTCGGTTTTCAGTTTTAAGATGGGGAAACCCCCCTCTATACCCCCTTTTAACCTTTTTTTTCAAAGCGATATACATTATACTAAAGTTTATGAATTTTCCTTGAATCGGACAGCAAATAGAGTGAGATTTTTCGACGCATGTTCGAAGCGTTTAAATGTTATATATATATAATTGGCGCGTACACCCTTTTTGGGTGTTTGGCCGAGCTCCTCCTCCTATTTGTGGTGTGCGTCTTGATGTTGTTCCACAAATGGAGGGGCCTACAGTTTCAAGCCGACTCCGAACGGCAGATATTTTTATGAGAAACTTTTTCATGGCAGAAATACACTCGGAGGATTGCCATTGCCTGCCGAGGGGCGACTGCTATTAGAAATGTTTTTATGAAGCGTTTAAATTAGTCTCAAGAAAAGTCTGTGCGACCCGGTATTATCTGCCCAATTTAATAATCGCCTGAATTTCTTAATTGCATAGTTTAAGTGCGTGTCTGCATATAGTAGAAATGAATATACTCGTATAATTCACGATTAATTTCTGGCGCTTCTTTAAACCTAGAACTACCAACAGTTGTTATTTCCCTATCGCTACCAAATGGGTAATTTTGACAGTTGCGATATGTAGTTGGCAAAATTTAAAAGTTGAAAGAAAAGTTTTAATAAAATAAAATATTTCATTCTAATATTGCAGACAAATGATATATACAACTATTTACACAAAAAGTAGTAATATTATTTGTTTCTTAGTCAGGTTTAGTTATTACTTGGATCACACACTTTTTGCATGCAGAAATCTTTTTCAAGGTAAATTTACCATATACATATTTTCTACAACCAACAGATATATAGTATGTATTCAAAGTTTTATTTTCATTACAAAAACCTATTTGGCCATAAGTACTGTAATACTGGGCCAACCCGTTACAGAGGTGGAAAAAACATCTAAAATACTCCGATAATCTATCAGATGTTAAGCTGATAAGAACAGATATTATACTTTGATCTTAGCTATACAACCGAGAAGTGAATGGGTTTGTGCCTCACTACCATTCGGAACTCGGAGAACGTAGGTTCGAATCTCCGTGAAACACCAAATGAAGAAAAAGTTTTTCTAATTGCGGTCGCCCCTCGGCAGGCAACGGCAAACCTCCGTGTGTATTTCTTCCACGAAAAAGCTCCTCATAAAAAAATATCTGCCGTTCGGAGTCGGCTTGAAACTGTAGGCAGTGATGGTAAATAACTTTTTGAAAAATCCCTACACAGCCCAAAAAAGGTCCCTACTTTTCCCTACGCTTACAAAAAATTTTCCCTATACAACTCCCTACATTTTTTCTCCTGTGTTTACACTATAATGAGGCACACGCAACGTCAAATTTGAATTATTTGCTTAAGTTTTGGACTTTGAGCTATTTTGACGCTTTATAATAAACACAAATTTTATTTCAAATATATATAAGTGCATATATTTATTATATTATAAAAACAAATGTAAAGAAAAATCAGCAAAAAGACTAAAAATTAGACTTTTTCATTACATTCAGCTCTGTTTAAAGCAAGGCAGAGTTTTTATTTTTTCAGAATCCGACACTGTTTCTTTTAAGAGTGGGATTAAATGATTCACCACTTGCAGCGCGACATTATGCTCAGCGAAGAACATGCTAAGTCTTAATTCGAAATTTCTGGAACCATTTGGTTTACTCAATTTTTTCTTAAAAAATCTGTTTATTTTAGGTGTCTTTTTTATTGCCTTCATATTTTTTTGGTGCATTTCTGATTCGGCGTGCTTCTGAAAATCAGACTTGCCGCAGTTCAAAACTATGTCGCACGTAGCGCATTTTCATTTGAATGGATCGTTAGACACAGCTTCCAACCAGCCACTAAAATTGTCGTCGTCAAGCCACTTGTTATTGAACTATTGTTTCCGATACTTGCATTGTTTTTCTGGTGCTCCTCCGAAGAGTCAGTCAAAGAGGTAAGTATATATGCATTTTAAATATAGAAAAAGCTAACTCTAAATTATTTGCAAACTTACTTCAAAAGTGAAAAGCACCAGAAAACTAACAATTTTCGTGCATAGAAAAAATCGCGATAGCGTTAACGAAGAAAAGAACGCTTTTAAAAGTTTTCTGCCATAAAGAAAAAAAGTCTGGCATGAAACCTTACTGCGGATTTTTATTTTAAACGAACTTTTCTAATTTTTCCCGTTATTTCAAATTTTTTTCTGTCCTTCTTGAAAATTCCTTACATTTACAGAATTTAACAAAATCTGTCCTTTTCCCTACACCCACATTTTTCGACGAAAATCCCTACATGTAGGGAATTTTCCCTACATTTACCATCACTGACTGTAGGTCCCACCATTTGTGAAACAACATCAAGACGCACACCACAAATAGGAGGAGGAGGAGCTCGGCCAAACGTCCAAAAGGGTGTAAACGCCAATTATTTATTTCTTTTATTGCGCTTTATTCAAATAATGGTTATTATCAGAAAAACAAGGAAAAAAAGTAAAATTATGTGCCAGCATCACATGACCAACAGTATAGCAAAATATTTATTAGAAGCATTTAAAAATGATTGGCATAAAAAAATATATATTTACACAAAAAAAAAAATGGAGTGGCATTGATAAAAAGTTTTAATTTTTGAGGTGAGTGAGACGAAAAAAAAAAAAAATAAAAATATGAAAACATTTAAAGAGAATTAAGAAGAAGCAAATGAAGCGTGGGTGGTTAATAATTTATTTTTGAAGACACATACATACACATGTACATATAAAGGGTATTTTATTTTTGGAGTTAAAAGTAGTAATAATCACAAGCTTCGCTTCATTGTTCGTTTTGATTGATTTTTTTTTACGAAAGCCTCGCTGGAAGCTTTGTGCTGTATCTACTTATGCACATACAAATGCACATCTAATGAAGTGGTTCAAATATTATAATTAATTATAGATTATCGTACACAAGCCGAAATACATACGTATCAAGGATGATGGAATACATCGTGCTTACGTATGCCATATGTACAAGCTGGCGCAAACTTAATCACCCAATTTTGTTTTTGAATACATTTTTTACTAAATTAGGAAAAAAATAAAAAAAAAATTTTTGAGTGATGGCAATAGTTTTTTTTTTTTTGTTCTTTACGCACTCCACTGCTTGCCTGTTTGCGTACTGCAGCTGACTAGGTCAGAAATGTCAAATATGATCGACGACGAACACCAATACCTTCAGGTAGGGTATATGTATTCATATGCAATGAATTGGCATTATACGCTTAGAAAAGTAAAATTTTCATGGAGAATTCATGATTGCAAAAAATAGTTATTAACATCAAAAGTGATATTGATATTGAAGGGGCCCTTAACAATGTTGAAGGGAAGGCAATCACTGCAACACTCACTGAGCTTGGTAGGCTTCATTGACAAAATGTTAAATAGCAGAATCATTGAAGCGAATCTAGAAGAATCGGTACTCAGGAGACTGGTGAGTAGAGGTACACCGCAAGGTGGAGTTCTCTCACCGTTTTTATGGAACACATTTGCAAATAAACTTCTGTTAATACTGGAATCAGTGGGTGGTAGGGTGATAGCCTACCACCGATGATGTTGTTATTGCTGTCTCTGGTAAATTTGTATCTACAGGGTTGGCCATATTAAACTGACCCATTGAGTAACCCTATAACTTTTTACTGTAATTTCAGATCAGCTAATGACATACCGCGTTGGAAGCGTCAGTCGAAGGAGATTTATACCATGAAACAGTACACCCCAATAGAACGCGCTGAAATTGTTCAGCTGTACATTCAAAATTCCTTCTCGATTGTAAAAACGCAACGTCATCAAATCATTATGAGTGATGAGGCCCATTTCTCCTTGAACGGAACCGTAAATAAGCAAAATTGCCGTTTCTACGCCACTGAAAACCCTCAAATTATTGAAGAGGTACCTCTCCACGACCAAAAAGTTACAGTCTGGTGTGGCATTTGCGCTGATATGGTCATTGGGCCGTTCTTCTTTGAAAATGGTCAACACCAACCATTGACCGTCAATCAAGAGCGTTATCGGGCCATGATAACCGATTTTGTGATGCCGATTGTTCGTGAAAATGGTATGGAGCACTTCTGGTTTCAGCAAGATGGCGCACCACCACACACAGCACGAGCCACCGTCAACTTATTGAAGACTTTGTTCCCTGGCCGTTTGATATCAAAAAGCGGCGATTTTGACTGGCCGCCACGATCACCGGATTTGACGCCACCGGACTTTTTTGTTTGGGGCTATTTGAAATCTAAGGTTTACGTCAACAAGCCAAAGACACTAGGCGCACTTAAGGCCAATATCCGACGGGAAATAGCCGCCATATCGGCCAAGACGCTGGCCAAAACTATGGAAAACGCCGAAAAACGGGCACATTACGCTATACGAGCTAAGGGCGACCACTTGCGCGATATCATATTCAAAAAGTGATGTAAACGAATCTCCTTGAACTAAATTAAATGTTTTTCACAATGAAACACAAAAAAATGTTTCTTTTTCCATATTTTTTTAATAATCACATGGGTCAGTTTAATATGGCCAACCCTGTATGTATACATTAGGAGACCGAATACAAAATGCTCTATATATACTTTCTAGGTGGGAAGAAGTGTGGTCTGGGAGTCAACCCAGGCAAAAAACAACTCATATTGTTCACTAGGAAACACAGAATCCCTCAGCTAAGTCCAATTATGCTCATCGGGGAAGCTCTTGTGATTTCGGAAGAAACCAAGTACTTAGGACTAAACATAGATAGGAAATTGATTTGGAAGTCAAACATCTTAGAAAGAGTTAGGAAAGCGAACCTAGCTTTTTATGCCTGTAAGAGAGCTGTAGGGAAGACCTGGGGAATTAAACCTAAGGTTGCTCATTGGTTTTATACTGCTGTCGTCAGACCTATTCTTCTATATGGAAATGTTGTCTGGTGGTATGCTATGCAGAAAAAAACCTATTCTAATTTATTGAATAAGGTGCTGAGATCATCGGAATTAGCAATATGTGGCGTCATGAAAACAACGTCATCCATGGCTTTGGACATCATATTACATCTGCCACCCCTAGATCTCTTCTGCAAATACCCAGCGGCCTGTTCCGCTTTAAGGCTCAGAGCGAGCTCTCAATGGAAGACTGTCACACAAGGCCATTCAAGCATCTTAGACTCCTATACGGATATACCCAGTGATTGCGACTATCACCCTCCCATTCTCTGCTTCGGAAGGAGTTTCTTAATGAAAATCCCTTCTAGACTGGAATGGCTTGAAGAAGATCCATCATCCAACACACCCGTTAAGATCTACACGGACGGATCTAAAATGGACACCGGTGTAGGATCAGGGTTATATTGCGAAGAGCTTTCTATCAGTGAATCCTTTAAACTACCAGATCACTGTAATTTTTTCAAGAAATAAACGCTATTCATGAAGCCTTAAGATGGTTAAAGATAAACAGAATATCATCAACAGATATCTGCATTCTATCAGACAGCCAATCTGCCCTACGGGCCCTGGATGCATTCCAAATAACATCAAGCAGTGTCTTACATTGTCGCCAATTTCTTAATGATATGGCCAAACAATATCGTATTATCTTATGCTGGGTTCCAGGCCACAGAGATATACCAGGGAATTGTAGGACTGACCAACTTGCAAGGGAAAGTACGCGTATGCCAAAGATAAATAAATTTATAGGAGTACCTCTCGCAACTTTTAAGTTTCTTGTTATGGACGCACTAGTCAATTCTGTGCTTCTTCGTGCTAGAGCAGTCTTTCCAAATAGGCAGGATTGGATCGAGAGGAAAATTTGCACCGAAGCTTGCACCTCTGTTGTTGTTGTTGTTGTTGTTGTTGTTTTAACAGCATAGTTAGCCCTGTCAGTGTAGGTATATCATCTGTCGTCTTCGTCTAGCTCATCTAGGGGTAGGCCCAGGAAACATGCTGTTTCGACAGGTTGGGTCCAGAGGGAGAGGGGGGTTAGATGAGTCTGATTAAGGGGGCATGTGAAGAGGTGGTTAGTGTCGTGCGGGGTACCTTCACATGCCGGACATGTGTTTGGTATGTCGGGGTCAATTCTGGATAAGTAGGAGTTTAACCATAACAATATCCAGAACGTAATTGTGCCAATGTTACACGAGTCTCACGGGGAAGCTGGAGCTCTTCATCTGCAATGGGTGGTGGTTGGACTCCGATTACGGCATTCACGGGACGGGAGTTCATGAAGGTGGTAACGGACTCCCGGTGAATGTCGTTTATTGACTGTCTGAATACTGTCCGGTCCAGTAGGTCTCGGTCAGTTTTGTCCTGGAGTTCGTCAGCGTAGTCGAGGAGGTGTCTCCTGACGTGCCTGGGAGGCGGCTCAGGCTCAAGCAGGTGTCTGCAGGGGTGAAACCTGCGGTAACACCCCAGCAGGAACTGCTTGCTGAGCAATTTGTTGTGCTCCGCGACTGGGAGCATTTGTGCCTCGTTGTGCAGGTGTTGTATGGGTGACATCAGGAGGCACCCGGTCGCTGTCCGAATGGCGGTATTCTGACATGTCTGAAGCTTTATCCACTGCGAATCACTAGTACCAGGCGACCAGACAGGCGCAGCATAGTTTAGAGTTTGCACCTCTGTCTTCACTGACGGTTCCAAGATGGAATCTAAATCAGTGGTTTCGGAACGAAATCCTATCTAAATCAGTGCTAGGTTTTTCAAGCAGAAGTCTTTGCGATCTTGGGCATGCAAAATGCTTAGAGAACGTGGGAGCGAGGGAGATATTAACATTTTCTCCGATAGTCAAGCCGCGATTAAGGCGCCATGGTGCAGAACGAAACTAGTAAACTCCTGTAAAGAAGAGATCAAATATCTTGGGTGTGCAGGTAACATTTCTCTGATCTGGGTTCCAGGTCATAGGAACATAGAGGGAAATGAAATTGCTGATGAGCTTACCAGGAAGGGGACTGAATGGCTGCAGAGATCTCCTACCCGGGCATCAGTTTTTAAGGGGGAACTGCACAAATTATTTCTCAGGAAAGCGCAGAAAAGATGGAGCTCCATTTCTTCATGTGCCATTTCGAAAACGCTTTGGCCCCAATACAATACACGAAGGACTCAGAAAGTTCTTTGGACTCCTCGCTATTCAATTTCCAAACTCGTAGCTGTGTGTAAGCTTCTTGTTATGGACGCACTAATCAGTTCTGTAAATCAAAGGTGTATTAGTGCCAATACCTGTGCAATTGCTAGGCAAACATGGCTAAACTTAATCTAAGACCGCCAAAGAATATTATAAAATTGAGTAGACTTCAAATTAGGACCTTAGCAGGGGCCTTCACAAGACATTGTCTCATAGGAAATCACGCAAGGAGATTACATGCATGATTTCTGTCTAAGCTGCAGGAATGAGCAGGAGTTTGAAACAATTCAACACCTGTTTTGCAAGGTTTCGCGACGCAATCCAAGTTTAGACCACACTTGGAGTGCGTACAGCTGCATTATCCTGCTGCAAGATCCAATTCATAGGTCCAAATGCTTGAAAAGATGATTTCAACAGAGCTTTATAGCTGCTTTCAGTCATTTTGTAGTGTAGAGTTTCGAATTCGAACTCTCCATGGTGCGATATTGCGCGCCATACCATAGCACCACCTTCACGGCTGTGATGTCGACTCAAATACCTTTTCTCCTTTCTTAAGCTTTGAAAAGGTTCGTGCCGATTGGTGTAAAGAAATTCAGCCGAGGTGGTTCAAATCACGTCTATGATATTGTAACAGGTGACAAATCTTGGATATATGCGAGTGAGGCGGAAACAAAACAGCAATTAACAATATGGGTGTTGGAAGATGAGCCTAATCCAACAAAAGTAGTTCGCAGAGGAAGCACCTCAAAGAAAATGGACGTCTGTTTTTTTATGATCTGGTCATGTCGCAACTATGCCACCTGAGTAACTTAAAATAGTCAATTCTGAGTGATATATAACCATTTGTTTGCCAGAACTTTTCGGAGGACCAAGGAAAACCAACCGATGTAGACGAATCACCCTTCACTAAGACAATACGAACTCGCACGTCTCGGCCCGCAAAAGAGAGGGTTTGAGCCCTCGAAAGTTCGAATTAATGGGTTATCCGTTTTATAGTGCTGATTTGACACCTAATGATTTCTTTTTGTTTCCGAACATCAAAAATAGAATGCGAGACCAATGCTTTTCAACGCCAGCAGAAGCTATTGAACCAGCTTGTTTTGGAGGTATCCACTTCTGAGTGGTAAAAGTGCTTTGAAAATTGGTTCAAGCGAATGCAGAAGTGTATAGACTTCTAAGCAGAATATTTTGCAAAGCAACAAAGCCATTTCCATTAAGCGGACAGATACCCGTAAAATTTCGAAAAAAAAAAATTTTTTCGAAAGAAAATTCGCCCCAAAACTAATTTTTTTTGAAGAATTTTATTTCGCGAATTTTTTTCCATTTTTTTTTTAATTCATATAGAAATTATGACATTAATAAACAAAAAAATTGTTGGTTCTTTGTATTCAGGTCACTGACGCCGATGCTACAATGCCCGCCGATTGAGAAGCACCGCTGCGACCTTCCATGGAGAATAGAGTGTGCATCCGCCGTTTTAAATTATTAAAATAAAATAAAAATGTTTTGTATTACTTTAATGTATGAGTAAACTGTATGCCAATTTTGAAAAGACTGGCAATTTTTTTACTTTTTCTTTTTAAATAATTTTAATGAAAATCAGAGAAAATATGGGCGTTTACAGGTATCTGTCCCCTTAAGGGGGAGCCTGCTTTAGAGGCTTGAAAAAATCGATTTTTTTTTTGCATAAATGTCTTCCCAAACTACCCAAGAATGTGTCCTCAAAATTTCAGAAGCAAATTCAAAAAATGTTCGGAGTTACAGAAGAAATTGTGAGCAAGCGTCGAGCAGGTATACGAGCGGCCGGATCGCTCGAAGTGCGATTTCTCGGTTTTTTATTTTTACGGTTTTTCCTAATTGGCGGGAAACATAGGGAAAAAGTTAAACGTCCTATCGAAACGAAATAACATTGATTCGGAATTAAATTCTCTTCTAGTTGAACCTAAAACACCTTAAGAAAGTTATGATTAACCCATTTTTTAAACAATATAAAATGAATTTGTTTTTCCAAAAAAAATGAATTTTTTTTTTAATTAGCGAAAAATTGTTGAATTTCTCACTTTTTGTTTAATTTTCTTGGTTTCACTAGAAGCTATACGATACTAAAATACAATTTTTTTGGGTTTTTGGTTTCAGATGAAAATTGCGACCTGCATCTTTCGCGCCGCACGACACAGGCACACTCGAGACGCCTCGGCAAAATGCTTGTACCAGGCATAATATGACATATATTTTAATGAAAAAAATTGAGAAGACTGTTGAAATATATAGCAATAAAACCTGAAAGTTTCGTTTCAATCGAATATTTCTTTTCTTCCCGAAAAAATCCACGAAAAAATCGATTTTTTGAAGCCTCTAAAGCAGGCTCCCCCCTTAATGTTCTACTGTGTTCTCATTATTGTATACAAGACAATTTTCGTAAAAATGCTCAGCTGGTCTGAATCCTATTGAAAATGCTGCAAATTTCGCAATTCGATCCTTTTTATTGTCATACACAAATGCAGAATAATATTTTAATACCATTTTTTCTTTCATTTCACATCTTTCATTGCAATCTCGATTCATTATCTTTATTAATGATTCTAACTAAAAAAAAAAAATAGGTGCTCATTTTGTTAATGCAAAACTAATTTTAGCCTAAGAAATACAATGTTTCGCTTAACTCATTCAAAGATTTACTTGTTTGTATTCACAGGAATTGTTTGTTAAAGATAATCGCATCTTCTTTATTAGGGTTTTTATTTATATTTATATTTTCATTTTTATTTTGCACTGTTTTTTGTTTGTGTGTTTTTTATGAAAGAACTGGTATGCCTTGTCACGTCTGTTATTTTTACGGGAACTTAGCCAAGCACGACAAGGCGCTTTTGTGGTAATAAATCAGCTTTGAAGTGAGAATTAAGTGAACGTGTGATTTCGTAGATAATCGGAATTCTCTGATCATTACTGTGTGAAACAAAATCAAAACAAAATTAAACAAAATGATACATGCGAGAACATGTGATTGGTTTTTACGTCTTTAATAATATTTTCCATACATTTATTATGCATACTTTGCTTTGATTGGGCGCTTTTGTTGGCAATTAGGAAATTATCAATATCGTATTGCAATTATTATTTAAAGTTTTCCTATTAAAAATATTAGTCTTTTATTTTGCTTAAGATGTGTAAAGAATTTTGTTTTTTGGAACATTTCAGGGGATTGATATCTACCTGTAAACGGCCATATTTTACCTGATTTTCATTAAAATTAGTTAAAATGAAGAAGTCAATAGTTTATTCATATGGTATACAGTTTATTCATACATTAAAATAATATAAAATAATTTATGTATTATAATCATTTCAAATGGCGGATGCACACTCAATTCTCCCTGGAAGGTTGCAGCGGTTGCAGAAGGTTGAATACAAAGAACCAAAAATTTTTTTGTTTATTAATGTCATAATTTCTATATGAAAAAATACGCGGAATAAAATACTTAAAAAAAATGAATTTTGAGGCGAGTTTTCCTACTATTTTTACTTCGAAAAAATTATTTTTTCGAAAAATTTTCGAATTGTAAATCCACATAAAAAGTAATATCATAAAAAAAGTGTGTGCAAAATTTCAGGGAGATCGGTCAATACCTTTTCGATTTATCGTGTACGCCAATTCGAAAAATATAGTTTTGAGAAAAACGCGTATAAGTCGGCAACGTAACCATACCTCTCCTCTCCCTCGAAAGCAACAAATAGAGTCGTCGTTGATGGTTGACGATATATAATATAAGAAATACTTAAATCTGCGTTCTAAAATTTTTTTTACATATTCTTAAAGGATTATACTAACATTTTATGAAAAAAAAAAATCGAAATTTTACAGGTATCTGTTCCCTTAAGGGGTTTCATATGTCCAGCAGCGCCAAAAATGCGCTAAACGCTGTTAACAATAGAAAGAAACAAATAGAAGAGATAGCAATAGAAATAAATATAAAAAAAATTTATACATTGTTTATTAGTACTTAAACTTTATAAAAAAATTTAATTTAATTTTTCTTTCCAAAAATTAGTATATAAAATATCACGTGACCCAAAGTAATATACAATGAAAAAAAAGTTGCACCTCGGTCTGCATCATTTCTCCTTGAAATGTTGATGGATCTGTAAAAAGTAAAAAAAATTTTGTAAAAAAGTTGTAGTTATAGTCCAACTCGTATTCAATAAAGGTGGTGGCACTAGACCAACAACAATGTTCTGTACGTTTGATTGACAAAGCAAAGTATGTATTGGCAAAGTAGAAAACAAATAATGAATTCGCCTTGTTTCATTCTAGGCTGACAGCCACATGGACACGGCGAAAGAAAAAAAAACAACTCAACTGAACTGATGAAAACACCACCTTTAATAGATTCCCCTTGTTATAGACTGTGGAGCCGGATTCTTGAATTTCGACTTTAATTATGTTTATACAATTTTTTAATAAAATTATCAAAATTCAAAGCTAAAGAGAAAACACTTTCGAATATTAAAAAATAAACCGCAAAAAAAAATATTAAAAACTGTATGCGCTATCATGCAGACCGCGCCGGAAAAAGTAGTTTCGAGAAAAACGAGTTTAAAGTTTGAGGTACAGGAGCGCACGGACAGCTCTTTACCCAGCAATGTTTCGTACGTTTGATTGTCAAAACAAAGAATGAATTCGCCCTGTTTCACTCTGGGCTGACAGCCACATGGGCACGGCGAAAGAAAAAAAATATATCAGCTGATTTACCAACACCACCTTTAATAGATTCGCCTTACCACCTTTAATAGATTTGCCTTGCTACCTAGTTAATGAGCTGTAGAGGCTATAATATTGCGAATTTCCGCATGAAAATTTCACAGTATATTCTTAAGATACTATACTTTCGAAATATCGAAAAAAATCGATTTTTTGAAAATTCTGGACGTATGTAGCCCCTTAAGCTTTAAGGCTTTTTAATTGCACCACATCAGCAGCCAGCCTCTCATTAAAGGTTTGTGTTCAAAATATGTATACCGCATTAAAGATCGCAATGCATTATGACCTGATAATTATTTAATATGATAATAATAATTACTCCAAATGCTCCAAATCCCGTATTTTTACTTTATATTTGTCCAATAAATAATCACCAAATTACCACCCTACCCGCTAGTGGCGTTATGTCACAATAAGTGCGCAGACAGCACCGTACACATATCACCACAATCATTATTATTATTGTTGTTGTTATTGCTGCCAACTATTCGCTTTGCCTCAGAGACCGATCATCACTCACCAAACAATCAGCAACGTTGTTTGTTATCCTGACTTAGCCCATCCGGCGGCAGCGCATCCTATTATCAAGTGACTTTGCTGCGTTTAAGCGAGCATTACTGCCGTCCATTCCCGTTCATGCCCGCTCTTCTACATTTCAAATGCATTCTTGTAATGTGGTCGGCGTTAAAAATTGCACTTCCGTTTAACCCTCTCGTGCATTTGCTTATTCTCTCAACAGCACTCACTATTTGCCATATTCTTCACATTCTTTCACTTCGCCGCCTCGCATGGAGAACTTGATTCTACTGCAGCAACACCATAGTTATGACCACCCGCTCCCATTAATAGCAAAACAACTACAAACAATAGCCACCTCTTGTGTGTGCACCGGTAAGTAGTCTGCCATTTTATATGGCCTCAATAAAGCATAAGACGACGAAGCGTAGAAGAGGAGTAAATCTGCAACAAGTGTTTGCGTGCCGCCAAAAATGAACCACAACAACCGACGTGCCAACAAAATAATATGACAACAACAAAAGCGGTAACGCGGCAAAGCTCTAGAATAGCATAAGCAGCAGCATCAGCAACAATTGTTCGATTGTATCAAAACAAAATCGGTGGCAAAAAACGTGCTCGCTTCAAACTTGCGTGATACGAATTAGGTTCGGGTGTTTTGGTTGCTCTCAGTGTTGTGTAAATTAATTATAAGAAAAATAAATTTCCAAATGATACCAAAAATGGTACTACAATTAAAAAGTATTTCCGGCCAGTTTTTTTTTTATATTATATAAAGTGGCTTAAGATGACAGCGAAAAGACACCACGCCCAAGTAGCAACTAAGTATTGCTTTGAAGAGTAGCTCTAAGTGAGATTTTTATGTTTCATTCCAAACTTTTTTTTTTTTTTTTTTATTATTATTATTTACATTGTAACTAGTTAATAAATTATAAACTAACGAACAATTTGGATTTAATTTTGTACAATACAACTAAATTTAAAAATACTCTGCATCAGGCTTGCAGGGAGATGGGCTACTGCGTGAGTTGGTGCGGTTTTTTTCGTTTCAGCCTTTCTTTCCATTTAAAGGGGTCAATTAGGGCTGAGGCTTCGCTATTTACATGGTGGCGTAGTCTTTCCATATTCGTTCGATATCGGTGTTACGGACGTACCAAGGTGCATTAACAGCGCATCGTAGTACCTTATTTTGGAATCTTTGTATGGATTTTATGTTGGTTGAGCTTGAGCAGCCCCATAGCTGGATCCCATATGTCCAAATTGGTTTAAGCACCTGCTTATATAAAAGAATTTTATTGTTTAGGGATAAGGCTGATTGGTTGCCCATAAGCCAGTACATATTTCTAAATCTGATATCTAACTCTTCTCTTTTCTTTTTAACGTGAGCATTCCATCTAAGCTTGGTATCTAGTGTCATACCTAAGTATTTGGCGGTGTTGTGATGCGGGATTTGTACGCCGTTTATATGTAGTGGCAGATATTTGATTTTCTTCTGTGGGAAGTCTAAATGAACCGATTTTGTTTCGTTTAGTTTTATGCGCCATTTAATGGTCCACTCGGAGATTTTATTTATTTAGATAAATTTGAAGGTTTTTGATTGAGTCAATCTGAGTTTCTCCTACCGATAAGATGGCTGTGTCGTCAGCAAAAGTTGCTGTGGAGCAATTTATGTCAATAGGTAGATCACACGTAAAAAGAATATAAAGAATGGGCCCCAGCACGCTGCCCTGTGGGACGCCAGCTTTAATTTCCTTAAGTTCGGAATATGTGTTTTCGTATTTTATTCGGAAAAAACGATCGGATAAGTACGATTTTAGAACATTAAAATATTGTATTGGTAGAAGCGCATTTATTTTGTTGAGGAGCCCAATGTGGCAAACTTTGTCAAAGGCTTTAGACACGTCGAGAAAGTCAGCAGAGCACACCTTTTTTTCTTCAAAGGCGTTTTCAATGATGCGAGTAATTCTGTGCACTTGATCGATGGTAGAATGTTTTGTGCGAAAACCAAATTGATGCACTGGTATTATATTTCTTTGCTTAATAATTATGTTGAGACGTTTGGCTAAAAGCTTTTCCATCAGTTTTAATATAATTGGTAGGAGCGAGATAGGCCGATAAGATGTGACATCCGCTGGCTTTCATTCCAAACTGAAATAAATATTAGATGTATTATTATTGATACTTTCTAGATGAACAAGAGGAAGAAATTTGACACAAAAGGCTGTGAGAGAGATTTTATGAGTATAACTCCGTCAATTCTCACAAAGCGTCAAGCGAGGATGGAAAGCAGTGTAAGTTGTACATAAGGCCTCTTCTTTTCTCCAAGCGTTAGCGAGTGGCGAATAGGTGAAGCAACTGGTAGTATAAAAAACATATCTTGGCAACGCCGGAATAGAGCTGCCTAAAATTACATGTGTTTGTAAAATAGCGAGTTATACCAGTTTTATGAGGTACTATCTTTAACCCGTGGCCCCGCTCGCGTAGGAGTAGTTTTGAGGTATTTAAGATTTGTAGTATACTCGTATAAAAGAATTACAATCAATAATTTCATAGCAAATAATTTTTTATTAATAACCATAATATTACAATACCCGGCATCTGTTGCTATGTCTCGTTGAATAAAATCAAAACAATCAATCAGAAAAATATCAAGCAAAATTATTTTTATTAATTTTCTATCTCAAACAGCTTATGCGGATTATGAAGTCTAGAGTGTGCTATAAATAGTGGGAAATAGGAAAAACTAAGATTTTTTAGATTAAATTTAAGCAAATATTCGATTTTTAGTGACGAATGGTGGCGCGGCCTGGGGGCTGTGGGAAGGGAGTTCTATCATAAAAACATGCCTATAGCCTTCAGTGGGTGAAACTATGAATGTATAACAATTTTTACGTCATTTGGTGTTGTCGTTTCGTAGATAACTGTACTCGCTAGCGACGAATTTTGTTGCGAGCAGAGAGATAGCGAGCAGAGAATTGGCAAATAGAAGAGGCCTATAAATTGATATTTACATTTTAAGATATGGTAATACCTGTTTGAGTCGTTAAATCGGACTTCGTGATTATAAAGTTTATAATTTTAACGATAATCTTACTCGTCTAAGAATTAACTTAAACTGTGGAAATCATTGGCCTATGACCTATACGTGAATTAACAAACAATTGTGTGCCGCTGCTATTTTGGTGATACAACACCATTTTGAACCACTCCGGACGAAAGGTCGTCATGTGACTCATTGTTAGAATGAGGCTTGCAAACGCACGGACAAGTTTGTGGATATTCATGCAGTATATCAAAACTTAAGTAGAACTCCTCGGATCTCCTATGTCGAAGAATATCAAAACAAAACAACGAATGATGCTTACATGTAAAGGGTGGTTAAATTTCAAGAGCCGATGTTGAATGTCAACCACACCTAAACTTCAAGCTTTTTTCTACATTTCTTTTGACATTTTTCAATTGCAGACTAACTCAATTTAAACCATGGAAAAGTACACAATCGGGCAACGCGTTGAAGTTATTTAGGCATATTATGAAAACGGGCGTTCAAATCAAAATGCATATCGCGCACCTCGTGATTTTTTCGGTCAATTTAATCGTCCAAATGTGCGTACAATCGGAAAAATTGTGCAAAAGTTTGAGCAAACCGGGTCTGTAGGAGATGTGAAAACAGCAGTGCATACACTTACGCTCGTACTGCGGAAAATATTGCTTCGCGATAGTGTGGTTGAAGGGCCGTCCACCTCAACTTGTGATCGTGCCCAACAATTGCACCTCTCACGCTCGTCGTTGATGGACATTATGCATATAGACTTGCATTTACACGCTTACAAGGTGCAATTGACTCAAGAACTAAAGCCTCTTGACCATTTCAAGCGTCGTCAATGGTCAGAATGGTGGCAGGAAATGGCAACAGTGAATGACCAATTTTTGAAGAAAATCATCTTCAGTAAAAAAGCACATTCTCACCTCAATGGATTTGTGAATAAGCCGAATTGTCGCATCCGGGCGAATGATAATCCAAGAGTGATTGCCGAAAAACCAATGCATCCACAAAGAATGTCTTATTGGTGCGGTTTATGGGCCGGCGGCATCATTGGGCCGTATTTTTTACAAAATGAGGCAGGTAAGGCAGTTACTGTGAATAGTGTTCGCTTTCATGAGATGATAACGAACTTTTCATGGTCCGAATTGGAAGATATGGATGTGAACGATATGTGGTTTCAACAGGACGGTGCCACTTGTCACACAACTAACGAAACAATGTACGTCGATGATCCAGCAACAATTCAAGAGCTAAAGGATGAGATAATTCGGCACATTAACGGCATAGAACCTCAATTATGCCTCAGCGTCATCGAAAATTTAGACCATCGCATGGAGGTGTGCCGTCGAGGCTGGGGTGGCTATTTGGCCAATATTTTGTTTTATACGTAATTGAGCTATAGCAATATTATTATAATAAAGAGAAATTACACTAATTTCCTAAAAAAATTGTATTTTATTCAAAATCAACACCGGCCCGTGAAACCTAACCAATCTTTATAAGAAATAGTTAAATTTACGTTCTAATATTTTTTTGACATATTTTAAAATTAATTAGTTAATATAATCCACATTTTATGAAAAAAAAATTTGTGTTTACGAAATTTTACATGTATCTGTCGCTTTAACATTTAAATTTTTCATTAAACTTTTTTGGAGTTTACTCCTTAAGAAACAATATATAAGGCCCATGGTATGAAATATACGGGTAGTAAAATCGTGTGAATCACCGGAAGTGTACGCTGACGGAAGTGACGCGTTGCCCTTTTTCTATATTCTAGTAAGAAAAAGCACTGCATATCTTGTGGCGCTGGTTTGTTGGTGCAAACTTGTAGGAAATATATATTTCCTTGTGGTTCTTAATTTTCAGTGAGAAATAGCACTGCCTACCTTGTAGCGCTTCGTTGTTGGTGCAAACTTGTCAGAAATATTTATTTCCTTGTGGTTCCTAATTTCCAGTGAGAAATAGCACTGCCTACCTTGTAGCGCTTGGTTGTCGGTGCAAACTTGTAGGAAATATATATTTCCTTGTGGTTGCTAATTTCTAGTCAGAAATAACACTGCCCACATTTTGGTGCTTATTTCCGTTTCCTATCTAGTGCTTGTGCGTTCGTTGAGAACCTACATATACCAGTGATATCGTCTTAACCTTTGGAGGAGATTGCCTTCAAAAACCCTTACAATGGTTCATCTGCCAATTACACGCCAATGAACTACCGCTTAGACATTTGTTTGAATACATTGATGGCTCTTCGATTGAAAGCTTTAACGGTGAAATAGAGAAAAAATTGAAGGATTGTGAGAAGCTTTCTTTCGTCAATTATAAGCCAATTATATTCACACTACCAGATATATCCAGTGCAGAAGATTTAAGTACGGATCAAAAATACCTATTTGATATTTGTAGTGCTATTATAAGTGGACATTGCAACGACAGCTTAAAAAAGAAAAACCCCAAAAAAATTGTTCATTCCAGTTGGCTTACTATAGCGAATAGAATAAATAAATTTATATTTTTCCAGTAATATAGAAAAGGTCTTCATTTACTCCTTTTGCATATTAAATATATTTTTAAATATCACGGTAATCGTTCTTAAGGAGTAAACTCCAGGCGCGTGTCGGAGCTGACACACACACCCTTTTTTTCATATCGAATGGCGTGCATACTATTCTTATTGGTATTATACATTTTGTAACGCACAGCACTGTCGGCATGAGCTGCGCAACAAGTTCGACGCGGCACGTACAACATGTTCGCGCGGCGAATTCGAAAGGTGCAAATGTGGGAAAATTGATGGGGAGCTCAACGGCAGCGATGAAATAACAGCAACATCCAACGAAAGTCAGTAACGCAATCACAGTCGCCGGGAAACCGCAGAAGGTGTAATATTCGCATATATTTGACGGATAAACTAGAAATGAAATAACGTTTGAACGGTGAAAAATTAAAACTTGATACGGAGTAGAAAAAGCGGTTTTACTGTGGAATTTAGTGCGTGCCCAACTGCAAGTTGGGATTTGTGCAAGAAAAAAGTAAAAAGAAAAAAAATATTATTGTTCAGTGCAGTAGTGAAAAACACAGAGAAGTTCAAATAAATTGGAAGAAAAAAAACAACAGTGTAAGTGGCGCTGACGAAAAAGGAAGCGGAAAAGAAAGCGGACGCCACAAAGTAGCGCTTTCGCCAACTGCAAAGAAAAATTTGTATTAAACAAATTCATTCAAACGAATCAGAGATGTTTGTGCAATAAACCAGGAAAGGAGGAATATTTCGTAGGGAATAGTGCGCAATAAAGTAAGTGTGTGCGTGCTATGTGCTTTGAATGTGTGTGCATGGGTGTGTGTGTAAGTGAGTGAAAAAAGTGGAAAACGTAAAAATTGCGAAGGTACATGCAGACCAATTTGGAATGCGAAATTGCGCTCGTAAATAAAATAGCGCGCAGCAAAAAGCAAGGATATTGCAACAGATGTGCTAATGCGCGGCAGGATTGTTTGTGTTATGTGGGCGTGCACGCGAATCAAGTGTTTGCCAATTGTGGCAAGTGTGTGTGTGTGTGTGTGCACTGATTTTGATGCACAGCTGTTTTTAAGATGAAGCTTAATTATTGAAAAATGTGTGCTTGAAAATGGCAGCTTGCAGAAAACTCTGTAAAGCTGTAAAACAAAATTTGCGATGAAAAAAATTAATAATAATTAAATATGTGGAAAAAATATTGTTATTATGAATAGCGCCATATGCGGCATGAAAGTGCAATTAAAAAATTACGAAAGAGCGCAAGACAATCAGTTGCCATAGTTCGTGTTTTGTGCTTAAAAGTTCAAATCAAAAAACTTCGCACGAATATCTCACTCGCTTGCGTCCAACTATCTAACTAACTAGCGCTAAGCATTTACGCTGCACGGGAGATCCATTCAATTTTCTTTTTTTTATTACCACCATCAATAGTTTGGCCATTATTGTTTTTGCTATCCAGTTATGTGCGTTTGTGTCACAGATGCTGTTGCGCGCGGTGAAAGTTAAATTGCTATAAACTTAACTACGCTGCCAAAACCGTCAAATTCTCATTCGCACTGTGCCCACAAAGTTAGCAATTTTTAATCACTTTTTTTTTTTTTTTTGCTAACGTGTCGAAAAAATAGGTTGGTCTCCAGCTGCCACAAAATGATGTATGCCTGCGGCAGCAAAGCTACTAAACCAATTACACACATTTGCAACTACCTACCTACTTTCCTTCGCACTACTAACCGCTGCTTTGAAATCCAAGTAGAAAAATTCAAATCTTCTGAATCTTATTTGCTCTTCTAGTTGATCGCACAGCTTTAAGCCGCCTTCATTTGGATAATTTCAGAATTTCAGAATGTGTTTTTTTTTTTATTTTTTTTTTATTTCTTCTAATATATTTATTATTTGTTGGTTCTTAAGCAAAGGGGAAAAAGCAAAATTCCCATACCAGTTTACAAACTCACTTACAGATATGTAAATTGTCGCCGCACAACGGAGACTAGCAACCAATACGCCAGTGCACAGCTAACTTCAATAATAACGAGTTACCTATCGTCTTTAAGCCAACTCAGTAGTCTCAGACTTGTCTTCGAAAACCAGTTCGCGTTGTTGTTTGTCTGTCTGTTTTCGTATTGACTTCCATCATCGCTCTATGTGTGTTTGGTCTCTTTCTATCTCATTCTCAATCTTCTTTCTTTTTGTGTGCACTTCATGTCTTCATGACTTTCTTATTTGCCCGTTGTCACTGACGTGTGCGTTGGCGCTGATAATCAGTGAAGAATTTTTTCTTCCAAATATTTGTGGATGCGCAAAGATTTTGGGAAGGCGAGGGCGGTGTTGTGTGAGAGTTGGTGGTGCGATTAGCAACTGCTTTGTGTTGCTAAAATTGCGATAAATTTAAAGAAGTGTAGATTTTATCTGTGTCATCTCGTGGTTTGAATGTTTTTTTTCGGAATATCATTAGAAAATGAGTAAGAAATATTTTTAAGAATTTAAAAGTCATTTGTTTTTTTGTTCGCTCGCAACTCTCGAACGGCTTATGAAGTGGTTCGTCGAAAGCGTAATGAAACTATGCAATTGGAATTGCATTATGTGTGGCCCCACGAACTGCAGGGTTCAATATATATGTGTATATAATTGGCGCGTACACCCTTTTTGGGTTTTTGGCCGAGCTTCTCCTCCTATTTGTGGGGTGTGTCTTGATGTTGTTCCACAAATGGAGGGACCTACAGTTTCAAGCCCACTCCGAAGGGCAAATATTTTTATGAGGAGCTTTTTCATGGCAGAAATACACTCGGAGGTTTGCCATTGCCTGCCGAGAGACGACCGCTATTAGAAAAATGTTTTTCTTAATTTTGGTGTTTCACCGAGATTCGAACCCACGTTCTCTCTGTGAACTCCGAATGATAGTCACGCACCAACCCATTCGGCTACGGCGGCCGCCAGGGTTCAATAAATTTGAGAAATGCCAGTTATTTGCAACACATTGAAGGCACATCGAGCTAGCTAAAGCTGAAACAAATAGAAGCCTTACAACAATAAAGAGATTACAACGCAGGTTGAAATTTGAAAAGGTCGAGCCAAGAGCACCGAGAGATTTGGTAACTCCTCGAACACTCGGGCTAAAAAGCTCTGGAAAGTAAAAGGGTAGATAGTCAAGGAAGAAAGGAGAGAAGTAACACAAAGAAAGAGATAGGATAGAATAGACACAGAAACAGAGACAGACAGCGCTAGTTCTGTGCGCATTTTCCAGATTCTTTGGCAAATTTTAAAATAACCCCCAGTTTGAGAAAACGAATTTTACTCATTCTCATGATATCGAAACCCAAAATTCGTAGCCTTGCTCTAGCAAAGGTAGGACACTCACAGAGAAAGTGCTCAGAGCTATACACCTCGTCTAAGCAAGACAGGTAAATCGGTTTTTCAAGTATTCCAATGGTGATCCTATAATAATAACGACCATCAACCGTGGGACTTTTCTTCCAAGTTTTAGAAGAAAGTGCGACATTTTCCGGTTCGGGCTTGTCACAAAACAATCTACTGCACACCGCAGGTTAGTGTAGTTTCCATTCCCGCCAAGTACTGGCCGTTGAAAGTTATCAGTGCCACAAAAGTTTCGGAAAGATGTACTCGACATCTTTCTGGTACCGAACTCATACTAAAAATTCGGCGAAACTTACTTAAAACTTGAACTGATCGTAAAATTTCCGGAAATTATTCAATTAAGTGGTTGCCATCTTCTTCTTCTTGATTGGCGCGATAATCGCTTACGCGATTTTGGCCGAGTTTACCAAAGCACGCCAGTCTTTTCTTTCTCTTGCTAACCGGCGGCAGTTGGAAACACCGAGGAAGTCAAGTTCTTCTCCACCAACCCAGAGGAGGCCTTCTTCTTCCTCTGTTACCACCTTTGCAACGCAGAGGACGCCTCCCTCTTCCTCTGCTACCACCACCTGGTATCGCATCGAATACTTTGAGAGCCGGAGCGTTTGTATCCATCCGGACGACATGACCCAGCCAGCGTAGCCATTGGATCTTTATTCGCTGCTCTATGTCTATGTTGTCGTAAAGCTCATACAGCTCATTTTTGGATCACCTACGATACTCGCCGTCACCAACGCGCAAAGGTCCAAAAATCTTCCGCGGAATCTTTCTCTGAAACACTCCAACATCGTATGTTGTCATCGTCTAAGCTTCTGTGCAATACAATAAGACGGAAATGATGTATTTGCTAACTTAGTCCAAAGTAGCACTTGTTGGCAAGAGAGATTCCACGTTGGATTTCAGGGTTGCCATCACACAGAGAAATTTCCTTGAGGATTTATAAATTATTAGAAATTTGTCTTTAATAGCTTCCCATTCTCTTCCAGCGGTATACCGAAATTGGTGCCGTTAAATCTCTCGAATATTAGTCAATATATCGTCTTCTTTTCCGAAGCCCCAAGGGGTACTTTCTTGCCTGAAGCATTGAGCACTTCAGTTTTAACAACCTTTCTAATCTTTTGAACTGTTAGTAATCAGTTATTTAGTAATCACTGGGTCTCCGAGCTGCATATAATTTAAACTTAGGGTCTAAAGTTGTAGCTATAGAAATTGTACTTAATACACTCGTATCGGAGTACTACTACCTGGGGCAATCGGGCGTTCAATTCTCGATTCTCGGCTCGCCACTCTCCCAAAGCCTATTTTTCGCTGCTAGATTGGCCTGTTGTAGCGGTTGCAGGAAGTCGCGTTGTCTATTTTCTTGTCTGGCCTTGCACCTGTTGCCTGCTCGGCGGCAAGGACAATCTACGTCTCTGATCAACAGCCTCTTACATATCAATTTATTCTTATATCTCCGTTCTTCGTTCGAAGTACTAATGACGGCCGATGGTAATATTTCAATGTTGTGAAATGACAGGAAGCATGGGAACCTTTCCTGTTCAGAATCATCGAAAATATGTGTACTATAGTCTATTGGTTGTCGTTGTTGTTGTAGAAGTCGTCGTCAAGTCCTTTCTATGTCCTCATTATGTATCTCATTTAACAGTAGGCCCATAAAGCATTTTGCTTTGACAGGTTGGGTCCAAAGGAAGAGGTGTATTAGAGGGCATGTGAATACGTGGTTAGTATCGCGTGTGGTACCTTCACATGCCGGACATATATTCAGTATGTCGGGGTCGATTATGGATAAGAAAGAGTTTAATCTGCTGCAGTTTCCAAAACGAAATTGAGCCAAAGTTATGCGGGTCTCACGAGGCAGCTGAAGCTCGTCGTCTGGGATGGGTGGTGGTTTGATTCCGATGACGGCAATGATTGGATACTTCTGAAAATCTATAAAGAAAGTGCTCAATTGTCTTGTTTTAAATTTTCCATTTCTGCGGGTTCTGAAGCAATGATTTTAGACGACATCAATGATTTGATGTATGCCCAGTAAAAGTGAAGAGTCAATAATCGGAATCAGTTCTGAATTGGATCAGCTATTATGTATGTAATTTACATAAGGAGCGATGGCGCAGTCTAGAATGCGGCACAACTGCAAAGTGTTCTGTGACAATTCCGAACAGAAAACTGTCGAGCTTTTTTCTAAAACTTGGAAGGTAAGATGTTCGGTTGATGGTAGGTATTATCACAGGACACAACCCATGGGGTCAACATATGATCCCCATTGGAATCATTGAGGATCCGATTTGCCTGACTTGCTTAGATGAGGTGTATAGCAGTGAGCATTTTCTCTGTGAGTGTCCTGCCTTTGCTAGAGCAAGGCTATGAATTTTGGGTAAAAATGTCATGAGAATGAGACATATTCGTTCACTCAAGCAGGAGGCTATTTTATGATTTGCAAAAGGATCCGGAAAATTGTCGCAGCATTTGCTATCTCTTTTCTATTATATCTCTTTCCTCTTGCTACTCCTCTCCTTTCCTTCTTGACTTTCTACTCTTTTACTATTCAGAGCTTTGAATACAATGGGATTTTTAGTTGAGTGTCCTGAGTGTTTTAAAGGTTACTAATCTCTCGGTGCTTCTTGGCTCGCCTTTTTTCAAATTCCAATTACAAACTCAGCCCCTGTGGCAGATGTGGTATACTTAACATATACTCATTTACGGCTTGTGGAGATCAAAATTTCACTTTGGACTGTGAAAATTATAAAATTAGCTTGAGGCTACATAGCCGCTCTGTTGCCCCCTAAATGCTATTTGTCAGCTTCTGAACGGATCTTTTTAGTTTGAAACTGCCCTTTCCCGGCGCGATAATCCGATGTACGATACCGAACTGGCGATAGGGTTATAAACTCCTTTTACGCCGGAATTTAGAGCCTTCTCTGCTTATTTAATTTCATTTGCTTCACACAAATCCCTTTAACACATTCCCTGCGAAAAGCAACAAATTTGCAAAAAGCGGAAATCATAAAAGAAACAGTTGACAGACTAACGAACAGCCTGATTGACGGACTTACTGACTTACTTGCCGAGCAAGAAATTATTTAAAACTTTTGATAAGTAGAAATTTCCTTGAAGAGAAAGAAAACCAAAACCCCCCTCCCAAAAAAAAAAAAAGTAGATGTAATGAAAGCGAGTGACTGGCAGACACTGCTGCAAATTTCTATGAGTTTGGTAAAAACCGTTTTCCGGCTTGCAGTGCTTTAATTATTTTCCCCTTTACTTGTTGTTGTATTTGCTTCCGCTGAAGCTTTGGTTTTTTGTTGACTTTGCTACGAACGTGTTAAAAGCACATAATTTTGTTCGGCGAAGCATCAGTAAATATGCAAAATTCGTATAAAGAAGATTTTAGCCAGAATTTAGCACGCAATTTTGGATGTAGCAAAGATTTCGAAAGTAAATAAAATATGTTGAAAAAATTGTACGAAAGTACTTAAAAGCGCTATAAAACATGTTGGTAAAGTGTCTGAGACGTGCGTACTTCAAGTTTTTGAATGACATTGCAATGCAACAAAGCTGGCCTGAACAAAAATAACAACAAGAACAACAACAATGCGGAAAATAACTGTTTGCTAATAAACAAGATGGCAGCCAAGTGCAACAAAATACAAAATATAGTGAAAGAAGTGGCAACAGCAGCAGTTAGAATCGCTCATTTGAATGCCAACCATTGCTGACATAATTTATGGTGCCGGCAAAATTTGCACATTAATGCGCACATACATACAGACATACAGACAAAGATACGTGTAGACTGGTATTTTGTAAGCAATTGAAAAATATTTGAAAAAGTTTATGAACCAGCGTAGACGCTGAAACTATTCAGAAATAACGGAGCTGTGTCGAAGTTTGCATTTTATTGCAGTAGGAGGAGTATTTGATGGCATAAGTTTTCGTGTGAAATTGCAGAGCTTTGGAAAATCTTCAAATACTGAACTATTTATTTCGCGCACTCTGCCATAATTGCGAGTTTTCTTTGGACTTGCGTGGTGAGTATCTTGACAAAAAATTATAATTGTTATTAGCAAGTGATTGTAAAATTCGGTATATCTTAAGCTGTCTAGATTTCTCATTAACTTCGCTATTCCACAAATTTCGAACACATTTTTGCTAGCTGCTAGAATCAATCAAAATCAAAGTGTGCCATAAAAATTACCACACATCTCTGCTCAACTAATTAGAAACGCTTTTCTTAAATTTTTTTTTATTTTGAATGATGTTTTTTTTATTAAAATATACTATAGTTCATTCTAAGCCAAAAACATATAAATCCAAGTTTCGAACTTTGTGCAAATTAAAAAACAAATTTCATTGAAATTTTGAACTTTTTTCCATTACTTTTATAAAGAATTTTATTAAATTTTATTTATAATTTATCAATCTTTAATTTTTTATTATTTAATTAATATTAATTAATATTAATATTAATATTATTATAATTTAACTTTATAAAAGGCAGCTCACAACGGACCCATTTCGTGGTAGATGTGGCATCGCTGTGTGCGATGCAGCTGCCAAACCTAAAACATAATAAAGTGCTAGTTTAAAGTTGCTGAAAAAATCTGTTGATTTTTTATAATTTTTTTCCGGAGCGTCTTGTGCAATTGCTCGATTTTTTATGTGGAAGAAAACACCATCGAACCATTACAAACCGCAATTCAATAGGATATAATCCTAAATACTCAACATTTTTCTTAAAACTTTGCAAAAAAAGTTTTAACTCTTCGAAATTTTGATGAGATTTTGTTTTATTTTTATTTTTATTTTCATTTGCACAAAGTTTGGAACTTGGCGTTTTATGTAAGTTTTTTGAAGTAGATTGAACTGCAATTCAATTTTCATTAGAAAATTATTGAAATAAATTAAGAAACAAATGAATTGTGGAAACTTGGGACGTATTGACAAGTTGCTGTAGTTATGAAACGCACTTTATTTAAATGTACATAAATTACATTGAACCAATAGCTAGTAAAATATTGTAACATAAGATACATACCTACATACATGTATAACACATAAATACCTGAATACATATCTACATACGTACATACTTACATACACAAACATATTAACTTAATATACATATTTAAATATTAATCTTAAATTTAGCAATAAGAGAAATTAGACTAAGAGTAGAACTTTATTAAGAGATTTCGTTAGATGTAAGCTTTAGATAAATAAGGTTTACTGTAAATAAATTTGAATAAAAGAGTGGAGTTATTTCGCAGACACCGAGAAGTGAGTTTGTGTTTTAATAACGTTAATATATGCGTGTATGAGTTGGCGCTCCACCACCACCACAGCGGCCTGCAAATTCAATTTATGAAACACTTGTGAATAGCAAATGACATGCAAAAATTTTCCAAGCGCCGGTTAAGAAGATTGAGGGCCACACAAAAAAGGTCGCCAGCGCTGCAAAATCCACACTATTATATGTATGTATGTATGTATATAAAGAATTATGGATGGCAAAACACACACATGCACAATAATGTATAAAATAGAATGTTGGAAAGAGAGGGAATGAAAAATAAATATAAATGTCCCACAAGTAAGCATTGGCTCATCGAAGAACGCGCGTAAAAAGTTGCTGACTAGAATTTAAAGGCCAAGTGAGGCACAGCGAAATTGGAAGACGGCGGGACGAAGCTGGGCAGGCGGCACGTAACAAGGTGCGGGGAAGCTATCTACTTTGCCGTTTGACGTTGCTAACAACAAGCAAACAGGTAAATCACTTAACACATGCAGAGAGCAACGAGCAGGCGCAAATGCGGGGCAACAATGTCTATTTTAGTTACGCAAACAGCGCAGCTGACTTGAGAGTCATAGAAAGGCCGGTTGCCGGGCAGTATACAGAAAAGAGAGCTATGTATGTGTTGAGCATGGAGCAAGCGAGTTGAGCTTCAAATAGAAGGAAAATATGTGGAAAGAGGTAGAGAGAGTAAAGCATAAAGCGGAGGTTGTTAAGGAAAATATGGAATTGAGCAGAGTGCGCGAACAAATCGCGATCAGAGCAACAGTACACACACATACATATTTAAGTTCAAAGCAAGCAGAGAGTGAATGGGACACATAACTGCGGCAAGCTCGATTTTTCGCATCACATGAAAGATCAGGAAGCTTAGAGAGAGCTTCAACTAATGCAACCTTACAATTTAAATTGGAAAGAAAAATTAAAAATCACTATTGCGGATGCGGAAAATGTTGTACTTTTAAAGTTATATGTACTGTATTGGAGAACGGCAAGTGCGAGAGGGGTTGACAAATTTTGTCCAGTCAATGTAGCAGGGCGCAGACCTTAAAGCCGTAAAACGCACTGAGTGGTAGTGAGTGTGATGTGATTGATCTCTTTAGAACGGCCGAGAAATGAGTTTTGAGGATAATCCGAGCTGAACTGCGGCCAATTTCAGCCGAAGGCGAATCGAAATCGCATAGAACGGTTTAAAGAGCCCAATTAATAAACAAACAGATATTATTTTAATAAACAAGTATTTTTATGAATAAAAATGCAAAAAAAATGCACCAAGTATTTATTTACTGCTTATAGTGGAATGAGTGTATACTGCAAAAATAATACCTTGTCGCCATTTTCACATACAAGTGTAGCTGTCGTGTAGCACTAAATAATTGTTCCAGTGAACACAAGAGGCCGCTAGTGATACTCAATCGAGGAGCAGCTGATATTTCAATGCAATTTAAAAAATTCTGTTTGATTCCATTATTCGAAAAATATTTACGAAAATAAAAGTTGATAGAAATTATCAGTCAAACTTCGGCTCTTTTGTGGAACTTTTGTGGCCGAAGTTCGGTCGTTCTCTACTGACATCGTAACCCGATATCTATATCTACTCGAGGGTGGATCAATAATAAACTGAAAATAACAGGGTGGTTAAATAGAAGGGCAGATTTTCTTTTATAAATAAAGTGCAACAAAATTTAATGAAACCATTTTGTTTTTTTTTCGTCATATTTGTTAGTCTTTGACTTTTATATATTATATGACACCAAATACCCGTTAAATGCCAACTAGGACTCTTCAAGTGAAACAGGATATGTATCTAGATAATTTTTTATGAGAATGTTTTTCATGACAAAAATACACTAGCAGGTTTGCCACTGTATGTGGAGAGGCGACCGCTATTAGAAAAATACTTTCTCTGTCATTTAGTGTTTCATGCATGGATATCCGAGCCCGCGCACTTCCGAATTACAGTCAAGCACGAATCCATGCGGCTGGGCGGGCACCCACACAGGATGCGTAAATAACAATTTTCCAAGGGTTTTTATCATAGTTCGGGCTGTAGATCATTTATGAAGTGTATGATTTCATTTTTCTGCTCAGGAATTGTCTCGGTCCCTTTTGGCATAGACCATACCTTCCATGTAGCCTCAGAGAAAGAAGTCCGATGATGTTAAATCGAAAGATCTCGGCGGCCATTGTTTCGTGTTAAAATGTGTTCTGGGAATTTCGTTAGCAATAAGGTCATTGCTTCATGCGATGAGAGGTTTTCAGCACCCTCCTCTTGAATTCGCAAATTGCCCAAGTCCATATCAGCTAATTCAGGTCATAAAAAGCCATAGTAACGTTCACTTTTCACTGTAACAGCCTTACTGGCATCGTTTTCGAAGAATTGCAGTCTGACGCCTGAGCCAGCGCGACAACCACACTAAACAGTGATTAATTGTGAATGTCCTTCAATTACACGTAGATTTTCATTACCCCAAATGGCGGAGTGTGGAGTTGTCTGTCTTCCATGGGACGCGTCCTCAGACGGAGGGCCGGGGAAAGCTCAGGATCATGCAGGGTAAGTGGGAAATCAAATACCACTCGCGGACCACAACAGACAAACACCTGCTTGGAGGTGCGGATAGTTCAACTATAACCAAGTTAGGGTAGATACTAGCCCACCTACTTAGCTAAAACCCAATATGCTAACGAGTCGTCAAGACACCCTGTGCTCCGGCTAGAGGTTAGAGGTTCTTACATATGTATGTATATGTATGTTTTGAATCAGATGGCGATTATGCTGACCGAAAAAATCACGCAATGCGCAATGCACTTTTTTCAAAACGACCATTTTAATAAAACGTTTGGATCGCTTTTACGCGTTGTTCAACTAAGCGCCGCTCCATAATTAAGTTTACCAAAATTTCAGGTCTCAATTGCTTGAAAAACAAAAACAGTTAACATTGCTGTCAAAGAATACTCTTGAATCATCCTATCTATATCGCGCAACTCAAACAGGAACCTGAAAAATTGTGTGGATACTTTTCTCCACCGATTTAAAGTTTCCACCACCAGATTTCTCAATATCTGTGTATGATCGTACCAGCAGAAATGGCGTCGAGTGTTTTGGTCGCACAGTTGAGGTCAGCACACCAGAAAATATTCCACTATTACATTGAGGAGGCAGTCGATTTCACTCCTTCCGTTCTTGTTTTAAGGTTAGTTTATCTTATGAAGACTTACGCTGAAGCAACTCTTGCAAATTGTTTTAATTAATTTTGAGAAAAAAAATCATGATTCAATTCGCAATAATTATCCAAAAGTTAAAACACCATCATAACGTGGGCTCTTCTAAAGACTTCTTTTACTCACTCGCTGGAGTTCCTCCTTCAATGTGTGGTGTGTGTATTGATGTTGTTGCACAAATAGAGGAATCTATAGTTTTATGCCGGCTTCGATAGGCAGATGGTGTTTCTGTGAGAGGCTTTCTCATGCCAGTAGTATACTCGGAAGTTCGCCATTGCTTATCGAGCGGCGACAGCTACTAGAAAAAAAAAATCTCTATCATTTTAGTGTTTCTCACCCATAGCGACTTTCGAACCCTTGGCCAACCGAATGATAGTCACGCACAAGCCTAAGTCATTAAAACTAAAAAACAGCCACTGTTTAGTGCATTTTATGGATACCTAGACTCCATGGTCACTTCATTCGAGCGATTTTTTTTTTATTAATTTTTCTGGGGCATCTAAAGTCGCATGCCTACGCCGATAAACCAGCCACAATCGAGCATTTTGAAGCCAATATTCGAAATTCAGCCTAATGTACTGGGAAGAGTGTGTAAATTAGAGCTCCAGAGTACGCCATGCACGCGCCCACTCACGCAACTACATGCACGAAATCCTATTGAAACATTAATGCTGAAAAATATTTGTCAAATAAAGCCAATCTAATGGACCTTAAAACTATTTTTCCGTACTCTATTTCCATTTATGCTTCACAGCTTCAAAAAGCACCCTTTATATATTTTGAATATGAACCAAATCACATCATAAATAATAAAGGGTGGTTAAATTTCAAGGGCCGATGTTGAATGCGAACCACACCTAAACGTCAACGACACCGTTGGACTTCTTTCTTTGGGATTATTTGAAAGAAAAGGTGTACGTCGATAAGCCAGCAACAATTCAAGAGCTAAATAATGAGATAATTCGGCAAATTAACGGCATAGAACCTCAATTATGCCTCAGCGTCATCGAAAATTTGGACCATCGGATGTAGGTGTGCCACCGATATTTTGTTCCATACGTAATTGAACCGTACCAATGTTACATAATAAAGAGAAATGACAATAATTGCCTAAAAAAATTGTATTTTATTCAAAATCAAATATTTCGACTCTAGCACCACTAGCGTGAAGCACACACTGCACTGCTCCTTTTTTATCTCATTCCAAAAAAAAAAAATCAATAAATTTGATTAAATATCAAAACTTGGCCTATTTACATTGATGTTACCCGAATATTTTAGTAGCTTATTTCTCGTTGCACTCAACATCCATTATTGTCCATTTCACTCGCAAAAACTCCGAATTTTCATAGACTTGTATTTAAGAATACTTTTAAAAATTACTTTAACTCCCTTTCGTTAGTAATTGGCCCATAAATAAGCTCAATTAGAGCTGATCTACGCCATCAATAGTTGCAACATTTTCCGCCATCAACCAACTTTTATTAAAAAAAAAAAAAAAATCAAATCAAACCAACAAAAAAAGCAAGATATACGTGCTGTCGCCGCCTGTTTGAGTGAAAAGTCGTCGCAAGAGTAGAAAGAGTTATCAGTTAGGCCAGCGACCGGTTATTATTCTTCAATCGTTTTGACAGGCTCTTTCTCCGATTGCTAGAAAACGAAAGACTTCAATGCAGCGGCGACGGTGACGGTGACCGTGCCGTTAACGTCAACGTCAACGTCAACGACGACTGCGACATACTCTCAGTCTCTGCGTGAGAGTATGTGTTGTTGGTACGAAAGGTACTGTGGCCACTTTTAGCCAACGAAGCAGCAGCCAAGAAAGCAAGCACAACCACACACACACACAAACTCTGTGTGTATACTTTCAAGCGTACATACAAACATACTTGCACTCAATGTAGCTGCGAGCATACTTTTTGTAGTGACTGAAACCAGCAAATGGTGGGTTGCCAGCTCAACATTGCGTTGCGTTGACTTTAGTTGGCGAGCAGACTTGTCGGCGTAGACATTAACGGTCCACGGCAACAACAACGGCACAGTGTGCAAGAGACGTGTGTGTGTGTATGCGTTTGTGCGCTACTTCATGTTATTTTGTGCGTGCGATTGTCCATTATTTTCTTGTGAATAAAATACATCCTGATAACAAAATTCCAAACGAGTGAAGAAATTTTTGAAATTTTCTGCTTGCAAAAGCTAGAAATAGCAGTGAAAAAAAATTTTGAGAAAAGTGTTGAAACAAAATTTATTGTAAGTGCATTATTGGTGATTTACCACAGTCGTTAAACAAAAAAAGAAAAAAATATTATAATTTTATCCTTAAAGTGCTAAAGCTTTTGTGCTCTGTAAACATATTCGAATCGGTTAGTAGTGACTTTTGTATATTTTATTTATTTATTTTATCTTTGTAAAGCAACAAGTGAGCGACTAAATAGCGCTGCAGCCTATTCAAGTAAAACCCAAGCCAGGCACAGCTGCTCAGGTGCAACGGAGTGTTTAGGTACCTATACATACATTCATATCTATGTATGTAGTCGACATTTATTTGGCTTCATACAAATAAATATTTTTGTATTCCGTCTCTTAAACCTGTTGACCTGCTTTGGCGCATTTGTATGGTTGTGTGCTGATTTTTATATTTCGTGCATAGAGATTCGAGATTCTACCGTGCAACATTTAATCGGCGTGTGTGTGTGTGTGTGTTTGTGCAATTTATGGTATTTGTTTTGTTTTTTGTTTTTTGTTAATCACTGCACATTTGTAATCGGCAAACACTTGTTGATGACAATCCGTCGCCTTGAAGCGGTTTAAGTTTTTATTTGCGCATATGAAGAGGCCAAACATTTGGAGTGGTGGCAAGTAGGTGGCATGATTGGCGTACTTGGTGGCTAATTGTCAACCATCTGGCGCGATCGCCAATTGGTCCGCTAACTTGTTAAGTGACTTAACAGCCGAAACTGAAGAATTTCTTACATACAGATAACGGTAGCAAGCACACAGCCAATATAGGTGAGTTAATGAGTGAATCTTATTTGATTCTTCTGCAATATTCAAGTTTACGATTAAACATTTTATGGTACACAAAAAAATAAAATAAAAAAAATTTAAACTAAACATATAATAAATATGCCCGATAAACATATGTATCATATATTTAGATATTCCCTATATTTTTGATCGATTTATATTAAATACGCCAGGTTAACACTTATTCCAAGACCGCTACAAAGAGAAACACCTTCTTTATGTGAGAAAAACTAGTAAAATTAGTATTACCAATGTGTCTAGCATTTCCTAAAGATCCTTCGTATGCATGTGTGTATGTGCGTTGAGTGTCGCGTTTTTGAGCGATGTTGACCTTACGCTGCGCTTGAGTTTCTGCGAATAACTGCCTGCAATTCGCCACACTGTATTTTTCGTAGAAGAAGCCAGGTGGACAAATTTTGTATCTTTTTTTTTTTGCCTATCGATTGAGTCATTCACTTACAATTTAACATCGCGTACCTCAAATTATGGCGCATGAACCATCAGTGCTACGTGAAGTCCCAAAAGGTGCTACTAGGCGATGCCAGAATTTTATTAAAAATTTGTAAGTCTATGTATTCAAAGATAATTTAATAATAATTTATTGCTGGCGCAGTTTGGTATGAGAGAAAGAAAATATTTGCAACTTATTTTTTAATAATCGTTTTTTTTTTTTTAATTTGAAATCTTAATTTCTCGAAATTTCTGAATTTTGGAAATTTAAAGTTGTTTTTTGGACTTCGACAATTTTTAAAACTAAATTTAAAAAAAAAAAATAAAATTTATTTCAAAAACAAGCATTTCGTAATCTTAAACTTTTTTTAGAAGATTCGTGGTTTTAAATGTGCTTTTATAATTGTTTCCCTAAAAGTTGCACTTAAAAATTTTATTTACTTTTATAATTTTTTTTTATTTTTTGATAATAAATACTTCTAGATGACATTTTAAGAAAAACCAAAGAACTACTATAAAAAAAACAACTCTCTGCATGTATTATCGCACCATAGGGCGGACATTTTTTTTAGAGTTTTGAAAAATTTTTCAATTATTTTTACACTAAATTTTTAATTAAATACGTGTTTTCAAAATTTTTATTTTAAAATTCTGAAAATTTATTTTTCAAATTTGATTATTTTTGCACTTATTTTTAAATAAAATACGTTTTTTTCAAAATTCTAATTTTAAAATTCTGAAAATTTATTTTTCAAATTTGATTATTTTTGCACTAATTTTTAATTAAATACGTTTTTTTCAAAATTCTAATTTTCAAGTTTTGAAATTTTTTTTTTAAATTTTACTATTTTTGCACTAATTTTTTAATTAAATACGTTTTTCTAAAATTCAAATTTAAAAATTCTTAAAATTTTTTTTTAAATTTGATTATGTAAATTTTGAAAAAAATTGATATTTTCAAACACTTAATACCTAGAATAATTTTTTAACTTTTTGGTTTTTAATCTTATGTTTTTAAAATATCTTTAAATTTAAGCTTTGGAATTTTTAAAAACATAATAACGTTTAATTTTTTTCTTTTGAAAAATTTGCGAATTTAAAATTTCTAAAACTTAAATAAATTCTATAGATCTTTATTTCTTAAATTTGTTTTTGGGATTTTTTTTCCAAAAATTTATTTATTTTAATAAAATTAAAAAATATTAAAATTTTTTTTGTATAAATTTTTTAACGACATATTTTTTGGAACTTTAAATTTTGGAATTCCGAAAAAGCGACATAGATGAATACTTTTCAAATTTAATTTTTGAAAAATTTTTGAGATGCTGAAAAGCGAATAGCGTTAAACACGAATTATTTAATATAATTTTTAAGAAGGGTTACTTTAATTTTTATAATGCATATACTTTTTTTCAACTTCTTTAACCTGATGTTGGAGAGCATCGTACGAGCCGCAGAACTTAATCGCTCAGGCACAATATTTTATAAGAGCGTACAATTTTTGGCGTATGCCAATGATATTGACATCATCGACCTTAACAACGGCGCTATTAGTTCTGCCTTCTCCAAACTGGATAAAGAGGCAAAGCGAATGGGTTTGGAGGTGAACGAGGACAAAACGAAGTACCTCCTGTCTTCAAACAAACAGTCGGCGCACTCGCGTATCGGCACCAACGTCACTGTTGACAGTTGTAATTTCGAGGTTGTAAAAGACTTCGTTTATTTAGGAACCAGCATTAACACCGATAACAATGTCAGCCTAGAAATCCAACGTAGAATCTCTCTTGCCAACAAGTGCTACTTTGGACTAAGTAGGCAACTGAGCAGTAAAGTCCTCCCTCGACGAACAAAACTAACACTCTACAAGACTCTCATCATGCCCGTCCTAACGTATGGCGCAGAAGCTTGGACGATGACAACATCCGATGAAGCGACGCTTGGAGTGTTCGAGAGAAAGATTCTGCGTAAGATTTTTGGACCTTTGCACTTTGGCAATGGCGAATATCGCAGACGATGGAACGATGAGCTGTATGAGCTTTACGACGACATAGACATAGCGCAGCGAATAAAGATCCAGCAGCTACGTTGGCTGGGTCATGTCGTCCGAATGGATACAAACGCTCCGGCTTTGAAAGTATTCGATGCGGTACCAGCTGGTGGTAGCAGAGGAAGACGGCGGCCTCCTCTGCGTTGGAAAGATCAGGTGGAGAAGGACTTGGCTTCACTTGGTTTGTCCAATTGGCGCCGGTTAGCACGAGAAAGAAACGACTGGCGCGCTTTGTTAAGCTCGGCCAAAATCGCGTAAGCGGTTATCGCGCCAATTAAGAAGAAGAAGAAGAAGAATATTTTTTTTTAATTTTGGAAAATTTCTCAAAATGTAAACTGTAAAAGTTTAAAAACCTAAAAAAATTTTATTTTAAAAATTTTATGACGTAATTGTTGATTTGAAAAGTTGTTTTTAAGGAATGATTTTAAAACCTTTTTTAAGAAAAACTTTTAAGGAAAGCTAAGGAAACTTTTTTTTTAAGGAAAAGCCTTAAAATAATTTTATTTTTTTGAATTGTGGAATTTTGAAGTTTTACAAAAAAACATTGAAAAAAAATTCAAATAGTTATCAGCAAGAAAAATTTTATGTTGTACTTTTGTATAGAACTTTTTCCTGACAATTAAAAAAAATTTAATAGATTTGTATTTTTAAATCAGATATAAAAAATTTGAGAAAAATAAAAAAAAATTGAGTAGATTTTTATTTTTATAATTAGCAATTTTAATGTTTCTTTTCGAAATTTTTTTCATTTTTAGAATATTAAAAAATTTTAAAATCCTCTTTATTAATTTTATAATGCACATTTTTTGCCGAACTTTAAATTTTGTGACTCTGAAAAAGCGAAATAAATTAAAATTTGTCAAATCCGAGTTCTTAAAAAGTCTTGAGATATTGAAAAATGTTTCAAATCCGATTTTTGAAAAAAGTTTTGAGATGTTGAAAAATTTTAATATGGGTTCTTTTTATTTTTATAAATTTGTATAACGAAAACTGCGTTTTTCAATCAAATTTTCAAAATTTCTCAAAACTTAGATTTTAATAAATTTCTTAAAATTTCTCAAAATTATTAGATTTTAAAATTTCTATAATTTTCAAATATAAATTGTGAGAAATTTTAAAAATTTAAAAAATTTTGTATAACAAAAATTTCTTTTCTCAATCTTGGAAAATTTCCAAAACTTAGATTTTAAATTTCTTAAAATTTTTCAAAACTACTAGATTTTAAAATTTCTATAATTTTCAAATTCAAATTATTTCTTAGTTTTCAATTTAATTTTAAATTTCTCAAAATTTCTCAAAAATTACTAGATTTTAAAATTTCTATAATTTTCAAATTTAAATTTTGAGAAATTTGAAAAATTTTAAAAATTTTGTTTAACTAAAATTTCATTTTTCAATTTTGGAAAATTTCCAAAACTTAGATTTTAAGTTTCATAAAATTTCTCAAAATTACTAGATTTTAAAATTTCTATAATTTTAAAATTTAAATTTTGAGAAATTTAAATTTATGAAATTTTAAAATCTAAATTTCTCAAAATTTAAATTCAAATTTTCGAAAATTTCTCAAAATTTAATTTTTTATTTGTGTAATTGTTTTTTTTTGTTTATGTAATTGTTTACTTGAAAATTTTATTTGCTTTTTAGAAGGATTTAGTTTTTAATTTTGAAATATTGAAGTTTCTCAACATTGGACAATTTAAAAATCTAAATAGCTTTTTGTTTTTAAAATGGAATGATGTAACGGTTTATTTGGAAACATTTTGTCACTACACAGAAAAAGAAAATTGTCACTAAAATTTTTTTAAATATTGTTGAAATGTTGAAAAGCTCTGAAATTCTATTTTTGTTTAATTTTGGAAGCTTAACGTTTTTTTAAAATACGTTTTTTGGAGTTTAGGAGCTTAAATACTTAGTAAATTCGGACGAATGAATGTGAAAATCCCCTCATCCCAACATCGATCTACATAATACCGTTTAAAATATATTTAAAATGTTAAAATTCACTAACCGTTGCAAATTTCTTGTCAAGTCATCAATTTAATGAAATAAAAATGGGTGAATTTAGTTAAGTGCCACTTTTGCTATTACCCCCTAAACTACAAGCAGCCAAAATATTTAACTCCACGTATTCCCACTCATCCATTTTCTATCCTTTTTTACGTACAACTCAGCTATGCCACGACTGCAATGAACTAAAAAGTGTTGTATTTGTAGCAAAGCTATAAAGATTCTAAGCTAAAACAAGTTGAGAAACTGAAGAAAATAAAGAGAAAGGAATGGCAATAAAAAAGAAGCGCGTTTACCGCTGTCACCTTTCGATTTTGTCTGCCATTAGAGTTGCAACGTCAGGCACGGTAACAATTCAATTTATAGGAATGCTAATGCTGTACGTACCCAGCTGGAAATTTAGAGCGAAGGAATAGCTGAGTAGTCGAAAAGTTGAATATAAAACACTGGACAAATTTAAGTGATAGCAGGGGTAGTACAGGAGCCAAACATTTTCTGAGTCTAAAAATATGAATGACTGTTGATTGGTTGTGTTCTCCTGGGTTTACTCGCTGATATGCCTAACATACAGGCTGTAAAAACTACAATTATGAGAAAAATATAGTACAGTGGTTGTTGTATACTAATTTTGACTTTAGACTTGGGGTTTTCTGCAAAAAGCTAAGAGATGCCCTATTCAAAACACTGTGGAGTTAAAAAAAAGTCAAAGCAATACCATAAAGGTTTTTTTAGTGAATCTCGGTTATGTGATACCCATGTCAACTGTCCAATTAGCTTGAGGAGAGGAGCTTATCCGTTGATAAGTTGATTTGAAAATTGAAAGGCGAGGCACCGAGTGATTGGTGGTAACATGGTGGATGGTAAAGAAGGAAAGGAGAGAAGTAGCAGAAGGAAAGAGATATAATAGATTAGAATAGAATAGAATAGAATAGAATAGAATAGAATAGAATAGAATAGAATAGAATAGAATAGAATAGAATAGAATAGAATAGAATAGAATAGAATAGAATAGAGACAGAGACAGAGACAGAGACAGAGACAGAGACAGAAACAGAAACAGAAACAGAAACAGAGACAGAGACAGATACAGAGACAGAAACAGAGACAGAGACAGAGACAGAGACAGAGATAGCAAGTCCTGTGAAAATTTTATAGATTCTTTGGCAAATCTTAAAATAACGAGAACGATTATGACTCATTCTCGTGACTTTGGAACTCTAAATTCGTAGCCTTACGCTACTAAAGGCAGGACACTCAGAGAGATTTTGCTCAGTGCTTTCCGCCACCTCTAAGCAAACAACCAAATCGGCTCCTCAATGATTCAAATGGTGATCATATGCTGAACCGAGGGTTTTGTCTTGTAATAATAGTTCTGTTTAGTTTTAGAAGAAAGTTCGAAAGTGTTTTCTGTTCGGGCTTATCAACTTTGCAGTTTTGACCGCAATATTGGACAGGACCATCGCTCTTTATGTAAAGTACACACATAATCGCTGATCCAATTCATGATTCCTGTAGAACTAGTTCCGATTATTGGCTCTGGTCGCTGTGAGGTAACCGCCCAATTTATCGGCTATAAGTTGATTAAAATGTCATAAAGCATCCCCACTTCATTTTCAGTATTTCTGCTCTTTATCGAAGGCATGTGTAGATATAGCCAAAGTCATAGTACTTAACCATGCCTGATTCTAACCATGCCATACTACTTGCATTAGCAGAAGCCTAATTGTGTTTTTGGGTACGGCGACTAAAAATAGCTCATTTTGCATTTAGCTGCGAGACTTAACAATTTTGGCAATGGCAATGAATTTGACATCTTTATGGTTATAAACAATTGAGGCACACAGGTTAAGCCTCAGGCCACTTCATGATTGGTGGCAGTCGTTGGTCCTCTGACTGATGTCACTCATCTCTCATGCTCTGGGTGCAATTTTCAATAATACAGTGCCAATTCAATTCCATTACTGGTATGTGCGATCTTGTTTTTCAGTTTAGGAATCATCTTTGGGCGAATGGTGCCAAATCGCATAACCCTGGTTGCTCCAAGTTTCGGCTGCAACAATTTGAATTTTTTCGCTGGCTAAGCATATGGCTGCGTGATTCAGATACCTTTGAGAACAATTTCAGCAAATTGAGACCAAAACAAGTTGTCATGATAACCAACCGCGGCTGGTAACGCATGCTCAAAGAAAAGCAGAGCAATCACTCCGCCAAACCTCAAAAGCGCACCAAACAGTGACTAGTGACAATTGCATCGGACGCTGAAGGCTTATACTTGGTTTCTTAGCTCTCCAAATGCGAGAATTCTGTTCGTGTCGTTAGCCACTAAGTTCGAAATATGCCATATCAGGGGATACGAATACAATCGGCGCTGCTTGCGGTCCGCTAACGTCCAATGTTGTGTGAATCTTGTAAGCATACTAGTGTGACTCGACGATAGTCAAGCTTCAAGAAACTGCAATGATCAAATCAACAGCTATTAAATAACAATATTTCAAGATCGTTTAGCGTCGGTTCTAAACTATGATGCCCATTCGGTCGAAAACCATTAAGAAGCAAGCTGAAACTACTCCCTCTAGGACTGCAAAGGGATGCTTTTTGATGAACTCAAGAGAAGGAAGATCAAAAGATTATGTTCTCAGAGTAGTTTTGACTGTGATACTATCGTAGGATGCGCACTAAAAGACATTTGTTGGTAGCCAAACCGACTTCTACACATTTCAAAAGCATTTTCTTTGAACTCATTCAGTCAAAAATTTATGCGCCTATCACTGGGCCTGTTAGTATTCACGAATACTCGTCGTAATGATACCGTAAATGGTGTGCAATCATTAGGTTTTGCAGAAGCACAGTTTCGGTTGCCTTGTGTGATCCGAGTTACACTATTCAAATTATGTTTCTCTATATTGCAGTGAGTTAAACTCATATCAATCCTCAATCGACCTCAACTTGCTTAACATTCATCCCAATTGTGAAGCAGCCCTACATGAGACTATTTTTTCAATTGTGCATTAACATTTTTTCTTTGATCCGATTCCATCCAATCAGCTCGTTTCTTGAGGCTACCTTTAAATGATATCGACGATGAAAACTGTAGGCCAAATCGACTTAAAATGGGGTTCGATAAGCTGTTACAACAATAACAATAATTATAACAAATGCAACAACTGATACTAAAACAATCTGAATGAGGCAACATCGGTTCTATCTATCCTTAAAGCTCTTAAAATATACTACAATTTAAATATGAATCAATTTATTTTGAATTTTATAGACGGATGTATGCAGAAATACAGATCGGTTCACTTGATTAGAGGCAATAATTTTGATCTAGTAAATCAAGGTTTTCTGATAATTCATGTGAATCCCCTACTTTGCTCGAAAATAAACATGCATCAAAATATTACTCCATCTAACGGTATTTCGCAGCAGTAAAACTTTAGCAGCTGTAATACTGCGCTGGATTTATTGGTTTACTTGAATAGGGGCACTAACCAAATAAGACAAAATAATAATAAATCCAGGAAATTTGTCTTTTTTACATTTAATATTTAAAGCTTAACAGTTTTTTGTGCCGCCTTGATAATAAATTCTTCTTCTTCTTAGTTGGCGCGAAAATCGCTTACGCGATTTTTACCGAGTTGAACAAAGCGCGCCAGTCGTTTCTTTCTCGTGCTAACCGGCGCCAATTGGAAACACCAAATGAAGGTCAGTCCTTCTCCATCTGATCTTTCCAACGCAGAGGAGGCCTTCCTCTTCCTTTGCTGCCACCAGCTGGTATCGCATTGAATATTTTCAAAGCTGGATCGTTTGTATCCATTCGGACGATATGACCCATCCAGCGTAGCCGCTGTATCTTTATTCGCTGCGCTATGTCTATGTCGTTGTAAAGCTCGTACAGCTCACCAAAAATCTTATGCAGAATCTTTCTCTCGAACACTCCAAGCGTCGCTTCATCGGATGTTGTCATCGCCCAAGCTCCTGCGCCATACGTTAGGACGGGCATGATGAGAGTCTTGTAGAGTGTTAGTTTTGTTCGTCGAGAGAGGTCTTTACTGCTCAGTTGCCTACTTAGTCCAAAGTAGCACTTGTTGGCAAGAAAGACTCTACGTTGGATTTCAAGGCTGACATTGTTGTCGGTGTTAATGCTGGTTCCTAAATAAACGAAGTCTTTCACAACCTCGAGATTATAACTGTAAACAGTGTCGTGGGTGCCGATACGCGAGTGCGCCGTTTGTTTGTTTGAAGACAGGAGGTACTTCGTTTTGTCCTCGTTCACCACCAGACCCATTCGCTTTGCCTCTTTATCCAGTTTGGAGAAGGCAGAACTAACAGCGCGGTTGTTAAGGCCGATGATATCAATATCATCGGCATACGCCAGCAATTGTACGCTCTTATAAAAAATTGTGCCTGAGCGATTAAGTTCATCGGCTCGTACGATGCTCTCCAATATCAAGTTAAAGAAGTCACACGACAGCGAGTCACCCTGTCTGAAACCTCGTTTGGTCTCAAACGGCTCGAAGAGGTCCTTCGTCATCTTGATAATAATTTACTTCGTAAATACGCTTTGTACATACAAATTCTCCAGATAACCCAATGAATTTTTAGATCAGGCCGTTTTAATGATTCGAATTAAAGCACTTTTGTCTTCAAATTGTTGCCCATTCTCATAAACCTTACCAGCAAGCCATCCCCATAGATTTTTAATAATGTTCAGAGCTGCGGAATATGGAGGCCGTGCTAAAGATTCAAGGTTTCGGGAAGCAATCCAAGTTTAAACCACACTTGGTTTGCTTACAGCTGCATTATCCTGCTGCAAGATCCAATTAATAGCTCCAAATGCTTCACGAATATCGGGAAAAGATGACTCCAGCAGAGCTTTATAGCTGCTTACAGTCATTTTGTAGTGTAGAGTTTCAAATTCGAACTCTCCATGGTGCGATATTGCGCGCCATACCATAGCACCACCTTCACGGCTGTGATGTCGACTCAAATACCTTTTCTCCTTTCTTAAGCTTTGGTAATAGGAATTGTAACCATCCGGTTCATTCAGATTGAACTTCTTTTCGTTACTAACTACTACTTTTTTCCATGCATCGTGATCGTTATTTGTAACAGAACTCCAAGCCATGGAGGTCACGGAGCCATGTTGCCCTTACAAAATCGAAGCGGTGTTCTTTGCGAAATTTATTCAAAGGTTTTTTTGGAATTATTTATGATTCAGGTGTGGCACTCTTATAATGGCCCTTCGAGCGGTGGGTTTGCTGACCACAAAATTTGCCATTTCTTAAATTTTTGCTGTAGGAAGGTCGAAATTCGATGCAATCCAAAGGAGTTTGCGGGTTTCTTTCGGTATCAAAGCCATCGCAATTCAGCATTGGTACTTCTTAACATAGAAGGCTACTTTTTTCACGTAAAGATCCACAATGCTTGAACTTTGACCACTCTTTTTTGGTAATTTGGCGATTTGAAAGTCCCTCTGAGGTCAAGATATCGTTCGCCTCTGTATTGATATATGTAGTAGTGGTCGCCTGTCGGCAGACAATGGCAAACCTCCGCGCCTATTTCCTGGAAGCGCTGGAAAAGCTCCTCATAAAAAAACCTTCTGTCGTTCAGAGGCGGCGTAAACCTGTAAGTCCCTTCATTTGTGGAAAAACATCCAGACGCTCGCCACAAATAAGAGGAGGCGCACGGCCACACAACCAACAAAGGATGTAAGCGCCAATTAGATAAATATGCATGAAAAATGTATGTCTGCATACAAAAAGGCGTGTTTATGGTGAGGTCTTTCACCTAAATGCGACCAACTCGATTTCGAGCGACGCTAGCGAAAATATGCGCAATCATTATAGACATTAAGAAATTCGCATCAAAATATTTACTTGTCACTCAGCTCACACACACACACACACATACACATAGACATATGTATATCCATATGCGTGTCAATAACAAAATTGTTACATATTAATTTCCCATGAGGATATGTGTTGGCTGTGAAATATAAATGCCCTTGCTGCGCACCCCTTTGCTCTGCGGCACCACCACGAACCAAATTCATCTTCAAGGTTTATTTTTGTTTTCTTGATGGTCTACCAGCGCATAAAATTGCTACTGCAACTGATAGTGTTGGGAAGCATTGACAAGATATTGTAGACTTGGTAGACTTTGCATTGTCAAGGGAACAGGTAACTTTCTAGTATTTGTACACAAAATAGCGCAACAACAAGAAGAATACCAAACAGCGGAATGACAGAGCAGACATAGCAATCGCTCTGAATAGCTCAATGGTCGTAGCTGGGTATTGATGGCATTTTTCACTTCACTCGGCATGGCACGCCAACTCACAAACCTCTAACAAACACACAGCGCTGCCGGGATATTGATAGCCAGTCAGTCGGCTAACAAACCAGTCAGTCGGCCAACCTGTTTCTTCTCGGTGACAGCCAGCAGAATACTGCGCGTCAAGCTACCTGTTCTTTTGTTCATCATGCCGTCTTGGTGTTGCACTACATAAGTACATGTGTATGTGTATGTAAGTATGTATTTTTGTGTGCAGGTATGTATGTATGTGTGTACTTGTTTATCGCTGCACATGCCACACCACCTTCTGACACTTGGACAATACAGCATAGCGCAATGGAGCTGTTTGTTGCAGATTGTTGTTATTGTCATTCAATTGCATACATACATACAAATATATTGCGTTTTACCGCCATGACTCCCACTAATATTTTCTATGTATGTGTGCATCGTAGGGTGCCTCACCAAAAAAAAAAAACGTTGCAGTTTTTCCAAGGGAATTAAAAAAATTATTATATTTTAAGATTTCCGCCAAAATATTTCGGAAAAACGTACGAATTTACCTGCCGCTGAACCAATTTAAAAATATGGATCTCCAAATATCGAGTGTATTTTTATTAAAAAAAATTAGTTTTGAAAAATTTTTCGAAAAATCTTGTCAGATAGTAGAAGCGTGGAAGCTTAAAAGATCTGCATAAAAAGTTGAAAAAAGGGTCAAAGGAGTAAAATAATGATAATTAAAAAATATTTATCTTTTAAGACTTCAGTCAAAATATTTCGGAAAATTTGTGAATTTGCACAATTTCGCGCTGGTCTGACTTGAAGATTTTTGAAGTTTTTCTTATTAATAAAAAATTAGCCTAGAAAAATACTTTTTTTTTAAATCACCTCAGTTAGTGAAGAGTTTTTGCATAAAATGACGGTAAAAAAAAGTTTTGAAAAAATTTAAAAGCTTCAAAATACGAGAAATGAGAATTAAAAAAAATTCTTGTATTTCAAAATCTACGCCGAAATATTTCGGAAAAATTTTCAATTTGCCTGCACTGGGTGGATTTGAAGATATCTCGAGTTTTTCTTGTACCTAAAATTAGTTTTGAAAAAAATTCTTTTTTGACAAATCACCTCAGATAGTGAAGAATTTTGCTTAAAAGGTTTGCACAAATGTGTTTTGAAAAAATTTAAAGGTTTCAAAATACGAGTAATGAGAATTGAAAAAAATTATATTTTAAAACTTCCGACAAAATATTACGGAAAAACACTGAATTTACCAGCGCTGACTCGATTTGAATATAAATATTGCAAAATTAGTTTTGAAAAATTTTATAAATAAAATTAGTTTTGAAAAATTTTTTTTTTTGGATAAATCACCTCATATGGTGAAGAAATTATGCTTCAAGGGTAGGTATGCATAAAAATGTTTCGAAAATTTATCAACGGTATCAAAATATTGAAGATTAAAAAATATTTATCTTTTATGACTTAAGTAAAAATGTTTCGGAAAAACTTTGTGAGTTTTTTTATAAATAAAGTTAGGTTAGGTTAGGTAGTAATGGTTACCCAGAGAGTGGGCCAACTTGGACGAAAGAAGTTTTATTCATCCTTTGTGATACCATTGCAAGAGCGGGGAAAAAGAGGTGAAGGAAAAAACGATAGGACGAAAAGAAGAGGGTTGGGGAGGGTTGAGTGTTTTTGGACTATGCACGGTGACTAATTTGCGGTTGTGTTAGCCTCATTATGCTGCTGATGAAGTTCATTAGATTTTTGATATCAAAACCTGCTATATCAGTAGGTGCAGAAAAAAAGTGAGAACCAAGATGCTTGAATCTTAGCCCCGCGAGAGCTGGGCAGCTAAGGAGCAGGTGCTGAGATGATTCCATCTCATCCTCCATATAGTTGACGCAAAAAGGACTCGAATTAATTCCAAGTCGCACGTCATGTATACTCCGCGGATAGTGCCCCATGAGGATGCCCACGAAATTTGAGAGATGAGATTTTGTCATCCGCAGAATATCCCTCGAACGCCTCCTAATCTAAACGTGGCCAGAAGGACTTCGGGCGACTTTACACGGGGGATGAACTCAAAGTTTCTCAGGATGCTTGAGTGCCCATATGTGAGATTGAGCTTATAGCTCAAGCCCCTTAGTCTGATTGCGGTACATGCAGTGGCAATTCTGCCTGTGATGTCTATAGGTACCATATTCAACATTACATTAAGCGCTAGAGTAGGAGTAGTTCGAAGCGCCCCACTGATTCCAATGAGTGCAGACCTTTGAACTCTCTCTAGCTTTTTAACTCATGTCGTCCTCTCCAGTGAGTTCCACCCGACAACGACTCCATATAACAAGATTGGCTTAATTATGGTATTCTAAAGCCAAAATACAACTCTAGGCGAGAGACCCCATCTTTTGCCAATTGCGCCCTTGCATCCATAAAAGGCGATTGTTGCCTTCTTTACTCTCTCCTCAATGTTGGGCTTCCAAGTTAGCTTACTGTCAAGGATTAGACCCAGATACTTCACCTTGTCAGAAAGCACCAACGGAGCGCCCCCCATTGAAGGGAGTTGAGCTCTGGGTATTTTATATTTCCTCGTGAAAAGGTCGAGCTTCGCCTTAAGAGGATTCACCGATAAGCCGCAGTCCGCTGCCCATCGAACAACTACGTTGGGATATCCCTGCATTAAATCGTGCAGGGTATCTACAAACTTTCCTCTAACAATTATTGCCACATCGTCCGCGTAGGCAGTCACCCTACATCCCCACCTCACCAACTCCTCCAGCAAGTCATTGATAACAATGATCCAGAGGAATGGTGAGAGAACACCGCGTTGCGGCATGCCCCTGCTCATCTGCCGGCGGAGAGAGACGGCGCCCCACTATAAATAAAGTTAGTTTTGAAAAATTTTTATTTTTTGAAAAAAATCACCTGAGTTGGTAGGAGTGTTAAATTAAATTTAAAAATATTTACATTTTAAAAGTTTCGACGAAATATTACGGGAAAATATTGAATTGGCCTGCGCTGGTACGTCTTGAAGATATCTCAAGTTTTTCTTATAAATAAAATTAGTTTTGAAACAATTTTTTTTTCTTTTCAAAAAATCACCTCAAATGGTTAAAAGGGCTGCATAAAAATGCTTAAAAATTTATCAAGAATATAAAAATATTCAGATTTTTCGAAGTATCGGTCCAACTGCCGTAAGATTTAATATTTTTACGAAATATTTTGGCAGAAGTCTCAAAATATACAAAGTCGTATTGCTCCGATGTAGTAGCGAAAAAAGTAGGTACCAAATTTGTTTTTGTAGGGGGGTGATTTACCCTAATGGTGATACAAGGTTTGATTGAAAAGTAATGAGCCTTATTTTTTTAAGCAAGTTTTATTAAACCTTTTGGCTTATACAACTAATATTCTTCAAAATAAGACCCTTGAGCGTCAATACAAGGCTAGTAGCGGTCCTTCCACTGCAGGAAACATTTTTTAAACTCATCCGCCGGAATCGCGTTCAATTACTGCCACAGTTTTTTAGATCACCTCGATGGAGTCGCATCTCAAGTTTTCCGGTCACGATTTCCCGCACATTGTAATAAGTTAAATTTAACTCTTCACTGATCTCACGTAGACTAGCACGACGGTCAATGTTCAAAAATTCACGAACCCGGTTCACATCTTCGTCTGTTTGCGTCGTCGAAGGCCTTCCAGATCGCTGTTCGTCTTCGACGTCCTCCCGGCCTTCCTTGAACGACTTGTGCCACCGTTTCACCTGGGCACTGGACAGAGATTGGCCCCCGTAAGCCTCCTTGAGTAGCCCAATGGTTTCGGTACTCGTTTTGTTTAGCTTTACGCAAAATTTGATCGAGTAGCGTTGCTCCAACGATCGCTGCATACTGCAAAATCCTAACACACTTTTTAAACAGCTTTCACGCGCGGAGCAATGTTGACTGCACCGCTGTTGCCAGCGAACTGGGACCGGGTTCTAGTGGAAGGGTAAGGTCCAACGATCATTTCCCCCACCAGTCGATTCGCTTGATCGCTTGGCAGACGCTCCGCGCGGGAAGGCTCATTACTTTTCAATCTAACCCTGTACACCCTAATGTATGGTATGTACCACTGCTTTGCTGCAAGTTAGCATTTCATGTAGTATAGTTGTTGTTATGTTTTGTGACAAGCTATTACCTTTTCTTTTGTTGACGTGCAGTGGTAGTTTATTTTCCAATAAGTTTGCCTGCGTTCGCCTTCTTCTTCATTTTCATTTTCCGCCGTTGCTTTTCTAGTAAGTTTTGAAAAGTTGGCGTTGAAGCATTTTTTTGTTTTGTATTTGTACACTTTTTTGTATTGCATCAGCTTCAAAACGTTCCATTTCAAAACATTTCTCTGCATACTCCCCTCGCCTCTTGCGTCTTCTAATCCATCTGCCATTCTTCGCATGATTAACTTCTTTTTTTTTGTTAAGTTCACAAATATAAACTCTTTTCCCATTTTCCGAGCGGAAAGGCAGCTGCTTTTTTCTTTTCAATGGTTTTAGTATTGTTGTTGTTGTACCTTCACTTAAGATCATTAAATTTGTTCGAGGCGCATTAAAACAAAAAAGAAAAAACAAAAAAGAAGAAGAAGAAAAGCAAATATCTAGAAAAGCACATACATACGTACATACACACATACATACATAGAAATCGTGTGGCATGAAAAAGCAGTTTTCACTTGGCTAACTATTCGCTTTAGTTGTTGCTTTTGTTGTTATCGTTGTAGTGCTTGTTTCTGGTGTTGTGTTGATACTGTAGTTGTATACTATGTCGGCACCCCATTGGTAACAGCGTTCGAGGCAGACGAATCCAATTAAAATAGTTAAAGCTTAGGAAGTCAAATAAAGTTTGAAAGCGTTGATTTGGGTAATATGAGAGTTGAGTTGAAATTAAATATGGATAATAAAATAAAGAAAAAACGAGATTACTTTAAATTCATTATGTTAAGTTCTTTATGAATAATAGTGAATTGTTTTTGTGCTTGTTGAAGAAAAATTACATGCATCCAAAATGAGTCAATTTTCAACAGCCACGCGACACCTTACAAGCTTGCACAATTCGCATAGTCAGTGCAGTGAAAGGTCAGCAAAAAAAATTGTCAAAAATCAAAAAAAGTATTTTCTGACATGCTTTCTTGAATGCCTCCAAAATTGTGTGTAGCTATAAAACTAGAAGTAGAACACAGAAGACGGAAGGCTATGAAAGGAGCTGGCGAAAACTAATTTTGTAAATCTTTTTCTTTCTCTGTAGCGGTGCTCATAAGTTTTTGCATGGTTTCGATACATACAGAAGTAAAATCTTAAAATACTCTCCTCAATATTTTTCACAAAATCAGTGACGGATAACGTTACGAGCTAAGAACAATGGGACCAGTTGGAACGCAATGCAGGGAGAAAAAAGACGTGACATGCTTTAAGCTCCTTATTTTTATCCAACAATTACATACTTAATAATACATACGTACTGACATTTATAAATGTATTTAGAAATTACAAATTAAAAATCTTCTTCAAGGCTTTGCCTTGGTAAATAAATTTATTATTGTAGCAAAAGCGTATTTGTAAGTGCGTGTGTGTGTGAACATTCAGCAGTTGACTACTGCCGTGGTTCTTTTACTTTTTATGCTCGTTATTGCTTTATTTTAATCCCTCTGTATAAACATTTCTTTTGATTTAATTATGAAATATTCGCACATCATCTGATTTGTATATAAACCGTTACACAAAAACATATGTATGTACATATTTGCCGCAATATGCGCCTTTCAAGTGTAATTTCCAGCAAACTCTAAAGGGATATGCATGCAGATACGAGTATATTGAGTTACCTGTATATTAGGGCGGAACGACTTGTGGTTGAGTTAAATCTAATCTCAACTGTCGCCATCAAATGAAAATATGAATTCATGAATGAATGGCTTTGCAGGATTTGATAGCAAAATGCAATAAATGAAATCAGTTAGCATTGCGCACTTATTCGAAATTTAATGTTTTTTTTAAATCGATTTTTTTTGCATTTTCTTAAAGTAGATATATTCAAAAATATATATAATAATAAAATTCTAATATTTTAACTTAAAATCTTGAAAATTGACGAAGTTATACCCAATACAAAAAGTACAGGTAGTGAGTTACGACGGCCAATGAAAACTTTAAACGCGTTTTTCTCAAAGCGAATTTCACAACACAACATAACATAACATAACATAACAAAACATAACATAACATAACATAACATAACACAACATAACATAACATAACATAACATAACATAACATAACAAAACATAACATAACATAACATAACATAACATAACATAACATAACATAACATAACATAACATAACATAACACAACATAACATAATATAACATAACATAACATAACATAACATAACATAACATAACAAAACATAACATAACATAACATAACATAACATAACATAACATAACATAACATAACATAACATAACATAACATAACATAACATAACATAACATAACATAACATAACATAACATAACATAACATAACATAACATAACATAACATAACGTAACATAACATAACATAACATAACATAACATAACATAACATAACATAACATAACATAACATAACGCCGCATGAGCAAGACAACGACGCATTTTTTGGTGCGTGTAGCCGGCTACATCGAATTATAAGACGTTATCACGTCAAAAAATCCATGAAAATCACTTAATTTTCACGCGTTCACAGTGGTGTTACCCCTTAATTTTAATTTTTAAGCCATGCTACTACATTCTAGAGTGCTTCTATGTCTAGTGATCGAAATATTTTGGTCATTGTCGTACAATTTTTTAAAATTTATCTATTTGAAGTGTCAGTATGAGGAAAAGTAAACTGGACGATTTTTTTAAATAAAATTTACTAATGTTGAGATAAGTTCCATGTTTAAGCCCCCTTTTTCAGTAAATAGTGAAATATACGAGGAGATAAAAGCAAGCTTGTATGCTGTCTATGGGAACGTTCGCCATCTATGACCACAGTTAGATATTGGTTCAACGAATTCAAACGAGGGCGAACATCCGTTTTTGACGAAGAGCGACCAGGGCGCCCGGCAGACGTGGTTACCGAGGAAATCATTCAACAAGTCCACAACATGATTCTCCCCGATTGACGAACGAAAGTGCGCAAAGTAACCGAGGCCATAGGTGTGTCAACTGGAATGGCAATTAATATTTAACATGATGAAATGGCGATGAAAAAATTGTCGACCCGATAGGTGCCACGATTGCTCGCAAGCAACAACAAGCGGATGCGGCTGTTAACTTCGAGGCAGTGTTTGGAGGAATTTAAGCGAGATCCGAAGGAATTTTTGTTGTCACCGTTGTTACCGCGACGGTATACGAGATCTACCAGAAAGATGGGGAAAAGTAGTAGCCAGCGATGGGCTATACTTTCAATGATTTACTTGTAACCATTTTTTCAGAATAAAGTTGTATTTTCATCAAAAAAAAAAAGCAGCGAGAGCTTAGTTGCGCACCTAATATAATACAATTTATTTTCATGTGCGTATTTATGCCACCTCAAATCTATCCACTCTAATGTAAATTAATATGTATGTAAATCTTAAATTGTAGGCTGTTTTGTCTTCATACATTCATATGCCGTTGCTGGGTTGTGCGTTTCCTGAAAAAATTCTTAAAAAAACGTACAGCTACATACAACAGCTGCGTCTCTTCGGCATTCTTCCAGCGTCACACCGTTAGTCGTTTGCCTAATAATCATCCTGTGGGAACTTGCTTTCCTCTCGGTTTTTCTTGTTTTATATCCTGCCTGCCTTCGTGTTGTGGCAGCGATTGCTGTTGCGTTCCATTGTCGTTAAGCCTGTAATCAATTTTCAACCTGTTCCTTAGAATTCACAAGCTGTCTACGAATACAGGTAGCTTTGCAAGGGCTTGTTTGCCATTCCTACGCCTTCGGTTACGCGTTGCTCTGCCTTAACTTGACAACAAATTATTTATTCATATAAATTTTAACAACTTGTAAGCTACAAAACACGCCATAACAATTCATAGTAAATTGTATGAGTGCGTGTGTTGTGTGTGCACATGAAAAGTGTGACATTTATAGGTATTTCAGCGACGGAAAATAATCACGTAAAATTTTTTCTACACTTCCAATCCCTCCAACAGAAAGTTGTTTTAGGTTTGTGGAATATTTTTTCTTTTTCAATAAAAGGTCTGTGATTATAGGTTTGAGTTAATAATAAGGCCACTGTAGTCGAATGAAGAGGTGCGTGGCTACCACTCGGAGGTGTAGAGGATCGAAACCCCAATTGATAGAGCAAGTCGTTTCTAATAGCGGTTGCCCCTCGCCATACAATGGCAAATATTCGTGTGTATTTCTGTCATGGAAAAGCTGCTCATAAAAGAAAACAACTTCCATAGTAAGGAGCATCATAGGAAAGTTCTAACTACTGGACACATGAGACACGCAATATCCGTCAGTACTTTACGCTCTTACCTAACGGAAGTGTATGCGCCGACTTAGGACGGAATCCTAATATAGGGTTTTCCAATAAAAGGTGTTATTTTGATGTTCGAAGAAAAATGCTATTTTTTAATATAAATTATCGGAAGTGTATTTCATTATAAAAACGAAGGTATGTCGTTAATAATGGAAATCAGGCAAAGGACCACCACGACCACACTTACAGTACAATATTATTTTCATAAAATTTTCCATAACCGAATTGCAAAGTGGCTGCCCTATGCCCTCAAAAACCTTACGAATTCCATCTTTGAGGTCTTCAATCGACCCTGGGCTGTAGGCGTAGACCTGCTCTTTCACGTGGACCCAAAGAAAAAAGTCACAAAGTGTTAAATCACAAGATCTTGGTGGCCGATTGTGATCACCTCTTCGAGAGATAACACAGTCCGGAAACTTTTTCGGTAAAAGATCAATGGTTTCGTTGTGTGGTGCCACGTCTCTCTGATGTGTGCAATCTTACATTCCTTTATTCTTGCAATTAAGCGTTCCTTCTAAATTCTCTGATCCCATAATTTGGCATTTCACCAGCCATCCTAGTTTTTGCCCTGAATGCCACAGTATCTTGCTACCCTCATGAACTCAAAGATTTTCTCTTTACGTCGGATATTTGGAAAACTTTTGGCGAAATGCGAGCATTACCCAGTCGCCCTAGTGCAGTCTGGCTGTTACTGCAAACTCAGATCTGTTATGTGCGTTACCTCCCTTATTCATTCCGCTGCACTGAATATTGAAAAAAATCTCCGATTGCAAATCCGTGGGCAAAATACTCAGAGCATAAGCTAATAGATATGAAGTTTTCCTCAGGATGCCATCTAGCACCAGTTCCTTTTTCGGTATAGGCACAGTACGGGAAGAAATTTATGGCCGAATCTCTTAAAAAAATATTCTGAATATCTCCATTGTTCTATAGAAGGTAACCAAAGGTTGGACATTCTCCCAAAGCAGTCTTCTGGCACAAGTACAGCACTGGCAGTTGGTAGCAATGCTGCAAATAATTTCCTAAGCCACTGCCTATAGGAGTTAGGTTGACATATTAGTCTCAGCGCATCCTCTTGAATTTTTAAACCCAGAGTAGGAAATAACCATAATTCAATACGAGCAGCTCATGGGGTTACCGGGTGTGCCTAAAGTACCAAAGCTGACTTCAGGCCACAATTACACACATTTTTAACAATTTTACACATTTTGTCGAATTTAAATTTTTCAATTGTGCGAGTTGGTTTTTGTAAAGACTCAACCTTTACTCCCTCACCTCGTGGCAAGTACTTTTGCACAAATTTAGTTTTGCGATAATGGTATTTTACGAGCTGCAAACGCCTACTTTGAACGCACTTACACATGTAAGTACAAATTTTGCCTACCTGTTGCACGCTTACTGGCACCACTTCAGAAGTCGGCTTATGAGTACACGTCGCCGCTCGTTTGATGGAAGAGTGTCATAATCCAAATGCAAATTTTGTTTGCTTAAGTATGCAGATACTTACTTTCTGTTGTGTAGAAAATTGGGTATTGCTTTAAACCACTCCAAAAATTAAAAAAAAAATTTAATGTTTTCGTTTTGTTCCAAAAGATGCTCTGATAAATGAAAGAGGACATTTTCAAAAAACTAAGTTCAGAAAAATGTTAAAATACTTTTATTTTCTGACGCAGCCTCTCGCAGTCTGATGCGCTCTGACAAATTTAAATGAGTTTTTCTCCAAACTACATTTTTTAAGAGCGCCTCCTACAATTCATGACTGATAAACTTAAAAGGTCACACAAAATTCATAATTATGATAGATTCTGCATGGAAATGTAGACAGATTTTGCCATACGAGCGATTCCATGTCGAGTGATGCAAGTATTTTGGACATTGTCGTCAATTCTTCTGAAAATTAGTTTACTTATAGGTTTTGAGTAGAATAAGGCAAATGAAATGGTTGAATTGCCAGTCTGGCACTCCTCAAGTAGCACTGAAGTGCCGTTTTGATAAAAGAATAAACTGTAAACATTTTGACAAAAAAAAAAAGTATAATTTTGAGATTAATTCAATGTTGAAAATTAGGGAATAGAGTCTTTTGGACTGGAATATCCTCGGGTCTCTTTAACGTTTTGATACGTTTTTTTGCATAAAATATACTTTTTGAAAAATTAAAAACAAAACTAATTTTTTATTAAATTTTGGAAATCACAATTTTATTGACCATTTTGAAAAACTTAAATTCTTATAGGAGTATATGTATGTATATACCATGCTCATAATGGTTTTATTAACAATTTTCAAACAAAATTTTGTTTATTTTAATTTTTGGTTTTTTTTACAATATTTTTTTACATTTTTTTTAAATTAAAATTTGTAAACTTTTTTTATTCAGTTTAATTTTGATGTTTTTGGAAAACACAATTTTTTTGGCCATTTCGAAAAGCTTAGATTTTTATAAGAGTATGTATATGTATATACTATGCACATAATGGGTTTTATAAAAAATTTACAAAAAAAAAATGTATTTAAATTTTTGGTTTTTTAATTTTTTTACAAAAATTGTTTTTTTCGGAATTAAAATTTTTTTACAAAATTTTTTTTTCCTAATTCAAATTTTTTAAGTTTACAATTTTTTTATTTAGTTTAATTTTGATGTTTTTGGAAAACACAATTTTTTGGCCATTTTGAAAAACTTGGATTTTTATAAGAGTATATGTATGTATGTATACATATACCATGCACGTAATGGTTTTTATAAACAATTTACAAAAAAAAAATTTATTTAAATTTTGGGTGTTTTTATTTTTTTTTACAAAATATATTGATTCCTTAATTAAATTTTTTTTACAAAAATGTTCTTTTACAAAGACACGTTTACAAAAAAAAAAAATGTATCTAAATTTTTGGCTTTTTTATTTTTTTACAAAATTTTTTTTTTCTTAATTCAAATTTTTTTACAAAATTTTAAAATTTTTTTAGTGTAAAATTTTTTTATTCAGTTTAATTTTGATGTTTGGAAAACACAATTTTTTGGCCATTTTGAAAAACTTTTATTTACAACTAAACAATTTTTTTTTATTTAAATTTTTGGTTTTTTTATTTTTTTACAAAATTTTTTTTTCTTGATGAAAATTTTTTTACAAAGAATTTCTTTTTAAGGAAATTTTGTTTACTAAACTTTTTTTTTTCGTAAATTTTTTTTAGTTTAAAATTTTTTTATTTAATTAGTTTAATTTTGATGTTTTTGGAAAGCACAATTTTTTGGCCATTTTAAAAAAGTTAGATTTTTTTAAGAGTATATGCATGTACATATATAGCATGCACGTAATGGTTTTTATAAACAATTCACAAAAAAAAATTTTATTTAAATTTTGGGTTTTTTTATGTGTTTTTGTCTTAATTAAAATTTTTTTAGTGTAAAATGTTTTTATTTAGTTTAATTTTGATGTTTTTGGAAAGCACAATTTTTTGGCCATTTTGAAAAAGTTAGATTTTTATAAGAGTGTATGTATACACCATGCACATAATGGTTTTTATAAAAAATTAAAAAAAAAAAAATTTTTATTTTAATTTTTGGTTTTTTTATTTTTTTAGACATTTTTGTTTTCTTAATTAAAAATTTTTTAGTATACAATTTTTGTATTTAATTTTAGTTTGATATTTTTGGAAAGATTTGGTTTTCTTGATAAAATTTTTTTTACAAAATTGTTTTTTCTTAATTAAAATTTTTTTAGTTAAATTTTTTTTAATTACTTTAATTTTGATGTTTTTGTAACAATTTACAAAAAAAAAAATTTATTTAAATTTTTAGTTTTTTAATTTTTTTTTTTAATTAAAATTTTTTTTATGTAATTTAATTTTAATTTTTTTAAATTTACGCTCTGTTCTTGTCAAAAATCGATTATTTTTTAGCAGCTGATATTTTTGTGTGTTTCTTTTCGTATTTATAATCGAATAAAAACATAAATTAAAAATTCCAGTTAAGGCCGCACCTGCCAGCAAAACAATTGCCGAAAAAAGCTGTGCAGCCACCGTTTACTTCTATATTATTTTGTAGAACATTTCCTTTGTTGCAAAAATTACCAGAAAAAAATTCAGAATTTCTACTATTTTTCATCATTACACCGCTTGAAAAATTACCAAAATTTGCTCATTTCTTCTATCGTTTAAAATTAAGATAAAATGTGCCTCTGTTATACTTAGGAAAAATGCTAAATTGAAAACTTTAAAATCGTTTTTCTCAAATTTCGTATCTCAAGTTATGACGTTCTTCTAGTAATCCAGCAAAATGTACAATACTAAAAGTAATACAAATCGCACGCAACTGTGTTTAAGTGAATTAAATTGTACGACATTGTTTTTGCTTCACGTGAAAGACCAAATTACGGTTACACAAGTACACATACATACATACACGTGTATGATCTGTCATATGTAAATTCTTAATTGCATGAAGGTGCGCAACGTCATGCATAGACCGTTATATACGTACTTGTACCTATACACGAGTTTGTGAGTGGGCGCCAATGCATAGCAATAGAAGGGGGATATTTTATTGCATCTGATTTCTGGTTGAATACTTTCTTCAGTTCAGATCTGTAATATGAATACTTAGATACAAAAGGGCGCAAAATTATTCATCGAATTTTGTTTTTAAATAACTTTTTTACTGAATAAAAAAACAACTAAAAATAATGTTGAGTGTTGGAGATCTTTATTTTGAGCTGTGTGCGCTTCATTGCTTCTCCTGTTTGTATACGGCAGCTGTCTAGTTCACAAGTGTCAAATATGAATCTCAACTCAAAAACTTTGAATCTTTTGATGGGGTGCTACCTTGTATTTTTGAGCGCACCATTGTAAAATATAGCTCTGGAATGGGGTGTAATTAGAAAAAAAATTTTGGCATAGCTTTTTTCTTATTTTCGGAATCAATATTTTCGAAATATTGTTAGTGCGGTTTTCATGTTTTCATATAACATTTCTATAAACTCTGATTAGATAAAAAAATAAACAATTTTCTACATCCTTTTTGATCATAGTACCCTGCTTGTTTTATTTAAAATAATAGATATTTTTTATACATTTCGGGGTCTTTATTAATTAAAAAAAAAATTGAAAACTAAATATAAAAAAAACAATATTCATCTCCTGTTTTTCTATTTTTGGTATAATTTTTTACATTTCTAACAAGAAATTAAAATCTGATATCAAATAATATCGATATGTAAACATTTAATAACAAATTTACGGAAAAATGCATTTTTCTCTTCGGCTTTCAGTGATGCTTTCTAAAGCGTTGATGGCACTGTTAAGTATTAATAAAAAAAAAAATAAAATAAAAAGTATATTTATGACGAGTTTTGCATAAAGGCACATAATCCTATTTTAATCGATGCAGAAATTCCTTTAAACAGCTTCGGTTGTAAGAAATTGCGCCAACTGGAAATTGACTGCAGCAGGCTTCGGATTTTTTCGCATTGTAGATAAGGTTGCTAGGCTACATTTCCATTTCATTCTCCTTGAAATATAAGGCCACCTCGACTATCTCGCATGTGAGACATCATGACCCGATTCGCCAATTTCGCTCAGTAGGGAGATAAGGTTGCTAGGCTACATTTCCATTTCATTCTCCTTGAATTTTAGTGGCCACTTCGTCTATCTCGCATGTGAGACATCATGACCCGATTCGCCAATTTCGCTCAGTAGGGAGATAAGGTTGCTAGGCTACATTTCCATTTCATTCTCTTTGAATTTTAGTGGCCACTTCGTCTATCTCGCATGTGAGACATCATGCCCCGATTCGCCAATTTCGCTCAGTAGGCAGTGTAAGCCGAGCTCATCAAATTAAAAGTCGTGTAACACGAATACATTACGAAGGCAGCAGCAGATCGGTTGTTGTTATTTAAATAGCGACAAATTCGAATATTATAACTGTGCGCTTAGTGCCCATATGTTCGACGGCCTGTCTCACGTTATATAAAATATTGTGAAAAAAGCCCCCCTTAAGTATTTCCACTGTTTCCACCAATGTATGTACTTGCGCATGTACGAGTATGTACATATGTATGTAAGTTCGCACACAGTCGTTGTAAATATTTATGCATGCACGTTACTTCAAGTACGCTCAGCCGTAACAATCGGTACCATTCGCCATTCAAATTTCTCCATATTCCCCTATATTTCCCCGCGCGCAGTCACATGTGCACCACGGCATTCAATCGACAGCATCATTAGTGATTGTAACAAATGTTTTCGTATGCGAATGAGAAGCTAAGCTGAGTTGGTGTGCATTGCACCGCACTGCGCGCATATCTTGCTTCCAAATTGCTGGTCGCCGCCGTCTCGTTGCAGTCACATTTCCATCTGCATACATAGTACTTCAAACGACAGACGGTGACTTTGGCGGCGATTGTGAGAAATGTAACGTTTTGGTAACACCGATTATCTTGTTCTTCCTCTGCTATATACTATGTATGTTTGTATCTGCATGGACGTTTGCAGGTGTGTGTGCCTGAAGTGGAGATGTTGAATATCTGCTTTCGTCTGTCATTCACCACTGAAAGCGCCCAAAGCGCGATAAAGACAATGAGCATAGCGGCTAACCAATTTCAATCACATCGAAAATGCGCAAAACATCCATTCAAGCATCCACACCCACTCACACACATTCGCGTAAGTGTGCGCTAAAGTAGATGTCACCTTTGTTTTTCTGCATGCGCATGCATGTATGTGTGTGTGGGTTTTTGCGTGTGTGTGCACCTGTACTAGAAGCACTTGCATGAAACCAGCTTTCACGCCAGTTGCAATAATAGCTTTTTGCCACATTGACATGTCTCGATTTGTGTTTCTTCCTTCCTTTTCTGTGGTGGTTCTTCGTGCTTTTCTTGCTGCTGTTTGTTTTTACGCTGTTTGACTTTGACACCTCAATCACTTGTGATGTGCTTCCTCTTCTTAACGCCAACATTTGCCGGTTTTTCCAGCAATTACCTGGACGATTTGTTGTTTTTTCTCTCGCTTACAATTAAAATGCGCATTCTAATCTGCTCAGTTCGATGTGCCAACTTCTTTTTGTTGTTGCTCGTGATTGGCGTTGACTAACATACATACATACACATGTATGTACACTTGGCGACATCACGAGGGCCGCATCACATGATATTACGTTTTTTTTCCTTGTTAGTACATTTGCTTGGAATAAATTTGCATGAAAATAATCAAGTCACCCCAAAGTGAAAAACTATTGGGTATTCAAGTAGTTTTCGAGTTTCACAGACTTGCGTTAGATAACTCATTTTGAAAAGTTAAATTTTGAATGGTTATTAGGAAACAGCAAATAATGCTTAGAAGTTATAAAAAAAGAAGTTGTTTCGCAATAATTCGCGTTTTTTCGGGTAGCATGCAATCCTCTATTTGTTGATATAATCGTCAATTGCCTTCATACATCCTTGTGCCCATTTGGCAGAGCTTGCAAATCAACTACGTCAATTCTTTTTTATTTGGTTTAATTTTTTGTTTATTTTTTTTAATTTTATTTATTTAACTAAGGAATACAATTATAATACTTCATTTATTCATTCAGTTACAAAAACAACCGTGCAGAGTAGATTTGCCTCAGGTTAATTGTGCATTTATCGGAAAACTCAAAACAATCAAATTAACCCCAATTTGCCCTATTTTCTAAGCATTTTAATCTTTTAGAGCATAATATCGCAAAGGTTTTCCAAAGGCTTCTTTATGCGAGTGCGCATACCTCTAATGAAGGTAACTTCTTCTTGCAAAAACAACATTCTCTGCATACCTCTAATGAAGGGGAATTTCGCTGCTTTAACTCTTCACTTGTGAGAAAGGGGTCGATTAGGAAAGCAGAGAGAGGCAGCAATTTGCTCATGCTTGGGCTTTTTGTTTTCGTTCTCTTCTTACAAAAACAACATTCTCTTATTCTTCTCAATACCGTTAAGTAGGCTTGCCCTGTAGTAGGAGTTGATATATATGTACGTCACGAACAACACAAAAAGACTATTAGCAAAGTTGTTCCCACAAAAGTCACCCTGTATGAACACTTTGGATTACGCGAATACTGCAAGAACTTGAGGTGTAATTTTCCGGTTACCGATAACTTATATATTGATTTATTTAATCGAAAGGACACAAAAATCATTATTTTTCGAACATTCAAGTGGATATTGAAAATGTCAAATAAAAAAATAAAAAAATTAGACCATTCATAGAAAAAGTAGGACTCTCTAGCTCTGATAAAAATTCATTGTTCATTTAAATTATAGTTGCAGTTTAGCCAATGCGTTGAAAATTTAGCCGCTAGTTGTCGCCGAGTGTGCATATATACAAGGTGGCGCAATATTTTTCATACATTTTTTTTGAACAACTTTTTTACCTAATAAAAAAAAAGTATTTTGAACTTTACGCGCTTCATTGTTTGTCTTTTCAAGTGTCAAATATGATTGACGTACGACGCCGTTTGCAAAAATAATAAATCTTCCGATAGTGTGATTAATTTTGCGCCACCCATCCATTCGAGAACTAACCCACTCTCGTAAAATATGGTTAGCACTCCAGGGTTAAGCGCTTGAGCTACTATTAACTAAAAGTGAAAGACTTGTGAGATGCAGAGGTTTTTTCTTTTTATAGAAACATCTGCTCACTTAACTACGCCTAAAATTGGCGATATTTTGAGGTTATGTTGACGAAAGTACAAAAAAAGTCATGCAGTAAGAAGAAAATCTGTTTTTAGGCGATTTGTGCTTAAGTTTGTTCTCCCCTGTATGCAGCAATTTGCGCTTTTTGTATACAATTGAATTCGGCTAGAAAATTTTGTACCTCTAAATGACTTAGGAAATGGAAAAAGTACATTGCGTGTGCACGACTTATACAGCAGGATAGCCCGAACAATTTTTTTTCTACCCACTAAATGCCCTCTTCTAAAATCTCTACACGAAATGCGCAGAAAAGAGTATGCTTTGATTAAAAAAAAAAGTTTTGTATATTAATTTTTTTTTAATATAATTAAGAAAATTGTTAAAGATTAAAAAAAAAAAATTATCAATATCAGAACTATTCAAGATATTGGGTGCTATATTTTTTTCGCGAGCTGTATAACCCACCAATGGCAAGCTGCTAAAAGCTGCACTCTCTGGCACTCACTGGCTCTGTTAATTGTGAATTGTTAGTTGCTTAATGAAATTAAATTACATATCTGATTTTTCACTGCCTTTGGGTTTAATTGCTGAAAGCAGCTACTTTAATCAACGGTGCGCAGCTGGCATTTCAAAAATTAAATTTCTGGGTTTTTTTTTATTTAGGGATATTTTCTTTTCGACTTACTAACTAACTTTTAAAAAGTTTTAATCTACTTAGTCTGAGCGCTACTTTTTTTAATTATTCCTCTTCCCACTTTGCTCCTGCTTATTTATCTTCTGTTTTTTTTTTTGTTAATTTGAATACCGTTACACATTCATCCCACCTCTTTACATTTGCGTCAATATGAGGAAAAGGGCAAATCTGATTTGTCTGCTGAAATCCAACATGCCTTCCCCTGCAATTATGACATATGAATTCGACATAGGTATAGACGGAGAATAGCACAACGAAGAGAATTAAAATTAATTAATCATCTCAAATTCCTGCGCTGTATTTACACTAAATGGATTCTTTTCATTAGAGTCGTCAGCATTTTTGCATCCCTTTTTATGTTTTCCGTCAGAAATATTCAAATTCCACTTGTGACTTCATTTGGCTTGTTTAGAAAAATTTTAAGCGGATTTATCTATCTACTACAATTAATTATGCGAAGCCTTTTTAAGTAGCCAAGCGATATTTATGATGTTTATCAATTACAATGATGATTTGACTAAATGATGTTGATTCGGAAAAAGTATACATTTTCCGGGTTTTGATTCGAATTTTGCAAGATGCGTGCGAGAGAGAGAGAGAGTAGAAGAGAGTTGGAGTTTCGCATGAAATCAAGAGTGTGTTAGTCTAGCAGCCAATTACCCGATTTACACGAGGAGACATCTGGAAGGGAAACATTTTGTTCGCGGGCGAAGGACGGTCGGGGAAGAGAGAAGGGATTTTGTCTCCCGTACTCGGCGACACGCTTTGCTCTTCTTATTCGTATTTCTTATCTTAAAGCAATTTTTGACAGTTGCTTCATTCGTTTTCTTCTCTTGTGGAGGGAAGTTCTGAGTTATGTGTTGGTTTTCATACAAACGGAAGATAACAACGATGACAAACATCCGAACGCTGCTTGGGAAATGCACGATTATTTTTGCTAGTAAATTAGGTATAATTTAAAATAGTTATGGGACATGTTTATGTTGATTTCTAATTTTTCCCTGCATTTCTAGATACTCAAGTTAATTTTAAGTTAATTATTTACATATGAAGTATTTTTAATTTAATTTTTTTTATTCAAGTATAAGAATTTATAAATATATTTCAATAAAAAAAACAACAAATTATTTATTATTTAACCAGTTTGCATTTTTCATTCATATGTATATTTAAGAAACTGTCGAACGCTCTCTGCTTTACATGTAAGCGCGTGCGAGAATACATCCGAACCAGACGATGCTAAAGTATTAAATGTCAAAATGTCGCGGAAACATTTTTGCCCGTGTGTACGCGAATGAAACATCAAAAGAGAATTTCCAGTGTCTCCCTTCCAGATGTCTCCTCGTGTAAATCGGGTCAATGAAGCGGCAGAGAGTGAGAATTTGTAGTGGATTGTGGAGGGGCGACACGATTGGTGCATAAGTTTTGTTTTTAAATGCCGTTTCGGTTAACGAAATCACGAATATTGACTTTGTGTGACTTTTGTGCGCTAAAATTGAGCACATTCACTTGAATATTCTAGGATTTCGAACAATCGATATTCGATACTCCGCACATTTCCAAATTTCTTTTCTGTGGTAACCTTTAGATTGTTAATTCAGATGTTTAGAGCGAATATTGGCTGGCTGAGCCATTTATGCCACAAATAGGTCTTTGGAAAATGGAATTTTTGTTTTCACCGCTCTGTTGTCCATATATGTATATACAGCTGCGGTCAAAATCTTAGTAGTGCACATACGTAAAATGGAATGGATTAAAAAAGTGCACGTAATCGCTTTAATACAAAATTTTATATAGCCCAAATGTCAAACAAAACAAATCCCTAAAAAAATCCAACGTTTATCTTATTTCAGTCAGCTAAAATTATATTTACAAAAACTCCAGCGAATTTTGAGCGGTCAAAAACTTAGTAGTGTAACAATTTGTAAGAACAATTTTGACAAAACTTTTATATGATGGTGATTTTATTTGTATTTTTACATGGGGTTTTGTTTAGTATTTAAATTAGTATTTTGTTGCATGACCCTTATTCTTTAGAATTGCAGCACAACGGCGTTGCATTGAGTCAACAAGTTTTTGGCATCTTTCAATCGAAATCGACTCCCATGCGCTCTTCACAGCTTCGCATACTTGCGTATTAGATGTTGGCTTGCGTTGAGCTACTGCCTCCTTGACATCAACCCACAAATTTTGAATGGGGCCTGTGGCGGCCATTCCATTACGTTGATCTGACTATCCTCAAACTATCTTTTAGCAACTTTGTACTTGGGTTTGGGGTCGTCGTCTAGCTGGAACGTCCAAACAAGTGGCATTTCGTCTCTGGCATATGGCAGCATGATGCCCTTGAGTATATCAACATATGAAGCGCCAGTCATCATTTCCTTAACCCAATGAATGCGTCCCACGCCTAGCCAAGAAAATCATGCCCAGACCATAATGCTAGATCCACCATGCTTTTTTGTTTTTGGTTGGTATTCGGTGTTAGGCGGTCGTCTTACATATTGGCGCGATCCCTTTCTACCATACAAGACAATCTTCGACTCTTCGGACTATAAAATGTTGCGCCATTTGGTCGAAGGCCAATTTATATGTTCTTTGGCAATTCGAAGTCTCTTTTCTACATGCGTTTTTGTCAACAACGGTACTTTTCTTGGACTGTGGGCACCCAGGTCAAGCTTACGCAAACACCGACGAACTGTCCCAATGCTCGAAGACACTTTTAAGGCATCTTTTATCACAGTAGCAGCCGCAAATGGAAACTGCTGTGAGTATTTGACGATAGACTTAACTTTGCTGACATTGCTAACTTTCTTCCACGCTTTTTGCCACTTGGTTTGTACTTGATGGCATTAAGTACCATTGCTGGTGAGCAACTAATGATATTTTGCACTCCCACATAAGTTTTTCCATCAGCAATCAATTTTTTATGAGGGCGTGTTTCTCGGGTGTGCAATTTTATCCTTCTGGACATTACTGAATGAGGATGAGAATAAAAATTCGGCTATTAGCTATAGAATATCAATTAAATAAACTTATCTCACCGTTTTTTTTTTTGTTTAATTTTCACAAAGATGGTCGCGATAATATTAAATTTTCACATACTTTTTCACGCACTACTAAGATTTTGACTGACTAAAAAGCCGTTGCAACTAAAATTTCATGCAAAATTATCGAAATCAACAGGTTAAGATTAAGTGATTGCATAACTTGAAGCCGACTTCTTAATCTAACGGATTTTACAGTGGATGGCGAAAAATTGTTGTGATAAAAAAATCGTGGCCACTTAAATATAATGAGCCATAAGCACTACTAAGATTCTGACCGCAACTGTATATATAAATATAAGCCTTTGGTTGCCAATTTTCTCACAAACTTAGTTTTTCTACGATGGGTTTTTTCCCGTAGGGCAGGTTATTTCTATTGACCCACTTGATAAAAAGAAGAAATTATGGAGATTCGACTAGTAGATTTACCTGAAATCAACCCAGTAGATCACTAAATGCGACTGCTGCTTCGGTATTGGCCATTTGTGAGCGCAACCTCAGTACCATTTATTTGATCTCAGCAGAGAATCAACTTACAGCAACAAATATTGCTTTTAGTCGCAACGAATTTTCGCTACGATTTTTTAATTCCTATTTTTGAAAAATCCGTGTGCCGTAGAATAGCTCAAAAAATTCCTTTTTTTTTTTATGCTTCCTCTTAAATTTTTTCTATGACCAAAAAATTACACAACTACTTTTTTATATAATTTTTTTATTAAATTTAAATTTTTTTTATTTAGTATTTTAAATTTTTTTAAATTTTATTTTTTGTTCATTTCATTTGATTTTTATTTTATATTAGGTGCATAACTAAGTTCCCACTGTCAATAGTTGTCGCCAGCAGTGTGTGCTAGTCGATTCTAACATAACCTAAACGTCATAAACCAAGCTTAGACATATGGTAAACAAACTGCCTCGACACATTAGTGATTTTGTTTTGGTATCCTATTTTTTTGGTTTTGGGAAAATGTCTGATTTTGTGCCGAATAATCGTCATTTGCCTAAAGTGTTGATTTTCCTCTTTGATTCGGCTGAAGCGCACCGAGAGCTACAAAAAGTTTATGGAGATGCTGCTTTAAATGAAACAAAGTGCCGAGATTGGTTCTGACCCTTCAATTGCCTCAAAAGATGAACAGTTTTACCGCGACGGTGTACGAGATCTACCAGAAAGATGGAAAAAGTAGTAGCCAGCTATGGGCAATACCTTCAATGATTCACTTGTAACCATTTTTCCAGAATAAAGTTGTATTTTCATCAAAAAAACAGCGAGAACTTAGTTGCGCACCTAATAATTATCATTCCTAAAAATATAAGCAAAAATTTTCGTATGAAATTATGGCACACTGTACAATTATTTCCGTGTTTCCTCAACTGAGTTTCAATAAAGCATTACAATTTAATTATTTCTAATTTATCTGTTCATATATATTTTAATGTTCCACTACTTTCTTTTTTCAGGTAAGTGTACTCATTTTATGTCTACCGATACACTCACAAATTGTATGTAAGTACTTTAAAATTGTCCATACTATAATAAGTTAATTTGAATTCAAAATTGCTCTATGGAATTTTTGAATGGTTATTAAATTTTATACACAAAAGTGCGATGTCATTCCGTTCCGACAAACTTGCAGTAACTTCTGTGCAAAAAGCTACCGGAAATTCATGCTCATTTAAACGAAAAGTGGAAAGTTGCTCAAATAATCATGATTTTAAAACCAGGTAAGAACTTAAGTGAATTCAAATCTTACCTCCCGATAAGTTTACTCCGAAATATCTCCAAAATAATGGAAGTCTTATTTCTTAAAAGACTTTGCCCTGCAATTGAGCAAAGTCAGTTGACTATCACAAACAGCCTCAAATGTGGCTTCCCTAAGCAGTACAGCTCCATTGAGTAAATGCACCGTTTTGTCGAACATATAAATGACGCTTTCGAACGTAAAGAATTTTGCACAGCAGCCTTTGTCGACATCTCTCAAATCTTTGGCAGAGTATGGCACAGTGGCCTACTTTACAGAGTTTCGTATCTTGCTGATAAACACTCTTTGGTCAAAAAAGATGTTAAAGTAACTAATCTCCACCAAATAAATGCTGGTGTGCCTCTAGCCTCCCTTCCTAGGTCCCATATTATTAGTTGTCATTCACGCATGATCTGCCTGTCTTATTGGGTGCCCTAATCGGTGCCCGTTTGCCGCCAACATAGCTATGGATAAAGTCGCGAACAAAGTGTCTCTAAAATTACAAACATGTCTCGATGGTCTACAAAAACGGTTTTTCCACAAACGGTGGGACCTACAGTTTTAAGCCGACTCCAACGGGAGATGGTTTTTTATGAGTAACTTTTTCATGTCAAAAATATACTCGGAGGTTTGCCATTGTCTGCCGAGGGCTGACCGCTATAAGAAAAAAAACGTTTTCTATCATTTGGTGCTGGAGTTGAAATGCGATTCTAGTCGTTGGAAACTCCACGTTTTATCCAGTTTTACAATGTTGTAAGGGAAGTAGCCATATTTTCTCGCCTCTTTAATGAGGTCTTTCGAATGTTGAATTCTAAGCAATTTTGGTCCTCAGTTAACTAACAGCGGAATGAAACTGCAAAGACTTTTCGTAAGCCAAAATTATCAGTTAAAATGCGATAAATCGATGTTTTGGAGATATTCAACTCTGTTTCCATGAACTTAAACGATGATTTCGGTTCATATTTGATACATTTACGAACAATTTCGATGGAGTTTTCTGTGATTACTGATGGTTATTTTCATTTACGTCCTCACAACCATCTCTGATACGTGTAAGCCACTCATAAACTCTGGCACGAGATAGACAATCATCGCCATAAACTTTTTTCACCAATTCAAATGTTTCGGTAAACGCTTTACCGATTTAAAACAAAAAAAAATTCATATTAGCTCTTTGTTCGAAACTCATTTGTGTACCGATGATACAAACATACTCACACTTTAAACGGAATAACTTCGCTTCCACTGAACCGAATTTCACCAAGGTTTCACTGGAAGTCAGCTAGGGATGTAACTTCCAACGCACTAACTCATTAAAAAGATGGCGCCATCGAAAACATTTTTAGATTGTGTAGATTGATAATTGTATGCAATTAAACAGAAAATAATTCAACACCTGCAGTTTTGTTATTTAATAACCACACCTCGTAAAAGCATTGGTTACCATAGAAATTACTTGAAAAAGCCTAAAATACATATCAATGGATAATTCAATTGTTTTCGTTTTATTGAACATTTTTATGACGCTCCTTTATAGAATCTCATGCAAATTTTTGCCTTTGTGTGGCCAACTGATATAGATTATATTTATTTTAACTTTATTGCGGCGCTATTAACTGCATATTTCAATGCTACTAAGTATGCATTTTTTACTTATTTTACATGCAAATGTGGGTGTGCGTGTGTGTTTTGTCACATACACAATTGACCGCTTGTTGACATTCACCGGATGCGCAACATTTCACAAAAATCATTTTTTCATACAGATTACAATTACATACATACGCACATATGCAGGCGATATTGAACGCTCGTACAGGCAATAAAAACTAATAACAAATAAATTTGCAAAATTATGTTATTAAAAGTATTTGCAGTTTTGCAGTTGCACAGTTGCAATTTGCCATGCATGTAAATAATTTTCACTTTGAGTTGTTTTGTAATTTTAACTTATATAAAAGTATAAAAATACTGTAACTTAATCCCTAACAATGAAATTATGATACAAAAACCAAAAAAAAAAAAACAACAAAAAAACTGAAAACAGTATTTGCTTGCTTCAGCAAAAAATTCCTATTTTAATTGCATATTTTCATAATAGTTGTGAAAAGCTATGCAACGTTCACACACACACGCGGCCATATATGCACTACTTGCTTAAAAAGCTATTTTCAATATTTATCATTTAACAAGAAAACAATTTTAAACAGGTAAATGCGCGCTATTGTTCGTGCTTAAAATCTCCAAATGCAATGCAGTTCGCACACGTTTTATAAATATAAAGATTTTTGTATTTTCATTAAACCATGCAAATAGTCATGTGCAAAGTAGGAACTACAGTAATTTCAAAAAACAAAATTTTTTATTCTAATATGTGCTAAAATGATTAAAAGTCACTGTGTTCTGTGAAACACGCACGGCAAACAAAGCTCAGCACAACGAACGTGATCAAACTGGGAAATGTGCGCAACACCTGAACATCACCGGCTATTATTAGCAAGTGCCCAGCAAGCGTTTTATTTAGTTACGAATAAAATGTCAAAAGCAAGATATTTACGTACATATTTGCTTTAAAAACTGTACAGAATTAAGCACGAAGTCAAGAGACAGGGGAATGCGGACACGCACACACACACATTTGAAATGATACACAGGTATGGGGTAAAGTGTGTGAGGCGAAAAGTTGAGCTATCACAGTGCAGGTGTGTTGATTGCCTGCCTGAGTCAGAAGTTAAACGAGTTAGTGTATGCTGATATCAGCAGTATTTGTTTTAAAATATTTACATATATTTCTTACCGCTTACTGGCCTTTATCAAATGATTGTCTTAATATTTAGATTATGGCATTTTTAAAGAGTATCTAATTTTTGTGTTATATCTGCTTATATCTACTCGTAGGTATGTAGCGATAATTTCGTGTTAGTTGTGTCTTCTCGCGGCTTTCGACTGCTTCTGCCTCAAGTATCTTGTGAGTAATCCGAATTGAGAGAAAATGCATGAACAAGGCAGGGCTGTGCATAGACACAGAATTCGATTAAAACGCAGTACTTAGGAAACTTTTCATTTGATATGAAGTGAATTTGAGTAGGTGGTATGATATTTACCTGCATCTGAGCAATGTAAGTCATAGGAACGCAATCAAAAACAAAATCCAAACAACTATGTATGTATACACAAAAGGATACACAGTTACCTTACCTGAGAGGATCGAGTTGAAAACAAACCCAAAATGGATGAATGATGATTCACAAAAATGGTACACTGATGAATCAAAAACACCTTATGGTGTAGGAGCAGGAGTAGTGGGGCCCAGAATCCACAAATCATTCACTCTCACCAGGAACACCACCATCTTCCAAGCGGAATTATACGCAATAATGGAAGCAGCAAGCATCATGCAACATAGAAACCACAAGAGAGTAAAGATTAGAATACTCTCGGACAGCCAATCAGTTCTAAAAGCTTTAGATAGCAATACCTACAACTCAAAAACTCTCTTAGAATGTCACAAGGTACTCAATGACCTGGCATTCAAAAACAATGCCTCATTAATTTGGGTACCAGGACATGAGGGATATGACGGCAACGAAAAGGCAGACTTTCAAGCCAAAAAAGGGACAGATGTAAATTTCATCGGACCTAGTCCCATATTTGAGTTTAACAAAAGCAGCATAAAACAAAAAGTAAAATACTGGGCCAAAACTCTAATAAATCAGCATTGTATTGTATTGATCTGGACAACGTTTATTTTCAACAAGACGGCGCTACGTGCCACACAAGTAACGAAACCATTGATCTTTTAGGGGAAAAGTTTCAGGACCGTGTTATCTCTCGAAGAGGTGATCACAATTGGTCACCGAGATCTTGTGATTTAACACCTTGGGACTGTTTTTTTTAGGGCCACGTGAAAGAAAAGGTCTACGCCAACATCCCAGGGTCGATTCAAGGCCTTAAAGATGGAATTCGTGAGGCTATCGAGGACATAGGGCAGCCACTTTGCAATTCGGTTAAGGAAAATTTCATGAAAAGGATATTGTACAGTAAGCGTGGTCGTGGTGGACAATTGCTTGATATTATTTTCCACTATTAACGGCATACCTTCCTCTTTATAATGAAATAAACATCCGATCATTTATATTAAAAAATACCATTTTGCTTATTGGAAAACCCTTTAGAAATTTTGAAATATTTCTAGATTTCTGTATAAAAAGTATATGGCAACCCTAAATACATTTTTTTTTAATTGAAACGGTTTAAGTTAGCTGTTATTTGATACTCTTATTGATTGGACAATGACAAGTATTTGTAGAATTTTATATTAAAGCATATGGCAACCCTAAAAAAATTGCTTTCTAGATTAAAGCGTTAAATTATATCCCTTATTTGAAACTCTTAATGGAAACAAGTATTTTTAGATTTTTTTATAACAAAGTATATGGCAACCCTAAATACAATTTTTTTCTAAATTAAAACGGCTTAACACAGCCGTCATTTGATACTCTTATTCATGCAATAAGTATTGATATGAGAACGGAGCGATGCAGTGACCTAAAAAATCTTTTGTATGCTCATATTCAGACTCTCGAATGAAGGTTTCAGAGCTCTTGGTTGGCACATTCCCAATATCTCAGCGATATAGTTCGAAGAAAATCACCTTAAAGACGATCAGGGCTGGAAACTCTCAAGAATTGTTTTGAGATGTCTCACCGTCCTGCAGACGACCTCGTTTTTTATTTCACCCTGAGTATTCGAGCAAATCAAGTGAGCTAAAATCGCTTATGCGGATACCACGCCAATCAAGAAGAAGAAGAGTATAGGAGCAACATTTTATTTAAACACAAGAGTACTTCCACGTCATTTGGCCCGTCCGGAGAAATTAAGATATGGAGTCACAATCAATACATTTTAGGTTTGCGACTGTATAGAAGCATTCAGATAGGTGAGATAAAGAGTACTGCGTGGAAGAAAATTGCCAGGACACCACTTGCGCAGTGGTTTTTGTAACCACCTAAACAACACCTAAACAAAATTGAGTGCATATAGAAAACATTTAAAGGCAAAAAGCTATAGTCTCGGCACGTTTCGCTACCCTTAACTCCTCTCTGATTTAAAAACTAATTAAATAAATGACTTTCTGCATGGCGAAATGAGTAGGGCGATGAAATAGCAGCTCAAGTCGAGACTGTACGATATTTGCATTAAACATTATTTAGCTTTGGCGTTTCTGTTTTTGTTATAAATTATGTTTTACGAACCACATCCAACTATTATTCTTTATATTAGTTTTCGCTAATTGATTTGGGTAAGGAGGAACTGGTGCTCTAGATACTGAAGTCGGTCCAGAGTAGTTACAGCGAAAGTGAGAAACCAATTTTACAGCTTCTGTAGCATGCTTGGAAAAATACGCTTAGCCTCTTTGCTTGCCGTCCTCTTAGTACCTGAGAACTTCTTAGAACCAGAGCCTGGTTAAAGCTCGGACAATGACAGATATAACCTCTCATTTCATAGAAGACGAACTTCATGACCGCTTTCGATCCCATTTGCTTGGTGATCCGACACGCAATCATTTTGTTCTCATTTTTCGTCTGCTTGTAACAAGAATTTTCTCAAGTAACAGCTCATAAGCGGCACCTGTGCTCTCTTTTCCAGGAGAAGTCTGCTTTGCTTAAATGCGACCCAACTGAGCAGTTTCATATATCGCCGCAAGAACAGCGCAAATTTAGAAATCAAGTGAAAGAACTTAACCTACTCTAGTACCTTCGGTAAAGATGAGAGCTAAAATTAAAAAATTTTGAACACAACAACCATTACAACGTTTTTAAAAGCCTTGTGCATAAAAATAAAATATTTCATTGAAACAATTTTCAGTCATTTATTTAAATTTTCTAACCTTTAGCTTAGCATGATTTACAGAAGTTTATGTAGTGGTGGCCAAAGTAATAACATAAATTAATTTTTCCTCGCACAGTTGAAGTTCTGCATAACTCAATATTCGCATGCCAGAATCGTAAATACATAAGCATTCAACAATTTTTACATCCGATTAACTGAATAGTTTCGTATTTTGGTAGCATAAATTATAAATACAAAAACAAGTACTTAGTTGTTTGACATTCGCCAACAAACCAGCTGCAACTATATATTTTTTGTTTGAAAAGTTCTACCCAATAAGCAGTTAAGTTTGAGTTTAACTTGAGGAAAAGTTGAAAACTAACGCACAGCTAAAATCTTCTGCACCGATTCTAAATAGAATCCTAAATAGGAAAGCATAGCTTTTCAAGTGTTTTCGGACGCTTTTTTTGTTTTTTGTTTTTTTTTTTTCGGGACAGACTAGCTACTTAATCACTCAGACACAATTAAGTCCATTGTACTGCACTCGGGTTCCCTTTTTAATTTTCTTTAGATCTACTCGACCTCCGAAGAAATCTGATCTTGTGGTGCCAAGGAGCCAAGATGGTCGCTTCGCAGTGCCAAAGACCTCAAGCCTGATTCAAGCGAAGGCTGGGCAGACGCACAGAAAGTAGTCCGCCGCCACATCGTCCTCTCTAGTGCACTATCTGAGATGCTTACCTTTCCATGTGCTTTGCCTATAGAAAGTGGCCCGTCATCAGCCCAACCAGCTGCCTAGTGTCAGGAGGAACTGCTTAGATCTATATAGATCTGCCTGTCCATCTGATTTCCACAACAAGGTACATCGCCTTTTGAACAGCATACAGCTCCTCGTGAAACACAGGAGCGAAGTGTAGTTTTGTACGCTTGATTCCACGTAGACACCAGAGCCGGAATCGTGCTCGGTCCTGGGGCCATCCGTGAGTTTTCAGAGTTTGACCACAGTTGAGCCTCTGGCAGCACCACGTTGTACCTCTGGCAACCACGTTGTACCTCTTGTCAAGCACGAATCAGGATGGCATGGAGTCAAAGTGCATGGCGAGGATCGTGGGATCGAAGTCCATGCCTATTCTGTTGGCCAATGCCGGACAGGGACCGTACCAATTCCCACTGTGTTTCAGCCTGCAGATGGCCTTCAAGGCCTCTCCTTGGATATAAACATCAAGTGGTGGTAGACTAATCAGAGCATCTAATGCCGGGCCTGAAGTAATCGGAAAAGCTCCGGTGCAAGAGAGAGCACAGTGCGATGTAGTCTCGATAAGGTCCTCCTGACTTTCACGAGAGAGAGTCTACTCATCCAGACCCCTGAAGCATAAGTGATAATAGGTCTTATCATAGCCGTGTAGATCCATAGGACCTTGCTAAGAGAAAGACCCCACGTTTTCTCAAAAACACGCTTGCACTGCCAGAGGCCTGTCAGTGCTTTGGATGTCTTTGTTCCAACGTGTGATTTCCAGAGTAGTTTACTATCGTGGATTACTCCAAGATATTTGTGTTATTTGGATAGTTGGATTGTGACTCCTTTTAGCTTATTCCATCAAGCTTCCTCCTACTGGTGAAGAAGGCAATGCCAGTCTTGCCAGGATTTGCAGATACTCCAATCGCACAGTACCAAGTGCCAATCATATCCAAAGTTTTCTGTACTTTCCTACAGATGTTCATAAGCGAAGGGCCTGTTACCAAACAGGCAACGTCGTCCACATATACGTGTGCGTATACTCCCGAGTCGTGTAAGATGGTGAGCAGAGGATCGATCACCATGCACCAGAGCAATGGAGACAGCATAGATCTTCCTGTTTATACTTTTATAAGATTCTCAATTGAAGAAAGGGTTCAGATATCAATTTCAGATCTATACAGAATTCAACTTGAGAATTATGAGTGAACGGCGCTGGCACTGATTCTATATATTCCACCTATTAATATACAGGTATATACTATATTAAAGAGTTAGCAGCCTAATTTGCTTCCATGATTAAAGAAGAAACGCGCATGGTCATGCATCAGTTCTACTATCCGTGAAACACTGGCAAGACGCATCGGAAGCATACTATCTGGATCGGAACCAAGTTAGATCGGAACAAAGAAATACGAATACCCGACAGAAAGGATTGGCAGATCAGAGTCATAGAAAATGATAGTGATCTTCCTATTTATACTGACGACTTGAAGATGACACTGGATCGGGAGTGTACAACAATTATTCTTAAATTGCTCCTTTAGACTCCCAGATCGGTGCAGCGTCTTCCAGGCTGAGATCTACGCTATAGAAAAAGCAGTAAAAACGGCAAGATTAATGGATTTACCTCCGGCAAACCTTTAAATTTTTTTCTCAAAATTATGTTTTTTGAACTGGTGATCAGTGTAACTGAAAACCCGTTTGGTAGATTTCAATGAAATTTGTATTGATTTTGAAACACATAAAAACTCGTTCCTGATCCGAGGATTTTTTTCAAAAATTTCTTTTTTTAAACAATTAATTCTCGGTTTTTTTCTCGAAAATCTGACAAATATTTCCTGAGGCCGCCTCCAAGGACTTGTAATGATCACCGCAAGGGACTTCTGGAGAAACGGGCTCCACACAAACAGCGATAACTTTTAGAATTATTAATTGGTTTTTTTTTTTTTTGTTGTTTTGAAATTTTGCTTAAGTCCAGTCGAAATATGATGTATTAAAGCTATGTTTTTATTTTTGTAAAATAAATCAATTGACTAGCAAAAAAAAAAATATTGAAAATTATCATTTTATCGGGCCTCTGGCTACCCCTAACCCCTTAAGAATGCAGGAGCTCGTTCTCGCTTATTCAAAAACACAACACCACACTCTGTTGGGTCCCCGGCCACTCTGGAGTGGAGCGAAATGAAAGAGCGGTTGAGTGTGCAAGGAAATGCTCTGAGCTGGACTCTAAATGAACTCCGCACTGCGATGGACTTGAGAGTAATTCTTCCTAGTGTTGGGAGCATTTGGAAAATGATGATCGACATCCACATAAAAATTATAAATTTCCAAAAGCGTAGAGAAATCAGTTTATGGCGCTTGCTGGGCATTTATTCAGTGCCAATTAAAGCACGTTTTGCCATTTATGTGTTTTTATGCCAATTGACAGATCGACAACATAATATTATATATGTAAGCTCTTGGCCAACAACAAAATGTAACAATTGTTAGAAAAAAAAGGAACAAAGCAATAACAAAAAGCATAGAAAGAGTTGTGCAATAAATTTTACTTTTCAACTTTTGCACAACTTTTTGCGCTACATACACACACACACATTTCACAACAAAAACAACCTCAAATTTATATTTCTTTGTTGCTATTCCTCTATTACAGCTGTAGCTACATTTCTATGGCACTTTTTACATGCGAATGCAAGTCTAAGTACATCTAAAAAAGGACGCGTAAGTGCAGTTGAAAAGTAGTTTTTTGCAAATTTTCAAATACATAAATAAGAGTAGAAATAAATTTTTGGCTGCACAACTGAGCATTTGTATGTTGGCCAACAAATTTGTGGGAGTGAAAGTAGCTGCAATACTGCTTATTAGTATTGCAAATGGAATACTGGTGGTAAAAGGCAAACAAAACAAAAACAAACAAAAAAAAAAAAACAAGAAAAATTGTGAATACGTGAAATAAAATTGCAACGCCGGCAATCTATTGCCGATGCCTCTTTTATTATTATTTTTATTATTTTCATTTTATATTCCTTCATTTCGTTTTTCTTTGTTGCGATTGCCATATTTTGCCTTTGGACTAGCCATATTTTGAGGTCAACATACGCACCCCGCTTCATGCGCTTGCCCCTTACCACCGTTGTTGCGTTATTTGGTTATGTTGTTATGTGGATGCCGCTTGCATTAGTCCATGTTGTGGCCAACGAATTCGCTGGCCATTGCTTGCTGTCACTGCCAATTTTGCAGCTGCCATTGTTACCGAAAGTGCTTGTGCAGCGCTTTGGCAATGTCGGTTTGTTGCTGTTGCTGTTGCTGTTGCTGTTGCTGTTGCCGCCATCGCTGCTATTGCCGCTGCGTCGCTATTATTACATGATTATCTCGACAATGAGTGGGTTTGGTAGCCAAAATGTTTCTGCTGCACATACACAAATTATTATATTTATTGCTACTTTTTTGTTATTCCAAGCATTTATTGCGAAAAAGAACAATTTTACAAATTATAGCTTGCGATATAAATAAGTAAATGTGCAGTTAAATGATTGGCCTGCCAGAGAGATGAAATAAATATAACTTAACTTAAATTGCAAATGGAAGGCTTAACTCAAACTTAGCAGTGAGTGGCTATCAGTTCGAGCTATGAGTTGCGAAATATGTATGTTTGTAGGTGCATACGCATGTACATATGTCACTATGTAAGTACGAGGTGTGTGCAAAAAGTATTGCGAATTTTGAGTGTTCGCAGGTTACGTATTCTCGAATTTCCATTTTTTAGTGGCGATATGTTGGTACTCATGTCTCTCACTCATGCCGACGAGTTCGGCCATTTTGAATGTTCAGTTAATTGTTGACAGCTGCTTTGCTTGCACGTGTTTCGGTTCGTCTTCGATGTTTACCTATTCAAAAAGATGGATCAAAGAACTTGTATCAAATTTTGTGTGAAAAACGAAATTAAGTGCGCGGATGCATTCCGAATGTTTACTGTGTCATACGGCGTAGCTGCTTTGGACTAAAGCAACGTTTATCGGTGGTGCAAAATGTTCTCAGAAGGCCGAGAAGGTGTGAACGACGAAAAGCGTCATGCCGGATGCCCGAGCACTTCAACAACAGACGAAAAAATTGATGAAGTGAAGAAAATGGTATTGGCCAATCGTCGAATCACCGTTAGAGAAGTTGCTGAGAACCTAGACATATCGACTGGGCATGAGACGGATCGCCGCAAAATTCGTACCAAAACTGCTCAATTTCAACCAAAAGCAGCATCGCATGAACATTGCTAGTGAAATGTTGGACTCTGTTCGCGACGACCCAAATTTGCTCCATAGGGTCATAGCTGGTGACGGATCGTGGGTTTATGGTTATGTCGTGGAAATCATTTAAATGGAAGCTGCCGCACGAACCAAGACCGAAAAAGGCGCGCCAAGTTCGGTAAAAGTTTTGCTTACCGTTTTCTTCGATTGCAGGGGCGTTGTGCATCATTAGTTCTTGCCACAGAGTAAAACAGTCAATAAGGAATATTACTTGCAAGTTATGCAGATTTGTGGAAGAACAAAATTGGCTCTTGCATCACGATAACGCCCCTGCGCTCACATCGTTGCTTGTGCGCGACGTTTTGGCCAAAAACAACACACCAACGATGCCACAGCGACCGTATTCTCCAGATCTATTGCCCTGTGACTTTTTCTTGTTCCTGAAACTAAAGACGCTCGTGAAAGGACGACGCTGCGATTGACGAGATAAAGACGGCATCGAAGAAGGAGCTGAACAAGATAAAAAAAAAATATTTTTCGAAACGTTGGCACAAGTGCATAATATCTCGTGGGGATTACTTTGAAGGGCACAAAATAGATTTAATGAATAAATAAATAATTTTTGAAAAAATACAAAATTCGCGATACTTTTTGAACACACCTCGTATATGGCGCAAACCATTTCAATATGTTTGTTTGAATGTTGCAATTGTAAAATTATAATTTCTATGTGCATATAAATGTGGCTATAAATATTCGCATGAAGCAGCTAAGTGGCTATCGATATGAGCATGCAAATTTTATTTCATATACAAAAGCATCGCAATTGGAGTTTTTTTTTGTTATAATATTTACATTAGGCCGAGAAAGAAAGCGAGAAAAAAGTTCGTATTACGACAACGGAATTTTCAAATAAAAAAATTTTCTCATTAGGACAAAATCAACGATATGCCATAATTTGAGATCCGCCTGTAAATGCGGGGGGACTTTTCATTATGGGGCTGAAAAGTCCCCGAAGAAGAAAACACGTTTTTTTGTTCTTCAAAATTAGCTTTATTCATCAACGTAATTTCCATCAAGAACAACGCAATCATTCGCAATCAATCGGAAAAGGTGGAAGCTTCAGAGAATGCGGCGGATGCTAAAGGACCTCTCATTAGAGCTCTTGGAGTGCGGCTTTGACGTCTTCTGCAACATCGTTGTCGTGAAGGAGTATGATTTGCCCATGTCGATAAAGTCTTTTCAGTTGAATATCCTCATTTATGCGGTGTAGCTGGCCAATGTAGAACTCCTTGTTGATCGTGCCATTCTCTTCGAACATTTCCCAATGCCACCATGACCGCCCAGTCCCACCAAACACAATTATGATCTTTTTTGAATGAAGATCCGGCTTGGCTCTCGGCTTTGGCGTATCCCCTGGAGCCTTGCATTCCTTTCTTTACTTCACATTGATGCATCGGCACCATTTCTCATCTTCCGTGACGATGTTTCTGACCGCGTGTTGCTCGATGGCGGCCGTAATGCAGAGAAGCAATTTAAAAGCGACTTTCTTTGTTTTTTTTCGTTGAGCTCGTTAGGCTCACAGGGTCCCAATTTTTCTGTAAATCTCATTGAATCATGGTGATTGAGAATCGTTTTATGACCAGAGCTCATTCTTTCTACCAGTTCACGACTGGCTTGCTGTTCTCCTCCAAAACTGATTTGAGACGTACTTCCACGAATTCAGAAGACCTTCCGCTGCTGCACGCGTCATCAATGTCAAAGTCGCCTTTTTTGAACATTGTGAACCATTTCCGTGCTGTAGACTCACCTGTGACACCTTCTCCATATACGTCGCATGTGTTCCGGGCTGCTTCAGCTGCCTTTTGACTTCGAGGAAAAGCAAACAAGAGCAGGTATCGAAAATGTTGATTTTTGCCTCCTGGCTATTCCATTTCTAAGCCTAATTTCAAAATTAATAAAAAATTAAATAACTCAAAAATACAATTAACATAGTTTTGTAGAGCAGAAAGAGTTCTATCGAATGAATACTTAGCCTTTGCCAAACAGCAAACAGTTGAAACGGCAACAATTAACCCAGTAGCTCTTAAACTTTAAGGGTAGCTTAAAAAACTTTAAGGAAACAATTTCAGTCTATTTGTTGGTATATTTAGCGTCTATTCACACACACATCTCATTTCCTTCTTTAATTTCTTTCACACAGTAAGTTCACACCTGCATTTTCATCATTATTACACTACTTCTGAAGATGAGATTTCCTGCTGGGCATTTATGTAAATACTTTTTTTTCAGTATTTCTACAAATTGCTTGCTTCATCTTTTTCACATTGAAAATCAGTAGCTGCCACTAAACTCACGGAATGTAGAATCAAATAAACTTTTGCGATATTATGTCTGCATATCAATTAGAGAATGCGTGTCTGTTGTGGAAAAGTTTTTATTTACTTCAAGTCACGTAGTTGAGTAGTGATTTCTATGCTGGCAAAATGCTTGCCATGCATTTGTACGCCATCAGAAACCAGTTTTTATGAGAGTAACGCAAAGAGTAGAATCGGCAATCGGTGCTTGGCAATCGTGTAACGAAGTTCTTAGTTTTATGCTTGTATGCGAGTATGCGTATGTGTGCAAGCTCGGGGCTAATGTTAAGTGTAGATTTATCTTAAGAATTTATTGACGACAGAACTATTTTATACTAAGTGATAAATTTTGCGACATAAAAGCAAAAACTGCGTTACAAATATTTTTTTAATCATTTTCGTGGTTTAAATTTCCAATTTTATGCTACTTTAATTGTTTTTCAATCATTGAAGCATACGAAAGTTCACTAAAACTCTAGTTTTACTGAACTTATAGTATGTACGTCTCGCAGATGGTTAGCCGACTGTTTATTGTCCGTAATTCTACAGACATTGCTCGTATCTCCATCGTTTGCTCTGCCAGGCAACATAAACTTAATAGTGTCTCAATACGTTCCAAAAAATGTAAATATAGAGACTAGGCGGCAAGAAAGATTTTATTTTGCAACAAAGTCGCCTCTTAACACGATGCACTCCATACAACATCTCTACTATTTGTTGATAGCGTCCAACTAATCGATGTGTTCTCGTTGACCCGTCTATTCGGTCAGAATCTCTTACCGCCGAGTAATTTCTTTATGTTATACAGAGAGAGAGAGGTCTCAGAGACCTGCTACCAGGCCATCTGCATCGCCCTGACTGTTATTAAAGGCGAATTGCACAACTTATTTCTCGGTAAAGCGCAGAAAAGATGGAACTCCATTTTTTCGCGTGCTATTTCGGAAACCCAGTGGGCTCAGTACAATAGACGGAGAGTTCAGAAAGTCTTAAGGATTCCGCGCAATGCAATTTCCAAACTCGTAGCTGTAATAACTGGTCATTGGACGAGCGGCAAGCACGGAGAAAAGCTACGTTTATGGTTTTAGCCACTTGGGGCGAAGAGTAGCTTTTAGAGAAGGAGGCTTTTGACATTTTCTCTGTAAATGTCCAGGTTTGGCAGCTAGATTGATAATTGGCGCGTACACCCTTTTTGGGTGTTTGGCAGAGCTCATCCTCCTACAGTTTCAAGCCGACTCCGAACGGCAATTATGAGGAGCTTTTTCATGGCAGAAATATCTACACTCGGAGGTTCGCCATTGCCTGCCGAGGGGCGACCGCTATTAGATGGGGCAGTGCGCCATCCTAAATCCCATTACATCAACAGCTCGTGCTGTCTCTAGATATCTGCGTGTTGGAGGTCTTATAATGGTATCAAAAAGGAGTTTTAGTCCTACTTGGGGAGCGTCAGAGTGGTACTTCAACGATTTCACCTACTTACCTACCTATAAGAGAGAATTTTGTAACTTCGTTTTGCTTTGGCACTACGAATTTCTGTGCCGGTGTGTTGTGCTGGTAGTGCTTAGCCGGCTTCCGCAGTTTTGTAGTTCCTCAGTACCGATTTTGTGTTAGAGATCTTCATCTTCTCTCTGACTTTGACTGCTGTCAGTATGTAGTAGATTAGAAAAGTGCTCTAAACAACAGTAAGCAGTTCGACGTCCATATTCGTACAATGATTTTTACGATCTTGAAATCTTTTGTAAACACCCGAAATTTTTGATAGAAGGGTTTTGGACGTATTTTCGGTCTGCCAAGCTCCTCGCACTCATCCGTTTAGGGTCTGTCCCGTTTTTCTTTGAATAATACGTCTCTATTCCTATTTTATTTCGAAACTCTATCGGCCAGCGACAAGCGAAACAACGGCAAAATGTCGGACAAAGGAATTTCTGTTAAGCTACTTTAGCTTAGCGGAGTAGACTTAAGACTTTTAACTGGTTACTTTACAGGTTACTGTAGGCTACTGCATTCTCATCGGATATTGCCATCGTCCAAGCTTCTGCGCCATACGTTAGGATGGGCATGATAGACTTCCTTCACTTGGTCAAAATTTATGTCTCCGACCTACAACTTCGACGCCCAATTATCGAACTCACGGCATTGGATGTGGCCATACGATTTCAAATCAGCACAATCTTATACTGATGTAGGCCCAAAATGCTGGGAAATAATCTTGGTTGACTCTCCGGCCATGTCATTTCTGTGCGGTGCTTTCTTGATTTCATACCCATCTCTGTCTAGATGGTGGTTTAATGTTTCAAAGAATGTACGCTCAAAGTTTTCCACGAATTTACTACGCACTGAAGTCATGATGATGACGGTACCTCACTTACATTTATGGTGGGCATGATTAGGTTGTCCTATATATGGGGATACTTTTTTTTATGGGTCTCCAACAAGAAGATCGTTTTTATGAGTGGTTTCTTCATGGTAGAAATACACTCGCTGAAGATTTGCTATGGTCTGCTGAAGGGCGAGTTCTTTCTTTTGCTATCATTTGATGCTCCATGACCGAACCCGTAGTTACACACAAATTCACTCGGACAGAGGTAAAAGTCATCACATTACACTTAGCTCACCGCTAAAGAGGAAACTATTACACACCTCCGTTGTGAGCGCAGGATGGTTTAAAATGGATCCCATAGTGTAAGTAGTGGGATCCCAGTGGGTTCACAACGCACCTATGGCAGGTCTAAGTGTGCCATATTGGCAGCCACCAGACCTATCTACCTACCTACTACCCCTAGAGAACTTTTGGAAAATAATATCGCGGCACTATGTGAAAGACGAATGCTTCAATGAGAAGAAGATTGAGATGGTGGATAACGCATTTTCCAATGGATTCCTTGCTTCCGGCTAACTCTGGCTTCTCGAAATGAGTAGTCATCAAAATGTTTCGCGCTATCTCAAAAATAAAATAAGTAATTTAAAGTAGGTATGTCTTACAATAATCACCTGATTTCAATATCCGATGCTTCCAGTTCACATAGACCCCTACGACAAAATACGGCAGTTGGCTCATTTAGACTGTGAAAGTGGCATGCAAAGTTTGTGCAATTTTTCTAATTTTTGTATAATGTCTGAAACTTTGATTCAAATGATTTTTATGAAATATAATAATGAAAATAATGAGTATTCTAAAAAAAAAAAAAAATACTCAAAACTGGTAAAAATCTTGATGATGTGCCAGCGTTTGTCGAGAGATAATCTGACGTTTAACGACTTCCGACAGCACATCAACACACAACAGTAAACGAACTATGCATGTGATCATATAAGCATATTTGTATCTTGAAAAATTCTTCATTAAATCTTTGTAGTTAAACATCCGGATACCCGTAATTTATCAGCTGGTAGTTCAGTGTCAGATAAGTCGACAAAAATTGCAACAAACAGCAATAAAAATCACGATATGAAATGAGTAGATTTAACAAGTAAACCATAAATATTTAAATACAATTTTTTTGTTGAACATTTTACAGTTTGCCTGCTGTTGCTATTCGGTCAAAGCATCGTGACTGCAATTTAATTTATTTACAATTTATACAACCCGCATAATTATTTCGAAGCATAGCGATGATGAGCAATAATCAAAGAGGGGATGGAGTTACGGATCCAAAAGCCAAAGTGAAAGCCATGCAGCAGCTTAAGCAGAAGTTTAGAATGCGGAAAACTTATACAGAGAAGATTGAATACGCACAAATATAGCGTAGGGTAATAGGAGTGAACACTGTGAGACAACTCAGCCTTGTTTATGTATGTAAGCGTATGCGTGTATGTACCTTAGGCCCTTGACTTTTGGCATCGTTATGCTTGCTCAGATTTCGGCCGGAGCTACAGTCGTGCGCAAAGGTTTAAGACTATTCGGGGGGTACAAGAGCTGTTTCAGGTTGTAGTGCTAAATCCCCTCATACGGGGTAGCCAATATTCGACGGACCCATCTGGCAACCCTGTATCTTTTGACAGAGACGTCAGATCGCTTAATGACATACCGCGTTGGAAGCGTCAGTCCAAGGAGATTTTTACCATGGAACAGTACACGCCACGCGAGCGCTCCCAAATTGTTGAAACTTACATTCAACAAAAGAAGTCAATTATGAAAACTCAATGTGCGTATAAAAAATTAAATAATGTGAAAAGTGCGCCTTCTAAGAACACGATTAAACGTTTGCACGAAAAGTACGACCGAGGTTTGTATGACCAAGGCGATCGGATGATAATTTTGCTCTTGTACGGGCCAGTGTTGAGACGTCGCCAAGGACATCCCAAAATCGCCGTTCTCAGCAGCTGGACATTGCTCGGACCACTTTACAACGAATTATCCGCAATGATTTGCATTTATTCCCGTATAAGATTCAATTGACGCAAAGATTGTTACCTGCGGACAAGGCTCGTCGATTGGAATGGGCCCAAAAAACACATGGGTCCGTCGAATATGGGCAACCCTGTAGGTGGTTAGGTAGGTGAAATGGTTGAAGTATCACTCTGGCACTCGCCAAGTAGCACTAAAGCGCCGTTTTGATTCTATTCTAAGGCCTCTAACGGGCAGATACCTATCGCCAACTAGAGTTGTTAATGTACAGAAGGTTGATGGGATTTAGGTTGGAGCACTGCGCCAGGCTGTCGAAGAAAGAAGATTTCAATGACCTTAATCGCCTAGCTGTGCTTAACAGTCTCCTACTCTGAAAGACCTCCACAGCTTCTGCAATGGGGATTAAGTTTTCTGAGCCCTGCACCTATTGTACTGGGGCCAAAGGGCTTTCGAAACAGCACATGAAAAAATAGAGCTCTCTGTTCTGCGCTCTTCTGAGAAATTAGTTGTGCAATTCCCCCTTAACACGGAAGGTGACATCTTACACCAATTTAGTCTACGCTTTCCTGGCACGCTTATTACCAATTTCATTCCCTCTACGTTCTTATGTTCTGGAACACGGATCAGAGAAATGTTACCTGCACGCTCAAGAAATTTGATCTTCTTCTTAAAGGAGTTGACCAGTTTCGATTTGTCACCTTAGTGCATCGTCAGTGTCCTGATCCCGGTTTGACTATCGAAAAAGGTGTTAATATATCCCTCGCTCTTTGGTCGCATCATCCTTCTCTTTCATCGGAGCGTGGACGCAAATGAGTGAGATGTTGAAAAATCCGGCTTTGATGCGGATTAATGGTAGACGTTGGTCCACCGGAGTGATCGAAAGTACTTGGCGACGAAGTTTCTCGCCCACTATAAATCCGACAACGAATTTGTGTTCTATTACATGCCAGCTGTAGTAGACGTCGCGAAGTCCAATGCTCATTTTGCCTTGCCCGCCCATCGTATCTCTTGAATGGCAGTGATGTCAGTCTTTGCTCTTACGAGGACATCAACCAGCCGTGCAAAGGCACCTTCCCCAGTAAGGGACCGGTCATCCAGATGCATCATCATAATTTTTAGTTCGTTTGCAGGGGTAATGAGTTCTCACATGCGAGACATTGTTTTGTTTTTCTTTGGTGGAGGGTTTTTACGTGGCGGGTGCGAAAACCCGCGTACAACCAGATATTCTGTGTTGCTTCATTAGCTTACTCTCAAACGGATGTTCGGAAGCTGCCCAGAGGAGAATTGACGCCTCCTTTTAGTGTTCGATTTTTTAGTTTCAAAAATTTGCGATTTATGTCGAGAGTTATCATATCTTTTTTTGACTATTATTGAGTTCTCGGTATGCGGCCTGGATATAAATATCATACATAACACAAAAATGTATTAACAATTTTTATTAAAATTGGTGTCTGCGGAAGGTATCATTTTCCACTAGCGATGCGCAGTTCTGTGTATTTAAAGAATCGGTTCTGTTGAGTTCGGTTTCAAGGACAATCGAGTATTTGGAAAGTTCTGGCTCTCGAAAAAGTGTTAAATAAAAATGGCTCCTTTCGAAATGGCCAAACATGTGATTATACACAATTTTTACGAAATTTCAATTTCTTCCTTTCTCGCTTTCAGCGGCGAATCAACTAATGATTGCTGTACGATTTTTTCTATGCTGAAGCTCTAAAATCATCATTGGCGTCTTCGTTAGATGCGCTGGTACGAGTGTTTGCCTGTCACTGACCAAGTCAAGAACTAACGTAATCGTGGATGCTTTGGTTCGTTTTCATAAATGTTGCTCGCCCATTCACTGCTTTCATTTTGAAAGTGGATTGCTTCCAAATGGAAAATTTATAGTTTTCAAAAAAGAAAACGTCATAAGCTGCCAATTCAGCACTTTAGTGGCGGCTTAAATTGAAATCGTAAAAATATGGATGAGTCCCAAAACTGACTATTTTCGGGAACATATCGGAAAAATTAAGCGGCGTTGTAAATGGCGTCGTATTATAAAATGAGATTTAACGAAATCGAGTTTTAGACGGTCAAGAAGCTGGTCAATTATGTTTTTAGCGCAGCTTATTTAACAGTGGTCTTAGGCTTTTGCGCTTGACTGTACCTTTTTGTGTGTGTGGCTACTTCGAAGTTACATTTGCTGGCATGAAATTCTTAATGTATCCAGTTATTTGGTAAATATATTCACACAATACTTGTGTATGTATGTATTTGTTTGTAACTTTGGCGTTTTGCAACCAGGGTCTTACGTTCCTGCTACAAACCAGCAGGGAAATGCCAACATTTGATTAATGGAAGCTGGCTGGAATTATGCTCGGCTGCTAATGTTGCTGATGCTGTGGCTTACGCTGTTGTTATGCATTGCCATTGACAATTAAAATATGTTTTGTTAGACTTTTGTTGTTGTATTAATAGCAGGCTTTATACATTTCATGACATGGATTAATCGCAAATATTTCATATTGGAAAATTGGCAAGAAATTAAAATATGGGTAAAATAAAAAAAAAAAATTAACTGCCGCACGAATGCAATTACGAATGCGAATACGAATACGAATACGAATACGAATACGAAAACGAATACGAATACGAATACGAATGCAAATGCGAATACGAATACGAATACGCATACAGATGCAAATGCGAATACGAATACGACAAATTCAATTGCAGACACGAATACGAGCACAAATGCGAGTACAAATAAGAATTCGTATGGCGGCCGCCGTAGCCGAATGGGTTGGTGCGTGATTACCATTCGGAATTCACCGAGAGGTCGTTAGTTCGAATCTCGGTGAAGGCAAAATTAATAAAAACATTTTTCTAATAGCGGTCGCCCCTCGGCAGGCAATGGCAAACCTCCGAGTGTATTTCTGCCATGAAAAAGCTCCTCATAAAAATATCTGCCGTTCGGAGTCGGCTTGAAACTGTAGGTCCCTCCATTTGTGGAACAACATCAAGACGCACACCACAAATAGGAGGAGGAGCTCGGCCAAACACCTAACAGAAGTGTACGCGCCAATTATTTATTTATTTATTTTTATGGGAATTCGCCGATAATTGAAAGAATTGGATATATTTTGGAAAAATAATTCAAAATCTCTTGCTTTTAAAGTTGCATATGTTTTTTTTTTTATTAATTTTAACTGATTATTTTCTGCTGTTATGACTAGTCAGACAACTTTTTCTTCGAGCACACAGTTTCTAGGGACTATTTTCCTCTAACTTTTAATAGATGCCCATTTTCTCCATTTGTTTACTCTACACCTCTCAAGTCAAGTTCTTGTGACAATTTTCAACTTCAATTTTAGCGAATTGCGGCATAATCTGCGCGATTTTATCCAATAATTTGTTGTTGTTGTTATTGCAGCAGCATAAACATTCTTCAATCAATTACAGGGCATACTGCTGGACTGACCGCCCTTGGTTGAATATAAATTCAGGTCATTCCGGTAACGTAGAATCGACTGTCGTAGAACTAAAGAGTGTTTCAGTTCGCCGGTTGGGCGTCCTCCGGAATACCTGTTATAGCTGGTTTTGGAAAGCGTATGCGTTCAAAAAATCCTTTCTATCTCTTAGAAATTATAGTATTCCGAAATGTGTCGAATAAGTCAAAAATTCTGTTGAATGTTCCAAGCCTTGAGCTGTAAATTTATCGTGCAACTTCACTGACTTCCCGCTGCTCATCGCCCAACCTCCCAATCCATCTCTTAAGTATCCCAAGGGAGTGGAGCAATTCGTGAGTACTCATCTAAACCTGGAGGATTCATGGCAGCCCTCTACGTTCTCACAGAAGCTTCGCCAAGAGTCTTTCTTAGCCTTCCTAACTTCGGACTTGTATATTCCTAGCCTTGCTTTGTACAGCTCCCATCCCGAGGGAGACCTAATTCTTTTAGCCCTGTTAAAAAGGCGTCTACAAAAAGCCCTAAGCTCAAATAGCTCCGTTGTCCACCTAGGCGGGGTTTCCTTTCTGGAAAAAGCTTTTATTGGACAATAGGTTTCCACGGCATTGTTGCAAGCTGAGGTGAAAGTTTCCACCAGTTCGTCGATCGCTTCTTCCGATAGATTTAGATTTTCTCACGGTGCTTTGGGGAGGAGGTTCAGCAGATTTCTGTTATATGCATCCGAGCCCGTCCTCCTCAGGTTCCTGTAGGTGGGTCTTATTGGACGAGCTTCAGTGAGAGAGAACTGAATATACCTATGGTCTGAGAAGGAGTGAGCGTTTGGCACCCTCCAATCGGAGATTCGGTTTATCAGTGAAGAAGAAGCCAGAGTGAGGTCAAGCACCTCTTCTCTGGCAGCGGTAATAAAAGTGGGGTCCTTACCCCTGTTACAGATAAGCAAGTCCTCGTTTAAAATATAATCAAAAAGTGCCTCACCTCGTGTATTGATGTTTGAACTTCCCCAGCAGGTGTAATGGGAGTTTATGTCAGTGCTGATAATAACGCCGATTTTCCTGCGTTTTGCTTCAGCCAGGGTTTCCCTTAGCAGCACCGGAGGTGGTTTCACCTCGTCGTCATGTGCTATATAGTCGGACATCAGCCATAGCTTTCCAGCAGGGCCCTCCAGGCTCACCATCACAATGTCCTCATTGCTGAAATTAGGCAAAATAAATGCGTTAAGTTCCTTCTTGATGAGTATACAAGATCTTGGTTTACCTGTCCTGCTATACGCCACCAGTTTGTAGCTTTTCGTTGTGAGCCCAGAAATGCCGTTGCTGCTCAGCCACGGCTCCTGGATCAGGACTATATCAGCTCCACCTTGCTCATGGTGAATAAGTAGGTTGGCGGACGCCGCCTTAGAGTGCTGAAGATTTATCTGAAGAATAATCATCCTCCAAGATCCTTTGCAACACCCCAAGGACGGTGTCCTCGCTCTCCTAGGTCAGAAGCCTCTCCTCCTCCGCCCTGTCGAGGAACGACCCGATGCTTATGCAAAGAGCGGACGTCATCAGTAGTGTCAACCTCCGACATGACGGATTCCACTTCCATGTCCACAGGAGCTTCCTCTACTGTGGGCCTTACTTCTACCAGCACCTCCGGATGTGCAGGGGCATCTCCTCTGGCATCGGTTTGGTAGACCTTAAGATGGAGTTTTAAATTTATGGAATGTGCAAAATAAATTGTCATTCAGGTTTGACTCGTCCATATTGAAAGCATCACGTTTCGACACGCATCACAGGGACCAAAATAGGTGTTCGTTCTTTTGTTGAGGTTGCCAGTTAAATTGTTTGGCATACACAGCGTTTAAAGAACTGTTTGCTGTGCTGTGCAACAATTTTTCTGAATGCAATTTTGGGCTGTGCTGCTTGCGCTACCTCAAGTAACTCAGCTTTTTTGTTGTTTTGTTTTGGCCGAGCTCCTCCTCCAATTTATGGCGTGCGTCTTTATGTGTTTCCGACTCCGAATGGCAGATATTTTTTATGTGGAGCTTTTCCATGACAGAAATACACTCCAAGGTTTGTTATTGCCTGCCGAGGGGCGACCGCTATTAGAAAACACTTCCTATCGTTTTGGTGTTTCATGCGCGGAAATTCGAACCTACGACTGCCGCCAACGACTCACGACAGCAATAGCCACAGTAAAACACTGACATTTTCTAAATCGCTATAATCATGCGACAATCTTCGCAACAAAGCGACAGCACAGCTTTGACTTGGTTGGTATGGCTGTGAAAACTCTAGTTTTCGCAACCAAGGTTTGGCCCAAGCAAATTAAATGACAAACTGAAAGATCCACGGCAGCCGGTTCTACGTCACCAGAACGACTCGTATTTATATCTGGCCACGAACTGTCACTCCAGCAGCATTCCACGTAATTGTTTGGGGAATTTTAATCCGCTGCTACACCAACAACAAAAAATTTAAATAAACTTCCAGCACAATTTCAATTTTCGGTACATTTTTTCATCAAGGTCGCCTAGTTTACTACGTCATGCAGAGCTCAGAGATATGCGCGTACGATTTTTTTAACGCAACTACTTTTATTTAAGTTTAAGATGAGAATTGTAGAGATTAGAACTCGCCAACTCCCGTTATTCGGCGTAAACGATGGTACATGTGGCCCATTCAATGTAATATTTTCAGAGAAGCAGCACAACGGCTTCTACAATCAATAATTTTCAAGTTGGGCTATGTAATCGTGAAAGTTTGTGGGCTTGAGTGGGAAATATAGGCTAGTAATACCTACTGAAACTGGACACGAATTATCAAAGTGACAGAAGCATTGTGTGTTTGTTTTTTCAACTAACAACCCCCTCTCGGTAAACAAGGTCAAGAGTACTTGTCCTCATGAAGGGTATCACATAAAAGATTGAATTGAGCTCGAAGCACTCCTTCACTATTCTAGCTGTTGTACTAGCTGTTATTCTTGTTAACGCTCTTCTTCTTGTTGCAATGGTTGTTTTTTGTGTTGTCTGCCTTGGTTGGATTTGCGTCGGAGTGCCAATTTCGGCAGCAGTTGTCTGGTGTACCGTATGCATATACATGTATGCGTGCGTGTGTTGTACTAACCGAAGTAGCAGCAACAGTAGGGAATTAGGTATGCATTCAGACAAACTCAAACAAACAAACGAACAACATAAGAATATGTATGTATACATACATATGTTATACGCCAATGTAAATGCATACACAGACATAACAACAACAAATTGTGCTGCTTTTTGCCGATGACGTTGCCATTCATTGCAGCCTTTCTCCACTTTCAATGAGTGAGATTGATAAAAACGAAGAAGAAGAAATAACAGCAGCAAACAAAACTTGCACAACTTTGCCAGCATAGCCATTACTAGCTACGCTCTGTCAACTTATTTGCTCTTTAATGTAAATGCATACATATTTGCATGTGTAACTATAAACTTTTAATGTGTAATCGTATGTATTGTGTGGCTTTGTTAGTGTCAGTGAGTGATGCATAATTGTATGCGCAAAGCCACTTTGGTCGCTACTTGTGCTGCCCCCTCTCTCTCTTGCTGCAACTCTCTCTCTTGTTCTTCGGCACTCATTTGCATTTGCTGTAAAGTGTTTGGTGAATTGTTGTTTTTCTTGCCTAACACTAACATAGATTTAATTGTCGGTATTGTTGTCGCCTGGCGGTACCATGCACCACAGCAGCGCTGACAGCAGCAGCACGAATGCTCTCATACAAATGGACGCGTACGAATTTGTTAATTATATTCGGTATGCATTTAATTGAAATGCCCTGGCATTTTACGGACCAGAAAATGTGGTTTTCCCTCAACAAAGCAGCACAACAAACCTACTATAACAATCATGTTGCTGCTGCTGCTGCTGCTAATAACGTCATATCCATCAGAGTTGCTTTAACTTAAGTGCTACGATTGATGTGGTCGAGTAGTTGTTGCTTTTGCAATCATTTCGTTCTTGTTCTTGTTGCAGTTGGCATTGAAATACAAGCGTTGATTGCGCAATTCATAAGGAATTTACCTTTTTGTCCATTTTTTGTGAATATGAATGTGTTTGTGCGTGTGTATTTCCCCTACTTAACATACATATATGGAAATTTTGAAATTTGTTACACGTTAGAAAACTTTTTCGTTGCACGAATGTGTATGCTCTGCTGGATTTGATGCAGAAATATGAATGTGAAATACCTAATTAATTATTTAATTAGCTGTTTTTGTTATTTATCTGCAATAGTTTAATCGAAATACTCAATTTTATTATCGTGTATTTTGTAGGAATTCTCTTTAAAACAAAATTTTAATATAAAATTAGTACTCGTTAGTGGCACAGCCTAAAACAGCATAAAATATATTTTCGTTTCTTAAAATTGTCTGCTCTTGCACTGTATTTTACAAAAACATTGTAGAATTGCGTTGGAATGAATAGTTACTACATACATTCACTCATTTCGCTAATAAACGTTTTCAAAGGAGTTCGGTTAGAGTTTTTTTCACTCTATTCATACTTTCTAAGTGTAAGAAGCTCATTCGCGTGCTTTCCACACAAATTTGTTTGCTGTTGCCAAAGGCTGTCATCTACTGCAATTTTTTGCTAATTTTTTATATATTCTGACTGCCATTTTGGCTCTCGAGCGATTCACTGTTAAGCGATCCAAGGTCTTTTACTTAAATTGGTTTATTTTGACTTGAACGTAATAGAAATAAACCAAACCAATTTTGAAAAAAAAGAAAAAATTTTGACATTTATTCAGTGTAGAAATGTTAGTAAGGACTTTTTTAAATTAAAATATCTTTGATTATTTTTAACATTTTTTATAAATGTTTGTGTTTGTTTGCAATATTCACCAAAAAATATAATTTTATTCAATTAATTTTTGGTGACTAAAATTTATTTTAAAATTCAATTTATTTATTAAAAATTTTAATTTTTTTGTTCAAATTTATATTGTTTTGGGTAAAATAAACTGAAGCAATTTTGAAAACAGAGAATAATTTTGACATTTATTCAGTGTAGATAAGGACTTCTTTAAATTCAAATATCTTTGATTATTTTTAACATTTTTTATAAATTATTGTGTTTTTTTGTAATATTTATAAAAAAATATAATTTTATTCAATTAATTTTTGGTGCTCAATATTTATTTTGAAATTCAATTTATGTATTAAAAAATTTCATTTTTTTGTTCAAAGTTTATATTGTTTTAGATAGAAATAAACTGAAGCAATTTTGATAAAAAAAAGGAATAATTTTGACATTTGTTCATTGTAGAAATTTGGGTAAGGACTTTTTTAAATTATTTAAATATCTTTGATTGTTTTTAACTGTTTTTATGAATTTTTGTGTTTTTTTTTTGTTAGTTATGATGAAATATACTTTTTATACAATTGGTTTTGGAAAAAAATTTAATTTTTTTTGTTGAACATTTATTTTTGTTGTTCAAAATTTATTTCAAAACTAAATTCTTTATTAAAAAATTTAATTTGTTTGTTCAAAATTTATTTATTTTTGTTAAAATTTGGGGGGAGATTTTTTTGTCATTTGTGACGTATAACTTCCCTCAAATCTCTCTTTATTTTTTCATTAATCGCTGAGACCATATTCAGCGCTCCCGCGACAGTCGGTTCTACTTTAAGAGGACGACCCGGCCAAGGATTTGCACATCAGCAGCATTCCCGGTATATGCATGGGGAATGTTTATGCCGCCATAAAAATTACTATTTTCGATAATCCCTGAAAATTTCATCTTAGGATTCGATTAACTTTTCAAGTTATATTCAAATAGGTCCAGGGAACCAGTGAAAAATCAGTGCATAACACTAATTTAGCCAAGCGCCATCATATGCAATGCAAATCGATCCAAGCAGCCCTACAGACCGTAATTTTCTTTTCTCTGAATCGCTGTGCTTAACTCGAAAAGTTAATGGAATCCCAATATGAAACTTCCAAGGATTCCTGAGCACAGACTGAAGCTATTATTCAAACGATAAGAAACAAATTTGGTGAGGGGTGCTTTTAGCAAATGAAAAGAAAATTTTACCCCAAAATTTTTACAACATTTTTACCAAAAATTTTTACAAATTTTTTTTTTTTTGAAAAAATATATTTTATAAAATTTTTTTGAAAAATTATTTTTTATCCTTAACAAAATGTTTTGAAAAGTTATATGACTTAAGAAGCTCTATACCAAAATTTTCAGCCTCAATCTCAAGTGCATTAAATTTTTTTCAAAAAATTGTCAGTTTACTACTTCTTATACTCACAAATAAAAAAAGCCTCCAAAAATCTTTAGCAAAAAAATTAATTTTGTTTTCAAAAAATTTTTAACAAAAAAACGAATTTGTTTTTGAAAGGTTTTTTTTTATCCTTAAGCAAACTATTTTCAAAAGGTATATAACTTCCGAAGCTCTATAAAATTTACAGCTTTAAAGACATCACGTATTACATTTTTTTTTCAAAAAAGGAAAAATTTGCCAGTTTAGTTCTTTTAATACCCATAAAAGCAAAAAAAAACCCCAAAAGTATTTTACAAACAAATTTTTTTTTTTTTCAAAAAATTTTTAACAAAAAACGAAATTTTTTTTGAAAGGTTATATTTTATCCGTAAACAAAATTTGTTGAAAAGGTATATGACTGTAGAAGCTCTATACAAAAAGTTTCAGCCTTAAATAAATCTGAAATGTATTAAATTTTTTTCAAAAAAGCAAAAGTTTTTCTGTTTACTTCTTCTTATACTCACAAATAAAAATAAAATCTCCAAAAATTTTTAACAAAAATATTTTTTTCCCAATTTTTTTTTCGAAAAGTTATATTTTAAACAAAATATGTTGAAATGTTTAAAATCCAAAGGTATTTGACTTTAGAAGCTCTATACAAAAATATTCAGCCTTAAATAAATCTCAAATGTATTAACTTTTTTTCAAAATAAAACTAATAAATCCAAAATACTTGGATTACTTGGCATTGAGTTGCTCATCTTTTACAATCACTCGCTAAGTAAATCAGAACTCTATTATTTTGTACCAAATTAAATTTCTTCTAACTTTGGCTGGACTTTATTTCGGTTCGTGGTAATATTGTTGCTGTTGTTATTGGATCAGCTTAAAACATTCTTCAAAAATTGTTAGTCGGATAGAAATCTGGGTGTTTCTGATTGTATTGCCCCGACTGCAACTTGGTGGTCGATAAATTAGGCAGAGGCAGGAACCTTCCTTGATGAGCTCAAGCGAGGCTTGAATGCCAGACCCAATGTCATAAACAGCAGCATTTTATTTTCACCATCTTCAATAAACGGATGACGCATAGATGGCGCACAGTTTGAGGTTGGAAATTACAAAATTCCTGCATAAAACCTAAGGGAAGTTCTAGGAGATTCTTGTTTCAAGTAATATTCTGAGATAGCAATCTCAGAGTTGCTTACTTACTCAGAAAATGTATAACTTTTTTTTTTGGTTCAGCAGCCAACTTGTGGCTCAAATAAAGAATACGCGTACTACTTCGCGATCTTAAATAACCCATTAAAGTATTAAAAAATCATTATTTAAACTTCTTAAGTGCTCTTCAAATATTTAGTTGTCGTGCTTTTTAATTTGCGAGCTTTAGGTTAGATCGATCAGGCGCAGCCACCAGCTTTTGAAGATGACTTTTAATCGAGCTCGAAATATTGACAAATAAATAAAGGCAATGTCGGCCTTGAGCTCGTAAAAAATACGAAAAATAATAAAAGGGAAAAGAATGAAAGAAAAATGCCAGCATTAGCTGATTTTGATTTAGATGAATCTCTCCGAAGAATATTTGTAAATATTACTTAATTCCGCACCTGAAGCCCAACTTAATAGTCATCTATGCCAGTGACTCAAATTTGAGGTGCTGAGAGTAGTTTCCTCTCAATAACTCGCACTAAGGTCGAATGCCTTCAGTAGCTTTCTATCTGGCTTGAAAAACATCTCAAGTTAACGAATTGATTTAAAAAAAGGTAGAATTTTGGACCCTAGTTCTAGTTCGCAGAAAATTGACTGAAAATTATAAGTTATGCAGGTATTCAAATATACAAGACCTGAAGTACATAGCAAAACTATTGACTGGCAACGGTTGATTTCATTGCGACGCCTTTAAAATATTCGAACAGTAACAACATCAGTGAAAATGTACAAAAAAAAAAAAAAATATAAACAAATTTCGCGTTATTGACTATAAAAATAAAATGCTATTATTTCTAATTGCCAATTGTCGCTGTGGCACGTTGAATAGCCAAACAGGTTTTCCGTTACAACGACACGTTTCCTGTGAATACCAAACTCCACGAGCACCTTCGACTAATGCATCAAAAATACTTGGAAAGCAAAATAATTAAGTGGAGTGAGCAGCAACAAAAATTAAAAAAAAAACCTAATAATAATTAATTGGTATTTTTACACCTATAATAAAAAAAAAACTGTACACACATGAAACAGCTTTAATAGTTTTGCATGACGCGATTTTTCGTTATATTCCACATTTTGCGAGATTTGCAAATGCAGTGAAAACCGGCTAAGTAAATGTTAGTGCTAAGCTGCTGAACCGAGCGAATTGGTGGCTCTGGTGTTTCATATGAAGTGAGAAGTGCTTGAAGTGAAGTGGGTGATGTGGTTGAGGTGAACAGGAATGTGGAGCGCAGGGCAGAAGTGCTAGCTACTGCGTGCTATTCGAGTGCATTATTTGAAGGTGGGGAAAAAGAAAAAAATTTTTATATATTTACTTGAAGGATTGTGGCTGCGGCAAGTGCTGCCCAGGCATTTAAGTGCTTGGTGTGGATTTTGAATTTTTCAACTTTTATTTTTTTTTTTTAGGTTTTCTCCTTTTATTTATTATTTGCTATGCACCGAAATGCTCTATTGCCCTTCTGGCAGTAGTATTGATTTTTGTTTTCGTTTTTTATTTTTTTTATTTTAGAAATGTATGTGCGCATTTATATGCAGATATACAGTGCGGTAAGTAACTATAACGCGGGGCCTTATTGGGAAGTTTTGACAATTTTTTTGTTTCTCGTTTCATTTTAATAATTTTTTTCAGGAAAAATATTTATTATAGAATTTTGCGTAAATTGAGAAAAGATTCATAAGATTAAAAAAAAGTTTAATTACAATATTTAGAAAAATTTTGGGTATGGGCGATTTTAATAGCCCTTTGAATTTCTATATAATAAAGTGCAAGTTTCAAGTAGTCCAAAAGTTGCGCTGATTTTTGACAATTTTTTTGTGCTGACGGTGTTGAGTGCTTTCTTCCACGTAAAAAAAGATCGAGCAATTATTATAATTTTTTGAATGAATTTTTTATTGCTAAGCCTGCCAACTACATATAAAGTGCTTGTGCATATTATTTGTGCTCACGTCCTCTCTAAAGGCCTCAGTATGCTCCCTGTTCTTCTTTCATCAAGTGCCAGCCAAAATGCGGGTGTTACTCTACCACTCTACTCTATCCAGGTTTTTTTTTTGCTACGGCTGTCGCGTGTGTGCTAAAGTGTCATTAGTTTTTGGAATCAAATCATCAAGCACTGTTTAATATATCTGAATTGCAGTTGTCTGCTCTCTGCCCAGAACTCTATTATACCTATTCTGACTTATAGCATAGAAACAAGTGTGAATCTTTGCTGAATCTGCTAGGGAAGAAGCTGAGGGAAACTTTCACATTCGTTAATTGGGATATATCTAAGGCCACAACAAAAATGCTACAACTCTATAATTTGATTATCTTAACTGAAAATGTGTGACTGTAATATATTGTGATCGTCTGAAATATTGAGGGTGTTGGGGTATGAGGCAAGCTTTATTGAAATATTTTTATATAAAAACAATATCAGCGGCTCCACGATACGACAAAAGATACGAACTTTCATAAAGATCTTCAAGTATTGATGGTGGATGACGAAATTAAAATTGGCGGAAAAAAATTTTGCAAAAAATTGTAGACCCCGTCGTATCCGCTCGTGACCGCTCTTGCACACAGAACGAAAAGATCGCCTTGGTTTGGTTGGAGGTAGGAATACTAACACGCGCTCATCCAACAGGCTAACAAACTGCTAAACTATTGTAGATTAACTCAAAAAACTCAAAAACTTATTCTTAGGATAAACAAGTAAAAAAAAAATATTTTTATAATTAAAAGATTTTTATAAAATTTCTATCCTTTAATAATTAAAATATTTTTCTAGAAATACTTTTTTTATAATTAAATATTTTTGTTTTGATAATTAAATTTTTTTCTTTTTTAATAATTAAAACATTTTTATAAAATTTTTTCTTTTTCAAATGTTTTTTTTATTTCAAATTATTAAAAAAATGTTTCAGTTTTTTATAATTAAATGATTTTTATAAAATCTCTGTCTCTTAATAATGTAAATACTTTTGTAAAAAACTTTTTTTTAATAATTGAAACATTTTGTTTTGATAATTATAATTTTTGTTTTGATAATTTAAATTTTTTTTAATAATTTTGAAATTTTTTTAAATTAGATATTTTTGAAATTTTTTTAATTAATTTTTTCTTTAAATAATTAGAATAATTTTATAACATTTTTTCTTTAATAATTACATTTTTTTGTAATTTTTTTTATTTCAAATTATTAAAAAAATGTTTCATTTTTTTCATAATTAAAAGATTTTTATAAAATTTCTGTCTCTTAATAATTAAATTATTTTTGTACAACAATTTTTTTAATAATTCAAAATTTTTGTTTTGATAATTTAAATTTCTTTAATAATTTTGAACTTTTTTAAATTTCATAATTTTGAAATTTTGTAAAAATTTTTTTTTAAATAAATAAAATATTTTTATAAAATTTTTCTTTAAATTAAAATTTTTTTCTAAAAAATTGCTTTTTTTTCAAATTATTAAAAAAAAGTTTCATTAAAATGAATTCATAAAAAAAAATTTTTAATATATTAAAAAAAAATTATATATTGTAATTTTGTTTTTGCCTTTTTATTATTTCTCGATGTGCTAAATTTCATAGATATTTTATTTTTGTTGAATGTTGCATCCAGCATCTTATTTCTCAACGGCACTCTGTATAATTTAGAAATAACATTCCATTAAAAAAAAACGATTTTTTTATAATTTAAACATTTGTATAAAAAAATAGTTTCTTTAAATAATTTTAAATTTTAATATTTTTTAAATAAATTTTTAAATAGTTAAAATAATTTTATAAATTTTTTTCTTTAATAATTAAAATTGTTTTCTAAATTTTTTTTTTTATTTCAAGTATTAAAAAATGTTTCATTAAAATGAATTTATAAAAAAAAATTCTTTAATATATTTAAAAAAAAAAGATCATATATAATTTTGTTCTGTCTCTTAGTCTGTCTCTGTATGTTCGGTCTCTTAATAATTAAAATATTTTTGTACAAAAATTTGTTTTTAATAATTCAAAATTTTTGTTTTGATAATTTAATTTTTTTTTATTATTTTGCAATTTTTTTTATTACATAATTTTGAAAATTTTGAAATTATTTTTTTTTTAAATAATATGTTAATATGTTTATAAAATTTTTTCTTTAATAATTAACTTTTTTCTAATTTTTTATTTTTAATTTCAAATTATTAAAAAAATGTTTCAATAAAATTTATTTTAGAAAAAAAAATTCTTTAATATATTTAAAAAAAAAATTATGTTCAATTTTATTTTTGTCTCTTTGTTATTTTTCGAAGTGCTCAATTTCATAGGTATTTTATTTTTGTTGAATGTTGCAACCATCATCTTATTTCTCAACGGCACTTTGTATAATCTAGAAAGAACTCCCTCTGCTTTATTAAAACATTTGTTTGAAAGTAGAGGATTTTCCTGCAGGGCATATCAATCGGCTTCTTTTGTTACTTCAAGTAGTAGTAATTTTTGTTTGTAAATATATTTTGTAGAGTTCTTGCCCTTTATATACCTATAAGTATATAAATTATAATTTTGGCTAAATTTTTTTTAATATTTTGTTTTTCTCAAAGTATAGCTCATTGTCTAATAAAAACCATATACATCTAACCTGTACCATCGTACCGCTCTCGATGTTTACTGATTGACCTAAAACCCCTTGATAGCAGACGATCTATTCTATCGTGCTCATTTCGTATTCGTGTCATTTCTGGATTTATTGATTGTACTTGTATTAAAGTAAGTAAAATTCAATGTAATATACCCAATATGAGGCTCCGACAGTACGAAACCTTTAAAATTGGCTTTTCGAGAACCAACTACATGGTGAATGCTCCGATTCCTACGGCATGTGCAGATTTAAATATGTTCTTCAATTCTTCTGGTGCATTTACATGGCCGTATAGCATCTTAGTCAACCATCTCAAATCGTTTTTGTCTTTGTAACTGCTAAACTATTGTACATTAGCTTAACTTAGTCTGTAAGAATGTATCCATTCAAAGACAAAAATAAATATAAATAATTTTGGGATCTCTACAAAAGTTTTTGATACACAATTTTACAGCTCATTCAGTTCCACAAGTAGAATAATAAAATGCAATATTGAAGTCGCTAAAAAATCTCTTTGCTGTTTTACAATTTCTCATTGACAGTATTATGCCTTTTCTTCATAAAACAAACAGGGTGCCTTAATCTTCTAAGGCTAATAAAGCCGCAGGTTTAGAATTTTGTATGTGTCCTTATCGGATGCATAACGGAGAATAAGCTATACAATTGCATGCCAAAAATATTTCTAGAGTTTCAAAAATAAGAAACGTGGAATTGTGGCGCAAAGTTTGTGGAATTTTTCTAATTTTTGTATAAAGCTTGAGAAAAACCATATAATTTTGTGGGACTGTAAGCTATGCCTTAATTCAATTCAAAAACCACAAAAAAAGTAGTCAAAACTGTTCAAAATATTGATGTACTATCGCTTATCGCGGGCTGTTTGTATGTATATTTAAGTGCATAAGCCCATTCAATTATTTATTACAGGCTGTTTTAAACTACTTAACTTCATTTTATACTCTTTTGAATATTCAGCATATTTTGTTTCAACTTATTTGTACATCAACTTATACCTTTGTGTTTGTTTTTGTTTTTGTTTCTAAAGTCGGTTTCGCTTTTTTCTGAGAATTTCGTTTTCTATCAGGCGCGCAGTTTGCCTATTAAATTTACGATATTTTTATGCATATCTTCTGTATTAAAAATGACATCATCTCGCACCTAAAAAATTTGAGCTACGAATAACAAACGTTTTACAGTTGCTTCTTTTAGTTAATAGCAAAAGGGTTTACTGTAGGGATAAGCAATTAAAGTTTTTGATTACACAGGCGAACACAAACTTTGAACTAAATGTCAAACTATATGAGTACTTCTCCACAGGCTCATGCGGTACTAAGTCTGAAGATATTAACGCATAAAATGCAAAAATTTGTATTTTCCGCTGTATTTGAGGTTATGTAACATCATGAGAAATATGTTTTTTCAGCGGTCGTACCAGTGTCTCAAAGTGCAACTTTTCTTATTCTAACACCTCTTATTTGAAAACACTTGATATTCGATTATATATCAAAATCGGTCAAGCATAAGACAAGTCCGATTTTGATATGTAAAAAATAAATAAATATAAAGGATATTCCAATAATTTAGGTGTTATTGTTAGATTGTTAGATAATAGGTGTTATTTTGATATTCAAAGAAAAATGCTATTTTTTAATATAATTGATCGGATGTTTATTTCATTATAAAGAGGAAGGTATGCCCTTAATAATGGAAAAAAATTCAGGCAAATGACCACCACGACCCCGAAATTTTCCATAACCGAATTGCAAAGTGGCTGCCCTATGTGCTCGATAGCCTCTCAAATTCCATCTTTGAGGTCTTAAATCGACGCTGAGCTGTTGCCGTAGACCTTCTCTTTCACGTGGCGCCGCAAAGAAAAAAGTCACAAGGTGTTAAATCACAAGATCTCGGTGGCCAATTGAGATCACCTCTTCGAGAGATAACACGGTCCGGAAACTTTTCCCGTAAAACATCAATGGTTTCGTTGCTTGTGTGGCACGTAGCGCCGTCTTGTTGAAAATAAACGTTGTCCAGATCAATACAATCCAATTCCGGCCATAAAAAATGGTTAATCATCCCTCGATAGCCTTTTATATATTTAAATAGCACCTGTTATTGGAAAACACTTTAGTATATATTATCCCTCGGCAGGCAATGCCAAACCTCCATGTGTATTCTGCCATGAAAAAGCTCCTCACAAAGAACCATTTGCCATTCGGAGTCGGCTTGAAACTGTAGGTCCCTCCATTTGTGGAACAACATCAAGGCGCACAACTCAAATAGGAGTAGGAGAGCGCGGCCAAACACCCAACAGAGGTGTACGTGCCAATTGTGTGTGGATCTGAGTGAAATTTCGACTGTATTAAATTCGTAAAAAGTGAACAAAACACAAAAAGAAACATGAAGTCTCCCAACATTTCTAAGGTTTGCACATCATTGAATCCATTTTTTACGCTCAAAAAAAAAAAACAAACAAGAACTCATTTAACAAAAAACAAAAAAACAAGAACTCAAATCAGTTGACGAAGAGTTGTTCTGGGCGTCAACTGCCGGTTGTTCTGAGTACTTTTTGATCAAGGTGGTATTTGGTTGGAATAATCACATTCGGTTTTCAGAAAACTACAAATAGTACTGTACGCATAGAGGCACCAATGATCGGCAGTGAGCTGGGTTACGCATAGCAATTTGTAGATCTAGACCAAATTAATAAAAATTTATAAAAATGGTTACCAGTTTGTGTTAACTAATTCCATATTGCCCTGAATATTTTTAAATATTTATTGTAATTTTTTTACTTTGAAACCATGAGAGCAAATTTAAATAATTTATTAGAGAATTTGAGAACTCCTTCCATTAATCAACACCCTTAATTTTAATATCAACAATTTATGGCATAGCTCACAATGGGCCTTATTTCGAATTGTAATTAAAACGTTTTAAAATTCTCAAAACAAGTTTTTCACCTTTGAAGTTTACCGTTCCATGCCTACACATACATACTTATGTACATGGATATGTACGCATGCGAATGTAATTCTTGGAAAATTAGCGTATAATGTAAATAAAAATATTGAAAAATGTAAGCATAATTTTTTTTTTATTTTCCTTTATATTTTTATATATTATTTTTTATTTTTTATTTTTAAATTTTATTTTTATTTTTTATTTTTCACTCTTCATTTCATAAATATAAATGTATGGTAAAAAGGGAAACGAACTAAAAACAAATCTCGGCTTATACTTCTTTTTCTTTTTGCTTTCGTTGCTATTTCTTCCACTTAGTTTTCTGGCGCTCCCTGTTTGTGTATTATTCACTTTCATTCCCATTTTTTCACTCCTTCTCTCTCTCTCTTTCTCTCTCTATCTCTAACTAAATCTTGTTGATCTCTCCTCATATTTTTCAACCCCCTTCGCCTACCTTTATGTCAATAATTTCATTGCGCATACTACAGTTATGACCAACACAATTATTTAATCGAGGCCATTTAAATTTGCTAAGTTAGCTTTTTGATTGCACCGTTCGTTGTGTGCTTCTATACACTTGCCCGTATTCTTGTTTTCATTTCCCATTCCTAATACTTGTTTACTTCCATTCCACGCCAGGTATTTGTAGTTCTGCTAAGTGGAATTTATGAAAAATTACGTTTTTGCACCTGACTGGCTGATTACCTAAGTGGTTTTGTTCGAAAAATTACGTCATCTGAACGGAAATATCGGAAATTGGCAAACAAGTTCAAGAATATCAATTTATTTACTCACTTCATATTTTTTCGATCAGGCGATCATTGTTTGCTCTCAATAGCGGACGCTCCGTGCGGGCTCACTTGGCCAAGGGCTAACATGAAGATGGAAGGCCACTATCGCTTTGTATGGATTGGATTAGAGATTCGTCTAGAGTTTTAATCTGGCTATATAATACAATTACAAGCTGAAGTCCAAATAAATAAGTCTGAGTTAAAATAGAAACGAGAGGAGCTTTGTTCTGATAACTTCTAGATAACTGGGGAAGTCAACTTCTAGTTTATTTATTCAAAATAGTCCTCTCTGGTCTCGATATACTTTTGTTTTGCGCGACCTAAAACCTTTTCGAAAGACTGTTTCAAGGCATTGACCGGAATGCTTCTTCAGAATGTCGGTGCAAACCTTTTGGAAGGTCTCTACGGACGCAAAACGTTTTCCTTTCATAGCCAAACGCAATTTTCCGAACAGGTAGAAGTCACAGGGAGCCATATTAGGCGAACACGGTGAGTGATTGATGGTTAAAATGCGATTTATAGTCAAAACATCACTCACAAGAGTGGATCGATGAGATGGTGCATTATCGTGCAATAAGCGCCAGCTTACTCTTTCGCAACAAACGCTTCAAAATGCCAAGATAGAAAATTGCATTAACGTTTTTCCCGTTGGCACGAACTCCTTATGGACAATTCCCTTGGAATCGAGAAAACAAATGTTCATTTTTATTGCCATTTATGTCCTCACAACCATCTTTGAAATATTAAACCGAAACATTTACTCCGACCGCCAAGCGCATTGTTGTTGGTGCGCTTGAAATTGGATGAGCTAGCTAGACAAAGGGCCCTCGAGGCGATTTCTGCTCCCAATGAGAGTTTGTATATAAACGTGCAAAGCCGCGAGATCCCTTTGGTTAGGGTATAGATCGAGAGCGCCTTAGTCTTCTGAGGCTAACAAAGCCGCAGCTTTCGAATTTTGTGTGTGTCCTTACCGGACGTTGTTCATTAGGTATTCCCGCGTTGAGTCATGGTATTGTTTCGAGCCCTTTGCAGCAGCTATTTGGAAGAAGAAGTGGAATCATCTCAGCACTTTACTCTGCTCCCGCCGCTCTTTTAGACATTTTGGCTCTCATTTTACTGCTACACCTGTGGATATAGCAGATTAGACATCACAGACCTGATGGATTTGATCGAGAGCTTGAAGCGATTAATGGAACGCAATGAGGTCATCACTCGGCCGTCATCTTCCCCTGTCCCACTCGAAAAACTTCGTTTTTTTGTTTTAAAAATTGTGAAGAATTGAATATGGGATTCCGAGGGGCGGCCGCTATTAGAATTTTTTTTTCTTAAGTTTAGTGTTTCACCGAGATTCAAACCTACGTTCTCTCTGAATTCCGAATGGTAGTCACGCACCAACCCATTCGGCTTCGGCGGCCGCCATTAAATATAGAAAAGAATTTATTTTAAAAAACTTCCCTGACTGGCTTTATAGTAGTCCATTTTGTCAAGCCAATTCTTCTGCATATTTAAGAGAGTGTCGGCAATTACATCAAAAATGTCAGCTTTGATTTCATGTTCAACGTCTGATTCGTCCAAGTAGGATTGACGTAACATTTATTCTTAAAGGTGTCTCGCCAATCCTTGTATGCAGAGGTGGCTCTTAGCTTCAAGGCGAGCTTAGCGGCCGCGTCTATTCTGCACATCTGGGAATCTGTTTTAGCTTTCGGCTCCCTGACTAGGGGAGTCTTTTTCAGGCTGAACTATGCAATGTCAATAACTAAGGATGTGACGCTGGTACTCGGAGGTGATATCCACATTTTCCGCCTGACAGTCAGGCGGCCAAAAAATCGGAAAAGTCGACCACTTTCATGGTAGCTATGAAATACTGTACATCTTTTAAGGAGATGGCTGTTTCATTTCACACGAATGTAATATGGGTCCCAGGCCATTGCGACAGCGAAGGGAATTGTAGTGAGTATGAACCAGCGAAACTCGGCACCACAGTACTTAATGATTACGTAGTCCATTCCATATACATATAGTTTTACCTTTAAAGATACGCAGGCTACTTATTTTTGAGTAATAATTTTGAGTAATGGTCGACTGATGGTGCGACGAGCATACCTGCATGCCTAGAACTCCATAACAAGCGTTTGAGGCGTTTGGACTTGAAGCGCTTTCTTCAGCCGACAAGTCTTATGGTTAAATAAAGCGCCTGGGATGCTTGATGTGGAGTTCTAGCTTTAATACTTAGCGCACAGAATCTCGGCCGCCTCAAGAAAAATATATTCTTAGCAAAGTAATTTCGGTTATAACGAGGCACTGACACGGCCGGAGGCTGGGTGTGCACTCTCATAAATTTTACAGAAGTTATCACGATGAAGAAGAGGAAGTGATGATTTCGCAGCTGCTGTCTCACTGCTGTCCTGCTCTATCCAGACGAAGATTCGTCATTCTAAGTAGACAATTCTTCAATGAGTTGAATGATCTTAAAAATAAATAAATAAATGGCGCGAGCACTTCTGTTAAGTGTTTGGCCGAGCTCCTTCTCCTATTTGTGGCGTACGTCTTGATGTTGTTCCATAAATGGAATCTACAGTAATGGACCTATATTTTCAAGCCGACTCTGAAGGGCAAATGGTTTTTTATGAAGAGCTTTTCTATAGCAGAAATACACTCGGAGGTTTGCCAATGCCTGCCGAGGTGCAACCACTTTAGGAAAAAAAATGTCTGGTCTTTTGCGGTTTCATGCATGTAGATTCGAATCTACGCACTGCCGTATGATAGTCACGCACCAACCCATTCGTCTGCGACGGCCGATGGATGATCTCAGTGCTGTAGAAATCAGTGGTCTTCTGAAGGGTTTCATCAGTTCATACTAGTTTTGGGTGTCTATTTTGTAGTGGACCACTGTAGTCCAACCTAATCTCACGCAGCTTTTCGACGGCCAATTGAAAACTTCGTTTCGGCGGATTTTTCGTTTTCGATTTTAGATCCTCTATTTTTGTATTTTTCTACCAGCAAAGTAACCCATTTTGTAAGTTTGAATCATAAACTAAATTTTTCACTCAACATGCGTCTTATTTTAGTTGTTAAAAAAAAAGAGGTTGTCTGTAAAGTCGGTTTACTGACGATAGTTTAACGTGACAACGTCATAAAGAAATACTGATGGAATGGTTGAATTTTTCAAAAGAAAATTTTATTTTTATTTGTTTGATAGATATTTTGTATGGATATAGAGAAGGAGGTAAATGAATATATGCTCACTCAAGTAGGAGAGAGCCCTATGTCGAACGTTACCGAACGCGGGGGCCGATTATGCCTCTTTGTCGTTCGTTCCGCGCTCTCGCTTGCAGTTCAAGCAAGGTAACGACGCCTGAGCAAGATAACTACATCGAATTATAAGACGTTATCACGTCAAAAAAAACAACAAAAAAAAAACATTAATAACGCAACCGCCAAGCGCTAGATAGACCACCCTGTTTAATACATTTTTTCGGCTAAGGCAGTTGCTCTGATTGAAGATATTAAGCTATTATTTTACGGGCAATGATAATTACATTTTGTAAACAAAGCGGACAGCGGAGGCCAAGAAAATTACAGTAAAATTCATATCACTTATTTTACTAATGACCACAATCAGCCTATAAATGCCCTGAAGCACTAAGTAAGCCCATTGTTCGCTTAACTCAAATAAATAAATTTAATAAATGACGTCTTTTTATGAACAAAGGAATATGTCATTAACGCAGATAATACGAAAACAACAATAGTTTCCAGATAGAATTACAAAGGTGAGCGGAAAGAAAGCGACATGTGAGGCTTAAGTTTGCGGGCGTTTGAAAAAGGTATTTTCAAACTTATGGCATTTTGACACGAATATCCTAAAAGTAAGTACGAGTATTACATAACGCTTTGACTATATCTAAATGCACATGTTGGGGAGGGGAAAAAAGTAAATTCAAAGATTCAATAGCTCGTTAGTGAACCCAACGAGCCAACAAAAGAGCCAAATGTAGTGAGTTCTCCGCTTTTGTAAAGCACAATGGAAATATGAAAATGAAAAAAAAAATAAGGCATTAAATGAAAAGTAAAAGGAACACAACGAGCAAATAAGTAAACCTAGTTATAGTTTCTTAAGTACTTCCGCTTGTTTAGGAAACTTTTGTCTGCTCATTGCGCAAAATACGAGAGCGGTGGAAATACGAGTACTTAGCAAGAAAAAGAGCACCACACACATAGTTTGTTGATAAATAATAAACACAACAACAGCCACGAGCTGGTAGTAGAAGCGCAGCAGCAGCAGCAGCAGCGCGAGCAGCAATGACAGGACGATAATGGAGAAAATTGGGGGAAAAATAGAAAAGTTAAAAAAAGGGCGCAACGCTGATGTTGATGCGGACGATGACAAGAAAACGCGAAATAAAGAGCTGAGGCCAAGTTGAAACCTACGGAGCCAAGTAAGTTGAAGCGCTGAACTACGCTGAGACAAGTAAAGCCCGGTTGAACTATATTACATAAAAGTGTCTAAACTGGAGCAAAGATGAAGTAAATGCGAAAAAAAGTAAAAAGGCTCCAAAATGAAAAAAAAAGGCAAAAGCAAGCATAAAACAAAAGAAACCACCGCCGTTGGCAGCTAGAAAGAGAATAACTAAAGTAAGAAGAGAATAACTACGAAAAAATAACAAAAAAATCACTAAAAAAACAACCGAAGGGTATGCAAAGCAACATTAGTAACAACAGCTGAAATATACAATATAAAAGCAATAAAAAGGTAAAAAAGGCAAAGCAAATAGTAGAAGTAGGAAGAAAAAAAAAAATAAAAAAATAAAAATAAGAAAAGCAACAAAGCGCAACGTAACACAAACACAACAAATGACTGTAAAGTAAGAATGACAACACAGCAAAAAGATTTACTATGAACTTTAACGATTTACAACGGAAAAGTCAAAAGTATTACTAAATGGCAACATAAATAATAGAGCACATAACTGCGCATACATACATACATACATATGTACACATGAATGGCCATGCAGGAAAGTGTTAGGCGTCAAAAGAAGGTGTAAAGCGTGATGCAAAAGAGGATGTAGGGGATTTTCGCAGTTTCATAATTTTTGTTCATAAAGCTAGCAGCATTGCCATATTGCTAGCAGTTAAATATAAATTATGGTACAGTAGACGCTCACAAATTAGAACCACTTTGTTTTTAGGGTGATTCTAATTTCTGAAAAATTCTAATTCCTGGACGTTTTTTTATTTCAATAAAACCTTAAAATTTAAGTCAATTTGCATTGAAAAACTACAATGAAATTTTGTCTTACTAAATTTTATTCATAAAAACGAGAAAACATAAGGTAACAATCCAATATACATATATGTATTTATGCGCTAAGTCAAAAAAAGGTCCAAAAAACAAAAACTCCAATTACAGTAAATATATTTTTTTTTAATCAAAAATACATAAGAGATCGATACATATACATTAAAACAGCCAAAAATTAATCAAAAACTTCGTAACTAATTTGCAGGCATGTAGTCTGTTATTGTTGTTTGCTTCTTCCTTTTATTTGTTTCTGCAATAACAATCTCATTGCGAAGAGCTAGCAGATTGCTTGTGTGCTTTGCGGAAAACGATTCACTATAAGTACACCATTTTATTAAATTATTGACGCTTTCAATGGCTGTAGAAGTAGAGACAACTGGTAAGACCTCCCGGTCATCAAATTCGCTGCTACCTGAAGACTCATCATCGCTATTGAGATCATGTGCAGGGCCGTCATCAAGCACATCATTGTTCCATATTTCAATTTCTGGTATGCTAATGTTATTAGTTGGCTCTATTTCTGTTAAAAGTGCTTGAGCTGCCTGAAGAGCTCCATTGCAGTCTTGATCTTTTTGCAGTAGCTGTGCTAGTGGCACATCATCGTCATCACTTTCATACTGATCAGAGTCCCAGTTGTTCAACTTTGACCAGGACTTTTTTATTACTCTTTCTGGAACATCATACCAAGCTTGCTTTAATAGCATGATTGCATTTCGAATTGAAAAGGATTTCAAGCGAACCTTGAGGTCACCTCCTTCAGCAATTAATTGAGAAAGAAGCATACTTCTGTAGTTTAGCTTGGTTAACTTAATAGGATTCTGATCCATTGGTTGTAAAGTTGCTGTTACATTTGGTGTAAAGAAAAATGCAATTATATTTCCATCGTCGCTTTGAAGTTTCTCAATTGGTACATGAGCAGAGCAGTTGTCAATTAGCAAAATTGCCTTCGGAGGCAAATTATTTTCCTGAGAGAAACGAATCACCTGTAAATTGAAAATATTTTGGAATTACTGAACCTAAAAACAAAGTTTTTTCTTACCTCATGAATAAATATCTTGTGAAACCAATCATGAAAAATCCGAGATGTCATCCAAGCATTTTTTGAAAAGTTGTAATGGAGTGGATTATTGAATCCTTGGAAACTTCTTGGTTTTTTTGCTTTTCCAATTACTAATGGCATTAATTTATGTGATCCATCAGCATTTACACCAAGTAACACTGAAATTCGTTCCTTCTGGATTTTATACCCGGGGGCGGTTTTCTCGAAAAGAGAGACGTATGTTTTGTCAGGTAAACAACGGTAAAATAATCCGGTTTCATCTACATTATATATTTGTGACTCCATTAGCCCCATCTCATCGACTTTTGCACGAAATCTGTGAATAAACGGGGTGACTAAAGCAACATCGCTAGAGAGAATCTCGCCACCAATTTTTAAAAAACGTATTCCGTGTCGTTTTTTAAATTTGCTAAACCATCCATCACTTGCGCTAAATGTACTTTCATCTTTATCGGGATATTCCACTTTGAATATTTGTTTGGCTTTCTCCTTTAGTATTGGCCCAGTTAATGTACACTTTTTTTCGCGTTGATTTAAAAACCACTCATAAAGACTTGCTTTTATTTTTGGATATTCAGCGATATGCAATGATTTTTTGTTAGCCTTATGATAGGTATTAGAAACAGCGCTTAAAATTGATGATTTCATAGATTTGATATAGGTGATTGCAGATTGCTCCACATGAAATTCTAGGGCTAACCGCTTCCCTTGAATACCTTGGTCAAGCTTTTCCAAGATCTGCACTTTGGTTTCCAAAGACAAAGTATTTTTCTTACGTTTATTTGGCATTTCAACGAACGACTTTTACTTTTAAGCAAACAATGCCGAAACACGTGCACGCGAATCGAATTTCAAACAAAAACTACCAAAAACTGTACAGATAGCGACGAAAATCCAACGACTACCGAGCGTAACATGAATAAATTGGGGATTCCCCTTTTTATATCTATTTTGCAACAAAAAAACAAAATACGCTCTGAAATTCTAATTTCAGAGCGTGTAATGTATTCAAAAAGTTGATTCTAATTTCTGGAAATTCTAATTACTAAGAGTTCTAATTTGTGAGCGTCTACTGTATTTCGAAATTCGAAATTTACAAAACTATTTACCGAATTCTTTGCAAATGCGCAACTCATTTTTATTTTCTTTATATAAGTTTGCGAAGTTGAGCTTGAACTGAAGCAAAGAGAGTTGAAAAAAAATATATCTGCAATTTTCAATCTTGTATCGTAGATAAAAGGTGGTTCAATTTCAAGAGCCGATGTTGAATGTGAACCACACCTAAATGTCAATTTTTTTCATGCATTTCATTTGACTTTTTTCAATTTCAGACTAATTCAATTTGAACCATGGAAAGATACGCAATCGAGCAACGCGTTAAAGTTATTCAGGCTTATTATTTATTATATCGAAGAAAATCATCTTCAGTGATGAGGCACATTTTCACCTCAGTGGATTCGTCAATAAGCAGAATTGCCGCAATTTTGTGAATGATAATCCAAAAGAGATTGCCGAAAAACCAATGCACCTACAAAGAGTGACTGTTTGGCACAGTTTATGGGCCGGCGGCATCGTTGGGCCGTATTTTTTCCAAAATAAGGCCGGTCAGGCAGTTACTGTGAATAGTGTTCGCTATCGTGAGATGATATCGAACTTTTTATGGCCCGGATTGGAATATATAAATGTGGACGATATGTGGTTTCAACAGGACGGTGCCACTTGTCACACAGCTAACGAAACAATGGCTTTTTTGCGCGAAAAATTTGATGGCCGAATAATCTCACGTCGCGGCGATGTCAATTGGCCGCCAAGATCATGTGATTTGACACCCTTGGACTTCTTTCTTTGGGGTTATTTGAAAGAAAAGGTGTACGTCGCTAAGCCAGCAACAATTTAAGAGCTAAAGGATGAGATAATTCGGCACATTAACGGCATAGAACCTCTATTATGCCTCAGCGTAATCGAAAATTTGGACCATCGGAGCGAGGTGTGCCGCCAAGGCCGCGATATTTTGTTCTAAACGTAATTGAGCCATACCAATATTATTATAATAAAAAGAAATGACAATAATTTCTTAAAAAAATTGTATTTTGTTCAAAATCAACACCGGCCCTTGAAACTTAACCACACTTTAGATAAGGAACTATTTATTTGTATTTGGTGGTCTTTGGAGGTGGCGAGGCCGCGGTGGCTATTTGGGCGATGTTTTGTTTCATACGTAATTGAGCCATACCAATATTATCATAATAAAGAGAAATGACAATCATTTTCTAAAAAAATTGTATTTTATATTATTAAAAATCAACACCGGCTCTTTAAACTTAACCACCCTTTATATGTATTTCGATAAAGATTCTCTAGTACAGTCAAAAGGCTAGATTAGGTTAGGTTGTGTTGAGTGGTTTTGGCCTGAATAGTCCCATTGTGATACCACTGCAGCTCGTACTTTACACTTCTCTGAGTCTTCTCGGGACCAACCCACCTGTAGGTTTAATTAATTTAATTTTGTTAATTTCGGCAACTTTATTTGAGAGATCTCTTCAATGCTTTTTCAATTCCGTGGAAAGTCTTTTTCTGTCTATGCAATGCATTCTCTTGTTTAATATCTTGACACTTTCCCCAAAAGTCATTATGTAGTACCACCAGTCTATTTGCATGCCTTCCAATTAGACAATGCCCTGCTAGTATCCCCATCGTATTTCTCATATCCCCTTGCTTGAGATTCAGTAGCTATTTTGTGCGGCCGTGATTCCGTTTTGGCCAAATTTGCCTGGTTATTTGACAAAGAATGTGGTGGCCTATGCGGTAGCGTAGGGTCTCGACAAGACTCAGTGTTGCGTTGGTTTCGTTAATCTTTATTTGCTCTCTGTCAGGGTAGGTGATTAGACTGCCGCTACCAGTCCTAAATAATTGGAATGCCCACCTGTTGTTGCTTAGGAACAAGGCCTTCTAACTGTTTAGAGCGCCATCTGTGTTTCACATTTTTCTGTCAGAAGGATCACACAGATGGTTGAGGACTTCGCTAAATTTTGGTGTGTCTGCGCATTATCTGGGGGAAAATTTCGTGTCGTTTCTTCCCTTGTAAGCTCTTCTGCTTTGCTATTATCGCTATCGGTGTATTTGCTACTAAAGAAAGCTTATCATTTGAAGAAATTACAAATATTGTTCCGATATGCATTCCAATAAGTTCATACGAATGCAAGCCTATGACACCCATATGTTCGTCATGGCCGTTGAGTCTTGAAAAGCAAACAAAGTAAGTTCAAGAGGACACTAAGATTCGTGCATTTGGTTGCTCACTTTTAACCCACACCTGAGGATATATCATATATCATAGCTATTTAGCATTTACACATCCGCAGCTCCGAATCATCATCATTCAAATATCTCTCAAAAGACCAGTTCTTTTTCTTCCACCCTTTTGCACTTGTTGGCACCACAATTGGCATACTATCCGCCGTGTACCAAACCTAACCTGACCAAAAGTATTTGTTTCAACTATTTTGTTTCTGGAAATAAAAACACATAACTCATGTTACACAAATATATAATAGAAAGATTGTCGGACTACTTTGTTTTAAAGTAAATATTCGTAATTAATTTCATGTTCAAAAGTTTAATTTCCTACAGGCGTAGTGCAAATACACACCGGTACATATAAATATGCAAGCTTATTGAGATTTTCCAGCATATCTTACTGGGTTATTTTTGCATTTTATACTTGCGCATGTACAAACTTCCCTACCAGCTGAACAATGAAATAAAAAAATTCCTACACACACATACATTTTTACACAACAAAGGTGTAAGCACACACATTCATACATATGTGCACATACTCGCATAAGCTCGCCAACGACATCACTATTTTACTATGCAGTTGACATCGATGCTAAGTCGACAGCACAGTCGTCGAAGCGCACATATAGTGGAATAGTAGCGAAATTGTGGGAGAGGAGAAGTGGTGTGCTTTTAATTCGGCCAAATGTTGGAAGCATTGTTGTTGGTTGTTACTAACAGTTTGGTTTGTAGGAACCAATAACCAAATGGCTGCTTAGTTGCTGGCTCTGCCTTGACTACGAACATATAGAGTACAGTGCGCTGCTAGTGAGCAAATGACTAACTCCAAAGTCAGCGCAGTCGGCTCTCATTGTTGCTCTCGTTTGACATACCCATAGCCTGGGGGATCGTGGCTTACAATTTGAACGTACTATGTATGAGTGCAACACTGTGGATTGGAAAAAAATTCCCTAACCATTTTGAACCCAACAAATCTGGAGCAACAATAAATGCACAAAAAGTATTAACTAAAAAGGCGATATGAATTTGCACAGAGCGCCATAAAATTGCTGCAACATAATGACGAAAAAGTGCAACACGATAAACAGGAAAAATAATAGGAAAAAGTATAAACAAGAAAAGGGGGAAATACTTTGAGGGAAAATAATAACAATAACAAAGAGAAAATACAAAAACGTATACGAGTATGTGTCGTAACAGTTTGGTCCCACACAGTTGTGCAGCAAATGAAATTAGTGCAACAAATGGGCACAGAGTGTCACGTATAATCTTTATGAAAAAAAAAAACAACGTCAATTGTGTTATAAGGCAGTGAAACTGCAATTGAACAGCAAGAAAGTACTCCAAATGAGAGCATCAAAGGGATGCTTCCTGAGCGCTCCATTTTTTCGGAAATCTGACATACAAATGTGCCCCCCTTATGTGCTTTTCCCTTTAAGCGTTTTTGTTGCAATTGCAGCTGATTGTTAACGCTGTTTGCATCCTCGCTTGTTGCTCTTGTTGTTAGGCTTTCTTAGTAAGATCTGATGGGAAATTATTGAGAAGCTGCAAAAAGGCCTAGTCAGACCTTCTATATGGATAACTGCGCAACCAAATTATATTATACAAACTACCAAAAATTACAAGCCTTCTCATATAAGAACATATTCTTAGGCTCTCAACCATTAAATGGGTTAAAAAAATAAATATCCGCCATTAGGTGTCTAGCATTGGTATGTCGAATGGAATAGTTTTTTTAAACCTAATAACCTCTGAATCCAAGTATGGCTTTATCAGCTTAAGAAATCTGTTTACGAGTATGCATTTGAGGTGTTACCTCTTTACCGGCTTATATGCTTATGGGTTGCCCTGGGTGGCAGTAATGTGCGTGGCAACAAAATCAGCTAATAGCTAACGGTGAAGTGGGCGGACGAGTATATGGTACGTAAGTGCTGCACCACATGAGTGGGTAGCAAGAATATACTCGGCGTTCGCTGGCAGTGGTAGCTAACCTGATATGCAGCACAAAAGCGAAAACCAAAAGCAAAATTACTAAAAGCAAAGTGGTACTAATAATAGGGTAACTAATGCAATTATGAAATGCTAGAAGCGCACGAGGAGAAATAGTCAGAAGCATTTTTGTAAATTGTTGTTATTTGAATGGCTGAATTGCGTGCCTTTAATGAAATATAATGAAATAAACTAACGTACAAAAATAATAATAATAAATCAGGAAATTAAATTAAATTAAAAATTTTACAAAAACAAAAAAAAAACAGTAAAATTAAGTGAAATAAAATGAAGAAAAATGAAATGGTAAAATAAAACTAATGCAAGCCAATAAAATAAAATAGAGTGAAAATAAAATAAAGTGAAAAAATAAAATAAAATAAAATAAAATAAAATAAAATAAGCTGAAACGGAATAAAAAATAAGCTGAAACGGAATAAAAAAATAAAAATTAAATAAAGTGAAATTAAAAAAAAAAAATTAAACAAAATAAAATACGGCTACATTTTATAACAAAAAAAAATTGAAATAAGTTAGAATAAAACATTTTAAGATGGAATAAAATAAAGCAAAATTAATTAAAATAAGGAAAAATTAGATAAAATAAAATGAATTAAAAAAATAAATAATGTAAAAACAGAAATCAAAACAAAGTATCCGCATAAACTAAAATAAAATAAAATAATTTTAAATAAAAAAATTAAAAAAAGAACGACAGTTAAAACAAAAATATAATAAAATAAATAAATGTAGTATTAAATAAATTTGACTTAAATATAACATATTAAAAAATGTAGTGCAACAAACTAAATAAAAAATAATAATTAAAACAATGAAAAAGTAAATAAATTAATTGATTAATTAAAATAAAGAAAAAGTAATAAATAAATAATGAAAAGGTAAATAATTTAAAATAAAGAAATATTAAAAAAAATTTACCCGTACAAACTAAAATAAAATATAAAAAAAAAATAAAAAGGAAAGAAAATTAAATAAAATATGTAATAAAAAATTCAATAAATTTTACCCAAATTATAAAGTATTAAAAAAAGGTAGTACAATAAATTAAGATAACGAAAAAAATTAGATTAAAAGAAAATATAATTAAAATAAGTGAATAAATTTAAAAAAAAGGTATAAATAAATAAAGGTAAATAAAATAAGATGAATTAAAATGCAAAAAGGGAAAATTAAATAAAGTAAAGTTAAAATAAAAGGTAAAAAATCTACAATAAAAAAGCGACATTTTAGTAAAAAAAATTGAAATAAGTTAAAATGAAACAAAATGAAATAAAGTAATAAATTAAAATAAAGAAAAATATTAAATAAAATATGTAAACAAAAATTAATAAAATAAAATTAAGATAAATTAAAATAAAATAAAGTAAAATAAAATAAATTAAAATAAAGAAAGAAAATTAGTTGAATAAAATTAATAAAAAAATTAATAAATTTGACTTTAAAAATAAAATGACGAACTATTAAAAAAATTTATTGTAGTAAAATAAATTAAAATAAGGAAAAAAACTAAATGAAATAAAATTTTCAAAATTAAAGTAAAATAAATTCAATTTTATTAATAAAAAAATAAAGGCTGTGGTAAAATTAAATAAAAATGGATAAAATGAAACAAAAATAAGTGAACAAATTGAAAAATATAATTAAAATAAGCTATACATAGTATAAAGTTAAATATAATAAGTTCAAATAAAATCCAATAAAAATAAAAAAATAAAATATAAGAAAAAATAAAGTAAAGTAAATGAGGAAATTAAAATATATTAAATAAAATAAAGCTACATTTTATAAAAAAAATTAAATAAGTTGAATTGAAACAAATTAAGATAAAGTGAAATAATTAAAATAAATTAAAATGGAATAAAATAAAATGAAATCAAATAATATAAAATAAAGAGAATCAGCCTTACACGATCTTGTTAGCAAGAATGAAGTCGGGCTGGAAGCTGACGAACACATAATGGGCGTGTTCGTGGACCTTGAGGAGAGACAATGTGCCTGTCGTGCTTGGAGGAGGCGGATAGCACTGAGCCCTTTCTCTGTGAGTGTCCTGCTTTTGCTAGAGTGAGGCTACGAGTTTTGGGTTCCGATGTCGTAAGACTGAGTAATATTCGTTCTCTAAAACTGCAGGATATCTACAGATTTGCCAAAGAATCTCTAAAATTCCCACTGGACTAACTATATCTATCTCTGTATCTATTCTTTCCTATCTCTTTCTCTGATACTTTTCTCCTTCCCCCTGACTAACTACCCTCTTTCCAGAGTTCTAAATACAATGGGCCTTTTAGCCTGAGTGTTTAAGGAGCCACGAAATTTCCTGGTGCTCCTTAAAAATTAATTAATAAAATTAAAATAAAATAATAACGTAAGCAAAAAAAAAAAAATAAATAAATGAATGTAAAACAAAAAAAAAAAAATTATTGAAATAAAGAAAATAAAGATAAAAAAATTAAAAAAAAAATTAAGTAAAACAAAGAAAAGAAAACTAAAAAAAATTATTTAATGTAAAAAAATAAAAAAACTAAAATAAAATAAAGGGGAAAAATATTAAAAAATCAAAATATGACGTAATAAAGTAAAAGAAAAAAAAAAGAAAATTAACGAAAAATAAAAAGAAAAATTTAATAACAAAAAAAAACCAACAATAAATTAAAAAAGAGAATTAAAAAATTTAATAACAAAAAAAAAATAATAATAAATGCAATACCACAAAATTTAACTAAAAACAAACAAAAAATAAACAAAAGATATATAATTCAAGTGAAATAAAAAATTCAATAAAAGCAATAAAAATATGCAATAAATTCAAGGAAGTTATAATTTTCGTGTGTTCTTTCTTTTCATTATAACCATAACATATTTCTTGATTAAAATACACAAACACACACACATTGCTTTTGCTGCATTGAAGTGCTATTTTTAGAGTCACGTAGAGCAGTTTGCACCTTTCACGCCAATCGGTTTGCATATAAAACTCCTTTTAAGTTAAAGAGAAAAAAGAAAATACCACCTACCAAAAGCACAATAAATCAACGCAAACGTAAGCAAGTGAATGTATGTATGTATATATGTAAATACATATATATGTGCATATAAGAACAGACATTTTTTTATCAACACCCATGAAAGTAAAGATGTATTCTTTTCAATTTATTGCTTTCTCATTTGGTGCTCAATATACAGGTTGCTTTGTTATTGCAATCACTTCTTTTATAACAAATTTTGGGGTATAGGATTGTTTTAGTAAACATAAAACGCAAGTTTGCAATTATTTTTACAATACTTAGGGTAGTTTTTTTGTACAAATTCACATTACACTTTTTATCGTACGACTTTATATTAATTTTGGCATTTCATGAAAAGTAAAACATAAGAAATATTTACATAAACTCTTTCTTTCTATATTTTTTAGAATTTAACAGAAAAATATTTTCAATGAAATTAAAGTTGGCTGTTGATCTGGCAAGCAAATCGATAGAGGTAAGTGATGATTTTGTTAAATATTATTATTATAAAATTTGAAATTGCTACCCTACTGCTGTTACCTGTTTAGCATGCCTTGAACCTACTATACCTTCTGCTCAAATATGAACGAGACGTTATCAATAAAACGGTCCGCGGATGACATATGGCAAAAATAAATTTTTTGTTTTTTGGTAGGACTGTTATAAGCTTACATGGCAAATTTCAGTGTGATATGTCACATAGTTTGTTTTCTGTGCTACTGTAAACAAGTCAAGCTCGAGTGTGTTCTTCGTTTTCTCTTTAATGACTTCAATTGTCTCAAAATGTTTTCCACGGAGCGGCAACTTGAGCTTGGGAAACACGAAAAAGTCACATGGAGCCATATCAGGCGAATACGGTGCTTGCGGAAGGATATTAACATTATTTTTGTTCAAATAATCGCGAACAAGACGTAATGTGTGAGCTGGTGCATTATCGTGATGCAAGAACCATGACTTGTTGTCCCACAATTCCTTCCTTTTAAGACGAATGTTCTCGCGCAAACGCTTTAAAACATCTAAATAATATTCAGCGTTAACCGATCGGCCTTGCGGAAGGAACTCCGAGTGCACCACACCTTCGTAATCGAAAAAAAAAAACAGTCAGCATAACCTTAATTTTTGAGCGACTTTGGCGTGGTTTTTTGGGTTGATGTACGGCCCTCTTTGAACGATTTGTACCACTGGAAAACACGTGCACGCGATAGAGCAGAGTCCCCATAGGTTGTCTGCAACATTTTTAAGGCGTCTGAAGCCGAAATTTTGTTGGAATAACAAAATTTCAAACAAATTCTTTGTTCAACTTGAATTTCCATCGATAAATTCGAAGAACACACTCGAGCTTGACTTGTTTACAGTAGCACAGAAAACAAACTATGTGACATATCACGCTGAAATTTGCCATGTAAGCTTAGTCCTACCAAAAAACAAAAAATTTATTTTTGCCATATGTCATCCGCGGACCGTTTTATTGATAACGTCTCGCTCATATTTGAGCAAAAGGTACATTTTGAGTTGTGACCCTTTTGTATTTAGGGTGCGATATGTTGACCTAAACTGACTCATTCACTTTAACAAACTCTTTACCAAAAGTTTCAACATTCCATAGATCTCAAAATTATTAAATATTCTTCCAAATGTGTTTTGCTTCTACGCAGAAAACCACGCGTTACAAAAAATGTTTCCCTGTTACAAAGCTTGTGCTAATCATCGGCAAAATTATTTACTTTTACTTGTTCGCCTTGGGTCTGCAGATTGAGATTCTAAAAAATCTGTGCCGTACGAGACTTTAAATAATGCCAAGTGTAAATACTAGTTTCCTACGCCTTAAAATCGTATTGCACCAAAGAAGTCTGCTTTCAGAAACAAAAAAAAAAAAACAAATAGAAACACAAGTTCTCAGATAAACGAAAACTTCGATTTTGTTGAGGACGTTCGAAATCTTCTTGCTTGAAACATTTCTGGTGCCTAGCACAACTTTTAACTTGAACTTTGTCGCTGACTGCATTCGATACGAGCTGAGGTATTCAAGAAAATGTATCAAGCACGGATTTTCTAAACCCAAATTGGCTAATCAATACTTAAATCTCGCTTTGCAATGGCTGCTCGTATTTTTACTTCTATTTTTAGCCTACTTGTACAAGTATTTTGAACTCGCTTGAGTGCCTTGCCTGTAGAGTCGAGCAGCTTAAAATTACCTTACAACGTTTCTGATCTGCGATTTTTTTTCAGAGAAATTTTTTAAATCTAACCAAACCTAAGCTGGTTATGGTCACTTCAAAAATTTGTAAGTTTATGTATTTAAAATACACTAAACTTTCTAAACTTTAAAGAGTCATTCAATCTGCCAATTTCTGCAGGGTTAAGTTTTCACTTTTTTCAGCTGGTATTTGGCTGAAAAGTCATAAAAGTAGTCATAAAAATTAAATCGAATGAAGAGCTTATGTTTTATTGGTCATTAATTTTTTTTTTCAAAAGTCATAAAAACTGGAATTAGGTTTAAATACAGTTGTATGAACCGAGTAAAATCGCAAAAACAAAAATAACAAAAAAAACTCGCAAAAAAAAGGCACATGAAAATTTTTAATTCTTCATCAACTTAAATTTCCAATAATAGCCGCTATGAAATGTCTCTCGATTTCAATAGAAATAATGGCAACAACTGCTGACGAAAATAAATGTATTGCTGTGTAGAAAAACACACAAACTAAATTCAATACTTCTTGGCCGGCAAAGATGGAAAATGGTGGGGAATATGCCACATGACTTGCTTCTTCTTCTTCCTTTTCTACGATGGCAGCAACTATTATATTTACACGCCTCAGTGCACACAGCCCCAAGTAGTAGCCAATAATAGAAGAAATAACAGTAACAACAAGAACAATAATAATAACAACAAACAACACCTAGTTTTAGCCACTGCTGACGAGTTAGCAGCCGCCAAAAGTCAACGAAAGAAAAAATGTAAAACAGGCAACAAAGCAAAGCTAAGCAAATGCAAAGTAGTCAGCACGTTGAAGTGCGCTGTTGTTGCTGTTGTCCGGCAAAGGCGAAAAAGATGTAAAATGTATATGGAAATTATGGTGTCGTCGTCTTCGTCGTCTTTGTCATCGTCGGTTAGTTTGAGGTCATTCACATCGACGACGACGCGTCCACGAGGCGGCCGGCTTGGACCGGTGAAGTGAAGTGAAGTGAAGTTTAGTGGATATCTATGCGAGTGAGTGTACCACGTCTTCGTGCGAGTTTAGCTATCGAGTTGCCGGTTATCGTTGTTTGGCTTTGTTATTGTTATTGTTATGGTTAATACCAACCAGCCAGCCAGCTAGCCAACTTACTAATCTGTGTTGCCACTGCTTTTGCTGTTGCCGTTGTTGTTGCAGCGGTGGCTATCACCGGCTGCTGCTGCCAACGCCACCGCCAATTACAGTTTGTTGGTATTGCTAGTTTATATTCATATTTGATTGTGGCTTAATGTTGCTTTTCCCTGCTCGTTCCCGCAATCGCGCGCACTCCCGCGTTTGCTTCCGTTTTTCATTGCTGCTCTGGCGCTTTGGCGGTTTGGCGCTTTAGCTCCTCCAGCTACATAATTCAGCTTCAATGTGTAATTGGAGTTGTTGCTGTTGTTGTTCTTTTGCATACATAAGTGATGCAGCTAGGCAGGAGGGGTACGAGAAAGGGGAGAGAAACTAGCAGCAGCAGCCGCCGCAGGTAATGACCAACTTCAAACTGCGCACGAAGAGCCAATCGAGAAAAAATAGTCAAGAGCCAATAGTTGTTGGCGGCAATAACAACTTCGTTTTTTCCTGCTTCTTTGTTGCTTTTTTTTTTGGCGCTGTATTGACCGGTTTCTATTGCTGCTGTTGTGGCATACATGCAGAAGTTCAACACAGTTCAGTTAGCGATATAAAAATACACACATTAACAGATACACACACACACATTTACATATATATAGATAGTGCACACATACATACATATAAAGGCAAAGAAATTTGTTAGCGAAGACCACTTTTGTATTGGTACTTTTTAAAGTACGCAAATTATTTATGCAGCTTCGAACGATGTGAGAAATGTGGCTACAAAACGACTTCAATGAACCAGCAAAGGGTTACAGAGGCCAACCAAATTATAACGAACTATGTTTCTATAAAAAAACAGTTCTTCAAAAAAAAAAAAAAACAAGTTATTGCTTCGATTTTCGCAAAGTCGCTACTGCAAGAAATACTGAATTTCTTCACACCGCCTTAGCCCTGGTGCTTTAGTTTATCAATGGCAGGCGTGCGTAAGGGCAAGCGCGTTTTAGCTTAGCTACCGAAGCCCTTTTTGGCATCAAAGAAATACCTAAGTTGGTCTCTTTTGTCCCTTTTATCAATTTTTCCCTTTTGTCTCTTTTGTTTAAATACATATTTTCCCTTTGGTATACTTTTAGCCTTTTTCGAACTTTTTCATTTCGAAAGTCAAAAGTTTGCTGGCCCCGACTCCACTCCTTCTTTGCCATCGGCGCCGTATCTTCTTACAAGCAGGAAACGGAAATTACTCCGACGCGGAATAGAATTCACTTTGAACTGTTGTTGGCTTTCATGGCACGTGAAGTTTGTGAAGGTGTAGCGCAAATAAAGGACGATCGAAAAGTTTAGCGCAAAAAAACAAAAAACAAAAATCCAAATTGCAAAGAAAATTTATCGTCGATAAAAATTGGATTTTGCTTAAAATGAAAAAAACAAAAAACAAAAATGTATGAAAAAATAATGAGATAAAGCGAAGAAACTGAAGTTGTGAAAATCGATATTACGGGCTATGTGAAGTTAATAATCACATAAAAAATAATTTTTCAATGTTACAATGTTTCAGTGTTCAAATTGCTTCGCTGTTTTCTCCTACTAGTCAGGCATTGAATGGGCATTTGAAATTGCACGAACTCAAATAAAAAAAAGTTTTCAGCTTTTGGAAAGAATTATTATTTCAGTAGTTGTTTCAATTTAATTTCAAGTACTTGATCGAGCGCTTCCATATCAAGTGATACAAGTATTCTTGACATTGCCATAATTTTTTCTAAAGATTGGTTTACTTGTAGGTTTTGAGTAGAATAAGCAGTACATGGAGTTTTTACAGTGAAATATCTTCGATTCTTTTTAACATTTTTACACATTTGTTTCTAAATTTATTAAGTAGAATATAGTTTGTAAAAGAATATTTTATATTCTTGCAAAGTTTTCTGAGAATTTATTTCCTTTTTATTATTATTATTTTCAGATTTATGCAATATTGAAAAGTTTGATATGGAGTTTTCTACAGTGAAATATAATCGATACTTTTTAAGATTTTTAGAATATTTTTTTTTATTAGGTAAAATATACTTTTTAAAAAAATGTTGGACATTGTCGTAAATTTTTCTGAAAACAGATTTAATTGTTAGAAGAAGTAAACTGAACAAAATTTGAAAAAAATACATGTAGTAATTTTGAGATTTATTCCATACTAAAAGTTTTGGTACGGAGCTTTTTCAAATGCAATATCTTCCTTTTAATATTTGTAAGCCTTCTTTCTAATTTTTTAACTAAAATACACTTTTTAAAAGAATAACGATAAATTATGAAGTAAACCGAAAAAATTAAAAAAAATTTTAATTATTCTGGAAACTAATTTTTTTTGGGGCCCTGTCTTTAATGAGAAGAAAACGAAAAAAAATTTTGAAAAAAATTAATAATTTTAAAATTTATTTCATACTAAAAGTTTTGGTACGGAGTTTTTTATAATTTTTTATTTATTTTTTAAGTAAAATCTCCCTTTTAAAAAAAGTTACGATAAAATTCAAAATTCTTTTATTTGTGCGCTAGGTATTTTAGTGAACTGAAAAATTAAAAAAATTTTTTTTAATTTTTCTTAAAACTAAATTTTTCCGGGCCTTGACTTTAATAAGAAGAAAACTAAAAAAAATTTTTGAAAAAGTTTAATAATTTTGAGATTTATTTCATACTAAAAAATTTGATACGGAGCTTTTTAAAATGAAATGTCTTCGGTTCCTTTTAATATATGTATGCCTTTTTTCTAATTTTTTAACAAAAATACTCTTTTTAAAAAAATTAGGATGAGGTAAGAAGTAAACCGTAAAAATTAAAAAAAAAATTGTATTATTCTGAAAACTATTTTTCTTTCGGGCCTTAACTTTAAGAAAAAGTAAACTTAAAAAAATTTTTTAAAAATTTAATAATTTGGAGATTTATGTCATATATATTTTTTATATAATTTTTTTCTTTTTTATAAATCTTTTTCTTTTTTATATAAAATCCCCTTTACGATAAAATTCAAAATTTGTCTATTTGTAGGTTATTACAATTAGAAGTAAACCGAAAAAACTTAAAAAAAAAATTTAAATTATTCTTAACCCTAAATTTTTCCGGGCCTTGACTTTAATAAAAAGTAAACTAAAAAAAAATTTGAAAATTAAATAATTTTCAGACTTATTTCATACTAAAAAATTTGATACGGAGCTTTTTAAAATGAAATGTCTTCGGTTCCTTTTAATATTTGTATGCCTTTTTTCTAATTTTTTTTTGTAAACTAAAATACACTTTTAAAAACAATTACGATAAAGTAAGAAGTAAACAGAAAGAATTAAGAAAGTTTTAAATCATTTTCAAAACTAATTTTTTTGCAACCTTGACTTTAAGAAAAAGTAAACTAAAAAAAAATGTTTGAAAAAATTTTATAATTTTGGTGCAGAGTTTTTTATAATTTTTTTATTTTTTAAGTCAAATCCACTTTAATAAAATTCAAAATTCGTCTATTTGTAAGCTTGGTTATAATTAGAAATAAACTGAATAATTAAAAAAATTTAATTTATTCTGAAAATAATTTTTTTCCGGGCCTTGTCTTTAATTAGAAAACTAAAAAAAATTTGTGAAATTTAATAATTTTGATGATTTATTTAATACTAAAAATTTTGGTACGGGGTTTTTAAAAGGAAATGCCTCCGGCTCATTTTGATATTTTTATACATTTCTTCGTTTATTTTGTAAGTAAAATCCACTTTTTAAAAAAATGGCACATATTTCTGAAACTTTGTCTATATGTTGTTTTGACTATAATAAGAAGTAAATTGAAAAAATTAAAAAAAAATATTTTTTTAGCATTTTAATTATTATTTTTTGTTTTTTAAGTAAAATACATTGGAATAAATTGGAATGCGTCGTAAATTTTTCTAAAATCTGTCTATTTTTAGGCTTGACTATAATATGAAGTAAACTGAAAAAAAATTTGAATTTTTTTTTTATTATTTTAAAATTTATTCAATGTTGAGAATTTTCGTAATTTTTTACAGTGAAACATATTCGGTTCTCTTAACAGTTTTTGCGGAAAAAATACAATTTTTTTACTAAAATATTTTTCGAAATTTTTTTGTCATTTATGAATTTTTTTATGAATAGCTTAAACTATGCAAATTTGATAACGAGATCTTCAAAAGGGACGCAAGGAAAAATTTTCCGCAAAAATTTTCAACAGAAACTCTAATTTTTTGGCGGATATTTTTTAAAATATATTTTATCCTAAATACACAAAAAATGAAAAAGTGAAAAAGAACTGAAACAATTTTGAGCAAAAAAAAATGTATTTCGTAAAAATATATTTTACCACAAAAATTATAAGAAACCAAAAATGTATAAAAATATTAAAAACAATTAAAGATATTTGAATTTAAAAATCTTGATACAAAAGTTTTTCACATTGAATAAATTTGAAAAATTATTTAAGTAAAATTTGTTTTTATTTCGTTTTAATTGTCACTATATTCAAGCCTACGAATAAACCAATTTTTAGAAGAATTGGTCGCAATGACTAACATTTTTGAACAAAACGGCTTGAAATCGCTCAATAATAAATTTGAAAATTAAACAAAAATCGTTGTTTATAAATTCATTGCAGTTCTGACTTTGTTCTTATTTGTTCCCACTAGAGTTTCTTTGCCACATGTCGTCAAAAATCAGCTGTTTTAAGATAATCTTGAGACGGTTTACATGTACTCATACGAGTATATGCGAGTTTAAGGTTTCAATACAGAGTGCGTGAAATGTAGAAAGAGCCTTTTTTAAGCCAAACATTCTCCGATCTACTTTTCTAATAGCGTCAAATGATTTTTTAAACCCAAAAAAAAAAAATATATATATATATATAAATAAAAAACAATGTCGGATTTATTTATTCGTTTCATCTCATTTCCAAAAATATAGGTACATTTATGTGTTCAGCGCACCCTATATTCCCTTAAATGGATTTCTTACCATCAAAGTGGTGACAAAACAGGACAAAGACAAAATCGTTGAAAACTGCTGATTTGGTGACATTTGGAGGAGTGGAAGGCGAATATCTTCTTGTCTAAATTGCAGCGGCGCCTCACGACGCGTTCGAATAATTTCTACCTGATTGCTGTTCGTGCTGGCATAGCCTGCACCCCCACATGGCTGGCTTAAACTTCTTCACTTCAAAAGCAGTTGTTGCTTTGTGTGCGCGATTCTCTTTCCTTTCAAAGAATTACTTAAATGCTTTTGTTTTCACATTTGCCAGCCAAAATTTGTTCGCCTTTCATTTACTTTCTTTCACTGACATTTTTGTTCAACTCATTTTGTGGGGATTGTGACTGGGTGCAACAAGGCGGAATAAGGTGAGTGAAGACAAATTGTTGGAACAATAAGTACGTGAACGTGACTGGAAATTATTGAGTAGTTGCACGTACAAATGCCACAAACAAAAAGCGCGCTCGTAGACACATACATATGAATATAGTGAATACAAATAAATATTCGTGAAAATACATACCCGCACACCCCAACAGGAAGCTTACACAATTTCGCGGCAGTGAGCTGTCACCTGCACCACAACACGTAAATGGCGTCGACGTTGAACTCATACTAGTGTAGCAGGACGTGGACCTGTGGGGAAATCGAATGGTAATGAACTGATCTGTTTGTGGTGAATTGGGAACTTAATTGGAACTAGTTTATCATCGACTAGTTCGCGACTAGTTCCCGACTAGTTTCTTACTCTTTCCATTTAAGCAAATAGTGATTTTTACACGATGAGGTTGCACAAAATATCTGTTGTTCTCCTTACATAAAATTTTCATCAATTCTAAAGAAGTAAAAAGTTCGAGTGATCTAATCTAAATACGCTGCACATCCTTCTCTCGATAGAAAAAATACATAATTTTTCTGTACGAGCCATAAAATCTAGGTACCATCAGATGCTTCCCGAAATTATTTATAGCTGATTTAAGAAATCACAGGGTGTAGCATTTCGGGGGCGGAGTACCGTGCTCCATATTCAATGAAAAAATCAAATTCATCCTTTGTGATACCATTGTAAGGGAAATAAGGTGAAGGAAACCGATAGTACGAAAGGAGAGAGATGAGAGGGTGGTGAAAGGAGGGGGTTCAAGTATTTTTGGATTATGAACGATGACTAAGTTACGGCTGTGTCACCAAGATGCCTAAATCTTAATTTCGCGATAGCAGGACAGCTAAGGAGAAGGTGCTGAGATGATTCCACCTCATTCTTCATACAGTTGACGCAAAAAGAACTCGAAGTAATTTCAAGTAGCATGGCATGCACATTTCGCGTATAGTTTCCTCTGAGGACACCCACGAAATCGGAGAGCTGAGATTTTGTTAACTTCAGAAGATACCTCGAATCCCTCTATTCTCGAATCCCTCATCCAGACGTTTCCAGAAAGGTTTCGTGACCTAACTAGTTTGTGTGCCTGCCCAGCGCTCGCTGAGTTGACGCGAATCCTATCGTTTCAGGAGTAGAGCGCAGATAGTCAAGGGTATTCCAAACCTCTCCATTCGTGGGAAACTTTTACTCGTACTTTCGCTTTACCGCAAATTTAAATTTTTGTCACTCTCAGGTCACTCTATAGCCACTCGCCATGTTTCTTAACGTCAGTGGCCATTTACTTATTTTACGCAATCAAAAATTCATTAAAGAAACACAAGGCTCAGAGCCACCCAGTCACCCGCTGAACTGACTGTGAGATGAGACTGAAGAACTGCGTATGATTCCACTGATTGATGGCTGGTGACTGGTGAACGGCTATTATTGTCCTACCAAATATCCGTGAAAAGTAAAGTTTTTATTAGCTACTATTAAAAGAAATAGTTAATATAAGTTCTTTTGCGACTAAAAGGGCGAGTCTAGGATATCGAAGTATTTTCGCAGACATTTTTTACCAAAATGGACTGAAACTGTTTTATGGTAATTTTTTAGTTCCTGGACGATGCTTCGAATGTTAACATGCCGGTCAACTTCCATTAGTTCTGTCATTTTATCGACATTTTCGAGATTATCGAGATTTTCTTTAACAACCAGAATCGACGAAACGAAAATTGCACGTTCGCAATTTCAGCGGCCTGGCTGCATTTTCGCCCTTATCAAAGAAAAATTGTAAAATGTACCCAATTGTCTCTCTGTTGACTTCCATTAACACCCTTAACTCATAACTGAATGGAACAAACAAAAGTATTTTTTAGTATGAAATGCCACCTTGACAACGAGCATAAACTTTTGATTGTTTGTTTCGTTCGAAAGATCAGGTGGAGAAGGACTTGGCTTCACTTGGTGTCTCCAACTTGCGCCGGTTAGCACGAGAAAGAAATGACTGGCGCGCTTTGTTAAGCTCGGCCAAAATCGCGTAAGCGATTATCGCGCCAATTAAAAAGAAGAAGAATATTAAAATCCAGACAAATATTAGAAGGCCTCACTCTTGTTTGTAGTTGGTCTTGCACCGGATTAGGCTTAAAATGGCACAAGCGTTTCGAAATAGTATAGAAATCATTTTCATAGATTAAAAATCGGCTATTAGTCTTCCTATTCAATAACTTAATCACAAATGAAACGCCAAACATCTCTCTCTGGCTTTGAAGCGAAAACAAATTTAAAAACTTCAGGCGCTATTTTGTGGAGACATATTTCTTTTCGTAGAAGTATGCAGTATTTTCAGTTTATTATAGTGCGTTTCTAAAATTAGTGTAACTAAAGAAATTGGGAGCGTTTTGGTAATGCAAGCTTCATTGCTTTCCTTAGATGGACCAACATTTGATGAACCTCTAAAATCTCCTTAGCTCTATTCGCACAAGAATTAATATTCGATTTAAACACCAGCTAAGAGCGCTTCCTAATACTTGAGTTAATACATAAAAATTAATAAAACTTGAATTTCTCACACTACGTAGAGCTATGCCCACTACTCGCCCCTTTAGTCAAGTTTTCATTCAGTAGTTCTGATTTTCCCTGCAGGGTTCTTGTATTCGATGTTATGTGGTGCATGTACATAAACACATACACACCCATAAACTGCGAATGTGCTATTCAATAAATTAAATTATTTTAACTGCTTTCGAGTTCATTTGTTTCCAACTGCGACTGCGCTTTGACATTTTCACATAAACGAGTGCGCGCGTCCTGGAGGCCAGTAACTTCTTGTGCACAATTAGATTCAGCGCAAAAATAAAGTAAATAAATAGAATAAATAAAGTAATTTTAATAACCTCTATATTTTTTATTTTTGATTTTCGCGCTAATAAAATTGTGGCTACCTCTTCAACGCGTCTGTTAGCTGCTTCACCGTAGGTGTTTGAGGTGAATATTTTACGTACTTGTATGTATGCATGCGTACGTGTTTTGTATAAATTTTCAATAAAACTCCATATAAAGTCGATATATTGCCTTTTATATTTTAACTTTTCTTTTTTTTTTGGCTACAAATACGGGAATTTCCTTATGACAAAAAGGGCTAAGGGCAAAATATCTAACTTGTAAGTACTTCTATGTGCAGCTACATATCTAAAGTCAACTCTTTCAGGTGTTTCTCTTCACACGCTTCACATTCATTCTTTACCTGCCCGCATACAAGTAGTTAAATATTCAAATCGACGACTACTACCAGCCAAACTGGGTTCTTTACTCTGACTCATTGCTGCGATTTTGTGCTGACTTCAGCTTTAGATATACGAATAAGTTGACATTTTTGTGTATAAACTTTCTAAAACTCATTGGACTGGTTTATGAATGCCGGCTACAGGAAACAAAAAGCCAATTCGTAATGTTGCTCTTTATTAGAATTGACTATTAGCTGATGACATAATTTTGAACGATCTGCAATTATTCAGATGCACCTCACGATCGGTAGAGTGGCGAATGAATAACGCTCGGTCTTTCACTTAAATTAATACCAGAGAGTAACAACTAGACACATATTCAGATATTTGCCTCTCAAATTTCCCACTGAAAAAGTCTCACACAAATATTCAGTGATCTAAGTACGGAGTGAACTGTTACAAAACGCTTTAGTGGATAGCTGGGCCACGAAGAGTGGACTTAATGCCCATCGCACAAATATCGGAATGCTGGTATTCGCAAACAAATATAAAATACCCGCTTTTAACACAACCTCCTTCAATGGAGCGAGACTTACACTCGCTACTGAAGTGGAGTACCTCGAGATCATTCGAAACTGTAAACTCAACTGAAACCGAAATATCGGTGGTATATCTAGAAAATATAGGTAAAATATTGCGCTTAAAGGGGTATTCTAGTGGAAAGGCATGAATTTGAGGTATTTTTGGGGGTGTTATATAAAGGGTGGTTAAATTTCAAGGGCCGATGTTGAATGTGAACCACACCGAAACGTCAACGACACCGTTGGACTTCTTTCTTTGGGTTTATTCGAAAGAAAAGGTGTACGTCAATAAGCCAGCAACAATTCAAGAGCTAAAGGATGAGATAATTCGGCACATTAACGGCGTAGAACCTCAATTATGCTTCAGCGTCATAAAAAATTTGGACCATCGGATGGAGGTGTGCCGCCGAGGCCGCGGCGGCCATTTGGCCGATATTTTGTTACAGACGTAATTGAGCCATACCAATATTATCATAATAAAGAGAAATGACAATAATTTCCTAAAAAAATTGTATTTTATTCAAAATCAACACCGGCTCTTAAAACTTAACCACCCTTTATAAAAAACGAAAAATATTTTTACTATCAATTTTTTACCAGAAATTTATTACTCTTTTAACAATACATAAAAAAAGTCAGAAAATTGAAAACTGAAAATTTTATGAGCTGGTGAAGTGGGGGGCCTAAAAAAAAATGACGCGCGTAACTTGTCATCATTGTAAGCTTTCTAATGAACTGAAACAAAAAAATGAAAAATATTAATTATTAATTTAGATGAATGCCACTATTGCCCCAGCTAACTAAGAAAAAGTGGAAAAAACATTTTTTTTGCTAAATTAAGGCTGTCCGAAAAAATAGTACATTTTTTCCTACTTTACTGGACATTTCTGAATTAAAAAAAATAGTAAGACATTTTTATTTTGTTAAAATGTATTGAGAAGACTCACACAAATTTTAAGTGAATCGGTTCAGTAGAACTTCATTCATATCATGCCACACGTTTTGAAAAATGCAGTTTCGAGAAAAAGTTTTCAGACAAGATGGATAGGAACCGCTGCCATGTCACCAAAAAGGCTACAACTCATGAAATAATAAAAAATTTAAAGAATCCTTTTAATGAAATACACTCAAATGTACAAACTTTGGAAATATGCAATCAAAATATATCGACTTTTTCAAAATTCCACACTTGAATACCCCCTTAAAACAACACATAGAGTAGACTACATAATGAGCTAGTGAAACTCATCCCCTTCTATGGAGTCACTCTTGGTGCCCAGCGTTGGAAAAGTTGGTAACCAATAACAAAGTGGATCAGGTCGGCTTACATCGCGCAATCCAACAATAGATGAACCACGTTGCTCACTTCCTACCATCAGCTGGTACCGCATCGAATACTTTCGGAGTTGGAGTGCTTGTATCCACGACATCGGACTACATGATTCAGCCAACGTACCCGCTGGATCTTTATTCGCTGCTGATGTCTATACCGTACAACTGATACGCCTATTGTGCCATCGCCTACGATACTCGTTGTCGCCAACGTGCAAAAGTCCAAACATCTTTCGCACAATCTTTCTCTCGAACACTCCAAGTGACACCTCATCATCCAATATTCTGCGCCGTACATTAGGACGGGCATGATGAGAGCATTTAATGTGTCTTAGACATTGAAAATTTTGGATGGGGTATTTGCATAAAAATATATATTTTATGTCGCATGGAGAGGCACTGTGCTTGTGCTATCCAACATCTCATCTTGTTTTACTATATCCGCCCCTTTGCCTCTTTTTTGAATACTTGCCTGAGACCGACTCAGAAAGTTGAACTTTTCTTGAGTTGCATTAAAAAGATGGTGGCACTGGAGTAAAATAGATTAGTTGCGATTTCTGAGACTCTGAGAATGTAATGTGAGAAAAAAGTGATGTAACTAATTTTAACTTAAACTTTTCGAAATATATATTAGTAAAAATATGTGTATCAATGCAAATGAAGTTCGTCTCTTTCGTTCAAATTTTAATGCTTCAATCAACTCCTACTTCTACACTTTCGAATATACTTCAGCACTCCTTTGAACCTTCATCAATATTTCTATGTACATATATTGGCTTGCATCATTAAATTAATTTCCCAAAATCCTAGCAATTTGTTTAGTACAAAAGAAATGAACTCCAAATCAAGTTGCCTCACAACCATCTCCCCAATACATACGCTCTCTGGCACTGTGTGAGTTGTTCGAAGCAGCGTGCGTGCAAAAAATTCGTAATGGACAAATACCAAGTTCAATGTTGCCATAAATCGCACAAATCCCCGCCATCACCAACTCCATCGCCATCATCAATCTCAAGCAGTTGCTCATGCCGCTGCTGGCCTGCTGGTGCTGCCTGCATGCAGCCACGTTCTTTGGTGCGTAGTTTCACACACTCATTCGAAACTTTAACTAAATATCGAGCATTTCGCATTGAATTTGCACAAACATACAAATGGTATATGTGTGTGGCGTCAGAGCTATGGCACTGTGAAGGAGGTGCGCCCGGTTGGTCGCGTCATGCATTTTTGATGTTTCATCGCACTCGTAGTAACGCAAGCACAGAAATTGGCTAGCATACAAATCAATATTTTTTTGCCGCTGCGTCTTCCTTCATTTCGTTTTGAGGTATTTTTTTTCTAATTAAGATGTTTTCTAATGAGAGTAATGTATGTATGCACATATGCTTTATATATGCATTGCTATTAGCTGCGATTTAGCTTGGTAAAAAATTAAATTTTGTTTTCATGCAACAAATAAGTACATTGTGAAATGTTCCTTCTGCTAGAAGATACTGGTCGGACAATATAAATACTATACTTTCTGGCCAGCAAGTGCTACTTTGGAATAAGTAGGCAATTGAGCGGTAAAGTCTTTTCTCGACGATCAAGCCAAACACTTTATAAGGCTCTCATCATGCCCATCCTAACGTATGGCGGAGCAGCTTGACCGATGCCAACATCCGATGAGGCGTCCTTTGGAGCATTTGAGAGAAAGATTCTGCGAAAGATTTTATGTCTTTTTGCACGTTGGCGACGACGAATATCGCAGGCAATGGAACAATGAGCTGTATGAGTTTTATGACGACATAGATTTAGCGGAGCGAATAAAGGTCCAGCGGCTTCGTTGGACTCAGTCATGTCGTCCGAATGAATACAAACGCCTGAGCGCTGAAAGTATTTGATGCAGTACGAGCCGGTACCAGAGCAGAGAAAAAGAAAGGCCTCCTTTGCGGTGGAGAAGGACTTGGCTTCACTAGGAGTGTCCAATTGGCGCCGGTTAGCATGGAAAAGAAATAACTAGCGCGTTTTGTTAAACTCGGTCAAAATCGGGTAAGCGGTTATTGCGCCAATCAAGAAGAAGAAAAAACAAGCCTAAATTGCGTTAGTTTCAAGCGGGCTCTGAGAGTCATCCGCATTACTACTTACAGAATCTTGAGTTTCTTTCTGCAATGAATTAAAGACGAGAGTTCGGCATTTCTTTGCGTTTATCCACATTTGTGCGAGTCAGCCTGATTATCTGCTGGGCGGTCTCATCTTAACATTACTTCATTGAGACGCTTTGCTCTTATTATTTCTAAGCGGATATTAGACTGTAGCGAACATAAGCGTCTTTGCTTTGGTCATACCAAGAAGTTTTCCTATGCTGCCATAGTATTCGAGGAGCAGAAACCTTGATAAATTTGGAGCGATCCGCAAAAATGACATAAGTCACTCGACCACAACTGGAGTATGTGCAAATAACTCGGAGTCTGCAAGGCGCAGTGATGATGCCGGTAAACATTCGCAGTTTGTTCTTAGGGCTTTAAATCTCTTGAGATTGTATCTTCTCATAAAGGTCTTTGCCTTTTTTTCCTCTCCTCTTAATGCCCCAGGATAATCTGGAGAAGCCCTGATTTTTTTTGGCTTCGTTTATAAGCCACTTTATTGGCTTTCTCGAATGTCTTTGTGGATCCAGGTGCAGACACTCCGAATGGACTTGCAGCTGCTGTCTCCAACCAATCTATCAGCTTTCTCCTATTAACGATGGGATGGCTTTGTGGCTTGAGTTTCAGAAGATCTGTGCGTCTAGAGATTAGCGAGGATCTTACCTCAAAAGACGATAGGCATCCAGAGAAGTTGATTGTGAATGTGTGCTGCTACGGAGCTTAGAGTCTTTGTGTACTCCAGAACAGGAGGGAATCTTACGACAAAAGATAATGGATTTGATTGTCATTTACATAGGGTAGGTATGTTTCATTACAGTATAATTTCTATATATTATTCTTTGTGTATAGACTGATATGTAAGAGGCACGGAGAGTTAACGATGACCACGTTAAATATTTCATCAAGTCCGCAACAAAAAAATTAAAAAAAAAAAAAATATTTCCACACATTTTTTTACTCTGCTTGTTGTTCTATTGAATTTTATGAACTTTTCTAATGTAGTAAATTTTTGCCACAGTCGCTAATGGTCGCTAGGTTGCGAGTAAAATTAAAACAAAACAAGAGTGTAAATGTGTAAATTGTGTAAAATGAGTAAAGAGCTACCATTATTATTATTTTTTTTTTTTCGGGACAGACTAGCGAGTGCAGCACTCAAACACAATTAAGTCCCTTGTACTGCACTTAATTTTCTTTAAATCTACTCGACGCCCGAAGAAATCTGAGTAGATCTTGTGGTGTCCAGGAGCCAAGGTGGTCGCGTCAGCAGTGCCAAAGACCTCAAGCCTGATTCGAACCAAGGCTGGGCAAACGCATAGAAAGTGCTCCGCCGTCTCATCCTCCTCTTCACAAGCTGGGCAGAGTTCACTATCTGAGATGCTTTGCCTATAGAAAGTGGCCCGTCATCAGTCCAACCAGCCGCCTACAGTCTCCTCTGCTCAGGAGAAACTGCGACAGTTGATCGGACATGGCAGGTAACATAATTTTTTTCGATCTGCTGCCTCTCTCAGCCTGCCAAGCTCGCTTGTGGGTTAGAGTAACTCGTTTGCTAGCCGTGGCCTTGGTGGCTGCAGAGGAGAGTGGCAGAAAGGAAGGTGAGGATTTGGCCTCAGAGCCATTTAAGGCTAAAGGGTCTGAGATCTCGTTACCCGCGATGTCGCGGGACCCATGTTCACATCAGGATATTATGTCTGCCGACATAGATTTACCTAGATTTACTGTACTCTACTACCCTAGAAGTGGCTGAAGGGCTGTCTAAAGCATTGAGCGCAGCTTGGCTGTCGCTGCAGACATATACAGATCTGCCTCTCCATCTGCTCACCACAATAAAGTTCATCGCTTCTTGAACAGCATACAAGAGCTACCATACTAACGGTACAGACAAAGAGAAACGGACGTAAAAATTTCATTTCTCTTTATCATGATAATATTGGTATAACTTAATTACGTATGGAACAAAATATCGGCCAAATGGTAGCCGCGGCCTCGGCGGCACACCTCCATCCGATGGTCCAAATTTTCGATGCCGTTGAGGCATCATTGAGGTTCTATGCCGTTAATGTGCCGAATTATCTCATCCTTTAGCTTTTGAATTGTTGCTGACTTATCGGCGTACACCTTTTCTTTCACATAACCCCAAAGAAAGAAGTCCAACGGTGTCAAATCACATGATCTTGGCGGCCAATTGACATGTCGCGGCGATGTGAGATTATTCGGCCATCAAATTTTTCGCGCAAAAGAGCCATTGTTTCATTAGCTGTGTGACAAGTGGCACCGTCTTGTTGAAACCATATATAGTCCACATCCATATCTTCCAATTCGGGCCATAAAAAGTTCGTTTTCATCATCATAGCGAACACTATTCACAGGCCTGACCGGCCTCATTTTGGAAAAAATACGGCCCAATGATTTGTGGGTGGATTGGTTTTTCGGCAATTGGTCATTCGCCCAAATGCGGCAATTCTGCTTATTGACGAGCCCACTGAGGTGAAAATGTACCTCATCACTGAAGATGATTTTCTACGAAAATTGGCCATTCACTGTTGCCATTTCCTGCCACCATTCTGACCATTGACGACGCTTGAAATGGTCAAGAGGCTTTAGTTCTTGCGTCAATTGCACCTTGTAAGCGTACAAATGCAAGTCTTTATGCACAATGTTCATCAACGACAAGCGTGAGGGGTGCAATTGTTGGGCACGACGACGAGTTGAGGTGGACGGCTCTTCAACCACACTATCGCGAACAGCAGCAATATTTTCTGCAATACGAGCTGTACGAGCATGCACTGGTGTTTTCACATCTCCTACAGACCCGGTTTGCTCAAACTTTTGCACAATTTTTCCGATTGTACGCACATTTGGACGATTAAATTGACCGAAAATATCACGAAGCGCGCGATATGCATTTTGATTTGAACGACTGTTTTCATAATAAACCTGAATAACTTTAACGCATTGCTCGATTGTGTATCTTTCCATGGTTGAAATTGAATTAGTCTGAAATTGAAAAATGTCAAAGGAAATGCAGAAAAAACTTGACGTTTAGGTGTGGTTTACATTCAACATCGGCCCTTAAAATTTAACCACTCTTTATCTATAAAGTTTCGCCAAATATTTCAAATTTTGCGGTATCAAAGTTGAGCTTCAGTTGTGTGGAGACCTAAACGATTTTCTTATTTGCATCTCATTTCAGATGTTTCATCAGAGCTCAAAAGCTTTCTGCTTCCTGCGGATTTACATACATCTAATAATATATATATAAATACACATATGTATGTATGCATTGCGTTGTGAGCCGCTGTGGTTAACATTTGCGCTGCAACAACAAGCAGAAGTGTTTGGTGTGGATTGCGGGGACTTTGCGGTTTGCGGTTTGAATGATTGCTTGCTAATGTCGCATCATTTCCAGCGGGCAAATGACAAATCTCGTACTCAGAAAAAAAAGCTGTAAGGCATAGCTATATTTCTTCATTATTTGTTGCTCCACTAAAGCCTTTTGTTCATAATAATTGACTTATTTTGCTAATGCGGCACACTGTGCACACTGCGTGCGCTTTAATGGAGCTACGTTGAGCGACCTGGGTGCGGCAGGTGATGGCACGCTTGATTGCTGATGACTTACACTGTGATGTCGCTTGTTGTCGTTGGGAGTTGTTGTTGGAGTTCAGATGATTGCAGCGTGTTTTTTCCGTTGTTTTTTAATGTGTATTTTTCTTATTATTTATTTTTGTTGTTTATGGTGTTTTTTTGTCTTTATTTTTGCAAATACGCCATTCCACGCAAATGAAGAAAATCAACTCTGCTGCTCCGCTTGCCCTTCAACTTAGCAGACTTGCACTCGATTTGATACGTAGCACTCCATGTTGCCGCCGTCAAAACATTTTTAAGGCGTGTTGCGCATGCGCAAATGCCACACACTGTGTAGTTAATGACGGATACATGCAATACATGCGTATATACATACATACATACAATGTGTGTGTGTGCGTTTGTGCATGTCAAATGTTCAGTGCCTGACGGGCGCTCGTACCTTCTGCTTTTCACTTTTGTGATTTAATTTAATTTTATTTCTCTGTCGTGGCTTCAGTGCGCGATGCTTTGTTGATAGTGTGCGAGTGTAATTGCGATTGGGTATTTCTTAGTATCTTCTGCTTGAATTTTGCTTTGGGTTTGCTGGGTTTTCTTTGCTTCTTCTTTACTAAGCACTAACCTAATGCTCTCGGCAGGGAGTGTTTTTAGGGCGTGTGTGTTTGCTTATTTTCTGTTTCTGCAATTTTTTCTCAACTTTCTGTTTGATGTTAATGCATTCTGTGGCTGATCTAGCAGAGATTACAATCATTGCTTGCGTTTCCTTTGCGACTTTCTCTGATTGCTGGCGCACACTTCGCCTAACACTCCCCAAAACATTTAGAAATATTCACTGTTGCTCGGGTCCGCAAGCAGGAAGCTATCAATTTCAATGCCTTGCTTATACATACACAAATGCATTGTGTGTATGTATGTGTACTTTTATTAATTTTTGTAATTGTGTGCTTTTGTTTTCTAAATGTTCTAATACTCCTCTGCCGATATGGCAATGAAATGTCTTCCGGGCGGAAAAATATTCTATTTATTGTTTTAAGTGACCCTCTTGCAATTATTTATTCATTTAAGTTATGAGATTTCTGCTTTTTGTTGATCGCTCATTGCCTCCATCATGTGAATGTTGTCGCTGTCAATTGATTGTAGTGAATAGTTATGATGAATTTGGAAAGCACTGCTTTGCATTTATTGTAATAATTGCATTCTATTATGCTTTATTGAAATCAGTGTATGCGCCGTTGCGGTCAATGAAATTCGGGCGCGTAAAAAATCATGGGTTTTACTGCATTTTTTTTCAGTCGAAATGTGAGATATCATTTCCTAGCAATATTTTTGTATATGACTTTGCTAAGAGCAAAATATTTTGTATGCGCCTATAACTTTTCACACATACATATGTATGTACATACACAAGAACAATGTGGCGCAAAATTAATCACCCTATCGGATGATTTATAATCTTTGCAAATGGCGACGTGCGCCAATCATATTTGACGCTTGTGAACTAGAAAGCTTGTATACGCAAACGGACAAGGTCCAAATACAGATTTCCAGCACTCAAAATCAGTTCTTTTATTTCGTAAACAAGTTGTTCAAAAACAAAGTTTAGATGATTAATTTTGCGCCACCATGTAAAAATGTAGTAAATTTTTTGGCAAGAGCGATTCCCAATTTTAACATTTTTTACACCGTTGGCACGGTTAAGGATCAAAGATGGTTTGTGTGTAACACCTGTTTTATTTAGCACGATGTGGCCACCTGTTTGTTTTAAAAAAAAAAGTAATTAATTAATAAAAAGCATACTCGTCAACAGAGCAGCACGTATAACAATGAAAATATTTTTTAAGAGTCTGTGCCAAAAAAATTTTTTTGTTGTAGCGTTGCCACCGGAATTTTATTATAAAAAGAGTTCTTAATTTACCAGATATTCCTGTTTTATATTAAGTTTTAAGTATGAAATGAATGATTTTTCAAAAAAACTTTCATTCAATAAATATCTCTCACTGGTGTTGCCACCTTTTTTTGTTTTTTGTGAAGTAAGAAAACTTATTTGTGCATGGCGTTGCTACCTAACGCTTAAAGCGCTTATGTTAAATATTAGTGAAGATGCCTTAAGCATTAAGATATGGTTAGCACGCAAACAAAGACGTTGTTGCCACCTATTTTTTGTTTGGAAACTAAGGAATTGCTTATCGAAATATATTATTTGTAAAAACAAAATACGCACATATCAATGCAAAGGTAAGTATGGTTTTAATCGTTTAACATTTTTAAAAGGCGTTGCCATCTATTTAAAAAAAAATTGAATTGAAGAATACAACAGAATACAAAATACGAAACTTAGAGTATCACACCAAATGTATTAAAAATAATTAATGCAAATTTAATTAAACTTATTTGTGGATGGCGTTGCCAACTAACTATTAAAACAAATGATATATTATAGTGCTTAGTAGTGGTAAATAGGCCGTGTACAGCATTTGAAGACAGGGTACGGTGAATCTTTTCATCGAAGGCTCAAAATTTTACTCGAAGAAAGGAATATTCTGCGCAAAGCTCCACATCAAACTCAAGTTTAGGCTACCGAACCACTGCAGTGTGTTTCAAGCGGAGAAACAGCTGACTGGCTGCTTACTTGTGCAATCACTATCAGAGAAGTAAATATCTACTCCGACAGTCAAATGGCTTTCTGGATATTTGGTCACTGTGACACTGCAGAAAATTACTGGGTGGATGAGTTAGCTGTACAGAATATCTGTGAGGTGGTCTCCCGCGAAATAAAAAAATCTGGATCCCGTTGAAAGTTTGTCCCCGCGCATGAAACACCAAATGATTGAGTAAGTTTTTTCTAATCGCAGTTGCCCTTTGACAAGCAATGGCAAAACTCCGGGTGAGTTTCTGCCATGAAAAAGCTTCTTATAAAATATCGCCCGCTCGGAGTCCGCTCAAAAGTGTAGGTCCCTCCATTTGTGGAGCAACATCAAGACTTACACCATAAATAGGAGCAGGAGCTCGGCCGAACACCCAACAGAGGTGTGGGCGCCAAATATACATATGTATATATATTCATGGCCTATTTGCGCCAGCTGTATTGAGGATGACATGAATCTTCTCAGCACTTTATCCTTAGTTGTGCTGATTTCGCTGGGCTAGGTTTTCGGAATATCACTTCTTTGCTGCAGGTCTAGATATTATTCATCTGATGAATTTCATCACGAAGCGGTAAATGCAAATGTAATTCAGCCTCCGCTTGGCTGCCATAACATGAAACGTGAAATTATGCATTTTTTTTACTAATAGCTATCGCATCCGTCAAGCAATAGCATATCTCCGAGTAGAGTTTTGTAATGAAAAAGTTTTGAAGGTGGTATCAAAGTGTATGCCTCTTTATTGCGAGAACAACATTGAGATCAATGCCACAAATTTCAAGGATAAGCTAAAACTCGAACAGGTACATACGTCGCCAATTCTGCTTCGTGTTATGCTGAGTATAGAAGGAGGAGGAAAATTCTTCGAGTGACTATACTAATATTTCTTGCTCATAGTTTCCTTATTTATCCCCATTCTTTAAATTTATTTTTAATGTATCCGAATGTTGTAGCTCAAGTTTCAAATGCTATATGGCCTATCCTATTTCTTACCAATAATTTTCAGATTATTACCAGTCAAGAGTATACACAATTATTTAGAATTTTGTTCTATATCACCCAGGTGCTCGCTACTTCTGAACACTAAGAGAATAAAATAAATTTATTCATGTGTCTCTTAACTGTGCATTTATGCAAAATTACCAAGGAATTTGCTTGCAATTTATGGTGCAATGAAATATAAATTTTCTTAGACACATACACACATACAGGGATATTAAATTTGTGATTGCTTTTAATGCGGTGGCAACTGAAGTGTGAATTATAACCAAGAAAGGAATAAAATGCTCATAAAGACAAAATCATTGGCCACTCACTGTACAGAAATGGATCATTAAGACGGTATAATAGCACTTTCGATTGTATGTATGTGTGTGTGTGTGATGTGTTAAATTCTGTGAACGTTAATAAAATATATATACGTATACACCTGTGTTCAGAACAAAAGCAGTGCGACATATTGAAAAGTTTCGAGTATTTTATTATTTAAAAAAAAATTGGTTTTATAAAGATTTAGTTCTTAATGCAACAAAAACATATGATTTAAGGTTTCAAAAGGTTTCTTCATAAAAATTTCAAACTTTTTTTTTCAAAAACTTAAGAAAAATTTCGGGTATGCAGTTATATTCTATTCAAGCTTTTTTATTACATTTTTTTTTATGAAAATATAGTTTTTAATACAACGAAAAATATATGATGTAAAGTTTCAAATTTTGTACGAAATTAAAAAAAAACTCTTGATAAAAACTTCTAACTTTGTTTTCAGAATCTTAAGAAAATTTTCAGGTATGCAATTCTACCCTATTGAATTTTTGTAATTTAAATTTTATTTTATAAAAATATAGTTTTTAATACAACAAAAACCATATAATTTACAGTTTCAAATTTTATACGAAATCAAACAACAAAATAAAAAACCAAACTCTTCATACAAATTTCAAACCTTTTTTTTTCAGAATCTTAAGAAAAATTTCAGGTATGCAGTTCTAACCTGTTGAATTTTCTTAATTTAAATTTTTTTTTTTTTTATAAAAATATAATCCAACAATAATATTAATCCAACAAAAACCATATAATTCAAAGTTTCAAACTTTTTACTAAAGTTAAAAATCTTATAAAAATTTCGAACCTTTTTTCATCAGAATCTTAAGAAAAATTTCGGTTATACATTTATAGCCTATTGCAATTTTTTAATTTAAATTTTTGTTTTTTTTTTATAAAAATATAATCTTTAATGGAACATAAACCATATAATTTAAAGTTGCAAACTTTGTATACGAAATTAAAAAAAAAAAATCAAATTTTTTCTTCAGAATCTTAAGAAAAAATTCGAGTATGCAGTTATAGCCTATTGAATTTTTTTTATTTAAAAACTTTTTTTTATAAAAATATAATTTTTAGTAGAACAAAAACCATATAATTTAAAGCTTCAAACTTTGTACGAAATTAAAAATAAAATTCAATTTTTTTTTTCAGAATTTTTAGAAAAATTTCGGATATGCAGTTTCATAGTCTATTGAATTTTTAAGTAGTATTTTTAGGATTTAAATTTTTTTTATTAAAAATATAGGTTTTAATACAACAAAAACCATATAATTTAAAGTTTGAAATTTTGTACGAAATTAAATAAAACTCGTCATGTAAATTTCAATTCAATTCAGAATCTTAAAAAAATTTCTATAAAACTATAGCCTATTGAATTTTCATACAATATTGTGGTAGTTCAATGTAGTTCAAAAATCGCATTGATTCTTGCCAATTTTTTTCGCTGGCGATTTGTTATATGGACGAAAAAAAATTATCAAAAATCAACTAGAAGTTGGAGCCACTTTGAGCTGTCATAATATTATACTTACTAAAATTTTATCTGCTACCTCATTGTATACCAAGATTTCTTTTTGTGTTTTTTTTTAGTTTTAAGTTTCGATAACATTTTTTGGAATTTTTAAAAATGTTGTACAAAGTTTGAAACTTTGAGCTAATGCTTTTTGTTGTAGTATAAATGACATAAAGTTCTATAAAAAAATTAAAAAAAAAACACACAAATTCAATAAAAAATGTATAAATAGTAAATACTTTGCGCTGCTATTATTGTGAACGCAAGTGTATGCATTTGCGCATGCAAATAAGCATCTTAGCAGCAATTCAAAATATGTTTAAACTATTTGGGATACATATTTGTTAGTTAAACGCAATTTACTTCGATCAATAACTGAGAAAAAGGCTCACACACCAAATCGGCAGTAGGAAGAAAACATTTAAGCGCAAAGTTTTTGTATTCAGCCTTGAAAGTGTTGGGCTTTTCGGAATCTTAAAATTTATGAATACTGTCGAATGCCATAAATATTCAAATCGATAAGGAAATTGAATAAATGCGGAAAATTACAGGTGAAAATTTGTAGTCAGTTAATGTAAAGGAATGATGCAAGGCGAGTGTATGCAAGGTGAAGTTACTAGAGCACCAACAACATTTACACAAATTTTGTTTTTTTGAAATTTGGTGGCTTGATTGTCAAAATTTCAAGCAGAATTTAAATAAGCAGATGAAACAGCAACAAAGAAGCAAGCCACTTTTACAATCAAATCGCAAGGTAGCAAACAAAAAAAAAACAACAAGTCAGCTACTCTCGTAACCACACCTTGTATAAATCTGGCTCGTAAGGAGGTGCGCTGTAAGTATGTATATAACTCGAAAAGTTATGGAGATGCTATAGGAATTACTATGTGTTGGCTTAGCAAATAATTAAAGAAATAAGCAAAAAATTACAGAAAAGTTTCCAAAAAAGAAAATGTTTCGAAAGAAAAAAAAATTGTCCATAAAAAAATTTTTTCTTTAAAAAAAATTGTCCTAAACAATTTTTTACCCTAAAAAAATTTTAATAAAAAATTTCCCTAAAATATTTTTCTTTTAATTTTTAAAATTTTTCTAAAAAAATTTTAATAAAAATTTACCCTAAAATATTTTTCTTTTAATTTTTAAAATTTGTTTTCCATAAAAATATTTTTTCTATAAAAAACAATTTTCCCAAAAACTTTTCCCCAAAAAATTTTTTTTTCCTAAAAAAATTTTAATAAAAATTTTCCCTAAAATATTTTTTTTTTAATGTTTTAAATTTTTTTTCCATAAAAAATTTCCCATAAAAAAAATTTCCCTAAAAAATTTTCCCTAACATTTTTTTTCCCCTAAAAAAATTTTAATAAAAGACTTCTTTAAAATTTTTTTTTTTAATTTTTTAAAGTTTTTTTCTGTAAAATTTTTTTAACTCGTATACACCCTACAAAATGAAAAAAATATACAAAAAGTGAAAAAAAGTATTTCTCTTTGAAAACTTTATACGAAAATGTTTAGCACTAAATAGCGACAATGCTCAAATTATTACAATCACTTGACATGGCATTGCTCTCCATTAATTCTTTAGCCGAGTTTTTTTTACCGAATTCGTGGTATACGTCGCGATATTAAAATTGAAATTTGAGAAGCACCAGAGCTGGGTAAATCCCAAAACTCTCAGGCTGCAAAGTCCATTGTATACAAAGCACTGGAAAATAAAAGAGTAGATAGTCAAGGAGGAAAGGAGTAAAGTAACAGAAAGAAAGAGATAGAATAGAATGGAGACAGAGACAGAGAGGGAGACAGACAGCGCTAGTCCTTCCTAGTTTCTAGATTCTTTGGCAAATATTAAAATATTCTCCGTATTTTACTCATTCTCATGACATCGGAACCCAAAACTCGTAGCCGTGCTCTAGCAAAGGCAAAACACTCACAGAGAAAATGCTGCTCAACCTCCGTTTCCTCCTCTAAACAAGATAGGCAAATCGAGTCCCCTCAATGATATTCCCCATGGGTTGTGTTCTGGAATAATACCGACCATCAATCGAACGTCTTTTATTCTAAGTTTTAGAAGAAAGTTAAACAGTTTTCCGTTCGGGCTTGTCACAAAACACTTCGCAGCTCTACAGCGTTCTAGACTGGACCATCACTCTTTATGTAAATTGCATACATAATCACTGATCCAATTCACGATTCTTGTAGAAATAATTCCGATTATTTGGGGTAACCGCTGATCCACATTTGACCAGTTCATCGGCTACTCAATTTCCGTGATCTCCTCGGTGTCCTAGGACCCATATAAGTACGGGTGGGCCATACGAAATAGGACGCTATACGCTTCAACAAAATTGGGAAATATTGAAAACCTATCTCCAAAGTGGTGAGTCTTCTACTCAAACTGGTTGCGGTTTTTGGTCTGGCGGCATCATCGGGCCATTTTTTTTCGAAAATGAGCGAGGAGTCGCGGTTACAGTAAATGGCGAGCGTTACCGTGACAGTTGTGACGAGTTGTTTCCAAAAATTGAAGAGGATGACATGGACGACATTTGGTTTCAACAGGACGGTGCAACTTGTCACACTGCCAAAGTTACGCTCGAACTTTTGGCTACCGTTTTTGAAAACTGAATATCAATTGGCCGCTCGGAGCTGTGATTTAAGCCCCTTGGACTATTTTTTGTGGAGAGCCGTTAAGGACAAATGCTCAGCGAACCATCCAGAGACGATTGATGCTTTAAAACACGAAATCGAAGTTGCCATTCATGAAATCGATGAAAGAATCGATGCACAAACTCCACGTTATCCTTTCGAAAACGTTCTAAATGTGGCTGAGAAAGTCGCGTTCGAATGTGTGCCATTGTTAGCGAATGCGGAATGCGGCACCCATTGCGCACACAGCTTTTTAAAACCCAATACCTCAGTCAAAATATTGCTTACGCTGTCCAATCAGATGCCTAGGGCTTCTATTAAATCTATTTCAATTACTCGACGATTTTACAAAACGGTATCTTGTATTTTTTCCGATTTTTGATGTTTTTGTACGTCTTTTTATTTAGTGAAAAGTGAATCGAAAACAAAATTGCATGATTAAATTGGCGCCACCTTGTATATAATATACATACATATGAAGTAATATGCATATTCAAAATTCATTTTGGCGATTTATTTCTGTAGAATTTAGATAAATTATCCTTCTCATTTTCACTGCAATAGGCTTTGTTGATTCGTTAAATAATTTTTAATCTTTGTTACAACAACAATTTATTATTCGTATGCCACTTTAATTAACATGGAAGCTTGAGCTTTGGCTATGAGTGGTTAAAAGTTTAAATATTTCATTAGAGCCAAGCATTTGGATGCTTAACAGAAACAAAGTGCGCTGGGTCGACTAAAGTTGCCATAGAGATATGTGTTTACGTGCATATTCGTATTTATTCTTTGCCTTTCTGACATAAAATACTTCCAGTATCCATTTAATCCAATATTCATAGCTGGCAACTAATCAATTTAAGGCACACACGTATGCGAAAATAAACATTTTAGCAAATTCTCTCCGACATTTCGTTTCGTTTCACTTTGTTTGTTTTTGACCCTAAATAGTTTCCTTTTTTTAGTTGAGTGATTGCTAAGCATTTGATTTAACCAGAGAACAGTTATGAGCCGAACGACAAAAGTCAACTAGCAACCCTTGACTTCAACTAAAGGCATGCCAGCTAAGTAAATATATTTATGTTCGAAAAGCACTCAAATAGATGTATCTGCCTGTTGTTGCTTGGTTTTATTTCAAGCATTCACAAATAACCTTGTGCGCATAACTAACTGCAAATGCTCGTAACCCTAAGTAAAATTTTTTAGCTCCAAAAGTTGTTTACACTTTTGAGGAAGAGGCTGGCATGCCAAAGCGCACTGCTGCCACAAAAAAATGTGTGCTTGGCCTTTAGAAGCTTATCAATATGTTTGACATCCATAACAATTTGTTTGTGAATTTTCAACAAATTACAGTAAAATCTGAAAATCACCTTAAATACTATTCTACCAAAGGCAGATATACGACGGCTGCTGGCAAGCACACAATCACTCTTTTGTGTAAATACATACACATATACATACAATATTATATGTTTGCATGTATGCGTATAGATTTGTATTGGCCGTATCACTAGTCGGCCGCTAGCAAACGAAAATATATACACACATTTGTTAATATGTGTGCGGCTCTCGATGGCATTTACAATGTGAGCAGTGAATTTGAGCCCCTAAAAATAGGCTACTAACCAAGATAGGCGGGTAGGTGGAAGGCAAAGTATAGGCAATGGCAAATCCATGTAAGTGAATACGCAAGCGATAGTTAAAGTAAATAAGCAAAAACTTGCCGAAAATTCCGACGAATGAGTACAACAAAAAATAACAAACACGCTGTCGATAGACCGAAACTTTGCGGGGACAACTGGATAATCGGTGTAGGAACCGGCGAGCCATAGTGTTGGAGGTTGAATTTTAATGCGTTAAAGTTTATGGAAATTGATGTCGAACAAATGTGACTGAACGACACAGAGAAAGTAGTGGGGTGCAGGAGAGTAATGGGAAAAAGAAAAGTACTATAAGGCGATCAAAATAGGGTAAAGGGAAAGTTGCAAAAAGGCAAAGCAGAAAATCCGATAAACAACTCAACTGCGGGCGGCTCAGAGAATGCGGGTGCAGGCAAAAAGAATGCCATTTAAGCGCACATAAAGACATGCGTGCGTGTGCGTATGAATGAGTGTTAATATACGAGGGTGTATTGATAAGTCTCTAGAATGAAAAACTAGACATTGGTTTTTTAACAAAAAATTGATTTATTTTTCAACATAATCTCCTTTTAAGTCAATACATTTTTTCCAACGCTTTTCTAACTTATTTATTCCTTGTCTAAAATAAGTTTTTTCAAAACCTTTGACACAAATATTTTTCCGCCGAGCCATTTTTTCATATTTGGAAAAAGGAAAAAGTCACTGGGTGCTAAATCTGGCGAATATGGCGGATGAGGGAGCAATTCATAGCCTAACTCATTTATTTTTTCCTGCGTTTTCCAAGATGAATGTGAAGGAGCGTTATCATGATGAAAGAGGATTTTCTTCTTCTTCAAATGTGGCCGTTTTTCTTAATATTTTGGTCCAATGTATCCAACAAAGATGAATAATATTCAGTTGTGATGGTTTTACCCTTTTCAAGATAATCTATGAAAATTATACCTTGTGCATCCCAAAAAATAGATGCTATAACCTTACCAGCTGATGCAACGACCTTTGCCTTCTTTGGAGCACTTGAGCCACATTCTACCCATTGTTTGGACTGTTCTTTAGACTCTGGTGTATAGTGGTGGATCGACGTTTCATCCATGGTTCTGAAACGATGCAAAAACTCCGATGGATTTCTGTTAAACATGTCTAAACCAACTTTGGAAGTCGACATTCGGGTCATTTTTTGCAGAAGAGTTAGCAAACGCGGCACCCATCTTGCTGAAAGCTTTTTCATACCCAATTCATCATGTATTATGTTATGCACACGTTCATAACTAATGTGCACAATGTCAGCAATCTCTCTCAATTTAATTCTTCGATCTTGTGTGACAATTTTGTACACTTTTTCCACCGTTTCTGGAGTATTTACCTCTTTTGGCCTCCCAGAGCGTGGCTCATCTTTGGTGTTTATCCGACCACCTTTAAACTCGCTTACCCAATTGTAAACTGTTGCATTTGAGGGTGCATGTTCCCCTAATACTGTCTGCAACTCCTCAATAATTTGTTTCTGGTTTAAACCTTTCAAATGAAAGTACTTTATATACGAAGTTCACTTTTTTCCATTTTTAATAAAAATCAAATAGTGTTTTGCAAAAATAATTCTCAAAAAAGTACCGTTTGACCATATGTTATGAAATTTTGACAGCTCGCTTTTGACAGTTCACTTTTAACGATCACAATAATTAAGTAAATTAATGACCGATAGATGTCGCAATTCTAAAGACTTATCAATCCACCCTCGTACATACATATATGTATGTATGTAGTGTATGATGTAAATTTATTTCACACTGACGCAGGTCAAGTTCTAGGCTTCAAGAAAGTGAATTGCAACCGCAAAATGGGGGAGAAAAAGAGTGTATAAAATAAAATGACAAAACGACACAACAATCAGCTAAAAGAAGAAGTTAAATTGAAAACACATATCCATGTACATACATATATATTATATGTAGCGAAGCAAATAAACAAAAGCGAAATCGAAATCGAAAGCGAGATAAATGTTGAAGGCTGGCACCATTCGTTTACAACAGGGATCACATTACAATTGCAACAGTAAGAAGCGACAACACAGAGCACAAGCAGTTGGGAGGCACCAACAAGTTATGCCCCGACATACATATCTGTGGGAAAATCACACAAGTGTATATGCACATATCTATGTACAAATGAATGAGGGCCAGGAGAAGCAGTTGGACCGGCATGTGCAGACTGTTGGTCAGACTTGACTGAAATCGGAAACTACATACATACATACAATATGGGTGTATGCTGTGGGCGGCCAGAAGAGCTATGGATACATGCGATAGTCCGCTCAAAATAAACAAACAATCGTTAAGGTGAACTGATAAGTTGATGGATGGTCGATGATGTACGATGTACAAGGAGTGTATAGAGGAGAGGTGAAATACATTGGCGTAGATAAGAATGATTTTGAATGGAAGTGTGCAGAGCTGATTGGAGTGGGAAAAAGAACAAAAATTCATTAATACTTAACTTTGTGAACTTTGTAATTTCACAAAAAAAAAAACAGAATAGCTACCAGAAAATAACTTTTGTGATGTCAAACGGCTTTGTTTTTCCAATATATAAATTGGAAATATATAATCTCTCTATCCATACATCCTTAAGCGAAAAGCAAGCTTGAGTTCGCCCTCATCGAAGCTGTGTTGAGCAAGCCAAGAGACTTCTCATCATAGTAGAACAATCAGTGGAGTGGCGCTCCCCGCTTGACATGCTGTTCGTTGACTTTAAGAAGGCATTCGACACAATCAAACGAGACTGAATATGGTTGGCGTTGAGTAGCAAGGGAGTTGCCGCTAAGAGAATCCACTTCGTCAGAGCTCTCTATGAGAACTCCGAACTGGCAGTGCTACAAAACGGCCACATCAGCGACCCATTCACCACCAAAGCAGGCGTAAGGCAAGGTTGTCCCCTGTCGCCCCTTCTATTCGCTATCGACATAGACGACATTATGAGCCAATTGACCTTGCACAAAAGAGGCGCTGTATGGAGTTTCACCAGACTTTTCGGCCTGCCTTACTTACCTCGCCTGCCTTTCTCGCTTCTTCACTGCGAGGAACTAACAACTTTCCCCCACTAAATCCACGGCGACCCTCTTCATCACCTGGACAAAGCGGCAACTTAAGGTAAAAGTCGACGACACACCAATTCCGACGGTTAACAACCCCAAAATGTTGGGAGTTACCTTTGACAGCTTGCTCTCCTTCTCAGCGCATACAATCACTATCGCAACTAAAGTACAGAATCGCAACAAAGCCATCAAGCCGCTTGCCGGCAGCACTTGGGGCAAAGATAAGGAAATGTTGCTGTCGGCTTTCAAAGCCATAGGCCGACCGGTTCTATACTATGCTGCGCCTGTCTGTCTGGTCACCTGGAACCAGTGATTAGCAGTGGACGAAGCTTTAGACCTGCCAAAATACTGCAATAAGGACCGCGACCGGTTGTCTCATAATGTCCGCGATACCACACCTACACGACGAGGCCCACATGCTGCCTGTGAAGGAGCATAACAAACTGCTCAGGAAGCAGTTTCTGCTAGGGTGTTACTGCAGGCCTCACCCATGTAGACATCTGCTTGAGCCTGAACCACCTCCTAGGCACGTAAGGAGGCATTTCCTCAATTAAGCGGACAAGATCCACGATAAAACAGACAGACAGCTACTGGATCGGACAGTGTACAGACATACCATAAACAACATTCATCGGGAGACCATTACCACCTTCCTAAGCTCCCGACCCCCGAACGCCGTTATCGGAGTCCAATCACCACCAATTGCAGACGAATAGCTCCAACTTCCCTGAGAGTCCCGCGTAACATTGGCACAGTTACGTTCAAGCAGGTTAAACTCCTACTTATCCAGAATTTACCCCGACATACCTAACTTATGTCCGGCATGTGAAGGTACCCCGCACTACACTAACCACCTTTTCATATGTCATTTAAAACCTACTCATTTAACACCCCTCTCCCTCTCGACCCTACCCGTCGAAATAGCATGTTTTCTGGGCCTACCTTTAGATGAGCCTGACGAAGACGACTTATGATATATTCTACACTGACTATATTCTCTTACTGCTACAGTAACAACAACAAGAGTTCCGTATGTAGAAACCCACGCAGGTAGGGAAAGTCCCTGATCGGCATTCACTTGGGAGTGGCCAGGACGATTCTGCTGCATACGCTCCAAGCAACTTACAACTTCCGGGCTTCGTCCAAGTATCCTCTGTGTAGTTTCCAAGTATCCGTTTGAGAGCGAGCTAATGTGAGAATGCGAAGCAACCCGCCGCATAAAAACATCGATTCAAAACACCGGTGAAAACCAACAACCAAAAAGGTTACTACTTGGCTAAATACAATGTGAATGACATTCTGCATGTTCTAAATTCACCAGATTTCGCCTCGTACGGCTTTTGTTTACTCCCAAAACTCAAGTTTGCACCGGTTTATAAAAAGTGTTTTGAAGTTGAATATGAAGGGTGATCACTTGGAGGGATATGAGGAGGAAAAATTAATATGAATTATTACCTTTTAACTAACAAATTCCACATACTTCTTGAGCATAATTTATGTGCCGTTCATATAACGTTTTCCTTCTTAGTATTCTTATTTATTTATTTGTGCACGCATCCGCTGGAATTTCAACAATTCACCTACTTTGTGGGCTGATAAATGATACGCAATCGAATAGCATGACTGAAGGCCAGCTACAGAGCGATTGATAAATGAAAATGGAGTACTAAATCAAAGGTCGATCAAATTAGTTTACAAATCGCAAGTACCATTTTATGCTAGTGTGTGTGTCTGTGCATGAAAACTTCATATAGTCGTACATGCACATCAGTCTCTGAATTGTTTTGAGCTATTTTCCCATTAAATATGCTGAGTATGTGTAAATGTGGCATTATCTGGTATATTTTTGCGACAAGCGTTTTGTGGTGTGAACTTTTACTTACCCGCAGCTATATTTGCCAACACCTTGCCACCAAAAATTCAACGGAAATAAGTTTATATTACACAATGTGCAAATACACCAACACACGCGCACGCACGCACACCAGCACTACATGAAGAAGTTTATTTTTGTTGCGGAAATAGTTGCGAAGGAGAGGTGTAGCGAGTAAGTTCATGGCGGCGACGACGCGCAGGAAGAGAGGAATTGGAAGTGCGCAAGGAAATGGCGGCGATAAGTGGTTGTGTTATAATTAGATTTTCTTGAATTTAGTTATTCGCTCAAGTGTGCACCTGTGGTGGGATGGGTATAAATATGTATGCATTGGTTTTGTTGCACTCACGCAAGTATTTGCTTTTGATCCTTTTTATGTGTGCGTGTGTGCGTGTGCGCGCGCTTTGTTTGTGTTTCCGTTTATTGTGTTGGGTTGTTGCCATCTAACCGTAAATGTGGTATGCTTTTGTGCAATAAGGCGTTAAGTTCACAGAGCGAATGATTTGTACAAACAATGGGAATGGTTAATTAGCGAAAGGTAATGAAAGAAACTACAACAAGAAACCAAAAAAAAAAAACAAAAAAAAAAAAGAAATAAAATAAAAAAGAAAAAAAAGAGAAAGCAAAAGAAAAAAAGGAAAGGCGATAAAGATGATGGGCAATGAGATATGCTATCATGCAAGCCTGAATGCATGTAGAAAAATTATTATATACTGAATTCAACGTAAAAGCTGTCAAACCAAAAAAAAAACAAAAATACTGAGTAGAAGGGTATTTGTAAATTAGATAAATGGAATTGAATGAACTTAATTTCTTCTCTGCATACTTGTACACGTATACTCAACCTTTCATAGCTGGCGCTTGGTGGCAGAGTTCATTAGATTATTTTAGCTGACATTAGATAATATTCGGCTAGAGCGAATAAGATAAGCTAAGATTTTATTATAGAAGACTAGATTGGCGATTAGATAAAATTAGATATGTCGGATGTTTTTAGCTGCATGAGAACAATCGATATCGATAACTATGGTTTCACAGCTGAAAATGGCAAATCATCTTGCCATTTCTGGGCGTCGATCCTCGGTCTGTGTAAACGTGAAGTGAAAAAAGTTTTCATTTTCGTTTTCCCAGACACTTTTCACACTGTCTATTCACAAACGATTATTTCTGTCCGATAATACGTCTCTCTTCCTTTTTTAGCTTCCAGCACCGATCCCACATGGTTCGCGTTGCGTCCGATCGTAGCGTGGCTCTATAGGCTGCATCTGTTCTTACTGCGGCAGCATGACATTCCTCTTCGTATCAACTATTTTTTCGGGCTTGACGGAATCCCATTTCTTCTTCGGCGGCGGTACGTAGAGAGCGAGAAATGTTGCTCCATTGCTCGTGCATGCCGGATTTTTAGGGAAGTACTCTCTGAGAGCATGAGTGAGAGTCGATTGGCGAATCTTTTGGATGTCTGTTGTGATTGCAGCTTTTCGATGTCGAACAATCTTTGCGTAGGTAGGAGTAGGTTTTTTGCTTTTTGCTCCGAATGGATACGAACGCTCCGGCTCTGAAAGTATTCGATGCGGTACCAGCTGGTGGTAGCAGAGGAAGGGGAAGGAAAGATCAAGTGGAGAATGACATGGCTTCACTAGGCGTATCCAACTGGCGTCGGTTAGTACGAGAAAAAAAACGACTGGCGCGCTGTGTTGAATTCGGACAAAATCGAGTAAGCGGTTATCGCTCCAATCAAGAAGAGAAGAAGAAGGGGTTGGTGCTATGTTAAAAGTGTTCCACTTCCACTGTAGCTAGGAAACTTTTGCAAGTGTGATATTCCAATTTTAAATGACATTTGTTTTGATGCTAGAGTACATTTGAAGAAAATATGCCGCATATAATTATTCTGCTTAACTTGGAGCAAAAAGTTTGTGATGAAGAAAAGTAAGATAATGATTTTTAGTAAATTTAATCCTATTTCTCTCCTCGATGCGATATAGGGCCTCTACAAAACGTTTCCAATGGTCATGATCTTTGGCGGTCCTTCAGCCGTAAGTTCTTTTTCGAAAGTTCTCTTCCAATTGTACATAGTGCGCCCTTTTTTCTACTGTCTTGCTGGTTCCAATTGAGTGCGACGCCTGCATAATCCCATATAATCCTTTTGAAGAGTATGGCCAATCCACCTTCACTTCGTCTAATTTATTTCAGTCTGGATGGGTAACTGCTTACAATTCGCCCAAAGCTGTCTGTTGTTGATTATTCTGGCCCATCAAATCCGCAATCAACGTTTTAAGCACTTGTTGACAAAAACTAGCAGCTTATTAGCGAGCAAGTCTGTCATGAGCCAGATCTCACAGACATAGAAAAGAACTGATTTTACATTTATTTACAACCTCATCCTACCTCTCGACCAATTTGTTAATGGCATTCTTCAAAAACTCGCCTGGTCTGGTGTCGAAGAAGTTGTTGAACCAGTTTTTAAGGGTCTCTTTGTTACCGTTATGGTCGCGTTCATATATGGCGCAAGGTGCGGGGAATACGGCGGATGCTGAAGGACCTCCCATTCGAGCTCTTGGAGTGTGGCTTTGTCGACTTGCGCAACATGGGGTGGTGAAGGAGTGTGGTTTAACCATGTCGATCAGGTCTTTTCAATCGAATATCCTCATTCACGCAGTGTAGCTGGGCAATGTAGAGCTCCTTGTTGATCGTGGCATTCTTTTGGAACATTTCCCACGCTGAAATAAAATGAGAATTAAAAATTTTAAAAAGTCGGTTTTAGTTTCGCAACTTTAAAATCAAGTCGCCAACACACGGAGATCGAAGATTCGACTTGATATTGACTTCTATAAAAGTAGAGTGCATTCATCTCAAATTTTTATCAAATTCATCAATATTTTAAACAAAATTTTTGGAAACTTTTCGGGTATATCGAGTTTTGCAGCCATGCAACTATACTCGCACTTGTACACTTGCCACGGATCTCCTCCATTTTTTCACACACAAAATGTCAGAGCAAAGAAAATTTTCATATGAAAATATTTTGAAGCTTCTTTTCATTTTTTCACGGAACGCGAATCGAAAGAGTAATGAAAATAGGGAAAGACTTACAATTTCACGTTTACGCAGAATAAGAGTCGACCCCCTGTTGAGAACTGCTTGGCACGTCACCATGAATCGCTTAGCGCAAGCACAACGCTTCCAAATTGTGAAAATTTAGTTTGAAAAAAATTAAATAAAGTAAAAAAATAAAAAATTTGCTTGCGAAATTCATAGAGCACTGGCGACATTCATCGATAATTATTTCTTGCGAAACGAGGAAGGAGCTGCCGTTACGGTGAAAGGCGAGCAAAATCGTGACATGCTGACTGAATTCTTGGAAACAAAAAATACTACGACATTCATTTCAGAAAACAAATGAACAGAAAGGAGAGGAAGAATACAATAAAATGTTTGTAAACGCGAGGTCAGAGAATAAGTCGTGCACCCCCATGAACCTGTCAATCGTCGAAATCGCGAAAAATGAAGCTGTGCCTTTCGGTAGGAGCCACCTTCTCTTTTCCTTACTTAGTGTGCAAGTATTGTTGTACCAATTATCAAAAAAAAAAAAAAATAATAATAAATACTTCTTAAGCTGATTATGTAGCTAGCCGGGGAAAAAAAATTTGTTCTGTTCACCGTAAATTAAAAAATTGTGGGCCCAGTTGGTTCAGCTGCGCGTTCTACGAAAAAATGTTTCGCCGAAGACGAGCTGTGTAGCTGTCCGTTTATTATTTAAAACCAGTTTAAAAAATAGTTCATACAGTTAATGAATAGTTCATACAGTTTATGAAGTATTTTTTCAGCATTTAGTTTTTTTAAATTTTCCTCTAAAAAAATTCTGAAAAAAATTAAAATTTGTTCCATTCCTTTTGTGATTGAGCTCCTTAAATGCTTTTCTGCAAACTCTGCTTGTGATATCTTCAAATGTGAAAAGCATATCGTAATTCGGTAATGAGCCTAAAGTTGTGCCTCGTACGATTAAGCTGCGTGTTTGGATCTCCCTTCTGCAATTTTCGGAATGAAAGCTTTGACTTTTCAGTTGCCTTGCGTAGTCATCCAGTAGAGCCGAACCTCTTCATTCAACAAGATGTACAAGTTTCATCTAATGGAACTCCACGTATGTATGTGTCTAGAAGATACGTGAAACTATGATTCCCTGGGCTGCTCTACTTTCTTTTTATTAATAACAGCCACACCCTAACTTAGAGGCCGATGCAGTTAATGCTTTCAAGGCCAGGAGCGCCTCGTGCATGAGTATAAGTTTTTTAGTTGCTCCACAGTTTTCGTTGTTTGCATGGTCGGGTGCATTCGGAATTTCTGTTCTCCATCTAAAGTTTTGAAACCGTGGAGTGACAGTCGAGATATAAATCCGGGAAGTTCCGGTACCAATGTATTTGCCTGTGGATGACTTTCGACTATTCAGAAAATCAGAAGCAAAAAACAAAAAAATCTTTGAAATCAAAAACTCCTCTTTGGTTCGCCTTGTCTAGCCAAAACAAAACAAAAAATAGCTGAAATAGTAAAAAATAACTGAATTTAAAGTAAATAATGAAAAACCCGAAATCGGCTTAAAAGCTCAAAACCAGTAAAAGTATAAAAATAAAAACTTCAACAGAGCCACAACTAAAAATAATAACAAAAAAAGTATAAAATAAAAAATTAAACAAATAAAACGAAAAATTATATACTAAACGTAAGTAATGGACAACTAGGCAAGAAAAAATATTAAACAAAAAAAAATTAAGCAAGAAAAGAAGATTAAATAAAAAAGCCACGAGTGGAAAAAATTAACTGAGTCAAGAAAAAAATACCCACTGACCGCAAGCAAACAGCGAACGACTGCAAAAAGCAAAGCGGTTGAAAAAAATCACACAGCAAAACTGTAACCAAAATAAACTTCACCTATTAACACACTTTGGCAGCTGTTTACGTTCTGGACAAACATGCACAATCATGCATGCAAACATAAAAGGCATGACATAAAATAAAAAGAACTATGCGCATTTAACCCAAATTGCGCTGAGTGCCAATGAGCGTAGTTTGCACTGGGCTGCGCAAGAGCGTGGAGCTGTTGGACACTCACATGCGAGCAGCGGAGAAGCGAGGTATGCTAACAAGAGAGGGTGAAAGGGAGCACGGGGGTCAGCTGAAGGGACTTTTACTTTAAAAATGGCAGTAACCAAAGTAAAAAGTGGCTTAAATAAACCGAAAAATGAAAAAAAAAAAAAATGAAAAGTGACTAACAATAAAAGTGAGCAAGCAAATCTGACAACAAAAGTGCCACAAAACAAAAGTACATATCAAAAGAGACAAAAAACCAATCGCCAAAAGTAACGGCAATTACAAAAGCTGCACTCGTTGCGACAATAACTAAAATTTACAAACCGAGTTGTTGCGCGAGTTTTTCAACTAGACGTGTTAGATGCGTGTGTGTGCTTGTTGTGTGTGGAGAAGAGAATACCAGAATGGCGTCAACTGGCGGTTTCGGGTTTTCGAAAATGAAATGAAATTCTGAAAAGCCAATGCGACAGCAGTTAGTTAAATTGGTTCAATTGTAGTTCAGTGCAATTCACAGCTCAGGGGAAGGGTGGATGGGTCAGTTCCAAAGTGGGCAGTGTAGTTGAGAATGGAGTGCAGCTGTTGCGGGGGGGGGGTAGTTCAAAAGCGGTCAGAGTAGCTGCAAAGAGTTGGAAGAGCTTAAAAAGCTGAGAGATAGCGGAAATGTAAAAACAACTCTAATTTGTGTTAGGAGGCAACGTAAATGCTCAATTATTTTTGGAGATTGGCATTCTGTGGGCAGCTCTAATTAAGCGACTTTTGTTAGGCGCGTTTTACTATTTAAAGTTTTGGACTGATTCGTAACTTTGTCATTGTTAGTGATTAAACATATTTTGTTTTTATTTTTAAACATTTTTTTTAATGGTTTAACATACCATGAAATAATCTTGCCAAAAAAACAAAATACAGTTAACTTTCAAAGGGATGTGCTCACTCATACTCTCTTATCTTGTTGATATAGGGTTGGTCATGTAAAATTTGCATTTTGAATTGGCTTTTTATAGCCTAAACTAATCAATATTTTTCCAACCTTTTTTTTTTTATTTTGAAGATTGAACATTGCCATTTATGAATGAACAATAATATCGTTCAAATGACTGCCACGACTGGCTTTACAGTAGGCCATTCGATCATTCCAAGTTTTAAGCACATTTTGATTGTTGGGGCTCCAATTTCATGAATGGCAACTTCGAGTTCGTGTTTTATAGCATCAATCGTCTCTGGATGGTTCGCATAGCATTTGTCTTTAACGGCTTCCCACAAAAAATAGTCCAACGGGCTTAAGTCACTGCTCCGAGGCGGCCAATTGATATCGGAATTTCGGCTGATTATTCGGTTTTCAAAAACGGTAGCCAAAAGTTCGAGTGTAATTTTGGCAGTGTGACAAGTTGCACCGACCTGTTGAAACCAAATGTCGTCCTTGTCATCCTCTTCAACTCGTTGATCATCTCACGGTAGCGCCTGCCATTTACTGTAACCCCGGCTCCTCGCTCATTTTCGAAAAAAAATGGCCCGATGATGCCGCCAGATCAAAAACCGCACCAAATAGTGACTCGTTGTGGATGCATTTGCTTCTCTACAGTAACGTGTGGATTTTCTGAGCCCCAAATCCGACAATTTTGCTTATTGACGTAGCCACCGATGTGGAAATCAGAAAAGAAGAAGAAGACTCACCACTTTGGAAATAGGTTTTCAATATTTCCCAATTTTGTTCAAGCTAATACGTTCCATTTCGTAAATGTCAAACCTTTAAGTAAATTATGAACACATTTGACAAGTAATTTGTCTTACCATTCTCAAAAAAATAGGTGGTTCAAAAAGCAAACGCTATATGGCCCACCCGTTAAATCGTTTGTCCGTTTGACCACCGCGGCTACGAGTTACATGGTCCACTCGATCAGTTCAATATTTGACTACTTTTTTCCCATAAGTCTGAGTAATAAATCTAAGTGAGCCTAAATTCGACGCAAACGATGGTCATTTGTATTTTATAGGCACGTAAGCCAAGATCCTTACGTAAAATTTTCAATGTAGTCGAAAAACAAAGGCCGATAAGTTGAGAACGACGAGGAATCGACATTTCTTCGTTTTCTTCAAGACTTCGCTCTATAAAAATCGTGAGCAATGTCTGAATTGAAGCTGGTTTATCTACAAAGCATTTAGACTTCACTTACCACCAGAAATAAAAGTCCAAAGCTGTGATATCACACGATCTTGGTGGCCAATCCACTGCTGCGTGATGAGAGATGAATTGCTCACCGAAACGACGACGCAATAAATCCATTGTTTTATGGGCTGTATGGCAAAATCAAGGGATCGTGGAGATCACGGTATTAAATTTCCGTTTATTCGGCATGAAAAAGTCGTTTACCAGGGCGCGATGGTGTTCACCAGTCTCTGGTCTATTGGCGCCAACCTCGTCTTTGACGAAATATGGGCCGATGATTCTGCTATGAGATGGCCGCACCAGCGGTTGCTCTCAATGGATATAATGACTGTTCTTGAATGTCTTCAGGGTGCTTCTTCGATTTTCGTAATACAATTGTACGATTTGTAAACGCTGTTGAGGCGTAAGTCTTTAAGTGATACAATTTCAATGAATTTTGAAAAAAAACTATGCATTTAGCTTGACAGTAGTCACGCGTGATATGTCAAAAACAAACCCTATTGGAAAAAGTACCTCCAATGTGCTCACCCTTGACTACTTTGATTTTATTCTCGTTTTTTACATCTAAGCTATTTCGCTTTTCTTATTTCTTTGCTTATTTCTTTGCTAACTAACTTTTCAACAAATTTATCTGAAATCTTTATTCTGAACAGCGTTTTTATCGCTTCTCCATATCAAGTAGAGTCACTTCTTCCTTAGTTTATCTGATAAGTTTTCCACACTTCATTTAATCCTTCAATAAATTTTTTCCTCTTTTTTTCGCACTTTTTTCCGTTTATGCTTTAAGATCGTTTTTTTTACTAGAATTATTTCTTTTGTGCAGGATTTTGCGTTCACAAAATTTACCCCACTTTCATTATTTACCCACTTTATTGTCTTCAAAACTAGGTATATTTGAGGTTTGAGTTGTCATTTGTTGGACTTTGCTTCATATTCCTCATTCTCACACTCGATTTACACAACCAACACTCTGTGGGGTATTTTCTGTTATTGTTAAGTGGCTAATTTCGGCTTTACAGCAATCGCTACAATCGCCTTGAGCGCTGTGGTTTCAGAAATAATTGCTTGCACACGTGTCGCACGCTTTTGCGCTGAAGGAACATTTATTTTCCGGAGCATGCAGAAAGTTGTTGAAATTGTATGAAGGGGTTTTCGAAGGGTAAAGAAATGTGTTTTGTTGGTTTCAATACATAAAATCGTGAGTTTCATATACAACTCCGTGCACCAAAAGTCTGCCTTTTCTGTTATTCAGGAAAAATTCCATGTGCATGTGGAAGCACAAATTTTATGTGGTAATGTTGCATACGCAGATTTTCAGTTTTATTATTAAATTAGTTTCTTAAAAGAGTAAAACTTCAAGGAATAAAATTTTCAAAAAATTATTTTAAACATTTATGATATTAGTATGGCTACCAAAAGTAAGAGGAAACATGGAGCTGTTGCAAATATTTCTTTTTTTACTTTTCGCAAGAGGAAATATAGATTTTTTCAGAGGCAGTGGAGATTTTGGATTTTGATGCATGAGTGGATAATTGAACTGTAGTTTAGTTTTAGTGATTTTCTATTCTATGTATTTTCGCTAAGCTAATCTGCTGTGCATTTATGGTATGTGAAAAAATCAAGATGCGCAACACAAATTGGAGTAGAAGCTCGGTAAAAAAACCAACCAAAGAATGTAAGCACCAATAATGGTTTTTGGTGGTGGAAGTGTTGTCTGAGTGACACAGTCCAGACCCAATTAGCACAAAATATGCCATTTTGAGACACCATTTGTGGAACCACTGTTTCTTATTAATCGAACCATCTTGATTTTACTATGAATCTGCCTATGTTGCCTATTTTCTTTTTCGCAATTTCTTTCAAATTAACCATGGGGAATTCTCCCAGCATTCTATGTGCTAGAGCACCCAGACACAGATAGAGAAATATCTTTTTCTTAGATTTTTCGTGATTGCAGCTTCTACATCTATCGTTGTATGGCCACCCCATATCCATATGCCATGGTCTCCCAAAGGCTAGTGGCCGATTGATGTTGATGTAATTCCGAATGTGTTTGTTTGTGGCTTTCTTAACAACTCGTCATTTCAGGATTTGTTGAAATTAGGCGACGTTTGTTTAGTATTTTTACAGGCATCCTGGTTCGTCCGTCTATCAACGGTCTGCTTCTGGAATAGCAAGAAAAGCTCCTTTTTGAAATATAGATTTTTTTTGGTATGTGGCATATACTTTATTTTATAGGAGAGAGAGAGAGAGAGGTCAACTCTTTTTTGTGTGCAAAAACAGCGAAGTTGAAGATTTAACAAAAATATTTCTTACAGTTTTTTACAGCTGCTCAAAAACTTATCAGAAATCGACCCGCTTTGCGACTTCCTTTCGCTACTTTGCAACCAGTTATGGTGCTGTGGTCGTTGCACAAGCCAGTGGCATATTTTTATTCCAGGTATATTTTACTCATTTCACAATTGATTCATACACCAAAGCAGGCGTTAACACGCAAAACAAGAAAATATAATTTTGTGGCAAATTTTGTGTGAAATGCCAAAACCAAGCAAACAATCAAACAACAAAAAAATCTTTAATACAAAGTACAAAAAACTCAGTCAATGCGAGCTTTCGCCATCAGATGAATTTAAGTAGTGAAAAAAAATTCAGTTGCCTCTGGCAGCTGTGTTTTTTTCTCGAGTTTTTTTCTTTTTTATTCTTTTAATTTCCTTATGCTTTCAACCTGTCATCACACCTGATGATGCCACAAGCATACAAGCACAGCAACGTCAGCAAACAATAAGCATTTACGCCCTACTAGTAAGTGTTGGAGTATGCCTTGGCAATTTTGTTTGTTTTTCCCCTGTTTTCTTTACTTACCTCTTACTTATGCTAGCTACTTCAGCTTTTTGGGGAGATATTTTTGGCACTCAGTCTTAAACTGCGCTAAACCTACTAATAAATTTTGCGTTCGTGTCTGCTGGTGCGAAAACTTGCACGCTCTGCTTGTTGCGGCTTCTCATATTCCTACATTTATATGTAGAAAATATGTAAATGTGCGGCTATGTAAATATTTCTGAGAACTGGCAAGCCATTACAAGGGGCAACAGATTGTTTGTGGATTCACTGAGGCAATGCTCTCTTTCTCCCGCAATACTCAATTCCTTTCAAAGCTTTTTGTCAGTACGAAATCTTTGCTACTTTAGCAGGCATCGATTGCAATTGTTCTTTTGACACTTTAAATTCACTTTTCTAGTCATTGACAAAGTTAGAGCGTACAATTTTTTATAAAACTATTTGCTGTTCTGGTTACTCTTATTTCTGCTGATTTTCTACTGGTTTCTGCTCCTTCCCTACTGTTCTCAATTTGTTGTACGCATTCACCGTAAGCTTAAAGTTTTTGTTGACTTGTTGGGTTGCTGACGCACAGACGCAACATTCGATAAACCTCCCAAATCATGAGCGCAACTTCAAACCAGATTTTCTTGGATTTTCAACTCCAAGCGAAAAATCGCTTTTGAATTGAATTTACAGTTTCCCGCAATTTTTCCATAACATTTTTTATTATCTGACTATGTTGTACGCATTTTCACGAAAAATTGTTTCCCTATTTTTGTGCTTTATTTTGATATTGTCGTTGCACACTTTTATTACCAAAAACTTTTGCGCTATGCTTACGTTCTGCATGAGCGGAAAGCCTCTTATTTTGTTCACATTTATTTTGTAGTAGGCGTTGCGCTTCTGGTTTCTTTAGCTTCATCACTTTGCTTGGCATACTTTTTTGTGCTTATGTCGACATTATTATTATTGTGTTGAATATTTTTCCGCCAAACTTTTATGCATATTCTATGTTATGTATGCTTTGTTGCGTAGATGTTGCTCATACGCCGTGGCATAGAAAATATGCGCGCAAGATGGCAGATTGCTTTTGAGTGCTTGTCTTAGCGCTTGTGTTGTGCATTATATGGCTTACATGTCTTTGTGTAAGCCAATGTAGGTATAGTTGTGGTGGTTAGTCTTTTCAGTGAAAACTCTCGACATGGACAGCTATAATTTATTTCGTATTATGAAATTTAAATTCCTCATATGTGGAAGTTTTTGTAATCAAAAGGGAGAAAGGAGCAGGCAGAAAATGTGAGTAATGTTAAAAGCTGATGGATTTTCATATAAAAGTATACAGTAGTACTTTAAAATATTTATACTGAATGACATAAATGAGAGGTATTTTTTGTAAGAACTTTGTGTGAAAGAGCCTTTGTATGATACTCAAGAGGCAGTGGAGATTTCGGATTTTGCTGCATGAGTGGATTATTGAACTGTAGTTTAATTCTAGTGATTTTCTATTCAATATATTTTCACTAAGCTAATCTGCTATGCATTTATGCGAAAAAATCGAGATGCACACCACAAATTGGAGTAGAAACTCCGTAAAAAAACCAACCATCTAAGCACCAATAATGGTATTGGTGGTAGAAATGTTGTCTGAGTGACACAGCCCAGACCCAATTCGCACAAAATATGCCATTTTGAGGCACCATTTGTGGAACCACTGTTTCTTATCAATCGAACCATCTTGATTTTACTATGAATCTGCCTATGTTGCCTGTTTTCTTTTTTGCAATTTCTTTCAAATTAACCATGGGGAATTCTCCCTGCATTCTATGTGGTAGAGCACACAGACACAGATAGAGAAATACCTTTTTCTTAGATTTTTCGTGATTGCAGCTTCTACATCTATCGTTCTGTGGCCACCCCATATCCATATATAAGATGGCTGCTTGGCTAGCTGAAAAAATACATATTTCCAATAATTGTTAGGCATGGTTTCCAATTATGCTGCATGCTTCTCTTATCTTAAACTTCTGCTTGAATTGGAATATCCCTAGGCGGAAAGAGTTGGAAGTTTCACTGACTTTCGAATGTACATCGGCGCCGACGTCTTATTCTTAGTATATCTGTGTGATCAAATTGTTGACACATCAGATTTGACAAACAAGTTTGGCAAGAAATTAGGTCTCTAATATTCCAATATTTCGCAGGCTATGGGCCTGTCAAGAAATTAAAAATATAATGCTTAGGTATAGAAAAATAAATTTCATTTTTAATTTTCAATAAATTAAATTCTTTCGCAAAACATTTTAGTCCATTTTTGTATCTTATATTCGCTCTTTTTCACACTTTACTTGACAAATACCAGAAATGTCCTGTTCTAAAATGAGTTTTAGAGCAGAAAAGTTCTACAAATTTATTCTGTGAAAAATTTCAATATGGGTCTTATCTTATAAAGATAATAAAAAAATGATAAAAATTGTACATGATTAATACAAAACGGCCAGCCGCACTATGTGCGCATATTTGAGGTGAAACTTCAATAAATTTAAATATTTTAATGATATTTGTATTAATGGTGCAATAACAGCAGTGGATACAATCTATTTGTGCTAACTGAAATAGGATATAAATGTTCTTGACTCGATTGTGTCGATATAGCGAGAAAATACGGCATCTATCTTTGTTCCTGATTTTGTTGTTGCAATATAGCGGTCATTACTCATTTGTAAATTCAGTTGATATTCTAAAAATTCTTTTAATTTCATGGAAGTGTCCGATGCAAAATTTACATTGAAATCTCCAATTAATATGAGAGGTTTCAGATCGTCGCGTTGAGGAAGAAGTTTACCACCATCACGAGGGTATCTTAATAACGAACCATGTAAAAATGCGATAATGTCGTTGGTATGTGAATTCGGAGCTATGTAGATACCCACAATTACTAGGTTTTGTCCATTTATCCCACGGCACACATAAATACAAATATCACCTACATCTTCTGCTATAGCTGCATTTGATGTTGACTGTACAGCGGTAAATCGTAAGACTACGAGAGACTACGAACCACTTCACAAAGCGGAGAAAAAGAATAGCATGTTAGCCGTAGGCTTATACATTTCGTGACGGTTTTTCGTAACGCATGCTCGTGTGTTGCGGCCTTGAAATTATACTCTGACGCGCGTAAAGAAGTTTCACTTCAAAAATAATGAAAAAAATTAAATAAAGTAAATGAAAACTAAATAATTAAAAAATAAAACACTAAAGTTAGTTTTTACACAAATATAATCATTTATTATATACAACTAAGTTAAAACAAAATAATAAAAAAAAAAAAAATTCGTTCAAAATAACAACTAAAAATGTTTTAATGAAAAATAAAAATAAAAAAAATTTTGATACAAAAAAAGTCTTAAATTTTTTAACATTTATTAAGAAATAAGTAAAACTCATTTTTTTAATTTTTTTTTTTATATAAATTTTGTATTTCTTTATTAATTCTTTTTATTTTAAACTTATTTTGAATTTTTATTTTCAAATAAAGTCTTTTAGTTTTTTTATTTTTTAATTTTTATAAGAAAAACGTTAAATTTTTTATTTATTTTTTATTTAATAATTAATTTAATGAAAAAATAAAAAAAATGTGTTTAGTTTTATTTTTGAACCAAATTTTATTTTTAGTTTTTAGTTTTAAGTAATTTTTTTTTTAAGTAAATTTTTTTCTTTAAATATTTTTTTTTTATATTTAATTTATTTTTAGCTTTTATTTTTGAATAAAATTTTATTCATAGTTTTTTATTTTTGAAGATATTTTTTTTATATTTATATATATATTTATATTTTTTTATTAAAAAAAAAATTCAATTTTAGTTTTTATTAAAAGCAAAACACTTTTTTTCTTATTATTTTATTAGGTTAGGTTATTTAAATTAAAGTGTATTTAAATTTTTTTAAAATAAAAAATAAAAATCGTTTTGCTTTTTATTTAGTTTTAAAAATACTAATTTCTTCCCCTTTTCTTCTCGTTTCAGCGCCCAGCCAAGTTAAACGCCGGTTCCAATACATTTTCGCCACATTTCAGAAAACAAACTTAGCCACAAGCACATCCGTATTCAATATATGCGCAAATGAAGTCGAAATACTTTCAGTACAAATAAATAGTCATAAGCAGCAACGTTTTTCCGAAAATTATGCCAAGCAAAAAAAAAATTAAATTAAATAAATCTTTTCCACTTTTTCCATTTAAATTTAGTAGCTAATCAATAATACTATGACAGAGAAAGAAAGCGTAGTAAATAGTTTTATAACCCGTTATTTTTTTTTTAGAATTTCATGTATTATATATTCATTTCTTTCTTTATTTTCAGTGCAGTGCAATTTTAGCAAATAAGTTTTGATCAGTGCAAATGCAAAATCTCATTTGAAAATTTTGTCTAAAAATAAAAAATAAAATACCCATAAGAAACTGTGAAAAAAGTTCACCAATGTGTTTTTAAAATCAAACCCCTCCAAAAAAGCATTTAACTCGGTCGGCGTCGAAAAATCAATCGGCTACACGTCGTTTATGTGTGCGCGTTCTCGCTTTCACGTGCGTTGTAAATAAATAATAAAAAAAAATTATAAAAATACGAAGTGTTGCTTTTTTCAATATATTTCCGCGCTAGTTCGGGAATTTTTATTTCAAATATATATATTATTTTTTAATTTTGACGCGTGTGCTTTTCAATAGTCTCTCTCTAAACGGCAAAGTGTGCGAAATTCGCCAAAATTGCTTAGCGGTTTCGGGCGCGTGCGCGTACTACTCCGCGGACGTTTCGCACGCCGCCACAATGCATCCGCCTACGGGCAAGCGATGCCGGCAAACCAGCGACTCCAACAAAGTAATAATGGCTGTACGTAGGATCAATGCAACAGGTATGGCGACAACTGCCAACAACAAAAACGACACAACAACTACAGCGGCAACATGTGCGGCGCCGACAACAACGAAAACGATAGGCAATCGTTGCCGTCAGCTGAGTGTGTTGGTGTGTTTAGTCGCCATCATCGCCTTAAATAATTTCGGCTGCCTGCTGTCAACGACAACGGCTACTATGCAACGGGAAAATATGCGAGTGCTGCCATTGCCAGAAGGTGAGTGAGAAGATGCTAAAAAACATATGTTTATAATTAATTAATAGACTTTAGATAGACTTGATTTGTTTTGAATGGCCAATTGAATGGCATAAACAATTATACACTTCAAAGGTAAACAATGATGAATACTACACAATAATCCAATTTCAATTTGGCGTCTGCTTATAAAATCGGGTGGTGAAAAAATTTGTTTTAGAACTTTAAAATTTCTTTAGCGCAAGTTTACACCGAGCGTTAATGGCTGCGCCACTTGCCTTATTTATCTTGTTTTGAATGCAAAGTGAGAGCATGAATTTCGAAGGAGAGGAGCGAATCAGGTAACCTAGGCGGTTCGCAATATGTGGCTTCTTATGCCAAATATTCTGTTTCAAAAAATTCTAATAAATGTCACTTAAGAATAGGGTTTGTTAAACGTTTGGGTAAACAATGGTGGCAGAGAAACTCAATTGTACAAAATTTGGAAGTAGAAAATCGTTGCTTATTTTATGTGACCTGGTCTATGAAAAGGTACCTTACGTGCGAAAACGAGTTTTCGAGAACACAGCAGTTAAAGGTTAAACTTCTAAAAACCCTTGTAACTTTTTTAAATATTAATATTGTAACATATGACCATCTATGTAAACCCACCCTAAGGTGATTTTCAAAAAGCTGAATTTTGATTTTTTAATCAATTCATGTACTGTGGGCTATGATATTTGTATAGCAATTAAATTTAGAAAAAGTGGCCATCCATGTAAAGTCGGCTAAAGAGGTGTAAGAAAAATTCGCGGGCACAAAATTAAAGGGAGTGCCATTATGATAAAGCAACCAGATAAATACTGACCATATATTTTTTATTTTTTCACATTAGTTTTAGTTGCTTTTTTTTAATTTTTTTATATTTTTTATTTTTTCAAATTAATTTTAGTTGTCTTTTTTTTAATTTTTTTTCAACTTATTGGTATTGTTTGGTTTTTTTTTATATTTTTTAATTTTATTTTTTTTTTCAAATTAGTCTTAGTTCTTTTTTTCTAATGCTTAATTTTTTTGACTTAATTGTTTTGTTTTTATTTTTTATTTTTTTCAAATTAATTAAACATTTTTTTTATAATACACAATTTCTGTTTAAAAATGTGGTTCATTTTGTAACGAATACCATATAAACCTAATTTTCAAACTTTGTATAAAATTTGTAAAAACTCGACAGTTTTTCATCAAAGTTTCAAACTTTTTAATCAAACAAAAATAAAAAAACAATACAATAAAATAAAAATAAAACAATTCGGATATGCAGTTTAAATATTCAGTTCTAAAGTAATAAAGTACAAGTTTGAAGTGCCTAAAAATTGATAACTTTTTTCCTCGACAGTGTTTTGTATATGCCCAAATGGCGCCTGCACGGCATTTTTTAAGTGGAGAAAATATGAGAAAAATTATCAAAGATAAACGAAAAAGGTTTCCAAAAGTATACAACAAGTACAAAATAATACAATAAGTTTTTCATCTGCATATTCTAAATGAACATAGGAAATACCTGATTTATTATAAATATGTAAACACGGCATAAAAGGTTTAAGGTTAATTATTAATATTCCCTTCTATGTAAACACGGCATAAGATTTAAGAAAATTTCTTCTCATTTTTGTACAATGTGATTTACTATTTTTCAATCTATCCATGCTAAAGTACACGAAATATTGGTTGAAAAATGAATGCAACGTATTTTTACATTACTGTGCATGTAAACACGACCTAAGAAATTTTAGGATCATTTGTAATGTTCTAGATTTGATGCGTAGACCTTCAATGTACTGGGGCGATCGAATAATGTGGTAAAAATTAAGTGAAAAAGCTTTGACCTGCTATCCTCATTATCGTCTATGTAAACTCACCTTAAGAGATTTAAGAATAGTTGTTTAGGAGTGACTTATTATAATTCATGAATCCACCCATGAACTGTGGGCTACGAGATATTGCTAGAAAATAAATATAAAAAAGGCCTTAAGCTATTATCCTCTTCACGGTGTATGTGAATTCACTTTAAGGGATTTAATACGTATTTTTAGAGGTGGTATTTCCGTTCATATACTCTGTAAAAAAAATTACCAATATAATCAAATGTGTATGTATGTAAATTCGGCATAAATATTTTTTTTTTCTTTTTTAGGAATCTGGGGTTGTTTCAAAAATTATTAAAAATATTTCATTTTCTAATTTATTTTTTAATAGCGTAAAACTTGTGGCACTTTCCCTGATATTTTAAATTTCTTACCTTTTCTCGTATGACTTATAGTTTTCGAGCTAAAAATTCTTAGAAGGAGGGAATTCGTTCAAAATGTTTAATTTTCAAGTGCCAATATCTTGCAAAACAAAAGAATATTTCGCAAAATCGTTTAATTCATCAACTTGAATATTCAAACACCTACATAAACGACTCTGTTGCAAACATATTTGCATCATCATCCCTGCAAATAGTATTCGTGTTTTACCTCAAATGTATTTAACCGCTGACTATTTGAAAATAATTCTTAAACCTTTGCTTTCTTCTCACCCACAAGGATGCACATCGTCTCTGTCACAAGAAATAATTTTTTAATTGTCAGCATTGAAATATTGTCAACAGTGACAACTGAGACAATTTGTACTGTCAAGTCTCTAAGTGCTTTCGGCTTACAATATAAATGAATGCTTACCGAGCTCACCAACACATATGTACATCAACACACACACACACATGCGCGGGTTAGGTGACTGACAAGCGCAGCAGCCGGGTAGGAATTATAGCGGCTTTCGAGTTCGTAATCTGGGCATGCATTTTGTCTAAAGTGTGCATGAATTTTGTCTAACTTGAAGGCCAGATGACTTTTATGAGCAGGTTTTTTCATGATAAGCAGTGCACCTGGAGCTTCATTACTTTCTACTGACCCAAAAAAAAAACAACGATAATGTTTTGCTTAAAAAATATGAAGGGTTAAGTTGACAAGAAGAGAAGAAAAGAGGCAATAGAGAGAGCTGCCACTAGTTAGCACCCTAATGGTGTTTGATGACTTGGCTGAGAGGATCTTTCTGATGGAGCGCAGTTGCCTACTGTCTAAGCGATTTTTAAGACGTAATCTTTTAGATGGCCAAAACCTCACAGCTCAGAGACAATAACATGTAATTACAAGCTTAAACCAAACCAATTATTTTTTTTATAAACCAGTTGATAAATGTGGATATAACATTTAAATAGGCAAGCCAATGAGACTGTAGTGCTGTAGCGGATATGGGTAAAGCTTTTATTATGCTTATATACAGCAAAAATTCGCAATGAATGGCACTATCCAACTCTTATGTACCATCCTTTTTTATGAACCATCTTCGAGATATGTCATATTTTCCGTTAATCAGCCAAAACAAAAAGGCTCCACTTCATTCATCACTTATATATTAAGAAAAAGTTAAACAATTTCAAATACAAAAAAACAAATCATCACCATTTGGCGCTACAACTCTGTGTGAGCTTTGGCAAAAAATGCCTTCATCTGTCGCGATCCTTGGTTGATTCCATCCAGTTGTTGACCTTGAGTTTCATCATGTCGTCTTCTTTCTGAGTTTCATCATGTAGTCTTCGTCTATTAATCTAGATCCTGGTCTGCCTCTTGCTTTCGTTGCAAATGTTTAGTTTATTTTTCGTTGAGCTCTCGTGGGGTTTATTCTCATGGTATGGCCTAGCCATCTTAGTCTTTGAGCTTTGTTGAACCGCACAACTATTCCCCTTCTTATAAGTTGGCTCAGTTTATGGTTTCTTCTTATACGCCACTCGCCTTTGTCTTTGACTGTACCGAAGATTTGAGTCTCAAAATGTTTCTCTCGAATACTTGGAGTTCGTTTTTGTCTTTTTCACTTATTGTCCAAGACTGCGATCTGTAGTGTAGAACTGGTCCGACTATAGATTTATACAGCAGAATTGGGTAAGGTCTTTAATAAGTGAGTAGAATGGTCTATATACTGCCTGCATTCTCTGGTCGACTGTGATGCTTATTGCTCACCGCTTCAAGTTCATATGGCCCGATTTTGATTGTACCAGGTACCACATCATTTTTTCTGGACATTATTGAAGTGAAACTTCTTAGGCGTCGACGGACGAGCGAGAATGGAGAGTAAAATTTCAAGGTCATGCAACGTTTTGGGCATTTTCGTTCCGCGAGAGAGAAAAACGATATAACGTAGAGGAAAAGGAGAGAGAGAGAGCTATACCTTATATATATCTTAGAAACACCTTAGGCTATTTTTCCTGAGTTTTTCCATGTGGCTGCTAATTTCTAGTGAGAAATAACACTGCCTACTTGGTGGCGCTTGCTTGTTGGTGCAAACTTGTAGGAAATATATTTTTGGTGCCTACTTTTTGGCGTTATATTTCCTTGGTGCCTACTGTTTGGGGCGTTTTTTTGTGCCAACTTTTTGGCGTTTATTTCCGTTTCCTGGCTAGTGATTGTGCGTACCATAAAGTGCTATCCGTTCCGGCGTCGGATTTATTGGTATTGCCTTGCGGTAATTTGTGCCGTTTTCTGCGGTCCTGGAATCGCTGCGTTTGTGCGGGTGATAAACACTCGGAGTGGTGCGCGTTGTTGTCAAGGTCAGGGTGTCCGGCGTTTACCTACACCGGTGGACCCTTTCCCGTTTTTTTGTAAAGTTTGTCTATTTGTATTCTCTGCAATGTTGTGAATTTATTTAGATACATATTCTTTCTCTCTCTCTCACTCTTTCTCAGGTCTCTCCCTCTATCTTTGTCTGCCTGAAAAGTTTCACTTCTTTTATGTGTACTACGCTACACGTACTTGTTTTTTGTTATGAACAAATTGAAAAAGTGAAACTTTAACAAAGAAAAAGCTTGAAATATTTAAAATTTCCTGTTTATTACTTCGCAGTTTTTTTATTATGAAAAAAAGAAGAAAAAAATTCAAGTTTTATTAAAAAATTTAAATTTCGTTATGTTAAAAATGAGAAAAAATTCCATCTTTACTTAAAATTTTTTTTGAATTATTTTTGTTCTAAAATTGTGTCTTAAAAGATGTCTTAAATATTTTTTGAAAACCACAAAAATTATTTATTAAAAAAAATTTTAAATTTCGTTATGTTAAAAATTAGAAAAAATTCCATATTTACTTAAAATTTTTTTGAATTATTTTTGTTCTAAAATTCCATAAATTATGTCTTAAAAAATGTCTTAAATATTTTTTGTTCTAAAATCCCAAAAATTATTTAGAAAAAAAATGTCTTTTGTTCTAGAATTGCGTAAATTGTTTCATGAAAGATAAGAATCGTAAAATTTTTTGTTCTAAATTAACCAGTTATTTCTTTCAAAATATTTCTTTAATTTTTTTTGTACTAAAATTGCACAAATTATTTAAAAAAAATACTTAAATTTCTTAAAAATGTTTGTTCTAAAATTCAGAAATTATTTCTTCTATATTAAGAAAAGAATCTTAAATGCAGAAATATAATTCGCCCATTATTTCTTTAAAAAAAATCTTTAATTTTTTTTTGTAATAAAATTGTACACACTATTTTTTGAAAACCATTTAAAAATTGCACAAATTATTTGTTAAAAAAGTGCTCAAATTATTTCTTGAAAAAATTTCTTTAATTTTTTTTTCTAAAATTGCGTAAGTGCTTCTTTCCCTTTTTGTTCTAAAATTGCAGAACTAAGTTCTTAAAACAAATTCTTAAATTTCTTAAGAATTGTTGTTCTAAAATTAGCAATTATTTCTTAAAAGAAAAAAATATTATTGTATATTCAGAAATATAATTCGCCAGTTATTTCTTCAAAACAAAATCTTTAATTTTTTTGTCCTAAAATTGTACACACTATTTTTTGAAAACCATTGCTAAAATTGCATAAATTATTTGTTAACAAAAATGCACAAATTATGTCTTGAAAAAATGTCTTTAATTTTTTTTCTAAAATTGCACCCATTTTTTCTCTACAAAAATTCTTAAATTTCTTAAATTTTTTTTCTAAAGTTGTACAAATTATTTCTTAAATGAAAAAAATTTTTTTTAATTTTATGGAAAAAAAATTAATATTTTTATTGTTCTAAAATTGTACCAATTTTTTCTTAAGAAAAAAATTTCTTTAATTGTTTTTGTCAAAAATTGCATAAATGCTTCATTTTTTTTTTGTTCTAAAATTGCACCAATTTTTTCTTTACAAAAATTCCAAAATTTTTTAATTTTTTTTTTCTAAAGTTGCACAAATTATTTCTTAAATGAAAATTTTTTTTTAATTTAATGGAAAAAAAATATTAATTGTTCCAAAATTGCACCAATTTTTTCTTAAGAAAAAAGTTTCTTTAACTTTGCCCGGTCGTTCCCTAGCTAACACGGAATTAACGTTCGCCTCCCTGAAGCTTTTGCATAACTTTGTTTGATCGCGAAAATTGGCAGCCAGTCCAAATTAAAATTTTGCTACAACGCGCGGCGATATAAAAAGTGCGGTACGTACCGAAATTAGCCCTCCTTACTTATTTCTACACTACATTTCAAAGGCGTATATATTTTTTAAGTCGTTGCTCTATTCTTGATAAGCATCTCGCTACTTAGCACTCATGCATTTACGCGAATAAAAATAATTCCAACTATTTGCCAACTCCATTTCTGCAAATAATCATAACTTCTGCTCCAATTGCGCTTAATGCAAAATCTCTGCCAGGTTGTCGAAGTTTTCTAGTTCAAGTTACAAATATGGATATTTCTTTTATTCCAATTCTTTCAATGAATTTTCCAACCCAGCCACTGGGCATAGCAGCGGCACGTGAGGTGAAATGTTGTCAGCCACCTACTAACAATCACGTGCGAATGCATTTGTATAACAGCAGCTAGTACTAACAAGTGCACGCATGCTTGCAGGGGCATCCATGTATTATGTACAGTTAGCCATGCGTGTGTGTGGGTGTGTGTGGCAGTGTTGGTAAGTTCGTGAATGAATTTGTCGCATTGTCTTTCGCACACCACGCGTCATGACACTTGACGGCACGGCATACTTGAACGCATATATACGTGTAACTACATACATACATATGTACCGTTGCAGTGTTAAACTAACGCATGCATATGTAGATACTGTTGCATGTGTTGCTTGTGTCTGTCTGTGCCTATTTGATGTCATAGGCATTTTGCACGCTTCTGTCATTGTGTTGGCTTTAATGTTCTTCCAACTGCGTGTTATTGCTCTGAAGCATCAGACGCAAAAGCTTTCCTTCCTCTTAGCTGTTATTGTTGTTGTTGTTGTTGTTATTATACTTATTGTCAGCGCACTGCAGTGTCACCTACTCAAGTGCGCATTTATATTGCTATGTGCATATGTATGTGTATCACTCTTGTACGTGTGACTTTCACTTGGGTGTTCATTAAATTTGAATATTTGAGTTCCGTGCGAAATGGAGCGTGTGCGCTTCTCAACATTGCAATGCTTTCGATTTCCTCCGCTATCTACCCCCATTCCCTATTCAACAGCCTAGCCTTGTGATCACTTGAAAGTACAGCGACCTAATGTGTGTACGTATAGGCAGGGTGAAGGAGGGTGCTGTGCAAGTGTTGTTGCTATTTTATGAGGTGTAAATTTGTTGTTTGGACATATTGCTGTGTATACATGCAAATGCACACACATACATATGTAGAATGTAGGGTATGGGGATAGGGGCAGTTTCATACCTGGGGATATTTAGCCTGTAGGCCTGTGTGTACTTCGATACTTTTCCTGCTTTGGCGAGAATTCGGTTTCACATTGATGCAAATTTAATAAGAATAACTCAACGTTCCACGCCAGGTACTCACACCTCGTACAATAGCAAAACTTGTGCGCTGGAATAACTTATGTATGTAGATTAGGGTGGGCGCTATTTCCGAAATTGTTGATATTATTCGGGACCCCCTTTAGAAATATGGGGCTATGCAAGAAATAGTAATTGTGAAATATTAGGGCAATCGAATACAATTTGGAGCTGCTGAGTTGAGCCTGAAACTCGAAAAATTATTGTAGTATTTTTTTAAAGATGTAAAAAAAAAAATTACTTACGATTATTTCTTGTTTGCTAACCAACTTTGTAGGCTAACTGTTAGACCTCTACGTTTTCAAAATTCTATTAATGGTAAGAATCGTGAGGTAAATAACGATTTTAAAATATTCTAAAAGTCGAGGCAAATCGGGGAATCACTGAAATAGATAACTTTGGCGTCGCAACGGGAGGTCTAAGTAATTATTTTAAAAATTATAAAAAATGTAATTATGTGTTTTTAAAAAAATTACCAAAAAGATTTTTTTTCCGAAGGGTGATTTTTTTTTAAAAATCATTTTTCAAGACTTAAGGCTCTAGTTGGAACCTCGAAACCTGCTTCGATCTGCTTAAAATTTTTTAGTTGGTCGGTGATCGTATATTACTTCAACGATTGTAAGACTACTAACTATAAAAATTGCAGATATTAGTCTGCCTAGGCTAAGATATTATTAAAAAAACAAAAAACAAATATTTTTTTAGAAAAATGTTTCATTAAATATTTTATTATTAATAGTTAAATTTTTATATGCAAATATTATATTAAATATATTATTAAAGAAAACACAATTCTTAAAAAAATTATTTTAAATAAATATTAAAAAAATATTTTAAATAAATATTAAAAAAAATATTTTAAATAAATATTAAAAAAAATATTTTAAATAAATATTAAAAATAATTGTTTAAATAAATATAAAAATAATTTTTTTTTCCACAACGATTTTTTCAAGCTTCTTGAGGCTAAGATTAGATTAGATTAGATTTGTGGGGGGGTTGGACAAGTCCAATGACTCAGTCAGTAGACCACTGTACATACTACACCCGGATAGATATCAGTAGAAAATATATAGATAGGAAAGATAAAAAGTGGATAGAAAGACGGATAAATTAGTTTTAGGTCACTCTTGCACAAACTCTTGGATTCATTGAGGAATTTTAAGAGATCCGGAAGGGGAAGAGTATAAACCTTATCTGTGCTCAGTACATCGCAACCCAATATCCTAAGTCTAATTCTGGAAAATCCAGGACAGCTACAGAGAAAATGCTCCGCAGTGTCGTTAATCTCAAGACAGGTTAGGCATATCGGGCTGTCTACGACCCCTATGGTAGCCTTATGCTTACCATAGGCGTTGTGCCCTGTGACTACACCCACCAGTACTCTTAGGTCCTTTCTGCTGAGTTTTCGGAGAAAGGTCGTTGTTTTCCTGTTTGGTTCTTTCACAAAGCACTTGGCTACTCTGCACGAGTTCAACCCAGACCAACATCCTCTATGCGTAGACCTCATGAAGTCGTCAATCAATAGTTGAATCGATGCGGAATTGACACCTAGAAAGAGTTAAGGGCCTAGTGGCATACTTGCAGAGCCTTCATTTGCCAATTTATCAGCTAACTCGTTCCCTGTAATACCTCAATGTCCAGGCACCGAAATAAGACTAACTTTGATGTGTTTTGCAACACTGTTCAGTTTTGTCTTACATTCACAGACTGACTTCGAAGAGCAGCGTGGGTTAGCAAGGGCTTTCAGTGCAGCTTGACTTTCACTACAAATTCCAATACTGTTGCCCCGCCACTTTTTCTCAATTAACCAGTATGTCACATTCAATATGGCATAGACTTCCGTAAGGAATACCGTGGTCATCTGTCCTGTGGCATACGAGTATTTAGTGTCTTCGTCTAAGTACCATCTAGATTCGCTTCCATCACTGGTTGGGATCCGTCGGTGTAGAAAGTGTGCTGATATCCCGCTTGAGGCTTTAGTCGGAAACTCTGAACCTGCTATCAGTTTGAAAATTCACGTTTATTAATACATACCGCAAAAAATTAATCTTTTTTAGAAAATTTTCATTGAAAAAAATTGGGAAACAATTTATATTTTTTTTTTAATTTGTTAATCTCCCTGGTTCAAAAAATAACAAAAAATTATAAAAAAAAATGTTCCACAAAAAATTTTCAACAAAATTCGGGAAACAATTTTAGGAAAACATTCATTTTTGTTTCATTCATGTTAAATTTCACTGATTCATGTTAGTATTTGAGGAGGCGTGTTTTTCAAAAAAAAAAAAAAAAAAATTTCCCTGAAAATTTTGAACAAACAGTAAATTTTTTTACAAACAAATTTTGGAAAACAATTTGTTTCTTTACTATTTTTATATTTCACTGGTTCACTGTACGCATTTGAGGAGGTGGGTTTTTTAAAAAATGCCAAAAAAATAGTTTCCCCGAAAACTTTTAGCAAAAGGTAAACTTTTTTAGAACAAAATTTTAGGAAACAATTTGTCTTTTTTTTTTCATTTTTATATTTCACTAGTTCGGTGTACCTATTAAAGAAGGTAGGTTTTTCTAAAAATTACAAAAAATTAGTTTCCCTGAAAATTTTGAACAAAAGGCAAATGTTTTTTTACAAAAACATTTTTTTACAAAAAAATTTTAGGAAACAATTTGTTTTTTTTTTCATTTCTCAATTTCACTGGCAAACTGTACGTATTTGAGGAGGCGTGTTTTTTAAAAATGACAAAATATTTGTTTCAGCAAAATTATTCAGCAAAATATAATATTTTTTTTCCAAAAAAAATGTTGGGAATTTGGAACTTTGAGAAAAAATTTCTTCTTGTCATTTTTCGTGTTTCTCAAAAATAATAAAACATTTTTTACCCCAAAAATTTCGAACAAAAGATATAATTTTTTTTCAAAAATAATTTTTTTGAAATGTATATTTTGGTTCTACAATAAAAAATTTAAAAAAATGTACAAAAGAAACGAAAAAAGTGTAATAATATACCAAAATTTCAGCATCTCAAAATTTTTCATTTTTTTCTAAGTTTTTTCAGTTGACTCCTTATTATCATATAATCAAGGCTGCAAATATTTCCCGAAAAGTTTACGACCATGGCTATTGCTACATTTTTTTCGAAAGTCTTGTACATCTTTATTCTCTGTAATCTGTAATCGCCATTCCATTAAAAAAAGTATTGGACAAAATACACTCGAACTTATTTTTGAATACCAGTTGAAACTTGCATTGTACGCTTTGTACTGATTTCTCTTGGTTTCCAAGACGATTTCTAAATATTCACAAAAACGTTTGAACTTAACAACAGTTTCCCAACAACATATTTTTGGATTAAACTTGGAGCTATGTCAATTATAGATTTAAACCGCGTCATATATGGGACGTCATCCTTTGAAAATTGCTTAGCTGAGCTTCAAGTCACTCGTCCTCCGCAGGGAAACATCTGGCTTGGAATCTTCGATTTGATTCCGAGGTGGCTACCAGCGATGGGAAATTTTCTCTGTATAGTTAGGCTTTAATCTCAATTCAATTCAATTTCGATTATTTGCAGTTAAACTTAATTTATCTACCATTTTTCAGTTTCCCAAATTTACTCAGTGCTGCCACCTAAGCGAACATTTGTCAGTCTCCCTTATGTCTGCACACGCAAGTACTCCTACATTTACGAGTATACCACATATTGTCTTGTGCAAGTACATATGAAAATTCGAAAATCCAAGTAACTGCAACTAAACTGCATTATTGATAATGAAAATTGCTTTACTAACTCACTTACACAAATGCCCAATCCAACTTGTAGTCTCTCTAACCAATTACGATTGACACTCAACAGTGAGACCACAAAAATAGGTCGGCCTGCCACTCAGATGCTTCGATGAAATTTATGCCTTTTGGCGTCATTGAGAGTTCGATGCGGCAACCAGACTTTTGCTGTGGAAAGCGACGCACTAAGTGTCATTATTTATTTTGGCAATAAGATGTGATTTTGTGATAATAAAATTTGCTAGACGTAATTTCGAATTGCTAATAATGTATTATTTGCTTGTATGGCTTGTATTTGTATGTATACATGGATGTATGTATGTATGTGTGCACTAGTTGTATATAACGAAATTGTTCATTTGCATTTATGTAAATCAGCAATTTGAGATTTTGGTGTGCAAGTAAAACCTTTCATGTTGGCACACAAAGCTCGTTAGTTACTAAGTAAAGCACTGGGAAACTTCTACCAATTCGCATTAAATTCAAAATCTCTTTCATATATCTATTTGTAGTATTGATGCTTTAACGTCGCTTTAACGTCAGTCGCAAGCACAGAGCAAAATAAAGTCCTAATTTATTTGGTGCCATCAAATCCTTTTTTGCCTGCAAGAGCTGTTGAGCCTTTTCCTATTTTATTCCTGCACTATTTTGGTTTTTTGGAGGCTTCGTTTCCTTTTTTCTATTCTGACCGTACTGAAATACGAGTGTATGCTGTGCTATTGTATTTACGTATGGTATGTGCATACCGTATATTTTCTGTAAGTGAATTTCTTGGTAAATTTTGACATTTTCAAGTAGAAATTTCTAACGATATTTGCAAGATTGATTGTCAGTCAATTTGACGTTAAGCATAATTTGTGCGACATGTTGAGTGAGATGTAATTTTTTGTTTGAAAAGTTTGCAATCTTTTTTTGGGATTCTGGCAGGATGCCATTTTGCGTGAAATTTATTTATCCATTTATAATAGTGGTGTCTATTCATATGATGCGGAAGCGCATACAAAATGAAAAGACATCGTCGTGATTTGGTAGAGTTTGCAAGAAATACTTCATGTTCTTCTTTTTTTTGTTTTTTTTTGTCGATAATAGAAATTACAATTTGCCAGTTTGCACTCGTGTGCTTCATTCCCTCGCTTGAGCTTGGAACTATCATACATATAGCGTTTTTTTTATAATAATATTGGTTATATTACAAAAAAACTCATATAAAACAAAGTGTGCACTTTGCAAAATATCAAAACAAAATTAAAAAAATTGTGTACCAAAATTTCAAAATTTTCAGTCAGAACTCGCAGAAAATTTCTGGGTACGTATTTTTATAGTCAATTTAATTTTAGTGTAATATTCGGCAAGTACATATAAAATTTGTATTTTAATATAGCGATTGCTTTTATAAAAATTACATATAATATAAAAATATGTAGGTAGGAAGTAAAAAGTGTAAGGAAAACGAAAATAATGTTTTTCAATTGAAATATTAGAATTGAAATTTTTTTTATTTAAAGGGAGCTTAAGGTATTTCAATTCAAAAACATCGAAAATCAGTAAAAAAAATTTGACATTACTTAAATTTGTTTGTTTTAATGGAAACTTCAAACCATTTTTAAAATCAAAAAATAGCAGGAGATAATTCATTAATTACAATTTTCGAAATCTTTTATTTTTAAATTTAAATTTATTATTATCAAGATAATTGATTTTCAAAATTATTAACATTTTTGAAATCCATAACATTTTTTTTATGTTATACTAAGCCTTGGTTGGTTGGTTTAAGTGGTGATTCATCCAGAATCTAACTAGCGCTTCCGCACCATTTTGTTGCCACATCCTCGTTACCAACTTGTTTACCGGTTATTTACATCATGACTATATCCAGTCTGTGCGATTCAGGAACCTTATCAGGTTGTTGACATCTAAGCCAGACAGTTGTTCGAGACCTTCGAACAGCGGTTTGCCCAGGGTTAACATTCTGTCCTTCCCTAGGGCAGGTCATTCACAGAGGAAGTGGAAGATTGTTTCCTTTTTCTCCGGTTGTTGACAGTATGTGTTGTCAGGGATGCCCATTTTGACGGCTTGCTCTCCGACAGACCAAAAGGCAGTTATGACTGCCGTTAGTCTCTCCATCTACAAACCGATGTGAATACCGATTCTGCAAGAGCGTTATTCATGACAGATCCCCCTCTTGCTAGTTCGTCTACTTTTTCGTTACCTTCAATATTCCGATGTAGCGGGACACAGATTAAGGTAACATACTAAACCCTACAAATCCAAAAAAAAAATTGAAAAAAGGGGATTTTTTTCGAAAACTAAAAGACAATGTTTGTTTTGAGCGAAGCTTCAAGAAATTATTAAACCTTACAAGGAAAACAATGTTTTAAGCGACTTTTCGAATATACCAAATTAACATAAAATTGTGTACGAAATTAACATAAAATTGTTTCCCAAATACTTTTACTTAAAAGGCTTATGTTTTCTCGAAAAATTAAAGTTTTTAATAAAAAAATAATATTTTTTTCACTCTAAAAAGACTCAAAAATGTTTCACTACCTGTCAGAAAGCAAAACAGATAAACGAAACCAACGCAAGACTGCCCTATGCCCCCGAGTGGAGTGAACAAGGAAACAAAAAAAATCTTAGCTCCAGCAAGATGGTTTTTAGCTCATATAAATAAAAAATAAAAATCACTAAAGGCCAAACTGGTCCTCCTCCATCAACACAATTATTTTGCACAAACCAAATAATTGTCACATGAGTGGCTTAAATTTATTACAAAAATAATTATATACCCGCACAGTGACCGACAAAAGTCTACATACACCCCCCATTTCCACTGGATTGAAAGTTTAAAAACTTTACTGAAAAATGTGTTTACACAGTTTTATTTAAAAGCTTTTTCTAATCATTATAAACTTAAAAAATCCATACATTAACATAAAATGGCAAAGCTATGGCAAAAAAACCTAAAACCAACATTGACAAAAGTCTACATACAGTACACAAATATCTTACTCCAGTGTGAAAAACTTCACTTAACTCTAAGTAATATTGCTTCTTAGTATTTAGTTGGTCCACCATTAGCATCAATTACAGCTTGAAGCCGTCGTGGCATCGAGGTGACTAAATTTCTTAACTCTGCAGAAGTTATATTGTTCCAAGCTTCTATTAGTCGTTCTTTGAGTACTGAAGCGCTTGAAGTCGGATTTTTTTCTAATTTTGGTGGTGTATTTAATTGCCTTGGAGCATGGTAAAGCAGCCAATCCTTCACAATGTGTCCTGTGTACTTTCGATCGTTATCCTGTTGAAAGACCCAACCTGGACCAAGCTCCAAATCATCCACCGAAAATTTCAGATTGACTTCGAATAGTGATTTGTATTTATAACGATCCATATTACCTTCAATAAATACTAATCTTCCAACTCCAGGTGCTCCCCAAACCATTACATTACCGCCACCATGCTTCACTGTTGATACCAAATTCTTCGGATTCAGTGCAGTATTTTTTTCCTCCACACTTTTGCTCTCCATCCACTTTTCCCTGTGTGCTTTGGCGAACTCCAGGCGTAGTTTACGGTTTTTTTTTTCAGAAATAAGAGGCTTTTTTCGTGGTGTTCTACTATGAAAACCGTTTTTGTTCAGAGTCTTCGAATTGTTCTTGGATGAACACACTTGTTGGATGAGCTTGCTATATCCTCGGCCAATTTCGGAGCAGAAACTTTTGGATTTTTGTCCACTTCTTTTAGAATCAAGCTGGGATCTCTGCATCATACTTTGCTTGGGCGGCCACTTACTTGGAACCACTATTTTTAAAGTTTTTTACAATGGTCTGGCCTGTTGCACGACTTAAGTTTAAGATTTTTGAAAATTGGCCATATGATTTTTATTCTTTTCTGTGCTGAATAACTAAATTTTTAACGTCAACTGATATTTCTTTTCGAGGAGCCATTGTAGATGCTTAAGTATTCAAATTGCAACTAAAATCAATATTAGCAAAGCAACAAACATACATAAGTAAAGGAAAGAAATAGACAAACGGTATTTTACCGTTATCACAACATAGGATATCAGAGTATAAGCTAGGAAACCGCTTCGGTATGTATACTTTTTTCAACGCTGTTTTTGCGTTTTTTTAACATAACTGTGTTGTTTTATGTTAAAGAATGGATTTGTTTTAGTTAAGTCGATTAGAAAAAGATTTCAAATGAAAATGCGTAAACACATTTTTAAGCGAAGTGTTTGTACTTTGTAAACAACGAAAGGGAGGGGTGTATGTAGACTTCTGTTGGCCACTGTATATACATATGTACAATAATAGGAGTTATTCTTTTTTAGAAATATATGTATGATATTTAACCACATAATCATAGCACAAAACTAACCTCTCGGGGACTAGTTCACATGTGAAGAATAAAAATTAATAAAATATTATTGTATTTATAAATTTCTCTGACCAGAACAGGTTTTCGTATTTATATAGTACATTCACATATTTACGCAGCGAGATTTTATTCTCATTAATGTTGATTTTACTTCAAAAGTACAGTTAATGACAGCAGCATTAATATTAGTAGTAGTAGTCGTAGTAGTAGTAGTAGTAGTGGTAGCACTCGTTGTTGTTTGAAATGTTTTTATTGCTTATAATGATGACAGCGGCGGTTAGACATCAGGAAGTCTTAATAAGCGCAATTTCGGATCATTAGTAGCTGAGAGCTGCTGTGACTGCGCTGTTTACTGCTTTGCTAAGCCGCGCCACATTCAAGGGGATGTTGGTTGTAAATTCAGCAGGCGTATAAGCACATACATACCTACTTATGTACATCTATTACTTATATAGCTCAGAGAAAATGACAGCCAGTCTGACCGTCAGTCAGATTTTATAATTCGGTGGTGGCGTCGTCAATTTCTTTACTAGTTCGTCTGTCTGTCTAGCTGGCTGTCTGTCCGTCCGTCTGCTTGAAAGGCAGTTGGAAGAAAATGCGGGCACTTAATGATAAGTCGCTTTAATGCCATACAACTGAGGGAAGCTGCTGGTTGTAAACGATTGTTACAATGACATTCAAGCACACACACACTTGCGCACCAATTTAAAATTTATTACATATTTACATATATGTATACAATAATTTCGTACTGAATACTATATTTAGGGCGCTCGTATTATTGCCCCTACAGAGAAACTAGTGGTATATGAGCGGCTCTCGTGCTTCATTCGAAAAATCAAATCAGATAGTGAAAAGATCGATTGGAGTATCGGTAAATATAAACTAGTTGGACAGTGATAAAATTGTGTTTAAGATTTGAAAAGGCATCAAATTTGGGTTTGAGTTAGTATAGGCTTCCTTAGTATAGGCTGCTGCTCTGCGAAGGGGTACACTTAGACCGTAAGATGCGTTGTGATTCTTCGTGTATAAGCTCTCAATTCCGTCCCTTTTTTGTCGCCATGTAGTGACTCCTCTGCGTTCTCTTTGAGAAAGACTGAAAGTTTCGAATGTCCTGTATATCCGAGATCAATAGACATTCAAAGAAATGATTGCTAAGATAGTAACGCCACATTTTAGCCATATACTGACTTTTTTCAGGGCCCACGCCAAAGAAAATCAGCATTAAACAGGAGATCCACGTGTACTGTCGGCTTTACACTATTATTTAGCTTCTCAAACTCGAAGCGCGCAAAGTTAGATTACGATGGTTACCACTCTCCGTGAGAAAGAATGTTCATCAACAGTTGATGATCTCAGCGAGAAAAATTTTAATTAAGTAATATCTCAGGCCACAGTGGCCTGTAAAGTAACCAGTTAAAAGTCTTAGTCTATCCCGCGCGCTTGTCGCTGACCGATAGAATTTCACCAGTACTCAACGAACTTCTTCTCCTACCATGCCATCCCTCCTCAGAAGTTCGTTGATGTGGCCCTTTGTAAGTCCACAGAAATGTTCAGGACTAGTTAGGGGCATATTTGCCCCTTTTTTAACTAGATGGTCCGCTATTTCATTTCCCTTGCGTCCTTCGTGTCCAGGAACTCAACCCAACAATAATGTGGTGAAGTTCCCTAGCATGTTAAGAAGATATGAGGGTACCGCGCATCAGATTGAGAAAGTCTATTGGCTTTGCCATCGTCCATCTGCAGCGGGCCTTTTTTATAGTACCCGTTGATTGTCACTCGTTTTATCCATGAGTCCTGTTGCTCATTTGATATAATTGTTTTTTTTTTCTTTTTTGTTTTGGTGGGTGAGGTAGTGTTCAAAATGTCTTCGACTACTGCGTCGTGTGGTGTGGCCACTAAAACGATCTGGGGAGACACCCTTCCCGGAACTGCTTTATATATTACTTCGGGAGGGTGCAGAACGGAATCCATAAAGGACGAATTCTATTCACCCACGTCTGGGTCCACTATATTTGTATCCAGCTTTCATGCTATATTCTCGTCTTCTTGTGTCTCTGCCTGTGAGGCTTCGCTTTGTTGCACTGTGTGGAGGTCAATCTTTTTTTCATATAACGTTCTCGATGTGTTTCTTTACCGCATTCCAGCTGTCCTCGCGTTCGAGCATTTTGCTGATTATGTTGCTCGGTGCGATGTCACCAATCTGTTCCCTCAGAGCATTTCTTTTCGCGAGCCATCTGTTACAACTAAAAATCGTGTGTTTAGCGTCATCGATCGGCGCTTCGCAGTATATGTATTCACTTGGAATCGGTTACTTTGCCCATGCGGTATAGGTATCTCCGGTATGATCTGAGCGCTCGAGCTCTCTAACAGCATCCAGTGTGGAAAACTTTTGCAATTTCAACGAGATATTTTAGAACTTTTGAGTGAATTTTAGAATTTAGGTAAGTTATTATTTTTCTGCTTAGCTATGCTTTTATATCACTGACCTGGCGCCGATCTGGCGTAAATAACCTATAATTCTCTGAACTATAAGTGGTAAACTATAATTTTTCCGTTACGAAGTGCTTTCACGCCTTTATATTTCGTAGTATTTTTTGCCATTCCTCAGCCATAAAAAGTCGCTTTCATTTCAGGAAAAATATAAACTAAGAGGAAGTTTTTGTCGTTTTTGTTTGTGTTTTTGTTTTATTTTGCTTTTATGATATCAAATTTGTTATATATGTAAATATTTAATTATTTGAAATAACTGTTTATCGAATATTGAATACGATTCCCATGAATTCGAAGAGTTGCTACTTCGACATACATATTTGCATTGCGATATTTTTACATTACAAGTAGATAAACAAGTCTGCATATCTGAAACTGTATTAACGTGGAAGTGCAACAACAAGTTTTCGTAAATATTTAACCAATCAATTTCAGACTAAATTTCAGATCAAATTTGTAATATAAAACTTAATTAAAACTCGAATTGCTTCACTGAAATTTCCAACACAGCTGCTTATCGCTTTCAAATTGCGTGAACTCGAAATTTCTGAGAGCAATCAACCAATACACATAAAAAATAAGCACATTTTACAAGAACAACAACAACAAAAATACTCGTAACTGTTAAACTTCCATAACTTACACAATTCATTTGCAAAACGCTGACATTCGATCACATTTACGATCGTCGTAAACCCATAAGCATAAATTTTCTCATTACATTTTCGACAATAAACAACGAAATGCGTTCTATAAATGTACATACATACATACGTACACACAAATGTAAGTATCTACACCGCTTGGCAATGAGCAGAATGCAAAAATGAATGGAAAATTGTTGAAAATTAAATAAACTATGCGTGTGTGCGTGTGTATACATATGTAAGTATGTGTCATTTATTTAGTTGCAATGAAATTTGATTTCGCAGTGCGTAAGCGAGTGATGGCGCTATGCGTCTTTGTGTGTTTGTAGATGCGTGGCTTTGCAGGCGACACTAAGCCGAAGAGCGCAGGGAGGTGTGTGTGTGTGTGGAGGCAGGTTGTCGGACAAATAAATGAGTGCCATGCCGTAACTAGCACAAATTGAGCTGTATGGAAGAGGCATGAAAGTATGTATGTACTTATATCGGGTGTTTTTTTAGAGCTTGAGGATTTCGAATGATAAAATAAAACAGAAATTCTGTAGGAATGCGTTTTTTTACCACAATCTGGTAGATAACTGCAAAGGATTTTTTTTATAAAAGGTGGTTAAGTTTCAAGGGCCGGTGTGGATTTTGAATAAAATACTATTTTTATAGGAAATAAATGTCATTTCTCTTTATTATGATAATATTGGTATGCCTCAATTACGCATGGAACAAAAGATCGGCCAAATGGCCGCCGCGGCCTCGGCGGCACACCTTTATCCGATAGTCCACATTTTCGATAACGCTGAGGCATAATTGAGGTTCTATGCCGTTAATGTGCCGATTTATCTCATCCTTTAGCTCTTGAATTGTTGCTGGCTTATCGACGTACACCTTTTCTTTTTCAAATAACCCCAAAGAAAGAAGGCCAACGGTGTCGTTGACGTTTAGGTGTGGTGCACATTCAACATCGGCCCTTGAAATTTAACCTTTATAATATCCGGCATATGTCCGCCGCAGCTACGAGTTACATGTTCCATTCGATCAGCTGAATTCTTGACTACTTTTTCCAATAAATCTGGCCGTGTGGCGTCAATGGTGGCTTGAATATTGCAACAAATCGACTATTAAAGGCGCTGCATAGCAAGTTTCGCCGCCTTGTTGGGCCCAAATGTCGCCAATGTTTAGCTGATTAATTTTGGAAGCAAAAAATTCTATAGCGATCGCCATTTACCGTAATATTTCCATCCTGCTATCGAAAGAAATAAGATCCGGTTATACCGCCAGTGCTCTATGAACTTCGCTAGAGATTTATTTATTTATTTATTTTTTTGTTTTTGTTTTTTCAAAGTAAATTTCCACAATTTGGAATCGTTTTTCTGGCGTTAAATGATTCATGATGCCGTGCAAAACCTTACCGCCGAATAGAAATGGCAACACAGTTTGACATTCTCAGCTGTCAAACCATAGTTATCAACGCCGATAGTTCTCTTGTCGCTAAAAAAAAACACCCGATACATACATGCATACCCACAACTAGATATGTGGAGTGAATAAGATGTAGCGAACCTCTTTAAATCGAACTTCATTATACCGAAAAACTTTATACAAATTAGACTCTTTAAAAATTCATTTTTTTATTAATAAAAAAGCAGAAAAGTAGTAATTATTTAATACTCCGGGTGTAATAATTTTGCAGTAATTATAATTCCAATGTAAAAACCAAGTTTATTGACATATTCTTCTTAATAACGTCACTATCTATCGGTATAGAGCTGACCTGCGGCGCGGAACAATTACGGACTACCCACATCCGATGGAGGCGCAGATAGATATTTTCCTGCATAATTTTTTCCTGCATAAAATGTGTGCTTTGTTAGCAAAATTGAATAAAATGTTCGGCTAAAGCTCCTCCATTTTTTTACGAAGTCGAAACGCACTGAACTTTTATGGCCGAATACGGCCGAAGCCCAATCCGAAACTTGGCCGTTCTTTATAAACTACTGCTCGCTGTGCCTTTGATAAAAAAAAAACTCGTCCAAGCGAAGTTTTTGTACAAAGATGGACCAAATATGTAGCGAAGAAAAATTCTAAGATCAATTCTAAATACAGCAAAATGTGTACCAAAGTATTCTTATATTTATAACTAACTCTTCATAAATTTAAAAGTAAATCTTTGATTCATATAATCAAGAGTCTTCACATACCGAAATGTCCACTCAATAGCCTCTGTATAACGAATTGTGGGTACGTTAACGCTAAAAGTCCAGAGAGTTGAAAGTAAAAGCAAATTTTTGTATACCTTTTTAGAGGGCCATAGTCTACATAATGGTATCAAAACGGCACTCCAGTTCTTGTCTAGTTGTAATGTATCCGTGCCACTTTTGTCATCTAACCTACCTCGTGGCATATTTCTTTAGCGTGAAGTTGGTTGATGAGGAGGGATGACTTAACAAAGCTGAGAAAAGCATACCGACCATGTCTGTAAGACGATGAGATGACTCAGCACGTTTTATCTGAATGAATCCCACCTTAGCTGGATCTGCACCTAGACTCAAAATTTGTTTTTTTAAGCATACCTGTAGTTGGTTCTATGACTGTTAGCAATGCAGCTAGCAACGACCTTTTAGTTTTCTTTAGAGAATCTGTAAGTGCTGCGGAAATTGAGATTAGGGACGTGATATCAGTGTACAAAATACCTAGTATATACAAAGTCACAGAAATCGTCAGTTCGTAGAGTATCCAATAATTTGCACTATCTTACTTTATTTTATATCTTAATTGTATAACGTTTTTTTTCATTGTTCACTCCAATCGGGCGCTTAAGGAATCGAAGAGACTCAGTTTTGCGTTGGTTTCGTTTATCTGTTTTGCTTTCTAACAGGGTAGGTGATTAGCCTGCCGCTACCAGTCTTAAATAGTGGGAATGCCCACCTGTCGTTGCTTAAGAACAACGTCTTCTAACTGTTTAGAGCGGCATCTGTATTTCACATTTTTTTGGCAGAAGGATCACTCAGATGGTTGAGGACTTCGCTAAATTTTTGTGTGTCTGCGCTATTATCGCGACTGCCCGCTTCCTCTTGCTGTCGCCACTGATGCAATGTTTAACTGTGTCTTTTTTCTTTAATTATTGATTGTTTTAGCAGCCACAATGCAAGTAATGCGCTGACTTTTGTGCGAAGGAGGATTGGAAGGATACGGTTTTTGGGGTTTGAGGTATGAGATTTTTGTTGTTTTTTGTTTTAGAAACTAGGAAAATAGGTAAGTTTGGAAAAGTGCGAGGACCGCGCTTTACGTGGGATTCGAACCCACAATCTCTAAGATGGCAGGCTAGTGCATTTACGCTAGACTACCGAGGCCGCTGTAGTAAATTTATCTTATTTTATCTTGTGTTATCTTAACTTATCTTATTTTATATTAATAATAACCCTAACTTATCTTATCGTATTTTTTCCATCTTACCTTTTCTTAGCTTATCTTAACTTATATTTATCTCCTTTCATATTTATCTTATCTAATTTTCTCTCGATTTATCTTAGCTTATATTTACTGTAACTTATCTGATCTTATTTTGTCTCATCTTATCTTTTATTTATATTATTTTATTTCTTTTCGATTTATCTTAGCGGATATATATCTAAGCTTGTCTTATCTTATTTTATCTCATATTATCTTACCTTATTTTGTCTCATCTTTTCTTATCTTATTTTATCTCATCCTATTTTATCCCATCTTATCTTATTTTCTTTTATCTCATCATATATTTATCTACTTTCATATTTACCTTAATCTATTTTCTCCCATTTTAACTTAGCTGGCATTCACCTTAACTTATCTAATCTCCACGCAAGTATATCATTTTTTATATTTATCTCATTTGAACTTATTTTATTTAATGTCCTGCATCTCACCTCTCATTATCTCACGACATATTCGTCATACTGATGATGAATGCAACGGAACTATTGGTAAAAAGTTGTATTTGTCCGCTCACTTAAACCTATCTATTTTCAGGTTTCACTGTATGCATGCAATCTCTTATTTATGTTATTGTTGCTTGTGTAGCCGGTACATTTGCACTTGCGCCTGTCACTTGCTCGCCGGTAGTCTCCATGTAGCAACAACAGCTAGAATTGCAGCAGCAAGTTTCTTGTTACTCTCGCACTGTAACGCCACTTGCTCATTGCTGTTGTTGCTCTGCATGCCTTTATTGTTTTTATTGCTTTTGGTTGTTGCAATTTTTATACAAGATTTTCCACTTTTTCACCATTTTTATGCGCCAGTCTTTATTTAGATACGATTTCTTTTGTACGCTCTCTGCCAATTTTTATGCTACTTTTTCTTGCATTTTTCTTATTTCTGGCTTTTTGCATTTTTTTTTGTACTATCTATGGTAACTTTTATTTCTTTTTATAACATTCAACATTTGTAAGTTGTTTACAGCATTTGCAGCGACAACTTGTTGACCGCCATTTTGAATGTTCCGTATGCAATTTAGTCTTGTGTTGTTGGTGTCACTTGAAATGTGTGTTGCTGTTGTTGCTACTTTTTATTGTCTCTTATTTATGTCGCAGCGTTAAATTCATTGCAAAGCATTTGTTTAGCTTGGATGTTTATTTTTGAGAAGAAGTGGTGAGAGGAAATACGCTGGATGGCGAAAAATGCGTAAAACAAATTTATATTTTGTATTAAAATTTGGTGGTAATAAAATTCATAATTAGAAGTAAAAGTTATTATTTTCAATTGGCAATATTTTTTATTTTAATTATTATTTTTTAATCTTAAATTCCATTAAGCAGAGGCTGGAAGCGAAAAAATACCAAAAGGGCCAATTTGTCTGCAGTGCAGTTGTTCAGTAAGAGGAGAGATATGTACCTTGCTAAACCTTCTGAAAATGAGTACGCTTTGAACTTAGCCTTGCTGCTGATTAAAAAAAAGTCTGCTCCTTTTATACCGGTAGACAAGTTGTTCTAGCAGGCAGTGCTGGAATTGATTGCAGGGTTCATGCCTCATACCCTGGTGCTCCCATGTGATCTAAGACCCAGATCTGAAGAAGTTTGTGTTGATAACCAACTTACTTTCTGGCGCTTACACTCTTTTTGGGTGTTTGGAGAGATCCTACAGTTTTAAGCCGACTCCGAACAGCAGACATTTTTTATGAGGAACTTTTTCATGTCGAAAATGCACTCGGAGGTTTGCCATTGTCAACCGCGAGGTGGCCGCTTTAGATAAAAAAATGTGGCTTCAGTTTGGTGTTTCATGCAAGGAAACTCGAATTTACGTACTCCGAATGGTAGTGGCGCACAAACCCATTAGACTACGGCGGCCTACATAGGCAAAGTAATTTAAGCCGGGAAGCAATTTAGAGTTAAAAAAAATAGCGTAGCTATAGATTTTTAGAAGAGAATTCCACGTAAAATGATAAATTAGAACTAACTGAATCAATTGTTCCTACAATATTTTTTAGTAGTCATGTAAATTCCATCGTAAATCAAAATTTCCAAGGATTATGCGTTTTTACTGATTTCTTCATTCTATTAATCCGTTTTTAATATTAATCATCGGTTTTCTTATAACTTTTATCGCTAATGCATTTTTATAATTTTTTTAAATTCATTTATTTATTTTCTAAGCTTTTTTATCGATTTCTATTTCAAGTATAAAAAAAAATGGTAAATGCAAACAAAACATTGTTTTGTTTTGCATTTACCTTTTTTTTTTTAATTTGAATTACCGATTTTTTATATTAATTATCGATTTGAAATTTTTATTATCGATTTATTAAGTTTTGTTATCGAGTTTTTAGTTCTTATTCTCGATTTATTAAGTTTAGTTATCGATTTTTTAGTTTTTATTCTCGATTTATTAAGTTTTGTTATCGATTTTTTAATTCTTATTCTCGATGTTTTAACTTTTGTTATCGATTTATTATCGTTTATCGCGTATGCAGTTTTATAAATTTTGTATTTAAATCTTTTAACTTTAGTTGCTTAGCTTCTAATTTTTCTTATCGATTTCTATTTTATTTCTTTTGTTTTCGACTATTTGGTTTTTGTTCTCCAACATTTTTAATTTTTATTACCGATTTTTTTAATTATCGATTTTTTAATTTTAAATAATGAGATTTTAATGTCAATTTTAAATTTATTTTTGATTACTTGATTTTCGATTCTTTTATTTACGTTCTTAATTTTATACATTTAGTTACCGATCTCCTGATTTTAATTACCGTTTTTTAATTTTAGTTATACAATTTTTATTTTTAATAATCAATGTTTTTTTTAATAATCGATTTTTTAATTTTAACTATCGATCTTTGAACTTTAATTTTCATTTTGTTTAATTTTAGATATTAAAAATTTGTTGTCAATTTCCGATTTATTTTTGGTTCTTTTATTTAAATTTTTAATTCTTTAACGGTTTTCGTATTTTAATTATCGATTTTCATTTTACATATTGAAAATTTGTTGTCGCTTTCTAAGTTATTTTTGGTTGTTTTATTTTCAATTTTCTTATTTAAACTCATATTTTTTTTATTTAAAATACCGATCTCCTTATTTTAATTATAGATTTTTTAATAATCGAGTTTTTAGTTTTAATTACCGATTTATTTACTTATCGTTTTTTTTTAATTTTTAGTTATCGATTTTTTAAATTTTAATTACCGATTTCCTTAATTATCAATTTTTTATTTTAAATATTAAAGATTTGTTGTCGCTTTCTCATTTATGTTTGGTTATTTTATTTTCGTTTCTTTTATTTAAATTCTTAATTCTTTAACAATTCTTTTAATATATTTTAATTATCGATTTTTATTATATATATTAAAAATTTTATGTTTTGTTTTTAATTCATTTTTGGATATTTTATTTTAAGTTTTTCTATTTGAATTCATAATTTTTTAGTTATAATTAGCGATGTCCTTAATTGAATTATGGATTTTTTTTTTTAATTTAGTTGTCGATTATTTTATTTTAAGAATCAATTTTTTAATTTTAAAAGTCGCTTATTTAATTTTAATTACCGATTTCCTGTCTTTAATTTTCGATTTTTATTTGTGCTATCGATTTTTTGTTTTTTCATAATAGATTACCGATGGATTTATAATTTTGTTTACTATAGATTTGTTACTTTTATTATACAAATTGTCATTGAATTCGTTACACTTAATTCTTACACTTTAAATCGAATCTCTACTGTTTCCTTTGTTTCGCAGTTTCCTTTTCCTTTACTGAGGGATTGGGCGTGAGTTAGAGTTAGTTCGAAAGAAACTCTTGCATTGTCGAGAAGAGGAGTGTTTTTTTCTTTTATTTATCTACAAACAAAATTGAGCGAGTAACTTCGGCTACCACGCCACTCATTTCCCACACACTCGTCCAATCAGTCGTTATCGTTTCTCGTCGTTATCGTTGTTTTCGTATATCACCAACACAATCTCAGTTTTTTCGCAAAGAAGTCGTTGTCATGACCCGGGTTACGTCAGCCCATCAGCTGATTATTTCATATACGCTGAGAGCCGGTTGACGATCTGATCTTGGCCAGGCCTCTGAAATCTCCTCACCATGCAGAGTATGTTCACATGTGCTGAATATGAGTGGAATCGGACGACATTGTTGTTCTTTATATATCTTCAAGTGAACAACACCTAGCGGGAAACATTTCGTAAGGAGAAATAGCCTATGTGTAAGTAATAAAACCCCTGTGAGAGAATCGAAATAAAATTAAACTCTTTTAGAACTTTAATTAGATGTGAATAACTATTTGGACTTAAAATCTAAGTATCTCTCAAAAAACCACCTGAATTGCATTAAACATGAAGCTCTGTCTACATAAACATAGACCACAAATGGCAGAAAATAAATTTTCTTTAATTATCGTAACCTTACCTGCATTGAAATGACCAAAAATCGCAAATTACGTATTAAAAATGCGAAATTCAGTTGAAAATGTTTTGTAGTTTCTAATTAATTGCTTCTTGTCTATTTTTTATGCTATTCGATGTTGGCCATTTTATTATTCTTCGTACAGTTCCTTGTATTTGCATTAATCTTATTTAATCTGCTTTGTGGTTTCAAAATTTTCGGTCTTTCAATTTGCTTTGCGCATACAAATGTAAGCCATGTTGATAGAAAAATTTGCTTACTTCGCATATACACTTCGCATATGGTACTCATGTAAGAATATGTATGTGTATGTAAATAAGTATATCTAATTCGGTTTTCAGCAACTGAATTTTAAGTTACAACTTCCATACATACGAGTAAATAATACAACGTAGGAAACATACATACACACATACATACAAACAATTTAAAAGTATAATTACAGGCAGATCAAATGATACAGATGCATATTCGTAGAATACATACGAATAGGCACCCAGGTGCTAATTAAGCTTCAATGTAAGCTTAGACTTCTCTTCACATTGTGTATTTGTTTTTGTTTTCTTTTTTTGCGGGAGTCGATGTTGCTCACAATCACACCATACATACACACATGCTAATGCTTGTCTCTTTGTATATATGTATGTGCTCAGTTGTATTTGTGTTTATATCCCATTGGCGGCCGCTCTTTGAATGGAGCCAGTGTATTTGCATACAAACATAGGCATACTCATTTTATTATGCTGCTGAATTTTTCTGTGATTACTATTTTTGAAGGGTTATCGTTGAATTTTAATTGGCTGAGTAACAATGTGGGGACAATATCGAATGAAATCACGTAATTTAAACTTTTTTTGTTTGGCTATAATATTTTTGAGTAAATAATTATATATTAGGTTTCTAATTTTAAGGGAAATTTAGTTTGTATGACTCGAATGGTTAAAAAAAAAAAAAGAATGGTTAAAAAAAGTATTCCACTTTTTATTCATTTATTTATCCAAAATTGGCATTCTGCCACTGAAAACAAAAACTGAAATGATTTCATTTATGCTTCGAATGAAATTATCACACATTTTCTGGGACTCTTCCGGGTTTTTATTGTGAAATTCTCCCTTTCAACTATGCAAAGAGTGATCAATTTAAAGGTATCGGATTTTAAATTGAAATAAAACAATGAAAATTCAAAGTGATTGGGCAATCTTTATTATTATTTGTAGAAACATTCATGACATTTTTTTTTTAAATAATCCCTTTCAAATGTTAGCCGCAACTGCGCCGTAATTCGGCCATCAGTGAACACCAATTTTGAATGACCCGCCGGAGGACTTCGGTTGGCATCTCGTGCATAGCTTCAGAAATGTTGGCCTCCAATGCCTCAAATCGAAGCCCCAAATCATTTACTACTTTACGTAGTCCCACAAATAAAAGTCCAAATTGCTCACCGAAACGATGGCACGACCACGCAGTAAAGTAGCGCCATTTTGTTGGGACCAAGTGCTGTGAAGATGACGGTCTTCAATTTCCGGCATGAAAAAGGCCACATCAAACGTCTGTTTTCAATATAATGCAATGAGCTAATGGCTGTTCTTAAATGATTTCGGGTTATGACTGTAGAGTATACGTCTAAATACCGCTATTTTGGGTATGGACGTAGGTATTAGGCCCCAAAATGGGCCTTATCGCTAAAAATTCTATCCTTTACCATTGGATTTTGAACACCTTGCTAAGTACAGAGCATAATGGCTTCAGGCCACACAGATCTTGCGTTCTGAATTTCAGTACCATCGGAATCATCATCGTTCTTTATTCTTTCCTTTTGTCGACTTTGACCGAGCATTTGATAGCATAAATAGATGTGCCACTTGGGAAGCGCTACAAAATAGCGGCATTCCAGTTAAAATTTCTACCTTCATCTGAGTACTCTATACTGATGCAGAGTGCAGCAGCGTCTGGATAGCGAGAAATTTGGAATACACGAAAGGGGTACGTCGAGGCTGTGTTTTTTTCCATCTGCTTTTCATATTCGTGCTGGATGAAGTTTTAAGTAAAACTGATCACAAAGCTTCGGTAGGAATTGAATAGAATCCCTTCTTAAAGTTGAGCTACCTGATTTTCGATATGCAGATGATATTTGTTTCCTGTCTCAGTCACTGCATGGCACTAAGAAGAAACAACAAGCCCTTGCTGAAATTTGCGCGGTTGGTGAGCTTAAAAATGAACATGGCAATAACAAAGTCTATGCGACACCGGTGAGAGAACCTTTAACCAGTCGAATGAGTCAATCTATCTGGGCCGTGTTAAAGTGAACAACGGAGCTACAAACGTAGATGTTGATGCGTCGCGTTAGCTTTCTTACAATTGAAAAATATTTGGAACTCCAATGTTCTATCCCGGAAGACTAAGCTCGGAATCTATAATAAAAGCATCAAACCCCTTCTCCTGTGTGGGTAAGCAACTAGGAAAGTGACTGAGGTGAACTGCAATAAACTACAAGTTTTCGTACACAAATGCCTCTAGAAAAATTTGTCGGAATTTCTGGTCAGTTATCGTCACAAACGAGAATTTTCTCGCTCTCACAAACAACACATCAACTAAACTGGATATCTAAAAAAAAGAAAGAAAATCGAACTGGATTGGCCATAAGTTACCATACTTAAAGACAGCAGCAAAATAGTAAAAATAGGGTTTGAATGGAATCTGCAAAAGAAAAAGGTGTTGTGGTCACCCAAAGATGGTGTGAGTTAGGACGGTACGCACGGAAAGCGAGTGATTCCATTCTTAGAGTCAAATTAGGAACTATGCATTCGATATAAGCCATTCGAAGAGACTAGTTTGCGCCCTATGTTCTAACTGAGAGCGGCGCGTCTTCCAAATTTTTGCATACATTTTTGAATTCTTACTATTTGTGTACTTTTAAGATGTTGCAAGAATAAATAGTAATTATGTATAATAACTATGGCCGCCTCGATAGTCTAGCGTAAGTGCACTAGCTTGCCATCCCAGACGTTGGTGGTTCGAATCCCACCTAAAGCACGGTTCTCGCACTTTTCCATATTTACCTACTTTCCCTGTTTCTAAAAAAACAAAAAAAATCTTATTACTCAAACCCAAAAACTTACCCTTTCCATCCTTACATCCTCCCGCGCAATAGTCAGCGCATTATTTGCATTGGGGCTGCTAAAACAAAGAAAAAGATACAGTTACACATTGCATCACTGGCGCCAGCAAGAGGAAGCGGGTAATCGCGATAATAGCGCAGATACACCAAAATTTAGCGAAGTCCTCAACCCTCAGTGCGATTTTACTGCCAGAAAAATGTGACACATAGATGGCGCTCCAAGCAGTAAGAAGGCGTTGTTCCTAAGCAACGACAGGTGGGCATTCCCACTACTTAGGACTGATAGCGGCAGGCTAATCACCTACTTTGTCAGAAAGCCAAAAAGATTAATGCAACCAACGTAAGCCTGAGTATTGTCGAGGCCCTGTGCTCCCGAGAGGAGTGAACAAGGAAAGGAAAAAAAAGAAGAATATGACTAGGTTCGGTTAGCCAGGTTGCTGGTCTAAGCCAAGACACTCGGGGGTCCGAAGGTCCATTGTGATGCCTGTATTTGAGTTCCATTCCCTAAATACAGGGTGGCTGATGAATTTTGCTACATTAAGAAACTCAAATAACTTTTTTTTTAGTGTATGGAATTCATTTATTTTTTTCAAGTTGAAGGTCATTAAATTTTATTAAATGTATATTAGCTTAACTAGTTTTAAAAATAATTGAATTTAAATGCCCCCCATGCTCGTTGACATAAGTGCGGCATCTTAGTAAAAAGTTGTTCATTGCTGCTTTGAGAGTTGCGACAGGAATAGCCGCAATTGTTTCCCGAATGGATTGTTTTAGTTCATCCAAATTTGTTGGCTTTGTTTTATAAACTTCTTGTTTACATAAACCCCACAAGAAAAAGTCAGGTGCAGTAAGGTCAGGCGACCTGGGGGGCCAACGAAATTTGGAGTTTCTTGAAATCAGTTTATTGGGAAATTTTCGTCACAACTCTGTCATAACAGTCTGGGCTATGTGAGACGTTGCCCCATCTTGTTGAAACCACACAGAGTTGAAAGGAATTCTCTTTCGGCGTAGTTCTGGATAGAAAAATTCTTTCAGCGTTTTCAAATAACGGTCTCCAGTAACCGTAACGGTGTGACCATTTTCTTCAAAAAAATAAGGCCCGACAATACAGCGTGAAGAAACCGCACACCACACTGTCACGCGAAGAGGATGCAATTCCGTCTCGTGGAGTATCTGTGGCTTAGAAGTACTCCATATTCGACAATTTTGTTTGTTCACATTGCCGTTTAAATCGAAATGGGCCTCATCAGACATGAAAAGGCAGTTTAACATGTTTTGGTCTTCTTCCACCATTTGCAGGATCTTCTGGCAAAATTCCAAGCGAATCGGCAAGTATGCTGCATTCAGTTTGTTAACCATTTGAATTTTGTAGGGAAATAAGTCTAAATCTTTGTGCATTATTGTTTGCAAAGACTGTCGGCTGACACCAAGTTGAGCAGATAAGCTTCTTGTTGAAACCCTTGGATTGCTTTGTATAGCTGCAGCTACAGCAGCGATCGTTTCCTCCGTCCGAACTGGTGGGTTTCGATGATAAGGCCTTCTTGCGACTGTTCCTTGCTCAGGAAAATTATTCACCAGTCTCATTATGGTCCATCTGCTTGGGGGATCGCCGCCAAACATCCGCCTGTACTCTCTCTGTACCAAAACTACGGACTCCAGTGCGTGATAGCGGCGGACTATCCAAATTCTTGTTTGCGTGTCCCAGTTATCCATTTTAATAAATTTTAAAGATCAATCTGCAAATTAAAACAAAAATGGAACAGATAACTTAAAAAGAAAAAAAGTTATTCAATTTTTTTGTGGTAGCGGCTTTCATCAGCTACCCTGTATGATCAACACTAATAAAATAATGTACAAAACACCAAAAAGAAAATATATAAAAAATTTCTACCCGAGACTTAAGCCTTCATGTTACCTTGCCAGCTTCTCTATACCTCTCCACAGCATAACCCAAATTGGCCTGCCTGACGGCCGTTCGTTCTTCTCAACGTATCGCACGAGATTTCTGGTGTCATTCCAGTGCTGTTTGCCGATCACCATTCCATTTGTAGATTATATAAACGGATAATTAGCATAAATATTTGCTATAGCACTTTAATCATTGAAAAGGGAACTATGCTGTGTAAATAAAACACAACGCAACACTGCACCAAAGCATTTCACACTTAATCCTCGTTGGCATTACAATTTTAATTGTAAATTAACTGTGAAGCACAATAAATAAAATATCCCAACATAGCTCGTCGTTGATTACATACCTATGTACATATCCTCTCTACTCAATTCAACTCTACTCATTGACGAGTGGCATTGTGGCCGCCAGGCATCCAGGCATCCAGCAGGGGAAGTGCTTGACTGTTCCCCTCGTGAATGTGTTTGACGTGCTCTCGCCAATGGAGACTTTAATGTTGGCTTTCATGGTGCACAGTCGCTTAACTACGACAACATAGTTAACGAGATATGGTGAAGGAGTGGAGATGAAAGTAGAAACTCGTTACAGCTCACAAATTAATTATTTAAAAACAATTAAGTTGGTCAACATATAATAATATTGACACAGATGGGTTCGGGCGAAGTACTTTTTGAGTGCCTGAAGATTCTATGTGCGTTGTGGTCACCGTTGTAGTGGAATAGTGTTGGAAATTATCTGTTAGGCGAAAAAAACAAACAAACAGATATTCACTGCAGGACATATGGAGAAAGTGCTACGGATTGTTAATGAAGCTTTCGATTGAACTTCCGGGAAATAACAGTTGCGAAAAACTCTTTAGGATATTTGTGGGTTATTGATTAAACGGGTAGAAATGTATTTGCGCATTTTCTCCACCTCATAGTTGAGTAGTTGAGTTTGGGAAAGAGAAAAAGCCAACCGGAGCCATATCATTCGATATTATTTCAGAAGCCTTTGACCTGAAATTCATTCATACTGATAGCCTTGTTAGATGGTGCATTGTCATGTTAAAAAATCTATGAATTCGTTTTTTTTTCTCGAATAAATTGCTCTTTTAAATGGCGTTGAGGTAATATTCTTTGCTCACCACTTTACACTTTGAGTATTTTAAATATCGCACACAATCGGTCCAATCGAGTGCATTGTGCAAAAGACTGAAGACTACCAGGCATCAACGGATTAGACCTGAAAATTCACAATTAACCGCACATTCACCACACGCCAAGCTTTTTTAAAGTCACCGAAAAGGAGAATCAACACAGCATGAAAATGAGTTGCCTATATGCCGTGATGTCTGTTTGTTAAGCCCGCTACACTAATGCGTCTATGTAAAAGACGTTGAACAACAACAGCAGCGCCGTAAAACTTAGGAAGGACCTCTCTGAGGTATTTGGCCGCTAACGAAGATTCAGACATGGTAACTCGCTACCGTGTGACGTCTTTAATCTGATTTCGGAAAAGGGTGTGCGAGGCGCAGCATTTAATCGCCCATTCACCGTATATTATAAGAGATTGTTGGCCAATACCACTAATATTGATGCCATCGGCCTTAACAACCGGCCTTTGTTCTGCTTGTGGACGTGAACAAGGAGGAGGGGCAAGAGGCTTCGTTTATTTAGGAACCAGCGATTGCACCGATAATAATGCCACTCGTGAAGGGGAGAAACTTTCTTGCGAACAACTGATACCTCGGACTAAGTACGCAACTGACTTCATCAATGACAGAAACCCATTAAACATTCACTTGGTTAATAATAATGCAATTACCGTAAAATATAGAGAAGCAGCAGGTATAAAGAAGCTCGCCAGGTTTGACAAAAGAACTCATTATGCAAATCTGGACATGGTTGGTTGATTGGGTTTTGTGGTGATGCTTCCAGAATCCAACTAGCACTTTCCCACCATTTTGTTGCCACATCCTCGTTACCAACTTGTTTACCAGTTATTTACGGCATGACTATATCCAATCTGTGCGGTTTAAGAACCTTATTAGGTTGTTGACATCTAAGCCATACAGTTGCTCGAAACTATCGAACAGCGGCCTGTCCAGGGTTAACATTCTGTTTCCTTTTTCTCCGCTTGTTTACAACTGTGACAGTATGTGTTGTGAGGGATGCCCATTTTGGCTGCTTGTTCTCCGATAAATCAAAAGCCAGTTATGACTGCCGTTAATCTCCATGCATCCCGTCGTTTCATGTTTAACAATATTGACTATTGTTTGAGGTTGTAGGTGGGCCATAACGTTCTGCTGATTTTGCATTTCGCGTGGTCTCTCCGTCTACAATCCGCGATTCGAAGGTATTTTAGGGAAATTGTACTCTTGACTGCACCTAATGGTTAAAAGAGAAGTCTGAGATTAGTAGCCTAAAAGCTTACCCAATTGCCAGTATTCTGTATTCTGCCGAGTAATTTGGTATTGTAATCTCTTCCTAGAGCTTTCCACCAAACTAGCCAGCCATACGATAAAATTGGTCTTATAATTCGTCGGGGCTTCTCAATCGGCGGGTATTGTAGTATCGGCGTCAGTGACCTGAATACAAAAGAGCAAACATTTGTTTGTTTATTAATGTCATAATTTCTATATGAATTAAAAACAAATGAAAAAAAATCGCAGAAAAAAATGCTTAAAAAAATGAATATTGGGGCGCATTTTCCTACTATTTTTGCTTCGAAAAAAAAAATTTCGCTAAGAAAATCTTAGCGAGCTCTTGACCGGCTGCGCTGTTGTATCTAAAGTAATCGGCAAAACTGTGTATTTTTTTCTGCATGACTGTACGCACATACATATGTGCGTATGTATTTGTGCATATTTAGAATTACTGATGCGTCAAAGTTGTATTTTTTTGTTGTTGTTATACTGTACTTAACCGGTTTGGCGCACCGTCAAAGCTAGAATTTGTAGAATTACAGCTAAAGCCAACAACAACACATATAACAGTACAAACAAATGCAAATGCATTAGAATAATAAAATCCGCATGAATTGAGAACTCTAGTTACCATGCAATCCAATGCTAATTTATGCGCCAGCAAATGCAGCTACAGGTTTCGCCCGAGAGCAGACAATTCGAAAAAATATTTTTTTATTGAAATGTAAGACAACAGCAACACCAAAGCGTATAACAATAAATTGCAAATTGCAACCAAATGGCAGAAACATAAAGATTGCGATAGCGGCAACCGCAAAAGCAGTTCGGCTAGAGTCAGCAACATGTTGATAGACCAGCAACATGTTGATAGACTAGCAATATGTTGATAGAGAAGTGTTTGGATTGCATGCACGCAACATGTAGTGGAATGCTACCACAGCAGCCGGTTAGTACTCGTTCATTTAAGTCATTCATGCCGCACAACAACAACAACAACAACAACAGAATGTGAAATCACGATTCATAGGCCAGCAATCAGCCATGTAGTACAGCAACAATACAACAACAATCACCACAACAGTTGGCGCATACAAAGGTAGCAAGGCATACAAAGCAACATAACGCTTTCAACGTAAGCGGCAGCGTAAGTTATAGATAGAAAAAAAGCTACAACAACAAAAACAATAATCACATTGCCGCACCTCAACTCTGCACAATGGTAAACAATAAACTTCTCTGCCGGCTGCCGTCTCACAATTGAAGGAAGCAGAGAGCTGAGAGCTGAGTGAATCGCATATAAACGCTTGGACTACTGATGAGCTGTGCGCGCACTACACCGCTACAACGCTAAACTGCTAGCAACTTGAAACGGTGCTATCCGTACCAGGCACGGCGATGTTACGCGCTCCACCAAACAAAAACACACACACGAAAACGAAAAAAAAATACGTTTAAATACGGTGCGGTGGTATTTGTACAACGAAAATAAACAAAGCAACCAACCAGACCTCAACATGATCACCTCCAACCTGCTCGACTCCCCTCTTTACGTCATGCACAAAAAATACCGGCAAGCACAGCATCGCACATACATACATAGAAAAATACTCAGCAACAGTCAGACAAACAGATCACCTCCACTTACCTCCCAACACTGCGCGATCGCAGTCACAGGCGTACAACCTGCGGCGGTGGTGGTGTCTGGGGCGGTTAACGAGTGCTTGAGCGCACGAAACGAATTAAGCTGAGTTGTTGATCCAAGCGAGACGTTTAGCCACAGTGGCAATAATACAACAACGTTCATGGCAATAGCCGCAAGTCCGTATGGGGGGACAGGCTGTGAGGTGTTTAAAATTCTTTTGATGCTAGATATTTTTGTTTTAGGAACTGGTAATTCGTTATTGAGTGTTGGTTGATTGACTGATGTGGGAGGTAATAAAATCCAATGGCATGAAGCATTTTTATTTAAGCTGTCATAAAAACTTAGGTGATGCGATCTTCCGATACAGTTTGTAAGAGCAGCTACAAATTTGCTGAGCTAATCATTTGTGAGTAATAACCTAAGAGGCCGCCGTAGTCGAATAGATTGGTGCGTGCCTACCATTTGGGCGTGCGTAGCTTCGAATCTACATTCATGAACAGCAGTTTTTTTTAATAGCGCTTGCCCCTCGGCAGGCAATGGCAAACCTCCGAGCGTATTTCTGTCATGAAAAAGTTCCTCATAAAAACAATTTGCCGTTCGGAGTTGGCTTAAAACTGCAAGTCCCTGCTTTTGTGGGGCAACATCGAGACGCACACCACAAATAAGAGGACTAGCTCGGCCAAACAGCTAACTAAAGTGTACGTGTCAGTTATTTATTTTATTTACTTTTACTAACCTGAGCTTCCTATTGCCGGATCGCTGCAAAGTTTTTCCAGCTGAGCTTGCAGCAACAGTAGAAGCTGATCAATTATTTTCCGAACCTATAATCAGTCACTATCATCTCCGCGAGTCAGGCGGTCAATAAGTCAACCGCTTGCTGCAAAATCTTATCGGGAATAATGATCGAAAGCTAATAGCTCTTCATGAGCTAGTTGCTAAAGGAGCCACACATAGCGCGGTTGTCAGGCCTTAAGCAAAGATATGCGGAAAAGATGAATTGACAAGGAAGAGAATATTCCTGTCTGACATCGATAACTCGCGTAAATTGGGCATACGACTAACTTCTTGTAAACTTTAGCTGAGAACGTCGTCGAACAGGCAAGTAGGAGATGGTGGATGGAGTTCGCGAACTCCGGATGCAGGTTATGTGAAGTGGTTGTCCTTTGACGCACCTAGGCCTAGTTAGAGGTCCCTTGTGATACCACCGGAGCTATCCTATCCTCACTGTACTTGATTATCTCTAAACCATTGTGTGGACTTCAAAAAGCTTGTTATACTATCGAGTATAAGATTCGCAACATCCGGATGGAACTCGGAATGAAACTTAATGTGAACCATTTTCTTGCGTTGGCAATGATTTGAGTTCATTAGTGAGTAAAGAAAAACGAGGAGTAATCCTAGGCTAGGATAGATTAAAGTGGCAATTGACATGCAGGTCAACAATCGGGCTCTTTGGGATAACAAATATTTCTAAAAACAGTTCCTCTTAAAATCAGGTCATAGATCCAATGAAGCTAAGCAGCTACCGCTCCTGCAGCACAGTCAATGTTCGCAGTTTATTTACCAGTACTGATCCTCTTCGTTTGAGCAATTCACTTATCAGTACTGACAGCATGTCAAGTCGCTCTTGGGCCTCGTGATTGGATTGTGAACTGTGGGGCTACCACAGATGAGAATTTTAGTGGATGGGTATAATTAAAAGCAATATAAGCATCTCATAAGCTCTACTAAGTAGAAACTGAATTTCCTCACGGACATTCCCATGAATTTCTGCAGATTGTGCATCCATCTGCCAAGCTCTGGATATGGTCCATCGATACCTGTTGTTTTTGCGACCAATCCTCGAAAACTTCAATACAACTTCTTCTCGAATGCGATGCCATAGCTTGGCTTCGTACTGTAAAAAGGCACATTTGCGCAACCCAAAGCAGTAACATCCGAATTTAATTGAGGGAGCTGTGTTTGGATTCCAAACTTTGGAGGTACTGTGATGAAAAAGGGCTTAGGAGCTTAAAGACCATTTCGTTTCAATGAGCTCTATGGCTGTGTATATTTTTTCTTCTTCATATATACCTTCTTCTGATATTCCACTTTGGTTATAACAGCTTGATTGTCTACACTGCGGAGTTTTAAGCTCGTCTACGGTTCTTTCGGGAGTATGATAATTTTCTGTCCCAAAGCTAGCTAAGTATGAGTGGTAGACAAAATTTCTCTTCCTCGGTAAGTTTGCTTGCTTTCTGGTTACCTGTGTGTATTCACTTCTTGCGGCTTGAATCTTGTAGGTTCAGAGAGTTTGCGTTCAATAACGCGTTTACTTCTTCTTCCTACGTGAAGCTCGTGGATAGCTAAATTGATATCAATGTCATTTTATCTGGAACTCCGCTATATAGATGTCTTAACAACTTTTCTACTTTCCCCATAGCTCATCCTTCTTCGCGGGAAAGTCTACTCACTTACTTTGTTTCTTCTTAAGGTCGAAGTGCAAACCGTTTTCTCATTCATTTCTTCTTTTCTATGACTTGCTCATAAATGACTTTTTTGTTCAAGAAAATGCTGTTGTGGAGCTCATTGTGAGTTCAAAAACTTTGAAGCTTTAATGTATTGAGCTGTAATCTGTTGAAACTATCGCAAGAGTTCGTTAGCGAACAAAGCTTAGGCAGTTCATCTGAACTCTGAGAAAGAAATGACCTCAACACGAGTTGGATCAAAGTAGTTTTAGAGCATGACAACACTTAATCAAAAGATGCTTAAGGCACTTAAAACAAACTAATAATACCGGAACAAGAAGTTTCACAAACCGTAAAACTACTTTTGCCAATCAATTGTAGTCTTACGAAGATACCAAAAATTAGTTTGGGATTCTTCAAAAGATAAAAACTTTTTTCCACACAGAAATGCTACTAAAAAGATGTGAAAAAGTGAAGGCCGGCGAATGAGAATATTTTCAAGTACACGGGTTTCCGTTTATAATATTTGAAGAGCCACCACACCAAATAAAAAATTCACTGAAGTCAGATCATTAGAAATAATATGGAAGTAAGTGTAGCGTTTGATATCTCAAAAGAAAAGCTCATGCAGCCAAAATTAAGTTCGTTTCAAACATAATTGCATTCCCTCCAGCTGCAACACCGCCACAGTTAGTAGTCCTTCGTGCGCCCTGCCGTTCAATCCAGTCATTCAAATCTTTCACATTGATTATGTTTATGCGGGCTACTAAGACACACCGCCAAATCGGATCTTCGATTGGCGCATGATCGTTTGAATAGCTATTAAGGGGAGAGCCTGCTTTAGAGGGTTCACAAAATCGATTTTTTTGCGGAATTTTTTGGGAAGGAAAGAAATATTCGATTGAAATGAAACTTTTAGGTTCTATTGTTATATATTTCAGCAGTCTTTTCAATTTTTTTCATTAAAATATATGTCATATTATGCCTGGTACAAGCATGTTGCCGAGGTGCCTCGAGTGTGTATGTGTCGTGCGGCGGGAAAGATGCAGGTCGCAATTTTCATTTCAAACCAAAACCCCCAAAAAAAAAATTATTTTAGCATAGTATAGCTTCTAGTTAAACCAAGAAAATTAAACAAAAAGTGAGAAATTCAACAATTTTTCGCTAATTAAAAAAAAAACTCATTTTTTTGGAAAAACAAATTCACTTTAGATTGTTTAAAAAGTGGGTTAATCATAACTTTCTTAAGGTTTTTTAGATTCAACTAGAAGAGAATTTAATTCCCAATACAATCAATGCTATCTCGTTTCGATACGACGTTTAAGTTTTTCCCTATTTTCCCTATCTTTCCCGCCAGTTAGGAAAAATCGTAACAATAAAAAACCGAGGAATCGCGCGTCAAAGTTTTTGTATATATACCCGGCAGGAAAAACTTGAAGCGACGCAGGACTAGTAGTATTTTTATTCCGTCAAGTAACCACTTCGGCACTCTTGATGCGAGCAGCGACATCTATCTGCAGAAAGTGTGGTAGTCTCATAGCTGGAAATAGAGGAAAAAATTTGAGCTTTGCTGTCACATTTTAATTTATAAAATTTATTTTCAATTATTAAATTTGTGTACATGCATTTAAGAAGGAAACAATTTATAAAAATTAAAAATTGTGGCTGCCTGTTCCAACCACTAAAACCAGGAAATTTGCTATACTCTAAACTATTAACTATTACGATAGCGGCTTGTGCTCTGGTCAAGTGGTTTTGTTCATGCTGCCATATGCTTGGCATCGCGTCAAATAAAAATGAAAACAAATTACGCTTTGGAGGGAGTGTAATCTTCTCCATCTGTAGAATAACATCAAGGCACAGGCCGCATACCAGAGTGAAAGCTCGGTCAAATACCAAGAAGAGGATGATATACGAGTGTGGATATACAGTCATCAAATCAACTAAAGTAGCATTACATTTTGACCAGTTCTGACTGGCTTTTTTAATTTTCTTTAACTTTTTATAAAAAAATAATGGATTTCGAAACAAATATTTTTTTGAAAAATAATGTTTCAAACTACAGACAAAATCTATACATAATCGAGAGAATTTTATCAAAATTTCAAGCTTACGCTGAGAATTTTAAGACAATTTTTGGATATGCAGTTTTATAGCTCATTTAATTTTAGTAAAATAATGTGTGTTTTTCTAAGAGATTGGGAAACAAAACAGAAACAATGTTTCAGTGAATTTTCTTTTATTAAAATCTGGTAGATAATTTCATGGCATTTATTTTTTGAAAATAATATCGCGGCTACGAGTTTCATAGTCCATTCGATCAGACCAATTTTTGACTACTTTTCCCAATACATCCGAGTAATAAATCTAAATGAGATCAATCAGTGAAAATGCGTTTGAAGCGATAGTCATTTGGGTTCAATCTTTAGACGAGCTGTATTTTATAACCACGTAAGCCAAGGTCCGCCGTTGCAGAAAGAGTTGGTGCGAAGGTTCGAATCTCCGTGCATCAAACCCAAAAATTAAGAAAAAGTTTTTTCTAATAGCGGTCGCACTTTCGGCAGGATATGGCAAACCTCCGAGTGTATTTCTGTCATGAAAAAGCTCCTCATAAAAAAACCATTTGCCGTTCGGAGTCGGCTTAAAACTCTAGGTTCCTCCATTTGTGGAAGCACATAAAGACGCATGCCACAAATTGGAGGAGGAGCTCGGCCAAACATCTAACAGAGGTGTACGTGCCAATTATTATTAATATTTTTCAAGCTAAGATCCTTACGTCAAGACTTTCACATAGTCAAAGGGCAAGGCCAACACTTTAGGAACGACGACGAAATAACATTCCGACGTGTTCTTCAACACTTTGCTGTGTGAACTTCGTGAGATTTATTTTCGAAGTAAATTTCCACAATTTGAAAGTGTTGTTCTATCGTTAAACGATTCAAGAGTACTGCACTGCGAAACCTTACCGAGCAGAAATGTCAACACAATTTGACATTCTCAGCTGTCAAATTAAAAACATCGATATCGATAGTTCTCATGCAACTAAAGAAATGCCCTATATAATTCTAGTGTAAATTCGCGTTGATTTTTGATAATTTTTTATTGGCGCTGTTGCGTATTTTCTCCATATAACGAATACTGAAGTTAGCAGTAGTTTGGAATTATCAGAAAGATGCACAACAGACACGTGACATTCACTCCTTACTCAAAAGCAAAAGAGAGTAAGCGTGCACTGATCGTAGTTGAGAATTCAGTAGAAGCGCACCAATTCCGTACTAAGTAGCGCATTTCCCTACAGGGGTATTTCAAATTCAATTTAGTTGTATGTCACACTTTGCCGCACCGCTGAGTAGAGACAGTCGCAGTGAGACGCAACAATGTAACAAAGAGGTAAACTCCGACGAATGTTGAAAGCCGGTCGAGCGTGGAACGCCATGCGTCAACATCTGTGCGTGTGTTTGTGTATTCGTGCTTGAATTGTTACAATTTTAACGGTTGCGCGTATATGCATATAGGAATTAAGAGCTTCGATGTTTCATTGCTAGGTTGGTGAGTTGTGTTTGGTTGGTGGGGCAGAGTTGAAGTTATAATTGCATGGCTAATTGCATCGAGTATAAATTAAAGTGTTGCATGCCATGGCTGCTGATGTTGACAGCTTCTCCTCCAGTTGCGTCGTCCACAATTTCATTGCAGCACTTGGTGACACCATTTAAGAAGGCATACTCCTCAATGGCATTGTTGCCATGCAATTGACAGCGAAAACATTGATTAACATTTTAAAGTGAAAGAAAAATTCAAATCCACGAGGAAAGCAAATGATATGACATTTTCCATGTAGGTCAATGGGTGTGTTAACGCTTGCTTACACCTTTATTTTGCATTCGACTCCAGAGGCATACTTGAATCTCCATTATATCGTTCATTCTATGGTCGAGTGTCTGTGACAGTCGACATTGACAGCCATTCTATTGAGGCTCAGTAAGTTGCTGAACTTCCTGAAATAGATGCTTGCGTGAGCCATGGAAATAAATTTTATAAATCAATATTTTTGCCTTGAAGGTGGTCTTGTAAAGAAATTTATTTAGAATAAATTTACGTAAAAGCAAAGAAATCATACCTGCCTATTAAGGCGTGGTTGCCTCAAAGTGGTGGAAAAGCATAAGATGCAGATTTTCAGTTTGATTAACATAAATTATTATTTGTATTTATTTGTAAATGTTGTGATAAATAACACTTAGAATGGATAGAAGGAAGTTTTCGGAATAATCCATAACTTCTCAGACGGCATATAATCCTGCTTTTTGTTGATATGGCCACATTTTGCGTTTAAGATATCCTTTGGTCTGTCTGGTGTAGAATTATATTTCATTAAACCACGCATACGCTATTATTTTTTTAGTTTCTGCATCGTTTTTTGGTTACGCTGAACTTTTTTTTGTAATTTCATAATCGAACACAAAGTCTCTAGACGTTTTAGCTCGGAGCTTATTATTTTTTAGATACAAAAAAAATGAAACATACCAAGCAATACCGATTTTTTCTGCATATTTTTTATTATATTTCTGTTCTATTTGTGATCTGTAATTTCCACACCCCACCTCCTCTATTGGTTTTTCTAATTTCTGCATCGCTTTTAGTTAGGCTGAAGATTTTTATTTATTTCATAATCGGACACAAAGTCTCTATGAAGTTTAGGATATAGTTGTTCCCTGACAAGCTCAGAGATTACTATTTTTTTCGATATAAGAAAAGAAAACACACTAAGGTGATCCCGGTGGTCTAGAATTTTCAAAAAATTAATTTTTTGTTTTCTCGATCTTTCGAAAGTAGAGGCTTTTAAGAATATACTGTCAAATTTTTGGAAGGATATTCTGAGTATTTTCGATTCTACAGCCGTTTTAGCAGGTAGAATCAGATTCGTCACGCGGCGGCATCAATGGAAAATATCCGCTCTCAAAACTTTAAACTGCTTTATCTCACAACAACTTTTTTCAGAGTGGTGTTGTCAAAAAAAAAAACAAAAAACCTATTCAACCGAATCGCCTGAAATTTTAATATGTTGATCACAACAGCAATGGATATCACCCGTACTAGAATCATATTATTATTTCAATTATTTCGTATTTTTTTATTAAAAAATTGAAAAGAACCCCGATTTTTAGAGGGTCAAATTCAAAACCGCGCCATTTTGTCAATTTTTTTGCTAGTAGTGGGACATACCTACCATCATACTGATTAATATTTTTTTTTTGGTTTTTGTGTTTCAGATAAATAGAAGAGCCACAATGGACAACAATGTCCAGGAGCAATTTTTCGGGAGGGTCAACTTCAGCGCAATTTTTGAAATTATTTAAGTAAAAAAAAAAATTCTTTTCACGTTTGTCTGTAAAAGAAGTTAAGTAAAAGGCCTAAAATAAATAAATATCGTTTTTCATTTTTTTATTCCAAAAAAAAAAAAATGCTGAAAATACCCTAAATTTTCGAGCTCTAGACCACCGGGACCCCTTAAGTAATGGCATTTCATTTTCTTTCATAAATTTATAAAACCCTCGTAGTGGCAACTCTGAGACTTGGTGCTGCATTGCCTTATAAAATCACATCATCGGTATACTGCGACAGGTTCGCATTTGTTGGGATAGCCCCTGGTCCGTAGCATTTTGACTTATCGGGGTTGAGTTAACTAATTACCCAGTAGTAACAAGTGCGCGAGATAAATAATTTACTGTTATACTTGGACCTCACTAAATGGATCTGACTTGGAAAAAAAAAAACATCATCACTCGAGACAGTGGTAGTAAAACGGTGCTGGTCACTAATTAGGATTATTTCAGTGGAAATGTTCAACCCCTCCAGCAACAACAACTCACCGGCAAGCATAACTGAGTGCAGAGTGATTTTTTAAGAATATTTTTTTTTATATCATATTTACAGTAGATATTTTTCGAAAAACAAATTTTTTTTTGTTATTTTTTCTTTTTGTTTTAAACAAAACTTTTAAAATTTACACAAAATTGAGAAAAATTAAAAAAAAAATTTCAATGAAATTTTGAATATTTTTATCTAAACTTTTAGAAAATGTGTGGCAATGCCGTAAGATCGCTTGTGAAATGTTTTTTTAAATAATTGCAAGTTGTATACGTCTAGAAAATTATGTTGATTTTTAATAATTTTTTCTGTTGGCGGTTCTTGTGCATTTTTTTCTTATATATTAAAGTGGAATTTGGAAGAAGTGAGATGGATTAAAAAAAATGTAAAAGGTTTTGCGCATTTGCTTCCAAAAAGTATTAATTTTTATTGTTGCGGAGACAAAGTAGTTCGTAGTAAATATTTCAATCATGCATACTTGCAACCCTGTACTTGTATTTCTCTTTTTGTCATTCTTTATCATTCTTAATAAAGTCAGTCGTTAAACAGTATTTGAACTCCTCGGTTTCTTTAGGTTATGGGCCCAGCGCCCAAGTATAAGTAAACGGCTGTGAAAAGTTAAAAAAGAAAAATTAAAAGTTTTGTTTTGCAATAAAGAAATATAAGCGAACGTTAAGAATGGCCGGTGTTGTGAGAATCGAACTGCTAAACGCGGAAAACTATGATTCGTGGAAATTGCAAATGCGTGCAATTTTAATTAAAAACGACCTGTGGAATTATGTAGATGGCTCTGCCGCGAAGCCTGATAATGAACCTACGCTTAGTGAGTGGAAAATTGCTGATCAAAAGGCATCAGCAGACATCACGTTGGCAATAGCACCAACAGAGCTTGGTATCATTTCAGAGTGCAGCAGTGCACGTGAGGTTTGGTTGAGGTTGGAATCGACATTCCAATCAAAAGGACCAGCCAGAAAAGCGACCCTACTCAAGCGCGTAGCATTGTCGCGCATGGCAGAAGACGAGAAAGTTCGAGAACACCTCAACGCATTTTTCGACGCAGTCGCGAAATTAAAAGAAATAGGCGTCGCAATAGGCGATGAGCTGTTGGCAATTTTGTTGTTGTATAGTTTGCCGGCGTCGTATGAAACGTTTAGGTGCGCGGTAGAAACGCGAGACGAATTACCGAAGCCAGAGGTGCTTCGTGTGAAAATACTCGAAGAATACGAGTCTCGAAAATCGAAAGAGGACAATAAAGTGGACAATGACGTACTTTATATAAAGAAAAAGTTAAACAGGGCGAACGTGAATCGGGATTCGGGTAATTCAAAGCAAACGAAGAAGTGTTATCGGTGCGGTAAACCAGGGCATTTCGCGAGAAATTGTACAAGCAAAATACAAAAACAAAATATACGTGCGAATGAAGAAATGAACGAAAATGCGAAAGTGACATTGAATACAGTGGAAAAGGCATACGCCGTCCCTGTAGGAAATATGAGATGGTGCCTAGACAGTGGTTGTACGTCTCATATGAGTGCAAATGCAACAATTTTTGAAAGTGTACATCAAATAAATGACGAACTAAATTTAGCAAATGGGTGCTCGACAAAAATAAGCGGTGTCGGTAAAGTGTGCACGAAGATAGACTTTCGTGGAAAACAAGTCGATTTGGACTTGGAAAAAGTTTTGCACGTGGCTGATTTGCGTACAAATTTGATGTCAGTTGCTAAAATTACCGACAGGGGTTACTCTGTAAAGTTCGAAAAGACAGAAGCCGTGGTTATGAACAGTGACAATAAAGTAGTATTGGAAGCTGAAAGAATTGGTAATTTGTGTTATTTAAAAACTTCGAAAAATTTCGCGAATTTAGTTAACACTAAAAACGGTATTGATTTGTGGCATTACAGGTTGGGTCACGTAAATGAACGCGATTTAAAATCTATGGCAAATGGTTCGGTGCACGGTCTAAATTTTAAACAAACTGAACAATTATCTGACTGTGAAATTTGTGCTAGCGAAAAGCAAGTGCGTACTGTTTTTAAGAAATCGGATGCGACTAGAGTAAACGATTTACTCGAGATTGTGCATAGTGACGTGTGCGGGCCAATGAGACATGCGTCGAATGGCGGTGCGAAATATTTCGTAACTTTTATCGATGAAAAGTCCAGATGGTGTGAAATATTTTTTATAAAAAACAAATCGGATGTTTTGAAAGTTTTCAAACAATATAAAGCAAAAGTTGAGACATTTACGGGCAAGAAAATTAAAGCGTTGCAATCCGACAACGGTCGCGAATACTGTAATGAAGAATTTGACAATTTTTTAAGTGAGTGCGGAATCAAACGTCGCCTTACGGCACCATACACTCCACAACAAAATGGTATCGCGGAGCGTAAGAACAGAACTCTCGTTGAGATGGCCAGGTGCATGATGAAACATGCAAATGCACCTCCATCGGTTTGGGCAGAAGCAGTGAATACGGCTTGTTATATACGAAACCGTTGTGTAACAAGAACAACGGGTGAAGTGCCATACCGGGTGTGGGCAAAGCGAAATCCGACCGTAGCGTACATGCGAATATTTGGTACAAAAACGTTTGTGCTTAATAAAAACCCTGCAAAGGGAAAGTTTGACTCTCGCGCTGAACCATGTGTATTCGTTGGTTATTCAGATGAATCAAAAGCATATCGGTTATACTCAAAGACTAAAAAGCGTATTATAATAAGCCGCGACGTAAAATTTATCGACAAGTTAGGTTTTAATGGAACATTTGAAGACTTTGAGCAAGAAAGCGAAAAAGACAATGAAAATGAAAACAAAATTGACGTGATGTTCGAAAACAATAATACGGATAGTGTAGTTAGCGATGAAGAATCGATAGGCGTAACTCAAAGTGTAGCAGGTGAGTGTAACGCTCGGCGGGGTAGGGGTCGACCAACGTATGTGCGAACGGGTCAGCGAGGAAGACCAAAGAAAGTTTATCGTCAGACGGTTAACGGCATCAGTTCAGAGGAGGATGCTGCTAATTCAGATGAATTCTACGAGTGCAATGAAGATATCTCAGCACGACTTATCACCGAAGATCCGCAAACTTTAGCCGAGGCGTTGAAAACCCAGGACGCATCTATGTGGTTAAAGGCGCTTGAAGACGAATTTTTGGCGCATATGCGGAACAAAACTTGGCAGATAGTAGAAAGGCCATCCAACCGTAAGGTAATTGGCAACAAATTCGTATTTCGTACTAAAGATGAAAACCTGAAGAAGGTTCGACTCGTAGCAAAGGGCTACGCTCAACGACCAGGGGAAGATTTTCATGAGGTCTCATCTCCTGTTGTGCGGTCAACTTCAGTACGATTTTTCACAGCATTGGCTGCAGAGCTAGATTTGCAGATACATCAGATGGATGTGGTCACCGCATACTTAAACGGAGATCTGGACGAGAATGTCTACATGGATGTTCCAGATCTACTTATGAGTGTTTTGAAGAAAATTCAACAAGGTCAACCTGTTGGCTTAAAGGGTATGACGAAGCATAGCAACGAAATCCAGAAAACAGCAGAAGAGTGGCGAGCATCATTACAACGAAGTAACACTGCGTGTTTAGTAAAGAAAGCACTATATGGTTTACGTCAATCAGGGTTAATGTGGTATCATAAATTATCATTAATTCTGAACGAGATTGGGTTGAAGCCGACGAAATTTGATCCATGTTTCTACGTGCGGCGTGAAGGTAGTGACACCATGTTTGTCATTATATATGTAGATGATTTACTTTTGGCATCTAACAACGGTAATTGGATGAAAACCACGAAAGAAAAGCTGTCACAAAATTTCGATATGAAGGACATCGGAAATGTTAATCGATGTTTGGGTATAAATTTCCATCAGAATCTGGAGAAGGGCGAGATATTTTTATCGCAACGGTCGTATGCTGAATCAGTATTGAATCGATTCGGCATGTCAGAGTGCAATCCTTCGAAAACGCCAATAGAAACAAATTGCAATCTCACGTTGCCTGCAAGGAAAGACGAGGCCGAAATGGCGAAGTTCCCGTATCAAAGTCTAATCGGCGCTTTGATGTACTTGGCAGTATCTACGAGACCTGACATAGCGTATGCCGTCAATTTTATGAGTCAATTTAATAACAACTACACAGAACAGCACTGGAAGGCGGCAAAACGAATTTTGCGTTACATCAAGGGTACATTACAACAAGGTTTACTGTACAAAAAGACTGGTGCAGATTTATACGGTGTAGTCGATGCCGATTGGGGCGCAAATTCAGCAGACAGGCGGTCTTACTCCGGTTTTGCGTTTATATTCGCCGGATCGTCTATAAGCTGGGAAGCGCGTAAGCAGCGTACTGTTTCGCTTTCAAGTACAGAAGCGGAATACATAGCAATAACTGAGGCGACTAAAGAAGCTTTATATTTGAAAGCTGCCTTACATGAAGTGGGAATTAATTGTGCCAGCGTCAAGTTATTTAACGATAACCAGAGTGCACAGAAATTGGCTGTATCTTCAAATTTCCACCCTCGAACAAAGCATATTGACATACGTCATCATTTCATCCGAGACTGCGTACAAACTAAAATGATCATACTAGAGTATATGTCAACACAGCAAATGCCAGCGGATATTCTTACCAAGGGTTTAACACACATGAAGCACAGTATGTGTTCATCGCATTTGGGTCTTGTCGAATTCAGTTCAGAAGAATAAACTCTCTACTTTGAGAGGAGGTGTTGCGGAGACAAAGTAGTTCGTAGTAAATATTTCAATCATGCATACTTGCAACCCTGTACTTGTATTTCTCTTTTTGTCATTCTTTATCATTCTTAATAAAGTCAGTCGTTAAACAGTATTTGAACTCCTCGGTTTCTTTATTTATATGCATTAAAGCGCAAACAGTCGTGAACAAAAAAAAAACAAAAATACTAAAATTAATAAAATGTTTAGCCGCTTAGAGTTCCTCCTTAGGCAGCCAGCTGAAAGGGTTGCAGTACCACTCTCGCACTCCCCAAGCACTAAAGCGGCGTTTTGATATCATGTTGAGCCATCTAATAGGCAGATATCTACAGGAATTCAGATCCGTTGATTAATGGAGAAGAATGATGGGATTTGTGTGTGCGCACTGCCTCAAGCTGTCGAAGAAGGGAGCACCCAGTGACTGTAATTGTCTAGCGGCCAAACCCTTACATTTACAGAAAAAGGGCTCAACAGTCTCCTTCTCTGAAGGGTACACACATCACCTATAATGGGGGTTATATGGTAAACCTACTTTGTCCACGTGTGTGCTGAGCATCCAACGACCGGTAAGCACAGCTATGAGTTTGGAAATTGAATGGTGTGTGGTTTCCAGGACAATCTGCATCCTCCGTCTATGGTACTGGGGCTAAGAGTTTTTGAAATAGCACATGAAGAAATATGTAGAGTTCCATATTTTCTGCGCTCTCCTGAGAAATGAGTTGCGCAATTACCCCTTAACAACAGCCACGGTCATCCCATGACCAGATAGAAGACCTCTAAGACCGATTTAGTCGACCTCTTCCTGGCAAGCTCATCGGCAATTTCATTTTCCTCTATGTTCCTATATTCTAGAGTCCAGATCAGGGACTTGCACACCCAAGAGATTTAATATCCTTATAGCAGTTGACTAGTTTGAATCAGCACCATGGCGTCGTCAGAGCCTTGATCGCGTCTGACTATCGATTGCCGCTTGACTTGCCACTTATTTTATTAAAATTTCATAGGCCAGTTCACTCTTTCGTTATTTTTCTTCAATGCATAGCCAAAATATTTCTAAAAAACCTTTGAAAAATTCAAAGCTTTCATAACTATGTGCTGAATTTTTCTAATTTTGTATAAAGCTGAAAGTTTTATTTAGAGTTGGTTAAAGAATGGGAAATATTAATAAAGAAAAGCTCGAAAAATGAAAAATATCGTAAATATTAAAAAAATGTTGTGCTCACCACTGTATAGAAATATTCCTCGATAGATTGTCGGCAGGTATAACTGCACATTTAGAACCTAAAGGCCAAGGGATTTTACATTTTTATTTAAGTGGGCAACATCAATATCTGTGCTGGTTGTCTCGTTACACAGAGGCCAAGTAAGAATGGAAGTTCGGGTTCTTCTTATGCGGTGCTACAACCGTGCGTCGGTTTTGGCCGAATGTGAAGCAGCGCGTCAACTATTTCTGTCCTGCGCTCGCTACTGCCAGTAAGAAATTTCGAGAGCGGACAGGTGCTGCAGCACTTGGTCTTTCCAGAAGAGCCCAGGCAGCTCTTGGCCTTCCTCTTTCTAGTCTTCCCTTATGGGGTATCGTGCCATAGATTTACCTTGCTGGAGCAATTTCGTTCATACGGGTGACATTGTCAAACCAGTGGCTAAGATATATATATAGCTCCCTATATAGTTCATAAAGCTCGCTGTTCAATCGTGCGCGGTGTTCTTCACTAACGCGGAGAGGCCCAAAGATCTTAAAAAGAATTTTTCTCTCGAATGCTTCCAAAACTTTCGCATTTGCTGTTGACATCGTCTATGCTTCGGCGCCATATAGCAGAACGCGAATGATGAGCGTTTTGTGGAATGTCAATTGGGTGCTTCGAGAGAGAGAGCTCTACTGCTGAATTGTCTACTGAGCCTAAAGTAACACCTGTTGGCAGGAGTTATTCTCTGTTAATTTCTGTTGCTAATGCTGGCCCAAGGTTTGCAAAGTCCTTCACAACTTCGAATTGTTGGTTGTCAGCACAGTTTTAATGTCCGAGAACGAAAGTACAAGCATTTATTTTTCCTATATAAGAAATGTGCCTGTTTCTTGTCGGTTGCACAAGCTGAGGTAAATAATGTTCAAGGCAATGGTTAGTCACATCAAAAGCAATGCTCGCACAATGTTTGCTGAAGTCATTTTTGATTTCCAACCGCCTATTCAATAGTAGTATCAAAACGGCGCTTCAGTGCTACTGGAGGAGTGCCAGACTGGCACTTCAACAATTTCACCTAGTAGTGGACAGAATAATGTCAATTTTCAAAAGCTTCCAAAGCATCGAAAAATTTTATTTTCTCTTTAGCAATAACTCCAGCGATGCAGTTTTTTCCATTATTGCCAATTTTTAATATCCTTTGTCCCCGGAATAACCAAAATTCTTTGCGATATCTAAAGTTTTACTTCAATAATCCCTGGCAAAGGCGCGTTTATGCACACCCAGACATCACTAAGTGGATTTGTCACATCACTCTGAACCTTTTTTTTAACGAGTACATACGACAATATCTATACGCCAGATGCAAGGAGCCTATTACAAACAAACAACCGTTATATGATCAAAGCAGCACATAATAGCCCACCTCATGAACAGCAGCAACTCTTCCTACAGCTCTGATTTGGGCGAAAATGTTAGTGCCTTATTTAAAATACAACAATTTTTAAGGTAAATCTTCATAAGCAACAAATTCAATAAATTTTTTACCATACTTGTAAAAAGTATGTACGAAAATAAAATTACACATTCGCTCCAAAAAGGTATTAGTGCATTTTTTGCATGCATTTTAGCGCTCGAATTTATTGTACTTATTTGTATTCCCGGCAAATACAATGCCATATACACCGTACCTACATATGTACATAAGTATGTTTATATGGATATACTACCCTTGTAAGTGCATGCTGTGCTCACATTGACTAAAAAGTGTGGGAAAATAACCAGTTTGAGTGCGAGAAATCGCTGTAAGCCAATTTCATTGAAACACTTACGTGGGAGCGCGCTGAGTGCTATGATGTGGAGCGTTGTGCCGAGGGGCATGTGTAAAATGGTGAAAAGCAGTAAGTGGCAGTAAAAATGTACAAAAAACAAAAAAAAAAAGCAAAAAATGATGTAATATGAATATAGCAACTTTTAGTTAAAATGGCAAAGAATTTTATGTAAGCAAATCGCCTTGCGTTATGCAATGGCAGTTTGGGCGAATGCCTGCCTGCAGCAGTGTATGCACAAAACATACAGTAGTGGACATAAAATTCTGGACACCAAACAAAAATGCAGCTCTTTAGTAGTTTTCAGCGCAGTTTCTTATGTACATCTAAGAGGCGCTTGTATCCTTTGTCGGGTATTGGCCGAGCTCCTTCTCCAAATTGTGGTTGTGTAACTGGCCTGCAAATATTTTCCGAATACTGTCACGCCTTCTTGCTGTTGTTCCCTAAATGAAGAGGAGCGCACAGTTTTGTGCCCCATCTCAACGACATTTGCTTAACGTGGGACTTCCCTATTTTACTAAGAAGTTATATGGAAAAGTTTATCGACAAAATTTGTTTCAAATAATCTGTTTAATTTTAGTCGTGCGCTTACGAAAACACTAATTTTGTATATTGCGTTTTTAGAAAATTTTTCAATTTATAAAAATTTGCCTAGATTTTTACTTTAATAGCAACACTGCGTAAAAAAATGGGACGGGAAAAAACAAGAATGAACGGTACGAATTTTGAAAGGAACCACACAGTGTTTTCATTTGAGAAGACCGGTCCTGAAATTTTTCGAAAAATATTTTTCCGTAACATTTTAACCCTTCATGGACAACAAAAACTTAATATTTTTCAGGTTTTTAAAAATAGGGTACGAAACATTTTAACCCTCCATCAACCCCAAAAACTTAATATTTTCTTCGAGTTTTTAAAAATAAGGTTCCGAAACATTTTAACCCTCCATCGACCTCAAAAACTTAATATTTTTTAGGTTTTTAAAACTAAGGTTCCGAAACATTTTATCCCTCCATTGAGCCCAAAAACTTAATATTTTTCAAGTTTTTAAAAATAAGGGCCCGAAACATTTCAACACTGCATTGACCCAAAAACTTAATATTTTTTAGGTTTTTAAAAATTAAGCTCTGAAACATTTTAACCCTCCATTGGCCCAAAAAACTTTATATTTTTCAGGTTTTTAAAAATAAGGGTCCGAAACATTTTAACACTCCATCGACCACAAAAACTTAATAATTTTCAGGTTTTTAAAAATAAGGTTCCGAAAAATTTTAACCCTCCATCGACCCAAAAACTTAATATTTTTCAGGTTTTTAAAAATAAGGGTCTGCAACATTTTAACCCTCCATCGACCCAAAAAAGTTAATATTTTTGAAGTTTTTAAAAATAAGGGTCCGAAACATTTTAACCCTCCATCGACCCCAAAAACTTAATATTTTTTAGGCTTTTAAAATTAAGGGTCGAAATGACCCACACCGATAAGCAATATTGGATTGAAATGTTAAACAAAAATATGCGCCAATAAATTTTATTATGGTTTTATCGACATTTTCGACATTGGCAACATTTCCTTTAACATCAAAAATACCTGAACGGAATCCATGAAACCATAATTGCACGTAATTAGCTGTTAAAGCATCGGCACCATAAACACCATTCGCAATTTCAGCGGCCTGGTTTCATCAAAGGAAAACTGAAAAACGTACCGAATTTTCTCTTTGTTGACTTCCATTGTTAACACCCTGTAACTCACAACTGAATGAAAGAAACAAAAAAAAAAAAACAACAGGACGAGAATATTATCGAGCCTTGTAACTTTCATAGCTGCTTTTATGTGCGTCGGCATTGTGATAAAGTAATGTTTGCTCCCAATCATATAAAATTCCTTCAATGAACCAATTCAGCTCAGGCAAAGTCTTGGGCCTCCTCTTTGTTGCCTGTATCACAAATGAAATCGATGATTTCATCGAATTATCAGACCACTCAATTTGCAACTGAGAAAGAAAAAGGCTATATTTAATGAAATTTCTGAAATATTTTGTTTTCATGTCTGCCAAAGCACAGGACTGCCATAGCAGATAAAATTAGTTTCTAAGATCAAACCGTTCCCATGTGGAATTCTATGACGACATTTATTGATCTATTAGCATCAGCTGCCTAATATCATTGCAGCAAAAGCCTTGCTAGACCATCATGCTAATACACATTCATCGCTATAGCTTGCCCCAGTCTCCATATTTTCCACTTACCAGCGTAACCAACAAAATTTAAATTCGATTCGTCTGAGCAAATAACTTTTTTCGAATCGATTGGAGCCCAATTTTGGTGTTATTTGCCCTAAGAGAGTCTCTTCGGTAAAATTTTGTAATCAAAAGATTTTTTTGAGAGTAAACAGAGCCGTTGAGCCAGTAAAGGTTTGACCTTTAATGAACTGTTTTTGTATGGCTTTTAAAAGCTATCAATTTCTGACTGCAAACGTTTCTAAAGTTTTGTCTTTTTCAAGCAACCTAACCCTGCACTTCCCTTCACATAGAGTCCCGTTAATATATTATTTTTTTTAATTTAATATTTTTCACTAGAAGTTTCACGCTTATCAAATTCATTTTTTGACTTATTTCCTCTATTATTATAATTATTATAAGAGGTCTTAGCACTGTGACCTGAAAAATCTATTGTGTTCTCTTCTTGAATTCAGCGTATTTTTTCTAAGCCCCACTTTCTTAATAACTTTTAGTGTTTATGCTCCATAGGAGCTGGAAGAATATGTTTGGCGCTTTCAACTTTCTCACTACAGAACCTGCAAGTTCCATTGGTGTATATTCCCAGGTTAGTAAGATTATGATTCAATCTGAAATGCCCTGTTAGAAGCCCTGTGATGATTCCAAAATTATTCGCATTTAGCTCCATGCGATCTTTAAATCGATTTAAGTTAAAGGTACCTATCATTGATTTTGATTGCGTTAAACTAGCTAGATTTTCCTAGCATATTCTACTATTCTTTCTGTAGAACACAATTTTGATATTTTCGCTAACTTTATTTGATTTCGGCATCACTTAATTTTCATTGCAATTGTGAAAAAATTACCACAAAGTAAAAAATACTTAGTGATTTAAAAAGACATATATTTATGTGCATGTTTATGTTACACAAGTAGGCCGCTGAATTGTATGCCTGCTAGACCAAACTTACTAACCGTCGGTATTTTGTTTTCTGTCGGCAACTGTAGGCGTTTATATTTGCAGAGGAAAGGGGCAAAGAACATGAAAAAGTTTATCGGCGCGCATTTTATAGTTAGCTTCAGTACACGCACACACACACACACTCTTTAAAAATATTTAAGTGCACATATACAGTTATTAAATTTATTTGAAATATTTTTTGTATGTATTAACGAGTTTGAAATATTTTTTGTATGTATTTACGAGTTCTATCGGAAAGAGTGCGCATGTTCGGCACCTATGGTGGAAAAATTCATGTAATTTGGAGGAAGGATAATCTTAAGTAATTGCCATATAATTAAATTTAGTTATGTGGCAAATTCCGACCAACCGTTGGCAAGTAGTAAGCGCAGAACAGTAACGGGTACCATCGTTGGTTACGTCGGTTATCTGCAAAAGAAAATTATGCAATTTATGGGCGTTCACACGAACGCATTTGTGCTTATATTCTAATAGCAGAACAAGTCTTCGGGTACTACCAGTTGATGCTCGAATTTGAGAAAGGCCACCTTACTTTTTGATCATAGTGTTTAATAGAACAAAGCTATGAGGCAGTCATTCTGGTCAGAAGCTCAAACAACTCTACCGAAGAACAAATGCAGTTGTGTCGAGCTTCAGTCGGGAATTTTAAGTAGAATTGTTCTGTCGAAATAAAAAATAGGACAAAAGAAATCAGCAAAAGAAAACAATTAAGGAATCAAGCGAACGGCTCAAACTGAACTGCCAAACAACGCAAATACTCAGGTTTTCACGCAGGACGCTCTCCATGGCATATGGAGCAGCATAGAAAGATATAAAATAAATGTTTTTAATGCCTAGACTACAACACTGTTTTGCCTGCACCTCTGGGTCTTTCTTTACCTCGCTTTAATGGCCAGTTCTAAAACTTTTCAGAAAAACATTCGTTTACGAAAGAAAGCTGTTCCCTCGCTAGAGTGCCCATTTTAAATAAGGATAATAGATTACCAGATTTGGTCTTCAGCTATGGTGCAAAACGAAATTGGACGAGTAACTTCGACTACCACATCACCGGGTACGCGGCAGTAGAGTTTTGTCCATTGTACAAAATTGCAAGTAAAAACGCTCTTCTGACTCCTGTTTTTATTTGATAGAAACCTAGGTGTGAGCTTGACAGGCACCTAGATGTGTAATAGTGTTATTTAGACCTTTTAATACGACTTTCTATGAAATGTAATTATTTTTAATGCAATCAAGTTACAGGAAGGAACGTTTTGAAATCAGGTGATTTCAGCTGTTAGCATTTTTTGACGATCAGCTGAGAGTGTTTTTACCAAAGCGTTCCATGGTGAAAATTTGCTTGGACTGACGCTTCCAACACGGTATCACATTAAGCAATCTGACGTCTCTGTCAAAAGATACAGGGTTGCCAGAAGGATCCGTCGAATATGGGTATAGAACATGATGCAAAGAATAATGAGATGGCGCCCATCGTGGTCCCGTTACTTTGCGCTCAGCGAATTTGACAACTAGTTACGTGATTTTAGCTCCAGTATGGCCAGATTACCATTTTCGTAACTTGATTTAGCATTTTTTTTTTTGTTATTTTTATTATTTTTTGTCTCGGAGTTTTAGTTCATTCCACATGACATTTTTCTAGCCTATTCTAATTAAAAGTAATGTTTATAATTTTGTAAAATATACGTTTTTTAATAATTATTTAAATAATTCACTCAGTTTTATTTAGCTTTACTTTTTTTTAACATCTGGTGGCATTGCCCGCGATTGCCGGTGTTGTTGGTGTTCTTCTGCTTTCGGCAGTCAAATCTCTCTCTCGCTACTGCAGAGCTGCCTAGCTTTGGATATAAAAACGCACTAAATGCCCATTTAAAGAAAATAAAACACGAAATTTTTATTGTGTTACTTAAAAAACTTTGTATGCGTGACAAATTGTCTGTAGAATATGCGTTTTTTTTAAATAAATGTGTTATGTTTATGTACAATTTAATTTATGAGTTTTTTTTTGTTAAGCGAGACTTTTTTATTAAGGGAACGATTTTTTTGCTATATTTGAAGTTATGTAACTAGATACGGTACTCTTTTTGTAAAAATGCCAGTATGGTTTCTTTAGTATTTTCTGGTATTTTGTGGCTTATTTTTACTATGAATACACCTCTTGATGCTCTATGTCTCACTAAGGATTGATGACCGGAAGAAACGATTACACCTCTATGGTTTTAATTCGCACTCAATAAATTCAAAGGCTTTTTAAAATATGTAAAAAGGATTTCAATCTTAAGAAGAGTTGAGAGCGGGGCATTTAATATTTTTGCATAGCCTTAAATGGAGCCAAAAATTAAATTTGCACTTTCAAATTATCAAATTTTATAGGAGTAAAAAATTTTTCATTAGCACTAAAATCTTCTCAGAGTGGCCTTTTTTAAACTTCTTTTGTATAATAATACAGTTTTTTTTTAACCTAAAGTTTCGCTAGCCTTAAATTAAAAACAAAAAGAAACAAACACCAAACTTAAAAATTGTCGCATTTTCGGTATAAAAAAGCACAAAATTTATTGCGAAGAGCAAATGGCTGGCAATACTGCACAACTCAGCAAACGTGACGTCACGTACGCTCTGATGGGCGCAATCTTGTTTCTATCATTCTTGGGTATAGAAGGTGTGTGATTAAAATAGTTGATTGCTTGCTCTTCAACTCGCCTCTAATTTTGAAATGTCAGTAAAACGGAATAACGGAAAGTTGTTGTTTTATTGCGAATGCGTGTCAAACTAATTTTATCGATTTGTCATTCTTCTATTCTCTTTCCCTTGAGAGGTCTCATTTAAGGGGTTAAAGGTAGTCAGAGGCCCGAAAAATTATGATTTTCAGTAATAAAATGCTAGTCAGTTGCCATATTTTACAAAAATAAAAACAAAGCATTATTACATCATGTTTCGACTTGACTTTAGCAAAATTTCAAAAAAAAGGTTAATAATTGCAAAAGTTATCGCTGTTTGTGTGGAGCCCGTTTCTCCAGAAGTTCCTTGCGGTGATCATCACAAGTCCCTGGAGTTTCTTCTAAAATAAATCGGACAAGATCAATTAGTTTTATTAATAGATAATCTTGTACCTGATCGAAGAGAAAAAAACCGACAATTAATTGTTAAAAAAATCGAAATTTTTGAAAAGAAAAATCGAAATTTTTGAAAAACTAAATCCTTTGATGAGGCACGAGTTTTTTATGTTTTTAGAAAGCAGTATACATTTTATTCAAGCCTACCAAGCGGTTTTTAAGTTACAGTGATCACCTGTTCAAGAAACATAGTTGTGAAAAAAATGCATTTAAAGTTTTGCGCCGAGCCACGGAGCGCCCGAGCGCCCTTTGTTAATTGTTGAATAACTCAAAAAGTATTTGTCGGATTCACTTAAAATTTTCACACAATATTTCTAAGATATTATACTTTAAGAAAATGCAAAAAAACAAAAAAACAATTCTTGAAAATTCTGACTATCCCTAACCCCTTAAAAATGTTTGTTGTTGCTCAACTGCTACCACCTTGAATAGATTCGCCTTGGGTTTTACTTATGGATCTGTACAAGGGTCTTCATTTTTCACATATTCACACACTCGTCCACGCAGTGGTTATTGAGATGACAACGAAGGAACTTGGATAATGATTGTGTTCATTTTTTTCGTGTATCACCAAACAAACTGCTGTCATGACACCGTTCACGTCTGATTTTACAGCTGATTCTTTCAAATTTGCTGAGAGCCGATTTACGGACTGATCTTGGCCAGACCATCTGAATTTTGTTCACCATGCATTTTCATTGCCCGCGAACTGTCTCTAGGGTTACCGCTTACTATTGCAATGAAGAGAACAACTTAAGAGAAACTTAAGAGTGAATCGAAACCGTAAGATTTGTATGCCAGCCAATCCAAGATACTCTCAATTCAGTTGCTTAGCGACTAGCATCGGAATATTCTGCCAACCCTGCTTAGTACGAGGGAGCGCAAAGTTTATCAATTTTATTTTTACTTTTTTACTAAAAAAAAACGAAATTGAATGAAAAGAAAGTTGAATTTCTAGTTTGAATGATAGACAACTTTATTTCGACGCGCTCCATTGCTCGTATGTTTGTTTACTGCAGCTGTCCAGCTCTAAAATGTATAAATAAAAGTATAAATCTTTGGATAAGGTGATTAATTTTGCCCCACCTAACTGTGCTAAGAACTCTTTGGTAACTGCATACCTCCAGCGCGTACGGAGAGTACATTTGCCATCGATTATTCAAATAATCGGGTTTCCAAGAACACTATTCTGAAGGACCAAAGTGCAACACACACACACACATGCACTCATACATACATTCTTTCATGCATACATGCGTACAGACTGACATTGGTTTTTTTGCTAAAATGAAATAACGCGTTTCAGACCTAAAAATCTATGAATACTCTTATTTGTATGCTAAGTTAAAAGCGAGCCCGTTCAACATTTGCGCTGGCTAGTTAGAGAGCCAATTGAGAAAACAAACAAAAATTGCACAACAAAAGCAAAATAAAAATACAAAAAAAAAAATGAATGAAATATTGCACCGGTGTTGCGTGCGCAGTAGGTACGAGTAACTTTGAAAAAAAAGAAGAAAAATAGAAAAAAATAAAAAGTAAATGATTTCGAAATCCCAATGGGGAACAAACAACATTTTTTCTTTTGATTTTTTAGTTGCAACACTCACACTTTTGTGTACACATACATACATACGTGTACGGCTGAAAAAATAAAAATACGCTCATACTAAAAGTGACCGTTAGTTAACTAAAATAAAGCATCTCTGCTAAGGGTCAAAATCAAACAACGCCAGCAGCTCAGTGGCTACCAGAAAAAGTGTTTTAAAAAGTCTCTAAAAAATATTGCTCGTTGAACAGCAGCGCTACTCCAAACACCATCGCCGCCGCCAAGCACCCGGAGCTGCCTTTTAACGTGCCACATATGTCAAGATTTTGTTGTTATATGTCTAGTATTTCTGTTTTTGTTAATGGTGCACTGCTAGTTTTAGTGCTGGCGTGTGTTAAGCTGTGCGGCATGAAGTCAACAAGTCCCTGCAGTGTAGGGAGATCGCACATTTTGCGGAGCATTTGAAGTTGCAATAAATACAGCTGAAGCGATGTTCGCGTTGGCTGGTGGGAGAAAAAATTAATAAATCGAAACTAAATGTCTGCCGAATAATTTTGGAATTTCGTATGCATTAAAACAAACGGGATGTAAGATGTAAGCTGGAAGTGCAAAAAAAAAAACATCGAAATTAGGCAAAAATATTTTTTGTTTTTGAAAAACTAAATGAAATGCCGTTAATATGACTTTCTACTTTTAGAAAACCGTTTTGTTTCATAATTGCTGAGCAAAGTTTAAGATATTTATTTCTATGAAAATTCATGTTCACTTTTAGCCAATTCCTTTCCAAGATCTGCCAACAGTAGGGATAGAAAAAACGAGGCACTGAATTTTAAGGCATTACACGAACATGCGTTTTTTATATTCTTAGTAAAAGTTAGCTGTTAATGAGAACACATATTTCCAAGTTTCGTCATTACTAGCCATAAGGCCTTTAGTTTCGAAAGTGTCTAATTATTTCTGTAGAAGCTTTTGAGATGAGAAAGACGCGCCATCTTTTGTAAAATATTTGCACATTTCGGTGGCACCATTTCTTTGAAAAATTAGTCCCTATTGCCACCGTCTTGTTGCAATATTTAGTGTGTACTCCAAAAATCAGGATAGTTCAGAGATGGCGCTTACACTCTTTGTTGGTTGTTTGGCCGCGTTCCTCCTTAAAATATCTGGTGTGCGTCTTTAATGTTTTACACCAAACGGACGACCTACAGAGGTTCTAAACCTTGGCTCTACCACATGGTAGTCACACGCCGACCAATTCTGGTAGAGCGATCTCTGCAGATCTTTGTTTTAGTTAAGGGGCCCCGGTGGTCTGGAGCTCGAAAATTTAAGGTATTTGTAGCAATTTTTTTTAGAATAAAAAAATGAAAAACGATATTTAAATTTTTTAGGCCTTTTATATAATTTCTTTTACATACAAAAATGAAATCTTTTGTTTTTTCTAATTTTTTATAATTAAGAAAATGACGCTGAAGTGGATCCTTCCGAATAATTGGACCTGAACGGTGTTGACCATTTTGGCTCTTCTTTTTATCTGAAACACAAAAACCAAAAAATTATTAGTCAGTATGACTGTAGCTATGCCCCGTACTAGAACAAAAATAAAATCGACAAAATGGCGCGGTTTTGAATTTGACACTCTAAAAATCGGGGTTTTGTTCAGTTTTTTAATAAAAAAAATACAAAATAATTGAAATAATAATACGATTCTAGTATGGGCGATAGCCATGGATGTTGTGAGCAACATATTAAAATTTCAGGCAATTCGGTTGAATAGCTTTTTTTGACACCACCAAAAAAGTCGTTTCGGGATAAATGAATTAAAGTTTGAGGTACAGGAGCGCGTGGACCGCTCTCTACCTAGTTAATGCGCTGTAGAAGCTATAATATTGGGGATTTGCGCATAAAAATTTCACAGTATATTCTTAAGATACTATATTTTCGAAATATTGCAAAAACAAAACTTCTAGACCAGCGGGTCCCCTTAAGCTTTTTCCTGAAGTAATGGGAGAGGCAATACAAGCCTTTAGGTGATCTTCTGCTTTTTCGAATGCTTTACTAGCATTGATAAAATACTTAAAATTGTTTTTAGCATATTCTATGCTTTTCTTTTCATTCGTTAAATGCTTAAGTTTTTTTTCATATTTTATATATTTAACGTTAACATTAAAAGAAAAATATATTTTATTATTTTTACAAATTTAATTATGTTTTACTGTATGAGTGCAACTTATCCTTAGTTCTAAGAGATTTTACAGAAAAAGCGTGATTTGCCAGGCATGCCGCCGTACGTTCTTACATTGAAAATTGGCGTACCCATCATTCCTCTTCGAAACATAAAACTACCACGACTTTGCCACGGGACAGGCTCTCAGTCAAGAAAATGATCAACAATGTTATCGAGGCAACAATTTTGACTGGAAAATTCAAAGGTGAAGACGTACTGTTGCCACGTATCCCAATGATCCCGACAGATGTGCCTTTCGAATTCAAACATTTACAGTTCTCGGTGCGACTCGCTTTCGCAATGACTATTAACAAAGCACAAGGACAATCGTTACAAGTTTGGGGACTAAATTTGGAGTATCCATGCTTCTCACATGGACAGCTCTATGTGGCTTGCTCACGTGTCGGAAAACCTTCTGATTTATTCGTCTACGCACCAGATGGAAAAACAAGAAATATTTTGTATCCCACAGCACTTCAATAAACATCGAATTGAAACTAAACTTTGTAATGTCACAATTTTTTCGAAATAAACAAAATCAATAAAATGGTTTAGAATGAATTGAATATTAGTGTACTGATTTTTCTTTAAAGGTATTTTTTTTACATTTATTTTAGTTATTGGCGTAGCAACGCGCGCCGGGTACAGCTAGTGGATTGATAAAAGTATGTGTAAAAAGGTTTTTGGAAGGTCTGTGTTGTCATATCGTTAGATGGCCTCATAATAGTCTGGTATTTCCACGGATTGATTTGCAGCGAAAATAATTATTCGCTCTCCCTTCGTTTGGCGAATAATACTGAAGTTTCATACTCTTTTTGGATGTCTTTGCTAATTTTTGTACTATTTGTATTCAAAAAACGATTGTTCCTTATGGACAATTTTTTTTGCGGCTACTGCATAGTATTTAAATGTTTCCCACTCTCTTTAAAACACAGCGCTTTTTTCCACCCAACAAAATTGAGCATAAAAAATTTGCTAAAAATCTGGTGAATTTACAAAATTTTATGCAACATTTTTTTTAAATTCTTTTATCTTTAAAAAAAAAATTTTTTCTATTGTACATTGTACACGAATATAGCAACAATGTTTATCAACACTGTTGTAAGTCTAACGCACGGCGCACAGTGGTTCTAAATCGACGAAAAGTGGAAACAATTCAATATCTTGCAAACGGATAGTCCGAATGAGCTGAAAATTGGTACACTGAAAATTCATAAAATGTCTAAGCTAAAACTAGAAAAAATTTTGGAAATTCTAAATAGTTTTGAAAAACTACGGAATTGAAAATAATATTTTACAAAAACGTGTCCTTTTTCTATTATGAATAAGAATAAAAACGGATTTCAAACTCGTAAAAATAAATTGTTAACCCTTCTAACTGCTTATTTGTCAGGGTTGAAGTGACCCAAAGGTCGTTTAATTGCTAAAAATAAATAAAACTCAATTGCATTATTGTTTTTTATGTTTTAACTTATGTACTAAATCTAGTCGCAGTAGAAAAGTTTAAAGAAAATCATAATTTCAAAAATTAAGTTTAATTTCAAATGGTTTTAGTAAATATGGCGTTAATTAGCACTACTAATATTTTTTTGTTTTTGTGTTTTATTTTAAAAAGATTTTTTTATAAAGATAATAAAAAATCATTATGAAAAGTTATTATTATTCCTTAAGAAAAAAACGAATATTATTACTTTATTCGTTATTGTTAATATCGCGTAACAAGTTTTTTGCCTCATCACTTAAAATAAGAAATTTCTTTTTTGGAGTCGGTCTTAATTTGTTGATAAAAGGGTCAGATGATAGCAGCATCATGTGCATAACATCTTCATTTGTTGAAACCCTATCACACTTTCTTGTATGCAGATTCCGATAGCGTTTATAATCCTTGTTTCTACATTCTTGAGCTTCTTCAGAAAGCGCGCCAACAGAAAATGTACAGTTTTCAATTATTTGCTTACCATGCAATAATACTTTATGTACTGATGATGGCATGTTATACCATCCATAGTTGGCGACTAACATTTTTGCAGTATCATATGCATAATTATCAAATTTACAACTATCCACCGGTTCTGTGCAGGTTATTGCTTCTAAAATCACAGCACATCTATTAATTATTTCTTCTTTAACACCTGTTATTTCAGAAGCTAACGCAGGATTGGCAAAAAATCTCCTGGATGTGTTGCCATCATTGGTAGTTCCCTTACCTTGCTTTACCATATCTAATCTAAGTCCAGTTTTCTCCGCAAATTCATTCTGAATTTGTACTTTTCGCTTTTCTTTTATTGGACGCGTTTCGGCATTCGTTTTCCAGCACATTATTGGTAAGTTATATGCTATATGTAAAATGTATTCCATAAATTTGATACGCGCGTGTAAAGGAGACATACCAAATTTGATAGCTTCAGGATTTATAGGCCGAGCTTTAATTTTTTCTAAGCAATTCATTTGAGATGTGGTTGCGAGACATATGAAGCAAGAAGAAGATGCAGGAGTTTCGGTTACAGCTTGAGCCGTTTTGCCATCCAACATTGTAAAGAAAAACTCATGCCGAACTTTAAAAACTCGATTTCGTATATCAACAACTGAATCTTGTATTTGTGCGATTTCCGCATCTACTCTATTTTTTTCAGCTCGAATCTTTTCAGGGGTTTCCTTTGCGAATTGAAATTGGATACATCGACAATATCTCGTAGAAGAAGGACGTTCGTTTTTCCATACTACGTTGTTGTTTATTCGACAGGACAAATTTAATGGCACTATTGATGTCATAAATAGATTAGAATCACATAACTCTTTATCACCAAGTTTTTGGCTGTATTCGCATTGTCCAGACGCACCATCACAACCCCATTTAGAATACATTATTAATGATTCATCGTCAATTTCAGCGATTTCATCCTCAGTCATCGAATCAAGCAGCCGCTTTGCTGTGTGGTCTATAAGTTCTTGTAAATCAATAGACGCTGAAGTATCCGTAATTGTCATGCTTTCAGGATAACACCTTTTCTTCGCATCCAAAATCTTACTATAAGGAGGAAGAATGTCGTGGCCCTCTTTTTTTAAACCTTGTCTCAAAACTTGGTATTGGTATTTCGACATTTCCGTTTGTATAAATATAGCAAGTGCTTTGTCAGCGTCGATATGGTGCATTTTTGGAGCCTTTGTGCGTGATTTAGCAGCACTTTTAATTTGCTCATCGGAATATAATGAACGAACTTGACTTATTTTATATCGTTTAGCACGCGTACAGCAATTCTCAAACTTTTTTTGAGGTCTACCGACTCTTTTTGTAATTTTTTTTGAAACAGAAGCACACTCTACATCTAAATTGAAGTGAAAAACTCCTTCAAGCCAACTACTATACTTAGCTTCAAATTTGGCTTTTGTCCTGCTACAAGTATTCCATTTTTTTGAAGTGTGGTAAAAATCGCTGTTTTATTTGAAATAAAACTTTTTGAATTTGAGAATCGCTGACGTTAGGGTAAGTATTTTTAAAGAATAACTGTAATTTATCAAGATCGCGATTATTATCAATGATCTTTTTATACAAAATTTTATAGGAAATCGAAAAATTTTCCATTTCAATAAAGTAATTCAATAAATTTTAATTATTTAAATAAGTATACTCGTATAGAATCTACGGAATGTTTGGTTTGTAAGAAGGAGCGAGTATTTTCCTAGGAAGTGCAGTATGTCAATGAACTTACACAAAAAAAGATGGCATCAAAGTAAATCCAACTGCATTAATCAGAGACTGAACCCATTACAAAATGTTGTCTAAAAAGCTAAAAATTAATGTCAGGGTTGAAACTTTGATAAGATAGAAAATATTTATTCTTTAACCAGTACACAATATACTTGTAAAACAAATTATTTAAATGAAATATGAAATTAAGCAAAATGCAATTAGAAGAATGTTTTCTTGCTAATTTCGAATAAAGGCAGCTAAATTATATTTGTCGAACTCTCCAAGATAACGCTGCGATTCGCCGGTGGCTACACTTTTTAATGACATTTATTTCAACTCCTTGACTTTATTCTCAAAAACATTTTTTTATTATTCCAAATGCTACTTCGACCAGTATTTGTATTTCATCAACAAGTGCTTTTACACAGTACATAACACAATTGATTTCATCAAGATTTTGAGCTAATACGAACATTTAAAGACCTCAAACGGCCAAGGTGGCAGCTGGTGGCAGCTGATTTTACATCTATCTGATTGCGCAGAATGTACTTAATACTAAAATATAGTACTCAGCTTGGAGAAGAGTGGAGCTTTTTTTATAGACCTCCTAATCGCATACTCTTTTACATATTTTCTTTCGATTAACTGATTTATGTTCTACTAAGACCATGATAACTGGAGGAACGATATTATATATTCTATCTAAGGTACTATCCATACCTAATATAAAAATCATAAAAGATTTTAAATATTGTTCATCCAGCTAAGGAACTTATTAATCAACCTTTTATGAAAAATATTCAGAAAAACCTGCTGCCAGCAATAGTACAACTTTGGCGATTTTTCCTGCGCAGCACATATCATATAAATAAATGAATTTCTTTTTTTCAGAAACCTCATTAAATTAGCTATTCAGAAAATTTTTTTAAAAATATTTTTGTTAATTTTCATCATTTGGAATTTTTTCCGCCCAGAAACCACTGTGCGGCGTAGCTAACCAAAAAAGAGTAGCGAAGCGGTTTGTGAGTAAACGGATGGGCCGTTGGCAAGCAAGAAATAGCCGGACATAAAAATAGTTACACATCCATACATAAGTGTGGGTTCTATGCATGCTTATATAGGGTTTGTTAATAAGAGGTGTTATTTTGATATTGAAAGAAAATTGCTATTTTTAAATATAAAGATCGGATGTTTATTTCATTATAAAGAGGAAAGTATGCCGTTAATAGTAGAAAATAACATCAGGCAAATGACCACCACGACCACGCTTACAGGAGAATATCCTTTTCATGAAATTTTCCATAACTGAATTGCAAAGTAGCTGCCCTATGTCTTCGATAGCCTCACGAATTCCATCTTTGAGGTCTTGAATTGACTCTGGGCTGTTGGCGTGGAACTTCTCTTTCACATGGCGCCGCAAAGAAAAATGTCACAAGTTGTTAAATCAGTGGATCTCGGTGGCCAATTGTGATCATTGTGAAAATAAACGTTGTCCAGTTCAATACCATCCAATTCCGGCAAAAAAAAATCGTTATCATCTCTCGACAGCGCAATCCATTCACCTGTAACACCTGTTAATGGAAAACCCTTTATATGTACAATGAATATGTGTACGTATGGTATTTCTGTATGTATATTTGATGTGAAAAACGCTCAGACTGCCTACAATAGCCGGGCTGGGCAATTTCAGCTATGTGCACAGGTGCTGGCATGCAAATAGAAAAAAGAAAACAAGAAATAATGACAGCGTAGAAAACATGCATAGGGCAAAAGTAAACTGAATAAAATGAAAAGCGCGAAAAAATGCAGTTGTATGTGGCGAAAAATGTAGATTTTTATTAAAAAGCAAATAATGCGCATTTGAGTGTGTGTGCGTTTGCGTTGGCATTTTTACTGGATTATTTCACTTACTTAGTTTAGCAGCGGTGAGCTGCGTGTTTGGGTGGAAATAAATTGTTTGTTTTTTAATATTTTAATCATTTGGTAAATAAAAAGTATAATTGGGCTAGCGCGACTTCCACAACAAAAAAAAAAAAAAAAAAAAAAAAAGAAAAAAAAGCAGAAGCATCCGTTAGTTACTTAACACCGCTGCTACCTGCACAAAAAGCTATACTTTTTCATTTCTCTGCTAAATACTCGGATTTTTCGGCGTTTTAATCCCTTGCTGCTCCTTGTTTTGCGTCCCTGCCACTGTGGTGCTGGCCGGAAGAGGGCAAATGGCGTGCAATAAAATTTTGTATGCGGTTGCATGGAGGCTGCGCGTAGAGCTGCATCTGCAAGCTTTTTTTTTTTTTTTTTTTTTGATGACAGTGCATGGATTGAAATGTATTATTTAGCGTTTTTATGTAATTCTCAGGCGCATATCTATTGGGGTTGTTGAAATTCAAGTTGATGGTTGATCCCGAAATATCGCAATATTTTTGGGACCCATCCTGGAACGTAAAGTACTTCATTTCGGTAAAAGATAATAGCAACCTAATACTTTTTATAAGAAATTGGAATTTATATAAAAAATTATAAATGCTATAGTATCAAAAAGCTGCATTGAATTTGAAAAGTTAATAGAATCCTGAGGAAATGGCAGATCCAGAAACAGAAAACATATACAAGTATACTCTTAACACATGGGCTGAAAAGTCCCGGGGCTAACAAAAAACAAAAAAAAAAAAAAAACACACTTTTTTTATTCAAAATTAGCTTTATTCATCAACGCAATTTCCATCAAAAACGACGCAATCAATCCAGCGCCGCTCTAACATTTCAATACCACTTTTGTAGAAAGTTTTATCTTTTGTCTTTCATTCGAGCAAAATTTCTTACCGGCGATCATTTTTTTAGTTCAGCCAGTAGTCACTGAGAGCCAAATCTGGCGTATACTGTGAATGTGGGAGCAACTCGAAGTTAAATTCATGTAGTTTTGACATTGTTTTGATTGACTTGCGAAGGCGGCACTTACTTTGAACAGAGTTTTCTCATAGTCAAATGCTCATGCAATGTACAGCCAAAACGTTCTTTTGATATCCTTACGATATCAGCTAACTCACGAAACTTCAGTTTTCGATCATCCAAAACGATTTTGTAGATTTCTTTCATGTTTTCTGGTTCTCATTTGGATGCCCACTGCGCTGTGCATCATCGGTGTCTCCTCGACCACGTTTGAAGTCAGCAAACCAACGTTTCATTGTTGTTTCTGATCCGGATGATGAGCGGAGTTCCCGTAACACTTTTCAAGCCATGGCTTTGCTTGAACGGTATTTTTTTCCATCCAAAAACAGTGTAAAATTAAAATACGAAATTCTTTTTGATCCATTGTTTTGAAAATAATCGACGCTGCTGTCAGTCTTAGCACAACAACTCACGACTCTCATGAATAGAATGTCATGAAATTTTAACAGCTGCCTTTTTAAGGTTAGTACTAACTAGAAAAGAGGTGAATGCAATAAACCTGGTGACATCCATCTGTTAGGTAGACCCGGGACTTTTCAGCCCATGTGTTATTCTGTAGCTGAAATTAATAATCATTCTACTGATTATTTCTGTTGTTGGAGAATCACTAAAATACATACGTAAAAAGTTATGTTTTGTAATAGGACTATGAATAAGTTCGTGCGGTTTTTTTTCGAAATTTGAAACTTTATTGACGTAAAATGGTTACAAATTTAATATTCAAAATATTGTCCATCGCTTACTACTACTTTTTCCCATCTTTCTGGCAATTCACGGATTCCCTTTGTGAAAAATTCGGTCGGTTTTGCCGCAATCCACGAATCGATCCATTTTTTGACTTCATCGTAATTACGGAAGTGCTGGTCAGCCAGGCCATGTTGCATCGATCGGAAGAGATAGTAATCGGATGGCGCAAGGTCTGGACTATACAGCGGGTGGGGTAGGACATCCCATTTGAGCGTTTCTAAGTATGTTTTGACCACTTGTGCAACATGTGGCCGAGCATTGTCATGTTGCAAAATAACTTTGTCGTGTCTATCGGCGTATTGCGGCCGTTTTTCTCGCAGTGCTCGGCTCAAACGCATCAATTGTCGTCGGTAGACATCCCCCGTAATCGTTTCATTCGGTTTCAGTAGCTCATAATACACAACACCCAGCTGGTCCCACCAGATACACAGCATAACCTTCAGGCCATGAATATTCTGCGCCGACGTCGATGTTGAAGCATGGCCAGGGTATCCATACGTTGCCCGACGTTTTGGATTGTCGTAATGGACCCACTTTTCATCGCCAGTCACAATTCGATGCAAAAAACCCTTTCTTTTGTGCCGTTGAAGCAGTTGTTCGCATGCCATAAAACGGCGTTCAACGTCTCTTGGCTTCAATTCATACGGCACCCAATGGCCTACCTTTCGGATCATTCCCATGGCTTTTAAACGTTTGGAAATGGTTGATTGATCAACTCCCAAAGTTTTTGCAACCTCTTCTTGCGTTTGAGCCGGATCTTGATCGAGCAATTCCTCCAATTCGGTATCCATGAACTTTGGCGGCGCACCCTCGCGTTCTTCGTCTTCCAAGCCAAAATCACCACTTTTAAAGCGTGCAAACCACTTCTGGCACGTTCGCTCAGATAGAGCATGCTCACCATAAACTTCCACCAAGATACGATGACTTTCGGCTGCTTTTTTCTTCATATTAAAATAATGAAGAAGAATTCCCCGCAAAAACACATTATTTGGCACGAAATTCGACATTTTCAAGTGTGGTAAAAATATTGTTGTTTACGCTTCAAATAAAAAACTTATACTGACGTTTGTGCCTTACGACAGTAGCTCTCCAATGAATGTTTGGAAATGTGGATCGATGGAATAATAATCAAGTTACGCCATCTGTTGTAAAACCGCACGAACTTATAAATAGACCTATTACTTACTTCGTTTACTCTCTACCATCTCTTCTTCAATTACATTAACAAAGGTTTAAGGAAAAGGTTGACAGCAGCACTAAATTCGTGACGATGGCAGTAAAATTTTCTTTCAGATCTCAAAAACTTCTAGGACACAGAATAATTACGAACTACAATTTTGTTGCATATGTTCCGGCTTGCAGAATTTCTTTTAATCGTGTCAGTATCAATTCCATCAAGTGCTAGACTATAAATGCTATCATAGAGTGGCCCTGTACCAAATCTTTTCCGAACTCTGCCAGTTAGCCGGACTTGTTTAGTATGCTCAACTACCAAGTTGTTTGCTCAATTGGATTAAGTTCTGGATTGGGGCAGTTATTGTGCATTTAAGTTCAAAAAATTGGAGGCAATCACCTTTTTGCTAAAAAAAGTAGGCAAACTTGGCTAGAACGGAATCACGGCCGCACAAAATTTGTACTCAATCTTAAGACACAGGATATGACAAATATGATAGGGGTACTAACAGGGCATTGGCTAATTGGAAGGCATGCAAATAGACACAAGGTACCACATAATGACTTTTGTCGAAGCTGTCAAGGAAGCGGTGGAACACCACCTGTGTATATGCATTGCTCTATGCAGAAAAAGGCTGTCCACGCTCGGCTTCGTCTTTCTCGACAACATTGGAGAGGTCTTTCAAAGAGGGTCGCCCAAAATTAACAAAATTGCTTAAATCCACAGGTTGATTCACAGAAGATTCTGGAGTGTAAAGGACGAATTCCAGTGGTATCACAATGGGACTATTCCGGCCGCAGCCACTCAACCTAACCTATCCTAGCCTAACCTAAATTGAAAAATCTACAGATTCCAAAAATGTTCTTTAGCAAATCTCACTGTTACATATTTTTTCTAGCTTAGAAAGGAATTGTTCTTGATCATACTTTCATGGCAATAAAATTTGTGTAGGACATTTCGAATTAATAGTGTTCACTCTGTTGAAATTCAACCATTTTTAACTTATTTTATCTTTATCTTTATCTTTATCTTTATCTTTATCTTTATCTTTATCTTTATCTTTATCTTTATCTTTATCTTTATCTTTATCTTTATCTTTATCTTTATCTTTATCTTTATCTTTATCTTTATCTTTATCTTTATCTTTATCTTTATCTTTATCTTTATCTTTATCTTTATCTTTATCTTAATCTTTATCTTTATCTTTATCTTTATCTTTATCTTTATCTTTGTTTTTGTTTTTATTTTTATTTTTATCTTTATCTTTATCTTTATCTTTATCTTTATCTTTATCTTTATCTTTATCTTTATCTTTATCTTTATCTTTATCTTTATCTTTATCTTTATCTTTATCTTTATCTTTATCTTTATCTTTATCTTTATCTTTATCTTTACCTTTACCTTTATCTTTATCTTTATCTTTATCTTTATCTTTATCTTTATCTTTATCTTTATCTTTATCTTTATCTTTATCTTTATCTTTATCTTTATCTTTATCTTTATCTTTATCTTTATCTTTATCTTTATCTTTATCTTTATCTTTATCTTCATCTTTATCTTTATCTTTATCTTTACCTTTATCTTTATCTTTATCTTAAATCATATTCATACATTTTTTACAATATTTGAAAAAAATGTCTCTGTTTCGGGCTAGATCTATTGACGTATATTTCGAAACCAAGATAGTTTTCTTCTTGCGATGCCCCGTCAATCTCTAATTGCAGTATAAGTTGCAGGAGATAATATTTATAATTTCGCCATTAAGACACAGGTTGGCTGTTTTTTTGCGTTTAATGCACCGTAGAAGCTCTTAACGCTTTTTACTTTTTGAAGTACTTCAGAGTTGGAGCTACGGTCGATGCAGTCTTCGGTGGAGTCTTCTTAGTATCCATATCTCGAATGCTTCTATGCGTTTCATATCAGAATCTTTTATCATCCAAGTTGCCATGCCATCCAACAAAACTAAAATAAATTAAAACGTTGGAGTTGAGTTGAAATTTTTTTTTTTTTCTCGTTTTAAGTGGTCTAAAACTTGATATTTTTGAAACTAGATTTTTGTTTTTTTTTAGTATGAACTGGTATTTTGATGATGCATAGCTTAAGCCGGACAAATGACATTTCGTAGGACATCGCCGTGTTAAAAATACCGCTTGCTGGCATGAAAAATAGATAAAACGCGAATTGGATGAACTGAAAGGTGAACTGACAGTATTCTAGTCCCCAACTAGTATTTTTCCCTGCTTCTGTGCATGTGTACTTATTTTTAAAGTAGCATACACCCTTTAATATATATACATAAGCCCACGAAATACATGCGAATATTTCAAAATATTTACTTTGCATTTTAACTGTCCCATCAATTGGCTTAGCGGCAGATGCGCGTACATTGTTTTTGTAAAATTTTTTTAGTTTATTGATTTTGCTGTCAATGTAAATAAGAAACCAAAATATTTTATAAAAATACATTGTATGTTTTACTTGCCATACAAATTTCATGACTAACTTATTTTATCTCTTTTCATTACAGGTTTGTACTCATTGTTGATGTAAAATATTCGCTTGAAAGCAACAGCAACATGGCTTGCGAACCATTAGTTGGAAACGTACATATGTATTATGCATGCATGAGTTTTACAAAAAAAAAAAAAAAAAAAAAAAAAAAATACAGAAAAACAGAAGGCGAAAAACGTAAGAGCGAGCTTTTCTATGTCATAGCTTTAAATTTTAAATGCAACCTCCATACACGAATCAATTGAAAAGATTAAACTGAAACAAATAAAAAATTAAATAAGCTCTAAATGGGGTTAAAGCGGGTTAAAAAGCAATAATAACATACAACTGGATTACAAAGCAGTGCTCGAAAAATGTTAGTCACATTTCACTCAAATTGAAAAACTGGTGTAAATTTTGTAAGTTTTATGTACAAGGTGGCTCAAAGAGTGTCATTCTGCAAACACTTTACAGTCAGAGGCTGTTGCAATTGAGTAACGAAAAGTCAGACTTTTTAGGGAAATTAGTGATGACTCATGAGGCTCATTACAACCTCTTTGGATAAGTAAGCAAATATGTAAAGAAACATTTGTTTCTAATAGCGGTTGCCCCTCGGCAGGCAATGGCAAACATCCGAGTGTATTTCGGCTCTTCATAAAAAGCAGCCATTCGGAGTCGGCTTAAAACCTTAGAGCCCTCCATTTGAGGAACAACATCAAAACGCACGCCACAAATAAAAGTAAGAGCTTGGCCAAATAGCTAACAGAAGTGTACGCGCTAATTATTGATTTATTTATTTTATTCTAATCTTTAAAACATGGATTGATACGTAGACAAATTGCCAAGCCATTATTTTAGCAACCACAGGTCGTAAAAAAATTCTCCAATTTTTTTTCTTTTTTTGATAACATACGCGACATCAACCTTTTAGCGCATTTTTTCGGAAAATGAGAAATCGCTTTAGGTATTCGTGAGCTCTAAGACGACTGAGCATCAATATATGGAAGGTGCAGAGCAGTATCTTCACGGAATTGATAACAGTCATTTTTAACAGTCCCTTTCCCTGCATCCATATATCAGAACATTTAGTAAATGACCATCTAGCGTCCACAATTCATAAAACTTTACTCCATATTTTGCTTTTTTACTAGCGATGTATTGCTTAAAACTTAGGTGTCCGCACCATAGCATGAAAACTTCGTCCAAAGACAGATTTTCGCCAGAATAATAAGTGATTTGCATATTGCGCAAGATATGTACCAGCACTTGGTCAATTTTGTGCAACCAGCCAGAAGTATCGTCTCTTGGTCTATAAAAACGAAATTTCGAAGTATTGTCTTAAATTTATTTCTCCACATCACTTTTTCGAAGAAGAATATTTTGCATAACGCACAACACAAAAAACAAGTTCTATTTTTCAGATGCAGTTGGAGTCCAATTGTTCTGATTTGACTTTTGCGACTTAAAATGTTTTCGCGAATCAGTTCGATCGTGTGTTCAGTCATGACTATTGTTGAATAACTGATTGTCAAAAATCATCGAATATGTAATAGGACTATGAATAAGTTCGTGCGGTTTTTTTTCGAAATTTGAAACTTTATTGACGTAAAATGGTTACAAATTTAATATTCAAAATATTGTCCATCGCTTACTACTACTTTTTCCCATCTTTCTGGCAATTCACGGATTCCCTTTGTGAAAAATTCGGTCGGTTTTGCCGCAATCCACGAATCGATCCATTTTTTGACTTCATCGTAATTACGGAAGTGCTGGTCAGCCAGGCCATGTTGCATCGATCGGAAGAGATAGTAATCGGATGGCGCAAGGTCTGGACTATACGGCGGGTGGGGTAGGACATCCCATTTGAGCGTTTCTAAGTATGTTTTGACCACTTGTGCAACATGTGGCCGAGCATTGTCATGTTGCAAAATAACTTTGTCGTGTCTATCGGCGTATTGCGGCCGTTTTTCTCGCAGTGCTCGGCTCAAACGCATCAATTGTCGTCGGTAGACATCCCCCGTAATCGTTTCATTCGGTTTCAGTAGCTCATAATACACAACACCCAGCTGGTCCCACCAGATACACAGCATAACCTTCAGGCCATGAATATTCTGCGCCGACGTCGATGTTGAAGCATGGCCAGGGTATCCATACGTTGCCCGACGTTTTGGATTGTCGTAATGGACCCACTTTTCATCGCCAGTCACAATTCGATGCAAAAAACCCTTTCTTTTGTGCCGTTGAAGCAGTTGTTCGCATGCCATAAAACGGCGTTCAACGTCTCTTGGCTTCAATTCATACGGCACCCAATGGCCTACCTTTCGGATCATTCCCATGGCTTTTAAACGTTTGGAAATGGTTGATTGATCAACTCCCAAAGTTTTTGCAACCTCTTCTTGCGTTTGAGCCGGATCTTGATCGAGCAATTCCTCCAATTCGGTATCCATGAACTTTGGCGGCGCACCCTCGCGTTCTTCGTCTTCCAAGCCAAAATCACCACTTTTAAAGCGTGCAAACCACTTCTGGCACGTTCGCTCAGATAGAGCATGCTCACCATAAACTTCCACCAAGATACGATGACTTTCGGCTGCTTTTTTCTTCATATTAAAATAATGAAGAAGAATTCCCCGCAAAAACACATTATTTGGCACGAAATTCGACATTTTCAAGTGTGGTAAAAATATTGTTGTTTACGCTTCAAATAAAAAACTTATACTGACGTTTGTGCCTTACGACAGTAGCTCTCCAATGAATGTTTGGAAATGTGGATCGATGGAATAATAATCAAGTTACGCCATCTGTTGTAAAACCGCACGAACTTATAAATAGACCTATTATCTATAGGTGAAGGATTCTTCTTGTTCTTAAATGGCGCGATAACAGATTACGCGAATTTGCCCGAATTTAACTAACCCATTGAACACACCAAGTGAAGCCAAGTCTTCTCCACGTGATCTTTCCTCTTCCTCTGCTACCTCCAACATTGAGCGTTTGTGCCCCTTCGGACGATATGACCCAGCCAACGTAGCCTCTGGATCTTTATTCGCTGCGCTATGTCTATGTCGTCGTAAAGCTCATACAGCTCATCGTTCCATCGCCTGCGATATTCGCCGTCCCAAAGGATTAAAGCGAATATTTATTTTTAAACCTGGCTGCTCATTGAAAATGTGCTCTTAGGGATCTGTTATCTGTCGAGTTAGGTACACCTGGAGAAACACTGACGTCAGAATTAGCTGCTGCAGACCCCTTTTCTGATTCCGCAGATAAGCTACTCACACTCATATTTTAAAGGTATCTGTTATCTTGAGATCACTTGCCACAAATTATGCATCTGACGACCTGCTCTCGCAGATGGCAGCGAATGGAGTTATAATTGAATTAAGAGGTCCTTGTGGTCTAGAGTTCGAAAGTTGAGGGTATTTTCAGGAATTTATAATATTGGAAATTTCCGCCTGAAAATTTGACAGTGTATTCTTAAGATACTATAATTTGGAAATATCGAAAAAACAAAAAATCGATTATTTGAAATTTCTAGACCACCATCATCGCATATTTGTGTCGACGGCCCCTCATGGAAACGCAGTTGACACATATACGAGTATGTGACGCTTGGTAGCGGGCGTGCCAAGTTCTTCTCCCTCAAATGTTCTTTCTTTTCGCTTAAAAACGTATCTCCTGATATCTTTTCTCCCTCCCTTTCAGCCTCCCTCTATTGCAGTTCGTATCGCAAATGACTATATCGTGACTCGCTAAGTTCCACTTGTGAAGTCCATAGAGAGCTTACTATTTTCAAAGTGTTCATCCTGTCAAGGAGCTTAAGTGAATTATGAATTCTGAGTATGTGTCAAAATTACAATACATACATATGTATGTGTGTATGTACTCAACTACTCACTATTCTGCTTATAATTCTACCAACTTACATTTCGCCCTCGCCTTGAAAAACGCAAATTTGCATACAACCGTTTATTTTCATTAAGTTTTACTTCAGAGCTAACAGTCACTTTGTATTTTCAGAGAAAACAGTTGGCCTTTATGCATTTAATTTCCATAAACGATATCCAAGCAACATTTATCTCAGCTGTGGCAACACTGTTGTAAGAAAAAAAAAAAAAAAACAAAAACAAACATAAAACTAAACGAAAAGTATAACGAACGAGTCGAATAGTAGAGTACGAAATAAAGTACGCATATGCAATTAATTGCAACTTGTCCACAGGAAAAACTAAGAAAATTTATGATAGCAACATGATAAACTTCTCTAAGCTGTACAAACGGAGAATACCCATACACATACATACAGACTTGTAAACAAATATTTAGACACATGTGAATGTGAAAAAGCACACGCACAAAGCGGATGAAAGGAAGAGAAAAGACACACACACTTATGGGGAGAGGTGAGGAGAGAGAGGTGGGAGAAGGTATGCACTAGAAAAACTTGTTAAGCATAAATGGTTGCATTTCCATCGTTTTGCGAGCGCCACATTTGTTTAAATGCGCAGAAATTTCGCTACAACCCACAGTGAGAGAATAAATGGATAGTCAAATGAAATGCAGAAAATTGCGAATACCTGCATGAGATGGTGACTGCACGAGATGCGTTCTACTAGGGTGGTCTTTTTAAAGTGAGTTTTACACTGTTTTTTCCCTCCCTTTCAATTGATAATCGCGTATAATTTGTCAGCAAACGGTTATCCTGGGAGTGTAACACAACGGCAGCTGTCTTTCTCTGAATTTTATAAAAAAAATTAAAAAACATTTAAATCTAAATCTTATAAAATAAAATAGAATAAAAAAATTGAAAATATGTGCTTATGAAAAAATTAATAAAGATTAAACAAAAGTTTTAATTTTTCAATTAAAAAAAAACATTTTAATTTTTAAAATAACAAAAAATTTTAAAATTAAAAACTGAAAAAAATTTAAATCTAAATCTTATAAAATAAAATAAAAACAATTTGAAAATATATACTTATGAAGAAATTAATAAAGATTAAAAAAAAAAATTTTAATTTTTCAATTAAAAAAAAAACATTTTAATTTTTAAGTTAAATAATTAAAAAAAAAAATTTATTAATATAAATAACTTCAAAAAATAAAAAAAAAAATTTAAAATTGAAAAAATTTAAATCTAAATCTTATAAAATAAAATAAAATAAAAAAAATTTGAAAATATGTGCTTATAAAAAATGAATAAAGATTAAAAAAAAAATGTTTAGTTTTTTAGTTAAAAAAAAAAAAAACATTTTAATTTTTAAATTAAATAGTTTTAAAAAATAGAAAAAAATTAAAATTAAATAATTTTAAAAAGTTAAAAAAAAAAAAGAAATTAAGAATTAAAAATTAGAAAAAATTTAAATCTAAATCTTATAAAATAAAATTAAAACAAATTGAAAATATGTGCTTATGGAAAAATGAGTAAAGATTAAAAAATTTTTTTTTTAATTAAAATCTAAAACATTTTAATTTTTAAATTAAATAATTTAAAAAATTAAACAAAATTTTATAATTAAATAATTTAAAAAAATAAAAAAAAAATTTACAATTTAAAATTAAAAAAAAATCTAAATCTAAGTCTTATATAATAAAATAAAAAAAATTGAAAATATGTGCTTAAGAAAAAAAGTTAAAAAAACATTTAAATTTTATATTTTAAATTAATATTTTTTTTTTTATTAAAGAATTAGAAAAAAAAATTGTTTTTAATCTTTATTCGTGTTTTCATAAGCACATATTTTCAAATTTTTTTATTCTATTTTATTTTATAAGTTTAAGATTTACATTGTTTTTTATATTTATTATTTTTATTATTTGTGTCTTTTGTGATTTGGAGCTAATATCTCTTAGAATTTTTTGGAACATAAATTTCGAGAACTTTCAAAAGAGTAGTGTCTAAAATCCAAAAAGTGTTAAAAAATTATAAAATTAATTTTCAAACCGTAAGATATCAAAAACCATAGAACTAATTAGAGTACCCTTTATGCAGTATAAAACTCTATTTTTTTTTAATCTTCAATCATGACTCTGCATTAATATTATAGGATTTTCAATTATTTTCTACTCTTAATAAAAATTTTAAAAACCAGAAAACAATTTGTTTTTTTTAGTTTTTGTTTTTGTGTTTGCTCGTTGTGTACCAAATTCCACTGAGCAGGGTAGGCGTAAAAACTCAGCCAAAGCAAAGATGCGAAAATTATGCACTCTGATTTCTATATCTGCTGATTTGTTACTGTGTTGCTCCCTATTTGTATATAAATATTTACTTTGCCTTACTGGGCATCTATATCTGCTGTGGGCGCTCTCGTACGATACATCCTAAGAAATATAATATATCGCCTGTGTAGACCGTTTATGGCAGAAGGTATACGATATCATGAAACTTACTTGATCGTATGCTTTTGATCGAATGCCATGAACTATCACATTCAAGGTTTGACAGCTAATTCGTCAAATTTACTTTAAAGTCGATGAAGCGGGAAGCAGTAAAATTCGCGGAATAGCAACATTTGGATATTCAATATTTTCTAAAAATTTTTTTTAACCTGTTTTTGTAATATTTGCAATAACTTTCTGGATAAAATTTTTTGAATCTTATCGAATTTATCGTATGCGAGAAAACTGACAGTTTGTATGCAATCGGCAATCGCAGGTATGGATGTGCAGTGAAGAACTTAGCAGCGCTAACCTAGTATTTGCTAGTATTATAATAACAATGTAGTTCCGATGCACGTAGTTTAAATTTCGCATGTCAAGTTAAGTACTCTTCTTCTTGATTGGCGCGGTAACTGCTTACCCATTTTAGCTGAGGTTAACAAAGCGCGCCAGGCATTTCTTTCTCGTGCTAACCGGTGCTAGTTGGAGACACCAAGTAAAGCCAAGTACTTCTGCACCAGATCTTTCCAACGCAGCGGAAACCTTCATCTTCCTTTTCAATTTCAAAAAAAATATAGGTGGCAACACTTGTTAAAAATATTATTTTTTATTAAGCTTGTTTAATCCATATTCTAATACGCAAATGAAATTTGTACTAAGTTGCCAGTTCAGGTGGCAACACTAAGAAAATATATGTTTGGAATAGATTTTTCTTAAAAATATGTTCCTTCATACTTATGCCGTAAAACGTTTGTGTTACTTATGCATTTTTAATAATTTACTTTCTTTCTGCAAGCAGATGGCAGCACCTTAATAAAATTAGTGTTACACTTGGGCTTTTGAACGGCGTAAAAATGCTAAAATCGGGGCAATGAGTGATGCTCTTTTGAAGAGATTTTCTTTTTTTTTTATACCAGGTGGTGCGCGTAAAGGTCAAAATAAAATTTTTCATCACTGAAAATTATTTTTTCATTTAGTGTAAAAGTAATTCAAGAACAAAAGTGGATGATTTGATTGATTAATTTTGCGCCATGCATGCAGAGTTTGTTTTATTTCGCTCGAAATGAATTTATATTTTACTGCTTCCGCTGCTGCGCGCCTCTGACTCTTATGCAAATCCCTAAGTTGAGATTAATAGCCTTACTCAATCCGATTTACCATACAACCACTCGACTTAGACACGTATTACGACTGCTGTTGTTGTTGAAGAATCATAAAAATTTCCCATACGTGCACGGAGAATGCTGCTGGAGTGACTGTTCTTGGTCGGATATAAATCCGGGTCGTTTCGATAACGTAGAACTGACTGTCGGTCGAACGAAAGCGCTTCTTGCCTATAGCTACTTTACAGGCATGAAGTGGTATAGAAGTCTTCTCTTCACTTCTTCTTCTCCTTCTTATAACTCAAACTCTAATATGAAGATAAGATACTCAGGTGTCTACTTGGGTACCCACAAGTAGCTCACCTGGATACATCTCAATGCTTTCGGTGAATCAAAAAGCAAAACTTTTCCTCTATACCGTATTGCGATATTGTTTTATTGTTGTTGTTGTGACGCCACACAATATTCTTACCACATTTTTGGATAATTATCTGAGGCGATAGTCCACTGACGAGTCGTGACATTGCACTTCAGAAGTCCACTACGAGACTTGCCACTCCTCTCTGCAGAAGTAAATTTTTGACAAGATTCTTTTGGAGCGGAGAAGGGTACGCCTGTAAGTCTTACTGCTACTTCTGTACATAGCTTGATATTTCATTTTCGCCGAATCGGGTCTTCACTGCACTGCAGTTGACTATTTTACACGCCTAGTATCTTCATAGTTTTGGCTGTGGTATTGGATTTAGCCCCTGATTATGATTTATGTGAAAATCTATAACTATTATATTTTGCATCAATCGCAGGAGACGCCAATACATCTTCTCCTTGGATGTAGCGCTATAGTACGCAAAAGGTTGAGACACCTCGGCCAGTTGCAGTTAGAAGTCCAACCCAGCTCCATATTAAGTTTAATAAGTGAGTTTGAATGGGTTCCTGTGATGAGTAGCCATCGAAGTGCAAACCTCAAATCAAAACTAATTTAAATGAATTCATTTTATCTCAAGGATATTGTGTCAAAGTTTCAATTGTTGATTTGGAAAAAATTTTCGAAGATATGAGTATTTGAGTCTCTGTTGCTATATTTGAAGTTCGTGTACGCCATACGAAACTACTGAACCAATCGTTTCGAAGTTTGGCTCAGGCAGTCGGATTTTATTAATTTTACTATAAAAAATGAGGCGATTATTGTTTTTATGAAAATTGGCTCTTTGGCTTCCAAGGGGTATGAAAGATTGAAAGATTAAAAAGGGATACCCCGAGAAGCATTTTCTTTAATAAAGGCATTTCAATTTTTTTGTTTCGTTTAATTTTGTTGCGAATTGTGGACTATACTGCAAAGTAAGTTTTTCTCGAGGCGCCTCTGATGATACACTGTTTCTCGTTTAATTTTCAATACTCAAATAAATACTTTTGATTTTAATACCTAAACAAGTTTGTTAAAATTTAATATTTTTGAAGAAAATCTTGTGATCGATCGCCCTACTTTCTACTTCATGCAAGTCCATTCGTCTTGGTTGCATGTGGAAGTCCCTAAGTAACTCAGCTAATTTTCATTTACACATACAACAGCAATAAATTGGCGGTAAAAATTTATTTTTATATAAAACTCATAAGACAAATGTACAGCGTGAATGCAGAATGCAGTTTGCGGTAAGCGCCCGAGGGTAGACTATAAAATGCCATACGCACGGTTGGGCACACCCACTGTGTCTTGCTGCTTGGGAGGATATGTGTGTGTGTATAGCTATGAAGTTGCATTTAAACACACACATGCATACATACACGCACAAGTTAACTCATCAGAAATTTACAAAGCTATAGTGGCGATGGCGATGGCGACGGCGACGGTGTCGACGGTGGTAACGACGATGGCATCTGACTTACTAGAAAAACTATTTTAGCCACATGAAAGGTAATATTCTGACAGCGAAAGTTAAGTAAACGGTAAAACAGCAAGAAAGCGAATAATTGCATAAATACGAGTACATTTCACATGCGCCATGCCATCCTTTGCAGCATTGCCTTCATCTACCGCACTTAAACTACTTGTGCAATGCGTTACAACTGGGCAAATATTAATTTTAATTTCAAAACACTTTTTCACGCTTCAAGTATGCCGAGTTGTTAGAGTAAGAGTAAGTGTGATTTCACTTAAAAAGAAAAAAGCAAAAATAGTAAGAGGAAAAAAATGAAAAGATTGCTTAAGCCAAATGGCAAAGCCGTTCACTCAGCCTGTCAGCCATCTATGTAGCCTGCGCCAGTATAGCAGTCAAAAGAAATTGCATAAACCACACTAAATGGTAACATTTAAACATCCACACACACACAAACACAACAGCAATGGCGGTAGCGGCAATAGCAACAACGCATACGAAACGAAAAAGTCGACTATGAATTGCAAAAAGGGCTAAACTGTGCGCTGCACTACACAGCTGCATTTTGGTGTGTCTGTGTGTGCTTGTGAGTGCAAGTGCTTCCCGTTGAGGGAAAACGAATGAGTGTGTCAGCTTAATTTGCTGCTCGAGCAGCTTTCCCGACACATTTTGCGCTACATTTCTTCGCCCGCTTTTTCATTTTTATGCTCCTGCTGTGCGTTTTTTACTCTTTCTTTCTGTTTTTTTCGACTATTTATTCGATTCTGTCGTCTTTTTAGCTCAGGTTAAAACGGTAAATGTGAAATGTTAAAAGGCGCCATGATGGCCATTACGCTTCCTGCTGCTTTGCGCGCGTGAAAAAAAAAACAAAACTAAGGAGGATTTGGGGAACCGCCACCATGCATAGCTTTTGGTTAAAAATTGGAATAACAATTTGTTGCTGCACTGAATTATAATAATGAAATGTTGCAAGTGATGCAAGAAAAAAATGCAAAATTCATATTTCCAACTTAAAATATCTGCAATTCTATGAAAAGAATTCTGCTGACATTATTCCAACTGAATTTCTAGAAGTGAAAGATTTGTGACTACCTGTGTACAGCTTATGGGACACAACTAGTATGTGAGTAGTAACTTGAAATATTCTATGCGAGAGTTTTCCTATTACTTAGTAGTCCCATTGGGCTTTCATAAGGACTTGTTTGCGCTCCAGCATAACTTAACCCAATTTTGAAATTGTAGCTATTCCATGTCAGGTGATTCAAGTAGTTTAGATGGTTTTTTTCTAAAAATTGGCTTACTTGTAGGCCTGAGGTTAATCAGAAATAAACTTCAAAATTTTTTAGAAATTTGAGTTTTTAAGCGAAAAATATTTTGGACTCTTTTTGACATTTCTGTTTATTTTTTCTTTTTTTAGATTTTAAGGTTAAAATATATGTACTTAAAAATTTTTTTTTTTTTGAAAAATTATAATTTTTTTGGAACTTTTTTTTGAGAAAAAACAATTTTGTTTTTCAATTAAAAAAAAATCGATTTTTCAAATATTGGCTTACTTTTGTTGGCCTGATTCTACATATATAGTAAGAAGTATACGTGGAACATTTTTGGATATTTTTTAAATAAAGCAAAGTATACTTAAAAATTTTTTTTCCGAAAATTTAATTTTTTTTTTCGAAAATTTTTTTTGTCAAAAATTGTTTTTTTGTCAAAAAACTCGATTTTATCAACTTTTCTAAAAATTGTTTATTTGTAGACTTGAGTATAATACAATAAAAAGTAAACTTCAAATATTTTTAGAAATTTTTTAAATAATTGGGAGAATTTTTTGATGTTAAAAATTTTAGTATAGAGTTTTAAACGAAAGATATCTTTGGTTCTTTTTAACATTTCTGCTTTTTTTCCTTATTTTAGCTCTTAATATATATTTTAATATGGAACTTTTTTTTCGAAAATTTTGAAATTTTTTGGAAAAAAAATTATTTTGTTGTTAAAAAAATCGATAATAAAATGGGGACTTCAAACATTTTTAGAATTTTTTAATACAATAGTGAAATTTTTTCGATGTCAAAAATTTTGGTATAGAGTTTTTAAACGAAAGAACTTTTTTTCGAAAATTTTGAAATTTTTTGGGAAAAAAATTATTTATTGTTAAGTCGTAAAATTGTTTATTTGTCAGCCTGAGTTGAAAAAACGTTAACTTCAAACATTTTTAGAACTTTTTTAAATAATGGTGGGATTTTTTCGATGTTAAAAATTTTAAACAAAAAATATCTTGGGTTCTTTTTGACATTTCTACATAATATAGTTTTTCTTTTTTTAGCTCTTAAAGCAAAGTATATTTAAACTTTTTTTTCCGAAATTTTTTTTTGTAAAAAAAATATTTTTGGTCAAAAAAATCGATTTTATAAATTTTTCTAAAAATTGTTTATTTGTAAGCCTGAGTAGAATAAAAAGTAAACTTGAAATGTTTTTAGATATTGATTAAAAAATTGTGAGTTTTTTTCAATGCTAAAAATTTTGGTATAGAGTTTTTAAACGAAATATATCTTGGGTTCTTTCTGACATTTTTGTATAATTTTTTTTGTGGCTCTTAAGGTTAAAAAATACTTAAAAAAATTTTCTCGCAAAAAATTTGGAAAATTTCTTTTCGAATTTGAACTTGCTGAGATCACTGAGCATAGCCTTAGTTATTAAGGAAAAAAATAAGAAAAAACTCTGAGAGTAGTGGGTTTTTAAAATGACAAAGAAAGGCAATTTTCATAAACTTCAGTAAACATAAGTTTAATTTATTCTAAAAAAGTGAAATAAAGAAATGTATAAAATAGAATTTAAAAAAGTCAATAAAATTGTTAATAAAAACCAAACATATTTCTCTTCAAAAAACAATTTACCAAAAGTTTCAACATTGAAAACATAAATCTCAAAATTCAAAATTTTTTGTAAAAATTATTTGAGCTTATCTACTTCTTATGGTTTTCCAAAAATTTTGAACAAAAAATTGGTATTTAATCATATTTTATCCACTGAAAATTAAAAAAAAGTTGTAAAAATGGTAAGAGGAACTGAGATTTTTCACTTTAAAAAACTCAATAAAACCCAAAATTTTTAGTTATTAACTCATTTTCATGATTTTTAAGTTTAATTCTCATTACACTCAAGGCTATGAATAAACTAATTTTAAGAAAGATTGCAGATAATGTCAATAATAGTCCGATCGCCCATAATTCTTTAGCAATTCTGTTACAGCAAATTTCTTCAAGTATCTGAACCAACACGAACAAAATTCAAGGATTTCCTCTTTGTTGTCTGTGTCTCACAAATATGTCAAAGTTTTCAAATGGGGGTTGACGTCGTTGCTGCTGAAATGTCAGTTCATACAAAAATTTGTGATTTCGGTCAAAACAACCATGGCTGGTTAACGCCATTTTTAAATAGTTAGTCTGAATAACAATAATGATATTATATTTTATAACTGCCATTTTCGTAAGCCCATAAGGCGAAAGGTTCATTTCATTAGTCTATGTCTTCGCTCGATGGTATCAAACTTTCAACAAGTAGCCGTTTATATATTACTGTTCCGTCTGTTAGGATCAATTTTCTAATAGAATGATCGAACAAAAAAAAATACAAATAACCAAATAAATGGGGTTCGCACAATATCTAACGGTATGTCGCATGGTTCTCTCTCTCTCTTAGCTTCACAGTCAGTGGTGGACCATTGCTTTATGAAGAATCCTCCTCCAATTTAGTCGCTCTCTTGCCTCATTTCTCCAATTACGAACGTTCATCTCTTTTAAGTCTGCTTCTACGTCATCAAGCCATCTCTTTCTTGGTCGGCCTCTCTTTCTTCCTCCAATTAGACGCAAAGTATATACCCTTTTTTGGATTCTTTCGTTGGGCATTCTTATGATGTGGCCAATCCATCTAGTCCGCTGCGCTTTAATAAAATATATTACATTTTCAATTTCGTTGTTATAACCGTGCGATACGTGCCATTTTCATAGCTACTGCATTTAAAACCATAATCCCAATTTAAGCTCATCTTATGAAATCAGTTTTTTCCAATGCATTTTAGCACGACCTTCATTTTTTGCGGCCCTAAATGGAGCTATTTACGATGCGTTTTTGTTATTTAGTGCTCTGAGTGGCTAGATTAATTAGTCTTACCAATTGACTTCGTTGAAATTTTGACGCCAGCCTGTTGTGAACTCTCTTCTTAACCTACATCAGATTTAAATCTCTTTATCTGTTTCTAAAAAGATTATCTATTTATGCACTTAAAAGTAAAATATTTTAAATTTCAAGTTCCGAAAAATATTATAACACATTCATTCATATAGCACAAGCATGTGGATGGCGTAAAGACGAAGTGACCCTTCAAGTGGCTAATTTCTTTCAAAGCAACCTTGCCAGAAGCGTTCCAGGAAATCGCTAATTAAAAATACTACAATTTGTGTATTTGTTCTCTGCTTAGACATACAAACTAATTTCTGTGTTCAAACATGTGGTTTCACCTTCCTTCCCTCTGCAATTTTACTACAGTCGATCTAAAAACAAAATGTAATGCTGGCTCAAAGCCATTTCTGTTGCCTGCTAATTTTACTTTTTTCTTACTTTCAAAGAGCAGCACAACAAACTTTTACAAGAACGGTTGACCACAATACGATTTTTGTTGTTTTATTAGAAAACTTACAGTCTTCTTCATAAGTACGGGCATTTACGTATGTCGGTATGTTTGCAAACTTTCATTATAAAACTTTTTGCATAAAGCTTTGCCCCAACTTAGTGGCGATGCTGCTATAAAGATGTCACATAAATTCCGAAAATTAAAAAAGGGCAATATGGTAAAACCAACAAATGAAAGGTGGCGAAAGAAAAATCTATGCAGGTCTAAATAATAAAATGGGGCACGCAAAGGCACTACCTGTAGTAGGAGGCACAAATTACGACAAGTATACAAGAAGGTGGAGATTTTCAAAACAAAAAAAAAAAAACAAAAAATGCTAGAAGCAAAGGTACATCAGCTTTTTCTTTATTATCTTTCTCCTATTTCACAGTCGTTTTAGTTTGTACCACTTGGGGTTCCGCTGAGTATCTGCCATTTGTGACTGACCAGCAGTTGCTGGAAACTGAATGAGCTTTAAATCATAGTAAAGGTGAAAAACAAAAACAGCGGCAAATCGCTGATTTTTAATGAAGGTAAAATAAGGAAAGTTACCCTTTCACCACCACTCATTATTCCGACTATGGTATTTCATTAAATAGCAAGAGGTGGAAATAGTAAAATGGAAAACGGCGGGACAAGGGTCTGTCAGGTGGATGGCAGCAGCTTTGTTAACGAAAAAAGGTAGTGAAACGTTAAAAGCAACGCTTGAGTAATTGTTTAAATGAGTGTTGGAATGCTGGAAAACATGCACCTAAATTTCAGAGATACATACACACTTACATATATACATACTTACGTACTTATGTAAAAGGTGAGTGGGGTAGAGTCTGTTAAATGAAATATCTGTTGAGTAACGAAGCAGCGCCACACGTACGCCAACATTCAAGTATGCATGTGTGTTTGTGTGTGGACTTTTTTCATGGTTGCTTAATTTTAATTATCGCTCAAGGGCATATTTTCGTTTTCCACATATACTACTTATATATGTGAGTGTGTGTGTGTGTTTGCATTTAGCCTTTGATTGACTTTTGGCGCATTGTAAATAGTTAAAAAATTTTAAATAAAATGGTATTTAATGGCGAAAGTCAAATAAAATAGAATAAAATAAAATGAAATAAAGGAAAAATAAAATGAATTATAATAAATTAAACGAAATTGAGAAAAAGGAAAATATAATAAAATAAAACTTAATAAAATAAAATAGTACAAAAGAAATTGAAAAGAAATTAAAAAAAGAAAAAATAAAAACGAAACTAAGTTTAAAAAATATATTAAAAACAAAAAAGATGAAATGAAAAAAATGTTAAGAATGAAATTTAACTGAATAAAAAAAAAGTATATTAAAATAAAATAAAAGGAAATAAAATGAAATGAAATAAAATAAAATAAAATAAAATAAAATAAAATAAAACAAAATAAAATAAAATAAAATAAAATAAAATAAAATAAAATAAAATAAAATAAAATAAAATAAAATAAAATAAAATAAAATAAAATAAAATAAAATAAAATAAAATAAAATAAAATAAAATAAAATAAAATAAAACAAAATAAAATAAAATAAAATAAAATAACCAAATGCACAAGCAAAACACTACAATGCTGATGCGAATTGGTTAGCCAAAGAAAAAGAAAAAGCGGATAACGTAGCACCAATGTACGTCTACGACATAACAGCAGAAGAAATAAAGAATAATATTTGTACTTCAGCTAACTGGAAATCCCCTGGCCTAGACCAGCTACACATCTTCTGGCTTAAAAAGCTCTCAGTAATGCACCAATCACTCGCAAGATGCTACAACGACCTACTGAAAAATATAGCTGCTATCCCAGAATTTCTCACTGCCGGAGTAACCTATCTTCTTCCAAAAGACGCACCATCTGCTGATCCAGCAAAATACCGCCCAATTACTTGCTTGAGCACGACATACAAACTCTTGACGAAAATTATCGCTAACCGAATATATGAACACTGTGAAATTAACAGCATTTTATGTGAAGAACAGAAAGGTTGCAGGAAGCGCACAATGGGCTGTAAAGATCAGCTTATTATAGACACTGTAATAACAGGAGTAGCTCTGAGAAGAAGGCGGAATTTAAGCGTCGCGTTTATTGACTATTGAAAAAAGCTTTTGATTCAATGCCGCATGATTACCTATTAGAAATTTTAAGAATATACAAAATCGACGCTGCCACTGTTGCCCCCTTGGGCCGCATAATGAGCAAGTGGAATACAAAACTGGTTCTAAATGGAACTGTTTCAAAACAGATTTCAATCAAACGTGGTATATTCCAAGGGGATGCCTTAAGCCCCCTATGGTTCTGCATTGGCCTCAACCCGCTTAGCAGGCTTCTTACACATAAGCAAATCGGCTTTACACTTAAAACAGAAATAAGAGAGCATACGTTCAACCATCTTCTATTTGTTGATGACTTGAAACTTTACGCAAACAAAAAGCATAAGCTTCATGAGCTAATAGATGTCACTAAAGCTTTCAGTGATGACGTAGAAATGGAATTTGGGACAGATAAGTGCAAAATAATACATCTAATTAGAGGTCAGCTTGATGAAACCGAAGAAAACTACGCAGTAGATCAAAATATTATTATAGACAACTTGCATAGCAGCGAATCTTATAAATGTTTAGGATTTCTGCAACTTAAAGGAATCAACCACACGCTAGTAAAGCAAAACCTCATTAAAAAATTTGAGGCACGACTGAAAGCCGTATTAAAAACTTGTCTGAACAGTGGAAATAAATGCAAGGCAATCAATACCTGGGCCATACCCCTTTTGACATACTCGTTTGGAGTAATAAAATGGTCTCAGACAGACATCCTTCGGATTGAAACGCTGATACGCACCACTTTTACAAAGTTTCAAAGCCATTACCCTCAAAGCGCTGTGGAAAGAATATCGCTTCCTCGAAACGTTGGTGGGAGAGGAATCATTAATATAGCGCGTCAACACTTCTTGCAAACTTTAAAGCTACGTACATATTTTCTAAGCAGCGAGTCTCATCTATTTAAAGCTATAGCTATGGCAGATAAGGGCTTTACCCCGCTAAGTCTGATGGAGCTGGATTTCCCAGTACCTGAGGGGGTTAAATCCCCAGCAGAAATGATCGCAGCATGGAAGGCAAAAACAATACACGGTGCCCATCCCCATGATCTCGAAATGGAATGGATAGACGCACAACCATCCAATTTATGGTTGAAAAAAGGAAAACTATTTTCTGAAACAGAAGGTTTCGCAATCGCTATCCAAGACCGAGTTATTCCAACAAGGAATTTCCGAAGGTCGATACATGGCGAGGCAATTGAAGATAGATGTCGAAGGTGCGGCATTTACGGCGAAACAATCGACCATATAATTGCTGGATGTAGCGTACTTGCCCCCCGTGAATATGTCATGAGACATAACAATATAGCGAAGATCCTCCACCAACAACTTGCGATAAAACACGGTCTCTTACAAGCAGAAGTCTTGTATTTTAAATATGAACCAAAGGCAATAATTGAAAATGCAAATTTTAAACTTTACTGGGACAGATTTATATCCACAGATCAAACAGCAGCTGCCAACAAACCAGACATTATCTTGTTCGACAAGACAAATAAAACGATCGAAGTAATCGATATAGCGGTGCCCCTTAATCGCAACATCCAAAGCACATACTCCACCAAAGTATCGAAGTATGCAGCTTTGGCCATAGAACTGAAACAGATGTACAAAGCGAGGGAAGTGAATATAGTTCCAATAACTATATCGTCCACTGGATTAGTGCCTAAGCATTTAATAAAAAACTTGAAGAAGTATGACTGCCAACACCTCTTAGAAGACATGCAGCAGTCGACCATACTGAACACATGTGCAATAGTTCGTAGATTTTTAAATATTTAAGCAATAGCAATCGCATGGGCGTAGAACTTGGACTACGCTCCACCAGAGCACAATCCCTTGAAAATTTTATCCGGGATGTGTAATCTCCGGCAATAGCCGAGATGGATTAAGCTCTAGGAAAAAAAAAAAAAATAAAATTAAAAAAAATAAAATAAAATAAGATAAGATAAAATGAAATAAAATAAAATAAAATTAATACAAAAAAAATAAAAAGTAGTATAAAGATAATTATAATTTTGGACTTTTAAATAAAGTAAACTATGGTAGAATAGGAGTATATCAAAATTAGATGAAATAAAATAAAATAACATTCATAAGAAGAAAAATAAAAAGTACAAAAATTATAACATGTAATAATTTTGAACCTTCTGGGAGTTAATTTATAGGTATTTCTAAAGAAACAGTTCTGGAGGAATTAAGCAAAAAATCTAAAATCTTTTTGTAGTTATTACCAAAAAACTTCTGAAAAGTGAATAAAATTCACCTTTAATGGATATGCTAGAGCATTTGTTCTAAGTAACTGCCAAAGAAAAAGGATTTTTTGCATATGTCCCAAAAACGCTGTTTGGGAAATATCTTTTCAGGCAGTCAAATAGCTATCAAGGCCTTAGACTCCAACTCCATTTCATCCAAAGTAGTTTCACAAAGTAGAGAGGAATTAGAACTGCTTGGTCGTTGGCTTCAAATTACTCGGATATGGGTTCCGGGACCCAGGAATATAGAGGGTAATGAGAAAGCATGTGAGCTAGCAAGAAAAGGTACGGCACTAGACACAATAGAGGCAGTGGCAGTTGATACCCTATTCAACACAATAAAAACAACCATTGCCTCACACTACTATGCTTTAGTCGAAAGAAGGTGGAGGCAGTTAACTACATACGTCATAGCAAGAAAATCATGGCCGTCGTACAACATCTAGGCGACGAATTGCCTGTTAGGATGCTCTCGCCTAAGCATCTCACGTATTACTGCAACCTTTACAGGTCATTGGAAGGTAGGGATCATGCAGCCAGACTCAACCTTCCTTTCAATCACATCTGTGGAAGCTGTTAGACGGCGGGTGTGAAGGAAAGTATTTCCCACTATTTATGCGAATGTCCAGGTTTAGCCAGAACAAGATTTCGCTCTTTCGGTAAACCTTTCCCACAGAAAATGATTGAAATCTCGGCAAAAGGGCAAACAGTTTGCTGTTATACTTGGATTTCACGAAATAGATCTGAATTAAAAACAAACCCAAAAAACAAAGAGAGACATCACACGGAGCAGTGGTAATAAAACGGCGGTGGATGGAGTTATTTTTCCCCTACTACTCTTGAACTTCTCAAAAGTCAATTGTTTAATTTTCTTACATTGGCGTTCACGACGAAAAACCAAAAATTCTGTATTGGGTTATGTTTTGATCGAAAAGCTAGACTGTTGAGAGTTATAATGCCTCGAGATCCGCAGAATTTTTAGTATACTTAGTCCGGCGCATTGATGAATTATCCCATTAGGAAATGAACTTAGAACCGCCAATTGCTGCCTCAAGGATAGAAAACTCTGTCCAACAGCAGTACGTAATACGCAGAGTCTGTTTTTTCTTTCAAAGTGGCGGGATTTCTCTAGTGCTACATTCAAAGTTCCTCTATTGATGTTTTGTTATGAGCAAACCATTTAGATAGTCAATATTTGTTATTTCTATCTACTTACCCTAATTAGATTTCTCGTTCAAAAATGCTACCTATCTCAATATTTCTTTTTAGACTCCTTAGAGTTTTCAGCAAATCAAAGGACAGATTTGGTGATTTTTCACTCACGAGAGGTGTAAATCTAATATTAAAGTTTGTTGAATATTTATTTCGCGGTTCTACTGAGTTACTACGCCTTGGATCTCAAATTTCCACTGCTGATCTCCCATTTGGTCTCTTCTTCGATCGGAGGTGTCAGTACTTTGTTTCGTGAAATTAGCCTTTTTAAAGAACTGCCACAACACAACAACACAGATCCCCTAGAATTTTTTAGTATCTTCTAGTCAAATACTTATCGCCCAACATTCTTAAAAAATTTGTTTAAAGTTCGTTTCCAACCAGCTTTATTATATATGTACATCTTTTTTTTGGGGATGCAGGGATTTAAAATGTCTAATGCAACATCAAAGCTGCCGTCGCAGCAATGGCATGTTCGGAGACTAAAAAGCTTCCCCTCGTTTTGAACCGCCGCCCACCCTGGAACCGCGTTCACATTACTTCAGAGTGTCGTTGCCTCTCCTACGTCCAGGTCCCGCTTTTCCATCCGATTCAAAAACAATAACACAAAAAAAATATTTACTCTGAAGGCATCTTTCGTATATAAAATAGGTTTATAATTAATTGTCGCAGACTTCGTTTTCCATCGAAAAAAGGACTGACCTTTTGTCTACTCTACATTATTTTTACTTCGAATGTTTTTATTTCTTGTTAACCTTAATTTTAGCTACTTTTACTTTGTTGGCAAGAAATTAAGCGATCAAATTATGTGCTCATTTTTCACTTTATTCATTGCCATCCAAAGGGCCCTTATATTAATGCCCAATCAGCGCCTCTCGCATGCAGACAAATTAGATTGGACAGATTTAATGTAAATGGCGTCGTAGTCCAATCACCCTATCTCGCTTTACGTTTCGCTTTCTCGAAATTACTGCCTTCCTTCAAGCAATTATACGTTTCTCTCTCCCCACGTCTGTGATTTTCCTCTTTTATTTTCCCTGTTTATTTTACTTTATCGTCCTTCTTCTACCTCATTTTATTAAGTATAGTTTCAATTTGCCCTTTTCTATTGACTTTCGCTGACTCGTAATGTGTGCCCTCATTAATTTTTGCGCCATTTACGTCAATTTTCGCACTTTTGTCGAAAAAATTTATTACGCGTTTTCTGCTCCTGCTCCGGCGCTTTGCTGCCCTCATCCAACCAATCAACTCATCTTCATCATCATCAACGACTTCATCTGGTTGAGTGACTGACTAATATTTGACCCTCATCTTGATAGTTAAAAAGCGAAAATCAACTTTAACTACTGAGTGTCTGGGCTTGAGTAAGATGTCAGTTGGCGAATTGTTATGGAAGTCGTCAACTTCATTAAAATTGCTCGTCGTCTGCTAACTACTCAGTCGGCTGCTCAGTCAGTGTATTGTTAATGTTAAATTTTAATGTCGACAGTCGATCTTTGACTCGCGTCAGTCAGTCATCGACCGAGTGGGATGGTGTGTTCAGCTTTACTTTGAGATTCATCAAGGTTTGTATATGTATGTATTTATGCATGTATGTATGTATGTTTACTTGTGCATCATTCGAGTAATGTTGCTTGTCCTTCTTCTGTATTACAACCGATAATTTAATTAACGGTTTGGTGGCCAATTGAAATTAATTTTATAAGGGTGTCATATTTCAGTTAATTAACTTGTATGCACACCTATAAATGCATTCAGTTAAGATATGATTTGTCAAACCAGATTTTAAGTTTCTAAGAAATACAAGTATTTTCTGTAATGAAGACATAACTGCTAATTACTTTGAGTTGTCATAGCCTCAAAAGATGGACTCGGTCAACTATTAAAACTGGATATCTTTGATTCTCCTTGCTATTGATAAATTCACCTGGACAGACGTTTAATGCCCACTTACCTCCGTATACCTTCCTTTCATGACAATCTCTTTGCCATTCGCATGCATTTCTGCTTTCGTTTTCCCATTCTTCTTTATCTCGTATCTGTTTATCCAAAGCTTTCAAAAATAGGAGTATATGCACTTATAAGTACAATATATATGTATGTACATATGAAAATTTTCTGTTTGTTTTTCTGAGCCTGTAGCTGAGATTAAAGCCGTTTATAGTTCTTACAAAATTGTATTTTAAATAGCAGGGCATTAAGACCTGCTCCGAAGTAGCAACTGAATATAGAGCAATACTAAATGAGCTGACAAAGCGCTGCCCACGAAGCTCGTTTGGGACCCTAAAAAAGTGGTATTCCTGGAAATTGTTACGCGGATGAGCAAGCTAGGATAGAAACTGATATTACAGTCTGGGCTGGAAGGAATGCAAATGCAACTAAATCACTCCTCAATCTAGACTGGTCTTCCATTTGTACAGCAGTTGGTATCATCACCGGGAACTGCTTAATGAGAACGCATGGGAAACGTACGACGCTTCCCTAGAACGACTTCTGTCGCAGCTGCAGAAACGAGGAGGAATTGGAATGTGTTGAACACTTTCTCTGCCACTGTTCCGCTTTTAGCATAACGCGACCCCGCTGGCTATTTTCTTACTTCTTAGGATGTCTGACAGGTTTAGAATTTGCAGTCATCTACAAAGTTTGATCGTTTATTAGAGAGGCAAAGTGGTTTCACTAAAGTGGAAAATACATGCTAAACTAGTGGTATCACAGTGGATCGACCTCCAGTGGGCTCCTCTACATGTCCATGGTGAGTGGCAACCACTTTAATTTAAATTAACTTGGAAGGTTGCATGACATAATATCTCCGCCCGAATGCAAATATGAACTAAAAAACGAATGCGAATACGAAAAAAACCCTAAATGCGAATACGAATACGAATACGAATGCGAATGCGAATACGAATACGAATACGAATACGAATACGAATACGAATACGCATACGAATACGAATACGAATACGAATACGCATACGAATACGAATACGAATACGAATACGCATACGAATACGAATACGAATACGAATACGAATACGAATACGAATACGAATACGAATACGAATACGAATACGAATACGAATACGAATACGAATACGAATACGAATACCAATACGAATACGAATACGCATACGAATACGAATACGAATACGAATACGAATACGAATTCGAATACGAATACGAATACGAATACGAATACGAATACGAATACGAACACGACTACGAATACGAATACGAATACGAACACGAATACGAATACGAATACGAATACGAGTACGAATACGAATACGAATACGAACACGAATACGAATATGAATATGAATATGAATATGAATATGAATACGGATACGAATACGAACTCATCAACTCATTCGGCTACGGCCGCCAGAATTTGCTTGCAAAAATACTTTAAACTCAGAAATATATGGCGAACTTTTTATTCCGTGCGGTCTAATATACATACATACATATTTTACCAAAATAGTTCGCTTTATTTAACTCTAAATCTAATATAGTTGTTTCAAGTATGATACTTGCAACAATATTCAGGCGAAAAATAAGTCGCACATTGAACTTGCGTACAGCAAAATGAAGAAAATTTTGTTATTTCTTATTTTGTTTTGCACCATTTTTCTCTTTCTTTTGCTTTGTAATTCTCCATTTACAATTCACCTTTCTTCAATTGTCAAATGTCAGTCGTAGTTAATAAATTATTCAAGATTTTTCGGTGATTAATGACTTCGGAAAATGAAATAAATTCAAACCCTAATTCATCATTGAACAACCTCTGGCTGGTAAATGTTTTCAGGTAGAAGTTAAATCTGAGATAAATCTGGAAAGAGTTGCGTGTATGGGGCATATTTCAATTTTTATCAAATCAATCAATGTTTCGAGGTCACTCACTGAACGACAAATTCAGACTTACCATAACATTTGCAGGTGTGTCTCACTGAGCTTCAGAATTTCTCCGGCATCTAAACAAATAAACACATACCCATTTACATATGTATGTATTTTATGAGTGTATAGGTGATGATCTGAGCAAACAACAAACTGCAACGACGCGCAAATGATCTGTCACAGCGTGACATTGCCATTAATGAGTAGTGAATATGTAAGCTCATGTAAATATGTATTTTATGTAAATACGCAGTACCCACACACACACATGCTTTGTTTACAAATACAAGCGCACATATTTAACAAATTCAATTTCTATTCAATTAAAAGTGAATGCATTACTTAAATGTTGACAATGTGAATGTGTTGTTGGTTTCAGCAAGAGCTTATAAAGTACTAAATACGCAGCTCTGTACACACTTATGTAGATATGTATGCACATATGTATATAAACGTGTAGTGTAATTGTGCGCTTCGACGAAATGGGCACAACTGACACGATTCTACATTGTATTTGTAAATATGCTTCCATTCGCATTTATTTGTATTTGTTGTACGATTTTGCGTTGGCTTTTGTGTGATTTATGCCAGAACAACTTTCGTTCTCGTTGCAAGCGAAAAAACCTACGCACAAGCTGCTCTGCATGTTTACAGTGCTGTGCGAAGTCTAAGCAGCCCTGCCTGCTCTGAAAGGCCGCAGCAGGTGGAGACAAGTATGGGTAATTTTTTATAGATTACAGCATAAATGTCAATTACGCGGCTTCTATTATAAATACAAGCGACGCTTTGTGTTTACGATCAGCCAGCTTGACACTTAGTTTTTACTTACTGCGCTGATTATTATTTTGTTATACAAGGTAACAGATGCTCAAAAAAGACTGAACTCAACCAATTATAACGCACGGCGTTCATGCTAATCAAGGGATATGCACGCTTAATTCCTATAGAAAGCTTGGAAACCTTACTTAACACTCAGCCTGTGGAGGAATGTTGAAAACCACACACAAGCTGTAATACAATCAAACCCTATGCTCTAATAAAAGTATTTAATACTCTATAAATACTCAATACTAACTACACAATCCAGGTGTTGAGTTGTTTCCAACACCTCCTCATTCCTGCAGCTACGACAGAAATCATGCATGTGAACGCCCAATCTCCTTGCGTGATTTCCTATGAGACAATGTCTTATGAGGACCCCTACTAAGGTCCAAATTTGAAGTCTACTCAATTTTATAATAATCTTGGACGGACGTATATTTAGCCTTGCCAAAGAGCCTAGTGTTTGATTTACAGAATTGACTAGTACGTCCATAACAAAAATCTTACAAGTTGCGAGAGGTAACCCCATAAATTTATTTATTTTTGGCATACAGGTACTTTCTCTTGCAAGTTGGTCAGCCCTACAGTGCCCTGGTATATCTCTGTGGCCTGGAACCCAGCAGAAGATAATACGATATTGTTTGGCCATCTCATTAAAATATTGGCGACAATGTAAGACACTCCTTGAAGTTATTTGTAATGCATCCAGGGCGCGCAGGGCAGCTTGGCTGCCCGATAGAATGCAGATATTTCTTGATGATATTCTGTTTATCTCTAACCATCTTAAGCCTTCATGAATAGCGTTTATTTCCGCTTGAAAAACAGTACCCTGATCCTACAGAGGTGTCCATTTTAGATCCATCCTACATCATAACGGGGGTGTTGGGTGATGGATCTTCTTCAAGCCATTCCAGTCTATAAGGGATTTTCATGAGAAGTTCTTTTATGGCAGAAATACACTCAGAGGTTTACCATTGCCGGAAGATGGCCGACTGCTTTTGAAAAAACAACCTTTTTCTATCGTTTGATGTTTTACTTCCACAGTGAGTTTCAAACGCTTACCGAACGGTAACTACGCACATACACACTAGGCTTAGCGGCGGCCTTATTCAACACATTGCATCTATTTAAATGCCTCTAGTCTTCGCCGATGTTAGACGCACCTGCAGCTTTTTCTTACCCTTTTACGAAAATAGCGAAAAATAACTCTATTATTGATTTATTTCAAAAGACGAATGCTTATTTCTGGCAAGACATTCTCAATGTGCTTGAGAGCGTAAAAAGTTCCACATCCAACAAGGGCCATAATTAAGATAAAATCTTCTCTACCATTTTGTAAAAAATTAGCTTATATTCTTATTAAAAACTCCGGTTTCATAGGTATAAATGCTGTTTTCGAAACGCGTGTAAGTTGCTTAGATTTTGCACTACACTGTAGTTAAATATTTACACTAGCACATCCATTTATGGTAGTATATTGTCGTATATTTTTTATTTGATTTTCTTGACTTTTTTTTGTGTGCTGCTACATTGTAGCAAATTTTAATTTACGATCAACTGCAGCCATTACTGGTATCGATCGATTGTTCATTTCTATTCTATTTTTCTGCCATTGATTTCTATTTTTGCATTGGGTCAAACAATTGAATTGAATTTGCCTTCGACTTGTGTTCACTTTAATTTTACTCTCATTTGACATCACTTTGCTTTCCAAGGAAAAAAAGTTACGATTTTAGCATCGATCTAGTTTCACCTTTTCACGCTTTTACAATTTTTTATATCTATTTTTTTATTTCATGTTGCCTACATTATTTAGCTGCCAAAGCGCGTAAAAATTTTAGGTTTGCTTGAATTTTTTGCAAATTCGCATTTTATTGAAAATTTAAATTGGTATTTAAAATGCCTACCATTTTGCGTACACAAAACTCAATTATAGGATTCAGTTTCATTGGCGATTTCGGTGTGTAACGCTTTCACAGTTATTATGTAACGACCGCAGATAGTTGTTGTTCATTTATTTAAATAACTGTAGCTATGTACTCGCCCTAGAAATTTTGCTGGCACTTCAGGACATTATTGTGCGGTTAGAAAAACAAATTGAATGGAATTTTGTTTTTTCACAATTCGCTCGTGGAAATAGTTTACAAATTGTAATTTAATTTTATAGTAAATAACGAAATTGCTTTTGAACCACTTTCGAATACACAGCGCAAATTATTTGTTCGGTAAGAGAGTGAATCAATAACACAGGGCAACAATTTGGGGCTCATTGCCTGGGGCGAAATAATTCCAAACTGGGGTGAAAGTATTAAGGTCCGATGGTATATCCCTAGAAGCTTTTTGCATGCTCTTGTAAAAAATTTTGTATACCCTTTTTGAGTTTTGTTATATGTTTTTGTTATATGAAGTCATAGTCTGGTGGAACTCACTAGAGAGGACGACATTGGTTAAAAAGGTGGAGAGAGTTCAGAGGTCGGCACTCATTGGAATCAGTGGGGCGCTTCCAACGACTCCTACTCTAGCGCTCAACGCAATGTTAAATGTGGTACCCGTATACATCGCAGGCAAAATTGCCGCTGCACATACCGCAATCATTCTGAGGGGTTCGGACTACAGACTCAATTTCACTTATGGGCACTCAAGCATCCTTAGAAACTTCGAGTTCATCCCCCTGCCAAAGGATCAGTGTATACCCTCGCTTAGTCCAACCCGAACCATCTCCACTAATATTCCATCAATGAAAGAGTGGACGGAGGGCTACACTTGGGGACAGAGTCTGGTGAACTTGTTCACGGATGGATCGAAGTTGGAAGGGAAGGTTGGCGAGGGAGTTTTTTGCGAGGAGCTCCCCATCAGACTCAAATTCAGGTTACCGGATCACTGCAGTGTGTTTCAGGTGGAAGTAGCCGCAATCATGGACGCAGCTGATTGGCTGCTCACATACGTACTAACAGTCAGGAAAGTAAATATTTACTCCGACAGCCAAGCGGCCATAAGGGCCCTCGGGTCAGTGATGGTGCATTCGAAACTGATCAGGGAATGCCTGACCTCACTTTTGACTGCGTCCGAACTCTTTGACATAAGCCTCATCTGGGTTTCTGGTAACAGCGACATTGCGGGAAACTGTGAGGCGGAGGAGCTGGCCGCGAAAGGAGAGAATTGGAATCCCCTTGACTCCTTGCGGTCTGCTCCTGAAAAAATGGGCATCGCGCCAACTCAGCGAGCGTTGGTCAAGTACACAAACTTGTAAGGACGCAAAATCCGTCTGAGGTTGACAAAATCTCAGCTCTCGAATCTCTTGGGTTTTCTCACAGGGCAGTATGCGCGAGGAGTGCATGCGTGAGACTTGGAATTAGCTCAAGTCCGTTTTGCGATGGATGTATGGAGGATGAGGTGGAATCATCCCAGCATCTTCTTTTTAGCAGCCCTGCTCTGGCGGGGCTAAGATCTAGGCATCTTTGCTTTTACTTCTGTGCTGCGCCTGCTGATATATCTGGCGTTGACATTAAAAATCTTATGAATTTCATCAGCAGCACAAAGCGGTTGACGCAAATGCAGCACAGTCATCGTTCGTAATCCATACACTCTAAACCCACCCTCCTAACCATCCCAGCACCACCTCTCACTGCATTCTATCGGTCCTCCTCTTTCACCTCACCTCCTTCATAATGGTACCACAAAGGATGAAACCGTTTTTTCCTCGTCCAAGTATGCTCAGACCTTGGGCAACCATACCAACCTAACCGAACCTTTTGAGTTTTGGATTATGTGCCTATGCGCTTTACGAAAAAGTAGAAAAAAGGTTAAAATACTGAACTGATTGAATCTCTTTGCTTGAAGATATGTAATAGAATTTCACGAGGAATATTTTTGTAGAATATTTTGACCCTCAACTCCCTCAAAATATTAACCCTTTTTGGCAGAAGTTTGCAAAGCAATGCATTTGTTAAGTTGATAGAGGCTTAAAGTGTTCTAGAAAATTATTCTATTGAAAATTTCTCTATGGGTAACAAAATAATGTACAACACCGTTCAGGTATAATTTTTCGAGAGGGTCAACTTCAGCGTCATTTTTAAAATTATTAAAATACAAAAAAATACAAAATTATTTTCATTAAAAGTTAAAAAAGAATATTTTTTTTCATTTTTGTATGTAAAAGAATTTCAATAAAAATTTAAATCATTTTGCATTTTTTGTATTGTAAAAAAAAATTCTTGAAAATACCCTCAATTTTCGAGCTCTAGACCACCGGCACCCCTTAAGTGCGCCCACATTTGAATTAAAATAAACACATAATTACAATTTCGCTCAGTTTGTTAAATTAAACAAATAGCATATAATTTGTTAACAAATGCATTCGAATTGCTAACATTTATTTTACTCAACAATAATTGAGGTGAGTGTGCACGTAAGCATGGATTGTGGTTATTATTGATAATTTAATGTTTATGAACATTTATCGGCAAATAAATTGGCAACTATGCACATACATATGTATATATATATATATATATATATATATATATATATATATATATATATGTGTGTATGCACGCAAAAGCCCTAACACTAATGGAAAAGCATAAACACTTTCCCTCTGCCTTCCCTTTCTTTCTCTTGCTTACCGGCATCCTTGCTAACTCACACATGCGCATGCCCGACATTTTCTGTCATTGCCTAGCTTTAGGCGTTGGTAAATATATTATATTAAATACAATTTGAGAAAATTGAGTGTCTATTTGGAAAGCTGTAAACTGGTTTGTTATTCTGTTGCAATTACTAGGATCTAGATTATGTGTGATTTACAGTTATTTCATCAAATTGGTTAAAAATTAGCAAAACTAATTTCAAATATGTGCATGCGGTGGTAAGCGAAGTGGGAAGTGAAATTTATTTGTGTTAATTATTACCTTTGTGAAGATCTTAAATTTGTCATACATTAGGTCCATTATTTACGTCATAAAAATGTGTAGGTGGCCCATCTAGTTCTTTAAAGTTTATTATTTTGCATACATTGCTGGAATTGCATATTAAATACGATTGATATTTTTGTGAAAAAACTTATATTTTCCCATTTTATGACGCAAAGCGTGACATTAGTATTTTATACTAAAAAATTAATTATTTCATAAATATTTATATTATTGCTCTAAGAGATTATTACTATATGATCAATGTGAAATGCTTCGGAAGAAAAATCTTCGGATTTTAATTCAAAAAAATATTGTTCCAGAAATGCCCACTCTAGTTTGCTTCGTTGTGAGTATTCTGTATTAAAAACGTATGACAATTTTATGATAATATCAACGCACTTCATATAAGACCAGGCTTTCCATTTTATGCCATCGCAACAAATATAAAATTCGGAAACATACGTAATATCAGTTCCATCTGCAATGTTTCTGGCTTGACATTTCTCTTTTCTTTCAGCAAATTGATTGATATATTATGTCCATAACTTTATGTTGAATATCATTCGTTGTTGCTACGAGAGTGACAAAATCATTTTAAGCATCGGCTATAGTAGATTTGTCGATTTTATTAAGGCGCTGAAGAGGCAGTAATGCATGCAGAAGAATTGTGGTAATGCAATATTTAGTATCTATACAAATAATAATTAAAATAAATTGGAGCAACTAAGATGAAACCAAATACTAACCATTTTAAATATCTTTGTTGTATAGGTGTTTTAAATATAACTCTCTGGAAGGGTGGTCCTTTATTTCTTTTTCAAAAATGTCCAATATGCCCTTATAAAAAGATTCCAATTTTAGAAAAAGTTTCCCTTGCCTGCGTAAAAGCTTTCAGAGCCTATTTCGATCTAGTAAGAAAATGAATAAAATTTTATAAATATATATTAAAAAAAAAAAATATTTAGTAGCAGATATTTACGAGATCATAACCATTGTAATCACTATACCGTGGCCAATCCTTAAAGATCGCATCTAAGGAAACGCTTTTTTTAATTTCTGCAACTCTAGTCTTCCATGTGACTTTCCAGTACGTTATCACCTGTTCCCATTCCCAGCAGTTGTGATGTAGCCAACACTTTCGTTCTATAGTTTTCGAATTACACTGAAAAATTAGCACTTTGATCCACACTCTTTGCTTGTTAAACTGAAACTGAAAATATAATAAGCATTTTCTACTTTCATAGAAATAAAAAAGGAATGCAAGGAACCGTTATGTTGTGCTACATAAGTAAGCTTTTCACTGACATGGATATATTTACATACGCACATATGCACATTGATTCATTTGTGCCAATTACTAGAAAATACGAAACAAAACATGTTGAGTTTTGCAAACCGACAGTTAAGTTTTAAAAATCTAATTAATAAGTTGTTTTTATAAAAATATTCATAAAGATACCTTCAAAAAATAAGAAGTTTTCTCTTTTTTCATTTTTTCCCATTTTTTCTCAGAAATTTTGAAAGGAAATGAGAAGATTTTCGTATAAATAACACTTCAAAAGAATTGCTCCAAAATTAAGAAGAAATTGCCCTTAATAATATCAATAAGAATTTCTTTTTTCTAATAGCGGTCGCCCCTAGGCAGGCAATGGCAAACCTCCGAGTGTATTTCTGCCATGAAAAAGCTCCTCATAAAAATATCTGCCGTTCGGAGTCGGCTTGAAACTGTAGGTCCCTCCATTTGTGGAACAACATCAACACGCACACCACAAATAGGAGGAGGAGCTCGGCCAAACACCTAACAGAAGTGTACGCGCCAATTATTTATTTCTTTTAAGAATTTCTTAATCAAACGAAAGAGAATTTCACATGATATTTTTTTTCGTTTCACACATTTTGATTACCCCTGAGTCCAAAAACTGCCCATGAAGACAATCTTATTAGGTACGTTTTGCTCTGTGTAGGTACATACGAGTGTATTAGTTTGAAGAAAAAGAAATCCATTATTTTAATTTTGATTTTGCGCAAATCGGCAAAACAGTTTTATTGTCGATTTTTAACTCCTGGGCTTGAATTACATACAGCTGTAATTTTACCGACAGTTTCTTTACCATCAAAGATGCCTGTAATGAACTGTTACAGTATCGGTCGCATAAACACCATTGCACCAAACAGTCCAGGTTGTTCACATGTCCCAAAGGCTTCAAGTATCCGCACAAGAAGCTGTCCAATGGTGGCCTTTATTCACAACTTCATGAAGGCTTTTCCATTTTACAATTTCTTAAACTAAAGGAGTAGGCAAACTTTCCCCGGAATAATTCGATTGCTTCATAGCACGTCGGGGCTATGGTGGTAACCAGAGGTTCTCAAGATGAACTTTTCCCAATTTCGGGTGTTATTGATCGACACCCTTCTCCATTGGCAAAGATAGCGCCACCAGCTTCATTATGGAAAAAAATACGGACTGATAATTCCACCTAACTAAAAAACACGCAAAATAGTCAGTTGAGGCGTTGCACTTGTAAAGCGATTATTTCGAAATAAAATTTAATACTTTGGTATATTGGAGAGCAAATCACAGATAAGAATACATTAAATATAGTTGAAACTCCGTGGAGAAATCATATTACGCTTACCGAAAACCCCTTTCTAATCAACTATAAGAGTCGAGGGGTGTCGCCGCGTACGCTTGCAATCCCGAGTTTCACAACTGGTTCGAGAAAAGCGATATATGCAGCAGAATTCACTCGAAATACCTGCGTAAAAAAATATAAACCAATAACAGCAGCCGGAAACTTCGCGTGCCTGACAACAGGAACCTATGTAGGATTGGAATATAGCCACATAATCGTCTGTCATTTCTGCGGTTGATCTTCTGGTCTTGATACATTTTTTTTTGTCAGAAAAACAGCATAATATCTCAAGCACTTCTTCTTCAGGATTGACGCGATAAGCGCTTACGTGATTTTGGCCGAGCTTAACAAAGCGCGTCAGTCGTTTATTTCTCGTGCTAACCGGAGCCAGTTGGAAACACCAAGTGCAGGCAAGTCTCTCTCCAACTCGCCTTCCTCATCCTCTTCCTCTGCTACCATCAGCTGGTAACGCATTGAATACGTTTAGAGCTGATGCGTTTGCATCTATTCGAACGAAGTGATCTAGCCAACATACCCGCTGGATCTTTATTCGCTGCGCTATATCTATGTCGTCGAAAAGCTCATACATCTCATTGTTCCATCGCCTGCGATACTCACTGTCACCAAGGTGTAAAGTACTAAAAATATTCCGCAGAATATTTCTCTCAAACACTCCTGGTGACGCCTCATCGGATGTTGTCATCATCCAAGCTTCTGCGACATACATTAGGACGGGAATGATGAGAGCTTTATAAAGTGGGAGTTTTGTTCGTCGATGGAAGACTTTACTACTCAATTGCCTACTTAGTCCAAAGTAGCACTGGTTGGGAAGCACCTGTCAGGCACTAAAGGGTGTTTAAATTTATTTAGAAGACATTTTGCTGGAATAACTCGCTATTCTCGTGTTCGCTCCCTCTTAATGTCGCATGTCTTTTGCGCATAACGTAGACGTAGAATAAAACCGCGGGAAACATTAAGCTCCCTCGGAAGGGTCCTCATTGATTTTCAAGCGTCCCCGTTAATGATCGCTTGCAGTGGTTGAATAAATTCTGCAGTTGGGTAAATGCCAGAAAAGTTCCTTCTATCTTATCCGTTTCTACATCACCGCCTGATGCTTCCAATTCATGCCGAACCGTATGAATAATGTAAGGGCTGCAGTTAAGAAAATCTGAGATTTCTGAATCAGTGTGATTTGCACATAAATCGATGATAACTGCTTATTTGTTTTTCTTTATTCAATCTGTGATCCTCCTTGTCTTATCTCCAAAAGAGCAAAAAGAAGAGTAATGGTTTCGGGAAGTTATAGCTACATGCATGCATGTTTCCAAATACCGCGTACACCCTGCATATCTTAGCTTTTCTAAGAAAAACCTACAAATTTTATACAAAATTTAAAAAAATTCCGAAAAATTTTGAGCGCAATTCCACAATTTTTAAATATAATTTCCAAACCAATTTTTGGTATACGGTTTTATAAATTAATATTAGTATTATTTTATTGTTATTATTGCATTATTTTACTACAATAAATTGATTGTTAAAAGTTTCTAAAAGATCTCGTTGATTTTATCTAATTTTTTTCTCCGCTGTGTTGCGCATTTTCTCCACACAATTTGGGGAAATTCCGAACACTCCACAATTTTTAAATATTATTTCAAGAACAATTTTTGTTAGTCGTTTTATTTTATTTCATTTTTGTTTTTAATATAAAAGTGTCTAACAAATCTCGTTGATTTTGTTCTCCATATAAAAAAATATCGTCTAGGTGCACACCTCCCATTATTTCTTGTACATTGCTTGATATTTTCGTGTCTCGTACGCTGTTTTATAAAGAAATCTCATTTTTGTATTATTATTTTGACAATTCTAGCAATAAATAAGAAATCAAATTAATGCTTTTACTTATTTGTCGTTATTTCGAATTCAATTCAAACTCCTCTTGCCTATGACTGAAGGCCTGCGGCTTGAAACAATACAACTCAGAAAGCATTTTAGATGTAAGCTGCATATTTTTTGATTTGTAATACTAAATTCTGAATATTTGTTTTGTGAAGACAATTTTTCCAAATAAATTTAATGGCAGATGCTAAGTCAAAGTTATGGGAAGCCATTTGAAAATTCAGAAAAAAGGTAAATATTTGCCACATATTCCTAGGAAAGCGAAGAAAAGTAACTGAATTTGCATTTTTATTTTTAGGCTTTTTATGTATACCTCAAGCGGGAAATTTATTTTGTTGTCTGAAATGCAAGATGTCGCAAAAATATTCACACTTACTAATGTTACGGAATGTAATACATACACATACCTACATACATACACACATAAATTGCCGCTTTTTGTTCGCTAACCAAAATTAATTTTAATTAAAATAATTTTCTATGCCATTTACATTCCATGAATTCCATTGAAACTAATTTGAATTCTCTCTTTTTATTACAGGTATGCTGCACATAATTTTAGCATTTATAAAAAATTATTTTATTATGAACAAACGGTAAGAAAGAACAGTTTTCTTTTAATGTTGGGTTAACTCGATTTTATTTTAATTTTTAAATTTTATTTTAATAATAATCTACAGTACAGATTAAGCAAAAATGTAAGAAAAAACAAGCCAAATTCGGCAACTAAAATATCAGAAATCAATCCTTAAATGCAATATTAAAGAAAGGAAAATTAATTTTTTTTGTAAAATTGCATACAGCGAAATCAAGCAGCCTGGAATTTGGTAATGAATTATAGTCGCAAAGTGCGAGAGTCTTAAAATTTTCCGCATCAAGGGGGTAAAAATTGACTAAGACTTCTTTCTGGAATATTAAACTTCTCCGTTCAGGTAGAACTGGACAGGCTGCGATGTCATTAACAACACTGAACAAAAACGAATTTTGAATCCGAATAGAACAGAATTCATCCCAAGTTGGTCGCAAGCGATCCACATTATAACAGCGTACGCTAAGTGCGAACGAACAAGAACCGTAAGCAGCAGTTCATAGGTATACGGATCAGATAATTCGGATGTATTGCGACGATGGACAAATACAATCAATAAATCTGCAAATAGCCAAGGCTGTTGGCATTAGCCGCTTATCATTAAATTCAAATATTAATACTAAAACACTGAAAAATATGTTCGAGAAAATCTTATATTTTATTTTTTAACTAATTACTTAATTTTAATTATTTTTTTTTTAATTTATCTTATTACTTAAAATTGTTCGTATGAATAAAGTAAATAATTTTGGGAAATTAATAGGGTATATTGCAAAATTATAGGAGCACTACAAATTGGCAAATTTTGATTTTTTAATTACATATTTTTTAAGACAAGTTATTATTATTATTATTGGTTTTGTTTTTTAAACATAGCTTATTCCACTACAAAACCGTATTAATCAAACTTTTTACAAGATTTGTGAACATCCATTAAAGGGTTCCGTACGTCCAGCAGCGCCAAAAATGCGCTAAAAGGAACGGTGTTTTTAGAAGGGATAAAAATAGAAACAGTCAGAAATTTAAAAAAGGATATTAAAATATTTGCATACATGGTTTATTAGTACTTAAACTTTATACAATACAAAAACTTATTTTAATTTTTCATTACAAAAATTAGTATATAAAAAATCACGTGACCTAAAGTACAATGAAAAAAAAGTTGTTCCACGGTCTGCCTCATTTCTCCTTGAAATGATGATGGATCTGTAAAAAGTAAACAAATTCTTGTAAAATAAAATTGTAGTAATAGTCTGTCGGATTTTTGAATTTTGAAATTTTGCAATTTACGGCATTTAAAAAAAATATGTAAAAAGTAATTTTTTAATAAAAATATTAAAAATCTGGCTCGACAGACTATAGAGAAAACTGTATGAGTTATCATGCAGACCGTGCCGGAAAAATTAGTTTCGAGAAAAACGAGTAGTAACGGCCAGCTGTCTCAAACGAAGGACAGCTACCTGTGCGCATCAAACTCTCGTCGGGCAGTTGCATTTTCTACCATAACTGTGTATCTATGGGGAATTTTTACAGCCGATTTCTACAGAAATACGCCCAAAACTACAAAGAATAATAATCTGTAAAAGAATCGATTTTTTGACAATTCTGGACGTATGTAACCGCATAAATTTTTGTAAAAATTAAAATGTTTGTAATCTCCTGCATTTGAAGAAAGATTTGTGGTACGCAATTTAAATTTTAGTATAACAACGTGCTAGTGTAAATTGGCTCAAAATTCGTGTTGACTTTTTAAATTCTTTTCCCCGAATGAGTTGCGCATTTTCGCCATATAATCAAATGACTTGTATTTATTAGCTGGAAAAATGCGTTACACCGTGAAGGAAAAAAATGATCAAAAATCAATGAAAATTTTTGGGTACTTCATTTACACCTTATTAAACTAAAATTGCATGGGCTAAAAAAGTGCATACCCAAAAGTTTTCTAAAAGTTCTTAATAAAATTTGTGATATATTTATAATTTTTTTTTTTTGATTTTTTATAAATTTTGCTCAAAGTTGGTGCAAGTTTGAAACTTGAATTTATTTGTGGTTTGTTAAAGAATGCATGTTTTTATAAAAAAAAAAAATATTAATTAAAAAAAAAATGACCTGCATTCATTAGCAGGAAAAAATGTGTTACCCTGTCAAGGAAAAAAATGATCAAAAATCAACGAAAATTTCAAGCCACTTAAAATTTGCACTTTATTAAATGAAAATTTCATGGGCTATAAAAGTGCATACCCAAAAACTTTCTAGAAAATTATGAATCAATATATGAGATATTTATGCAATTTTTATGATTTTGTACAAATTTTGCACAAAGCTTTAGGAAGTTTTAAACTTGAATTTATTTGTGTTTCCTTAAAGAATGCATATTGTTATAAAAAAAATAAGTTAATGAATTAAAAAAAAAAATGTAGTCAAAATTTCTCAAAGCTTCTTTAAAATTAATTAAATTATTAAAAAAATAATAGGACTATGAATAAGTTCGTGCGGTTTTACAACAGATGGCGTAACTTGATTATTATTCCATCGATCCACATTTCCAAACATTCATTGGAGAGCTACTGTCGTAAGGCACAAACGTCAGTATAAGTTTTTTATTTGAAGCGTAAACAACAATATTTTTACCACACTTGAAAATGTCGAATTTCGTGCCAAATAATGTGTTTTTGCGGGGAATTCTTCTTCATTATTTTAATATGAAGAAAAAAGCAGCCGAAAGTCATCGTATCTTGGTGGAAGTTTATGGTGAGCATGCTCTATCTGAGCGAACGTGCCAGAAGTGGTTTGCACGCTTTAAAAGTGGTGATTTTGGCTTGGAAGACGAAGAACGCGAGGGTGCGCCGCCAAAGTTCATGGATACCGAATTGGAGGAATTGCTCGATCAAGATCCGGCTCAAACGCAAGAAGAGGTTGCAAAAACTTTGGGAGTTGATCAATCAACCATTTCCAAACGTTTAAAAGCCATGGGAATGATCCGAAAGGTAGGCCATTGGGTGCCGTATGAATTGAAGCCAAGAGACGTTGAACGCCGTTTTATGGCATGCGAACAACTGCTTCAACGGCACAAAAGAAAGGGTTTTTTGCATCGAATTGTGACTGGCGATGAAAAGTGGGTCCATTACGACAATCCAAAACGTCGGGCAACGTATGGATACCCTGGCCATGCTTCAACATCGACGTCGGCGCAGAATATTCATGGCCTGAAGGTTATGCTGTGTATCTGGTGGGACCAGCTGGGTGTTGTGTATTATGAGCTACTGAAACCGAATGAAACGATTACGGGGGATGTCTACCGACGACAATTGATGCGTTTGAGCCGAGCACTGCGAGAAAAACGGCCGCAATACGCCGATAGACACGACAAAGTTATTTTGCAACATGACAATGCTCGGCCACATGTTGCACAAGTGGTCAAAACATACTTAGAAACGCTCAAATGGGATGTCCTACCCCACCCGCCGTATAGTCCAGACCTTGCGCCATCCGATTACTATCTCTTCCGATCGATGCAACATGGCCTGGCTGACCAGCACTTCCGTAATTACGATGAAGTCAAAAAATGGATCGATTCGTGGATTGCGGCAAAACCGACCGAATTTTTCACAAAGGGAATCCGTGAATTGCCAGAAAGATGGGAAAAAGTAGTAGTAAGCGATGGACAATATTTTGAATATTAAATTTGTAACCATTTTACGTCAATAAAGTTTCAAATTTCGAAAAAAACCGCACGAACTTATTCATAGTCCACTCAAAACTTCTCAACCATTCACTTTGTCTGACTGAAATGTATTTTATTTTATATATATTTTTTTGTAATTTTATTTCAATTAAATGTAATATTTATTAGGTAAACTGAGGCAAACGCTGCGCTAGCCGCAAGCTGTCGAAATTAGAAACCTTATGTGGGTATAATTTTTCAATGGGAAGATAAAATACCTTCTGCAGGGGCCAAACGGAGAAGCTTTTTCGCTCTAAATGATTAAAAGGCTTCTTTAATTATCATAAATCCTTAGAGTTCCAGTGAGATAATATCTGGCCACAATATTTTCACAGTTTTTCAAATTCATCTGTTTATAAAAACTTATAATAACTTTGCGTCAGCTGTCGTCGCATTACACATTTCGAGCCCGTAAAGTAAAATCGACTTTATCGCAGTTTTGTGCATCGTGAAATGTGTGAGGCGTTCCAAATTGCTTGCAGAGAGCCAAATGCCGCAGCTATCTTTATTCGGCTTCTCTTGTCATCGCTCGAGTCCCCAGAGACCAATATAAGGCTTCCTAAATAGCAGAAAGATTGTACATCTACAAGATCGATGCCATCAATTGAGAAATTTCGCGTCATTGCTTGGGTTATTTTAATTATGTAAGAGTGTAGCTAAAAATCATTCCATAAAAGTTGCCACATGGCAAACTGAGGGATTCTTAATTACCATGAATGGCTTGAAATAGATTGATCTGCCTTCTGCTGGAACTAACATTCGTATATTTGCTCCAATATATCTACTATAGACTGTCCAGCCCAGTGGATGAGATATTTACTATGACCAAAAATTGGACTCCATCTATTTGGAATTGCGCTAGTATATCTTTAGGAAAATGTTCGACATCCAAAAATTTAAATGCACATTTCAGATATTTCGGTGATTTCGAGGAGATATTTACCAGTTTGAAGCTAATTTTATTCTCAAATTCACAAGCATTAAATCCAATACATATTTTCTTATAGTTTAATTTCGTACCTCTTAGGATAGTGTACAGGTGTTTAGTACACCTGCTTTTTATGTATGATTAAATCCAACGATTAACCTGATCGCACCCAACCGACGGGAATCAAGGCGTTGGGTTCATTTTTGTTTTGACACTAGGCACAGAATGGCCCTTTAGGCATCGAGATCTGAAAATTTTTCTGCTGCGGGAAAAAAATTCATCGCTTACTCGTACATTATCTACCCCAATAATTACAAGAACAGGTAGGTATGGGAAAAAGGGGCATAGCGCCTCGTAAACAAAATTACTGTACTGTAAATTACTGTACCGTACCGCTTAGTTTAGATTTCCTTACGTTAAGGGTCTGGAATTGAGTACAGTTGCATATATTAATAATAGCTCACTTATAGCGAAAAGTTGTAGGACTTGGAAAAAGCCGTATATACCAAAATTTTCAAACTGGTCATATCTGGAAGTGCCCATGTTACCGTACTCATATTTGATTTAACTGAATTGACTTGCATTGATTTCCGCGTTTCCATTCTAATATCGAAAAGAGCATGACACTACTCTTACAAACTTTTTTTCCTCCTTGTTCACTCCATTCGGAGCATAGGGTCTCCACAAGACTCAGTCTTGCGTTGGTTTCGTTAATCTGTTTTGCTTTCTGGCAGGGTAGGTGATTAGCCTGCCGCCACCAGTCCTAAATAGTGGGACTGCCCACCTGTCATTTCTTAGGAACAACGCCTTCTTACTGCTTGGAGCGCCATCTGTGTTTCACATTTTTCTGGCAGAAGGATCGCACAAATGGTTGAGGAGTTCGCTAAATGTCGTGTGTCTGCGCTATTACCGCGGCTTCCCGCTTTCTCTTGCGCTGACTATTGTGCGGGAGTAAGGATGTAAAGGATAAGGTTGTTGGGATTGAGGAATGCATGTTTTTTGTTTTTGTAGAAACTAGAAAACTGGGAAATTGGGTGAGTTTGAAAAATTGCGAGGACCGTGCTTTACGAGGTTTTCGAACCCACAACCTCCGGAAACCCAACTCCTTACAAACATATTATGTTAAAATTGATATAACATATGGCCGCAAATGCTTATGAGGGAGCTCACGTGTAATGCCTCATCCTATTTAACCCCTCACCTTGTGAATTGAGTTGCGATTATGTGAGACACTTTCGATGGAAGCTTTTCTCGCGCGTAAAAACAATCTCGTATTTGATGCGAACTTTTCATTTTTGATTAGAAAAAGTCATCGCATGTCTGATATGAAGTTCTGATTTTAGGCACGAAAGTAGGTTCACGCCTCCCATACCAAAGGGTTAAGTGAGTCCCGCACTCATGGGGTGATTTATGGAAGTATAATAAAAAGTTCGTGATTATATAGGATTTCTTCTTCATTTTCTTCATTTCATCTTCCTCGCATTTAATCTATTCAGAACAATACCCAGCTTACATTTTTCTGCTCGTACGCTTTTCAATTTTGAAGCTAAAAGTAAAAACAAAAAATAAAAAAATTAAACTAATTCAATTTCGATTCATCAAATTTCAGTTGGTCAAATCACTACCCGTGAACGATACCGGATTTAAAAATTTGATGTAAATTTCGTTTAAAATTGCTTCTTCACGAGCTTTACCACGTCATAAATGTGTACCTTCAATGAGATATTGATATTGATAAATTATAAAAAAATAAGAGTGTGTGTTCGTATTTAAATGCATAACCTTTTGACACCCTTCTCTAAATATATTTGTGAAAAATTCCGTTCATGTATATTTTTATTTTTACAAAGTCATGCGCAAAAATTTTAAAATATTTATTCGAAAATAATTTATCATTTCACACACGAAATAATTTTACATGGAATTTCTTCATTTTTCAGCAAAACATTTATTTTTTATTAAAAAGAAAACCACATACCAAACTAATAATTACTTAATTGCCCATACAACTTGTAGTAAATGAGTAAATACGACTCTGTGTTTTCAAAAAAAAAAAACCAAGGTATGCTATTTACCTTGGTGCTACAAAAACAAAATGATTTGCAGCGTTAAAAATGTGCAAAATACAAATTTGTGAAAAAAAGAAAAAGCTTTTCCAATGGCATTAAATTATTATGAAATGAAATGTTAATATGTCACATAATTAATATATATAATGGATAACGATTTTAAAGGCCTTTATGGTAATAACTCTGAAAAGAGAATTTCAAATTTGCGAGATTCAGTAGCAAATTTAATTAAAAATTAAATGAAATGGAAGAAAAAGCTTAAAAAATATGCCAATATACTAAAGTGAAATTATTTGTTATTGATGGCTTTGTCAAAAGCAAGCGAAAAATCGCACACTTCATAAATTGTATTTAAGTATTTAAAGGCGTTAACGCCAATTAATTATGGCAACATTCAGCTAAATGATGAAACAAAAATCGAATAGAAACGAAAGGCATACAAAGCGCACAGACAGTGGGCGGCTATTTGCAGCTTAGTCGGTTCGATTGAGTGCTAATTAAAAACAAACGCCAACCAAATATGGGCGCAAATTGCAGTTGAACAAAAATTAAACAAATAAAACTTATAAAACTAAAATTTTTTCACACGCAACCTAGAGTGCGCGCGCTAATTGGCGAATCAAATAAAAAAAATTAAATGAAAAAACAAAAAACAATAATTAAAAGTCGCAACAACAGTTAGTTAAGTGAATTTATGCGCGTCTATTACCCATGGCCTGAAACGAAAGCAATAAACTTTTGTAGCTATGGTCAGATTTGACTCATAAGTCAAATCAAATTGGGTGTATTAGATTACTCATACGCCCCGTCTGGCGGAAAGCAGCGATTTGCTGGGTTCACCATGTGTAGCTATTAAATAATGCTATTTAATAACTGGAGTAAATAACATTTAAATTATATTTAATTCTTATTTACTTATTCAAATTTACTCTAGCTATAAAGTCCAAGCGAATTTCCATCTTCATTGAATTATTAGAAGAATTAACCATTAAGATGGATAGTTAAGGTATTAAATGCAAAGCTTTGTGTATTATCGCAGCATGGACTTCTATGGTTTAGTGTCATGAGCGAACTTGGTGCCACTTGCTTAGCACGGCACGTGGGATTCCACCAAGCTTATTAAGGTCATTTCCTTCACTGTTGATTTAACTATGCTATTATTAAGCTAATTGTAATTAGTGGGTGCTTTGTTTCTACTAAGAAGTGATATCCTTTCACTGTCTTCTACTTTTTTCGTGTTCGATTCTAAAATAAATGTAAAATTTAATTAAATCTGTATACAATTCTAAAATGCCTCATTCAACGAAGACGGTCTCCTTTGCGCGTTTGTTCCTGGCGCAGCTTTATCAAGGAAGTTGGTTGCCCCGAAAATCAGCTGACTGCTTCAAATGCTAATATTACGTAATATGGGTCAATCAAAGATAGATACAAATTCGCAGTGTTTTGTGCACTTTTTTGAGTAGGCAAACAACATGTCTTTTGACGGGGTTGAGTGCAACATTGAACAATTGGTAGACCGTAGTAAGGCAACATTTCTTCGTAGAAACAAAAATATGATAAATAAGTTGATGCAAGTGGCACTGGCTGATATGCCTAAGCCGATGGGAGATTTAACTCTATATTTTTCATAGCAAAATTTTAATTATACGCCGCTGAGGCAATTACTTAAATTCTATCTCTATTGCAAACAATTTTGGAAATGACTTCGAAAAATGGTCAAAGACAGACCTATCTGCCCAACAAATTAGGAATTTTCCTTTGACACTTTTATTTCGAGGAAATGTCTAATGGGCATCAGAAAAAAAGCTCTCCCAAAAGGATAGCAAATTACAGAATTATGAATAAGGTGTTAAAAAAATATGCACAATTTTATTTTCCTTATTCTGTCGCATGTTAAGAATAGAAGTATTAAATAGGTCTGAACGTAAGTGTTAAACTTATTCACAAGATGCCAAGAAAATATAGCATAAATTAAGCGAATCCAACTTCAGGTGCATAACCATCTAATTCTCAAATAGAAGGAGAGGACTCTAATAAGCCAGCTTAACTTTCTTTTTAACACCGAGCATATATCTACAAAAATTGCGATTTGAATGTTTGAGCAAGAGAAGAAAACCGCGCTACAAAATTTTTTTTTAATTAAAAATAATTTGAAATGATTTTAAAATTTAATTTTTGCGTCTTTTTCTCTGCTGAAAAATTAAGGAAAATGAAATTAAAGTTTTTTGAAATTAAAAATAATTTGAAGTGATTTTAAAATATCATTTCTGCGTCTTCTTGTCTTCTGAAAAAATTAAGGAAAAATGCTTTTAAAACTTTGTTTTAAACAAACTCAAATTAAAAAAAAAAAATTGGATTTTTGACAAAAATTATTCTTGAAATCCTTGAAAAAGGTTAATTTGTGTTTAATTATAAATAATTTGATATTATTAATTAATTTAATTTTTGCTTTTTTTTCTCTACTCAATAAATTAAGGCAAAATGTTTTTACATTTACCACGACATTTATGCTTCGTTCGATGTCAAACTGAAATGCAAAATAAAATTGATTTTTTTTACCAAAAGGATTCTTGAAAACCTTAAAAAAGGTCAATTTTTTTAATTAAAAATAATTTATTAATTTAATTTTTCCGTTTTTTTTCTCTGCTGAAAAAATTGAAGAAAAATGCTTTTACATTTACCACGACATTTATACTTCGTTCGATGCCAAACTGAAATTAAAATAAAATTTGTTTTTTAAGTAAAAATTACTATTGATATTCTTAAGAAAAGTAAAATATAAAAACTACCTAAAAATTAATTGACAAAAATTAAAATGAACCTTTTGATTGACCAAATTGCAGTCTAATTAGTAAAAACAAGGAAAATACCAAAAAAAAAATATCAAAAATAACAACCAAAATATTAACACCAAACAAATTTTTGGAGAAAAATTTAAAAGTAAAGAAAATACAAACTCCTCAATTTAGGGTTTGGAAAGGACTTCATTTTCTTTAAATCACTATTTCTTTCTCCTAAAAGGTTTTCTCTATTTACCAAATTTGCCAACTATAAAGTTAAAGTTTTAGAATTTGAGAGAAAAAATGGAAATTTTGAATAAATTTTCAGAAAAAAAATTATTTTCTTCTAGGTTACTCTCCTGAAATGTTTTTTCTATTTCCCAAAGTTGTCTCTGTTTTCGGAACACTCGACTTTTACATAAATTACGACAACTATAAAGTTGGAGTTTTAGGGTTTGAGAGAAAAAATGGAAATTTTGAATAAATTTTCAGAATAAAAAATTATTTTCTTCAATGATACTCTCCTGAAGTGTTTTTTTCTATTCACCAAAGTTCTATTAGTCGTGAAAACAGGACATATTTGTTGATATCCGTAGTGTTATACAACTCAAAAATAAAAACAAATTTTTAACTGTTGTTAGAATTCATTGTTCTTCGAAACTAAAAAACTCCTCCGTACTGGAAACAAAACGGCAAAAGAGGTATTGTTTTTTCCATGTTAAATTTTCTTTATAATTTTTAAAAATATTTATCGGCATCAACAGAACTTAATGCTCTAGCATCTGGTTATTGACAGAAGTTTTTTTTGTTTGTTTTTGAAATAATACTCATTTCAATTCGCATCGGATTATTAATCATTTTTTTTTTTCTTTACAATGTTCATTCCAATAAAAATATGAAATTTATTGAAGCATAAATAAGCCTCTAAAGTATAACACGCCTTTCCATTTTCTAAATGCGTTTCTGCACGGGGCGATTTAAAATTTTTTTCAGCACTAAAAAAAGCTACACTGAAAAATACTCTGCTATTCGCTTCAGGCAGCGAAAAAACAATTCTCGCATTCAACCGACTGCATTCGAGGATTATTCAATATAGTGTGGGAAGTCATTCAGCTATAAAACTCTATTATGTTGCGGCGCTATTCCTCTACCTCTTTCTCTACATCCCTCTCCCCTTTCCGCTTCCTCTTCATCCTCTTCCATCTTTTTGTAATAACAGCTAAATTGCTATACTGCTTGTCGCTTTAGTAGTTTGTCTGCACTCGCAGTTATGGGGCGTCAAAATCAATTAACGCAGCCAAGCACAATTGTGCGATGAACGCACATGCACACGCACGCTCAACCACCGCATATTGACAGAGAGAGCATATGAGCGAGTTAGTAAAAAAGCAAAAAAAAAAGGAATTAAAAAATTTCTACTGAGAATGTTTTTGAGCGCTCGTAAAGTGCATTAATACACACGTATTTAAACAAATATATTTCAATCCACACAAATCTGCCAACAAGTGCATGACCTGTGTGTGTGTGTGCATTTCTCTGTGTGCCTCTGCTTGCTAAACTGCAAATAGCGTCCATACAAATCTTTATTGGTGGCATTCATTTGCATAGCCGTGAATTTTAATTAAGCAATTAAAAGTGCAACTAAATTGCTGATAAGTATTCTGTGTACACACGCGGTCGCGCACTGACACACTAACAAATGCGACTCAACTGATTGTTTTCTACTGATGATATGTGCGTATGTATATTAGAGATGTCAATATTAGTGCGGGTTGTGAAACCCGTCGTTTTTCGTGATATTTTCAATATGATCGCGAAATATTGCGACTGATCTCGATATATGTTTTTTTAATATTTTGTTTATTTTTACTTTTGCTATCACGAAAACTAAACTGATTTTAACAATAAAATCAACATATTTTATATGTAATAGAAAAAATAAGAAGAAATAAAACACACAAATAAACAATTCTTAAAAACAGGACCGAGCTCTTAAATGAATAATTCTTTTAAATTGTATTTATTTTTGTTAGAAACTTCTACTTCTTCTTGGTTGGCGCAATAACCGCTTACGGATTTTGGCCGAGTTTAACAAAGCACGCCAGTATTTTCTTTCTCGCGCTAACCGACACCAATTGGAAACACGAAGTGAACCCAAGTCCTTCTCCACTTGATCTTTCCAACGCAGAGGTGGCCTTCCTCTTCCCCTGCTATCACTAGAGGGTAGGGCTGGTACCACATCGAGCAACTTTAAGAGCCGTAGCGTTTGTATACATTCGGACGACATGACCCAGCCATCGTAGCCGCTGGAACTTTCTTCGCTGCCGTATGTCGATGTAGTCGTAAAGCTCATAGAGTTCATTGTTCCATTGCCGTCCCCAATATGCAATTTTGCAATGCAATTTCGAATAAACTTTTAGAACAAAAAATTATTTTCTTCAAGAATACTCTCCTGAAATGTTTTTTCTATTTACCAAATTTGTCTCTGTTTTTGAAACACTCGGCTCTTACTAAAATTACGACAGCTATAAAGTTAAAGTTTTAGTATTTGAGAGATGAAATGCAAATTTTGAATTAATTTTTAGAAAAAAAACTGATTTTCTCTGCAATGTGCAAAGGTCCAAAAATCTTCCGCAGAATCTTTCTCTCAGCTAGAAACATTTTCGCTTAATTCTTAAAATTTTCTTTTGGAATAAAAGCACAAAAATATATAAATCAGTAAAAAAAAATGGTTACTTACGATTTAATGCATTTCGAGTGGGTTTGGAAGAGTAAGAAATCATTCAATGCACACTTTTTCAATATTTTTAACATCAAAAAGCCAAAATTGTGTACTGACAACTTTCCTTCAGTACGCTTTTCTTACACATCCTGAATGTGAAAATCCTGGAATTTGCTGGCTTGAAACTAACTTTCTTTCATTCATTTTTTTACTCCAAATTTTGAAATTAACACAATGTCCTGCGATCTCGGGACTCCGAGACTGTCATCACTAGTATATGTAGATCCACTTATACAGTCATATATTTTTTCACATCGCTTTTCAACTCAGCACCGCAATTTCCGGCAATTGAATAGCGTTTCAGCGTCAGCGCATCAAATTATCAGCTTTGTAATTATTTTCTGCAATTCTATTAATAATTAAATAATAAGCACGACATTAAAATGCTTGGCATTTAATTGTTTTAAATTGATTTTTTTCAGCTAATTAATACATGAAATGTTGTAAAAGTCGTCTTTGTAAAAGAAAACATTTTGCTTTATTATAAAAATTGTTTAATTAAAATTGACTTTTTTTTGAAATTTTTGTGCTTTCGACATCACTGACACAAACAGCATCATGTGGACTTCGACAAACCGCGTATCTTTGGGTGACGACGAGTGAGGTTTTTTTTATTTTTATTTTTTTGTTTTTGTAATTTCATTCGATTTAGCTAACTGACAGCTTGAGTGACATATTGATTGACCGCATGGCGCTTGGATCAATTTGCACAATGAAATTTGAGGTAACTTTGAGGTCACTAAGGAAAGTGAATTAAGTTTGTGGGTATTGTTTGAAATTGAATCATTTAAAAAATGAAAGGTAGTAAAACATGTGGAAGTATTTTATGTGTTGATTTTTCTTGTTAATTTTTAATGTTCAAATTTGCAAGCCAATATAGTGTTTTCCAATTAAAGTAATATAATTACAGTTAAAGTAATACATTTGTTCTCAGTTGAAATTGAAGTGGAAATTTAAAAAAAGGCGAGCCCAGAAGCATCAACAGATTGGTAACTCCTAAAACGCTCAAGCTAAAACGCCCATTGCATTCAAAGCGCTGCAAAGTAAAGAGGTAGATAGTCAAGGAGGAAAGGAGAGAAGTGACAGAGAGAAAGAGATAGGTTGGAAAGAGACAGAAACAGAGACAGACATATCTAGTCCAGTGAGAATTCTCCAGATTCTGGGAGTAAATTAAGTTTGTGGGTGTTCCGTGAACAAAGATTCTTTGGTAAATCTGAAAATATCCTCCAGTTTGATAGAATGAATATGACGCATTCTCACGACATCGGCATCTAAAATTCGTAGCCATGCTCTAGCAAAGGCAGGACACTCACAGAGAAAGTGTTCAATGCTATCAGGCTCCTCCAAGCAAGACAGGCAAATTGGGTCCTCAATGATTCCAATGGTGGTCATATGCTGACCCCATGGGTTGTGTCTTGTAATAATATCGACCATCAACCGAACGTCTTTCCTTCCAAGTTTTAGTAGAAAGTTTGACAGTTTTCTGTTCGGACTTGTCACAAAACACTTTGCAGTTCTGCAGCGTTCAAGACTGAGCCATCGCTCTTCATATGAATTGCGTACATAATCGCTGATCCACTTCATGATTCTTGTAGAAATGATTCCGCTTATTGGTTCTAGTCCCTGTGGGGTAACAGCTGATCCACAGTTGACCAGATCATCGGCAATTCCATTTCCGTACACACCTCGGTCTCCTGGAACCCATATAATTAAAGGGGGGTTAAGATTCGAGGGCCGGTCTTAATTTTGAATAAATACAATGTTTTTAAGAAATTATTGTCATTTCTCTTTATTATGATAATATTGGTATAGCTCAATTACGTATAGAACAAAACATTGGCCAAATGACGCCGCGGCCGCGGCACATCTCCATCCGATGGTCCAAATTTTCGATGACGCTGAGGCATAATTGAGGTTCTATGCCGTTAATGTGCCGAATTATCTTATCCTTTAGCTCTTGAATTGTTGCTGGCTTATCGACGTACACCTTTTATTTGAAATAACCCTAAAGAAAGATGTGCAACGGTGTCGTTGACGTTTAGGTGTGGTTCACATTCAACATCGGCCCTTGAAATTTAACCACCCTTTATAAGTGTATTCCGTCTTGCAACATAATTGAGCTTCTTCTTACATTCTTGAACAATCTTTGAGGTTTGATTTGCGTTGTTTGCGGCCCTCAGTGCAGCCTGACTGTCAATAAATCCTCCGATCTGTTTCCCGCTCCTTCTCTGAGTTATCCTTTCTGCTACTTTCAGAATGGCAAAATTTTTCGTTTGATTGCCATTCCATCTATAGTGTAATGTTACTATTTGCCATAGTTTAAGTACCATCCGGCTTCAGAACAAATTTCATTCTTGGACCCTTCGGTGAAGAAAATATCTGTCAAATTTTTTTGGGTGCCTTCTGGATTACTCCATTGCATGATTACTCATTTGGCATAAAACTTCCTTCCAAATGTAACTATGGGCGTAAGAACGTCCTTAGGTGCCAAGAACAGTGGATACTACTCAGATAGGATCTTAATGATTTCTTTTCGTTGAAGTTCCGTCTTCGTTCCAGAAACCATATTTATGGAGTCCACATAATACTGCTTTTATTGTTTTTTGCTATATCTTATGTTAAGGGGGGAGCCTGGTTTATAAGGTCAAAAAAATCAATTTTTTTTTTCGTTTTAAGCGATTCCTAATATACTTCAGATTATTCACACAAAGTTACAGACCCTAATTCTCAATATCTACGTAGATACAAAGCCAAAGGTAGGCGAGTGTTAGGCAGTTACGCTGTGACCGGACAGCTATAGTACAAACTTTATCTTCTTTTCTCGACTTTTCATTTTTATGATGTCTTTGAATTGGCATACATGAATAAAAAAAAACTAATGCACCTTTTGAAATGAAACACAGCTTGTTCCCTTCAGTATTAAATTCTCTTCTATTTGAACTAACAAAATAGATAAAAAGCGGTTTTACCAAAGACTCTATGACATTGTTGAGAAATGCTTAAAGCGCGATTCACTTTCAGCGAAGCATGGGTCTTCCAGGTCAGTTTGTTGTTCAAGATTGCTCCTTGATATTTAACTTCGTCACACCTTTCACTGCTGGAAGACTAAGTCCACTTTCTCGTGAACATATTTTTCTTTTTGTGATCGGCTAAAAGATCGCTGACAAAATAGAGAGTGGCTTTTGAGACTAGTGAAAGCTTTTTGAACTGCAAGTGATCTAAAAATGAGTTGTCATCACTGAAATTCTCTACTTGTGACTAGAGGCTGCTTACTGAATACCGGCATATCTTTACTTAAATCCCAAATGCGTCTGCTGGCACAGAAATCGGAAGTGTGAAGCCAAATCATTAATTTTGACATGCAAATTCGCATTACAACGCGTACATGAAATCATAAAGCAAATCTATTCCAAAGTGACAATTTTTTCGATGCATCGAAGGCCAAAAATTTCCACCAAAATATTTGAGGTACTATTACTTAGTCTCTTTACAAATAATTATCCAAATTTCTGCTAATTATTGGCGCACATTTTACTACTATTTACTGTGTAGCTCTATTTCTATATATACATACAAATTTAATTTAACTTACTTCTGTTTCTCCCATTCATCGCCAAAATTGCATTTCAGCTTTTTTATCTACATTTTTTTTTTATGTCGCTTGCTTCACGCAAATGCCCTCATGCCCTAGATACGCCTTCTTATGAGTGGCTAAAATTGAAACAAAAATATTCGCAAATAAATAAATAGAAAATGAAAAGCAATTTTTAACAATTTTTACAGCAGTAGTTCAGAATTGCTATTTTTAAGTTAGTAACTACAAATTCGATAACATTTATCAGTTTGCCATTTTCCATTAACCACAAAACACGAATTGCATGACTAGACTCCACATAAAGTTTTGCATAGTTGCGAGTATTTCCGTCACTTTAAATTAGTATTTGACAAGCCGAAAAATATAACTGAAAAGTATCTGAAAATTTTTAGCATTGCACCCTGCAAGAAAATCCATTTATAATGGGTGTCGTTTAAGTCAACTACGTCCAGTTTTAGTCTATTTTTCTCCCATAATTGTGCAAGAAAAAATGAAGCAGGGGCTTTAGATTGGATGATGGCGAACGATGGCTTCATTATATATTTATATAATTGGCGCGTACACCCTTTTTGGGTATTTGGCCGAGCTCCTCCTCCTATTTGTGGTGCGCGTCTTGATGTTATTCCACAAATGGAGTGACCTACAGTTTTAAGCCGACTCCGAACGGCAGATAATGAATCTCATCCCGACAAGAGCAAGGTAGCTGAGAATAAGGTGCTGAGATGATGCCAACTCATGCTTTTGCGGAAAGGACTTGAAGCAACGCCAAGTTTCACTGCATGGATACCTTGCGGACAATGCTCGATAAGGATATGCCCCGAATTTGAGAGCTGCCACTTTGTTAGCCTCTTGAGCGTCCCCGATCTACACGTGGAAAGAAAGATCTGACGTCTTTGCACGTTTGCGCACTAACCCAGCGCTCGCTGACTTGACGCGAGGCCCATTTTCAATCTTCACATTTCGCGGTGAAACCATCTCCAGGGTCCCCTGCCGAGGCAGAGTAGTTTCCCTCTATGCCATTGCGACCAGAGACCCAAATGACCCATATAACAAAGGACTCGGATGTAGTCGAGAGAAAAATCAGGTAATCAGTCATTCTCCGACTAATTTCGAACGTACAAACAACGAATTCGGGGCTCTAAAGTAAACAAACCATTCACTGCTTCTTTGATTGCCGATACCTCCGCGATTCGAAAACATTACAGTGATTCTGAAGCCTAAATTTGAGCTTGATGGAGAGCTCCTCACAGAATACCAACCTCCACCAACTCTTCTGTCCAACTTTGAGCCATCCGTGATGATGTTTGATGAAAATAAATTAGTCAAAACGGAAAATAGGTATTAATCTCGGTAGTGAATATGGAAAAACGTCTTCCTGTGTATACCTATGAAATGAGACTCTTTTTTTTCAATTTCAAACATTTATTCACAAAAAATGGTTACAAATTTAATCTTCAAAATAATAGCCATCGCTAGCGACACATTTCTCTCATCTCTCAGGCAATTTGTGGATGTCGCGCCAAAAAATTGGCCGTCTTTGGCCGCAAACCAATCATCGAGCCATTTTTTGGCTTTTTCGTGAGAATTGAAGCGCTGCTCGGAAAGTGCGTGGCCCATCGATGCAAACAAATGATAATCGGAAGGCGCCAATCGTACGTCTCCACCAATTCCCGGATCGCTCTTGTTCGATGTGGCGGTGCATTGTCATCAAGAAAAATTACTTTGTGACGCCGATCGGCATATTCTGCTCATTTTCGGTGTATAGCGCTGTTCAAATCGGCCAATCGTCGTTGGTAGCGTACACCGTCAACTGTTTCACCTGGTTTTAATAGCTCGTACCAAATCATACCACGCTGATCCCAGAAAACACACCGCATTGTCTTGCGGCCGAAGCGATTTGGTTTGGCTGTTGTTTTTGGTTTGTGGCCGGGGGGACCTTACGATCGTTTACGCTTGGGACTGGAGAAATACACCCGTTTTTATCACTCGTAACGATTCGATGCAAAAAAGACTTCCTTTTGAACCGGGAGAGCAGCATTTCACAAGCGGTTGCACGATGTCCGCAAACCGTAGTTTGAAGGCACGAAATTCGACATTTTGAAGAGCGACAAAAATGCCTTGTTGTATGAAACGTAACACACAATGAATTGAATATTGTTGACAGATGAGAGATGAAAAAAACAAGACATTTAGGAATGTTTAAAAATACTCCTAACATCTATGGACTAATAGCTGAAAGTCTCATTTCATAGGTATACACCTGACAGTACACATTTTCCGTTTTTAAGCTCGAACCGACATGATCGCTTTGTTTTCTTTAATTTTTGTACGTATGTATTTATATATAAATCGCAATTATTCAAAGTGAAGAAAAACGCGTTGTAAGTCCAGCCATTCTCCAAACTCCTGACTGAGGCAGCGCTGCGCACAGAGTTGTATCTTAAGCATAAAATATCTGGTACTAGTGTCAATGAGTATATATTCTCTGATACTTTAAATGTAGATTTATGTGCGAACCCTGAATTTTGGATCTTCTAAAACAGGTTCTCCTTTGTCAAGCGACGTACTCGGGTATTAAGAAAATTTCGGGTGCTCAACAAATTGCATTTGCGTTCATCAGAGCTAATTTAGTATGCACCTGTGAATCCTTCTAAGTCCAATTATTTGCCCTTTTTGCTTGTCCCAGTCCAGATTTTTTGTTCTGCGGGTTTTATTTTTCTGTTCAAAGCGGTTTGTGTGCTTGACATATCCCGTATGAACCCACATCTCTTAGACGCCTTATAACTAAAAGTGGGATCAAATCAATAACACTACATAAATCTCTGCTACAAATATGTCTCCATTAATTTAGATTTTCCTGCCGGGCCTAAGCTCTTTTGCACACATACATATGTACACTGTGAATAAGTTAGCTCGAATTGGCAGCTGCGATAGCACCGAATAACTGGCACTTTTGGCATGCGACAACGTTGGTTTATGCTCCCTTGTCCAACTGTCTAGTACCTGACAGCGGCATTCGCTCATACAAAGTTCATGCTTACCTCTTTATATGTGTATATGTAAGTCCATACATACATATGTATATGTAAATGTAAGCACATACATAATAGGACTATGAATAAGTTCGTGCGGTTTTTTTTCGAAATTTGAAACTTTATTGACGTAAAATGGTTACAAATTTAATATTCAAAATATTGTCCATCGCTTACTACTACTTTTTCCCATCTTTCTGGCAATTCACGGATTCCCTTTGTGAAAAATTCGGTCGGTTTTGCCGCAATCCACGAATCGATCCATTTTTTGACTTCATCGTAATTACGGAAGTGCTGGTCAGCCAGGCCATGTTGCATCGATCGGAAGAGATAGTAATCGGATGGCGCAAGGTCTGGACTATACGGCGGGTGGGGTAGGACATCCCATTTGAGCGTTTCTAAGTATGTTTTGACCACTTGTGCAACATGTGGCCGAGCATTGTCATGTTGCAAAATAACTTTGTCGTGTCTATCGGCGTATTGCGGCCGTTTTTCTCGCAGTGCTCGGCTCAAACGCATCAATTGTCGTCGGTAGACATCCCCCGTAATCGTTTCATTCGGTTTCAGTAGCTCATAATACACAACACCCAGCTGGTCCCACCAGATACACAGCATAACCTTCAGGCCATGAATATTCTGCGCCGACGTCGATGTTGAAGCATGGCCAGGGTATCCATACGTTGCCCGACGTTTTGGATTGTCGTAATGGACCCACTTTTCATCGCCAGTCACAATTCGATGCAAAAAACCCTTTCTTTTGTGCCGTTGAAGCAGTTGTTCGCATGCCATAAAACGGCGTTCAACGTCTCTTGGCTTCAATTCATACGGCACCCAATGGCCTACCTTTCGGATCATTCCCATGGCTTTTAAACGTTTGGAAATGGTTGATTGATCAACTCCCAAAGTTTTTGCAACCTCTTCTTGCGTTTGAGCCGGATCTTGATCGAGCAATTCCTCCAATTCGGTATCCATGAACTTTGGCGGCGCACCCTCGCGTTCTTCGTCTTCCAAGCCAAAATCACCACTTTTAAAGCGTGCAAACCACTTCTGGCACGTTCGCTCAGATAGAGCATGCTCACCATAAACTTCCACCAAGATACGATGACTTTCGGCTGCTTTTTTCTTCATATTAAAATAATGAAGAAGAATTCCCCGCAAAAACACATTATTTGGCACGAAATTCGACATTTTCAAGTGTGGTAAAAATATTGTTGTTTACGCTTCAAATAAAAAACTTATACTGACGTTTGTGCCTTACGACAGTAGCTCTCCAATGAATGTTTGGAAATGTGGATCGATGGAATAATAATCAAGTTACGCCATCTGTTGTAAAACCGCACGAACTTATAAATAGACCTATTATGTATGTACATCTACAATACAATACATACAAGCATTTGTGTATTTGCATTTGACTTTTCACTGCTTCGGCAAATATTTGATTTTCCAGCGAACAGCTAGAAATAATCGTAGGCACACACATATTTACATATATGTGTATGTTTAGTAATATGTAACATATTTGTGAATTTAGTTGGGAAAATACGCGTATAGTACTTATGAAGAGAATGTTGAAATGCCCGGCTGGAAACCGACACCTGACGTTATGCCAGCTGCGTGCGTGATATGGAAAATCGGTGATGGCATTAAAGCGGACAGCAACTGTTGCGTTTATCAGACTTCCTTTTGCACGCATGAGCTCTGCATGACATGTCACTCTTCATGTCATGCAAACTAAGTTGCTTTTTTACAAGAAATAGAGCTATTACTGCTTTTCTCGATGACTTGTTATGCATGACATTCAGTATGACATACCATTTAGAGTGTCATGCTGCATAATAAGGCATAATTTGTCTCCCTCTTCAATGCATTAAAAGAAACAGAAAATGGCGAAGTTATATGGGACAATTTATTGGGAAATTTATAAAATATTAAGGGCAGCAGCCGGGTCCAGACGGAATCATCCCCGCTGATCTGCAGCATACAAGAGATATGATCGCACCTATACTCGCCCTAATCTTCAACGCGGCGATACGACTCAATTATATCCCCAAAAAATGGGCAGAAGCAAAAATGGCATTCATTCTCAAGGGAGGGAAAACCACACATACGAAATCGAAGGACTTCAGGCCGATTAGCTTATCATCCTTTCTGTTAAAAGCCCTAGAACGTTTACTAGATATGCATATCACAGGAGAAATTTGTAATAAGCTATCACTGTCCCAACACGAATACAGCAAAGGCAAATCAGTGGAAACAGCGCTCCACGCGCTAGTTGAGACGGTTGAGAAATCACTTCACTATAAAGAATACACCCTCGCTGCTTTTCTAGACATCGAGGGTGTCTTCAATAATATATATCCGGAGGCTATTACAACTTCGCTAACGGATATGGGAGTAAACAATGCGCTAGTCTCATTTATAGAACGAATGCTAACTGAGCGAATGATAAGCGCAAATCTAGGTGACACATTCACCAAGAAATTCCCGATCAGGGGTACACCCTAAGGTGGGGCTATCTCCCCACTTCTGTGGAACTTAACTGTCAATAATCTTTTTCAAGAACTTGAAAAAATGGGAGGAAAAATAATCTCATGCCGATGATATTGTTATAGAAGGAGAAATAATCAAGGGGAAACACCTTCCAACATTATGCAATCTTCAACAAAGATCCCTCAACAGACTAACACTTTGGTGTAAAAGTCGAGGACTTGAATTAAATCCGGAAAAACACGGATCTGATACTATTTAGCAGGAAACATGAAAAACCTGCTCTTAAACACATAATCCTAGGAGGGAAACCACTTAGAGTAACAGAAAAGGCGAAATATTTAGGACTTGTACTGGATAGGAAGCTTATTGGGGCCTCACAGTCGCAGATAGAGTACGCAAATCTATGATGGCATTGTACTGCTGCGGAAGGTTAATTGGAAAGAAATGGGGATTGAAACCCAGAATGATACACTGGCTGTACACAGCAGTGGTTAGGCCTATTCTCTGCTATGGTATTGTATATAATATGGTGGAATGCCCTTGAGAAGGGGGTGAACATCAAAAAACTTGACAAGGTTCAGAGACTAGCATCTGTTCTCATAACTGGTGCGATGACAACCACACCATCGAAAGCATTATATGCGACATTAAACTTCCTGCCAGTAGACCTGCAAGCAAAATATATCGCTCGTAGCACTGCAAGAAGGTTGAACATTCTAAGTAAGTGGTCAAATAAAAGTCACGGTCATGGCAAAATCCTGGCTGGCACTTCGGAGATTCCCGGATTGATGGACTATGTACTCGCGCCCACACTTGCCATTACAACGTTCACGACTCTCCTACCCTCAAGGGAAGAGTGGGAACGGGACGATGTAAGACCGGGCGAGTCTATCCATGTATACACAGATGGCTCAAAGCTCGAGGGCAGAGTGGGCGGAGGTGTATGCTCCGAGCATCTGGGGATCGTCTTCAGTTTTCGGCTCCCCGACAACTGTAGTGTCTTTCAGGCCGAACTGATGGCGAAAGCCGCGACACTGGTACAGTGTGATGCGATATCTGGAAATGACATCTACATTTTCAAAGATAAATTCCCTCACAAAACAGCCGACAACCTCCAAGGTAGCCATGAAATGCCGCACATCTCTTAATGAGATGGCTGAGTCATTTCGCTTAAAGATAATATAGGTTCCTGGCCATCGCGACATCTAGGGTAACTGTAGAGCCGGTGAACTAGCGAGACTCGGCACCAAGTTGACTGATGAGTACATAGACAATGACATAGGCATACCCTGACTAACATGTAAGCTACTTATCTTTGAGAAAATCGTAAGGAAAGCAAACGAAAGATAGCGTAATAAGCCACCTGCAAAATCGCCCATCAACTTTGGCTGACTCTTAGTGCTAAACGCACAGAATATTTGCATCCCAAAGGATGGGTGTGCAAGCACATGACTTCTGTAGAAGTTGTCTGGATGAGGAAGAGGAAGAGACAATTTTACACCTTCTGTGTCATTGTCCTGCTCTATTCAGACGGAGATTTGCTATTCTAGGCAGACAATTTTTTAACGAATTGGAAGATCTCAGTTCCGCAGAAATAGGAGGTATTCTAAAATTTTTGAAAAGCACACACTGATTTTAGGAGAAATAGTGAAAGCTCCCCACGCGGCATCACAATGGGCTATGAGCCTAGCCTGAGTGTGTCCCACAGAACAACCGCTTCGACCTAACCTAACCTAAGGGCAGCAGCTCCTCCAGCACTCTAAAATTTTCCATTTTTTTGCCTTTTAATTCATTTACAATCTAAAGAATATCTTTTCAATGTTTTAAGCTTAATAGAAAGTCTAAAAAGCCACTATAAAGTATGAGGGTAGAACGAAAACTTTAATCGCGTTTTTCTCGAAATGCATTTTTTTCCGTTAACAAATCATACATATTTTTAAATTTTTTTTTATAACGTGATTTCCAACTGGAGTTTTACGCCATATATATATGTAGAAATAAGTAGAAGAGCAAAATACTAACATATCCACGTGTTTGGTATTGAAATGCTGTATGTTAAGCAGCAGTACGGCACCGGTCACAACGTTTCTAATATTTATTATATGCCTGCATCTATATGTGCTCCTCACCTGAATGCCAATGACATGTAGTTGTATAGAATTGTGGATAGGTGTACACCTATATAATTGGGCACGAACACACATACACATACATACATACAGATGTGTACCTTTAGTTGGATGCATTGTGGTTATCTTTGAGCGCGGCTTGTGCCAGCTATGCGCTTCACCAATGTTGTATGTATGTATTTGTGTATACAAAATTAGTTGTGGCATGTTGTTGCAAGCAAATGTAAATGTGTGCCTACAATATACATATATATATTATATAAATACATATTTGCACATATGAAGTGCTATATGTTTCTCGTATGACATTCACTCCAGCGTTTGCTTGTAATTCACCACCTCCAATGCGAGCTTAAATATTTGTTCATCAGTTCAAGAGCGTGTGTGTAAGCGTGAATTGAATTATCAAAATGAATTACACTGGTAATGCCCACCTATCGGATGGAGTGGCACACGTGTCCAAAGCAAATATTGGCTATAATTTTATCTTCTGGTATGCCATATAAATATTTATGAGTGTCATCAAATTAGTGTTCGGATTAAAAATTCAAGTACATACATACATATGTATATTTATACAGCGCTTTATATTAAAGTTCTTTAATGGGGGTATAATTACAGTTAGTTAAAAACTAGAAATTCTGCACTTACGGTATGCTGAATTGGATGGTGGTAATCTTTTCTAAAATTTGAAAAAAAAAATGTTTTTGAAGTTGCCTTGAAGTGTTCTCTGTAAGTCCATCGAAAATCTTTTCGTTCATACTGCTCACAGTAGCAGTTATATTAGACATATAATAAGATCGTAAAGGGTGGTTAAATTTCAAGGGCCGGTGCTGATTTAGAATAAAGTACAATTTTTGAGGAAATTATTGTCATTTCTCTTTATTGTGATAATATTGGTATAGCTCATTTACGTATGAAATAAAATATCGGCCAAATGGCCACCGCGTCTTCAGCAGCACACCTCCAAAAACCAGCAAATGCAAATAGTTCCTTATCTAGTTACAATGAGATCATATGACGCGATACTGATTCGTAAAGTGTTTCCTGATTACCGAAAACATATTATTAAAAATCAATATTATTGAAATAATATTTATAAACATCCATCATCATCATCAGACATCAGAGCTTTAGCTTCATTCACAATTTTCTTCCAGGCGTCACAATTTTTGGCTAGGCGTCCTCGTGCTTTTGAAACCAGCGGATTATAAGTGGTAGTGGTCAAGGTTTTTTGCGGGTGCTCATTGTTCATGTGTTCAATATGACCCAACCAACGTATTCTGTGTGATTTAATGTGTTTAATAACATCTTCTCCTTTCCATAAGGATTCGTCGTTGTACCGTATTCTATATGTGCCACCACTTTTTCGCAGTGGTCCAAAGGTCTTTCGGTGTATTTAACATTCGAAAATTTTTAATAAATAAAAATTATTATTAAGCGTTTTTAAATTTATATTAAAAATGACTTTCTATTACCCGAAAATTGTCCGAAGCTGTTGTCACCGTAACATCTTATTGAAATCTGAAAATTTGGGAGCAGGTAGCCAGATTTAGACCTTAGAGTAGGTAGTAAATTTCTGTGAATTCAATATCTTTAATGTATCCCACACAAAGCGAGCTGTGCGAAATTGCGTACCGTCTTGCAGAAACACCACACGACTGTAGATGTGCCTGACTAGTAAATTAGAGTGATTCTACTATGTGAAGTGACCCAAATGTTTTGGGCATGGACTTCAGTTTTTCTGAAATTTAGATTATTTGTAGGCTTTAGTATAATAATGTAAACTGAGGAAATTTTGAGAAGAATTTAATAATTTTGTGATTTTTTCAATGTACATATATTTTTTCGTACGTAATTTTTAAAGTCAAATATCTCCGGTTCTTTTTAAAATTTTTTCTTATTTTTTTAAGGTAAAATATTCTCTCATAAAAAAAATTGTTTTCAAGAAATTTTTGCATATTGTTCAAATTTTTTGAGAAAAATATTTTTTGTTTTATTTAAAATTTTTGAGGAAAAATGGAGTTTTTTTAGTTTTTAAGAAAAATATTTTGATATTTTGTTCAAAATGTTATATTGTCTTAATTTTTGAAAAAAAAAGTTTTATATTTTGTTCAAAATTTTTCAGAATATTTGTTTTATTTTTTCTTAATTCTTGAGAAAAAAATAAAGTTTTAAAAGCAATTTTTTTCTAGAAATTTTCAACAAAAACAAAAATTTTGATTTTGTCTTATCTTTGTAGGATAAAATATACTGTTTAACAAAATTTTTTGGAACAAATTTCTACGGTTTCTTCAATATTTTTTAAAACAAATTTTAATTTTTGTTAAAAACTTTTAGAAAAAAAATTTTATGTTTTGTTCATAATTTTTGTGAAGAAATGTTTTTATTTCTTGTTCAACATTTTTGAGAAACATTTTTTAATAGCTCCTAATTTTTTAGGATAAAATATACTTTCAAAAACAAATTTTTTGGAAGAAATTTCAAAAAAAAAAAAAACAGAAGTCTTTATTTTGCCTTTAGTTTTGAGAATGAAATATTCTTAAAAAAAATGTTTGCAACAAATTTCTACATTTTCTTGAAAATTTAAAAAAAAAAATTTGTATGTTTTGTTCACAATTTTTGAGAAAAAATTTTTTTTTCTTGTTAAACATTTTTTGATACAATTTTTATATAGTCTTGATTTTTTGGCAGGAAATATACTTTTATAAACAAATTTTTAAACAAAAACAAACAATTTTGTTTTGTCTTAATTTTTTAGAATAAAATAAACTTTTCAATAAAAATATTTGAAACAAATTTTTACATTTTCTTGAAAAGTTTTGAAAACAATTGTTATATTTTGTTCACAATTTTTGAGAAAAATATTGTTTGTGTTCTTAAATTTTTTTTTTAAATTTCTATATAGTCTTGATATTTTAGGAGGAAATATACTTTTATAAACCAATTTTTAAACAAAAACAAAAAATTTTTTTTTGTTTTAATTTTTCAAGATAAAATAAACTTTCCATATAAATGTTTGGAGCAAATTTTTACATTTTCTTGAAAATTTTTGAAAAAAATTGTTATATATTGTTCACAATTTTTGAGAAAAAATATTGTTTTTCTTGTTAAACATTTTTTGATACAATTTTTATACATTCTTGATTTTTTGACAGGAAATATACTTTTATAAACAAATTTTGTGGGAGAAATGTTTAAAACAAAAACAAAAATTTTTTTTTACCTTAATTTTTTATGATAAAATAAACTTTTCAATAAAAATGTTTGGAGCGAATTTCTACATTTTCTTGAGAATTTGTGAGAAAAAGTGTTTATATCCTGTTAAAATTTTTTGAAGATTTTTTTATTTTTTTCAAAATTTTTGAGAACATTGAGAAATTCTTAATTTTTTAGACTAAAATATACTTAAAAAAATGTTTGCTACTAAATCAAAATTTTTTATTTTTCTTTAGCTTTTTAGGTTAAAATATACTTTTTAAAAATAACTTTTTGCCAGAAATTTATACATTTTGTTCAAAATTTTTGAGAAAGAAATTTGTTTTTTTTGTTTATTTTTTGTGTGTTTGTACAAAATTTGTGAATTTTGTTTATATGTTTGTGTTCAATATTTTTGAAAAACCTTTTTTTTAGTCATTCACAGTAAACACCCGTTCACATTTACTTTTTTGTGTGTTTTATCCATTAATGGCTGAGACAATTCTCAATAATCCCTTGAAGTAACATAGTGGGATTCCATTAACTTTTAGAGTCATATTCACTGGCTCGCTGCACATACTCGAAAAGTTAATGGAAAAATTGAAGATGATGTCTAGGAAACTTAGATCACATGTCATGGAATCGCTCTGTAATCGATTCAAGTAAGTAATCTAGTAATAAAATTCTCTCACTATCACTGAAAATGATAGCCCTAATCTTCACTTTGAATCTTTTTTGGTGGCCTTCCTTTGCTTTTTATCCATTGCATCTAATATTTTTTATGTGCACACCATTCTGATGTATCCAAACTTCTTCTGCGGTAAAGTCTAATTCACTTTAACGCAACATAAAAAACATTTAAACTCTAAAATTTTCCCTGCTTGTGGGCATTCGTTGTACCCAATGCGCACGAATTTTTTTTTCTAGTGCACTAAAATGCAATAAAATTTCTTCGTTTCATTCTTTGTTAGTCTGCAGTTCTCCGCTATTTGTCAAAAATAAAAATCTGTTTTGGTCAAAACTAATTTTTCCACTTTTTGGACTTCTTCTTCAGTAACTGAATGACCTTTGGTAGCTTTTACAGGCCCCACCGCCTTATTGAAATAGTCTTACCCATGTTGTCCCCATCGCATATGAAGATGGGGAATACGCAAGTATCTGTGGAATTTTTGCGAATTTGTTTCGGCTTATTTTCTATGCTAAAAATGGATTTAATCACTCAGTGCTCCAAATAGCGAGATTTCCAATTTTCATTGGACTTGGGATTGTTGCTTGCTTGAATGATAACTTTTAATGAACTAATAAATAATAAAAGAAAAAAAACCATAGGTTTGGGATGAAAAGCTTGTCGGATTTTTATAATTTTTGTATAAAGTTTGAGACTTAGATTTATATGGTCGTTATTAGATAATGATCCAAACTTTTATAAGAAAAAATAATGAGCATTCAAAAAAAAAGGGAAAATAGACAAAGCTGTTTGAAATGCTTAGTTGCGTGTTGCGTTCTCGGTCTACATACCTACATATAATATAATATAATGAGGCTATTTCTTAGTATTTCTTGGCTTGCTCCTTTTACGTAACCTAATCGAACTTAGTACTAATTTAGGTAAACCTAGATTCGTTTAAAACGCAATTTTTCTAGTGCATTTCTTCATAGCAAATAACATAACAAAAGAGCATTTTTATGCCAGCTTAAAAATAAAAACACAAAAGCAGATTTTTTGTCGCAAAAATTCCAGTGACAAAGGAAAAACAGCTGATAAAACTGCCGTAAATATTTAATTAACTGAATATAGTAAACATTTGTACATCTGTATTCACAAGCATGCAAATATTTATGATGTTCATACTTATCACAGAACGGTGTGCCAGCAAGCGAAATAATTGAAACAGATATTGCAAAATAATGGCAACATTTTAATCGTAAAAGTTCTACTTAAGCAACACAAAGTAGACAGCAAGTAGACAGTAAAGTTAAGCAAGGAAAGCAAAAACAAATAACCAAAAAAATGTTTTCTTAAATATTTAATCTGTCAGCCAAGAAGCGACCATATCGAAATGCGCCACAGCTAAGCAATAGCAAAGAGTGTTGCCGTAAAAGGAATCTTGCAAGCGGTTCAATAGCTGATATGATGAAAATGAGGCCATAAAAGTGTGCTCAAGTTTGTTTGCTGGGTTGAGATGCTTTGTATTTTTTGTTAATTTAAAACCAAATAAGAATTAAAATATACCCAAATATGTGGACTTGCTCTTTGTTATCGAGACTGATGTTTTTCCATTGTTTAATAGCCGCTTTGTTTTATTATAAGAATTTCTTAAACAACTGTTCAAACATTAAGTGAAAAGATTGGCAGTGGATTTCTGCACCAAGTGATGTTATGCCCTAAATTTGATAGCTTTGTTGAAAGAAATAAACAAATAAATGCACCTTTTCCACATTTATTTGGCCTTATTTTGTTGCCATACAAATGCTTTGCTAAAATTAGCCTAACCTTGAATAGCTTAACTTGGCGTAAGTTCAATCGAAAAATTACCAAATGTCATATGTGTTAATAAAGGGTCTTTTAAGTTCGGATCTCTTTTTAAACCGTACTCCGTTTCGACAGGTCTCACAGTTCCTTCGTGTCTGTTCTGGCAGCTGAGTGATTCCATGTCAAGCGATGCAAGTATTTTGGTTCACAAAGCTCCAAGCTCTGAACCTCCGATGCTAGTGGCGAGTTAGTTTGTGAGTTTATATAATAAATACATTGTTATGTAAATTTATAATAAAATTAAAAATACAATAAAAATATTTTGGACAATTTTTGCAAATTTTTCTGAAAATTGATTTATTTGTAGTCGTAAGAAGTGAACTGGAAAAAATTACAAAAAGAAAATTTGATAATTTTTTTTGGTATAGACTTTTGTAAATTGAAAGGAATTCGCCTATTTTCAAAATTTAAAAGAATAAAATTTATAAAAAATTAATTTGTTTAATTTTTCCAAAAACAAATTCTGTTTTATATATTTTTTTTGTACGTTTTCTTATTATTATGTTATTTTTAACATTTAAAAAAATAAAATTTGTAAAAACTAAATTTATCTAACTTTTCCAACAAAAGTTTTTTAAATATTGTTTTTTTGACAATTCTTTTATTCATTTTTTTTGGAAAAAGTTGATTTATTTGTTAAAAATTTCGAGCAAAAGTTTTTTCGTGAAGAAAATTTATGTGCTTGTTGAAAATTTCTGAGAAATTTTGTTTTTCTATTTTTGAATTTCTTTTCTTTTGGTACTACAAAGTTGCAAATTTTGCTATAGATTTTTTTAAATTCAAACAAATTCGATTCTTTTCAATATTAAAAAAACTAAGATTTGGTAGTATAAAAGGTATATAAAAATTTTTTTTTTCTACAAATTTTTAGTATGTTTAAAAAAAAGTTAATTTAATCGTTAAAAATTTAGAGAAAAATTTGTTTTTTGCAAAATTTTTTAATCTGTTTTGAATAAAAACGATTTCATATGCATTTAAATTTTTTGGAAATTTTGTTTAGAAAATCTTTTATTCGGTTTTGAAAAAAATTTTGAAGTATTTGTTGAAGATGTCGAGAAAAAATTTTTTTTTGAAATTTTTTAATTTAAAAAAAAAAAATTTTATTTGTTACAAATTTCTGGGAAATCTTGTTTTTTTATTTTCGAAAATTAGACACACTGAAATTTCTTTTTTTTTACAATGTAGCCAATTTTGGTATAGAGTTTTTTAAATTAAAACAAATTCGGTTCGTTTCAACGTTTGAAAAAGTAAAAATTTTTAGCATAAAATATTAAAAAAATAATTTTTTTAAAAAACGTGATTTATTTTTAAATAATATTTTATATTAAGAATATACAAAATTTTGACAAAAAGTTTGTTTTTGAAAATTTTCTTTTATGTTTTTGAAAAAAAAAAATGTTTTTTGTAAAAAATATTTGCGAAATTATGTTTTTTTACTTTTGAAAATCAGCCACACTCAAATTTCTTTTCTGTTTTTTTTTTTGAGGTTTGTACAATGTTGAAAATTTTGGAATGGAGTTTTTTTAAATCCAAACAAATTCAGTTATTTTCAGCATTCAAAAAAGTAAATTTTTTAGTGTAAAATATTGAAAAAAATGCTTAGTATTTTTTGGGGAAAAAATTGATTTATTTATTTTTTTTTTAATTTCGAGAGAAAGTTTTGTTTCCGAAATTTTTGTATTAATTTTTTTTTTATTTATTGTTTTATTTATTGTTTTGGTTTGTAAAAAATTTTGTTTTTGTCAGAAAATTCTGGGAAGTTTGGTTTTTCTGTTTTTGAAAATCTGCCACACTCAAATTTCTCTTTTGTTTTAGAGTTTTTTAAATCGAAACAAATTCGATTCTTTTCATCATTTAAAAAGTAAAGTCTTTTAGTATAAAATATTGAAAATAAAAAAAATGTTAATTATTGCTTTGGTAAAAAATTGGCTTCTTATTTTTTTAGTTTTGAGGAAAAGTTTTGTTTGGGAAACTTTCTCATTTTCGTTTTTTGGAAAAAAATTATTTTTTTGTCAAAAATTTCTGGGAAATTTCGTTTATTATATTTTTGAAAATCAGCCACATTCAAATTTGCGCATATTTTTTTTTTTTGAGACTTATACAATGTTGAAAATTTGGTATGGAGTTTCTGAAATTGAAACAAAATTCAACATTTAAAAAATTACAAAATTTATTTACAAAAATTAAAAAATTTATGTACTAAAATTAAAAAATTTATTTACAAAAATTAAAAGAATTATTTACAAAAACTAAAAAATTTATTTACAAAAATTTAAAAATTTATTTACAACATTTTTTTTTAATTTATATTAGAATTAAATTTTTTTTTTTTTTTGTTAATAATTGTGAGTTTTTTTAACTTTTTTTAATTGTTTTTTAGGAAAAAATTGTACTTCTGTGTTAAAAATTTCTGTAACAATTTTGTTCTATTTTTGAAAATCATCGCACTCAAATTTCTTATTTTGTTTATTCATAGCTGAAACTTATCTTTATTCAGTAGTCTCTAAAAGTCCCATCGTGGGATTCCCTATCTTTTCGAGTTACGTACAAATACGTACAACGATTCAGTGGAAAATCGGTGTAAAATATCGCTCTAGTGAAGCACTTGTATTCGTATGCGTAAATGTTAATAAGAACCGAAGATAATTATTTCACCTGAAAAACCTCTGTAATAAAATTTTCAACGTTGCATACATTTCCAAATTATAAAATATTGTCGAATTTATTTCTACAAGCCTTGTAGGCTTGACGCGCGACTGTGTACGAGTAGCTCAAAAAACAAAGATTACTATTTCATTTTAGTAAAAAGTTCTCTTTTTTCTTTCTTGTTTTCGAAATTATGGGCCAGAAGTCAAGATTGGGATGTTCTCTTTCCTTTGGATGCTTTATTTTCTATCGAACTTAGTCTACATAACTCACCTGGCAACACATCCACAAATTGGCGTACAAATCATTTTATATTCATTTCATTTTATTTGCATTTTATATAACCACAAACTTTGTTAAAAATATAAAAAGCCATGCAACAGTTGCTCCATTGACAGCGACACAAAATGCCTGTCACATTCGACACTTATAGTCTCACAACCATTAACGAGTGACATTTATGCAGTCAACGATTTCAGGGGCATCAACATAAGCGCCAAACATCTCCAACGGAATTATATTGACAAGTTATGTGTGTATGCCACATACACACATACAACCGTACAAACACACTTGTACATGCCCTTTTGATTGCATTGATGCTGTGAAGTCAGTCAAATTAATTAATCGTTTTGCAGTCAGAAATCTGCGGTACCCAAAGCAAATGCGCAACAAAAGCTGTAGCAGTATATAACAATAACAACAAAAACAACAAGCAATCACTATTGACGCATTGTAAACCGCCAATTCGGACATCTATTAATTAGACCATATGCCCCAAATGTAGAGGGGGGGGGGGGGGGGGGGGGCAGCAGCAACTAGATTTACTATATACTCGTATTTTACATGCACACATACACCCCGCGACAAAACGATAACGCATCAACTTTTGGTCGCTTTTTATAATTTTAATTGTTCAATGTCTTATAATCTTGCCTCTTTGTCTTATAAATCCAGTCTAAAAATTTTATAAAAAAAAACTAAAAATTCCATAAACACTTTATGCCAAGTTCACGGGTTTTGAAATGAATTTATTTATAGACGTTTTGTATGCAGTTTTATAGCTTATTTAATTCTAGTACAGTAAAGTGCAAGTTTAAAGTTATTCACAAAATTTGTTGATTTTTTAGAATTCTTTTCCGTGATATTTACGAGAAGAAAATTTTCTGTATATTTGCAACATGGAGAAAATTCGCAGCGCCGTCTGGGGAAAAAATTATGAAAAATCAAGCAAAATAAGCAAAAGGTACTGAAATTTAAATAACATATAAAACAACTTACAAAATTTTTTTCTATTGTAATGAAGAGCCATGAATTATAAAGAAAACTTTGTGGAATTTTTTAAATTTTTAAATGAAGTTTAAGCTTCGATTTATATAGTTTATGTTAGTTTTTTTATATTCATAAAAGAAAATAATAAACATTCAAACAAAACAAAAGCAAAACAGACGAAGCAGACGCTGTTCCAAATATTCATGTGTTACCTCACAGATATATGTAAGTATATGTGCAACGTTTTTTATACCGATATCTTTCCTGATAGTAACGGTACATTTTTGTTTGGTATGCCAAAGTCTGTATTTGCAATCCAACTAACTATTCACTTACAAAATTCTTCTTTAGTCATTATTCATAGTACCGTTATTACAAATTTGTGTTGCGAGATTTGGTTTTCATATGAAATAATTGTGCAATCAGAGTTCAGTATTGATTTGGGAACCATAGAGAGAAAGTTATAAAAAAATAGATTACTTCTTTTGAACAAAGAATAATTGAATTATCGATGGGATAATCTAAAGAATGCCACGTGGAAGACATTTATCCGACGAAGAGCGTGCTAATCAGAGCAGAAAGGGCTAAGTGAAAGTGGCAAAAGTATACATGAAATTGCTGCTAGAGTAAATCGGTATAGGAATACCATGAGTAACTTTCTTAAAAATCTAGAAACATATGGTCAACTCAAACGAAGTGGCAGGCCGACTAACATCGACAGCAGATGCAAACGAGAAATTCGTCATCTGGCTGCTCAAAAAGAAATGTCATACAAGGAAATCAAACACCATTTAAGTCTTAAGATCACCGCTAGACGAGAACATCAAATTTTGCTCGAGGACAGAACACTTAAATATTGTTTGCGGGAGGCGGTACCAAGACTATTAGCACGCCACATTAAGACTCGTTTAGCATTTGCCGGAAAATAATATATAAATTTTGGACTAACGAATTCCGAAACGTTGTATTTTCGGACGAAAAAAAGTTCAACTTAGATGGTCCAGATAGTTGCCAAGAACATTGGCGGGACCTTAGGTAACCACGTCAAACGCGCCATAACCGGAACCACTGTGGCGGGTCTTTGATGATTTGGGCCGCTTTCGGACATGGTGGAAAATCTACAATATGTTTCATTACGACAAGAACCAACGCAGAATTTTATGTTAAAATATTAGAGGAAATTCTCATTGAGTTTGCGGGAAACATATACCGAAACGACTGGGTTTTCCAGCAAGACAACGTCCTAATCCATACGGCTCGTTTAACCAAGGTCTGCGTATCGTCAAGAAAAATTTCAGTTCTGGATTGGCTAGCACTAAGTCCCGATTTAAACTCAATTGAGGATCTTTGGGGAATATTGTCGGCCCGTATTTATAAAAATTTTCAGCAGTTTGAGACAATCAAAGACCTGGAAGGTGCTTTAGTGTAAGAGTGGGATAAGATAGGTGGTTTCACTCTTCACAATGGAAAACATATTAATTATTAGAAAATCGAATGTTTTAGATACGTTGAAAAGAAGTGCAAAGAAAGGTCAATGCACATATACTTATTTCATATGAAGTTATTTTAATTTCTTTTTTAATTTAATGAGTTTAGTCAAGTTGAATTTTTGTAGCATAATTTTTTGTTCCTATTTTTCCTAAATATATATTAAAATTATTGGTTGAAGCTTTCTCCAGCTTCTTTATAGTTTTTCGTTTGTAAATACCCTTGCACATATACTTATTTTTGTGAGGTATTATTTGGCGCAGCTTCTGTGTGCATAGGGGAATGCAAGAAGGTACTGTGGGTGTAGGTCCTACAACAAATAATTAATAGGGTTGATATACTGTAAGTATATGCAAGTATACATATACATATATATATATATGTATTTTATATTATATGTATATATGTATGCTCGATCGAAATTACTTGTTTTTGGTGCAACCACATCGATACAGCGATAACAAATTAGTAGCTAAAATGTTGCAGTAAAGGCGGAGTAAATGCCGGAAAATTTATAGCGCAAAGGGGGCTGCGTAGAAGTGGCTTACAAATTGCCGCTCGCGTGGATTAAGTGGCGCTTTGCTGTCTAATTATCGCTGGCAATTGAGCGATATATAAATGTAATTACTGAATCGTGTAGTGCCCGCATACTTATCAGTATTTTAGTAGTTGCCCGGCAGGAAAATGCAGTACTACTAAACTGGTTAGCAAAAAAAAACAAAAGATTTAAAAATTATAAAATTATATATATATATATATAAATATATATATAGCACTTGTATTCACAAATATCTACTACTATCCGAAAATCACTCGATGTAGTCATCACATCATCATCACCGCATAGAAATGTCGCAATTCGTTACATGAGCGGCATAATGGTCCGCGATTAGCATAATTCTGAACTAAAAATTTGCTTCAAATTAGTTGAAGTTTTTCCGGCAGGATATGCGCGCACCCACACATGTACATGTGCCCACTACATATATCATTTATGTGTAAACGTAAGTTGTGTAATTATCAAACCTAATTGGTAGTTGCAAGTGGCACACAAATGTGGTCAGAGGCTGGTTTAAACCTAGCTACTAGCTGTATTTACATGCGTCTGGCATCCATGCAAAGCTGATAATATTAGTGATAGGCTGGCGTATATACTCGCATATATTTTTTTTAGGAATTTATACCAAATTTATCCCTTAATTTATGGTAAGCATTTCGTGGTTTGTATTGTTCCAGGTGAGCTGGTATTGAAAATGAGTAAAATCACCACGTCCGCCGGTGATTATCAGAAATTTAAGCAATTAATAATGCAAACCTGCCTAAAATTAGTATATGCAAATGCCATCCAGAAAGCAGTAAGCTCATTTAAGAATGAAAGAAAAATTAGTGCAGTATCGCCTTTTTGTAAACATCTATAAAATTCCTTTTTTTCTTCCTAGCTATGATTGTGAGAAATTCTGATATAAATACCTTAACTATTTCTTCTATAATATGCAGTTTTAATTCTACGGATGTAGGGCAAAATTAGTTAACCTGTCGGAAGATTTATGATGTTGCAAATGGCGTCGTATGTGAAAATAAAGGTCTCCATCATTCAAATTCATTTTGTTTTTTGTTGTTTCATGCTCTTTATTTCATTCTAAATTTAAATACTTACAATGGCATAATAATAAGTACAGAGTGTTTGAGAGAAAAACTCTGCGCAAGACTTTTGTGCCTTTGTACGTTGGTGGCGGCGAGTATCGCAAGCGATGGAACGATGAGCTGTATGAGCTTTACGACGACTTAGACATAGCGCAGCGAATAAAGATCCAAAGGCTACGTTGGCTGGGTCATGTCATCCGAATGGATACAAACGCGCGAGCTTTGTTAAACTCGGCCAAAATCGCGTAAGCGGTTATCGCTTCAATGAAGAAGAAGAAGAGATTGGTTTCAATGCGGATCATGTAATTCACCGTATTTGTAGGCAAATGTACCACTTTTCAATCAAGAAACGTAAAAACCTCTGGCTCAAATTTTTCTACACCTCAAAACTATGCACTATAAAACATAATCGATTTTGAGAGCGCAGCAAAGATCTTTAGTTTTCTAGAAATATAAATCTGACGTTTATTTGTATATTTTGGCCAAGTAACATTTATTGCTATTTTGGAATCGGCAAGCTTTAAATACAAATGATTGGTAAGAAAGTTTGTAGTTGGTGCGTACACCGTTTTTGGGTGTTTAGCCGGATCCCAGATATTTATACTCATTGACAGTCACTATATTTTCATTAAAACCACTTCCAATTGTATGAAGCAGGTATTCTTGTGCGCTTCCTACACACCATACATTTATACTTAGATAAATTATCTTTAAAGCCCCATTGAAAGCTGTAATGTCGTATTGCATCGACCATCTCCTGTAGGTCGGTCAAAGACTCGACAAGAAGCATTAAGTCCTCAGCTTACGTTAGAAGTTTAATGCAACGGTTAGGCACATTTATTCTACCGGGTAGAGGGTCGTTTAAGTCATTTAGGTATAAGGAGCAAACTAGGTCGGACTTAACAGACAAACTTGTTTAACTTTCGTTTCTTTGTAGCCTTTATACATATTTTTTGTTCTTTTTGAAGTGAAAACTTCTTTAGAATCGTTGGGACTGATTTGAGACTCGATGAAACGAAAAAGCGACACTACGAAGCGTTATATGTTGATATACGTATATGTGTGTGGCTGCTAACTGCTGAGCCACGCTAGTATAGTGAGTATTGTAGTATGTATACTGCACTGCCCATTACTTGGTTTGGTGTTTAGTTAAAGCGTCATACGTATGTATGTTTGTATGTATGCTAGTACGTATGTGTGCGCGCCTGTGTATTACGGAGCCACGGTGACCGAGAAGGCATTATGTATACCTATACTACACTACCTAATACTTGCTTAGACCAAGCGTCCTACGAATGTTTGTGTGTATGTTAGTACGTCTGTGTAATATACGCGTTACGACGCTCATAATAGCAACCGCGTGTGCTGTATTGCGTCCGTATTTTTATATTCGTAAATATTTTCATTTTTAAATATTTACCGCAATCGCAGGCGGTGTTGCAATATATCTCAATCAAAATGACGGTGCTCGTATTGTAACTCCCCAGATAGATCTGAATGCACAGCAACTAGAATCACTGTCTGTTCAGCTCTCTAAAGTGGGAGAAATATGTGCATGCGAAACCAGATTGAGCAATGGAAAAACAGTTTTAATTGTGGCAATTTATATTTCACTGAATCAATCAATAAATAGCATCACGGAATTCATTCATGAAAATTTAATAAAGTATACACCAGAAGTATCGCGGATACTTAGAAAAGATTACGATAAAGTTCCAATGATTTTAAGTGGCGATTTTAACGTAAATTTTGCATTGGACACAGCGGTTCCTTTAATTGACTTTCTCAATAGAACATTCAATTTACAAATGTGTAACAATCGTACTGAATCGACAACACGATCAAAAACAACAATTGACGCGGTATTTCAAAGATATGTTGTCAACATCGAATCCAAAGCATTTGTATCATATTTTAGCTATCATAAGCCACTCGTACCATTTGTTGAAATTGAAAACATTGAGGATGAATAATAATAAAATGAAGAAAATAAAATATGAACTTTATAGCAATATTATAATGAACCTATAATTATCCCGCTCCTAATGCTGCTTTCGTCTCATTCTCTCTCAGTTTGTTTTACCGAAGGTTTCACTTCTATCGCGTCTAACCGTTAGACTGGTATTTTTTTTTTATGAAATATACTTTTTAAAACAAAAAAATTTAATTCTAACTTTTTATGAAAAACTTATTTCTGTTGCCCTTTTGGTTTTTTGTGTAATTGCTGAGACTGTGCTCAGTAATCCCTGAAAGATTCACAGTGGATTTCTAATAACTTTTCGAATTAGGCAGGAAATCATTGAAATATTGCGAGTTTCAGCTTACTAATGTACGTAAAGACGCTTCGATCGATTTGCAAGGACTAAAAAATGATTCGTTTGCTTGTTTCTGGGGTTATGTATTTTAAAAATTAAACAAAAAATTCCAAAAATTTTGAAAAACTATTTTTTTTTTACAAAAATTTTTTTAGAAAAGTCGGGCTATGGCTATAAAAATTAAAAAAAAAAAATTTCCAAACATTTTGAAAAAAATATTTCTCACAAAAAATTTTATTAAAATGGTTGGGTTGTGTTTCAAAAATTGAAAAAAAAAAACATTTCCACAACTTATGAAAAAAAATATTTCTCACAAAATTTTTTTTTAAAATGATTGGGTTATGTGTTTCAAAAATTAAAAAAACAACATTTCCAAAACTTCCAAAAAATTCCAAAAAATGTTTCTTAGAAAAACTTCTTTTAAAAAGTTGTTTATCCTAAAAATTAAAAAACTTTCTCAATATTGTTAAAAAAAATTTGATCAAAACGTTTTTATAAATCTTATTTTATCCTAAATATTAAAAAAAAATTGCTTTTTTTTTGTTTTGCCTATTTGTGTGTTATGTGTTTCAATTATGAAAAAATATATTTCCAAAAATTAAAAAAAAATTTTTTTTCTCACGAGTCTTCTTTTAAAAAGTTGTTTATCCTAAAAATTGGAAAACAATATAGAGAAATTTTCAAAAAAAAAACCAGTTTTCTCCAAAAAATTCTTGTAAAAGAGTTATTTTATCCTAAAAATTAAAAAAAATTAGAAACTTAGAAAAAAAAAATTTCTCCAAAAACTTTTTTAAAAAATTTAATTTATTCTAAAAATTAAAAATTAAACAGAATTGAAAGACACACGTTTTTAAATTTTGAAAAAAAAATTTTCTTTTCCAAAAACTTCATATAAAAGGATTGTTTTATCCTAAAAATTAAAAAAAATTCGAAATTTAGAAAAAAAAAAATGTTTTCCAAAAACTTCTTCTAAAAAGTTTATTTTATTCTAAAAATTAAAAAACAGAAATGAGAAACAAATTTTTTTAAATTTTGAAAAAAAAATTGTGCTTATCCAAAAAGGTTTGTTTTATTCTTAAACTAAAAAAAAAATTGAAAAATGTTAAGAAACCGACTATTTTTCACTCGAACAGATTCCATACAAGAATTTCCGCCATTGAATGAGTTCCAAAACTTATTTTTTGTTTTTATTTTTAGTTTACTTCTCATTGTTACCAAGCCTATAAAGAAACCAATTTGAAAAATGTTCCGTAATGCCCAAATATCCAAATTACTTGGATCGCTTAACATGGATGCGCTCTATAGCACGAGACGACCATTTTAAAAATTAAAAATTTGCTCAAACTGATAAGTTACTAGAAAATAATGAAATTAACAAAAAACTAAAAGTTAAGAAAACCAAAATCCAGTGGAAGAAAGTGACGAATAGGGTCTACGATTTATAAACAAATGAATTTCTACCAACTTTACATTTTTCATTCTTCAAATTCCATTGCGAAACTATTTCCTGCGTCAACCAGTTTTCATTTTACCTCGGTAATTTATGAAAATTTTAATGCAGTTACCAATCGTTTTATTGTTATTGTTCTTAGCCAGCCACGTTGTATTGTAATTTGTGGCATGTTTGCTACTACTGTTGCAACATGCAGCCAAAAGCATTATTGCCTTTTATCTGCGCAACACTCCGCGCCGGTCAAATGCTTGTAATCACTGCGATTGCAGAATAATTCTCTGTATGACTGTTATTGTTGTTGTTGTTGGCTGGTGCTGAAGGGGTTTCGCGTTTTAATTGTGGTATTGATGGTTGGTGCTTGTATGGAGGACTTTATTTGTTCGAAGTTACATGGCCGAAAAGTGTGTGTGGGCAGTCATACACTGAACAGATTTATTTTTGCATACTTACCCTGCAGGTAAAAATACGAGTACTACTTGTGAAATAGGATACTAGCAGTGCACTTTGCAGCTCAACCAGTTTTTTCATATTAGCAAGTCGTATTTTTTACACGGCGATACCCTACGAAATGTAAATTTTTCAGCTATGAATCAACAAAATATGAGTTAAAATACCAGTTCATACGCGCCAAAAAAATCTATTTCGATATGTTATATATATATTACCTATGAATATATTAGGCCGGGTCGATTTGTGGGGAGGCAAAAAAATCGCCCATTGCTCTGTGAAAATCATATTCTAGGGATCAAAATAAGAAACTTTGCCGAAGGAACCATACCTCTTCTGAATTCTGATGTCCCCCAAATTGGGTCGAACTTTTTAGTTTCTTTTCTCATGTAAAGGCCAAAAATGGTGATATTTTGAAATTATTGTATGGGGAACCCCCCAGGGGAGTTCCAGGGGGTGTGCCACTGGCATGGGTGGATCGGCCGTCCAAAGTTAGTGGGGGTCGGTCATACATTTGGACTCGATTGGAGCACTCTAAATGGGTCAAAGTAAGATTTTTCGTTCGACCCGAATTGGGGGACATCAGAATTTGCTTTAGAGGTATGGTTCCTTCAGCAAAGTTTCTTATTTTGATCCCTAGAATACGATTTTCACAGAGCAATGAGCGATTTTTAAATCGACCTGCCCTAATATTTATATAATTCGGCATTCCGTTACCAACTTCTCATTAATCTTAATTACGCTTTTGTTCGAACCAGTCGTAGAATCTTGCCTTACCAATATCCACTAACCATCACAGTGCATAGGTGTATATACTTATATAGTCGAGTTTACGCTTTTTTATAAAAAAAAATCAGCTGATATACCGGAAAATTTATCATTTCACTACTGGCATCATCCTATTGTGCCCTATTCAATGACGAACTAGTATAATTTCTTCTATTGAATACCAGTACCTGAACTAGAATATTTACATATTAAAACAGTTTGGCCTTTCCCAGCTGGGCATTTTTGTAATGTGTAACTGTTTGATGTAAATTATAATTGACATTATCATAACTGCATTTTCATAACAAGGCCCATGCAGTTTTTTCAGATGTACCCTCAAGTATATTTATTGATATTTATATTCACACGTGCTTATGTATTCGTTTCCATGTTTGTGGTTTAAAAGTACACCTATACAAGTGCACTTACACGTATTTGATAATATTAATTTATATACCTGAGTAAATTGTCCGACTTGCATGTAATTCGCATCTCCTCGACATTTCATTATTGCATCAATGCGAACGAGCGTGTAATTTAAAAGTGATTTTGCAAGTTGCATCATTAATTAAAATCAACTTATTACATTTTTCAATTGCAAAGGGTAACGGCTTGCAGCAGCAATCGCAAATAAATTGAATTTTAACGAACTTTCTTTTATTCACAGAACAATCTGTATTTTTTTCTATTTAATGGAGGCCTTTGTTATCACGAGGCAATTAAGTATTTGAAGTCTTCATTTCAGGGAAGTAAAATTAAAATAGAAATTAGATTAAAAATACATATGTTTTTATGAAAATTTCCATATGTCGTTCGCTTTTTTGTGTAAGTCAGTTTTGTTTCAGTTGTAGAACTATTTCCATATAAACACAATTTCTGCATCTCCAAATCTGACGTGTACGCTGCAGTAGCACTTGGATTTTTAACATTTCTGTGAGTACCACTTTGAGTCTTATATCTGTAGTGTGAAAAATCCGTACTCTACGAGCTTAAGAAAGATCTGGTGAGTTCCACGGGTCAATTGACCTGATACTCTATAACATTAGGCCGCTTCTAATCTGGAGAACAGACGCCTTTGCAGCCGCTCGCTCAGACACAGATGCTGCGAACTTTGGGAGATCCTTAAATTGTATTTGTTAAAGTATATTAGTATAATGGGGCTGTTTTGAAAAATTTAGTTTCGCGAAAAGCGCGCTAAAAGTTTTTGGTAGGGTAAGCAATGGGATGAGGGTTGCTGCGCAAAATTCGAAACCGAAGTAATCAGATAGGTTTTCATAGGTTGTCGAGAATAGGACGTAACTCCTAGAAGAAGGATTAAGAGAAGCTTGCGATGCCTACATGTCCAGGCGAGTAATGCGCCAACACATATATCCATGCTACTGGTGGAACGGAAACATCAAATCACTAAGATCTCAATGCCTCCGTGCTAGACGCAAGATGAAGCGTAGTAGAGGGAGGCCTGAGTTTGTAGAAAATGTTCAAAATCTTAGGTCAGCTAGGCAGGCGCTAAAAAAAGCAATTAGAACTGGTAAGCAAAAAAGTTTCAAGAAACTTTGAGAGGAAGCTAATATTAAGCCTTGGAGCACCGCGTACCGGGTAGTATTATATTATCCAACCCAAAAAGTGTACACATACCCTAAGTTACTTGCCAAATAAGGCTGCGCAAAATTGTTACTACTCTTTTTCCTCAAAGATCTGAAAACATTTTGTCATCCTGCACATAATATGAAGCAGGTGACAACCCTCGTGTCACCGAGCAAGAACTCCAAGCGGCGTGTAATAAAATAAAGTCTAATAAAGCCCTTAGTCCAGATGTTATACCAAATAGAGCCCTGAAATTAGCGATTTCCAAACGTCCAGACATATTTTTAGCAATGCTTTTACCAAAAGGGCAACAAAAATCCTGGCGAACCCGAGTCTTACCGACCAATATATCTACTAGACACAATGGGAAAAGTTCTCGAGAGTATTATTTGCGACAGATTGTCATCTTTCGCTGAAGATAAAGGTATTTTTTCCAAATACCAGTTCGGCTTCGAGAAATCTCGCTCAACAGCCTCTCTTCAGGGGCGTCATCCCGAAAAAAAGGTTGTTTTAGGCTGACCTAGCTGAAAACCATCCCATATCCCATCCCTTAGTGGTACCAGGTGGAGTTTGACCCCTACGTTTCCTTGTAGTAGGCTTCATGTATTGTAATAAGCTTGCGTCTTTTGCGAATCTAAGTAAGCTCTAAAGCTCTAACCCCGAGAGACATTCTAACCTCTCATATTGAAGAGCTTCTAAACAGTTCATTCGGGTTCTACCTAATGCAGAGCAAATACATAGAAGGTCTTTAAGAGTTTCCCTCTCTTCTAGTTCATTGCAAAATCGGTTTTCATAATACTCTCCATGATCCTTTTATATTTGGGTGGGTGAGACAAGTTGTTTTTCCCTAGAATCCCACACATTCACTCGTTCTCGGACCATGACGACGATAGGAATATCCCCGTTAAACACAAAAACTGCTGCGTCTGTGACAGCCTCCAGTGCTTTGCGCTTGGTTTTGCAGTTTAGCGCATCTCCCCATATTTCGTTGCCGTACAAGAGTATTGCGTTTGTGGTCACCATGATCAGCCTTCTTTTACTCTGTGTTGGTCCACTGATGTTCGCCATTAGTCTGCTTAGCATTCCCGTAATCTTCGCTGCTTTAGTAGCCGCGTGCCGTATCTGGGCCCCCAATATAAGCCTGCAATAAAGTTTTTGAGTCACTAGCGACGTGTCGACTACTTACATTTGAGTGGCATTCGATCTGGTGTCATCAGATTCACTTCGGTCTTATGCTTAGCGAGCTTCAAGCTATGTTGCTTAAGTCAAAAGTGGGTCCTTAACATGACTTGGTTCGGCTTCCTCCTGATGTCTTCGGTATCTCGCAGTGATATGACCGCTGCTATAATGTGATATATGTGTTTTCGGGCATTTCTATGCAAAGGATCTCGTCGCAGCTCTTACTCCAGAGATCAGGGCCGAGAATAGAACCTTGGGATGCGCATTAATTTTCTGGCCAGTCTTACAGAAATTCACGCTCGCTCATGTAGCTCTGGTAGATCCTTAGCAGGTATGTTGGTATGTTCCTTTGAGAATGTAATTTTAAAGGTATTAGGGCGTAATTTAAGCAAACAAAAAAAATAAGACTTTTCTGAAATTTATGCAGTGTTCTAACCCCTTAAGAGGAAAACGCACTCATATCTTCGCACCGATAACTTTCTAAAAGTAAAATTGAGCTATCGGCTCATCACCTATTATATATTGATGAAATGTTCTGAAATTAGCATTATATTCTCGTGCCAACCTTTTTTCTCTCTATTAATTGAAGCCAGTCGCTGCCTAACCGCAAAACTCATTACATTTTTGTTGATTGGAAAAAAAGCTTTGAATAAGTAATGATGAAAAATGTGTACACAGTAGTTCGATTGACTGGCTTTTAACATTCGTGGCTAATTTATATGTAATCTAATAATTAGCTGGTAGCCAACACAAGCAATTTTTCTAATAGGCTTTCCTCTAAACTTTAGACTGCGTTATGCAAAATTGATGAAATCGATGTATAAATTAATAGAAAAGTTAGTTGGAGTAAACCTAATTAAAGGCAAATCAATTAAAATGTCCACAACAAACAAGTGGAAGGATATTTTGTGTGGAAAAAGATATCGATGAATAGGAAAAAAATTGATAAAAATATAAATATGAAAAACGATAAAATTTAATTAAAAACTAGGTATACTCTTTTTTTTTAATATAAAATATTAAAATATGGTAAATTAAACGACAATTAAGATCTGTTGAAAAAGGTGTTCAGTAAAAGCGGTATATTTTTTTTTGATTTTTTGCAGTTGTCTCAATTAACTACACAATGTTAAAAATTTTTTGCGTATAACAAATTTGCGCTGTCCACAAATTGCACATTTTTTATTTCATAAAAAAAACACTTGCCTATTAATGAGTATCATAATAAGCGAGTGTAGCCCCGCAGTTGCAACATTTTGCGGCTTTACTGCAAAAACCACTCCACTCTAATCCGCACACATCGCGCGCCTCTAACGATCTGCTTAGAAGTTACAAAGTTGTAAAATATTTTCAAACCCGCAATTCGTAATTTTCCAAATACCATAAAAGTCACAACGATGGCCAGCGTTGGAAATAATAAATACGAAAGTAATAGCAAATAACACAAAAAAAAACAGTAAAAATACAAGTAACGCTGGTGGCAAGAATAAACATGCATAAATTCATACTCGTACAACTCACGCGCACGCTCACGCTCAACATCATCATCATCACCATCAGTTATTTGAGCGCCTAATCCATCTACATCAAATTTGAAATGTACAGTCGAGCGACAACTTTATTACGTGAAAAATATGTACTTGAAACCGAAAAAGTTAGCAGCTGCACAAGACGAAGCAAGGAAGGGTGTTGAAAAGTATGTATTGCGGCTAACGAAAATATGAATAAAAACTCTGGAGGCTCCGACACTGCTAGCCCAAATTTGGTTAAATATTTTTCATATTTAATGCTTATGCTTTACCCTTTTTGCTAATATATATCATTACACGCATTTTGAAATCGAAAAAATTGTTCTCGGTATATTTCAGATGTGGTTTTTTTATTTTGCTTTGCTAGTTCCAGTTTTTGCTTTTTCTGTGTATTGATGGTGATGTGGTATTTGCATACTTCATATTTTTGACTTACTTTTTCTGTGGACATCCTAGACTTAACTTAAATTAACTTAGCTTAACGCACTGTGGCCATCTGTTGCACCGGAGCTTTTCCGACTACTTCAGGCCCGGCATTAGATGCTCTGATTGGTTTTTCACCTCTTGATGCTTTCATCCAAGGAGATGCTTTGAAGGCCATCTGCAGGCTGAAACACAATGGGAACTGGTACGGCCCCTGTCTGGCATTGGAAAACAGAGAAGGCATCCAATGATTCTCTCCATGCCCCTTGACGTCATGCCATCAAGAGCCGTACTTAAAAAGAGATACAGTGTTGTGCTGCCAGAGGCTCCACTGTGGTCAAACTCTGAAAATGAGCCTGGCAAACACTGTTTTCGCATTTTCACGGATGGCTCCAGTACCGAGCTTGGCTCCGGCTCTGGGGTCTACGAGGAATCCAGCAGGACAAAACTACACTTTGCTCTTGGAATACATGCATGTGTTTCAAGCGGAGGTGTATGCGGTTCAACAAGCGATGAACTTTGTTGTGGAAAACCGATGGAGAGGCAGATCTATATGTGTCTGCAGCGACAGCCAAGCTGCGCTCATGGGCTTAGACAGCCCCCCATCAGGGGTAGTCGAGTCCTGAAAATCTAGGCTGAACTATGTCGGTAGCCATAAGAGCATGATGCTAACATGGGTCCCAGGACATGTGGGTATCGTGGGAAACGAGACCTCTGACTCCTTAGCTAAGATGGGCTCTGAGGCCAACTTCTTTCGCCCAGATCCCGTTTTGCCACTCCCTTTTGCGGCCATCAAAGCCACGGTTAGCAAATGGGTTACTACAACCCACAAGCGAGCTTGGCAGGCTGAGAGGGGCTGCAGATGGACTAAACTGATGTTACCTGTTATGTCCGATCGACTGTCGCAAACCCTCCTGTCATTAAGCAGAAGGGAGTGCAGACAGCTGGTTGGACTGATGACGGGCCACTTTCTGTAAGCGAAGCACATGCCCACCATGGGCATCTCAGAAAGTGTACTCTGCTACTCAGCTTGTGAAGAAGAGGATGAGACGGCGGAGCACTTCCTGTGCATCTGCTCCGCCTTCGCTCGAATCAGGTTTCAGGTCTTTATCACTGTTGTGTTAAGAAGCGACCACCTTGGCTCCTTGGCACCAAAAGATCTACTCAGATTTCTTCGCTGATCGGGTAGGTTTAAAGGAAATTAAAAGGGAACCCAAGTGTAGTACAATGCATTTAATTAATGTCTGAATGCTGCACTTGCTAGTTGTCCCGACAAAAAAAAAAACTTAGCTTCAGAATCAACCTACTTGCTGACGTACATATCACTAATCCTGAGTGCCCCTCTTCAAAGTTATTTGTTGACATTACATTTTCCTTAGTTGCCCATCGCTGACAAGTTACTTAAAGTCAGTTGAAAAATCAACACTTCAAGGCTGTGGAGGATCTTCAGACCCTCCAGCTTCACTTTCGGTAGCCAAATGCGAGCTCTGGCTCTTCTAGGTATCTGCGAAGTAGGGATGAGCTTAAGCGAGAGCTCCTCCCAGGCATTGCAGACCTCAGTAACGCATTTCTCCAGAAAACGCCTGGAGAACTCATCGGCCCACTTGATCACCCTACAGCCACGAGAGATATCTCCCGAGTCGAAAAGAAGTTCCTGTCCTTGGTTTGTCATTTTCGGCGATCATTTCTGACAGTCGTCCCCCAATGGCACCCTAATTGGCCAGCACCTCTCTACCATTCTGGGATCTTGCGTCTACGAGGAAACTTGGAGATGATCCCTGGCCACCTCGCTATAAGAAATCCTCGCAGTCACAGCCACCGCCCTTGTTGTAGCGCCCTCAACGGCCTGAAACGAGATTTTTTTTATTTTCTTGGCAGCGCGCCCGCCCACATCTTGTGATCGGTTACGCTTAGCTGTTAGCTATCTTAGCCAGAATAAATTTGGCTTTCAGGTAGCGTGCTTTGAGCAGCTACCAAGAGGATTTTTTTATTTTTCTTTTTGCCATTCCTACCAGAGTTCGCCGAAGAGGAGGATTGCGTTTGTTGAGTTATTGGCTGTAGATGGCTGTGTTTCAGCAATGGAGTGGTATGGTGGCTAACGCACTCTCAGTTTTTGTTGTATGCGTAATGTTTTTTGTTTTGTTTTCCATTTATCTAAATTTTGTTTCCATGAGCATGCACGGAAGGAAATGGTACGCCGCGGCAGAGTCGGCATACCGCGGTAAGGCACTTGCTACAACCGGCCTTGACTGTGCATCGGCACTACCAGCCATGCAGCTCTCGGCACTAGTACTTTAACACCTTAGCTTAAAGTGCTAACAAGGTTATACCGCCTTGACTCGATCGACAGAGTTTTGTTTTGGTTGAACTCCAAAAGAATATGCATGCAAGTAGTTTGAGTCTCTGTTATGTTACAATCATTTGCACGTCGGACCAAACCACAAATACGGAATGACACACAAGCACGGCAAGCAAATATAAAATTATGCACTGTTAGGTGGTTCAACGCTCCAATGACGACAGTGTTCCCATCGTCACCAAGCCGTTTATTGTTAACTCACAACTAACAGGCTGAGGTGTGGCTTTTAGTCGCCACTTACGACAGGCTTCTGTTAGAGTTATGTTAATTTAAGTTAAATTAAGTTCAGTGAAATTTTTCTAAGTTGCGCTAAGATAATTTAAGTAGAACTCTACTTTGTTTAATGTTTCTTAAGTTGAGTTGCCTTAAGTTAATTCTATTTAATTTAAGCATCATGTTCTCATATTATATACGCATTTTGTTACCTACCCTACAAAATTTTCAAAAATACTAATACATATATTTTTTGTTTTTCTTTGCAGGTAAAAATACGTTTCATGTTGATATAGAGTTTCTTCATAGGTTTAATAGGAATATTTTCTTAACGAAAATAACACCGGTAAGCCTACCACAGAGTTTTATACATTCAAATTCCAGCCATTTGGGTTATAAATAATTAGGAAAAAAATTATTATAAAAACTTGCCTTTTATTAACTATGTCCTAGAGTGCCCAAATGTAGCCCAAAAACAGTCATGGACATGATGATCATCCGACTGCAGGAAGTGCTGCTATTTTATGAGGTGCTCTCCAGAATATAATATCAGGAAGATATATAGAAGAATAATATTATGTAAGGCAGAATATCCTCAAGAATTGTAAAATATGTACTTTTGCTTATGCAAACTTTAAATTTGTTATCTGCACCGGGGGTTTTTTAATATGGCAGCTTATTCTCGTATTCACTAAATGAAACACATAAGTAAAGAGGGGTGAATTTAGTAATGCAAACAGCGATTACTATTTTTTAATAGAACTCAACACATACAGTAGGTAATGAGTTCGTTTTGTAGTTGGACTGGAAGGTCACAGCGGGGCTTCTCAATCGGCGAGCATTGTAACATCGGCGTCAGTGACCTGAATACAAAAAACCAAACGCAAAGAAGAGAGTCGCCACGGTTGACGATCTATAATATAATATAAGAAATACTTAAATTTACGTTCTAATTTTTGTTGACATATTCTTAAAGGATTATATTAACATTTTATGAAAAAAAAGTTTTTTTTCGAAATTTTACAGGTATCTGTCCCCTTAAATTAATCATTAAGAAAAGTAAATTTTATAGAACGAAAAAAGTATAAGCCAATGTTTATTAAATTTAAAATAAACAAATCGAATTCTTAAAGCTAGTTTATAATTTAAAGCTTAGTAGTTTATGTTGGATCCCCTTTTGATTATAACTTGTTGAAGTCGTCGAGGCATCGATTTGAATAAGTTTTTTTACAATATTTTGATCAATTTTTGTCCAATCGACCTTAATCGCACTTCTAAGGTTTTTAGCGCTATAAAACTGTCTTTCATTTTTGAAAACTGATTTAGAAAGTATGGCCCATACATTTTAGATTGGGTTAAGGCCAGAGCTGCAGGCGCGCCATTCGAAAATTGATTTTTTTTTTTTGCTGCCAAAAACTCTATTGATGCATGAACGGCTGCATTGTCCTGCTGGAAAATCCAATCCTTATCAAAATTATCATCAAAAAATGTAATAAGTACTTTGCCTAGAAGTTCTATATCCCCGAATCTATTCATTTTGAAGCTAATGGCTGCCTAAACCCTGACAAAAGCCGCTCCGAAATTACGAGCCATTCTATCCGCTTTTTTCTTCCGTTTATCATGCCAATACATTTGGCAATCGACTGATTTATTCAAATTGAATTTATTTTGTATCGGAAAAGTTACTCTTTCTCATTCATCTTTCCAAAATTAGTACTTCTTTGCAAATAACAATCTGGCCTGTGTGTGTCGTGTGGTTAGCCTAGGTTTAGGTAGATACTCGTTTAAGATATTCTAAAAAATATTGTTTGCACACAACGGGTATTAACCTCGAAATTAGGGATGTGTCTACTTTCAGCAGGGCTATTTGATTTATTTATTTTTCTAGCTAAACGTGAGCGCTAAGTTTTAGTTTACTACTTCTCTTCGTATATACGTAATTTTCTTTCAAATAGAAGTAATGCAAAACCACAGTTTTGCTTCTTTTTTATTTTTAAACAGTCTCTCGCATTGTAAGGCCTCTCTCTCTCTTGATTGGCGGGATAACCGCTTACTCGATTTTGGCCGAGTTTAACAAAGGGCACGAGTTGTTTCTTTCACATGCTAAGCGGCGCTAGTTAGGCACACCAAATGAAGCCAAGTCCTTCTCCACTTGATTTTTCCAACGCAGGGGAGGCCTTCCTCTTCCTCTGGTACTGCATCAAATACTTTCAGACTCGGAACGTTTGTATCCATTCGGACGACATGACCCAGCCAACGTAGCCGCTGGACTTTATTCGGTGCTCTTTATCTATCTCGTCGTAAAGCTTGTACAGCTCATTGTTCCATCGCCTACACCGACACTCGCCAATGCTAACGTGCAAAGCTCCAAGAGTCTTCCTAGCACCTTTCTCTCAAACCCGCGAAACGACGTCCCATCGGATGTTGTCATCGTACAAGCTTTTGCGCTATACGTTAGGGCGACATGATGGCCCCTCTCTCGAAGCGACATTGGGGCATTCTTCTTGGTCTTATATTTTTTTCGTGTGGTGTATTCTGAGTATTAATCAAAAAACGGGTTTTTCAAATACCTCAATCGTATTAATTTTTAATATGTTTTAAAATGTCTTAAATATATAAATAAAATATCTAAAATTCCTGAAAATGTACGTCACTAGAGTGAATGCGACCTGATCACAATGTTTTAATCGAACGCAAACAATCGGGCACCATTCGGTAAAAAAATATGTGGTTGGAAACTATGCTCAGCGAAATTCAACCTGTCCAAATTTGCTAAAATTGTAAAAATATATTTTTGCATAACGAGATTTTAAGCGTAGAGGCTGTGCATGTGTGCACACCTATTATTTGTGGCGTATTAGTTGCTATTATTCGCGCTTGTTTGCCGAAATTAACATCATCCATCTTTTGTACTTAATTTTGGTGCGATTTTCGTTAGTAATCTGCCATTGCTGCCGCTGTGGTGAACGAAAAATTGTGTGAAAATTCACAATAATATGATTTTAGAGTAATAAATACATACAAACATCCATGGCGTACGCCAAAGGCGAATGAACTCTAGTGCATGACTGCCATTCGGTTGATCTCGTGTTCGATGCGCAATGGGGACACAGTTCATGGAATGAGAGATAATAGCGCTTGCCACATAGCAGGCAAAAGCAAATTTACGAATGCAAGTCTGCAATGGCAGAGATTCTCTCAAATTGCAGAAGAAGCTTGGCCAAAAATTGGAAAAGAAGCATGCGTCAGTTACCTAATAGATGTATATGTATGTACATGCTTGGCTAATAAAACTATGTGTAGCTGCACACAGCCCTTCTTCACATGACCACAACCAGTTTCACACACACAGGCACACATTTTCAGGCAATCACAGACGCTCAGCGGCACAGCAACCACGCTTCATAACACCTTTAACTGTGTCAGCCGCGACGGCGCACCTCTGAACCGCTGCTGGCCACCAGTTTAGCAACAGCCACAACTACCAGCCGACTGCACAGCTACACGATTGTGCCACATTTCGAAACCCCTTGCCACTACTATTGCCCTCGCGACGCCTAGAAACTGGCTTGCTTGTGCCGGTATTATTGATAATTAATGCCTATTTTTTGAACATTTTGGACGTACGTGTAGTAAAGAGTGTGTATGTGTGTGAGTGTGTGTCACACATGTCCGCAAACGTCAATTCAAATTGCTGGTATATTTTGGTGCTGCGCTGCCTAGAGTTCATTTAACTTTACCTCAATTTATTTATTTTGTGTGTTTGCTTTTTTATTGCTCTAACGCTTGAAATTCGTACGAAATTTGAGATTGAATTGCTTTTTTTTTTGGTTTATGCTGTTGATTTTCCATTCATTTGACGCATACAGTTGCGCATTTGCCGCTATACTAATTTTAATGTGTTGCTCTGTATATATACATTTTTATTTGTATGTGTGTATTAGGCCGGGTCGATTTGTGGGGAGGCAAAAAAATCGCCCATTGCTCTCTGAAAATCATATTCTAGGGATCAAAATAAGAAACTTTGCCGAAGGAACCATACCTCTAAAACGAATTCTGATGTCCCCCAATTTGGGTCGAACTTTTTAGTTTCTTTTCTCATTTAAAGGCCAAAAATGGTGATATTTTGAAATGATTGTATGGGGAACCCCCCAGGGGAGTTCCAGGGGGTGTGCCACTGGCATGGGTGGATCGGCCGTCCAAAGTTAGTGGGGGTCGGTCATACATTTGGACTCGATTGGAGCACTCTAAATGGGTCAAAGTAAGATTTTTCGTTCGACCCGAATTGGGGGACATCAGAATTTGCTTTAGAGGTATGGTTCCTTCAGCAAAGTTTCTTATTTTGATCCGTAGAATACGATTTTTACAGAGAAATGAGAGATTTTTAAATCGACCCGCCCTAGAGTGTACATTTACAATGGTGGGCTTCGGTGGTATTTAATATGTGTACATGCATCGATTTCCTATGGCTTCATAGGCCTGCCTCTGCCCTCTGCCTTCCTTTTTCTATATTCTATATCGCTTTATTGTTTTTTTTGAACACTTTGCTTTATTTGGACATTTCCATAGAGAACAAATTACACTTTGTTCAATTTTTATTTGAGGTTTCAACTGTTAATTGACTTTTACGTGTGGCTTTCATTTGAATATTTTCTGCAACATACAAAATTTCACCTGAATATTGTTGTGTGTGTGAATGTGTGTGATTTTATATATACTAATATATATGTATATATATGTGTAAAAGTGTGTGTGAAATGCTTGGACTATCAAATTAAAACTGGCTTCAATCGAAAACATTTGTTGTTTCACTGTTTGATTTTGTTTTGGCTTGAAAGATATTTCGGCAACTCTAAAAATTTGGGTAGTAAAATTCTTGCATTACAGCAGTCCATTTTCTATTTATTTATTTATTCATTTAGTAAATTTAGAAATACAAGGTTTCTTACAGATGCCATAGAACTAACAGTGGCTTGTTAATGAACTTTTCACAAATTCTAAGCAACAATTGTGGTCCCCCTTCGAATTTTCTCATATACATCCCGTTGCAAAATTATAAACACGCCGCTATTTTAAATAATAAAATAAAATTATATACAGTCGGCTCTCGTTAATTCGAAATTCAAGGGTTGGTTGGTTGGTTGGCTTGAGTGGTGATTCTTCCAGAATCCAACTAGCGCTTCCGCAACATTTTGTTGCCGCATCCTCGTTACCAACTTGTTTAACAGTTATATACGGCATGACTATATCCAGTCTGTGCGGCTTAAGAACCTTATTAGGTTGTTGACATCTAAGCCAGACAGTTGCTCGAGACGCTCGAACAGCGGCCTGCCCAGGGTTAACAATCTGTCCTTCCATAGGGCCGGGTAGGGCATTCACAGAGGAAGTGGAAGATTGCTTCCTTTTTTTCCGGTTATTTACAACTGGACAGTATGTGTTGTGAGTGATGCCCATTTTGGCTGCTTGTTCTCCGACAGACCAAAAGCCAGTTATGACTGCCGTTAGTCTCCAGGCATCCCGTCGTTTCATGTTTAACAATATTGACGATTGTTTGAGCTTGTAGGTGGGCCGTAACGTTCTGCTGATTTTACATTTCGCCTGGTCTCTTCACTCTTGATTGCACCTAATGGTGTGAATACCGATTTTGCAAGGGCGTTATTCATGGCAGACCCCCCTCTTGCCAGTTCATCTGCTTTTTCGTTACCTTTAATGTTCCGATGTCAAGGCACCTTAATCTGATGGTTTACACTCAAGGTGGTGAGGATATTCCTACTTTGTTCCACCACCATAGAGTTTGTAGTAGCTGAATCCAGCGCCTGGATTCCAACTTCGCTATCCGAAAGAATAGCGATATTGTCCTTAAAAGAGAAATCCGCGATTAGTAGCCAACAAGCTTCCCCAATTGCCAATACTTCCACCTGGAAGACACTGCTGGTATTAGAGATACGTACAGATTTTTTTAATTTTAAATCTGTGAGAATATACACCAGCTCCAACACCACAATCCATTTTACTGCCATCCGTATAGACTTTAATGTCGAAGTTGTTTAGTGAGAATCCCTTATTTCATTCCTCCTTAGATGGAAAGAGAGTGGCAAAATCCCTATTGAATGTTACCGTCGGCACGATGTAGTCAGTCCTTACCGAGGTTTACTGAGTTTGTCGCAATAGTAGACTGACATGACCATACGTTTTTTCTTTCCAGCGACCCGCTTCGTTTAACCTAAATGCACTCATGCTTACCGTCTTCTTAATGTGTAGGTCTATTGGAATAAAGTGTATCTGTGCATTGAGAGCCTCCCTAGAACATGATCTGATTGCACCTGATGCCATTAGCACCACATCATCAGCGTACGCCACCGCTTTTACCCCACCTCTATTAAGTTTTATTAAGATTTTGCGAATCACACATAACCAAAGAAGTGGATATAATACTCCCCCTGTGGAGTTCTCCTATGGACTGTCTTAGTTATGCTGATATTACCCGTGTTAGCTTTGATGATCCTGGTTTCTAGCATAGAGATGATCCAACTGCTGATACAATCCACCCCTAAGTCTATTAGCGCCCTTTGGATAGCAGCAGTGTTAACGTTATTAAATGCGCCTTCTATGTCTCTGTCGATTTGCCTTTGAGGTAAGCATGTTGTGCAGTTGATATACTAGAATTCTCTAGCGGACTTCTAATGTGCATATCTAAACGTTATTCAAAAGTGTTCACAAAGAAGGACGACACACTGATTCGCCTAAAGTCCTTCGCTGACTCATGGCCTCTTCTACCTGCCTTTGGCATGAAGACGACTCTACGAGTAACAAGTTTCCAGCTCTTTGGAATATAAACTAGGTTAAGACATGCTTTGAAAATTTCCATTAGCCATGGTAGAATACTATCAAGAGTTTCCTGGAACATCTTAGGAAAGATCCCATCAGGGCCTGTAGATTTGAAAGGTGAGAATGATTTGATTGCCCTGCAACCTTCTCTTTCGTAACTATTACATCGACATATGGGTCATATCGGCTCCGCCGAATTCTCCCAACGTCACTGTCATGGGCACTACATCCCGGAAAATGAGTATTTAAAAGAAGTTCTAGAGACTCCGCTGCCGTAGAAGTCCAAGTTCCATCTGGCCTCTTGACCCAAGAAACCATTGAATGATCTTTGGACAAAATACGGTTAAGTTTCGCAGAATCTCTTGTAGATTCTATAGAAGAACAGAAATCTCTCCAGCTCGCTTTCTTGGCGTCCCTGATTGCCTTCTTGTATTGTCTCCGACTTTCTCTATACAAATGCCAATTACCTGTTGAGTAGCTGAGTTTTTCTACCATTTTTGGCTATGCAATTTTATAGTTCAATGAATTTTAGTAAAAAAAGTGGATGTTTCCAAAGTACATTTGATTTTTAACACTTTTTTCTTCTTCCAAACAAAGGACGTATGTATGTATATGTTCGTTTTTTATATGGAAGAAAAATCATTGCCATTGTCAACAAAAAAAAAAAAAACTAAAATTGATTAAAAATAAATTATATTATAAAAATTATATTTTAGGTTATGTGACCGCTTGTTTGCTTCCAAAATATCCCTACCCAACATTTCAAAGTACCAGCCTTCTTTTTTTTTGATAAAAATTTCGCTATATTCCAAATTCTGCCAAGTAGCATGCAAACATCAAATATTTAGAAGTTTTATCAATTCAATCTATCGAAAAGAGAAAGATATTGCGGCTTGACATCGTTATCCCGATGTATCGAAAAGTTTACTTCGACACAAAATATTTAGCTATATCGCTTTCAATAAAGAAGATATACTTAGTCCTGCCATAAGTTCTGTTACAAGTTAAGTCCCTTGTAGATATGAAGTAATAGTACGTTTCTTTAATGAAGATAAATATTTTTAATCATATAAATATTAAAAAAACATTAAATTTTCATTCCAAATGGTCCCCATAAGGTTTTACACAAGCCTTCAAATGATTAGCCCATTCGGCTATTGCAGCACGCACGGTGTCCATGGATATTGACGTCGCTGCTCGAACCAATGATTGTTTGAGACTCTCCAAATTTCTGTGAGGTTTTCGACGGACCATGTTCTCCAATTCTGGTGACAAATTTCCGAAACCTTCTGTGGCTATGAATCCAGTAATATTGTTTTTTATCCACTGCTGGGTGGTTTTTGCCTTATGGATAGGAGCGGAATCTTGCTGGAACGCTCTCCAGTAAAGAGAGTTTTGATCAACTGCTTCACCAAGTCTTCTATGACATCCTCCTTGTCCTTTACAAGGCACTCCCAACCAAATCATTACGGAGGCTGGATGGAGGCCACGAATTTGTTCTCGCCGTACGCGTTCTTAAAGTTGTCACAGAATTTATGGCAAGTCTTAGTAGATTCTAAGTATTATTTAATATTCTTTCTCTGTAAACTGGAAGAAATGTTAAATTTTCTTCATTACAATAAATTAACTAAATTATAGGTAGGTAGGTAAGTGGGGTGGCTGTCGCTATGACACATTTAGACCTTTAATTGTGATACCATTGGAACTTATCCGTACCCTATGGGTTCCTTTTCAAACCATCCGGTAGCTTTAATAAACGAGCAAAGCTTCGTTAGTCTTAAAAGCGCTACGTCTGCAACATCAATTAAAAATGCCATGTCAAGAGTGCGGAGCCTCGTTGTCGCTAAGCTTTCACACTCACATAAAAGGTGTCTGACTGTTTCCTCTTCTTCTCTATTAAGACAACTTCTACAGAAATCGAAGTACGGGAGTCCTAACCTTCTAGCGTGGCTGTCTATTAGACAATGACCAGTTAATACACCTATCATTTTTCTTATAGCTTCTCTATTAAATCTTAACAAGCTTTTTAATCCACCGGTGATCCATTTCGGCCATGTCTGTCTGCTTAGTTCGCATGTTGTGAGGTTTTGCCAGCTTGTACTCGTATTTACCTTATTGATGGTTTCCCTATCTATCAGTAGTTTACAAGTGCCTATAGGCAAGGGCATCAGCGTCTTAGCCACTTGGATGTCGAGCGTTGTACCGACTCGAGCAAGTTCATCTGCCTTGAAGTTCCCTGCTATATTCCTGTAGCATTGCACCCCAATAAGGTGTACTTTGTAGTATTTTAATACGTCATTTAAAAGTCTAAAACATTCTATGACTGTTTTTGACTGCTTGACTGTCCGAGTATATGAAGACTTCATTTGCGGATAATACTTTCGGGTTTATTACCGTAAGTCCCTCTTTTATGGCAGTGACTTCCGCCTGAAATACACTGCAATGATTAGGTAGGCGAAAAGATCGGTTAATTCCGAGTTTACCAGATTAAAATCCTCCACCTCAAACTATAAATTAAATTTATTTTTTATTGAATTGTGTAGTATTGATCTGTTTTTCAGGAGGAAATAAACTATTTTTTAGATTATAAAATATGTAGATAAGTATTTCTATTGCCATGCCCGCCATTTAAAATTTTGTTTTCGGATTTCAAACTCGTAGTTCCGTTAAGTGACAATTCTTTCACTAATAAATTGGTAAAGTGAATTTTATTTTGAAAATTTTCTCCGACAACCAAACCACCTCGTACGAAATTCTTTGAAACATATGCGAAATGGCGCTGCTAAGGAGCTAAGTGATGCCACTCTACGAGTTTCGCATTTACGACGTAGCCATTCGAACTTAGTGACACCTTTTTTCTTGAAATATACAAAAATTGTGCTATATAGGATTCAGTAATATGTTTGTATATCGGATTTGTTAAATTAAAAAAGAAGAAAAAAAAGTGAATTAGTTTTTCAAACTAACTAAAATGAAACCAATTCAACAAGCAGAGCAATAACCTGAGAAACAAGGTGAACCAGCCAAGAAACTCATGTACATATATATTGTACATATATGTGTGTGTGTAGAAACATTACATTTTATTTAGCAATTTGACTAATTTCCCGGCAATGCCAATCAACTCTGCCGCAGACTCGACAATCAAAACAAAAACAAATACTGAGACTAAATTTTGTCGATAAGTTAAAGTTGATTACCATCGATTGATTGATTGATATAATATTGAGCAACTATAACAAATTATAGTTGGCGAAACTTAGCGAACCTGTTGCTGCGTTCGGCTGTGCTGTGCTAAGTAGTGCCTCCAAAGCAAAAGTTTTAGCGCGAACAACAAGCAAATGCAGCCACTAAACGACTGCAGCACAAGTGTTGCAACAATTGCAAGCACCTTCGCGGCAGTGGCGTTGAAAAGTTGCTCAAAACGGAAATTGTTAATTTTAAGCGACAGCGAACGAATATTAAACGATAATAAAAACACCAACACCAGGCCTACATACATTTGCTACAAAAGTGGCTTGATAAAAGTTCAAAGCGTTCAAAATGAAATGAAACGAAAGTGATCAATTAAGGAAAAGTATCAATAAAGTGGGGAAAGTGTGCAATGTGCGAATAACGAATATAAATTTTGAGTGCACTAGAGCGTGGAAAAAAGCATACACATTGAATAAGTAGAAGTAGTAGCAGTAAAAACTTTTTTAAGCCAAGGCAAATTGGTTGGAATGGAAGAGGTGGGAGAGGTGTTAAGAATAAAGTATGATCTGAGGGTTTGATCCAATTACGAGTTTATTTGTAAAAATTAAATACAATTATTGAAGCTGTTTTATTTTCCTTTTTACTGCTCAGGTGGCCAAACAGCTCTTCAAACACACTCTGCTGCTCCGAATGATAGTCACGCACCAACCCATTCAGCTACGGCGGCCATAGTAAAAAATAAATGCATTATTTTTGCGTAAAGTTCAAAACTTTATTTAAGATGTTTCGGATTATTCGATTTGTGTCAAATATGTATCGTTTTGTTGTATAATTTGATGCCATTTTAAAGGCGATTTCATAATGTCTCTCTCATACAAGGTGAAGTCCAAAATAAACAAGACTGGCGTCAAAAAAAAAACTCTTTTTAATGAGTTGGTGCGTTGAAAGTTACATCCCTAGCTGACTTCCAGTGAAAGCTTGGTGACATTCGGTGCAGTAGAAGCGAAGTTATTGCGTCTAGTATCAGTGTCAGTATGTTTAAGTCATCGGTACAAAAATGAGTTTCAAACAAAGAGCTAACATCAAATTTTGTTTTAAAATCGGTAAATCGTTTACCGAAATGTTTAAATTGACTAAACAAATTTATGTCCATGATTGTCCATCTCCTGCCAGAGTTCATGGGTGGTTTACACGTTTCAGAGGTGGTCGTGAGGACATAAATGACAATGAACATACGGTCCGCTCAAAACCGCCCAAATCAGTAATCTCCGAAACTCCATCGAAATTGTTCGTACATTTATCAAAAACGAACGAAAATCATCGTTGAAATTCATGGAATCGGAGTTGAATATCTCCAAAACATCGATTAATCGCATTTTAACTGATCATTTGGGCTTACGAAAGGTCTGTGCACGTTTCATTCCGCAAAAATTGCTCAGAATTCAACATTCGAAAGAACTCATTAAAGAGGCGAGAAAAGACGAGAACTTTCTTTACAACATTGTAACTGGTGATGAAATGTGGTGCTTCCAACATGAACCTGAAACTAAGCGTGAAAGTGCCGAATGGCAGGCCACAGACGAGCCACCACCCAAAAAATCGCGTTTGGGGAAGTTAAAAATCAAGTCGATGCTCATTTGTTTTTACGATTCCAAGCGAATTGTCCACAAGGAGTTTGTGCCAATAGGCTAAATCGTCAATGCAATTTTCTATCTTGGCGTTTTGAAGCGTTTGTTGCATCGCATTCGTCGAATTCGCCCTGAATACCGCGAGGGAGGAAGCTGGCGCTTATTGCATGCAATGGACCATCTCATCGATTTATTCTTGTGACTGATTTTTTTTTATTAGAAATCGTATTTTAACCATCAATCATTCACCATATTCGCCTGATAAGACTCCCTGTGACTTCTACCTTTTCGGAAAATTGCGTTTGGCCACGAAAGGAAAACGTTTCGCGTCCGTAGAGGTCATCCAAAAGCTTGTACCGACATCCTGATTGATTTTCCTATCAATGACCTGAAACACTCTTTCGAAAAGCGTTTAGATCGCGCAAAACAGTGTACCGAGGGGACTTTTTTGAATAAATAAACTCGAAGTTATCAGAACAAATATTGCTATTTAGACTATTTTTGCTTAGTCTTGTTTATTTTGGACTTCATTTTATATAAGGTCTCAGAGAAGGTCCTTATTGGCCAACAACTCTAGTAATCGATTTCCACAATCTTCTTCTGGTATCAACAATTTCCTATTACTCAGGAAGTTTTGTAATGAGAGCAAAAGGTGGTAATTGCTTGGTGCCAGGTCCAGACTATATGGTGGCTGCATCATAACTTCCCAACCAAACTTCCGGACGTATGTGGCCTTGCGTTGTCCTATTAGAACACAACACATTTTCTGTTGGCCAATTCCCGTCAATCGTCAGCTTCAAACGGTCCAGTTGTTGCCAGTAGAGATTTGAATTTAGTGGTTGGCCATATGGAAGTAACTCATAATGAATGATTCCTTTCAAGTCCCAGCAAACATACAGTAGAACCTTCTTGGTTGTTGTTGTTGTAGCAGCAATACACAGGGGTCAGTGTAGTGTATATCACTGGTCGTCTGCGTCTAACTCATTTAAAGGTACGCCCAGGAGGGAGAGGGATGTTAGATGAGTTGGTTTAGTGGGGCATGTGTAAAACTAGTTAGTGTCGTGATTGATTAGATGGCTGTTCGTCTTGTCCTGGATCTCGTTGGCGTAATTGAGGAGGTGTCTCCTGACGTGCCTGGGAGATGGCTCTAGCTCAAGCAGGTATCTACAAGGGTGTGACCTGCGGTAGCACCCAAACAGAAACTGTTTGCAGAGTAGTTTATTATGCTCCTTTACCGGGAGCATCTTTGCCTCGTTGTGAAGGTGTTGAAGAGGAAACATCAGGAGGCAACCCGTCGCTGTCCGAATAACAGTGTTTGTCTGGAGCTTTATCCACTGCGTTTTGTTAGTTCCAGGCAACCAGACAAGCGCAGCGTAGCTTAGAACCTTCCTGGTCGTTAGTCTTGGTTTGACCACTGTTTCAGCTGCTTCAGACTTTGTCGTACGTACGTGACCCATTTCCCTTCCCCAGTCGCCATCATCAATGACTGGCGCGCTTCGATAAACTCGGCCAAAATCGCGTTAGCGGTTATGGCGCCAGTTAAGAAGAAGAATAAGTCACCATCTCCTTAAGAAATTGATTGACTTCATTCCGTTTGGTCAAGGCTGCGCAGATGGAAATTAGATCCAACATGTTTTTTGGTGTTAATTGGTGTAACACCCGAACAGCGAGCTTCTTTTTGTGCCCAGCTTTTCGCAAATGGCTTGAAACTATTTTATGGTCGATCTTTAGCTCCTGGGCGATGCTACGACATTTTCGAGATTATCGACATTTTCTTTAACATCAAAAATACCTCAACGGAATCGACGAAATAAAATCAATTTAAAGAGAAAAATGTAAAAAATAAAAGTACTGTAGCACAGAGGCTTAACAAATCTTCAAAAGCAATCAATCTCATTCTTTCAATTGAGTTTTAACAAAATTTTATGTAAAAATATTACTCATTTTTGTACAAAAAACCTTATAAAACGAACTTTTAAATTTTGTGCAAATTTAAAATGAAAATTCGTTCAATTTTTATTAAAATATCAAAGTTTTTAATCAGCATATTTAAAAAATTTTCTAATTTTGGTTTAATAAAGTAAAAACTTAAAGTGGCTTATATTGGCGTTGAATTTTGACAATTTTTGTTTGCTACGGTATTGAGAATTTTCTTCCATATAAAAAAGAGGTCATTGGTGGAATATTTGGTAACTAGAGCTGAATACAGCACTTATTTTGATAATAGCTTTTATCAATTTTAAAGCGCTTCTGTATAATCTCATATTGCATCATAAAATCTCCAAACCTCAGCAGGTATTCCCGCCAAATGGCCGCTAAACACTAACAAAATTTCTCTTAATGAAAAGCCAAATTTTACTGCAGACCTCATTAAAACAGCGCTGCTATGTTTATAACCTTCAATCACTACTCTCCCCTCTTACCCACAACACAACTTATTTCTAATAACTCACAAAATATTACTAGGCTCCTCCGATTAAAATTATGAAAAAAGCGGTGACAACATTGATAGCGGCTTACGAGTACTAACAAAAACTACGCTGTGAATGATAGCAAAAAAATGGCAGAAAAAATAAATGAAATATTTATGTACATTAGGATGAGCGTCACTATAGTGGAGACAAAAATTAAGGTGTAGCGAATATTTTATATGAAAGAAAATCCTCACGAACAAAAAAGTAGTGCATCTGTCGACTTAGCAGCTTATACTTGAAAATAGATCTCTTGAGCAAGGCCTTTTTTTCAACCCTAAAGTTTTAGGCTTTTTTAAAAATGTTTGAACAATTTTGGGTTTATTGTTCCAAAGATTGCATGAATATACTACGGGACCACCAAGGTGGTGAAGTCTTTGTCTACCTAATGCAGGACATTCACATAGCACACGTCTTTTTGTCTCCATTTCGCAAAAGCGGCAGACATATTTCTCAGATGGACTAATATTATTTAAATGATACCTCTTGCTGCAGTGACCTGTAAGATATCCTGTTAAAAGGCGCAGAACTACTCTGCTTAGTGAGAGTAGCTTGTCAGATATTGCTTTGCTGGGACTTAGAAATTATTTGGCTTGACGCTGAGCGGCAAAGTGTAGCCAGTATACCGCTATTTTCCGTTCCTCCCATTTCCTGAGAAATTCATTAATGGTTTTTTTGTGAGGAATCCAGCTTAGTATTACTGTGTTGACATTCTCTAACGTTTTGAGAAGGTTTATATCATCATTTGCCAGTTTAGAAGTGATACTTGTTGATAGAATAACTTTTAGAGCCGCTTAGCTATCTGAAAGTATGCAAATCTGAGTACCTCTAATTTTCCTGCGAAGGCTTTCTCTCACACATATTTCAATGGCATTTATTTCTGCCTGGAATATTGTTGGGTAGAGTCCCATCGGAATTGCTTTGTTATTTTAAATTAGGCCCATTGATTCCTGTCCCTGCCTACCATTGTCCAATTTGGACCCATCAGTGAACCATAGCTGAATTTGAAATTGATAGAATTAGTTCTCCAGGCTGTACGTTCGTTAATAATAGCTTGGAACTTCCTGAAGAGTATTAGTTTGGGTGATAGTATGTCATCCCTATGAAGAATGGGATTATGTAGAAAGACTTGCATTTAAGTAAATCAAGGTTCTGGTATTATTGTAAAAATAAATTGACCAATTTCAGCTGACATTCTGCTTTAGAGAATGTAAAGTAAATACGAGCTGATTATTTCGACTTACAATAAATCGGTTATCCTTATTAAACATATAAATGTAATGGACGGAGAATTGAAAAACATCTACTTATACACAGTTAAATTGCATAGGTATGTGTGTATTCTCGGTGGGATTGGTTCTTATACAACTGCGATTACAAATCATAAAAGGCGAAACTATTTTTCACGACTGCTTGCCACTTAGCAGTCTGCACTGAACAAAGTCGTACAGTGGGGTTTTTTGATACATTTTGTTCAAAATTGGCTACATAATCCAATTTTGTACCCATTTTAATATTTTCGTTAAATGCATTTAAATGATTTGGGAAGAGAAGAGCCTTCAAAATACCCTTGAGTAGAGATGTTTTTTTTTTAATTCAGAAAAATTTTAAGAACAAAAATTATATCTATTCAAATTCGGTTGATAATTTTTTATTGCAAATATTGTAAAATAATTAAAATATTTGTATTAAAAATAAAAATATATATATTTGTAAAAAAAAAATATTTTTATTAAAAACATTTGTATCATTAAATAAAACTATATATTTGTAAACTATTATTGTATTTAAACAAAAAAATATTTGAAAAAAATACTAATATTATTAGTAATAAAAAAAAAGTTCCATTAAAAATATTTTCATTAAAAATAATTGTACTAAAAATAAAAAAATATATTTGAAAAAAAAAAATATTTTTATTATAAATATTTTTATCAAAAATAAAATATACATTTATAAAAAATTATTGTATCTAAAAAAAAACTATTTGAAAAAAATACTAATATTATATATATAATTAATAGTTATTAAAAAATAGTTCCATTAAAAATAATTATTAAAAATATTTTCATTAAAAATGTTTGTATTAAAAATAAAAAAATATATATGGAAAAAAATAGTTTTATTAAAAGTATTTGTATAAAAAATAAAGAAATATACTTCTAAAAAATATTTTTATTAGAAATATTTGTATCAAAAATAAAAAAAATATATTTGTAAAAAATTATTTCAAATTTTGAAAATTATTAAATTTTATTAAAAATATTTTTTGATATATATGTATTTGAAAAAAATAAATCATCATCAGGTAGCAATTACAGCTCAAGGTGAGCTTTAGCTTCATCCACAATCCTCCTCCAATCTGCAAGGTTCATAGCAACAGATCTCCAGCTCCTAACTCGTAGCTTTTTCATGCCGGCTATGGTGTGGTCAAGCCAGGTTAACCTTGGACGTCCTCGGGCTCGGGTCATTAGACAATTCGTTGACAAAAAAGATTTTTGGGGGCGGCAGTCTTCCTTGCGCACAGTGTGCCCGTGTGAAGTTGGCAGTCTTCCATCGGACGCGTCCCCAGGTGGCGGATAGGGGAATGCTCGGCAGATATGCAGGGTAGGTGTCAAATAAAACACCACCCGTGGACCAAAACATGCAGAGCTTGCGTCTGTCTTATAACAAGCGGCTCGCTATATAAATGTGACCTTTGTTTGGTAGTCCCCACTGCCTTATAAAAGGGGTTAGTCGTTGGGCTAACAACCCACATTTACAAAAATGTTTATGTTAAGAAACGTTCACAGCCTAGAAAAAAATAAATAGTTTTATTAAAATTTTATTAAAAATATTGTGATCAAAAAAAGGGTTTCTTTTATAAAAAATATTTTTATAAAAAAATATATTTGGAAAAAATAGTTTTATTAAAAATATTTGTAAAAAAAGATATATATTTCTAAAAAACATTTTTATTAGAAATCTTTGTATCAAAAATAAAAAAAATATAATAGTTTTATTAAAATTTGATTAAAAACATTGTAATTACAAAAAGGGTTTTTTTTATAAAAAATATTTTTATAAAAAAATACAATATATTTGGAAAAAAATAGTTTTATTAAAAATATTTGTAAAAAAAATTAAAAAATTATACTTCTAAAAACATTTTTATTAGAAATCTTTGTATCAAAAATAAAAAAATATATTTGTAAAAAATTATTTTCAATTTTAAAAATTATTAAATTTTATTAAAAATATTTTTTGAAATATATTTATGTATTTGAAAAAAATAAATAGTTTTATTAAAATTTTATTAAAAATATTGCAATTAAGAAAAGGTTTTATTAAAAATATGTTTATAAAAAAAAATACATATTTGTAAAAAAATATTTTTCTTTAAAATAAATACAAATTAAAAAAAAAATGAAATATAAATAAATGGATATTATTGCATGACGACTGCCTATTAGCTAATCAAAAAATATATGCTTTTGCCAAAAAATTTAGCCAATGCTCGGCAATTTTATTCAAGCTAAGCAAATTTCGATTTCACGGAACATTCGAATCATAATTTCATTTGATTACTAAAATTCCTCCTATTTTTGCACGCTCCCGCTATGAATGCCGTACACTGTGCAACGTGGAGGTGTGCGCGAAGTGTTGCACTTAGGACAAGTAGTAGTGAAAGCCACAGCAAGCCCAGTTTGTTTAACTTTTGAATACAGTTTTAATTTTTTTTTGTTTTTTTTTTTTTATTTTTGCAAAACTTTTTGCTATTTTCTGCTTTAATTTTTACTTTCCTCATTTTTTCTCTGACCCTTTTTGCACATTGAACGAAATGCCATAACGTTGTGCTGGCGGTTGTCTGCCATCCGGAGGTACTCGTAACAGTATCAGATAGATTTCCACATTACCACATTACCACATTTTCAAAAGATGTTTCTCAAGTGTGTGACAGCATTGGGAGCAGCATAGCAGCACCAGCTGAATGCTTGTTTGCTTCAATGTCTGCTGTTGTTGCTTTGATTTTTTCCATGTTAGTGCTGCTCTCATGCTAGCTAAATTTTTTGCACACATATTTCAGATGTATTATATATGTGTGTAGCAGAGTGCAGTCGTAAGCACATAAGTGCACATGCATGTACATATGTATAGCTGCATTCATTCACAGAAAATTGCCAACCAACAACACTTTTTAGGCTCCGTATTCGTTGCTTGCTCTTACCAACACTTCCCGCTTACAAATATGATTCAATGTTACTTACAAAAATAAATGCTCATACATTTTTGTACATAAGTGCACATGTGTGGATGTGTGTGTGTATGATAGTTTATGCCCCTTATTGATTTAGCTGTCATTCAGACTTGTTAGCCGCTTATTCGATTTTATTTCCATTGAATTTTTTCGCTCTATAAGCTCTCAACTTTTTTCCAACTGTGGCTTTTGGAATTTTTAGCAGGCATGGGAAATATGTATGTCAATAGCAGAAATGGTGCATACTAAAAAATACAAAAAATTAAAAAATAAAAAAAATAAAAAAAAAATGCAATAATAAGAAATCACACAATTTTTGCAATACTTGTTAGTCCAAGTTGTTTACTTAGGTTTGTTTTCTTTTATTATTGGCTGTGTTGGTGCTCCCATTTTTTTCGCTGGCATTGTCGCCTTCTGCGTTGACATTTAGTCGCCTTGAACTGTCTTTGGACGTATATATACATGCAAACGTGTACATATATTTGTTTTTGTTAAAGTCACACTTGTTCTGATTCTCGTCGTCGTCGTCATTGCCGCTGCAAATACACATTTTTTTCTGTTGCTGCACCGAGTTCTGTTAATGTTAAATGTTGCAAATCTGTTTTACTCCATTCACCCATTCACTTTACGCGGGTATTTCATTTAGTTATTCGCTTAATCATTTGCTTGCACTTTGGTTTCTTGGTTTTATTTTCTTTTAACTTTGCTGTTTTCCTTTTGCGCATTTCCCTGAGATATTCAGTAGACGAGTTTTCAGTTCACTACACTTTCGTCATTCATAAATTATGATATTTAGTGTTGTTGTTGCTTGTTTCAATATACTAAATAGATGTGTGGAAACAACATATGCGAATAAGCTGAAGCTTGTGTGTGTGTGTGCGTGTGTGGGGTTTCACTTGTACATGTCTTATTATTCACAAGTATGGGTTAGTGCATGAACGGTTGGCTTTCGATGACATTAAAAATACATTAGTTTCACATGCTTCCGCACAACTTTCCAGATGTTTTTTCCTGTCTCAATAGAGTGGTTGGGACTGAAAGAGAAACTGGCATATCAATTATAATAATTATATATGTATATGTATGTGTATATATGTGAATATGCGCAAGTGACTCTGCATTTTATATTTACATTAACTAATAATTAGCTATGAATTGTAATCAGACAACTTGAATGGTAAGTAAAGTTACTTAACTACTTTTGAAAGTTCTAACTCTAACTCTTTTCTCAATGGCAAACAATTTTTCTTGTATGTGTGCTCTCTATAGTATTCCAATATGGGTATATTAACTAGAGAAGAATCGAACATCGATTTTTAGGGCCGAACTGCACTGAGCGGATCGTCGATCAATTTCAGCCGAACCGAAGCGAATATTTTCAAGGGCCCAAGTAATGAGCAGACGTAGACTTCCATGGATAATCCAGTATTTTTTTGAAGGTTTTTAAAAATGGTTTCAAATACTTTAACTCCAGTTCATAACATATCCTTATGTCGCTGGGTAAACTAGGAGTCGGAACCGAACTTATAAGGCTCTTCCGCATGATGCTTACCGATAGAACGGTCGTGGCAGAATGGGGCGACACCTCTCTCCGTCGGCAAGTGAACAGAGGCACTCCGCAAGACTGTGTTCTCTCGCCACTACTCTAGATTGCCGTACTTAACGGGCTCATGGAGGAGCTGGAGAGGAGGGGCTGTAAGGTGATTGCCTACGCGGATGACGTGGCACTTATTGTCAGAGGTAAGTTTCTAGATACTCTAATGGAACTGATGCATGGTTATCTAAATCTAGTTATGAATTAGACCGCAAATTGCGGCATATCGATAAATCCTCTGAAGACGGAGCTCGTCTTATTTACGAGGAAATACAAAATACCTAGGGTGTTTCTCCCCTAAAAAGGGGGAGCTCCATTGGTGCTCTCTGACAAGGTGAAGTACCTGGGACTCATCCTTGACAGCGGTCTTACGTGGAAGCCAAACATTGAGAAGAGAATTAGGAGGACAACCATCGCCTTGTTTGGTTGCAGGGGCGCTATCGGCAAAAGATGGGGCCTCTCGCCTAAAGTCCATTTTTGGCTTTATAATACCATTATAAAACCAATCTTGCTATATGGAATCCTTGTCTGATGGAACTCGCTAGAAAGGATGGTATCAGTTAAGAAGCTGGAGAGGGTACAAAAGTCTGCCATCATTGGAATCAGTGGGGCGCAGTGGGACATCGTAGGAAAAACCACCGCTGCACGCGCCGCAATCAGACTAAGGTGTTCGGGCTATAGGCTAGACTTAAGTGACGGGCACTCTAGCATCCTTAAAAATTTCTACTCATATTCCCTCAAGGGAGGAGCGGGCGGGGTGCAACATTTGGCGGCAAGGCATGGCAAACATGTTCACGGATGGGTCGAAATTTGACGGAAGGGTTAGTGGCGGAGGATTCTGTAAGGAGCCTCCCACCAAACTTAAATTTAGGCTTCCGGACCACTGTACTGTTTTCCCAGCTTTTTTCCCGGATACCTCGCAATTATGGAAACGGTGGACTGGTTGCTTACCTCGGTAATTACCGTTAAGGAAGTAAATATTTACTCTGATAGTCAAGCGGCAAATAGGACCTTGGGCTCGTTGCTTGTGCGTTCGAAATTGGTCGGGGAACGTCTGGCTTCTATCTCGATTGCATCCGAATACTTCAACATCAGGCTCATTTGGGTTCCCGATTATAGCGGCATAAAGAGAAACTGCTGCACTGATGAGCTGGCTAAACAGGGAACTTTAGAGACGGTTTCGTCGCGAAATGAGAGAATTGGGGTTCCCTTAAGAACCTGTGGTCTGCTCCTGGAAAGATGGGCCTCGAGTCAACTCAGCGAGCGGTGGGTTAGTGCGCAAAAGGCGCAAGGTCGCGAGATCCTTCTGGCTACGAGTAAATCGAGGACACTGGAGGGAACTCCTAAGGCTAACAAGGCCCCACTTTTCGAATTTGGTGGGTATCCTTACCGTACATTGTCCGTTCGGTGTTCATGCCGTGAGACTTGGGCTTACCTCAAGTCCATTCTGCAGAAGCTGTCTGAAGGACGAGGTGGAATCATCTCAACACCTTGCTCTCAGCTGTCCTGCTCTCGTCTGGCAAGGATTTAGACATCTGGGCTCTCAATTTTTCGCTACGCCTACAGATAAAGCGGGTCTAAATATCATACATTTGGTGAAGTTCATCAGTGGCTTGTTGCGGCTAACTACGAACGCAAATCAGCCACCGTCAGCGTCGTCGTAAAATGCATGGTCATCTTCGTCTCTAATCCCAAGGCTCCTTCTTCCTTCCCTTCTCCTTTCTCCTCTCCCATGTAGGGCATCACAACGGACGAATTTTCAATATTTGTCCAAGTGTGCCCTAAGCTAGGGCAGCCATTTAACCTAACCTAATCTAACCTATATCGTTATGTTGGCAAAAACAACGAAAAAATAAGTAGATTTAAGATTTAATGATTTAGTACTAATAGGTGGAACACTTTTGTTCGCTTCACTATGCCCATATCTCGAAATAGCTCATACAGCTCGCTGTTCGATCGGCTGCGGAACGCTCTCGAACGCTCCCAGTACTACTCACCTATATACTGAGCCCAAAGTAACACCTTTTGGTAAGAGTTAGCTTTCGTTTAATTTCTAGGCTGACGTTGCTCTGGTTGTTAACACTGGTACTTAGACAAACAGAGTAGTTCAGCACTTCATACTTGCGGTGGCCAACAGTGTTATCCAAAGCGCGAGAACTATTTGTATCTTCACAGCAGGTACTTTGTTTTACTCTCGTTCACCCCAAAACTCACTTTTTTCCAGACCGGAGTACACTGAACATACGACGAGGTTCTTCAGGCCGACAATATCAATATCGACAGCATACGCATATTTATAATTGCCACTTAAGAAGCAATACCGGGAGAGAATATATAGCTCAGAGTAAACGGATTTCATACCTTCCCAAGCGTCAGCCACATTACGCTTCAATTCGAAGACCGGAACATTGAGCAAGAATTTAAGTTCATCTTAAAGATGTGTTAAGTCATGCCCCTACTTTTTCGTTTAAGAGCCAAAGTCTTATGGGCTCAAAATCATTGTCACTTGTCGAAGACGTTTCACTTCCACTCCCAATGTTGTCATCCGGATGTACAATTTCAGCCATTTCACTTCTTACATGCCTCTTGATTGTGCAGATAAGGCTATGGGCTCCTGAAAATGAATTTTTTTGAGTCGAGGGTCCAGTTAAGTGGAAGCTGCTAGTAAAAATGAATGTTCCATTTCTCCAAAGCGGCGTTTAAGCTGGTTTAAAATGTTGGTTCTTAATACTTGCAGCGGATTTTCCTTACTTGTTGACGCCCACAATAAGAAAGTGGAATAATTTGGCTTAATTTGGCATATTTTTCTCCACTTATTTGAGTAGTCATGGTTTCCAATGATCTCAATAAAGAAACTATTTCCGTAATTTCTTCACTGTTTTTTGTTGTTGTCATGGGGTCACTAGTTTTAGGTTGAAACGGGACCAGGGCTCAAGGGAAACTGTAGAATATCGTTATTCAAACCACGCTTAAAATACCTGAGAGCACCACAGTTTGATGGATTGGAAGACATCTCAGACTTAGAAGACATATCCAACTTCTCTGCTTAAACTCGCAATAGAAAAAGGTGGGTGGACGACTTCAAAACACAAAACACATAACTAATGAACTCCATCTGGAATCGCTATTGAACGAACCGCTCTATGCGTGACTACAAGTCAACCAGTCCAATCTAACCTAACCTAAAACTAGAGACTGTTTCTCCGACACTCAGTAGCGGTTCGTTAAACTTTTGTTTGTATATTTTCGATATCTCAATTGCCTCTCATAAACTATAACGATTTTCCGCTGCCATGAAACATAAGTTTTTTTATTATCATTGCAAAAACTGTGTAAATGAATTTTTTGTTTCCGTTTGCCATCGGCATAAAGGTTTTTCAAGGGCAGTGCAGCACAAAGCGCAACCACAACCGACAAAATCAAAATATTCGACTTGAAAAGCAACTGAAAGTTTCTGGATTGGCTGTTGTTGTCTAAACCGCAGGCAGACGGTGCCAGTCCACTTAAAACGCTCTTAGCACTTCCCTCGCCATGTACATAATTGCGTATATATGTAACTGTGTATATACTCGTATTCTCGTATATTTGCAATTTCAGTTTCCTTTTTGCTGTCACTTTTCTTGGTCCGCCCAACAGCAGTCTGCCTTATGTCTTAGTTTTTCATGCACACTTTGCGTCGCAGCTGGCGTCGATTGGCATCTTCGGCATTTCTTCAGCAACAATGAAGCGAAGATGAAAAAAGGATAAAATAAGGCGAAAAAACAACAAACTAAAACAATAGTAAAACAACAACAAATGTTTCTGTAACTTCAATTTCAACACGAAACATTTTGATGTGGCTAGTGCGAGAGTGTGTGTTTGTACACGCATACAAAAATGCATGCACTTTTTCACAAGCGAGCGTGCAGACAGCAGCGTAGAAATAATAGCAAGCCACCGCCAGTGAATTGCAAGAAAGTAGCTGCTGGGAAACAACAGCAGCGGCAGCACTAAAATGTGAATGACCAGTCTGCGGCTCAAAACAGCGCCAAGCGCCGCAATCTGCCACTTTGCTTTTCGCTTTCTCGCTTCCTTTTCAGTAGCCGGTTATTCGCTGTCTGGATTTTTTTTTTCCTTTTATACAGCAAAGCATCCACTATTTGTCTTTCGCTACTCCCATTCATAGCTTTGGTATCTTTTTTATATTGTATATTCACTTTTATTTCTTCCCAGACGTTGTTGCTGCTTGCTGGCAATTGATAACTTTCCACACAAGTTAATTAAATAATTTCGTTATACTTCGCGAAAATTTTCGCTTTAAATAAACTTAGCACAAATACATATACACACATATTTGTAAATACATATTTTGCTATTTGTCTGTATGTCGGTTTGTGGTGAAATGTTTTGTGTCCTGGCTTCGCGGTTAGGCATCTCTGGACGCTTGCGTGCAAAAGTTTCAGAGTTTTGCTAAAACAATATTTTCCTTAAGTTATAATTAAAAGTAAAGAATCAGCAAAGTAACAACAGTCTGAGATTGTGTTTATGTAGCAGCGAAACATTGCTTGTAATAAGCGGCGATGAATGCAGCAGAAATTTTGCTAATTGAAAGTAGAGCGCAAATATTCATTATAAATTTGTAGAAGTTTGGGAGAGCGAAACCTAGGAAGTATATAAGCAATAACTAGCGGATCTATTTTGTAAAAATATTCAAAGTGGTTGAATTGACTCAAGCATAAATTGAGTAAAGAATGCCACGATGACCGACATACTGAGAAAAGCTGCTGATTAAACCAGTGTTTGCGCAGTGGTCGAAATTTAACCAGCTATATCTTTAACTTTGTTCTTTTAAATTATCTCTCTATCTTTTTCTCTCTTTCTAATTGTTCTTTACGTTTCTTGCTTGATGTTTTTCGTTGTCCGAATATATATCTTTATGGTCAATGAAAGTGAAGAAGCGACTTGAGCGAAGTCGCCGACGAAGTGCCAATCAAATGCAAAAGCGAAAGAACTGAAAAGATCTGACCGTAGCATCCGCCGCATACTGAAAAATTATCTAAAAGTCAAGCCCTACAAGATCCAAAAGGCGCATGATCTCACATCAAAGCAGCAAAAGTCAGACTTGAGAGAGCGAAGGAGTAGTTTCGCTTGGCCGAAAGCGGTCAATTTCCGAACATTGTAATTTCTGACGAGAAAATTTTTCAAATTGATCAATTCATAAACTCCCAAAACGATAGATTTCATTTGATCAACCGTTCATACGAGAATTTGAGTCATCGGATAGCCACCAAGAGGCAGCATCCGCTACAGGTAATGGTTTGGGCCGCTGTAACCGCAGATGGACGCTCTCCAATCGTTTTCATTGAGTCTGGGATCAAAGTAAATACGAAATATTATGGGGAAAGCATTCTGGAGGTTGCTTTGAAACCGTGGGCAGACAAACATTTCGGTGGCAGACCATGGATATTTCAACAGGACTCGGCACCGTCCCACAAAGCTCGAGTGAACCAAGAATGGCTAAAAAACAACGTTCCGAACTTCATAACATCCACACAATGGCTCTCAAATTCACCAGACGCGAATCCGATGGATTATTCTCTTTGAGCCATTTGGAAGAGCAAGGTCCGAACTAAAAGATTCACCAGTGTCGAGATGCTGGAAAGAGCCATTGTCCGGGAGTCGGTCAAAATACCTACGAGTCACATTCGGGTAGCGTGCGATTCATTTTTGGACCGTCTTAAGGCCATAGTCAAGGCAAAAGGTGGTCATGTCGAGCAAAATTAAATTGAGTATTAATTTCTTATTATTTTCACACATTTTTTACTTTGAATTGAAGAAAAGTCATTTTCCAAACTAAATTTATGGCCTTCGAGTGCCAGACCCTGTAAAGTGTTCTTTAGTGCTTCAATTGTGATTATGTATGTGTGTGGAAATTTCCAATTTTTCTCATAATTCACAATTCAATCACAATATTTACCCACCTAAGTTGCAAACAAAACAATAGAAATATACCTCGAGGAAAACTAAAATAGTAAATTTCATTAAATTAAAAATTAAATCGTGCAGTAAATTTTTCAATTTCCGTTTACTCCTTTGCAAACAAATATCCATCTATGTAAATACATATTTAAAAAATATAAAAGTAAAAGAATAGAAAAATATCAGTGTGTGTTTAATTTAGGGATAGTGGGTGCTTGAGCTAAAGTGTGAAAAAGAAATGAATATTATTTGAAGAGGTTTATTTGAGCTCCATGGTTAAAGTGAGCTTAGTGCCTCCATATAGGCTGCCAAGTACACAAAGAGTCAGCTTATTTGTGAATTTTTACCCCAGCTGATATATGTCGTATGCCATAGTACTCAATTACAAGCTGTACTTCTCTCACTTCCTCACCATTCGCTGGGCAAATTTTTCATATTGCTCAGCATTTGATCTTCCGCAATCCTAATTTTCCTCATTTGCATGCCATTCGTAGTCAAATAAGTGAAATTTTCTTTTAATTTTTTCCAAATATGACAGTCAAAAGTGTCTATGCTAGAAAGCAGAGCTTATTTCACACTTGCGCTCTTGTACAATACACAGTGCTGCAGGGGGCGGACTATAAGTCAAGCGAATTAAGATCAGTAGCGGCGGGGCGCGCTCATACTTTCATATGATTATATATAGAAATATTTTTATGTTTTTCATTTTTTTATTCCTTGATAAATTATACATTCAGATGGCATTCTACAATAAAATACGACAAAATAATATGACAAATAAACAAACTATATAAGAAACAAATCATAATGCCGATATAATATGCATTCCTAGTCGGAACAGAGGTCAATTTAATCTAAAAATGCTGAGACTTGTGATCGGGGACTCTGAGTGAAGAGTCTTGGGACGAGCATGGAGAGATGAATTGTATAATAGGGTGGCAAAAACAAAAAATTATAAGTTTTTCTCCAAGTTATCCCATAAATTGATCAACTGCCACTTCTACCTACCTACCCCCTAAACTTTTTCTATGGCCAACAAAATTATACACCTATTCCTTTTGTTTATTTATTTTTATTTAATATTTGCCAGTGCCGCTGGCTTTGAAAACTACCACTGAATTTCATAGAAAAAAAATTTTTTTACGGGAATTTGGTATAAAATGTTTACAGGTCAAACTTTTAAACTCCTCTTTTAATTTTCCTTCACAAGTGTCCAAACAAAGATATCCTCTGCTCTATTAACAAAAATAAATAATATTTATGGTGATCCTAAAGATCCCAAAAATGGAAAAAAATTCGTTGTCGAAAACGATGGATAAGTAGGTAGGTAGGTAAAAGGCAAAAGTGCCACAGGCACACTTGAAGTAGCACTTACGTGCCGTTTTGATACCATAATATGGACGGTTACCTGTGCAATGAAAAATTGTTGGGAATAGAAAACCTTCCAGTGCTGTTGATGTAGTGGAGGAGATAAAAGGGATCTAGGCTGGAGAATTTCTTCAAGTCATCCCAAAAGGGCACGCTAAGGAATCTCAAGCGCCTACCCGCCAGAGCCGGACATTTGCAGAGAAAATGTTCTACAGACTCTTTCTCTCAACAGCGATCTTGAAGCATTTTGCATGCCTGCAGGATCGCGAAGACCTCTGCTTGAAAAACGCTGCTCGTTTCCGGCAGTTTAAAGGAGACCGAAATGCTGGCTGATTTAGAGAAAACCCCCGCTCCCACTCCAGATTCCATTTTGGATCCGTCAGTGAAAACAGAGGTACCTATATCCGTGTCGACTCTCCCCTCCTTCCAGTCTTGCCTGCTCGGAAAGATAGCCCTAGCACAACCCTCAAAACACAGTTTGCGGATGGAGAGATCAGTGCGAAGAACAGAGAAGGAAGGGGAGATCTGCTTCAAGATACTACTATGTCCTACAGGAAATTGTCTCCAAATACCAAGCTCCTTCAACCTAATAGCGCTCTGAGCAGCAATGGATTTAACTTGCAGATCCGCAGGAAGTAATTGAGCGCAGCAGTGGGACTTGTTCTACAAGCGCCAGTGGTTCCCACACATGCAGTTCTCTGCCCTCTCTCTATTTTAGTGCAGATGTAGCCCTACTGAAGAGCTACCCATCAAACTAGGCAACCGTGTGTCAAAATTGGCAGAACCACTAAGTTCTACATCCAAAGTAGACGTGGCTTGAGACCCCATTTTTTGCCGTACATAGATTTACAGGCGTTGAAGGCGTTCTTGCTTCGGCAGAACATATACTAAAATTGGAAGGATGGATAAGTAAGCAGCACCGAAAAATAGCACCATCAGCATATTTACCGATGGATCAAAATGGAAGAGCGGTTTGGCGCTGGCATATATTGTGCGGAACTAAGCATCAAAAAGGATTTAAGCTCTCTAACTATTACATTGTGTTTCGGAGATAAAAGTGAGAATCAAGAATCAAGATAAAAGTGAGATAAGCGTGAGAATCAATCAATCAGAATCAAGCGTAAACGAGCATATGATGACAGGTATACTAAATTGGTTATATCATTCGATAGAAGGAACTGTACAACTGTAGTTGGTGTACTAACAGGGCACTGCCTAATGGCAGCGCATGCTTACAAGCTAAATCTAACTCCTAACGATGCTTGCAAATAATGCGATGAGCCGGGTGCAAGAGCATCTGGAGCATCTTCTATGCTACTGTCCGGCTCTCTGGAAAACAAGACTATGCTACCTGAGCGCTCTCAGCTTTGAAAGGCTAAAGTCTATCACTGAACTGAAACTTGAGCGGCTCCTAAAATTCGCGAATAGTATGAGCATCTTGAGTGATGCATATTTTCGTTAATAACAAGAAAAAAAGGACTCTGTTCTGGTATGACTCTGGACCAAAATGGTTTCCGCGTGGCTACGACCAGACGAAATAACCTAATCTAACCTTCTATCAACTGAGGGTTGCGCCATGGCATTTCGGCTCAAAGGATTTAATTAAAATAAAAAGGAATTCAATATTTATTTCACTCAAGTTTTTATTCATTTGATTGCATACTTTCGAATGGATATTATACTCGTACTATTTTTATTGCACTTTTACACATAGTTAGTACTTATTTGCATGATCTTTACAAGAAATTACTACAGTACAATGTCTTCTCCCATATAAAAGAGTTCGGACATACACTTTGTGCGGAAGAAAAAGCGCGACACCTCATCAAAAAATTGACAAAAATTATTGTTATTTTTTATTTCCTTGACACTCGACTTCAATGGGCTAAAAAACAGCACAGCCAGAAAAAATCTAGTTAAAAAGTTTTGATGAAACTTTGAAAATTTTTGCAAATCAAAAAAAAACAAATTTTAAATTGAAAATAAAAAGAAGGAAACATTTTAATCTTTGCATTGTATTGTTTTTGTTGGAAAGTGAATTATGTTTTTATAGAACAATTTTGGATTTTTTTCCAAAATTATTTTTGCCAAAATTTTTTAATATTTTTTAGAAAGTTTAAAATTTTGCATTACATGGTTTTTGTTTTAGCATGAATTATATTTTTATAAAACAAAACTAGTGGTATGCTTATAATTTTGCAACGGGGCTTATCATAGGGGTACAAAATAATAGTGCTTAGGGCAACCGTAATTTCTTGCATAATCTGTTCATATAAGATGGCGCAAAATTAATCATCTAATTTCGTTTTTAACCTGTTAAGTGATTGTGTCGTATATATGCGTCAATTTCAAAAGTTCTATGAAATTTTAAGTTAAGCAAAAAACGAAAATTTCCCTGTTATTTTGACATTATAAAGTAAGCATGAACACTGAATTTCCTGATAATCGTTATCGTAATCGATCAGGCAACGCGCACGGTGAATCCAATATTTGGCTGAAATCCGGTTTTGCATCGACAGTCCATCGGTTAAAATTAATTCAGCACAGTAAATCGAGCAGTCTAAGAAAAACTAAACGCTTAACAGGTTAAATAATTTTTTACTAAATTTACTAAATTTTCCGCTCTTCATTGCCTGCCTGTATACTGCAGCCGCCTTGTTGATGAGTGTCAAATATGACCGACTTATCATGACGCCGTTTGCAAAAATTAGAAATTTTCCGCTAGGGTGATTAATTTTGCGCCACCTTGTATATGCTACAAAACAATCCTTGAACTAGTAAAGCAGTTCAACGCCATACAAAAACAAAAGGATGTTCAAATCAAAACCTGTCCCCGCCCTCCTAACAAACACCTCTCTCCAGCGAACATCTCCCATAAGCGGACACCTCCCATCAGCGTACACCTTTTTTCAGTATTTACATACCACAAATCCATAAGAATTAAAAATGTATTTTTTTTTTTTTGCTTGAGCGGACAACCCTTCCATAACGTATTATTTACTTTTTTAAACACTCTTCTCATAGGTAGACACCTTCCATAAGCGGACAAATTTTTCAGTCCCTCAGGTGTCCGCTTAAGAGAGAGTTCATTGTAATTGCGCTTTTCTCTATCACAATCGTAGCTTATCGTCTTGCACAATAATTCATAGAAGCGAAATTGATTGTTTGCTTATTATGGGCACTTCTATTTTCTTGATCGCAACTGTACGCACAATCTGCTCGTCATGCCGCGCACCGATCATGCTGATGTAATTGAAAGATTAAGAAAACCCGAAAGCTTAGTTGTGGTGGCATGTGTTGTTGTAACACCAACTGTGCTTACGCGACGTATTGAAGTTATTTTTTCTACGTATTTTTTTTTTTTTTATTATTTGTTTTTCTCAACTTCCAGTAGTTGCAACTCAGTGGCTGGCGAATCACTTGAAGTTTGCGGCGGCAGTTAACTTTTTTGCTACTTGCGGTTGTTGTTGTCTCTGGTTTTTGTCCCGTAATTACCTTCCAGCGCCATTTCGCTACAAATTTGTCCATCTACATATACTTGTACACATACATTTACGTATCTATGTATGTATAGTATATCATTTCCCGCTGTAGCATCTTTTCATCTGCAACGTATTTGTATAAGCCGGCAGCTGCAATGAAGAGTGAAATTATTTTTTAGTTTTGCAACTGTGAGATAGTTTTTCTGATGCAAGCAAAACGTTCAAAAGCAAAGAAAAATAGTAGGAATAGTTGAAATAATTTAAGCGTAATTTGCGCTCATTGTTTTTAACAAAAGTGTAAGCATCTACTGGCACTTTTTGCCACAATTTGTTGCATTTTTTCGTTCACACTTTTTTGCCCAAGCACTATGCAGAAAGCAGCTGTGAGTAAACATAGTTGTATACAGCAATAATAATTTTCTTTTTATAGTCGCATATACATAACACACACACACACACACATGCACGCACTCACTTCCACTAGCGCACCAAAAAATGAATGAAAAGCGCAGTGGCAGCCCACTTCTTTGCAACATTTGCTCACTACTGCTCGTGCCTTTTGTTATATTTTCCGCATTGTTTGTGCGCATAATTTACAATACTCGCATTCAGTTTCGCACCCACACATTGTCAACGCAAGGCGAGACAGCCGAAAATTTTGGCTCATTATGTTAAGCAGTGTCGCTTTTCGCTATTCGCTTTTCATTCTCTGCCGCCTACTACTACTACGATTCGCTGTTAATGCGCTCATTTCCCCAGCGTAAATAATCATATCATCTGGCGCGTTTTTTGCTTCTTCACAGGCTTTGCCACATACACGCACTCACTCATACATTCGCACATGTGCGTGCATTTACTTTTCTTTGCTTTACCTTTGTCGCACTTAATATTCTCTTTACAATTCTCATTGTCTTTTTCACATTTAAATTTTCTATTGGGTATGTTTTGGTTGCTTTTTATCTTGCCCACCTTTGAATGCCGTGGGAAATCCCAAGTTTAAGGTTACTGCATTGTTATCATGGGCTTCGTGTGTTTCGCGCCTTCCCCGCGCTGTTGCGAAACTTCCACAATTTTCTTTAATTTGACTGGGAACTTACCATTTTTTCAACTTTCCTCGGCTTTTGTTTGCAGATAATGGAGATAATGAGCAAGAGCCGTTACTTGTGATTTCATTTAATTACACGAAATTATTTTTAGCAACAATGTACATACATATATTTAACTCGCTTGCTTTTAAACGCTCGTACTATTGCACTGTGACATTTTCGGAACTTCGTAGATACTTTTTTCTCAATTCTACGTAATTTTATTTAAGTTGAAATCTTCTGCAACAGGAAGCCAATGAATGTAACTATTTATTAAAAAATTACTATCATTTTCGAATAAAAATTTAAAATTCAGTTAACTGCGCTGCAACATTAAGAAGCTACATTTTGTTCCAGTTATTTAGCTTCATCTTGCCCATTAAGTAGTCGAAATAATCATTCATCATTTAACGGATCTCCGATCGAGCAAGTAAACTCTTCTACTTACCTTGGCAGTGTTAACGTGGCGAATGGAGAATGCAGTGCAGATAATAAAGAGCAAATAAAAAAAACACAGACAGCATTCAGCAAGCTCCATATGGCTCTCACCACAGATATTTAGCAATTGCAACTACGGATATTTGAGTCTAACGCAAAGTCGGATCTCCGTTACGTCTGCAAAACGTGGAATCTGTCGCACTCAAACTTTCGCTAACCTCTGCCTACGTAAAATCATGCGCATATTCTGGCCAAATACCCTTCAAAACTCCTTGCATTGGCTTGCCACAAAGCAGAACCTTATTTTAAAGCAAGTTACCAAACGGGAATGGAACTAGCTTGGCCGCACACTATGCCGACCTAGTAACGACGTCACCAGAACAGCAGTTGCATTCAACCCGCAGGGCAATCGCCCCAGAGGAAGACCGTCTAACACATGAAGAAAAATTATTGAGGGGAAGATGGAAAAGACGAACAAAATATGGAGTGAAGTTGAAATACTACCGCAAAAACGTGACCAGAGGAAACAATTTATTGAGGAAGGGAAATCTCAGATTAAGATTGATAATTTGGTAAGATGTCAGTGTTGCGCAATCAAATGTGCTATTAGCGATTTGCGGAGTCAAAATCCCACCATAATAAATCAAAAAGTGAAAGAAAACAACTCACTAGTGTACGAGAAGACCGGAATCTTATACACTAGTCTTTCAAGGATCGTAAAAAATCCTCTTTTGCCCTTGCAGTAGCACTGTTGGAAGCAATTGAAAAATTCGTTAGTGCTCGAAAAGCTAGAAGAAGGCTGCTGCACGCTGGTTTAAAAGGATGCAAAGTCCGGAAAAAGCCGTCGCTGTCAGAAAAAAATTGGAAAAGGTTTTAGTAATGGACACTTCGAGGCCAACATTTTACTCTAGAAGATTGGTCGAATGCTTTGTGGGCTGACGAATCGAACTTCGAGGGAGGCTCAGTTCCCCGATTTTAAAATATCAACGTCTAGTCCAATTTCGAGGAAATAACAAATATCTTGTGAAACAATTTGTTTTCCTTTTCTACAGGTATTACAAATTTAAAGGCTACATTAGTCAAATGCATGCATAAAGACAGCTCTGGTGTGAAATTCGTGAGGCGACAGATTGCCAAGGAATAGCATACAGATGGCGTGAATGCCCACTGTTAAGTATGCGGGAGGCAGCTTTATGATCTGGGGTTGTATGGTTGCTGATGGTGCCGGCGGAATGTTTATTTGCGAGGGGCACATGGACGATCAAAAGTACATAAATATATTAGAAATGGTAATTTTGCCTTCGTTCACGCACATTTTCGGCGGCACTAACTTAGATAGAGTTCAGTTCCAACAAGACAATGCTGCTTGTCACGCATCAGCGACCACGATGCGTTGGTTTAGAGAAGTCAATATTGTTTTGTTTGTCTGGTCAGCACAGTCTCCAGATCTAAATCCCATGCTGGCTATTTTTTTTTGTTTTTTATTTTTTTTTTTTTTTCTCTTGTTTTTTGCTTTATTTCGACTATGAAATTCTCTTAGTTCGAATTATTCTTATAGGAATGGTTTCAAATAGTTTTCTGACTAATTTCAATTTTTGCTCTATGCAAAGTGTGTTCACATGTCGAGTCCCACCGAACGGCTGGCCAACTAGAGTGCAATTTTTTGCATTCCTGCTCTGCAGTTTACGTGAATACTGTATTTATTAATTTCTTCTTTTTTATTACTAACGGACTATGGGGTACAATTATATTCTAATTGCGCATGTCCTTATAAATATAATCCATGAGTTTTTTATGTGATTTAGAACTAATTTTTTCAAAACCGCTCCAGTAAATTAGAGGTTGTACCTTTGACACAGTCTGCTCCTACTCTATCTGACTGCTCTGCTGGTTCATAAAATTTCGCTATCTTAGCTGCTACAGTAGTAATGCATTTTCATTGAACTGGGATAATTTTCATTGAAAATGAACAAATTTAATTTAATAGGTGCGACTGCGGCTTTAACTTTCATAATTTCAAAAAGGTTTTGCACCTGCATAGAAACAACATTAATTTTCATTTCAACTTGCTTAGCAAATCTACTAAATATTTAAATTTTTACACTTCAACCTCATTTTCCATAATTTCTCTTCCCTTAATGTGCGCCCACACTATAACGGCACACTCTTCGCTCTTCGAGTCCTCCATTGGGTCAAGTGAAGGGGGATACTAAAATACCAGCTGAAAGTGTGAAACGTAATGTTGTTCTAATTACACAAAATAATGTGTAGTGGTAACATAAATAAAGGCGGGAATAATGGGCGCCCAAGAAAAAGAACAAACAAAAACGGAGCGAAAAAAAAGAAACGCAGCACAACAGTGCGACGTAATTAACATTGCAGCCATTACCCGTTTTTTAGTAAACTTTTACATGCGATTTTTGCCGTACTTTTTTTTGTGACATATTTATCCCGTTGCCCTAAAGGGTGTCTCAAAAGGAGCTATCCCAAAGAAATTTATAAGAGCTCATAAAAGGCTTATCAAATTTAAAGGCTACAGGGATCAAATGCATGCATATCTTCAGTTCTACAAGTCTTTAAGTTTTATAAATGTAGGTGAAATGAAAGCTGCTCAAAGTGTTTTCGTTTTATTTGTATGAAAATTCACATACTTCTAATTATCCTTTCCTGGCCAATATTAAATTGCTGGGCAGAGGAATAAGCTCAGGTGCCAATCTAACTCGACGAGTGATTTTATCAAAATCTTTGATTATCGGCCTACCAGCACAGAATCCCTGGGATCACTAAAGACATCTAGCGGAAAATACTCAGAACTTCTACTTTACCTAAAATGTAGCTTTCTCTCCATTATATCGATTTTAGCATAGAGTTTTTTTCTACACGAATTACACCATGTACGCCATATCATTCCTATAGATATTTTTCTGTTATCCATGATCAGTTGTGATGAATTTCTTTGAAACCGGATCTCTTTTGGATTTTAGGTTAGGCTAGACTGACTGAAAGCCATCACATAGACCAATTGGTCTTTAGTGGTATCAGATGAAGCTTGACCCTTACGTTTCCTTGTTGTAGGCTTCTTGTAATTTGCCTGCGTCTTTCGCGAATCTAAGTAAGGTCTGAAGCTCTAACGCCGAGAGACATTCTAACCTCTCGTATTACTGAGCTCCTGCACATTTAATTCGGTTTATGTCGGAGCTCCCCCAGAGAGTGCGATAAGATTTAGCATCGGAGCCTATAACTAGAGCCAGCTTCCCTCGCTCGGCCTGCTTATCCGGCGGTGTTTCTCTCTCGTGTGAAATATAGCCGAACCCAAGAAGTAGTATTTCATTCCTGTAGCCCTGAATAGTCACCACTGTCAGATCATCTGTGGAGAGATTGGTGTTAAAGAAGGGATATACACTTTTCTCAACAAGTATCTATTACTGCTCTTACCCTGTTCGTAGAGTTCGGGAAGTATGTGTTGTAGTTTGTTGAGTCCAGTCCAGATACCACATTTCCCGAACCTATCCTTGGTCCCTGGACTAGAGCCATGTCGTAGTTGACTCCTTTAAATTTTGAAGGAGCTCGCCCCAATTGAGCTTCTTCCTTGCTTTTATGAAAGTTAGTTTGAAGGACCTTCAGCATCAGGCTTTGGTTGCTTAAGTTCTGAGCGTTTTTTCGTTTTCATCCGTTGGGTTGCGTTTTTTGAGACGAAGGGACACGCTTCCAATGCCCCACGTCATTTTCCCAAATCGGTCGTACAAGATGTCCTCCGCCATTTTATTTATCTGGAGGATGTAGCTCTGGCTTCCATCTGCATTCGCTGATTTAGCCACTTTCAACACCTTCCAGTCGTCGGTAGGTACATCTTTGTACTGCATTTGTAGCAGACCCAGTGCATGTTCCGAGTGTACCGTGCGCGGTATTAACTCAACAGAGGGGTCTTCCTTGCACTTTATGATTTTGACGTCGCTCTCTTGCATTTTCCTCACATAAATAAATTTGAACATTCATTATGTGGAAGAATACGCTTATCACCGCCAGCAAAATAAAATGATCGAAAATCAACGGGAATTTCGAACCATTTTAAACTGGCAATGCATTATACAAAAATTAAATGGGACACAAAACTATTTACTCCCCCTGACTGTGGTTAAAGGGGAACTGCACGATTTATTTCGCGAAAAATTGCAGAACAGATGCAGTTCCATTGCTTCGTGTGCTATTTGAAAAATCCTTTAGTCTCAGTACAATAGACGGAAGACTCAGAAAGTGCTGGGGGGCTCCGCGCCAGTAAATTTCGAAACTCGTAGCTGAACGGCCATGAACCGAAATCATCGTTGAAGTTCATGGAATCGGATTTATCGATTTACCGCCTTTTAACTGATCATTTGGGCGTACGAAAGGTCTGTGCACGTTTCATCCCGCACAAGTTAACTGAGGGCCAAAAATTGCTCAGAATTCAACATTTGAAAGACCTCTTAAAAGAAGCGAGAAAAGACGAGAACTTGCTTTACCCTAGAGCCACCACCCAAAAAATCGCGTTTGGAGAAGTCAAAAATCAAGTCGATGTTCATTTGTTTTTACGATTCCAAGGGAATTGTCCACATGCAGTTCGTGCCAATGGACCAAACCGTCAATGCAATTTTCTATCTTGGCGTTTTGAAGCGTTTGTTGCATTGCATTCCTCGAATTCACCCTGAATACCACGAAGAAGGAAGCTGGCGCTTATTGCATGATAATTCACCATCTCCCCAATCTACTCTTGTGACTGATTTTTTGACTAGAAATCGCATTTAACCATCAATCACTCACCGTATTCACCTGATATGGCTCCCTGTGACTTCTGCATATTCGGAAAATTGCATTTGGTCATGAAAGGAAAACGTTTTGCGTACGTAGAGGTCATCCAAAAGGCTTGTACCGACATCCTGAAAAACATTCCGGTTAATGACCTGAAATACTCTTTCGAAAGGCCAGTGGGGACTATTTTGAATAAATAAACTCAAAACGAAGCTCCTGTCGTTTCTATTTTAGCTCAGTCTTGGGACTTAACACTGTGTTTTTGCTCTGGTGGCGAGATCATCACTTTTGTTGCTGACTTTTGCTGTTTACAGGTGGATTTCATTCCATAAACTGCTATTTATTTTCCGGGACATATTTAAAAAAACGAAGCGTCCTCACTTATTGCGATCGTATTAAAATTTCCAGCCTTTCTATTTTAGATTTTTTTTTTTAAATATTGGGTAACATTTTCTATAGCTTTTTTTTGCTCTGATTTAAAATGCGTGGAACCCATCAAGCAGACTTCTTTGTGTATTGCAAATCATTATGCAACATTCGCAATACTGCCATAGCATTCAAGTCCAATTCATTACATATCACTGTCGCGTCGTTCGTGGGTCTCCGCCAATTTTTCGCTTCAACAGGGCCACATATATCTGGTCGGCCGACGATTTTGGCCGTCCTTCTGGAGACACATTCTCCACAGAGAAATACCCTGTGTGGAGTTTTTGATATCACTTACAAATAGTCTGAAGATATGGAGTTTCCGTTGTATATGCAATTTGAAACTAATTGAAAGTTTCCACAGGCTTGAGTTGGTTCTTATAGAAAGCCGTAAAGTATTGAGTAGAGAATTCCCTGCTGTGCCTTTAGCGGATTTCTATTTACATTGCAACACTCATTTTATGTGTTCCCTTCTCTATTCGAACCGATTTTTGTGAAATATTAAATGAAATATCGTAAGGCTATAGAAAAACTAGTGGCGTTTTAAAGTTTTTCAAAAAAAAAGAAAAGTACCATCGACTTACCGCACTTTTGTTAGACCCCTCGTATTTTGAGTGTGAACTAAATCGCACCACTCGTAAGCTTTCCTAGATATGCTAAAAAAGATTTACCAGCATTTCATAGGGGTTTTTGAACTACAAATTATCTTTAAGATTATATATAAAAAGTATATGATATCAAATTTTCGTAGCAAATAAAAATGTCAGGCCAATTTGGAACACCCCATAAATGCACACTCATTATACCCAACCGCAATCGTACCTTCCATCAGTAGTTGGATTGCGGTTGGACAAGTTGGCTATACAAATGTGTCTCCTCCATTCAAACTTTGTGTGTTTTTTTTGTACTTCACATACAACAAAATGCCAACAGTCTCCCGCTCTCCCGTTCCGCCTCTTTCACCTAAACCGCCTAGCAGCAGTTGAGCAAAAAATTCAAATGTGCTGCTAAAAGGAAATACAAAGGCACCAGTAGTTAGCAAAGAAAGGAACGAACAAAAATGCCTGGGATAGAAGTAAAATAAGCGCACACAAAAAAATGCATACCATTCAAGCGTGATTACATGCGTGACACATAAATACGGGAGCTAAATGCGCCTTAATGTATGCTGTATATGAATTCTGAGTGTTTAAAAGGGATTGCTACAGAAAACAAATTACAAATTTATAAGTGTGTGTGTGCACCGTGAAAATAATAACTTCACCTAGTGAAAGAGTATTTGTGTTGCTGTTCCATTGTAGGTATTATTGGTATTGTTGTTTTTGCTGTTATGAAGTTAGCGCATAGTTTTTATATACGAGTACTTCAGTTGAATGGCTTGAAAGCGTGCGGAAAATACTAACTTTTCTTTTGTAAGCAGTGCAGCGACAAGAAGGCAGTACAAAAACATTGTATAAAATATTTACCGGTATTATTTTGTGTGAAATTATTTTAGTAAACTGTAGCAAACATTATTGCAAAAAGGTGCACACACACACAGTGTCTACTATAATTGTTCGTAGAAGTTCGAAGTTGGCAGTCGACTGTAATAAATTTCACAACAACCGGCGCTTTGTGAGGATGAGGTGGCTCCAATAGTCGAAGTGGTATGTACAAGGTGGCGCAAAATTAATCATGCAATTTTACCAAAAACGAAAAAAAAATCGACTTCCTTGATTCAAATGAATGCCAAACGCGAAAGAAATATGCCGATATGGCTGAAAATTGATGGGTATTCTTCTAAGAGATGCTACTTACTAACTAAACATAACCTCGATACGCGCCAGTAGTGGCATCTGAATAAAAAAGGTGGCGACTTATAAATATAACTCACTTTTTTTTTAACATTCTAGGACTGATTAAACTTTAGTAGATGCGCTGGTTCGAACCGTTAGAGGTTTTGATAAAGGCCGCTGGGTCCAAGATGGACTGTGGGATCCCGGAGAGATTATACTCTGAATCTGTACAACTAAAGCAAGTTTGTCCCCTGTCACCCCTTCTCATCGTCATGACGACTTCATAAGCCAATTGACACTGCACAAAAGAGGCATCATATAGAGTTTCACCAGTCATCGTAAGGACCTTTGACTTTGCCGATGGCAGCAAGCGAAGGCAGACAGACTAGTCAAGCTGGCACGCACTATCGGACTAGAGGTCAACATCGCCAAGACCAAAGCTATGAGAGTCAACCACAATAAAGAAAAGCATATAATGATTGACTGGTGCCCGGTGGAATTTGTCAAAAGCTTCTGCTATCTCAGCTGCACTATCACCGGAGACGACGGAGCAGATGAAGACGACAACTGCAGGCTAAATAAAGCAAGGGCGCGGTTCGGGCTAATGCATACAGTATGAGCGAGTGCGCAAACCTCAATGCGCTGGCTGATATCTAACACCATCACTCAAAGGCTACAATCAACAATCGTCAACAAATGCCTCCGCATCATCTGTAGAATATTCTGGCCAAACATCAACAGAATTGACGCGCTGTGGAAATTAACGATTGAGAAACTCATTCTATGACAAATCAAACGCAGAAAGTGGTAATGGACTGGCCACACTGGACTGAAGACTGATGGAAGAGTATTGTCAAGGCTCTATGCTCCCGAACGGAGTGAACAAGGAAAACTGAAGAAAAAGATATAAATCAGTGCGTCTTCCAGACAAGGCGGGTATATTGCAGGCGGAAATGCTAGCAATCAGGAAAGCCTGCAAACCCATCTCCGACATCATGCAAGTTGGAGCTAAGATATGAAAATGACGTTGCTCAACACCAGCTGTCAGAATTGGGAAGACCTCTCCGAGCCGTTTGATACCAAACGAGGTTTCAGACAGGGTGACTGGCTGTCGTGTGACTTCTTTAACCTGATGTTGGAGAGCATCGTACGAGCCGCAGAACTTAATCGCTCAGGCACAATATTTTATAAGAGCGCACAATTGTTGGCGTATGCCGATGATATCGACATCATTCGCCTTAACAACCGCGCTGTTCGTTGTGCCTTCTCCAAACTGTATAAAGAGGTAAAGCGAATGGGTCTGGTGGTGAACGAGGACAAAACGAAGTACCTCCTGACTTCAAACAAACAGTCGGCGCACTCGCGTATCGGCACCCACGTCACTGTTGCCAGTTATAATTTCGAGGTTGTAAAAGACTTCGTTTATTTAGGAACCAGCATTAACACCGTTAACAATGGCAGCCTTGAAATCCAACGTAGAATCTCTCTTGCCAACAAGTGCTACTTTGGACTAAGTAGGCAACTGAGCAGTAAAGTCCTCTCTCGACGAACAAAACTAACACTCTACAATACTCTCATCATGTCCATCCTAACGTATGGCGCAGAAGCTTGGACGATGACAACATCCGATGAAGCGACGCTTGGAGTGTTCGAGAGAAAGATTCTGCGTAAGATTTTTGGACCTTTGCACGTTGGCAACGGCGAATATCGTAGACGATGGAACGATGAGCTGTATGAGCTTTACGACGACATAAACATAGCGAATAAAGATCCAGCGGCTACGTTGATTTCGGAAGAAACAAAAAAAAAAGTCAGACTAATTTTTTACAGTTCTCTGGAGTTAATAATAGTTGAGTATTAATATTTTCTCCAGTGCTATAGACTGTCAGTTCCAGACTGGGTTAAATGGAAGTAGGAGGCTTTCGTCATGATGCGCCCTCTTATCGCTTTTGTTACTGAGTTTTGGTTCTCGAACGGCGAATGGGAATCTTGTATGTCGGTGCTGAATTCACTTCCAGCCCGAAACCCGTCCTGCGAACTGATTTGCTCTAAGACTAGCTCCTAGAACTATTTCCGAAAAGAAGTAAGAGAACTCAAGCTGAGAAAATCTGTATATAACACATGGACTGAAAAGTCCCGGGCCTAACAGATAAATGTCACCAGTTTTATTGCATTCACCTCTTTTACAGTTAGTATATATGTATATAATTGGCACGCACACCCTTTTTGGGTGTTTGGCCGAGTTCCTCCTCCTATTTATGGGGTGCGTCTTGATGTTGTTCCACAAATGGAGGGTCCTATAGTTTCAAGCCCACTCCGAACGGCAGATGAGGAGCTTTTTCATGGCAGAAATATATTCGGAGGTTTGCCATTGTCTCCCGAGGGGCGACCGCTATTAGAAAAAACGTTTCTTTTCTTTTCTCCAGTTAGTACTAACTTTAAAAAGACAGGTGTTAAAATTTCATGATATTCTATTCATTAAAGTCGTGAGTTGTTCTGTTAAGGGTGGCACAATTTTTTCTACTTTCAAAATAATGGATCAAAAAGAATTTCGTGTTATAATTTTTTACTGCTTATTGATGTTATTTCTCTTTGTTAGGCCCGGGACTTTTCAGCCCACAAAATTTATTCAAACATTTTCGCATAGCTTCCGAAGCATCCACAGCAGTCACTATACCTACCAATTACTTCCCATTCACCTCTTTCCCTTCCCTTGCTCACTCATTCATCTTCCATTCATCACCCAGTTGTCGCTACACTTGACATATAGTTGCTCGCCTATTTTCTTCTCCATTGCACGTTTCATTGTTATGGCGCGTCAAAGGTGCATGCAACAAACAAATATTTCCTTCCATAGTTTCTCTGGGTACTTCAGAGCTTTTTCTGTTACTTTTACTGTTGCCTTTGCTGTGAGTGCTGACTGACCACTCTGAAATGCTACTCGAGCAAGCTATCTGAAACGATGGAGTAGCGACGAGTGCACAACACTTAAGAGCTAAAAGCGATGGAGTAAGAGATCGATTTAGGAGTAGTTAGCGTGCACAGAATGTTCACTTTTGCGTATGTGTGAGTGTATGAGCATAGATCGTTTGCATGTAGGTAACTGGGAATATGTGTCACCTTATGATGCCGTTCATATGCAATATATGTACATAAATGCATGCAGTCAGTCGTACAAAAGTACAAATTTATATAGGCCCCCATAAGTAAAAATCTGTATGTGAGTGTGCATTTTCTGGGTTTCTTAATTTGGTGAGGGGTAAAGTGTTGAAGTGAAGTTGCTTTTTTGCCTAAACGAAAACAATTCTTTGTAAATGTTTTACGCCTGCCTGTTGCCGAGTGTGAGTGTTTATGTTGTTTGTGTTATGTTGCCGCTGTTAATAAGTGCAGTCATGCTGCATCATGCAGTAAGTAAACAACACTTACAACAGCAGCAGCAGCAGGATAAGGTGCCGCAAGCGAGTACAGAAATCTGCACTCAAGCTGAGAAGGAGGAAGATGCATGCCATCGAAGGGGCTTTGCAGCAGCTTGCTGGCCAACACTCCGTATGTGTAATTGTGCCTTTTCGCCTGCATGCATTCATTCATGGTGCATGTGAGAGGGTTCTGTGTGCGCAGGTTAATGGTCTTTTCTTTGCCTTGTCGCACACATACATGCACAAATTCACATACTTAGGCATGTATTTATATAGAATTACGAAGGCTTGGGTGCTATGTGTACCACACCTGCCCAAGAGCATTTGCATGCATATGTGTTTGTATGCCAGGCAGTTTATAGTTTGCACAGAAAATGAAACGGAAATGATGTGAATGGAATTTCAAGCATTTAAACACTGCCGTTGCACCGCATAATGAACGCTGCGTGCACCAACGTCATTTTCGTCGTCGACGAGCTGGGTAGGTATTGTGGTGCATACCCTGTAGGGTAAATCTGAGCTAGTGCAACTAAATTCTATTTCAGGTTTTTCGATAGTCATGTTATTAGTAGTGGCATCTACCTCGAGGGCTTAAGAGTGTCAAAGCGGTAAAGTTTACTTAGATGTTCACCCTTGTCGTGGTCGGTTTCTGACCCAATAAGCTGTCGATTCCAGTTAGACTGGAATAAAATATAGTCTTATCAAACATAAATAAAATAAATTACGCTAAAATATTAATTATTAAATTTATGAATAAAAAAACAAAAATTATATTGTACTAACCACAAATTTTTAATTCTATCTCAAGTGCCAAAAATATAATATACTGAGTGATGCGCCAGTGCCTCCACCTTATCGATTCTTCCGAAAGCTAAAGTAGCACAAATTAAAACATAGTTTTATTTCTCTTGGACACAAAAATACTCGTTTTTTTTTAGTTTGCAACGAAAAAAGTTCAAGCACCTTAGCACAGTTTTTTAGTGGTCTTCATATTTTTTTTCCCAATTTAATAATTTATAGGTGGCGTCTAAAAACATATTTTTAGGAATACCATTTAAATTTTAAATAATGGAATAAATAAATAAATAATTGGAGCGCACATTTCTGTTAGGTGTTTGGCCAAGCTTTTCCTCGCCCCAAGTTATTCTCTATGTTATTCCATACAAATGGTGAGACCTACAGTTTTAAGACCGAACACCGTGAGTAACAAAAATTATAAAAAATCAAATCGATTTTTCGGCCACTCTTTACTTCCTTTTTTTATAATAAAATTCAATGGGCTAGGTAACTGCACTTTGAATTTTTATTTTAATTTTGATAAAAAGTTTGAAATTTTGGTAAAGATTTATTGAGCACTTTTTAAGAAGCTCGGATTTATGTGAGTTGTTGAGTAGAATGCAGTACGTTTCAAAAAAAAAAAATAATTCAATGAAAGTATTGTAGTTAAAATAATTAAATAAAAATAAATAAAAATAGTTAGTTATTAGTTAAAAATAATTAAAATTACATATGGCTGAACTAAATTTGTCAATAAGACTAAGTGCTAAAGTTATGCGGGTTTGAATGAGAGGGAGAGAGAGAGCAAAATATATATCTAAATAAATTCGCAACATTTGCAGAGAATACAAAGAGACAAAATTTATAAAAAACGGAGAAGGGTCGACCGGTGTAGCTAAACGCCGAACACAAACCGTGGCAACAAAGCGCACTACTCCAAACGTTTATCACCTGCAAACGCAGCGATTCCAGGACCGCAGAAAACGGCACAAATTACCGCAAGGCAATACCAATAAATCCGACTCCGGAATAGATAGCACTTTATACTACGCACAAGCACTAGCCAGGAAACAGAAATAAGCGTCAAAAAATAGGCACCAAAAAAATTGAGACCAAAAAACGCCCCAAACAGTAGGCACCAAGAAAATATAACGCCAAAAAGTAGGCACCAAAAATATATTTCCTAGGAGTATGCACCAGCAAAAAAAAAACGCCAAAAAGTAGGCACTGTTATTTCTCACTAGAAATCAGCAACCACAAAAAAGAAAACTCAGGAAAAATAGTTAAAAATGTATCTCTCTCTCTCCTTTTCCTCTACGTTATATATTTTTTCTCCCTCGCGGAACGAATATGCCCAAAATGTTGCAGTGCCTTGAAATTTTACTCTCCATTCTAGTTCGTCCATCGACGCCTAAGAAGTTGCACTTCAAAAAACTCAAAAAATAAACATTAATTTTGATAAAAAATTTTAAATACGACAAATAATGATTATGTCACAAAAATCACATTTCAGAGTAAAAAAATTACACTCAAAAAATAAGTTTTATTTTTGAGCGAAAAAAAATATTCCATATAGGTTTATATTCTCTGAAAAAATTAAAAAATTTATTAATTTTACTGAAAGCCCCAAAACAATTAATAAATATAAATTTGTTTGATGGAACTCGTCACTGTTTGAAACCAATGAAATGATAAGCGCACTAGTCCTCATTTGTCGAGTTTAGTACTAGTTACGAACTACCGACAAAGTGATGCACCGAGATATAAAGAGTCATCCTTAGACATCGTTCTGCCAAACTCACCAAGTGCTGACACAAAAAACCCCAGTAACGCATAATAGTCACGCTCGGTATTAGTGAATTTCCCAGTAGGGTTTCTACTTGAGCACACATGCACAGATTGTATGAGAGTAGCTGAATTGGTGAATATACAGCACATGAAAGTTTGTAAGCAGCTTACAATGCATTGTAGTTGCTATGTTTACATCTGTTCGACAGCTTTGGCCGTAAGTGAACTGTGGCGTATACGTAACCTTTGTCAAAGTAAATGATATTACTATCGTGTATGGTTTTATGCGCCCTTATTTTTCTGCACTCATTGTTCCATATTGCAAAAAATCAAAAAACAGAAAAATCTTATATTTCCCCTCTTATTGGTGCCGGTGATTTGATAGTTAGAAATGCAGCTGCGCAGTATTCTTGCCACAGACTAAGTATCTCAATTTTGGCATGAAAACGAATGAGATAATCTAGATTGCGGTTCGAAAGCAATTTCATTTCATTTGCTTTGTTACTCGTGTGCTTAGTGATCTGAAAATTATAAAGCTGGCGGATGTAAGTTTTTTTTTTGTTTTTTTGTGTTTGGCTGTTACTAGAAAAGATTTTATAAGCGCTTGAGAAAAATTTAGAAAAACAAATATTTGTATATGATTTAGCAAATGTTTAATCTATTTCACACTTTAAAGTATTTTTGTCTTTCTTTGCTACAACTATGTTGCAACACCTACTAATATCCTATATTCTCTGTTTCTTCCAGGTATGTTCCATATTTTATTTGTAAGCATAACTGAATCACAATTTATAGGAGGTAAGCACGTAATTTTCATACATAATATTTCGAAAGGTACAGAAAAATCTGACTGACAAAAGTGACACCCAGATGTTAGTAGTGAATTATTTGTTCTGTTGAAAATGTTGCTGCTGTGGCCCAGGTGCTGCTGAACAACATTTAATTTTCAACATCGATATCTCGAAGTTCTCAACAATCAGGCAATCATGAATCCACTGTTTGGCGGATCTTACCCATAAACATGCTCATGGTGGGCGTTCAAATGATGTCGTTAAGCCCATATTGTGAATAAAAGTAGTTTAAAAATAGTGACATTTGAATGAATTTACGAGTATATTTTTGCTTGTCTTATTTTAAAACAACATCTAGGTGCTTTTTTTAAATACTCTTTATAAGTAATAAACACATATGGAAGAGTCTATTTGCTCATGCGAAACAGAATTTTAAAGAACACATTCGTAGTACGGAAGACTGCTTACTAATAAATTTGTAAAGTGAAAAGTATTTGCTAAGATGAATAGGATGACACAGAATTTTATATACCCAGTGACTATTTTTACTTATCTTCATATCCTACCTAAATATCTTCTTTGTTAGCTTTGGAAACATTGCATTTTTGTAAATTATGGAAACCACCATTTTATGTCAGACTAACGGCGTTTTTGAAAAACTTCGCTTATTTCAAAGTACAGTTTCATCAAAACAGCAAGAAATTCTATACCATTATGAAATTATTGTCGCAGATCTCAACAAGTGCCAGGCGATTAAATACACATTCCGATTTAACAGAATATGAAAGCGAAAAAGGTCTTTAGAACAAAAGAAGACTTGCGCTTCGACAGAAAGATTCTTCGTAAACAACAAAAGTATTTAACCAAAGCGAAATGTATTTATATTGCATTGCGAGGAAAATGTAATTTAAATCGATATAGATCATGAATTTTTATTAACGAATAAATACCTTACTCCATATGGACAATCAATCTTGAAAATATTCATATAGAATAACGGTATCAGTGAATTTTAAGGCACATAACTTATTTCGGCAGTCTAACTGAACTCAAACTTCTCGACTTCTTCCATTCAATAAAACATCAGAGCCTAAGTGTATTTTGCTTTGATCTCTATTTACTGCAAAATTAAAAACAAAAACATAAAAAAAATAAAATAAATAAATAAATATCCGAAAAACTTGTATCTAAAACAAACGATTGCTGATTTGTGGTGATGATTTGAAATTTTGAGCTGCGCTCGTTGAAAAATTGAAAAAATGGACTTAGGCGGCTATGAACTGTGACCACGGAAATATGTGCCACAGTTCGCTTTAAAAAAATGAATACATTCGAATAACTCTACGTTAAGCATCTGCGGCATCTTAATACAAAATTTAATATTTTTAATATTTAAGCGTCGCCTGGCTTGGGCCATTGACTCCTTTATACCCTTGAAGTCGCCTGGTTCTGAGGGCATCATTCCTGCCCAACTGCAGAAATCTGTGGAGGTTTCATGCCATTGGTTGAGCCCTATCTATGCGAGCTGCGTGACCAGGGGCTATTTACCAAGATCATGGAGGGCTGTCTTTATACCCAAGGTAGGCAAGAGCTCGCATGTCTCCCCTAAGGACTTCAGGCCAATCAGTCTCACATCTTTCTTACTGAAAACCCTTAAGAGACTGATTCACCGGCACATAAGGAGCGAAATTCCTCGCGGTCGGTTGTCGCATACCCAACATGCTTATTGCAAGGGTAGATCGGTGGAATCTGCCCTGCCTACAATTGTGAAAGATATTGAGGAGTCTCTTTTTCAGAAGGAGTATGCGGCGGGCGCCTTCCTCGACATTGAGGGGCTTTTAACAACATCCTCCCGGACGCAATTACCAGGTCTCTAGCTAAACTGGGTGTCGAGACCGACCTTATAAGGTTTATCTACAAAATGCTTAGCGACAGAACTGTCGCAGCAGAGTGGGGCAGCATCTCTATCCACTGGCAGGTGAGTAGAGGCACTCCGTAAGGTGGTGTTCTCTCACCATTCGTCTGAATTGTTGTTGCAAATTACTTGCTGGAGGAGCTGGGGAAAGGAGGCTGCAGGGTGTCGAGGCACGGACATCCTTTCTTCAATAAAATATTTTTTTTTAACTTAAACTGACTAAAAACTTGGAGATTTTGATGACAATTTGGCGAATTTTTCTGTATTTCTGAAAAACTTTAGAACCTTATGGCTTTTGTTAAGCAATTAACTTGGTTTTTTTGAAAATTAGTAAAAATTTAATTTTAAAAGTTAAATGCCAAATTTATAGTCTAAAAGGATGCATGAGATTTTTTCCACGGGCGTATACTACAAAGTATTTATGCTTAAACGTGAATATGCATCAATTGATGTGCGCGACTATTGTAATATACTTAAACGATTCTGATTACCTATTTTCCCATTTGTCTCACGAACTCCTCCTTAAACTGTGATCGCCCATCGTCCGCATCCCTTTCCGTTTCAAGCGATTTTTTTGTTTTTTCTTACCAGGAAAATATGCTTTTCAAAGCACACAAAGCATTGTGATAACAGCAGAAGTTTATGGGTACAATAAACCAGGGAGATAAACAAAATGCAAGCAAATGACTAAAGGATAAACGCACACACAATACCTGTGTGTGTGTGCGTGTGTATTTGTGCGCTTTGAGCTTTTGGAAATACGAGCTAATATCAGCTAATAATTTTTTTCCAAAAACATTCAATAACATCAGCATCCACCCTTAGCTTGATTTCAATGGAAAAATTCTACGAACTTTCCAACGTCAAAGAGGTTGGCCGCCTGCCAATATTGCAAGTAATCAGTTTTCACTCAGCAAAATTTCCATTCACTCATTCTTTGTGTGTTTAGTGGTGTGTACTTGTATAAATGTATAGTTGTTTGGCGCTCATGCAATGAGGCTAATACTCGTATCAGTCGGCTGGTTAATATAAAAGTTCACAGCACATAGACCAGTCGCTTTCTTCTTTATGCCCCTTTGAAGTTACATATCTCTGTTTTAATGTTGGAAATCAATCGCTGTTGATATCAAACGAAATTACACACACTCATACATAGGCACTATGAAATGAATTCAATTACAACGACATGGAATAGTAGTAGTGGTGATGGCATCATCAAAAGCAGTGAAACTCTAACAAGCCAATATGCCTTAAAGTATGCCAATCTGTACTTGATATGCTCACGAACTTGGAAAGGTTGAGCATTGCATGATTTGTGTGTACTTCAAAAGTTTTTATGTTTTTTTTATGTAGATAATTGGTGTTAGGCGTAGTTTTACAGCATTTGCAAAAGGTGGTTATACAATTTAGTACTGCTTATGGGTTATGTAATCTGGCCACACACGTTTTTTGACGTGTCATTACTAAGTCTAAAAACGCAATTTGGCGTGGTTTGATGAAAATGAAGGGTTGTGTACAAAAACAAACCAAAAGAAGTTGTTGAAAAAGTAACTTTATTATTTTATTTGTACAAAGGGAGCAACTGAATCTTTTCGTTTGATGGCAAAAGTTTGTGGTAGTCGTATATGTTTTAGGACAAAGCATTTAAAAGTAAGGATTTCAACCTAGCGAGCAAAGGCAGTTCAGGACAACTGAAAAAACTTTAAGATGACTAATATCGATACACCGAAATAACTGTCATAGCAAATATATAGTAACACAAATTGCCCATATGACTTGACCAATGAACAAACAAAAAATAAATGAGAAAAATAAATCACAAAAGTTAAAAGAAAAAGTTTTCTATTTTACATTAAAAGTGTAACCACGAGCGCTTTGATCCTTATACAATTTTTTTTTCACGGCAGCGACTGTTTCGATGCCAAGATGGCCTTCCAGGTCGTTACAACGAATATACCAAGGAACATTTACGCCGCACTTTATTCTGAAGTCTTTGAATCGGCATTGCATTGCAGGAACTTGCGCAACACCAAAGTTGTATTCCATATGTCCATACAGGTTTCAGATTTTGCTTGCACAGCAGGTCTTTGTTGTATATTAATAGCTTAGACCTTTTGTCCATAAGCCAATAGAGATTCTCATATTTGATTTTAAGTACTTCTCCGTTTTGCTTAAACTATTTCGTTCCACTTAAGCTTAGCGTCTAGAGTCATAACTAAGCATTTCGCCGTGAAGTTTGAAAAGTTTAAATTTCGCATAAAATTGGCATTTCTCATACATATCGTTGATGCTCTAACACTCATATCTACTTTCTATCTACTTCACAAATTTGTTTTTCTGCAGCGCCACTTTGATACCCCGCTGTTACCGCTAAACATAGTAGAATTGATTTATGAGTATTCATTACTTCTAAGAATAAGAATATAATTTTCTGCGCTTGCCATGTCTCAGCTTTCTACATCACCAAACTCTTCCAACCCACCTCCGACAGCACTCTAATTAAGTGCTTAGCAAAACTTTCTTCAATTTCAATTACTTAATAGTTCTATGCTTTTAATCCAGCTGCGATTTTCGATAAGTGCTTTAATTGGAATTCCAAACACAAACAAACAATACATATGTAATTCTATAGCTTGGTTTTTATTGTGGCACACATATACACAAACTACATATACGAGTACATACGTATACATACATACGCATATATTGTGGTTTGCTGTTTTTCATTTAGCAAATTTGTCTATTAATTTTTGAGTTGCCTCGAGGCTTTGCAATATTGTGGTTTTCTTATTGAAATTATGTTTTTGCAGACGTGTTTTCTTTCTTGCCCATTATTGAGATATTTCTTCTGTCAGTTTTAAGGACAATGCTTTTAAATGCAAACATTTTAACTTTAATATACACACACACACTTCTGTAAAACGCAGCTTCTTTAAAATTATATTCTGTTTCTCGCCGGAGGGAACGGGAAGGCAATAGTATTACATAGATTTTATATGGACAGCGCTCTTTTTCATCCTGTTTTCTATAATTTTCTTAATTTTTTTTGGTGGGTGAGGTAGCGTCCAAAATGCTTTCACACTTACAGCGACCGTAGTTTACTGCGTCGAGTGGAGTGGCCACTAAAACAATCCCTCCTATTCTGCTGGGGACACTCCCTTCACGGGACTACTATCTGCATTACTTCTGGAGGGCCAAAACGATATTCCACGAAATATACCAGTTCTGTTCGCCCACGTCAGGGTCCACTATGCTTGTAGCCAGCTTCATGCTATAGGCTTGTCTTCTATGTCTCTATCTGTGCGACTTCGCTTTGTTGTATTGTGTCGAGCTCTATCTTTTTTCTCCATAATACGCCTTAAACGTATTTATAACCGCATTCCAGTTAGCTAAGCGTTCAAGAATTTTATCGATAAAATTGCTCGGCGCGATGTCGCCAATCGGCTCCCTCAGAGCATCTCTTTTCACGAGGCATCTGACGCAATTAAAGAACGTGTGTTCGGCGTCATCGCTCGGTGCTTTGCAGGATATGCACCATGGGTCGCTAACCTTACCCATGAGGCACAGGTATTTCCGGAAGTATCCGTGGTCCGAGGGGAACTGAGCCATGAAATAGCCCACTTCCTCGAAGTTCCGTTGAATCCATTTGTCTATTGTAGGAATCAGCGTCGCGGTCCATCTGCCACTCGATTCAGCTGTTGCAGTTTTGCTCATTTTCGCTGTCGTACAGGAGTATTAAGTTTGTGACCGCCAGGATTAGCCTTCTTTTACTCTATGTAATAATGAATGAGAACATGAAAAGCAATATAGATATGAGTATGGACACGAATGAATATGAATATGAATATAAATATGAATATGAACATGAATATGAATATGAATATGATTACGATTACGAATATGAATATGAATATGAATATGAATATGAATATGAATATGAATATGAATATGAATATGAATATGAATATGAATATGAATATGAATGTGAATATGAATATGAATATGAATATGAATTTGAATATGAATATGAATATGAATACGAATATGAATATGAATATGAATGTGAATATGAATATGAATATGAATATGAATATGAATATGAATATGAATGTGAATATGAATATGAATATGAATATGAATATGAATACGAATACGAATATGAATATGAATATGAATGTGAATATGAATATGAATATGAATATGAATATGAATATGAATATGAATATGAATATGAATATGAATATGAACATGAATATAAATATGAATATGAATATGAATATGAACATGAATATTCATATGAATATGAATATGAATATGAATATGAATATGAATATGAATATGAATATGAATATGGATATGAATATGAATATGAATATGAATATTCATATGAATATGAATATGAATATGAATATGAATATGAATATGAATATGAATATGAATATGAATATGAATATGAATATGGATATGAGTATGAATATGAATATGAATATGAATATGAATATGAATATGAGTACGAATATGAATATGAATATGAATATGAATATGAATATGAATATGAATATGAATTTGATATGAATATGGATATGAATATGAATATGGATATGAATATGAATATGAATATGAATATGAATATGAATATGAATATGAATATGAATATGAATATGAATATGAATATGAATATGAATATGAATATGAATATGAATATGAATACGAATACGAATACGAATACGAATATGAATATGAATATGAATATAAATATGAATATGAATATGAATATGGATATGACTATGAATATGAATATGAAGATAATGCTCAACATCGTATGCAAACAAAATTGTGAAAAATCAAAGCGATTTTTGAGCGACTTCAAATTTACACTTTTTTTACACTAAAACTGCTTACCTAGAAGTTCTCTAAAAATTAAAAAAAAAGTTGAAAACATTGTGAAATATTGATACCTATGTTGGATGTTCAAATTGCCCGCTCATAAAATATCAGGTCAGTCCGTAAGTTCGTGCGTTTTTTAAAGGTGGTTTTAAAATTAATAAAAAAGATGCTTGAAGTATTTATTAATCAATAATATATTTTCCTTCAATATTTACAAACTCTTCCAACGCTTAGGCAAATTTTTCAATCCCTGCTCAAAAAATTGTTTGTCCTTGGAGCCAAAATACGCTTCGATATCCCTTTTTATAGCTTCTTCCGAGGATTAGTTCTTGTTACTCATATGGGATTGAAGTCCACGGAAAGGTGATAACCACAAGGTGCAATATCCGGAGAGTATGGCGGAGGCGGCATTAGCTCCCATCCGAGCTCCTTCAGCTTGCCTAATGTTTGCCTTGCGGTATGAGGTCTTGCGTTGTTGTGGTGAAACAAAACTTTGCGTCTATTCACTAAAGACGGTCGATTTTTGTTAAGTGCGTCATTCAGTTTTGATAGCTGATGGGAATAATAATCAGCAGTTATTGTCTGGTTTGGTTCCAGAAGTTCATAATAAACAATACCGGTCATATCCCATCAAATAGACAGGAGAATCTTCTTGGGGTGAAGGCCATCTCTAGGGGTCGGTTCTGGTGTATCATCTTTATCTAACCATTGGCGTTTGCGAACAGGATTATTGTAAAGGACCCATTTTTCATCACCAGTAACGATACGCTTCAAAAAACTTTCATTTTCAAGCCGTTGCCGCAACTGAGAACACACATCCACTCTCTGCTGAAGGTTGGCGACGGAAAGTCTACGCAGAACCCATTTTCTCAGCCTTGAAGCAGTTCCCAACTGAACCAGGTGCCTGTGAACTGTTCCATGCGATGAATTTCACCTCTGAACTATCATATCGACTGTCTAATTTGGCTCAGCTTCCACGAGTTCGACCAAGGCGTCGGAGTTAAAGACTTCAGGACGACCAGCGCGCGGGGCATCCTCCACGTCGCAGTTACCACTTCGGAATTTGGAAAACCACTTTCGCGCAGTCATTACACTCACGGTATCCTCTTCGTGAACAGTGTTTAGTTCTGCAGCAGCAGTTGTTGCATTTTTACCACTTAAAAAAAAAAACACATAAAATGCCTCTTATACGCGTTCGAAGATTCCATTTTATTTTTTAACAAGACGTGCTTCTATCCGCGATTAAAATCACTTGTTCGAGGCACAATATATCAAAGAAAATATAAATAGTTCCGTTATATTCCGCGAATAATATGCAAAAATCGTACAAAAGTGAAATTATGGGTAAAATACGCACGAACTTATGGACTGACCTGATACATAGGGGTAAAACAAACTGTAAATCGCATACAGTCTGGAGTGATCACAAGGTTTGTGTTTAAAAAATGCATCTATAAAAGTGTTCATTCTTATTTATAATCTCTACATACAAAGATCTGTCCATATATCCTTCAAACTTTTGGAAAATATATGTACCTAAGTTGCCCCTAAACTTCAAAGAAAATTAACTCTCTTTTCTTCTTAGTTTGACCCTTTTTATATATTTTGCTACATACAGAAGATGTCATAGTCAAAAAAGCAGTAAATTTAATTATTTCCTCCTTGAACAAAATTCAGCTATATTTGAAATGTGGTATTACTTTTTCAATTAGACTACTGCATTCACAAAAATATTTTGGAATTATTTTTGCGACTACGAATTCTATTTCGGGAATGAAAAGTAAAAGCTGTCAAACTTTAATTTCCCGTAAACCACTGTCTCGAAGGCACAAAAGATGTTGAATACAAAGTTTGCAAAGAATTTAAGGAACAACCATAAAGCTAAAGGAAATAAAAAGCAAAGTATGTTGTGACCAACAGAAACTCCAATGGGAGAGAAAACGCCATGCAAATGAAGTGTGGAAATTAGAAAGTAGTCCTGAAAGAAGAATACTACAATTGAAGTTAGGATGAGCAGAAGAAGGGAAGAGTATTTGCGGAATGTTTAATGTTTTAAGAACTAAATGTAAGCGAACGAGATGGGGAGCTTGGCAAATATAGAGGAAATGGGAGCTTCTTGAGAATAGCAAACCAAATAACAGGAAGCAAAATTTCACTGATATAAAAACTGTCAACTGCACAATGAAGTTTAAGAAGCTCGAAAGTGAATGGAATGGGCCATTTAAAGTAGGCAATCGCAAGCCGCTGTAGGCATGGTTGTGTACATATTGGAAAGTTTCTATTAACCAACATTTGCGAGAACTTCAAAGAACAGCTGTTTCATGCGACAAGTATTTATGTGTGCTGAATGTGTGTATGAGAAAAAAGTAAACTTTTAAATCTGCAGAAAATGAATATATTCCAAAAATATTAGAGAAATATTGAATTGGCCGCATATACTAACACAATTTCACACATCCATAGGTCGCCAAAGGCAAGTGCATAGGGAAAAGGCAACTACATGAAAATCACACGCACACACATATAAATATGTGTGCATATGTAAATGATATATCCGATAGAAGCAGCATTTGAGCATACACGATAATGTGCGATCTGTCGCTCTATGTTGTCCCTGCCATTTGTAGAAACATATTTAGCACAAAAAATGAAATAAAAAAAACAACAACGAATAATAAAGCAACCATGAATTCGACTCATAGAAACTTGCGAAAGAAAAATATCGAAAAATAAATTAATATAAAATGCCAAGCAGACACACACTGCGGACTGCACTGAACAGGACACAACAGGAGAATGTTGAAATAACATTTTTGCATGTGTCATTCAAACACACACACGCATATATACTTGTACATCTACAAATAGAAACTTATGCGCTTACATGACCACATATGCTCGCTTGTGGCTGCGTACACCATATACTATTGTGTTTTTGCATGTGTATGCGTGCTGCCTGACATGGTTGCAAGTGCTACTACATACGCTAAGATGACAGGAACATCCTAAGCTTTAAGGAGTTGAACGTTGTTTTGGTTACTTGAACGTTTGTGCACTTATGTATGAATACATTGTGTACGTGTGTATGTGTCTGCGAGCCTTTGTGTCCTAAGTTAACGCTGTCATCCATCGTAGCCACAGAATTTCTCGCAGCAAAATCGCTCAGAAACAGCAGTGAGTGAGTGGGCATCACAAGATTCCTTGTAGGGATTTGATGGAGTTAATAAATCAAGTAATTGAAAAAATTATATGAAAATATTAAGTATTTGAAAAATAAATTGCGACCTAAAATTAAAATTAAAAAATCAAAACTACAAATTAAAAGTTAAAATTTGTATTATTATAATATAAATTTAAATTAGAGTAAAAATTAATGTTAACATTAAAATTGGATTTAAAATTAAAATTAAATATAAAAACTAAATTTATATATAAACTCACATTAATAAGGATTGAATTTTGAACACACACAAACTAAAATTTTAAAATTAAATTTATATTTAATACTAAACCTAACCTAAAACTAAAAAAAACTTTAAATTAAGTCCCTAAATTAGAAGCTATTTATTTTAATATTAAGTAGTCGCAGGCGATAGAACGATGAGCTGTATGAGCTTTACGTTGACATAGACATAGCGCAGCTAATAAAGATCCAGCGGCTACGTTGGAAAGATCAGGTGGAGAAGGACATGGCTTCACTTGGTGTGTCCAATTGGCTCCGGTTAGCACGAAAAGCGGTTATCGCGCCAATTAAGAAGAATAAGTGGCAGGCTAGTCACCTACCCTGTCAGGAATCAAATAGATTAACGTAGCCAATGCCAGACAAATGTCCTGTCTAGGCCCTATGCTCCCGAGAGGAGTGAACAAAGAAAAAAAAATATATATACATTAAAAATTAGAGCTTACAAAAATTAAAAACTTTAATTTTTAAAGTTAATATTAAATTTAATTGAAATTAGACCTAATTATTCAATATCAATTAAAACGAATTTTAGTTCAATCAAATGAAAATTTATTAAAGAATTTAAAATTAAAATTGAAATATTATCTCATATTAAAATTTGCATTTAAATTGAAATAAAAATAAAACAAAAACTTAATCTCAGCCTAAAAATCAGATTTATCATTTAATATAAAAAATAAAACCAGAACTAATTAACTAATCTAAAACTAAAACTAATATGAAAATTTAAACTGAAAACTAAAAATTAAAATTTAAAAATTAAAGTATAAAACTTTAAAAACTAAATTCAGAAAATTTAAAACCAAAAATGAAAAGATCAAAATTAAAAGATCATTAAAATTAAATTTTAAAAACTTAAAAACTAAAAATTAAAATTATTATTTAAAATTAAGATTAAAATTTATATTAAAAATCTAATATTAATTTAAGGAAAAAGAATAAAATTTAAGTTAAATAAAATAAAAAATAAAATTCAACTCAATATTGAATATAAAATTCAAAAGCCAACAAAATTTAATCATAGATTTTGAGCTTAAATATAAAACGATAGTCCATATTCATATTAAAATTAGAATTAAAACTAAATGGAAAATTAAAGTTGAAATCAAAATAAAATTAAAATAAAACGACATGCCAAACTTACATTCTAATATTAAAATTAAAACTAGAACTAAAAATTCAAAATCATTAAAATTATAGTTGAATTTAAAAATGAAATGAAAAATTAAACTGAAAACTAAAAATTAAAAAACAAAATCCAAGTATTGCAAATTGCAACAAAAAACGTTAATAAAAAAAAATGAGAATTAAAATTAAAATTAAAAAAATAAAAATAAAATTAAATATCAAATTAGATTTCAAATTTAAAAATAAAAATTAACATTAAAATTAAATTTATCATTAGAATCAAAAATAAGATCCAACTTATATTTATTTAAAAAAATAAGAATAAAAATAGAATTAATTAAAATTTAAGTCCAATTGTTTTTTTTTTTATTCGAATTCGAACGCCAATAAAGGTGAGGTTAGGTTATGGTGGTAGTCGGTCTGCACGACCAACTCACCTAGACCTTACAGGTCCGTTGTGATTCCACTGTGCTGCACGGGAATCCCATTTACCTTCCTTCGTGGAACCAATTTGTGGCTCTTATGAAGTGCAGAAATGATCTCAACCCCACGCCAGACAGCTCTGTAAGAGAATTAAAAAAGTATTTACCTAGACAACCTGCTCTGATGTTATCTAGGGCTGGACAATTGCAAAGGAAGTGCTCAACTGTTTCTGCCTCTTTCGCATCTTTACAACTTCTGCAATATTCATGGGGAAAAACTCCCAGTCTTGAGGAATGTCTGCCAAATAGCCAATGACCGGTTAAAGAAGCCACAACCTTCGAGATATTGTCTCTTGAGAGACTAAGTAATTCAGTTGTCCTTCTCTTGTTTATTTGCGGCCACAGTAGCCTAGCTGTTACACATGTATCCTCATCTCTCCATGGCCTATTGGCCTCTTGGATAATCTTGTTTTTTATTATTAGTTTACTTGTAGCCATGGGAATTCCAATGGTATTTTTATTATGCTGAGCAGTTGAAGAGTAGTACCTTTCCTGACTAGCTCATCAGCTTTACAGTTTACCTCAATATCTCTGTGCCCCGGAACCCAGTTGAGGCTGACCTTGAATACGACACTAATATCAGTTAGGGCTGCCTGGCATTCCGGCCAATAAAACTTAATAATAAAATTTAAGATTAAAATTAAAAATATAGTCCCAAATTATATTAAAATTAGAACTAAACCTAAAATCAAAATCACCTAATATTCAAATTTGCATTAAAATTTAAAAAATACACATCTAAAATTAATTTAATTTTTAAAATTAGCAATTCACTAAAATTCAAGTTAAAATAAAAAATACAACTAAAATTTTAATTAAATTAAGTTCTCGCTATTTTTTTTGATGCAAATACAACCTTATTCTGAAAAAATGGTTACAAGTGAATCATTGAAAGTATTGCCCATCGCCGGCTACTACTTTTTCCCATCTTTCTAGTAAAGCTAATACACCGTCGCCGTAAAACTGTTCATCTTTTGAGGCTATCCACGGATCTACCCATTTTTTGAAGTCTTCATATGAATGGAACTGCTGGTCAGCTAGACCAAGTGCCATCGATCGGAACAGGTGATAATCGGAAGGCGCAATATCTGGAGAATGTGGGGGGTGGGGTAGGATTTCCCATTTCAGTGTTTCCTGGTAGGTTTTAACGGGAACATGAGGCCGAGTGTTGTCATGCTGTATAATCACTTTTTCATGCCTCTCCGCGTATTGCGGCCGCTTCTCGCGCAATGCTCGGCTCAATGGCCAGTGATGGTTTCGCTTGGTTTTAACAGTTCATAATAAATAACACCAACTTCGTCCCACCAAATACATAGCATAACCTTCGCAGCATGAATATTCGGCCGAGTCGACTACGTAGAAGTATGAACGGGCAGTTCCCATAACTTTCTTTTCTTTGGATTGATGTAATGAATCCATTTTTCATCACTCGTCACGATGCGATGAAGAAAACCCTTCCTTTTTTGACGCTGGAGCAGTTGTTCACAGGCGAAAAAACGACGTTCAACATCCTTTGGTTTTAACTCATAAGGAACCCAAGTCCCCTGTTTCTGAATTATTTCTAAAGCTTGCGATCTCTTGGAAATGGATTGGCGGGTAACTTCTAATACTGAAACAAGCTCTTCTTGCGTTTGACACGGATCCTAATTGAGCAATGCCTCCATTTCAGCGTCTTCGAAGGTTTTTTGCTTCCTTCACGCGGACGGTCGTCAACATTAAATTCACCGTCTCTGAAGCGACGGAACCAATCCCGGCATGTTGTTTCACTTAAAGCAGCATCTCCATAAACTTTTTGTAGCTCTCGATGCGCTTCAGCCGCCGTTTTTTCGAATCAAAGAGGAAAATCAGCACTTCCCGCAAATGACGATTATTCGGCACAAAATCAGACATTTTCACAAAACGAAAAGTTGATGATGCCAAAACAAAATCACTAATGTGTCGAAGCAGTTTATTTACTATATGTCTAAGCTTGGCTTATGATGTTTAGGTTATGTTAGAATCGACTAGCACACACTGCTGGCGGCATCTATTGACAAACAGCGGGAACTGAGTCGAGCACTTAGTAGTTAAAATTATTAGAACTTAATCAAGAATTAAAATTAAAACTAAATGTAGAAATAAAATTGAAAACTTAAAATTAGATAAACACTCAAGGGGAAATTAATTAAATTTAAACTTAAAATTAAAACTAAGTATTAAATTAAAGTGCATATGAAAATTTATATCAAATTTAAAAAGGAATGAAAATTAAAATTGATATTAAATTTATAATTAAAATTTAAATTTAAATTAAATAAATCTTAGGCTTAAAATGTTCCTTAGATGAAAATTACAATTGAAATTTAAAATTATATTTAAACCCAAATTTTATCGTATTTCTTAAACTCCCTACAGCACCCACGAAAACCTCCCTCCTTGCGTGCGTTTGCATGTGTGTACTTTCCGCAAGTTGACTTGACATGTAAAGTGCACGTATTATGTTCCAGTAGATCCCCAGCAGCGCCCGCAAAGACGTTGCGCACATCAAGCACACGAATGCACTAATACATACACAAAAGCTCTAATAAGTGTGCTGATATAAATTTCCTAGTCGACCAAACACGCATTTGTCTACGAATATAGCTACTTACACACTTGTGCATATCTACACATACATACATATGCATACATATATACTTGTGTGTATCTATACACTTGTTTGCATGTCTTCATAAATTTTTTCATAAATATATTTTAAGTTAAACTTCCGCTTTGGTTTGCTCACTACCCATTACAGCTGTCAGAACCATTTACTGATAGCGTTCAGCAAAATTTGGTATTCTAACAAGCGCACGAAATACACGAGCGGACAAGTTAAGCTGCAGAATGAGTGGCTATGGTTTTTCGATAGCTTTACAAAGAAATTTTACTACTCAAATTTAAAGTTTGTACGATTTTAAAATTGTTTCTTTTGCTAGCAATTGGTGGGCGTTCTTCAGAGTCGTTTTCGACTCGCCATAAATTAGCGAATAAATGAACGAACTGGAAAAATAAACATATGGCAGCACTGGAAAAGAGGCAGCTCTTCAAAAAATGTCATTAATTTAGGAGCACTTAATGAGTATTAGTAAGAATTGTGTTCATACAGGGCAACATTTGTTGCTTCAACTCATTACTTGTGATGCTCGTGCGCTGCCAACACCCTTTGTGTACTCGCTCTTCTCAAAATTGTTGTTGACTGTAAACCAAAACCTAGCGATTGCCGGGTATAAACACCAAAAGAGTATTCGCAAAATTGAATCAACAAAGTTTGCTTCGTATGAACACGGTCTAATGAACTTGCCAAATATCAGAAAAGCGCGTTCGAAGCATTGCAAATAGTGAAAAATACCAGTTCTATGAGGTGCAACGATAATCGCTAGTCCCGCAACTTGCTCCATAACTTTGTTTTTGCTCACACGTGGGCATTGTTTATCAAGCGAGCAGAGATCAAACATAGCGAGCAGCGAAGTGGTGAATCGGAGAGGGCCTATATTATTTTAATATAATCCTTTCCAACCCATAGCTAGGGTACTTGCGAAAATTTTAAAATTTTTGGTCAAAAACATTTTCTTATGAGTCTAAAACATAATTAAACTTTTTATTTAATCTGCCATTTTGCAATATTTCACCAAATCTATGAACTTATATTACCTGCATATCTCATTTTCATAGACAACTAAAGGGTTTTCCAATAATGTAATTTTGAATAGCCCGCTATTTCGGTATATGTCACTTTTGAGCTGTCACTTTTTGTTGTTATTTGACAAGTAGAAACTAAGTCATTAATAAAAATGGACGATAAGGCTTAAACAACGCATTGAAATTATTAAAATTCACTAAAAAAATGGTGAAAATTTGGCAGAGACGGTTCGTAAAAATCGAACATTTTTGGGTCATCGTGAATCACTTTTTCGGCCAGCAATACAGAAATTGGTTAATAAATTCGAGCTGCTGGGATAAGTTAGTGATGTGAAGAATAAAACCAGTGCACGTCGCTCAAGAACTGCCGGGAATATTGTTGTTGTAGCCGAAAGTGTTGAAGAAACCCCAGGTTTGTCCATTTCTCGTCGTTCTTTGGAATTAGGCATTCCACAAACGTCTTTGCACCGTATTTCGCATAAAGATTTGTGTCTTAAGGCTTATAAAGTCCAGTTGACACAAGAACTCAAGCCGGCCGATTATCAACAACGTCGTGTCTTTGCTGATTGGGTCGTTGAAATGCATGCAAAAATGATCCGGAATTCCATCAAAAAATCAGCTTGAGTGATGAGGCCTATTTCACCTCGATGACTTCGTGAACAAGCAAAATTGCCGGATCCGGGGCTCAGAAAATCCAAGAATTATTGTTGAAAAGCCTCTCTATCCTCAACGTGTGATTGTTTGGTGCGGTTTATGGACCGGCGGAGTCGTTGGACCTTACTTTTCCGAAAAGGAAGCTAGAGCAACAGTTACGGTGAATGGATTGCGCTATCGACAGATGATTAAGGATTCTTTATAGCCGTAATGGGAAGGTGCTGATCTGTACAATGCTTATTTTCAAGAAGACGGCGTTACGTGCCACACAAGCAACGAAACAATTGATCTTTGATCAAAATAACCCCTCTTATTGGAAAACCCTTTATACGACTAGTCACCAATAACAAATTATTTGATTCAATTGATTCAATTCCACAATGAATGCATCAGACTCTGAAAGACATGAAAACAAAAAATACTTTTTTCAATTTTTTTTTTTTTTCAATAAGAAGTATTTGTGCACATATGTCAGGCGCATTCAGGTTATTGGCCAGGAAAGATTTATTGGCCAAAACTCTTAATTCTATACAAAAAAATGCGTTCGTGGACACCCCATAAATTTCTAATTAATTAATTAAATAGTTTCTATATATTAGACATTTAAAAACTGAGCTGAAAAAAAATTAAATATTGCAAATCCAACTTTTGCATAATTTTAATATTTAAATTCTTACAGAAAAATGTTCGCTCAAAAAATACAATGCCCTTCAGGCAAACGCTCTACAATTAGATTGCTCACCCTTCAACTGATTAGTCATGGTTGTGCCCCTAAATTTATTACTCTGTGGAGGATTGGCAAGAGAAAATAGTGCATTTCATAGCCCACGCAAACGCAAAATTATCTACAAACCAAGGGTCCCAATCGGAGTTTGAAGCTTCAAATGATTCAATTTTTTTCTAATAGCCGGCGCCATCGGCTAGAAGTTGCACACTTTCGAGCGTATTTCTGTGATGAAAAAGTTTCGCATAAAAACCATTTGCTATTCAGAGGCGGCATAAAGACATTTGACCACTCTGTTCTCCTGACATTATTCCAGTTGTAAAAGAAGATTAAGCCACACACCAGAAATTGTATATGAACGCAATAAAAAAACCCAAGCATAGAAATAAAAACTGAGCATTGCTCTGTGTATTTGTTCGCCTGAAGCCAGTCAGTCGTCTTCCCATCATCACTCGGGCTGCACTTAAAGCAAATATACTTTTTATCATTTAACACAAGTAATCGCTTTGAGCAGTACGAAAACATACATACATACATACATGCGGCTAGGTATAAACTGCTTGAACTTGCTACACAAGTCTCTTTCAGCTTAACATTTTTCCTTTTTTTCGAATATATTTTCTCTGCACTTTCTCACTTTTAGTTCTATTCGAATTCATCTTATTTCATTTAATGTAAATATTAGAATATCGCTTACTTTATGTAAATATTTGGAGTGGCTCATCATGTGTTCGACAGCACAGAGTATGTCTTACACACGCATACATATATACACGTCCATGTAGTCTTATGATTGTGCATTCAAACGTAAAGCTCACAGGCAACAGTAATACGTACCACTGCTCACACTCTTTCACATGCGCACATTCGTTGCACACGCATTTGCGCTTCTGTGAATAATCAATGACATTGACTTTAGAAATATTTTCGATTTGTGCTTAGTTTGCAATTGCGTTTGAGCAACAAAGTTGCCATTGCCTCGCTTTCAGTGGATGTGTGCAGCTATGCACTATGATGAATTATGCCGTGCATGAGTGATCTTTTATTATTAAAGGAGTACATATATATATAATTGGCGCCTTTATCCCTCTTTGGGTGTTTGGCCGAGCTCCTCCTCCTATTTGTAGCGAGCGTATTGCTGTTCTTCCACAAACGGAGCCACCTACAGTTTGAAGCCGACTCCGAACGGCAGATAATTTTTATGAGAAGCTTTTTCATGACAGAAATACACTCGGAGGTTTGTCATTGCCTACCGAGGGGCGAGCGCCATTAGAAAAAACTTTTTCTTAATGTTGGTGTTTCACCGAGATTCGAACCTACGTTCTCTCTGAATTCCGAATGGAAGTCATGCGCCTACCCATTCGGTTATGGTGGCCGTTTTAAGAGCTTTGGTGGTTTAATTTTGCGCTATTTTGAAAATATTGGTATTTAGGGAACTAAGGAATCTCAAGCGCTTAGCCGCCAGAACCGGACATTTGCAAAGAAATCTTTGCTTTCTGCAGGATCCTCACAGCTTCTGCAATGGGAGTTGTACGAAAGCTCGAGCTTCTCCTCACGAGTTTCGATCCCCCAGTGATCAGTGCTCCTGGCTATGAACTTGAAATTTGAATGTCGCAGGATACCTAGTACCTTAAGGGCTGTCGTACTGAGGCCAAACTGTTTTTGAGGCAGCACACGATAAGATGGAATTCAATCCGTCTTGCGCTATTTTAAGAAAGAAATTGTGCAGTTTCCCTTTAACAACGGGCAAATGAACAACGATGTCTGAGATGGGGGGATAACTGAAACCGGTTCTGTCGACTCTTTCTTGGCAAGTTCAAGAGCAGCTTCATTTCCCTCCAATATCTGGAACCCAGATAAGAAAAATGTTTCCTGCTCATTTGAGACGTTTGATCTCCTCCTTACTGGAGTTGACCAGAAGAGAGCTGTAGAATGGTGACGATAGCGCCTAGATCGTAGCTTGAGTATCGGAAGAGATATTTTGTCTCCCTCCAAACAGTAATCTCGAAGCATTTTGCATGCCTGCAGTTTGTGGATGAAGAGATTTATACGAAAGAAGGAACGAGACATCTGCTTCAAAATGCTACAATGTCCTACAGCAGATTGCCTCCATGGGTCAACTTCCTTCAATCTATTAGTGATCGAAGCGGCAATGAGTCGAACCTCAAGATCTGGTGAATAGCATCAACTCTGTTTTGTCAAAGTTGACTCTAAGAATGCAACTGAGTACCTGCAATGAACGTTCCAAATTTCAGCCATGACTGAGGGAAAGGGTCCTGCTTAGAAGGAAGGGTCCTCATGAGAGTTTTTCTTAGGTCATAAAAGTATATCCTAAGCTACAACTTGTCCCTTTCTAATCCCATTCTTCTCCGTATAAAATTTGTGTTTGTCTGTGAGGTGTCATCTGTCGTATTTATAGTATTTGAACCAAATCAAATTTCGGAGCGGAAACAATTAATTATTGGATACAATGAAACTTGCAAAAGTGCAGCGCGGGATGTATAGGACGAAACGATAAGGCTATAGTTAAGACTTGGCTGCATGGTACAACAGGAACTTCGGAGAAATCAATTTTTATACAACCTAAATGCTTTCGGGCCACAGGTACTTCCAGAAATACCGTTCAAGATGGGAAATGCGAATACCCCACATGCATATACGATGATGCCAATGCACGCATTAGGAACAAGAACGACGAGCGCTGGAAATTGCAGTCGGTCACATAATCACTAAAAATGCAATCGACAAGATGCTAAGCAGCGAGGAAACGTAAAAAATCATCAGTAGGAAAAATTCTCCAGATGAAAAAGTGGGACCTGAACGCATGCACATAAGCACAGATCCTTTAATGAGGAATATGGAACGCCACTCTGAAGTAATGCGAAAGCGCTTACAGGGTGGGCAACAGTTCCAAACGAGGGGGAGTTTTTGAGTCTTTAGTAATACCATTGCGGCGAGCGTCTGTGCTTTATTGTGTCTCAGCTAGAACTAACTAATCCATCTAACTTATTTGTAAACCTTAGCCCAAGCCGTTGGCGTCGTTGCTGCCGCCGCTGCCGTCGCTGTTCATTGACGTCGTTGTTGTCGCTACCTCTTACGCAAGCGGTGTCTTCTTACGCTGGTATTTGGCTACGAGTATGCTAACTCAGCGAATAATTCCAATCTACCTGCAAACGGAAGCTATGCAGACAATATCGCCGAAGGAATTCGCTGATTATCGTTTTGGGTTAACCTGTATTAATTATTTTAAGCCTTTTCATCCGCTAAAAACAAAAAAACATTCTCTAGTCTAATTTAAAAAGTAGAGACTAATCTGAAAAACAAAACTTATTTGCACTCAAACAAGTTGCAAGCATTTTTGAATCCGAAATCCAAAGTTAAAAATGAAAACTTATTTTACGAAGGTATCTGGAAATTTTCTAAAATTGTTCGAGAGGTGTATGAAAGTCGTAGTTGCATTGAGCAATACTTTGAAAAAAGTGATAATTTTTATTTTATTTTAATAATTTAACGATGCGCTGAGTTCATTGTAATTTTAACGAAATTCAAATATATGCATTCATCTAGGCCATTTAATAAGCCGTTGATAATGTAAAACTTTTTGAAATGTTTGTATTTATATTTATTCATTTGTATTTGTAGTAAATTTTAAAAACTTTGACTACACCATTTACAAAAAATAAGACAAAATTAAAATAAAGTATTATTTCTTCTCTTTGCAGGTAAAAATTGTATTCCTTTCCGAAAATTTTTACAGGAAAACTATTTTATGTTAGAAAGGCACACTGGTAAGCTAAAAGCACAATTTATTCTGCCTTCCTTGTTTTTTTTTTTAATTCATTTTTTCTGCTCAATACCAGCTATAGCATAGGGGTTACAAGAAGACTCTTTGGAGATACTTTGCTTCGTAAATTTAATGCTTAAAAATTAAGCTTTCGAATTTAATTTTATTTTAAATAAATACTTAAAAATAAAAACTATTCTATTTCAATAGCTTTGGAGTGTACTGAGTTGTGTGGACCCTCCTGTGCATATCTAATGACGTGTACTACATTTCTAACGCAGACTGTGCCAAATTCCCAACACACCATAACCGAATCACCAGCGAATTTGTGCATGACTTTTTACCTTGAGTCACACCTGTAGGAAGTTTCCACTTTTTTGTTGCAAATAAACAAAAAACTGATTGTTTGAAAATTTGCTCCTACTCACCAAGGACCGTCCACTACCGATCTGCGTCCATGTTTTCTTTGGCCTGCTTAGCAGTTAAACTTCCTTCTCTTTCTCACAATTTTTATTCACAGACGGAACGTTTTTCCATGCTTTCTATTTTGCAATATTTTTGAGAGAACTGAAAGTTACGATACTCGTAGAACTTCTTCCTTTTTCAGGAAACTTCACTTTATGAAGGCTGACTATGCCGACGTTAAGCCTAAACTATTTCTCTTTTTAAGCTACGTAAACATCTTTAGGTGCTCTTTGATTAAGAAAAACACTTAATGGACAGCTGAACAGAGGACGCTAAGCTATTATATATAAGTATATTCCTGGACTGGTGGACTATGCATTCCCGCTTACACTTGCCATTACAACGTTCAGGACCCTCCTACCCTCAAGGGAAGAGTACAAACGGGACGATGTAAGACAGGGCGAGTACATCCATGTATACACAGATGGATCAAAACTCGAGAGCAGAGTAGGCGGAGGTGTACCCTATGATCAAAAAGTACCGGGAAAATGATGTTCACTGTTTTCTTCGATTGCCAAGGTGTAGTGCACCATGAGTACCTTCCATCAGGCCAGACAGTCAATAAAGAATATTATTTATCCATTTTGAAGCATTCGAGAGATGCTATGCGTCGGAAACGGTCGGAAATGTGGGCAAACAATTTTTGGATTTTGCATGATGATAACGCGCCATCGCAGCGAGCTCAAGTGGTGCTGGATTATTTGACCAAACATCAAGTAAATATCATCGTGCACCGTATTCACCTGATATGGGCCCGTGCGACTTCTTTTGTTTCCCAAGCTGAAGTTACCACTCGGTGTAAAGAGATTTCAGTCGATACAGGAAATCAAAGAGAATGCGGCGAAGGACCTGAAGGCCATCTCTTCGTCGGCCTACCAGGGGTGCTTGGAGGACTTGGTTAAACGTTGGTGCATGTGTGTTGCTTCACATGGGTCTTATTTTGAAGGAGATAAAATACATTTGCCTGAAATTTAACTCTGTTTTGTTTTATTTAAACATTCCCGGTACTTTCTGATTAAAGGATATATTCCTAACATCTGCGGACCTCCTTCAGGCTGAACTGATGGCAATAAAGAAAGCCCCGACACCGGTATAGTATGATGCGATACCTGGTGATGATATCTACATTTTCACTGATAGCGAGGCGGCGATAAAATCCCTCACAAAACAGTTGACAACCTCCAAGATAGCCATGAAATGCCGCACATCTCATAACGAAAGATGGAGTAATGAAACCACCTGCAGAACCGTCCGACAATTGTGTGTCGACTTTCAATGTTAAACACACAAAATCTTTGCTAATCCAATATAAGCACTGCCTAATAGGTAGGCATGCCCAGAGGATGGGTGTGCAAGCTCATGACTTGTGCAGAAGCTGGAAGAGGAAGAGACTATCTCGCACCTTCTGCGCCATTGTCCTGCTCTATCCAGACTATTTTAGGTTGACAACTTTTTAGTGAATTAGAAGACTTTAGTTCTATGGATTTGCGAAAAGCACACACTGGTTTAGTTGAGATAAGGACAAGTTCCCCACGCGGCGTCACAATGAACTATGAGCCTGTGTGTGTCCCGCAGGACAATTGCTTCAACCTAACCTAACTACCGCTTGAATTGAAGAAGGGTTGCGACGTGTAAGCTCTTTTGCGCCCCGGTACGGTGTCTCTAACTCAAATAAACGAAGCATTTTCAGACTCTCTAACAAAAGCCGAGATGTCCTTGGTAGTCGCGTTCCTAACAGTCAAAACATGTGCAATACATTTCTAAGGAACAAAAAAAAATTGTGTAAATGCCTCTTAAACCGCAATTCACGCAAAATGTGTTGTTGTATTTCCTTTGAAATATTTTCGACCTATTCAATGTAGATGCAGATATAGGCAGGCACCCAATGTAGTCCCTTAGGACCGCTAAGTTAACGTATGAGTATTATTAAGTCGATCCCATCATTGCTACTGAAAGAGTGCTAGACTGAGCCACCGTCAATGCACCTGAATATTTATCGCTCAGTGAATGTGCTCACGCATTTATTAGGCTCTTAGACGTAGACGAGCTAAGATTGAAAAATATTTATTATTACAAAACAAGTTCTAGTCGTCGGTGGCTTTTCTTTCTGCAGTCGAACCGAGATGAGATATTTAAGAAAACCTTACTTTACTTTAACTTGCCGGAAGATGAGTTGCGTTTTCACCTTGTTTTATCAACTTAGGTGGTGATGAAACTTTGATAGTCGCATGGCTAATTTAAAAGTTCTATACCTTTAGCTGATAAGCAATGAATCAGTGATCAAGAGTGGAAGAGCGATCAACGCAATATTCTGATATTGGGTTTGGGGAAAAAGAAATGTCGTATTTGTGATCGAAATTTGACGCTTTATTTAACGTACTTAGAATTATTCAAGTCAAATATGCCCCATTTTGTTCGCAAATTTGTTGCCGTTTAGAAGGCAACTTCATTATTCCCCTTTATAAAACCCCCCCTCTTTATTTCCAAAAAACTCAGACAACCAGTTTTCGAAAGCCTCTTTTGAGGCCAACTTACTATCACCAAGGGCGTTTTGCATGGACCGGAAGAGATGGTAGTCACTTGGTGCCAGGTCCGCACTATATGGTGTGTACGATAGGACATCCCATCCGAGCTCTCGTAGCTTCTGGCGGGTCATCAAAGATGTGTGAGGACGAGCGTTGTACTGGTGGAACACAACACCATTCCTATTGACCAATTGACCTATTTGCTCAATCGCCTGCTTCAAACGGTCAAGTTGCTCACGGTAAAGGACCGAGTTAGGCCCATAAACTTCACACATTTTTGCCGCCGCCTTCGATGCATTTTTACCTACAAGGTAGTAAAAACGTAAAATATGACGAATTTCTTGCTTGGTGGACTCCATCTTTGACGCGCTATAACTTAAGACTGAAATGTACGATCACAACACTGTCAAAGAGACACTTGTAGTACAGATTGTCGTCTTCAAATCGCCGTTTAGTGTGACCCGATGCAATAAGTACAACGCAAGATATGTTTAAATGTCGCGCTCAATTGACAAAATACCACATTACTTTTTCCCCAACCCAATATTATTTTTTAACTCTCGCTTGGCCTACACTCTTTTGCAAGTTCAGCAAACAAATGCGAAGAACGCTTAGCAGAACTTGTTCGTACATATTTAATCAATATCTGTAATATTGCTCGAACACAAAATGGAGGCTATGAACAATAATTAAATGTCCTCACACAACTCAGAAAATGTCTGACACTACTTTCTAATATAAATATAATATTAAATTGTTGAAAAGTGATAGGCAATTGAATTTTGAATGAATATCTAATGGATTCTATTTCGCATGCAATAAATCTCATTGTAAAATAATAGCAACTGGAATTAAACTAAAAAGTGAAAGACAGCAATCGAGTGTATTAATAGACATCAAATATTAGCACATCGCACAAATACATTTTCATCCAGTGTAGTGTTGTTAAGGACAGATTAACTGCATAGCTGAGTAATCATTTACATGAAAATTATTTATTGGAAAATGCAAAAAGGAATATTAAATTCAATTTATATTGAGCCAAGGATTGCTTGAGTGCATATGTGTATGTGTGCTTGATTATACCGATATATGTTATTAGGTGTGTGTGTATGTGTGTCAGTACATTAAATATTTCGACTTAGAAATTAATACTACACATTTGTTAGCCATCTGGCTTGCCCGCCCTCGACGCCCCTATATATATGAAATTAATTACAAAATCGTGTATGCACTAAAAGCAGACCTCATCAATGAATGCGACTCAGGCGGATAACCGCACTAATACACATACACAAATAGTACTCTCTAATAATGCTTATCCTTAACACCTTTCAAGCATTAATACAACAGTATCAGACGGCTTAGGGCATGAATTTCACATGTCGCCAAACACATTTGTATTTTAGTGTAATTATTTACTTGGTCGCGCTGCTTGTATGTGTGCGTGTGTATGTACGTATTTCAGCATACTGAGAGTGTCATAAATATGCTTAGAACATAAAATGCAGGCCTCGTTTGACAACATGAAAATAAAATGAATATTTGTTGAGTTGAATAGCAGCAGTGCGTATTTTCTATTAATTTTTCTTTTGTTGAGCTGCTGGCAAGATTTACGCCATCGCATCTCACCACAAATGTTACACATTCAAGTGCAGGGCTGATAAGGCAGCTCATGTGGCCTCAGAAGTAAAAACTTGCATGTACATATAAATAACACCATGCAACAAAATCAGATTACTTGTCTAGGAACACGCGACGCCAATTGAAGATAAAAGTATTAGATGGATTCCAAAGCTTAAAGCATTCCCAAGACACATTAGTTATGTTATTATTAAGTTTTAAGGTGTTAAGCTGTGTTACTCTTATTTTCTTTAAAATATGTATTTAAAAAAAATTATTATTTTTATTTATTTTTTTAATTTTTTTTAAATAATTTGTTTAAGTATTTTTATTTGTATTTTAAATTTAACCCGCATCCCAGTTGTGTTACACTGATGGAGCGAAATTCGAAGATGATAGTACAGGAGCAGGAATCAATGGACATGAATTCAGAAAATCGATTCCAATGGATATCTATCCAACAACCTCCTAGGTTTTGTGAGGGAATGTGTCCGAAAAGAAAGCTCTTCTATCAACTGCAATCAACTCAGAAATGTTGCACAACTGCTTGACCCTCCTCAACATGCTAGGGAACCTCAACACACTATTATTAGGTTGGGTTCTTGGAAACGAAGGACATGAAGGAAATAAAATAGCAGGCCATCTAGCCCCTAATTGGCCCTGAGCCTGTGGGCTTACAAAGGAAGTGAAAGAATTTCATTAAACACTGGCGAAATTCTATCGGTCAGCGACAAGAAAAACAATTCCTAACGCCGGGCAGAGGAATTTCTGATAAGCTACTTTCGCACAACAAAGTAGACTTAAGGCTTTTAACTGGTTACTTTCCAGGCCACTGTAGCCCGACAATAAAAATAATCCCTTAGCTTTCTCACGAAATTGTGGTTTATCATTGTTTTTTTTTTTAGTTTGAAAAAAAACCATCTTCATTTGCCCCCATCTCAGACATTGGTGTCCACGTGACCGTTGTTAAAGGGAAAGTGCACAATTTCTTTCTTAAAAAAAGCGCAAGATGAAAAAAAGAAAAGCACTTTCGACTCAGTACAACAGATGTAGGATGCTTAAAGTGCTTCGGATTCCCTCCCATTCAATTTCCAAACTCATAGTGATGGTCACCGGTCACTCATACAGAAAAGCTTAGACTTCCGTACAACCGCCATTGCAGCAACTGTGAGAATCCTACAGATAAAGAGACTGCTGAACACTTTTATTTGCAAATATCCGTCTGGGCACTTGAAATTCCTTAGTGTGCCTTTCGGAGGTGGGGATAGCCTGAGTCAGTTCTTCAGCCTATATCCCTTTTCTCTCCTGCACAACATCAACTACAATGAATGGCTCCCTTTAAATTGTGTAATTTTTCGCAGGTAGTGGTCCACATTATGGTATCAAAACGGCACTCTATCGCGTTTTATAATGTACCCGTGGTACTTTTGGTATCTAATGTATCTACCTAAAAAACTTGGTTTGGGAAGCCGCTACTGAGCTGTAACATTTTAAAGTATTTCACGAGATCTTCCCAGTCAAATTTGTGTACAAAAAACTTGAGCAGGCATATTTGTGGCTTTGTATAGCAAAAATATTATAGCAAACCAGTCCATTTGCGATGCAAATGTGAATAAACGAAAGCTTGAATGCTTCACTGATCTTTTTTTATACAAAAAGGTTAGTTAAATTTTTAGCCAAATAGTTCTGCAAAACATTTTAAACTTCTAGCGACGTCGCAAATCATTATTTTTTTGTTTTTTTTTTGGAGTTACTCTTCTTAGACGTCGATGGACGAGCGAGAATGGGGAGTAAAATTTCAAGGCCTTGCAACGTTTTGGGAATTTTCGTTCCACGAGAGAGAAAAAAGATATAACGTAGAGGAAAAGAAGAGAGAGAGCTGTACCTTATATATATAATATTTTAGATACACTTTAGGCTATTTTTCCTGCGTTTTTCCTTGTGGTTGCTGACAATATAACAAATTAGGTATGAAAGTGGGAATGGTTGAATATATCTTAAAATTATATTTTATTTTCATGTTCAACAAGAAGTTCCATACAAGACAAACTAATAATCATCATTCATAGCACTACAGCTCGTTGTGAGCCTTAGCTTTTTCCACAATTCTTTTCCATGCATTTCGGTCCATAGCCAGACTATGATAATTGGTCACTCTAATGCTTCTTAGATCATCCTAAATGTCGTCTAACCATCATTATTTTGATTTTCGTTTTCCCACTCATTAGCTTGCTTTTTAACAGTTTAACGTGAAAAAAGTTTGCAGTTTGCACACGATCTTGGATAGCAATCGCTGTACCATCTGTTTTACTGAGAAGCAGTCCGAGGTATTTAATTCCATTCATGCTTTCAAATTCATGATCGCCGATTCTAAGATCTGGCGTTTTTTTCAACGCTTTAAGTTTTGCGAAATACTCCGTTTTTTTTTCGGGGATCAGTAATCCGAAGAATTTAGCTTTTAAATGGAGAGGTTAAAATACTTCTTTGAGAACATTTATCAGCATTTCATCAGCAAAGCCACATATTTGCGAATATTTGTTTAATATAGTATCTGATGGATCAACGTCTTTAATTATATAGTCTAGGGTCAGATTGAACACAAGTGAGAACAGGCATATCTCTGCCTTACTCTAGATTCAACTTTGAATAAATCGGATGCTTTGCCTTGAATAAGCACTTTGGTATAGGTTTCAGCGAGGGTAAGACTTACTGGTAAAGCCAATTTTTGCGGCATTCTTTGCAGGCGTAGCACGTATTCAATTTTAGCTCCTTCAATACTATCGAACGCTTTCATAAAATCTATAAAAGAAGCATACTGCAGATTGATTTTATACTAATGAAACTTTTCAAATAATTCGCAGACTACAACTGCATTTGGCTTAATGGTAAAAGCTTGTAAATATTGAGCAAGTAACAACAGTGTATAAATGCAAACACTCTTGATATTTGCTGGAGTACACCAAGTGATTAATATTCACTTCAAACAAAGGGTCTCTTTTAAAATTAGTGAAAGTATAGGGAGACAACTGAAATCTAAAGTTGCACTGTTAAAGTTTCGCTTGCCGATAATTCAGTGGTCTTGAAACTGTTTCCATTTTTGCATATTTAGGGCAGATAACAAGAATTTAATTTTGCTATAAAAGAGCAGTTTCTGCTAAAAATGCAAAGTGCTTTGCCGATTTCACTTCCTAGGCCTAAAACTTTCACTCTGAATAGGATGCATTGCATCTCCAAAATGGTTGTTGTACTGTGTAATGTATATATGTACATACGTGTATGTGTATATACATACGAAACAACCTAATGAAATGCACGCCTCACTGGTCAACCCCATTTAATGTCCTTATCTTTAAGCACACATAAGTAGATAAAACCTTTGCTCCTTTACTTCCTCTGCAATCTCACTTCTTACTCACTCTACTCTCACTGTTTCTTTTCAGCCGAACTTGTTGTCAGCTCTTGCCGTTTGCTGTGTTTGAAATCCGATTTTTTTTTTATTTTTGTTAACAACGGCATACTGTCATGTCTGTCTCGTCAACATCGTCTACTGCTTTAGACTTTTTGATTGGCGGCTTGAACTCGACCTCGAATTTGGCGAGATATGTCAGTAGGCGCACAATGGCCGGCGAAGGGCTATTAATAGTTTACTAAGCATCCAGTGTAAGAAGTGAAAAAGGCCAACGTAACAGGATTGACCAGCTAAACGAGTTAAGTGAGCCGTCAGCTTAAGGAATATCAGCTAAAGAATACAGCTGTTGTGCAGCTGTTGGGTTGATGGCGATTTGCTCTTCAATTACATTTTTTGTGGCAAAACTCTTCTTTTTTTTGGCAAATAAACTGAAAGCTACAAGCTGGCTACTAGGTATTATATTTATTTTATTTGCTCTTTCTGAATTTTGTTATTAGTTATGACATTTTGATTTCCACAGCCTTTAATTATGAAACTGAATAAAATAGCACTCATACGCCATGTACGTCGTATTAAATATATATTTGGCTAGCTGCCGCATTAACATTTTAGCTGAGTCTTAAATACTTATGAAACTCTACCTTTGAGGGTTTATCGCCAAACTCCCAACAAAATACACATATTTGTGCACTTATCCACGAGCTAACGGTTTTATATTACTCATGTAACTAACAACGGTCATCTGCGCACTTGCGACAAAGTTTAAATTTCACTGTATATGTAATTCGGAACAATAACTTTTTATAACTTTACTTGACCCTGCTGCTTATCGCTTATTGAGGCTTGAATAGGTTCAAAGGACCTTTAACATTTCCGGCGTTGGAGGGCATTGATGATGTTTGTAATGTTTGCGTAAAGTGGTAAATATGTAATACATAGGGAATGTGTTAGAGATGCTAATCTCGGTATCCCGAAATGGTATATTACCGAAATCTTGCATTTTTTCGGATAAGGAAATTTGTTTGATTATCGAAAATGCCGGAATTAATAGGGAATTTTTAAGAGCAGGAGATTTCGTTATCCTAAAATACCGTATTACCGAAATCCCGAACTCTCGCTATCCCAACATTTTTTTGACAATCGAAAATAACGGAATTAATTGCGATTATTAGGAAAATGTTTCCCCCCATTAGATCTTGCTAACCTGAAATCCCGCCTTTCCCAAATCCCGAATTCTCAGAATGCGGAAATTTTTTTTGATTACAGAAAATACCTGAATTAATTGCAATTATTAGTATGGTTTTTGAGTGCAGTTGAGAAAAAGAATTTTATTGACGGATAGTTTGCATTAATTTATGTTAAACGATTTTCTCTCTGCAACGTGCAACAAAATAATTTAAATTACAATGTTGCCAATTCAAAAAAATAAACAACTTTTATATGCAGAGCCAGCTTTTTTATGCAATAAATGTAGATCCTACTTGGAAGGCTTAGCCAGGAACGATTTGCTACTCTTACACGGAAATATTTTAAACCTAAACGCTAAAGAGTTTCCTTTCCCTTGTCTAAGGACGCATGGATTTTTTCTTGCACAAAAGATACTCTAAGAAAACCTCCCCGTTGTTCCTATACGAAAACGTGCATACTTTATGCCTGCGGTAAGAATTCTTCGGCTTGGTTATTATGAACTAAGTATCAGATCAGTCCATAAGTTTGTGCGTTTTTTAAAGGTGGTTTTGAAATTAATAAAAAGTTGTTTAAAGTATTTATTAATCAATAATATATTTTCCTTCATTATTTGCAATGTCTTCCCAACGTTTAGGTAAATTTTTACTTCCCTGCTCAAAAAATTGTTTGTCCTTGGAGCCAAAATACGCTTCGATATCCCTTTTTAAAGCTTCTTTTGAGGAGTAGTTTTTGTTACTCATATGGGATTGAAGTCCACGGAAAAGGTGATAATCACAAGGTGCAATATCCGGAGAGCATGGTGGATGCGGCGTTAGCTCCCATCCGAGCTGGTTCAGCTTGTCTAATGTTTGCCTTGCGGTATGAGGTCTTGCATTGTCGTGGTGAAACAAAACTATGCGTCTATTCACTAAAGACGGTCGATTTTTGTTAAGTACCTCATTCAGGTTTGATAGCTGATGGGAATAATAATCAGCAGTTATCGTCTGGTTTGGTTCCAGAAGTTCATAATAAACAATATCGGCCATATCCCACCAAATAGACAGGAGAATCTTCTTGGGGTGAAGGCCATCTCTAGGGGTCGGTTCTGGTGTTTCATCTTTATCTAACCATTGGCGTTTGCGAACAGACTTATTGTAAAGGAGCCATTTTTCATAACCAGTAACGATACGGTTCAAAAAACTTTCATTTTCAAGCCATTGCAGCAGCTGAGAACACACATCCACTCTCTGCTGAAGGTTGGCGACGGAAAGTCTATGCGGAACCCATTTTTCAGCTTTCAAACCTTTCCCAACTAAACCAGGTGCCTGTGAACTGTTCCAGGCGATGACTTTAACTTCTGAGTTATCTTATCGATTGTCAAATTTGGCTCAGCTTCCACGAGTTCATCGGAGTTAAAGACTTCAGGACGACCAGCGCGCGGGGCATCCTCCACGTCGCAGTTACAACTTCGGAATTTGGAAAACCACTTTTGCGCAGTCCTTACACTCACGGTATCCTCTCCGTGAACAGTGAAATATCGCTGAATTTGTAGTGCTTTTAAAAACTTTTGAACCGGTACGAATCCCGAAATTTCGGGGCTACATTAAAAATATCGCGAAATCAGGAATCTACAATTACCGCAAACATCGGCATACTTCATATGCATATACACTCCTACGCATGCATGTACGTATTTATGTATGTGTGTGTATGTGTGTAGGCTGCTATGCATCGGTATGTCTAGAAAATCAATAAGAAAAGTTAGGCAATTTCAGTCCAATTATTTCGAGCTCTCCTTATTTTGCTTTCCTCCAACTTCCTTTTCCTCATTTGTAACCTTTTTTGAAATTTCCCGCATTTTCCGCATTATTTTATATTTTCTGCTGAACTTTTACCAAGAATTACTGCGCCCGTTTAAACGCAAAACTAAGGTCTGCTTTGTTGCCAACCCTTCGCCTACTCCACCGGCAGGCGTGACCTTTGCTGTGGCATCAAACAATTCATCAACTACTTCTTCGTTCTGGCTGAGTTGAAAGTCTGCGTGCGTACTATGATGATCCGAGTTCAAAATGAAGTTTGCCACTTTTACGACCTCAACAGCTCTAGTACACGCCGTACACATGCTCGCATGAAAACTATGTATATACGCACTTCGCAAGCACAAGCATACTTGACTACTTACATGTGTGAGTGTATGAAAGTGTCCGTGTATGCTCTAGCACAAGATTCAAAGTTAAATATTTTCGAAAAGTTCAACAAACAACCATTGGAGTAGAAAAAATGAGGAAAAGTTGTGTGCACTCAAACTCGTTCAATTATATTTGTATGTGTGTGTGTGTGTAAGCAGCGCATACTTGCATATGTGCGTGTATGTAGGAGCACATATGGGCTACATTGCTACACTGAAGGTGGAGTTTTCTTTTATTTCACTAAAGCAAACTAAGTATTGCCATCAAAGTTTAATAACAAAAGCAACATTAAAATGTAACTACACTCATACTCGTACATCCTTTCTGCGCTTACTATGCGAGCACAAACTTTTCTACGAAACGTTTTAACACTTTAAAGTATATAAGTTTCTTAGCAAAAAAAAAAACATTTCACTACTCAACACCTAAAACCAAGTACAACACCACTACTTTGCATGTGCCATTATGGCGTTATTAAGAAATAAAAGTAAAATTAATTTTCAAGCATAGTCATTTGGGTGCCGTGAAATCAACGAGCCAAATGTGGTACTCCCTTAGCGTCGCTTGAGGGTTAAGGCGTGAACAAGCACCTACATAAATGCGCGAAAGTTACGCACGTGCTGTACAAACACATACATGCATACATACAAGTATACATACATACACACATATATACACACATACACACATCCATACATCCTTACATACATTCACTCATGCATCCATACATAATTTGTGTATTCATAGTCTCACCATACGGCTTACCCTCGCAAACTTATCCTGTTACATTGTAGCTAAAAAGTAAATCCAAACCGTCTGTGTGCCCGTAAAAGCGTGCTGCTGTTGCTTGCCGTCGTGTCACGCGAAAAACTGAAATTAAATTATGCATCTCATATGACTTCGCAACGGTGGCAGGTGTAACAAATTTCCGAATACTCAAACTTCCCCATCAACATTTTTTCGCTCGCCAACTATGCTTTTCATAATTGCCGAATTCGTTTACGCTTGCTCGCAGTGTAAAGCTGGTAATATCCGGTGCCATATTCTCTCTGCCTTCGTGTAAGGTAGAGGAAACGTGTACAACTAAGTAGAAACTAAAAGTAGTGAGTATACCGGAAGAAATATGGCAGAAAATCTCGAATATTTCGTGTTTTTTCTTTTTTGCTCTCTTTGTTTCCGTTTTTGTTACTTACGCCCTACTTGAGACGCTTGGAAAGCGAAATTTAATTTCCGCACTGCTATTGATTATTGTGGCATGCTTTTGAAGCTATTTTTTTCTTTTCGGTTCTTAAGAGAAATATTTGACATAAATATTAAATTTTGAAAGCAACGCAATTGAGCAAACGCCTTTATAATATTTTTTCAAAGAACGCCCACTTACCTATGAACGATTGGGGCAGATGCATATTTTGGTATTCTTTCTTAGCCTGCCTGTTTATTTAAAAATTGAAATTTGATTACGTACCTAAGTTCAATGCTTCGTTATTTTAACTTTCCGCGTTTATTTGCTGCTGTGACTTTGTTCCATATTTGCTTTTACGTTCCGATCTTTCGTTGGTAAGCAGTCGGAGTAAAAAAAGCGTAATAAATACAGAAGAAAATTAGCGGCACTTCTTTTTGAGTTGCTGGATTTTGAACGCGCTAAATGTGCCTACATGCGACTAAAGCTTGCATATTGAAAAAATTCTAAATAAAAGAATTCAATTCTAATGAAATAGGAACTAAAAATATTCTTAAAAGGCAGAAATTTCATGTCCGGAATACTTTCACATATATAGAAGAAAGTTGTCAAATTGTATTAAGGCGATTTTTGAGGGACTTCAAACTTGCACTTTATTTTATTATAGGAGATGTGATTCAATTTGTGCTTTCGCAAAATTTTGATTATGAAAATGAAAATTTCGAAATTTGTCAAATTTTTGCAAAATTGGTATAAAGTCTAGAAATTTGTCTTATTAGTTTTTTTTTTTAACACAATCAACTAAATTTTCAGAAATCATTTAAGACAAAACATATTTATTTATTTATTAATCAACAGACAAGATACTTACAGACTTTAAGAGAGATAGATAGAAAGGAAGACCTTATGGAAAAATTCGTATTAGTAACTTCTTAAAACAATACTTAGGAAAAAGAAGAAGCATCAAATTGAGCTCCGGTCCTCTTAAAAGGTGAATTCATTCCACAAACAGTTTTGGCAATACCCGCAAAAAACCACTTCGTTACAAGGGAAAATGCGTGAGGGAACATTAAAATGAATTGTATTGAGCAGATGTAGACAATAAATTGAGCCCGCACAAATAACAAAGAGAAAGCACATCAACAATAGAATACGGCTAGAGTCTAAAAACATGAGATTTGTTAATAAGCAACGGGAGCGATAGGATCGAATGGGATTAAGGAATTTCATCGAGCGTAAAGCAAAGCGCACAAAAACTCTCTGAATACACTCTAACTTTTAGTGTATTTTCAAGATTTCGTTTTGTACAATGAAACAATTAAAAACGATATTTAAATTTTTGAGGCGTTTCATTTAACTTCTTTTACATTTTTTTCCTTGATCAATCCTCTCGGGAGCATAGGGTCCCGACAAGACTTGTCTTGCGTTGGCGTCGTTAATCTATTTGATTTCTGACAGTAGTGAAGTAGTGGGAACGCCGAACAACGCCTTCTCACTGCTTGGAGTGCCATCTGTGTTTCACATTTTTCCGGCAGAAGGATCGCACAGATGGTTGAGGACTTCGCTAAATTTGGTGTGCCTGCGCTATTCTCGGTTTCCTGCTTCCTCTTGCTGGCGCCACTGATGCAATGTGTAACTGTTTGGTTTTGCTTGTTTTAGCAGTCATAATGCAAACAATGAGGGAGTAAGGATCGAAAAGATAAGGTTTTGGATTGGAGGAATGATGTTGAATTTTTTTTGTTTTAGAAACAGGAAAAGGAGGTAAATTTGGAAACGTGCACTTACGCTTGACTACCGAGGCCGCATAAACTACTTTTACATAAAAATGTGAAAAACATTTTTTTTAATTTTAAAAATTTTAAAAATGGCGAAAAATGTGGCCCGGACGGTGTTGCCCATTTTGGCTCTTCTATATATATGAAACTAAAAAAACCAAAAAAACTATTTATCAGTATGATTTTAGCTATGTCCCGTACTAGAATAAATCAAAAATTCGCAAAATGTCGCGGTTTTGAATTTGACACTCTAAAAATCGGGGTTTTTTCAGTTTTTTTAATAAAAGAATACAAAATAATTGAAATAATAATAGGACCCTAGTACGTGCGATAGCCATATTGAAATTTCAGGCAATTCGGTTAAGTAGTTTTTTTTTTTTTGACAACACCAAGCCGAAAACAGTCGTTTAGAGATAAATGAGTTTAAAGTTTGAGGTACAGGAGCGCGCGGACCACGCTCCACCACCTGGTTAGCGGGCTGTGGAAGCTTAAATATTGGGAATTTGCGCATGAAAATTTCACGGTATACTCTTAAGCTACTATCCTTTTGAAATTGCGAAAAAAACAAAAAATCGATTTTTTGAAATTTCTAGACCACCGGGTCCCCTTCGTGTAGATTGCGTAAAACGGTCTCCAAACGAATACCGCGTATTCTGACCTGGGCCGAACTAAGAACGAGTACAACGGTTTGAGAACAAAGAGTAAAGGGATCAGAAAGCGAAGAACTATTTTGACGAATAAAGGCTAACATTGCAAGCGATTTAAGAAGAATATAGGTTAATAACTACCAAAGTAGGCGGCCGCCGTAGCCGAATGGGTTGGTGCGTGATCACCATTCAGAATTCACTGAGAGGTCGTTGGTTCGAATCTCGGTGAAAGCAAAATTAATAAAAACATTTTTCTAATAGCGGTCGCCCCTCGGCAGGCAATGGCAAACCTCCGAGTGTATTTCTGCCATGAAAAAGCTCCTCATAAAAATATCTGCCATTCGGAGTCGGCTTGAAACTGTAGGTCCCTCCATTTGTGGAACAACATCAAGACGCACACCACAAATAGGAGGAGGAGCTCGGCCAAACACCTAACAGAAGTGTACGCGCCAATTATTTATTTTTTTAAATTTTTTTTTTTTAACCACCAAAGTGATTTTGATTAGCCATTTGTCTTTAGCGGCGAGTTTGAGTGAGATGTTGGAGCAATAGATTAGAATTTTAGAAACACTCGGATATGAAATATCCTGGCATTTACTAATGTTAAAGAACAGGCGTAATAAGTTATTCAACGCACAGTGTGGAGAGTGGATGCACCTTCTGGACATTTCATTCAAAAGAACTGTATGAAATAGCGTTAATGAAAAGAATAAATAGTGACTAGGACCAAGGACACTAACTTGGAGGACACCAGATGAAGCAATAAAGGAATAAGACGACACAATATCGAGTCGAACGACACAGTGCCTTTTATTACGATAGGAAATTATCCACTTAAGAAATTCTAAAAGAGCGCATGCCGAAATCCTCAAGTTTAGTTATTAATATTGGGTGAGATACCCAAAGCTCAAAAGGCTTAGATCGAAAGCCTTAGAGAAACCGGTATAGATTGCATCCATTTGGAAACCCCTTTGAAAGGTAACCAAACAAGTATCCTTGAAGACAGCTCAATTCGTTAACGTAGATCTGCTCGGGCCAAACTCTTGTTGATTGCGACATATTAAATGTTTGAAGGCAAAGAATATTCTGCCTTTGACGATACAATCAAACAATTTTGAAATTATGGTTAGCTTGAAAATTGGCCTACATTTTCAATATTATTTTTTAAAATTTTTTTTTGACACTTTTAAGAATAGGCGTAATAAAAGCTAATTTTCAGTCATCAAGAAAGACTCCAGCAGAAAGTTGAAATGTTGAAAATCTGCTTTAAAAGCATAGTCAAAGCGGGAAGCTTTCAATTAGAATAACCGACAAGTCATCAACATTGGTATTAGAGGATGATTAAAGCTGGTTTATGCCAACAATGACATGTTTGTCAGTCAAAACTATTTTGACGAAGTTGATGGAGGCATCTAAATTACACAGGACATCTTTATAAACCAAGGCAAAATCAGTATAGCCTGACATGAAACTCCAAGAAAAAAATTTAGCTAAAAGATTGCCGACATCAGAGATGGAATTAGCTGAGGCAGCTTCAAGATGAACGGACGCGGGTATATTTTGAATAGTTTTTCTTAGATTTTATGTAACTCCGAAAGGGCTTGAAATTACATTTAATATTACTCTCCACATTACGAATACTACTTCGGTACAAGGATTTATTGAACTGTTTGAATTTACTTCTGTGAAACAGATACCGCTTAAGAAAATCCGCATCATTTGAATGCTTTAGTTTTTTATAAAACTTATTCTTTGCGTTCGTTAGTCGTTCGAGTTCTTTAGAGCACCATGGCCGCTTCGAAGGTTTAATAAATAGTTAACATTGGCATAATAATTTAATTTTATAAGCGCAAGTGTAAGAGTCTGTCAGAATTGTACATGGTCGAAACGGAGGCACTACAAATGCTAATAGAAGTCTTCACCCTTGACAAGGTTTTTTACCTTTCAGCGTGGGCGTGAGAATTTGTTAATGGATAAGATTAAAGCTGATATTAAGATGAGTTATTTTGTTTTTTTTTGTATATTTTGTATCACAATTTGAGTGACCTACAGTTGTATCGGTTTTCTGAAGAGCAGATGGATGGATATTTCACAATAATCCTTCTTAGAGGACGGGATTAAATTGAAAACCTCACTCAGTTCTCTCAAAGCCACCTAACTGAGTGTGCAAAAGTTTTCACCATCCGTAGCCTAAACCAGTTATATAGCTCGCAGCTATTAGTTTGGGCAGTAATCAGTAAAATCTGGTAATCGGTAAAGTTGAGTATCTAACAATATATTGCGCGCTATAACTATGGTCATTCAAATAGTTCGGCAGATCCAAATGAGGGTACCAACTTAGCTTATTTTTAGCTGCTTATCAATACTAACCGTTGGCCACCTTTTAGGAAATAGTTCAAATAGACTACAAGGCCACATCAGTTAAGTAAGATTTTCATAATGCAAGTAAATTTCAAATGCCATTGTGTTAATAACCTGAAAATGTGGCAACATGCCCCCTGGAACAGGTAAAAACAACTGAAATGATTACGTGTCCGAATCGAAGTCTGAGTGTTAAGCTAAAAATGTTTGGGAATTGCATGCTATTTTTGCAACATAATTAAAAAGTGAAACCAAATCTGCTAGTTAACATTTATTTAGGTTTTGTGCTTATTTCACTTTCCCCTAACTCAGCTGCAAGCCTTTCCACATACAATGAAAATGGTAACGTTGACAAATGTGACATGACACAGAAACTCCATTAGCTTGCAAAATCAAGCTATGCAAATACATGGTTATGAGCATATAATCAATATACGTTCGTGCAAAACTAAATGCATTCATAGAGTTCTTCTACTCTTGTTCATACATAGAGTTCTCCTACATTGGCATGTTCACCACGGCGTATGATGAACATTCAATTTCAATTAGCTCACAAGCAGAGATGCTACTTCTATTGTTTATTTATTAAGCACAACGCAAAAATTGCACATACAAGCCAATATGTAGATAATCATATGCAGTTATACATACTACGAAGTACTCGAAACTGTTAATGCAACCGTACATTAGTCAACTCCCCTGCAGGAAAAACTTGAAGTAGTGTAATAATTTTCTGTTGCAGAAATTTTACTAATTCAAAGATTGCAAGCTACTATTATTTTCATTTAGTTCACATAGTGAGCGTATCTGTCTTTAGAACGTCATAATGCGGAATCGAATGGCAAATAGGTACAAACAATCGCCCTTCTTGCACTTTACGATCGGGGTTGGTGCTTGCGTCGACTAAGATCTTTTTAAGGCTGGTGATGTGATTTTAGTTTTCGTAGAGATCATGAAATTCGCGGAATATAAAGAAACAAGTGTATAATTAAATATAAAATCTGCTGTTATTTTATGACGTATTCTCCTATAAGTCTAATACTCTTTTCAAATATTTCGTTTTTCGACTTTTTGTGAGCTGAATGTTTAGAATTTAACTTAGGTAAACCTTGGTTTCAATATATTTGTGGGCCATTTCATACATTCAATCCACCAATCGAGCTTTGCGAACCAGGTCAAGTCTTACTTGAGCAGGTCATTTGATTTTTTTTTTTTTGCCCATTTTTGTTGCTTTTGTATTTGCATGCTTTTATTGTGGTCGAAATTCAATCCACCAAACGGAAAAACTCAAATACACGCATATGTTATTGCTACTCTAATGACTTCACCTTTGGCCCAGTAATATTGTTATCGCTCTCTTTGATGGCGTTAATAGATCACTTCAGGTCTGCGATGTTAAATTGTGTTAAGCCTTGTTAAGGATTATGTTAAGCCTTGTTAAGGATTTATGTTCTGTAGGTATTCCAGAAACGATGGAAATCGCTAATATGTGTGAAAGGTACAAAGAGAGATTCGTAGCGCAGCATCAGGAATCGTCAACAAGATTTTGGATTCTTTTATCAGCTTAATTTGGTTTCGGATGCGCTACTGTGAAGCTTGTCGAGCATATGGCCAGGTTAGGTTAGCCAGTTTGCTTACTTAAGGCAAGATAATGCATTCGATTTCCATCCGTTAACCGAGTTGCTTTGACTCATTAGATATTTTTAAGAAGGTAACTAATCCCTTCAGTGAGACATTTTTCAACTTTCCCAGGTATTCAAAGAAATAACCGCCAAGACATTTGGCACGCCTTCTTTCAAGTGCAGAACATTCTCAGAGAAGGCGACTCAATTTCTTCTTCGTCTGCACAACTCCTGCATAAATCCTGGTGTGGTGCACCCATTCTACTGGCTAGAGTGCCAATAGTGCCCATTCACAGGTACTAGTTAGGACGCTGGTAGTTGATCTGTTGAATCCAAACAGACATTTTGTCGTCTTACGTTTCAGTTTAGTTAGAGACTATCTTCGATTGGTTTCCACGGATACGCTCAAGTCAATCGCAGTGTAGAGTTCATTTAGAGGGATGCTTATGCCCTCTATAACTTTCTGAAGGTCTAGGTCAGAGCCTCCCTTATGCACTTATCTGCTCTTTCATTTCTCTCCTCTCCAGAGTGGCCGGGTACCCTACAAAGTGTTGTGTTGTTGGATTAACGAGAGCGACCTTCTGTATTCTTTAGCACATCTTGAATTGATGCGCATTGAAGTCAGTGCCTTGATCGCTGCTAGACTATCAAAAAAAATTTTAAGGTTTGCCGGAGCTAAGTGCATTTGTCTTATCGTTTTTGCTGATTTGTCTATAGCGCAGATCTCAGCCTGGAAGACGCAGTACTGGTATGGAAATCTAATGGAGCAATTTGAGAATAACTGTTTCGAGTACCCTTCCGATTTAGTGTCATTGCCCACTTTTAAGCCGCCAGTATAAATATGGTGGCCACTAGCATCTGATTTGACTCTGATCTGCCAATCCTTTCTATCGGATATTCGTATTTATACTCTCTTTCCAGATTTATATTGTTGTTGTTTTTGTTGTTATAGCAGCTTAAACATACATATACAGGGAATGCTGCTGAAGTAACAGTCCTTGGCCGGTTATAAATACGCGTCACCTGACTGTCACGGGAACGCTTTCCAGATCTATCTTGGGAACCAGATAGTCCGTTTTCGATGTGTTATGTAAATGCTCGACAGATAGTAAATAGAGTAGATACATAAATGAAAATTATGTTTTTTTGTTATAAGTTCAATACATCACAAAAATAATTTCCAATTGTTCAGTTTAACTTTTAAAGAACATACTCGTACATGTATTTTGACGTCACTGAAGTGCACTAGCAAGCTCTTGAACGGCTTTTCTGACTGTTACGAGTACTATCGAAAAGTACGAGCATAAATAAAGCCAACTGTTTGTGTGTATATTTTCCATAACTGAAGTTTTATAAAAATATGTCATTCATCCAACGCGTTGGCGGAATATACAAGCACTTTGCATACTTGAATATATCAGCCGCCGCTACCGACTGTGGCTTTAAGTCACAGTTCATAAAAGTTTGCAGCATGAAAAATTTAACCATAAAAACAAATAAAATATAAACAATAACTGTAATATTTCTTTCTGTTAGATGACATATTTTCATTTCCGAAAAATACAACTTGTCTCAAAATAAATGTTTGTACCACGCTGATGTAATGAAATAGAGCAAAAACACGAAAACAAAAAAAAATATTTAAGAAGTTTTGATAAAAACTACAATCGTGGTGTCTGACAAATGACAACAGCTTTATAAAAAAAAGGGTTCAGCTTTAATAAAAGCGGGCCTGAGCATTTGAGTGCGCGCGGGCAAGGCCAGACATGCCACGCCGAGTGTTCCTACAAAAGCGGCTTACAACTATACGGCTTTCCCAAACTTATTTAAAAGTTTATCGCTCAGCATGAGGTTGTGCGTGTGTGTGCACAATGCTTATGTATGCGTGTTTATATATGACTGCCTCTGATGACAGCTCATCGCTGCACCAACAATAACTGTAACGATGTACAAGTAAAATCCATGTTGAAACAAAAAAGGAATATCCTGTTCGTAAAAGTTGTTACGGCTCGGTAAATCCTTTAATGCATTTTAAAGTGTGCCACGACGGGCGGGTGCGCGATCTCAATACATGCATTGTGTATCTCAGTACAGAGAAAATGGTATCAAAGTTAGTTAGTTGTGTCAGAGCAATGATGGCAAAAAAATGCAGCTACAAGCTACCACCAAACAAAGAAGTGGAAGCTTTTGCATCCTTAAAAAAATATGTAAACGTACAAATAAGTATTTAGGAATTTCATCTACTACAAAGCAGCATTTTCATATTGGATTTAATTGAGGCTATGAGCGATTCTGATCCGTGAGGCTTAGTAAGATACTGTGTAAAGAACACTCCAGTCCCACCTTCATTAGAAGCGAGGCTGGAGAGTGAACAAGTTCTGCACAAGAATCTCTAGAAGCGTTGGTTAAATGTTACTTTCCTGAGCGTAATTCCTATGACATGCCAAGTGTCTGAATTGTCCGAAAACCTGCACAACACGAAATAGATTTAAAAGCAGATAAAGGAAGGATTGGATTTTTAAATAACATTTACAAGTCTTATACTTCAGCAGGTCCAGTTGCCATTATGCCACTTAGGTTAGGTTAGGTTAGGTTGACCTGGCTGACTGAAAACCATCACATAGACCTATTGGTCCTTAGTGGTATCATTATACCGCTAAAAGCTTGCAAATCAGGCTCTTAAGCATCTTTAAAGCATGTCTTCACTTAACTCATATACCAGAGAACTCGAAAAAAGTTAAGATAATCTTCATACCAAAGACTGCTAAAAAGAAACACGTCATAAAGAAGAATCCAAAGCGGTAGAACTAGGCTCTCCCTAAGACGTGCGCAAAATGGAGACCTTCTCACTATTCCATAAGTAGGCCATTGATAGATGGACTAACACGGATACCTGCAAAATAACTAAGCAAATATAGCCCAATTTCATAAAATCCAGAGTTGACGAGTTGTTAAGAAATCCACGACCAGTCATATTCAGAATTACATCAACAATAACTGGCCACTGACCTTTGGGAGAATATGCCCCATGTAGATGAGTTGGCCGTAAAACTATAGATGTAGAAGAAGTAATCAAGAAGAATCGAAGGAAATAGTATTTCACTAGTGTTCTAGCTCATAAAACGCTGGGAGAATTCTCTATGGTTAATTAGAAAGAAATTGCGGAAAAGAAAATAGGCAACATAGGCAGATATATAGCAAAATCAAGATGGTTCGATTAATAAAAAAAAAATGGTTCTACAAATGGTATCTCAAAATGGCATATTTTGTGCTAATTAGGTATGGGCTGTGTCATTCAGACAACACTTCCACCACCACCAAGACCGAGCGTACTTAGCCCTGCCATAAGTTCTGTTACAAGTTAAGTCCGTGATAGGTATGAATGATACTACTTTTTTTAATGAAGTTTGTTTTAATTAATCATGTAAATATTAAAAAAAGTCTAAAAAGTCTGCTTTTACACAAGACTTCAAATGATAAGGCCGTTCAGTTATTGCAGCACGCACGGTGTCCATGGATATTCTCGTCGCTGCTCGAACCAAAGATTGTTTGAGACTCTCCAAATTTCTGTGAGGTATTCGACGAGCTAAGTTCTCCAATTCTGATGAAAAACGCTGGTCCAATAGATTCAGCAGCTATGAACCCAGGAATATTGTTTTTTAGCCACTGCTGGGTGGTTTTTGCCTTATGGCCAGAAGCGAAGTCTTGCTGGAAGAACCAACGCTCCCCATTGAAGAGAGTACTGCTCAACTGCTTCACCACACCTTTTAAAACATCCTTCTGGTACACTTTTGCCCCGGTCTTAACCCCGTTTTCGCAGAAACGAAGATATATGACCTCTTTACAAGATACACCCCACCAAACCATTACGGAGGATGGATGGTGTCCACGCTGATCTCGTGGAACAACATTTTTTGTGTCTTTAAACATTTTAGCACCGATTTTGTCGTTTTTCTTATTAAAAACTTCTTCAACAGGGAATATTTCCTCATCTGTGCAAAGAATATTTTCAGGGCCGTTGATTGCGTGTCACCGTAGAAGCCTGGTTACATCTGTCGAGCCTAATTTTCTTCAATGGCGCTGCCAATAGATGCCCAGTTGAGTGACGGAGGGCTTTCATGTGGAGATCATCCCTAAAACTAGAAGTGAATCTGGTCGATACTTTCATTTCCCTCCACATGATTTTCTGGTTTCTAAGGAGATTTCAGCGAATTCTTTCTCGAACGGCTTTTACGGTTGCACTAGTTCGAAACACGCGAGGGCGATGACTTCTTTTTCTGTCTGTTACCTCAGACGTTTGTGGAAAAAAGGTTGCTCACACGATAAACAAACAATAAGAATAAAAGCAAAATAAGGCAGTATGCATTATAAAAGTAGTCCCAGAATTTATGGCAAGACTAATTATTATACCTCAACAAAATCACAGTTGCTTTGGAAGCACCCAGATCAGCTTCGGCTAATATTTCTTAATATTCAACTCGCTAAACGATCGGTTATCTTTGAGTTGGCTTTGCTACCTATGACTGCAGTGATCCCACGACTAGTGTGGTTTGTAGATGACGTTGGCCATACAAGAAGTCTCCACTCATGGTAGTGGTTCCTGAGGAAAAGTGGATATTAGTTTTTATATGCCTAAGGGCGAAATTTTTCTTGTGCCGGGCTCCGAAGCTTTTAGTTTTGGGAAGCCATTTCACCTGGTTCGTTGGCCACCTACTTAGATGAGTCCTTTTGGTGACGAAAAGGTAAGATAAAGAGGAATGATTTACTACTATGACAGAACCCCATGCTGCGGCAAGCCCACCGTTACTCCCGCAGGGCGACCGGTATCATCGAAGTCCCTGCAAGAATACAATCGATCGCAACTGGGTGCAACCCATCGAGTGGGTTCGCGGAAGTGTATGATATTCTGGATTAGGAGGGAAGGGTAGATTTGACACCCTCCGGGGTGCACTTAGCACAGTGGTTCTTCACCGTTCTGATGCGTTTGAAAAAAAGATTAAACTAGGTATTTAAAAAATAAGTCTTTTGAGAAACATCCAAGAGAAACTTTTATTAAAAACAAAAATAACCTTAGCAGCTGCAGCAAAACTTTAGAGCACCGTCACTTGCTCGAAGTATACCATAATATCTCAAATATCCAAATATCCCTTAAATCTTCGCTCCTCTCATTTTATCTGTTAATAATAAAGTTGCGTATGTGTGTGTTTGGGGAAGCTCATAATAATCTTCATTTATTAACACTATTTTCTATGCGTGTGCACACACAGCTTTGCTTGTGAAAGCTTTTCCATTATTCTGCTTATAAATAATTAATCCATACCTTACCACTTGAAGCATTTAACCGCATTCCGCCCCATCTCTTTTGTCTTCAAATGTTAATGAGTTGAAATTTACCTGGCAAAATAACAATGCGAGCATATTTCTATTTCCATGAGAGGTCGAATGTGCATGTGTGTGTGTAATATACCTGCTGATACATTTTTGGATTAATTTATGTATTTATTTAAGCTTCGCAAATTCTTGTGCAATGTCATATCTGGTTTATAATACGACGTCTTGTGCCAAGCAAAAGTTAGACTTCATTAGCTAATGGGAAGATTATATTTATGAAAAGTTAGATTTGCTGAGAGTTAATTTTTCTTTGGAAAATATATTTATTTATACTAATTGCGTATTAAAATTTCTGTAGAATGGTATTTAAATATTCAAATGTAATTATTTTGAGAAGTGATAGTTAAACGTACCGAATGAAAATTAAATGAAATGAGTAGAAATATAGGGTAAAATATATCCCACTTTTAAGTATATTCAGCCGTTGGAAGCCAATGAGAAGCCAGATATTTTTGCTACTGTTACCTACTATGGAACACTTTCTAAGCAGGTGTATGGCTCTGGGTAGAAGAAGGTTCAAAATTCTAGGTAAAACTTCTTTGAATGAGTTGGCAGAAATAGCCAATATAAAAATAACAAAACTTGTTAGATACATTAAAGCTACAGGTTGGTACAATGAGGACAATGTACAGCAGGCCTAGTTGTGTCAATTGACCACCACTATACGTACCCACTTACCTACTTTTTTCTGCTTTTTTAATTTTCAATATTTTTTTTTTTTAATATAATTCTTCTACTAAAAATGGCGCGCATTCCTTATATAGAGAAAATTAGCAACGTCAACAACAAAAAAATTTTAAAAAGCAAATGAAGCCACTTCAAACTTGCACAATGTTATACCACAACATATTTGTTGAAGGATGCATTATATTTTATAAAAATGTATACACAATAGAAAAATTAAAATTAAATTAGCAAAAGAAAAGTAATCAAAACTGGTCAAAATATTGCATTTCTAACTGTCTTTGATTAGAGTAAAAAATGGTGGCATGCAAATGGCTGCAGTGCGGCCGGAGTCAAGTAGAAAAAGAAGACGATAGTAGATAATAAAGATTAGATATGGTTTAACTCGTTAAGAGTGTAAGTAAGTAATTGGCGTAATTTATACCTATTGTTATAACTTCTACAAAAAAGGGTAAGAATTTCGAAGTTCTCTTCTGGGAAGGTTAAAGTGAGATGAGCAGCACAATCACAATATCCCTTTTTAATGTCATATAGAAAAGTTGAGGAGAGAACAGATCTACTACTTTCTGGAGGTTTGAGATTTAAAGGAAGTAAACGGGCATTACATGAAGGAACAGCTGCACTAAATCGTAAAGACCGCACAGCATATATAAGAAAACCTTTTGAATTTTCTCACTCCTGTTGATTGAGAATTGATGCTAAGCCACCATATATCAGTGACACACTCGAGGTGAGAACGTATGAAAGAAATTGAAAACAGTTTTAAAGTCTGTGATTAACGTGATTATTGCATGTAGTGTTCTTTAAGTTGATCAGCGGCATTTACGTTTACTTTTACGATTAGCTTTTGAAAATATATTAACTTTCTTATGTTATGCTAATTTTTTACATCACCTATCTTAACATTGAATTTTTGATATATTTTATTATATTATTTTCTCACGTCATTTGTACTTAGTTTAACTGCAACGCTTTTACTGGCGTTCTCCATAATGGCAGCTCCTTTCTCATTTCGAAAAAAATAAAGAACGATAACCTCGCCTCACGTGCTCAACGAACTTCGCGAACAGATTAATTTTTTGTCAAAGTAAATTTCCGCTATTTGGAAGTGTTGTTCTCGCATTAACCGATTCTTAGATGGCTTGTCAAACTTTACTGAACAGAAATGTGAAAACAGTTTACAATTCTCAGCTATTAAGCCATGGATATCAGAAGTTCTCATGCAGAAAACACCAGATATATATTTATTATTGCCATGTAATATATTAATTGATGCTTAGCTCTAATCAGTATACTCTGCCGGCAGTTTCTGTAATACGACATGTGCAATACATCGAACTCGAAGTGGAGATTTCTGTAGCCCTGCCTTATGCTCCTTGCACATCTGAGTTCTTACGTCTCAGGGTTTAGTATCTTCGGAGCGAGCAAAAGCCACTATTTTAAGCAAGCCAATTGTAAGCAATAGACTGTTTTAATATTCTCGATCCACCTTTGAAATCTGTAGTGCAATTTAAAGGACTTTTTATAAAAACCTTTGAAATTAGTAGCTTACACAGCAAGAGTACAGGTTGCACTGCATAAATTCAAACTTCAATTGGCTATCTTCCTTACACTGCTTTTAGCGGTTTATCTTCCGAAATATAATTAATACCAGTACACAGCCAATTCTGAAAAAAAAAATTGCTTACTTCACTGAGCTTTCGTTGCGTTGTAGTGAGCTTCTTTATGCGCTTTACCTGGTCACTACTATTCATAAATAAAATGCGACTATGTCTTCGCTGGTACTATTAAGTGTATGCATCATTGGGCTGGTGGCATTCTTCGAAGTAGTCGAAATTTCAAGGTCGACTGTGCTTCAAAGCTTGGGAGAAATTGCCTAGATGTGAAACTTTCACGGATTACTGAACATAGTCCCAGTTATCAATTACAAAAGTTAAAAAAAATGTTACAGAGAGCGAAAAAAAATAAATATTTAATGACAAATAATAATGATAAAAAATATATTAAATAAAAAAAATATTTAATAATAAATAAATAAATTTTTAATAATAAACAAATAAATATTTTATAATAAATAAATAGGTATAAAATTAAATATAATTAAATAAATAAATAAATAAATAATAAATAATAAATGAATAAATATTTAATAGTAAATAAATAAATAATTAAACATGTAATAATAAATAAATTTTTAAGACTAAATAAATAAATATTTAATAATAAACAAATTAAAATGAATAAATTTTTAAGACTAAATAAATAAGTATATAATAATAAATAATTAAATAAATATTTAATAATGAATAAATAAATAAATAAATATATAATAATAAATAAATTTAATTAAATAAATAAATTTTTGAAAAATAAATAAATAAATATTTTATAGTATACAAATAAATATTTAATAATAAATAAATATTTAACAATAAATACATTAAAATAAATACATAAATTTTCAAAATAAATCGTTTTTCCAAAAATTTTGAACAAAAAATTAAAATTATTTCCCGAAAACATTTTATTTTTTTAAGTATGCTTCATCCTACAAAAATATAATGAACATTTTTGTTTTTCAAAATGTTAAAAACCATCGAAGCATTTCTCTTTAAAAAACCTTTGAACACAATTTTCGCCAATGAATAATTCTTTAAATTCTTAAATTTTTTTCAAAATGTTTTCAATTTCCTTTTTACTATACTAACAAATATACCAATTTTCAAAATACGACAATATCCAAAACATTATATTTAAATGACTTGGCATGGAATTGTCTTTCTTCATTATTTGATTCGCATATCACAAGAAGCACTTTTAATTCTCAACAGGCTTACAAAGTAATTGTCAGGAGTTAAGTCTGAAAGCTAAATTAATATCACATCACCCACACTCTGGACTCACACCCTTATCTAAATATTTCATTTCGTCGTCATCAACTCTAATATCCTCGCTCTTTGGCTGATCTCTTACATTTTTTCTTATCGCGTCTTTTTCTCTTCGCTTATTTGTAGTTCGCGCTATTATTACTTTGCTCATCGTCATTCCTATACGCACAGCTTTTAATACATCTGCCTTGCCAACAACAACACACATAGGAACCATTTCCATTTCAAATGATAGCGACTGGGTTGGGCATAGTGCACTAAATAAATAGTGCAATAAGCGGATATCACTGTGCGACAGTGATTTTATACTTTTATGGAGACCTAGTACAACTTGTAGGTATAGTAAAACTAAGAAAAATGGTATAGGAGAAATTTCCAATACACCCCCAAAATCTCGTTTTATGGCCATAAAACCGTTTTTCAGTAGGTTGATGTGAAGAATCACTCCTAACTTCGCCAATTTCCACCCGATTTCGAATTTGTTTTTTTAGTTCGAAAGAACAAAAACAAGCCTTCTTGACAGTGTGTTGACAATTTTTCTGAAATTACAACTGACGAGACTGTAGGCGGAAGTATTTGGATTTTTTTTATTTTTTCTCTATTTTTTCAACTTTGACATCATTTTTACGATATTATCCGATATTGAGGATTTTTTTTAGTACACTACTGTTATAGTAAATTTAATTTTGCGTCAAATGAGCTACATTTGACTGTAATTGAATTAAAATTAATAGAGTTGTGTGAGTTTTAAGATTTTATTTTTTTTTTTACTAATTTTGTATGTAGGTATAGCTTACGCTAAATGGGAATAAGGACGTGTTTTGATGCGTTATTATAGATACGTAATATTTATTGGAGTATATATGTATACATAACAATACACTGTACTGCATACAACAGAACTGGTTAGAACTTAAGAAAATATCTGACATATTATAGCACATTTTTTTTTTAATAGAAATATGAAAAATATCCCAAGTGTACCAAAGTTCACACTGTACATTGATTAACAAAAGAAGTTTGTTATTATAATTTAACCTTATTAAAACGTCAAAGTTTTTGTTTGTTTCATTGAAATTCAAGAGATATAAATCAAAACGTTGCCAGAAAAGTCGAATTTCTCAATATTCTCGGATAATGTGGCATCATCAGCCTTATCATAAACCAGATGATTGTTATTTTTATAAAACGGACGTAAACGGTCATCATTATAAAGCTCGAAAGCACATAAAGTATGTTGATGTTGCAACTGTTAAGAACCCCGTAGCCTTAGACGATATGATTGACTCAACTGTAGGAACTGAAGGAAGTTCAACTCATTGCTGATGATGATCAAACTGATAACAATAAACCTAATGATGAAGAGTACTTTCCGTCTGGTTCTAAGTCTTCAGAACGACACATTGTATCAAATTCAGATTTTCAGGATCTTTCTCGTGATTTACTTCTATCGGAAAGACAATCTGAAACGCTCGCTTCTCGATTTAAACAATGGAATTCAGTTGATGACGACTTCAGATGAATGATGATGATCGAATTTCTCACAGAGAAGTATTCAAAACTGATGAAGAGAATGACAAGTGTACCGTACCATACTAAACTCCAAAGGGCCGTTTCCAATGCATTTTTAAGTTTGGAACCAGTTCCGTTGTGTACTGCACCGTACCGCACCGTACCATACCGTACAGTGCTGCACTGCACAATACTCCCATAAACATGATGTGTTTATAATGACACTTGTTATCATTTTCATGCTTCGAAACGCATACCAAATCTCGTAGTAAAGAAAAAGAAAAAATCTTAAAACCCACACAACTCTATTAATTTTAATTCAATTACAGTCAAATATAGCTCATTCGACGCAAAATTAAATTTACTATAACAGTAGTGTACTAAAAAAAATCCTCAATATCGGATAATATCGTAAAAATTATGTCAAAGTTGAAAAAATAGAGAAAAAATAAAAAAAATCCAAATACTTCCGCCTACAGTCTCGTCAGTTGTAATTTCAGAAAAATTGTCAACACACTGTCAAGAAGGCTTGTTTTTGTTCTTTCGAACTAAAAAAACAAATTCGAAATCGGATAGAAATTGGCGAAGTTAGGAGTGATTCTTCACATCAACCTACTGAAAAACGGTTTTATGGTCATAAAACGAGATTTTGGGGGTGTATTGGAAATTTCTCCTATACCATTTTGTTTAGTTTTTCTATAGCCACAAGTTGTGCTAGGTCTCCATAAAAGTATATTTAATTTTTTTTTTTTTGTCACACAGTGTAGTTAATCAATCACAATTTATTTTAACCACCACCTTATTTTAACCACCACTAAAAATTAGTTGTAGTGCAATTCAGTAATATTGCAAAATGTTCAACCCTGGATAGCGGTGCAGAAAAATGTTATAAGCGGGATCATCGTAAGAAGTTTGAGAGTAGCCTCGATTTGCAACGGACGCCAAAGCATTGACATTCTCATTTTTGTTTTATTACTTTGTATTAGCCACTGTCAACCAGTAATTCATAGATTATGAACAGATATAGTATTCCACTCTTTAAATAAATGATAAATCAGCTGCATCATTTTCGCTCGCTTAGTTCAGCCGCTTCAATTCTCATAAAGCATTAAGCACGATTCGAGCTCTTCCGAATTTTTGTACAATTCTAAACGCCAAAATGATAAATTAGTGTTTTATTTACGTCGCTGGTTTTAGACTCTGAAATTCTTATTAAGATTATGGAAACAATTTCAGATGTACGAACCATTTAACTGCCGTTTGGAAAAAAAATATCCGTAAATTTGCCAAGAAGTGACTGTTATTTGAAAAGAAAAAAAAAATAAAAATGTTCTACCATTTGAAGCTTCATATCTGTAGTGGGCCTTGAAGTTTTCACCAACCAAATGGCAGTAAAGCACAAATCGCCGCTGCTACAGAGTCGCCAAGCTCACTTTATCTCTCTCACCCTCTTATTCAGGTATCCTCCCCCCAACAGGTGCCCACTGCACGCCTTAAGTTAACAACTTAACCGAAACCCAATAACATTAAAGAAAATGTCTCATTTCTGTTGATATCTTAGTTGTACTACATTTTTTATAGCAACGAAATTTCAACTTATTTGACATATCTAAAACTTCCCACAGCATATCTCTGTGTCCACTTTATCACTTTCTGTCTGTTGTGAACATTTCCCTTAACTAGCTTTCACTTCCGCTTTTATTTAAACATTCATCGTTGCTTTTGTTGCTACTTTTGCGTAGTATACACATATTGTACTTAAACTCGTATACAGTTAGATATGCATATAGTTGTTGCCTTTAATGCTGTTGTCGCAGTGCGGCTGCAATCCTTTTCGTTTCGTAATCACGCTAATAACTTGGCTTTCGAAAGTAATTAGCCACATTGCGCCTGTAAAGGCGTGTGAGCGTGTGAGTACCAACATGAGCACAAATGTCTAAGTGTGTGTGTGTGTGTGTGTATTGCGAGTTTCGATTACACTTTGTAGCGGCAAAACAGCACCGTATGCCAGCTTATTGTAGGGCAGAGGGGCAATCAAGTAAGGAGAGTTGTGGCGCAGAGCGCACAGATTGCATGTGGCAACGCTTAAAACCCATCCCCCCAGATATACACACTTGCATATGTAAGTAGAAGCGTTGGCATTAGTGTTTACCAAAGCAAACAGCGGTTGCCGCCGCCACAACCACAACAACGCAACAATGGCAGGAGCCAAAGCAGAGGCAAAAGCAGTCGAAAAATTTTCCTACACTTTTGCGTTTTTTGGCGGTTATGATGGCAGCTGCTGCTGCTGCTATTGAAGTTGTTGCGTTTTTTATTTTGTATTCGCGTTTTTGTTGTTGTTACACACTGTTTTTGCCCAAAACCGCAACATTTTTGCCCGCCAACATCTCAACTCCATTCAACTAAAGTTGTTATGTGTTGCACACTTTTCAGCTTTTATTTGCTTCGCCTCATTGCTATGTACTTGTCCCCCTTCCCTTTTCGTTGCGACTGCCGCTACTGCTTTCGCTATTGCTTTTGCTGTTGCACAATTGTGTTTACTTGTTTTCATTTCATTAAGATTGCCACTTTTGCTGGCTGCTAGCAAGTATGTTTGTAATTATGCTTGCAATTTTCGGTTATTTTTCCCTTATTCGCTTTCTGGCGCGAAAATGCCAGATTGTCACGCTTACATTGAGGCGTTAGCAGTCCATTTCGCTGCTAGTGCTGGCGGCTCACAACAATAATTTTATTGCAAGTGCAACAATTGGGCTAATTGCATGAAGTACTTAAGACTCGTAGGGAAACACATGGGGTTAGGAGGTCACAGCGTAGGCAAGAAGCATGAAAAGCTGGTAAAGCTAATAAGGCTGCTACTATTTATTTCTGCTGTTGGCGAGAGGAGGCAAAAACGACTAACGTTGCTTGTTGACGCTGCATGTGGATGCCGCTGCCTGCTGCACTGATTATTATTTTGTGTTGCTGATGCTATTGCTACCATAGCAACTGCTGATTACAGCGATAATGGCGGTGAGCCGATGTAGCGCGAAATTAATAGTAGCAACGTCGGCTGTAACGACAGCCAACCACATACTTCAGTGGCACTTTTTGAAATTGGGTCGCCGTGGCGTATACGGAATTCTAATTTTATGATTGCTGCATAGCGCAACAGATTTTCACGTACAACCAAAATGCATATGGGAAAATTTAAGCTATTGAACGTATAATTTCTAGCTATGTATGAGGTTTAAATGAACTGATGGAAACTTTGTCATAAAGTGAAAATTATGAGAGTAAAAACTCATATGGAACGCAACTGCATGGCCTGGGAATAAAATTAAATCTAATGTAATGCGAATAACGAATTTCGAATTAGAATGAAACTAAATTGAAAAGAAAGAGTAAAAAACGAAATAATGGGATATAATGGAATGGTGCAAATTTAGATTGAATGTTAAAAGAATAGAATGGAAGAAATGGAATGGAATGCAATGGAAAAACGGAATCCAAATATTGGAATCTTTAAATAATACACAAATAAATATTTTGTAATAAATAAATAGGTAAGTATTTAATAGTAAATAAATAAATAAACTTTTGATAATAAATAAATTAATAAATAAATATTTACTAAAAAATAAATAAATAAATAAATTTTTGAAAAATAAATAAATAAATATTTTATAGTAAATAAATAAATAATTAAATATGTAATAATAAATAAATTTTTAAGACTAAATAAATAAATATTTAATAATAAATAATGAAACAAATATTTAATAATAAATAAATAAATAAATATTTACTAATAAATAAATATATAAATTTTATATGGAAAAACGGAATCCAAATATTGGAATGAAAAAGAATGGCATGGAACCGAATAGGATGGCACCTAAAGGATTGAAGTGAAATAAAATTGACTGAGGACGAAGTGGGATTAAACGGAGTAGAATTAAGCAAAATTTAATAGCCGCTGCGTAGGTTGGTACCTCCGTGCATGAACATCAAATAATAGAAAGTTTTTTCTAATAGCCGTCGCCCATCGGCAGGAAATGGCAAACTTCCGGGTGGACTTCTGCCATGGAAAAGCTTGCCGTTCGGAGACAGCTTGAAACTGTTCGTCTCCCCATTTGAAAAACAAGGATGAGGAGCTCGGCCAAGCACCTAACAGAATTGTACGCGCCAATTATTTATTTTTTATTTCTATTGGAAGGGGTAGACCCGACAAGAAATTAAAAGAAAAAATCGAAAAAAATGGAATGGCATAAACTGGAAATGGAACGAAATGGAATAGAACAAATTGAACTGCATTAAATTGAGATGGACTGGAATAATGACAAATAGTAATAAAAATAAAATCGCACTTATTCGAATGGAATGGAGGGGATTGAACTGCATTTAATTGAAATTGAGTAGATTGGATAAGAATTTCGTAGAATACGCACACAAATGTTCAGAAACAAGTAGAACTGGACGTGCTATAAATAATTGGAAAAAGAGGGCGCAACTAGAATTTGAAAGAAGTGAAATGCATTGAACTATAAACTAATCGTCAGGTATTCAAGACAGAGCATAGCAAACAATTCTCGAATGGCACGAAGTTCGACGGTGCGGTTGGTGGAGAAGTTTCCCACTAAGCTGAAATTCAGGTTACTGGTCCACTGTAATGTTTTTGAAGCGGAGGTAACCACAATAAATGAAGCAGTGGATTGCTTGCTTACCTCTGTAAGGGAGATATATATCCGTACTACGACAGCCAGACGGCAATTAGGGTTTTGGGCTCGTTGTGCGTTCAAAATTAATCGGGGAATGCCTGGCTTCTCTATCGGCATCCAAAAACTGCGTTATTAGGCTCATTTTTTTATCAAAATTTACTAATTTTTGGTAAAGCTTACCTGAGGTGGGACTGTCTTGAAAGATTTTGTGCTCAGATAAAATACAAAATTGAAGTTATCAATGCTTTTTGCAACTTATTGCGCATTAGTTGGAATCATTTCAGCTTAGTTAGTACAGGGTTGCCCATATTCGACGGATGTGTTTTTTGGGCCCATTCCAATCGGCGAGGCTTGTCCGCAGGCAACAACCTTTGCGTCAAGTGAATCTTATACGGGAATAAATGCAAATTAATGCGGATAATTCGTTGTAAAGTGGTCCGAGCAATGCCCAACTGCTGAGAAAGGCGATTTTGGGATGTCCTTGGCGACGTCTCAACACTGGCCCGTACAAGAGTAATTTGGCCTCTTTTGGATTAGAAAGAGCATCACCAGTCGAAAACCTTTCGTACGAACGTTTAATGGTGTTCTTAGAAGGCGCACTTTTCACATTATTTAATTTTTTATACGCACGTTGAGTTTTCACAATTGACTTCTTTTGTTGAATGTAAATTTCAACAATTTGAGAGCGCTCGCGTGGCATGTAATATTCCATGCTAAAAATCTGCTTGGACTGACGCTTCCAACGCGGAATGTCATTAAGCGATCTGACGTCTCTGCCAAAAGATAGGTCCGTCGAATATCGGCAACCCTGTAGGTATCTTGAAGTAATGAAATGCTTTAGTAACCTATTTAGATGCACATTTGATATATTTGATCCGATATAAGTAAATATTTCCATTAATTTTTTCTTTATCGTTCGATCTGCAGCAATCAAATACTTGTGCCACATTCTTTACACATTTCCTATTTGCCAAAGTTAATGTCGTGTTCTCCTTCGGTAATATATTAAGTATATAAAACTGCCAAAAGAGTAGCCAATGCATATAAATTGTGAAATAAAATCGACAAGAAATCTAAACTGAATAAAAACCGGCAACGAGCAGCAGTTAAGCGGAAAATAAGTAGCGTAAACAGGCCAGGCGGAAGTGCAGCGTCGATGAGACTTCAAAACCACTCGACTAACTGCCATCATTGCCACAGCGTCTTTTTTATAGCTTCGAACGGAAATTAGGCGAAATGAAAGGAAAAACATATAATTGCTGCCAGCGGCTAGCAAGCAACTGGCGAACGCCTGACCAACATGGTTAATGAGCAACTGTTAAAGAAGAAACCCCAAATGAACGGAGAAAAGCAAATGCGGTTCTTTTTTCCATTTTGTGGCTTATTTGGCTATTTGCCGACTCGACTACTTCAGCCTTTACGGTTGATTTGATTGGACTTAATTTGACTTGCGCCAAGTTGTGTTGACTTTCGCTGCAGTTTCCCTCAAGTACCAGAGTTTTTAAGAGCTAATTTTTTTTTTCATGTGCGCTCAATGGTTGTAAAAACTTGGCGGGTGGCAGTAAAAAGAAACTTTGGATGTGTTTTGTGTGTATGTGGGTACTTATTTTTGGTTAAGTCAGTTTCGGAGAGCGATGTCTGAAAAGTTGTTTTCACAGTCAATGTTTTGGTAAGTTCACGTTCAGCAAAGCAAATAAAATTACGTTGAGAACACAAATTAAATTTAGTGCGGAAATTAGCACTACTGGAAAATTTTTCCTAAGCAACTATTATAAGTTTTGGAAAAAATGTGTCATAAATAGCTTCTGCTTTTATTATTTTATGATATAAGTTGACATCATTTAAGAACTGTCCCACAATATGTCCACATTATGAAGAACGAACAAGTTATACGCATTTCTTCATATCTTTCAACTATTTTCCTATTTTCTTTCTTATGTTCTTACTGGTTTTGGGTTTTTGATGTACTTTTCCCTAAAGAAATTAGTTTCTAGTGTTGGAGGGCACTGTGCAAAACATTAGCGTAATTAGGCTTGTATAATAAACATTAAAAAAAATAAATAAACAGTAAAAGCAATGAAGTTTTTTTGCGTTTTACCATGGCTGAGATAATTTCACACATTGGTGACAAAATGCAAGACTTGTCATGCAATATGTCATGCATGACAAAAATAAGCGATCATGTTGCAAATGGTTGGTAATCAGTATATGATAAAAGTTATAAAAAAAATTGTATTTTACATGCTTTCTTCCATAGCTGAAAAGATATTTGTGTTTGTAGACATTCCACAAGAAAGTACCGGGAATGTTTAAATAAAACAAAACAGAGTTAAATTTCACGCAAATCTATTTTATTTTCTTCAAAATATGACCCGTCTGAAACAACACGCATGTGCCAACGTTTAACCGAGCCCTCCATGCACCCCTGGTAGGGCGACGAAGAGATGGCCTTCAGCTCCTTCGTCGCATTCTCTTTTATCTCCTCTATCGAATGAAGTCTCCTCCCACTTGGGAAACAAAAACAAGTCCCACAGGGCCAAATCAGGTGAAAACGGTGCTTGCACGATGGTATTTACTTGGTGGTTGGTCAAATAATTCAGCACAATTCGAGTTCGGTGCAACGGCGCGTTATCGTCATACAAAATCCAAGAGTTGTTTGCCTACATTTCCGGCCCTTTGCGACGTACAGCATCTTTCAAACGCTTCAAGACGGGTAAATAATATTCTTTATTGACTTTATGGACTACCAGCATAAGGAAAAATATGGACCGGTTCCCACGTGCCCGGTTCGTTTTAATTAAACATTCCCGGTACTTTTTGATCAAAGGGTATCTTGCACCACAAATAATAAAAATTTTCATCTTTTTTATATTTACTAATATACAATAAAATTTCCTAAAACCAAATACATTTTTTACTGAGAAGGACAAGACAAGTATCTTGTATGTTAAATTTAAAAAAATGCTCAGTAATGCATTCTAAATGTTTGGCATTTGAGGTCATCACGCGAGACATGTCATCAATGCATTTTGCTTTTAAAAATACAGGAATTTAATTTATTTGTTTTTTTTTATTTAAAATTTTTATTTATTTAATAAAATATGTTGCCTCCATTCACCTTGAAAATGATCTCCTTCTTTCACGGCTAAGTCACTGTTTCAATGACTGAAAGTCAGCGTTATGGGTCCATCAAGAATGCTGGGGATAAAAACATATAATAATAGTAATTGTCGCGTACACTTCTGTCAGGGGTTTGGCCGAACACCTCCTCGAATTTGTGGTGTGCGTTTTGACGTTGTATCGCAAATGGCGATATCTACAGTTTTAAGCCGACTTCGAGCGGCAGATATTTTTATTAAGAAATACACTCAGAGGCTTGCCATTGCCTGCCGAGGGGCGACCACTATCCCACTATTAGAAAAAACGTTTCCTATTATTTTGCTGTTTCATGCAAGGAAATGCAAATCTACGCACTCCCGAATGGTAGTCACACACCAACCCATTCAGCAGCAAAGCAAAATTAATCTACCTACTTTCATATATGCATTTATGCGCCAAAGATCGCTCTATTCTAATAACATTTGCTCTTATTATTTCTTATCCCAGGTGTGCATTGTTAATGAGTCTTGCAAACTTTTTTACATATCTACTTATTAAATACCGGATTTTTTCGTAATTACTTTACGACCTTAACTCCTGATTTTCTTACGTATCTGCATCTATGCTTCCTTCCTTCCAACTATGATCCACTTAATTTGCTTTCAACTTGCTGATTACATACATTTTATATCCATGCTTTGCTTAAATCTGCTCCACTGTTAATTAGCCTCGAATCGTGCGCCACATATGTTGATTATGCAAGTCAAACAGACTCTGGCAAGCACGCATGCAAATAAGCCAAAACGTAGTTGGTAGTAACACGCGCGTACACACACACACACACACACATGTATAAGTAGAAGTATATATACCAGCGCAGACACTTACCCTGCAGTAAAGCCTACTATCTCTGAGCTTGCTTCAAAACCAAATTTCTTGACAGCTGGAGTAGTTCATCTTCCACCTCTTTTCAATGCGAGCTACTCTACTTTTTTGGAGTGTTCATTGTGTGTCTATAAAACAAAATTATACCAGTACTCAACTAGTCAGTCTCTGAGGCATCATTATGCAAGGTCCATAATGTGCAAAGATAAGCGGACGAGCGACCTCATACATATACGCCTAAACCTCTTTGCGTGCGTCCTTAACGTTCGCAGTATTCCTATTCATGGTAATACCTGCAAGATCATTTATTTTACATATACTATACTTCACATTGGTGAGTTAGCAACTGGTACGAATGTAGTCACTCGCGTGCTCAATTGACTTTCGCTATCCAACACCAGCTCATGAACTCAAATGTTTTCGATTGCAGGATACCTACTCTCCCAACGCATGTGTGTTTGCCTGCATTTATAGATGGGAATGTAAAGCTATTCATTGTTTGCTGCGCGCTGAAATTTCTTGTTCGAAATTGGCAAAGTTTTTGCCTTCGCAAACAAGCTTTTATGCTCTCTGCCAACTTCAATGCCAATTTGCAACGTTTCTTTTTTTTTTTTGTGTTCTTTTTTTTTATTACCCTCTGCTGTCACTCAACTTCTCATCAACTTAGCGCGGGTGCTGCTGTTGCTGCTCGATATACCTACGGCTAAATTATGGTGGTGCAATTTTATTCCAATTTTCCTACGTGCGCATTTTTTGCTCTAATTTTTTTTCGTGTCCTCCGTTGCTCCAGCCGTTTTTTTAATGCACTGCGTTTTTACGTTTGATATTTTTGTTATTTTTTCTATTGTATTTATGTCAACAATATTTGTTTGTACCACGACTGCTGTCAATTTCGGTCTGTTCTTGCCTCAAAATTAGTTGGCAATGATTTCAGTCCAATTACTTTACTTTGCCAGTGCGCAGCAGCGATGCTTTGCAAATGCCAGACAGTGAGCACACAAGTCACAAGTACCACTCACACACGCACACGTATGTGCATGTATTTGCATAAAAATATTTACCTTATTTTAAATTGTGTCATATTTTTAGTAAAAGTCCGATTGGGAGGTTTATTTTGATTGGAATGAATATTGCGTAGTGTTTTCACAGAGCGATTGCCTCAGTTTGATTCATTCTCGTATTTGATTTTTAACTGCTCACAATTTTGTTTCTCCTTTTTCACTCTGCTCGGGAGCATAGGGCCTCGACAAAACCACTCTATCGTACACAGTTCTGGGCTGCCCCATGTGGTCGGCATCTGCTAGCTTGCGCAGCATCGGCCTTCAGGTATTCTGGCTGCCTATGAAACAATCAGTTTTGGAACATATCAACAAATATTAGAATAAAATTTAAGGTTACTTTTAAAATGAATACATTTTCTTTCAATTTCTCTCAGTTTTTGGTGTTAGATGCTCGAACTCCTGCAAAAGCACTAGCTGTTTGAGTTAATGAATTTACTCCACTGCGTTAGAAATGCTTGATATTTCCGATACTTGCTAAAGCTCTTAGTCACAGTAAAATTCTTAGTGGAAATCTGTTACTCATCAAATGAACTAACGGGTGATTTTTTACTATTAACTTTTTAAATAGTTGGTTTAAACTGCTCACGCACGTTTCGTGTTTTGTTTCACTGTCAAACATCTTCAGTTTGGTCTATAATTTAACCATGAATCGTCTTACAAACGAACAACGCTTGCAAATCATTGAATTTTACTATAAAAATGCGTGTTCTGTTAAGAAAGTTTATCGCGCGCTTCTTCCATTTTATGGTCAGTTTAATCGACCCACTGAAGCGGCTGTTCGAGCTATTGTGACTAAATTTAGAATCAAATTTACATTATTGGACATCAAACCACCAACACGCTTACGTAGAGTGCGAACTGAAGAAAATATTGCAGATGTATCGGCCAGTGTTAATGATGACCATCAATTATCGATTCGTCGCCGTTCGCAGCAATTGGACGTCTGTTACTCAACAACGCGGAAAATTTTGCGAAAGGATTTAGGTGTGAAGCCTTTCAAAATACAGTTGGTGCAAGAACTGAAGCCGAACGACCTACCGCAACGCAGAATTTTTGGTGAATGGGCTCTTGGAAAGTTGGCGGAAGATCCACGTAAATAAGCAGAATTACCGATTTTGGAGTGAAGATCAGCCAGAAGAATTGCAAGAGCTACCAATGTATCCAGAAGAGGTCACAGTTTGGTGCGGTTTATGGGCTGGAGGTATCAAGAGGACCGTACTTCTTCAAAGATGCTGCGAATCGTAACGTAACTGTGAATGGTGAGCGCTACCGTGAAATGATATCCAACTTTGTTTTGCCCAAAATGCAAGAGCTTTACTTGCATGGCATGTGGTTTCAGCAAGACGGTGCCACATGCCACACAGCTCACGTAACAATGGACTTGTTGAGAGGAGAGTTCGGTGAACATTTTATTTCACGTTCGTGACCTGTCAATTGGCCACCCAGATCGTGCGATATTACGCCTTTAGATAATTTTTGTGGGGCTATGTTAAAGCTTATGTCTATTCAGACAAGCCTGCTTCAATTAACTCATTGGCAGACAACATTAAAGCATTTATATATGAGATACTGACCGAAACATTGGAAAGAGTATGCCAAAATTGGACTACGCGGATGGATCATTTGAAGCGCAGTCGTGGTCAACATTTGCATGAAATAAACTTCAAACATTAAATTATATGAACTGTACTATCGATTTAAATAAAAATTTCATGTATTTTTCTGAATTTTACGTGTGTCTTTTTGAAAAGCTTTCCTATAGCTTTTAAAAAGTCACGCTTTAATTTTGGAAATTTTTAGTTTTATTTTTTGATTAATTTACTTACGACTTTCTTATTTTAATAAAATACTTTTATTATTAAAAAAAGTGTACGTATTTTTTAAAAAGTACAATATTTCATACTGATAACAAAAATAATAATATAAATAGCATCGCAAGCAATAAACTAAAACTAGAAAAATTGGTGGCACAAAATTAGTCATCCAAATTTATTTTTGCATAACTTTTTTACCAATTAAAAAAAAAAAACAATTATTTTGAGTGATGGAAGTCGTTATTTGATCCTTACGCACTCTATTGATTGTCTATTTGTATACTGCAGCTCTCTAGTAGACAAGTGTGAAATATGGTTGGCTTACGAGGTCATTTGAAAACCTTATAAATCTTTTCATAGAGTAATTAATTTTGCGCCACCCTGTATTATTACAATTTTCGTCTTTAAGCTAGGCGAAATAGTAAATAAATAAATAGTAAAAACTCGTCAATTTGTTATGTTTTTATTATTTGCTTCTTAAGTCTCTTCTTATGATGCCAAGCCCAGCTATTCAGCCTGTGTGTAATAAAAAAGTTGGCAAAAAGCAACATCAAATATTTTACATGCTCAAATAGCTTCCAATATGTTCTTCATAGTTATTTTTTATTTATAAATACATCACGATTTTCATCGTTAGCTTGCAATGTAATATTTCCTCCAACTTCGCGTTCGTCATCCATTGCGAATTCTCCGTTTTACGCTGTTCTTCGTTGGCTCGAAATCACTTCTCTGCTCCGAACAAACTTTTGCTGCCTTACAACTTGCCACTTGTCTACAAGCTCCTTCGTTGTTCTGGCAAAACTCTGTGCGAACTGCCGCATCCAACAAAAACACATACATGCGCATATAAGTATATTTAAACCTAACCATTTCCGCCTACAACAATTTGCTTTTAAATACTCGCTCTACTAGAGTCGGTTAATAAAATATATATCAAGCAAGCATATTTCTATTGGTGTGTGTGTGTGTGTGTACCCACTTGCGTTACAAAGCCACTTTGGCTAACTTACATGACAAAAGTTGTGTGCTCTTTGCTGTCTATCGAAAAAATTTGTTACAATGTACCCTATAAAAATGTAAAGTTGTATAGTAGTTAAATTGCTTGCGGCTGCTCTTTTGTCAGCTTGCGACTGCTTTAAAATATATTCCATGTAGTATTTTAATTTCTTTTATGTGCTAATTCTATGAGTATTTATTTACATAACCAGTGGTATTAGCTTGCTGGTTTTATTGCTTGCTCTTTCAACTTTCGACATCTTTAAATCGTTTGTCAGAAACTTTTAAGTTATATTGGCTTGTAAAATTGGTTTTGTTACATGCAAATTTATACGTACAATAGAAATATTGGGTCATAATAGTACATATTTGCATTTGTAGGCATGCTATGTAGTGTTTCAAATATAGAGACGGAAATTAATTTAGCTTTGAAGGTGGCATACAATTTTTATTTGCATATTTACAAGTTAATTAATGTTAGATACGATACCTTTTCATTGTCAACAAGAGCGTATATATGTATATACAATAAATTGAGCATGAAAATACCCTTAAAGAAATTTTCGCAACAAATATAAGTGAGTGCATTTTATAAAATAAAGAGTTTTATATGCTTAATTTGCTTATTTGCACGATTTTCGATGACCGATGACTTCATACATGACATGTCATCGATGTGTCATGCATGTCGAAAACTTGAAATGTTTAGTTTTGCAAGGAGCATACAATTATTATTTGCATATTTACAAGTGAATTAATATACGATATCTCTTCATTGTCAATAATTGCCTATAAATATAAATTGTGTATAATAATGCCCTTAAAGAGATTTTCGTAATGAATATATGTAAGTGCGTGCATTTAATAAAAAAAGGTCTTTTATATGCTTAATTTGCTTATTTTCACAATTTTTGATGACCGATGACATCATGAATGACATGTCCTCTATGTGTCATGTATGCCAAAAACTTAAAATTTTAAACTTTTAATTGAAAACTCATATCTCGGGTCTTCCTAGCCAACACGCAAGATAAGTACGGTATGTGTCTTCCACCCCAACTGGTTTAAAATTTAAAACTAATGCACCATAAGCTGGTTTTCCAATAAGGATGGCTCGATTTATTGAAATGGAGTATTTATCTATTTAGTTATTGATAACAATTTATGCAGTAATAAATAACAGCAAAATTTAAAGAAAGCGGCATAAGCTGGGTGTGATATTGTAGTGAAACTCATTTTTATTCATTATAAACAGTGTTCACAATGGTCTGTGGATTAGATTTGAAAAAACGCGTTCTCTGCGAGTGAGGCAAACAATTTTTTTTGGTCTTTTTTTTCATAGGCTGCTAAGTAAAATTAAAAACAAAATTAGCCATTTGACAAAAACCAAAAAAAAAAATAACGGTTATCACCAAAAAATCATATTTCTCGAATGTTGTAACACTCTTTAATTTTTTTCTAAATCCATTCAGTTGAATTGGATTAAAATGCTTTGGCTATCCTTTGTTATCATAATTATATGTGTGTGTGTATGCATATTTAGAAAATTTAGAGCAATTTCTTGAATACGCTCACATATTTTCCCAGCCATTAACCATTTGGCAACAATGCGAATTGTGTCATCTGTCCCTCCACTGATAGCCGTCATTAGCATGCCCCATTTTGTCAGTTCAAGCAACCGTTTTCCCTTTCATTAATCGTGAATGGGCACAAGTTAAGCAAAACGCGGTGAAACGTAGTAATACATTTACATTCTAACAATTGGCAATGTGCGCGCTTAGAAAACTTTTTAGCCTATTCGCCTTCTGCAAAGCCAAACGTAAAGGAATTTCCTCGTAAATATCACTCATACGCCCTGGTCACCACATTTCAAACCCACAAGTGTCTTAGCCACTTGTCTTGTTTGTCTGTTTCCTTGTCTTTATTGATATCTTTACTACCTACCAAACAGAACGTTTCTTTACAAGAACCTCTAAAAACTGATGTTGCAAATAATTAATATGACCGCAAGCAACTGAGCCGTTCCCTTTGACTGGCCAAGTGACTAAAAAATAATTTCCTAACGCTACTGCTGTTTAACCACAAATTTAACAAGTAAAACAGCCAAACACATTAAAGTGCAATCGCAGGAGAAATGCCAAAAGAAAGCTTTTCATAAGGCAATAAATAGCACATGTCCAACGGATGAAGGACGAGGGCTGTTGCTAAATCATAATTTACGCCACAGCAGCGTTTGGCTGATGCCGGTTATTGCTGATGTAGCCAAGACCCTGGCTGTGGTGGATAACTTCACTTATTGCTTTGTTTTTATACTTGCATAAGCATATACACCACTACATACGTACTTACATATATCTTCGTCCTTTTCATTGTTGTATGCAGTTGCTGGTTGCTTGTTTATTTGTTTGCCTGCATAATGATGTGAGCAATAACAACAACATTATTAGCAACATAAACAACAACCGTTGCTTTGCATATTTTATTGCAACGCCTTACAGTCGAAATGGTGCCCTTGTTTGTTCAGCATTGCTGTAAATTAAGCACCGCTGGTTGCTGGCGCACACTATGCCACTATGCCAGCCTACCTCTTTCTACTTCTGACCTTTACCATTGGCGCTGCGCAACAAGGGGACAATGGGAAAGGGTGAATATGTGAACAGCAGCGGCACGATCAACATTAACAGCACCAGCCAGCTCAGCAGCAACAAGAACAAAATCAAGTGAGAACATGCAAAAGCAAGAGCAACAATGACAACGTCATCGGCAACAGCAACAGTAAGAACAACAGCAAATATGCTAAGCAATTTTTTGGCACAAATGTGTACATGTGGCCACAACAGCAAGCGACAGCCAACAAGTCAGTCAGCAGGTATACTGTTAGATCATACATATATTTTGCCTGCACGATTGCTCGAGCACAATAAAATGCCAGCGACTATCTGCATATTTGCTTGTGCAGCAGCCGTCGTCTCGCTTGTGAAACGCACTGTAACAGAAAAAGATAATTACGAGGGAAAATTGTGTAATTTTTTAAGTGCAATGCAAGCACATGCAATCGTGCATATAGTGAGGATGTAAACGTACAAACGGGCAGATGTGTGTCGGTTCTATAATGTATGTATGGTAAGCCACAAGCGAGACGAAGAAGTTATGCCTACAGGCATTACAACAACCACACATAGTTTTTATACCCTGGCGTTTTGGAGCACTAAGGTGTTATAACTGCATTGCATAACGAATGTTTGAAGCAACCTTAAGTAAATGGCAGGCACAGTAGCCGAATGGGTTGGAGCGTCACTGCTATTCAGAAGAGCCTAGGCTCGAAATCTTGTGCACTATAAACAAAACGATAGTAAAAGTCTTTCTACTAGCAGTCGTTGCTTTCGGCCATTGCGGTCCTGAAAAAGCGCCTCATAACACAAATCATGTGCCGTTCAGAGGCGGCGGAAAACTATTGGAGCTTCCATTTTGCGGAACAACATTAAGAATTACACGACACATAGAAAGAGGAACTCGGTCCCAAACAACCGATTGCCAAATACCCAACAAAGGCGATCAACTTAGAGGTATGGGATTTTAAATTGAAATAAAACAACGAAAATTTAAATTGGCCGCCATTGCTTTGTAATTCTATCAGCCGTGAACATCAATTTTGAATTACTCACTGGAGGACTTCGGTCGGTATCTCGTGTATAACTTAAGTAATGTTATGTTCCAATGCCTGAATCAAAGCAGAAAGCATTAAGACTTTACATACCCCCACAAATAAAAGTCCTAAGATGGGATATAACATGATCTTGGTGGTCAATACATTGGTCCGAGATGAAAGATAAATTGCTCACCAAAATGACGGCGCCGTATATCCCATGTTTCACGGGCTGCATGACAAGTAGCGCCGTCTGTCGTCTTGTTGGAAACAAATGTTGTGGAGTTCACAGACTTGAATTTACCGTTCATCCGGTATAAAAAACGTAATTTATCATAGTGCGATAGCATTCGCCATTCACTGTTACATTGGCGTCAGCCTCGTCTTTGAAGAAATATGAGCCCATGATTCCTCCAGCCTATAGACCGCACCGAAAAGTTGTTTTCAATAGATCTAATGACTATTCTTGAATGGCTTTGGGTTACTCTTCAGCTCAAATACGACAATTTTGATTACTGGCGTAGCTATTAAGCCCTCTCTAATGTTCCTCTTTGCTGAACCCATAATTTGGCCTGAGCGCGCGGTGAACACTTTTCGCATGTTCTGTCAGAAAAACTCTATTAGAGAAAGTAGCAAAGGAGGACTATTGAACTTGGAGATCACAGGACCAGGAATATTAGGAATCTGAAAAAAATGTATTTTGAGCTCCAATTTATGTTAGGGAACAAGGGTTATTACAAGACCTGCGTCCACTCTAGCGGTGTTTTTTTTTTCATATACGACCAACACAGTCTCAGTTTTTGCCGACCTCTATTGTAGGTTGGTAGGTGAAATGGTTGAATTATCACTAAAGCGGCTTTAATACCATTTTGAGACCTCCACGGGCAGATATCTACAGTCAACCAGACATGTTGATGTAATGGAGAAGGTTGATGAGATCTGGGTTGGTATGCCCAGTTTGGGCTTGGAAATTGAATAGCGGGGAGCTCCCAGAACTTTCCGAGCCCTCCGTTTATTTCATTGGTGCCAAGGGCTTTCCAAAATAGCTCATGAAGAAATGGAGCACCACTACTTCTGCGCATTCCTAAGAAAGGAGTTGTGCGATTCCCCTTTAACAACAGTCATGGGGATTCCGATGACCGGCTAGGAGGCCTCTGAGACCAATTGTGTCGATCCCTTCCTGGTAAGCTCATTAGAAATTTTATTTCCCCCTGTGATCTTATGTCCTGGAGCCCAGATAAGAGAAATGTTACCTGCACACCCAAGAGATTTAATTTGCTCCTTACTGGAGTTGACGAGTGTGGATCTACCCCATGGCGTTATCAGAGCCTTAATCGCGGCTTGACTATGGGAAAAAATATTTATATCTCCCTCGCTTTCGCGATTTCTAAACATTTTGCATGGCTGGAGGATAGCAAAGACGTCTGCCTCAAAAACCTTAGTAGTATTCGGAAGTTTCAAAGAAATAGATAAATTGGCTGATTTAGAGAAAACCACTGCTCCGACTCTAGGAGTCATCAGTGAAGACAGAGGTACCAGCTTCGGTACATATTTTTTCCTTATTTTAATCCTGCTTAAAACTCTGTTCGAAGTTCAGAGAAATACGATGTTGATTGCCTCAAAATGCTACCATGCCCCTTGAGAGATTACCTCTTCCCGCATAGTTTTCGTTGCATATAATTTATGTGGCCACAAGCAATGAGCGCCTACCGAATTCGCCTAAAAACTATATACTACTCGTAAACCTACCTGCGTTAAAAATTGCATAGATCTTCTGTATGCCATACAAATGTATCTGCATAAAGTGCTTTTCTTGGAAAACATCATTTTCGGCTTGGGCGCTTACTGCTTGTGACCACAGATTTATTGCATACCCTAAAAATGAATTCATAGGTGCTGCCTTCTGCACATTTACACCTAACCACTATCTAACGAGACTTACCTGACTAACAGATAAATCAGCTCTGCTCACCAATACACCTACATAAATATCCAACATTTGATTCATTTGTTATTCACCTTAGCCATCTCATACAGATTACTGTCTTCTGTACTGCATCGCATCTAAAATTTACATTTTGCTTACATATCTACGTCCATTCACTGTTCATTCCCCAAGCTAGCTATTTAACCAAAATAAATTTATCTGTCTACAGTAGTTTCATTTACGTTTCATCTACACTCCACCCCTTTGATAAATACTGCTCCACGCGCTTGTTGCTGTCTTGTGTTTCGAATTTGCTTGTATTATTTTTTGTTTTTTTTGTTTCTGTTCTCAATTCCACTAGTTTTATCGTCTGTTTACTTGTATTGCTCCTACTTAATCTTATTGTACAAATTTTCTCCCTTCCGTTCTACTTCTACTTCCATGGCTTCCTCCTTCGTGCGTTTTTTTGTTTTATTTTACGCTTTTGGTTTCGTTTGGCTGGTGACGTGGAAAAATGTTGGTAATTATTTTGGCGTAGATAATTGCGAGTTGCATGCAAATTATGTGCCTCGTCTTCTTCTTCCACTTGTTAGTTTTTGTTTTGCTTTAGCTGGCATTTCCCATTCGTCAGCCTCGTCTGCTTAATCTTCCGACATATTCATTATTTTCGTAATAACATCATTAGCAGTGGCGGCAAGTGCGGCCAGTTTGGAAAGGGGAGGAGTTACAAAAAAATAACTTTTAATATAACTTTGGTAACTTTTATTACATAAATTACAGAAACTTAACTTTGTTTCAAAACATATTAAGTCAAACATTAAAAAAGAATTTACTTCCACAATAAAATTAAAAAATAAAAAAAAATAAATAACTTGCACTTACATCCTTCTTTGGATGCTTGGCCGATCTCCTCCCCCTATTTGTGGCGTGCGTCTCGTTGTTGTGGCGCACAAATGAAGGGAACTACAGGTTTAAGCCGACACCTTTATGAGAAGCTTTTTCACGGCAGAACTTACTTCTAAAATATATTTCATGAAACGATGTGGTTCTGTGGTTGGAGGGATTTTAAAATCGTTCGATTACCTACTCAGAATCTTAATTTAGTATCAAGATAAATATGCAGTAGTGCCAAGCCACAAGATCTTATTTAAGCATAGTTGAATTGGCCAAAGTTATCACGCAGCGCAACTTGCGAAAAAACAAAAGGCTTTCAACTCTAGAGAGGAGTGTTACTAGAAACTTAAAATAATTCTTCAAAATCCATAGATGGCGTTTTTTTTCTCATTACTCAAACTCTTACGTATTTTCCAATGCTCGGCGGCTTATGTTACCTTTCCGCCTAAGCCCCTTTCTGTTGATCCGCTCCTGTCATCGCCTTGCCATAGTTGCGCGTTCATATAATTTGATACAGACAATGAAGTAATCACAAGTATTTCAACATAGCTGCGTGAATGGATACTGGCATGTAATTATATATTCGGCAATGAAGTGCTATAATCTATCATTCCAGATGCTCTGTCTCTGCTATTTGCTATTTAACACTTTAGCGGCAATAGTTCTGAATTAAATCGACTGATGTTTGTGCAGAAGCAGCACTACTTAGTAGAAATAATAAAATTCATATGAAGAAATTAAGTATTGATCATTTGGAAAACTCGTTTACAGGGATTGTGGAATTCAATGAAAAGCTTAGAGCTTAAGAAAATTGATTATCGTATTACATAGCGGCATTTTAAAAGCAAATTCCTTGGAAAAGTGCCGATTTAATGCAAAAAAATAACTCATGAATTTTGCACCACGAGAATGTATCATCCCATAAGGCTGGCAGAGTGACTGAATTTATGGGCAATTAAGTTCAAAATTTCATAAAACAAGTAGCACCATATTCAGCTGATATGTCTCCTTGGCTGGCTTTTTTATTTGATCAAATATCGTTACCACTTTATGATACCCGTTTTCAGAAGTCATAAAAGCGCATACTTGACAAGAACAGAAGTTGATTTCGGAAAATTCATTTGAAAAATATTTTGATGATTGAATTATTCGTTGGGCTAAGTACACTTTTTTGCAGGTAGCCTACTTTGACGGCAATACAAAAAAATTTTAATGAATACTAAATAAATATTTGAAAATTTGCAGGTACTTTTTCCCCACGTATTTGCGTACATTTACAGTTAATACTTGTAGCTGCACCAGCAGAAACTCGCTAACAGTAGGAACGATGCGCTAACCGAATTTAGTGTGCTCAACTATGTTATTAGGTTAGGTTTTGGTGGTAGACGGTTTGAGCGAACTTACACCTTACAGGCCCATTGTGATTCCACTGTTCCGACACGGGACCTTTATTTATTTTCTTCAAAATCATTCACTCATTTTGGAATCATTTTGTGGCTCTTATGAAGTGCAGAATTTGTGACAGCCGCACGCCAAACAGTTTGGGAAGAAAATTGAAAAAATATTTTCTTAGAAAAACCGCTCTGATTCTATTGTAGCTAGGGCTGGACAATTGCAAAGGAAGTGCTCAACTATTTCTTTCTCTTCGTCATCTTTACAACTTCCATAATATTCATGGAAGAAAACTCCAGGTCTCAAGAAAGGCCTACCAAATAGCCAATGGCCGGTTATACAAGGAACGACCTACGAGATATCCTCTCTTGTTAGACTAAGCAATTCCATTTTCGTATTTATTTGCGGGCATTTTTTTTTAAACTTAGTTGTTAAAAAAAATCTTTTGCTATAAAAATTATCTTTTTTTGTTTTTTATTAATTTGAAAATTTTGGAATAGAGTTTTTGAAAGTTGTTAAAAATTTATTGTTTTTTAATTCTTTTGGGTAAAATAGACTTTTTAAAATATTTGTTTTTTTTTTTATTTTTTTATTAAAAAATTTCGCCATAAAAAATGTTTTCCTTTTTTTTTACCTTTTTTAAAACCCCCTTTTGAGGGTGTACATCGGATTTACAATTTCCCTCACTATCTCTGTGTCCGGGAACCCAAACAAGGCTGGCCTTGCATACGACACTAATATCATTAAGGGCTGCTCGGGACTTCTGTGAAACCTTTGATCTTAGCATAGCCGCATTCATTGATTTAGTGGCCGCCTTACAGCATATTCAGATACGCAACCACTTCTTTTATAGCTGAAACGCCTGCTTGATAGACGCTGTAATAGTCTGGTAGTCGAACGGATAGTTCAAGTCCTGATTCTTTCGAAAATAATCCATAGTTATGAAGGGGTTGTAAACAGTTAAAAGGCCGAAAAAAGCGAATTTTCCAGAATTTTTTGTGAGAAAACTTTTAAATTTATTGACCTAAAAATTTGTACACATATTATGTTATCTTTTAACTGTATTTCAAGACATAGCATTAGTAAAAATATTTATTTTGAAAGGAGCTACAGCTGATCCCCGGGAGCTTAAAATAGACGTTTTGCGGTGACCCCTCTATCTCTGAACTGGATCCTCTGAAATTAAAAAACCAAACAGATTTCGTTAAAGTAATGTTAAATCTAGTAATTAATCGAAGGAATAAGCAAAATAATTTTTTTTTTACCAAATGGCGGTTTCTCAAAAAAAAAAAATCGATTTTTGACCAAAACTTTGGCCTTGAATTGTTTATAAAAAAAAAATGTATCGGTGAGAAAAAGTCTTGATTAATTACTAAAATATATATTTAAGAAGCTCGTGTTAAAATTTGAGACTAATAATCGGTTTGGCCGAGAACATCATTGTGAGAAAAACGCGCTGCCGCTCCAGCCTTGTAAATACTTTCAAACACTCTGAAACGCCTTTTCAAATTTGCGTGTAACTTCGAAAATATTCACCGGAACGATATTAAATGTTCTGTGTGTATTCCTAAATATATATACATTAAAAAAATAAAATTAGAAAAAAATCGATAAATAAAAATGTCTGAAACATCATCAAAGGTGCCATCACACCAATGGTACGTGGGGCATGCTCCCACTAACACTATAACATTCCTCCTCCTCGGCTGATTTCCACCGTGGAACCGCGTTAGCATTTCTTTAAGGTGGAGCCGCGTTTATGTCTATTGACACAACAGGTTCCTGCGTCCAGGTTCCGCTCCTGTGGGCGTATGGAGATCTTACGCCATCGACAGCATTCACTCCTCCCACTGGTTTCGAAAGCGGTTTTGGGGGGAGCGAAACATTGGAGAATATGTAATAGTCCGATACTCACAAACTATTGTCTTGTCTTCAGTTTGGTACTGTTGTGAGTGTTTGGCTCAAGCGTCTGTGTCAGCCGTTGGTTTGTCTAAACAGTTTATCTCCACTATCCACCTGCTAGCAAAAATACCAAAAACTGTGTACTCAACGAACAGGCTTTATATTTATAAGGTTATTTTCTATTTTTTTTTCCTTTCTTTTCTCTTAAGAACTGTCGAATTATGACTTAGCTGGATTAGGTACATTACATAAGAAATAATCTAGCTGGCCTTGCTACCTAGTTAATTTAATATTTTAATAGTATTGAATACTTAGTCTATCTTATATAACCCCTTAATAGTATTAACTATCCCCACTGCTGTCTGTATCCGCCAGTACTAAGTAAATAAATGGTTATATTTTCACTTTACTTGTCGCCACTTGCCACTTTAACGCGAATTAAGTCACCTCACTTGCCAGAAATGACACACTTAGTTGCAAGGAATGAGTTCCTCGTTCTGTGTAATTATTTAAAACAACTCGATATCTTTAATAAATTACTTTATTAATATGAAAATATATTTACTATCACACACTCATACAAATAATACAAATTGAAAGTAGTATTGTATTATTAGTACCACCGCTCTTCCGACTACCTGCTGGCTTTATCAGGTATAGAGATTAATGTTATCAGCAGAACGGGAATAAAAAATTTTGCGTGAAATTTTGCGGTTTAAAATTTGTGGCCACAAGCTTGCAAAATATTTGGCTGCCACAAAAATCAGCAGCAGTGGTGGAAATTTTAAATTAAATGATTTTTTCGCTGTTTTCTGCAGCACTTAATTCACTGAATGTTTTGAAATTTTAAAATTAAAATTAAATGCAAACTAAGGCAGAAATCAGTGAAAGATTAATTTATGCAATTTAGAGTACAGTTGCGGCCACAAAAATTAGAAAAGTTTGTGAGCTCACACCTAAAGTGTTAGAGTGTTGACCAAGTATGTATATAACTTAGCGGGTTGGCTTATAATAATCGTAAGTATTTATTTACCACCAGATGCTGTGGGCTCATGACGTAGGTATGCATTGCATCGGATTCATTATAAAGATTCAATAATTTAATGATGACGTTATGGTTCAGAATAAGTTCGGTTTTATATTTGGTGTTGGGTGTTCGGTGTAGCCAACTGTGCATACCAGCGTTGCAAAATAAAGATGGAAAAGTAGAAGCGCCACAATGACGATGCCAAAGCTATGCTGCTTATGGATCCAATGCAATTTCAAATAGAATAGCAAAGTGGTGATTTCAACGATTCCGTTTTGAGGATAATACAGCGAGTGATCTATCCCATGTCAAATAATTGAAATAATTTGGATTCTGAAAACTTATTTATTTCTTGTTCTAAGTTTAATAAGAAGTAAGCTAAAAAAATTTGGCAACAAAATTTATTATTCTGAGATTAAAAATCATTGGTGGAAATTTTGGAATAGCGTTTTTTTTTTTTTTTTTTTTTTTTGTTCAAAATCTTTTTTTATTTTTTTGTTAGGGTTAAATATAGTTTTAAGAAAATTGTGGAATAGAGTTTTTTAAAGTCGTTCAAAATCCATTTTTTTTTTGTAATCTTTAGTGTTAAATATACTTTTAAAAATATTCGGAAAAATATTTTTGTTTTGTTTTTTACTTTTAGTTTTTGCTAAAAATTTTAGGCAAACATTTTTTTTTCAGATTTACAAAAGAAATTATCCCTTTTGTTTTTAATTTTTTTATTTTTATTTGTTTTTTTTCTGTTGTAGAGGAAAATTTAGGAAAAGAGTTCAAAATCAATTTTTTAATTCTTGAGGGTAGGGTAGGTTCTTTTAAAAATATTTGAAAAATATTTTTTTGTTTTTTATAATATTTTTATTTTTTGTAAATAATTTTAGGCAAAAAAAATTTTAAAACACCCTTCCTATTGTAAAATATACATTCAAGAAATTTTGTTTGTAAGAATTTTTTTTTTTTGGAAAAACTTTACATTTCTGATTTTTAAATTTTCGCCCAAAATTTTAGGCAAATAATTTTTTTTTCTAATTAAAAAAATTATTCATTTTGGTTTTTAATTTTTTTTTGTTGTAGTGAAAAATTTTGAAAGAAAGTTTTTTAAAGTCGTTCAAAATCTATTTTTTAATTTTTTAGGTTAAATATACTTTTAAAACTATTTGAAAAATATTTGTTTTGTTTTTTTGAAAATTTGTTTTCGGAAACAATTTTGTTTCTTTTTTTTGGAAAAATTGTAATATTTTTGTTTTTTTTTTAAATTTTTTTTCTAGGCAAATACTTTTTCGTAATTTTTGAAAAAACTCTGGTTACTGTGCATAGTACCAGCTACTAGTACTAGCTAGGAACTAAAAATTCGAGGAACGGTGTTTTCAAAAATGGCTAAAAAAGGGTGCCTAAAATTTTGAACAAATTTTTGTCTCTCAAAATTTCTCTCCCAAAAAAAAAATTTTTTTTAATATACTTTATCCTAAAAAATTTATTTTAAAAGTGCTGAAAATAATCAAATTAAATAAATTTAAAAATATATTTTTCCAAATTTCTTCAGTTTACTTCCTATTATATCTAAATGCTCGACATTTTTGTTTTTATACGGAACAAAACGCCCAACGTCTTCAGCAAAAAAGCCACGTCATGCTTGCACTTTATTATACCCTAACTTAATCGGCTGTAACCCTGCATATTCAAAAATTTTCTACAGATACCGATTAAAAAGTTTGAAAAGTAAAGAGCAAGAAACACTACAAATTTTTCCTGCCCTCTTTTTTATGTCCACAACTCTATGTCTAATAGAAAAATATTTGTTTTCCACGCATATAATTCAATGTGCATTTTCCAATAACAAAAATAAATGCAAATGCAAATTCGAAGTCACAACTTCGATTGCCAATAAATTACCTCAAATGAACAGTTCAAAGTTCTGTGTTTTCAGTTCGAGCATGGAAAATTGTGCAAATGTGCTTAAATTATGTATCGTAAAAAAATTAATTTTTCCGCGAAATGTTACATTTTGCATTGTTTTCCCCACGTTTGGTCGTTTCTGCCCTCCCGCCTGACGTTCTCGCACCTTTCTAAAATGCCAATTGTAATTGCCTGACCCATTGTGCTGTTGTGTGTGTGTGTGTGTGTGTGTGTGTGTGTGTGTGTGTGTGTGTGTGTGTACGTGTGCGGGAGTGGTTGGCCACACAGCAAATCCTCTACAAAACATTTTACAACTATTTCAATTTAAATGCCTTTTACATGCCAAAAACATTTATTAACAATTGCCGCAACGCAACTCACAGTACGCACACACTTGCATACCAGTGGGTAAGTGCATTTATAAATAAAACAATAGTTTGTTGTTCTGTAGCATTTATTTTTTGTTTCTTGTTTTTGTTTATTTTTTTGTTACTGTCGGTTGAAGCGGCAACACTGGGGCGTTTATTGTTTTCCTTAGCCCTAAATGTTGTTGAAGTTTATTGCATGCTGCGTTGTTGGTGTTGTTCATGTTGGCATTGTTAGTGAAATTCAAATGGCAACAGACCGCAAAGTGCTTAGCAAAGCATGTGGAGCACTTGCGGTAGCCCCAAGGGCAATACGCCTACACTTGCTCAGTGGCATTCGGGGCTCCAGACACAGTTTCTTTATGTAAAATGGTGTGTGTGCTAGGAAATGGAAAGCGAGAACGAAAGTGGATTTTGTTTAAGTAATGTAAATTTATTTAATTTAAATTTATATTTTATTTTTTATATACTTTTTTAGTTCTCAAATAAATTTCATTTTTTTTCTAAAACATTGATTTGGGAATAAGTCCATTCCATTAAACCGAAATGAAATGTTTGTTAATTAATTTATTTAATAAATACAATATTATTATACATCTGTAAATCGATGCCTCCGCACAATAATACTCGCGTGGTGGCCAGAAAATTCATAGGGAACGCCAAATTGCCCAGAAGGTGCAATCAAGTTACAATCGACGTCGAAATGCGTAAGAGGAAGTGGGCACACCCTCAGAAAACCAGCCCAAGAAATACCAACGATGGCCTTAGAATGGAATCCACAAGAATATAGACGCAAGGGAAGGCCAAGAGGATCCTGGCGATGCGGCCTGCATGACGAAATAACTCGCAGTGATCTCACCTGTACTCAATTGAGGCAAAATGTAGGCAATGGAAATATGTGGAAATCATTAACTTTGGCACTATGCGCCGCATAATCGGCGCTTAAGCAAATAAAAATAATTATAGTGCATCATTTATTTAATTTTATTTTAATCACACTTTTCAATTTATTTTTTGTTACGTAATTTAATTTTATTTTATCATATTTTATTTATTTTTTTATTTATTAATGAAATTGCCTTGAAGAGTAAACTTACAAGCTTATTTTGAAAACAGACGTTTTTACGGATTTACGGTACCGTTATATTAAATTTTGTGGTATAGATTGGCTATTTTAAGGAATCTGGTCATTAAGAATATTGAATATTTTATGTTATGTAAAGTTGTGTTATGTTATGTTATGTTATGTTATGTTATGTTATGTTATGTTATGTTATGTTATGTTATGTTATGTTATGTTATGTTATGTTATGTTATGTTATGTTGTGTTATGTTATGTTATATTTTATTATTTTATTTTTGAGGTTGTGTTATTTTGTGTTAAGTCATGCGACTAAGAATATTGAATATTTTATGGTTTGTTATGCTAAGTTTAGTTATGTTGTGTTATGTTATGTGAAGTTACATATGTAGGAGGTTATGTTATTTGTTTTTTTAAGTATGTCATGTGACGTTATATTTGTTATGCCATGTAATGTTTTATTGTGTTTGTTATGTCATGTGACGTCATATTTGATATATTGTATAGTGACTCAGAATATTGTATATTTTATGGTTTATTTTGGTCGTTATGTTAAGTTTAGTTATGTTGTGTTATGTTATGTTAAGTTATATATGTAGGGGGTTATGTTTTTTTTTTGTATAATATAATATGTTATATAATATTATGTTATGTGGCGTTATGTATGTTATGTCATGTAATGTTTTGTTATGTTTTATTGTGTTTGTCATGTAATGTGACGTCATATTTGTATATTTCAGAATTCGTTATGTTAAGTTTAGTGCTGTGTTAAGTTATGTGTATTGGAGGTTATGTTGTTTTGTTTTATATTATGTTATGTGACGTTATCTTTGTTATGTTAAACACTTTTTATGCTGTATTTTGTTATGTTGGTTATGTTATGTAACGTTTTCTTACGCTGTACTGTGTTATGTTTTATTGTGTTTGATATGTTACGTTATTTTGTCATTAAGTTTTTTTTTTTTTTAATTTTTTATTTTATTTTATTTTACTTCTTTTTTCTTTGTATAAATTCGCTTAATTAAATTTAATTCTCTACTTATTTGTTATTTTTTTATATTATTTTATCAACAAACCTAAAATTTTAAAATACCACAAATTGTATAAACAAAACGCATTTCTTGTATCCCACTATCTACGTACACATAAGCACCGTTTTCATATACACCGAGATGTGTTCACTCTACCGGCACTTTGCTGCTTACCAACTTTCCTACTCGGAAATTGCTGACAAAGACATCTCAGAGTAACAGTAATTCTCTACATTTGAATTTTACTCGCAGCGGCAGGGGTAGCAAAAATATTTATCACCACGCCAGCTGCGATACCTATTGAAAAATTTAATGGAAGAAAGCTTTACAATAAGCAAACATTGAAAAATGAAGCCAAAATCCTTTTGGCAGCTGCTCGACAAGCGTGCCTTAAGATGAAATCGAAGATTCAGTACACAAAGCCAGGCAAATGTATTTGAGTATTATTGTGTTAGTGCATAATAGGACAAATCGGTTTTGTTTAGCGACAAATTTCATATAACATAAAAGTTCTTATGGCGTCTAGATCTTTCCTATATTAGAGATCACTTTAAGGTTTCTTAAATAAATGTAGAGATAGTTTTCTGAGAACTTTAAATGAGTTTTATATTAATGGAGCAGGGGCCCCATCAATGGAAAAGATGCCATACATCTTTCGATACTCTTTATATAAATTAATAATTTTATAATTCAAAAATTCAATTATCTCATGTAATTGAAGACGTGCGTGCTTCTTGTATATTAAAGTTGTGTTGGAACTTCGCTTAAAATAATTTTATTTATAACAACTTTTTTTAAATTATTTGAAATAATTTTTTGTTGAAAAATGGCTTGGCGTCAATTTCAATTCTCAACAATCCTGAATTTGCTTATAATTCGTCCTTGAAAAAATATTTCGTCTGGGAGAGCAAACCATTCTTTATTTAATTTATATAACCGAAGCAATATATCGAAGAAATTTTATTATAATAATTAATTTATTAAAACAAATATTTAAAATTTAATTTTAGTTGAAATTAATTATGGAAAAGAAAAAAATTAAAATTACGAAGAAAATTACATTAAATTGGGAAATTCAAATGTTTAAAATATTGTTTTATTGTTTTTTTTGTAAATCAAAAGTGTGAAGCGAAGTAAATACGAAAAATGTATATAAAAAACGTATTTATTTACATATAAATAAATATGTAAAGTAATTTTTTCCAAATTTTGTGTTCAAATGCAATTAATTGTAACAAAATACTTAACATTTATTTAAAAACTTAAAAAACCATTTTATTCAAAATTCGATTACATTATAAAAAACACTTCATTTTTATTTAAAAAAATTAAAAACAAAATATTTTATTTAAAATATATTTATAAAAAACACTTAATTTTTATTTAAAAAAATTAAAAAAAAATATTTTATTCAAAATTCAATTCTTTTAAAAAACTACTTAATTTTTACTTTAAAATATTAAAAAATATTTTATTGAAAATTCGATTGGATTGTAAAACTTCATTTTTATTTAAAAAAACTAAAATAAATATATTTTATTCCACATTCAATTATTTTAAAAAAATACTTACTTGTTATTTTAAAATATTAAAAAAATATTTTATTAAAAATTCGATTGGATTGTAAAATAATACTTAGCTTTTATTTTAAAAAATTGTAAAAATGTGTTATTCAAAAATTCAATTGCATTGTAAAAAAATACTTAATTTTTATTTTAAAATATTAAAAAGTTTTTAATTGAAAATTTGAGTGGATTGTAGAAAAACTCTTCATTTTTATTTCAAAAAACAAATAAAAAAATAGTTTGTTCAAAATTCAATTCGTTGTAAAAAATACTTAATACTTATTTAAAAACTTAAAAAAATGTGTTATGCAATTACATTATAAAAAACACTTCATTTTTAATTAAAAAAAGTTAAAAAAAAATATTGTATTCAAAATTCAATTCTTTCAAACAAATACTTACTTTTTATTTTAAAATATTAAAAAATGTTTTATTGAAAATTCGATTGGATTGTAGAAAACTACTTAATTTTTATTTAAAAAAATTGCAAAAGTATTTTATGCAAAATTCAATTTCATTGTAAAGCATACTTAAATTTTATTTTAAAAGTTTAAGAAATATTTTATTCAAAATTCAATTCATTATAAAAAATACTTTACATTTAATAAATAATTATTTAAAAATATAAAAAAAAAATATTTGTAATTCAAACATATATTTTTATTTAATATTTTTCTTCATTTTTCTGTTAATTTTCTGGTGTTAAAACTTAATTTTTACTACTCCTTCGAATAAGTCATTACATTTTATTACAAAAAAATGTTTTATTTATTTGAATTTCCTACATTTAAGGAAATTGTTTCCAATATTTAGATTCGAACAAAATTTTATAATAAAATAGAATGGAATAATTAGAGGCTTGATTTCAAGCTGAAAGACATTTGTGCGCTATGTTCATCAAAATATGTCAGGGAGTTCCGTAACACCATTCATATAAATTAGTTTATTATTACTCCAAAATAGTGTGTGGGTGATAACTCTTTAATAACTTTTTTTGTGTGGCAAAACATTTGTTTAAAAGTCCTTCTCTACTAGGCAAGGCACTTTCGAGATTGTCCATAATCACCAGAGTTTCAAAATTTATGCATATCGAGAGATGTCGAAAAAAAAAAAACAAAAAAAACATGTCTTACCGTGAGAATTGCGCACGGCTGCACAATCGTGCCCAATTTGGCTTCCCTTCAGCGTTTTAGGAATATATAGTGATCGAACATACTCAATGTGAAATAAATGTATTGATTTAGCAAGAAAAGGGCATTAAATCTCTAGACTAGAACAGGACAAAATTCAGCACCACAAGCAATCACATCATGGAAAAATATTTTTAAACGAACTCTATTCCCTAAGCTTGTAATACCAGAAATACTCAATATTTATTAAAAATATTCTTGAATACTAAAAATTATAGAACAGGTAAGAGCTTGGACTACTATGGTCTTAAGCTCACCAAAAATATTGGCTTCCCATTCTTTACACACAAAAACCAAAAGAAAAGCAAAAACAAAAAAAAAATCAATTCTGTTACATTTTCACTCCACCAATCGCCCTTCATGCAAAACATTCACATTTCTTTGAAATCCAATTCGTCTCACCGCGCACACACAGCAAATCCCACACAGCTTCAATGGCTTTTCAGCGCTACGAAAAGCCAACCACTGACGCGCCTTATGAGCATTGGCGCCGCTGATGGCGCTTCGCGCTCGATTGCATTTCGACAAGTCGCGGTGGAGCTGCTGTAATTTTGGTTATGACACTGCTGCAGCGTATGCAACAACAACAACAATACACAAACAACATTTTTGCGAAACGTAAATTCAAACGCAATAACACGAATTTTGCTTAAAACGTGAGAGAAATTGAAAATAAATTTGATACTGCTGAGCTCACGAAATGCTACCAAAATGCATAGACCACCACAAACATCAGACATAGCAACAAAGTTGCGGCAGTGGGGATTGTTAATTTTCGACTAACGAAGTGTGATGCTCAAAATCGCTTGTCAAAAACGCAACAAACGCAGCGCAGCGTCTGTAACTATTGGCGATAGCAGGTTGTTGAGCATCAACATCGACATCAACTGCAGCACGAGCAGCAGCAGAAGGAACAAACAGCTTCGACAACAATCAAAAATGCTGCTGATGCCAGCAACATTGTTGGCTAACACCCTTTGGTCATGTCCATACTGTTCATTCCCAAAAGATAACGTCGATTTTTCCCCTGGCACTCTCGCTGGTATTTACCAAAAACGGAAACAACGCGTACGCATCGCCATTCGCTGATTGTAGTATTAGTTTGTTTGTTCATCGAGTCATCGTCGCTCGCGCTCAACTTTGATGCATTGATGCTCTCAACTCCTCAGATATTTGCTCTGACGCTGCTGATTTGCTTTGTCATTATTGGTATTTGCATTTGGTATTCGCTGCTTCGAAAACTTAACCAAAGTAAGCGTTTTCCCTTGTGCACTTTCATTGCCGCCTGTATTGCATTTCCAGCACCACTGCATATTGATGACCTACAATTGCAACATCTGCAGCTACTAAAAATGCACACACGTACATACGCTAATCGGAGAGGTATTGGCAGCAATTTTTGCATTGCCAACAGTTGCTGCCTTTTCGACGCTTTGTAGTGATTTTGCGTCGATTAATGCATTAACATTACTGGTTGTGTTGCTTGCATCGGGAGGGCTCCAAGCATTCCATTCCTGTTGTGAATTTTCATGAATTTCTCATTGCTTTGTGTGCTGATCACATCTGACTGGCACACTCAAACGCACACTTCAATGACGCCTGTTACGAGCTTAACAGGGTTTTGCCTTCCGGTAATAAAATTCCATTGGAAATTTTGGATTTAGTCGAAATTAGTAGCTCTTTGAATTCCATACTATGCGCACTGTGGAAAATAAACGAGAGTAAAATGTGTAATGCAATATTCCTTTTGTGAAATTAAGTTGCTGTCCACTTCGAAAACAGATACCATCAAAGCTGCATAACATGACAGCTGAAATAGTGTCGGATGAGTTGGCTGTGCTGTTCTAGGGAATGGTTGGTATTAGGTTGCATTGGGCTATCGTGTGGCGAAGGATAGGAATTTCCTAGTCATGCACCTAGATTAAGATAAAGATAAAGATGAAGATGAAGATAAAGATAAAGATAAAGATGAAGATAAAGATAAAGATAAAGATAAAGATAAAGATAAAGATAAAGATAAAGATAAAGATAAAGATAAAGATAAAGATAAAGATAAAGATAAAGATAAAGATAAAGATAAAGATAAAGATAAAGATAAAGATAAAGATAAAGATAAAGATAAAGATAAAGATAAAGATAAAGATAAAGATAAAGATAAAGATAAAGATAAAGATAAAGATAAAGATAAAGATAAAGATAAAGATAAAGATAAAGATAAAGATAAAGATAAAGGTAAAGATAAAGATAAAGATAAAGATAAAGATAAAGATAAATATAAAGATAAAGATAAAGATAAAGATAAAGATAAAGATAAAGATGAAGATAAAGATAAAGATAAAGATAAAGATGAAGATAAAGATAAAGATAAAGATAAAGATAAAGATAAAGATAAAGATAAAGATAAAGATAAAGATAAAGATAAAGATAAAGATAAAGATAAAGATAAAGATAAAGATAAAGATAAAGGTAAAGATAAAGATAAAGACAAAGACAAAGATAAAGATAAAGATAAAGATAAAGATAAAGATAAAGATAAAGATAAAGATAAAGATAAAGATAAAGATGAAGATAAAGATAAAGATAAAGATGAAGATAAAGATAAAGATAAAGATAAAGATAAAGATAAAGATAAAGATAAAGATAAAGATAAAGATAAAGATAAAGATAAAGATAAAGATAAAGATAAAGATAAAGATAAAGATAAAGATAAAGATAAAGATAAAGATAAAGATAAAGATAAAGATAAAGATAAAGATAAAGATAAAGATAAAGATAAAGATAAAGATAAAGATAAAGATAAAGATAAAGATAAAGATAAAGATAAAGATAAAGATAAAGATACCGATAAAGATACCGATAAAGATAAAGATAAAGATAAAGATGAAGATGAAGATGAAGATGAAGATGAAGATGAAGATGAAGATGAAGATGAAGATGAAGATGAAGATGAAGATGAAGATGAAGATGAAGATGAAGATGAAGATGAAGATGAAGATGAAGATGAAGATGAAGATGAAGATGAAGATGAAGATGAAGATGAAGATGAAGATGAAGATGAAGATGAAGATAAAGATAAAGATAAAGATAAAGACAGACAAAGACAAAGACAAAGACAAAGATAAAGATAAAGATAAAGATAAAGATAAAGATAAAGATAAAGATAAAGATAAAGATAAAGATAAAGATAAAGATAAAGATAAAGATAAAGATAAAGATAAAGATAAAGATAAAGATAAAGATAAAGATAAAGATAAAGATAAAGATAAAGATAAAGATAAAGATAAAGATAAAGATAAAGATAAAGATAAAGATAAAGATAAAGATAAAGATAAAGATAAAGATAAAGATAAAGATAAAGATAAAGATAAAGATAAAGATAAAGATAAAGATAAAGATAAAGATAAAGATAAAGATAAAGATAAAGATAAAGATAAAGATAAAGATAAAGATAAAGATAAAGATAAAGATAAAGATACCGATAAAGATAAAGATAAAGATAAAGATAAAGATGAAGATGAAGATGAAGATGAAGATGAAGATGAAGATGAAGATGAAGATGAAGATGAAGATGAAGATGAAGATGAAGATGAAGATGAAGATGAAGATGAAGATGAAGATGAAGATGAAGATGAAGATGAAGATGAAGATGAAGATGAAGATGAAGATGAAGATGAAGATGAAGATGAAGATGAAGATGAAGATGAAGATGAAGATGAAGATGAAGATGAAGATGAAGATGAAGATGAAGATGAAGATAAAGATAAAGATAAAGATAAAGACAGACAAAGACAAAGACAAAGACAAAGATAAAGATAAAGATAAAGATAAAGATAAAGATAAAGATAAAGATAAAGATAAAGATAAAGATAAAGATAAAGATAAAGATAAAGATAAAGATAAAGATAAAGATAAAGATAAAGATAAAGATAAAGATAAAGATAAAGATAAAGATAAAGATAAAGATAAAGATAAAGATAAAGATAAAGATAAAGATAAAGATAAAGATAAAGATAAAGATAAAGATAAAGATAAAGATAAAGATAAAGATAAAGATAAAGATAAAGATAAAGATAAAGATAAAGATAAAGATAAAGATAAAGATAAAGATAAAGATAAAGATAAAGATAAAGATAAAGATAAAGATAAGGATAAGGATAAAGATGAAGATAAAGATAAAGATAAAGATAAAGATAAAGATAAAGATAAAGATAAAGATAAAGATAAAGATAAAGATAAAGATAAAGATAAAGAATACGAATATAAACTTAAAATACCGCATACGAGGGGTGCCTTCTATATGTCGGGCAAAGTTTGACATTTTTTGGCTTTTACGTACTCAGAACGTTTTGAAATACCAGCGCTATTTGTGGTGTTTACAGTAACTTAAAAGATGCATCTCGGTCCAAAAATGGAATTAAATCGTGAACATTTTCGTGCGATTATTTTTTACAACTTTCGACGTGGATTAACTCAGCAACATTGCATGGATGAACTTAATTCATTTTTTGGCGATGAAGCTCCATCAAGGACCAGTGTTTATCGATGGTATGATGAATTCAATCGTGGTCGTAGTTCACTCCAAGACGAATTTCGTGAAGGTCGTCCAAAATCAGTTGTTGTTCCGAAAACCATTGATGCTGTGCGCGAACTGATATTGCAAGATCGTCATGTGACCCATCGTGAGATTGAGACAATCTTAGACATTAGTGGGACTAGCATACGTTCAATATTGCATAAACATTTGACTCTCAAAAAAATTTGTTCGCGTTGGATCCCACACAATTTGTCAATCGCTCAAAAAAAGGCTCGTGTCGATTGGTCGAAGGAAATGCTCAAAAAATACGATCGCGGGGCTTCGAAACACGTCTATGACATCGTGACAGGTGATGAATCATGGATTTACGCGTATGAGCCCGAAAGTAAACAGCAGTCGACTGTATGGGTGTTTCAATGTTTCGAGATGAGCCAAATCCAACTAAAGTTGTTCGCGCACGAAGCACTTCCAAGCAAATGGTCGCCTGTTTTTTCGGAAAAACTGGACATGTCGCAACCGTATCACTAGAACAACGCAGAACAGTAAATTCTGAGTGGTAAACAACCATCTGTTTGCCAGTTGTCTTCCAAGAAATTAGGAAAACCAATCGCCAAAGACGGATCACTCTTCACCAGGACAATGCGAGCTCTCACACAGCGGCTCAAACAGCTGCATTTTTGAGCACCCTAAACATCGAATTAATGGGTCATCCGCCGTATAGTCCTGACTTGGCACCGAATGACTTCTTTTTATTCCCGTACGTAAAAAACAAACTGAGAGGTCAACGTTTTTCGACACCGGAAGAAGCGGTTGCGGCATTCAGAATGCATGTTTTGGGGGTACCTCATTCAGAGTGGCAAAAGTGCTTCGAAAATTGGTTCAAACGCATGCAAAAGTGTATAGATCTTCATGGAGAATATTTTGAAAAACAATAAAGTGATTTTCGATGATTAAAATTTGTTTTTGTTCTCTAATCCCGACATATAAAAGGCACCCCTCGTAAAACGTACAACAACGTTTGATTCAATTTGAACAGAAAGGCCTCTATTAACTAGAAATTGAAAATTTTTAGATGGTAATAGGCCAACAGAATATATGGGGATTTAGTCAGCCCTCTCTACACAACACTCTCCAAGCATTACGGAAGCGAAAGAAAGGAATTTTTAACGCTGAAAATCAGAGGTGAACCTATAACCTAGTCTGCATGAATCGGTATTTTCATCAAAACTATGAGAAGATAAGCTATTTGTTGATTTCAACCATAAACCATCTTCTACCTATGCTATTTCAATACAAAAAATGTTCTATTCACTCAAATACCCATACATATTGTATATTAAAAGGATTGGGTATTTCTTTAATCTAAAAGCAAGTTTTAATTAAATTTTCACGTTGCTACGATTCTATTCACTCTGGCAGTCTTCACACTTAATTCTGGTAACTGTCTAGAAACAAGTAAATGAATTAAGTTATTGCTGTAAGTAAGTACGTGCGCTGTGTAGCAACCAATCGATTGTGCCAATAGTGATTTGTAATTGTATTTTCCATTGAATAGTAAAATTCATAGCGCAGCTTCTCCTTTTACTTCTTACTATTGATTGGCTACACTTCTTTACTACTACTTTACAATCATTTGGTGAAAGGCCAAGCTACTCAGCCAGCATTCTAGTCGTGAACTGGTATGAAATGGAAGAAAACATACTAGTGCGAAAAAGTCACTGAATTGTACCAGTTGCAAAACGAGCAGTTAGGGATCAGTAAACAATTATTCTTCTACATATAACTAGGAATGCTTTAAGTCTTAGGGCACGCGAAAGGCGAACTAAACGAATGTTGGTGGAACAAATCAACTGCTTACTTTATCCATTAGGAACTAGTTTGCTGCGACTGCAGGAAATATGCTGTTGCATACATAAATCCTTAAAAAGTTATTTGAGTTAAACTTCTACTTGCTACCTGGCTACTACATAGTTTCTTGATGGCGAAGTGCACAAACTTTTTGATGTAGCAAACGAACCTAGAACCTGCTGTCGCTAAGCTACTCACCGTAACTACTCCAACAAAATAATCAACTCATACACATACACAGTTCATGCAACACTATACTTTTTCAATTGAATACGGAAATGCGCTTTTAATTTAAACGGAAATTATTCTACTACTTTCCACCTCAAGTTCAATATTTTAAGAACTCAACACTACCCATATTATGGCTCAAAAAGTTTGAAATATGTGTTTGCTGGCATGTTTGTATGTGTGTGTGTGTGCAGTTAAAATATTAGTTCCTCGTGCCACGCAAATGAAATTGAACTTCATTTTCAGCATCAGTAGCAGAATAAAAAGAGGCAACAGAAACAACAAATACAATTGCTGCCACAAAAAGTTGTATAAACTGCAAAACTCTGCTCTATTTTCCATACTTCAACCAAACATTCACCGCCCAGTTGAAGGTACCTTAATTTTGCTTGAGTCTACACACACAGTTTGTGCTGCATTGCATTTCGATTTCGTAGCCAAGTTGCACGCACCACCACACATACACACACTACTGCTGTAAGGTGCAATCAAGTGGGAGGTATAACAAAAAAATAAGTAGTAGAAAGAGGAGATGGTCAAGTAATTGAATACTGGTTGCTTGGATGCAGTGCAACTGAATATTTTTTGCTGAATTTTCTCCTTTTCATTTCTCATTCAATTTTCATTTTTTTCCTTATATTTTTCTTAAAAACTTTTAATATAATTTTGGTTAAATTATGCTTCAATTCAGAGGAGCGGGAGCTAGATTGCCATCGCCTGAGTTAGCGCCCCATTTACATTTTTCTTACCTTAGTAGGTACGTGCAAACAACAATTGAAATACTGCCTGAAGAATAAAGAAACCTATATTGCAAAAAAACTCGATTTTTTTACAAATAGAAGTGCCAAGTCTAAGTCTTTGTGGCACAAATTTTTACGCAGTGAGTGCCGTAATGATGGGGTCAGCGCATAGTGATAAGTTTCAATGATAATCTTTTTATTAATTTCTTTTTTTAAAAAGACATATTTAATTATAGAACAAAAACGACATGCTCGTATATGAATACAAGTCTCGAATTCTTCAATATTCCTCCAGTTTTCATAAAAAAATTTCACATTATCCAAATTAAAAAAAAAAATGGATACTAGTATATACCTATGAAATGAGACTTTTTTCAATTTCAAACGTTTATTAACAAAAAATTTTTACAAATTTAATCTTCAAAATAATAGCCATCACTAGCGACACATTTTTCCCATCTCTCAGGCAATTTGTGGATGCCGCGCCAAAAAAATTGGCCGCAAACCAATCATCGAGCCATTTTTTGGCTTCTTCGTGAGAATTGAAGCGCTGCTACGAAAAATGCGTGGCCCATCGATGCAAACAAATGATAATCGGAAGGCGCCAAGTCTGGTGAGTAAGCCGCATGCACTAGCGACTCCCAAGCGTACGTATCCACCAATTCCCGGGTCGCTCTTGTGCGATGTGGTGGTGCATTGTCACATTGTCAGTTCATGCCGCACCCATCTTCCGACCTTAAAAATCATTCCTATGTCTTTCAAACATTTGGAACTGGTTTTTTGGGTCACTCCCAACTGCTCTGCCATCATTTCATGCTTTTGACCATCATCTTCATCCAACAATCACCACTTCGGAATTTTTCAAACCACCTGAAGCAGTGTGCTCTACTTAGGGCATGCCCACCATAAGCTTCTATAAGCATTTGATGAGCTTGAGAAGCGTTTTTCTTCAATTGATAACAGAAAATCAACGATGTCCGCAAATCGTAGTTTGCAGGCACGAAATTCGACATTTTTATGAGCGACAAAAATGCATTGTTGTATGAAACGTAACAAACAATGAACTGAATATTGTTGACAGATGACAGACGAAAAAAACAAGACATTTGGGAAGGTTTAAAAATACTTCTAGCGACATCTATGGATTAGTAGCTGAAAGCCTCATTTCATAGGTATATTGGTATAGCCCATTAAATTTTGCTATACAAAAGTGCAAGTCTGAAGTGGTTCCAAATTTTCGTTAATAATTTTGGTTTTCTTCACGGCATTTTTGCACTCCATATTTGGAGCAAATGTGCAATAATGAAAAATCTACAAGAATTTTGAGCCGTTTCAAACTTACACTTTATTGTATGAAAATTTAATGGGCTATAAAACTGCATACCCATATTTTTTTTTATAAACTCTGGTCAAAAAGTGTGAAATCTCACTGAATGTTTAACGAATTTTTAAAAATCTCCTACAAAATTCTAAACTCGCTTCAATATTGTCTCTGTTATAGATTTACCTACGAATGTATGAATGAAAGTGAGGTGTCCTCTTCGACCGCACGGTCATGTGTGCCTTTATTCATCACAGTAATTGATCCAAGCTCAATTCACTTAATAAACAAACGTAAGATAGAGCTAAGTTGGGCTGAGCGTATGTGCCTTTCTTAGGGCCACATCCAGCTGAGATGCCTCAACCTGCTTCGCACTATAGCGCCACATTCGAGCAGAGAGTTTGCTAGATTCCCCGTGGACTCGGAGTCGCAGAAATAACAGAAGTTAGTGGACTATATACCAATCTTGTGCAATTGGGTATGTGAATTGCAGTTCCCTGTGACAGTGCCCGAAATTGATTTGTAGTTTTATCTAAAACAAAATAACAGTTCAAACTAAAAAAAAAAATAAATAAATGAGAAAATTTGTGCTTTTAAAATTTTGCAATGGTGTATATTAATCCATATATTATTGTAACTTTCTGCTTCGTTACCCATTTTTCCAGTTTGCTAAGTAAGCTATTTACTATAGGTGAGTTTTGGTTCCAAACGGCGCCGTCAATGTCAATTGGTCACTTAGAAGCTGCGATTTGTAACCATTCGACTTTTTTCTGCGTAAGATTTTTAGACGATGGAACGATGGGCTGTATGAGCTATACGACGACATAGACATAGCGCACCGAATAAAGATCCAGCGGCTACGTTGGCTGGGTCATTTGGGTCGTTTGGATACAAACGCTCCGGCTCTGAAAGTATTCGATGCGGTGCCCTCCTCTGCGTTGGAAACATCAGGTGGAGAAGGACTTGGCTTCACTTGGTGTGTCTAATTGGCGCCGGTTAGCATGAGAAAGAACGACTGGCACGCTTTGTTAAATTAAGAAGAAGAAGAATACAGAGACGAGTCAAAAGTTGTCTCATATGTAAATTCAAACTTGCCATTGATGAGATAGCAGGAGAAACTCGTGAAAATGTACAAAAAATTGGATAAACAGAATTAACAGCTCAAAAGGCAGGCGTAGAAGGCATTTTAATGCAATTTTATTTTATGTTTAATAGCAAAATTTACTCTTTCCAATAAAATTAAATTCATTAAAAATATTTATGCATATTTTATTTGCATACCAATTACATTCCAAATCCTAGAGGCGCCACTTGGCCATAAGGTATTTTTATCTTTTATTTTTATTTATAAAAAAAGCAGTTTTTTTTAGTATAGACAGTACAGCCTACATTGTAAATGTCATTAATTTCTGCTTGGCAATAAAATTAATGATTTTTATTTTTCTTTTTCTCTCTCTTTGCAGGTAAATATTCGTTTACGTTGTAATTTGAAAAGTTTTCGATGCTTTGTTAAAGTGCTTTTTGGTAAGTTAGTTTGGCTATAAAACGAAATGTGGAAAATAGATGGCAGCAAATAGGCAGAGGTAAGAAGTAAAATTCACACAAAAGCGCACACTACGTAAAAAAGTAAAATTTCAGAACTGATATTTCCAATTAAATGTGTGCTGAGGCTACTCTAGGCGGTGGTAGTTGCTTTGACTGGTTTTGCTTAGCACTTAGCGCAACTAACTTAATTGCTCTTAGTAGCAGATTTATTGCCAATTTTCGAAGTTAAATAACTTGCGCAGATTCAAATTTTAATAAACAGTGCTTTTCAAAAATCATACGCTTTTAAAACTAGTAGTGTAACTAGTCAGTTGCAAAGTTTTTAGCATCCGAAGGCGGGTATCTGCGACCTGTGCTTTGTATAGCACGTCAAAGTGAGTAGATTTAGTCAAGATCCTTACAAAAGAAGTCATCCAATTGACGATACTAAATTTTCTCCACAAGTAATTTAATAAAAAGTTCGATAGTGAGCGTGAACGCCAGTATCAGCTGTGTTCAGTGAAGAGTAATTTGGAGAATTTTCAACCAAAATACTCACCTGAAAATCATTCTTATATTTGAGTCCTCAGAAATAATCAAACGTTTAATCATTTCTACCGCCAAGCTCGGTTAATTACTATTATCAAAAGTTAATTTAGAAGTTAATTTTTCGTATGCCCGAAATCACTTAAGTAGAGGCTAATTTGTGAATGAGGCCGCCAAGCTGTCGCTAGTTCATTAAGCGCTTAAGTAGCCAAAAGTAAGAAGTAAAGTGTAAAAAAGTGGTGAAAATTACAAAAAAAAAAATGAACTGGCCCACAAAATGGCGCTGATTAAAAGTTAAGCATTTGAGTGCAGACGAATGAAGCACGGCAGAAGAAACAGCAAAAAATGAGAACCAAAATAGAGTAGAAACCTAAGAAAACAACAAGCGCCGACTGAGCGAAAAAAAGCCAGCAGCAGTCTAATGGAAAGCGAAAGGAAAAATCGGGCATTCGAGCGTAAGCGCTAACTCGACTTTAGAGCGACTCTGAAAAGCTTTTGCACGCACCAAATTACGGTTAGCCAAAATCGTTTAGTCAGTCATGCCAAAGCGGATATTAGAGTTTCCAACTAATGCGTTTGGGTGATGAAAATAGGATAGAAAGCAGAAAAGGTGGACGAGAGCGAACAGACTTAACGCAAACATTTAATAACTTGATGGATGCCAATAAATCTAAAGACGTAGTAGACTATGAGTAAAAATGAGTGGTAGAAATACAATTGTGTTAACTGCTTTGACTCACCCATATTGGCGCAGAAGTCAAAGTAAAATGAAACAAACGAAAAAAAAGCATTTAAAGAGAAAAAGAAAAATTTAATAGAGCTTTCACTACAAATAAACAGCAACAAGGATTTTTTTTTTAATTTAAGCTATTTCAATGACCTTCAAATACAACATTTTGTTTTTCCTTAAATAATTAGATATTTTCCCTTAAAGCATAAGCGTAGCCTTCTAACTTCTGCGCCGCTAAACATGACAAATTGATGCTACACTGTCAAAAGTGAACTATTTAGAAACTTTGATGGCAAAACTTGTATTGGCTACAACTAAAAGACTTTTATTTGCTATCCAAATGGCATTGGCTAACGCACAATTGTAATGAATTCTGTTAAATCAGTACCCGAAAATGATTAGTAATTGATTTAAGAAACGAATTGAAGGGATTGCAAGAGGGTCTGGTAATAAAAACGTGGGCTTATTGAGAGAGAGTTTTTGTTGAAAAATATCAGTAGCCTGTTTCTTATCGAAAATCTGTAAATTATAATGGCGTCACATCCATTTTATTCAAATCGCTCGATGGATCGAGGAAAAGTGTTTCTATTAGCATTAATCGACAAAATGTGGAACAGCGAGAGAAATGGTATGCCAATGGAAGAAATTGCTAATGTGCGAAATTGAATCAACCCTTGAAATTGAGTTAACACACAAAACAAATTATTAAATATCCAAGCTTGCAATTTGAAAATTACGATTCAAAAACTTCTATAAAACTTCAAAACTGATGGGTATGGGAATAAGTTTAGGTTCTTTCTTATCCAGAGTTACGAATTATGTAAACAATTAAATAATACTTGATATTATGGGAAGTATGTGCCATTGGACATAACTACAACTACAACTTTACTCCATCCCTCAAGCAGCATACTGATTCCTCTGACGAAAAATTTGAGTTCTTTTGTCTTCATACCTGTACTGAGACAGTTTGCGATGTTCTCGTAAGAAGTGAACCGCTCTCTAATAAGAGCTGACTGCATTGATCGAAACAGACGGTAATCCGAAGGTACAATGTCTGGGGAATACGGCGGGTGGGGCAAGATATCCCAATTCAGTTCCTCTAAGTATTTATGGACGGATTTAACAACGTATGGCCTGACGTTGTCATGCAGCAAAATCATTTTGTCATGTCTACCGTCCCATTGCGGCCGCTTTTCTTTGAGAATTCGATTCAAACGCATTAGCTGCAGTCGGTAACGATCGCCATTGATGGTTTTAGATGGTTTAAAGGGGCATAATAGATGACACCCTTCTGATCCCACAACATAACTTTTGAAGCATGAATATTTTTTTCGTTGCCGATGGACCTGGTTCACCTGGCACGCTCCAACAATTTCGGCGCTTAGGGTTATCATAACAAATCAAATTCCATCGTCAGTGAGGATGCAATGCAGAATACATTTTCTTTTCTGCCGTCTCACACGTCACCAAACGTCTCTAGATATCCCTCTCCTTCAATTGATGTGGCCCTAGTTACCTGCTTTCTGGACCATTCCCATCGCGTACAAACGTTTACCGACGGTTGGTCTGTCAGCATCCAACTCTTTAGACATATCATCAAGGGCTAGACATGCGTCTTCATCCAATAATTGTTGTAGCTGAGTATCTCTCAAATTTGTTCGGTGCCCCTTCGCGATCCTCATCAGTCACGTCGAAATCGCCACTTTGAAAGCGTCGAAACCACTCTTTACAAGTTGTATTTGATGGAGCGTGATAACCGTAAATATTGATCAATATACGACACGTTTGAGCTGCACTTTCCTTTAAAAGATAATAATGAAGCATGACTTCCCGCAAATGTGGTTTTTTCGGGACGAACGTAGACATTTTTGACATCAGATAAAAAATGATTTTTATGCTTTAAACGAATATCAACTACTCCTATAGAGACCTCACATATACACCTTCAAATCACCAGAATATTACCAGAGCGAACACAGAAATAATATCAGCAGCGTAATATCTTAAAAAAGATATGGGCAAAATTTCAGAGAGATCGGTCAATAACTTTTCGAGTTATCGTGTATAGTACAATATATAATACAGTTTTGAGATAAACGCGTCTAAAGTTTGAACACAACGTAACTACATATATCTCTCCCAGTGCTCGAACGCAAAGAATAGAGTCGTCACGGTTGACGATTTATAATAAAAGAAATTCTTAAATTTACGTATCTAAAAATTTTTTGACATATTCTTAAAGAATTATATCAACATTTCATAAAATTTTTTTTTTGAAATTTCACAAGCAACTGTCCCCTTAAAGTTTTCGTTCTCATCTTTCGTTCGACGCTCATCACTTCACTGACTTTACAGGGACTTTTTAGACTTTTTATTAAGCTTGAAATATTGAATAGATATTCTTTATATTGTAAATTAATTTTTAAAGCAAAAAAAAAAAGGAAAATTTGAAAGTGCTGGAGTAGCTGGATTATTGAATATTTTTGCGGAAAAATTTTCCGAAAATTTGGTCCAAAATACGCGCTATTACTTACTTTCGGGAGAAGGCAAAAATAGAAGTTTATTTATGTATTTTTATTAAATATATATTTTACACAGAATAGCGGAATTTAAATTTATTATTTACAGTCATGTCATTTATTCTGCAACATCGTCAGAAACGAAATTCTGAATTATATTCTGATTTTCTTCCAAATCCATTTCCTGTTAAATCATTGGTCCGAATCTCTCATGTCTTGCTATCGTTAAATGAAAACTTCTTGTTTAAGTAGCCTGTTCGTAGTGCATTGGAAACTTTACTATCAGTTATTTGGTCCCATGTATTTTTTACCCAATACACACAAAATTACCTCGATAATTTCTCACCATTCTGTTTTCTATATATTCATTGATTTCCATCCGCAAATGATACTTGAATGGCTTGCTTATTGCAATGTCAAGTGTCTAGAGGTAACCAGTCATTCATAAATGAATCGTTATTTGATCAATCTTCCTCTCAGCAAGAAAATTTTTTCATGTCTTTAGCGCGGTGAGTACTGGTTGAATCCCAAACTAGTGAACCTCTATTCTGACCCCTCAAGAGTTGTGACAGCATAAAATCAACCCACTTTCTTATAACTGCTTGGGTGCACCAGGCTTTTTAACTTTCAATGGCATAAATTCCTGAAACACGTTGAATCTGCTCTCGTTTACCTTTAGCAATTAAAAATGGCGATACTTTCTTGCCATCTAGACGAATCGCCAAAATACATGTAACACGTGCACTATCATAACCGGTAGAAGGAACGTAAATTGACGCAGAAGCTTTGTGGTGAACTGTCGCTTGAGCACCTTGGCATTCCTAGGGTCGCGATCTCAAGCATAGCAATCATGCAGACAGTTCATATCGTTTAAGGGGTTATACGCAGTTATGACTTTCAAAAAAATCGATTTTTTTTATTGCATTTTTGTAATGTACATATATTCAAAAGTATACGCACGAAATTTGAAGTAGATCTAAGCAATACTTTCGGAGTTATACCTAAATATGTAGAGATGCCTCGGCACGTTTTAAGGTAGGTATTGAAACTTTAAACGTGCTTTTTTCAAAACGGCATTTTTCAAGTCGGTGTACACGATATCTCGAAAACGGCTTGTTTGATCGGTCAACCGTTTTAACTCAATCTTGAAAGATACATTTTCTAGTAATTAATCGTTCCTTTTGTAAATCTGATACTTAGTTTCCATTTTATAATCAACTAGTGGACCCTCTGCCTGCTTCGCTAGGCATATCAAAATTAGAAATGAATAATGAACAATCGTGGGGGGTCATTTTTCCCAAAATCACTTTCCCAAAAAAATTTTTTCCCAAATTTTTTTTTCCCAAAAAATAATTTTCCCAATATTTTTTTTCCCAAAAATATTTTTTCCCGCTTTATTGTTTTTTCCCGAATGCATGTTTTCCCAAAATAACTTTTTTCCAATAGATAGCTTTCCCGAACAAATACTACTGAAATTAATTTTTATTATTCTACTATTTGACATTTTTCGACGATTCCGACAATATGAGTGTATATAATAATCAAAAATCTTATACTTAAGTAATCGAAAAAGATTCGAAAAAGTTTTTCAATATACATTTTTCAATTCGGATAAAAAGACAAGGTAACGAATGTATCCAACTTCACTCATATAAACAAGTTTTTTCACGTCATTCTTTTCGTGTCAAAATTTCATGAGCTAAAATTTGCTGCCTAAAGTCAAAATTTCTAATTATGGCGGAATTAATTGAATGCAAAAAATCATTTCTTTTGCACATTAACGGATATTTGTACTACAAACACTCAGGTAGAATAGGAGAAACTGCGTATTGGAATTGCCGAAGAAAACCTGAGTGTAATGCTAGAGTGACAACATACGGAGGACCACACAATATCAGAGTTCTGAAGGGACTTGATGAATCGAAACACATCCTTCATGCACCAAACCCCGAAGAAGTCGAAGCGTTAAGAGTCATGAATAGGATCAAACGTAAAGCTACAGAAAATCTTGAAGCTCCTCCAGCTCAAATATTACGAACTGAATTGCGAAACGTTTCACCAGGTAAAAACAAAAAAACGAAATTGCATTCGATTCATAATTACAAAATATGATAACTCTCTCTTTTAGCGGTATTAGCGGAAATGCCAAACAGAATTAATTCCCGAAAAAGTCTTAGTCGTGAAAGATTAAAAGATTTTCCCTCGAACCCGCGAACGCTGAGAGAATTGCAGGATATTCCAGGCTTTTATCAAAATTCATTGAATGGAGATAAATTTCTAATTTACGACTCCTATGAAAATGACGAAGACTCAGAATTTGGGAGAATACTCGTGTTCGCGACGCCTGAAAATTTAAGGCAATTATTCAGGAGCATATTGTGGTTTGCCGACGGAACATTTAAAACTGCGCCAAGTATATTTTTCCAAGTTTTCGCAATTCTCGGAGCAGTTACACAACCGGATTCAAGAGGAAAACCACAAACTATTGGTTTACCTTTTGTCTACGCATTATTAGAAAACAAAGAGCAGAAAGTATACGAAAAAGTATTCTCGGTTGTTTTGCAAGAGGCAGAACGTCTAGGTATCGATATTTCTCTTCCGATTAAAGTGATGACAGATTTTGAGTTGGCTATCATCAATGCTGTAAAAATCGTAATTGGCGAAGACAAGGCACGCTGCTGTTTTTTCCACCTCTGTCAAAACATGTACCGCCATATCCAAAGTGAAGGACTTCAGAAAATGTATTGCGATCCTGAAGATCGATCGGTCAAAGTAGCCACTCATATGATATGTGCCCTTGCTTTCGTCCCACATCAAAACATCGCCCGAGAATTCGAAACCTTAAAAAATGAAATACCGGAGGAAATGCGACCAATTTCAAAATACTTTGACGCTACGTACGTCCGAGGAAAACCTGCAAAAGGCCGACGTAAACAGGTGCATCCTCGCTATGCTCCAGATTTGTGGTGTCAATATGATGCAGTCATTCAACAAACTGCGAGAACGAATAATATATCCGAAGGATGGCACAACAGGCTTCAAGTTGTTATAGGGAAAGATCGCCCCAGCTTCTACATTTTTCTTTCCGAGTTGCAGAAAGAGCAATCGGACACAGAAATAATGATGCGACAATTGCAATCAGGACAGCAAGTTAAGAAAAATAAATATTCCAAGAGGTTGAAACATGAACAGAGAATATTTAACATTGTTTCGAAATATCACGAATATGTTGATAACAATGATATTGTCACATACTTGAAAACTCTAGGATACTATATTCGCATGTGATTGTATACATACAAATTCATAAATAAACTGAAATCTTGTTTCAAATAATAAAAAATGTACTCGCCCATTCATTGCAAATGTATATGCGATATTTTACAGACGAACGATATTTTGGGAAAAATATTTTATGGGAAAATTTATTGGGAAATTTTTAGTTTGGGAAAAATGGCATTGGGAAAATTATTTTTTGGGAAAAAAAATTTGGGAAAAAATATTTTATGGGAAAATTTATTGGGAAATTTTTAGTTTGGGAAAAATGGCATTGGGAAAATTATTTTTTGGGAAAAAAAAATTTGGGAAAAAATTTTTTTGGGAAAGTGATTTTGGGAAAATTGTACCCCAACCATGAACAATCGATTTAAATTCACTCTATGAGTATTTATTCTTTTTTTACAATATAAAATTAATGTTAATTTTAAACTTAAACTAACGCAAAGTCTTTTCGTAAACTACATTTTTTGTTTTGCCCTGAGTTGTGGTATAAATAAATAGAACTGATGTCTTTCCTACACGTGAACATGATACATACTCGTATAATTGTCCGTGGGAGAAGCATGGATATTCTAAGTCAATTCCGCATAATTCCAGCGATTGTCCTTGTGTTTTGTTTATGTGTTTGTTTTAATCTATCTTGCTCATTACGTTGTATACGTTCTTCAGGTGAATGGCCTGAACGTGATCTGGCCATACGTTCCCTTTGATTTTGGTTTTGAATTTCTCGCTCTTCTTGTGATTGATTTTGCCTTTCATTTGATCTATTTCGTGTTCTACGCGACCGACGATCAATATCATTTCTTCGCGGGCGTGGCATTTCTAAAATAAAACGATAAAAATATAAATAATATAATTTTCTTTTTTCCATTGTTGAAATTAAATTTCTAATTCTTTTGGCCGCATTCGTTGATTTCAAATAAGTTAAGAGAAAATAATTGAAAAGTAATGAATTTAATCAAAAAAACATGAAAAACTCACAATGTGCATTAAAATTGCTAACAACAACAACGAAACCACCGTTTTTTTATTTTCACTGATTATTAAAATTTTACGCACAATATATTTTATTTTTATAAATTTTTTCCCAAAAAACAAAAAAAAAAAAATTAAAAACGCACTTTAAAATTGTTGACCACTCACCAAATGGTTTTGATACAGCTGATTATGTTGACCTCAGTATATCCAGTAAACAAACTGTAGTGAAAGTCCTTTATAAGGACCAAGTTTATAGTGGTGAAGTTTTAAGTACAACACAATTTTCTGTACGCACGGTTGCTCTTTGGCAAAAATAAAGTAATCTTTAGAAATCATAAAAAAAAGTTGCAAATTTTAGAGAAATTTCTTAAAGAAAAACTAATACATGCATTTACTTGAATAAGTAAACACCGAAAGTATACTAAAATGACTATTTAATGCATTGTTTGATACAAATTTATATTATTGCTCAAAACCCTCTGCGCGCTGTCGCTGTCTTTTTGTTTCTGTATCGCATCGCGGTGAATTCACGTTTTTCAGAAAGTTGGCAACAGAAGAAAATTGAAGAAAGTACATATTTTGCTCATATTTGCTATTTTAGTTGTTAAATGAAAATGTGTTTCAGGTATTTTTTAATCTTGCAACTATTCTTTGGCTTTGAAACTAATTATTACCTAATACAAACTTGTTCTCTTTTAACAATGATAATATTACTATGTGAAATCAAGTAAATATGCATTTTTGTATTATATCCTGAACATTTGTCTTCAGCGCTATACCAATGCTCGATCACTTGGAGCATGAAATTTACAGAAGTATTGTAACAGAAATCCCTGAGAGCGCTATTCTAGTTATACCTGCTTTTAGGCATTTATCTCGTAAACGTACGTTTGCCCATATAAAATTGTCTACCTAAATGCATGAAAAAAGTGTTAGCATAACTTTTTCGAGTATATATACATACAGGAGGATTTATTTTATACATTTTGCTCGTCAGCTTTCGCGTTTTCTTTTCTGGGTTTTAGACTTTCACCACAAAAAAATTACGCAAACCCATGAACAAAGTTATACTAATAGAGACCTGATCTTAATACTCGAGCTACCATCAAATTAACACGTTTTATTTTTTAAAAGAACATTTATGGCGACTGTCGATCCATATTCATGGATTTCAAAAAATGTATGGATTCAACCGCTGAATAATTTCGTATATTTTAAATCCATCTAAACTTTTACATTTGCGCATTTATATATATGCATTTAACATTTAATTTAAGTAAACGTTTCAATATTTGTCCAAAAACTTTGAACTTCGAAAAATACAGGCTTATGGTTATTAATGGAATCAAATACATATAACGAATTTTTATTTTATCTAAATCATAAAACGTTCAAATGAAGCTCAAAATATTTTTCCAGTTTAAAAAAAAGCAATGTGCTTTGATGCCGTATCACGCATGCATAAAAAGGAAAGAAAAGAGATGACAACTATTGCGTTACGAATAATACAGTCGCATACGTCACTCGACATCAGAACAATGTTATTCATATCTGTGTATATTCTATTCATTTGCGTGTATTCTCATTCTGTATACGTAATGTCCGTATAAGGGAAACACGCAAATATTTTATTTTTCACACTTAAACAACGCACGCATACTTCTACCGATTTCTTTAAAACTTCACATAAACCATCTATGGACCAATACCAATGATCTGTGAAAGTTTGATTGAAATCGGTGAATGCGTTTAGGCGTGAATCGGCGACTAACGAACACAAAAAAACGTCTCCATTTTTATATATAAGATTTACGGCCAAATTTTAACGTCAAAATCGAAATCATTTCTTTTAAAAGTTGCCATTTTGTGAAAATTCACTATTTTGATTAGCCGAACGATTAATTACTAGATAATCTAATATATTAACACAATTTGTTTGGTTTTTTGATTTCAGATAATCCAATCCTGAGTTACGATGTACACCGTAAATCGTCTTTTTTTAAAGGAGGTTCCAGAAATCGCCTGCAGCGCGCTCTATAATCAACATTTTCATAAATAAAAAATTTTTTTACGTTCTTGAAGGATGCTTTTATAACCGCCACAAATTTTCAAATTAAAATATTCTGAAGTTTCTTCAGGATAAATCCTTGACAACCCGTCTTTTATTTGCTTCATAACTGCGTATAACCCCTTAAGGAAGCTGTCCAACTAGTGTGACGATGCTTTAATTTCTTCTGTGGATATATCAAATTAAATTGTTGTTTCCAGGGCAAATTTTTGAATATCAGCCCTGCGCACAACCAAAGCCATTGCTTAATTTCTCGGAATATATTGTTTCAAATATTTCTCTGATATCCGAGTATTAATAGGATTTCGCTCACTAATTATTAAAATGCAAAATTGCCATTTAAAAAACGCCAAATTTCACAAATAGCTTTAAATTATTCCGAACGGCACAAGAAAATCGATAGACACAGACAGCGTTCCTATTTTAATGGCCGCATGTGTGCATAGCAAAGGCGCTGGAAATTATAGTTCCACTAAACCTTTATTAAACATTTCATAATTGTTTAGAATTTTCAATGCGCAGCAACCCCAGTCATCAGACAAATTCATTACATTTTAAATACTTTCCCCCCTTACACTCTTTGAACTCAGTTGCTTAGAGTAACTTTTTTCTACAATTTCAGTTCTCTATTACGCCACCCATCCACTAAATTTGATCTAAACTTTTTCCATCAAAAAGTATTGCATTCCTTTAAGACACAACTAGGATTTCAAACCCCTTGCCTCTTACATACATACACTACACATACATACACCTATACATACAATTCAAAGTCACACTTTTTGTTACGAAGTTTTTGATTAAACACTTCTCAAATGTCTACTGTGCCAAGAAATTCACGACTATTTGCCGGAAAGGTTAGTCGCCAGTAAATTTGTAACATTCTATAAGTACTTTGCATTGGGCGTTTTGATCAGTCAGCCAGTCAGCCAGTCAGTCAGCCAGCCAGTCGGTCGGCCGTTGATTTAGTTGTTTTAGTATCACTCTTCCTTCCTCGAAACGTTTAGTTATTTCTTCGGTTGTTTAAATGTTGCCTTGGCAATGTCAGCTTGCCGAAAGCGAAAACTTTTTTGCCACCACCATTAGATGTTAAACGAGACTTTAGGCGATGCTTTGTCAGCAGTTGTCAACAATAATTGCTTGTTGGCTTCTTTGGTTAGTGAAAACTGCAAAAGGAGTTGGCGATACTTTTTTGTCTTAGATTAGGAAATTGAATATGAAGAGAGGAAGTGAAACTTGAAGGCAAATAGATTTACTTAACATTTAAGAGAAATGGTGGGGTAAATTTGGCGAAAGTGAGAGAAGAATATAAATTTATTTTAATAAATATTTCAAAATTAATAACGTGTAATCTACGAGGTAATTTCTATTAGGAAAAGCTTTGTCTATGCAGTCATTCTGTATTAAACGTAAAAAAGATTGGCGATTTTCAGCAACTTGCTGCTCGATTTGCTCAAACTGCGGGAAGTGGACTTAAAAACTAAATATAACAAAAGTTTTGGAGGCTTTCGAGTTCCTAACAAAGGATTCTAAAACGCTATGGTCCAAATTTTCTCTCATGATTTGCATAAATGAGGTATCATATTTAGAAGGGTTACAAGTCAGACAGTGCTTTAGCTTGACTATCTTCATAATTTCTTCCACAAAATTTTAATTTTTAATTTCGATATTTTCGTTTCACTCTCCCAAAATTGTATTTTACCTTCGCAAAAGATTGAAATATTACCTTTTAAATAAGACATTTTCCAAAATAGAGTACTAAAGGCTTCAAAAGTCAGTCAGTAATCAACGTTTCTTAAGTGCAGAGAGTCAAATCTTTTTAGTTTTATTAACAAACAAAGAAAAAAATGTCTAGAATTGTGAGAAAATTGATCAGCAACAACAACGCTACAAAGCTAGTAGCGCCATATAATCTAGCTGTTGTTGCCGATCGCACTGTCTATGTAACCGGCTATGTGGCCATGGACAAAGACACTTTGAAGCAGGTATCAGGCTTCATAGCGGAGCAAACAGTGAAGGCTGTGAAGATCTTGGTAGGCGTACTGGGTGCTGCCGGTTCTGTCGCACACAAAGTGGTCAAAAATACTATGTACGTATAAGGATAAGAAATACTTTGGTGCAGACAACGAGTCCTACAAGAAAGTATTCTCGAAAGATTTCCTCGCACGTGCCTGTGTTCAAGCGTCCCATCTGCCTCTGAATGCTTTGGTGGAGATTGAGAGCATCGCTTTGAGCGATTAATTTCTTTGAAAGTTACTTAATTCTTTTATTGATTAAACTGCAACGAACTGAATATAAAAAAACAAGTTATTGCTGTTTAAAAATACACTACCAAACCAAAAAAAAGGGTGAAATTACCAAAAAAAATTATTGCCTACAAAAAATATATAAGTAAAAATATATATAATTGCTCTATTTGTGGCGTGCGTATTGATGTTGTTCTACAGTTTCAAGCCGACTCCGAACGGCAGATATTTTTATGAGGAGCTTTTTCATGGCAGAAATACACTCGGAGGTTTGCCATTGCCTGCCTAGGGGCGACCGCCATTAGAAAAATCTTTTTCTTTATTTTGGTGTCTCACCGAGATTCGAACCTACGTTCTTTCTGAATTCCGAATTGTCGCCTAGATAAGTACTCTTTCTAAATTTGATATGAGGACTTGGAAAGAATTTGTTTTCATGTTTGCAGAGCGAAAAAAAAGTTTTGACTTATAAAGGGTCTTCCAAAAGGCACGCCGAGCTGTTTTTTAAATAAATCATGTCACTCATGTTCACTATTTTAATTCAACTTCGAGATATCGCTGTTGAAGATTAAATGTTATTCACCAATACTTTGCGCTGAAGCAGCAATATTACCAACAAAACCTCCAGTTTATGATCTGCCAGCCCCTTTTCTATCCTAGAGAAAACCAGTTTGTTGAACTTTTTTCACCAGCCTTTGAATTTTCCACTCATAATGGTCTGATTATTTCCACCAAAAATCACTAATTTACCGATCTTTTCTTTTCAAGATCGCCCATTTTCATAGAAAGTTCCAATGATTTTAATGCGTTGTTCTATGGTGTAGAATTGCACATCTGTCTACTTGACAAATGTCACAGGTCACATAAACAAAAGCTGCCTTCTAGGGATTATTACTGACATTTAGACGTCACTTTTGAAAGGCCCTTCATAACATTTTAGAAACTCCTGTTATGTGCGGTTTCTATTTTTTTTTTGTCACCCCTTAACTTAGGTAAAAACAAATATTTATTGTATATTCTTTCAAGCTCATTTCAGTCAATTTGAGAATGAATTTAGTCCACGGCGAATCTATTAAAGGTGATATCAGTAAATCAGCTGATTTTTGTTTTCTTTCGCCGTGTCCATGTCAGCTCAGAATGAAATAAGGCGAATTCATTATTTGTTTTCTACTTTGCTTTGGCAATAAAATATACAAAATATACGTGTTTGTCTTGTGCCACCACCTTTAATGAATGCGTCTTGATAGGGACTAAGTCACGTTTAAAAATTGAAACTTTGGTTTGTGTGGTTTTTGTTATAAATCGAGAATGAAGTATATCTTTATAGAAAAGAAATAATTTAAATTAATTTAAAAAAAATAACGAAAAATATAGTCAAAACTTATCAATACGTGCATTATAGGGTCATCATTATGACACACGCTGCATAATTTGAGTGACGAAATTTTTGGTTTTGGACCTCCTCCGTACTGCGTCTTGCTTGTTTTCCTTTTCTTGAAGTTTTCAAAAATCTTCCTTGACTTTAATTTAGAATGGCTGAAAAATTTTATATTCCGTGCCTAAAATGCCCCACTCGGTTTTCCCATAGGGCATAGCTACATAGCATTGGGACTAGTTTCAGCACTTCTACTGATCTTGGCTTTTTTTTTGGTTTGTTTACCAAGTGCTACCATATTTTCCCTGAATTCGCCACAATCTGGAGAGCGAGATTTTCAATTACTGTGGAAGGTGTAGCGTTAAGTGAAATGGCTCATTATGAACTGAAGCATATGGCGCAGAGGCATATCTTCGGTGTTTGAATTGCTGAATTATTTCACTGACTCAGGAGCATTCAGTAGTGAATATGTTGACATGAATTTTTCCATTGATAGGGTAATTATTACAAAAGAAAATTTATTTATTTATTTATGCATTTAGTAAATCTAGAAACACATATATCTTTCGTTACTATTTAAAAAATTCATTGAGAGATAATTTGAACTTATACGAGTATTTAGCTAGCGATAAATCAGTGTTCTAATCAAAGGTGCTTTCGTGGCATAAGCAGTTCTAACCCGCTCTAGGAAGAAGATTTTTTCGAGGTATGTGAAAATGAATGCGCTCTAGGACTAAAGGCGAATCAACTGTCCCATTTATAATATCGAAGATAAGGCAGAGCGAAAGTATACTTCTTCTACTTTGCAGCGGTTTTAAATTAAGTAATGGACAAATGGCAAATACGAAAGAATCGGGTCAGTGCAGTTCAAAGATCTGAGTGCAAAACGAAGAAATTTCTTTTGAATGCGTTCAGGTCTATTGATGTGGCATTGATGATAAGGCCTCCAAATACAGACGGCATACTACAGCTGGCATCGTACGAGTGAAATTAATAGTGACTTCAAAGTATAAGGATCCGTAAAGCAAAACGCGGAATGAATGCAAGTGTAGAATACGATTTGACGACGGCAAAATTCAAATGACTAAGAAACTGAAAAGTGGTGTCAAAGATTACTCCCGAATCTGTAATTTCATTAAGAATATTTTGACGATGCATCCTTATAAAATATGTCGTAGAGATTAAATGGTTTGACTTAGGAAATGACACATTTCTTAAAATGTATTTGAACACACCTTGCCACGACGTTGTTGAACTCCGATTGAAGGTTGTACGGATCAGACAGACTTAATACAGTTTTAAAAACTTTAAGTAATCGCTGGATGCTTGTCGAATTAGGCCCGTGGACTTTGGCCTTTGCACAAAATGTCTGCTTGCTGTTCAAAGGGAGATACCACTGCTCACTTCCCACACATCTTCAACTAACCACATCATCAACTGTTCAGTGAAAAAACTTCTGCTATTTTATGGTCACTATCTATTTGGAAAAAGTTTAAAAAAAGGGCCCAAAGTCAGGTGAATGCGTGCGAGGAAATGATAATATTAACTTAATACTTTCAGAAAAATATACATTAAATTAAAAATAATTATATATGAATGTGCATGCTTACCTGAGTACATTTCGCTCGATTACACATATGCAACAAAAAAACAAAAAAAACCATACATCCAATATAAACTTGAAACTTCCGTGCTCTCAGACCAGACTTCCGTTCTGCAATCAGACTTGTTGCCAATTCCAGCAAATATTTAAATTAAATATCAATTAAAATGCAGCTAACGAGTATGACCAGCAGCCAAATAACGCAAATGCCAATACACGTTCACACAGCCATGCGCACACTATAATAACAGAAATACAACAGGAAAAAATAAAAGCAAAAAGTCCATATATAAATAAGGCTGACAGCTGTTGCAGCCCCAACTGGCAAATGACCAATAGCGTTGACTGATGTGAGTGGATGTGAATGCCACAACTTTTAGTTGATTGTTGATTTTGCTACTGGAAATGGGCACCTGGTATGAGTGCCAACAGCCATCGGCCAGTCGAGCGGGCCAGCAGGTTGAAACAAGTCAGTCGATATTTGCATGAACTTAAAATATTTGCACACAGAATAAAAGCAGATCGATTGCATGCACTCGAATATATAACGCGTGGCTATGTAACAAGCCTACGAATGTATAGATGTTTACAGTCAACGTCAAAAGAAAGTGAACACGAAATATTGACAAGTTTTGACTATTTATTTATTTATTTTTTAATTGCAATTGCTCAAGAAATTTGACGGAGGGGCACCAAAACTAATGGCATATGCCGATGACATAGCTATAGTGGTTACGGGAAAGTACCTGGACACCATCAGTAATGTGATGAATAACACACTTAAAACGGTACACCAATGGACATCTCGCGCAGGGCTAGGGATAAACGCCGGAAAAACGGGCATGGTACTTTTTACCAGAAAGTACAAGGTCCCGACGTGGAACCTCCCGAAGCTAGGCAACAACGAACTACTTCTCAAAGATCAAGCAACGTACCTCGGAGTAATACTGGACAGTAAATTGCAGTGGAACCACAATGTTGAGGAAAGGGTGAAAAATACCAGTAATGCGCTGTACACATGTTAAGGAATACTGGACATTACTTGGGGTCTATCGACCTACTGATGCAGTGATGCTACAAGGCAGTAGTTAGACCGATATTGCTGTATGGGGCCGTAGTATTGTGGACTGCGACAAGAAACCTGACATACTTAGTGCCACTGGAAAGGAATCAGCGTCTCTCCTCATAAGAGGAGCGATGAAACCCACTTCAGCGGCGGCGCTCAGCATACCAGCATACCACCTATTGACCTTATGGCGGAAAATCTGGCACGCGAAATCCGCGAGGATTGTATTAAGTCCAAACATGTTCGACGGAGCTAGCCGCATATCTACTGGTACTTGGTCACAAAGGCATTGTGGGGAACGAAATAGTAGATGAGATAGCAAAAAGTGCTTTTAGACTTCCTTTTGAACAAGAGAACGGCATACCAAAACCGGTAAACACAATATACAACGAAATGGATGACCACATGAAAAGGCGAGTGAAAGCTAAGAGGACTAATCTGACCACATGCAAAACAGCAAAAGTCATGTGTAGAACTAACAACAAAAAACTGACTCAATTCGTACTTACGCTCTCGCGAAAGGACTGTAGAACTATCATAGCTATGCTGACAGGTCATAATCTATTGGCTGCACATGCGTACAAGATAGGGATTGCTAACACGTACAAATGCAGGAAATGAAGGGAGGATATTGAGGGAATTTTAGAACACCTTCTGTGCGTTTGTCCAGCATTATTCAAAACGGGACTAAAATGCCTGGGCGCCCCACTGTTTTGAGGGTCCCAGCTCTACCTAGATTCACCAAAAGCGCTGATATCCTACATGATGTCTACTTCAGGTATTCATAGGTCAAAAGGTCTATGCGTGGCTTATTGCCAACCAGGCTAACTTAACCTAATCTAATTGCAATTATTCTTTTATAAAAACAGAGTTCACACTACAAAAAAGTCATACAAAGCAATGTTTCAAAATTTATAAGAATTAGTCAAATTTCCAAAAGAGTTTTAAACTTTTTTCTCAAAAATTTTTATTTCTTTTTATGTTGTAAACTTTTTTTTTTTAATTTACCTCATAGTGCACCAGGAACCCTATAAACAAAAATTTAGAACTTTAGGTAAAATTTTAAGAATTCGGCAAATTTTCATCAAAATTCAAAGGTTTTACTTATATTAGAATTTCTGAAAAGTTATTATTATTTTATTTTGTAATTTCAATTATTCCTTCAAAAAAACACAGTTCATACTTCAACAAAAAAAGCTAAGTTTCAAAATTTTTAAGAATGTGCAAATTTTCAACAATATTTCAAACTTTTTTCTCAAAAATTTTAATTTTTTTATTTTGTAAATTTAATTTATTTTTTTTTTAAATGTATCTCATAGCAGAAGAAGAACCATATAAAGCAAAATTTAAAACTTTATATAAAATTTATAAGAATTTATCAAAATTTCAAACTTTTTACTCAGAATTTCTGAAAAAATTTCAAGTATGCAGTTTTATAACTCAGTAAATTTTGGTATTTGGTAATTTGGTGAAATGCAAGTTTCAAGTAGATCAAAAATCAGACTGATTTTTGAGAATTTATTCCGGTCGTGGTCTTATACATTTTCTCTCCCCTTTTTTTAATGGAAGAAACCACCCCACACTGTCAGCACTTTATTGCACCAAAATGAAATGATCTATAAAACCAAATGATCATCTTTCGTTCAGTCATAGCTGCCCAATCAATATTTAAATTAAAAGAAGAAAATGAAACTGGATTGGACAGAATCTCCGTAGAGAAGACGACAATGTTGCCAAATGGTATTCCAATGGAACTCAGATGGAAGAAGGCGCTGAGGACGCCCACGATAAACTTAGATGCGCAAAATACTAAACGAGAGCTGTTCCAACGCCACCTTTTGAACGGTGTTAGACATAAAGCGGCTGACAGAAATCATTGGAGAACCTTTGTTTGCGTCCTATGCCTCGACTGAAAGCGATATTACGTGTAGAGAAATGTTTTATTTTTATAGTAGCTCTTTGTTTTCTTTCTGATTTTGACCGAGTTTAACAAAGCGCGCCAGTCGTTTCTTTCTCATGCTAACGGGCGCCAGTTGGACACACCAACTCAAAACAAGTCCCTCTCCACCTAACCTCTCCAACGCAGAGGAGGCCTTCCTCTTCCTCTGCTGCCACCAGCTGGTGCCGCATCGAATACTTTCAGAGCTGATGCGTTTGTATCCATTCAGACGACATGACTGAGTCCAACGAAGGTGGACCTTTATTCGCTGCACTATGTTTATGTCGTCCTAAAGCTCATACAGCTCATTTTTCCATAGCCTATGATACTCGCCGTCACCAACGTGCAAAGGTCCAAAAATCTTGCGCAGTATTGTTCATTCCAAGGGACGACTCATCGGATGTTGTCATCATCCAAGTTTCTGCACCATACAATGGGACGGAAATATTGAGAGCTTTATAAAATGTGAGTTTTGTTCCTCGAGACAGGACTTTACTACTCAATTAAGTACTTAGTCCAATGCAGCACTTGTTGGCAAGAGAGATTCTACGTTGGACTTCAAGGCTGACGTTTTATCGGTATTAAAACCGGTCCTGGTTCCAGCGGCGTGCGTGCCAATACGCGAGTGCGCCGACTGTTTGTTTGATGACAGGAGGTACTTCGTTTTGTCCTCGTTCACCACCAGACCCATTCGCTTTGCCTCTTTATCCAGTTTGAGGAAGGCAAAACAAACAGCGCGGTTGTTAAGACTTTTTTATAAGCGTAGGTCTTTCATCATCATCTCCGTCCGGGGTAGACCATTGCCTCCTCTACAATACGCCTTTCTTCTCGACAGCCCGCTTTCTATTGGCCTCTGGAGACGATACAGCATGCTTGACTGAGCTTTGTGTGTGTTAGTGCAGTCGGGTGTCGCCGTGTCACACATACTTGTTGTCGGCTTTTGAATGATGAAAATCAAAAATTTTAGATATTAGCGTCAATCAGCCGACACGCACACATATAAAGTTCTTGTCAAACAATGCTTGACCGTCGCCAGAGGCCATATGTTGTGAGATTCTCATCTTTCGTATATCGTATATCGTATTTTACGTATTGCATCCATCGTCTCCTTTGCCGACCTCTCCTTCTTGCGCCTTCAGAGTTTGCTTCAAACACTTTTTTGATCGTTCTTTTGTTGTTCGTTCTTAAAACGTGTCCATACCACCGTAATCTTCATGACTTTATAAACAGCGTTGTATTAACTGACGTGATTAAAACACTGAGTTCGGGATTATACCGTATCCGGTATGTACCGTCTTCTAACCGTATAGGACCGAATATTCTTCTAAGAATTTTTCTTTGAAATCGCATCAGTAAATTCACGTCATTAACTTTAAGGATCCATCTTTCACAGCGTAGTTCGTTAGTTCTTCTTAAAAAGTAAATAAAATAAAGAACTAAAAATCCGAATTCTTCTAAAAAGGTTTGGAATTTTGACGAAAATTTGACGAGTTTCCACAAATTTTATACAAATTCGAAAGGTTTTTTTGTAGTCTAACTTCAGTTTTATGAACAAATAATTGAAATTACAAAATAAATAAATAGTCAAAACTTCTCAATGAATGGTGTACACTTTCTTTTGACGCTGACTGTATGCATTTGCCCAGATGTTGAGACTGTTGTGCTGATATGCTGATATGCGGATATAGTGATCACATCAGCGCATCACTCGTTAGTTGGTGCAATAAACTCGAATGCACAAAAATGCATGCGAAATCAGAATGGGTCCAAGCGCGGCATTGAGTGTGCTCATTTCCCCAGCGTGCTTTTCATTCGAATACGAAAATGTATCAAAAATATTCTACATACACACATTTTCGCCCAAATTCATGCAAATTGCCCATATATTTGTCCGCATGCCGTTGTTACAAATAAATCAGCTAAGAGATCAAAGTTCATGCAGCTGCACTCCAACTTGCACGCATATGTATGTGTTTTCTTTGTATGGGCGATTTTGTGTAGTAAGCTGCTCTCCACCAGCCTACCAGCCTACCTACTTTTGCTCTCCATCCGTTCTGCGCACACCAGAGCTATTTTTGGCAATGTAACGAACACAAATTTTTTATTTTTTTCCAGTCAATGAAAGCCTGCTTTGCTTTGTAAAATTGTTGCAAAGTTTTTGTTGTACCATTGTTGCACTGTATATTTGTACCATGTAACTTATACAGTGGCGCTATTCCCTTATTGCACAGTTTTTCTTGTTTATTCTTGGCTCTTACAACTCCGATATTCATAGAATTTATTAATTTACTGGAATTGGTTGCACGTGTGAAAAATTTTAAATCCTCAAAATTTTTGAAGGCAATTTAACATATTTGATCTTTAAATAAAAATCACGCAAGATATGAATATATAGATGTAGTAAAATCCACATTTCGTATATTAAATTGGCACTTCGAACAGAATTTCCGGGTACCTTAGGAAAACTTATCTATTTACTCTAAGGGAGTATTCTGGTCTAGACGCCTTAATTTTAGCTACTATTAAAACTGAGAATAAAAAGAAATGAGAAACATTTTTACCATCCATTTTTTATGGCTTTTATTAATATTAGAAAAGTATAAAAAAAATAAAAATTAAAAAAAAAAAATGAAAAAATCGTGGAATTACAGGCCGGCGGAGTGGGGGCTACATAAAAAGCTGTGCTCCATGGTTGACATGATTACAACCCTTGTAGTGATCTAAAACAAACAAATTAAAAAAATTCTTCATTCGTTAGGATATCGCTATCGGATTAATGGTTAATGGTTGAAAAGGGTTAAGGTGTGGGCCTTTAGCACTGCGACCATATTGATCTATTGTGCACCCTATGCTCTCGATTGACTGTTAAGTATGCTTATGAATTGTACCAGCTCCTTCTGAGGGAGTGATTGTAGGTCTTCATCTATAAGCATGAACTTGTTTAAAAACTTTTTCCTTTTCCCCGGACATTCGATGATGAGATGTTCTATAGACTCCTCATCTTCGCAGAAAAATCTGCAGGTGCTGGTGTTAGTTATGCCTAATTTATGTAAGTGTTTGTTGCAGGTGAAGTGACCCGTGAGGGCGACTGTGAGAGTGCTCTTTTTGTTTAACGAGAGGACCATGTTAGCTCTTTTAGCATTGCAACTTAAGAACTTTTTAGAGTGTCTAAGACCCTCTACGTTGTTCCAATGCTGATTTATTAGAGTTTTGGCCCAGTATTTTACTTTTTGTTTTAGGCTGCTTTTGATAAATCCAAACATGGGACTAGGTCTGATGAAATTTACGCCTGTCCCTTTTTGGCTTGAAAGTCTGCCTTTTCGTTGCCGTCATATCCCTCATGTCCTGGTAGCCAACTAAATGAGACATCGTTTTTGGATGCCAGGTTATTGAGTGCCTTGTGGCATTCTAAAAGAGTTTTTGAGTTGTAGGTATAGCTATCTAAAGCTTTTAAAACCGATTGGCTGTCCGAGAGTATTCTAATCTTTACTCTCTTGTGGTTTCTACGTTGCATGATGTTTGCTGCTTCCATTATTGCGTATAATTCCGCTTGGAAGATGGTGGTGTTCCTGGTGAGAGCGAATGATTTGTGGATTCTGGGCCCACTACTCCTGCTTCTACACCATAAGGTGTTTTTGATCCATCAGCGTACCATTTTTGTGAATCATCATTCATCTATTTTGGGTTTGCTTTCAACTCGTTCCTGTCAGGAAAGGTAACTGTGTATCCTTTTGTGAAACAGAGGGTTGGGTCAATGTGGTCTGAAACTTGAGCCATGCTTACGGTGTTTTTGACTTTATTTAGGATACTTAGGTGACCGGTGAGGTTGCCTAATTTGAAATTTTCTTTCATGTGTAGCATGAGTGCTTGCGTAGCTGCTTTCTCTTGGATTGCTATATGAAAAGGTGGGAGATTAAGGAGTACTTCCATGCCAGCTGTTAGGGTAGGGCTCATAGCCCCTGTGATGCATATGCAAGCAAGCCTTTGTACTTTTCCCAATTTAGTTACCGCTGTTTTTTGAATAGATATGCTCCACCATACCAGTGCCCTATACAGTATGATTGGTCTAACCATTTGGGTGTATATCCAGAGGGCCATACTAGGGCTGAGGCCCCAGGATCTCCCTAGTAATTGTTTGGTTGTCCACAACAATTTCGTGGCTTTTTTGTTATATTATTTATATGTGACTCCCTAGTGAGTTTTTTATCTAAGGCCTAGATACTTGACCTCTTCCTTTAGTTATCGGATTACGCCAAATCAAAAACAAAAAAATCGCAAAATGGCATCAACTTGGAAAAAAAATTTGTTTACCCTCTTTTTTTTACCTCTCCAAATTTTGTATCAAACTTCAAAGCGATGGGTCAAGTAGAACTTGAGATATCATGACGACCATCTCAAAAAGAGGAGTTTTGAGCAAATCGCTTTTGAACTTTGAGCAACAATTCCAATAGAATGACTTAGATCATAATATTTACTACTCACTCTGGATTAATCGGCGGTATATTTCCAGGTATATATTATAGAAGTAGGTATAAAGTATATACACACATATATATGTATAGAATAATTGAAGGTTGTGCGGGATACAAAAGAGTTTCTGGAAAGAACGAGTCATCAAGTCGTCCGGTAACATCTGCCGTTCATTGTGCGATTCGCTCCACTCGCCCGGCTTAGACGCCACGTCACAAAATCCGCTGTGTCTATCAAAATAATTCGAATTTTGAAAAATCCGTTGAAGCGCATATTTTTGAAGGTCTACACTTGGAAAACATGCAACAACAAAAATCGATCTTTTTCAAATTTCTAGACCAGAATGCTGGTCGAAAGCTGTATGACGTTTTCAAAAAAACTTCACTCACAAAAAATACGACTAATAGGCCTATGAATAAGTTCGTGCGGTTTTTTTCGAAATTTTAAACTTTATTGACGTAAAATGGTTACAAATTTAATATTCAAAATATTGTCCATCGCTTACTACTACTTTTTCCCATCTTTCTGGCAATTCACGGATTCCCTTTGTGAAAAATTCGGTCGGTTTTGCCGCAATCCACGAATCGATCCATTTTTTGACTTCATCGTAATTACGGAAGTGCTGGTCAGCCAGGCCATGTTGCATCGATCGGAAGAGATAGTAATCGGATGGCGCAAGGTCTGGACTATACGGCGGGTGGGGTAGGACATCCCATTTGAGCGTTTCTAAGTATGTTTTGACCACTTGTGCAACATGTGGCCGAGCATTGTCATGTTGCAAAATAACTTTGTCGTGTCTATCGGCGTATTGCGGCCGTTTTTCTCGCAGTGCTCGGCTCAAACGCATCAATTGTCGTCGGTAGACATCCCCCGTAATCGTTTCATTCGGTTTCAGTAGCTCATAATACACAACACCCAGCTGGTCCCACCAGATACACAGCATAACCTTCAGGCCATGAATATTCTGCGCCGACGTCGATGTTGAAGCATGGCCAGGGTATCCATACGTTGCCCGACGTTTTGGATTGTCGTAATGGACCCACTTTTCATCGCCAGTCACAATTCGATGCAAAAAACCCTTTCTTTTGTGCCGTTGAAGCAGTTGTTCGCATGCCATAAAACGGCGTTCAACGTCTCTTGGCTTCAATTCATACGGCACCCAATGGCCTACCTTTCGGATCATTCCCATGGCTTTTAAACGTTTGGAAATGGTTGATTGATCAACTCCCAAAGTTTTTGCAACCTCTTCTTGCGTTTGAGCCGGATCTTGATCGAGCAATTCCTCCAATTCGGTATCCATGAACTTTTGCGGCGCACCCTCGCGTTCTTCGTCTTCCAAGCCAAAATCACCACTTTTAAAGCGTGCAAACCACTTCTGGCACGTTCGCTCAGATAGAGCATGCTCACCATAAACTTCCACCAAGATACGATGACTTTCGGCTGCTTTTTTCTTCATATTAAAATAATGAAGAAGAATTCCCCGCAAAAACACATTATTTGGCACGAAATTCGACATTTTCAAGTGTGGTAAAAATATTGTTGTTTACGCTTCAAATAAAAAACTTATACTGACGTTTGTGCCGTACGACAGTAGCTCTCCAATGAATGTTTGGAAATGTGGATCGATGGAATAATAATCAAGTTACGCCATCTGTTGTAAAACCGCACGAACTTATTCATAGTCCTATTAAATGTAAGAAAAAAATATATATCTTGCTCTGGGAGCAATTGAGGGTAAGAGGGTAGAGCCAATACGTAGAGGAAATTTTGCAAGCCTGACCTTTCGCAAAAAATAAGGAAATTTTTAGTTTTATAAGCTAGGGCAGGAGGAAGTAGAAAATTCCGGCATATTACTAATGATATCTTAGTAATAAAAAATCATTTTCTCAACAATTTAGTTTCACAAATCTATTGATTCAGCTTAAAAGAGAAATATCTTGCAAAGTAATATCCATAATTGGTGCGCTCAAATTATCTTCTGTCTTCCAAAAGTTTGAGCAAAGTTACTAAAAAATTGTGCAGCGAAGGCAGATGAAATTTTTAAAACCAGTAAGAATTTCATAAATAAATAAGATATAGATTTCAATAAAACTTTAATAGCGTTTTAACTAAAAAACGTTTCGTTACAATTTGAAGAATAGATAATTTTTTTAATCAAGTTATTTACTGGCCGCCGTAGCCGAATGCGTTAGTGGGTGACTGCCACTCAAAACTACACAAAAAGGGTTCTTTCTAATAGCGGTCGCCCCTTGGCAGGCAATGGCAAGCCTCCGAGTGTATATCTGCCATGAAAAAGCTTCTCATAAAAAATATTTGCCATGCGGAGTCGGCTTGAAACTGTAGGTACCTCCATTTGTTAAGCAACAACAAGACGCACACCACAAATAGGAGGAAGAGCTCGGCAAAACACTCAATAAAGGATGTCAATGTCATACATACTAAGTTGTTCAATAAGTTTTGCCGGTCGATAAAAAACATAAAACAATTTTATGCTTTAAAATACTCTTTATTATTTAGTGCAGTCTCCCTGAACATCAAAACACTTATTCCAACCAGACTCCAATTTAGGAATTTCATCCCTTAAGTGAGAATCGGGACGAGCTGCAAAATATGCTTCCACAGCTGTTATGATCTCTTCGTTTGATGAAAAACGCTTTCTACGAATGAATTTTTTTTAGATCTGAAACCAGCTAGATGTCGCTGGCAACCAAATCTGGTGGATGCTCTAACAATTCGAACTTTAATTCATGGATTTTAGCCATTTTCAAAATGATCCTGGGAGAAAATTTTTTTTTCCTTTGCGAACTGGGTCTGTTTTCACAAATTTTTCCTTCAGCTGATCTAAAAGGTTACAGTAATATTCAGAATTTATTGTTTTACCAGTTTGCATGTAATCCACAGTCAAAATTTCTGTCGCATCCCATAAAACTAATGCCTTGAAGGCTGAACTAAATACCTTCTTGGCCGATTTCTAGACACGAACTCGTTTCGGAGCCGAGGAAGCAGGTTCACACCACTCTTTAGCCTTTTGTTTTGATTGAGGATCATAGTGAAGTACCCAAGTCTCACCCATGGTGATGAATCGGCGCAAAAATCCACTTTATCCTTTCGAAAACGCTCTAAATGTTGCTGCGAAAGTTGCATTCGAATGTGTTTTTGTTCCATTAGCGTTAGCGAATGCGACACCCATTGCGAATACAGCTTTCTGAAACCCAATACTTCAGTTAAAATATTGCTTACACTGCCCAGTGAGATGCCTAGGGCTTCTACTAAGTCTCTTTCAGTCACTCGACGATTAGTAGCATTAACACCGGCCACAATAAAAGTTACTGTGGACTGACGATTGGAAAACACGAAAGGAAATACTCTTAAAGTTTTTCATTAGCCAACACAATTGTATAAATATTTATACTCATGAGGCGCAGAGAAGTAGCCTGAGGTAGAAAGGACCATTCTCTTCCTCAAAGTAAGCAATAGAAACGGATTTTAGTAGATTTCTTAGAGAAAATAGCCGGAAATTTGTCCTTTAAGAGAACAGTCATCGGCATAATGGGCAAAAACTGCTTTTTCGTACATTTTTAGTTGGTTTTACTACCTTTTTCTTCAGCCTCAGTTACAGGCTAATGCAACATTTTCTTCGAACATCCTCTTTCAAAGGCTATTATCAAGATTAATTAACTGTATTAGGCGGCTTTTAAAGCAAAATTTCATCTCGAAGCTTCTGTAGATGCATAAACTGATTATTTGAAACCGATGATGGCCAAATAGGATCACGGCGGGTATCAAACATTGAAATAATGTGTCTAAGCATTATTATTATTATGTCTAAGCATTATTATTATTATGTCTAAGCATTAGTATTATACAAATACTTTATTTCTGCTTAAACAACAAAAAACAAACAAAAAAAACAACAAAAAAGGAATATGGTTCGTACACCTATCTTCTACACGTTGCCATTACTCATACGCCCCAGCAGCTCTCTATGCATATTTTACTACTGCTTTGCACAAACTATGCATATGCGTACACTTTATTTGTTCCACTCATTGAACTAATATCTGGCATACTCCCCCGCGCACACGCACTTTAGTTCACGAGCATTGATAAGTTTAATTCCCTTTGCTCAAGTTTCGTGCTGACTTTTTGCGTATTGGTTCGATATTAATTGCCTTGCACACCAACTCTTGTACAACTCTAGGGAAATCGAATGAAAGTTATGTGCTGTATGTAGACTTAATAATGTAGCGAAAATAACTTTCTTATTAAGCAAACTTTTAATTATGTAGTAATTATGTCGAGTAGTTCGATATTAAGTATAGCTTAAATGCTTCAAACTTGAATATTTTTTTTGTGCCATAGCAAAAATAGGTATTTTCTACAGCGTTGCCAGGTCTTAGTCTACATATTTGACATTCTTGCGTAAATATTGGCGTTATGTTAAAATTTCTTCAAAGCGAAACTTCGGTAGAGGCGCTTTGTTGAAAAATACAATAAGTTATCACTGAATAAATAATTTTGGACATAATAACATGACTAACTAAATGCATGAAATCTGCACAGTGTTTCATGCAAATGCATTTTCAAAAAATCGCCAATATATTAGTGCAAATGAACAAAAAATTGAGTGACAACGCCGTTAAAAAATTTCTGAGTCACATTTTGTGTGATAACCATATATTTATACCAAGTTCAACTTTACAATTATAGTAGTTACTATTTTCGCTTAAATTTAGGTGGCAACGACAGACATAAGTGTACTTAAACTATAGTTTTCTTCTTCCTTTGGCTTGATAACAAAATTCTATTTCAGTTTCGTAATTCATTTTCGATTTCTGATAAAAAGATTAGTTGGCAACTTTAGTCAAAAATATTTTTAGTAAATTTTTTTAAGTAGCTTTCGTTGGATACCCTTATATAATAATACTTTTTTTTCATTTCATTCGTGTTAAAATTTTCATTAAAAACTAGGTGGCAATATCATTGATAAATAGTTTTGGATTCAAATTTTCTCAAACAACTTTTATGTGCTCAGCCTTGCGTTCTAATTATATTTCTTCATTAAAATTTATGTGGCAAGGCCATAAACGAATATTTTTTAAACTTGAGTTTTCTTGTCAACACATTTCGGTTGATACCCATACTTGCATTCAAGTTCATTCTATAATTCATTTATATTTTTCCGTTAAAAAGTAGCTTGCATATTTCTGGCTTAAATTTTTCTCAAACAACTTTTGTGTGACATTCTTATTCTAGTATTTTATTCGGTTTTTGTATTTTAACTCACTTGGCAATTCGCTTTTTACTTTCCTTTCGAAACATTTCATTTGAAACCAATATTTTAGTTAAGTTTTGCATTTTAATCATATTTCTCCACTCAAAATTATGTGGCAATACTAGAAAATATATTTTAGGTATACATTTTTCTCAAGTAACATTCGTGTGATACTCATCGTCTAATATTTAATTTGGTTTTGTCTTTTAGCTAAGTTTTTCCATTCAAAATTATGTGACAAGGCCTGCCGCAAACATTTCTCTAGAATATTTTTATTTTTATTTTCTTTCAACATATTTCGTTTGATACCCATATTCTCATTATATATATATTAATAGGTCTATTTATAAGTTCGTGCGGTTTTACAACAGATGGCGTAACTTGATTATTATTCCATCGATCCACATTTCCAAACATTCATTGGAGAGCTACTGTCGTAAGGCACAAACGTCAGTATAAGTTTTTTATTTGAAGCGTAAACAACAATATTTTTACCACACTTGAAAATGTCGAATTTCGTGCCAAATAATGTGTTTTTGCGGGGAATTCTTCTTCATTATTTTAATATGAAGAAAAAAGCAGCCGAAAGTCATCGTATCTTGGTGGAAGTTTATGGTGAGCATGCTCTATCTGAGCGAACGTGCCAGAAGTGGTTTGCACGCTTTAAAAGTGGTGATTTTGGCTTGGAAGACGAAGAACGCGAGGGTGCGCCGCCAAAGTTCATGGATACCGAATTGGAGGAATTGCTCGATCAAGATCCGGCTCAAACGCAAGAAGAGGTTGCAAAAACTTTGGGAGTTGATCAATCAACCATTTCCAAACGTTTAAAAGCCATGGGAATGATCCGAAAGGTAGGCCATTGGGTGCCGTATGAATTGAAGCCAAGAGACGTTGAACGCCGTTTTATGGCATGCGAACAACTGCTTCAACGGCACAAAAGAAAGGGTTTTTTGCATCGAATTGTGACTGGCGATGAAAAGTGGGTCCATTACGACAATCCAAAACGTCGGGCAACGTATGGATACCCTGGCCATGCTTCAACATCGACGTCGGCGCAGAATATTCATGGCCTGAAGGTTATGCTGTGTATCTGGTGGGACCAGCTGGGTGTTGTGTATTATGAGCTACTGAAACCGAATGAAACGATTACGGGGGATGTCTACCGACGACAATTGATGCGTTTGAGCCGAGCACTGCGAGGAAAACGGCCGCAATACGCCGATAGACACGACAAAGTTATTTTGCAACATGACAATGCTCGGCCACATGTTGCACAAGTGGTCAAAACATACTTAGAAACGCTCAAATGGGATGTCCTACCTCTCCCGCCGTATAGTCCAGACCTTGCGCCATCCGATTACTATCTCTTCCGATCGATGCAACATGGCCTGGCTGACCAGCACTTCCGTAATTACGATGAAGTCAAAAAATGGATCGATTCGTGGATTGCGGCAAAACCGACCGAATTTTTCACAAAGGGAATCCGTGAATTGCCAGAAAGATGGGAAAAAGTAGTAGTAAGCGATGGACAATATTTTGAATATTAAATTTGTAACCATTTTACGTCAATAAAGTTTCAAATTTCGAAAAAAAACCGCACGAACTTATTCATAGTCCTATTATATTATTTGTAATTTCTGTTTTCCCATACAAAAATTAGGTTGCAATACCACTAAAAGATCTTTTTACCTTAAATTTCTCCCAAACAATTTTGGAGTGATATTCATATTTTACTGTTTAATGCGGTTTTGTATTTTAATTCAGTTTTGCCATTAAAAAGTATGTGGCAACACCATACACAAATATTTATTCAAAATTTAATTGTTTTCTTTTATTTTCGCTTGATATCCATTTACTAACTAAGTTTTGTAATTAATTTATATTATATTTTTTCATATTTATATTTCAAAAAATCATGTGGCAATACCATAAAAAATATTATTCACTTAAACTTTTTTCTCAAGCAACTTTTGGGTGACATTTGTATTCGAATATTTAATTCGGTTTTGTATTTGACTTCAGTTTTACCATTAAAGTTATGTGGCAACGCCATCTGAAAATGTTTGCATAAACTCATATATTTTCCATCTGTTCAACACATTTCGTTTGCTGCACATATTCAAGTTCAGTTTTGTAACTCGTTTACATTTTTAAATTAAAATTATGTGGCAACGCCATACACAAATATTTATTCGAAATTGAGCTGTTTTCTTGTATTTTCAACATATTTCGCTTGATACACATATACTAACTAAGTTTTGTAATTAGTTTATATTTTTTCATAAACCATAATCATGTGGCAATACCACAAAAAATTATTCCGGCTTAAACTTTTTTTCTCAAACCAACATTTCTGTGATATTCGTATTCTAATATTTAATTAGGTTTTGTATTTTAGCTCAGTTTTACCATTAAAATTATGTGGCAACGCCATAAAAAAATGTTTGCATAAACTCAAATTTTTTCTTTCTGTTCAACACATTTCGTTTGATGCACACATTGAAGTTCAGTTTTGTAACTCATTTACATTTTTGTGTTAAAATTATGTGGCAACGCCATATACAAATATTTATTCGAAATAGAGTTTTTTTCTTCAATTTTCAACATATTTCGTTTGACACCCATATACGAACCATAATCATGTGGCAATACCATAAAAAATATTTTTGGCTTAAACTTTTTTCTCAAACACCATACACAAATATTTGTTTAAGATTATATATTGGGAAGTTGAATTAGTTTTAAAGGTTTTTTCGAAGATTTGGGGCTTTATTGTGAAAAAACGGTACAAAATATTTTATTTAAAGTATTGGCCATCGCTAGCTACAATTTTCGCCCATCTTTCGGGCAATTTCCGGATGCCGTTTCTCCAAAATTCTGGCCGCTGCTTGGCTATCCATGACTCAACCCATATTTTGGTAGCCTCGTACGAGGAGAACCGCTGGTCCGCCAAATCGAGACTCATATGCCGGAACAAATGATAATCGGAGGGAGCTATGTCTGGACTATACGGCGGGTGGGGTAACACTTCCCAGCCAAGCGTTCCAAGGTATTTTTTGACAGGTTGAGCAACATGCGGCCGAGCGTTGTCATGTTGCAAAATAACCTTGTCGTGCCTTTTTACCGTTTCCGGCCGTTTTTCTTTCAATGCTCGGCTTAAACGCATCAATTGCAGTCGGTAACGATCCCCCGTGATTGTTTCGCCCGGTTGGAGCAGCTCAAAATATACGACGCCGACCTGATCCCACCAAATGCAGAGCATGATTTTCTTGCCGTGAATATTCTGCTTGGCCGTCGACGTTGATGCGTGGCCGGGCAAACCCCATGATTTTTTGCGTTTTGGGTTATCGTAGTGGATCCATTTTTCGTCGCCAGTCATCACCCGATGCAAAAAACCCTTCCGATTTTGGCGCTCGATCAGCAATTCGCACGTAAAAAATCGCCGTTCGACGTCGCGCAGCTTCAACTCGTACGGGACCCAATGTCCTTGCTTTTGGATCATTCCCATCGCTTTTATACGCTTGCAAACGGTTGATTTATCAACGCCCAATGATTCAGCAAGCTCTTCTTGGGTTTGGCACGAGTCCTCGTTTACCAATTCCCCCAATTCCGCGTCCTCGAACTTTTTGGGCTGGCCACGACGCTCCTTGTCTTCGGTGTGAAAATCACCACTTTTGAATCGTCGAAACCAGTACTCACATGTTGAAATCGACGGAGTATGGTCTGGGTAGGCCTCCTGCAGCAATTCAAGGGCTTGGGCTGTATTTTTTTTCAAATTGAAGCAGAAAAGCAAAGCTTCCCGCAAATTGCATTTCGACGGCACTAAAGTTGACATACTCGGAGCACGAAAACACTGCGTTGTTTATACTTCAGCGAAATGACAGATACTGATAAACAAAGCCTAGGGATGAGGCTTTGTCATGAATATATATTCAGTATTGCCAACGCGATAAAGTGATAAATAGCGCCATCTGTGTGTCACATTTAAAACTAATTCAACCTCCCAATATTTTTTTTATATTTGATACACACATTTTGAATAAATTTTGTAATTCATTTTAATTGTGCCATACAAAAATTAGGTGGTAATACCATTACAAATATTTTTCAATTAAAACTTCTGCATATTCCTTCCCTTTTATTTACATATTCTTATATTTAATTCAGTTTTGTATTTAAATTTTATTTTTCTACTAAAAATTGTGCGGCAACGCTACTAAAAATTTTTTTTGGTAATATATTTGTTTTATTTATTTAATTTTTTTTTTTTTTGGTAATAAATTTCTTTGTTTTAATTTGAGTTTGATGCTTCTTATTATTTAGTTAAAATTTTCCATAACTTTCTGTTATGCCAATAAAATTTATGTGGCAACTATACTTTAAATTGAAGTTTCTTAAATACCTTTGATGTTTGCTTGTCTGATGTTTTTATCAATTCGCCCTTTTTAAATAGAAATAGACGACAACCGACTGGCTTACCAGACTATGAAAACAATATTAAAATCAGCTAAAAGAGCAGTGCATTTTCATTGTGTGTTGTAACAAACTGCGTATGCCCTAAAGCCATTTTTATTGCTGTATTATTACAAATATTTATTTTGACTCAAATCATTCACAAAGATTTGTTTAAGTACTACGCCAGCATAAGCGATTTTTGTTGTAGAATTTTGCATCAATTCGAATTTAACTAAAATTAATTTATAACTTTCACACACGCACGCACACATTGATCTGCATAAATATCGACCACTGAACTTTGCACTTAGTAGAAGCATACTTTTAGATGCAGTAAAGCATTGCTATCCCCCTGCCCACGATTATTTGTATGTATGCAAGTACGCGCGCCTGTCTGTGGGCTACCTTGAAAAACAAACCAGTCTGCAAATAAACACAAGTGCTACTTCTCGACAACCACTTCGCCCACTCAATCTTTCCTCGCCAAACATATAAACGTGCACATTTTCACTCACCTACTTATTTATTTTGCTCAACTCCACAAAATAGAGCAACAACAACTTTAAGCTCAGCCCCACATTTTGCTAGGCATCCAACGAAAAGGAAAATATAATCCAAACTGATTAAACAATTTCATTAACTTGAAGCACTTTCTAAAGCCTTTACAACAAAACCAACAACAACTGCACCATACACTCACTCAGACGTTCGATAAAAGCAAAAAGCAAGTGGCGCAAGCAGCATTAAAAACAGAAACAGTTCAGAGCACGTGTTCAAGGCTTGATAGGAAAATGAAGTATAGAAATTTGAAGTAGAAAAGCTGAACAACTCGGCGGTTAAGTGTTGGTTAGATAAGCGTTGCCGGTTTTGGAAAGTAAAATTATAAGGCAATCTATGCTGGGTTGAGATGAAAGCGTTCTAGCTGTGGGATGGCAATAAACAAAAGAGTTGAATTGTATGCGTGCAAGTGTGTGCGCTGCAGCCACGAAAAAGGATAGAAAACCTGAATGGCCACTTATTTTGCACTCAGATTGCTTTTCAATGCAAGTGGCTGGCAAAAAATAGCGCTTTGTGGGATTTACAATTGGGCAAAATTTTCTATTGTTCCACCCCATGCATTGATGGGCATGGAATTGATATATTTTGCTTCTGAAATTGCATGCATTTTTTTTAGAGAAAGACTACTAAAAATTGTTCAAAATTTAAAAAAATTGTTGAGTTTAACAATTTACATAAATATTCAGAAAATTTCAGTTCTTTGCGCTGTGATAAAACCGTTGGACTGTCGTGTCTGCTCATTGGAATTTTATCAAAAAAATTATTGTGACTGCTCTCGGAAGCATAACAGAATATATTTCAACACGCTAATCTCCGGATTAGCGAAGTCCTCTACCATCTGTGTGATCCTTCTGACAGAAAAATTTAAAACACAGATGGCGCTTGAAACAGTTAGAAGGCGCTGTTCCTAAACAGCGACTGGTGAGTATACCCAGTATTTAGGACAGGTAGCAGCAGGCTAATCATCTACCCTACCAGAAAGCAAAATTGATTAAAGAAACCAACGCAAGACTGAGTCTTGCCGAGGCCCTATGCTCCCGAGTGGAGTAAACAAGAAAAAAAATCTCCGGATAGATAAATTACTTGAGCAGGTTATTCCGAAAATCTTACTCTGCAAGATGCGCTGCCGTCGAAATGTGGTATTTCCAAAAAAACTCTTTATAATCCAATTCGACTCATATACAAAATCTATATCAGCTGGGAGAAAAGTAATACTTCCTCAAAGGAATAGGCTCACCAGGGGCGCTAGAATCGATATATTTCAAAATATTGTATTTATTATTGTCTCTGTTGCGGTTTTGGACCTTAGTAGCAATTGTGGTTGTATGCGCAGCAAAGGAGGGTAAATTATCAAAGGTTACACCCAAAATTTGGGGTTTGTTTGCTGTCGGTATTGGTGTGTCGTCGACCGTCACCTTTAGCTGTAGTTTAAACTCTTTCGTCCGTGATTTCGCGATGTTGCTCAGACTTCGATAAGCAATGGCATAACGGTTTACTCCAAAAGCTAAAAATTTTGCTTCCAAAGGAATTTTCGAACATTTTAACTTCGTATCTAAACCATAGATATTTCAGCATCAAGCGCGACTTCCACAAGTCCTTCCTTGTAAGCAAGGATACTCTTGCACCTATACTGTATGTGTTTTTCACATCTGACCTTCGGGTCTAAAAATAGCATAACGGCCTGCTTCGCTAACGATACGCGCATTTTAGCAATCCCTGATGATGAGACTCAGTCCACTCATAAACTCTAGGAGGAAGTAAAAACATCATGGAATGAACTGGTTACAAAGAGGAGTGTAAAACTTAATAACACTTAACCAATCCATGTAGATTTTACCAAAAAAAAAATCCAATATCGTCCTATATACACCTCAGGCACGCAAATTCGCTACTGTAACTCTGCAAAGTACTTAGGAATGATGCTCGATGGCATACTCTGCTGAAAAGAGCACATAAAAATAGAAAATGTAGAATTAAGCTTTAAAATGCCAAAAGGAAGAAGTTCACCCATTTCTATTCAAGATAAACTTTTAATTTATAACCAAGTATTTAACCCCACTTGGGAGCTTCTGGCATACAGCTGTGGGGCTGTGCTAAACTGTCACATCACTGAAAAAATTTAACGATTTCAAAACAAGTTTATAAAAAGCGCAGTAAACGGGTCATGGTAAGTGAAGGAACATGGACTTAGGTCGTGACCTCAAGATTATATCGGTAACAATACGCTGCAGCTCATACCAAAAGGCGTGAAAAACATACAAACCACTCAAAACAGTAGTTGATAGTTGTAACTGGGTGAAATTGAATGAAATGTATTTCAAAAGTTATAACCAGTTTTTAAAAAACAACCAAAAAACAACAAAAACAATGTAAAGGGTGTTCAATTTAGTGATATCAGATTTTTCATTGAAATAAAACAACGAAAACTCCAATTTATTAGGCAACCTTTAGTATTTTTGTTGTCATGACATTTACTTTTTTAAAGATAATCCCTTTGAAATGTTGGCCGCAACTGCGCAGTAATTCATCTAACCGTAAACACCAAGTTTGAATCACTCGCTGAAGGACTTCGGTTGGTATGTCGGGAATAACTTTAGTTGGCTGAATGTTGGTTTCCAATGCCTCAATCGATGCAGTTTATCCACAAAGCATTTAAACTTTACATACACAAATAAAAACCCAAAGGTGGTATATCACACGATCTTGGTGGTCAATCCGCTGGTCCGTGACGAAAGATAAATTGCTCATCGTCGTTTTCAAAAGCGGTAAATCCATTGTTTCACGGGCTGTTTTTCAAGTAGCGCCGTCTGTCGTCTTGTTGGAATCAAATATTGTGGAGATCACTTCAATTTTCGACATAAAAAGGTCGTTTGTCATGGGGCCACCCTCGCCTTTGAAGAAATATGAGCCGATGATTCCCTCAGCCCATAGGCCGCACCAAACGATTGTTTTCAATGGATCTAATGGCTGTTCTTGAATGGTTTTGTATTGCTTTTGACGTAGCCATTAAGCCAAAAATGGACCTTATCGCTGAACACCATCAGTTCACGCGCGCGCCTGATAAACACTTTTCACAGAGCGTAGCTTTTCGTAATACAGTTGTACGATTTATAGATTTTGTTGGGGCGTCAGTTTTCCATGATGAAATAAGTATTCATTATACTAACACAAATGATGTATTTAGTTTGACAGTAGACCCTCGTGGATTGTCAAAAAACCCCTATTGTAAAAAGTACCTCCAATCTGATCACCCTTCATATGCTCGAGTACTACTCTCGAATACTGTTCGATATGGGGTAACGTATACCTTATTAAAGTTACTGTTATGCTATTACCACTACGGCGGCAGGTAATAAAATGCTTGAATGGTTACCAGAGGCATTTTGGATTTCTTCTGATTACTACTTCGTTATACTGGCTGGTTATTTAGTTGGGCCACTAGCTCCATGCATATTCCCTCAAAGAAAGAATGTGTGGGGCGCAGCAAAGAAGAAACCAACTGGTGCGGCTCTTTGCGTATGCCTCGAAGTTGAATGAAATTGCTGATGGAGGGGTATTCTGCGAGGAGCTCTCGATCAAACCCAAGGTAGGGGTGTCGGACCATTGCAGTGTATTCAAGCGGAGCTAGCCGCAATTAAAGACGCAGCTGATTAGCTGCTCACTTCTGAAGCAACTGCACTCACTTACGAGGATGAGAGATCCTTCTAAGGTAAACAAAGCCGCAGCTGTCGACATTCAGCAATGGCATGAAACGATTAAGGGGGCCGTAATTAGTCATCTTATGGACTTCTGTGTTTTTAATAGCTCTTAATATCCATCAAGTCGCCCATCAAGTCAAGTTTGGCTTCTCATTCAAGTGAGCCCTCACTCAGGAAACCATGTAGAACTGGTGGTAGCGGAAGAAGAGGAGGCTTCCTTTGTGCCAGAAAGATCAGAAAGAAGGATTTAACTTCACCTGGAATATTCAATTGGCGCCGGTTAAAACGAGAAAAAACGATTTGTTAAACTCGGTCAAAGTCCCTTAAACGGTTAGCGTGCCAATCAACATGAAAAAACACTGCTGAGGTTGTCGGCTTAGTCACATTACTTTTAATTGCTTGCTAAAATAACCAAAAAAATTATAATTAAATGTCGCTTCGTAAATTATTCAAGCAGCTTTGCATGCATGCATTTTAATCGATTCTATAAGAAGGAAGAATGTAGAGTAGGACACCAGAAGATAGAGCAATCATTTGAGTAGCCTCAGTTACCATTCCTTGGAAATGCAAGCGACCGAATCTCGTTCGAAAGAAAATTGCACATAATTAAGACCTTTCTATCATCCTTACAGAGCAGGGCTCAGGTGTGCTTAAGAAAAATAATACTGGCCTAAAATGACTTCAATTTCCCAAATTTTTGCACTGGCCGTTCATTAATTTCTTTCATTTTCTGGCACACTTTACTCTTTCGAGCCATTGTTTTTGTGCAAGGCCTTGATGGAAACTTAAAATTTATCACCTTAGAGTGAGCTATTTTTCTTCTGTTGCCTAGTTCCGGTGTATAGTTTGGCGCTAAACGGCGCTGCTTTGCAAATGTAAATAACTGCAACGTACTCATACCTCCCATGGGCATACGGAGGTGTGTGTATGTGTGCGTGTTTAAATGTGTGGCGCCTGCCAGTTCGTGCTTAAGCGTTGGCGTTTTGCTCTTAATTTAACAGTTTCTCACATGAACTTCCCCCGTAGCAACTTGCAACAGCCCAGTTTCAATTGAGTAACTTGGGCTAAATACATACATACATACTTACTTGTATGTATGTAAGTGTGCGCGTAAGTTTTTGCAGACACAAACGAAATAAAACGCAAGCAGCTGAAATATACTTTCGTTCAAAGTCAGCAAGCGAGCAAAATGAATGAAATGAAACCCTCTTTTTAAACAGAGGCGTCAAGTTAATAACGGCCAAAGTCTCAAGAGTGCTTCGGCAGCGAAAATGCTTGGCTTGCATTGCGCTCGAAGTGAAGTTTACAAACACACACACACACATACGCGCACATTGATACATAGTTGAGTCTTGGGAAACCTTTGTATGAGGAAATGTGGAGACGTGGATGGAAAGTGTTTAAAATAATGCAAAGCTCGTAAATTTTCATCAAAAGCCCCAAGAAGCCCCAAGCAAACAAAAATTTGCACTCAATAACGCAACCAAAGTGCGGCCATCTGTACGTGAATATATGTAAGTGTGTATGTGACCTACGTGATTGTATGTAGTCGTACGGAACGTGCAGGCAGCAGTTGGTTGCGTTTATTTTCGCTGCTACGGGAGTGAGGCAGACAGGAGTGACGTTGAGTAGCTTCACTTTAGCACAAAGTAGCTGCTTTGTGGGGAAATTTTGTTCACAGCTGGCGTTTAAAAGCCAAAAATTTCATTCATGGCAGCTGTTTATTCAATCATTAAAGATGCAGAACTGAACAGTGCGTGTACTGTTATAGTGTTTTGACGTGCTTTTGTTTTACAATCAAGAGAGAAATATATTGTTTTATTTTAATCATTACTTTAACCCAGCTATTGGACGAACTCTGCGAGAATTGATAGGTCACAATTTACTGGGTACCAGGGTACCAAGTGAAGAAAATGGTATTGGCCAATTGTCGAATCACCGTTAGAGAAGTGGCTGAGGACCTTGACATATCGATTAGCTCGTGCCATTCGATTTTTTTTAATGATATGGGCATGAGATATTGCTAATGAGATGTTGAACTCTGTCCGCGACCACCCAAATTTGCTCCAGAGGGTCATATCTGGGTTTATGGTTATGACGTGGAAACCAAAGCTCATTCATCTCAATGGGAGCTGCCGCACGAACCCAGACCGAAAAAAACGCGCTAAGTTTGGTTGAATGTAAAAGTTTTGCTTACCGTTTTCTTCGATTGCAGGGGCGTTGTACATCATGAGTTCTTGCCACAGGGTAAAACAGTCAATAAGGAATATTACCTGCAAGTTATGCGCAATTTGCGCGAAGCAATCCGCCAGAAACGCCCGGATTTGTGGAAGACCGAAAATTGGCTCTTGCATCACGAGCAGGGCCCACACATTGTTGCTTGTGCGCGACTTTTAAGCCAAAAACAATACACTAATGATGCAACAGCCACCGTATTTCCAGATCTGGCCCCATGTGATTTTTTCTTGTTGCCGAAACTGAAGAGGCCCATGAAAGGACGACGCTACGCTGCGATTGACGAGATAAGGACGGCATCGATAAAAAAAATTATTTTTTGAAGAGCTTCAAAGATTGGAAAAAAAATTCGCACAAGTGCTTAATATCTCATTGGAACTACTTTGAAGAGGATAAAATAGATATTAATGAATAAATAAATAATTTTTGAAAAAAACACAAAATTCGCGATACTTTTTGAACACATCTCGTATATAGAGGGCCTCGACCTTCCACAGGATTGCCAAATTAATGCTACGAACTTGCAACTCCAAAACAATCAATTTTATTTTATTACTTCCAGGGGGGAATGTAAAATATTGATTGGAGTACTGACGGGTCATTGTCTCACTCCATGTCACACAGCTTAAGTGAGATTGGTCCAGAACGACGCGTGTAACTTATGCGAAGAAGAAAGAGGTACGTTAGAACACCTCCTTTGGCACTGCGCTGCTCTTAGCATAGCTCGTTGCAACTGCCTGGGATCGGTATGCGTTTCATCTCTAAAGGATATGGCTGACAAAAGTTTAAACTGTTTATTAAACTCGCCAAGCCACGTATCATGAACTATGTTTAACACGGCTGAATCTAAAACTGCAAGGAAAAGGAAACCCAGCCCATTAATTATTTTCGCAGAAAATATTATTTTCAATTTCTAAAGCAATATCGCGATAACGCCAGTGCAAATGTTGGCACGAATTACTTCAGCACAGCAAAAAAAAATTAAAGATGAATTCTCTGGCAGGTTTGACAGCAATTAAAAATCCACAAAACCACTCTAGCATTCATAGTAAATCCTCTCAGCACAAATAGTAACGACATTGAGCTGTTTGAAAGTGAGACTGGCTCTCTAGAAATGCAATTGCTGGATTTAAAAAGTAAAGCTTTGTGGAGTGGAAAATGTGCAGAGTTGAAAAGTAAGTTGAAAGAGTTTGACGTCCCGAAATGTATGTACGTAACGCAACAAAAGTGGACAGCTTTAAAAGAAATGCAGCGAGTTGAGGTACTTACATTCGACACATGGAATACTTTTCTTGATTGCTACAGTGAGGCGGAGAAGGACCTCTTTATTATCATATGATTTGACAGGGAGCGGAAAAGACGATAATCCGAAGAATATAGCGGGTGCAAAAGGACCTCCCATTCGAGCTCTTGGAGTGCGGCTTTGACGACTTGTGCAACATGGAGCCTGGCGTTGTCGTGAAGGAGTATGGTTTAACCATGTCGATAAGGTCGTTTTTAGTCAAATAGCCTCTTTCACGCAGTGTAACTGGGCAGTATAATGCTCTTTGTTGATCGTGGCATTCTTTTGAGGTATTTTCCAGTGCACCATGCCCCTCCAGTCCCACCAAACACACATCATAATCTTTTTTGAATGAAGATTTGGCTTGAATCTCTGGCTTTAGCGTATCTCCTGGAGCCACCCACTCCTTTCTTTGCTTCATATTAAGTATAGGCACCATTTCTCATCTCCCGCGACGATTCGGTACAGAAAGCGCTCTTTATGACCGCGTGTTGCTCGATGGCAAGCGAGATGCTGAGAAGCAAATTGAAGGCGAATTTCTGTGTTTCTTTCGTTGAACTCGTAAGGCACCCAGGCTCACAATTTTTCAGTAAATCCCATTGAATGATAGTGATTAAAAATCGTTTATGATAGCAGTTCATTTTTTATGCCAACTCAAGACTGGTTTGGCCACCGTTCTTCTTCAAAAGTGATTTGAGACGCTATTCATCGAATTCAGAAGGCCTTCCGCTGCCGGACGTGTCATCGACATCAAAGTCGCCATTTTTGAACTTTGCAAATCATTTTCGTGCTGTAGACTCGCCTATGACACCTTCTCCATACACGTCGCAAATGTCCCAGGCTCTTTCGGCTGCTGCGACAGCTTTTTGACCCCAATGAAAAGCAAAGAAGAGCAGCTGTCGAAAATGTTGATTTTTGCCACCTGGATATTCAATTTCTAAGCTTCAAAACTAATACAAAATTAAATAATTCAAAAATACAAATAACATAGCTTTGTAGAGCAGAAAGATTTCTATCGAATGAACTTACTTACACTTTGCCAGACTGCAAACAAATCGTTGTAAAATAGGAGAAAATATAAAAACGCTTTGAACGCTATTGGGGAATAAGCCAACCGAATATAATTTATGAACAAGTAGATCATTTTTTTTATCAAAAAACTTTATTTATGCGATTGCTATTTATTGTTGGCAGGACAAAGATTTGTAGCTTTTAAAAAACTTTGAAATTTTATAAATTATATTTTTGGCTTTTCCGACTCAAAAGGTAGTCGACCCCTCTCCTAGTGGATAGTATAAAAGTTCATTGAAGGAGATGATTTTATCAGCGAATACATTGTTTCAAAAAGCGAAACATATATGTACATACATGTATATGTATATGTGCATTTGTATAGGTATATGTATATGAAAACATGCACATGTATGTCCTTCATTAACCTTGGCATATTATCAGAATATGTACACACCTTTCGTACATTCACCTACCGTTTGTTTGTTCTCTTCCAAAGCACTCAAGAGTGAAATTAAATTAACTCACTGTAGTAAACTTTATCGTTATTCCATTTGTTTTTTTTGATATTGTCGCTTAGCACCACTTCAGCGAAAAGAGTTCAGGCAAGAGCACTCAATTTTCTTATTCCACACTTCATTCACGCTCGTTGGTCATTCTAGTTAGTAGGTAGAACGCTTTTATTGGCTTGGCATCCTTTTGCTTTTCTGCAAAAACAAAAAAAAAAGCAAATGCATTCATTCTCAACATTCGTTTATTTTTATTTTTGTATTAATTCTTTTTTTTTTTGGTGTTTTTCCTCATGTGGCGTTAAAACGAGACTGCGTCAATTGTTAATTTCCTCAGACACGCATATAAACGCTGCGCTTTACACTCCCAATTACATAAGTACACTTTGTCATCGAGTGCCCTGTCGTCTGCAGACATTTTGCGCGTTTTCGTTTTTACTTTAAAGTCAATTTTTTTTTTTTGAATTTTTTTTTGCGCTGCCGGTGTTCTCCACTTTCTTTGAAGGCAAAAATGAAATTGCACTTGACCACCACTCTCTGCTGCACCAATTTGCGGCAGGTGGCAAGCAGTTTAAGTAAGTAAGTGGGTGCGGTTACTTTTTCTCACAGACCACTTGAAAACAATTCGCCAGTTCCTCTTTGTCGTTTCTTTTTCATTTTCTTCTTTTGTTTTTGTTACGCTTGTCCTTTTGCCTGAATTAAAACTTCAAAAAGTGCTTTTCGTTTACGTCTTCGCGCTTATTTTCGTTTTCACTCTACACTTTTTTCGGTCAGTCATTTTTTTTTGTGTCCCCCCTTTCTGCCAGCGCAATCCTTCCCCCTACATTTTGACTTGCAGTGTGGCTAAATTGAATTTCACTTGCCTACATATGTACGTGCGTACGTGTGTGTGTGCGTCTTTCTGCACAAGCGCCTCCGAGCAGATTGCGTTACTGCTTCTGGCGAATGCAATCGAGTGGAAAGGCTAGCAGCTATAGTTTGCGATTAGATTTCAATTCCACGATTTGCTGTTTGTTTGCCAAATTAATTGAAAGCAACGCTCAAGTAGGCATCACAACAACAACAACGAAGGGTAGATGCTCACTACTACCCGCTCATTCGCACCTATTCCTAATTACTCTTTCCTTCTGCATTTGGGAGCGAAATCTATTTCAGCTTAAACCAATGATTAATTATTGCCAAACAAATTTAAGAGGTGTACACTTGATACGAGGGTGTCAGTATAATAAAGTTTTCACCAAATATTTATTTAACAGCACACCTTTAGGCGTTTAATGTTATCAAATGGATATTTTAATAGACTGCTAAATGTTTCCACTCAATTTAATCTGACTTTTGTGACATTCATTTACGGCACTTTTTACACATCGGTGTAAAAATAAAGTTTGCCACTTATATAAAATATTACAATGAATTAATTATGTTTGCTATGTAAAATATTAGAAATAGTTGTAATGGGGTTGCCAGCTTTTTAAAAAGTTAAATCGAATATTGCAGGATTCGCACGAAAAGAAAAGTTCTTCATCTAAACACATTTTTGAATGGGATATTAGCCACAAAGTAATAGGGTTGCCACCTATCTAAAATATTAAATGATCTAGGCATGCAAGTTAAGTATAATATTGCAATAAGGCTGAATGGAACTTGATATGTTTCAATCCAAAAAATGTTTTAATAGGGTTGCCAACTACTTAAAAAATTAACTTAAATGTTGAAAAATTAGCCTCAAACGTAAAGTTCTTGCAAAAGTTTTAATCTGAACACATTTTCGATTGGGATACAGCCTATGCAAGTTTTATTTAAAAGAGTTGCCATCTGTCTGAAGTATTTAAATAAATTATATGCATAAGCTAAGTGAAATATTGAAATGTGGATACGAAATGAATGTGAGTGAAAAGAGTTGTTTTAGAAATAGTTTTAATAGGGTTGCCATTTACTTCAAAAGTTAAATTAAATATTGCAAGATTGACATGAAACGAGAAAGTCATACTCTTATCACATTTTCACCTTGCACTGGGTGCCGGGTCATAGAGACATAGCAGGCAACTGTAAAGCAGATGAACTATGTAGCAAGATGGGGTACCACATTACCGATCCAACCAGACAAAGCGATCATACTTATACCTTTACCAACTTGTAAGATGCTTATAGACAAACACTCAATCAGAACTGCCAACAGGCTATGTACTCAGTCCCTGACCTGCGCAACAAGTAGAATGACGTGGCCGGAATGGAACATGGGCGGCACAAACCGACTGTTGAAACTAAACAGGAAGAACATGACAAATCTTCTCGGGGTGCTAACAGAACATTGTCTGATTGGTAGGCATGCCAGTAGATTGGGAGCACCCTATTACGACTATTGCAGAAGCTGTAACGACATTGAAGAAGAAGAGACTATATGCGGGTGCATGGCTCTGGATAGAAGATGTTTCAATATTTTAGGAAAAAGTTCTCTGAATAACTTGGCAGAAGTAGCCATTAGGAAAATAACAAGCCTTGTTAGATATATTAAAGCCACAGATTGGTTCAATGAGGACAATGTAGAGTGAGGAGAGGGGACAGCCCTGATGGTATCACAATGGTCCTAAAGCAGGCCTAGGTGTGTCAACCGACAACCACTATACCTACCTACCTATCAGATTTTCGAATAAACCAACGTCCTATCATTAATAGGGTTACCGCCTGCATAATATTTTAACTGAATTAAGTATGCACTACATCTTAGGTACAAAAAATATTCCAATGTAAATATAGAACGGATGTTCAAACGAAATATACTTGCGAGGGTCTTAATCTAATGATTGCGATCTCATCCATAAAAAAGTGTTGCCACCTGTGTGGAATTTTAAATTAATTAAGTATGTATGTTAAGTGAAATATAGAATGCATGTGATTTAAATGAATTTTGTTAGAAATATTTTGGACAGGGTTGCCAACTATTTGGAAAATAAATAAAATATTTGAAGATTGGCATCAAACGAAAGGCCCATGCGAAAGGCGTAATCTAAACACATTTTAGATTGGGATGTCATCCATGAAATAAAAGGGTTGACATATTTCTCAATTATTTAGATATATTAAATTTGTAAGTTAAGTCAACAAATATGACATATGATATGAACAAATATGATTTAAAAGAGTTGTATTTGATATATTTTTAATAGGGTTGCCAACTACTTAGAAAGGTAAAGAAAATATTAGAAGTTTGACATCAAATGAAAGGTTTTTGCGAAGTCTTAATCTTTACACGTTTTTGAATAGGGTAATCAACCAAAAATAAAAACCCCTATAAATAAAAGGTGGCTTGCCTCCTATTTAAAAAATTGAACTGAATTAAATATATTAGTTGAGTGAAATGTTACAATATGAATATCAAGAGAAACGTATTTAAACATTCTTGTATCCAGTAATAGTTCTGACTACCTGTTACCTGTCTAAAAACGAAATTTGAAAGGTATTCGTATATATCATATATGGTATCATGGATTTGAAAATGTGTGTTATGTGTATGTATGCAGACTATTGACACTGGAACTACTTGGCTTTTTTTCAAATTTAGACACAATATATGCGCATAGGACGGACGGATGTATTTCTTTATGATATAAGTGAACCAAAATGTCATCTCAGACCGTACAATAAAGTAGAAAAAAAAACATATAGTATTGATATAAGAGTTTTTATAATATCAGTCATTGCTGGAGGCAAAAAACTTATGGTCATGGCGGTCTATTATTGCGACAAACTCAGTACACCTCGGGAAGGACTAATTGCGTCGTCCCAACGGTGACATGCAATAATAGTTTTGGCACTCTCTTTCTATCTCGGGAGCAATGGAGTAAGGGACTTTCACTAAATGACTTCGACACTGCAGTCTGCACAGATGGTTCAAAAATGAATTGCGGCATTGGAGCTGGTATATATTCTCATAGAGCTGGAATTGCAAAATCTGTGCTGTACTGGCAAAGCTACTAATGCAGACTTCTCTTTTAAGGGTAATATGACTATTCTTCCGGATAGCCAAGCTGCAGTCCAGGCCCTGGATTCGGCCACGACAATCTCTAAACTGGTAGAAAAAAGCAGAAACGAAATTGCTACCTTGAGCGAAAACCTTAATTTAGATCCCAAGACATCGAAACATTGAAGGAAACGAACTAGCAATAGAGGGATTCACACCACTGAGTGCAATCCAGATTGCAATCTTCTCAAAATAGCTACAAATCGCGGATTGTAGATAGAGGGATCAGACAACATGCAAAGCCGGCAGAACATTAGGTCCCACTTACGACCACAAGCAAAGGTCAGCATTGATAAATATGAAATGAAGAGATGCCTGCAGGCTCACGGCAGTGAGAGCTGCCTTCTGGCTCATAGGTGAGCAAGCAGCCAAAATGGGTATCCCTTACAATTCATATTGTCATAGTTGTGCACAACCGGAGAAAAAAGAAACTATCTTCCACTTCCTCTGTGAATGCCCTGGCCTATGGAAGGCGTGGTTGTTAACCCTTGCTAACCGCTTTTTGAGAACTTCGAATAGCTGGCTGGTGCAGACATATTTCAACAATAAAATAAGATTTCTCAATCGCACAGACTGGATATCGTCCTGTAGGAATAGCCCGTATAACTTGTTGGTAGCGAGAATGTGGCAACAAAGTAATGCGGAAGCGCTAATTGGATTCTTGCGCATCCGCATCAGTCATCAGCGAGAACATTAAAGGGGAAGAAATGGCGCTTCACTTCGGCGGCCATTTGAAGAATTTTTAAATTTCATATATAATGTCAAACGGGTTTTTTTTTCAGATAAAAACATTAATTATATTATTGTACTACATACCCTATGATCAGAAAGTACCGGGAACGTGGGCACCGGTCCATATTTTTTTCTTATGTTGGTAGGACTGTAAGACACACATCTGCCACTTTTTAGCGTCATCGGATCATTAGTGTCTGCCTGCACGTCGTGTGTTGCTTCAGACGGGTCAAATTTTGAAGGAGATAAAATAAATTTGGCTGAAATTTAACTCTGTAACCCTGTACTTTCAGATCATTGGGTATATCACACACATCTTGTTCTATTCTATTTTGACCCGAACTTATGGAAAAACCCAATGTAAGCAACAAATTGATGGCGAATTACACTTGTCAGTGACTGTGTCCCTGAAGCATTCACCAAAAACACTTTTACCAATTAGAAAAAAAAAAAAACAAACACACACAAGTGTTGGCACGAATTTCGACCGAATAAAGATGAATGAATTGAATAATTGAAACTTTATCGGCTAATGTGATTAAAAGTGACTCAACTGCTGCCATTTACCATCAATGTTTTTTCGCTTTGTATCCATTATCTTTTTTAATGAACTCTAAAATTTTTGCGCACTAGCAAAAAAAAAATTTAACTTCGTTATAAAATTTCATTTTAATCGTATTCTGAGTTGTGCGCATGCAAAGCGTTGTGCAAAATGCAGAGTGAGCTTTCACTACAGTGCAAAAGAAAAATTCAACAAAAACTAATCAAAAATAAAACTTTGCAATTGCCAAAGAGCTGGGATTAATTGCTACCGTATGTAGGGAAGCGCATACACATACATATGCATGCATGCACTGTTTGAGTGTTATCAAGACACATACATGACATACGACTGCTTACAATGCGACATGCATGCACAAACACAATTGCAAGCAATCACAATCGCATTTGTAACTTTTGCACGATTTCATTTTTCTCTTCTATTTCTACTTAGCTCTTTTCCTCATCTAATTGAGAGAAATTAAAAGTTAAATTTTTTATCTCAAATTAATTGACTAACTTCACTACGCTAACACAATTACATGCAGAGTTGTGGTGTGTGTGTGTATTTGTCTGTATGAAAAGCAGCTACTTTTATTGCAATTTTTGGCAAATTCCAACAAAGTGTGTTAGCTGGTGCAAAGCAAAGTGGAAAACGAAGTTTTTACTTTGTGTTTGTGTTAGAGGAGCAGCAGCAGCAGCAGCAACAGCAGTGGTGACGGCGGCGGCAATAAGTTAAGTTGGGGAATATTTGCAATTAATTAAAATTAAATTTTGCTCGCAAAGTAACAAAGTTAAAATACAGTTTTTATTTTATTTAATTACCTTGGCTACAAGATTCGTGGAAAATTCAAATAATTTGGGTACAACTTTTGGCTATTCATTGAGTGACTATCTCGAGCAGGGACAGGGACACACTTTGACCGGCTAAATGTATATGACCCTTGTGCTATTATATTTATAACTGAAGGAGGATAAATGCATACTACCGTTCGCGAGTGAATTAGATATTCACTGAGTGCAGAATTTCTTGCCACTCAAAATTAACAAGGGAACTAAGATATAGTGAGAGTAACTTAAATTCGTGCAGCTGATCTTTTTTGCAATGTTTGCAATATTTGCTATTTTGACAATTTCCTATGAAAACATAACTCATATTTTAGCAGAACCGGTGTAAAAAAGTAGTCTTAATTTCGAATCTATTCAATTTGTTTAAGTAATTCTAAAAAATTGGATTACAATTTTAGAACTTTTTAAAACTTTTTAGAATTGTATTAAAATTTTTGACTTTTTGACTTTTAGAAACTTTTTAGAATTGTATTACAATTTTCGAATTTTATTAAAATTGTTGAATTTTTTCAAACTTTCTAGAATCGTATTACAATTTTCGAATTTCATTAAAATTTTTGAATTTTTTAAAACTTCTATTACAATTTTTGAATTTTATTAAAATTTTTGAATTTTTTAAAACTTTTTAGAATTGTATGACAATTTTTGAATTTTATTAAAATTTTTGAATTTTTTAAAACTTTTTAGAATTGTATTCCAATTTTTGAATTTAACTAAAATTTTTGAATTTTTTAAAACTTCTATTACAATTTTTGAATTTTATTAAAATTCTTGAATTTTTTAAAACTTTTTAGAATTGTATTCCAATTTTTGAATTTAACTAAAATTTTTGAGTTTTTTAAAACTTCTATTACAATTTTTGAATTTTATTGAAATTGGTGAATTTTTTAACACTTTTTAGAATTGTATTACAATTTTTGAGTTTCATTAAAATTTTTGAATTTTTTAAAACTTTTTAGAATTGTATTCCAATTTTTGAATTTAACTAAAATTTTTGAATTTTTTAAAACGTCTATTACAATTTTTGAATTTTATTAAAATTTTTGAATTTTTTAAAACTTTTTAGAATTGTATTACGATAAAATTTTTTAATTTTATTGAAATTGGTGAATTTTTTAAAACTTTTCAGAATTGGATTACAATTTTTGAATTTAATTAAAATTTTTGAATTTTTTAAAACTTTTAAGAATTGTATAACAGTTTTTGAATTTTATTAAAATTGTTGAATTTTTTAAAACTGTTTAAACTTGTTTTCAATTTTTGAATTTTATTAAAATTGTTCAATTTTTTAAAACTTCTTAGAATTGTGATAAAATTTTTGATTTTTATGAAAATTGTTGAATTTTTTAGAATATTTTAATATTATTTTATTATTATTTCGAATTTTATTAAAAGTTTTGAATTTTGTTCAAATTTTCGAAAAATTCTATAAAGGTTTATTACAATTCTAAAAATTTGTATTAAACCTTTTGAATTTTTTTTTTTTGAGGTTTTGATATTCTTATCAGATTATTTTTTTCTGTTCTATATTCTAAGCAGTATTTTATTAATTTTTTTTAATTTGTAGAATTTATTAATATTTGAATCCGGTTATTTCGAGTTTTATGAAAATTTTTGGAATTTGTCAAAAGTTTTTAATATTCTTATCAGATTATTTCGATTAGTTTATTTAAATTTTTGAGTTTTATTAAAATTTTCAAAAAATTCTAAAAAAATATATTACATCTTTTGAATTGCTTTGGAAATTTTTAATATTCTTATTAGGTAGTTTAGAATTTAATTAAAATTTTTGAATCTTTTTATAGTTTTTTAACATGTTTATCAGATTATTGTTAATACTAGACAGTTTTTTATTAAAAGTTTTTAATATTTGTAGAATTAATTAATATTTTTATCAGATTATTTCGAATTTTATTAAAAATTTTGAATAATTTTAGAATTTTTTAATATTCTTATCAGACCATTTGAATTCCATTACAATTTTTAATATTTGTAAAATTTATTAATATTCTTTTCAGTTTATTTCGAATTTAATTTAAATTTTTGAATTTTATTAAAATTTTTGAATATTAATTTTTAATTTAATTTAAATTTTATTAAACCTTTTGAATTTGTTTCTAGTTCTGTAATATTCTTATCAGACTATTTCGAATTATAGACAGGGTTGATACCACTTTTTCGGGTATGCAATTTAGCTCACTAAATTATCAACTTTCAGGTCACTTAAACAATTTGTGGATTTTTTTTTTCTTTTTAAGCCCTAGTAATTAAGCATTGCTTGATCTTTCCACAAACGAAATCCAATCTTTGCAATTTTTCAAAAAATTATTTTCCAGAACATTTTAACCTTCTAGCGACAAAATACACACTTTTTAATACTTCTCCAGAAAACTGTCAAAACGACCCCGTTTTGAAGGAGATAGTGCGTTAAAATATTCCACAAAAATATTCCTCCTGAAATTGTACTAGTATTTAAGGCCAAGGCAGATATTCCACTGAGACAAGTATTTGACTATTTTTTTAACTTTTTCAAAAAGCGCTCAGATACATAATTTAAAAATGGATTATATATTTATGTATACAATTGGTGCTTACACTTTTCTTGGGTATTTGACCGAGATTCTCCTCCTGCTTGGGATGAACGTCTTGATGTTTTCCTTGCCGCCTCCGAATGGTGGCTGGTTTGTTGTTGTTGAAGAGCTTTTAATTGAACTATAAAACAGGTTACCTGAAAGAGCAAACAACTTCGAGGTTTCACTACATACTTGTAGTCCTAGTACTTTTATTCTGAGTCGGAAACATTGCGGTTACAATATGGTAAAGCAAAAAAAATGTGTTAGCGGCTCCGCTCAATCGCAATCGTAAAATGACTAAGAAAGAAAATCAAATCACATAAGCAAATAAATAAAAGGCAAAGAACTATTGCAAATCTTCTTCTAATCGCTTATGCGATTTTGGCCGAGGCAACTTTTCTATTAATATATCTTATTTTATAATCTTAGACTTTTATGTTCTTCATATACACATTTTGACTGAGAAAACCCATAGGGAAATGACATAAGCAATAATTTTCTTTAAGTTATTAACCTTCTAACGACCTTAAAAATAGATTTTTTCAAACTTCAAAGGAGACGTGTCTAAGAACCCTTTTATTTGGCAGTTAATGAGTTAAAATGTTATACAAAAATATTTCTCGTGAAATTTTACTATAGGTACTTAAATTAAGTATTTCGCTCAGATATGCATTTTAACCATTCTTTCCACTTTTACCACTTTTCGAAACGATAAAGAAACTTAGGCAGGTAATTTAAAGCTTAATTAGGCCATAAAAATTTGTATCTTAGTATGCAAGCAGATTTAGTGGTTTTGCTTCCGGTATTTAGTACTTGGTACGTGGTATTTCCTTCCTGTATTGGAATCAATGCACTGCCAAAACGGGTATTGCTCTATGCCATTAGCAGAGCGCAAGAAATTTTAACTTTTTTTTTGTAGTGGATTAACTTTGGCTTTTAATTAAATTAATTTTTTTCGATTTTGTTTTTTTTTACAGAATTTATTTCTCTGTTCTGACCTGCATTTTTGCAATACTATATTCCCTGTTACGCATATTTTCATTTAAGGCACGTCAACAAAAGCTCTCACGACTCTTCGATCCATTGAAATGCGCTTTTAATTAAATATATATTTTCTCATCAGCTCTGGTTTCCGTACATTTACTCCCTAAGAGTATTCTTAATATCCTTTTGATATTGCCACAACGTCATAAAAGTTGTTTGATTCACTTTCTTTTGTATTCGCTGATTCTTAAAAATTCATATTCAACGCTACACTTCGAAGCAGCTCGTAAATATAATATTACCAGCTGTCGTGCGACAATGCCACAGACGTTAACCACCTGAAGCCACACACACACACATGCACATTCATACCTGTATGCTTTTAAGTTGGTATCAACCAACATATCGGTATGAGCCAAATGCATTGTGCGCTTTCAGGCGCAGCAGCCGCTTCATTGCCATCCATACATATTTAGTAACGTTGACAATGGCAAGGCGTTGCGTTATGCCTTCTTGATGCGAAATTGAGCCATTACATAAAATATACCTGACATTAATGCTAGCATATTAAACCAGCCAGTCAGCCAGCCAGTCAGCCAGTCAGCCAAGGAAGCAAGGCAATTCACACGTCTGTAGCACGCCATTTTTTATCGCCAGCCCAGCAACTTTTGGTTTTCTTTTGTATTCGGTATTTTTATTTCATTTTTATTTCATAATTTTTTTCTTTTCTTTCACATAAATGTTGACATTTCAACAAATTCATACCGCATTTGCGATAACTCTCCGCTTTAGACTGCAGAGTACGCGAGTAAGTGGGCGAACGTTGCTTCGTTGCCTGTAAGGCAAGGTATGCGGAATGAAACATGACTCGTTCGTAAAAACGTTTATGCCCATAAGAAGTGCATATGTGTGTGTGTGTGTGTATGCGTGCGTCTTTGAGTGCGCGCGTCTGTGTTTATGTGCAGAAAAGTATTTCCTTACCATCGGCAGCAGTAAAAGTAAACCTGCTCGCCAGCGCTGTGAGCAACCTCCACTTAATGCTGTCAAACAATCAAACATACATTTAGGCGCTGCGAAAAAAATGGGAAATTTCATTTTAAACGCATTTCAAGCGTTACCCGTTGCCTTCGTTCCTACGCCGTGGGCTACATTTTAACTCACACCTCAAACACAACTGAGAGGCCCACATTTTTTAATATTTATTTTTTCACGTTTTTACTTATTTCACCACCTAATTTTTTTACTTCTTCTTCTGCAATATTACATTTTTTGCTAACCACTCTTCTTTCCGTATTTTGCGCGCTTCAAAAGCAACTCGTCTTACTGCCCTACCTCGTGCTTCGTCTCGTCACTCCCGGTTGTTCGCGCACAATTTACTCCAACTTTGCGCTTCTTCACCGAAAAATTTTCACTCGATTTACTTTGCAAAATGTGACATTTTAGGCGCATTACTTTCAACGTTTTACATTTTATGGTACTTTATTGTTAGCGCCCCTTTTATTGCTTGTTCTTGTTGATTCATTTTTCCATCTCATTTTAATATTCTTACCCTCTTTATTTCTTCATTTTGCAAATAACATAAAATAATTTGATTGTCGCATTCAAATGAAGAAATATGCTCTTACTGTGTGCTTTTAGGCGCTCTGACGTAGCTCGATTTTATGGCAACATTTTAGTAGCTTATAGATAAATCTAATAGCAGGTAATTCAATTGCATTGAATATTTTTGTTGTGGGCCATTGTTGTTGTTGTGATTGCCACTGTCATCATTACCTGTCGCAATTGATATTCAAAGCGACGCTTTGATGCGCTAAACTTTATTATACACGTAGCTGCGTAAGGGCCACCCCAATGCCATTTTGGGGCAACCAAATATAGGGCAGCTGGGGTAGCGAGGGAAAAGCGAAGTTATAGGGCGGTGTGAATGGAGTTTGCTATTGAATTTGGTTCCAGTTCGCGCTTAATGTTGATAATAAAATCTTCTAACAGCATAGAGAACGTAATGGAAAATTTGACTGGATTGCTTACGCCTCCTTGGTGGCAAAACCATTTCTATAATTTGCCGCTTCAATATTTTCTCGTCCTTTTTGCCTCGAAGAAACATTAATGCCTCAACCCACATACGACACCACTGCGTCTCCAAGGATTTTTGCTGACGCAGCAAGGAATCTCAAAAATTCAATTCCATCTCATACTTACATGTTTGGCAAATATGACCTATAGGCTGTGGCAATTTAAATGCTGTTAAGAAAATAAATCACAACAGTCTTATGATGGGGTGTCATTAATCAAAGTGCCTTGTTGCCCTAGAACTGAATCCTTATAGGTATGTAAGTGTGTTTGTATTTTATGTTCTTTTGCATGCCGTTGCTCGTCGGTCTTTTGTCATTGTGTGAAATATTAAAGCTATTTGTCGTAAGTTATTGCATACTTTTAGTCAATCGCATTTGTTTATAGGTCTTGAAATTGCGAATTAGGAATTCAAATGCAGAAATTGAATTTAAGTGAAAGCATAGATTTTTAGTCCGTAGCCGCATAGCCGCCGTAGCCGAATGGGTTGGTGCGTGATTACCATTCGGAATTCACAGAGAGGTCGTTGGTTCGAATCTCGGTGAAAGCAAAATTAATAAAAACATTTTTCTAATAGCGGTCGCCCCTCGGCAGGCAATGGCAAACCTCCGAGTGTATTTCTGCCATGAAAAAGCTCCTCATAAAAATATCTGCCGTTCAGAATCGGCTTGAAACTGTAGGTCCCTCCATTTGTGGAACAACATCAAGACGCACACCACAAATAGGAGGAGGAGCTCGGCCAAACACCTAACAGAAGTGTACGCGCCAAATATTTATTTATTTATTTTATAGATTTTTTGTCTTTCATCAAAGATTACAAAATAAAAAATTCAAATTCTTGCACTATAAATATTAATTTTCATCGAACGTTACTACTGGAAAACAAAAAATTAAAACATATATAATAATATTTGAAATTTAAAAGCATATTGTTTTTCCTTCATAAAAAACCGTAAAAGAAAAAAATTTTATTTTAAAAATTTTAAATTTTCCAATAAATTTAAAAATTCACCCCATTTTACCATTGAAAAATAAAAAAATATCGCGTAAAAAATTTGTCCTCTGCATTGAAGCGCTAAATTTCCTGAAAATGTTGAAGCATATTTGTAGGCTCTAAGGTAACCAAATTGTGAATAAGTTAATTTTACGTAACACTTTTCCATTACCTCCCTTTAATTCCACTTGTTAGCATGCCAATTGCCGAAATTGCACCCCTTTTCAAAGCAATTACTTCTTGTTTAGCACAAATAGTTTTAGTATACTTTAAGGCGCTTAACGTTGGCGCAGTTTTACAATTATGACAGCTACGTTACACAGCAAGTTATTTATTTCTTGCATGTATGCAAGTTTGCGAACCTTGCGCCACTTAAGACACATAGCATATTTTAAGGCGCGTGCAGGAAATGCATCAAATTGCAAGCACGAGCAACAAAAAACTGTTTACAACTTGTTTTAAGCCTAATTTTATGGTTAGTGGCGCATAGCCACTGAAGTGAAGTTGTTGTAATGAAACCTATTAATATACATAAAATTAATACGTGGTTTTTAGATACGGTTTTACCGCTTAATAAGTTAAAAGAACTGTGTGCACGTTTTAGTAAGTTATGGCATGCTTTTAGGCGCACTTTTTTTTAAATTGCATTCATATTCGCAGCGAAGGCTTAATTATCGTGCGATCAATAGAGATTATCGGCCGCCGTTGCCGAATGGATTGGTGCGTGACTACCAGTCAGCTTTGTAGTACAATGGTCTACTGACTGAGTGCTTGGACTTGTCCAGCCCCCCACAAATCTAAAAATCTAAACCAGTCAGAAGTGCGTAAGTTCGAATCTCCGTGCATAAAACATCAAAATGGAAGCAAAAGTTTTTTCTGACAGCGGTCACTTCTCGGCAGACAATGGCAAACCGCCGAGTGTATTTCTGTCATAAGAAAGCTTCTCATAAAAAAATCGTCTGCCGCTCGGAGTCGGTGTACGCGCCAATTATATACATATATATTGGGTTGGCAACTAAGTAATTGCGGATTTTTTTAGAAAATCAAGAGCAATTTTTTCATAGAACTAAATAACTTTATTCTGTAATGTATTGCCCATTTTGATCAATGACCTTTTGACATCTTTCAGACAGCATCATAATCCCATATTCATAAAACTTCTGGTTTTTATTAGCAAAAAACTGCATCAGGTACGATTTGACATCATCATCATTATTGAAGTTTTTACCATTCAAGGAGTTTTGTAAAGATCGAAACAAAAAGTAATCAGATGGTGCAAGGTCAAAACTATATGGTGGATGTGGTAGAACATCCCCACCAAGCTGCAATAAATTTTTGCCGAGTGGCCAAAGATATGTGTGGCCTTACATTGTCATAATGGAATGCAATACTTTTTCGATTTGTCAATTCGGGCCGCTTTTCTTCAACTGCATTGTTAATTTTTTTTCGTTATTCAATGTAGACATCAGAATTGATGTTGTTGTTGTTGTAGGAGTAACTTTGCCCTGTCAGTGTAGTGTTATCACCGGTCATCTTCGTCTAGCTCATCTAACGGTAGGCCCAGGAAACTAACTGTTTCGACAGGTTGGGTCCAGAGGGCACGTGAAAAGGTGGTTAGTGTCGTGCGGGGTGTTTTCACATTACGGACATATGTTTAGTATGTCGGGGTCGATTCTAAATAAGTAGGAGTTTAACCTGTTACTGTATCCAGAACGTAATTGTGCCAAGATTACGCGGGACTCTCGGGAAAGTTGGAGCTCTTCCTCTACGATCGGTGGTGGTTGGACTCCGATAACGGCATTCGGGAGTCGGGAGCTTAGGAAGGTGGTAATGGTCTCCCGATGAATGTTGTTTATGGTCTGTCTGAACACTGTCCGATCCAATAGCTGTCTGTCTGTTTTGTCTTGGATCTCGTCCGCGTAATTGAGAAAGTGCCTCCTGACGTGCCTGAAAGGTAGCTCAGGCTCAAGCAGATGTCTGCATGGGTTAGGCCTACGGTAACACCCTAGCAGAAACTGCTTGCTGAGCAGTTTGTTATGCTCCTTCACAGGCAGCATATGGGCCTCATCGTGTAGGTCATGAGACATCCGGTCGCGGTCCTTATTGCAGTGTTTTGGCAGGTCTGAAGCTTCGTCCACTGCAAATCACTGGTTCCAGGTGACCAGACAGGCGCAGCATAATTTAGAACTGGTCGGCCTATTGTCTTGAAAGTCGACAGTAACATTTCCTTGTCTTTGATGCCGGAGATCGACTTGAAGACCTTGCTGCGATTCTGTACTTTAGTTGCAATATCGGTTGTATGCGCTGAGAAGTAGAGCAAGCTGTCAAAGCTCCCAATATTTCGGGATTGTTACCGTCGGAAAGAACTTTTATCTTAAGTTGCAGCTTGACTTCCTTTTTCAAGGTAGTGAAGAGGGTCGCCGTGGATTTAATGGGGGAAAGTTGTAAGTTCCTCGCAGTGAAGAAGCGAGAAATACAGGCGTGGTAGTCGTTTAACTTGGAGCGTTAGGCCATCAATAGGCCATCAGAATTGATCATTCGGTTGGGTGGTAAAAGTTCAAAGTAGACAATACCTTGTAATCCCACCAAACTGATAACAAAACCTTTTTTTAATGAATATCAGCTTTTGGTGCTGTTTGAGTTGGTTCACCTGGCCTGCTCCACGATCTTCTCCGCTCCATTTTGCATCGCCAGTTATCAGTCGTTTTAAAAATGCATAATTTTCACAACGTTTCTTTAGCAAATCGCAGCTGTTAATGCGTTGCGTTAAATGCGTTTCTTTCAGTTCGTGAGGAACCCATGTATCGAGTTTTTGAACGTAGCCAAGTTGTTTTAAGAGATTTTCAAGTGAAGCTTTTCTGCATTCTCGCGTGTTGTACTGTGACGATCCGAATCGATTATTTCTTTGATTAGGGCGTCATCAACATCAAATGGACGACCAGAGCGTTTTTCATCTTTGAGTGAAGAATTACCAGAACGAAATTTGGCAAACCAACTTCACTGCCGTTCTTTTAAGACTTCGTCACCATAAGAGCATCCTCACGGCGCACTGTCCGCGAGGTATACATGCCGTGAGACTCGGAATTACTTCGAGTCATTTTTGCGTCAGCTGCATGGAGGATGAGGTGGTATCATCTCAGCACCTGCTCCTTAGCTGCCCAACTCTCGCGGAACTAAGATTCGAGCATCTTGGATCGCACATCTTTTCTGCGTCTGCTGATATAGCAGGTCTTGATAACAAAAATCTGATGAACTTCATCAACAGCATAAAGAGGCGAACACAACCGGAGACTAGTCACTGTTCATTGTCCACAAACACTCAACCCTCCCCACCCCTTTCCCTTTCCCCTTTGGTCAACTTTTGAAAAGCCTTTAAAGCTTGTTTTACTAAAAACAAAAATGGAAAAAAAATGTCCGCAGCATTTTGCATCTAGCGACCTTCACACTCATTGCATATTTCAGAATGCAACAGTGCATAATTTGGCATATTCACACAAATAAGCTGCCATTGCACCAATACAAATACTACGTACATGTTTTCATACATCCAAACAATCACGTATGCCTTTGCACATATTTTCATTAAAGTGTTGAGCTACAATTTTTATGAATTTTCCAAAGAAAATAGGCTAAAAACAAAAAGGTGAGGATATTTTATTGATTTTTATATATTTTTTTCCCCCTATCTTCTTTTTTCAACCAAGCGCGCTCGTCCGCCATTTTTAATTTTCCTTGCTTTATGTAAGACTTATCCCACACAAATGCGCACACATACATGCATACATATGTACATATATCAATGTGTTTATGCATGAGTTAGTGTACAATAGTGTAGCAAAATTTATGGAGCGAAAGCGTGCTCGCTTGCCTACACAATGGGTAACTAATGCAGCAGCGCTAGTTTAGGTGAGCCAGAGGTAGCGAGGGCCAATAGTGAGGAAGATTATGAAATGAGCTTTTCATGCTAGTGTTATGCGTTTTTTCTTTTTCTCGATATTATGCTTTTATAAAAATCCCAGTGATTTTTGAGGTCATATGCATACATACATATTTTGGTATTAGGGAGACTCGTACAATTTACATTGCATATTTTTAGGGGAGCGCATATTTAATAATTTTTTTTTTTTTGCCTTAGCCCAGCGAGTGCGCGTGTGCTTGGCTGGGTGATGGTGACTATGAATAATTAAATAATAAGTGTTTTTTAAGCTTTTTGTGTGAGCTTCATAGCTTTTTTGTTGATTTACTAAAATCAACTTTTGGGCGCTTAAACAAATGCATGGCGGTTTTTATGAATTTATGTATGCAAATTAAGCATACTTTGATGATAATTAAATTGGACAAAGATTATAAAAGGAATTTAAATTGAGTTATTATAGTGGAGCTGAGTGCTCGGTGGTGCTGGTGCTGGTGCGTGGCAGAAAACTTCACTAGTTGTGGTAATTAAAGATGATTCATAGTCTGCTTGCAACCAAAACCAAAGATGTATTCTATATATGTATGTGTGTGTCACTTGTTGGTGCTAAAGGAAGGATTTTTTTCTTTTTTGAATAATGGCGGCGTTTTGATATTATGCATGGGGACGCAAGCACTTCATGCACGCGGTAAGCGAAAATTTTCGTGTTTTTTTAGAACGCGCCGGGCTACAGTTAAAACTGGAAAATTACCAAAATCATTTTGCACCTAGTTTTTCAGCATGAGTCAAAGGGATATCAAGCATATTGGGAGAAAAAGTTCGACGCTTTTAGTGGGTATACCGTTCGTTGAAGTCGAACCTAGCCATTGGCATGAGCTGCGTGTGCTATACAGAATGCAAAAAATAGGGTAAAGTACTTTGCATGTGTGTGTTGAACATTTTTTACGGCACGATTTGTTTGTTTACCCTGGTTGTTGTAGCAGCATAAACATTCACCATACACATACGAGGAATGCTGCTGAAGTGACAGTCCTTGACCGGATACAAATCCGGGTCGTTCCGGTAAAGTAGAACCGACTGCCGTGGGAACGATTTGTTTATTTACCCTGGTGTTTGCGCCGCTTATGCATCAGTGCTGGTCACATGATGATGGTGGATTCATCTGCCTCCCTACAGAACTTGCAAGTTCCATTTGACTGAATTCCCAGGTTATTAAGATGATGACTCAACCTATAATGCCTCTGATGTTAGAATTCCTCTGATGTTTCTAAAATTATTCCTCCCAACAATTTTTAAATCGCTTGAAATGAAAACTCTCTGTCATTGATTTATTAGGTTAGAGAATAAGTTCGTAGCGAAGACTTTTGTTTAAACAAAAAACTATAATTATATATTATTAATAAGTTAATCAATTATATATTCGTCGTTGCTGTTTGCAAATTCTACCCACCTCTCGACCAATTTATTGATACCGTTCCGCCTAAAATTACGTGGTTTGGTGTCAAAGAAGTTGTTGAGCCAGTTTTTAGAGACCTCTTTGTTATCGAAGGTAACACCCAGGGAGCGGAAACAATGGTAAGCGGATGCTGAAGGACCCCCTAATCGAGCTCTTCGAGTGCGGCTTTGACGACTTGTACAACATGGGGCCTGGCGTTGTGGCGCAGGACTATGGTTTGACCATCTAGATCAGCTCATTTCAGTCGAATAGCTACATTCACGTGGGATAGCTGGGCAATGTGGGGCTCCTTGTTGATTATGGCATTCTTTTCAAGCATTTCTCAGTGCCCCATGCCCTCCCAGTACCACCAAACACATACCGTGATCTTCTTTGGATGACGATCCGGCTTTGCTCTGGGCTTTGGCGTATCTCCTGGAGCCTCCCACTCCTTTCTTTGCTTCATATTAATGTACTCGTATAGACACTATTCCTCATCTCCCGTAAAGAATCGGTACAAAAAGCGCTGTTTATGACGGCGCGTTGCTCGATGGCGGGCGAGATGCTGAGAAGCAATTTGAAGGCGAATTTCTTTGTTTTGATCGTTGAGCTCGTGAGGCACCCAGGCTCCCAATTTTTCAGTAAATTCCATTGAACGAAGATGATTGAGAATCGTTTTATGATCGCAGTTGATTTTTGGTTTGGTTTGGCGACCGTTTTCCTTCAAAAGGGATTTTAGACGTTCTTCATCGAATTCAGGAGAACTTCCGTGGCGAGACGTGTCATTGACGTCAAAGTCGCCATTTTTGAACTTTGCAAACGATTTTCGTGCTGTAGACTCGCCTATGACACTTTCTCCATACACGTCGCAAATGTCCCGGAATGCTTCGGCAGCTTTTTGACCTCGATGAAAAGCAAAGAAGAGCAGATGTCGAAAATGTTGATTTTTGCCATCTGGGTATTCCATTTTTAAGCCTCAAGCTAGTAAACAATGAAATAACTCAAAAATACAATTAACCCGCGAGTCGTAAGAGGATATAAGCTCAGAAAACCTTAGAGATCGAAGAGCAATATTCAGCAAACACTAACGTTGAAGTCTCTAGACGCCGCACAGAGAATACGATATCCATATAAATGCAGAAGAAAGCAGTTTGAAGTGAGCAAAATATTAAAACAGCAGTTTTAGGAAACCAATTTTGGGTATACACTTTTGGATGGTAGTCACTCGCCAACCCAATCGGATACAGCGCCCGTCTGAATCTCAGTCCAGCGAGAGATTCCACCTCATCCTCGTACAAACCGGCCTCAAGGTGATAACATGTGTTGTCACCGCATGGTACGGATAGCCAAGAAATTCGAGAGCTGATGCGTTTTTAGCCTTAGAAGTTCCCGGGAATTCTATATTGACGTTTTGAAGCGTTTGTTGCATCGCATTCGTCGAATTCGCTGTGAATACCGCGAAGGTAGAAGCTGGCGCTTATTTCAAGATAATTCACCATCTCATCGATCCACTCTTGTGACTGATTTTTTTACCAGAAACCGAGTTTTAACCATCAATCACTCACCGTATTCACCTGATATGGCTCCCTGTGACTTCTGCCTATTCGGAAAATTGCATTTGGCCAATAAAGGAAAACGTTTTGCGTCCGTAGAGGCCATACAAAAGGATTGTACCGACATCCTGAAGGACATTCCCGTCAATGATCTGAAGCACAGTTTCGAAAAGTTTTTAGATCGCGCCAAACAGTGTATTGAGACCTGAGGGGACTACATATTTTGAATAAATAAACCCGAAGTTATCAGAACAAAGCTTCTGTCATTTCTAGTTTAGTTCAGTCTCCTTTATTTTGGAGTTCACCTTGTATAATTGGCGCTTTCACCGTTTTTGCGTGATTGGATGAGTTACTCCTCCTGTTTGTCATGAATTACTCCTCCTATTGTAATTTTGATGTTTTTCACTAATGGAGGGGCCGCCTCAGAACGGCAGATGGTTTTTATATTTCATGATCGCGGTCTCGCGGTGTTTCATGGGCGCAGTTTCTTCGAACCCGGGCACTACCGAATGATACTCGGGTTATGGGTTACGAAAATTCTTCCGTCAATGCAGCCAGAGAGAGAAAACAAAGGGAGATCGATCCTTAAAGCATTTAGCCTACATGTATGGATGCTACTTTTTAAAGTTTCGCACGTGGAAGAGAAAAAATTACGCCCTCATCTTGCTTTGACCCACGAATTAGGTATTTACTTTTATCTAAAGCAAATAAGCGATGAATGAACGAACAAAACAAAGACTCTGCTAACTTTCGGAAAATCTTAGGTTTTCCGATGGATGGCATTGAAAAAACTAAAGCTGTATACCCAGTTATTATGACCCGGAGGTTATTGCGACTATTTTTAAAACAAATTGAATTTTTCTTATTAATGGAGATTTTACAAAAATGCGAAATAGTGCTGTGAGCAATAAACTAAGTTTTTTAAATAAATAATTAACAATTGAACATTAAATATATGAAGCTGTGTTTTTATTTTACAAGTAATTCTTTTCAAAGATGCTTGTTTTTGCTGCTGCCCGTTTCACGCATTTCGTCCAAATGCTCTTTACGAATTTCGTTCATGAGTTTTCACGCCTTCAGTTGACGAAATGCTCCCCTTTCTTACTTATTCCATTTCGATACCCAGGCAGTTAACAACCCAAGTTGAGCTTTGTTTGTGGCGATACAAAGCTTCCTGTGGTGACTCAGATATACCGATTATAACAAACGCATTACAAGTAGAATCTAAAGCTCACATTTCTTGGCCACTTTCGAATGTGAGATCATTGCTGTTGGCTCAACCGATCTAAAGCTAGCCCAATGATCTGTGATCAGTGCAAAAGCTTGCGGTAAAAACTAAAAAAATACTGCTCCCATGTCAACTAGTTTACCTGTATTAGTTTGAAAACCTTCACTACACTCAAAATAGAGTCAAGGTTATTTTTCCGGTGGCCATGAACTTATTAAATATAGCAATAAAGCTGCAAGGCTGTTAAAAACGTACTGTAGCAATAAGTATACGTACGCATATCCCACTAGCTACTTCAGTTCGCTTTTATGCCCTGCAAAGCGAAATATATTTGCTCAGCTGCATAAACGCCGCAAAGGCTAATCAACTTACGCGCTCTGTGTTTGTCAGCTGGAGTAACTAAGCGGTTTCCCATCTCATTATTCGTCTGTTGAAAATACTTGTTGACTGAATGTCTAAATGTTTGACTAGTTGACTTTGGTCTAGTTTGGCTGCTCGTATATCGCGCTGTGCCTATCTTGAGGCTCTAATTTGTTTTTTTTTTCCTTTCAAATTCAAGCACTCATACGTTTCCTATGCACTGTGTCCCTGTGTGTCACTGTCAGACAGCGAACACATTCATCACCAACACAAAGCCGAGTAAATCAGAGCTTAACACTGAAAGTTACATAAAACCAAAACATCGACCACCAACTTCAACACAGTGGCAGTACACAGATGCACACACAAGCATTTACTTATAGAATAACTGCATTCATACACAAACACATTGCATGGCTTGGGCTTGCCGATCGCCCGCGCTTGAGAGCTGTCAAAAAAGTCAAAACATTTTAAACGAAGTACGCGAAGCATAAAACGTCAGTGTTAAACAAAGAATGTGTAAAAAAATCTAAAATAGTTGAAAGAAAACAGAAACAGAAGAACCTCTCCGCCGCCAAAAAAGGAAACAAAAGAAGTATTGTATAAAATTACGTTGAAGGAAAAAAAGCAAGTCGTTGTTAAAAAAGGAAATACAAACAAAAAAAAAAAGAAAAGAAAAAAAGCGACTTAGTAACGAAATAAACGCGAAACAAGCGGATGAGCCATGGTTCAACGAACCACAACAACAACAACATGAATGCATGCAACAACAAGCGCACTAAAACGAGTGACAGCATATCCACTACTGTAGCAATCGCTTTCATGCACACCCACACAAAAATTGCATATGTATGCGCTGTGTAAATATGTGAATATCCGGATGGTAGTTTTTGCTACGTGAAACGGACAAGCAAACTAACAAATCGAAACTAAAAGTTAAAGCCATAAATTCAATTCAATACGAAAGCAGCATGCAAAGGGCCGCCGAATAGTGGTTTGGGGTGTGAGGAGAGCGTGCGCAAGCAGTGCAGCAACGCGGGTCAGCTGGATAGGATGTTAGGCACTAACCTAAAATGAAGCGTTGAAGCAGAGCGGCGTTGATGCGAATGCAAAGGGACCTCAAGCACTTTCGTGTTAGTGATGGTGCTTTTGCTGTTGCTGTTGCTGAAGTTTGAATACTGATGCCCTGATGGGCATTGGCACTGACAGCACTCAATGGAGAGTCGCAAATAGACAATTGTGGGTTCACTTTGAACGGTGGCATAAGCGGTTAGTCAAATGAGTTGAAGCGCTTAAATTTATAGTGCATCTAAAGTGTTAGGTAATTTAAGCTACATAGTTAATATTATGATGGCACACTTTCTAAATATTTAAATTTCAATTAAAGATGTTTTATATACATACTACGAAAGGACCATGTCTCCATAGTATATAACAACATGCCATATCACCTCACACCATATCCAATATTTATTTGTGATCATCATATTATATTTATTTAGTTAATTAATCTAGAAAATCATATATTTCAAGATCAAATCATATTATATAATGATATATCACATCACACATAATATCATATCATATCATGCTATACCACATCACATCACATCATATCATACCATATTGCATGACGTCCTATCATATTATATTTATTTATTTATTTAATCTAGAAAATCATATATTTAAATATCTTATCATATTATAAAGGGTGTTTTTTTAGAGGTTAGGTTTTCAAGATGAAATAAAACGTATATAATTTAATGTTATGGCCAAGAATTTAGCTTTATTATAAAGATAAGGGTTTGCCATTATGTTTTAAAAATGATTTCGGGCAAGTGGCCGCCGCGGCTGGCTCGAATAAATTCCAGCCGAGAGGCCCAATTTTCGACCACTTTTTGCAGCAATTGGGGCCGTATGTCAGCAATAACGCGCCGAGTATTCTCTTCCAAGACGTCAATCGTCTCGGGCTTATCTGCGTAGACAAGCGAGTTCACATAACCCCACAAGAAATAGTCCAGCGGTGTTATATCGCACGATCTTGGAGGCCACGCCACAGGTCCACGGCGCGAGATAATGCGCTCACCAAAAGTTTCCTTCAATAAATCGATTGTTGCGTTGGCTGTATGGCATGTAGCGCCGTCTTGTTGGAACCAAAGGTTGTCCACATCAACATCGTCAAATTCAGGCACGAAAAAGTCATTAATCATGGCTCTATAGCGCTCTCCATTGACTGTAACATTATGGCCGACTTCATTTTTAAAGACATATGGACCAATGATTCCCTCTGCCCATAGAGCACACCAAACAGTGACTTTTTGAGGATGTAACGGCGTCTCAGCAATGGCTTGTGGATTATGTTCACTCCAAATGCGACAATTTTGCTTATTGACATACCCATTCAACCAAAAGTGAGCTTCATCGCTGAACAAAATTTTCTTCGATGCGTCGCGCGAACCGAACCATTATTTTCGTAATAAATTTGGACGATTTGCAAACGTTGTTCAGGTGTAAGTCTATTCATTATGAAATGGCAAACCAAACTGAACATAAATCAAGTGACAGCTGTCAAAAAGACCATCTACGAAAAAAGTAGTGCCAACTTGAAAACCTAACCTCTAAAAAAAACACCCTTTATTATATCACATCATTTCATATTATATCATATCATATCATACTATACCACATCACATCATATCATACCATATCACATGACTTCTTATTATATTATATTTACAATATATAGTTATTTAATCTAAAAATTCATATATTTTAATACCTACTCATATTATATTATATCATATATGATATCATATCATATTTTACCACATCACATCACATCATATCACACCATATCACATGACTTCCTATCATATTATACTTATTTAGTTATTTAATCTAGAAAATCATATATTTTAATATCTAAACATATTATATTATATCATATCATATTTTACCATATCACATCACATCATATCATAGGATATCACATGACATTCTATTATCAAATTTATTTAGATATTTAATCTAAAAATCACATATTTTAATATAAATAGTATCATATTGTGTTATATCACATCATATCACGTTACATCATACCACATCATATCATATAACATCACATCGTATCATATCAAATTTATTTATTTATTTATTCTTGTATAAAATCGTACCTTACCATTTCAATTTCATTCCCCTTCATTTCACTTTCCTTTTTTTGGTAATCATTCCATTCCGTACTTCTTATTAAAATTATTTATTTGCGTTCTCTTTTTTCATATCATTCAAATCTTATTATTTCAACCGTTTTTCATTCCATTTCATTCCCTATTACATCCGTTTCCACTTTGTTTCATTCCCACTACGTTCTTTTCCATACTTCAACTGCACATTGCACCTTAATTCACAAACTGATTGCAATATAAAGGGTAGAACATTTTACTGCAACGCCTCACTTCAGGCCTTTCATGCTTTGTCGCTTTGGCTCTTAGCCAGCCATATCCCTATGCTCTGCGCCAAGTGACTGACGGTTACTCATTGTTGCCGCTGTCAATGGCGTGTCGCCATATCCAGTCGTAAAAGCACAGCCACTCCCGCGTACGCCAAATTTACACAATCAACGCCTACAGCTTTTCAAAAATGTTTGTATCAATGAATGCTGCCAGAAAACATTTAATATTTCCCCCACTAAAAAAAAAATGTATTTGAATCCACAAAGCGGCATATGGCCGCTCGATCTCTACTCTCAAATTGCGGACAAAAGCAATGTTGTACAACACGCCATTGCAATATTTCAAGGCAATAGTGTTCTTGTTGCCACCGCTACTTTTGTAGTCGTCACTCACTGCCAGTAACGGGGGTGCCTTCATTTCCCGCATTTTCTACTCCAGCCAAAAGAGTTTCAGAATCCGACATTTAGACCGTAAATTTCGTTAGGCTAGCGGTCGAAGTTTGTATATACTTACCCACACACATACGTACACAAATTATTACGAATGCTTACACAGACAACCTATCCACCGAATGTATATGTGTATGTGTGCTAGTATGCCAGCTCGCGCACCAGCAATTTTCATTTTATTGTCATGCTATAATAGTCGAGCAAATTGCAATGCCAACATCCAACCACCCGCTGCCAATTCGAAACAACTGCAAAAATACAACCACACATGAATTCAGTTCACCCTCGCACACCACCATGCACTCTCTTCGTAACGAATTATAACCATTCACGTTTTATGTCATTGCTTTTGAACAGATGTTTTGCCAAACTCAATCGAAAATATGATAGATGACAATTGAATTCGTCCTGTAGGGTCCGCAACACTTTTGCCAACCCCCTGACTATCCTCTGGGCCTAAGCGCTTACTGGTCAGCGATGCAAGACCAAAGCCCAATTTGATCGACGTTACCACCGTAAGTACTTTGTTGTCTGTCGCTTTTGTTTCCATTCTCGTCCACATAATAGAGCATTGTTGTTGTTATTGCTGATGCTTGTTCAGTCTCAGCGAATCGCAGCATACAACATTTCCGTTGTGCACTCGATTGCATCGAAATTTTGATTGAGTTTTCTAGTTTTGTGACAGTTAATTGGGAATGTGAATATCAAAAAATTTCATTTTGATGTTGAAACTGATGAAATGCAATATGTCCGTGGATGTCAGTGAATACAGCATCGAGCTTGTTTGTTTGCCCTGGTATTTTTGGGGAATTTTTTAAAATTGGCTACACTGTTGGTTGGGCTCAAATTTTGTTTTACCTTTTAGCCGCAGAATCATTTCAACAAACTTTTCAAATGAAGTAAAACTAAAAGAAAAATTGTAAGAGTATAAAAAGGAGAGTATATTAAATATATATCTGATGATTTAAAAGCTCAACATTTTTGGATTTTACGGAATTTTTTAGATGATTATACGAAGCAATAAAATATTGTATTTAATTATCACAAGGCCATTTTGAAATTGAGCATAGCTTATAGCTTTTAATGTTGTAATATAGCTCCATAATATATTGTGTATAAATGCCTAGAGGACAATATTTTCCCGGACTACAAAAGACAAATGATTAGCCCCCACCTAATAGTCGGGATTATGATCTTACTCGTCAGCGCCGTCCTGTTTAGCCCCCACCGAATAGTCGGGTTTATACTCTCACGTGCCAGCCTTGACCTGTTTAACCGAACATTTAAAGTTAACGATAAGTTTTTTGATTCTCCAATGTTCTTTTTGTTTTTATATCGCAACGGAAATCTTTCTCCAACTCAGACCTCCGCGCTTGAAGTCTTTATCCATTATCCACTATGTTTAAAGTGTTAATTATTATAAATTTTTATTAGGTATAATTTCAAATAATAATATTAGAGCCAAATTTTCCTCTAATTAATAAATTATTTTCTTTCTTTTCTTTCAGGTACTAATTTTTAAAATTGTGTAACGTAAATGGTAAACTAAAGTGAGGCATTAAAATTTAACTGCATTGATCGTAATGCGACCACAGGTTAGTAGTAATTGGACGTTGAAGTCAGAACGACGTGCAATGGTTTCTAAGTGAAAAAAAATTTCAAATGAAAAAAAGTGCGTGTAGCGTTCAATTCAAGGCAGGCGAAGAAAGAGGGAGAGACCCGAGAGAAAATAAGGGAGACAGAGAGAGACCCGAGAGAGAATGAGAGGGGGAGAGAGAGAGAGAAAGTATATATATCTAAATAAATTTACAACATTTGCAGAGAATACAAATAGACAAAATTTACAAAAAACGGGGAAGGGTCGACCGGTGTAGGTAAACGACGGACACAAACCGTGGCAACAACGCGCACTGCTCCGAGCGTTTATCACCCGCACAAACGAATCGATTCCAGGACCGCAGCAACGGCACAAATTACCACAAGGCGATACTAATAAATCCGACGCCGAAATGGATAGCACTTTATAGTACGCACAAGCACTAGCCAGGAAACGGAAATAAACGCCAAAAAGGAGGCACCCAAAAAAAAAAAAAAACGCCAAAAAAATTGGGACCAAAAAACGCCCCAAACAGTAGGCACCAAAAATATATTTCCTACAAGTTTGCACCAACAAACAAGCGCCAAAAAGTAGGCAGTATTATTTCTCACTAGAAATTAGCAACCACAAGGAAAAAGTCAGGAAAAATAGCCTAAAGTGTATCTAAGTCTTAGCTCTTAGCTCTCTCTCTCCCTCTCCTTTTCCTCTACGTTATATCTTTGTTCTCTCTCGCGGAACGAAAAGCCCAAAACGTTGCATGGCCTTGAAATTTAACTCTCCATTCCCGCTCGTCTATCGACGCCTAAGAAGTTTCACTTCAAAAATTTTAAGAAATCTGAAAATTAGTTTTACCAAGTTTTTTTACTATTTGTTTGAAGAAGTCTAGAAACTACAATCTCAGACTAACTACCAGAGCTAAAGTATAATGAAAATACCCACATAATTCAATTGCAAACTGTAACTAACTTAAAGAAAGAGTTCAATAGAAGAGAAAATCTTTCTTAGAAACTAAGAAATTTTCAAGCTATCAGATTTCTAGCTAGGAGATTGGAAATTCCATTAAAATCACGAAGATCGCGTTCAATAGGAGAATTCCCAACATAATTTGTGTTGAACCTATTTAAACCAAAATGAAAGAGCATTAAGAAGGATTCTGAAAGGTGTAGAAGAATTAGCATTGGGCAATCAATGTCGTCTTTAATAAGAGCGCAAGAATCGATCTTCTACTTTCTAAGAACTTCAGGTCGATCAATAGTAAACGAGATGTGTAAGATGAGATGGAATTAGAAAATCTTACTAATCCTAGTGGAAATTTCAGAGACACCTTGTACAGGAGGTTCGATCCTGTCGATTAAAAATGTATGGTATGACTTTTAAGGGGTTATACGCAGTTATGAAGCAAATAAAAGACGGGTTGTCAAAGATTTATCCTGAAGAAACTTCAGAATATTTTAATTTGAAAATTTTTGGCGGTTATAAAAGCATCCTTCAAGAACGTAACAAAATTTTTTATTTATGAAAATGTTGATTATAGAGCGCGCTGCAGGCGATTTCTGGAACCTCCTTTAAAAAAAGACGATTTACGGTGTACATCGTAACTCAGGATTGGATTATCTGAAATCAAAAGCCAAACAAATTTTGTTAATATATTAGATTATCTAGTAATTAATCGTTCGATTAATCAAAATAGTGAATTTTCACAAAATGGCAGCTTTTAAAAGAAATGATTTCGATTTTGACGTTAAAATTTGGCGGTAAATTGATTATAAAATGGAAAATAAGTATCAGATTTACAAAAGGAACGATTACTTACTAGAAAATGTATCTTTAAAGATTGAGTTAAAACGGTTGACTAATCAAACAAGCCGTTTTCGAGATATCGTGTACACCGACTTGAAAAATGCCGTTTTGAAAAAAACACGTTTAAAGTTTCAATACCTACCTTAAAACGTGCCGAGGCATCTCTACATATTTAGGTATAACTCCGAAAGTATTGCTTAGATCTACTTCAAATTTCGTGCGTATACTTTTGAATATATGTACATTACAAAAATGCAATAAAAAATTCGAATTTTTTGAAAGTCATAACTGCGTATAATCCCTTAAATAAAGGTAGCGAATTCCAACCTGGAGCGAACGAATACTGTAAGCAGCAATTCCAGCGTATAAAGGTCCGTAAGCTATTCTGTCGTACAAAGCCCAAGACAGAATATGATTTTGAAAAGTTAAAATTAATGTGGCACTAAATGAAAAATGACTATCAAAAATTACACCTAAATCTTTATATTCTTTAACAGATATTAACAGCTTCTGACAAGAAAAATAACTCCCTTGGTACATAGATAGAAGTGGCAGTCAGCCTCTAAACCAACTCACTTTGACCGTTAGTGATCGACTCTTTAATCTGCCACTTATATCCCTAAGATCATCAGCGTCATTCAAGAACGATTAGCCAAAGTAACTAAACTTAGTGCCACGCAGTCAGTGACAGAGAAGATGTCTGACATTACCTTCCTCCTTCTCCATCTCCATCTTTCGTTCGTTCAGTCTTTGAGCATGTCGACCTAGCAGGCAATGGCCTGTGATCAAAGCAACTAACATAGTGACGTTTTTGCTTGAGCGATAAAGTAGCGCCTAGCGTCCCATTTTGGCCAAATTCATGCTATCAACGCATTTCCTGTTGGCTGAAGTGGCAGTGCTACTTACAGCATGCAGTTTGAAGGTTGAGCGTGATATACCTACAATCTCCCTACCAAAAGGGAGGCAAATGCTAGTGACCGCTCCCGCCAATTTGTCTCTTTCTAGTCATTTGAAATTTTAGTGGCCTATAAAATGCATACACATTTTGTTTCCATGTTCACTCCACTCGGGAGCATAGCGCCTCGACAAGACTCTTGCATAGTACACGGTTCCAAGTGGTCTCTGGTCGCTTACTAGTTTCAGTCCATTCACATTCTCGTGATGCTATCTGGTGGTTTTCTAAGCCTGGGGCCTATCCATCACTACCTCCTGCGTTTGATTTGTCATAGGATGAGTTCCTCATTCGCTGATTTCCACAGCGTTGGTGTTCAGCCAGAATATTCGAATATTTGTTGACGAAAGATTGTTGCTCCTGTGTGAGCCATACATGAGCTAAATATTCGCAGTTTAGTGCCTCTGGAGATTTGCGAACTCACCCTTCGCCCATTCGCCTGCACGCAGCCCTTGCTTTTTTTAGCCTGAAGTTGATATCTTCATCTGCTTTGCCGCCTGCTATGATAGTGCAGCTGAGGTAGGAGATGCTTCTGACAAATTCTACACCCATCAAACATTATAGGTCTTGCTTTATTCTGATTGAATATCACAGCGATGTCTTGGCGATGTTGACCTTCGATTCTACAGTGCGTGCGAACGTGACTAGTCTGTCTACCTTCGTTTGCATGTCAGTGAGTTTGTGAGAGAGGAAGCAGATGTCATCGACGACGTCCAGTAACTCAAGATGTCTGATGCAACTCCATAGGAAGAGAAGACGCGACATTGGACAACCTTGCCGCCTGCGTTGATGGCGAATGGGCTGCTGACGTTGCCGCTGTACAGCACTGCCAGTTCGGAGTTCCCGTAAGGGGCTCTAATAAGGCGGATTATCTTAGCGGGAGCTCCCTTTCTATCATACTTAACGCCAGCCATATTTATATCCATGAGAAATCTAAAAATTCTGGTTAAGAATTGCTTTACCATAGGAAGTAAAACGCAATACATTCCATCTCATCTAAATCCGATAGCAGGGAGACTGCACACTGACGTAAAAACCCAAATATCAGCCAAAATATATTTTAATATAGGTAACCCTCGGGCGCCGTAGCCGAATGGGTTCGTACGTGTTTACCATTCACAATTCAGAGAAAACGTAGGTTCTAATCTCGGTGAAAAACCAAAATTAAGAAAAAGTGTTTTCTAATAGCGGTCGCCCCTGGGCAGGCAATGACAAACCCCCGAGTGTATTTCTGTCATGAAAAAGCTCCTCATAAAAGACATCTGCCATTCGGAATCAGCTTGAAACTGTAGGTCCCTCCATTTGTGGACCAAAAACAAGACGAACGCCACAAATAGGAGAAGGAGCTCGGCCGTTGAGTTCTAAAATTCCATTAAAGAAAAGTCATTCATACTAATTTAACTACTCCAGCCCTGTAGCGATGGTAAAGTTACTTCGGTGCTAAAAAATACCTTTCAGCCATAATACGAAATAATATTGCGTTGCATGCTTCGCTTCTCTACAACACATTTCACATTTGACGTTGACAGTCCGAGCAGCACTTTTTATGGTCCTGTAAATTGCTGTTATTGTTATTATTGTTGTTAAGTTGTTTTTCACAAATCCGAAGAGAATGAAAGAAATAACAATTTAGGGTGTTGATGACATTAAAGTTGGCAGTAAAGTTGTTTTTTGGCTATGGAAATTGTTTTTATTGTTGCTATTGTAGTTGGCAGCTGCCCCGACGTGCCGACGACTATCATCGCTTGCTGGAATAACATTTCAAACATTTGACATCTGAGTGACATTATCATCAACGGCAATTGCTTTCTGCTGCTGTTGCTGCTGCTTCTGCTGCTGCTGCAAAAAAGAAAACTAATAATACTAACAACAACAACAATAGACGTGGCCAACAACAACAAATCATTGCTTTTCTACGCAAATCAGCAGTACAAAAGAAAACGAAAAAAAAACACAAAACACAAACAATAAAACTTGCTGCTGATTGTTTTTAAACCGAGCGCCCCTAAATGTAGGCTGCGCAAACAAAAGCGATTTAACGAAGTGCAAGAGTACATTGTTCAAAAATGTCACTGCCGCTGTTGATGATGAAAAGAGAGGGAGCGAGAGAGTGAGCTGGCGAGGGCGAGGGCGAGCGCGAACGCAACAACGACAACAAAACTAACAGCAGAGGCGTGCAACGGCAATTACAGTGCTGAAGCAGCAGCGACAGCAACTAAGATAAAATGTAGGCGCTTACGATTGCGATTGCCAAAAATCATTCGCACAAATTCATCATTTTTCATCTGCAACAAAAACAACAAGAACAATAAGTAGAATTTACTGCTTTATTTTCCTGCATTGTTCTTGATGCCGCAATTGTTGTTTTATTTCCATTTTAATTTTTTCATGTCACACAAAATGTTACAGGCAATTTTCCTTTATTGTCTGTGTGACACGTCTGCCACACAATACTCGTTTTGTTTGTATTTTGCCAACAATGTGGAAAAACACAATAATATCACTCATACGCCAGGGAGCACTCATACGTCACGTCACGCGCATGCATACGTTGCGCCACATATCTGTAAGTGTGTACAAGTCAGCGACGACTTTTTGCCATCATTGTTTAAAAAAACAAACTTATTTGTTAATTTTTTACTCATCCACCACTTTTGCTGCCCTTGCGCTTTCCTCTCATTCTTTAGTTTTTATAGAATTTTGTGTCTCTTACGCCGAAATGCACAGCAGTTGGTGCGTATGTTTGTGCTTAATGTCACTTGCCCGCTTGACAGCCTGCCACACAGCGCGCTTTTCATTGAAATTCACACACAATTCCCTTGGCCTTCTACTCTTTAGCTTTGACGTTCGGGTCGCGTTTTGCTTGATGTTATTGTTATTTAAGTGCGGCTTTATGTAATTTTTATTCGCAATCTACTTGCACTTCTGACTCTTTTGCCACTTCTTAACGCTTTTTCAAGCCCTTCAACTGCGTTCGTATAACAAAGCTAAAATCGTCATAAAAACGCGCAGAATGGCAGGAACTAAAATCATGTGAGCGAAAATGAATGACAGGAGCGTGTCATAATTTATATAGAGACATAATTTAGGAAGCAGTGAAGATAATGAAATTTTATTTGAATTTATTGAAAACAATCTTCAATGAAATTTTTATTGGCTTCGGCACACAGAATGAGTTTAGTTGGTTAAAAAAAAAAAAACTAATCAAACGATATGATCATGGCAGGTATATACGCTTTAAAATTTAAGTTGAATATCGAAACTTTTATAGATTCTAAGCGATTTGATGCAGAAAATTCTTAGATCTTTAGGTCAGCTTGGTAAACTGGATGTGATGCCAAGCGCCAGCTTCACAGTAATAATAGCGCGACACACGGCAAAGTTTTGACTATTTATCAACTTTAAATTTAATTGCTTTCCATTTTTAATAAAAACATAGTTTAAGCTTCAACGAAAACCATCAAATCTAATGTTGCAAACTTCCTATAAAATTTAAAAGAATTCATAAAATCTCCCACAAAGTTTCAAACTTTTTAAACAAAGCTTTAAAAAAAATTCAATTATGCAGTTTTATAGCCCATTAAGTTATGATCCAATAAAATTTTTGCAATAACTGTTAACTGGCGGGCTTGTGCATTTTCGTCATCTAAAAAAATATCCAGTATTCGTTGTACGATGATCGTTTGAAACACCCGTGCATAGTCAGAGAGATGGCACTACTGGCGCGTATCGATCTTAAGTTTCGTTAGTAGCACCTCTTGGAATAACACACACCAATTTTAATCCAAATCGGTATATTTCATTGGCGTTTGGCACTCGTTTGAATCGGAGAAGTCGAGGAAGTCGAGTGATTTTCCTGCTTACTCATGGCAACGCACCAGCTCACGCCACGGCAGTTGTGGTCGCCAGATTAATTGAAATAGAGTTCCAACACATTTCACATCCCAACTTTTCTCAACACTGGGCTACCTCGGTCGGCTATTTGTTCACCAACAATTAAGTAGTTTTTAATTTTGCAAATAAATATTTAAAATGTTGCACTATGTCACGCTGCTATTATTGTGAACAGAAGTGTCGATTCGAAAAAATACTTACAGACTGATTTGAGAAAAACCTTTTTCGGTGAAAATTGTTTAGAAGTGAGGCAAAAAATTCCAAGAAATTGCAAGATCACAAAGAATTCTGCCTGAAAAAATTAAAAAATACTCAACTTTTCTGGTAAAAATCATTACTTAAATGGCTCACAACTAGAACACAAGCTTGAAACTATGCTTGTAAGAACAAAACAACCAGCCATTCGAGTGAATATCGTACCTAAGGTGAACAAAGACCGAAAATCCTGTATCAGAACTGCTTGAAATTCCGGCTCTTGTTAACAGTTTTCTTCGCTTACTGTGGCGCGTTGTACTCGAAAATATTTCTTTGCAATATATGCTACGTTCGACTAAGTACGCAATCCAAGAATAAAGTCTGCTCTCCACGCACGCAAGCCAAACTTTATAAGCATCCTCAAAATTTCCACAGAAGAACGAGTAATGACGATATCCCATGAAGTGGCGCTTTCAGTATTCGAGAAAGAGATTATCTGAAGGGTGTATTTATTCTACGCGCTGGCTAAGGCAAAAATCGCAGAGAATTGGACTATGTGAATCTTACTTTGTGAATAAAAAGGTATCTACACTTTGGAAATACCAAGTAGTGAAGGTCTTGTCTAGACTTTAATTTTCTAGTTGCGCTAATTAGCAGTTAGTTCTAAAGAAGATGAGGTTAGCGCTCGACCAAAATCATTTGGATAATTACAGTGTCAATTAACAAGAAGAGGAAGGCAATTAAAGTACAAGGTTACCGAGAAACCTGTCCTAGCTGCTTCAGGCATGCACTCATAAAGAGTCTCTCGACCGCTAAAAAATGTTCAACCGATCACCCTCGACTGTTCAAATTATGCCAGGTAGTAAACGGGTAGTGTTTGGTATTGATACTTCGTTATGTTGGACTACATGCAGAGTGCTATTCTACTATTCTTTGAATATCATGGCTTTTTGGGTAACTAAGAAGACGCATAAAGTTTTTTCTAATTACGGTCGCCCTTCGGCAGACAATGGCGAAGCTCCGAGTGTATTTCTGCCATGAAAAAGCTCCACATAAAAATTATCTGCCATTCGGAGTTGGCTTGAAACTGTAGGTCCCGCCATTTGTGGAACAACATCAAGACGCACAGCACAAATAGGAGGAGGAGCTCGGCCAAACACCCAGAAATAATACAGGCGCCACTTATATATATGTATAAGAAGTCGCACTAGCATTTAAAATAATTTGCAGAATAGTTTCAATACAAAAATGTATTTGAAGTAGGAAACAATTAGTGGATAATCGTAACTCTAATTCTTGCTTAATTCACATTTTATTGATGGCTTATTTTCCTTGACGTACCCTCTAACTAAATGTAGAAAAAACAGCACCCTTGAACTAACATTTAAAAAGTGTCAGCACAGGCAGGAAAAAACATTTTATTTTAATAATCTTTAAAATCAAATAGCTTGAAAACCGTACAGTTTTGTAACCAAATTAATCGAAAATTACCTAAATAATAATTCCCTTAATTATCTAAGACGACTTGTCCGGTAAACCTGCTTGCAAAGACAAGTGGTGCCCAAAATTGAAATTTATTCGAATGCTTAAATTTGTCAAATCCAAATAAATTTATCTCTTCGAAATTCCATTAAAAATGGAGTTGCAGATTAGATACGTATTCATTTTTTACTGTAAAAGTAAACTTTTTCTCTGACTATACTAATCTACTGAGTTACACTAATCTACTCTCTATTCGCGCATGTGCCCTCCTCCACTAGTCTATCAGGAGCCACACTCATCTGTAATCATTACAACGCGCCTGCAGAGTTTTATTGCCTTCAATGCGTTTACGACATTTTTGTTTGGCTTTGCGTGAGAGTCACTTTAGTGCCACTGAAAATCATTGGAGCTGTGGGGAGGCGACAGCGTAATGGCTATAAGTACCATCGAGTCTCTATTTGAATGCGCACTTGATATGCTGATGATATTACAATTCGCATGCATACATACATACAAACCTGCATACACACATACATACTTGCGTGCACTGCAACTTCCCGTCCGACTGTTTTTGCTGTTTTATTGCTCACTTTGGTATATTTTAGGGTTTTTTTATTGTTTTAATTTAAATTCTGCTAACAGCGCAGTTTTCGTTGCTCATATCTCCCAATAAGCGAGTAAAAATGGTTTGTTCGACCTTTGCGAAATTTGCAATTCGCAAGTTGATTTAGAGGGACATTTGTAACTTAATCCAAAACAATTTAAAACAACAAACGTTTTTAAATTTACACCGTCTTCTTTCTTACTTCAGTATACGCGGAATTTCCATATTTTTTAGAATTCTGGCTGCTAACTGACATTTCGAAATTCTTTTAAAAAAATGTTGTCGTGCCCATGACTGACAACGATTTACTGTAATTGAACTCTAAAAAATGTTTTAATAAAAAAGTATTTTAATTAAAAAAATGTCTAATAAACAATATTTAAAACTTTTAATAAAAAAACTATATCAATAAAAAACAAAAAAACTTTAATAAAAATAATATTCACAAAAAAAATATTTGAATAAAATAAATGTTTAGTGAAAAAAATATTTTAAGAAAAAGTCTTTTAATAAAAACAATATATTCATAAAATAACTATTTACAAAAAAACATTAATAATAAAAACACTGGTTAATAAAAAAATATATTTAAAAAAAAAAACTTTTAACAAAAAAAAATATTTTAATACATGGCACACATATCGGTTTTCGGAAGTGTGTTTAAAACAGTTGAATTTTGTCGCATTAAGTCAAATTACACTGGGTGACAAAAAAAAATGTTTGATAAAAAAACTAATAGGACTATGAATAAGTTCGTGCGGTTTTTTTTCGAAATTTGAAACTTTATTGACGTAAAATGGTTACAAATTTAATATTCAAAATATTGTCCATCGCTTACTACTACTTTTTCCCATCTTTCTGGCAATTCACGGATTCCCTTTGTGAAAAATTCGGTCGGTTTTGCCGCAATCCACGAATCGATCCATTTTTTGACTTCATCGTAATTACGGAAGTGCTGGTCAGCCAGGCCATGTTGCATCGATCGGAAGAGATAGTAATCGGATGGCGCAAGGTCTGGACTATACGGCGGGTGGGGTAGGACATCCCATTTGAGCGTTTCTAAGTATGTTTTGACCACTTGTGCAACATGTGGCCGAGCATTGTCATGTTGCAAAATAACTTTGTCGTGTCTATCGGCGTATTGCGGCCGTTTTTCTCGCAGTGCTCGGCTCAAACGCATCAATTGTCGTCGGTAGACATCCCCCGTAATCGTTTCATTCGGTTTCAGTAGCTCATAATACACAACACCCAGCTGGTCCCACCAGATACACAGCATAACCTTCAGGCCATGAATATTCTGCGCCGACGTCGATGTTGAAGCATGGCCAGGGTATCCATACGTTGCCCGACGTTTTGGATTGTCGTAATGGACCCACTTTTCATCGCCAGTCACAATTCGATGCAAAAAACCCTTTCTTTTGTGCCGTTGAAGCAGTTGTTCGCATGCCATAAAACGGCGTTCAACGTCTCTTGGCTTCAATTCATACGGCACCCAATGGCCTACCTTTCGGATCATTCCCATGGCTTTTAAACGTTTGGAAATGGTTGATTGATCAACTCCCAAAGTTTTTGCAACCTCTTCTTGCGTTTGAGCCGGATCTTGATCGAGCAATTCCTCCAATTCGGTATCCATGAACTTTGGCGGCGCACCCTCGCGTTCTTCGTCTTCCAAGCCAAAATCACCACTTTTAAAGCGTGCAAACCACTTCTGGCACGTTCGCTCAGATAGAGCATGCTCACCATAAACTTCCACCAAGATACGATGACTTTCGGCTGCTTTTTTCTTCATATTAAAATAATGAAGAAGAATTCCCCGCAAAAACACATTATTTGGCACGAAATTCGACATTTTCAAGTGTGGTAAAAATATTGTTGTTTACGCTTCAAATAAAAAACTTATACTGACGTTTGTGCCTTACGACAGTAGCTCTCCAATGAATGTTTGGAAATGTGGATCGATGGAATAATAATCAAATTACGCCATCTGTCCATTCATAGTCCATTAAAAAAATATTAAAAAAAAAATATTTTAATAAAAAAATTGTGTAATAAAAAAATATTTTAACAAAACCGACATCTAATAAAAAAAATATTTTAATCAATGGCATACATATCGGTTTTCTGAAGTGTATTAAAAAAGATTGTATTTTGTCACATTAAGTCAAATTACACTGGGTGACAAAAAAAATGTTTTAATAAGAAAATATTTTAAGAAAAAACTTAAAAAAAAGAAATATTTTAACACAAACAAAAATTCATAAAAACAAACGTTTAATAAAAACAATATTTTAATAAAAAAAATTTGATAAAAAAATTTTAATAAAAGAAAATATTTTAATACAAAAAAAATTTAATAAAAGAAAATATTTTATTAGAAAAAATATTTAATAAATCTGGGACCCGAGCCCAATCCTAGAGTTTTTGGTAGATTGAAACATATACATATGTACAAGGTGACACGAAATTATTTATCCAATTTTTTTTTTGAATAACGTTTTTACTAAATAAAAAAAAATTATCATTAGTGATAAAAGTCTTTATTTCGACCTCGCTCCATTGCTTCTGCGTTTGTACACAGCAGATATTTAGGAAAATCATTAACTTTCGAATAGGTGATTAATTTTGTTCCATCTTTTACATACCCATAACTTTACATTTATTGTAAACTATTTTGCCTAGTGAAAAAGCTTTATGAGCACTCAAACGAGAGCAGTTAGCTGCTTACTGTAGCATGTAAAATAAAATATGGAATACCAGTAGGTAAGGAATGCCGGAGCAAAAAGATGAGACATACCATAAATTTCAAACTCTTGTAAATTTTTCATAATAAAAGATGTACCATATATTATAGTCATGTTTTAAGGCGAAATAAAAAGGGTTAACTGTTTTGAAATTTATTATAACCAAAGCTAAATTGCAAGAGACTGCAAAATGCAGTGGGATTTTGGCATTTTTTCGAGATTTTTTTTTGTTGTTTTTTTTGACGGCGTTTTACTTTTTCTTCGATATTAAAAACTTCGAGCATGCACTTTGTATGGACAACAGACGAGACACTTCTGCCAAAAAAAAATTTCAAAAATTTCTTATCAGTTGAAACTTGCACTTTTTTATACTAAAATGCAATGACTGGTAAAACTGCATAGCTAGAAAAATTATAAAAATACTGGTTAAATTGGGAAACTTTTCATTTTTACAAAAATTTGTACAATGTTTGAAATTTCGCGCTATATAGTTTTTGTTATTGTATGAATTATATTTTTATGAAAAAGCTACTGATTTGCTTAAAGTGTTGCAACGGGGTTGTGTATGAAAAAGAATCGCAGGGGCACGGGATTGAGGTAGGGTATACATTGTGTAAAATAAGTACCCGGAATTTATAATTTAAACTCTCCCGGGAATACCTGACACTTCAAATTTGGTTTTTTCATGTTGGTACACATGTCCTTGAATGCACAAGCCTTATTAGAACGGGATCTATTACTTAGTGTGTTTTATTCTGCAGTCAAAGTGAGTTGATCTTTTGTTTACTTGGCGAATTTTACTATGGATAAACTTGTGGAGCAGAGGGTTTGCATTAAATTTTGCGTTGCGAACAAAATTACGTGTGCCAATACATTAAATATGTTGCGGGAAGCCTATGGTGACTCGTGTTTATCCAAAACAGAAACCTACGAGTGGTACAAGACGTTCAAAGAGGGCCGTGAAGTGGTAGAAGATTTGCCTCGCTCCGGACGACCATTGATCGTTACGACCGACGAAAACGTCGAAGAAATTAAGAAAATTATATTTGAAAATCGTCGTTTGAGTACCAGAGAGATCGGTCGTGAGCTTAACATCTCTCACATGACCGCTCAGAACATTTTGACTGGTGTGTTGGGCATGCGCCGCGTCGCCGCTCGGCTTGTTCCGAAAGAGCTCAATTTTTTGCAAAAAGGGCATCGGAAGGAGGTCTCTGAAGACATGGTTTCCCGAGCTAATACGGACCCTACGTTCATGAAACGCATAATAACTGGTGATGAGACATGGGTCTACGAGTACGATATGCAAACCAGTCAGCAATCGTCTTCGGGGAAGGCGTTTTGAGTCGATTGAAGACATTAAAAAAAATTCGCTAAAGGAGCTGAAGGCCATCCCGGCGCCGGCCTACCAGCGGGCCATGGATGACTGGGTTGTTCGTTGGAATATTTGTATCGGCTCAAAAGGAGCCTATTTTGAAGGCGATCCAACAAATAATGATGAATAATATGAAAAAATGTGTTTTTTTTTAATTCCGGGTACTTATTTTACACAATGTATAATGGTTTGCCGGAAAAAACTGTTTTATGGTCGATCTTTTGATTCTGGTCTGTGCTACGACTACTAACATATCGTTCAACTTTGATTATTTCTATTATTTCTCTGACTTTATCGACATTTCCTTTAACATCCAAAATGCATGAACGAAATCGACGAAACCAAAATTGCACGTAATTAGCTCTTACAGTACCGGCACCATGAAAACCATTCACAGTTTCAGCTTGTATTTTCGATTTTATTGAAGGAAAACTGTAAAATGTACCGACTTTTCCTTTTGTTGACTTCCATTATTACACAAAAAAAAAAAACAAAGAAAGATTTTTTTAGTGTGAAATGTCACCTTCACAACGAGCATAAAGTTTAAACTGTTTGATTGATACTTTACAAGATATCGATCACTACACCCATCTACCAAGAAAATAATACATTTTATTTTTCAACCGAAAAGTTTGGTTTTTGGCTTTAAGTCTCGAAGAATTCTGTATATAAAATATTTTCTACTTGTCTATAATACATAGGAAGAAGTGTATGCCAAGAATCTCGTTTTTTTTGTTACACAGTGTTGCTAATGAATTAATTTTTAAAATTTATTTATTTCGTCCTGATTTTCTTATTTTTAAGAACAAAATTAAAAAAAAAAAAACTAAAAGCCAAAAAAATTATTTGTGGCATTTCGAAGAGGCTCACTGGTGACTGGTGAATCATACTTTAGGGCAAAATCATCAACTAGAGTTTTCTCAAGTTGAAAAACAAAATTTGTTCCATAAAAAAGTGTATTTTTATTAAAAATGCAGGATTCTCAATTGGGCTTGTAATTGAGGCTGAACGTTTGAGATTTCCATAAAAAGATTTAAAAGTCGAACAGATTTCACATTTAAGCAGCTAAACTTCAAAATATACCTTGAGAATGGTATGGGTTGCACCGCTTATGCGCTTTATGTACTGCGACCAGTTTGATCTATTGTGCGGGCGCACAATAGGGCTTAGTTTTAATTATTTAGCTTTGCGAGGAATCGAACCAACATTTGTAAATCTTCATCCTCTAGTAGGTACAAGCACAGGATTCTTTACCTCCTGTGACCTAATGCTTCACAATATACAGATGTCGATAGGAACTCTCAAGAAAAATTACGCTGATATCCTTTAAGTAACTTGATCTTATAGTCAGTAGCAATGGATCAATTCGCAATTGCATTTCCTGCGGCGATTTGAAAACTACCTTGGTACTCAAATCAACCTCAACTAATCTTGATCCCAAATGCTTATTGGGCACTTATTTGATTTTAGTTTTTTTTTTTTCAATTCAACCCTGCCTTGCCAACTGTTTTTGGAATCATTAGAAGCAAATTGCCTGCTGAATTTTATTAAATCTCTGATGGACAATTACATAAACACACAACAAGTTTTGCACACTTTTATGTATTGTATATATCTAGCAAATAAAGATTACAAAAATAACTGTAATCGTTATTGTTATATTTGCAAATGATGTGTAAATAAGTTGGCAATTTGTAACTTGCGATAAGAAATTCGGTTGCTCATACGCCCCATCCACACTTCAAATATGATGTCTGTAGCGCATAATAACTGACCGGCAATTAGTGCAGGTATTCTATTACAGCTATTCATACGGCTATATTGGTGAAACACTCTGCCTACTGCTGCTTTATTTTTGCATCTATTAGCTGTTGGTAAAGATTGTAAAATTTCCAATATTCTTGCAAATATTTATAGAAACTATCGCCGCATGGGCTGCTCTACTATTCTGGTACTTTGTATCATTTGAATATTTTAAATATTTATTTTGTGTTACTTGCCTCGGTTAAAGGACTTGCAATTTTCCTGGAATTTCTACTACTTTATTTGGCAAAGCTAGATTTTATATAATATATTTTTAGTAAAAAGTTGCAACGTACAACCTCTGATATGCCATGCACAAGCGCTCAGTTTCAATTCAGTCAACAAATATTGCTTAAATAAATAGCAGGTTGTGTATTAACTAACTCTCGTATTTAGCTTGTGCGTTTATTCATAAGTCCGCAATATTTTGTCAACAAATTGAAGTCACAACAAAAATGTGTTGGGTTTTTAATATCCGCTTTCAGTTTTAGTTTTCGAATATTCCCTCAAGTCTTTGCAATTTTATATTTCTCCACATGCGTGCATGTTTGCGTGTGTGCACGTATTTAATAGGAATGCATTTAACTTGGAATTTATAATGGGAATCTCAAAATCTCAGCTTTTTTAGAAAGCAGAAAAATTTCCTTGATTGGAAATGATACTAAATATTTGCTATTCATATCGAAAATAAAATATGCTATTATGCTATAGATTGTTTGCACTGATGAAATATTGTTGGCCAATAAACTGGCATTTTCATAAATTGCTCCGATGTATGCGCAATAATTAAATCATCCAAATATAGGTTTCTTTCAAATAATAAAATAAAATGTGCAAAAATAATTTTTTGTTCACATGTCACTTACCTCAGTTGGCTTCAGTAGGACTAAGTTCAAACAGGCACCTGATTGAGACTTAAGAATATTTCAGCATTTTAAGCCTAAATTGTCATCCCTTTTACATTCCACACAAAAATGTATACAATTAATTTTCATTCTAACTTAATTGGCAATTAATGTGCGTCTGATTTTCATGCAACCCATTTCATAAGAAGAGCAAAGTGCCAACGAAAACACGAAACTTCATGAAAGAAACAATAAATTAATCAAAATAAATTAAATTACTTCAAAATAAAACGAGAAAAAACAAAACAATGCTTTTTCGATAAAAGTATACATGAAATTCCCGGAAAATCATAAAACTCAAAATACAAGTATATTGCTCAAAAGTGATATCGTCGCCTTCAAAGAACTCCCCATCAACTGCAAACCACTTATGCCAGCGTTTGGTCCAGCTCCCGAAACATTTCTCGAGCCCTATTTTCAGTATAGCCATCAGAGGCGTGTGAATGAATTTTTTTTTAACATAATTAATTCTATACAATAATAAAGGTCACATTAACCCAGTTTCAAACTTTGTATAAGATTTACAGAAATTCGACAAACTTTCATCTGAATTTTCAACTTTTTAATCGGAGGTTTTAAAAACAATGTTGGTACAAAATTTTATAGCTCACTAAATTTAATTCCGACAAGAGAAAAGTTTTAAGTGACTAATAACTATTCTTGCTTTTGGATATCTTTTTCCTTCATTGCATGATGAAAATACGCAACACCATCAAGGAAAAATTTTTTACAAAATTATAGAGAATTTTCCGCCTCTTCTAACTTGCACTTTGTTATACTACAATAAAAGAGGATGTGCAGGTGCATACACAATATTCGAGAAAATCTAGAAATTCTCAAAAAAGTGTAAAATTGTGATAATTATTTGATAACCGCTAAAACATGTCACAAAATTCTGAACTTGAAATTTTGTGGTTTTTGTTATAGAATTAATATATAATATTTTTATGAAAAAACAGCTAAAATTCATTTGAATAAAAAAAATAGTCAACATTTATCAATATAAGGTGATCGTATACCTACTGGCCGCCGTAGCCGAATGGGTTGGTGCATGATTACCATTCGGAATTCACAGAGGGAACGTCGGTTCGAATCTCGGTGAAACACCAAAATTAAGAGAAAAAAAATATTCTAATAGCGGTCGCCGCTCGGTACGCAATGGCAAACCTCCGAGTTTATTTCTTTCAATACATAACTGAATAGTCCCAAGCGTAACTCGTAAATGGCACCAGTTTTATTGCAATCACCTCTTTTTCAAACAAAAAACCAACCTTAAAAAGAACGATAGTAATAAGTATCACTATGCTAAGGGGGATATGGCAACTGTTTGCCAAACGGAAGTTTTTGCCATCCTCAAAGTATCCGAAAGGATAATCGAGAGGAGATGGAGCGGGAAACAGATTGGAATTTTTGAGTGGCAGTCAGGCTGCATTGAAGGTCCTCCAGAACGCGAAGCAAACCTCAAAGATTGTTCAAGAATGTAAGAAGAAGCTTAATTCTGTCGCAAGACAAAACAGGCTTGTACTTATATGGGTTCCAGGACACTCCGGTGTTCAAGGAAACGAAATTGCCGATGAATTGGCCAACCGTGGATCAGCGGTTCCCCCACAAGGGTCAGAGCCAATAATCGGAATCAGTTCCGCAGGAATCATGAATTGCATCAGAGATTATGTAGGCAATCTACATAAAGAACGATGGTCCGGTCTAGAACCCTGCAGAACTGCAAAGTATTTTGTGACAAGTCCGAACAGAAAACTATCAAACTTTCTACTAAAACTTGGAAAGAAAGACGTTCGGTTGATGGTCGTTATCATTACAGGACACTACCCATGGGGTCAGCATATGAGCACCATTGGAATCATTGAGGACGAAATGTGCCTGTCGTACTTGGAGGAGGCGGATAGCACTGAGCGCTTTCTCTGTGAGTGTCCAGCCTTTGCTAGAGCGAGTTTTGGGTTCCGATGTCGTGAGAATGAGTAATATTCGTTCTTTAAAACTGAAGGATATCTACAGATTTGACACAGAGAATCTGGAAACCTCTCACCGGACTAACTACCTTTATCTCTGCCTCTATTTTTTCCTATGTCTTTCTCTGATACTTTTTTAATTCCCTCCATGACTATCTACCATCTTTCCATAGCTTTAAATACAATGGGCTTTTTAGCCTGAGTGTTTAGGATCTACCAAATCTCCTTGTTCTCCTTGGCTCGACCTTTTCAAATTTCAATTTCAACCTTAAAAAGACAGTTGGTAAAATTCCATGTTATTATATTCATTAGTTCATAAGTTATTATATTACAAGAGTGATGCTACTTTTGTTATTCTCAAGACAAAGGATAAAAAAAAAAATTCGTATTTTAATTTTTTTTTTTCGTTTCTTGATGGGAAAACATGCCACTGAAGCAAAGCAATGGCTTCAAAAGTGTTATGGGTAACACCAGAAATCATCAAAAAAATCCACAAAATCGTTTTGAATGATCAAAAAGTGAAGTTTCGTGAGTTATCTCACACCATAAAGATATCAGCAGAACGCGTTGGCTTTAAATTGTATGAGCATTGAATTTTGAGAAAACTCTGTTCAAAGTGGGTGCCGCGTTTGCTCACTGTTGACCAAAAACAAAAACGTGTTGATGGTTCTGAGCAGTATTTGGCCTGGTTTAAACGTAATGAACCCAATTTTGGCATCTATATGTGACCGCGGATGACATGACACCCATCACTTAACTCCGGAATCAAAACGATCGTCATCTGAGTGGACAGCACCTGGCGAACCTCGTTCAAAGCGCCCGAAGGCTCAAAAATCCACTGGAAAGGTTATGGCCTCGGTATTTTTGGATGTGCGTAATATCCATCCATGCAATATTCATCGACTATCTTGAGAAGTGAAATATCATCAACAGCGAATATTAGTTATATAGCGTTATTGAAGCGTTTGAAGGTCGAAATTGGAAAGAAACGACCGCATATGGCAAAGAAAAAATTTGGTTTCATGAAGACAACGCACTGCGCAACAAGCCAATCACAACAATGGCAACCATGGCCATGAATTGAGCTTCGAATCGCTTCCACATCTACCGTATTCGACTCTTCGCAGATCTAAAAAAAGGTGCACGTTGGTAAGGAATTTCGCTCGAATGAAGAGGCTATCGCTGAAACGGAGACCTATTTTGAGGAGAAAGATAAATCATTCTGCAAAAGTGGTATTGAAATGTTAGAGCGGCGCTGGAGTGATTGCATTATTCTTAATGGAAATTACGTTAATGAATAACGCTAATTTTGAACAAACAAAAAAAAACGAATTTTCATTGTTAGGCTCGGAACTTTCCAGCCTAAGTGTCATGTCACTCACTTCATAATGATCTTGTTACTTCGTAATCTGCCTCAACCAAAGCAGAAGCAAATTGGTAATTGTTGTATAACAGAATTAAACGATTTTCATATTGTTCTCAATTTCCAGATGCCTTTAACAAAATAAGCTGGAGTTGATCATGTTGACATAAGTTCTGAAAACGGCTTGCCAAAAGTTCTCCAAATGCCACTTAATATAAACTATTTGAGCACTCAGCTGATTGCGCCTGCTTATCAATTTTACCTCTAGGCGCTGGTGTTCATTAAGATGAATTATGGAATGCATGAGCTTTAGTGGTATTATACGCATATGATTGCATGCAGCAGCAAGGATAACCAAGGTGTCCTTGTTTCCGGCATATCTTATGCCCATTTGCACATTTGGTAATGCCAAATTATTGCACATAATTTTCCAGGCCATTTGCATATCTTATTGAACACGCATAAGGAGGAAGCATAATACTCCTTCTCATTGGCATAAATGAATGGGGCAATGGTTAAGGCACTTGTGTGTTAATCATAAAGGAATGTATGTATGTATGTATGTGCGCATATCGTCACATTAATAAACACCCAATGGCCCAGAACTGAAACTCCAATAAGCATTTTCACAGTGCCATAAAATGACATTAATACCACAGCCTTGTCTTGGAGTGCTCGAATCAGCTGACTACGGTCAGTGATTGCTGTGGACAAAGGCAAGATGGACGACCATATGAGCGGTGGTCTGGCACGCACGTGCACGTTACTCATCCGATTATGCGGTACTTTCAAACAATGCTCACAATAGTATTGCAAACAATGATGGCGATGAGGACAATAGTACGAATATTGTTGTTCTAGATATTTTCGTCCGCATTTTCAGGTGATGTTGTTGATGCGCTGAAAACTACCAGTGGAAAATATGTGCCGACGCATGTCGAGTGAATGGCGCAATATGCTATGATTTTTAATGGCAGTTTGAGGCTGCTGCATACGCACTCTATGCGCATTTAGCCCATTTACTTGGAATGTGTGCGTGGCTTCTAATTAGTTGTAGAGCACAACTGTGTGACAGCTAATCGAGTGCAGCAATGCAAAATGACGCCAAAGGGTATGCAATGAAAAAGTAGAATTACTTTGTGCCGCTATTTGTTTGCGTGTGTGTGTGTTTTGCGATAAAAACCTATTTGCTTATATGAAAATGTATATGTATATGCATACATATCTACCTTTGCCAGCTGATTAAAATCATTTCGTTTTGTGAGCGAACCCATGCGACAGCGCGCATGTCTGTCACTCAAGCGGTGATGAAATGTAATGAAAAAGTCATAACGCGTGCAAATTAAAGCAGTCGGGCAATATTGGCAATTTGTAAAGGGATGTGCTGATTCTGCAGTACCCTACTTCAAGCCATTTTTATTAGTTTTTATTGCAAAATTACAAGAAAAAATTTACCCGTTTGTAAATTTTTGAATTTTAACAATTCTTTTTAAAATAAAAATCACTGCATTGTGAGCCTTAATACTAGCAATACCGTAATTTGTAATTGTCTAGATAGACCAACATTTTGCTATTGTGTTTTGATTCTCTATGCGTTTTATTTATTTTTAAATTAAAGTCACATAAAAAATTGTATTATTATACAGCAAAAAAGTAACTAAGCATTGAAAAGTAAATGTTTAGTGCATTGTTGACATTTGAACGTTTTTTTTTTCAAAAATGTGTAATTTACCATTTTGGTCTTTCTAGTGGGAAATGTAGTTCTACCAACAGTAAAGAGAAATCTCCCTTAACCGGGTCTTATAACACCAGCGACTTATCACTAACATTTTGGCAAATTATCGATGATGGCGCAACGTTATGCGTTTCGCGAACTTGATAATTGAAAGTCACTCAACAGAATCTTGATAAGTAAGATAGCAATCGAAATCGTTGATCAGAGTTGTTCCAAAATTGGTAAATGCGGATAAGTCAAAAGTTATGCAAAATATTGAAATTGATAAACACTTCTTCACACCAATGATTTATACGTATCACTTATCATCTTTCGTTTTGCTAATTTTTACATTATAACACATGATTTGAAAAGTCCCTGGCCAAACAAAGCAAACTCGTTTTTTTTTTTGTTGTTCAAAATTTGTTTTATTCATTAACGTAATTTCGATCAAGAATAACGCAATCTTTCCAGCGTCGCTATAACATTTCAATACCACTTTTGTAGAACGATTTCAGTTTCAGCGATAGCCTCTTCATTCGAGCGAAATTCCTTACCGGAACCGAGCGAGGTTCCCTTTTTATATCTGCGGACAGTCAGTAGACGCTTGGGGGCTGAATCTGGGGAAAAAGGTGGATGTGGAAGCAATTCGGAGTTCAACTCACGGCCATGTGTGCTTTGTGTTCATGAAAGCAAACTTTTTTCTTTGCCATATGTGGACGTTTCTTTGCAATTTCGGCCTTCAACCGCTCCAATAACAATATGTATTATTCGCTGTGGAAGATATTTCACTTCTCCAGATAGTCGTGAAATATATTACATGGATGGATATTACGCATATCCAAAAATACCGAGGTCATAACCTTTCCTTTTTCTAATAGCGGTCTCCCCTCGGCAGGCAATGGCAAACACCCGAGTGTATTTCTGCCATGAAAAAGCTCCTCATAAAAATATCTGCCGTTCGGAGTCGGCTTGAAACTGTAGGTCCCTCCATTTGTGGAACAACATCAAGGCGCACACCACAAATACGAGGAGGAGCTCAGCCAAACACCCAAAAAGGGTATACGCGCCAATTATATATATATACAATATATATATAGGGTTTTTCAGTAAGAGCGCTTCAACTTTTGAACTTTTTTGAATAAAACACAAACGGTTTGACTTTTTTAACTAATTTTTTTTTTATTATCGAGTTTGAACATATACATTTAAGTATGAAATTCGATTTCTTTTGTATGACCACCGCGTGCACGTTTTACGAAGTCCAATCGTTGAACCAAATTTTCGACCACTCTTTTGCATAAATCGGCCGAAATTCCAGCAATTTCGCGTTCAATATTGGCTCTGAGCTCACAAATCGTCGCCGGCTTGTTATTGTAGACCAATGACTTCACATAACCCCAAAACGGGACGGCTTGTTAAATAGACCGTAAAATGGCCGTAATGCTCATAAAGTAGCAGCAACAGAACGATTATTTTCATAAAAAATTTGCACTATTTGCAATCGTTGCTCAAGTGTGTAGCGTTCCATGATGAAATGTATACTAATGAAGTTTACAAATGACAAGCGAAAAATAAAAAAATATCGGAAAAAAGTTGAAGCGCACCTATTGAGTAACCCTATATAACCTTTCCAGCGGATTGTTGAGCCTTCGAAGACTCGCCCATTGCTGTCCACTCAGATCACCATCGTTTTGATTCCGGATTCCGGATCATCTACGGTCACATATAGATGCAAGAATTCCAGTTTATTGCGTTTAAACCTGGCCAAATACTGCTCAGAATCATCAACACGTTTTTGTTTTTGGTCAACAGTGAGCGAAGGGGGCACTTTGAACAGAGTTTTCTCAAAGTCCAATGCTCATGAAATATAAAGCCAACGTATTCTTCTGATATCTTTACTGTGTAAGATAACTCACGTAACCTCACTTTTCGATCACTGAAAAGGATTTTATGGATTTTGTTTTATGTTTTCTGGTGTTACCGCCTCATTTGGACGTCCACTGCGTTGTGCATCATCGGTGCCTCTACGACCACGTTTGCTGACTTCAAACCATCGTTTTATTGTGGTTTCGGTTGGTTGCCCCATGAAGAAGTAGTATAAAATTAAAACACGAAATTATTTTTGGAAATAACAAAAATAATGTCACTCTTCGCCCAATAACTCACGAATAATGAATAGAATATCATGAAATTTTAACAGCTGCCCTTTTTTCGGCTACGTCGGCCGCCGTAAAAATATAGAAAGTAAAAAACAAAATTTAAATGCAAAACTCTTGTTGCCTTTTAATCCAATTCTGCATTCAAATTGAACCACTTTTAGCCTTGTTCTCTCCCCCCTCCCTATCACGCACAAATAAATACCATACACGGCATCATTTTTCCTCGCAAGAAACTAAAATTGTCTTCAACTTCACTCTTATGTGGCGAAATACGTTTCAACCGATTGCTTCAATTTGTATACCGTCTGTGGTCTGCCTAACCGACGCACAAATATTCACCTACACCAACCATAATCACTATCGAGGGTAGTGTAACCAGAGTATAAAAAAAGTAAAACTAAATAAAACTGTGTGAATAATTGAATTTAAAGATTTATTATATTTATAACATTTATGTTTTACTTATATAATTACAAACATCGTATTTTAATTAGAAGAGGCTAGAAAAATCTCAGTAAGGAAAAACTAAAACTCCGAGGCTGGCGCACAAAAAAGTGTTAAGTGAAGTAACGAAAATGGTAATCTGGGCAAACTGTTCACCGATTAAGCTAGGGTGGCGTCACGAAATTCAGATATTGTCAAGTAAGCTGAGAGCAAAGTAACGGGACCACGATAGGCGCGTTATGCTCTCCATCGTGGGAAAAGTGTTTAAGACTACCACGCAAGAAGAAATTTAAAAAAATCAATGCGACTTTTGCTTCACTTGAAACAAGCACTTTGTTCTATCTGAATTGAGTGGACTATAAAACTGCACATTTTCAATTTTTCTAAAGTTTCTGTTTAAAAATGTGAAATATTGATAAATATTTTTTTTCAATTTTTTTCAATTCCACAAAATTTGAAATTTGGTTTTCGTAGGAGAATAAGAAAGTAGTTTAAATTAAATAAGCAACATAAAAAAAGAAAATGTCACTACTTGCCAATAACTCCTAGTGGAACAATTATTTCACGCAGTGTTTGTAAGTTAATATCTTCGTTGCAATTTAATGCAATCCATTCGCAATGGCGCTGCATACCCAGGTTGTCGCCTCGTTCTGTAGCGCACATGAATCACATTTTATGGCTGCGCATAATTTACATACACACGCCTTCGCTACCACTCAAGCGTACATACATTTTTTATATGCCTCTTCACTACAACTGTGGCCTGCAGCTGTCGCATTTAAAAGCTCACACACAGTTAATTTAAAATGTCACCATTAATTAAAGGTAAATGCAAATGAATGTCGAAAGCGATAATGATCAAATAAGCAGTGCAGATTAATACGAGTGCATATGTATATGTGTACCTATATATGTACTCGTATAAGAGGTTTGCTCAAAAAAAGGTGTATTATTTTCCACGAAAAATATTTATTTACATACCCGTCTGTGTTCTTTGTTTACGCGAGTTGGGTTAAATTCCATTGTCGCATGTAAACAACCTCTTCAAATGATCGCGATTCTTTTTCCCCAAGCTATTAAGCTCAATAAACTATCAAAAGGTGATTAGCTGCACTTAGTTAATATGTGCGGCTAACAGGCCTTACGAGCGCTCGAACTCAAATATATTCGGCCGCAAATGAGCTCACCCAGAAGCTCAGCTAACACTGCCGCTATTTGTGGTTCCCCCACTTATCCTAGGCTACTCATCCCTTTTCCTCACAGATATAATTGTAATGCACTAGTGACAGTACTTTTCAATCCTAGAAACACTTCTAATATCCACACTTTGGTATGGCCATGAGCACTTATGCTATATGTATATTATTGATCGTGTAATCCTCTGGTCGGAACTCACAATTAACTACGTCGAAGTAATCGAAGACAACTGTGAACCAAACTTGGCGTGCTTTTTGCAGTCTTAGTTTGTTATACACATCCACTGAGACGAGTGGTCTTGGGTTTCAAAAGCTTAATAGTATAGACATGTTTGACCACCAGATATGTCCCTTTTGAGCAAATTTGAATCGTCGTTGCAGTAATTCAACACCTCCTACGCAATGCCCATGCAATGTTTATGTTGGTAAAAATGTAGGATTTTCGGAAGAAAAATCGTCAAACACACCAAAATTCGGCCTCTCTTTAGATTATATTAAGTTGGACTTGGTCGATCTTGTAGATCGCGCATAGTCCAGAAATTTAACCATAGTGATATCAAGTGTTTGTATGTAGAGTCGAGAGTTTGAGAACTGTATAGCTCGGCTTTAGTACACAGTTTAGATAATTTAAGTAGACTGATAATTTTTGGATCTGCCACACTTCCCAAAGTTGAAAATGATGCAGGACCTAATCAGTTTATTCATATGTTGCTCAGTGCACCGCAGTGGCAGAGTAGGAGTTTCAGATTTCCTCTCATGTTGCCTTCTTTACATATTGTCCATGTATCGTTCTGCACTAGCTTCAGTTTGGCCGCATACGATGGAGTGAGACAGTGTCCCGTCAGTATCCCTACTACATGTTTGCACTCTTTCCTAGGTAGAGACGAAATATATCCTGTAACCCTGACATTGCATGATTTTCGCAATCTTGCATGAGCTGGTTCTTTCCTATCTTGAGTTCACTTCTTGAACCATTGCCGCTCCAGCCGTTGTTTGCAGAGAGGTGATTTTACACCGGCTATGGTAGCTACAGGAGGAGTTGCGCCTGTTTTGGCTGTTATATATCAACTTTCTCTTTTTCTTCAATTCCCTTGTGTCCTAGAACCCAGCAGATGGTGGCTTGTTTCTCAGATCATAGCCCATCCAACCTGTTCTGGCTTTGTCATTCGTAGTGGGAGTTTTTCATTCCAGCTGCTATTCCTGTGATGGCTACCTGGCTGTCAATATAAAAGTTTATTGGAGAGTTCGGAGGGGTGTTCTCTGTGGTTCTCGTTGCTGCTCAGATCTCAATTTAGAAGGCACTGCAGTAGTCCGGTAATTTGTGTGACTGTTCATAGCCTAATTCCAAACAAAATATTGCGGCTTAAACACCCGCTTCCATTTTAAAATCGTCTGTGGATATGTTAAAAGTCCCTTTGAATTGGTAAAAAAAATACTGAAAATGTGAAATGGCCAATACTGTCAAATTATGTTGGCGGTATGAGCACCAACATAAGTACGAGGGGTGCCTTGTATATGTCGGGATTTGGCAACCCTGGTGTTGCAATCTGGCAACTGACAGCTGTATCGCAAAGTCTGACATTTTTTGGCTTTTACGTACTCAGAGCGTTTTGAAATACCAGCGCTATTTGTGTTGTTTACAGTAACTTAAAAGATTCATCTCGGCCCAAAAATGGAATTAAATCGTGAACATTTTCGTGCGATTATTTTTTACAACTTTCGACGTGGATTAACTCAGCAACATTGCATGGATGAACTTAATTCATTTTTTGGCAATGAAGCTCCATCAAGGACCAGTGTTTATCGATGGTATCGTGAATTCAATCGTGGTCGTAGTTCACTCTAAGACGAATTTCGTCAAGGTCGTCCAAAATCAGTTGTTGTTCCGAAAACCATTGATGCTGTGCGCGAACTGATATTGTAAGATCGACATGTGACCTATCGTGAGATTGAGACAATCTTAGGCATTAGTGGGACCAGCATACATTCAATATCGCATAAACATTTGGCTGTCAAAAAAATTTGTTCGCGTTGGATCCCACACAATTTGACAATCGCTCAAAAACAGGCTAGTGTCGATTGGTCGAAGGAAATGCTCAAAAAATACGATCGCGGGGCTTCGAAACACGTCTATGACATCGTGACAGGTGATGAATCATGGATTTATGCGTATGAGTCCGAAAGTAAACAGCAGTCGACTGTATGTGTGCTTCAAGATGACCAAATCCAACAAAAGTTGTTCGCGCACGAAGCACTTCCAAGCAAATGGTCGCCTGTTTTTTCGGAAAAACTGGACATGTCGCAGCCGTACCACTAGAACAAAGCAGAACAGTAAATTCTGAGTGGTACACAACCATTTGTTTGCCAGTTGTCTTCCAAGAAATTAGGAAAACCAATCGCCAAAGACGAATCACTCTTCACCAGGACAATGCGAGCCCTCACACATCGGCTCAAACAACTGCATTTTTGAGCACCCTAAACATCGAATTAATGGGTCATCCGCCGTATAGTCCTGACTTGGCACCGAATGACTTCTTTTTATTCCCGTACGTAAAAAACAAACTGAGAGGTCAACGTTTTTCGACACCTGAAGAAGCGGTTGCGGCATTCAGAATGCATGTTTTGGAGGTACCTCATTCAGAGTGGCAAAAGTGCTTCGAAAATTGGTTCAAACGCATGCAAAAGTGAATAGATCTTCATGGAGAATATTTTGAAAAACATAAAGTGATTTTCGATGATTAAAATTTGTTTTTGTTCTCTAATCCCGAAATATAAAAGGCACCCCTCGTAATTACCAAAACTTGAAAAAAATTGTATTTACTTAAATACACAAGGGCAGTTTTCCTAGTTTCTTATTTTCGACAAATTTTATCTCGTTGGCTGGTTGTATTCTTCCATATAAAAAATGTGAAGTAAAAGCAAAAAAAATTGCACAAACGCAACGCGATTTTCGAGTCACTTCAGACTTCTACCAAAATTCACGGAGGTATTAGACTGCATACAATTTTTTCTAAAAATTCTATAATAAAAATAATAATAAAATTCTAAAATAAAAAATAAAGTTTAAAACTTTGGAAGAAATTTATTGATTTTTGTTTAATTTGCACAAAATTTAAATATGAAATAATAAAAAATAAAAAATAAATGTATACGGATAAATTAGATTTTTATAGATACATTAGATTTATATGATTCTTGTTGTAGAATGAACTAATATATATTTGCATAATACATTATTCAAATTAAATAAGAAATACATACAAACATAATACAAAAAAATAGTGATATGATTGCTATTGTTGTTACCTGTGCTTTTGTGAGGTGAAGTCCAAAATAAACCAGACTGATGTCATAAAAATGTTTTTGATCGCGCCATCTTTTTAATGAGTTTGTGCGTTGGAAGTTACATTCCTAGCTGACTTCCAGCGAAAGCTTGGTGACATTCGGTTCAGTGGCAGTATGTTTGTGTCATCGGTACAAAAATGAGTTACGAACAAAGAGCTAACATCAAATTTTGTTTTAAAATCGGTAACACGTTTACCCAATCATTTGAATTGATGAAAAAAGTTTATGGCGATGAGTCAATGAGTGGTTTACACGTTTCAGAGATGGTTGCGAGGACATAAATGACAATGAAAAAAGAACAAACGGGCCGCCCAAAATCAGTAATCACCGAAAACTCCAGCGAAATTTTTCGTAAATTTATCAAAAATGAACCGAAATCATTGTTGAAGTTCATGGAATCGGAGTTGAATATCTCCAAAACATCGATTTATCGCTTTTTAGCTGATCATTTGGGCTTACGAAAGGTCTGTGTACGTTTCATCCCGCACAAGTGAACTGAGGGCCAAAAATTGCTCAGAATTCAACATTCAAAAGACTTCATGAAAAGGGCGAGAAAAGACGAGAACTTCCTTTACCATATTGGTGATGAAGCATGGTGTTTCCAACATGAACCTGAATCTAAGCACGAAAGTGCAAAATAGAAGGCCCCAGACGAGCCGCTACCCGAAACATCGCATTTCTGGAAGTCAAAAATCAAGTCAATGCTCCTTTGTTTTTACGATTCCAAGAGAATTGCCCACAAGCAGCTCGTGCCAATGAGCCAAATCGTCAATGCAATTTTCTATCTTGGCGTTTTGAAGCTTTTCTTGCATCGCATTCGTCGAATTCGCTCTGCATACGGCGAAGGAGGAAGTTGGCGCTTATTGCATGATAATGCACCATCTCATCGATCCACTCTTGTGATTGATTTTTTTACTAGAAATCGCATTTTAAACACCAATCACTCAGAGTATTCGCCTGATAATGCTCCCTGTGACTTCTACATATTCAGAAATTTGCATTTCGTTATGAACGGAAAACGTTTTGCGTCCATAGGGGTCATCCAAAAGGCTTTTACCGACATCCTGAAGGGCATTGAAGGACAATGACCTGAACCACTCTTTCGAAAAGCTTTTAGATCACGCAAAACAGTGTAACGAGGCCAGAAGGGGCTACTTTGAATAAATAAACTCAAAGTTAGCAGAACAGAGCTCCTGTCGTTTCTATTTTAGCTGAGTCTTCTTTATTTTGGACTTCACTTTGTATACATACGTAAATGTATTATATTATAAATTACGTGTTAAGTGCGTTCTTCTTCTTTAATATGTAACTGTAATCGCTTTACAGCTTTTGTTGTTTGTGATGTTCCTTCGTGATAATATCGTAACGAAAATATTGCTCTAGCAATTAAATGGTTTCGGTTTCAGTGGCTGTGGGGGTTTTTGTTGTTGTTGGTGCTGCTATTGTTGCCGCAAAGTTGCGTGTTTTGCGTTTTGCTGTAGTTTGTTCTATTTGCCGCCACCACATTTCGAGGTGTTAATGAAACTATCATGAAATAAATGTTATTATCTAATTTATCAAGTTGCTTTAGTTACAATATATCGCTTACGGTTGGGACACAATTTAATTGTCTAAATTTGTGGAAAGCGTTCAGGAAAGGTGCGAAGATGACAACTACTAAAAAACAGAACCGGACCGTGAAATCTGGGCACTTACGGAGAATAACAGTTGAATTTTGACGCAATCTAGTAGACTCTAAATATTCTTTTACACTTCTTGTTCCTTTTTTAAACTTCAAAACTTTTCTATGAAAGTAAATTTCTTTCTCCTAGAAAAACCATATAAATCGAAGACTCAAAATTTGTGCAAATTAAAAAAAAATCAACAATTTTCCATAATAAATTTTCAAAGAAATTTTAGGTGTGCAATTTTAAGCCAATCGATTCAAGTGTAAGTTACAAGTTTTTTTACAATTCATGTTGATTAATTTTCCTTTTTCTTGCATTTTCTCCGATTTTTTTTATACGGCAGAAAACATCGAACAGCGCGAGCAAAAGAAATTGTCAAAAATCTACAGATTTTGTTTAAAGGTGTGAAATCTTGCTAAAAATTTATTGAATTTACTTTTATATTTATACAAAATTCTAAGTTTGAATTTCTTGTTTAGTTAAATAGGCAGAAATGTCCATGCTTTCTTTCCTTTGTTGCGTACAAAATTCATAGCGTTGATGCCGTTTGTTGGCGGTACCGCAATAGAAGAGAAAATGCATTTATTCTTACGTGAGCATTGTAAATAGAAAACTTTAAAGTCGTTTTATTTTCAGGTTTTCGTTTATTTCTTCCTGCAAACGCGCGATACGAATATAAGCTGCTAAATTTATATTAACCTCATTCATTTAACTCCCCCACAAATGCATAATTTTCCAATTTCTTCCGCAAATCCATTCAATTGAAATTTAAAATTCTTCTTTTATTTTTAAATTTTTCGGTTGGTTTCGTTAGAACTTGGCTTGTATTTTCCCGCTGATTACCTGCGTACAATGACAGCTAAAATAGATTGACGGCGAGTTAGAATAGCAATGCATTGCATGCCAGCAAAAAAGATGAATTCATTGAAAAATGTACAGAAATTACTTAGTTAGCAATGACTTGAGGGAAACTAATATAAACTCCTTCATCACCTAACAAGTTATTTTATGGAAAGTGGATGATTCAGTACGACGCTCGAATAAAAATAGGAATTCGGATGTAAATGCAGAATTTTGCTGAATGAAAATGGAAAAGGAAACAAACAAAAAAATAAATTCTGCACATATGTAAAGGTTGTAATTCTTATTTTTAACGAAGATATTTTAGTTGACCCAATAACGCAAAATATCTTTAACAATGTCGTTAGCATTCTGCTTCTTCTTAATTGGTGCGATAATCGCTTACGCGATGTCGGTAGCATTACTCTTACCTACAACTCCGAACGGCAGATATTTTTTATGAGGAGCTTTTTCAGGCAGAAATACAATCGGAGGTTGTTCATTGCCTGCTGAAGGGCGACCGCTATTAGAAAAAACTTTTTCTTTATTTTGGAGTTTCAACGAGATTCGAACCTACGTTCTCTCTGAATTTCGATGTTAGTCACGTACCAACCCTATCTTGCCATTACACTTTAATAATCTAATGTAAATGATTAGCCTTTACAATTAGCATTACCATTACCATTATCATTATCATTATCATTATCATTATCATTTTTTTTTTTACTATTATAGAGTTACTCCATCTCGGTAGGGTTCGCAGCTACCGGAGATAACATGTGTCCCGGATATCGGTATCAAGGGACAATGCTCTGTTGTTTTGTGTTACGATGTAGTAATGTTGCAAGAGTATAAAATTTTAATAGATCTGGTTTAGAAAGGACCTTACTATATTACTAGTTTTCAGTATAACAACTTTTTGTATTTGTGCGTGTGTTTTTTCGTTTATATTTATTGATTTTAGGTTTTGTATGAAAGTGTTGTGTAATATTCCTGTTGCTGAAATAATAAATGGTACTATTTTCACTTCATTTTGTTTCCATATGTTTTTGATTTCTTGCGCAAGCTCTATGTATTTTTCAATTTTTTCTGTATATTTGCTGTGTATATCAACGTCATTAGGGACACTTATTTCTATGAACTGTGTGGTTTTTTCTTTCTTATCTATTATTGTTATATCTGGTCTATTGCATATTATTGTCTTGTCAGTGTATATGGTTCTGTCCCAGTATAGTTTAAAGTCTTCGTTTTCTAGTATAGTTTCAGGTGTTTATTCATAAAATGGTGCTGTGTCATTGGTTAAGTTGAGAAATGTGGCTATTTCCTTGTGGATGATTTTGGCTACTGTATTGTGTCTTTGTGTGTATTTTGTCCCAGCGAGCATTGGGCATCCCGCTGTTATGTGGTCTATAGTTTCTGTGTATATGTTACATTTACGGCATCTGTCGGATGTGATGGTTGAATCTTTTATTACGTATTTTCTGTAGTTTCTTGTGGCTATGATTTGGTCTTGTATTCCAATGATGAATCCTTCTGTTTCTGCTTGTAGATCTCTTTTTCTTAGCCACGTATATGTGTTTTGCTGATCTATGCTATCATTATCATTATCATTATCATTATCATTATCATTATCACTAACATTATCATTATCATTATCACTAACATTATCATTATCATTATCATTATCATTATCATTATCATTATCATTATCATTATCACTAACATTATCATTATCATTATCATTATCATTATCATTATCATTATCATTATAATTATCATTATCATTATCATTATCACTAACATTATCATTATCATTATCATTATCATTATCATTATCATTATCATTATCATTATCATTATCATTATCATTATCATTATCATTATCATTATCATTATCATTATCATTATCATTGTCATTATAATTATCATTATCACTATCAGTATCATTAGCAATACTGCTACCATCACTATTACCATTACTACTGCTACTATTACCTTTATCACTGTCATTCTCAACACCTTTGCATTTATTATTTCATTACCATTACCGTTACTGCTACTATTACCACTAACATTAGCAATATCATTACCTTTGCTATTCGCATTCACAATACCATTACCATTTTCTACACCATTGTCATTACTATCACCATTACCATTCCCATTATCGTCATAATTTTACTCCTGTCACTATCAAAATCATTACCATTTTCAGTATCATTACCAACCATTACTAACTCTTCTGCCATTACCTTTATCATTACCATTGGCGTTATCATTACGATTAATCGGTGGTAGAAGTGTCGATATCCAATGTCAAATATCCTTTATCTACACTCAATGGTTTTACAATTCATCCGTCTCGATTGACAATTCATCATCCTCTTCATCTCTTCAACGCTTCATGTAATTGATACTGATACTGGTTGGAAGCGGTTCATCAAACTGCGCTGTTTTCTTTACTTCGCCACAGGCGTTTTTCTTCGCTTTCCTTACTTCGCAGAGGCCTTTGAATTCATTCGCCAGCTTTCTGTCTGCTACAAAGGGATATCGTTAAATTGATACCAAGTCGCAATGTTTGAAATATATTTCGGCCTTTCGTTTTTTCTCTTGAATTTTACTTTTTCGAGCCCATACGCAGTCGCTCGTATTATTCCTCATAATATGGTAGCTTTCTTTCTTGATGGTATTGATGCTGCTTTGACTCAAGTCATTCAGCCGCATTCTACAATAAAACTAAATAAAACAACGAAAAATTAACTCCCGTTAGAGCGATAAATATTGAATAAAATCGCCATTTGTACCCCAGGAACCCTTTATACCACTGTTGAGCAGGGCAAACCAAAATAGGCTCTTAAAAAATTATTTTATGTTCCACTAAATTCCGCCGTAGCCGAATGTGTTTGTGCGTGAGTACCATTCCGAATTCAGAGAGAGAACGTTGGTTCGAATCTCGGTGAAACACCAAAATTAAGAAAAAATGTTTTCTAATAGCGGCGGTCACCCCTTGGCAGGCAATGGCAAACCTCCGAGTGTATTTCTGCCATGAAAAAGCTCCTCATAAAAAATATCTGCCTTTAGGAGTCGCCTTGAAACTGGAACAACATGAAGACACACGCCACAAATGGCAGGAGGAACTCGGAAAAACACCCAAAAATGGTGCACGTGCCAATTATATATATATATATAAGTTCTAAATACCCTACTCAAGGTGGTATATGCTCCTAAATCACTTTCCAAACCCTTAGAAGCTTTATGTACTCGTATGTACAGCCCCCAAAAAATGTCAGCATTTTCATCAGCCTTGGCTATTTCTCCGTTTTTTACTGTTCCTTGTTTTTGTATTTTTACAAATGCAATTGCTTAACAAAAAACCATATAAATCCAAATTTCAAGCCTTATATAAAAATTAGAAAAACTGGAAACTTTTTAATATGAATTAAAGAGTAGAATTTTACGTACGCAATTTTAGTTTCGTCGATTCCGTTCTGGCATTTTTTATATTAAAGATGCACCTCGCACAGGCAGGCCCGTCGTCGAAAATGTCGATAAAAATCGACAAAAACTATCGAAGTTGACCCGCAGGTTAGTAGACGTAGCATCGCCCAGGAGCTAAAGGTCGACCGCAAAATAATTTCAAGCCATTTGCGTAAAAATTTTACGCTAAAATAAAGGGTTTTCCAATAACAGGTGTTACAGGTGAATGGATTGCGCTCTCGAGAGATGATTAACGATTTTTATGGCCGGAATTGGGTGGTATTGATTCTGGAAAACGTTTATTTTCAACAAGACGGCGCTATGTGCCAGACAAGCAATGAAACCATTGATCTTTTACGGGGACAGTTTCCGGACCGTGTTATTTCTCGAAGAGGTGATCACAATTGGCCACCAAGATCTTGTGATTTAACACCTTGTGACTTTTTTCTTTGGGGCCACGTGAAAGAGAAGGTCTACGCCAACAGCCCAGGGTCGATTCAAGACCTCAAAGATTGAATTCGTGAGGCTATCCAGGACATAGGGTAGCCACTTTGCAGTTCGGTTATGGAAAATTTCATGAAAAGGATATTGTCCTGTAAGCTTGGCATTTTTCTTTGAATATCAAAATAACACCTCTTATTAAAAAACTCTTTAATTGATTTATTTTTCCCCAATCTAATATCAAGACGCTTACCACAAATAGGAGTAGGAGTACGCTCAGACACCCAATAAAGGGCGTACTGCTCAAGTACATCTTTTGGTCGCAAACTACTCGTACCTTCGGTTTCTATTCAATTTTTACAAAACCTGAAGCGAACTAACACTGCATTTATAATTCTCATACATAAACCTGCTTGTGTGTGTATGTAGCAGACAAGCAAAAGGCTGTTAGTGTTATTGCTGATATCGTTGTCGCATTAAAATCTGTCTGTTGTCAGCAATTTGTTTGACAAAAGTAGCAACAACAGCACAATCAGCAATAGTGACTGTACTATGCCAATCATCCGTGCGCTTAAATACGAATATGCTCCAGACTTTAGTTGCCATTCAAGCCATGCATTTCTCCTTTAGTGGCATTAACAAACACAAACACATGCTGGCGCACCACCGGCTACTCCTATGCGGCACACTCACGCGCACATACTCACACTTAGTGCAGCGTCATTTCTGAAATATTACTTGCACTTTCCACGCAGACTGCTAACAATCGTTTTGATTTGAAGTGGTTTGACGGAACGAAGTGCTGCTGCTGCTGCTGCAACGCGTGGCGCACATTTATGAGCACAAAATAATGATACACTTGTGAATATTCTGTCAAAGAGGATATGTTGCATCATTTTTCAAATTTATGAAGCCAGAAGAAGAGGCCAAAAAAACAAGCAGAAATTGGAAAAGCTATTAGAAAAAGTGGAAAAATAACGAAAGTATAATACAAAAAATGTGTATTTCTGTGAGTGTATTTCTGCCATGAAAAAGCTCCTCATAAAAATGTCTGCCGTTCGGAGTCGGCTTGAAACTGTAGGTCCCTCCATTTGTGGAACAACATCTACACGCACACCACAAATAGGAGGAGGAGCTCGGCCAAACACCTAACAGAAGTGTACGCGCCAATTATTTTTTTTTTTTTTTATAATACAAAAAATGAAATAGGAAAAAAGAAAAATTCACAACAACACAAAATTATAAGTTGCTTGTGCAGCGCACGAAAGTAAATGAATCGGTTGCAGGAGTTTCCATGAAGTGTTGCACTACTTGCAACAAACAAACTCGATACCCTACGACCAGAAAGTACCGGGAATGTTTAAATAAAACAAAACAGAGTTAAGTTTCAGGAAAATTTATTTTATCTCCTTCAAAATATGACCCGTCACTCAAGTGACAACGTTTAACCCAGTCCTCCATGCACCTCTGGTAGGCCGACGAAGGCATGGGCTTCAGCTCCTGCGTCGCATTCTCTTTGATCTCCTCTATCGACTGAAATCTCCATCCACGAAGTTGTAACTTCAACTTGAGAAACAAAAAGAAGTCGCTCGGGGCCATATCTGGTGAACACGGTGCTTTCACGAAGGTATTTACTTGGTGTTTAGTCAAATAATCCAGAACAATTTGAGCTCGTTGCGATGGCGCGTTTTTTTTTTTCTTTGTTCACCCCTCTCGGGAGCATAGCACCTCAACAATACTTGTCTTGCGTTGGTTTCGTTAATCTATGTATTTGATTTCTGACAGGGTAAGTGATTAGCCTGCCGCTATCAGTCCTAAGTAGTGGGAATGCCCACCTGTCGTTGCTTAAAAACAACGCCTTCTTAGTGCTTGGAGCGCCATCTGTGGGTCACATTTTTCTGGCAGAAGGATCGCAAAGATGGTTGAGGACTTCGCTAAAGTGGTGTGTCTGCGGTATTACCGCGGCTGCCCGCTTCCTCTTGCTGGCGCTACTGATGCGATGTGTAACTGTGTGTTTTTCTTTGTGTTTGCTTTGCAGCCTCAATGCAAATAATGCGCTGACTATTGTGCGGGAGTAAGGATGTAAAGGATGGAAAAGATAAATTTTTGGGTTTGAGGAATGAGATTTTTCTTTTGTTTTTAGAAACAAAGAAAGTAGGTAAATTTGGAAAAGTGAGAGGGCTGTGATTTACGAGACCGCGATGGCGCGTTATCATCATGCAAAATCCAAGAATTGTTTGCCCACATTTCCGAGCGTTTGCGACGACACTAAAAAGTGCCAGATGTGTGTCTTACAGTCCCACCAACATAAGAAAAAAATATAGGCCGGTTCCCACGTGCGCGATTTGTTTAAATTAAACATTCCCGGTACTTTTAGATCATAGGGTACTTCGCGCCCTTTTCCTGCTCAACGTTCTACGTGCAGCCACTATGGCAACGCTACCACGACGTGCTTTTCTTGTTTCCTATTTTCTTATTTCCTGTCTGCCATCATTTTTGCTAATGCCCATGCAGCAGTTATTGTTCACATCATAGACGCTGTTACGGTTAATATGCTTGACGTTGTGCAATGTGCATGCGGCAAGGATGCAAGATTGCAAGGACATACGTTTGCTGGCTTCATGGCATCATTTAGTATGCCAGTCAGGTTTGTGGCAACAACTACAGTACATAATCTTATGGAAAAAGTAAACATGAAAAATCCCTATTCCACCTTAAAGGTTTTCTGAATTACTTACATCTATACATTTGTACCTACGTAGAATACTTTGAGTGAGTAAAGCCACTGGCAACTCTAAAAAATCATTATTGGAAAACTTTGTTTCATGCCTTGTCTAATGCTCTATACTACAACCCCTCTACAACCTTGTGGAGAGTGGCAACCAACGCAACCAAACCTAACCTACTCCGTACCAAAAGAATTATTCTCTTACAAGGCAGTCAAGGCAGTGGTCAATGCTCCTCGAACAACAAATCGTACTTTCCCGCAACTTGTCCAGATGATTTTATTTTCTGTTCTATAAAAAAGTACACTGCTGCTGCCTGCTAATCAGAATACATTTTCAGCACTCTACGTAATCCATAAATGCTCTTCCAAACAAGGCTGATTTTCTAATTTTCAAAGCATCTTCCATTGGCAAAGCGCTCAATCCCTAAAAAGGGATATAAGAGATATACAATAAAAAATGTGGCAGAAGCTAAATTTTTTATTTTATTAGATACTCATTTTAAAACAGTTCTCAATAACTTTCTTTAATGAATTTCACAAATCTTTCGAGGAGGAACCTCACCTTTCTTGATGTGAAGGTTGAGGTTATGATATAATGTTCCCAGTGGGCCACTTTTGGTAAGCAGAACTGGCACTGTGGGATGAACCAAACGTAATGTTACTGTGCCTAAATTTGCTCATTCTCAGCATATTTCCCTCAAAAATGAGTGACTTAACATCAGATGTAGATAAATTATTAATTTTAGTATTTTCCTTCTACAGACACAACACAAATATTGAGTTGACATTGAATTCTAAAGTCAGCTATCTTCCTGAAGAATTGTCGAGCGCAATTCTTCTTGCGATTATTTGTAACAAATCTCCGTCCACGGGCACTGTTTTAAATTCATTCATCTTATTTTAAAAGCGAAAAAGCAGAAGTTCGCAATTATAGGTAGATTTTCACGCTATCAATCATCTCTTAACTGTTGGAATGCATTGCGGAGGGCAAAACCGATTTTGTGGTTAAGTTTTTAGTTTACCCAAACAATATGGTTTTGTAACTGGTCGCACTACACCTATTAATCTTGCTGTGTTTAGCCAATTCTGTATCGTTTTCCAAAGCACTCCAAGTTGATTACGTTTACACTAACTTCTCTAAGCCATTTGACAAAGTGTCTCGCGTCTCTCAAAATGTCTTCTAGTGAACGAGTTAGCTTGCTTGTATCTTCACGCCACCTTTCTGTAATGGCTTGAGTCATATTTAACGGACAGACGTTGCGTGTTAAAAATTGATGGAGTATTATCGAAACACTTTGTTGCTACTTCAGGTGTCCCCTGAGGGAACATCTTAGGCCACTTCTTTTAATAATTTTTATCAATAACATTAGCAAATGTTTTTGCTTTTCGAATTATTTGCTCTTCGCGGATCTGTTCTTTCTCATCTGTTAAGGACTCAAAAGATGCTCAAAAGCCTCGACTCGACTTTAACAATTTCCATCACTCGGCGCGTTCGTTTTTGAATATTAAAACATGTTTTCATGTAACATTTTCGAAGCGTCCGTAAGTTTTAACATGGACATCCTACACCATTTCTTTAATGTAGCCCAGAGTTTAATGATTTTGAAGTTTTATTCGATACGAAATTTTCCTTCAGTGGTCACAAAATTATTTTATTCTTTCATATTCATTTCATCGTATTCGGTTCTAGGCTTCATTCGTAAGCCTAAATTTTCTGATCCGTATACCTAAATTGCTGTTTACGGCTCTTGTTCGTGCTCACTTAGAGTGCTTTGTTATCATTTGGAAACTTTACGACCAACTTTGGATAAATATAATTGAGCGCAGCCAAAAAATATTTCTTAAGCGATCATTGCTTTCCACCCTATAATTCTCGGCTAAAGCTAATTAATGCAGAATATCAAGAAAAGAGAAGAACAGTCCTCTTACTTTCGTTTATTTTCAGTGATGTAAATGCGGATAAGTTGAACATTGTTTTACGATTTATATAGCGAAAAAAGTGAAATATATGCGAAGATTTTTTGAAGTGAGAGAGCGAGAGTGGTAAGTAAAATTGTAAGGCCATGCAACGTTTTGGGCATTTTTGTTCCGCGAGAGAGAAAAACGATGTAACGTAGAGGAAAAGGAGAGAGAGAGTTACACCTTATATATATCTTAGATACACTTAAGGCTATTTTTCCTGAGTTTTTCCTTGTAGTTGCTAGTTTCTAGTGAGAAAAAACTACTTTTTGGCGCTTGTTTATTGGTGCAAACTGGTTAGCAATATATATTGGTGCCTACTGTTTGGGGCGCTTTTTGGTCCCAATTTGTTAGGCGTTTTTTTTTTTTTGTTTTTTTGGTGCCTACTTTTTGGTGCTTATTTCCGTTTCTTGGCTAGTGTTTGTGCGTACTATAAAGGGCTATCCATTCCGGCGTCGGATTTATTGGTATTGCCTTGCGATAATTTGTGGCGCTGCTGTGGTCCTGGAATTGCTGCGTTAGTACAGGTGATAAACGCACGGAGTAGTGCACCTTGTTGTCAGGGTTTGTGTCCAGCGTTTAACTACACCGGTCGACCCTTCTCCGTTTTTTGTAAATTTTGTCTATTTGTATTCTCTGCAAATGTTGTGAATTTATTTAGATATATATTCTTTCTCTCTTTTTCTCTCTCGGATCTCTCCCTCTTTCTTTATCTGCCTTGAAAATTTCCCTTCTGTTTAGTGTACTACGCTACACGCACGAGATTTTTGTGGCTTTTGACTTGGAGAATCTTTCTTGGAGCTAGAACCCTTTGTCTTGCTAGACTTGTAAAGAATGACTTAATAAACTACATAGTTTTAGGGAAAATTACTAATAATATAAACTCATGAAATGTTTAAATTGACTTTTTTCAATTTAAAATTAAGTGGCAACGTCATTAAAAACACACTTTTTTAATTAAAACGCTCGCAATCATAATTTGCGTGCTGCCCAAGTCGTAATATTTAATTTAACCAATCTATGTATTTTTAAAAACTTGTGTCTTACGAATTAAGTGGCAACGCCAAAAACAAATAATTTTAGTTAAAGCTTCATTCATTCTTGCACACATTTTGTTTGATACCTGTATCCTAATCTCCGGTAGAATTTTTCTATTAATTAAAATTTTTGTTTAAAATTATACGGCAACACCTTTTAAAAGTACTATCGGCTCAAAGCTATTTTTATTTTTGATATACTTGATATGACTTATATATATATATATATATACATATATTACAGTGAATAAATGTTTAACCAATTTTTCGATTTCCAAAAAAATGGGTAGCAACACCTGCTAAAAATATTCCACTAAAATCGCAATATCTCGAGAACTATTATAGACACCATAAAATTTTTTTTTCAAAATAAAGGTTAAATCATAAGGAATCGTTACGTGTATAACAGAAAATCTAAAAAACTGGCCAGATCAACTAAAAATTGATTCAAAAATTTTTTTTTACTTTTTTTTGGTCAAAATTTCGAAATTTTTTTTTTAACATAATACTAATTTAAACTACTTCTTTGTTTCTATATTGTCTGTAAATTGCATTGAAATCCATCCAACGGTTCAAGAAATATTGATTTTTGAAAAAAACACGGTCCCGATTTTCAACATGGCGTAGATGACTCAATTTTGAAAATTTTTCAAAATCCTTTTAGGCTCGAATGTATCTTACCTAGAACTAATATTTCCCAAAGTTTCAAAGAAATCGAAAGACCACTTGCAAATCTCATATTTTCTGACGGAGTCTTACCCTATAACAATTTTTTTTTTCGGAATACATGTTTCTTAAAATCATTTCACTTGATACTCATGCTGTATTGTTCATGTGAATGATTTAATACTCATGCCAATGTCTTAACAAATCAGTTTGCAATAAATTACAGGTGGCACCGTTTTCAGAAAAAAAACTTTCTGGTTTACATTTTTCTTAAACATATTTGCCTCGATACTCATGCTGTAATACTTATGTTAATATTTAAAAAGAAAAATTTGCAAAACAATTTCAGGTGGCAACACTATGCAACTTTTTTGTGGAATGCATTTTTCTTAAAAATTTATTGTTAATAATAATTTTTTTTAATGCAAACAGATGTTTAATAACATTTTTTTTAATACAAACAGATGGCAACACCAAGCTAAAATTAGTGTTAATATAATCCAGGCTTTGTACTTTTAGAACGATGGTCTTTGGAACAAATTTTCTAGTTTTCTAGTAGGTAGAAGTTAGAGATCTTGAATTTGTCACAAGTTACCATCAAACCTTTCGACCTGTAAACACGAAATCCGTTTAATTATAATCTCGTAATTCTCATTTCACTTTTTACTCCTCCGATTTTCCTATTTTCAACTAAAACAAAAGTAAGAATTTTTCAAAGTCCTTTCGTTAATTTCCCTATTTTTCAAAATCAATTTCCTGTGTCTATGCCTTCACCATTTCAGAGCTCAGCTGTGTTGTGTATACGCAATCGCAATATCCGACGTAATAATGAGACGCCGGATGCGCTTTCGTTCTACCATATTTCTAGATAAGGGGTCCACATCCAACGCAGACATGCAGAACTGCCATTCTGGTTGTCCTTTAAATCGACGTATTTTTAGGTAGACATACGCCAAATTGCTGCCATGTGCAGTTCCACTCAGTTAGCTTCGAAAATGGTCAGGTAAAGTAAACACTTGCATTTGCAAAATTTGCACTCCATCTCCTTGCTCGCCCAGCAGACCGTCTTTCCACATTTCTTGCACCCAATGCTACTGATATCATTTCAAGCTTGAGATCCCAAATGAAGTGCTACTCTCGCCTATTGCAGTTAGTTCGAAGGTGCTGCCATCAGTTTTATCTTTTTGCTTTTTTCATTTTCCCCTTTGCCTACACAGACATTTTCTGCTAAGCTTATGGCTATACGACACGACGTACCGCAACCAACATTGCTTGGTCGAGCAGTTAGACAAACTGTATGGTTGCTGATTTGTGTCATTCTCTCTACTCCTTGCATGCAAATCTATAGCTAAGTACATGCATATATGTAGGTGTGGTTGTACATATTTACGTCTTTTTCTTCTTCTGGCAAGCGCCAACCGACCGCATTGCATGTGGCGTTAAGCAGAAAGCATGCGACCCGTAGTGATTTCCACATCCCCTGTTCCACTTCTATGAAGGCAACTCATTCTTTAGATTGCATGCAAATTTTACTCAATGCGCTTAATTTAAATTTGGTTTTCAGGTTTACCATTCATGGCATTTCTCTCTTTTTTAATGCTTTCCTTTATTGTATTTCTCTGAAAAAGCTTAAAAAACTAATCTCCAATGTCTTACTGCCAATTCGGCATGCAATAAGAGTAAATCCAAAGCATATTTGAAAGCGATTTCGCATTTACTTTGGTTTTAAGCGATTTTAAAGATTTCAGCTGTTTTGATTATCTGTGCCTATATACATTTTATTAAAGTACTTTATGGGCTACTTAGACGTTTTATGAGATTCTTTTCAAGCATATTTTCTTAACCTTAAAACTTTCCTGTTAAAGGGGACCGAATTAAAGTTCTAGCCTGAGAAACCTCGCAGCTCAATAATGGATCGCCCAAGAATGTCACTGTTTCCTGAACAGCACAGACTGGATATAGTCTTGTTGTAAATAACCGTTAAACAAGTTGGTAGCGCGGATGTGGCAACAAAAAGGTGCGGAAGCGCTAGTTGGATTCTGGAAGAATCACCACTTTAACCAACCAAGGAGTTCGTATGCAGGGACTAGAGTTTTAAAACATTATTTTAAATATTTATGCCATTATTATTAGTTTTTCGCCATAAGGGAAACAGTGGAAATCGTATCCAAAAGAGGATTAGAAAAAGCCAAAATTAAAATACTTTCGGACAGTCAATCAGTCCTGAAAGCCTTAAATAGCTTTTGGTTCAATTCAAATATCCTTATAGAGTCTAACAAAGCACTCAACAAACTGGCGACTCTTAATCAAATCTGCCTGATTTGGGTACCAGGACATGCGGGACTCAAAGGAAGCGATAAGGCAGACTTTTATGCCAAAAAAGGGACGAAAGGGCCATTTATTGGACCTAAAACAGGAAACCAAAAAATAGGCAAACAAAAAGCCAGGGAATATTGCAACGGCACAAATGGACTTAATCACTCCAAAAAGTTCCTAAACTTTAAACCCAACTCAGCAAAATGTGATATAACACTCTATTAAAAAGGTATTAGTTTATCACTTACAGGCCACTTTACCTGCAATAAGCATTTCAATACAATAGGACTTCTAGCACTGGTTGATGTAGGCTCTGCTATGATGAAGAAGAGCCCATGGAACACTTAATCACCAAGGTCACAGGAGACACAGAATTCTGGGCTCGTGCCTATTGGAGGAGGAAAACTTACTGGTTTGATTCCTCGCAATACTAAATAATTAAAATTAAGCACTTAGGGGCTCACAATAGATCAGTCTTGTCGCTGTGCATAAAGGCTATTGCCAATTGAATAGAAGGAGTGGAAAATTTAGTTCGTTGAAACTTTAAAGACAAAGAACAAAGAACAGAAGAACAAAGTACCATCAAATGAGCAGCTTAATTTTAGGCACCAACAGAAATATTTCAAAAGCACTTGCGAGTTTCAATTTTTTTTTCATTCTTTTATTTACTGAATCTTTCTTGCATAAGAAACTAACAACATGTTTACAAATCTTTTGTAGGTACTAGAGTAGCATGTTTATTTGCCAGCAAATATGTATGTGTATAAATTTTTTTTTTTTATGTGATGGAATTGGATGGTTTCAAATTCAGTTTCACATTGCGTTTATTTACTTTTTCTTTATATTTTCATATAAATGAGTACGTTGATTTGCTTTTACATCAAATAAAATATTACAATTCTCTCTTTCTCTCTCTCTTTTCATTTCAGGTAATTACACAAACACTTTTCGATATGAAAAAACTTTACTAAAAAAATTGGAATACGAAAGCACCGCGAGGTACTACAGCGAGCATCACAATTGCCATTGATAATTTTCTGTAAGCCAGACTAACAATATTTTATGGTAAATAATATTACCGCAAAATGTGCAATGCAAATTATAAACTTATATGCACATTAGGGTGGGTACATTTGTGTGGCACGATTTTTTACGCTATCGTTTCTAGCAAGTACGGATTCTAAATACTTAAACTTATAAGAAAAAAAGTCCCTTAGGGCATAGCCCTAAAGTCAATTTTGTCTCAAAGTCTCAAAGAAAGAAGCTATCTTTAATTAAGGATGGACATAGTGTACGTCCAGCAGCGCCAAAAATGTGCTAAAAGAAAAATTGTTTTTATAGGGGATACCAATAGAAATAAATATAAAAAAATGTATACATTGTTTATTAGTACTTAAACTTTATAAAAAAGTTTATTTTTCTTTACAAAAATTAGTCCATAAAAAATCACGTGACCCAAAGTACAATGAGAAAAAAGCTGATCCATGTTCTGCATCATTTCTCCTTGAAACGTCGATGGATCTGTAAAAAGTAAAAAAAAATTCTTGTTAATAAAATTGTAGTTATAGCCTGCCGAGCCAGATTTTTCAATTTCGAAAAATTTTACAGTTTACGCCATTTAAAAAAAAAGTATGCCTTTTACGTCATAAATGTTACACTTTAACTATGTTTATAAAATTTTTTAATAAAAATATTAAAAATCAAATGTATAGAGAACACACTTTCGAAAATTAAAAAAAAACTGCATCAAAAAATATTAAAAACTGTATGAGTTATCATGCAGACTGAGATAGATGGGTTTAAAGTTTGAGGTACAGAAGCGCACGGACCGCTCTTTACCTAGTTAATAGGCTGTAGAAGCTATAATATTGGGAACTTTCACATGAAAATTTCACAGTATATTCTTAAGATACCATACTTTCGAAATATCGAAAAAAATTGACTTTTTGAAAATTTTGGACGTATGTAACCTCTTAATAAACGAACAGAGAAGCAGCTGAGGTTATGAAGATAGAAAATAGAAAAAAAAGCCACGCCTCCTGTTCTGGTAAAAAGGATATAAACCAAAATAATTGCAAATTTTTTTTTAGTTTTAAATAAGAAACAAAACACAATGATTTTCTTTACATAAAAAAAGGTATCGAAAATGCAGAATTGTCCCAAAAATCCCAAATTTGTATTAAGGGGTTAGGGATAGTCAGAATTTAAAAAAAAATTTGATTCTTTTTGCATTTTCTTAAAGTGTAATATCTTAAAAATATTGTGTGAAAATTTGAAGTAAATCCGATAAATACTTTTCGAGTTATTCAACATTTAACAAAGGGCGCTCGGGCAATCCGGAGCCGATAGCAAAACTTTAAATGAGTTTTTCTAAAAACTATGTTTTTTAAACTGGCGATCACTGTAATTTAAAAACCGCTTGGTAGATTTTCAATAAAATGTATACTGCTTTTGAAAAGCATAAAAAACTCGTGCCTGATCGAAGGATTTTTTTTCAAAAATTTCGAATTTTTTTAAACAATTTTTTTCGAATTTCAATTTTTACTCGAAAATCTGAAAAATATTTCCTGAGACCACCATATAGTTAATTTTGAAAATAAGCTTCGATCAGGCACAAGATTACCTATAAATAAAACTAATTTCTTTTGTCCGATGGATTTTCTGCAGAAATGAGCTCCACACAAACGCGATAACTTTTACAATATTTTTTTTTTTTTAATTTTGCTCAATTCAAGTCGAATCGTGTTTTATTAATGCTATGTTTTTATTTTTTTTAAATAAATCAATTGACTAGGAAAAAAAAATATTGAAAATTATCATTTTTTTGCGCCTCTGTTTATCCCTAACCCCTTAAAAAATGCATATTCCATAATACTTTACTTTATACAAAAATTCAAGGTGGTGCGAAATTAATAATCCAATTTTGTTTTTGAATTACTTTTTTACTTATTAAAAAAAATGATGTATAGTAACGAAAATCTTTGTTTTGACCTTTACGCGCTCCATCGCACTGCCCCAATGGCAACTAAAGTTGACTCACGACGCTATTTGCATGAATTATAAATCTTCCAGTAAGGTGACTTATTTTGCCCCATCTTCACATTAGCTTTCTATTAATTAAAGATACAAGTTTGCGACTTTAGCGCTATGCTCTAATGGACGTATTTGTCTACAATTTTTTTTTGGAGAATACGAATCTGCTGGTAAGGATGTCGAACAAAAATTGGCCACCCTAATGCATATACATATATTTTTTAACTACTTCCAGTTGCATATCCCATAGAATGAGTACTTGAGGCAATGAAGCAATAAATAAATAGCAACCGCAAAGATAACCGCATTATGGTTGCCGCAGGGTATATTTTGTGGATTTAAAACCAAATTGCCATAAAAAGCATGAAAAGTGCAAAGCCTTCCTATGACTCCTACTTGCTTGCGTCAGCGCGCTCATAAACAGCTGGCACAAAACTCATTTATTTGAGTAAATGCGCTTTTGTTTTACTGCTGTTGTGCAGCGCTAAATGAACGCACATTTAGAACGAAATAGAACAAAACAAATAACAACAACAGCCATAACCATAACACTTTGGACAAAGTCGCACGATAACGAAATCGAATTGCAGCCAAAATAACTGGCTGTCTGTGCGCTTCAACATTTGGTGCGCTTCAGCAAAATGCGCGCCCCCCCAAACATTGCCAGGCAATAACAAGAAAAACCACAGTTTAAACTTGGCACAATGTAACACACACCACCTCGCTCGCGTTAGGTGCACTTGCCACACGTGGTGAACGCTAAATTCGCAAAATTGAATGAGCAGCCGTCGACCCTAAATAACAGCCACCGTAGAGGTCAAAAGCGCTGGGTGCGCAAAGCGGCATTTGCAGCGAGAATAGAGCGTACAACGCAGCAAAGATTTATTTGCTACAGCAAAGCGTAATAAAGTGGCGCGTTGCTGCACCACATTGCATAAAACGCACAGAAATCGGCTATGCAGTGGCGCAGCTAAACGAAAGTTAAGTGCACAAAACATTTGTGTGCAATGGCGAGAAATTTAAGTTTTAGTGTATGTATGTAGGTAGCCGTGTAACTGCCGTTTTAGGGCTTGCTTAGAGTGTGCGCCCATAGGTGCGTATGTGTGTGTGTGTGCTTGCGCCAAAATATTATCGGTGCTTGGCTGTTGAAAATTTAATTTCACCAGCATTTAGGGTTACATTCATGCGTCGACATATTTACTGGAGTGCCAACTTTGCCGAGTGAGTTGGTCGGAGGTATCCAAAAACATTTGTCAGCTCAAAAAAAAAATAGTTGGAACATTTACGAACTTCATGCAAACGAAGATAAGGTAAAAAAAAAACAAGTAGAAATAGAAAAAAAGCTTCATATGCAGACCCAATACAAAACTCAACACAAACCCAAATCGAAGGAAGTGAAAGCCAATACGACTTTTTATGGATTATTTTTGCATAAGAAAAATTAAGCTTAAGGCGCATTTCCTACATATTTTCTTATATAATATATTAAGTTGGAATACTCTGTAACTTTGTATTTCGAAACCACTATAGCCTCAATACGATAGAAACAGAACGCTTAAGATGATGGGAATCCCCCACCATTCATTTTCCAAACTCATTGCGGTATTCACTGGTCACTGGGTGATCGGTACACATGCGGAGAAGCTTGGAATTCCGAACAACCCCTATTGCAGAAGCTGTGGGGATACTGCAGAGAAAGAGACTCTCTGCAAATGTCCGGCTCTGGCGGCTAGGCGCTTAAGATTCCTTAGCGTGCTCTTTGGGGATGACTTGAAGAAATTCTCCAGCCTAAATCCCTTTTCTCTCCTGCACTACATCAACAGCACCGGATGGCTGTAGACGGTTTTTCTTTTCCCTAAATCTTTTCACAGGTAGTGGTCCACATTATGGTATCTAAACGGCACGTAAGTGCTACTTGACGTGTACCTGGGGTACTCTTGCCATCTTACCTACCTACCTACCTACCCTATAAGTCACAACTGAATGGAACAAACAAAACAGAGCTAAAAAATTTCTTTAGTGTGAAATGTCACCTTGACAACGAGCATAAAATTTAAATTGTTTGATTGATACTTTACTAAATGTCGGTCGCTACAGCCATCTACCGAGAATTTAATGGATTTCTTTTATCTCAAAATAATATTTTTGTTATTTTTAAAAGTCACTCAAAATCTACTAAACCAATCGTTTTGAAATTTTGCACAGTACCTCTTCATATAATTCAGCAGATATTCCTAAAATCTTTTTCGTTTTTGTTAATAATTATTACTTTTTATATAATAATATTATTAAAAATAATTTAATATTATTTTACGCCAATTTTTTCTACCGAAAATTAGGTCTTGTGGCTTCCAAATTTTATGAAGAACTTAAAACTGGAAAACAATCCGCCCAGCGATACCTCGAAAAAAACATCTCCATTAAAAAATAAATTTTGGATCTTTTATTTCAGCTGAACCTGTTTCGAGTTATGATTTACACTGGAAAACAACTTTTTTCCAGGCGTCTCTTGCGATTCATTATCACTCGCGTGATTTCCAATACCTTTGCAGTCTAAAACGATTTCTAATATGCAAACGAACAGAATAAACTAACTTTATCTGTATCGCTAAAAACTGTTATTGAAACAATATTTTTCACTGAACTAATCTTATCTTCTTGCCACTCTGGAGTGGAGGAAAATAAAAAAAGTGGATGAGTGTGCAAGGAAATGCTCTGATCTGAAGCTTCAGGCGTGTGGTAGAGGACATAAGCAGTCCTCTAAACTTGACTTGAACCCAATCGCAGAAACCAATAGATGATGGTCTCTAACTACTAACTTCCGGCTCTCCAAAGCGCTCTAGCCAGAACTGAATCTTAAAATGAAAAAATGTCTCCTGAATTCAACCAATCAACTATCAGCGCCCTCACAGGTTTTATGACGGGTCACCGCGCTATTGACACCATAGAATGGGTGTACCTCATAAAGACTTTGAAAAAGTTGTGGATATGAAGGAGAAATTGAGTCGTACAACACCTCCTCTGTGAATGTCGTGCTCTCCAAAGACGCCGTGCCAAATATCTTGGCTATTATTCCTTTGAAGACCTGGGAAATTTGCAAAAATTTCTCACTGGAGGCACTAATTACCTTCTTAAAAAAATCCAAGTGATTCAAGCAACTTAGTTAGATTCTTTATTTGTATTTCGACCTCATGGTCTTTTATGGCCTCAAGCAACTCAGTCAAGAGATGGAAATCAAATGCAAGTATCACAATGGGCCTTAGGGCCACCGAGTGTCTTGTCTTAGACAAGCAACTTGCCTAACCTTACCAAACCCAACCTTCTCTTATCCCCTCAGCAGACAATGGCAAACCTCAGAGTGTATTTCTGCCATCAAATAGCTCCTCATAAAAACCATCTGCCGTTCGGAGTCAACTTAAAACTATAGGTATCTCTATATTTTTGCACTACATCAAGACCCACGTCGCAAATAGGAGAAGGAGTTCAGCCAAACAACCAAAAAACAATTTAAGCCTTAAGTATTCTCCCTTAAATGTTGGTAGTCTACTGGCAATTACTACAATACGTTTCATAGTAGGTAATTCCAATTTCCTCATTTTGTTAGTAACAATGCGCCCCGTAACATTTTGCATATAAGTCGAACTTTTCTGAATACTTTACAGTAGCGCTACCTCTCGCATCACCTTGTAACTTATGTCCAAACCAGGTGTCTAAGGAATAAACTACAAAAAAAATGTAAATCCCTTCAATATTTTTTTAATTATTTAATAACAAGGAGCGGTGCTATAATTTTACTTGCATAGATTGCAATAAAATTATTTTTCTATCTCTGAGAAGTCTTATTCTCCATAGTAAACTATTGGGCAAACAAAATTTCGTGAAGCCCAGGCACTGTTTATTATTATTACTGATTGGCTGTTTGTGCACTACGACCTGAATAGTTCTATTGTGTAGCCATGTAGCCTACTCAAACAGTTTTAGGCTGTTAATAAATCCTAAAACTGCTATAGGCTTAATTTCTACCAGGAAGTTTGCCCCCCCATTTCCGAGGTAATTTAGTCTGCGTCGTCTCACCGCTGGGAAGTCGCTTAGAACGTATTCTGCTGTTTCTTGTGCGTCTTTTCAGAGTCTACAGAAATCGTTTTCTATCGCACCTATCTTTTTCTTATGATAATTAAGTGTCTTGTTAATAGTTCAGTGTAAAGATGTATGTCCTTTCTGATAAGGTTAAGGATTTCACCTGCCTTTATCCGTTCAGGATCTATGAATCTTTTCGATTGCCGCGTGCCCGTTTAAGCTCTCCAGTAATCAATTAGATCTCGTTGTTCCTGCTCACGCAGAAAGGCACTTTTGAAGCTGGTATTTACCCCCGCAGAAAGGTTCAGGACCTATGAAGGGAGTGTTTGCCCCCCCTTTTTCGCTTAAGTGTCCGCAGTTTCAGTCCCTTCGTAGCCTTCGTGTCCCAGAACCCACATCAAGGTAGCAAAGTTTCTTGATGCTGGAATATTGAGGATTTTTGGCTTCGGTCGGTATCTCGTAAATAACTTTAGTAATGTTTTCTTGCAATGGCTCAATCGAAGCTGGTTTACCGACAAAGCATTTACGACTTTGCATAGTCCCACAAATAAATAAAAAGGTGTGATATCACACGATCTTGGTGGTCAATATACTGGTCCGAGACGACAGACTAATTGCTCACCGAAACGACGATGGATTTACCGACTGCTTGGACTCAAATATTCTAAGATCACCGGCTTCAATTTCCGTTCATGTGGCGTCAAAATGTCGTTTATCATGCCACGATACCTTTCACCATTCACTGTCACATTAGCGCCAGCCTCGTCTTTGAAGAAATATGGGCCTATGATGCCTCCAGCCCATAAGCCGCACCAATCGGTTTTCAATGGATCTAATGACTGTACTTGAATGGCTTTTTTGAGGATTTTAAAATATTCCCAGACCAACCGTGATTAGAATAAGAAGCTATCCAGTGATTTTAGAGCTGCTTGACTGTCGGAGAGAATGTTAATATTGACACTGCGCTTAAGCTTTTCCAGAATTTTGTGAGTGAATTGAGTACACTTAACTTGTTGTAGCATACAAGACACTGGTTCACTGTGCGCAATATTAGTTTCAGTGCTGATTTTGTCACATTTCACAACAGTTAGATTTACTATTTCACCGTCTAAAATACCATTAAGTCAATATTCTCTCAGTTTCCATTCAGGTAAAGAAGTGCACACGCATGTCTATCCATCATCATCATCATAGCTCGGGTTGAGCCAGCGCTTCCTTCACAATCGCCCTCCATACGATTCGATTCATTGCGTCGCTTATCCTAGCATTTTTAAAACGTAAATTTACATCAAGATCATCTGGCCCATCTTCTTGGCGGTCTTCCGCGCATTTTACTGGCGTTTATAAGAGAGCTGAAGACCTTTCCCGTAATTCTGCTGTCGTCCTTCCTGAGTAGGTGTCCAAACCATCTCAGTCGCTCAGCTTTAGCGAAACGCAAAATGTTTTTACCTGATATCTGCTGTTCGATCTCATCATTTTATTTTTTTCTGAAAGATCTATTAGCTTCTCTCACTGGTCCAAATATCCTACCTGGAATTTTATACTCACAACGAAGAAGGTAGTTTTTTATCTTAGATGTTAGTACCCATGCTTCGCAGCCATATGTTGCTACTTGTCTTATTAGCTTCTTGTAGATTTGTAGCTTACACGACCTCGATAATAATTTATTTTTAAGAAGTTTCAGGTGAGCAAAATAACTTTTATTCGCACCTCGTAGTCTATCATTCACGCTAATTAGGGGCTCTGCAGCGCTACTAAGGTTTGCACTGTGATATTTAAAATTCTCCATTTTGTGAAAAATATATGCGCTGACCTCCAAGTTGCCATAGCGTGTAGCGCTTGAAGACATAACGAGGTATTTTATCGTAACGACCTTAACTGCAAGAGATTGTCTTAGTTAACAGCTCCTGCGTACAGTCAGCAAGTGTGCATTGGTTTCTCTCAACGATGTCAAGGTCGTCAGCATAGCCGCAAATCTGAACGCTTTTCGTGAAACTGGTAGCTCCAGGGTCCTATGCATATTAGTATTGAAATAAATGTGGGATTGTAAATTTTAAAAGCTACAATTCAGTAAGCCGTCCACTGTTCGTAGAGAAGCCTTCACCGTGGCAGTAAAAAATATATAATAAAATATACAAGGAAAAAATATATACTCGTCTATAAAGATAGGAATTTGTATAGAGTTGCACTTGTATACCCATTAACCTCCCAAACAGGTTACCGCCGAAAATCGCAAGCGAATACGCAAAGCGGTTGAATTGTGGTGCCTTTTCATTGAATGCGAGTATGCACATCCGGTTGCGGCATGCCATGCAAAACAAGCGCCTTGGCGCACACGCACCAAATTTGCAAGCCAAACTCAATACCGTACGGCTATGTGCTACGCTGTGTATATTTGTATGTAACGCCATATTTTTGTACTCAATACAGCGTAACGGAAGCGGAAATCGATATACACGCACACGTACTACGTACGTAGGTCCACCACAGAATTCCTCCGCACTAATACCACAATCAAGCATTCACACACTTACGCTTGCATAGCAAACGAATTTACACAGCGCACACTCGCTCGAGTTCACCAGTAACCACTTTCCATTTTTACTTCCGTTTCAGCTGCCGATTTCTCGATTTTGTTTTACTTTTTTCTTACGACCACATCCGTTGCGTGCTTTTAGGCTGTATAGCCTTGAATCTCGGATTTCCCTACAACTATTTACCTTTCGCTCTTCCTCTTCATCTTACGCTTACGAGTACCATGGGCAGCATGTTAAAATCGACCACAGTCACCGGAAGTGAAAATCGGTTTCATATAAAATACGTGGCTATGTGTGTAAGTAAGTGTGTGTAGTCCTTCCCCAAATCACTTGTATCACGAGCATACTCTTCAATGTTGCCACACCGCTGGGCAAAAGTCATGCTTCAGTTAACTTTCGAATGATTTCGTATACATAAATGTGATTCTATCGTAGTTTCCAACTAAATTTTCAATGGAATTACCTACAAGGAGGTGTTAGTGGCAATAGGCTCAAGATGGGTAATCGATATACGAGTATAAGCACGTCTACCAAGCATCAAGTGAGTTGGAAACCATAAATGCGCTTAAGCACTTGAAGATCTAAAGCATTTTCCAATGTATTGCAGTAGAGTAGAGTATGAATGCTCGCACACTCTTGAATGCAGACAAAACGAAGGGAAGGCATCAGAGTGGCTCTTAGAATACGCAATATTGGGAAATTTGGATGGTATTTATTGAAAAACAAAAATTGTGTATGCCGAAATGGTTCGACTACCAGCTTTTATACTAGTATTAGATATAAAGGCTGAACAATTTAGAGATATCCGATTTTGACTTGCAATAAGGCAACGAAACTTCAAATAGATTGCGCAATCTGTATTATTTTTGTTTAGAACCATTCATGACATCTATTCTTTAAAGAAAGTCCCTTCAAATGTAGACCGCAACAACGCCGTAATTCAGCCATCAGTGAACACTAATTTTGAATGACCTGCTGGAGAGCTTCGGTCGGTATCTCTTGAATAACTTTAGTAATGTTTTCTTGCAATGCCTCAATCGAAGCTGGTTTATCCACAAAGCATTTAGACTTCACTTACCACCACAAATAATAGTCCAAAGGTGTGATATCACACGATCTTGGTGGTCAATACATTGGTACGAGACGAGAGATTAAATGCTCACCAAAATAACGGCGCCGTAAATCCACTGCCTTCTTGGAACCAAATCTTGTGAAATCACCAGCTTCAATTTCCGTACATCCGACGTCAAAATGTCGTTTATCATGGCGTGATAGCATACACCATTCACTGTCACATTGGCGCCAGCCTCGCCTTTGCAGAAATATGGGCCGATGATTCCTCCAGCACATAGGCCGCACCAACCGGTTGTTTTCAATGGATCTAATGACTGTTCTTGAATGGCTTTGGGTTGCTCTTCAGCCCAAATATGACAATTTTGCTTATTTATGTTGCAGTTAAGCCAAAAATTGGTGTCATCGATGAACGCTTATGTACAAGTTGGCCTGAGCGCCCGATGAACACTTTTCTCAGAGCGTCGATTTTCGTATTAGAATTTTTCGATTCGCAAACGCTGTTGTCTCGGCTAAGTCTTTCCGTGATGAAATATCAATGAATACTGAAAAAATTATATATTTAGTTTGACAGTAGTCACGCGTGATCTGTTAAAACAACCCTATTGAAAAAAGTACATCCAATTTGATCACTCCAATCTGATTACACTAAACTTCGATTTTCATTGGAATGTGGACAGGTTAAACTCTATTAGTACGCTAGGTCCGCTCACTACCTAAGCTACTTAGTAGTTTAGTGTAGCATAGGAACCATTTTCTTCACATTTGTTTTTAAAGCTCCGATAAATGCATGGATATCAAGTAATCTAAGGAGATTGAAAAAACTTACGAAGTATGCCAATCAACATATCCCCATACACTGCGTTAAGGGGGGAGCCTGGTTTATAAGGTCAAAAAAATTATTTTTTTTTTTTTGTTTTAAGCGATTTCTAATATATTTCAGAATATTCACACAAAGTTACAGAGCCTAATTCTCAATATTTCCGTAGATACAAAGCCAAAGGTAGGCGAGCGATAGGTAGTTACGCTGTGACCGGACAGCTATAGTACAAATTTTATCTTCTTTTCTCGACTTTTCATTTTTATGATTTCTTTGAATTGGCGTACATGAATGAAAAAAAAACTAATGAATCTTTTGAAATGAATCCTACCTTGTTCCCTTCAGTATTAAATTCTCTTCTATTTGAACTAAAAAAATAGATTAAAAAAATGTTTTCAAGATTTTTATACCAAGTTGAAGTGAATTTTTTTTTATAAAAAGGCATTTTTTTGTTTAAAACCTCCAAAAAGTTGAAATTTTGGAATTTCTATCAGTTTTCTTAGTTCATCTAGAATAAAAGATCATGATAATTAGAAATCCATTTGAATTTTTTGCTTTAGATAATAATTACGAGCTGTATCTTGTACGCCAGTTGGAAACTCCAGCGTTGCAGCGCTCTATAATTTCTATGTTAAACATTTTTTTCAACTTATTTTAACCAGTACAAAAATGTTTATACTTTTTAAATGTTCATTAAAGATAGAAAAAACGTTGCAGTGCTAAATTAATTTTTTCCTTAAAAAAAAAAATCGCAAAGGGATGCAATTTTTAGACCTCATAAACCAGGCTCCCTCCTTAATTAATTATTGCACAGGGGCTTATTGACGAATTTTAGGAATCAAGATTTTTCTCATTTAATTTTAGTATTTTCTTATGAACATATATTATTGAATATAAAATATATCTCATATAAATTATATTTTTCATATTAATTCGAGTTTCGAACTTGGTGTCCGTTTAAAAAAAGTTAGTATTTTCGTCAGAATTCCACATTTTTTAATCAGAATTTTTAAAAAAGTTTCCACTACGCAGTTTTGCAGCCCATTGAGTTTTGATGTGATAAAATGCAATTTTCATGTGGCTCAAAAATCGTGTTGATTTTTGAGAACTTTTATTTTGTTGGTCGGTGAAGGCTGAGACTTCGCTCTTGACATGATGAGATAGCATTTTTCCTAACTACCATGGCGCCTGTTTCTATGTCGAGATTGCGATCAAGGTCGGTGATGCGTACATACCAGGGCGCATAGCAACGCCTTATCCTGGAATCTTTGAATGTGGATTTTGAGCAACCCCATAGTTGCATTCCATATATTCAAATTGGTTCAGTTCCAGTTCTGATCGATAGGCAAATCGTATGTGAAAATTAGGTAAATGATGGGCCCTAAAACGCTCCGCAGTGGGACACCAGTTTTAATTTCTTTCAGTTCAGAGTACGCGTCGTCGTATTTAAAACGAAAGAAACAATCAGATAAATAGGTTTTAAAATATTTTAATACTGAGTTGGCAAAAGCTTCTTTTTTTTTGTTAGAAAGGCCAACGTGACATACCTCATAGAAAGCCTTGAATGCTTCTAGGAAAGCAGTAGAGCACACTTTTTTTTCTTTTCGAAGACATTTTCTATAACTTGAGTTAGCCTATGAAGACTTGACCGATTGTTGAATGTTTTACCAGGTATATACCTATGAAATGAGACGTTTTTTTTCAATTTCAAACGTTTATTAAAAAAACTGGTAACAAATTTAAAAATAAAAAATTCAAAATAATAGCCATCGCTAGCGACACATTTTTCCCATCTCTCAGGAAATATAATATGTGGATGCCGCGCCAAAAAAATTGGCCGTTTTTGACCGCAAACCAATCATCGAGCCATTTTTTGGCTTCTTCGTGTGAATTGAAGCGCTGCTCGGAAAGTGCGTGGTCCATCGATGCAAAAAAGTGATAATCGGAAGGCGCCAAGTCTGGTGAGTAAGCCGCATGTACCAGCGGTTCCCAATCGTACGTCTCCACCAATTCCCGGGTCGCTCTTGTTCGATGTGGCGGTGCATTGTCATCAAGAAAAATTACTTTGTAACGCCGATCGGCATATTCTGGGCATTTTCGGTGTGTAGCGCTGTTCAAATCGACCAATTGTCGTTGGTAGCGTGCACCGTCAACTGTTCCACCTGGTTTTAATAGCTCGTACCAAATCATACCACGCTGATCCCAGAAAACACACCGCATTGTCTTGCGGCCGAAGCGATTTGGTTTGGCCGTTGTTTTTGGCTTGTTGCCGGGCGGACCATACGATCGTTTACGCTTGGAATTGGAGAAGCACACCCATTTTTCATCACCCGTAACGATTCGATGCAAAAAAGACTTCCTTTTGAACCGGGAGAGCAGCATTTCACAAGCGGTTTCACGATGTCCGCAAACCATAGTTTGAAGGCACGAAATTCGACATTTTGAAGAGCGACAAAAATGCATTTTTGTATGAAACGTAACACACAATGAATTGAATAATGTTGACAGACGAAAAAAACAAGGTATTTGGGAAGGTTTAAAAATACTCCTAGCGTCATCTATGGACTAATAGCTGAAAGTCTCATTTCATAGGTAGACGGAAGCCAAATTAATGCTTAATAGCTTTGTTGAGGCGTTCGGCAAGTAGTTTTTCAAATACTTTTGATCAAATGCGCAGCAGTGATATAGGCCGATATGAGGATGCATTGTTCGTCAGTTTTTTTATTGTTAACGATGTTACAATGTATTTTTTTTTTTTTTGTATTGCTGGCGGGCTTATGCACTCTCTTCTTTTTTTGTTTTCATGCAAGAAAACGCCTAATACCGTGAACAAACTCGCACTTTATCATAACAAAATTTCATGGACTATAAAACTGCATACTTGGAATTTCTCTAGAAATTCTGATAAAAAAAATTTGTTTATCTATATTGATTTTTTTTTTAAGTTTGTCGAAGACCGCTTCAAAGAAATATTGTAAAAAATCAGCTACTTAGAACGAATAGTTGGATTTTATTAACAAAATTCAATGAACCATTAAACTACATTCCTGAAATTTTTCTAGAAATTCGAGTTAAAAAGTGTCAAACTTTCTAAAAATTCTGATTATAAATATGCAGCTTTGATGAAATTTTTGTTCGATTATAGTAGATGCTTTCCATTTCAGTTGAACCGGGCTATTCGGGACATGTTCTTCGATTTCGATGTAACTTAAATATGTTGCTCTCTGGTCAAATTAATGAGACACGTATTTTTTTGTTAGCCCGAAAAAATTTTTTTTCAAGATTTATCGGCAATTTTGTTCTTCGGCTCAAAATCGATTTTTTTTTTTCATTATATAAGAAATTTTTTTTTTAAATGCTCATAACTTAGTCAAAAATGAACCGAACCCAGAATCATTAAGGGTTTAAAATGATCGTTATTACTTACACAAATGACTTCATGTAGAAGCAATTGTAAAACAGAGAACAACATATTTGAGTTAAATTGAAAATGAAGAACATGACCCGAATAGCCCGGTTCAATTGAAATGGAAAGCATCAGTAAATATGGTGGATTTTACTATAGAAGGAACTCTATTTTCATCAAAAAATGATTAAAATCAAATAGCAAACAAATTAATTGTGAAAAATTGTCCACAAGTCTTAGTGCAATACTTATTTAACGTAGTGTACATATACAGAAAAGTATTTGCATAATTTCACACAAGCGCACCTATACATACGTACTAATACCAATCAAAGCGAAAACAATCGAAATTACCTCAAAATTCTGCATTGATTTTGTGAACTGTAAGAGCAGCTATTTTCCAACAACTACCACTGCTTGATACCACAAACAAGATCAGTGCGAATTGCTGCAACTACGTTAACTCGCAGGCAGACAAGTAAATAAATGAAGCTGCAAGCAAATCAATGAAACTACACAACTGTTCACAAACAGCTGAAATGGCAACTATAGCAATGCCATTATTACATATCTACATACTCGTATATGCAAGTTCTACAGGCTATGAGGCCCATAAAATCGCGTTCTACTTACGCTAGGAACGCTCACTAAAATACCAACGCTGCCGACTTTCTCAAATGGATGGTTGAAAATTTCTTAAATTGGCTGTTGTTGTTGTTGCTGTTGTCAAAGGTACCTTATACATGCATACAGTTACATATATGCAACTGATAATAACTGGAACATTATTGCCTGGCCTCTTTATACCTCTCACCGCCTTCTCCAGCTGGTCTAGCCGAGTGGTACTTGCGGCAACCTCAGTGTTGCAACCAATAATTGCGCAAATATGTGCAATGAGCGCATTCAGGCAAGTATCTGGCAGAGATACGAGTACAAACAGTTGCATGTATATGTAACACACATATACAAGCACATATCAGGCATCTATAACGGGTGCATGCGAATGTGTGTTGTCGTATTGGTAAAGGTTTTTGTATTGGCATTAGCAGCAGTGATGTGGCTTGGAGTGGCTTAACTGAAAATGCTAATTTCGCAATTTTGCAATAATTTTCACATTTTCCAAATACCACAAAGGGAAAAGGGAAAACTGCAGCACCAACTGGAATTGGCAGTGTACGAAAATGTGCAAATAGGAAATGAAATGTTTGTAACTCTATAACGGAAGTTGACAAAATTAATGCTCACGCGAGCGCACCAAATTTCGTGAGCTGACAAACGCACACCATTACATAAATCTCGATATATCCACATTGCTACCCATCCACTTCCGCCAGCACTAAATCCTTCCGCTCTATTGAAAATGCCCGACGAGGCGCATTTTGTGGAATGGAGGGCGGTGCCAAGCGGGCGACAGATAGGAATGGCAAAAAAATTGATGCAATTAACTGTGTGTCATTAATTTACGTGCAGCAAAGCGGTGTAGTAGTAGTGTGTGCCAAAGCCAATGCCTAGGGACGAAGTGGTGCCGGTCGCATAGGGCTTAGGAGATTACTTATTACGAAATACGACGATTTAATGCAATTCATTGGCGCTAAGGGACAGAAACATTTTATTTATTCGGTGCCGCACACAAATTTACAGTGCATAACAAAACTGTCTGTTTGAACACTTTCTCAACAACAAATGAATAAACACTAAAAAGGGATTACGACTTGGTTTTTTTTTTCAAACTTAAATATTAAGCACTCAACTATTTTGGTAAAAATTTAAGATTTACCTGGAATTTATTAATTTTTTACCTGGAATTTTTTACATCCAGAAGCGGGGCTCTAATTCTGATATGACTGTATTGCAAGTCACTGCGCAAACGAATGCCAATGAGTATTTTTTATTGCTTCATAATTTTTCACGATTTCATATCTTTCACAAACTATGATTGCTTGGAAGCATTATTTTTTCATAAATGTAACGTTACGAAGACTTCCACTGAAGAAGGTAGGTAGGTTTGGCAGCCGCATCGCACATAGAGACAACGATGCCACTTAGACCACTGAATGGGTCCGTTGTGAGCCGCGGGGGCTGGGCTACATTTCCCTTTCCATATTGAACCATCCTGAGCTTTTGACAAAGCGTAAAAGGTTGTTGATACCTAAAGTGTATAGATTATCTATATTCGTTAAGAAGTAGGATTTTAAAAATCGGTTTCTGCTTCTGGCTAGAGCCGGGCATGTGCAAAAAAGGTGTTGAATTGTTTCCAATTCCTCCTCATTTCTGCAGCTACGACAGAAATCATGCGTGTATACGCCTAATCTCCCTGCATGATTTCCTATGAGACAATGTCCTGTGAGGGCCCCTACTAAGGTCCTGATTTGAAGTCTACTCAGTTTTATAATACTCTTGGACAGACGTAAATTTAGAATTTGCAGAATTGATTAGTGCGTCCTTAATGAGAAGCTTACAAGTTGCGAGAGGTATCTCCATAAAATTACTTATGTGTGGCATACAGGTACCTTCTCTTGCAAGTTGGTCTGCCCTACAGTTCCCTGGTATATCTCTGTCCACTGAAGAAAGCTTGAATTTTTGCAACTGGTCACCTTTAAATTCCAAATTATTACTCACTAAAATGTTCACTTTTTATACAAATTTTGATTGTTTCTAACAGTAAAGCTCAAATTGGAGATTTTACAACTGGTTACAGTCTGGTCCCTAAATTCCTCATATTCTATATCGGACACTACAAAATTTAATTGTAATTTGAAACTGCAAATGGTCACTCTCTAATTCCAAATTACAAGGAAGTCATAAGGACGTTTAATTTTAATACAAATGGCGACTGTATAACTTAAATTGGAAACTTTGCAACTGGTTACAGTCTGGTCCCTAAATGCCCAATATTCTAGATTGTACACTACAACATTTATTATAATTTATACAGTTTTCTTAAAATTTGGTAGCAATATAATTTCAACTGGGCACTCTGCAACTAGTTACATTCTAGTTCCAAAATTTCAGATCAGGTAATAGGATATTAAATTGTCATATTAAAATATTTGCTATCAATAAATCTTGAATTGGCCATTTTGCAACTGGTTACAGTTTGGTCCCTAAATTCCCAATATTCCTAATCGTACAATACAACATTAATTGTAATTTACACAGTTTTCTTAAAATTTGGTAACAATGTAATTTCAACTTGGCACTGTGCAACTAGTTACAGTCTAGTTCCTAAATTCCAGATCAGGTAATAGGATATTAAATTGTCATATGACTATATTTACTATCAATAAATCATGAATTGGCCATTTTGCAACTGGTCGCCGTCTAGTCTTTAAATTCTCATCAGGCACTGGCACTTTTAGCTTCAACATGAAAGATTATCTTTGGTTTTTTTTAATTAAATAACATATGCAATAAATACTTCGTAACTGGTCATCGTGGCACTAGTACGAAACTAGTCACTAAACTCTAGTGTAGGTATCTTTAACACAAAGTTTATTTATACATTCCATAATTGCAGGATAGTCACTCCAAACTCAGAGGCCTGCCATTTCTATAAACAATCATGCTCGCACAATTTCGCCAGCTTCTGTGATTCCAGGCGCATGCATGTCAATGTGTTTGCCATTGCACGTATTGGGACCACATTTATTATTATTTCCGTTGCCGTATTCACGTCTGCATTCACTCTTTTAGATGTCGATCTTTAGGCGGCGGTGCCATCAATTCTGCTGCCGCCACTGCACCACTGTGCCACATTGTTGACGTTGATTATGCCTACGCTGCCGCTGCGTGTTGACAGCATTTGATGAGCATTCTTGGAACGGAGGGGCACAGCAGCACCCACCATTCCTGAGTGATTTTGAAAATTATTCAGCCGTGTATGTGTCCGTGCAGATGCTTTCGTAGACGAGCGGCTGCGGCATGGGTTGGTACTCCTAGAATTATGCAGCAAAATAGGCCCACAAATAAATTTCGCATTGATTAATGTTATGCTTCGGCAGCACCCATTAAAATGGATAATACGCGCCACTCATCAGTTTATGTCGGTCGCTCGGTTCACAGCATCCTTCTCGCCGTTCGTGTGCGCTTGTGTTGACAGGGTAATAAAATTATGTGCTTGCTGCATGCAAATTGCCGCATTACATTAGATTGAATGTGCATGGAAAATATACAATCTGCTGTGCATATAACATACAATCTACTGATTATATAAATATACAGTAAAAACTTGATTCTAGCACGCAATGAAAACAGGTTTTTTCCATACAATTTTTTTTATTTAAAAATTGGAAAAGTAATGAATTATCATCACAATGATTTTAAAAGCATTAGCGGCTAGGCCATCAGCTCCATAAAAATTAAAATAGTGCTTTTGTGCTAATAGCAATCCAAATTTATTTGTTTTTATTATACTAATTGAATACACTTTGAAGCGCTAAGTTTCATTTGAAATTAAAGAAATTTTCGATTTTGGTTTGTTTTGTACACATTGGCCTGTTCAGTACCACACTGTTCCTGAGCCTCTGCAGCGTCATAACATCGCTTAAGAAAGCATTGTTTTGCTCTGTCCAATCCAAGCATATATTGAATGCTGAATGCTGCCTCTTCCGATGTGATTTTATTCGTATTTAGCATAGCATCACATCGTTAGTTCCTTCACCGACTGTTTCGCCGTCTTCATTGCAGTCTTCTTCATTCAAAGCTGTGGGCTCCGAATGAGCTCCAACAATCCAATACTCGATTTCAGATTGGGAGACTTGCTGCAATGCTTCTACTTCCCGCCTTAAAATTGCAATGAATTGAATATTAAATGCATCTTCAGTTGTCTGTAATCGTAGCTCCAAAAGAGGAATGATATTGCCACAATCCCAGTCAGACGCTCAAACAGTTTTCGAAACTATGACTGAATATAAGTTGCGATAAGAGCATCCCATGCAGCTTTTTAACAGGCATATTGCATTTTTCAGGGCGATATTGCGGAGTAACTCATCGATAGTTTCCCCCTGAGCAATAATGTAACTTAAGGGGATTTTTTGTAGTTCATGCATGGGTTCTGGTTAGAGCCATACAGTTAGGAGCAAATCACATCACCGATATTTGGCCGTCGTAGCTCTTTAACTCGCCTTCTTTGGGATGACATGGTTGATCATCAAAGTGCTTTTTTCCGGAAGGTTTTGCGCACAAAGGCACTTTTTTACCTGTTTACTTAAGCAATTTTTATTATATTGGTTTAAAAAAAAAAAATGACCATCCTCCGGAACAAATGTTCTGTGAAACCATTCTCAAACTGAGAGACTCAATCTTGACCTCAATCACGGATAATCAAGTATCCTTAGGACTTTGGGTTCAACCCTTTGGCGACTGATCAATGCGCACCACTGTTTAGTTCGAGCGGAACATGCTCCACCTCCATTCCAAGGAAAGAATGGGCCGGGCGCAGTATTTGGAGGTAGGGTTTGGAGAATCTGTGCCCGAATGGCTCAAAATTAGATGAAATGGTTGACACAGGAGGATTCTGCAAGGGCTCAAGTCCTTCAGGCTCAAGTTCAGGTTACCAGACCCCTGCAGTGTATTCCAAACAGAGTTAGCGGCAATTAAAGAAGCAGCTGATTGGCAGCTCACTTGTGTAATAACTGTAATGGAGGTTAATAACTTCGTTCGATGATAATGCACTCGAAAATGGTTCGGAAATGCCTGACCTCACTTTCGATTAAATCCGAATTCTTCAATATAAAGCTCATCTGGATACGTGGACACAGTGAGATCGCAGGAAGTGCGAGGCAGATGAGCTGACTAGACAAGGGACCTGCGAGGTAGTTAACCCGAAAAACGAGGTTTACACATCTTGACTAAGATTTAAGCATCTTGGCTCTTATCTCCTTGCCACGCCAGCTAAATAGGAGGCATGGCTATTATAAAACCTGATGAATTTCATCAGTAGTACGAACAGGTTAACCCCACCGTAAATCAGTTATCGTTCAACAAATAAACATCCCCTCCAACTCCTCCTTCCTTTCTGCCCAGCCTTCTTATCTCCTTTATCTCCTGGTATCACAAAGGACGAATTCTTGATTTTCGTCCAAGTGTGCCCTCTCTATGAATACTGAGAACGTAATGGAAAAAATTGTGTCGCAAATATCCAGGTGTGCAAAAATCGAGTTTCTACTGTATATGAAAATGCATCCATGTATATTTACATAAGTTTTGCATACCATACTATATATATGTACGTGTATGTGTGTGTACGTATTTATTTATGCCGCATATTGAATGAATATTTCGAATAACTCGCTGTTGATAATGTTTATACCGTTGGTGTTGATGGCTGCCAATGACAAGTAATTAATCCAACGCAAAATATTGACATCAATTATTATATCTACGAGTACTATGTTTGTTGGCATGCTTGTTCACACTAAGCGCGAGGGCATATATTTTCATTTGTATGTTAGCAGCACATCCACTCAGCTACTTTTAAGCACATAAAATAATTAAAAAAAAATCATTAAAAATATTAGTATTCCGGCCTTGAGCCCAATTTATTGAAAATAATATAAACCAGGGATATTGAAAATCGATTTGGGAGTTTATTTGCATAAATAAAAAAAATAAAAATAATATATTAATAAAAAAATAAAATATGTTAATGGTAATGCCATAAATTTTAGATGAATTCGAATAGCGAATTTCGTTTAAGGTTAATATTAATTTTATTTTATAAACTAACATGAAATTGCCTATGAAATTACCAACACACTCGCGCTCATAGATTTTGCGCTAGCCGTCAGTTTACTATTCCAATAATTGCCGGAGATTTTCGAAATTTGTTCAGCTAACTACAGTTTTAGCAGAATTTCATAGCCAAATTTTTAATTTGTATCAGCACTAAGCACTTAAGATGAATATTGAAAGAAATTAGTGCCATTATAAATGTGGAATAAAGAGAATCACTGTAGAGATCATACCTTTTTTACTTTTATTGTACTTTGTTCATTTTACCTGTATTAATTTTGAAATTTTATAAAGGGTGGTTAAGTTTTAAGGGCCGGTGCTGATTTTGAATAAAATACCATTTCTTTAAGAAATTATTGTCATTTCTATTTATTACGATGATATTAATGTGGTTCAATTACGTATGGAGCAAAATATCGGCCAAATGGCCGCCACGACTTCAGCGGCACATCTCCATCCGATGGTCCAAATTTTCGATGACGCTGAGGCATAATTGAGGTTCTATGCCGTTAATGTGCCGAATTATCTCATCCTTTAGCTCTTGAATTGTTGCTGGCTTATCGACGTACACCTTTTCTTTCAAATAACCCCAAAGAAAGAAGTCCAACGGTGTCAAATCACATGATCTTGGCGGCCAATTGACATCGCCGCGACGCGAGATTATTCGGCCATCAAATTTTTCGCGCAAAAGAGCCATTGTTTCGTTAGCTGTGTGACAAGTGGCACCGTTCTGTTGAAACTACATATCGTCCATAACCATATCTCCCAACTCGGGCCATAAAAAGTTCGTTATCATCTCACGGTAGCGAACACTATTCACAGTAACTGCCCGACCGGCCTCATTTTGGAAAAAATACGGCCCAATGATGCCGCCGGCCCATAAACCGTACCAAACAGACACCCTTTGTGTGTGCATTGGTTTTTCGGCAATCAGTCTTGGATTATCATTTGCCCAAATGCGGAAATTCTGCTTATTGACGAATCCACTGAGGTGAAAATGTGCCTCATCACTGAAGATGAAGATGAAGACGAGGTGCGCGATATGCATTTTGATTTGAAAGCCCGTTTTCATAATAAGCTTGAATAACTTTACCGCGTTGCTCGATTGTGCATCTTTCTATTGTTCATATTGAGTTAGTCTGAAATTGGAAAATTTCAAATGAAATGTAGAAAAAAACTTGACGATTAGGTGTGGTTCACATTCAATATCGGCCCTTGAAATTTAACCACCCTTTATTTAGGTGATTTTTATAAATTTTATTGTAAACAAAAAAGAAGATTTTCAATTATTCTTAGGCACATTGAAAAGTTAGCTCTACGGCTGATTTGATTTTTTTATTGTATTTATTTGATCACCAAATTGTCTGAGTTTCATTTAAATTACTCTGCACTGTCAATCTTAGTTTGTCGATTCTGACATTTTATGGGCCAAAAGCCAAATAGTAATTTTCTAATGCGGCTTGAATCATTTTAATATTTTTCTATCGGATTTCTATTATAAATTTTCAAAATTAGAAATTCAAGCTTGAGATCTTTTAAAAAATAATTATTCAATTCTTTCAATCACCATTTATTATTCAAAATATGCATAGGGCCTCGACAAGACGCTTCCATCATACACGGTTCTGTGCTGTTGTTTTTGCACCGTCCCATGAGATGTCGTCATCTGCTAGTTCACCCGCGTACCATCGACCTTCTCCAAGTGTTTTTTGGTCAGCCGTGACCTCTGCTCCCTTGCGGGTTCTAGTCCAGTGCCTTCCTCGTGATGCTATTTGGTGGTTTTCTCAATGTGTCGCCACTTTCTGCATTTGATTTGCCTTAAGATGGGTTCCTCGTTCATTAATCGCCACAGTGCGTCGTTACTGATGATGCAGCCGAGGTAGCAGAAGCTTTCAACGAATTCCACCGGGCATTCGTCAACCAATATCTGCCTTGCGTTATTGTGGTTAACTCTCATGGCCTTGGTCTTGGCAATGTTGACCTTCAGTGGACAGTGCGTACCAGAGCGACTAATTTGTCCGCCTTCGCTTGCTTGTCAGAGAGTTTGTGAGAGAGGAGGCAGATCTATGAATCATCGGCGAAGTCCAGGTCCTCAAGATGTCTTGTGAAACTCCATACGATGCCTTTTTGTGCAGGGTCAGTTGCAGACCATTGCCAGATGGACTAACATGGATACCAGCAAGATAACTAAACAGACGAGGCCTAATTTCAACAAATCCAGAAGTGGCGAGTTCTTAAGGAAGCCATGTACAGATATATTTAGAACAACAAAACCCTGCAACTGGCCTTTTGGAGGTCATGCCAGGAAAATGGGGTGACCGTACAACGATAGATGTAGAAGTTGTAATCAAGAAAAAGCTAAGGAAACAGTATTTCTCTATCTGTGTGTGTGCACAAGTCTGGGTACTCTACCAAATAGAATACTGAGAGAACTCCCCATGGTTAATTTGAAAGAAATTTTGGAAAAGAAAGTAGGCAACATAGGCAGATTCATAGTCAAATCAAGATGGTTCGACTATTAAAAAGTAGTGGTGCTACAAGTGGCATCTTTTGTGCTTATTGGGTTTAGGCTGTGTCACTCAGACTACACCTGTGGTTCATTAAGTTTAAGAAATGCGTGTGCAAGATAAAGGCAGATACATACTTGTAGTGTTTTTCGCTCTTTCCTCAGTAGACATAAACATGCACTTTTGCGGGATTGACTGTATTGAATCTGCATTGAACATTTTATTGTACACCACGAAAGGGCAACATTTTTGCGTAGAAGTGAAAACACCATTAGAAAGTAACTAAGTTATGATTCACCACCTTACTCAATAGGGGCTACCATGCAATCACTCGGCACGGAAAGATAAGTCTTGTCAGTATTTTGCCTCTATTACTTGCCTAAAGCTCTCTTACAAATGTCGATGGCCAATGTGATGTTCACGCAAGGCTGAACTTCCTTCCAGTTCAGTTTTTAGTCCGGAAGCGCGGCCTGAAAGTTGGCTTTGTTTGGCAAATTCAAGCGGACGCCATTGAGTATAGCGGAAGTCCGAAGTCTCCCTTCATAGCCTCTCGTACAGCGGGCAGGTTTCTCTCTGCTGCAACGATTGGACTACGTAGACACTTTTGAAAACGTTATCGATATCAAATCAATACAGTGCTTAAGAAAACTTACATACATACGAGGCTGTTCAATAAGTTTTGCAGTTCTATAAGAAAAACACAATTTAATGTTTAGAAATACATTATTTTAATTATTTAGTATAGTCTCCCTGAACAACAAAACACTTGTTTCAATGAGATGCCTATTTTTGAATTCCATCCCTGAAGTAAAAATCTGAAAGAGCTGCAAAATACGCTTCCACAGCTGTTATGACCTCATCATTTGCTGAAAAACGCTTTCCACGCATGCATTTTTTTAGATCTGTCAACAGATGAAAGTCGCTAGGGGCCAAATCTGGTGAAAACGATAGATGCTGCAACAATTCGAACTTTAATTCTTGGATTTTAGCCATTGTCAAAATGCTCTTGTGACAGGGTGCATTGTCCTAATGAACAAGAATTTTTTTTTTCTTGTTCAAACTGGGTCTTTTTTCGCGAAGTTTTTCTTTCAGCTGGTCTAAAAGGTTACAATAATATTCAGAAATTATTGCTTACCAGTTTCTCAGTAATCCACAATCAAAATTCCTTTCGCATCCCACAAAAAGGATGCCTTGAAGACTGAACTAAAGACGTTTCTGAACGATATTTAGACACTTACTCGTATCGGCGCCGAAGACCCAGGTTCACACCACTCTCTAGCCTCTTGTTTCGATTTACGATTATGGTGATAGACCTAAGTCTGATGAATCGACGCACGAACGCACGAGACCCACTTTAAAGCTCTAAATGTTGCTGAGAAAGTCGCATTAGAATGGGTTTCTGTTCCATTGTTGGACGCACACAGCTGAAACCCAAAACTTCAGTCAAAATATTGTCTACACTACCCACTCGTATTGTTTCTACGATTTTTGGTACTGTTGCTGTTTTTAGACGTCCTTCACGGCGATTGTCTTCAAGGCTTATACGACCACATTTAAATTCAGCAACCTATCTTTGCTTTAAGTGATGAGGAAAAGTGCTGATACACTTTGAACATTCGTTCACAAATTTCCTTGGCTCTTAAACCTTTTAAACCAAAAATTGAAAATATATTTTTTTTTTTCAATTGAAGAAAATACTGTGACACGTCGATGCTAAATGGCTAGTAAAAACTGACCGAATTGGCAGATTGAAATGAAACTTCGCGTACGTTGATATGAAGAAAGTACCAACATAACAAAATAAAAATGTTGGCTAGTAGCTACGCCCTCTCTTATCGAACCGCAAAACTTATTGAACAACCTAAAGGGTGATTTTTTAAGAGCTATAGGAAAGTTTTTCAAAAAAACACACGTAAAATTCAGAAAAATGCATGCAATTTTTATTTAAATCGATAGTACAGTTCATATAATTTAATGTTTGAAGATTATTTCATGCAACATGCAAATGTTGACCGCGACTGCGCTTCAAATGGTCCATCCGCTTAGTCCAATTTTGGCATACTCTTTCCAATCTTTCGGCCGGTATCTCACACATAAATGCTTTAATGTTGTCTTCCAATGCGTTAATTGAAGCAGACTCGTCTGAATAGACATGAGCTTTAACATAGCCCCACAAAAAATAATCTAAAGGCTCTCTATCGCACGATCTGAAACCACATGTCATGCAAGTCAAGCTCTAGCATTTTGGGCAAAAAAAAGTTGGATATCATTTCACGGTAGCGCATACCATTCACAGTTACGTTACGATTCGCAGCATCTTTGAAGAAGTACGGTCCAATGATACTTCCAGCCCATAAACCGCACCAAACTGTGACCTTTTCTGGATACATTAGTAGATCTTGCAATTCTTCTGGCTGATCTTCACTACAAAATCGACAATTCTGCTTATTTACGTACCCATTGATCCAAAAATGAGCTTCGTCGCTGAACACAATTTTTCGATAAAGAAGTGAATCTTAAACTTTTTTAACAGAACACGCATTTTTATAATAAAATTCAATGATTTGCAAGCTTTGTTCGTTTGTAAGACGATTCATAGTTAAATTATAGACCAAACTAAAGATGTTTGACAGTGAAACAAAACACGAAACGTGCGTCAGCTGTTTAAACCAACTGTTTAAAAAGATAATAGCTAAAAAATCACCCTTTAGTATGTACAGGGTCCGCCATATAACTTTACGGAATTAAAAGTCCTATAAAAAAGAAACTACTCAATATTTTCGAAACTGTTTTTTTTTTTTAAGTACAATCCTTCCGGTTAATGATGGAACACAACTTCACTCATATGGCTGCCTCGGCTAGCCATGCACCATCCCATACGGCGTCATACCAAGGTCTTTACGCAATATTCGTCTCAATGATGTCTCCGAAATGTCCAATTGTTAAGAACGACGGTGAACTGATTTTCCTGGTGATTCACGAACACTCTCGGCCACAGCAGCAATATTTTCGGGTGTACGCACAGTTTTTGGTCGGTCACGCGTTGGTTTGTCAATAAGTAACCCAGTAACCGCGCATACGCTTCATTCGGTGCTTTTCTTCTCCCCATTGCCGTACGTAATTTTCGTTTTATTTCCCAGCGTTCCTTGAGCGTATACACAACCATTTTCGTTCAGCGGAAGAATAAAACTAATTTTCTGTCAAATCAGATGACAGCTAAGTGTTACCATTCTTTAAATAATACCTAGTTCAAATCCGTAACGATAGATGGCGGGCCCTATATATGCAACTACCACGCCCTCGGCATAAGTAACAACCTTACTTCTTCTCGCAAAAGCGGCTTCCCGACCATTTGTTGAAATTTAATACGAAAGAAACTTTGAAGCTCATACGCACCGTGAATCTCATAGCTTCAGCATAACTTAAAAAAATAGAAAATATTTGCGCTTTTTGTTACTTGTATTCATGCCTTGATTACAGCAACCAGGTATAACTGCTCATCTTCAAGCGCAAATTCTACCTCACCGCAATTTATGAATAGCATATAGATTCAAATACTCGTATAAACATTAACATAAGTTCGCGTTCGCATTCGCATTCGCATTCGCATTTGTGTGTCAGCACGCCATTCAGAGGCGTAGCGGATGTGCGCACATTCTCTATCCCAACAACAACAACAAGTAATGCTGTAAGTAATGCCTCTTACGCTGTTTCTGGTATGTCATTATGGCACTCAGATCACACATTTGCTTAATATGTCTCTCAGCGCCCGAGCTCATTCACTCTTCCAGGAGCCAGTGACGTGTGGCAGTGATGTTACAAAATTGCACAAATACATACAAATCTGCAGACAATTTCATTTGTATGCCAACACATGCACGCTCGCTAGAAATATGTAAGGATTTGTGCGTATGCACGAAATTCCGTGTGTGTATGGATGCGCGAATGCGCGCGTGGGTGACCTTTTTGTGTGCCGCTTGAAAAACATTTTACATGCAAGCGGCGTATTTCGCTAAAGCGCACTTGCATTGAAGTTGCATGAATGCCTCGCTGCAATACTATGTACCAGCATGTCACGCTACAAAAATGGCAAATGGTGGATGGTGGTTGGTAGATAGTGAATGGAAAATGATGGCTGGTTGCCGACAACTGACTTGGTTTCAACGCCAGTCTGGCGCTCGAAATTAAACGTAATTGGTTGGCATTACTTTTCACTTAAACATGGCCCAGCGGCGAAAATCTGTTGTAGCCAAGGCGACACTTCACTCGCTCGCATGCAACTGCACTTGAAACAGCATTTCTGTCCTCGCCTCAAAGTGGACGCGCAGTTCACCAACGGATATTGCTGTAGCTCAGTCGAGCGCGCTGTGCATTCTGTAAGCTGCAGTCAGTGGTGGTGTCTTTCGCATTCATGCTTCATGATACTTTATCGCTGCTGTCGCTATCATTTCGCCGAGCTTTTTTCTCAATTTCATTTCAATATTATTTTCAATGTGATATCCGTGTGCGGAAAATTATTTTTCCCCACGATTTTTTTGTATGCACTCACACAACTGTTTACTTCTCTATCACTCCCCCTCTCTGCCCCAATATGCAGTGGGTCACAGCTTAACGAAAATGGTGAAAACTAACTTAAAATTAAATACCGCCATATTTCAGAACACAGCTTATTTGATACAGTTTAAATTATTGGTAGAGAATTTTAAAATCACTTTTAGTATCAAAAATTTAACTTTAGCTTTTTGCCATAAGAAAAGTCCAGGATCCTCGTTGGCATTGAATTAACCAGCTTTTGGGTGACTCCTGGAGTCAGTTTCTGCCTTTTCACTAATGGGGTGTTATTTAAGTTCTCTTTGATCGAAATTTTTTGGATTTGATTATGTTTTTTGTTTTTGTTTTTTTGTCGGAGGGCTACTAGTACCTTCACAGCCATGAAATTTCGTCAGCAACAAGCATTTGGCTTGCCGTGAAATGTAGCTTGGAACATAGATTTTCAAATGCGGAGTATTGTCAAACATTTAAGCATCGCCGTAAAAGCAATTAGAAAATTTTGTTCAGAAAAGTGTTTTTAAACAAATTAACGAACATACAAATAAAGGGTGGTTAAGTTTCAAGGGCCGGCGTTGATTTTGAATAAAATACAATTTTTTTAGGAAATTATTGTCATTTGTCTTTATTATGATAATATTGGTATGGCTCAATTACGTACGGAATAAAATATTGGCCAAATGGACGCTGCAGCCTCGGCGGCACATCTCCATCCGATGGTCCAAATTTTCGATGACGCTGAGGCATAATTGAGGTTCTATGTCGTTAATGTGCCGAATTATCTCATCCCTTAGCTCTTGAATTGTTGCTGGCTTATCGACGTACACCTTTTCTTTCAAATAACCCCAAAGAAAGAAGTGCAACTGTGTTGTTGACGTTTAGGTGTGGTTCACATTCAACATCGGCCGTTTATAATATATTGATACAAAAAAATAAAAAGAAGATTTACTTACACTCCACTCTTTGCTAAGGCATTTCGCTTAAAAACTCCATATCTTCGGAGTATTCGAACTCACGCACTTTACTCGCAAACGAACTGTCGAAAACTTTTGAAATCGAAATTTCAAAAGGTCGACCCACGAAGCGTCGAGAGATTTGGTAGCTTATAAAACACTCAGGCTAAAAAGCCTATTGTATTCAAAGCTCTTGAAAGTAAAGGGGCAGATAGTCAAGGAGAGAAAGAGATAGGATTGAATAGAGACAAGGCCAGGGATAGCTAGTCCTGCGAGAATTTTACAGATTCTTTGGCAAATCTAAAAATATGCTCCAGCTTGAGAGAACGAATTTTACTCATTCTCATGACATCGGAACCAAAAATTCTACGAATTGCTCTAGCACATGCAGGACACTCACAGAGAAAATGCTCAGTGCCATCTGCCTCCTCTAAGCAAGACAGGTAAGCCGAACGACTTCAACGACAACAAATTGTCCTTTTTCGCTCAATTTTTAATTTTCAAATAGGTGTGAAAAATTGTTGCTGGCATGTTGCTCGGAGTGCTACTTTGCCATGAGATACATATGAAATTTCACGCATATTTCATGGCAATGCAATTGGGTGCATTTTGATAGCATTTTCACGTGAAACGCGCTCTTAGTACTATGCTTAACTGAGCCCATAAATTTTCACTCACTTTGATATCATGAAACGGTGCCTAATCAAATAGGGAGCCACGATTTTTCGATTACTACTTTATGTTTTAGATTATTATCGTTGGGCAATCGGACCTTTCTGCTTACATCAAGATTCCCGTAATAATTTTGAAGAATATCAACTTACATACACACATTTTAGTTCATTATTCCTTCAATGAACACTAACACTCTTACAAGAATTGCGGGCATACAGCTGCAAATCATTGCTCTACCTCATCCATAATTCACAGTAGCTCTAAGATTATCTTTATTAAGCTCTGTGTTCTTCTTTCACCAAACGTTAGACATGCCGTCGGCGCCAAAAATGTTCAATTTACTCTCATCCACAAGTCCGAGGTCTTGCAAATATACTCCTTAGTGAACTTTAACCGGCACCCTTAGTTTTTTGGCTTAATATGGGTATACTTAAGAGCAACTCGGTCTTTAAAGTCGTGTCACTGCATGTTTTTCCTAATTCCTGCTGAATATCTACAGTGTGCTCCAAGGTTAACCTAAGGTTCAGGTTCTGCTTTATTTTCCACTCGCTTTTCATGTACGAACCGCTCAGTGATGTGTTGCATAACAGATGCAGTAAGTCTCATTATTTTACCAACTTTTATGGGCCGATTAACCCTTTTTAACCGAGCTTCAGTTTAAAGGTTAGGCTCTTCAATGCGAATGTGCAGTCGGTACTGCTGTACAGTAGCTCTACCTGGAAAATCAGCACCGGTATAAACAGTCGCTTACAAGTTTTTGTCAGCCGAATTTTCTGGCCAAAAATAATGCCAAACAAGGAATTGCTCGAAAACGCAAGCATAGAGCCTCAAGACATTTGAATTAGAAGACAGAAATTAGAAGTCATTCTTTACTCAAGTAAGACGATAACAAAGCGAAGCAGGCAATGGAATGGAACCCACTCAGAGTGAGAGATTGAGCGCCTGACAGTCCAAGGGAAACCCGCAAAAGCACTGTGGATAGCGACACGGCTTAACTCGGGTTAAGCTGGAAGCAGGTGAAGGCGTTGTCCAGTAATAAAACGAGATGGTGCGTAGGTGTTTTCGGTGTCCTGTGTCCCGCTAAGGATTCAAGGAAACAACGCTGATGATGAACCATTTCCATAATGGTGTAGAAACAGATGCTTTTGTTGCACGGCTACCCATTTTTTTCAATAACGCACTTGTGACCACCTCTAATTATTACAGAAGTGTTGCTTTTTATGACAACACAGTAAAATAATAATGAAAATAGCTTTATTGATTTTCAAAATATTCCTCTTGGAAGTCAATACACTCCTGCATTCTCTTGCATAAATCTCCCAAGCACTTTTACCACTCAGAAGTGGAAACCTCCCAAATGAGCTGTTTAAAGACTTCAACAGCTTTTTCAGGCATTGAAAAATGTTAAAAAACATTGATCTTGCAATTTATTTTTGATGTCCGAGAAATGAAACATAAATCCTTAGGTGCCAAATCAGGACTGTAAGGAGGATTGCCCATTCAGTATTTTTCTTAGTTTAGAATATTTTCCGATTTAAATTTCAGATCGCGTACTGCATCAAATAAGCTGTGGCCCACTGTGCATTTCATTGTGCAGCTTATAGCTGCACTTTTATGGTCATGCCACAACCGCAACAACAACTACATGCATACGTGCATACAAGTATGCGCTTTCGTTATTCAACCCCTGCTGCTAATTTTTATGATCGCACTGCGCCAGTGGCAAGGAGTTGCCACCACACAATGTAAGCACCCATACATACATACCTATATACAATACATACACGAGTTATCCTACTAGACGTCGTTGTAGTTGCACTTTCAATAGCTTTGTTGGCAGTTCACTGTCAGCAGCCTTAAATGAAATCATTAGTGTTCATATTTAAAGGTTTATGAAAGTTTTATTTCGTCGCCGCCAAGCTGTCGTGCATGTTGCTCATATTTGTTTAATATTCATACGCATGGTAGTAAAAAACATTTGGTGCCGACTTCACAAAATCACTACATACTCGCCATGTGTCTCACACGTACATACTTGCACACATACATGCATGCAAAGTCACGTACTGGTTGAAGGCGAAGCGAGATTGTGAAAAATTATTTGCATAAATTTAATTGCGCGCTCTTCTAGAGCGCAGATTTTCTTAACTGAATACTATGCACTTAAAATAAATGTTTACTATGCACTTAAATTTAAAATTACTTTTAAGGCTAGTTAAGCAAATCGTTTCTGAAATGTTTCGGAAGTTTGGTGCCTACCCGCACAGCATTCGGATGAAGTTTGAACTTCTTGTGTCCGAAATTTGTTTGAAATGCAAAACTATTTTAAGTTGTATGAGTGCGAATGTAAGTGTATTGGGGACTATTCAGCTCTTTCGAGGTTTCTTAAAAACTTTTGCATTTCCGTTACAACTCTGTGGTTGATAAGGGTGGTGTACGCATGTATTAGTCATACAAAAAGTTCTGAACTTTGGTTCGTGGATGAAATTAACATAGTTAGGATTTTTCGATGAAGATGCGTCATTTTTATACTCGCGCACGGTTGTATTTAACAGTATAAAGTGACCGAGATATATGTATGTATATGTGGAGTTGTCAGCCTCGCATCGAACGCGATGCCGGATAGGGAAATGATCGGCAGATATCAACTACATTGGAGCCTTTTTGTCATCGAATTGCAAAAACACAAAAAGTGCATGTAGCGTAGTACACATAACAGAAGTGAAACTTTCAAGGCTGGCAAAGAAAGAGGGAGAGACCCGAGAGAGAATAAGAGAGCGAGAAAGAGAGAAAGAATATAAATCTAAATAAATTCACAACATTTGCAGAGAATACAAATAGAAAAAATTTACAAAAACGGAGAAGGGTCGACCGGTGTAGGTAAACGTCGGACACAAACCGTGGCAACAACGCGCACTACTCCGAGCGTTTATCACCCGCACAAACGCAGCGCTTCCAGGACCGCATCAATGGCACAAATTACCGCAACAATACCAATAAATCCAACGCCGAAATGGATAGCACTTTATAGTGTGCACAAACACTAGCCAAGAAACGGAAATAAGCGCCAAAAAGGAGGCACCAAAAAAAAAAACGCCAAAAAAATTGGAACAAAAAAACGCCCCAAACAATAGACACCAAAGAAATATAACGCCTAAAAGTAGGCACCAAAAATATATTTCCTACAAGTTTGCACCAACAAACAAGCGCCAAATAGTAGGGAGTGAAATTAGCAACCACAAGGAAAAACTCAGGAAAAATAGCCTAAAGTGTATCTAAGATGTATATAAGGTATAGCTCTCTCTCTCCTTTTTCTCTACGTTATATCTTTTATCTCTCTCGCGGAACGAAAATGCCCGAAACGTTGCATGGCCTCGAAATTGTACTCTCCATTCTCGCTCGTCCATCGACGCCGAAGAAGGTTCACTTCCAAAATCCATTCAGTTTTCGTCTTACAAATAGGCGGCTGGTTTGACTCAGAACGAGCGGCTGTATATGGAAGAACGAAAAATCTAAACCTTGCCATTTTTCTTCTTCCTCTGACCACGTTTTAGTAAATAAATCCATATATCTGAATATCTACTTAAGAAAACGCGGCCAAACTTAAAAAAACGCCCACCTTTAGAACCGGCATACTATTAAGATCAGCTAGAAACCACGACCACTATTTTATGTTAAGATTAAATTCCCTTCCCTCTATTGGTACAAGCCATAAATCTCAGTGTCTATGAGTTTGTTTGATCCCAAAAATCCACAGCCAGTCTAAATAAAATTTTCCCAAAATATGAGCGCCTATATAATGTTCGGTTTACCGTTCCTTACTTACTCGATAATACTTGTTAATTTTGAAAGCAATTTTATAATTTCACAATTGAACTAACCTTCATCCCAGTCTGTAAAAAACTTGCCCAGCTTATTTTCATAAATCTCTCTTGAGGCCTGTTTTGTATCAGCAAGAAATTTTTCTTCAAATGCTAAAATAAGTGATAATGGCTGGATGGTAGCTCTGGACTATACGGCGGATATGATCGAATTCCCCATATATATATGGGTGGTGCTTACACCGTGTTTGGATGTTTGGCCAAGTTCTTCTTCCAATTTATGGTGTGCGTCTTGATGTTGTTTTACAAATGGAGTGATCTACAGTTTTAAGCCGACTCCGAACGGCTGATACTTTTTATGAGGTGCTTTTTGTCATGGCAGAAATGCACTCGGAGATTTGGGATGAGCTGCCGAGGGGCGACCGCTATGTTATTAAAACAAAATTTTTCTATCACTTGGTGTTTCATGCAGGGAGATTTAAAGCTACACACTTTGGAACGGTAGTCATGCTCCCATCCATTCGGCTACGGTCTCCGAGCTGTAGTTCGTTACGGTTCGTTAAAATTTTATGCGGTCTGGCGATTTATGAAATTAAAATTTGAATGGGTCGAGCCAAGAAGCACCAAGAGATTTGGTGGCTCCTAAAATACCCAGCCTAATTGTATTTAGAGCTCTGGAAAGAGGGTAGATAGTCAAGGAGGGAAGGAGAAAAGTATCAGAGAAAGAGATAGGAAAGAATAGAGACAGAGATAAAGATAGTTAGACCTGTGAGAATTTTCCAGATTCTTTGGCAAATCTGTAAATATCCTCCAGTTTTAGAGAACGAATATTACTTATTCTCACGACATTGGAACCCAAAACTTGCTCTAGCAAAGGCAGAACACTCTCATACGAAACTGTTTATCTGTTGTGCTTATGAACTACTTCCATGATGTTGTGTTTCATAAGAACCCTCTTCACTCGCCAATTTCGGTCACTTATGTCCCATAGGCTTTTCATTGAGGTCGATTATTGACAGTAGTGGTCCGAATTGAGTGTTTGGCCTGATGGGAGCACTTCATAATGGATGGTTCCCTTCCAATCCAACCAAACACACAGCAAAACCCTCTCGGCCGTTAACTCGAACCTGCCTGTCGCTTTGGTTGGCCCATGCCGAAAATTGGTTATAATCTTTTTGAGCTGATTTTTCGCTCGTATGTAGCCAATTTTTCCATCGCCAGTTATTATCAGCTTCAAAAATGAGTAAAGAATTGCATACATCAATTCGGTCCCATAAAATGAGCTTCTTCTTGAAACCAGCCATATGCGAGTGCCTTCAAATTGTTTTCTGGTTAGCCTTTAGTTTCTAGGCAAACGAATAAATGTCCGGTTCGATTTCCTGCTTTTCATCTATTTTTTCATCTATGTTTTTATCTTTCTATCGCATTTTCGACTATTGCTTCTCATCTCTGACGTCCTTATAATCAGAAAAGAATCATTGCAACAACCTCACCACTATTGTATTGAATATTATATTGGGTCATAAACAGCAAATATTACCCTAACCCCGCTCCGACTTTTCTCCTTAGTGATGTTGCAACTAAAGCTTGTTTGAGGTTTTACGTTTTTAATCACAGATACGCCCACTTTAAGAGGATATCTAAAGAAAACAAACTACAATTCGTAAACAACTATCGTTGCTGAAACTCTAATTTAAATTTGATTAAACCCCAAATTTTTTCTACAAAATGATCGACGAAGTAATTTTCCCCTTATTTTCATATATTAGAAAAAAGATTCGGCCTTAAGTCAGCCGAAATCTTGTGTACTTAAATCAGTATACGAGACTGAAATTTACAGCCGTGAGCCGTGAGCATATTTACAGTGAGCTGATGCTTCTTCTCTATTTGGTTAGGTATCTTTCTTTTCTTTTTGAATAATAGTAAAGTGAAATTTGAGCGGAAGCTCAAATGATTAACAGTCGTAATGCTACTCAAAAGCAAATCACGGTCCTGGCGAGCACATCAATCTCGTGGATGTGTAAAATCATACGTTTGGCCATCACCAACTTCGACATTACTGAACGAAATATCCAATTCCCTAGATTCTAGATTCGTTAGCTGTGATAGTCGTTGGCCGAAGTGCTAGGCAAAGCATACAGCGCTTTTTCGATAGAGTTTATAGGCATCCATGAAAACCTCATCTTTTTATTTTCATTTTCAAAATTGGTTGTTGCTATTCAATTATTCTTAAATTGGAGCTATTAGTAAAAAAAATATTTAACTCAAAACAATTAAGAGAAAATTAAGTCTATCCTGAACTTTGAAAAAGCAAAACCGGTCCTAAGAAGTAAACAAGCAAACCTAACTTTGATGATTTGTTGTGCAAGTACAGAAAGAGAAAAGGGATTTCTTTTCAGAGGATTGAACGTTCAAAACATATTGAAGTAAAAAAGAGATTTTTTTAAAAACACTGATTCCAGTGAAAACGTTTGAAAACGTTTTTTTTCTAATAGCGGTTGCCCCTCGGAAGGCAATGGCAAACCCCCGAGTGTATTTCTGCCATGAAAAAGCTGCTCTAAAAACGATTTGCCATTCGGATTCGGCTTAAAACTATAGGTCCCTCCATTAGTGGAGCAACATCAAGACGCACACCACGAACACCTAGCAGAAGTGTAGGCGCCAATTATTTATTTTTTATTTTTATAATAGATTTTTTCAAAATTCTTCAATAGTAAATAGTGCGAGAACTTAGACATTTTAGGATCTCAAAAAAACCTAACGAGCTTCTAGAGGCAAGTACTACATTAAATATAAATCTTAAACCTTTTCAAACACTAGATTTGCAATACCAACACCCAGCTTTGTGTCCTTTAAAGTACCGAAATCAGTGACGTAGTCATTTTCTTGCAATATTGTCATCACAACCGTTACTTTTTGCTTACAACATGCAAGAATGCTTCATTTATTTTCACACGCTACTTAACAGCAACCGACTACTGCCTGCAATTCCTCCGAGCAGATAGACATTTACGAGCACACCAGACAGCAGACTTTCCTTCGCAAATGTAGAGATAATGGCGATGTCGCAGGGTAATAAAAAAATGACGAACTATGTACTGAGGAAAAGTGGCCGCTGTGTGCTCTCGTACTGTTTCAACAGTTAAAGCACAATAAATCCCTTAAGACGACAATCTTCAGTAAAAGCAGTTGCGCACCCAACACTTAAACTGACAACCGACACGAGATGTCGACGTGACAGAAATAGAATACCCTACTGACATGAGCAGCTTATGGCCAGCTGCAAATGCAAGCATACAACCGAGCAGGCGTGCATCTAACAGTAGCACCCGAGACAACTACATACATATACACTTGTGTTCACAATAATAGCAGCCTGATCAAAAAGTTTCCAGAATAGATTCAGAAATTTCAAAACACAAGTTTATTCCTCAAAAGTGTTACTTTCGCCTTCTAAGAACTCCCCACCAACTGCAACGCACTTATGCCAGCGTTTGATCCAGCTCTCGAAACATTTCTGGAACTCTATTTTCAGAACCGTCTTCAATTTTTCCATTACTTCCTTTCGGCTGTTAAAACGCCGATGTGGTTCACCGTAGTGCTTTTCTGACTTCATCAAACAGAAGAAAATGGCAGGAAGCCATATCGAGTAAATCCTATAGCTATTGGATGGTATTCGTTTCGTTCTTGGTCAAAAATTCAGGAATGATGATGGCACTATGCGACGGTTCAAAACCCACGAGCTGTTTTGCCCCAAATTCTTTTTTTTTGGCGAATTGCTTCACGTAAACGTCTGATAACGCCCAAGCGTTAGTCCTTATTAATTGACCCGATTTGACATTCTGGCAAAAATTGGTGGTTTACAATGCCGTTGTAATCCATAAAAACCGTGAGCATCGCTTTGGTTTTTGACTGAAAAAGACGTAGCTTTTTTGGTCCTGATTCATTCGGAGCTCTCCACTTATTCGCCTGGTGCCTGGATTGCGTGTCGTACTCATAAACCCACGTCTCACGAGTAATGATGAGTTCGCTGAATTTTTGGATCGAATTAAACCTTCGAAATCATGTCTTTGGCAATATCGCCTTTGTCTCATTTGTTGCATTAAATTCAGGTCCTTTGGGACCAACTTTACACGTCGCAACCAAAATCAGTAACTGATATGTCCTGGACGGATCCATAAGATATGTTTAAATCCTCTGTCAGCTCTCTGAATGCTAACTTTCAGTTATTGATCAACTTTTCTATCACTTTATTGATGTCTTAATCAGTTTTCGGTGTGCGCGGCCTGGCACTGCGTTCGCTGGACTCACGATCTCTTTTGAAGCGTTCATACCACTCGCAAACGGCTGTTTTCTTTAACGATTGATTACTGAAACAATTTCTCAACATTTCCAAGGTTTTCGCACCATTGAGTCCATTTTTACCGCAAATTTAAATACAAACGCGTTGTTGCAAATTCAAAACCATTTTCAGAACGGTAAAAAATCGAAAGGACTTGCTGAGGTAGATTTACTCAAGACAGTGTAACTTTTACAAATATCAAGAAATGGCGATCAATCATTTGTAAGAATGTTAATGAAAGACGTGGCAACTAAGTAAAAAGACCAAACAAAAAAAAACAGAACAGAACTCAAATCAGTTAACCTTGAGCGTCATCTGGCGGCTTTTCCTGGAACTTGTTGATCAAAATGGTATTGCAAAGTTTTGCAAATTTATTTCTTTTTCAAAGTTTTTTTTAATTTTTTAATAAGAATATGTTTCATACTACAAGAGATATCTTTTCACGCAATATTTGAATTTATAAAAAAATTCTAGATATATAGTTTTAGCGTCCATTTTTTTACTGTCAATTTTGGTATAATACTCATATAATGCCAGACCTGTTGTTACGGCAGTCGCCGTAGCCGAATGGGTTGGTACGTGACTACCATTCAGCATTGCGTAGATTCGAGTCTTCGTGCATGATCACCAAAGAATAGAAAAAGTTGTTTCTAATAGCCGCCGTCCCTCGGCAGGCAATGGCAAACTTACGAGTGTTTTTCGCCATGAAAAAGCTTCTCATAAAAAACATTTGCCGTCTAGAGTCGGCTTAAAAACACTCCATTTCTAGAACAACATTACAACGCTCACCATAAATAGTGTCTGCAGCGACAGCCAAGCTGCGCTCATTGCCTTAAACAGCCCCCAAACCACATCAGGGGTAAACGAGTCCTGTAAATCCAGGTTGAACTATGTCGGTAGACATAATGCCTTGATGCTAACAAGGGTCCCGGGACATGTGGGTATCGCAGGTAACGCGATCTCTGACTCTTTGGCCAGAATGGGCTCGAAGGCCAACTTCCTTGGCTCGGAGCCCGTTCTGCCACTACCTTCTGCCGCCATCAAAGCCACGGTTAGCAAACTGATTACACTAACCCACAAGCGAGCATGGCAGGTTGAGAGAGGCTGCAGATGGACAAAACTGATATTACCTGTCATGTCCCACCGACTGTTGCAGTTCCTTCTGTTACTAAGCAGAGGGGACTGTTGGATACTGGTTGGACTCATGGCTGGCCACTTTCTATAGGCAAATCACATGAAAAAGAAGAGCATCTCAGACAGTGCACTCTGCCCAGCATGTGGAGAGGAGGATGAGGCGGTGGACAACTTTCTGTTCGTCTGCCCCGCCTTCGCTCGAATCAGGCTTGAGGTATTTGGCATTGATGTGTTAAGAAGCGATCACCTTGGCTCCTTGGCACCACTCAGATTTCTTCGGAGGTCGAGTACATTTAAATAAAATTAAAAAGATAATCCGAGTGCAGTACAATGGACTTGCTAGTCTATCCCGACAAAAAAAAATCAGAAATAGGAGGAGCAGCTCGGCCAAACACCTCACAGAAGTGTACGCGCCAATTATTTTTTTTTTTATTATGCCAGACTAAAGTGGCTGAAAAACTGGCGCTGATTTTTGATATTTTCTTCTTTTTCTTATTGAAGGAATGGTCTGAACAAAATGCAAAAAACCGCCTGCAAAAAAAAAATTATGAAAAATCAACGCTATTCTTGAGCCACATGAAAGATAAACTTTATTACAGCAAAATTTAATGGGCTATGGAGCTACGTACTCGAAATTTCTCTTATAACTCGGATTAAAAAGTTATGTTTTTTTTAATTTTGTAAGAAATAAAAAATTTTAACATTATGCTAAGTTTATTAGTTTTTGTTTTATTAACACGTTCACGCCGGCGCGTTCCACCGGTGGCCCGCACAAGATTGCGTCATCTGGCAGCGCGTATCACCAATGGTACTTTATTAGACGGTACCTATGAGATAAGATGCCATAAACGACTACCCTTACGAAAAAATTTCGTTTTATGACCTGCAATCGCTCCCGATAGAGCGAAAAGATGTAAACATTGCCGTCTGTGGGCGAAGACCATGAATAACAGCGGTGGGGTGAACGTGTTAATTAATCATAAATTCTGTTTTTGATAACTTTTTTAATTAATAAAAAAATAATTTGAGTGATGGAAATCGTTTGCCCATCTCGCGCTCCGTAAACTTTTTTACTTAATAAAAAAAATATATTTTGATTAATGGAAATCTTTTGCCCTTTTCGCGCTCCATTGCTTGTCTGTTGCTATATTTCAGCTCTCTGAATCGCAAATGTCAAATATGATTAACGTACGGCGGTATTTGCAAATACTGTAAGACTTCGGAGAGGGTGATTAATTTTGCGCCACTTTATAAAAAATATATTTTTATAAGGAAATAAAAATAAATACTTAAAAAGTAAATAAATTGTCAAAATTTCGTATTATGTGCACTGCTATTATTGTGAACACGAGTGTATATATACATACATCCATCTGTATGTACATATATGGACACAGTTCTGCCCATTCGTGCAGGACATTTCCGTCATACACATTTCTTAGACATTTTCCTCTTCTCCAACTCCATCTCGAGCTCCATTTCCATCTCGCGCGAACGAAGCCGTATGTTTTGCTTCAGTGCATCGCAGTGAAAATCGTCATGCAAGAGTTGAGCAATTCACCATTTGTGGCAACGAAGTAACACTCATACAGTGCCAGTTTTATACTTTTCGACGAGCACAGCTTTCTACTTACTTGCCATTTCCTGGCGATGGTGAGCGCAGCATTAAACTGCTGTTTGTTGCCTAACACAGAGTTTGTTGGTTCCGGTAAGAGAACTTATCCGCACCTTGCTAGCAGCCATCATCTTGTATAGTATCTGCCGCCGCTTTCGTGCCATGTGTCAGTTAAGCGGCATCTCTCGACATTTTCTAATCTTTTAGTGTACGATAAATGCTTTTGTTTCTTGCTGCGTTTACTTTTACGATTTTGTTTTTTTACATTTATTGCCATTTTAAGACAATGTTGAAGGCAAAAAAGGCAATAAAATATGTTTTTATGACTTCTTTGCGATTCTCGCGTGCACGTAATGAGACATTGATAACAGGAATGATTTGCTGTACGCCTCACTGCCCCTGAAGTGATGGTGAACGAAGCCGTGCTCTTGCTATGGCTTAGAAGCAGTAAGGACACTTGGCTGGTAGGAGTGCTTCTATTGCCAATTTTAAGTCACTTACCTAAAGATTTTGAATGCTCTTGGATTAATTTATTTTAAGTCATTGCAAATTTTTTTATTACACATTTCTGTCGGCTCTTATATCTTTTTCAAGGCTTTACAATTACATTATTGAGATTTCTTGAAGTCATAAGGAGTTAAAGTAAACTATTTTTTATAGGCTTTTAATTGCTACGGTCCATGTAGAAATGGTTGTCAAAAGCACAAATTCTTGGCCAATAGAAATCATAGGAAAAAAGTTTTTTACTTTATTGATATGAGCTGACGTCTGTTCCGCAGTTAAGAACTTAATATTTTTTGATAAAAGTTACTTCAGAATTATCATACACATCTACTGCCAATGTAAGAAATCGAGATGAGTCACACGAGGAATGACGCCCAAAAATTTTAGCAAAAAGTGAAGTGTTTGTCATAAGGTTTGAAGACCGGGCGTTATCCTGTTGGGACGAAAATGGTGATCTAGTCATGGATTCGTAAGGTGAACTGAGATTGTGGAGGGAACTTTTCTCCAAGTTGTTGGCAGACGCAGAACACAATAATCCTGCCTCCGGAGCTGCGGGATATTCCCAATCAGGGATGATGGAGTGCCGACCCTGCACCCAGGGTACACTACAAGCAGCACTAGAGTGCCGCTTTGATACCATAATGAAGATCACTACCTGCGAAAAATTGCAAAACTTAAAGGAAGAAAAACATCTACAGTCATCCATTGCTGTTGATGTAGTGGATAAGAGAAACGGAGTATAGGTTGGAGTCTAGTAGGGAACCTCAAATGTCTATCCGCCAGACCCGAACATTTGCACAGAAGTGAAAATTCCAATGCAACAACTTAAAAACAAAAAAGCTGCCAGAGCTAACGGCCTGCCTGTCGAACTGTTTAAAACTGGAGGAGATGAGTTGCGAGCATGCATCAACGGTGATTGGAGACTCAGCATCCTTTGTCCTATCCTAAAGAACCACTTTGCTCTATCCTATCCATAAACTGCGCCAACTATCGAGAGATAAGCCTTATCTCCATTGCATATAAAATTCCCTTCTGCCTGCTATGTGATAAACTAAAATTGTGCTGTGCAGAATGACGTTCAGCAGCATACAAAGCTCCGTCAAGATAGGAAAGAACCTCTCCAACGCCTTTTGTAACCGTTCGCGGTTTCAGACAAGGTGGCCGATTGTCATGCGAGCTCTTCAACTTTGTTATGGAGAGTGCGGTTTTCAGGGCGGGTGCAGAACGAAACGGAACTTTTTTATATACAACTGTCCCGCACTTTGCGTATGCTGATGATATCGACATCATCGGTCATGCCAAGCAGGATGTCGCCGCGCTTTTAGGGTTATTGAAAAGGAGGTTGCACGATTGGGTCTGACGGCAAACGAGGGTAAAACCAAGTTTATGCTGGCGTCCTGCAAAGAGTCGCAGCGTCTTCAACCACAGATCGAAGTTAACAACTATAAACTTGACGTAGTCAAGGACTTTATTTATCTTGATTGCGCTATTAGCAGCAACAACGATGTCAGCCTTGAAATCAAACGAGGGATAACACTTGCCAACAGCTACTACTTTGGGCTAAGTGCACAATTGAGCAGTAAAGCCCTCTCTCGACGAACGAAAACAATACTCCACCAGACGCTCATCATCCCTGTGCTCCTGTGGCGCTGAAGACTGGACAATCAAACAATTAGAAGCAGCCGCTCTTGAAGTTTTCGACAGGTGGCTGAGTCATGTCGTAATATATATTTGACTTGTCACTCAATTACTAAAATTTGTTTAGGTACTTCAACCATTTCTACTACCTATTTAAGTATGCATAAATGACCGCATGTCTCTATTGAAGCAAATGAGCGATATGAACTCTTTCTAAAATTGGATTTTAGTTTTGCTTTCACTATCAATTAACTAATCGTTCGAAAAGTGCTTTCCATGAAGAAACTTTTTATGGTACAAGGACAACCATTATTCCAGATGCGAAATAGAAGGAAGAGTAATATATGCCAATTGTATGAAAAGTAAGCGCAAGAAAAAGTGAACTTAAAAAAATTGTTTTATTTTTTTTTATTCTACCCATAATCGTTTCCAACTTCCAGATACTTATTCCAACGATCCTCCAATAATTCATACCACCTCTGTAATATTTTTTTAATACCGGGTGTTTTTGGCTGCATGAGAACTGTCGATATCGATAATTATGGTTTGATAGTTGAAAATGGCGAACTGTGTTGACATTTCTGTTCAGTAAGGCAGTAAGTTTTGGCAAGTCATCTTCAATCGTTTAACCCCAGAACAACGCTTCCAACTTGTGGAAATTTACTTTGAAAATAAATAAATAAATAAAATTGTCCGCGAAGTGCTTAGAGCGGAAGTATTGAAGAGGGCAACGAAATGTCGATTCGTCATCGTTCTCAACTTTATGGTCCTCGTCCTTCGACTACGTGGAAAATTTGATGAAAGGAACTTGACTTACGGGCCTATGAAATACAGCTCATGCAAAAATTGAAGCTAAACGAACATAGTTTACGTTGAATTTTTGTTGATTGGGCTCACTTAGATTTGGTATTTAGATTTATTGGAAAAAGTAGTAAAATTGGGATGACTGAATGGGCCGTAAAATTCGTAGCCGTGGCTGACAAAAGTCTGATATCATAGTCAAAAAATAAATGCCATGAAATCATCAACCAGAAAAACCATTCCAACAATATTTCTGTTTTGTATTTTCACTTTAAGTTCTCACACTCTTAAAGAAAGACCCGATATAATAATATATATAAGTATATATAGTTATGGTAGCGAAGAGAACATTTTTATGATTTTTATTTTTTGGCATTTGCTATTCACAAATTCCTCCGCGAAATACTTGTTTGAAAGGCTTTCATAGTACCGGCTCTGGTTGGGCCCGAATGCATCTTGCAAGAAATGTTAACACTTCCGGTATTGCTGTTATACCTATGACTGTTAAAATAATATAACATTTTCTGCTAGCCTAACGAGAGTGGATTAACTCCGCTCTGAAAGTAAGTAGTTAATGCGTTTTCATGCGACAACAACAATTTCACGTGAATTTTGTATTTAAATGTAATGATTAACTGCAAGTTAAGCACAAATTGCATTTAGCGCTTGGTGGAAATAGGCTGCTAGTATGTATAGAGATAAAAAAGTTTATACTATCCCTGCTTTCAGTAAAATTACAGATTCACCAGCATCAAACTAATCAATAAAATAATCTCATTTTTTACTTTCATTTGTGTTCATTGCTCGAAGCTCTTTATTTTCGATAGCATCCATTAAAATTATCTCCATTTGTTAACAGCTCAAAAAAAGCTTGCGTTTTATCAATATTTATTGGGGTAGTTTATTAATTCATTGCATTTGCATACCCAAAGTTTTTTTATTTAAATTCTTCCCGCCATTGTTTGTTTATAAATGAATACACGAGCGCGCCAAAATAATTTTGCCGCATGCTTGCCACACCAAGTTGCGCCAGGAGTGTTGAGTGAGCGTATTTTGGATTCATAAATAGTTTTGCTTTTCATTAATATTTACCTGACTGCAACGATTATAAATAAATTCTTCACTTTTTCCTATTCTCCTCTCGCTGATTCCTTATTTGTTCCCGTTCACCGTTCTAGTCGCAAGTGCTTGTCACTCTTCATACAAGCCATGGCATTTTATGAAGATTAAGTATATTTGCACCTTCGCCAGGTTTTATTGTTTACGACATCATTTAAAAGCACATATATTAAAAAAATTTAAACAAACATAAAGCAAGGATAACAGTATTTTGATAGCCGCACTATGACAGGCAGGTGGTTGGCGGAATAGAAAGAGAGCGAGTCGATGAGATAAGAAATGGGCGTAAGACCATTAAACTAAATTCTAAATCTATTGTCTTTCAGCTGTACTGGGACCGCGTGCCTATTTTATTCTATTTTTTATTTATGTTAATAAAAAAATATTTCGACTTTCATCCATTTCCAATTTTTTCTCCATTTTTCATATACTTAATATGCTGCGCTCGTGGAAAATTTCCAAGAAATAAGAAAAGATACAGCAGCCCCTTCTGTGACATGCATTTAAATAAGGTTAGCACGGAGATAAATAAAAACTACAATAGTTCAGAAGCGACTAGAATGAAAAAAGTATATTCCATACCATACACACACACACAAATCTGTAAAGTATACTATTTTCTTAAAAGTGTTTTGTAAAGTATAGACTCGACAAGCCATTGTGATGCACCACTCAAATATTCCTCGTGGGTTACTGTGCTCGCATGTACAGCAATCACTCTTTAAATAACTAGTCGTGAACTAGTTCATGACAAACTAGTTTCAAAGTAGGCTCTTCCTAACCTTTTTTTTAGTTAATTTTTTGCTTACTTGCAAATGCAACAATGACTCCTGTAATAATAAATTGTGAACTAGTTCGTGACAAACTAGTTTCAAAGTAGTCTCTTCCTAACCATTGTTGTTTTTTTTTTGGTTAATATTTTGCATGCTTGCAAGTCCAACACTCACTCCTAAAATGGCTAGTTATGAGTTAGTGCAGGGCAACCTAATTTCAAAGTAGTCTCTTCGTAAACGTCCTTTGTTTTGTAAACAGCGTGCAAGTAAAACAATTACACCTAAATTAACTAGTTGTGAAGTAGTTCATGACAAACTAGTTTCAAAGTAGTCTCTTCGTAGCCATTTTTTTTTTGTTTGTTAATATTTTGCATGCTTGATTAGTTGTGAACTAGTTCATAACAAATTTGTTTGAATGTACTGAAAAAAGAACAAATAAAGTTCGTAAGTGATATGCTTAAAATTTATGTACCAAATTTTTCGATCAAATTATCAAAGTACAGCTCATCAAACGTAGAGTTGCAAGACGCAAAATATAAAAGGTAACCCTTGTAGCACGGTAAGATATTCGATAGAATGGAATAGAACTGTGAACTAGGAAATCGTTTATATCTCGACATCGCTTCGATGCCATTAATGTCTTATATAAGGCCCCTGCAGACTTTTTAAAGCAGTTTCCTAGCATAACAGCCTTCTGTTAACTTTTTTACATTCAACAAGCTCCAGACACTGCAAAGCAACCACATAAAGTGTGTTGGGGCATCTCCTCAGCTATTAGAAAAAAATATTGATTAGTTTGAAAACACTGGTAAGCAGAAGGTTGATATTCATTTTATTTTTAGTATTATTTCCTTCTACATACATAAAATTCGTGCAATAATATTCCGCTTTGGAGTCTCCGGCAGTTGGCAACTTTAAATATTCGTTGCTCTAGAACTAACTATGGGTTGAATGCTCCTATCAATCACAATTTTCAAATTCGTTAAATAAAGGTTACCCATACACCTAACTAGTCTCCCATTTCTCCCAATGACGGTCAAATTTAAACTGGCAAATATCATAAAAACCCAATTGGTCATCAAACAAAATCAAGCTAGCGCCCATAAAATGCACCCAGGATGCACGCTGTATATACACAAAAACAAATAGGGAATATTTCCACTGCAATTTAAAGCCATTCTGTTGTTTTTATGGCATATTTCATTGCGGACAATTGACTGCCAAATTTACGTTTCGTTCCCGCCTTTACCGCTCCAGCATACCGTTTTTCACTTGCCACCCATAAGAGAAAAGAAATTGCATGCCACCAAAACTTGCACAATACGAGTTTGTTTTTATAAATTTTTTCCTCTCGAAAATATCCTTTCAGGCCCTCAACACAGTTCGTTTGCTGCACAATTGACCAAAGAAAATTGTGTGCATGTAATTTAATAAAAAAACAAATGTGAATGAAAGTAATTTTTTAATAATCGTAAATTACTTACGTACATATACAGATATACTTTACACTTTTAAAAGTTCAATGAGAGATGCATTAATAAAATTAAACAAAACTTGGTGTTCTCTACTTTAAACTCTTCAAATGGGTATAAAGATTAAACCAAAAAATAAATAAAAATAAAAAAGAAAAATAAAAATCAAAATAAAAATAAAAAAATCAACTTAATAAGTATTCTTCCTCTCGATAGTAGCAATCATTCGAACGAGTTTCGCCTCCGAGAGTATTTTTGCCATGAAAAAGCTTCTCATAAAAAATATCTGCCGTTCGGAGTCGACCTAAAAGTATAGGTCCCTTTTATTCTATTTTATGTTCCGCTGAAAGTTGGAAACCTAAGAAATAATGTTTCTGCTGAAAATGAATCCACTAAATGGTATTGGGATCCGAATATTGAAATAAATATTTACTGTCTGAAATTGAATCGTTATTGTAATCGTCCATTGAATCATCTTAGATAAACACTTTAAAATAGAGAGTATTTCAAATGACGCGTGTAGATGTTGTTTTCCAATGAAACATGTAAATATTCAGATTCTTCCAGGTCTCCCTATTGGTTTATTAAAAATACGGTTCTTAACAAAAATATCTGCAAAATGACGCAGTTTAAATGTCCACCATGAGCACCTCTACAAGATTCGATTCATGAATGCCACATTGTGGAGCATATCGAGATATTGAGGCTGAAGCTTAAATGATGTGCAGCAACACTTCGCACTATAGCAGCAATATTCTCAACGGGAACGTTCAGTTCTTGGTTTGCCAGTCCAGTACCAGTTTCTTGCAATTTCTTCACCAACCTTTGAATTGTCGACTCCTTCGGATGATTATTTGCACTAAAAAAATCAGGCATTTTACGATATGTTGTCAATAACCCTAACGCGTTGTGCTATCGCGTAAATTTGCACATCTGCCTACTTAACAAATGTCACAGATGGCATAAAAAAGGTAGCGTCTAGGTACTCCTTATTACCGGCATCTATGCGTCACTTTTGACAGACTCGCTATTTTCTTCTACTCTTGAATATTAAACGTATGTTTAACAAAAACTTCCGCTTTCATGATTTCTCGATTTTTCTCTTCAAGAAAGAAAAGCACGGTGGGACAAAATCCAAAAACTTCGGCTGTCAAATTGTGCGAGACCCTGCAAAATCCATTTGAAATCAATTTCAACACCCAACTGTTCGGAATACCTTATAAATATAAGGCTGGGTATCATGGCTGGGTTCCTCGACGGAAACCCTTAATTTCGAAGGTAAATAAGAAAAGGAGGCTAGAATTTGCTAAACAGCATTTCAATAAGCCCGACGCTTTTTGGAACACCACCATAGTTAGTGATGAATCAATTCATTTTATTTGAGTCAGATGGAGCACAAAAGATTTGGCGAGAGCCAAATAAAGAGCTTCAAGAGAACAACCTGCTCAAAGCAGTTAAACAAGGTGTAAGAAATGTAATGGTTTGGGGGTGTTTCGCGGCGCGTCAGGTGTCGGAAAGCCCGTGTGCATAGATGAGACAATGGATAATCGCATGTGTATCGCGACATTCTTAAAGAAATTTTAACTCCAAGTAACGAAAAACTGGGCCTTAATGGGACAACCTGGCAATTTCAACAAGATAAAGACCCAAAACATTCATCTTATCTTGTGCAGGAGTGGTTGATAGACCATTCCAAACAGCTTAAATCACTCCCCCAATCGCCGAACTTAAATCCTATTGAGCATGTGTTGCATCTTCTGGAACGGATCTTCCCACATAACGACAAGGATTCTCTGAAAGAGGCAGTAATTGTTGAATGGAGTACAATAACACCTTGCGAAACTTCAAATATGGTAAATAGTATGTGGAGACGTTTGGAGGCCGTTATTCAGTTACAGCTGCAATGGAGCAAGGTGATTACGCTACCTGTGCTAATACTTTTTTGATGTGAATTTGTGCCTTATTTTAACTTTCTAGGTTGGGTTTGTAAACCTAAGTTGAAATTAATTTTTTTTTTTGTTCAGACACGTAATAATTAAGTGTATTTAGAAAATACCGTTTTTTATTTTTTTATAAAGAGTGGTTAAAGTTCAAGGGCCGATGTTGAGTGTGAACCACACCTAAACATCAAGTTTTTCTCTGCATTTCATTTGACACTTTTCAATTCAGACTAACTCAATTTGAACCATGGAAAGATACACAATCGAGCAATGCGTTAAAGTTATTCAGGCTTATTATGAAAGCGGGCGTTCAAATCAAAATGCACTTCGTGATTTTTCGGTCAATTTAATCGTCCAAATGTATGTACGTACAATCAGAAAAATTGTGCAAAAGTTTGAGCAAACCGGGTCTGTAGGAGATGTGAAAAGACCAGTGCATGCTCGTACAGCTCATACTGCAGAAAATATTGCTGCTGTTGGCGATAGTGTGGTTGAAGAGCCGTCCACCTCAACTCGTCGTCGTGCCCAACAATTGCACCTCTCACGCTCGTCGTTGATGAACATTATGCATAAAAACTTGCATTTATACGCTTACAAGGTGCAATTGACTCAAGAACTGAAGCCACCTGACCATTTCAAACATTTCAATGGTCAGAATGGTGGCAGGAAATGGCAACAGTGAATGACCAATTTTCGAAGAAAATCATCTTCAGTGATGAGGCACATTTTCACCTCAGTGGATTCGTCAATAAGCAGAATTGCCGCATTTCGGCGAATGATAATCCAAGAGTGATTTCCGAAAAACCAATGCACCCACAAAGAGTGACTGTTTGGTGCGGTTGGGCCATATTTTTTCCAAAATGAGGCCGTTCAGGCAGTTACTGTGAATAAAGTTCGCTACCGTGAGATGATAACGAACTTTTTATGGCCCGAGTTGGAAGATATGAATGTGGACGATATGTGGTTTCAACAGGACGGTGCCACTTGTCACACAACTAACGAAACAATGGCTCTTTTGCGCGAAAAATTTGATGGCCGAATAATCTCACGTCGCGGCGATGTCAATTGGCCGCCAAGAGCATGTGATTTGACACCGTTCGACTTATTTCTTTGGATTTATTTGAAAGAAAAGGTGGACGTCGATAAGCCAGCAACAATTGAAAAGCTAAAGGAGGAGATGATTCGGCACATTAACGTCATAGATCCTCAATTATGCCTCAGCGTGATCGAAAATTTGGACCATTAGATGAAGATGTGCCGCCGAGGCCGCGGCGGCCACTTGGCCGATATTTTATTCCATACATAATTGAGCCATACCAATATTATCATAATAAATACAAATGACAATAATTCCCCAAAAAAAAATTTGTTTTATTCAAAATCAACACCGGCCCTTGAAACTTAACCACTCTTTACTTTCATTAGAAGAAAAGCTATAGCACTGAGAACTTTAAATTTTTGAGTGTGCCAATACTTTATTGATTCACTGTAGATATAAAAGGAAAAGTTATTTTCTTAACGAAAATTCTACTTCATAAAACTTAATTAATTTTCTTCTCTTGTTTGTATAATTGTGACGCTCGCTGTGAATTATCTCGTAAAAAATGCTAAAATTTGTCCCTCTCACTGTTACGCATAACATTTTCTGTTATGCTAGCAAAATCATATGAAACTCCCGCTCTGAAAGTGAGTTTGATATAACAACAAGAACAATTTCAAGGGTATTCGTTGATCTAAATACGCTGCTCACCTATGTAAGTTCGACAGCTGAGCGAAATGTGAGCGAAGTCTAAGGGGAAGTAGGTTATAAACTGCGTTTGAAAGAGAGCATTGACAAGCATTGATACAATAACAGTTTCATGTAAATTTATACACTTAAATTTAATATTTAACTACAACAATGCGTAAAGTGCAGTTGAAGGTCGTTGGAAATAGCCTTATGGCCCCAGAAATCTCCAGCAGAAATAAAATTATTTTCACCTTTGGTGCTTATTATACTCCTCCCGTTATGGCCACCAACACTTTGATTAAGGTATTTTCGGTAATTTAATATTTTTATCTTCGTTTTTTATAAAAACAAAAATCCTGTCTCATAGGTATGCACGTGGCAACGTTAATTCCGTTTGGGAAATGATTTCAATTTCTTATTCAGGAATCGTCAAAAATTTCCATTGTTATGTACAATCGTTCACACCAGTAAATAACTGAATTTGGGCATCTAAATATTTAAGGTAGCAGATTGCTCGACACATACATACATACATACGCTGTAATACATATATAACCGCATAATTACGTAAGAAAAAATATATTCTATTTATTACTGAATCCTTATGAATTCTGCATACAAAAACTCAACCAATTTCCCAAAGCCATACCTATAAGCCAATAAAAATAAAACAATGCTCGCAAGAACAACAACAATCTTAAATGCAATAAAGTTAACTAAAACGCGACTTGCATTAAAATTTTATTTAGAAATTTGTTTGCATTCGAATATAGGTGCATACATATGTATGTTTGTAGGAAAGTAAAGAAATTCATATTCACAATTTAAAGATAAAAGTATGAAAATAAATTTTTTTTATTTAAAAAAACCGCTGCCACAATGGTACAAAAGGACGAACACGGCAGTAGCTGCATCAGCTATGAAAATAAATGGACGCATACCAAAATAAATATACCGCTATAAATATTTATATATTCAAAGCATATTTGTATGCGTGCGTTTATCTACGTCTGAATTGAATACCAATGCTGTGTGCCATCAAATTTTTACGAACATGCCAAACGCTACGTTTTTCGTCTGCTTTGCTATTTTATTTGACTACTCCGATTTCCGCCCATCCAAGATTTCTTTGTGATTTGAAACCCAGCCAACATATTTTCAGGCTGATATGACGGAATGCGTTACACCCAGCATGTGAACGACACATTCACTAAATTGTGGCGCAAAATTGGCAATTATTGCAATATAATAGTGGCGCAAAATTAATCATTCTATTTTGTTCTTAAATAACTTTTTTAGGCAGTTATATGAAATGGTTGAAGTACCACTCTGGCATTCCCCAAGTAGCACTAAAGAGCCATTTGATATCATTTGGAGACCTCCAACTGACAGATATTTGCGGCCAACCAGAGTTGATCTAGTAACGGAGAAGGCTGATGGGATTTAGGTTGAAGCACTGCCTCAGGCTGTCAAAGAAATTAGCACCCAGTTAACGTAATCGTCTAGGTGCCAAACCCGGACTTCGAAAAGAAAAGAGAAGTGCCCAACACTCTCTGTCTCTGAAAAGTACCCACAGCTCTGCAGAGGAGCTTACTTGGTAAACCTAGCTTTTATGCGGGTGTGCCGATCGTCCAATGGCCGGTAAACACAGCTACAATTTTGAAAATTGAATAGCGTGGAGTTCCTAGAACTTTCTGCATCCAGCGTCTACTGTACTGGGTGCAAACGGTTTTCGAAATAGCACACATAAAATGCCGGGGATGCGGATGTCTGGCAAGGAGACCTCTAAGACCAATTCAGTCGATTGCAGATTGCTCATCAGCAATTTCATGTCCATCTATGTTCCTATCTTCTGGAACCCAGATCTGAGAAATGTTATCTGCACAACCCAGATATTTGATCTCTTCTTTACAGAAGTTGATTCGTTTGGATCTGCACTAGGCGTCATCAGTGCCTTGATCGCAGCTTGGTTATCGGTAAAAGTGTTAGTATCTCTCCCTCGTTCCCGCGTACCCTAAGCATTCAGCATGCCGGTAGGATCGGAGAGACTTTTGCCTGACAAGCATTAGCAGTATTCGGCTGGTTAAAGAAACGCCCTGTTCCGATTCCCCATTCCATCTTGGAGCTGTCAATGAAGACAGAGATACCAACCTCGGTGCAGATTTTCCCTTGTTGCAGTCCTCCCTACTTGAAAAGTTTGCCCGCGCACGACTCTCAGACTCCAGTTTGCGGTTAGAGAGATCTGTAAGAAGTCCAGAGAAATGTGGTGTTGACTGGCTGAAAATGCTACCATGTCCCTTGTGAAATTGCCTCCAGAGGCCAACCTGCTGTAACCTGATTGGCTTTGCACAACGATAGAAATGATAAGTTGATGGGAAGTAAAAGCAAAACGACATTAGGGGGTCCCGCTGGTGTAGTGCTCAAGAATTAGGGAATTTTCAAGAATTTTTTTTAGAATAAAAAAATGAAAAACTATATTTAAATTTTTAGGCATTTTATTTAACTGCTTTTAACTCCAAAAATAAAGGCAATTTATTTTAACTTTAATAATTTAAAAAATGGCCAAAAAAATTGTTTATCATAAAACAAAAATTAACAAAATGGCATGGTCTTAAATTTGACACTCTAAAAATCGGTTTCTTTTTCAGTTTTTTAATAAAAAAAATACGAAATAATTGAAATAATAATATGATTCTAGTACGAGCGATAGCCATTGCTGCTGTTAACAACATATTAAATTTTCAGACGATTTGGTTGAATAGTTTTTTTTTTTTTTCACAGCACCAGGCCGAAAAACGACGTTTCGAGATAAATGAGTTTAAAGTTTCAGGTACAGGAGCACGCTCTCTACCAGTTAATCGGCTGTAGAAACTATAATGCAATACAATATAAAAAAAATCGATTTTTTAAAATTTCTAGACCACCGGGTCCTTTTAGGAGCAGCACTGGGACAAGTTCTGCATGCTCCGGTGATGCCAATACAAACAGTCTTTTGCACCCCCATTGGTTTAGTTATATTATAGCCCTTACAAAGAGCTTCGCATCAAACCAGGCACCTCTGTACGTTGAAGTTCGTAGAAGCACTAAGTTGTACATTCAAGTAACAACCTGTTTCTTAAGTCCCCATTTAATGCCTAACACAGATTAGCAGGAAAAGAAAGTTATAATGGCCTTCTTCACCCGATTTTCAATATGTAGATTCGAACGGAGTATAGAATTAAGAATATTTTCAAGATACTTAACTTCCAATTAAAGCGGGAGACGCGGTTATTTAATCTGGGATGTTTAAAGTGTGGAGATTTATAATTTCTGATTTTTACTAAATGCAAAAAAATTATTTTGAGTGAGGGAAATCTTTATTTTGACCTTTACGCGCTCCATTACTCGTCTGTTTGTATACGGCAACTGTCTTGGCGTGCCATATCATTTGCAAAAATTATAAAACTTCCGATGGTGTGATTAATTCTGCGCCACCTTATACTCTTAGCATCACAGTTGACTAAATACGAGTAAAATCTTATTGCATGGCTAACTAACTGCCGGTTTAACTAAAGGACTGTATTTCAAAATTACTGCCTTACCAACTTACTGACTGACTCTCAGCTTTTTTGACTGACTGCGACTGCCTGCTTGACAGTGGCTCTGGGATCGGCGTCATTTATTTTATTTATTTCCTTGCTTTTTTTTCCTGCTGACCGAATGTTCCCAAAACTATTTATTTGATTTCCTTATGCCCATAATTCAAAACACGGCCCAATAAATTATGTATGGACAATAAAAAGTAACAAAATGGCAAAAGTACCAATAAACATAAAAGTCAGTCGTGTCAGTTGACCGTATGAATGTGGAGGAGCAGCCACATTTTATTTATGATATGGTTGAATTTGTTCTGCTCCATTTCCGGTCAGGCGGCAGTGGATGCGAGAGCATTGATAAATGCGTTGATGAATCCATCATAGTGGTAGTAGAAAAGGGAAAATACGTTCGCAAGTGTAAAAATAGGAATTAAAATTTGTCTCTCCATTTAAAGTTATGTAGGTAGGTTTGGTTTCTAGGAGCCAATTAAAGTTTATATTCTAAAATAATATTGCTACAGATTTTAGATGTGGTGCATTCTGCTGTCCAGACTCTAAATAAATTTGTTTAAAGATAAATTTTAGCGACAGGGGTAATCAAGAAAATTTAGTTATTTGTGCTATGCACATAATTTAAACATTTTTTCTTTCATAAAATAACTGAATCACAAGCATAAACTTCACTTATCACTTATCTTTGCATATTAAGAAATGCTTGAATATCATTTTGCCGAATATTCATAATGCTTTGTTGACTCGGTACCGTATGTTTGTTAGGAACTGTGGATGAAACAAAAGATTTTGGCGTTAGTTTTTCATCGAATTTCTCATTTAATAGTCATATTGACTCAATATGGAAGTCCGGAAATCCTATTCAACATCAAACATTGTTAGATGGAACTGTGCACAGTTCTCTCAATCTGTAGGCACTTACACTGCTTTACACGACTTTCATACGTTCAAGTTTGGAATATGCTACGTTCGTTTGGAGACCATGTCCTATTAATTGCATCGAGCGTGCTCTGAGAGGCTTTCTTAAATTTGCTCCTGCGGAACTGATTTCGATTATTGGCTTTGGCCCTTGTGGGGAAACCGCTGATTCACGGTTGGCCAATTCATCGGCAATTTCGTTTCCTTGAACACCAGAGTGTTCTGGAACCCAAGTAAGTAGAAGCCTGTTTTGTCTTGCGACAGAATTAAGCTTCTTCTTACATCCTTGAACATTCTTTGAGGTTTCCTTCGCGTTCTCCAGGGTCTTCAGTGCAGCCTGACTGTCACTCACAGATTTATCCGATGTTAGCGCACAGACATCGTTCGCATATGCTTGGACATGAAAACTGAGTTCCTGCCGTTCCGCTAGTAGAGAGTCGACGACCAAGCACCACAGCAGCAGAGAAAGAACACCCCCTTGGGGACATCCTTGTTTGGCCCTGACGGTGATTAGTTCGTCACTGTTCTCACTAGCGGTTAACAGCCTTTTAGAGAGCATGGAAAATATCCATTTAACAATGATTTGATTAACTCCGTGCCGTTCGGCAGAAGAACATATTGAGCCGAAAGTGGCATTATCAAAAGCCCCCTCAATGTCCACGAACACGCCCATTGTGTATTCATCAGCTACCATCCCGGCTTCAATCTTGCTAACAATATCGTGTAAGGCTGATTGACATGATTTCCCGCTCTGGTAAGCGTGTTGATTTCTACTAAGTGGACTTCTCGGCAATACCCCCACTCGAATATGTTTCTCCACCACTCGTTCCAGACTTTTCAACATGAACGATGTCAAACTGATTGGTCTAAAACTTTTTCGGAATAAGTACTACTCTTACGCATCGCTCTTGGGATGGTATATAACCAAGTGCAAGACAGGCTGCGAATATCCTTTTTAGGGTCTCAATCAGCCTGTCTCCTCCTTTTTTAAGCATTGCTCGATATATTCCGTCAGGTCCAGGGGACTTAAAGTTCTCAAAGGAAGAGCTAGTACGAATCGGACGTGTTTATCTGCACTCTGTGCTGAGTCTTGGACAAGTTAAAAACGTTTTTTCACAATACCAATATTTTTTTGCATATTTTTTCAACAATTCCGAATTTTTTTTTAATACTACATACAAAAAAAGTTATTGTTTCGAGAGAAAAACTTGAGCGCATCTAATTTCATAAGCCCGCAGGCAACCAATTTTGTAAAATTATTCAGCCCATCAGAAGATTTATAATTTTTGCAAATGGCGTCGTACGTGAATCGTATTTGACACTTGTGAACCAAACAGCTGGAGTATACAAACAGACAAGCAATAGAGCGCGTAAAGCACAAACAATTTTTGTTGTCTTGTGGTAAAAAAGTTTATCAAAAAAAAATATTTGATGATGAATTTTGGGCCACCTGATATAATACTTTTTTGTGTACGATGAAAAGCGAGAGATTTTATTGCACATAATTTCTTAAAGCGTTCACGTTAATTTTTAATGGCCAATAAAAGCGCTAGGCTCCTTTATATGATACAAAAACATATGCGAGTTCATATGCCCCCCCGCCCCTCCTCGTGACCAAATTTGTGCATATAAAAATAAATAAATGCCAACACAGCGTTGACACATTCCTTATGTGCAATACGACAACCCATTTACCATAAACAAAGAACTTTTGTTTTTATTTTGTTTTGATAAAAAAGAGGCCCATTTATGCTTTAAAACATTTAATCAACGCCAGCCAAATAAATATTACTGAATCATTTACGCCTCAGTACCGAGTCCCAACAAAAATTCAAAACTGTCAACGTAAAAAAATTTCAATGTGAAATGCATAAATTTAATAAAAGTAAATTTGTGAAAATATGGCAAAGTTCCCAGAAACACCAACACAAACACCAATACCCAAGGCGTGTACAGACGCATATGCATGCGCATCGGTGTATGTAAAAAGTGGTGTGCAGCGAACCAAAAATTTTATTACCATTTACACGTGGGTTTTATATGCGCGTATTTTTTGAACTTTTCACATTTTCTGCGCGCAAAATTTTTATTTCATTTTGTGTAACAATATTTTATAGGCACTTTTTTATAATTAAGTTTAGTGACATTATTTTTGTTTGTATGCATTTGTTTTTAGTACATATCTACATACGTATGTATTGGTTATTTAAGCGCATGGGAGAGGCGAATATTCATAAAGAAACATAAAAATGCCCACAAAAAGGAATATTTTGTGAAAATTGCAGCGAGATAATAAAATAAAATGCACAAACTCAATTCGTGCAAATATTAAAACAACACATATAATACATACATACAAATAAGCGTAATTACTGCCGCGTGTGTGTATGCGGACGCAAATTTATTGACCATATTGAAGGCTTGGCGAGGGGAAGAAAAAAAGGCAGACTTGACATATCCAATGCTGAACAACTCCTACAGCAGCACCTGCCTCCGCGGTCATTTCAGCCGCATAGGCGGGCCTGACCACGGCCCGTCCGCCTGCTGCCTGCCACCTGCCAGTTCATCAGCAGCGCAACTCATTTATATGCGCGCCGAAGCATTGTAAACGTCTGGGCACCTCTGTTGAGTGTATCGCTAAAACATGCACGTACGATAATATTTTTATGTGCATAAATACATACATACATATGCAAGTGCAAATAGGAGAATAAGCAAGGGCGGAACAAGGATAGGAGCTCTTCCAGTTCACTTTTGGTAATATACAAGGTGGCGCAAAATTGATCAGCCTATCGGAAGATTTGTAATTTTTGCAAATGGCGCTGTACGTCAATAATTTTTGATGAATAAAAAAATGTATTCAAAAACAAAATAGGATGATTAATTGACGCTTCTGTTAGGTGCTTGGCCGAGCTCTTCTATTTGTTCGCGTGTGTCTTGTTATTGTTCCTCTAATGGAGGGACCTACAGTTTTAAGCCGACTCCGAACAGCAGATATTTTTCATGAGGAGCTTTTTCACGGCAGAAACACACTCGGACGTTTGCTATTGCCTGCCGAGGGGCGACCGCTGTTTTTAGCACTGAGATTCGACGCACTATACTCTCTCGAATAGTAGTCACGTATTAACCCATTCGGCAACCTAGTATATTTTGTGTAAATTTCTTGCTTGACTTGGCAAAGGCTGAATATCTTCAACTGCTGTATAGCATGCTGAAACCCTTTTCATGGTATTAGAAATTCATCGCTAAAAACCTTTTGGCTTGCATTAGAAAGGTTGAAGGTATCTTAATCACCCGGGTTAGACATTTTTCCTGGATTAACAAATGCCGTTTAGGTCACCGTGGTCATTTGTTATGTCACATCCAAGTTTTTTTACGTACTTTGTATAACAACGCAAACTTTTTTCGTGGGGAGAAAATGCACAACACTGTCAAGGAAAGAAAAGTTATAAAAGATCAATGGGATTTTTTAGCTCCTTCCCTTTTATTATACTAAAATTTAATAAGCTACAAAACAGCATACCAACAATTTCCCTAGAGATTCGAGTTAAAAATCGTGGAGCTGTTATGAAAAATCTGGGAAATTTTTCTAATTTTTGTATAAAGTAACGATTTTCTTTCTACTTTTATAAAAAAAATAAAAAAAATTCTCAAAACCTGTCTGGTGTCAAATAAGTTGTTGAGCCCATTTCTAAGGACCTCTTTGTTATCGAAGGTAATGCCCTTCATATGGCTTGACAGGGAGCGGTTTTTCTGGTCATCGGTTGACGCAAGGTCCTCCCATTCGAGCTCTTGGAGTGCGGCTTTGAAGACTTTTGCAACATAGGGCCTGGCGTTGTCACGAAGGAGTATGGTTTGACCATATCGATCAGGTCTTTTCAGTCGAATTGCCTCATGCACGCAGTGTAGCTGGGCAATGGAGAGGTCCTTGTTGATCGTGGCATTATTTTCGAGTATTTCCCAGTGCACCATGTCCTCCCAGTCTCTTTGGATGAAGATCTGGCTTGACTCCCGACTTTTGCATATCTCCTGGAGCCTCCCACTCCTTTCTTTGCTTCATATTAATGTAGTCGTATAGGCATCATTTCTCATCTCTCGTGACGGTTCGGTACAAAAAGCGTTGTTTATGACCGCGTGTTGCTCGATGGCGGGCGAGATGCTGAGCAGCAATTTCAAGGCAACTTTCTTTGTTTCTTTTCGTTGAGCTCGTGAGGCACCCAGTCTCCCAATTTTTCGATAAATTCCATTGAATGAAGGTGGTTCAGAATTGTTTTATGATAACGGTTTATTTTCCTGCCAATTTACGAATGGTTTGGCGACCGTTCCCCTTCATCGAACTCAGAAGACCTTTCGCTGCGGGACGTGTCATCGACATCAAAGTCGCCATTTTTGAACTGTGCAAACCATTTCCGTGCTGTAGCCTCACCTACGACACCTTCTCCGTACTCGTCGCAAATGAACCGACCTTTTTCGGTAGCTTTTTGACCTCAATGAAAAGCAAAGCAGAGCAGGTGTCGAAAATATTGATTTTTACCTCCTGGATATTCCATTTCTAAGCCTCAAAGCCAATAAAAAATTTAATAACTCAAAAATACAAATAACATAGTTTTGTAGAGCAGAAAGAGTTATATCAAATGAATGCCTACGCTTTGCCAAACAGCACACAAATCGCTGTGAACTGTGAACTTTTTCCCGAACCCATTAGATGAGCAAAAGTAAGAGATGATCTCGCACTTTCCATGCCATATTCTTGCTCTATCTAGACGTACATTCACCATTCCAGGTGGACATTTTTTAATAATTTGGAAGATCTCAGTACTGTGTAAATCAGGCAGCTATTAAAATTTTCGAAAAGTTCGCACTAGTTTTCGGGGAGATAAGGACTGGTTCGACATGCGACTTCACAATGCACTATAAGGCTGAGTGTGTGCCCTAGTGGACAGCCAGTACAACCTCACCAAACATATTCAAATAAGTACACAGTCTCGCGTCATGATTATTTGACTTGTCCATTGCGGTTAATGCATGCCTGTCGGGCACCCCGCACTTTTTCTATTTGGATTACCGAATTAGATCCACTTTTTATCGCCAGTTACAATACGAAAAAAAAATCATTTATGGCAACATTTATGACAACACTATGCATTCGAGTTTAGATTTTTATACAAAAATTAAAGAGGCTACAGTTCTTGCAATCCCCACACATCAACTTTATGCCGTCAGTAAATATTTCAATAGGGCTTGAGTCTCAGCGATTTCCCATTCACTACGGTCAGTATTTCGTTTGTACAACACAAAAATTCCACAAGGTGCCTTCCTTTTGCTAATTTGCCACTATTGTAGATTTTTGCAACCTTTCGAATTAAAGTTACTTTATTTAAGCATTTTTTTTTAGACAAATCAAGCACAGCTTACCGCACATTTTTTAACTAATCCCCTCTAATGAGCACCTAGATACGCCAATGACCATATTCATGTATGTATGCATTCGTATGTATGTATATATGCATATCTATGTGTGCGTAAATGTTTGAATATAAAAAGACCAGCTCACGTAGCGGAAATGCCATTAAGGGGCTGTTGATGTGGCAGATGACAAACTATCTTTGCGCGCTTAACGCAGCTGATACGCCATGTCATGCGCCCCACACACACACACGCGCATGTACATATACACACACGCATGCACATATACACGCCTACATTCAAAACTTGCACATACTCACATATCATTCACTCACTACGAGTCATTTGGCGCAGATAATTGAGTTGTGGCATTAGGTGTAACTGAGCCTCATAAAGTTGTAGGTAAATGGTCGATATGTGACGACAGGACGAACAGGCAGGATATTGGTGATCGGAAGTTGATGTTAGCGCTTTAAAAGCCTTATAAATTTGTCGTTTAATTGTAACTACATACAAAATTGCCGACAAATGCAAACGTTTACCTAACCTATGCATTTTTCACTCAACTAAATATTAGCATTCCAATCATAGAATTTCAAATTACTCATTCGTTGCAGTCCTTAATTTTACTGCAAATACTCTAATAGCTGACGTAAATATGGAGTACTAAGCAAAATTGAAAATAGAAATATAAAAAATAATAAATAAAGGAAAAAACATCTTTTAATATATTTTTGATGACTTGAATTCGTTGCAAATGCAGGGATTCGCCGAATACTCACATTAATGTTGTCACTCATGCGCTAACGTGCACCAGTTAAGCTGCAAGCAAGCCAGTTTACAACCAGCTAGGCAGCCCGTGAGTCAGCCCGTGAGCCAGCCAGGCAGCCAGCCACTACGGCCGAATGCAATTGCGATCGCTTTTGGAAAAGCAAAAGCAATTCGAAAAAGAAAATTGTAAAAGCAATGGAAAGCTTTTAAGCATTATGTAAAATATTCACTTTGTGCATGCCAACCAGCCAGCCAGCGGACGCATAATGCTCACATGTTCACACACATACACATACATGCAGGCACATACAGACATATGCGGCAAAAGAAAAGAAAAAACATAACGCGCGTTGCGTTGGTCTATTTGAATCCATATGAAATGCAAACCAGTTAAGTTGCCTGTATTCGGAGTTGGTGAGTTGGATAATGATGCCAATCGCACAACGACAAATAAAATAATGAAATTTAAAGGTTCTTTATGCCTTTTCGTTCTTTTTTGAATTTCTTTTTATTTTATTTATTTATTTTTTTTGTGCTGCCTTGCATACTCGGCTTTCTACTCACTGCCCTTTTTGTGGATTTACGTAGAGTGCATTAACATTAATTAAATTTGAAAAATTTATTATTTTAAGTGCAACTACAGCATTGAAAGCATGCGGTGAGCAGAGTCGAACGTAAAACTGTAATATATTTTTAAAAAGTGAATCAATTTCATTTTACGTATTTACGTAGAGTTGTTGCATGCATCTTTACATTTAAATTTGTATTTCTGTCAGGTATGCCATAAAATTCTTATTCAATGCGGTGAGGTTTTTTTGTTTTGTTGGAGCTACACAAATGTTGTTACTCTTTTCGTGTTCCCAGTGAATGACTAAATGGACGTCGAGTTCCAGTGATCTATTACAAGCATGAGAACATAGATGGAAAAAAGTCATGGTGACAGTTGATAGAAAAAATCGGTTTGGCTTAGTGCGGGAAAAGTAAAAGTCGTAAGATGGATCTTAAGATACAACAGCATGCAATAAAAGCTATGTGTAGACTCCATAAACATGGTTTCTGGCACGAAGGCGAAACTTCGGGACACAGAGAAAACTTTAAGTTGCTATCTGAGCAGTATCCACTATTTTTGGCACCTTAAGACGACCTTCTCCCCACAGTTTCATTTGGAAGGAAATTTGATGCCAGATTTGTCAATCCAGAATGCATTCAGGGAGGCTTGACGGATATTTTTTTACCGATGGGTCCAAGAATGAAATAGGGTTTGGAGCCGGATGGTACTTAAACGATAGTAATAAGTATCACTATGCTATGGGGAAAATGGCAACTGTTTTCCAAACGAAAATTTTTGCCATCCTGAAAGTAGACGAATGGATAATCGAAAGGATATGGAGCGGTAAACAGATTGGAGTTTTAAGTGACAGTCAAGCTGCACTAAAGGCCCTGGAAAACGCGAAGCAAACCTCGGAGATTGTTCAAGAATGTAGGTTAGGTAAGATTGAAGCGGTTGACCTGGGGGGCACACTCAGGCTCATAGCCCTTTGTGATGCCGCGTGGAGAGCTTTTCCTATTTCTCCTAAAACCAGTGTGTGCTTTTCGAAAACTGAGATCTTCCAATTCGTTAAAGAATTGTTTGCTTAGAATAGCAAATCTCCGTCTAGATAGAGCATGACAATGGCACAGAAGGCGCAAGATTGTCTCTTTCTCATCAAGATAACTTCTACGGAAGTTATGTGCTTGCACACGCATCTTTCGGGCGTGCCTACCTATTAGACATTATCCCGTTATGACTAAAATCAGTGTGCTAATGTTGAGCTTATTTTGTCTTAGCAAAAATTTCGTACTTTTGGCATTGAGAGTCTGCCACAGTTGGGCGATTTTACAGGTGGTTTCATTACGCCATCTTTCGTTTGATTTCCTTACGATTTCTTCAATTCAAGAATGTATGAAGAAGCTTAATTCTGTCGGAATACAGAACAGGCTAGTACTTACATGGATTCCAGGACACTCCGGTGTCCAAGGAAACGAAATTGGCTAACCGTGGATCAGCGGTTCCCCCACAACGACCAGAGCCAATAACCGGAATCAGTTCCGCAGGAAACATGATTTAGATCAACGATTATGTATGCAATTTCCTTAAAGAGCGATGGTCCGGTACTGCAAAGTGTTTTGTGACAAGACCGAACACAAAACTGTCAAACTTTCTACTAAAATTTGGAAGTAAAGACGTTCGGTTGATGATCGGTATTATTACAGGACACAACCCATAGGGTTAGAATATGGCCACCATTGGAATCATTAAGGACCCAGAGTGCCTGTCTTAGAGGAGGCGGATAGCACTGAGCTCTTTCTCTGTGAGTGTCCTACCTTTGCTAGAGCAAGGCTACGACTTTTGGGCTCCACTGCCATGAGAATGAGTACTATTCGTTCTCTAAAACTGGACGATATTAACAGATTTACCAAAGAATCTGGAAAATTCTCACAGGACTAACCACCTCTGTCTCTGTCTATATTCCTCTTTAACCATCTACCCTCTTTCCAGAGCTCTAAATACAATGAGCTTTTTAGCCTGAGGGTTCTAGGAGCCACCAAATCCCTTGGTGCTCCTTGGCTGGACCAATTAAAATTTCAATTTCAAAAGTCGTAAATACAAAATTTCAAATCATTTAATCGTCCTCTCTACTTCTGCCTTCACTGATGGCTTCAATACGGTTCTCTACATCAGCCAATCTATCTATTTTCTTTAAATTGCAGAATACGCTTATTGTTTTTCAGGCAGAAGTCTTCCCGATCCTGCAGGCCTGCAAAATGGTTAGATAATGTGGGAACGAGGGATATCTTAACATTTTTTCCGATAGTGAAGCCGCGACCGAGGCGCTGGCGACGCCATGGTGCAGATCTAAACTGGTCAACTCCTGTAAGGAGGAGAGGAAATCTTTTGATTGTGCAAGAAGCTTGCCAGGAAGGGGACTTAATTGATCTCAGAGACCTTTTACCCGGTCATCGGCATCCCCCTGACTATTGTTAAGGGGGAATTGCACAACTTATTTCTCAGGAAAGCATAGATCAGATGGAGCTCCACTTCTTCGTGTGCTATTTCGAAAACCCTTTGGTCCCAGTACAATAGACGGAGGACTCGGAAAGTGCTAAGGACTCCACGCTATTCAATTTCCAAACGCGTAGCTGTGTTTACAGGTCATTGGATGAGCGGCAAGAAAGCGGAAAAGCTAGGCTTATTGTTTAGCCCCATTACAGAAGCTGTAGGGACCCTCCAGAGAGGGAGGCTGTTGGAAACTTTATCTGTAAATGTCCGGGTTTGGCAGATAGACAATTACGGTCACTGGGTGCTCCTTTCTTCGACAATCTGGAGCAGTGCGCCAACTTAAATCCTAACACTTTACCTTAAACGATTGGCACACGCGCAGAAAAGCTGGATTTTCCATTTGATACTCATTACAGAAGCCATTGTGATCTTTCAGAGGAGGAGCCTATTGAGCATTTTCTCTATAAATATCTGAGACTCCAATCTAAAACCCATCAATTGTCTACATTACATGACAAGCTCTGGTTGACTGTAGTTATCTGCCTGTTCGAGGTCTCGTAATGGTATCAAAACGGCGCTTTGGTGCCACTAGGGGAGTGCCAAACTGGTACTTCAACCATTTCACCTCCCTACCTAACTATGGTCGTAAATATTTTGGACTGTACTAAATAACCAAATTGGATTTATTCTAAAAATTTTAAAATCTTTTTTGCTATATACAAGGTGGCGCAAAATTAATCATAATAATAAAATTAAGAGTTTACAGTATTAATATTAAAATAAATTAAAATTAAAATAAGTAACATTTTTTAATTCATTGATAATTGTTGCAAAAATGTTCAATCTTTTAATGCATTAAAATAAATTAAAATTAAAATTAATAAACTTAGATTAGACACTAACAACTCTGCCTGTCTCAGCCGTAAATGAGCAGTAGCATAGGCCGAGTCTCATCGCCAGTAGCGTTGCATATCATAACCGCTAGATAATCGAAAATCTCCTCTTTGCAGTTCTTTTCCTAAGAAATTGGGCCTCTATAGAATCCAAATCACACTTTCTAGTTCTTTTTAAAGAAGTAAAAAAAATTGCTAGAAAAATAAATCATTTTTAGTTCACATGTAATCATTCAAAATTATTAAACGCTTAATATTTTGTGTGTTTCATAAAAAGTATGGTTTAAAAATATAAAAAACCTTTGCAGATACTTTTTTAGAACAAGCAAATTTGGATTCATCCTCTTTTTTATTCATTTTCCCTAATAAAATAATTTTACCTCTTTATTAAAACTTTTATTGCAATGAATTTCGAAGTGCGCACAAAAAAATTCTGGCGGTACTCATTCAACGCAACACCGCAAAATGTTATTCACAATCCACTCATCTATCCGACGCCATGCATACAACAAACAAACAAACACAGAGGCAAACACTTACGGACGTGTAAAACAAATATGCGCTTGTAAATGTAGCGCAAATAGCTCACCATTTTCCCGGCAAGCTTTGCCCAACACCACTTAACGGCAGCTCACAAGCACACAGCCGCTTTAAATAATCGCCATTAACCCGCTGCATAAAGTGGCACTTCACTTCATTATAGCCACGGTGTAATAGACAATAGACACAAGGCACAGCACACGAGCTGCTTGCTAACTAACAACACCAACAACAAGCGAAAATATTTTGCGTAAAAACAAATAAATTGCCGGCAACAACAGGAGCAGTGAAATTGTGGCCGCCAAAAGCAAACCGCATATTAAGCTAAACAGCAGCAAAAACAATGTAATTTTCGCTTTCATTCTGCTTTATCTTTTTGCTATTTTTTTGTGTTTTTCTCTTTTTTTGCTTTTTGCCTTTTGTTATTTTGATAGTCTATTACAAACCACGAAAATGAGGCACCAAAATGAAGTGAACTAGTAAATTGTGTTAAATGTCGTTCAAACGTAAACATGAGCTCACACACACACACACACGCTCGCACTCGCACACTTACTCTCATATATAGGCGCGCAGACACCAGTGCCGGTACTTAACGGTGAATGGGAAAAGTTTAAGCTTAGGCACCAACGGCAATTCAGCAAGAATTATGGCCACTGAGCCGACGAAAATGCGCGACAATTCACGGTCCAACAAGCCGCACTCAACTCTCCTACTTCAGCTGGTGGAGCGCATCATGCGAGTGCGGTGAAAACGCGTAGGCTGTCTAAAATGCAGTAAAGGAAAACAGCAGTGAAAGCGTTAGTGAACGGCATAAAAAGGAGTACACAGACAAAGAGACGAACAAAAACAAAAAGGAAGGTAAAATGCTACGCGTATGTGTCTGTGTATACCCACACGTGGATGTGTGTGCTTTTTTGGTGGTTGCGCTACCCCTGCCTGTAGCGGCCACATCAGCAGCCAGTCGCCAGCCACCAATTTTGTAGGCACTTCATTCATTGCGTGGCATAAATCTATCCCTTGGGTCACATATAACACAATAACCTCTTTAAAGCGACCGGTGTTGCCATGTTAATGCTGCGATTAATTTCACTATCTGTTTTTGTTTTCGTTTTTTGCTTCCTTTCATGTAGGCGGACGGATGTCATTATTTTCACGAGTATGAGTGTTCGAATGTACACTAGTGTGCGTGTGTGTGTATGTATGTGGCGTGTGTGTGTGTGTGTGTGTATGTATGTATGTGGTGTGTGCATGGGTTAATCTCAACTCATTTTTTTCCTCGTAAAATGTGTCAACTGCTGTTGCATGCGAGAAAAACATATCATTTTAATCTGTAGGAGATGCTCATTACCTGTCTGTCTGTTTAGGGAGTTGCTCAAAAATATATAATCAGGGAAGAATAAGTGTAAATTTCAATTGGTGCATTTATGTGTACCAGGAAAACGGCTTGTTGGTTTATCTACAGGGAACACAATTACCCTGCAAGTAATCCGTAACTTGTTTTTAAGCATCCATTCTGGCTATGCAGGGGGTTAAGAAAGAATGTGAAATATGTAAGGCGCTAATAATAGGGACCAAAAAAAGCAAAAATGGTAAAAATATGGCTTCACAAACTAATAGTTTTGGAGTTATTTCAAGTAACGCGTATGATGAGAGCCTTGTAGAGTGTTAGTTTTGTTCGTCGAGAGAGGGCTTCACTACTCAATTGCCTACTTAATCCCGAAGTAGCACTTGTTGGCAAGAGAGATTCTACGTTGGATTTTCAGGCTGGCATTATTACCGTTGTTAATGCTGGTTCCTAAATAAACGAAGTCTTTTATAACCTCGAAATCATAACTCTCAACAGTAACGTGAGTGCCCATATGCGAGTGCGCCGACTGTTTGTTCGATGACAGGAGGTACTTCCTTTTTTCTCGTTCACCCACAGACACATTCGCTTTGCTCTACAAGTATATCCATTTTGGAAAAGGCATTACTAACATCGGCGTCTATCGATATCGTGGGCATACGCCGCCAATTGTATGCTCTTACAAAAAATCCTGATTGAAACCTCGTTTCGTATCAAACGGCTCGGAGAGGTGCTTCCCAATTCTGATGGCGCTGTAACGTCATCTTGCATAGCCATATTAGTTCTGCGGGGATACCAAATTCAGACATTGCGGCAAATACTCCTTTTCGTACTGTCGAATGTCGCTTTGAAGTTGACGAAAAGATGGTGTGTGCTGTTTCTCCTTTCATTGGTCCTTTCCAAGACATGGCGTATTGTGAACATACGATTGTGAGCATGTTAGTTATTGCATAGTGCTCACTTCTAGTAGCCCCCGAAACCCAAAAAAAAAAAAGATGCTAAAGTGCTTGCTTAGGAAATTCAATACGTTTCTGCCTAAGAAATCAATGAATTTGGCTGAGCGGAACAATTTTTCAGTTAGAATTTTTTATATAGCGGCCTCGGTAGTTTAGCGTAAGTGCACTAACCTGCTATCTCAGAGGTTGTGGGTTCAAATGCCAGTTATTGTAGAGCACGGTCCTCGCACTTTTCCAAAGTTACCTACCTTCCATGTTTCTAAAAAACAAAAAAAACAAAAAAATTATTCCTCAAACCCAAAAACTTATACTTTCCATCCTCCCGCACAATAGTCAGTGCATTATTTGCATTGTAGCTACTAAAGCAAGCAAAACCAAAGAGAAAAAAACTCAGTTACACATTGCATCAATGGCGCCAGCAAGAGGAAGCCGGCGGCCGCGGTAATAGCGCAGACGCACCACTTTAGCGAAGTCCTCAACCATCTGTGTAAAAAATGTGGTAGAAAAATGTGACACACAGATGGCGCTCCATGCAGTAAAAAGACGTTGTTCCTAATCAACGATAGGCGGGCATTCCCACTACTTAGGACTGATAGCGGCAGGCTAATCACCTACCCTGTCAGAAATCAAATCGATTAACGAAACCAACGCAAGACAAGTCTTGGCGAGGTCCTATACTCCCCAGAGGAGCGAACAAGGGGAAAAATATATAAAATATATTATATATATATATACTTTATATAAATTCTCTTGCATATATACATATTTTTTGGGTATGACTCAGTGCTTCCTCGTTTTTACTCGCAGAGCTTTTTCTGTCCAGCGACGGCGTCTATTGTCCTCTTTGGTGTGCTGTCCTTAAGGGGCCCCGGTGGCCTAGAGTTTGAAAGTTTAGGGTATTTTCAGGATTTTTTTACCATACAAAAATTAAAAACGGTATTTAAATTTTTTAGGCTTTTTACTTAACTTCTTTTACATACAAAAATGAACAAAAAAATGTTTACCTTAATAATTTTAAAAATGGCACTGTAATTGACTCTCCCGAAAAATTAGACCTGGATGGTATTGTCCATTTTGGCTCTTCTATTTATCTGAAACACAAAAAGCAAAAAAATTATTAATCAGTAAGACCGTAGCTATGTCCCTATGTACTAGAATAAAAACAAAAAAAAACTATGACAAAATATCGGGGTTTTGAATTTGACACTCTAAAAATCGGATTTTTTTCAGTTTTTTAATCAAAAATATACGAACAAATGGCATTATTATTGCCATTTGTTATATAATTCTAGTACAGGTGATAGCCATTGATGTTATGAATAACATATTAAAATTTCAGGCGATTCTATTGAATAGTACACTACTGTGTCTGATATTGACAGAAAAAATTTCTGTGGCATCGAACCCAGAACCACTTTTAGCAGAAAACAAAAAACACCTGCTCTTCAAGAAGCATCCCTAGGAGGAAAACCTCTTAGAGTAGCAGAAAGGGCGAAATATCTAGGCCTTGTACTGGATAGGAAGCTAAATTGGTCTCATTTTCGGAGCCTCCTGGACTGGTGGACTATGCTCTTCTGACTACGCATGCCTTTACAACGTTCACGAACCTCCTACCCTTAGGAATGAGTGGAAATGGGACGATGTAAGAAAGGGTGAGCTCATCCATATATACACAGATGGCTCAAAGCTCAAGAGCAAAATAGCAACAATGAAAGCCGCAGCAGTGGTACAGTTTGATGCGATATCTGGTGATGATAAATTTTCACTGATCGGCATGCAGCGATGAAATACCTCACAAAACAGTCGACAACCTCCAAGGTAGCCATGAAATGCTGCATATCTTTCTCTTAACGAGATGGCTTAGTCATTTCACCTAAAGGTAACATGGGTTCCTGGCCATTACGACATTGGGAGTAACTGCAAAGCCTATAAACTAGCAAAACTGGGCATCCTTACAAGCATAAAAGCTACTCATCATTAGAGCAGCGAATGAAAGATGGCGTAATGCAGCCACCTGAAAAATTGCCCAATTATGACCGACTCTCAATGCTAAATGCACAAAAACTCTGCTAAGCCAACATAAGCACAGTCTTAGCACACTGATCTCAGTTATAACGGGCCACAGCCTTATAGGTAGACACGTCCAAAGGATCGGTGTGCAACCACATAACTTCTACAGAAGCTTTATAGATGAGGAAGAGGAAGAGACGATCGCGCACCTCCTGGGCCATTGTCCTACTCTATCCAGCTTATTACCTTAGGTAGACAATTTTTTAATGAATTGAAAGATCTCAGCTCTGTAGAAATCACACATGGCGTAACAATGTTCTATAAGCCTGAGTATGTCCCACAGAACAACCGCTTCAACCTAACTTAACTTAACCCGTGACTAGTCGTATAGTAGTCAACCACAAATCTATTCCGTTACAGTCATCGTCCATATGAGCTCGCCCCTTCAAATGAAAAATAGCATCAATTTCCGTTTTTAACTATACCACTTCGTATTTCGCCCAACTCCTTCACCTGCAATTCACCTGCGTGTAATACTTATTGTCATTTATGCATTTCATATATATATATGTGTGTGTGTGTATGTATAAACAATGACCTCAATAGATGCATTACATTTATATTATATGTGCACCAGCGTGCATGTGTATGTGTGTGAATCCACGGTAAAGACTCCACCGGGAATATGACAAATAAATCCTTTTTCCAGTAGCAACCCGCACCATAGATGAACTAATTGCCCCGTAGCCATATATTTGCAAAGTAAACACACATACATACATACACGCAAATGCAAAAAAAGTTTGTAATTGTCTTTTTGCAAACGATTCCTTTTGCAACTCTCTATCTCCCCGTCTCTTTCTTCCCCTCATAGCATAGTTTAATTGCTGCTGCTCTGCGGCTGGGGTCATAATTAGCTTGGCAATGTGCGCTTGCAAATGTCTCTAAATGGCTGGCCGTTTGCGCGGTTTGCCTTTGACAAGCCAAACGTATGAAATATAATATTATATATTTGTACGTACTCGTAGATATGCATGAAAGCATTTATGTACGCATGAATGTATGCAGACATCAGTTATACACACCTACGCTTGGGTGCATACAAATACGCAAGATATTATTGTCATATGAGTGAGTTTGTATGGAGATGTAGTAGTGTCAGGAATTGTTTGTTGTTGTTGTCGTCTGTAATATCGCCATTGTTAATATGCACACATTGTCATTTAAACATTGCCCTATAAAGCCCACAAAGGAGTAATTTCACAAATTATTAATTAATTAATAAAGTATGTAATTAATTGGCTGACTGGCTGGCTGGCATGTGAGAATCGGCGCACATATACACAAAAAACTTGCACACTGCAATGCATACTTCAGCTATTGAGCACATACACAGGGTGACCGATTAAACGTGCTACTACAAAAATTTTCGTTTTTCTGAGTAAGGATTTATAAAATCATTTTTTTGCTTGTTTTGTTTTAATTTATCCTCAACAGAGAGTATACAAAACTTTGTTAGGTATGTTAACTGGTCATTGCCTAATAGGTGATCATGCTAAAAGCCTGGGAGTTCCATACTGCGATTGTTATAAAGGCTGCTAAAATACAGAAGAGGAGGAAAGTAGGTGTAAGACAACTGCTTTGTGAGTGTGAAGAATTAACTAGAAGAAGACTCTACACGCGCGGTAGTGCATTTTTGACAGATGTAGCGAGTATAACGCATCTTAAACTAACGAAGTTAAGTCACAGGTTGGTTTAAAAGGGATCGCATAGTGTAAAGAAGAATTTCCAGTGGTATCACAATTGATCTACGACATGTCTCCAGACATGCCACCAGACCTACCTACCTACTTACCTACCGACCTGCCTTTAATTTAGAGATTGCTATTCGAATTTAATAAGAATGGATAGATGAACCATTGCAGTTGAACCATAATGAGACCGGTCATTCGACAGATTTTTTTTTTTTGGCGGTGAGAATGGGTTAAAAATGCCTTGGACCATATAGTAACCATCGTTACTATGTGTATGTGGATCCCACTAAAAATATCCCTCCTCTTCTCTTGGATTTTTCCCTCCACCCCGGGACTGCTTTCGTATTGTTTCGCATTGAGATCCAAAACGGAGTCCTAAGTAGGACCAGGGTCACCTGTTTTGAAAAACCTATGCTCAATGCTCTTCAACATAAGTTTCCATTTCCCGCTTTTTTTTCAGATATCCTACACGAAATTTGTGACGACATTCCATTTGTCTTCGTCTATCAACATTTTCTCGATTTTTTCTGCAGGTGTAAATAAAGCAATAGAGCTCGGTATAGAGCTGTTCTCTCTATGTTCCACCTCTCGCATTTAAAGAAGGTGTGCTCCGCATCATCATACTCAGTATCTGCATAACTGCAGTTTGGTAGGTTCGCCTCTCCTATTCGCCATAAATACTTGCAAAAAGACCCATGCCTGGGCAAAAACTGCGTGAGGTTATAATTAACCTCACCGTGCTTTCTTTCTACCCACTTTCCCACCTCACTTCTACTTCTACAGAAACGAACGTGTACAAAAAGTGTCTCTAAAATTTATACCAAATTCATTAAACTTTTCTGATTCCATCTCATCTCGTTTGCTATTGATCAACCTGAAGTCCTTAGAAAGTAGAAGATCGATTCTTGCTCCCTCGTTTGTTTTCAATATTATTACAGGCGATATTGATAGACCGCTCCCAAAAATTACACCCCCAAGAATTATTCGTAACGCTCTTCTCCAATTCTAACTTTCTAGATTTATAAGTTTCTAAGAAAAATTTTTTTCTGTCCTATTGCTGAAAGTTAGTTGGAGGTAAGTTTGTAATTGAATTAAATATACATATGTATGTATATGTATGCATGTACGTACAAAAATAAAATATTTGTAGTAATCAAATCAAAACACACACGAACAACTAATTCTCAATCACGCTGCTTGCTCATTTTTCTACCAAAAGCAATTTTATTCACAAGCGCAGTCGCAGACTACTCGTATGTATACTCGTGTACACATGCGCTGCTTAACATACTTATTTGACTGCCGACACGTACTCGCCTCTGCGGCAAACCAACCTACAAATACAATTTCCATAAGCTCTCTGAATTGCATTACTTGTCGGTTCTGCTCGTTCGCCTCGTTGTTGCCGAACAGAGAAGCTACTGCTTGCAGGGACAGCTACTGTTAATGCTAATGGCAATGTTGCATTCACTGCTAATGGAGCCGACATGATGTTAACGAACACATAGATTTACAAAGAGCAAATATTTTAAACCTTCCATATTTTCACCGCAAAAATTGGAAACTTCTGCGTTAACCACTATATGAGCAAAACTCATGAATCACCCTGTATGTAGGTACATATTTTCCACTATCAAAGTGCATACATAAACATTCGAATGGCTAACCGTAGAGTGTATTTTATTAGTGATTTCTTACACCTCTCATTTTTACCCTAGCTTCCTCCTCCATATCTTCACTTTTGTCGCTTAATTGGCAGTGTCAAACTAATAAATTTAAATTTCATAAATTCCCGATATAAGCAAAATGGTTATTTGCAATCGTTTAAAATTGAAGTAATTACATTTAAGTCAATATATTTATATTTGTGCAGGTACATGCATATATGTATGTATATTTATAATTGGCGCTTTTACCATTTTGGGTGTTTGGCCGAGTACCTCCTCCTATGTGTGGTGTGCGTCTTGATGTTGTTTTTCAAATGGGCCTGCAGTTTTAAGTTGACTCCAAGCGGTAGATAATTTTTTTTTTTTTAAGGAGCTTTTTCTTGCCAGAAATACACTCCGAGGTTTGCTATTGCGTGCTGAGGGGCGAGCGCTTTTTCTAACATTTGTTGTTTCATGCACAGAGCATCGAACCTGCGCATACCGAATGGTAATCACGCACCAAGCCATTCGGTTACGGCGGCCGCTGTAGGTGTAGTTGTGCAAATAATCATAATTACGCAAGCCTATAGCGTATTTATAATGGGACAAGTTATATATGCATGTGAGTATGTATCTGGTATTAACCACTCTTATCATACCACCTGCAAATTTATGTCATTTCGCTCCCCTTCAAGTGGCATAATTTATTTATTTTGATGGCATTATTAATACGCAATACACTGTGATTTAATAATTTATTGTATTCGTAAATAATTGTTAAATATGTGCGTATATATCTTTATGTGCTCATAAATGCTGATATAAATATTAAACACACACATATTTTTACATACATTAAGCACATTGATTTATTTTATGAGCACTACCATAAATGTATCCATATTTCTGTATGTCTGTATGTAAATAAATGCCAAGATGCACAGTTCATTAATTTCTCATAATCCCATTTATTTAGGCACCCTATTAATTTTGCCGACAGCTTGCTCATATACGTAGGTTAATTTTTAATAACACTAATACCCTTTTAATACAAAATTAATTGGAAATAAATTGAACATGCAACCAAAAAGTAGATTCACTTAAAGCTTTAAGACCGCAGCATGCGAAATTAATCAAGTATATTTGCTTTTCATTTATTTCTCCTCATATACGTAGTAACAGTTCAGCGCATATTATGTACTCGTATACTCTGGGAAAGCTCATACCGCTTTAACACCTGCACTTACAGTGCGTGCCTTGAGATTTGAGAGCTGTCATGGTAGAGCTGTACAATATTATGTCGTTCTCGAAGTGAGAAGCTTTCTCATTGTTCAAATACATGATGGAATGAATAATGCGATGTCGCCTATCGTGGTACCGTTACTTTGCTCTCAGCAAAGTTGACAATGAGTGACGTCGTATTACCAGATAACCATTTTCGTAACTTGATTTAGCATTTTTGTTTTTGTCATTTAGTCTCGGACTTTTAGTTCTTTCTTCAAGACATTTTTCTAGCCTGTTCTAATACAAATATACATTTTTTAAAAATTATTTCAAAAATTCACTCAGTTTTATGAGCTTTACTTTTTTTTAACACCTGGTCGTATTGCCCGCGATTGTGGTTATTGTTGGCGTTCATCTCCTTTCAGCAGTCAAATCTCTCTCTCGCTACTGCAGTGTTGCCTAGCTTTGGATATAAAAACGCACTAAACTTCCATTTAAAGAAAATAAAATACCAATTTTTTTTTTGAATTACTTAATTTACTTTGTATGCGTGCCAAATTGTCTTTAAAATGTGACTTTTTTAATAAATGGGTTAGGGTTATGTACAATTTAATTTATGAGTTTTTTGTTAAAAGAACGACTTGTTTGCCATATTTCCGGTTTTGTAACAAGATAAGTTACTCTTTATGTAAAAATGTCGTTATGGCTTCTTCAGTATTTTCTGGTATTTTGTTGCTTAGTTTTACTATGCATACACCTCTTGATGTCCTATGTTCCATTAAGGATTGAGGACCGGAAGAAATTACACCTCTATGGTTTTAATTCGCATTCAATAAATTTAAACGCATTTAAAAATGTGCAAAAAAGGTTTCAATGTTAAGAAGAGTTGAGAGAAGAAGATTTAATATTCTAACATAACCTTAAAAGAAGCAAGGAATTAAATTTTCACTTTCAAAATATCATAAAATTTGAATAAAAAGAATCAATAAATTTTCATTAACACTAAAATCTTCTCAGAGGGACCTTTTTTAACATTATTTTGTTTAATAATACAGTTTTTTTAACTTACAGTTTCGGTAGCTTTAAATTAAAAAAAAAAAAAAGAATTAAACACCAAACTTAAAAATGTTTGCATTTTGGGTATAAAAAAGCACTAAATTTATTGCGAAGAGCAAATGGTTGGCAACATTGCAGAACTCAGCTGATGCGACATGATGCACTCTCTGATGGGTGCAATCTTGTTCCTATCATTCTTGGTTCAAATATATTCGGATACTTTCTTCCAATTATTTTCTCGTTTGCTTAATTTCTGATACCTTCAATTTGGCGAAATTTCTTGTCGAAGCCGAAGCCTTCCATCAAAGTTTCCATATGCCACGTTCACCCATACTTGGTTATACCGACCACTATCTCATAAGCATTATCATTATTATTATTAATAATAAGTCGATTTTAAAAGTTTTTATTTAGGAGTGAGTAACACGGTGCCAGTTCTACCCACCAAAAATATCAATGGCAAGCTATGATTATGATATTTATTATTAGTTTTTTTCACCTTTGAACCTGTCTGAAAACAAGCGTAGATAACAGCTTATGATCTCATCATATGATATCGTCATAAGATCTCATCTCAAGTTCTCATCAAGTGATATAATGAAAAATTCTCATCATATGATATCGTCATAAGATCTCACCACAAGTTCTCATCGTGCGATTTAATGAAAAGTTCTCGTCATATGATATCGGCATAAGATCTCACCACAAGTTCTCATCAAGTGATATAATGATGAATTCTGATCATATGATCTCATCACATGATAAACGATATAATTGGAACCAATTGGAAACCTATTATTTTATACATAAATATAAATTTGATGTGATCTCATCATACGAACTGGTGTTCATTTCAAGACAACTTCAAACACGAAAGATAATTGAATCTCAACATCAAGTTTAGCATTTTTAAAATTTTTTAGGAAAGATTTGTGCGCCAAAAAAAAAGGTCAAGCACTGCGTAATATAATTGTAGTAGTTGACTTTCATTGTTGTATATATTTTTATATATATAAATATTTTTATATGTACTTTTTTATAAATATTTTTTTATATTTTTTTTTCATTATACAATATAATTTTTTTATTTATATACTTTTTTATGAATATTTTCTTATATATTTTTTTATAATATATATTTTTATATTTTTAATATATTATATATATTTTTTCTATATATATATTTTTTTTTTCAACCAAAACACTTGCCTGAGTTTTGAACTTCCTGCGTCTTGCCATATCCCAACGAAATGTAGTCAATATTTTTAATTTTTTTTTTTACTTTAAATCTCAATTATAAGTTTACTCTCCATTAAGTTCTTAATTTTAATAAACTTTTAAACTTAATGCCTCAGAGTTTCGGCGCTACGTTTGCTCTGGTCGGAATTGTGTAAATCCAAAACACCACAATTCGTTTTCTATGAAAGCAGAAGCAGATGGTACAATTTTTTATATGTAAGAGCTACATGCTTTCAAAGTAAAGTAATGCCATAAAAAACTATAGCTGACTCATTAAAGAACGAATTATGAGCCTCATATTCAAGCGTGAAAATATTCCCTAAGTTCAATTCACTGAAATTTAATTTACGCAGCCAAGCCAAAGTACTTTCCGTATTGAAGCTGTTACGCGCAAATTCATATGCACACACAAAAATTTTCGCATCCTCACACATTTACGAGTAGCCTTTCTATCGCATTTACCTCCTTTATATTCATATTGGCTCCTTATCGGCAAAAATTTGCATAACTGCAATAAAATTGAAAGTATTGAAGCCATATTTAGTACAGCATTTCTCGGCTAACTTTCCGGCAGGCATAATTTTTTCCTGTGCTATCTCAGCACACAAAAGCCCTATCAGTCGAATAATTTTCTCAATTCAATGGAAATGGCGACTTTAAAGGCTTCACTGCAGCCAAGAAATAAAAGAATTTATTCGAGATTAAAAAGAAAACGAAAAAAAGTTAATAAGAAGTATTCAGTATGCCGGAAAAAGGAAAAAAAAACAATATTCTATGGGCATTGAAAGGTGGAGGAAATGGTGGCATAATTTAAAAAAAAAAACCTAAATCCAATATGAATCGAAAAGTGGCATGGAGAATCAAGGAGGATAAAAGCGAGTGAAGAATTGGTTATTGTACTTACAAACATACGTGCAGCTCCATGCTTGGTGATATTTTGGCACGGTATGTGAGCCCCTTTGGGCACTGCTCACCCACTCAACTGCACAGGCATGAAGGCCGTCCTTTACTGTATTGGATAATATGCACAAAAATGCAATAAGCCATTGATACGTTGCATTGACCATAGCAGGCAATGAAACCTCAACAACTCAAAGAGAGAACAACATACAGCATGAGTCGAGTGGGTTGGCAACACTGCCATTGTATTGATGATGAGCAACGAGTGGCGCTTTGATGAAAATATGCTTTTGAAGATATGGCGTTGATATTATTGGTATTGCTTGATGAATGGCTTAAAGAAACACGAATGATGCATAAAATGAAATTTCGTTCTTCACTTTCTGAACCCCTCCATCCGAGTCACGCCCAAAATATAAGAGGCTTTCGATGCAAGTAATGAAAAATAATGCGAGTAAAAAAGAAGAAACTCTTCATGCGAATCCGCTGAATATTACATTCAAAAGGAAATAATAAACGGCTGCGAACGTAGCCTGAAGTGGAGATAGTGAGAGAAAAACTTGCCAAAGTAATGCAGCTTAAAATAAAAAGACTCGTCCGGGGGCGGGTATACAGTAAAAGGAATTTTCACCTGCTTTTGAAGCAAATCTTGGTAATTTTTGTGGCAAAAAAATTAAATTTTTATATTGAATTTATTAAGAATTTTCTTACCTGGCATATGGCCTACGAAAAGGAAAATGGAACTATTTTTTAAAAATGTGTTTTTTTTTCATATATTTCAAATAAAAAAAAGTCCGAGTGCGCAAGCACAGAACCAGTGCTGCCTATTATTACCATATTTCCTTAGTTTCACATTAATGATCTTCACTTTTCTGCACTTGATACAGGTACATACTTTAAGATGCATCACCGAGAAAAGTTGCGGATTTACCACCGTAATTGTTAAATTGATTATATTTTATATCCTTCGTCAAAATATTTTGAGAAAACATTAAGATTTATGTGCAGAGGACCAATGGAAAATATCTCCCAAAACTGAGTTTTTTATAAATAAAATTAGTTTTTCAAAATATTTTTCTAAAAATTATATCGTGATGAAGCTTAACAAGTCTGCGCGCAAATGTTGCAAAATTTTATCAAAGCAATCAAAATAGTCAGATTTTTTGGAAATACTTTGAAGTCGATCCAGCGCAAGTAAATTTGAATATCTGAATGTCTGAACTATTTTGAGGAAAGTCTTAAAATATTATCGATTTTATAATTCCGATAGAAATATAGTACCAATTTTTATTTGTAGGGAAGGTGATGCACCCTAATGTATGTACGTATGTGTGCTCTCTCATATACAGTGCGTTAAATAACTATGCCACTAAGACTTATTCACACATTTTTTACAATTGTTAGTCTCTTATTTAATTGTGATAATTTGTTGTGAAGATATGGTTCAATCTCCTAAAAAACTCATATAAATAAAAGCTTCAAATTTTATGTCAATTAAGAACATTAAGAAATTTTCATAAAAATTTCGTATTTTTCAATCATACCTTTTAAGAAAACTTCAGATATGTAGTTTTATAGCCCATTGAATTCTAGTATAATAAGGTGCAAGTTCCAAGTGGCTCAAAACCCGCGTGGGTCTCGCCCATTTTTTATTTATTTTTATATTATATATAAGCAAACACTCAACGTGTCAAATCAACATCTTTAAATCAGTTGAAAAAATTGAGAATCCCGAGATGTCGAAGCCTGCTTTGGAACGGTGTTCGACAGAACTAACAGAGTAGGTGAGGGATAAAAGAGATTCCTGAGCTGCCTAAGATTATTCTTAAACGGTGCGAGATAGTAACTGAGGCAATGAGGAATCATTACTTCGGCCTCAACAATTTTGCAGCTTCTACAGGGTTTTCGAAAATGGATGCCAATTCAGTAGTGTTCTAAGGACACTCCGATTATTATTATTCATTACTTTTACGCCGTATCGATGATGCATAGTACTACCGTGAGAAGTTACCAGTCTCCCTTAAGACGCGTCAACGGGTGGCGGATTGGGAAAAGCCCCGCAGGTATACAGTTTAGGTGGAAAATAGAATACCACTCGCGGATCAAAATCAGGCACGGCAGCGTGTGATCAAGAATGGACGGCTGCAAATAGCGTTGCCTTGCATCAAGCGGCTAATTTACGAAATATTGGCAGACCACCGTGCGGATAGGGAAATAACCCGAAATAACTTGTTACTGAAGTTTCAAATTAATGAAATCAACACGTATAGGAGCCCGAAATGTAAAAACGCTGTATCAGGCAGAAAAACTCAATCCACTTGCTAAGCAGGCAGAACGACTAGGTATAGATAAAGGCTCCTATAACAGTCCAGTAGATATTTTCTCAGTTTTCAGAGCGCACACTGCTTGCGTTCGTTTCTGGTGCAGTTTCGGACATAACCGCTTTAAAATTCAGCGCGCTATGTTCTCATCTTTCATCGAATTACCAACTAGAACATTTTCTAAGTAGCAGTTTAGCGATTTCTTGTGAAGAGATCCAAGTATTTTGGACATTATAGTCGATTATTTTAACAACCGCGCTGTTAGTTCTGCCTTCTCCAAACTGGATAAAGAGGCAAAGCGAATGGGTCTGGTGGTGAACGAGGACAAAACGAAGTACCTCCTGTCTTCAAACAAACAGTCGGCGCACTCGCGTATCGGCACCCACGTCACTGTTGACAGTTATAATTTTGAGGTTGTAAAAGACTTCGTCTATTTAGGAACCAGCATTAACACCGATAACAATGTCAGCCTTGAAATCCAACGTAGAATCTCTCTTGCCAACAAGTGCTACTTTGGACTAAGTAGGCAATTGAGTAGTAAAGTCCTCTCTCGACGAACAAAACTAACACTCTACAAGACTCTCATCATGCCCGTCCTAACGTATGGCGCAGAAGCGTGGACGATGACAACATCCGATGAAGCGACGCTTGGAGTGTTCGAGAGAAAGATTCTGCGTAAGATTTTTGGACCTTTGCACGTTGGCAACAGCGAATATCGCAGACGATGGAACGATGAGCTGTATGAGCTTTACGACGACATAGACATAGCGCAGCGAATAAAGATCCAGCGGCTACGTTGGCTGGGTCATGTCGTCCGAATGGATACAAACGCTCCGGCTTTGAAAGTATTCGATGCGGTACCAGCTGGTGGTAGCAGAGGAAGAGGGCGGCCTCCTCTGCGTTGGAAAGATCAGGTGGAGAAGGACTTGGCTTCACTTGGTGTGTCCAACTGGCGCCGGTTAGCACGAGAAAGAAACGACTGGCGCGCTTTGTTAAACTCGGCCAAAATCGCGTAAGCGGTTATAGCGCCAATTAAGAAGAAGAAGAAGTCGATTATTTAAAAAATAGGTTTATTTGTTGGCTTGAGTGTAACAAGAAATAAGCTGAATAAAAATTGAAAAAAAAATTATAATTTTAATTTTTAATAAATGTTGAAAACTTTGGTATACGATTTTTTAAGTCAAATAATGAAATTAAACAACAATTTTCTTCTCAATTTTGGTATACGATTTTTTAACGTCATATAATGAAAATAAAGAACAATTTTCTCACTTGAAAACAGTCATACAATCTTATTGCAGTCTTCTTTAAATAAACACACATTTCTCACACCCATACATTTGCACATTACACTCGCCCTTACATGGCAACAGTTTAAACTTGAGTACCTCCGTCATTGATAGGGTGTGGCACTCCAACATACACACGAACATTCATGCTTGGATATCGCACCAAGTGCTGCAAATAACGCCAAAGACCATGGTACAGTGGCAAGGATACCGAGTCGATGGCTAACTCGACTGCACACATACATACACACCAAAGTCGTCCATTTATAAATGCACGTGATCTCTAACACTTTCTCTCTCTCTTGTCTCGTTGTCTTCCTTCTTCTATTCACATTTTGTCTTGGTCATTCAATTTGCCTGGGAATGCGCTTTTGCCCGCTTTCACATGAATTTATTTTTGTTTATGTGTGCCATATATTTTTTCACTCTTGTATTTTATTTCCATTGTTTATTTTGTTCTGATTGTAGAATGCACTTCTGTTTGTTAGTTATGTTGTCTTGTTAGTGTTTGCTATTGTTTGCATTCCTGTTCAGTACGTGAATGTCGTGCATAAAATGTTTCGCGGACACCCGCTTAGACGCTTTCAAATATTTGTATGTACTCGTATGTGACTTTTATGGCTAACAAGTAGGACCATTTAGTTCGTGATGTTATAATAGAGTTGCCAAGTTACAATTTTTTTTGTTGAATATTTGTAAAAATTATTTTGAATTTTCTATGTCCTGCAATGTTTTATTGGAAATAGACCCATTTTTTTCAAATAACCTTTTTTAATAGAGTTGCCGGAAATTTTTGGTATATTTGAAAGTTTAAGTAAAAATTATTTTAATTTTATTGTTCAAACAATTTTTTATTTAATAAGACTTGTTTTCTCAACTAACCTCTACACTTGTTAATAGAGTTGCCATGTCACACATTTTTTTTAATATTTGTAAGCCAAAATAAAAATTCTATTTCATTTTTTTGGTATAGTTATTTTTTTATTTAATTATTTTATTATTTTCCTCAATAACTTCTAACATTTTTGAATAGAGTGAAGTTTTTTTAAAATATGATATTATATTTAAAAGCCAAAAAAAATGCTATTAAACTTTCTTGGTCAGACCCTTTCTTTATTTATAGAACTCCTTTACTTAAAACAACTTCTAACATTTTTAAATAGAGTTGCCATCTCACACATTTTTTTAAATATTTGTAAACCAAAATAAAAGTTATATTCAATTTTCTTGGTATAATCATTTTTTTTTAATTAATATGATTCCTTTTCTCACCCAACCTCTAACATCACTTTATCATACCCATTAAGGTATTTTCCTTCGCTCCTTGTTAAGCTCTTGGGCTGATGTATTTAAAAGTTTTCTGATCTGCCATTTAAAATTTTACTTAGGTTTAAAGTGAAGTTAAAAAAAAAAGATTTTTTAGGGTGATACAAATGGAGAACAGCTGATTGTGGTCAAGCGCAGCACCCTCGGCTATAGCGTCCGCGATGGATTTATGCTGCAGAAGGGAGTTATAGGCGCAACAATTTATTCTTCAATTTCAAGTGATTTCACACTCGTGTATATAATATAAATGGTGGCACTGTTGTCTACCAAATTAGATGGTTTCTAATTTTACAGAGCTATGAATCGATTTCAACCAGAAACTCAACATGAGTGTGAAAAATGTGTACCCTCCAGAAAATCTTAAGGCCGGCGGGCCAATTAGATGTCCTAAATTCAGTAGTTTTCGTGAAGCGTTGTAGGATGAGAAAAAAAACAATTAGCCAAATGAAGTTTTGGGGATAGTTTAATATCTATTTGAAATAAAAAAAAAATTTGTACAATCTCCAACAATATATTGTAAGCCGAGTTATCAATAGATTCCCAGAGCGCCTTGCCACTGAAGTATCCAACTTCTGTACAAGATACAACTTGCAATTTTCATCTGAAAGCAAAAAAAAAAAAGATTATTAATTTTGATGTAATTATCTTCGATGTGAACTAAGAAAATTGGGAGAAACACGTAAAATTCGAATTTTTGGGGAAGGTATATTAGAAAAAAAAAGTGGTTTTTCAAGGAAAAAAAAACTCTTCAACTGGGTAAAAAAGTCGCTTAAAAAAAGTTTTAGGATGTTTTTTTTAGTTCACATAGAAGAGAAAACAATACTGAAGATAACGCATTTTGAATGAAATAGATAGCTCGTTTAGTTTTTTTGCAATCGTGTACATAAATTAGGTAAAATCGTGAAAATGAAAAGCCGAGAAAACGCGCTTCAAAGTACAACAATAAGCGCACGGTTGCTCGACGCCGCACTACGCTCGGCTCTGTAGCTCTGCAAATACTTGGAATTTAACTCTGAAAATTTGTGTCTCATGTTCTTGAATATCTAAGCTATTGATTTCAGGAAAAAAAAACATCGATTTTTTTGACCTTTTAATTGGCCCGCCGGCCTTAACGGGTTTGCCCAAATGAAATCTTAATATATTTAAGTATGCCTTTTTTAAATACAGTGCACTCGCGGTAACTCGAATAGCCGCTAAGTCGAACGACGTGCTAACTCGAACACATTTTTTTCCCTATTGACTAGTTTGTAACTCGAACAATATTAAAGCGCTATAACTCGAACAAAAAAACAAATTTACAAACAATATATTCTTTTCAAGCATGTACATTTTGTACATACATACATATGTAATAGTATATGTATATAAATTATATGTATACTAGTGTATTGTCCATATGAATATTTCGACGTTAATATCCCGTTAGTTTTCTGGGAACAACATCTTGCATTGACCAAATTGCTTTAAATTTGTCATTTGTAGTGTATCAGTGCATGTGAGTAATGGATCGTAAAAGGTTGAAGTGTTTAACATTAAAAGAGAGGGCTGAAGTCCTTAACAAAATTAAACGTGGATGTAGTGTTACTTCTCTAGCGAAGGAATATGGGGTAGCCAAGTCCACCATAAGTCTTATAAAAAAGAAAGACAAGGTAATTTTAAAAGCAGTAAACAACACGTTTTTGGGTCCTGGGAAGAGGAGAACTTTAAAAGCTTCTGAGTTTCCTAAAATGAAAGCCGCTTTATACAAATGGTTTCTGTGCCAAAGAAAAAAGGATTACCCAATAAGTGGACTCATCTTGAAAGAACATAACATGAAAAACATAATTTACAGGTCGAATTTACGCTTTATGATGTTAACAAATGGAATGATGGTGCCGAATTTACCGACACAGAAGTAATAATTGAAACTAGTGATTCTGAGTCTGAGTTTAACAACACAACTGAGACATGTGAGCGGATATCATCTGAGGAGGCAGTTAGCTCTATCAATAAGGTAATTCAGTGGGCCACAACTGAACAAGTAAGCCCCGCAAAGGTTAACACTCTTCAATTGCTGCGTGAAAAAGTCATATTCAACATTGCTGCAGGCAAGAAAAGACAAACACACATTACAACTTTCTTTTCGGCCTAACTTTTCTGTTAAAGCTGACTTTTTTTGTGTAACTGACACAAAGACTGCCAAATATTTGATGAAAAATATTGAAACGAATTAATTATTTTAAACATATTCATGTTCATATCCATATGTAAATAAATAAATAAATTTAATTGAAAAAAATCGATATCGATGACTGTTTTTTTAACATAGCACACTCAATTGATAAGTCGAACAAATTCGATAAATCGAACAGCGCCTGTTTTAATTAGTTCGAGTTATCGCGAGTGCACTGTACCTCAATCCCTTTAAGCAAATTGTAGGGTCTCACTTAACTAGTTTTGTTAGGCGTTAACTAGGTTTTCACTTAACTAACGATTATGAGTTAAATCAAAATAGAAAATATCTCGATTTCAGAGCCGCCGAACGGATATATTTTTCTTTTGAATGTTATAACTTTTAACACTATCAGAAAAGTTCTCTACTTGCTAATGAAAATCAGGTCAAAATAGCTTCAACATTTTCAATGATTAGCCTGAAAATGTGTAAAAAGGCAGACAGAACGAAACTTGGAAAAATGCTCCTTAAGATTTTTATTAGAAAAGGTTAAAAAAAATATTTATTTCAAAATCACTGAAATTCCATTTCAATTTGCTCATAGACATATAGTATACAGATTCAAAAATAATCTCCATAAAATCCACGTACCTCATGTGATATGCATCATACGTATATTATTTCATTGCTTTCTTCGGTTAACCCTACTAAGCTGCAGGCTACTGTGACTAAATTTACATGACACACCTTTGTTTCCATTCTTTCTCTCTCTACTTTTCTCCAACTAAGTGTTAGAAAGTTGCGGCAGCCTCCAACCTCCAATGACGATTACTATGACGTTGTATGTAGACCATTGCGAAAGGCAGCTAATCACCAAAAGCATGCGGGTATGCCCGTTTTTTGCTAAGCTGAGCTGCACAATAATTCCAAAACCGCACTGTAACGTTGACTTGATGATAAGAATAGTTATTGTTCGGGTGGCGACGTTGATGGGAGCTGGGCAGCACTGCAAATTAATTATTACATCCTTCAGGGCATAGCTCCAACGCATGACAGTACTCGTACAAACAAGCACGTGAAGTGCAAACACTCGCTGCGCAAACAGCAGTTGTTCGTCACTCTGCAAACAGCAAAAGGACATGCTGGGGAAAGTGAAGGGCGTACCCGGTAGGGAAAGGCATTCGTTTTATACTGAGATGCTGCTATATTTTGAGTTCGAAATAATGATAAATGGAGAGAACTGAACATTCAAGAGGCATCTATATATGTGACGTTTCCATATCATTCTTTTTCTTCCGATCCTCGTCTCGTGCGATTGTGGGCAATGTACTTTGATTCGCTCCAGCTCTTCCCGATTCTTTTAGCTTCTCTTGCGACTGCTTACCTCCAACTTGCCCTTGGCCTACCAGGTCTGCGACCAGCATTTGCCAGAGGATTCCACACCAGTGCTTTTCGGGTAATGCAGTTTTCGTCTTTGCCTAGAGTACGACTAATCCATCTGCATTTTTTGGCGTTTTATTGCCGTTGGCTAACCATTTGAAACGTAACTACCGCGGCTGATATTTTACGCTCAGTGACGTTCTGCAGTGATTTGTATTCAAATGCGCCCAGAGTGATAAGGGGTTTACTCCATAAATGTGGAATAATGCACAGAATTTTCTAAAGCTCCCAGTTCGTCTTACATTTGCGATGTCTGCACTGATCTTTGTAGTTTCCAGGGTGTCTTTGTGCCTGCACTGCCCCACCAAATGCACATCTTCTCCCCGTTTCGTCTTGATGGCCTCCGGGTATAAGTGATGATGCTAAATATATATGCTGCAAGAGTGTCTTAGCAATAGGTCGGTTAGATGACAAGAGGGTACGGGTACACTAAAAGTAGCACTAAAGTGCCATTTTGACACCAAAATGTAGACCTTCGAAAGATTACAAAACTTAAAGGAAGAAAAACCATCTACAGCCATCCAGTGCTATTGATGTAATTGAGGAGAGAAAAGGAATCTAAGGTGAAGAACTGCCTAAGGCTGTCCCCAAAAGGCACAAAAAAGAAACCTCAAGCGCCTAAGCCGTCCAACCCGGGTATTTACAAAAAAAGTCTTAAACAGTGTTTGTTCTCTGCAGGATCCCCACAGCTTCTTTAATGAGAGTTGTACGGAATCTCAAAGTTCTCCGTATGCATTTCGATCCCCCACTGTCCGGAGTTTTCAGAGGGGCCCGGACTCGAGATTATACGTATTTATATGAATTAGACATCATTGGAAAGGGCCCGCATTTGAAATTTTCCCCCGGGGCCCGGATTTTCCCCCGGGGCCCGGATATGCTCTCTACGGCCCTGCATAGGTTCGAAGTGTTACCAGTTTTGTTGGAATCGTGTTAAACATAGTTCGTGATACGTGGCTTGGCGAGTTTTAATAAACAGTTTAAACTTTTGTCCGCCATATTTTTTAGCGGTGAAACGTATACCGATCCCAGGCAGTTGAAACGAGTTCTGCTAAGAGCAGAGCAGTGGCAAAGGAGGTGTTCTAACGTACCCTTTTCGTCTTCGCATAAGTTACACGCGTCAATCTCGACCAATCCTATTTTAGCTGCGTGTCACGGAGTGACACAATGACCCGTCAGTACTCCAACCAATATTTTGCATTCCTTCCTTGCGAGTGATAAAATAAAATTGATTGTTTTCGTGTTGCAAGTTCGTAGCATTAACTTGGCAATCTTGCGGGAGGTCGAGCCTGCCCATGTAGACTGTGCTTCCAGAGATAGTTTCTCGTCTAGTTCTGTCTACAAAACCGAGAGTGAGGGATAAACGTTCGATGTACTCATCCTAGCCAAGCGGCTGCCTGCCTTGGCATGATCAATAACTCTCTCATTTCCCTCTATTCCCTTGTGCCCTGGTACTCAGTATATTGTGACGTGTCTATTCTCGCATAACTCGTCCATTTTGGATCCACAGTGTTGCAGACATCCCAAGCTTGTCATTTCAGCCATTATTGCTTTAATAGCAGCTTGACTATCGATGAAGGTATTTGTGCGAGTGTGGAGGGAAGTAAATTCCAACGCTAAATCAGCTGTTTTGGTTACAGCATAGAAGCTTAGCTTGAAATATGCTACAGTGATAAGGAAACTTCGGAGATCAACTTAGCAAAACTTCCACAAGTTTTTTTTTTTAAAACCCTTCAAGACAGGTTGAAAAATCCGACTGTATGTACTTCCATATCATGATCAGTAAATTTTTTTCGATTTGTTTTTTGGAACATACAGGGAGGCGCTGCGTGAACTTGCTAGCCAGCCGGCAGGTTGTTTTCTTGTCTACTAATATCGATTTCAAACCCTTCAGTGGTAATAATACAAATTGAGAATATGTAATGATTTTTACTTTTATGTTAGAAAATGAAATAGAAGTTGACAACAGTCTAAATCTGCACTGAAGAAATAGTTGTGAAGTGTTTCGAAATCACACTGCCTATAATATTATCAATAAAATGTCTTCTAAAAAAAACGAAAATCCCTGGTTTTCATCTTTCCAGCCGATTGTGGCACCTGAAACTTTTTGGCCGATTTTCCATCTTTCTGCTCCACTGCAAAAACTCTTACTTTGATTTATCTTCTGGGTGATAAAACCAAATTGTATCTAAATTAACGAGAAAATGCATAAATTCATTCCATTTCTTATTACTCAGATTCAAAAACTCCCACGGATACTGGGCACGTTATTGATTCTGAAATGAACTCACCACGACGATACTGAAAAGTGTTCAAAGCTATCTTCAATCGTCTCTATCCGAATTATGTTTGCAATTTATTTCTTTTTCAAAGGTGCCTCTTTGAGAACAAGTTTTTCCATTTTTTGTAATGTCTGATGACTTCGCCTAAATCAGCCGGCTGAGTCACTGATTGTCTTCAATTAGTTATTCAATTAGGCTAAATAAATTATACTACTTATATGTAAATCAATGTTTTTTTTTGGTGAGGGTTTTCGCAAATATATTGCAGCACTTGAAAATGTATCTTCTTCTTCTTAACATCACAGTCTTTGGTGTGTCATTCACAACCTTGCGCCATCTGTCTCTATCTAAGGCCACCTCCTTCCACGCCATACATTTAGCTTTTCAAAGGCAACTTCTACCTCTTCGAGCCATCACTTTTTGAACCATCCTCTTCTTCGGTTTTCAACAGACAGTAATTCAACTGGCTTTCTCGTGTTGTTCTCGCCTTGGGTATTCTAAACACGTGTCTGAACTATCTTATCCTCTGAGATTTTATAAATCTTATTACATCACTTTTTTTGCTTATAGTTGAAAATGTATGCATGTTGCTTTTTCTTGCTTAATGAGGAACTTAACCGCGACACAAAATTCAAAGTCTCCATAATAGAAATTTTCTACAAGAGTGAGTCTAATATTTGCTTGAATCTTAATAGATCTTTAGTTGTTGTAGTGCTGCGTAGAACAAAACCTCTCTTCCATTCTCCAACTTCTCCATCGCGCGAACTCTGTGGCTTCCTCTGAGACAAAAATATTTCTCATTCGCTCGTATTTTCCCTGCATGGTGCAGTTTTTGCACACACACACACTCATGGTATATGCATGTATGTGTGTGCATAAAAATGATTATTGTTAGGTGAATGAATGAATGAATGAGTTGGTGAATTGTTGCGAGAACGAGCAGTGATTATAGAACGCTTGCTTGATAGGAATATATGTATGTATGGTTGTATGACCGTATGTTGTGTATTTGTATGCTCTCATCGGGGCAAAAGGGCAATGTACGACGATTTATTGTTATTATTATGACTTTTTGTGTGTGTATTGGTGTTCATTTAACATTTGTTTTAATGCTTCCATTGTTCAAGCTGGCAGTTTTAGTTGTTTTTGACGCTTTGCTCCTTTTCTGCAGGCGATAAGGAGAAGTGGTAAACTCAATAAAACGTATCCTTATAAAATTACGACGTGACACTAATTTCATACAAATGGATTGCGTTATTATCCTGAACATTTCATTTAGGTACATCAGCAAGGACAAAATACAGAATTTTCCTTTTCACGCTATTATTAAATTGTCATTCAAGCGCTTAGAATAGTTAAAATGCAATGAAGCTTAGCAAATGGAAAATCGAATAAGAATAAGGTCAGGTAAGTTAGAGTGAGGGGAGAACAAATCACAATTTTTTTTAATAAAAAAATATGTAAAAAACAAAAAACTAAAATTACTCCACATTCCATTTTAAGGTGGTAAAAATTTAAATCCCTGCTTTTCATTTGTGATCTGAGGGGTGTATTCTCAGGTGAGTGTTGCAGAATAATTTGTTCTTAAGACTTTCTAATTAGTTTGCACTTTTCTGAATTGTAATGGTATGAGACAAGATTTTTATGAATCAAATTTAAGACTTCTACTGGACCCACTTAGAACTATATGTAATAGTAGTATTTCTGCCCAGCTTATGTCAAATGTAATTCCTTCCATCCACCTGCATCCTTTGACCCAAAATAGGATTCAACTTAAAATGTAAGCACAGCATTTTAGTGCATCGACTGATATCGTCAATAGAAAGCCTATGTCCCCTTGCCATTTCTTTGGCGCTCTGACCATTTAGAATCTTTTTTTGCTATCTTAAAGTTTTCTCTGTACTGTACTGCGGAGCTAACAGTTCTCCACAATGGCGCCATAAGCACTGCATTTAGAACAAGATCCGGCGTGAAACAGGGCACATTGTCCACTGTCGCCACATCTTTTCGCGGTCACACTTGACGAAGTGATGCAGTATGTTGAAAAAATGAGCCAAGACATCACTTGGACGCTATACCGCCAACTACACGCCCTCGACTATGCTGACGATATTTGCCTGCTTTCACACAGGCATTCTGACATGCAAGCCAAAATAAAGGGTGTTTTTTTTAAAGGTTAAGTTTTCAATATGAAATAAAACGCATATAATTGAATGTTATGGCCAAGAATTTAGCTTTATTATAAAGATAAGGGTTTGCCATTATGTTTTAAAAATGATTTCGGGCAAGTGGCCGCCGCGGCTGGCTCGAATAAATTCCAGCCGAGAGGCCCAATTTTCGACCACTTTTTGCAGCAATTAGGGCCGTATGTCAGCAATAACGCGCCGAATATTCTCTTCCAAGACGTCAATCGTCTCGGGCTTATCTGCGTAGACAAGCGACTTCACATAGCCCCACAAGAAATAGTCCAGTGGTGTTATATCGCACGATCTTGGAGGCCACGCCACAGGTCCACGGCGCGAGATAATGCGCTCACCAAAAGTTTCCTTCAATAAATAGATTGTTGCGTTGGCTGTATGGCATGTAACGCCGTCTTGTTGGAACCAAAGGTCGTCCACATCAACATCGTCCAATTCAGGCACGAAAAAGTCATTAATCATGGCTCTATAGCGCTCTCCATTGACTGTAACATTATGGCCGGCTTCATTTTTAAAGAAATATGGACCAATGATTCCCTCTGCCTATAGAGCACACCAAACAGTGACTTTTTGAGGATGTAACGGCGTCTCAGCAATGGCTTGTGGATTATGTTCACTCCAAATGCGACAATTTTGCTTATTGACATACCCATTCAACCAAAAGTGAGCTTCATCGCTGAACAAAATTTTCTTGTGAAAATCGGGATCGGTGGCCATCTCGTTTTGGGCCCAAATTTGCACGATTTGCAAACGTTGTTCAGGTGTAAGTCTATTCATTATGAAATAGCAAACCAAACTGAGCATAAATCAAGTGACAGCTGTCAAAAAGACCATCTACGAAAAAAGTAGTTCCAACTTGAAAGCCTAACCTCTAAAAAAAACACCCTTTAGATTTTCTAGTCATCGCTGCACGAAACGTTGGTCTGGAAATAAACAGCAAGAAAACGGTAATCAACAATACAAATCCCAACAATATTGTAATCGAGAGAGAAGCCGTGCAGTATGTTGAAAGTTTCTGTTATTTCCGTAGCATAACTTCCACTAATTGTTGAGCTGAAGAAGAGGCAGAAAACCGTCTGCGTAAAGCTATGTCAGCCTTTAGACGGTTACAGGCAATTTGGAAACATAGATAAATCTCGCAGAAAACTAAAGCAAGATTGTTCAACTCACGCGTAAAATCCACACTATTATATGGCTCTTAAACGTGGCTGGTATCGAGAACGCAGAAACTACAAAGCTTCACAAATAAATATATATATATATATATAATTGGCGCGTACACCCTTTTTGGGTATTTGGCTGAGCTCCTCCTCCTATTTGTGGTGTGCGTCTTGATGTTGTTCCACAAATGGAGGGTCCTATAGTTTCAAGCCGACTCCGAACGGCAGATATTTTTATGAGGAGCTTTTTCATGGCAGAAATACACTCGGAGGTTTGCCATTGCCTGCCGAGGGGCGACCGCTATTAGAAAAAACGTTTCCTTAATTTTATCATCTTTCACCGAGTTTCGAACCGACGTTCACTCTCTGAATTCTGAATGGTAGTCACGCACCAACCCATTTGGCCATGGCGGCCGTCAAATAAATGCTTTCGGATAATATGGAAAGTTCAGATGCAGATCACACAGCAAGAACCAATCCAAAAAGTGATAAATAAGTGTTGTAGTAATAAGAAGTGTTGTAAATGACGATGGATCGGGCACACTCTCTCAAAGGACAGAGAAAGCTTGAGCAGAACAGCATTGGAATGGAACCCACAAGGACACAGACGACTTGGAGGCGTTCTAACCTGCATGAACTAGAAACAGTTAACCAAACGTGGGATGTCGTAAAGAGAACAGCAGTTAACAGAATAAATTTTAAATGTTTTATTGAAGCACTATGTTCCCAAGAGGAAGAATAAAGGAATAAAAATAAAAAAAGTTTTCTAAGCTATGCATCTCTTCTATTTCTAAGCGCAGTAATGTTTTACATTTTCTTGTAAGATTTCACTCTTGATTTGCATGCAACATTCATTTTCGTTTTGAATTTTCCTCATTTGTCGCTACCAAAACGGCTATTTGTTATTGTCAAAAGCACACCACCATAGCTCCTCTACTTTAAGGTTACTAGAATTAAATTTTCTATTACTTAGGCACTAAGAGTCGTGTTGTTGTCATTCATTTCATTTGCGACTGTTTACCAAATTGCACGACCTGAATGACGCGACGTTGGATTTCGAGGCTTTCAGCGTTGCCACCATTGAAATCGTAGATTAACGCCAGGTTTATTTAAGTAAACGAGGGAAAAATGTTTACGTTCACACTTAAATGTGGAGAAAAATAAACAAATAGATATGAACACTATGAAAATCGAGACAACAAAAACAACTTAAGCTAAAGTGACTGTAATGGCGAGTGAAAATGAGATGAAAACTAAAACTGCGGGCTATGCGAGATCCTTGGCACTTTCGTGTGCTTTTTGCACTCGCGTGAAACGAGTGAAACTTTTTACACTGGGGAGAAAGCCACGAGTGTCGTTACGGTTAAAAATTTGAAACTAAAAAAAATAAGGCGCATACTTTCACTTCTAGTTTATCATTATTGTTTTTTTTTTTTTTGTTTGCCTTGCATTTCGTCCCATTTCAACTTCCGGTGCAGAATGCTGGTATCTCGTAATATAACTATGCGCTTGTATACGAAAATCCTAAAACTGTTGGCAAATAATTCCGGGATTTGCAATCCCGCAGTCCAGGAAAGGTTCTCGGAATTTATATAATAAAATATTTAATTCCCGTTTTTGAGTGTATCGTTTGCGCGATTTCAATGTCACTTGCACCGATTTAAAGGAAATAAATTGCTCTAGTACAGAAATACGAGGTGTGTTCGAAAAGTATCGCGAATTTTGTGTTTTTTCAAAAATTATTAATTTATTGATTAATATCAACTTTGTCCCCTTTAAAGTTATCCCCATGAGATATTATGCATTTGTGCCAACGTTTTTTTCCAATCTTCGAAGCACTTCAAAAAATCACTTTTCTTATCTTGTTGAGCTCCTCCTTCGATGCTGTCTTTATCTCATCAATCGTAGCGTAGCGTCGTCCTTTCATTGGCCTCTTTAGTTTCAGGAAAAAGAAAAAGTCACAGGGGGCCCGATCTGCGATTCATGCGATGCTGCTTTTGGTCGAAATTCAGCGGTTTTGGTCCGAATTTTACGGCGACCCCTCTCATGCCCAAATCATTGAATAAAAATCGAATGGCACGAGCCAAACGATGTGTCTAGGTCCTCAGCAACTTCTCTAACGGTGATTCGACGATTAGCCAATACCATTTTCTTCACTTCCTCAACTTTTTCGTCTGTTGTTGAAGTGCTCGGGCGTCCGGCACGTCGGCACGCTTTCCGTCGTTCACATCTTCTCGACCTTCTGAGAGTATTTTGTACCACCGATAAAGGTTGCTTTGGTGCAAAGTAGCTTCTCCGTATGATACTATTGAAAAGGGGCGTAGCGCCTCCCATACCTACTGAAATCTTCATATAGATTTTCTCCGGATCCGCAAAAGCTATATTAAGATAATGAAATTTGAAACGAAGGAAATGTAGACCAAAGCCAATGACAGCTTTTTGGATACGAGTTAAAGAACAGGTGTGATAAGGCGTCATATTCTCATAGAGAGGAGAAGGTACTGGACCGCTACGCCTTACAAATACTAATAAAGCATACAATTTTGAAATTTATATCTAATGTGACCTGCGAAAGTGAACTTTAGCGAACGTAACCTGGTAGCATTTCGATTTATTGAAAAATAGTTTATTACAAGAAAACTTGGTCAAACTATTTTAGGGGCATTTGTGGATCAAATGAGTTTCTTAAAACAGAATGCATAGATTTTGGCGTGTCAGCTTAGGCTGGAGTTGGAGTTTTTAGTGACAGTCAGGCTGCACTAAAGGCTCGGGAGAACGCAAAGTAAACCTCTAAAATTGTTCAAGAATGTAAAAAGAAGCTGTATTCTGGTGCAAGACGGAATAAGCTCATACTTATACTTATACTTATACTTATACTTATACTTATACTTATACTTATACTTATACTTATACTTATACTTATACTTATACTTATACTTATACTTATACTTATACTTATACTTATACTTATACTTATACTTATACTTATACTTATACTTATACTTATACTTATACTTATACTTATACTTATACTTATACTTATACTTATACTTATACTTATACTTATACTTATACTTATACTTATACTTATACTTATACTTATACTTATACTTATACTTATACTTATACTTATACTTATACTTATACTTATACTTATACTTATACTTATACTTATACTTATACTTATACTTATACTTATACTTATACTTATACTTATACTTATACTTATACTTATACTTATACTTATACTTATACTTATACTTATACTTATACTTATACTTATACTTATACTTATACTTATACTTATACTTATACTTATACTTATACTTATACTTATACTTATACTTATACTTATACTTATACTTATACTTATACTTATACTTATACTTATACTTATACTTATACTTATACTTATACTTATACTTATACTTATATTTATACTCATACTTATACTTATACTTATACTTATATTTATGCTTATACTTATACTTATACTTATACTTATACTTATACTTATACTTATACTTATACTTATACTTATACTTATACTTATATTTATACTTATACTTATACTTATACTTATACTTATACTTATATTTATGCTTATACTTATACTTATACTTATATGGGTTCCAGGGCACCACAGTTAGTCCGGTGGCAAAAAATATTCTGGGCGAGTATCAATGTGGATTCAGAGCGAACAGATCAACTACTGATCAATAGTTTGTAAAATGCCAAATTTTTGAAAAATTTGGTATCAATGACCCTGACAGAAACAACATCCAAGGTGGGAGCGATACATTGAAAAACTTCATCTTCCATTTTTACGAAAAGCGTCCAGATCTGCGGCTATGCTGACGACCTAGTCGGCCTTGAAGTTAATGGCGATAAGACAAAATATTCGCTAAGTCTTTAAGCGCCGCATGCTATGGAAACTTGGAGGCCGGCTAGGCGAAGCGTCGCAATGAACCTAGTCGTGTAGTATGCGATTGTGAAGGGAGTGAGCCAGTGACCGCAGTCTGTTATTGTTGTGTTAATGATTAATATGGTTTGAATTCCAAAAGGATAAAGTCAGAGGCCGTTCACTAATATTATTTAAAACAACACGTCATCTCTTACAGAGACATATTTTATAGTGTATAAGATTGAATACAAAAAACCTGAACCAGCTGGTATCGACTGATACGTACAAAGTGTATCGTTTTTCAATGTTGCTTTTTGGCTATAAAAGAAGATTTTCTCTCTCTCTCTATGTCACATGCTTCAGAAGAAAGAACAATTTCTGAAAAATCCCAACAATCCTCGTATTTTCGATACCTCAAAAAGATCGGGATCACAGGACTAACATCCCTAGCAGGTATTCATTTCTAAAAATAATATATAGCCTTATACCTCCTTTAAAAGGATTTAGGCCAAGGTTCGACAATTGGGGTGTGTGTATCTTGATGTTATTTCTTCAAATGGAGGAATCAACAATTTTATGCTGCCTCCAAGTAACAAATTTTTTTTATGAGAGAAATTTAAATGAGAGAAACAGCCTCGGAAAATTACCTTGGCTTGCCGTTTGCTCGTAGAAAAGAATTTGATTTGTTGAGTATAGAACACAGGACCCATTGTTATTGCTACCATTACCACTAACCAACAGTGACGGCCAGCTATTTACGTATTTTCGTACATACTTGCACATATAAATATCCAAACACAATGCCACGTATGAACTTAACTCAGAAATGTCTATTTTGTTGCCATGCCGCTTTTAAATTTGCGCGTATCTGCATGAAGCATCCAATGCTTTTAACTCGCATTCAACAGTACAACGCCAAAAGCTTCTTCGCACAATAACCATGCCACAATAACAATGTGCAATGCTTTACGATAGCTTCGCTCCGAAGAGTGAAAGGAAGTTTTAGCCAAGTATAAGCACTGCATTGTTGTTTACGCTACATCGTCCTTGGAAGGTCACCGGCACAACAGCGAGCAGGCGCATCCCGAGGAAATGCACTGCGACAAATACGAGTAGTTGCGCTAAACGGGTGAGTGGGGAGGATCGCAGAGTGCCTTTAAATGGGGTCATACTCGTCATATCTTAAAACACATAAATACTGCATAGAATTTATTGCAACGTAAATAAGAGTTGAACGGACAATGGAGCGACTATTTACAAAGCGAATGTCTTGATAAATATTTGTAAAACCGTTATGCTACTTGACATACAGAAAGGCCGTAATGGGTCAAGGGTGTTGAGTACAATTGAAAATGGTGCGACTTCAGAGTTTATGTTTAGTAGGGAGAAATTTTGCAGAGATAGGCATCCCGGTGGGCTAGAGCTCGAAAATTTAGGGTATTTTCAGCAATTTGGTTTACAATAAAAACAATGAAAAACAATATTTAATTGTTTTAGGCTTTTTATTCAACTTCTTTCACATACAAAAATGAAAAAAAAAATTAATTTTCATAATTAAAAATAGGCGCTGAGTTGACCCTCCCGAAAAATTATACCTGGACGGTGTTGTACCATACATTTTGGCTCTTCTGTCTAACTGAAACACAAAAACCAAAGAAATTTATTAATCAGTAATGATTGTAACTATGTCCCTATGTACTAAAATGAAAACAAAGAGCAAAACTTTGACAAAATGGGCCGGTTATGAATTTGACACTCTACAAATCAGTTTTTTCAGTTTTTATTAAAAAAATACGAAAAAAATTGAACTAATAATAATATGATTCTAGTACGGGCGATAATCATTAATGTGGTGAACGACATAGTTTCTTTGTTTTGACAACACCAGACCGAAAAAGTAGATTTGAATTAATTGAGTTCAAAGTTTTGAGAGTGGATAATGCGACCATTGATGCTGCCGTACGACGAATCTGACTCTACCTGCTAAAACGGTTGTAGAATTGAAAATACTGGGAATATCCTTCCAAAAATTTGACAGAATAATCTTAAAAACCTATATTTGCGAAATATCAAAAACATCGATTTTTTGAAAATTCTAGACCACCGCGACACCTTAAGTTTAGAAAAAATAACCTAGAAATCAAAGAGTAAACGGCAAATATGCATTTGGAGCATTCAAACATTTTTATATTCATAAATTTTTCAATATTTAAATATCCACAAGGGCCACACAGGCATCAAACAGTCGTTCAGTATTTTATTATACCAAAAAAAGAACAGTTTTTCGAGCAGATTCTATAGCATTGGCAGGAAGAGGACTTGTACTTTAGCTACTTCTTCTTTTTAGAAATTAAAGAAGCCGCAATGCTACATAACTACTATGGTCACCATAACTGTTGTAAAATTTTTTCGTCATTTAATTTTTTTACAACAGAACAACCGACTTTACATTAGATTGCGAGTTCCTCGATCAATGCGCGTTATTCGACTGCGGTCGAAGAAAATGCATCTCTCCAAAATCCAGCCTTATATTTTTGACAGCTTTCATATTTTTTCATTTAAAGAAACTTTTCTGAAAATATTTACTAAAAAGTAATGGTTGCAAATTATGTTTTGGCATAATTAGTTATACGAGTACTTAGCTATTATTCAATTTTCAATTAAAAATTTTTCCTGAGAATTATTTACTTAAATTAAGAGATACAAATTAATTAATTTAATTTAATTTAATTTAGTTTAATTTTATTTTATTTTATTTGAGCTTAATCCATCTCGGCTATTGCCGGAGATTACACATCCCCGATAAAATTTTCAAAGGATTGTGCTCTGGTGGAGCGTGGTCCAAGTTCTACGCCCATGCGATTACTATTGTTTAAATATTTAAAAATCTACGAACTATTGCACATGTGTCCAGTATGGTCGACTTCTGCATGTCTTCTAAGAGGTGTTGGCAGTCATACTTCTTCAAGTTTTTTATTAAATGCTTAGGCACTACTCCAGTGGACGATATAATTATTGGAATTATATTCACTTCCCTCGCTTTGTGCATCCGTTTCAGTTCTATTGTATATCCGTTTCAGTTCTATAATTTTATTTTTTTTATTTTATTTCATTTTATTTTATTTTATTTTATTTTATTTTATTTTATTTTATTTTAGTTTATTTTATTTTATTTTATTTTAATTTATTTTATTTTATTTTATGTTTTTTTTTTTTTGCATCCTAAAAAAGGAGTGATTTACATTAATTGGCGACAGCTTTGCTGCAAGCCAATAATTTATAACAGTTGTACCGGATTACAATAAAATATATGTATAAAATAGTTAACAATTTTACAAACAAGAAAAACGTTTACTGTAAAAAGTTTCGGACTATATGACAAGAATTGAGTAAAGCTGCTTTCTGCATGTCGAAAATTAAATATTCTGGGAGTTGAAGAGTTTTCACGTTGTCTGCTAAGTTTTTATGCACTAGTGCGTGGGCTGAGATGATAATTGGTAGTATGTGCACCTTCCTTAGCTTCCACTGGCGTTTGACATCAATGCCTAAGTCAGAATATTTGGATATTTTTTCTGCATATGTTTTTTGCATGTTTCTGTTTAGAGGAACAGCAATATCAACTATATAACCAGTCGCTTGAGATGTATCAATAAAGAAAATATATGGCCTATTGTGGTCTCTTGTGGCATTTGTTAAAATTGTTCGGTCATAATATAGAAGGTGGGGTGTATCTGAAGTACGGTATTTTGCTTGGATTGAAGTTGTACATCTGCGTCAGTTTTAGATGGATTATTTTCGCGATGTCATTATGTCGCTTCAGGTACATAGAGTGTGCCAGTGTGGTGCATCCCGCTAGCCGGTGGTCTAATGTCTCACTTCGACTATTGCATCTTCGACATCTGTCTGCAGCGGCATTTGGATCTCGCATTACGTATTTAATGTAATTTTTAGTAGGAATCACACCATCTTGTATGGCGAAAATGGTACCCTCCGTTTTGGCAAATATCGACCTGTTGTCAAGCCATAAGGGCGACAATTTTTGGTCGACATGTGGGCTCAGCAAGTCTTTTCGATATACGCCGTGGATAGCCATTTCAGACCATCTTTGGATTTTTTCATCTATTGGGGTTGCGTTCCTGATTTCGTAGGATTGATTCATCCGAACTGGGGTGCAATTATCATCCGCAGCACTTGCAGCCTTGTGCAGATCAGATTGGGAGCACTTATGTTGGAAGTTGTTGCTCTTATGTTTAAGATAAGTTTGTCATGCAGTGCTCTAACATCAATCTGTCCTCTGCCGCCCGCTTTTCTAGGTAGCATCATTCGAACGACAGAGCTTTTTGGATGACGTGACTTGTATTTAGTCATAATTGTACGTATTATTCGTTGTAGATTTTCTATTTCAGTAGATGACCATTTTACAATTCCGAAGCTATACGATACCACCGGGACGACAAATGAATAAATAGCGTGGATTTGGTTTTCCCCATTATTTTATTTTATTTTATTTCATTTAATTTAATTTACTCCGTTTTTATTTAACGAAAATCTCTAAACAAAATCTTTAAAATTATATCTTGGTAGCAAATATTTTTAACAAATTTGCTTTTCACTGATTTATACTAATTTGTATACTAGAAAACTTTATGAAAAATTGGTTATCTAAATCACCACTTTCTTTTTTCTAATTCCAGTCAGCTTTAGTGGCCGCGACAGTAGCAGCGAGCCTAGTTCAGCCTTCAATGTGCCATGTATAACAGGATATTTTCGCTGCAACGATGGTAAATGCATACCCTCGCTGGGCGTGTGCAACTATCAGAAGGATTGCGAAGGCGGCGAAGATGAACAACAATCGTGTCGTAAGTATTCTCTGCAATAAAAAAAAATTAACAAAATAACAAACAAATATTGGCAATATTTAGCTTAAGAGATAAAGACAAGATAAGATAAGAGATAAGAGATAAAAGTATATATATATTAAAAGATTAAATTAATTTATGAATAGTTAGCTCCTTCACCAAGCGGACATATAAAATTATAATAGAGGATTTCTTCGCATTAGGAATTTTTTGCCTGTAAGTGAAAAACTCTAAAGGCATATTATTATAAGTATTTGGAGCATACAAGCCCACATATTTGCTGATCACTTTCCGCTTTTATAGCACAACTTTTGCTAGTAGGTAATGTTATATTAAATAGCGCAAAAATCGGTAGTATCCTCGCCGTGTGCAGCGACAGCCACGCTGCGCTCATGGCCTTAGACAGCCACCCAACCACTTCAAGGGTAATCGAGTCCTTTAAATCCAGGCTGAACTATGTCGATAGACATAATAGGCTAATGCTAACATGGGTCCTGGGACACGTGGGTATCACGGGTAACGACTTATCTCACTATTTACCCAGAATGGGCTCTGAGGGCAACTTCCTTAGCGAGCTTAGCAGGCTGAGAGAGGCTAGAGATGGACAAAACTGATGTTACCTGATGAGACGGCGAACCACTTCCTGTGCAGCCTCCGCTCGAATTAGGCTTGAGGTCTTTGGCACTGATGTGTTAAGAACCGACCACCTTGGCTTCTTGGCACCACAAGATCTACTCAGATTTCTTCGGAGGTCGAGCAGATTTGAAGAAAATTAATAGGGAAACCGAGTGCAAGCGCGCATCTTGCAATGTAATATATGAGTGCTCGATTTCTGCAAGAGTCGCTATTTGTATTTTATTCTACTGCTTCCAGTATTTGTGTCCACCTAAAAACCGAGATACGAAGAGCTAAAGGTTAATCCCGTAGTCTCAAATGATTGCCTAATCCGAATCAGTGCTCGACCTTGATTTTCTGATTTCTGCCTAATCATTTCTCATGACCTAAAGCATATACATTAGGTCGTACAGAAAAAAAAATTTCACCGTACACCCTAAGTTTGAAGTATATTTCCATGGTAATTTCGGAAAAAAAATGTTCTTTCTAATACCAGAAGAGGCACTTGAGGTCAATGTACTTTGAACCAAAAAAAAAAAAATACTCTGCTTGAATTGTCTCCAAAACCATCGATATATATACTCTATACTCTATATATTCTAAGAACCGACTGTAAATGTAGAGCATATGGCGAAAAGTGTAAAAAGATGATCCTTTCATTCCATAATACATTTTTCTTCAATATTTTTGCTGCACTACGAGGATCGTTTAAAGCGTCCGTGCAAAAATAAAAATTACTTAATTGTTTGGGTTAATTTTTTAAATTTTCGACTTACAATAGTCTCCTTTTAGATATTTACACTTCGTCCAGCACTGTTCTAGTTTGGTGATACCTTCCGAATAATAGAATTTGTGCAAGTCTGAAGAGTAGCCATTCGTTTCTGCAATCACCTCCTCGTTTTAATAAACTCTTTTCTCCGCCAGCCATTTCTTCAAATTGTTCAACAAATAGTAGTCCGAGGGAGCCGAGGAAGCCAAATCTGGAGAATAGGGGGGATATGAAACGAGTATTCCATTAATTTTGCTTTCACCATTGCTGAGGCGTGAGCTGGTGCGTTGTCGTGATGGAGCAGGAAAATCACTTGACTTCCTCGATTCAAACGAATGCCAAACACAAAGAAATACACCGATCTGCCTGAAACTTGCTATGTGTTCTTCCAAGAGGCGCTACTAACGAAATATAACCTCGATAACCGCTAGTAGCGCCATCTGTCTGACTTTGTACGGGAATTTGAAACGATCAACGTAATTGGAATATTTCCTTAGCAAAAGTTTAATGATTTTTAGCGGGCTTTGGTCTCGTGAACTGAGATCTGGTGATCAAATACCTGAACGGAGCACTAAAGTTCAATGAAATTTGGAACAATAAAATTGTTTTCTCGAGACAAAAGCATAGATATGCCACATTTTAAGATCCGACTGTAAATGTCAAAGATCTGACGAAAAATCTAAATACGCGAACAACTTGCTCGACGAAAGCACAAAAACAAAAAAAAACAAAATACAAAATACAAAATAGCCTCTTCGACAATGTTATTCTTAATTATTAATTTGCTCGCATTCTCTAAGTATCCCAATTGTAATTCTGCCACTGAGCAGTTGAAGAGTAGAACCTTTCCTGACTAGCTCATCGGCTTTACAGTTTCCCTCAATATCACGGTGCCAAGGAACCCAAAACAGACTGATCTCGCATACGACACTAATATCATTAGGGGCTGCTCGGGTGTCCTGTGAAACCTTTAATCTTAGCATAACCGCACTCATTGAATTAATGGCCGCCTGGCTATTCGAGAATGCATTTTTTGTAGTTTTTGTTCCGGTATACGTACACTTCTTTTATTGCTGGAACTTCTACCTGATAGCCGCTGCAGTAGTCTGGTAGTCCAGCGGATAGTTGAAGTCCCAATTGCTTCAAAAATGCTTCATAGCCAACTCTATTGTCTAACTTGGCACCAACTGTATAGAAATTTAATTCCCGCCTTCTCCATGGTTTTGGTGTTTGCCAGTCTCTTCTTGACGGTATGCTGGTCTTAAAGAAACTGTCGAACGTGAGTGACTATTCAGAATGTACAAAAGAGAGGCGTGGCCAAACCAACGTGCTTTCCTTAGATGTAGGAGCTCAGCCAAACCCTCAATCAAGGGTTTACGCGCCAATTTTTATTTATATGTGCATATAAACTATATTATTTGTGATTATATTTTCTTGTATCTATAAAATATAGCATTTTATTGTCACTTTCCGTCCCTTTTTAAAAATTCTGTTCATTCTTATTCCCCACCAGCGCCACCTGAATGCGAAGCGGGACAAATCAGCTGCGGCCAATATGTCTTTAATAAGACCTACTGCATACCGCCGCATTTTCGTTGTGATATGACGGAGGATTGTGAGGACAAATCGGACGAAGCGCAGTGCAGTGAGTAGAAAATGCATTACTCCCCCATAGCAAAAATATATGCAAATTTTAAAAAAATTGTTCTTTGATTTATTTGCTTTTCCAACCGCCATTTACATAAGCTAGCAAATATACACCCTCGAATACAAATAAAAACCGAACTTTTTATAAAACAAAATAATCAGTGTGTAGTTGGTAGCAAATATTTTTTATTAATCGATATATTTATCTGGAGAGGATGGTTTCATATGTAGAAATCCATGTGGGGAAAGTTACTGATCGCGATTCACTTGTGAGTGACCAGGACGATTCCTTTACATATGATTCAAGCAGCTCACAACTTCCGGGATTAGCCCAAGTATCCTCTGCTTAGCTTCGGTACACCCGTTCGAGAGCGAGCCAAAGTGATAAGGCGAATCATCCCAGGATAGCTAGTTGTGCGCTGGGTTTGGGAAATGAAAACTCAAACAAAGCCTCGGATGAGACCTTCCTGCACTGATGACGGCCCCTGCAAACGAACTAAGGATATCGATTTGAGGACATGCACCTGTAATGTCCGGTCCCTTAATGGGAAGGTGCCTCTTCCCGGCTGGTTGATGTCCTCGTGAAAGTAAAAGCCGGTATCACGGTCATTCAAGAGATGCGATGGACGGGGCAAGGCAGGAAAAACTTAGGAGCTTGCGACGTCTCCTACAGTTGCCATGTAAAGGAGCGCAAATTCGGTGTTGGATTTATTGTATGAGAGAGACTTCGTCGCCAAGTACTGTCGTTCACTCCGGTGGACGAGCGTCTCACAATAATCCTAATCAAAGCGCGATTTTTTAATACCCCGCTCATTTGCGTCCACGCCTCGATGGAAGCCAGGACGATGCGACCAAATATTCCTTCTATGAGCGCCTGCAATGTTCCTATGAGCGCTGCCCCGGCCATGACATAAAATTCGTGCTTGGCGACTTCAACGCAAGAGTGGGCAAGAAGGGAAGTTTTGGTCTCACAGTTGGAAAATTCAGACTACCCAACGAAACTTCCGATAACGGACTGAAGCTGATCGACATCGCCGGGGTCCGAAATATGGTAGTCTGCAGCACCAGATCCTGATCAAAAAACACGAAACCAGATCGATCATGTTTTGATAGACGGAAGACACGCTTTTAGTGTTTCAGATGTACGTACGATCCGAGGACCCAACATCGACTCGGATCATTACCTCGTTGGCATACAATGAGAGCTTTTCACAGAAGGTCGAGAAGCTGTGAATGACGAGGCTCGCTCTGGACGCCCCAGCGCATTAACAACCGATGAAAATGCTGAGAAAGTGATGAAAATTGGAGAATCGTCGTCTCACAATTAGAGAAGTTTCCGAGGATATTGGCATATCGGTTGGCTCATGCAATCTTTTCGGATATTTTGGGCATGAAGCGCGTGGCAGCGATGTTTGTTCCAAAATTGCTGAATTTTGACCAAAAACAACGTCGGATGAGCATCGCTCATAGTTATGAGACCGAAACCAAACCCCAATCGTCCCAGTTGAAGAGTACATGAGAGCCTAGACCAAACAAAGCACGCCAGGTTCGATGAAGTGTCAAGGTTTTGCTCACTGTTTTCTTCGATTACCATGGCGTAGTGCATCAGGAGTTCTTACCATAAGGTCATACGGTAAATAAGGAATATTATCTTGAGTATGCGCCGTTTGCGCAATATGAAAAAAAGCGGCCTGAATTGTGGGAAAAATGCATGGCTGCTAATTCATCTTTGCTTTTGAGGGATTATTTGACCAAAAACAACACCGTTATCATATATCAGCCACCGTATTCACTAGAATTGGCGCCCTGCGTCTTCTTCCTGTTCCCAAGATTGAAGACACCCATGAGAGGACGCCGTATTGAGACGATTGAAGAGATAAAAACCGAATCGCTGAGAAAGCTCAAGGACATACCGAAAAGTGCATATCAGAAGAACTGCTTCGAGGATTGGACCATCCACAGATGGGAGGTCATTATTAAAGATATAATAAGATGATTTTTGAATATAGCGAGATTTAGAGTAAGAGACTTTGAAAACATTTTTTTTTTGTATTTAAAGAAATACATGAATAAGTACACTAGGAAACGAGTTCCTTAAGGTAGGCCTGGGCCAAAGCACATCCACCGCGTTTCATGTTGTGGTAAATAATTTTAAGTCGTATGTATATCATAGATGCCTGGCAAATGAAAAGCATCTTCTAATACATCTTCGGCCGCCGTAGCCGAATGGGTTGGTGCGTGACTACCTTTCGGAATTCACAGAGAGAACGTCGGTTCGAATCTCGGAGAAACATCAAAATTAAGAAAAAGATTTTTCTAATACCGGTCGCCCCCTGGCAGGCAATGGCAAACCTCCGAGTGTATTTCTTCTCATAAAAAATATCTACCATTCGGAGTCGGCTTGAAATTTGTAGGTCGCTCCATTTATGGAACAACATCAAGTCGCACGCCACAAATAGGAGGAGGAGCTCAGCCCAAAAAGGGTGTACGCTCCTATTATAAATAAAAATACCATTTATAAATAAGACAAATAGTGGGGGCCCACAACAATACCTTCAGGTACTCCAAAAGTAGCAATGAAAGTAGCAGAAAATTCACCCTCTCACTAAGATAAGATTTCAACCATAAAAGGAAAACCGAGTGAAAGCGAAGAGAGCTCAGTTTACACAAATACAAGAATTACATTATGTCAAAAAAGTACCGGGAATTGTTCAATAAAAGGCAAAATAATTGTTTAATCATCGAAATTTATTTTGGCGCCTTCAAAGCACTACATATATGCTAACGATTATTCCAGTCATCACAGCACCTTTTAAATGCGTTTGAAGAGATCTTCTTCAGCTTGTTTTGGGAAAAGAAAAAAGTCACACGGGGCTAAATCCGGTGAATACGGTGGTTGTTCAATGATATTTGTCGAGTTTTTGGTCAAAAATTGGGCCGTTTCCTATGCACATTCCCTCTCAAACGTCGCGTAACTTCCAAATAATATTCATTATTTCCCGTAGAACCATTTGGAACGAATTCCGAGTGCACAACACCACAATGATGAAAGAAAACGAGTAGCATGGATTTCACATTTGACCGACTTTGACGTGGTTTTTTGGGTTTCGGCTCATGCGGATAGCGCCATTCAGCCGCCTGTTGACTGTGGACTGGTTTGCATTTCAAACTCATATACCCACGTCTCATCACCTGTTACCTGAATAAACATTGGGTCCGAATTCACTTGCTCAAACATGTCTTCAGCCACCTTCTTCCGATGCATTTTTTGAAAGAAATTCAATTCTCTTGGAACGAGTCGAGCAGCCACACGTCTCATACCCAATTGAGGTACACCCTGTTGCAAATTGATTCGTAACATACGCTAAGGTCACGAGCTACCTCCCTCAAACTTAAATGATGGTTTTCCAGCACCATTTCCTTCATTTTGTCGACGTTTTCATCCGTTGAAGACGTCGATGGACGAGCAGAAGGGGGCAAATCTTCCACGATTTCTCGGCCTTCTGCAAAAGCCTTATACCACTCGCAGGCCTGTGTTTTCCATAAAGCACACTCGCCATAGACTTTCTGCCACATTTTCATCGATTCGGCACACGAAACCCAGTTCAAAACACAAAATTTAAGACTAATTCTTAATTCCATATTTTTATCCATAGTGAAAGCCGCAGAGCACACCGGTGGTTGACTGATATAATTAAATGCCAAAAACTGATCACGCTCAAACTCTGTGGCACTATAGGGAACAATTGCACCAACATTCCAAAAAAAATTTAGACACTTGTGCAACGCGCGCTTTTTAAATGAACAATGGCCGATATTTTTGTGACAGAATGTAGGTATATTTGAAACAGTGTCAAAGACCTTGAAGAAATCAGTGTAGACGCAATTTACTCACAACTCTTGAGCGATTGACCGAAATTCTGGTCACCTGCCAACTTTTGAAGCACAAATCTTTGGGAAACTTAAACACTCAGCCAAAATATCTACTACCTACATACAACTCTCTGAAAAATGTTTCATCTTTTTTTCATAAAAAGTTGGATGATTTTTTTTTCTTGTAATAGAATGTATACTCCTACACGTGTTTATTGTGCTATATTCGACTTTCATAAGATAACATTTTTTTATTTTTATTTAATTTTTTTTCATTTTTTGCCATCAAAATATGTATGAGAATTTTCGAACCTGCATACTTTTTAACTTTTTAGCTTTGTATGCAAATGTACTCGTAGTATAAAAAGCAAACACCTAAAGGCATCCCTTCACAAGCACTTCGTTGCTTTTATTTTCAAATCTGCTTTGTTATTTCACTTTTGAATTTATATTTTTGTTTTTGCATTATTATTGTACTTTTCATTACTTTTCGCGCTATATGCACAAAACAAATGGTTTATATTATTTTGCTTGTTATTGTTATTGTTGTTGCTGCTGCTGCTGATTATTATGCCAAATTTCAACTTCTCCCAATTGCTCACAATGCATATAGAAGACTGAGAGCGGCTTGTGGGGCGCGCTGCGGATGACTCTAGGGCGATTTTCTATGGCAAACGTTGAAGTTGGAAAATGAAGACTGCGCAAAGTTTTGAGACTTAGGGAGTTCTTTTGACTGCATTCCAAATGAGCACTTCATGCAAACAAAAGCCAAAAAGTCGTGAACGGTAGTTGAATGCAACGAACAGTGAAAGTGCACTGAGTGGCGAACAAAAGGAAAATTTTAATTTCAATTTATTTATATTGCATCATTTTTTTATTTTCTTGTGTGCTTTTAATTTTTATGGCATGACATATTTGTGGTGCATGTGTTTGTAGGTAGGGAGAAAATACCAAAGAAATTATTAATTTTTCTTCTCCAGTTTTTAATTTGTGTTTGGAATGAATGCATGAACGCATGAGTGGCTGCAAGTGGTTGAAAATTTATGAATTGAACAAATATTTTTTAATTTGTGCAGTAATGGAAGATTAATTGTCACTTATTCTATTTTCATATATTTGCTTTTGATAAAATATTTCTCATATTTCCTAGAAGCTGAAGTTATATGTAATATAAAGTTAAAGAAAGCAATAAAAAACTTAATTAGTCCAAGCACTCAGTCGGTAGACCATTGTGCTACACCCGGATAGATTTCATTAGAAAGAATAGAGATAGGAAAGATAAAAAGTGGGTGGTAAGACGCGTAAATTAGTTTGAGGTCACTTTTCCACAAATCTCTTGTATTCATTGATGAATTTTAAGAGATCCGGAAGAAGAAGAGTATGAACTTTATCCATACTCAGTATATCGCAACCCAATATCCTAAGTCTGATTATGGAAAATGCAGGCATAGGCATATCGGGCTGTCTACGAAGTCCCGTCAGCTTCTTAACATTCAGTTGTCGTAAGTTTTTTTACTAAGTAATATATTTCCAAACTCTGTTGAATATCGTCAAAACCGCTTATCATGCCTCTCTGATTTCAATATTCTACTGATTACGTATACGCCACCCCCTCTTTTATATTTGAAGTGCATAAAGTTAAGTCTACGCTCCCTCGCTGCTCGTCCAACCACCTTACAAAGGATATTTTTCTATTATTTTAGTGTTTATGCGCATCCTCACATTATGTGAATGACGTGCATTTAACAAATGGAATTTCTGCTTCGGCATGCAGAAAGAAAGCAATGAAATTTCAAAATTCCAAAAATCTTAAGCATAAGCTAACTTATTGGTTCAGATTCCTTTGCCTTATTATGGTATGGCAGCTCACAATTCACTTCAAAGAAAAAAGAATCTTCTAGAGAATCTTACTCATCCATATTGAAGTACAAACACGCCACTCTCTGATATTATACAAATCAAATATAAATTAGGTAACGTATACGCCCCGTGTCTCTTCTTAATATGATAGGTATATACATGCTGTGTGTACATGTTCATATGCACATATGTATTACATATAAAAATGTATGTTCATTGCTTTCTGAGAAACGGTTCCAACAATTCATATGGAATTGCTAAATTTACCTAAATAGGTGATACCCCTAAGGGTTTTGTATAAGGTTTGCCACCTGCTTTGATGTAACAGAAAAACTAAATAAAATACCACAATGTGAGTATCAAAAGAAAGATATTTTTATGGTTACTTTAATTTTAGGTGTAAATAATAATAAAAATAGAACTTTGAATACAATGTCAGGGCATATACTTAGGTAACAATCGAGAAATGCACAGTGAAGTAATCCTGAGAATATTCGTACAAGGTCTTTTTTCAAATATAAATTAATTAAAATGGTTGCAATACGAGAATAAAATGACACGTACTCCTGGGAGTCAAAAAATATGTTATAATAGGGTTGTCATATAACTTTTAGTATTTTTCCTTATTTACTAATATGCAACGCAACAATCTTCGGCTGTATTTCATTATTTTTATTTTATTTTTAAATTTTTATTTTTCTTTTTAAATTTAGATTTTTTTAAATTAAAGACACACTAGCCCACACTACTCCAAAATTATACCAAATTAAAAAAACCAAAAGAATGAAAAAGGTGAATATTTTTATTTTTATTTTTATATTTTTCTTAGTGGTTTTCAGAGTCGCTAAAAATTTCTTTTAAACTTTTGTTTTTTAAATAAAGAATTGTGTATTACTTTTTGCCAATTTTTTGCTACATTGTTTTTAGTGGTTTTCAGGATCCCTATAAAAAATAGTAAAAATTTTGTTTTTTAAATAAATCATTGAATATAAAAGCAAAAGGAGTGGTCGTCCTCGCGTGGCTCGAACCAGTGCAGCCATAAAAGCCGTTCGAGAAAAAATTCGCAGACATCCTCCGAGAAAGCAGAAAATCATGTCCAAGGAAATGAATGACCAGATTAATTAGAGATGATACCGACGTGAAAACCTTCCGTCAGTCAACTGGTCAGCTTTTAGCAACGAGCTTTAAACGCGAAATTTAAACTCGACGGTGGCACGCGGTGAACGGCCATGAAAATATTATTTTCATAGGTAAGAAAATTTTCCCTGCTGAATAAGTTTTTAATAAGCAAAATGAATAAATCTATGCTAAAACTTCTAAAGACGCAAAAAAATGTTATTTCAAGTGTTCAGCATACCCACAATCCAGGTTCCGTAATGGTTTGGGTGGTAGTGTCTTGTGAAGGCCTTACATCCCTTCATTTCGACGAAAAAAGGGTTAAGACTGGAGCAAAAATGAACCAGGAGGATGCCTTAGATGGCGTGGTGCACCAGTTGTGCAAAACTCTCTTTGATGGAGAGCGTTGGATCTTCCAACAAGATTCCATCCCATAAGGCAGAAACCACCTCACAGTGGCTATAAAACAATGTTCCTGGGTTCATAGTTGGATAAGATTGGCCATCTGGAAGTCCAGATCAGAATCCGTTAGACTACAGATTGTCATCAGAATTGGAGAATATGGTCAGTTGAAGGCCTCACAGCAATTCGGAAAGTCTCAAACAATCTTTGGTTCGAGCAGCGAAACCACAATATCTGAATGGCCAATAGTTTGAAGGTCTGATTGGGAGCAGTCGCCATTTTTAATTCAGAGGATTCAGGTTCAAAATAAAAAAAATAAATAAAACTTCCGCATGCACGAAATATTATTATTTAAACTCAAAAAAGTACTTATGAAAATTAATCTTAAATCAAGTTTATATACTTAAGACAGCAGGATAAATATTAACGCAAAGCCCTACAACCACAGCCATACTTTACATTACTTATATTGTAATATTAGATAAATATAACGTGTTCTCACCAAAATGCTGTAAACGACAAGTTTTTGAAATTGGGCAGATGCCTATGCGTATTGATTGTTTTCAGGGGCATCTAAGTTACAAACTGTACAGGCGGTAAAAAGTTCATTCTTAAAAGGTCTCGCATTTAGGTTAAGAAGACTTCCTCTTGCACGAAAAATTAAGCTAATAGCGTAAGCAGAAAAACTATCGCTAAAATATTTAATATCTCTAAGTGCTAAGTTAACATACAAATTGTGTGATTCTGATTAAGGGGGGGGGGGGGGGTTAGGGTCACAAAATCGAAATTTTTTTTCTTCACTCATCTTATAGTAAATCATTTCAAGAATGTTGTGTCAAAATTTTAAGTGGATCGGAGCAGAACTCTCAAAGTTATAGCCTTTGTAGGCACTCTACCTCGAATCGATAATTTTTCAGAGTCATTTTTTCAAACGCGTTTTTCCCGAAACGACTTCTTAAAAGTCGGTGCCAATCACTGCTCCGAAACTATTCAACCGATTCTTTTCAAATTTGGCACACGTTTTCTAAATCAAAAATACCCCCCCCCCCCTTTTTTTTTTTTTTTTTAAGGTTGTTTTTCACGTTTTTTTGCCACCAAAACTACAAAAATGAAAAAAAAAAATTTTATTAATGGGGGGGGGGGGGGGGGGGGAGCATTACGTCATACTTTAACTGAAAAAGTCGACTTTTTAGTTTCAGATGATTCTACGACGAATGCCGATTGGCACCGCAGAGCACCTCTCGAAAAACATATCTCCAAAAAAACTCTGTCATGGGCTTATTTGTCAATATTTTATTATTAATATTTTTTAAAAACTTATTGAAAAGATGTACAATAACATGCAACTGATTTTATTAAAGTATCTTAAGCCATATTTCTGTAAAAAATTCAAAAAAAAAAGTGTTTTTTTTTAGCGCTAAACCCTACCACCCCCTTAACAGCGATGCCTAGAAAAGGCGAAAGTTTTTTATTCTTAAGTTAGCCTAAAAACGAAGACATGAACAAAGACAAGGACTCCGAAGTTAAAGCAGTAAGAGGATCCATATTTAGCATTAGCGAGATACCTTTCCACCTATTCACCCAATGAGGGCCGAGGCGCACAGTCTCCTCAGCAAGGGTGTGCGGAAGCCTGTGACTTGGCGCTATAAAACACCACATGACAAAGTACTTGGAGTGTATGGTAGGTAGATATTGAGGAAGGAAATCTGTTTCCATGTGAATCATATTATTTGGAGTATTTGGGGTTAAAGAAAATATTTTTTTCAATAAAAAATGTAGAAGTCTCTCAATTGAATGATCGACCTTGAGCACGCATTATAAATTTTTAGTTCGTTTGAAATGCACATACGATTATTATTAATACTTTTAAACCAAGTTGCATTGATAGCGGTTTATCAGCAAGCATCAGATTTAAGTGCTTCGCATAACAGAGTTTCATCTGCCATTTTATTATCTACTCCTCTTCCAAGAACTTCAAGGCAAGCCTGGCTTCTATAAACGCTTTGAACATTTTTGAACTTAGTATGAAGCATTTTCGGGTAGTGAGATGCTCCAGCAATAAGAATTTCTTATAGGAAAGAAGATACAAAAAATTTGAATACACAGTTACTCGCAATGCGGAACTTTCTTACCATTGCACGCAATACGCACGCACTTCTCTTACTTCCATTGCTATAAATTTTAAAACCACCACTCTTTATTCACTTTAAAGCTATTTATGTACGTACACCCAATTGTCAGCACTTCAAATAGGCTTTCACAAAGGCTCAAGTTAAATTACATTCCGACTAAAATACAAAAGCTTGTTAAAAGTCAAAAATTTGTTCTGCGTACTCTCTTTTATCTAAACACACATACATAAATAAATTTTGATGACTATAAAATTCCAGGATGCTAAGAAAATGCGCGCATATAAATTTTATACAGGAAGCAAAAAACAATATTTCGTAGCTTATTTAAATCTAAATAGAAACAAAACAGCGCTCATACACACATGTAATTTAATAGTAGCACACCCACACACCCACCCACACATACATTAAGCACGCTTATGAACGATATTTGCTCTACACATATCGTATATTTGTTTGACACTTTTGTTGTTGCGAAGCACACATTTTGTCACTTCCTGTTACTCATCAAACGAAAATGCGCTGTGTTAGCCGACACAGCCAAGTACATTTTGTCAACAAAGTGATAAGACAAGTGAAGCAATTTAATGGGGGTAAATTTGGTAGGCACTTGCAGAGGACTCTACTACACTTGTACAGCTGCGAACATGAAAATAGTAGTGCCCTCCAAGAACTATTTTGAAGTCATCTATTTTTTTCCTAAAAACCATACAAAGGCAAATTTCAATACCAAATTTCTACAAAGGATTGTGGGATTTCAGTTGTGTAGAGTTTATTTGAATAAATCTGGCAACTACGTAAACAATGTTTCTTTATTGGCATCACTTTGTTTTTAAATGCAACATTGGCTTAGCAATGCCTTCAGTTTTTTCAGGTTAAAAGGCTTAATTTAAGGAGTTTTTTAAGGAATATATAATAATTAAATTAAAAATAAATAATAAAACAAAATTTTTAAATAAGTTTGCACAGATTTAGATGAAAGTACGTTTTTTATTTTCTATATATTACAATACAATATATTTTTGAAGTGAAACTTCTTAGGCGTCAATGGCCGAGCGAGAATGGACAGTAAAATGCCAAGGCCATGCAACGTTCTGGGCATTTTCGTTCCGCGAGAGAGGAAAAAGATATAACGTAGAGGAAAAGGAGAGAGAGAGCTAGACTTTATATATATCTTAGATATACTTTAGGCTATTTTTCCTGAGTTTTTCCTTGTGGTTGCTAATTTCTAGTGAGAAATAACACTGCCTACTTTTTAGCGCTTGTTTGTTGGTGCAAACTTGGAGGAAATATATATTTGGTGCCTACTGTTGGGAGCGTTTTTTGGTCCCAATTTTTTGCCGTTTTTCTTGGCGCTTATTTCCGTTTCCTGGCTAGTGCTTGTGGGTGCTATAAAGTGCTATCCATTCCGGCGTCGGATTTATTGTTATTGCCTTGCGGTAATTTGTGCCGTTGCTGCGGTCCTGGAATCGCTGCGTTTGTGCGGGTGATAAACGCTCGGAGTAGTGCGCGTTGTTGTCAGGGTCAGGGTGTCCGACGTACACCGGTCGACCCTTCTCCGTTTTTTGTAAATTTTGTCTATTTGTATTCTCTGCAAATGTTGTGAATTTATATAAATTTATATAGATATATAATCCTTCTCTCCCTCTCACTCTCATTCTCTGTCGAGTCTCTCCGTCTTGGTTGTCTGCCTTGAAAGTTTCACTTCTGTTATGTGTAATACGCTACACGCACTCTGTTTTTTAATTTGGTGAGTGTCATGATTTGGTTCGCCCCTCAGTCTATTTTTATTTCCTAGTAAATTTGCCAATATTAATTATTATAAATCCGTGCCTATTTCTCGCTGTTAGACAGTGACTCTACTTTGAAAATTAGCCCTAAAAAATAATCTAATGAATAAAAACTCAGTATTTAACATCAGAATTTCTTGTACTTGCGGTCAAAAAGTTGATCGTAATCAAGCAATTTATCGAGCATCTATTCGTTATCCGTCCCCTATTGCTAATAAAAACTTGGGGCATTGTGACAATTCAGTTGATAAACTCAATAGTCGGCATTTAACGCTGCTCGATATTGCTGAAACTTTGAATGCTCTGCGCTCCGAGAATACGCAAATACTCACTGTGTTAAATGCTCCGAGTAGTGTTAATTCTCATATATCCCAAAAGTGGGATAGCTTCTTTGCTGCAGTTCGCTCTCTGTGCTCAATAAACAATGACAAGAATGCGGTCATCTCTTCATTTAGCTCAGAAATTACAAGTTTTCGCAATTCTTTTGCTAACTATGCAAATACAACCAATGTCAGTGCAGCTAAGGAATATGTATTTAACTGCAAAAACTAAACATCAAATCTCTAAAAACAGAGACACCAACAAACGCAACACTGCAATAACTGAACAGCCTGCTTGGTTAATTTCTTTCCATCTTCGCTCAATGAGAATTGAACAGTACTCACTGTATTGAGCTCTAATGCTGATGATTCCAATAATGCAATGCAAGCGACGATGACGTTAACGTCGGCGTCGGAGTCAGTTGCTGCGGCGCCTACTAATACAGGTTGTTAATGTTGGATGTACAAAGAATGTTAGACTCTCTGTTGTAGGTGATTCTGCGGCTATTTCGTATGCTGACGTTGCTGCTTCTGCTGGCTCTGCTGCTTCTCTGCCTCAAATAACTATGAGATTAATCTAAAGAACACTCGTAAAGCGCCTATATTTGTGGCTGGAAGCAACTTCAATGCAAATCTCGTTATCATCGTTTAAGCCCACTGTTCTTGCTGGTGATATTGTGGTCTATATCTATGTATCTCGAAAAACGCAAATATTTCTCCATCACTAACTCATTGTTTTAAATTAAATAAGAACTACTTTATCTAGGTGTAACTTTAAGATTGCCACCCCACCTTCAATTTACAATAAGTTGCTTGACTGTTCAAAGACCTGTGAAAAAAATACCATTCCGCTTTATTAATATGGTGCATTTTGAATATGGTGCATTGTATTTGAATATGGTGCATTGCTGAGACTTGCCTAAACGATTTCCTTTTTAAACGCATTTAAAGAAACACCCAAAAAACGCCATTTCAAAAGAGGCGAGGGCCTTAAATTAAAAATGTTTTGCAAAAATATAATATTTTTTATTGCTACTACTTTCGTGTTCGCAACTGTATATATATATATATATATATATACGTGTGTGTGTGTTTCCATGTCTTAGCAGACAAGGAATCAGCGAACACCCAAAGAAAGGCCCTGGAATAACCCTGCATACATACACACACAAATACATTCTAGGGTGTAAGTGTGTGCGTGTATGTGTATCTGTTTAACCAAACACACACACATGCATACTTACATCTTTGTGTATCTTTGCCCTACTGTTGTCAGCCTTCATGCCTGTCTGTCTGTTTATCTGTCAGCTTGTATGCTTGTTTGCTTGCTCATCGCATTGTTTGCGCAAGCCGACAAGCAAGCAGCAGAGCGAATGGGCAAATATACGCAGATAGGCAAACAGTGATAAACGCCGATAGCAGGCAATTCCAAGTAGGCGCTGACAACCAAATGGCCTTTAAATATTTTTGTTTATATTGTATTTACTGTTTATGTATATAAATGTGTGCGTGTGCTTGTGTTTGTATCGGTGTGCATATAGATAAGTGTGTACACATACATACATACATACATATATACATACATGTATCTCCTTGTGTTTACTTGCATCTTATTACTTGCCATTCGCTGGGTGGCCAACAAAGAGTTTAGCAGGTGTGAATTGTTTACCCAGCCTGACACATTTAAGCAGGCTCAACATATTGCCACAACTTGTGCCACTACAAACAGCGCCAGCATATTGGTGCTATAAATTTAAAGTTCACTTAATTGTTACAGTTAAATGAAAATTTGTTTAAATGATAATGAATGGTTGTGTCTTTTAATGAAGGTGGTAATTTGTTAGATTAGAATCTATGGTAAAAGAATTGCGGAAAAGCTGACGTCGCGTTGTAGAGGGGGCAACATTTAATTGAACTTCTAGTCACCCTGTGGTGTTTTACAACTTTCATTAAATGTTAACGTTCAATGCGATAACTGGTTTTTCAATAGGGGTTTAACAATTTTCGCATTCGAATGCCGACTTACGGGGTTACATACGTCCAGCAGCGCTAAAAATGCGCTAAAAGGTAAACTGTTTTTAGAAGGGATAACAATAGAAATAAATATAAAAAAAATGTATACATTGTTTATTAGTACTTAAACTTTATAAAAAATTTATTTTAATTTTTCTTTACAAAAATTAGTATATCAAAAATCACGTGACCCAAAGTACAATAAGAAAAAAGTTGCTCCACGATCTACACCATTTCTCCTTGAAATGTTGATGGACCTGTAAAAAGTAAAATAGTTCTACTAAAATAAAATTGTAGTTATAGTCTGTCAAGCCGGTTCTTTGAATTTCGAAAAATGTTGCAATTTACGGCATTTAAAAAAAAAACGTATGCAATTTACGTAATAAATGTCACTCTTTAATTATGTTTATAAAATTTTTTAATAAAAATATCAAAAATCCGGCTCAACCACTATAAAGAAAACACTTTCGAATATTAAAAAAAAGCATAAAAAATATTAAAAACTGTACGAGTTATCATTCAGACCGTACCGGAAAAAGTAGTTTCGAGAAAAACGAGCTTAAACGACCAGCTGCCTCGAACGAAGGACAGCTACCTGTGCGCATCAAACTCTCGTCGGGCAGTTACATTTTCTACCATTACTTCGCAACTATGGAGACTTTTTACAATCTACTTCCACAAAAATACGTCTAAAACTATAAAGAATAATAATCTGTAAAAAAAATCGGTTTTTTGAAGATTCTGAAAATTCCCCTTACTCTTAAATTTTTCTTTAAATATAACCACATCGAAATGCCCCTTCGAGGGTTACACTGCCCTCATCGTGAAATGGACAAACAAGCAACTTCCCATCGAAAGCATGAAAGAAAAAAATATAGCAAAGTTGACAGTCAATGGCAGACAACCGAGTGTATTTCTGCCATGAAAAACCTCTTCAGAAAAAAAGTTCATCTGTCCTTCCGGAGGCAGCATACAACTGTGAATCCCTCCATTTTTATGGAGCAACATCAAGATGCACAAAACAAATAGGAGGAGGAGTTCAGCCAAACACTCAAAAAGGCGTAAGCGGCAATAACATATATATATAATATAAAGGGCGCACAGGCAGCACTGCAATAACTGAACAGCCTCTCTTGGTTCATTTGTCTCCATCTTCGCTCAATGAGAATTCAACTGTACTCACTGTGTTGCGCTCTAATGCTGATGATTTCAATAATGTAGTGCAAGCGTAGATGACGTCAACGTCGGCATCGGCATCGGCGTCGGCGTCGGAGTCAGTTGCTGCTGCGCCTACTAATGCAGGTTGATAAAAATGGATGTGCAAAGAATATTGGACTTTCTGTTGTAGGTGATTCTTCAGCTATTTCGTATGCTAATTGCTGACTCTGCCTCACTAAGAAAAGCATAGATTATAGTACACTATGTAGAAGTTACATCTCTACGTGAATTGCAGTGAAACCTTGGTGACATTCGGTTCAGCCGAACCGAAAGGTGATCTATTTAGAACTATCGGATTTTAAATTGAAATAAAACAATGAAAATTCAAAGTGATTGGGCAATCTTTATTATTATTTGTAGAAACATTCATGACATTTTTTTTTTTAAATAATCCCTTTCAAATGTTGGCCGCAACTGCGCCGTAATTCGGCCATCCGTAAACACTAATTTTGAATGACTCGCTAGAGAGCTTCAGTAGGTATTTCGTGAATGACTTTAGTAATGTTGGCTTCCAATGCTGATTTAGTCAATCGAAACTTGTTTAACCACAAAGCACAAAGCATTTAGACTTTACATACCCCAAAAATAAAATTCCAAAAATGTGGTATCACACAATCTTGGTGGCCAATCCATTGATTCGTGACAAGAGATAAATTGCTCACCGAAACGAGGACGCAGTAAATCCATTGTTTCACGTGCTGTATGGAAAGTAGCGCCATCTTGTTAAAATCAAATATTTTGCAGAGCTCGGGCTTCAATTCCCGTGCATCCGGCATCAAAAAGCCGTTTATCATGGTGTTCCCCATTCATTGTCACATTGGCGTCAGCCTCGTCTTTGAAGAAATGGGAAATATGAGCCGATGATTCCTCCAGCCCATAATCCGCACCAAACTGTTGCTTTCAATGGGTGTAATGGCTGTTATTGAATGACTTCCGGTTGCCCTTCAGCCCAAATATGCCAATTTTGTTTATTGACATAGCCATTAAGCCAAAAATAGACCTCATTACTGAACAAAATTTGGGTCCCAAAACGCGGATCTTCGGCGAGTTTTTCAAGAGCCCGACGTCTTAAATTATGACGCTTTAGAAGACCGGCCGGCTTCAGATCTTGCACTAGCTGTATTTTACACCCTTTAAAACTAAGATTTTTGCGTAAAATAGTCTAATGTATGTCATAAAATAGGCCAAATTGTTGAGATCGACGCGGAATCGTTTTTCGGCATCTACGGCAAAACTCTCATTTATAGCCGCAGTATTCTCTTCACTTCAGGTTGTACGTAGTCTAATCGATCGAGTGTTATCCAACAATGTAAATTTATTCTCAATTTTGCCGATGGTTTGCCGCATAGTACGTTCGGTAAGGTGGGTATGTACACCATAAGTTGGTCTGAGTCCACACTGAACATTTTGCAGAGAGTGTCGCTTTTCGTAATACAGTTGCACGATTTGTGAGTGTTGTTGAGACTCAAGTCTTTCCATGGTGAAATATGAATGAATACTGAAAAAATTATGTATTTAGTTTGGCGGTAGTCATGCGTGACTTGCGTATATATATATATTTTGATGAGCATAGATATACAGCTTATGACCATGGTTAAATAGCACATTTAGACTTTGAAAGCAAAGAGTTGAATATGTTTTAAAAATTATTATTTTTTATTGGGGAAAAGTAACATAAAAAATAAAAAGACTTATTTACTTCCGCTTTAAATCAAAAAAATTATCAAAAAGAATTTCAGCTCTGATTTAATTTACGAGAACGTTGATAACTCACGAAATCTCCTGGACACACATCCTAAAAAATTCCAAATAAAAGCAAAAATAGTAAACAAATCAGATAGTTGAGTAACAATATTGTTTTACCAGATTTGTATTTTGTACTATGTCCACCGTTTTTGATTACTTCTTCAAGCCGTCGCTCCAAACTTTCTACAAGCTTGTGGCATCTTTCCTTTGGAATCGAGTACCAAGCCTCCTCAACTGCGGCCCACAAATCATCAAAATTTTTAAAAATTTTATTAGCGATTTTGACCTTAACGTGATTCCACAAATTTTCTATTGGTTTGAGATCAGGGCTCTGCGCCGGCCAATCCAGTACATAAATTTTTTCTCTTCTGAGCCATTGCTTCACTGTCTTTGCAGTATGCTTTGGATCATTGTCCTGCATAAATGTCCAATTTAATGGCATAAACTCAAACACATTCCATTTTATTCTGGAGTATATCCAGATACTAGAGTATATCCAGATACTGGAGTATATCCAGATACTGAAATCTATTTTACCAACCACGCGAACAATCGGCCCAACACCATGCCAGGAAAAAGCTCCCCAAGCCCCAAGCTCTTCCGCCGCCGTGTTTAATCGGTTTTTTTGTGAACCTAGTATTTACCGCTTGATTTTTTGGAAGACGTACAATAGTTTTCCCATCTGGTCCCATCCTATTTATTTTGGTTTCGTCGGTCCAATGTACGTTTTTCCAAAACTGAATAGATTTGTCTTTGTGGGCTTTTGCAAAGGCAAGTCGGTGCTCGATATGTCTTTTTGAGAGGAGTGGTCTTTCCAGCTTATGCGGTCAAACAGTTGAGCTTCGTTAAGTCGCCTTCCTACAAGCTTTCTGGACACCTGTACACCAGATTCTTGGTTTATTTCAAGCATTATTTGCCGTGCCGACTTAAAAGGATCTGCTTTGCCCTTGCGTATTATAGCTCTATCCACATTAACACCAGTTGTTCGCGGTTTTGGTTGTCTTTCCGTTTTTTTGCTTAGTTGGGATGAATCTTTTTTTACTAAATTAAGAGCATTATAAACCATTTTTCGAGAGCACATCATCATTTCAGCTATTTCTGCATAGCTTTTTCCGTTTTGACTCATACGGTATAGAAGAGCTCTTTTCTCCGGCGTGCAATGTTTTCCACGTCCCATTTTTAGTAATTCCTTCAAAATTTTATTTAAGAAACAAAAAATTATACTAAAAAATCAATATCTAAGTCTTTCTCGCCGCTGAACGAGTTAAAATGTGATATTTTTGTGGCCACTTTAAAACAGCAATAAGCATAAATAAAATAGAACGCAAAAAATTCCATGGAAAAAAACGGTAAATTCCTCGCATAAATGTAAGCTTAATAACGGTAGTAAATGCAAACAAACACATTTATTTGATCAAAGCAGAGTTCGTACTAAAAACTTAGCATATAAGGTTCATATTTGTGATATTTATCTGCCCATGGCTGCATATATATACATATATATTATATAAATTGCCACGAGAACTCAAGCGAAGGATAAATCGCTCTGGAGATAAATGTTACAGCCAAGACCCGAACCGGGTTGTTGAGCTAACAATGACGATTAAAAAGTTTAAAATTCTTATGAAAAATTGTTAAATTCTTATAAATCTTGTAAGTAGTTTAAGGCTGGAATTAATATGGTTTTTATTATAGATTAAACTGTCTTTTTATTAAAAATGTAAATTTTGAAAAAAATGTAGTCAAAATTTATCAATCACTCACTTTACCTACCCAGACTAGCTTGAAAACAACAACAAAAAAATCAAAATCGTTTTATTACATATGCACACATACATATGCACAGCACATATACGGTACGTGCCTGCAGACACAAACAGTTAGCCCGCATGCACTTTCCTGCATTTGTAACTTTCTGCGTACAAACACTTGGTCCAATAGTTGACACAGTTGAGCACTTAGAAGTTTCAAGGAATGCAACTACTTATTGGTACGAAATATTCTGCTGTCTGACAGCAACTGAAACTAAGAATTCCCAATGCACAAAGTTGCCATAGAACTTCCTACTTCCTCTGCTTACTCTTTTTGTTGCTATCTTTAAATGCTTACGAAGCAATCAAACAAATTTATTCCCAAAACGCATCCAGGCTATGGACGTCTGACTGGCAATAGGCAGTAGCACACACATACTTATGTACAAATACCCCCGCATAAGCCGAATATTGTAAGTTGTAATGAAGAAACTGCAGCAATAAAAAAAACACTTCGACATAAAAAAGCATCGAGACTACTCAGACTGCTCGTATGAGCTGCATTGCAAGTGTGAAGTGAGTTGGTGTGCCCAGACGACCAGACGACGAATTGCTTTTTGATGAGTTAAATAAATAAACTTTTCATAGTTGATGAACTATGTGTGTGAGTTAAAAGCAAAAAGAAAAACCAAGCAACGAAATACATATATGAGTTCAGTAACTCAACTCTGCTTCTTATCGGATTGTGTGTGTGTGTATTTACCTTAACTGCTACCGATAAGTTGTCGCACAGATACTTTCCAATAACAGCAACAAAGGTCGCGTGCGCCGTCGAGTGACAGCCGAAACAGAGCAACAGTAAATCAACAACAAACAAGTACTGCTACTGCATAAACAACTAACTAACAGCAACATGCAACGCGTATGTGTGTGTGTGCATGTTGCTTTATCCTACGTGCAACACATAGGCGCGCTTTGCCCCCCTCCGGTTGAACACCAGAAATGTCGCCTGTCGTAATTCACTATGGGCAAAAGTGTAAAGTTTACAACAATCGTATGCATGCAAATATGCGCATATATAAGTAGACACACACACACATGCACATATGTGATGTGACTTATTTATTTGTGCTGGCAACCTTGCGTGCCACAATATGAATGGACTTTTCTGTGGCAATAACCTCTTAAAAATGCCATGCAATAAAGTATTTTCGCCAGCTGTCAACAAGCATGCAACATAAAATCGTGCACACATACATGTCAACAATTATGTGACCCTATTTACATACACATTTGCAAGTACTTACATAAACATAAAGTGGGTCCAGAGAGCGAAAAATGTTGATTCCTATTACCCGTGGCTTAGAGTGGCGCGCACAGAGATTAGCAATTGATTCAATTCGCCGACTGACATTAAAGAGAAAGTGCAATTATATCGGATTTATTTCAGATATTTGCTTTTAAAGAACTTAAAAAAAAACTTTTCTCCAAATAAAAATGACTAAGAAGTCCTGCTCATAAGATTCAACAAACAACATTACGCTTGGCAGGTTCTAAAAATGCATTTTGTCAGTCTCGTGTTTTGTAGTTGTTGTTGTTCGACTGAAATAATCCTAATTCTACGGTTCTCATGTGATGTCTTGTTGTTTTTTTCTGTTTTTTCTTTTGAGTCAGATCCATTTCATGAGATCGAAGTATAGCAGCACATTTTTTAGCTCTATGCCTAGTAGCCCTTTACTTAATTTGCGGTAGGAAAAGCTTACCGAAAGGCAAATCAAACGCAGAAAGTGGCGATGAGTAGGTTACACGCATAGAAAACTACCAGATAGCATCACGAGAATGGCACTGGACAGTGATCCGCAAGGGAGTAAAAGTCGCGGTCGGCCAAATATTACGATGTTGCGCGAACTAACAGATGCCAATGTCACATGGGACGGCACAAAAACAATAGTCCATGTACGGTCAAAGAGTCTCGTCGATGTCGTATGCTCCCGAGCGGAGTGAATAAAATCAATAGAAAGAAAAGAAGAGGCTCACTGAAAGAGCAAAGTCTAGCCCTAGCTAGACCTGCGCATTCGCATAAATAGTGAAAAAGACTTTCTTCACCCCTCCGCCTGACTACTTCTGCAGATGGGATTGAAGTGAAAGTTGAGTCTGGCTGCATGATCCCCTACCTTCCCATGACCTGTAAGGGTTGCAGTGGTACGTGAAATATTTGGAAGTAAACATCTTAACAGTTAACTCGTCCTCTGGATGTTGTACGACGACCATGTTTTTCTTGTTGATGCGCATGTAGTTAAAGCATAGCAGTGCGAAGCTCTGACACGTCGATAGTTAATGGTTTGTAAACAAAGAACGAATTGGCAGATTGAAATGAAACTTCACATACATTCAAATAAAGAGTTAACAACATAAAAACAAAAAAATGGCTAGTAGCGATGCCCTCTTTTATCGAACCGCGAAACTTATTGAACAACCTATTAAAGAGTAAATTGCTTGTGTCTTCTACCACTTATGGTCACGTCCACTCCCTCATTTAAAATGGCGGATGTACACTCAATTCTTGCAGGAATTTTTTTTTTTTTTCGAAATTTTACAGGTCTCCTTAAAAAAATATAGCCTCAAGGATTTCGAAATCTTAGTACTCCAAAAGCAAAATTATACGAATTTGCTTAGGGCCACAACCCACCGGATCAGAAGTGAGTCTCATCGATCAACACTGACTATTTGATTTGACTGATTATGGACATAAACGAGTCGTAAGCGTCTGCTAATCTCGTTTATAAAAATTGTAACTGTCAAAAGCAAAATAAAAAAAAAAACATACATTCTTATCGAATATCCTACATATATGACCATTATAGTCCATGCGTTCCTATTTGGAAGAAGCACTTTTGAAAAATCCTAGTTTTCCATAAATCTGCATATTTCCACAAGCGGCCTTTAACTTTTTGCATTGCAACAGAACTTCCGCTACCAGCGAAGGTGCACTGCCGCTCTGTACGTTCGGTGCGTACATCCATAAAACGCATATGGGCATATTTATGTGTATTTAAGACTGCACTTGGGCGTAATTTTCTCTCTTAACTACCGTAATACGCTTTAGTCAACATATAAGTGAATGAGTGACATGAATGAAGGCAAAGCGAGCAGCGAAAAAATTGCCATTCAGTGTGAAAATAAGTGGATATGAAGCGCAAATGCAAACGACGCCACGATGGAAAGGCGAAACGAGTCTTAATGCACTTCATATTTTCAGCGCGCAAAATGTATTTAAAGTCGACTTATATGTTTGCCAATCGGTGCGGCTCTGCATGCAATGCATATATATTATAAAAGTACATATACATCGACATGTACATACATCCACATATACATACATATGCATATAGCATACAAGAATAGTGCTCGGCCTGCGTATGATGCGCTTAAAAGAAAACCAACAAGTTATGCGACCAGCCATTCAGCCAGCCACTTGTCGCATGTAATTACGAAAATTTTGTCAACGTCGCGTTTGGTGCATAAGGGTGGAGCACGGCGGGCACAGACGGTGTATATAGAAAACTTGCCGAAGCAAATTTCTTAAAAATTACTTTACCAACAATTTTGTGCTGCCTCACCACACCAATAATCTGCCAACGCTGAATACTTCATGAAATGCGGCTAATAGTTGGAAATGACTTCCCACAATGACTGCCACTAGCAGCAAATTTTCTACTTGCTTCAATTTTGCTTCCATTTTATTGTCTACTCTTTTAGCCATACTTGCACATTTTTCTTTTTCTACTACTTTGTTTGCGGAATAAAAAAGTTATGTTTGTCTTTCAAGTTGCTGCATGGGAACGATAGCAAGAAAGTGATTTTCAAGTCAATATAAAACATAATTGGATTAGATGAGTTTTTGAGCAGCAAAAAAGTTGCAGGAAACAAAAGAAAGCGGCAAATACCTATAATATGTTGCTGTCAATGAATGAGACTGAGTGCAGCTGTTCAGCTATTCAGCTTTGCGATTTAACTAAAGTTTGCGAACTACATACTTACACATAGTAACCAGCCTAAGTTTGTCACCCCTTTCACATTCTGCACCACACAACTTTCTTTGCTACTTTATAATCAAATGTTATTGTTGTTTTACATAGCACTTTTTTGCCATTTCACTGCCCACTTTACCGCCAACCATAATCGAGTTTTTCTCTAATTTCACCCTGCCGTCAGGTGGTGACCACTCGGAAAATTTAATTATACCCGCTGGCACCTCTGGTCGTTCGTTAAGCGACCAACCATTAAATCGTTAGTCTCTTAGCCCATCAAGTTTGTCCTCTACTCATATTCCAACTATTAAATAACTGTCGCGCGGCACTCAAATTTAGTACGTGGTCCTCTCCGACTCGCTGAGTAAGTATCAGCAGTAGTAAATCGCGTTAGGGAAGTCGTAAAAAGAACCGGTAGACAGCTGAAATATCAACTTCCGCTACGCTAATGAACTTCTTCTTGCGAACTGCCTCAATGTGCTCGCGTTTAGTAGGGCAAGCGGCGAAGCTTTAATCGCAGTTGTTCTTTATTCAATTATGTTTACTATTTAGTTTTTATGAGAGCGGGCGAGAGAGTTATTGTTGTTTTGCTTTTAGCTGAAAACTTAGTTACTTGGATTTTGTTAATTGTTATAACTTTTAGGAGAAAACTTGCTATTGTTAGTCAGTGAAGCCAAGTGAGAAGAATAAAGTTTATGCATTAATGAGGAATATCACCGCTTTGGACAGCTTAATTGCGGGCGCATATTTTTTCTAATATTTTTTAGTTGCAAACAATCGATTTGGCAGGCATCTTTGTGCTTGACAACCAAGCAATACCTGTATAACTAGAATTAGAAGCACACAGCAGAGTTGTACTAAAGTATTGAAACTGTTTTTTCATACTTGCTTTATGAATGCATAATATCTCAAGAATATTGCGTCAAATACTACCATTCGGGGATGCGTAGGTTCGAATCTCCGTTCATGAAACAGAAAAAGTTTTTCTAATAGACGTCGCCACTCGTCAGACAATGGCAAACCTCCGAGTGTATTTCTGACATGAAAAGCCTCCTCATAAAACCCATTTCCAGTGGATTAAAGCTATAGGACCCTCCATTTGAGGAACAACATCAAGACGCACGCCATAAATGCGAGGAAAAGCTCGGCCAATATCTAACATAAGTCAACGCGTCATTTATGTATTTATTTTATTTTATTGTGTCGAAATTTGAAGTCGATCGGAGCAAACTTGATGAAGTTATAAGTATTTGAACGTCAGTTGCTCCAGCCCAGGTTTCTATACCTTCTCGACTTGAATGTTTTTTTCTGAAACGTGTTACGTTGCACACAAATCACCAGATATCCACCAGGGAGGCTTTTTGTTTTTTAATAATCATTAATCTTACAATCAATTGAAGAAGCGAGTAATTTGATTGATTGTTTAGAGGAAGTATGTCTGCTAGGACGAAGTCGGCAGAAAAATGAGGTCGCGTGGAGAACGCTGAACTCACCAAACTTCGAAAAAGGTCCAAGATACTTTTCAATAAGACAATAAAAGCTCGAAAAGCGGAATCGGTTATGAACTTAGAGGTATCGGATTTTAGGTTGAAATAAAAATCTCATTCACGACACTTATTTTGTATACATAGTCCCTTTCAAACGACGGAATTGTCGTTCCGTTACCCGACCATGACGAGGTGAGAATAGCAATATCACGGCTAAAGAACAACAAAGCCGCGGGCGCCGACGGACTGCCGGCTGAGCTATTCAAACATGGCGGCGAGGAGCTGGTAAGGTGCATGTATCAGCTCCTATGCAAAATATGGTCGGATGAAAGCATGCCTGCCGATTGGAATTTAAGTGTGCTCTGCCCAATCCATAAGAAGGGCGATCCTGCAATTTGTGCCAATTACCGCGGGATTAGTCTTCTAAATATCGCCTATAAGGTTCTAGCGAGCGTATTGTGTGAAAGGCTGAAGCCCACCGTCAACCAACTGATTGGACCTTATCAGTGTGGCTTCAGACCTGAAAAGTCTACCATCGACCAAATATTCACAATACGCCAAATCTTGGAAAAGACCCATGAAAGGAGAATCGACACACACCATCTTTTCGTCGACTTCAAAGCTGCATTCGACAGTACGGAAAGGAGTTACCTGTATGCCGCTATGTCTGAATTTGGTATCCCCGCAAAACTAATACGGCTATGTAAGATGACGTTGCTCAACACCAGCAGCGCCGTCAGAATTGGGAAGGACCTCTCCGAGCCGTTTGATACCAAACGAGGTTTCAGACAGGGTGACTCGCTGTCGTGTGACTTCTTTAACCTGATGTTGGAGAGCATCGTACGAGCCGCAGAACTTAATCGCTCAGGCACAATATTTTATAAGAGCGTACAATTGTTGGCGTATGCCGATGATATTGATATCATCGGCCTTAACAACCGCGCTGTTAGTTCTGCCTTCTCCAAACTGGATAAAGAGGCAAAGCGAATGGGTTTGGTGGTGAACGAGGACAAAACGAAGTACCTCCTGTCTTCAAACGCGTATCGGCACTCACGTCACTGTAGACAGTTATAATTTCGAGGTTGTAAAAGACTTCGTTTATTTAGGAACCAGCATTAACACCGATAACAATGTCAGCCTTGAAATCCAACGTAGAATCTCTCTTGCCAACAAGTGCTACTTTGGACTAAGTAGGCAACTGAGCAGTAAAGTCCTCTCTCGACGAACAAAACTAACACTCTACAAGACTCTCATCATGCCCGTCCTAACGTATGGCGCAGAAGCGTGGACGATGACAACATCCGATGAAGCGACGCTTGGAGTGTTTGAGAGAAAGATTCTGCGTAAGATTTTTGGACCTTTGCACGTTGGCAACGGCGAATATCGCAGGCGATGGAACGATGAGCTGTATGAGCTTTACGACGACACAGACATAGCGCAGCGAATAAAGATCCAGCGGCTTCGTTGGCTGGGTCATGTCGTCCGAATGGATACAAACGCTCCGGCTTTGAAAGTATTCGATGCGGTACCAGCTGGTGGTAGCAGAGGAAGAGGAAGGCCTCCTCTGCGTTGGAAAGATCAGGTGGAGAAGGACTTGGCTTCACTTGGTGTGTCCAACTGGCGCCGGTTAGCACGAGAAAGAAACGACTGGCGCGCTTTGTTAAGCTCGGCCAAAATCGCGTAAGCGGTTATCGCGCCAATTAAGAAGAAGAAGAAGTCCCTTTCAAATATTGCCCGCAACTGCGCCGTAATACGGTCATCCGTAAACACCAATTTTGGATGACTCGCTTGAGGACTTCGGTCGGTTTTTCGGTTTTCAATGAATGTAATGGCTGTTCTTGAATGGCTTCGGGTTGCTCTTCAGCCAAAATACGGCAATTTTACCTATTGACGTAGCCATTAAGCCAAACATGGGCCTCATCGTCGAGCACCATAAGTTGGCCTGAGTCCGCGCTGAACATTTTTCACAGAGTGTCGATTTTCGTACTACAGCTGGACGATTTGTAAGTGTTGTTGAGACGTAAGTCTTTCCCTGATGAAATGTCAATGAATGTCGAAAATGTACCTGAAATCTTTACTTCAACAAGATCGGTCAGTTAGGCCTGATTCTCTTAGAAAACCTGATGGATTGCATTTTTCCATGAAAGTAAAACGTTTTGTGTCCGTAGAGGCCACCCAAAAGGTTTGTACCGATATTCTGAAGGACTTTCCGATTAATGACCTGAAACACTCCTTCGAAAAGCTTTTAGATAGCGCAAAACAGTGTATCGAGGCCAGAGGGGACTATTTTAAATAAATAAACTCGAAGTTATCAGAACAAAGCTCCTGTTGTTTCTATTTTAGCTCAGTCTTGTTTATTTTGGACTTCTCCTGGTATAGCATGCAAATCAACTTGTTCGCTTAGTGCTCTCTTTTATAAAATATAATTGCATGTTATTGCTTCAAAATAATGGTATCATCCTCTGTCCTACCTCTGCTGCTAACAACCATTTGCACAGTAGTTTTCAAGGTATCAAAGTTGTTTGTTAAAACTCCAGGGACTTCTTAATTGGGTCATTGTACATAGTATTTGTATATTTACATGTATGAGAGTGAATGTAGGAGCGAGTATTCACCCGATACTCGTTGACGGTGTGCTCACAGTCAAACTGCTTGCTTATGTACTTAACCAGCCGCTTTTCTTAGGTATGCTTGTAACTTTCGAAAAGATAATCGACCTTTTTGCAAAGTTTTGTGTTTTTTCTCTATAAATATTTTATTTTGTAAGTGGTCTTTATACGCTTATATAAACGTGTAGATACATATGAAATTTTATTACAATATTAGCATTATACTTTCGCATCAATTAGCTGGAAATTCAATTATAAATTTCGCTACACTAAAAGTGGAAAAGTTTGCAGATAACAGCTATAAAGTTGTATGGCGGAAGTTTTAACAAGCAGATTACGAAGGTACAAGGTTTCTGGTTTAGCTTTTTATTTGTTTTTGATGCACATATATACATGTGGTACATATGTATGTAAGTGCGCTTACGAGTTTGCTTTAAAGCGCTTGGGTTATTAAGAAATAAAGCAAAGTAAGAAAAACGTTTATTAATTTTGACGAAGGAAAACTTTAATTAAATTAGTAACCATTAAAGACTTAAATATTTGCAATATTAAAATATTAATAGGACTATGAATAAGTTCGTGCGGTTTTTTTTCGAAATTTGAAACTTTATTGACGTAAAATGGTTACAAATTTAATATTCCAAATATTGTCCATCGCTTACTACTACTTTTTCCCATCTTTCTGGCAATTCACGGATTCCCTTTGTGAAAAATTCGGTCGGTTTTGCCGCAATCCACGAATCGATCCATTTTTTGACTTCATCGTAATTACGGAAGTGCTGGTCAGCCAGGCCATGTTGCATCGATCGGAAGAGATAGTAATCGGATGGCGCAAGGTCTGGACTATACGGCGGGTGGGGTAGGACATCCCATTTGAGCGTTTCTAAGTATGTTTTGACCACTTGTGCAACATGTGGCCGAGCATTGTCATGTTGCAAAATAACTTTGTCGTGTCTATCGGCGTATTGCGGCCGTTTTTCTCGCAGTGCTCGGCTCAAACGCATCAATTGTCGTCGGTAGACATCCCCCGTAATCGTTTCATTCGGTTTCAGTAGCTCATAATACACAACACCCAGCTGGTCCCACCAGATACACAGCATAACCTTCAGGCCATGAATATTCTGCGCCGACGTCGATGTTGAAGCATGGCCAGGGTATCCATACGTTGCCCGACGTTTTGGATTGTCGTAATGGACCCACTTTTCATCGCCAGTCACAATTCGATGCAAAAACCCCTTTCTTTTGTGCCGTTGAAGCAGTTGTTCGCATGCCATAAAACGGCGTTCAACGTCTCTTGGCTTCAATTCATACGGCACCCAATGGCCTACCTTTCGGATCATTCCCATGGCTTTTAAACGTTTGGAAATGGTTGATTGATCAACTCCCAAAGTTTTTGCAACCTCTTCTTGCGTTTGAGCCGGATCTTGATCGAGCAATTCCTCCAATTCGGTATCCATGAACTTTGGCGGCGCACCCTCGCGTTCTTCGTCTTCCAAGCCAAAATCACCACTTTTAAAGCGTGCAAACCACTTCTGGCACGTTCGCTCAGATAGAGCATGCTCACCATAAACTTCCACCAAGATACGATGACTTTCGGCTGCTTTTTTCTTCATATTAAAATAATGAAGAAGAATTCCCCGCAAAAACACATTATTTGGCACGAAATTCGACATTTTCAAGTGTGGTAAAAATATTGTTGTTTACGCTTCAAATAAAAAACTTATACTGAAGTTTGTGCCTTACGACAGTAGCTCTCCAATGAATGTTTGGAAATGTGGATCGATGGAATAATAATGAAGTTACGCCATCTGTTGTAAAACCGCACGAACTTATAAATAGACCTATTAATATGTGAGCATCATAGCTCATATGAAATACCATGGAATTCTTATATGTAGAACGCAGAGGTTCTGCCAATTTTAACATGCGGGTGCCATGCCAAATGGGAAGCTCTTCAAAAGGGCTATATGATCAATAAACTGGAAAGGGTGCAAAATACTACTTCTATTGGCATCACCGGAGCATGCTGAATATTTTTAGCGAAAACATATTCATAAAACCGACTAGCGTGGAAACTTTAAACTTTGCAAACTAACTAAAGTACGATGATTGACCAGGCTAAGCTTTTCGAAGGCGTTTTGAAAGTTTTTGATGCAACTGATTTATTTACGAAGTTAGTTCAAAGCTTTAAACCGCCGCTGTAAGGATTTTTTAATATCACAAATATGTATGTAATAAATTGACAGTAGCTCCACGCAAAAGATCTTCTGCAGACGCAGCTGATGGTAGGCAGAAAGCACTTCAGTAATTGATGCGGCTTGAGTTTTTGCGTGCGTGATTAAATCTCAACAACTTAATCGGATTCACTTCTGAGTGAATTGCATTGAAATTTTCTGACGACTATACGAGCGCTTATATGATGCATACTTACATATCGAAAGGAGTATTAAAAACAATAAATATAAATAATTGCCGCACTTCTGTCAGGTGTTTGGCCGAGCTCCTCCACCTTTTTGTGGAGTGCGTCTTGATGTTGTTTCACAAATGGAGGGAAGTGCAGTTTCAAGCCGACTCCGAACGGCAGATATTTTTATGAGGAGCTTTTACATGGCAGAAATACACTCCTGCCGAGGGCCAACCGCTATTAGAAAAAACTTTTTCCATCATTTTGATGTTTCATGCACATTTCACCTATGGAGTATTCCTTTTTGAAGATACTCTCATTGCCTTCTCATATTCACATTTGCCCCATCAGTATAATTGAAGCTGGCATTTCCAGGGCAAGTGGCAAAAATTTTCGAATTTAATGCGAAATTATCCGACACGCGTATTTTAATTGCACTCAAATATGATACCAATCAATTGATTTAAATACCAATATATTTTCCGTATAGAATAACAAAGAATTTGAGTGTAGTGTGAAATGCGACACGTGAAACAAATTTCCAACCAATCGTAAGCCAACTTTAATGCTCTTTATAAATATTGGGTACGGGAATAAGTTTTCGTTCTTTCTTAGTCAAAGTTACGAATTATTTAAACAACTAAATAATACATGATATTTTGTGAAGTATGTGCCATTGGAAGCTACAGCTTTACGCCATCTTTCAGGCAGCATACGGATTCCACTGACAAAAAATTCGAGTTCTTTTGACTTGATCCATTCATTGAGTCAGTTTACGATGTTCTTATAACAAGTTAACCGCTCTCCAATAAAGGCTGACTGCATTAATCGGAACAGATTCGAACAGGTAATCCGAAGGTGCAATGTTTGAGGAATACGGCGTGTGAGACAAGGCTTCCTAATTCAATCCCTCTAAATATTTCTGGACCGATTTAGCAACGTTTGGCCTCCTGCCGTTGTCATGCAGCAAAATCAGTTTGTCATGTCTACCGTTCCATTCCGGCTGCTTTTCTTTGAGAGCTCGATTCAAATGCGTTAGATGCAGTCGGTAACGATCGCCAGTGATGGTTTCAGATGGTTTAAGTAGTTCATAATTGATGACACCCTTCTGATCCCACCAAATGCACAACATAACCTTTGAAGCATGAATATTTTTTTCACTGTCGATGGACCTGGTTCATCTGGCAGGCTCCAACTTTTTTGAGGCTTAGGGTTATCATATTAGGTGCGCAACTAAGTTCTCGTTGTTTGTCAATAGATGCCGCCAGCAGTGTGTGCTAGTCGATTCTAACATAACCTAAACGTTATAAGCCAAGCTTAGACATATGGTAAACAAACTGCTTCGAAGCATTAGTGAGTTTGTTTTATTATCATATACTTTTGGTTTTGTGAAAATGTCTGGTTTTGTGCAGAATGATCGTCATTTGGAGGAAGTGTTTTCTATCATTCGAAATAAAGGGTATCGACTTCAATTGATGCGATGGAGCCGAGCACTGTGCGAGAACCGGCCGCAATACGCGGAGAGGCATGAAAAAGTGATTCTACAGCATGACAACGCTCGGTCTCTCGTTGCCAAACCCGTTAAAACTTACCTCGAAACACTGAAATGGGAAATCCTACCCCACCCGCCATATTATCCAGATATTGCGCCGTCCGATTATCAGCTGTTCCGATCAATGGCACATAGTCTAGCTGACCAGCAGTTCCATTCATATGAAGACAGCAAAAAATAGATTGATTCGTGGGTAGCCTCAAAAGATGAACAGTTATACCGCGACGGTATACGAGATCTCCCAGAAAGATGGGAAAAAGTAGTAGCCAGCGATGGGCAATACTTTCAATGATTCACTTGTAACCATTTTTTCAGAATAAAGTTGTATTTTCATTAAAAAAAAGCAGCGAGAACTTAGTTGCGCACCTAATAATAGATCCATTTTTCATCGCCAATGAAGGTTTTCTGCATTGCCTTATCTTTTCTGCCGAGAAGCGTCTCACACGTCACCAAACGTCTCTCGATATCCCGCTCCTTCAATTGATGTGGCACCCAGTTAGTTGCTTTCTGAACCACTCCCATCGCATGCAAACGTTTACCGACGGTTGATCTGTCAACATCCAACTATTTACCTGTAGACATCTCATCAAGGGCTCGACATGCGTCTTCATCCAATAATTGTTGCGGTTGAGTATCTTCGTTTTTTTTCGGCGCCCCTTCGCGATCTTTATCAGTCACGTCGAAATTGCCACTTTGGAAGCGTCGAAACCACTCTTTACAAGTTGTATTTGATGGAGCATGATGACCGTAAATATTGATCAATATACGACACGTTTCAGCTGCACTTTTATTTAAAAGGTAACAATGAAGTATGGGTCTATTATTGTTGGATGTACTCACTAGTCGCTTTTCTCGACATAGAGGGGGCGTTCAACAATGTTAGCACAATATCCATAATTGAGGCTCTTAATATGTTAGGCACAGGCATAGGTCTCAACGAATGGATAGAGAACATGCTTAAAACTAAAGGGTGGTTAAATTTCAAGGGCCGATGTTGAATGTGAACCACACCTAAACGTCAACGACACCGTTGGACTTCTTTCTTTGGGGTTATTTGAAAGAAAAGGTGTACGTCGATAAGCCAGTAACAATTCAAGAGCCAAAGGATGACATTACTCGGCACATTAACGACATAGAACCTCAATTATGCCTCAGCGTCGTCGAAAATTTGGACCATCGGATGGAGGTGTGCCGCCGAGGCCTCGATGGCTATTTGGCCGATATTTTGTTATAATTGAGCCATACCAATATTATCATAATAAGGAGAAATGACAATAATTTCCTAAAATAATTGTATTTTATTGAAAATCAATACCGGCCCTTGAAGCTTAACCACCCTTTAGAATAATCATCGGTGAGGTGGGCAGCAGCACGATAAAACGCTCTGTCCACAGGGGAACCCCTCAGGGAGGAGTCTTATCCCCTCTGCTGTGGTTACTAGTTATCAACAATATCCTTACCAAATTCAACCGAAAGGGAATTAAAGTAGTGGAGCACGTGGAGGACGTGGACGACATAGTGCTTATGGTTTTTGAGGAATGTTTCCAAGCACAATCAGTGAGATTATGGACGGAGCTCTGGTATTAGTTTAAGAGAAAACCCGAGAAAAACTGAACTGATGCTATTCACTAAAAAAACCAAGGTACCAAACTTTAATCCCCCAAAACTAAACAGCGTAAGTCTCACACTAATCCAGCAAGCAAAATATCTACCTAGGTGTTATCCTAGATACCGAACTCAGCTGGAAGTCCAACGTAGAGTACCGGGTAAAGAAAGCGAATAAATCACTTTACACGTGTAAGAGAATGTTAGGTAAAAAATGGGGTCTCGGACTTTACTCCATCGGTAAGCCGTTCTTACAGCAAATTAAGGAGAACTCAAACATCGAGATAAAGGACTTGCTGCTATACTTAGACCTCACGAAATGGATCTAACTTGGAATCACAAAATAAAACAAAAAAGACATCATCACACGAGACAGCGGTAGTAAAACGATGCTGGTCACTAATTAGGATTATTTTAGTGGAAATATTCAACCACTCCAACAACAACAACAACAACAATTAAGCATGACTTCCCGCAAGTGCTGTTTTTTCGGAACGAACGTAGACATTCTTGACGTCACATAAAAGAGAATCTTTACGCTTCAAACGAATGTCAACTACTGCCATCAAGACCTCACACATACACCTTCAAATCACCAGTATATTACCAGAGCGAATACAAAAATAGTATCAGCAGCGACACCTCTTTTACGAGGACGGAAACTTATTCCCATACCCAATATAAAGCTTCTGTTTGCAGAAAATACATATAAGTACGATTTGTATGTATGTGTGTGTCCGTGATATGACAAATACATGCCACCCAAAACTCAAATATGCAGTTAAATATATGTATGTATGATTGTAGTGCTTGGAGAGCGTACAAGAGTTTTCCTTCAATATCCGGTATTATCCTTTTCTCTGTGGCAACGTGTGGAAAATCGAAAATGATAAGTGGCGTACGAGCCATAGCTGTGGTGCTCAAATGTGTGTTTGTGTGTATGTGTGTGCGTAGCAAATATATTGAACATATAAAATACAATAAAATATTGTACATAATTTATTGCTTGACCAACAGCAGCAAATGTAATATAAAATCCGTTAACAATACAATGCGTTGTCATTCATATGGTCACACATACAAGCACACACTTACATTTATATATGTATGTATTGTATTTATACTTTTATATGTATAGAGAACTGCGATAATGCTTACAAATACATACATAAGTAAGCATGTGCTTGCCAGATTAGTTGGCGACTTAACTTTTTGAAAAATTGCCTTCTGAAATATTAAAAAAATGATTTAAATTAAATTATTTAATAATTTTTCTGATAATTCTCATGAATGGTTCAAAAGTGTAAGTCCCACTACAAAATCGTTTTCAAGTAGCACAAGTAGCGGGAATAAGTTCGTGGCGTTTCTATCGAAGACTTTTATTTAAAAAATAATTATTTTTATAATTATTATTAAAAACAATAAAAATATATTCGCCGTTGTTGTTTAAAACCTCTTTCCACCGCTCCGCCAAAAAATCGCCTGATATCTGGTCTGGTGTTAAAGAAGTTGTTGAACCAGTTTTTAAGGACCTCTTTGATATCAAAGGTGCCAACTTTCGGAGCGGAAAAGATGGTAATCGGTTGATGCAAGGTCCGTAGGTCTTGGGGTGCAGCTTTCACGGCGTGTGTAACATGGGGCCTGGCGTTGCCGTGAAGGAGTATGGCGATATTTCAGTCGAATAGCCTCATTCACGCGCTGAACCGGGGCAATGTAGAGCCCCTCGAGCATTTCCCAGTGCACCATGCCCTCCCAGTCCCACCAAACCCACATCATGATCTTCTTTGAATGAAGATCCGGCTAGACTCTTGGCTTTGGCATATCTCCTGGACCCACCGACTTCTTTCTTTGGTTCATATTGATGTACTCGTATAGACACTATTTCTCATCTCCTGTGACGGTTTGGTACAAAAAACGCTTTTTATGACCGCGTGTTGAAGAAGACTTTGTTTGTTTTTTCGTTGAGCTCACAATTTTTTGGAAAATCTCATTGAGAATCGTTTTATGATCGCAGCGTCACTATAGAGGGACATTTGTACCAACATTACAGCAAAAAAAAATGTAGACATATGGATGTGTAACGCGCGCTTTTTAAATGAACAGTTGCTGATAATTTTTTGACAGAATGTAATATAAAAAATGTAGTAAAAATCCGATGATCAACACTAACAAAACGCCATTTTCAGCTGCTTCTTCGAAAAAATTGCCATTGATACCCAAAATGTGCTGCTAACTCTCTGCTTTTTATAATGCATCGGCTTTTTACCAATCGATACCAAGTTGCTAGATCCCTAGACGCACCTTTTTTTTTGAAGAAATGGTTATCATCTGAAATCTCATTTCAGTAAATTCAGTTTTTAGGCCGCTAAACGACTCTTGGGAAGTAAGTTTTCAATATTTCGAGACTTTGCTCAAGCGTAAAGTAATCCATATCGTAACAGCGTAAGATTTTAATTGAAATTTATGGAACAAATTCCATAGTTATTTTTTCGTCAGTTATTATGAATTGAAAATTCCATACAAAATCTATAAAAACCAAGTTTCAGTACCTTGAAGTTCGTTTTAGACCTGTACGGTAGAACAATTTTTTGGTTCAAAATAACAAAGGGAATCGTAATTTCGACGGCGCAGCGTTGGTTACAAAATCACCTCGACCTCAGGCAACTTAGTTATAAATATAATTTTTTTAATCGCTCACTTTAATGTATTAATTTTGTCTTTTATGCAGACATGGGTATCACTACATTCATAGTTTTATTAAAGCAATCACTCAGACGGTCATTCGCATTGAGGATGCCACTACGCATTGGCTGCCGCACTTCCCTACCTTTTACTGTAAAATTGACAATCGTGCTACGGGTGTGAGTAGAGAGAAAAATCTCACCACTTATCCCTACGAACATTCATTCACGAACACACATCCTATAATATAAATATTTACTCACCCATACTACATGCATACTTGTACAATGTACGTGCTTATATGTGCTGTGCTCATATATTGTGTGTGCGACACTTTTGAGTTGTAGTGAAAATGATGAGTTAAAGTGTGCGCAATGGTCTTCGTCCGTTACTTATTCATAAACTGCCGCGCTCACAACTCATTTCGCCTCTCCGTTGGGTGCCTTTTGTGCTTTCAGTCGGCCATTGGTCGTTCTTTCAACACTTTCTGATGACCATGTCTGTGATAAAAAGAAAAAAACATTCAAGTGAGGTGTTGACTTCTCTCCTTCTCCTTCCTCTCTCGATTTTCGATATAATTTATTTGCTTTCTCACTTTTGTTTGCGTTAACAATGCGTTGATTTAAAGATCCGCCTTGGTGGTGTCACTCACACACAAATATTGCAGTGTTGTTATAGTACTAAGTACAATATATACATGATTAATTTTTATCTCCTATGGGACACTTGAACAATACAACTGTCACTGCATACAAAACTTATAAATAATAATTATATTACTTTTATAGAATATATGACTACATAGTTGTGAGAAGACACTGAAGTGTCTATGGAAACGGTGTAGAGCTGGAATGTGTTCTGAAAACTTCGTTGTGGAAATTAACAAACAAAAATTAAATACGAAAAATAATAATAAAAAAAATTGTATGTATTTAAGAATGCTTAAGATTTTTTGTTTTTTAATTTTTATATGAAAAAAACATCCAATATCGTCTGGAAAAAAAATGATCTTCAATCAATCTTTCACTTTATTATACCAAAAATCAGTACTCGAAATTCTTCTAAAAATGCTGATTAAAAGCGAAATTTCGATGAAAATTATTTGAACTAAAGAGTTTTCCAATAACAGGTGTTATCTATCGCTATCGAGAGATGATTAACGATTTTTTATGGCCGGAATTGGATTGTATTGCTCTGGACAACGTTTATTTTGAACAAGTCGGGGCTACGTGCCTCACAAGCAACGAAGCCATTGATCTTTTACGAGAAAAGTTTCCGGACCGTGTTATCTCTCGATGAGGTGATCACAATTGGCCACCGAGATCTTGTGATTTAACACCTTGTGACTTTTTTCTTTGGGGCCACGTGAAAGAGAAGGTCTACGCCAACAGCCCAGGGGCGATTCAAGACCTCAAAGATAGAATTCGTGAGGCTATCGAGGGCATAGAGCAGCCACTTTGCAATTCGGGTATGGAAAATTTCATGAAAAGGATATTGTCCTGTAAGCGTGGTCGTGGTGGTCATTTGCCTGATGTTAGTTTCCACTATTAATGGCATACCTTCCTCTTGATAATGAAATAAACATCCGATCATTTATACTAAAAAATAAGGGAGGGGGCCCAGTTGTGACGCAGGCCCAGTTGTGACGCAGCTAAATATTTTTGACATGCGGTATGAAAATGACAGTTTGAGCCCTGCCAATCATGTTCGTTTGACGTTCAGCAGACGTGCAGACACCAACGTTAGTAGTCGCATTGTGTATACACGCACCAAACATCGTGTTGAAAATCGTGGGAAAAAGTTATTTTGATTTTTTTCAAAGTACCAAAATTTTGTGAAATTAACAGTGAAAAGGCGAGTGTAATGCATCAAAATATTGTATTTGCCGTATATTTTGTGATTCTATATGGATTTATGTGATTATGTGGTGTCTATAAAAAACTTGCTTGTCATACACAAAATAGCATCGTGACCCGGTTGTGACTCAGCGGGTGGCCCAGTTATGACGCACCTTTTTTTTGCACTACGATCATATAGAACTGCCGAATTCCTACATTTTTGTTGTTGTTTAAAAAAAACCAACTGCCAACTCGATCAATTGCAACGTATGCAAGCGTCCAGTTCATTTGAAGTGCGCCAACATGCAGGCAAGTTATTTCACTTGCAAACACTGCGAAAGTGACGTGGACGACGACTAGGAATATTTAGATGACGATGATGAATAAAAATCGTTGTCATTTATGGCCATTGAAGGACATTTTCTTTTGTATTTTTCATTATTTTTGCCATTGAAAGCCTTCAAAATAAATAAATCATTAAATCACAACAATTGGTGTGACATTCCTTTCATATTTTCTCATTTCCAGTAAATTTCTTGAGGTGCGTCACAACTGGGCCACTTTTTAAAAAATAGCATTTTTCTTTGAATATCAAAATAACACCTCTTATTGGAAAACTCTTTATTTTTTATTATATTTTTTTTCATTTGGGCAAGGCTTAAATCTTGAAATTATATGGTTTTTGTAAGAGAATGAGTCATATTTTCATACATTTTTTTTTTAATTAAATGAGAAAGAAATAAACTGCCAAAGCTTGTCAATGAGTCCGTCCGTGTTGTATAGTTATTTATGTAGAGTAACCAAATTAACTACCAAATGGTAGTCTAGAGCTTGTACTTCGGTGCTCTTTATATTGGATCGAATTCTAGACAACATTTTCTAAGTCTGGATCCACCATAATTTGCTACTATTATTTTTATGCAAATGGATCCCAATGAGGTTCAATGTGATTGAAATAATTTTTAATGCCACATAACGGGTAAATTATTATTTTTTTTTCCTTGTTCACTCATCTCGGAAGCATAGGGCTTCGACAAGACTCTTCCATCGTACACGTTTCTGTGCTGTTGTTTTTCCATCGTCCCATGAGATGTCGGCATCTGCTAGTTTGCGCAGCATCGACCTTCTCCAAGTGCTTTTTGGTCGACCGCGACCTATGCTCCCTCGCAAGTTCCAGTCCAGTGCCATTCTCGTGATTCTATCTGGTGGTTTACTCAATGTGTGACCTATCCTTTCTGTGTTTGATTTGCCGTAGGATGGGTTCCTCATTCGTTAATCTCCACAGCGCGTGTTTGCTGATGGTGTTTGGCCAGAATATTCTGCAGAGAATGCGGAGGCATTTGTTGATGCAGGATTGTAGCCTCTGTGTGGTGGTATTAGAGACCATGTTTCGCTTCCGTACAACAATACTGCCTTTACGCATGATCCGCTCCAATATCTGCCGTCATAATGCAGCCGAGATAGAATTTTGTAAAGGTAAATTATACTCTTGTTAAAATATCAGCGGTCATTCGAAGATATCCCTGAAAGGTGCCGGCGTACGGCTGATCAAATATATAAATATACTTTGCCGTTAAACATTTGTTATGTCCCAATCAAAATGGGTTTGTTCCGGGCAGATCTACGTTAACGCAATTAGTGGCCTTTACGGAGGATTGTTTGGATACCTTTCAAAAGGGTTTACAAATAGATGCAATCTATACAGATATTTGCAAGGCTTTTGATATGGTATCTCACCCTATATAAATAGCTAAACTTAAGGGTTTCGGCTTTCATTCTCAATTTCTTAAGTGGGTAACTTCCTATCTTAATAATTGACACTCTGTCCTTCGACTGACTAATATATCATCTCAATCTTTTGTTGCTTCGTCTGATGTCCTCCGAGGTAGGGTCGTAGGTCCGTTACTATTTGTCCTCTGCATTAACGATATTTCATTCAGTTCTTCCATGAGTTCCTTTCCATTTCCTTCTATACGCGGATGATCTAAAAATCTATTATGAACTGAAATGTCCAGAAGATGCATCCACTCTCCAGTGTGCGTTGAATATCTTATATCGGTGGTGTGTGCGCAATCGGTTGTTCTATTAAATGCCACTTTACTTCGCTTGCTTTTAATTTTGTTCCAACGTCTTAACACATCTCAAACTCGCCGCTAGCGAGAATTAGTAAACTAAAAGCTCTGAATGTTTATTTTGACTACAAGCTCAACTTCACCACCCCCATAAACTATTTTATATCCAAATCGTTCGGAATGTTAGCCTTTATTCCTCGAAATAGTTCTTCGCTTTCTAATCCCTTTACTCTTTACTCTCAAACTGTTTTACTCGTCCGTAGTTCGGTCCAGGTTAGATTACGCGGTACTCGTTTGGAGACCGTTTCATGCAGTCTACAAGTATATTAATAGATTAGAGTCTGTTCAGAGAGCTTTTGTGCGTTCGATGCAATTCGTTGATCCCATTCCGTCTTATCCTTATCCTTGCTTATTGTTAAATCTCATGTTCTGAGAGTCTAGGCGTGTCTTGTTGTCGAAGTTTTTTGTCTTTGATATTTGTGCGGGCTCATTAGACTGTCCATATCTGCTCAATAAAATTAATTTTAATGTTCCCTCACGCATTTTCCGTTGTAATGAATTGTTTTTTATGGATATCTAAGTCTATTTTTAAGAAGTTACTATCAGGCGCTGGTCGTAAGGTCTTGGTTTCCATATGTGTATCTATCTTATAGTCTGTAAGCATCCTCTTAGTTGATTAATAAATAAATAAATGAATTACTGAGAGCTCGTACGCGGCAACACTTGAGGTTGGCAAAATTTATGCATTCTGTGCAACGTGGAAGTTCCCTATATAGAATACCATATGACAGTTCAACGAACATTGGACAAGAGCGCTGACATGTAAAGCTACAAAGTCCCGCAAAGTGGATGCAGCTGAGGATGATTTTAGGTATATCAAAATCGAAATTCGTTCGTAGTCGTTGTTCGATGGTGACTAATTTGTCTCCAGCATATCTTGTGGTCCCTTCTACAATAGATGAGAAAGGATGGTGATATGAAATCATTTTGGCATACACTACTCAGTTGCACTGTTTTCTCTAGGCGGTCAAGATTTAGACTAAAAAGTTTTTATTTTTTAACTAAACCTGAGGGTCTATCTAGTATCACAATCATCGGCCCGTCCAAGTGAGCCCCCAATCTTTCAGGCGTTAATACTCAACCTAAATTCACTTCTTCCTCTTCTTCATTGAAGCGATAGCCGCGATTTTGGCCGAGTTTAAACAAGCGCGCCAGTTGTTTCTTTCTCATGCTAACCGACACCAATTGGAAACACCAAGTGAAGCCAAGTCCTTCTCCATCTGATCTTTGCAACGCAGAGCAGGTCTTTCTCTTCCTCTTTTGGTCTTACTCTTTCTCTGCTACCTCCAGCTGGTACCACATCGAATACTTTCAGAGGCGGAGCGTTTGTTTCTATTCGGATGACACCATGCAGCCAACGAAGTCGCTGGATCTTCACTAGATGCGCTATGTCTTTTCGTTTTTTTTTTGTTTTTAGGGTAGCAGGTTAAAATCAAAATGTCAGAAACATCATCAGCGCCGTCGCACCAGTGGTATGTGGGGCATTTAGATTAGATTAGATTTGTGGGGGGTTGGACAAGTCCAAGCACTCAGTCGGTAGACCATTGTACTACACCCGGATAGAAATCAGTAGAAAGAATAGAGATGGGAAAGATAAAAAGTGGGTAGTAAGACGCGTAAATTAGTTTGAGGTCACTCTTCCACAAATCTCTTGGATTCATTGTTGAATTTTAAGAGATCCGGAAGAGGAAGAGTGTTCCGCAACCCAATATCCTAAGTCTGATTCTGGAAAATGCAGGGCAGCTAGAGAGAAAATGCTCTGCAGTGCCGTCATTCTCAAGGCAGCATAGACATATCGGGCTATCTACGACCCCCATGGTAGCCATATGCTGACCACAGACGTTGTGCCCTGTGAGTATACCCACCAGTACTCCCAGGTCCTTCCTGCTGAATTTTAGGAGAAAGGTAGCTGTTTTCCTGTTTGGTTCTTTCACAAAGCACTTGGCTACTCTGCACGAGTTCAACTCAGACCAACGACCTCTGTGGGTAGACCTCATAAAGTCCATAGTTGAATCGATGCGAAATTGACACCTAGAATGGGTTCAGGGCCTAGTGGCAAACTTGCAGAGCCTGCATGTGGGGCTCCCACTCAAACTATATTATACCCCTTTCTCTGCTGATTTCCACCCTGGGACCGTTGTAAGCATTTCATCAACGGCGGCTCCACCTGTACTATGTCTATTGACACAACCATGTACCTGCATCTAGGTCCCTCTCTTGTGAACGTATGGATATTTTACGCCAGCGATAGTATCCACTCCTCCCACTGGTTTGATAAGTGGTTCTGGAGGAAATGGAACATCGGAAAATTTGCGCTAGTGCAGTATTTACGAACTATCGTCTTATCTTCTATCTGATGTTACTGTGAGTGATTGACTCAAATGTCAGCGCTTGCCGTCGTCCTGTCCAGAAACAGTTCATCTTCATATCGTACTTGCAACTGTAGCTGCTTGCCTGGGCTGTGTCTTTGTCGTCGTAAAGGTCATACAGCTCATTGTTCCATCGCCTGCGATACTTGTCGTTTCAACGTGCAAAGGTTCAAAAAATCTTGCGCAAAAATCTTTCTCTCAAACACTCCAAGGGACGCCTCGTCGGATATTGGACGCCATATGATAGGACGGGCATGATGAGTGCCTTGTAGAGTGTTAGTTTTGTTCGTCGAGAGAGTACTTTACTACTCATTAGGCCACTTAGTCCAAAGTAGCACTTGTTGGCAAGTGAGATTCTACGTTGGATTCCCAGGCTGACATTGTTAACGGTGTTAATGCTGGCTTCTAGATAAACAAAGTAACCTGAAATAGCTCACGCGTCAACTTATCGGGTTGATATTTGATATTAATTTTGTATGAGCATTCTTCCTGTTATGAAAATCTTTCAAAGCTTCCTTCTCTGCCTTTTAAATAGTACGCCAAAGTCCATCAATGCACACAAAAGTATCTGCTGTATATGTATGTGTGTGTGCACGCTCGTTCATTTACATGTACGTATGTATTTAGTAATAAAAATCATGCCTGAGCAAGCTTTCAATTTACTGCTTCAGACAGCAAACGGAAAATGAAACGAAGGATTGCTTCCTGCATATTTGCTGCTGCCATCGACCAGCGCCAGATACAACAACAAAAGCGAAATGCAGAAGTGGTAGTAAAAGCGAAGGAGCAGTGCCCGAATAGTGGCTGGCAAGTGCATTGCACATTGATAACAAAAAGCATTGCTTTGCTGCTGAACTACAGAGACAAACAAAACAAAAAAACAAAAAAAAAAAACTATTAGCATTTGAAAAAGGCAATTATGTTGCTTTCTTTCATTTTCTTATTTTACTTATTCCTTTAGTTTTCAATTTTCTCTTTAGCATTCAACCATTGGTGGAAAAATGGCAACTGATAGTTAGTTGGGGGGGCGCTTAAAAAGCACTCCTACTTACGTACGTTTACGCACAGTTGGCAATAAAAAGAAAAAACAATAATAGAACTTTATTGTGAACTGGAACATAACACAGCATAGCAGCAGGCAGCAATTGCAGTTTTTAGATTATTTTGTCCTTTCAATGTTTAAAGCTTCCGATCTATTTTTTACCTTCCATATAAGTATGTATGTATGTGCATATGTATGCTAGTGCGTACAAGTTTTACACTTGAAAAAATTCAATTCGATTTACTAATTCTTTGTTTTTTTTCGCTCTATTTTTTCTCTTTTCATGCTTTCCATTCATCGTTTGGCCTCCATCTGCTGCTGTGGTGCGTTGCTAACGTGACTGCTCCTGTTGCAACCGCTGCCCATCGATGCTCAAACCGTCACCAATACTAACGTTGCTGTCGTCGCCGCTGCCTTGCCACTCTATCGCCTTTGATGATGCTCCAATTTTCCGTTTTGTTGCCTTCACAATCTGCCTGTCCTCTATGGTCACCATCAACTGTATGCCATGTATGTGTGTGTGTGTGTGTGTGGGTGTGTCTGTATAACCAACGCTATTGACAACTACATTACGCTATTGATGCTGGTCGAATGCGTACACGTACATTCGCACACATATACATGCGCGTGTTTTCAACTGCATGCAACTCAAACTCAAATGCCGACAATACATCTCCGTTTCCAATTTCTCGTTGAAAAATGCTTTGCACTTCCGCTGCTTGGCTGCGTCTCTGCTGGCTGTTAACACAAATTTTCTGCCACCATCACCACCACCACCACCGCCGCCACCATAACCATTACAAATGTTGTCGTCACTCATCATAACCATCGTCGTCGCCACTCCGCACACTCATCTTGCTTGGCGTACACTCAATAGCTTACAGAAAATGTCAATCGAGCGATGTGTTCTGCAATGCACCCGGCGGTTTGGCTCCATCCGACGGTAGTCGCTTGTCCGGTCCCTGTGTGCCGAAGGAGAAACGTTGTGACGGTTATCTGGACTGTCGCAATGGACGCGATGAGGAGGGTTGCACAGGCATCTCGTGTCGTTTGGATCAGTTTCGTTGTGCCAATGGGCAGAAGTGTATTGACGCTTCGCTCAAGTGTAATCACAAAGACGATTGCGGTGACAAATCTGATGAGCAGGGCTGCAGTAAGTATTCAGACGTGAAGTTATCATCATCATCGCCATCAACATTACCATCGCCATCACCATCACTATTAGCATTACAAAAGCTTCTGTACCTTAAATCATGCATGTGCATTTACGAGTGGCGAGTTGTCTAAAGGGCCGTGCGTATGTGCAGCAAATGCCATTTTTCAAGCGTTTCCTAAACAAAGGCTGAAACAAAAGAGCTAAGCTGCTCGCTGAACTTTCTCTCAAACTGTCAACTGACAATTGCCGCTTCAAGAAATTATGCCAAATATGCTTTGGTTCTTTTGGGCTACGAATGCACATCTTTCAAAATGGCCAACTGCCAACGACGCCCATTTATTTTGCTTCGACTGAGAGATTGGCTGACGTATGACGCGCCTCGGTTTTTTGTTTTGTATTCAAAACAGTTCGCCATGTTTATCCACTACGCGTGAAGCATTCCGTGTCTACTACATCGGACGAAGCGTATGCCTCGCCATGCCTCAATATCATCATTGTGGTTTTTTTTTTTTTGTAATATTTCTTGCTTCCAGATTTCCATTCAACCAGCTAACCATTTTTCACACACTGTCCCAACCATATGCACTCACAACAGCTAACCATACTTCAACTATTTTTTTAATCTCTCCAAGTTTCCACAACTAACCAAACTACGAGCCTCTGAATCATTGTAGCCACTCCCATTATTCCGTTCATACCATTCTATGCTCACTTTTCACTCTTTTCATTCTTCTTAAAGCGCATCCCACAAACGTAACTCATTCAGTTGCTCTCAGTCACGTATTACATACATCTTCACCGTCACATTGTTTTGCATTCACACTCGATTTCTCGATTCACTTACAGACTTTCCCCCCTGCCATCATGGCCAATTCCGTTGCACGAATGCCTTATGCATCCCATCCAACTTCTATTGTGATGGATATCACGATTGTGCCGACGAAAGTGATGAGGCCAATTGCACAGCAATCGCATGTCCTGATAACAAGTTCCTTTGTCCGCGCGGAGGCCCAAATGGCACACCCAAGTGTATACTAAAATCTCAACTGTGCGATGGCAAGCGCGATTGTGAGGATGGCAGCGACGAGGAGACCGCCTGCTGTAAGTTTGCCAAACGTGTGCTTTATGCTGCCTACTTTCCTCGCGTTCCCAGTGCTCCTTACAATTTGTTTACGTTTTTCTCCCCACAGCTACCGGTTCTTGCCCTGCACTCAGTTGTGAATATCGTTGCGGTCCCTCACTGACAGGTGGCGTCTGCTATTGCCCGACTGGTCAGGCGATTTCTGCCGACAACCGCACTTGCATGGATCTGGATGAGTGTGCCGAATGGGGTCACTGCGATCAATTATGTACGAATACCGATGGTTCATTTACCTGCCAGTGCGCGCAGGGCTACAGCCTTTTCAATAACTCGAAATGTATTGCGCCTGATGCCAATTATCTGCAGCTGATATTTGCGCATGATCGTGCCGTTGTACGCATGTCCGCACATGGCGGTGATCCACGTGTGCTGGCCAATGCCACTGCCGCGTCGGGTGTGGCCTACCACTACCAGCGCAATACGCTTTATTGGTCCGATATTAAGACGCGTAAGGTGCAGTCCATACCACTGGATGTCTTCAACGGTGCTATATCCCCCTTGGATCTTACCCTGCCCGGTACTTGGGCACCCGTCGCGCTGGCCGTGGATTGGGTGGGCGACAAGATCTATGTGGCCGACTTGATTGGACAGAAAATAGATGTTTTTGAATTGGGCGGTCATTGGCATGCGGTCGTATTGGGTTCAAATCTTACCAGCCCTGCAGATTTGGCGCTCGATCCAACATCAGGTCTTATGTTCGTAGCTGACGGTGGTCAGGTGCTGCGCGCGCACATGGATGGCACGCATGCGCGTTCGATCGTTTCCGAAGCAGCGTATAAAGCATCTGGCGTGACTGTGGATATCATTGCGAAACGCGTTTACTGGTGTGACTCCCTACTGGACTATATTGAGACCGTCAACTATGAGGGTAATCAACGCATAATGGTTTTGCGTGGACAGCAAGTGCCAAGTCCATCACGGCTGGCACTCTTCGAAAATCGCATCTACTGGACGGACGCCACAAAACAAGGCATCATGTCCGTGGATAAGTACACCGGCCCCACTTCCATACAAGTCACCTACAAAGCGAAGGACATACGCGAACCGAAGGGCATTGTCGCTGTACATGCGCTTAGTCAACCGCGCGTATCTAATCCATGCGGCAACAACAATGGGGGCTGCAACCACATGTGCATCGTGACGGCAGTTAAGGGTGCACCCACTGGTCTGGGTTATCGTTGCGCTTGCCACACAAATTATCAACTTCAAACTGACCTAAAGAATTGTAAACTTGTGCGCGAATTTCTCATGTACTCCCAACAGCGCTTCATCAAAGGTAAGGTGCTCGAGCCAGTTATTGAGGGCTTTAGCGACGCTATACTACCAGTGGTATCGAGACGTGCACGCTTTGTGGGTTTGGATTTCGATTCACGCGATGAGTTCATCTACTATTCGGATGTGCTGCAAGATGTGATCTATCGCGTACATCGCAATGGCACTGGACGCGAAATTGTGCTTGCCTCACAGAACGAAGGTGTCGAAGGTCTGGCCGTGGATTGGGCATCAAAGAATCTGTACTACATTGATTCACGCAAAGGTACGCTAAATGTGCTCTCTACACGTAACGTAACCTATCGACGCACGCTATTGAAGGAACTCAAACGCCCGCGCGCCATTGTTGTGCATCCAAATCGAGGTTACATCTTCTTCTCAGAATGGGACCGACCTGCGAATATTACGCGCGCAAACACAGATGGCACCAATTTGCTTGTTTTCAAGAACGTCACGCTCGGCTGGCCTAATGGTCTCTCGATCGATTTCAAAGAGGATCGCGTTTATTGGTGTGATGCACTGCTGGATCATGTGCAGCACTCTAATCTCGATGGTACTGACATCAAGACAGTCAATTCGCGCTTGGTGCGTCATCCCTTCTCCATTGTGATACACAACGAATGGATGTATATCACGGACTGGCGGCTGGATGCCATTATACGTCTGCACAAACTCACTGGCGAACAGGAGGAAATGATGGTACGCGAACCGCAAACGAACCGCCTCTATGGCGTGAAGGTATACAGTCATGAGGTTCAAACTATCGCCGACATACACCCTTGCCATGTAAACAATGGCGGTTGTGAGAAAATTTGCTTTGCTATACCGAGAAATGATTCCATGCAACCGACATTGCAGACGCGTTGCTCTTGTCCGTATGGAGAGCGGCTGGCAGAGGATCAGCGTTCATGCGCGGCGGATCCCAATGCCGAACCACCAGTGCAGCCCTGTCCCAACTCGTGGGACTTCACCTGCAACAACCAGCGCTGTATACCCAAATCGTGGGTGTGCGATGGAGATGACGATTGTTTGGACAACAGCGATGAAGAGCAGAATTGCACAAGTGAGTATTATTTGAAGGGCTTGAAACCCTGTAAAATGGTTAATAATAATTTCATTTTACCTTTTATTCGCAACAGAACCAACATGCGGCTCCAATGAGTTCCAATGCAAGTCCGGTCGTTGTATACCACTCAACTTCCGTTGCGATCAGGAGAATGACTGCGGCGACAACTCTGACGAATTCGAATGCGGTAATGTCACTTGCGGCACCGCACAGTTCGCCTGCGACAATGGCCGTTGCATACCGAATATGTGGAAGTGTGATAGCGAAAACGATTGCGGTGATGGCTCTGATGAGGGTGATTTTTGTGCGGAGAAAACCTGCGCCTACTTCCAGTTTACCTGCCCGCGCACCGGTCACTGCATACCTCAGAGTTGGGTTTGCGATGGCGATGATGATTGCTTCGACAAACAGGATGAAAAGGACTGCCCGCCGATCACGTGCTTAGCGAACCAGTTTAAGTGTGCCGATCTACGACAGTGCGTCGAGGAATCTTACAAATGTGATGGCATACCAGATTGTAATGATGGCAGCGATGAGCTGGACTGTCCGTCTATGGGTCCGAATCAATGCAATTTAGAAAAACACTTCCGTTGTAAGTCTTCTGGTTTCTGCATACCCATTGCTTGGCATTGTGATGGCTCCAACGATTGTTCCGATCAGTCCGATGAGGAGGATTGCGGTCAGATCACTTGCGCACAAAACTTCTTCAAATGTAATAATTCAAACTGCGTTTTTAAGGCGTATATTTGTGATGGCAAAGACGATTGTGGTGATGGATCTGATGAGAGTTCGTTGCATGCGTGTGTACCACCACCCTTCAAGTGTCCGTACGGTCAATGGAAATGTCCGGGAGTTAGCGAACGTTGCGTTAACATGACTTCAGTATGCGATGGCACTGCTGATTGTCCGAATGGCGCGGATGAAGGCGAAGGTTGCGATCTGGCAGAGTGTACACATCAAGGTGGTCTCTGTTCGAACGGCTGTCAAAAGACACCTTTGGGCGCCACCTGTGTTTGCCCACCTGGCTCAGAGATTGGCGAAGATGGATACACTTGCGTCGATATGAACGAGTGCGATCCACCAGGCCTCTGCTCGCAACAGTGTACCAATACGAAGGGCTCCTATTTCTGCTCATGTACAGATGGTTACCTATTAGAGCCGAACAAACACTTCTGCAAAGCGGTTAATCACTCTGCTGCTTTCCTAATCATATCTAATCGTCATTCCATACTTGTTGCGGATTTGAAAGAGCAGGGCTTGGAGCGCGTGCCAATAATTGTGGAAAACGTCGTTGCAACAGCTTCAAATATGCATACAGGCACGATTTTCTGGAGCGATATGAAACTAAAGAAAATCTCACGCTTGGATCGTGGTCAGGAACCGCAGGAAATAATCAACACCGGCTTGGACTTGGTTGAAGGTTTAGCCTACGATTGGGTTGCACGAAATCTCTACTGGCTGGACAGTAAATTGAACACGATCGAGGTTTCTGCTGAGAATGGTTCGAACCGGTTGGTTTTGGTGCGCGAGAACATCACGCAACCACGTGGTATGTGCCTCGACCCTAGCCCCGATGCACGTTTCATCTTCTGGACCGATTGGGGTGAAAATCCGCGCATCGAACGCATTGGCATGGACGGCACAATGCGTGAAACAATCATTAACACGAAAATTTACTGGCCGAATGGTCTAACATTGGACATTGCCACAAAACGAGTATACTTCGCTGATTCTAAACTGGATTTCATTGACTTCTGCTATTACAATGGCACAGGTCGGCAACAAGTTTTGGCAAGCAGTCACTACTTGCTGCATCCGCATTCGCTCTCACTCTTCGAGGATACACTTTACTGGACAGATCGCCAACTAAATCGTGTGCTATCTGCTAACAAATTTCGCGGTAAGAATCAGACAGTGGTTTCTCACCTAATCAGTCAACCACTCTCCATACACGTGCACCATCCCTCACTCCAACCACTGTACTCAAATCCATGTGAAAAGTCGATCTGCCAGCATCTTTGCTTGCTGAGTCCAAGCGCTAAAGAAGGCTATTCGTGCAAGTGTCGGCCGGGCTATCGTCTAATGAGCGAGGGACGTTGCCTGGAAGAAGAGAACCCATTCTTAGTTGTTGTAAAGGGCACGCAGATTGTCGATATACCGTTGAATGGTGGTGATGCGCGCGCTGGTTCACTCGCGCCTGTTATCGGCATTGAGAGCAGCACTGGCTTAGACTTCGATCGTAAAGGTGAAACACTTTATTGGATACAAGGGCGGGAGGATGATGATGAAAACTGCACTATATTCTCCACACCTTACGGCGGCGGTAACAAAACGCAATTCCTCGGCACTGACACCGGCATTGTTGGCTCGCCTTACACCATTGCCTTTGACTGGCTGGGCCGTAATCTCTATATGGGCAATCGCATTGCCAGTAATATAGAAGCTGTGCGTGTGGATGGTAAAATTAAGTATCGCACTATCATTCTTGCCAACGATGGTAATCAAACATCAGTTTCAAAACCGAAACAAATAGTGCTGGACCCCAACGATGGCAAACTGTTTTGGATCGATGAGGGTGGTTTTGGTGTACCAGTGAAGATTGGGCGCGTGAATATGAATGGCAACAATCCGATGATGCTGAAATCCGAAATCGATCACCCAGAGAGTATTGCTTTGGACATCGAAAAGAAACTGGTGTATTATAGCACGCAATATCCGGCATCTATCTGTGTCATGGACTACCATGGCGAAGACCATCGTGTGTTGCTTTCAGAAGAGAATGCCATTTCGCGTCCGAGAAGTTTGGGCATTTTAGACTCCCGCCTATACTATCTCGATCCTGTATACGAGAAAATTGTGCGTGTTGATTTACCACGCGGCGATAATCCCAAGGTTATAGTCGACAACGAACCCGATCTCAAGAGCATGATTATCTTCAAAAAACGCCCTATGATGCAGCATCCCTGTCAAATGAACAACGGCGGTTGCGAGCATCTCTGCATTCCCGATGATGTTTCGTCACGCACCTGTGCCTGTGGTGTTGGCTACCGCAAAGAAAACGATATTAATTGTGTGGCTTACAAGACTTTCGCTGTTGTTTCACAGTTGGATGTGACGCGCGGCTACAGCTTAACCGATAGTTCTGAGGCGATGGTGCCAATCAGCGGACCCGCCCATCACATTCTGCACGTGGATGTACTCTTCCGCGAACAATGGATCTACTGGGCTGAATACAATCGTGGCACATGGAATGGCATCTTCAGGCGGCGCCCGAATGGCACAGAGCTACAACATATCGTTAAGGATGGTATTGGCAGCAATGGCATTCGTGGCCTGACCATCGATTGGGTCGCTGGCAATATGTACTTCACAAATATATACCCACATGAAAACTATGTGGAAGTCTGTTGGTTAGACGGCAGCAACCGCAAAGTGCTCGTAAAGACCACAACCGATGCACCACGCGAACTAGCTGTTAATCCAATAAAACGTCTGCTGTACTGGATCGATTATGGACAGCACCCGCGTATTGGCAAAGCATACTTGGATGGGTCAAACTGGACACCAATGGTAACATCCGGCATATCTAATCCACGTGACTTAACAGTGGATATGATCACACACGATGTGTACTGGGTTGACTCAAAGTTGGATACAATACAAAAGATTTCGTACTCAGGCGGCAACCGTAAGATCATTCGTCGTAATTTACCCAACCCAATGGGTATTGCCATTTATCTTAGCGATGTTTACTGGGTAGATCGAAATCTGATGACCGTTTTCAAGGCCTCTAAACTATCGGGTAACGAATCGACACCCGTACGTGTGCGCACAAATCTCCAGAAACTGCGCGATATTGCCATCTATAATATAAATAATCAACCACAGGATGACGGTAATCCTTGTGCACGCCTCGGCAATGGTGGCTGTGATCAGCTCTGTTTCAGCTTCCCGCCTGAACAAACGAACCCCCCGCGTCTAAATTACCGCTGTGATTGTTCCACTGGAAAGTTGGCCGCGGATGAGCGCAAGTGTGAGGTGGTCAATGAGTATCTCGTATTCGCTACTCGCACTGAAATACGTGCGGTCAACTTGGACCCACATTCCACACAAGTGCCATTCACACCGATGAGCAATCTAACAAATGTTGTCGGCCTTGATTTTGACTTTGCAGAAAATCACATGTTTTTCACACAAATCCGTCCATGGGCCAAGATTGCCTATACGAAGGCTTATAACCCGAATAGTAATGATGTCAATGTGGTGCTGAGTAGAGGCATTAATCCTGAAGGTATCGCCTATGATTGGACACAGAAAAAGATTTACTGGACGGACAGCTCGAATAATTCTATTTATGCTATGAACTTAGATAGCACTGATCTGGTAATGATTGCGCGTGTGGAACGTCCGCGTGCAATTGTGCTGGATCCTTGCAACGGCACGCTTTATTTCACCGATTGGGGTCGTTTTGGAACATCGGGCAAGATCTTCCGCACTACCATGGCTGGATCGTTGAAACGCGCCATTGTTGATAAAGAACTCTCCCAACCCAGTGGTCTGGCGATCGACTATGATGAACGCAAACTTTATTGGACTGACGCTGTACGTGAGAAAATAGAACGTTCCGACTTGGATGGTAGAAACCGTGAACTCCTTGTGGATGCCACAATATACCCGTTCGCTATAACAGTATTCCGCAACTACATTTACTGGACTGATTTGCAGCTGCGCGGCGTCTATCGCGCCGAGAAGCATACAGGTGCCAATGTCGTGGAGATGGTGAAGCGATTGGAAGACTCACCACGTGACATACGAGTCTATAGCGCTGACAGACAGAAATGTTCTACCAACCCTTGTTTAATAAAGAACGGCGGCTGCGCGCAAAGTTGTCATCCGGCGCCAAACGGTAAAGCGGAGTGCAAGTGCGACGACGGCTCGAAGGTCGTCAATGAGGGACGCATGTGCGCGCCACGCAACAATACATGCGAGGCCAGCAAATTCTATTGCCAGAACGGCAAATGTATCTCGCGTATGTGGTCATGCGATGGCGATGATGATTGCGGCGACAACTCAGACGAAGAATCAAACTACTGCGCATACCATTCATGCTCGCCTACAGAGTTCCGTTGCAACAATGGACGATGCATATTCAAGTCCTGGAAATGTGATCATGAGAATGATTGCAAAGATGGCTCTGATGAGATCGATTGCACTTATCCACCCTGCGTGGATGGGGAGTTCACATGCGGCAATGGACGCTGCATACCTATGGCGCAAGTTTGTAATGGCGTCAATGATTGCAAAGACAATACAACCTCGGATGAAACGCACGAACGCTGCCCAACAAATACGACCTGTCCGCCGAACCATCTCAAATGCGAGAACACTAACATCTGCGTCGAACCTTATTGGTTATGCGATGGCGACAACGATTGCGGCGACAATTCAGATGAGGACCCACTACACTGTGGACAACGCACCTGCCCCACTAACAGCTTCCGTTGCCCGAACCATCGCTGTATACCAGCAACTTGGTACTGTGATGGCGATGACGATTGTGGCGATGGCGCTGACGAACCACCAGAGTATTGCAAGTCGGAGGGACGCACTTGCTTCGGTGATCTGTTCACATGCGACAATGGCAATTGCATACCCCGGATTTACATATGCGATGGCGATAACGATTGTCTCGATAACAGTGATGAGGACAGCAGACACCAGTGCAGTAAGTTACGAGAGTCGATTGGGATATAATGGACATAACATGCAATGCTATTTTTCTTTTCCTTTCCTTTTCTAGACGACCGCAAATGTGATGAAGAAACGGAGTTCACCTGCCTCGAAAATAAGGCCTGGGGACGCGCACAATGCATACCCAAGAAATGGATATGTGACGGCGATCCGGATTGCGTAGATGGGGCCGACGAGAACACAACATTACACAATTGCGCCACCCAACAGCCTTGTGGCGAGGACATGTTCACTTGCGACAATGGCCGATGCATTAATAAGGTAAGAGTGTTGAGGTTTCTCTTTAATCGACACATGCGAATTTCAACGACGTTTACTTTTTACGCTTTAGGGCTGGACTTGTGATCATGACAACGATTGTGGTGATGGCTCTGACGAAGGTAAATTCTGCAGCTCCAAATACAAGAGCTGTTCCGATCAGGAATTCACCTGCCAGAACTTCAAATGCATACGCAATCAGTATCGTTGCGATGGCGAGGACGATTGTGGCGATCACTCCGATGAAGTGGGCTGCAAAAAAGATAATACAACATGTCCCAATGGCCAATTTACGTGTACGAATGGTCAGTGTATCGATTATCATTTAGTGTGCAATAAAGTGCCTGATTGCGCCGACGAATCAGATGAACCGGCGCATTGTAATGTGGACGAGTGTGCCAAGGTGGAGATACATCAGTGCGGACACAAGTGTGTGGATACGCTAACAGGCTACTATTGTGACTGTAATCAAGGCTATAAGTGAGTAACCCCTAGAATTTAACTTGAGTGACCCCTAACTTTTAACTTTCTTTATACCCACTGTCCATAGACTCATGCCAGACGGTAAGGCCTGTGCTGATATCGACGAATGTCTTGAACTACCCGGCGCTTGCTCACAGCATTGTTCCAACACACCTGGCGGCTACTACTGCAAGTGCGACGAACGCTACTATGAACGTCAGACGGACGAGCATACCTGCAAGCGTAAGGACAACACCACGCCCTGGCTGGTATTTACCAACAAATACTATGTACGCAACATGTCGCTGGACGGTGGCCAATACAATCTGATGCACCAGGATCTAATGAATGTAGTCGCGCTGGACTTTGATATACAGGAACAGTATATGTACTTCTGCGATGTGACTGCCAAAACCATCTTCCGCGCCAAATATGGCAATGATGATGAGAAGCCCGAGCGTGAAGCAATCATACGTCACGATTCGCATGGCTTGGAAGGCATTGCTGTCGATTGGGTGGGTCGCAAGCTATATTGGCTCGATAGACACTCGAAGAACTTGGATGTTTCGGAACTGGATGGCACAAAACGCAAGACGCTCCGCAGTGGCGTTATCGATCCGCGTGCATTAGTTGTGCATCCGGGCATTGGCTACTTATACTTTACGTCGTGGCATTTGCAAGCCTACATCGCCAAAATGGGCATGGATGGCACCAACTTCACGCGCATACTAACCTGGGACGATGATATTGCTTGGCCAAACGCCTTGACCATTGATTACTTTACGGACCGCATTTACTGGGCTGATGCGCATCTGGACTATGTTGCTTATACCGATTTGGAAGGTCGCCACCGGCACGTAGTGTTATCTGGCGCGAAAGTGCCGCATATTTTCGCACTCTCACTCTTCGATGACTATCTTTACTGGACCGATTGGAATTTGAAGGGCATAATGCGCGCCAACAAATTTACTGGCCAGAATTACACAGTATTGCGTAACACCACCCACCGTCCATATGACATACATATCAACCATCCACTAAGGCAACTGCCCTACACGAACCCCTGTGGCAAAGACAATGGCGGCTGCTCACATTTGTGTCTGATTGCGCCACCGCCCGAGTCCACTTACTTTAATATTGAAGGCTACATCGAGGAGGGTGCGCCGAGCTATAAATGCGCTTGTCCCAACCAATTCTATCTGGCACGCAATAGTAAGACGTGCATAGCCAACTGCACGGCCGGTCAGCACCGCTGTGGTGGTAACGATGAGAAATGTATACCTTGGTTCTGGCGATGTGATGGAGAAAAGGATTGTAAGGATGGTTCTGATGAGCCAGCGACTTGTCCGACACGTCATTGCCGCGCCGGCACATTCCAGTGCAAGAATACGAACTGTACGCCATCAGCGACCATTTGTGATGGCACCGACGATTGCGGTGATGGCAGCGACGAACAGAATTGTGATCTGCCCTGTCCCGAGTCCGATTTCAAATGCAAGTCCAGCGGACGCTGTATATTGGATAGCTGGCGTTGTGATGGCGATGCTGATTGTAAGGATGGCAGTGACGAGGATCCGGCTGTATGTCGTAAGTACAACCTAAATTCGATTTGTGTTTTCACATAATTTTTAAATATTTATTTTTTTCTCTCCACAGACAAACGCGCCTGCGACCCAGACACGGAATTCAGCTGCAAGAATGGGCGCTGTATACCCAAACTGTGGATGTGCGACTTCGACAATGATTGCGGTGATGATTCCGATGAGCCGGCCTACATGTGCCGCCAACGCAACTGCACCACTGGTTGGCAACGCTGTCCCGGACAATCAAACTACCGCTGCATACCGAAATGGCTCTTCTGTGATGGCAAAGACGATTGTCGCGACAATAGCGATGAATTGCCCGAGAACTGTCCAAAATGCTCAACGGAGACGGACTTCAAATGCGCCAACAATCGATGCATACCAAAGTGGGTTGATGGCTCATTCTTTTATATCCTACGAAAACTAACTTTACCTATATTTCCCATCTTTCTTCTAACTTCAGGCAATGGATGTGCGACTTCTCGGACGACTGCGGAGATGGCAGTGATGAGAATGACGCCATTTGTAAGGGTAAATATCGTGAATGCTCAGAGTCGGAGTTCCATTGCGCCAATGGCAAATGCATTTCGTCGCGTTGGCAGTGCGATCATGAGGACGATTGTGGTGACAACTCGGATGAGATGAAATGTGAGGGGTATCAGTGCAAAAACGGCACCTTCCAGTGCATGTCTGGTCACTGCATTGCTTCATACTTCCGCTGTGATGGTGATCGCGATTGTCGTGATATGTCCGATGAGATTGACTGTCCCCCACGATTCCCTGGCGGACGCTACTGCCCTGAGTCACGCTTCCAGTGCAACAATAATCTCTGCGTCTCGCCCTCTGACCTCTGTGATGGCACTGACGACTGTGGTGATGGCTCAGATGAGGATGTTAAGGTGTGTACCGACTTCAATTGCGACACACTACGCCGCTTCCAATGCGCCAATCATCGTTGTGTGGCGCGCTATCAGATTTGCGACGGTGTCGACAATTGTGGTGATGGTTCAGATGAAAATAATATGACGTTGTGCGCTAACAAGCAAAAACCATGCGATCTTTACACGCAATATCAATGCGCCAATAAGAACTGCATTGAGCGCGCACAGGTCTGTGATTACTCTGATGATTGCGGCGATGCTTCCGATGAGTTAGGCTGCCACCACACAAACACCTGTTCGGAATTGACACGCGGCGGTTGCGAGCACCACTGCCACAATCTGACCGATGGCGGCTACATCTGCGCTTGTTATCCGGGCTACATTATTTCGGCGGAAAATAAGAAGCGCTGTTTGGATGTGAATGAGTGCACGACACGCCAACACACCTGCTCGCATATATGTAACAATCTCAATGGCACTTACTCGTGTTCGTGCCGCGAAGGCTTCCGATTGGCTGACAGTCAATCCGGCGTATGCCGAGCTCAGAAAGAAGACATTGTGTTAGTGTTTGCTAACGGACCAGAAATACGCGGCTTGGATGTACAGAAGCGTGAAGAATTTGATGTGATAGCAGCGGAGAAACGCATTGAAGCTTTGGATTATGACGCACAACAACAAATCGTCTTCTGGGCGGACAGTTATGATAAGACAATCAAACGTTCTTACATGGTGAATGCCTTGGATGGTCAAGCGAAGATCGGGTTTGCGCAAGATTTGAATATGAAGGGTGGTTCCAAACCGACAGCTGTTGCCATTGACTGGTTGGCATCCAATCTCTACTGGACTGAAGTGGATCGCACCGGCTCGAAACCACGCGGTCGCGTTATGGTAGCCAAAACAGATGGACGCTACCGACGTTCAATAGTGAATGCAGGACTCGAAGTACCAACCTCCATTGTAGTAAATCCACAATTGGGACGTACCTACTGGGCTGATGCAGGTTCTGCGCCAAAGATTGAAGTATCTTGGATGGACGGTTCGAAGCGTCGTCCACTCATCACTGAGCAAATTCGTCACCCTACAGGGCTTACCATTGACTACTCACAAGAGCACATCATTTATTGGGTGGATACGAAATTGAACACCATCGAATCAATGCGCACCGATGGCTCGCGTCGCAAGATGATAGTGAAAGGGGATCAGCTGCGACATCCCATCTCTTTGGATGTCTTCGAATCGACAATGTACTGGGTAACACGTGACTCTGGTGAAGTGATACGTCAAGATAAATTCGGACGTGGCGTACAGGTAATCATACATCGTAATCTTGTCAATCCGTCCGGCCTTAAGGTCTACCACGAACAACGTTACAATACATCGCTGCGAAATCCTTGCTACGAGTCCAGCTGCTCACATTTATGTCTACTTGTGCCTGGCGGGCATCGCTGCGCTTGTCCGGATAATTCTGGTCTGCTACCATCGCATCGCAGCACCGCCGAAGTGATCTGTGATGCCGCAGCGGAGCGACCACGTCCCGCGCCACGTATTTGTCCATGCCAGAATGGCGGTCTTTGTCGCGAAGATGAACGTGGCGATTTGTACTGTGAATGCCAGCCTGACTTTAAGGGCGATCACTGCGATCGCAGTGTGGCAGGCGCATTCGGACATGGTGGCACCAATGTGACGGCAGTTGTAGTACCCATAATGGTGATACTGCTGGTCTTGCTGACGGCGGGTGGCGCGTGGTACGTCATACGCAAAAAGCCATTGTAAGTAACGGAATAAAGTTTATAATTGCTTGCTATGTTTATTAAAAACATTTTTTCGTTTCTTCCTTTTCCTCTTAGTGGTAAATTGGCGCGTCTGCCCACATTAACATCATCACAAAGTGTTACCTTCCGCCACGGCACAAATGTTGAGTTCAACGCTCCAGGTTTCCCTGGTGGCACAACCGCTGGTCCGTCCAACGATGTAGCTCCTATTGAGGGTTATAATCTACAGACTGTGAATACGGCTAAAACGCGCGATTTCTCGAATCCCATGTACGATGCTGTGCAGTCGGGCACCAACACCGATCCAAGCCTGAGCAATGGAACAGGTAATTTTATGGGCAATAACTGTGTATACTCAGCTATAAAGGGTGCTAATAATAGCGATCATATAACGGAACTATTCGTATGAACTGATTTTTGTGCCTTCCTCCTAAAGATACCACCTATGTAGTATCTCTTAATGGTCTGGCGATGTAAAGAAATGTTTCAAACTTTTTGACTTCAAATGCCGTAACCTTGAGATCGTCGAAAACCATGAAGCAATGTAAAACGTCTAATTTTCACGCTGTCTGGGTCACCTTGAGCTGTTCAATAAATCGGCGATGTCCGCTTTGGAAAAGCTGCTTCTTATTTTAGAACAAATTCTAAAGAAAGAGTACTCAAAAGCATATCTACAGCCAACCAGAGCTGTTGATATAATTGAGAAACTTTATTGGATTTAGGTTGGCATACTGCCCCAGGCTGTCGAAGAAGATAGCTCCCAGTGACCTTAGTCTTCTAGCTGCCAAATCCGGACATTTACAGAGATAATGCTCTACAGTCTCCTTCTCTGAAAGGTCCCCACAGCTTCTGCAACGGGGATTAAATGGTAACCCTAGCATTTCCGCGTGTGTGCCAATCGTCTAGTGACCGGTAAACACAGCTAGGAGTTTGGAAATTGAATGGCGAGGAGCCCAAAGAACTTTCTGAGCCCTTCGTATTTCGTATTGGGGCCAAAGGGTTTTCGAAATAGCACATGAAGAAATGGAGCCCAATCTTTTCTGCGCTTTCCTGAGAAATAATTTGTGCAGGTCCCTTTTACAACTGTCAGGGGGATGCTGATGGCCGGGTAGGAGGTCTCTGAGGCCAATTCAGTTCCCTTCCTGGCAAGCTCATCAGCAATTTCATTTCCCTCCATGTTTCTATGTCCTGGAACCCAAATCAAAAAAATGTTAACTGCACACCCAAGAGATTTAATCTCTTCTTAACATAAGTTTACTAATTTCGTTCTGCACCATGGTGTCGTCAAAGCCTTAACGCGGCTTGACTACCAGAGAAAATGTTAATATCTCCCTCGCTCCCGCGTTCCTTAAGCACTTTGCATGCCTGCAAGATCGCAAAGACTTCTGCTTGAAAAACACTAGCAGTGTTCGGCAGTTTAAAGGAGATAGATAAATTGGCTGATTTAGAGAATATCCCTGCTCCGACTCCCGATTCCATCTTGGAACCGTCAGTGAAGACAGTGAAGACCGAAAATACTACCATGTCCCTTGAGAGATTGTCTCCAGAGGCCAATCTCCTTTAACCTGATTGCACTTTGAGCTGCGATGGAAATGACGGAAAAGTCGATGGGAAGTAAGTGCAAAACTACTTTAAGGGCAGCACTGGGACAAGTTTTACATGCTCCGGTGATGCCAATACATGCAGTCCTTTGCACCCTCCCCAGTTTAGTGATATTATAGCCCTTCCGAAGAGCTTCCCACCAAACCAGGCATCCATAAGTTAAAATAGGCAAAACCGCCCTGCGGTGTACCCCTATGTATGAATCTAGTTACTCTAGCCCCTCCTGTCACATCATTTATTTCCCTACCACCAAGCAGGGACGATATCCAGAGGTAGATAGGCCTTTCTACCCCTATCCTATTTAGAGCAGTTACAATTCACTTAGCCGTAATTGTTTTCCCTCCAGAGATTTCTCTACGGTCCCTACTACCTTATGTAAAGCTGACTCGGTAGATTTCCTTTTCAGGTAAGCGTATTGGGCTGAAGAAAGTCTGGTTTCAAAGTGCTCACGGATGTTATAGTCGATCACTCTTTCAAACACCTTGAGAATAAAGGAGGTAAGACTTATAGGTCTGAAGTCCTTGGCCAGGACGTGGCCCCTCCTTCCTACCTTAGGAATGAAGACCACGTTGGTTTTCTTCCAGCTTGCTGGAACGTGGTTTAGCGAAATACACGCCAAAAAGATCTTTTGAAGAGCGGGAACCACCAAGGCTTTAGTCTTCTGAAGCATTACTGGCATGATACCATCGATACCTGGAAATTTGAAAGGGGAAAAGCTCTCGATTGCCCATTTGCTATCAGTAAAAAAAAAAATATTTTAATTTGTTTGGAAGAAACCGCAGTACTTGCGACACCGAGCCAGGTTTTCATAAAAAAAGTGGCTTAATTACATATATGATCACAAGTGTATGCGCACATCTTTTACATCCACACTAATGCTCTTTCTGTTCTCTTCTCATGCTTCGCAGGCATTTACGAAGTGCCACATGATCCCTCCAAATCGAAACCGATTGGTCCATTCACCGAGCCCGTCTCGGCCATACTCGCGCCCAGCAGCATAACACACAAATCATCACCGCAATTGCAATTGCGTACCAGGGAACTGGATCCATCAGCGGATACCGGCAAGGATACGCAATACCTTGTTGAAGAGGACAAGTCTGAATGCTGATATAAAATTACATAAAACGAAATCCATCAAAATTACCAACACCACCACCACAAAAGCAGCAACAGCAACAACAACAACAACAATAACAAATCAAATGTAACGAATACATATTCCAACTATTGCATTGTAACTAAAACGAAAACAAAAACTAAAAGAAAACAACAAACAGACAGATTTACTACGCTTTAGAAAAAAAACAAAAACAAAGTAACGAAAACTGCTTGTAAATTAAAAATTTATGTATGAAATGAACAACCAAAAGTTGAAACAAAAAATAATAATTAGAAAGTAATTAGGTAAAAAATCAACAAAAACAACAACAACAAAAGCAAAACAATGCAATTAAAACATATTTTTAACCTTAAAAGCAGCAAACTTTTTCTAAATTTTTGAACACCGACTACAAAAACTGCAACAACAACAACTGAACGGTTTATTAAACGTTCTGCTTTTACGAATTTTACAATGTAAGTGTTTGTGTAAGACGAATTGCACAGAAGAAGCAAAAAACAAAATACAAAAACTACAACAAAAACAAAAATAAGAAACTTGAAAATCACAACACCGTTAGCTAGACATATCCTTTTTGTGCGAATGCCTACAATTCAGCTGATGTATGTATGTATGTATGTATTTACATACTCGTGCATATGTATGTGTGCGCTGCTGGCGAAAACGCGGCTAATAAAATGAAAGTGAAAATGGAAATGAAAATGAAGCAAATGCAAATGCAAATGCGAAAAGAGCGAAAACTACTAATGCAATTATTAAATATTAAGTTAAATTATGTGCATATGAATATTTTAATGAGTAAATATTAAAAACTTAAACTTTATTTAGGCCACTTGTTTTACTTTATTCTGTTCTCTTTTTTTGTTTTTTTTTAACCCACACTTCCACGCTCCCATGCCACTGTAATACTATACATTCCAAAGCAAGCGTTGTGCTGTATTTTACAATCCACAATCAATTACCTTTGTGACTATTTTGAAAAACGAAAAATATAACAAAAACAAAAACAACAACACATCACATTTTGCTTAGTGTTGAGGATATCGTATACAAATATAAACATAGTTATACATATATACACGTGCATATATTTTTCTGATTGCTAAATGACAATATTACCACAAAAACAATGCGAAAAAATGCTAATTTGTATTTAAAAAAAAATATATATATATATAGATATATATATGATAATGGCGAAAAACCAAGCTGAAAGATAATAGAGAAAATGTAACGCAAAAAATTAATTAAAAAATAATTTTAATTTAAAAAAGTTGCATATACTAAATGTATGTATGTACTAAAGGCGCGTAGAGGTATACTTATATATAAATTTGCAATGAGAGTGTTTAAAGTATATTTCCATATATATTTTTCTATATTAGGCAGGCGAATGAAGTGCGTCAAGCAAAACGAAAACGGAAACGCAAAAATAGTGAAAAAGTAAACAGAAAAAAAAACATAAAAACTCAAAAGCAAAAGCAATCTATGAAAAGCAAAACAAAAGTAAACAATTTTTATATATATATTTTAAAATGTTTTAGATTAGTGCAAATGAGTAATTAAAAAGCAAAAAACAAAAAACAAAACAAACAGTTAAAGTTAGAATGCGTCTGCTGGCCTAAAAAGTTGAAACGAAAAGGGGAAATATTCACCACGTATGGCGAGAGCAGCTCCCGAACGGCGTATATGATTTATGTTATTGCTAATTATTGATTTATTTAAAACAAAAACAAAAAGAAAAACAAAACACACCTTATTCATTAACTATTATTAATATTGATAAATATATATTTGTATGTATATGTATGTACGTTATACACTTTTTTATTATTATTGCATATATTCACGCAAGAAAAGCAAGATTAGCATGAAGAAAAAAGTTGAAAGTTGAAAGTTGAGAGTTGAAGTTGAACAGCAAGAAAGTTTAAGTGAAAGCAAGAAGACGGAGGAAATATTGGAAAAAAAACAAGAAAACAAAATGAAACAAAAAATGTACCGTTGGCAAAGTTAACGCATATAAGTTGTGTAATGTAATGCAATAATAATTATTATAATGTTTTTGTAACTTTATTTCAAAATATAATACATATTTAGTGTCAAAGGTTTTCCAATTAAGTTTTAATGAAAAGTGAAAAGCGCAGATCTGTAGCCTACTTTTTGCAGCCACTTTCGTATTAAGAACAAGCAAACTTCTCTTCCACTAACTTTTCCTCGTATTCACTGTTATCTGTATGTATATTGTTTAAAATATTCTTGAAGGAATTTTAAATATTCAAAACTCAAACTAAAAACTTATTTCTATAATTTAAAAAATAAAAGAAATTTTCAAAAAATAAAAATTTTTTTTTGTATTCATTCGCATATGCTCAACCAATGGCTTTGTCATCAAAAAAAATTTAACTAAAACTCAAAAAACTTGGAATAAACAATTTTCTTTCATAAAAAAGCAAAATTTAAAACCCATATGAAGTTCATAGATCCGTGAAATTTTAACGAAAAAGCAAAAAACTTCGAATAAACAATTTTTTTTCATAAAAAAAACAAATTTAAACCCCTAAAAGTCCATGAAACACAAAATTTTTTTGTTTTATTTTTTAAATTATTACAACAACACTCTAGAACACAATTAAAGAGAAAAACAAATTTAAACCCCTAAAAGTCCATGAAACACAAAATTTTTTTGTTTTATTTTTTAAATTATTACAACAACACTCTAGAACTCAATTAAAGAGCTTTTTCATGAAACACATTTGAATTTTTCCAAAAACAGCAAATTCAAATTTTTAATGTTTTTTTCATATTTTATAAATCAAAAAATAAAAATCCGAAATGCCCATGAAATGCAACTAAAATTTTCAGAAATAAAAATAACATTTAATAAATGTTTTTTAAAACTTTTTGAAATCATTGCAACATTCCAAAACTCAATTAAAACATTTTTTTATGAAAGTTTAAATTACAAAAAAAAAAAAAAATGGGAGTAAATAATTTCTCTAAGTAATTTTTGCAAAGATGTTTTTCTATATTTTCTATAAAAAAAAATTAAAGACCAAAACGTCCATGCAGCACCCTTGAAGCGATTTTTTAAGGAAACAAATTTAAGTAAAAAAATTCCGTAATTCTCGTAATGAAAAAAACCTTTTAAAAACCTGTAATGTCCATAATAATTTTTTCTAAATAATTTCAGAAATTAAAATAATTTTTTTCAAAAAAAATTCAGAAATTAAAAAATTTTTTTCTAACTAGTTTCAGAAATTAAAATAATTTTTTCCACATAATTTCAGAAATTAAAATAATTTTTTCTAAATAATTTCAGAAGTTAAAATAATTTTTTTCAAAAAAAAATTCAAAAATTAAAATATTTTTTTCTAAATAGTTTCAGAAATTAAAATAATTTTTTCCACATAATTTCAGAAATTAAAAGAATTTTTTTCAAAAAAAAATTCATAAATTAAAATATTTTTTTCAAAATAATTGGAGAAATGAAAATAATTTTCTCTATATAATTTCAAAGTTAAAAGAATTTTTTCTAAATAATTTTGTAATTATTGCAACATTCCAAAACTTAATCAAAGGATGGGTTTCATGGAGCACATTTCAATTAAAAATAAAAGGAAATTAAAGAAAATAATTTTTTTAAAATTTTCATTGCAACGTTCCAAAACTCAAACTTAAAGACTAATTCCATAAAACTCATTTAAATGTTTCAAACGAAAATTCAGGTAAATAATTTGGTTTAAAAACACATTTTTTCATAGTTTATAAGAAACAAATTAAACACCCGAAATCTTCACGAAACACACTTAGAATTTCAGAAACAAAGTTAACGGTCAACAAATTACTTTTAAACTTTTTTTTTTAATTTATTGCGACATTCCAAAACTCAACTAAAGCAGCTTTTTTCCATGAAAAACATTTATAGTAAACAACAGTTATGTTACTAAATAATTTCATTTCAAATTTTTTTTTTTTTTTGATAAAATGCAAGATTCCAAAACTCAACCAAAAAACTTTGCATTGAAAAATTTTAAATTTCAAACTTTCTTTAAATTTCTTACAACATTCCAAAGCTCAAACTAAAGGACTAAATTCGGGTAAATAATTTGGTTTAATAAATTTTGCAAATAGTTTTCTTCATATTTTCTAAAAAACAATTAAGGACTCGAAATGTTCACAAACCACACTTGGAATGTACAGAAATAAAAGTATCGGCAAAAAAATGGTGAATAAACTTTTTTTGAATTTATTACAACATTCCAAGGCTCAACTAAAAAACCTTTCAGTTAAAAATTTTCTTTAGCATTATTACAACATTCCAAGGCTCAACTAAAGCGGCTTTCTCCCATGAAACACATTTAAATTTTAATTAATAGTTAATTTTCTACAGTAATTTTAGAGAAACTATTGCGACATTCCAAAAGCCTACTAACAGACGTTTTTTTTTATAATTTGTACAAAAAATAACTAAAAATATTCATGAACTAAACTTCAAATTTTCAGAAAGTAAAATATTAGCAATAAAGTTGTTTTAAATATTTCCGAAATTATTGCAATACCTCAAATCACCAAAAAAACAAAAAAAGCATTATTACAAGTAAATCTTTTTTAGTAAATATTTATGAAATTATTGCAATATTCCAAAAATCAACAAAAGTATGTGTTTTCATCACAAAAAAGGCAAAAAATAAATTTAAAAACCCAAAATGTTAAAAACTTTGTATTTCAAGACATTTTAAATTTTAGAAAATATGTAATTTTTTATTTAAAAAATATGTTACATTTAACCAGCACTTTTTGTTGACAGCCAACGGCCTCTGAATTAAAAATGCAAAATAAAATTAAAAAAAATAAATCCAAAAATAGACAAATTTCAATTAAATAACTAAAAAAGAGGAACCAACCTTTAACTTTATATTTTTCTATTTTTCTCATTTGCAATACTAAGTTTTCTGTTTCCTGTTAAAGCAAAGCTTTTCTTTAGTTTTTAATTCGATAAAATGAAATATAAAAAATATGAAATATGTTTTTTAAAAAGAAATATTGAAATTGTATTACAAATCTGTGCTTCCTTTCATTTAAGAATGTTAGCATAATTTAATACTAGTAAAGAGAAATAAATATTAAATAAAAAAGGACAATTTGTTGAAATAATAAAAATGTGTTTCTTTTTTCCTTTTTTGTACTTTATACGAAACGAATTACTCGCACAATGGCTTCACTTTCTCAAGTCAGTCGGTCAATGCAAATGCAGTAAATTTCTAACACAGTTTGGAATACACTTTGGTAGACACCAAAATTCTGCTTTCCCGCAATTCTGACAAGCGCGCAGAAAGATGCAGCAAGCAACTTTTTCTCATGCAGTTTGACCGTTACTGCAGCACCAACAATTTCAGAAGGCAATTTGAGCGGCACTTATGTGCCGAAACTTGGATCATCATTTTGGGTGACGATGTACGGACTCGACACTGGACTCTATACATCTGAAATTAGAAAAGTGACATGGAAATAATTAACCTGCAACTGAAACTGAACTTTAAAATATTAGAGGGAAAATAGCAAGGACGTAAACTTCAAGAAAATAATAAGCAAAAACCGACCCGTATTGTAAAAAGACGAGTTAGGGGATGTTTGCTATTTAGCCAACCACCCAATCTGTGTGGTGTACATTCAGAGGCGGTTGCAGCTGAAGAATAAAATGTCTGGTGTACCTTGATCACAAAGTTCCCCGAACAACCGCCAGATGACGCTCCAAGTCAGCTGATTTGAGTTCTGTTACGTTTTTGTTAGGTTATCACGCCTTTGATTAACATTCCAACCGGAATTTTATCGCCATTGCTTGACATTTGCAAAAGTTACGCCGTCTTGAGTAAACCTGCCTATGCACGTGCTTTCGATTTTTTATAGTTTTAAAAATGGATTTGAATTGGCAACCGCGAGTGTGTATTAAGTCTCCGTTAAAAATAGATTCACTGGTGCAAAAACCTTATCAATTTTGGGAAACTGTTTCGGTAATGATACCCTAAAGAAAATGACCGTTTACGAGTGGCATGAACGCTGCAGAGAGATCGTGAGTAAATCGAGGTACACTAACGTAGGGACAACCCGTCGACATCGAAAAGTGATGAAAACATCAGTAAAGTGAAAGAAAAGTCACAAAGAGATCAATAACCGCCAATTAACCATAAGTGAGCTGGCAGAGGAGTTGAACATTGCTTGTGGATCCGCTCAGGACATTATATCATAGATAATGATTTTGGTATGCGCCGTGTTGCTGAATTTCACCTGAATTTCATGCAAAGAAGGGCGTCGATATCGCCAAATACATGTTTTCCTAGGCTGAAGCCGGCCCAACATTCATCACACGCATCATAACTGCAGATGCTAGCTGGGTTTATGGGTACGACACGCAATCCAGACATCTGACCAGTGAGTGGGGAGCTCCAAATGAATCAAGTCCAAAAAATCTACGTCGTTTTCAGTTAAAAACCAAAGCGATGCTCACGGTTTTTATGGACTACAACGATATTTTGCCAGAATGTCAAATCAAGTCAATTAATAAGTACTATTATTTGGGCGTTATGAGACGTTTGCGTGAAGCAATTCGTAAAAAAAAAGGATTTGTGGGAAAACAACTCGAGAATTTTGCACCGTCGCCCCGTGCCACCGTTATTCGTGAATTTTTGACCGAAACAAATATCATCCAACAGGAATCGAATTCACCTGATATGGCTCCCAGTCAATTTTTTCTGTTCGATCGAGTCCAAAAACCACTAGGGGGAACCACTTCGGCGCTTCAACCGCCGAAAGAAGTAATGGAAAGATCGAAGAGGACTCTGATTGTTATACTGAAAATAGAGTTCCAGAAATTTTTTGAGAGTTGCATCAAACGTTGGCATATGTGATTTACAGTTTATGGGGAGTACTTCGAAGGCGAAAATATCACTTTTGAAGAATAAACTTTTATTTTAATTTTCTGAATATATTCTGGGGACTTTTTGATCAAGATGGTATTTCGATAATGTAAGGGTGAGCGATGGGCATTTTTGTGGGCATAGAGACTATCAAAATACCTGGTTTTGGGAAACCGAAAATCCTCCTTTCCTTTATGGGCCAACACTGCTCCAAAAAAAAGTATTCGGTTTTCACCCCGAACATGCAATTGGGTCATACTTTCTTGAAGACGCCAATGGAACACAACACCCCTGTCACTGGCAAACGATATTGAACGCGCTCCTTATACCAAAATGCGATGAGTTAGATAGAGTTGATGATTATGTGACACCAGCAAAAAGGTGCCACTGTCCACACTTCGTGAGACACCATTTCGAAGAATTTTTTGAATTATAATTTTTATTTTATTCACGAAGTATATAAAGCAACAATTTTTTTTAGAAGGAAATCCTAACTAACTACCGCAGGACTCACTCACTTCCAAAACCAAATTCGCAATTCCAAGCATGCCGTCGTTTGTCCAAATTTTATCAGGCGCCCAGAAAATGTTCAGCTAGCAACAGCGAAAGGTAAGTTTGAGAGGCACTGTATTAACCAATTAGCGGTTAATACACAGGGTGGCGCAGTTTCAGCGGCACTACTGAGATTTAAAATTTAAAAGTTCTGCACAGTTTAGGCGGCACTTTGGGCAGACAAATAGTGATTATCAGTTTCCATAACACTGTGGTGGCTACATAATGCTGCCACCAGGGCTTAATTTATAAAAATCCGATTAAAGCTTTAATTCAATGAAGAAGTAATTAAACCATATTTAAAGAAGATAATCTTTAATACAAAGACAAAATTTTTTACTATGTAAAATTACAATAAATTAAATATTTCATTTTATCCTCTCTTTTATTGCGAAAATACCACTTTTCTTAATGCAAACTTTCTTCTTAACTAAATTTCAGATTCTCTCTCTCTCTTCTGCCTCTAAATAAATTAGTTTACAGGTTGGTTAGTTTCGTGGTGAGTATTTAACATATATTTTGTTTCATAAATAGATAAAATGGACTAAAAACATGATGAAATAAAAATTAAACGTATTTCATCAAAAAAAATCATTGAACCAACCTGTACAAAAGCAAATTACCGCGAGATAAGCCTGCTTAACATATACAGGGTTGCCCATATTCGACAGACCCGACGGATTTCGATGACTCTTTGGGCCCATTCCAATCGACGAGGCTTGTCCGCAGGCAACAATCTTTGCGTAAATAGAATCTTATACGGAAATAAATGCAAATCAATGCGGATAATTCATTGTAAAGTTTTTTTTGGCCTCTTTGGATTAGAAAGAGCATCACCAGTCGAAAACCTTTCGTACAAACGTTTAAGTCGCCTTTGATAGCATGGATAGAAATCACTTCTACCACTTGGGTATCCCCGCAAAACTAATAAGGCTGTGTAAGATGGCATTGCGAACTACCACAAGCGCCGTCAGAATTGGAAGTAACCTCTCCGAGCCGTTCGATACCAAGCAAGGTTTCAGACACGGCGATTTTCTAACTTGTGACTTCTTCAACCTCTTCCGCGACTTCGACATTATCGGCGAAACCAACCGCGCTGTATGCTCGGAGTACTAAAGTTTAAAGAGAGAGGCGAGCAATGTGGGTCTTGCGGTGAATGAGGGTAAAACAAAGTACCTGCTGTCAACACACGGGGATTGTTCGCGTCTTGGAGAATAGATCAGTGTTGACAAACAACAATTCGAAGTTTTGCAAGACTTTGTCTACCTTGAGACCAACATTAACAACGGAAATGACGTCAAACTGAAGATCAAACGGAGAATAACTCTTGCCAAGAGGTGTTACTTTAGGCTCAGCAGGCAACTGAGAAGTAGAGCTCTCTCTCAAAGGACTAAACTGGCAATCTACAAAAGGCTCATCACTCCCATTCTAATATATGCCGCAGAAGCATAGATGATGTCAACAGCGGATGAAAAAGTTTCGGGAACCTTCGAGAGAAGAGGTTTACGTAAGATCTTTGGCCCCTTCCACGTTAGTGAGGAGTACCGCGTACGGTGGAACAACGAGTTGTATGAACTGTAAAGGGACATGGACATAGTTAAGCGTGTAGAAAGACAGCATCTAAGCTACGGCTTGGCCATGTCACCCGTATGAAAGAAGACGAATTTACGACACGGCACCCCAAAAGAAGGTTGTTTGTGCATCCATCAGTTTAACGTTTAGCTCGAAACACAAAAGGATCATTGAGGAGCCCATTCACAATAGTCGCTGACTTTTGAAATGCAACCCTCAAGGCGTATCTAATAGAAGGTGGTGTCATTAGAGTAGTTGATTTCCTCTTCTTCCATTCGCTTTTAATTTAGAAATGCCAGTAAAACAGAATGCAGGAAAATTGTTGTTGTGAATGCGCGACAAACTAATTGTATCTGGTTGTCATTCAAACCATTCTGCTATTCAGTTTTCCTTGACAGTTCTTATTAAAAACAAAAGTTGTTGTTGCTCAAATGCCACCACCTTAAATAGATTCGCTTTGGAAACACTAAGGGGACCGTATATGTGCTTTTAACTCAAACCGATTATATAGGGTCCGCCATATAACTTTACGGAACTAAAAATGCTATAAAAAAGAAATTACTCAATACTTTTTCAAACTGTTTTTTTTTTTATTTTGAAGTACAATCCTTCCGGTTAATGATGGAACACAACTTCATTCATATGGCTGCCTCGGCTAACCATGCTACCCCATACTATCGGTCCAATTTTTCAACACATTTTCGATTGTATGCGGCTGTATTTCAGCTATGACATCGCGTATGTTGGTCTTCAGTGCATCAACTTTTGCTGGTTTGTTGGCATAACACTGGTCTTTAACGGCACCCCAAAGATAATAATCTTTTCGCTAAGCATTAGCAGGTGGGCAATAGATGAAGCAACTGGTTTAAATAAGCGCTGCTAAGATAGCGCTGGAATAGAGCTGCGTAAAATTAAATTTGTTTTTAAAATAGTGAGTTAAGCCAATTTTATGTCAGTCGTACTCGCTAGCAGCGAATCTTGTTCGATAACTTTGTTATTGCTTTCACATGCAAATTTGTCGTCAAGTGAGCCGAGCAGAGAGATAGCGAGCAGAAGTAACAAATAGAAGAGGTCTCATACCTCGCTGCGCTTTCACGGAGGTAAAACAGCGAACTACAATAAATGGCGCTCACTCTCATCAACGTAAACATATGGCCTCTGGTGACGGTCAAGCATTGTTTGACAAGAACTTTATATGTGTGCGTGTCGGGTGCTTGACGCTAATATCTAAAATTTTTGATTTTTACCGACAACAAGTATGTGTGACACGACGCCACCCGACTGCACTAACACATACAAAGCTCAGTCAAGCATGCTGTATCGTCACCAGAGGCCAATACGCCCGTATCAATGGCACAATGAAACAACGATCTACGATACTTCGGAACGGAACGTTGGTGAGAATTCATTTACATAGGGCTCTCATTGATTTCATCGTGTCAGCTGATACGCGCGCACGTTGGCGTTGGTGAGTGTGAGCACCATAAGCGGAGTCGACTGTAACAATCAAAACATATGGTAGCATGGCAGTTTGAGTCACACTGGGACAGCGCTGCAGCAACTCCTTTAATATGATAGTTGAGACTTGCTTGAGTGTTGCTTGCTTTTAGGCAGCGGTTATACAAAGTGGTCGGAGTTAGAGCCGCTTGCTTTCGATATTTCCGGGAGTGAAAGTATAGGCAACCTTCACCATTATTTTTTAAAGGAATTGTTGGATATCTAAAAAAGTTAATTTAATTATAAGTATGCACATAATTCTAAATAAAGTTAACAACTTAAAAGGATACTTACAATTTAACTTAAAAATCTACTTATGTACATATAAAAATTAAAATGTGCTGCAGCAGAATAGAAATGTGCACCCGAATGCAAACGAGCTGCGTATAAAAATTTCTGCTTCACACCTACATAAAGTTGTTTATATTTTTTTCGCAATTTTCAAAACATATGAGAATATATTTTTTATTTATAAATATTTTCATTTTAAAATATCAACATTTCAAAGTCCAGTCAGTTTTAATCTACTTTTTCTACATACATATTTTTTTTGTTTTTTAAGTTTTTTAGTAGAGACTCGCTTGCAATTGGCAGTTCGTTAAACTTATATTATTAACAAAATTTTTGGTTGAGTTCCAATAAAACTCTCCTGCACTCACATGCCATCTATTTCTATTTCTCTAGCTCAAGCTCTCATTTGCGCAAGCTTTTTGGATACCACCCAGCCCCATACATATTTGCTAAGCATTATAAGCAGCTGGCTGAGAGAGCATACTCGTACATTTGAAGAGCGAGCATGTGATTGAACATTCTTGGGACCGCCATAGACTTGAATGTCCACATTCTCGCCAGTCTGGCTGGAGCAATCGTAGTGCGTGGTGGGTACTTAAGTGGTATTGCTTTTTTTTTGCCATTTCATATTTACCTATACATATTTAAGAACAAATTATTGTTGGTGCAAATCTTACAGCTATTTAGCAACACTTAATTGTGTTTCGAAAAAAAAGTGAGTGCCGTTGAAATTCTAAAGCAATTTTCTAAATGCATGTAAATGGAAAAATTAAACAATCAATAAAAAGTGAAAAATAGCAGAAGTAAAACGAGTAAATATAAGCAATAGCAAATATTTGTGTAAAAAACAAAAGAAAACTACAAACTGAAAAGAAAAATAACAAATAACAATACCTGCAAGTCATGAAGAATAATGAAATGGGAATAAGTGCATTTTTTGTTTAGTGTAATTGCTAGCCGACGGCTCAAAATGAAAATCAAACAAAAACTTTCGCATCAAGCTGCATTTGACCCACTTTTAGGTGATGGTCGCATGGCGCAGGTGGGGTGTCCATCTGCGAGGTGTGCAAGTGCATAGAAACGCACATTGGCATTGAGATGGCGGCCATATGTACTTCTTTTTTCATATTGGCGAACGTCGCAAAGCCGGCATTGACATTTCTATGTGTGCTCATTAGAGTATTTCGCTAAATACTTGCACACACAGACGTAGTTCATTTTTCTTTTTTGGTTTTCTTTGCGCCGAAGGCTGGCCAATTCATTTTTCGTTGAAAAGTTAAATAATAATTCAAGTTAACTAATAAATATAAATTGCGAGATGGTTTTTTTCTTTTGTTTTTGAGAAGCTCAAAAAGGTAAATAGTATATTCACGATGAGTGCATACACACGCATATCCGTATTTGTATACACATAAACACATATTCATGCACACGTGCATTAACTCGTTTTTATTCTTCTTCTTATACTTCAATATTTTCCTCCCTTGTGGTTAACAAATATTTGGCGTATTTCGGCATGCGTTGCGCAACTCATTCACAATTGTTTATGAAACAGCGAGAAACGAATGTCAAGAAGCATTGATAAGCTGAAGACCTCATCACTTTTGGACACCGCACCGCACCGCAGTCAACGAATTGAGGCGAGAGACTCAAGAAAGTGCGTTTGTGTAGAACAATTAACGGCATGTACATACATACATGCATACATATGCACAATAGGGTGCCTCACTAACCACATAAAAATTTTATTTATTTATTTATATTAATTACAATATAAATTATAATTCATTAAGCTCTAGCTGCCAGGGCTATCAGCTACATAAAAAATTGGTACTGTTTTTCACTCGGGATTATAAAATTCATTATATTTAAAGACCTCCACTAAAGTATTTGGGAAAATTATTAAGTTTTATGTGAGCTGAGATAATAAAACAGTTTAAGTTTAACTTTTAGAGTACGGAGTGGGTCGCTAAAGATTAGTTTTTCTTTAATAACTTCGTAAATAATTTCTTTCTCTCTTTTCCCCTTTAGGTTGTCGAGTTTTATTTTAAATCCTGTATAAAAACTTATTAGTGGCATTCTATTATTAATTAATTTATAATTATAAGGTAAGTTTTCCATTTAGGCAACCCAAGTTACCCCACTCCGCCTTTATAAAGGGTGGTTAAGTTTCAAGTTTTTTAGGGAATTATTATCATTTCTCGTTATTATGATAATATTGGTATGGTTCAATTACGTGTGGAATAAAACATCGGCCAAATGGCCGCCGCGGCCTCGACATGACACCTCCATCCGATGGTCCAAATTTTCGATAACGCTGAGCCATAATTGAGGTTCTATGCCGTTATTGTGCCGAATTATCTCATCCTTTAGCTATTGAATTATTGCTGGCTTATCGACGTAAACCTTTTCTTTCAAATAACCCCAAAGAAAGAAGTCCAACGGTGTCCTTGACGTTTAGGTGTGGTTCACATTCAACAGCGGCCCTTGAAATTTAACCACGCTTTATTATAAAATAGACTCGGTACTCTAAGGGTTAAAAGGACTGTGTAAAAATGTAAAAAAATTCTTTCAAGGGAATCAAAATAATGAGATTTTTAAAATTTCCGGGAAGATAGGTTTAAAGACAATTTGAATAACTCGGTCAAATCTTAACCGATAGAGAATTATAAGGCATCATTGCAAAGGCATTTTCTCGCCGTTTTCATTATATATATAATATATATTTGGCGCGTACACCCTTTTTAGGTGTTTGGCCGATCTCCTACTCCTATATGTGATGTGCGTCAAATGGAGGGGCCTACAGTTTCAAGCCGACTCCGAACGGCAAATATTTTTTATGAAGAGCTTTATTCATGGCAGAAATTCACTCGGAGGTTTGCCAATGCCTGTCGAGGGGTGACCGCCATTAGAAAAACTTTTTCTTCATTTTGGTTTTTCACCGAGATTCGAACCTACGTTCTCTCTGAACTCCAATTTTTCATTGGGGAAGGAAACTCCCTTCATATGGCTTGACAGGGAGCGGAAACATTGCTAATCGGTCAGTACAAGCCCGGAGAATACGGCAGATGCTAAAGGACCTCAAATTCGAACTCTTCGAGTGCGGTTTTGAAGACTTGTGTAGCATGGGGCCTGGCGTGGTCGTGTTGGAGTATGGTTTGACCATGTTGATCAGGTCTTTTCCGTCGAATAGCCTCATTCACGTGGTGTAGCTAGGTAATGTAGAGCTCCTTGTTGACCGTTGCATTCTTTTCGAGCGTTTTCCAGTGCACCATGCCCTCCCAGTCCCACCATGATCTTCTTCAACAGCTTTTTGACCTCAATGAAAAGCAAAGAAGAGTAGGTGTCTGAAATGTTGATTTTTGCCTCCTGGGTATTCCATTTCTAAGCTTCAAAACTAATAAAAAATTAAATAACTCAAAAATACAATTAACATATTTTTGTAAAGCAGAAAGAGTTCTATCGAATGAATACTTACCCGTTGCCAAACAGTTAGCAATAAAAGAAAATTTAAAAACGCTATGAACTTATTCCCCAACCCAATAATATCATTGATGTTTCATAGAAAAACAAGTAAAAATATAAGTTGGTAGGTTGTTTTTGAAAATGAGAAAAATCGGTCAATAATCTGTGATTGTGGCTGTATTGAAATCGTAAGGAATTTATATTTAAATAGTAAATACTATAAAAACGTAGATGTGGCACGGCTGTATATCAAATGAAATGAAAGTAAAGTTATGAAAATAATTATTATATAATGTGATTGTGACTATTAACATTTCATTAAAAAAGCAGGCACTGAGAACACGAATTCGAACGCTTTTGCGTTTTCTTTTCTTTTCTAATTAATTTGTTTGCAATATAATTACATACATGTGTAAATATGTTTGTATGTATTTGGATAGTATATTCAAATGCTAATTTCTTAGCGACTCGAGGCGTGTGTTAGGTGATGGTTTTGCATGTTGGGAGGTGAAATGGTTGAAATACCAGTTTGGCACTCCCGAAGTAGCACCAAAGCGCCGTTTTGATACCATTATGAGGTCACCAACATGCTGATATCTACAACCAGCCAGAGCTGTTGATGTAATGGAGAAAATTGATGGGATTTAGGTTAGAGTCTCAGACATTTATAGAGAAAATGCTCAATAGGCTCCTCGTCTGAAAGATCCCAAGAGCTTCTGTAATGGGTATTAAATGGAAAACCCAGCTTTCTGCGTGTGTACCAATCGTTCAATGACCGGTAAAGACAGCTAAGAATTTGGAAATTTAATAGTGTGAAGTCCCCAACACTTCTGCACTTTGCGTGTATTGCAATGGGGTTTTCAAAATAGCACTTAAAGAAATGGAGCTGCATCTGTTCAGAGCTTTTCTTGGAAATAAGTTGTTCAATTTCCCCTCAGCAACAGTAAGTGGGATGCCGATGACCGGGTAGGAGACCTCTGAGACCAATTCAGTCGACCCCTTCCTGGCGAGCTCATCAACAATATCATTCCCTCTATGTTCATATGTCCTGGAACCCAGATCAGAGAAATGCTACCTGAACCCACAAGAGATTTGATCTCCTCTTTATAGGAGTTGACCAGTTTGGATCTGCACCATGGCGCCATCAGTGTCTTGATCGCGACTGGGCTAACGGAAAAAACGTTAATATCTCTCTCGCACCCACGATACCTAAGCATTTTGCATACCTGCAGGATCGCAAAAATACCTGCCTGGAAAACTCTAGCCGTATTCGGCGATTTTAAGAAAACAGCTAAATTTGCTGATGTAGAGAAAACCCCTGTTCCTACTCCCGATTCCATCTTGGAGCCGTCAGTAAAGACAAACGTATACAGTATCGGTACAGATTTTCGCTCATTCCAATTTTGCCTACTTGGAAAGAATTCCCTCGCACGACCTTCAAACTCCAGTGTGCGGATAAAGAGATCCGACGAAGTTCAGAAAAATACGCTGTTGACTGCCTGAAAACTCTACCATGTCCCTTGAGAGATTTCCTCCAGAGGCCAACCTCCTTTAAGCTGATTGCGCTTTGCGTAGCGATAAAATTTATTGAAAGTCAATGGACAGTAAGTGCAAAAGGACATTCAGGACAGCACTGGGGCAAGTTTTACGTGGTCCGGTGTAGCCAATGGAAGCAGTCTTTTGCAACCTTCACAGTTTAGTGATATTATAGCCCTTCCGAAGAGCTTTCCACCAAACCAGGTACCCGTACGTCAAAATTGGCAGAACCACTAAGTTGTACATCCAAAGCACGACCTGTGCCTTAAGGCCCCATTTTTTGCCGAATATATACTTGCAGAAGTTAAAAGCTTTGCTGGCCTTCTTTACCCGATTTTCAATGGGTAGCTTCCAATGGAGTTTGGAGTCAAGTATCTCTCAAAGACACCTAACTTCCGATGAAAGCGCGAAAACGTGTTCATATTTTCTGGTGATTATTTTGTTTAAATATTTTTAGCAAATATAAATTTATTACCCATAGAAACAAAGGCGAAAGAAAGTGCAAAATGGAAAATCAAAAATTGTTCTGTGTATGAACGCATGTATGTATGTATAAATTGCGTTATCTGCTATCGCTACCTGACTTAAACAAATTATGGTAGCAAAACTTGCTTATAGGTATGTATGATAAGTACATAAACACCAGGTTGATATGACCAGCCCTCTGCCTACGATATTGGATAACGACGTCAGTAGAATAATGTGCAAATATTCCACATACAAACATACATACATACATATGTAACTTGGATTGCTAGGAGAAGAATTTATTACAGTATTTGGATGTATGCACACCTACAATTATATTATCTCTGAAAAGAGGCTCGTTTAGGAAACTCCCAGAAACTCCCAAGCACTGTTCATAGCCTTCGAGTGTATTTCTGCAATGAAAAAACTACTCATAAAAAATATCTGTCGTTTGGAGTCGGCTTAAAAGTGTAGGTCCCTCCATTTGTGGTAAAACATCAAGACGCACGCCACAAAATGGAGGAGGAAATAACAGATAATAAATAAGCTACAGTAATTCCAAAATTTCTAGGCAGGATCGAATAGTGATAAAGTCAAATCCACTTTGCCGTTAATTCAAAGTGTCTTTAGGTAATATGGACTCCATCTGCCACCCCTAGATCTCTTCTACAAATACTAAGCGGGCTTTGCTGCTTTAAAGCTCAGAGCGAGCTCACAATGAAAGACTGTCACACAAGGATATTCAACCATCTTGATTGTGATTATCGCTCTCCCATTTCTCAATGAAAATCCCTTCTAGACTGGAGTAGCTTGAGGAAGATCCATCACCCAACACTCCCGTTAAGATCTACACAGGCAGATCTAAAATGGACACCGGTGTAGGATCAGAGTTATATTGCGAAGCGCTTTTTATCAGTGAATTCTTTAAACTATCGAATCACTGTAGAGTTTTCAGACCGAAATAAACGCTATTCCTAAAGCCTTAAGATGGTTAGAGATAAACAGGGTATCATCAACAGATATCTGCATTCTATCAAACAGCCAAGCTGCCCTACGGGCCCTGGATGCATTCCAAATAACTTGAAGGAGTGTCTTACATTGTCGGCAATCTCCTAATGAGATGGCCAAACAATAACGTATTATCTTATGCTGGGTTCCAGGCCACAGGGATATACTAGGGAATTATAGGGCTGACGAACTTGCAAGAGAATGTACCTGTATGCCAAAGATAAATAATTTTATGGGGGTACTTCTCGCCACTTGTAAGTTTCTTGTTATGGGCGCACTAATCAATTTTGTAAATCAAAGATGGATTAGTGCCAATACCTGTGAAATTGCTAAGGAAACATGGCCAAGCCTACATCTACGACTGTTCAAGAATATTTTAAAATTGAGTAGACTTCAAATTAGGAACTTAGTAGAGGCATTCACAGGACACTGTCTCATAAGAAATCGAGCATGGAGATTAGGCGTTTACGTGCATGACTTCTGTCGTAGCTGCAGAAATGAGGAGGAGTTGGAAACAATTCAACACCTTTTTTGCACATGCGCAGCTCAAACCCGAAACAGAAACCGATACTTAAGATTCTACTTCTTAATGAATATAGAGAATCTATACACTTTAGGTATCAACAACCTTTTACGCTTTGTCCAAAGCTCACGATGGTTCAATCTGGAAGGGGAAATGTAGCTCAGGCCCTGCGGCTCACAACGGGCCCATTTCGTGGCCTAAGTGGCATCGCTGTCGCTATGTGCGATACGGCTGCCAAGCCTACCTTAATCAGGCAATTTGCAAAAAACAAAAAAACTGTTTTGTGTAACTCATTTAGTATTTTTTCATAAAAGCTATGTATATTTTAAATAAAATAGTTTAATTTAATTTAAATAGTCACATGAAAGCTTAAGAAATGCTTACATCAAAATAAAGATATTTTACGGTCAAGTAGCACTTAAAATTATATTTTCAATTATATGTCGCAATTTGAAATCGAGTAATAAATAAAAGAGTTATGAAAAAATTATAATAAAAATTGAGCCTAAACCGTACCTAAACCATAGGAAATGAACCAATCCACCTTTTTTGCCCTATGGATGCTTACCTTCCTAGGAATGAACATACTTTTATTGCTTCAGGGCTTCTCCCATCAACAAACTACTTAGTAATAATCATATTTCTATCATTTTAATATAACCTTCATGTTTCTTTACTCAATATATTGTAGAAGTATGAATTTCGTTTCCTTGTTACAGATGCACAAATCGTTTTAGGTTGTTTAAAATGCGTGCTCACTTATTTAATGGAGTTCAAAGTTCGAGTTATGAATATTGAATATTCTTATCTCGTTTTATTTTAGTTTTGCGTCATATCATTACGTGTTTCATATTATTTATATGAAACAAAGTATTTAATTAACAAAATATACTAAGAATAAACAATGTGTGTGTGAGTATGCCCAACAAGACATTGCAGAGCACTTTAAACACTGAGGTGTTTGTGATGGCAACAATGAGTAGTTCTTTAGTCAACTATTGTATATTTGCTTTGTAAGCGTAAAAAAAATTTGCACTTTAAAGCAATACAGAAGAAGCATATGTTTCAATTATATGGCATAAGTAGATAATGGAAATATCACAAATGAACAGTTTCTCAGTTTTTTCCCGCGGCTAAAGCAAAGTAGTGAGTAGTTATCTAAACACTTTTGTAATGATTGTTAATAACAGTATAAGGTTAGATTAGGTTAGCCTGGTTGGCATTAAGCCACGCATAGACCTTTTGGTCCCTAGCGATACCAGATAGAGACCGACCTCTAAGAGTACTGAAAGTAGACATCATGTAGGATGTCAGCGCTTTTGGCGAATCTAAGCTGGGAGATCCGCTTTTGAAACGTCCTCCAGACCCTCAAACAATGGGACTCCCAGGCATTTTAAGCGCGATTTTAAAAATGCCGGACAGACGCACAAAAGGTGTCCCGCAGTTTCCTCAACATCCTCCCTGAATATCCTGCATTTGTCCGACCTAGCATTCTCTATTTTGTGAGCATGTGCAGCCAACATATTAGGGGGCGTCCATAAATTACGTGAGATGTTTAAGGGGGGGAGGGGGTCGAGTCAAATCTCATCTAATCTTACGTTGGAGAGAGGGGGGGTCTCGGCAAATATCACGCAATTTTTTTCTGATTGAAACAAAAAAATTGTAATATACATGCTTAAGATTTAATCTCAAGCGTAATCGTAGTATGATTAAGATCATTCACTAATTCGTTCAAAAGAAAATAATTTCATTCATACTTCGACGTTATACATTACTACTGTCAAACCACCATATTTGTTTTATACCAAATAGCTCAATTTAATCTGAATTTGCGGTACAGTGTAGCCCGTCGGTTGTTTTCGCGCCACTATGAGCGAACGCCCTATCACTCAGGTTGACGTTTGACAATTCCGGACTTTAAAGAACATGACGGAATTCCTTTGCTCCATTTCTAATACGCGTACAGATTCAACCGCTGAATGCCTTCATCAGCACGCCTATTGATCTCTATTGCCCAAGTATACGTGATGATTTAGAGAAAATATGCTGCGTACATGCGGTATTTACTTCGCATCTATCACAAGAGCTGCAGAGCACAGGCGAGCAGCTCACATTGCACCAGCTAAGCAAGCGCGTATGTTCCGCAAAGTGCGACCCTCACGGATTGTCACAAGACGAGCTAATGAGTTACTGTGCGCAAGCGTCAACGGCTTAGAGTGGTTAGATTAGAACGAAGTTGAAGGAGCACATGATTTTACTGAAAATCATATGGGCATGTTGGTCCCAATAGTCTCTCTTGAAACCGCGCATGATTCTCCATGGACTGAATTGGAGTAGATATTCTTTTTTTAATCGCAGTAGTTACGATTTAAGTCTTCTATTGTTAAATTTTTATTACACTTAATATATAACTCTCAGCAATATTGATTACTAGTCTTAACTAGTAAATAAAAGCACGAAGCAACTTTTTTTTCTTTTTACAATAAATATCCAACGCGTTTACATAAGAAACCCACATTTTGAAAAATCTCACGTGAGACTGGGGGATGGGGGAGGGGGTTGAATAAAATCTCACGACATCTCACCAGGGGGGGAAGGGAGGGTCAGAAAATTGGAAAAAACACCTCACGTAATTTATGGACGCCCCCTTATGACTGTCAGCATACCTACAATAGCTCTACAGTCTTTTCGTGAGAGTGTAAGCACGAATTGAGTCAGTTTTTTGCACTTTGTTCTACACATGACTTTTGCTGTTTTGCATGTGGTCAGATTACATAGACCACCTAGCTTCCACTCGCTTTTTCATGTAGTCGTCTTTTTCGTTCTGTACTGTATTTAGCGGTTTTTGTAGGTCTTTCTGTTGTTCAAATGGTAGTCTAACAGCTCTTTTTGCTATCTCATCTACTATTTTGTTTCCCATAATGTGACCAGGTAGAGTTGCAGAGTTTCCCACCGGTATTGTACCCTTAGCGAATCTGCCAATATTTCGCATTCGTATAAGAGAGTCGAGCTCGTCGTGTCCATTAAAAGTTTTCGCTTGTTCTGCGTTGGACCTCCAAGGTTTGCCATGAGCTTACTTAACATGCCGCTTACTTTGGCAGCATGATTTCTGTGCGCCCAGTAAGTTAGCCTTGTGTCTAATTGCACTCCTAGGTACTTGACCACTCTTTTTGTCGATAAAGTGGCATCGAGTACTTGTACATCTACTTCTAATGGGATACGTCTGTTCGTTAGAAGGATTAGCTCTGTTTTCTCAGCGGTCAGCTTTAATCCATGGTCTTCTAGCCATATCTGAACTCGGATCATCACCTGATTTAACTTCCTTTTGGCTTCGTCAGTGTTTCGGGCGATTATTACAGCTGCAATGTCATCTGCGTATTCCACTAAATGCACATCCTCAGGCATCTCTATTCGAAGGATTTCATCGTATTGATCCTTGGGCCGCACCTGCTGTTATTTGTTTAGTCTTACACCCTTCTCGCGTTTCGTATAAGAGCACGCGATTGCTTAGATAGCTATGAATAATCTTCAATAGATTATTCGGGATCTTGAATTTTACCTTTAAGGCTTCAACTACGTCGTCCCAACTTAAACTGTTGAAAGCATTTCTAATATCCAGTGTGGCTATTAATACTAAGCGGTTGGAGTACCGATTACCTGCCTGGGCATGTTCTACGCGAGCTATTACATCTTGGAGGGCTCCTGAGGTAGATCTGCCGCTTCTAAAGCCATGCTGCCTGTCAGACAGGCCGCCACTGTTCTCTACGTTGGTGTGTAGTACAAGGTGGCGCAAAATTAGTCACCCTATCGTAAGATTTTTAATCTTTGCAAATTGTGTCGTACATCAATCATATTCGACACTTGTGAAGAAAATTATTTGTTTTTTTTAGTAAAGAAGTTATTCAAAAACAAAATTGGATGATTAATTTTGCGCCAACTTGTATGGGTGCAAGGATGAGAACTATCAATATCGATAACTATGGTTTAACAGCTGAGAATGGCAAACCAAGAATGATAGAATATACAATTGCGCCCTCAGAATTCGCCGAGTCGTAAGAGCCCATGAATAAACAGGCAAAAGGAAGAGGAATTACTTGTTTGTGAAGAAGAAGAGTAAGCGAAAGCAATGGAAACAACCAAATACAAGAAATTATACGCACACACACGTACTTTCCTGCCACAGCGTCTTCCGCATAAAAACGTAAACAAACTGCATTTGAAGGCTTTATATTAATTTGTGCTTTCAAAATTTAACTTGCGGCACTTCGCTTTCATTAGTTTGTTTATTTTAAATCTCAAAAATCAAAATTTTACCAAGCCATTCACTGAATTTTTCACAAACTTGTAATTTCTCCTCCTTTTGTTTGTTTTGTATGGCGAAGGGAGCTGACGTTAGACTTGTCAAAATCACAAAAAATAAAGTAACTGTTAATGGCGCCACCTTAGATACTCAGTTCGCCTTGATGGCAAGCTGTGTTAGCATTTCTGTTAGCAAGTCATGAAAAAACGTTTAATGCCTAAACAACGCTTCCAAATTGTGGAAATTTACTTTGGAAAAAAGAAAATAAATCTGCGCGCGCAGTTCATAGAATACTGGCGGTATCATCGGCCCTTATTTCTTTCGAAAGGAGGAGGGAACTGCCGTAACGGTGAATAGAGAGAGAGCTATCGAACCTGTTTTGTTTCCAAAACATCGACCACTTGCCGTACAGCGCGCTTAACAATCGATTTATTGCAATATTCAAGTCACCATTAGCGTCATACGACCAGATTTAATGGAAAAAGTAAAAATTGGACTTAGCCACATCATATTCAAGAAATAAATGCCAAGAAATTATCTACCAGATTACAATAAAAAAATTCATTCAAACAATACAAACATTCTCAATCTTAAAAAAAAAAAACATCCGATATTCCAAAACTTGGCGAGGTACTTGCAAATGAGCAGTTTTATTGAAAATATTTTATCAAGAAAAATGTTGTTGCATGCAAGTGCACAAATACTTCCATTTCTTTTCTAGTGTCTCGTCGCTTAACACACACCCACAAAGGCGCACCACTCAATATCAATCAATAGGCATTAGCAATTTTCTACTTGACTTTTGAGTGCTCTTGAGTTTTTTGTTTAGACTAAAGACACCGCAATCTATTTACTTTGCGCTGATAAAATGAACAAATGTCTATGTATGTATGTATGTATGCATGTATGTATATAAGCACATACACATGTGTGAGTACAGGCCGTTTTAGCGGGGTGGTTGTGTAGTTCGACGCCCACCGTTCTCGTGAAACATCAAATTAAATTAAAAAAAAATTAATAACGGTCGCCCCTCTCCAGGCATTGGTAAGCCTCCAAATCCCATTTTGCAAAATTTCATAAAATCCATCTACCGTAGAACTCGGTACATCTCTGCATTTGTAGGCCAAGTCAAAAGGCAGACCACACATTGAAGGGAAAGCTCGGCAAGTCATCTAGCAAGGGATGTATGCATCAGTTATAAAACTACACATATTTAAGTATAGGGTTTTTTAATAGGTGCGCTTCAACTTTTTTCCGATAGGGAGGGCGAACGACGCAATATTTTTTATTTTTCGCTTGTCATTTGTAAACTTCATTAGTATACATTTCATCATGGAACGCTACACACTTGAGCAACGATTGCAAATCGTGCAAATTTTTTATGAAAATAATCGTTCTGTTGCTGCTACTTTAAGAGCATTACGGCCATTTTACGATCCATTTAACAAGCCGTCTCGTTTTGGGGTTATGTGAAGTCATTGGTCTACAGTAACTAGCCGGCGACGATTTGTGAGCTCAGAGCCAATATTGAACGCGAAATTGCTGGAATTTCGGCCGATTTATGCAATAGAGTGGTCGAAAATTGGGTTCAACGATTGGACTTCGTAAAACGTGCACGCGGTGGTCATGCAAAAGAAATCGAATTTCATACTTAAATGTATATGTTCAAACTCGATAATAAAAAAAAAAAATAGTTAAAAAAGTCAAACCGTTTGAGTTGTATTCAAAAAAGTTCAAAAGTTGAAGCGCTCTTACTGAAAAACGCTTTACTTATAGAAAGTACACAAATTAGATTTATGTAAATACCTTCGTGGCCGAACTTTGTACGGCGTATTAAAGTTTACTGATGCGTTTGCATGTGTGTATGTGTGTTTACAAGTATTTCGTTTGGTATCTAAACATATCCTATAACTAAAAATTAACTTTCTCAAAAATTATTTAATAAACAATTTTACATTATGTAGTGGGCAGCACTATTCAAAATTCTCTCTGGCTTAAAACATCTTATATCTGATAGTCACACTGTGACATTTTATTGAATCTTTAATTCCATTGAGATAAGTGTCAATCTTAGAAATGCATTCAAATATTTCTTCTGCTATGGAATTTTGACTTTTTAATTAATTAACGAAATCCAAATTTGATATTGAATTTGAGGTGGCAAGCCTATACTAAAATATATGTGAGCTACAGCTGCCTATAATACCCTTCATTGTGTCCAGGTTGTGATATTTTTCATTTTTGAAATAATGTGAAAACAATTTAGTAACATCAAAGAAGGTAAAAGCTCGTCTAAATACGAAATTGCAAATAAATCGTTACAGCCGCTTCCCAGACACCAATAGATAGGTATGTATAGATGTATACATATGGGCATTAAAACTCAGCTATTGTTTACCATTATCGTTGGCCAGTTGAGAGAAAAATATAGAAGCATTAATTTCTATTCTCTATATTTTTATTTTATTTTCCTCTCGACGATCATTTGGCAAGACGTTGGTATGCACGTATAAACATACACAGGTATGTACATACATATATCCCAGCCTGAAATGTATTTATTTTTTTTATTTTTGATTCGAGTGATTGAATTTACATACATACATACATATGTACTCTATAATTTTTATTCATTTTTTTATTTGCGAATATATGTAGATGTGCACATTTGTTTGTCTGCCACGTTCACAGCTGTTAAATTATAAGCAGCAATTTTTTTTATCTTCAGCCGCTCCGTAAATCATGCAAGCTTTTGTGAATTGAATACCGGTGCGTGTCTCAACTAAAAGCTTCATGCAACAAATTTGTGCACCTATAATTCGATTCGTGTCGAGTTTTTGGCATTTCCTTAATGCGTCATTTTCGTTGCCATTGTAGTTTCAGTCTTTGCTATAAACAAATTTAAAATGTCAAAGTACGCCAGCCAAACAACTTTCCGAAAAGTATGCGAAAACAAAATACAACGATAAAAAATACATTAATTTCTTATACTGAATCTTATTTAATGATGCTCTCTTACTCACGTCTTTTACACTCTCTCACTATATCTTCTTCTCTCTCTTCTTATTTTCTCTGTTTGTTTTTTAGCAATTCATACTAACAACAACTTCCAGCTCCACTAAAAATAATAGCACGGGTGCCAACCATCACTAAACACAACAGACAAAAAAAACCAACTTTACTCCCCTTCATATCAAAACAAAACCAAACAGGAAGAGGAACAACATAAAAGCAAAGCTGCAAACATGAATCGCATCAGTACTGCCGTCTATCGTCATTGGAAGTAAGCCACCCCATTTTCAATTGTTTGTGAATTTGACATTTCAGTTCGTCGACGCGTAGCTTTTCGTTTCAGTTGTTTCAGCTTGTTTTAAAGTAAATGTTTAATAAAATTTTAACGTTTGCTTAGCTTTGTCGCTGCTATTTGTCGTTTACTGTGTGCTTTCTCACTCGTTCTCCACATCGGATGAATGAAAAGTATACATTGCCCGTCGGGCCATATTATCAGCCTACTTCTGGCTATTAGTGCACACAAAATACACAGTCGCTCGAGACGCTTTGGAAGTGTTGTATCGTTGCAATCAGTCGCTGCTGTTGCCGTAGTCCACCTTGTTGTTTTTGTTTTTCTTTTTCTTTCTCAAACATCTAACAAACAAAGTAAACGTGAACGAAACGAATCGCATGCAACAAAAGCTCGTGTTTTCTTTGCAAAAATAGGAGTGGAAGTTGTGTAAAAACTTAACAATTTTGCCTTGTTTTTTCCCAATTGATTTAGTGCTTCGTTGGTGAACATCGCACAGGCGAATACTAGCCGGAGTTGTGGACTCACTGCAGCGTCATTTATAAACGCCAAACGCGAAATGTCTTCGTCATCATCGCAAAACGCCGCTGCTTCGGGCAAATGCCTATCTTTAGAGAACATTAATCCGCAATTCATTGAATTGGAGTATGCGGTGCGCGGTCCGCTGGTCATACGTGCTGGCCAAATTGAAAAGGAGTTGGCAAAGGTAAGTTGTGTTTTGGTCAAATGAACTTAAGTGAGAATTCATGGTAACAGTGAGGCAATTATTCAACTAAACCCACAACAATAAGAAACATTGGAATAAGTAGTCAGAGGTTTTGTGAAAGATATCGCACAGTCCTTCTTTAAAAAGTAGGGCAAAAAAGTTGGTTTGGGGTCCGCCGCTTGTTAGATATTTGTGAATCTAGGACGTTGCAGTCACGTAGAACAGTTTGTCGTGGAAAAGAGTTATAGTGCTAAACCTCCGCCAAGTAGAGAAGAGCCTTTAACTGCAACATCAGTTTCATAAGTTGAGCTATCGACAAAATGGCACACAAATTAAGAACATTTTCTCTCGTCTATTGTTCACTTTATCACAAAGAAAGATTGTATTTATCGCTTTACACTACATTTCACATATTTACTTATTTAAAAACTACGACGAATAAGCGATGTTTTATAATTTTTCAGTATTAACATGCCACTCATGAACACATAGAAAAAAAAGCATATTCAAAATGCCGAAGCATAAGTTAGAATTTGCCCACTCATTCATACTGCCAAGCAGCTGCAAAGAGCAAGCAGAAGGACTGCCATATTTGCGCTGCAAACAAAATTGAGAGCATTCATTGTTATATGTGTATGTATGTATTTGCATATGGTCACCTTAATTCGATCAACTTGAATTTGAGTTTGAATCGTGAATGTCATAAAGCGAAAAAAGTCATGAGCGATTCCATGTGAAGTGATAAGTATTTTGAGCATTGTCGTCAAGTTTTCTGAAAATCAGCTTCAATGTTAAAAGGGATAAGCTGAACAAATTTTCAAAATAATTTAATAATTTTTAGATTTATTCAATGTTAGAAATTTTGATAACTTTTGAATTTTTTTAAAGTGAAATATCTTCCGTTATCTTAAAGATTTTTAAACTTTCTTTATAATTTCTTAGAAAAAATTATATCCAAAAAAATTTTTTTCTGTAAAAATTTTATTTTCGGAAAACATATAATTTTTGTAAAAATATTTAATTTTTGGAAAAATATTTAATTTTTGGAAAAACATTTAATTTTTGAAAAAAAAAAAATTTTTTTGGAAAAATTTAATTTTTTTGTGTAAAATTTTTGAGAAAGCATTTTTTAATCATTTTTGTAAAACTTTCTCTCTCAGAAAGTTTTCATTTTTTTATTATTAATTTAACAGCTGCCACTATGCTTAATAATCCCTGGCAGTTTCATTGTGGGACCCGCATTATTTTTCGAATTATATTGAACCCAGTGCAGAGAGCCTGTGAAAAATCAGTGCAAAATACTGCTTTAGCGAAGCGCTGGCATGTTTATTCGTATACTACGTCCGTTTGCAAATCATCAAATTTTTCAATGGTTTGCTAAGTACGCATTTGAGTATAACTCGAAAAGTTATGGAAATGCCACTATGAAACTTTAAGGAATTATTCAGCATAGTCTTAGTTTAATGAAACAAATTCTCAGGGGAAAAGTTTTTAAAAAGTTACAAAAAAAATGTTGTCATAAATTAAAAAAAAAAAAAAAATTACTTTTAATAACGAACTTTTTTTTAGTTAATTTTTTTTTTTTCAATATGATAAAATGTTTCCCAAAAAATTTTAACCGAAAGAAATTTAAAAAGCTAAGAAGAAAGTCAAAGTTGTGTTTTTCAAAAAATTTTTTTTTTTTTTTTTTTTTGTAAATAAATTTTTTTTTGGAATTTTTGTTTTTTAATAAAAACTTTTTTTTTGAATAAATATTTGTTTTTTTAATATTACAAAATGTTTTCCCAAAAACTTTTAACAAACCAACTTTTTTTTTCGAAAAAGTAAGAAGAATTGTTTTCCAAAAATGGCAAAAAAATGCTCTCCTGTTTGAGGGTCCTCCGCTTGTTGGATATAATACCAAACAAAAAAAAATTTTTTTCTTATGTTTTCAAAAATAAAAAAACTTTTTTTTTTCAAAATAAAATAAAATTGTTTTTGTTTTTTAATATGACACAAAATGTTTTCCCAAACATGTGTAACAAAAAAAATTTTTTCCAAAAAGTAAAAAAAAATCTAAAAATGGTGTTTTTCAAAAATGGCAAGAAAATGTTCCACTGTGTGAAGGTCCACACTTTTGGATACAAAAATTTTCAAAAAAACAATTTTTTTTTGCAAAATTTTCAAAAATAAAAAAAAATTCCTCAAAACTAAAATACATTTTTATTTCCAAAAATAAAATATTTTTTTTTTTAAATAAAATAATTTTTTTTTTAAATATGGCAAAATATTTTCCCAAAAGCTTTCAACAAAAAGAAATGTTTTCCGCTAAAGTAAGAAATAATCTAAAAGTAGTGTTTCTCAAAAATCAAAACAAAGTACGCGAAATTTTTTTTTTCAAAATTTATTTTAGCCTAAGCAATTAAACGAGAAAAAATTTTCAAAATGTTAAAGTGAACCAAAGATATGTTACTTAAAAAAACTATGTACCAGAATTTTCAGCATTGAAAAAATCTCGAAATTATTAAATTTTTTTACCCTGATTCTTATTTGCCGAAGCTTACAAACAAACCGATTTTCAAAAAATTTTACGACATTAACGAAAATACTTGGATCACTTGACATGGAATCGCGTTCACGAGAGTTAACCCTTTGCGATCGGCAAATTTCTCTGATGGGAGTACCAGCTAATCGAAGCAAGTTTAGCTTTTCGGAGTTATTTCGCACTTAGTGATTTAAACCAAATATATGGATATTAGGAAGGACAGAATTCGTTGAAATTAATTTATTGTGTTTAATTTTAAAACAAAATTACTGATCTCAACTCAACTGATCCCGGAAATCTTTCCTGTCCTCTTAGTGACTTCAGCGGCACCGACTTTTAAAGCGACTTGCGAATGTCGCTACTTCAAATACTTTAATTTAACGACATAAAAAAGAAAAAGGTTTAGGTCATTTACTACGTTTAGAATCAATATACATACATATATGTATATATAAAATATATATTTTTTCTCGTTGCTCCTAGGTGAACATATGTAGGGCCACAAATAGAGAATCAAAATACTGGCATCAAAATATATATTAATTTCAAAAAATACAAATTTTTCTGTTTGTGTTATAAAATCGGGCATTAAAATAAATTTCATAGATTCTGATATTATTTAAATCACTTTAGTTTTTAAAACCAATTTTTTTTTGTGTGCTAAAAATTTTTTATTGAAATTCACATTAACCTTAACTTTTTTCAAATATTTGAATTTTTAACCATCTGTCGAAAGATCTGTCTGTTAATTTTATTTCTTCTTCTGTAAACGATCGCCAAAGCGCGAAATAGAAAGTAGATTTACTAAAAGAAAATTTACTGTGTCAGAAAACTAAATTTCGTTCCAGAGCTCTCTGCATACTCAAATAAAATATAACAATTTTTAGAATGCTTTCAATTGGATGAATATCAAGTATTTAAATTCATTTAATTTGAACATTAATGAGAAATAGTCTGCCCTCCCTATCAAGTGTACAATTCGAAATTAAGGAGCTGTTTACTGATTAGTTATTCAATAAGTGTTCGGGTTGTTAGCTTTTGTGCTACCTACCTAAAGCCACGTGCACACTGAGCGTATTATAATTGTCGACTTTAATAAAAGCCATATGTTTTGTTATTTCTCATAACAGAAATTAATCATTCAGTGGCAAAATTTGTTAAAGCAAGACATGCATATATATTTGAGTATGCGTTTTTTGAATCCATTTATTTATTGCTATCCTGTTTTCTAACATTCAGCAATATTTGTACTTAAAACTAAGGCATTATATGTACTAAGCCATGCATGGAAGGTACCCAGTGGCGGAGACATTTCTAGATTTTTGCTTAAGTCCATTGTTGACTTCCTCTTCAGTCTGTTAAAGTAGATGGGATTGAGAGTTATTTCTGTGATAAAAGGATTTGTGTGTGATTTTCAAGTCTTTTATTGTGAGGTGTGGCATGCTTTTTTATTTCTTCAACTATTGTGAGAAATTTGAGATCACAATGTATTTGGATATTTGTGATGTTATATGGTGCGTTGGTAAACATTCTTGGGTTTTTTGACGGGAATCTTTGGAGTATTTTGTTGTTAGAGTTCGCTGTAGCCCCCCATTAGAGTTGACTGCTGCGCCCCAGAGTGTATGCCTTAGGTCCATATTGGCTTTAAGATAGCTGAGTTGATTTACCAGTTAACTGTGGCGCTCCCATTTAAAAGTGCGCACAGTTTTGTGTCGCCAGAATTGAGCTATGACGAGTATATTCGTCAATCACAGAGTAAGTTGCACTGGTAAGATATTGGATAAAAAAGATGGGTTAATTTTATAAAATTAAAAATTTTATTTTCTTTGCTTCTTTGGTTAACATAAGCAATGTATGTAATATACATAATAAACTAAAAACGCAATAAATTCAATTAAATATTATACATATAAAAGTAAGAATTCGAATTCTTGCTGTGGAGTGATACTCAGCGAAACAGGGTATTATACATAATGGGACTTTGCAAATCGAACACCAGTACCGGGATTGCTTCCTGATTTTTGACTTTTGCCTTTACCTCTTTTAGGTTAACATCTAAAAAACGTTATCATCGCACATAAATAAATTCATTATGCGAACTGGTGAACTTTTTCAACCAGTGCATACGGGGAAGCATGACATCATCTCAAACTGTTTATATTTTCTATTTGTTTGTTTTATTCCGGCATAGCCTCAAAATATTCTAAACATCTTGAAATTTGAGAATATGTGTTGTTTTTCTCAAAAATTGTAATTTAAAAAGCCAATGGTCACTAATTTATACGCGTGACGAGTTTACTCGTCAATACACAAAATTTTGCCACTTATCCATGAGGAGTATACTCGTCAATCACAGTTAACTGGTTAAGAGAGAAACATGAGATTTTCGATTAAGCAACCAGTATAGGATTCGTAATTTAATTCCCACTACTTTGCGTTTGGTCAATTTCCATGAAATTTTGTTACATTATTTTGCGGAATGATTACATTATTGAATTTAAATGGGTGAGAAAGTCTTTCGTTTGAGTGTAAAAGGAACTTGAACAGATTTTGTCTCGTTAGCTTCCATTTTCCAGTCTTTCAGCCCTTGAGCTATTTTATTAAGTCCTTTCTGGGGTTTAACGGAAACCTTTTCGGGCTTGGAGTCTATAGCGAGTAGGGCGATGTCATCTGCAAAAGTTCCGACACTAGTTTCTTCTGTGATTAATAGATTTTGTTTGTAAAGTATGGAGTCCATTAAAGTACCTTGCGGTATGCCAGCTAAATTTTCATAGACTTCAGACTGTTCCTCATTTTGTTTAACAAAGAACTGCCGGTCTTTGAAGTAATAGGACTATGAATAAGTTCGTTACGGTTTTACAACAGATGGCGTAACTTGATTATTATTCCATCGATCCACATTTCCAAACATTCATTGGAGAGCTACTGTCGTAAGGCACAAACGTCAGTATAAGTTTTTTATTTGAAGCGTAAACAACAATATTTTTACCACACTTGAAAATGTCGAATTTCGTGCCAAATAATGTGTTTTTGCGGGGAATTCTTCTTCATTATTTTAATATGAAGAAAAAAGCAGCCGAAAGTCATCGTATCTTGGTGGAAGTTTATGGTGAGCATGCTCTATCTGAGCGAACGTGCCAGAAGTGGTTTGCACGCTTTAAAAGTGGTGATTTTGGCTTGGAAGACGAAGAACGCGAGGGTGCGCCGCCAAAGTTCATGGATACCGAATTGGAGGAATTGCTCGATCAAGATCCGGCTCAAACGCAAGAAGAGGTTGCAAAAACTTTGGGAGTTGATCAATCAACCATTTCCAAACGTTTAAAAGCCATGGGAATGATCCGAAAGGTAGGCCATTGGGTGCCGTATGAATTGAAGCCAAGAGACGTTGAACGCCGTTTTATGGCATGCGAACAACTGCTTCAACGGCACAAAAGAAAGGGTTTTTTGCATCGAATTGTGACTGGCGATGAAAAGTGGGTCCATTACGACAATCCAAAACGTCGGGCAACGTATGGATACCCTGGCCATGCTTCAACATCGACGTCGGCGCAGAATATTCATGGCCTGAAGGTTATGCTGTGTATCTGGTGGGACCAGCTGGGTGTTGTGTATTATGAGCTACTGAAACCGAATGAAACGATTACGGGGGATGTCTACCGACGACAATTGATGCGTTTGAGCCGAGCACTGCGAGAAAAACGGCCGCAATACGCCGATAGACACGACAAAGTTATTTTGCAACATGACAATGCTCGGCCACATGTTGCACAAGTGGTCAAAACATACTTAGAAACGCTCAAATGGGATGTCCTACCCCACCCGCCGTATAGTCCAGACCTTGCGCCATCCGATTACTATCTCTTCCGATCGATGCAACATGGCCTGGCTGACCAGCACTTCCGTAATTACGATGAAGTCAAAAAATGGATCGATTCGTGGATTGCGGCAAAACCGACCGAATTTTTCACAAAGGGAATCCGTGAATTGCCAGAAAGATGGGAAAAAGTAGTAGTAAGCGATGGACAATATTTTGAATATTAAATTTGTAACCATTTTACGTCAGTAAAGTTTCAAATTTCGACAAAAAACCGCACGAACTTATTCATAGTCCTATTAGGATATGATAAAAGTATAGTAATTAGTTGGTAGAGTGAGTTTTATTTTGCGGACTAAGCCGTCATGCCAAACGCGATCAAAGACTTCTGCTCAAAAGCTTTGTGAATACTATTTACGAGTCTGTGTACTTGTTCGATGCTACCGTGTATTTTTCTGAAGCCGAATTGATGATTTGGGATTAATTTTCGGTCTTCAATTATGAGCATCATTCTTTTGAAAAAAAAGAGATTCCATAACTTTAGAGGCAATGGACGATAAGCTGATTTCACTTTTTCTGCGCTTTTTCCTGGTTTACGGATAATTTTTTCATCTGTGCGACTCTCCATTGGGAAGGAACAAGACCAGTTAGTATGATAGCATTATAATGTCGTTCCCATGACAGTCGGCTCTACGTTACCGGAACGCCGTTCATATCCGTTTATATCCGGCCAAGGGATGTCAGTTCAGCAGCATTCCTCGTAAATGTATGGGGAATGTTTATGCTGCTACAAGAACAACAACATATCATTACTGTGTATACGTGAAAAAGGAGATTTCTTCAACGGGCAGTTGTTTGGGTAGTTCTCCAGTATTGAGATAATGTGCAGGAGCTTTCTTTGTTTTGAGTATTTTTATTGCTGCTTTTACTTCGTTTTTCGAGAATGTGAGAGAGAGTATATGTATGTATATATGTATATTATTGAATTATAATTTATGGCAATAGATGCAACTGATACCTCTAAACAAATGTATTCGCTGAAAATGAAATGTGTGTTTCATGAGGCCATACGCTCTTTTTCTTTATATTAATAGGTCTATTTATAAGTTCGTGCGGTTTTACAACAGATGGCGTAACTTGATTATTATTCCATCGATCCACATTTCCAAACATTCATTGGAGAGCTACTGTCGTAAGGCACAAACGTCAGTATAAGTTTTTTATTTGAAGCGTAAACAACAATATTTTTACCACACTTGAAAATGTCGAATTTCGTGCCAAATAATGTGTTTTTGCGGGGAATTCTTCTTCATTATTTTAATATGAAGAAAAAAGCAGCCGAAAGTCATCGTATCTTGGTGGAAGTTTATGGTGAGCATGCTCTATCTGAGCGAACGTGCCAGAAGTGGTTTGCACGCTTTAAAAGTGGTGATTTTGGCTTGGAAGACGAAGAACGCGAGGGTGCGCCGCCAAAGTTCATGGATACCGAATTGGAGGAATTGCTCGATCAAGATCCGGCTCAAACGCAAGAAGAGGTTGCAAAAACTTTGGGAGTTGATCAATCAACCATTTCCAAACGTTTAAAAGCCATGGGAATGATCCGAAAGGTAGGCCATTGGGTGCCGTATGAATTGAAGCCAAGAGACGTTGAACGCCGTTTTATGGCATGCGAACAACTGCTTCAACGGCACAAAAGAAAGGGTTTTTTGCATCGAATTGTGACTGGCGATGAAAAGTGGGTCCATTACGACAATCCAAAACGTCGGGCAACGTATGGATACCCTGGCCATGCTTCAACATCGACGTCGGCGCAGAATATTCATGGCCTGAAGGTTATGCTGTGTATCTGGTGGGACCAGCTGGGTGTTGTGTATTATGAGCTACTGAAACCGAATGAAACGATTACGGGGGATGTCTACCGACGACAATTGATGCGTTTGAGCCGAGCACTGCGAGAAAAACGGCCGCAATACGCCGATAGACACGACAAAGTTATTTTGCAACATGACAATGCTCGGCCACATGTTGCACAAGTGGTCAAAACATACTTAGAAACCCTCAAATGGGATGTCCTACCCCACCCGCCGTATAGTCCAGACCTTGCGCCATCCGATTACTATCTCTTCCGATCGATGCAACATGGCCTGGCTGACCAGCACTTCCGTAATTACGATGAAGTCAAAAAATGGATCGATTCGTGGATTGCGGCAAAACCGACCGAATTTTTCACAAAGGGAATCCGTGAATTGCCAGAAAGATGGGAAAAAGTAGTAGTAAGCGATGGACAATATTTTGAATATTAAATTTGTAACCATTTTACGTCAATAAAGTTTCAAATTTTGAAAAAAAACCGCACGAACTTATTCATAGTCCTATTACTTTCACACATTTTTTAAAAAGCCTGAATTCCTATGCATCTGTTTTCCTCACAAATAGTTATGTATGAAATATATTAATTTCAAAAAAATCATTCCACATATCTCTACACACGGAGCATTATTCAAACAGCAAACTGGTTTTGAAAACACGCGCCTCCCTTTAGTCTTTCTTCCACATGCTTATTGTATTGTTTTCTTCTTTTGTGTGAGCACATTTTCTACAAGCAGCAATGTGTGCAGAATACACATACATATATGCATCCATACATAGGTAGGTAGGTTCGGTTATACTGGTTTGCAATTAATTAAAAGATTTACACTAAGTATCACCTGCATAGTATATCACAAAATTTTTCCCTTGTTTTCTAATTCGCTAAACTCACATTTTATTTCTAGTAAAGCATAAACCATTTTTATTGATAAAATTTCCAGACACAATGAAAATAATTCAGCTGATTGAGAGTACGGTTTTTTGACCTGCACTTTATAAAGAAAAATTAAGGTAGTATAGATTTGCCTTATAGATTTTAATTACACTTCAATACCCGATAAAAAAACTTGTTTTGCACAACAACGATCGCCGTCTTATCAAAGTGTTTTTTTGTTTTTCAATTGGGATGATAAAACTTGAGTTTTTAATAAAACTTTATATTCAGTATTATTGGTTCTTTGTCTGTTGGTGAAATATTAACAGCCGCACTGAAGTCTAGAGACTCGGCAAATAACAAAGAATTATATAAAGCATTAAATTATTAAAAAAAAAAAATAGCGCAGTTAATTGGAGTTTCGAAAACAATTTGCCAAAATGCAGTAAAATGAGTTAAAGTCATTAAAATGTTCAACAACATGACCTGCTGTGAAAAACGGTAGTACAAAGTGGCCCAAAATTAATCAACTTAGCGGCAATTTTATAATATATGCGTGATTGACGTCATGCGTCAATCATATTCGACACTTGTGAACCAGACTGCTGCCGTATACAAACAGATAAGCAATGGAGGGCGTAATAGCTTAAACAAACGGTGGCGTTGATCGGGATTAACAACTTATTTCGGAATTATCTCAGGAATTGAGTGCAACCAATGAGGATTGACAGCTAATTTAACGGATTAGGGGAATTTTCAATGGCAACATTGGCAAAAAATGTTAATATCTATTGTGAATGAAAAATAATGGAACTTTTAAAGAGAACGACAAGGACTGGATGCAATGCTAGATTGCACTAACAAATTCGGAATTACATTAATTGTTTTGATATTTCGGAGTAGCTTGAAAAATTGCAATTTAAGATTTTTTTAATAAATAATTATTTCTTAATATCAGGGCAGCTAAACCCTTTATTTGTTGCCTGCGATCCATCTTTTACTGACAAAATTATCCAATAAGGAAAGCAGCTGTTCACTAATCCGCGTAACAACCGTCTGTCACACTACAATTGTAATCGGAATTAGGTGCACCGGTAATCTTGATTAACGCTGCCGTCTGTCTAGGTTATAAAGGTTAAAATAAATATTTCTATTACTGAAAAATTTTTTTTTTATTTAGTAATTTTTTTTTATTTAGTAAAAAAAATTATTCCAAAAAATGGGAAGATTAATTTTGTGCCACCTGTTACTATTAAAAATATGTGTATAAATTTCACATTTCTATTTAAAAACAAATTCATTAGGAGATTAAGGATACATTTTTCAACAGATATTTGACCTGGCGAAAAGTAGTTTTTTTTTTATTTAATATCATAGAGTGAGTAAAAGTACATATTTAAGGCTATAAAAATTTAGTCTGTTGAAACTTTAAAGCCCTTTAAGTTGATGAGAAACTGAGTATAGAGAATTATATACATATATATATATATAAGTGGCGCGTACACCCTTTTTGGGTGTTTGACCGAGCTCCTCCTCCTATTTGTGGTGTCCGTCTTGATGTTGTTCCACAAATGGAGGGACCTACAGTTTCAAGCCGACTCCGAACGGCTAATATTTTTTATGAGGAGGAAGAAACACCCTCGGAGGTTTGCCATTGCCTGCCGAGGGGCGACCGCTATTAGAAAAAACTTTTTCTTCAGTTTAGCCTTTCATCGAAATTTGAACCTACCTTCTCTCTGAATTCCGAATGGTAGTGCCCATTCGGCTACGGCGGCCGCAACTTTTTTATACTTTAAGAAATGCAAAAACAAACCCTAACCCCTTAAAACGGGCTGATGAACTTTTGAAGGCCTGCTGATATATATTCCATCAAGCTTTTAATTTATTATAAGTTCAATAAACAATACAAATAAAAACAGAAATAAGAGTCTATGTATGTTTCACAGAACTTTTTGGGATAAACTAAGATACTCTCATTTGATATTTCCCTCGAGGAAACTGCTTTTAAAAAAGGCTTGTAGAGAGAGAGAGAGAGAGAGACAGAGAGAGAGAAGCGTGTTTAGAAGAAACGCTACTGCTACTTCTGAATTGCCTATTTGCTCAAAAGTAGCACTTGCCAATGTTGATGCAGGTCCACAAGTTAGCGAAGTTATCTATAATCGCGAAATCTTAAAAGTCAAATGAAAGCCAAAGCAAGTCAGCTAATTCGACTGATAATAAAGAAGCACTTCCTTAAGTTTTCGTTCACTATCACCTTGCTTCCTTATCTAGTTTGGAGAAGGCTAACCTATTGACTCGCGTATTTTATTACTTGGGAAAAATCTAAGACATGATTTTTATTTTTACAATTTACTTTTATATTCTTTTTTTACATAAGTTTTGATTTTAGCCGCCGTAAGTGCCTACTAAAAATATATTCACACAAAAATAGCCATAAATAAATTAGTGCTCCTGGATTCATTTACATATGTGTATGTATATTTGTATATTCCGTATATTAGCGTATATTTGCATCCATCGCATTCAGCTTAATGGTCAGCTATAATATAAATACCAAATGTTCGCATATAATATAAAAACATTTGTGCGAGAATTATTTACGTATTTTTTCTGGTTTATGCCGTAGCCCACTTTGATCACTGATGTTTGCCTTTTGTTCAGCTGATATTTCTTCAATATTTGTTATCAGCTTTCCGCATACAATATTAACCGCTCTCAGCCGTAAACAAACAAATAAGTGCTTGCAAATATTTGCTTAGAAACAGATTGCAAGGGAAATAAGCAAATAAATTAGCCACATAGTTGTTAGAAGCAAAAAAAGGCACATATATAATTTATCACTTAGCAAAAGCAAAGCACTGAAGCAAAACGCGGATGCGTTAGAGAGATACTCGCTGATGGCGATCACAGCACTGTGCATGCACTCGTACTTGCATGAATACTCGTATGTAATAGGCACATAAGCACTATTTGTATGAATATAAATCTGTGTCTCACCTTTCGGCTGACTGCACGCATTTTATGAATCTCAGGAAGACAAGTTTGGGCTACCATCTCCCATCGGAAATGCTAAAGACTCCTTCCCACGAAAACATTGTAAAAATGACTGAGGACCTGATCAGAGCGCATCTGAGAAAATTTATTTAAACCAAAAGCCTGTTTACTTAAATATCTACTTATATATAAATAAGCGTCCGTATATCGTATGAGCTTACTTCCCACATCACTTAATTTCTTTATTAATAAACTTTTACCAGAAAATTAGCTGTCTAATAACTTCAGTTTTCTAGTCAACAAATAATCTTATTGGAGTAGTGAGCCGTAAGTCTAAGCAACTAGTGCTCCTTTTATGGCAAAATAATAATCACTATTTTTTAATTTATAATAAATTATTATTATTATACATATATTAAATAAAAAGAATCACCCTCTCGGGTCTTTTTTCCCCCTTTCTTTGGTTTTTTGTAAAAAAGTTATTCAAAAACAAAATAAGATGATTAATTTTGCGCCCCCTGTACATATCATATTTGTTTGTTGCGGTGTAGAATCGCTTGCAGTTTAATTGAAATGTTATTACTGTTGCTAGACTTACGAGGTGTGTTAAAAAAATATCGCGAATTTTGTATTTTTGAAAATTTTTTTATTCATTCATTAATATCTATATATTTCGTCCCCTTCAAAGTAATCCCCCTTAGATATTATGCACTTGTGCCAACATTTTTTCCAATCTTCGAAGCACTACAAAAAATATTTTTTTTTAATCTTGTTCAGCTCCTCCTTCAATGCCGTCTTAATCTCGTCAATCGTAGCGTAGCGTCGTTATTTCATGGGCCTCTTCAGTTTCGGGAACAAGAAGACTTTACAGGGGGCCAGATCTAGGGAATACGGTGGCTGTGGCATCATTAGTGTGTTGTTCTTCCACAAATCCGGGCGTTTCTGGTAGATTGCTTCGCGCAAATTGCGCATAAATTGCAGGTACTATTTCTTTCCTGTATTGACCGTTTTACCCTGTGTCAAGAACTCATGATGCACAACGCCTTTGCAATGCAATCGAGGAAAACGGTAAGCAAAACTTTTACATTCGACCGAACTTGGCGCTTTGAGATGATTGAGCTTTGGTTTCCACGTCATAACCATAAGCCTACCATTCGTCACGAGTTATGACCCTCTGGAGCAAATTTGGGTCGTCGCGGACAGAGTCCAACATCTCATTAGCAATGTTCATGCGATGCTGCTTTTGGTCGAAATTGAGCAGTTTTGGTACGCATTTTGTGGCGGCCCGTCTCATGCCCAAATCATTGAAAAAAATCGAATGGCACGAGCCAATCGATGTGTCTTGGTCCTCAGCAACTTCTCTAACGGTGATTCGACGATTGGCCAAAACCATTTTCTTCACTTCATCAATTCATTTCGTCTGAAGTTCGTTGTTGAACTGCTCGGGCGTCCGGCACGGCGGAACGCTTTTCGTCGTTCACATTTCTCGGCCTTCTGAGAACATCTTGTACCACCGATAAACGTTGCTTTGGTCCAAAGTAGCTTCTGCGTATACACAGTCAACATTCGGAATGCATCCGCGCACTTAATTTCATTTTTCACACAAAATTTTATACAGGTTCTTTGATCCATCTTTTTGAATAGGTAAACATTGAAGATGATGTGTGTGCTCTGCCCAATCCATAAGAAGGGCGATTCTGCAATTTGTGCCAATTATCGCGGGATTAGTCTTCTAAATATCGCCTATAAGGTTCTAGCGAGCGTATTGTGTGAAAGGCTGAAGCCCACCGTCAACCAACTGATTGGACCTTATCAGTGTGGCTTCAGACCTGGAAGGTCTACCATCGACCAAATATTCTCAATACGCCAAATCTTGGAAAAGACCCATGAAAGGAGAATCGACACACACCATCTTTTCGTCGATTTCAAAGCTGCATTCGACAGTACGGAAAGGAGTTACCTGTATGCCGCGATGTCTGAATTTGGTATCCCCGCAAAACTAATACGGCTATGTAAGATGACGTTGCTCAACACCAGCAGCGCCGTCAGAATTGGGAAGAACCTCTCCGAGCCGTTTGATACCAAACGAGGTTTCAGACAGGGTGACTCGCTGTCGTGTGACTTCTTTAACCTGATGTTGGAGAGCATCGTACGAGCCGCAGAACTTAATCGCTCAGGCACAATTTTTTATAAGAGCGTACAATTGCTGGCGTTTGCCGATCATCGGCCTTAACAACCGCGCTGTTAGTTCTGCCTTCTCCAAACTGGACAAAGAGGCAAAGCGAATGGGTCTGGTGGTGAACGAGGACAAAACGAAGTACCTCCTGTCTTCAAACAAACAGTCGGCGCACTCGCGTATCGGCACCCACGTCACTGTAGACAGTTATAATTTCGAGGTTGTAAAAGACTTCGTCTATTTAGGAACCAGCATTAACACCGATAACAATGTCAGCCTTGAAATCCAGCGTAGAATCTCTCTTGCCAACAAGTGCTACTTTGGACTAAGTAGGCAACTGAGCAGTAAAGTCCTCTCTCGATGAACAAAACTAACACTCTACAAGACTCTCATCGTGCCCGTCCTAACGTATGGTGCAGAAGCTTGGACGATGACAACACCCGATGAAGCGACGCTTGGAGTGTTCGAGAGAAAGATTCTGCGTAAGATTTTTGGACCTTTGCACGTTGGCAATGGCGAATATCGTAGACGATGGAACGATGAGCTGCATCAGCTTTACGACGACATAGACATAGCGCAGCGAATAAAGATCCAGCGGCTACGTTGGCTGGGTCATGTCGTCCGAATGGATACAAACGCTCCGGCTTTGAAAGTATTCGATGCGGTACCAGCTGGTGGTAGCAGAGGAAGGGGGCGGCCTCCTCTGCGTTGGAAAGATCAGGTGGAGAAGGACTTGGCTTCACTTGGTGTGTCCAACTGGCGCCGGTTAGCACGAGAAAGAAACGACTGGCGCGCTTTGCTAAACTCGGCCAAAATCGCGTAAGCGGTTATAGCGCCAATTAAGAAGAAGAAGAGAAACATCGAAGACGAGCCGACACACGAGCAAGCAAAGCAATTGTCAATAATTAACTGAACATTCAAAATGACCGAACTCGTCGGCATGAGTGAGAGACATGAGTACCAACGTATCGCCACAAAAAAGTTGAAATTCGAATATACTTAACCTGCGAAAATTCAAAATTCGCGATACTTTTTGAACACACCTCGTGTGTATGTGTGTGTGTGTGTGTGTAGGACAGCTGTTGAGACTGTTCGTTTATATCCAACTAATCATTTGGATCGCAAAAGACTCTTTGGAAAGCAGAAGGCAGACCATTTTTAGTTGGAGGCGAGTGCATGTTTTGATCTTTGACGTCTCCTAACATAGTAGAAACTGTCAAGCGTAGGGGAGTCTTCAGTGGCTGCGTTTTAGGAATTAGTAGATGATTATTGTGTGAATAAATATGAGCATCGTACAAGACTCAACGACGTCAAATATTTGCCAGGGTTCTTATGTATAAATTTCCTTGACACTTATAAAGGCTAATCAAATTATAGGTATCTAATAAAACAACAATAAGGTATTGAAATAAAACAACGAAAATTCAAATTGCTTGGACAATCTTTGTTATTTTTGTGTAGAATCATTCATGAGATTTATTGTTTTAAGATAATCCCTTTCAAATGTTGCTCGCTACTGCGCCGTAATTCGGCCATCCGTAAACATCAATTTGGATTGACTCGCTAGAGTCGAAGCTGGTTTATCCACAAAGTATTTAGATTTTGCAACCCCCACAACTCAAAGTCCAAAAGTGTGATATCACACGATCTTGGTGGCCAATAAACTGGTCCGAGACAAGAGATGAATTGTTCACCGAAACGAGGACGCATTGTTTCACGAGCCGTATGACAAGTAGCGTCGTCTTGTTGGAATCAAATGTTCTTATGTTGTGGAAATCTTGCGTTTCAATTAACCGTTCATCCGGTATCAAAGACCTCAAGCCTGATTCGAGCGAAGACGGGGCAGATGCACAGAAAAAGGTCCGCTGTCTCATCCTCCTCTTCACAAGCTGGGCAGAGTACACTGTCTGAGATGCCTACCTTTTCCATGTGCTTCGCCCACAGAAAGTGGACCGTCATCCGTCCAACCAGCCTCCTGCAGTACTTTCTGCTTAATGACAGGAGGATTTCCAACAATCGGTCGGACATGACAGATAACATCAGTTTTGTCCATCTGCAGCCTCTCTCAGCCTGCCAAGCTCGCTTGTGGGTTGTAGTAACCCATTTGCTAATCATGGTTTTGATAGCGACAGAAGGGAGTGGCAGAATGGGCTCCGGGCCAAAGAAGTTGGGCTCATAGCCCATCCTAGCTAAGGAGTCAGAGGTCTCATTACCCTCATGTCCCGGGACCCATGTTAGCATCAGGCTATTAGCACCCGACTACCCTTTACATATGATCGGTAAACTTTCACAGTTGATGGCTTTTTTTTTTATATAAAGATCCTCCTTCAACCCTCACTGGTTCGCAGGCTGCGGGAAATGTATTCATGTGTTACTCTCAGAGAGCAGGAATAAAAAGAGAATATCTATTTATTTACCTGCTGCTTTTCTGTTTCGAGCTTTCCTTGCATATTTTAGATCAAAATGGCGAAAACACGCCTTCTGCCTATCAAATTGTTGAATTTGATATCGGGGTTTTAGTGCCATCCATTCTAAAAGAAACTTTTATATTGAAATCTGTACTCAGTCTCAATTCAGTAGTAAAAGAGTCATGGTGGAGGATGACTTTTTCTGCTGTAGAATGAAGGATATTTGCATTGCATTCTCTAGCATTGAAACGTGCCAAGTGTAGTGCTGTCAGACGCCTCACTATTCCTGATTTGTTGCCACCAACAGATACCACTGCTATACAGAAACCAAAAATTAGAGCGCAAATGTCGATTTCAAAAGCAATTCGCCGTAGGTGTGCTTAAAGTGTCTCAATCGTCAAGGAGAGTGACCTCAAATGTATTCAAGGCATATGCGCAAGCATGCTTACAAACTTCTTAATTTACATGCACACATACATCCATATATAAGTATACGCACAAGGAGAAGTAAAACGTTCGCACCTGGTCAACCGTTTGGGGAAATAGAAAATCGATTTTCCATTACGTATTCTTCACTCGACGAACTCAGTGGCTATGATTCCTTTCCCTCACTCGATTCATAGTAAGAAAATTTCAAGAAGTGCTCAATTCAGTATAAGTGTATGTCCATGTAGGTGGGTATGCACGAGTATATGGGTATGTAATTATATGAGCACACGCATACATACACTTAAATGCAAGAATACAGATGCGCACATACATAGATGACTCAGGAGAAACCGCTAGAATCGTAAAATGTGAAATATTTCTAGCAATAAAAATATATTTTCCGCTTTGCAGTTGTTTTACTTTTTATTTTATCATCTTGCCGAAGTGTATTTACATTTTTCGTTACTTCAACTCGTAATAGTTTATGGATTTTTGTCAAATGCAACAAAAGTATGAAAGTATAAAATTTGTCACAGCAGGTGAATCAAGTTCAATGCACAGCCTTGAAGTTTCCCACTACACACACACAAGTGTGCAGTACAAAACCACATTTTAGGTAAAAAGAAGTAAAACAAAATGCATGTCTTAAATTGCATTTGACTGTAATCGTGTGCAATAAAGTTCGCAATTTTCCTTGCCCTAGGCCAGGCATTAAAAATTAAATCAATATTGAGCGAACTGACTTAATTTCTCGACCTTCAACGATCTTGATTACTATACTTAGTCATTTAAAGCGCAATAAAAATAGTAACTGGCCAACTGTATTGCAATGCATATGCATTAGGGCGGGTCAATTTGTTCTTCAAAAATATAATCGGCTTTTTTTCGGCCACTATAGTATTCTACTAGGGATTCTGAACAAAAATTTCATGGAAAATGAATTTTGAGCATCATTATTTTTTATTTTATTTATTAAAGCTCAAAATAAAATAAAATTTTTTTAGAAGGAAATCTATGTATGTGGTTTCTAGGTACCAGAAGTTCGCTTTTTGATGTTCAATTTGAATCAAAACCGTCCGCTTTTGAAGACAAATATAAGAAAATATGGCATCCATAACAAATCTGATCTTAAAAAAGGGGTTAGGGGTACTCAGAGGCCCGAAAAAATGATGATTTTCAATAATTTTTTTTTTTGCAGTGAATTGCTTTATTTTACAAAAATAAAACCATAGCATTAATGCATCATGTTTCGACTTGACTTTAGCAAACATCAAAAAAATAAAATAAAAATTGTAAAAGTTATCGCTCTGGAGCCCGTTCCGCCAGAAGTCCCTTGCGGTGATCATCACAAGTCCTTGGAGATTCATCTAAAATCAATCGGACAAGAGAAATTAGTTTTATTAATAGCCGCACGACTAGCCTGATTGGAGCTTTTTTTGAAAATAATCAATATGGCTGCCAGGAAATATTTTTCAGATGTTCGAAAAAAAAACCGACAATTAATGTTGAAAAAAAATTGAAATTTTGAAAAAAAAATCCTTCGATCAGGCACGAGTTTTTTATGTTTTTCAAAAGCAGTTTACATTTTATTGAAATCTACCAAGCGGTTTTTAAGTTACAGTGATCTCCAGTTCAAAAAAACATAGTTTTGAGAAAAACGCATTTGCGCCGAGCGCAACAAAGTACAAAATACCTTAAAATTAAAAACAATTATAATAAATAAATAGTTGCTCTTTTTTAAGTTGCATCTTTTAAACTGCGGCGTGACTCTCTTTATGTTTCAATTTTTTTTTTTTGTTACAATGAAATGAGTGTGCACTTTTTCGAATTTTATGCTGAGAAATGAAATAAAGCACAATAAATAAAATATCTTCATACTCTGTTTTTCCATTTCCATTATTGTGAAATATACAAGATGAAGTCCCAAATAAACAAGACTGAGCTAGAATAGAAACGACATGAGTTTTGGTCTGATAACTTCGAGTTTATTTATTCAAAATATTACCCCTGGCCTCAATACACTATATTGCGCGGGCTAAAAGCTTTTCGAAAGAGTGTTTCAGGTCATTGATCGGAATGTTCTTCAGGATGTCGATATAAGCCTTTTGGATGACCTCTACGGACGCAAAACGTTTTCCGTTCCTGACCGAAAGCAATTTTCCGAATAGGTAGAAGTCACAGAGAGCCATATCAGGCGAACACGGTGAGTGATTGGTGGTTAAAATGCGATTTGTAGTCAAAAAATCAGTCACAAGAGTGAATCGATGAGATGGTGCATTATCATGCAATAAGCGCCAGTTTCCTCCCTCGCGGTATTCAGGGCGAATTCGACAAATGCGATGCAACAACCGCCTCAAAACGCCAAGATAGAAAATTGCATTGACGGTTTGGTCCATTGCCACGAACTGTGTGTGGACAATTCCCAAATAGTAAAAACAAATGAGCATCGACTTGATTTTTGACTTCTCCAAACTCGATTTTTTGGGTTCCATTCGGGTTCCATTCAGGTTCATGTTAGAAACTCCACGTTTCATCACCAGTTACTATGTTGTATAGGAAGTTCTCGTCTTTTCTCTCCTCTTTAATGAGGTCTTTCGTATGTTGAATTCTGAGCAATGTTTGCTCCTCAGTGCAACGACGATGTCCGTTCAGTTTTGATAAATTTTCGAACAATTTCGATGGAGTTTTCGGTGATTACTGATTTTGGGCGTCCGTTTGTTCATAGTCATTTATGTCCTCACAACCATATCAGAAATGTGTAAAGCACTCATAATCTCTGGCACAAGATAGACAATCATCGCCATAAACTTTTTTCATCAATTCAAATAGTTCGGTAAATGTTTTACCGATTTTAAAACAAAATTTGATGTTAGCTCTTTGCTCGAAACTCATTTTTGTACCGATGACACAAACATACTGACACTTTAGAGGCAATAACTTCGCTTCCACTGAACCGAATGTCACCAAGCTTTCACTGAAAGTCAGCTAGGGATGTAACTTCCAACTCATTACAAATATGGCGCCATCAAAAACATTTTTATGTTGGACTTCACCTTGTAGACGGCTACCAAAAAATCATATCTGTATCAAATAAGTTGTGAGTGGCTGTATGTACATACAAATAAAAACTGTTTGTTGAAAACATGCGCAAAAAAAGCATCATAACAGAGACACAAAAGTCGCGACACGTCATACCAAGCAGACGCTTAGCTTGGGGTTACTTACCTCGCTTTGCTTTTTAGTTGATGACGCCAATTTTATCCACTCTAAAATAGTATTTGCCTCACACATAGGTGCATTTGCATACATTGATACCTGTGTCTGTATATATAGCGCACAAGTATGCTGCATTGTAGTACCAACTGCCGGTAAATGCGATGTTTCATTGATGAGCAACCATTCGCACCGAACTACTTACACTTTCAATGGGCGAATTCGCTTTGTGTAGGCCAAGTGGAAATTTTGAATAGAAGAATAATTAAGCGCCTTCTTTTTAGTTAGGTACATATTCCCATTCATGCCTATGTATGTATGTAGGCAAGCGTGTGTTTGCCGTATGAACCTATGAATGTGTGCGCTTTAATTAGCTCATAGCATTAGAGCTTAAAAATTTGGCATCCAAGAAATTTGGTGCTTCTTAAAACTCGGAGCGTGCGTATGTATTATGTATGTATGTACAAAAGTCAAGTTGCCTGCGAATAAGCGCTTTTCTAAGTCATTGTTCTTTGGGTTGTTTTACTTTTCCAGCGGAAAACAAAACAATGTCGCTGTATCTGTATGCGCGTATACACATACATACGTTTTCCTTTAATCCACTTTTTAGAAGAGCAACGCCATAAGTTCTCGATAAAATCTCGTTTGCCCTTGTCTCGCTCATTTTGATCTTGTGGCATGCAAGACGTGCTAGACGGACTGAATTAATTGTAAACGTCAATTCCCTTTGGTAAGTTATTCTCTAGACCACTTTGGTGTAAGCAAAAATACTAGATTTGTTTTTACACTGGAAAAAAGTGAAAATGTTTACGACAAAAAACAAAAAAACCAAACCTAGTCAAGCCTGTTATGACTGGCTAGTCATCTTAACTAGCATCTTTTTTGTGAATTCAATTTTGTTATTCAACCTATAAAATAAGCCAATTTACCTTGTCCTTCTTGATTATTGATTGCGTCTCCTTCGCTCCTTAAATGGTCTTTCACGAATATATATAAATTTCTTAGGATATAGTACACATGAAGTTTGTCCCTGCCGTCAAAGCTATTACTTCTGAACTACTTTACTACCAGTTGCTTTGCAGCCACGTTTGTCCGTCCTTTATATTTTTTCAAGGCCAGAAATTTTGATTTTGAACGTGGCGATACCCTATGCAATGTCAATTGTCAGCCAATACCCCAAATCATGCCAACACCTTGTCCAAGAGCATTTCAGAAACTGTAAAATGTTTTGCTGAAGCTGTAAAATGTGCCTCGGAAAGCGTCGAATGTAATTTTTTTTTTATAATTTTTAAATCAACCTCTTTATTTCGATCTGTTTTTTTTTTTTTAACATTAAGCAATACTTTTACTTAAAGCTAGATATTTAATTCATTTAAGAAAAAAAAACAATATCAATGAGTAAATTAGGTATATTTTACGTTGAAAATCGTAAAATGGATTTGGGAATAGTTTATTGTGTTTTAGAAGCTTTAAAAACTACTTCAGAAAGCATCAAATGTACTTTAGTAGGCTGTAAAATATATATCAGAAAGCGTTAAATGTATTTCAGAACAGTCAATTATGTTTCAGAAACTATAAAATGCACTTCAAAAGCATCAAATGTACTTCAACCTAGTCAATTGTAATTCCGAAACTGTAAAATATATTTCGAAATAGTCAATTTATCTTCAAAGACCGTAAAATGTATTTGGGAATAGTTATTCTGTACCCTAAGTTGTAAAATATACTTCAGAAAGTGTTAAATGTACTTCAGAAAGCATCAAATGTACGTACTCAATTGTGATTCAGAAACTGTAACATGTACTTCAGAAACTGTAAAATGTATTTCGAAATAGTCAATTTTTCTTTAAAACCCATAAAATGTATTTGGAAATGGTTTATTGTATTTTAGAAGGTGTAAAATGTGCTTCAAAATAGTCAATTGTACTTTAAGACAAATATTGACACGCCAGCTGCATTTGGTCCGAGTGTTGTCGAACAAAGGCTGTCGTACATGGAGCGGCTTATTAACGAAGCAAAAGCGACAGTAGTTGGTGGCGATTCTGACAGGACCATTCAATATTCTACCTCTTTTCATACAGATGTACCATCTTTGTTGGCAACTACTGGCATATCTCAGTTAGTACATAATTTAAATCTGCTTTAATTAATTAATTGTTTCATTCTTAAATAGACATTATAAAAAGATTTTTTCGTCTTCTTAAGTACATTTTACATTTTCTGAAATTCATTTGACGCTTTCAGAAGTACAATTGATCATTCTGAAATACATTTCTCAGTTTTTGAAGTACAATTGACTATTCTGAAGTAAACTTAAATATTCCGAAATATATTTTACGGTTTCTGAAGTACAATTGATTACTCTGAAATATATTTTACGGTTTCTGAAATACATTTGACTATTCTTAAGTACATTTTATAGTTTCCAAAGTAGAATAAACTATTTTGAAGTACATTTTGCAGTTTACTATTTCCAATTATCTAATCTGCAAAACATTTTACGGTTTCTGAAATACGTTTGACACTTTCTGAAGTATGTACTCTTGGGTAAGGTGTAATTCATAAATCAGTGTCATATCAGTTAATAAACATCTATGCCCAACATGGACTTCATCCACTAGTTTAAAACTCATTGCTTGCATTCCCAACTTTTAAAGCATTCCCATAAAAGAATATTTATTTTGCATGCACTTACAATTTTTCAATTGGTACAATTGTAGTCACTTTCGAACTAGTCTGACTTCTTCAAACAAAAACCAGTTCATGAACAAGAATATTTGCTGAGTAGTTTAGCTTTTCATTGCAGGGCTTTTATACTACTTTATACTTATAGTCTGTGACACCACAGGGTATGTGTTATCACAATAAGAAAAAATAAATAAAAAATAGAAGTGGTTAAAAAGAAAATTCAATGCAAAACCTCTTCAACTTGATGTGACTATGAGAAGCAAGCCTGAATCGATAATAAATATACAACTATTAGCACAACCACAGCCGGCCTGCTTTGCTATGCTGCCAAAGCAAAGTAATTTTATGTATCAAGAGAATATTTTTTTCTTAAGCTTTGTGATACTCTACATACATACACATGTACTATGTATACTATATGTATGTCTAATAGACATTGTCTATTGCATTTGCTCCGGAAACTCAATATGTTTATGGTGATATGCTTCTGTCTGAAGACATCTATGCCTCTGGATTAATGGATAATTTTTTTATGATGCCTATGACATATAAATACAAATTTTGTAAACCCTTTTAATGTTCATTTTTCTCAAATTATTTATCTTTTCCGTGCATCCATATGGTTTGAGTATTAAAAAGTACCAAATCGGTACGTACAAGTAAATACAATTTTGAGGGCATTCGACCCCTGCGCTACCGGATGCAAACAAATTTATGAACATTCGCTGGCATGCTGAGAACCACTTACCAAAATTGTATGGCAATCGTATTAATAATGGTGCCAAATTAGTCATCCAATTTTGTTTTGGAATCACTTTTTTATGAAATAAAAACAAATGGGGCAATACTTTTGATTACATTGTAAAGCAGTCATTCCCTTACAATCAGCGCCGAATTCTTTGGGTCGATGTCATGCCTGAAGATAAACATTGCTGGTAATTGTAATTTTTCGACAGTTTTGGTAAGATTTCTAGATAAATCTTTGTCGTAGAGCCTTCAATAAAGCTAGATGTGCCCACTCCATTAGACGTCATTGGTGCCCAAATCAATACATGCGCGCCACCACGTTTCACAGTACCAACCTCATTAGACAGATTGAGCGCTTGACCTTGTGTTCTCCAGACAAACCTGCGGCCATCCGGCCTAAACATTGGGTTGGGGAATAAGTTCGTAGCGTTTTTACCGAAAACTTTTATTTAAACAAAAATATATGTCATATGTCAATAATATATCATCTTTTTGTTATATGTAGAAAATAGGCAACACCGTCCAGGAGACAAAATCATCAAAAATCAAGGAGAATTTTGAGCCACTTTTCACTTGCTCCTTATCACACTAAAATATAATGGGCTATAAAACTGCGTACCCACATTTTTTTTTTAATTCTTATTAAGGAAATTATTATTACAAGTGTACTACAAAGTTTAAAACTTAAATTTTAATGATATTCATAGTAGAATGGTTTATATTTTATAAAAACGAATAAATATGAAAAAAAGGAAGGTAATCAAACTGCTCAAAATTTCGCGTATTTGTGATCTTGACCATGAGTGTACTAATTTACGAGTATACGACCAAAACTTTCTGCTTTGTTGCTAACGTTTTCGCTTCTCATGATTATCAGCCTGATTATTAGTTGATATATGTGTGTATATATGTACGTATATGTGTGTATATATGTATCTAAGTGCTTAATTGGTAAAGTCACAAAGTCAACAAATGCGGCTTTTGTATCCAATTGTAAGTGCACGCCTACATATATATCTGTATTTGCCTTAGCAATAACCATAAACTAATGATCGCAACAAGTGCTCAATAAAGCGAGCACTTAATAATGTGTTGATCGTGCGCGAATCAGCCGATACTCGTAATTCACGCATCTACTTTGCTAATTACTTTGTTTTAATAATTTTGTTTTTTAATTTCTTAAATTGTCGCTTGCTATTATTTTCTAATTAGCGACTGCTAATAATTAACATGGGCACTAGGGTGACCAGACGTGCATAAGTACATGATTATGTATCTGACAGCCAGGCTGGTTTGGCTATGATGGAAAATTTTAAAGGTTTTCGCATTGGTCAGTTTTACCTATTAATCTTGATTCTTCAATTAAATATTCCAGTTTTCAGTTGGAAAATGCTACATTGAGCACAATTTTATAGTGCAACACATAAAACTGAACTTAATGGGCTCTATCGACTCAAAGCGGCGTCCGCGGAATGGCAATTTAAGTTTTGGGAAAAGGAAAAAGTAACAGGGGACAAAATCTGGTGAATACGGTGGGTGTTCGATGATATTTGTCGAGTTTTTGGGCAAAAAGGTGTTCACAATATGAGCCTTTTGAGACGGAGCGTTATCTTTCCACAAATTGGGCCGTTTCCTACGCACATTCTCTCTGAAATGTCACATAACTTCCAAATAATATTCTTTATATACCTTATATACGATCATTTGGAATGAATTACGAGTGCACAACACCACGATAATCAAAGAAAACGAGTAGCATGAATTTCACTTTTGACCGACTTTGACGTGGTTTTTTGGGTTTCGACTCAAGCGGATAGTGCCATTCAGCCGCTTGGTTGCATGTTGACTGGTTTGCATGTCAAACTCATATACCCACGTCTCATCATCTATTATGATGCGCTGGATACACATTGAGTCCGAATTCTCTTGCGCAAGCATGTCTTCAGCCACCTTTTTCGGATGAATTTAAAAAAAAAATTCAACTCTCTTGGAACGAGTCGAGCAGCCACGCGCCGCATGGCCATCGATAGTGTAAAATGCTGCGAATTGATTCGTGAGACACGCTAAGGTCACGAGTTACCTCCCTCAAACTTAAATGATGGTTTTCCAGCACCACTTCCTTTACTCTGTCGATGTTTTCATCCGTTGAAGACGTTGATGGGCGACCAGAGCGAGGCAAATCTTCCACGACTTCTCGGCCCTCTGCAAAAACCTTATGCCACTCGTAGACCCGTTTTTTTGTTATAAAGCACACTTGCCATAGGTTTTCTGCAACATTTTCACCGATTCGATATAGAAAATCCCGTTCAAAACACAAAATTTAAGACCAACCTCGATATTTTTATCCATAGTGAAAATCGCAGAGCACATCTGCGGATGACTGATATAATTAAATGCCAAAACAAGCTAATTGACAGATACGCTCAAATTCTGCGACACTATAGAGGACAGTTGCACCAACATTCCAGCAAATGTATAGGGTTTTCCAATAATAGGTGTTATTTTGATGTTCAAAGAAAAATGCTATTTTCTAATACAAATGATCGGATGTTTTCTTCATTATATATAAGGAGGAAGAAAAATAATGGAAAATAATAGGGTTATGAATAAGTTCGTGCGGTTTTTTTTCGAAATTTGAAACTTTATTGACGTAAAATGGTTACAAATTTAATATTCAAAATATTGTCCATCGCTTACTACTACTTTTTCCCATCTTTCTGGCAATTCACGGATTCCCTTTGTGAAAAATTCGGTCGGTTTTGCCGCAATCCACGAATCGATCCATTTTTTGACTTCATCGTAATTACGGAAGTGCTGGTCAGCCAGGCCATGTTGCATCGATCGGAAGAGATAGTAATCGGATGGCGCAAGGTCTGGACTATACGGCGGGTGGGGTAGGACATCCCATTTGAGCGTTTCTAAGTATGTTTTGACCACTTGTGCAACATGTGGCCGAGCATTGTCATGTTGCAAAATAACTTTGTCGTGTCTATCGGCGTATTGCGGCCGTTTTTCTCGCAGTGCTCGGCTCAAACGCATCAATTGTCGTCGGTAGACATCCCCCGTAATCGTTTCATTCGGTTTCAGTAGCTCATAATACACAACACCCAGCTGGTCCCACCAGATACACAGCATAACCTTCAGGCCATGAATATTCTGCGCCGACGTCGATGTTGAAGCAAGGCCAGGGTATCCATACGTTGCCCGACGTTTTGGATTGTCGTAATGGACCCACTTTTCATCGCCAGTCACAATTCGATGCAAAAAACCCTTTCTTTTGTGCCGTTGAAGCAGTTGTTCGCATGCCATAAAACGGCGTTCAACGTCTCTTGGCTTCAATTCATACGGCACCCAATGGCCTACCTTTCGGATCATTCCCATGGCTTTTAAACGTTTGGAAATGGTTGATTGATCAACTCCCAAAGTTTTTGCAACCTCTTCTTGCGTTTGAGCCGGATCTTGATCGAGCAATTCCTCCAATTCGGTATCCATGAACTTTGGCGGCGCACCCTCGCGTTCTTCGTCTCCCAAGCCAAAATCACCACTTTTAAAGCGTGCAAACCACTTCTGGCACGTTCGCTCAGATAGAGCATGCTCACCATAAACTTCCACCAAGATACGATGACTTTCGGCTGCTTTTTTCTTCATATTAAAATAATGAAGAAGAATTCCCCGCAAAAACACATTATTTGGCACGAAATTCGACATTTTCAAGTGTGGTAAAAATATTGTTGTTTACGCTTCAAATAAAAAACTTATACTGACGTTTGTGCCTTACGACAGTAGCTCTCCAATGAATGTTTGGAAATGTGGATCGATGGAATAATAATCAAGTTACGCCATCTGTTGTAAAACCGCACGAACTTATAAATAGACCTATTAGTATCAGGCAAATGACCACCCCGACCACGCTTACAGGACAATATCCTTTTCATGAAATTTTCCATAACCGAATTGCGAAGTGGCTGCCCTAAGTCCTCGATAGCCTCACGAATTCCATCTTTGAGGTCTTGAATCGACCCTGGGCGGTTGGCGTAGACCTTCTCTTTGACGTGGCCCCAAAGAAAAAAGTCACAAGGTGTTAAATCATAAGATCTCGGTGGCCAATTTGTGATCACGTCTTTGACAGATAACACCGTCCGGAAACTTTACCCGTAAAAGATCAATGGTTTCGTTGCTTGTGTGGCACGTAGCGCCGTCTTGTTGAAAATGAACGTGGTCCAGATCAATACCATCCAATTCCGGCCATAAAAAATCGTTAATCATCTCTCCTGTTTAACACATAACACCTGTTATTGGAAAACCCCTTATTCTCTATAGATTTTTTATTTGGAATTTGAGCTATCGATTTTCTCTTTTACACCTAAAGTGAGATCAGAAATTTAGTCTATAGTTGGCATTTAAAAAATGATGATCTTTCGCTTCAAAAAAGTGTGTAATTGTTAAAATCGAATAATCAGCAGATACTGTGATGTTGTTGTTGTAGCAGTATACTTAACCCTGTTAGTGTCTAGCTCATTTAAAGGTAGGCCCAGGAAACTTACTGTTTCTACAGGATGGTTCCAGAGGGAGAGAGGTGTTAGATGAGTGGGTTGTGCAAGGTTACGCGGGTCTCTCGGTCTCTCACTAAACATCAATGGGCAATGCCATAATTTCATGCTTAAGGAGAATTCGCTGAAGAAGAGTTCTTCAAACGCGTTTAAAAAGTGTGTATTGCTTCGAATGGAGCCTATTTTGAAGGCGACAAAATAAATTTTGATGATTAAAGAATTATTTTGAGTTTTATTGAACAATTCCTGGTACTTTTTTGACAGAATGTATGAAGTGCGCATAATAACTTCAGAGAGTCCGTCAATATATGAATTCCGTTCACGTTGTTTGCCTCTTATGAAATGTATAGAGATTTGTTTTTTATCAAACAAGTGATAAGTAAATATTGATAACCGAATAGGCACTTAGGTACAGATTTCAACCGATTGTGTTGCTAGCCAAACGCCGCTGGCCAAGCACGCTATATTAAATATTAATTTAAATACATAGGTACACATTTATATATATATAAATCGTCAGGTAATTAGGGTTTTCTTGATCGACGTCAAACGAAAGTCATTAACGCACTCGTAGTAATGCCCGCGCTTTTGGTAATTGCATTGCCGTAATAAGAAGTCATGCGCGCCAAAGCGATGTAACCAACGTTCGGCGAAATTCATGGTGACAAATTTTTCCATTATTTCGACAGGCATTCGCAAATTACTGTGGCAATACAACAACAAAATGTATATGTTTGTCATCATACTTTACAAGTGCCATGCTGGCAGGCCATTTGCACTTCATTGTGAGTTCCCCTTTATGAAATCGTTAAGGTATTAGGTTTTCGGCACAAACGGATTTTAAATCGTCAAAATTTGTTGAGGAACATTTTTATGGAAAAGTTGCGTTTTGATGAAATTAAAATTTCACGCAGAGTTTCGAACCATGTAAAATTTGTATGAGGTGCTGTAGGTAAAAGCGGAGTATAAAATATATGAAGGAAGTAAGAAGTAACGAACATATGGACATTGAGACAAGTGTAAGATAATTAGGTAAAGAAATAGAAAGGAAGATCGTACTTGTCGAAAAAACCTTTCTTTACGTGTAAAATGATTGCAGCAGATATTCAAAATATTATATCAAGTAGAACCGTTCGTAAAAGGTTAGAAGACGTAAAATTTCCTGGCAGAAATGTACGTAAATTTGCGCTGATGAAAAATGCAAACTTAAAGAACCCTTTCCCACCCAAAATGGCGGTAACTAGAAAGTCAACGGACAGGAAGAAACATCCTTTGTGGCACTGAAAGCATCCTTTGGGGCACTGCATTTGAAAATGATGCTCACCAGAGCATTTGAAGATCACCAGACAAATATTTTTAAATAAAATTTTCCTATGGATTAAGCGGCCTTAGACCCGATTTACACATAGAGGCACCTTGAAGGGAGACACTGGAAATTCTCTTTCGATTTTTCATTCGCGGGGACACATAAAAAATTGTTTTCAATTCGTTGCTTTTACCGCTTACTTCGTTAAATTTTCACAATACGAGAAATTGGAGTACAGCTGCCGACAAAACGATGCAATAGCTCAACATTTTTACTAGTTTTTTCCATTGTTTCTTAGGCGTCGATGGAAGAGCAAGAATGGAGAGACCATGCAACATTTTGAGCATTTTCGTTCCGCAAGAGAGAAAAAAGATATAACGTAGAGGAAAAGAAGATAGAGAGAGAGAGCTATACCTTATATATATCTTAGATACTCTTTAGGCTATTCACATCTCCCTTTTGTGCGGTCCTTCGTCTTTTCTCCCTCTAAGCTAAGGCTCTAGTCTAAGTCGTACGACGTTACTCGTATTGTAGGAGCAAGAGAGAACCACGTATATCCATATTATATACAAGGCGTTAGAATATAAGAGAGAAAGAAAGAGAGGGACGCGTAAACGTTCAGCACTAACGCCATATTACTATAGTAGAGCGAAAGAGAACAACATATTGTTAGAATAGGATAGATAGTATTGCGCATGCGCGTGCCTTGTCTATGCACATTATAGTGTTAGACGCTATATGTGCGCACGGCTCTAACGCCACGCTAATACATCGGAGCGAGAGAGAGCAACGTATAGTGGCAGCACGCCTTGGCGACAGACGCTATAGTATATAAGCAGTTGATATTCCACGTGTATTATTTTTGTAAATTTTGACAATTTGTATTCTCTGGAAATGTTGTGAATTTATTTAGATGTATATTCTTTCTCTCTCTCTCTCATTCTCTCTCGGGTCGCTCCCTCTTTGTTTGTCTGCCTTGAAAGTTGCACTTCGGTTATGTGTACACTTTTTGCTTTTTTTTTTTATTTTCATTATTTCTTTTTTTAAGTATAATCTGTCGAAGAAAGGCCGTATAAATTCAAATTGAAGTCTTAATAACAAATTCAAAAATTCCCTAAACTCCTTCACAACAACATTTTTAACAATTTGAAAATTTTTTTTGGCATTTGTTTTTGTTATTCTTCATATTTTTTTTTATAGATTATAGATCATTGTCTAAGACCGTATAAATCCAAATTTAAGCCTCTATTCAAAAATTAAGAAAATTTCCCAAACTTCCTCACCTCAACACTTTTGGCCAGTTTTTACTATTTTTCTTTTGTTTTTGTGAATTTTCATAATTTTTTTGGAAAAGTATGGATCATTGCTTATCAAAAACCACGTAAATCCAATTTTTCCAAAATTCTCCAAACTTTTCAACACAATTCCATGACTTTGAAGTAGAATTTCTAGAAAGATTTTTGATACCCAGTTTTACAGCTTTCTTAATTTTGGTCCTATAAAATATAAATTTAGTAAATGTAGTAAAGTTGTAATTTCTTACTTACAACTTTACTACATTTACTAAATTTATCCATTGAATTTTTAAGAAAAATTTTAATTATTTATTTTTATTTTAAAAAGCTTACATGATAAGAAATTATTATGTAAACTGAATAAAACGCAGCGCTAGCAGCGGAGGCTTTCGGCCGGCTGTACAAAACAATTTTGCATCGACCTACTACACAAAACTAAATCAAAATTCTTCCTTGAAGTAGTCGGTTATAGATATTTATGTATGTACTTGTAAGCGGCCAATACGTCGAAAATTTCATTCATATAAAATCGGGAAGCAAAGTGAACTAATCATGGCTTCATGGCACTACTCGGAAACTAGTTAATTTCCCATAATAATTGTAAATTGCATTCAGATCTTAGAAACTTGCTGCGGAGAGGTCATTTGAATGTGAATTTTGTAATATTCTTATATTTCATACCTTGGCGCAAAACACCCACCAGCTGATGCACATAACTACACATACAGTGCATACAAGTGTGCAAGTGCACTTGGAGACCACACAAGTGAAAATTTAAAACTACAAATGCAATGCATTCGCTTGCGGTTTTCAATTGTGATGCACTCGTTTTGTATGTTACGTTGTTATTGTAGTACTCAATTATCATAGTGATCAGTGCGCTACCACTAAATGAAATCTAATTATTTTTGTGGGGTAGTAACAAATCACATGGCACATTGCAGTCATTACTTGATGATGAATTTTGACTTGATGAATTGGTTTGTGGGCACAACTATATGACTCAGGTGCGAAGAGGAAAAAGGCAGGCGGATGTTGCTTTGCGTTTCATTGCATTTCATTGAAGGAAAGTTCAACTATTTTGATTTATTTTGCTTTTTACATTTTTACAAAACGGACAGAAAACGTAGATGAGATAAGTATTAACTACAAAATAAATCACCCTATCGGAAAATTTGTAATTTTGGCAAATGGCGTAGCGCGTTAATCAAATTTGACACTTCTGAACTAGACAGACAGACATGCAATGGAGCGCGTAAAGGTCAAACTAAAGAGTTCAATCACTAAAAATATTTTTTTCTTTTTATTTAGTAAAAGAAAATTTTACTCTAATTTATTACTCGCAAGCTATACAAAATTAATAATAATGAATATTTGGAAAAACAGAAATTCATTCAGTTTTGATTGAACCTTGAACTAAAATAAATATAAAATTTAAATATCACTTTGTTTAGAAGCAACATAAATCGAAAGTAATTACATATAAATGAAAGTCATTTTTATCCAAGGAACTAATTTTTGATGAAGGGAGTATAAAAAAATAGTTTTCTTAGTTTTAGATGCTGCATCTTAGTACAAAAATAAAATAATTAATTTAGTAAATCACTGCATTTTGGGTGATGCTCACAAGTCCTTGGAGATTCAGCTAAAATCAATCGGACAAGAGAAAATAGTTTTACTAATAGAGAATCTAGCGCCTGATCGAAGCTTTTTTTCAAATTTCAGATTTCTTTTTCAGATTTTCGATAAAAACCGACAATTAATTGTTTAAAAAAGTCGAAATTTTTGAAAAAAAAATCCTTCAATCAGGCACGAGTTTTTTATGTTTTTCAAAAGCAGTATAAATTTTATTGAAATCTACCAAGCGGTTTTTAAGTTACAGTGATCGCCAGTTCAAAAAACATAGTTTTGAAAGAAACGCATTTAAAGTTTTGCTACCGAGGTCCGGAGTGCCCAGCGCACTTTGTTAATTGTTGAATAACTCGAAAATTATTTGTCAGATTCACTTGAAATTTTCACACAATATTTTTAAGATATTATACTTTAACAAAGTGCATATGTTTTATAAATTCTGACTACCCTAACCCCTTAAATTTTTCTTAAAGACACTTCAAACTTTAACAAAATATGGATTTGCAACATTTGAACATTCCTTAGGGTAAAAAACAAAAAAAAATATTTTTTATTAACATTTATTTAAATTAGATTTTATTAAAAAAAGAAATTACAATAATTAAAAAAGTGCGTGTAGCGTAGTACACATAACAGAAGTGAAACTTTCAAGGCAGAAAAAGAAAGAGGGAGAGACCCGAGAGAGAGTGAGAGAGAGAGAGAGAAGGAATATATATCTAAATAAATTCACAACATTTGCAGAGAATACAAATAGACAAAATTTTCAAAAAACGGAGAAGGGTCGACCGGTGTAGGTAAACGTCGGCCAAAAGCCTTGGCAACAACGCGCACTACTCCGAGCGTTTATCATCCGAATAAACGCAGCGATTCCAGGACCGCAGCAACGGCGCAAAATGTCGCAAGGCAATACTAATAAATCCGACGCCGGAATGGATAGCACTTCATAGTACGCACAAGCACTAGCCAGGAGACGGAAATAAGCGCCAGAAAGTAGGCACCAAAGAAAACACCAAAAAAATTGGGACCAAAAAACGCCCCAAACAGTAGGCACCAAGCAAATATAACGCCAAAAAGTAGGCAACAAAAATTTATTTCCTGCAAGTTTGCACCCACAAACAAGCGCCAAAAAGTAGGCAGTGTTATTGCTCACTAGAAATTAGCAACCAAAAGGAAAAACTCAGGAAAAAAAAGCCTAAAGTGTATCTCTCCTTTCCTCTACGTTACATCTTTTTTCTCTCTCGCTTAACGAAAATGCCCAAAACGTTGATGGCCTTGAAATTGTACGCTCCCTTCTCGCTCGTCTATCGACGCCTAAGCATTTTCTCTTCAAAAATTTAATAAAATTTAGCCATTTCAAAAAAAATGAATTACTAAGCCTGAATTCAGTCGTTTCAACTTTTGTTAACACAAGTTTTTTCTAGAATCAGTAGATTACGAGATAAAAATTTCTGAGAAAAGGACGACTCAAAATTTTGATTAGCAATAACTTCTTGATTAGAAAAAAATTTAAACTTTGCTAAACCGTTTGACACAATGCAATTACACCCCAAATGCTACGAAATTATCAAGTAGCAAAAGAATCTGAAATTCAAAGGTTTACGGTCGTATGGAAAGCCAAGGTGGCGCAAAATTAATCATATATTTTTGTTTTTGCATAACATTTTTACTAAATAAAAAAACTATCTTAAGTGATGGGAACCTTTATTTTAACCTTTACGTGCGCCATACTTTGCCTGTTTGTATACGGCAGCTATTTAGTTCACAAGTCCCAAATATGATTGACTTACGACGGCATTTGGAAAAATTATAAATCTTCCGATAAGGGTGATAAATTTTGCCCCACTTTGTATAAGGGACTTTCCATTATTATATGCATGCACTTGTGCTTGTGTATGGCATACGTACAAGTTATTTTCGGCGTCATCAAATATTTGTATTTACTTCTCTTTCATCGTTCCTAACATTCCTTATAGACACAACCTACGAATACTTATCTTTTGACGGTAAAGAAATTAACAACCCTTTGTTACGTTATAAATTAATTATGCTTTATTGGCACACGTATCTTATTAGCTCTTTTATAACCGACCGCAGTTCAAAAATATACAATGCACTTGCACAGCAGATTATCAATGAACTACGCACTTACATACAAACATATATATACACATGAACATGTAGGTATACACATGTGCACATACATGTGTCGACCATAATTTTCCTAACGGGAAAAACCGAACTACTACCTGGCTCATAAACAGGAAAGCATACTAGTTCAAAAGCGACTAGTTTTGTACCAATTGCAAAATGCCCAACTGTTGGGTGCAAAACAAATATTATATTTTTCCCTTACTATAAATAGGAATGCTTCAATAATTAAAGATGCACTCAAGGGAATTTGACGAATATAAATTCCATGGAATCGGACATCAGTTTGTACGGTTCATCCTGTACTACGAGTGCTTTATTCGCTGCTGCATAGGTGACTTGGAAGCGGAGTAGCTCGTTAACTTCTGCGGTAGTGATACATAAGCTGACAATTGATATTTCGTAGGTCAACGCCATCTTAAAAATACCAGTTGCTAGCATTCGAAAAAGATAAAAGACGAACTACTACTTGGCGTAAAAAGCAAACTGGTAGTAAAGTATGTAGTTGAGACACAATAGGTTTGACTCTAAGGTGAAACAGGGTAATTGATTTTTAATTGAATTTTAAACTGTTAGATTTAATTCTTGTTTGAAAGTCATTAATTTTCATAGACTAAGTTTGTATAGCGGCCATCGTAGCCGAATGGGTTGGTGAATGATTACCATTCGGAAGTGCGTAGGTTCGAATCTCCGTGCATGAAACGCCAAAATGATAGAAAAAGTTTTTTCTAATAGCGGTCGCCCCTCGGTCGGGAATGATGTGTTTCTGTCATGTAAAAGCTCTTCATAAAAACCATTTGTCATTCGGAGTCGGCTTAAAACTGTAGATCCTTCCATTCGTGGAACAACATCAAGATGCCAGCCCCGAATAGAAGGAGGAGCTCGGCCAAACACCTAAGACAAGTGTAGGCAACAATTATTTATTTATTTATAATTTTTATTTTTCATAAAGTTTGAAGCTTTAGAAATATGTTGCTTTGGCGGTAGAATGACCTACTTTTTTTTAAATTAAAATTAGCGAAAAAAATTGTCATGAAAAACATGCAGATTTCAATTACAGTGCCTAAGTAAAGGGTTTTCCAATAATAGGTGTTATTTTGAATAGCTCGCTATTTCGGTAGATGTCACTTTTGAAACTGTCATTTTTTTATATTTAACAAGTAGAAACTACGCCATTAATAAAAATGAAACGATACACGTTTAAACAACGCATTGAAATTATTAAAATTCACTATAAGGCTCGTAAGCCGGCCGCTCATCAACAACGTCGTGTCTTTGCTGATTGAGTCGTTGAAATTCATGAAAATTATCCGGAACTCCATCGAAAAATCATCTTAAGTGATGAGGCCCATTTCCAACTCGGTGGCTTCGTCAACAAGCATAATTGTCGGATCTCGGGCTCAGAAAATCCAAGAATTATTGTTGAAAAGCCTCTCTATCCGCAACGTGTGACTGTTTGTTGCTGTTTATGGTCCGGCGGAGTCATTGGACCTTACTTTTGCGAAAATGAAGCTGTAGCTACAGTTACGGTGAATGGATTGCGCTATCGAGAGATGATTAACGATTTTTTATAGCCGGAATTGGATGGTATTGATCTGGACAACGTTTATTTTCACCAAGACGGCGCTACGTGCCTCACAAGCAACGAAACCATTCTTCGAATAGCAAAATAACACCTCTTATTGTAAAACCTTTTTTATTAGTAGCTTAAGGGGTCCCGGTGGTATTGAGCTTGAAAATTTTGGGTATTTTCAGGCATTTTTTTTTACAATGAAAAAGAAAATGAAAAACGATATTTGAATTTTTTAGGCTTTTTATTTAACTCCTTTTACATAAAAAAAAAATTAATTTTAATAATTTTAAAAATGGCGCTGAAGTTGAGCCTCCCGAAAAATTGGCCCTCGATGGTGTTGTTCGCACCAGGCCGAAAAAGTCGTTTCGAGATAAATGAGTTTAAAATTTTAAGTACAGGACCGCGCAGACTCTTTGACCGCGCTCTACTTGGTTAATGGGCTGTAGAAGCTACAATATTGGGAATTTACGCATGAAAATTTCACAGTAATACTTTCGAAATATCGTTAAAACAAAAAATCGATTTTTGGAAATTTCTAGACCACCCCTTAATTGCCGCTATTTCCTTTCATTTCGTTTATTGACGATTGCTTTACACAGTCTTGCTTGGGTGCATTTTTTTTAAATAAAATGAAAATAAAACCCCACATTTAAATATTAAATTGATTTAACAGTGAGATAAACTAAGAATATATATATTTTTTATTTTGTATATTATATATATTTTTACATTATACATTTTTTGTTTCTATAATTTCAGGGCGCGAATAAGCCTTTCGATCAGGTCATCCGTGCTAACATTGGTGATTGTCATGCTATGGGACAAAAGCCTCTCACCTTCCTGAGACAGGTAAGAAAGCGAATGGATTTACCAGCATGTATAAGTACATGTACATACATAGGTACATACATATTAGCTGGGGGAGAGGGGGGAAAAGAAATGCATTAATTGCTGGGTAGAGTATCGATATCTCGTAAAGTATCGATCAAACAATTTAAAGTTTATGCTCGTTGTCAGGGTGATATTTCACACTAAAAATTGTTTTTTCCTTTTTTTGTTTGTTCCATTCAATTGTAAGTTACAGGGTGTTAACAATGCAAGGCAACAAAGAGTAAATTTGGTACATTTTAAAGTTTTCCTTTGGTAAAATCGAAAATGTAAGCCAGGACGCTGAAATTGTAAATGGTGTTTCTGGTGCCGATGCTGTAACAGCTAATTATGTGCAAATTTGGTTCCGTCGATTCCGTTTTGTGATGTTAAAGAAAATGTCGAAGAAGTCACAGACCGGCATATAAGTAGTAGTCGACCAGGGGCTAAAGATCGACTATAAAACAGTTTTAAGCGGAAAGATTCCTGTAAACGGCCATATTTTCCCTGATTTTCATTAAAATTATTTAAAATGAAGAAGTCAATATATTTTTTTCAAAATTGGCATACAGTTTATCATATTTATACATAAAATAATAATAATTTTTTTTATTTTAATCATTTAAAATGGCGGATGTACACTCAATTCTTCCAGGAAGGTCGCAGCGGGGCTTCTCAATCGGCGGGCATTGTAGCATCGGCGTCAGTGACCTGAATACAAAAAACCAAACATTTTTTTGTTTATTAATGTAATGGAAAAAAATTCGCAGAATAAAATACTTGACAAAAAAAGGATTTTGGGGCGAATTTTCCTACTATTTTTGCTTAAAAAAAATTAACTTTTCGAAAAATTCTAAATTTACATTGAAAGTAATATCATAGAAAAGATGTGTGCAAAATTTCAGGGAGATCGGTCAATAACTTTTCGAGTTATCGTGTACGCCAATTCGAAAAATATAGTTTTGAGAAAAACGCGTCTAAAGTTTGAATACAACGTAACTATACCTCTCCCAGCGCTCGAGCGCAAAGAATAGAGTCGTCACGGTTGACGATCAATAATATAAGAAATACTTGAGTTTACCTTGTAAAAATTTTTTTAAGAATATGTTAAAGGATTATATTAACATTTTACGAAAAAAATGGTTTTTTTCGAAATTTTACAGGTATCTGTCCCCTTAAACCATTTGCGCAAAAATAATGAATTTCTTTTGCCCCAAACTAATATTAAGGTGCTTCGCCGAAAAAAGTAGCGAATTTCGCTAACCGAACTATAAATCTTATATTTTAAGACTAAAATTAGTTTTTCTTGTTCACTCCGCAGCATAGGGCTTCGACAAGACTTGTCTTGCGTTGGTTACGTTAATCTATTTGATTTCTGACAGGGTAGGTGATTAGCCTTTCGTTATCAGTCCTAAGTAGTGGAAATGCCCACCTGTCGTTGCTTAGCAACAACGGCTTTTTACTGCTTTGAGCGCCATCTGTGTGTCATATTTTTCTGGCAAAAGGATCGCGCAGATGGTTGAGGACTTTGCTAAAGTGGTGTGTCTGCGCTATTACCGCGGCTGCCCGCTTACTGGCGCCACTAATGCAATGTGTAACTGTGTGGATTTCTTTGTTTTTTGCTTGTTTTTTAGCATCCGCAATGCAAATAAAGCGCTGATTATTGTGCGGAAGGAAGGATGGAAAGGATAAGTTTTTGTCAAACGTAAAGCACGGTCCTCGCACGTTTCCAAATTTACCTACTTTCCCTTTTTACAAAACAAAAAAAAAAAAAAAACAAACAAAGGTAAAATATTAAGAAGTAAATCTGTACGTGCGTCAGAGGAACAGCTTTATGTAAATAAACTTAGTTTTTAAAAATATTTTTTTGAAAATATTACCCCAGATGATTGAAGAGTTTAAACTTAACAAATCTGCATAAAAAAAATTTAAAAATGTCTTAAAACATCAAAAACTTTATAACTCCGATGGAAAAGCAGCAAAATTTTCATTTTGGTTTTTTTTTTTCAATGGAAAGTGATGTACTCCAACAAATTTGCAAAAGTTTAGAAAACAGTTTAGAAAAGAATTCAAAATATTTCCAAAATATTAATTTGGTATCAATGGAGTGTTATGTATGTATGTATGTAGACTGTGTACTTTCATACCCATCAAACCCGATCGATTTTTAACTGTTTTCTCCGCAGTTGATGGCGCTGACGTTCGACACGAGCCTCCTCGATTCGCCCAACTACCCAGAGGATGTGAAGAAGCGTGCTCGCATAATCTTAGGAGGATGTCAAGGCCACTCAGTGGGTTCCTACACTGATTCGGCCGGCATTGAGGCGATTCGTCGACAAGTGGCTGATTTCATTGAGAAGCGTGACGGCATTCCAACCAATTGGGAGAATATTTATCTAACTGCTGGGGCCACACCAGGCATCAAGAGCATATTGTCGCTTGTACGGTGAGTATTTAAATTGCAATTGCATGGTTGGGCCAAAAAACGATTGTTTTCTCTTGATGCTACTCGCTAAGTTTGGTCTGTGGTAAAAAAAAAAAAAATTATTTATATTGTAATTTTTTAACAAAAGTAATTTTTAACAAAAAAGTTTTTTATTCGAATTTTTTATTTTTATTTTTTTATACTAAAAACAGAAACCAAAAACATTGTTTCCAATTAAAAAATTATTTGTCCAATAAAAAAATTTTTCCCAATAAAAAAATTGGAAAACAATTTTTTTTTAATTGGAAAAACGTTTTTTTTTTCATATAAAAAAGAAAAATAAATATTAAAACGAAATTTAAAAAAAATTTTCCAATAAAAAAATTCGAATAAAAGAATTTTTTCCAATAAAAAAATTCCAATAAAGTTTTTTTTTCTTTTTTGCAATAAAAAAAATCCAAAAACAAATTTTTTTTTATTTTTATTTTTAATATAATTTTTATTGAAATTTTTTTATTGGAAAAAATTTGTATTTATTTTTTTTTAATATTTACCCGTGCTGCCATATAAAAAATACACTAAATTTACGGAAAATTACAATTTACTCATGGGAATTCAATGGCGTGGACGACGGGTAAATTAAAAAAAGAAAAAAAATAAGGCTCTCAGTTTTTTTTGTGGCCAAAGCACAAAATGATTACCATTTTTGGTTTTGTTTTTTCTGGCCATTGCACAAATTTATTTCCCCCCCCATCCTAATGTACAAACATTTACAAGTGTTTTCATAATAGCATCCCTTCATTCTCCATTAATCTTATCATATATTGCAGTGCTAAGGTCGGTGGCAAGCGTCCCGGCGTGATGGTGCCCATACCCCAATATCCTCTGTACTCGGCCACAATTTCTGAATATGCCATGACTCGTATCGGTTACTACCTAAATGAAGAACAAAATTGGAGTATGGAGGTGTCCGAACTGGAGCGCGCCTATCAAGAAGCACGTCAAACTTGCGAACCACGCGCGATAGTCATCATCAATCCAGGCAATCCCACCGGTCAGGTGCTAACGCGTGAAAATATCGTCGATGTGATTAAATTCGCGCACAAGCACAAACTGCTGTTGTTGGCCGACGAAGTGTATCAGGCCAATATTTACGCGCCAAATTCGAAGTTCTATTCCTTCAAAAGCGTAGCACATGAAATGGGTTCACCCTACAGAGAAATGGAATTGTGCAGCTTTTTGTCGACATCGAAAGGCTATCTAGGCGAATGTGGTATACGCGGCGGCTACATGGAGATCCTGAACATGTGCCCTCAGGTGCAAGCCATACTGACAAAATCCATTACAGCTTCATTGTGTCCCACCTCTGCTGGTCAGGTGGCTGTGAGCGCATTGGTGAGTTGTAGTCGATGAAACACACATTTGTTGGCAGGCGTGCAGGTTTTTTACATATTTACATTCGCACTTCTTATTTATTTTTTATTTATAGGTTTACCCACCGGAGAAGGGTGAGCCCTCATATGAGCAATACATCGCTGAGAAGGCATCGGTGCTGGATAGTCTTAAGGAGCGCGCTGAATTAGTGTACAAAACATTCAATAGCTTCGAAGGTTTCAAGGTGAATGTGGTCCAAGGTGCGATGTATGCTTTCCCGCAAATCGTCATACCACCAAAGGCCATCGCGGCAGCTAAGGCGAAGAATATGACACCCGACACTTTCTATGCATTTGAATTGCTGGAATCGAGTGGTTAGTACACTTGCCGATGGAGCCGGCTTACAATTTCGACTGCTATTATGTAGCGGGTGTTTTTTTAAGAGCTTGAGAACTTAAAATGATAAATTATGGTAATGGTAATGGTAATGGTTGTACGGGTTAGGCTAAGGCCTTTATGCACTGCGACCATATTGATCTATTGTGCGCCCCTACTTACTTAATTATAATTGTTTAGTATACCGCGGAATCGAATCAGCTCCTTAGGAGGGAGCAATTGTAGGTCTTCCTCCTCTAGTAGGTACGAGCCCAGGATTATGTGTCTCCTGTGGCCTAATGCCTCACAGTTGGTAATTAAGTATTCCATAAACGCCTCTTTATCACAACAGAACCTGCATAGTCTTGGCATAAAAGTCTGTCTTCTCGTTTCCTTCATGTCCCTCATGCCCTGGTACCCAAATAAGTCAGACCTGATTATGAGTGGCCAGTTTGTTGAGTGCATTGTTACACTCTATTAGGTCTTTCGGCTTGAATGTGAAGCTATTTAAGGCTTTCAGAACCGATTGGCTATCAGAAAGTATTTTAATTTTTGCTTTTTCGAACCCTCTTTTGGATATGATTTCTACTGTTTCCATTATGGCGAAGAGCTCTGCATGGAAAATTGTGGTATCTGTACTTAGTGTTGGGGATTTGTGTGCTCTAGGCCCCACTATTCCTGCTCCTACTCCTTGGAGCGTTTTGGAACGATCTGTGTACCTTTTTTGTGAGTCATCATTTATCCATGTTGGGTTAGTGTTTCACTCTTCCCTAGAGGGGAAGATAACCTTGTATCTCTTTATAAAATTGAGTACGAGTTCCGTGTGGTCATTCGCCTGGGTTATGCGTACTGCATGTTGAACCCTGTTCAAGATATTGAGGTGTTCAGTAAGATCTCCTGGTTTAAGTTTTTCTTTCATATGAAAAGAGAGTGTTTGCAAAGTAGCTTCCTCTTGTATTGCTAAATGTAGCGGTGGTAAATTTAAAAGCGCTTCCATGCCAGCAGTTGGGGTAGTTGTCATGGCTCCTGTTATGCTTAGGCACCCCAGCCTTTGTAGTTTTGTGAGTTTCTTATCCAAGATAATTCCTAGATATTTAACCTCTTCCTTTAGAGGTACCTCTATTCCATTTATTCTCAGGGTGGGTATATTTAGAACCCTTTTACTGGTAAATGGGATAATAGTGGTTTTAGAAGGGTTGACTAATAATCCATCTTTTCTACACCACTCCCAGGTTATTTTTAAGGCATCCTGCATTAAGTCCTTTATGGTCCTTTCGTGGATGCCTTTAATTATTACAGAAATGCCATCTGCGTACCCTATACTTAAATTGATAATGATAAACGGAAATATTATTGGAATGATTTTATTTTATCATTATTGTATTTTTTTTGTTAGAACTGGTAGACAATTTCATGGCATTTATTTTTTTTTTTTTTATATTAATATATATCGGTGAAATATCCGCCGCGGGCACGAGTTACATGGTCCATTCGATCTTTTCAATTTTTGACGTTGCTCTGACGTTAAGCGATTCATGATGACTTCCCAAACCTTAAAAATAAAAGAAATAATTGACGCGTGTACATCTGTTAGGCGCTTGGCCGAGCTCCCCCTTCTATTTGTGGTGTGCGTCTTGATGTTGTTCAACAAATGGAAACTTACTGAACAAACCTGTCAACACAGTTTGCCATTGCTCAGCTGTCAAACCATAGTTATGTTGTTGTTGTTGTTGTTGTTATTATTATTATATTTCTTTCATAGCGTTACAACACGGGGTGCGTCAAAGCTTCCTTCAAAATGCTCCTCCAAAGCGGTCTATCTTGAGCTGTTGCTTCGTAGTTACCTATTCCCAGCTTCTTAAGATCGTGTTCTACTGCGTCTATCCAACGGTTCCTCGGTCTACCTTTGGCCTTCACGTCCATTAGCTTCCCTGTCAAGGCTTTCTTTACGGTACAGTCAACAGGCATACGGATCACATGACCTAGCCGTCTTATGCGCTGAGCTTTAACAAAACGCACAGCTGTCTCGTTCTGAGTTAGAACGTTCAGTTCAGAGTTCAATCGGATTCTATACGTACCATCATCCATTATTTTTGGGCCAAAGAGCTTTCTTAAAATTTTTCTTGCGAGCAATAAACATTCCCCATGCTGCTGAAGTAACAGTCCTTGGCAGGATATAAATCCGGGTCGTTCCGGTTACGTACAACCGACTGTCGTCGGAACGAACCGTAATTATCGATATCTATAGTTCTCTTGCATATAAAAAAAAACACCCGATACTCTTTTAGTTGTTCAAATTAATATTTTTCGTTTACATTGTTAATTCCTTTTTCTTAATTTCCAGGTATTTGCATTGTGCCCGGCAGCGGTTTTGGCCAGAAAGAGGGCACATATCACTTCCGCACCACGATTCTGCCTCAGACCGACAAACTGAAAATAATGTTGGATAAATTCAAAACTTTCCACGCGGATTTCATGAAGAAATACAAATAAATTGTGCTGGAGAAAGCCAAGTGATATACGAAATGCATTGCATTCTACCATCCATTAAGTGAATGGTGAAGCGCGGCAGCATACGAACTTGCTATTAGATTTTGCTGTGTGTCCTGAACGATTTGCGATTGTTTAAATATATTAGATATTTTCAATTTTTATAAATGTGCTATAATAGTGATTAGTAAGTGCTTAGATTAAATTAAAGGCAAGAAAAATGTTGCAAAAACGAAAAGTAATAAATATTAGACGCATATTTATATAGACACAATAAAAATTTATTAATTTAAATTGTTAAATTTAACATTGTCGTAGCTTAAATTTAAAAGCCAGAAGAATTGGATAACGAAAAACTATAAATGTATTGTAAATTGCCAAATTTTTATTGAAAAAAAGTAAGCCATATAAAATAACCGTTAGTAGTTTTATTTTAAATTCGTTTATTATTGGAAACATTAGCATTTAACTTTTGTTAAGCGATTATACACAACCGCAATTCAAAACGTTTTGTATACAAAGTGTGAAAGTATTAAATTAAATAAAAAATTAAAAAAACACCAAATAATGAAATGAGTTTAATTTGAAATCTAAAGCGCATATAAGTAACCATGTTGTTGTTGTTGTTGTTGTATCAGCATAAACATTCCCCGTACAAGGACGGGGAATGCTGCTGAAGTGACAGTCCTTGGCCGGATATAAATCCGGGTCGTTCCGGTTACGTACAACCGACTGTCGTGGAAGCGTATAAGTAACCAACCAAAAGCTTGCTTTCGAAAATAAAAACTATACCACCGGATATCCTACATCCAGCATAAATTTCTGCAAAGTTCGTGTGTGTTGAGGTTAGGACACGGGAGAGGCAGGAAAAAGTGTATTTTGGGAACTTTTTCAGCGGGAAAATGAGAAGAATTCAAAGTCAAATTCTGTAGAGGCAGAAAAAAGTGTATTTTCTGCGGGTAAATGAGATTAATCCAAATTTTGAGGAAGGCCCTTTATTATATTTTTACGTATACATAACTGTATAAATTTTTATAATAGTGACTTATTTATTGAAGTGAAACTTCTTAGGCGTCGATGGACGAGCGAGAATGGAGAGTAAAATTTCAAGGTCATGCAACGGTTTGGGCATTTTCGTTCCGCGAGAGAGAAAAAGATATAACGTAGAGGAAAAGGAGAGAGAGATCTATACCTTATATACAGTATTGGCCAAAACTAAAGCACCCCCCTAATGGCATTTCAAATAATGTCAAATAACTCAATAAAACAACATCGAATATTACTTACTTTTACACCTTGTTTCTTCTTACTATCTTGGTGATTAATAAACATAACAAAAAATTTGCAATATTTCTTATATTAAAAATTAAATTAAAAAATATCAATATTATTCAAAACTTGTCTGGACAAAACTAGGGCACCCCCCATTAAAAGCGAAAATAATTGTTTTTATTCTTCAGTATGTTGTACTAAACCCATTATTTTTGATAACTTCAGAACATCTTTTTGGCATAGAAGATATTAGGTTACTAATAATTTCCGGAGAAATGTTGTACCCTTTAACCGCTTCAAACAGGGCTTCCCTTGTGCTGCAATTTTCCCTATTAATTTTCGAATTTACAATCTCTCACAAATTCTCAATGGGATTGAGATCGGGAGATTGAGCTGGCCAGTCTAAGACCTCTATAGCATTTTGCTGTAACCACGTTTTACAGTGCCTAGAGGTATGCTTCGGATCATTATCCTGCTGGAACCTCCATCTCAGTGGCATTTCCTCCTCAGCGTGGGGTAGCATTACACCTTTAAGGATGTTTGTGTACATAAAACGGTCCATAATTCCCTCTATTCGATGAATAGGCCCGATACCCTGGCCAGAGAAACAACCCCAGACCAAAATGTTCCCCCCACCATACTTGGTACAATACTTCGGATTTAGTCGCTGTTGCTTTGGCCTTCTTACTCGCCTTATTCCATTTGAATGTTTCAAATTATATTTGGATTCATCAGAGAATAATACAGTTTTCCATTTTTGAACTGTCCAATTAATATGCAATTTAGCAAACTCGAGTTTTTGTTTTTCGCGGAAATAAGTGGCTTTTTAGCAGGTCGTCGACTGAAAAGTCCGGCCTCCAATGCTTGTCTTCTGATCGTTCTAGAACTTACCGGCCAACTTAAATCAATTTTTATTTGTTTAGAAGAGACTGTGGGATCACTCTGAATTTTTCTTTTAATCGTGGAGTCGTCTTGTCGTGTAGTCTTTCTCCACTATGGATTGCAGAAATAGAACCCGTTTGTTCACATTTTCTTATAAGTCGCGATATTACACTTCTATTAATTGAATATTTCTCACTAATTTTGTGTCGCGATAAACCACTTTGCAATTCACTTATTATTTTATTTTTAAATTCATTTGAATACGTATTTCTGGCCATATTTGCTGATTTCCCGTATGAAATGTTTTGTCTTACTAAATCCGCACGTGTTTTGCACAAATTATTCTAACGAACTTTGACTCAGCTTTAAATACCGTTAGGAAGAGAAATTAACTTAAAAACAACAAAACAAAGCCGTAGTTAAGAAAAAAAATGTGGGGTGCTTTAGTTTTCACCATTCAGTTTTTAAATAATATGTACATTTCAATTTTTTTTTTTTCAGTATAACCAAAACACTGTATATTTGGTATTATATTTTATAAATACTTAAGTAACAAGGAAGCACATGACATATGTATATGCCATATTTCAAGATGTTTGATTGAGAGATTTAGCATTATTTGAAATGCCATTAGGGGGGTGCTTTAGTTTTGGCCAATACTGTATATCTTAGATACAGTTTAGGCTATTTTTCCTGAGTGTTTCCTTGTGATTGTTAATTTCTAGTGAGAAATAACTCTGCCTACATTTTGGAGCTTGTTTGTTGGTGCAAACTTGTAAGAAATATATTTTTGGTGCCTACGTTTTGGCGTTATATTTCCTTGGTACTGTTTGGGACGTTTTTTGGCCCCAATTTTTTGGCGTTTTTTTTTTGGTGCCTACTTTTTGGCGCTTATTTCCATTTCCTGGCTAGTGCTTGTGCGTACTAAATGCATATAAAGTGCTACCCATTCCGGCGTCGGATTTATTAGTATTGCCTTGCGGTAATTTGTGCCGTTGCTGCGGTCCTGGAATCGCTGCGTTTGTGCAGGTGATAAACGCTCAGAGTAGTGCGCGTTGTTTCCACGGCTTTTGTCCGGCGTTTACCTATATCGGTCGACCCTTTTTTTTTATTTCTTTTTTTTTTTTTGGTGAAGGTAAATTTTATAAAACTTATTCAGGAAAAGTTTCATATGAACGTGAAGCCATAGATCTAATGTTCTCAAAAATTTAATTTTTCAAAGGACTTTAAAGTTTCAAATTACTAAATTTTCAAAAAACCTTTTCGAACGCTTATATTCACACTAGTATGTATATCAATATATGTATCTACAAGGTGGCGCAAAATTAATACCTCTTTCGGAGGATTTATAATTTCCGCAAATGGCTTCGTAAGCTGCCGTATACAAACAGACATGCAATGGAGCGCGTAAAGATTCCCATCACTCAGTAATTTTTTTATTAAATAAAAGTTATTCAAAAACCAAATTAGATGATTAATTTTGCGCCACCTTCCAGATGTCAAACGAAGGAAATATCTTCTTTTTAGTTAAAATTGTGTTTACTTTTCAACTTCGTTCTTCCATTTGATTTATAAAAACTGTAAAAAAAACAGTTCAATTTTCCTCGAATAAAATTAAGTTCTCGCAAAAGATATACAAAAATGTATATTGACCCTAACGAAAAGTAAGCGACATTTTTTCTAATAACTGGGTTTATTCTCTTCGGTTTGACAGTCATATTCGGACTGACACTGACTAGGATGAAATTCAGAAAAGAAATGTTTGGATACTTTACCCACCTTAATCCTTTGTATAAGTAACTTTTAAGTTATTAGATTATATTTTAAGTAAAAAAACAAAAATTTTTTTTTTTTTTAATATTTACATCAACCTAAGCCCTTAGGACCATTTGAAGGTAGAAGCAAAAGCACCGGTGCTACTAATAATTATTCTTGTAGACCAAATTTGATGACCTGACAACCGTACGACTAAGATCATAATGACGTTTGTATGTAATCGCGAACATCCAGCATGGATACGCCGATTAAGAAAAAATATAAAATTTATGTATTTCGTAGCTTGCATATCGATCTGAAATCAACCAAAGAATGTTATTAAATATACTGGTAATATACCCTACACTCACAGGGCTTGCATTACTGATACCACAACAACAACAACAATCAAATATAAGAAAGTCTTGTTGTTACAACAACCCACCTTTTATTTCCATGACGGTCGAGTTTACGGTCGATTTACGCTCAAGGCTCACTCACTGCAGCACTATTCCTCCAACGTTTTTGGCAAGCTCTTCATTATGTTACAACAATAAATATAGGCGCCTCAATTCCCGCAACAATAATAAAATTGCCATGATTTTTTTCTTAGAGCAAAAATGAAATCTTTAATACAAACTTTAATAAATTAATAATTGATATTCTTTAACTGACAGATACTTGAATTAGATAGATTTTAAGTTACGCACGTGCCTTCAGACAGCCTCATTGCGTCAACCGTACAATGTGCACGATTATCGCCATTGTTTTCTTTTTTTGTTTTTTTGATTGTTGTATTTAAATTACGCAGGCCTTAATAAAATGTCTGCTCGCACTACAATTAACTAAGGAAAAATAAAAATTAAATAATACAATGGACTTGTCTTCATTATAATCAACACTATTAATAAGATTGGTACGCATTCTCCATTCGTCTCCACACAAATGCACGGACAAAGTGGATTATTACATAAATTACAAGTTGGAGGAGTATTCCACTTAATACTACAATAATGATGACTAAGCTAGGCGCACATTTCATATTTGTAAGTAAATTAAAATTATTTAATATAAATTGCTTAAACATAGTTAGTAGCAGTAGTACTTTTGTATATTTATATGCAGTGTGCAGTTACGCCGGGCACAAGTATTATGCTTTGCTTAGCGTTAAATATCCCTTGGAGTTAAAGACATTATTTTCTTTTTTTTCTATAACGTTAATGATTTTCCATTCGTAAAAATTGCTTAGTTTTCGAGTTTGACTGATTGTGTGTTGCAACTGATGCGAGTGGATTTAGTGAGGTTCAAATGATTAATCACTAGTCTTTAGCCGTTTCACTGGTCCCTCACTGCCCTGTGAATTGGAGTCCTCAGAAAATGGCATGCTAGAGACGAATTCGGTGGCACCTTGAGAATCGCTCACCATAGAAAAACCTGAAGAGCAAGAAAAACAATAGTTTAATTTAATTGTTTCACTGTCAGTTATGTTCAGATATTTTTGCAGCAAAAAAATTAAATTCGAATGCAAACATTTGAACTTATCAGTTTGTGTGCTTCGACTCACAGGTGTTCGAATCTTCCGCAGTTAGACCGGCGTAGGGCGTTATTTGTGGTGGAGTTGGCGTGCCTTTCTGTGAATTTTCCTTGTCACTCTTATTAGTGCTGCTCACTTTTTTCTTTTCTGAATTTGATATTGGCACCCATTTGTAAATTTTCATCGTGGTATCGCCAATAGTTACCCATTTTTTCTCCCTGCAATTTCAAAATAAGTTCAAATTTCATATGGCACATTTTCTTATTAGATGGAGGCCATCTTACCAATGTCTCACTTTTTCCACTGCATTCATTACCCGTTTGATGTCATCTTTTGCTCGGCTACGGGTTTCTGCTCTAACGCTACGCGACATTTTCAACTATTTTATACAGTATTCAAGCTAATTTGTTAAATTTTTGGTTATTAAATAGCAAAGATTTTCGAAACTTGCTACTTCAACTTGAACGATGTAAACAGAAAACGAAGATTCGTCGAAAATGGCCGCTAAATGCCGAGCACCACCGTATGACAGCTGACCATACCTTTAGGGTTCAAGTATAGAAGTTTTCCTTCAAGTAAGCAGATGTATTTTTGCGAACATAACAGTTAATGAAATTATAGGCGAAACACAAAAAGTTGTTAATCGTTATTATAGATATCCGGAAATGGTTTAAGAATGCTTTCAAGAATGCTGCTTTAATAACTTTTCGATTTCGTGTCAAATATTGTTTAAACTTGCTATACCGCCTTCCTTATGCAAAACAAAAAATCAATAAACCGCACTACTGTCAAAATTTAACGAAACAGGGTAATTCAAATATAAGAAAGTTTTTATTATTTTCTTTTTCGAGAAAATTATTGTGCAAGAACTATTTTGCTCTACATCCCCGCAGGCTGGAGGGTATATATTAAAATAAACAAATATCAAATATCACAAAAAAAAAGTGCATGTAGCGTAGCACACATAACAGAAGTGAAACTTATAAGGCAGACAAAGAAAGAGGTAGAGACCCGAGAGAGAATGAGAGAGAGAGAGAGAGAGAGAAAGAATATATATCTAAATAAATTCACCATATTTGCAGAAAATACAAATAAACAAAATTTACAAAAAATTCAAGAGCAAATAGACACCATATGAAAACATGTTGAATAGTCTGAAATAGTCGCGGCGACGCCGAACAATTCCAACTATTGTACTGTACAACACAAACTCATCATCAAATATATATAAGGTATAGCTCTCTCTCTCCTTTTCCTCTATGTTATATCTTTTTTCCCTCTCGCGGAACGAAAATGTCCAAAACGTTGCACGGCCTTCAAACTTGACTCTTCATTCTCGCTCGTCCATCGTCGCCCAAGAAGTTTTACTTCAAAAACCGTTTTTTTAAGACACATATCTGTCAGGCAAAATGACATGCAATCGCCAGGAACTGATTAATTTATTTAATGGACCTATGGTTAAAAAATTAATTAAAGAGTTCATAACCGCTTTAAAGTTGAGTATCTCTTTCATAGATAATTGTTTTTTTTACGAATCATTTAAACGTGGATTTTATTATATTTTGTATATAATAACTTAAATAAAAATTTCAATAACTGCCTTATGATTGATATTCGTACTAATCTCAATACTTATAATATCATATGAACCCGTATTTAACTGAAAGAAAAACTTAACAACACCAAAATGCGCATTACTGCGCAGAGGTAGTGGGCGTTTTCAAATTATTGTCGAACCGTTGTGATAAGCAGGTACCATATTTTTGTTGTGATTAGTATGCAGGTGTTATATTTTTAGATATTTTTTCACTCGGCACAATTACGTTCGGGATATTGCAGCAAATTGTTCTCCAATTTACCCAGAATTGAACATACATCGTACTACTCGGACACCTCTTCACATACCCTTAAACGCACTTTTCTAACACCACTTTCCGATTCTGGTAAAACAGCCATTTTCCAGCGCCTACAATTAAATGAGATAGACGGCGACGAACGTTGGCTTGGCAAAACTTTGTTCACTGTTGCAACAACAGTAATTAACAATCGAAACCAAAAATAAAGCAGAGTTAATCGCAAATGGTCTTACATTACACACATTTTAATTTGCCGTAGTATCACAAATTAGCAGTAGCAAGAATCCATTACATGTACGTGCTATATTTCGTAACTTTGTCTGTCTCCAGAATAAGCTGATTAGTTTCGTAAAAAAAATTAATAACACCTAAACAGAAAACGAAAATAATCAAATGACAAATAAAGAGATAAAAACCGAGCGAAAAATACATTTGAAGCAGTTTGAAAATGCAATTCCATAATTTTGCCATTTTACACCGGACTACAAATACCCCTTATGTGCTTTGACTAGTTTGTTTTTCTCTCGTTCTAATTGACGTATTTCTCCATACGCTTAAATACAGCCCTGCACCGGTGTGTCAGGCTAAAGTGAAAAAAGTCAATTTGTACGAAAACGACCGATCGAGCGAGTGCGAGTGTTAACATAGAGCGGTGTGAAAATCCTTCAAATTAATGAATAAATTGTACGAGAGTCGACAAATATTCTAAATAATTTATTAATTTCGAACGAAGTGAGTTTAATTTTTATAAATTCATTTGAAAACAGAGTGGCTGAAATAATTTCATTGGGTGCTGTTGGTATTTTGGACTTGCAAAAAGTGCTGTCAAATGTGAGGTGTAGTGACACCGCAGAAGGAAAACTCGCTGCTGGCTGCTTGACATGAACGCGAAGGAAACCCGTCGTCATTCTCAAGGAGAAAGAGCAAATCCAGTCAAGTGAAATTCCGACAATTTTTCATAAATATATCAATTTTATAGTTTTGTGTCACAACTATAGTAGCTAATTTTTGGCAATCTCTGTGTGTATTAGACACTTGGAGGCGTAGTCGTACGCTAAGCAGTGGGAAAATTCAATAGGCAAGGAGAAAATGGAAATTGGAAGTGTATTATTAGCCAAGGTACGCAAGGGTGAAGTGCGGCAGTGGCTAAATGCTTGATGTGTAATGTGCAACTAAATCGAATGCGGTGTAAAAGTGTAGAATAGAAAAAAGGTTGTATTGAAAGTAAATAAAAAAAAATATACACAACAGCGGGTCAGTAAAAAAGCATAGCAAAAAAGTCCGACAAGCGACGAATGACGTCCGACAATTGTTAAACGACCGTGACGGTGCGCGTGGAAGAAACAAAGTTATATGCATAAAAATTGCATGCGGCGCGGTGGAGTGCAGTACGGTACGCTACGGTTGGGCGTGTGTGTGTCTTCATTGAAGGTGAAGGAGACGTGTATGTAAATAAAAAGAAACTAAAATTACATGCGAGCAATGTGTAAATGTGTATTTGATAAAATTAAGTAAACCAAATACTAAATTACCTATACCAAATGTGCTCCTCATAACTACCGTAAGCTTCACTATTTATGTATGTGTTTGTACGTCAGTCTCATCGCGACTTTTGGTCCTATCAACTCATCTGCTGTTATCTCTGACAAAATTTAATTACTAATTAAGGTGTATTTACATATTGTGCTTAGTGCTTCCGTTCTTTTGCTGCATTGGCTGCATCTATACTGTCAACAGCTGTTACCTCCTATATTTTTAATCTGTTCAACGGCTGTGTGACAAACGAATTTGAGATCAGCAAATAACGAGCCAGGAAATAATAATAATTTGATTGAATTAGTATCAGAATGCCCAAATGCGACATGAAGACTCGCTACATTCCTGCTACATTTGCCTGGATTCTACTGTTATCCACAACGTTCCTCTTCTTCTTCTATCCGTAAGTATTAAAACAATTTTTATTTGTATATTTATAGCAGTGATTTAAATAATTGTAATTATTGCTGGAAATAAAAAGTACGAATATGAATATAAAAATTTATATGATTATAATTAATTAATTGTAGGAATTTTTTTTACAATGCGGAGAAAGTGAGTGAGTTATAAATTAAATAATTGCATAAAATATTGTTGAAAATAAGAACTTTGACGCTACAAAGTATGTTATGTTTTCTATATACTATGAGTCACGGACCCTCACATAAAGTCGTAAGTTTCGTAAACAAAAAAGCCGTGAGCTTCTAGTCGTTGTTTTGCTGAAAGGTGAATGGATTCGCTATTTGCAGTTGCTCCACACTGTTTTTTAATTCTCGTTTAAAATATTCAAGCAAACAGTTTTGTCCATTACATTGTCGTTCCCACGACAGTCGGCTCTAAGTAACCGGAACACCCGGATTTATATCCGGCCAAGGAGTGTCACTTCACCAGCATTACCCGTACATGTATGGGGAATGCTTATGCTGCTACAACAACAACAAACAAATTTCGCTATCGACTCGTTTTCGATTTCTTTTATAAATTCCAAACTAATGAAAAAAAAAAACAAAAAAAAAAGACAGAACGTCACAATTACTGTTAAATATTGCAACAACGTTTATAAATAGGAAAAAAAGTGAGTAATACAAAAATTTTGTTTGACAATTTTTATAAATTAGTACCAATGTAAATATCTACATATATACATATATCTATGTATATGAGCGTGCTTTAAAATCTTTTTATATAATTACAATCGTTTCTGCATATAATAAAGTAACTAGGGCTAGGCCCGCTCACAGTGCTGAGGTTGTTCACTATATAAAGATGAACATTTTTTTTCCAAAAACTACATATGCTCAACATACACATCTGTGTATATATAAAGGCAAAATATTGCAATATTAGAAAAAATATTGATTTTTTCCCAAAGTCTTCCTTCTTATATCCTAAAATTGTCTGGTGAGAGGTAAAATTTTTCGTTTCTTGTTGTTTATTTTCAAAACTGCTTATGTTTTTGCCAAAGATGAAGCAACCGATTTTCCTGAACTTTAATATTTACAATGATTCCAAAGTTTTCCTTTAAGGGGGGAAACCAGTTTAGACTGATCAAAAATCAACATTTTTTTTATTGCATAAATTGTTAGTATAACTACTCAAGAATATGTGGTAAAAACTTTAAAGCGAAATTCGCATTATTCGCGATTCTATGAGGGCTTTTTTCAACTGGTGGGCACTTTAGTTCAAAAAGCTATCGACCAATCGTTATGAAATTCTTTTGAAGTATTCTTTATTCAATTCATATGACCTAATTCTGGGATTATAGGTATTATCATTACAAATTTTTTTTAAGCAAAATATATGAAAAAATATGGTCTGAAAAAATGACATGTTCAAACACCTCAGAAACTTGCAATTTTCAATATTATTTTATTAGGTTCATATTCTTAGGAAACATGTTTTGAACGAAAAAAAGAAATGTAGATTGCAGAGAAAAATTGCAATTTCAGGAATGGCCACCAACAAGATACTCTGATGGCGATCGTCCATGGACAGCACGCTCTAACGCCACTATTTCCGGCGGTAATGGCTTGAAAAAATTTTAAAGTGTACTTACAAATATGAATAAAACACACGCCATATTTAAACAGTTTCTGATTATTCCTTCCTTGTTCAAAAAATTCAGGAAAAACTCCAAAACTTCAGCCTGCTAAACTGGTTTCCCCCTTAAAGAAAGTAATTTTGTCGAATATATGATGACACTATAAATTTATTAGCATTCTGAAAACGTTATTAATAAAACGACAACAACAACAAAAAATAGCATTCGTCAGATTACAATGTAAGACAATACCAGCTTTCATTTCTCACTATTTTGCGTGCTTTTTAGCTAGCTGTTGTTGTGGAATTTTGTTCACAATTTAGAATATTCCATTTAAAAAAATCAATGTTCACTATATCAATGTGTTCAATACATCGGACGTTCACTATATCCAGACACATCTGTGGCGATAATGAATTGGCGGATAATATTTCTCCAAAGTTTCGTGGAGAGATCTCAATTTTTACCTAATTTTTTGTTGTATAGTATCACAATAGGCGTCAGTGTGGACCCCCGTCCGTCTAAGTGGTCCCTTCCACCAAAACCCAACCTAACCTACTGATATACAGATATTAAACTTTTGATTTTGGTTGATTTCTTAATTTTCCAACTCGTTCTTAAAAAGCCATTGGTAAACTGGTATATTTAAATAAAAAAAAAACATTTACTTTATGAAGAACGGGTTTATGACCATTTACAAAACAAAGAATAAAAATTGTTTAATTTCGTGAGCTCCCATGAGTCTTACCGGGTTATTCTTCTTTTAAAATTACTTTTTTCGCATTGCTTGGTTTATTTGACAGAACATGAAGATGATTTGATGTAATTTTAAAGTTTTGTTTCCACACATAAAAATTTTCAGGGACCTTTTAAGCTCCCTCCTATTTTTACTTTAATAAAAATCTTAATTAACATTACAAAATTACGAAACTAGCCTATCTACAAAACATTTGCAGCCCTCTCTGTTACGAGCCATGTCTTGTAATTCGCTAAACGATTTGGATGTTTCGTTATTAATTGCACACCTTAATAGTTTAATTTATTAATTTAATTAATTTTCAATAATTCATATTAATTTTCAATGTCGTTTCAAATACCCTCCTATTCTTACATTAACTTACATTTTCAATATTGCTCACGAAAGTTCACTATTTCGACTGCAACCACTCAGTTTTCTCTTACAGTTCAACTAGAATTGCGTCAGGGCAAAATTACTCGCATAATTACACCAGGATCTGTGCAGTCTTGCTTTATTTTTCATATTATTCTTAGTTGTTGGTCGGATATATCTATGTAGGTGATTTCAAATCGCTCTGGAAGCATAGAAGCGTCTATCATAGGAACTTAGTAAACACCCAAGCACTTTGCATACAATTTTTTTTGCGTAAAAAAAGTTTGTGCCCATATTCGTCTCAGGCACGCAAAATTTTCCACGTCTAATTTTGTTTTGCTACAAAAATTTCGAAAACTGGTTTGGTTAGCCAACTAATTAGGTTAGGTAAACACAGAAATCTTTAGCAAAGCGCCAGTCATTAAGTCTTATCAACATAAATTTCAACGTTTGTGAATAAATACATTCATATGTACGTACATATGTACTAGGCTGGGAAAAAAACATTTTACTGCGTGCATGGGCATTTTATTTTCTTCTGTTTTTTTTTTTTTTTTGTTTGGTTTTTCTTGTTTTGCTTTTCGGTTCACTTGCAAACCCATCAATGCAAAAGTCTCATCAGCCATACATTCAAATGTAAGCAAATAAAAGTAAATAAATATGTACATAAACGAATTATAGTAAATATTTACACCACGTTGTGAGTAGCGTAAGAAGACTTTTGATTTGCAAAAGTTTCTTCGACGCGTCAATACAAACTTTTTTCTACATTTCACCTACAAAACAAAAATTTACGGCTTTATCCCCTAAAAGTATACTTGATTTTGCTTAATGTGTCGTTATTTTGGCGCAGCCAAGCTGACGTCGTCGCTACACCATCAAGCGAAAAGAAGAAGAATTGTAGAAAAACTTTAAGCAATGTCTGTTGCAACTAAAGTGGAATGAATAGTCCAGCCATTAATAACGGCAAAATGTGAATAGTTCTATTGAAGATCGTATATCAAGTGCGGTACGCACTTTCTGCTTTCAAATTTTTCCCTATTCTCATCTGCCGCAATCAGCCACGTCTGCGCATTCTAGCATATGAACAGACAGTGCGACTCGACTGCATGTCTGTCTCCCTATAATGCATCCCATAAAAGACAATCAAGGAGTGAGGCTTCTGGCGCGGCATCCGGTTAGTGGCCATACGCGCCATAGTATGTGGTGGATGAATAATACTTGTTTCTTGGATACATAGCCATACATACATACATATGCACATATTTGTGCCCATAAATACGAGTGCATATATGCTTGCTGGCATACGAATGAGAAATTGAGAAATGCTCAACGGCTGCAAATATCTTATATGCCCATATATATTTGCGCACATACACTTAAATACATATGTAGATGTACTATATGCACGAATATTTGATTATATAGCTACTTTATATCTACAATCGTACTAAAATCGCAGAGTCATAGTTGCATGCTACGTAAAGCTATTTTGTCTACGTCTAAGCATTCTGCCCATTTTCTCAATAATAAATTGCTTTTGTTGTACTTTTTGCACTTGAGCTAAAGTAGCTTTTTGCGCTCACCCTTTTTATTTCTTTTTTTATAATTTTTTATTTCGACATTCATTCGTATTTTACAAAAAAAATATACATATATATATATACCTACTTTATATCCCTCCCAAGTCTTAAATGATTTATATTTTATTGTTGCGCTAGTGCTGATGATACACATGTGAGAATAGTGAGAGCCGGTTCTGATTTACAGACTTGGGAAAATGTTCTTCTGTCAAGTGCTAATCTTATGATGAACTAATGGTCTTGTGTTCTCATTTTTCTGAAAATCAGGTGCTGGTTGTACTTTCACCTCTCGGAAGGTAGGTAGTGGAAAAGTAAGAAGACCAACCGATTCGGTTTTTTTCTTTGTTTTCGAACCTGTGCCGCAGATAGCGAAAAGATAACAATGATTAGCATGACGCATCTCAGATTACCCAAAACCCAAAATTCACGGCTTAGTCAATGGAAAATCCAAACATTTTCCTCTTCCCACCGGTGAAGTTACCTTTTAGGCCACAAATTGGTCTGTGAAAAGAGTTTTGAAGATTGAAATATGTAGAGACTAGCCGAACTTTGGTTTTGACTCGGCCATGTTCAGCCACAAAGGTTTTTGTTTTTGTTGTTGTAGCAATATAAACATTGCCCATACATATACGGGAAATGCTGCTGAAGTAACAGTTCTTGACCGGATATATGTAAATACGGGAGGTTCCGGTTACATAGAACCGAATGTCGTGCCTGCCACAAAAGTTCTATCAAGTTTCGGTTCGGCGTCGGCGAACTTTGGGCTAAGATTTCTTAATTTTTATACCTTAAGAACAAATTCCAAGAAAAGGTTTTATTCTGGTTCGGTTCGACCTAAAAATATTTCGATATTCGGTCATTCCTTATATTCTCATCTTCTTGATTGACGCGATAACCGCTTACGCGATTTTGCCCGAGTTTAACAAAGCGTGCAAGTCGTATTTTTCACGTGCTAACCGGTGCCAGTTGGACTCACCAAGTGAAGTCAAGTCCTTCTCCACCTGATCTCTCCAACGCCGAGCAGGTCTTTCTCTTCCCCTGCTACCGCCAGCCGGTACCGCATCGAATACTTTCCGAGCCAGAGCGTTTGTAACCATTTGGACGACATGACCCAGCCAACGTAGCCGCTGGACCTTTATTCGCTGCGCTATGTCTATGTCGTCGTTCAATCGCCTGCGATACTCGTCGTCGGCAACGAAGTCTCTTACCACCTCGATCGTTTAAAAAAGGCGGAACTAACAGCGTGGTTGATGTCAACTTACCGGCATACGCCAACAATTGTACGCTGTTAAAAAACAGTGTGCCTGAGCGATCTTTTCCAGCACGATCTTTTCTTTTTTTTCTTTAACCCTGCGTTGGGCACCCGGGTCTGGCCAGACTTTTTCGCCGTTGGACGCGAATTTAATATATTTCTATTATAGCTAACGACTTGAGCTTCCCGGTAGCTTCCTAAAATTTAATTTTTATTCGATTCATGGATATAACCTTTTAAAAAAGATCCTAGAACAGGGCGAAAAAGAAGTCAAACCGAAGATTTTAGAAAAGGTGTCCAACGGAGGAGAGAGAAGTCACACGAATGCGAGTCATCCTGTCTGAAATCTCGTTTGGCATCAAACGGCACGGAGAGGTCCTTTTCGTACAGTCGAATGCAGCTTTAAAATCGTGGTCTTTTCCAAGTTTTAGCGTACTTTGAATATCTGGTCTTACATATACTTGTATATTAGTGTTGGAATAACTGCCACGACTACCATAGATTTCACTTGGAAGGCTATGAAATATATGTATTAGGCCGGGTCGATTTGTGGGGAGGCAAAAAAATCGCTCATTGCTCTGTGAAAATCATATTCTAGGGATCAAAATAAGAAACTTTGCCGAAAGAACCATACCTCTAAAACGAATTCTGATGTCCCCCAATTTGGGTCGAACTTTTTAGTTTCTTTTCTCATGTAAAGGCCAAAAATGGTGATATTTTGAATTGATTGTATGGGGAACCCCCCAGGGGAGTTCCAGGGGGTGTGCCACTGGCATGGGTGGATCGGCCGTCCAAAGTTAGTGAGGGTCGGTCATACATTTGGACTCGATTGGAGCACTCTAAATGGGTCAAAGTGGGATTTTTCGTTCGACCCAAATTGGGGGACATCAGAATTCGTTTTAGAGATATGGTTCCTTCGACAAAGTTTCTTATTTTGATCCCTAGAATACGATTTTCACAGAGCAATGAGCGATTTTTAAATCGACCCGCCCTAATAGGTATGTATATAAGGGGTACTTTTTAAACAGAAATTGGGTTCTGTTAAGGTTGGCAATTGTAAATCGTGTTTTTACTTTACCCCGCTTAAACTGTGCTATTGATTTGATAATGATTTGGTTTTTGTTTACTTTTCACAAAAGCTTCAAGTATAACCGGCAAATTGTCTTGTCAATAAAGAATACTCATGCCGTTCGTGCCAAGCTTGCTTTGACAATTAAAAATCAGTATTCGTTTCTCATGCCTAATTACTTTCACGTTTCTAAATTTTTACATTTTTTTTTACATTTTAAATTAAATTTACAATAGTATGTAACGAGAAAGATATTTTAAATTCGCTTATCACTTCATTCTATAATCCGTTATGTAATAGTCAACTAAAAAGCCTTTGCTGGCAATTCAATATCGTCTGTTAATCAAACTGTGTAGCTGCCGTTGCTAGGCAGTTACCCCATGCTTTCTTCTTTCTTCAACTATAAATACCCTACTGGATTTAGTACTAAAATGAATATATTTTATCTCGATCGGTTGGACCTTGCATTAAGTCATTATGATGGCTGTTATTGTAATATTGCCTTTGGTAGGCTGTTTGTGAGTAAGTTTATCATGGATTTTAAACGTTTCTGACTTACATAAATATATATTTTTATTGCTTCTCTTTGCTTTTTATGGTTTCTAAAGAACCTCATCTTCGATAAAGTGCAAATAAACTACACAAATTAAATGACAGTTCGATAATATTATATTTACAGCTTTATATGTACATACATTCTTACAGGGTGCCTTACCTTATGTAGATGCAATTTGCACTATCGACTTTGATTGCTGAAATAAAATTTGTGGTGTATTTCGTGTTAGTTTAGTTTATGGTTAAGTAAATTTACAGAATTGATCAATGAAAAAAGTTGGGGAAATACTAAAATCGAATAATCTTCCTAAGCGATAATGGCAATTAGCCGCCTAATGGTAGCGATTTGACTCCATTAAGCTGTAAAACTGCATATTGGAAATTTTTCTAAAAATTCTGATTAAAAAGTTTGAAATCTGGATGAAAATTTGTTGATTTTTTTCGTATTTTCTCAATGTTTGAATTGTAATTTATTTGATATTTGTAGTAGAACTATATTTTCATAATTATGAAACACACTTTATACGAGGGTTGTTGTTTATATTTTTGTCTTTGGGTTATTCAGGTCTTGCCAAGTGCCATATTACGTTGCCAGTAGATATAGTTTGACATATTTTACCATAAAAGTACTCAGAAGGTTTTAATGTTTGAGTTATCTTAGCTACAGCTACTATAAAAATGTATCTCGCCAAAAAATTATAATTAAGCCTTTAACATTTTTGTGCGAACATTTTTCAAAATTTTCGCCGTGGATTAATAAGATAAGAATGCATCGGTGAACTTAAGTCATTATACGGCGAGTAAGCGCTCTGCTTAGGACCCTAAAAAACTGGCACAATGAATTTTCCTACGGTTGCTCTTAGCACACCGGCGTTTTGCGAGAAGGTCGTCCACGATCAGTTGTATCAGAAAATACCGATGCTATGCGTGAAATAATTGAGCAAGATAGCCATGTCACATATTGTGAGATTGAACATTATTATGGCGCATATCTAGAAGATTTGGCATAATCACTTTGTGGTAAAAAAGGTGTGTGCGCGTTGAATTTCACGAATTTTAATAAAACACCCAGGAAGCGTGATCGGACAAAGTGTTTCATAAATTAACTCAAACAAATGCAGCAGTGTGTTGGTTATCATGTAGACTATTTTGCAAAACAAAACCGTTTTCAACCAACAATGTTCATTTTTCCATTGCAAGAAATATAAAAAGCAACCCTCGTATGTTGAGCCAATCATCCGGAGACGATTGTACATTGCAAAACATGAAATTGAAGTTGTCTTTGGTGAGATAAGTGCGCGAATTCGCGAAAGAGTACTGAAAAATTGGGTTTACAGACGAGTTACTGTAAAGACAGCCGTGGAAATCTATAGGGTTTTTCAGTAAGAGCGCTTCAACTTTTGAACTTTTTTGAATAAAACACAAACGGTTTGACTTTTTTAACTATTTTTTTTTTTTATTATCGAGTTTGTACATATATATTTAAGTATGAAATTCGATTTCTTTTGCATGACCACCGCGTGCACGTTTTACGAAGTCCAATCGTTGAACCCAATTTTCGACCACTCTTGCATAAATCGGCCGAAATTGCAGCAATTTCACGTTCAATATTGGCTCTGAGCTCACAAATCGTCGCCGGCTTGTTACAGTAGACCAATGACTTCACATAACCCCAAAACGGGACGGCTTGTTAAATGTACCGTAAAATGGCCGTAATGCTCTTAAAGTAGCAGCAACAGAACGATTATTTTCATAAAAAATTTGCACGATTTGCAATCGTTGCTCAAGTGTGTAGCGTTCCATGATGAAATGTATACTAATGAAGTTTACAAATGACAAGCGAAAAATAAAAAATTTTGCGTCGTTCGTCCTCCCTATCGGAAAAAAGTTGAAGCGCACCTATTGAATAACCCTTTATTATATGGAATTGTATTCCATGTTTAATGACAATATTTACACTTTCCAAAGAAAGGGTCACTCAAAAGTATGTATGCATGAAGCCGCATTAAAGGCCTCTTCTATTCGCCATTTCCCCGCTTACTATCTCTATGCTCGATTAACTTGACGAAAATTTTGCATGCGAAAGCAACAGCAAAATTATCGAGCGTTCCTACAACACTCGGTTCTACGTAACCGGAACGTACCGGATTTATATCCGGCCAATGAATGTCTCTTCCGCAGGATTTCTCGTATATGCATAGGGAATGTTTATGCTGCTACAACAACGACAAAGTTATCGAGTAAGATTCACCGCTAGCGAGTATGGCTATAGCTCATTAGACTATTGGGGTACGGTACACTACACTGGGCTAGTTTACTGGAGCGGCAGCCCTTGGTCGGAAAAAACCCGAGTCATTCCGGTAACGTAGAACCGGCTGTCATGGGAATGTCATTAGACTGGTAAACTGCACTGCCTTACCCAGGCAGCTCTCTTCCCGCGTTTCCAACATATGTTCATTTGTACCAGTTGCTTCATCTATTCGCCACTTGCTAGTTCTTGGCAAAAGCAGAGGCCTTATATTAAACTCCAAACACTACTTGGCTCACCCTGTATGTATCGACAATATGCATTTCTACCTATATAAAGGCGTCTGGCCTGACCAGCGGTCCAAGTAAACAAAATTGTTTTATATTTCATTCCAAAGCGTTTGACTCTGTGAACCATAAACTCTTAATATTAAAACTTAAAAACTCGCTATTTCATTTCTTTAAACGTCGGCGTCAACTCTTGTGCAGACATACCTTGGTGATTGATTACAAGCAGTATGTTTTGGTAACACTGCATCCAACTGCTTACCTATAACTAGAGGTGTCCCTCAAGGCTCTCTGCTTGCCCTCCTAACTCATCTTATGGTTGTATATTTGAATAAAAATAAATATGTAAATCAATTTATATTTAGTATGATTGTTGTTGCTGCTCTTGTTGTTCTAAAAGCATAAACCATCTCCATATATTTTTTTTTGGAAATGCTGCTGAAGTGGCAGTCCAGTTAGTTACCCTAGCGTAAAACCGACTGTCGTAAGAACGCAGTCTTAGTTTCTAATTTTTGATTGGTCCATTAGAAATTGGAAAATTTATTTGTAGAGTCTTCTGTATTGTTCATAACTTATAAATCTTTAAAATAATCAAAATTCATTTAATTGAAAACGCGCGACGTGAATATATTTTTCTTGGAATTTGCCTGTTAACTTCTTCGAGCATTCAAAATCAGCGTATTTCTACGCTCAGTTACAGATATCAATTTAACTACCCAATATGAGTTAGCTTGCTACTGTGAATATGGCACCAACAAAAACACCCTATTCAATACCATATCGTAGTTTTGCTTATCTGTTGTTTAAAACATATGTTCGCTGTTTTATTGTATTATTTATACTCTCTTATGCCTGTCGTTGTAAATTCCCTTCTTTATATTTTTTTCCACTTAACTTTTTTTGTGTGCAGTTTTTTTCTTTGAAACTTTTATTTTCATTCTTTGTTTGAATTTTTCCCTTGGCTAGAACTCATCAATCATCCGCTGAAATATATGTACAATTTTGCATATTTGGGCGTGTTCCTATATTCTTTTTTCCTCAAATTATTTGTTATCAACTCACTGTTTACTGACCGTTGGAGAAAATACAAATATGTACATTACAAAAACAAAAGTATATCCATTTGTCAAATTTTCAACACGTTTAAGTTTTAGTGACATAATTTTAGTATTGCTATAACAACCGGCACCCGCAACTTTGATTATCTTTATATTTTATTCGGCCTTTACTCCATTCAAGATTCAAGTGCGAGTCACGGCCAATGCCTTGGAAAATGTGGAGGGATGTATAGTAAAGGGTATGCTACTGAATTGCCGGTGCTCATCAAAGTAGGTAATGTGTCATGAAATTGCGTTTATGCGGTAGCAGTTGACTTTGTCGGCTATCACAAAATTACAAAAAAAATTTCATGCTCAGCGTAACAATAATCATTTCACTGAGCTACTTTATTGTGATAAAACACACTTCGAATAATCATTTTGCCATCACTAATGACTAATGGAAATGAAATGGTCATAGAAAATCAAATATTTCTATTGTTTTTGGTATGGTAGCAGAGAGCAATTGCTGAGTTCAGCTGGCCGAGTTATTGGTTATAATTTTGGATGCTGTCGGCATTTGACCTTCAATAAAAAGTTGGTTTGGTTCAAATCGATCGGTTCTTGGCAAGTTAATGTGATGTTTTTGGTATACAAATCATATTTATGAAAAAGTAGGCTTCAATATTCAGTTAGTTTTGCTATAATATTTCACTAGTCATAGGGACATTTCCGAGAATTACGCTGCAGATTATTCGTGGCAAACTTTGTTTATGCATCGCCCTATCCTCTTGTAAGCTCTAGTTATCGATTTTCTTCAAAGATGCAAGTAGTAGATACTGTATATACAGCGGTAACTATCTTTCATGTAAAAAAGCCACGATTCGATGAAAAAATATACGATACCCTAATAATCAGCATGAGATGACGTCCGTGAAGAGAAAACTTTCATGAGTACTGCTGTATCGTCAAAGTAGTATGCAGTAAACACCTCTCCACAATCTACCACTCTCTCCGCAGATCTGCCAACAAGGTATTACCTCACGGAACTGGTTAGTTCAGAAGCTCGTAGTTATTATTGACGTCTACGAAACTCCGTGCGACTTAGATCATTGTGAATAAGTGTTAGCTATGAGCAGATTCCCTTCCAGTTGTCACCTGATTTCAGCTTAAAATCTACAATATTTTCTCTGTTTAAGCCTTCAGACATTTCGGGAGCACAGTGTGAGCATTGGAATAAGACGTGATTAACATCTCCTTCCCTGTCCGTGAAGATTGGTCAGTTTGGTGAATTTTCATGGCCAAATCTATAGAGGTATTTTCTAACGCGCGCCCTGATAGGAATCGAGTTAGGTGGTAGTTTATTCCTCCATGATTTCTTTCTAACCACATCGTAAGGATGGGAATTAACTTACACGTCCATCTATCCTTAGGTGAACTATTCCACTGGTCTTGCCAGTAGGCGATCGAACGACGCCTTTCTTCTGCTGCAATTTATATACGTCTTGCTCTAACGTCGCGTTCAGATAGCCTTATATGTTTATACTATTTTCATTTATTTTGCCAAATGTCTACCGAGATTAGTCCTGCAATGACGAACGTCCTTAGAAATTTTACGAAAGTCACAGTCAGTCCGCAAAGCACTAAGCCAATAGACGGCTAGCCGTTAGCCGATGTAATAATTGTACAATGTCTCTGTAGTAAACGCCGTAAAGCGTACAGTTTTCCGTCCACCGATATCCGTCGCCTATTGCAGAAACAGAAAGGTGCAGAGGAGAGGTATTTTTCCGATGTTTTAATACACCAAAATTCACTTTTAAGGGAAGGTAAACGAAGCGAGAATCTCGGTATTGATGTGTCGTCGACTTTCACCTTTAACTGCACTTTAACTTTCACTTTGGAACAAAAGTCATCAATGGCTTTGCCGGACGCCATTATCGAACAAACGTCAGCATATGAGATCTTGCTGGAATAAAATATTTAATTAAAATCATTACATTCTTCCATTAAAACTTCTTTTAGTCTATTATCTGATGTTATGTGGCGTTCCCTAATTCGCTTATCCGAACAATTTCGGCAGTATGTTTGGGGTCGTTGTCACGACATACAACTCCACACCATGACTCTACCGCTACTGTGTTTAACCGTCGTCTGAAGATGCTTCTGATGTATTGCAGTATTCAATCTTCTCCAAACCAAAATACGCCCACCCGACCGATAAACGCAAAACTTACTTTCATCGGAAAATACCACCATGTCCCAAAAGTCACCTCCCTTGTTTATATGGTTTTAAGCAAAGCAGAGTTGCTTTATTTGATTCATCTTGGTTATCAAAGGCTTTTTTCCGGCAAACTCGGGAGTTGTAGCCGGCAGGGTTTAACGCACTACAGACCGCAGAATCCACCCAAGCAAACACTTGCTTGAGTCTGAGCCGCCTCCCAGGCACTTCATGAGGCACCACCTCAATTACGCAGACGAGATCTAGGACAAAACAGACCGACAATTATTGGATCGGGCAGGGTACAGACAGACAATTAGCGATATTCATCGGGAGACTTTTACCACCTTCTTAAGCCCCCGAGCCCCGAATGCCGTCATCGGATTTAAACCACCACCCATTGCAGAGCTCCAACTTTCCCGAGAGTCCCGCGTAACCTTGCGTTCTGCATACTGTAGCAGCTTAACTCCTGCCTATACAGAATTGACCCCGACATACTAAACATATGTCCAGCATGTGAAGGCACCCCGCACGACACTAAGCACATTTTCACATGCCCTATCAAACCCACTCATCTAACACCCCTCTCCCTCTGGGCCCAACTTGTCGAAAGAGCAAGTTTTCTGGGTCTACCGTTAGATGAGCTAGACGAAGACGACCGGTGATTTACACTACACTGACAGGGCAAAGTTACTGCTACAACAACAACACAATACAGACATTACGAGGGTGTACATTGCTCCCAGACATCTAGTTCAGTACTGTTGCCATGATGATAAGTGTTTTGGGTTCTTCTTTTATAATTGTAATTATCTCTCGTTTTTCACGTTTTGAGTGCGCGGGAGGCCGCCTGGTTCTTGGGTGATTCTCAAACTCCACAACATTTTTATGGCGAGTTATTATATAATGCTAAATATGGTCGTTCGAGGTCTTTCCACTAATTCCTTTTTTTTTGTTTTCTTATTGGCTTTGTAGGGTTTTGGGTTCTTCTTTTATAATTGTAATTATCTCTCGTTTTTCACGTTTTGAGTGCGCGGGAGGCCGCCTGGTTCTTGGGTGATTCTCAAACTCCACAACATTTTTATGGCGAGTTATTATATAATGCTAAATATGGTCGTTCGAGGTCTTTGCACTAATTCCTTTTTTTTTTGTTTTTTTATTGGCTTTGTAGGCATTAAAACTTTTCGCTTTTCAAACGTAGTTTTTTTTTCTCTTTTGAATCATCATAGCCAACTTTTCTTTTAACGAATATCAATAGAAATACAGTTACTTTTAATGTAGTCGATCGATTTTGAAGCTGCCATATCATCATAATATGTTTACATCTTTTAAATGCAATAGACGATGGTGGTGACGAACACTTTTGTCCACATGAATGAGTACCTTATTTTATTTTAATCAATTTTCTTATGAGCTATTCAAATATGAATAAATAATTATTAGTACTAAAATGATGTAAAATAATTATTGAATCTCCTAAAAATAAAAAAAATAAAAAACGGAACAAACAAAAAAAGAAGTGTAATTGTTTTGTGGGCGTGCCCTATCATCAAAGTGTAAATATCTTATCCTGACGAAGACTTTTATCCATTAGCGTATGCGCCTTTCTTCTGGCCACATCTGGCCGTAGCATCTAATTTATCTTCTCCCCATCTCAGCATCACATTCGAGAAGAAGATTTGTTGTTTAATTTAGGAATTGTTGTTTAATTTAATCACAAATAAGCGCCAAGCAAAAATCGCCTCTCTCCTTTTCAATCTCTACATTCCTACATTCCTACACCCCTTCGAACTCCCCTCGAGAAAAGAGAGGAAGAGTGAAATGTTCAACTATTGACTTCAGTTATGTTGACAGCAATTTCGTGTACCCTTCATTGCCAAGGCGTTATACGCAATTGCTACATGTCAGCCCTACAGCTGTACAAGCACTCCATAAATAGTGTTTCCTACTTACTTATGAGCAAACATACAAGTGAATGTGGGCTAAAATTTGTATGTGTGAACAGATTCAGTCTAGTTTGCTTCATGTAAACAATAAAATATTTAATTATACACTTACTGATTGCTATCTATGTACTTGTGTACATACTTATAAAGAAGCCTACGTATGTATGTATGTGTGTCATTATGAAGTGTGCGGTAGGGCAGAGTGGCAAACATAAAATACCTTAAATGTAAGTACAACGACATAAAAAAACAAAAACAATAATAAAAAAACAATTAAAAATACATGGTAATACATACGACCAAATAAAAATAAATATATGTACTTTTTTTTTCGAATTTGTTTTTACAAACAGACTTGAACGCGTTAACACGACACAGAATGGTTGAAATGCTTGGTATTGTTATAGCAACAATTGGAATATATTAGAGCAACAGTATCGGTAACAGTCATGATCATAAAACGCGAAATTAAAAAAAAAATACCTGGTAGCAACTACAACAATCATAATAAAAGCAACATTTCAGGTTTTTTGTTGGTTCGCGCAATACTGAAAATATGCTTAGTCAGAAGGTGGGATAGTGAATCAGCCAACAACCATCCCACAACTCACCACCGTAGGTTGTGCACATTCTTACCCTGGAGTTGAACCTACTAGTTCTGTACTGCCTTACTACAAGTTTGTTTTTCAGCTGAAGTAGTTCGTTTTCTATATTTTTTCAATGCTAACATAGCAACTCGATGCTCTAGGCTGGTGATGTTCCTCGAAATGTCAACTGTCAGCTTAGACAATACCATTTAATGAACTTGTTGGTCTCTCTATCAGCACTATAACAGTCAAGGAACTAGTTCAGACCATATTTCACTTTTTTATTCCTTCATAAATTATACACGTAGATGACATTCTCAATTGAAAATAAACAAACTATTTAAGAAAAATATCGTAATGTATATTATGCGAAAAAAATGCTTCCTTAAAAATTGTTTTTTGTCTAATTTGGCGTCATTAAACACTGAAATTAATTTAAGTTATTTTCCCAAAGAAGCAAGCTCAAGACATAGCCAAAAAATGTGTTTTCTAGGCGTTTTTGCAGTTATTGCCAAGAAAACTCCAGAAAATGAGAATTTTTTTATAAAGTTTATCAACTAAAAAGAATGATTAGCATTACAGAATTTTCGAAAAAGCTTGAAAATGTTCTTATATTTCGAATTTAAAAGTCCGTAGTTGAAAATATATCAAAGCAAAGTGTTGTTGCGGGACGACCATTCGGAAGTACCCAGGACAAAACTCCGTGTATGAAACACCAAAATTATAGAAAAAATTGTTTCTAATAGCGGTCACCCCCTAGCAGTCAATGGTAAATCTCCGAGTGCATTTTTGCCACAAAAAAGCTCCTCATAAAAAATGTTGGGCACACCAAGTGAAGGCAAGTCCTTCTCCACCTGATCTTTTAACGTAGATGAGACCTTTCTCTTGCTCTGCTACCACCAGCTAGTACCGTATCGAATACTTTCAGAATCGGAGTGTTTGTTTCCATTCGGAGGACATGACGCAGCCAACGAAGCCGCTGGATTTTTATTCGCTGCGCTATGTCTATGTCGTCGTAAAGCTCATACAGCTCATTGTTCCATCGCCTACGACACTCGGCGTTTAAGGTCCAAAAATATTCCACAGAATCTTTCTCACAAACACACCCAGAGACAAGTCATCGAATATTGTCATCGTCCAAGCTTCTGCGCCATGTATTGGAACGGGCATTATGAGAGTCTCTAGTTTTGCAAAATTACCTAGAAAACTGATTTTTTGCCTATATTTCAAAATTTGTCTTTGGAAATAATTTTTAGTTTTTGCAATTAATTCGTATTCTGTCTATACTTATAATTCATAAGATACCTTTTACAATTATTTGAACTAATTGTGTCTGAATTCATGCAGAGCCTTGCAGTGTCTTGAAAGCGTTGCAAAATAGCCAAATTTGTTGCTGTGTTCCACTGTTGGATTCCATAAGTCCAGACTCGTTTGAGCTCAAAATAGGGATAAGCTTCTTGTCCACTGAGAGCGGGAATTTACGGTATAACAGCCAATACATATATACTTCGAAATATTTATCATAAGGCTTTCCTTTTGCGCTTTTATCCAAATGAATGCCTAGTTATTTGGCAGTAAATGGAACTCATTTTCGTGTTCAGGGAGTCAAAATTAGTCTGAAAAACATTTTGTTAACGAGGTACCACTTTTTAAGAAAATATTTGTGTACTAGTGTTGTTATAGTCTTGTCTTAATCGACATTTATGATCATCAAATTCTAATTGCGTGCATACTTATCGTTAATGCCTTCCCACTTATTTAGATTTAGATTTATTGGAGGTTTACCCTTATTATATTTATAGTAATATATATAGAAGAATATTATGTTTCAAAAACCCCCCAAATTGGTCAATTTGCAACTGGTACACTTCTGGTCCCTCGTGAACTACTTGCTGTGTGACTTCTTCCATCAGATACCAGTTCATGAACTACATGGAATGTTTGCTGAGCAGTTTGGTTCTTCGCTGTGGAATATATGTATATACATACATACATGCATACACACATATATATGCATAAGCACTTGACTATGTATTTATTTATTGAGAAAATAATAGAAATCGAAACTATGTAGAACAAAAAACAGTACCAGTTGCAATAACAGAAATTACTGAAGCAGCTACAATAATGCTGAATAAATAACATCTGTAAAATCAATTGCAGAGCAAATAGCAAATTGCAAACAACACAATACAGGCTCTGGAATGTATTGTCTACAAAAACAAGTTCGTTTGAATGAAATTACAGCCATTTATTCAGGCATTAAATAAATAATGTTATATAATCATTTAATTTATGGGAACCGGAGTGTGTTGCTATAACCCGATTTTTGTTTTTGTTTTTTGCTTCTAATGAAAATCGAAATGGCGCGCGAAAGTTCTTATTTTGAAAGCTTTCTCATTGCAAATGCAAACATTTTCACTTTCTCCTCAAAACTTATATAATGCATACATAAATATATATTTATATACAGGGCCGTTATTGAGATCGATTCCAGCGGAAGGCAACCATACTTATAATAAGCGCCTTCGATTCGCCACTTCTCGACTATATTTGGCCTCTGCTCGCCCGACGAAAAATTGACATGTGAATGCAACAACATGGTTATTGAGCAAGAGTGTCAGTGAGAAGAGTGTCGCTAGCGAGTAACTGGTATAACTCATTATTTTCAATGCTGCCAACTCTATTTCCTCATATTCGACAAGATTCATTAGATCGCGTTCCTATAGAGCAAAATTTTGTTGCTTCAACTTTGCGAATTCTCTTTTGGTGTTCCCGTCTTGTTTTTATATGCACCTTGCAATTGCTAGTTTTTGGTCTAGAGCCAACAACAACATTGAGAGGAACGAGAGCACAAACGGTGCTGACAGAGCGCGTGCATAACAAATGCAATTTTCGGCAGTTCTTTTGTAGTGCAACCAACATATTTATACCAGTTGCTTCATCTATTCGCCATTTGCTAATGCGCGGCGAATTGAAGGCGCCTAATGTTTCAATACCAGTTATAGGCTGAGGTTGAGTAGCAACTAAATTTAAGCCACATATTTTTTTTCTGTGAGCTGGTTTTAAAATAGTCGTATGAAAATGAATACAAAATTTTTTTCAATTTCTTTTATTTTTGTTTTATTTTTGTTTGTTTTTTAATTTTTTTTGTTCGTTTTTTAAATTTATTTATTTGTTTATTTTATTTATTATTATTTTTTGATAATTTTTTTAATATTTTTTTGAACTTTACTTTTTATAAATAAAAATACTTTTGCTCCACCCTCCCAACTGACACGAGAGTAATAGTCCACATGACGGACGCACAGTGCGGCCGATTCCCAAAAAGCTGGCCAAAAGTCGAAAAAAAAAAGTTTCTAGATAGAGTTTTTTTGTCTTTGGGTTGGCTACAGTAATGCCTTGAGTAGTGAAAACCGTTCATAGCAACGTCCTGTACCCTAAGTATCCTCTGTATTTTCAGTCGCAACGTGGCCTTCGTTTGAGCATCGTATTACTGTCGATGAATAGTGAAAGTTGTATACATTTGAAAGATTTTGTAATGGAGTAAATTGAACTAAACCAAATGGAATCATCTTCGGAAGGTTAGTAAAATACGAGAAATCTTTAGTACATATCAATACCTCGACACAAAATTTTTAGCTGCAGCAATACGTAGATACATTTTTTGAAATTTTTTTTATAAAATTTGAGTTTTCAAACTGTATAGTAATACAACGCCGTCATATGCTGCTTTGAAACCTATTAAAGGTTACTCAAAAAAGTAATGGTTACTGAATAAAACAAGATTCAGCTGCTACCACTTGCTACCTTGCGACCCCGAAAACTATAAATTTACATGCATCTTGATTATGTTATTGAATATACGCTATTTCACGTGAGGGGGTGGCCAATAGGGGTGGAAGGGGGTGGATTTTCAAAATTTTAAGATCAAATTCGTAATCAGCGACCCCGACAACCCCCGAGTAAGAAATTTTGAATCAATTACTTAATTTTTTGAGTTTTGGCCAGCTTTTCGGGAATCGGCCGCACTGTGGGACGGTTAATTTTTCGTTTTGGTGCTAGGCCTAGTGATCATTCGATACCAACATCTCAATACTTATACTTGTTTTTGATATCGAAGCAAAGTATCAAATACTGAAAAATTGGCTTACATTTAAGTATCGAGTAAGAAATTTTAATTATAAAAATAAGCCTATTTTATTTTTAATATCGAACAAAACTTAATTTTTTTTATATTTTGTTTGAATTTTACAAACAAAAATGCACAAAAATTAAAATTTTTACTTTTAGCATAACTTTTGAGCAAAAAATTCGTCCTCAGTTTGGATAGCTGCACATTAGTCAGCTAATCATAGTTGCGTTACTTTATTATGGAGAGCCCATAAAAGAAAGCCCATAAAAGTCCATAAAAGACTTTCTTTTAGAGAGACAGGAAAGTTTCTTACTTCTTTCCTACAAGCAAATCATTTCTGCTTTGTCTTAGGCCCCACTGCGCACACTTTCGTTATACCTGGACATTTATTAACCAATACGTTGCGCGAGATTTTAACGGCCTCTCTTAGTCGACAATATCGTTAGGATAGAACATAACATTTTCCTTCTCTAGACATGTATGCATTGTGTCGAAGTTTGAGCAAAATCGCCACAGATTTGAACTCTTCAAACATGCACTTAACTCATCCGCCCTTTTTTCTCCTGTTATAGGTGGTGAATTTGCACTCTTCCCATTGTAAGCTATGTAGAATCCTAGTTTGCTATTTGCTTAATTTTAAGTCTTCACAGATACCAAAAAATATTTCGGAATTTTAAAAATTATATCAATGGTGATATGCTCGACGAAGCCGCAACATAACCGTTTTTTCTTAGGGCTCCTAATCCGGCCAAGGACTGTCACTCTAGCAGCATGTTAATGATGTTACAACAACAGCAACAACACACTTCAAATCGTTAAAATGCTGTGCGCTGTTCTTCGACTAGATCACGGATGCCGTTTTGTTAGGTTTCTCTAATTCGTGCTGGACTATAACTTATTTCGGCTCCATCTATGTTGAACGAGTTTTTAATGTCGAAACTGAGTGATATGGACTTTTGAGAATATGTATCTATGCCCAGTAAGATGGCGCCACCCCATACACAGTGTGCGACAGCAATGAGGTTTTACATAAAAATAATTTTCCAGGACGTTTGTGATTTCTCTCTGAGGGGATTTTGGTTGGCCCGCGAGGTCTGATGACCATTGACTACTTTCTATGCAGTTACTCACAAGCGCTGGTCTAAGAAAACAAGCCGTAAATCCTTAAGACCCGTAGTAATAACTTTTGGCAAGAAATCGATAATCTAGTGGAGGAGACTTTGATGAATGAAGTGCCGAAATTTGCATACAACTTGATTATCTTATGTGATATATTAAAGTTTTTTTGAAAAACATAGGCCATTATAAAATACATTTTTTCAATGATTTAGGGAATTACAGCAAAAGGAAATCATGTGATAGTTTTGCGGCACTTTAAGTGTATATTTACTTAATATGGCTCATGTCAAAGACCCATTTTCTAAATACATTTTTATGACACTTTGCATTGATAACGTCTTGTTCAAATATATATTTAGTTTTTATTTGTTGTGCTTAAGTTTGATTAGTGACCGCAATGCAAACATTTTTTTTTATCGCCACCGTTCAGGCAGTTGGCCGCATCGATGACTAAGCCACCCAGTCGATATACTATATGTATGTAGTACAACGCGGCAAAGAAAAATCGCTAAGCGCTAAGAGCATGTCGAAAAGAAATAAAAGCAACAGGAATAGTAGTGGGTAGGAGCAAATAATACGCTGACATGCTGCCAATTGCTGGCTGCCAGTTGAACAAAACGCGAAAAATACCAAACCTATGGCACCTAGTAACAAAACTCAACTTAATAGTGTGAAATTAATTGAATGAAAATGGAGGTGAAGGAAAATTCAATATACGATTCCGATGGTGTGGACGGAGTGCTAAGCTTGCGACTCGCAACAACCACTCATGCATTCATGCATATATGTATGTGTACAGTATGTCTGTATGTCGATTAAGTCAAAAAAGTGACTGTCGACCAACGCAGTAGCCATCATCTTCGCGTACAGGAAGAACGAGTCATGTGACAACAGGGCTTAACACTGACGGCGTAGCATTTTTACTTACTGGTTGTTATTTTTGTTTTTAAAAACCGAGTAGGTATGTATGTATGCATGCTTGTAGTCATCCGCTTGTCATCGCTTTTGACACACTGTGATACCATAAACCCAGTTCAAGAGCTCAAGACGAACTTGCTTCGTCCAACTCGAATTCCTCGCAGTTCCTTTCTCTATGTTTTGCCTTGCGTTTACTGTTTGCTGCTTGCTGACGACACGACCATCAACTGGTCATCTTTTCATTCAATTCTTTCTACTTCAAGCCACTTTTATAGCTCTTTTTTCGATTTGCGATTCCAGTAGTTTTTGTTACGAGTTTTTTTTTTTTTTTGCTGTTGCTTTTAATCATTTCAATGTCACCTAACCCAAACGCCTGGCCAGCTGACTTTGATGGTACGTAATACAATACTTGTTTCTATGTGCATGTATGTGAGTGTGTATGTGCGTTTGTGGTGATTTCTGACCCTGGCCTCGGCGTCGTTCAATACCTATTCACTCGTAAGGGCGACCGGAATGGCTATACATACACACATGCGAATGCACCCACACGTGGGGAAAACGGGTGTACAACTGGACAGCAAATATACAAGTGCATAGGTATATGTATAATGCAGGTTCGCTCATGCTCTTCTGTGCCTGCGTACGTGCACACATACATATGTAGATGGCTTAGTTAAATTGCAGTGTGGCTGTTAGTCGGCTACAATAAAAAGTGTCAGAATTTCAGTAAACTTGCTGAGTGTTTTCAATGCTGTGCATGTGTACTATGTGGCACTGTGTATGTGTTGAAATTCAGAAAATTTGATAGGCAATGCTTTTGCGAACTCGATATTAAAAAAAAAAAACATTCTCGATACATTGAGTGAAGCTTCTCATTGGCGAAATTTTTAACAATAACCTTTGGTGTTTGAAAAAAAAAAACATTTTTTTTTTTGTACGAATATGCGGTCAGATGTATGCTATCATTGTTTCTGTTCAATGCAGGAATGTTGCCTATCTTGCATGATGGGAGACTGTTGTCGCAAAATTAAAAGTTGACCAAATTTTAGTTAGGAAAGCGTATAGCGTCAAAAGTTGCCACGGTTGCAGGCTCTTAAGGTGAAAAACAAGTGTAGGAAAAATTTGGTACCCTTTTTTTCTGTTGAAATAACACTGGGTTCGGGTCCTACTAATCATGTTGACTATTGTTTTTATGAACCATTTTTTAGTAGGTTATCTAGTACTAGAATTCCAGGTAGGCGTGAGTGGGTTGACAATACAACATACCTGGTCGGAAAAACTTGTTACGGTTCTTTACTGATGGCTCAAAGCTTGACGTTGAAGTTGGCTTTGGCATCTACTGTAAGACACCACAAGTAAGCGTTTCGCCTTAGACAGCCCTCCAACCACATCAGGGGTAGTCAAGTCCTGTAAATCCAGGCTGAACTATGTCGGTAGACATAATAGCCTGAGGCTAACATGGGTCCCGGGGCACGAGACCTCTGACTCCTTAGCTAAGATGGGCTCTGAGGTCAGCTTCTTTGGCCCAGAGCCCGTTTTGCCACTCCCTTCTGCGGCCATCACAGCCACGGTTAGCAAATGGGTAACTACCACCCACAAGCGAGCTTGGCAGGCTGAGAGAGGCTACAGATGGACTAAACTGATGTTACCTGTCGTGTCCGATCGACTGTCGCAAACCCTTCTGTCATTAAGCAGAGGGGAGTGCAGACGGCTGGTTGGACTAATGACGGGCCACTTTAGGTGGGCAAAGCACATGGAAAGGTTGGACATCTCAGACAGTGTACTCTGCCCAACTTGTGAAGAGGAGGATGAGACGGCGGACCACTTCCTGTGTGTCTGTACCGCTTTCGCTCGAATCAGGTTTGAGGTCTTTGGCACTGATGTGTTAAGAAGCGACCATCTTGGCTCCTTGGCACCACAAGATCTACTCAGATTTCTTCGGAGATCGGGTAGATTTAAAGAAAATTAAAAGGGAGTCCAAGTGTAGTACAATGGACTTAATTAATGTCTGAGTGCTGCACTTGCTAGTTGTCCCGACAAAAAAACAAAAAAAAAAAATGCGTTTCGACTGCCGTTTCGTAGTTTAGAACCGACTGGCCAATTACTTTAGATGTCGCCAGCAACATTACTTTGTTTTTGCCCCAAGTGTTGCTAGCGATTTGACGGTCTTGTTGCGGTTTTGGACCTTACCTTCGTTCAATAATGTGTGTGACTAATTAATTAAAACACATTTTTTTGCCAAATTCGTTTTTATTCATCAACATAGTCCCCTTTTAGGGAGATACAATCATTCCAACGCTTTTCCAATCTTTCGATACCGCCTTTGTAAAACGATTTTTCTTTGCCTTCAAAATAGGCCTCAGTTACGGCGATTACTTCATCATTTGAGCCAAATCTCTTCCCACGCAACATCTTTTTGAGGCCTGCGAAGAGCCAGTAGTCGCTGGGGGCCAAATCTGGAGAATGCGGTGGATGGGGAAGCAATTCGAAGCCCAATTCGTTCAATTTTGCCATCGTTTTCATTGATTTGTGACACGGTGCATTGTCTTGGTGGAACAACACTTTTTTCTGACTCTGGAGTGAAATGGTGGATCCATGTTTCATCCATTGTGATGTACCGACGCAAAAACTCCGACTTATTGCGCGTAAACATGTCCAAACAGCTCTTTGAATCATCGATTCGTTGTTGTTTTTTTTCCGGTGTGAGCAAACGCGGCACCCATTTGGAAAACACCTTTTTCATACCCGAATGTTCGTGTATTATGGTGTGTACACTGCCTGCTGATATCTTTAGAATGTCAGCAATCTCCCTCACTTTCACTTTACGGTCGGACATAATGATTTTCAGTGCTTTTTCAACGTTTTCCAGAATAACAGCGTCATTTGGCCTTCCAGTAGATGGAATGTCATCGGTGTCTGTACGACCACGTTTGAATTCGGCATACCAATAATAAAAGCTTCTTTTTGATGGAGCAGAGTCCGAATAATGTTTTTCAAGCCATTCCTGGCATTGAACAGTATTTTTTTTTTTCATTAAAAAGCAATGATAAATCAGCACACGGAATTGCTTTGAATTCATTTTTTTTAAAACTCAAAAGTAGCGTCACTTAAAGCACTTTGTAAAAAAATGGTTGGATTAACATATGAGTTTGACAGTAAGCCTAAAAAGGTTGCCAACTTTCGAAAAAAATATTGATTTAGTACTAGTGCCGCCATCTAATTGTCAGTCACACACATTATTGAACGCTCTGGTAGCTGCAAAATTTTGGAGTTATTGCCCGTAGGTTTTGGTGTGCCATCGACTTTCTCCTTTAACTGCAGTTTGACCGCGTTTCTCCAGGTGGTAAAGAAGGTCGCCGTGAATTTAGCCATTATCGAACAATCGTCAGCATGTGACATGACTGGTCGACACATGCAGTGGCCATTTAGCGCCTCAAATTCACGGCCCTACTCGTTATGTTTATATGAGCGACAATGTTTCCATTTTAAACTCATTAATCCATACCCTACTACTGTATGATTATTGCAAAGTCCATCACTGTGAAATGACATGAATGGCCTGAAAAAAAAAAAAAAAAAAAAAGTAACATCTGTTGAGCAAACTCACAAAATTCATTTGACTAAAATATATCGTTAAAAATGTTATTGCTTCTTTTGACGGAAATTTGCTTTGTTGTGTTTCAGTATTAATGAGTAGCCTGGCAACGTTTGTGAGTCACTGTATATATTTATTTAGTGTAAATGAGATTTTCTTGTTACATCCGGTGGCTACTGAATGGATTTGAACATTCAAAAACTTGACTCCAATTCTTGCTCGAACATCTTTTAGGTGACAAGGCCCAATTTATATTTTTTGACTACATAAAAAATTAAACTTCCGCTTATAGAGTTTTAAATTTATAGCGAATTACTGGGTTAACTTCTTCATTCGAAGCAGATGTTTGTATGGAGTGCTTCCTGAGCTGACCAAGAATTTTTTATGTAACCGTTTTTATAAACGGTCGTCGAATATTGGTTGGTTGACTAATTTTTTTAATAGAAACGGTGCTACAGTTGATTCAGCTCTTCAAAGAATCGCTTTATTGCATGGAAAGTTTGTTGGTAGATTAATTTCGTGAATTTGAATGATATCAAGTGGTACACATATTTGAATAAGATTAGCTACGCTTCTGTTTAAGCGAATGAGTTATTTATTTATTATTTCATTCGCATAGCTCAAAAGTGTGCAATTCTCAAGCTGCTTTTGAAATATATTATTGAAAGAAGCAACTAGATCGTGCTCTTCCCTTAAAAGCAAGACTTCGTATAGAATGAAAAGAGGTCATCGGTTGTCGTTGTACAATTAGTATTATTAGTATTAAACAAATAAGCAGGATTCGATGGAGGGGAAAATCTGCACCGAAGCTTGCACCTCTGTCTTCACTGTCTTCACAGTGGTTTTCTCTAAATCAGCCAATTTATCTATCTACTTTAAACTACCAAATACTGCTATTGTTTTTCAAGCAGAAGTCTTTGCGATCCTTCAGGCATGCAAAATGCTTTGGGAACGTGGGTGCGAGGGAGATATTAACATTTTCTCCGATAGTCAAGTTGCAATCAAGGCTCTGACGACGCCATGGTGCAGAACGAAACTAGTAAACTCCTGTAAGGAGAAGATCAAATCTCGTGGGTGTGCAGGTAACATTTCTCTGAGTTGGGTTCCAGGACATAGGAACGTAGAGGAAAATGAGATTGCTGATGAGCTTGCCAGGAAGGGGACTGAATTGGCCTCAGATACCTCCTACCCGGGCATCTGCATCCCCCTGACATTTGTTAAAGGGTAACTGCTCAATTTATTTCTCAGAAAAGCGCAGAAAAGCATTTCTTCATGTGCTATTTTGAAAATCCTTTGGCTCCGGTACAATAAAGGCAGGACGCAGAAAGTCCCTTGGACTCCTCGCCATTCAATTTCCAAACTCGTAGCTGTGTTTACCGGTCACTGGACGATCGGCGCTCACGCGGAAAAGCTAGGGTTACCATTTAACCCCCATTGCAGAAACTGTGGGGGCCTTTCGTAGAAGGAGACCGTTGAGCACTTTCTCTGTAAATGTTTGGGCTTGACAGCTAGACGATTATGATCACTGGGTGCTACTTTCTTCGACAGCCTAATGCAGTGTGCCTACCTAAATCCCATCAATCTTCTCAATTCTATAAACAGCTCTGTCTGGCTGTAGATATCTGCCTGTTGGAGGTCTCAAAATGGTATCAAAACGGCGCTTTTGTGCTACTTGACTGGCTTATGAAATAATACAACTCGCGGAAAAACTAAAGTTTTGACTACTTTTCTTTTTTTGACTATTTTTCGATTTTTTATAAATTTTGTACAAAGTTTGACACTTTGATTTGTTTGCTATTTGTTATAAACTATATTGTTTATAAAAATGTATGAAAATTAAAAAGAAAAAAAGAAAAAACTAGTCAAAACTGGTCAACATGCTATGATACTATAGTGTTTTCCGCAGGCTGTAGCCAACGGTACCCAGAGCAACTCGCACCACCATGAGCGTAGGGAATTTGACAGAATCAGCTGATAGGTTGACGAAACAGAGGATATGAGATTGGGGAAAATTGAGATTGTGTTGGTGATATACGAAAAAAATGAACTCAGCCATTGCTCATGTTTCTTCGTTGTTGTTGAACAACGACTCATTGCACGAGTGTGTGAATATACAATATGTGAAATGATCGTGCTGAGTTCGGGTGAATCTCCCAAGTGGCGTGGCAGCGAAAGTTCCCCTCACAATTTTCTTTTTCACCATGGCTAAATAAAAAACATGGTAATCTATCACCTTAAGCAGAAATCGGTTGCCGAGGGTGCTGTGATGTGACGGACGAAGTTGCCCGCACAATTTTGTTTTTCCCCATAGCTAATGGCCAAACCTGGTAAATCTATTAACCTTGCACCACGAGCTATACACTTGTAAACCATACTCAAACTTTCATTTATTGGTGAGGTCACTGTCGACAATTTAAGAAAATCGTATTTTTGTGCGTATTCTCAATTACATTCGACATGGATGTGTTTTTGGATTTGGTTGGTTTTGAAAAATAGTTGTGCAGCTGCTATTTTCATTTATATTACTTTGAAAACAAAAAAGTGTTTTTCTTTATTTCACTGCTCCGTTAAGAAAATCCCAAAATATGTCTATTTTTCGCCGCTATAGCGTTGTTCTGCCGGTAAACGATTCCAGGTGACTCGTCAAACCATACTGAACAGAAATGTCAACACAGTTCGCCATTCACAGCTAGCAAACCATAGTTTTCGGTACCGATAGTGCTCATGCAGCTAAAAAACATCCAGTACCTTAAATGGATGGCCAATTTGGCAGATATTGGATTTCATTATTGATCGCACAGACTATGCTTGGATTTGTAACAGATATACCACGAAAAAAAACAAACAAAAAATTCTACCGCAGATTAAAAACAAAGCAAAGCTGAAACACACTGTATGCCAATTAAATTTTTACTATTGCTTCTAGTTTTACAATCGCAAACTTAGTACGAAAACCTGTCCCTTGTTCCCACCGGCAGTGCTTTGAATAAAGTCAAACAAGATAATAGAATCATCAATTCGGAATTGGAAGAAGCGGAAATGTTACAAATATATTTTTCATTTTCATTTGTCTTTAGTGTCTTTGTTTTTTTGTTGTTTTCATTACGAATAATACGTAATTGTCAAAATTTTATGCCATCCACTTTACGCTTTCTGTCAGCCGGGTAATTCAGTAGTCTGAATAATACTCAATTACTAATTCAAAAGAACGAGTGATGATTGCAAACAGCAAAAAACCAGAAACAAGAAAAAAACATCGTACTCGCCGCATTTTTGTCAAGTGCAGAGGAACAAAAACAAAAAAATGTATTCGATCACCTTTTAGCTACACCGACAAAGTAGTGATTAATGCGATTGTTTCACGGTTATGCCAACATGGGATTTGCCGGCTGAGTGTCGATGACATACGAGTAGAGTTATTCGAAGCTCGAAGCACTCACGTCAACAATGGAAGCCAACCGCGAATCGGTTGGCTGATAACAAATTTATTGGAGCGCCATATTTCAGGGCAAACCGATAAATTTTTGCATGGCTTGCGATAAACGACATTGAGTAAATGTTAGTTATGTACTGGTAATATTTAGGTGCCCCATTTTAAATTAAGCGCCATCTTTTTTATGTGGGGCAGAGTTTATGTGTGAACTTTGAGTCATGGAGAATTACACCGACCGAAAATATTTAGAAAATATGGAAGTCCACTACCGAAATGGTGAAAGTTTCGCAAAGGCGGTTAGAAAACGGCAGCGCCTTGTGCGAATTGATTATTAGATGCCATTTTTCTTCGGGATTTTTGAAAAGCTATTCTTGATTACATAGCGGCATTGATTACATTGACATTGACCCGCAACTATGCCAAAATTTTCTTTTAAAATTTAATTTTAAATTGTCTTTTATCGGTGTAAGAGTATTGTGATTTCTCAAATAAACATTAGGATATTCGAATTTCAAAATAAGGCGACTTATACGATTATACAGGGTCCGGCACTCGAAGTGTAACCAATTAAAAAGCCCATTAATTTAATTTGGAAAATTACTTTTATTCAATCCAAAGTAAATCAAGTGTAATAATACAAAATTAAGAATCAAGAGTCTTGACTATGACCTTGAGATGGTCTAGAAACGAATCGCAAGCTGCCCGAATGTACTTGCAGGTATTTTGTCCCACTCACGGACAATGGCTCTTTTCAGCGCCTTGAGACTAGTGAATCTTTTAGTTCGGACCTCTCCAAAATTACCCAAAGGGAATAATCCATCGGACTCGCGTCTGGTTAATTTGAGAGCCATTGTGTGGACGTTATGAACGTCGGAAAGTTGTTTTTTTAGCCACTTTTGGTTGACTCGAGCTATGTGAGACGGTGCTGAGTCCTGTTGAAACATTCATGGTCTGCCTTCAAATGCTTCAAAGCAACCTCCAGAATACTTTCCCGATAATATTTCGCATTTCGCCGCTTTCGGCCAAGCGAAGCAACTCCTTCGCTCTCTCAAGTCTGACTTGTTGCTGCTTTGGTGTGAGACCATGCGCCTTTTGGATCTTGTAAGGCTTAACTTTGAGATGATTTTTCAGTATGTGGCGGATGTTACGGTCAGATATTTTCAGTTCTTTCAGCATTTGATTGGCACTTCGGCAGGGATTTCGCTCAAATCGCTTCTTCACTTTTTGAACCATTTCACGTGACGTTGCGGTCTTTTGTATCGTTACGTGCGAATTTGTGGTTGGCGTGGATTCTGCATGGTTGATAAGAAAAAACATTAGTGGGAAAGAAAACACAAAAACACTGATCAATAATGAAATTTCAATAATGAATTTCTATAAAACCTCACAACAAAAATTTTAAATTGATATGAAAAATAAATTCAAATAAAACATTGTTTCTTTTGTTTTTGGTCCATTTTTTTAACCAAAAGTATTTTTATTTTGTAATATATATTATTTTTGGTTAAATTTATATTAAAAAAATACACTTTTAAATAAAAATCCTTAAAACCAAGTTTTAAATTAAACACTTTTAAACCAATGTTTTTTTTATTTATTTCAATTTCTTTACCTATTTTTATTCAATTAATTTCGTATTAAAAAATACACTTTTAAATAAAAAACTTTTAAACCCAAGGTATCAAGTATCCTTAGAAACTTTGGGTTCATCCCCTTGACGAGGGATCACTGTACACCCTCGCTTAGTCCAACCGGAAAATTCTCCAATCTCATTCCATCAAGGGAAGAGTGCGTGGGGTGCAGCATTTGGAGACAGGGCCTGGATCGAAGTTGGAAGGAAGGGTCGGCGGAGGTGCTTTCTGGGAGGAGATCCCCATCATACTCAAGTTCCAGTTACCGCCGGACCACTATAGTTACTTCCAAGCAGAGGTAACCGCAATCAATGAAGCAGTAGCCTGGCTACTCACTTGAGTAATAACTGTCACAGCTCATCTGTGTACCTGGTCATAGCGACATTGCCGGAAACTGCGAGGCAGATGAGCTAGCCAGACAAGGCACGAAAGGAGAGAATTCGGATCGCGTTGACCAGTTGCGGTCTGATCTGGGAAAGGTGGGCTTCGCGTCAACTCAGCGAGCGATGAGCAGTACACAAACTTATAAGGTCGCGAAATCTTTCTGGCCACTTGTGGATCAGAGTCGTTCGAGGGATCTTCTGGGGTTGACAAAATCTCAGCTCTCGAATCCCGTGGGTGTCCTCACAGGGCACTAGCGGCGTATCCTTAGGTATACATGCTGTAAGACTCGAGTGCTTCTTGCGAGGTGGAATCATCTCAGCAGCTTCTCCTTAGCTGCCCTGCTCTCACGGGCTAAGATTTAGACATCTTGTCTCTTAGTTATTTGCTACACTCGCTGAGATAGCGGGACTGGATATTAAAAACATGATGAACTAATCAGCAGCATAAAGCGGTTAACACAAGCGTAGCTCAGTAATCGTTCGTAATCCTCAAATAAAAATCAAGTTTTTGAAATTTGTAAAAAAAAAAAACCTAAGGTAGGCAGGTAGATTAGATTGTGTACCCCAGGTACACTGCAAGTAGTAGTTACGTACCTACCTGCGAAAAATTTAAGGAAGAGAAACCATCTAAAGCCATCCAGTACTGTTGATGTGGTCAAGGAAAGAAAAAGGATCTAGGCTGGAGACTTTCCTCAGGCCATCCCTAAAGGGCACGCTAAGAAATATCAAGCGCCTAGCCGCCTGAGTCGGACATTTGCAAAGAAAGTTCTCAACAGTCTCTTTCTCTGTAGGATCCCCACAGCTTATCTCACTCTGGCTTTTCTTCAGTGTCCGAAAAGAACTTAAAAAATTATATAAAAATGTTCGCCATAAAATTTCGTTTCACATGCATCTCCTAAGAAAAAATAATCCATAAAATTTTTGATGTTGCACAGTGTAAATAATTCTTCAAACACAGCACTAAAAGTTTTGCAGGTATACAATTGTTGAACTGATGTGCTGTTTTAGAACTTCCTTCGCTCGCCTTGCTGCGCCAAATGTGTGTGAGCAAACTGTGTATGCGTAAGTGCATATATGTATACATACAACATGCATATAGAGGTGTATATCCACCGCAAGACAAAGAATATGACAGCGCAATAGAAGGAATAAGTTAAGAAACTGAAGTGAAAAGTAGTAATCAATCGAAAATTGTGTGCCAAGAGTGTGCCAAGGGAGGTAATCACAATGAAATGGGATTAAATTGAATTAAACGAAATCAAATTAAATTAAACTTGAACAAAAAGTTAACTACTACAAAGCTGGATGCGCATCGAAAACTTGTTGTAAAAATGAGCACAGTAGGTAAAACGCGTTACTTATGAATCAGACGTTAGTCGAGCGGAGGGAAGGGTTAAGGTAAAGTGAGAGAAATAGCACGCAAAAGTTTTCCCCCAAACTACTTTCGTTCGCTTCGCTAGCTAAGCTGAGCAGCAAGTGGAGGTTATACGCTGCTGAATGGGATTATTGCTTGGTGTATTCCCGTAAAGCGAGATGATGAATGTTGCGGCAGCGGATTTTTGTTTACTCTACCGAATTACGACATAGGAAGGCACAGAAAATTTTCGCATCAACTGCACTTGAGTGCTTTAAATGCTGCTGGCAATTTGAGCGTAGCGCACACAAAGAATGAAGAACCTATATGTGCTACATTTTCCCACATATCCTTATCCTTATGAGCGCAAATATATGAGCATATATACACCCATACACATACATAGATACATTTTTATGGTGGTTGTGTGCATGACGTACGCAAACTCTATAACCACTTGCCGCAAAAAGTTTCCAAAATGTGGCATTGAGCTAAAATTTCGTGGGTGCAAAAATAACAACAATAAGTGCACCACAAAAGTTTCACAGCGCAATCAACAGTAAAATGATATGTCCACACATGTGTAACATGCTTACATACATTTGGGTACATACATACATATATGCATAGCAGGCAGGCCGCGTGCCTGCCTATGAATTGGAAGGATAAGTTACACCTATTCTCATATGAGAAAAATTACATCAGTGAGTGGCTGCGGTATAACTTTCGCGCTCCAATTTTTCATTAAAGCGAAAGCCTTGAATACATATGTACATACATATATACATATATGAGTATATGTATGTACATTTATTTCTGAGTTTTCCACAAATTTGCCGAGTTGTAGGTCAATTTAATTGGTTGACATCCCTAATGATTTTGTATTTCAATATCCATTTTGGCTAATTAGGTAATATAAATATTATGCAAATAAAGCAAAGCGACAATTTTTTGGGTAGTTGCACAATTTAAGCAGGCTGCTGCAAGCGGCTGCTAGCGATTGACTTGAATGCATTTGGGTACCGCTGGCATTCTAAGATTGCGATTCTAATTGCATTGATTGTTTCATTTGAAATGTATAAAAGAATTAGCATGCTGCGATTTCAAACGTAATCTATCTCTTTTCAAACGCTTTATCTCCTTCACATATGTTTTTTTTTGTTGCATAGGGAGAAATCTATTTTAGACGCGCAACAGTGCTGCGATTTCAAGCATAATTTAATACTTCTTGCCTACATATGTATTTAAATTTCCTCCACTCAAAATCGGTTCAAAAATCGATTCAGCTATCTCTAAACTGATGGAGGCCCACGGTGAAAATAATAATTACGCGATATTTTCATCAGTTTTGACTACTTTTCCTTTGTTTTTTTTTTTTCATTTTCATTAATTTTTTTGAAAACAAAGTTGATTCTAAAACAAATATCATATAAATCAAAGTTTAAAACTGTGTACAAGATTTATACAAATTCGACAAATTTTTATTAAGATTTGAATCAGAAATGTGTTTTATCAAAATTTAATCAGAGTTAAAAAAATTCTACTACGCAGTTTTAAAGCCCATTTAATTTAAGGGGTATTCTAGTACAGAGGCATGAATTTCGCCCAGTTTTTGAAGCGCTGTACAAAGGAAACAAAAAAATTTTTATCATCAATTTTTTTTATTATTTGTTTATTGATTATTAATTATTACATTAAAAAATAACCCAAAACAAAAAATATTAAAATTGACGAAATGATGTGCAGTGAAAGTAGGGCGCCCAAAAAAAGAGGGTGTCCTGGCGTGCATGACTCCAAACCTCCTGGTGATCTGGAAAATAAAAACTAAACGGATTCTTAATCACTATAGATGCCGCTATCGAATAAGCCTTGGACAAGTTAAAAAAAAATTTCTTCACAATATGGCGGCTGTTTGAAAAAAAAAAATTTGTTTGCATATTTTTTCAACAACTCCGATATTTTTTAAATTACTAAATGAAAAGCTATAGTTTCGAGCTAAGGTCTATGGCTATGAAAAAATGTATAAAGAACATCCTCTCCAAATTTGAAGTAATCCGGTACATTAGAACTCGAGATATCCTTACCGCCAGCTCGAAAAAAGTAGTTTTGAGAAAAATGCGTTCAAAGTTTTCAGACAAGACGGATCGGAACCGATGCCGTGTCACCAAAAAGGCTATAACTCATGAAGTAATAGGAATTTTTAAAAATCCTCTTAACGACATATTCTTAAATGTTTCAATTTGAAAATATGCAAGAAAAAAATTTCGATTTTTTTTTAATTCTACACTACAGGGGGTATAAGTGTAATAAAAAGTAAGTTTGATTTGGCTGAAAATTCTCATTGATTTTTGATGATTTTTTCTCTCACCAAGTTGGTAATTTTTCCCGCTAAATTCGCATATTCGTTAATTTCTTCGAAAGATCATCACTCAAGGACTACTACCTCGTGTTTAGCACCTACGGAAAGCCTATGGTTCGTAGATGGCTTATGTGTAACATTCATTTCAGCAGGGTTTTTGTTTTTTTTTTTTGTTTTACGAGGAGGAAGCATCGAAAGCGTTTACCCTGTCAGTGTGGGTCTTTAACCCAAATCAAACATCCTACCGTCAATGCATCGATCCCCTCCCGGCACTACCGTTAAGTAAGAGGCTATTGAGCACTAAGCTCTACGTCAGTTACTTTTCAATGCAGTCCGTCGAAAGTTGTATGCACTTTAATCCTCCCCCAGTTTTGTTTACTTTCGAACGAAACCACCACAGTTGGGCTTGTCCCCTCCCACCATACTTGTCACACTACGACTTAAGAGTCCATTTCTTTGTCAAATATCGCCTGTTTGGCTGCCGCTGACCTCGTACATTGTGTACTGTAATGCTTGTTGCATATCGCTGATTATCAGGGTGTTGCCACCTGTTTATATGAAAAATTAAAGTAATTTATTAAAAAATATACTTTAGTATTACAGCATGTTTATAATAGGAAATATTAATTAAAAAAAAAAAATCTTCTAAACAAAGATTATTTGATAGCGTTGCCACCTGAATTTTATTGCAAAATAGCAATTTATCACCAATTGTATATTAGATGAATAATAAGACATATGTAGATAACAAATAAATTAATTTTAAGGTAGTTTAACAAAAAAAAAAAGTTTCCTGGTATTGCCACCTTTTTTAATCCATTTTAAGGTAGTTTACCAAACAAAAAAATGTTTCCTATTTTTTAATGCATTTTAAGTAGTTTAACAAAAAAAACTTGTGCCGGTGTTGCCACCTTTTTTTTGTTTTTTGAAAATAAAATCCAGTGAAACAAAGAACTTATTCGACTCGAAGATTATTCTATTAATCGCAGCGTAAAACTATATTCAATCTTGCTAGTGTTGACGTAAAACAGATCAAAATGACGCAAGAGTACACGTTCCCACGACAGTCGATTGTACGTTACCGGCACGACTCGAATTTACATATATTCGGCCAAGAACTGTCACTCCAGCAGTATTTCCCAAACATATATGAGGAATGTTTATGCTGCTACAACAACAACAAAAAATAACGCAAGACTACAGGCATATTAAAGTTAATTCTACTCAACAGAGAGGAACAATCAACTGAGCCGGTGATTAAATGTGGTGCCATTAAATGAATCAGCTGGCACCGAGCAAAAGTTTTGAGCTGCCGTTCTAAATAGCGGCCGCCATAGCCGAATGGGTTGGTGCGTAACTGTCATTTCGGTAGACGGGCTTGAACCACCAAATGAAAGAAAAAGGTCCTCATAAAGAGAAAACATCTACCAACAAACTGTAAGTTCAATTTGCGGAAAAACAAGGATGTAAGCGCCAATTATATATTTAATATATATATATACAATATATATGTACATCTGCTAACGGACGCCTCTCTAAGCGAACACCTCCTATAAACGTATGCAGTACATACCACAAAACCTTAAGATTTGTTTTTAATTTTTTTCTCTTGAGCGGATAACCAACCCATAACATGTTATTAACTTTTTTTGCATTTTTCTCATTAGCGGAAAACTCTCTTAAGTGGTCAAATTTTTCAGTCCCTTAGGTTCCCGCTTAATATAGAGTACACTGTATATATAAAGTTTCTGAGAAATGTAGGGAACGCAAATCAAAACCAATAAACCCCTTGTGTGCAGATTTCACTCGATTTATATGAATTTGATGATGAGGTGCTCAGCCGAATTCGGTGACCAGTAAAAGGACGATGTGATTGACGTTGTGTTAGATCCACAGACTGCAAATTCAAACTCTGTCAATTCTCTGTCTATATATGGCAAAAAATTCGAAGCACAATAACGGACATTAGACATCATTTGTGAACATTATGGCACATTCGCATTATGGCATTAGTTCTGCCCCACCCTTTATATATAGGCATAAGATGTTGGGCTCCTCAATTTTATTCCGTTCTATTCTTAATCTGCTTGGGGTGAAAAAACATTACTCCTGCACTCTTTGTTACACCCCCAATGGTTCCAAAGGTATATTCTATTGAAGACAAAACCAGGCGATATCTCTTCTTCCTTACGTCTTGCCAATTAAAATTTCCGTATACTTTTTACCCAATCCATATAAATGTACGCAAGAAGTATTATTATACGACTGTTTTGCCACACAATTTCACGCTCGTGAAAGTTTCTATGGCAAAAAGTGCCACGCCACATTTCGTCGCCGCTTCAATTTCAGTATAATTACCAATGCCGCTATGACAGCATGCAGTAGCTGCAGTATTTGCAATATTTAGTTGGAGCAGCTGTTGATTCCGTAGTTGTTTTTGCGGTGAATTGTGGTAGCCTTAATGCAGCCGCTGTTGCTGCAGCCACAGCCATAGCCACATCCGTCGCATGCAAATGGATTCATTAAATTTTAGAGCTTCGCAATACCAAAAAATTATGAAAACTATTCGTAATTAATTTTTTTTTTACCCTCATGCGTTGCTAAACGTCACATGCTGCTGCGTGCATATTCATTTACTTTATTTCTGGGAACTTCCACATGCAGTAAATTTATACAACCATTCTCGGCTTTGCTAGTTGCCCGAGCGTGACTCCCAATTATGGGATTCGAGAGAAAAAATAAATTGTAAAATTAATAACTCACTGCAAAGTTTGTTACTTTTTGCTCATTTAGCCGCATAGCTTCCTCAGTGGAAATATAAATAAATAAATGAAAATTATAATAAAGCAAAAAAACGGTAAAAGCATATATCCGCACGCCACCAGTTGTAGTGTGTTATGCACTATCTGCAAGTATACGAGTGCTTTCTCATATTTCTTACATAATTTGCCATATTTATTATTCACCTGCGACTCGCAAGCAAGCAGCCTTTTGCTTTGGTTTTTTGGTAGCCATTGAGTTGATCCACCTGTATGCCCTGGCGTTTGGGGTTTGGGGTAGTGATGCGTTCATGGCACACGTACAAACCGGCAAACACATACATGCATACACTTTTGCATGTACGCAAGACACTTGCTGGGCATTTGTACAGCGTATTGGCGTTCATTAAATTTCTTTAAATTGGATACACGCTGGCCAAATAACCAACTTCAAGTGCCATAAAATATGAACTTGCCGTCAAGTAGCACTCTGCCCATACAAACACCCGTACAGTGGCGGTCACAACATTAGCAGTGCGACATATTGCAGAGTTTTGTCTATTCGTATAGTTATTGCTTGTTTAGATTTTATTCCTTTATAAAAATATATTACAACAAAAACCATATAACTCAAAGTTGAAAAGTTTGCAAAAAATTAAAAACAAAAATTAATATTGGTTATAAAAAATTAATAGCAATAATTTAATTTGTTGTTTAAATTTTAAACCGATTTCGAACTCGCAAAATAAAAATTCGTAAACGAAATTAAAAAACAAAAATCAACAGATTGTCAAGCTTTTAAATCAGAATTTGTTGAAAAATTATCTGTATGTGGTTTTGTATGGCATTCGAATTCAGTTTTTTCTTTCTGACAGTGGTTTACCCCCTTACATTTTTTGGCTTAAGTTTTTCTTATGTTATCTCTATAGACATAAATGAAGAAAGAAATGAAAAATGTGCGTGAAAGGTTTTTTTAACGCATACCCCCATACAAATTTAGCCTCAAAATTGCGTTAAAACTATGATGTAAAATGCACCGATTAATGTAGGGATCTAAAGTTTCTTTTATATATTTACAATATTTTACCTATTAAATAAGTATAAAAAAAACTAGCCTAATCGATTTACTTTAACGCATACCTCCTTTACAAACCTAACCTTAAAAACGCCTTAAGAAGTCATGTAAAGGGCACCAATCAATATTGGACTCCCAAATTTCGTCCACATATAATATTTACAATAATATAGTTAGTAAATATACAAAACATTAACCAAATCGATTTACTTTAACGCATAACTCCCATACAAACCTAACAATACAAACCTCAATAACGCTTCAAAATGGCATAAAAAGCGCAACGATGAACGTTCAACTGTGAAATGAAAAGGGTGGTTAAGTTTCAAGGGCCGGTGTTGATTTTGAATAAAATACAACTTTTTTAGGAAATTATTGTAATTTCTCTTTATTATGATAATATTGGTATGGCTCAATTACGCCTCGGCGGCATACCTCCATCCGATGGTCCAAATTTTCGATGACGCTGAGGCATAATTGAGGTTCTATGCCGTTAATGTGCCGAATTATCTCATCCTTTGGCTCTTGAACTGTTGCTGGCTTATCGACGTACACCTTTTCTTTCAAATAACCCCAAAGAAAGAAGTCCAACGGTGTCAAATCACATGATCTTGGCGGCCAATTGACATCGCCGCCACTTGAGATTATTCGGCCATCAAATTTTTCACGCAAAAGAGCCATTGTTTCGTTAGCTGTGTGACAAGTGGCACCGTCCTGTTGAAACCACATATCGTCCACATCCATATCTTCCAATTCGAGCCATAAAAAGCTCGTTATCATCTCACGATAGCAAACACTATTCACAGTAACTGCCTGACCGGCCTCATTTTGGAAAAAATACAGCCCAATGATGCTGCCGGCCCATAAACCGCACCAAACAGTCACTCTTTGTGGGTGCATTGGTTTTTCGGCAATCACTCTTGGTCTATTATTCGCCCAAATGTGGCAATTCTGCTTATTGACGAATCCACTGAGGTGAAAATGTTCCTCATCACTGAAGATGATTTTCTTCACGAAGTGCGCGATATGCATTTTGATTGGAACACCCGTTCTCATAATAAGCCTGAATAACTTTAACGCGTTGCTCAATTGTGTATCTTTCCATGGTTCAAATTGAGTTAGTCTGAAATTGAAAAATGTCAAATGAAAACCAGAACATCCGCCCTTGAAATTTAACCACCCTTTATTTATAATAAAAATATATGTAAGCGCCCATAAAATGGCTGTAATAAGTTTAATTTAAAACATATTTACCTCCCATACAAACTATACAAACCTAACCTCAAAAAGCTTTAAAAGTCCTCGATTATTATTATTATTGTACCTAAAATTATGATTACCGTGCGATGTAGCAATCGGTGGAAACCTACGAAGGTATATATTATACCTGCTGGACTTACAGGATTGCTTCGATTCATGAATTTTATTGTAGTTTAGAAAATCGTACCATAAGTCCTTTGTAGCTTTTCTGAGACTTCGTATTGATGATTTGATAGTGAAGCATCTAGCATTAACATTTTGTTGGATTTCTTGATTTCTGTTTGCATAAAAATTATTCTTTCAGACACTGCAGTACTTTACACCATTTTGCTTGGTAATAGCATTCTTCAAAAGAGTTTTATTGGGCGCCCACTACTAGATCGAAAATATACCTTTTTACAAGCCCTTCTTCTTGGCAGAAAAATACATTTTTATTTAATTTTGGTGAAGGTAGGCAGTATAAATTTTCTTAAGAACTCCTTCTAAAGTTTGGTTATTTTTCGGATTTTTGATATATTTATGCACTTCACTTTTGCTTGCACTTGCTATTTTAGCTAAGTTCGAATTAGGATTTTGCCAAAATAGACATTGTTGAAATTTGGCACAATTGTTAAATTTGGTGGTTTCTAATGCTTCCACTATTTTCGAATAAAAATAGATTCGTTAGTTGAATGAGTTTTTGCACAAATAATTACAGATAATTACAGCTGGAATAGATTAGATATTAATCCCTTCTAGTACAGAAATAATTAGCTCTATATCACAGCAAAAAGGGAGGAAAAGAAAAAAATTAATATTTTTTTTATATTAATTTAAATAAATATTTATATGTATATACTGAACGGGCAATAATGTAATGACCTTTGACTCTTATTTATTAGACATATGCCGCTTATGATAATCACTAAATGCTCTGTCGGGTAAAGTTCGTTTCAGAGTTCTTATATATTTTTTTTTAATTTTACTATTTATTTAATTACTTTAAATATGTAGGTATTCATTGGTGGCCACTGTGGCCGAATGGGTTGGTGCGTGACTACCATTCGGAATTCAGAGGGAGAACGTCGGTTCGAATCTCGGTGAAAGATCAAAAAATAAGAAAAAGTACTCATTACCCGTATATATTTTTTTTATTTTGTCCAAATTTGATACTTTCAGTTATTTTTTTTTTTAGTTTGAACTAAATTGTTATAAAAAGAAAAAAACAGTAGTAAAAACTTTACAATGTGGGCACTGCTTTTTATGTGACTGCCACTGTATTGTATTTGTGTAGAAACCGGTACCCTGTTGCTGTGCCCTGCCCCTTCATCGCTTTCATTTATATTTCACTGAGCTGCGACGCGCAACCCAAGTCTGCCTGTTGAAATAAAAGTTTTAACTTCTGGAAATATTCCAAAATCAAGAGACCCATTAAATTGCGAAAAAGCAAAGGAAAACAAGCAACGAAATGGCAATAACAAGCCAGAAAATAGACTGCCAATGAAAGAACGAGCAAATGTTACTGTGAAAGGTGGCTATTGACTATGTAAACCATAGAGCGGAGCGATAAAAAAAGTAAATAGGGTCTCAGCATCGAATAATTGGCACTGAAATGGCATGGCAACCATGGCAACCCCCATGCGTCCACTCCATCAGCAGCAACTCGCTTCGAATTTCCACATTTGCTTACTCCAACCACTGATTGCCTCTTTTGGCCGGCTAATTGTTCTTTTGCTCTCATTTCCATTTGTGAAAAATTCTCCATGTGAATTTTTTGTTTTTACTTTTTTTCACTCGCATAGTTTTTACTTCACCCAAATTTTAAAACCGTTCTGGAGAATTACGAACGTTTGCTCAACTGCTCGTATATTTCATTTGGGAATTTCCATTGTTTATTTTGTTATTGTATACGTGCATTTTTATGTGCTGTAAATTCGCATGTGGGCGTATGTACTTTTGGAACACACCCTGTTGGGAAACTCTTAGCTACCTACTCGAGAAATAGTGAATTTCGAACTAGAATTTGTTTCTTAATTTGTTCAAAAAGTACGCGGAATTCGTGAAAATAAACGAAAATGGTTCAATTATATTCTTTGATATTTATTTTATACCCCACAAAGTAATCTCCACGTTAGCCAGTACTCATCTTACAACACTTCTTCGAAATCACTTTTGGAGTCCCTTTCAGCTCCTTTCGCGAATTCTTCTTTATCGCCTCAATCTCTCAATCGCACTTATTTGAGTAATGAGTACAGCAAAACGTCACAAGGCCATGCCAGTTAAATACAGAAGAAAGAGGTGTATTCGATAATACACCACAAATTCGTCTCACGTTTTTCCTGCAGTGCACCGGCACGCATACAAATTTGTTTACTTATATATGAGCTTTTCCATGCGTATATTATCTGGCTTGTTTACCTCTCGAGGACGTAGAGTCTTTTCCAGCTTACGAAAATTTCCTTGAGAATTTTGTAATTTTTCTAATTTGATTACATGAATTTAATAAATATTTACTTTCGCAAATTACGTAAAATATTTCTGCATCAGCATAGTCAGCAAAGTATGTAAATATAAGCTTGTTGTGATGAATATTATACTTATATATGTACATATATTTAGTATGTCTAGCGAGTTTTTGTAAGAAATTTAGAACTTTAAGACAAGAGAATTTACTTTTGAAAGTTCAGTAAATGCTATGAATGGTTGAGTATTACTTTAGGCACATTAATACCTCAAGTTTTGTGATCTGTCAGCTGCATGTTTCACGTCTTTCCGAGCAAGTCTAGTCTTACCTCTTGTAACTCGATTAATTGTTTGGTTTCATGGCTTTTGTTTTTATTATTTTAACACCTGTGAGACTTTGAATTGTTGTTATGACGATAATTCAACATTTGACCCCAAAAATTGTGCTATTCTGACGAGATCACACCAAAAAGATAGGCATGTTAGATCATTTGAAGTTGTAGTTGATTTAAGGTGCATGTAAATAGGTCGTTAGTGTTGTGTAGGTTTTCTGCATTTAAAGAATATATTTAAGAAAGATATGTTGTTCTAGGCGGTAATAGCGCAGACACACCATTTTAGCGAAGTCCTCAACCATCTGTGTGATCCTTCTGCCAGAAAAACGTGAAACACAGATGGCGCTCCAAGCAGTAAGAAGGCGTCTTTCCAAAGCAACGACACGTGGGCATTCCCACTACTTAGGACTGATAACTGCAGGCTAATCACCTACCCTGTCAGAAATCAAATAGATTAACGAAACCAACGCAAGACAGGTCTTGTCGAGGCCCTATGCTCCCGAGAGGAGTGAACAAGAAAAAAAAGAAAACATTTTCTAGGCAACTAAATTGGCTTTCTGAAAATGGCAATTTGGTAAGTTTCTGCTTGGTTGCTATTGTCTTAGGTTCCCGTATTCATGATATGCCTTCTGAAGCGTATTCTCCAGGTAACAGAAGACACTCAGTACGACATATAATATGTACATCATTCTCACTTCTAACTTAGTGGCTATGTGCTTAAGCAAAATAATCGCGTTTTAGAGGTACACAATTCACAAATTCACTCATCAGCTACTAATGCCCTCTCAAAAAAGCACTGTTTGGTGCGATTCGTGAGCCGAAAGTTTACTTGAACCGCACTTCTTCAAATACGAACTAAAACGCGGTATACCGGGTAACCGAGATAGGTCCATGCTCAAGGAGTTTTTGCCCGCCTCCCCCGACAGTTGGTTATATGTTAGCCGGTCGGCCCGGATTCATCAGCTGTCAGCTCATCAGCATTTCCCAAAGACGTTTATGTTTTATGCGATATAACAAGAATAACAGCAATAACTTGTTTTACCCAGAAGTGATTCTGCATTATCTGGAATACGTTTGGCTTCAACAAGACACTGAAGTGGGCTTTGTTAAATTTCAGGAGATCATGTGAATTTTTTGATCGACTGTTAGAAGTCATGGGTAATACCTATTACACCCTAAGTAGGTCCTTGCTTTTCTTCAAAAATTATCCGACGTTGGGAAACCTAATAAAATCTGAAATACATCAGACAGATTACTGATTGTTAAGAAGCATGCAGAAGAAATTAAAAATTGGGTAATTTTTAAGTAGATTACCCAAAAACTAGGACAACCTTTTGGGAAAAAATCCGAAAATTTCCTAAGAGGCGGAGGAAATAGTGGAAAACTGTTTAATAAATGCTCACATTTAAGGAAACCCGGAAATCTTAAGGTGCTGCAATCTAAGGTTATATGTAAGTAATTGACAGATTCATTCTCTATTAATGAAAGTAAAGGATATGCACCGGAACAGGTTTACTTGGGTGTTCCCTTAATGAAGTGGCTCCATACCTGTGATCGTTGGCAAAGTGGTTCACAGTACTTCAGCGACAAAAGTCAGTCTGAAGCGCTTTTGTGGTGTGACTTAAGTTGCACTTTGTCATTCGACAATTTGGAAAAAAATTTATTTTTAAAAGGAAATACATATTTCTAAATAAAAAAATGCGTCTGGACCGTGCTACGGAAGTGATTCATTTTAATCGTTCCATAATTCTAATAGTTGTATATGTTGATCTTAATATAACATAAGATAGCATAACACTGGGATAACATAAGTTGCATGACATGAGATGACGGGAGTTTAAAATAATTTAAGTGAGGGGGGTGAGTTAAGCTGTTTTGAAGTGATATGAATTTAGAAGATATGGTTTGCTATTTGGCTACGTTGAAAAAGAAAATTGTGAGGGGAATTTGGGCTGTTACGTTACTTGGGACGAATTCTGCAAGACCATTTCGTATGTATTCACACACTCGCCCAATCAGTCGTTGTTTCAGTTGAAGTGACATTGTATGGATTTTTTTCGTATATTACTAACACAATCTCAGTTTTTTTGTGAACACATCCCAAGTCACGTCTGCCCATCCGCCGATTCTGTCAAATTCGCTGAGAGCTGAATAACGGTTTGCTTAATAGCACACCTCTAAAAGTGGTTTCACCATGAGATGTCAAAAAATAACGTTTATTTCTGAAAGAAAAAATAGAGCTGAGTTTTATTGTGGATGAATAAAATAAAATTTAAAAAATTATTACATTTCATGATAAATACAATTCTCAAACAATAAAGGAAAGGAATAAAACTCTTAAAATAATAATTATTAAAACTCATAAAATGGCACTAGAATATGTTTTTTTTTTCATGAAACTCTAAAAATGAATATTTTTGATGAAAAGTATTTGCAATACCAAAAAAATAATGATTATTTTGTAATAAAAAACAAAAACAGCGGAGAAAATAAGCATTTCGCAGCGAACAAATAACACTCGAAAAATTAGCTTATTTTTGATAAAAAAATTAAACTAAAAAAATTGTCATTATTTTTTATGAAAAATATAATACGCAAAAAATAATGATTATTTCTGATTGAACAAATAGCACTCAGAAAATATATTTTTGTTTTATCAATCAAAGAAATAATATTTTTTTTATATTTTTGATGAAAAAAACATTATTTTTTATTAAAAAAAATAGTTATTATTAAAAAAAATTAAAATAAGCATTAAAAATAAATAAATAATTGGCGCGTACACTTCTGTTAGGTGTTTGGCCGAGCTCCTCCTCCTATTTGTGGTGTGCGTGTTGATGTTGTTCCACAAATGGAGGGGCCTACAGTTTCAAGCCGACTCCGAACGACAGATATTTTTATGAGGAGCTTTTTCATGGCAGAAATACACTCGGAGGTTTGCCAATGCCTGCCGAGGGGCGACCGCTATTAGAAAAAATGTTTTTTTTTTTTTTTTTTTTTTTTTTTTTTTTTTTTTTTTTTTTTGTTTTTTTTTTACCTTTAATAAGCATTAGAGCGATCAAATAACACTCGAAAAAATAGTTAATTTTTTGATAAAAAAAAATATAACTCGGATTATATTTTCTAAACAATACATAAACTACGAAATTGATGATTAAAATTATTGATGAGAAATTTTTAAATCTCAAAATAATGACTAAATATCATTTTTTGATAAAACTATATAATGATTACGGTGTCTGCCCTTTATTAGGCATTTGGCCGAGCTTGTACTTCAATTTGTGATTGGATAAATAGTTTTTTATAACAAAATTACACTCGATGATTTGCTATTGAATGTCGAGAGTTCAAAAGTTCATTGCTACACATTTGCTTTAACAATATCCTAAAACGTCTTTTAATTAACAATACATGTTAATGCTGAAAACTTTGTTCAACCAACTCAACTATGCCACAAACAAAAGAGAGAGAGAGAAAAAAAAATTTTAATTTTCCCATTATTTTCTCGGTCCCATTATAAGTACTTCTTGTTCGTCTTACTCGCACGTGATTATCACATTTTGAGTGCTTTTCAACAGCAAATCCTCGCTGCCCGCGTACTACTTACATCGAAGCTAATTTAGCTAAGCTGCTGCCAGCCAGTCAGACAGTGAGCCAAACAAACGGCAGGTGTCAAAGGGTTGCAACATTTGTTTTAGATTATTTACTTTTCACCTTTCAACTACTTTTAAATTCTTTTTTTTTTCTATTCTCCATTTGCTATTTCTATTTCCATTTTTGCTATTGTTTTTACATTTTTCCACATAAAATACACTGCCATCACCTAACGAAGGCGCTGTAGCTGCCGCTGGCGACTTAGACACCTTGCACTGCGTACGCAACGGTAAATCGAATACTCTTGGCAAAGATTACATAAATTCCATTTAGCGGAAAGCAAATGCCGCAACGCGCCAAACCAACAAACAGCAACAACGAACAACCGAGACCCAACCAACCACCAATGCCAAACCGCCGAACGTCAGGGCAACCGTATGTATGTATGTATCTATGTACAAGCAGCTATCACACCTTACTTTAGCGAACCGACCCACTTTTACGCCCATGAAATACACATTGTGCCCTGTTTACGTTTTTATTCTCATTTTCATTTCCATTTCCATCTCAAAGAGTGCAGCTCACTTTATTCACCTATTTGTTGGTGTTGTGGCAGTTCATGAAGGGTATATTGTTGATGTGTGTATGTGTGTGTGTTTTATGAGCGTGGGTGCGAACAACAAAGTCCCTTATACTTTATTTTTAATGCTTTTCATATTGCAGTGCACCAATTTGTGTATACAATTGAGAATCCAAGGCACCTAATAACTGCTCGTACAATTGCCAAATTCTAGTCGTGAATTTGTTTTCATACATTGGTGCCATTTTGTCGAAATCGTACAATTGTGCGTTCTACCTGAGAAGAAAAGTATGTCTCTGCTATGGTTTGTTATTGTCTTATGAAATACGGACACAATTTTGTTAGTGGTTATAATGAGCAGAGAAACATTAATTTAATATTCATAAATTTGCGTCATCCGCTAGTGACTGGCGCATAATGTGAAGTACAGAGCGTAATGTTACTCGTAAGTACAGAGCATAATTTAAGTACAGAACATAATGTTAAGCATATTGCGTACAGAGCATATTAACAGAGAATGCTCTGTGATATTAGCATGAGTGCAAGAGTACAGGTTCTTACACCTCAGTTTCATCAACTCAAGTACTGCAAATGTGGAATATGAAATTTTGATGAAATTTTCTTAAATTTTGTGCACATTTGTTTATATGATATTTACTATAGAATAAACCAATTTTTTATAAAAAATCTATGAAAATTAAAAAAAAAAGTAGTCAAAAATAGTTGAAGTGTGGTGATACCATAGTTTTTTCCGAACTGTATAAAAACGATGCTTATGTGATAGTACATGTGGTAAACCAAAGACATGTCAATGAAGGATTTATAGTTTAACATAATGTTAAACTAGGGATAAATGTAAGAATTCTTAAAGCAAATGGTGTAGATGGGGGAAATATAAATTAGGGGGATGTAAAACCACGCATTTATGTATATTAAAATTCACAAATCGAAGGGAAATTGAAGGGTTCCTAGATTAAATAAGGAAAGGCCTATATATACGAGGATTGCTATTTATATCTCTGGCCTATTAATGGAAAAATGAACATTTGTGGTTGAAAACGTTTGTAGTGTTTTCCAAAATATTCTCCATGAAGATGAATACATTTTTGCATTCATTTGAATCGATTTTTGTAGCAATTTTAAATTGTGTCAAACTCAACGCCAAACTCTCCCTTTTTATCTTTTTTATCACAAGGTGATCATGCATTACCTTATTGGTGCTCATAATACAAATATACAAATATGACATAATCTCATGGTTTATTTCGCGCACTGCTCTAGCAACGGATGTACAATTTTTTGGCATAACAACTGCTTTTGGACGACCCTGCCGGAATGTATCGCTGTAAGAAAGCGTTGAAAAGCTTTCCTATTGCATGCGATACGGTATTGGGTTAACAAAGAGCACACATTTTGCGTCCGAATGGTTTGACTATTCATCCTAGTTGTAGTTATACTAAAGCATATATTGCATTTTTCTGATACAAATGCAAAACCCTTTTCTTGCAGCGTAATGTCACCTTTGAACCGCCGTAAAAAATTTATTACCCGAAGGAATGTATGCCCATATTATCATATGGCTCTCCAAAGATAACGCTAAACAAGCAGAATTTATTACTTCACCTATTACAATTTGTCTAAAACGCGATAGAAATTGTGCCCACTAGACACTAGACTTAGTTGTCATGTCTTGAGTTAAGTACTAGTTCTAAAAAGAAATGCAGTGGTAAAAAATTGAACATTTTCTAGGACATCAACTTTTAAGATGCACCAGTTTCGTATATGTATGTATGTATACATGCATGAAAAAGTTAATAAAGGAAAAAACGCGTGCTAGTAATGATTTTTATTAAATTAACTACAGTCGCTTTGGTGTGATAAACGAGTATTTTCCTGCGTGGAATTTGCCGCACTATCCAATATGTGGTGACTATGAATCTGCCTGAGCTCCGCGTGTGTGTGTGTGTGTGTGTTCAGCGTACAATTTTTCGTGGCGCTTCCCATATGGTTTTCATGAGCAGTTTTTACATTAGCGAATGTGTAGATGAGCTGATGCTCATTTTTTGTTGTTGTTTTCATTAGCAACGCATCGTAATCTACTTAAGTACTTATTGAATTATTTACATGACGTTGTTATTGTTGCTGCTGTCGCTGTTGATGCCTTACTTTTTTGTTTTTTGATTTGTTTGTACTTGTCTTTGTCGCATTATGTCATATTGCGCTTATGAGTATATTTACTATATGCAGTTGTACGTGTGTGTGTGTGTGTGCCTTTGCCAGTACATGCATATAATATATTTACTATATTTATACACTTGAAGTTAACATTATTTCATTATGACCTTGTTAGCCGTCTGGCTCAGGCGACCTGTCGCAACCTCTTCCCACCCAACTCAGCACTGCCAACAGCTGCAACGAGCGAAACTCTCTGATTTTATATATTAACCGAATTTTGTTTATATTTTTACCAAAATAGAAAAAAATGGCAGAGTTTCTGTGTTTATGTGGTAGTTAGACATGTCAGCGATGCTTTTGTTTGCACTCATCTGCATGCGCACATAATTATATGGTAAATTTGATGTGCATATGTATATGTACATATGTGTGCTTTATACATATTTGTTCGCTAAGTGAAATTAATTTAATTTATCATCCTCTTTTCTTCCTCCACTTTTTTATATTACAAGTATATTTGCTTAAAGATTCCACAAATTTTTCTGGAGATAAGTGGTTGATTGCATTTCGTGAAATTGTATTTACTTTTTCTGTGCTAAACATTTTTTTGTCTCGTAAAGTATGAACTGCCCAGTTGGAAATCGAAAACTATACTAAACAAATTTGCAACTTTTGATTTTATCTGCGGTAAACAAATATATGATTATTATTTCTTGGTATTGATACTCGTAAAATGAAAATACGTAAGTGCAAATTTCTGTCACATCTCAGTTCACGAAGTCTAAAATCACGATTTTTTTACAAACTGAAATATTCACTTCGTTTTTTGTTGCTGTTTTGATGGAAACAGTAATGGTTTCTTTGGGCAGCTGGCTTTCTTCCATGATTCAATAATAAAAGGATTGCTCAGTAAGCAGCTTTCTCGTTCCCTCTTGACAAATCGGCTCCCTTAGCAAGACACTGGGTTGCTAGTTCTAGAAATTTTGAGTAAAAGAGGCGAAAAAGTAAAATTCGTAGAAATAATATTTCATTTTCAAAACGGTTTGTTTACGAGCAACAACTAGCTCAAGAGTTTGTATAGGTATGTCCAGGACTAGTATGAAATGGATTAGATCCCAACGTACCGCTTAAGTCAGGACATTATAGAGCTATTGAGGCAATCCTAGATCGATACATTAATGGAACTTTATTTCTTCTGTTGTGGTGATTTTGAAAGAATTCATGTTTTGCAAAGAGCTAGCTTTTCCCAAATAGTTACAACAGGGAAATTAGTTGGAGAGTCCCACGCGATCAAGAACATTGCCGGCCTCATTATAGAAAGTTGGAATTGACGAAACTTGTTTCTAATGAGCCTACCTTCACATTAGTGGATGAAGTGTCCCGAGGCTTAGCAAAGCACAGTATCAGTTTTCTGAGTATTTCTAAAAAATTGGAGGTAGTATTTAAAAGTTTTAACAGCACAACTATTCGGTATGCGGCTGCTACTGGGAAAAGCTTATTGCGTGTCCTGAGCTCGTGAATGCCAGCGCCGACGCCAAGAAGCTTGGCAATTTCCGCTAATAACTTCTATTTGTACGATTATTTATATTCAAAAATTAATTAAAATTAAATTTTTAAACCGTTTGCAGTTGTTTTCTTATTATTTTTTACCAAAAAGGATTTAATTTGTTCCTCTTTCTTCACCTTCTTGAATACAACCTTTTGAAAGGTAGTGCCAAAAATCTAATATCACAAGTGAGCAAACCTTTAATAATCGAATCATGGCTTTCCTCTAGTATTGTAAATTCAAGAGCATAATAGCCTCGACAGACGGTGCCGTTGATCGGGATTAACATTTAATTCGGAATTATCTCAGTAATTAAGTGCAACTAATGCGGATTGACAACTAGACTTAGTTCTCATAATTAAGCGGATTAGGGGAATTGTCGATGGCAACATTGCCGAAAAATGGCAATTAATGTCTATTGTGAAATAAAAATAATTAAACTTTTAAAGAGAAGAACAAGAAAGACTGAACGCAATGTTAGTTTGTACTAACACGTTGGAAATTTCATTAATTGTTTTGATATTTCGGAGTAGTTAGAAAAATTGCAATTTAAGATTTTTTAAAATAAATAATTATTTCTTAATATCAGGCCAGCTAAAGCCCTTATTTGTTGCCTGCGGTCCATCTTTTACTGACAAACTATCCAATAACCAAATCAGCTGTTCACTAATCCGCGTAACAATCGTCTGTCACACTACAATTTTAATCAGAATTAACTGCGCCGGTAATCTCATATAATCCCAATGATTCGGTTAAAAAAATCTGAAATTTGAAGGAAGAGAATACAATTTTAACGGTATGTAGCATCCCATTTTATAATAGCAGTTCTGCAAAACGTTTCCACGCAAGTCAACGGGTTTCTTGGTACCAACGACATTTTTTGTGACGTCAATAAAACCGAAGCGTTCCATGCTTGTTTCCCAACATTTCTAAAAGTAGATTGCAAGCGTGAATCCTCTATTTAATGTTTAGACCTTCAAAAGCATATTTTTTTTGCATTCATTGGAAAACTTTTGCGTCTTTCTTTATGCGTTTTGCATTTTTTTTTTATAAGTCTCAATTTCATGTTCAACAGCGGCAAAATAATTTTATTTAATCCCCTCCCTGCATGACATACCGACTAAGTACCACTTTTTCTCTCTTCTGCACTTCGATGACTTGCCAAGCAAACTCTGAAACCTTTTCAAGACGTGCAAAAGCACAATAAAAACTGCTTACATTATTTCGTGAATTTCTATTTACATAAGTAACAAATTTATTAAAAAAAAATTCTCATTTTGAAAATTACGTCAGTTAAAATCATTCATGAAATCCAAACACTTTACTCTGTTTTTTATTTTCATTTATTTTTTTTAAACTTGTTCGCGGTGTCCATTTTTCAACTTAATTATTGCCTGTTCAAGTTAATTATCAGCTATTTCTGTTCTAATAAGGGTAGGCTTTTTTTAGAAATCGTTAAATAGTAGGAGAACTAAAGGGTATTTCAAAAGACGCGCCTAGATGTTGTTTTAAAATGAAACATGTAAACATTTAGATTATTTCCTTTTATTTAAAATATGCTTGTTAACAGTTGAAAAATGGTATCTTCTAAATGCTTAAAGGTAAAATCTGCCAAACAGTCGATTCATGAATTTCTAATTGTTAAAAAACGTCGAGTTGCCGATTTTGAAGGTTTTTCAGCAACACTTTGCACTACAGCAGCAATATTCACAGCACGTTCAGATTTTGCTGCACTAGTCCTTTTCCTATCGTCGACAGAACCAGTTTCTTGAAATTTTCATAAACCCTTGAATTGTCGACTGATTCAGACGATTATTTCCACCGAAAAGATCACGAATTTTGCGATCGGTCATTCATCTTTCAGATCTACCATTTCCATAAAAAGTTTCAAAAATTTGAACTCGTTTTTCCATCATGTTTTTCATCATTTTTTCTGATAGTGGCCGCCCCTCGGTAGGCAATGGCAACCCTTCATTTGCCGTTGGGAATCGACTCCCTCCATTTGTGGAATAACATTAAGACGCACATCACAAGTAAGAGGAAGAGCTTGGTCAAACACCTGGCAGAAGTGTACGCCCCAATTTTTATTTTTTGTATACTTGACAAATGTCAAAGGTGACATAAAAGCAGGTACCGTCTAGGAATTATTCACTTCTAACATTTAGGAGTCACTTTTGCCAGACCTTTTATTATTTCGCTCTCATTCATGTTTGGTATCATAAAGTGTAAGATTGATTCTCCTTATTTGCCTATTAAACCGGAAACATATTACCAAAAACAACTATGTTTCAATCTCCACTTACTAGTTGTCCCAACAAAAAAAAAACAAAAAAAAAATGCTTCAATCTCTCTCATTCTAAAAGCTATGTGAGAGTCTAACTCTCTCTCAAATTTTTGTCGGTTTGATTCTTTGTTCTTTAACAAAATATAACTTTAAATTATTATTAAATGAAATTTATATGCAGCTATTTATAATTGTATCTGATAATCGAATAAATGCTATGCCATCGATAAGCTATTTTCCAACTGGGTAGCCCACAACGCTGACGGTGATAATTTACTCTTATGATTCTGTGTTGCTCATACGCAGGAGTGTACGAACATTCTCTTTATTGATTTTATCACTGAAATATCTCATGGAAAGATGCGAAAGTTATCTTTGAAAATTCTGTACAGCAACATATTAAACGAGAAGTGGCTGGGCTTAGGTGGGCTGTCGATTTAATAGAGTGTGCGACAATTTAAAGCAACCGAAGACGAAGCGGGTTTTATTGGTATTTTCTGTAAGTAAACTTATCCTTAGGTAAAACTCCAGCTGAGCTTGTAAAAGTTAGATTAAGTAGAGCCTACAACACTTCCGAAATTTAACTGAGAGTCGGGCTCCCCCGAACTTATTAGACAAATTTCCTTTTCTTTTGTTGCGGTATAAACATCCAGGACATTGTCAAATAGATACATTGCACATTTTCTTCACCAAATCTTGATGAACTTGTCTAGTATGAACTCGTAAAAACTAGCGCACGCTCACCATTATCTATTACCCACTCAACAATGATTCCAATGTCGCCAGCATTGTCGAGAATATTTCAAAGATTAAGCAACATTTTGAGTACCGTCTAGTATTCTTGAGCATTCCTTAGTATTATCTAGTAGGTACTACAGAGTGCTCGGCAATGTTTAGTATGAATTTCCGCTAGCACGTGCTTAGGTCTTTATTCATACGGTCCTTGTCACATTCTTCAAGTGAGGGAATCACTATGGTGGGATTATAAACTTAACGGTCATATGACTAGTTGCCCAATGAACCTTTGGAAGCTGGATATTTTTTGTTTGTCGAAGCCTGGCCAAAATGAAATCGAAATTCTGCAGGTGTTCAGGCTCTAGGCTCGTTGTTTGTGCGTTCGAAATTAGTCGAGGAATGAATTATTTCTCTCTCGTTTGCATTCGTATACTTCGATGTTAGGCTCATCTGGGTTCGCCGTCACAGCGGCCTAAAGGGAAACTGCTGGGCTGATGAGCTGGCTAGACAGAGGACACTAGAGACGGTTTCATCGCAAAACGAGAAGATTGGGGTTCTCTTGATAACCTGTGATCTACTCCTGGAAAGATGGGCCTCGCGTTAACTAAGCTAGCGCTAGACTAGTGTGCAAACGTGCAAAGTCGTAAGATCCTTCTGGCCTCGGGTAGATCGGAGGCGTTTGAAGGAACTTCTAAGGCTAACAAAGCTGCAGCTTTCGAATTTGGTTGGTATCCTTATCGGACAATGTCCGCTAAGTGTCCATGCGGTGAGACTTACGATTGCTTCAAGTCATTTCTGTATAATCATCATTCTGTGGTGGAATCATCTCAGCTGCCCTGCTCTCCTCAGACATCTGGGCTCTGACATTTGCTACACCTGCGGATATTGTGGGTTTAAATATCACACACCTGGGGGAGTTCATCAGTACCTCAAAGCGGTTAATACGAACATACTTAGCCACTGTAGGCCGTCATCCTCTAATCCTTAGCCCCTTCTTCATTTTCCACCTGTTTGGCTACTTTCCTTGGTTCATCAATTTTGTTTCATGAAATTTTTCCAAGATTACAATAAAGCATAATATTAGTTTTTTCGTACGTATTTGATAGACCTCATACTGAAAAACCGGTAAAATCAAATAAAGTCTGCTTATCTCTCATTGGGTACATTGGCTAGGGAAGAAACTGCTAGAAGAAGCTACCAGTTTCTGTGGCATTACACTTTTTTTCCTCTATGTTTGCAATTTCTTATTGGACGATATTCGAGCTCCTTCCGGAAAAGTTACACTGAAGTAGTCGCAATAATTGAACTCTCAGTTCCTATAATTACGACAGCCTTGCGACTGCTCTAAATCCAAAATTTCAACACATTGAGCATCGCACATTAGTAACAAATTTTTATGAAAGAACTCACACATTTCGCGAATGCTAGTCTATCAGGTAATTCTAAATGAGCAACACTTAAAACATTGCACATAATAGCTCTATGGCCCAAAAATTAAACTATTAACTTTCCAACCCAACTGGTGTCTCCGCAAAGGAAGAAAGAAGAATTCTACAATTTACGTGATTTCTCTTGTAGTTTGAAGGCAATTTATAGAAAAAGATAATAAAGGCGGTTCCAAAACTATTTCACAGGGATTTATGGACAAGTTTTGACAAGTTATTTGTTTCTTATTTAATATTTTTTTATGAAAATATAGTTCACTCTACTATAGAAATAACGTTAATCCAAGTTTCAAACAAATTAGAAAGATTCTACAAATTTCTATTAGAATTATGTATAAGTTTCGAGAATTTATTTGTTTCATATTTATTTTTAATATTTTTTTTTAATGAAAATATAGTTAATTTTACTACAAAAACCACACAAATCCACGTTTCTAACCTTGTCCAACTAAGAAAAAATTTCTAAAAATTTTCATTAAAATCTCAAACTTTTACATCATAATTTAAATTTTTTTTGCTAGAAAATTTGAAGAACCCTGCTTTGGGTTCCGATGTCGTGAGAATGAGGAATATTCGTTCTGTGGAGGATATTTACAGATTTACCAAAGAATTTGGACAATTCTCACAGGACTCTGTCTCTATTCTTTCCTATGTAATATAATATTTTTCTCCTTTCCCCCTTGACTACCTACCCTCTTTCCAGAGCTTTAAATACAATAGGCTTTTTGGCCTGAGTGTTCGACCAATTCAAATTTCATTTCATGCAGTTTTATAGTTCACACTGATTTTTGATATTTTTTTAGTTAACTAACTTCAAACTCCTTCAAATTAAAGCTACGTAGTATTTCACTTTTCCTACAAAAAAAAATAGATCTTGGCCCAGCGAACGCCGAACATTCAGATAAAATGTGATGAGACGTCTCATCGTATTCTAGACATAGTCGGCACTCCGAGCGCAGTCGATTATTATAAGTATTTGTGAGGTGCGTATGACAAGACTGATGGACATCATGTTTTCGTTGTTTTTTCTCGAAAAACAATTTTAAAAGGCTCTAACAAAATAGTCAACGTCCTGCTGGTAGTCAAACGTAGAACAAATACATAAATAAGCAGAACTAACTGCAGGCATTAGAAAAAATGTGCATAAATACATACAAGTATGTAAATGTATTCAAATGAAATAAAAATTTAAAAAAGATATTTGCCTTCGCATAATGCATTCCTTTGTATCTTCTAGAAATACAAACAGAAATCTCAAATAAATTGCTTTAACTCTCTACAACTACCATTTTGGCAAAAAATTGTTATGCACATAAATCAAAACTGAACGGGTACTGATATATTCATTGAAATTCATCTTATCTCCAAGTCGAATCACAATGTCTCGCAGCAGAAAATGCTGATTTGCGAAGTGTGGTGGAATTTCGTTTTCATTTGATTGTTGCGCTTAACCCATCAATTCAACAGACATTTATCCAATTTGTTATGTTTTTTATTGAATGTATAAATAATTGTATGCTTGCGAATATGTATGCAAGTACAGATATGTGAATTTTCTTTAGCTAAGATATCCCGCACATTTCGGAACTGTCTGAAAACCTTTATAAAACGGAGGGCGAGTACGACAGTTCTTAAAATGAAGACATAAAACTGTTTCTACGGTGAAAAGTAGTAAGGTTTGGAAAAGTGCTCATGCAATGCGAGTGGGTTGGTAATGTTATTATACAAATTCATTGTCAGCGTCAAAAGAAAGTGCACACCACATATTGACAAGTTTTGATTTGATTTTTTTTTTTTTTTTGTTTTTTTTATAAAAATATAGCTCATACTACAAAAAAACTAGCTAACGCAAAGTTTCAAACTTCGTAAAAAATTTAGAAAAATTCTGCAAATTTTCACCAAAATTTCGCAATTTTTAGTTGAAATTTTTATGAAAATTCTGAATATGCAGTTTTATAATTAATTTAGGTTAGTGCAAGTTTCTTCAAGGTTTCTTCGAAATTCGCGTTTGTTTTTGGCAATTCTTTATTGGCTGAAGTATTGCGCATTTCCTCCATATAAACATTTATTTTGTGTGAAAAAATTTAATGTGCTCGTCATATTTTGAAAAACCCTTGCACGTATGATTTTTTTACTATTCAAACACTTTGAGAGGTGTCTTTGGCCAATTTTTATTTTCTGCCAATCAACAAAATCTTCAGTTTGATGCATCAGAAGTTGCGTAATTTTTCATCAAAACTAAACGTTCTCAAGATATCTACAAAGTTTAAAAAATCTTGTATTTTTTTTTTAAATAATACAATTTTCGATTTACAAGGTGAAGCCCAAAATAAGCAAGACTGAGCTAAAATAGAAACGACAGGAGCTTTGTTCTGATAACTTCAAGTTTATTTATTCAAAATAGTTCCCTCTTACCTCGAAACACTGTTTTGCGCGACTTAAAAGCTTTTCGAAAAAGTGGTTCAGGTGATTGACCGGAATGTCCTTCAGGATGCCGATGCAAACCTTTTGGAAGGCCTCTACGGAGACAAAACGTTTTCCTTTCATGGCCAAATGCAATTGTCCGAATAGGTAGAAGTGACGGGGAGCTTCACAACGCCAAGATAGAAAATTGCATTGACGGTTTGGCCCATTGGCACGAACTCCTTGTGGATAATTCCCTTGGAATCGTAAAAACAAATGAGCATCGACTTGATTTTTGACTTCTCCAAACGATATTTTTTGAGTGGTGGCTCGTCTGGGGCTTTCCATTCGGCACTTTGGCGCTTAGTTTCAGGTTGATGTTGGAGACACCACCTTTCATCACTAGTTACAATGTTGTAAAGGAAGTTCACGTGTTTTCTCGCCTCTTTAATGAGGTCTTTCATTTGCTAAATTCTGAGCAATTTTTGGTCCTCAGTTAACTTGTGCGCAGACCTTTCGTATGCTCAAGTGATCAGTTAAAATGCAATAAATCGTTGTTTTGGAGATATTCAGCTCCGATTCCATGGATTTTCACGATGTTTCGGTTCAGTTCGGTTCGGTTCGGTTTTGATAAATTTACGAACAATTTTGATGGAGTTTTCGTGATTTTGGGCGGCCCGTATGTTGTTTGTCATTTATGCTCTCACAACCATCTCTGAAACGTGTAAACCAAGATCTAGATTTAACAAATCTAGAAAAAATTCATATATAAATAATTAAAAAAAAATTTCAAATTGTTTCATTTTGTAAATTTGTAATTTTGTGCCATCTTGTATAAAAGCTATTGAAAATGGCCTACAAATAGACGCTGTAGCTGGGTAGCCGTGATGGCAATGATTTTCAAAAATCAGCATCAAACTGTTACTCTCTATGGATGTGGTCTTCTTGCCCAAAACATGCGGGGGCTCACCAATCCCCTGAATCACTAATTTTGCTTACAAACATAGCCGCCGGAATGAAAATGCATCTATCTGACCCAGTACTGCTTCTCAATTAACGCACATTGCCAGCATAAAAACTGTCATTTTGGAAGTGTTCAAAATTTCGAAATTTTGTTCGCGATCTATTTTGTAACGCGTTGATATTATACTGAGTTTCTGCCACATATTTGAGCATAAAATCGCTATCACCATGTCAAAACAACATGTGATTCAAACATAAATCAGTCTATGTCCCACCCTTTATGTGCTTCAATTGACGACAGAAGTATTTTTACTATGCGCTGATGATGAAGTGAAAGTGTTGGTTTTTTTTAAATTATCTAAGAAATTTTATAATCATATTCATATTACATACATATCTATATTCTTCTTATGACATACCCATAAATGCTTCAGCAGTCGTCAAGCTGCTGGAAATGTCACAGTTGGGCTGGGTTCGACTGAAAATAATAAATATGTGAAAGAAGCGCTGCCAGCAACCGACAGTTCAACAAGTTTATTTTTTACGACATGAATATAATTTGCTCTGATTTTTCCGATTACTTTTTTTTTCTTATTCGCTTTTCTCTTTATTCATTTTCTTTTATTTTTTTTATAGTTTTTTTCTGTTTTTCGGGTGCTTTTTTTTGCTAAAAATAACAGCGGCATTACTCACTGAGCGCCACCAACGCCAACAGGCGATTAGGAGGTGTAGCAACAAATTATATGCATGTGCACTTGTGTACTGGTGCATGCATACAAACATACATATTTACATCCATAAATACATATTTGCTTACATACAGCGAAATGTGTAGTACTAAATGAAATTTACATGCCGTATATGTGTGTATGAATGTGTGCGCTTCAGTGCCTGTGTTTATGTGTACACATGTAGGTATGTCTTATGTACATACATATGTATGTATTCATGTTTAGTTATCGTTATCATATGGTAGGCCTCATGTTCGGTTTGTGTAAATCGAAGTCAGCAGCAAAATCAACAGCAGCGATAAATGGGCCATGACGTGGTGGACTACTGCAGCCACCATGGTCGGGCAGCAATTTAATTACTTAGCATATCGGCGAACTTAGTATATAAAAAAAAAATATTTTTACATATGTATTTTCACTTTTCGGCAAACAACATGAAATATTAAATAAAATTTCAACAAATTTTCGAGATTTTCTCGGTATAAAGCAGATAGCTACTCAAAGTTTTTTATTTTCTTTCTTCTTTTGCTCAATATTGGGTGTACTTGCAATTTTCACCTGCTTGAAAAATAAGCCGAGGTACCCAGAAGATGCGCACTCTATTAATAAGCCTCTTTATTAGTTCATGCGCTGCTTTTGCGCACTCAAAATGGTAGCTAGAAGTGTTCAAGGTGTTCGGGTGAGGAGATTTTTTCCCCAGAAATGAAATAATATAATTATATAACTTAACGTAAAATTTTGGGGTGGCAAAAACGGAAATAGAAACACAAAATTATTATATCAAATCATGCTAATATGAATGTGCAAGTCATTCGCATCTACCGGCGCAAAATTAATCATCAATTTTTTTTTTTTTTTTTTTTTTTTTTTTTTTTTTAATAAAAACAACATTACTTTGGGTGATGGATATCTTTATTTTGACCTTTACGCGCTCCATTGCTTGCCTGTTTGTAAACTGTAGCTTTCTGCTGTCATTTGCAAAAACTATAAATCTTCCGATCGGGTGATTAAGTTTACGCCACCTTGTCAAAGGTCTTTCAAAGAAGATATGTGAATAAGTAGTGAATAATTCATAGACGGTACTTTTTTATGTCATCTTTAACATTTGTCAAGTAGACAGATGTACAATTTTACACGATAGAACAAATGCCCAAAAATATTTCAAACTAATTATGAAAATAGTCGGTTTTTAAGAGCAACATATCGTAAAGTTATTTTGTTTGTTCGAAATAATCGTCCAAATAGAGGACGAGAATAGAAAAACGCATATAGAGTGGCAAACCAAAAACTGGACATTCTGTTGAAAATATTGCTGCTGTAGCGTTGCAGTGTTGCTGAACAACCTTGAAAATCGGCATCTCAATGTTCTCAACAGTTAGGCATTCATACGACTGCTCAGCATATTTTACCTGCTCATGGTGGACATTTAAATGATGTCATTCACATATAAATAGTTGTTAAGAGCCGCATATTGAATATAAATAATGAAACCTGTAGGAATTGAAATTTTCAAAATTATTAAATTATGTAGAAGTTCCTATCGTTCCTTTAAGGAGCAAAGGGCCGTATCAAGTTTTTTGCAAGCTTAGCATGAGTTTTGCAAGCGGAGCATGAGTCTCGTTGCAATTTAGCTGGAGATAATCCATTTCGACTTCCAGCTGCCTTCTCCAGGTATTAGCTGGTCTTCCTCTACGTCTGCAGCTTTGTTGATTTAACGATTCCATCGGGTGGTTTGCGTAGCGTATGGCCAATGCAATTTCACTTACGTTTCACAATTTCTGTATTGATCGGTTGCTGTTGTGTCAAGTGCCACATGTTGTCATTTGTTATTGTAATGGGCCAGAAGATTTTGATGTGATGGGTCACGGACAATTGTACTTTCTGTATGTCTTTTGCTGCTGCATTCTACGACAGTGGTGATTTTACGTTCGATTTGAAGATTTTTAGTTTTATATAGTGGGAAATGACGCGTGAGTTCCACACTGGGCCTAGGGTGCCGAAGGCTTGTCTAGCTTCTGCAGGCCGAAGTTTTACATGCTTTATTTTAAAATATCTAGGCACTTCTATTGAAATACCCATTATGATTGATGTGCAAAGCCGTTAGCTAAAATTATAGTTCTTCCGACAGGATGATTAATTTTGCGCCACCTTATATTTTACTGCATTCGGTACGAAATATTCCTATTCATACGAGGTTTAACTGGATTTACATTTTTATTTGGTGTTTCTAGCATTGGATGCAATTTTGATATGCTCTGAATGAATAAAAGTTTTTTTTCTCTCCGCTTTCAGAGCATTGGATTGGTATTTTTAGAGAGCCTACTTTCATTACGTTATGACTATCGAACGCAATAGGGCGCAAAGTCATAAATTCTTAAATCGCTTCACTCTGTTCACGGCTTCAAAAAACTCAAACAGTTGAACATTCCATCGTCTTCAGTATTCGTCTCACAAAGTTACATAAATCCTGCGTTGTGCCATTCTTTGCGACTCTCTTCCAAAAATCCAGACGGAGACCAGACATGCAACTTGTGAAACATTAGGGTTGATTATTCGTTGATTTTCTGCGACACCATCATGGACGATGTTTTTTCTCTTGCCATCTGGGTTAGGTTGGGTTGCAGAGACTACCGTTGACTTATGCACATTACATTAGTAAGCAGCTGTTAAGGCGTTAGATTCCAATTCCATTTCATTTTAGTCATCCATTTGATTTCAAATTAGTCTTGCACTGTAGAGAGGAACTATAATTACTTGGTCATTAGTTCAAATTACTCTGGTATGGGTTTCCGGTCATAGGCAGGGTGCAACATTCATTTACCTGGTAGGCTGCTCACGCCCAAGCATCTCACGTATCACTGCAACCCTTACAGGTCCCTGGAAGGTAGGGGATCATGCAGCCAGACTTAACCTTCCTTTCAATCCCATCTGCAGAAGCTTCAGGAATTCCGCTCTTTCGGTTCGCCTTTCTTATGGATCTCACGAAATGCATCTGACTCACACACACCAAAAACAAAAAAAAAACACAAACGGCGCTAGTCACTAATTAGGCTTATTTCAATAGAAATACTCAACCCCTTCAACAACAACACCTGTAATATCAGAGTTTGGCTTTCATCTTTATAAAACAGAAATCATCAAATGTTCGGATGACACAAAATTGTAGATCCCCTTATTTCTGCCAAAAATATGAAAGTTCTACCAAAAGCCTATCTAAGGTCTGTAACACATTTAGTGCCAAAGCTGAACACTGTGCTATCTATGTGCTTTTGCGTCACTGGAATGAAGAAAATAAAAATAAATAAAATAAACTTGCATACATGCAAAGTAATGCTAAAATGTCTCGCTTCCATAAATCAACATAAAATATATATTAATAAAAGAGGAAATTTTTAATGCAACCAAAAAGGCGAAATCGAAAGAAAAATAAAATGGACATTTAAATTACAATTTTATGCACGCACTAAAATAAATATTTATTAATGGAATGAAAGTTAATGGTTAGCTCAATGCGAGTGAGCCACATACAGGGTGTTCCATATACTTTTTTTTTTTTAGAAAAAAAGTTTAATTGTTTTTGATGCATTATTGCTTTTTCCGAGAGAGAAAACATTCCCAATGTTTATGAAACACAAGTTTATTCCGTTGCTGTCTGGTATGGCTTCGCAATAGAGCAACTTGCCAACCCAGTTTCCCAATGCCTTGGTGACCGTTTCTGGCTCTATTTCATGAATGGCTTGTTTGATATTCACCTAGCGAGCCAACATCGTTAAAGGACTTTTCGGCACTCCACAAAAAAGTTTAACGGCTCCCAGATAACCCATTGACACCGCCGAGACGACTGATAGCACGATTAAAGAAGTTGACTGGCAAATGATGTATTATGCCACGGGCTGTGTAACTTGGCGAATTATTCTACTGGAAGCAAAGATCGTTCAAGACCATGTCTTAAATTTTCAGCCAAAAAAATCGATTATCGTGCCTCTGTAGCGCTCAACGTTGACCGAAATGGGGTAGGATTTAAAACAAAAGAGCCAATGATGCCACCGTCTCAATATCCGCACTTAACTGCCACTCTCTGAGGATGTATTGGCTTCTCGACGATCTGATGCAGGTGTTCCGATGCCCTTATACTGCAGTTTTGCTAGTTAAAGTCGTCGAGGTGATGGGCAGGTATTTCAAAAAATCCCTTTATGATATGTATGTAGGGTTACCAGATAGAAATAATACAAATTGTTATGTTACAGCGGGCTGAAATTCCTACCAGTTGTACAAGTAAAGACGAAGACCCGGATTTTTGCCAAAAAATTATCTTTTTGAACGAGCCCCATTTTTGGCTCAACGGCTATATGAGCAAGTAAAATTGCCCTTATTGGAGTTTGTACAATCCACAAGGATTGCCTGTTTGATACGATATATGGCATGGCGACATCATCGAACATTATTTCTTTCGAATTGAGGAAGAAGATAGTGTTCCAGTCAATGATTCTCGATATTCTGTGGCACAGCAAGGCATTATCCGACCTATGGTTCGAACAAGACGGCGCTGCATACCATACAAGCGACACAGCGCGCGAAGTTGTGAAACAGAAATTTGTCGGCTGAGTCATCTCACGGCGACCGTTCATCTATTAGTCGCTACGTTCATGTGCCACGCGACACCGCTCGAATATTTGTTTTGAGACTACATCAAGCCATAGTCCACGGGGAAGTCACTTCGATCGAGGTGTTAGGGCGGAATAACACCGCACGTTATAGAGCGAGCAACCAAAAATTGCGTCGACAACTTGAAGCAATGCTAGCGAATCCAAGGCAAGCATTCGAATAAAGTGATATTCCACAAATAATGCCATAAATGCATTTTAAAAATAAAGTCAAAATAAATTTGATCTTTCGCACCGTTGTTTTATTTATATTTATTTTCTTGTTGTTCTTTTCTGGTCACCCTATAAGCGTACAACTGCTTACCAGACGAGCGCCAACTGCCATCGAGCGACTTTTTAACCACTTGATTAAGCCAACAACTACACGAATGCTCCACATTCACACGCTTCTGCTCGTAATAATCGTTTATGGAATGGTTTTAACTGGCGCGCTTGCTGCACTGCTGCTTATTGATTGCCGATAGGAATTAAAATTTGCATTTACCACTTATCGCATTTTTAATTTATTCAATTTGATGAAAGCCAACGTGCGAATCAGTCAGCCTGCCAGCAGATTTTCACATTAACTTACACACGCATACCCGCATACAGCTCTAGGTGCGAATTATGTGGATGTGTATGGATGAGGAGAGGAAAAGACCATTTTCGTGCGCCGTTTGACGAGGCGGGTAATCGCTGGCGGTTAACATACACACACAGACACACACACACTGCCCGCATTATTTGCAGGTGACTGAATTCCCTTCTGCCATTCATTTATCACTTTAAGCTGCTTTTCCACCTCTTTTACCTTTCATCTCGCATTTCTAAAAACCTTGCATTTTGTTGTTGTAAAAATTACTACAGTGTGCTCGCAAAATTATGGCGGTTGTGCCTCACCTTTCGGTGTTCAACTCTTCCTTTATGTTTAATGAGTAACCGTTTCACTATATTATTTCTCTGCCTACATACACATACGCATGTGCACACACCTACATATATACAATACATTGATATTCCATTATAGAGGTCACGTGCTGCACATTTATAGTTAGTTGCGACGGAAATATTAACTATTCCCATTAATCAAATTGTTGTTGTTATTATGTATATATTTAGTTATGTATGGGCACAAATTTGATAACTTAACTGCCTAGCACGTGCTGGATAAATGAAATGCTAGTATGGCCTTCCAGGTACACTTGTGCTCACATAATTAAGTCCCTCTAACTTTCTACAATAATAAAAATATTTTTCACGCGAATTTTATTTTTGATTTTTTATAAAAAATGTTGTGTACTTTATTATATATATATGAGCCCTTGATTTTGAAAGTGGTATAAGTCATATATTCCTTGTTTCGAGATATTTAGCGTTTTGCATTTTAAAGGATTAAAAAATATTTTTGTATTATGGAATATGATTTTTCGACAGTAAAGTAGTGCCAACAAACCAGTATTTATTATGATTGTGAAATTTATAACCATTTTTAAAAGGAAATGTGGTTTTGAAAGGTTGAAATGACTTATACCACTTTCAGAATTAACTGCATGTCTTTATAAATGACTTATACCATCAAGGAAACATTTTTTATCAATAATTACTTTTTATTCAAACTTATTTCATTGTAACTAAGTAAATTATTTATTAGTATTTAGGGAAATAAAGTGTTTGTGAAAAATTGGTGGGATATAGGGTAGTAAACCCATCATATCTTTACGTTTTTCTTCTGTTACTGGTCTAATGGTTGTGTATAATGGAAGCAAACCAATATTTTCGTATATTCTAGGTCTTCCTCTTTCAGATGAGAGGTCTAATACTTTGAATTCGGAATTCTCATCCAAGGAAGTTTTTTATAAAACACCTTATATGGAGCATTTTTTAGAAATCTGATCCATTGTATTTTTAGCCAATACACAGCTTCTCCATTGGTGTTTTTCTTTCAATCATTCGTTGATTCTTTTAGTTGTTTGCCGAAATTACCATCCGTTCCAGGTATTTTAGCATTTAAGACACGGCTTAATCTTCCGTTAGATATTTTGAAAGTGTCCAAAAAAAATTTTTCCCAAACCGAACTTAAAACTACATATTCTCATATATCCCTCGTAATTTCTGGGTCGTCTTTGTTTTATTGATTGTTTTCGAACCAAACCATACAGAAACAAATTATGTTTTTCGAAACTTGTTAATTTCCAAAAAGAATCAAAATTAGCTTTTCTGTCTTCATACCCGATTCTCCACTATTTATCTTTAGTTTTCTTATATTTTGTGCATAATTACGTTGATTTCGTGTCCTCTTTCTTGATTTCATGTTGCTTTCTTCCATTTGTAAGGATTCGAATTCACTTTTAAAGTATGAAGTGATTCATCTCAAGATCATATTAGTCTTATTCGTTTCCATTTCTTGGGAGTATTACTTATACTTCTTCGCCGTATAATGCCTACAATTAACTATAAATATTATTATTTGATCATACCTGAACCGTTATCTGAAGACATGACAAAATTACTAATTATTTTGCCAAACTTTGTGAACAGACTGACTTATACCTCTATCAAAAAAAAAAAAAAAACAGTAACCGTATTTTGTTTACCAACCAAAAAATAAACATATTTTATCGAGTTAATTTTCATGACATACTTCTAATCTCTCTTTAGATTATGTTATTTTATTAGTATTTTATATGAAATAGCTGATAAATCAAGGGCTCATATGTGTCCCTTAATTCCTATTTGGAGCATAGGGCGTCAACCACTCCTGTTCACTAACGAACACGGTTTTGTGCTAGGGATCTTGGTTCGTTTCATGATAATCTAAGAGACTTCATTTCAGCTTCTGTTGAGCACTGCCAGGTGGTACGTGAGCTGCCAATTCCTCTACCAGTTCGTTGAAATGAATTCCAGCGCAGCGCTTGCTTAGTGGCATTGTCATCATTTTTCCTTGAGTGTGTGGCCAATCCATTGCCATCTTCTTTCTTTGATTTCTGATGGTTATTTGCGCCAACAAATCGGCATTGGTTATTGTCCGGGACCAGAAAATACGCAAAATCCGTCGAAGGCAGTGATTTATGAACGTTTGCATGCGCTTCGTGTTCTTTGGAGTTACTTTCCAGGTGGCGTAACCATGGAAGAACGGAATTGTCGTTCGAGTTGAAGATACGCAGCTTGGTGTGAAGGATACTGTTGTTTTATCACAATTGAGCGATAATTCCGAAAGAGGATTTAGCCTTGCTAATTCTATAGTCGACAATCCACCTCAGAACCGCCATTCGCGGTGATCATGCAGCCAAGATAGCTGAATTTTTCAACGGTTTCGAACTGTGGTGCACTCACTATCAGTGGTTCAGTCATTGAGACGTTGACTTTGAGGCCGGTTGGTTTCAACTTCTCTGTCAGCAGTTTGAGACCACACAGCTAGTACGCGAGCAAGAGATGTCATAAACGTATGCCAGGAATCCGAGGAATGTGTCGCTTATCACAAATTGTAAAAATTTTAAAATTTTTTATTTATTTAGAAAACTTCTGTATATGCAGTTTTATAGCCAATTCAATTTTAAAATAATAAAGTGTGTGTTTGAAGTTCCTCATTTAACATTGTTTTTTATTTTTGCATGTAAAATACTTCATATGGATGAAAGTTTTCAACTTTGTATGCCGAAAAAAAATTGTAATAAATCAACGCGATTTTTGAGCGACTTGAAGCTTCCACTTTGTTATGAATACTTGCCAATAATCAATTTGATTATCTTCTACCCTTTTGCTTTCTAGAGCTTTGAATAGAATGGGCTTTTTAGCCTGATTGTCTTAGCAGTTACCAATCTCTCGATGGTTCTTGGCTCGCCTTTTTAAAATTTCAACTTTCCTTTCCACTTTGTTATACTAAAATTGAATGTGATATAAATATAAAACTGCATACTCTGAAGTTTTCTTTTTACATGGGGAAAACTCTAAAGCATTATTTGCAAATCTGTTTTTATTATTTTTGAATTTTGGAGTCCGTTTACGCCATAACTCAAAATAGAAAGGACTACATTTTAAAAATTTGCATGCTACTTTTCATATAATTTAACTGGTATCCCTAAGATTTTGTTTTTGTTTTATAATTATTAATCTAACAATATTCAATAAGCCAATTGTTTAGCAAACATCGGTTTTCTGGCTCCCAAGTACCAGCAAAAATTAAAAAAATCGGAAATTAAGCCGCCCAAGGTACAGCTCCTTTAGTAAATGATTCTGTTGCGGGTTATGATGTGCATCGCAAAACAAATTTTTCGTGACGTCTCCGGTTATTTACTGTTACATGCTCAGTTTTCAGTTTCAATGAGGGGTTGCCCTTAAATCCGAAGAGTGAAAAGCTCGCGAACCTCGAAAATTTTCAAAGCTGTTTTGGGAAATTAACATTTTTGCAGCCTCGTAAAAAATGGAGGAATTCAAGCCTAGGTCATTCGTATAATGCATCCATCGTATCAGCTGACAAATTCAAATGGTATCAATTTGTTGACCCAGTCAAGAATTAAATGCTGCTCGAAATATTTCAGTCAAGTGATGGCCTGCGCTTTTGTATTTGTTTTTGTACATGCGTTTGTATTCTGTTTTTTGTTTCGTTAGACAATTACAAGGATATTTAAGGATACATTTTTCAAAGGACATTATTTTATCATATTTGTCCTGGCGCAAGGTAATCAAGTATTTCTTTTTTTAATAGCTGGACATATCCTCTTTCGTTTGATAGGTATGCATATTATTGCCGTAGGGGTGAGTTAAGGGGTCATAGTGGTGTAAAGCTCGAAAATTTAGGGTATTTTCAGCATTCTTTTTTTTTGCTTTTTATTTAATTTCTTTTAAATACAAAAATGAAAAAAAAAAAAAATTTAACCCTTTGGGGACGAGTGTCGGCATATAGCCACCCAAATTAGTTCGTACCTGCAAGGTTCGTGACGTCTATCGATAAGGTACTCATAGGTATAGTAAAAAAGTCACGTTTTCATTCAAAGACATTAGGGGCCATTAGCGATGAAGTCTTATCTTCCTTATAATGTAAATTTACGATGTCAGACGACGGTAGAGTCCAGAACGAATTTCACTGGCACAGAAACCAGTGGGATTTTTATATATTTTATCCTACGCACGATAGCTAAGCGATCTAGAGATGAGACGTTAGATAATGACAGTTCCGACGAATATTACTTTGAATCTGATAAGACGAAAGATGTCGGCATTACTTCGTCAAGTAGAAGTAAAATCCGTTTTTGATTTTATTAAAAAAATTTCTTTTGTTAAATAAAGCCTTAGTTTTTATAACGTTCAACGTATTTATTTTCTTTATTGCGGACTCCAATATCCCTCGTCCTCAGTGACGCTCGTTCGTCGACCGGTCCGTCCTCAAAGGGTTAATTTTAATCATTTTAAAAATGACGCTGAAGTTAACCCTCCTGAAAAATTGGATCCAGACGGTGTTGTCCATTTTGGCACTTCTATTTATCTGAAACACAAAAACCAAAAAAATGATTTATCAGTAAGTATGTCCCGTGCTAGAATAAACACAAAAAAAAACAAATACCAGTCTAACGGTTAGACGCGATAGAAGTGAAACCTTCCGTAAAACAAACTTGGAGAGAATGAGACGAAAGCAGCATTAGGAGCGGAATAATTATAGTTTCATTATAATATTGATATAAAGTTCATATTTTATTTTCTTCATTTTATTATTATTCATCCTCAATGTTTTCAATTTCAACAAATGATACGAGTGACTTATGATAGCTAAAATATGATACAAATGCTTTGGTTTCGATGTTGTCAACATATCTTTGAAATACCGCGTCAATTGTTGTTTTTGATCGTGTTGTCGATTCAGTGCGATTGTTACACATTTTTAAATTGAATGTTGTATTGAGAAAGTCAATTAAAGGAACCACTGTGTCCAATGCAAAATTTACGTTAAATTCGCCACTTAAAATCTTTGGAACTTTATCGTAATTTTTTCTAAGTATCCGCGATACTTCTGCTGTATACTTTATTAAATTTTCGTGAATGAATTCCGTGATGCTATTAATTGATTGATTCGGTGAAATATAAATTGCCACAATTAAAACTGTTTTTCCATTGCTCAATCTGGTTTTTAGTTTTATTTTCTTTTCGTTTTTTTTTTTCTGTCGATATTCACGACCCTTTTCTGCATTATTTTTCGGCATAATTGCGGTAAATATTTAGAAATGAAAATATTTACAAATATAAAAATACGGACGCAATACAGCACACGCGGTTGCTATTATGAGCGTCGTAACGCGTATATTACACAGACGTACTAACATACACACACACATTCGTAGGACGCTTGGTCTAAGCAAGTATTAGGTAGTGTAGTATAGGTATACATAATGCCTTCTCGCTCACCGTGGCTCCGTAATACGGAGGCGCGCACACATACGTACTATCATACATACAAACATACATACGTATGACGCTTGAACTGAACACCAAAGCAAGTAATAGGCAGTGTAGTATACATACTACAATACTCACTATACTAGCGTGGCTCAGCAGTACGCAGCCACACACATATACGTATATCAATATATAACGCTTCGTAGCCAAGAGTGTCGCTTTTTCGTTTCATCGAGTCTCAAATCACTCCCAACGATTCTAAAGAAGTTTTCACTTAAAAATTTTTTTTTTTTTAAATACGAAATAATTCAAAAAATTATATGATTCTAGTACGAGCATAGCCGTCAGACGATTCCGTTGAATAGTTTTTTTCTTACAACATCAGGCCGAAGAAAGTCGTTTCGAGATAAATGAATTCAAAGTTTGAGGTACAGGAGCGCGCGGACCGCTCTCTACCTAGTTAATGGGCTGAAGAAGCTATAATATTGGGAATGAAAATTTCACACTATATTCTTAAGATACTATGCTTTCGAAATATCGAACAAACAAAAATTCGATTTTTTAAAATTTCTAGACCGGGTCCCCCTCAATCCTTTAATCCTTTATCCTAGCAAACTCTAAAGTCCTTTTAGAAATTAAATTGATGAGAAAATTGAAAAAAACGAAGTATGCAGCATCACTATAAAAAATCTGTAGTTTCACATACATATGGAATTTTTCCTGTTCACTTGCGGTATCTATCAACGAGACACAGATCGTTAGCCGCCAGCCATCATAATCCCTTTGTGATATTAACTAAAAGCCTGCAATAAACGCGGCAATAAATTACACGCATCTCAAATTTGCACCATCAATTTTCTTACACACATAATTCCTACCTTCCTTTCCAAGGCCTAAACCAACGGTGTCATATTATCACTACTATACAAGTCACTAGCATTACTAGCTCAGTCTGACTACGAGTCTAACACCCAATAAACAATAAGCATATTAAGTCTAAAGCATGAGATTTTTATGATCTGCTTGATTAAATTCCCCTTCATTCCACAGCATACTTATGCTCTTTCATTTGCCATGGACGTTGTTGTTGTTTTGTTCTGATTACGGTTATTGGTTTTGCATGAGTGCAGTCGGCAGCATAACTTCTAATCAAACAAAACCACCCACTCACGCGCTCATAGAATTCGATTGCTTTTTTTATTTTTGTTGTTTGTGTTTTCAGTCTAGAAAATTGAATTGTTCCCTTGCGCTTGCACGGCTGCGACTCTGATGCTGCTTGGATGTGCTTCCGCTTATGGTGTTGGCGGAGTTTTTCATGCTTCTGTTTTATATGCACACATACACGTGTACCCTGTAATGAATTGAATTGGTATCGAACTGGTGGAGAACCAGCTCGTCCTTGCGCAGGTAATGTTTTCTACTTTCAACTTTCACTTTGCGGCACCCTACGAATTGGCGAGTGGCATCTTTTGCAGAATTTGGGACGCGTTCAAAACTAGTTCCTTTGTATACGGCACCAACTGTCTCACACTGCATCCATTTTGCGCTAGTTTTGGGGTTAGTCACGAAATGTGGTATTTATTACTAGCTCTTTAAAAGACTGACCCAATCGTCTACTGTGGGGTATGAGACACCAGTTCATTTGTATGCTGGTATGCTGGTACAGGAGTAGCATGGGTATGATTTATGATGTGCGATTGAGTGTTAACGTGTTAATTAGCAAACGTTCTCTGACGCATAACGCTTTAATTTCGATGTGTGCATATGAAATATTTATTTGTATGTATTTTTCCACAGACTCGCATATCGACGTATTGTCGCTTTTAATGGGGCATTGCTCTTGATAGCTTCACGCTCCATATCGCGCTTTCGACGTGCTGATTTTTAAAGAGGCAAAAGCATTCAATTTTTTACAGTGAACTACATAATTGTACGCAAAAACTGTTTTATTAACAAACTTTTGGTGTGAGTGTTAACTTTTTATACTCTTTGCGCTTCTAATATGCATATGGATAAGAGTTTTATTCTTTTGTTCAGACGCTCAAATACTTATGACTTCGTCAATTCTACTCCGATTGAATGGAGATTTTGACACAATAATTTTAAAATATTCTGCATTAACTAAAAAACTATGTAACTCTACCCACCTTATTAAATAGATATTGAAGAAGACAAGAAAAAATTTCCTTAGAAAGCAGAAAATCATATCCAGAAACATCAATACATCGATCAGATCCATGTCAAGACTAATTAGAAATTATCTCCACATGAAATCCTTGCATCGCTCAACTGGTCACCTTTGACAATGCGCTTGAAGAAAGTTAGACTCGACAGATGCAGGCAGCTTCGTCGATGGCCACGGTCAACGCCCATGATAATATTCTTTACACAGATAAGAAAATATTCACTGCTGAAGTTTTTAATAAGCAAAACGACAAAATCTATGTTAAAACTTTTAAAGATACAAAAAATGTTGTTTCAAGGGTGCAGCGTGGCCATCATCCAGCCATTCAGGGGAGTGTCCTGTAAAGGCGTTACATCTCCTAATTTCTGCGAAAAATGGGTTAAGACCGTGGCAAAAGTATACCAGGATTATGTCTTAGTAGGCGTGGTGAAGTAGTTCAGCAGTACTCTCTTCAATGGAGGGTATTGGATCTTCCAGCAAGATTCCGCTTCAGCCTATACGAAAAAAAACGAACCAGCAATGGCTAAAACAATATTCCTGGGTTCACAGCCGCAGAAGATTGGTCGTCTGGAAGTCCAGAACTGAATCCATTGGACCATTAATCCAGTTTCTGGAGAACATGGCCTGCGGAAGGCTTCACAGAAATGTGCAGAGTCTCAAACAATCTTTGGTTCGAGCAGCGACGTAGCTAAACTGTGCGTGCTGCAATAGCTGAATGGCTTAATCATTTGAAGGCTCATCTTAAAGGAAATGGTGACCACTTTGAATGAAAATTAAATTTTTTGTTTAATATTTACATGATTAAATAACACTGTGGAACAAATTCAGGTTAGCAAAAATTAGGTCCATTCTGAGAGTGGCGGGTGAAAATAGAGGCGAAATTAGAAGACCCGTATCGCGCCGTTTTTTTATGTTAGTTCGAATTTTTTTTTAATCGGCCTTCGAAGTTCGAAATCGGAGCAAAATTGTTTATATGGTTTTTTGGCTATAACTCGTCGACTAATTGAATTTTCAATCTGTAAAAGCCAAATTATTGCTAGAGACCTGTGCAACAATTACAATTTTTGAAAAAATTGATTTCGAAAATTTTTGTGGTACTTATGAAACAATATACTGAAAATCGGCATTTGACTGCAAACTTCGAAGGCCGATTAAAAAAAAATTCGAACTAACATAAAAAAACGGCGCGATACGGGTCTTCTAATTTCGCCTCTATTTTCACCCGCCACTCTCAGAATGGACCTAATTTTTGCTAACCTGAATTTGTTCCACAGTGTGTGCCTGAGCGATTAAGTTCTGCGGCTCTTACGATGCCCTCCAACATCAGGTTAAAGAAGTCACACGACAGCGAGTCACCCTGTTTGAAACCTCGTTTGGTATCAAACGGCTCGGAGAGGTCCTTCCCAATTCTGACGGCGCTGCTGGTGTTGACCAACGTCATCTTGCATAGCCGTATTAGTTTTGCGGGGATACCAAAAAAACTAACTTCATTAAAAAAAAGTATTATAATTTCATATCTATAATGGACTGAAATTGTAAAACCTCTCTTGAACGTTCACTCACCATCGATCAGTACTCAAGAGAGGTCTCCACCCAAAAATTTTTTATAGAAAAAAATGTCCACTCAAGTCAGATGTCCGGCTACTGGAAGTGTCCATTGGAAGAGGTTACACTGTACTGGGTCCGCCACTCGAAGTGTAACCAACTCCAGACCGCTCGCGCAGCTGATGCATGGACTGTTAGTTGGCTAAATGGCTGTCCAGAGTAGTTTACAAGCACCCGGAGCCTTTTTGCCGAGAGTAAACGCGAAAAAAGAAAATCAGTAATGGGTTTCAAAAATAATAGTCTGGTTGCATTGTATTCAGCTGGAAAATCACAACCAGCGATTGTTCGTGAGCTCGAGCACTTTAAAGTAAATAAAGTTTTTGTTTATCGCATCATTGCTCGTTACACTGATACTGGTAGCATCGCGAAACGTTGTGGAGGTGGTCATCAAAAGATTGCAACGTCATGTGAAGTGGTTCAAAAAGTGAAGAAGCGACTTCAGCGAAATCCCGAGGAAATGCCAATCAAAATGCGAAAGAACTGAAAATATCTGACCGTAACATCTGCCGCACACTGAAAAATGATCGCAAAGTAAAGCCTTACAAGATGCCAAAGGCGCATGATCTCACACCAAAGCAGCAACAAGTCAGACTTGAGAGAGCGAACGAGATGCTTCGCTTGGCCGAAAGCCGTCAATTTGCGTGTTTTCTGGCGAGAAATTTTTTCAAATTGAGCAATTCGTAAACTCCCAAAAAGATAGGGTTTATTTGACCGACCGTTCATACGCGACAGGTAATGGTTTGGGCCGCTGTAACCACTGATGGGTACTTTGAAGAGATCGAGTTCATCGATCTTGGCATTGTGGTAAATGCGAAATATTATCGGGAAAGTATTCAGGAGGTTGCTTTGAAGCCTTTCAAGGCAGACCATGCACGTTTCAACAGGACTCGGCACCCTCTCACAAAGCTCGAGTGAACCAAGAATGCCTAAAAAACAACGTTTCGAGCTTCATAACGCCCACAGACGCGAATCCGATGAATTATTCTCTTTGCGTAATTTTGGAGAACAAGGTCCGAACTAAAAGATTGACCAGTCTCGAGGCACTGACAAAAGCCATTGTACGCGAGTGGTCCAAAATACCTGCAAGTCACATTTGGGCAGCTTGCGACTCGTTTCTGACCGTCTCAAGGCCATCGTCAAGGCAAAAGGTGGTCATATCCAGCAAAAGTAAATTGATTCTTGGTTGTGTATTATTTTCACACATTTTTTACTTTGAATTCAATAAAAAAAAATTTCCAAACTAAATTTATGGCTTCTTTATTGGTTACACTTCGAGTACCAAGCCCTGTATGTAGCGTACGGTTTATAATTTTGGTGTCGTACTTCAATTATATTCATTCACTTGTGAACTCGACAACTGCTGCATAAAAAACAACGGGTAATGGAACGCTTAAAGGTCAAAATAAAGATTTATATCTCTCAAAATCATTTTTATTTTTAATTTATTTGTTCGATTTAGTAAAAAAGTTATTTTCAAACTAAATTGAATGATTAATTTTGGGCTACCTTGTATAAATTTAAAAAGCACTTTACAAGCTAAGTGTGACTATTAAAGAAACTTGTTGGTAATGTAAAAAGTGGCTGTGAAACACCAAAAGTTAAGTTGCGAAATACTTTCTGCTTGCTGGTCCAAAAACTTTGTAAAGTTTTATAATTAACAAATTAACTTAAAAAACCAAAAAAAAAATTGCTCAACATGAATAATTATGCCCACTACTTTACATGCTTGTCTTCCCCCATTTTCCCCATAATTTAATTAAAAACTTCTGGATGTTGTCAGCTCATCTATTTCGTTTCACTAATTCGTAATTTTTCAGTTATTAGTTTTTCTTGATTTAGTTGGTGTAAAGTAAAAATAGATGAGCTGTTTTCTTTGGCGTAAAAACTAAAAGTGACTTTCTAAATATGTGCATACTTGTAGTACAATGCCAGAAGCTAAAGCATTATTCTATTTTCATATTTTCGAATTGGTCGTAAAAGTGTCGAAATGTTTATGATAAAGCACGCGACGAAACGCCCAAGACATTGCGTATTTAGATAATGCTTCGATACTTTTCGATATATATGTGTTGCTGTGCCAGTGCGGCTGAAAAAACCAACCCCAATATCACCTACCGCCACGCCCAGATAATCGAACTGTATTTTTGGGTAATTCTTTGCAAAGCACACATACACATATATGTGTAGTTGTATACATACTTCTATATATGTGTATGGCTGCGTATCCACTCATTCACCGCCCGCACTAACTTTATTCAATGTAGGAAATATTCGCATAACCATATTTGCATGCGTCTGTACGACGTGCTTTCTAACCGACTAACCGACTGACTATGTACAAAAATGTAATTTCATCTTTTGCGCTACGTGAAGCTCAAAACAGCTCAGCAGTGTGCCAAGTTTTCCGTTATGGCAGATTGGGTTACACAATCCACACTTCACATTTCCTACCCAATTCTTGTAGGTGCAGACTTGTATTTGCTTAAGGGCTTAGTTAAATGTGCTTGCTTTGCTGTTGGCTGGATTTGCGTTGAAATTTACTCAGTGAACTCGTGGATAAATTCTAATTTTGCACGCGTTATTTGAATTTTTAGAATTGTCTTACTTATTTCGTTATGCCGAAAATTTCAGTATTTTTGCCCTTTATGTTTGTATTATTTACATATTCTTAAGGAAATGTAATAGCACCGAAGGGCACTGCAACAAAACAGACCTATCCCCTGAGCAATCTATGCCATTTCTGCGAAAGGGGTAAAGGAAAAGCTGACTAGCTAAAAGTTTTAGAGCAATCAGTTTGCCATCGTTCTTGTTGAAAAGTCTAGAACGAGTGATAGAAAGACATATTCGAGTGAAGGTATTGCCGGGAGTCCACTTAGTAGAAATCAACATGCTTACCAGAGTGGATAATCATGGAAATCAGCCTTACATGGTCTTATCAGCAAGATTGAGTCATCTGACGGGTACCAAAGGGCGTGTTCGTGGGCTTTGAAAGGGCTTTTGATAATGCCACTTTTGACTCAATCTGTTCCTCTGCCGAACGACACGGAATTAATCAAACCATTGTAAAATGGATAGATTCCATGCTCTCTGAGAGGCTGCTAACCGTTGGTGAGAACAAGGACGAACTAATTACCGTCAGGGCCTGCCAATGATGCCGCCAATTGGGTGTTCTTTCTCCGCTGTTGTCGTGTTTCGAAGTAGACTCTCTGCTAACGGAGATGCAGGAACTCGGAATTCATGTCCAATCATGTGCGCTAACATCTGATAAATCCCTAAGAAGGCTTTGAAAGTGCAGAGAATTGGATTGGCTTAGTCTTCCAGCACTGAAAAGTGTCACACTCCGTCTTGCTGACGAAGTTAGATATCTAAGAGTAAACTTGGAAAAGAAGCTGACTTGGGAGACACATGTTTTGCTGAAGGTGCATCGCGCACTAAAGATTTTGCAACAACGCCGTAGCGCCTTTGGCAAAACCTGGCATCTGAAACCTGCTGTGGTCTGGTAGATGTACACAGCACTCATCACACCAATCATCACTTATGCCTCTGTAGTTTGGTGGCGACTATAGACTGCAAGGGAGTGCATGTTATGCATTACGGGTGCCATGAGTACAACTTCCAGCGATGCCCTAAATGGTATGCCTGACAGGAAGCAACAAAAGTAATGTGTAGGCTCCATAATTATTGTTTCTGGCACGAAGATGGAACTCTGAGACACAAAGATATCTGTAAGCTGCTATTTGAACAGTATCTTTGCAAATTCGTCAACCGAATTTGACTGATATTTTCTTTACCGATGGATCCAAGAACGAAATCGGATCTAGAGACGGGCAAAAAGGCTGAACATATCAATTTACTGTCACCAGAGCTTTTTCGGGACACTGTGTAGCAGAAGTTGAAAGCAGAATGAAACGAAAACTCATTTCGTCTATGATTATTCCATTCCATGTAACATTTGCTTGCACGGACGTAGCTTTAAATGGAGGTGTTCCAGCCGAAGTCCTCCGATGCTAGCGCTGCACTACTTTCAGTTTGTATAATAATTTTATTGTTATGTAAACCTTTATAAAATAAAAAATTAATAAATAAATGGAGGTGGATTGGTCATACTCAACGGAAAGATGAAAAATGCATCCGAAAGACACCAGATTGGAATCCTTTTGCGAATGCTGGTCGCAACCCTGGTAAACCAAGGTAAAGTTGGAGGCGAACAGTCCAAAGGAAAGCCAGAAGCATCGGGAAGAGCTGGATCGAATTAAAATACATTGCCAAGAATCACGCAAGATAGCGAGCAGGCTTGTTTGAAGCCCTATGTCACACGAGGGATCGATAACCGAAAGATTTAAGCCACAATTGGCGTGATACGGCCAGATTTACAGGAAAAAGTAGTCAAAAATTGGGCTGATCGGACGGATCATGTAACTCATAGCCGCGGTGGAGATATGCCGGATTCATATTCAAAAACTAAATGAATATTTTCAGGCTGTGAATTATAGCAAGATGGGAATGCGACCCTGTTAATTAATTAGGAAGCATATGGACTATGCACTCCCGCCTATACTTGCCATTACAGCGTTTACGACTCTCCTACCCTCAAGGGAAGAGTGGGAACGAGACGATGTAAAACAGGGAGAGGTGGATACGCCGAACATCATGGGATCTCCTTCAGTTTTCGACTCCCCGGCTACTGTAGTGTCTTTCAGGCTGTACTGATGGCAATAATAAAAGCTGGAAATGACATCTACATTTTCATTGACAGCCAGGCGGCGATAAAATCGTTCACAAAACAGTCGACAACATTCAAGGTAGCCATAAAATGCCGCACATCTCTTAACGAGATGGCTGAGACATTTCACCTAAAAGTAACATAGGTTCCTGGCCATCGCGACATTGAGGGTAACTGTAGAGCCGATGAACTAGCGAGACTCGGCACCAAATTGACCGATGAGTACATAGAGAATGACATAGGGATACCCTTACAAACATGTAAGCTACTCATCCTTAAAGAAATTGTGAGGAAAGCAAACGAAAGATGGTGTAATGAAGCCGACCCTAAATGCTAAACGCACAGAATCTCTGCTAAGCCAATATAAGCACAGTCTTAGAACACTGATTTCAGTCATAACGGGGCAATGCAATGGGTGTGCAAACACATGACTTCTGTAGAAGTTGTCTAGATGAGGACGAGGAAGAGACAATCTCGCACCTACTGTGCCACTGTCCTGCTATATCCAGACGCAGATTTACTATTCTGGGTAAACAATTTTTTAATGAGTTGGAAGATCTCAGTTCTGCAGTTTTAGGAGAGATAGGGACAAGCTATTCTGGGTAAACAATTTTTTAATGAGTTGGAAGATCTCAGTTCTGCAGTTTTAGGAGAGATAGGGACAAACTCCCCACGCGGCATCACAATGGGCTATGAGCTTGAGTGTGTCCCACAGTACAATCGCTTCAACCTAACCTATCCTAGGGAAGCCTATTGATTTAAAAATTCCAGCCGCCCTTATGCACTTGTGTTCAAAATAACACTTGTGTTCAATTGCTAAGTTTTTGTTTTTATGGTTCTATTAAAGTATAAAAGTAAAATCATATAAATCATAGCTCCAAACTGTACAAATATCTCAAAAAATTAACCAATTTCAAAAAAGAATTCATCACAATTTCCAACTCTTAATCAGTTTTTAGAAAAATTCTGGGCTCATTCAATTTATTGTATAACAAAATGCAAGTTTTAAATGCCTCAAAATTTCCATTGATTTTCGGCAATTTTATTTCGCTGAAGAAAACTTCCAAACAAATGCTTTAAATAGAAGAAAACTCTCTACAACATCTGCAAATCTAATTATAATTTTACGAATTTCATGCAATTTAACGTTTTGTGAGAGAAAATTTCTAAATATTCACGCTTATTTTTCACCCTAAAATAATTTCATGAATACATAAATAGCAGTAGTAAAAATGGACGAAATATTATCAGTAGAAATACGAGAATACAAACATTTTCCAAAAATAAATCCACCTTACCATTCAATTATGCGAGGCAGGATACACACACAAACAAGAGTGAATTGAAATTATAGTAAAATCCCTTTTAGCGCACAATTAGTAAATGAATGCTTTGGGCTTTTTACACTTGCAAAGTGAATGGAATGTATTAAAGCGTATATATGTATTTATGGGTAAGTAGATAAATATATACTATATATGTATATATATACATACGTACTTTAATATCTATGAGAGTTGCCTCAAATTAGGATGGTCCAAAAACCCAGAAATTTTTTTTTGTTTTGCTCGATGCTACTCCATAAATTTGCTCTATGCTGAAAGAATTAAAATTGCCATTGAACTCCCGTATATAAAATGCACCTTTTTGTAAATTTTTAAACAACAACTTAAACGCAACTTTACAGACATTCTTGTTTAACGCAATGTTTTTTTAACGCAAATTGTATAATTTTGGAACATTAGTAAAGAGAAATTAGAAGAGGAGATTAAAAAATATCAATTTGTAAACCTAATTTAAAGTTATTTTTTGACAAAGAAGTTCTTTTTTGCCAAAGAAGTTCCACAATAGTTTTCAATGAGTTGGCGGATGATATGGGTAAATTTAATAAAAACCATGAAAACATTGGGTAAATTGAGCAGTTAGTAGCTATAGAACAAAAACAACAAGATCAATTTATTTGGTGAATAGTAAAAAGATTTCAAAGGTGAGCTCTTTAACAAACCGTTATTCGGCTCTGAGCGAATTTGACAGAATCAGCTGATGGGCTGAAGTCACTTGAGGTGTGCTCACAATGTTGGGTTTACTGAGCTTGTGTTGGTGATATACGAAAAGAATCAAACCAATGACACTTCAGTGCCGTCGTACAACGACCAATTGGACGAGTGTGTGAATACAAGTGAAATGATCGTGCAAGTAGGTTTCGGCTACCAAATCTCCAAGAGACGTGGCTGCCAAAGTTCCCCTCACAATTTACCTTTTCACCATAGCTAAATAGCAAACCTGGTAATCTATCATCCTTAGTTTGGCCCCAGGAATATCAAAATCTTTAAACAAAGATTGACGGTGACAAGTAAATTGAAAAAAATAAAAAATTAAAAACAAAACCTGCTGCTTCAATGTGTCTACTACTCTACCAGCTGTTCAGTTAAAGTTCTATATCTGCGTAAGTTTTCCTGTGGTTTGTTTGAAATTTTGAGACGAGAATAAGGAATTGTTAAACTACAAAAAAATGAAAAACAAAAAAGGTGTTTTGGAAAGAAATCAGTCAAATGTGCTCTCCATAGCTTCCCTTACTAAATTCTTCCAGTTAAAGTTCTCTATATTCGTAAGTTTTCCTCTGATTTCTTTGAAATTTTGACACAAAACTAAGGAAGTGTTGAATTTTAACAAATACAAAAAAATAAAAATTGGTTTAAAAAAAATCAGTCAAATGTGCTTAAAGTGTCACTAGTTCCAAGTTCACTTACTAAATTCTTCCAGCTAAAGTTCTCTATCTTTGTAATCTTTGCTTGAGATTTTGACACCATGACACATGAAATTAAGGAATTGTTAAACTTTGCAATGCAAAATGCAAAAAAAAACAAAAAAATTGGTTTTGAGAAAAAATCAGTCATATGTGCTTAAGTCAAATATGTGGGGCAGTTCCTCCAGACAACGAGTTTTTCAATCATTTTTTACAAAAAACTGAAGGTATTTATTAAACAAATTACATATTAATATTCGTTCTTAAATTAATATACAAAATTTTTTTTTTTAATAAAAAACAAAAAACAAAATGGCGGCGCTACAGTTGCTCCTTTAATTTGCGCCGTGGAATGTACAGCCTCTTGTGATCAACTGACATCAACCAGACAAAAATTTTTCACAAAAATAAGATATTCCGCTTTGCACTTACCTATTTAAAAAACAAAAAACAAACATTTTTTGAAGTAAAAAAGAAAAAAACATAACACTTTTTTATAAACAAATTGAGCAAAGCAATATTTTTTGTGATAATATAAAATTTCAGGTACATGAGGTAAAGACCAATATGTTAAACAATATCCCTGTAATATTTTAAGTTAATATCGTTTTGAGTTATATTTCACGTATTTCGCGTAAAAACGCGATTAAAGTTTTCGTTCTTACTCATATTTTGTTCGACGCTCATCACTTCACTGACTTTATAGGGGCTTTTTAGACTTTCTATTAAGCTTAAAATATTGAAAAGGTATTCTTTAGATTGTAAATGATTTTTTAAAGCAAAAAATAAAAAATGGAAATTTTTTTAAAGTGCTGGAGAAGCTGCAGCCCCCTTAAAATCCCTTTAGTTCCCAGTTTCTCTTACTAAATTCTTCTGAAAAATGCAAAACCAAAACAAAAATCGGTCTTAGGAGCTGCATCGAGAAACCAATTTCTTCTCTTTTTTTTCATCATCCTAATGCGCAAATTCCTCGCGAAATGCTCCTTTCAACTACTTCACAACCGGATGACTTACAAATTCACCACATTTTCTCAAATGCCTTCACTTTTAACACACTTGAAGCGCTACCCAACGTGCTTAGGGTTAGCTCCTATGTCGGCTTGCTACACATACAAACTCACTTCCACTTGTCATGGTCGCCACTCCTTTATAGTCATTTTCAATTGCAAATTGTGCTTTCCACAGCTACGTATCTGCTGCAGGCACTACCACTTATTCAATGAAGTTAAGGTGAAAATTTTTCGCTGTAATCTCTCAATTACATGCGAAGCGAACAAATTTTGACAAAATGGAAGTAGTAAGTATGTATTTTAGTCTCTTTAGTTAAGATTATGCCAGCCATCATCAGTTGCATACAGATCTCCATCAAGGAGCACCACTTGTGGTATCTTCTGCACATTGTTCGTTCCCCCTTTTCCACATGCCTCACTTATGGTATCTCAGCGACACATGACAATGCCTAAAGTGCAGCGAATAAAGGTATTACATACACACACATACATACATATTTCTAGCAAAATCAACTAAAATGCACGCAGCATGCGATGCTATGGCATGGCTTATACGAGTACCTCAACCGACGGCAATGACGGCGACAAAAGCGATTAGAACAAGCTGCAAGCTGACAGCGCAAGTTGCCGCTCAACCTAACCGAACCAATTGGCGTACACGAGCCATAAAAGCATAGGATAACGACATTCTACGTTAGCAAAGCAAAGCAACTACGTTGAATCAGCTTTAACGAAGCAGTAGTGGTTGCAGTTTCAGCACATACAAACATATGTATGCATGTAGATATATATGAGTTGTCTTTTTGCAACTAGCAGCACTACAAGTTTCCCCATTTGGCGCAAAGGAATCTTCAGGCAATTGTGTAGCAGCGCTAGCACCACCCGGAGCTAGCTGTCATCTCGTGCATTTGTAGGCGATTTGGTGTCGTGCTCTCACAGCCGCCTTTAGATAGTTTGTGCTTGTATGTGTGAGTGTGTGCAAATTTATTTGATCTCATGCATGCACTTATTTGCAGACATCTCGTAAGTGCGGCTTTGGTGCCGCCCTCTCTCTGGTCGGCGCAGCAGATGTTTGTAATTTTTAGCTCAACACATCTACGAGCGTATTAATGCTATTGTTTTTGTACATACGAGTTTATGTTATGCGAGGCGCTTACCAAGAAGGCGTGCGACCTAAATCCTGAGGATTTCTGTGTATTTTAAGAGCCAAGTTAAATTTTCAAAACTGAGATACTTGAAAAATGTATTATCCAACAGTTGTAAGAATTTCATTTTGAATCGTAGAATACTTTGCACTTGTCAAAAAATATGTGAGTAGTTTGAAGAAAAAAAAGGTCTGACATTTTAATGAAAGCAGAGAATTTTCTGCACTAATTCTCCATAATTTTGTATTGTTATGAAATATTATTTTATTTGGTGTGAAAACTAATCATGTAAACAGAAAACGGCTTCATACAGGGTCCAGCACTCGAAGTGTAGCCAATTAAAAAAGTCATAAATTTTGTTTGGAAAATTACCTTTATTCAATTCAAAGTAAGAAGTGTGTGAAAATAATATAAAATTAAGAATCAATTTACTTTTGCTCGACATGACCCCCTTTTGCCTTGACTATGGCCTTGAGACGGTCCAGAAACGAATCGCAAGCTGCCCGAATGTGACTTGGCAGGTATTTTGGCCCACTCGCGGACAATGGCTTTTTTCAGCTCCTCGAGACTGGTGAATCTTTTAGTTTGGACCTTGCTCTCCAAAATGTCCCAAAGAGAATAATTCATCGGGTTCGCGTCTGGTGAATTTGAGAGCCATTGTGTGGACGTTATGAACGTCGGAAAGTTGTTTTTTAGCCACTTTTGGTTGACTCGAGCTATGTGAGACGGTGCCGAGTCCTGTTGAATCGTCCATGGTCTGCCACCGAAATGTTTGTATGCTTCAAAGCAACCTCCAGAATACTTTCCGGATAATATTTTGCATTTAACTTGACGCCAGGCTCGATGAAAATGATTGGAGAGCGCCCATCTACGGCTACAGCGGCCCAAACCATTAGCTGTGGCGGGTGCTGCCTCCTGGAGGCCAATCGATGAATCAAATTCTCGTATGAATGGTCGGTCAAATAAACTCTATCGTTTTGAGAGTTGACGAATTGCTCACTTTGAAAAATTTTCTCGTCAGAAAACACAATGTTCGGAAAGTTGCCGCTTTCTGTCAAGCGACGCAACTCTTTCGCTCTCTCAAGTCTGACTTGCTGCTGCTTTGGTGTGAGATCATGCGCCGTTCGGATCTTGTAAGACTTGACCTTGAGATCATTTTTCAGTATGCGGCGGATGCTATGGTCAGATATTTTCAGTTTTTTTTGCCATTTCATTTCGCTTTTACTTTTTTAACCATTTCACTTGACGTTGCAATGTTTTGATGACCACCTTCATGACGTTTCGCGATGCTACCAGTATAATTGTAACGAGTAATGGAGCGATAAACAAAAACACGCACAATCGCTGGCTGTGATTTTCCAGCCAATTATAATGCAATCACAGTATTACGTTTTAAATCCATTACTGATTTTCTTTTTTCGCGTTTACTCTTTACAATTCGAGTGCCGGACCCTGTAAAAGAAAATGGGCAACACCGCCGAAATTTTTTTTCAGAAATCAACACGAATTTTGAGCCACTTCAAACTTGCACTTTATTGTACTGAAATGTAAAGAGCTATAAAATGGCGTACCCAATTTTTTTTTTATTTTTTTAGTCTAAAGCAAATTTAAAAATTCTGACTAGAAAGGTTTAAAATTATAGGGAACGTTTATTGAATTTTTATAATTGTTTTAAAAAGTTTGAAATATGGATTTCAATGGATTTTCATCAGTCAATACTTAATTAAAAAAAACAGAAAAAGAAAATGAGCACAAAATAAAAAATATTGAGGTGCTATAGTTTTTTCCCGCAAACAAATAGAATTGTAACATTCGTCGAATAAGGAGTATAGTTCAGCGCTGGGAAGCCGAACTTGGAAAGAAATTTCTTGACAGACAATGTGGAATGAGCCAACGCATTGTCCTGCTTTGCTGCTGCACTTTAAAAGAATTCTGACATGAAAATTATTTTGCTGTCGAACTTGTCGAGAACAAGTGATGAAATTTTTTTTTGGTCGAATGAAAGGAGAGTTAATTTATATCCCTCCGACCGGAGCAATACATCGAATTTCAAAAATAAAAAAAATTTTAATAAAATATACAGTCAGCGTCAAAAGGGAGTTTACACCACATGTGGGCAATTTTTTAGTATTCATTTATTTTTTATTTTTATTTCAAATATATATTTTATAAGAATATACAATAGTTCATGCAACAACAAAAACAATGTAGTGTAAGTTGCAAACGTTGTATATTTAATTTATAAAAATTCGTCAAATTTTCGTCAAAATTTTAAACTTTTTAATCAGAATTTCTATAAATAGTTGTGTGCAGTTTTGTAGTGCATCGAATTTCGATGTAACGAATATGAGAGCACAAGTATATGATAAAAATCACATGTGAACTAACCATTTTCATGCTGCTTCATTTTGGGACTTCCTATCGCTATAAGTCCCAAGCTCCAAAAAATAAATTTTTTTAAACTTTGCACAATTGCAAATCGCACGCAGAGCTTTTCAAAATAGCTATTATAGTTTGCTAAGGTTTTTGAAATGTTAAGATGCGAGAAAATAGTTACTTATATGTATGTACATATATGTATACAATCCGCAAGCCTCAATTAATTCCATAATTGAAAAATAATTCAATTCCAACCGTAATTCCATTGGCAGCACTCATCTATTTCAATCAACCGCAAAGCCTGTGATAATTATTTACACTGATTTACTTAAACATTCTCTTTATTTATTTTTACTCAACACTTATGTACACATGTACCTAGGTATGTAATTTGGCTCGTACTTGCTGCATGAATTTCAAAATAAATACAATATTTTATATTTACTCGCATAATCAGACAAAATGGCATATTTTTCAACGAGCAGGAGGAGTTCGCGTGCCAGTCAACCAGCTAACCAACCAACAAACTGATGATGATGTTGATGGCCCACTTACAATTTTATGGCAATGGCATGAAGGTACAGGTTTTCACCGCGAGCACACTTTCCCCGCTTGGTGACGGCTGGTGGATGGCCTGTTGTTAGCTGCGCAAACGCTTTGTCAGTCAGTTTGCCAGCTCGTCAATTGACTTTTTTGACTCGCCCAACGTCAGGGAGCGCAACTACAATATATGCACAGATACGAATGTACGCTGCAGTCGCAAAGCAGCAGCAACAGCAGCAGCAGATGGAGCAACATATGCCGTTGTGCCATTTATAACGTGTATCTGTGGCATGTTGCCGCATCGCCTGATGTCGGTTACTTGTTACTGCTATTGTTCTTGTAAACACAATTGCTGACTTTGTTGTTGTTGCTGCAGCTGCTGCTGCTGCTGCTTTAGCTGTCTTTTGTCTTTAATTGACGTTGTTATTGCCAGCAAAACGAAATTGTTTGCCTGTGCAAACTGCTAGACATGGTTGGTGTCAACAATCTTTGAAGCACATGCAACACAAGCCCCACAAGCACAAGCAAAAAGAAAATGAGGCTGCTTGTGCTTGTTTGTGCCACTTCTCAGCCTCAGCGCTAAGCAGCGTACGCTTTGCGCCGCCAGCGTTGTTTCGACGGACTTTCTCGAGCACAGTAGCGCTGCCACCGCTCACAGATCGAAGGCAGGGAGTGCGGGGTGGGTTGAGGTCAGCACGAGGTTGATGTCAGCATCGCCAATTGGCTTTTGTGCCTTTGATGAGGTTCCTGGCTGCCTAGTATGAAATTTGCTGGCAATCTTGTAATTAAAAGGTTCCTTTGTAAAAATTTATTCAGCGAAATGAGAAATTAGAATTTTAAAGTCTTTATAATCTCTTTTGTGTCTTAGTAATTTTTTTTAATCTCTCTCAAATTTTCATTTATTTTTGTTTTGAGTGTAGTCAATTAAACTTTTTATCCCTCTCGTTCTCCGACTGTTTTGCAACTTATACGCATTGCGCTTTGGTTTACTTTTTGCGCGTGCAACAAACTACATACTTCGCCTTTAACACAGTGGTGACGCGAAATGTTAGGCCTTTTAGAATTTGGCTTTTTTTGTTTTCGTGTTTATAACATTTAAAGAGAAGAAAGGGTGTTATGAGGATGCTTATTGGTTTCACACTTAACTACGCCCCATACCGTAATACGGAGGATTAAAGTCTGGTGAGTTAGACGGCCATAAGTTCTCGATGTTCTCAAGCGCTTCAGGGTGTTTAATTTTGCTTAGAAGGCGTTTTGATCGGATACCGCGCTGTTCTCGTGTATGTTCCGACATAAACTGTCCTCTGCGCGTAACGTAAAATTTATAACGGAAATCTTCATGGACCACTCAACCGACCGTATAAGATCCTCATTGATTTTGAAGGGCCCTCGCTAATGATCGCTTGCACTTTTTGAATAAATTCTGCAGATTGGACAATGTCAGAAAGTTGCTCGTGTTTTTTGCGTTTGGTAACAGAGTCCGCGTCGCCGCCTAATGCTTGCAATTCACGGCGATGCTTATGAACGAATGAATGGGTGCATTTACGAAAATTCTAGATTTCTAAATCGGTGTGATTTGGACATATAACGACGATAACTGCATATCTCTTCATTTCTTGAGTTAAGTTGTAGTCCTCCATGTCTTAACTGGAAAAAAGCAAAAAAAAAGATAATAGATTCGGAAAATTATAGCCACATACTCGTATATGGACGCCATTTGCAAAAATTATAAATTCTAATTACATTTATATAACGATTGTTTAGACTCTTTCATTACACTAGTTTACCGCCGAAAACCCCCAAGAACTAGACATTCCAATTACAATGTGAAATTGGTGCCTGAGGTCGTAAATACACAATCTTTTTCCCGTCATGTAGTTTTCGAGATATAGCCAAATAGTATAATAAAAAGTAAGAGATCGTAAAAATGTATATTATTTAAGAAATCCTTTAAGCGCTAAAAACAAGTTAATGGTAATAATGAAATTTAGTTAGTTTATGTTCGTGTTTCATATTTCTTCAAAATTCAACGTTTTACGAAATTTAATATACAATACCAAAAAAACTATTTTCATGGTTTTTTGCAAATATATGAAAACTTTAGATTTTCGATATTTACAAGACTTATAAGTATAAGAAAACGAGCATCGATTTTCCTGCTGTTCTTGAAAAAATTGTGTACCTACTACAAAAGCTAATTAATGATATCACAAAAATCGATGCCAATTGTTAAACTTTACTTCCTTTTGCTTGGTCAATGGAAAATTATATTACAATAAGTATTTTTGTTCTCTTTCGATTAACATTTGGAGGAGGGTTTTTATTTATATTTTAAATTTCTTCTAGATGTTTTAGGTTCAAGAAATGAGTAAAAAATTAAATAGAGCAATGATTGTTTGTTTTTTTACTCGCCCAAATAAGCGAGTGCTTGACGATTAACGAAATACCTCAATAACTCTTTACAAATACACAAAGGGACCTACAGTTTTTTGTCGCTACTGAATGAAAAAGTACCATAGTTCTTTTCCACGCAGAACTATTGGGAAAAAATAATTGTAGTAGATGTCACAGTTGGTTTTGAACTCATTCCCACGAATGCACGTTTCCGGAACGACCCGGAATCATATCCTATCGTACATGCATGGGGATTGTTTATACTATACAGCAACAAAAACAGTTCAGTTAGTTATATTTATTTATTAATTTGCATATGTAAAAATAAATAAATTTGTTGTAAAATCTTAACCCTCCGTTGTACACCCGGTTCTGGCTAGACCTTTGACTTTGTACGTGAATTTAATATATTTCTTTTATAGCTTACGACTTCTAGGTAGCTTCCTAAATTTAATTTTCTATCGATGTATGAATACAACTACTTTAACAGGATCCTCGAACAGGACGAAAAAAAGGATGTAAAAAGGTGCACTTTTGGTTGTACAGGTCTGACTGGAAACATTTGAGATATGATACATTTTGACTATTTTACCTCCTTTTTTTCTTTTTCATTGTAAATCTATATTTAGACTATTTAGGCGAGACAAAAAAAAAACCATCGGCTATTTTATATTATAATGCACATAAAGCTGGGGTCGATTGTATGGATCAAATGGTCCCACATTTCACTTTAAAAACGGCCAACAAGTCGATGGATCTTTGCTTTCTTTTGCAACATGTTGGCATTGGCAGCGTTTGTATTTGCAAGGAAGTCGATGGTCTTAGAAAAAGTGATGCTAGGCGCAATTTTTTTACGATTATATCGAATTCATTGGTCGTTGCAAACATCGAAAATCGTATGAATAATAAAAGTATTATTTCTCCATTTTTCTACTCGTTTGGCTATGGAATCATTTTTCAACAAAAAAATAAATGTCCCTGTGAATGGCGTAGTTAATCAATCAACCGGTGCCGATACACTCGCAGCGAAAAGAGATTGTCGTCTTTGTTTACAAGGGGGCGATAAAGTTCGTCGAAAAACTCGTTTTTATTGTACTGCATGCATGAATCCAGTATGTCAACAGCACTCAAAAGTCTCATTTACATGTTTTGCTTGCCTTCTCCCGAATCCATAATAAAGATCATTTCATATTTCATCATAAATTTTAGTGCTATCGCATTTTGTTTCTTCAACCTTCTTCGAAATGAGTCAAAATAAAGAACAAACAAAAAAAAAACGAACAAAAAAAGTTTTTCTTTACAAACCGAAATATTTCCAGCGAATATTTTTTCTTCGGTAGGTAGCTCAGTGCATGCCAAAATCAATGAGAAAGAAGGTAAGATCCGAGGGGTACAACCCCTAGATTTAAAAAGTGGTGTACAACGGAGGGTTAAAAGTTGTTAAATTAAACCGGCCCCAATTAGTATGGCCGCCACTGTACATACTTAACTGTCGCAATTATGCATGCGAAAGCTGAACGTACTTTCGGACCAGTATTTAGTTGGTATATCAAACGACCCAAATACACCTTTCCCTGCCAAATGGCTTTATCGCCCCTCAGCGCCTATGCGACTGTTCGTGCTAGTGCATGCATACATACATACATACATATGTACATAGTTAAACATTTGCAAAATTTCTCAACAATATTACCACGCTTTTTTTTGTTTTTTGTTTTTTCGTCGCTTGAATATGTAAGTACTCACGGTCTTTAAGCAAAATTTATTTTTTAAAATTTTTATTTTTTGCATTTGCTTTGATTTATGAAGGTACCTACCTACATACATACACACAACTTTATTTTGTTTTAGTTCACTCACTTCAAACGCCATTTGCAACGCTAATTTTCCAGTTGAAGTTTTTCGTAAAATCTGTGTCCGCTAGAAAGCCAAAGGAAGCATGAAAAAAAGCAAAAAAAAAAAATAATCAAAATAAATAGGAAAAACAGAAAATGAAAATATTTTGACATTAATTTAACGCGGCTGCCAAAGCCAGTTGACTATCACTTTGCTATTGTTATTTGACGACGCGTTAACATTACGTCGACTCGCACAACAACATGTCTGCAACCTCTCAGAGTACGTGCAAGTAGCTACAAATTGCAAAAGAATTTAATTTCAATATTAATTAAAAACACGTCCAGCGAGCTTTGTCGAAAATGGTTAGCAAAAGCAAACATATTCAATTTAGTAGACAACAGAAGTCAATAACGAAAATGTTCCGCAGATAATTGTGTTTGCCGCTAATTGGAAAAGTTCACAGATTCACAAAATGATTTGACAATTTCGTGAAAATTCCGTGGGCTAAATGCTGAAATAGCAGCAAATTTTAAAAGATTATAATTTTAAATGAATTTAACAGTCACATAAGCACGTGACCAATTACTACAGCAGTGAGGCTGCTGCTTCCTCTAACTATTGACCACGCCCATTTTTAGTTGTCCTGGTCAATGCCTCAGGACTTTTTACATCCTCACGAAATACATGTAATACAGAATTACGGTTACGCTTTAAGAGCTTTTTCATAGTCTGCCACCTAATTTCTTTCATAGCAAATTGGATATTTGACTTTTCGATCGTCGCCTCATAACTCCCTGCGGCAACAAACTCTACAATATTATATCAACGGCTGTTATAAAATACTAGTGGACCCTTCCAGCTGAACTTTAAAAGTTTTAATTAATTTGTACGGCTATCCTGTCAGGGTTGATCTCCTTCACACAGACACCACACATCAGCAGTTATCAAAGTTAGCCGTAACGCGAACCTTTCATGCCGCCCTTTTGTGAATAATTATTGAAAATTAATGTGACAACCAAAATACATATGTACATATACACCCACACATGCCCACGCAAACACGCAAGCACATATGTAATTGAATATATGAATTGTGCATAAAAGATTAGTACCCTGCAGGGAAAACTTCCTGTTGCGCGTAGTGAAAACCAGCGTTTCAAATTGCTTTCAGGTTTTTATTACATTGGTCCCACCTATACTTTGGATGCGAAAACTGAAGCTTCGGTTTCAGTGATGCAGTGAAAGCAAAGCAATAAGCACCAAAAAAGATCCAAAGCTGTGCTGTCGCTTTGCTGCGCAGGTTGTTACAGCACTACAGCGATTTAGGAAAAGTCGAGAGCTTTGCTTCCGTATTGGCTGTCGTAACCGCCTTGCGTTACTTTTGTGTTGCAAGATGAGCGCAGATGTGGTGTAGATCGAGCAGGTTGTAGGCTTCACAGTTTGTAAAGGTTGGCAAAGTTTTTTTAGATTATGAGATCTATATTTACATATATCTAATTGGCGCTAACACTCTTTACTTACACAAAGAGTTTTATGCCGCCGCCGCCGGATAGCGGATAGTTTTTTATGAACTTTTTCATGGCAGAAAACTTTTTCTATCATTTGGTGTTTCATGCCTGGAGACCTCGAACCAGTGCACTTCCTAATGGTAGTCATGCACCAGCCCATTCGGCTACAGAGGTACACCTTTACATATAATTTTTTTCATATTATTATAATTTTTTTTATACAGGGTTGCCCATATTCGACGGACCCATCTGGCAACCCTGTATCTTTTGACAGAGACGTCAGATCGCTTAATGACATACCGCGGTGAAAGCGTCAGTCCAAGCAGATTTTTACCATGGAACAGTACACGCCACGCGAGCGCTCCCAAATTGTTGAAATTTACTTTCAACAAAAGAAGTCAATTGTGAAAACTCAATGAGCGTATAAAAAATTAAATAATGTGAAAAGTGCGCCTTCTAAGAACACCATTAAACATTTGTACGAAATGTTTTCGACTGGTGCTCTTTCTAATCCAAAGAGGCCAAATCAAAACCGACAGGGCCAGTGTTGATACGTCGCCAAGGACATCCCAAAATCGCCGTTCTCAGCAGTTGGGCATTGCTCGGACCACTTTACAACGAATTATCCACATTGATTTGCATTTATTCCCGTATAAGATTCAATAGACGCAAAGATTGTTGCCTGCGGACAAGCCTCGTCGATTGGAATGGGCCCAAATAGTCATCGAAATGGCTGAAGATCCGTCGAATATGGGCAAGCCTGTACATATTATATTTTATAATTTCAAAATTAAAATATTCACTGATTGATGCACAAACTAATAACTTGGCGTACAAAGGTTTGTTTATTTCCTGTGCTGTCATCACTTCTTCTTTTCAAACTCGCCAAGAACAAAGTAGCGGTACTAGGATGCTTTTATGACTGTGGTTGCCTTTATGCTGGCAGTTCTTCAAAAGCTATTAGAGGCAGATCTCCAAGATTACATCTCTAAGGAATATCAGAGTAGAAAAACTTGCGCAAATAGTTGCTCTTCTCCAGATTTCTACCATGGCGTCATGTGTTGACTACCTTATTATTAAATTTTATTTCTTTATTTAGAAGTAAAATAATTATAAATAATTAGTTAATAGCTTAAGCACTAGCAACTGTGGCCTTCTCACTAAATATATAAATTTAAGAAAGAAAATAGTTAGACGAAGGCTCTGCCTATATACAATAAGAAAAATAAAAAATAAAAACGAGTGCCGAGTGGGTCTCCTGGGTCTCCTGTATATTAGTTCTGCAATATCTACACCTCTTTCAACAGTACGTCAAAAACTGTGCTTCAAAATAGTTCATTGCACTTTAAAAAACGTTGATCAAATTTCAGTATAGACAATTGTGTTTCAGAAATATGTTTTAAAATAGATAATTTGTTGCCAATAGCATTTAATTTAGTTGCCGGTATTTCAGAAAGCATTCATAATATTTCAGTATTATAAATTCTGTTCTAGAAATTATCAAAAATCAAAAATATCAAATGTCTTTTTTCAATGCTTTTGAAGTGCATACGTTAGTGGTTTGCTGAAGTAGTTATTACGTCCTCCGTTAGAAGTACAATTTACTATTGCGACATGAAGTATTTAATGTTTTCCGAAAAAAAACCGAGCGTGAACAAATTCATTACTAGTCACAAACTATCGAAGAAAAAATTGTCTTAATCATCGCCTAATGATTGCTACGGCCAATAATTACTCTAAATTCACTCTTAGCCCCCAGGTTTTGTTTGGTAGTTGATTTCTCTGAAGGGTTGGTTCTACTTGTGCAATAGTTACTGCAGTAGGTTAACGAGTTTCCATTAGCCGGCAACTATTATTAGCCAAGTTTAGAATAGCTTTTCTATGTAATGAATTGTATAAATATTTATTAAGTTCCAAGTAATCGGTTCATTTACCTTCGTATAATAACTTATACAAATACGTATAATAAAATAATAATATATGTACGTATATATATGTACCTACACATACATACATATAAATGCATGTAACTTACATATACATAAAGATTATGCATACATATTCACAAGTCTATTCACCTACTCACACTTCACATACTCGTACAATAAAAGCAAGTTCTCCCACATTTACTGGCTTAAATGGGCTACAAGTAGGTCAATAAGTACACGTGCACTTGAGACGTATGATATTTTAGATTTAATTAATAACAGCTGTCTGTCGTTTTACCTATAACATTTTTTGTTGTAATTTGTATATGGAAACTTCTACTAATTATTGAATTTCGTGCCATTCAAATGTGTAAAACATCGTCAGTGATTTATTTTTTTTTTGTTTTCAACAAAATATTATACAAACTACGATTGATCCACCACTGCTTTTTTCAGCAAAATATTATACAAACCAGGATTGACCCACCACTGCTTTTTGTTAGCGAAACCATCTTGATTTGACTATGAATCTGCCTATGTCGCCTATTTTCTTATCTACAATTTCTTTAAAGTTAACCATCGAGAACTCCCCCAGCATTTATTGTCGTAGATGCACTCACAAAGATAGTAAAATATTGTTTCCTTAGATTCTTGATTGCAACTTCTACATACATCTATTGTTATACGGCCACCCCATCTTCCTGGCTTGGTCTCCCAAAGGCCACTGACCGGTTATTATTGACGTAATTCTGAATATGTCTGCTCGTGGTTTTCTTAACAACTCGTCAGTTCTGGATTTGTTGAAACTGGGCAACGTTTGTTTAGTTATTTTGGAGGTATCCATGTTAGTCCATCTGTCAAAGGTCTGCTTCTGGAATAGCGAGAAGATCTCCTTTTTGCGTACGCTTTTGGGACAGCATATTTCTATTGCTACGGATTCGTTATAGGATGCCCCCAGTTTTGCCAGTTCATCATCTATCTCATTTCCTTCTATGTTTCTACGGCCAGGTACCCAGATGAGATTGATGTCTGTTGTGCGCGCTAAAGCATTAAGTTCTTCTTTGTATTGTCTGACGATTTTTGAATTCGTTATAGGTGGCTTTAAAGCTAAGATAGCTGCTTACTACCTATTTACGGTATAATATGGGTCTATGCTGATTGTTGGGGATACTGCGGCTGATATATTCACAGCTAGATAATTCCATTAGAACCTGACCTCACAGTTTCTATGTTACTATTGTTATTGTAGCGGTATAAACAGGCCTTGGCCGGATATAAATCCGGGTTGTTCCGGTAACTTAGAACCGACTACCGTGGGAACGCCTATGTAAAATCTTTCGCTAAGTATGAAAATCCATTTACATACATATTTTTTCCCCGTCATACACCTTTTAAGAAATAGCCAAATAACGATTTTGAATTAAAAAAAGGTAGATCATAATTTCTAATGCCAGTATCTGAGGAATCCGTCATCCGATCAAAACAAATGATATATCAGATTTTAGGTAGTAACAACTTGCATAACATGAAACATTTGCAAGCTTCTTTCAAAAATTATTTTTTTCTTTTTTCTTTTTCAAAAATAAGAACATTTTCGAATTGTTTGCAGAAAATATATAAGGAAACGATATTCGAAACATTCTTTTTTACCCATTTCTTAGACGTAAAATATATATAAAAAACTTTAGGGTAAATGAAAAAATCCTTTAATAAATATAAAAATTGTTCGAGAAAAGTTACAAAGTAAAGTTATAAAGCCAACATAGAACCCAACTTTGTGATATCATCTGTTGGTTTCTTAGTCAAAAATTACTGAGAATAACAAACTAAATATTGATCTATTACCTTCAATTTAATATATCACTTGGTATGATTGCTCTAGATACTAGAAATTTGTATCATTACCTTTTTTTTTGGCACTCAGCGCTTCTTCATTGGAATTGGAAGATCTGAGTCTCCTTTGTTTTTTTTTGTGTAAAGTAGTGTAACCCCTTAAAAGTTATTATGATTTGAATTCAAAGTTTTCAACTTTTGTGCAGCCCGCACTACAAACGTGGTGAGATGTTTAAGATGTATAGAGACAATGCGCTGACTAGGATTTGTTGACTAATTATAAAATTACTAAACAACTAAACACTCATCAACACATAGCTCTGAATCATTCCGAAAAGTATACGAGGGTCGTTTGAAGAGGACTATATCGAAAAATAAAAAGGTTTACCCTAAACAATTAAATAGTTTTTATTTTTGCACGGACTTTTCAAACGACCTTCGTAGAAGGAAGTCGTACTGAAGGAATTCGTCAGAATTGATCACTAAAGAGGGTGTATATTCCATCGTAACAACCCCACACCATCTCGCATATTTCTAATGACACATCAGAGAAACTGGGAGAGCGCGTGTGAAATTTACGCGCCATTTACTTTTCAGGCGATGATGTACTTCGATTTCTGCAGTAGTCCCTTATTAGACTGAAGTTCAATTCAATAGAGATATGTAAGATGCAGCTATGGTAAACCGTTTTCTTTTCGCTTCAAAAACACTGTAAAAATAATGGCTCTCCTCGAAAAAATCGCAAAAGTACGACTTCTGTGCATGACTATCATTTGGTAGGTCCTGGATTTTAAACTCGCTATGCGCAAACGGTATCATTTCTCAATAGTGGACGCCACTTGGCAGGCAATAGCAAACCTCCAAGTGTATTTCTGCCTTGAACATTTTTGTTTGAAAAACCATCTGCCCGGCGGAGGTAGTATCAAACTGTAGGGCCCTCCGTTTGCAGGGCAACATCAAAAGCCACAACAGAAATTGAAGAAAAAGCTTAAATGGAAAAGACGAGAAATCACTTAACAAAGGATGTATGTGGCCATTTATTTGCGATACATACATATTTTTGTACACCGATATGGCATTAGCAAGTACCCGGCCGGCACTGCCTGTCGTTAATGTAAAATATATTCCATGATGAGAAAAATTCAGAAGGAATGGCCAATATCAGACCGTTAACCGGCTCTCAGCGAATTTGAAGGAATCAATTAATCAGCGGTTTGTTCACGAAGAAATTGAGATTGTGTTAGTGATATATGAAAAAAATTAACACAGTCTTCGCTCATGTTGCTTCGTTGCCGTCTGAACAACGTCTGATCGGACGAGTGCTTGAAAACATATGAAATGATCGTGCTGAATCTTCCAAGTGACTTGGCAACCGAAGTTCGTCTGATAATTTTCTTTTTCACCATAGCCCAATAGCAAACCTTGTAAATCTATCATCCTTGAATTTACTCGCTCAATTCCATTTTTCACCATAGCTTAAGGCCAAACCTGCTCATTTACCATCTCGTGCAGATTGTTCCCGCTCCAAATATGGAAACTTTTCTTGTTCAATCGCATCAAAGAGAGTTGCATTAGTAAAGATAAATTTTCGGTAAAAACCCGGTTTAACTTCCAGTTGGTTTTTAAGCCATTCAACGCTCAATGACTGTAGTTTGTTATATTCAGAAATTTAGAGATAAGCCATTTTTAAAATATTTTTAACGTGTTTGCGCATAAAAGCCCTTTAGGCCTTTACTAAAAATTATCGCATTTTCATGCCTCAGAAATTACCATAAACCATCTGTCATTAAGTCAAAGTTATGTAAATAATCTGTCTTTTGAATGTTTTATTTTTCGAAATTTAAAATTTATCAGTTAACTACATAAAAAATATACTCACCTACATATTTTACATATAATATTAATTTAATTCAATTATAAAATCCAGTTCCACTCTTTACAAATGCAGATGCATTTATATATATGTATATATGTTTATATGTATGTATGAACACGTACGGGGATATGTATGTATACTGCATTTACTTCAAGCAACGTCAAAATAATGCTAATTAGGAACGAAATTTGTTACAACGCATTCCCTTAATCCGAATGCGGTGGCGTTCACTTTAATAAATTTGCATACTAAGTTGAAATAATTTTGTCTTTAATGAAGGAATTAAGATTCAAAAGCTGCATGTAGTTAAATCGCTTTATCGGCTGATAGCAAAGGGAGCACTACTCATTGGGAGGTGAACAATGAAGAAAACGAACTCTCCCACCTAGTTAGCGTATTTAATTTAGCCTATTAAATTTATTAATCGCATTAATTTTTTCTTGCCTCTAACATCAATCAAAATAATTGACAATTACATACGATTTTTTTTTTTACCCATGCATTTGTGCCAAAGGGTATTATATTGTTGTTGTAGCAGTGAATCAAGCCCTGTCACTACGGCAAAGTCACCGGTCGTCATCGTATACGAGTACATACATATATGTATCACATCTAACGGTAGGCGCAGGAAATGTACAATTCGACGAGAAGTGTTCAAAGGGAAAGAGTTGTTAGGTGAGTGGGTTTAAGGGTGATGTGAATAGGTGGTTAGTATCCTGCGGGGTACCTTCGAATACCTTCATATGCTGAATATGGATCATCTTCTATGCTATTGTCTGGCTCTTTCGAAAACTGGACTATGCTATCTGGGCGCTCTCAGCATTGAAAGGCCAGAGTCTATCCCTGAACTTGAGCTCGAACGACTGTTAACATTCGCGAACAGTACGTGTTTGTTTGTTCTTGTTTTCATTTTTGTATGTAAAAAAAGTTGAATTAAAAGCCTAAAAATATAAATATCGTTTTTCATGTTTTTCTACTGTAAAAACAAATCCTGAAAATACCCTACATTTTTGAGCTCTAGACCACCGGAGGAACTTCTTAATGCAATTAATTGCTCTATATCAAAGGTAGATTCGCACAAAAATCGGTCAATAACCACGCCCATCTCCTGTATAATGTTAAATTTCAAATAAATCAGAAAACGTGACGTCTCTGTAATAAATTATGCAAAATTAGCAAAGTTTATAGAAATTATGAGCCCAATAAAAGAGATGCGACGTATGTTTGGTTAGGCTAGCCTGGTTAGCAATAAGCCACGCATAGACCTTTTGGTCACTAGCGACTACAGATGGAGACCGAAGTAAGTAGTATGAATACTGTAGGATGTCAGCGCGTTGGGCGAATCTAAGCAGAGCTGGTAGATCCGCTTTTGAAACGTCCTCCAGACCCTCAATCAATGGGGATACCCAGGCATTTTAAATGCGTTTTTAATAATGCCGGGCAGACGCACAGAAGGTGTTCTAAAGTTTCCTCAACATCCTCTCTGCATCTCCTGCATTTGTCCGTGTTAGCAATCCCTACCTTGTACGCAAGTGCAGCCAATTGATTATGAGCTGTTAGCATACCTATGATACTTCTGCAGTCCTTTCGCGAGAGCGTAAGTACGAATTGAGTCAGTTTTTTGTTGTTACACATAACTTTTGCTGTTTTACATGTGGTCAAATTAGTCCACCTAGCTTCCACTCGCCTTTTCATGTAGTCGTCCATTTCATTGTATATTGTATTTAGCGGTTTTGGTATGTCGTTCTCTTGTTCAAAAGGTAGTCTTTTTGCTGTCTCATCTACTATTTCGTTCCCCATAATGCCTTTGTGACCAGGTACTCAGTAGATATGCAGCCTACTGTTTGCGGCTAGCCTTTTTAAGGCCTGCCTGCTCCGTTGAACTTTTTTGGACTTAATACAATATATTATTATTATTAGAAGGCCATTACGCACTGCGACCAAAGCTGATCTATTGTGCTTTCTGAGCTTTCTATGTCCATTTCGCAAAAACGGCAGACATTGGTCTCAGATAGACCAATATTATTGGTCAGATCTACTCTGCTTAGTGAGAGAAGCTTGTCAGATATTTCTTTGTTGGGACAATATAAGTTTATTGCTTTTACTGCTGCTTGACTGTCCACGTACATATATATTAATTGTTAAGTTCTTTCTGGTTCTTGTGTAGCCTAGCTCCTCGGCTTTCCCCACAGCAAAAACTTCCGTTTGGAAAATACTGCTGTGGTCTGGCAGATTGATAGGCTTCCTTATCCCTAGTTTTGAGGAGTAAATGCCCGCTCTCACTCCGTCTAAAGTTTTATACCCGTCTGTATAGGTGTGAAAAGTCCTATGGCCAGGCTTCATGCCTTTGTACCATCACTCCTCTCCAATTGTAGTACGAAACCTTCTCTACCACTTAAGATACGGAGTCATGTAGTCTGTGCAACCTGAGCCATAAGGTCAATAGGCGGCATGCTGAATCATTTCCAGCGCCGCCGTTGGAATGGGTTTCATCGCTCCTGCTATGCACAGAGGAGCGAGTCGTTGAATCCTTTCCAGTAGCATTAAGTATGTCAGTTTTCTTGTCGCAGTCCACTATACTAAGTCCCATACTTCAATATCGGTCTAACTACTGCCGTGTAGCACCAATGCCACGCCACGTAGGTATGATATGGTAAATGAGTTTATCTTGATAATGACTTAATTTTCTAATTAATTTCTTAGCGTAAACTTTGCAAAAGTATTGCCCCCACGCCATTTTAACTCGACTTTTTTGTTATTTTTGAATCATGAGTTTTAAACTGCCTGCAAATCGTACGATTTTCATACAAATCGATAGCTTGCCTACAGCGGCCTATGATTTGTATAACTGTTTATTCAGAAAGCTAATTAGCACACATCTAAGTTAATTTCCGCTTAAGTGCATATTTAATAATTCAATACTTTAATTCACTTTTAGGTGACTACAGCCAAGCAATCGTTTTATAGCAAAGCCAAACTTAATTACGTCTCACATACTACGCTTTGTCATTTTCGTCAACATTCGTGAATATGTCATTACTTTTCTCCCCACTTCTCTGTCATACCAACCGAAAAAGTGGCGTTGTGTGGCTTTTTAAAATTCCACAAGCGTTGCAAATACGACTAAAAAACGTTTGTTATATGTATTTTGTTCAATTTTTCCTTGGCTAATGCATACAAAAAAACGATAATAAACGAAAACAAATAATATAAGCCGACAATTTCTTTGCGGAGCACTTCAAATTCAATTCGCATACGAAATTCGCCTCAAATTGTTTACTTCCAATTCGTCAGCTGCATTATGCGCATCTCTAAGTCATGTGGTATGCCTGTATGCATGTGTGTGAATGCGATGTTAGTGTAAAATATTTACTTACAAATAACGAGGTTATCATAAATCAACTTAGCATTTGATTAACATAAATAAAATAACAAAGACGACCCATAAAGAAAAAAAACCAAAAAAAAACTTTACCGACAAAAATTAACATTTTGTATTAAAATAAACGAAATGCTAAACGAAACTGGTCAAAGCAGTGCAAAAACATGAATAAATTTTGCTTCGTTCATGTATTTATATACACGCGGCAGAAAAAATCTGCGTACACTCCCAAGACTCTATTTCAAACGCTGGAAAACACATTCCCTACGCACATTTTGGCCGTGCAATCTAATACCAAGATTTACTGTTAATCTGCTGTGTAATTTGATTGGATTTCAAATGTTGTAGATCTGCCTACAGGTACACTTTATTTATGGATAAATATAGTATACATAAAGAATGGACACGAAAAATATTGGTTGGTCTTTTTGTTGTAAACAAAATGGCACATTTTTGATTTGACTCCTTTCATTAGGCGTTGGACATCAGTTTTTGATACGGTATCTGCTCCTATCGACCAATTCAGTTTAAACTGCTGCTCATTTTGAATTTCCTTCTTCGTTTTTGGCAATTTTCTTTTAACAATTGCCCAATATTTTCCAATAGGTCGCAATTGTGGACAGTTTTGTGGGTTGTTGGTTGTGCTCCTTTTGACTAATATTTACCCCTTGATTTTCATACTAGTTCAATGCACGACGGCTATAATGACACGATGCTAAATCGGGCCAGTACAGAACTGAGTCCTTATAATGTTTTATAAATGGCAGCAAAAGTTTTTGTAAACACTCCTTCATATACTTTTTTTGATTTATAGTGCCCGTGCTAATGAACATTTTGCTTTTCTTACTACACTGGCAGATAGCTTACCAAACCAAATATTTTTGAGGGAACTTGTCCAACATTTTTAGCTCAAAGGCAGAGCTTCCAGACTCATCCTCTCTTCGTTGCAGTATAAAACTGGGGACTCTTAATCTGCTTAAAGTCTGCTTTGACCTATGTTTCATCGTCCATAACCACACAGCCACATTTATAGTTGTCTTGACTGTATAATTTTCGCGCACGTGTTTTAGCACTCTTATTTTGTTTATCATTTCGATCTTCTTATATAATCGCAAGCCTTCACTTTTGCGCACATTTTGGGTGTAGCCATTCGACATATAGACCTGTTTTGCAGCATCTCGAAGTCAAAGGTCAGCTAATGACAACATTTCTTTGGCTTTTGACAGCGGTATAAATCCTTCATTTCTTCCACTTCCAGACCTTCGTTCCACCGACAAGGTTGTATTAAACAAGTTTTTTCCCCCCGTGTACATTCTTTATATCACTGACTTAGTTGGGAGTACAGAAAAAGTCCTGGTAGAAATAGTAAAATGGGAATTCCCCGCGTTATAGTTGAAAGAAGTTATTGCAAAAAAAAAGTTATTTTATTAGTGGTTAAAAAGTAATATTTAAAAAAAATTTCGAATCAATAAATCTGTCAAATTTTTCAAATAAGAAAAAAGATATAAAGAAATTGGCCAGACTATCGCTATTCTTCTATTCAAAGGGCAGTAAAAACCTTTCAATTCACAAGTGTTTTTGTCTCCCGAACGCATTCAGGACGGCCCTCCGTAATAACAACTTGAGTAAATGCGCAAGATTTTACAGAGTGTTCAACAAAATCCAAGTTATGCCGCATCCCAGGTTGCTAAAAATGTAAGAGAGAATTATAGTAACTCAGTCTTGTGCAGACACCATTCGGACAATTTTGAAAAAGAACGGCTTACATGATCATATCGCAGGTTCATATCTCTTGTTAATAGACAAAAGCGCATTGCTTTTACGAAAAATCATATAAAAGAAGCCCCGTAGTTCCTCGGGAAAAGGTAATTTTCACAGATGAGAATAGTTTTTGTATTTTCGGAACTAAAGGCCGTAAGATGGCATGGCGAAAGAAGGGTACGGCACCCGATAGAAATAACTTGATGCCTACGGTGAAGCATAGCGGTGGTGGTCCCATGATATAGGGATTCGTGGCTAACAAAGATGTTGGCCGAATGGAATTTATTGAATCGAATGTTATATGTTTATCCTAACATTTTTGGCGTCTAATTAGAGGCAGAGCGCCGCAGAATTGAATTTAGTAAATTACTACTACTTCAGCAGAATAATGATCCAAAGAATACATTGCTGGAATTGTAAAGTTTCGGGTGCTTTATACTATTCGCAAAGATCTTCGAACATCGCCACAATCCCCACGAATAATACGTCAAAGCAATAAAGTTGTGCGAGGGGATGCAGTCGAATCACTTTAACAGAAACTGCCAAACATGTCGTTTCAATACCAAAACGACCAGCAGAAGTTTTGCAACGTAAAGGCTATCCAACTAGTTATTAATTTTTCTGTAGGTTAGGCTGGCTGATTTGTAAAAAGATCTCACTTAGACCTCTAGAGTCAATTGTGTTAAGAAAAAGAAAAATGTTCTTGATAATTTTATGTTTCTTGTACGCAGACTTTTTCTAATATATTTTCTTGCCACGTGTATATTCAGTTTTGTCTTTACCTTATCGTGAAGAGTTTAACTTCTTTAATTTTTATAAAAATGTTAACCGACTAACAATCCATGTAAATAAAATACATTGCATTTTATAAAACTCGAATAAAGGTGTTGTTTTACAACTTAATTTTATTGTGGCCATGCACGCAGACTTTTTCTACCGAGTGTATGTATAAGTAATTACTTTAATTTACTAGAAAAGGCGTTGACACGCTTCTTGTGCACCAGCAAAGTCTTGAAAACTTTTATTGCTCGTACTTCAGGTCAAAAGTGGTGCAGGAACAGTGGTTCCCGAAGAAGCGCAAAAACTTTGACAGTATATCCATGCATGTACATTCATGTTAAACATGAAGATTAACATACATAAGTTAAGTTAGGCAAGTGAATAAGCATGGAAAACTTTATTCGCAAAGTGCTTGCTCGAATGTTAGCCACATTACATTCCATTCCATAGATATGTAAATCATTTTCAACATATTTTTATCAGATGGCCAGTAAGCGATGAATGAACACAAGGAAATTTATGATATTTAAAGAAATAATAATAACATGAGATCCATCCAAAAGTAGTAACTGCCCGAAAAATTGTCTCATACTTCTTTGAAAATGTAACTTACGGCACCCAGTGGTACTTTGGTGGTAAAAAATAAATTTTTGGAATTTCAAAAATCTAATGAAACAGTTTTAAAACGATATGTGTGATTAAGTGAAATGCACGATTTTGGTTTACCCCAGAAGTATATTGTTTTAAAAAAATCTAAGTAAAGTTTGCCCTGAGAAAACAGACCAAATTTTTCATGCATTTGTGATGATATTTTTTTCATACCTCTTCTTCCTTCAGCTGAAATTTTACAATCATAATAATAAAAATAATTAAGTTGAGTGTTTCGCCGAGCCTGCAAGTTTGGCGATTCAAGGCCAAAAAGTCCAGCAATAGCTCTGCAACGTAGAGGCTATCCAACTACTTGTAGTTATTAATTTGTATGAAAAATTTAATAGCAAAATAAATAACTGGCGCGTATACTTCGGCTAGGTGTTTGGCCCAGCTCCTCCTCCTATTTGTGGCGTGCGCCTTGATGTTGTTTCACAAATGGAAGCGCCTACAATTTTGAACCCACTCCGAACGACAGATGGTTTTTATGAGAAGCTTTTTTAATTGCAGAAATAGTGGCGCGGATTTAACTGGACTCAAATGGCTATATTCCCGCAATGGGAATAAAAATAATAATAAATATTTAATTAACAAATACTCACCGCGATACATCTTCCACTTTTCTGGCTGACCGGCGACTACTTAAAATATGTTTTTGTCATGTTTATATACCAGTGCCAGTCGTCGCCAGTTGGACACACTAAGTGAAGCCAAGTCCTTCTTCACCTGATCTTTGCAACGCAAAGGAGGCCTTCCTCTTCCGCTGCTACCACCAACTGGTACCGCATCGAATACTTTCAGAGCCGGAGCGTTTGTATCCATTCGGACGCCATGACCCAGCCAGCGAAGCCGCTGGATCTTTATTCGCTGCCCTATGTCTATGTCGTCGTAAAGCTCATACAGCTCATCGTTCCATCGCCTGCGATATTCGCCGCTGCCAACGTACAAAGGTCCAAAAAGAGGCAGAGGACTTTACTACTCAATTGCCTACATAGGCCAAAGTAGCACTTGTTGGCAAGAGAGATTCTCTGTTGGATTGGTTCCTAAATAAACGAAGTCTTTTACAACCTCGAAATCATAGCTGTTAACAGTGACGTCGACTGTTTGTATGTTGGACGAAGTAGACTGCGCTACTGAATAAGCAGGACTCCGCAGCACGGAGCCTTGCCATTGGCTGCCGAGAAGGCAAATTGGACAACAGCCCACCAAATTGTTATGGTGCTCACACTCACCAATGTAAACGTACTATGAAATTAATGAGAGCCCCATGTCAATCAATTCTCACCACCGTTCCGTTCCGTAGTATCGTAGACCGGTGTTTCATGGTGTCAGCTGATACGGGCTTACGGGCGCACGTTTACATTGGGGAGTGTGAGCACCATTAATCTTGAGAATCGAAATAACTTTGTGAATTATTAAGTATTATGACTTACTCACAAATTTGATCAAATATTCAGAATAAGTTTAAGTTCCATAACAAAACAAATCATCATCAGCTCAGTCGCTGCTCAAAGCATGTATTAAAATTATGCTACACTGTTTGACACTTCTATTAAATGTATACTTCAATTCCCGTTTTGAAACAGAAACGCATTTCTTTATTTTTTATATTTTGCTATTCAGCCTTACAATCAAAAATATTTGTTCCTTTCACATTCAATACGATTTATTATTCAATTTTTTTAAGGGTGCATTAACAGTCGTCTATGGAATTGTGCGGCACGATCTCTAATTTTTAACATATAGAAATTCTATGTGACTGACTGACTGACTGAATGCCTTTCCTTTCACAAGACCAGCAGAAAGCAGCACTTGCAATTATATTCGTATAGAAATTATATAAAACAAGCGTACTTATGTATGTAAGTGTATGGGAGCATGTATTCATGCAACGAATGGGCTTTGCATAAGTGCCGATAGCTTGCCTATTCACATTCCTATACACATACTTATACATTTCTGTATATGTACACTTGGGCTCACACAATTAAGTTGGCTTATTTTTTTACAAATTTTCAAACAACTTTTTCAGAACTTCCGAACATGTCCTTTATATGGAAGAAAATTCTCAACATCGTATGCAAAAAAATGTCAAAAATATAGGCTAAATTAGCATTAGCACAAACATCTGCATCTATAGTCAAGCTACTATTAAAGCAATAATGGCTGTGATGACTAGCGCGAAATGTGTGCAACGCTGAAAATCCAAAATGGACAGGCCAGATTTACTGGGTACCAAGGAATAGAGAGAGTTGGCGACCTTGTTAAGGCAGGCATCCGCTTGCCTAGGATGAGTTCGTCGAACATATATCTCTCACTCTCAGTTTCGAAGACGGAACTAGACGAGGAACTAACTCTGGAAGCACAGTCTATATCGGAAGCCTCGACCTCTCAAAGGATTATCAAAATAATGCCGCGATCTTGAAACACGAAAACTACCAACTTTATTTTATCACTCCTAAGGAAGAAATATAAAATATTGGTTGTCTCACTCCATGTCACGCAGGTATTGGTCCAGGGCGACGCGTTTAACTTATGCGAAGAAGAAATGGGTACTTTACAACACCTACTTTGTCACTGCACTGCTCTAAGCAGAACTCGTTACAAATGCCAGGCATCGTCATACTTTTTATCTCTAAAGGATAGTGCTGAAAATAGTTTAAAATGCTTATTAAGGCCCTTTAAGCCTCTCGTCTCATTTGAAATGGTGTTTTTAGGGTGTTTCTTTAAAAGCGTGTAAAACGGCACCGAAAAAAGATTTTTTATTTTTGTTTTCAGTATTTTATTTTTTGATCCATTGCAAAAAATGCAAATTTTTTTTTACCATACGAGGTTCGTTGAAAAAGATGTCAGTCTTCAAAAAATGGTCTTCACATGGGCGCTGGACACAGACATAGCTGGTTCTACTAAACCGATTTTGATGAAATAAAATGTAAATCACGTAGAATTGGTGTTGTTATTGTGTGAACTACGATCATTCGGGAAAAACAAATTTATAGTTTTTTCGGACTTGTAAAATAAAAAAAGTGCAAAAAACGGGTTTTCATCTTTGAACGTCCACCATTTTGTCAATTTTTGTTTTCAGATCGTAGTTCACATGATCACGACATTGATATTGAACAAGCACCTTTTTCTCTCTTTGATTTCAGACACCTTTGAGTCCCGAGATCCGTGTCGCCAGCGACATGCTTTTTTTTTTTGGAAGACAATTTTTTGAAGGCTGACAACTTTGTGAACGATCCTCGTATGGCAAAAAAAAATGTTTATTTTTTAACAATGGATCAAAAAATAAAATACTGAAATCAAAAATAAATCATCCTTTTTCGTTTTACACGATTTTAAAGAAACACCCAAAACACACCATTCCAAATGAGGCGGAGCCTTGAAACTCCTCAAGACAAGTATACGAACTATTTTTAACATGACTCCAACAACACTGGTAACTGTACAGACCCGTGTGGTGTATATGAGATCTATTAAGATCAACCAGATATACCTACATAATATACCTAACCAGATATACGTAACCTAACGCGATTTTTAAGCGACTTTAAGCTTACACTTTACTGTGCTCAAATTTAATGGGTTATAAAACGGCATACTCGGACGTTTTCTAAAAATTCTGATTAAAAAGTTGAAAATTTTGATGACAACCTTTTGATATTAATTCAATTTTTGTGGATTTTCTACAAAGTTTCGAACTTTGATTTATAAGGTTATTGTTATAAAAAAACACTATCGAAAAAAATTAGCATGAAAAATATTGCGAATATTGTACTAAATGTTAAATGGACTTAATTATGTGCGCTAAAGTGTACGTTATGTGCTCGCAGACTGGTAAGCAGTCATCATGTATCAACATCCTTGCTTCGCCGCTACTTTGCTCCATGCGACATTTTCCTTTTTACGCTTATTTGTTGTGTGAAAATGAAAAGGTTGAAAGATAGAAATAATAAAAAGCAAAAACGCAGCTCCACTCAACCCCCGTACCCGCTCGTTTTTCTCTACAAGTACCCTGTTTTTATGTCTACGCCCGGGTTCACATTAATTTAAAATGTACAAATGTGCCGGTTTGCGCATTTGATAGTCCACCGAGTGAAACGTCTTGCCTTGCCTCGTACCCATCGACCTTTTGATGTATGTCTGTATGTATGTATGTATGAATGTAGGCAAGTTGGTTCTGAGCATCAGCAGCCGCTTATCTACTGCTACATAAGTTCGAGTACTGGGTGTATGTTTATATTTAGGCTACATCGGCACTAACAACTCAACTGCCTAGTAGCCTACAAAACCAGCGGTATAAAAATTTAAAAGAGGATATAATGTTTAAAGTTTTCTGTAGCAAATTGTATGCCCCACATAAAGTGTATCAATGAATGTATACCACTACACACATATAAACATATTTCCTTCCTTTCCGTTCATACTGCCAAGTACTTACTATTTCCCATCTCATTTCCTTTTACATAATTTGATATGCGATACCTCCATTTATTTGCTTGTATTTATTGGTGTACTTATTTTCTTGTAATTTCCATTTCATTGCAGCTGCCAATACTATTTGAAAAGCCATCCATGGGTACCGGCATATCAGGGTGTCATCACATTTTTCGTTTTGGCCAATTTCTCATTAGCAACATTCATGGACCCCGGTGTCATACCAAAAGGTAGCTGTATAATAGCATTTGCACTTGTTTTTTTATTATTATACAATTGACTCTTTTCCCTCTACATAGCTTCACCAGATGAAGACCGTGAGGAGGAATTTCGTGCACCACTTTATAAAAATGCTGAAATCAATGGCATCACCGTAAAGATGAAATGGTGTGTGACTTGTAAATTCTATCGACCGCCACGTTGTTCACACTGTTCCGTATGCAATCACTGCATAGAAGTGAGTATAAGTGGTTATTTTATTATGGTTGCTTGGCGATGGTTGCTGGCTACATTTAAGTGGTTACTACTACTTTATTGCTTTGATTTTTATTACAGACATTCGATCATCATTGCCCTTGGGTGAACAATTGCATTGGACGTCGGAATTATCGTTTCTTCTTCTTCTTTTTGGTTTCCTTGTCCATACACATGTTAAGCATATTTTCATTATGCTTATTTTATATACTGAAGATAACACCACACATCAGGCAGACATCGCCCATCGTAGCGTATCCTTTTTAAAATGAAATGTGATTGATTATTTTCCACTTACTCTACCGCAAATATTAATAATGCGGGCTAAATGAGTTTGAATCTTGTATTAAAACAAGTGTTACAGTTGCAGCCGTACAGTGCGTATGATGAACATGGTTTTTCTATAGCAGAGTTGTTTTTGTAACGCCACAATATCTTCCTTAAAAATTGATAGGTATGCTGCCAGAGTGAAAGTCCTTGGCGACAAATCTGGATTGTTAGAGTCGACGGTCATGGGAGGTAGTTGTGAAGTAGGGATGTACATATGTATGTATGTTGTAACAGCCATGAGTCAAACGTACCAGTTCTGAACTAACTTATAATTCTAGTACAATATAATTTTATATTAGCTTGGGGAAAAACGAAACACATTATTTTTGCGTAAAATTCAAAACTTTATTTAACCCTTTGCGCTCGAGGCGCTTTTATGTCGGGTGAAGCAGGAACTCGAGAGTAATCTCACGCGCTCCCGCTTATTTCATGAATTCGTTATTGTTAACTTTCTTCGGATTCTGTACACAGTGTACTCCTCTAACGGGGTCGCTATCTTCATTACTTCTGTCTTCGTTCTCCTTGACAAGCTGTTTATGTAGTGATGTAATTTCACATTGATAACGAGCATAAACTTTAAATTGTTTGATCGATACTTTACGAGATTTCGATCACTACATCCATCTATCGAAAAAATTTTGTATTTCTCTTTCCCCAGTCAATATATATAAATCTTCTATAATTTTTCAATGTTATCAACTGGTCCTTTATTATTGGAAATTAAAAATCATCTTTTTTACCGCTTACACCTCATTGCACTCCTTCGAAACAGCTCGTTTCTTGGTTCAACCATTGGATGTCAATGTGAAACCTGCTCGACTAACCAACTTATGCATGTTCTCACCCAAGCCAATGTACCAGATACCAAGATAGCACCTATCGCTTCTACTTCTTTTCTTAGTATCAGGCTCTCTGAGCCAGAAGGAGAAAACAGTGGTTTAAGCTCTGCATAATTTGAAATTACCTTATTTTTGTCTTGGTTGGTTTGAAATGAAGTCTCTTAGATCCTACAAAAACTCACTGGGAAGCAAAAAAAAAAGGTTAATTTAATTCTCGAAAAATAATATTTATTTAGTTTGATCTATGGAAAGCCACGTGTTCAATAAATCACCAAGCGATTTGAGGCCATTCTATATCGTTCCCAAAACAATCGGTTCTTCGTTTCGCAGCGAGTCGAATTTATACCCGGCCAAATGCCATCACTCCAGCAGCATGCCCTAAACATTTATGGGCAATGATTATGCTATTACAACAACAACAGCTCATTCAATGTCTTGCAAATATATAACTATGTAAAATTGTTGAAAATATTTTTTTGTTTAGTTAATTCTCTCACAATAGCTTTGCCTTATTTCATTGTGCTCAGTTTTAATTTTATTCTATTCTATCACAGTTTGATTTGCCTTTTAATTTTATTTACGTATTTTATAAATTTTAATTTTTTTATTCTATATTAGTTTAATGTGATTTAGTTCATTTTTAAATTAAATTAAACTCGTGGTTTTCATAATTTTTTTATTTTATTGCTAATATGTTTTCAATAAATTTACTTAGTTTAATTTTGAATTTTTTTTATTATTTCATTTTGTTTGTTTCTCTTTCATTTTATTTAAAATTTAAATTTTTGCTAATGTTTTAATTTTTCTTTGTTTTATACAAAATTATTTTATTCTTTTTTATTTTATCTTATTTTACTTTTTTAAATTTAATTTTTATGTTACTTAATTTTTTTTTTTTATTTAATTAAATTCTTATTTCCTTCATTTTTATTTTATTTTACTGCTAATATGTTTTCAATAAATTTAATTTTAATTAATTTGAACTTTTGTATTATTTTATTTGGTTTATGTTTCATTTTGCTAAAAAACAATATTTTTGTGATTTTTTCAATTTACTTTTAAATATCTTTATTTACTTCTACTTTTAAATATTTTATTTTATATTGTTTTACTTAATTTTTTTTATGTTACTTAATTTTTTTATTTAATTAAATTCTTATTTTGCTTAATTTTTTATTTTATTTTACGGCTAATATGTTTTCAATAAATTTAATTTTAATTAATTTGAAATTTTTATTATTTTATTTTGTTCATGTTTAATTTTGTTAAAAAAAAATATTTTAGTGATTTTTTCAATTTACTTTTAAATATCTTTATTTACTTCTACTTTTCAATATTTTATTTTATATTATTTTACTTAATTTTTTTATAATTTTTTTTATGTTACTTAATTTTTTTATTTAATTAAATTCTTATTTTGCTTAATTTTTCATTTTACTTTACGGCTAATGTGTTTTAAATAAATTTAATTTTAAAATAATTTGAACTTTTTTATTATTTTATTTGGTTTATGCTTTAATTTGCTAAAAAAAATATATTTTAGTGATTTTTTCAATTTACTTTTAACTAGCTTTATTTACTTCTACTTTTCTATATTTCATTTTATATTATTTTACTTAATTTTTTTATAATTTGTTTTTTAATGTTACTTAATTTTTTTATTTAATTAAATTTTTGTTTGCTTCATTTTTTATTTTATTTTACAGCTAATATTTTACTAATTTTAATTGTTTTATTTTTTTTTTTGTTTTGTTTATTTGCCTTTCAGTTTATTTAAAAATTTTTATTTTAGCGATTTTAGTGTAATTTTACTTTGTTTTACTTCTTTATATTGTTAATATTTATTAATATTTTATTTTATATCATCTTACATAATTTTTTTTTATTTATTTGTTTTATGCAACTTAATTGTTTTTAATTTGTTTTAATTTTTATTGTGTTTCGATTTATATTTTCTTTTACTACTATTTTATGTTTTAAATAAATTTAGTTTTTTTATTATTGATTTTTTTTTGTTTATGTTTCTGTTTCTTTAAAATTTTTATTGTGGCGATTTGTTTTAATTAATTTAGTTATTTTACAAAATATTATTTTATTAATATTTGGTTTTACATTATTAATTTTGATATTATTATTACTTAATTTTTTATTTTTATTTATTTTTTGTTTTTTTTTTTTTTTGTGTTTTCATATGTTTTATTTAATGTCACTTAATTTGTTTTCAATAAATTTACATCTCTTTTAATTAAATTAAATTTTTTCTCTTTTATATTATATTGTTTGTTCATCTCTCAGTTTATTTATAATTTTTGTTTTGGCAAATTTTTTATTTTTATTTAATTTAATTTTGTTTTATATATTTTTTTAGTCTTTTAACTTTATTTGTTTTTGCCTTAATTAAATTTGAATTTTGTTTCATTTAAATTTTATTTTACTGCTAAATTTGTTTTCAATAAATTTAATGTTACTTAATTTGATTTTAACTTATTTTTTACCCTTATCGTTTTTGTATGTTTGTTTTTGTTTAATTTTTTGGAAATGTTTGTTATTAATTTAAATTTATTTCATCTTTTTTTTTTATATTATTTCATTTTATTTTGTTGGTTTATGTTTCATTTTATTTTAAGTTTTTAAAGTGCTTAATTTTTCTATTTTTCTGCTCCTAATTTTTTTGCTGTTGTATTTTCGTTCAATTTATTTTAATTTTGTTCCTTTTGATTTTATTTCATTGTATTGCATTATATTTCATTTTGTTTTATTCATTTATTTTTACTCTTGCATTGCTAGTTTCTGTTTTCTCAGTTAATTAAATTTTTTTCTTCTTCTTTTTTTTTATATATGTTTTTTTGTTCTTCTTTTAATTTTTCTATTTTTATTTTTATTTATTTTGTTGTATTTTACTTTATTTTATTTTATTTTATTTTATTTATTCATTTTATTTATTTTATTTTTGCACTTCTAAACACAAACATATATAAGTACAAAAAAATATATATTGTATGCCCACGCGCTGCTTTTAATATAAATTGGCATTCCTTAACTGATGCCTTTTGCGCCTCGACAGTATGGTGTTGATGGCCATTGTTATAATCCTAGCGATTCCGATTTTCGGTCTAACCGGATTTCACATGGTACTCGTGTCACGTGGGCGCACAACAAACGAACAGGTAACAGGCAAGTTTAAAGGCGGCTACAATCCATTCTCGCGTGGCTGCTGGCACAATTGCTGCTACACTCAATGTGGGCCACAATATCCCAGGTATGCGTACACATTAATCAACACTTTGCTTTATTAACTTATCTACGTTTCGTAATTGAAATACATTTTTCTTCTCGCACATCGTAATGCTGTTGTGGCTGTTGTTGACGTGCTAATGCTGACACCCGCGCATCGCAAAATAGTCTTCTTAAGCCAGAAAAATATGCAGCTCGTCGCTCCCATAAGGATGGTCAGGGTATTAGTGTTATCACCACCGAACGTCGCTCCAATCAGCAGAGCAGCAGTATGCGAGGCAATAGTACACCTGGAAATGCGCCGCGTTCACCGCGCGAAACGCTGAAAAACTATTACGATAGGGACAATCGACACACTCAGGTAAAGACTTATACGGACCAGGGCAATGGTTATAATCAACGGTCGGGCAGCACAACGCTTTATAGTAAGGTGGGTAAATTGATTACTGCTGGTTATTGTTGCGAATCGTTGCGAAACTATCTTTTGTAAAAACAAAAACAACTTTTAAACTTACTTTTTTTCTTCTTATAAGTATGTATACGTTGTGTTGTTGTTGATTTAATGTACCTACCAAAAAATGCTCGTACCTTTGAATGCACTTGTGTATGTATATATTTGATTTAGTAAATTTTATAAGAGTACTTTGGTGTTATAGTTTCCATTAAACAAACATAGTACAGACGCACTCACAATCACACCCCGACACACACACACTTGGTAAGCCATAATCGGTGGTTGGTTGTTGTGCATACATACATACATCCTACATGGCTGCATATGTAGTTGCATACATTTCTCATTAATTGCTTGCATTGTTTTTGAATGACGTGATACGTACGTACGAGTAGCACACTTTGATTCCATCAATTTATTCTAATCATTTACAATTTACTTTAATATATTAATTGAGTATTTGAACTATAGTTTCTTCCTATATTATTTCGTATTTTTTCACTTTGCTCTAATTGGTGATTGCATTTATATAAGTTTAATAGTGTTGTCACTGCCTGCCCGCCTGACTACGAGACAATATTGTTTTTTTTTTTTTGTTTTTTTTTAATAAAAATATTTTTTTATGTACAAATCGTTGTTTAAGTATATGAATTGAATACATTTTTATTTTAACTTATAATTCGGCACTAACGAAAGGGGTTTGCCCATAACTGCTTGCACACAATTAAAATATTCGCTATTCTATGTAGAGCATTGAAAAATCTTAAAAAAAAATAACTGAGCTGTAATTTTTAATTTGAATTGAGATTTCAGTCTTATACGAATTTTAATTTCATTCATTTTACCTTTTTATTTTCAAATGAATTCCAATCTAAATATTTTTCTTTACACACTATTACATGATTACAACCTAATTGATGATAAGATTGCTCATTTTCCGGCTTACTCACGAATTGAATAAATAAGTCTGGCATTTACAACTCGCGCCTTTCTTTCGTGCGAATAACTTTTCTTTAAACTTGAGAGTTGAAAGAGTACTTATTGTACTACTTGTATTGCTAGCTGCGTTCCTACCAGTTTTATTCCACTTTTGCTCATCACTTTCGTTCATTTCATTTGCTGCAGGAAAGGTGTCAAAGCTCGTTGAATGGGATCTACTTAAAATTTGGAAAACGTTGAACTCAATCTCGATTGTCGTCAGTACCGTTTTAAAGCTATTATTCCCATAAAATTTCGATCCTTATAGGCTTATGTATGTATGTACATTAAGGCGGGTCAATTTGTAGAAAACGATTCTTTCGACATTGCTCTAAGCCGATTTGAATTCTACACAAAATTTTAACAAAACAAGTCCATTAGAGCACAGTTCTAAGAGTAATTTAGTGTACCCCAAATTTAAGAAAGAAACTATCATCAAATAAGACGAAGTTAATATGAAGTTTAATATTTACTATACTATTATGAATCCAATTTTTTTTTTTTTTAATAAAAACCTCTTCTTGGGACTTTTTGATACCAATAATTTTAAAAAGTCCCAAAAACAAGTTTATATTGAAAAAATAGTATTCATAATATTAAGGTAAATATTAATCTCCATATTACCTTCGTATTATTTAATGATAGTCTCTTTTTTCAATTTGGGGGCTCGAAGTCGCACTTAGAATTACGCTTTAATAAACTTTTCTTGTTATAATTTTATGTACAGAGTCGAGCACTTGAAGTGTAACCAATTAAGAAGGTCATAAATTTAGTTTGTAAAATTACTTTTATTCAATTCAAACTAAACAATTTGTGAAAATAATACAAAATTAAGAATCAATTTACTTTTGCGCGATATCACCACCGTTTGCCTTGACTATAGCCGTTTGCCTTGACGAAACGCAAGCTGCCCGAATGTGACGGCGCAAGTCTGGTGAATCTTTTAGAGGACCTTGCTCTCCAAAATGGCCCTAAGAGAATAAACCATCGGGGTCGCATCTGGTGAATTTGAGAGTCATTGTGTGGACGTTATGAGCGTCGAAACGTTGTTTTTCAGCAATTAGTGGACGGTGCCGAGTCCTGGTGAAACGTCCATGGACTGCCACCGAAATGTTTGTCTGCCCACGGCTTCAAAACTAGCTCCAGAATACTTTCTTAACAATATTTCGCATTTACCTTGACACCAGGATCTATGAAAACGATTGAAGAGCGTCCATCTGCGGTTACAGCGCCCCAAACCATTACCTGTGGTGCGTGCTGCCTCCTGGTGGACAATCGATGACTCAAATTCTCGTACGAACGGTCGGTCAAATAAACCCCATCGTTTTGGCGAAGCATCTCCTTCGCTCTCTCAAGTCTGATTTGTTGGTGCTTTGGTGTGAGATCATGCGCCTTTTGGATCTTGTACAGCGAGACTTTGAGATAATTTTTCAGTTTGCAGTGGATGCTATGGTCAGATATTTTCAGTTCTTCCGCCATTTGATTGGCACTTCGTCAGGGATTTCGCTCAAATCGCTTCTTCGCTTTTTGAACCATTTCACGTGACGTTGCAGTCTTTTGACGTTTCACCTCCATGACGTTTCGCGATGCTACCAGTATCATTCTAACGAGTAATGGGGCGATAAACAAAAACTTTATTTACTTTACGGTGCTCGAGCTCACTAACAATCACTGGTTGTGATTTTCCAGCCAAATACAATGCAACCACACTATTATGTTTGCAACCCATTACTGATTTTCTTGTTTCGCGTTTACTCTGGGCAAAATGCTTCCGCGCGCTTGTAAACAATACTCTGGACTTTCATATAGCCAACTAACTGGCAGCTGGTGCCCGTGCATCTGAAGTTGGTTACGCTTCGAGTGTCGGACCCTGTAGAATCCGAATCGGCTTAGAACGATGTCGAAAAAAATCGTTCCATACAAATTGACCCGCCCTAATGACACTGATTGACAATTGTCCACAAAATAAAGAGAATGCCTGCATGAAAAATATGCAATGTTAAATTTTCAATAAAAATCGGTTTTATTTCAAAATATTTGACACAAAATAAATCACATAAGTTGCATTTATCTTTCCGTAGTTGACATGTTTCAATCAAATGTAAACAAAAATTAAAATTTCAATTTAAGTAAAACAAATTAAAAACTAATTTCACATAAAGATAGGAGGTGCTTTCCATTTCAATTCAACCGGGCTATTCGGGTCATGTTCTTCGATTTCGATGTTACTCAAATATGTTGCTCTCTGGTCAAAATAATTTCAAATTTTTTTCGAAATTTAATATATCAAAAAGTCTATTTTTTTTTTAACTTTTTCCAAATCAAGAGAACACCTCAAACTTCAATTGAGCTGAATGCCCAGTAGATAAAATGAGTTGTTTTTGAGTAAAAAACCTGTTTCGCACTTTTTATTTTTTGCAAAATAAAAAATCTTCAACTACGTTTTTGCAATTGTTTCTACATGAAATCGCTCGTGTAAGTAATGACGATCATTTTGAACCAAAAATTATTAAAATCGGTTCATTTTTGACTAAGTTATAAGCATTAAAAAAAAAATTTAATATCATTAAAAAAAACGATTTTGAGCCGAAAAACAAAATTACCGATAAATCTTGAAAACAAAATTTTCCGGGCGAACAAAAAAATACGTGTCTCATTATTTTCACCAGAGAGCAACATATTTGAGACATCGAAATCGAAGAACATGACCCGAATAGCCGGGTTGAATTGAAATGGAAAGCATCAGGAGTAGTTTTCATAATACAAGATTATTTTTAACTGTTAGCATAAAGTGCCTTGAAATCTTGATAGAACGAAGAAACTCTAAAATTTCATTGAATACCCGGTTTTTCGTGACATAGAATCATATGAGATCTTGACAACGTTTTAATGGGATTCCTATCCATGCATCTTTTACTACCTGCCATAAACCTTAAGCGTTGGTTGATTTCCTTGCTACAATTCCAATTGTACATTTTCGCCTTGAAACAAACTATCGAAAAAGTACTAAATTTCTAGCTCTGTAACTATTGTAAAAAAAATCTGTTTCGCCAGGAAATTCCTAAATCAAGATTAGAGTCAGTCTCCATGATTAAGTTCAATACAATAGTTTATATTTTCCATTTCGTCCAATGATTATTTCCAATCCTGAATATAGACACATTTTGTAGTGCTTCTATAACATCTTTTTTTGTTCAAAAAATATCCAAAATGTGTTGAAGCAAAGGAGTTGCTGAATGCTATGGAATAATCTACGTTTAAGTTGCGTTTGCTTCTTCATTATTATTTTCTACTGGTTTAATTTTAAATAAAAATAAATAATTCGATGTGTGATCTGTGCGTTTGGCTTTTCTGTTTTATTGAATATTCTTCTAGTAATGACAGCAGAAATATCTCAATTTAGAAGGAATTGAGCAGTGCAATGCGACTTTTATTTTATGAAACTTTATTCATATATGTTTGTATGTACAATATAATCAACGGTTTCATATTGTTTTGTAAATTGTAAATTGCAGTTTTTTAGACAAGCTTACAGTTTATTTTTTTAAATACCTTTATAGCACACATTATAGTTTTTCCAAAAATTCAGATTTTAATGAATAAATAAAAATATTTTAAAATGGTTAAAATTTTTTTTTCGAATTAAAACTAAAGAATCTAAATCAATTTGAACAAAAAAAAAAAAACATTGGGAATTCCACTAAGCTCAGATTCTCTAAGAACAAAAGATTTTTAAAAAAGACAAATGCTTCGGATTGTAAGGGGCTATCGAATCAATTGTATAAAAAATATTAAGAAATCAATATAAAGAATTTTGTTACAACGAAATGAGATTTCTTTTAAATATTCGAGTTTATAAGTTTTTTGTTTCATTAAGTACAATTGAAACTTTTTATGTTGTTTTGTTGCCAAATAATTCTTTTATGTTATTTATGTTTAATGAGATTAAAAGCCTTTAATTTTCTAAAATCTGCCTGTTGGTCGAAAATACAAAAATTAAATTACGAAATTTACATTTTTTCAACAAAAAAATCTGGCAGTACTGTGCACGTTGAACAAATTATATGTATACATGCGTGGCGCAAAATTAATCATTCGTTTTTTTAATAGCTTTTTTATTAAATAAAAAGGATTTTGCTTGCCTGTTTGTCAAGTTTGATTGACGTATGACGCCATTTGCGAAATTATAAGTTCGTGCGGTTTTTTTTCGAAATTTGAAACTTTATTGACGTAAAATGGTTACAAATTTAATATTCAAAATATTGTCCATCGCTTACTACTACTTTTTCCCATCTTTCTGGCAATTCACGGATTCCCTTTATGAAAAATTCGGTCGGTTTTGCCGCAATCCACGAATCGATCCATTTTTTGACTTCATCGTAATTACGGAAGTGCTGGTCAGCCAGGCCATGTTGCATCGATCGGAAGAGATAGTAATCGGATGGCGCAAGGTCTGGACTATACGGCGGGTGGGGTAGGACATCCCATTTGAGCGTTTCTAAGTATGTTTTGACCACTTGTGCAACATGTGGCCGAGCATTGTCATGTTGCAAAATAACTTTGCGGTGTCTATCGGCGTATTGCGGCCGTTTTTCTCGCAGTGCTCGGCTCAAACGCATCAATTGTCGTCGGTAGACATCCCCCGTAATCGTTTCATTCGGTTTCAGTAGCTCATAATACACAACACCCAGCTGGTCCCACCAGATACACAGCATAACCTTCAGGCCATGAATATTCTGCGCCGACGTCGATGTTGAAGCATGGCCAGGGTATCCATACGTTGCCCGACGTTTTGGATTGTCGTAATGGACCCACTTTTCATCGCCAGTCACAATTCGATGCAAAAAACCCTTTCTTTTGTGCCGTTGAAGCAGTTGTTCGCATGCCATAAAACGGCGTTCAACGTCTCTTGGATTCAATTCATACGGCACCCAATGGCCTACCTTTCGGATCATTCCCATGGCTTTTAAACGTTTGGAAATGGTTGATTAATCAACTCCCAAAGTTTTTGCAACCTCTTCTTGCGTTTGAGCCGGATCTTGATCGAGCAATTCCTCCAATTCGGTATCCATGAACTTTGGCGGCGCACCCTCGCGTTCTTCGTCTTCCAAGCCAAAATCACCACTTTTAAAGCGTGCAAACCACTTCTGGCACGTTCGCTCAGATAGAGCATGCTCACCATAAACTTCCACCAAGATACGATGACTTTCGGCTGCTTTTTTCTTCATATTAAAATAATGAAGAAGAATTCCCCGCAAAAACACATTATTTGGCACGAAATTCGACATTTTCAAGTGTGGTAAAAATATTGTTGTTTACGCTTCAAATAAAAAACTTATACTGACGTTTGTGCCTTACGACAGTAGCTCTCCAATGAATGTTTGGAAATGTGGATCGATGGAATAATAATCAAGTTACGCCATCTGTTGTAAAACCGCACGAACTTATAAATAGACCTATTAAATCTGCAGATATATTTATTTTTAAGCCAATGAACATATTTCACGGTTAATAGGCATTAAAAAAGGAAGTACAAGGAAACTATTTATAATAAATATTAAAAATTAAAATAAAACAAATGAAAAATCTATCTCAACAAATTTTGAAAATTGAAATTTTGAAAATGTAAAATCTATCTTAACAAATTTTGAGATTTTATTAAACTCAATTAGAACTCTAGTAATGGGAGCATTTCGAGCACGAAGAGATTTTGAGAGACGAACATAGAAGAACTCCGAACTACGAGCTCTGGCCGGAATATTAAAGAAAATTCTCTCAAGAAACACCGGACAGTCAACAGCTCCAGAAATGTTTGGCCTAGCTGCTCCTGCTATTTGTGGCGTGCGTCTTGGTGTTGTACCTATCCGATAGGGGGATTAATTGTGCGCCACGTTGTACATATTATGTTGGGGAATAAGTTCCTAGCGTTTTTACTGAATAATTATTACAATAAGTTAATCAATTATATATTCGCCGTATTCAACCTCTTCCCCCCTCGCGACCAATTTGTTGATGCTGCTCCGCCAAAAATAGCCTGGCCTGCTGTCAAAGAAGTTGTTGAGCCAGTTTTTAAAGACCTCTTTGTTAACGAATGTAACGCCCTTCAAAGCCATATGAAGGCAGGGTGCGGAAAAACCGATTACGGAAAAACCGATTACGGTTTTTTCCGCACCCTGCCTTCATATGGCTTTGAAGGGCGTTACATTCGTTAACAACCTCGGTGCGAGGTCTGGAGAACACGGCGGATGCTGAAGGGCCTCACATTCGAGCTCTTGGAGTGCGACTTTGATGACTTGTGCAACATAGGGCCTGGCGTTGGCGTGAAGTAGTATGGTTTAACCATGTCGATTAGGTCTTTTCAGTCGAATAACCTCATTCACGCGGTGTAGCTGGGCAATGTAGAACTCCTTGTTGATCGTGGCATTCTTTTCGAGCATTTCCCAGTGCACCATACCCACCCAATCCCACCAAACACATATTATGATCTTCCTTGGATGAAGATCCGGATTGACTCTCGGCTTTTGCATGTCTCCTGAAGCCACCCACTCCTTTCTTTGCTTCATATTGATGTATAAGCATGATTTCTCATCTCTCCTCACGATTCTGTACAAAAAGCGCTGTTGCTCGATGGCGGGCGAGATGCTGAGAAGGAATTTGAAGGCGACATCTTCTCCATACACGTCGCAAATGTCCCGTGCGGTTTCGGCAACATTTGACCTCTATTAAAAGCAAAGAAGAGCAGGTGCCGAAAATGTTGATTTTTGCCTCCTGGGTATTCCATTTCTAAGCCTCAAAGCTATTAAAAAATTAAATAACTCAAAAATACAAATAACATAGTTTCGTAAAGCAGAAAGCGTTCTATCGAATGAATACTTACTCAATGCCAAACGACAAACAAATTGTTTTAAAATAAAAAAAAAATATATAAAAACGCTATGAACTTATTAACCAACAAATACATATGCACGCACCTGCATATCTTTTTTCTGCACCATATTATTGAGTTGCCGATGTCTTGCAAATGCAATAAATTTGGAAAGAAGCTTAAATTCAATAAATTAAATTTTAAGCACAAACTCTACTTATAATTTTCTTCCATTTGTTTAATAGTTTTCTTAATATTTTCTTTTTTATATGTTAAAAAATGTGTATTGCATATACATACATACATTTTAGTTCGAATATTTTTAAAGTACTTCTTAATTAATATAGATAAAAAACATCAGTTAAAAAGCTAATTTAATTTTATTAAAAAAAAAAAAATGACAAAATATAAAAAACAAACTCTTCCTAATAAAATTACGTAGAATTTGTTAAACCTCAAGTGTAAATTTCCTACGAAGTGTTAGAGTCGTTTTCTCATCTTACCAATAGAATACACTTTATTAACCGACACCATAAATTGTTCCTCACTTTAAAGTGCCCTTTGTCTCTTTCGTTTTGTTAGCAATCCGTTAAACAAAAATTTGTCGGTTTCGAAACTACGGCAGGGCAATGAAATTTGAAAATTACAATTCGAACTTACTTCACTTTGAACCTAGCTACAAACTTTTAAAGTGTAGGTATATCAACTAGCTTTTAAATATATCGCCTCGAAAATTTGATAAGCGCTTGAGCGAACTAAAAGGTGTACACCGTCACTATAAAGTAGCCTGTATAGTTAGAAGTTAGTTGGAAAACGGCCCTTAGAGCAACACGTTGCAATGTTCTGCTGAAATATCACGTTTTTCTTCGGCAAAATACTCTGCTTATGTTTAATTTCATCGGCTAATCAGTTCAATAATGGTGCCTAATATTTCCCTGATATAATTTTCAAGTTTAATTTGCAACCCATAAAATGGTTACCATAATCTTTTCAACCGGTCGAGGTAGCCTTCTCGGAGCACTCGAGTCCATCTCAGCACACTGTTTTAACTGTTTCTTGTGCAGTGAAAGCAAACGCAGCACTCAACAACAACTACTTCCGGCTAAAAAAAACCCGCGCACGCCACGGTCGTGATAAATTTTACCACCAACTTTTTAAATTTAATTTTAACTAATTTTCAAGATATTGTTCATTCTTTAACAAAAGCCATATGAATCAAAGTTCCAAACTTTCTATGCAGCTCAAAAAATTGCAGCAAATTTTCATAAATATTTCCTACGTTTTAACCAGAATTTTTAGAAAATTTTTAATTATGCAATTTTATAAAAATAAATAAATAATTGTCGCGTACACTTCTTTTGGGTGTTTACCCAAGCTCCTCCTCCTCTTTGTGGCGTGGAGGTACAACTTTTTCTATCATTTTGTTGTTTGATGCCTGAGGTTTCCAACCTGGACAGTACCGAAAGGTAGTCACGCACCCACCCATCCGGCTACGGCGACCGCAAATAGTAACTGTTAAAATAATACTTATTTTTTTAGGCTAAATAACAAAAAACTTGGTACGAAGCGATTCATCCTAACTTCTAAATTTCTCCAACAAAAACTAGCTACACTATGATTCGCGGTGCGGAAAAAAAGTAAATTCCGATTTTATATGAAGATCTGCCAAGTATTTCTTTTGAATATCTTACATAAATCTAACATTTATTTGATTTTTACTATTGTCAGCTTTGAATTTTTGGTTTTTTAAAGAGCAATTGAATTTTTGTGAAATTTCTACTTCAAACTTAAGGGGTTAAATACGACCAGTAGCGCCAAAAATGCTCTAAAAGAAAAACTGTTTTTAGAAGGGATAACAATAGAAATAAATATAAAAAAAATGTATGCATTGTTTATTAGTACTTATACTTAAAAAAAAAAACTACAAAAACTACAAAACTTAGTATATAAAGAATCACGTGACCCAAAGTACGATGAAAAACAAGTTGCCCCACGGTCTGCATCATTTCTCCTTAAAATGTTGATGAATCTATAAAAACAAAAAAAAATCTTGTAAAATAAAATTGTAATTATAGTTTGTCGAGTCGGCGTTTTGAATTTCGAAAAATTTTGCAATTTGCGGCATATTAAAAATAAATTATGCATTTTACGTCATAAATATCACACTTTAATTATGTTTATAAAATTTTTCAATAAAAATATCAAAAATCAAATCTATAGAGAAAACACTTTCGAACATTAAAAAACCGCATCAATAAATATTAAAAACTGTATGAATTATCATGAAGACCGTGCCGGAAAAAGTAGTTTCGAGAAAAACGAGTTTAAAGTTTGAGGTACAGGAGCGCGCGGACCGCTCTCTACCTAGTTAATGGGCTGTAGAAGCTATAATATTGGGAATTTGCGCATGAAATTTTCACAGTATATTCTTAAGATATGATGCTATATTTTCGAAATATCGAAAAAAAAATTTCTTTTTTCGGTACAATTTTATAATAAAAATTGCTTTAAAATTGTAAAAACAAAAATTAACTCAACAAAGATTAAAGAATGGGCACGAAAAGACTAGTCGATTGTGTTTACTCATCACTTGCGGAAAACTAACTGTTAAAAAAAATAAATACACATATTCATAGTGTTTGTTGTCATTATTAATCGGCGTACTCCCATCTCGTAACTTCTACTTATTCTTTAAACTGTGTAAAATGAGTTGGCAGAGAGCGGCAGATACCGTAACAAAAACTGATGTTCATCGCCTGATGAGAGAAGTCAAACCCATGATGGAAAGAATAATGAGATGGTGTCTATCATGGTCGCAGCAAATTTGACAATTAGTGACGTCGTATTAGCACCGGTATGGCCAGATTACCATTTTCGTAATCTTGTTTGTTATTTAGTCACGAAGTTTCAGTTCTTTCTTCATGGTTTTCTTCTAATTAAAATGTCATGTATATAATTTTATAAAATATACATTTTTTTTTAATTAGTTCAATAATTAACTCAGTTTTATTTACCTTTACTTTTTTTAACATCTGGTCGCACTGCCCGCGATTGCGATTATTGTTGGTGTTCTTCTCCTTTCAGCAGCCAAATCTCTCCCTCGCTACTGCAGTGTTGCCTAGCTTTGGATAAAAAAGCACTAAAATTCCTATTTAAAGAAAATAAAATACCAAATTTTAATTGAATTACTTAAAGAACTTTGTATGCGTGGCAAATTATCTTTAAAATGTGCGTTTTTTAACTAAATGTGTTATGGTTATGTACAATTTAATTTATGAGTTTTTTGTTAAAAGAAACTCTTTTGTTAAGGGAACTACTTTTTTGCTATATTTCAGGTTATGTAGCAAGATAAGATGCTCTTTTTGTAAAAATGTCGTTATGGTTTCTTCCGTATTTTCTGGTATTTTGTTGCTTATTTTTACTATAAATGCCCTATGTACCACTAAGGATTGAGGACCACAGGGAATTACACCTCTATGGTTTCAATTCACATTCAGTAAATTTAAACGCTTTTTAAAATGTGTAAAAAGGTTTTCAATGTTACGAAGCGTTGAGAGAAGAAGATTTAATATTATAACATAACCTCAAAAGGAGAAAAAATTAAATTTTCTCTTTCAAAATATCAGATTTTATAAGAACCAACAAATTCTCATTAATACTAAAATCTTCTCATAGTGACCTTTTTTAACCTTCTTTTGTTTAATAATACAGTTTTTTTTTTTACTTACAGTTTCGGTAGCTTTAAATTAAAAATAAGAAACAAACACCAAACTTAAAAATTTTCGCATTTTGAGTATAAAAAAGCACTAAATTTATTGCGAAGAGCAAATGGTTGGCAACACTGCACAACTCAGCTAATGCGACGTCACGCACTCTCTGATGGGCGCAATCTTGTTCTATCATTCTTCAGTCAAACTTAAATTACGCCATTTTGTTTAATACAAAGGGAATTGATATGAGTTTTTCGTTTAACATCGTACATTTAATAAAGAAGGAAATAAAATAAAAATTGTTTTGATAGCTTATACAAATTTTTTGTTATAATGATTTTCGCCCGACCAATATTTTTCGTGTCCATTTTTAAGAATTAGGTTAAAAATTGATAATTAACCCTTTGCCTTAAAACAGCATATGGGAATCGTGATCCTACGTCCATGCCATGAGAACCTCGTGTTAGACACGTGATGATTTTTTCTAGCCAAAAGTGAGAACCTTGTATCAAATACGAGATTGTTTTTACGCACGATAAACGCTTTCATTGAGAGTGGCACACACAATCGTCGCTTGATTCACAAGGCAAGGGGTTAAGGGCTGATAAAAAATGTATAACACAGTTTCAAGGTTTACGACCTACACCTGGTTGCTTCAAATGTGCAAAACCAATGTGCCACCATATATTTATTGCGATTTTTCGAACTAATGCCGCATTTTCCGCTATGTCACAGTTCTATTTGAAAGAAAAAAAAAACATATTTTGTTTGATTGCCTTTCTATTTGATATATTTTTCGATAATTTGAAGTTGTTTTTTTTTTGTTTGTTTTGTTTTTGCATGTGCAGTTTCGTTGAATTTTCTCTCCTTTGTAAATGTATGTATGTATTTAGTACGCCACCATTTACTATCACTAATTATAATTTTTGAATGAATGCACTATCGTAATGGTATGCTATCATATTAGTTAGACAAGCTCTATATTGAAATTGGTCAAAAACAAAAAAGCAAAACAAAACTCTACACTAAATGCAAGCACCGAAAAAGGTAAAAAAAAAATTCTATTCTAATAATTCATTTTTTCTATATATTTTGCGAAAATACATTCTATTATTATTCATATACATATATTTGTTCTTACAACAACTTTTTGGAAATGATTTCTCTTTAATAAAAGTATCTACTCTTCATGTCATCCGTTTCTTATTAAGATTTCCATTGCGATTTGCAAATTTCAATATATTCTAAATAACTTAATTTGTTTGTTGGTAATTTGAGCGATTTTTACTCGTATAAATTCCGTAATGATTTCATCATTCATTCAATTCGCATTCACCCATCGAAAACTCATTTCGTTCTTAACAACAATACAGTTTTCATTCTCATTGTTTGTCAATGATTTGTTTCGTTTTATTTATCTTTATATACACGTACAAATAGACATTTTTCGTAGTTTCATACATAGAGGGGTGATTGATTATCAACTTCTTTTGCGAATTTTAATTTTTAGTCCTAACCGCCTTGGCTCTCCAATTTCTAATTATTATTGACGATAGATTTCCGCCTAATAACTTGAAGGACAATTTCGTTTTCATCAAGTCTTGCTTGGCTAACATCTGATTATTAAATACATAAATAACTAATTGGCGCATACACCACTGTTAGGTGTTTGGCTGAGTTCCTTCTCCTATTTGTGGCGTGCTTCTTGATGTTGTTTCACAAATGGCGGGGCCTACAGTTTTAAGCCGACGCCGGATGGCAAATGGCTTTTTATGAGGAATATTTTCATAGCAGAAATACACTCGGAGGTTTGCCATTGCCTGCCGAGGAGTGACCGCTATTGGAAAAAACTTGTTCTATAATTTTGCCGTTTCATGCACGCAGATTCGAATCTATGCATTCCCGAATGGTAATCACGCATGAACCCATTCGGCTACGGCGGCCGCCAGCTACTGATTATTGTGAATATTTTAGAGAATATCTCTCAAAATCTACATTTCAGCCTACTTTTGTTTACAATATTTAAAAACGTGAAATTTTGCGGACCCTAATAATATTTTTGACTTTATCATACCAGTATTTTTTGAATACAAAATTAATAATAAATATCGCTTAAAAAAGGAGATCAGCTACCAAATTTTGCCAAACCTTTCTGTGAGAGTATATATTTTGCTCAAGATATTATAAAAAAAAAACAAAACCCTCAAGCAGACTGCCAATTCAAAGCGAGTTTAATATACTTTCTTGTTCTCAGGTTTCTGGTCCCCTCATGGTTATTCAACAATCTCCATTCCATATGCTCCTCTCCGTAGCTGAAATATTTGCTTCGAATTGAATAGCAAAGCGAATGCAGTGATAATAAAGAACAAGCGAGTTCCTTACTTTTGAGTGGGAGTTACAGAGAAATCAAGCTCTTATTAACTTGATTAGATCGTATCCATTGTATAAAAACCTTGAATGCTCGGCAATTCAGCAGCAAACTTGAAATAAGGGTACTTTGATTTTTTTTTGTTTCGGGTACCATTATAAAATTGGGAGAAATTGTAAGGCTGATTTTCATTTAATATACATATAAATTAGACAACTTCACTCTGGTCCACTAATGACTGAACTGTACCCAGGTAGACTAAACATTTTGGCTAAGTGGGATTAAAAAGCATGCAAGGTGTGACTAATAAGTAACGAGGCTGACGATGCATTTTGATTTCATACATATTTACATATTAATTCTTTATTTATATTAATACTCCTCTCCTATATCCCTACAGTCCTACGTGCGAGTCTCGCCCAGTGTCCGTAGCAGTGTTAGAAGTATTCTTCTGTCAACTCCTTTAGGACGCCTATTGTTATCGCAGTTTTTTGCACAGCTTCAATGCACTCGAAACTTCTTTTAATCCAGGTTGCAACTTAGGAGGCAAATACCATAGAAGTAACTAGAAACAATTGGATTGACAATGCAGAATGAGCCAGCACTTTGACTTGATGGGACTTATATTCTCATACATATATGGGCCGTTTTTTTATGCTTTCACCGAGTTTAGCAGTACGGTGAATGTAGCAATATTAACTAACAGTGAAGGCGCGCAAGCCGATGAACATAAAAAAACAAGCATCGTAATTTACTCACTCTAGATTTTTTTAACTGTCGGTTAAGTTAGGCTCTTCAGTTTAGGATTATAAGTAAAAGAACACGGTTCGTCGCATTTTCTTTTCACAAAATGTGTGCTATTTTCAATGTCATTCAAGCTGTCAGTACAAACATTTTTTCGAGTTTCTTGTTGTTCAAATTTTAGGCACCCGTTTTTTTTTTCCTTGTTCACTCCTCTCGGGAGCATAGGGCCTCGACAAGACTCAGTCCTGCGTTGGTTTCGTTAATCTATTTATTTTCTGACAGGGTAGGTGATTAGCCTGCCGCCCTGCACCTTTTTGTACACACAATAAAATTTTTCCGGCGAAAAGAAAGAGAAAAAACTCAAGCACCTGTTCGGTAACTTGGTATACTAATTTGTTTATAGAAGCGCGAAGTGCTGCATCCGAATCGAAAAAGAGCTTGAGAACTTAAAATTTTAATAGAAAACAGAAATATTGTTGGAAATAATTTTTTTTTGTTATAATCTGGTAGATAATTTCATCGCATTTCTTTTTTTGAATTTAATAACCGGCATACCCTATGATCAGAAAGTACCGGAAATGTTTAAATAAAACTAAACAGAGTTAAATTTCAGGCAAATTTATTTTATCTCCTTCAAAATATGACCCGTCTGAAGAAACACACATGTGCCAAAGCTTAACCCAGTCCTCCATGCACCCCTGGTAGGCCGACGAAGCGATGGCCTTCAGCTCCTTCGTCGCATTCTCTCCTCTATCAACTGAAATCTCCTTCCACGAAGGGGTAACTTTAACTTGGGAAACAAAAAGAAGTCGCACGCGGCCATATCAAGTGAATGTTTGCACGATGGTATTTACTTGGTGTTTGGTCAAATAATCCAGCACAATTTGGGCTCGGTGCGATGGCGCGTTATCATCATGCAAAATCCAAGAATTGTTTGTCCACATTTCCGGCCGTTTGCGACGTACAGCATCTCTCAAACGCTTCGAAACGGATAAATAGTAACAGATGTGTGTCTTAGAGTTCTACCAACATAAGAAAAAAATATGGGCCGGCTCCCACGTGCGCGATTCGTTTAAATTAAACATTCCCGGTACTTTTTGATCATAGGGTATGTCCGCCGCGGCTATAAGTTACGTATTTTATAGACACGTAAGCCAAGATCTGTACGTAAAATGTTCCACGTAGTAGAAGGACAATGACGACCAGCAAGTGAAGAATGATTTTTTTTTGCAATGTAAATTTCCACACAGTTTGCCATTCTCAGCTGTCAAACCATAGTTATCGATATCGATAATTCTCATGCTGCTTAAAAAACACGCACGCAGCTTGCATATTTCTCCCGTGACAACGCCAGTCTCTCTATTTTATGACCGCAACTCGATCATAATTACAGTAGTTTATAGGAAAAGCGGAAGTCGACATGAAGCGGAAGGTGGAGAAAATCCTATAGCCAAGTCAACGTACTATAAGCAACAGTGCGCATTGCCAATTTGAAAGCGATTTATTTCTTATTTATTTAATTTTAATCTCAATGAGGGCGAATAGTATCTGTAAAGCTTAGCCGAGCTCTCTATCGTTCAATCATAATTCAGAAGCCAGGATGTTTTTCAAGGACTCTTACTCTGCTAGCCCTCAGCCTGTATTATTTCACGGTCTTTCGAAAGTATTTAGTGTTCCTTACCAATAGGGTGACCTATTTTGCAATCAGTTGCATTAATGTATATCCAGTGATCAAAAGAAAAAAAATGTTTCTATAAATGCCTGCAATTATGTGGAAACTGTGTTACAACGCCAAATTTAATCGGTTTAGGACCAAATATATATATATATATATAGTATATTTACTTCTTCCTGAAATGCGCTCACCCTAAATTCGGTGGTCCCCAAATGCCAACAACAACATGCTCATTCAATTCCATACTCCATACATGAAAACTTCAATTGAACTCAACAAATTCACTGTCATAATTTACATGCCTACATACCTACATACATATTTTATGTTAAATATTTCACCTCAAACCGCTGCTTCCATGTTCTTTTTTTTATTAGTTCTCATGCAATTTCGATTTGAATTAGTGTTAGCTTTATACGTTCTATTTTACAAACGATTTCCCATTGTCACCTAACACCGCGCCTTTCTGCGCTCCTCCCCCTCGTTTAGCTATCGCCTGGACGTGAATGTTCGGATACGGACATGGAGCCGCAAGCATCGCAGAGTCAAGATTGTGAACCCACACCGCCACTGCAACGACACAATTCGACAAATTTCTACCTGCCCCAAGTGGAGGCAGGAATGAGCAATTTAAATAACGGTGGCATAGCAACTGGCGCCGGCATGATGCCCAACGCTGGCGGTGGAGGTGGTGGTGCCATTGTTGCACCAGGTGGAAATGGTGGTGATTCGCCACGTCACATGCGCATGTATCATCCGCGACACAGTCCATTGGCGCGTCAGCGGTAAGTTGGTTTGTTTTTTTGCAAATTTCCGATAGGTAAAAATTGTACAGCCCTTGAAAAATACTTAAGAACGTTACCGAGTTCTCTGCATTTGAAGCTTTTTTCAATGAAATCTCCTTAATGTTTTGCATATTAGGTTTTATTTTATAAATTTAAAATGTTTTCAATCAGTAATTAGTCTTTTTGTGTAAGAAAAACATACATTTTTTACTTCTTGTACAAAAGGTAATACAATTTGAAAATCTTTGAGAAAAATACTTAAGAACGATTCAATATAATAGTCAAATCTTAAAAATTGCAGCCGATTGCCGCTTGGCTATGGGAGTAAATATTTACTTTCTTGACGGTTCATACGGTTGTTTCTTTGATTTCGGCTACCTCTGCTTGGAACACACTGCAGTGTTTCGGTAACTTAAATTTGAGTGTGATGAGGAACTCCTCGCAGAATACTTTTCCGCCAACCCTTCCTTCCAACTTCGAGCCATCCCTGAACAAGTTCACCAGGCCCTGTCGCCAAGTGTAGCCCCCGTCCACTCCTCCCCTGTGTTTCTTTATGATTGGTGAGATGAACTTGGGTGCGAATGCTGAATAAAATACAATGCCACTGATTTTGAGTCTAGGATATGTGCTCACGCGGATGTGTCTGTCAATTCGGCGTTATCGTTGCAATGCTGTTATCAATGGCTTCTCCGTGCCAGTAGACCGTGAAGTCATGTTTCTGTCAAACGAAAAGCAACAGTTTTTTTTCGTTATTGGTTTTTCCTTGTTGAACAAAAAATTCTCAATGGATGTCCTGCGTACCTGTTTTGAGAATCTAACGATCATTTCCGATTATTTCAGCTTGGTCTGTCTTGTTGACAAGACGAAGGTGATGAGACTGGTAAATAAGTTGGGTGAGTGTGCGGAAATTGCAGGTAACCCTTTCAAAACAATGGGGAAATTTACTTTTCTCGGCAGCAAAGTTGCACCGGGCGGTGGCACGGATACAAACGCTCCCGAATCGAAAAAGCCAGAGGGGCACCCCGAATGTACTCTGTATGGCGAAACAACAACCTGAGTTTCAGTTTAAAGGTTAGGCTCTTTAAGTCGAATATGCTGTCGGTACAGTTTTACAGTAGCTGTATCTGGAAAATCACCACCGCTATAGCCAGTCGCTTACAAGTTTTTGACAACCGCTGTCTTATCCATCTTAGAATTTTCTGATCAAAAATAATGCCAAACAAGGAATTGCTCGATAAATCAAACACGGGGTGCTATACATTTGGATTAGAAGACAGAAATGGAAGTAGATTGGTCACACTTTCCACTCACAACGAGAGGAAGAACGTCTGGCAGGCCAAGGGAAACTGGGAAAAGAACTGTGGATCGCGAGACGGCTCAACTCGGGTTAAGCTGGAAGCAGGTGAAGGCGTTATCCAGTAATTGGACGAGATGCCGCGTACGTGTTGTTGGTCCCCTATGTCTCGCTAGGAATTCAAGGAAACAATGATGGTAATGAACGATCATCCTATCAATCTGCCGGGTAGTATTTCGCGATTTCTTTTTTTCTCGAAGCATTTTCCGTTGTTTTATACTTCAAAGCATTAAAAACCCTCGTTTTTGAAATGTTTGAAATTGTGTCTAAATAACACTGTATGATAATCTGGTCTTTGGCAACTCTATGATTGTTTTTCGCAGATCTAGGGTACAATTTTTTCCTTTCGACATTATTGAATATTTTCAACTAAAGTACGATAAGTGCGCGAGGAATACTTCTTCCCTTAATTGGCGCGATAACCGCTTTCGCGATTTTGGCCGAGTTTAACAAAGCGCGCAGTCGTTCCTTTCTCGTGCTAACCGGCGCCAGTTGGACACACCAAGTGAAGCCAAGTCCTTCTCCACCCGATCTTTCCAACGCAGAGGAGGCCTTTCTCTTCCTCTGCTACCACCAGCTGGTACCGCATCAAATACTTTCAGAGCCGGAGCGGTTGTATCCATTCGGACGACATGACCCAGCCAACGTAGCCGCTGGATCTTTATTCGCTGCGCTATGTCTATGTCGTCGTCAAACTCATACAGCTCATCGTTCCATCGCCTGCGATATTCGCCGTTGCCAACGTGCAAAGGTTCAAAAATCTTACGCAAAATCTTTCTCTCAAACACTCCAAACGTCGCTTCATTGGATGTGGTCATCGTCCCAGCTTCTGCGCCATACGTTAGGACGGGCATGATGAGAGCGCGGGAGGAATACTCCAGATATTTTATTTTTTACTTACTTACCATTTAAAATATAAAACAGAAAAAAATTCACAAAATTTCGGACAAAGAACAAATCGTTCTTAAGTATATTTCTCACAAAAATATCAGTGATCCTACTGAAACACAAACAAATCAATGCGAACCCTTCAAGAGAATTAGATGTATGGTTGACAACGCATCGTTCTTAAGTATTTTTCAACGGCTGTATATACATATTTATATATACATATACATTTTTTTTCACATTTATATTTGTTCTTATTTCAAAGCGGTTTGGAACCACAACGCGGCTATAATCCCGCCGATCCACTCTCGCCCGATCATCCAGCTCATCCGAGTAACCAGGGCGCACAGCAACAACGCAGTGGGACAACTGCAACGCCCACAATGCAGCAACGAATAAAACCGTTGGGTGTGGCGACACCACTCGTGATGGCAAGTCCAGTTAGAAGGTGAGTGTTTAACGTAGTCTTGGCCGCTTAAACGATGTACCTACATGAACTTCCATATACGTGCGCATATGTGCGCGCGCACGAGTGCAAGTGCTAATACGAGTGCGAAAGTACGATTGCAAATGCAAAGTGCCAAGCCAGAAAGGATTGGAAAGAATGCAATTGCAACGGCAACTGCAGCTGCAACTGCTCTCCAGTGGCTTTATTGCGCTCTACTAGTTCACGCTATAATTTCTAATATCTGTCTACAATTATCTGTTATAGTAACTACTATTACATTTCTCAAAATGTACGCAAACAAATGTCAATGAGTACTTAATACCTGCCTTCTTCGTATGTTTTCCAACTCAAAATTGCTACTTTTGTTTAACCACAAAATTTGTATGCGCCTTAAAAATGTGTGAATCAAAAAGAATACTTATTTACATATTTAAGCCCTACCTTTATATTCTAGCAAGTATATGGCATAATTTGCTTTCAGTTCCTTTCGTCAAAATTAACACATAATGAGATGTTTTTATAATAGTTTGCTTTCGATTTTGTGAATATATTTTGATTTGTCTATTTTTATTTTCGTTTTGCATTGAAGATGGACATAGCTGGAATTAGCGACTCTTAATTTATGCCAATGCGAAATGCAAAATCGGTAAATAACAAGAATTTAAAGAAAAGAAAATGTTGCTCTAATATAAATTAACGTCGCCAGAACGCTTTATTCGGCATACGCTCAGATAGTTTGTATTTATTTCAAATGAAGAACCAAAATAAAACTAAATAAGCCATTCAATCCAATGAATATCATGAAATTTTTCAAAAAATCAATTTGATGCATTTTTGCAAGCTAAATATCGACGACTTTTGAAAAAATAAAATTATTTACTTATTACCACTTTCTTTATAAAAAAAATATTATTTATTTTATTATTGTATTGTACATATTATTTTTCATTTTATACTTTTTTATTCGAGTTAAATTTATAATCTGTCTTATTATAATACAGTAGGAAAACAAAAAATAAAAAAAATAAATAAATAATATTGGGTATGGAAATAAGTTTCCGTCCTTTCTTAGCCAAAGTTACGAATTATTTAAACAACTAAGTAGTACGTGATATTATGTGAGCTATGTGCCATTGGAAGCTACAACTTTACTCCATCTTTCAGGCCGCATTCCTCTGACGAAAAATTCGAGTTCTTTTGTCTCATCCTTCATTGAGCCAGTTTGCGATGCTCTCGTAAGAAGTGAACCGCTCTCCAATAAGGGGAGCATTGATCGGAACAGATGGTAATCCGAAGGGGCAATGTTTGAGGAATACGGCTTGTGAGACTAGACTTCCCAATTCAGTCCTTCTAAATATTTCTGGACCGATTTAGTAACGTGTGGCCTGACGTTTTCATTCAGCAAAAATAGTTTGTCATGTCTACCGTTCCATTCCGGCTGCTTTTCTTTAAGAGCTCGATACAAATGCATTAGCTACAGTCGGTAACAATCGCCAGTGATGATTTCAGATGGTTCAAGGTGACATAATAGATGACACCCTTCTGATCCCACCTTTAACCTTTGAAGCATGAATATTTTTTTTTCACTGTCGACTGACTTCCCGCAAATACGATAAAAAATTATCTTTTCGCTTCGAACGAATGTAAACTACTGCGATCGAGACCTCACATATACACCTTGAAATCACCTTTTTTACGAAGGCGGAAACTTATTCCTATACCCAATAAATAAATATAAAATAAATAAATAAGTAACAAATAAGTAACAAATAAAGTAAAAAAATGTTAAAGCGTTGCTTGTAGCTAAGATAGAGTAAAGTTGGACCCTAATTGATTGAGTCTAGGATTACGACTATTTTAATTTGAGTTTCATAATTCTTTAGGATTACTGTAATTTCTTATCGTATAAATCTTAAGATAAAATTACTTAATTTTGGGTGCTACAAAGGCCGCGAGAAGTGGTGTTTTTCTTATCGCACCAGTGATGCCCATTGAGATTGACCTGTGTATACTTTGTCTCCTTCCTCTTTCACCAAACTTCCGCAACATATATCAGGATTGCTTTATAAATCCAGATGGTCATTGATATTTGCCCCGTCAGCCAAATGGATTGATGCGTGAGTAGCGTTCAGTAGTACCCAAGTTTGAAATCTCGGTGATGAAACAGTAAATTATACAAAACGTTTTCTTCCAATAGCGTTCGCTCCTCGGCAGGCAACAGCAAACCTCCGAGCGTATTTCTGCAATGAAAACGCTCTTCATAAAAAAACCATCTGCCATTTGGAGGCGTCATAACAAAAAAAAGTAGATCCCTCCATCGGTGGAAAATTATCAAGATGCACACCACAATTAGGAGGAGGAGCTCAGCCTAAACAGGTGGCGCAAAATTAATAGCCCTATCGAAAGATATATACATTTTGCAAATGGTGTCGTACATCAATTATATTTGACGCTTGTGAACTAGACATCTGCAACATACAAACAGACAAGCAATGGAGTGCGTAAAGGTCAAAATAAAGATTTCTATCACTCAAAATCATTTTTTGGTTTTATTTCGTAAAAAAGTTATTGAAGCACAAAATTGGATGATTAATTTTGCGCCACCTTATATAGCTTATTATGGAATATTCAGTTTGTTAGTAAACCCTAGACTCAACGATGTGAGGCTTGTCACTCATCTTATTGAATGCTGGTATATTTGCCAAGTCAGTGGGTATTGTCTATAATACCAACTCCAGAAGCTCTAATGCTAAAAATAAGCATTAAATAATTAGCTCAAGTCTCCACAGAGTGGCAATGTGACTTAAGCTGCAATTAGTGGTGCCGCGCCGTACCACCGTAACCGTAGCAATCAGCTGTTCTGATCAAATATATGGTCATCAATGTAAACGATTGTAGGCGCCGCACCATACCACCATAGCCATAACCATAGCCGCATATGTATGTCTATTGAATTTCGATTTTTCCCCGGAACTGTAAGCAACTGTGAAATAAAGGGTTTTCCAATAACAGGTGTTAGAGGTGAATGGATTGCGCTATCGAGAGATGATTAACGATTTTTATGGTCGGAATTGGATGGTATTGATCTGGACCACGTTAATTTTCAACAAGATGGCGCTACGTGCCACACAAGCAACGAATCCATTGATCTTTTACGGGAGAAGTTTCCGGACCGTGTTATCTCTCGAACAGGTGATCACAATTGGCCACCGAGATCTTGTGATTTAACACCTTGTGATTTCTTTGGGGCCACGTCAAAGAGAAGGTCTACGCCAACAGCTCAGAGTCGATTCAAGACCTCAAAGATAGAATTCGTGAGGCTATCGAGGACATAAGGCATCCACTTTGCAATTCGGTTATGGAAAATTTCATGAAAAGGACATTGTCCTGTAAGCGCGGTCGTGGTGGTCATTTACCTGATGTTATTTTCCATTATTAACAGCATGCCTTCCTCTTTATAATGAAATAAACATCCGATCATTTATATTAAATTTCTATGAATATCAAAATAACACCTCTTATTAAAAAACCTTTTACTTTACATTTGTTTTTATATTTGCGATAAAACTTTGAATATTAGAAATGATCGACGAAAAATGAACTGGCTTAGTGGAACGTTGTGCGTGTTTTTATGCTAAAATACAAATATTTCCCTTAATTCTAATTCAATGTCAGTTGTTTTTGGTTACGGATGGCTAATCAACAAATGTTATAATGTTGCGGCAATGGTCAAGGTTACGGCTATGGCGTTATGGCTACGGCACCACTAATTGCAGCTTTATTTTTTTCACTGTGCTCTAATAATAGCACAGCGATAATTGACAATTTATTTATTCATTTTTTTTTTTTTAATTTTTTTTTATAAAAATATAGGTAATATACAGGGTTTGATTGAAAAGTAATGAGCCTTCCCGCGCGGAGCGTCTGCCAAGTGATCAACCGAATCGGCTGGTAGGGGAAAATGATCGTTGAACCTTCCTCTTCCACTAGAAACCGGTCCCAGTTCGCTGGCAACAACGGTGCAGTCAAAGCTGAAAGCTGTTTTAAAAGTGTGTTAGGATTTTACAGTGGCGAAAATGCAGCGATCGTTGGAGCAACGTTACTCGATCAAATTTTGCGTAAAGCTAAACAAAACGAGTACCGAAACCATTGGGCTACTCAAGGAGGCTTACGGGGACCAATCTCTGTCCAGTGCCCAGGTAAAACGGTGGCACAAGTCGTTCAAGGAAGGCCGGGAGGACGTCGAAGACGAACAGCGATCTGGAAGGCCTTCGACGACGCAAACAGACGTCTTCTTCTGCACCTCTGCATTTACCAAAATGGGGGATCCAGTGCTTCCCCACCCTCCCTACAGCCCAGACCTGTCCCCTTTGGACTTCTTCTTGTTCCCGCGCCTGAAAAGAAAGCTGAAGGGGAGGCGTTTCGACTCCATCGAGGCGATCCAAAAAACTGTGGCAGCCGAATTGAACGCGATTCCGGCGGATGAGTTTAAAAAATGTTTCCTGCAGTGGAAGGACCGCTACCAGCGGTGTATTGACGCTCAAGGGTCCTATTTTGAAGAATATTAGTTGTATAAGCCAAAAGGTTTAATAAAACTAATAATAAATAAGGCCCATTACTTTTCAATCAAACCCTGTATATAATAACCAAGACGAATTTATGGAAGGTGGTGGTGGTGTTGGTAAATCAGCTGATTTGTGTTTTTTCTTTCGCTGTGTCCATGTGGCTATCAGCACAGAATAAAACAAAGCGAATTAATTTTTTGCCGTGACACTCAAACGTACAAAACATTGTTATTGGACTAGTGCCACCACCTTCAATAAATGCGCCTTGATAATAACAAAAACCATATAACTGAAAGTTTCAGACTTTGAACAAAATTAAAAAAAATTGAACTCATTCAGTAAATTCAACCAATTCTCATCAAAATTCAAACTTTTTAATCAGATTTTTAAGAAAACTTCTGGGTGTGTAGTTTAGCTAATTTAAAGTGGCTCAGAACTCGCATTAATTTTGAAAAAACTTTTTTCTTTTGTTTTTTTTTCTTTGTTTTTTTCTATTGCGCAATCTCTTCTATATAAAAAACGAATTCAAGCATTCGTTCGTTAGTCCGCTTAGTTTATTTTAACTGCCACAAAAACGGATTGGTTCCGTGATAGAAAATATTTAATTCAAGTTCAGCATTTAGAAAATTTAGTAATATTAAAATCTTTAGAAATATTAGTATATTTTAATCTAAAACATATACGGAATGATATTTTCTTTCTGCGTACATTTTTGCTTTGTTCTTTTTTAATAAATGCAAGCTCGCTCTTTGGCCGATCATCTAGTAAATGGCAATCAGTATTTGACTTGGTCGCAATTTCTTTTATATGTATTCCTAACTTTAGAGATCCATCGTGCTGCTCATAATTGTTGTAAAAGCTACAAAATAATTAAAATATTAAAAACGCGCAAATAAAAAAAAAATTAAACACGCTTAACAAGCTCAAGCGTGCAAAATTTTAATAACTCAAAAAAATAATGCTTTATCATGCTTATCACAAGCAATAATTGAATTTTGTAAATAATATTTGTGTTCTTACAGAGTGTGGTAGTTTAGGCAAAGATCATTGTTTAGAAAATAAAAATAAAAATTAAGTCAATTATTTATGTCATCGATTTCCATTGGATAGCAGAAGGTTTTTTTGTTGAGTCGAAGCATTCCCTACACTATTCACCAAACGGCGCGTATGCCTATACAAATTGTAAAATTTTCTGTGAAAGCCGAAATTTTAAAGCAATTGTTAATCTTCAAAATTGCCACAACTTTTCAAAGAATTTATTTACATTTTTTTCTTTGTCTGTATAATTTTTTACTACATCTATTCTTATCTTCTTTTTCATTCTTTTTTCGCTAGTCAATTCTCAAAAACTGATACAAATTTTAACTGCTAAGCTTATATTAGTAAACTGCTACATACATAGAGTTCAAAGAAAATTGAATTTTAGAGCATTTTTAAATGAAATGAATCAAAAATAGTGTTTTAAATCAACTTTTGACATATGAAATTCTGCAACACCATCTAAAACCACAATTAATCCTACTATGTACTACTACTACTACTACTACCACTACTGTGTACTACTTCTACTGTGTACAACTACTATCAATAAAACCACAACCACAACCGCCACGACCATCAACCACCACCACCTCCATCCTATCGCTCTACGACTTGAACTTCAACTGCAACTTGAATTTCTTCCTGACTATGACCGCGCTTGTGCACACAAACACACACGTACACGCCTTCACCACCACAAGTACCACCAACCGTACCTCAAGCCCAAGCTCAGCTTCAGCCTCAACTTCAAAGTCTGCTCTGCCAAGCTTTGTATAAGCTTAACGTTGTTTAGCAATCGTTTCAAAGTCGTTCGGTCGTACGTACAGTTTCCGTCCAATTCTTCTATCACCACTACCACTACTACTCTGTTGTAATATTCATTGGAGGTGAGTTTTACGTTTGTTACGTTCGATTTTCTTTTCGCCACGATTTTTTTTATTAATAAATCTAATTAATATGTATACGACTTTCATGATATCAAAAGCAAATAATTTTGTTAACTCATTTTTTGTTTGCTCCATATATTGTCATTGTTTTGCTAGAATCGTCTTGAATCACAACAAACAAAAAAAAAACAAAAATAAGCCGAAATTCATTTACACTCGTTTCTCTTTAACCCTATCTCTTTTGTCTATATCTTCCGTATTCTGTCCGTTCATCGTTTTATTGCAATCATTGGAAATGACCACGCTAATCTAATTAATTTTTTCATTTGTTATTACTTGGTTTTTCAATATCACGCATATCAGTTTTACATATTTAAATTCGAAAAATTCAATTTCTGGGCGGTGCTCTCGTAGAATGTAGCTAAAAACTAAAACGAAACGAAAACTAATGAAAAACTAACGCTTGTCTTATATAACTACGGCATACGTGAATTGTAAAGTACAGTCGTTTCACTTGGGTAGAAAATTATGTTGTGGTCTTTAAATAAAACAACTTAAATCGACTCAGCACTTTCTACCTTTCAAGCACGAAAAAACTGTTTTGTTTTTATTATTCATAAGAAATATGGAAGTTTATTAGGTTAAAAGGAAAACTGCTAAATAAGTTGTTTTGCCGAAATTCCACGCATTTAATTTTGAAAATCCCTTCTGCCAGAAAAATGTGACACACAGATGTCACTCCAAGCAACAACACCTAAGCAACGACAGGTGGGCATTCCCGCTACTTAGGACTAATAGTGGCAGGCTAATCACCTACCCTGTCAGAAATCAAATAGATTAACGAAACCAACGCAAGACAAGTCTTGTCGAGGTCCTATGCTCCCGAGAGGAGCCCTACGATTTCCTGTCACATACACCTTATTGCAGTATACTTCGGAAAGGACTGATTATATTGTTTCGACGGTAACATTTAACAGAAATTTTGCCACTCTCCTTCCATCTAAGGAAGAATGGAATAAGGGATTCTCACTAAACAACTTCGGTCAGTAGTTCTGAAATGGATTGTGGTGTTGGAGCTGGATATTCTTATACCTGTAGACTAAAAATTGAAAAATCTGTACGTCTTCCTAATGCCAGCAGTGTATTCCAGGCGGATGTACTGGCTTGTAGGTTACTAATCGCAAGCTTCTCTTTTAAGGGCAATATCGCTTTCCATTCGGATAGCCAAGCTGCAATCAAGGCACTGGGTTCGGCTACAACAACCTCAGTAGATATAGCCTTACCACCTTGAGTGAAAACCATAAAGTTATCTTAATCTTTGTCCCGGCACATCGGAATATTGAAGGCAACGAAAAAGCAGATGAACTGCCAAGCGTGGGATCTGTCATGAATAGCATTCTTACAGAATCGGTATTCACACCACTGGGTACAATCAATAATGCAATCTCCTCAAAATATCTACGAATCGCGGATTATAGATGAAGATACCAGACGAAATGCAAAATTCGCAGGACGTTATAGCCCAGCTACAACCTCAAACAATCGTCAGCATTGACAAATATGAAACGAATGAATGTCAGTAGACTGACGGCAGTGCTAACTGGCTTCTGGTCCATAGGAGACCAGGCAGCCAAAATGCGTATCCCTCACAACTTACCGACACTGTCAGTTGTAAACAACCGGAGAAAAAGGATACAATCTTCCATTTCCTTTGTGAATGCCCTGCTCTATGGAAGGACAGAATATTAACCCTGGGCAAACCGCTGTTCGAGAATCTCGAACAACTGCCTGGCTTAGACGTCAACAATCTAATAAAGTTCTGAAACCGCACAGACTGGATATAACCATCCTGTAAATAACCGTTGACAAGTTGGTAACGAGGCTGTGGCAATAAAATGGTGTGGAAGCGCTAGTTGGATTCTGGATGAATTACCACTTAAACCAACCAACCAACCTATTGCAGCCCCCTATTGCAGCCCACTATTTCTTTATAAAAATATAACTCTTGCTATACAAAAATCCTGCAACGTAAACTTTGAAACTTCTTAAAATTTTTTTCAAAATTACATCATTCATCTAATGTTGAATTTTGGGATAACAAAGTCCAAGTTTCAAGCGACTACAAAATGACGTTGATTTTTTACAATTTTTTTCGCTGAGGTGACACTCCTTTTCTTCCATATTCGAATTTTTTTTATATGGAAGAGAGCCTAGAATTCAACTAAAAGAATGCCAAAAACTCAACGGCACTTTGTAAAATATTTACTTGAAATTTAGGTTTTTTCAATTGATTTATATGGAAGAAAAAGCTTGGAACCGTCAAGAAATTTTTTTTTATCACCTGTATTTGGTATTCACTTCAAACTTGCACTTCATTGTACTAAAATTCAATGGGCTATAAAACTTCATACCCAGAAAAATTCTAAAAATTCTGTTAAAAAAGTGATGGATGGTTTTGATGAAGTTTTCAAAAGTTCTTTACAAAGTTTGAAACTTTGCGTTATATGGTTTTTGTTGTAGTATGAACTATATTTTTATAAAAAGTAGTGGTGTGTTTATAATTTTGCAACCGGGTGTATGTGAGAAATAAATCGTCAATGTACGATTTAATAGTGGCTAGGCCAAGTATAGCATTAGCGCAATTCCATGTCAAGTGATCCAAATACCTTGGGCATTGCCGTCAATTTTTCTGATAATTGATTTATTTGTAGGCCTGAGTGTAACAAAAAGTAAACTGAAAAAACTTCGAAAAAAATTTTTATAATTTTGACATTTATTCAATCTTGACAATTTTTGTATAGAGTTTTATTGAACATTGGCTCGTTTTAATATTAAATTTTTATTTTTTTACGATAAAATATAAGTATATGAAATATCTGCGGTTCCTTTTAAAATTTAAAATTAAAAAAAAAATTTATATTTTTTGTATAAAATATGCGCTAAAAAAATTTGTTTTTTTTTTTTCAAAATTTGTGGAGGAAATTTTTCAAAAAAAAATTGTTTTTTTTTTTCAAAATTTGTGGAGGAAATTTTTTTGTCATTTTTAAGATGAAGATCATTGACATTGATTCAATTTTCAAGATTTTAGTATAAAGTTTTCTAAAGTGAAATATCTTCGATTCCTTTTAAAAATAAATGTTTTGTTTAATATTTCATTATATGTAAAATATGCTGCTCAAAAGAAATATTTTTTGTTCAAAATTTTTGGGAAACATTTGTTTTTTTATTTTGTAATTTTAAAAAAAAATCCCCCCTCAGAGTTTTTTCAGATTTTTTCCATTAAAAACTGAGACTACGGTCAGTAATCCCCATAGAATCCCAATAGCTTTTCGAGTTACATTGTCCAATAAATCCAATGCATTGTCCAAAATATATAATTAATCGGAAGATTTGTAATTTTTGCAAATGGCGTCATACGTCAATCACACGTTAAGGTTAAAATAAAGATCTTCGTCTCTCACATTCAGTTTTTGTTTTTACTTAGTAAAAAGTTATTTTAACAAAAAAAAATTATGATTAATTTTGCGCTACCTGAATTTCCAGAATACTTGGTCCACTTGGCATGGAATCGTTCATTGGCCCCTTTTGTTTTTAAACCATCCTAATAGTCGGGAATTTTCCAATACATAGAATTGCGTTTGTCTACCGTTTATCAACTAAGTTGTAAATTTTTATTTACGCTTTAGGAATAATTGCATCTGATGTTCCACTACGAAATAATTTGGAACTCTCTCAAATGGTTATTTTTTTTATAAGCGATTAACCGCGCGTGTTCACGCATATCCAACTTATTTTTACTCAAATATTTGTGTATCGCCTTTCACTTTGCCTTGAACTCGCCTACAGAAATTTTCTTCTCACATACTTCCCTTTTGGATATATTTCATAATTTTTTGATACAAATGAAAAAATTGCCGAAAAGTCTCTAAAACAAGTTGACAGATCCCAGTAAATTAGCAGCAGCTTGCATATATTTGCATTATGCAGCGTCCAAGTGATGGATATCGACACACAACCGGCGCTGATGCCTACGACGAGCGAATCCTGAAAACTTTTGATGAAAACGGCCTACCATCAGAACACAAACCTTTAACCTCGGATAATCTAAATTTACAATTGAAAAATGCCAAATCATATCTAAAAAAGCCCAATAATGACTCAAACGATGTGCGTCACAGTTACGTGCCGCTATTTGATGAACGACTTAAAGCGCGCTTGCAACCGGATAACCGACATGTGAACTCTGATCTGAACACATTAGTGAGCAGCATGATAAATAGCAATCCTCGTTATAAGTGTAGCACCTTCGAGGTGAACAATCGAAATGACAGTGATTTAACCAACTGCAAAAGCACCGTTACTTTGACGTCGAAGGACACAGCTTTAACAAATGGTAGTAAACACTGGAAGAATTTGTCGAAACGTGTGTCGATGCATGCAACCCGACCATCAATGGCCACACAGGACGAAAGCGATAGCAATGACACGGACACAATGAATTCGGAACGCAACCCGAGTATACACTACAAAGTTTCACCACGCACTGATTCCACCTCGAAGGCATCGTCACGTTCATTTAACGAGGAGGTGTATAACGAATCAATGTCATCGGTATTCAGTATGTTGGGCAAGAAGACATCTACAACGCTATTAGATAGTAAGGCGAGCGATCAAGCGAAAAATATAAACGAATCTCGTTGTAGACGTACACCTTCGAGAGGTAGTTGGCCACAAGAGTCTGAAATTAATTTGATCATGCTTGGAGGACTAATGATCGGCCTATTTATCTCGAAGATACTGCAATATCTGCAAACGTACTTTGGTTGGTTCCAGGTGCAGGTGTTGCATATTCGGAACATGTTTCTAGGTCATAACGGTAGTATATGGGAATTCTGCAATTTCGATGACACGTCACGTTATGGTCTGCGTACTAAACTGTTACTGCTGCCAGTGGTGGGCACCTGTACACTCCTTTACGCTCTGAGTTCCGTATTCTACAACATCATACGCTGTTTGCGCGCACAGGCGCCAAATAGCATAGTCGTTTTCATACAAAAGCTATATTTGGATGCTTGAGCTGGGCAAAATAACTGAAGAAATATGATCATATTGCAAACACGTATGTTCTTGTACTGGAAAATTTCCCATAGTTTATTTTTTTTTTTTGTTTTGTTTGAAATACAATAAATTAGAAAATATTTTTAATGCATTGAAATGTTCGATTTATTCCGGTACGGTGAGAGCTGGCATTGGGCTCTAGAGGTACTTCTGAGTATGCACTCATAGTTGTTGTACAATTCCTCAATCCAGACACTTGTGTCTATATTCGTACATTTTATTCAACGTCGTTAATCCTTCAACGAGTGCCGGTAGCCAAGCAGGATGAGACTTTTAGGCTACGACCCAAAGAGTACGAGATTTTTGGATCACTCACATCTTCTATTTTTAGGTTTGCCCTAACCGCTATTAATTCGTACTAGTACGAGTTGTTCTCAATATATAGAATATTTCTTGGTATGCAGTTTTACATCCCATTGAATTTAGTCAAGGTGAATCTATTAAAGGTGGTATCGGTAAATCAGCTAATTTTTTTTTTTTCTTTCGCCGTGTTCATGTGGCTGTCAGAACAGAATGAAACTAGGCGAATTCATTCATTGTTTTCTACTTTGTCAATACTTTCCCGTGCCAATCGTACAAAATATTGTTGTTGGTGGTGGAACCATTAAGGAGTGTGCGTTGGTTTCAGTATAACAAAGTGCAAGTTTCAAGTTAGTACAAAATACCGTTGATTTCTTTTTTATTTTTTGTTGACGGGTCTAGGCTTTTCTTCCATTTAAAAAATTTCGAGCATGCACTTTGTATGGACGAAAAGGCGTGACACCTTACGTGAAGCCGCTCAAAAGTAATTCAATGATTTTTGAGAATTTTCGCTCTTGAGAATTTTCTTCCATATAAAAGACTTCCGAATATGTGTTTTACCTCATTTGTTGGTTGTTAGGCTGAGCTCCTCTTCCAATTTGTGGAGAAGGGCCTACAGCTAGTACCGCTTCCGAATGGCAGATGGCTTTTTATGAGGAGCTTTTTCATGGCAGAAATACACTCAGAAATCTGATATTGCCTGCCGAGCGGCGACCGCTATTAGAAAAAACATTTTCTACAATTTCGATGTTTCTTGCTCCCAGCGCATTTCGAACCCGGGCATTATCGATTAGAGATCATACGCCAAACCAATCAGCTTACGTCGGCCTTTTTACGGCAAAACCTTATGCCATTTTAATTTTGCAATTTCCATCAGTATCATTATTTTAATCGTAGTAAATAAGAGAGAATAAGAAGTTGCGGAGGTTAAAGTGCAGACGCTATGCATTTAATTTTTTGTAAGAGGCAACTTTCCAGCTCTGCGCTTAAAAGGTCCACCGATAACCTCCTCAAATTGCAATTTATGTTGAGAGCTCATAGAATCCTAGTATTGCCCCGTCAAACTTGACACCTGTCACTCAGAATCTGAAGTTTTGTAACATTTCTTCATATTTGAAAATATGAATGCTAGCTGGAGGCCCAGTGTGGAGAATATGGTGGATGAAAGTGCAGTTCGTGGCATAATTCATACAATTCTAAAAAAATACAATACAAAAAAATTGTTTCATCCGCGGTTACGAAACGAAGCGAAAACTTGTTCGGATTGCGATTCAGTATTTGCTGCGAATTCTGTGTAAACTGATACCACTGATCCATGTCATAAGCCTGTAAACTCTTTTTCAAGTTAACGTATCTTCACTCGCCGAAGGTTTTACACTGAGTTGTATCGATGGAATGGTGGTGATCTCGATTGGGGAACAAGGAATGTTGAACGCCACTGGCACTGCTATGACTGCGCTGGTATGGAGTAAGCCTGTGTTGTTGTTGTCGTTGTTGTAGCAGCATAAGACATTCCCCATAATTTCTTTGAGGAATGCTGCTGAAGTGACAGCCCTTGGCCGAATTTACAGTTTGTCTAATGGAAGTGTGACCGCCATAACTTGGGAAACTACATATTTGACAAATTTGATTATATTTTATTGCATTGGATGGGCTTAAAATATTATTATACGTAATATACATTTAATAAAATGTATAGTCATCACCGTCATCACCATAAGCTTTAATGGTTTCACATCTTGGAGTTATATACAAAAATACTTTATGTTTTCCTTTGAGCATTTGCTTATCTATTGCCCAAACATTTTCAATAGAGTTGACATCAAGCTGTAAAGGCCAATCCAACATTTCAATCCCATTTTGCTGGTTCCATTCTACTCGTCTTCGGCTTCGATGCTTAGGTTCGTTGTCTTCGTGTAAAATCCAAGGTTGGCTAGTTCTTCTAAACATCTTCGTAACTAATGGTAATAATGTTTTTTGGCAAATTAAATCCCTTACCGGGATTTTTAGCAGTTTGTTGAAGCTGTCAATTATCAGCAGCACACTAGGACTGACGTATGCAACTATTCGGCCAAAAGGAAGACGCATTAACGAATATTTTTACTTACTTACTGCTATCAACATATACTTCTCCCGATGGAGCATAGAGCCTCGACAATCCTCCTGAATCTAACTCTGTTTGTAGGTTTTTCCAATGTACTCCGGAATTTAAGGTCTTTTGCACGCAAACGTCTTCGAATCGTGTCTTTGGATACATTAACTCCACTTTTCCGTAAAACTGCTTTAGCTTCACGGAACGATAAGTTCGGCTTTGTTACAAACAAATCAATGATCTTCTGATCTTACTTTGGAGACGTTTTTGTTTGGCTTGGCCGCCGGATAAGTCGTCAACGTTTTTAACTTTGGTTTACCATTGCACCCACTTATTTATGAACATCTTCGACTTCTTCAAATATTTTGCTGATGCGGATGCACGTGACATTTTTGGACATTGTGTACGTAGGAACACTGCTGCAACTCGTTTTCCATGCGTGGAACTCGTTTTCTAAAAAGAACGAGCGCTTTTTAAATTTCTCAGCAAACGGAACGCGTATTGCGAAAAGGATATGCCTATTCAGCAGCATTTACATTTTTCCGTTATAAAGAACCTCTAAGTTCGAATTTTGTCGGTCACGCTTTCATTAGATGTAAATGCGACCAACGGAGGACTTCATGAATAACTTTAGTAATTTTGGCTTCCAATGCCTCAATCGAAGCTGGTTTATCCACAAAGCAGTTAGAGTCTACATACCCCCACAAATAAAAGTCCAAAAGTGTGATATCACACGATCTTGGTGGCGAATCAACTGGTCCGAGACGAGAGATAAATTGCTCACCGAAACGACGACGCTGTAAATCCATTGTTTCACGAGCTGTATGGCAAGTAACGCCGTCTTGTTAGAACCAAATGTTGTGGAGATCACGGGAGGCAATTTCCGTTCATCCGGCATCAAAAAGTGATTTACCACGGCGCGATAGCGTTCGCCATTCACTGTTACATTGGCGCCAGACTTGTCTTTGAAAGAATATGGGCCGATGATTCCTCCAGTCCATAGACCGCACCAAATGGTTTTTGTTTTTAATGGATGTAATGGCAGTTTTTGAATTGGCTTCGGGTTGCTCTTCAGCCAAAATACGACAATTTTGCCTATTGACGCAGCCATTAAGCCAAAAAGGGGACTCATCGCTGTACACCATAATTTGACATGAGCGCGCGATGAACACTTTTCACAGAGCGTCGATTTTCGTAATACAGTTGTACGATTTCTAGACTTTGTTGAGGGGTAAGTCTTCCCATGATGAAATGTCAATAAATGCTGAAAACAATTATGTATTTAGTTTGACATTAATCACGCGTGATCGTCAAAAAACCCCCTATTGGAAAAGGTACCTCCAATCTGATCACCAGATCTCAGTGCTAAATCCTGTGCCTCATAATAATTGTAATAATAAATTTAAATTTGAAATTTGCTTGGCAAGCAAAATGTTGTATTTGAGGTGGCTATGCAATCTGTACCAACTTTCAGCGGCAGGATTGTCCCACTCTCCTATAGAGGATATTTAAAAAGTAATAAAGACATCTTTCACTGATAAATACTTTTTTTTTGTTCTCTATTCTTCAACTCGTGTGAAGAAATTATTATGCGCGCTTTTCGGTCAACTTCTCCGAGAAGTCACGCATGTTTAGAGTTTCGCGATAAGAAGTAATGTCTTTCATTCGCTGCGTGATACTTCAGAACTAAAAAAAACATCATCTTCATTTACTTATGCTGCTAGCACGTAAAATGTATAATTAAATGTAAATATGTACGTGTCAACACGCGCGTATTGTGATTGCTCGTAAAATAAGGCATTTGAATGAACTAATAATTTATTAATTAGCGTAATTTGGCGCGAACTCATTGCGATAATTTGATTCAGTAATTTCAGCACATTTACAGTAATTAATTATAACATCTTCTCTGCTCTATGTATGTGTGTATAACTGTTATGTGCGTGTCGTATTAATTTCATAACCATTTTTGTATTTAGTTTATTATTAAAATCAATAATCAAAGTTTGTAAGTTTTGTGGGACACAAGAAAAAAAACGTATTTCTTCACTTGATTTATTACATTTCATCTCAAAATTTTTTCATACTCGTACATACATATTTATCTACAATAATTTATTCTCAACTAATTATTTGTTGCTAATGCATACGAATTGTCGTGAATTTAATGCTTGTTGTTGTAAATCATGGCTATTCAAAAAATATGCAGCTTGGAAAAAATTGATTAATATTAAACTTCAAATTTTTTCCGCTTCACTTCAACTACTTTTTCTACTAAGGTCCAATCCTGGTACGCCCACCCAACCAAGACGACCCGATTTTATTGGTCTAAATACGCAACAACAGCAACAGCCGTCACAGACTTATTATGATTATACGGCTGGCTTGCCGCCCCAACATCCACAACCGCCTACCATACAGCAACAGCAAATTATGTTGCAACAACAACAACAACGTGCCATGATGCAACAACAGCAGCAGCAACATCAACAACAACAGCAACAAGGTGAGACACAAAATGATCCAAAATATAGTAAACGATCGTCAAATGAAAACAAAAGGAAACGCAAAAAATTGCTAGCCATGGCCAACGTATTTAAAAGCTCAAAATCTAAGTCTAAGCCATCGAAAAGTCAGAAAAGGCGAAGCGCCAATTAGTCAGTCCATATAAAGCAAAATCATAATGCAATATATTTAGCTACTAAGTCAGTTTTAACCGTATGTATTGCATATTTTCGTACTTGTCATTTAATTGTTTCTTTTTTCGATTTAAAATTTTTTTAAATATAATTTTTTTTATTGTTTTCTTTATTACAATTTTATTTTTTTTATTATAATTTTTTTTTTATTAATTTTTTTTTTCATTTTATTTTTCATTTCAATTAAATTTTTAAATTAATTGTTTTAATTTTATTTTATTATAAACATTTTTTTTATTTAATTTTATTATTTAATTTTATTTATTTAACTTTTTTATTTCATTTTCATTTAATTTTTTATTTTTTTTGTTGCGCAGAGAAGAACCAAAGGAGTGAGCATAGTGAGGTTGGAAATACAAGGTGGCGCAAAATTATTCATTCAATTTTGTTTTTAAACAATGTTTTTTATTGAGCGCTGAAAATCTTTATTTTTACCTTTACGCGCTCTATTGCTCGCCTAGTTGTATTCTGCAGCTGTCTAGTTCGACGCCATTTGCAAAAATTGCAAATCTTCCGCTAGGGTGAAACTCATGTCACCTTTTAAACCAGGCTTGCCCCAAATTAAATGATGTTTTTGCTGCTCCTCTCCTCCCTTCTTTTCACGCTCAAACAAATACAATGCATGGCAATCATTTTTTTTCGAACTTTGCTTAAAGCGAACCGAATTTGTTCGATCCCTTGAATTTCCTTGTTTGTCCTTGGAGCCAAAATACGCTTCGATATCCCTTGTTATAGCTTCTTTTGAGGAGTAGTTCTTGTTACTCATATGGGATTGAAGTCCACGGAAAAGGTGATTATCACAAGGGGCAATATCCGGAGAGTATGATGGATATGGCATTAGCTCCCATCCGAACTCGTTCAGCTTGCCTAATGTTTGCCTTGCGGTATGAGGTCTTGCGTTGTCGTGGTGAAACAAAACTTTGCGTCTATTCAATAAAAACGGTCGATTTTTTTTTAAGTGCCTCATTCAGGTTTGATAGCTGATGGGAATAATAATCAGCAGTTATCGTCTGGTTTGGTTCCAGAAGTTCATAATAAAGAATACCGGCCATATCCCACCAAATAGACTTGGGGTGAAGGCCATTTCTAGGGGTTGGTTCTGGTGTTTCATCTTTATCTAACCATTGGCGTTTGCAAACAGGATTATTATAAAGAGCCCATTTTTCATCACCAGTAACGATACGGTTAAATTTCAAGCCGTTGCAGCAGCTGAGAACACACATTCACTCTCTGCTGAAAGTTGGCGACGGAAAGTCTATGCGGAACCCATTTTCCCAGCTTTAAAACTTTTCCCAACTGAACCAGGTGCCTGTGAACTGTTCCATGCGATGAATTTAACCTCTTTTGGCTCAGCTTCCACGAGTTCGAGCAAGGCGTCGGAGTTAAAGACTTGAGGACGACCAGCGCGCGGGGCATCCTCCACGTCGCAGTTACCACTTCGGAATTTTGAAAACCACTTTTGCGCACTCCTTACACTCACGGTATCCTCTCCGTGAACAGTGTTTATTTCTGCAGCAGCAGTTGTTGCATTTTTACCACTTTTATAAAAAAAATACAAAATACGCCTCTTATACGCGTTCGAAGATTCCATTTTATTTTTTAACAAAACGTGCTTCTATCCGCGATTAAAATCACTTGTTGAATGCATAATTCCTATATTATAATATAAATAGTTCCGTTATATTCCGCGAATAATTTGTTGTATGCCAAAATCGTACAAAAGTGAAATTATGGGTAAAATACGCACGAACTTAGGACTGACCTGATATACATATATATGTATGTACAAGATAAATTTATTTATTTAATCATTTGTTCGACTTGGCAGTGGCGGTGGCAGTCTCCACCCCACTGAACACACTAAAAGCATCCATTGCTTCACACTATCATGCTTTAGCCGAAAGATGATGGAAGCAAATACCTACATGTATATTATTACAACAAAAAACACATGGCCGTCATACAAAATCCAAAGGACAAATGACCTGCTAGGATGTTCTCGGCCAAACATTTCACGCATCACTGCAACCCTTACAGGGCATTGGAAAGTAGGGGATCATGCAGCTAGACTCAATCTACCCTTCAATCCTATCTGTAGAAGCTGTCAAGCGGAAGGAGCGAAGGAAAGTCTTTTCCACTATTTATGTGAATGTCCGGGACTAGCCAGGGCACGACTCCGATCCTTCGGTAAGCCTTTCCTGCAGCAAGTTAAGGAAATCTCAGACATTGAGATAAAGGATTTGCTGCTATACTTGGACCTCACTAAATGGATCTGACTTGACAAAAAAAAAAAAAAAAACCTTAATCATCATCACACGAGATAGTGGTAGTAAAACGGTGCTGGTCACTAATTAGGAGCATATTCAGCTCAGAAATGCTCAACCACCTCAACAACAACAACAACAACAACATAATCATTTGTTCATATATAAATTTAGTCTACGAAAATAAAAGTTTCTTACAATAAAATTTTTGCGATTTGAACATTGCCTTCTGTTATACTAACTTTCTATATAAAAAATTCTGAGGATCGTACGGTTAATAGTAACTCTGCGTACATAATTTTGCAATGCAGGATTTTACAGTACTTTTTTTTTTGTTGCGATGCCTTTGCACTTACAGCGACCGTCGGTTGCTGCGTCGAATGGTGTGCCACTAAAGCAATCCCTCCTCTTTCTTTCCTGGATGTTTCCTCTGGATGTTTCCTCTCATAAAGACTGCCTCTTCTACTTTCCCTGCGTCCAGGATCGCCAGTTTTGGAGCCAGCATCATGCTATCGGCACAACTTCTAATTAGATGGGTACGTTAAGGTTAGCATGTCGGTTAAGCATCTCTGTCCGTGTCAAGTTTTTTGGCGCACGGGACTCGCTCTATGTACGTGCCAATAAGTTGCCAATTATCTGTACTTTCTACCGATGATGTTGTCTGCTCTTAAGAGACCTAGCCTGCATTCGACAGCTTCGCCCTCTAATTTCCATCTCTCACATTTGAAGAATGTGTGAACTGCATGTCTGTGGATATGCATTCAGTGGTTCCCGCTTTCTCTATATTGTTTAGACATTTGCGATAATACCCATGCCCAGATAGCATCTGAGTAATATAGAAGTTCACCTCTCCGAACTGCCTGTCATACCATTTATCTATGTTTGCTATAAGTCTCGGCGTCCATTTGGTTTTCGACTTTGACTCCCAGCGCTCTTCCCATATTGATAGTGTGTGTGCTCTAATTTGGTGTTTTGTTCTATTAGTACGGGCGCATGCATTGTCCACTATGGCGATTGTCGTGGTTTGAACCCCAGCACCACCTCCTTGCTTTCGTGCATGCTCTGGTGGTAAAGACAACTACATATGTCAATATCATCTGCGTATGCTAATACTCGACTTACGAAGTTAATGCGGCACGAATTTTATTGTCTGTTCGTGTTTAGTCCGAGAACGAAACAAAAACATTTGTAGCTGAATATCGGCAGTATTTGTTCTTCATCTTCAAATAAATGTTTCCAGTGCTTTGGTCACACTAAACAGTACCAAGAATGTTGCTTTCATGTCTTAAGTTTATTGCGAACGTTTGTTGTTAGATTTTCTTCTCTGCCCTTTCAAAAATGCGGTGGTACAGTCTGTTACATAAGAGCGTGGTCACCGTTACACGTAGATAAAAAATCAGAGCGTCCTGTTTCTTTTTCTATGACATAGAGGGTACCTCAGTCCTTCCTGTTTTTTGTAAAAAGTCAGCTGGCTGTCAAATTTAATCTTCAATTGAGTGGTAATTATCAATAAATTTACGAATTTTCGAAAAATCAATTGTTGTTATTATTTAACAGTGACCACGCTCTTATGTAACAGACTGTAAGACCTTTCCACTCCCATATTGTTTCCTCATATTTTTTCCTTGCGGAAGGTTTTTTGGCCTTCCTTTTGTCTGAGCATCACCAACCAGACTCTATTTGCGGCCTTAGGCACTCTCATCATCTGCGTAGGGCGGTAATGTCCAACTGCTGTAAACTACAATATTACAAAGATTATCATGGCTTATTTCGTCTCCTCCAATTCTCACTTCTTTATTCTTTCGTTAAAAAATTGATTTATCTTAGTTCTCAAATTCATTTATTTAAATTCTCGCACTTTTGTGACATTGTATTGATGTTTTCTTCTCGCTCATTTCTTATTCACAGTTCCGCTAACACATCACCAGCAACAGGTGCTGGCCTCACAGGCCTACGGCGGTAGCCCCCAACGCCGCTTTCTCTCCGAAGGTGAGCTAGTACGGCAAGGCGCCAGTGAGCTATCGTATGCGCGCTCCAACAACACAGTGGACAATATACGCGAATTAGCGGGCAGTCCACAACGCGGTGTCTATATGTGGAAGGATACTTCGCCCGGCTTCAGTAGCAGCAGCGGAAGTGCTAGCGGTGGTGGTGTCGGCGGCGGCGTTGGCATGCCACCCGCTTCTATGGGCATTGGTAGCAGTGCCGGCGGTACAATGGGCAACAACATACATCACGCACAGTATATCACAGTAGTGGGCAGCGGTCAGCCACATCCATTGATAATGACTCATTCGCGCATGCATCAGCCAGGCGAGTATGCGTCGCCATCACAGCAACAACAACAACAATATCGATCCAATCCGACCAGCCCTACGACGATGCCACCTACCTCGTCGACATCCGCTCCAACCTATATGATGCGTTACGGTGTTGGTAATCCCGTTGCTTCACAGCCAAACAATTATGTGCATACATCACAATCGATCGCAAATACGAACTCCAGCGGCTATCAGCCACAATTGCGCGGTGGAGTTGCCGTTTTTCCACCAAATCCTAGTGGGCCTAACATTGGCGGTGGCGTCGTCGCTCAACTCCAAACACAACCATCGCCTCAAGTGAAACGAAAACAAACACCAACGCGTCCCATGTCGTTTGTGCGCGCGCTCGAAATGACCGACTCAATGGAGATGCAATCGCTGGAACAGCAGCAACAGCAAGGCCGTGGTGGCAATATGCCACCATCAGCCGTTGGCGGTCCAGGCACACAACATTTGGTGGGTGGCGCACGTACGACCACACCCACACCTGAGCGTGCCAGCGTTTACGACATGAACTATGAAATCTCTGTATAACCCGTGGTTGTACCGGTTGTCGTGCCACCCGCCTCAGTGACCATTTCTGCAACAGCTGCAGCGTATGCGCGCAAAAAGGGCGCAAGCGTTGTGGCGAGCGCGGCCGAGCCATCGGCATACGCATCAGTGCCAGTTATGGCGGCGAATACGCCAAATAGGCGCAAGTTCTCCACCTTCTTCTAGAGGAGAGGTGGTGCGCGCGCCTTTTCTGACGGCTATTGCCAGCCACCCAACATAATATTTAGAAATGAAAGAGACAATTTCGATTTTCTTTTTTTTTCTACCTTTTACTACGTATATACGAAACCACTTTTTTTTTTAATACCGAGTCATCGTTTATGTACTATATTCACTAAACACTCTACGCTACCAAATGCAACTATCCGTATCGCCAAATGTAAATAAGTATACAACCTAAGATACACCTCCTACGAATACTGCATATACATACATACTTTATAATAATATGTAGTTGTAAAAAAAAAAGCAAAATATCTATTTAATCTTTATTTACGCCACATCAATTAGTTTTCAATTGAATATTATCATTCGCCGTTTAATTGTAAAAGTTTTTAATATGTATGAATTGTTAAACTGCTTTTATAAATATTTATTATTCGAGTCTACGAGTGAATGTATTCAGACATATACGAATGTCCATGTAGCATTAAATATAGTTTAATCAATTGGTCTAATCACAAAGAGTATCAACTAAACGAAACAAAATTTTGCTATGTACATAGATGTGTATGTTTGAATAAGTGCAGCGGCAACTGCAAATATGATATGTGTGAAATATACTATAATAAGAATAGCTGCTGCATATACCAATGCAATTGACAGCATGCGACACGCAGAAGGGGTACGGTGTGTGAACCACTTTCTCGGTGAGAGTTAGGTGCATATTTTCAGTGTTTTTTTTCAGTAGTTTAACAAGGGTGAGTGCTCTAACTGAGTTTGATGCTACAAAATTGAGCTTTAAAACTTGCACTGTGCTGTGTTGAGCTTGCACTGAAAAACTGCCTGTTAGTGGTGAAATTTGTTTATGACAAAACGGTTAATTTTAAATGTTTGATCTTTGTTCTTTGATTGATTTGGTTTTGAACTGGCACAATGAAATACCACTTTAGTCGTTTAATTTGCCATGTGGGTTATAAATTTGCTATTCAGCGTGCAATTCTACAAGAAAAAAAGTGAAAAGAATGCTTGAGCTTACTTCTCGTATTCGGAAGCATTGCAGACAAAGTGGTGTGGTGAAATCTGCATGAAAAAATTGCTAATTTTTTAACCCTTTCTAATAGTGGGAAGAAAAAAAAATGTAGTAGGAAAATTCTACGCAATTTGTCACCTCTTATTAAGAAAAATTTTAATTTTTTTTTTGTTTTATTGTAGCAGTGCAAAACATTACGCATACATTTTTTGAATTTGCTGCTGAATTAATTACATCTTCATCTAAGACTGTGTGTGCATCACACGCGTGTGTGTCGTCTATGCACGTGAAATAAGCTAAACCGCTTAGCGTTTCTAATATAACATATAAGCCAATTTTACGCTTATCTTGAGAAATTAAATTTTAACCTATTAAAGATGCGCTCGAAAATTAAGATTTCATATAAAATTTTAATAAACGAGTTTTTTTTAACTTCAAGCCTTAACTCTTTTGCGTAATTTGACGGAGCAATCCGCGAACAAAAACTATCTCTTATCCCAAAGAACGGATTAATCCGCAATATTTTTTTTTTTTTGTTTTTGTTTAAGTTTGATGAAAATAAATCCTTTTAGTAGTCCCTGTAACATTATTTTTCATTAGAACAAACAATTAAAGTCTTGCCGTCACAAGGTCCTACTCTTTGAACACAAGCAAACTATTAAGGCAATTACTTCCAAATACAAAAAAAATATTATGGACGCAAGATATTTTGAGTACAACGCGCATTTCGAGCGGTGATGCAAAAGGTTAAGATTTAAAACCAAAAAAAAAACACATTTCGCGCACCACTTGAAAACTTTCTTATACTTACCCAAAGTTTCAATATTATTATCATCGTTTTGTCACAAACCGAATTTCACCAACTCACCCTAATTCACTGCTCCTGCCCAATATGTATGTGTGTATAGCGAAAACTCCTTACCAGGCGTTGCAGATATTATGGTTTTCAGCACTAACACATCTTATTGCTGAATAAAGCGCGCTTAAAGCCATAGCACCTAGAACGCTTGTCACAGAGTTCCAGCTTATACCCTCATCCCGATCACATTTGGTTACGCCGAGTGATTTGTCGCACCATTTTGTATATTATACATATGTATTATGCCATTTTGTTGCTCGTTCATACTAACGACAGCATGAAACGAAAACGAAAATGAAAATAAAAACAAAAAAAAAAACTCCCTCAGTCCATCCCAGTGAGGCTGCATACCACCGCCACTTATTTGGTTAAATGGTATGCGCGCCTTCCTTGTTGTTATTTGCCGGCCATTGAAGTATACAATCCATAATTGCGGTGGTAAGGTAGAGAAAGTGTAACAGGTGTACGATCTGGAAAGTAAGAAATTAATAGGACTATAGATAAGTTCGTGCGGTTTTACAACAGATGGCGTAACTTGATTATTATTCCATCGATCCACATTTCCAAACATTCATTGGAGAGCTACTGTCGTAAGGCACAAACGTCAGTATAAGTTTTTTATTTGAAGCGTAAACAACAATATTTTTACCACACTTGAAAATGTCGAATTTCGTGCCAAATAATGTGTTTTTGCGGGGAATTCTTCTTCATTATTTTAATATGAAGAAAAAAGCAGCCGAAAGTCATCGTATCTTGGTGGAAGTTTATGGTGAGCATGCTCTATCTGAGCGAACGTGCCAGAAGTGGTTTGCACGCTTTAAAAGTGGTGATTTTGGCTTGGAAGACGAAGAACGCGAGGGTGCGCCGCCAAAGTTCATGGATACCGAATTGGAGGAATTGCTCGATCAAGATCCGGCTCAAACGCAAGAAGAGGTTGCAAAAACTTTGGGAGTTGATCAATCAACCATTTCCAAACGTTTAAAAGCCATGGGAATGATCCGAAAGGTAGGCCATTGGGTGCCGTATGAATTGAAGCCAAGAGACGTTGAACGCCGTTTTATGGCATGCGAACAACTGCTTCAACGGCACAAAAGAAAGGGTTTTTTGCATCGAATTGTGACTGGCGATGAAAAGTGGGTCCATTACGACAATCCAAAACGTCGGGCAACGTATGGATACCCTGGCCATGCTTCAACATCGACGTCGGCGCAGAATATTCATGGCCTGAAGGTTATGCTGTGTATCTGGTGGGACCAGCTGGGTGTTGTGTATTATGAGCTACTGAAACCGAATGAAACGATTACGGGGGATGTCTACCGACGACAATTGATGCGTTTGAGCCGAGCACTGCGAGAAAAACGGCCGCAATACGCCGATAGACACGACAAAGTTATTTTGCAACATGACAATGCTCGGCCACATGTTGCACAAGTGGTCAAAACATACTTAGAAACGCTCAAATGGGATGTCCTACCCCACCCGCTGTATAGTCCAGACCTTGCGCCATCCGATTACTATCTCTTCCGATCGATGCAACATGGCCTGGCTGACCAGCACTTCCGTAATTACGATGAAGTCAAAAAATGGATCGATTCGTGGATTGCGGCAAAACCGACCGAATTTTTCACAAAGGGAATCCGTGAATTGCCAGAAAGATGGGAAAAAGTAGTAGTAAGCGATGGACAATATTTTGAATATTAAATTTGTAACCATTTTACGTCAATAAAGTTTCAAATTTCGAAAAAAAACCGCACGAACTTATTCATAGTCCTATTATTAATATTAAAAACCCAAACACAAAAAAAAAACTCACCATTATGAGGAAAAAAAAATGTTTGCATTCACCTTAGTTGCATCATATTGATGTTAATATTAATGAAACAAATAGGGATTGCACACTTTTTGTATACTTGTACCATTTAACAATACACTACCTAAATTTCTGGAACTTTCTTGGCCCACCTCCGCCCATGAACTGTAGAGTTGCCGAAGGATTGTGTAGCTTTAAGCATTTGATTTGCTTGTCAACGTTTTAACTAGAGTTCTAAGAAATTAAAAAATAAAAAAAAAAACATTGCTATGAACTTTTTATAATCAAGCATTAAATTGTATTATCTGATGTTTTCATTGTAAAATTTATGTTAAACAAAGTTGTGCGTGTGTGTGTGCTTTTTTTTTTTTTTAATAATATGTAACATATGCAACTATTAACAACAATCTTAGCATGGTTCAGTTCAGTACGCTAAAATGGCGGCAATTCGGCAATGAGATTCTGGAATGCGCAATCGCTGAATTCCCAATGCTGGAAAGTATAAATAGTGTCTAAAAATGTGAATGTGTAAACTTAACGCACTTCTCACACGTTAATAACGCGCGTGCATGCTTACATGCTTGCATACATACATACATATTGTAAGCCATCTACTCGTACATATCTTTTGCATTGGCAATTTAGTGACTGCGAATTTTGAAGCCTCAAGGCCGCAGCCGCTTTTCTCATCGCAAAGCTAATCACCTGCAGTTCAACGTTTAACTTATTTTTGTGTAATTTCATTCTTGAATCAAACTCAATCAACTAAATTTTCTTGTAAAACTAATCACATTTTAAAGCTACTTTAATTTCGAGCAGATCAAAAAGTACCAGCGAACACGTGCTCTGAACTCTTTGTAGCCTGAGTACTATCAACAAGACACGTGTTAATCTATGTTGTACCAAAAAAACAAAAAAAAAAAACGAAAGAGAACACATGAAAAGAGAAAATCACAATCCAAACTCAACTAAACACGTCATTTTTAGTATTACGAATTTCAGTACGTAAATTATGAATATAAGCAGAAATTAAAGCAAAACAAAATTAATTCAAATAAAACTGTAAAAAGCGTACTCTACATATTAGAACTTCTTCTCAACTAACTAGTGGCATTTAAGTAGTAAGCAAACAAGTAAACATTAGAAAAAGGAGAGAAGAACTGTAAGCACCTCAAAGGTAAAGTTATCAAAAATAAAAACAAATTAATAAAATTTAAATTAGTATATAATAGTAAAAATTACAAAATTATAAAAAATAGCAAAGTATAGGAAGAAAACAAAACAAAAAAAAAAAACAACAACAATTGTACAATATATGAATTTTAGCATGTAAGGAATTATATTCTTGTATGTATAAATAATGTACGCCCATATGCATAAAATAGAAAACAAAATAATTACGAAATATATGCGAAAACATGTTTGAAGTGAAATTTCAAAGAAAAGAAAAAGCAAACGTATAAAAATCATTAAAAGTTTTGCAGCAGTGCAACGTAAGTAAGCGTGCGTAATATTGAGCGGTTAAGTTCAAGGCGCATTTATTGAAGGTGGTGGCACTAGACCAACAACAATGTTTTGTACGTCTGATTATCACGGCAAGATATTGGCGAAGTAGAAAACAAAAAATTAATTCGCCCTGTTTTATTCTGTGCTGACAGCCACATGGGCACAGCGAAGGAAAAAATACAAATCAGCTGATTTACCAACACCGCTTTTAATAGATTCGCCTTGGGTTGAATTACAGTAATTTCGAGTGTGCGACAGAATTGTTTTGCCGTCTAATTAAAAAAAAAAAATCCAATAAAATTCTTAATTGAATAGCAGCATATAAGTAATGCTTTCTAGGAGATATCGTGATGGAAAAAAGAAATTTAAATAGAAAATTGAAATGTCGAGCCGAGCACCGAGAGATTTAGTAACTCCTAAAACACTCAGGCTAAAAAGCCCCTTGTATTTAAAGCTCTGGAAAGTGAAAGGGTAGTTAGGCGAGGAGGAAAGAAGATAAGTAACAGAAGGAAAAAGATAGGATTGAATAGAGAAATAGAGCAAATTTTCCAGATGCTTTTGCAAATCTGAAAATGTCCTACACGAATAAACTTCGTTCTCAGGACATCGGAACCAGATGTTAGATTCTTTGGCAAATTTAAAAATGTCCTCCAGTTTGAGAGAACGAATTTTATTCGTTCCAATGACATCGGCAACCGAAATTCACAGCCTTGCTCTAGCAAATGCGGGATACTCACATAGAAAATGCTCAGAGCTATCCGCCTCCTCTAAGCAAGACAGGCAAATCTGGTCCGCAATGACTCCAATGGTGGTCATATGTTGACCCCATCGGATTGTGTCCGGTAATAATACGGACCATCGGCCGAACATCTTTTCTTCCAAGTTTTAAAAGTAAAAGGCGGACAGTTTTCTGTTTTCGTGCTTGTCACAAAACACTTTGCAGCTCTGCAGCGTTCTAGACCGGACCATCGCTCTTTATGTAAAATGCATTGCAAAAGAAATTAGTTTCATTTAATGACATTAGCAGCCATATTAGCCATTTGAGTACTATCGAACTTGTAAATTGTAATTAATTTTTTTCTCAAATACCTTCAATTCACTTCAAATTCAATTTTGTCAAATAATAAAAAGAAAAAAAAATATTTGCGAATTTACAGTTGCAATATGAACAAATTATGAAACTTCAAAAATCACTGCAGCCATCTAAAAATTTTAAGTAAAACTACCCTCATATTTTGTCTTCCATGGCAGTTGCACTTTATTTACTGAATCCCGATTCACTGGTAAAAGCGAACGGGGAAGAGAGAGGTGTTTTTATTTCCCGTACTGGCGACACGCTTTGTTCTTCTTATTTGTGTTGTTAAACTTCAAGAATCAAACGTCAGAAGCAAATAATGTTGCTGAAAACAATATTGCCCGTGTAGCCGCGAATGAAAGATGAAAAGACAATTTGATATTCAATCCACCAAATTTCAAAAACAAAATACCTTCTGCTCAAATATGAATGAGACGTTATCAATAAAACGGTCCGCGGATGACATATGGCAAAAATAAATTTTTTTGTTTTTTGGTAGGACTGTTATAAGCTTACATGGCAAATTTCAGCGTGATATGTCACATAGTTTGTTTTCTGTGCTACTGTAAACAAGTCAAGCTCGAGTGTGTTCTTCGAATTTAACGATGGAAATTCAAGATGAACAAAGAATTTGTTTGAAATTTTGTTATTCCAACAAAATTTCGGCTTCAGACGCCTTAAAAATGTTGCAGACAACCTATGGGGACTCTGCTCTATCGCGTGCACGTGTTTTCCAGTGGTACAAATCGTTCAAAGAGGGCCATACATCGGTTGAAAACTTGCCTCATGAACGTCGTCCAGCAACATCAATAAACGACGAAAACATCGGAAAAGTAAAGGAAATTGTGCTTGAAAATCGCACAAATCGCAAAATCGGTTAACGCTGAATATTATTTAGACGTTTTAAAGCGTTTGCGCGAGAACATTCGTCTTAAAAGGAAGGAATTGTGGGACAACAAGTCATGGTTCTTGCATCACGATACTGCACCAGCTCACACAGCACGTCTTGTTCGCGATTATTTGAACAAAAATAATGTTAATATTGTTCCGCAAGCACCGTATTCGCCTGATATGGCTCCATGTGACTTTTTCCTGTTTCCCAAGCTCAAGTTGCCGCGCCGTGGAAAACATTTTGAGACAATTGAAGCCATAAAAGAGAATTCGAAGAACACACTCGAGCTTGACTTGTTTACAGTAGCACAGAAAACAAACTATGTGACATATCACGCTGAAATTTGCCATGTAAGCTTATAACAGCCCTACCAAAAAACAAAAAAATTTATTTTTGCCATATGTCATCCGCGGACCGTCTTATTGATAACGTCTCGTTCATATTTGAGCAGAATGTACGTGTAAATCTTGTCTGGATTCGCCTTGAATTGTCCTACTTTCAAATTGCTGAAACGACTTACTGTTTTATAGCAGCCTTGCTAAGCCGTGCTTTGATCGTTAGAATCGAGTTATTGGAGGTTTGTACTTCGACTTCGTTAAGTGTTGTCAATGCCCAAGAACCGTTTTATTTCGATAGGATCCGGTCAGTGCGAGATAGATGTCAAATTAGTTTAAATGTTTGCCTGTATGAGAAATATGTACATCTGTGTTCAAAATAATTGGAGCGCGACTAATTAAAAAGTGTAAATTTTTTTTATTTTTAATTTTTATATACATACATGTGTTTTTTGCTATGTTTTTTAAGTATAGTGCATTCTACATTCTAATCAAAGCTCCAAATTTTGTACAAAATTAGCAAGCATTTAACAAATTTCAAACAAAAAAATACATCACCATTTTCAACTTTTTATTCAGATTATTACAAAAATTCGTGGTATGCAGCTTCCTAGCCCATTTACAAAAATATTAGTAAAGGGTATTTCAAGAGACGCGTCTAGCGGTTGTTTTAAAATGAAACGAATATTAACATAAGATTCTTTCAGGTTTATTATTTTTATGCAAAAAACGGTCTTAGGAATTTATACATATGTGAAAAATTATATCATTTAAATGTCTACCATCAACACTACTAAGGGCTGCCATACGAGAATTAAAATTTTCAAGGACTCCCTCACACGTCGTATCGAGTTCAGCAATCTCGAAGCGAATGTTGTGTTTCAGCTTTGAAATCGTCGTTGGCTTATTCACATAGACTTTACTTAACCTTTCTGGTCTGGACTTTACTTAACCTTTCTGAGGGCCTTTGCCTCTTCTCAACAGACCCAGTTTCGTGAAAGGCTTTCCAGGTCGAAAGGTTGAATTGTCGACTCATTCATTCGGACGATCATTTTCCACGAAAAAATCACGAATTTTGCGATATTTTGCTCTTAAAGCTCGACTATTTTCATAATAGGTTTCAATAATTTTCAAGCGTTGCTCTATGGTGTAAAATTGTACATCTATCTACTCGTCACTTTTGAAAAGGGGTCTTTATTACAAAGTGCATGTCTCAAGTGGCTCATAATTGTCGTTCATTTTTGACAAATTTCATTCGCTGAGGCATTGAACATTTTCCGCCACACAAAGGACTTCGGAACACGTGATTTATGTGTGTGCGAGAAAATCGTACGCACCAAAAAAAAATTTCTAATATCAAGGCAATTTTTAAGGGGTTAGGTGGGTTTGAAAATTTCAAAAAATCGAATTTTGTTTTTTTGTCTCATTAAATAGTACAGTATGTTTAAAATACTCTCCTAAAATTTTAAGTCAATCCGAGTAAAATTCTAAGAGATAGACCCTTCAGAAGTTCCGCCCATTAGGCCACGTCAGTTGAGCGCTTCGCTCGTATACGTGTTTATCTCAAAACTCCATTTTTTAAGTCGGTGGACACGATATCTCGAAAAGTTATGAAGCGATTTAGTTCAAATTTTGTACAAATCTTTGAAATAACATTATCTAGTTATTGAACGAAAGATTTTTTTTTTTTGTTAATTACAACAATTTTTTTTTAGCCAATGTATGTCGAAAATTTCACTAAAAAATGTGTTTTTTGGTTCAAAGCCTGTCATAAATTCAAATTTTGATTTTTTTTTTTTTCCTTCGTACAACAACGAGATTTATCCATGTATATTACTAACGAAATCCGTTTGGTTTTCTGATTTTAGATGAACCAATAATGAGCTATGCTGTCCACGGCAAGAGCATTTTTTTTTTGAGACGTCAAGGAAGATGAGGTACCAACGGCTGAGTTTTCGAAATTTTTAAATAAAAATTTCACAAAATACTGTTTATATATGTATCTTAGATACAGTGAATTGCTTAAATAAAATATATGATTTTATATACTAAAAAAAAATAGTCAAAATCTTCTTTTTTTCAACCTCTGAAACCCACCTAACCCTTTAAGGGGGAACACCACTGTGAACGCGTGAAAATTAAGTGATTTTCATGATTTTTTTTTTTTAAGTAGGGATGATGATTTGAGGATCGGACAAATTATAATTGATTTAACATATATTATATTCAACTATACTGACACAAATTTTTATTAAAAAATATAAAAAACTACAATTGTTATTAATATTAATGCACTGACGTCATAAAAAACTGATGCTCCCTGGTGGCCACGATACAGCGGTGAAAAATCAACTGAAAGCAAAGAATCAAAAACATTCTTAATCTATACATATATGGCTATCATCGTACGTGGCGGTTTTTTTTTATTTAATTATTATTATTTTTTTTTTTTTTTTTTTGAGAAAGTGGTGTGCGTTTGAAAAATGTTTACCTTGAAAAAATATTAATTTTTCGACTGTAGCCAATACACGTACAGAAATAAAAAAAAAATTAAAATCGGTTCATAAGTGTTCGAGAAATCGAGACCACCGTGTTCAGAAAAGTTGGTATGAGAAAAACGCGTTTAAAGTTTTCATTGGCCGTTGTAACTCACTACCTGCAATTATTGTATTGGGTATAACTTCGTCAATTTTCAAGATTTTAAGTTGAATTTTTTACACATTTTTAAATATATCTACTTTAAGAAAATTAAAAAAAAAATCGATTTTTTTGAAAAATCACAGTGGTGTTCCCCCTTAAGCGGCTTCAAACTTACATTTGTTATACTAAATTGAATTGAATTTAATAAAACTGCATGAATTCAAGCTTTCTAAAAATTCTGATTCTGAATAAAAAGTTGACAATTTTGTTGAATCTTTTTAAAATTTGTAAAATTTGTTTTAAAAAGTTTGGAGTTTTGAGCCAAACAGTGAACTATACTGTTATAAAAACAAAAACAAAACGTGGTTGAAACTTAGCAATTAGCCGGGCTCCTATTATTTTGAACACAGATGTATCTTTGCTTCGTATGGCGGGAACTATTCTAAATAGACTGGAATTTCTATTTTAAAGAATGTTGTTATTGCCCGAGTGCCACAACCTTGAATAGATTCGCCTTGGTGCATAGATTCGCCACGGCATTTTCTTCTTTTTCAGTTCTAAACTGATACTCAATTCCTGTATTTGGAGTGGAATAAAAACATTTTATGCTCCATTCCAATTGTGCAGATTTCTACTAAGGACAAGTTTGAGCGAGAATGAAAATTTTGAGACTCACGACATTGACGTGAAGGCACAACATTTTTAACAGTTAGGTCGTGCACAAGTTTTGAAGGAAACTTGAAACCGCAGCTATCTATGTTTTAACTGTATAAAAATTCATAATTGCGGCATAGTTGTGCGGCACCTTGGGAACCCCCGAAATTTCTTTTCTGCCGTTTAAAGTTGCAGACACTTACGACACGCTTGTGAATACTCCAAATGGCTTCGAAGATTTGGAATTATCAAAGAAAAGAAAGTTTCAGGTGAAGTTTCTATTAGTTTTCTAAATAAATAGAAATTTCTTTGAATAAAACTTTTTTATACAAATACGAACTAAAAGAGGAATTCCAGTGTATTCGCAAAGGTATGTACATACATAGTTCGTAACTTTGTTCGATCACAAGTAGATTACTGGCATCAACTCATAACAAAATGTTGAATTAAAACATTGAATTGCAATTACTGTAACGAAAATGAATTTATACTAAGTATCTACAATGGGTTAAAACCGGAAAGAAGCTCTAAATGCATATCTGTCGACTCTTGGCAAAACAACTTAAAACTTTATAATAATGAAACTCTTAATTATTCGCAATAATTGATTGATAAAAATCGAATTAAGATTCTCAAATTTTTTATGAAAGTGCTGTTGTAATATATAATAGATAAGGTGGCGCAAAATTAATCACCCTCTCGGAATATTTCTAATTTTTGGCATCTAATGGCGTCGTACGTCAATCAAATTTGGCACTTGTGAAATAAACAGCTGCTGCATGCAAAGAGACAGGCAATGGAGGGCGTAAAGGACAAAATAAAGATTTTCATTACTCAAAATAATTTTTTTACTAAATAAAAATAAACAAAATATTTAGTAAAGAAATTATTGAAAAAAAAGAAATGCATGACTGATTTTGCGCCACCTTGCATGTATGTACATAAACAATGGCAAAAAGTGCTTAAGTCAGTTAGGTTGTTTTGTCAGCAGTAGATATGCATAAATGCACGTTAAAATTGAAAATTAAATTTGGCGCATGTACTGTTAAGTACGAATTTATTATACATACATAGATATGTGTATGTGTATGTGTACACTTTAGTAAGTATGTATATGTAAATATTATTTATAAGTATGTATTTGTACGCGGCTGATAATTTGTATGCAAGCATGTAATGAATAATTATAATAAAATAGTATGTACATATAAATAATGAAAAAATAAAGAATGAAATCCTTGAAACTTACTGTTTGAAGACTTTCTCGAAGGCAGGGCATGCGTCAAGGGTGGGAGAAGTGGTTCCTAAGCCTTGCATGGGATGGAGGGAATAGGTGTGTAAGATCTATTCCGTACAAATCGCATTATAATCTAGCATTTATTCAGATTCAAGCATTTCTAACTGCATCAAGAATTTTTTACACTCTTTAAAATACATTGACCCTTCTTTCAGGTTCAGTTACGTCACTTGGAGCCACATGCAAAGCTTCTATCTTCATCTGCAAGCACTTCCAAGGAATGAAATTCAAGAGAAAACGCGACGTATTTTGAGTAAACTGCGGCTAATAGGCCGGTCACAATGGGTTCGTACCGTCCCTTGCGTTATGGGGGGCCTCTTATCAGTCGGCTTCATTTTTTTTACTGCAATCGATAGATATATTATAGGAGAATATGCCCTCAAAATTTTAAGCGGAATTCAAAGTGATTTCGGAGTTACAGGCCTGTGTACCGTCCCTCGTGTGAGTATACTGTCTACCTTCTGAATACTTGGAAACACGTTTTCTCAAAACCATGTTTTTGAAAATGGCGTGTAAGATTAAAAAAAAAAAACGACGAAAGTTATCGTTTCAAACCGATAACCTATATAAAGATAAAAAAAGATATAATTAAAATGCGCAACTAATTAACTAACAAAATACAAAAAAAATTCATTTTCTAATGTTATTTAACACATTTTTTGAAAAAATATAGCGAAAAAAAGCACTTTTTTCAATAATTAATTGTGTGTTCATTTTTTCATATTTTTATACAAGAGTACATAGTCTATTATATGCGGGAAAGCCTTCTGAATAAGACAATATTTTTCTTTTGTGTTTCAAGTGAAAACTACGACCGTGATCTTACACGCCGTTTTACTAGCGCGCAGCGAGAAGCTGTGCGAGATCCCTCATATGTCCGTTTTTGTTTTTTTATTTATGTTACAAAATTGTTTATTACTCTTCAATCATGCTTTCAAATAAATGCAAAAGATTATTCCTGTGTCCCGCTTTTTTCGCTTCGAAAAAAAATTGAGAAAAAACACCTTTTTTTGAAGCCACTGATAAGAGGCCCCCCTTAACGAATTTGACATGGCAGCAAAATAAATTGGGTGTATTTGAGTCAAAGGCGCCACATAAGGGCTGTACGCCATACTGGAATGCACAAAAGCTGCCAACTTTCTACCTTTACCGTACCGTCAAGTGCGGCGAAAATGACAACTGTTTGAAGAAGAAAAATGTTGTATCGCGCAAATTTTTATCAGTGGTGATTTTATTATAATAACAAATTAAATGCAGAAAATAAAATAGAATGGAATTTAAATGAATTGAGTCAATTCCTTTTTTTCCTTGTTCACTCCTCTCGGGAGCAAGGGCCTCGACAAGGCTCTTCCATCGTACACGGTTGTTTTTGCACCGTCCCATGAGAGGTCGGCATCTGCTATTCGCGCAACATCGACCTTCTCCACGAGTTGTTTCGTTGGTATCGGTTATATCTCGAATTACCACGTGTCTTTCAGGTGGGGTGTAAAGATTTGTCACAGAGAGTCCCCAGGGGAGAAGGGGGCAATTTTTTTCTGAAATTCGGGACACGAGGTTTATGAACGGCCCCAAAAAGCAAACTTACAATTCCTAATATTTGTACATGAAAGACAATTTTTAGTATAAACATAAATCCGAAATTCTCGGTTGGATTCATGTCAGGAGATTTTTGCCTTTGTATCCAGTCTTTGGTAACACTAATAGTAGTATGAGCAGCTTTTCAACAGAAATACCTATTTTTACTACACTTGTCAGATTTCCAGAATGAACAGGACTGCTCTCTACCGTCAAGGTGTATTAACAGATCAACTTCATTTCTAGAAATGATACCCCAAACCATTACTGTTCCCTCACCATATTTCATGGTTTACTTAACAGTATATGGGAGAGTCTCAAACAATCTTTGGTTCGAGCAGCGATGTCGATATCTATGGAAACCGTGCGTGCTGCAATAGATGAATGGATTAATTATTTTGAAGGCTCGTCTTATCTTGAAGGGGCCTCTTATCAGAAAAAGGTTTTTTTTCTCAATTTTTTTTTTTCAGGCGAAAAAGCGACACACAGGAATAATCTTTTGCATTTATTTGAAAGCATGATTGAAGAGTAATAAACAATTTTGTAACATAATTAAAAAAGCAAAAACGGACATATGAGGGATCTCGCACAGCTTCTCGTTGCGCGCTAGTAAAACGGCGTGTAAGATCACGGTCGTAGTTTTCACTTGAAACACAAAAGAAAAATATTGTTTATTCAGAAGGCTTTCTCGCATATAATAGACTATGTACTCTTGTATAAAAATATGAAAAAATGAACACACAATTAATTACACAGGTCTGCAAAAAAATGGGTTCGGAATGTTCTATAAAAGTGTAGTGTCATTTTCGAAGTAATTTTTTGCGTAGAATCCGAATCCGGGGCTTAAATTGCTCTATCACGTCAGGACTTTGAAATATCCTAACCTAAAAGTGCAAAAAACGCTGTTTTTGCCCATTTTTGAGGTTATGTAGCTACGAAGATTTTGCTCTTCATAAAAAAGTAGACGCGGTATTTTAAATTATAAGTCTTCCTTTTTTAAATGCTGTTGAGTTTGCTCAAATATCTTAATTTTTCACTGAGATATCGCATTTTGCCGGCACCGTCCCACAAAGCTCGATTTAACGTCCACATAATGGCTCTCAAATTCACCAGACGCGAATCCGATTGATTATTCGCATTGGTTCATTTTGAAGAGCAAGGTCCGAACTAAAAGATTCACCAATTTCGAGGCGCTGAAAAAAGGCTTTGTCCGCGAGTGGGCCAAAATACCTGCCAAGTCACATTCGGGCAGCTTGCCATTCGTTTCTGGGCCGTCTTAAGGCCACAGTCAAGGCAAAAGGGGGTCATAACGAGCAAAAGTAAATTGATTCTTGGTTTTGTATTATTTTCACACATTTTTTACTTTCAATTGAATAAAAGTAATTTTCCAAACTAAATGTATGGCCCTTTTAATTGGTTATTCTTCGAGTGCCTGACCCTGTACACAATTCGTTCTAGATTTTATACAATATATACGGAAATATTTCCAAAATTATTGGAAGACGAACTGCAGCATAAATCTATGAAGTCGAAGAAAGTATTATATTTTCAAGAATACTTAAGACTTCCTGTCTTCTAACACCACACAAGTTGCGAAGAAAGTATGGCAGAATATGGATCTGAGGCGCTCTTTCTAGATTCATCGATACTGCGTCAAACTATAAACCACTCATTCGTATCTTATAAACAACTGTTACCAGATCACATTCTCTACCAAACGCTTGGAGCCCATAACTTACCATCAATTCTTCTATTTTTTTTAAGTGTATTCGGTCTTATTAAATATTTATCAAAAAGTCTTCCATTTTTTTTTTTTTATTCCAAATATACGATTTTTATTAAGTAGCTTGAGTAAATCTGCAATATGCCCATTATAGTTAGCAGCATCTTAAACGCACAAGTCTAGAGCACTCAAACGTGGTTCACCGACTATATCGACATTATCTTCATCCCTATCAACGCCGTAATGCAGTTCTTCGTCACGTTGATAGGCCCAACTCATACGATTTGATGTAAAGTTAATACCCAGATTGCCAGATCTATCAATGCTTATTACGCCGGCTGTCTCCCTAAAACGGACTGTCATATCGTTTAAGGCTTGTGAGGTCGCCTCGTTTGCTGTCATATTCTCAAATTTGATTAAAGCTAAAATGCGTGAAGCTAAATTGTAACGCATTATAGTCTCACCATGGCCAGTTGCCGATATAGCGCCCACTTCGTTATCAGCATAAGTGCCAGCTCCCAATAACGGAGAATCGCCAACTCGTCCCGGCATTTTACCTGTCATACCACCTGTAGACGTTGCTGCTGCTAAATTTCCAAATTCATCTATCGCTACAGCACCCACCGTTCCAGGTGAGCCGTATTCGTTGAGGAACGTATTCAAGACAGAAGACGGTATTGAATTTTCTAGGCCAACTGAACAGTCTGCGTCCGTGCGAGTCTGTGTTGTTGCATTCAAACTGTTTTTATAGTCTTCGAGTGCTTTCAGTGATTTGTTGGTTACCAAAGCGCCTTCGTCTAGTATTTGGAAATTCTGTTCCTCAGCGAATAGCATTGCTCCCTCGCCGGATAGATACTTGTGACGAGTTTTCTCCATGACACGGCGTGCCAAATCGATAGGGTGATAAATGTCTCGCACTACCGACACACAACCGGCATCCAAGTCTGCACCGTTCATGATCGCTGCATCCATTTCGACTTTGCCTTCCCAGTTGAGCACAGAACCATAACCGGAATTTAATTGTGGATTCATCTCCATCGAACGAACCGCTTCCTGTACGGCATCCAGGACGCTGCCACCGCATTTGAGTGTCTCATAGCCGACACGAGCTGCCACTTTGACGGCAGTCAAAGCTACTGGAACATCGGAATCTTTGATTGCGCCTGCACCGCCGTGTACAAGAACGATTGGGTCTGTGCTTATCTGACAAGGATAAATATGGGAAGCCATTGGATTAATTTTGTCGTAATCAGAAAATTTATGAAAATATATTTTTATGTTGTTTTTTTTTTAATTTTTAGTTTACTTGTTTTTTTACAATGGCTTCTAAATAAAGTTGTAAAATTAATGAGCACAATCAGTTGCGATTAAATTAAATTAAATACATAGCCAATGAAATAAATAGACAAATATAAAATACAAAAAAATAGAAGTTAAGTCAAATAAGGCAAAATTAAATAAAAACAAAAATTAAATAAATAAAACGACGGAATATAAAACAAAAAATTAAGCAAAGTAAAGTAAAATAAAACTAAATTAAATTAAATAAAGAATAAAAACATTAAAGCATAAATATATTGTATATATGTATAATAGGCGCGTACACCCTTTTTGAGTGTTTGGCCGAGCTGCTCCTCCTATTTGTGGCGTGCGTCTTGATGTTGTTGCACCAATGAAGGCACCTACAGTTTCAAGCCAACTCCGAACGGCAGATATTTTTTTTTGTGAAGAGCTTTTTTCATGGCAGAAATATACTCGGAGGTTCGCCATTGCCAGCCGAGGGGCGACCGCTATTAGAAAAAAGTGCGCGTAGCGTAGTACACATAACAGAAGTGAAACTTTCAAGGCAGACAAAGAAAGAGGAAGAGACCCAAGAGAGTGAGAGAGAAAGAATATATATCTAAATAAATTCACAACATTTGCAGAGAATACAAATAGACAAAATTTACAAAAACGGAGAAGGGTCGACCGGTGTAGGTAAACGTCGGACACAAACCGTGGCAACAACGTGCACTACTCCGAGCGTTTATCGCCCGCACAAACGCAGCGATTCGAGGACCGCAGCAACAGCACAAATTACCACAAGGCAATACCAATAAATCCGACGCCAGAATGGATACCACTTTATAGTAGGCACAAGCACTTGCCAGGAAATGGAAATAAGCGCCAAAAAGTAGTCATCAAAAAAAAAAAAAACGGGGAAAAAATTGAGACCAAAAAACGCCCCAAACAGTAGGTACCAAGAAAATATAACGCCAAAAAGTAGGCACCAAAAATATATTTCCTACAAGTTTGCACCAACCAACAAGCGCCAAAAAGTAGGCAGTGTTATTTCTCACTAGAAATTAGCAACCACAAAGAAAAACTCAGGAAAAATAGTTTAAAGTGTATCTAAGATATATAGGTATAAGGTATAGCTCTCTCCCTCCTTTTCCTCAGCGTTATATCTTTTTTCTTTCTCGCGGAACGAAAATGCTCAAAACGTTGCATGGCCTTGAAATTTTACTCTCCATTCTCGCTCGTCCATCAACGCCTAAGAAGTTTCACTTGGTGTTTCAGCGAGACTCGAACCTACGATCTCTCCGAATTCTGAATGGTAGTCACGCACGAACCCATTTGGCTGCCGTAGCCGAATGTTAGAATCTGAAAAGGGCCCAATGGGTTGGTACGTGACTACCATTTTACCTAGATAGATACATTTACCTATAGATTTTACCAATTGTAAAATTGCGCTTGTGATATGGGGCATTGTCCCGATGTCTTTTTTTACGGATTGTTTTCTTCAGCTTTTCTAAAAGGTTAAAATAATATTAAGAACTTATTTTTTTACCAGGTTGCAAGTATTCCACGTACAAAATTCCTTTCGCATCCCCAAATGCTTACACCTTCCTGGCCGAATGCGAACACCTTGGACTCGAACTCGTTTCGGAGCCGAAGAACCACTTTTTAGCGTCTTGCTTTGATTTAAGATCATGGTAATAGACCCAAGTCTACCCCATAGTCATAAATCGACCCATAAAATCCCCTTTGTCCTTTCGAAAATGCTGTAAATGTTGCTGAGAAACTCGCATTCGAATGTGTTTTTGTTCCATTGTTAACGAATGCGGCCCCCATTGAGCACACAGCTTTCTGAAACCCAATACTTCAGTCAAAATATTACTTACACTACCCAATGAGATGCCTAGGGATACAACTAAATCTCTTTCAGTCACTCGACGATTTTTCAATACGATATCCTGTATTTGATATCCTTGACGTGGATCGCCTTCAAGGTTTGTACGACCACGTTTAAATTTAGCAACCTATTTTACTACTGTACCCATGATGGTGAAAGGTCCTTGTACACTTTCAACATTCGTTCATAAATTTCCTTTGCTTTTAAACCTTCCAAAAATAAAAGTTCAGTCACTGCACGATACTTGAAAAAAGTACTGCGGCCCATCGATACTGAATGGCTTGTAAACAAAAAATGAATTGGCAGATTGAAGTCAAACTTCGCATGCGTTTATATGAAGAGTGTACCAACGTGGAAAAAATAATTTAGGCTAGTAGCAACGCAAACTATTATCAAACCGCAAAAACTTGTTGGGCAGCCTAGTATATGTAATACAGGTGGCGCAAAACTAATCATCTAATTTTGTTTTTGAATAACTTTTAGTAAAGAAATTCTTAACAACTTTGAGATCATCACCATGGTGCGGGATCATTGTTCACCCTCGCTAGGTTCGAGCGGAACTTTTTACATTCATATTCCTTCAAGGGAAGAGTGGGCGGGGTGCAACATTTGGAAACAGGACATGACAAATATGTGTACCGATGGCACGAAGTTGGACGGAAGAGTTGGTGGGTGAGTATTCCGCGAGGAGCTCCTCATCAAGCTCAAATTTAGGCTTCCAGACCACTGTAGTGATTTCCAAGCAAAAGTAGCCGCAATTAAGGAAACTGCGGATTGGCTGCTCGCTTCTGTAATTACAGTAAAGAAGGTAAATATCTACTCCGACAGCCAACCGACAATTAGTCGGGGAATGCCTGACTTCCCTCTCGATTGCATCGGAATACTTTGATATTAGGCGCATTTGGGTTTCCGGTCACAGCGGCATAGAGGGAAACTGCTGGGGCAATGAGTTGGCCAGACAGGGCACCCTTGAGACGGCTTCAACGCAATATGAGAGGATTGGACTTTCCTTAAGAACCTGTGGTCTGCTAGTGGAAAGGTGGGCCTAGAGCGCAAAGGTACAAAGTCAGGAGATTCTTCTGGCCGCGCGTGGATCGCGGGTGCTCGAGAGAACTTCGAAGGCTAACAAAGTTACAGCTATCGAATTTGATAGGTATCCTCACCGGATACTGTCCATTAGGTGTCCATGCGATGAGACTTGGCATTGCTTCAAACTCTTTCTGCACAAGCTGTCTGGAGGACGAGGTGGAATCATCTCAGTACCTTTTTTCTCAGCTGTTATGCTTTCGTCAGGCTAAAGTTTAAACTTTTTCGCTACACCAGCGGATATTGCGGGTTTAAATATCACACATCTGGTAAAATTCATCAGCAGCTTGAAGCGGGTAACACAAACGTAAATCGTCACTCATTGGTCGTCATGCTCAAATCCTCTAATCCAAGCCCTGGATTCTGCCTGCCCCTGGAAATCCTTATTACGCGATCCATTGCATGTCTGCTTGTATACCGTCCGTCACAAGTGTCAAGCATGATTGAAGTACCACGCCATTCGCAAAATTATAAATCTTCCTAGTATAAATAAGTAATTCGTAGTGCATACAATAAAAAAGATATGAAAAATTATAAACTATTGTAGAAAAATAAACTGAAATAAAACACATGTAAAGATATAAAATAAAGAAATATAAAATAAAAAAGAGAGTAAAGAAAAATAATTAAGTAAATTAAATAAAATCAAGTAGAATAAAAAGAATTATAATAATTAAATGAAATTAGTTTATTATATGTATGTATGCACATTGTGCGTAAATTTAACAAAATAATTGAAATAATTTAAATGAAACTAATTACCAAGATCGAATTAAATGAAATAGCATAGAATTTAGTTTGCTTAAAAATACTTACGGCATTTGAAAGGTAACAAAAGGCGAGGAGGAAGTAGAAATTTGCCTGAAAAAAATTAAGAACAGTTTAGAGTGATATCTAAGTTTTTCCTTTAATTTTTTTTTATTTAAATACAATATTTAGTCAGTAGTTCGCTATATATACATACATATTCAAGAGGACTCATCCGCAAATTAAATTTTTATGTTAAACGCATCGTTGACTCATCCGTCACCTATGACATTCATTTCAAAACAATTTAGCATACCTAAAATTTTCTGACTCATCTGTAACAATTTTTTTTGTTTGTGAATGCAAAATGACTCGTCTATACATTTCTTAGAAAATTAAACTTTTTTTTCAATATACATTGGCTGCGCATAGATTTAGATTAAATTAGATGTGTGGGGGGTTGGACAAGTCCAAGCACTCAGTCAGGAGACCATTGTACACCGGATAGATTTCAATAGAAAGAATAGAGACAGGAAAGATAAAAAGTGGCTGGTAAGACGGATAAATTAGTTGGAGGTCACTCTTCCACAAATGTCTTGGAATCATTGATGAATCTTAAGAGATCCGGAAGAGGAAGAGTATGAACTTTATCCATATTCAGTGTATCGCAACCCAATATCCTAAGTCTGATTCTGGAAAACGCCGGACAGCTACAGAGAAAATGCTCTGCAGTGCCGTCATTCTCAAGACAGGATAGGTATATCGGGCTGTCTACGACCCCCATGGCAGCCATATGCTGACCACAGACGTTGTTGTTGTTGTTGTAGCAGCATAAACATTCCCCATTCAGAACCGACTGTCGTAGAAACGACCACAGACGTTGTGCCCTCTGATTATACCCACCAGTACTCTCAGATCCTTTCTACTGAGTTTTAAGAAAAAGGTCACTATTTTCCTGTTTGGTTCTTTCACAAAGTACTTGACTACTCTGCACGAGTTCAACCCAGACCAACGTCCTCTATGGGTAGACCTTATGAAGTCGTCAATTCATAGTTTAATCGATGCGGAATTGACACATAGGAAGGGTTCAGGGCCTAGTGGCATACTTACAGAGCCTTCATTTGCCAATTTATCGGCTAACTCGTTCCCTGCAATACCTCAATGTCCAGGCACCCAAATAAGACTAACTTTCTTGTGTTTTGCAACACTGCCAGCTTTGTCTTACATTCACCGACTAACTTCGAAGAGCAGCGTGGGTAAACAAGGGCTTTCTGAGCAGCTTGACTGTCACTAATGCATGAAAAGCATCGCAATATATTACGCATCATTAGGGGATGTCCAATATTATGGGGAACAAAAAATTTACGGAAAAATAATTTTGGAAAATTTTAGAAAAAAAAATTTTGGGAAAACAAAATTATGGGTAACAAAAACTTTAGGAGAAACAAATTTTTTTTGTGAAATTTTTGGAACATTTTGGAAAAAAAATTTTTTTGGGAAGAAATTTGGGCTCTTGCATCACGATAACGCCCCTGCTCACACATCGTTGCTTGTGCGCGACTTTTTGGCCAAAAACAACACACTAATGATGCCACAGCCACCGTATTCCCCAGATCTGGCCCCTGTGACTTTTTCTTGTTTCTGAAACTGAAGAGGCCCATGAAAGGACGTCGCTACGCTACGATTGACGAGATAAAGACGGCATCGAAGGAGAAGCTGAACAAGATAAAAAAAAATGATTTTTGAAGTGCTTCGAAGATTGGAAAAAACGTTGACACAAGTGCATAATATCTCATGGGTATTGCTTTGAAGGGGACAAAATAGATATTAATGAATAGATAAATAATTTTTGAAAAAAACACAAAATTCACGATACTTTTTGAACAAACTTCATATATCCAGCAGAGGTCTGCCACTTCAGCCGCATTCACCGTATTTGTGTGGCGTATTTTTATGTTGTTACAACAACTACAACAACAGCATGCCTTGCCGGTTAAATGGTCTTAAAATGTTCAAACCAGTTAAAGTTTTATACTCATCTCACTAAATAATAAATAAAAGATTAGATCTTTGTAGTTAACGAAAACAAAACTATAAATGAATTACTTCGGTTTCTAACTTTTTTCATAAAGTTTTATGAAAGCTGAATATCTTCAATAAAATTGAATTCTTAAAACTATGTGGCATCTAAAATCTGGACATTTCGGAAATTCACTCATTCTCGTTATTCTCGCTGGTCGGATTATCGAGTTGGTTTTGTATTTATGTTACTACGTACACCGCATAGTCCATACAAAATATACGCAAGGAACCTACACAGTAATTGCTTAACTCCTTCCGTTTTCAAGTCATAAACTACAAACTCATAATTAGCCAATTAACGAACGTTCGCTTGTTTTATCTTGCCGGCTACTACAGAAATTATTTTTGATAAGATTAAACGGTTTATAATTACAATACTTGAGAGGAGGATTGTTATATTTGTAGACATTTTCCTATCTTTCACCAAACATTTACCTTCTGCTCAAATATGAACGAGACTTTATCAATAAAACGGTCCGCGGATGACATATGGCAAAAGTAAATTTTTTGTTGAATGGTAGGACTGTTATAAGCTTACATGGCAAATTTCAGCGTGATATGTCACATAGTTTGTTTTCTGTGCTACTGTAAACAAGTCAATCTCGAGTGTGTTTTTCGAATTTAACGATGGAAATTCAAGTTGAACAAAGAATTTGTTTGAAATTTTGTTATTCCAACAAAATTTCGGCTTCAGACGCCTTAAAAATGTTGCAGACAACCTATGGGGACTCTGCTCTATCGCGTGCACGTGTTTTCCAGTGGTACAAATGGCGCTCCCCGGAGGAGCCGAAACCCAAAAAACCACGCCAAAGTCGCTCAAAAATTAAGGTTATGCTGACTGTTTTTTTCGATTACGAAGTTGTGGTGCACTCGGAGTTCCTTCCGCAGGGCCGATCGGTTAATGCTGAATATTATTTAGACGTTTTAAAGCGTTTGCGCGAGAACATTCGTCTTAAAAGGAAGGAATTGTAGGACAACAAGTCATGGTTCTTGCATCACGATAATGCACCAGCTCACACATCACGTCTTGTTCGCGATTATTTGAACAAAAATAATGTTAATATCGTCCCGCAAGCACCGTATTCGCCTGATATGGCTCCATGTGACTTTTTCCTTTTTCCCAAGCTGAAGTTGCCGCTCCGTGGAAAACATTTTGAGACAATTGAAGTCATAAAAGAGAATTCGAAGAAGGAACTGAAATCCATACCGAAATCGGCCTTCCAGAAATGCTATGATGATTGGAAAAAACGTTGGCATATGTGTATCGCCTCCAATGGTGATTACTTTGAAGGAGATAAAATAAAAATTGAACAATAATTAACCGTTTGTGTTTTATTAAATCAGTCTCGTTCATATTTGAGCAGAAGGTATTAGTCTTTTTCTTGATTTTTACACCCATTTACCTCGCATTCTCATATGCATAAGTTTTTGCTGAAACATTTCATCACTACGATGAGCTTCTAATCGAATTCTGCATACATCAATAAAGAACACGGACACTCAAGTGATATGGTTTTAAATAAAAAATATATATTAAATTGTAAATCTAATGCGTTTATGTCTCACTTTTATTTTCGTTCTTCAAGCGTATATTTCAAAACTACAAAAAACATAAACAAACTTCAACTCATTCGTACGTAGAAAATACAAACATAAAAACTTAGCAAAATACATGACAAACTTAAACTTAGGTCATATTCCAGATAGTTGAAAACTAGTCAAGGTCGTCGTCTTTCCAAAAATAGGTAGGAGGGGACATGAATCAGCGAAGGACTTCAGGACAATCAGTCTTTCGTCTTTTCTGGTAAAAACCTTTAGAAGACTTTTGGATATATATCTCAGATATGGATATATATCAACTGCACAACATGCGTACCTTAAAGGCAAATCTACGAAGACAGCGCTTCACGAAGTAATCCGAACAATAGAGGGCTCTCTAGAGAACAAACATTACACCATGGCGGCATTCCTGGATATAGAAGGCGCCTTTAACAATGTTTGTACAGATGCCATCCAACGGGCGTTGATAGACTTAGAGCTGGACAATTGCATCAGCAATTGGGCCATCTCTATGGTAGAAACCAAGATCATCAAAGCAAATGTGGGTAATATCAAGCTGCAATCAAGGCACAAGAGGGTCCACAGGGGCACTCCACAGGGGGGAGTATTATCTCCACTTCTCTGGTTATGCGTTATTAGCAAAATCTTAACGAAACTTAATAGAGATGGGGTAAAAGCAGTGGCGTACGCTGATGATGTGGCGCTAATGGCGTCAGAACTGTGTCCTAATACGATCAGTGGCATCATCCATAGGGCATTAGGCGAGCTTAACTCTTGGGCCACAGGCTGTGGCAAACAGTGCAAAGTACTTAGGGGTAATTTTGATCTCCAAACTTATCTGGAAATTAAACGTCGAAGAACGGGTAAGGAAGGCAGAAATTGTTTTATCTATATGCCTGTAAGCGTATGCTTGGAAGAAGATAAGCATACATTATGGCTGTATAAGGCGGTTATACGGCCTATTTTATTGTATGGTTCTCTAGTTTGGTGGAAAGCTCTAGGGAGTACAATACCAAATTACTCGGCAGAATACAAAGATAAGCCTATGCAAGCCCCGGTCAGTGCAAACAGCTCATGTCCTAGAGAGGCTCTCAATACACTGACACATGTTATTCCAATAGACCTACATATTAAGAAGACGGCAACCATGAGTGCATTTAGGTTAAACGAAGCAGGTCGCTGGAAAGAAAAAACTTATGGTCATGACAGTCTATAATTGCGACAAATTCATTTAACCTCGGTGAAGACTGACTACATCGTCCCGACGGTAACATTCAATAGGAATTTTGCCACTCTCTTTCCATCTAAGGAAAAATGGAATAAGGAATTCTCTCTAAACAACTTCGCCACTACAGTCTATACGGATGGCAGTAAAATGGACTGCGGTTTTGGAGCTGGTATATATTCTCACAGACTTAAAATTGAGAAATCTGTGCGTCTCCCTAATACCAGCAGTGTGTTCCAGGCGGAAGTACTGGCAATTGAAGGCACTGGGTTCGGCTACAACAACCTCTAAAGTGGTGGAAAACAGTAGAAAAGCCTTACCACCTTGAGTGAAAACCATAAAGTTACCTTAATCGGGGTCCCGGGACATCGGAACATTGAAGGTAACGAACAAGCAGATGAACTGGCATGCGTGAGATCTGCCATGAATAACGCTTTTGCAGAATCGGTATTCACACCACTGGGTGCAGTCAATCATACAATCTCCGCAAAATATCTACGAAAAGCGGGTTGTAGATGGAGAGACCAGACGAAATGCAGAATTCGCAGAACGTTATGGCCCACCTACAACCTCAAGCAATCGTCGACATTGATAAATTTCGTTCTCGCAAACTGGAGGATACTTTCAGATTTGCCAAAGAATCTGGAAAACTCACACAGGTCTAACTATCACTATTTCTCTGTTCTATCCAATCTTCTTCCTTCTGTTACTTCTCTCTTGACTATGTACCCTTTCGCTTTCCAGAGCCTTAAATACAATGAGCTTTTCAGCCTCAGTGTTTTAGAAGTTACTAAATCTCTCGGTGTCTCTTGGCTCGACCTTTCAAATTTCAATTTTCAATTTCAAGATTATTGTGAGTTTATAATTATGTAACGGGGTATATATGTATGTATACCATATATAATATATAATTGCCCCGTACACCCATTTTGGGTGTTTGGCCGAGCTCCTCCTCCTATTTGTGGCGTGCGTCTTGATGTTGTTCCACCTACAGTTTCAAGCTGACTCCGGACGGCAGATATTTTTTATGAGCAGCTTTTTCATGTAGAAATACACTCGGAGGTTTGCCATTGTCTGCCCAGAGGCGACCGCTATTAGAAAAAACGTTTTCTTGGTTGGCCAAAAAGTCTTGCGGTATTTTTATTGAATTTTAAATTGTTCATAAAATTGGTTATAATAATGCGATTTAAGTCAAATATGCGCCGTTTTGTTCGATGACGAGTTCCCAACGAGATGCCAACTTCATAATGCCCCTCTTATAGAAGCTCGCTTCCCTATTGTCAAAAAACTCGGAGAGCCAATTTTCACAGGACTCTCTTGTGGAGAACTTCCGACTACCAAGCTCGTTCGCCATGGACAGAAATAGGTGGTAATCACTTGGTGCGAGATCCAGACTATACAGTGGATGCAAAAAAACCTCCCATCCGAGTTCCCGGAGCTTCTGGCGCATCACCAAAGATGTGTGTGGCCTGGCGTTGTCCTGATGGAAGACAATTCGGCCTCTGTTGATCAAAGATGGCCTCTTCTGCATGAGTGCTGCATTCAAGCGGTCCAGTTGTTGGCAGTACAGGTCCGAATTGAGCGTTTGGCCATAGGGGAGCAGCTCATAGTGGATGATTCCCTGCCAATCCCACCAAACACACAGAAGAACCTTCCTGGCCGTCAATCCAGGCTTGGCCACCGTCTGGGCAGCTTCACCGCTTTTCGACCACGACCGTTTGCACTTCACGTTGTCGTAAGTGACCCACTTTTCATCGCCAGTCACCATCCGCTTCAAAAACGGGTCGATTTTTTTGCGATTCAGAAGCGATTCGCATGCATCCATACGGGCAAAAATGTTTTTTTGCGTCAAGTCGTGTGGCACCCATACAACGAGCTTCTTTTTGAATCCAAGCTTCTTCAAATGGTTTATAACGGTTTGATGACTCATGCCCAGCTCTTGGCCGATGCTACGGCTGCTACTATGCCGGTCTCTTTCGATCAATTCGGCGATTTTATCGCAATTTTCGGTCACCTCTGCACCAGAACGAAAATGTTGAAACCATCGTGGTGCGGTGGAAATGGAAACTGTATCGGGTCCATAAACTGCACAAATTTTATTGGCAGCATGAGATGCATTTTTGCCTTTATCGTAGTAGTACTGTAAAATATGCCGTATTTTCTCTTTATTTTGCTCCATGTTTGCGACGTTATAACTCACGAACGACTAAAAGCAAACAACAATTAATCAAACACGTGTTAGCACGTGAAAAGAGCTTTCCAAAAAGCTCTAGCGTGAACCGATGCGACGAATACAATTAGAACTACGCGCTTGCAAAGACAAGCTTGCGGAAATACCGCAAGACTTTTTGGCCAACCTTTATATAAACTTAACGTCACATAATTAAGGCACTCATTTTTTAATTTTTTGTAACAAAAATCGTATAAAGCAAAGTTCCAGACCTTTCCAACTTTTTAATCGGAATTTGTAGAAAAATTCTGAGTGTGTAGTTCTATAACCCATTACATTTTTTTTTACAATTTATTTTCATACGATATTGAGAATATTTTTCCATATAAAGCACATGTTCGGAACCATTTTATGTGAAAAAGCCAAAGTTATAAAATTGCCCGCAGAAGTTTTCTAAATACGCTGAATAAAAAATATAAAATTTTGATATGTTTTGGAAATTTATTAAATTTTTGTAAACTTATTAAATTTATTTAAATTTGTTTAATTTTTGTAAACTTGTTAAATTTTTTTTTAATTTGTTAAATTTTTGTAAATTTCTTAACTTTTTGTAAATTTCTTAAATTTTTGTAAATTTGTTAAATTTTTGTAAATTTCTTATCTTTTTGTAAATATCTTAAATTTTTGTAAGTTTATTAAATTTTTGTAAATTTGTCAAATTTCTGCAGATTTGTTAAATTTTTGTAAATTTCTTAAATTCTTGTAAATTTCTTAAATCTTTGTAAATTTCTTAAATATTTGTAAATTTTGTACAAAGTTTAAAACACTTATTAATAAAGATTTCATTATGCATGAACTATATTTTTGTATAAAAAATTTATCATGAAATGTATTGCGAATATTTTAAAAGGTCAAGTGGCTTAATTATGTAACTACAAGACAATTTTAATAGAACCAATTTGCGCTCGTCGGTTTGTTTATCTTACAGGCCATTGCATGATAAAAATATCGATAAGATCAAACTGTTTATAGTTACTATACTTGAGAAGAATTTGTATGTATTGGTACATACATACATATGTATGTATAAGTACATCGATGCACATTCATATGTTTGTCCTGCACTTTATTTCAAAAAATTTCAGTTTTCCTGAACTTTAAGCACAGAACGATTAGAATATGCAACGTCATGTTTTTGTATAAAATTTAGAGCATTTTCGCACATAAATTTCAAAGAAATTTGGTTGATCACTAATTATAACAACTTTCATTTTTCTGCTTACAAAAATTATCACTTCCCGATTTTCATTTCTTCACTTTTTCCTGCTTATTTACACATTTTTTGGTGATCTCTTTAATAACAGCTAAAGCAAGTTCAAAATAAAATGATCAAACGCTTACCGCTTGTTGGCAAAAAACAAAAGTGAATAACAACGGGACAAAAATGTGGGGGTTTTTGTATGGACAGCATTAAAAAGACCCCATAAATTCTGGGAGAATGTATTCGAAGAATCAGATAAAATTTCTAGACGTTCCGGTGACCCTTGAACCGAATGTTGTGTGAACGAAATGTCGAGTTAAATTTAGTCGGTAAATTTCTGGTATACTCGTACATTTACTTTACATATTTGTCTCAAGAAACACAAAGAAAAGGGGAATATTACAGTTTATATTAATTATATTACCTCTTTCACAAAAGTTTATTAGAAAAATCCTCAAAATGGTTTACTTTTATTTCACTAAATCTTAAAAGATACTTGACTAAAAGTTGCATAGTTAAATAAAACTTTAGATTATTTTTCCAAAGTCAAAGCTTTTCAATTCATCCAGGAATTCTTAAAAATTAATCGGATTTGATTTTTAAAAATTTCATATTTTTCAATGTCCATTAAAATTTTATACAGCATGCTTTTATAAACGTACAGGTGCTGTAATTCACTTCCAAGTGCATTTCATTGAAATATTCTGGCAATAGCATTGAAATTCGCTCCCGAGTGAATTACAAAACCTTCATAGAGATGGTGCAAACTATTTCACCTACACGCATTTTTGGCGTCTATTTGCGAATAGAAGTAACTAAGAACTGGTGCAACACGTCCACACTATTTGGTGTTCAATGAAAAACTAGTGTTAAATGAAAACTTAAAAAAAATTGTATGGCTTATTGAAAGTCTTCTGTATGTTGATAAAGTCAATCAATAAATTGTTACTTCTTATCATTATAGTAGTATATAAAATAAGTATAACGATGTATGTATAATAAAAATTAACCTGGTGCTAGAAGTTTTTAACGTTTTTCCCTGCATTTATACGGGTAGCGCATTCTGTGGGTCGCGAAAGGCACTAGCGTCTGCGACGATGAACAGCTTTAAACATGGCTATCATACCCACATATGTGCATACATACATACAACTACTACTACTTACATACCTAGGCTACTCTGAAGTAGGATACAGACTCGCAAACATGCTCGCTGCCCATGATTCAATTACTAAATACAGCGCCACTCATTCTGTGCTTAGGTAGATAGGTGGTTATAGTGGTTGCCAATTGACACACCTAGGCCTGCTGTAGGCCCATTGTGATACCACCCCAGGGCTGTCCCCTCTCCTCACTCTACATTGTCCTTATTGAATCAAGCTGTGGCTTTAATGTATCTAACAAGGCTTGTTATTTTTAAATTGGCTACTTCTGCCAAGTTATTCAAGGAACTTTTTCCTAAAATATTGAAAAAATTTTCCTTCTTCTATCGAGAGCCCTGCACGCGCAAAGAAAGTGTTCTATAGTCTTTTCTTCTTCAATGGCGTTACTGGTATGCCTGCCAATCAGACAGTGCCCTGTTAGGACCCCAAGAAGATTTCTCATGTCCTTCCTGTTCGGTTTCAACAGTCGGTTTGTGCGGCCCATGCTCCGTTCTGGCCAAGTCATCCTACTTTTTGCATAGGTCAGAAACTGAGTTCATAGCCCGTTGGCAGCTCTGATAGTGTGTTTGTCTATAAGCATCTTACAACTTGCTTAAGGTTTAGGTATGTTCGCTTTGTCTAGTTGGATCGGTAATATGGTACCCAATCTCTATAGTTCATCTGCTTTACAGTTGCCTGCTATGTCGCTTTGAGAGAGCAGGTTTATTGTAAAGTACTGTGATAGTTCTGTCAAAACATCGATACGTTCTTTTACTGTATTCGAGTTAATATGAAGTGGTTGTAATGCTTTCAGGGCCGATTAACTATCTGAATATATAAAGGGTTTTTCAATAAGGGCGGGTAGATGTTGAAATGGAATAAAATGGCGTTTGCTGTGTGGCACGTAGCGCCGTCCTGCTGGAACCACATGTCGTCTAGGTCCATATGATTCAATATGGGACATAAGAAATTGGAAGGGCCACCACGTCTACCGAAAAATGGGCGCAATGCGCGCAACGTTTGCGTTAATGAACACCCATTTTGATAATAAAGTTTTATCATTTGAACGTGCTGTTCAATCGTGTAACTTGCCATGATGATTTGGCATAAACAACTGAACAATAAACAAAAGATTTGACAGATGTCACCAAAACAAAATGGCTACCACAGGGCGCCAAAATCGACCCGCGCCAATTGAAAACCCCTTTATTTATTTCTCTTGTGGTGAAAACACTTTTATTCAAGCCTTCCCTGATAGCCAAAATTTCAGCTTAAAATACGCTACAGTGATCCGGTAGCCGGAATGAAATGTTGGCACTCATTTCCTCAGAGTGAAGGCCTTCGCCTCATTTAGCTTGGAATCATTACCCCAAGGATGTATTTATGTACATGCACCTCTAATGAGTTACAAAAGTCTGTCGTTTGATGTAAGAAGGGGTATTCATCTAGTATTCTTGCGTAACCCTTCCTGTTAGTGGCTAGGTAAGAAGATTCTCTCAACCTAAGTGCCGATTTCGTCACCAGCTATTTTCTGTAGGCATCAATCGGTAATAAGTGCAGCATGACATTCATCGCTGCCGTGGGCGTAGTCTTTCGTGCCGCACTTATGCAGACTAGTATCCCTCTGAATACTTTCTAAATGTTTTACACGTGGTGGTCACCAAACTATGACGCCATATGCTATGATAGGCCTTACCACTGCTGTATATTTGTGCACTGTACTATTTTTGGGGTTAAGCCCGGCCGCCGTAGCCGAATGGGTTGGTGCGTGATACTATTCGGAATTCACAGAGAGGTCGTTGGTTCGAATCTCGGTGAAAGCAAAATTTATAAAAACATTTTTCTGCAATGGCAGACCTCCGAGTGTATTTCTGCCATGAAAAAGCTCCTCATAAAAATATTTGCCGTTCGGAGTCAGCTTGAAACTGTAGGTCCCTCCATTTGTGGAACAACATCAAAACGCACACCACAAATAGGAGGAGGAGCTCGGCCAAACACCTAATTATTAATTTTTTTTTTAAGCCCCATTTTGCTCCCTCAATTATTTTGCTTGTACAGGGTGGCTGATGAAAGCCGCTACCAAAAAAAAATTGAATAACTTTTTTTCTTTTTAAGTTATCTGTTCCATTTTTGTTTTAATTTGCAGATTGATCTTTAAAATTTATTAAAATGGATAACTGGGACACGCAAACAAAAATTTGGATAGTCCGCCGCTATCACGCACTGGAGTCCGTAGTTTTGGTACAGAGAGAGTACAGGCGGATGTTTGGCGGTGATCCCCCGAGCAGATGGACCATAATGAGACTGGTGAATAATTTTGCTGAGCAAGGAACAGTCGCAAGAAGGCCTTATCATCGAAACCCACCAGTTCGGACGGGGGAAACGATCGCTGCTGTAGCTGCAGCTATACAAAGCAATCCAAGGGTTTCAACAAGAAGCTTATCTGCTCAACTTGGTGTCAGGCGACAGTCTTTGCAAACAATAATGCACAAAGATTTAGACTTATTTCCCTACAAAATTCAAATGGTTAACAAACTGAATGCAGCAGACTTGCCGATTCGCTTGGAATTTTGCCAGAAGATCCTGCAAATGGTGGAAGAAGACCAAAACATGTTAAACTGCCTTTTCATGTCTGATGAGGCCCATTTCGATTTAAACGGCAATGTGAACAAACAAAATTGTCGAATATGGAGTACTTCTAACCCACAGATACTCCACGAGATGGTGCGCGGTTTCTTCCCGCTGTATTGTCGGGCCTTATTTTTTTGAAGAAAATGGTCACACCGTTACGGTTACTGGAGACCGTTATTTGAAAATGCTGAAAGAATTTTTCTATCCAGAACTACGCCGAAAGAGAATTCCTTTCAACTCTGTGTGGTTTCAACAAGATGGGGCAACGTCTCACATAGCCCAGACTGTTATGACAGAGTTGCGACGAAAATTTCCCAATAAACTGATTTCAAGAAACTCCGAATTTCGTTGGCCCCCCAGGTCGCCTGACCTTACTGCACCTGACTTTTTCTTGTGGGGTTTATGTAAACAAGAAGTTTATAAAACAAAGCCAACAAATTTGGATGAACTAAAACAATCCATTCGGGCAACAATTGCGGCTATTCCTGTCGCAACTCTCAAAGCAGCAACGAACAACTTTTTACTAAGATGCCGCACTTGTGTCAACGAGCATGGGGGGCATTTAAATTCATTTATTTTTAAAACTACAATAGTTAAGCTACATTTAATAAAATTTAATGACCTTCAACTTGAAAAAAAAATAAATGAATTCCATACACTAAAAAAAAAGTTATTTGAGTTTCTTAATGTAGCAAAATTCATCAGCCACCCTGTATAAAGCGGCGAGGCTGCTTTTTTTAATCTATCATTAATTGTTAATTTCGACGAAAGCTTCCTATCTAATATTAGTCCTAGGTAGCTTGCTTCTTCCCCGATTGACAGTGATTCCCCCAAGGATTCCGGTCATACAGGCACAAACACCTAAGCTCAAACCAGTGGCCAATAGACTACGTAACTATTTAACGAGTAAACCTTTTTGCTTACAGGTTTCCAATATTAATTTTAAATTATGTTTTAAGCCATTTGCAGTTTCTTTCCATTTAAGTAAAAAAGTACGTTTTTGCTATTATTCTCATCAAGAGGGATGTAAGCATGTAGACGTCATCCGGCAGTCGGTTCTACGTTACCGGAAGGACCCGGGTTTACTGAATAACCGGCCAAGGACTGTCACTCCAGCAGCACCTCCGTACATGTATGAAGAATGTTTTTGCTGCTACAACAACAACGTCATCCACTTCTGGGGGAAATATATGCATCATCGTCATACATATATGCATCAGACGTTAAATGTATCCAGAGGTTAAAAAATATTTAATGATTTATAATATTACATATCCGAATTTTTACAAATTTTATACAAGCCTTGAAACTTTGCATTGTAGCATGAACTATATTTTTATAAAAAAATATTGCAATGACAAAATAAATATCATATGTGGTGTACACGTTTGTTTGACACTGACAGTATAATCAAAAAATAGTTTAAAAACTAGAAAATCTCGAAATTTTGGAAACAAAGTTTTCAATATCGTAAGCAAAAGCCGTGCAGAAATGGCGTTGGCTTCAAACATACACTGTTAAACAGAATTGAATGGGCTACATACCAGGAAAGTTTTCTAATAATTCCAATTAAAAAGCTAAAAAATTTGTCAACTTTTTGTGAATTTTCTAAAAGTTTGAAACATTTGTGCATATATAAAGTATTTGTAATAAAATGCACCACATTTTTGTAAATAATTAAGGAAAAAATTCACCATGAAAAGTTCTGCGAATATGGTAAAAAGGTAGTGACTTAATTATATCAGCACAAGTGTAAGCGCGTTTGTCATTTGTAAATTTTTTATTTATTTATTTAATTTGCGATCAAAAACTTTTGCCGCTAAATCGACAATTAAATATTAAAACCTTCTTGCGCACATGCATTGTAAGCACAGTAGGTAAATAAGCTAAAGGGGCATTTATTTTGGACATGTTGTTGTTGTAGCAGCATAAACAATTCCCATACATATACTGGGAATGCTGCTGAAGTGACAGTTCTTGGCCAGATTACGTAGAACCGACTGTCGTGGGCATCACATTTTGTTGTTTATGAGGAGGCCGACGCGTTCTGAAGCTTTGAAAACCACTCCAATTACTGTTGCTAAAAATTTATAAGAACTACGTTGGTCCACGTGTAGATAACAAATTTAAGAACCTTAACTCGAAAACTATAAAGCTTCCGGCAGTTAAAAGTAGAAAGAGGTCCAGCTTTCCAATACTATTTTTATATCCAAAGTTCGAGATTTTCATTTCAAAGCTATCCCCTACATTCCAATGGAAAGCCGTAAACACTTCCTCAATGCACACCTCAAGCTTTGCACGTAAAACTACACTGGTTCAGCAAATAATAATAAATTGGATTCTCGTTTTGTATACTCAGTACACACGTTTTTTTTTTTTATACTTCGTCAATAGAACACTTCAAAAGTTTTAATAAAAACTATAAAACGTTTAGACTTAATCGAAGAGACCGAAGCCCATGTCATCATCGGACTCCTCTGGTTCTTCCTCCTTCTTCTTCTCTTCCTTCTTGGCCTCAGCTGGAGCAGCATCTCCACCAGCAGGAGCAGCACCGCCAGCTGGGGCAGCAGCACCGACACCGGATCCAATGTTGGTGATCAAGTCCTTAACATTGATACCTTCCAAAGCCTTGGCGAACAAACCTGGCCAATAGGGTTCAACATCAACATTGGCAGCCTTCAGAATGGTGGTGATTTTCTCTCCCTGTTAAAATACAAACATTAATATTTGAACGGCTTTCAAATATTTGTAGATCAAGTGTTGCACAAAAACTTCGAAAAACTTTGTTATGATTGCAGATATAATCCTCGATTTGTTTTCTCATAGTTCTTGTGCATCTAGTCAATCTGTAATTCACAGAAGCAACTTACAGTAACAGCGACATCATCATCAACCAGGATGAGAGCAGCGTAAACGCAAGCGAGTTCAGCTTTTGTAGACATGGTTAAGAGGTATTAAACAATTAAAATTGGTACAAGTTGCCAAAAATTGGAATTATTTTAATAATTGGCCTTAGCTCGTAGTCGAGAACAAGTACGCTTGACAAGATCCTAAACCGGAAAGAATGAATAAAAAGTGAAGTTTGTTGTGTTTGGTTATCTGTCAAAAATGGTCAGAGTAACCAACATCAGCATGCAGTGTTGTATGCTATATTTTTGCTATCAAGCTTTTCGATATGAGGTTAGCATATGTCACAACCAATATTTTCGGCAAGAGCCCAGCGCACCATAGACTTTATCGGCAGATCATTTAGTCGTTCTCTCTCTAGAATCAAATTAATTAGTTAGATACGCAGTACGATTACGTTCAATAATCGTAAATATTTACAATGCGAAATTACGACACTACCAGTTGGGTCAAGATTTAGTTCACAAACAAAACTACATTTGTATTAGGGTAAGGTAAATTGCTTATATAATGGCACCGGCGTGAAGGTATATACAAATTTTTTATCCAGCACCATTGAAAATACATAATTAAAATGACGATTTATTTTAAGAACTAATCCACTCAAGTTTAACGTTAGCTTTTTCGTATCAAATAATAGCCGCTCGCATGAAACAATCGACCAACGGGAAGTAAGACTGGAAACCAATCAAAAACTCAATCAGCAATATAGATAGACACTACACGCTGATTTGAATCTTGCTACATTCAGTTATTGAACAGATTATGATTAAAGTCACCATAAAAGCCTAGTTATTGGAGGAATAAGCAAGTTATACAAGCAAAAAAGATTGTGCATAAACCAGAAGCCAAAGAAATAAATGGAAAAATTAAATGTTGAAATGTTTTCCAATAAAATGAAGAAGCTTAAATAAAGATTATGCAGCGTTTGACTGCTTTAAATTTATTTTCTTCGCAGCAAGGAGCGACTGGTGAGATAATGTCATAGGAAAATAATTTGTAGAATAAATTTGTTAAGAAAAAACAGTACTTAAAAAAAAATCAGAGCTTTAAGTTCATATATTCATTCCAGGTATTTAAAAAGAATCACGTCCGGTAAAGCAATCAATAAAGGGGCATGAAGCTTTGAAATGTGGTGGTATAGAAAAATTAGGATAATAAGCTGGCCTAACAAAGAAATTGCTAACGGACACAAAAGAAGAAAATTCACTTACTTCGATCATTTTACAAGAAGCGACAAATACAATGTTTTACGATATCTGATACAAGGAAAAATCGAAGTGTGAAGAATAATCGACAGGAAAATAATTACTTGGCTCAAAAATTTCAAAGAGTAGTTAAGTCTCAAACCAATGAGTGAACTTACAAAGGCAGAGAGGAACAAGCACAAATTTAATGGCAACATTAATAATATAGCATGGTGTGGCTAAGTTTAAAATAACTTTTATATGTACTCGCGAACATCCAGCACGGATAAGCTGACTAATTCAAGTGCGGCTATGATCACCGTAAAAACTTGTATGGAGTTTCATTTTTATTCTATATTTTAACTAATAAATGGTGGGTTGTTATAAAATCTGTTTCGTGCAAGTATTTATAAAAAAAATTGTATCTATTTTATTTCATATGTGTATTTTGTACCTATAGTATTGGTAACAGTGGACGTCATCGTTATGTGTCTAAGAAGATGCAAATTAATTAAGTCCGGCAACGTTACATTGAATTATAGCTAACTTCACAAATATTTACTGTTCATTTATTTGCTAAATAAGAGAATGAAGAAATAGTCCCAATAAGTTAAATTTGCACTTGAAAATTGCGACACAAAAGGAAGACAAGAAAATATAATTTAAACGTAGTAGAAATAAATCAAAGTCACGCGATAACAGGTACACAACGCAGAAGTGAATAGAGATTAAAACAGAAAAGAATACATTCGAAGTATAAAAATTGAATAAGAGATTCGCTAAAACTCTAACAAAGAATTTAATTTTTTTTTGCGTTGCATGCATTCTTTTCTTCCTAATATGGAACTAATTATCTATATTTCTCGACAGCACGACGCGCTACGTCTTACTAAACTAAACCAAACCCATTTAAGGTAAAAAATATTGTGGTTAAGTGAAGACAATATTCTCCCCTGATTGTGGTTAAAGAATTGCAACAAAAGAAAATTCAAAAGTCGGTGACACGAAACAAAAAAAAACTTCTAACAGAAACTAAATATGGGCCGTGTTTTTCTCGAGCATATTGGCGGCTCGAAACTGTTCAATTGTGCGCAGTGCCAAACAAATCTTACCAATCGCAGCCAATTGATTAGTACTCGATTTACGGGTGCCACGGGTGAGTAAGGCAAATTCGTTGATAGCAAAATATCACTTAGTCTAGTCGTGGTGATTGCATCTAAATTACTTAGATTTATTTTATTGTGCACTTATCACTTTATACATTGTTGTCGTCTTGGCTGATACTTTCACAGGTCGTGCTTATCTATTTAAACGAGTGGTTAACCTAACCTTTAGCAATGTGCAGGAGCGAGTGATGCTCACGGGACGGCATATGGTACGGGATGTCATGTGCAAGAGTTGTGATGCCAAGCTAGGTTGGATGTATGAATACGCCACCGAGGATGCACAAAAGTAAGAAAAGATTAAAAAAAAAAATGGAATACTTTTATGAAATATGGTTCTATTTTAACTTTGGGTTTCTTTTCAGGTACAAGGAAGGCCGTGTTATTTTAGAATACGCACTAATAAACGAAACAGAAGGTTTCCAGGGGGAAAGTGCTACAATTCATTAGAGAAACATTAATTATAGTAAATTTTCATTTATCATAACACGGGAGCCAGCATTGCATCAGCTAATTGCTAAATTGGCTAACCTAATACAATTATTCTCATACTTAGTACTTAGTCTTTTTTCGCTAGTATTCAACAGTTACCAAAAGTCGCATTTGCATTAAGTTAGTAATCTAATCGTCACTTGGCTACACTACGTTAAAATCTCAACAACTATATTTTATTTTAAGTGCGAAACTAATATCCAAAAGGCTTTCCATAGTCTGTTAATGGAATGTGTAACTGATAGTAAAATCGTACATTTTTTGTCTTCGTTCTAACACTATCATAATTTGTAAGATATCTTTAACTATCGATATATATACATATGCATGTACTATGTATTATCTAAGTTTTTGAATAGTAATTTATATCGTTTAAAATATACGAAAATATCAAAATAAAAATGCCAAATAAGCTGCATAAAGGCATGCGCCCGCTTATCAGGGCAATGAACTCTGGCATCCATCGCCACAAGCAAAACAATTTTTTATTGAATATTTTTATATGTATTTGGTGGGGTGGGAGAACAGAGTAAATGCAATAGATTGAACGGAGATGCTGGTTGTTCAGTTTGCTAAAATCTATGAATTAATTTCACTTTCGCTCGAAGCACTGTTTCCGAATTCTTATTATCGCTTTTTATGTTTTTGGACAATTTTCAAAGGTCTTGAAGTTCACCACGGAGGTAATTCGTATATCCCACATACGAATGGGAATATTTATCTAAAGGTAGTGTAGAATAGCTTAGCTGTTCTTTTAAGATTGCAAAACATTTAGATGCAAGTGCCAATCATAGTCGTCGCTCTAACAATGCAAAACATTTTCCACAAAATTTCTGGGAATGCCACTGCAATAACACGCATATAACAAGTCCTTCTAGTTACCTATGACACGACTGTTCGAATCATTTGGTACGGCACCTTTAATTCATTTCAAGCGGATGGTTCGCAACTCGTGTAAATTTTCTCCCAAATTCTTGAATTAAATAAATCTCATTATTTTGTTTTTTTTCATTTTGTTATTATTTCCTATTTTTAGTAGTAGTTTATGAAATTCGAAAGATGGTTACGAATCTCACATTAGGAAACAGGTAGCAATCAAGTTACATAAATGTACATATTTATGCTGAGGAAATGCTTTTGAACGTAGTTCTACTATAAATCTAACATATTTCACTGTGCTTGTCGTCGATAAGCTGCTTATTACTTACAGCAGCGTTAAAGTTTTCCAGTCTTTTGGGCCATCGCTATGGCATTTTCGTTGGCAATCATTTGAAACTCTTGGAACCGTTGCGAAACGCGTTGATTCATTTTCAGATACTTTTCCATACAATTCAGTGCACAGCGTTCCTAAAAAATAGAATGTGAGCAATAGCCGTTTAGATAGCCGGAAAAGTACATTAGTTACCTCATTGTCTTTAACAACTCGCGAAGTAAAATCGCGCACACAGTCTGTGAAGCACATTTCGGACAGTTTGTTGTAGGACATCAAAAAATCGGAAAACTATAAAATTCAAAATAATTGCGTTGATTACTAGTTTTTCCTACTTATACACATTTTCAATAGAATTATGCAAACTCACTGTTTTCATTTGGTCCTTATCAATGTTATCAATCGAAACATTTTGCGCCGCTTCCACCATTTCAAGAATATAAATTTTATGTTATAATTTCTAAAGTTACACTCTTTTACATGAATTTCACTGAAAGTTTATATAGTGAAAGATTTTAATTCGCGTGCAATTGTCTTTCTTTTTGTGGTTATGGAATACCCAGAGGCACAGCTGATATTCATATTAGAGCAAGGTTGCCACATGTAGCGAGAACTGTATATAAATTCGTTCCAATGACTGTATTTATATTCGGCCAAGAACTGTCACCCCAACATCATTCCCCGAACATTTATGTTGCTGTTGCAACAATAACGGAAATTCAAGTTATTTTCGGTAAAACAGCTTATCCGACTTCAACAGGTTTTGCCTTTCGCGAATTGACAGAAATAATTCAAATTTAATAAATATTTATTTAAATGAAATTCTAACCTAAGGGGTAGGAAGATTGAAGCTGATCCTAAATATGATTAAATTCTTGTAAGCTTCTAGAAAAACTTTTTTTTGTTTTCTTAGGCATTGTAATTTGATAAAACTCATAAAACCCATAGTATGACGATTCTTTCATAAATTGCGATGCTATATAATTAACGCTTGCATATTAGTATTTTTAGATACTCCGCAGCAGCGGCCAATTTATCCTAAGATTCGATCTGACTAGATTTAGATTTTCGAGGTTTGCACTTCGATCTCATGATCTTTTGCGCCCTCTATTCACCACAGTACCTCATCCAGACCCAGTTCTCTTATTAAACTTAAGATAGGGCTGGGTCGGACCGTATGTACATATGTACGTACAATTTTGACAGCATCCGCTGTTATATCCAAAAACTTCTCCATTTTACTCGGCGTGGTTTGTGCTTTGATTTTTTTTTTAAGAATTGTAAAGTCCCATACACTTTGATCTTAGCCATAAGGCCGAGAAGCCGAATGGTTGTTGCGAGACTATCATTCGGAATTCGGAGAGCACGTAGGTTCGAATCTCGGTGAAAGACTAAAAGGAAGAAAAAGTTTTTCTAATAGCGGTCGCACCTCGGCAGCAATGACAAACCTCCGAGTGTATTTCTGCTTTGCAAAAAGCTCCTCATAAAAAATGTCTGCCGTTCGGAGTCGGCTTGAAACTGTAGGCCCCTCCGTTTGTGGTACAACATCCAGACGCACACCACAAATAGGAGGAGCAGCTTGGCCAAACACCCAAAACGGGTGTATATATATTATATATATATATAAAGTCCCATATAAATCAAAAAAATATAATTATTACATTTATAAGTATAGGCGCATAATCATTGTCAAAAATAAGAAAAACTGTAGTTTATTTTAATCATAGTCGATTTACTACCTGGTTTTTTGCTTAGGCCCGTGTTTAGATTTAAGCCCATCGCCAGGTGATACTAAAGCTGGGTATAAGCAAATTAAAATGAAAAGAAATTTACGAATGTCTGTGCCCCTAAGTACTGAAAGCTAATAAAAAAGTTTCATTTTCAAGATATTGAAAGAGATTTTGATTTAATGATCGATGAAAGATTGTTGATGTCCCCTAAACAGATCTAAATAATTAGATGGGTATGACTTTAATCGCGATAGTTTAGTTTTTAAATAACTTTTAAATATTAGTGCCTTTAGGAGCTCGGCCAAATACCCAAGCAAATGGTGCAAGCGCCAATTATATATACATATATACTACTCCGATTTGAGGTGTGCGACTTGATGTTTTTTCATTAATGAAAAGACTTACAGTTTTATGCCGCCTTTGAACGGCACAGCTTTTTGAAGGCAGAAATACACTCGGAAATTTATCGTTGCCGGTTGAACAACCACCGTTATTAGAAAAAACTTTCTCGATTATTTGATATCTCGTGCCCGAACCTGGGCAAACGATCGGCTACAGCGGCCACGGCGCTATTACTTTTAGTGTTTTTTTTTTGCTTAAAAAATTTCGTATATTATCTCTACTGCATCAGAAGCCAATGTATTATTTTGAATAGCATCCCAAACATAGGTCTTTTTTTAATTCAGAGTTCACAGTTCTCTACTTTCAGAGACCCTTATATGACAATTGATAAACTCTCGCAGACACAAGTCTTTTTCACATTTAATCCAATTTCGCTTACGCTTTCGTTCCTAATTTATTAAATATGTATATGATTTTCTTTAAATAAACAATCTTATTTATTTACTTTCATTTGTAATTTTAATGTCAAATTTCAAACACAAAATAAATATATGTATTTATAGTATATATATTGTATGCATGTTGTGTTCCAAAAATGTATTTGTGTTTTATGATTTACGAATCTAGTTCTCTCGAATTTTTGCACTTCTAAATACTAGTTGTGTGTGAAACTTTTAGTACAATCAGCTCATTTGTGTTGTTATTATTTATCATATAATCTAAATATTAAATTTCCTTCGTTTACATTTTGTAGCCTAAATTGTTGCGCCCATCGCACACTTCATTCCTCTTACTCAATGTATTTGACGTTTTTTGTTTATTGTATTGTGATTTGGTAGTTCTTTTTTTAGTTTTTTTTTCCAGCATTACAACATTAAAATTTCTCTCGATTTTCGCACACACATACAACATACATATATAAGTTTTACTTGCGCAACAGAATTTAAACTACAAGTACGAATGTTTTAACAAAACAAACGCTATCGTCTATTTTTATGCATAGCTCGCACACGTAAAGTGTGTTACAGCATAAAAAAAAAAATATAATCAGAAATATTCAATTTCTAAGTTATTTACAGTGAAATACAATAATATTGCTTAGAATTACAATTACAATTAGAATTACAAATACAGTTACTTCGTATTTTAGATAGGTAGACACTTATATATATGCATTAATATATATTCAATTAGTGTTATTTATAACTTTTTGTTCGTGTCTTTCTTATCAGCAACACATATAGCAAACGCTTACCTTGCACATAAATGAGTATAAAGTAATACTTACTATAAGCAAATTATTATATAATCATTAGAATTTTGAAAATAACCTGAAGAGAACCGATTGACTTTTAGTTTATCTTACAACTACTTACATACAATTTTTATGATTTTAAAAATATATACCAAAAAGCATGCATAATTAAAAAATTAAGTTAATTTAGATAAAAGATTGCGCAATAAAAATCTTAAAATTATATTTATAGTAAAAAGAACAAATCTTTCTTTTTGATTTAATTAAAAACCAAATTGCAATCAATTAGTGGGAATATAGTGTTAAAATGTTTAGCAAATTTTGCTGACGTTTGCAATTTTAAAATTAAAATTCATATACAGCAAGCTGCAACTGCAATTATTACTGTGGTTTAAATCAAATTCGTCTAGTGATTATCTTTGACTGTAGCTTTTATAGACGCGCTGCGCGCCGCTGCGTGTTGCTGTCGTTGTAGGACTTTCGCCATTATCGACGAGGTCATTACTGGTATTTGCAGTATTGGCAGCGGATGTTGAAGCGTGATGTGTTTCTAAATTTAGAGGAAGCGCGCAGTCATCGGACTCATTCATTTCGTACACCAAGTCACGTTTCTTGAAGTAATCAATTAATTTCTTTGTAGATTTTATGTGCGCTACTGCGGAAGCTTCCGACTATTTGGTGAATATGAAGAAGAAAAGTGTTAACTCAACAAAATATTAACCCAAAGATACAAACACACAAAGATGGCGCATGTGTGTACCAACTTACACAGGTCAGATCCATAAAAGTGTAATATTTTTCCAGCACACTGACAATCTCTTTGAATCCATTGCCGCGTAAATGTCTACGCACTAGTGCTTCGTACTCCTCATTGTCGGTAATTAAATGACCAATTAGTAGGGCTGCATAACTACCCTTGATAGTATGTTCCATGTGATGACCCGAGTTTTTCAGCACTGCAAATTAATTAGATTTTATAAATACTAATCAAAATAGAGCTTAGAATTTAAAAATAAATGCTTAAACTCTGCTTTGGGAATTATTATTCAATAAAGGCCAGCAACCTAGAATTATAAATTATATTATTGTAAAATATTATATTATGGCGCCGGTTAGCACGAGAAAGAAACGACTGGCGCGCTTTGTTAAACTCGGCCAAAATCGCGTAAGCGGATATAGCGCCAATTAAGAAGAAGAAGAACATAAAGTCGACTTGCTTCGCGTTCAGACTATAATCGCTATTGGTATTGAAACATAATAATAAGCATAAAGCGCACAAGCTTTTTAGGTTCGTTTGAATAGAACAGTGTGTTCTCATAGACCTTCTAGGCGTGCTTGCAGCTGCTCCTCTGCCTCAGTAATGCATTTGGCGCGTTTAAAGATCCTTCGCAGGCAAACATGAAATTCTACATATTTGTTGAAGATGTTCATCTGCTTTAAGACGTTTGGGGAAAAAGAAATCCATTATTTTTCCGCAAATGGCAAAAAATTGTTTTATGGTCGATCTTTATCTCATAGGCAATGCTACGACTATTAACATGCCGCTCAACTTCGATTATTTCTGATTTTATCGTAATTTTCTTTAACATCAAAAATGCTTGCACGGAATCGACGGAACCAAAATTGCACATAATTTGCTGTTACAGTACCGGCACCATAAAAACCGTTCAAAATTTCAGCTGTCTGGCTTGCATTTTCGCATATTTGCCATTATCAAAGAAAAACTATGAAATGTATAGAATTTTTTGTTGGTTGACTTCCATTGTTAAGACCCTGTAACTCACAACTCAATGGCACAAACAAAAAACTGCAAAAGAATTTTTTTTAGTGTGAAATGTCATCTTGACAACGAGCATACACTTTATATTGTTTGACCGATACTTTATGAGATATCGATCACTGCAGCCGATCACCGCCGAGAAAATAATGAATTTCTTTTTAGTTAGGGTTATGTATATATTACAGCCAAAACGTTTTGGTCCTTTTCGTATCGTATTTTCAATCATAGAGAGACTTACAATTATTTACAGTTTCATCTACTTCCTCCTGTTTCTTTTTATTCTTGTCGGTACTATCCAAAATGGCATCTGTATTCTTTTCGACCAATCTATACAACAAAGCGATAAAAAGGATTAAATTTGAATTTTTTTTCCTCCTCGTTAAATAGTTATTAATCACCTGGCCAATTCCTCGCATCTATAGAAATATTCCATCACAGCTTGCACAGCAGTCACTTTATTATGTTGGTGGCTACTGTATTCGGGTGGCGCATACACTTTCATTATCGCCACTCGATTGGGTATCGTATACATGGTGAGGTTAATTAGCAACAACAGCACCTAAAAATTAACCAAAAAAGGAAAATAAATAAATAACAAATTATCCACTATGTATTTTCTACTTACCAGAATACTTAGCTCAAAGACACATCGTTCAGGAATGTAGTTGGGTGCCTGCAATAGCAGGCGGAAGCTGGTCTCTACTACAGCATTACGTTGGCCAAGCATTTCAGCACCCAACGCTTTCGCCGGATTAAATGTGTGCGTTAAATTGATAAGCACTTTGAGAAGTGGAAACAAAAGCTCGCGCATTACTGCACCCGGATTATCTTTAGCAGATTGCTCCGACGAATCCGAAACATGTCGCATTATTTCACGATCACATAGCGTGAAGAGTGAGCATAAGGTATGAACTGTGGCACCTTGGCCATAAGTCAACACATAACGCTGATTCTCCTCATTAAGCTGTGTCACATTTTCTAGCACACGCATACATCGCTCAACGGTCTGCATATTGTCGAGCAGCGATTGCGTCCAATGAATGTGTGTAGTGCCATTGCTACACTCAATAACTGGTCGACAGTTATCTGAAATGGTTTTGATAATATGTTCTAGACCGCCAAGTGAGCGTAGCTCTTCCTTGAACCAATCACCGGCGCGTTTAGAGGTTAACGACAGCAAGGTTTCCATCGCCAATGTGCCGACTGTAAGTGTGTCAACATTGAGATGGGCAGCTTTTCCTTGAGATTTAATCTCATCACAGAGTTCGCGTACTTTTTGGCGATTGCGTTCGTAAGTGGCGCGATCCGAAGGTGCAGCTACAATCTCCGACTCGAGCAGATTCATCATTAATTCCAGCGAATCACGATCCAAATCCATATTGAGACCCTCTTGTGAGAGTATAAACATAATTGCGGAGGTGCAAAGCCCTAGACTCTGGTCCAGATTTGCGTCAGAAAGCGCCTAGATTTAGGAAGAGATTTTTATTTTATTTTTTTTATTTATTAAAAATATTTGAAAATTACATGAGAATTCAGTGAAATTCTAGTTGTTAATGTAATGGTTTTATTGCTGGCTTACCTTGAAAAACTTTGTGACCACGCCGTGTGCGCGTACATGCATTCGGAAAGTGGGTATCATACATTTTGAAGCCAGTTGAAGTGCTGACAAACAGCGTGTCGGCGTAGGATTGTGCGGCTGCAGTGCATCAAGTATATACTCAACATCGTCATCCATTTCCTGATATTCACCAATTTCCTGTATCTGATGCGCTGTTTTTACATTACGGACGACTGTATAAAATCCTTTAGCTTTACGATCCACTTTCACACTTGTTACCGTATCGCCAGGCGCATCGATATCCATTTCGTAGGGGCTGTTAGCACATATTTGTGCGTTATTCGTTTTTGTTATTCTCGTTAACTTACTAAGCGACGGACTATTCTCTCGCGACATACCGCTGGGACTTAGATCCTCGCTGAAGTCATCGAAAATAGCGTCGACAGCAGTACGAGTAGCCGCTGGCGGTACGTTTGCCTCATTCTTCTGCAATGCCAAAGCGTCCGTGTTGCCCGCTGTGCTGCCGTTCGCTTCAGCGTCCCAACTATGTTTGTATAGATGACGTTTAGCAGCTGCTGATTGATCTGTTTGATCTTGCGGTACAAGTGCACGGCTCTTGAATATGCTACCTTTCTTCTTTGAGATCACTAGCTTAACAGAACCGCGTTGCTGCTCTTCCTCACCATTCACGCCTGTACCCGCATCACTGCTGACACCATACACGACATGTTCGGCCAAGAGTCCTGCCGTGGGTGACTCCACGACCGCATTGCAATTCACTTGATTGTCTAGTGTAAGCGTGCGCTTGAATTTGTCTTTGACTTTGTAGTCCCGTCGAGGCGGTGATGATGGTGTTGCACTAGCTGGACGGGTGAGCGAGTTGGAATTGGAATTAGTGTCGTGCAAATCTAATGTTGGCGTTAAGGAAGCGGCTTGAAGTTGTGCTGTTAGTTGTGGAGAAACACAAGCATTCAAATCACTTGTTGCAGCCGAATCTGAATAATCGATACTGGCCAGTTTAATGGGTGGACCATGTTGCTGTTCCTCCAGTTCTTCTGCTGATGGTTGTAGCACTTGGGTTACTTGTTGATTCTTACGTTTTCTGCCATAGCTACGTGGTGCCGGTGGCGTACTACCTGTAAGCGGTGAGGTGCTCGTAGCGCCACTTTTAGTTGCGGCTGCTGCTGCCTCCTCGGCGGCACCTGCTTTTGCTGACAAACTAGCGGCAATTTTATTGATATTATTATTATTACTGTTCACATTATTGTTGTTGCTAATGTTACGAGGCGGACGACCACGGCGTGTTGTAGGAGCTGTAGCGATTGCTGGTGTCTCAATACTATCGTTCGTTTGGTTTATTTCAAGCTCTGTCGTAGGTACAATTGCAGATTCTGTTATAACCTTTACAGGCGATTCGTCGGCTTTTGCAGGTGATTGTGTGGGATCTTCGGCTACCACGGCACCCTTCTTCGGCCGACCTCTGGTTGCACGCTTGTTAGCTAACGTGTTGATATCGTCGGCAATGACAGGCGATGTCACCGTCGCGGCGGGTTTTCTTCCTCGAGTTCTGGTTAATGTAACCGGCTGTATTTTTTGTGGTGATGTGATAACGTCTTCTCCCTCAACATAGTTTGTTTTGGTACCACGGCCGCGGCCGCGTGTTAAACGACGACTTGTCGCTGTCTCTTGTCCCTTTTCTATGGCTTCTTCTCTTTGGTGATCTGCCTGAGGTTCTTTCTCCAAAACATCCATTTTCTCTATTACACCGTTCACTTTAGGCTCATTGGCTTCATTGCTGACGGCTGCGGAGCAATGAAGACTCTCATCACCACGCAATACAGCCAGGATATCTTCCTGTAACGGCTCTTCAACCAAATTCGTTGCACGTTGGCTAACCTCACCGTCCATCATCATAGATTCCAGACGCGATTCGATATCTGATGGCGGCGCAACCAACGAGGAATGCTGACTTGTTTCTAGGTCGCTGGTGATCACGCTAGAACCACGACTGTGTATGACACAGCTCTCCTCCTGAACTGCCTGCGCCAGAAGCTGTGGTGTACTGTTGCCTTTGGACGAAATGCTACCCAAAACTGAGGATTGCGAGTCAAAGTCGCGTTCCGAAAGAGCTGGCGGTGAAATAACAGTGCGTCCTAATAATGTTGGCTGCTGGTGTTGTTCCAAGTGCGCGCTAAATGCGAGATGCGGTGATGGTGTTTTGAATTCACTACCTGTTGCAGTAATATTTGCTTGCAGTGAATTTGAAATCTGTTCCAAAGCGGCGTGTTTTAAGTGCTTATGTTTTTTACTTTTCTGCTTCTTTTCGCGCTCACCACCGGAAGTAGCACCAGATTCTGCTGCGGCGGCTTTCTGTGCTGCTGCCGCAGCTTTCGCTGCCTCGGCTGCCTTAATGGCGTTGCGTATCACGTCTGTTTTTATGATTAACTTTAAACGTTCTTTAGGCGGTTTATCCGGCGAAATCTTCACTGTTGAGTAGTTGATCTCGGGTGGATCTTCAGCGTTATGATGCTGATGCGCAAGTGATACGTTAGCGGCATGCGGTGCAGGAAATGGCGGCGGCGGTAGCACAGGATCAGGTGATGGCGGCCGGAGCGGTTTAACAATAATCTTTGGTGTATTGTATACCGTCGGCGGGTGTGCAGGAGGAACTTCTTCAGTAGACGAATGTCGAGATTTGGATGGCTCGGTATCGTGTTGCTGATGCGGGGAGACAATGTTGTTGCTTGCAGGCTGTTCCTCACTATCAGTGCTCACCAAACGGGAGGTACCCTGAAATATTAAAGATTATTTAGTCTAATTTATATATTATATTTCTTTACTCATAAGTTGGGATTCTTTTTATTTCCGCGCACTAGTGCCCTAGTATATTATAAGCTCATTCACATAACATTATGAGGAATCGTATAAAGGAATCAATACAGATATATGCATGAATGAGCAAAATGTTGAGGGTCGATTTAGACATATCTGCCCACCCTCTCGTGCGCACGATAACTCGGGTAAACATAAATTTCAATGGAATTTTATTCATTTATTACTTTTTGTCCAAGGAAGTTTGGTATTAAGAATGGTCGAGTATCTCGGCCAACTTTTGGATAAATGCATGTATTTCAATGTATTGTATACATTGTGGGCGTTCGACCGTGATCCTTATCGTGTTTGTGTTGTGCATCTTAATGTTTCCCCACAAAGTGAAGGGATCTACAGTTTTATGTCACCTCCGAAAGGCAGGTGGATGCCTTGTTTCGAGAGCTTTTTCATGTCAGATACACATTCGGAGGTTTGTCATTGCCTGCCAAGGGGCGTCCACATATTGATATATTCTACATAAACATTATTGAGATCAGATAAAACCACTCCCACTTTTTATAAGACTAAATTTCCGTTCGTCTATTGGATGGTACAAGATATAAATCTACAAATTTGTTGAATTCCAAAAATTAACAACCGGTCAAATTAAAATTTACTAAACTCTACGATCCGGTCCGAATTTAGCCTTCCTTTTTTGTTTATTTATTTATATAAATAAATTATTTTAAACATTTACACTTTACAAGAAATAAAATATGAATTTTTTATTGAACATTTTTTAAAAAAGCAATCTTAACCAATTAATCTTTGTTTCTTATTTTTTACCAAACCGAAGTATTCGAAATGAAAGAGAGTAACGCCAAGTTAAAAATGCGCGCGTTTTTCCCACCGTTTGTTGTTACACTACTTTCGTGGTTGCTTTTGTGGATGTTTTTCTTCAATTCCATTTCGAGTGGTATGTATTTTCTCTCTTTTTGGCATTTGAAGCAAATTAGAACACAATCCATTGTGAATAGTGGTGAAAAAAATTAAGATTTTAACATGTTGATGCATGGCGATGGTGATGGTGGTGGTTACGGGGTCATTAGATGCCAAATTAATTTTTAAGTGCATGCCCAGTACTAATGGTTTGTTTCGAGAAAGGATAAAGAAAATGATTGAAGTATTTAAGATTATAGGACTGTGCAGAAAAACTTTCTAAGAATTTGACCATATTCGCTCTGCGAGAGGTAAATATTACAAAGAGTACGAGTACGAATAGCTGTGAGAACTTTGCACGTTTTCATGCATCGCTATTCAAAAACGTCAAAGGAATGGAAAATTGTTAATGATATTAACCACAAACACGTATACTTCTCTTATATTATCTTGTTTCTACATATATAAAGTTTTCACTACAGATCTTTCAAATTTCACCTTGTTATTTGTATATTATAAGATCATATTCTTGTGAACAGCTGTTTTACTTACTGGCAAATTCTTATGAGCAAAAATTTATTCAGTAAGAACTTGCAACCCTCCCTCAAAATTAAATGTCACTTTGGTTTGTCAATTTCCCCTTATTAGCAAGTTTTTTAGGTACAAGTAAAAAGTAAAAAAAATACAAAGTGTGATTTAATTTGGCTGTGCTATCATATGAAATATTCTAAAATATAAAATTAGAAGAAATTCTCAAATTTTAATTCCTTTGTTTACATTTGCTAACATTATAGTCCGTTAAAAGAGAGCCGCACTGAGTTATCAATCACACCTTATTTGATACACCAAACGTGATCGTTAGTAACAATTGGTATAAACTATCGCGCATGCAAACTTAGCAAACCGTGCACCGAGCAACGGTTTTGCAAGACAAAAATTTTGAAATATAAGTGCTCTCTTATTTTGACAGCAGTAACAATAGTATCAATTCCGAGTGTTATATTAACCTAAATCTTCAAGATCAGATATGTAAGCCTTTAAAGGGCTTATCAACGTATTGAAATTGGAGAACAAGTAGTAAGTTTCATTGTTATATATACCTTAGAAATTCTTAGCACGATTGGCGGGTGTTCAGGTGTTTTCGGTGCCAAAGGTGGTGCGGCTGGCGTCGTAACAGCTGCAACGCTTGTTATTGAACTACCAGCAACGGACGTTGGCGCGGGTGCAGCGGGTGGTGGTAGATCTGGTTCCGCCGGCGCAATTTCTTTTATACTTTCCCCAATATTCGGCACAGCAGTCTCGTCTTCTTTAGGTGATTTATTTTTAGGATATATAATATCCTTCAGAGGAGTTGGTATGCGTTCGTCCTCATCGTCCTCACAATAGTTGACTACCTTGCGTGCACGGGAAATTATGCGTGATGGTGGTGCCTCGGGTTTCAATTTCTTTTCCTCTTTTTTCTTTTTTTGTTTTGATTCGCCAACCGGTTTAGTGGAGATTGCAACATCTCCAGTAGCGTTTCCATCATCCTGCGCTGCTAATGCTGCCGCCGTCACCGCTGCCTGCTTTGCACTTGCCTTTTTCGGTGATTTTTTCTTACGCTCACCTGAATTGGCTTTCGGCAATTTTAATTTTATAGGTTCTCGTACTGGGGTACTAAGTGAACCTGCATTAGATGTTCCAGCCGAGTAACTATCACGTATTGGCGAAGCTGGTGTTCTAGGCAGGTTTTGTATTATTTGTGCAATCACTTCAGGTGGCGCAGAGTTGCGTGATTTAAAAAACTTCTTAGGTTTAGGAGGCTCTGGTACCGATGGTGACATGTCATCGTCGAGTAATGATGCAGGACTTTGCGCTGGACTCGCTGCTGCGGCGGCCGCAGCAGCTGCTGCTGCAACTGCAGGTGAGAGTGCAGCTAAAGCGTAAGTACGCGTCGATGTGAAACCTATTTTGCCCCATTTGCCAACAGTACCTACGGAGCGTGCTACGGTCGGACGATTTGTACTTTCCTCGCCCTTGCAGAGCACATCCAGAGGTACAACGATATTTTTACCCCAACGTGACATTATACGTGAGTTTGGCTGATCGATTCCTTTCTCAGTTTTTCAATTATGGTTAGTGAACAATTTGTTGTTTCACTTGTTCTTGTTTTTATATTACTTTTCATTTGTATTGTAAATTACAATACAAAAACATTTTCACAAATTACTTTATCTTTTGCCCAATTTTGGTTGCAAACTTTTTGAAAGCACTTCACTCAAGGGTGAATTTGTTTAAATTGTTACGGGCAGAAGAAAATTATAATACAAAACGGTCTTTTTGAGATAATGTCTGATTGGATCCATTTTTTTAATTCATATTCCTTACATCATTATGCATATCTTTTAAGTTCAATGAAATTTAAGCTGTTTTTTGTTTTTGTTTTCATTGTATTTACTATGCAGGCGGCGCATGATATATTCATTATAATTCACCACATTGGAATTGTTTATATTTTCACCACGGCGGTCAGTAAACACAACACAAAACGTCAAATGTGTTTTTGTTGTAATATCGTGTAGTTTCCTTTCGGCGCGACTTTCATCTGCTCCCCTAATAAAATTTTCGTCCCATCCAAATACTACCACTTTTTTCTTCTCCAGCCACCCAATCAATGGACCCGACCAAATACAATCAAATTGTTCAATGGCACAAATAAACGCTTTTTTCCACAATTATATGCTGTATGAATTATTTTGTAACATAATTTTCCGTCATAAAGTGCCCATTATCGTAATAAATAACCAACAGTTGCACGAAAATTTACAAATTTTTTCCCCGATTTGCTTTCACATTCGTGTTCAGTGCCACCGTACCTTTATGAGCTTTTCTTTGTAAGACAGACGGCGAGGGCATACGATATTAAGATCACTTTAACATAAACCAAAACTACATTAAACGCGCGTAAAATATTTGTAAACGTTTTTATGCAATATGTTTTAATCACTTGTCAAAGATTTATTCACGAAAACTGGTTTGAAATTGACATAAAAAGAAAATTATTTTTGGCGAGGTTTACTGCTTTTATGTATCGAAGCCATTTTTATTTTTCTCGTTCCTTATTCACCACTTCGGTGGTATTGCCATTCGTATAATATTGAAGAAAATACTAAAGCGTATTGAGGGATTTGAGAGGAATACGCATATGTTTTTTGTAAATACTTGATTTTATAATTATTATTATGTATTTATTAAATTATAATTAAAATTATAAATTAATATGTTTACAACACTAGCTACCAGCCCTGTATTATTATTTGAATTGATTATGAGTAAACTAAATCTTAATCTAATTGAAATGCTTGTTAGCCTGTTGAATGGGTCTTTTTGATCTACGTATGTGTCTCCATCTAACGGGGTGCAATCTCTTCGTTATGGACGTGAAGCTGATTTGTGTGCAAGAGAAGATGCAAGAGGGTGTTGTGGGTCAGTCTTTTTTTTAATATTTTTCCCTTGCTATTTTTAATTTTGTCATCGGCCATGAGTATTTGGAGATCTTTTTGTGTATGCTCGAGTTTTTGACTTGACATGACGCTGCTGTTATTGTTCAGAGTATCTTGGATTGTAGTCTTTGTACGATATCAATGTTAATAGAAAAGGTAGTGACCCAAAGCTGTATGGCGTACACACAAATTCGGTTTATAATGGAATTGTATAACTTTGTGGTTTAGTTTAAATATAGATTTCCAGTTAATAAATCAATATAAGTTTGAAGTTTTTATTTTTATTTGCACTCTTTGGCAAGAATGTTCCTTTTCCAGGTAGGACGTGTGTCTAAGTATGTACTCAGGTACGCAACATTGATATCTTCAGGAATTGTTATATTAATTATACCAACAGCAGCACATGTGTTTGTCTTGATGGTAAACCCCACCTATTTACATTTTCGCCCATTCTCCAGCCCCCTTCTACAAGTTTTAAAGCATTTTGTAAGATTTTGATGCTTCCGTTAGGCATTTGCGTCGTTAAATAATTCTGGTATCATCCAGGATTGTTGAAATTAACACATTTTTACTTATGGGAACATCAGATGTAAACAAAAAGCATGACGCTGGTCCAGGAACTATTATTCCCTGAAGTCCACCAACCGAACAAATTTCTTCTGTAATAAAATCGTTTAATCGTGCCTTGAATCGTCTGTCAGATGTAAAATAGGTTTCACACACAGGCTGGAATACCAGTTGTTGGGCACTATAGATCTTTTTATGTTGCCACTATTGGGTGGTGTTCCTATGTAAGCGGAATGACATTCCCATGGCAGCCGGTTCTACGTTACCGGAATGACTTTGGCTTTTCCCGAAAAAGGGCTGCCGTCCCAGTAAACTACTCCTGTCTAGTGTACCGTATCCCACTCGGATTTATATTCGGCCAAGGACTGTCACTTCAGCAGCAATCTCCGTATATGTATGGAGAATGTTCATGCTTTTACAACAACAGCAATTATTATTTGGTGGACAAGAAATGTCATGGTAATTATCTAATGTGCGGTTTGGGTGCCAAATTTGGTTAAATGTAATCGGCATGGGTACCAATCGACGCATTTTGATTCAATTATTCATATACATACATACATATGTAGTATATCCGTCGTTCAGCGTCGGTTTAAAAGTGTAGGTCTAGTCCAGTCAAAAGAAGATTTAACTTAGTAATTTTAGGAGTATGCGAGTTTATGGTTTTATTATGTAAAGCCCATCACTGTGAACTTAAGTTTGAGTTTTCGGGGTCGGGGGTTGTGTCCCGCGGCCGCCATCTTGGAAATAATGGTGCAACTGGTTTTTGCGATTATCTCGTGAATTTCGAAAGTTACGAAAATTTTGTAAAATACTTTTTTGTAGATAATAATGTTATCTACAACTTTCATTCAAAACTTTTTATTGTAAAATTAATAATAAAAAAGTTATAAACAAAATTACGCGAAAAATTAAGGGATGAATGGTTTTAAAGCGTAATAACTTTTTTTTTATTGATTTTATGGAAAATATACATCAGAGCTTTTTTATAGAGCATTCTTTTGTGAACATTTTTATCTATAAGTTTTTTCCGCTATCTTTATTTAGTCGTATGATTTTGAGCTGCTAAGCGGAGCAACCAATACATTAGCGAAGCGCGTACATGATTACACAGGCCGACAAAATTTAACCAACATTCGGCCCCAGAAACCAGACTATATATTTCCGATGGTTTATGATGCGCTGAATCCAAATCTGGCCTCAGAATTGCTCTATCAGCTCTGGTTTTCAAGATATCCTAACCTAAAAGTGCAAAAAACACCATTTTTGCCCATATTTGAGGTTATGTAGCCTTGCAGATGTTTTCTTTCACCAAAATTAAAGGACGACATCTTTAAATACAAGCCTTCTTTTTTCAAATGGCTTCTGTTTGCTCAAATATCATTTTTTTTCGCAGAGATATCGCATTTTGAAATTTTCATTTTTCGAAATTTTCCTACACCTGAAAATCGATTAAGATAACATAGACATAATATAGTCGATTACTAGTTTTCTTGAATTGAGTCTTATTTTTCTTAAAATTTTGTCTCACACCATAAGTGTGCTGACTCACCACACCTCTACACTATCTAACCTTTGGGTACCGAGTCACACACAGCCCTAACCCCTAGAAACCACCCCTATCATACCGCAAGCAGGCTAACCCACTTAACCGCAAGCAGGCTTACCCACAAACTCCATATATTTCAGGCCCTCAAACCCAAGAAAATTAGTAATCATGTACGCGCTTCGCTAATGTATTGGTTGCTCCGCTTAGCAGCTCAAAATCATACGACTAAATAAAGATAGCGGAAAAAACTTATAGATAAAAATGTTCACAAAATAATGCTCTATAAAAAAGCTCTGATGTATATTTTCCATAAAATCAATAAAAAAAAAAGTTATTACGCTTTAAAACCATTCATCCCTTAATTTTTCGAGTAATTTTGCTTATAACTTTTTTATTTTTAATTTTACAATAAAAAGTTTTTAATGAAAGTTGTAGATAACATTATTATCTATAAAAAAGTATTAAACAAAATTTTCGTAACTTTTGAAATTCACGAGATAATCGCAAAAACCAGTTGCACCCTTATTTCCAAGATGGCGGCCACGGGACACAACCCCCGACCCCGAAAACTCAAATTTAAGTTCACAGTGATGGGTTTTACATAATAAAACCATAAACTCGCATACTCCTAAAATTACTTAGTTGGCTATTTTTTTTGTCTCTTTTGACTGGACTAGTCCCTCCATTTGTAGAATAAGATCAGACGCACGTTACAAATAAGAAGAGGAGTAACGCAAAAAGAGTAAATCAAACACTCAAAATTCAGTAACGCACCAAATTGGTGTATTACTTAACTTGCACACTAATTGAACTTTTATATTGACATTTTCAGCAAGATTTTTTTTTTGTTAAATATTGCTAATTAGTTCCATAAAAATGTAAACACAAAAAGAGTGATGGAAATAAACTTTGAAAAATAGTGTCTGGTATTGCCACTTTATTGGAATGAAATGTAAATTCAAATTTGTTTATAAGGTGCCTACAATATTGGACGACAGATTTACATATATGTATATTAGAGGAACTCACACCAATTTCGTTACTTTGGCAATGTTTTAGTTGGCAGTTTGTCAAATGCATTTAGCTGTGAACGATTTTTTTTACTTATTTTTGTTAGCTGTGTAATGTTTTTTCGTACCAGCAGAATAACTTCCAAATTATGCTATGCTTCCACGGCGCGTAGTTCGTTCTCTAAATAATTGGCTAGATAATTCCCGAATTATCCTGTTTCCACGGCGCATTTGTAGTTCACTTTGGCAGCTCTCCGTCTTGTTCTTGCTCTCTGCTTTTTATTATTATTTGTTGTGAATATCGGTGATGGAGAAAATAAGTGAGTTAAAACTAACACTTTACTTAATTTTTTAGTGCACGTAAACTTTTCAAAGAACTTACTTTCCTCCAGGTTAAACTTTCAGAGGTTAATGATAACTTCACAGTTCCTAGAAGAGGCAGTTGCAGCTATTGGGGCTAATCTAAATAAAGGGGTTATATATGTACAGTTAGATGGCCGAAAAAAGCGAAACTTCCAGAATTTTTTCTTAGAAAACTTTTAAATTTATTGATCTGCAAATTTGTACACATATTATGTTATCCTTTAACTGTATTTTAAGACTTATTATTAGTAAAAATATTTATTTGGAAAGGAGTTACAGCTGATCTCCGGGGTCTCCTTTCAAAAAAGATGTTTTGCGGTGACCACTATATCTCTGAATTGTATCCTCTGAAATTAAAAAACCAAACAGATTTCGTTAAAGTTGTGTTAAATCTAGTAATTATTCGAAGGAATAAGCAAAATAATTTTTTTTTTTACAAAATGGTGGTTCTTAAAAAAAATTGATTTTTGACAAACATTTTGGCCTGAAAAAACATCGGTGAGAAAAAATCTTCGATAAATTACTAAAAAATATATTTAAAAAACTCGTGTTAAAATTTGAGACTAATCGGTTTAGCCGTTTTCGAATAATGTTGGTCAGCGACATTGAAAACACCATTTAGAGAAAAATGTGCTGCTCCGGCCTTGTACTTTCAAGCACTATGAAACGCCTTTTCAAATTTGCGTGCAACTTCGAAAATATTCACCGGAACGATATTAAATTTTCTGTGTGTTTTCTTAAATATATGTACATTAAGAAAAAAAAATCGATTTTTGAAAATTCTAACTGTATATAACTCCTTAAGTTTACGCTAAGTTTATTTAAAATAAAACAATCACTTTTATGCTCTTTTATAGCACAGTAGAAAAATTAAAAAAAAAAAAATTGTTGCAGAATAAAGCACTCATACAGTAGAAATTGCTTTGTAATTCTTAAATATGTAATCGATCATTAAATGTCGATGTCTGTACTACATGTCGGCAGTTGCAGATAAGCCAAGTTGGGATCGTTGTCTTGGTAGAACCTAAACGAAACCCTAATGCCCATTTTATCTGCACTTTGTACTAAATTATCTTTAGCAGATCCAGGTACATCTCTTTATTAATGTTTCCCTCGATAAAGGTTAAATTTCCGACGCCTGAATAGGACATGCTACCCCCGGACCATCACACTGCCCCCGCCGTGTTTAACTGTAGAGCGCAAATTACATGATTAAAACGCGGTGTTTGGTTTTTTCCAAACGCAGGACTTCCCATCAGACCTGAAAAGGTTAAATTTGCTTTCATCCGCAAAAACAACGGACTTCCAGATGGAAATGTCTTTGTTCAACTGTTGTCTGTAAAACTCTATTCTTTGTTTTCTATTACGAGCATTAATCAACGGCTTATTTGGGGCAGTCCTTCCATGAAAATTTTCTTCGCGCAGAACTCTACGAACAGTTTCAAGATTACAGATCTTGCCTAAGTATTTTTCGACTACGTTCGTCAATTTTGGAGCGCTTAAATCGGGTTTTTCTTTAACTTTGCGAACAATACACCTCTTATCTGCATCATTAAATATTTTATTTGCCGCAGATCTGCTCTTATCGTCTATCCTGTTTTCGTGGCGAAACCTTTCTATAATGTGCTGGACAGTTGAGGAACTAATAGCAACAATTTCTGCAATTTTCGTCGGCTTCTGCTCTCTTTATAATGACGAATAACGTCTTCCCTTTGTTCAAGTGAGGTCCGTTTTCCCATTTTAAAAAATTTAAATTTTTTCAACTTTTCTTTACAAAAATTTTTTGAGACTATCTTAAGACGATAAGTTAAACAGAAACAAATACATTTCACCGTTATTGCATTCTCAGAGAAAATATAAAATACACTGCATCAGTTAAGCTGTGAGCATATTTTGATGAGAAAATTATTTATTTCCATATTTTTCAGCAAGCTTTGTTTTTGTTATTGTTCTTTCTGCAGTGGTAAACAGTACATACGAGGTGTGTTCAAAAAGTATCACGAATTTTGTGTTATTTTCAAAAAATATTTATTTATTAATTCTTTAATATTTATTTTGTCCCTTTTAAAGTAATCCCTATGAGATATCATGCGCTTGTGCCAACGTTTTTTCCAATCTTCGAAACACTTCAAAATATACTTTTTTTTATCTTGTTCAGTTCCTCCTTCGATGCCGTCTTTATCTCGTCAATCGTAGCGTAGTCACGCCCTTTCATGGGCCTCTTCAATTTCGGGAACAAGAAAAAGTCATAGAGGGCCAGATCTGGGGAATACGGTGGCTGTGGCATCATTAGTGTGTTGTTTTTGGCCAAAAAGTCGCGCACAAGCAACGATATGTGAGCAGGGGCGTTATCGTGATGCAAGAGCCAATTTTTGTTCTTCCACAAATCCGGGCGTTTCTGGCGGATTGCTTCGCGCGAATTGCGCATAACTGGCAGGTAATAATTCTTATTGACCGTTTTACCCTGTGGCAAGAATTCATGATGCTCAACGCCCCTGCAATTGAAGAAAACGGTAAGTAAGACTTTTACATTCGATCGAACTTGGCCCGGTTCTTTCGGTCTGGGTTCATGCGGCAGCTTCCATTGAGATGATTGAGCTTTGGTTTCCACGTCTTAAGGGGGGCCTCTACTGTAAAACTTAAAAAAAATCGATTTTTTACTTTTTGTTGAAACATACTCAGAAACAACTCCAGAATGTTCCATGAAAATCTTAAAAAGAAATCTTGAATAGTTTTCAAGTTATAAAAGTTTTAGCAAAGCAGGTATAAACTGAGCGCTCGAGCGGTTTACGGTCATATGCTGTAAGTATGAAAAATTGTTTAAGCGTGTTTTTCTCGAAACCACGTTTTCAAAATTGCCCACATCACAGCTCCGTGAAAAATTAACATATCAAGCTCAAACTTTGATAGTATATTTTTAACAATATTTACTAGTTTTTAAAGCTATGGTGGGAAAAAATTTATTATTTATAACCTTTATTATAACCTTTTTTAATAACAAAATGACAACAAAAAAATGTCGATTTTTTAAAAAACTTCAAAAATTTTACAAAAAAATTTTTTTTTTGCAAGTAATAGGCTTAACAACTAAAAATAATGATATATAATAAAAAAAATTTGGTTTTTTTCATTTCAGATTTTTTTTAAATGCGCGACAGTGTGGGCAGATTTCAAAAGGCGTTTCGGGGGAGCGGCTGTACAGCTGCCATTTTGAAATGAAAATAAATTTAAAAAATTTTTTTGTACACTCAAGACCTGTGTTTATGTAACCCTAAACTTTTTTTTACTAATTAAATTAATACAAGTATGAAAACAAAATCCATGAAAATTTGATTTTTACAGTAGAATCCCCCCTTAACCATAAACTCACGATTCGTCACCAGTTATGACCCTCTGGAGCAAATTTGGGTAGTCGCGGACAGAGTCCAACATCTCATTAGCAATGTTCATTTGATGCTACTTTTGGTCGAAATTGAGCAGTTTTGGTACGAATTTTGCGGCGACCCGTCTCATGCCTAAATCATTGAAAAAAATCGAATGGCACGAGCTAATGGATGTATCTAGGTCCTCAGCAACTTCTCTAACGGTGATTCGACGATTGGCCAACACCATATTCTTCACTTCATTAATTTTTTCGTCTGATGTTCGTTGTTGAAGTGCTCGGGCGGCCGGCACACCGGCACGTTTTTCGTCGTTCACATCTTCTCGGCCTTCTGAGAACATTTTGTATCACCGATAAACGTTGCTTTGGTCCAAAGTAGCTTCTCCATATGACACAGTCAACATTCGGAACGCATCCCCGCACTTAATTTCGTTTTTTCATAAGTGACATAAGAGACATGAGTACCAACATATCGCCACAAAAAAATCGAAATTCGAATATTTAACTTTTTAAACACACCTCGTATATATCTCCTTACAAAACGTATACTTTTTTTATTTCATTTTCTAAAAAAGTTTTACCTGCATCAAATAAGCTGTGAGTCACTGTATATTTTACTTTTTTTATTTTACTTTATTATATTATATTTTATTTCAATTTATATCATTTTTTTATTGCAATTTAATATAATTTATTTTATTCCACTTGCATAAATTTTATTTATCTCAACCTTAATTTATTTCACTTTATTTTATTTAAAAAACCTTGAAAAACAACAATTGCCCGTTAAATTAATTATAATATTTATTTAATACTACTATTGTACATGTTTTTTTAACTTTATACTGGAGCTTTGCTTAAGGCTGTAAAATAACTTTGAATATATTTTTTGCATTCTTTCGTCCATTTATTATGTAAGCCAGAGGATCATCATCAACGGATTCCATTAAATTGTCGCAAGTTTGATTGATTGGAAACATGAAGGACAGGTCGATATCATACCGAGGTAACTTTTCTCTGAAAATAAACAACAAAAATTGAAAATAGGCACAAAGCTGTATATTTCGTCTAGCCTAGTTTTGCTAACAAACTCATACACTATTAAACTTAGAGGGTATATGATTAATTACAACAACTAATTAAAATAATAATTATAATAAAAATAATGAAATTCTAAATTAATAATACTTTTTGTTAGTACAGGGTGTGCCATCTTTTATGTCGGTATGTAAACGCTGAATAATTTTGTCATTTACCAACCGATCGATTTCAACATATGTACATGTTTTCGATAAGTCAGTTCAGTACAATTTCAACCATGGATCGCTTTACACCGAAACAACGGGCTGAAATAATGACGCTATACATCGAAAATAGTCGTTCTATTACACTGTGCAACAAATTCAGGTTAGCAAAAATTAGGTCCATTCTGAGAGTGGTGGGTGAAAATAGAGGCGAAATTAGAAGACCCGTATCGCGCCGTTTTTTTATGTTAGTTCGAATTTTTTTTAATCGGCCTTCGAAGTTCGAAATCGGAGCAAAATTGTTTATATGGTTTTTTGGCTATAACTCGTCGACTAATTGAATTTTCAATCTGTAAAAGCCAAATTATTGCTAGAGACCTATGCAACAATTATAATTTTTGAAAAAATTGATTTCGAAAATTTTTGTGGTACTTATGAAACAATATACTGAAAATCGGCATTTGACTGCAAACTTTGAAGGCCGATTAAAAAAAAAATTCGAACTAACATGAAAAAACGGCGCGATACGGGTCTTCTAATTTCGCCTCTATTTTCATCCGCCACTCTCGGAATGGACCTAATTTTTGCTAACCTGAATTTGTTCCACAGTGTTATTCTAGCTCAACGCGTATATCGCAAAAAATATCGTAGGCACCTTCTGATAATACTATTCGCCGTTTGATGTCGAATTTTTTTGAGCACGGCTCTTACTGTCCCATCAACATGCCGGTCATCAACGAACAAGACATTCCAATGAACTTGTTGAAGCAGTGAGGGAGAGTGTTACCCAGGAGCCAACAGTGTCGCATCGTCGTAGCGCTCAGCATTTTGGCGTCAGTGAAACCACAATGCGGCACATTTTAAGGGATGATTTAAATTTTTTTCCGTATAAAGTGGAATTGCGAAAAAGAATATTGCCGACAAACCATTCAAGTCGCTTGGAATGTGGCCAAACAGTCGCTCGAATGGTTGACACTGCACCCAATTTTTGGAAGCAAATTTTAATGACTGACGTGGCACATTTTAACCTCTCTGGCAGCGTGAATAAACAAAATTACCGCAATTGGGGAACTGAGAATCCACACCAGGTCCATGAGCCATTGCATGACATAACTGTTTGGGCCGGCATTTGCGCCCAACACCATCATTGGGCTATATTTTTACCGAGAAAACGAAACGGTCGATGGAAATCGATATCGCTGGATGTTGGCTCATTATGTCTGCCCGAAAATGCGTGAGAAATGTTTAGACGGTTACTGGTTTAAACAAGATCTGGCGCCATGCCGCACTGCGAATGCAACAATTGAATTTCTGCAACGAAAATTCCCGCGACGTCTAGTGTCAAAAAGAGGCGACATCGACTGGCCCCCAGATCACCTGACTTAACCCCCCCGGACCTCTTTTTGTGGGGTTATCTGAAAAGTAAGGTTTACGCCAACAAGCCGCAGACTATTGACCAGCTTAAGGCAAACATTCGTGCCGAAATCGACGCTATAAATCCCAAAAAGCTTGACAAGGTGATGACAAACGCAGAAAAAAGATCGCAGTTTGTGATTGCTAATAAAGGTGGCCATTTGATTGATATTGTATTCAAAAAATAGTTTTAATAAATTGTAAATAACCAAACCAAATAAAAATACCCCACTTATACAAACCAGTTGTTTTTTTTTTTTCAAAGCTATTCAATGTTTTCATATCTACATAAAAGATGGTGCAGAATCAATCACCCTAGCGGTAGATTTAAATATCTTGCAAATGGCGTCGAACTTCAATCTTATTTGAAACTTATGAACTACAACAAAACATAGAGGTAATGGAGCAAGTAAAGGTAAAAAAGAAATTTCCATAACTCAAAATAATTTTTTTGTAAAGGGTTTTTCAATTGGCGCGGGTCGATTTTGGCGCCCGAGGCAGCCATTTTGTTTTGGTGACATCTGTCAAATCTTTTGCTTATTATTCAGTTGTTTATGCCAAATCATCATGGCAAGTTACACGATTGAACAGCACATTCAAATGATAAAACTTTATTATCAAAATGAGTGTTCATTAACGCAAACGTTGCGCGCATTGCGCCCATTTTTCGGTAGACGTGGTGGCCCTTCCAATTTCTTATGGCTCATATTGAACCATATGGACCTAGACGACATGTGGTTCCAGCAGGATGGCGCTACGTGCCACACAGCAAACGCCATTTTATTCCATTTCAACATCTACCCGCCCTGATTGAAAAACCCTTTATTTCGTAAAAAAGTTTTTCAAAAGCAAAATTGGATTAATTTATTAATTAATTTTGCTCCCTTTTTTATTTATTATCCATACTTTTACTTCCATTTTTTCACTTCAATAAATTACCTCAAAAAGTTGATGACATTCTCCCCTAATTGTGGTTCCCGCGACAGCAGCAAAGCTGATAAATAACGCGGTGATTTTTTCTTCTCGGCGCAATGCATTATGAGGCCCCACGATTTGTAATCCGTATCGATGATGTAAGTGTTGTAGATGCCTTCATCTGTGAAAATAAAACGTTTGTTTGAGTGACGGGGAAAAACAATAATATTACAGAAATATGAACGCACACATATACACACACATTTGTACATATGAAAATAAATATATTTAAATGCGGTTTTATTATTATTTGTTCTATCAAATCCTATTGCTCGCGCTCCACGAGAATTCTATGAGATCTCGAACTCTATTTCGCTCGACTTCTCGTTGTCGAATAAGAAATTTTAAGGATTTTTTTAGCTCTTTCTTTTATTTATTTAACTACTCTAGTAATTTAAGCTCATACTAGCTTTGGGAGGTCTGTGAAAACTACTATGCTTAAGGCTTGAACTAAATGAAATGAAATCTTCATATTGACTAATTGTGATTAAGGGGTAACACCACTGTACCAGCGTAAAATAAACACGATTTTTAAAGAACTTTTTTGTATAGAAGGAAAGGGAAAACTCTGATTTGGGAAGTTATTACTTATATACTAAAATACAAAACTACAAAGTTTGATCGAAAAATTTTACAAAATGGCGGCATTGGAGACATTTTTGTAATGTGGTTTCTCTTGAAGGAGCTCCGCGGCACGCAGCACAGAGGGTGCAAATTTTAATCTGGAACAAAGAAACATTTTTTTCTTAATCTAGATAAGAATAGCTAGAAAAACACGTAGGGGATTTAAAAAATATTTATTTTTGTGGAATTAGCAAGCATTTGAAGGAAAATAATTATTTAAATAATTATAACAATCGTTTAAATTAATCTATCGAAAATCCCCTACGCTCTTCTCCCAAGAAGGTTATTATAGAGACGTAGTAAAAAACCTAATTCAAAATATTTAAAATTGTTTGAGTTATGCTGCGTGCCAATTTCAGAAAACGTGTTTTGAGAAAAACGTGTTTAAAGTTTGGAAATTTGGAGAAGTCGTTAGGTAGCAGTCACTAACGCTTGGTTAAAAGCTTAAAATATTTATGAAATAAACTTCGGTAACGTATAAAACTTTTTGTTTTGTATTTTAAAAGGTTCAAATAATTTTTTAAGCTTATAAAAAAAAATCAATTTTTTGAAATTTCTACAGTGGTGTTACCCCTTAAGTGTTAAATTGATTCTTACAAATATCTTCCGTATGCATCCAATGTGCTGGCGTTTCGAAATCCGGTATCATCCAGGTAATGTTGCCTTGCAATTTTTCACGCAACGGATCTTCGGCAAAGATGTAACTGAAATTCATGGTGATCTAAATAGTAAATAATACAATAAATAATACATTTTTTTTTGGCATAAGTAAAGTAATTATATATTAAATATCGTTAGTTATTAGTAAAAGTTATAGTACTCAATATTTGTACCTAATATAAAAGTTTGCTTCTTAAAATTTCCAATGAAACTAAATATAATATAATCGCTTATTTGATTGGTCAAATGTCAAGATTTCTTTCGAAAAAGTAAACAAGAATAGAAACATTAATTTTTACACATTTGTATACACAAAATGTTGTTGCATAGGATGATAAATATATGTATGTACACATAATAGTATTTCCACTCATATGAAGGTCGATCACTATCACATTTGTGAATGAACATACATACCCAGCTGGAATAATTGCCAGTCATGTTTTGATACCAGCCAAACCTGACGCATGTCTGAGTGAAAAATGTGTTGGCTCATTACAGAAGTCTTACAATTTTCTCGCAGAAGTGTTTGGATAATCTTATTTAATTCGTCATCTGACATGTTTAATAGAATTCTGTTCGATATCGTACATACATATCTGGTTATGGTCGGGCAGCAAAAGAAACACAAATCCGCTTCCTTACTATGTCTCTAAATCTTCTAGACACGGCTGGTATACCATAAATTTGTTAATCCAATGAAGTGAACAATCAATAAACGTATAGGGTTTTTCAGTAAGAGCGCTTCAACTTTTGAATTTTTTTGAATAAAACACAAACGGTTTGACTTTTTTAACTAATTTTTTTTTATTATCGAGTTTGAACATATACATTTAAGTATGAAATTCGATTTCTTTTGCATGACCACCGCGTGCACGTTTTACGAAGTCCAATTGTTGAACCCAATTTTCGACCACTCTTTTGCATAAATCGGCCGAAATTCCAGCAATTTCGCGTTCAATATTGGCTCTGAGCTCACAAATTGTCGCCGGCTTGTTACTGTAGACCAATGACTTCACATAACCCCAAAACGGGACGGCTTGTTAAATGGACCGTAAAATGGCGGTAATGCTCTTACAGTAGCAGCAACAGAACGATTATTTTCATAAAAAATTTGCACGATTTGCAATCGTTGCTCAAGTGTGTAGCGTTCCATGATCAAATGTATACTAATGAAGTTTACAAATGACAGGCGAAAAATAAAAAATATTGCGTCGTTCGCCCTCCGTATCGGAAAAAAGTTGAAGCGCAGCTATTGAACAACCCTATATATGTATTTGCGCATAATACTGGCATAACTACATAGAAGGGATATAACAAAAATAATTTGACCAGAGCCCGTATAACAAATACAAGCATCAAACACATCCTAGACGGCTGTGCACATTTTATGTATTACAGTAAACCACTAAACAACACGAATTCTACAGATCCATTCCCATGGCAGCCGGTTCTACGTTACCGGAATGACTCGGGGTTTTTCCCCACCAAGGGCTGAATTTTTATTTGGAAATAGGAAACTTAATTATAAATAAATTAAAACTTAGGCCAAACAATTAGCTTCTCATTAGACTTTTTTCGTGAAAATTAGACTTGCCAGCAAATAACTCAGAGTTTCCCACGACGAGTTTACCAGATTCCTGTTAAATCTTTCCATATTTTCACTTAGAAATAGTAGGCAGTTGCTGGTAATATAAGGGGTTAGGGGTATTCAGAATTTTCAAAAATTTTTTTTGTTTTGCATTTTTTTTAGAAATTTTGTGTGAAAATTTGAAGTGAATCCGACAAATATTTTTCGAGTTATTCAACAATTAACAAAGGGCACTCGGGCGGTCCGGAGCTCGATAGCAAAACTTTAAATGCGTTTTTCTCAAAACTATATTTTTTGAACTTGTGATCACTGTAACTTAAAGACCGAAGTACATAAAAAACGTGTGCCTGATCGAAGGATTTTTTAGTTTTTTAGTTTAGTTTTTTTCTGAAAATCTGAAAAATATTTCCTGAAGCCGCCATATTCTTAATTTTGAAAAGAAAGCATCGCTCAGGCTCAATATTATGTATTAATAAAATTAAATTCTTTTGCCCGATTGATTTTAGATGAATCTCCAAGGACTTGTGGTGAGACTTCTGGAGAAACGGGCTCCACACAAAGAGCGACAACTTTTACAATTACTAATTTTTTTTTAATTTTGCTAAGGTCAAGTCGAAATATGATGTATTAATGCTATGTTTTTATTTTTGTAAAATAAAGCAATTGACTAGCAAAACAAAAAAATTATTCAAAAGCATAATTTTTTCGGGCCTCTGACTACCCCTAACCCCATAAATGAAAAAAAAAAACCTTCAAGTGCAATGGGTTAAATCCGATCGCTGTCGAAAAGTATAACCCATACGAGTAAGTAAAAATTCATGATAATTTTCTGTTATGATTTATTTTTGTATAATTACCAAATTACCCCAATTTCGCTTCTCTTATGAGAAGTCTTGAAGAGTTTAATCGGCTTTCTCGAAGTCTTTGTCTGGATTTTACAATGCCAAGGTCTCTGTTTAAGTTACTCATTAAGTCTTAGTTATTATCAAATTAACTATATTTAATTTAGTTTTTAAGTATGTAAGTAATCTTTTATATACATCTGGATAAGTAAGGATTGTTACTATTGACTTAATAAATGGAAATGAATGAAAATGAAAGTGAAAATACATCTACACACGCATTGATACGTGCGGTTATACTCACATGCTGATCCTCGGCAGAGAACGTAAAATGACTATGCATGCAGGCATATTCGGGCAATTCTTCGGTCGATGCGTAATACTGGACAACATACCAAAATCCCATCATCGATTCCAGGTCAAAATTGCGGATGGCGCGCACCTGCAAAAAAAATGAGCAACAGAAAAAATTGTGAAATGTGTGAAAAGAAGTAAATAGTAGAAACAGGTAAGTTCGCTTGATGAGTCAATGCAGATATTTGCATTAATTTATTAACCCTTGAGTTGCTAAATTTTGCTTCGAAGCATTTTAAAAGGAAAAGTTTTCAGAATTCTTAGAAAAAATGTTTGCATTTGTCTTTTCTCCGCTACCATTTACTTTTTCTTTCACATATTTTCTCTTATCTATCGGGTGTTTTTTAGCTGCTTGGGAAATATTGATATCGGGAACTATGGTTTGACAGCTGACAGCTGAGAATGGCAAACTGTGTTGACATTTCTGTTCATTTGAGGTTTGGCAAGTCATTTTGAATCGATTAATGCCAGAACAATGCTCCCAAATTGTGGAAAATTGATTTGAAAAAAAAAATCTGTTCGCGATGTTTATGGACCTCTAGTACATTTTACGGTCAACATAGTTGGCCTAGTGAGCAAGAAATTGGTGTAGTGATCGGCTCTGTTCACCGGCCTCTTTGCTCGTGCCGTCCGTTTATAGGGACCCGCTGCGTCACCGTATATGCATGTGGAGTCGTTGCATTTCTCTATTTTACAAAGGTATTTCTGGAAATACTGAAATCTGGAAGTTCCTGCTGTACCATGTACCGTTTCTCCAGCGGCCTTGCCATAACCTTATCATTTCATATTTCGCGCGATGTAATTTGTTTACTTTTTCTCCCATCCTCTCGTTCTTTAATGCCCACAACTTTTTCCTCTCAAAGTCTAGTAAATCTATAGGTCTTGAACCGTGTATCACTTGTACAGCTGGCCCTGATACTGTGCGGTAGGCAGACACAGCTATCGGAGCCGCGGTTCGTTGAACTGATGCTAGGAAATTGCACCGGTAATTTGCTTTTAGCGCATCTGCCCACAGTTCACCTCCGTATAATAGAACGGAATGCGTGGTAGCCATCATTATTTTCCGTTTGCTCTGTTTTGGTCCCCCTATGTTTGTCATCAGTCTAAAGGGGTTTCCAATAACAGGTGTTATTTTGAATAGCCCGCTATTTCGGCAGATGTCACTTTTGAAGCTGAAATTTTTTGATATTTGAGAAACTAAGCCATTAATAAAAATTGAACGATACACTCTTAAACAACGCATTGAAATTATTAAAATTCACTATAAAAATGGTAAACATTTGGCATAGACGGTTCGTAAAACTCGAACATTTTTGAGCCATCGTGAAGCCTTGTCGAACCGCAATACAGAAATTGATGGAAAAATTCGAGCTGTTGGGAAAAGTTAGTGATGTGAAGAATAAAACCCGTGTACGTCGCTCAAAAACTGGCGAAAATATTGCTGTTGTAGCCGAAAGTGTTGAAGAAAACCCAGATTTGTCCATTCCTCATCATTCTTTGGAATTAGGCATTCCACAAACGTCATTACACCATATTTTGCATACAGATTTGGGTCTTAAGGCTTATAAAGTCTAGTTAACACCAAAACTCAAGCCGGCCGGTCATCAACAACGTCGTTTCTTTGCTGATTGGGGCGTTGAAATGCATGAAAATGATCCGGAATTCCATCGAATATTCCATATGGCCAGATTTATTGGAAAAAGTAGTCAAAAATTGGACGCTTGGAATGGACCATGTAACACGTAGTCGCGGCGGACAAATGTCGGGTATTATATATTATTAAAAAAAAAAAGGCTATGAAGTTATCTACCTGATTATACAATAATAAAAATTCAATCCAACAATATTTCTGTTTTCTATTATCATTTTTAGTTCTCAAGCTCTTAAAAAGCACCCGATACATATATAGATGCATATATGGAAAAGGTAACATCCCAACGCCCACAAGAATCCGCCACTAGACAAGTTTATATGTATGTAAGTGCATTTGCGACAATGAAAACAATAAAAAAGAACTAAACTAAATGGATCACATTTCGAGAGCGCAAACGCACTGGCATTCAGTCACAATTCGCTTGCGCCCAGTTTTGACTGGCCATGAATTTGGTCACTCAAGCTTGGCCACTTAGAAAGTGTGATTGATTTTTGGCACGGCAAATGGTACGTCGCCCAACGTATGCGCGCATGCTCATGATTGCAGCACATTTACTCTAGGCCTACACACACACATACACACATATGCATCGTGTTCGTAGATGCTGGCGCTAAGGTGACAGCAGCGGGGTACATGTCTATCTGTGAGCGCCCGTTTCTTTTCCGTCATTCTGATAAATGTTCAATGTCGCGTGTGCCGCATATTGATGAGATTCCATTTGATGAAAAACGTATTTACATTAAAATTTTCTATTTTTTTTAGTTTGCTTGCTACTTTTAATGCCGTTGTTTTTGGCGTAGCTGTCGCTCAACCAAAAGGTATTTAGAATGCGAGCACATGTGGCTGCAACAGCAACAGCAACATCATCAGCCATGCTTACATTTGTAGGTGTGTGTTCGCATATCCATCCAGTACAACGCATCCAGCTGTAGAAGCGTGTGGTGAGTAGGGGGGTTGGTACAGGGGTGGTTGTATGAAGCTGTTTGTTGTTGGTGTGCGTGTGTGTGGCATGTTTGGGCGTACGGCCAAGTGCAGAAAAGAAAGTGTATATTTGGAATTATTTGGAACTGCTATTTTCTGTTTCACTAGCCGCTTGACATCGCTTGTTTGGTGCTTGCGGCAACGCTCGCTTGGCAAGTGATGCGCGATCGACAGTGTTTCACGTCGTTGTGATCTAGTTTATTACAAAAACAAAAACCAAAAAAGAAAACAAAAAGCGTAGAAATATCCGCGAATGAACGCAAAATAATAATAAACGCAAACAAAACGATCGCTCGATTTTTGTATGAAAAAATCGTTTTTTATGGAATGTAAATTATTTAGAACAAAATCGAAAATGCAGCAGGAATTTGCATATTTTAATTGAATGCTTCCATTGGCACCAATTTTATGATTTATGTGATGAATTTGAAAATTTATTGCCTAGTGTAGTTTGTACAAACAATTTTTGCTTCCTAGAATATTTTATCGCGTGGCGGGTCACAATTTCAGCTCATAACCCTGCTGGTTAAAGCTGCAATTAGTGGTGCCATAGTCATAACGGCATAGCCGCAGGATTACAGCATTTGTGGATTAGTCATACCGTAGCCATAAACAGCTGATATTGAAGTAGAATTAATGAAAACATTTGCATTTTGTCATAAAAACACGGATGATTTTCCACTATGGTAAGTCAATTAATTATTCTTCGTTCATTTTTAATATTCAAGTTTTTATTGCAAATATCAAAGCAAATGTAAAGTATTTCACAGCTGCTTACGGTTACGGATAAAAACCTAAATTCGATAGATACGAGTAGATACTACTATGGTTGTGGTAATGGCGTTATGGTGCGGCACCTATAATCGTTTACAGTTATGCCCATATGTTTGATCAGAACAGCTGATTGCTACGGTTACGGTTATGGCTAAGACACGGCCCCAAATACCACAGTTGTTCCACTGAACTGAGTAGCAGATGGTCTATTCAAGTACGTGGGAAATGAATTGGTAAAGCTAATGCGTCCGAGAGAATACCTGGGGAATAGTATTGGAGTGCTTTATTCGAATTTTGCGAGAAGTGGATCCAATTACACTATGCGACACTACTTTTGGCGGGTGGGAAACTTTCTTGCAGAACGATGGCGTCAGGTCAGTATATCAGAACCCCCAATGGAATGGGTTCGAGCTTTGCAGATGAGGAAATTTTTTTGGTGCTTAAATTAAGCTTTTGTATTTGTGACTAAAGTTATTTAAAAAAAGGTTCAAAGTATCAATCTGAGCTAAATATAATATTGAAGTATAATAATTCAAATTTTAAAAGTAACTTTTTCGTAGGTGGGTTTAAACCATTGTTGTCTCTCATAATTTTGAACGCTTGACCCCTTTTTTGACAAGTACCTGAAATGTCATGTTAAAAAAAAGTTAGGGGGTTAAAAGTTATTCTTAGGAAAATTTTACTGTGAGTCATGTCTCGCAAAAACTTCAGGCGATAAGGAAATATATAAAGGGTGGTTAACTTTCAAGGGCCGTTGTTGATTTCGAATAAAATATAATTTCTTTAAGAAATTATTGTGATTTCTCTTTATTATGATAATATTGGTATAGTTCAATTACATATAGAGCAAAATATCGGCCAAATGGTCGCCGCGGCCTAGGTGGCACACCTCCATCCGATGGTCCAAATTTTCGATGACGCTGAGGCATAATTTAGGTTCTATGCCATTAATGTGCCGAATTATCTCATCCTTAGCTCTTAAATTGTTGCTGGCTTATCGACGTACACCTTTTCTTTCAAATAAAAGAAAGAAGTCCAACGGTGTCGTTGACGTTTAGGTGTGGTTCACATTCAACATCGGCCCTTGAATATGTATATATAATTGGCGCGAACACCGTTTTTGGGTGTTTGGCCGAGCTTCTCCTCCTATTTGTGGCATGCGTCTTGATGTTGTTCCACAAATGGAAGGACCTACAGTTTTAAGCCGACCCCGAACGGCAGATATTTTTTATGAGGAGCTTTTTCATGGCAGTGATACCCTCGGAGGTTTGCCATTGCCTGCCGAGAGTCGACCGCTATTAGAAAAATGTTTTTTTGTTTTTTTTTTAATTTTGGTGTTTCAATGAGATTCGAACCTACGTTCTCTCTGTAAATTCCGAATGGTAGTCACGCAGAAACACATTCGGCTAAGAATGACTTTTTTCAATTTTTCATGTATAAATATATGCCTCTCTTCGTTTCAGTGTAGCCATTACTAATTTTTGGCATACATTTTTTTGTTAACTATAGAAATGTCACAATTTTGTATTTCAGCAAATTTGGAAACCCCGTACATTTTCCTTTAGGCAGTGTTCGGTGTTGATACCAACATTGTACTAATAGAAGGCCAGTATATATTGATTAGATATATATGTAGTTTGGTAATCATTCCTTCTAGGTCTAAACCCTGTAGTTATCTCACAAGTGGACTCCACGGTCCACTTACTATTGGCTTGCGCGATGTTAACCAAACTATGCATAGCTCGCACGAGGATAAAGGGTTTGAACTGATTTAAGATCACTCTTCCTCTTAGTCAGTTCATTCGCGATGCAATTTCTAGGAATGTCTTTGTGTCCAGGAACCCAGACAGTGTTGGTGGTGCACCGCTTAGCCATCTCATTAGGAATAGCTCTACATTCAATTGATACTTTGGTAGAAGTAGCAATGTACTGATTTTAAGACAGATTAACTGTCAGTGTAGACCGTGATCGGTTGTGCTGCAACAGGCGATTTCTTGACCCACAACACAGCCTTCTTTATAGCTATTAACTCAGCTTGAAAGACGCTGCAGTAGTCAGGTAGCTGTAGACTTAGGTTCAGTTGCAGCACTTCTGAGTAGATACCACTATCGACCTTATTATTTAGTTTTGCGCCATCAAGGCACATATCCACTGACCTTAACGTTACCCCATTCACATCTTACTGGACAACTTTTTTCAAAACATTTTTTTGCAACACTGTAATCTAGCTTCTTATATGTATATGGAAGTGTGCCAAGAAGTTTCGAGTACCTAAATCTGAAATTTGTGGACATCTTGACAAAGTTATAACACTCTTTTGTGCTAGTGCACTCGGTTCTAGAAGTAAAAAGTGTCGGTACAAGTCAAGTTTTCGATAGCTTCAAAGGAAACGGCTTGAATTCATATCTGAATTTGACTTGCTTGCAAGACGACAGCGTACCTTTAGCTCCGATTAAATTTACCATAAAAGGCCTGCCCAAATGCCCTTATATCAAATTCAAGGTTGAAAATATGGCAACTCTATCGTTAAAGTAAGTATATTCTCGATTCAATCCAAAAGTCAACGTCCTAGAATTATTATATGCACTATTATGACATGCTCGTAATTTACAATTAAATATTGGTCTATTCACAAATTTATCTTACATAAAGTTTCAAATATTCCCGGTTTTTTGTTAGATATCTTAATTGGCTCATTGATTTATTAGTTTCGCTGATAATAGTTTTTCGCCATGTTGTCTTCGGTCGCCCTCTTCTTCCATTCCATCACTGCGTGTGGTACCACATCAGTGCTCTTTCTCAATGTATGATCCATTCACCGGCAATTCCTCTGTGCGCTCCCATAGGTATTCATTCGAGATCCTCGTAGGCCGCCATACTCCCAGAGTTTGCCTGAGGCATCTATCAACAAAAGTTTGTAACTTTCTGACGTTTGGCTTTGTGGTTGATCAGGTCACGCCTCCGTACAACAAAATCGATTTAACGCAAGCATTAAAAACATGCATTTTTGTGGGTAAGAGTACTGAGTTGGATCTCTTCAGTTTACCCGGTTGTTCAAATACGTTTCTGGATTTTCTGCGACGTCGCTGAATATTAATTGCAGTTCCTCCGTTAACGCCGATATTGCTTCCTAGATATTCAAAATCCTCTATGTATTCTAGAGCATTTTAGAGGCCTTGGCACAGGCTGGTTTCGTTGCTTGCATTTACTCTAATTATTTTTGTCTTCGCTCTCGGGAATCAAGGCTTTAGATGCGTCTCAAATAACCTCTTTAAAGTTATCGAAAACCTCTGATTTGCCGTGAGTGTTCCTGTTTTCACAGATGTGGCCCTGTTGACCGAGTGAGCAGCTGTATAACTGGCTTGTTGTCTTCTACTTAGAAGAAATGCTAGTAGTTTAGGAAGGTTCAGGCAGTTTCGGATGTTGGAAATCCAATCAATAACGGGAAGTACGGTGGCAGCCCCACCATCAAACTAGGCAGCATCGGACTAATCACTCGTCGCTGCTGAAAATTAATGGATTCGTAAATTCACAACGTCCTAGAATAATAATCTTAAAATCCAGCAAAGAATCAGCATCAAACACCCAAAAAGTGGGTAAACGCCAATTATGGTATATAAATAAGTATATATGTACATATATATATATATTTATAATTAATGAATTGGCGTGAATTGTTTTCGGCTGAATATATGTAAGTAATTGAATCGAAATGTATTCATATGTTGTTTGCCTAGCTTTGCTTTTATTTGTACATACATATTAAATTTATTTACGAGCAGTGGAGCATAACAATTTCTTATAAGGCCTTTTCGCTCAAGGCCTTTTCGCAAAGTCGGATTAGGGTGTAAATTACATTTTATGCAAAAAATGAAAAACAAATATAGAAAATACAATAACAAGACTGCCTCCGAAACGAGTTTGAACTAGAAATTATAATTGATTTATTTTTTTATGTATTTTTTAGTGCTATCAACATATGGCACCAGTGTGTCTTCTAAAACCAATATAAGAATATTAGCGTAGAAGAAGAGCTTAAAGAAAGTTATTTCGAAACGAATTTGGAGGAATAATTTTGCGCCACCATCTGACATACATACATTTGGCAGATGACATTAGAATGTCATAGATTTGTCTTCAAACTGATTCTTACTAAAATATGGCACAAAATTCACTATGGTAGTCAAAAAATAAACCCATTTATATATCTAGACTTAGTTTAACTAAACTTGCAGTTATCGTTATGATTATCCTATGATTACGCCCTAATATGTTTGGAAGCCTTAAAATAAGCAGCAAATATGAGGTGGTAGCAATATCGAGGTATGGACACCATTTCGCGGGCATGCTGAAATGGAGCCGGTATATGAAAACGACACTCTAATGGATTAACAAGCAGTAGAACATTGTGCTCTTAAAATATAGGAGACGGCTTGAGGATGATACAAAATCTACTTTAAGATTAGCGAAGTGCTGCGTGGAAGAAAATCACATTGATGCTTTGAAGTGACCAGCTGAATTATTGGATATCAAACACATTTCGAATCTATTTGAGCAGCACATTTGAGTAGAAAGAAAAGCCCTATAATCTGGATACCTCAGCAACTATTGAATTACATCAACTACTTCAAAGAATTTTCCTAATTTCCTGAAACAAAGATTAGTAGGAAAAGTTATTTCAAGCTTTAAATAGAAACCGATAAAAAATTGATTCTCAGTCCTCGACCCAGTCTCAAGTATTTTCAAATTAGCCTTGAATACTCGTAACTTCCTTCTTAGGATTAAAAATAATTTTCGAAAAAAAGCGTTTTCAAATCTACATAATTTTTAAAACGCGTTTTTGACCGAAGTTTTTGCTTTAAATATCGTTTTGTTTCGCATTGTCACAGATTTAGGTTAGTAGTTAAATGTTTTAGTGGACTTAAATGATGAAGTGCTGTTGCGGAATTCCTTTCCGTTGTGGTTTGTTTTGCTTTTTTTAATGAAAAAATACTAAATGGATTAAAAGTAACTTATCATATACAGTTTTGTGTACGATTTTTCTTGCATGCCTCAGGAAATACTGATAAAGTTTTTTTCATTTTGTTTTGCTCCCAACATAGTTTCCGTTCAACAAAACACATACACTCACTTACACACCCACGCAACTGATAACACAACACAAGTAAAGTAATAAAACTCACATTCGGACAACGTTTCTTCAGATCCGTGCGCTTCTTGGACACATAACTGTTGAAATTCAGCCAAGGTGAGACGAATTCAAAACTTAATAAATTAATTAAGCAGAAGAGCAATGCTGCAGCATGCCAAGTTGCCATTCTTTTGTGAAGTTTTTCGTTCGTTTTGTGTTTTTTTGTTTTTGAATGAAAGACAAAATTTTCTATCGAAATTCTTTCAACTTTTTATTATTTCACTTTCTTGCTACTTTTTATTTGTTTGTAGTCATACAAAACAAATTTATTACGCTTCAATAAAAACTACAACTAAACACCAAATGGAGGTGGTGAAATTGCGAATTTAACAACTCAATTCACGCACAGAAAACACAGAACTATTTTGATTTTTAGCACCATTTACAACAAATATTTAGAAATTCTCGTCATTCGCGATTGGCAGCGACGCGCAAACTGGCTGCGATTTTTGAATACTGAGCTGTGACGCGTTGCTGAGCTCCAGCCACTTGTAAATGGAAGCAGCGTTGGTGGAGTGAAAAATAGCAATTAAAAAAAAAAAAAATTGAAATTGCGGATAAGAACACCCGCCACCTCCCGACGATTGACTTTTGCTGTATTTTTCTTTTTTGATGTATTGTTGTAGTGATTGTCGTTGTTGCCTTGGTGCCGCTGCCGATCTGTGCGCACTACCCTGCAGGAAAATCCATTCAGTAGCTAAGTGGTTCACTTCTGGGGAACTTATAACAAAGAATAATTCGTGTTCATTACCTTTTCCATAAAAGCAACTGATGTATTTCTGCACAGTACTGCCTCAGGAAGCATCAATTATCCGCCATTACAGTCTTTCTTTGATGGCTACTGCCAAATTCGAAGGATGATTCCAAGTAAGTTACAAGAATGATAGAAACAAGATTACGCCCATGAGAGAGTACGTGACGTCCCATTAGCTGGGTTAGGCAGTGTTGCCAACCATTTGCTCTTCGCAATAAATTTAGTGATTTTTTATATCCAAAATGCGAAAATGCATGCAGATGAAAACCATAGAGGTGTAATCGTTTCTTCCGGTCCTCAATCCTTAGTGGGACATAGGTCATCAAGAGGTGTATTTATACGAGGGGTGCCTTTTATATGTCGTGATTAGAGAACAAAAACAAATTTTAATCATTGAAAATCACTTTATTGTTTTTCAAAATATTCTCCATGAAGATCTATACACTTTTGCATGCGTTTGAACCAATTTTCGAAGCACTTTTGCCACTCTGATTGGGGTACCTCCAAAACATGCATTCTGAATGCCGCAACCGCTTCTTCAGGTGTCGAAAAACGTTGACCGCACAGTTTTTTTTTACGCTCGGGAATAAAAAGATGTCATTCGGTGCCATGTCAGGACTATACGGCGGATGACCCATTAATTCGATGTTTTTGGTGCTCAAAAATGCAGTTGTTTGAGCCGATGTGTGAGAGCTCGCATTGTCCTGGTCTTTGGCGATTGGTTTTCCTAATTTCTTGGAAGACAACTGGCAAACAAATGGTTGTGTACCACTCAGAATTTACTGTTCTGCGTTGTTCTAGTGGTACGGTTGCGACATATCCAGTTTTTCCGAAAAAACAGGCGACCATTTGCTTGGAAGTGCTTTGTGCGCGAACAAATTTTGTTGGATTTGGCTCATGTTGAAACACCCATACAGTCGACTGCTGTTTACTTTCGGGCTCATACGCGTAAATCCATGATTCATCACCTGTTACGATGTCATAAACGTGTTTCGAAGCCCCGCGATCGTATTTTTTGAGCATTTCCTTCGACCAATCGACATGAGCCTTTTTTTGAGCGATTGACAAATTGTGTGGGATCCAACGCGAACAAATTTTTTTGACAGTCAAATGTTTATGCAATATGGAATGTATGCTGGTCCCACTAATGCCTAAGATTGTCTCAATCTCACGATAGGTCACATGACGATCTTGCAATATCAGTTCGCGCACAGCATCAATGGTTTTTGGAACAACAACTGATTTTGGACGACCTTCACGAAATTCGTCTTGGAGTGAACTACGACCACGATTGAATTCACCATACCATCGATAAACACTGGTCCTTAATGGAGCTTCATCGCCAGAAAATGAATTAAGTTCATTCATGCAATGTTGCTGAGTTAATCCACGTCGAAAGTTGGAAAAAATAATCGCACGAAAATGTTCACGATTTAATTCCATTTTTGGACCGAGATGAATCTTTTAAGTTACTGTAAACAACACAAATAGGGCTGGTATTTCAAAACGTTCTGAGTACGTAAAAGCCAATAAAAATGTCAAACTTTGCGATACAGCTGTCAGTTGCCAGATTGCAACACCAGGGTTGCCAAATCCCGAAATATAAATGCACCCCTCGTAGTAAAAATAAACAAAATATACCAGAAAATACGCGTAAAATACTGTCTCCCTAGAATCCCCTTGATTACAACTTCTACATCTATCGTTATACGGCCACCCCATCTTCCTAGCATGGTCTCCGATAGGCCAATGACCGGTTATTGTTGACGTACATAATTCTAAAGATGTCTGTTCTTGGCTTTCGTAACAGCTTGACAGTTCTCAACTTGTTGTACTCTGGCCACGTTTCCTTCGCTATTTTGTAGGTATCGGTGTTGGTCCATATGTCAACAGCTTGCTTCTGGAATTGCAAAAAGACCTACCTTTTGCAAACGTTTCGGGGGCAACCCACTGCTATCATTTCGGATACTCTAAAGGAAGCCTCCTGTCTTGTCAGCTAATTTCGCCATACATCTGTGGATTTGTTGATGATTTTATTTTCACGCTACGAAAATGGACTAGTCTGAGTTTATGAAAATTAGCTGATATTGTCAAATTTTGCTGAGAGAAAAGTAGCGGGACCACCATAGGCATCATCTCATTATTCTCTCCATTGTGACCTCAAGAAATATTTTGTTTGTGTTTACTTTTGGGATCTGACACTGCAACACTCTGAAGCCAGATGTCGCCAAGAATTTGTTCGAAATTAGCGAAATCATCCTAATTTTGAACTAGAAATTGATTTCACAAGTTACGTGCTTTCCTACAGGGCACTTATATACACACACACACACAAACATGAACTATTTTTCTTTTTATTTATGTACTTTTTTAGTATTATTTTATTCTCATTTTTCCTATAGATCGTCTTGACAGCAACGCTGAAACATCAAGAACGCAATAATAATAAAATTTATGATTATTTTTAATTTTAAATGTATGATACTTAGCATATGCTCTTTTTTACTCATTTTCGTTCTGGTTTTGTTCCTCATACTCGTTTTTTCAATTGAAACCTAATCATTGAGCAATTTTTGAAAAATTTTTATAGCACTCACTACATGTTCAGCCGAGAATTTGTGAAATTGAGCAAAGTGCAGGGCAGATAGATGAGCAGTGGCGCTTCGGCTAAGTAGCCATACATATTGGCAATGGAAATATTATACTTATATATCTACGTTTGTTTTTGTTCGTTTGTATTTGTGAAGCGACTAGGAAGTGCGTGAAGTGTACGATCACCCTGGCTAAGCAGCGCGCCAGAACTTGCTCGCCGACATACCAAACGTGATGGCATGGCCTGGCTGCGCGACTGCCTGCTGCTTTCTTATCTCTCGTCATAAAAGTGAAGCAGCATTTCTTTCGCATGCCATTTCACTTCAGCTGCATGCTGGAAAGCCACAGTACTTCGAGTGCTGAGGAAAATGCGTGAAATTCAGAGGGCGTGTAAACGCTTATGAGCAGTTTATCACTAATAAATTCCTGCTTACTATTATTTTCAGCTAAATGTATTCTAGTTTTTGGTCATAAGTTTAAATACATACAGGTATACAAGGTGTTATCGACCTAAGGGACCTTAAGGTTACATTATTTGTAGTATTCCAGCGAGAACAGGTCTTAAAAGGTGGGACCCAAATTTGTGTGTTATAAAAAAAGTGTATCTTTTGTGGTACAAGATCCAACTGGAATACACACATTCAAAATCTCTTGGATTCGTTAGATAAACGTTTTAATATTATATTATAAAATGCCTGTATTACCAAAACTACAACTGTAACCCAGCTTCGCTGATCTCTGCAATCGAAGCCTTAATTGTTTTCAAAATTAACTATGGCCTTTATCTCTTCGGATACTCTCCAAAATCAATATTAAGCAAATTAAAAACCATTGCACAACCACCCTGCAGCCTTAGCAGCTCTAATTGGCGCCTACCGCACTACACCTATAAATAACTTGACATAAGAAGCCAACTTAAATCTTATTAAATAAATTCAAGCTCAGAGCTCATCGCCGTAAAACAATGCAAATCAATGATTTCAAATGATCAGTCCTTTTTATCTAAGCTAATAAAAAAAATTAATAGACCTAGAAAAGTCAAAAATATTTCTTCAATAATAAATAGAATTACTGGCTATTCCAATCATTGTCGTATTTCAATAAATAATAATCAAATATTGTCTCCTAAGTTTCCCGAGTTGGCAGCTCTCACCAACCCCTGTAGACACAATCTTACATTTCTTCACCAAAAATGAAACATCTACAGAAATTTACACTAAACACTTCTTTGAACTCACAAATAGGCTTAAAGCATTCAAGTTGATCTGCTTAAATGGCTCCAAAATAGAAAATTGTGTCAGTGCAGTGCAGTTTGTAATGATAAAACAATTATTGAGGGGCAGTTACCAGCCTATAGCTCGAATTTCACGACAGAAATTATAGTCATAAAATTTGCCAGTCACAGTCGAGGTAAATTTGCAATCACCACAGACGCACTTGCATCTATCGAAACCGTAAAAAGCCTAAAAAATAATAACGTATTTGAAGACAACATAAGAAATCTACTTATAAAAAATGAAAATAAAATAAATCTTGTCTGGGTACCAAGCCACGTACAAATTAGAGGCAACGAACTAGCTGCTCTAACTGCAAATGAAGCCTTGAGACGCCCCTTATTATGACGAATAATCACTTAGCCAGTGACATAAAGGGTGATCAGATAGGAGGTACCCTTTTCAATAGGGGTTTTTGAGAGATAACGTGTGACTACTGTTAAACTAATTACATCATTTTTTTCAGTATTCATTGACATTTCACCATGGAAAGACTAATGCCTCAACAACGTTTGCAAATCGTACATTTGTATTACGAAACTCGACACTCTGTGAAAAGTGTTCATCGTGCTCTCAGACCAACTTCTGGTGTACAGCGATCAGTCCCCTCTTTGGCTTAATGGCTACGTCAATAGGCAAAATTGCCGTATTTGGACTGAAGAACAACCCGAAGAAACTCACGAACAGGCATTACATCCATTGAACACAATCGTTTGGAGTGGAGGAATCAACGGCCCATATTCTTTCAAAGACAAGGCTGGCGCCAATGTAACAGTGATTGCCCAAGCAATTTGAATTTTTGTTATTTTATTTCAATTTAAAATCCGATACCTCTAAATTAATAACTCTTTACCAGTTGTATCTGTACAACGCTTCTAAGCAGTGTCTCATTTTACGAAGTGTAAGTTTTTAAAATATAATATAGTAAGTAAGAATTTTAACTATTATGTTGATTAAAGTTAAAACAGGTAGAGATTTTTGCAATAAATCACTAGGAAAAAAATAAAAAATAAATTTTCTGTAATCTTTTATACTTTGTTCGCTTTCCTTAAAGGTGATCTTAATAGTTTCAAGTTTTTTACTGAATGTTCGAAAATATTTTAGATATATTTCAAATTGATTTAAATTGTTTTAATAAATGCATTAATTGCTCAATGTCAATATAATCGCTACTCTTTCTTTTGTTGTAAATTAGTGTTAACAACCCCTAAATGTACCTCAATCATCTGGTGGTGAGACTTTAATTATTAATGCCCATGAATAATAACATCGAAAAATGAAGTTAATTTTGCTGACGGTGTTGGTATATACTGTGGGCAAAAAGTAAGGAGAATTTGGTTGTACTATAAAATGAAAAATCTTTATTTATTCTTGTAAATCAATTTCATCCCCTTCAAAATAATCCCCTCTCGATAAAATACACTTATGCCAACGATTTTTCCAATCCCTGAAACATGCCAAATAGTCCGTTTCCGGTATAGCCATCAGCACCTTCTTCGATTCAGCTTTTATCTCCTCAATCGACTCGAAACGCGTTCCCCGGCGTGGTCTCTTGAGTTTTGGGAATAACCAGAAGTCACATGGAGCCAAATCAGGCGAATACGGTGGTTGCGGAACGATATGCGTGGAATTTTTGGCGAAATGGTCACGAAGAACGAGTGCAGTGTGAGACGGTGCATTATCGTGATGCAAAAACCAAGAGTTGTTGGCCCATAATTCTGGTCTTTTTAGACGAATTGCTTCACGTAAACGACGCATAATGCTCAAATAATATTCCTTATTAACAGTTTGGCCAGGTGGAAGGAATTCATAGTGCACCACACCACGAAAATCGAAAAAAACTGTCATCAGGACCTTTATTTTTGAATGACTTTGACGTGCTCTTTTCGGTCTGGCCTCGCCTCTAGTGCGATATTCACTTGATTGGTCGGTTGTTTCAGGGTCGTAAGCATAAATCCAAGTCTCATCTCCCGTAATGATGCATTTGAGCTTGTCCTGATAGTCTGAAAGCATTGTTTCACACACATCAACGCGACGACTTTTTTTCCAAGAAATTGAGAGTTTTCGGTACCAAACGAGATTTGTCTTTTCGTAGGCCCAAATGGTTTTTCAAAATGGTTTTCACGGATACTTCTGATATTCCGATCATATCAGTAAGGTCGTTAACAGTCAACCGATGATTTTTGAGCACTAACTCCTTCACTTTATTGACGTGTTGGTCATCTGTTGACGTTGATGGTCGTCCGGAGCGCTCCAAGTCATCAACACGTTCTCGACCCTCTTTGAAGTCTTTGTACCACTTATAAACATTTTTCTGCGGCATGGTCGAATCACCAAATGCCTTCTGCAACATGCTAAACGTTTCCGCAGCCGAAATTTCATTCCACAAACAAAATTTGATGGCACTTCTCTGCTCAATCAAATCAGACATTGTAAAAATTGAAAAATGCACTCTTGGTCGTTTGGTAAACACAAGCGTAAATTTATTACTGATAATGACATTCACATGAAAGTTGGCCCAGATGTTATTAACAGTGCTGCCAACTCATGAAAAAAATAACTAGAGCGAAATTTTAATCCCGCGAAGTTTGACAAATAAATTCACCCTACTTTTTGCCCACAGGTAGTACAAAATTTAGAACACTCGTTAAATGGAGAAAATATATTAGACCCCTACGAAAAAAACAAAATTTGTTAAAAATCAACACGATTTTTTAGCTGCTGCATTTTATTAGAAAGAAAATAAATTCAAATTGAACAACACAGTTGTGAGGCATCAAATTTATTTTGCCTTCATTTTATTTATTTATTTTACTTTTATTTATTTATTTATTCATTCTTTCATCAATTAAAGTACAACTCAAATAGATTACTAATACTAAAGCTTAAATATAATATATGGTAAACAATACTGTGAGATACATTAGTCACAATTCAGAAAGTGTATCTCCAGATTAAGTTTTGACTTAAAAGTCTCTCGTGAGTTAGAGAATAGGTATATCTAAATTTTTGCATAATTGGTTAGACTGCCTTATACAACATTCAAGCGGTTCATTTCGACTAAAATTGGCCTTGTGATAAGGTAAATGGAACATATTGCTGAGTCTAAGGTAAAAAGACATCTACTTTTATATGCAGGCAAACTGCCAACTGGCCAACGAAGCGATTGAATAGCAAATCTAGTGAAACGTTTTTAAACCTTCTCAATTCTTAAAGATGAACACTTATAGAATGGGTTCCAAATAATGCTGCTTTTGTATGGACATCGTCCCGGAAAATGATTGATTGGCTAAAATCCGGGTTTTCGTATCACCAATGTGCAGAATTTTCGATCATATTTATTCATTGTATGAAAAAAAAAAAACAATAAATAATTATTTTACAATAAAAGGAACACTAGATTCGACTCGCTTTCCCATAATAATTTTTAATAATTTGCACACACTCGGCAAGCGTGAAACGCTGTACGATGAAATGGCGAACCTTTGAATGTTTCGACAGTTGTATGTGATTGGTAACATTAACAGCTGTTGGAACATACTAATTGGAAAAACTATTATTGCTAACTGGTCACCTTTTATCATATAAGTAGCGTATAAACCCTTTGTTCAGTGTTTGGTTTAGTTGTTGTTCAGTTACTATTTTCTATAGGCCAGTTACCGAGCCAGCTAGCATTGGAAAATTACTGAATATACTATTGAGTGGTTGAGTTATATTTTTTTCATATTATCCATTTATTTATTGCGATCTGTTTCATAACATTTAATATTATTTATACTTAAATTTAAGATACTCTTCGAGAGATGCTTGGAAAGCATCCAGTGTTGCAACCATTCATCAATTTTTGATCTATTGTTGATTTCCTCTTCAATCTGTTAAAGAAAATGGGATTGGTGGTAAATTCAGTAATCAAGGGGTTTGGGTGCGATTGAAGTCTTATATGGTGTGGTGGGGCAGCTATTGTGGCAATTTTGAAATCACGGTGAATTTCGGCATTCGTGATCATTCAGAGTTTTCGATTGGAATCTTTGGAGTTTTTCGGTGTTTGAGTTAGCTTCAGTACCCCAAAGTTGATATGTTCATACCGGCTTGAATAAGGGTCCGTTGCGTTTAGTAAAAATATGGGTTTCCATGTAAGCTTACATGGAGTCAAGAAGCATTCCGAGATATTTTGTCATATTACTTTGGAGTATGTGTTATTGCGTTTAAGGGGTGAGCAAGTATTTCGCTTGAGTGTAAAGGTAACTTGAACAGATTTTGTCTCATTCGATTTTAGTTTTCAGTCTTTGAGCCATTGGGTTATTCATCACGTCTTTTTTTGAAGTTTAAGAGAAGCCACATCAGAGAGGGAGTCAATTGCGAGTAAAGCGGTGTCATCTGCAAAAGTTCCAACGATAGTTTCTTCAGTAAATGGTAGATCGTGAGATCAGCTAAACTTTCGCAGAGCTGAGACTATTCTTCTTTTTATTTTACAAAAAATGTCGATTTTTAAGGTAGGACTTGATGAAGATACAATAATTTCTGGGTAGAGTAGGCTTTATCTTACAAAGTAAACCGTCGGCCGCCGTAGCCGAATGGGCTTGTGCGTGAGTACCATTCGGAATCCAGAGAGAGAACGTAGGTTCGAATCTCGGTAAACACCAAAATCAAGAAAAACATTTCTCTAATAGCGGTCGCCTCTCGGCAGGCAATGGGTGTATTTCTGCCATGAAAAAGCTACTCATTAAAAAAATATCTGCCGTTCGGAGTAGGCTTGAAACTGTAGGTCCCTCCATTTGTAGGGAGGAGGAGCCCTGCCAAACACCCAAAAAGGGGTTTATAAACCGTCATGCCAGACACGGTCGAAGGCTTGAGATATGTATATCGAGAAATGCGGCTGTGTAATACTTCTACTGTTTCAAATGCTTTGTGAATATAATTAAGGTTTCTACGTACTTGTCCGATGGTACCATATCGGAAAAAGCTGAAAAAGCAGTTGTTCGCCTTTCTAAAATCGACTAAAATACCATATCTTACAGACAATATTTTAATATAAAATTAAAATGTCCGCTTTTAACGACATACATTTTTAGTAGTCAACAAAAATAAATTTTTCTATTTTGTATTCACTAAAATAAATGAAAGTAAAATTTTGGTATTTATTCATTGGGGTATGCTCACTGTGCGCCACATTCTTTTGCACACTTTTCCAGCAGCTAAAGGGGCTCTAAGCATTAGGCTGTCAATGTGCCACCGCTAACGCTTCCGCTGTTGCGATTTTTCTAATTAAGAATTTCGCTGCTGCCTTCAACTTCAATATTTTTAGATATCGTCACGCACCCAGCAACCGCTGCACCACCACATTTACCCAAGCATCACCGCAGATTGCAGATTGCAGGTCATCCGAAGCATTCCGATTTGATGACTGCGAAGCATCTCCTAACACTTTACAGGAGAATGCGCAGCACAGTCGGCTAAAACACATTATTACAGATTAAGTAAGTTAAGCGAATTTTCATTTTAAATTTAAATGAGTATGTGTTGGTGCACCCCACATGCATGGGCACCCTACATAGCACTACTAAGCACTTTTGACATTGCGGTGTTTGCAATTAAGCAGGTTTTTGGTCGTCAGTAATTATATTGTAAGCATAAAAAATGATTAGTGGTTTTACCTTTGTAGAGCAATGGAGTTGTTATGAGAGGAAAAGAGATATAACTTCACAATGGCAGGGGGAAAGTACACAGTTTATTCCCGATGTTAGAACAAAAATGAGTAGTTCGCTAAACATTATTCGTAATAATAATATAAGCACTTATTTGATATTCAGCCGCCTTGCAGGGGCATAAATACGATTGTGTACATGAATGTATGTATGTATGTATGTATGTACTTATAAAAATAACTCTTTCGAGATGAAGTTTGCGATTGACTCAGGATGCAAATTTACATTTCTGTGATACTGTAGCGATATACATACATATGTATGTATGTACAGTAGGGCGGGTCGATTTAAAAATCGCTCATTGCTCTGTGAAGGAACCATACCTCTAAAACGAATTCTGATGTCCCCCAATTTGGGTCGAACGAAAAATCCCACTTTGACCCATTTAGAGTGCTCCAATCGAGTCCAAATGTATGACCGACCCCCACTAACTTTGGACGGCCGATCCGCCCATGCCAGTGCTACACCCATTGGAACTCCCCTGGGGGGTTCCCCATACAATCATTTCAAAATATCACCATTTTTGGCCTTTACATGAGAAAAGAAACTAAAAAGTTCATTGTACAGGTATGTATGTAGATAAATATTTAGCTCACGTGCATTAAAATATCCAAAGCATATTTTGAGTTTTTTTCATCCAGATTTTCTTGTATCTAATTTAATGTGCTTAATTGCACCGGCACTTCATTGGGCATTTAAGATAACTGCCACAAATTTGTTGTTGATTGCACAAAAAATCTCATGTTTTTATTGAATATTTTAATTTATTAAATAATACATAAATTATATTTTATTTTTTTGTTGGGTGATTTAGGAATGCCTTGGCACTTACATCGACCGTCGTCTACTGCGTTGAGTGGTGTGGCCACTAAAACAATCCCTCTTCTCCTTCTGGGGGTACACCCTTCTCGGGACTACTTTCCGCATTACTTCGGGGAGGGCCCAGAACGACATCCATAAAGGACCAATTCTATTCACGCACATCTAGGTCCACCGTATTTGTAGCCAGCTTTAATGCTATATGACCTTCTTCTTGTGTTTCTATTTTTGAGGCTTTGCTTTTTTTTACTGTGTCGGTGTCTATTTTTTTTCTTTTGTAGTACGACCGCGATGTATCTCTTTACCGCGTTCCAGCTGAGTTCGTTTTCGACCATTTTGCTGATTATTTTGCACGGCGAGATGTCGCCAATCTGCTTCCTCAGAGCATCGCTTTCTGTAAGCCGGGCCACCTGTCACTGTTGTCGGCTCTTCGCAGTACATGCACTTGCCTTTCTTGCCCATGCGGTATAGGTATCTCCGGAAGTATCCGTAGGCCGAAAGGAACTGAGCTAAGAAGTTCTCCGAAGTTCCTTTGGACCCATTTACTTATTGATGGAATGAGTTTCACAGTCCATCTGCCACTCGGTTCACCGCAGCATGTTTTGGCATTTTCGTTTGGCGACGATGCCTTTTAATTAGCACTCGAAGCCGGAGCCTGTATCATATATGTATGTACTTTAATATAACTTTCCTTAACACCGGTAGTAGCGTAGGGCCAGCACAAAAATATTGAAGTTATTCCGATTGTAAAATAAGTTGTTTTAAAGAGATTGTATTTGAGTTTGATAAGTCCGTATCTATGATACAATGCGCTGCCACGGATCCTAACACCATAGAACAGTTCTGCTTTCTTCGCCGGCAGCTTTGCGCCAAGTGTGGCCTATCCAGTGAAAGCGTTTGCGTTTGATGAGTAGCTGCATTGGTAGTTCGTTGGTCGAATTAAGCAACTCCTGATTTAAAATAACACGAGGCCACCAGATTTTCAAACTTTTGTGCAAGCGGGCGTTGACGAATGCTTGGAGCCTTAGGATAAGCACAGATGTAAACGACCAGGACTCATTCCCATGACAGTCGGTTCTACGTTACCGGAACGACCCGGATTTATATCCGACCAAGGACTGTCACTTCAGCAGCATTCCCCATATATGTATGGGGAATGTTATGCTGCTACAACAACAACAACCAGGACTCGCAGCCATATACAATAGCAACACCGCTTTCACGTTGGAATTACAAATTCGTAGCTTCGGTTTGACTGATATGGAATTTGAAACCTCTTATCTTGTACAACTGGGAAAACATAGCACGAGATTTGTTGATACGGTGGGAGATGTTTTCAATCGTTCCACCTGCTGGTGTTATTTTACTTCCGTGGTAGCAAAATTCCGCCTCACGACACGCTCTTTTCCATACACAATAAACCAAGAGGCCTCGTTTTGCGTACAATTTGAAATGAATTCCATCTTGCTCGCGCTTATTTTAAGGTCAACTTCGCTTGCGATAGCACTGAGCAGGTCCAAATTCGTTTGCAGATCTGACCTTTTGACGGACTCTTCTAAGTGTTCATACAAGTTCCAGGGCACGCCACGTTTGCTTGTTCGCGCTCTATTCAACACATCGTCGAGGACTAAAAGAAGTTACAATGGCGACATGAGAAATCCAAATAGAATTTCGATCGATAAAACAAACATGAATATCTGACTGCTTTCCATTGATTTATTCTAATGTAATATTATGCGGAGTCCTCTCTCGACGAACAAAACTAACACAACAATGTTTTCATCACGCCCATCTTAACGTATGCGGACGATTTTTGGACCTTTGCACGTTGGCGACGGCGCATATCGCAGACGATGGAACGATGAGCTGTATAGTATGAGCTTTACGACGACATAGACATAGCGCAGTGAATAAAGATCCAGCGGCTTCGTTGGCTGGGTCATGTCATCCGAATGGACACAAACGGTCCGGCTCACTTATGCCGTTGCGATCAATCACTGGTCCTACTCGCAAAGATCTTATGGGAAATGAAAAGATTAAAGCGATATGCGACGCTCAAGACATTGTTAGGTGGAGCCGAAGATGAGCAAGGGAATGGAAAAATCACGAGCTACGCATGCCTGATAATATGTAGATTGGCTAAATCAGTAATAACGGGAAAGCTGATGAGTAGGAGGCGATCCGGACGCCCTCCCAAACAATGGAATGAGTGTTGGATATTCAGCTCCAGCGACAATAAAATCCATACAAATCCTCTTGTACAAAAATTATTCAAGAACAGGATTTAATCCTATAATAAAGAAGAAGAAGAATATGAAGAAGAGGATCAAAATTGAAGTACTGATATATATACATATGTTTCCATACACTTTCTGCAATCTTTCTTCTTTCTGTTTTCATTTTCACTCGTGACCCAATTCAGAATGAATCCATTTGACTTATGTTTTTTTTAATCAAATATGTGAGAAAGTTTAAAAATTATTCGCAACTTTCGAGCTCTCCAGTAATTACATTAAAATTGTCATTTATACTAACTCACTGATCGCTTCACTTTAAATCGTCTGAATTTGTTTTTAATTCATTTTTAAGCCTTTTTTTAATCTGAAAGTTATGCAGAAAAGTAAAATTTAATCCTGACAATTGAAATGCGTAATTTTCTGCAATTAGAAAGTGAAAGAATTTCAGATTGTGTCAAGCGGTGAAACAGACAGCGGACAACAGCGGCAACAACAAAAACAATAAAATTAACAGTAACAACAACAATAACAACACCAATAAAGCGCCTGTTTCAGTCAGCGGCAGCCAACGAAGGGGCAGACTAATTAAGATTTCGACAACATCAACACTGCAAGCAACAAGCGAATCAACACAATACCTGACGCCGCTGCAACAAAGTGACGATATGACGATGACGCTTAAGTAGACAGATGAGCAAAGATCCGTCGCTGGCCGGCCAAAGACCAAATGCATAGTAGATAAATGGATGAGTGAAGACGAAAAGCCTCCTTGGTTGCCGGCATGGAGCTTGGCAGAGTTGGTTAGATGTGTCGCAGAGTTTGCGACTTTGGCTTGTCACAGCGAACGCCGCCGTGATGGGAATTAAGTTAAATGCAATTTTCCAGCAAAACGAAGAAGCGCTATAATAACACAACAACAGCAACAACAATTGCACAAATAATATACACAAAAAAATTGCAATAATAACAAAGCACTGACAATGCAGTGACAATCAATGCGAATCACTTAGCAATCGCAATGACAGCGGCGAGTGACAGTAGCACGCACTTCAAAAGCCAAAAGAGATTATACCTCTACACACACTCACATACACACACGTATTTAACGTATGAAATTGAACTTTCGAATCTGTTTTCTCAACAATTCAACTCAAATGAAAAGTGCAAATTGAAAATGTTCCAATGCGCAAATAAACGAAAATGCACACAAATCACTAACTAACGTTAAGCGTGAGTGCGCGTATGAGTGTGTGAGTGTGATGTGAATAGCGCAAAAAAGTGATAGCGCGTAGAAATACAAAAAACTTCTCCCGAAATCACCACTTGCAATCACCTATTATCCACTGCTGCTGCTACAATCAAAAGTCGAAATTATGCCGCGCTTAGATTTGACCAGTAAATCCTCACATCTGAAGTTGATATAGGAAAAGTTTCAATTTTTGTCTATTTCTGTGCCCAAAGTGGAACTTAAGGGTCTGACAAAAGTGGCGCTTTAAGGTGTCAGTAGTAAATAATTTCTAGTGTACCTTCTTTATGTATTCTTTGACATTTGTTTTGTTATGCGAGGCTCGTTTTATTATATTTTAAGACTTTCGCCAAAATATTTGGGGAAAATATTAAGATTTATGTAGACCATTTTGAGAATAGCTCTAAAAATTGAGGTTTTCATAGACAAAATTATTTTTCAAAATATTTTTTCCAAGAAGTCAATACACAAACACTCCAATAGCTGTTCATCAATATCATCCTTTTCTTCAACTCTACAAGAAATAGAACAGCTCAAGCCAGGAAAAGCTTCGGGCGGTGATAGAATTCCTTCTGAAGTCCTCAAAACTGAGAGCTGGGTCAGCGCAATATTTTGCGCCTCTCTTTGCTGCGATTAGGGCGTCGAGAAACTGCCTGACTAATGGATGACCGGTAAATTAGTGAAAGTCCCAACAAAAATTACATTCCCGTTTGCAAAAATTATAGAGGCATCAGAAGCCCATCCATATTTTTTCCCAAAATCCTGCTTAATAGAATACAAACGCATTGTAAACTGATACTACGTAAACAGCAAGCCGGGTTTCGCACTAATAGGTCATGCTCCGATCATACCATCGCTCTCCGCATAATATTCTTCTTCTTCTTAATTTGCGAGATAATCGCTAACGCGATTTTAGCCGAGTTTATCAAAGCGCGCCAGTCGTTCCTTTCTCGTGCTAACCGGCGCCAGTTGGACACAAAAAGTGAAGCCAAGTCCCTTCTCCACCTGATCTTTCCAACGCAGAGGGGGCCTTCCTCTCCCTCTGCTACCACCAGCTGCTACCGCATCGATTAATTTCAGCATAAAAGCTCAAAGCAATAAAAATGGGGCGCAATTTGAGAGAAATTAAAAATTAAAACTATTAAAATTTAAAAACATTTTTTTTTTTCATTTTTGTATGCAAAAGCAGTTAAATAAAAAGCCTAAATTTATATATCGTTTTTCATTTTTTTATTGTAAATTTTCGAGCTCTAGGTCACCGGGCCCCCTTAATTCCCATTGTTGCTCGTGGAGAAACTATCGATGAGTCACTGCGAAATTTCGACCTGAAAAATGCAATTCGCTTTTTAGCTGGTGCTTGGGATGCTCTTACTGCAGCTTCAATTCAGTTAACGTTTCAGAAACTGTTTGAAAAAGCGGATGACCGGGATTGTGAGGATGTCCTGCCTTTTTCGAAGTTACGTTTACATATAGGTGATGATACATCCAATATTCAATTCATTGCAATTTTGCGGCGGGAAGTAGAAGCATTGCAGCAAGTCTCCCAATCTGCAATCGAGCAATATACCTTATTTGCCATCACAGCTTTAAATGAAGAAGACTGCAATGAAGACGACGAAATAGTCGGTGAAGGAACTAACGGGTAGTCAGAATTTTCAAAAAAAAAAGGATTTTATTTTGACATTTTCTTAAACTACGATATCTTATAAATATTGTGTGAAAATTTGAAGTGAATCCGACAAATACTTTTCGAGTTCTTCAACAATTAACTACGGGCGCTCGGGCGCTCCTGAGTGCAGATAAGCGCACTAACGATAGCACTCAAGAAAGGTAAAATGCTACGTAGGCAACAGCAAATCGATAATTTGGAAGCTGCTGTGACGGTTTAAGAACTATTATATGGCCAACGAATAGATGACAGAGTGTACGTAATTAAATAATTCGTATAACTCTACATAAATCGATAGCAAAACTTCAAATGCGTTTTTATCAAAACTATGTTTTTTGAACTTGTGATCACTGTAACTTAAAGACCGCTTGGTACATTTCAATAAAACTTATACTGCTTTTGAAGTAACTACAGTTGCGAATACTCTTGTTTGATTGAATTTGAAAGCTAATTTTTTGAGCTGACGCCATTGTAAATTATTCTTTTACATTTTTTGTTAACAAAAAACTCTTTTTCTTACTGTTTTGCCAGAAAGTTTGCACGAAACTAACCTAACTTTTCTGATTTCCTGATTTCGTGAAACTATTTTTAATAACTTAGTAGCCATTCTCAGGCTGATCTGCAGCAGGTTTCCTTACATTGCGATTGTTTGAGTTTTTTCCCACACAAATCGATACGCCCGAAAATGCATATCTACATAAATATATTTATGTACTTCTGTAGGCTCGTACGCGTATGAAAAAGATGAAATGGTTGGCAAAAATAATCGCCTCTACAATCAAACATTCGTCGCTATTACTTGAAGAATTCGCTTTTGGGAGCGAATATTTTGCATAATTGTAGCTGCTTTTGTTTTCTTTTTGGGATGGCGGTATCAGCAAAGATTGCAAAATCGAAAATCACACACCAACATACGCACATAGCCGCACATGGCACAAGAAGAGAGAATTCCAAAAATTCATCAATGCAATGCACACAACCGGATTGCTGACTTTCGAAACCTCCCAGAATTGTGGCGTTCATCTGCCTGCCCACCTGCTCCACTGCTTGCCCGTCAGGACGCCTGGGCCGCTATGAAAATATGCTTCAAACTCATTACTTTCACATGTGCAGCAGCAGAAGTATAAACTTGCTAACTTATCTGATATAGCGCGAAAAAAGTAAAAATACTTCTTATTTTTTATTACTTGTATTTACATATACACACATACGTATATATATAAATATTATATATACATTTTTTTTTGCAGAAGTCGTCTGCTGTTGCCATAATGCAACCACTTTTCGCAAACTACAGATTTATTCTTTACGATGCGCTCTTGCTTTTGCAGAATGACGACGCGCCGTGTTTCGCGCGCGTCACTTGTTTATCGTCGGCGAGTCAAAGACACTTTCTCTTCAGAGGAGCGGGCAGTGCAACAACATGTTGCACAGCATCTTCCGGGCAGCCATTATACAGGCTGATGTAGCTCATGGTGATGTAGATACACCAGTAAGGGGGGCAAGCACGAAGGGAAGCGAGAAGTGCGAAAACTGGCTAGGCGTAGAAATTTATGTTGCCAAAACTTAGCTTCAAATTCTAACAGCTGTAGTTAATGACCAGCAAATGCTGATGCGCACTCGATAGATGGATATTGGACTGCTCACGATACCTCAACAAGTACACAGGGAACGAATTTAAAATAGGTGTTGTTGCTTTGATTGTGCTCGAAGGACCTCTTATCAGCATTGAATTCAACTAAATGCCAACATTAGCAATTGCGGCTTTCAGCAGCAGCAAAACAAAAAGAACAAATAAGTAGGACTTCGGGCAAGAAATGCTTTTGAGCAGGATTGACAGCTTTTTAATATAATAAATTTCACAAATCAAATTGATTAATTGGTTTAAATGGTAAGCGCGGTGTTATAATTTGAGTATTATTTTATTTGATTTGCCACCTAAATTCAATACAAGAGTTTCTATCAAAGTTTAAAGTACTTAAGTACTTAACAGAGTTATAGTTTTCGAGACGCTGGAATTGAGATATTTCTAGACCTTGTATGTAGACTTACTGTAGGCAACTCCGAACGGCAGATGATTTTTTATGAGGAGCTTTTCCGTGGCAGAAATACACGCGGAGTTTTGCCGGCCGAGGGACTATCACTTGTTCTTTCAAGTGATGTTTCTCGCACGGTGATTCGAACTTGCACACTTTCGAATGGCACTCACGCACCAACCATTCGGCTACGTCGGCCGCCGTACAACTACCTCATCCTTAACTAGTTCGCGTGGTAAAAGTAATTTCAGATATACCAAAATGTTATTTTAGCTCTGAAAGTCGAGAAGGCTAGATAGACCAGGCTGAGAAGAATGAAATGAGAGGCACAAATTAGACCCGCTAGGTGCGGTGGTGGTCGAGGTATTTCCAAAATTGGTATTTACATACCGATTTGGCTCATGCCAAAATAGTTTATGGCATCACTAAATCGCACATCGGTTTTATAAGAGCCTTTGCCTTAGCAGAGTTGAGAATAGGATTCAAAAGGCCAACATTGCATTGCACACATGCAAAAAAGGGGTCGGAATCAAATGGAGATTAACACCTCGTATTACATATTGGCTTTATAGTTTGGTAGTTCGGCCTATTTTGTTATAAGAAATACTTGTATGGTGGCCATCAACGCAAAAGGCAAGTTATGTCTGCTGAACAAAGTCCAAAGAACTGCGTTTTTATGCATCACCGGCGCCTTAAGGACTACCCCAAATAAAGCACTCGAGGTGCCAGTCAACTTCCCTGATATAAATCTGGTAGGAAAACATGTGGTCGCCTCTTCAGAGTGTAGCCTAATAATATGGCGCTTTACTACTTACTATGAGTAGTTACAATCAGGAAATCGATTTATCGATAAATCTACTCTTTCGCTAAACCCACCTTCAACAGGCTCCTCAAGACTAACATGCCGTCAAGAGAAACCTAGAAAATAAAGTAGGCTATGAAGTTTTTTCAAAAGAATTATTACTAGGGTCATCTGTCCTACTTCCGGACTACTGTAGCGTCTACCAGGCAAAAGTCTTAGCCATAAAGGAGGTAACTGTGTACCTTAACACACACGTCGTAACAAAAACTACGATAAATATCTTCTCGGATAGCCAGGCGGCCATCAAATCAACGGAGGCAGTTATACTCAGAGCAAAGGTTGCTCAGGAAAGCCTGACCGGATTGGGTTCCGGCACCTAAAGACATTGAAGGGAATTACCAGGCTGATGAGCTAGCCAGAAGGGGTACTTCCACTGCTTGAAAACAGAGGCAATATTGGAACTCCCATGGTAACTTGTAAATTAAGGATAAAAAATAATATTCTCCAGTAGACCAATAGGTCATGGAGAGAAGAAAATACTTGAGTTACAACCAGGGTAATTTGGCCGCAAATAGATAAGAAAAGTTCAAGAGAATTGCTCAACCTCTCAAGAGAGAATATCTCGAAGGTCGTGGCTTGTGTCATCCGTCATTGGCTATTAGGTAGGCTCTCTTCTAGGCTAGGAGAATTTTCCCATGAATACTGCAGAAGTTGTAGAAACGAGAAAGGGGAAGAAACAGTAGAAAACCTTTGTAATTGTCCAGCCTTAGCTAGCAGTAGAGCAAATTGTTAGGAAAATACTATTTTCACTCTCTTACGGAACTAAAAAACTTGTCCTGCGCTTCATCAGAGCGTCTAAATGGTTACATGATGAATAACTACTGAGGTTCCCGTGTTACATAGAGGTATCACAATGGACCCACGTGGTCTCATTGAGTTGGCTAATCTAAACCGACTACCACAAAAACCTAACCTAACTTTACCTTAGTAGAAATGTACGCCGAGTTTAACCATTGCTTGCCGAGTGCGAATTTTGTCATTTTAGCAGAAGTGTGGCCCGATTGTTCATTGAATGAAAGGATACATTTTTCGAGGTATGTGGGTAGTGGGTGGTAGTAGAATCACCTGGGGATTAATGTCGTGACATTCAAAAAGTCACTGAGCCAAAACTAAACCTCAACACTGAACACTGAGCATTGGATCAATAGCTCTTTCTGAGCCGATTTTTACAGCACACTTTTTTGAATACAAGTTTACACAATTGGTAATCGCTGTTTCCGTATAAATATCTGATTTGTGAATTGACAAAAAAAAAGTAAAATACTGACTACAACTTAGGTTAGGCTAGGTTCGCCAGGTTACTTGACAAGACAATCGATGGCTCTAAGGCCCATTAACTAAGTTGCTTAAGCCACTTAGATCTTTTTAAAAAAAAATCACCAAGATATTTGGCGGATATTGCACGGCTTCTTTGAAATCGAGGCCATTCACAGAGGAGGTGTTGTACCGACTAAATTTCTTCTTGATCTCCACAGCTTCAGCCGAAGTCATTGTGTGGCACACCCATTCTACTGGCTAGGGTGCCAATAGTACAATGACCCGTTATAACCCCTATGACAACGCTGGTAGTTGCTCGGTTGAATCCAAACAGACATTCTGGCCCTTTAAAATTCAGTTTAGGCCGTTAGTAGTCAGATACCACATTTTATTGGTTTCCGCGATTACGCTCAAGCGAGACGCAGTGTACAGTTTGTTTAGAGGAATGCTTATGTCCTCTACCACTCGCTGAATGAATACAACTTTAATGATATTAAATTCTGTGAAAGTAATTTTTCCTGTTGGTAAACTGTAGGTAACAAATTGAAATAATTAAAGCAGGCAAGGAATGTGGATTGGATATGCAAAGTGGGTTTAGCGAAGAAGATTTAGCAAAGCACATTTTAGAAGTGCACTGCAGTTTCCCTTGTGAACGCAATTAAATCGTCGATTATCTACCAGTAACTTATGTAGTTGTTTAATATTCCGGGTTGCGCAGGAATTTCAATCTTATTGGCAACAAAAGAAAGTTGTTCGTTGTGTACCTGCCATTGCTTGCATTCCACGCTTCACGAAAGGGAAAATCCTCTGACAAGCAGAATATTGAAAACCAGTTTGAGGGTCACACCGGATCAATACGTTAAGAGTCTCTTCTTATTACATTAATCAAAACCTCCAATCAGTGGTCAGCGTTTCAAAGTGGCGTGCGACGCCAACTACATGCCAAAGAAAACAATACAAATACTTAAGACCTCCTAACCCATATTTCGAGCTGCCAGCACCTGTAAAAGGTAAAAATCAAAAGCAAACCAAACCATATCAAACCAATCCAACCAATCCAACCTGTGCCGCACGACCAGCCATGCGATAAAGGCAAAGCGGTAAAAAACGATGCCGCGACGCATGCGTAAACGCACATACGCAATGAGGCAAAGAAAGAAAAACTTGGCGCTGTCACTGCCACATTTGAGGCAATTGCTGTCGTTGTCGTTGCGGTAGTTGCGGCTGCTGCTGCTGCTGGTGCTGCAGTGACATGATGACAGGTTTTGGTGTGCAACCGAGACAACTTTTACGTCGCCTTGAATGTTTAGTATGTAGGAACATACATGGACATGGATATCTACTGACTAGTCCACATTCACATTTGTTGTTATTGTTGTGACTGTTGTTATTGTTTTTATTGCAGTTCATTGATATGGCGCACATAGTGAGTATAGGTAGTGAGGGAAGTGGTTGGTATTTGTTGACGGTAGTTGTGGCACTCTGAAATGTCAATTGGCTAATGTATTGCCGCTGCGATTTCGCCATGAACTTGAAGCTAATGGGCGCAGACGCACTTATCTTACTCTTGTACATATGTACGTACTTATGTGCACACATGCATCTACATTTGCGTGTAGGTAAATACAAATACAAATCCAAATACAAATATTGGTACGCGCTTGTACTGGTACGCTTACTTTTTGTGCTCATAGGTGAGTAGCTGAGAGGCAGCTATTGTCGGTTTTATGGCTAGCTTCCTTATATCATTAAAGAGGACTTAAAATATTTTCTAACAAACAGTTATCTCCTCCCCTAATTCGAGTTCCAGCACTTGCTTCGATTTATAAAATTCAGGAGGACGACTTTTTTTACGGCCAACTTTTTCTTAATTTTTGCACACATTTTCAAGCTATGCATGAGCTTCCCAAGAAACCGAAGCTGGGTTAGTCGTTGTTTTCTGGCGACATGCACTCAAATTATGCATGTAAGTTAGTAAAGTAGTTTTTGTCAATGCTGTTGAAATACGGTGGAAAAATGCGTAACTGAAAATATATATATTTTTTAATGAAAATAATTTTCGGTACTTTTTAGAATCTCACATCATAAAATTTAATTATAAGGTCGACATATTTCCGCAGTGTGGATCAACGAGCAACTCTTTCGTGAACCAAAAGCATCGTCCTAAAACTTCCGAAGAAAGGCGACCTACGGGACTGCGGTAACAGGAGAGGCTTAACGCTACTGAAAACTGCCCACAAAATACTAGCAACAACTCTTGAAAGGAAGATTAAAGCAAGTCGAAAGCTCTTTAAGAGATGAGAAAGCTGGACTCCGCCGCCAACGCAGCTGCGTCGATAAACCGAAGACGCTACGCGTCATTGTCGAGCAATCGGACGAATGGCACTCGCCGCTATACTTACTCTTAATTGACTCCACACCACTAAACGCAGCGAAATTTGGCTAGCATTGAGTATACTCGTACGAGAAGTCGCACCGAAAATAATACGCCTAATCAAAGCGCTGTATGAGGGTGTTGAGTTGGCAACATAATAAGTAACGGAGAAATCTAAAGTCCACCTTTAGCTAGTTAACACGCAGGTAATACTTAGAATTGGACAGGCCATCTCTTAAAAAACCGTCCCACAGCAACACAAGAATGACCCTAAATTGGAATCTTCAGGGAAGCAGATGCCGCGGACGGCCAAAGAACACCTGGAAAAGATCCATCCTGTATGACTTATCTTCCATAAACAGAAGCTGGGGCAACGGTAAGCCTATATAATTTATTCGCGTACCTTGGAGAAGCCTTGTAGATGTCCTACGTTCCTCAAAGGAGTAGTCAGGAGAAAAAAAAATGAATGAAAGTAAATAAAAAAGAGCTACTGAAATGATGATGAATTTGTCGACAAATTCGCTGAAAGATTCTTTGATATTCAACTCTTTTATTTCGGTAACTGTATAAAGCTTCTATCAGTATTTGGATCGCAGTTAAGAGCTCTAAATGTGGATCACAAAAAAATCAAGCTTGGCCATTTTAATACTAAGGCACATAAAGGAAGAACTCATAACAGAACATAATATAGGAGAACATATCAAAACATAACGCTATAAATTCAGCCTCCATATCAGCGTAACATAACATACCACAACATAGCATATCTAAACCAAACAAAATATAACATCACATCATATAACATAATATTTACTTACTTACTTATATTGGTAGCGCCGTATGACAGTCTTTGCTATTGACTTGCCTTGCTGGATTGTTCATACGGATGGCATGGCCAAGCCAGAATAGCCGCTGTATTTTTACACGCTTAACTTTGCCCAAGTCCCTATAAAGCTCATAAAGCACGTTACTACAATGTATACGGTACTCCTTACCAACGCGGAAGGTTTAGGTTAGGTTAGGTTATAATGGTTGCCCAGAGAGTAGGGCCCACTTGGACGAAATAGTTTGGTTCGTCCTTTGTGATACCATTTAAGGACAGAGAAGGGGGAGGAAGGGAAGGGATGGGGGAGTGGTGAGTGTTTGTGGACTACGAACGGTGACTAGTCCGCGGTTGTGTTAACCTCATTATGCTGCTGATGTAGTTCATCAGATTTTTGTTATCAACACCTGCTATATCAGCAGGCGCAGAAAAGAAATGAGAACCAAGATACTTGAATCTTAGTCCCGCGAAGGCTGGGCAGCTAAGGAGCATATGCTGAGATGATTCCACCTTATCCTCCATGCAGCTGACGCAAAAAGGACTCGAAGTGATTCTGAGTCTCACGGCATGTGTACCTCGCGGACAGTGCCCTGTGATGATGCCCACGAAATTTGAGAGATGACATTTTGTCATTCCCAGGATATCCCTCGAACGCCTCCTATCCAAACGTGGCCAGAAGGACTTCGCGACCCTACACGTTCGTGTACTTGCCCAGCGTTCGCTGAGTTGGTGCATAGCCCATCCTTCCAGGAGTAGAGCGCAGGTTGTCAAGGGGATCCCGATCCTCTCCTTTCGCGGGCACATTGCCTCACAGGTCCCCTGTCTGGCCAGCTCGTCGGCTTTGCAGTTTCCTGAAATGTCACTGTGACCAGGTACCCAAATTATCTTTATGTCGAAGAATTCTGATGCAATCGAGAGTGAGACCAGGCATTCCCTGACCAGCTTCGAATGCACTATAATAGAGCCTAGGGCCCTGATGGCCGCTTGGCTATCGGAGTAAATATTTACCTTCTTAACAGTTATTACGCAAGTAAGTAGCCAGTCAGCTGCTTCTTTAATTGCGGCCACCTCTGCTTGGAACACACTGCAGTGATCCGGTAGCCTGAATTTGAGTTTGATGGGGAGCTCTTTGCAAAATACTCCTCCTCCAACCCTACCGTCCAACTTCGAGTCATCCGTGAACAGGTTAACGAGGTCCTGCCCCCAGGTGTTGCCCCCGGTCCACTCCTCCCTTCGTGGAATATGGGTGGAGAAAGTTCCACATGGACTTAGCGCAGGCACACACTGGTCCGTCGACGAGGGGATGAACTCAAAGTTTCTGAGGATGCTTGAGTGCCCATATGTGAGGTTGAGCTTATAGCCCAAGCCCCTCAGTCTGATTGCGGTACGAGCAGCGGCAATTCTGCCTGCGATGTCTATAGGTACCACGTTTAACATTACATTAAGCGCTAGAGTAGGAGTAGTTCGAAACGCCCCACTGATTCCAATGAGTGCAGACCTCTGGAGTCTCTCTAGCTTTTTAACTGATGTCGTCCTCTCCAGTGAGTTCCACCAGACAGTGACTCTATATAACAGAATTGGCTTTATTATGGTATTGTAGAGGCAGAATACAACTCTGGGCGAGAGGCCCCACCTTTTGCCAATTGCGGCTTTGCAGCCATACAAGGCGATTGTTGCCTTCCTTACTCTCTCCTCAATGTTGGGCTTCCACGTCAGCTTACTGTCAAGGATTAGACCTAGGTACTTCACCTTGTCAGAAAGCACCAGCGGAGCGCCCCCCATCGAGGGGGGTTGAGCTCTGGGTATTTTATATTTCCTCGTGAAAAGGTCGAGCTCCGTCTTAAGAGGATTCACCGATAAGCCGCAATCTGCTGCCCATCGAACAACTACGTTCAGATATCCCTGCATTAAATCATACAGGGTATCTATAAACTTTCCTCTAACAATTAATGCCACATCATCCGCGTAGGCAATCACCCTACAGCCCCTCCTCACCAGCTCCTCCAGCAAGTCATTGATAACAATGATCCAGAGGAATGGTGAGCAGAGGCACGCCGCAAGGCGGGGTTCTCTGCCGGCGAAGAGAGACGCCGCCCCACTCTGCCACGACCGTTCTGTCGCTGAGCATTCTGTAGATAAATCTGGAAAGGTCGGCTCCGACCCCCAGCCTACCCAGAGCTTTCGTGATTGCCTCCGGGAGAACGTTATTAAAAGCCCCCTCAATGTCGAGGAAGGCGCCAACTGCGAGTTCTTTCTGATATAGAGATTCCTCAATATCTTTAACAATTGTGTGCAGAGCGGATTCCACTGATCTGCCCTTACAGTAAGCATGTTGGGTATGCGACAAACGCGGAAGGGACTAATGTTGATTTGTTTTCATTCATTACAATTTAAATTAGATGGAATGAGACTATAAAAAAACAGATCTTAGAAAGAAGTTTCCTCTTAAAGGCTCAAAAAACATTCTCACCTGCTGTTGACATCGTCTATGCTTCTGCGCCAAATAGCAGGACGGGAATGATGAGCGTTTCGTAAAGAGCCAGTTTGGTCCTTCGGGAGAGACTTCTACTTACATCTTAATTGCTTACTGAGCCCAAAGTAACACCTAATGGTAGGGGTTACTCTCCGTTTTATCTCCAGGCGGACGTCATTTTTCTTCTTCGAACTGTTGGTTGTCAACACTGGTTGTCCAAGAAGGTGACTTATTTTGCCCTCATTCATCGCAAGACCCTCATTGCTCACCTCTCTCTTTAAACTGGAGTATCCAGTATAATGTCGATGCCATAGGCATATGCTACTAGAATGTACTCTGGTGGAAGTTAGAGCCAGTGCGGTTTAACTCGGCATCACGAAAGACTTTTCCCAGTAAGAGGTTGAACAAGACACAAAAAAGAGAAGTCGAGACGACAGCGGATGACCTTGTGTTTGAAATGTCGTTTAGTATCGAACGACCCGGAGAGTTTGCTTTCAATTCTGACGGAGCTTGTCGAAGCGGTCAATGTCTTCTTACACAGCCCTACTAGTTTTTCGGGGATACCGAGCTCAGACATAGCGGCATAGAGGTGATTTCTATCTGTACTATCAAAGGCGGCTTTAAAATCAACGAAGATATGGTGTGAGTCGTGGGTTTTCTCCGTGTGGTGGTCGACTTACCAAGCCTGAAGTCGCATTGATAAAGCCCAATCAGATTGTTGAGAATGAGTTTCATTCTCTCCCACAATACGCTCGACAGGACCTTGCATGCGATTTCAGGCTAGTTTATCCCGCGGTAGTTTGCGCAGATTGCAAGATCACCTTTCTTATGTATTAGGCAAAGCACAGTCAGGTTCCAATCGCTTGGCATGCTCTCATCCGTCCATATCCTGCAAGGGGGCTGATGCATGCGATTTGTCTTCTCTTCGCACTTAACACAATATATGATAACATAGCGAAATAAATCACAACATAAGACACTATAACATAACTTAATACAATGTATCATAGGAGCGAATATCATAACATAACACAATATATATTCAGCCTCCATATTACCGTAACATAAAAAATTACAACACAACACAATAGTACATATAGCATAACATAACATAACATAGCATAGTGGAACATATCATAATGTAATACAATATAAATGCAGCCTCCATATCAGTGCATCTTAACGAACTATGTACATCATAACATAGCAAAAATATACATAACATATCACATAACATAACATAACTCAGCCTAACATAGTGGAACATATGAAAACCATCTTAACATACCAGCACATAATATCACATAAAATAACATAACACAATATAACAATATATATTCTTTAATAAAACATAACACAGCATAGATATAACATAACATGAAATAACAACTAATAACACATCACAACATATTATTTATAATACTCGTAGCATAACTAAATACATGATAACATAACTTAGCCAATTGAGCATAACTAATCTTTGCAAGCCACCACCATCACTGAGCTTTGCTGTAGGTTCCAGCATAATTGTGAATGGGCGTCATCTTGAAGAAAGAAATTATGAGCCCCATTGAATTTGGTAAAATTCAAAGACGGCAAAAAAGAAAGCTGCGGTCTGTGCCACGCCAGCCGACTGTGGGAATCCTTTGAAACATGAATGATAGCAAAGGTTTCTAGTCACCTTAAGCTAGAACTCGAAAAGAAAAATGACGATTTGATCTTTTGATCGTAGGCACGCATGTCGAAGTGCGCACTGTCGATCAGCCCACCGAAATGAATTCTTCAATGATATGTCACTCATACATACATAGATATGCTATGCACATAATTCTCCAAATCAAAGCGAACTTAATATTTCGCGCTATTCACACTAATTTATTAGGTAGGTCGCTAACGAGATATGTAGAAGTATTAAATTTATGGCATGCATTAACTATGCGAAAGAGCATATCGTTAAAGTCATTCAAAGCGATAAAAATTGAGAAAAGCAATAAAAGTCGTTTACGCATTATTTCGTCCAACGGAAATAAATAGCTTAGCAGAATTTCACTTTTCAATGAGCGAAACGAGCAAAAACAAAAGAAAAAAACAAAAACACGGAGAAAAGAATAAATAAAACCTTGGTATGCACATAAATATTTAGGTGCTTGTGAAGATCAGAAAAAGCTGGTACTCCTATGAAATATACGTGGGTATATGCAATACTTGTTGCATACAAATATACTCTTGCCTGATTGTGCGTTAGTAAGTTCGTCAGGGTAATTTGAACAAGGCAATTCCATTAGCTATCACCTAAACGAAAGTAGAAAATTCTAGCCGCAGCAGGTTTACAAGTATTTAGTACCCTATTTACGAGTTGAAATGCAAGAGCTGTGTGTGTATGCATGCAAATAAAAATCAAAACTTAACAAGAGTCTGAATAGCAATTTTCATTTTCCATTTGTAAAATTTAATTGTGATTTCTTGAAGGTCTTGGCTTTAGTGGCAGTGGCACGAGTACTCGTATTATTACTTTGGCGCCTTTTTTTTTTTTTTTTTTGGCTACTATTATTTAGATCTTGCGAACTGATCATTTAACAGCAAAAAAGTGTTTGAACACATACACATTTCCATGCATCTTTTCATATAGTAAGGGGGAAGGGGGTCCCAAAGAGTGGTTTATACCTTTTCGGGCGCAAAATAGCACTCAGTGTAAAATTAATATGTGATTGAAAGTAGAATAATAATAATAATAATAATAAAAGTAAAATACTAATAAAAATAATGGTAAAAAAAGAAATTCATTATTTTTGCGTCAAATTCAAAACTTTATTTAAGATGCTTTGCATTGTCCGATTTGGTTCAAATATGCACCGTTTTATTGCATAATTTGTTGCCATTTCAAAGGTAGCTTCATAATGCCGCTCTCATAGAAGTCTTGGTGCTTATTGGCGAAAAAGTCTAGTAATCGATTTTCACAATTTTTTCGAGATACCAATTTTTTATTACTCAGGAAGCTTAGCAACGAGAGTAGAAGGTGGCAATCGCTTGGTGCTAGGTCCGAACTATATGGTAGATGCATTAAAACTTCCTACCGGAGTTATTGGTGAGTAACTGCAGACGTGTGTGGCCTTGTGTTGTCCTGATGATGGAACACTACACCTCTAGAAATAAAAAATAAATAATTGGCGCGTACACTTCTGTTAGGTGTTTGGCCGAGCTCCTCCTCCTATTTGTGGTGTGCGTCTTGATGTTGTTCCACAAATGGAGGGACCTACAGTTTCAAGCCGACTCCGAACGGCAGATATTTTTATGAGGAGCTTTTTCATGGCAGAAATACACTCGGAGGTTTGCCATTGCCTGCCGAGGGGCGACCGCTATTAGAAAAATGTTTTTACTAATTTTGCTTTCATCGAGATTCGAACCAACGACCTCTCTGGGAATTCCGAATGGTAATCACGCACCAACCCATTCGGCTACGGCGGCCGCCAACTACACCTCTGCTGTTGGCCAATTCTGGCCGTTTCTGGTCATTCGCTAGCTTTAAACGGTTCAGTTGTTGACAGCAGAGATCTGAGTTTAGTGTTTGGCTATACGGAAACAACTCATAAAAAATGATACCTTTCAAGTTGCCTCAAATATATAGCTGAACTTTCCTGTTCTGGTTTGGTCACCGTTTGAGTTGCTTCATTACGCTTTGACCACCATCGTTTTTGCACTATATTGACGTATGTGACCCATCTCATCCCCAGTCACCATTCGTTTAAGAAATGGGTCGATTTCATTCCGTTGGGTCAAGGCTTCTCAGAGGGGAAATTCGATTCATCATGTTTTTTGGTGTTAATTGGTGTGGTACCGAGAATCGAGAATCGACTACTGAAATGCCGGTAAATTTCGATTATTTCTGTGATTTTATCGTCATTTTCTTTAACATGCATTGCACGTAATTAACTGTTAAAGTATCGGCACCACCAACACGATTCACAATTTGATATGCATTTTCACATATTCACCTTTATCAAAGAAAAACTGTTAAATGTACCGAATTTTCTCTTTGTTGACTTCCATCGTTAAAACCCTGTAACTTACAACTGAATGGAACAAATAAAAAACAGCAAAAGAATTTTTTTAGTCTCAAATCTCACCTTGAAATCATCGGTCTAGAACGCTACAGAACTGCAAAGTCTTTCGAGACAAGCCCGAACAGAAAACTGTCGAACTTTTTCTTCTAAGCCTTTAACGTTCGGTTGATGGTCGGTGTTAATATAGGGCACAATCAATGGGTCAACATTTGATTTGTTTTGATCCCGATTTGCCTGTCTTGCTTAGGAGAGCCGGATAGCGCTGCGCATTTTCTTTGAGAGTGTCCTGCATTTGCTAGAGCGAGGCTGCGCAGTTTAGGTTCCGATGCCATGAGAACGAGTAAAATTTGTTCTCGCAAACTGGAGGACATTTTCAGATTTGCCAAAGAATCTGGAAAACTCGTCCAGGTCTAAGTACCTCTGTTCCATCCTGTCTTTTTCCTTCTATTACTTCTCTCCTTTCCTCTTTGACTATTTATCCTTTCACTTTCCAGAACTTTAAATAAAAGGGGCTTTTTAGCCTGAGTATTTTAGAAGTTACCAAATCTTTTTCAAATTTAAATTTCATTTCACTTTGACATCAAGCATAAAATTTAAATTGTTTGATCGATACTTTATAAGATATCGATCACTACGGCCAGCTACCGAGAAAATAATGGATTTCTTTTTCCGCAAACAAATATAATAATTTTAATGAAATTAAAGTGAAGTCTAAAATAAACAAGACTGGTGCCATACAAATTTTTTTTAATGAGTTACTGTGTTGGGAGTTACATCCCCAGCTGACTTCCAGTGAAAGCTTGGTGATATTCCGTTCAGTGGACGCGAAGTTATTGCCTCTAAAGTGTCAGCATGTTTATGTCATCGGTACAAAAATTAGTTTCGCACAAAAGAGCTAATATCAAATTTACCGAAACATTTGAACTGATGAAAAAAGTTTATGACGATGATTGCCTATCTCCTGCCAAAGCTCATGAGTGGTTTACACGTTTCAGAGATGGTAGTGAGGACATAAATGACAATGAACATACCGGCCGTCCAAAACCAGTAATAACCGAAAACTCCATAGAAATTGCTCATTCGTTATTACGATTTCAAGTGAGTTGCACACAATTAGTTCGGGCCAATGGGCCAAACCGTCAAACCAATTTTCTATCTTGACGTTTTGAAGTGTTTGTTCACACTTGTTCACATTCATCGAATTCGCCCTGAATATCGCGACGGAGGATGCTGGCGCTTATTGCATGATAATGCACCATCTCATCCATTCACTCTTGTGACTGATTTTTTGATTAGAAATCGCATTTTAACCATCAATCACTCACCGTATTCACCTGATATGGCTCCCTGTGACTTCTACCCATTCGGAAAATTGCATTTGGCCATGAAAGGAAAACGTTTTGCGTCCGTAGAGGCCATCCAAAAAGCTTGTACCAACGTCCTGAAGGACATTCTGGATTCTGGTGAATGACTTGAAACACTCTTTCGAAAAGCTTTTAGATCGCGCAAAACAGTGTATCGAGGCCAGAGGGGACCATTTTGAATAAATAAACTCGAAGTTATCAGATCAAAGCTCCTGCCGTGTCTATTTTAGCTTAGTCTTGTTTATTTTGGGCTTCACCTTGTATATTATGATAGAGTTACTCCATCTCGGTAGGGTTCGCAACTACCGGAGATAACATGTGCCCCGGATATCGGTATCAAGGGACAATGCTCTGTTGTTTTGTGTTACGATGTAGTAATGTTGCAAGAGTGTAAAATTTTAATAGATCTGGTTTAAAAAGGACCTTACTATATTACAAGTTTTCAGTATAACAGCTTTTTGTATTTGTGCGTGTGTTTTTTCGTTTATATTTATTGATTTTAGGTTTCGTATGAAAGTGTTGTGTAATATTCCTGTTGCTGAAATAATAATTGGTACTATTTTCACTTCATTTTGTTTCCATATGTTTTTGATTTCTTGCGCAAGCTCTATGTATTTTTCAATTTTTTCTGTATATTTGCTGTGTATATTAACGTCATTAGGGACACTTATTTCAATGAACTGTGTGGTTTTTTCTTTCTTATCTATTATTGTTATATCTGGTCTATTGCATATTATTGTCTTATCAGTGTATATGGTTCTGTCCCAGTATAGTTTAAAGTCTTCGTTTTCTAGTATGGTTTCAGGTGTATATTCATAATATGGTGATGTGTCATTGGTTAAGTTGAGAAATGTGGCTATTTCCTTGTGGATAATTTTGGCTACTGTATTGTGTCTTTGTGTGTATTTTGTCCCAGCGAGCATTGGGCATCCCGCTGTTATGTGGTCTAAAGTTTCTTTGTATATGTTACATTTACGGCATCTGTCGGATGTGATGGTTGAATCTTTTATTATGTATTTTCTGTAGTTTCTTGTGGTTATGATTTGGTCTTGTATTCCAATGATGAATCTTTCTGTTTCTGCTTGTAGATCTCTCTTATTATTATTTTACTAATAAATACATACAAAGAGACCAACCAAAGATTCACCCTATACATCTAGATTTGTATGCATGTGCGCTTAGAAATGTAGAAATGTAAAAAAATATATTTGAATTTGCAATTTACAAGCCGCGTCACAGTGCCTCCATTGCGACTTTCTTCTTTTAACCGGCAACATATCGTGAATACATATGCTCGTGTGTACCTACAAGCCAATAACAAATACTTAAAGCAAAGTCTTGGTAATAGCATTGGCAGTCGATAGCCAACAGCAGCAACAGCAGCAGCACCTACAAATAACACTTGCCAACAAAAACAACTACAGCTTGAGCCAAGACACAAACACCATTCTTGATGTATGTATGTAGCTGCACACCTCTCCCTTAGCCCTCTAATACATTTGTACTAAATAGTAGTTTTGTATAAAGTAGTTGCGCATGCGCGCGACTCGCCTATGGCGCATCGTTTGAATGGCATCTGCTAGAGATGTGGCAGGTGCTGGCGAGGGCAAGTCGCTTTTTGTGCCTGGGGAGTCAAGTGTTTGTCTACTCGCACAAGTGATTGTTTGCTCTGTGTGCTTATGTGATGCGTAACTACACCCACTTTCTCATGGGAGAAAAGTGTTTGTCAGCAACAATAAATAATAATAATAAGGCATGTAAATAATGGCAAAGGGTATAAATATTTTGAACATAAGTACATACACATGTTTATATGTTAGTAAGAACTAAATAAAAAAGAAAAAAAAAATTGAAAAAAAAAACAAATAAAAATCTGTGCACGTTCAATTTGCATCGTTTGGGATGGGAGAAATTGAAGCGTAGCGCTGTTAGGGCCCCATTTCAAATACTCGTATACTCGTATGTATGCACGTAGTTATCTTCGAATCCCAAATGCCAGTGGGCCCATTGACACTTGGGCGCAAAAGCTTTTGCTGTGAATAGCTAATCTGGACAGCCCATCAATTATGTATGTACATATTTGAAGTGTATGAAATTCACTTTCTACGAATTAATTTAATGAGATGCCTCACGATGTCGCTATGATAATGTAAAAAGTATTCTGTATGACAAGAAAGAAATTTTAATTGATTTTACATTTAGCTTCTCTGCAAACTTTTGCCCAGTTACGCGAGGCTGCTACTCAGTAATAGCTTAGGTTAGCTGATGGCCTGTTACTATGCGAATTTAAGGAGACATTTCCAAATTACGGCTGAAATATCTGCCGATCCATCAAACTGTAGTGTCTTCAGATATTTGAAGCGTGTTTTGAATAAAAAAGGATATGCGCTACAGTTTCCCCTGAGCTCTGCTCTCTACATTGCCTGCACTCCTCGCTGTCGGAGATTCCATGTTGTTGTCCAGTTCGTTGTATAATATTCGCATTGACTTTGGTATTACGGTAACAAGATCCGAAGATAGACAGACCCCGTTTTTCGCTATATCGTCTGCTATCTCGTTCCCTTCAATGCCCTTATGACCGGAATCCCAATAAAAATGTAGCACAGAATTCGCTGCCAACCATTCAACTGCCTCCCTGCTCTGAAGCACGATTATGGGCGTTATGCTAAACGATTTAATGGCTGCCTGACTGTCTATGTAAAAGGTAACCTTGGAGTTGGCCCCAGTAGTATGACAAGCTGGGACTGCTGCCTTTTCAACTGCGGAAACCTCAGCCCGGAATACACTGCTGGTAGCTTTTACGACTTCCTTAAGTGTAACTCTGGACAGTATATCCCAGCGCCTACTCCACTAATCATTTTAGAACAGTCCGCATGGGAGTTAAGAGTCTTCAGTTTGGAGCTAAAGCCCTTACGCCATCCTTCTTTCTCGATAGTAATCTTGAACTTTTTTCTCCTTTGAAAACCGGAGCCATATAATACATATTGACTTTATTGTTCTGGTTTATTGAGCTATGTGCATAGATCCGGAATGCGAGTTCGTTTAGGGAATTTAGTTTTCCTGCTTATTTCGCTGCAAAGTTTTCTGCAAAAGGATCTATCGCTGGTGGGTCAAGTATGCATTCGAGGGCCGCCGCTGGAGTCGTTCTTAGCGCCACCGTAATGCACGAAGCAGCTAGTCGCTGAACTTTTGTCATAGATGCAATGTTTGAAGGTTTTAAGTCACGGTCCACCACTCCAAAGTACCATAGAGAAGTATTAGTCTGACCGATACCATGTAGCTAGCACCAATGCATCAGAGAGGGTCGCCACAATCATCTTTTTTACATGCGTAGCGGGCGCATTCAGCCTTTCTTCCATATTTCGGTTCCACAGTAGCTTGCTTTCTAGTACTACGCCAAGGTATTTCGTGTGTTGTTTGCTTTGTAAGTGCTTTGATTTGGCCATCAACATCTTCTTTGAGTAGGGCCTCTAGAATATATTCTGGAATACGTGTTATTTTAAAGAACCTACACCATAAATTTCCCATTAACTTTTTGTGTACCTCAGTGGGTTTCTGTCCTTTATGGAAATAAGAAAACTAATGTTGCACCTTCCAAATGCTTGCAGTGTTTTTCAAGCCGAAGTATTGGTAATAGGGAGCAACTTTGTAGGCTACTAATCGAAAGCTTCACTTTCAAGGGCGAGGAAACTTCTAAGGCTATCAAAGCTTCAGCTTCCGAACTTGGCAGGTATCCTTATGGGACATTGTCCATTAGGTGTCCATGCGGTGGGACTTGGGATTGCTTTAAGTGCATTTTGCAGAAGCTGTCTGAAGGACGAGATGGAATCATCTCAACCCCTTCTTCTCAGCTGCCTGCTCTCGTCGGGCAAAGATTAAGATATCTGGTGTCTCACTTTTTCGCTACCCCTGCGGATATTGCGGGTTTAAATATCAAAAACCTGGGGAAATTCATCAGTAGCGTGAAGCGGTAAATTCCAGCGTTGGTCGTCATCCTCTAATCTAAAGTGCCTTTTTCCTTTTTTTCCACATGACTGGTTCATTTCCTTCTACTTTACTCCCTCCTCTATATGGTATCCCCACGACCGAATTTTGAATATTTGCCCTTTTATGACGAAGCGCATTTTTGTTTCTGCGGCTATGTTAATAAACTGCCGGAGATGAGTATCGGGAACTCCCCATGAGATCATCGAGAAGCCAATGCAACCTCAGAGAGTGATACTATGATGCGGGATTTGGAGCGGTGACATCGTTGACCCATTTTTCTTTGAAAATGCTGCTGGAAGTGCCATTTCGGTGAATGGTGTGCGCTAAAGAGGTGTTACAAATTTTTTGTGGCCAGAAATTAAAGACATGGACTTGGAAGATCTTTGGTTTCAGCAAGATAGTCCACCATACTACACAGTTATTCTCCAATCGATCTTTTGCGGGCTTGTACGAACAATCCATTTATGATTCGGGACTTTACGGCGAATGTAGGGCAAAACATCTATGAGATAAAGCTGGAAACCATGGTCTGTATTAATAGGATGCGCTACAATGAAGACAGCCGGGACAGCCAAATACTTGTGAAGGCCTTCCTCTTCCTTTGCTACCACCAGCTGGTACCGCATCGAATACTTTCAGAGCCGGAGCTTTTGTATTCATTCGTATGATATGACCCATGCAAAGGAGCTGCTGCGTCGTCAAGCTCATACAGCTCATTGTTCCATCGCAAACGATAATCGCCGTCGCTAACGTGCAAAGGTCCAAAAGGTCTTCCGCAGAATCTTTCTCACAAACACTTCAAGGGACGCCACATCGAAAACTACTTTCGTCCAAGCTTTTGCGCCAAACGATAAGACGGGCAGGATGAGAGCCTTATAGAGTGTTAGTTTTGTTCGTCGAGAGAGTACATACTTTACAACTCAGTTGCTTACTTAGACCAAAGTAGCACTTGTTGGCAAGAGAAATTCTCCGTTGGATTTCAAGGCTGCCATTGTCTCTTACAACCTCGAAATCATAACAGTCAACAGTGACGTGGGTGCCAATCTGCGAGTGTGCGTAGGGAGGTAATTTGTTTCGTCCTCGTTCACAACCAGGCCAATCCAGTTTGGAAGAGGCAAAACTAACGGCGCGGTTGTTAAGCCCAATGATGTCAATATCATCGGTATACGCCAAAAATTTTACGCTCTTATAAAAAATTCTACCTGAGCGAATAAGTTCTGCGGCGCGCACAATCTTTTCCAATGTCAGGTTAAAGGAGTTACACGACACAGGGTGACCCGCTGTGAAACTTCGTTTGGTATCGAACAGCTCGGAGAGTTCCTTCTCCATTCTATTGGCGCTGTAACGTAATTATGCAAAGCCGTATTAGTTTTAGGATACCAAATTTAGACATTGCGGTTTATAGGCAACTCCTTTTCGTATTGTCGAATGCAGCTTTAAAGTCGACAAAATATGGTGTGCATCGATTCTAATTCCATTGGTCCTTTCCAAGGCTTGGCATATTGTCAATATTGTGAGCATTGGAGGACGGTTCCAATGTGTAAGGACTCAATCGGGTGGAAAAGTCCCTGATCCCCATTCACTTAGGAGTGGCCAGTACGATTACTGCAAACTGTTTAAGCAGCTCCCAACTTGCCCAAGTATTCTCTGGGTAGCTTCCAAACATCCGTTCGAGAGCGAGATAATGTGAGAGGGCGAAACAACCTAGGATATTTGGTTGTGTGTTGGGTTTGGGAACCGCAACGTATATATCCACCCCCAATGAAAGAGCACACAAAGCCTCGGATGAGGACTGCATTGTTGGGTTATTTCATCTAAAAAATTTTTCTTAGAAAAATTCCAAAATTAAAAAAAAAAATGTATACGTCGTATTGATTACGATGTATTGTATACGATGCATTGATATTCAACATTTTAACGATTCAACGATAAGCTCTGGGTGTCAAACGGTATACCATCGTTTTCTCAAATGTTTAAATGAACAAAGTGTTCATTTTGTTGACAGCGACAATAAGTCATTTCGATTTTGAGCGATTGCTACAATGTTGTGCATATTATGAGTGTCACGCAAATGGGAATATTTATGTGCCCACACGTTTAGGACCAACACTAATAAAAATATCAGCATAAGCAACGACAACGACAACAACAACAGTAAAAACAAAATCCAATGACAAATAGAAACCAAAAGAGGGTGAAAAATTAGTGTTTTGACGCATTTTTGCCAATGGAGTGATCCAGCCGCACCCGTCTTTGCGGCCTCACTCACCTCAACATGCAAACCATAATTAAATTTCACATACAAACATTTCCAATTTCACTTACAGTTCGAAGGCGTGCGTCTGGGTACTTTCTTCCAAGTGCGTGTCAAATGCCTTTTAGCGTTTGTGTCAACTGCCGCAACGGACCGCCTTCAAAAGCGACGCCACATCATTGCAGATGAAGATGCTAAAACGCATAGTATGTGACGTGCGCGCGTCCCAAAGGTGGCTGCACCTGTCAAACAAAGTCATAAGCGTAAGTATTGCCGGAATTGAGTGACTGCAAAGTTTGCAAACTGCGCGTCAATAAACGAAAACACAGACCGACCAACCATATCAACACGATTGGTTTGGCGTGCTGGTAGAACGCGCGTGGCCTGAGGCGTGTTTAACACATTCATGCAAACGGTGCGGCGTTGCGCGCGACGCGGCACATAAACTATGGTGATAATAATAACAATAACAATGCACAAATCAATAGTCAACGGCAAAGCAACATTGTATAGATATGTACATACACATGCAGTTACAAATGACAAACATAATATACTTTGCGCTGTAATACGAATGCTTGGCAATAGCGGCAGATGACAGCAAATAAAAAACAAAACGCTACAATCTTTGCAGTAGCCGCTCACTCAAGCAGTGTCACCAATGCGGAGCGAATTCGCAATATCGATGCGACACAATGGTTGTAGAGTATACTCGTACAACAGTAACAGCAACAACAACAACCTAAGTAAAATCAATCGAATTCAACACATACACACCCGCATCATCATAAACGCTCTTTTTACTTACATATACATATGTATGCATGTACGCATGTGCATATATTAGTAAGTAACCTCAATTCGGCGCACACCCGCGCATCCAAGGCATCTCATGAGCGCTTAGAAACGCAAATACTCTTTTTTGATTTTCGATTTTCAATTTCATTTTCGTTTTCTATTTGAGTTTTGATTGATGCTTTTGTTGTTAGTTGTGTACAAATTAGAAATTGAAAAGTGACAGCAGCACCAACAGCGGAAGCACAACAACAGCACAGCATTCGCTCAGTGCAGAAGTCATAAAATCGTAAGAAACATTACTCATTGGCAACGGTATTTTTGGTATATGTACTAACAAAATTTGAAAACAAGGAATTAAAATGCGTCAATGGAGACAGACGCGCTTAGACATTTATCGTTTGCAAAAATGAAGAAGAAGAAGACGAGCATTGCGAGCGCGCGGTGAGGTGAGAAATACTTTTAATGCATGTTTGTATGTTTGTATGTAATTAGGTGAGACAACAAAGTATGCTAGTTTATGAGTTGGGAATAACTAGAAGGCAACGAAGCGTGGCGGCGATGCTTTGTTAGAATCCGGAAGAAAATTAATTAGTTGGAAGAAAAGTTAATTTCGTTTTTTATTTTCAATTGTGTTTATTAACTACTACTTCATTTTCCATTAAGCAATAGCACAAGTATAATAGAAGCTTCAGTTTCAATTAAGGGCTCGGCACGTTGAGTGCTGACTTACAAAGTGCGTTTCATAAATTATATGAATGAATATTTTCGCAACTTCGCAGACTTATAAAACTTAAATAAGAAATAAATTTAATAATTTTTTTTGTCGAAAATACAGTTAATATTAAATAAGAAATAATTTTAATAAGTTTTTTTTTTCGAAAATATGTATATTTCATTCTACAGGGTGCGGAACTCGAAGTGTAACCAATTAAAAAGCCGATAAATGTAGTTTGGAAAATTGCTTTTATTCAATTCAAAGTAAAAAATGTGTGAAAATAATATACAAAATTAAGAATCAATTTACTTTTGCTCGATATGACCACCTTTTGCCTTGACTATGGCCTTGAGACGGTACAGAAACGAAACGATGCCCGAATGTGACTTGCAGGTATTTTTTCTCACTCGTGGACAATGGCTTTTTCAGCGCCTCGAGACTGGTGAATCTTTTAGTTCGCACCTTGATCTCCAAAATGGCCTAAAGGGAATAATCCATCGGATTCGCGTCTGGTGAATTTGAGAGCCATTGTGTGGACGTTATGAAGTTCGGAACGTTGGTTTTTAGCCATTCTTGGTTCACTCGAGCTTTGTTAGACGCTGCCAAGTCTTATTGAAACGTCCATGGTCTGCCATCGAAATGTTTGTCTGCCCACGACTTCAAAGCTAGAATAATTTCCCGATAATATTTCGCATTCACCTTGACGCCTGGCTCGATGAAAACGATTGAAGAGCGCCCACCTGCGGTTACAGCGGCCCAAACCATTACCTGTAGCGGGGCTGTCTCCTGGTGGCCATTCGACGACTCAAATTCTCGTATGAACGGTCGGTCAAATAAACCGTATCGTTTTTGTTCTGTCAATTACTATTCTTAAAGTGCAACTTTGAAGCGGCGAAATTTTGTTTATACGAAAGAAAATGCCCAACGTCGTCGTAAAAAAAATGTCAGAAATCAACGCGGTTTTTACCCACATGAAACTTTCGATTTATAATATCGAAATTCAGTGGGCTATAATCTTGTACACTCGAAATTTTTCAATAGTTTCTGATTAAGAGTAGGGACCCCTACAACCGGAACACGCATCTAGGCACGAGTGCATAATTTTGAAACAAGGTATTGCTCAGTCCCATGCAGGTATAATACAAAGGTAGGTACAATATCTCGAGGACCTGTAGACATTAAAAAGTTGATTGTGACTTGCGTGCGCTTTGCTGCGTTAATTTTACATTAAATTTCGTAGATACGTGGGAACGGGGACTCCTCCCTAGCCTAAGCTCTAAAGATATAGAAGAAAAGGTATGCCATACGAAAAAAATGTGGTGCTGCTCAATCATTATGAGCTGGGGGAAGGAGGGTAGACAACCGTGTTTATAAGACTGGATTTGACTTAGCTGGACATTTCTGAAATTAATTACGATTGAGTGCGTAATCTTGCAGCCCAATTAGTACTATGACATTACGTCTTGAACTAGGCTTTTTTTTGTCGGTACAGACTAACAAGTACGGCACTCAGACAACATTAAGTCCATTGTACTGCACTCGGGTTCCCTTTTTTAATTTTCTTTAAATCTACTCGATCTCCGAAGAAATCTGAGTAGATCTTGTGGTGCCAAGGAGCCAAGGTGGTTGCTTCTTAACACATCAGTGCCAAAGAACTCAAGCCTGATTCGAGCGAAGGTTGGGCAGACGCACAGAAAGTGATCCTCATCCTCCCCTCCATATGCTGAGCGGGGTGCACTGTGTGAGATGCCCGCCTTTTCCATGTGCTTCCCCATAGAAGGTGGCCCGTCATCAGTCCCTTCAGGAGGATCTGCGACAGTCGGTGGGACGTGACAGGTAACATCCGTTTGGTTAGTTATTTAAGGAGTTTTTTACCCTGGAATGATGTTAGATTTAGGCAGTCAAAACTTCTCGGAACTCTTCTGGGAAGTCATAAGGATTTAGCTTATTTTGAAAATAATTTTTCCACACGAATCTCAGTAAGATGTAAATGGGATAACGGGTCAGTGGCTAGCTTCACTAACGGTTCAAGACTAAATAATAAGGTCGGGAGTGGAATGCACTCAGAAGTACTGCAGCTGAACCGAAGTGTATTAAGTGAACTACAGCAGCATCTTGCGTGTTGTTTTAAAGCTTTAAAAGAGGCTGCGTTTTGAATCAGGAACACATCGAATGCAGAGCTATTCTAAATGAGCTGACTAAACGGTGCACCACGAGTGTTATTTGCGTCCTTGGACCCAGAGATATTCCTGGAAGCTGCATCACGAATGAGCTGGCTAGGAAGGGGACTGACCTTAGATTAGTCAGATAGGTAAATAGGTAAAATGGTTGAAGTACCACTCTGGCACTCTCCAAAGGCAAAAAGCGCAGTTTTGATACCACTATGAGACCTCCAACAGGCGCATATTTACAGCCAGCCAGAGCTGTATAAGTAATAGAGAAGATGGATGGGATTTAGGTTGGCGTACTGCCCCAGGTTGTCGAAGAAAGAAGCACCCAGTGACCTTAATCATTTAGCTGCAAAACTCGGACATTGTAGAAGAAGTGCTCAATAGTCAACCTTCTCTCAAAGTTCCCTACTGCTTTGTCAATGGGGCCTAAATGGTAGACATAGCTTTTCTGTGTGTGTGCCGATCATCCACCAAGGGGTGAACACAGCTACAAGTTTAGAAATTGAATGGCATGTAGTCCCCAGGCCTTACTGAGTCCTCCGTTTATTGTATTAGGGCCAAAGGGTTTTCAAAAAACACACGAAGAAATGCAGTTCCATTTGAGAAATAAGTTGTGCAATACCCCTTTAACAAAAGTCAGGGGGATGCCGATCACCAGATAGCAGGTGTCTGAGACCAATTCCGTCGACACCTTCCTGTCAAGCTCATCAGCAATTTCATTTTTTCTATGTTTTGGAATCCAGATGAGAGAAATATTACCTGCAAACCCAAGAGATTTGATTTCTTCCTTTCAGAAGTTGACTAGTTTGGATCTGCCCCATGGCGTCGTCAGCGCCTTGATCCGGCTTAACTATCGACGACTTAACTAAAGACTTCTGCCTGAAAAATACTAGCAGTATTCGGCAATTTTAAGCAAACAAATCAGTCAACTTTGCCGATTATGTGGGCATCCCTTTATACTCAAGCTAGCTCTATAGACCAACCTACCAACCAATCCAATATCGTACAGGCCAACAGCAGATGGAACACGGAACCCACTTGCGAGGTAACCAGACAGGCCTGGCGTAGATTCTGACTTTTTGGATGCCTGGTAGACTTAGTACCCGCTACCATTCATAATATTCTATCGTCTCCTACAGAAGCGGTTTTATCGCATTGGTAGTTAGAGGGGGAACGTGAGGCCAAACTAGTGGCACCGTAATGAGACTTCAGACCTAAGCGGACTCTTCTACACTCTTATCGAGAGTGGTTACCACCGTAACGAAATCGAACCTAGGGGATGCTACTACCAACCAGCCACGTTCCCACGACAGTCGGTTCTACGTAATCGGAACGACCCGGATTTATATCCGGCCAAGGACTATCACTTCAGCAGCATTCCCCGTGCAGCCAAGTGCTAGAAAACGGTGGGGAGCCTTAGATAGGCGGAGTTATTCGGTTACTCGTTTCATGTAAAGGATAGTATTTATTATTATTAATTCCATATTCCTTCAGGAGCTTAATCAAGAAAAGTTTTCCAAAAACTTCTATTTCTAGCCAAAGAAACGATAGTAAGCCATAACGGAAGGCTGGCATTGGGCTGCTCAATGGTGTTCTAAGCGGTAATCTATGGCTGCCAAGAGCACAATAGGGCAAATTCAAGCCGAAATTTTTTCTTCTCAAGCGCAGTACTCGATAAGATTTCATGTATATGCAAGTACATATTCCTATTTGCATCTTGTTTTATACAAATACATCTGCAACGAAAAGGAATCACAGAAAACTAAAAAAAGGTACTTCAAATGTCCCTTTATGTAAAGAAAGTGAAGTAATTGGTGTAAAAGCCAGAAATACCTGCTTCGGTCGACAAGTTCTCAAACACCAATTAATACGAATTAGGTTGCCTTTCACCCTTTCACCAGATGCAGTCGCAAATGTCAACGATATATTTTTTCGAATTCTTTCACAAATTAACTTGTTTCACGTTTAACGATACTTGCCACATATCATATGAATGTACATATAATATTTATGAAGTACGAGTTGGTGCCATCACCACCACTACCACCGCACCAATCGGTTGCCACTCCAGCTAAACTTGGCCAGTTGAAATCATAATTATTGCACATGAATTATGCGAAAGGGCGCAAAAAAAAAAAAAAAAATTAACAAAAAAAAGTATAAAAAGCGAAAGAAAAATTAGCGAAAAAACATGAAATAATACGCTGGGAAGAACTGCTGATGAATGCGAATGAATTTGTGTTAAATTGATTAAATAACAACACGCGATGCAACACAGCAATACAATAACAGTAACATTATAAAGGCAGTGAATGAAGAGGCAGTAGGACCAGCAATGCTGCTTGAGAGCGGATGGAGTGGAAGCTGCAGCAGCAGCAGCCGAAAGCGCTGAAATTGAGCATACACATTCACACATACTCGTGCATATAAATACATGTATACAAGCACACATATGTACATATGTGCTTGCGAGCATACTTTGTGAACGAAAAGTGTTTGCTATTGTTGCCGTTGTTGTTATTGCAAATATTTGATTGTTTATATGTTTGTATGGCATGCATGCACACTCATGGTGGTATATATGTATGTGTATGCAACAAACATTGCTGAATGCTTCACTGCATTTCTGACGTTTTTCTAGTGCTTTGTTTGTTGTTGTTCTTACAATTGTTTGTACGAGTACTACAAATCATTTCCTTAGCCTTTCATTCGTCTCTTCTACCAAATATGGGAGAAGTTGGTTGCTTGCTTGTTTGCTGTGTACTTTTCTTTTCCGTGTATGTATGTATGTGCATGTGGGCCTGTAGCATTTTCTCACTGCTTTTGCACTACATTAATTCCAGCAATGCTCTTACAAATGTACATACCTACCATACATGACGTATGTGTGTATGTACATATACATATACTCTCATGTTGAGTCTGGCCAAAGAAAAGCGAAGCTGCCGGCCGGTTTCTTCATCGCCTTAACCCATTTTCTCTACTGCATTTAATTCCGCTTTTAATTTGTTTGGAAAACTAAAAAAAATATGTTCGCTTTTCTCCTTGGTTGAAATTCTTAGTAAATGAATTCTGTTACTGCATTCATATTTCAAAGCAGCTCTCACTCTCTCACTCTTTCTCCTCGTTAGGTTGTTTGGGTTGTGGAACAAATTATTATTAGGTTGGATGGTGTGCGGGTGTGGATAACATTGACAGGGCATCACATAATGCAATAATCCTGCAAAATATGGCAACGAAAATTGGAAGAAGTTCTTGAAACTTATATACAGGGTGTGCTTTATGCGTTGGCTCGTTTTTGAATGGCTCAATTGGAATATAAAATTGACAGATTCGCAAGAATATTATTGACAGGTTACACACTATCATATAGAGGTCGAAATTTTAGCGAAATAAAAATAGCGAGTTTTCACTTTTTCAGGCATAAAAAGTTTTCCAAAATAAACCGTTCCGCATGAAGTCACAACAGTATCAGTGAGGCCCCTAACCCTCAATCGACAAGTTTGAGTACCTAAATATGGAGCTCTACATTGCCCAGCTACATCGCGTGAATGAGGGTTTTCGACTAAAGAGACCTGATCGACATGGGCAAACCATACTTCCTCACGACAAAGTTAGGGCCCATGTTGCACAAGTCGTCATGTTGCACAAGTCGTCATGTTGCACAAGTCGCACTCCAAGAATTCCAATGGGACGTCCTTCAGCATCCGCCGTATTCTCTGGACCTTGCACCGACCGATTATCATCTTTTCTGCTTCCTATCAAATGATATGAAGGGCGTTACCTCGATAACAAAGTCGTTCTTAAAAACTGGCTCAACAACTTCTTTGACAACAGACCAGGCGATTTTTGGCGGAAGGGCATCAACAAATTGGTCGAGAGGTGGGAAGAGGTTGTAAACAGCAACGGCGAGTATACCTATAATTGATTAACTTATTGTTTTTTGTTTAAATAAAAGTCTTCCGTAAAAAATTGAGTTTGAAGAAGTCCTTGCCCTTACTGGTAAAAAATCTGAACAGCTCCTTTTCTCAAGTCTCGCTAAGGCGATTTTTGTAGCATAAAAAAGCTAACAAATGCATGAAAGCACTGTAGTCGCTTGTGGCGATACCTGGACTATAAGATGAATGCTATGGGTTCTCAAACCTAAGTTTTCGGAACTTTTAGCGCGTCGTTAAAGATGTGTGTGGCCTAGTGACCTCCTTTTTTCGTAAATTTTCATCAATTTTCGTCCCTTACAGTCAATTGCTTGTTTTCAGCTGGTCAATTCTTGACAGTAGTGGTTTGATATTAGTAGCATATAGTGGATGGCACCCTTCTCATCCCACAAAACACACAGCAAACTCTTCTTCCCCGTTAAACCGGGCATGGCGATTGCTTGCTCTGGATAAGGGTGAATTGAGTCCAACCTTTTGAGGTGTAACTCATTTCTCATCACAATTACCATTCGATTCAAAGATTGTATGGGTCAGTTGGGTCCAGAAGGTTATTTCATGTCAACTGTTATGGAATATATCGGAATTCTCCTTGAGACCAGCCTTATCAAAATGGTTACACACCAAAGCGTGCCTCATCTTCGAAGTCCATATTAACAGAACGGAATCGTTAAGTTACATTAGGCTTTAGCGGTTGTCCTCAATGGGATACATTTATACTTATGGTCTATTGTAATGCTACATAAGCAACTTTCCACAATCTCTCCTAAAACCTATTTAACCAGGGTAACAACTTTAAGTTACTGATCGCCATTCACTTGGGAGTGGCCAGGACGATTCTTCTACATATGGTTCAAGCAGCTCACAACGGCCGGGATTAGCCCACGTATCCTCTGGGTAGCTTCCGAACACCCGTTCGGGAGTGAGCTAAAGTGAGAAGGCGAAACATTCCAGGATAGCTGGTTGTGCGTTGGGTTTGGGACCCGCCACTTAAAAATCGCCCCCAATGAAAAATTTAAAAAAGCCTCGGATGAGACCTCCCTATACTGATGACGACCCCTGCAAACGAACTAAGGACTATGATTTGAGGGCATGCACCTGGAATGTCCGGTCCCTTAATGGGGAGGGTGCCTCTGCCCGGCTGGTTGATGTCCTCGTGAGAGTAAAGGCTGACATCACTGCCATCCAAGAGATGCGATGGACGGGGCAAGGAAAGAAAACCATAGGACCTTGCGACGTCTACTACAGCTGCCATGTAAAGGAGCGCAAATTCGGTGTCGGATTTGTTGTGGGAGAGAGACTTCGTCGCCAAGTACTGTCGTTCACTCCGGTGGACGAGCGTCTCGCAACAATCCGCATCAAAGCCCGTTTTTTTAACATATCGCTAATTTGCGCCCACGCCCCGACGGAAGAGAAGGACGATGCGACCAAAGATTCTTTCTATGAGCGCCTGGAACGTTCCTATGAGCGCTGCCCCCGCCACGACATAAAAATCGTGCTTGGCGACTTCAACGCCAGGGTGGGCAAGGAGGGAATTTTTGGTCCCACAGTCGGAAAATTCAGCCTACACAACGAAACATCCGGTAACGGACAGAGGCTGATCGACTTCGCCGGGGCCCGAAACATGGTAGTCTGCAGCACCAGATTCCAGCATAAAAAGATATACCAAGCTACCTGGCTGTCCCCTGATCGAAAAACGCGAAACCAGATCGATCATGTTGTGATAGATGGAAGACACGCTTCTAGTGTATTAGATGTACGTACGATCCGAGGACCCAACATTGACTCGGATCACTACCTTGTTGCAGCCAAACTGCGCACGCGCCTCTGTGCAGCAAAAAATGTGCATCTACCTACGCAAAGAATGTTCGACCTCGAAAAGCTGCAATCACAACAGACAGCCAGAAGATTCGCCACTCGACTCTCACTCCTGCTCTCAGAGAGTACTGCCCAACAAACCGGCATCCACGAACAATGGAGCAACATTTCTCGTTCTCTACGTACCGCCGCCGAAGAAGAAATCGGATTCCGGCGAGCCCGAAAAAACAATTGGTACGACGAGGAATGTCATGCTGCCGCAGAAAGAAAGGATGCCGCCTATAGAGCCACGCTGCGATCGGGCGCAACGCGAGCCATGTGGGATCGCTACAGAGAGCTGAAAAAGGAAGAGAGACGTATTATCCGACAGAAGAAACGAGAGGCCGAAATACGTGAGTGCGAAGAGCTTGAGATGCTGGCCAACAGGAACAACGCCCGAAAATTCTACCAGAAAGTTCGGCGGCTTACAGAAGGTTTTAAGACCGGGGCGTTTTCCTGTAAGAACAAAGACGGCGAACTGGTGACCGACGTACAGAGCAATCTTAAATTATGGAGGGAACACTTCTCGAACCTATTAAACAGTGACAGCTGCGCATGTCACCGAGAAAGTGAAGATCCCGATACCCCAATCGTTGACGACGGAATTGTCGTTCCGCTACCCGATCATGACGAGGTGAGAATAGCGATAACGCGGCTAAAGAACAACAAAGCCGCGGGCGCCGACGGACTGCCGGCTGAGCTATTCAAACATGGCGGCGAGGAGCTGGTAAGGTGCATGCATCAGCTCCTATGCAAAATATGGTCGGATGAAAGCATGCCTGCCGATTGGAATTTAAGTGTGCTCTGCCCAATCCATAAGAAGGGCGATCCTGCAATTTGTGCCAATTACCGCGGGATTAGTCTTCTAAATATCGCCTATAAGGTTCTAGCGAGCGTATTGTGTGAAAGGCTGAAGCCCACCGTCAACCAACTGATTGGACCTTATCAGTGTGGCTTCAGACCTGGAAAGTCTACCATCGACCAAATATTCTCAATACGCCAAATCTTGGAAAAGACCCATGAAAGGAGAATCGACACACACCATCTTTTCGTCGACTTCAAAGCTGCATTCGACAGTACGGAAAGGAGTTACCTGTATGCCGCGATGTCTGAATTTGGTATCCCCGCAAAACTAATACGGCTATGTAAGATGACGTTGCTCAACACCAACAGCGCCGTCAGAATTGGAAAGGACCTCTCCGAGCCGTTTGATACCAAACGAGGTTTCAGACAGGGTGACTCCCTGTCGTGTGACTTCTTTAACCTGATGTTGGAGAGCATCGTGCGAGCCGCAGAACTTAATCGCTCAGGCACAATTTTTTATAAGAGCATACAATTGCTGGCGTATGCCGATGATATTGACATCATCGGCCTTAACAACCGCGCTGTTAGTTCTGCCTTCTCCAAACTTGATAAAGAGGCAAAGCGAATGGGTCTGGTGGTGAGCGAGGACAAAACGAAGTACCTCCTGTCTTCAAACAAACAGTCGGCGCACTCGCGTATCGGCACCCACGTCACTGTTGACAGTTATAATTTTGAGGTTGTAAAAGACTTCGTCTATTTAGGAACCAGCATTAACACCGATAACAATGTCAGCCTTGAAATCCAACGTAGAATCTCTCTTGCCAACAAGTGCTACTTTGGACTAAGTAGGCAATTGAGTAGTAAAGTCCTCTCTCGACGAACAAAACTAACACTCTACAAGACTCTCATCATGCCCGTCCTAACGTATGGCGCAGAAGCTTGGACGATGACAACATCCGATGAAGCGACGCTTGGAGTGTTCGAGAGAAAGATTCTGCGTAAGATTTTTGGACCTTTGCACGTTGGCAACAGCGAATATCGCAGACGATGGAACGATGAGCTGTATGAGCTTTACGACGACATAGACATAGCGCAGCGAATAAAGATCCAGCGGCTACGTTGGCTGGGTCATGTCGTCCGAATGGATACAAACGCTCCGGCTTTGAAAGTATTCGATGCGGTACCAGCTGGTGGTAGCAGAGGAAGAGGGCGGCCCCCTCTGCGTTGGAAAGATCAGGTGGAGAAGGACTTGGCTTCACTTGGTGTGTCCAACTGGCGCCGGTTAGCACGAGAAAGAAACGACTGGCGCGCTTTGTTAAACTCGGCCAAAATCGCGTAAGCGGTTATAGCGCCAATTAAGAAGAAGAAGAACAACTTTAGAATGTCCTTAAAATTTACAGTGCGGCGGTCTTCTCACTCATCCGGACATAGCAGGACTAAGAATGATAGATCACAAGGTTTTAGCCCTTCGAGGCAAAATTGTACGGGTAACTTCGGCTGCCTCGTCGTGGCGTATTCGATATCAGAATTGTTCCCGCTCATTCCACACGTATTCTCCCGTTCTTCCAGTCAATCGTTGTTCAGATGGCAACGAAGTAACATAACAGGAGGCTGCTTTGACTTTTTTCATTTATCACTAACACAATCTCAGATTCTTCGTAAATCAAACTGCTGTCATAACCCTGGTTACGTCAGCAAATCAGCTGATTCCTTCAAAGTAGCCGGGAGTCAGTTAACGGTCTAATGTTGGCCTGATCTCTACATTCTGTACATCGTGAAGAAGGACAGTGGCACAGACAGTTAAAAATTGTCTCTTCCATTTTTTTCACCTAGACAGCTTCTGCTGAATTCATGTATCCGCGGGCCTAGCAGCTGGGCATGCCCACCTATTAGACAAACAATTTTTTGGACCTTTAAATAGCCGTATAGTGGAGATATGAGTCTCTAAAAACATATAGCGAAAAATGGTAAAAATGTATTTAAATTTAAGAAATAAATAATTGGCGCGTACACTTTTGTTGGGTGTTTGGCCGAGCTCATCCTCCTATTTGTGGTATGCGTCTTGATTTGTTCCAAAAATGGAGGGAGCTACAGTCGAGCCGAATGACAGATATTTTTATGAAGAGATTTTTCAAGGCAGAAATACACTCGGAGATGTGTCATTGCCTGCCTATGGGCGACCGCTATGAGAAACAACTTTTTCTTCATTTTGATGTTTCACGAAGATTCGAACCTACGTTCTCTCTGAATTCCGAATGGTAGTCACGCACCAACCCATTCGGTTACGGGTACCGCCCAGCTGTACTTAGCAAAGTTAGTATTCTGCAGCTTTGGTGCATGAACTTATCGCCTGTTTGTGTACTTGGCGAATTGATTCTCGCTCCCTGAAATATTTACACAACTTTCTGGAAAATATTTAATTTCAAAATTTCATTTCGAAGTGCTTAAATGTCGTGTTTATTCTCTAATAAAAACTTCGCCCAAAATTCAGTACGAGCAAAATCCAATATTTTGCTCATAAATTTTCACTTTTACATTTTTTGCTTCCTAGCAAAGGCAAACCACGAGTAACTTTGTGGGTGGTTACTTGTTGGGGCGTTTTCACTTTGTCATGGCTTCACTTAGTAGTCGCCGCATTTCCTTATTGTTTTTACGTTGCCTGATAACTCGTCGGCAAGGTGACCCACTATGAGACTACGAGTACCAATCTTAATCGTTGCTATCACTTACTGTATGTGTACGAGTACTTCCACATTAACTGCAGCTGTGCCGACGTCGATAGTGGCAATGTTGATGGTGATAATGACGATTATGTTAGAGATGATGCCACATCATTTGTTGAAGGTTATAAACACTACTAAATCATATGCTACCATGATACCGTACTTAAGCCGTTATAGCCTGCCGTTGTTGTTTTTATTTGTTTTGATTTTTCTTTCATTTTCCTCTTTGTGTAGCTCTGTTGCACTTGTCACCGTGTCGCTGGTATGACAAACGATAGCTGAGCCACCACCGATGCCGTTGATGGAGTGTCAATGTAATGAAAAATAAACTTATAAATTATGAGAGTGACCCAAATATTTCGTTAGAAAATGGAAAAGTGGGGAGCAAAGCCGAACATACCCATAGATATATATACCCATGTGTGCACATACCACACATACAATACATACGAGTACATGCCCATGTGCATAAATACTAGCAAATATTTTTTATCGTCGCAAGTGTGTGAGTAAAATTTAGTGCGATGCATGCTAAATAAAAAATGTTAATTTCAATATTAACATTAGAAAAAAAATGAAACTCGAAAAGAATTTGTTTGCTGAGAAAATGCATGCGTAGAATTCGTATTCGTACAATTGATTTACAAACACATAAGCAGAGTTGAGAATGATGATTACCCGCAACTGGTGCGTGCGGGCGGGTACTCACTCGTACTTTCTGATTCTCTTGTAGAAAATGATGAGCAAATATTGGCTTATCAATATCACTGCGCGAGAAAGTGCAATAAGTGTTAAACCAAACGTAACTTAGATACTCGTACGTCAATACACACACAATTCTTCCACATAATCAATTATCAATTCTTTGTAATGCTAAATCAATTTTCAACACAATGATTTTCATTTGTCAAACTCTCTCTTTTACTTCTTTGCAATACAGTTCATCTGCTGGGGAAACGAGTAAGTACAAATTCAATTATGTGTGCTCCCTTTCTCTCCACGCATGTCTGTGCTTGACAGTTTCATTTTCAGCTTAGCTGAGACCTGAGACAGGATCGATATGTATATTTATAGTTCTTATGTTCTTCATTTGAAAATGATAATTTTGTAGGTATATAGAATAGAAACTTATAGCTTACGACAAATTCCACCGGACACCCATTAACAATTATAGTCCTTGCCTTGTTGTGGTTGACACTCATAGGCATTGTCTTGGCGATGTTGGCCTCCAGTCCCAAAGTGCGTGCCAGCGTGACTACTGTTGTACGGGCATAGCAGTATGCACGACTTGTAGTCTCACAGACGTACTAAACACCTCTCCACAAGCTACCACTCTCCCCGCGGGTCTGCCAAAAGAGGACCTCTGACGGCGCTGTTTAGCTCAAAGGCTCCTAATTATTGTTTTACGCATATGAAACTCCGCGCGTCTTAGACCATTAAGAATATGTGTTACATGCGCGCAGTTTCCTTTCCAATTATCGGCTGACTTCAGCATAAAGTCTACAATATTTTCTCCGTTTAAGATTTTAAAGGTTTCGGGAGCATAGAGTGGCCATTGGGACAAGACGTGATCAACATCTTCTTCTTCTCCGTGCAAATTGGGCTGTTTGGTGATCTGTCATGACCAAATATATGGAGGTATTTTATAAATACCTCGTGCCCTGAAAGGAATTGAGTTAGGTAGTAATTTGTTCCACCATAGTTGCTTTCGAATCACGCCGAAAGGGTGGGTATTAACTCATGAGTGCATCTACCCTTAGGTGATCTGTGCCGTCGGTCGTGACAGTGGATGATCGAGCAAGAGATACGTGCCTCTAAACGCGCTCCAGATATAGAGGAAATGAGTCACATTAGACAGACAATTGCAGCGCAGCTGCGAACGTCCTACAAAATCAGCTTGCAATAAATTACAATTGTGAATAAATCTTAAATTTAAATTTAAACCACATCTGCAGACAGCTGCCACCATGGTGCGGTGAAACGGACAACCTAAATTCCTTCCCCTTGGTTAGATTGGGTTAGGTTGAGTGGCTGTCACTCGGCATTGTGATACCACTGGAGCTCGTCCTTTACACTCCAGAGTCTTCTCTGAACCAACCTGTGGTTAATGAATTTTTAATTTCGGTAACCCTATTGGAGAGACCTCTTCAATACCGTCAAGAAAGGCGGATCCGAACTGGGAAGTCTTTTTCTGTAGAGAGCAATGCATGTGCACAGGAGGGGTTCCACGGTTTCCTCTTCTTCAACATCTAAATAGCTTCGATAAAAGTCATTATGTGGTACCCCCAGTCTATTTGCATGCCTTCCAATTAGACAGTGCTTTGTTAGTATCACTATCTTATTTCTCATATCCTGTATCCTAAGATTCAATAGCGATTTGTTCGGCCGTGGTTTCATTCTGGCCAAGTTTTCCTGCTTATTGGGCAAAAAGGTGATTGCTTCCACGGGCATTACCAACATTGGTATAGTGGCGATCTATTTATAATTCGCACGTAGCTAAGGGAATCGGCATTAGTACATTATAACTTATCATTCATTGAATTTTTGGAATACTTACTGGCCTTAGGAAAATTGCAGTTCACTCATTTATTTTCGCGCAGTGTTTGCCTCCTTCAACATAAAGCGATGACTAAATTCCAGTTGTGCAATCCGTTTTATGGTACTGATGAAATTCATCAGGTATTAGCCCCCTAGAACTGATATATAAGCAAAGAAGTGGGAGCCAAGATGTCTTAATCTAAGCTCCGCTAGAGCAGGCTAGCTAGGGAGGAGGTGCTGAGATGATTCCACCTCATTCTCCGGACAGCTGCCGCAAAAAGGACTTGAAGTAATGCCGAGTTTCACGGCACGCTTACCTATTCGCATACATGGGCATATCAATTAACTCCTACCAAAAGTTGAAAAATTCGTCATCAACCTTTTCGGTTGCCTAGAATCAGGAGATGACGATTTCTTAGGCATAGCCTCAAAATTGCAATGGCTCCGTGTCTTTTGGCCATTTGCATTTGAAATTCTCTCTCACTATTTAACACCCAATTACATCGCTTTGACGTTCAGAATCCTCTAATGTGCGAAAGCACCAACAACACTGCAAACAAGCATACTTATGCATCCATTCCTCTGTAATATATCTTCATGTCAATGGCTATATTTGTTTGTTTGAACAAACGTGTTTCACTTCTATCTGGCGAATGTGTCTTGTAAGCGTCGCTTAAATGAGCTCGTAAATTATGGCATACGAGCAGAGACCAAGGAAAACGATTGTGACGTTGCAAAGCCTCCTCCCAACAACCCAACAACCCAACAACCCTCCAACCGTACGCAGACGCTCCGTTGCGCGTTGTAGCAGCGGCGGCCGTACGCTTAATTGTAGGCAGCTCGTAACGGACGCGCAGAGGCTCACGTCATGGCGCGGTGAAAGTAACAAGATACACGTACTCTTGCTGGCTGGCTCATGGCCCGGCCGCCACGCCGCGCCGCTCTGCACCGCATTGCGCGTTACATGCGTCTGCAATGAAATACCAACGTTGATTGTGTTGTTGTGTTGTTGATGACGAGCGTGTCTGCGCTTAAGCGCATGTGCATGCAGACAACTTGGAACAACTCAGCCGCCACGATACCGCAGAAAAAATATGCATATCTATGCAAGTATTTATATGTCGCGACGCGTATCTATGCTTCTTGAAAGTTTATGCGCGCGCGTTCGTGTGCGTCGCATTTTACAGCCGTTTTATGATGCGGGATGCGTTCGTATGGAAATTGAGCGAGTTCGCTTGAGATTTGCTCTATTCATAAATATTGGAAAATGACATATTTTTAGAAATTGAAAGGACACGTTGAGAATTTTTAATTTCAATCTCTAATGACCGTTTCGTGCCAAAAGTATTTGGCAAGCATTGTGATCATGGCGTTGGAATGGCAGAGATGGCACGCACATACATACATATCAGATGTATCGCCATAGCGGAAGAAGTGAAATTTTGTACACTGATTACTCCGTCTATTGGTCGATGGCCGCTGGCTGCTGGCCCACTCTGGGGTTATTTTTATAGTTCTCTTTAGTATATGGTACTTATGCATGTTCGCATAAATGAAGTACTTTTATTATGAGCGAATGCGCAACGAATTCATAATTAGGATGACATCTACGAGTCCGCCAAATTGGTTTTCTATTCCATAGACATTATTGTCCTTTCCCTTTCTACAAGTACGTATAACATTAACGTTTAAGACATGTCGACATGAACAGAGGTAAGTATGTGTGAGTATATTCAGATTTTATCTAAGCGCGGAAAGAGGGGATTGCGCTTATCATTATGTACACATACATATTTTTATGACTCCCCTCCAGACTGTTGTGGATTTTCCTTTTGTCCTCATTATTGGCCTCACCGCGTATTTACTACTGAGTAGCTGCTTGACTGGTTGACGTTAATTTCTACAAATTAATTTCACAATACCATGTCCGTGCCGGCGGTACAGTGTCTTAGTAGGTCAACATGCTATAAATTTATAAAATTTGAATTAACTCAATTTTAGTTAACTTAAGTTAACTTAATTTAACTTTGCTTAATTTAGCTCAATTCGTTTAGCTCGTAGTTTAACCAACTTAACTAAGTTTAACAAAACTTAATAAAAATATTAAATATTAAAAAAATATTAACACAACTAAGATTAATTTAACAAAACTCAACTTAATTTCATTTAACCAAACTTGAGGTAACTTAACATAACTTAACGCAACGTAACTTGACTTAACTTAATTTAGCTAAAAGTGAATTAACTGCACATAACTCTAATGGATTAAATTTAAATTTGCTTATAAGAATAATTTGACTTTATTTCCGTAAAAACTGATTCATTGTTCTACCAACTTAACTTAACTAAACTTAACACAACTTAGCAAATATTAACACAACTTAATTTTACTTAACTTAATTTAACTAAACTTAAGGAAATACTTAACTTAACTTAGAAAAACACGACTTACCTCATTCACTTAATCAAACTTAAGGTAACTCAACGTAACACCTTAATTTCACTTGACTTGTACTTAAATTTACTTAGCTTAAACTCATACTAAACATTTATAAAACTTGAATTAACTTAATTTAACTTTGCTGAATTTAGCTGAATTTTACTTAATTTTACCAACTTAACTATACTAAATTTAACAAAAGTTAGCAAATATTAACACAACTTAATTTTACTTAACTTAATTTAACTAAACTTAAGGAAATACTTAACTTAACTTAGAAAAACACAACTTAACTTCAATTAACGAAATTTAAGGTAATTTAACTGACCGAAGTCAAAAGACCGGTCAAAAGAGCGCACCATTGAATCACATCTTTGCAACTTCGCCCAATTTCTCGAATTGAATTGGCCACCTTATGGCGCTGGTTGATTTTGACCATTTAAGAGTCATTAAGATGTTTTCTTTCCGACCCGGCACTAGATGCTCTGGTTAGTCTACCCCCTCTTGATGTTTTTATCCAAGGGGAGGCCCTGAAGTTCATCTGCAGGTTGAAACCCAATGGGAATTGGTACGGCATTGGACAGCAAAGTAGGCATGGACTTCGATGCAACGATCCTCGCTATGCCCCTTGACTCCATACCATCCAGAGTTGTGCTTGACAAGAGATCCAGTGTGAAGCTGCCAGAGGCTCAACTGTGGTCAAACTCAGAAAATGGCAAATATTGTTCTCGCATTTTCACCGATGGCTCCAAGACCGAGCACGGTTCCGGCTCTGGGGTCTACGTGGAATCAGGCGGGACAAAACAACAAACAAACAAACAAAACAACGAATGCTTGCAACTGTGTTTCAGGCCGAGGTGTATGGTGTTCAAGAAGCGATGGTATCGCGGGTAGCGAGATATCTGACTCTTAAACTAGAATGAGCTCTCAGGTGAACTTCCTTGGCCTGGAGTCCGTTCTGCCACCCCCCTTCTACAACCATCAAAGCCATGGTTAGCAAACGGGTCACTCTAACCCACAAGCGAGCTTGGCAGGCTGAGAGAGACTACAAATGGACAAAACTGATGTTATTTGTCATGTCTGACCGACTGTCGCAGTTCCTCCTGTCACCAAGCAGAGGGGACTGTAGGCAGCTGTTAGGATTGATGACGAGCCACTTTCTATATGGAAAGCGCATGGAAAAGGTAAGCATCTCACACAGTACACTCTGTTCAGCATATGGAGAGGAGGATGAGACCGCGGATCACTTTCTGTGCGTCTACCCAGCTTTCGCTCGAATCAGGCTTGAGGTATTTGGCACTGATGTGTTAAGAAGCAACCACTTCGCTCATTGGCACCGTAAGATCTATTGAGATTCTTCGGAGGTGGAGTAGATTTAAAGAAAATTAAAAAGGGAATCCGAGTGCAGTACAAAAAAAAAAATGTTTTCACTTTAGCGCTGCGATAAAAATTTTAAAAAGCATAACCTTCATGTCGCCCTACACAAATGGAGGGATCTATAGTTTTATGCCGCCTCCGAGTAACCGATGGTTCTTATTAGAAGCTTTTTAATGACAGAAAAGCACTCGGAGGTTAATCATCGCCAGTCAGGGGGGCACCGTTAATAGAAAACAAATCTTTTCTGTAATTTGATGTTTGAAGTCTATAGAGAGATCAACCAAATGTTAATTCGGCATAAATTCACTCAACTACGGCACACGGCCCTAAGCTACTATTCCGGCTCAAAAAATAAAGCATCTTTGTGCATGCAAAAATTTATAGATGATTAGTATTAGTAAAATATTTAAGTAAATTTTCCATCACATTTCTAGCATCTTAAACCACTGTTGAACATTCAAGCCGGCAATGGTGGATGCTTTGTATTAGCGCAAACTCCAATTAAGGAAACAAATGAGCTTGTCTGGCATGGTAGAGAGACTTTGTACAGCGATTCCTGCGAAGCGCGCTACATAAAATCCGCAAACAGACGCACAGGCACATAGACACACACGCACACATACAAATTTCATGAGTAGAGTGTCTTAATCACAGTACATATCAGTCTAGCAACTCCATCGACGCTTACAGCCAACGACGGCATCGATATCATCAATGTTTGTGTTACTTAACTTGTGGCTAAAAAATCATCAACTGCGCCATGGTGCACCACTCAACACAGGAAGACATTTGTGAGCCATCTCAGCATTGACGCAGCAGCGGCAGCGCCAACAGTAAAACTAATATATACAACACAGCAACATTATCACTGACGACGCGAAATTACTCCAATTACGAACAGGCTCGGCCATTTTTAGTAAACAGGAACAAACTTTAAAAGCTCAAAGCAAAGTGACTTGAATGGCGAAGAAATCGATGCAACCTAGCCCAGGCTATTGAATAGTGAGTGTAGTTGTATGTAAGCCAGTGAGGCTAGGCAGGCCGATAGTGGTCCAGTCGCGGCTTTAGTCCGGTCTGTGGACACACTTTAGCTCACACACAAACGCACCTGCACATGTGTAGGTGTGTGTGTGTATGTGGAGCTAGGCTCAATTCAGTTTTGTCTGCCTCTATTTCTGTCCTGCAAATGGCCAACGGCAACTTGGACTGTCTGTTTGAGTAGCTACCAGACTCAGTGTATTTTTGTTGCTGTTGCTGTGATTTTGTTGTATTGCGAAAAAGTCGTCAACTGTTTTGCTGCGATACATCGATGCATAAGTAACAAGCGCAGCAAAAAGGCAGCAACTAAATGGTTATTGGCTTTGGTTGCTGCCATCACCGTCACCACTCGGATGCGGATACTAGTGAGAGTGCGGGAGTTGCAGGGGAGTTGGCAGAAAAAAGTCTTCTACTAAATGTGGAAAAGCGTTTTACAAATATTTTATGGAAAAGTAGGACACGCAATAAAAATCATAGCAAATTGCATGAATGAAATCTGATCGATATTAATTTGTATGTTTTTATTGTATTTTAACAATACTCATACAAATGCAATGAACAGTTATTGATTATTGATAATTGGTTTATTGTTGGATTTACGGTATTTGTTTATTTCTTTTTATTGCTTAATATCGGCAAGTACTTGCTGGCACTGTTTGCTTTGTATATTTCATATTAAATCGTTGTTGTTGTTTTTGTTTGGAGGGGAAGATAAAAATGCCAGAAACAGTCCACTGGTGCCGGCGCACCTATGATGAGTCGGGCATCCTCCCACTAACACCTCCTAACCTCCTCTCTTCGGCTGACTTCCATCCGGGACTGCATTTTTGTATTACATCGAGTTGGAACCGTGACTGTGTCTATTGACCACATTAGGTATCTGCGTCCACGCCCTCTGCCTGGGGCGTATGGAGGTAATACGTCGAAGATAGTATCCAATTGCTTCCAATCTAGAGTGAGATGAATAGGAACATCGAAAATGCGTTAATGTCATGACAAATACCGTCTTGTCACTGTGTGATTTAGTCGTGAGTGATAAACTCAGTCGTCTGTGATTGTCGTCAGTTCGTCTCTATTCGACCTCCATTGGTACTCTGCTTCTAAATAAATACAGACTGAAGCGTCATAGCCATTAGCCTCTAGCTGCTGCTGTTGAAACCATTTCCTTCTTCGCTTTTCTTCGTCGAGCTCACTCAGCGACCGCATCACCAGCTTAGCAGGCTTGGAAGCCACATCCCAGCAGTGTTTTGAGTTGCACATGACATTTATTAGGTCAGACACACTCGGTTGTATGCCACACGCCAGCGTTGACGCCTCGCGCCTTCTTGCGAACCGAGAACAGTGGAATAGAATATGGGTCGCGTGCTCTTTAGGACAGGGGGGGGCGGGGGGGGGGGGGGCAATATGGTGAAGCTGCCAGCACAAATCTATTCAGTTAATGTTGAAAGCATCCATGCCCAGTCAGCAACTGTATAAGTCAACCTCTCCAAATCTATGTTGCAATCATGTCTCGACGTTTGGGATGAGTTCGTGTGCCCAGCGAACAGTGGAAGATGAGCCCCAACTTCTTTGTTATTCATTAAGCGTTGAGCTTCGTTGCTCTCGTTTCTGCTCTTTTGAAGGTCTAGCGTCTGGTCTGTCAAAGAGGTGATGTAATTTGCGTGCACGTATGCCCATAGGAATTTTTGCGGCAATAACACAGAGTGCATTTTCTGATACTATCCTATTGTTGCAACAGCGGCTTTGGTGGCCGCTAAGAATATAATATTTCATAAAATATTACAATATATTTATTGTGAATTCAGTGACGTAGTGAAATAAAAGGACTGATGAAGTGCTTGCATTCTATCGCTTCTGAAACCAAGATTCGATGGGCGGTTACAAATCACCTGGCACCGACAGTATTGCACAAGTAGAGCTTCAGCGAATGCTTGATCGGGCGACTGCCTCCAGCTGCCATATATTCCTGATAAGTGGAGAGAAACCAATGTGGTTTTTATTCCCAAACAAGTGAGATTTCGCTTGCCCTTTCGAAGGACTTTAGACCAATCAGCTTGTCATTGTTCCTTCGAAAAACTCTGGAACGTTTGATTGATCTTCACATGAAAGATTGCTTGAATAGTGGCAGCTCAATATGCCTACACTAAGGAGAGGTCAACCAATATTGCGCTGCACTCACTTGTGGGTACTATTGAGACATCCTTCTCGGTTAAATAATATACTCTAGTAGCCTTCCCAGATATTGAGGGTGCATTTAATAATATCTCTCCCGGGAAAATACTCACGGCCCTTTGTAAGGTTGGAGGTGATATTTGAATTAGACGAGGAAATACAAAATTCCAGAATTTGTGGAGCCATCAAAATAGTGTAAGGTTAGAAGTAGGAGATATCGCCAATACTTATTTAAATATAATTCTCAACAAGAAACTAAATTGGAACTCGAATGTGGAGGATAGAGTAGGGAAAGCTACTGTAGCTCTATTTTCAAGCAAAAAGGCTATATAACGCAGGTGGAGTCTATTTCCGAAGAACACTCAATGACTGTATAGCACCATTATCAGACCTATCCTCCGTTACGACAAGACTGCGCGATTAGAAACAGGCTTAAGAAGGTTCAACGTATGGCGCTTAAATGTATTAGCGGCGTTCTTTGAACCACACTCTCTGATGCTCTGAATACTCTTTTCTTCTTGCCTCTCCTAGATTTAGTTGGTAAATAGAATGCAGGTAACACTGCTGCCCGGCTTGCCGCAACTAATCAATAGCGCGATTTAGGTGCTGATAGCCTAGCGGCGTTTAAATCTGTTGGTGGGGTTGTCACTAATTTCATCCTTGCACCTACTTGAAATCGGTGGAAGGGCATTGTGACAAGCCAGGGATTTGTAAGGCACAAAAATTAGCGAGAGAGGGCACTACTACTCGCCTACCTCTTGGTATGGATATTGTAGGTATACCCTCTCAACCTACAAACGGGTTGGGTTGATAGTTTAATAGTCCTTTCACCCACGATGGGTTGATAGTCTCATAGATACCAACACGAGATGAGTCTGGCATGTACCGCTACAAAAAGAACATGGCCAAAATGGAATGCCAGTCGTTCAAAGGCGCTACTTAATCAGTGAATAAAAACGTCTCTATGTTACTTGCTTTGATTACAAGCTACTGTCTCTTAGGTCGATATGCTCAAAGATTGAGTGAACCTCATTTCGACTATTGCAGAAGTTGCAAGAATGAGGAGGAGGAAGAGTTAGTCAGACATTTTCTCTGTTACTGTCCCGCATGGAATGCCACTAGGTTCGATGCTTTGGCTCATCGTTCTTGAATGGTTCTGATGACTCTAGAGAAATAAGTGTCAGCCAGATCTATGGGTTTGCCCCTAAGGGGTTATATACAGTTAGAAAGCCTAAAAAAGCGATTTTTCCAGAATTTTTTCCGAGAAAAGTATTAAATTTATTGATCTAAAAATTTGTACACATATTATGTTATCTTTATACTGTATTTTAAGACTTGGTTTTAGTAAAAATACTAATGTGGAAAGGAGCTAAAGGTGATTTTCGGGAGATCGATTTTTGACTAAAATTTCGGCCTTAAATTGTTTATAAAAAAAAAAAAAAAAATTTATCGGTGAGAAAAAATCTTTAATTAATTACTAAAAAATATATTTATATATATTTAAGCTCGAGTTAAAATTTGAAACTAATCGGTGTAGCCGTTTTCGAGTAATGTTGGTCACCATTTTGAGAAAAACGTGCTGCTTCGGCCTTGTACTTTCAAGCACTCTGAAACGTCTTTTCAAATTTGCAAGTAACTTCGAAAATATTGACCGGAATGTTATTAAATTTTCTGTGTGTATTCTTAAATATATGTACATTAAGAAAAAAAAAAATAAAAAAAAGCGATTTTTTGAAAATTCCATTGTAATTGTATATAACCCCTTAAGACCCTCGCCTCATTTGAAGTAGTGTTTTTTGGGCGTTTCTTTAAAGCGTGTAAAATGGAAACGGTAAACGATTTTTTATTTTTGTTTTGCGTATTTTATTTCCGGATTTATTATTAAAAAATAAAAATCTTTTTTTGGCCATACGATTTTCGTTCAAAAAGTAGTCAGCCTTCAGAAAATGGTTTTGATATGGACAATCGACACAGATGTAGCCGGTTCTACTGAACCCATTTTGATGGAATCAAATTTAAATGACGTAGACTTGATGTGGTTATCGTGTGAACTACGATCATTCGGAAAAAAATGTTTTTTTTTTTTTCGGACCTTTAAAGAAAAAAGGGTCAAAAAACGGGGTTTCATTTATGAACGTTCGCCATTTTGTCAAATTTTTGTTTTTTTAAAGATGGTAGTTCACACGATAACGGCTTTCTTACTGAACAAAATTCTTTTTATTGTTTTGATTTCAGACACCTCCGAGTCCTGGAATCGGTGTCGCAGCGACATACCTTTTTTAGGTTTTGTATGCCGATACGGCACCTTTTTCAATATGAGTTTCTTTTTCGTTTTTTAAGAGCTGAGATATTTTTTCACCTACACATACATACATTTGTATATATAAGCACAAGTACATAGATACGTAAATATGTTCGCTGGAGCACTGGAAATTAGCCGGGGATTGCTTCTCTTCACTTTCGATCGTATCCGAATTCTTTGATATAAGACTCATCTGTGTCATAGCGACATTCCAGCAAACTGTGAGTTAGAACGGACATCTGAAGTAGTTTCGCCACAAAAGTAGAGGATTAGAATCATCTTGACTACTTACGGTCTGCCCCTGGAAGGGCGATGTTTAGATAAAAATATCTCGACAACCAGAGCCACCAATGCAATTGTGGACTCGAATTTAGGTTCAGTACATCGAAGAACACCTTTGGGAAAGCATACTCCGGTTTCTGGTAAATTTTGTTGTCGGCCTGTGTATACTTCTTAAAAGAATGTGTAGAGAAATCAGTATTTCGTGAAGTTTGCTTAAATGGCGGTGCAACAAACTTTGTGAAAATGAAGTGAAAACGAAAAGTATTTATGAAATTTATTTTTTTGTTTACAATATAAATTAATTGCTTATGTGCAGATTAAACAAGAAATGTTGTTGTTGTTGTAGCAGGAACAGTTCACAAATTGATAAATAATGATTTAGTTTCGTAATAAATTAAATTAATGCATATGCATTAGGATGGCCCGAATTTTCTTTATAGCTTAAACTATTTATTTATTTTTAATAAAATATAGAGTATCATTTTTCGGATATTTATGAAGGGTAATTAAAAGAGACGATTAAATAATATCGACATCGCCAACATTTTATACACAATTCACACGGGAAAGTGCATTTTCTCATATGCAAAATCAATGGTAGCTTTATAAGCTTTGGTTGCAAGGCGAGCGATGCGGACCTGTCCTACAACTGGGATGGAGGTGGTGTTCGAGGTGACACCGCTGTATAGTCATTCAGCAATCATTCCAGCGTACCCTGCTGAATATTACCAAGAAAGGTTTTGGGAGGGGAAAAGGGATGTCATCTAAAAACATGAAAGTGCTAAAGCTGCAGCTCCCACTCATCCTGCTACCTAGAGATGATATCACCACGGTGATCAAATTCGAAAAGAAGTTCAGAATTGAACTGAAGAATAAATTGGCCTGGAGTAGACAGGCATTTGAAAAGAAACTCTGGTACACAGATGGATCGAAGACCCCAGAAGGCATAGGCGCTGAAATGTATGGCCCCAGAACCAAACGTTCTGTGCCAAGCATTTTCCAAGCGAAGGTGAATGTCATCTGTCAATGTGCAGAGATAAACTTACACCGGAATATCCGGAATTGGCATTCTGAGTGACAGTTAGGCCGCACCCATGGCCCTATCATGCTGGGCCTTAATAGGTCCTCGCCTAAAATAAAATGGTAATAGAACCTGAGCCCTTCTTTGCCATGAGACAACACACCATCAATGAGAAGCTCAGAAGTGAAGAGCTAGGACTAAGGGAGGTTTGCTGGCACCAAAATATTGGGAGGGTACAACCAAAAGAGGTTTAAAAGACTCATAATTCTCCCCAAGGATGATCTGAGCATTCTCAGAGACCACTGCAAGCTGCGAAGTCACCCGCACATGATCGGGATTTGGTCGACGGACTCTTGCCGTTTCTGCGATCAATCTCAGGATAACCAAATGCACTTTCACCTGGAATGCAGTACTATAGCGCAGAGAATGTTGAGACGTCTTGGCCTAGTGCAGCCTGAGCTTAATAAGGGAACTGGGCTTGGATGAGGTACTGTGATGAGTAGAGGGCACAAAAGACCATGAGGCGAAGTGCAAACCTCATTCATACATCTACATCCACTTCGCAGCACTAATGGAGAGTCTGTCTATTAAAAGTTTTCATGTTGCCAAAGACATGGATATGTCGATCTTGTCCCGACTAATTTGGAGCGAGGAGTCCGATCGCGCTAACTCATCTGCCTTACAGTTGCATTTAATGTTACTGTGTCCTGGCACCCAAAGTATGTAGATTAATAGAAAAATACTCTGTAGGTATTTTTAATAATTTGTAGCACCCTTTTATTCTGTTAGGCGAGTGTTCACATGATAGAAGCGACTTCAAAGCTGCCTGACTATCGCAGTAAGTGGAGAGTTCTCTAACTGTGACGACGCTTTTATTTAGCAGTAAAAGGCTGTCTGTGATTGGCAAGATTTTAGCTTGGAATACGCCGCAAAGATCAGGTAAGCGAAAAGATAAATAAAAAAAAAATTGGTGCCTTAGTTGAACGGGTTTCTTTGACGAATTTAGCGAAGAATTAAAGAGAGGTAAGGTACTAAGGTAAGGTACCATCCCAGAGGTTGTGGGTTCCAAATTTACCTACTTTCCTTGTTTCACAAAAAAAAAAAAACAATTCCATTCCTCAACCGCAAAAACTTATCATTTCCATCCTTACCCCCGCACAATAGTCTGTGCATTATTTCCATGGTGGCTGTTAAAACAAGCAAACAACAAAGAAAAACACACAGTCACAAATTGCATCAGTGGCGCCAGCAAGAGGAAGCGGGCGACCGCGGTAACAGCGCAGACACACGAAATTTAGCGAATCCCTCAACCATCTGTGTGATCCTTCTGCTAGAAAAATGTGAAACACAGATGGCGCTCGAAGCAGTAAATAAGGCGTTGTTCCTAATCAACGACAGGTGGGCATTCCCACTACTTAGGACTGGTAACTGCAGGCTAATCACTTGCCCTGTCAGAAATCAAAACAGATTAACGAAACCAACGCAAGACTGAGCCTTGTCGAGGCTCTATGCTCCCGAGAGGAGTGAACAAGGAAGGAAAAAAAGGTACTGTTTTTGGATTTTTTTAAATATTAATATAAATGAATGGGAATAAATGATAATATTCTGTCATAATTCCAATTCAATATAAAATATTTAGGGGATAACATCAAGAAAATAATTTTTTCTGAGCCATCCTAACATGTATACATATGCATGTATGTAAATATATACTCGTATATGTTCAAGCATTCGAATCAAATTTTTTAAACAAATACCAAACAATAGTAAAAACTCGTTTAAACAAACATATGCCTGTGTGCACTCTATGCCTGTACTTATTGATATAAACTCACTTAACTAATTGGCATCCTCAGATTTTGAAAGTTGAAGTAATGCAATGCAAATTATTAAATACATACACTTATTCATATAATTAATTTATTAAGTAATATAATAATGTTTTAGGACTGTAATAAAAAGTTTCCTTTTTACTTTGGCCTTAAGACTTGACTATGAATTTATTACCTTCAATTTATTTAAATCATACGAGTATATATTCATGGAGCCCAGGTGTCGGCCGATTATCCATGCGAGTATAAATAAAAAATAAATATGAAAGCTTTTATTAATATTCAATGCTTAAAATATCATAACTTGAAAATAGGATTTATGCCAAAACGGTGTCCGTTTTCCTTTTCAATCAAATTTTTAACCAACTTCATAAGCGTAACTTTTGAAATACATTTTTTTGGCTTTTGTTTGAAAATTCCCCTAAGAAATTCCCGATCAGGGGTACACCCCAAGATGGGGTAATCTCTCCACTTTTGTGGAACTTAACTGTCAATAATCTTCTCCAAGTACTTGAAAAAATGGGAGGGAAAATAATCTCATATGCCGATGATATTGTTTTAGCAATCTCGGGGAAACACCTTCCAACAAAGATCTCTTAACAGACTATTACTTTGGTGTAAAAGTCGAGGACTTAAAGCAAATCCGGAAAAACGGATCTGATACTATCTGCCAGTCCATAAGTTCGTGCGTTTGTAAAAAGGATGATTAAAGTATTTATTAATCAGTAATAAATTTTCCTTCATTATTTACAATGTCTTTCCAACGTTTAGGCAAATTTTTAATTCCCTGCTCAAAAAATTGTTTGCCCTTGGAACCAAAATACGCTTCGATATCTCTTTTTATAGCTTCTTTTGAGGAGTAGCTCTAGTTACTCATATGGGATTGAAGTCCACGGAAAAGGTGATAAAGGTGCAATATCCGGAGAGTATGGTGGATGCGGCACTATTTCCCATCCGAGCTGGTTCAGCTTGCCTAATGTTTGCCTTGCGGTATGAGGTCTTGCATTGTCGTGGTGAAACAAAGCTTTGCGTCTATTCACTAAAGATGGTCGATTTTTTGTAAGTGACTCATTCAGGTTTGATATCTGATGGGAATAATAATCAGCAGTTATCGTCTTGTTTGGTTCCAGAAGTTCATAATAAATAATACCGGCCATATCCCACCAAATAGACAGGAGAATCTTCTTGTGGTGAAGGCCATCTCTAGGGGTCGGTTCTGGTGTTTCATCTTTATCTAACCATTGGCGTTTGCGAACAGGATTATTGTAAATTACCCATTTTTCATCACCAGTAACGATAGGGTTAAAAAAACTTTCATTTTCAAGCCGTTGCAGCAGTTGAGAACACACATTCACTCTCTGCTGAAGGTTTGCGATGGAAAGTCTATGCGGAACCCATTTTCCCAGCTTTGAAAGCTTTCCCAACTGAACCAGGTGCCTGTGAACTGTTCCATGCGATGAATTTAACCTCTGAGCTATCATATCGACTGCCAAATTTGGCTCAGCTTCCACGAGTTCGAGCAAGGCGCCGGAGTTAAAGACTGCAGGACGACCAGCGCACGGGGCATCCTCCACGTCGCAGTTACCACTTCGAAATTTTGAAAACCACTTTTGCGCAGTCCTTACACTCACGGTAACCTCTCCGTGAACAGTGTGTATTTCTTTCATAAAAAAAATACAAAATATGCCTCTTATTCGCGTTCGAAGATTCCATTTTATTTTTTAACAACACGTGCTTCTATCCGCGATTAAAATCACTTATGGCGTTGTACTCCTGTGGAAGGCTTATTGGAAAGAAATGGGGATTGGAACCCAAAATGATATACTGGCTGTGCACAGCAGTGGTTAGGCCTATTCTCTACTATGGTATTGTAATATGGGGGAATGCCCTTGAGAAGGGTGTGTACATAAAACAAAAACTTGACAAGGTTCAAAGAATATCATCTGTTCTCATAATTAGCGGGATGTCAACCATTATCGAAAGCTTTATATGCGACATTAAACTTTGTGTCGGTAGATCTGGTAGATTAACGATAAGGCTGAGTCATTTCGCTTAGGGATAATATGGGTTCCTGGCCATCGCGACATCGAGGGTAACTGTAGAGCCGATGAACTAGCGAGACTCGGCACCAAGTTGACCGATGAGTACATACACAATGACATAGGCATACCCTTACAAAAATGTAAGCTACTTATCCTTGAAGAAATCGTAAGGAAAGCGAACGAAAAGATGGCGTATTGAAGCCACCTGCAAAATCGCCCATCAACTGTAGCCGACTCTCAATGCTAAACGCAGAATCTTTGCTAAGCCAAAATAAGCACAGCCTTAGCACACTGATTTCAGTCACAACGGGACACTGTCTAATAGGGAGTCACGCCCAAAGGATGGGTGTGCAAGCACATTACTACTGTAAAAGTTGTCTTGATGAGGAAGAGGAACATACAATCTTTCACCTTCTGTGCCATTGTCCTGCTCTATCCAGACGGTGATTTGCTATTCTAGGCAGACAATTTTTTAACGAACTGGAAGGTCTCAGTTCTGCAGAAATAGGAGGTATTCTCAAATTTTTGAAAAGCACACACGGGTTTTAGGACAAATAGGGAAAGCTCCCCACGCGGCTTCACAATGGGCTATGAGCCTGAGTGTGTCCCACAGGACAACCACTTAAACCTAACCGAACCTTGGTTTTGCTTCCTTTATTAATTTGGTCTTATGTCACTAAGTAATTCTTTTAGCACCTATTGGTCCTTAGTGATGGAGCTTACGTTTCCCTTATGTCCGGGTACCTAATGCCCTTATGTCCGAGTACCCAATGTAACCGTATGTCTGCGACTAGTCTCTCTATGGCTTCCCTGGTCCTAAGATCGTTTTTAGATGAAATTTCATATGAGTTTATTGCCTTTATTGCCGCTTGACTGTCAACGTAGGTACATATATATTTATGTTGGTATTGCTCCATGTTTTTGCTAATGCTATTTCTGCAGCCTTTCCTACCGCAAAAACTTTTGCTTGAAAAATACTGCAGTGGTTAGGAAGCTTAATTTGCCGCTTGATATCTAGCTCTGCATAATAAATCCTTGCACCTACTCCGTTCATCATTACTAAAATTACCGACCGTGCCCACATATCCTTTATGCTAAACTACAAACATCATTGTTTATGCTGTTCGTGCCTGCCCTGCGCCCTACATTTCTCAGCTCATATATAAAATATATTAAGTAATACGCATAGTGTGTGCTCACAAGCCTTAAAGTCTGGAAAAATAGGATACGATTCAATTTCACTTTTTCGCTGACTGCTGCCCGCTGGGACTAACGAAATCAAAATGCCATATTCGCATCAAAATTTGACTTCTGGCAACAATAAGTTATGGAAACCAGAAAAGAAGGAAGTAGGGAAAATTGGTCGTTTACTCTGGAGCACAACTCAAAGTGTCTGGGAAGTGCATATAAACCATACGGAGTGTTTATTGAGTACCAAGTACACAAGACCAATTACTTTGGTGCCAAGTTCAGGCAGCAACAACAGCGCCAATTGCACCCAAGAAGAGACTAAAACTGTAGTGTAATGCGACAAGAGTAAAGTAAGCCGCAACGTCAAATGAGGCAAAAGCTAACCATCTTCAACCGCAAGCCGGGTAGCCAGACGAACAGACAGTCAAATTGCCAGTTGCTGCTGCGGCAGCCAAAGCACAAACAACAGCCAACAAACACAACAACAATTGTCGACGATTTGCCGGACACAGTACCGGTAATAGTGGTGGCAGTGAGGAGGTTACAAAAACAGCAAACAACAATAACGACAACAACCGAAGTGGCAATACTATTGGCAGCAGTCTGAACAGCAGCATCAGCAGCAATGCGATCGTCAATGAACGAAAAAATTTCGCCGCCACCACTGCGGCTTGTGCTGCTGAAGTTACAGTGGTGCGCAAGCGCACATGCGAAGTGTTTCGCTATGTGAAAGCAGGTGCATTTACCATTCTGCGGTTACCCACGGCCACGATCAGACGCGCTCAAAGCCAACGTCGCGAAAAGTATTTCAAATTTTTTATCATTTAACAAAATAACGAATATTTTCGAAAAACGCACTGGATTTTGAATTTAGAAAATAAATTATTTCAAAACAATTTCCTTAAAAATTGTATGCGCTAAAATCGATGCACGTGAGCAACTTCATCAAGCATTATTAAGCAATGAGAATGACTTCTTGTATAGTTTGACAAATCACAAATTGATAAATGTGCAAGGATAATTGAATATTGATTGCTGTTGAAAGCGAAAAGTGAATTGAAAAGGTGTTCAATTTTTGTGACATGAAAATAGAGTAAATTAAATATTAGAAGGACACACAGTGCATGCTGAAATCTAAAAAAATGTAAAGTAAAGGAATCGGCGACAAATTAACAATAAAATAATGCATACAAAAAAATAAAGTAAAAAAATTATATGCAATAAAAGAAAATGAAAAATAAAAAAATTTAAAGCAAATTCAAAATAATAAGATAAAATAAAACAAAATAGAATAAAGTAAAATAAAATAAAATAAATGAAATAAGAAAAACAAAAATAATAAAAAAGGGGAAAAATAAAATAAAACAAAGTAAAAAAATGGATTTAAAAAAAAAGTAATTGAATAAAATTAAAGTAATATTAATAATTTAAAATAAAATAAGTAAATTAAAAAAAATATATATAAAGTAATGAAACATAAGATTTTTCAAATAATATTAAATGAAACATGTGGAATTAAAATAAATAAATTTAAATAAAATTAAAACTAAGCTAAATAAATGACATAAAAAAAAAATTCAAATAAAACAAGCAAAATAGAATAAATTAAAATAGTTTAACTTAATATAAAACAATATAAAATAAAATACAGAAATAAAAATAAAATACAACAAAGTGAAATAAAAATAAAAAATATAATGGAAAATAAGATGATGAAATAAAAAAATGAAATAAATTAAAGTATCATAAAATAAATGAATTAAAATAAAATGAAACAAAATAAAATAAATTAAAATTAAATTAAATAATAAAATGAATTGAAATGATGAAAAACAAAATAAAATAAGATAAACATAAACATAAATTATATTACAATAAAATAAAACTAAATAAACGAAATAAAGTAAACTAAACTGAAAAAAATAACTTAAATTAAAATAAAATAACGAATAATACAATGAAATCAAATATATAAAATAAAAAATTGCAATAAAATAAATAAATTAAAATAAAACAATGAAAAGTAAATTATACTAAAATAAATAAAATCAAATTAAAGTATTATAAACTAAAACACAGAAAAAATATTGGAATAGAAATATCAGTGGAGAATAAATAAAATAAGATATTAAAAATAAATGAAATAAGGTTAAAGTAAAACTAAATAAAATAAAAAATAAAATAGAATAAAATAAAATAAAAATAAAAGAATAAATAAAAATAAAAACAAAAAAATCAAATAAAATAAAGTAAAATTTAACGAAATAAATTAAACTAAAGTAATAGAAAGTAAATCAAATAAAATATGTTCGAATAAAACAATAATATAGAAAAAATAAAATACGATATTAAAAGTAAATAAAAAAAAGTTATGTGAAATAAATGTAATGAAAAAAATTAAATATTATATATTAAAATAAAAAAAAAAAATAAAAAAAAAATTAAATTAAATAATATAAAATTTAACAAAGTAAAATAAATTAAACTAATTAAAATTATTAAAAAAAATTAAATAAGGGAAAATTTATTTAAGATATTTTATATAACTTCAATAATAAGCATTTTTCTTAATTAATATACAATATAAAACAACGAAAATTATAAAAAAAATTTACAAATTAAAAATTTCTACAAAATAAAATAAAAAATAGGTGATGCAAAATAAAAAATTAAATAATTTATAATAAAATAAATTGAAGAATAAATAAATTGAAGTAAAATAAAACATAATAAAATAAAGTGAACTAAAATAAAATGTAAAAAAATACAATAAATTGAATTGAAATAATAGAAAATGGAGCAAGAAAAAATATTCGAATAAAAAAAGAATAGAAAATATTTAATAAAAAAGATATTAAAAATAACTAAAATAGAGTTCAATAAAATGAAACTAATTAAAATAAAAAATTACATTAAATAGAACTGAATTGAATAATTTGAATTAAAATGAGAAAAAATAAATAAAATAAATGAAATAAAATACAATAAAATAAAATGAAGTAAAACCAAAATAAAATGAATTAAATTTAAAAAAAGTTATTATATGAAATATTTAACTATAATACAATAAAAAAATTTTAATAAAAATTATAGTTCAATGCAAAAAAGAATTTAAAACATGATATTAAATTAAAATAAATCATTACATGTACTTATGTATAACAAAATAAAATAAATACATAAATATTATATAAAAAAATAACTATAAGAAAATCAATAAAGTAAAATATGAAAATAAAGCGATATTTAATTAAAGTGAATTGAATTAAATTAAATCAAATAAAATACAACAAATTAAATAAAAAAAATTATGTAATAATAAATTAATAAAATATATAATATGATATTTCCAATCATATAATATTTTCAGTCTAGCATTTTTTCTTAATTAATATATAAAGCAAAGAAAAATTATAAAAAAAACAAGTTAAAAATTTTACAAAATAAAATAAAAAAATAGTTGATATTAAATTAAATTAAACTTAATAAAATATACTTAAATTAAAAAAAAATCATTAAATACTTTCAGTCAAGCATTTTTTCTTAATTAATACATAAAACAAATAAAAACTATACAAAAAATAAAACAATTAACTAACTAAAAAATTCAACAAAGTAAAATAAAATTTTTTTTATTAAATTAATATTAAATTTAATTAAACTGAATAAAATAGACTTAGTTTGAATTAAAGTAAATTAAATAATAATATAATATTTTTAATCAAGCAGTTTTTCTTAATTAATATATAAAACAAGGGAAAAGTATAAAAAAAACAAAAAAATTAACCAATTAAAAAATTGAACAAAGTAAAATAAAAAAAAATAGTTGATATTAAATTGAGTGAAACTGAATAAAATAGACTTATATTAAATTAAGATAAATTAAATAATCATAAATATTTTCTGTCAAGCATTTTTTCTTAATTAATATATGAAACAAAGAAAAATTATTAAAAAAAAAAATTAAAAACTAAAAATTCCTACAAAATAAAATAACAAAATAAGTGATATTACATTAAATTTAACTGAATAAAATAGACTTAAATTAAAATAAGATAAATTAAATAATCATATAATATTTTCAATCAAGCATTTTTTCTTAATTAATATATAAAACATATTGATCATATTTTTTAAATCAATTCTTTTCTTTTTTTTTTTGTAAACTCATTTAAACCACTTCTTTTTACCATTTGCCAATTGGACTCATTTCGTTCTTTCATCTTCTGTAGCAAACGCTGCTGCTTCCTTCAGTTACAACTACAACTTCGCATCTCAGCATCTTTACCTCTACATCACCTGTCACTACCTGTGCTCATCTCATACTACCATTTCTACTACAATTACAACTTTTACAACTCTGCAAATAACATAAAACAAAAAAAAAAAAAAGAAAAACGTAGAAGAAGAATAATCAACACTTTGAAATCTGCATTTTTGCAATTTTCATTCTGTCATTTTCTGCCTTTTTCTACATTTCATTTTCACACTCTTCTTACACTTGTTGCGCCTCCACGACGACGTGCGCGTGTTATTGTTGCATGCGGCAAGTATCTGACTGAAGGTAACTAGTTAGTGAGTGTATGTGTGTGTGTGCGTGTGTATTTGTGAGCTGTATATGTGTGACCCACTTGCAGCCGCCAAGTAGCAAAGCAAATTGAAAATAAAAGGACAAAAAAGTTATAAAAAATCACAAACCGAAAAACTAGAAAAATAAATAAAAAAGCAGATAACTAAAACAAAGATAAATTATGCGCTATCATAAAAACAACGTCAATAACAACAGAAAGCAGCTTGAGTAACCACTTCAAGAGTAGACAGGCATCGCAACAAATTAAAAACTTTACAACAACTTGAACAGCAATAACAACAATAGCAACGGCGGAGACGAGGCACCTATTTGCGATTTTCACTTAAGGAATTCCCAGCAGCAGCAACAACAAGTGAACAGTAGGAAATAGCATATCTCATATCACACGCCACCAACCACATTCACAGCGACGCGACGAGTCAAGAGCCGCGGCGGCGTAGCTGGAACAGCTGAGCGCGACCAAAGTGTGATGGTCAACAGACTCACAACATTAATATAAAAATTATTTTGCATACTTTGCTGTTGTTGCTTGTTATTTGTTGAAGCGAAATTTACGCTACTCAAGTTGCCCAAAAAAACAAAAAAGAACAAAACAAAATTAAAAACATTGTCGACGACGCTGCAATTCGTGCAGACCTTTCGAAGTTTTCGTAGTTTATAAGTCACGCACAACAACAAAAGCGCTGTAACAGTCATACTGAGGCGTGTGAATAAATTTGCCAGAAAGCGGGCATCGATAATCGGCAATTTTTTACAGTCACTGGGCGAATGCGCATGAACGAACGTGCAAGATATTTTAATTGCCAACCTGACGATTGCTTCGCCTAACATTGTCTGTGGCCACTTGTTGCCATCAACGCCGTCAGCAGCATTTGCAATTTCGGATTTTCATAGCTGTGCTATAGCTGACGCATGCACGCGTAGGCGTTTTCCCATTAACCACTGAGCAAATTGCAACGAAGCCGATAAAACAAAGCGGCGTTAATCGTATTCGCTTTGGTTAGATTGGTGGTGAGTACGTCTTGGGTCTATAAATATGGTGATATGTATCTAACGAAATGCAAAAAAAAAAAAAAAAAATCCAATTGAGTCATTTGCATCAAGCAATAGGAAATAATTTTTATAATTTCAATAGTTCCTCAGAATTCACTAGAAATAAATAAATCGGTTGGGGCTGGAAAGTGAAATTCCATTCAGACTGCGCTGGAAATAATACTCGTATTAAACATTCGAGATTAGATTAGAACTTTAAATTGTAGCAGCGCAAAGCGCGCCTCTCACTAAGGTATAATAACTAAGGTATTTCTCGAATATCCAACTTTTTTTCTCAACGTCATCTCCTTTTGACAATCAGAGGACAGATTAGGTTTTACGGCAGTCGGTTTAGAATAGCCAACTTACTCAGTCCATTGTGACACCTCTATGTAACACGAGAACCTCAGTGTTTGTTCATCATGGAAGGATTGAGACGCTCTTATGAAGCGCAGGATAGGGTTCTCAGTTCCGTAAGAGATTCAAAATAGTATTTTCCTAACAACCTTGCTATATTGCTAGCTAAGGCTGGACAATTACAGGGGAGGTTTTCTAGTGTTTCTGCCCATACCTCGTTTCTACAAATTCTGCAGTATTCATGAAAAAATTCTAGAAGATAGCCTACCTAACAGCCAATGACCGGTGACACAAGCCACGACCTTCGAGATGTTCTCTCTTGAGAGGTTGAGCAATTTTCTTGAACTTTTCTTATCTATTTGCTGCCAAATTACCTGGTTCTAACACAAGTATTTTCTTCTTTCCATGACCTATTGGTCTACTGGAAAATATTACTTTTTATCCTTAACTGACAAGTTGCCATAGGAATTCCAATATTGTCTCTGTTTTCAAGCAGTGGAAGATTAGTACCTTTTCTGGCTAGCTTATCGGCCTTGTAGTTTCCTTTAATATCTTTATGTGCCGGAACCCATATAAGACTGACTTTTCCTGACTGTCAGGCATTCCTGAGCAACCTTTGATCTGAGTATAACTGCCTCCATTGATTTGATGGCCGCCTGGCTATCCGAGAAGATATTTACCGTAGTTTTTGTTACGGCGTGTGTGTTAAGGCACAGTTACCTCCTTTATGGCTAAAACATTTGCCTGGTAGACGCTACAGTAGTCCGGAAGTTGGACAGATAATCCTAGTAATAATTCTTTTGAAAAAACTCTATAGCCTACTTTATTTTCTAGCTTGGATCCATCCGTGTAAACATGTATTTCCTCTCTTCTCCATGGTCTTTGAGTTTGACACTCTCCTCTTGGCGGATGTTAGTCTTTATTTCTTCTTGAAAAAATTCCATAGCCATAAGAGGACAGAAAAAAATGAGTTTTTCAAATGTCATGAATTGTGTTTCTGAACTTGAGAATTAGCATTCCAAACTTTATCTGAAATAAGATTCTCGAGCTTAAATTCGCATCTCGAGCTTATTACTATAAATTTAACTCCAATTGTTTTTTTTATTGATTTCACTCTAAAAAATTCAGATAATGAATTGATTTTAATTGCACGACTTTACCATTTTTGATAATTTTTCGCCCACCGGATACCTCTTTCCAATTCAAAAATTTGAGTTAGTGTTTTTATGTACAGGTTTTCGAGATATTTGCAATTTACCGTTATTTAGGCAAAAAAACCAAGATATACTTGCGAAGCAGCTGAGCAAACAAAATATAATTTCACATAAACAATGTACTTTCACGAGTATCAAAGTACACAAAAAAACCAACAAAATTGCTGCATTTTCAGAATCAGCGATCGATTCTACATAGAAATTGTGCGTGAGTTGCCTTTTACATTTCGCGTCCAATAATGAAAACCCAGTAATCTAATAATAAAAAGGAATTTATGTTTTATAAAATATTATTCTTGGAAGTCAATACACTTCTGTATGCGATTGAATAAATTTACAAAATATTTTTGTCACTCAGAAGTGAATTCTTCAAAACGAGCTGTTTAAAAACTTCAACAGCTCCTTCGTACTTCTGAAAAAGGTTGACCTCGCATTTTATTTTTGGTGTTCGGACACAAAAAGAAATCATTGAGTGCCAAATTAAGGCCTTAAAGCAGATGGCCCATTCATTTGATCTTTTGAGTGCTCAAAAACTCTCTTGGGTCAGTCTTGAATACGTGGGAGCTCGCATAGTCTTGTTGAAGGATAATTCGGCTTCGGCAGTAGGTTTTCCTTAATTCTCCGATGCGCTCTAGCAAATAAATGTTTGTACCCCACTCAGAATTGACTGTTTTAAGTTTCTTTAGCGGCAGAGTTGAAGCGCATTCAAATTTTCTGAACACTTCCGAAACAGGTGTGTCTATCCGGTTTGAGGTGCTTTTTTCGCGCACAACTTTCATTGGATTAAGCTCGCCTTAGAGCACCCATATTCTCGATTTCTGTTTTTTTTTCTGGCTCATGCCCATACATAGATCTACAAATCTTGATCATGGAGGTGTTTTGAACCAAAGCGACTCAATTTCTTCAACATTTCTTTGCACCAATCGGCAGGAGTCCTTTTCTGGGCAAGTGTTAAATTATGCGGTACCCAACGAGAACACATTTTCCTAACCACCCAATGTTGATGTTATATTGAATGTCCCACTAATGCCAAAAATGTTTCCATCTCGCGATATATTACACGATGATCTTGCGTTACCACTTGACACAAATCATTGATTCTTCCTCGCACAATAACCGTTTTCGGGTGGCCTTCACGAAAATCCTGCTAGTATTGACCGCCATATTGGAGCACCAGCGTTGCTCAGTTGCTAAGTGTGGTGCTTCAGTGCCACAAGTCGAAATAAGTTGATCAAAGCACTCCCATCTCGGTAATCCTACATTGAAAATTGTAATAAAACATCGCACAAAAATGTCCACCAGTTACATCCATCATTAGAGCGAAATGAATTTTTCAATTCGCTGAAAAAAGAAGAAATAAAGTTCGTAAGTGAATATGTAATGTTTAAATTTATGCTAAAAATACTAAACTTGTCGATAAACAAATCGAATTATAGCTCACTATATGCAAAGACGTAAAATATAAAGGGCAACCCACGTATAGTGGCATCCGGTGCACACAATAAAGTGAGATATTTAGTGTCAGATCCGAGTACGAGGATTTTACAGAACTCTGCTCGGTACTTTCAATTTTGTTCGTATGATTTAGTAAATCGAGGCCACTACTCGATTTAGATGCTTTTAATTTTTAATATAAATACTTTTACTTTTTTCTATTAATACTTAATACAAAGTGTGCCAGCCAGTTTGATGTTTAATCTCATTTTTGAAAAATGAGGCACAGTCAACGTAGAATGAAAAAATGATTACTATTATTTTTAACTGCCAAGTTCGCCTACTAAGAACGAATTCCACTGCAACCTGGAACTTTTTGTATCATTACATTGTAATTTTTATGTAGACGCCAAACTTATTCCATTCATATACTTTTTTATTTTCTGAGAGAAACATAATTCGCACTGTATTTCCCTTCTAAACCCGTCACTACATTTTTTTAAATGTGAGAATCTCTGCTGAAACACACAAGATTTGAAAATCTTGTCATTTGTATATTTTTTGGATATAGAAGCAATGCTGGTAGTCCGAAGAGTTTTCGAGTTATTATTATTATATTCAATACTAGATATTGATTCACTAATTGATCAGATACCAACTTGAGAGTTACACATCTCAATGGTTTATAATACAATTTCGTTGGGATTTATAAATTTCTCAAATCAAATTTCTTAAACTTCTCATGCTTACGATTGGCTCGAAGTTGAACGGAAGAGTTGGTGGGGAGTATTCTGCGAGGAGCTCCCTATCAGGCTCAAATTTAGGCTTCCGGAGCACTTAAGTGTTTTCCAAGCGGATGTAACCACAATTAAAGAACAGTGGGTTAGTTCTTTCCTGCTGTAATTACTGTAAAGGACGTAAATATTTACTCCAATAGCTGAGCGTCTATTAGGGCCTTTTGTTCGTTGTTTGTACATTTGAAATTAGTCTGACTTCTCTCTCGCTTGTATGCGAATACTTAGATATTAGGCACATTTGAGTTCCCATTTGGGGTCACAGCGGCATAGAAAGAAACTGCTGGGCTGATGAGCTGGCTAGACAGGGGATCATAGGGACGGTTTTATCTCAAAACGAGAGGATTGGGGTTCCCTTGAAAACCTTTGGTATATTCCTGGAAAGATGGGCCTCGCGTCAACTCAGCGAACGCTGGGCTAATGCGTAAACGTGAAAAGTCGCGATATCCTTCTGGTCACGGGTAGATCGGAGGCACTCAAAGGAACTTTTGAGGTTAACAAAGCCCCAGCTCTCGAATTTGAACTTTCTCAGCAGCTTCTTCCCAGCTGCCCCGCTCCCGTTGGGCAAAGATGTAGGACATTTGAGCTCTCATTTTTTGCTACACCTGCGGATATTGCTGGTTCAAATATTACATACTTGGTACAATTTAGGAACCAGCATTAACACCGATAACAATATCAACCTTGTGATCCAACGAAGAATCTCTTTTGCTACTTTGGATTAAGTAGACAATTGAGTAGTAAAGTTGTCCTCGTCGTAGAAAACTTATACTCTACAAAGTCATGACGCTCTTCTTAAAGTATGGCGCAGAAGTTTGGACGTTGATCATATGCGATGAGAGGTCCCTTGGAGTGTTTGAGAGAAAGATTTTGTGGAAGATTTTTGGACCTTTGCACGTGGGAGATGGCGCATATCGCAGGCGATGAGCATAGACATAGCGCAGCGAATGAAGATCCAGCAGCAACATTGGCTGGGTCATGCCATCCGAATGGATATAAACGCTTCAGTTCTGAAAGTATTCGATTCGGTACCAGCTGGTGGTAACAGAGGAAGACGAAGGCCTCCTCTGCGTTGGAAAAATCTTGGTTAGCATGAGAAAGAAACGATTGGCGCATTTTGTTAAATCCGGCGTAAGCGACTATCGCGCTAATTAAGAAGAAGGCTGGGTGAAATTTGTGAGTTAATACGAATGTAATTAGCCACTGGTAGTCGTCCTCCTCGAATCCAAAGCACCTTCTTCCTTTTTGCACCTATTTGGTTCTTTTGCTGGAGGGAAGGATAAACTTGGTAGCCTTCTTCTGTCTTATACTTTTCATCCAGTGTCGCGTATGTTCTCTGTCCTTCCACTCTTTGATCAATTATTTTATATGGGTTTTACAATAAACAATATATATATTGCGGTCTTCGCTTGACTTAAAGTTTAGCACCCTTTGGACATTCCGTAGCCAATAAAAAAAAACTGCTCTATATGTTGGTTAAAGCCACCTGTAATGTGCCCGGTATGTAAACTCTCCAGCCATAAGTTTTCAAGTCCTATCACTGTGATCTGGTACACCGATGAGCTCAGCGACTTTAAGACCTTGGGGAGTAAATGCTTATCCGCCTCTTAAAAGGACGTGCACTATTCAAGAAAGTTAACCAATAATAGGGCATATTTCCGTCGAGAATAGAGTCATTCACATACATAATTGGAACCTGAGTCAACGTCTTCAAAAAGAAACTTATAAATGCTTAAAATTTCTCTCTACAAATTATGGCTTTCAATTTCATTCAACTCATAAGATGTTTACGCATTCTTTAATGTTCATTCACCCATTTACTTCAGGCACCTTTTACCCTTTAACACTTTCTTACCTGTTCCTAAGTACATTTGTTTGTACATATGTGTAGACATACAGACAATTATAATTAAAGATAAGTTTTATTTTAAAGAATGCCAATGAAATTGCCGCGAGTCAGTAAATTGTGAAATTTGTGGCATTTCAATTAAGTGCAGCACTTAATTGCCAACACAAATTCAAATCAAATAATGCAGGTTCCCATTCTAAGTGGTAACTGTAGAGAGTAAGAGAAAAAGGAAAAGACAAAATAACAAGTGCAAAAACACAAACAAATATTTAATATTTTTATTGACATAAAAGCGATGAGAAAGAAAAGAGGGCGTAAGTAAATGCGGGCAATTAACAAAAATTAAAGCTGCACTGAACCAATTCTTTGAAACACCTTTCGCGCTGGCGCAGCTGACTCATAACCTCAACTAAGTGGCAAGGTGGCGGTATTCTAAGCTTAAGCACTTAAGTGTATGTGCAAGTACATTTATTTTCTACATTAAATGAAAAGTAAATAAATGAAAATCATAAAAAGACCGTTAGAAAAAGAGAAATTAATGCTGTGGCCGGTGCGTCTGCTGCAATGCCTGTTCACCACCAGTGAGTATGTACATCTGTATGTATGTATAAGTACATATATCTGTGTGTCTACTAGTATACGTATGTACAGTTGCGGTATCAAAAATGTGGTAGCATGCATTTGAAAGGTTACAGGGCCAGCAGGTATACGACTTAGCGCCCGGGATTCTTTCTTTGAAAAACGTAGATGAACGATTTGCCCTTTAAAGCATAAAATTTGTGTTTTGTACAAAGTGGTTGCGTAACTGCAGTGAAAGTTAAAGTAAGTCCAATTTTAAGAATACAAAAAATGATCGAGAGTGACAACAGATAACATTTTGGTGCTATCGAAAGGCTGGAAGAGGGAAAAAGGCTAAGGAGCGAAAGCCAGTTCGAGGAAGGATTTCAGTCTAGAAGAAGAGAAAGGGTCACGCGTCAGAAATACAAGCTTGAGAGAAAATTGTTGTTTGAATGAGCAGAAGCTGCCCGAGACGCCAGAAAGACTAATTCGGAAAAAGATCACTTTTCGAAAGAGGAGAAGTTACTCCAGACGCATCAGAAGGCTATATGTATATATATATAATTGGCGCGTTCACCCTTTTTGGGTGTTTGGCCGAGCTCTTCTTACTATTTGTGTTGTACGTCTTGATGTTGTTCCACAAATGGAGGGACCTAGAGTTTCAAGCCGACTTCGAACGGCAAATATTTTTTATCAGGAGCTTTTTCATGGCAGAAATACACTCGGAGGTTCGCCATTGCCTGCCGAGAGGCGACCGCTATTAGAAAAATGTTTTTTTATTAATTTTGGCTTCACCGAGATTCGAACCAACGTTCTCTCTCTGAATTCCAGAAAGAATTCAGAAAGACTAGTCGAGGGAATATCAGATCAGAGACGCGTCTTGAAATATTAGCTGAAGGAAATATTGATATGTGGAGGAATAAAAGTTGCCTTGGATGCATCAGAGATACCAGCTCGAAAGAAAATAGCTGTATGGAAGGAAAGAAGGGGAAAAGGAAGAAGAGGAAATAGGAGGAGAAAAGAAAATAGAAAAAATAGCTCAAGATTGGTGCGAGGTAAGATCGCACTTTGGTAGACGAAAAGCAGCCCGAGACGCGTCAGAAAGACCTGATCAAAAGAACCTATCTGTATGGAAGGAGAGTAGAGGGAAATTAACTAGAAAGATTGCAACGAGGCAAGACCAGCTTGAAGAAAGGAAGCTGCATGGAAAACTAGTTCATAACACGCCAGAAAGATAATATCGAGGAAAGATTACTCTTTGGAAGAAGAGAAGGCGACCTAGAGGCACCATGAGGACAAACTCAAAGGAAGATAGCTGCATGGAAGGAAAGTAGAGAAAACCTAGTTTGCGATGCGTCGGAAAAATTAGATTGTGACAAGATCCGCTTTCGGCAGAGGAGAAGGGGACCCCGACGCGTCAAAAGAATGATGTTTTTCTCCAAGCAGAGAATCGGAAACGTTGGGGAAAGATGCATTAGCTGGACTGGCTCGGAAGAGAATCGCTATCTGGAAGAAAGTTCGAGAGCCCGGATACGTGAAAAAATCAGTTTTAGGGGAAAACATTGTCTGGCCTACGCAAGTCTGCAAAATCGAATGAAAATTGTTGAAAGCATTACTAAAGCATTTTAAAAAGGATTTTCCATTAATGTATGTTGTTTCCACGCCAAAATGACGTTGTCTATGGCATTGAAGTTTTTGAAAACTTTTTAATAGAACACCAAATGGACATTGCTTTTAATATCCTAAATTAATTTTCAAGCACAAAAGAAAACAAAAAAGTAGATTGTTTTCAAATCCTGCAGTAGTGGAATAGTGGAAATAGTTTCGTTATTAGTTATTATTTATTCTCTATATTTCTAATTTTCTCCAAAAGCCAAGACAACGTTTTCATCTTCTAAAAACAATTTACTACAATACAATGTGGCAATTAAAACATACTTTCTTCAAGGTGTTCCCTATGATGTGAAAGTACCGGGAATTTGTAAACAAAACAAAACAGAGTTAAATTTCAGGCAAATTTATTTTATCTCCTTCAAAATATGACCCGTCTGAAGCAACACACATGTGCCATAACCCAGTCTTCCATGCACCCCTGGCAGGCGGATGGCCTTCAGCTCCTTAGTCGCATTCTCTTTGATCTCCTCTATCGACTAAAACCTCCTTCCACGAAGTGGTCACTTCAACTTGGGAAACAAAAAGAAGTCGCATGGGGCCATATCAGGGGAATGCTTGCACGATGGAGTATTCTTGGTGTTTGCTCAAATAATCCAGCACAACTTAGGCTCGTGTGATGGCGCGTTATCATCATGCAAAATCCAAGAATTGTTTGTCCACATTTCCGGCCGGCCCGGCAGGCACTAATGATCCGATGGCGTTAAAAGGTGACAGATGTGTGGCTTATAGTCCTACCAACATAAGAAAAGAATATGGACCGGTTCCTACGTGCGCGGTTCGTTTAAATTAAACATTCCCGGTACTTTCTGATCATAGGGTATATCAAGTTATTGGTCTGGTTAACTAGGACAAAACTGCACACTCGGAATGTAGAACTGACACTCAAAATCTGGACTTATGGCCGAAAAACCATGACAAAGCGATTGAGTAAATATTTGTAATTTACAATGCATTTTTCCAGTAAATATACGGTAATTTTTTTTAATGATGAAACAAAAGGGCCAAATGCCTTCGCCGAGCCACAATGGATTTTCATAATTTATAACTCGCTGAAAATACTATTGAAAGTAGTTTAGGCTCATATAATCTTAAATACACACTGGTAAGCAGAATAGTCGTTTAAAACTCTATTTAAAATTAAAAATACTTAAGTAGGTCCAAAAATTTTAAACCTTGATTTTGTGTTTCACTTTCTTGCTTTGTCAAAATATTTTAAATTTAAATTTAAATATCTTATTTTGGAGTTATGGGTAAAGTTATGGGTAAGAATGTGCTTCAACCCATGACCAATTCGTTTTTCGACCATAAGTTCAGATTTTCAGAGCCAATTTAAAGTATGCAGCAATATCATTCTATAGGGATACTCAATGTTTAAAAATAAATCAGGCTTCACAATCGCCGATCTTAATTTCAAGAAATATTTTTTAAAGCATTTTTTTTCACCGAGAACTGGAGGAAAGGGAACGTGATGGGTAGATTCGATTTTGAAATGTACTTTGACGGCTCTAAGATCAACTGTGGTGTGGGAGCTGGCCTATGCCAGCATGTTCCAGCCAGAATAGTTAGCAATCGGAGACGCATGCGAATCACTAAAACACTACGAAGAAATTTGTGTAAGTGAAGCTATCTTTTCAGACAGTCAACCAGCTATCAATGCCTTAGATTTCAATTCCATTTCACTCAAACTAGTTTTACAGTGTAGAGAGGGACTAGAATTGCCTGGTCATTCACTTCAATTTGGACTGTGATTTGGGTTCCCGGTCATAGGAATATAGAGGGTGATGTGATAGCGGATTAGCTAGCAAGAAAAGGTTCGGCACTTGACATAGAAGAGGCAGTGTCAATTATTAAGATGCTGTCCCTCAAACATTCCCCTGTCACTGCACCCCTTACAGGTCACTGGAATCATGCAGTCACACATTACCTTGTTTTTAATCCCAAACCCTTTCGGTAAATTTCCTACAGCAAATTAATGCAATATCAGACATAGAGATAGAAAGTTTGCTGTTCAACTTGGATCTAACGAAATGGATGTGACTCAAAAACAAAAAAAAAACCAGACGCCACACGAGAACAGTGGTAGTAAAATGGTGCTAGTCGCTATTAGGCTTATTTCAATGGAAATACTCAACCACTTCAACAACAACAACAACAAAAGTATGTATTGCAGACTAGATGTAAGTTGATTAATTTTTTGTTTGTTTCCTTGTTCTCTCCTCTCGGGAGGATAGGGCCTCCACAAAATTTATCTTGCGTTGGTTTCGTTAATCTATTTGATTTCTGACAGGGCAGATGATTAGCCTGCAGCTACCAGTCCTAAGTGGTGGAAATTCACACCTGTCGCCTTCTTTACTGCTTGGAGCGCCATCTGTGTTTCAAATTTTTCTGCAGAAGGATCGCACAGATGGTTGAGGACTACGCTAAATTTAGTGTGGTCTGCACTATTACCGCGGTTGGCCGCTCCCTCTTGCTGGCGCCACTGATGCAATGTGCAACTGTCTGTGTTTCTGTGTTTGTTGTTTGTTTTAACAGCCACAATACAAATAATGCGCTGACTTTTGTGCGGGAGTAAGGATTGGAAGGATAAGTTTTGGGTTTGAGGAATAAGATTTTTTATTTTCTTTTTATTTAGAAACTGGGAAAGTAGGTAAATTTAGAGAAGTGCGAGGACGTGCTTTACGTGGGATTCGAACTCACAACCTCTGAGATGGCAGGCTAGTGCACTTACGCTAGACTACCGGGGCCTATACATATTAGGAACTATTATCATCATCTACACTTACTTACCAAAAAAATGGCAAATAATGAATTGAAATTTTTTTTGTGTCGCAATTTTTTTGCCCGCCACTGTATGTCTGCGTTGCGTTGCGGTTGCGTTGAATTTAATAATTTGATAGGAATTCGTTATGTTTAAATGATTAGAGCTCAATGTGCACTTAAGCGCTGCAATGAGTGAGCAATAAATGCTGCCTTGCGTTGAAGCGTGACATTGAACCACAGCCAGCAGTTAAAATAAATAGTCTATACTTAAATGCAGAGATACATTTACACATAAATATGTGTTTATCCATAGGTATTTTTTTTTCGTGTACATTTGTATGCTCGTAATTGTAAAGTGACACTCAAGCTTGGCGGCTGACAGCAAATGCAACATGTCTCTGAAATTTCTACAACTCATTAAACCATCACAAATATGATAATGCACCAACAACAATAAAAATAACATCAACATCCAATTTGTGTGTGAAAATTTCGACATCTACGCACGTTTAGGCATTTAATTTTATTAATAATCGAAATGCGCTTAAGTGCAGTGCGCAGTTTAAGTTTCATTTCTTCACTGCTTTGTGTTGTTACTGGCTTTTCGATATTTTCATTATATTTTCTATTTATTTATCCTGTTATATGCGTGCCTATGCCCACCGATGTGTTCACACAAATATTTGTCTAAGTGTGAATGAAGTACGTCTGCCTTTCATTTGCGCTGTGTAAAGTGATAGCTTTGATTGGTTTACATTTGTTTTCATTCCATTAGCACCTCGTAAAAGAAGTGAAAACGTCACCATTTATCCGAAAGTTAACTCAACTACTTTTATTGGTGTTTATTTCAAAGTTTCTGATGAAATCTTTGCGCTACTTATTTTAGAAAAAGATGAAGAAAATCAATTAAGGATGTGCCACCGTGCAGAAGAAAGATTATTTCATATTTTGGCTGTTGAATGAAAAAGTTTCTTAGAAGCGTTTTACCTCTTCTTTTTTTTTAATTGACGCGAAAATCGCTCTGCGGTTTTGATCGGGTTTAAGAAAGCGCGCTAGTTTTTTTTTCTCGTACTAACCGGCGCCAGCTGGACACACCAAGTGAAGTCAAGCCCACCTGATCTTTTCAACGCAGAGCAGGTCTTCCGCTTCCTATGCTACCACCAGCTGCTCTCGTATAGAATACTTTCAGACGAAGTGACCAAACTAACAGAGCCGCTGGTTCTTAATTAGCTTCACTTAATTATTTTATCGTAAAGTTCATACTGCTCATTGTTCCATCGTCTACGATACTCGCCGTCACCAACATGCGAAGGTCCAAACATTTTCCGCAGAATCTTTCTCTCAAACTCTCCAAGGCACGCCGCAAAGGATGTTGCCATCGTCCACGCTTCTGCGCCATTTGTTAGGACCGGCTGGATGAGAGCCTTATAAAGTGTTAGCTTTGTTCGTCGAGATAGTACTTTCCTACATAATTGTCTACTTAATTCAAAGCAGCACTTGTTGGCAAAAGAGATTCTACGTTGGATTTTAAGGCTGTCATTATTCCTAGTTCCTAGATAAACGAAGTCTCTTACAACCTCGATATTATAACTGTCAATAGTGACGTGACTGCCGCTATGCGTGTGCTCCGACTGTTTGTTTGTTGGCAGGAGGTACTCCGTTTTGTCTTCGTTCACCACCAAGCCGTGGTTCCATATGTAGAAGCATACGCAAGTGGGGAAAGTCACTGATTACCATTCACTTGGGAGTGGTCAGGATGATTCTTCTGCATATGGCCGAAGCAGCTCACAATTTCCGAGCTTCGCCCAAGTATCCTCTGGATAGCTTCCAAACATCCGTTCGAGGGCGAGTTAAGGTGAGCGTATGCAATGTTCTTCTCTTGCAGGGGAGTTACGTACACCTGTTCGTGGGATTCTGAGACTTCTCTCATGTCCTTTGGTTGAGCACCGCATCAATTTGTAAAAAGTGAGTTATGAACTTCCCGTATGTGAACGTATATGTTTACTTACACTCTTTGGTGAAATGTGTCTTAAAGCTTTTAACAGCTGCTTCCCATTAGATCTTCCATGTGAGTAAGTTTATTACGTTCTTAAGTGAATACTATCACACGCCATATCTCTTACAAACTGCTCGAATCCGCAAGTTCGTTGCTTAAGTCTTTTGCTTCACAGAGTTGTTTGGAGTTGAAAAGCCGATAATTTTTATTACAAAATCTTTCAACTAATTGCAATGCTGAGACGTTGGTATCTGGTGGCAAAAAAAAAAAAAAACAGAAAAAAAAAACAAGAAATATATAAAAGAAATTCATTAGTGGCAAACACTTTTCTTTTCTATGAATTCAATGGAAGTTTAATTTATGGTTTATGGTTTGTTAGAAAGCCGTGAATCATTCTAAGTTTTTTGTATTTATGCACAAAAGTGTGTACAGCTTTGCCCCACTTTTGCATGTTTACACACATATTTATGAACACGCGTTTCTAACTACGTATTTACTAACTTTTGCATCCATCAAAAGCCTATTAACACATTTCACTTGTCGATGCTGTTTGTTGATTGCTGATTGCTGATGTGGCTGCATAGTTGAATTTCTAATGGAAGCGGGAGTGTAACTATTTTCATTTTTATTTGTATTTTTATTTTTATTTTTATTTTTCTTTCAAATTATGTTTCATATACATTTCACATACATTCAATCACTGAAGTTGTTGCTGCATTCGCTGTTGACTACACACGCCCGTAACGTTTTGTTAATTATGATCAAATACAAAAATACAACAAAAATTTCTTATTTCACAGCCTTAGTACACACCTGTTGGCGCATGACTTCTGCTGCGCCCACTACAGCCGCCACTGCCTACTTTTCATTATTGTTGTTGCACTTATGCCATGCGCGCTCGCTATGCGTTTCATTCGCTTTTATGCATAAATAATGTAGAAATCATATTCACATAAGCTCGTTAATTACCCCACAGCTTTTCCCACAATAGACAGCACACACAATGGTCCGCACAAGAGTTCTCGCCTAGCGGTGGTCAGCCAGACGGCCAGACAGCCAGCTACGCAGAGTCGATAAGCAGCAGCACGTTTGTGAATTGCTTTTCACTCGTATTGTACATTTCATTGACGAACACAGTTGAAAACGATCTCACTTTTCTATTTTATTCGCACTCACGTTTTCGCTTTCGATGCCATTGTTAGCGCGCACTTCTCTACTTTTATGTGTTTTCTTCCTCCAACAGCGCGCAGCAGCTGATCGCTTTCATGAAATTACTGTACTATTTATCATAGCTATCACATTGAAAGCAGCCAATAGCATTTATGTTGTGTTTTTTTTTTTGTTTTTGCGTTTGCTATATAACTTCAGTATTATGTTGCTGATTGATGTTGAAGCGAAGCGTTCGAGTCAAGTGTGTAAAGTGGGCGCAAATGTGAATAATAGCTCAATGATGTGTTGTTGCTTTGCTGGCATTGAGGAAAGTGAGATTTGTACTTACACTTACACTTTTATTAAATGAGCTTAAAATAGCCTTTGGATATTTGCAATTTAATTGCTTTGTTGTTTCCGCATTTTGGTAAATTTTCATATTTATAAGAAGAGGGTATCGAATTTTGTTTGATTTGCAAACTCCCCAAGGGGTTTATCGAATTTTTTCCCAATGCACGTGTAGCCATAACAGCAATGAATATCTATGCATGAGAAAATTAGGTTTTGTAAACTAATAATTCCCACATAAGGAAATTAAAAAAAAAAAAAAAAAATCAAAGGCACTTAACACTCCGATTCCCATGCCATACGGAGCCGAAAAAGGTTGTTTTTTTTTCGTTAAAAATCTTTAAATGTACATTTCAGCGCATACAACAAGTAAATAAGAAATTGCAAAAAACTTTCAAAAATTAATTTTGTTCTTTGTTCATTTTGTAAAAAAAATTAAGATTTGTTTTGCTGACATAAAAAAAAGGAAATTGAAATTTTTTAAAACCTAACCCCTACACATAACACAAATTCTTCCTTGTGGAAATGTATGGAAAAACCTACAAACCAGACAAAACATCAACCACCAACAAGAAAAGATAACAGCACATGGACTTTTACAAATGATCAAAGCAGCGACATTGGGAAACTACTTTGAAGAAGTCTTGTCGAATGACGAAGGTAAACAAATCGCCTCGAATAATAATGTTAACACTGACACCATCACAAGAGTAAGCAAGACAAGCACACAAGAAGTGATATTATTGCAAAAAAACTAGAATTAAACATAAAAAAGCACCCGGATATGATATGCTGATGGGCAAAGCACTTACGGAGCTACCAACTGAGGCTTAAATATTCCTTAGAAATGTGTGCAACAGTACTTTTCGCTTACAACACTTCCCAAAAATGTGGAAATAATTGCGCTACTGAAACCGGCCACAAATCAAACAACTTTAACTCCATATCGACCTATAAGCCGACTTCCGTCTGCATTAAAAATTGCAGAAAAACTTTTACATGACAGAATTACTCAAATTCTTGACTCGAACAATATATAATATGATTCCAGATCATCAAGTCGGTTTTCGAAAAAAAAAACATTTAACTATCCAATAAATACATTGAACTAGACAAAAAATAACTTCAGATATGGAAAATAAACGGTGCTGCATTGATGTATTTTTGGACATCGCAAAAGCTTTTGACAAAGCTTGACACAAATGTTTCTTACATAAACTCAGGAAAATATTGGGTATGGGAATAAGCTTCCGCCCTCGTAAAAGAGATGCCGCTACTGATACAATTTTGTGTTCGTAAAGTTAAGTGTTCGTTAAAGTAATATACTGGTGATTTGAAGGTGTATATGTGAGGTCTCGATTTTAATAATTGACATTCGTTTCAAGCGTAAAGAACCTTTTTCATCTGACGTCAAAAATGTCTACGTTCGTCCCGAAAAACAGCATTTGCGGAAAGTCATGCTTCATTATTATCTTTTAAGGAAAAGTGCAGCTGAAACGTATCGTATATTGATCAATCAACAATCAGCAATCACGTTCCATCAAATACAACTTCTAAAGAGTGGTTTCGACGCTTCCAAAGTGGCAATTTCGACGTGAGTCATAAAGATCGCGAAGGGGCACCGAAAAAATTTGAAGGTACTAAATTGCAACAATTATTGGATGAAGACGCATGTCGAGCCCTTGAGAACGTGTCTAAAGAGTTGGATGTTGACAGACCAACCGTCGGTAAATGTTTGCACGCGATTCGAATGGTCCAGAAAGTCGGTGACTGGGTGCAACATCAATTGAAGGAGAGTTATAGAGAGACGTTTGGTGACGTTTGAGATGCTTCTTGATCGGCAGAAAAGAAAAGGTTTTCTGCATCGCATCGTCATTGACGATGAAAAATGGCCTAAAGCGTCGAAAATTTTGGAGCCTGCCAGGTGAACCTGGTTCAGCGACAGTAAAAAAAATATTCGTGCTTCAAAAGTTATGTTGTGCATCTGGTGGTATCAGAAGAGTGTCATCAATTATGAGCTCCTTAAACCATCTGACACCAGCACTGGCGAGCTCTCAAAGAAAATCGACCGGAATGGGACGGTAGACATGACAAACCGATTTTGCCGCATGACAACGCCAGGCCACACGTTACTAAATCGGTCCAGAAATATTTAGTGGGACTGAATTGGAAAATCTTACCCCACTTGCCGTATTCCCCAGACATTGAGCCTTCGGATTACCATCTGTTCTGATCAATGCAGCCAGCCTTTATTGGAGAGCGGTTCACTTCTTATGAGAGCAACACAAACTGGCTCAATGAGTGGGTCAAGTCAAAAGAACTCGAATTTTTTGTCAGAGGAATCCGTATGCTGTCTGAAAGATGGAGTATTTGGATCGAGTATTGTAGCTTCCAATGGCAAATACCCTATGATCAGAAAGTACTAGGAATGTTTAAATAAAACAAAACAGAGTTACATTTCAGGCAAATTTATTCTTCCTCCTTCAAAATATGACCCGTCTGAAGCAACACACATGTGCCAACGTTTAACCCAGTCCTCCGTGCACCCCTAGTAGGCCGACGAAGGGATATCCTTAAACTCCTTAGTCGCATTCTCTTTGATCTCCTCTATCGACTAAAATCTCCTTCCACGAAGTGGTAACTTCAACTTGGGAAACAAAAAGAAGTCTCACCGGGCCATATCATTTGAATACGGTGCGTGAATACCTACTTGGTGTTTGGTTAAATAATCCAGCACAATTTGGGCTCGGTGCGATGGAAAGTTATTATTATGTAAAATCCAAGAATTGTTTGCCTACATTTCCGGCCGTTTGCAACGCACAGCATCTCTCAAACGCTTCAAAACGGATAAATAATATTCTTTATTGACTGTCTGGCCCGATGGAAGGTACACGTCTTGGCAATCGAAGAAAACAGTCAACATCACCTTCCCGTTACTTTGGGGTATAGAGTTCGGCTCTAAACGAGTTTAACCTTTCCTACTTATTTAAACTTAATTATGTTTTTTTTTTGTTGTATTTTGTTACAAAATAGCTGCTATTGCGTTAAAACGTTTCTTCTATAGTTTTTCCAAAAAATACACTGAAAATATTATTTCAAAGAAATTTGGGCACCACTTCATTAAGTTATGAATATATTTTTTACTAAAAACTAGGTGGTTGCCGAGTTTTTAGTAAAAAAAAAAAAAATATTCATAACAGGTGTTGCCGAGGACGAAAAACGCGTACGGGTTAAAATAAGTGCGTAAGAAAGCTTAGTTCCAGTTAATGCTTATATATTGAACATTGCGAACACTTGCACTTATGAGGATTCTTCTTAATTATTGGCAATTCGTTACCGCGTGTACACGGTCCTGTATAAAATAAAGTGTTCACAACCCATTGCATAAAAATATATTATAAAAAATGGCTGAGAAAGAATGCTTACAATAAAAAATGTAAATATAAATTTATATTTGTGAAAGTATATTTCTGACTAACTTCAAAAGATTACCAATTTTTTGTACTCCTATCCATTGATTTATAGTCCACCAATATTTTGAACTCCAATACATTGACGTTTATAACGTCTTTCTTCAATATTTCTTTGTGGTATAAGTAGAAGGAGATTATATTTATAATTTCGGCATATTATATATGGCCTAGGTCGCCTATTTTTCTGCATTTAATGCCTATTTTTCTGCGTTTTAATTTCTTATAAGCATTCTTTTGCTATTAACTCTTCAGAATTGCAGATATGGTCGGTCCACCGAATTTTAATGTGCCTTCTTAGTGTCCAAATTTCGAATGTTTTTATGAGATTCATAACACAAACTTTCATCGTCCAAGTTTTCATGCCATACAACGAAACTGACGAAGCATAACATCTCACAAAGCATTCTTCTTCTTTCGTCTTTATTTGCCAAATCGATTTCGAATGTTGACGGTCATACAACACATTACATTTATCTACTTACATGAGTAATATTAAAATATTGCATTATATACATGCTATACATATGTTAATTTTAATTTATATTGGTCACAATTTCATAATATATAATATATCTCGATTTCTCGCAGTCTCCAATAATGTTCCTTAGTTGCCAATTCTAGTGCCTCATATTTCTTAGACAGGATAGTTGTTTTACTTCTGTTTGCCTTGCAGTCTGTGTCAGAAGAAAAAAAAAAACGTTTTTTTTCTTGTAACTTCAAGATATATTTCATTCTGCGTTTTGCTACATAATAGACCCACTCAAGGGCTACGACGACAATGCTAACTCAGTTTAGTGTCGTTCAAAACTTTCCCATAAACGCAATCAAACAAAAATTATTGAGAAGTACGCGAAGCGTTTTGAGGCGGTATTTTTATGCACGCATTCGAAAGGGACGAAATTATCTTACGCCGCGGGGGCAAAACTGATAAACAAATCAAAAAAGTTTGTTGTGATGTGGAATCAGCGGTATAAGGTCTACAAAAAATGTTGATGACATTTCCGAGCGGGGCTTGAAGCGAGTGACGACAAAAAAGCAGGATAAAGTGATCGTCCGACTTTTAAAGCGGAAGTCTTCTTTGCGACTACGCCAAGCACAATCAGTTCTTGCTAACACGGGAATAGATGTGAATATCAACACCATCGAACGTCGACTGAAGGAGGCGAACATCCCACATCGTCCAAACCACTGCTCTCAGTAAAACACGTTGAGAAACAACAAAATAAGAAAATGAAGTCACAGTATTGGACTGACCTTCCCAGTTCCCAGACGCCAACTCCATTGAAAATGTGTGTTGAATTATAAAAACGCATCTTTCTGGAAACCCAGTCCATTATTTAAAACAACTAGTGCCTCAACTTCGCAAAATCTAGTCCTGTTTGTGGACGAGCTCCGCAGAAAAGCTGGTTCAAAGCATGAAGAAAATGCCAAGTTATACTCGACAACGACGAAGACTACACGGTTTATGGAGTAATTGCGACTCGTAGTTTTGTAAATAAAAATCTTTTATACTTCATGAGTAATCACGGTTTCTTTTTTCTGACACAGACTGTAGGTGACATACTTATACACGGCATTTATTGTTGCCCGATAATATGACCCAAACACGCAGTTTTTTCTTTTGATCGTAGTACCAGGTATATACCCATGAAATGAGACTTTCAGCTATTAGTCCATAGATATCGCTAGGAGTATACCTTCCCAAATGTGTTATTTTTTCGTCTGTCATCTGTCAACAATATTCAGTTCGTTGTTTGTTCCGTTTCATACAACAATGCATTTTTGTCGCTACGATTTGCGGACATCGTAAAACCGCTTGTGAAATGCTGCTCTCCCGGTTCAAAAGGAAGTCTTTTTTGCATCGAATCGTTACGGGTTACGGGTGATGAAAAATGGGTGTATTTCTCCTATCCCAAGCGTAAACGATCGTATGGTCCGCCCGGCCACAAGCCAAAAGCAACGGCCAAACCAAATCGCTTCGGCCGCAAGGCAATGCTGTGTGTTTTCTGGGATCAGCGTGGTATGATTTGGTACGAGCTATTAAAACCAGGTGAAAAAGTTTAGGGTGCACGCTACCAACGACAATTGGCCGATTTGAACAGCGCTATACACCGAAAACGCCCAGAATATGCCGCTCGGCTTCACAAAGTAATTTTTCTTGATGACAATGCACCGCCACATCGAACAAGAGCGACCCGGGAATTGGTGGAGACGAACGATTGCGAACCGCTAGTGCCTGCGGCTTACTCACCAGGCTTGGCGCCTTCCCATTATCATTTGTTGGCATCGATGGGCCACGCACTTTCCGAGCAGCGCTTCAATTTTCACGAAGAAGACAAAAAATGGCTCGATGATTGGTTTGCGGCCAAAGACGGCAAATTTTTTTGACGCGGCATCCACAAATTGCCTGAGAGATGGGAAACAAATTTGAAATTGAAAAAAAGCCTCATTTCATAGGTATACACAGTATTTTTAGAAGTTTTTCATATATCCACAACGCAAAAACTTCTACCTATTTTATTTATGTCAGTCGTTTTTATATAATATTTCATATCTCCGTAGCCTACAGTAAAATAGGCAACACTTGACATTTCCCCAATCGAATTTTTGGTTTCACACTGAAGTTATGATTATTGAACTTAATGAATGCTGCCTTAGGAGTTTCAATTCGGGCTTTTATTTCTTTTGGAGGATCCCAACTTAGATTAATCCAACAGAAATTTACCACTCTTTCTATGAGTGCACAGAACAGCGTAACAGCATTTACTAGTTCTTGTGGATATCTTATACTGTCTGCTAAGAGGATTGCATAGTCAGCATATATGAGGTTGTTAATATGATAAGTATCCCAATTACCATCCCAGCTTCTAAACCTTGTAGTGCTTTTTGGATTGTTCTTTCAGAGAAGATGTTAAATAGAATACATCCTTATCTAGCCTCTCTTAGTATAGGTATTTTGATTCTTTATGCATTTAATTTTTTTTGTACTGATATTCATGTTTTGTAGAACCTCAATGAGCTTGTCGTGCTAAACAGTGTCAAATACATTTTCATAATCTATAAAACACACAACACACATTTCAGAAGGTCTCTGCAATTTTCAACTAGTACAGCTTGCAAAATGCGTTTAACGTGTTCCCATGCCATCTTTAAATCCGAATTGAGTTTCTCCCATTGCCGATTCACACTTCTTGTAAATTCTTGTGTGTATAATTTTCAAAAATGCTTTGAATGAATGACTCACCAAGCTTATAAGTCTGTAATCGCAGCATTTTTTTGCACATTTCTTTTTTGATAATGCAATAAAAGTAGATTTGAGCCAGCTTTGTGGATACTTTCTTTTTTCGTAAATGTATTGTAGTTGAAAATTATTTCAAGAATTTCAATGTTTTCATCATTTGTTAATTACGCATTGTGGAAGGCCACAAAAAATATAAATCGGCCCATACAGTACGAATCACCAATTCGACTAGGAAATGGTAATTGGGCACGTACGGATTCTGAAAAAGGGTGTGTATTTGCTGAACATCTGCAATCTGTCTTCACTCCCAATCAGTCTTCTGCAACTACTTGTTTACCACTAGACATATTGCAACCATCAAAAAAGCCAATTAAGTTAAAAAAAAATAACATAGTCTCAGTTATTAATCAACTTAAACCTAAAAAAGCACCAGGTTACGCCAAAATCACCCCAAAAAATGCTAAAAGAGCTTCCCAATATTGCCGTTCTTCATATCACCCACATATTTAACGCCATCTCTCGTACTGCCTACTACCCAAAAGCTTGGAAATTATTTTAAATCACTATGATTGGTAAACCTGGGAAAGACTTAAGCCAAGCATCCTCATATCGGCCAATTAGTCTATTGTCCATACTTTCAAAGCTATTTGAAAAGTTGCTCTTGCAGAAAATAATGCCCTTTATTCAAGATAAAAATATTATTCCTCAACACCAATTTGGATTTAGAGCAAAACATAGTACAACTGAACAAGTTCATCGCATTGTGTCATTTATACGAAAGTCCTTTAAGAAAAAACAGTACTGCACTGCACTGTTCTTAGACGTTGCACAAGCATTCGATAAGGTATGGCACCGCGGCCTAATTCACAAAATTACTAGTTTACTTCCTAAGAATGTACATCTCTTGCTGCAAAACTATATCACTAATAGAGAATTTGTTGTAAAGCAAAAATATTTTTTCTCTCGGCATTGTAGAATAGACGCTGGAGTTCCACAAGGCAGCGTTCTAGGCCCTATTTTATATGTATTATACACATCTGATATGCCAACTACGAGCCAAACAATGACATCAACATTTGCCGATGATACTGCAATACTTTGTACTCACACAGACCCAAAAGTAGCAACATCTATATTACAAAGGCATATACTTGAAACAGAAGTATGGCTTAAAAACTGGCGAATAAAGGTTAATGAAACCAAATGCGTGCATATCTTGGAATTCACTTAGATAGAAGACTCACATGGCGAAATCATATTGAAAAGAAAGTGTCGAATATCAAGCTTAAAATGAAAAGCCTATATTGGATGCTTAATTCGAAAGCAGCATTACCTCTAGAGTACAAAGTGCTACTATATAAAGCCATGCTAAAACCAATATGGACATCTGGTATAGAAATGTGGGGAACGGCTACGCTCTCAAATATCGAAAAACTTCAGAGAGGGCAATCTAAAGCCTTGCGGATAATCACGGGAGCTCCATGGTATATAAAGAACGCTAACATTCATAGAGATATTTGCATACCTCGTGTGGCCGATGAAATAGTACGGTTGAGCAAAAAATACCTACAAAAACTAGAAGACCATCCCAATAAACTAGCGCGAAATCTACTTTTAGATGAAGGTTACACACGATTGAAAAAAAGAGATATCTTCAAGTCTTCACTATCCCAATTATCTCATCTCACACGAGAGTCCGTCCATAACTTCCTCCAACCACATCGATCACATTCGAAAAAAAAAGCAAAAAACAACAATCGACATGAGGGACAACGAAGCTTTAAGGGAGACTAGAAACTAGGCCTTTCCGGCTCCCAGCTACGAAGAATCGGAGACTGGAAATCCGTCCTTTCCAGCTCCCAACTATGAAGAATTGAAGATTCACAACCGATTTAATCATATATGTAAATATATATTCATTTGAGCAAATAATTCGTTTCTTAGTACTGGCAAGGAAACATTTTACTCTAGTACTCAAGAAAGATTCAATAAATAAAGAAAAATGGAAAAAAATGTGTTAATTTCAAAATTTCGGAATAAAGTTGCGCTGTTATCCTTGGATGTTTTGATGGTATTTTTAATATCCTCTTTTATTATAGCTGATTCTGTTAAATTTTCGCAAAGCATTAGGGCAGACTAATTAGTATGGCTATCTCAATTGTGATCAAGCAAATGCACACTCAACTACGGTGGCCGGCATAAAAAATAAATAAATGTTAAACATTACTTTCCAAGTAGCATAAAATCGCGGAAATGCTGCCATTAATCATGGCTATATTTAATACCAATTTGCGCGCTATTATCTAAGTACCACGCAGCTAATGGTTTTTCTCCCCGCATAGTGGGACACATCTATATACAAACATAGAAAAAATAATATCTGAATACAACTCAATGGTATTATTTTACTTTTACTTTCAATATTCTTTTTCTTTTCAGTTTCAAAAGTGCAGAAATTATCAGCAGTCAATAATAGCTATCGGTAGTAAAAAGCTACGCTAATTACAACAAAAACAACAGCCAAATAAATACTAACCATGCGGATCAAAAAGATTTGGTTGACTGTTACGTTTTTCCTTTCACTGCAGGTGAGTGTCTATCCAATAAAAAAAAATAAAAATAAAAAAAATCAATGCAACATTTGCCCAGGCGTTCAGTCAGTCAAACAGATTGACATTCAATCAATCTAACTGTCAACTGAGCTTTACGTCTATCAGCCCATAAATCCATGTATGTCGTCAGTGTGAATAATATTAGCGAATGTAAAGAAATTTTATTTCCAAGTTATTGCTTTGATTGTCAAATGGTTTATTTTTTCGTTTGTGCATTTGTCATTTTACAACGCCTTTGCGGTGTATGACAAAGCATCAGTCAGTGGGCATGCGATCTCGAATTGGAAGTGAATGTGAGAAAATCTTTGTTGATGTGAAAATATTTTATACCAAAAATTGCTGCTAAGGAAGGTGGGCATATCTGAGATAACTGTCAAATGCATAAATATTAAAATACACAAAAAAAAATAGTGCTGTAAATTTTATAAAGATGTTTAATAAAAGTAGTTTTCGCTTGATATTTTGAGGTTAGCGTGGGAAACTAAAACGCCTTTTATGAAAAAAAAGATCGATTGATATGAAAGTTTGCAAAACGAGAAAAAAGATTTTCGGTTATTTGTTGTTAGCGCGCTTTGCCAGCTTAATTTTCATAATGGAATAATTTGAGGCTACTTTTGAAATTATTTTATTTTACTGCAATCAGCTTTTCTTAATTTTAACCCGCAATGAATTTCGCAGTTGATAAGAAATAAAATTAGAAGTGAGTCGCAGTTGAATGACAATTAAATTACAACAAACATATACAAGGTGAAGTCCAAAATAAACAAGTCTGAGCAAAAATAGAAATGACAGGAGCTTTGTTCTGATAACTTCAAGTTTATTTATTCCAAATAGTCCCCTCTGCCTTCGATCCATGAGATTGTGCATAATCATGCAATAAGCGCCAACTTCCTCTTTCGCAGTATTCAGTGCGAATTCGACGAATGCACTGCAACAAACGCTTCAAAACGCCAAGATGGAAAATTGCGTTGACGGTTTGACCCGTTGGCATGAACTTCTTGTTGACAATTCCTTTGGAATCGTAAAAACAAAAGAGCATTGACTGGATTTTTGACTTCTTCAAACGCAATTTTTTGGGTGGTTGCTCACCTGGGGCCTCCCATTCGACACTTTGACGCTTAGTTTCAGGTTCATGTTGGAAACATCCGTTTTTCCACCAGTTAAAGTGTTGTAAAGGAAGTTCTCGTCTTCAATGAGTTCCTTCGAGTGTTGAATTCTGAGCAATTTTTGGTCCTCAGTTAACTTGTGCGGAATGATACGAGCACAGACCTTTCGTAAGTCCAACTGATCAGTTAAGATACAATAATTCGATGTTTTGCAGATATTTGACTCCGATTCCATGAATTTCAACTAGGATTTCGGTTCGTTGATTTCGATGATTTTGGTTCATTTATGAACAATTTCGATGGAGTTTTCGGTGATTGCTGATTTTGGGCGGCCCGTGTTTTCATTATTAATGTTTATGTCCTCACAACTATTTCTGAAACATGTAAACCACTCTCGTTCAGTTAGTCGTTGTTCAGATGAGCGAACCGTCATAACCCCGGTTACGTCAGCCAATCAGCTGATTACTTTAAATTCGGTGAAAGCCGATTAACGGTCTGAAATTAGCTACACCCTCTGATTTCTTTTTCCCCGAACTTTTCATGAAATGATAGAAATACATTCGGAGGTTTACCATTGCCTGCCAAGGGGCGACCGCTGTTGACTTTTTCTAGCATTTGATATTTCATGCCCGATGAATTTCATTGTATTATCTGATAACTAAGCGCAGATGGTCTTGGGATTGTTTGACCTCGCCATATCTAATTGAGTATAAATACAAGTTGGGGAGAAAAAAGAGAGCAGCAGGAAAATAAATGCCATTGCATTATTCTACCGGATGTGATTATATTTTTAATTATATACAGTGCGCTTATACTACTAACTATAGCACAGAAGCTGATTAACAAGTTTTGCCAATTTATTTGATTCTTATTAAATTTTAAAAGTTTTTATGATGACAATTTAGATTCTTATTTAAATTTGTTCATAGTTCATAGTTTTATGGTATAAAAACCATATAAATCTCAGTTTCCGACTTTGCGCTAATTTACAAAAAAAAACTTTAAAAAATTTAATTTTCATCAAAACTTTAAAAAATTTTATTAGCATTCCTACAACAATTTAGAGTATGCAGTTGTGTAGCGCATTGAATTTTAGTGTAATAAAGTGTGCATTTGGAGTGGCTCAAACAAGGCGTTGATTTTTTACAATTTTTTTTTGTTGAAGATCATATAAAAATGTCGAATATTGTAAAGATCTACGAGATTTTCGACCCTCTTCAAACCTCATTGTATTTATCCTTTTAAGCTGGGAATTAATTTCCAAAAGCCGTCCACTGCGTCATGTGAATCAATTTATATTGAGCTCTTGCTTGGAATAATTTACATTAAAGCATTTAGCAAAGTGTGTTTAACAAAAGTTGCAGTCACAATATATAAATGAATATGAATAAAATTAATAGTATTTTTAAGATTTTTATTAAAAATGTATACGGTGTGATATATTTCAAAGCAATCAGGACCTTGCAGTGCAACAAGTAATTTCTTACATTCCCATACAGTTTCACTGCGTTTATTCTCTTTCGCGCATACCTGCCTTCTTCGTTGAGACTTTTACCTTTACTTTTTTTACTTTTACTTTAAACATTTATTAACAAAAAATGGTTACAAATTTAATCTTCAAATGAATAGCCATCGCTAGCGACACATTTTTCGCATCCCTCAGGCAATTTGTGGATGCCGCGTCGTTGGCCGCAAACCAATCATCGAGCCATTTTTTGTCTTCTTCGTGAGAATTGAAGCGCTACTCGGAAAGTGCGTGGCCCATCGATGCAAACAAATGATAATCGGAAGGCGCCAAGCCTGGTGAGTAAGCCGCAGGCACCAGCGGTTCCCAATCGTACGTCTCCACCAATTCCCGGGTCGCTCTTGTTCGATGTGGCGGTGCATTGTCACATTGTCAGTTCATGCGGCACCCATCTTCCGACCTTTAAAATGATGCTCATGTCTTTCAAACGTTTGGAAATGGTTTTTTGGGTCACTCCCAACTGCTCTGCCATCATTTCTTGCGTTTGACCATCATCTTTATCCAACAATGCTTGCAATTCGGTGACCTCAAACTTTTTCGGTGGCCGGCCACGGTCCTCTTTCTCCACGCTAAAATCACCACTTCGGAATTTTTCAAGCACCTGAAGCACTGTGCTCTCCTTAGAGCATGTCCACCATAAGCTTCCATAAGCATTTGATGAGCTTGAGAAGCGTTTTTCTTCAATTGATAACAGAAAGTCAACGATGTCCGCAAATCGTAGTTTGATGACACGAAATTCGACATTTTTAAGAGCGACAAAAATGCATTGTTGTATGAAACGTAACAAACAATGAACTGAATGAAAAAAACAAGACATTTAAAAATACTCCTATTTAGGTACTTTGTGTAGGAGGAAATTTTCTTGAGAAATGTCTCTACTGCTTTACCTGCAATCGCAATGGTGTGTTATCTCAAAAGTCCTTCTGCGTGTTGGGTTTTCAGGAATATAAGCCCTTTGTAGGATTTCTTCTGCAATGTCTAACTGAAATTTTGGAAATGAAATGAATTTGTTTGCTTTTCGAAATGAACAACATGATTTTTTACAGTTAATTCAGCGGGTGTCCGTTGCACGTCATTGCCAGTGCAGAGCAGATAACAAGTTGACTTAACAACGCAAGAGAGTTAGAGTTAGAGCGAGTTAGACTCTAGAGTATAGTATTTCATTTATCTACAAACCACTTTTGAAATTATTTATTGATTAAAATTTCGTACATATTTTTTTTAATCTAAGTAAGCAAGGTTCATAAATTTAAAGCGTTATTATACGGTACAATACCCCAATTTGAACTAAAAAAACATTATCCAAATAACTAATTTATGAAGTATAAGATAAAAGAAAGTGCCCGAAAAAGCATTTGGTATGACGAGGAATGTCATGCTGCCGCAGAAAGAAAAGATGCTGCCTATAGAGCCACGCTACGATCGGGCGCAACGCAAGCCATGTGGGATCGCTACAGAGAGCTAAAAAAGGGAGAGAGACGTATTAGCCGAAAGAAGAAACGATAGGCCGAAATACGTGAGTGCGAGTAGCTTAAGATGCTGGCCAACAGGAACAACGCCCGAAAATTCTACCAGAAAGTTCGGCGGCTTACAGAAGGTTTCAGGACCGGGGCGTTTTCCTGTAAGAACTAAGACGGCGATCTGGTGACTGGCATCCAGATCATACTTAATTATGGAGGGAATACTTCTCAAACCTGTTAAACAGTGATAGCTGCGCATGTCACACAGAATGTGAAGATCCCGATACCCCAAACGTTGACAACGGAACTGTCGTTCCGCTACCCTACCATGATGAGATGAGAATAGCGACAACGCGGCTAAAGCACAACAAAGCCGACGGACTGCCGCCTGAGCTATTCAAACATGTCAGCGAGTACATAGGTACATCAGATCCTATGCAAAACATGGTCGGATGAAATGAAAGCGTGTCTGCCGATTCGAATTTAAGTGTACTCTGCCAAATTTATAAGAAGGGCGATACCGCATTCTGTGCCAATTACCACGGGATTATAAATATCGCGTATGAGATCCTAGCGAGCGTATTGTGTGAAAAGCTGAAGCCCACAGTCAACCATCTGATTGGACCTTATCAGTGTGGCCTTAGACTTGGAAAATCCACCATCGACCATGAACGGCATGCCAAAGAGAATGGGTCTGGTGGCGAACGAGGCAAAATAAAGTAGCTTCTGTCATCAAATAAAGAGTCAGCACACTCGCGTGTAGCCACCCACGTCACTGTTGACAGTTCTGATTTCGAGGCTGTAGGAAATTTCATTTATTTAGTAAACAGCATTAACACCGATAGTAATTTCAGCCTTGAAATTCAAAAGCTACAAACTGAAAAACGCCTCATTCCTGTTATATGCTATCGCCACTGGTTGCGAGCTGGTTACTGGGTAATGATTTCATTCTAACCAGCCCATTACATCTCTCTTTAGGTGCTATGTAGCAAAAAGGGTGCTCGGATTCGCTGGTAAATTTTGTTACCTGCGTTCAGATCGTCGCTGTCAACCTAAAAGGGATATAATGATGGTCATATTGTGGTTGAAATGGCAAGTAATTTTGCATACAAATTATTTTAAAGAAGAAAAATTCCTTGCAGTTATTTCCCGATGCTCAGGCTATTTGCATGAAATTGGCGCAATGAAAGTAGCCGAACAAATTGTTGTCGAAAATTCAACTCGAAGAGCAAGAGTGAAGAATGCAGAAAAAGTGATGTCAATAAAAATTGATGAGAAATGTTGGTGGTTTTAGGCGAAAAACAACAGCACAACAGTCCAACAACACTAAAAAAACGATAAACACAGCTACAGTAATTTGCATATTCAAATGTTAGAAAAGTGAGGCAGCGGCAGCAGAAACAGCAGCAACCACAGACAAGGCGACGTCAGTTAATGTTGGTAGCTCGACTTGGTTTGGTTTCTTCCTGCTGGCCGCCACTGCCAGCGGCAACGTGAATGCGAAAACTAACAAGATTTTTTGTTGCTTTTTCTTGTTCCGTCAGCCCAGAGGCAGCTATGTAGATGACGCTGACGATGATGACTTCGCTGATGATAGCGCCGAAAACCAGCTAGCCACAAAAACGCGTCGCGCTACTGACCTCCAATGCGCACCGCCGAAAAAGATAAAAATGGCGAATAAATGGAATGAATGAACAAGAAAACAAAAAAAAAAAACAAAGCTCAAAAATGCAAAACGAGGTAAAATATATATTTAATGTGAGTGAGTAAGTAAATTCCAGGCAGGTTAGCAAACCAGCGCAGCAGACAACCGAGAAAAGCTGAAAGGCATATCGAAGGTGGTGTGCGGCAACAGTTGCGGTTGCAGTGGTTGCTGAATCTACAAAGACTTTGCACTGCCAACATCCAGAATCGGGAGAAAGTGTATAAAATTGCGCCAAGAACGTGATACAATGATGCAGTGGAGCGCGGAGACGTTGCTTAAGTCTGACAACTTGGCGGCTTGTCTGCTTGGCAGCTTGCGAAGTTTTACGTATGTACATATATATGTGTAGCACTTGAGACCTGCAACATCAGCAACGCCAACAATGCATGCGAATAAAAAATGGAAAATAATAATGACACTGGCCAGAGAATTCCGCAACGCGTCGAGGGATTCGCGAGTTGTTTGAGTTGAGTGGCGAGGTCAAAAGCCAGTCAACGCCGGAAAATATGCAGACTGGCGACTGCTGAGAAGCGCATCGAATCACCACCAACTGCCGTGGCAATGGAAAGGAAGAGTGTTTATTGATTGTTGGCTGTGTACCTTGGCGCATCAGTCGCATGATTTTCACTTTCAACTTGCTGCCTGCTGACTTCTACTTACAAGTTGCATATGAAAAGTGAAATCTCCCTTAATTGCTATGAATCGACAGCAGTCGCAACAACAATAATGCAACATATGCAACGTACAACTATAACAAAATGCGCCTTATTCCTGTCTAAGGGCTTTTCGCAAGCGACAGCAATAACTAAGAGACACAAAAAAATCCAATGCAGATGTCAAAATGTCTGATTTAACGGTTAAATACATCACGAATTCTGCATGCATCAACTCACCACTGCTGCCGCTGCTTTTTCGAAGTCGCTGTAGTTCAAGTGAAATGAGCGCATTTCACATTTTAATGCGATGTTACGCTTGATAAGAGCTGCCTGCCTGCATGCATGACTACGCTGGCGTATGAGTGACATTAGCGGTAAGGAGGAAAGTTGCCCTGCGTTGTGTGCCATACTTGCGCAATGTGTGCGTTGGTGTGTGTTAAATTAAAATGAACACTTTCTTAATTCCTTATTTTGGGAATAAAGCCATAAAGTAAAAAAAAAAGAAAATAGTTAGCTTAAGGGTTTTTCGGGCGGTTTTGTGGTCGTACTCACAGGCCCTAATTTTCAGGAATAGAAACAATTGTTTTTAATTAAAGCCGAGCCTAAAACAAAAATTTGCAAAATTTTTTATTAAACATTTTATTTAAAAAATTTATAAATTTATTAGAAAATTTACAAATTCCTGCATGTTCTTGAAAATAATTGCATTTTGTAATCTAAAATATGAAAAAAAAACTTCATATAGACAAACACAGACGACGAGTAAGGAAGTGCTAAAATCGCGGTGCACTGAACTTAATATTTGAAATCACGCAAATTCTTTGAAAATAAGGTTATAGCTTTGTATTAGACGAACAGACGGAAATGTAGTCGTAACACGCGTGAAAAAGTGAGCGTAGCATTAGCCAATACTAAAAATTTTACTTGGCCGTATTTATTTTTTGGGCTACGTTATGGTTAAGCGCCCGGCATAACCGAATGAGTTTGTGCGTGATGACCATTTGTAGGTTCGAATCTCAGGGCATGAAACACCAAAATTATAGAAAGTTTTTCCTAATAGCGACCGCCCCTCGCCGGGCAATGGTAAACCTCCGAGTGTATTTTTGGCATGAAAAAGCTCCTCATAAGAAACATTTGCCATGCGGAGTCGGCTTAAAACTGAAGTTTCCTCTATTAGTGAAACAATATCAAGACGCACCCCACAAATAGGAGGAGAGCTCGGCCAAACACGCCAAAAGGTTAAAGCGCCAATTATTTATATTTTTTTTATGGTTATTCACCGGTATCATCCTACTACCAACCTACCTTGGATAAAGAATATCTGCAGTTTATTAATTTTTTATTGACACAGACACAATCGGATATAACCGTTATGTGAACTGAATTATACAAGATCCGCGACTCGAAGTGTAACCAATTAAAAAGGCTATAAATTTAGTTAGGAAAATTACTTTTATTCAATTCAAAGTAAAAAATGAGTGAAAATAATACAAAATTAAGAATCAATTTACTTTTGCTCGATGTGACCTCCTTTTGCGTTGACTATGGCCTTGAGACGGTCCAGAAACAAATCGCAAGCTGACCGAATGTGGCTTTCTGGTATTTTGGCCCACTCGCGGGCAATGGCTTTTTTCAGCGCCTCGAGACTGGTGAATCTTTTAGTTCGGATCTTGCACCTCAAAAGGGCGCAAAGAGAATAATCCTTCGAATTCGCGTCTGGAGAATATGATACCCATTGTGAGGACGTTATGAGTTTCGGGGAGTTTTTTCTTCATTCTTGGTTTCCTCGAGCTTTGTGAGACAGTGTCGAGTCCTGTTGAAACGTCCATGGTCTGCCACCGAAATGCTTGTCTGCCCACGACTACAAATCAACCTCCAGAATACTTTCCCGATAATATTTCGCATTTACCTTGATACCTGGCTCGATGAAAACGATTGGAGAGCGCCCATCTGCGGTTACAGCGGCTTAAACCATTATCTGTTGCGGGTGCTGCCTCCTGATGGCCAATCGATGGCTCAAATTCTCCTATGAACGGCCGGTTAAATAAACTCTATCGGTTTAAGAATTTACGAATTGCTCAATTTGAAAATTTTTCTCGTCAGAAAACACAATGTTCGGAAATTGACCGCTTTGGCCAAGCGAAGCAACTCCTTCGCTTTCTCAAGTCTGATTTGTTGCTGCTTTGGTGTGAGATCATGTACCTTTTGGATCTTGTAAGGTTTGACTTTGAGATAATTTTTCAATATGCGGCGGATGCTACGGTCAGATATTTTCAGTTCTTCCGCCATTTGGTTTCGCTCAAGTCGCTTCTTTACTTTTTGAACCATTTGACGTGACGTTGCAGTCTTTTGATGACCACCTCCATGACGTTTCGTGATTCTATCAGTTTATTTACTGTAAGGTGCTCGAGCTCACAAACAATCGCTGGTTGTGTTTTTCTAGCCCAATATAATGCAGTCACACTTTTACGTTTGAAATCCATTACCGATTTTCTTTTTTCGTGTTTACTCTTGGAATTTAGCTTCCCCGCGCTTGTAAACAATACACAGGACTTCCATTTAGCCAACTAACAGGCAGTTGATGCCCGAACATCAGCTGCGCGAGCGGTCTGAAATTTATTGAACTTCGAGTGCCGGACCCTGTGTGGCCCTTAATTTGAATTTATTTTTAAATAAATTTTGAAAAAAATTAAATTTTTTCATTATATAAGAGTTTGACATATTTATTTCAATTTAAGGTATTGGCTATAGTTAAAATAATCTAAAACCCAAAAGCAAAAAGAGGACAAGGAAACACAAAATATTCAAGAATTTATGGAACATTAATATTCAGTTTTTCAATACGTTAACAAAATAATATACAAAAATGCCTAAAATTAACAAAACTAATATTTAGTACTAAATCCATTGTTTATAATGGCATCGGATAAACGTTTTGGTATGTTTTTAATTACTTTTTGCGTATAATCTCGTCCGATTTTCGCCCATTCTTCCTGTAACTTTTTTGTTCGCTGAGAGAAGAAACTGGTCTCTGTCGCACACCCCGCTCTAACGCACGTCCTACAAGTTTTCTATAGGGTTTAGAGTGGGTGATTAGGGAGGGGTAGAATGACTTTTGATCAATTACGGAGTAGCTATGCTCCGTAAATCTATGCAGTTTAAATCTAGGCGTAATGCTCTTTTTCTCTGCTGGCTGATTCAAATTCTGCCTTTTATATATACATATATATATGTACATATATATAGAATTGGCGCGAACACCCTGTTTGGGTGTTTGGCCGAGCTCCTCCTATTTGTGGCGTGCGTCTTGATGTTGTTCCACAAATGGAGGGACCTACAGTTTCAAGCCGACTCCGAACGGCAGACGTTTTTTATCAGGAGCTTTTTCATGGCAGAAATACACTCGGAGGTTTGCCATTGCCTGCCGAGGGGCGACCGATATTAAGAATAACTTTCTCTTCATTTTGGTCTTTCACCGAGATCGCACCTACGTGTTCTCTGATTTCTAAATGGTAGTCATGCACCAACCCAAACGGCTACGGCGGCCGCCTTAATGTATTGAAATATATTCCCTTATTCATAATTGCAAGTCTCAAATCTGCACCCATACACTACTCTACTCTACTTGTTGAGTTGCCCTTTTATTTGAACTTAGTCATAATTTCATTTATTTATCAGAAATCATATAATATTTGATATTTTTAGAGTTCGATCCTAAACACCACTCATATAAACGATTGCTTAATTGCTTTTAGTTTGCTTAATGATATCTTTTAACTTGCCACAATCATAAATCAAGTTAATGCACAACAACAAAAAGTTATTAACCTTTGAAAAATCAAGCAAAGAATGCAAATTAGAGTTCAACAGGAATCATAATTTTCCATTTCAGTAGAAATGCACGGCAACTAGTCTGAATGCCTGTTTTTGCTTTTGTTTTCGACAATGTAAAAATGAACCTTAATTACAGACGAGTCACATGGAATAATCGCAGAGCAAAACTTGACCCAGTTTAGCAAATGAAAGTCAAGTCAAGAAAAGTTAGGCAGAGAGAAGAGAAAAATGGTCTCGCATTTTTAATTGAATGAGCTAAAATTTCGTTTCCAGTTCAGTTGAGCACCTTGGCATTAAAAACAACCCAACTGCTTGCTTGTAAGTTGCTCTGTACATACAAACACAATTTTACATATGCACAAATACGCACGTACGTACGTATATGTGTATGTGTAAGCAGCAGAAGCGCAACTTAGTAGGCTTTTATCACTTTTAACGACTTAACAAAAATTTTAATTAACTGCTATTCAATGATGATTTTGGCGAAATCACGCGGCAAATCAAATTTAATTCAATGCGAAAAGAGTAAAAACAAAAACACGAAAAACAAAATAAAAAAGTACTTGCGTGTAAAGTAGCCGCAACCAAGCTGAATCATGAGAATAACAGCAAAACGAAAAAATAAATAAATTTAAAAAAAGTATAATCGAATTTAAATGAAAACGAAATGCCACACGCGTTTGCACGCGGCGACAGTGTGCGCCGCAGCCGACAAGGAAACGGCCTATTTGCAACCTGTTCGCCACACACAAATTCAGCAGATAAAAGAGATAGACAGCCAAAAAGATACACATTCGTTGAGGAAAGTTCGGGAAGCGGCAAGGGCGCGGAGTGATAAGGTGCGATGAGACGAGGCGAAACGCGATTGACGGTCTAAAGTGGCTGCGCCATGCAGACTGGCTGTTGTTGATTGGATTTTTGAATGACTTTCGATTGGCCACCGCGGACCGATGCGTCTGCCGTTATTGCCTTTGGGTTCACAACGTTAGTGCTGTTTGTAAGTGGTATGCCGAAATGGGGCAATTACTTTTTTTGGTTGTGTATTGCCGCTGTCGAGCAACTTAGTACACAAAAAGCACAGCTAATACTATGCGGCATTGCGTGCCGGCTGCGGCGCGTAATATTATGCATTGGTGTCGCAGTCGGTGGCAGCGAACGCGGATGCGTAGCGCGCATATATAAGTACAGAGGCGCATGCGAAAAAGGAAAAAACAAGAAAAAAAACGCGCCAGGAAAGCAAAACAGTAGTAAAAATCGCAAATGAATGATCGGCGCGAAGTGGCAAACGGAATTTAACATATAAATTTGGCATTTTAGAATCGCTTTGGGCGAACCTGTTCGCCGTGGCCGCTTTTCACCTACTCAACACATGCACAGCTACTTTTTCGCGCTATTTTGCTGTTTTTGTTTTTGTTTCTACGTACATATGTACATTAACATTCAGGATCGCAATCAATGAGAATTGAGGAATTCGAAGCATTGAAGATGTCTGCTGTGGCTGTCGCTGTTCGTGCGGGCACTGGTGGCAGTGTTATTGCCATTTTCCGTTTCCCAAAATGTTGCTGATGTACGAGTAGTTTCGTTTTCTATCTGCCTTACAGCTTCACACACACGCACACGCACACGCGCATACATATTTTCGGTTTTGTCCATCATTGATTATATTGTTGGGGTGAAAGTTGTTTACTTTTGTTAGTTAGTTGGCTGATTTCAGGGAAATGATTGCTATCGCGCCACATTCTATGTGTGTGTGTGCAGTGTATGCGTGATTGCGTTTGTACGAAAAAGAAAATCTCTGATCCAGTTACGGAGGATAATAATGCGACATGGATATCTATCAGTTGTGGTTGAGATTTATTTCAAAGTGGTCAGATGTTTATTTCGAAATGAGATTTAAAATTATTTTTGGTCCAAATCATATTTTTTTAATTCTTCATAGAAAAAGTCCAAGTATTGAAATAGCACTTGCCAAATATAAAATTTTATATACATATTCACTTAATGCTACGTTCAGATATGCGCCTGAATGGAGGCAATTCAGTTTGTAATTGAGCTACCGACGGCTTTCGCGTCCACTCGCGTACGTCATTAAGTTATATAACTCAATTAGCATCATAATTCAATATTAAAAGGTTTGCTTAGTAAACAATTTTCTTCCTCCATCTTGACAATTCGGCTCCTTTAGTGAGGTGAAAAGGTTGATGTACCACTCTGGCCCTCCTCAAGTAGCACTAAAGCGCCGTTTTGATGCCATTATGAGACTTCCATTGGGCCGATATCAACAGCCAACCAGAGCTGTTAATGTAATGAAGAAGATTGAAGGGATTTCGGTTGGCCCACTGCCCCAGTGTGTTGAAGAAAGGAACACCCAATGAACTTAATCATCTAGCTGCCAAATCCGGACATTTACAGGGAGCCCGCTGGAGTTTCTGAGTCCTCCGTCTATTGTATTGGACCAAAAGGTTTTCGTAACAGCACATGAAGAAATGGAGCTTCATCTTTTCTACGCTTTCTTGAGAAATAAATTGAGCAGTTGAGTGATATTATAGCCCTTTCGAAGAACTTCTCACCAAATCAAGATTTGCAGGAGTAGAAAGCTAAACTGGCCTTCGTTACCCGATTTTCAATGTGTAGCTTCCAATGGAGTTTGGAGTCAAGTATAACTCCACGAAACGTAAATTCGGATACCTAACTTCGGATGCGCTTACAAGCACGAACTTGCTCAGGGGTGCGGTATGCCCAGCCCCAGTTTCACTCAGGATATCATGGAGTATTTCTTTGGGCCAAATATTGCTTGCCATGGTAACGTGCAAACCTTTGGTAACGTGCAAACTGATGAAACTGAGTGGCCTTCGTCTAAGTGACACATCAGTGGAGAGTTTAAAAAAACGTTATTTTCTATGTTGAGGTGATTTTAAAGAAATTCACGATTTGCAACGATTTCCCACAGAGAGAAGAGCTGGACAGTCTCCTCGAGAAAATGTTTTGGCGCGCGTTCGATTCTTTTAATGACCGCATGGTCTCCAAATAAAGACATAATTAGCTTTCATTTGGACCAAATTCAATGAAATTTCACGAATTGTTAAACAATATTAACTTATTACATATCTAAAAAATCAATGAATAAAATTTCCATTAGTTTCAATAACTTCCTCGATCAGATAACTTCACAAGTACAGCCCAACAATGGAGGTTTGAATATTAATGGCTTCCTCTTGAGACTTGATGAAATAAGACTTGGTCAAATGCTGATTTGGGCAAATTAAAGTTTTAATCGCAAAGCTCAGTTTTGTATTGACCGCACACTCAAAAATTTTAGAAATAACTATAACTTCTAATGCCATTTTTTTTTGGCGTTGATTCTAAGCACCGACAGGTGGGTATTCCTGTTACTTAAGACTAATAGCGGTAGGCTAATCATCTACCCTGTCAGAAATCAAATAGATTAACGAAACCAACGCAAGACCAGTCTTGTCGAGGCCCTATGCTTTCGAGAGGAGTGAACAAGGAAAAAAAATATGTACATATATAATTCATATTTTTTGTTTTATTAGCACACTTTAAAATTTATTCTAATAACTGCTATGGTATTTATTTAAAGTCATTGCAGAACAGAAGAATAAACCTACCTTTGTCTTTCATTTTTGATTTTATCAGAGTTGCTGTAGACTGTCCGGTGCTTCGTGAGAGGATTTTATTTAATATTCCGTTTCGAGTTCTGCGTAGTTCGGAGTTCTTTTATGTTGATCTCTTGAAATCTCTGCTCGAACGCTTCTATTACTAGATCTATTTAATAAAACCTTTAAATTCATGTTTCATGCTTACTTGTACCTTTTTTTATTGTTAACCTTAAAATATGTCTATTTAGCCTATATGAATTTATTATATTCATCGATTTAATAAATAAAAATATATAAATACATAAAAAGAAAATTTTGAGAGACCATTTGTATCTCTGCGTATATATGCCGTTGGGTCTCAAACCGATTATAATTTTCAAATAATAAAATTAATGTGACACTGAAGGAGAATTTCGTATCGAGTAAAACTCCAAGATCTTTTAATCCCCTATACATTTTTTAGTAGTATACATTATGAGAAATGGTGTAGGATGTGTTAAAAATGTACTGACGCCTCGAAAATGTTAAATTAAATTCTTTTTTTTAATATTCAAACACAAACGCGACGTCATGAACCATTGATGAAGATTGTTCAAGTCGAGTTGAAGTTTCTGAGCATCCACTGAGTGCTTAACAGATCAAATCTTTACATTTTCCGCGAAGAGCAAAAAATTGGCAAAGGCGAAAACACCAACTGTTCGTCAAATATGACTTAAGCCATTGCGGAAAGTTGGAGTGAAAGCCTAAGCAAGCTAACTTGTTTATTAGAATCTCGGGGGACACTATGTCAAATGCCTAGACGTCTGTGTAAATGCACACAACTTGAAGTCATTTGGGAAACGATGGCATACGAGGGGGGTTCAATAAGTACCCGCGTTACAAATGAAGTCAACATTTAAAAAAAAAAAATTTTTTTTTTATTTTTCAACATAGCTCCTTTTTAAAAAGATACACTTCCCCCAAAGCTCCGACCATTTTTTGAACCCCTGCAAAAAATAAATTTGCCGAATTCTCTAAAACACGTCTCTGTCTCGGCGATGACTTCCGCGTTTGAACTAAATTTTTTTTGCTGCGAGCCATTTTTTTATGTTAGGGAACAAGAAAAAGTCGAAGGGAACCAGATCGGCTTAATACGGGGGCTGCGGCAGCAATTCGTAACGCAATTCATGCAGTTAGCGACGACAACATCGGACGAATGTGTTCGTGCGTTGTCGTGGTGGAACAGCACCTTCTTTTTTGCCACTGTAGATCGTTCTTCCTTTTTTTAAAAAATCCATGAAGATGACGTCGTTCGCATCCCAAAAAATCATCGCCATGGCCATTTTGGCCAATAAGACTGTCTTCGCCTTCTTTGGAGCAGATTCACCGTGAGAATTCCATTGTTTTGATTGTTGCTTAGTTTCTGGTGTGTAATGATGAGTCCACCGATGACAACTCGATGCAAAAATTCCTTCGGATCTCGCTTAAATTGTCCCAAACTCTGCTTCGAAGTTAACAACCGCATCCGCTTGTTGACAATTTTTTCATCGCCAATTCATCATGTAAAATATTATTTGCCGTTCCGGTCGGCATACCTATGGTCTCTACTTCGCGCACTTTCGTTCGTGATCAGCGAGAATTTTGTTGTGGACTTTTTGAATGATCTCCTCGGTAACCACATCTGTCGAATGTCCTGCGCGCTCCCCACCAAAAACGGACCTTCGCCCACGTTTAAATTCGTTGAACCAATATCTAACTGTGGTCATAGATGGCGAAGCGTCTTTATAAACAGCTTCGAACTTTGCTTTTATGTCCTTGCATTTTTTCCCATCGATGATGCTCTTTTTCCGTCTTAGCGAAAATCACGAAATACGTCGTACTCGAATAGCTGCCAAATCCAAACTAACTTATCGTCGTTTAATAGATGGCAGCACACGATACTAACACCAACTACCCTCAGGATCGCCATGGGCACTCATTGAGCGTAGCAAAAATAAAGCGGAGAAATAAATGTTGTCCTTTACAATGCATTCCAATAGTTTAGAGTTGCTTGATTGCTTTAAAAGCTTTCGCTTTTAAAATAAGGCGTGATGGTTGTAAATGTCCATTAATGTGAAAAGTGCCCGTATATAAAGATTTGTTAAAAATAATCTCAATAGGAATTACCAACGCTGGATGATTCTTGTGCAAAATAGCTGAAAAACCGTCAGCATCTGTATGTGACGAAGGTTTAAGAGAAAGCATTACCTTAAAAATGCCATCAGATCAGAAGTGCAAGTTGCCAATTATTTAGAAATGAAAATACCTCAGGTGAAAGGTCAAGTGGCGCCCCTCATCAGCCGAGACATAATTTGAAATACAAAAATCTGCAAATAAGTCAGCTGCTTCGGTAGGTATATTTGCAATTTTATCATCCAATACCACCAAAGCAGGTGCTTGTTACTAAGTTCTTTGTAGTCTATGAGAAATTTTGTTTTTCTAGCCTTACTGAATTAATAATTGAATGACAAGTTGCTTATATAAGAGTTAAGAAAGAAATTAATTTTTTAATAACCCACCTTGGAAAAAGGCAGGAATAGAGGTTCTGTTTTTGATCAGGGCGATAAGATAATTATATAGTTTCTAGATTTGTGGTATTGGCAGGAGTTTAGAGTTGTCATTGACAATTTTACCATTTGCTGTTAATAGAAAGCACTGCCCAACAACAACAACTCAATACAAATGCTAGCCATATAATTTTCCATTAAGCACTTGCGCCAATCCAAATCCAATGCACTTCAAGCCGTCACCTACCGCCAGCAACTGATCGCATATATGAGTGTGTGTGTGTTTTGCTACAGACTCGATGTGTTGATGAGCAAGTGATGCATTGATGTCGTGCAAGTGCGCATGCGCAAATGTGTGACTACGTGCATGTGAGTGACTGTCTTTCGCAGTAAACGAGCCACAAACAGCATAATTGTTACCTTCAGCCGCAATCGCTCAGAGCAGACGGAAATTTCCCAAATGGGTAATGGAGAAAAGTGTCGATCGCTATTATTGAATTTGTATATACGTAAGTAAGTTGTGTGTATGCACATACACTCGAATGCTGCGGCCGACATAACCATTAAATTGTAGCTCCGGCAGTGCATACACTACGCATGGGCAATAATTCTGCGCCAGCAACTTCAGACATCTTCTCTGATTTCCATTCAAGCATATTTGTTGTGTTTTTTTTATCCAAGTGCAGAAGCTGGTACCTTATATGGTTGGTGATATTGATGTTACTGTGCACATATGTACACACACATACACATATAATTTACTCACATTTCTATGTAAGCATCTCCACATTCACAAAAACGAATTGCTGCTGTTGATGATGATGATGGATTGGTATACATCAGCAATAACCAGCAATGCCATGCCATGCCAGCAACAAGTTTGACCCGTAGCTTTATTGTCACCATTAAAGTAAAAGAAAATCTGCCAACAATCATTGCCGGGAAGCAACCAAATACATAGCAATGAAAGAAAATTATTTTGCAACGCAAAAAAACAAAAGCAAAAACCAAGTGGTCAACAAACCCAGAAATAGATTTGCACAAAAAAACACATAGAAATATATGCCAACGAGTTGCTGACACCTTTTGCACGACTGCCTCATTCCCCTTGAACCGCTTGGCTAAACGTTTTTCTGCATATCACCAATCGAAGACAAGTTTTCTAGCCTTGAACTCAATTTGCGCTTTGCCCGGCATGGAACTGTCCGCACAGTCAGCTATGGAGTGGCCAGCAAGAACAGGTGTCATCATCATCGCTGATACGTACCTGTGATGATTATAGTGAAAAAGGGAAATTGGTACACTTTTTCCAAGCGTTCTAAAAATCAAGCAACAGCATAGCACATCCCGTTCATTGATGATGCATTTATTGGTATGCGCTTAGTTTATTGTAGTGGCCCATAATGGACTTATGCAATTCGGTCGGTTGGTCTGCTCAGTAGTGGAGTTCTTAGTAACTGGGACAATGAAGAACCGTTGGAAGCTTGCGGTTCTGCCGATTGTTAATGTGTTATTGATAATTGCTAAACTGTGACTTCATTACATACAAAAATGTAATTGTATTCGTCTAGCAAGGCCATGCAACAGTTAAAAATGATATAGCATGCGCTATGCGCTTCTATTTAGCTAATTAGAGAATTTTAATTTTCCTCCGCTTAATTGACGGTATGATCGCCTAAGCGATTGAGCCTTATTCAAGAGAACGCGTCAGTTGTTTATTCCATTTCGTGCGTAAGCAAATCCTAAGTGCGGTGAAGTCCATCTCCACTTGGTCTTCCTGCCGCAGAAGAGGCCCTTCACTTCATTGTGCCCCCATTAGGAGGTACCGTTTTGAAATTTTCAGGGATACAGAGTGCGCATCTATCCGTACGACCTGATCTGGCCAGTGGTCTTGAACGTAAGCAACTATTCTTGTTATTTAAGATGCTCAACCAACTCTCCTTATGAGACGTCTGAAAGGTATCCATAAAACCCTTCAGTGAATTTGATTCCAGTCTCCAGGTGCTACAATGCGCAAAGGCTTTCTTCTTCCGCAGAATCTTTCTTTCGAAGACAGACACTAAGGATCACTTTATTGAATGTTGCTATTCATGCAAGCTGCTGTTGCAAGCAAATGACAAAAACGAGAGAATTGGCTTAGGAGAGGTTAAGTTAACTTCTCCAATCATTCCTGATCTCACATACACCAAAATTTGCGTTAGGTTTGGCAGGATTGTATAGAGGCTTTAGATCTAATTCGTGATGCAAAGCGAGTCTCTGAACGATTTAGTTATGAAGTCACAATATCAGTTACAGAGTGGAGAACTCACACTCTAAAGATCCTCGCGATTTGAGAGACCTTTTCCAATTCCCAAAGACATTTAGTCTTGTTGTACTTAAGTTTACGTCTCAGTTTTGTGGGGATACCAAATTCAGACATGGTTACAAATGTACATATATGGAAAAAAGCTCGATGAGTTGTGTTTTCTTAGGATCGTTTTATCACCGGACCACTCCAAGCAAACGTAACCGCATTCGAAGAAGCAGCGTACTAATAGTCAAGAAAGTACGAATTTACAATCAAGAAAGCTAAGAAAGTAAGTACTTACTCCGACAGCCAAGCGGCAATTAGGGCCCTCGTGTCAATGATGGTGCATTCGAAACTTATCAGGGAATGCATGGCTTCACTTTCGATTGCATTCGAATTTTTTAACTTAAGGCTCATCTGGGTTCCTAGTCACAGCGACATTGCGGGAACTGTGAGGCGAATGAGTGACCAGACAAGGGACATGTGAGGTAATGTCCCCGCGAAGGGAGAGGATTTGGATCCCTGCAGTCTGCTCTTGGAAAGATAGGCTTCGCGCCAACTCAGCGAGCGCTGAGCAGGTACACAAACTTGTAAAGTCGCGAAATCTATCTGGATCCATCAAGTTGCCAAAATCTCAGCTGTCGAACTTCTTGCGTTTTCTCACGGAACACTACTTCTCACAGAACTTACTTCTTTGCTACGCCTACTGATATAGTAGACCTTGAAATTAAAAATCTGATGAGCTTCATCAGCAGCATAAAAGGGTAGACGCAACCGCAGCACAGTCATCGCTCATAATCCATACCACCAACCTCCTTTCGTCCCATCGGTCTTCCTCCACCTTATCACAAAGCGCGAATTCGTTTTCTTCGTCCAAGTATGCCCACTCCTTGGGCAACCATTTAAATCCAACCTAACGGCAGCCGCCGTAGCCAAATGGTTTGGTGCGTGACTACCATTCGGAATTCACAGAGAGAACGTAGGTTCAAATCTCGGTGAAACATTAAAATTAAAGAAAAACATTGGCATACCTCAGAGTATATATCTGCCCTGAAAAAGCTCCTCATAAAAAATATCTGCCGTTCGGAGTCGGCTTGAAACTGTAGGTCTCTCCATTTGTAGAACAACATCAAGGCGCACACCACAAATAGGAGAAGGAGCCCGGCCAAACATCCAAAAAGGGTGTACGCGCCAATTATATATCTATATACATATATGTAACCTAAGGCTTGTCATATTGCGAATATCAATTTAATGGGTAATTTATCAAGTCTCAATTGCTGACTGTCTCCCATCGAACGCGTCCTCAGGCGGTGGATCGGGGAAGGCGCGGCATCATTTAGGGTAAGTGGGAAATAAAATACCACTCGCGAAGCAAACATCCGCGGAGACCAACACCCAAGTTAGGGTAGGAAGGCTAGCAATCTATCTCATATAAATATATAAATTATCAGATTTGAAGCCAAAATGCTCAGGCTCAACCAATGCGATCTTTCAAAAAATACGCTGGTGAAACCTTAAATCCAGTATTCAGAAAATCAAGTCCATAGTAATTTTTTTAGCCTGAAAGATTTTTTTTTCTGGATTGAGTGAGTGGATCGCATTTCAGTTCTTATCTGCAGGCATGCGCGTGCTCATGTTTCGCATAGCCGCGTCATCAGTTCGTCGGCTTGGCAGTATTTTTGTTCATCAGCAGCTTAATTGATATACGAGAGTCGTCTTATTCAGGTAGTGGAGCGCCAATCCCATCTAAGTGAAATCCTAATAATTATCAGCCGGGACAAATCTTGCGTTTTTTCTTTTAACAAATCCATCTTTCTGTCTTACTTGTATTTTCTACGTTCGCGTTCTGAGTCGATTGGACATCATTCTCAATAAACCTAAGTTTACGCACTCTTAAATTAGTTGGTTGTAGCGTCCTTAAGAAAGTTTTTAAGTGGGGTATATATGCATATATGTATAACCAGACCTTCAGGTATGTCTCCAGTATATGCAGACGTTTCGTTTCTAGTACAGCGATTTTTCGTTATGTGATCCAAGTATTTTCGATATGGTCTTTAATTTATTATAGGTACTTTATTTCCAGGCTTGAGTAAATTCATCATTTTTAAATTTATTCAATGTGGAAAATATTGTTGTAGGGTTTTTTTTAAGTAAAAAGTCTTCGGTTAGTTTTAACATTTTTATAATTTTGTTTTATTTTTTAGGAAAACATTTTTGTTTTATAAACAAATATTTAAGAAAAGTTTAAAAAAACGTTAACTTAAAAAAAATCTGCTACAATATATAAGTACAGGGTGGGCCATATAGCGTTTGCTTTTTGAACCACCTATTTTTTTGAGAATGGTAACACAAATGACATGTCAAAAGTGTTCATAATTTACTTAAAGGTTTGACATTTACGAAATGGGACACTATACGCTTGAACAAAATTGGGAAATATTGAAAACCTATTTCCAAAGTGGTGAGTCTTCTTCTTCTTCCGCGGTTTTTTGTTTTTTGTTTCCAAAAATTGAAGAGGATGACATGAACTACATTTGGTTTCAACAGGAAGGTGCAACTTGTCACACTGCCAAAGTTTCACTCGAACTTTTGGCTACCGTTTTTGAATTCCGATATCAATTGGCCGCCTCGGAGCTGTGATTTAAGCCCGTTGGACTATTTTTTGTGGGGAGCCGTTAGGGACAATGATATGCGAACCATCCAGAGACGATTGATGCTTTAAAACACGAAATCGAAGTTGCCATTCATGAAATTGGAGCCCAAACAATCGAAAATGTGCTTCAAAATTGGGTTGATCGAATGGCCTACTGTAAAGCCAGTCGTGGCAGTTATTTGAACGAAATTATTTTTCAATCTTCAAAATAAAAAAAAGTTTGAAAAAATATTAATTAATTTTTTTTTATAGCCGATTCAAAAAGCAAATTTTACATGGCCCATCCTATATTTGGCGTTCTCCGCGAATTCCTCGAGGCAGGAGAAACTATCGACTGCCAACCGGTTCCGCATACCGAGAGCTTTTCTCCTTCTGACTCCATGATGGGAGTCACCGTGTAGCTGCATTTATTGAGGACGTGTCCTGTTGAACACAGAGAACGTCAAAGTTGCTGTCATCTCAACACAGATTAGGCGTTTCTCGGCAAGACCGAGGAAGAAAACGAGAAGGGATCCAGTGGATATTTGATTTTGTAATGCCCATCTTATTTAGCGGAGGAAATATTTAGTTTACAAATTAAACCAGCTGACCACAGGCACTGTTATAGAAGGCACATAACTTTAATAAAAATCATAATTCATATCTGACTTCAACTGAGCGGTCAAGCCTGGTCTGTCTGATGTTGAGGTGTTGTTAGGAGAATTTTCGAAACCTATTTGACTGGTTATACATTTTCCGTTCTTTAATAATGTAAATATGTATGCAATATTTAGTGAATTCTAAGGACAACTCAATTCAATGATAACGAACAACTGAAACAACTGCATCTCATCTTCTACAGATTGCGCTTGCAGATGACGTTGACGTCGTCAAAGCCATCACTGGCACAGAAGAAATTTCCGAGCATGACAACGAAGTAGATCAAGTGGCGCTGGAATCTGAAGCTGAGCCTCAACAACCTCCAAAGGTGCTATATCAGCACAATATACAACAGCAACAGCCGGGACCAGCACGAAGTAAGTTGACGCTAATCACATAAAAAAGTGAGTAAATAATTTGTTCCTCGTACGCTTATCTTCCTCTTTAGGCAACCATCAGAGCATACCGTTGAGCCTTGGACAGCCTTTTGGCCCACCACCGCCACCTGCACAGCTGGCTTATCAAGGCCCACCACCACCATTACCACCACAACGACCGCCACCACCGCAAGTGCATGCGCCTCAAGTGCTGCCCGATTTGACGGTTGGTGCCTCAAGCAACAATGAAATTTGGTCTTCCCCCGTGCAGGACATGCCCAAGATTATCTCATTGGATGTGAAATGCGAGAAGAATGGCATGAAAGTGTTTGTGAAATTCGATAAACCCTTCTACGGTATTGTCTTCTCAAAGGGACACTACAGTAACATGAATTGTGTGCATTTACCTTCAGGGCTGGGACGTACATCGGCCACTTTCGATATTGGTTTGCATGAGTGCGGCACTTCGGGAAATACCGAGAATGGATTGTATGGCTATGGACATGAGTCTGGTTCGGGCACTTATTTCGAGAATATCATAGTCATACAATATGACCCACAAGTGCAAGAGGTGTGGGATCAAGCGCGTAAGCTGCGTTGCACTTGGCACGATCAATACGAGAAGAGTGTGACATTCCGTCCATTCCCCGTCGATATGTTGGATGTGGTGCGTGCAGACTTCGCTGGTGACAATGTTGGTTGTTGGATGCAAATACAAGTTGGCAAAGGACCATGGGCCTCTGAGGTGTCTGGGCTGGTGAAGATCGGCCAAACGATGACCATGGTGTTAGCTATCAAGGATGATGACTCTAAGTTCGATATGCTGGTACGGAATTGTGTGGCACATGATGGCAAGCGCGCACCCATACAATTGGTGGATCAACGCGGTTGCGTCACACGACCGAAATTAATGTCACGTTTCACGAAAATTAAGAACTTTGGTGCATCGGCTTCTGTGCTCTCATATGCGCACTTCCAAGCATTCAAGTTTCCCGACTCGATGGAAGTACACTTCCAATGTACAATACAAATCTGTCGCTATCAATGCCCCGATCAGTGTTCTGAGCCCAACCTGCAAGAGGTGCATCACTTACAAGTCGGCCCGGAGTCACAGTATGGACCACCACCACCACAATTGCACGTCGACACCTACCATGTGAGCAGCGGCATTGGCAAGCGGCGTGATGAGCGACGCGTACAGCGTCGTACACGTGCCGTTGATCCCGAACAGGAAGTGGGCCTCAATCGTATTATCAAGGTAGTCTCTTCCGGGGATCTCACTTTTGCCATTGACGACCAGGCGAATGGCACAGTATCGGCTGCACCACAAACAATGGTCTTTCCTGCGCGCGAAGACGGACTCATCTGCATGACGACGCCCGGCTTTGCGATTACATTGATTATTCTACTCGGCATCCTAATAACTTCCTGCCTACTATCAGCCGTGCTCTATGTACGTTTGCGGCCGTTCTCCACATTCGCTCACTCGGAGAAGGAACGTGCCGTAGCCTATACGAATCCACAACTAGCCGGTGCTATGCCTGTCATTCAAATACCGGGACCCTCGTCAGCCATTGCCCAGGGTACGCTCACCAAATCACGAACGCACACATGAACAACAAGTGGTGCATAGAAACCCTACTACGGATACAAATTGGACTCGGTATGACGAGGTTACTTTCATATAAATGCAATGAGCGCCAACGGCATATAGCGAATACGCCGTTCCGATGCGAAATGAATGCATGCCGCATTGGACGGGTACTGGAATTGTCGCTACAACACACATTCACATTGGTCTTCTCTGTTGTTTGGAAACGCCCTTAGGGCAAGCGGCTAGTTAAGGTATGAGCATGGGGTCTGAGGACTGCATGTAGAGTAGTGTAATTTTAGCTTGTAATTACTGTATTTCATCACTTTTACGAAATAATGTACTCATGTATTTATTCGACGGTTCAAAAGTAAGGAATCAGAATATTTGTATGTTGTTAAAATTGAGAATTTTTTGGACGAGCCTTTCGAGTCTGTTTGGGCCTTCTGTATTGGTGGCAGTTTAGCGCTTACAATGTTAGTTATAGTTAAACGAAAATATACAAAGGAAGTTTAGTTGCTAAGTTTATAATATTTAAATAGATGAACAATCTAAAGGTGTATACAGTTAAACCCGGTGCTAAGCCATATTCAAAGTTCAAATGCATCCAAGCGACCTTTGTACAAAGTCTACATTGACTCGGTATAGCCTATGGTTCGATTTACTTAGTTCAACGAGGTATTTAGATGTGTCTATTGGAAACAGTTGAGTGAGTTCAGTAAAAATCTATTATTGCTAAATGAAAAATTGTAAGCAACAATAAATGAGTGATATTGAATTTGGAAAAATTTATCTTGGTTGAGTTAATTTTCAGTGGATTTTCACTTCGATGCATACGTTTTTTTAGATAAGTTCAATTTAGCGCAAATTCAGCTGGTGCAAATGAATTCAGCGCAATTTTGACGCATGAAATTGCGCATTCAGCTCAATCTTATTCTTTACGACGCCTTGAGAGTGTATTCAGCTCTTGTGTTATCAAATAAAAAATCTGTGTTTGACAGAATTCCAATAAAGCGTAGTCGAAATTCAACCGTTAACCATTTAATTTAAACCATATTTCTTCAGCTGTTCATTCAGCTGCTTTTTTTTTAAATTCAGCCAGTTTGCTTTAATTCAGCTAGAGCTCTACGTTATTCAGCACAAGTTTAAGGCAAATTTAATTTTTTACTTACTTGATTGATAATTAAATAGATCCTATTCAGTTTGGGTTTATTCAGCACGCTTTTATTGACTCAATTTAAAGGAACATTTATTAAAATCTAGGAAAGGCACTTTTTCATTCAGCTCGATTCTGTTTTGTACTCGGTACTCGTACAACGCCATTTACCTCTTTTAAATAATGCTTTACTTTGCCTACATTTTTTTACAAAGCTTAAATGTATTAAGATTTTTGTAGACTCTACAAAATAAATCAAAAAATTGTTAAACAAGAAACAAGAAACAAATAGAAACAATAAAAAATAAATAGCACACAAACGACAAATACAAAGCTATGAAATATTGCTATACATAACTACACTTAAAAGCTTGAATTAGTCACTAAATATTTTAAGTGCGTTCATTAGTTGTAGAAATGTTAAAATTAAATAAAAAAGAAAACACAAACAAATAAAAATATTATGTCATAAAGAAAATAGACTACAAATAAAGAAAAAAATATATATATATATATTTGTATTTGTATTTATCAATTAACTAAAATAAAGTTTTCTATTTTTTGTTTCGCTGTAGTTTCTTTGACTGAAAAACCTTTTGCAAACGTTATTTATCCACAACAACTTAGTTAATTTATTTTATAAATATTTAATAACTTATTTAATTGCATAATTTATTTATTTATTTATTTATTAACGCAAGTTCATGCGCATGAAATCTTGAATGTACAATGTTTACCATAAACGAAATTTTTATTTACTTATTTATTTGTATTCTTGAAAGAAATTCAATAAATATTTTCCCTATAAAAATGCGCGAGTATTTAATCTCTTTTTGTTTTTGTTAATCTTTTGCTGATTGATGCCCTATGCACCACTTGAAGTTAAAGGAAAAGGAATAAGTTTCGGGCGCCGTAGTTAAATGGGTTGGTGCGTGACTACCATTCGGAATTCAGAGAGAACGTAGGTTTGAATCTCGGTGACAGACCAAAAATGAAGAAAAAAAGTTTTTTCTAATAGCGGTCGCCCCTCGGCAGACAATGGCAAACCTCCGAGTGTATTTCTGCCATGAAAAAGCTCCTCATAAGAAATATCTGCCGTTCGGAGTCGGTGTCAAGCTGTAGGTCCCTTAATTTGTGGGACGCACGCCACAAATAAGAGGAGGAGCTCGGCCAAATACCCAAAAAGGGTATACGCGCCAATTATATATAAAGGGTGTTCCAATAAGAAGTGTTATTCCCGTAAAAGATTAATGGTTTCGTTGCTTGTGTGGCACGTAGCGCCGTCTTGTTGAAAATAAGCGTTGTCCAGATCAATACCATCCAATTCCGGCCATAAAAAATCATTAATCAGCTCTCGATAGCGCAATCCATTCACGGTAACTGTTGCTCCAGCTTCATTTTCGAAAAAGTAAGGTCCAATGACTCCACCGGACCATAAACCGCACCAAACAGTCACAGGTTGAGGATAGAGAGAGTTTTCAAGAATAACTATTGGATTTTCTGAGCCCCAGATCCGACTATTTTGCTTGTGGGCCTCATCACTCAGATGATGGAATTCCGGATCATTTTCATGCATTTCAACGACCCAATCAGCAAAGACACGACGTTGTTGATGATCGTCCGGCTTGAGTTTTTGTGTTAACTAGACTTTATAAGCCTTAAGACCCAAATCTTTATGCAAAGAATGACGACGAATGGGCAAACCTGGGGTTTCTTCAACACTTTTGGCTACAACAGCAATATTTTCTGCTGTTCTTGAGTGACGTGCACGGGTTTTATTCTTCACATCACTAACTTGTCCCAACAGCTCGAATTTTTTCACCAATTTCCAAGGTGCTTTACGATGACCCAAAAATGTTCGAGTTTTACGAACCGTCTCTGCCAAATTTTCACCATTTTTATAGTGAATTTTAATAATTTCAATGCGTTGTTTAGGCGTGTTTCGTTCCATTTTTATTAATGGTTATGTTGCGCATCTGGTGAGATCAGAAGGGTGTCTTCTATTATGAACTCCTTAAACCATCTGAAACCATCACAGGCGATCGTTACGGACTGGAGCTAATGCGTTTGAATCGAGCTCTCAAAGAAAAACGGAAAAGGCCGGAATGGGACGGTAGACATGACAAACTGATTTTGCTGCATGACAACGCCAGGCCACAGGTTGCTAAATCGGTCCAGAAATATTTAGAGGGACTGAATTGGGAAATTTTAGCCCACCCGCCGTATTTCCCAGACATTGCACCTTCGGATTACCTGTTCGGATCTGTTCCGATCAATGCAGTCAGCTTTTATTGGAGGGCGGTTCGCTTCTTGCGAGAGCATCGCAAACTGGCTGAATGCATGGATCAAGTCAAAGGAGCTCGAATTTTTCGCCAGAGGAATCCGTATGCTGCCTGAAAGATGGAGTAAAGTTGTAGCTTCCAATGGCACATACTTCACATAATATCATTTATAAATTAACTGCTTAAATAGTTCGTAACTTTGGCTATGAAAGGACGAAAATTTATTTTCGTGCCCAATAGTTTCGGGGAAAAGAAGGCCATTACTTTTATTTTTTATTTTGCGCAAACGGCTTAACGCTATTGGGTTGGGGAATAAGTTCACAGCGTTTTTATAATTTTTTTTATTCAAAAACGATTTGTTTGTTGTCTAGCATATAATAAATGAATCCTTTATCACAATGTTTCCTTAAAAAGAAGATTGGGATAACGGCACTATTGAAAATAAAAATGAAATAACTACCTATATACAGTGGCTCAATAGAGAATTCGGACACTCAAGTGATAAGGCAATTTATGCTTAAACTTAAAAGGCGATTTAACTGGTCTGGGAAAATAAAGCGCCTAAAACCATGCTATATTTTATGTATGTGAGCGCAGTCCTATCGACGTACTTTTCAGTTGTCGTTAAAGCAGTTTATTTTCATTTGAAAGCAAGGAATAAATTTAACGCCGTTTACGGCGAATTTTTCACTTTTAAAATAACTGCACTACTATTTAGGAACAGTGGTCATACAATTATTCGTAGACTCACAGTTTATAAACAGATACACCTGATACTTAGCACGATTTATAGAAATTAAAAAAAATTTGGACATATTCGTAAAAAATAACGCAAAATTGCATTTTTTGAGCTGCGAACTTTGCAGAATATCTAATGCTAGGCTTGAATCTCGTAGTTCACCATAGGTCGCCATACTTTTACTACTAAAATAAAAACAAACAAAAAATTTCCTTACTGTATTGACCTCAGGCGAAACAGAAAAAAGCAGTTGTCTGTAAAGTCGGTTTACTGACGATAGTTTAACGTGACAATGTCATAAGAAAATACTGATGTAATGGTTGCAATTTAAAAAACAAAATTTTAATTTTATTTGTTTGATAGATATTTTGTATGGATACAGAGGAGGAGGTAAATGGAATTGCAATGGAATAGGTCAAGTTACATTTACACAAACGTGAAAAATGGCGAGACATTTATCAAATTCATGAAAGATATCTTCAATTTCGATTGTGCATCAGACGTTAATAAGTCAACAACACTAAGAGGCACCATCATCGATTTGCCTTTTTCAAGACACTTTACACTCGAAACACTCCCTTTCATTTCCTACTTTTCCTATCATCGTCGTATTCTCAACAGAGAAATGGTTCATTACTATGCACAGGCATATGCAAATAAAAATATGTGAATTTATATACATATGCGCATATACATACATATATATGCTCACTCAAGTACTTGCAGTTCAAGCTAGGTAACGACGAATGAGCAAGATAACGACACATTTTTTCGTGCGTGCAGCCGGCTAAATTATAAGACGTTATCACGTCAAAAAGTGAAAGTAGAAAACGAAAATTGCCTACTGTGTTTTTAAATGCACTGAGGTGAAAACTGATGAAAACGAACAGTCGTCGCACTGCTTTAACGGCAAGCAAAAGTGTGTGAATAAGATAAGCAATATGCAAATAATAAGGCAAGTAAAACGTAGCAAGGTTTTAGGCGCGCGTTGGATGAGTTGCTAATTTTTTTCAATCTAAACTAGTCTGCTCAAATAAAACACATGTGAATATGCATATAAATTATTTTTATAATAAAGTTTCCTTTCAAAACAGTGTAAAGTAAAAAACAAAAAATATTTTCGTCACCTTTACACGTATTTTTACATATACCTATTGACGTCCAAAGCAAAATGTTCAAAATTGGCAATCGAGAAGGGAATGGAAAGAGTTCAACTGAGATGTTCAAAAAGGTTTGTTAATCAAAAAACAAAATAAAGTTTATAAAAAAAATGTCAAGAGCACAGTTTACAGTTTCGCTATCGCCTTCATCGTCAGTAGAAGTTTTCAATTTTTTGGATAGTTGAACATACAGGCTCCGGCGCTCGAAGTGTAACGAATTAAAAAGGCCCATAGATTTAGTTTGGAAAATTACTTTTATTCAATTCAAAGTAAAAAATTAGTGAAAATAATACTAAATTAAGAATCAACTTACTTTTGCTCGATATGACCACCTTTTGCGCTGATGGCCTTGAGACGGCCCAGAAACGAATCGCAAGCTGCCTGAATCTGAATTGCATGTATTTTGGCCCACTCGCGGACAATGGCTTTTTTTCAGCGCCTCGAGCCTAGTGAATCTTTTAATACGGACCTTGAACTCCAAAATGGTCCAAAGAGAATAATTCATCGGATTAGCGTTTGGGGAATATGAGACCCATTGTGAGGACGTTATGAAGTTCGGAGCGTTCTTTTTTCGCCCTTCCTGGTTCACTCGAGCTTTGTGAGACGGTGCGAGTCCTGTGGAAATGTCCATCGTGTGACATGGAAATGTTTGTTTGCCCACGACTTCAAAGCAACCTCCAGAATACTTTCCCGATAATATTTCACATTCACCTGGCGCCTGGCTCGGTTACAGAGGCGCAAACCATTACCTGTGGCGGGTGCTGCCTCCTGGTGGACAATCAATGACTCAAATTCTCGTATGAACGATCAGTCAAATAAACCCTATCGTTTTGAGAGCTTACGAATTGCTCAATTTGAAAAATTTTCTCGTCATAAAATACAATGTTCGGAAATTGACCGCTTTCGGCCAAGTGAAGCAACTCCTTCGCTCTCTCAATTATGATTTGTTGCTGTTTTGGTGTGAGATCATGCACCTTTGCATCTTGTAAGGCTTGATTTTGAGATCATTTTTCAGTATGCGGCGGATGTTACGGTCAGATATTTTCGGTTCATTCACGAGTTGGGTGGCACTTTGTCGGGGATTTCGCTCAAGTCGCTTCTTCACTTTTTGAACGATTTGACGCGACGTTGCAGTCTTTTGATGACCACCTCCATGAAGTTTCGCGATGCTACCAGTATCATTGTACCAAGTAATGGTGCGATAGCCCAAAAGTTTACTTTAAGGTGATCGAGCTCACGAACGATCGGTGGTTGTGATTTTATAGCCAAATATAATGCAATCACACTATTACGATAGAAATCCATTGCTGGTTTTCTCATTTCGCGTTTACTCTCGGCAGAATGCTTCCCCGCGCTTGTAAACAATACTCTGGACTGTCATTTAGCCAACTAACAGACAGTTGATGCCCGTGCATCTAAAGTTGGTTACACTTCGAGTGCCGGACCCTGTAAGTATCTACTCAGATGTCAGATATATAGATTTTTGAGATTTTCAATCTCAATGTCTTTCAGCGGAACCTAGCCTAAGAAATCAAGACATAAATTCAAAGCAATGCAATTGTTTGTTATTGTGGAGTTACTAAACACTGAGCTCCATAACAGTTGGTGCAATTTTGACCGGCGGGACCGGAGGCTTTTTTTAATGGCTACAAATATGTTATTCTATGCTCTATGAGAGGCTGCTAACCCCTAGTGAGAACAGTGACTAACTCATTGCCATCAGGGCCAAGCAAGGATGCCCTCAAGAGGGTGTTCCTTCTCCGCCGTTGTGGTGTTTCGTCGCAAATTCTCTCCTAACAGAGATGCAGGAGCTCGGATTTCACGTCCAAGCATATGCGGACGATGGCTCTGCGCTAACATCGGATAAATACCTAAGAAGGTTTTGTATGAAAGTGCAGAGAATGCTGGATAAAATCGATGACTGGTGCACGGGACAAGGTCTTTCCGTCAATCCGAACCAAACTATCTTAGTCTTGATCACGAGAAAATAGAAATTGGATTGACTTAGTCTTCCAGTACTGAAAGGTGTGACATTCAGTCTTGCTGATGAAGTTAAATATCTAGGAGTAATCTAGGATAAGAAACTGACTTGGAAGACATATGATTCGCTGAAGGTAGATCGTGCATTAAAGATTTTTCAACAATGCCGCAGAGCCTTTGGTAAAACCTGTGGTCGGAAACCTACTGTAGTCCTGTAGATATACACAGCACTTCTCAGACTAATCATCACTTATACCACAGACTGTAAAGAAGTGTATGATCATGCCATGAGGTGCCATCGTCGGATGATGCCCTAAATGTTATAGTTGGTTCTTCAGATACAATAGGAAGCAATAAAAGCAATCTGTAGGCTCCCTAAAAATGGTTTCTGCCACGAAAACGGAACTTCAGGACACAAAAAAATCTTTAAGATGTTATCTGAGCAGTATCTACTGTTTTTGGCACCTAAGGGCGACCTTTTACCCATAATTTCATTTGGGTAAGCAATGACGTAGTCCATAGTACATTTAAAGAAATTTTAGGCATATTTTCTTCACCGAGAATGAAATAGGTTCTGAAGCGACAGAAATAAGTATCACTACGATAAGGGAGGAACGGCAAATGTTTTCCAAATGGAAATTTTTGCCATTCTGAAGGGAGCAGAATGGATAATTCAGTGCAGTCATGCCTGTCACTAAAGACTTCAACCTGGTGTCTACTCCATCTCCTCTCAATTATCCATTCTGCTCCCTTCAGAATGGCAAATCTTAAAGATTGTTCAAGGATGTAAGAAGAAGATTAATTCCGCTGCAAGACGGAATACGCTTGTACTTATATGGGTTCCCAGACACCGCGGTGTTCAAGGGAATGAAATTGCCGATGAATTGGCCGAAGAATCGGAATCAGTTCTACAGGAATCATGATCTGGATCAGCATTTATGTTTGCAATTTACATAAAAATTGATGGTCCAGTCTGCAGAACTGCAAAGTGTTTTGTGACAACCCTGAACCTAAATATGTTGAACTTTCTTCTGAAACTTGGTAGAAAAGCGTTATGCAAATCAGACTTCTTATGTAAGACTCAGAAGATGGCTTGGAAATGTGAAGTTAGAGCTTGCAGCTCAGAAAATTGGAGTCGTATTACTTACAACGCGGCGGGTTCGTGAAGAGTTAGTGATTATGGTAGCTGACCATGATACAAAGTCGTAGCCATATATCAAATATCTGGGAGTACTTAATGACTCGAAAATTGCTTTTAAGCATCATTTACAGTCAGTCAGTGAAAAAGTCGTAAGAATAGACCAATGCCTAATATTGGCAGCCCTCGCGCAAGCATACGGAAACTTCTGTTAACATTGACAAGCTCAGTGATTATGTACACAGCACCCATCTGGGTAAACACAAAGCCATCGTACCTCCGACACATACGAGCCACATACAGATTTGGCCCCTTGAGAGTAGACAGTGCCTATTGCACTGCCTCAGATGACTCAATCCATATAATATTGGGATTGATTCCTATCGACCTTCTCGCGGTTTAGATGTGTAGGCTATATAACACCATTGGGCAGAACCTTCGAGCGCGGCTAAGAAAGAAGAAAGGCTTCAAACAATTGAAGAATGGCAGATACGCTAGGAGCCATCCGAGAAAGGTAGGTGGACCTTTAAACTGATTCCAAGCATTGCGAGGAGGATTGAAACAAAAACACGGGGACGGTTGCTTCAAAGCATACCTACACAGGTTCCATCTTGAGAACGACCCGTACTGCCCACAGTGCTCCGAAGAGCAAGAAACGGCGAGGCATATCTTGTTCCAATGCACGCGGTTCATTAATGAGCGAAATATGCTTGAGAGAGCGTTTGGTGAAAACATAAGTGAGACAAATCTTATCCCGCATATGTGCGAAAACGAGGAAAACTGGAAACTGACATGTAGAGTGTTTTTTTGTTGAGTTAAAAGCTCACACCGCGGCGTCGACCATAGGCTTTTGATGCTTCCCCTGATTTTCCTGTCTTTCTAAGGGGGGCCGGAGGTCATGAGAATGCGTAATATTCCTTCTCTTAAACTGGAGGATATTTTCAAATTTGCCAAAGAATCTGGAAAATTCTCACAGGGCTAGCTATCTCTGTCTCTGTCTCTATTCTTTCCTATCTTTTTCTCTCTGTCACTTCCGTCCTTTTTTTCAAGAGCTTTGAGTACAATAGGCGTGTTAGTCTGAGTGTTTTAGGAGTTATCATTCTCCTGGTGCTTCTTGGCTCGTCTTTTTCCAATTTTAATTTCAAGGTCAGTTGAAGTTTTACGTTTCAGCCTTCGTCGACAGTTTTCGAACTTAGAGAGACTCCTCACCCATGGATTTGAGTATGCAAGTTGTGCTAAGTAAAAAAATCACCTCTAATTTCTCCAACCCCTTCATGGGGCCCTTTTCATCCTCCCCTCGTAAATTATCGTTTTCCATATTTAAGCAATAAAAAGGAAATATTTTTTTTTTATTATTTTTACTTTATTTGTAACTTAATTTAATTAATTTGTCCATTCTCATCATAATCGTAGTGTTCAATTACAACTAAAATAATTTTAAATAAATAATATAAACTGACTTAAGAGTAAATTTGAATTTTCGTTTGTGTTGAACTTTCATTAGTGTCGATTAAATAAAACAAACTCAATTTTGACTTTTCAATTCACACTCTTCATTATATGTATGTATGTAGATGCTAAACTAAATTGAGATTTTGAATTTAATGAAAAACAAAAGAAATATTGCATGCAAGTTTCTTAACTTGCCAACTATGCAGAATAATGAACTTACAATTACTAATGAATTTTGTAAGAATTCATTTAAGAAAGTTGTATTTTGTAGAAGAAAATTACTTTAGCTATGAAATAATAGATAAATAAATAAATAACTAGGAGTTATATTGAGTTTTATATTAAATGATATTTGTAGATAATTTTACTAGTAACTAAATGCACCTAAAAGCACCGAAGTATGCAATTAAATGTATTTTGCGGAAAAAGCTCAGTGCGAGTAGGTTCTTTGTCTTCTGCTGAGTGAAAGTACACAAATAGAAGAAGAGCTACTCAAAATCCAACGTGAAATGTGTTTAATTGCGTTTACTGATGTGTGTGTGTTTATGTGTGTGTATGTGTGGTAGTTCAGTGATTTGCTATTGCAGTGCTGCCCGAAAATGTTTTGTAACAACATTAACTTCGTCTTCAACCACGTAGGAAAAGGCAAAAAGCAAAAAAAAAAAGAAATAAAATAAAAATAAAAATTAAAAAAAATAGGAAAAATACAAATATATATCCCAAAATAGGCAATCCCCTTTGAGTGTCTCTACAATTTCTTGCTTGTGTGTGCTTTCAGTCATTGACACATTGATACCATTTAGGGTCATCAGCACACGCCCCTTTCAAATTTTTCTTCAAAATATATAGTTTCATTACTAAAATTTAACTTCAAATGCGTCATTCATTTAGTCAACTTAATTTTCTCTACTGCATTTATGTCGCCCCCGCTCTCTTGCCCTTTCTCTCGCTCTTGCCCTCGCTCTCACTCTACTGCACTGTTTCGTGCGCCACCGCACTCGCTGTCGCTACGGGCACACTAATTTGTTGTCGTTGCTGTTGTTCTTGCATATGCCGCATGCGAAAGAGTCGCAGAGTCATCCAGGATGCGAATGTGCCTGGCGCCGGCATTGGTGTGTGTTTCTCAAGCGCCTCCTTCTGCAGCTGATAGCGATAGAGCAGTGAACCGGCGATCAGCGCGGATACAATTGTTGCCGAAATAACGACAATGAAAAGTATGCTGAATCCAGGCACCGGCATACAAATACCATAGACCACCTCTTCGGTTATTTTACCCTGAAATACGGTGACCGCTTCCTGTTTGGAGTCGGGCGAGAAAGCCAGATCAGCTTCGGAGATGACATCGTACAGACCGCTAACGCCGACATCTGCGCTGCGCACCTTACGATCGGCAATCACAATCGATCGTCGTCGACGTCGCTCTGTTTTTTTGTCATCACCACCACCAGATTGATTGGACTTTTGTTTCAACAATTCTTCGCTTGCATCGAGATCAATGTGATCTTCGCGTGTGCGTTTCAGTGCTTCAGCTTGGGGACGGTAAATCGGGTGCGCTGTGTCGTCGTTCGTTTTGGGCTCCAGCGATCGTGGGCCGGCCATGGGCACACCAATGCGTTTTTGCGCTTCAAATTGACGGGGTCCATGTGGGAATTTGCCACTCTTCTTCAATTCCATATACTGCGCTTCATCCAGATCGGCCAACTCCTCCTCGCCGAATAATGAATCCAGATCCGAGTCTTCGGGTTCTTCATGCACCGGTCGCGGTGATAGATTGGCATTCTTTTCATGCATATTAAACTGATCGAGTATGTTGGCAATACCACTATTGATCGATGAGAGTTGCTTGCGATTGTGTATTATGTCATCGTAGAAGATATCGTGATCGACTGCACCATCACCGCCCATACCAGCACCGCCACCTGCGCCGCCCATTGGTATGCTGCCAAGCGCCGGTTGCTGTGCGCTATGTATGCCATGCCCCATTTCCTGGCTTAGTTCGTTTTGATTTCCCAAAGCATCGTTCATCAGTACATCTTTGCGTTCGTTAACACTGCCGGTGAGCTGACAATGGTCAAGACAGCCATGACGGCAGATTTCAACTTTGCATTTGATGTGTACGCTGAGCGCATCGGGAAATTTGAAGGCATGGAAGAAGGCATACGTTATGACAGTGGCACGCTCGTCGGGAGCACGCGCCTTCAGGAAGCGTGAGATCATCTTGGGACGCAAGACGCAACCGAATTCATCAGAGAGATTGATAACATGACCAGAACCATCGGAAGCGACGCACGACTTGACGCGCATATCGAATTCACCTAGAAAAAGGAGAGAGGTAGATAATGGATTAGAAAATCTGTGGCAAATCTTGATGGGCTGTGATGAAGATTTAAAAATGTTTTGCTAAACTGCTAAGTGATTTAGTAAAGAAATAAATAAATTAAAAAACAAAAATTTTGTTTTGAACTCTTAAAAACAATTTTATTTCTCATTTATCTCCATTCTGTGGTATGACTAAGCCTACGCGTCCCACAAAACATAAACAAAAAGTTAGTATGGCACAACTGCTAAAACTTTTTATCTTATCACCGGAAATTGGTGTCTCAACGGTTAAGTTCATCGAACAATCTTAATGTGTATGTAAATTCGAATGAATTGTACTGTGCTGCTGATTATTTGTGATTGCCTGCTGAAACAAGGGTTCCATATCAACCACACGCAGACATTTATAAGATCGGCGCACGTCTGGTTCGCCAGTATCTTTCGGTGCCTCGCAAAGGTTAGTTGGCGTAGTGTAACATGCAAGTTTCGGCTTTGTTTATATTGAGCACCATCTCCTTGGCAGAGTGCTACAGAATCAGTGTGACGCCTCGCAATAGCAATGCCTTGGCAGACATAAGCGAATCGGATTTATCTTCAAATGTCGCTATCAAGGAACACATTTCAAAGCTTCCTCTCAATAACAGCAAATTAAATGTAGCCGAAAGTCTTCTAAAGCCCACAAATGAAGCAAACTCACTACCATCAGCGAACTTTGAAGAAAATCCTATCATCAACACTGAAAGTGGGTACCAATCGAACATCGTGAATAATTCGGAAGATGCCAAGTCTCCTGTGCTGTCGTTCTCTCAAATCCCAGAACTCCAGCAACCACCAAAGCAAAGTAGTCTGTTGCATTCTGCATTTGCTTCGGCCGCCGAGAAGAAAGAAAATCAAAATGAAGGCACTGATACTAACAAAAATGCACACTTCCTAAACGAGCCACACAATCAAACAGATTCGCTTTCAGCTTCGCTCGAACATAAAAACCAAAATTTATCAACACCGATATTTACTAATTTACTAATTTCTAGTTATGAAGCGAACTCGAAATTGCCACAGCCAACACAATCTTCGAGTACATCTAACAATCTTCCAGATTCATCGCTGTCGTCGAGCTCAACTAATCAAGATTCGTCGGTATTGATGCCGCTGCTGACTACAAACCAAAATCATGTAAAACTACTGGTTCTACCAAACAATGGGCCAGTTCAATCCGAGCTGTTCATCGAAAATAACCTAAGTTCACAAAATTCAACTTCTTCCACAACGAACTCAAAATTGCCACAGCTAACACAATTCCAGGGTCCATCTACAAATCTCCCAGTTCCACCACAATTTTCGAGCTCAGCTAATCAGAATTCAGCAGCACCGATAACGACATTATTTTCCATAAATCTAAATCATAACCGACCAACACCACCCGCCTCAACCAACAATGCTTCAGGTCAGTCCACGCTGCTCACTGTAAATAACCAGATTGAATTAAACTCAGCTAACGCGACGAACTCAAAGTTTCCGCAGCCACCACAACCTCAAGGTTTATGGGCAAATCTTCCAGTTCCACCACAATTTTCGAGCTTAGCTAATCAAAATTCAACACTACCAATATTACCGTTATTATCTTCAAATGAAAATCGACCAAAACCACCCGCCTCAACATACAATGTGCCTGCTCAGTCCGTGATGCTCACCGTAAATACCCAGAACCAATCGAATTCGATTTCTGCGACGAGCTCGAACTTTCCGCTACCACCGCAACCATCGAGTTCTTCCGCAAATCGTCCGGTTCCACCACAGTCGATGAGCGTCACAAAGCACCGCCCCACTCCACCATCGACTTCCACCCTATATCGCCCGGTACCGCCAGCTGCTGTCTATGCTATGAACTTCTAATCATCATACCTCGGAGTCAACGGTGCCAAATTGGCTGGTTTAAGTTATTAAGTTATAGAAAAAATGTGAATAGGTAATACCTACATAGTACGAGTGCATGGGCATGGATTGATTGGTTTTGGTCTAGTTTACTTAAGGAGAGGATTTTTAAAATAAATTATTGTGGCTTGGTACCATTAAAAAATAGAAAATATGAAAAGTGAAAAATGGATATTAAATCTTTGGATATTTCGTGAGTAAATTCTGAGACTAATTTCTTCTAAGAAAATGTATGAATGTAGCCTGTGACGGTGAACTCTATATACTTTAATGGAGCTCTGATAAAACCTTCGAATTTTATTTTATTTGCTAACTTGTATGGAAATTGTTGCAAAAACGACTTCTAAAACATCAGTAATACAATAAGATCGATTAAATATTCTCAGCATAAGTCATTGCCTTACAGCATTGGCCTGGACGCGATAATCATGTTTTTGCTGTAGCTTTTTATTTTTCTAAATTTTAGCTTAAGGGGTTAGAGGTATTTAGAATTTTCAAAAAATTGGATTTTTTTTAATTTTTTTCTTGAAAATTTGAAAAATATTGCCTGAGGCCGCTATATTGTTAATTTTGAAAATAAAAAAACTTCGATCAGGCACAAGATTATCTGTTAATAAAACTAATTTTTCTTGTCCGATTGATTTTGGATGAATCTCCAATGACTTGTGATGATCACCGCAAGCGACTTCTGGAGAAATGTAAAATTGTAAATTGTAAAATAAAGCAACTGAGAAGCAAAAAATAATTATTGAAAATCATAATTTTTTCGGGCCTCTGACTACACATAACCTATTACTTTATACTTTTTTAAGCGAACTCAACCATGTGCAGAAGCTCCTTTATTGAGTATTTGGCCGAAGAAGGAGGAGGAGCTATTTGTGATGAAATCTGGATGTTGTTCTACAAATAGAGAAGCCTAAATTTTTATGCCGCAGCCAAACAGCGTATGCAGGCTTTTCATGGTAGTTTACTAACTATTGTCTACTGAGTTTCGTGCCCACAGAGGTATACTAACCCGGACCCTACCGAATTGTAGTTATGCGTAAACTCTCATTCAGATGCAGCGATTAATCTCACTTTAATAAGTCTCTTAGGATTTAGAGTATCTGCTTGAGGGTAGCAATAAGCTTTCGCAAATATTTAAAACTTAAATGAACTAAATACACTCTGAAGATCCAGAGTTTAATAAATTAATATAGGTATATCTATTAAAGGGTAATAAAGCATTACTCCACTCTTATATACGGTGGAGAGAAATCAGAAGGTGTGCCCAACATCAGACCGTTAATCGGCTCTTAGCGATTTTGAAGGAATAAGCTGATTTGCTGATGTGACATTTGTGCTTATTTACGACAAGGCTGAAGAAAAATCAACGTAACTACTACAAATCTTACTTCGTTGCCATCTAAACAACGACTGACTGCGAGAGCGTGACTGAGATACGTGTGAAATGAACGGGTACAATTCTACTGGTCAAAACGTGTAATCTATTAAACTTGCCTCTTATATTGTAAAATCGTTATTTCTTTTTGAAAATAAAGTAAAAACCATACGACATTTTTCAATGATGATAACGATATTTTAAGGGGTAAACTTCAAATGCAACTTCATTCAAAAGACTGTAGCAGTTGATTCTCTCAGCACATTTTTTTAGTAACATGTTAATGGTTTAATACAGAATATGTATTCCACTAAAGAGCATAATAACATCTCCAAGGGGTTCAATTTACATAGCTAAGGCAACGATTGCCGAACGCAGTGCACAAAAGTTTGGTTAATTGAAGAACTGTATGATATGATGCGTCATTTTGTTAAACTCGATTGCTATGGGTTCGAAACAAGAACAACATATTTAGCCTTTCATTCAATTTTGAACACCTTCACCTGTGATTTAAGGTATAAATGGGAAGCTGTCTGCGACATTCAGCTCTAATTATCAGCTAATTACAATACACAGAGTATCTTGAGTCTTAGGCCTTCCGTCTTGCACACTTAAATGAGTACAGCAAATTGCCAAATCCATCTTGTATGGAATGCTGCATCTGTGGTTTCAAATGAGTTACTTTTGGGGAGTAGTAGGTTAGCTTTAACGGAATAAACTTTCAAGCTCAGGCTTTCGATATTTCCCGTAACGATGAAAGGCGGAGCTTTTCTGATAAATTTTATTTAAATACTACTTTGTTCAATAAGATTTCAGAATCGATAAGAGAGGACTTTACTACTAGCCAAAATTTTTTTGTTATGTTGGTACACTCTTCACAGTATTTTCTACAATGGAAAAAACCAAGTATCGTGCAGTGATTGAATTTTTATTTTTGGAAGGTGTAAAAGCAAAGGAAATACATGAACGAATGTTCAAAGTGCCTAAGGACTTTTCGCTACCCTTTTGGGTACTTAGCCGAGCTTCTCCTCCTATTATAAAGGGTGGTTAAAATTTAAAGGCCGATGTCAAGTTTCTTTCTGCATTTTATTAGACATTTTTCAATTCTAGACTAACTCAATTTGAACCATGGAAAGATACACAATCGAGCAACGCGTTAAAATTATTCAGGCTTATTATGAAAACGGGCGTTCAAATCAAAATGCATATCGCGCACTTCATCTTCAGTGATGAGGCACATTTTCACCTCATTGGATTCGTCAATAAGCAGAATTGGCGCATTTTGGTTAATGATAATCCAAGAGTGATTGCCGAAAATCCAATGCACCCACAAAGAGTGACTGTTTGGTGCGGTTTATGGGCCGGCGGCATTATTGGGCTGTATTTTTTCCAAAATGAGGCCGATCAGGCAGTTAATGTGAATAGTGTTCGCTATCGTGAGATGATAACGAACTTTTTATGGCCCGAATTGGAAGATATGGATGTGGACGATATGTGGTTTCAACAGGACGGTGCCACTTGTCACACAGCTAACGAAACAATGGCTCTTTTGCGCGAAAAATTTGATGGCCGAATAATCTCACGTCGCGGCGATGTCAATTGGCCGCCAAGAGCAGGTGATTTGACATCGTTGGACTTCTTTCTTTGGGGTTATTTGAAAAAAAAAAGGTGACATCGTTGGACTCCTTTCTTTGGGGTTATTTGAAAGATAAGCCAGCAACAATTCAAGAGCTAAATGATGAGATAATTCGGCACGGCATAGAATCTCAATTATGCCTCAGCGTCATCGAAAATTTGGACCATCGGATGGAGGTGTGTCGCAGAGGACGCGGCGCCCATTTGGCCGATATTTTATTCTATACGTAATTGAGCCATACCAGTTTTATCATAATAAAGAGAAATGTCAATAGTTTCCTAAAAAAATTGTATTTTATTCAAAATCAACACTGGCCCTTGAAACTTAACCACCCTTTACATTACCCAATGAGATGCCTAGGACTTTTGCTAAAACTCTTTCAGGATGAGCCAGCGATGGGCAATACTTTCAATGATTCACTTGTAACCATTTCTTCAGAATAAAGTTGTATTTTCATAAAAAAACAGCGAGAACTTAGTTGCGTACCTAATAAGTAATATGTTGACTGAAGCATTCGGTTCCAGAAAGCTGTTCACACAATAGGTGCCACATTCGCAAGCAAAGGTACAAAAACACATTCGAATACGACTTTCTCAGCAATATTTAGAACCTTTTTCGAAAGGAAAAATTGGACTTTGTGCATCGATTCATGACTATGGATGAGACTTGGGTTTATAATCATGATCCCAAAACAGAACAAGAGGCTAAAGAGTGGCGTAAGCCTGGTTCTTCGGCTTCGAAACGAGTTCGCGTCCAGAAATCTAGAAATCGGCCAATAAGGTGTTAGCATCAGTTTTTTGAGATGCGAAAGTTATTTTATTTTTGGATTACTTGCAAACTTGTAAAACAATAAATTCTGAAGAAATGCAGTTGAAAAAAAAAAAAATCGAGAAAACAACCCAGTTTGCAAAAGAAGGCAACTCTTTATCATCAGGACAATGCACCGTGCCACAGAATATTTTTACAGTGCCAAAATACAAGAATTAAAGTTCGAATTGTTGGAGCATCCACCGCATCCACCAGATTTGGCCCTAGTGTCTCCGATCTATTTCCAGACCTAAAAAAATGCATGCGTGGAAAGCATTTTTCATTCAATGATGAGGTCATAAAAGCGCATTTTGCAGCCCTTCCAGATTATCACTTCAGGGATGGACTTCATAAATTGGAATCTCGTTGGAGCAAGTGTATTGATGTTTAGGGAGTCTCCATTCTAAATAATAAATTCATTCCAAACCATAAAATTGTGGTTTTCTTTTCGAACCGCAAAACTTATTCCACAACCTAGTACGTTGTGAAATTTGATACCTATTTAGTAAACAATATAATTTCGCATAAAAAACTCCTTGCACACATCGTCAACGGTTTATGTGTAAAAGTACATCATTCATTACTTTTCCCTTTTTTAGGCAAACGCCCATTATTGGTTGCACTGTTAGCTTGAAACTTGATTACACTTCCTTTGAAGCCATAAGTTTCCTTCGCACTCACTAACAATCACCTGGAATATGATTTTACAACAAAAACAAAAAGAAAAAAACCAAATAAAAGCGCCGTAAAATCTACTCATTAATTGTAGACAGTTCGGCGCCACCAGCATTGATGTGGTAAAACATGAAACCATCTATAAGTATACAGTCTGCTACAAAAGTACAGCACACACAACTTGTTTGCAGTAATTAAAGGTTTTGTGTAAAAACAAACAATTTACTCAGTGCCAGAGTTTCTAATTCGATTCGTTCTTCACTTGTGTGTGAAAAATTAAAGGTTTTAAATAAAAAATTGCTAAACTCTTTATGATTGCAAAGGTACTTAGAAAGCACATCTCGCGGTTAAATAATGAATTATTATTTTCTTTTAGATAAATGTGAAAGTTTGTTGTAGTTTGTACGTTGTCATTGCGTTGATATTGGCAAGTTATTCTGCGATGCCTGCGAAGGTTTTTGAGTTAAGTAGAAGTATCCGATAACTGGCGCAGTGGTCGGATATCCCGAAAAAAAAAAGTATTTTTGTATATATATTTATATTTCAGATATATCACTTATATTTCAATCTATGAACAATAGCTTTTACAGCCTAGTAGAGAAGATTTAAAAAAGCCTAACTAAGGTCATAGAAAAATCAATGACGATACTTTCGAATAAAATATTAAAATCTCGCATAGATCTTGCCAAGAGAGTGTTTCCATGGAATCTTATTTTGACTTTGGCTAAATAACAATTTGCTAAATTTCGAACCGTCCATCTGATGTTACAAGTTATAACTCTCATTGTGTTTGTTTGAGTCCAAAAAGAAACAGAGCTGAGATTAAATTTAACAAAAATGTTTTTCGCGAAGTGCGAATTTAGCATTTCGACCCTCGTAGCCGAATGGGTTTGTGCGTGGCTACCATTAGGAAGTGTTCAGGTTAAAATCTCCGTGCATGAAACACCAAAATGACAGCAAGGTGTTTCTAATAGCGGTCGCCTCTTGGCAGGCAATGGCAAGCCTCCGAGTGTATTTTTGCCATGAAAAAGCTCCTCATAAAAAAATATCTGCCTTCGGAGTCGGCTTGAAACTGTAGGTCCCTCCATTTGTGGGACGCACGCCACAAATAGGAGGTGGAACTCGGCGCAATGCCTAAAAAGGGTGTAGGAGCCAATTATATATATTAATATATAAATAGCATGGGTAAGGGACTCGAAGATTGCACTTGGACGCAAGTTTCAATGAATAGCATTTAAGGTAAAGATTAATGATTGGGTTCACATTCCGATTATGTTGTATATGGATTACGAAAGAAAAAATATTTTTTTTTTTTTACAGAAAATGGGCTCGGTAGGTGGCGCTGAGGTCGATATATTTATTTGAAACCTATTTATAAACTGAATTATCAAAACATAGGGTTTTTATTTACACTCGTATGCTCTCTATCTCTATTGGCGGCCGCCGTAGCCGAATGGGTTGGTGCGTGATTACCATTCGGAATTCACAGAGAGAACGTTGGTTCGAATTTTGGTAAAACACCAAAATTAAGAAAAACATTTTTCTAATAGCGGTCGCCCCTCGGCAGGTAATGGCAAACCTCCGAGAGTATTTCTTCCATGAAAAAGCTCCTCATAAAAATATCTGCCGTTCGGAGTCAGCTTGAAACTGTAGGTCCCTCCATTTGTGGAACAACATCAAGACGCACACCACAAATAAGAGGAGGAGCTCGGCCAAACACCCAAAAAGGGAGTACGCGCCAATTATATATATATATATATGTTCTCTATAGGTTTCCAATTTCCCATACACTTGAATATGTTATTTGTTGTGAAAACGTAAGGCTTAAGGATGCATCCTAAGACGTTTTCATTCAATTGACAAGGGGGTTCTACCTTCTTAACCAGAAGTATACAGTCTGAACTACAATGTAAAAAAGACCCAGAAGTAGCATAATTTATTTACTTGTGTAGAGCTTGGGAAAAGCTTTGTGGCTATGTTGTTATTTTAATTTTCCGAATTTGAGCTCAGTTTGAATATCTTCTACACTTTCATGCTGCCAATTTGCATTGTAAACCATTTTTGCCAAACAACTAAATATACTCCAATTATCTCTTTTTCTCCCTGTCTATTTGTAAGGCTAGAATTAGGAGATATCGCCAATACTTATTTGGGTGTAACTCTCGACTCTGTATTGGAAGAGTCAGGAAAGCTACTTTTCCTTGCAAAAAGGCCATATGACAGAGTGAGATCTTTTTCTGAAGAACACTCACTGACTGTATATGACCGTTATCAAATCTATCCTCCTTTACGGGATTAAACGGGTGGACGGATTACGGATGGACTCTCAATAAGTCCACGATTAGAAATAGGCCTTAGAAAAGAACAAAGTATGGTGCTTATATGTATCTGTGGCGCTCTACGAACGACACACTCTGATGCTTTGAAGGCTCTTTTTTTCTTACTTCGCCTAGAGTTGATTGGTAAACGGAATGTAAGCAACTCTGCTACTCGGCTTGCCGCAACTAATCAATGGCGCATTTAGGTGTTGGTCACTCAGCCATAACATTCGGTGTGGATCCAATAAATCCTGTTGACTATTGTTTGTAAGATTCTTATTTTAATAGGTTATTTTGTACTAGAATGCCAGCTAGACGTTATTGAGCTGTCAATATGCCCAATCGGAACTACTGCTTATGGTTATTTACTGATGGCTTAAAACTTGACGATAAAGTTGACTTGGGCGTCTACTGTATGAGCATATAGGCTCGTCTTCCTAACCACTGAGCTTATTTCAAGCAGAAAGTCTCGCCATTAATGAGGTAGCTGTCTGCTTAGGCAAAAATGTGACTAACTTTAGAGAAATATATATTCATTCTGATAGCCAAGCAGCGATTGAATCTCTTTTTGGGGTTGCTAAGAATTCCATCATTGCTCCAAATGTGGGACAAATCATAGGGAGATAGCGGAATATTTATCTATCTACTTGATGTGGGTGCAAGCGCATAGTGAGATACCAGGGAATTGTAAGGCGCACAAATCACCTCGTTCTTGGTATGGAGATTGCAGATATTCCCCTTCTCAGCCTGCAAACGGTATGGGTTGATAATTTTATAGTCACTTCAGCCAACACGAGATATGTTGATGGTCTGTCCTGTGGTGTTACAAAAAGAATTTGACTGAAATGGGACGTCAGGCACTACTCAATCGATCAAGGAAAAACGTCTGCATGTTAGTTGCATTGATCATAGCGCATGTCTCCATTTTCAAATAAGCGGATATGTGTTATATTTTTGACGTGGACTGTATGTACATATGAAGGTTATAACGGGGAATTAAATTATGATTGTGGCGCTCATAATAGCGGGGTGGTGCCGGTGATAATAAAAACCGTAACTATTTTAACATACAAACACATCTGTGTATGCATGTAGGTGTATATGTGTGTGGGTAGCCTTTCTCGTGTAAGCCACTTTATTGCTCATTTACGGCCTCTCTTATTACTTAACTGTTTATCCGATCGTATATTTGATGGCAACTTACCGCGATAATCGTTGATAGCAACCACAAGTGTAAGTGTAGAGCCTAGTGGCACAATACCGCTAACTGGTGGTGCCCATGGGCCTTTGCCATGCTGTATCTCCATCCAGCAGTCAACATTATCACCTTTAAGAGAGAACGGAATAAATTTTATTGCAAAAAAACAAGGAAAAAATGCAAGATTTTATTTGTTGATTTCTAATTACTACCATACATTTAAATTCTATTATTATTAGCCATTTAGTATAGTATTTTGAATTAATTTGAAACTAATTTTAAACTCACCGCGGAAGTCCAACTGTATTACATCCAAATCGGCAATAACCATTGGCGGTTTCGATGCGGTCTTTTCGTAGTCGTTAAACCATTCGCAGCGTAAACGTTTCGCCTCATCCCAGACTTCCAGCAAATCTTTGTCGTATTGCACAACCACCTAGCAATAAATGAAAATAAATTGTTACCATTATCTTAGTAGAATCCGACTGAATAAAATTTTAGAATCTAGAATGTCCGTTCAAGCCTTAGGTAAGTTTTATGTTGGCATAGTGTAAGTTGCTAGAATTTCAAACGGAAACACAACAGATCATACGCTCGACGCACAAGAAATTGTAGTGCGACGCCATATTTTTTTCGTTATACAAGGTAAAAAACAAAATAAACAAAACTGAGCTGAAATTGAAGCGACAGAAGCTTTGTTCTGATAACTTCGAGTTCATTTATTGAAAATAGTTCCCTCTGACCTCGATACACTGCTTTGGGCGATCTTAAAGCCTTTTGAAAGAGTGATTCAGGTCATTGACCGGAATCCGGAATGTGTTTCAGGATGTCGCATAAAGCCGAAAAGAAACCGCTAGAAACCGAGTGTCACCAAGCTTTCACTGGAAGTCAGCTATCTCATTAAAAAGATGACACCATCAAAAACATATTTATAATGCCAGTCTTGTTTACTTTGGACTTCACCTTGCATGTATTATTGATTTATTAGAAATAATCAATATTCTCCATTTAGCCAACCAGCTGTAGCGCATTCTGTAAGCTCTGGTTTCCAAGACGGTTCTGGTTCTATCTTACGAATGGCTTGCGCGATATTCGCCTTAAGAGCTTTAATAGTGAATGGCTTGTTCGCATTTCATTTGATCTTTATGGCAACCCACAAAAAAAGTGTAACAATGTTAAATGCCAACTATGAGGTGACCAATTGACATCCGTGAGACGGCTGAGGCAAAAATTGATTTGGGCATGGGCTGTACGGCATGATTCGCCATCCTTCTATAACACAGTGCGACATCAAAAATCAAACCGCACCGGACCTTTTTTTTCTGAAAATATACCTATTCAATAGCAAAACCCTCGCTGGGTTTTTAAAAGTTAGCTCGATTTTTTTTTTTATTGCGTTTTGAAGTTTTCTATTTTCATGAGATTGTGGAGTTTTACCTGTACGCTAAATTTGACTTATAAATGGACCTTTGTTTGATTTAATCGATTTATTTTTCATAGTTTGATGCAGAAATTTCGTACATGTACAAATAAACTTATTTTGAGAAGAACCTATATCTCAATACGCAATTTTCAATACCAAAATTTCGAAAAATTGTATGTTTTTACCATTTTTTACTGTAATTATGAAAATAATTTTATACGTAACCACCCGTTATACACATTTTCAGATTTTTCTATTTTTGCTAGTATTTTTTCCAGATACGGTTTTCCAATGAATATTGGATGTAACAAAATGTGATCGTGAGTAGTGAAAAGCAAGATTGGTCTCACAAGACTTTTAGCCTGTTAAGTACATAGAAAAGTGGCTAGCACACATTCCAAAATAAAAAGTATAAAGAAGGTTGTAGTCTGTCTTATCAGGAAATGTTTGTTTTAGAAATTCCAAAATTTGTTCCCAACGATTTTACCTGTTCTAAGATCGCAGCAGTCTTGCGAGATCAGGTTCGTGCATAACAACTCCTAAAACACATTTGACGCGCTAAATATTTTGTGAACAATACGGTTTTTGTTAACATATTTGAATTTATTAATTTCATTTACGTGAATTTTTTATGAATTAAGAAAATAAAAAATGTACAATTGTCCTGCAAATATTAACGTTTTCTGCTATTGTTGTGGACGTTTCACAACAGAGTATAAAAAATTATTTTTATGAAGAAAAATCTTGTTAAAAATTTATTTTTTTAGAAAATAACAAACTTAAAGTTCAGTTTTATGTTTTTATCTTATAAATGACTTTTTTAGTACATTTTGCAACATTTTTGATAGAAGAAATAGTGAGAAATTTTAATTATTTTCATAATTACAGTAAAAAATGGTAAAAACATACAATTTTTCGAAATTTTGGTATTGAAAATTGCGTATTGAGATATAGGTTCTTCTCAAAATAAGTTTATTTGTACATGTACGAAATTTCTGCATCAAGCTATGACAAAATAAATCGATTAAATCAAACAAAGGTCGATTTATAAGTCAAATTTAGCGTACAGGTAAAACTCCAAAATCTCATGAAAATAGAAAACTTCAAAACGCAATAAAAAAAAAAATCGAGCTAACTTTTAAAAACCCAGCGAGGGTTTTGCTATTGAATAGGTATATTTTCAGAAAAAAAGGTCCGGTGCGGTTTGATTTTGATGACCCCAAAATTGTCGCACAGTGTAATCAAAGCTCATCCAAGTACAATTTTCGATCACAAAAAAGCGTTTATTTTTCTTTGGAAATAAATTTTCAATATTTCCCAACGTTGTTAGGTAAAGCGATTCACTTTGTTCCGCGGAGATATGTCAATGACTTCTGCCAAGATATCCATTGAGGCAGACAAAATAATCACCCCAATATGGGCCTTCGGCCGCAGTAGCCGAATGGGTTGGTGCGTGACTACCATTCGGAATTCACAAAGAGAACGTAGGCTCGATAGGCTCGTAGGCTCTAATAGCGGTCGCGCCTCGGCAGGCAATGGCAAACCTCCGAGTGTTTTTCTGCCATGAAAAAGCTCCTCATAAAAATATCTGCCGTTCGGAGTCGGCTTGAAACTGTAGGTCCCTCCATTTGTGGAACAACATCAAGACGCACACCACAAATTGGAGGAGGAGCTCGGCCAAACACCCAAACAGGGTGTACGCGCCAATTATATATATATACAATATATATATATATATATGGGCCTTCTTGTCTAACTGCGCTCACTTTTTCATCCCTTTTCACTCTATCTGTGAGCGCCAATAGGGTCAAAAGTTGTTTCTTCCATTCCTTCCACCTTATCGGTCTAGCAACTTGACTAGGAATTTTATATCAGATTTATTCAGTTAATGCCTTAGAGATCCTTAATTTTATAGTGGAATAATTGGACTATTTTTGTTTGAAAATCATAGAGGGCAAGCAATTCCTGTAGACGATGTCTCTTATCGGCGCATGTTGAACTATTATTTTCTTCCAATAATGAGAGAAAATTCTTCCTTCAGTACGCACGTCCAGAGAGACCATGGCGATATTGCGTGATTTCTTTCCTAATAAATTGATAAGCCGCTTCGGTGACATATCCGGGCCAGCCAGGTCGCCCGACTTTACCTATATGGATATTTCCCTGTGGGCCCTCCTCAAATGTAAAGTCTATGAAACATACCCATCAACCATCTCAGCACAAAAAAGAAAGAGCTAACGGCATCCCGACATCCTTTTTGCAGTCCGAGGCACGGAGTACAGGGGCCAGATTCCAAGAGCGTAGCCGACGGAACATTTAACATCATCGGTCATCTAAAAACATAGAGTTGCTGAGGCTGCAGTTCCCACTCACCCAGCTACCCAGAGATGATATCACGAAAGTCATCAAATTCGAAAGGAGGTCAGAATTGAACTGGACGATAAATTAAACCTGAGTAGATCTGGATTTGAAGGGAAATTCCTGGAGTTTTGCTAGTGAGTATACTAGGAACGCACAATCGCACCCGCTTGATTTGGGATGCAGGACAAAGGGGTGGAAGTAGCGAACGCATAGCACCCGACATTCCATCAAGGATAAGTTTAGGAGTAAAGAGCTAAGGCTAGGGGAGGTTTACTGGCACCAGACTATGAGGGTACACCCGGCAAATTCCTTAAAGGGAGGGCATAACTAAAAGAGGTTTAAAATACTCATAAAGATAAACTGAGAATGCACACGGGCATTTTCAGAGGCCACTGCAGACTGCGTAGTCATCTACACAAGATCGAGATATGGGCCACGACTCTTGTCGTTTCTGAGACCAATCGCAGGAGACTCCAAAGCACCTTCTCCTCGAATGTAGCGCGCAGAAGGTTGAGGTATCTCGACCAACTGTAGCCAGGAGAAAGGCACATACGCTCTATACAACTCAGCTGTATTCTGAGTTCCATAAGGGAACTGGGTCTGGATGAGGTACTGTGATGAACCGAGGGCACAAAAGACCATCAGGTCGAAGTACAAACCTCGAAGGAACGTATTTATTTAACGGCTAACATTTATATATAAGTATTGATATATAATTGGCGATTGTATCCTTTTCGGGCTCATTCTCCTGTTTATGGTGTGCGTCTTGATGTTAGAAATAAATTTAACATTTAGAGAAAATAAATTTACAAAATAAAGTCCTCACTTGTCTCATTTGTTATAGTTACTGAAATGAACTTTTATCATTAATAATTATTTTTCAAGTAAGCTTTCAATGCCTTATTCTGCCACGGACACCCTGTATGCACCTTTATACACATTAAAGGTTTAGCAAAAATAATCCTTTTTGTATGGATTCGAGACATGACGATTTTTGGCTACACCGACCAGGCTACACTGGTAAGAGGCCTAATGTAGGAAAAAGGTTATCAATTTTCTTTGAAACAAAACTCAAGTGTATTTTAATGAGGGCAAACAGAAATTGTTTGCCTTGTTTACAAAATATATCATTTTCTAAGTGTATATCCTTTGATAACTTTTAAAACACCTGACCCAAATATGCGAAATTAAAATTCCGATGAACTCAACTCTACCGAAGCGTGTCCGTTACTTCATTATTATTATTTCTTTTGTTCTTGCTTCAACTTTATAACTTACCGTATTCTCATAGAACTGGCCATGTAAGTCAGGCTTCGTGCCGCAACGTGAGTACGATATCCGAAATGAGAAGAATGTTTTGCCCGTCGATGGCGGCACATAAACACAGCGCGGATCACTGTGCTGCCCTATGATGAGATAAATAATTTATGTTAGCTTTTAGATAAAGTATACAAATGTAACAACAACAATTACCTTTTGAACTGACGATACCCTCGAATGGATGTGAAAATGTCAAATGTACATCCATGTGATCCTTACCGCACATCACTTCTAAAGAAACTATGTTTGGCATTCCCTCCGGCCGTTCCATGGGCCACAATTCATTACCAGCTAAGACTAAACTAAACTGCAAAGAGATGGCATAAAAGGAAAATTAAACAAGCAACAAACAACAACAACAACAACAGCAACAAAAAATCAGCAAAAACATTAAAAGGAGGTTAATAAGGGGGTAACATCATTTAAATGTATGTTAGTGGCGGAAAAAAATGTGTATAATTTTAATTAATATTATTCACACGACTGACTGCCGTTGCGGAAAGTACGCCGCGAAGATGCCCCGGGAATACTCAACCCATTGGCATTCTCGCATACAGACATTCAGGCATTTAGGCGCGCCCGCATTGTCTTTGTGTCAGCTTAAATTGAGCTGCAGTTGCCAGGCCGGCGCAGCAGCAGCGACGGGCACTCAGTCAGATTGCGCCGCGTGAGTGAGTGTTAAGTGAGTGAGTAGTGGTGTGCGAGTGAATGAGTGAGTACGATTCTTGGTGAATGTGGCAACTGTGTCTTGACCCAATTTCGCATGCTACCTACCGCTTGCAATGCACTCGCTGCAACATTTTTTCGCAACATTTTTGCTGCCTGATTATAAATTAAAAGAATATTATGCGCGTGTAAAGTGTACTGCAGCAATAAAACCAACAGCAAAAATAGCCAAGGAAATAAGAAAAACAAAAACAGAGAGAAACATTTGGCCTGTCAGGAAAATGGGGAAAATGGTTTGGAAAAAAGTTGCTGTCGTATATATGCACGTATGTTTGTATGTATGTATGTATGTATGTATATATGTTTATTTGTTATATTTGTGTGCAGTCGACAGTTAGCAGCTTCTTGACTTACTTCTGCACTTCTTGCTGTGTTTTTGTCGTTTTTTTTCCGTTTTTGTTTACCAACAACAACTCACTACTCGACTACTACCACTCCATTACTCCTCAATGCGCTATTGCCGCGGGCAGCATGTAAGCCTTTGCTTGCGTATGTGTTTGTTTAATTCATTTCTAATTGCAAATGCAATTTTCATGTCAGATAGTCAAAAAGATTGCAGATAATCTTGGCAATGCTGACTTTGTGCTTTGTTATGCCGCACGCTGATTATAAATATTTTAGAGTCTTATGTTTTTGCTATTAATTTAAAGTGGCATAAAGCAAAAAAAAAGTTGGTTTGCATTGCAGCCAGTGCAGCTAGGAAGCATACTTTTACTTTTGCAATTAAAAATATTGTTTGGGTAGGGCTGCAAGAGAAAAACATAACCCAGAAACCTATTTGTAAAATAAGTATTTGTGCATTACAGAAATGCTGTGGTCCTGGCGGTGAAGAAAACATGCAGCAGTCGGTATTTTAATCTTCTACATCAGAACTAGCCAGAGCTGTTGGTTGAATGGCAGCGCACGCTGGGCAGTGGATGTTTGATCTTGCGACAAGGATGCTGAAGAGGTGTGTGGTGTGCAAACTAATGGAATCATAGGTATTTTCTGTAGATTTTTCGAATAATGCTGGCTTGCAGCAAAATAGATTAACGAAACCAACACAAGACAAGTCTTGCCCTATGCTCCCTAGAGGAATGAATGCGGGAGAAAAAAAACACACACAGCAAACCCTTATCAATGATCCATTATCTATTCCAAATCATAATCTTTTTTGTTTTGTCGGGACAGACTAGCAAGTGCAGCACGCAGACACAAAAAATTAATTGTACTGTACCCGGACCCCCGATGGTGGTGCCTGATGCATAATCTCTAGCTAATTACGAAAATCGAGTAAATTTTTGTTTAACGACAAGTTTTTGAGATATTTGCAATGTAAATAATTTATTCAGCCAAAAAGGTGGTTCCACTTAATCAAGGATATCTTATGAACAAGTTGAGATCTCTTAAAACGGGGTATATGAAATTAAAGATAATAAAATTCCTCATAAACCGTACCAACCTCACTTCTATATAGGCTTAACTGTTTCTGAGGAATTTATTAATAATTTCAGATTTACTGTTTTATGGAAAAATTTAAATTTTACTTAGAAAAAATGAAAGAAATATTATATTTTTCCACTACATTCAACCCCGTTGGTTTGTTGGTTGAAGTGGTGAGTCATACAGAATCCAAGTAGCGCAAAACCAAAACCATTCAGAAACCAACTTATTTAACGGCTTTTTACAGCATGAATACATCCACTCTGTGCGCTTTAAGAACTTTATTATGTTTTTGTCGTCTTAGCCAGCCAGTTTTTTGAGACTCTCGAACAGTGGTTTGTCCAGGGTTGACATTCTCCCCTTCGATAGGGCAAAGTATTCAAGGAAAATCATTTTCCATTTTTTTCTGGTTTTTTACATCTGTGATAGATTACAAATTGGCGGCTCGTTCACAGTTAGACCAGAAGCCGATTTTCCCTGCCGTGAAATTTCCATATTTGTCAGTATTGGCATTTGCTTACGGTTGTAGGTGGGCCATAACGTTCTGCTAACTTTGGGTGTTGTGTGGTCTCTCCATCTACATTCTGCGGTTTGTAGATATTTTAAGGAAATAGCATTCTTGATTGCACCCAGTGGTGTGAATACCGATTCTGTTAGAATGTTATTCATCGCAGATCCTCCGCTTGCCAGTTCGTCTGCTTTTTCATTTTCTTCAACATTCCAATGCCTCAGGACCAAGATTAAGGTAACTTTATGGTTTACCCTCAAGGTGCTAAGGCCATTTCTGCTTTGTTCCAGCAGCTTAGAGGTTGTTGTAACTGAATTTCGTGCATGGTTTGCAGCTTGGCTATCCGAAAGAATAGCGAAATTGTCCTTAAAGGAAAAGTCTGCGATCAGTAGCATATAAGCTTCCCCTAGTGCCAGTGCTTCCGCTTGTAAGACACTCCAAACGTTGAGAAGACGCACAGATTTTTCAATTCTAAGTCTACGAGACTATTTACCAGCATCACTATCCATTTTTGAACCATTCGTGCGTTATTTAGTTATTTAGTAAAAGTCACTTCATTTCTCCCGAGACGGAAAGAGAGTGGCAAAATTCCTATTGAATGGAATGATGTAATCAGTCCTCCACTAGGTGACCTGAGTGTATCACAAAAATAGACCAGTTATTTAAGGAAAAAATCCTGCTTAAAAAGAAAGAAACCGGATGGTTTGCTAAGAATTTTGTCAAATGAAAATACCCAAGTAACGAAATGTTAATCTGCTTGAAATTTGTGCTTGACTGCGAGACTACAATTGAGGGCCTCTAATGAATTTGAGCGCTCCTAAGGTTTTTTGTTTTATATCACCAAGAGAGGCACACTATGCTTTCTCTTGCGAGAGCTAAACATTTGCAGAAGGTGTGCTCTGGTGTTGCATCACCCAGTACGCAACAACGGCAGAAGCTTGTCTCCGTTAATCCTAATTTTCTGAACCAATAAAGAAGATTATAATGTCTCGTATAATGTCTGGTGAGTGTTCCTAAGTTCTCTCTATCCAGGCACAGGAACCTAAGCTCTTCAGAAGAAAAGGAGAAACTGTTTAGCCTCTCTCTGTCCTGGCCCCTTCGATCCAGTGTTGCATGAATTCCTTATCATTCCAGTTGTTGATAACTTTAAAATTCTGGTCCATCAAAGTTCGATGTAGGGAAGAATTTCCGTATGAATTATAATCTTCATATTCTGGCACCCAGCACAGAAAGATGGCTTTCCTTCTTTTCTCAAGGAGTGGCCATTTGAAGATATTCCTATGGAAAATTCTACCCCATCTGCCGTATTTTTCAGACATTGCAAGTTCCGATTGTGACAGAAGAATTTGGTAGGACTTCGCTTCCGGTTTTGCGAATCAAAATTGTATCAGTACATGGATTATTTCAAAAAGTAGGTAATTTTTTCAAGAGGAAATTAAAAAAAAATTATCCGATACAAATGAACAAAAGTTGTTGTTGTTGGTGTTGTAGCCGCATACACATTCCCAGTATATGTACGGAGAATGCTGCTAAGCTAACAGTTCTTGACCGGATATAAAACTAGGTCGCTCCGTTAACGTAGGACAGCGGTCGGGACCACCGATGAAAAATACGACGAATACATAAATTGCACATATACACTTTTGTTTTATAAAAGCTTAGTGGAAGTTTTCAAGTTGTGACTTCAATATTTCTTCACTATCCCTACCTTATTGCTGCAGAAGTTGATATCTGCTTTCAAAAACTCCATTCGAGAGACGCAAAATAATTCAATACCTATTATATAATGGACTTGCTACAAATGATTGCTTCATAATGCATCTTCCCGCTTCAAAGCTTGATTTTTTTGTGGACCGTTAAACCGAGGTCAAAGTATCAGGGTCCTTTGCAACTTCAAAATGTTTTGAAAATTATTACAGGCGGATGTAACTTCTTGAACAGTTGAAAGGTTAATCCGTACTGGCTTCCAGTGGGGCATTGAGGTTTCACCTCAAAAAAGAAGTGAGGAGGGTGTGAAGAAATGATCTGCGGCATTACTTGAGTGATCAAGCCCCAACCTCAAAGAGTGTATAAGTTTTCAGTACACGAAAGTCAAAGGAAATACCAATAAAAGACTCTGGCAGGCTTTCTTTTTAAGGCGAATCACCCACAATTTGCTGCGCACGCAAGCATGCAGGCGAAATTCACCTACCAGATAAATAGGGTAAATATTAGCGCCCATAATGTGGCGAAGTGCTTCATGCCTCGAATTTTGAATAATCAAATTTAACAATTTTGAACTAGTGAATCCGATAATTTCAAAAGTTTGCAAATATTTCATGAGCGTTAATACAAAATGTCCAGAAATTGAGGAATGGAATCTTTGCAATATCCGCATATTTGATTTTAAGTACCTATACTAAAGTTAAAATTATCTTTTTTCTTCTTGATTGGCTCGATAACTGCTTACATGATTTTGGCCGAGCTCAACAAAGCGCGCCAGTTGTTTCTTACTCGTGCTAACCGGCACCAGTTGATGCACCAAATGAAGCCAAGTTCAGCTCCATCTGATTTTTCTAACATAGAGGAGGCCTTCTTCTTCCTCTGCTACCACCAGCTGGTATCGCATCGAATACTTTCAGAGCGGGAGCGTTTGTTTCCATTCGGACGACATGGCTCAGCCCTAACCGCTGGATCTTTATTCGCTGCGCTATCTCTGTGTCGCTGTAAAGCTCATACAGTTCATTGATCCATCGATTACGACATTCGCCGTCGCTAACGTACAAAGGTCCAAAAATATTCCACAGAATATTTCTCTCAAACACTGCAAGGGACGCTTTATCGGATGTTGTCATCATCGAATCTTCTGCGCCATACGTTAAGATGGGCAGGAAGAGAGCCTTATAGAGTATTAGTTTTGTTCGTCGAGAGAGTACTTTACTACTCAATTGCCTACTTAATCCAAAGCAGTACTTGTTGGCAAGAGAGATTCTAGTTTGGATTTTGGAATTTCTATTTCAATGCTGCCATTGCTGTCGGTGTAAATGCTGGTTCCTAGTTAAACGAAGTATCTTACAAACTCGAAATCATAACTCTCAATAGCGATGTGGTTGCCGTTTTGCCAGTGCGCAGACTGTTTGTTTGATGACCGGAGGTACTTCGTTTTGTCCTCGTTCACCACTAGATTTATTCGCTTTGCTTCATTATCCAGTTTGAAGAGAAGATGAAGACTTGAGATTTGATGAAGATTTGAGATAACAGCGCGGTTGTTAAGCCCGATGACTGTAAGCTCTTATAGAAAATTGTGATTGAGTGATTAAGTTTAGGCTAAAGAATTCACACGACAGTGACACTAAAACTTCGTATGTTATCAAACGGCTCAGAGACGTCCTTCCCAATTCTGACGGCGCTGTAGCGCTCTAATGCTAAGCTTAGTTAAATTGGAAAATTACTTCAGTTTTATTCCTACATTCTTCAGATATGTCTAATCAGCACTTCTAGCGAAACTTTTCCAAATGTACCCTGGCTCTTCAGTAACCACGCTTTCTGCGAAAAGTGAAACATTTAGTCAAGAAGTGTTGAATCAATTTTACCTTCTTTAATTGATACTCGTCACCACCTTGGTTCCTATGGAAACGTTATTATGGTCTGCAACCAGAGCGGCCAGCAAATTCAGTATTCTTTGTTCAATCAGTATTAGTTCAAGTGCTGCTCTGCAGGTGTCCAGATTAGTCCACCTGCTGTTAGTGATTGCTTTCACGTTTTCTTCAGCTTATGAAAACTAGAAAGTCAGAGAGGCTTTTGGACTTGTACTTGATTCATCAATGCTTTTAACAAACCTTTTTTGGAAGACGACAATTGGCTTTGCAGAAATTGAAATACCTCGGCACAAAGCTGTTTATTTCTGCTAGAATCTTTGCGGATTCGAAAAGAGCCTTCCAAATTAATATTATGCAGTCGATCGCTACTGTTAACAGTAATTTTTTTTAAATCTCATATAGGACTAACTCCCGCTCGATTTAAAAAACTTCTCTCCGCGGTATATGTGTGCGTATAATTTAGAATAATACTAAATAAAGAAATAAAACGCATACATGCATATCTGACTGGTGTTGGGCTCCTCATTCCACTACACCTCTGCCTTCCTGCCGCTGTCACATACTCGGGCACACGCAGCGGCAATAAATCCACATATGGCAAATGGCATGCAGCAACAGCTGCTGCAACATGCATACTATATGTGCAATAATAATAGCAACAACAACAATAACAACAACAGTAGATGCATAGTTGACGCAAAGTTGTCGAGTGAGAGAGCGCGAACGAGCAACTAAATAATGAAATTGCCAAATTAACATACCCGACACACTTGCCTTGGCCACTTTGCATGTTGGCCAATTTGATGTCAACTTAAATGTTGGCAGCTGGAAATACTGGATATGTAAACACATGGACACACATAAGCCACACTCGCACTCATAGGCATTCCCGTATTCAGGCAACAGGCATCCAGGCAGCCAATGTGTTGGCAATGAATGGAACACTAGCCAATGCACCAAGAAGTCAGTCAGTCAGTCAGCCAGCCGGCTAGTCAGTCAGTTAGGCTTTAGCCATTTCAAAGCCACTGCTGCTGCTCCACACTTCATTCTTGTCACACAATTCATGGAGAACTGCATAGCCAACAGCAACAGCAATAGCAACAGTAACAAAAACAGCAACAACAACGGCATTCGCAACGAATAGAACAAACACACAATATTGTCGGCCCCAGTAGCAGAAATCAGTGCCAGTGAGCGGTGGCTGAATTAAGCCAATCATTTGCTGTATTTTCAACTGCGTTAGCTTAATTGAACCTGAAGAGTGACTGGAGTGTACCTCGTGCAACTGGCTGGTTGGTTGGTTGGTTGTTTGGCTGACTGGCTGGCTGTAGAGATTTTTTCATCTACTGTTCGTTTGCGAATGTCGCATTCGAAAGCTAGTATGTGTGAGTCTGTGCGTGTGTGTATGTATTTGTGTTTAGTAGTAAAAGTAGCAATATTTTGTGATTATGTTTTGTGGCTGCCATATATTTTGCCTCTACATATCTACATATCTACATATATATGCACTAATAACACTTCTAGTATATTAAGGCATGGAAATGCATTCGTGTGTGTGTGTTCGTGCTGTCATGCAGCGTCTGTGTGTTTGCGAAATTCCACCAAAACTTATTACCATAAAATTGTTGCGAGAAGACTAAGTGGAGCCAGCATGTCTACCAATTAGTTGAGCTGCACTTTTCGCCTATTCTGCGCCTCTCAGGCGATAGTTCTTGCTCTTATTTACATATTTTCACACATAACAGTTGGAAAATACATACACACTCGCACAAAATTGTGGAAGCTTATTATAACGTTACTTTTTAAATTGCTCAATAACGGATTTGATAAGAACAAAATTACCAAGCCTTCCCAAAAAGAGTTGCTTAGAAAAATTCAGCTCTTAGTAGCGTTTTTAGTTCGCACAAATTTGGTATGCAATAAAATGTGGTAGAAATAAAATAAAGGGGCTTTCAACAGTGACGCCTAGATGTCAGTAGTGAATAATTCCTAAACGGTACCCTTTACCCTTTCGAACTATTGAAACTTATTTTGAGTATGGCTGATCTTTAAGAACTGCACATCGCAAAATTCATGATTTTTTTATTTATTGATTCACTCATTCATTTAATCTAAATTAGCCTAAATTAATAGTCTAAAATAGGAGTTACCCGCCAATCCATTCAAGCGACTGCATGCTTTGGGAATGAGTCACAAACAGGGGACTTGGGTTCCTTATGAGTTAAAACCGAGGGATGTTGAACGTCGTTTTTTTGCCTCTGAACGTGAACAACTGCTTCAGCGGCAAAAAAAAGGAAGGGTTTTCTTCATTGCATCGTGGCGGGTGATGAAAAATGGATTCATTACAATAATCCAAAGAAAAGAAAGTCATGGAAACGTCATCGCCTCGGCCGAATATTCACGCTGCGAAGGTTATGCTATGTATTTGGTGGGACCAAGTTGGTGTTATTTATTATGAACTGTTAAAACCAAGCGAAGCCAGCACTGGGGATCGATAGCGACTTCAATTGATGCGATTGAGCCGAGCACTGCCACAATACGCGGAGAGGCGTGAAAAAGTGATTCTACAAGATGACAACGCTCGGCCTTACGTTGCCAAACCCGTTAAAATCTACCTGGACACACTGAAATGGGAAATCCTACCCCACCCGCCATATTCTCCAGATATTGCGTCGTCCGATTATCACCTGTTTCGATCGATTGCAAATGGTCTAGCTGCCCAGCAGTTCCATTCATATGAAGAAATCAAAAAAAGGCTTGATCCGTGGATAGCCTCAAAAGATGAACAGTTTTACCGCGACGGTATACGAGATCTACCAGAAAGATGGGAAAAAGTAGTAGCCAGCGATGGGCAATACTTTCATTGATTCACTTGTAACCATTTTTTTCAGAATAAAGTTGTATTTTCATCGAAAAAACAGCGAGAACTTAGAATATTAGATAATATTTAAAATTTAGTTCAATAGCTCATTTAGTAACAATTTGAAGTGGTACTTTTTTGAAGAAAAATCTAGGCCAATATAATTTGAAAGCAAATTAAATTCTTTGAAAGTTCTAGAAATTGGTGCATTGGAAACAAAATTGGTTCAAATCTTACCTAATCAGAAAGAATCATGATTTCGTCTGCTTCGCTGAGGAATATTGAAATTAGTTTTCGGGGGATCAATCGCCCAACTTATGCAATCGAAAACGAAAGTGAGGGAGAGAATATATATATGTATACAGTCGTCTCCCGTTAATTCGAAATTCGAGGGACTTAAAATATTGCAAAATATCGAGTGTTTGAAATATTAAATGGTTTGAAATTTTTGAGAGAAAATAAATAAAACTCCGAATTATCAAGTTTTTTTTTTATTTAACTGCTAATGTTTTACATATTCATAATGTGAATTAATTAGTCTTTGAAAATAATTCATTTATACGGGTTTGCTTCGAAGCACATTGCTGCTGCTCAGACTTTTCAATAATTTTTTAAGGGAACGCCACTAAGTCACCTGAGTCCTCTAAATGGCTGAGAACCGGTTAACGGTCTGATTTGGGTCCTACCTTTGCATTCTGTACATCTTGGTTATAGCTACGCTCAAGTCATGCAGAACACCAGATAGAGATCGGAAAAGAGCCTTAGTATACAAGTATATTAAAGCTTGTAAGAGCAAACGCTTCATACCCTTGGTGAGAATTGTAGTGATAAGTGAAGACTCATATAGCTCACTACCACTTATTTAAGTAAAAACTTAGTTCTAGTGCACTGGTTCTAGTGCATTGCTTTACATATGCAGAGATAATAATTGACAGTTATTTGACTAAACCGTAATACCCTGCTACATGGCTTTAACGTGCTAGGGGTAGTCAGTATTTTCAACAAATTTTTTTTGACATTTTTTTAAAGCATAATACCCTAAAAATATTGTGCGAAAATTTAAAGTAAATCCGACAAATACTTTTCGAGTTATTCAACAACTAACAAAGGGCGTTTGGGTGTTCCGGAGCGTTCGAGAGCAAGTAGCTGGATGCTGCACGTTTCAAAGTGGCAGATAACGATAAGACTCGAGAAGGTAGAATACTAAGTAGGCAACAGGTATTCGATATTTTGAAAGCTACTGTGACGGCTGAAAAACTATTATATGGCCTAGGAATAGATGATACAGAGTAAGTAATTAAATAATTCGTATAAGTCTACATAAATCGATAGCAAAACTTTAAATGCGTTTTTCTCAAAACCATGTTTTTTGAACTGGTGATCACTGTAACTTAAATACCGCTTAGTAGAATTCAATAAAATTTATACTTTTTTTGAAGAACATAAAAAACTTGTGCTTGATAGAAGGATTTTCGTTTAAAAAATTTCAATTTTTTTTTTTAATTAATTATCGGTTTTTTCTCGAAAATGTGAAAAATATTTGCTGAGGCCGCCATATTGTTAATTTTGTAAAAAAAATCGTCGATCAACAAAACTAATTTCTCTTGTCCGATTGATTTTAGATGCATCTCCAAGGACTTGTAATGATCACCGCAAGAGACTTCTGGAGAAACGGGCTCCACACAAGCAGCGACAACTTTTACAATTATTCATATTTCATATTTTTGAAATTTTGCTAAAGTCGAAACATTATGTATTTATGCTAAAATCATAATTTTTTCGTGTCTCTGACTACCCCTAACCTTTTAATGAGAATCTTTGTGCGGCTCCTTGTAGCCAGTTTTTCTTTAACTTTTTACTTTTACCATTTTTTTATTATTAAAAATCAAATATGCAAGGCTTATAAAAATATATTTGCGTATTAATATTGGACTCACCATTAAAGGTAAAATAAATATATGACTAAGCCTAAGGTCCCACAATCGTGTAGGACCTTTTTGTGGGCTCCACATTTTGGAGCTGTGCGCTATGTTGTTGAATCTGAAAATAAACAAAAATAATAATAATTAAAAATAATAATTTGTGAAAAGGTGAAAATGTGCGTTTACATAAATTCGTTGGTATAGAAATATCAGGAAGATTTAAAAGTACATAAAAATATCTAAGTTGAGAGAAGAACTTTTCATACAAATCTATAGAGATGAAATACACGAAATAAGTCAGTTTGGGCAGAATGCATTGAAAATTTGCTTAAGCCCAACAGTGAAGAGTAAAAAGGGCCCAGATGCAAAATTTCAAATTAATTACAATAGTAAAGAGTGGTTAAGTTTCAAGGGCCGGTGTTGATTTTGAATAAAATACAACCTTTTTAAAAAATTATTGTTATTTGTCTTTATTATGATAATATTGGTTTAATTGAATTACGTATAGAACAAAATATTGGCCAAATAGCCGCCGCGGCCTCGGCGGCACACCTCCATTCCATGTTCCAAATTTTCGACGACGCTGAGGCATAATTGAGGTTCTATGCCGTTAATGTGCCGAACTATCTCATCCTTTAGCTCTTGAATTGTTGCTGGCTTATTGACGTACACCTTTTCTTTCAAATAACCCCAAAGAAAGAAGTCCAACAGTGTCAAATCACATGATCTTGGTGGCCAATTGACATCGTCGCGACGTGAGATTATTCGGCCATCAAATTTTTCGCGCAAAAGAGCCATTGTTTCGTTAGCTGTGTGACAAGTGGCACCGTCCTGTTGAAACCACATATCGTCCCCATCCATAACTTCCAATTCGGGCCATAAAAATTCGTTATAATCTCACGATAGCGAACACAATTCACAGTAACGGCCTGACCGGCCTCATTTTGGAAAAAATTCGGCCCAATGATGCCGCCGGTCCATAAACCGCACCAAACAGCCACCCGCTGCTAATTGCCGAATCCACTGAGGTGAAAATGTGCTTCATCACTGAAGATGATTTTCTTCGAAAATTGGTCATTCACTGTTGCCATTTCCTGCCCGTTTTCATAATAAACCTAAATAAATTTAACGCCTTGTTCGATTGTGCATCTTTCTATGGTTCAAATTGAGTTAGTCTGAAATTGAAAAATGTCAAATGAAATGCAGAAAAAGACTTGACGTTTAGGTGTGGTTTACATTCAACATGGGCCTTGGAAATTTAACCACCCTTTATAACTGAGCCACTTAGGTTTCTAGCGGACTGTTGAATTGTTTCAAGAGCTTTTTCGCAAAACCGTGAAAACCATAAAAATCTAGGTTTTGAAGTCATCAAATATTCTTCCATAATTTTTGGAAGTTTTAGAAAAAACTCTCGTTGCATTGTACATTTCGTTCAAAGTATGTTTTCTCGTTCAAAGTATGTTTTCTCAATTTATGTGCAACAGGCTTTGATTTATTCCATAGATGGGCACTTTGCTATAGCAGTAACAATGCAGTAAATGTAATTTTTTACTTATATTGATTTTTATTTTGCATTGCAAGTAAACCTTTACTGATTAGTGGGGAAAAATGCAACAAACATATTTTTTTGCTTTGCCTTATAGTCAAAAATGTACTGTTTATTGGTAGTCCAAATGTAATGTACCCTCAACTGGGAAATTAAATCATTTATGTAGTCAATAAATGTTTTTAGTTTTAGCTGATCTTCTTTTCCTCAGAAAAAGAACTTATGGCACAATAAATGCAAAAGAGAACTTAAAACCGAAAATATTCAACAAAGCTTCAAGCAAAATTATGTGAAAATATTGGGTTTGGGAATAAGTTCATAGCGATTTTATATTTTGTTTTATTTCACAAGGGTAAGTATTCATTGGATAGAACTCTTTGTGCTCTACAAAACCATGTTTTTTATATTTTTGAGTTATTTAATTTTTTATTAGTTTTGAGGCTTAGAAATGAAATACCCAGTAGGCAAGAATAAACATTTTTGGCACCTGCTCTTATTTGCTCTTCATCGAGGTCAAAAAGCCGCTGAAGCAGTCCGAGACATTTGCGGCGTATGTGGAGAAGGAGTCATAGGCGAGTATACAGCACGGAAATGGTTTGCAAAGTTCAAAAAAGGCGACTTTGATGTCGATGATACGTTCCGCAGCAGAATACCTTTTGAATTCAATGAAGAACGTCTCAAATCACTTTTGAAGGAGAACGGTCGTCAAAACAGCCGTGAATTGGCGGAAAAAATGAGCTGCGATCGTAAAAGGATTCTTAATCTCCTCCAGTCGATGGAATTTACCGAAAAACTGCGAACCTGAATGCCTCTTGAGCTCAACAAAACAAAAAAAAAAACAAAGATAGTCGCCTTCAAAATGCTTCTCAGCATCTCGCCCGCCATCGAGCAACACGCAGAACAACAAACAACACTTTTTGTACCGAATCGTCACGTGAGATGAGAAATGGTGGCTATACCTCAAAGGTGTGGGTGGCTCCTGAAGATATACCAAAGCCGAGAGTCAAACCGGATCTTCTGCCAAAAAAGATCATGATATGTGATTGGTGAGACTGGGAGGGCATGGTGCACTGGGAAATGCTCGAAAAGAATGCCACGGTCAACAAGGAGCTCTACATTGCCAGCTACATCGCGTGTGTGATGATATTCGACTGAAAATACCTGATCGACATGGTCAAACCATACTCCGTCACGGCAACGCCAGGCCCCATGTTGCACAAGTCATTAAAGTCGTCAAAGTCGCATTCCAAGAGCTCCAATGGGAGGTCCTTCAGCATCCGCCGTATTCGCCGGACTTTGCACCGCCCGATTACCGTTTTTTCCGCTACCTTCCGGGCCATTTGAAGAGTGTTATCTTCGATAACAAAGAACATAAAAACTGGCTTAACAACTTCCTTCACACCAGACCAGGCGATTTTTGACGGAACGGCATCAAAAAATTAATCGAGAGGTGGGAATAGGTTGTAAACAGCAGTTAATTGATTAACTTATTCATATAATTATTGTTTTTTGTTCAAATAAAAGTCTTTAGTAAAAAGGCTACGAACTTATTCCCCAATCCAATATGTACTCGTATGCATTGCTTTTTGTATTAAAACGGAAACGAAAACAAAATCGTTGAAACATATCCATGTTTGTTAAAAAGTCAATATCAATGTTGCTGTTTTTACTATAAAAAGGTATTTTTCTGCCTACATTTCATATGCTTCGCATGAAACTAATATACAAATCCTGAGAAACAATCCCGCAATATCCGGGATTTAAAAAATACCGAAATCTCGTGTATGCCGAATTGGCATCTGTAGGATGTATGCTATTTAGTTCATTTAAAGAAAAATTTTGAGGACAGGGTACTGGTGCGGTATTATGTTGCTGGAGGGAGGCGTAACTGCCACTTGGACGCACGTAATGCAACCTGAATATTGTATTTACCTTAGTACGTACATATTTCCCATGAAATTACGTAAAATATGCACTGATGCGTATTTATATATATTTGTGTATGTGCCTACAAGTGGCTGTCAGAAGCGACTATTATGTAGCTAATTTGCCAAGCAGACAGTTAGCAGTGAATTCCCATTGAGTTTAATGAGTGCATACTTAAGTGTACTCACCCTTACCCCTCATCACTGCCCATCCCTTAGCTCTGGCATTTCATTGTTGCAACATTCACCTACTAACCAGCAACTATTTATAGCAACAACAAAGCACAACAGCAAAAATAATAGCAACCAAGCTGAATACTTGAAATTGCAACGAATTTTAATGATCTTAACCCACTTTGAAGGAAACTGCAGTGAAGTGAATGAGAAGTTACTTAGACGGAGTAGCAACTAAGCAGTTGGGGTTGCCAGCACCCGAAGTGCTGATTATGTGAATGCGAGCAGACGTGTGCAGTGTGACGAAAAAGCAGAGTGCGCAGAGTTCCGCACAGAGCGCGTGTATGGGTTCGTGTAGGTGTGCCTGTGTGTATGGGTACAGTGCGCGCACGTTGCATGCCACATTCACTAGGCAAATGAATACGTTTAATTTGGTATAGAATTTAAAACGATTCATTTCAATTTTCCACAGACGCCCACACGCACACACTCACACCCACATGTGCGCATATGTGGCGAGACAAGCGCACTCTGTGTACTTTAAGTAGCTGAGTGCCGCAGAATAATGCTTTTTGCTGCATGCACCCACTGCCAACAGCGTATGCAACAAATGCAAGGCATGGGCACAACTACAACTACAACAACCATATCAATAATACTGTGTAGTTTTATGGCAAGCTTATAAATATTACTATCGTCATGCGGCAAAAAAAGCACACACACACGCACACCCAAGGCGAGGGTCTCGGTCGCCGTTGCTGTGGCAACATAAGTGCCGATGTTGGCGTTACATTTTGACTGCGTTGAACTTTTTATGGTCGCGGCGCGTTGCTCGCATTTCACAATCGTTTGCCGCATACCGCATGCCGCATGCCACACACCACACGCCAAACGCCACACGGCAACTAGTTGCAGTTGGCGGCATTTTGGTTGCATGTTTGCCACACATATTAACATTGTTGTTGTTGTTTCAGCTGGCTGCCGCTTTAAGTGCTGTGAAATCGTTGCAATTGCTTGCTTGTTGTGGCATAATTTATTGTTGGCAACAATGGTGATCGTTGCGGCTGCCAGGCGATATCCAGTTACCCACGCAACTCGAGCAAACCTATGTGTAGATGTGTGTGCACACAAACATTCATACACTTCGTTCTGCTCTGTTATGCACCGCCTATAGTTGCAATAATGCCTCGTGGCAGCAATTGTTATTTGACTCTTTGTAGGTGCACTGCATTGTTGTTGGCAGCGTGCGGCGCGTGGTGTTTTGTTACTGATTGATTAAAGTTGATACGGTTTGTTGTGCATGTATGTATGTATGTATGTGGAAGCACATACATGGATTCGCCACACAACTCCAGACCACAAAACCATGCACCACCTCACAGCACAACACCACCAACAATGGCACAGCGTCGCTGTTTGTATTTGTATTAGTTGGCAAACGGTTCAAACGCTCACTCATTTCCAGCAACAGCGCCAATATGTAAGTACTTGTAGGCGTTATTTGTTGTTGCGCCTGCTGTTAGAGGTGCCTTACTCCACAACGACTGACGACTGACTCGCCGACTGCACTTAATGCACCGTGATTGTTGGCATTTAATTAAGTAATCAAGGCTGCACGCAGTGTGGCTGCCACCGAGGAAAGATAGCGAAAGTGGGGAAGCAGGTGCAGTAAGTAGCTGTTGTAGTTCACATCGCAGTGACTCCAAATGGATGAGCGCAATTAAAATACTGTCAGCTGCTGAAATTTGTAAATAAATTCAATTTACTGTTACCAAGTGCTTGTGCATGTGTGTGAGTCTTTTGGGTCCTCATATAAGCGCCGGTGGTCAACCAGCCATGCATTGGCCCATTAGCAGTCAGGCAGGCTGCATTTTTGAAAAATTTGTTGCTAATTAGTGGGTGGACTTGTGGTGCGATTTGAGTTACAAATAATTGAGGTGTTCCGTGAAATTTCAATAAATTCGGTTTATGCTGGCGGGCAATGAAATGGAGCTGCATGGCTGGCAGTTGTGAATAATGTCCACTAGTGTAGTTACATTAAATTACATCAAAAAATTAGGAATTAATTATTATTATCATTCACCTCTACAAGTTGTGATTGAGTTTAAAAATCACTGCAGCAATTTTTTTTTTGCACCGAACAATAATTGTTGTTAAATCTTCTAATAGAGAATTTGAAGCACAAGATTTGGTATTTCTTGTATTTGTGATACTTGAATAAGTATTAAAAAATATCTATACTAACTACAATACTACAATAACAGGCCTCACTGTAGGTTAGTTAAGGTTGAAATGGTTTCCCATAGAGAGGGCACACTTGGTCGAAAATCAAAAATTCGTCCTGTGTGATACCACTGTGAAGGAGATAAGGAGATAAGAAGGCTGGGAAGAAAGGAAGCAGCGTAAGCGTTGGGCTTTATCCAAAGAAAAGCTATGTGAAGGTTTCAGTTTGCATAGGAGGACATAAGATATATATTGGCAATTTGTGTAACTGTATAAAATTTCATTATGTTAGCATTTGTGGTTTCGGAGAAAAACGGTTTGGAAATTTTAGTTTATATGGGAGGTACTCCCCTTTAACTGAGACCCTACACCCAATCCTTAATTGGCGCTATTTCACCGTCGACCAAATATTAACACTGTGGCAGATCCTGGAGAAGAACCATGAGGACCAAGCTAACACCGAACACCTACAGCCTCACAGATCCAAGTTAGCAACTTCCTATGTGATCAAGGACTTAATTTATCTTGACTCCGCCATTGCCAGCAACAACGATGTCAGCCTTGAAATCTAGCGAAGGATAGCTCTTGCCAAGAGGTGCTACTTTGGGCTAGTGAGCAATTAAGTAGTAAAGTCCTCTCTTGACGAACGAAACCAACACTCTATAAGACGTTCGTCATACCGGTGCTTCCCTATGGCGCTGAAGCCTGGACAGTCAAACTATCAAATGCAGCCACACTTGAAGTTTTCGTGGGGAAAGTACTTTGCAAGATTTTTGGCCCTACTCGCATAGATGACGGTTACTGCATTCGACAGAACCACGCGCTGAATTTACGGAGACATTGGCATAGTCAAACGAGTTACCCTGCAGCGATTAAGGTGGCTGGGTCATGTCCTCCGTATTGAAGGAACTGCTCCGACGAAGAAGGTGTTTGAAATTGTAATTAGCGGTCGTATCCGGTGGAAGGACCAAATTGAATATGACCAGCCTTCTATTGGCTTAAGAAAATGGATAAGGTGTGCGGAAAACAGAGGACTAAAGTCTACATACAGCAGCATATTTTACAATATTATTTCCCAGAAGGTATACAATAATTGAAAAAGCCAGTTAATGGAGTTTTTCAGAATTCATATTTATTCATAAATATAAAAAAATTAAATTATAAATATATTATTAAAAAAACAACAAAAAGTCGGTATGCCAAAAGTCCACATACATCCATCTGATTTGGTTTACTCAAGCAAAGCAAGCGTTGAAAAAGTAGCTGTAAAGTACTGTTATTCGAGAATTTCAGTTGATAAATCGACGTTGGTATTACATACATACATACATGCTATAATTCGTATGAAAATAAAAGCGAACCGGCCGCTCAAAGAAGCTGTCCACAAAAGATGTAAGCTCCATATTAAAGGGAATTAGTGCTCCGAAATTTGTCCAACATATCGCCAAGATATCCAGAAAAAGTGTTCAAGAACTTTTAAAATATATCTTAATAATAGCGGTATTTCAGCAGGACACCACGTAAAAGGCCTCTGATTCGCGTCGCGTCGCCTTCGGCTTGAGTTTGCACGAGCACATATTGGCAAGGGAATGAATTTCTGGTCTAAAGTTATCAAAGTTCAATATAATTCGAAATGATGGTCGGACTAAAATATGGAGAAGAAGAAATACGGATATGGAAATGAAAAGTTTGATATCTACTATCAAGTACGGCGGAGGTAGCGTAAGGGTTTGGGCAGCTATAGCTGCGTCTGGCGTTGGAAAGATGACCTTTATGAAAGGTACTATGGACCAATACAAATGGTAGTGTAAGGCTGTCTTTGAGAAAACGTTGGGACTTTCTGCTAGCAAGAATCTATATATCTACACAGCTATGATAAGACCTATTATAAACTATGCATCAGGAGTCTGGATGAATCTGGATGGGCTCTCTCGTGGGAGCCAGGAAGACTTTATGGAGACTACAACGCACTGTGGCCATTGTTGCACCAGAGTTTTCCCGGCATTCGATGCTCCGGTTAGTCTACCACCGCTTGATGTTTTCGTCCAAGGAAGGCCTTGAAGGCCATCTGAGTTTCAAGCGGAGGTGTATGTTGTTCAAGAAGCAATGAAGAAGCAATGGAGAAGCAGATCTGTATGTGTCTGCAGCGACAGCAAAGCTGCGCTCATGACCATAGAACCTTAGACAGCCCTCCACCCACTTCAAGAGAAGTTGAGTCCTATAAATCCAGGCTGAATTATATCGGTAGCCATAATATCCTGTCGCTAACATGGGAGCCGATTAACGTGGGTCTCGTGGGTAACAAGACTCTGACTGAGGCCAACTTCTTTGGCCCGGAACCCGTTCTGTCACTGCTTTCTGCAGCCATCAAAGCCACAGTTAGCAAATGGGTTACTTCAACCCACAAGCAAGCTTGATAGGTTGAGAGATGCCGCAGTTGGACAAAACTGATGTTACCTGTTATGTCCGACCGACTGTCGCAGATCTTACTGTTATTAAGCACAAAGAACTGTAGGCAGCTGGTTGGACTGATGACGGGCCACTTTCTATGGGCGAAGCACATGGAAAAGGTGGGCATCTCAGACAGTGCACTCTGCCCAGCATATGGAGAAGAGGATGAAACGGCGAACCACTTTCTGTGCGTCTGCCGACCTTCGCACGAAGCAGGTTTGAGGTCTTCGGCACTGATGTGTTTAGAAGCGACCATCTTGGCTCCTTGGCACCACAAGATCTACTCAGATTTCTTCGGAGATCGGGTAGATTTAAAGAAAATTAAAAGGGAATCCAAGTGTAGTAGTATGGACTTAATTCATGTCTGAGTGCTGCATTTACTAGTTGTCCCGACTAAAAAAAAGAAAGAAATAGTTTTAAAATGAATTCATGTGCTTTCTTAAGCTAATTGAACTGCATGTAAACTTTTGTCACACCGCTTCTTTTTGTTGTTTTGTTAATTTTGTTGTTGTAAAGAAGTTAAATAATTTAATTTTTATTAATTCATGAATAAATAATTATAAATTCTAAAACAAACTACATTTTTTCAAATATTCTATACCTTCTAGAAAATATGAAAATATGATGCTATATGCAGACTTAAGTCCTTCACTGTATATATACACTCATACACATATACATATGTATGTCTGCATAACAATTCGAAAATTTGAATTTACGTGTTGCCCTAAAGCGTACAACCGACGAGACATCTTTATTTCTGCACAGCCTTGCGGTTAAGCTACTATTTTCCAAAAAATTTGCGCTAAGTACATAAACAAAAACAAAAACAATCCAAGTTTGTACTTTATGTTATGTGTATGAAGAAGTATCATGACTGTGCCAGTCGCCCAATGTACAGGTAGTATGCGCCGATTGAAATTTAAACCCTCAATTTGTTGTAAAAAGCACGAGTACAGCAACAATAACAAGCAGGAACGCACTTGTTGCGGTCGCTTTTTACTCGCCGCCTTTGCTTTGTACGGTTTTTGTTTTTTGTTTTTTTTTTTTTTAATTTTGAAGACCATCCAAGTTTAGCGGCATTCTGTAGTGGAATCCTTTCTCCTTTTGCGCTGGAGCGCTCAAATTTGTTTATTTTTCAGCAACACGATCATCATCATCATTTAAGAATTGTTATGACGATCGTGCCGATTGCGTACTTTAATAGTTTTAAGCGTTGCAGTGCATAAATACTTATTCAACAGCACCGACTTTACTTTGCATTCACCACTCTTGACATTCTATGGCCTTTTATTAGCTGTTCGCGCAACGGGCCATTATGCGATCTTGCGTTTGTGCGGCGCATTTGTAACTTTACAAATTGTTTCGGTTATGGGTCACGAATTATTTTTCGTTTAAGTTTTCTTCTTTCCTCTGCATCACTTTTATGCTCGGTTTTCCTACAGTTCGAATGTCGTTGGTGCATTTTTTTTGTGTTTTTTTTTCAGCTGCTACCAACAGCCTACCTTTGAGTGGGCTTTCAAACTTATCGTTTTGTTTTTATTTACAAGTACGTACGTATGTATGTATTTATTAGCTTTGTGTATACGTGTAATATTTTTTGCATTTGCTTGTCTTCCTGTTGCATTCGCATTCGCATGCACGCTTTGTTTGCACAGGCTTTTGTTTTTGGGTTATTGGTGCAATTCAAACTTGATCTTCACTGATCTTTGGCTACCTTCCAGCAATACACATTTTTTCGCTTTTTTGTACTTTTACTTTAGTTTGGGCATTTTGGCGTTTTTTTGTTTTTGCCGTTGTTGTTGTTCTTCATTTGCTTTTGCAGCCACATTTATCGTTTTAGTTTACGTGCCGCAATTCATTGAAGAACAGTTTTCAACCTCAGTTGATCTGTTGATCGGTTGCACACATATGTACATGTGAATTTGTGTATGTGTATGGCTTTGTGTTTGTGTACGTTTAGGTGTGTATCGATCTGTTGTTTGTCCGATTACTGATTGCTGGCATAAATTTAATGAGTTGCCCTTGAGGTGAGCAGTAACTGATAACGGTAACCGACAAGAGCATTGATTTCATTGTTTGAGGTGGTTTTCGGATTCCCAAGCATGCAAATATGGCTGAATACGGTGACGTGCAATGAAATATGGCCATGTTTTTAAAGCAACAAATTTTATCAAAACTCCTAAGTGGTTTAAGGATTTTTCTTTTTGCGGTATTTTGTATTTACATTTATTTATGGTATTTATTTAGCCAAATGAAGAAAATTCTTGCTGACTATAGAAAAAACTGATGGTCTCAGGTCCCTTCCCATCACTAATGGCTGAAATTTTGGAAGGTGCACTGGCTACACTCAGCAGATGGGCCGCCAGTAGCGATCTCAGAGTCAACTCTGACAAACCGGAGTTGATGCTATTCACCAGAAAATACAAGCCTCCACCTTTTAAGCTTCCTAGACTTAACAACCAGTGTCTTACACTTTCATCGTAAGTCAAGTATCTTGGTGTAATACTTGACCCCAAGCTCCACTGGAAGCTGCACATAGAAAATCGAGTTAAGAAGGCCAATATAGCCTTCTACGCCTGTAAATCTATGTTCGGCAAAAAATGGGGTCTCAAGCCACGTGTCGTACTTTGGATGTACAACTTAGTGGCTCTGCCAATTTTGACATACGGTTGCCTAGTTTGGTGGTTAGCTCTTCAGAAGGGCTACACTAAATTAGAGAGAGTGCAGAGAACTGCATGTGTGGGCATCACTGGTGCCTGTAAAACATGTCCCACCGCTGCGCTCAACGTTATTCTCCACTTAATTCCTGTGGATCTGCAGGTTAAATACATTGCTGCTCAGAGTGCTATTAGACTGAAGGAGTTTGGCCTTTGGAGACAACTCCCTGTAGGACATAGCAGCATCTTGAAGCAGATCTCCCCTTCCTTCTCTGATATTCGCACCGACCTCTCCATCCGCAAACTGTGCTTTGAGGGTTGTGCTAGGGCTATCTTTCCGAGCAGGCAAGATTGGAAAGAGGGGAGAGTTGTTGCGGATATAGATGCCTCTGTTTTCACTGACGGATCCAAAATGGAGTCTGGAGTGGGAGCGGGGGTCTACTCTAAATCAGCCAGCATTTCGGTCTCCTATAAACTGCCGAAGACAAGCAGCGTCTTTCAAGCAGAGGTTTTCGCGATCCTGCAGGCATGCAAAATGCTTCGGGATCGCTGTTGGGAGGGAGACATTAATATTTTTTCCTATAGCCAAGCTGCAATCAAGGCACTGTCGTCGCCGTATTGTAGCTCTCTTCTCGTGAACTCCTGTAAGGAGGAACTTAAACGCCTCGAACGTGCAGGAAACATTTCCCTCATCTGGGTTCCTGGGCACAGGAATATAGAGGGAAATGAAATTGCCGATGAGCTTGCCAGGAAGGGGGCGGCAGAACCGGATCCAGCTGCCCTCTTCTCAGACATCGGTCTCCCCTTGGCTGTCGTTAAAGGGAAACTACACAACTTCTTTCTAATAAAAGCGCAACACAGAGGTCTATCTCATCGCGTGCCATTTCAAAAGCACTATGGCCTCAATACAATATAAACAGAACGCTTAAGGAGATGGGAACCCCCCGCCATTCAATTTCCAAACTCATTGCGGTGATCACTGGCCACTGGGAGATCGGCACTTACGCGGAGAAGCTTGGAATTCCGTACAACCCCCATTGCAGAAGCTGTGGGGATCCTACAGAGAAAGAGACTGTGGAACACTCTCTCTGCAGATGTCTGGCTTTGGCGGCTAGGCGCTTGAGATTCCTCAGTGTCCCCTTTGGGGATGACTTGATGAAATTCTCCAGCCTAGATCCTTTTTCTCTCCTCCGCTACATCAACAGCACTGAATGGCTGTAGACGGTTTTATCTCCTTTATTATGGTATCAAAACGGCACGTAAGTGCTACTTGCAGCGTACCTGGGGTACTCTTGCCATCTTACCTACCTAACTACCTACCTATAGAAAAACCTATTTAATACTATTTAAAAATAATTATATTAGGTGTGCAACTAAGTTCTCGCTGTTTTTTTTTTTGATGAAAATACAACTTTATTCTGAAAAAATGGTTACAAGTGAATCAATGAAAGTATTGCCCATCACTGGCTACTACTTTTTCCCATCTTTCTGGTAGATCTCGTATAATGTCGCGATAAATCTGTTCATCGTTTGAGGCTATCCACGGATCAAGCCATTTTTGGATGTCTTCATATGAATGGAACTGCTGGGCAGCTAGACCATTTGCAATCGATCGGAACAGGTAATAATCGGACGGCACAATATCTGGAGAATATGGCGGGTGGAGTAGGATTTCTCATTTCAGCGTTTCCAGGTAGGTTTTAACGGGTTTGGCAACGTGAGGCCGAGCGTTGTCATGCTGTACAGGTAGAATCACTTTTCCATACCTCTCAGCGTATTGCGGACGCTTCTCACGCAGTGCTTGCCTCAATCGCATCAATTGAAGTCGATACCGATCCCCAGTGATGCTTTCGCTTGGTTTTAACAGTTCATAATAAATAACACCAACTTGGTCCCTCCAAATACATAGCAAAACCTTCGCAGCGTGAATATTCGGCCGAGGCGATGACGTTTCCATGACTTTCTTTTCTTTGGATTGCTGTATTGAATCCATTTTTCATCACCCGTCACGATGCAATGACGAAACCCCTTCCTTTTTTGCCGCTGGAGGAGTTGTTCACAGGCGAAAAAACGACGTTCAACATCCCTTGGTTTTAACTCACAAGGAACCCAAGTTCCCTGTTTCTGAATCATTCCCAAAGTATGCAATCGCTTGGAAATGAATTGGCGGGTAACTCCTAATACTGAAGCAAGCTCTTCTTGCGTTTGACACGGATCCTCATTGAGCAATGCCTTCAATTCAGCGTCTTCGAAGGTTTTTGGCCTTCCCTCACGCGGACGGTCGTCAACATTAAAATCACCGTCTTTGAAGCGACGGAACCAATCTCGACACGTTGTTTCACTTAAAGCAGCATCTCCATAAACTTTTTGTAGCTCTCGATGCGCTTCAGCGGCCGCTTTTTCGAATGAAAAAGGAAAATCAACACTTCCCTCAAATGACGATTATCCGGCACAAAATCAGACATTTTCACAAAACCAAAAGTATATGATACCAAAACAAAATCACTAATGTGCCGAAGCAGTTTGTTTACCATATGTCTAAGCTTAGTTTATGACGCTTGGGTTATGTTAGAATCGACTAGCACACACTGCTGGCGGCATCTATTGACAAACAGCGAGAACTTAGTTGCTCACCTACTATTATATAATAGGCATGTACAGCCGCAAGGCAGGTTAGTATCTGCACTTATCAATCCATTCACGAACTCGGTACCCTCGTCACTGCTCGCAGTTGTAGTTTTGAAGTGGTAGATCACTCCGCTTACTTGGAGTGAATCGGCATTAACACCAATAATAAAAGTAGCCTTGAAATCCAATGAAGATTTTTCTCGCCAGCAGTGCTATTTTGTACGAAGTAGGCTGAGTTGCAAAATCATCGCTTGATAAAAAAAATCCCATCTATCCCCCACGCGTCCGTCCTATCCATTGACCAAAAACTTGCACAAAGGCGACATCCAAACGGTCCTTAGACTGCGTAAGAGCGAGTTGCTACGAAAGATTTATGGATATTTGCGTGTTGGCGACAGTAAATATCGATAGGGGCATACAGCTTGGAGCCTCCGTATAGAGGAGCAATCAAAGAAATATTTATTGTGTTTACTTATTCAAATGAAATACCTCCTTGATCAACAATTTCACGGAACATGATAACGCACCGTCGTAGAGTACCATCATCATCCGTGCATTTTTGACTAAGAACGAAACGAATGCCATCCAATATTCATCGAAATCACCGGATGTGGCTCCTTGTGATTTTTTTCGACTGATCGAGTCAAAAAAAACACCACAAGGAACGCATTTTATCAGCCGAAAGGAAGTAATGGAAAGATCGAAGACGCTATTACGAGAGCTGAGTCAAGCGCTGGCACACGTGCGTTGCAGTTGATGGGGAGTAGCTTGAAGGCGATAATATCAATTCTGAAGAATAAATTTGTATTTTGAATTTCCTGAATATATTCCGCAAATTTTTTTTTTCCAGACTGATCTTATTGATATATTTTAACGTATAAATAAATATACTACTCAACACATGGGCTGAAAAGTCCCGGGCCGCACACATAGATGCCGCTAGCTTTACTGCATTCACCTTTTTTCACTTAGTGCTAACCATACACATACAGCTGTTGAAATTTCATGATATTACATTTATTAATTCACGAGTTATTGGGCTAAGATTGACGGTACTTTTGTTATTTGCAAAACAATGAATCAAAAAGAATTTCGTGTTTGAATTTTACACTGCTTCTTGATTGGGAAAAATAGCGATCAATCTAAACAGTAACTTGAAAAGTGTTATGGGGTCACCGCTCCAACAGAAACAACAATAAAACTATGGTTCCCTGACTTCAAATGTGGTCGTAGAGACACAGATGGCGCACAACGCAGTGGACGTTCAAACGAGGCGGCAACACCAGAAAATATCACAAAAATCGTTTTGAACGATCGAAAAGTGAAGTTGCGTAAGTTAGTTGATATCGTAGAGATATCAAAAGAAAGCGTTGGCTTTATATTGCATGAGCATTTGACTACAAAAAAGCTCTCTTCAAAGTGGGTGCCGCGTTTGCTCACTATTGACCAAAAGACGTGTTGATGATTATGAGCACTGGCAAAACAACAAGTATTGAACTTCGAATTGCTCCCACAACCACTATTGCTCCCCGCGACTACTAGCAGGTTCGTAGACCTGAAAAATTTGCTCGCCGGTAAGAAATTTCGCTTGAACGAAGAGGTTATGCTGAAACTGAGGCCTATTTTGAGGCAAAAGATAAATCGTTCTACAAAAGTGGTATTGAAATGTTAGAGCGGTGCTGGAATGATTGCGTTATTCTTGATGAAAACTATGCTAAATGAATAAAGCTAAAAAAATGTGTTTTCCTTATTAGGCCCGGGACTTTTCAGCCCATGTTTTATAAAAAACAGTGCTAACTATGACTTTTTCGTTCTGCTTCGTTTTTGTTTTTTATTAATCAGTTATGCTATTGTAATAATCCTTCCAAACACTTATCGCCTTCACGAACTATTTTTACATTGAAAATCTTTACCGGCGCCAATCTCCTTTTCTTGTAAACAAATTTGCGGTTTTGATTTATATGAAATTCGCGTATAAATGCACTACTTAACCGTCGTTGAAAATAACTGTTTTTGTGGTGATTTTATGCGCTTGTGCTGTGTGGCAAGTAGAGCCGGTCAGCGTCAAATCCACTACTTCCAAAGTGGTAAATATGCGTTTTCACTTTTCACTTTTTCTTTTAAAAACTATAAAAAACAAGACATTTTTTGTTGACCGCAAAGTAGCTTTACCTACAATTGAAAAAAAATAAACTAATAAAAATAAGTAGACATGCAACATACCAATTTTGATAGACTGGCTGGTGTCAAAAAAAAAAAAAAAAAAAAAAATCAACATGAAAACAAAAGCAAAGTAAAACTCTACTAAAAGATGCGAAGAAATCGCCAGGCGTACAAAAAAACAACCAAAAAAAGGAATTGCAAAAATAACTGCCCGCGCTTTCAATCATATACCGCAATCGCAAATTAACTAAAATTTACAATATATGTAACAACGACGAAAGCAATTATTATCAGACCACAACAAGTGCTGCTATGCAATTGATTGGTAGATGGAAGAAGAAAGGCGACAGAAGAAAGAAGAAAAGAAAGATGTTTGTATATAAAATCGAAACCACTTTCGAATCGAACACATCCGAAACGTCACTACACGCTCCATGTCCGCTCCGCCAACCACTTCCCCTGCTTAAGACTGTCTGTCCGCATACTCAGAGCTTGCGCCTGCCCGACTCTGGCACAGTAACACAAAAATTAAAATTATCGCCTTGAATGCAATTTACAAATGCATTTCAAACGCATCGTAAATGCGGCTACTCGCCGGCCGCGGCGCCGATGCGAATCGAATCGCATTACATCGTGTTATTAGTAACGGTTAATCAAGACAGGCATTTCATTTTCCAACGCTGCACATGCGCATGCGTCATCATCAACGAAGAAATCAAAATCACTCATTGAGTCCGCGTGTCAGGCAGCGTGAGCGAGGCGTGTGAGCGAACAAGCGTATCAATGGGGAAGGTGGAACGTGGAAGGTGGATGGATGGTGTGGTGTGGTGTGGCTGGCGGCGGCAGGTACTTTAGTGCTTGTAAATAATATAGAAAATTACAAAGCTGTTACCGTTGCGCTGCCGTTAGCGATGGAGCTGATGGTTTACTTTCTTTGCTGGTGCTATTTAAAAACGAACTAGTTTTCCAACTTTTCTTTTAAGTGCGCTTGTTGTTTTGTTTTTCAAACTCACATTACAGGCATTACCAGCATTTGAGACAATAATTACATGCAATTAAATTTTGTAAATTAATATAAAAGATATGTGTGAGGTACTTTTAAATAGGCTGCAAGTGGAAAAACGGCAACAAAATTGTTACATAATGGATACTATGTACATACATATGTACAAGCGCGTATATATGTAAAGCTAAACATTTTATATGCCGGATAATACAACAACCAAAAAAAACCGGCAGCAAAATATGGAAAAATGGTTGCTTCTGATAAAAATAATGCGGCCGCCATAGCTGAATGAGTTGGTGCGTGACTACCATTCGGAAATGCGCAGGTTCGAGTCTCTGTGCACGAAATATCAATTGATAGAACAAAGTTTTCTAATAGCGGTCGCTCTTCTGCAGACAATGGCAAACTTCCGGGTGTATTTCTTTCATGAAAAAGATCTTCATTAAAAACCATCTCTGTATCATCGGAAGCGGCATAAAACTGTTGGTTCCTCGATTTTTGCAAAACATCAAAACGCACAACGTAGGAGCAACGGTCATCTACTTATGCCCACAGTTTCATTTGGAAGGAAAATTCAATTTAACTTTCAAATTGCATGAGCAATGGAGTAATCCAGAGATAGATATTTTCTTTACCGTTGGATCCAAGAATGAAATAGTTTCTGAAGCCGGATGGTACTTAAGCGATTATAAAAAGTATCATTACGCTGTGTTCAAAACAGAAAGTTTTGCCATTATGAAAGTAGCAGAATGGATAATTGAGAAGAGATGAACCAAGAATCAGATTGGAGCCTTTAGCGACAGTCAGACTGCACTGAACGCTCTGGAGACCGCAAAGCAAAGGATGTAGGAAGAAGCTTAATTCTGTTGCAAGACGGAGTTGAGTACCAGACACTGCAGTGTTCAAGGAATCAAATTGCCGCTGAATTGGCTAACTGTGGATCAGCTCTCTCTCCACAGGAGCAAGAGGCAGTAATCGGTATCAGTTGGATAAGAATCACGAAGTGGATCGGCGTTTATGTATGCACTTTACAAAAAGAACGATGGTCCCGTCTAGAAAGCTGCAGAACTGAAAAGTGTTTTGTGACAAGCGCGAACATAAAACTGTCGAACTTTCTTTTAAAGCTTGGTAGAAAAGACGTTCGGTTGATGGTCGGCTTTATTTTAGAGGACACAACCAATGCAGTTATTGGAGTCACTGAGCACTCGATTTGCCTGTCATGCTTAGAGGAGCCGGCAAATAGTATTGAACATTTTCTCTGTGGTTGTCCTGCCTTTGCTAGAGTTAGCGATGCAATTTTTTGCTATGAATTGGGTTCGGATGCAATGAAAATTAGTAATATTCGTTCTCTGGAGAATATTTTCAGATTTCTTACTAGCTCAGATCTAGATCTAGGCAATATAGGTATAACACACGCAGTGCGGCAATAAGACTGAACACTCTAAACAAGTGGTCAAACACGGATTATGGTCACGGTAAAATCCTGGCTGGCACTTTGGGGCTTCCCGGACTGGTGTACTATGCATTCCCGCCTATACTTGCCATTACATCGTTTACGACCCTCCTACCCTCAAGGGAAGAGTGGGAATGGGACGACGTGAGACAGGGCGAGTCCATCCATGTATACACAGATGGCTCAAAGCTTGAGGGCAGGGTGGGCGGAGGTGTATATTCCGAGCATCTGCGGATCTCCTTCAGTTTTCGGCTCCCCGACTACTGTAGTGCCTTTCAGGCTGAACTGATGGCAATAATAAAAGCCGCGACACTGATACAGTGTGATGCGATATCCGGAAATGATATCTACATTTTCACTGATAGCCAAGCGGCCATAAAATCCCTCAAAAAACAGTAGACAACCTCCAAGGTAGCCATGAAATGCCACACATCTCATTTCGCTTAGGGATAATATGGGTTCCTGGCCATCGCGACATTGAGGGTAACTGTAGAGCCGATGAACTAGCAAGACTCGGCACTAAATTGTCTGACGAGCACATAGATAATGACATAGGGATACCCTTACAAACATGTAAGCTACTCATCCTTGAAGAAATTGTAAAGAAAGCAAACGAAAGATGGCGTAATGAAGCCACCTGCAAAATCGCCCGTCAACTGTGGCCGACTCTAAATGCTAAACGCACAGAATCTCTGCTAAGCCAAAATAAACACAGTCTTAGCACATTGATCTCAGTCATAACGGGGCACTGCCTAATAGGTAGACACGCCGAAAGGATGGGTGTGCAAACACATGACTTCTGTAGAAGTTGTCTAGATGAGACAATCTCGCACCTACTGTGCCACTGTCCTGCTCTATCCAGACGCAGGTTTACTATTCTGGGTAGACAATTTTTTAATGAGTTAGAAGACCTAAGTTCTTTAGAAATCAGAGATATTTTAAAATGTTTGAAAAACACACCCTGGTTTTAGGAGAGATAGGGATAAGCTCCCCACGCGGCATCACAATGGGCTATGAGCCTGAGTGTGTCCCACAGGACAACCGCTTCAACCTAACCTAACCTAACCTACTAGCTCAGAACTAGCTCTCTTTGTTTTTATTCTAGCCTATCTCTTTCTCTCCTTTCCTCCTTGAGTATCTTCCCATTTACTTTCAAGAGCTTTGAGTACAATAGGGGTTTAGGAGTTATCATTCTCTCTTCTTCTTGGCTCGCCTTTTTTAAATTTCTACGATCACCCAAAAAAAAAAAATTCCACAAATCTTCATCAAAATTTTACACGTTTTAATCATATTCTTTAGAACATTTTTGTGCATGAAGTTGTAAAGCTCAATGAAGTTGATTTTAATTTTTAACCTCTTTAGATCCTATTGAAGCATAGGGCATCATTGAATTTTGGTATAATAAATGCAAGTTTCACACGGCTCGAAAATCGCGTTGATTTTTTTGTTTGGTTGTTGGTGGTCTTGTGTATTTTCTGCATACCTATATAAGAAATTAATCGAAATGTATTTTCCAAATAGCTGTCACAGTGCTGAAAAGTTATACAGTTAAAACTTTTGAATACAAGTACTAAAAAAACTGGTGCTGGGCTTGGTTAAGCCTCCTCTGGACACTTCATCCATCAATGTAAAGATAGGCTCATTGGAAACATGTGCCGTCAATCGCAGTTTTCGTATAATGAAGCCTGCGTCCTCGTGCAAACTGTCCAACTCTTATCCGTTTTTTGGCTCTTTGTTAAATGCAAGCTCGTTGCAAAGCGTGAATGTCTTCAAAATCACCTCATCATCAGAAAGAATAGTTTTTAAATTCTCTACTGATGCGTCACTTATAGCCTAGACAGACGGCGCAGCTAATTGAGATTAAATCGTAGTGTGACAAACGGTTCTTGAGCGGATTAGTGAACAGCTGATTTGTTTATTGGATAGTTTTGTCAGTAAAACAGGGATCGCAGGCGGAGGGATTTAACCTATATTTACTTATATTTCATTACGTAACTCAAAACCAACATTTCTATCTAACAAATAATATTTCAGTTTTATAAATATAGAGAAGTTCAATTTTAAACTAGTTAAATTGGTTAATTTCGTAAATCTAGTGTTAAAAACAATTGTTGCAGATTTCAATTTTGTGCTCTCCAAACATGTTTTTATTGCTCGTCTGTTAAGTTCTTTCGAAACTCATTTTCCGATCTGAAATACTAAAAGCACAAAGAAAAAAAAAGCCTTTACCTTCAACTCGAGAGCAAAGTGCTGTTAAAAGGAAGACAGTATGTTACGTAAATGTTAGTTATTAGTCGAATCGTCTAACATAACCTTCGTAACAGCAAAAGAATAACAATTTCCGTAATGATATGACTGCTTACAACAAGATAACATCGGCAACAGAGATTACACGAAATTTGAAAGCGTTCGTCAAAGTGAGAGGAAAACTGTTCAAACGAATTATAAACTATGTTAGTCGATTCGATTCGACATTAGTGGTGTAGGGGGAAATAGTTCCATATAGTTTCTTCGTGCATGGTTAATAAAAATTGAGTTCTTAATACATTACTGTGGTTCGCGCTCTTTCGTTTCATAGTTTTTGGAGCTGCGCTGCTTTAGAAAAATGCATTTATTTACTTACAAAAAAGAAAGTTATCAAATATTTGCTATTTATTTTAAACGCAAGCAAACTGTTCGCTAAATGAACTACAAATTCTTTATTTGAGATTCCATTAATTGTCTGACCGTTGAGCCATTAGCAAGCACCGTTAGTGAGTAGCAAATTGAATGCCGGCTCTGCTGTCTCTCCATCGTATCATCTGCTATTATACATACGCACCTGTTAATACCTACATACGCACACGTACATAAGTACTCGTGTAATTCGTCTGCGGTGGTATCGGCGCTTTTGTGTGTTCACTTTCATTTTTTACTTCACTTCTTCTGAGTCACTTCTTTTCGTCTCCATTTGGTTTTTATTATTTATTTTCTGTATTTATTCATTCATGCGACTACATACTACCCAATGCCATTACAACTGCTCAGCAAAATTTAAATATTTACATACATATGAAGGTATACACGAAGTCTTTTCTTCCTAATTCTTTTTTTTTCATTTTATAGAATTTTATTTCTTATTTTTCTATTTTTATTTCTTTCTGCCGGCAGCGCAGCTTTTGCAACTCCTATATTTACAGTAGCAGCAGTATTTGTTTAACATTATTTCCGTTGATTCCCATTGGCGGCTTGGTGGTTTTGAGCTGTTTTCATTTAATAATGCTCATATCCAATTATTTCACCGCCCAATTACACACTTCAATATTACTGTTTGTGGTGAAATTCCATAGACTCCATGGGAAACGATTTAATGGGAAATTATTGAAAGACCTCAAATATTTTTTTTAAGTTGCATCAAATTTATGATGGCCCCCTTATCAAATCCAAGACGAAAGTGTTGGAGAGGGAGAGAATAGTCCTTCCATTATCTAGTGTTTTGAGATTAATAAACAAGCACCGACGTTTTTAGGATGGAATTGCATCAGTGAAATTGAAGGAACGCAAAGCATAACGCATAAAAGCTTGCTGGGCACGTTCAAGCCTACTAATATGACAACACGGCGTATTCCAGATTCGAAAGCACAAGAGGGGGATATAACAAATTTAGCGGATATGGATCAACAAAGTCTGAACTAAGACGTCGAATAAAAGCAAGTACAGAATATGACTTTGCTAAAAAGAATTTACAATGAAATGCCACCATAATCAAAAATTTCACTTCGATGGGATAAACTAGAACCACCAAAGTGGTGAAAAGTGGGTATAAGATTTTAGTTTGACTTTTAAATTTAACTTATCTCTTTTATTTTGTTACATAAATCAGATTTTAAGGTTTTTTTCAAATTTAATAGAGTCCGCTGTACTTACAATCACGGATATATCTTTAAATCAACAGTGTACAAAAGGAAATCTGCGGTATTAAAACAACTAGAAATGTCATTAGCAAAAATTATAAAAAGTAAAGTACTCAGCATACTTCCCTGTGGTACACCAGAGGACATAATGAAATAAATGTACGACGAACCATCAATATTAACAACACATTTCCGAGAGGAGAGATGGGATTTAATTCATCTTAAAAGAGGGGAATGAAATCCTAAAGCGTTCAATTAGGAAATTTAAACTATTTGGTTAACTTTGTCAACTGCTTTTGAAACTTGAACTTTTTTTTTTTGAAAAGCTGCTAACAATATTCAGAAAAGACTGCAAGATTTGAAACAGTAGATCCAACTTTCATGAAACCGTGTTGATCTACAGAGATAAAACGATGAACTGCATACTACATTTTATCTTTCTCTATATGCTCAACATTTTTGAAACCGTAGATAATTGGAAATTTTATTCTTATTGCTACTTTTAAATACGGCATTAATGGTAGTTACTTTCCAGGCATCTATGAACTCTGCCTGGTCAAGGGATTTGTTGAAAATTAATAAAAGTGGATAGGCAATTGCAGAGCAGTTTTTCAAAAAGATACGAGGATAACTCGTCTACATTAGATAAAAAATAAATGACATAGCATAAGCGGTTGGCCCATCTTTTTACATACCTTCAACACTGTTGAAGCGTTCTGTTAACATTTTTCTACTTCAGTATTCACGAAATTTGAGTATTTAGCTAAATTATAAAGTGCTTCATACTGCCTTTAGCTTCTTCAAATACATGGTAAATATGTCTTATGTGAACAGAATATGCATAGTAAGAAATTTAAGGGAATATACACAGTTAGAATTTTCAAAAATCAATTTTTATTTTATTTGAATGTGAATATTTTGAAGTAATACGCAAATTTGAAGAGGCGTTTCAAAGTTCTTGCAAAGTGCTTTTCAAAATGGTGTTCTCAAAATAATGTTCTCAAAGTCGGTGACCAACATTACTCGAAAACGGCTAAACCGGCTAGTCTCAAATTTTAACACGAGCTTCTTAATTACTAAATTTAACATAACTTTAACGAAATCTATTTGTTTTTTTAATTTCAGAGGATCCAGTTCAGAGATATAGTGGTCACCGCAAAACGTCTTTTTTGAGAAGAGCTCCCGGAGATCAGCTGTGGCTCCTTTCCAAATAAATATTTTTACTAATACTAAGTCTTAAAATACAGTTGAAATATTACATAATATGTGTAAAAATTTTAGATCAATAGATTTAAAAGTTTTCCCAGAAAAAACTTCGCTTTTTTCGGCCTTCCCTGGAAACTTCGCTTTTTTCCGGCCTTCTAACAGTATATAACCCCTTAACTACAATTAATTCGTTTAAGTAAAAGTCTTGCAGATATTGCGCATTACTGGACTACCTGAAACCATTTATTTAAAATTTGCTCATTGCTTAGATCTGAAGATGCTGTATGATGCCCCCTCTCAATAAGTTCAAGCTTTTCCAATCAAGCACCTTTTATTTCCTTGTGAATGAGACCTACAAATATGCTCAGTGCGACTGCAATAGGCTTAATATTCTATTAACATTTAAGGTTAATATTAACATAGGTATATTTTAACATTAACATGAACTTTGCACATTAACATGAACTTTGAACATTAACATTTGCTTAACATATCCTGAGAGCGAAAGCCGAAATAGAACTCATTTTATTTTTTTCCCGCTATTTATTGTATGCCAGTATATTTTCAATGCTAACGTCTGGCACTGACTTGAGAGATAGCAAAAAAATTACAACAAATTTCATTGATATTGCTGTAAAAGAAAGTGAATAGCAGATGCGTCAATCATATTCGTGTTAGAATGGCGATACTGAATCACAAAATCAATGACCGCAATTAACAATATTCAAAAAAGTGATAAAATTTAAATAAAAATACATAGCAATAGTACACTGGCTTTCAGTGGTAGGCACAACCAGCTGTTGACGGAATGACAGTATATGGAAGTAGTAGTGTCCGGACAGGTGTGAAGAATACGCTGAGAGCAGTGCTGTTGTTTAGCTTACATACGCTATTTTAGTATGAATAATTTTCCATCTTGTTGTTGTTGTGGCGAAAAAGTGAAGGTAAGCAGATTTTTACTGCATTTTACACAATTTCAGTAACAACAACGATTGGGAAATTGAAAATTGGCAGTTATCCGTTTAATTCAAAACTAGATCACATAGATTAAAAAAGTATCAGCAAATGCCGCTAAATGCTTGCATGCACAATGCCAACCAAAACGGTAAAAAGAAAATCAAATTCAAATTAAACCAAAATTTACTATAGACTCAAGTATTTCAATGCAATTTCAAACGTTTGTTGCGGATGTATATATAGATGGCATATACAATAAAAATGTGTATGTGAACGAATTTGTCACGCACAACAAAGCCATACATTAAATTTGCATCATAAAAAAAACTTTAACATTTTTACAAATACCCATTAAACGAGATTGTGATTGTCCAGCTGATGAATGAGCGATAAAAGTCGCCGTATCTCTGGTGCACATATTTGCTTGTACGCATATGATCGCGTTTGCGTGTGTGTGTGCGCATTGAAGTGATAGCATTTAAATTGGCATTCGCCAGCCGGTAAGGTATGTGAGAAAATGTGTCGTGAAAGTAAAAGTGTAAATTTCGAGATACAAATCCAAGTAATTCGATAGTTGCGAACATCTTTTAATTTTGATTTATTTTTCATTCAACTGGCAATAACTGGAGTTTTATTGCTTGTGAATAGGATTAGTATAGTTTTTGCTTTTTTTTGTTGACATTCTCGGGAAACGGCTAGCAGTTTTTTATCTCTTTTTTTTAAATGTTTCATTAACCGCCTAAATACAATTCTGAATAACTCTTCGTTGTCCTTACGAGCGAACTCACGTCAAGCACTCGTAGATCCCTAACGTGAAGCTATGCTTCTTTATGTTTACTATTTATAACTCGGAAGAGTCCTTCTATTTCATGCACATGTGACCAGCGGAGCTGCTGAGTTTTATATCAATAGATAGATATGTACTTAGTCCTGCCTTTAATTCTGTGACAAATTTTGCAATGCATACGGCGAGAAAAAATTCACAGAAAAAAATTTCGTTATTTTTGCTTTTGTTCATATGCATTGTCAACACATAAATTAAACTGAGTATTTTCGTGGCAATTTCGCTTGTTAACAATGGAGTGGGGAGCCAAGGAAAATCGCATTGCATTGATTGTTTTACAAAAGTGTGGCAAAACTGCAAGTGAGATTTACGAACACCTCCATAAAATTCGTTCGAGGAAAAATGGGCAGTGATCCCCTTAGAAAGCGGAACATCATGTGCAGGGAAATGAATGTATCGACAGATCAATTTTAAGACTAATTAGAGATGGATGATCTCCACATGAAAGCCCTCCGTCGCTCAACTGGTCATATTTTGACAACGCGCTTGAAGAAAATTAGACTCGATAGATGTCTATCGCAGCTTCTTCGGTGGCACGTGGCCAACGGGCATGAAAATATTTTTTTCACAAATGAGAAAATGTTCACTGTTGAATAAGTTTTTAATAAGCAAATTGACAAAATCAATGCTAAAACTTCTGAAGACGCAAAAAATGTTGTTCCAAGGCTCACCATCCAGCCTCCGTAATGTTTTGTTGGGGAGTGTCTTGTAAAGGCGGTACATCTCTTCATTTCTGCGAAAAAGAGGTTAAGACCGTAGAAAAAGTTCACCAGGAGAATGCCTTAGAAGGCGTGGTGAAGCAGTTTCGTAAAACAATAATTTTTATGGGGAAAAAATGGTTATTAAAGGAACAGTATTTCAACTAGTCAAGTGAAAGCTGTACTTTGCTCGAAAATAAGCATGCATCAAAATATTATTCCATCTGACGATATTTCGCAGCAGTAAAAAATCAGCAGCTATAATACTGTGCTGGAGTTGTTAGTTCACTTGAATGGAGGCGCTCAGTAAGCCTACATTATTTGCGCATTAAAGCTGTGAAAGGGGTTCGTTTTCAAATATTCATTGTGTTTGGTCGGAAACTTCTTAATTCTAATAAAATGTGAAAGCAGAAAGGTTTAATAGATCGTGAAAAAGAATAAATCCATATTTTTACCTCAGAGGGACTTTCAAAACGTCAAATCTCCGAAAAAGATTAGTCGAAGTCCAAACGTTGTGGATCTTTACGAGAAATAAAGTGTCTTCAATGGTGAGAACTACAAAGGCAAAACTGCGATGGCTGTAACACCGAAGGAAGCCCGCAAAACCTTTAGGATTGCATCAAACTATGCGTTTTTAACAGCAAAAATGACAAATGTTGTAGCCAGCAAATCTACTATACGAAGGACTATTCTAAAAGACATAGCAAAAAAGAAAAACAATTTTGAACAAATTTTACAAAGAACGCCGCTTTGATTTTGCAAGAAGCCACATGATTGGAGTTCTGTTACAACTAACGATCCCGGTGAATGGGAAAAAGTAGTATTTAGTGACGAAAAGAAATTCCATCTGGATAGATAAGATGGATACAACTACAAGTACTATTTCCACGACTTAAGAAAGCAGAAAAGGTAGTTGAAATCAGTGGTGTCATGGAATGAGCAGCAATATCGTCCCATGGCACATTTGATTTGAAAATTGTAGGGTACATAATGACGGGAAACAGCTATAAAACTCTATTGGAATCATCTTTTACCACTATTCGTGAAAACTTTGAACCACTAATTGGATTTTTTAACAGGATAATGCACCTGATCGCACTTCAAGTATGGTCAACACTTGGATTGCGTCCCAAAACGTTGACACTTTAGCAATGCCACCATATTCTCCAGATCTCAACATCTATAGGAAAGGCTTGCTCCAGGAGTTATGTGAATGGGCAACACTAAGACAAAAGTGCTTTAATTCGAATCATTGAAACCGCCTGGCCTGCAATTTCATTAGGCTATCTGCAGAATTCGTTCAAATCCAATTTCAACGTATTTACGAAGTAATTTATAAACAAGTTGGCAGCATCAACAATTAAGATTAAAATAATAAACGTAAAAAACAAAAAAAAAAAAATCAGTATTTGTTATAATTTTTCTTGTTTGGTTGGCGCCTCTATTCAAGTGAACCAATAAATCAAGCACAGTGTTACAGCTGCAGAAGTTTTACTGCCGCGAAATATCGTTAGATGGAATAACATTTTGATGCATGTTTACTTTCGAGCAAAGTACAGCTTTCGCTTGAATTATCAGAAGCCCTTGTGTTACTAGATCAAAAACGCTTGATTTAATAACCATTTTCTTCTATAAAAATTATTGCCTCTACTCTATTAATATTTTAACACTCCAACCATCGTTTTAATAAATTGTTATAAATTTGTTTTTAAAGACGAGTTAAAAAATATCATTGCAAGGGGTTTAAATTATTCTTTACTGACAGCTAAGGTAAGTAGATGTGGTGCCTGTCGCAATGACACACTTAGACCTTTCATAGGTTCATTGTGATATCACTGGAACTTATCCTTATCCTATGGATTTCTTTGCAAACCATCCGGTAGCTTTAATAGTTAGTTTTAGAAGCGCTTTGTTCACACATCAGTTAAAAATGCCGTATCAAGAGTGCGGAGCCTCCTTGTAGCTAAGCTTTTACATTCATATAAAAGGTGTCTCGCTGTTTCCTCTTCTTCCGTATTAAGATAGCCTCTAAAGAAATAGAAGTACGGGAGTCCTAAACTTCTAGCGTGGCTGCCTAATAAGAAATTACCCGTTAATACCCCTATCATTTTTCTAATAGCTTCTCTGTTAAATCTTAATAAGCTTTTTGATTGACCGCTGTTCCACCTCGGTCAAGTCTGTCTGCTTAGTTTGTATGTTGTGAGGTTTTGCCAACTTGCATTTATCTTGTTGATGGTTTCCCTATCTATAAGTAGTTTACGAGTGGGTATAGGCATAGGAACAAACAAAACAGACAGCTAAACTTTCTCTTATTGCCTTATTCTCAAGAAAATATGGTATATTTAAATTCAGTTTACGCACAAAAATGCATGTAAATAAAAAACTATTATACAATTTTGATCCAATAACTGCTTAAGAGACTTTGCTCGAGTATAACAAGGCGTGTCAGACATTTAGTTCTCGTGTTAACCGTTGGCAGCTAGGCCCACCAAGTCAAGTCAATACCTACCTAAGCCACCTAATCTGTGGAACGACCCTGTGCTACTATTAGTAGGTAACGCAGCGAATACTTTCAGAGTCGGAGCGTTTGTACCCCTATTCAAATGACATGACCTAACCACCGCATCTTTATTCGCGATATTCAATGTCGCCAATGCGTAAAATTTCAAAACTTTTCCGTAGCATCTTTCTTTCAAATACTCCAAAAACCGCTTCATCGGATGCTGTCATTGTCCGAGCTTCTGTGCCGTACAGTAGGATGGACATGATGAGAGACTTATAAAGTGTGGTTGTTGTTCGTCGAGAGAAGACTTTACTATTCAATTGGCTACTTAGTTCAAAGTAAAACTTGTTTGGTATCAAGCGGCTCTGAGAGGTCCTGCTTTTTTCTGACGGAGCTGCTTCTATTGTGGGAGTTGCCGAATTCAGACATGGCTGCATATGAGCAACTCCTTTTCGTACGGTTAAAAGCGCCTCTGAAACTGACAAAGATATGGTGCGTGTCTATTCTTCTCCTGAAGGTGTTGTGAATATATGGTCATTAGGTAATTTTCTGGGTCAGAACCGTGAACACTGACAAGACTGATAAGGTCCACTGAATTGGTTGATGCTGGGATGCAGTCTTTCTCTTAGTGCATTCTACAGAATCTTGTATGCGATATTCGGAAGACTAATCCAGCGATAGTTGGTGTAGATTGATGATTGTTGATTCATGATCCTTATTATGAATATGAGCATAATGTAGAGAGCATACTTAAGTGGAAATCGTCCTATATCAAATCAATACCAGATATAAGTATACGACTCGTAGTCAGACTCACTTGGAATTGAAGTTCACATAAATTACCCTTCACAAGACCGGAAACACCTTCATTGCGGATTCTTAAAAGAGCTTATTATGAGTACTGACTTTTCAAATACTTGTTTATGCCTCAAAATATTACTTGGAAGGGTCGGCTTATGTCACCATAGCAAGGAGACCCAGATATATTGAATGCTAAGATGAACTCTAGGCTTGCCTACATTTTTCCTAATTCTTCAAATTCTTCTGCACTCCAGCATTGCCAGTGTCAATTGGGAGTCAATTGGTTGATAGGTGAAAATGCATTATTTGTTGGCCCTCATCGATGGAAAATAATTTATACTAAGAGTTATTTAACCTTAGACCTGACCACAAAACTGCTGCCACCCAAGCATCTAATGATTTACGATTTTCTCCACTTAACTTACGCCCACATATGTACCTACTAGGTATGCACATAAATATAATAATGGTTAAAAATGTGCAGCTTAAAATATGTTGACGTTAGCAATCCATCTTAATCAGTAAATTCAATAAGCAGCGTAACTGACAAAACCTACCGCAAAACCAACCAAGTTCCATTTGAGGCCACTTACGATGGGCAGCAGACTGCAAAACGCAAGCAAAAATGCAAAAGAACCACAACGACACAATAACAACAGCAACAAAATAAAGACTAGAAAAAAATATGCTGGCTGAGAAAAGCGAAGACGCAACGAAACGCATGCGCAGCCAAATCATTCATGCGGGCGCGCAGCCAGCGTGAGCCAGTGAGTGATGGACAGGAGGGCAAAAGAGGGCAGACGCGCACACATAGTGGTGGCATACCAGACATGCCAGTGAGTACGAAATTGCAATAAAGATGAATAGGGGCATCTATTTGGGAATTTTCATGTACGAGTGTGGGGACATTCAAAATGCCAACAGAAGGCAGTAAATATTGCAGGGAATTGGCATACAAAAGACATTCGAACATTGCGTGTGTGTGTGGCTAGCAAATAGTTAATAGTTAAGCAATAACTGCCAGAACAGACGGCCGTTGACCGAATTGAATGGACACTACGACAGTCGCTTCTCTTTGCTGGGTTTGGCTGGCGCTCAGACAGTTGCAATGATTTTCGTTGCATTTTATTTGCACAACATAAAACGTTGAGGTAGCTGTTGCGTTTAGCAGACATCTCAGAAGATTCTCCACATTCTTTGCTGATTTAGCAGTGAATGAAAGAAACAAAAAAAAAACAAAGGCACACCACGAATGAGAAATGCGTGAGGGGTGAGAGGTGCGCACTTTGTAAAATATAAGCAGAAAGAGTAATTTTGCGAGTTAGCAGGTAATCTTAGTAAAGTAAAAATATAAAAAAAATTGTAAAAATAAGCAGCCAGTAGTAATCATTTTAGCAATAAGCAGAGAGGCAGGAAACCCAGCTCGATCCGCTGGGCGTATGAGTAACCTTTGGCGTTACATTGGCATGCGAAAATCCTAACCGACCACTAAGCAGCGATAGCATGGCAGCTGAGGCAGACATGCAATTTTCGTCGCTCACTGCCGCCGTCGACTGTTGCACATCAGAGCTGCGCCACAGCGTCGCCTGTCTGCCATTTGAGTTTTGCTAAATTTCACCGCCACGAATTGACACGTTGGAATTTATTTGGTATGTTCTGGCTATGTGGTGGTGTAGTTGTGTGCCAGCAGTGGCACAGCAAAGCGTGCTACATATCGAGCGCTTCATACTACTCATTTCTCCGCTGTTGCGTTTGGCTGCCAGATGAGTAAAGAATAATGAATAGTTGCTTGTCTGGCTGCCTGACTGCCTTGCAGGTTGAGTGACTGCTGCAGTTACAGTAGCATGCCAGGTATTTGTTTGTATTGCATAGACTGACACATACATATATATGCATACAAATATACAATATATATAGCTTTATTTTCTTTTTTCACGCGCTAACGTCGTTTTCATTTATTCTTGTTGACATATTAACATTTTTCCGCCAAGGCATTTGTGGCATCTGCTCGTTGCTATTTCCTTCCGGTTGTGCGACTTCTTTGGCAAGTATGCGACGTCTGAAATTATGTTGTTAAGCCATAAAATCGTCGATAATTTATTGATACACTTGGCTACATTCCCATTATATTTTAGAAATAATGAGACATCTGAGCTTAGTAGCGGAAATGCCGTTGATAATTTAAATTACTCGAATTGATATTAGAATTTCTCTTGTTTACAAAGGTGCAGCTGAAGTGATTGCTTTGGTTTGTACTATTAGAAGCAAGTCAAACTGGTTAGTACGTCACTGGGTACTGCTGTAGGTACCTTGGACTAGATATAATGCATTAAAATTAAGACAGAGCTGGGAATCAAAAGCTAAATAATATTAACCAGTACGCATTCTAGAGGCTGTCCGAGGCTACACATAAAAAAGGAACTAACGATTTTTTTCTTTTAACATTTTTTATATACCAATACAACGTGAGTTTAATCCTTCTTGGCTGGGTCTATGTAACCTGTTTTTTTGCTCACTCTTTGAAACATAACATTTTAAATTTTATCTTAGTGTGGGTGCATAAATAACATGGGTTTACTTGTTATCTAAAATCAGACCAACTTCAACTAATGGAGTTTTGAGATTTATTTAATGTTGAACATTTTGGTATGGAGTTTTTTAGGTCAAATATCCTTGAATTTATTTTAATTTTGAACATTTGCTTAGACTAAAATGTACTTTCTAAAACTAAAAGAATTTATTTTTTTTTTTGCTATTCGTGAGAAGCGACAAGTTTTTTTTTTGTTTTTTCATTATTTTCATAATTGTTTTAGGCTATAATATAATTAAAAAAAAATTTTTTTGCACTCCTTTTTTTTGTAAAATTCAATTTTTTTGTTCAAGGTTTTTGAGAAATATTTTTTTAATATTTTGTCAAAATCAAATTTCGTCGTTTTTATTTGGACAATTTTTTCAAGCTAAAGTATACTTTCCAAAAAAAAAAATTGTTTTTAATTAAATTTTATTGTTAAAAATGTTTGGGAAATTGTTTTGCCTTTTCTTTCCAATCTCCCAATCATTTTTTTTGTTTTTTTAATAATATTTATTTCTCGTTAAGGCTAAAATGTACTTTATAAAAAAAAAGATTTTATTATTTTATATTAAACAAATTTTTTTTTAATTAGCTTTTTTTAATATAATTTTTTTTTTTTCAAGTTTCGGAAAATGTTTTTTTTTGCCTTTGTGGGAAGTGACAATTACTTTGTTGTTTTTTCCTTATTTTTATAATTGTTTTAAGCTATAATATTATTAAAAACAAAATTTTTTAGAACACTTTAATTTTTTTTGTTAATGTTTTTGTGAAATATTTGTTTTGCCCATACCAAATATCGTCGTTACTACTTTTATTAGTTTTTTTAAGCTGAAATATACTAAAAAAAAACAAATTGTTTTTAATTAAATTTTTTGGTTCAAAATTCTTGGGAACTTATTTTGTGTTTTCTGTCATTTGTGAAAAAGACTAATCTTTTTTTTTATTAAAATGTAAATTAATGTACAAAAAACAAATTTTAATTTTTTGTGTTTAAAATTTTTGAAAAGCGACAATTAAGGGGGAACGCCACTCTGGAAATTCAAAAAAATTGATTTTGTTTTTTGCATAAATTGTTAGTATAACTACTCAAGAAAATGTGGTAAAACTTTTAAAGCGAAACTCGCTTTATTCCCGATTCTATCGTTGTACGTAGCCGATTTTCAAAATTTTGAAAATAACTATTTTTTTGCGCCTGTTTGGTTGGTTGGTTAGAGTGGTGATTCATCCAGAATCCAACTAGCGCTTCCGCTCCATTTTGTTACCACATCCTCGTTACCAAATTGTTGAACAGTTATTTACAGCAAGACCTGAATATAGTCTGTGCGGTTTAGGAACCTTATTAGGTTGTTACTCGAGATTCTCGAACAGTGGTTTGCCCAGGGTTAACATTCTGTCCTTCCATGAGGCAGGGCATTCACAGAGGAAATGGAAGATTATTTCCTTACGTTTCATGTTTATCAATGTCGACGATTGCTTGAGCTTGTAGGTGGGCCATAACGTTCTGCTAATTTTGCATTTCGTCTGGTCTCTCCATCTACAATCTGCGGTTCGAAGGTATTTTCGGTAAATTGCATTCTTGACCGCACCTAATGGTGTGAATACTGGGTCTGTTGAAAATCAAAAACATGGTGAAAAACACACATCGAAATTAAATTCACCACCATTTTGTCAAAAAAAAAAGCCAAGTACAACGATAGCCATTATTGTGTAGACTAATACAATTTTTGGTTTTTGATTTCAGATGATTATTCATTGCTGTATCGCTGCCACCGATGACGTTATTTTTTTTTTAACGCGATACGATTATTTACATAAATTTGTCAATTTTCAATATTTTTTAATAAAAATTTACATCAACATAGTTTAATATATATATAATAAATTGCCATTTGTAAAAAACATCCACTCAATTTTTGTTTTGAATGTTTTCAGGAGTAGCTGGAACTATGCTCAGTAATCCCAGAAAGTTTGATAGTACGATTTACATTAGCCTTTCGAGTTATATTCAAATACAATACAGTGAACCACTGAAAATACAACAAAGTACCGCCCTAGCGTAACGCCAACATACGTACTCGTACATTACGTTCATCTGCAAATCGATCGCAGAAGAGGAATTTATGCGAAAGCCACACTGAAATTTCCAGTGATTTTTATTTATTTATTTATATATTTAAGTCTATGAATTTCAATTCCTACAGACTATGGATCAAGAAATCAACATTATTATTTCTAGAATTCAAGTCACGTATAGCGCGAGCAATAGGAGCATTACTGGCATTATTGGTTTTAGAGTTTTCCTCAAAAAAAAGTAGAAGTTTCTAAGAAATCAATGGGAAGCCTTAAATGGAATCCTTTCCGGGAAGAAAAGGAAATCAACGCTCCAATAATGATATTATGAGTAAATGACAGACACAGTATAGAGCTACGAGTTTCTAAAAATTTGAGTCTTGTAAGCATGAGACGATCGAAATATGAGGGTATGGGATCAATAAAGTTCACAGACTGAACGTCATATTTGAGAAAAAATGTTGGTACACGTTCGATTCTATTGATAGTTCGCTGATCTCCAAACAAAATAAATGAGATGCAACAAATGATATATAGAGTAACTTGATGGTATATATTTAGAAAACTGAGAGGCATTCCGAAGAAGATTTTGAAGTATTATATTTTATACGGCTATTAAGAGAAAATTTGTTATCAAAGACAATGCCAAGGTTATTAATCTCACTAGGAAGGACAAAAGTCGAGATACTGTACGTAGTACGCACAATGCTAGTTATTTTCGAGTAACTCAATCGAAAGCACTTGGATAAGTTCAGCGAAAGATGTTATTTTTAGCAATACGCGTACAGCCTATCAGTATGTTTGAAAGTTAATGGCACCCTCTTGTGTCTTGATCGCTGAGAAGATCTTAAGCTCATCAAAAAACTAAGAAAAAAATCCTAAAATTGCTTTTTAAGGTATGAAACTAAATTTTTTTCACAAATGTTGTACAAAAGGTTTTGATTTTTTCCCAAAACAATTTTTATTGAAATATATATTTTATTCTTAAATTAAAAAAATATATACAATTATTAAAGAGAACCTAAGATATATCACTTTAAAAAGTCCAATTCTATATATTAATAAATCCTAAAATTATAATTTTTTATAAAATCCTTTTAGTTTACTTCTTCTTATACCAAAATAGTTAGATCACTTGGCACGGAATCGCGTCTTTGTATTTCGTGGTCGAGCAGTTCGCACAGTGGAGCGATCCACATAAGGCAAGATAATTTTGTGTGTTTAAGGGGGTATTCTGTTGTAGAACTTTGAAAAAAATCTATTTTTTTTTGCATATTTTCAAAGTTTAGACCTTCAAAAATATGCCCTTCAACGGATTTTTCAAAATTCGAATTATTTTCGGGGAGTAAAGTGAATGGCACAATGAACGGCAGATGTTACCGGATGACTTGAGGACTCGTTCTTTTCAAAAAATCTTTTGTATCCCACACAACCTTTATTTATTCTATAAGGGAGAATGGGGAGTTTTGAGACGGGTTTTGTTTTTGGACCCGTATTACTCAAAATCTTAATATTCTGCATATGTCAACGATGGAATCTTTAGTCAATGAATACTGGAAGCTATTGGTATGGCCTATTTAACAAAACTACAATTTTCCTTAAAATTAAAATTGTATATAATCATAAAAAATATAATACAAAATACAAAAATGTGGGGAGTTGTGAGACACCATGGTTTAAGTCAATAAAAATGACTTATTTTAGTTGTTAGTTCTTTATTAAGATGAAAAATAAAAAAGAAAAGACAATTGTTATAAAAAAGTGTATAAAAAATGCAATGCCATCAATCTGATGATTCGCAGTGAGAACATGTATAATAACCAGTTCGTAAATTGGCGTAATTAGGTGCACAGCTCGATCGCGTACATTGCAATGAATGGAATTGTTTCTGCTTAACTTAAAACAATAAAAACTCAAATTTAACCAAAAATTCATGATATATATACAAACAATGCATGAATATTGCGAGGTACTTATGAAAGATGCGTTAAAACGTCGAAAAAAATGGTGTCTCACAACTCCCCACATTTGTTGTCTTACAACTCCCCAAATCGTTTTTTTTTTTATAAATGGCCGCGTAGTCATAAACACATCGAACGTTCATGCCGAAGTGAATGTGTAAATTCAAAGCTAATAGGACAATTAATAATTTGTATATATTAACATTTGCAATTCGCTTCAACAACTGATCGAATGTATCGCAAAACAAATGATGAAAAAAACTTACAGAGAAGTTCCAAAACACAGTAACTGGAGAGACGCGTCGAATGCGTGTAAATATGACCACTGCTAGCTGAAATGAGAGATCGCATCGAGAACACTTGTTGACACTTAAAATCGAATGTAAACAAATGAATAATGCCGAAAGGTAACAATGTCTCACAACTCCCTGTGTCTCACAACTCCCCATTTTCCCCTATATATATATATACTTTATACTTCTATAATGTATACCTGGAAATATATCGCCGATTAATCCAGAGTGAGTAGAAAATATTATGATCTAAGTTATTCTATTGGAATTGCTGCTGAAACTTCAAACGCGATTTTCTCAAAACTACTTTTTTTGGGACGGTCGTTATGATATCTCAAGTTCTACTTAACCGATCGCTTTGAAGTTTGATAAGAAATTTTTATTATACAAAACTTAGCCTAAATATCACAATTTCGTATTTCTTTTATTCAAATATACTTCCACAGAGTAGAAAAAGGAATTCCAGTTTGCGTTTTTTTAACCTGGTGGCCATTTCGAATACATAATTCCACTCACTTCTGCACGTAAACAAATTTTCTAAACGAAAGTTGAAAGACAAAATGTTGGCATTTTTTAGGTCTCTTCACTTAAACCATGTTGAATTATCACAAAATTAGACGGTGCTTCATTGGAAAAGCTGGCACATACTCGAGGATTTTTCAATCTTAATTTTTGGCCTATGTAAATATTTTATTGAATTATAAATTCTCGCCTTCTCCATACCGAGCATACGGACAAACTTTACCAGTAAACATTAGTATTCCTATAATGATAATTGTAATGAAAATTTATTCACTCTTGTAGCAAATTTATATTTTTTTCTAATATGCCCCACCCTGTGATTTAGAAAGAAAAGTGAGTGGAATCAGTGTTGCGTGTTTAGCAAAAAAAACCAAAAAAAAGAAAATTGATCTGGGAATATAAATGAATTTTGAATGGGCCTATTTGGGGCCCAATACCCCCCTATTTTGAAATCGGTCCAAAATAGATTGATGTAACAAAGCAAGGCAACATCGAAACAATTGGTGGCCATTGCAGCTGCAAATGTAGAATATCAATTTCATCAAAAAAGAAAAAAAACCATCTACGAATACAGTACAAGTGCAACTAATAAACGTTATAAGGAACCGAATATTAACAAGCGCGTGAAAATAGGCAGAAAAAGCCAATAGGAAGTGGTGCAGCTGCCATAAATGTAATTAGGATGAAAATCCCGAAGAGCGGACTAGTTCTGATGGCGGCGACATGCAACAAACGGCATTCTTCGAATCACCATCTACAGTGTCCATTTACAGAGTACAGCATTTGTGGCGGCGTGCTGCATTTTCCGCAACTCATCAACTCCAATGCGATACGCGCAACGCGCTTATAATTACCAGCATAAATTGGCATTCGAACTGCTTATATACCCATACATACATACACACACATACACGCATATATGAACACACAGAAATTATGCGCTTTGAACGACACGAGCGCTGCTGAATTAAGAACACAGAAAACGACGCAGACACAGACGCAGACGCAGACAGCCGTACGTGGCGAGTTGCGCACTAAATACGCTCAAAACGATTAAATGGCACCTGAACCAGATTTAAGCTGCAATAACAGCCAAGTAAGCAGCAATGGCATAGTAGCAAGTGCAATCGCACTTGCTAGAGTACTGGTGTGGCTGTGTGTCTGACTAGTTGACCGTTTGCAAGTCGCTCCATAAATTAGTTATGGTATTAGTGAACAGTTAATTTGCTGAATTTCTGGAATTATAAAATGATTAACGCAAATAGGAGGCCAAGCTAAATGAATTGAGACCAAAATGCGTCAATTGGCCAGCAGACAACACAACCGCACTTAGTTGGGCTAACTTAAGCACCAACTAACTTGGTATGGCATGGCGTTGCTTTGGCTAAATGAGCCATTAAATGCGTTAAATATTTACGACGCGGCAGCAGGATTTTCATGTTGTCAAGACAGCAAATAAGGTAACAGAAAACAACAAAGCGAACAAATACTATTTCGCGCTATTCGATGCCGAATTGCTAGCCGTTGCGCTTTGCGGATAACAAAGTACAAATCCGCGCGCGCCAGCCATGAAAAGCAATGAAAGCATCCTGTTTGCTTGCTGGTTGCTGTGTGGCGCGTTCTGACAAGTTGTCCAACAAGCCGCAGCATTAAAACATACACACACGCACACTCACACACAAACAAAATAGTATACGAAAAAGACAAAATAAAACAACTAGCATGAAGGCAGACAAGAATGAAACAAAGTGCAATAAAATATGTAGCCAAAAAAAAAGCAAATGAAACGCAGAAAAACAATTAAAAAATAAATATTGTGAAAAAATGTACGACAACGGCGACGCAGATAACAAAGTGGCAGACGTATGTGCATAGCTATGTTGCAGGAAGCGTGGAATGTCGCGAAAAACTAACACTTGAGATGCGTGCGAGTGGCCAGCTTGGAACTGGCCGAACTGCACAGACTGCTCAGGGTAGGCACACACGTACACACACCTATTAATAAGTGCGCACGTATATATGCGAGTGGTCATGGTCAATGCAGCGACTAGTTAATATACATATATACTTGCATATATATACATTTAAGTGCATGGATTTCAACAGTTTCTTTTCCGCCTCCCCGTTATTATATACGAATTTTTTAGTTTTGGTTCTTTCACTATTTCGCTGTTATTTAATTTTTTTCGTCTCCGTTTACTACCCAATATCGCCCGTATTGCAGCACTGCAACGTATACAGTTATTTCACTGCCAATATATGCCTACTTATGTAGGTATGTATACACTTTTCTATGTATAACTTCCGCCGCAAGTTCGCTGCTAAAGTCTTTTGTTTTTATTTGCATTTTAGTCAAATATTTGTTGCGCTCCTGCTGCTACAGCACGAACCGGTCAGTTTTAAGTAAAAGCTTGTTTTGCATTTGTTTTTTCAATATTCCTCCTGTTGTTGTTTTATGTGTACGTTTTTCTGTCATTTGCTTGCAAATATTTGAAATTCTTTAGAGTTACTTTTTCGCGACATTTGCCTAGTTTGGCGCTAGAGACTCTTCGTTAGTGCTTGTGAAGGTATAGACTAAGAAATTTTTCACACGAAAGCTTCGAAAACAATAATCCGATATTTAGTGAATAAAATACCTAAATATATTTATTTGAAATTGTTTTTTAAGAATATTCGTATGTAAGGTGGTTTTTTATTACGAGCATTTTTATGGCACAAATACACTCAGAGGGTGTACATTTTTTTAGCAATTCGGATGGCAAACTGATAATGAAATAAATAGCAGAATAAACCGCAGATTGCAAACTTCCTTAGATTTTCATAGCTGAATTTCAAAGTGTTTGTAACTTTGTAAGGGGCTATAGTAATGAGTATCATTACGCTACGGGAGGAAAATCAACTGGCTTGGAGTCTTTAGTGACAGCCAGGCTGCACTGAAGACTATAGAGAGCGCGAAGCAAATGTAAAAGATTGTTTAAAGACGTCACAAGAAGCGAAATTCTGTTGCAAAATGTAATACGCTTGAACTTATATGGGTTCCAGGACACCGCGGTGTTCAATGGAACGACATTGCCGATGAATTGACCAACTGTAGATCAGCGGTTACCCCACAGGAACCACAACCAATAATCGCTATCATTTCTACAGGAATCATGAATTGGATCAGCGATTGAATATGCACTTTGCATAAAGATTGATGGTGCAGTCTGCAGAACTTGATGGTCCAGCCTACAAAGTGTTTTGTGAAAATCCCGAACAGAAAACCGTCGAATGTTTTTCTAAAACTTGGAAGAAAATACGTTCGGTTGATGGTCGGCATTATAACAGGACACAACCAATGGAGCCATTGGAGTCATTGAGCACCTGATTTGCCTGTATTGCTTAGAGGAGGCGGATAGCACTGAGCATGTTCTCTGTGAGTGTTCTGTCTTTGCTAGAAGGCTACGAATTTCGGATTCAAATGTCATGAGAATGAAAATTTAAAATAAAGTAAGATTTAAAATGGAATAAAATTCGTTTTCTAAAACTGGGGAATATTTTCAGATTTGCCAAAGAATCTGGAAAATTCTTACAGGACTAGCTATCTCTGTTTCTGTTTCTAATCTAACCTATCTCTTTCTCTCTGTCACTTCTCTCCTTTTCTCCTTGACCATCTACCCCTTTAGTTTTAAGAGGTTTGAATGTAATGGGCTTTTTAATCTGAGTGTTTTAGGTGTTGCCAAATGTGTCAGTGTCTTAAAATATAATAAATTTTATAATAATGTCATGGAGTGAAATAAACCGTACGATTGTTTATAAAAGATTAATTACTCTGGGTTAATAAAACTGATCGCAAAAAATATGTTAGACAAAAAAAATCGTGGTGCGTGGGCACCAAGCGAAATATCACATACCTAATAGAAACAGTGTAAAAAAAAGGAAAGCAACTCGGCGGGCAATGCAAGCCTACGAGTGTATTTCTGACATGAAAAAGCTGCTTATAAAAAAAACCATTTACCATTCGAAGGTGGCATAAAACTGTGAGTCTGTTTGGTGAAAAATATCAAGTGGACCATCACAATTAGGAGGACGAGCTCGGCTAAATACTTAACAAAGGGTGTAAGCACCGATTATATATATCTATTTAAATAAACTTTATGAGATATCTGAGTAGCGCATAAGTCTTTGTAAAGAAAAGTGATTGAAAAGGGTAAATAATTTCATATTTAATTTGTTGACTTGGTTTGCAAAATGGGGAATCCAAGTACACACAGACAAAACGGTCCAAGTAATGTATACCAACCGCAAACATGACCATCCTACGATAACAATTAATAACACAGTCATCACTCAAAACACAAAAGCCAAATACCTGGGTATGATCATTGGCGCAAAACTGACCTGGAAGGACCACATAATCTAAAAAAGGAACGAAGTAAAAAACAGATTCAGACAACTGTTGGCTACTCAACAAGGACTCAAAAGTGTCAGTATACAACAATCTACTAATATATAAGACAATGATAATATCCATCTGGAGATACGGTAAAGAACTATGGGGACAGCAAGCAAATCAAATATACAAATAATTCAACGACTTCAATCAAAAATTTTAGAGACTATCTTAAATGCACCCTGGTATATAGCAAATGAAGACTTACACCGCTACCTAAAAATTGATCCCATAAAAAACGTAATTCAGAAATACAGCACAAATCGCACAATCGAAACAAAGAGGTACAAGAAATATCGCACATGGAGCTATCGCAGAAATTAAGACTAAAGCGAATGACACCAACAGCATTAGCAGATACAAAAAGTATTTTGACAAACTAAAACTAAGTATATTACTGTTGCTAATATATTAAATTTAAGCTGTGTAACTTTTCTTTGAAATATGTTATTTAAATGCTGATTTCAAGTAACAATTAATCTCCCACCTAAGCTATAAAAATTACTAAGTATCCATCGGCAGATGTAATAAAAACCCAAAATTGGGATGTAATAAACAAAAAAAAAATATTTAATTTCCCGCCAGGCTTGGGTATAAAGCACTCAATAAGCGGATATTTAAAACACTAAACAACTGAATATTTGTTGGCACTGAAAGCCTTAGTTTAACTAAAAAAAGCAGTGCAAAATGGTCAAACCTGTTTGCCACAACTCCCAGTTCATTTGGTGAGTTTCCTCAATTCCTTTGAATGTAAAAAGCACTAAATTTATTGAAATTCTTTTGTTGAAACACTTTTGCTTTCATTTTAAAGATTTATGTCTTGATATGTTTCAAACGCTTTCTGCATTCCATTTTAGTTCTTTATTTGAACCAATAAAGAGTTCAAAGATTACATCTAAATATAACCCGAGTACTAATAGCAATCGGGAAATGAAGAAGGCTATATTTAAGTTGAAATTAAGTAATTTGCTGTCATTAATACCTTTTCTATAAAAATCGTATTTCAGTGGAGCAAAATTAAGCTGTTTTAAATTAGTTTGGCCTCAATTTAGATTAAATGGTAATTATTAAATATTTACGTCTTCTTATTCTTAGCACCATGGCATTGATTTGCTCACTCTTGAAATACACTAACAAAGCTATACCAACAAATAATAGTGTGCCAGTAGAATTCATCATTTCCTCAGCAGCAGCGGCAACTTTTTAAATAGACTTGCTTGGGTTTACTAACAATTTTGTTTCGCTCACAGTTCAGCTGCTTCGCTTCACTGCTGTTTTCTTGCTGATATAAACTCCATTCATTAATTTTATCGTCTGATACACAAACACACGTATTCACAAGCTCAACCCACAGAGTGCGTGTAAATGTTTGTTTATATGTATATATAAATTTCACCTTTGGCCGCACTTAAGCTGCCATAAATTATTGAAATACCTACCAAAATTGAATGAGCAGCGTGAAAGAGCGTTACTTTTACTTGTCAACACCGTTATGGGATTTTCTTTTCAATTTGAAGTAAAGAAATCGAAATTCATTTACATGAACTTAATCTGACAATGGCAATGACTATTATGATTGAAATAACTGCCTAAACGTCTGAATTGAGAAAATGTATGCGTATAATCGTATGTAGCTGCAAAATTTCTTTATGCTTGTTTTTTGACGGAAGTTTGGGGAAAAATATTAAGAGAAAAAATGCAAGCCTAATATGCACAGTATAATTCATATCAATTCACTATCTCTTTTTTGTTTCATAATTTCATAAAAGTTAACTTTATTTTTTTTCACATCCGTAAATCATTGCTAAAAGCTTTATAGTCTATCAATTTGATAAGAGAAATCAGTTAACAAAACGACATTTATTTCAAATCATCACAATTCACTTGAGATGGCATATTACTCGAAATTGGAACGGCAAAACCTACACATATGGCCATTAAAATAGATACGTTGCATTTACAAATGGCGCCAATGAATTTTTGTGAATTTAAAAAACTCGTTACGTTAAGTTGCGTTATTGGTTGCACAGATTCGGTTATTTTCGTAAAGTGTAATTTTGTATGGCCACTAGAATCCTACCTTGTGGATAACTCTTGAATTTTAACCCTTTACTGCATAAATTAATAGTGTTGACAAAAAAATTGTTTCGCGATTGGAATAGTTTTATTTAATTATCAATAAGACATGTGAAAAGAAAGGCCATGAAAAAGTTTTATATGGGTTAGGTTAGGTTAGGTTAGCCTGGTTAAGCCACCCATAGACCTGCCGTGAACAATTAATCACGAAGAATGCCTTAAATTTCAAGACGGAGCACTTCTTTGTAAAATGCTCCGTTTACAGTGCTTCCTGGAGGTACAAACTCCTTACACACTTTTAAAACAGCTTTCACGCGCGGAACGATGTTGACTGCACCGCTGTTGCCAGCGAACTGGGACCGATTTCTAGTGGAAGAGGAAGGTTCAACGATCATTTTCCCCCACCAGCCGATTCGGTTGATCGCTTGGCAGACGCTCCGCGCGGGAAGGCTCATAACTTTTCAATCAAATTCTGTAAACCGTCAACCGTAACGGCTGACTCTATTCTTTGCGTTCGAGCGCTGGGAGAGGTATAGTTACGTTGTATTCAAACTTTAGACGCGTTTTTCTCAAAACTATATTTTTCGAATTGGCGTACACGGTAACTCGAAAAGTTATTGACCGATCTCCCTGAAATTTTGCACACATATTTTTATAACATTACTTTCTATGTGAATTTACAAGTTTTCGAAATTTTTTTCGAAGCACAAATAGTAGGAAAATTCGTCCTAAAATTCCTTTTTATTTTTTTTAAGCAGTTTATTCCGCGATTTTTTTCCATTTTTTGTAATTCATATAGAAATTATGACACTAATAAACAAAAAAATTTTGGTTTTTTGTTTACAGATCACAGACGCCGATGCACAGTGCGGCCGATTCTCAAAAAGCTGGCCAAAAGTCGAAAAAAAAAGTTTCTAGATAGAGTTTTTTTGTCTTTGAGTTGGCAACAGTAATGCCTTGAGTAGTGAAAACCGTTCATAGCAACGTCCTGTACCCTAAGTATTCTCTGTATTTTCAGTCGCAACGTGGCCTTCGTATGAGCATCGTATTACTGTTGATGAATAGTGAAAGTTGTACACATTTGAAAGATTTTGTAATGGAGTAAATTGAACAAAACCAAATGGAATCATCTTCGGAAGGTTAGTAAAATACGAGCAATCTTTAGTACATATCAATACCTCGACACAAAATTTTTAGCTGCAGCAATACGTAGATACATTTTTTGCAATTTTTTTTATAAAATTTGAGTTTTCAAACTGTATAGTAATACAACGCCGTCATATGCTGCTTTGAAACCTATTAAAGGTTACTCAAAAAAGTAATGGTTACTGAATAAAACAAGATTCAGCTGCTACCACTTGCTACCTTGGCTTTTATGCTATTTTTTGTGCACAAGAAATAAATACGAAGAGAGAATGAGAGAAAACAGTGAAAGCCTCTACTTTCGTGAGGGGGTGGCCAATAGGGGTGGAAGGGAGTGGATTTTCAAAATTTTAAGATCAAATTCGTAATCAGCGACCCCGACAACCTCCGAGTAAGAAATTTTGAATCAATTACTTAATTTTTTGAGTTTTGGCCAGCTTTTCGGGAATCGGCCGCACTGTGCGATGCTACAATGCCCACCGATTAAGAAGCCCCACTGCGACCTTCCTGGAAGAATTGAGTGTACATCCGCCATTTTCAATGGTTAAAATAAATTTTTTTTTTTATAAATTTTTAATGTATAAATAAACTGTATGCCAATTTTGAGAAAAATATATTGAATTCTTCATTTTAAATAATTTTAATGAAAATCAAGGAAAATATAGCCGTTTACAGGTATCTGTCCCCTTAACGCTTGACTATATTCCCCTAAATTGCAAAATGTATTTAATGGTATTTTTACTTAATTTATGACTTTCCGTACTTTTTTCAAATAATTTGCATACCGATAAAATCTGCAAATAACTTTTATTTTTTTTTTTTATTCATTTTTTTTATAAATTTTTTTAGCATCATTCAATCAGTCATCAAACAAACTCTTTCAGTAAGTGCTCGGTGTAATAAAAACCAAATTATAAAAATAATAAAAAAACATGTTTTTTGTGACCCAGTAAACTCTTTAAGCAGCCACATCGAATCAATCCTACACAGTAATGCATACAACATCTCCATAAATTATCGTTTATAAGCGCACATACGTACACATAGGTATACATATGTACATAGGCACTTGTCCATCAACACCACATTACTTTGGCTGAAAGTCAAGAGTTTCGTCGATGCGCGTGCGTGACTCCTCGAGCAGCAAGAGGTGAAAAAAACAGAAACAAAAAACAAAGAACAGAAAAAACAAAAAGCCGCATTAAACTGTAAAAATCTACCTGCACGCATTTAGGTGTGTGAAATTTTTGCAGACCACAAATCAATCAAACCCCAAACGACCTTTTCGTTTTCTCTTTCCGCATTTGTTATTGTTGCGCTGCTTGTTATTTTTTTCTTTTGTATTTAATTTTTTATTTCAGATTGTCTTAACGCTTTTTCGAGAACTATTGTGTGCCAATCAATTCGCATTCGAGTTTTCAATTCAATTTAGCACTTTTTCAATTTTTCTTTTTATTTCTGCGCACAATTCATTGATACACAACATTTCGCATTTCGTCGCGATCACCCGTCAAACGAATTTCTTCTTAATTTCATACTATTTTTATTCGTTATTTTACACCTGCACGTGTCGGTGTCTTGGTCACTTATTAATCGGTAAAGAAACAAAAAAAGTTGTCGTTTCATTGCGTTCCCTATTTTTTTCGCAACCACTTTGTGCTTTAGTGGCTGTGAAATTACGCTTCTTATTCTCTCTAACTAATTAAAAGCGGAAACTTGAGCACCATTTCACTTGTGTCAATTTTCCCTAATAACTCCTAAGTTTGATTTTCATTGCTCGTAAAAGACATTTTCATTACTTAAAGCATAAAAGCTACCAGATGTATGGCGATTTTATGGTGTCGGCTTTAGTTCGTTAATGTACCGCGCGCAGTTATGGTTATCTGAAAGGCATTCACTCGGCTTACTTGACTTACTTGCACACTGGTGCATTAGTATTAGTATATTGGAATGTATGTATATATATGTATGGGCTTTCCTTCTTCACATCGGAAATCATGTTTAGCCTAAAGAAAGAGATTTTCAATCATTTTTGGATATGAGAACTCATGCTTCCTTCGCGGATTACTGCTAGCAACAGTAATATTTTTCTGCGACTGCAGTTTTGCACAAAAGTGACATAGGAATTAGCAATGTGAGACTTTATTTACATTTGAGTGATTTCATGTGAAATGATCCAAATATTTTGGAGATTGTCATAAAGTTGTCTGAAAATTGGTTGGTTTATTTGTGGGCTCGACTATAATAAGAAGTAAACTGAAAAAATTAAAAAAAAAACATTTTTTTATTATTTTGGGACTTAATTAATTTTGAAAAATTTGTTATTGAACCTTTCAAAGTGAAGCATCTCCGGTTCTTTTTAACATTTTAAAGATATTTCTTGATGTTTTTTTTTTGTTTTGAAGGAATCCATTATTTTCTCGGTAGATGGCCGTAGTGATGGATATCTTGTAAAGTATTAATTAAACAATTTAAAATGTATGCTCGCTGTCAAGGAGGCATTTTACACTAGTAAAATTCGTTTGCTGTTTTTGAAGTGAAACTTCTTAGGAGTCGATGGACGAGCGAGAATGGAGAGTAAAATTTCAAGGCCATGCAACATTTTGGGCATTTTCGTTCCGCGAGAGAGAAAAAAGATATAACGTAGAGGAAAAGGGGAGAGAGAGCTATACCTTATATATATCTTAGACACACTCTAGGCTATTTTTCGCGAGTGTTTCCTTGTGGTAGCTAATTTCTAGGGAGAAATAATACTGCCTCCTTTTTGACGCTTGTTTGTTGCTGCAAACTTGTAGGAAATATATTTTTGATGCTTACTTTTTGGCGTTATATTTCATGGGGCCCTACTGTTTTGGGGCGTTTTTTGGTCCCAATTTTTTTTTTTTTTTGGTGCCTACTTTTTGGCGCTTATTTCCGTTTCCTGGCTAGGGCTTGTGCGTACTATAAAGTGCTATCCATTCCGGCGTCGGATTTATTGGTATTGCCTTGCGGTAATTTGTGACTGTGCTGCGGTTCTGGAATCGCTGCGGTTGTGCGGGTGATAAACGCTCGGAGTAGTGCACGCTGTCACTACGTTTTGTGTCCGGCGTTTACCTACACTTGTCGACCCTTCTCCGTTTATTGTAAATTTTGTCTATTTGTATTCTCTGCAAATGTTGTGAATTTATTTAGATATATATTCTTTCTCTTCTCTCTCTCTCTCTCTTGTCTGCCTTCAAAGATTCATTTCTGTTATGTGTACTACGCACGTTTTAGGTTTGTTCCATTCAGTTGTGAGTTACAGGGTGTTAACAATGGATGTCCACAAAGAAAAATTTCAGAACACATCACAGTTTTTTTTTTGATAAATGCGAAAATGTAAGCCAAGCCGCTGAAATTGCGAATGGTGTTTGTGGTGCCGATACTGTTCCAGCTAATTACGTGTAAATTTGGTTTCGACGATTCCGTTCAGGCACTTTTGATGTTAAAGAAAATGACGATAATGTCGAAAATGTCGACATAATCACAGAAATAATCGAAGTTGACCAGTATGTTAGTAGTCGCAGTATCGCCCAGAAGCAAAAGATCGACGATAAAACAATTTTAAACCATTTGCGCAAAGCTGGATTCATAAAAAAGCTCGAAGTTTGGGTGCCACACCGACCGAATTTCCATCTGCGAAGCCTTGGCCAAGCGAAATAAAATCGATCCATTTCTTTAACAGATAGTGACTAGGGATGATAAATGGGTCACGTACGACAATATTGTCCGAAAACGGTCGTAGTCAAGACGTGATGAAGCAGCTCAAACGGTGGCCAAACCAGGACTAACGGCCTGGAAGGTTCTACTGTATATTTGATAGGACTTGGAAGGAATCAATCATTATTTGCAACTTCCGTATTGAGGTGTTGTGTTCGAACAGAGCAACGCAAGGCCCCACACGTCTGTCGAGACTCACCAAAAACTCCAGGAGCTTGGCTGGCAAATTTTAATGCAACCTTCATATAGTCCGGACCTCGCCACAAGCGATTACCAGTTTTTTCTCTCATTGCAAAATTTCCTGAGTGATAAAAAATTTGTATTAAGAGAAGATTGTGAAAATCGATTACTAGAGCTTTTCGCCAATAAGCACCAAGACTTCTATGAGACAAGCATTATGAAGCTACCTTTAATATGGCAACAAATTATACAACATGACCCGGACACTCCGAAACATCACAATTATTGTATTTATTTTTCCACCAAACGAGATGGCACAAAATTAATCACCCTACCGGTAAATTTGTAATCTTTGCAAACGGGGAACTTGTGAACTACAAGAAAACATACAAGCAATGGAGCGCGTAAAGGTCAAAATGAAGACTTCCATCACTCGAAATCATTTCAAATTAATTTCTAAAAATTAGAGAATTAAATTAAAATTTAAAAATTAGTGCCATTTAACGACAAATAAGTCTGTTCAGATCGAATAATTTTTTGGAAACAAAAAAATGTTAATAGCAGGAAACAAATGCACTCACCCCAAAAACACGCGAATCAAATTAATCCAAATCGCTTATCAGCAACGATCCAAGTATTCCTTTTGGGCAAAGTGTTCTAGTTTAGGAGTTGCTACAAAAAAAATCAAAGAATCATTTAAATAAATAATATAAATAAATAATAATAATTCAATTAGTTAATTGTCTTGTGCAAAATGCGCTTTGATTTGTGCCACCGAATGGAAATGTACCCAAAAATGAAGACTCCCACGCAAACGAAGAGAATTGAATAAGAAAGTGGGGGAAGAAATAAACTGCTAAATGCTATATATTTATATTTGTATGTATATATGTTTATATGTGTATATATGCTTCTATATGAGTGTATAATAAAGAGGAGATTCGGCGCAGTTTGACTATCCGCGCACCAAACGGGCTACGTGTTTACCTGATTTCTTCGCGCTTGGCTTGGCTTAGCTTAGCCATGGCTTGGCTGGCAGCATGCAACTAGCAGACCGATAAAAACAAGGCAAATAGCAAATACGGCCATAATATGTATTATTAATTAGTGCCTGCGCGCTTGCGTCTGCAACCGAGAAATATGGATCAGTGGATCAATGGCATGAATAGCGGCCGCAAGAGAAGCCGTCAAGTAGACGTCGCTGCGACTGGAGTAGAATGTTAAAAAGCACCACAGACGCTCATACGTCTATTTAGATACAAAAACACCACAAACAACATCTAGCATATAAATATGGCTTTGCACTAAAACCTCTATGCATTACCAAACTGATGGATGGGAGAAAATGCAACAACAGTAAATACATGCATACATATTTACGCACATACATGCAAGCGCATAGAAGAAACAATAAGAATAAAAGCTAGAAAAGACTAGAGAAAAAATGAAGCGCAAGTGGCGTTTGAGCTTCTTTCAGCAAAATTTTCAAATAGTAATAAGAAAATGCACAACAGAGACGTGCCACAAATACACATTGACACACATGCTTCGGATACATGTACATAAGTGTGGATGTGTGTATTTACATACGTACATACGGACAAACGAACAAACAACAAGCGAACGTGCGCACATGCGCAGCAAGTCAAGCGGGTAAAATTCGAAATTTGCGCACTGAGAAAAAGTGAGAGAAAAAAATCGATGTTAAGAAGCAAAAAAATGACAGCATTGCGGTAAAGAAAATATGGCAAGTGTTCACATGCTACGTGGATATTTCTATAAATATATCTATGCACATACACACATACGTATATTTGTTCTCACATGTCTCATCACTTAAATGTTGCTAAGATAAAAACAATATTTGTAAAAAATATAATAACCATGAACGTGTGTGTGTACATTCATATAAACAACAACAAATACTCGCAACAATGAGCAGCGAAAATAACAGCAATGTTAATAAAAATAACAAAGTTAGAAAGGTTGGGAAAAAATCATAACAGCTCATGAGTTGGTAATTTAGCAGCTTTGCGCAAAGCCAAACCAGAACAACACAAGACACAATCAGACACGATCGACAACAGATCCAACAGACCAACAGACTAACAGACAATGTGAAAGACACAAAGAACGGTAAAAGCGAAAAATGGAAAAGAAAAAAATTGTATTATAAAGCATGGGAGAAATTTATTGGCTTTGTGGCAGGTGGCTGGCACTGCAAAAAATAATAATTTCCAGAAATGCTAACAATGAATTTGATAGCGTGGAGCTCAGGAAGTGAATATGAAGCTTTATATTGCAGAAAAGACAGGCTATTTGTATATTGTTTTGATTAGAGTAAAAAATTAATATTTATTTTAATTCATTATCTCAAGTAACAAATAAGGCAAGCGTTTAGTGAAAAGTAGTGACCATAAATTAATTCCAATTCACCAATGAAAAAATTATTAAGCAAAACTTCGCTTATTTTCATAAATTTCGACTTCCTTCTCAATAGACAGTGAAAGTCCCCCTATGATATTTATATCAGAGCGCACTAATATACATTATATACTAGGTTGTTCAACAAATTTTGCGGTTCGATAAGAGAGGATGTTGCTACTAGCCTAAATTTTGTTTTTGTTATATTGGTGCACTCTTCATATGAACGTATGCGAAGTTTCATTTCAGTCTGTCTATTGATTCTTTGTTTAAAAGCTATTTAATATTGTTATGTCACAGTATTTCAAGAATGTAGAAAAATCAAGTATCGTAATATACAATGATTGAATTTTTATTTTTGGAAGTTTAAAAGCAACGGAAATTTATGAAGGAATGTTGAAAGTGTATAAGGATTTTTCCCATCAATCAGTACAATAGAAATATGGGTTGCTGAATTCAAACCTTGAAGACGATTAACGTCAAGGAGGTCCAAAACCAACGATAACACCGGAAATCATAGAAAAAATACAGGATATGGTTGTAGAAAGTCGTCGAGTGTCTGAAAGAGTTTGAGTAGAAGCCCTTAGGCATCTTATTAGGCAGCGTGGGCAATATTTTGACAGAAGTAGCCGGATGGGTGCGTGACCACCATTCGGTATTCAGAGAGAACGAAAAAGTTTTTTCTAATAGCGGTCGCCCCTCGGCAGGCAATGACAAACCTTCGAGTGTATTTCTGCCATGAAAAGCTCCTGATAAAAAATATCTGCCGTTCGGAGTCGGCTTTAAATTGTAGGTCCCTCCATTTGTGGAACAATATCAAGACACACGTCACAAATAGGAGGAGCAGTTCGGCCAAACACCCAACGCGCCAATTATATATATAGGTATATATATTAGGCCGGGTCGATTTGTGGGGAGGCAAAAAATCGACCATTGCTCTGTGAAAATCATATTCTAGGGATCAAAATAAGAAACTTTGCCGAAGGAACCATACCTCTAAAACGAATTCTGATGTCCCCCAATTTGGGTCGAACTTTTTAGTTTTTTTTCTCATGTAAAGGCCAAAAATGGTGATATTTTGAAATGATTGTAAGAGGAACTCCCCAGGGGATGTGCCACTGGCATGGGTGGATCGGCCGTCCAAAGTTAGTGGGGGTCGGTCATACATTTGGACTCGATTGGAGCACTCTAAATGGGTCAAAGTGGGATTTTTCGTTCGACCCAAATTGGGGGACATCAGAATTCGTTTTAGAGGTATGGTTCCTTCGGCAATGAGCGATTTTTAAATCGACCCGCCCTAATATATGATATATATATATATATATGTATTGGGTTTTAGAAAGCTGCAGCAATCACCAACAATGTAACAAAAACACATTCGACTGCGACTTTCTCAGCCACCAACAACATTTAGAGCGTTTTCGAAAGGCTAAAGTGGATTTATTAGTATAAATGAGGCTTGGGTCTATCACCATGATTTTAAATCAAAACAAGAGGCTGAAGAGTGATGTGCACCTGGTTCTTCGGCTCCGAAACGGATTCGTGTCCAGAAATCGACCAAGAAGATGCTAGCAGCAGTTTCTTGGGATGCGAAAGAAATTTTGTTTGTGGATTACTTGCAAACTGGTAACACAATAAATTATGAATATTATTGTAGCCTTTAGACCAGCTGAATAAAAAAAAATCCAGAAAAGAACCCAGTTTGCTAAAAAAAAACATTATTTTTCACCATCATCATTTCATTTTGACAATGGCTAAAATCCATTAATTAAAGTTCAAATTGTTGAAGCATCCACCGCATTCACCAGATTTGGCTCACAGTGACTTCCGTATGTTTCTAGACTTAAAAAACTTGATGCGTGGAAAGCCGTTTTCAGCAAATGATGAGGTCATAAAAGCTGTGCAAGTGCAGTTTGCAGCCCTTCCCGATTCTCACTTCAGGGATGGAATTCTTAAATTGGAATCTTATTCGAATAAGTGTATGATTGTTCAGTGAGACTAATTCATTCAAATATATAAAATTCATTCAAATAAAAAATTTTCTTTTTTTTATGGAACTGAAAACTTATTGGAGGACCTTGGTTTTAAATATGTAATAGGAAAATTTTCTATTTATAATAGAAATAATACCATTTTATCTCAAAAAACACAAAGCTTTTATTTAACCACCTATTTTTATGTGCGGCATAAAAAATTTAAACAATTTTATGCCATTTCAAATGTTATTCTGGAATTTCCATAGCTGCTGTATTTTTAATACTTGCAAACATCAAGATATGATCAAAAAGTACCGGGAATGTTTAATTTAAACGAACCGCGAACGTGGGAACCGGTCCATATTTTTTTCTTTTGTTGGTAAGACTGTAAGACACACATCTGCCATTTTTTAGCGCCATCAGATCATTTGAGATTTTGCATGATGATAGCGCGCCATCGCACCGAGCCGAAACTGTGCTGGATTATTTGACTAAACACCAAGTAAATGCCATCGTGCAAGCACCGCAAGTTGCCCTCGTGGACGCGAAAACCAAAAGTGGAAGAGCGGTGTTACCCCTTTGGGAGACCATTGAGGGACGGCTGTCGGGTATGGTCGTCAGACACCTCATGGACAAAAAAGGGCCAGCACCTCTCTTCGACTCGTGTGAAATCTGTCGAGGCTGTAGGGTGATAAAATGTGCCAATCAGTACTCGAAAGAGTTTCTGGAGAAGAGCCTTGCTACGGTTAGCAACGCCTGGGAAGGGCTTTCGCTAAAGCTCATCCTTGCGTCAGAAATTCCCTGGCGACCACGAGCCAGAATCTGGTTGCCGAAAATGGAGCTGGACAGTTCGGAAATTGTCCCGTGCCTCAAGCTACAGAATCCTGAGGTTCCAATGGATGACTGGTCTGTCATCAAAGTAGAAGAACCTCAGCAGCATAGCTCAGCCATATTACTGCTGATTAACAACGAGTCGCTGGAGGCACTCGAAAAACAGCAGTTCAAACTTCGCTCTGGCCTCAGGTTGGCCAAAGTGAAGGTCTTTCCCACCTCTGTCGCCCTGCACGATGACTTGGAGAAATTGGGGGATGACACCAAGAAGCTGCTCGACGATCTGCGGCTGTCTGGGACGGACGCAGATCCTGAACTGAGGGAGTAGTCGTAAAGGTAAGTAACACTTTTGAACAGTTTGTTAAAAGTATTACAAATTAACCTTCGTCATTCCAAACTAGCCACAGATAACCTACGAGTCACCCTCCGGGAGCAGGACATCGATGTCTGCCTGATACAGGAGCCTTGGATCTGGCAGCAAAAAATAATGAGACTGAGGGCCAGATCCTATGACCTTTTTTATGTCCAAACTTATGGTAAGCCAAGAGCCTGTATCCTAGTAAGGAACACAATTAATGCCTTTTTGCTATCTAATTTCAGTTCACCGGATGTGACTGCGGTCAGGGTGGAACCATCCAGTGGCAGTTGCTTCTGCTTGGTGTCTGCCTACATGGCCCACGACAGATCGGCGCCTCCTGAGGAGTTGCAACATCTAGTGGATACTCTCCAACCCAAGAAGGAGAACATCCTGATCGGATGCGATGCGAATGCCAGACACACCATTTGGGGCAGCAGCGAGATCAATGAACGGGGTGAGTCTCTGTTTGATTTTATACTAAGCCGAAGTTTACTTATCTGGAACAAGGGCAACTCCCCAACTTTTGTCTTCCCGGCATCGGGAACATCAAGTGGTTGGGAGGAAGTTCTTGATATCTCTCTACAATTTGCCTGAAATTTAACTCTGTTTTGTTTTATTAAAACATTCCCGGTACTTTCTGATCATAGGGTATACATATTTAAAGGCATTAAGTAGCTCTTTTTATTTTCAAAATTTGTTTTTCATCGGCATCTCTTTCCAAATTTTTGTCAATTTTTAGAATGCCTGCAACCATAACAGATAAACCAAAAGAACAACAAAAAAATCAACATTCACCAAAATTTCTTTGATTTTCTCGCCTTTTCGGCTTGTCATTATTTTATTTCTGCTTTTGTTGTTACTTACTGGTAACAGCTAATTGTGGTGCTAGAAATTAGAAAGCATAAAATTGTCATCCAACCAATTGCTAACAGTTAACTTCAGTATAACAGGGTGATCCAAATGCAGGTATATAGTTGAGTCATACGTTATTTTGACATTGGCAGCTTTTCCCCACTAAAAAGTGACTGTCCATTAGTATCAAAAATCTGGGAAGAAATGAATTGTGCGTTGGGAATTATTGCAAATTTATTACGGAATTGCCTGCTGCGCTGTGTTGCCTAAACTGAGCGTTCATTCTGAAGCATTTTTGAATATGGCTCGTTTCCATTTCAACGGCTATGGTAGTACCTAAAATGTCCACACCGAGGGGGTCAGAAACCGCGCATGTGATTAGCGAGCTATAAATGCATTGGTAGAGATTGATAATGCTGGAAATATGAGAATAGTGGCAGCGTTGGTAATTTTTTTTTCTACTAACCAAAATGCAGCCATTTCGATCAAGAGTGAGCGCTACAAAGCCGGGCTACTGCAATTCTGTGTGGACAGTAAATCAAAAAATGAAAATACGAGCTGGGAAGATCTATAGTTTCAGAGAGGTGGGACGTATTTCGTACAGCTAACTAAATATTTGATACTTTCTACACAAAGTTCAGCTATGCGTCCAATTTGGCGATGTCAATTACTCAGCTACGGTTTGATCTCTTTAGACATCCTTTAGTGGCGTATGGGACTATTTATTTATTTTATTTAAATTTTTATTTATTTGAAGCCTCCGAACGGCAGATGGTTTCATGGAAAATATTTGAATCGCAGAAATTCACTTGAAACTTTCCTATTGCCTGCCTAGAGATGACCAGTATTAGAAACATATATTGTTTTTGCTCTATGCCTGCAAAGGGCATCGGCTAAGGTCAATCGTGTATTGGGACTAGCAAAGGCAACCGTCTGAATGAACTCGCTTTTTAATAATGTGTGTTGAGTAAAAAATACACTGGTTATTGGGCCACCCTTAATTCGTATTTAGAGAAAATTAAAAGTATAAATGTAGGTACATTTGAGCATACAGGTACATATACAATTAGCTGCATATCTTTGTTAATTTGGGAATTCATAATTCGTTAGTAGTACTGTGTACCACATAAAATGTTGAAAATCCTTTTGACTTCAGTTTCTGAAGGTATTTATCGCAACAAACAATGTTCCAATTGAGTTCTCCTGGTGCCTTAGAACTGGAAAAATAGCAGTTTTCTACCTTTTACCCATTTTGGGTTCATAGCTTCCAAACCATCCACAATTCAATGGCCATCTTCTTCTTTTGCCTAGGCTTATCCTAATTTCGGGGCGGCTCTCCTTAGGCGATATTTTCAGGTCAGACGGTCCTGAGTCAGCTCTTCAATTACGCTTCTGCAACGCCTGTCGTATTTTATAGTATTTTCCATGTTTTTGGTGGTCGGCCTGGCCCAATTTTTAACTTCTCCATCCACAACACTTGCCTCACTGTGAGGTCCTCTGATCTTCTCAAAACATGGCTGTACCAGCGAATGTGAGTTTTTTGACGTTTTAGAGGGACCTTACTGCTACCAAGAGTAAAGTTTTCCTGTATCTTGTCCAACCAACGAATCGTCATCATTTCGAAATTCCCATACATTTCATATTTTCAATCAAGTCCCTTCATTTTTGGAACAACATAAGAAGCACGGCCAAACATCTAACAGAAGTATACGCGCCAGTTATTTACGGATTTGTTTTGTTTTATTTCGAAGTGGTTTTTATAAATCAGTTTCTAGGACTTTTTTTCCTCCAAGTCTACTTAAACATCTATGATTATGCAGAAGGCAAACACCGAAATTCCAACTGGTTTACGAGATGCAGCCGTGAGAAAAAATGCATTTTATTGAAAAAAATACTCAAAAGCAACTTTCCATCAAAATACTAATGAGGTGATAAAATTTGAATTGCAGCTAAACTAGAAATCATCAATTGGAATTCTGCTCACTACGAAAAGTACCTTTAGAAACTGGAGTCAAAACTGAGTCAACATTCCTTGACCTCGAAAAAGTTGTACTGTGTAATTAGTTGTGGGATGCATTTTTCATAAAAGCATCAGGATCAATGAAGAATTATATAAATACCTAAAAAACTAAAACAAACCCTAACTTCATGTACTCACAAACAAGGTGGGGCAAAATTAATCAGCCTAGGTTAGGTTAGGTTAAGTTAGGTTAGGTTGGTATGGTTGCCCAGAGAGTGAGCACACTTGGACGAAGAAAGATTCGTCCTTTGTGATATCATTGTCAAGGAAGTGAGGTGAAGGGAAGGACCGATGAGGTGCAGGGAGAGGGCGGGGAGAGGTGGTGATGGAATGCGGATTATGAACGATGCTCAGCCTAATCAGCCTAACGGAATATTATATTTGAAAATGGCGTTGTACGTCAATCATATTTGACATTTGGAAATTAGACAGCTGCAGTTTACCTAATAGATAAGCAAAGGAGTGCTTAAAGCTGAAAATCAAGATTTCGATCAATAAAAATAATTTATTTTATTTAGTAAAAAACTAGGTGGGTATCTGAAATAGTTGTCAGTCTAGCACTCCTCAAGTAACACTAAAGCGTCGTTTTGATGCCATTATGAGACCTTCAACAGGCAAATATCCACAGTCAGCCAGAGCTGTTGAGCGCACTGCCCCAGGCTGCCGAAGAAAAGAGCGCCCAGTGATCTTAGTCATCTAGCTGCCAAACCCGGACATTTACAGAGAAAGTGCTCTACAGTCTCCTTCTCTGAAGGGTTCCTACAGCATCTGCAATGGGGGGGTAGTAGAAAAGTTATTCAAAAACAAAATTGAATCATTAATTTTGCGCCCACTTGTACATACATAAATTGAGTAACGAAAATTTTTCGAGTCTTTTCTTTAATAAAAGCGTATAGTGCAGGTCTTAAGTCTACATACAGCAGCATGTTTTCTTATTTCGCAGAAGGTATACAATAATTGAAAAACATTGTTGATGTAGTTTTTTTCGGAATCCATATTTATTCATAAATTTACAAAAAGTAAATTATTTCATTTGGAGTTTTGACTTATCGTATACTTTCTTGCAAATAAGAAAGCATGCTGCTGTATGTAGACTTAAGTCCTTCACTGCAGATAATAATACTCAGGAGCCCAATTTTGAATTAAGTGCAAATTAACTGGCATCATGACTTTTGCAAGTTACCATGGCAACGCCGCAACTAATTGAGTCCAATACTAACTTTTATTTGCAATTAATTGCGCACTGCCCTAGTTTTTTTCCTATTTTATTCATCTTCTGTAAGAATTTACGGAATACTTTAGAAGCGGCCGAATGGAATAGAGGCTATGACATTTGACTTTGCGGAAGAAAAGCATTTCCTTTGGTCGAGGCCATCAAGGCTCTGAGCCGTGCAGGTTTTTGAATGCACTGTACAAATAAATGTACCATAATAACTCTATTGAACCTTCGAATGCCGCTTAAGATAAAATTTAGACTAAAATTCGTTCAACAAAAAACAAAATCAACTTTCTCCGCAGCAAAAAAAAATTAACAAATTCTTGGACTATGAGATTTACCGAAGCTTAACGAAGTACCTAGCAAAGGAGATTGATAATAAAATTGATAGCGGATATATATCTAGTTTTAGAATTTTTATTTTGTAAGCTCAAGAGCTCCCGAAGATAACTTCAAATTGAGGTCAAAATATCGGCAAATACAAAATACAAATAATTTTATTTTATTTTATTCATTGTTAAACCGGCCTTGAGCGCAAAAAATAAAAATACGAAACTAAATATTTGAAGACCATTGAAACAGTTTAAATCATATGCAAGTTGGCGCAAAATTAATCACCCTATATGGAGTGAGACAATGACCCGTTAGTACTAACCAGAAGCCAGATCAGAAAATCGCGTCGGCCGCTTATATTATTGTTAAATAATTTTTATTTAATTAAAAAACCACATTTTTTTATTCAAGAAAATATTTTTCATAAATTTTCTCAAACTTGGACATGCAAATCATTTTCTCAAACTATGCTGAGAATAAGAAATCTGTCAACATTCAATTTAAGGCTAATAAAGCATTCACACCTCCGTGGTATACTTAATCTGGCTAACAATTTTATATACAATATAATTTTATTTTTAATATTTGTCAATGTTGAGTAGCCGTAGCCGAATGGGTTGGTGCGTGATTACCATTCGGAATTCACAGAGAGAACGTTGGTTCGAATCTCGGTGAAAGCAAAATTAATAAAAACATTTTTCTAATAGCGGTCGCCCCTCGGCAGGCAATGGCAAACCTCCGAGTGTATATCTGCCATGAAAAAACTCCTTTTAAAAATATCTGCCTCCACAAATAGGAGGAGGAGCTCGGCCAAGCACCTAACAGAAGTGTACGCGCCAATTATTTATTTATTTTTTTAAGTAAAAAGTTCAATAAAATTTTCTTTACATATTTTTTCACAAATAAGCAATGTTTGGAAAACAGTGAAAATTTGCTCGAAATTTTGTATCGATACCACCAGACGATTCAAACACTGATCTAAGTTATTAAGACTATTCAGATTCCTCTTTGTTCTTTAGCCAAAAGCAACTCTGAAGCCATCTCCATAACCGATGCTGATGGTCTATGGGAATAAGAATGACATCACAAATTATAGATCTATCAACTATTCATGCCATACATGCATGAAGCAGTAAAATGAGAGAAAACATTTTTTCTAACAGTAGTCGACAATGACAAACTTACGAGTGTTTTGTATTTCTGCCAAAAAAAATCTCCCATAAAAAACAATTGCCGTCGGTTTAAAACTGTCGGCCAAACACCTATCAGAAGTTTACAACCCATTTATTAATATTTTTTATTTATTAATTTTTTTTTGTTACGAAATTAACAATTTCGAAATGATTTGAGACTGTTGTGAAGACAAAGCAGATTTGTGCTGCTTCTAGCCTTATAAAACCGAATCAACACGGTTTTGTTAGTGGAACTCTAGTCTATGGTGTCTAACCTTACCATGTGTTGTTTTATTCATAGCTTTAAGGCTAGCTGTCAAGTAGGTACCTTCGAAGGACCTTGATAGAGTCTCTCATGAAGTATTGTGTGTGTGTCACAGGGACTAAATTTGAGTTAATATATTGAAAGCATCAAAAATAACGGAACCGTATATGCTTCAATTAGGTAAGGTTAGATATGGTGGTAGTCGGTCTGCACGACCAACTCACTTAGACCTTACAGCTCCATTGTGATATCACTGTGCTGCATGGGAAGCCCATTTACTTTTCTTCGTTCAACCATTTTGTGGCTCTTATGAAACGTAGAATTGAACCCAACCTCACGCCAGATAGCTCTATAAGTGAATTGAAAAAGTTCTTCAATGAACAATAAATAAAAATTAAAAAAAAAACACGGCTGCACGCTATTCACGAGATTGGCATCTTTCGCTGCATTTTCGATACACGTTTCGTATCAGCGTCTACCGTCAAAGTCAGATCAATTTACGAAGTGAAGGCTTTTGATCCAAGTACACATCAAAACCTTTCCAAATGGGCTCTGCAAAAGTTACATGCGCACCTATTGGAAATTTCGACCTTTCAAACAATCTTGTTGTGCCCAAATTTGTACACTTCCCTAAATATTTAATCCAATTAAACAACCATCAGCAATCCAAGCACAGTCTTCAATATACAATTTCAATTTTGCTCAAGTTTTTTTTGTTTTGCTTCTAATAGTAAAGATAATTTTTTCTGATTTTACTGATACTCCAATTATATTTCTCTGCATGAGCCGTGCTTCTTTAAACGATTTAAGCAATTTTTTTTATTTTTTATTTTTTCATTTTATCCGGCAATTAGAAAACGATGCCTATGGGCTCCCCCCATTGCGCTAAAAACAATTATGTGCCTAGCTATATATTCTTAAACATATGTATGTGTATATGTATATGTATGTGTGTGTATGCATTTAAATATTTATCTAGCCAAATGTAACTTATTCGCAATTATCGATCATTAAACTCTCCATTGATGTGCACAAAGTATAACCGCCAAATATCGGTCAACGTGTAGCACGGACCCATAAACACACACTCTCATACACATACGAGTACATGCACATGCGCTGAGTGTGCTGCTTTCTTTTCATTGTGTTTTTTTTTCTTGTTTCACTGTTTTTGTATTCATCGCCTCTACTCTGCCAATACGGCCAAGATGAACTTCGTGTTTGAGCAGTTATTGCTAAAAATATTATTGTTATTGTTTTATTGCTACTCTTACATTTTTGCATTTAGAAAATTTTTCATTCTATGTATATTTCTAAAAATGTCTTAGCATACTGAAATACTCAATGGAGTTTTATATGAAATCTGTTATATTTTATATGTTTGATTTAGTCTACTTAGCGTGATCCCCAAATTTACTAGCCATAAAAAACAGAATCATTAAAAACTCAGGTGTACTGAGCGGCAGTAATTCGCACCTTATTAACACACTTTCCGGCGTACAGCAACAAAATAAGCTGGCTTGGCTGCGATGGTGATAGCGATTTTGTAGCTGATGGCGTTAGCTTAGACAGCAAATCTTTATTTTGTTTTTATTTTAATTATTTTTTTTTTTTGTGTTTTTTGGTAATAAACTCACTTGCTAGGCTTGGTTTCTTTTATGTTGTTATTGTTTTGTTTTTAAGCGTTCTCTTTTATTTTTCACCGCCTTTTATTACCACCTCGATACTCCTATACCGTTTTTCTCCTTTTTTTCAACTTTTATTTACTTTTTCACAATTCTTCTTTATAAATATTTTTTTGCGCTGTTTCTGTATCAGTCTACACAACAACACCAGACACACACCAAAAACAGTTATGCGCCAACGAGCAGTCTTTAGTTGTTTTAGCCAGAGAAGTGGAGCGCCTTTGTTGTTCTTGGCTCTTTGACTGTTTCGGTTGGTTTGGTCTGTCTGAATGGTTGGTCGGTCAGCCGGTCTGTTCGTTCAACATTACTTGCTCTTCAACACTTTTTTATTTTTTCCTTTCTTTTATGTTTGGTATTATTCCAAAGCACTGACTTAGCACTTGAGTCTTTGGTCTGCTTAGATTTGGCAGACTCAGGTAGTTCAGTGTGGCACAGTTGTGGCAATAACGGCAACAGGCGAAACGCAGCCGATAACACGTGTGCACGCAACGAGTGACAAACGCGAAATACGCGATCTAAAGCGTTACTTTCTTTCGTTAGACTGACGCTTCTGCTGGATTGAAGTGGAGTGCAGTGGACTGGTTGGCGGCTGCTGCTGTTGCGGCTCGGCTGGCTTAACTTAGCACGATCGTGCGGCGAAGCTGTAAGTGGCGCATCAGATTCTATTGCGCTTGAAGAGGAGAATGTGCCACAAGCCTCACAACTTTACTGCTTTCACTCAGCGATCTCACCAGCCTCGCAGCTTCCAGTGGAATGCCAGGTGAATGAGTAACATAACAGTGTGTGTTTAGCAGAATGCTTCTCTCGCTGTTAATTTAAACAGCGTCGCTGTGCGATAGTCGATACTGGTGCTGGTTGACCTTGTTGTTACTTTTTTTGTGCAGTTATGTGACACCGCTGTGATACAAGTACTTTAATTTATTGATTGCTGCCACTGCCGTACTGACGAAATGCTATTTAATAGGCTATACTAAAAAAATATGTATTCTTTAACAGATCACCTATGTGAGCCATTTCTTGATACCTGCATTCTTGCAGATATCCGGAGATAAAGGGGAATAGTGACAAAATTAAAGAAAAAAACTGTCGGGACGAGGAATACCGCTACTACAGACAAAAATCACACCGTGATTTGAGAAAGGGAAGGAAAGAAAAGGTGTATAATCCAAAGAACTGAAAGGGAGTACGAAGTACGTCAATGAAAAGAACTCGATTGAGATTTAAGTGTGCTCTACTCTTTCCAAGATGGGTGATCCTGTAATCCGTCGAATCAGCAATTATCGTGGAACAAGGCTTATATATATATGACCGAGCTCCTCTTTCTCTTTGTGGCATGCGCCTTGATATTGTTCCACGAATGGGAGGTCTACAGTTGTAAGTCGACTCCGAACGGCAAATGGTTTTTTATGAGAAGCTTTTTCATGGAATAATATAATCGGAGGTTCTGCTGAGGAGCGACCGTTATTACATAGAAAAAACTTTCTGTATTATTTGCTGTTTCATGCGCGTAGATTCGAACCTGTGCACCTCCGAATGATAGTTGCGCCAGACCATTCGGCTACGGCGGCCTCATTTAATTAATGCCGTGTAGCCGAATGGGTTGGTGTGATACTACCATTCGGAGTACGTAGGTTTGAAACTCCGTGCATGAAACACCAAATAATAGAACAAGTTATTTCTCCCAAAATGAAAAAAAAACGTTTTTTTTTAACAGCCGTCGTCGCTCGGCAGGCAATGGCAAACCTTTTTTTTTTTAATACCGGTCGCTCCTCGGCAGAACCTCCGAGTGTATTTTTGCCATGTAAAAGCTCCTCATAAAAACCATCTGCCGTTCGGAGTCGACTTAAAACTGAAAGTCCCTCAATTTGTGGGATAAAAGGAGGAGGAGCTCGCCACCAAACACCTAACAGAAATGTACGCGCCAATTATTTATTTTTATTTGTATTCCTATTTTAAGAAAAGATAGGTCGTTTTGTGAGAAAGGCCTACAGACATCGCACAGATTGAACCTCATAACACCAGCTTCTGATGGAAAGAATAGCTACTGGTAAATTTATTACCATGAAGGAAAGTACGCACCATCCTTTTATCGATTTTATACTCGGTCGCTTTTTCGCATGAAATTCAGGTCCTTTGAGACCAAGTCATTAACTGCAATGTGCTGAACGAATCCATAGGCAATGCTCAAGTCCTCTGACAGCTCTCTGTTGGTTAATTTGCGGCCTGCCACTAACTTCGTTATCCCCGATAGACTTACGATCTCTTTTGAAGGGTTCATACCACTCGTAAATGGTGGTTTGCTTTAGATTATCATTACCGCGGCACTTTCCCAACATTTCAAAGGTTTTGTCATCATCGAATCCATTTTGAATGCAAAATCTAATACAAATTCGTTGTTGCAAATTCAAAGCCATTTTTAAAACTGTAAAAAAAATTAAAAATGGAAAACGCGTTCAGGGTAGAACGGTGTAACTTTTACAAACGTCAAGCAATGGCAATAAAATTTTGATAAGAATGTTAATAACAGATGTGGCAACGTAATAGGGAAAAAAACTCAAATTAGTACTTAGAGCGGCATGTGGCGGTTGTTCCAGGAAGAAGGTGATCAAGATGGTAATATTTTTGCTATGCGTTTTTTTATATTATTAGAAATAATATTTTGAATAATTTACACCTTTTTTAATAAACTTTGATTCATATTTGTGGACATTTGTGTAAATGCGACTTTAATTTAAATTTTTCATGAGTACAATAAAATTATAAAATTATAGAAAACAATGTGTCCTTTCCGCTCCTCCGATGGCATGCAAGTGTTCAAGTATCCAAACTAAGCAATAATACTTCATCATTTACATTTATGCACATCCATACATATATCATGCCCAATTGCTGGCCAACAAATCCTGTTCACATTCAGCTCGACTCCTTTATAGTTTTTGTATTTGACATATAACTCGTCAAAGGAGATTAAATTTAAACTGCACCGAGCGTTATAAGCGAGAATACCTATATATAAATACATATATATATATATATGTATATGTATATATGTTTGTATCTATATATAAATAAAAAAATTAAACAATGTAAAAAGAAAACGGCAAAAACTGGTCCACACATTTGCGCACTTGTTTGCGGCATCGCCACAGCCACAGCTACGGTAACGGCAACCGCCGCAGCAGCAGCAGCCTAATCCACAATTCAATTACGTTGAATAGTAAGTTGAAGTGAACGAATCAAGTCCGTTCATTCGTTTGTTCATATAATATAATATTTAACCGGATTCGGAATGCAAGGAAAAATGGCGAAACAGTTAAGCGGGTATCAATGACGACTAAACGAGGCGAACGCTAGGCCAAGATCAAGGCGACCAACAACCAGCACCAAAAGACAAATCGATTCCAATCGCAAAAGTCCAAGCGCGCAAGCTAAGAAGAGCCAAGACAAGCCAAGCCGCATTCAGTTAAGCGGTACAGTGGCACAGTAAAGTCCACCAGCGTTGTCCGTTCGGATGATCTGCGACGCGCACGCGCTGCGAATGGCTGAAAGCAAAAAGTCTCGATTGACAACTTTTCCCTGCTGCATGCAATGATGCCATTTGTACACAAGTGTGTTGTTGTTGTTGTGGTTTTTGGTGCTAGTGTAGCTCAAATGCAGCTGCATGGCTCCACTAATGATAGGTAGAAAATTTCTTTCGTTTTTTTTTGTTTGATTTTTTCTGCGTCTGCTCGTTGAGCGCAGAGAATTTGCGGACAAGTGCAGAAATATGAGTTGCTCGTGCAACAGGTTGCAACAACAAAATAATATGTATAAATCAAATAATTATTTCATTAACTATTTAACATTTATTAACACTTCTCTAATTATTTGCGTATTTTATTAATTTATAGAGAAAGATTTGTGCGGAAATTAAATGTAAGTGTATGCGTAAATATGTAAGCGGCTTTGAAAGAGGCTTGTTTCACTTTGTTTGTGTGTCACTTTGGTTTTGGCTTGCAGTAGAAGCTAGTTGCAGCGGCAGTTGCTGAAATTGAAGTATTTAATTTATACCATTTCTGTTAAGGAGGAAAAGCACACATCTGAACATTCCTTTTTTATTAACTTTGTTTTCGAGCTGTGTCTTCCGTTGAGAAGAAGGTTTTATCCCGTGTTAGCGCTTTTACCAAAAGGTTACAGGTCAGACCAATCAGAGCAAAATTGAGGGAACTACAGCATCTTTACAGTGGAGATTTGACAGCTGAGCGAGTTATAGCACTGCCACTGAAAGGTTACTTGCCAACGTTTCAGTCCAGTCAGAGCAAAATTGAAGGAGTTGCAGCATCTTTACCGGGGAGATTTGACAGTTGGTTAGTTCACAACCGATCTTCATGATTCTTGCATATTTAGAAAGGCTAACGCTTCCACAATTCCGTCCCGAAATTTCGAGCCAATCAGAGCAAAGCTGAGCGAGTTATAGCACTGCCAAATTCAGGCCAATCAGAGCAAAATTGAGGGATTTACAGAATATTTACGGAGGAGATTTGACAGTTTCGTTATTTCACAACCGATTGCCATGATTTTTGTGTATTATAAAAAAAATGTATGTAACAAAAAAAATTAATTTTATTAAAAAGAAAAAGTTTAACACAAATAACCGTACTCTAATTTTTTGGCTTAAATTTTAAAACAACCAATTTATAAAATTAAAAAATAAATTAAAGAATTTCCGAAAACAAAATGTTCCGGAAATAAGAACACTTTAATTTTTGTAAAACACTTAACTACAATTTATAAGTAAAAATTTAACGAATATGAAAGCAAAAATCGAAAATTATAAAATTTATTCAAAATAAAACTATATTTCTTAAAAGAACAAATTTTGTAGAATAAAAAGCACTTTAATTTTTTTTTTGTCGAGAAATTACAAAAAAACTAGCTAAATTAAAAAACAATTTTACAGCTAGTTAAATGTTTTGTTTTTTGGAAAAAATTTACAAAAACTAGCTTATAAAAAAGTTAACAAAAAATTAAATTTACTTATGGCAAACAATTTTAGCTCAAATAAGAGCACATACATTTTTTTTTGTCAAACAATTTATAAAGCCAATTAAGAAATTTATAAAAAAAAATTGGCTAAATTCCTTAAAAAAAATTGTTGGCGGAACTAAGGGCACTTTAATTTTTTTATTGTAAAGACAAATATATAAAAACAATTACCTACAATTTATAAAAAAAAAACTTTTACACAAATAAAATCATTTATAAAATGTATTAAAAATGTTAACCCAATTTCTTAAAAAACAAAATTTTTCGGAATAAAGCGCATTTTTTTTTTGTTGTCAAGAAATTAAAAAAACTAACTAAATTAAAAAAAAAAATGTTTTCGGCTAGTTAATATTTTTTTTTTTTTTGAAAAATGTATAAAAGCCAATTTATGATAAGTGTAGAAAAAATTAACAATATTTATAAGAAAAAATTTTAGCGCAAATAAGAGCACTTAGTTTTTATTTATATTAATTAAACAATTCTATTAACTGCTCGAAAAGATCCTCCGTCACTCTATGTGGAATTCATTTCAGAAAATGTGTACAAGTTTTCTGGTCAACCGGTCGATCTGTGCTTTAAAATTACTTAACTTAATTTAGCTTAAACTTGCTTGGAAAACTTAGCCTTGGTAATACCGCTTACTTTGGCAGTTGATTCGAAGCTTGGAAGCATAAAGTAATATTATAGAGTCTTTTAAATTAGAGTCTTCAACTCTGGGATAACTCGTTATTGAAAAAGAATTAGAGCAAAAGAAATCCAGAAAAAGAACGAAAAGGCTAGTAAAAAAATTAAATAAAATAAATAATTGGCGCGTACACTTCTGTTCAGTGTTTCGCAGAGCTTTTTTTTTTTTTTTTTTGTCGGGGCAACTAGCAAGTGCAGCACTCAGGCATTAATTGAGTCCGTTGTACTACACTTGGATTCCCTTTTAATTTTCTTTAAATCTACCCGATCTCCGAAGAAATCTGAGTAGATCTTGTGGTGCCAAGGAGCCAAGATGGTCGCTTCTTAACACATCAGTGCCAAAGACCTCAAACCTGATTCGAGCGAAGGCGGGGCAGACACACAGGAAGTGGTCCGCCGTCTCATCCTCCTCTTCACAAGCTGGGCAGAATACACTGTCTGAGATGCCCAACCTTTCCATGTGCTTTGCCCACAGAAAGTGGCCCGTCATCAGTCCAACCAGCCGTCTGCACTCCCCTCTGCTTAATGACAGAAGGGTTTGCGACAGTCGATCGGACATGACAGGTAACATCAGTTTTGTCCATCTGCAGCCTCTCTCAGCCTGCCAAGCTCGCTTGTGGGTAGTAGTTACCCATTTGCTAACCGTGGCCGTGATGGCGCAGAGGGGAGTGGCAAAGCGGGCTCTGGGCCAAAGAAGTTGGCCTCAGAGCCCATCTTAGCTAAGGAGTCAGATGTCTCGTTACCCGCGATACCCACGTGTCCCGGGACCCATGTTAGCATCAGGCTATTATGTCTGCCGACATAGTTCAGCCTGGATTTACAGGACTTCACTACCCCTGATGTGGTTTGAGGGCTGTCTAAGGCCATAGGCGCTGCTTGGCTGTCGCTGCAGACACATATAGATCTGCCTCTCCATCGTTTTTCCACAACAAAGTTTATCGCTTCTTGAATTGCATACACCTCCGCTTGAAACACAGATGCATGCATTCCAAGAGCAAAGTGCAGTTTTGTCCCGCTGGATTCCACGTAGACCCCAGAGCCGGAGCCATGCTCGGTCCTGGAGCCATCCGTAAAAATGCGAAAACAGTGTTTGCCGGGCTCATTTTCTGAGTCTCCCCACAACTGAGCCTCTGGTAGCACTACATTGTATCTCTTTTCAAGTACGACCCTTGATGGCATGGAGTCAAGGGGCATGGAGAGAATCGTTGGATCGATGTCCATGCCTTCTCTGTGTTCCAATGCCGGACAAGGGCCGTACCAGTTCCCACTGTGTTTCAGTCTGCAGATGGCCTTCAAGGCCTCTCCTCGGATGAAAGCATCAAGGGGTGGTAAACCAATCAGAGCATCTAGTGCCGGGCCTGAAGTAGTCGGAAAAGCTCCGGTGCAACAGATGGCCACAGTGTGTTGTAGTCTCGATAAGGTCCTCCTGACTCCCACTAGGGAGAGTCTGCTCATCCAGACCACTGATGCATAGGTGATAATGGGTATTATCATAGCCGTGTAGATCCATAGGACCTTGCTAGGAGAGAGACCCCACGTTTTCCCAAAGACACCTTTGCACTGCCAGAAAGCTGTCAGCGCTTTGGATGCCTTTGTTTCAACGTGTGATTTCCATAGGAGCTTGCTATCGAGGATTACTCCAAGATATTTGATTTCCTTGGATAGCTGGATTGTGACTCCTTTTAGCTTTGGCAGAACGAGTCCATCAAGCTTCCTCCTTCTGGTGAAGAGGACAATACCAGTCTTGGCGGGATTTGCCGACAGCCCGTTCGCATAGCACCAAGTGTCAATCCGATCCAGAGTTTTCTGCACTTTCCTGCAGATGTTCATAAGCGAAGAGCCTGTTTCCAAACAAGCAACATCGTCCGCATATGCTTGTGCGTAGACTCCCGAATCGTTTAAGGTGGTGAGTAGAGGATCGAATACCATGCACCAGAGCAACGGAGACAGCACACCGCCTTGGGGGCAGCCTCTGTTAACCCCAGATGACACCAGCAGATCTTCCTCTGCTCGCACCGAAATGATTCTTTGAGCCAGCACCGAACGAATCCAATTTACTAGCACCCGGTCTACGCCGTGCCTACTAGCAGAGTCACCCATACTATCAAAAGTGGCATTATCAAACGCCCCCTCTATGTCTAAAAAGATACCCATAGCGTAGTCCCTCCTGGCGATGGCCAGTTCTACCCTAGCAACAAGGTTTTGCAGTGCCGACTCGCAGGATTTTCCACTCTGATAGGCATGCTGAAATAGAGACAGAGGGTGAGCCTTCAGCGACTTCTGACGTATGCGCAGTTCCACCAGTCATTCGAGACTTTTCAGCATGAAAGAGGTCATGCTGATGGGTCTAAAGCTTTTGGGGCTGGTGTAGTCGTCTTTTCCAACCTTTGGGATGAAAGCGACCCTCACCATCCTCCAAGAGCGTGGTATGTAAGCCAGTGCCAGGCATGCCGAGAAGATTTTCTTCAGGGCTGCTGTCACGAACTCTGCACCCTCCTTCAGCATGACAGGATATATGCCATCTGGTCCGGGCGACTTGTAGTCGCCAAAAGATTTGATGGCAAATCGAATGGCGGCCTCATTCACCACAGATCTGGCAACATACCAGTCATGCCGAGAAGGTGTAGCAGCTCTGACAACTGCCTCTATCAATAAGGGCTGTTGCCGGCTGATGCTTATCTGATTACCAGGAAAGTGAGACTCCATCAGCAAGCTGAGTGTCTCACTTTTCCGCTCCGTGAAGGAGCCATCAGATTTCCTAAGTGACCCCAGCTTTGCCGTTGGGTCCCTTTTCAGGATCCTAACCAATTTCGCCGTGTCACTCAGAGATTCAATACCGCTGCAGAATTCCCTAAATGAGGCTCTTTTCGATTCCCGAATAAGCCTCTTGTAGTTCTTCTGAACATCACGATATCGCTCCCAGTCCTCTGCAAGGTTAGTCTTGAGGGCCCGGTTTAGAAATTTTCTCGACTCGCGCCTCAGCATCTGGAGCTCTCGATTACACCAAGGAACGGGAGTCCGGCTGGGGAGAGGTCGAATTGGACAGGCTGACTCAAAACATTCGGTTAGGGCAGCATTGAGTTTCTCAACAGCCGCCTCAATGGCCTGTTCTTTTCGAAGTCTTGGTGGCGCAACGCCAAGGTCCCGCAACGCCTCCCTACACTTCTGCCAGTCTGTTTTTCTTGGGTTTCTAGAGGGCAATGGCATTTGTGCCTCCTCGCCACACTGAAACTCAATGTACCAGTGGTCCGAGCACGAATCTTCGGCAAGGACCCTCTAGTTCTTGATTGACCACCCAAGTTTTGAGTTTGATAGGGTTAGATCAATCACCTCCTGCCTTCTAGCCGTTACAAACGTTGGCTGTGAGCCCTTGTTATGTATGTCTAGGCAGGAGGTGGCGATAAATTCGAATAGTCGAGAGCCCCGTCCATTGCACTTGCTGCTGCCCCAGATTGTATGCTGGGCGTTAGCATCGCAACATAGGATGAGGCCCAGACTGCGCCGCTCACAGAACCTCACGAGACTAGTGGCCTTCCCGGGTGGCGGCCCTTCCAGAGCATCGTAAGGAAAGTAAGCAGATGCAATCACAAACTTCGACCATCCGCGTCTATCTCTATAACCCACCTCAGCCGCTACCAGGTCTTGGCAACAGAATTGCTCAAAACCCGTCACAGTGAGATGGGATGATACTATAAGACCGGTCCTAGGTCTGCTAGAACTCCTGTCATATAATAACGTGGTCCCTTTCAGCGCACTTAAGCCACAGAGGCGGCCCCTAAAGACCCAGGGCTCTTGCACAGCTGTTATGTGGGGTAATGTGTGCAGCTGGGAAAGCCTTCTACTTAGTAGTGCAGTAGCGGCTTTGGAATGCTGCAAGTTAATTTGCGTCACCGTCAAGGGACGATAGCTACAGGAATCGTCCGAGTCAGTCATCTGGGAAAGACACGGAAGCTGACCGTCCCAAAGAAGAGACTCAGACGGTTCCCGTACCGTGAGCCCATGACATCAACACTGGCCTCGTCCACTCGCACCACAAGAGCAGCCCCTTCCTTCCCTTCCCGGTTGTTGCCCTTGGTGTACGAGACGACTCGCCAAAGCCTCGTGTTGATGCCCGGATTCTGGGCACGTAGACAGGATAAGACATCCGCCGTAGACAGGTCTGGATCCGGAATCCAGCAGATGGCCTTCCTGAGGGGTACACTCTCCTCGCTGTAGACTGCGAAGCGAGTGGTCCCCATGGGGGGCACGTTATTGACCACGGTCCTGATCCACTCGAAGTTGGCCAGAGACGCGCACGTCACCTTTATGGTGCCGTCCTTTGTCTCATAGCCCTTCGCGTTGGCTTCCGGACCGGAGGCAATAACCCGACGCATCAGCTGGCTTTTGCAGTATTTGATTTCTGCATCCGTCAGCTGATGGTCAGGCCCCAGTTTTCCAATCACAGCCACAGGTCGCGGGCCGGCTGCCTTCTCGCTGTAGGATGGCTTGGCCGCACCCTTGGATGTGCTTGGGCGAAGGTCCAGCTCCCGATCCTCCACTGACGAAGATTTCGCCGGGCAGACAGCTGTGCTGGACATTTTGTCGAGGCGCCAATAGGGACGTGGCTCAGCAGAACCTTATCCCGCCACATTGACTGGCGCCAAGACCGCGCTCGTACCTTGGGGGGTCGTGGCTCGGTCATTGGGGGCAACCGCAGGGCAGGGAGGTGTGCTGCTTTCAGCCGCCGTCTTTCTCCGCTTGCCTCGAGAGCGAGACAACTTGGGAGTGCCTGTGCCTACCGAAGACTCAGTAGCTTCCGTGGGTGTCACTTCCGCTGACCGAGGTCGTTTGGAAGACACAGACGCAGAAGGGCCGGCAGAGCCACATGAGGATTTCTCCCGCATGAGCCCTGCCCGGCGCTTTCTTCTCTTCCTCCTTGCCGCGCTCTTCGATTTCCCTGCTTCTTTGGGAGGTCGTGCAGCCACCGAAGAGCCCTCACAACTCAGGCCCTCAGAGGCAGTTAAACGTTTTTCAGACTCTGAAGGAGAGGAGATTGCGATAGCAACCTCCGTCTCCTCCAGGATGCGCTCTCGCTCGTAGAGCTGAGAGACTTGGGTAATGGTTGGGGCCTCCAGAATCCATGCCCCTGCCGCCGAAGCGGGTGGATTGCCACTTGTGTGGATTCCACCTGGAGTAATTAATCCATCGTTTTCCATTACCTTTTCGGTTTTTGTTCAGGACTCCTCCCTAGCCAGTTTGGTTCGCGGAGCTGCTCCTCCTATTTGTACCGTGCGTCTTTCGGCTACGGCGTCCGCCAAGCCTAGACTAGTACTGGCATAGCAAGTGCTGACTGCTTTTCTAAAACTAATGAAACCATTTTCTTTGCATACTTCATATTTCGCATAGCTATAGAATACTTTTTAATAGGATATGTTGATCCACGTATTTTATCCATCTTTTACACGCATTTCACTCAGAAGTCTTTCTTATGTTTGTAATACATTTTTTGAAGTCCATCTAAGAAACTGTGATTAAATTCCCCATATTTCTTTAGTTGGGAATTATCTTCTCTACTACAGCTCTTTCGGCGAAATATTTACCACTACGATAAAAAGTAAAATGATCTTCAACTGAAGGGTAGCTGGAGTACATGGCTGGGCATAGGGCACTAAATAATTAATGGAATACACTGACAAACTAAAAAATTAATGGTAGTACAAAATGTCCAACCCTGCTGGAATAATGTCCTTACTCCTCTATTCTGTTTTGTTGTTTTTTTTTCTTGTTCCACAGTCGTTAGTTTTTTATCATCGAAAATAAATCTGGCCTATAAATAAATTATGACCTGGCAATGTTATGAAAAAGTATAACGCCTTTTCAACGCTTTCTACTGAATTACTGCTTAAATCTCATGAATTGTTGAAAATCCCTTGATATTTTCCAGTTTCACACGTTTGTCAATTCTTAAGCTTCGTCCCGCTCGTTTTCAATCGTTAATGTTATTTGTAATACATTTTTCAGCATCAGTAATAAACTTTTAATTTACTAAAGGATTGGCCTTTGACGGCCTCTCTTCAGACCGAAGGTAAACTCTACGGTAGTTGAGTGCTTTCGCATTGAGTCGAAAATTGTTCATACCCTTGAGAAAACTCAAACTCAAATGGTAATTTGTTTAGTATGGAGTAGCTGATTTGCGAAAAGTTGCACTCTCTTTCGCTCATTGAATGGATATTAAATTTGTTGGTGTTCTAATTATGAAATACTGTACAAGCACTGCTCGTTTTGCACATAAAGCTTTCTCTCGCTCTCTCTCTCTCTCTCTCTCTCGTTATTGCTGTGAATTTCCAGTGCTTTCTGCAATGATTGGCCACGAGTTTCAAAGTAAGTTCATAAGTTCTCCTAAGAAGCGTCTCGTGCGGCATGACTTTGCATTGTCACTTTACTATTCATTGTTCACGTGAAAGTGACTTCTTTACGATCATTCCATGCACGAGTGCTCCGTTCGCCATTGACCAGCGTTGCGCTTCCAGATGCGCGTCACTGCATTCTTCTTGACCCAGCTCTGCGTTGGTGAGCTTACTGTTATTTTGCATCTGCTGGAAAGTACTTAGTGGTTTGAAGCATGCGGGAATTGTCAGTTACTCTGAATCAGTTGTTTTTTCTTTTTAATTTTTCGCATTGGAAGCAATTTTTACACGTATTTTCTCTCACTCTCTCGTTCACCTTTTCGCGCTCGCGTCTACTCTCTTGGACCAACTATGAAATTCCAGGGCTACTCTATACTACGTGCCATAATTGCATTCGCCTCTTGTTGCATTGAGCGCTGCTATGTTAACAACACTATTAACCGTATGAATTTCCGTTCAAGTGGCCCAGCCAATGATTTGGGCATGTCCCCCTACCACATGCTCTTCACGCATCAACCATTTCATACCTTCGGTTTTCTCCTCCTCACCAAATGCCTCATGGCCGTTTTCTTGTTTTCCTTTACAGTTCCGGCCAACAAGTTGTCGCTGGTGGTGGTGGTGGTGGTAGTGGTGGCAGCGATAACGGCTAAGGCAGCTGGTTATTGTTGTTGGTAGACGATAGACGGCAGACGTTTTCATTTCTTGGAACTGATCATTCGACATAGCCGCGATCGAATTCTTGGCTTTTTCATACCCCCACCTACCAATCGTGTAGACCGACCGGTATCGACCAGCCTGTCCTGGTCAGTACTCGTATCATCACTGCAACCTATTGTTATTTTATTTGCTGTATTTTGTTGTTGTATAATCGCCCAACGTTGGGTAAGAGTAGTTTGCAATGTGCCATTGCCTTGGCGAATGATTGCGAGCTCTGATCTTTTTTGTTTGCCGCGCGATTAAATAATGTTTGAAGGGGACAGGTCAGTGCATTCCGTTTGTTGCCGCACTTGTTTGTTGTGTTTTTGCTTTGCTTTATTTGTTTCTTGTTTATTTTTTCTTTTTTATTCTTTTGCAGCCAACATCCGTTGACTTTGGTTGCATCTTTCGCGTCGTTTCACAGTTTGGTTTTTCTTTATTGCGCCATCCGATGCCTTTCGCTGCTAATTCATGTAATTATTCACTTATTCGCGTTGGGAACTGAGAACTGAAATCGCAAGGCAGCGATTGTGATTTTGCGAATGCCGCAATGGTGAGAATACCTACCGGGCGACCGGTCAGCCAATGCTCTTTTGCTGTTGAGATACTTTTTCATGGGCTGTTCTTTCGGTTTTGACTGCAGTTTCGCAGGCAATCAGAAATGTTTAATCTTAATTGTAAAATGTTTGTATGTACATATGTATGTGTACAAAATAATATATTGTACATAAATAAATATATATTTATGTAGGTACTTGAAAGAAGAAAGTAAATACTTATGCGATTGAGTCGAAGCTCAAAATTTAAGAACAGACTATGAGATGACCAAAATGCCGATTATAAAATACTTATCATCTACAGTGTTTAAGTACATAAATACATACTTATATTCATACAGGGTGTAACAAAACGGCGCATTTCATAGTTTAGCGTGTTAAGAGAGTGAGATTTGATGTCGATAAATGATGGTGTTTTAAAGTTGACCCATCACAGAGTTGAGCCGCGCTTTAGCTCTGAACGGATATTATTTTCAAATGAGGAAAATTATTATACTGAAATTGCATCTCATTACTGAAGACGTGATGAAGGCCCGGTTCAATGCTCGTAACTTCCTCCTGATCGCAGTAGATGGCGCAAAAGTCAAAGGTAGCAAAATCCTCCCACCACATTTACGCATTCTACTGTATGCTGATATAATACTGACCACAGAATCTATGGATGAGAGTTTCAAATAGATTGGACATTCAGGCCTTTAGCCATATTTGGCTTTACGAACTCTCTACAATCCATGCCACTTCCCCAAATCAATGCAAAACGATCTTATCCAGAATTGTGTATATTTTATAAAGATAGCTAAAATAATATGCCAGTAATTTCAGATTCAATCAGATTGTATTTTGTTAGTCTTTTTGGTGGGACGCCGTTAAGTTTAATGCCAGTTCTTCTGCGTTACCTTCAATGTTCCGATGTCCCGGGACCCTGATTAAGGTGATTTTATGGTCTTCACTCAAGGTGGTAAGGATATTCCTACTTTGATCCACAAGTTCAGATGTTATTGTAGCCGAACCCAGTGCCTAGACTGCAGCTTGGCTATTCGAAAGAATAGCGATATTGCCCTTAAAAAAGAAATATGCGACTAGTAGCCTACAGGCTTCCCCAATTGCCAGTACTTCCACCTGGAAGACACTGCTGGTATTAGAGATACGCACAGATTTTTTAATTTTAAATCTGTGAGAATATACACCAGCTCCAAGACCACAATCAATTTTACTGGCATCTGTATAGACTGTAGTGTCGAAACTTTTTATAGAGAATCCCTTATTCCATTCTTCCTTAGATGGAAAAAATTGGCAAAATTCCTATTGAAAGTTACCGTCGGGACCATGTAGCCATTCCTCTCCGAGGCTAACTGAGTTTGTCGCAACTTTGTGCTTGCATGAGCATACGTTTTTTCTCTAGTGAGCTTTTTTCTGCCTTAGGAATAAATTCAACTTTTACTTCTCCCCATAAAGATGGAAAGGATGTGAGCTTTAAAGTAGCCTAGAATATAACAGTTAACGACTCCATAATATAGCTGAGAGAATTTCATATTTGAGCCGAGAAGAATCCGTCTGGACCTAGTGATTTAAATGGTTTGAGAGTGTTCACTGCCCAGGTTATCCCAGTTTCAGTGACTATATCATCAATGGCACAATTAGATATTTCTATTCGATGTTTAACTAATAGTTTAGGTGATGCGTTGCTTGGAAAGTGTGTGTCCACGAACAACTTTAATGTCTCTTCGGTCGGGATAGTCCAACTTATTCGGTTTTTGGAGGTATCCGGAGGAATAATGACTTTTTGTTGGGATTTTATGCAGTCTAGGTGCTCCAGTGTTTCCTTCGATTTCTCCGTGAAAGTTCTCCAACCAGGCCTTTTCGCTTTTCTAATTTCCTTTTTATATATTCTTAGTTTAAAATAGTAGCAGCGTCAGTCTTTACGCTCTCGTGTTGCTTTCGCTTTATTAAACTGTCTTCTGCAATCAATCCTCGAGGTTGTTAGGTCTTCTGACCACCAGTGCGTTTTTTTCTTTCCCTTATACTTAACGGTTGGACAGGCTTTATTTAGGGGAGGGGGCGGAGCTGCTTCGTTCAAATATTATTTCAAAATAACGATGATCGGAGTGTAAATGTTAATTTAAATCTGTTCACTGTGTCATCTTTTCGTAAATGCTATGATAGACCAGCGTAATATCGAGGACTTCTTGTTTATTACGTATAATAAAGGTGTGTTCATTGCCTTTGTTGCACAGTAAAAGCTTACTTCCTATTGTATAATTTAAGAGAGACTCATCGCGTTCGTCGCTGGTACATCATACTGGCCATACGGAATGATACACATTGGGAGTCACCTCATAGGCCGATTTCACGGTTGTTTGCTTCGCAGTCTGCAACAAGCTTTCTTATAAGCGGCAACGGCAGTGGACCTGTGTCGTCACCAGCAAAATAAAACGAGGTCAACCAGGTATTGCTTCCCAACTAACCGTCGTCAGTGATTCTAACCGTAACCAAAAATTTCATGTCCGACCATTTCACTCTTGGTTGTGCGACCTCAAACTTAGGATATTCTTAAAACAGAATTTATGAAAATTTGTCTGTTGTTTCAATGAGGTGTTGTTTTATATTTTTTTATATTTAGATTTATGCTACCTAAATTTTTACTTCATCTTTCTCTTCGCACTTAATTTAGCCTTTTATTTAGTTGCAGAATGCTGATGACCAAAAACAAGTTACGCGTTGCCAGATCATACTTATTACGAGTTTATTTAATAACCATAAATAATGAAGTTTGTCTACTTAATTACCTCTGAATAATTTGGAGGCTATTTTTTGGTTCACGCCCAACTACTCCACTTAGGTGGCCATAAGTTTGGTGGTATGCGATTATGGAAGATTTCAGCTATCCAATATTTTGTCGCCATTGCTTTGTGTGAAGGAGCAGAGTCTTGCTGAAAGATGAATGGACTCTCACCGTGTCTCACTACTGTTCACTTGAACCTCGCTATATGTTATGCAATCGAATTTACTCGAAATCCTTGGGCAAAGAAGTGTGGTGGCAGAACACGTACTTGGTTGCTCACAACACCTATAACCATAACTGTGGATGGAAACTTCATGTACATGAGAACGGGAACCTATGCAGGATAGGAACATAGCCATATATCATTTCTGCGGTTGGTCAATTAGTCTTGGTGAATATATTTGTCGTCAGCAGAAAAAAAACTGTCTTCTGCGCATTACGTACCGGAGATCTTCATCTTCAGAAGCAGTGAGATCATTGATTTTAAAAGGTTCTTGTCAATGATCGCTTGGACTTGTTGAATAAATTCTGCATATCGGACAGATTCTACATCGCCGCTTGACGTTTTCTATTCATGGCGAACTTTATAAATGAATGAACGGACGCACTTAAGAAAATTGGAGTTTTCTAACATTCGTATTATATATATAGCCACCATAACTATTTGTCTCTTCATTTATTGAGTTAAGTTGTATAAGTAGTTCCCCATGTCTTATATGAAAAAAACGGAAAGCAAAAATAATGATTTCAGCAAGTTACAGCTACATATATGCATGTCCTCAAATACCGTATGAACCCTGTAGATATATTTATTATCTACATAACATTTGGGTGTTACTCCTCCTATTTGTGGCTTGGGTCGTAATATTTTTCCAAAAAAATATATAGAATAAATATAAGAATAGAAAACCCAGAAACAGAACATCATTTGTCGTGTCTAACGTTTGGAACCCGTGCGCTAACGAATATTAGTCTTGCATCCACCCATTCGGCTATGGCGACCTTACAGCCATGGTCATATAAATAGCACATTTAGACTTTGAAAGCAAAGAGTTGAATATGCCTTTAAATAATTATTTTTTATTGGGAAAAAAGCAAAATAAAAAATAAAAAAAACTTATTTACTTCCACTTTAAATCAAAAAAATGGTCAAAAAGAATTTCAGTTCTGATTTAATTTACGAGAACGTTGATAACTCACGAAACCTCCTGGATACATAAATAGCACATTCTAAAAAATTCCAAATAAAAGCAAAAATAGTAAACAAATCAAATAGTTAAGTAATAATATTGTTTTACCAGATTAGTATTTTGTACTATATCCATCGTTTTTGATTACTTCTTCAAGCCGTCGCTTCATGCGTTCTATGTGGCATCTTTCCTTTGAAATCAAGTACCAAGCCTCCTCAACTACGGCCCACAAACCATTAGAATGTTAAAAAATTTTGTTAGCGATTTTGACCTTCACGTCATCGCACAAATTTTCTATTGGATTGAGATCAGGGCTCTGCGCCGTCAATCCAGTACATTAATTTTTCTCTTGTGAGCCATTGCTTCACTGTCTTTGCAGTATGCTTTGGTTCATTGTCCTGCATAAATGTCCAATTCAATGGCGTAAACTCAAACACAAATGGCTCTATTTTATTCTGGAATATATCCAGATACTGAAATCTATCCCTTTTACCAACCACGCGAACAATCGGCCAACACCATGCCAGGAAAAACCCCCCCAAACCATGATGCTTCCGCCGCCGTGTTTAATCGTCTTTTTTGTGAACCTAGGATTTAGCGCTTAATTTTTTGGACGACGTACATCCCATTTTTATTTTGGTTTCGTCGGTCCAAAGTACGTTTTTCCAAAACTGAGTAGATTTGTCTTTGTGGGCTTTTGCAAAGGCAAGTCGGTGTTTTATATGGCTTTCTGAGAGGAGTGGTTTTTTTCTGCTTATGCAGCTAAACAGCTGGGCTTCGTTAGGTCACCTTCCTACAAGATTTCTGGATACCTGTCGACCAGATTCTTGGTTTATTTCAAGCATTATTAGCCGTGCCGACTTCAAAGGATCTGCTTTGCTCTTGCGTATTATAGCTCTATCCACATTAACATCAGTTTTTCGCAGCTTTGGTTTTCTTTTCGTTTTTTTTTTTTGCTTAGATAGGATGCATATTTCCTAACTAAATAAAAGAGCATTATAAACCATTTTCCGAGAGCACATCATAATTTCAGCTATTTCTGCATAGCTTTTTCCGTTTTGACTCATACGGTATATAAAAGCTCTTTTCTCCGGCGTGCTATGTGTTCCACGTACCATTTTTAGTAATTACTTTAAAATTTTATTTAAGAAACAAAAAGTTATACTGAAAATCGCTGAAACAATATTAAAGCTTTACTCTCCGCTGCACAAGTTAAAATGTACGATTTTTGTGCTCACTTCAAAACAGCAACAAGCATAAATAAAATAGAACGCAAAAAATTACATAAAATACCGTAAACTCCTCGCATGAATGGAAGCTTAGTAATGTTAATAAATGTAAACAAACAAATTTATTTGATCAAAGCAGAGTTCGTACTAAAAACTTAACTTAACATATAAGGTTCACATTTGTGATATTTATCTGTCCATGGTCGTATTTATGTCACGTATATAACCATTTTCTAATACAAAGTTTCAAATTTAAGCTCACTGAAATTAGACACCAGCAACCCTTTAACTAATTATTTTTACATAATTACTATTCAACGAGCACTCAATTTTTTTTTATTTTCTTTGTTTTTTGAACGCAGCAAACCAAACTTGTGTACGTATGTATATTCTGAGGTTGCAAATTCCTTAAATTTCGATTATAATTTTAACGATTATTCGGCCTACCCACTCCACTTAGAGCAGTCCGTAGCAAACTTGTCTGCGAATGAAAATGCGAAGCGGAATGCTTTACTTCACGCACAATAATCCAAACCCATTGAACATTTCCGCATTTGGAGTTTGGGTGAATGAATGAAGCTAATTTGCATATCAACGCATCTCGACAAAGTGTTGAAGACTTCTTAATGCATTTACGAATGCCGCCACAGAATCGAGCAACGGGCGGGTTGGTTGGTTAAACGTAAAAACCTGCAAGCAGTTGAACAAACTAAGTAGCGGACATAGTAGAGGACGACAAGTGCAGCCAAATAGACAAAATGCTAGAAGCCTAGACTTGCAAACAAATAAAAAAATAAAAAAAAAACGAAAAGACAAATGCAGATGAACACATTCGGACTACTCAAAGAAGACGAAAATGTAATAGTAAAAGAAGAGGTGTGTACATAAAAGCACACACACACAAATGCGCACAAATACTTCACTAGCCAGCAGACGTAGCACCGGAAAACACTGCTGCCTTATCAGAGTGTAAACGCTTTGACCAGCGTTGGTGAATGGTAGCTGCAGCAGTCAACTGCTTGTGGAAGGATGCACCAAAAGGCGGGCACCGACTTATAGAACAACTTTACGAAAAGCTGAAATCGCAGTAAGTTGTTTTAAAAGTAAACAGCTATGGAAAATGTTCGCGCAGTCGGGGAAGGATGTCTGCACAAGCGAACAGTGGTGACAATTGTTGTTATCAGCAACGACAGCTGGAAGTGTAGTCACAGCTTCCTCTACTTCGGGTTGTATTCCATACATACAGGCGTACATATGTACACATTTCGTTTGTCTAGTCAACTGTTACATTCAAAGCGCCCATGGGAGGCATGTAAATATATTTATACCTACTCGTTCATATATATGTATGTATGTATGTCGCCATAGTGCAAGCAGCAAAAGTAAATTTGCAAAACAAGCGGAACATGGCACAGCTTTCTGTCTCAGTGCAACAGCAGTCAGTAGACACTTAAGTGCTTGGACATTTATTTGTTTATCCAACCATCACAGCTGTCGCCGTTTGAAAGGTTGTTTGTGCGAAATTTTCGAATGGCGTATTTAGGAAGCGTGCAGCTTGTAGAAGTATCCATATCTGTGGCAAGTAGTTAGCAAATAAGTGTTGCTTTCATACGAAATTCGTTCATTTAGAACTTCGCAGCAACTAACAATGGATATGTGCCAACGGGCATACGAGCACATACATACATATGCATCCATGATAGATTCATCGACTTTGTGGAGGTCCACTGTACGCAAATAACCCTTTGAAACGAGAATAGCTGTCTCATAAAGTACTTTACTTTGTAGAAGATCGGCACTTTTGTGGATGTTGATGTTTATCCATCGCAGATAAATTTTCATATTTCCAGACGATTTCGATTTAATGCTATTTAATTTGTAACAGACAAACTTTCAAATGTTTAGACATCTTCAAAGAGATGATGTACTGTGTAACTGTGTTTGAGTGTAAACACGACCCCAGTTCAATGCTCTTTGAGATGTAGTTGTTTCGCTGTTGTTGTTATCACTATTACTGTTGTTGAGCCATAAGGCACTGCCACCGCGCTTGACCGCAAGCCTTTAATTGAAAACCTCTGAAGAATTTGAGTATCTCCTCAGGCTTTCTATTCCATATCCATGGATTTAAAGTGGCGCCACTTAGGTGTACGAATCTTCGTCTTTCGAGAGCTGCATATTCGCCGAGAGTTTCATTTCGCAGTTCGCAAAAGCAAAAGACATTTATTTCCACTCATTCTAGTTTCATGAAATGATAACGCAGATTGCAAAGTTCTGTATAGTATCCAGTGCAAGTGCGTAAGTAATTTCTATCTAAGTTTAGAAGCTCATTTGATGCTCTTCTGGAGGGAGGTCAAGCTCCTGTCTTCCCAGTTTTCGATAACTATCGTTGTGTGGGCTTTGATGGCCCCACAAAAAGGTTTTGTTTCATCTAATTTGGAAGTTCACCTAATTTTGCTAGCCAGTCCCCCTGTTCATTGTCATCATAAGTTTCACACAAGGGTGCTCTTTTATACCTCTTCACAAGCTGATTTTAGAAATAGTTGTGGTGTCTCAGAAAGATTTATGCAGCCCCATCCCCAAATATTTTTAAGTCATTCTGTTCTCTTGGTGATTCCAATAAGCCCATCCAGCCGTACTGGTTCTAAAGAGCCTTGAGACCTTGGAAGAAGTAATTCTCCAGAAACCTTAAACTCTTACTCTTCACAGTGCGGTATATTCTCACTTCCTTTTATGTTTGGACACGTCTTTTTTCCCACCTTCTCTTCGTGCACTTCTGCAAAGAGTTCGTAGGCATCTTCGACATTTTTAAGCACATGTCAGTCTTGATGTCTACAAAGAAGTCTATTTTAGACAAAACGAGGTTCGTAATGCTTGCCTACGTTGCCTTTACCCTAACTATCATACATAGACTTCGGCTAGAAGAATACTTTAGAAGTATTGCCAGGAATTTACGCATGGTTTATTTAAGTTTATTATCTATGAAGATGGAATCTGTCCAAAGTTTAGCATGTTTTCGATTCCCAATAACTTACGTGACGGAACTGAACGTCGAAGATATAGTTCGATTTACCTGATCTGGTTTCTATCTTCCACTTCTGTTCTGTTTAAAATGGAGATGCCGTATTTTTCCATCATTCGCAGCCGTCTTTGATATCCTAAACATCCAAACCAAATTCCTTTAAAAAAAAGCTAGGCGAAGATGCTTACTCTATATGTCATCGTTTTCGAAGAAGCAAGTGGGACGATGTCTCTACGGAGGAGTTTCAAAATAGGCAAGAACCAGCCTATCATATCCCGAGGAAATGTAAATCACTTCGCAGTCGGCAGTTACCAGTGAGGATGCTTGTAACTATTTTCAGTTTGATTAAAGGGAGGCTTACATATTGCTTTAGCTTTTTTAGTTTATATCCTCCAAGTAAGGGGTTTTCATGCGTAGTCTCATGGTTTGGTGATGCTTGATATTGAATACAGTTTCAATCACCGCGAATGGCGAAAATATGATGCGTTTTATCTAAGCGCACCGATTAAGATGGCTGGGTCACATAACAAAAATGGACGGTATGAGGGCGCAGAAGAAAATTGTAGAAGCCAGAGCGTTCAACGTTAGAGAACAAGATGGGCCGACGAACTAGCGGAGGACATCAATAAACTTAGGATAAGGAATCGGAAAAAAGTCGCAAGCGTTCGAGATATATTCAGGTCCCACGTGCAGCGGGCCGAGGCTTACAAAGAGATGTAGGGTCAAAAGATGATGATGAAACTTAAAAGTGGAAGGTTAACATTTTACTTTAAAACCATTACCAGATGTGCACGTAAAAGCCGGTGTAACTGAGCATATCAAAAACTTGTTCTACTATGTTAATTTTTCGCATTTGCACAAATACATATATACATGTAAATACACATGTAGTAAACAATGTAGCTTCTTCCATATACTGAAACACTTTGTATGCTATGCCTCGTTCCTATACGAGATTAATTTTTGGTCGACACAAATTAGTTGCTCATTTGTATTTAGGACGTCTTCTACGCAAAAACTGAAAAACTGTTACTTACGCACGTAAATATGTATATGTATATATGATAATTATTTAGTGCGTAGATACGTACATATACCGGTCGCACAGAGCAATTGTAACTACGGCGTAATCAGTCATTCGCTCGTTTACACAACGTTAGAAAGGCACTTCATTTGTGATTTGCATTCGGCCTAGCGCTAACTGAAGGGAGGGCCTTTCAAAAGTGACGCCTAGATGCTACTAATGCATAATTTCTAGGCGGTAGCTTTTTGTTGATATTTGACATTTATCAAGAAGACAGATTCACAATTTTACGCGTTAGAACAACTCATTCACATTATTGAATCATATTATAAAAATGGTCGATCTTTAAGAACAGCATATCGCAAAATTCGTGATTTGTTTGGTGGAAATAGTCTTCCGAATGAGTCGACATTGAATACATAGTTTTAGCATTCTTGCATATTTCTAAATTTTTTCGTCCAAGCTTCTTGGTTCCCCTAATATAATAAATACTATAGAAAATATCTAACTTTACGATAACCATTGCAGATTTGGCAAGTTCTTACTGCTAAAGCTATAACTTAGCATAAAGGATTATAGCTTTGTTTTCAACCTGTCTTTGCTGTCCATTTCAAAACGCTTTCATATACAAGCCTTGTTTAACGCAAGGCATGCTCCTTCTTATTGTCAATCTCGCTGAAATTTTACCACCTATCGACCCTTTTGTTTAAAGGCTGCCATGCACTAGTTGTACCTCTGGATATACTATTCAATATCTCACTTCGCTATGGGGAGTTTAGCGATGCATCTGGAGATTTTCTTCGGTAACTCTCACTTACCAATGGTGAAACAAGAGTAGTTTATGCAATTACAGGCCTATATTGGAATTCCTTAATAGTTAAGGATACGATTTATTTCTCCATTAACAGTTTAAACTGCTGTGCAATAGGGTTTTGGCACGGGGCATTCTACAATTTCTAACCTTGCAGTTTTTAGTGAATACTGAATATCAGCGATTTCTTCTGGATCTCAAATCGACTGCATTTACATCGATTTCTCCAAAGCTGTCGATAAAGTTTCTCATGAAATACTGATTTTTAAACGAGCTTGCCTAGGTAGGTAGGTAAGTGAAATGGGGAAAGTACCAATCTGGCACTCGCAAAGTAGCACTAAAGCTCCGTTTCGATGCCACTATGAGACCTCCAACGGGCATATATCAGTAGCCAACCAGAGCTGTTCATGTAACGGAGAAAGTTTATGGGATTTAGGTTGGAGCACTTAATGCCTTCGACTTCTCGTCTAGCTGCCAAAGTCGGACGTTTATAGGGAAGCGCTCTACAGTCTCCTTCTCCAAAAGGTCGCCACAGCTTTTGCAATGAGGGTTAAATAGTAAACCTAGCTTTTTCAAGTGTGAGTCAATCATCGAATGACCGGTAAATACAGCTACGAGTTTGGAAATTCAATGGCGTGGAGTTCCCAGGACTTTCCGTGTCCGACGTTTATTGTACTAGGGCCACAGGGTTTTCGAAATAGTACACAAAGAAATGGAGCTCCATCGGTTTCCTGACAAATAAGTTGGGTAATTCCCTTTTAGTTTCGAATCTCAGTCAAACACAAAAAAGGAAAAACGTTTTTTTTTTTCTAAAAGCGGTCGCCCCTCGACAGGCAATGGCAAACTTCCGAGAAAGCTCCTCATACAAAATATTAGCCGTGCGGAGTCGGCTTAAAACTGTAGGTCACTCCATTTGTGGGACAACGTCAAGACGCACTGCTCAAATAGCAGAAGCAGCTCGGTCAAACACCCAAAAAAGGTGTGAGCGCCAATTATATGTATATAATTCCCCTTTAACAACAGTCAGACGAATGCCAATGACCACATGGGAATCCCCTGAGACACAGACCTGCACACTCAAGAGATTCGATCCTCTTCTTTGAGGAGCTGACCAGTTTGGAACTGCTTGCCTAGGATTTCACTTAATTCTTTTGTTAAAGCTTAAGTCGCTTAAGTTGAAGCAACAGGTCGGCTGTTGTTTCTATTGCTATTGCAGTGTCCGGCGTCCCTCAGGCAGTACTCTAGATATATATTTATATATTATATTATTATATAATGACATTAGTTCTACATTTTCATATGCTAAGTTTCTGCTGTACGTTGATGACTTGAAAGCTTACTCTTTTGTAAATTCTGCTTTCGATATGTTGAATCTTCAAGCTGAGATAGAAAATCTTTCTTCGTAGCGCGATCTCACTAAAAATCGTGTTTTATTTTTGAAACCTCCTATAATATTGCTAGCCGCGTCCTGCATACTGTTGATCAAATAAAATACCTCGATGTTATTTTTGATTCGAAGTTTGCATTCATTAATCACATAATTTTTATCATTTCTAAATTTAATGCGATGCTTGGTTTGATGCGGCGGAATAGCTCGGAGTTATCGTTCCTGTCATCATAATCATCATTAGCGTTACAGCCGGAGTGGGCTTTAGCTGCTTCAGTAATCTTCCTCCCTTCAACAAGATCCAGTGCTGGAAATTTCCGGTGTTTGACGCCTAATTCTTTCAGTTCCTCGGTGACTTTATGCATTGAAGTTGTTTTTGGTCCGCCTTGGGGTATTGAACACAAAGGTTTGTAGTCCAGCAGAAGTTTTTGTGGCCTACTGTCATTCATGCGTATGATGTAACCTGCTCAGATGATGCGTTATGATAAGTCTTATCTTCGCCATTACAGAGCCTTAGCAGCTCCTTATTTGGCCTGATTATGAACTCGCCATCTCTTTCGCGTATTGGACCATAGGCCAACATGGGTAGAATGGGCGATATACAAATACCGAGTTTTCACTTACGTGAGAGATTTTGATTTCAAGAGATTTATGTTGGCGTAGTATGTACAGTCCTGCATGCTGTTTTTTCGTTACTTATTACTAATTACGTCTACAATTACAATGGCTATATCGTCGGCGTGTGCTATAGATAAAGATGGAAAATTGATGCCCCAATCTCTTGAAGTCTTCATTAGCATAATGTAAAACTAGATTAAAGATGGTTGTTGAAAGGGCACATTGTTTTACACCGCAGTTGTTGTATAGAAACTCTTCCTTTCGTGCCTTTCAGCGTAAGCATCGTCAAACTAATCAGCTTTGGTGGGATTCCTAATTCATGCATTGTGTTGGCGATGGATTCTCTATGCATGCTGTCGAACGCTATTTTGAGGTCAATAATAGAAGGTGAACGTCAAAACCTGATTAAAAGCATTTTTCGATATTTTGTTTAAGTATGATACAAAAGCCGGCCGCCGTATCCGAATGGGTTGGTGCGTGACTACCATTCGGAATTCACAGAGAAAACGTAGGTTCGAATCTCGGGGAAACACCAAAATAAAGAAAAAAAAATTTCTAATAGCGGTCGCCCCTCGGCAGGCAATGGCAAACCTCCGAGTGTATTTCTGCATGAGAAAGCTCCTCATAAAATATCTGCCGTTCGGAGTCGGTCCCTCCATTTATGGAATAACATCAAGGCGCACACCACAAATAGGAGCAGGAGCTCGACCAAACACCCAAAAGGGGTGTACGCGCCAATTATAGATATATAATAGAAAAGCTTAATCTTTTGTACACCTCTTTTGTACGTTCTAACCTTAAGTATGGGGCTTCTTCCATCATATAGTGTTCGCTTACTTCATATAAATCCCAAACCTCTGGAAAATAGAAGATCTGTTCTCTCTTTAACGTTTTTATTGTAAAAGTATATGGCGTTTTAAAGGGAGGTTTTGACTGCGCTACCTACTTAAACCTGGCAGCGAAATCCGCGAGGAGCTTACTGGACACAGCACAATAGGAAAACGGAGTTCAGGTTGCACTACATGACTTCGTACTTTAATTGGGAGAGAAGGTTTCGTACTACAATTGAAGATGAGGGATGGCACAAAGGCATGAAGCCTGGCCATAGGATAGGTGAACTAATTTGACCACATGCAAAACAGCAAAAGTTATGTGTAGAACTAACGACCAGAAACTGACTCAATTCGTACTTACGCTCTCGCGAAAGGACTGCAGAGCTATTATAGGTATGCTTACAGGTCAAAATCTATTGGCTGCACATGCGTACAAGATAGGGATTGCTACCACGGACAAGTGCAGGAAATGCAGAGAGGATGTTGAGGAAACTTTAGAAAACCTTCTGTGCGTCTGTCCTGCATTATTAAAAACACCTTTAAAATGCCTGAGAACTCCATTGTTTGAGGGTCTGGACGACGTCTCAAAAGCGGATCTCCCAGCTCTGCTTAGAGTCACCAAAAGCGCTGACATTCTACATGATGTCTACTTTCAGTATTCATAGAGGTCGATCTCCATCTGCTATCGCTAGGGACCAAAAGGTCAATGCGTGGCTTATTGCGAACCAGGCTAACCTAACCTAACATATCCTACCTACTTAAAATAAACTTTAATGTTTCAAGAAATTCCTACGCGTTTTATGGAATTAAAAACAAAACAAATTATTACCGGAATACGTCAATTGCTTGCGCTATTTATCAGTTCAATCAGATATCAACTCTTATCGAGCTAGAGTTTTCTTTATCTGGTCATGTTTTCATTAACCTTCTGAAATAAATAAATAAAAAAAATAAATATTATGTAAAAGGATTTCACCACAGATTTTCTACTGCTTATAGGTGTAATGTGGCAAAACTCCCACCAATTCGGCATTGAATTTTCACAATTTCTATACGTTAGCCATCTCTGTAATTCTCTATGAGGAAGCATCACTATTCACACATAACAGAAAAGTGACAACAGGTATACAATTTTTGGTTTAAGCTCAAATATATCGATGCACATCTATTTTTTCTCTGCGTATCAGATTTCTGATTATTTCTCGACAATGTGCGAATATTGCCAGTAACGACCACCTCTCTCTCACTAAAATAGTGGCTATTTATATTCATAATACAAAAAAAAACATAAAATTGAATAACCGTTTTGTAAATTTTATTGTATATAATCCCCTTCGACTTACCTGCTTTGGGACAAAATCTAGCTTTTGACGCTCACTTCCAAATCCTTCATTAACATTCATTATCACTCGACACAACACTCACTCACTAACGCGCCTTTAATCACTCACTCATTTACTCGCTCGAATCCATACTATTTGCTCACACATATACCAGTACTTATATTGCATTTTATGAACTTGTTTCACATGCACAACTCTCAGCGCCCAAGTTCGTTTCCTGAGTCTTTAGTTTTTCAACACCTCGCCAATTGCCGTGCAACATTTTAGAGTCTTTTTTACTGATTCCTTGTCGGCGATTTACCACTAAATTCATTTATTACCTGGCAACGCAAACACCACTCGTTCAGCCATAAAAAAGAAAAAACGAGAAGAAACTAAAAAAAGTGTAGAACAAAAACAAAAACTACATACATAAATACTCGTTCATGTACTTACATATGTGCCCGATAAGTAGCAATCACATTTGCCAACAGCGCCTCTGCATCTGCAAATACGCTTGTTCTGATTGCCATTTTTGAGACGCTTTGCTTTTTACGATTGCCACGCTAACTGTAACATATTTATGGCGCTGCTGCTGGTGTTGTTGTTTTTGGTGCTGCTGTTCGCTTTTATTGTGTTATTGCGGCGGCTGCTGCCAATGAATTTTGAGGCACGTACACGCGTTTATGGGCTTAAGCAGCCGCACCACAACCCAAATAGTTCACCTGCATGAAAGAAAAATAAATTATTTGCTGTTGTTGTTGCAGTTGGTTTTCGTTTCTATTTCTCCCATTGTTTTTGCTTAAAGAATTTATATTTTCATTTCATTTTGCGGTTTAACCCCATACCAACTGTGTTACATTGCTGCCATGCGGTTTGTTGCTGATAAATTCGTGCAATGCTTTAATTAACATCGACGGATTTTATGATTTTCGTTCTTCCTGCTATTCATGAAATGAAGTCTTTGGCGCGTGTCATACGGCCGATTTTTAAAATGAATTCTCTACAACTCACAGTTGAGTAACTCACACTTTTAATTACTCATTTTCTTAGCTTAATGGGTTTACTTTAAGTTAGTGATAGAAAAAATGGTAATGAGTTCCTGTAAATAAAACTCTTAGCCCGACCTTTTATTTTAATTGTAAAGGAATAGGAAAAGAGATTTTACAAAAATGCTTTGGGGCAGCAGAGGGGTCATTTTACATTTCTTTGCTTTCACTTCAATATGTATGCCATTAATGCAAGTTTATTGCTTGCTCACACTTAGATATATGGCAGCTCATGTTTTCCTATGTTTATGAGTAAAAGCCGATAGCATCAGAAGTCAACAGCAAATTAATAAAACGCGAAAATTTGTCAACCTAACAAAAAATAATGGTTTATTGAACAATGGCAAACAATTAAGACAGGTGACAAATTCATAAATGAACACAGAGACAGACCCAGAAGGATGATAGAGAGGGTTGCTTTAGACGCAATTTTTTCTAGTTGTAGATATTTTTTAATTTCTTAAATTTTTTTTAATCTCAAATTTCTTTTCATTGGGTTTTTGGCGGTAGAAAAATTTTGAAAATGTATGCTTTGCTAGAAGCTAGTGCAATTAAAAATTAATTCTAAGTGATTTACAAAATTTAATGAACTAATAAAATTAAAAAGTTAAAAACTGAAAAACTAAAAAAATAAAGAGCTAAAGTTAAAAGAGTAATAGATGAATACCACAGGTACATTGAGTTTCAGTGTGGCGAGGAAACAGACTGGCAGAAGTTTAGGGGAGCGTTGCGCGACCTTGACGTGACGCCACCAAGCCTTCGAAAAGAACAGGCCATTAAGGCGGCTGTTGAGAAACTCAACGCTGCCCTAACTGAATGTTTTGAGTCAGCCTGTCCAATTCGACCTCTCCCTATCCGAACTCCCGTCCCTTGGTGGAATCGAGAGCTCCAGATGTTCAGGCGTGAGTCGAGAAAGCTTCTAAACCGTGCCCTCAATACTAAGCTTGCTGATACCGTGATGTTCAGAAGTACTACAAGATACTTATTCGGGAATCGAAAAGAGCCTCATATAGGGAATTCTGCGGCGGTATTTAATCTCTGAGTGACACGGCGAGATTGGTTAGGATTCTGAAAAGGGGCCCAACTGCAAAGCTGGGGTCACTTAGGAAATCTGATGGCTCCTTCGCGGAGCGGCAAAGTGAAACACTCAGCTTGCCGATGGTATCTCACTTTCCTGGTAATCAGATAAGCGTCAGCAGGCAACAGCCCTTATTGATAGAAGTTTTTGTCAGAGCTGCTACACCTTCTCGGCATGACTGGTATGTTGCCAGATCTGTGCTGAATGAGGCCGCTTTTGGAGGCTACAAGTCGCCCGGACCAGATGGCATATATCCTGTCATGCTGAAGGAGGGCGCAGAGTCCGTGACAGCAGCCTTGAAGAAAATCTTCTCTGCATGCCTGGCACTGGCCTATATACCACGCTCTTGGAGGATGGTGAGAGCTGCCTTCATCCCAAAGGTTGGAAAAGACGACTACACCAGCCCCAAAAGCTTTATACCCCTCAGCAAAAGTCTCGTAGGACTGGTGGAATTGCGCATACGTCAAAAGTCGCTGAAGGCTCGCCCTCTGTCTCCGTTTCAGCATGTCTATCAAAGTGGAAAATCCTGCGAGTCGAACTGCAAAACCTTGTTGCTAGGGTAGAGCTGGCCATCGACTACGCTATGGGCATCTTTTTAGATATAGAGGGGACTTTTGATAATGCCACTTTTGACAGTATGTGTAGCTCTGCTAGCAGGCACGGCGTAGACCGAATGCTAGGGAATTGTATTCGTTCGATGCTGCCCCAAAGAATCGTCTCGGCGCGAGCAGAAGAAGAGCTGCTGGTGTTATCCTCACCACCTTAAATGGCTTGGGAGTCTACGCACAAGCATATGTGGGCGACGTTGTCTATTTGGTAAAAGGCCCTTTGCTTATGAACATTTGCAGAAAAGTGCAGAAAACTCTGGATCTGATTGACACTTGGTGCTGTGCGAATGGGCTATCGGCAAATACCACCAAGACTGGTATTGTCTTCTTCACCCTCAGGAAGAAGCTTGATGGACTCGTCCTGCCAAGGCTAAAAGGATTAACAATGCAGCTATCCAAGGAAATTAAATATCTGGGAGTAATGCTCGATAGTAAGCTCCTCTGCAAATCACACGTTGAAATAAAGACATCCAAAGCACTGACAAATTTAAAGGGAATCCAAGTGTAGTACAATGAACTTAATTAATGTCTGAGTGCTGCACTAGCTTGGACAACAAAACAAAACCAAAAACAAAAAAACACATGAAAAGTTAACGCAACTAAAAATTAATAAAATAAAATAAATTATTAATATTAAAATATTGTACAATTTTATATAATAAATTAATAATATTTCAAATAATAAAATTTACTTAGTAATTCTAGACAATATTAAAAAAAATGTTTGTTAATAAAGTTGGTGAAAATTATATTAGTAAAAAAGTTAATGGAAAAAAAGAAGTCATAAAATTGTAAGCGGTTAATAACATTTAAAATTAAATATACAAAATTAGTTATACCTCAAATTAATAAATAAATTAATAAAATAACTAAAAATTAGTAAATATTAATAAAATTAAAAATTAACATAACACTGTGGAACAAATTCAGGTTAGCAAAAATTAGGTCCATTCTGAGAGTGGCGGGTGAAAATAAAGGCGAAATTAGAAGATCCGTATCGCGCCGTTTTTTTATGTTGGTTCGAATTTTTTTTTTAATCGGCATTCGAGGTTCGAAATCGGAGCAAAATTGTTTATATGGTTTTTTGGCTATAACTCGTCGACTAATTGATATTTTTTCAATCTGTAAAAGCCAAATTATTGCTAGAGACCTGTGCAATAATCACATTTTTTGAAAAAATTGATTTCGAAAATTTTTGTGGTACTTATGAAACAATATACCGAAAATCGGCTCCGATTTCGAACTTCGAAGACCGATTAAAAAAAAATTCGAACTAACTTAAAAAAACGGCGCGATACGGGTCTTCTAATTTCGCCTCTATTTTCATCCGCCACTCTCAGAATGGACCTAATTTTTGCTAACCTGAATTTGTTGCACAGTGTAATTGTAGCTTAGTAAACTTAATTTATGTAATTTTAAACAATTTCCGAAATTCCAAGCAAATAAACAATAAAATTAAAAACTTAAACACTAAAATAAAATAAATTACCTTTCTCCCAATATCAAACAAATAGCAAAATTTAAAAAAATTAATAATTTTAAAGATTTATAAAAAAAGTGACAAGCGATATAAAACGTAAAATTAGTAGCATATAAATCAATAAAATTGTATCTCCAAAGATATGACGAGAATGTTGGACTACAAGCTCAACCGATACATGATTTTAATATAGTATAGATATTTATTATATTTGTTATATCTGTGATATTGTATGCATTTTTAATCTGATCTGAGAAAAAGATGAAAAAAAAATTAATAAAATTTATTTTGTTATTTTAAAATAATAAATAATATTTTAGGCAATTAATAAAATAAGAAATATTTTACAAGTTTTTTTAACCGCTCACAAAATTCTAAAAAAATTACAAACATACATTCAGAGATATATTTCTTCATGCGGCTACATAAACTACAATTTTGTAGCAGAAAAGAAAAACTTGGTTCTTGTTCAATTTTTCTTTAATGCATATTCCTCTTGCGCTCAGACCCCCATAAAAGCAGGCCCCCCAAAGAATGCGCCTTTGCATATATTTTAGTTTCATACATAAGCATAGAACGAAAATAAAATAGAAGACATTGATAGATCTTAACCTACTCTCTCGCTTAAACATCACCTGCAGCCGCAAGCGATTCGTCACACCTCAAAACCAAAACAAGAAAGAAGACGAAAAATATAAAATAAGCATCATGCGCCCCAACATAGAGTTATTGCAAAATATTTGCCATTAAGTGGCTAAGCAATTTCTGAATACCAATCTACACGTACGAGGTGTGACTATTGAATAACTAGCTATGCTAACATTACTGTGGAAGAAGTATGCATCAGTGATTTTGCGAAAATTTAATGTTAAGTCTAGCAAATAATCGCTATTTAAGGGGTTAAGGGTAGTCAGAATTTTCAAAAAATTGGATTTTGTTTTTTGGCATTTTCTTATATTAAAAATATTTTGTGAAACTTTGAAGTGAATTCGACAAATACTTTTCGAGTTATTCAACAATTAACAATGGGCGCTTGGGGGCTCCGGAGCGTTCGAGAGCAGGTAGCTAGCTTTAAATACGTTTTTCTGAAAACTATGTTTTTTGAAATTGTGATCACTGCAACTTTAAACCCGCTTGGTAGATTCCAATCAAATTTATACTGCTTTTGAAAAACATAAAAACTCGGTTTTTTCTCGAAAATCTGAAAAATATTTCCTGAGGCCACATTATTGTTAATTTTGTAAAAAAAGCTTCGATCAGGCACAAGATTATCTATTAATAACACTAATTTCTTTTGTCCGATTGATTTTAGATGAATCTCCAAGGAGTTGTGATGATCACCGCAAGGGACTTCTGGAGAAACGGAGTCCACACAAACAGCAATATCTTTTACAATTATTAATTTTTTGTTTTTGAAACTTTGCTAAAGTCAAACCGAACCATGACGTATTATTGCTATGTTTTTATTTTTGTAAAATCAAGCGATTGACTACGAAAAAAATTATTGAAACCCTTAAACTCTTACTCCTTTGGATGTCTGGCAGACCTACATAGGATCCGCAGAGATTCACAATATTTCATGTTTTATCAAGGAGACAAAGGTCCCCACATTGGGAATTAGATAGTGGGCTACTCTACAATCTCAAAAAGAACACCATCCACAGTGATCTAATCTAACCTAAGAGAGCAACAAATTATTGTAAAAGCTCCCAACATTTTTCCATACTCAAGAGATTATGCGCCTTTACTGGGTTTCAGAAGAACAAATTGCGACTAACTTCACGTTTTTGTTACGAAGAATCTTTTTTTTGTGTTTGTTTTGTGGAATAAGAAAGAATTCCCGAACTTTTCACGGACTAGTCGAGCACCAGCTCATTTCATATTTTCTGCCAACAGGTTTCTAGGTAAGTGTAAGTGCGGCTTACCACTCGCCTTTTTTCCGGATCTTGCACGGGGCGATTTCAGCTTAAAAGACACATAGACCAGGTGTCTTCTAAGGTGAAATCTGCAGAAATTGTGAACGAGAAAATGGCCAGCCGAAGACTTCCAGCACTTTCATGCGAACAATGAAAGGGAAGTGTCTATTGAAGGTGAAGAAAATATCCATGGAATCAAAACAAGATGTTTTGTAGCGTCAATCTCTTTATTTAATACCCCCACCTCTTAAGTATGCACCTATATATACATATAGCACTTAAAATTAAGTAAATAGGAAGCTGCAACCACTTTTCAATGAGATCGCGTGTCATCTGACAATTTTGATGTGCGTTTTCTAATGTTTTTGCATGAAAATGAATTGTGTTACAATAAAAGTTACCGACTTTAAAATTAAAAAAAAAATACAATAAGTTGTTGACTGGAACAGCTCTGACATTTTTACTGGTAGGTAATATCGAAGATGGAAAGACATTGCTGATAAAGTTGCCAGGAAAGAGTCGACAGAACCGGTTTCAGACTGGACAATTTCGTTCTTAAAAAGCGCAAGGCAGATGGAGTGTTATCTTATCGTGTGCACTCTAAAAATTACTTTGACCTCAGTACGTCAGAAGCAGAACACTTATAGTTCCAATATCACAACTCATAGTGGTTTTCACCGATCATGCGTAGAAGCTTGGACTTCCGTACGACTCCCATTACAGACGCTCTGCGGATCTTGCAGAGAAAGATAATGTTGAACACTTTCTTTTCAATTGTCCGGATCTGTCGGCTAGACGTTTGAGGTTCCTTTTGGGGATAGCCTGAGGCAGCTCTCCAGCCTAGATCTCTTTTCTCTCCTCCACTACAACAACAGAAGGGATAGCTGTGGTTGGTATCAAAACGACGCTCTAGTACTACTTGTAATGTTCCTGTGGTACTCTTGCAATCTAACCTACCTACCTAATATCCAATATAAAAATGCGGCACCATTTTCGCGGTCGAAAGACTCCACTGTTGAACGATAGCGTCAAATATATCAAAACACCCAAAAGGTTTTTCAACTTAGCTTTCACCTTTGTTACCAACGACCCTGGTGCAACTATTTTCTCTAGAAGCATTCAGATCTGCGAACAAAGCGAAGCTAGCTGGTCTAGAAGTTGTTATCGGAAATATCAAGTACTTGGTTAGAGCGCAAAGCAAGAAGAAGAGTTGAACGAAAGAGTTGGTAAGGGAGTATTCTGCGAGGAGCTCCCCATCAAGCTCAAATTTAGGTTTCCGGACTACTGTAGTGTTTTCCAAGCGGAGGTAGCCGGAATTGAGTAAGCAAAGGATTAGTTGCTTACTCCTATATTTATTGTAAAGGACGTAAATATCTACTCCGACAGCCAAGCGCCACTTAGACCTTTTGTCTCGTTGTTGGGGTTCTCGGTAAAAGCGGCATAGAAGGAAACTGCGAGGCTGATGAACTGGCTAGACAGCGTACCCTTGAGACGGGTTCATTACAAAGCGAGAAGGTGGGGAATCCCTTGAGAGCCCTCGGTTTACTCCAGGAAAAATGGGACTCACGTGAACTCAGCAAGCGCTAAGCTAGTGCGCAAACGTGCAATGTCGAGAGATTTTTCAGATAACGGCTGGATCGGGAGCACTCGAGAAAACTTTTAAAGCCAACAAATCCGCAACTCTCGAGTTCGATAGGTATCTTGAGGAGTTCATTGTCCGTTAGGTGTCCATGCTGTCAGACTTGAGATTGCTTCAATTCTTTCTGTAGAATGTGTCTAGAGGATGAGATGGGATCATCTCAGCACCTTCTTCTCAGCTTCTCTACTCTCGTTGGGCAAATATTTAGAATACATCTGTAGCTTAATGCGGTTAATACGAACGTAGTTAGCCTCCGATGGTGGTCATTCTCTAATCCAAAGCCCCTTCTTTATCTCTTCGCCTGTTTGGTTCTTTCATATGTATAAAAGCAGACAAGTTTAAATTTTTTGTCCAAGTGGACCGCTCGCATGGGCAGCCATTTATTCTATCCTAACTTGAAAGTCGGGCTTAGCAGTAAACTCAATTTGTACAGCAGATCTGCTTATCTGCATAAACGACAGTCTACAGGCTGCAAAAAGACGCACTTACGCACACATCAAACTGCTTGAAACCCAAATCTTGCCATGGGCATGTTGTCACAGATCTATGGGACCCTTATAAAACCAAATGCGTCGTATGGTTGTGCGCAAGGATGAAAATATCGTCGGTGTAATCGAAGACGTTTAAGGATCTACGTATATCCGATGTGATACCTCTCTGATTAGCTAGAGCCTCACCTAAGATGAGAGCGGGCAACCTTGTTTAACTACAGATTTCATGCTTATTAGAATTCGGCAGCGTGTGTCTGTATATAAGTTTATTATGAGGCTAATTATTTATTATAATTTAAAAAAATCCATAATGTATGATATCACGGCCAAAATAGCGTTGTGTGGAAGAGTATCGAATGTCTTAGCGAACAATAAATATTGGATGAAGCGGAGATTAATACGCCACACTTTGTTGTACTATTACCCGAAGCACATGATCGGTGCAGCCCGAAGCCAGACCTGGGTAGGGTCCTCGGATTCGCTTATTTATAGTACTCGCTAATGCGGGGCGAGTGATTTATATGGTCTCAAGACCTTAACTCCCAAATAAACTTATTTTTATGGCAAAAGTAAATATAACTGCTCACTTATCCTAATCGCCATGGCATTTCATACTTCAGAATTTTATTTAATCACATTAGGATACATAAAAGTGTATATACGAGAACTATTAAACAACAAATGACAATTGCAGCGACAATGTTGCAATAACTAAAATGGCATTACATTGGAGGGTACATCCGTGTTCTAGAACGTGAAAGGCGTAAAATTCTGGAAATTGAATACTATGTATGGTACCAAAGCCACGTTCACCATAAATATTCAACGAATATGGATAAACAAACTTGTAGTTAGTTGTGGACGTGCAACACTGTGCACGGCCTGCAAAACTAAATAAAATGCACAACAGTTGAGCAAACAATCCAATAGACAACAAACAGCAAAGTCGGCTAAATAGTTGATAATGTCAGCAGTAGCGGTAGTACGAGTAGCAGTGGCCAAAGACAAAGTGAGTAGAAGAACGTTCAACTAGACGGACACGCATCAACGAGAGATCAACAGCTTAACGGACCAAAGCACAGAACGATTGCAGACGTCTTTTGGCGGCGACTGTCTTTGCAATTGTCTTTGCCTCTGTCACACTAGTTGTTATTGTTAATGTAGTGTTAGCTAATGGTGGCTTGTTGTTGTAAACGATCACTGTGCAGACCTATTTACGTATGGAATTGGATTGGATAAATATTTGCTGTCACAGAGTCTATTTGTTGATAATGATGATGGTGGTGAGGATGATGATAATGATGATGGTGACGTCTGCGCCTGTCTGACGGCTACACTAGCTGGCCATTGATTCTGGCGCTGCTTGTTTTTCACTTCCAAATGCCAATACTTTTCGAACACGATCGGTAAATACCAATGCAATTGCTGCCATCGGCATTACTGCCACCGTTGTCGTATGAAGTGTTAACTGCTTAAGCTGGAAATTGTGTTGTTGACCAGTCTGAGTGATTGCATCGTTTGGTTTGTTGTCTCACCTTGATTTTCCTCCTCCCAGCTGCTGCCTCTTCGATCATTGCTTCCCGATCAAGCTACCGGTGATATTTGAATGCTACTCAGGCATTTTCTTGCCACCTGCATTGCTTCTTGAGTGGCTGAGTGGTTGAGTGGTTAAATGGACTAATATTTTAGAATACCTTCTTCGCATTTAAGCGCCAAATATTCTTTAGAACTATAACTTACAACGCCTCACACAAAGAGACATTAAAAAGTTTGTTTTGTAAAGCTAGATCATGGTAAGGGAGAATCTCAGTTACAGCACAATCTAGCCGTGAAGTTAAGCTTTACGATAAGTTTGTATGTGTTCGCTAATAATTTATAATAATATTTTGAGCAAAAAATATATATTCCAATGATATCCACATTCTTTTTTTGTTCCATCCTCTCGGGAGCATAGGGCCTCGACAAGATTTTTCCAGCGTACACGGTTCTGTGCCGCCGTTTTTGCACCGTCCCACCGTGGAATGTCGGCTTCAGCTAGTTCGCCCAACATCGACCCTATCCAAGCGTTTTTTGGGCGACCGCGATCTCTGCTTCCTTGCGAGTTCCAGCCCAGTGCCATTCTCATGATGCTATCTGGTGGTTTTTTCAGCGTGTGACCTATCCATCGCCACTTTCTGCGTTAGATTTGCCTAAGAATGGGTTTCTCATTTGTTAAACTCTACGATTAGGAAATAAAAAATGTTTTAGTTGTGTTGTTTTAGTGAAAATGTATGTTAATTCTACCTTATAATATGAGTGAAAGTATACCTTAAATACAGTGGCTCACATAAGTATTTTGTCCATGACGACGATTACGAAAATGTCTATATTTTTATACTTTATTAATGAATTATTGTACAAGCTATGAAAACCTGGGATCCAGCTGTTTTATAGGGATTCTTCTTATTCTTCTTGATTGGCGTGATAACAACTTATGCCAATTTGGCCGAGCTTAACAAAGCGCTCGCTTCTTTCTCGTGCTACCGGCGCCACTTTGGCACACCAAGTAAAGCCAAGTTTTTCTTCATGCAACGCATAGCAGGCCTTCCTCTTCCTCTTCGCAGCCGCTGGATCTTTATTCGCTGCGCTATGTCAATGCCGTCGCAAAACTCATACAGCTCTTCGTTCCATCGTTTATGATATTCGCCGTCACCAATGTGCAAAGGTCTAAAAATCTTCCGCAGAATCTTTCTCTCAAACACACCAAGGGACACCTCATCGGATATTGTCATCGTCCAAGTTTCTGCGGCATGTGTTAGGACTGACATGAAGAGAACCTTATAAAGTTTTAGTTTTGTTCGTCGTCCGAGGACTTTACTACCCAATTGTCTACTTAGTCCAAAGTTGCACCTGTTGGCAAGAGAGATTCTACGTTGGATTTTAATGTCGGTAGGCGAGTGCGCCGACTGTTTGATCGATGACAGGACCTCGTTCACCACCCATTCGATTTGCCCCCATTGCTTTGTTGTGGCTTTTCTTATTAATGATCTGCAGAAAATTGAACACATCCAAGATTATGCGGGCGATGAGCGCGTACTAATCTCAGGATGGTCACTAGAAACTAGAGTAAAATGTAGTAAAAGTAGGTAGCTCTTAACAATATTGAGCATTGGTGCGAATTACATTGAAAGGAACAATTCTGCAATTGCCTTCTGAGGTCAAATACTTAGGGGTAGTCCTAGTTAGTAAGATGACCTGAAAAACTCAAAAACTGCTCATCGAGCACAAGGTATCTCAAACACTAAAAGTCTTCTGGCAGTGGAAGAGGACCGTTTGTAAGACATGTGATCTAAGGTCATAGTTCACTGGCAGTACATCACCTTGATTAGACCCATTAGTACATATGCCTCTGTAGTCTGGTGGAAGGCTCCTATGGTTAATTCTAGAGTTAATCCCCTAGCCACACTAGAGAGAAGTGTGTGCTTGGGTACGACAGGTGACATGAGTACGACATCTGGTGATCATCCTTAATGCCATCCTGAACTTACAACCTCTAGATCTTCAAATTCGAAAGGAAGCGATGAAGGCGGCGTGTAGGCTCAAGTAAAACGGAGTCTGGGGAAATGAAAAAAACACTGACTATTGTCAGATATGCCACTAGTTGTCGGAGCGGAGCACTTTGCAGATTGTTTCCGATGCCAGCGGACAATAGGGTGCCTTACGTTAGCTTCGGTAGGAGGAATAATGTTTTCATCTCAATAGAGATCAATTGTTAAGTCCAGAGAACCTATTAATGGGATTTTAGCACACTTTCTACACCGGCAGATCCAAAACTAGTGATCGTAGAAACGAAGACCCTAAGTACACCACCGCTACAAAACAGATGGTTACGGTATTCTTAGCGGAAGTCTATGTCATCTTGAATGTAGAGATACTGGCTAATAGAGAAAAAGTGGCGGGGTATAGGATATAGTAGTGACAGTCAAGCTGCACTAAGAGCCCTTACTAACCCACGCTGCACTTCGAAATTAGTCAGTGAACGCAAGACAGAACTAAACAAAAAAGTTTGTCTTATTTGGGTGCCTGCACATTGAGGTACTACAGGCAACAAGTTGGCTGATAAACTGACAAATTAAGACTCCGGAAGCATACCACTAGGTCCTGAGCTCTTTCTAGGCGTCAATTCTGCATCGATTTAACTTTGAATTGACGACTTCATGAGGTCTACCCATAGAAGACGTTGGTCTGAGTTGGGCTCCTGCAGATTGGCCAGGTGCTTCGTGAAAGAACCAAAAAGGAAATTAGCTACCTTTCTACTAAAACTTAGTAGGAATTACCTGAGAGTACTGGGGTGGGTATAATCACAGGGCACTACGCCTGTAGTCAGCATACGGCTACCATAGGAATTATTGGCGACCTCATGGCGGCCATTCGGAATTAAGAGAGAACGTAGGTTCGAATCTCGGTGAAACACCAAAATTAAAAAGTTGTTTCTAATAGCGGTACCCCTCGCAAGCAATAGCAAGCCCTCGAGTGTATTTCTGCCATGAAAAGGATCCTGATAAAAAAATATCTGCCGTTCGGAGTCGGCTTGAAACTGTAGGTCCCTCCATTTGTGGAACAGCATCAAGACACAAATAAGAGGAGGAGCTCGGCCGAACATCCAAAAGGGGTGTACGCGCCAATTATATACATAAAGGGTTTTTCAATAAGGGCGGGTAGATGTTGAAATGGAATAAAATGGCGTTTGCTGTGTGGCACGTAGCGCCATCCTGCTGGAACCACATGTCGTCTAGGTCCATATGGTTCAATATGGGCCATGAGAAATAGGAAGGGCCACCACGTCTACCGAAAATTGGGCGCAATGCGCGCAACGTTTGCGTTAATGACCACTCATTTTGATAATAAAGTTTTATCATTTGAACGTGCTGTTCAATCGCGTAAGTTGCCATGATGATTTGGCATAAACAACTGAATAATAAACAAAAGATTTGACAAATGTCACCAAAACAAAATGGCTGCCACAGGGTGCCAAAATCGACCCGCGCCAATTGAAAAACCCTTTATATATATAATATACCTATTTTGTTGTGATAATGAGGACATTGCAGAATATTTTATGTCTAACTGCCCAGCGTTTTCTAGAATCAGACTAAGGCTGCTGGGTTGCCTGCTGTACTGAGTATGGGTAAGGTTCATACTCTACCTCTTTCGAATCTCTTAAGATTCATTAATGAATTCAAAAGATTCGCGGAAGAGTGACCTTAAACCAATTTTTCCGACTAACCATCAGTATCTCTATATCTATCCTCTCTCTCTACCTCTTCCTCTGTAATCTATCCGGGTGTAGTACAGTATTCTTCCTGACTGAGTGCTTGGACTTGTCCAACCCCCACAAATCTAATCTAATCTAATCTGCTTATGTCTATTTCTATTGCGAACTTAAGGAGACATTTTCAACACCCTGCTGATATGTCTTCAAACCCATCAAACTGTGGTGCTCCCAAATATTTTAAGCGTGTTTTGAATAACGTAGCACATACACAAAGATGAGATGCTCTACAGTTTGCCTTGAGCCCTGCTCCTTATATTTCCTACATTCCTGGATATTGAGCCATATAAGTTCTTTCGCTTTATTTGCGGATGCGATGGTTTTCTAGGAAGAAATCCAATTTAAGACAGACCAGATTTTAGTCTGTTGAAACCGTTAAAAAGAAAACCGCATTCGTGCTGAAAGAACTGAGAGGTGAAGATTTATACGCTGCTCTGAACAATGAAAGTTTCGCATGGGGAATTTACTGTTTGAGGAGAGGTGCATATTGGAATTGATAATATAAAATCAAAATATATTGTTTTACAAAGTCCGTCTCGTTTTTTAATAACCACCCGTTGGTATTCTGCCCATGCGCGGTATACTGGTCTGCACGTAGCATGCAGAATTACAACTAACAGCAGTTTTCGAGATTTGAGTGCATTTATCTTTAATAATAATGATTAAAAATGTATTTATGTGCTAGCTGTTGTTACTGTTTTTTTTTTACTTCTTTTTTTGTTGTTTTGCTTTTGTCTTACAAAATGTCAACATGTATGCCACTTAAACCGTTAGTTGACAATAGTGTGCCGTCGTACCGATTGCACGGACGAGTAGGCATCTCATTTTGAAGGCATCACTTCACTTAGGCCTTAGCAGCTACTCAAGTATGTATATACGTCTCACATGCACCATATTATGTCGTCTTCAATCATATACGCATTCCACCCAGTGCCACACAGTGAGTGCAACATTGTAGTGCAACATTAGTAAACAGCGCATGCGTACGGAAATATGTATAGAACAGTATTTAATTAAGTGCATGTGTGTGTGTGTGTATATATACTTGGCTATATGCCAATCCATCCATCTATCAGCACACAGCTCAATCAAACATAAACCTGCACAGACGAAGTGATGTGGTGTCGATCGCACATTACCAATAAAATAGAAACGACTGCAGCTGCCATTTGGAATCCACACACACAGTTCTTAAATATGCCACGAATGTGCGTACATGTATGTATGTATGTATGGACATAAGCGCATGCGTGTGCCACGATCATCGCATCGCATCGCGTCGTATCGCCACACATCACATTCATATGCAACCGCACTTTGCCTGGAATGCTTTTTGCCCATTTAAGTGCATACATTTACTAACAGCGCAGCGGTAGCCGTATTTGTGGCAAGTCACAGCACAGCACAGCAACAGACAAACAGAAAAAAAGGTTACAATTCTAGGCAAGTGACATTTCTTTATTTCTGCATCGCCATTTCTGCTATTGCTCATGGGCAAGTAGATGCGGTGTGGTGCTGTGCTGTGCGCGACTAGCAGATGAGACGTATTTAGGATGCCGAAGTTGGCAGTTGCGTGCAATGACCGCTGCTCTACGCTATATTTGGTACGCCGCTGGTAGCTATGCACCTTACTGCTTGGCATGATTTGCAGTATACAAAAGTATATTGGCAGCCTCGGTGACAACTGTACAACTGTCGCTCAGACTTCCATCAAATGGTGATCGTGGTATTCGTCAAACGGTGAATGCTGTTACGTTTGACTTAGGCAGCTTAGGTGTATATATGTATACACATATGTGAGTGGGTGTGTGTGTGTGTTACTGAAGATAGATGGCGCCCTATTGATACTTTGTTATTTTTTCTATTACAGCTTTTACTTATAGTATTTCTTGTGTATTTATGACATCATATTACTGTTGTTATAAGCTCAATTACCAGAAATTATAAAATAATTAGTTGTCAAGCTTCCAAAGGATACGGTGGCTTAAACAAAAATTGTTTATATCACAACTATAAATTGTAATACAGGGTAGCCAGATAAAAATGATAGAAATTAATTAAATTGAAATGACATAACAACGATCTGAAATCGTGCAACTGATTATACCTTCATTTTTAATCCACATTCATGGCATTTCTCATATTTACGGCTTAGAACTTCATTCTACTTAGTAGAAACTTCATTCAACGTAGAATCTCTCTTGCCAACAAGTGCTACTTTGGACTAAGTTGACAACATCCGATGAAGCGACGCTGTGTTTGAGAGAAGGCATCTGCGCAAGATTTTTGTACCTTTGCAAGTTGGAAACGGCGAATATCGCAGGCGATGGAACGATGAGCTTTACGACAACATAGACATAGCGCAGCGAATAAAGATCCAACGACCACGCTGACTGGGTCATGTCGTTCGAATGAATATAAACGCTCCGGCTCTAAAAGTATCCGATGCGGTACCAGCTGGTGGTAGCAGAGGAATAGGAAGGCCTCCTCTGCGTTGGAAAGATCAGGTGAAGAAGGACTTGGCTTCACTTGGTGTGTCCAACTGGCGCCGGTTAGCACGAAAAATAAACGACTGGCACGCATTGTTTAACTCGGCCAAAATCGCTTAAGCGGTTATCGCGCCAATTAAGAAGAAGAAGAAGAACATCATTCAAATGGCCACCTTGGCCTTATTAATAGTGCTTCAAAAGGTCAGTGCAATTTTTAGCGACTCGGTCCAATATGTGCGGGCAATAGTATATCGAATGTGGTGGACTGAGTCAAATTATAATTTTTTTTTCAATCAAATCCGAGTTCTATTTTTATACCCACGCGCACTAATGCGTAAGAAGCTATGAAAATATAAAAAATAACAAAGAAACAAGAAATGTTATGAAAGGAAATTAAGCAACTTAGTTACAGTCTGTCTAATAGAAGTGTGACCGGCAAAATGCAAACTTAGAGTTCCGTTATTAAAGAATTTAAATGCTGCTAAATAGCCGTGTCGTTTTCGCAATACGTGTTGTGTAATTTTTTAGTTTTGTGAGAACTTTAGGAAACGTACGTTGTTTTTGTAAAACGAGTTCCGATGTACACACTCCAAAGTCCCAAAAATGTCACCTGCCGAAAACGTTCTCAAATAATTCGGTTCAATGCATACCCAACTTAAAAAAGTTGACGACTTCCCTGAACGATGTCCAAAACAAAAGTACCTCGCCAAAGCAGGATCAGAGAATCATTGATTTGTTTGTGGCAGAGCCGAACTTCGATCTGAAATTCCGGAACACATTGAAAACGAGCTTGCATGGGTTAAAGCAAATTCTTTTTGGGCGAATAATTGCATATGACGGTCCGGGTGTGCCGACAACTTCAACAAACTTGAATGCCTTTGCTTGGCCCTTTATTTGGCCCTACCATTTTAAAATCAGTTTTGATAAACAAAATGTACCAAAAAGCATTAGTACTGTGAGGTGCCGAGAACCAACAAGATTGGACTTTACAAGAAGACAACCAACCCATGCATCGAAGCCGAAGATGTGTAGAGTGGAAATCCCAAAATAGGATAAAAATTTTGCATTGGCTTTGACACTCGCCTGATCCCAACCAAATTGAAAATGTTTGGGTAATAACTAAGCAAAAACTCAAAGGAAAACAAATTGCCATTATTGGTCATTGGTCATTCAGCGTCAAAGCAAAGTGATATTTATATAAGTGTACTAATTATACGTTTTGACTATTTATTTATTTATTTTCTAATTTTAATTAATTTTACTACAAAAATATAGTTCATAGTACTACAGAAATCATATAATAAAAGTAACTGACTAAGTAATAATTCAATTATAATAATTTTTAGGAATTTCGCAACTTTTTCGTATTCTTCTATTGACGTGATAACGTCTTATAATTCGATGTAGCCGGCTGCACGCACCAAAAAATGTGGCGTTATCTTGCTCATGCGGCGTTACCTTGCTTGAACTGCAAGCGAGAACGACAAAGAGGCACAATCGGCTCCCGCGTTCGACAACGTTCGACATCTGTCTCTCTTCTACTTGAGTGAGCATATATACATATATGTATGAACCATTTCTCTATGAGGATTATTAATTTGATTTACTTGAAGAATTTAAAATAAAATCAGTTGTATCATCATCATCCTTACCGAATTTATAATTAGTGACGACTAGTTGTTAATAATAACTGTTTTTGAATGTTTCTATTATTCATTTATAGGATAGAATAGGACGATGATAGGAAAAATGGGAAATGAAGGGGAATGTTTCGAGTGTAATGTGTCTTGAAAAAGTCAAATCGATGATGGTGCCTCTTAGTGTTGTTGACTTATTAACGTCTGGTGCACAATCGAAATTGAAGATATCTTTCATGAATTTGATAAATGTTTCGTCATTTTTCACGTTTATGTAAATGTAACTTGACCTATTCCATTCCGATTCCATTTATCTCCTTCTCTATATCCATACAAAATATCTATCAAACAAATAAAATTAAAACTTTCTTTTGAAAAATGCAACCATTCCATCGGTATTTTCTGTTGTCACGTTAACTATCGTCAGTAAACCGACTTTACAGACAACCTCTTTTTTATTTTTAGTTCATATAATTTTCTGAAGTCCAAGCTATTTTTAACACACTTTTATTAGGTCGGGTTGTATGTATGTATGTATGTATGTATGTATGTATGTATGTATGTATGTATCTATGTATGTAACGGAATCTTTGAGCTTAATTTTCACTGGCTTCTAAAAATCTGATCGACTTGGAATTTTGCACACCTATCAAGGATCGATGACAATGCAATAATTTGATAAAACTTTTCCATTATCCTTATTAGGATTGCCAGGATTAATATTTTCTTTTTTTACCTGTGGGCAAAAAGTAAGGTGAATTTGGTTGTAAAATGAAAAATCTTTATTTATTCTTGTAAATCAATTTCTAAACAATCCCCTCTCGATGAAATACACTTATGCCAACGATTTTTCCAATCCCCGAAACATGCCAAATAGTCCATTTCCGGTATAGCCATCAGCACCTTCTTCGATTCAGCTTTTATCTCCTCAATCGACTCGAAACGCGTTCCCCGGAGTGGTCTCTTGAGTTTTGGGAATAGCCAGAAGTCACACGGAGCCAAATCAGGCGAATACGGTGGTTGCGGAACGATATACGTGGAATTTTTGGCGAAATGGTCACGAAGAACGAGTGCAGTGTGAGACGGTGCATTATCGTGATGCAAAAACCAAGAGTTGTTGGCCCATAATTCTGGTTTTTTGAGATGAATTGCTTCACGTAAACGACGCATAACGCTCAAATAATATTCCTTATTAACAGTTTGGTCAGGTGGAAGGAATTCATAGAGCACTTCTTTATCATGGCCGATAACTGCATAGCTTTAGACTCACAGTCGATAAGAAAGGAATTAAATATAACACGAATATATCGAATCATTAATTCACTGACTGCAATGATAACAACAATTTTCATTCATAATAAAAAATAGTTTAAAAAAAAAAACTAAAAAACACGCTTTTATTGCCAATCGAACTAAAAAGTAGAAAATAAAAAATAGTTTAAAAAAACTAAAAAACACGCTTTTATTGCCAATCGAACTAAAAAGTATAAAATAAATTTTAATGACAAAGATATCTATAATGAAGTAATAGCAAATCGAACGATCAGTCATAGTCAACTACCTCAGAACAGAATTATAACAAAAATTAAGATACAAATAGAGTAATTCAAATTAGAGTTAAAAGCGTGGGATGCTTGATATAGTAAATATTACGCTGTTATTCAATCAATTCTTGCTGTGAAAATCAAGAAAAATGTTGATCAAGCATTGAATTGTAATATGGAAATTAACTACCATTCGGCAGTGTACAGGAAATCCTGGGCACAAACCACCAATTGATAGAACAAGTTTTTTCAATGGCGGTCGGCGGTCGTCAGACAATGGCAAGCCTCCAAGTGTATTTTTGCCATGAAAAACTCTTCATAAAAAACGCAAAAATGGAAGAAGAGCTCGGCCAAGCACTCAAAAGCGAGTTTTCATATATATATATTTATATATACTTGTACTTAACTGCATAAGCTAACTTCATCTGCATCGCCAAAAGAAAATTTGAAAAACATGGCTCTTATTACCCAGTGAACCTTAAATGACCCCCATCCTTAAAGGACTGTATCAATTCTCTGTGGATAAGCGATTTACACTGAATCATTCACAATTTCCTGTTATTTATTTAGCCTTTGGTTACAGAAATTTTTGTCAAAATACATACATACATACATATACATATCATATTAAATTATCAATATTTCTATAATTCGATAAGTCTTTCGAAGTTTTTTTAAAGCTGAGTCATCTCTGTATTGTAATTATTTTCACAATTGGAAAGCAGATTAAAAAATCCCTACTTAGCACAACCTTTAACAATAGTTTCTTCTTTTTTTTTGTTCTTTTTGTTTATTTGTTAATTCTCCACTGCTCTCTCATTTCGCTGCACTATTATTTACTTTCTTCTCACGCTTTTGTTCTGGCAGTACGGTTGCTAGTGCGATTAGTGTTACAGTAATAGCCACGAAACCCCAAAATAAACCATCACAATGATTGAATATCGTCAAACCAACAATATTTCCACCTGCCACAGAACCTAAGCGACCAATCATCATGACGAAGCACATACCCATCGCATTAATTTGAGTTGGATAGAATTCTGTTGTGAGGGTTCCGATGATACCACCGCAATTTCCTATAGCCAAGAACAGTATCAAGGCAGTCACAGTGGCCGCGAAATTAGAAAGCCAATGCACGACAATAGCGCAGATGCAGCAGATCACGAACCAAATTACTAAAAAAAGAAAATAGTTTGATGAGTATTTTGCTTCAAAGCAATTTCAGAAATAGGGCACAAGAATAATTAGTTGTTAATTATATTTGTTTAATAATTGGTCCATATCTTACTTAACATATTAACTTTGCCAATTATATCGATGGTATAAGCATATATGATGAAAATGACAGTGAAAACGGCGCCCATCATCATCAGCACTTGCAACGTAAAATAATCCAGTTCACAGTTGGAGTTGGCATTGGCTTCCGTCACTGTAAGGTTCATGTTTCCAAGTATTTTACACATCCTGGCATCTTCACCTCTTTTAGCGATGAGTTCGTTAAGAATTGTCGGGAACCTGAATATTATAAGAGATAATTTATCTATAATAAGAGTTTCTTAGATTTGTTAATTCTTCTATCTATTTATATCTAAGTCGGGCAAAAATGGAGTTGATTTTGTGTTGGGATATGGATAGATTCTACAGGGTCCGGCACTCGAAGTGTCACCTACTTCAGTCCGCTCGCGCAGCTGACGCACGAGCATCAGCTGTATGTTAGTTGGCTAAATGACAGTACAGAGTATTTTTTACAAGCGCGCGGAATCAGTAATGTGGTTGCATTATATTTGGCTGGAAAATCACAACCAGCGATTGTTCGTGAGCTCGAGCACCTTACAGTAAATACTGGTAGCATCGCGAAACGTCATGGGGGTGGTTATCAAAGGACTGCAACGTGACGTGAAAAGGCGCATGATCTCACACCAAAGCAGCAACAAGTCAGACTTAAGAGAGCAAAGGAGTTGCTTCGCATGGCCGAAAGCGGTTAATTTCCGAACATTGTGTTATCTGAGGAGAACATTTTTCAAATTCGTAAGCAATTCGTAAACTCCCAAAACGCTAGGGTTTATTTGACCAACCGTTCATACGAAAGTTTGAGTCATCGAATGGCCACCAGGAGACAGCACCCGCCACAGATAATGGTTTGGGCCGATGTAATCGCAGATAGCCGCCCTTCAATCGTTCTCATCGAACCTGGCGTCAAGGTACTCGTAAATGCGAAATATTATCGGGAAAGTATTCTGGAGGTTGCTTTGAAGCCGTAGGCAGACAAACATTTCGGTGGCAGACCATGGACGCTTCAACAGGACTCGGCACCGTCTCCCGAGTCAACCAAGATTGGCTAACAAACTTTCCGAACTTCATGATGTCTATACAATGGCTCTCAAATTCACCAGACACGAATCCATGAATTATTCTCTTCGGGCCCTTTTGGGGGGCAAGATCCAAACTAAAAGATTCACCAGTCTCGAGGCGCTGAAAAAAGTCATTGTCTGCGAATGGGCCAAAATACCTACATTCGGGCAGCTTGCGATTCTTTCTGGACCGTCTCAAGGCCATAGTCAAGGCAAAAGGTGGTTATATCGAGCGAAAGTAAACTGATTTTTAATTTTCTACTATTTTTACACATTCCTTACTTTGAATTGAATTAAAGTAATTTTCCAAACTAAATTTACGGATTTTTAATTGGCTACATTTTGAGTGCCGGACCCTGTATGCTGTATAACAGAATAATTGAGCCAACGAGTAGGGATACTCTACCAAACTCGCCACGTGAGTAGATGCACTCCCCCAGTAGATCTCTTCTTCCCTGCATTATGGGTAATCGCCCCAAAATGGCAAACTGCTGGAATTCAGTAGAAGAGGCCTCGACTCGCATTTTATGCCTAAAAATTTTCAGTTACGAGTAGATGAAAGTAAGTCGTAAAAATTTGCTTGAGTTGATTTATTACGATTTTCAACGTGGGATTATCGAGACAAGAGCTCAATGATCAACTTTCTTTGACTTTTAGCGCCACTATGAAACGCAGGTACAACGGGAAGTCTGTCGTCACGTGACATATTGCGAGATAGAGGGACCATTCTTGGGGATTAGTGGGACCAAGCTAAATTCCCCGCAAAACGAATAGCAAAACGATTTGTTCCCATTGGAAACCGCAAAATTTGACAATTGCCCAAAAAACGATTTGTCTCGATTGATGTAAAAAACTGTTGGAGAGATTTAAACTTAAAGCAGTGGTACAGAAAGTTGCGGAGAATTAAGGAAAACCAACCAACGAAGATGAATCCTCCTTCTCTCAGCTCACACAAGAGAGTTTTTGAGGACTCAAAAAATCGAATTAATGGGTCATCTGTTTTACAGCTCTGATTTGGTACCTAACGGTCTCATTTAGCTCCCGAACATCAAAACTTCTTTTGGAAGTACACGTTTCTCAGTGCCAAAAGTACTTTGCAAATGGGACCAAGCTAATGCAGAAGTGTATTGAAGAATAACATAGAATATTTTCAAAATTCATAAAGTCATTCTCATTACTATTTTTTGTGTTTTCACTATTAGGCGAAAAATGTAAAGGCAATCCTCGTTGAAACCAAAAATCTAAGCACCAGCTTTTGCTTTTGATCGACGAAATAATTCACCCACCTGCAAACGCGAGGTGCTTAGTAGATACGCTGGACACCAAGATATGCTAGAGAATGATTATTGAGAAACTTAAGGTTATGGCTTATATAGCATATTATGGTTGTAACAGTCATAAATTGGGTATTGAAACCAAAATTTTTACTACTCCAACTCGGCTTCCGAGAGAAGCTTTAGTATGGAGCTTAAGTCTCAGAAATTTCATCAAACGAATCTCTATTAGACAATTATCTGGTATTTTTTACGCTTGGGTTCCTCGTAGGGCCCTACTCAAGTATGAGCCATGTCGTTCCGTTCTATACAGAAAAAAATCGACTAATAAATTCTTCTTTGAATAAAGTGGTAGTTAGGCCTACAATTTCCTGTCTAAGTTACTGTGCTAATTCTTAAGTTATTTGAGATAAATTCATACATTTCCGAAAGCGTTTTCGGTTGCAAGATCCCGAAAGTACTCTGAAGTACTCAAAAGCTGATAGATTATCCCAGCGGTCTTTCCAATGAGCTTCTTGCTCTTTTTTATGGTGGTTAGTATTCCTTTGTCTACTCACCGAAGGACTCTGGACTTCAAAACTTATTCGTAAACCCACTATAAATGTGAAGAAATGTAAGGTTTTGTGTTTCTGTGCTCCATTTCTCTCAATGCTAATATGGTCTGTTACCTATAAAATCCAAACTTGATTGATTATGCCAAGGAAATTTATCTTAGTAAGACATTCCTTTAACAGGTTTTAAGTTAGTTGTCCCGCTTACCTCTCCGACATCTTTTGCATTTATTTCTGCCTAAGAAGAGGGTATCTGCACCTTCATGATTTCAGAGTATCGAAGTCAATTCATTTAGCAATAAGTACGTCGGAATCTCTTTATAAAGCTAACTAGAATATTACCGGATATAGCCTCGCCAGGATATCAGTCTTCCTAAAACTCAGACAGCCATCCTCCTCAATATGGTACTAGTGATTGCCAAGATATCCCCCTTTGCTTAGGTCTAAATATCAATATGAATCCACCAATATCAGACCAATATTACCCCCGAAATTTCCGGTAAGTTTCTCATCAAAGAAGCAATAGATAATAGATTTGACTGCCGATAAAAAAGATTTTATGGACTATATATCGCAGCTTATGAAAGCGTAGGTATTTATTATGCAAAATTTGGTGGCGCTCAATTTCCGTACTTTGGAAACCAACTTCGCAACCGAAGATATTTGCAAAGCTCCTAAGTAACGTTTTAAGGAGAGAGGCAAAGCAGCCGGGTGGTATTGCAGTCAGCGCCTCATTCTCTTAAAAACGATGAATTAGCTAATTCAAAAACCTGCCTAGATGAATCTAAAACCTGACCCGCCTCCCCAATCTAATCCAAAGAATAATTCAATTGCACTTTCTTGGGCCGACGAGAAGGAAGAGGTCAGACACCCAAATATGTAAAATTTCAAGATAAATTTCAATTGACTACTGTACGAAAAAGACAACAAATTCGCTAAATAAGCCAAGATAACTATCGGCAAATGGCCGCCATAGCCAAATGGGTTGGTGCGTGACTACTATTCGGAAGTGTCCAGGTTCAAAACTCCGGGCATGAGACACGAAATGATATAAAAAGTTTTCTCTAATAGAGGTCAACCCTCGCATAGGCAAACCTCAAGGTATATTCCTACCATGAAAAAGCGTCTTATAAAAACTCATCTGCCGTTTGGAGTGTACTTAAAACTGTAGATTCCTCCATTTGTGAAACAACATTAAGAAGCACACCGCTAACTGAACAGGATTGGCAAAAATAGTACTATTTCCTCGTTCACCAAGTGGATCACTAGACACACCGGGATGTACTTCGGAGCTGCTTGATTCCGAGTCAGATTATGTTAGAAAATAATTTCCAGAATTACCTGGTAGATTTTGTCGTTTGAATAAGATTGATCCCTAGTACAATATACGGAGGTTTCAGAAAGTCCTATGGACTCCACGCCATTCAATTTCCAAACTCGTAGCTGTGTTTACCGGTCACTGGACGATCGGCACACTCTCGGAAAAGCTAGGTTTATCATTTAGCCCCCATTACGGAAGCTGAGGGAAAACTGAGAGGAACTGTTGAGCACTTCCTCTGTACATGTCCATTAAGGTCACTTGGAGCTCTTTTCTTCGTCAGCCTGTAGCAGTGCGCCAACCTAAATCGCATCAATCTTCTCCATTCCATCAACAGCTCTGACTGACTGCAGATATCTGCCTGTTAGAGGTCTCATAATGATATCAAAACGGCACTTAAGCGATACATGTGGAGTGCCAAAATGGTACTTCAACCATTTTACCGACCTACCTGAGATCGAATACGAAAAATTCTGAATAAGTTTCAAAAACTTGTGTTTTCCAACACTTGCTACATCTACAGCACTTTTTCCATTGCTTTTATCTTTAAAATCTTTTGCGAGTTTATGATTTAAAAACTTTAAGTTTTTGCATGTTTAACGCATCTTTTCTATTCCCTCCTTTGTTTTGCTGATTTAAATCTGCCTCCAATAATATGGAAAAATTACACCAATAGATACTTACCACATGAATAGTCCCTGAGAGAGTGCGTAGATCATAAATAAGCAGAAACTCAAATTTAGTGTTTGCAAAACACGTTCTCTATAAAACAATGGCGTTGTTTGTTTCCAAATCATTTTGAGAGCATCCTTGACGCCATGAATATTTGCCAAAGTTGCACCACCAGTCTGTAAGACAATGCTTTTGACAGGGTAATTCTCAGCCTTGTCACCCGTATTTGTTGAGTAAATGCGACGCAGAATATCTAAAGCTGCATCGTGATCGCCGTGTACCAGCACATATTTCGGTGTTTCAGGCAATGTGGATAACCCCAGCAGTCCCAGGAAGGATAAAAATGCGTTGAAAAGGAGGAAAATACGCCAGGGAGTAAAGGGCAAGCCAATAATTGTAAAATTAAAACGCAGTGGAAGTAAGACAAGAGCGACAGCTGGAAAGAATATTAAAATTGTAAACCTAAAATTGCACAGAATCTTTTTAACTATTTGAATCCTCATGCACTCACCTGACGATAGTATGAATGCTAATGGCAGAGAGATGGCTAGTAGTGTTATGTGGCGTACGCGCGTTCTATTACTGTGAAACTCGCCGATGTAGCTAAATACACACGCCTGCCCGCCACAAATGAAGAAACCATTAAGGAAACGGAATGTGATTAACATCCAGGTATTCACGGAGAAGGTCGATATAATTGTGACAATGGCAGCCAAGATGAGTGAGCAGCGTAATATTCGCAGACGTCCCCATGTGTCCGCCAAGAATCCCACCATGTGCGAACTGAAAACAACGCCGAAGAAACCCGCAGACGCAAGTATGCCCTGCTCAGCTTGTGTCGCTGCCAGATCACATTTTATCAATGGCATTATAATGCCAATGGCTGTCATTTCAGCCATCACTGTCAAAAAGCAGATGCCGCAGGTTAGCATTAGCGTATAATGAAAGCGACCGACCTGCACCAGATCCAAGGCTTCCTCCATGGTATGTGCGTACACCTGAGATTTGTCATGTTTGTGTGCACCTGCAATGACAAAAGTACTTATATTTACGTATATCCGGAAAGGTATTTGTCAATCAAATGTCATTAGTGACGTTTACTTATATAGGGTTATTCAATAGGTGCGCTTCAACTTTTTTCCGAAAGGGAGAGCGAACGACGCAATATTTTTTATTTCTCGCTTGTTATTTGTAAACTTCATTAGTATACATTTCATCATGGAACGCTACACACTTGAGCAACGATTGCAAATCGTGCAAATTTTTTATGAAAATAATCGTTCTGTTGCTGCTACTTTAAGAGCATTACGGCCATTTTACGGTCCATTTAACAAGCCGTCCCGTTTTGGGGTTATGTGAAGTCATTGGTCTACAGTAACAAGCCGGCGACGATTTGTGAGCTCAGAGCCAATATTGAACGAGAAATTGCTGGAATTTCGGCCGATTTATGCAAAAGAGTGGTCGAAAATTGGGTTCAACGATCGGACTTCGTAAAACGTGCACGCTGTGGTCATGCAAAAGAAATCGAATTTCATACTTAAATGTATATGTTCAAACTCGATAATAAAAAAAAAATTAGTTAAAAAAGTCAAACCGTTTGTGTTTTATTCAAAAAAGTTCAAAAGTTGAAGCGCTCTTACTGAAAAACCCTATATTTTATTGATATCTGCTAGGTATAATAATTCAAAAATATATTAACATATCTGTATTATATAGCATTTTTGGTTAAAACGATTTTGCAAAATGTATTCCAGAAGCAGTAATATTTGAAATTAGTCAGCGTAATGGCCAGCGCGCTTACGAATAGTGCCACCGACGACGAGAATGAATCAGAGGCGACTGTGGACGCTCCAAGTTTCTACGATACAAAAGCCTTTCGTTGGCTGTCCCTTCTACTTTATCTCGGTGGTATAAGTGGTCTTGGTTTTATTTTATCGCTGTACTATTTGTTCTTCTTCGACTCAACGATGCCCGATATACATCTGAAGTTCCCGATATCTATAGATGGAAAACCAGTGCAAAAGGTTCAAGCGTATCCTTGAGAGAGAGCATTCTGGCGTTAAATTAGTAATGAGGTAAGGGGTAAAGGACTCTCAGCAAGACGAACAATTACGAGCTCATAAAAGACACAACTCTTTTGTGAGCATTTCCAAGTCAAGTGGGACATTTTCCCAATTCTTCTAAACTCTTTCTTATTTGCAGGTTTGAGTAAAATAAAAAGTAAAGTGGAAAAAAATGTATACATTCTGAGATTTGTTCAATGTTGAAAACTTTTGTATAGATCTTTCTAAATGAAATTCCTTCGGTTTTTTTAATATTTTTATATGTATTTTTTGTTTTTTAAGTAAGGATAAAATGTACAATACTTTAAAAATATTTTTAATTACATTTTTGGAAAACAACTGAGAGGGGTGTTTTACAAAAATTATAAGAAAATGAAATTCTTTCACAATTTTTAGAGAAAATTTTTTTTTAATCAAAATCGTAAAACAGCTCTCTAAATAGTTTTTTTTTTTCTATTAATAGCTTAGACTACGCTTAGTAAACCCTCCTTCACAATTTAATTAGCATAACCTTTTGAGTTATATTCAAATGCGTAAAGCAAACATTTGAAAAATCACCTAAAATACTACTCTGAATACCCACTCGTATATTGAGTCCGTTTCCAAATCGATCGAAGCGTCCCTACGCACATTTGTAAGCAGATATACGGCATTTTGGGGTCATCCCTTGGCGACTGGTCAATGCACAGCCATGAGTAGGCCAAGGAACATTCTCCACTCACATTTCTTCAAGGGAAGAGTGGACGTGATGCAGCAGTGTTGCTGAACCTCTTCACGGATGGCTCAAAGTTGGATGGAGGAATTGGCGGAATAGCATTCTGCAAAGAATTTTCCATCAGACACAAGTTCAGTTTACCGGACCACTGTTGTGTATTCCAAGCAGAGGTAGTGACAATTAAAGAGGCAGCTGATTGGCTGTTCACTTTTGTAATAACTGTCACAGACATTAATACATACTCCAACAGTCAAGCGGCAATTAGGGCGCTGGGCTCGATGATGATGCACTCGAAACTGGTCGGCGAATGCCTGGCTTCACTTTCGATCGCATTCGTTTTCTTGAATATAAAGCTCATCTGGATGCCTGGCCTTACCGATATTGCAGGAAATTGCCAGGTGGATGAGCTAACCAGACAGCGGAACTGTGAGGATTGGGATTCTCTTGACTACTTGCGGCTGCGCCTGGAGAGCTGGGATTTGCGTCAATTCAGCGAGCGCTGGGCTAGTACTCAAACTTGTAAAGTCGCGAAATCTTTCGGCACACGTGTGGATCGGAGAAGCTCAAGGGATCTTCTCAGATTTACAAAGTCTCAGCTCTCGAATTTCGTGGATGCCCATATAGGACATTGACCGCGTGGTATGCTGCTGTGAGAATCGGCATTACTTCGAGTTCTGTTTAAGTCAGAAGTGGAATTATGTCAAGACCTTCTCCTACGCTACCCTGCTATCGCGGGGCTAAGATGTAAGTATCTCATCTCTTTGATACTCCTACGGATATATATTAGAAGAGTTTATATTAAAAACCTGTTGAACTTCATCAGGGTCGTTTTCAACAAATGCACGTCCACTCCCCTTCCCCCTCCTAATTTCTTTTTTTCTAGTCTTCTTATTTCCTCGATTTCCCAAATTTTTGGTTTTCGACCAAGTGCGTCCTCTCTCTGGGCAACCATGTCAACCTAATCTAAGGAATATGGCAAATTCACTGGTACGCTGTGCTGATATGACCGACTGTTTAGGGATCCCACTATAAGACTTTCAGAGATTACTGAGTCTCATCTAATAGTACAAAATATAAGAAAAAATGTGAGGGGTGTTTTTCCAAAATTCCAAAAAAAAATTCTCTATAAGTTTAAAAAATATGTAATTTTCCCCCCAAAACAAAAAATTAAATATACATTTTTGCTAAGAATCAATTATTTTAAAGGCCAAAATTTTATAATTTCAAAATACATTTAATGCTAAAAAGTAGGAAAATTATTAAGTACCTTTTATGCTTAAAAAGTAAATTTTTTTTCAATTTAAAGGTAAATTTTTTACTAAAAAAAATTAAAACAAATTTTTAAAAAACATTTTAGCAAAACACAATTTCAAATTTAAAATTTTTTTTTTTGGAATTTCAAAGTAAATTTTTTTTAATTGTTTTTTTTTTTGGAATTTTAAAGTACATTTTGTGCTAAGACAATCTAAGTTTTTTTAAGTTCATTTTATGCTAAGAACATTAAAAGAACATCTTTTGTAATTTTGAAGTAAAAGAAAACATCTTTTTTTAATTCTAAAGCACATTTTATGCTAAAAGAAATATTTTTTTTTTGTTTCAAAATACATAATATGTTAAAAAAATTAAATTTTTGCTTGTAAGTTGAAAGCACATTTTTTATTGTAATTTTAAAGTACATTTTTTTAGTTTTGTAGTATATATTTTTTTTTAATTTTAGAGTTCATTTACTGTTACAAAAATTAAAAACATATTTTCATTTTTAATGTTAAAGTATATGTTATGCTAAAAAATTCATTTTGTTTTGTTTTTTTTTGTAAAAACGTTTAAATAACCGAAGGTATTAAAATACTAAAATTATTTACTATTTTCAAAATTTGTTCAACCAAATTTTTATATCACTCAGCATAGAATCACCCTTGTTTATATACATATATATTACATATATGTAATATACATATATGTAAATTCGAGAAATGTAAATTTAGGTTTGCCAGTTTTTGTGTGTGTTTGCATTAAATCCAAGAACCAGCTTAAGTGATGAAAATTGTATAATTGCATATGCAAATGTATTTTAAGGAATTTTTTCTGAATTTAAGGCTTTATTTGAAAAAACTGTATTCAAAGTATTTTTCTTCAGAAGCTACAACTTTTCCCATTTATAAGCGAGCGTATAGAACCGGTTTTCTTTTGAGAGCAAGTACAATCGATCCAAATTTTTTTACCTATAGGTGAAGTGAGGCAGATTCTAGACAAGACATTGCATGTTGATGGAAACAGTCAGTTAGTCAAAAGCGGCAATGCATAAGGATTAATATGGCGTGTGGAGTAAGACTTTCCTAATTCCAATACCTCAGAAAATCAATACCTCATTTCCAGCCAACAAAGACGACCGTTTTCGGCTTAAGGGTCGCTTCAATTCGATGAGTTGTTGCCGGCAGCGTTCTCCATTAATAGTTTCACACCAGTCTTCATTCCAGTTCAGCATCTTAAAACACCGTCGCGACATACAGCATGTGTCAACATCACCAAATTTGAGACGACGAATCGAAAATTCACGAATTTCATATGCAATTCGGAGCACAATCTCAGTAAGAAAAACTTAAAGAGTAATTTTTAACGTCGATAAGAGAAATGCTGTGCGCCGATAAGAAATAATTTGTACAGGAGGCTAATATCGTCCACTCTTAAATCCTTGGATATCATTTACAAAATATGCTAAGATTTAACATGCGGAAGTAGTTAACTCCCAGCTGTTTAAATGCTGAGATGATTTCACCTGATTTCACCTTTTCTGACGCCAACTTCTTTGGCCCTGAGCCCGTTCTACCACTGCATTCTGCAGCCATCAAAGCCACGGTTAGCAAAAGGGTTACTTTGACCCACATGACACGTCGGACCATTTTCTGTGCGCCTGCCCAGCCTTCACTCGAAACACGCCTCAGGTCTTTGACACTGCTCTGTTAAGAAGCAACCACCTTGGCGCCTTGGCAGCACAAGATTTCTTCGGAGGTCGAGCAGAATTAAAGAAAATTAAAAATGGAACCCGAGTGGAGTACAATGGATTTAATGGTGTCTGAGTGCTGTACTTGCTAGTCTGTCCCGACACAAAATAGAAAAAAAACTAATTTCGATTCCTAAAGAACAATGCAGTAAAACGCAAGTTTGATGATGCTAAAAACTCTCTTTAATTTTCATAATTTCTTTCCTCGGCGATGTTGAGCATTTTCACCAAAATTTTGCAGAAATTTTATAATTTCTTTATATATAAAATTTTTTATAATATTTATATAACGTTTGAAACTGAAGGTTTTGAGTAGGCACTATATCTTTATAAAAAAAATTAATAATAAACATTAAAAAAAAAGAAATCTAGTCAAAAATGGTGAACATTTTCCTCTGCTATCGTTCATCGAGGTCCGTACATTTAAAAGAAACCGTCTAAGTGTGATTTTGCGAATATGTTTTTTTATGAATCTACTTATGACTTGCGCTTCAATTCGCCTCAATCGATGGTAATATCTAAGACGATATTTAAGTGACAGCTGCCAAACGACAGGGCTCAAACTAAGTGTGTCATATTGTAGCTCCTCACTTGTACTATTACAAGTCCACTTTCTATGTATTAATGTAATGAACATTTAGTTATACAAGTATGTGTATTTAAGCAAGCTTGTGAACCTCTTTGAATACCAAAAATAAAAATAGTATACCCTGCAGGAAAAATCTGAGCAAATTAAGGTAAATTTAAAAATTCGCAACTAGTGTAAATGTATTTATTTATTTATTTAGCTATATAGACACTGGTAAATGTCTACGGCTTATTAACCACCATTTACCACAAAAGTGTTTCTATGAGCAATTTTTTTTTTTTTAAATATCTCCCACTTTACCAATTACCTATGTATACCTTAATTTCCATAACCTGGTCCAAAAACACATTGGTTGAATTTTTTTAAAATTCGTATGAAATTAAAAGTATCTTGAAATATTTAATATTATAGTGTCCAAAATAAACAAGACTGACATCATAAAAATGTTTTTGATGGCACCATATTTTTAATGAGTTAATTGAAAAAAGCTTATGGCGATGATTGTCTATCTCCTCCCAGAGTTCATGAGTGGTTTACACGTTTCAGAGATGATTGTAAGGGCATAAATGACTATGAACATACGGACCGCCCAATATCTGTAATCACCGAAAACTCCATCGAAAATTGTTCGTAAATTTATTAAAACTTAACCGAAATCATCGTTGAAGTTCATGCGATCTGAGTTGAATATCTCCAAAACATCGATTTATCGCATTTGAACTGATCATTTGGACTTACGAAAGGTCTGCGCACGTTTCATTCCGCACAAGTTAACTGAGGACCAAAAATTGCTCAGAATTCAACATTCGAAAGACCTCATTAAAGAGGCGAGAAAAGACGAGAACTTCCTTTACAACATTGTAACTGGTGATGAAACGTGAACCTGAAACTAAGCGTCAAAGTGCCGAATGGAAGGCCCCAAACGAGCCACTATCCCAAAAATCGCGTTTGGAGAAGTCAAAAATCTAGTCGACGCTCATTTGTTTTTACGATTCCAAGGTAATTGCCGCAAAGAGTTTGTGCAAACGGGCCAAACCGTTAATGCAATTTTCTATCTTGGCGTTTTGAAGCATTTGTTGCATCGCATTCGTCGAATTCGCCCTGAACACGGCGACTGAGGAAGCCAGCGCTTATTGCATGATAATGCACCATCTCATCGATCCCCTCTTGTGGCTGATTTTTGGAAGAAATAGCATTTTAACCATCAATCACTCACCGTATTCACCTGATATGACTCTCTGTGACTTCTACCTATTCGGAAAATTATATTTCTCTCACAAATTGGTGGATACGGCCACACACTCAAAAAAGGATGTCGTGATACACGGGTGGGAAAATTCCGTTTCACAACCCCCAGAAGAAATGGGCTAAGAATTTAGCAAGTAGCAGTTTAATAATAAATATTATATAATAATATTGGGTTGGCAACAAGTAATTGCGGACTTCACTCATAGGTGGCTTGAATTTTTAGGTTTACAGACGTAGTACAAATGTAAAACACATTTTGTTATTTTATAGTTGACAATTCAGCTGTCAATCCAAAAAAAAGTTGTTTGATTAGTTGCGTAGTTTTCGTTTGGCGTTCGCTAAAAATGGAAAATCAAAAGGAACATTTTCGTCACATTTTATTTTTTTATATCCGCAAAGGGAAAACCGCATCTCAAGCTCAAATAAAAGTTATGTGCTGTTTATGGTGACGAAGCCTTAAAAGAACGGCAGTGTCAAAATTGGTTTGCGAAATTTTGTTCTAGTGATTTTTCACTCAAAGATGAAAAACGCTCTGGTCGTCCAGTTGAAGTTGTTGACGCCCTAATCAAAGCAGTTATCAATTCGGATCATCACAGTACAACACGTGAGATTGCAGAGAAGCTTCATGTATCACACACATGCATGCAAAATCACTTAAAACAACTTGGCTATGATCAAAAACTCAATACATAGGTTCCTCACGAACTGAAAGAAACGCATAAACAGCTGCGATTTGCTAAAGAAACGTAATGAAGATGATCCATTTTTAAAACGACTGATAACTGGCGATGAATAATGGGTTGTTTATGTACAACAATATCAATCGTAAATGATCGTGGAGCAGGCCAGGTGAACCAACTCAAACAACATCAAAAGCTGATATTCGTCAAAAGAAGGTTTTGTTATCAGTTTGGTGGGATTTCAAATGAATTGTCTACTTTGAACTCTTAACACCCAACCGAAGGATCAATTTTGATGTCTACATTGAACAACTAACGAAATTAAACAATGCAGTTGAACAAAAGCAGCCTGAATTGACAAATCGAAAAAGTAATGTATGGTATTCTGTCATGACAATGCAAGGCCACGCACATCTTCGGCCACTCGGCAAAAATTATTAGAGCTTCGTTGGGATGTTTTGCCACATGCACCATATAGTCCTGACCTTGCACCATCTGATTACTTTTTGTTTCGATCTTTACAACCCGCCTTGAATGGTACACATTTCATGATGATGATGTCAAATCGTACCTGATTCGGTTTTTTGCTAATAGAAACCAGAAGTTTTATGAAAGTGGGACTATGCTGCTGTTCGAAAGATGGCAAAAGGTCATTGATCAAAATGGGCAATACATTACAGAACACAGTTATTTAGTTCCATGAAAAGATTGTCTTTGATTTTCTAAAAAAAATCCGCAATTACTTAGTGGCCAACCCAAAATTAATTGATCGTAAAAAAATCCACGGAACTAAAAATTCCGGATGCATGTACAGAATGTAGGTATATCTGTAATCAACTCAGAAAATATTATTTAACTACCAAAGCGGTCAAAGAGACTGGGGTCTATTACTGTTTTAATATTACCTACATATATATTAACCTGCGCATGTCACAGAGAATGTGAAGATCCCGATACCCCACTCGTCGACGGAATTTTCGTTCCGCTACCCGACGATGAGGAGGTGAGAATAGCGATAACGTGGCTAAAGAACAACAAAGCCGCGGGCGCCGACGGACTGCCGACTGAGCGTGGCGGCGAGGAGCTGGTAAAGTGCATGCACCAGCTTCTATGCAAAATATGGTCAGATGAAAGCATGCCTGCCGATTGGAATTTAAGTGTGCTCTGCCCAATCCATAATAAGGGCGATCCTGCAATTTGTGCCAATTACCGCGGGATTAGTCTTCTAAATATCGCCTAGAAAGTTCTAGCGAGCGTATTGTGTGAAAGGCTGAAGCCCATCGTCAACCAACTGATTGGACCTTATCAGTGTGGCCTTAGACTTGGAAAGTCTACCATCGACCAAATATTCACAATACGCCAAATCTTGGAAAAGACCCATGAAAGGAGAATCGAGCCGTTTATTACCAAACGAGGTTTCAGACAGGGTGACTCGCTGTCGTGTGACTTCTTTAACCTGATGTTGGAGACCATCGTACGAGCCGCAGAACTTAATCGCTCAGGCACAATATTTTATACGAGCGTACAATTTTTGGCGTATGCCAAGCTTTTTGGACCTTTGCATGTTGGCAACGGCGAATATCGCAGGCGATGGAACGATGAGCTCTATGAGCTTTACGACGACATACACATAGCGCAGCACATAAAGATCCAGCAGCTACGTTGGCTGGGTCATGTCGTCCGAATGGATACAAACGCTCCGGCTTTGATATTCGATGCGGTAAGCTGGTGGTAGCAGAGGAAGAGGAAGGCCTCCTCTGCGTTGGAAAGATCAGGTGGAGTAGGACTTGGCTTCACTATGTGTGTCCAATTGACGCCGGTTAGCACGAGAAAGAAACGACTGGCGCGCTTTGTTAAACGCGGCCAAAATCGCGTATGCGGTTATCGCGCTAATTAAGAAGAAGAAGATATATTAACCTGGATAAAAATAAATCCATTATTTTCTCGACAGATGGCTGTAGTGATCGATGTCTCGTAAAGTATCCATCAAATAATTAAAAAAAAAATTTTATGCTCGTCGTCAAGGTGACATTTCACACTAAAAAATACCTTTGTTGTTTTTTGTTTATTCTATTCAATTGTGAGTTACAGGGTGTTAACGATGAAAGCAAACAAAGAAAAAATTCGGTGCATTTTACAGTTTTTCTTTAATAAAGGCGAAAGTGCAAGCCAGGCTGCTGAAATTGTGAATGGTGTTTCTGGTGCTGATACTACAACAGCTAATTACGTGCATTTTCGGTTTCGTCGAATCCGTTCAGATTTTGATGTTAAAGATGTCGATAAAATCATAAAATTAATCGAAGTTGACCGGCTTGTTAGAAGTCGTAGGAAAACTTATGTATTTTCTTTTCCACAAACTAATAATTTATATTTCAAGACCTTCGAGAGGCTTCAATGCAAAGCCCTGCAGGGTACGTATCTTCATGCATGTGTATATACTTATATGTATTTTGTGTGTGTGTTCACATATATGCACGCCTGCAACTAATTAGCGCCTCGAACAAGCCAAGTGTGCAAAAGAATAAGAAGCGAAATAAGAGAAATATGCGAAACCATTGTAGCATACCAAACTACTTGTAGACATACATACCGACATATATATGTATACATAAGTACAGAAATGTATGTATGCATGTATGTACCCCACCCATGAGTATATACGAAATATTTTTGCGCGCATACACCCACCAACTTAAAAAGAACAAAACCGCGGGCAAACACATCGTAAATAACAAGAATAAACAATTAGTAAGCCCAAAACCGCAAAGTTTTGCTGCTTATACGCGCGCCCATTCTTCTCGCCAGCTAGCGAGTTGTCGCAGACATTGAGGCAAAGAAGGAAAGCTTCGTGCATCACAATTTCTTGCGAGTCATTTTAGTTACACTTGAGACATAGTATTGCCGACGTGACTGTGATAAGACGGTGAAAAGAGACATACAAAGTCACGAAAATTTGAAGCAAAGTGTTAATTTTTATTGGTTTTTTGCTTGCTTTATTCCGAGTTAATTAATTACGAATATGTCTGAAACCGCACCTGCCGCCAATGGCGCTAGTAAAGATGAAGAAATCACTGTTCCAAAATCAGACAGTTTCTTTGAATCTAAAACATTCCGTCTGATCTCCTTGGTTATTTACATGGGGGGCATTAGCGGTTTGGGCATGACATTAGCCATGTATTACCTGTTTATATGGGATTCACGTATGCCGCCGTTGCCGGAGTATAAACATGCGCATCATGTGGGTTAGGAGACAGTGACGGAGGTAATGAAAGAGAGAGAGAGAGAGAGGGAGAGAGAAAGAGTGAGACAGAGGAGCAGAAGAAAGGGATTGGCGTGGGGAGCTTTAATTTTTAAGTGATATCCAAATAGAAATTGGTGAGTACGTGTGTGTGTGTGTGTTCTATTCGTACAAATAAATAGTATCAATGTATTTAGCAAATTTATATTTATTAATCAACAAACAGGATGCTTAAATGCTAAAGATACAAAGATACAAACAAAGACCTTATGGCAAGAGTCTTACAAGTAACTTTTTAAACCCAAACTTAGAGTAAGAAAAATCAAAGTCTAAGGGAGAAGAATAAGCATCAAATAGAGCTAGTGCCTTCCAAAAGAGCAGCATTTATTTCATAAATAATTTTATATTAGCAATACCCATAAAAAGCAATTCATTACAACGGAAAATGCGTGCGAGAACATTAAAATTAATTTAATCAGCAGATACGAACACTCAATTGAGCCCGCGCAAATATCAAAGATAAAACCCATCGAGAACAAAACACACCTAGACTCTAAGGACATGAGATTTATTAACAAGTAACGGGAGCGATAGGGCGGAATGGGATTCAAGAACCTCATCGAGCGCAAAGTAAAGCGCACAAAAGTTCTCTAAACAGACTTTAATCTATTAATATATACTGCGTATTCTAACCCGGACCGAACTAAGGATGCGTACAACAATTTGAGAGTATATGGATCAGAAACCGAAGAACTACTTCGGCGAATAAAGGTTAACATAGCGAACGATTTGGAAAGAAACAAATATTCAGCACAGTCATCGTTCATAATCCAGACACTCTAAGCACATTTTCTTAACCATCCCACCCCCTCTCCTCTCCGCCCGCTCCATCCTCTGCTTTCATCCCATCGGTTTACTCCTTCACCTCACTTCCTTCACAATGGTATCACAAAGGACGAATTCATTTTTTCTTCGTCCAAGTGTACCCACTCCTTGGGCACCTATTCTAACCTAACCTAGGAAGAAAAAAGTTTATGTAGATGGTGAAGTTGAGCTTGGAGTCGCTCTCTTTCGAGTATAGCGCGCCATTGCTTGTCTGTATCTATACTTTATCTGTCCAGTTCTCAAGTGTCAAATATAATTATCGTATGATGCCATTTGCGACAACTAGAACATCTTTCGATAGGGTGAAAAGGGGGCGGGAAATATTCGAAAATCATTCCGATATAAACTGAATTAAATATCTAAAGCACAGGAGCTTGTTTCCAACAATTTTTTTTTACTTAACTTTAATAAGTTTTTCATGAGAATATGATTCCTTCTGCATATTAGAAAAAAATTTCCTTTGTGCAAACTAAAAAAAAATTCAACAAATTTTCATCCACATTTCAAACTATGTAATCGGGATTATTAGAAAAATTTCGATTGAACAGTTGAGTATGCAATGGGTTACAAATTGAATTTCGGTCTAATAAAGTGCAAACTTCAAGTGGCTCAAAACTCGCATTGATTTCTAAAATTGTTTTCTTCTGGCGGTCTTATGCATTCTTTTCATTTAACGAATGCTCGACATTTGTTTTTTTGTGTAAGTAATCGGACCAATACGGATTATATGACTCCGAAATGCAATTGAGTGAACAGATTCCGAACAACAACAGAAGAAGAGGGGTAGAAAAGACGTATGAAACCTAGCCTCAATACGCTTAATATATTTACTGACGGCTCGAAAATAAAGAACGGAGTAGGTGCAGAGATTTATTGCGCACAGTCGGACATCAGGCGGCCAATTAAAGTCCCTGACCATTGCAGTAGGTGCTAAACCTATAAAACTGGGCGTGACAATCTGGTCTCCGGCCAGGTCATTCCACAACAAACTACGTGACTAAGCCAACAACAGCGTGACCAAATTAGTGCTGTATTGAGTGTAATTTCAAACAAAACAAAAAAACATTTACTCATTTTGCAGGCATCCAGTGACTATTTTGAGCTCTCAACCTACCACAAAAATGTCAAATCCTCAATCGAAGCTGGTTTAACCACAAAGCACTTAACCCTTACATACCCCACAAATAAAAGTTCAAAGGTGTGATATCTCCCGATCCCGGTGGTTAATCCACTGGTCCGAGACGAAAACGAGATATAAATTCCTCACCGAAACGATGGCACAATAAGTCCATTGCTTCACGGGTTGTATGGCAAGTAGCGCCGTCTATTAGAACCAAAAGTTATGGAGACCACGGGCTTCGATTTCCGTTCATCCGGCTCAAAAAGTCCTTTATCATGACGTGATAACGTTTGTGCTCTTCTGCACAAGTACGGTAATTTTGCTTATTGTCGTAGTCATTAAACCTAAAATGGGCCTCACCGCTGTACACCATCAGTTGGCCTAAGTGCTCGGTGAACACTTTCCATAGAACGAAAATTTTCGTAATAATATACAATTTTACGATTTGTTTGAGGCGTAAGCCTTTCCACGCTGAAATGTCAATTAGTAAGGGAGAAAGGGGAGTTGTGAGACGGGTTTTGTTTTTGGACCCGTATTACTCAAAATCTTAATATTCTGCATATGTCAACGATGGAATCTTTAGTCAATGAATACTGGAAGCTATTGGTATGGCCTATTTAACAAAACTACAATTTTCCTTAAAATTAAAATTGTATATAATAATATAAAATATAATACGAAATACAAAAATGTGGGGAGTTGTGAGACACCATGGTTTAAATCAATAAAAATGCCTTATTTTAGTTGTTAGTTCTTTATTAAGCTGAAAAATAAAAAAGAAAAGTCAATTCTTATAAAAAAGTGTTTAAAAAATGCAATGCCATCAATCTGATGATTCGCAGTGAGAACATGTATAATAACCAATTCGTAAATTGCCACACTTTAGGTGCACAGCTCGATCGCATTCATTGCAATGAATGGAGTTGTTTCTGCTTAATTTTTTCAGCATTGCACCTTTGCAGATGATGCAAAAATGATACATATACAAACAATGCATGAATATTGCGAGGTACTTATGAAAGATGCGTTAAAACGTCGAAAAAAACGGTGTCTCACAACTCCCCACATTTGTTGTCTTACAACTCCCCAAATGGTTTTTTTTTGTAAATGGCCGCGTAGTCATAAGCACATCGAACGTTCATGCCCAAGTGAATGTGTAAATTCAAAGCTAATAGGACAATTAATAACTTGTATATATTAACATTTGCAATTTGCTTCAACAACTGATCGAATGTATCGCAAAACAAATGATGAAAAAAACTTACCGAGAAATTCCAAAACACAGTAACTGGAGAGACGCATCGAAAGCGTGTAAATACGACCAATGCTAGCTGAAAAGTGAGATCGCATCGAGAACACTTGTTGACACTTAAAATCGAATGTAAACAAATGAATAATGCCGAAAGGTAACAATGTCTCACAACTCCCTGTGTCTCACAACTCCCCATTCTCCCCTACTGAAAAAGTTATGTATTTAGTTTGACAGTAGTTACGTGTGATCTGTCAAAAACCCCCTATAGCCTATTGGAAAAAGTACCACCAATGTGATCACCCTTTACTAATATAGATTATGACAAAAATCCATCTAGGATTTAGAGAGGAAAAATATGGGTCTTTTTAGTAAAACTATGACTGAAAATTTGAAACAAGAGCTAAAAAAGAGCTCCATCGAACCTGGGAAGGCAAACGAATTTACTGACCATAAAGTCAAATTTTATTTCTCTTTTTAAATCTCTTTTAAAAACTTTTTTTAAATTTTCTAATGGTCGAGTAAACAGAAGCGAAAATGCATTTTTGTTCGGATGTTTGCTTTTTTTTCCTTGAAATTACCTTCTATTGAATATGTAGCAAAAAACTGCGGCAAAACCATATAACGAAAAGTTTCAAACTTTAAACAAAATGTTCGAAAATTCCATCAACACTTTCAATCTTTTGACTGGGTATGCAGTTTTACAGCCCACTGAGTTCTAGTAGAACAAAGTGCACGCTTCAAGTGACTATAAACCCCTTCTGATTTTTAAAACATTTTTTTCGCTGAGGTGTTAGGATTTGCTAACTTCTGTCAGCATTTTTTATATAAAAGAAAAAGCCCAGCATCATCAGCAAAAAAAAAACGAAATGCAAAGTTTTATAGCTAGCCGAGAATTACATACTTGATTTCCACATATATTGCGTATACGCACTGTCATAGTTCTGCGCACGATCCGTGTTACTCATACGCCTTGTTGGTTTTTTTTATTTCCTTCCTTATTTAGTAAACTTAATTCAAATAAAATAATATATTAGTTTACTCCACTCGTTGCTAGGCTGGAGGGGGATACAGGAGAATCTGTTCCATTCATCTGTAATACCTCATTTTGGTGAGAAGCATAAACACCGCTCTTAACTTTAAAAAGTTTATGTGGTATATATATAGTCCCCACAGAAACAGAAAGAGCAACTCAATCAAATGAGGGCTCATAGTTCAAGAATAACTGCATATTGTGATCCCTTCGTGATTTCTTCAGTGACGACTACAACGGAGTGTTTATCGAGGAACTTCTTCTTCACTTCTTTAGCATATACCACAATTTGAAATATGCTCGTGGAGTATAAAATCCCTAATGAGTTTTTTTGAATTAAGGGGCGGTACACAAATAATCATTTGCAGAGACAGCCCTATTATCCGCGATGAGAACTGTGAGAATCCAAGTTAGTGTCTAAGGCGTAACCATTTTCATTTTGGCTCCTTCTAAAAGTGTAATATTTCACTGTCATTGCGGCATTCCGTAACGACGATTTTAGGTAAAATTTATTTACTCTATCACACACATCCTGTCTAATAGAACGACTACTTTGATCAGCTCAAAGCTGGTACCACCAATTTAGACTTTTGATAGTAATTTTTATTAATTTCAAAATTAATAAAACTTCGTTCAACTTATTCATTTTATAAGTGAAAATTATGGTTGGAATAAAATTTAATTCACCAACATCAACCCAACTGTAAAATTAAAGGGCATTTTCTTGCATATTTAAAGCGTCTTGAATAGCGCTGAAACTAAGCTAAGTTCATAAGGGTACTAAGAATGTATCTAATTCCGTTAGTGGTAGAAAGGTCAACATTAAAAAGAGTTTTGATTGGCACAAACAGACTTTGGGTTTTCAGACAAAGTCATTTGAAAATATATATTTACGGAAATCAATAAGTAATTTATTCCTGTTACTCCAAACAGTTCTTCTTCTTCTTGATTCGCACGATAGCTGCTTACATGACTTTGGCTGTGTTTAACCAAATGCTTCAGTCGATTCTTTTTCGTGCTAATCAGCGCCAGTTTGACACACCAAGTGAAACTAAGTCCTTCTGCACCAGATCTTTCCAACTCAGAGGAGGCCTTCCTCTTCCTCTACCGCACCGAATACTTTCAGAGCCAGATAGTTTGTATTGATTTGGACGACATTACCTGACTAACATGTCTATGTCGTGGTAAAGATCATATAGCCACCGTTCCATCGCTAATGTACAAAGTTCCATGAATCTTCCGCAGAATCTCTCTCTCATACTCTCCAAGGCACACCTCATGGGATGTTGTCATCGTCCCTGCTTCTGCACCATTTCTTCGGACTGGCTGGATGAGAGCCTTATAGAGTGTTAGTTTTGCTCAACGAGAGAGGATTTTACTAATCAATTGCCTACTTAATCCAAGGTAGTACTTGTTGCCACAGAGATTTTACGTTGGTTTTCAAAGCTGCCTTTATTATCGGTGTTAATGCTGGTTCCTTGATAAACGAAGTATCCCACAACCTCGAAATCCTGACGGGAGGTACTTCGTTTTGTCCGCGTTCACCACCAGGCCCAATGCTTTGCTTCTTTATCCAGTTTGTTAAGGACGATGATACCAATAACATCGACATACATCAACAAATTGTACGATCTTATAAGGGACTGTGTCTGATTAAGTTCTGCGGCTGGCACACTCTTTTCCAGCATCATGTTAAAGAAGTCACACGACAGGGAGTCGCCTTGTCTGAAATCTCGTTTGGTATCAAACGACTCGGAGAGGTTCTTCCCAATTCTGACGGTGGTGCTAATATTAAGCAGCGTCATTTTGTATAGCCGTATTAGTTTTGCGAGATGTTAAATTAAGATATTCCGGCATATAGGCAATTCCTTTTCTTACTGTCGAATGCAGCTTTAAATACGACAAAAAGCTGATGTGTGTCGATTCTCCTTTCATGAGTATTTCCCAACATGTGGCTTATTGTGAGTATCGGATCGATTGTAGATTTTTCACATTAGGTTAGGGTTAGGCTGCTGATGTAAAAGCCCATTTGGACAAAAAATTAAATTTGTCCATTATGATACAGAAGAAAAACAGAGAGAGAAGAACCGAACAAGTAGCGGGAAAAAAGAAGAAAGAGCTTTGGATTGGAGAAAGATAATGACCAAACGTTAGCTAATTAAATTCGTATTAACCTCTTCAAGCTACTGATGAATTTCTAGATATGTGATATTTAAACCCGCAATGGCGGGATGATTAGATGACTGAATCTTTGCCCAGAGCGAGAAGCTGAAATGATTCCACCTCATCGACCAGACAGCTTCTGCTGAAATGACTTTTAGGAAACCTACGTCTCGCCGCATGGGTACCTAACGGTAAATGCCCCGTAAGGAAGCCCACAAAACTCGAGCGCTTGCGATTTGATGGGCTTAAAAGTTGCTTCGAGCGCCATCATCTACCTGCGGCCAAAAGGATCTCCCGCCTTTGCATGTTTGCGTCTAACTCATTTCGCGATGAAAGCGTCTCCAGGGTACCCTGTTCAGCTCAGCAATTTCCCGCTATGCCATTGCGGCCGGGAGCCCAAATGACCCTAATATCGAAGTACTTCGATTGGCTTTCGGAGTATTTTGTTTACCTGCCTTTCAATAATTACAAAATTAAGCAACTAGTGCATAATTGATTGCGGCTGCCTCCACTTAGAAAACTCCATAGTGGTCCGGTAGCCTATATTTGAGCTTGTTGAGATTAAATAATAAATAAGATAAATTTGAAATTCCTGCCGAATTGGTTGGTTGGTTGGTTGAAGTGGTGATTCATCCTGAATTCAACTCGCGCTTACGCGCCATTTTGTTGCCACGTCCTCGTACCAACTTGTTTAACGGTTATTTACAACATGGCTATATTCAGTTTGTGCGGTTTAAAAACCTTATTAGGCTATTGATGTCTAAGCCAGACAGTTGTTCGAGACTCTCGAAGAATGGTTTGCTAAGGGTCGACATTCTCTCCTTTCATAAGGCAGGGTATTCACAGAGAAAAAGCAAAATCTTTTCCATTTTCTCTGGTTGTTTACAACTGTGACAGTGCGCGTTGTGAGGGATGTCCATTTTGGCTGCTTGTTCCCCAATAGACCAGAAGCCAGTAATCACCGCTGTGAGTCTTCAGCCATTTCTTCGTTTCATATGTGTCAGTATTGACATTTGCTGGTTGTTGTAGGTAGGCCATAATGTTCTGCTAACTTTGGATGTTATCTGGTCTCTCCATCTGCTTTCCGCGACTTGTAGATATTTTAAGGAAATAGCATTCTTGATTGCACCCAGTGGTGTGAATACCGATTTTGCAAGAATCATATACATGGCAGATCCCCCGCTTGCCAGTTCGTCTGCTTTTTCATTTCCTTCAATATTCCAATGTCTCAGGTCCCAGATTAAGGTAACTTTATGGTTTACCTTCAAGGTGGTAAGGTCATTTCTGCTTTGTTCCAGCAGTTTAGAGGTTGTTGTAACTGAGATCAGTAGCCTACAAGCTTCCCACATTGCCAGCACTTCCGCTTAGAACACACTGCAGGTATTGGGAAGAATACTCTCCCCACAAACTTTCCCTCAGCTTCGGAACATTTGCCTATCTCCCGATGTTGCATCCGACTTACTTCTCCCATGAGGGAATGTGAATGGAAAAAGCGCCCCATTGCTTGACTGCAGCTGTTTAGTTCACAAGTGTCAAATATGATTGATGTACAACGCCATTTGCAAAAATTTCAAATCTTCCGGGAGGGTTAATAATTTTGCAATATCTAATCCTTTTACGATCAGCTGGCCTTCACAACACCCTATAACTGCTCTGTTGTGGACATGAATATTCCAAAGAAGCACCCCCTACCAACCATACGTATGCACCTCTGCATGTCATTTGCCAATTTTATAAAAGAACTCATTCAACTCAATGACTGTCCAACCCACCTTTTATATGTATACTCGTGCCAACTGAGTGGCATCACTTACTCACTTACTCACTCACTACCGATAGTTGGGCAGGGGATTAATTTACGCCATAAAAGCGAAATTCAGCGCCATCAAAACTAAAAACAAAAAGTTGACAAGGCAATACAAACAAAGTTTAATCCTATTTTTCGTTTCACTAAATCCCAAGCAGCCGCACTAACATTCAGCGCTGCACGAGCCGTTTGGGACAAAGTAGCTCGGGTATATTTTTCAGTATTTTCAGCTAAGCAACTGTTATTGCCACTGACTTTTTGATAGCTCTGCTAAAAACGTGTCGCCGCATTTTGCGTCTGTCAATTAATTTACAGCTATGTGAATGGCAATTAAATGCGATTCTGATTTGATTTCTGTTACGACTCACATTTAAATTGCGCCGACAACAGCCAACGCAGCGCAGTTGATATTTCGAGTGGCAAGAACGCAACTACTTAGGTGAAAATGTCGGAAAATTTAGCCAAAATTGTCAATATAATTGAATCGAGTGTGATTAATAATAATGATAATGACGACGAGTCTGCTGCAGCGGCAGCGGCAACGGCGACAGCATCAGATGCAGATGCAAATGCAACGCCGACAGCAACATCACCCACACGCATAAGAGGCTCACGCCCAACAACTGTCAGGATATCCACCGGTCACTTGCCGTCCTATCGTTTGCATGAAAACGAGGAGATAATGGCGCATAAACCTACTTTTTCAGAGCGTTGCATACGCTACCTAATGGTGTTGATCTATTTGTGTGGCCTGTGCAGTTTGGGATTTGCCCTTTCGGTTTATCATATTTTCTTTTGGGACTCGCGCATGCCACCGGTGCATAAGAGCATGATTATGAAGAAGCCACCAGGATATGGTTAAAGTAGTGAGTGATGGGAATGAGTGTGCAAATGAAGGTGCATAGTTTCGAATGAAGAAATTTATAAAGCAAACTAATAATGCGAAAATAATGAAAATTTATAAAAATTAAGTCGAAATAATCTAAAGGAAAATAATTAATTTTAAAAAGCCTAAAAAACCTATTTAAAAAAAAACAAATGTGAGAGAAATCAGTGAGAAAAATCAACGAGAAAAGCAATAACGTAGGTGAGTTGCAAAAATTATAGAAATTCCTAGCCTAAGGTCATTCGGCCGCCGTAGCCGAATGAGTTGGTGTGTGACTACAATTCGGGAATTCGTACGTTCGAGTCTCCGTGTATTAATCACCAAAAAGTTTTTTCTAATAGCGATCGCCCTCCGACGAGTGTATTTCTGACAGGAAAAAGCTGCTCCTAAAAAATCATTTGCCGTTTGGAATCAGCTAAACTTAAGGTTCCTCCATTTGTTGAACAACGTAAAGACGCACGCCACAAATAGCAGGAACAACTCAGGCAAACATCTAACATAAGTGTATGCGCCAACTATTTATTCTTTTAAGTCATACTTATTGAATACTTAAGTCAATTAGCATCGAACACCTTCGAATACTTCGCTAAATCAGTGCTTTATTTCGCCACCTCACAAATCCTCTCCCTTTTCACCACATTAGTTATTGGCAATCGCAGATATTTGGCCATGTCAGCGATAATCGTTCGAAACAAATCACAGCCATGTGACATTATGTCACCTTTCATGCCATATCGCTAAGATGTGAAGCCAAGTTTCGTTCGTACGTTTCATCGGCACAGCTTGCGCGGCGCATTTCCGGCACTTCTACTTGTACTTACTTCTAAGCCACATAGGTGGGTTGGGGCAGCCGAGCTTTGCTTTAGTTAGGTGGCTTGATTTAGTTTGATTTGATTTAATTTGCTGCGCGCATAGCCTGCTAACACACTTTTCCAGCGCACACTTCGTTCATTCACGAGGAAACCTTGCAAAGCCAAATCGATATGGATTAAATACCTGCGCTAGTGTGTGGGCACATAAGTATGTGTGTAAGTGTGTTGGTGTGTTGCTCTCTAGCGCTCTTTTGTTTGTCTTTCTTAAATGCTGGCGATCGATAGCGCCAATGGCAGTGGCTAGTTAGTTAACTCACTGAAAACTTGTATTCTTAAATTTATTAAAAGGAAATTTAATTTAATTAAAAAAATTTGAAGAGCTTTACTGTTTTGTTTTTTGGTTTTTTATATATAATTATAATATTTAATCTACTGTGAAATATGTTCATATACGCATATAATTGACGCTTACACCCTTTATTGCGTGTTTGGCCGAGCGTCTCCTCGTATTAGTGGTGTCCATCTGCTGTTGCGCCACAAATGGAGCGACTCGAAATGGCAGATGGGTTTTTTATGAAGAGCTTATTCATGGCACAAATACACTCGGCGGAGGGCGACCGCTATTAGAAAAATCTCATTTTTATCAATTGATGTTTCGTGCTTGTGGTTTGGAGCCTGTGCACTTCCGAATGGCTGTTCGGCTACGGCGGCTGCCGGCTGTGAAATAGCAGAACAAGAATTCAAGAGCCAAAATTAAAGACCTCGAAATGGGTTTTTAAAGTTAAACGCTATTCTGATGGTGCAGTTGTAATGAGCAGCTCGCTGAAACAGAGCATTGATTATTCGGAAACCTTTTCGCCTGTGCTGAAATACAGTTCATTTTTGTTTGCAATGACTTATCAGTGCATCAATTTTATGGAAGTGTGAGTCACGCGGACCAGATGGCATATATCCTCTCGTGCTGAAGCAAGGCATAGAGTCCGTGAATGCAGCCTTAAAGAAAATCTTTACTGCATGTCTGGCACTGGCCTATATACCACGCTCTTGAGGGATGGGGAGGGTCACCTTCATCACCAATGTTGGAAGAGATGACTACACCAGCCCCAAAAGCTTTAGACCCCTCAGTATGACTTCTTTCATCCTAAAGAGTCTAGAACGGCTAGTGGAACTGCGCATACTTCAGAAGTCGCTGAAGATTCACCCTCTTTCTCCATTTCAGCATGCCTATCAAAGTGGAAAATCTTGCGAGTCGGCTTTGCAAAACCTTGTTGGTAGGGTAGAGCTAGCCACCGACAGGAGGAACTACGCTATGGGCATATTTTTGGACATAGAGCCGGCGTTTTATAATGTCACTTTTGATAGTATATGCAGCTCTGCTAGTAGTCACGGCATAGACCGGGTGCCACTGACTTAGACTCGTTCGATGCTGGCCCAAAGAATCGTCACGGTGCAAGCAGAGGAAAAGCTGCTGGTGTCATCCGAGGTTAATAGAGGTTGCCCCTAAGGCGGTGTGCTGCCTCCATTGCTCTGGTGCATGGTGATCGATCCTCTGCTCACCACCTTAAACGACTCGGGAGTCTACGCACAAGCATATGTGGACGACGTTGCCTGTTTGGTAACAGGCCCTTCGCTTATGAACATCTGTAGGAAGGTCCAGAAACCTCTGGATATGATTGACACTTGGCGCTGTGCGAATGGGCTATCGGCAAATTCCACTAAGACTAGCATTGACCTCTTCACAAGAAAGAGGAAGCTTAATGGACTCGTTACATTTGAAAAATACTAATCGATATTAAGTGCCACTGATTAGGTTCAGTAATACTATATTTACATTTCTTACACCTATTAAATTTATTTATTTAATGTTTATTTTGAGTCTTTATAAACCATATAAACCTAGGCTAGAAGTGGGAATCCTCTTTTTACTATTTTTTGAAATGTGTATGTGCTCTGGTAACTAAGCTCCGGGTACCTATCTCGTTATAATTCCACGACTCACCGCACTAAGCCATTTATAAACACATATTATATTAGAAAGAAATCAATGCATAGGTAAGAGGGAGACTACTGTGATTGGTGGTAAAATTCTTTTGCAACATAAAATCGAGGTCTACAGTGGCAACCACGCTGCTATAAAGGCAGAAACCTTAGTACAGGAATTTACATTGAGGCTGATCTTCGTTACGAGATGGAATGCACTTCAACTTGGACGTATGAACGGGGACACTGTGGTGTTAAAAGCAATAAACTGGCTGATGAATTTGTAAGCTGCGGTTCTTTGTAGCGGCCAAATAGATCACAGCGGATTTTTAAGCCAAGCGTAGCGAAAACTAAGGGTAATTAGTAAAGCTCATTTGAGCCGCTGATGCAGTACTGGCGCTTGCAAAGCAACCAAATGCTTCCTGAAAAGACCAGACTAAGTATTAGCAAAATTCTGCCTCAGACAGTAAATGAGTGTGTAACGAGCTTTGATAGAAGTAATCACGGGGCACAATTTGGGATGTGTATTCCACAGACCATCTACTCAACAACATATTTTTTAATAGCTGTGGCTTTTACAAGTAGGTAAAGGCGATATCACGGGACCGGGCGAACAGGAAATAACATTTATGAAATCTTCCACAGTATTTCTTTTTTTGTGTTTTCGGTATGCATTGTGCCTATGGAACACTTAATCACCAACTGGGGGGCATTAGGCCACAGGAGACACAGAATCCTGGGCTCCTACCTACTAGAGGAGGAATACCTACCTCGGTATACTAAATATAATAGTTTTAATTAAGTAATTAGGGGTGCACAATGGATCAATCTGATCGCAGTGCAAAAAGGTCTTAGCCTAACCCATACAACCATTTACTTAATTGAAGGCAAATTCAGCTTATGGCCCCCGCCTCATTTAAAATGGTGCTGTTTGGGTGTTTCTTTAAAAGCGTGTAAAACGGAAACGAAAAAAGATTTTTGTTTTTAGTACAATATTTTATTTTCTGATCCATTGCTAAAAAATAAAATTATTTTTGGCCATACGAAGTTCGTTCGAAAAGTTCCAAAAAAAGGTATGTCGCTGGCGCACGAACTCCGGGACTCAGAGATGTGTGAAATCAAAAGGTCAAAAATGTTCTTGTTCGGTATAAATGTTGTTATCGTGTGAACTACGGTCTTAAAAAAATTTGACAAAATAGCAGACGTTCAAAGCTGAAAAACCGTTTTCCCCCTTTTTTTGCCTTTAAACGACCGACAAAATACTAAAACATTATTTTCCGAATGACTTCCAGTTAAATTCAGACTGTTAACAGACTCAGACTAAAACTCCATATAACTAGCGAATTTAGTTACGATTTATACGTATTATTATATTAGGTGCGGAACTAAGTTCTAGCTTTTTTTTATGAAAATGCAACTTTATTCTGAAAAAATGGTTAAAAGAGAATCGTTGAAAGTATTGTCCATCGCTAGAAGCATGACCGGGCAGTCCCCATGACTTTCTTTTCTTTGGATTGCTGTGGTGAATCCATTTTTCATCACCCGTCACGATGCGATGAAGAAAACCCTTCATTTTTTGCCGCTTGGAGTTGTTCACAGGTGAAAAAACGACGTTCAACATCCCTTGGTTTTAACTCATAAGGAACCCAAGTCCCCTGTTTCTGAATCATTCATTCCATCAAAGCATGCAATCACTTGGAAATGAATTGGCGGATAACTCCTAATACTGAAGCAAGCTCTTCTTGCGTTTGACACAGATCCTCATTGAGCAATGCCTCCAATTCAGCGTCTTCGAAGGTTTTTGGCCTTCCTTCACGCGAGAAAAGACGAGAACTTCCTTTTCAATATTGTAACTGGTAATGAAACGTGAACCTGAAACTAAGCGTCAAAGTGCCGAATGGAAGGCCCCAGACGAGCTACCACGCTTTTGCAGAAGTTAAGAATCAAGTCGATGCCCACATGTTTTTACGATTCCAAGGGACTTGCCACAAGGAGTTCGCGCCAACGGGCCAAACCGTCAATGCAATTTTCTATCTTCGCGTTTTGAAGCGTTTGTTGCATCGCATTCGTCGGACTCGCCCTGAATACCGCGAAGGAGGAAGCTAGCGCTTATTGCATGATAATGCACCATCTCATCGATCCACTCTTGTGACTGATTTTTTGACCAGAAATCGCATTTTAACCATCAATCAATCACCGTATTTGCCTGATATGGCTCCCTGTGACTTCTACCTATTCGGAAAATTGCATTTGAACATGAAAGGAAAACGTTTTGCGTCCGTAGAGGCCATCTAAAAGGTTTGTACCGACATCTTGAAGAACATTCCGGTCAATGACCTGAAACACCCTTTCGAAAAGCTTTTAGGTCACTCAAAACTGTGTATCGAGGCCCAATGAGACTATTTTGAATAAATAAACTCGAAGTTATCAGAACAAAGCTCCTTTTTAGCTCAGTCTTGTTTAATTTGGACTTCACCTTGTAGACCTTTTAAGGCAATGTTAATGATAAACCTATTTTAACAGGAGATAATTAGATACTTGAGATCAACTTGAGGTTAAGTGAGAAAAACGTCAAAGAAAATTTGTTGTTTACAGAAAATTAGCAGGTTTTTCAAGGTTCTACAGCTCTTCCTCATTCAGAGTTGCTACACCGCATTCTTGCCTATGTTTAGTTAACATTTTTTTGCACTGTATTATTTGCTACATTCTTCATTATCACTTTTCACATACAACAACACATTACATCAACAACAAATGCAATACATTACAACAAATTATTTTCCAATAAGTGTCATAAAATATTCCTCCAACCCAAGCTATAAAATTGTTCTCAGAATATTTCTCTTATAACGATATAATTAATTGAATTGTCTTAGACAATAATTTAATGCATTTATTAGATCATTAACTCAACCTTACCTCAACATCCCCCAACCTCACACTGCCTGAGCGCATACGAACACACAATTCCCCTTTCCTTCTTCGTACAGTTTGCTGTACTTGTAGCTATAAATCAAAAAATTTGTTCCACATTCCTGAACACAGAGAACCAGTGGACACGCCCTAGCGATTGTCAAACGGTTACCAAAAACAAAATCGCCATTGAATACCCGCACACCATTGATATCGAGAATTCGACATCTACAGGCGAGTGCAACAAACTTATCTCTGACAGCTGAACATTTTATTGCTAGAAAAGGGATAAATAAGTGAGAAGCAATGAACATGACAAGAATGCGAGTAAAAGTAGAGAGAGGTAAAAGGGGTAAAAGAAAATCGTGTGTTAACCCATTTACTTACTATTGAAACTTCAAATACAGCGAAAAGTCATTTCTCATTTAAGCGGTGCAGCTCAATAAATCTTAAAGTGCAAGCAAGGCACGACATGGCGAGCGAGCTAGCAAGCGAGCGTACGTGGTGCGGATACACAATCACACATGCGATTGATATAAACTTATATGTATAAGTATGTATATGTGTGAGTATGTACCCAGTAAACAAATGAAGATGCCATCAGAGGGCAACTTTTTAAAAAGAATCTTGAACAAATTTCTGGGTATGCCGTTTTATAGCCCATGGAAATTGTAATATAATACGAATACAGTCTAAATTCCAAGGGGCCCAAAAATGGGACTGATTTTCGAACATTTTATTGCCTACATTTTTTTGAGAATTTGGTTTCATATAAAAAACCTGCATACCCAAAAATAGGTGGTTAAAGTACTATATAGACTGACACTTGTCAAGAAGTATTCTAAAAATTCTGTTTTAAAAGTTTAAAATTTTGATTAACATTTTCTTAAATTTTCTTTTGTTAGTTTCTCATAAATTTTGGCCCATCAGGTTTTTATAAAAAAAAGTGTCTTTTAAAAGACGCGCTAATGGATTTAGAGTCACAGCCACCGAAGTGTACGGCTCTTTGTGAAAGCTGCTGTGTTCTGTAGTTGCATCATCTAGTTCGCAAAAACCGCAGACGATTGTTTCTACTAATTCTAAGCAACTAGAGAGAGTTCGTAGGCACTCCCCTATCCAGGTTTAAGACCCCATCTGATGCTCTTCTGGAGCGAAGGATAAACTCTTTATTCTGCCTCCGTCCAGTATCGTATGAGTTCTGTGTTCCCCCAATCGTTGATGAAGTACTAAGCTGACGTAAGGTTCACCTCCCTTTGCAAATCACGTAGCTAACTAAAAGAACTGCTATCCTCCATATCCTGATCACCAGGATTGTGCCCTGCAGCTATAAAATTTGAGGTCATATCACTTTGAGTTGGTACTCAGAAAAGCCCTTAAGGTCTTAGATTTCAGCGTAAATGTTTATCGGTCACTTTAAAAGGAAGTACTCTATTCAAGAAAGTTAACGAATTAATAGTACGACGTATTTTAATTAGATTTATAGCTTCGAGAATAAAGTTCTTCACATACATAATTGGTACCAGAGTCAATGTCTTCAAAAAGAAACTTATTAAATTGAGACTTTTTTCTCTACAAATTATGGCTTTCAATTTCATTCAACTCATAAGATGTTTACGCATTCTTTATATTCTATTCACCGATTTACTGCAGGCATCCTGAACCCTTCTGATATGTGTGTATGTAAAAAAGTGTGTAAGTACTATATATGAACGAGGTGTGTTAAAAAAATAAGGTGAATTTTAATTTTTCTCAAAAATATTTATTTATTCTTCAATTTCTATTTTATCTCATTCAAAGTAGTCCATCTCAGATACAATACACTTGTGCCATCGTTTTTTCCAATCCTCGAAGCAGTTCTGATACGCCCTTTTCGGTATTTCCTTGAGCTCTCGGTTTTTATCTTCTGAATCGTCGCAAAACGCCGTCCTTTCATGGGTCTCTTCAATCTTGCGAACAAGAAAATTCGCAGGGGGCCAAATCTGGTGAATACGGTGGCTGAGGCATGATAACGGTGTTGTTTTGGCCAAATAATCTCTAACAAGCCAAGATGAGTGAGCATTATCATGATGCAAGCGCCATCCATTTTGTCCCACAATTCAGGTCGTTTTTTTCTGTATTGATTCACACAAACGTCGCATAACTTCAAGGTGATACTCCTTATTTACCATACGCCCTTGCCGTAAGAACTCCTGATGTACTAAGAAAATAGTGAGCAAAACCTTGACATTTGATCGAACTTGCCGTGTTTTTTTTTTTCTTGGTCTTGGCTCTCTTGGACTCTGCCATTGGGACGAACAGGCTTTGGTTTCCATGGTGGTTTCGGTGTCTTAACCATATATCCACGATTCGTCTCCAGTTATAAACCTTTTAAGCAAATCTGGATCATCGTTGCTGTCATTCAACAATTACTGAGCGATGCTCATGCGTCGTTGATTTTGATCTAAATTCAGCAATTTCGGAACGAACTTCGCTGCCACACGCTTCATGCCCAAAATGTCCGAAAAGATTGCAGGGCATGAGCTAACCGATATGCCGACATCCTCAGCAACTTCTCTAATTGAGATTCAACTTTTCTCCATAACAATTTTCTTCACTTTCTCAACATTTTCAACGGTTGTTGATGTGCTGGGGTGTCCAGAGCGAGCGTGGTCAATCACATCTTTTCAACCTTCTGTGAAAAGGTTGTACCACACGTGAGCACAAAAGAATGTACTGCTGAAATTTGCCCACGAATAATGAGAGGACTATGAACGATCAGGCCGCCGTAGCCGAATGGGTTGGTGCGTGATTACCATTCGGAATTCACAGAGAGGTCGTTGGTTCGAATCTCGGTGAAAGCAAAATTAATAAAAACATTTTTTCTAATAGCGGTCGCCCCTCGGCAGGCAATGGCAAACCTCCGAGTGTATTTCCGCCATGAAAAAGCTCCTCATAGAAATATCTGCCGTTCGGAGTCGGCTTGAAGCTGTAGGTCCGTCCATTTGTGGAACAACATCAAGATGCACACCACAAATAGGAGGAGGAGCTCGGCCAAACACCTAACAGAAGTGTACGCGCCAATTATTATTTTTTTTTTTTTTTTTATGAACGATCAGGAATCAGCAGCATTTGTGGGTTCCCGTGTATAAGAGTATAAAAGAATATAATAAATGAAAGGATTCATAAGTTTGCTTAAGAATGAGTTTACAACTAGATGAGGTACCAATCTCCTTGCATGATATCACATGGATGCGCTATTCACATGTGTCGCCAATGAGCTTTCAAGTGAGTTAATAAATTCATACAAATTAGTCATCCAATTGTTTTTGAATAAATTTTTTAATAAATAAATAAAAGATTTTGTGTAATGGAAATCTTTATGTGGACCTGTACGCGCTCCACTACCTATCTGTTTGCATATTGCTACATACTGAAACTAACTTATCTCATAGAGAATATAATTAGGAACCTACAGGACTTTATTTGATGCCTTTATTTGTTTCTTTAAATCTATAAATGGTGCAGAATATACAAATTCCAGGAGGCGATTGTGAAACGCATTGCCTGAAGGTTTTATAAATACATTTTGTTTTTTTGCAGACGGTTTTTTCCATCTAACGAATGCCCGCCATTATTTTTTATATGAACACTCAACACCAACAGTAAAAACCAATTATAAAAATTTAACGCTATTTTTGAGCCACTTAAACTTGCTCTTTCTTGTACCAAAATTCAATGAGCTATAAAACTGCATACCCAGATGTCTCCTGAAAATGCTGGTTACGCAATTTAAAATTTTAGTGAAAATTTGTTAAATTTTGTCATAATTTGCATAAAATTTGAAACTTAGACTTTGTGCAGTAGAATGAACTGCAATTTCATAAAAAACTTATTAGAATTAAGTAAGAAATTAAAATTAAATAAGAGCTAGCCAAACAAGGAACCTGTGAGGTAGTTTTCCTGCGAAAGATGAGTATTGGGATGCCCTTGACAGCCTGCGCTCTGCTCTTGGGCTTCGCGCCAACTCAGCGAGCCATGGGCAAGTACACAAGCTTCTAAGGTCTCGAAATCCTTCTGACCATTCTGGGCGTACGAGGTATCTTCTAAGGGTGACAAAATCTCAGCTCTAGAATTTCGTGGGTGTCCTCACAGGTCGCTATAAGCGAGATTTGTATGCCTTGAGACTTGTAATTACTTTGGCGCCTTTTTGCGTCAACTGTATGGAGGATGAGGTGGAATCATCTCAGTACCTTCACCTTAACGGCCTTGCTCTCGCGTGACTAAGATTTAGGCATCTTGATTCTTACTTCTTTCCTACGTCTGCTGATATAGCAGGCCTTAATATAAAAAATCTGATGAACTTCATCAGTAGCATAAAGAGAAATTAGTGCACAAGTATTTCAATACCTGGCAAATCTATCATCGTTGCAAGGAGGGTTCATAGAAGTTAATTGAGGTGAAGTGAGTTAAGACCAACTTAGGGGATTTCAGGTAAGTTAAGGTGAGGTGTAGCATTTTGAGTTTTTCGTTCTGCAAAAAGCAATAAAACTCAAACACTAATTTTTGTTTCTGAGAATAAAACAACATTCAAGAAATGGATTTTTTAGACGATCAAAAATTTAACTGAAAAATTTATAATTATTTTAGATAAAAAATGTAAAACTTAAAATATGGTGAATATTTGTGATAAAAATATACAACAACTCACAGAGAGTTTCAGAGTTTGTCATAAAAATATACAACAACTCTCATTTCGGAGTAAAAAAATAACACTCTATCAAAAAGAAATTCAATTTATTTTTTGTTTTTGCCATTGTTTAAGCAAATCGGTGAATTTGGTTTACTGGGTATTATGTAACTTGTTAGTCGATGGTATGGCAGCGCACCTCAAAGTATTGAACAACCAGCTACAATGCGCTCACGTATTCAAATGTTCAGAGTTTGTGTGTGTCAGTGTTTCACCGTGCTTGTGTATGCATGCCCGTTGGCATCTCAACCCTTTCTCAAGTTAGCCGAACACATGACAATCCTATATGTGGTATATACTCGCGTACATACATGCCTGCACATACGCATGTGTAGGTGTGTTTTTATTCACCTAAAGGTGCAGCAAAAGTTTCACCAACACAATCCCAAACTCACACACGCCTGCATATTTATGCCATTAATGCTCGCTTATGCCCTCTTTTGGGTCGTCGGCAATTTCGCCCGTTCAAACGCCTGCAAAATATCGCGCTGTTTGTTTGCTTCGCCCGTAAAGCCAATTTACACTGCCTCCGGCTTATGACTCTCGCCTATATACGTGGCTGCATGTTTTTGGAGGCCAAAATGAAGAACTCAAAGGTAATTTGCACAAAACAAATTTCTCAACGTTCAACACCTTTACTTACTCAACTGCTTACCCACCGTACACCTGTGACGCCCCACCTTGCCTCGCGTGCCTTTCTATTCAACAGCGTAGCACACTTTCAGGCGCAGCAGTTGGACTTGATACACATTTCCACAGCCACACTTGCAAAGCGCTGTGATTGAGGCTACAATCGACCGACAAGCCGCCGAGCATTGAGCGAGTCAGTTGGTCAGAGTTAGGCGAGTGAGTAAATGAGTGTGTGTTAATGGTCGAGAAGTCAGGCGGTGTGCATTATAATAGGACTATGAATAAGTTCGTTTCGGTTTTACAACAGATGGCGTAACTTGATTATTATTCCATCGATCCACATTTCCAAACATTCATTGGAGAGCTACTGTCGTAAGGCACAAACGTCAGTATAAGTTTTTTATTTGAAGCGTAAACAACAATATTTTTACCACACTTGAAAATGTCGAATTTCGTGCCAAATAATGTGTTTTTGCGGGGAATTCTTCTTCATTATTTTAATATGAAGAAAAAAGCAGCCGAAAGTCATCGTATCTTGGTGGAAGTTTATGGTGAGCATGCTCTATCTGAGCGAACGTGCCAGAAGTGGTTTGCACGCTTTAAAAGTGGTGATTTTGGCTTGGAAGACGAAGAACGCGAGGGTGCGCCGCCAAAGTTCATGGATACCGAATTGGAGGAATTGCTCGATCAAGATCCGGCTCAAACGCAAGAAGAGGTTGCAAAAACTTTGGGAGTTGATCAATCAACCATTTCCAAACGTTTAAAAGCCATGGGAATGATCCGAAAGGTAGGCCATTGGGTGCCGTATGAATTGAAGCCAAGAGACGTTGAACGCCGTTTTATGGCATGCGAACAACTGCTTCAACGGCACAAAAGAAAGGGTTTTTTGCATCGAATTGTGACTGGCGATGAAAAGTGGGTCCATTACGACAATCCAAAACGTCGGGTATTTCAATGTTTTTTAGTTGCATAGAATGGGTGTATGTATGTACTGTTTCTTGGTATTTAATATAATATATGTATGTATGTATGTAATATAAATATATGTATGCATATGCATGTATATATGTACAATAGTTCAGTATGTATCGCTGCGATGCAACCACCACCAGCACCACCGCAAGTGAACAGGCCAATATGCTAACCACTGGTCGTACCACTAGCACAGCGCCTGCTAAATGTTGGCATAGTCGGCCAAAAACACATAGTAGATACGAGTACGCGAGTACTTATTTGTTGTGCATGTCTGTTCTTGTGTCCCTCCACCTTGACACCCCGCTAGCTTACTCGCGATTGCTTGTGTGCTTTGGCTCAACTACTCCGATGCCCGCGGCCCGAGCATGCAATCGTCTCACTTTGCCGTTGTTGTTATTAAATTTGTTATGTTATTGTTGCTGTTGTTATTGGCGCTGTTAGCTGTTGTTCTTGTGCGAAATTGCATGCCGTCCTACTGACCCAGTTGCAGTTTATTAACCCCTGCCATAAATTCGATTTAAGCGAAAGTCCACACTAACACCAACGTATTGCAACAACACGAACAGATGGCAAATGTTGCGCGGCAATACTAGTTATCCGAACAACAGCAACAGCAACAGTGACAACAATAACAACAACAACTACAACAGCCGCAATTGTAACTACCAACCGCCGACAACTAACTGCACACCAACACCACAGCAGAAATTTTCTCAATAACCCACCATTCCATACAATTTTCACCACCTTCAACGTTTAAGCGTTTCCTCTACCAATTTTAGCCACCTTTATGCAACAACACTTCAACAAGCACACACACCAGTGCCCATTCGCAAATACATATAAACCCGCATATACTTATGCACATTTTAAGCAGTGAGTACTAAGTGGTAGTTGCTTGCAAATGGGTTGTGAGTAAGTGCTGTAATGCATGTGTTAACCCTTGTCGGCCCTAAAGTGGGATTGCTGTGCATGTGAACGCGAATGTGTGTATGTACACTTACACTTTCATACTTATTACTTTGTATATAATAGCGTTACTTTGTATATGGATGTGTAAGTGGCACACAAATGGGTTACAGCACAACAACAGCAACATAAAAATTGCAAAGCAATCGACTGTTTGTCTGTCATTATCTACATGCATGCAAACATACATATATTCGATTGCAGGTAGTCCTAAATGTATATACACTCATTGGTTTGCTTGTATTGGCTATTCAAAAGGAATTTCAGCACCGAAATAACTTGGCTTAAAAATATTTGCCGACAAGCTTGCAAATACACACTTAAGTACAAAGGCGTGTATCTGTGTAGGAGTATGCGCACACACACATACCCATATATGCATGACCAGAGGGATAAAACGAGAAAACAAATAGGGCATATCATGCCTCAATATGTATGTAATTGCAGAGACATATACACATGTAATTAAAATGAACCGTAAATTTGACACAATTTTCACCATCATCCAGTTCCCATCTGATAAATCAAGAGCATGTGCATACATACATACATTTTGATGTAACAAGATTTTTAAATTAAACTATATATAGAAAAATTAAAACTTTTGCTTAAATTCAAAAAATCTAAAGATAGAATATATACTTAAATTGTGTACATATAATGACCGTAGCCGAAAGGGTTGGTTCGTGACTACCACTCAGAATTCACAGAGAGAACGGTGGTTGGGACCTCGGTGAAACACTTAAATTAAGAAAAACATTTTGAGTCGAACTTTTAGTGTATTTTGTGGAGAGGCAAAAAAATCGCCCATTGCTCTGTGAAAATCATATTCTGCGATTTTCACAGAGCAATGAGCGATTTTTAAATCGACCCGCCCTAATCTTATATATAAAATAAAGTCAACTTTTTGTGTGTGTTCGCTAACCGGACGTGTCTTTGCACCGAATTAAACCAAACTTACACACATTGTTAAGTAGGTATTGAAGATGGTTTACGTATAGTTTGGATGCCTATTGGTGGATAGGGCACAAGATATAGGTCAAAACGTGGACCCGGGTAACCTTCGAAAGTGTATGTACAATATGGGTATCAAATGGAAGCTGTTGGTGAATGCTTTAGTCCAGAGTATTTTTCATGCCGCTCCGTGACTAGGGTCTCGAGATAGAGACCAAAACGTGGACCCTAGAATGTGTTTGTACAATATGGATATCAAATTGAAGCTGTTGGTGAATGCTTTAGTACAGAGTATTTTTCATGCCGCTCGGTGACTAGGGTCTCGAGATAGAGACCAAAACGTGGAGCCTAGAATGTGTTTGTACAATATGGATATCAAATTGAAGCTGTTGGCGAATGCTTTAGTGCAGAGTATTTTTCATGCCACTCCGTGACTGGGGTCTCGAGATATAGGTCAAAACGTGGACCCGGGTAACCTTTGGTTGTGTATGTACAATATGGGCATCAAATGAAAGCTGTCGATAAGTGCTTTAATACGGGGTAATTTTCATACCTATTGATGACTAGGGTCTCGAAATATATGCTAAAACGTGGACCCGCCGTGTCTTTGGGCCGAATTAAACCAAACTTACACACATTGTTAACACTTGATGATCATGAAAAAAGAAGATTTGTTTTAAATTTCAAATCAACGCAAATGAATACCTAAGAAACAATCGTCAAAAAAAAAAAAGAAATTTATTATTTTTTCAATTAACAATCGCTCACGTGCTTATATTTTTCTTATACATTTAGGAATTTTCACGTGGTAAATTGGAATTAATTAATGTAAGTTTTCATCAAATTTAGTGGATTTATTTTTTCGGTTCATATGCGATAAACTACGTTTCACCATGAGTGAATCAAATAAAAAAACAAAAAATATAATCCACAAAATTTCAGAATACCATAATTACAATAATGTTTATTACAGTACAAATGCCAAGACAATCGCGTATTCATATTAGTCGCTCGACAAATAATAATAGGCGCATGAGAAATGCTCGGAATAACGCGACATCAGAAAAACGTCAAGAAGAAAATGAAGCAAATCGGCAACGAATGGCACGGTCCAGATCAAATCGACCAAGAGACATCAATTTGAACAAAGCTGCTATGTAACGGAACTAGACTTGTAGTCAAACGATTGATGAATAATGTTATCGAAGCAACTATTTTAATTGGCAAATTCAAGAATGAAGACGTTCTAATACCGAGAATTCCAATGATTCCACCTGAATTGCCATTTGAATTCAAGCGTTTGCAACTGCCCATTCGTTTAGCATTTGCAATAACTATCAATAAATCACAAGGGCAAACTTTAGAAATATGCGGGATGAATTTAGAAGAACCAGTATTCACCCATGGTCAACTATACGGGAAGCCAACAGCATTATATATTTACTCAAAAACAAATAGAAAAAGAAAAAATATTGTTTATGCCAAAGCGCTTGAATAAAGAATAAAGAAATAAATAATATGAAAACCATATATTTTCTGTTCTAAACCATATCTATTCTATTTTAGTGTGCCCAGCGAAGCGGGCGGGGTTTGCTAGTATATATATATATATATATATATATATATATTATATATAAAAGTGTATTTTTGTAAAAGGGAACTATTATGAAAAATAAAAATTTGAAAAAATGTTTTCTTCATTTCTAACACGGGTATTTATAGGGGGGTTCAATAAGTACCCGTGTTAGAAATGAAGACACCATTTCTTCAACAATTTGGTTTTTTTTTATTTTTCAACAGAGTCCCCTTTTAGAAAGATACACTTCTCCCAACCCTTCGGCCATAAATAGGATTGTCGAGCTCTCCAAAATACGCCTCTGTCTCGGCGATGACTTCCACGTTTCAAATAAATTTTTTTCCCGCGAGCAATTTCTTTATGTTAAGGAACAAGGAAAAGCCGCAGGGAGCCAGATCGGTCGAGTACGGGGGGCGCGGCAACAATTCATAAAGCAATTCATGCAGTTTGGCGGCGACAAATCCAGATGAATGTGCTCGTGCATTGTCGTGGTGGAACAGCACCTTCTTTTTTGCCAAATGGGGCCGTGACTCCTTCAATTTTTTGTGAAAGCGGTCCAATAACGCGCTGTGGTATTTCTAGTAATCGTTGAGGATGGCGCCGTTTGCATCCCCAAAAATTGCAACATGACCTTTCCGGCCGATGGGACTATCTCCGCCTTCTTTGGAGCAGATTCACCCGGAGAAATCCATTGTGTTAATTCTTACTTAGTTTCTGGTATGTGACAACTCGATGCAAAATATCCTTCAAATCTCGCTCAAATTGCTCCAAACACTGCTTCGAAGTTAACAGCCGCATTTGCTTGTTTTCCGCCGTGAGCGATCGCGGCACCCAACGGGCCGACAGTTTTTTCATCGCCAACTTATTATGTAAAGTATTAATTACCACATCGGACGACACATCTATAACCTCTGCTACTTCGCGCAATTTCGTTCGTCGATCAGCGATAATTATGTCGTGGACTTTTTGAATGATTTCTTCGGCAACCACGTCTGTCGGGCGTGCTTGTCGCTCCTCATTGATATCGGAGGCTCGCCCACGTTTAAATTCGTTCTCCCAATATCTAACTGTAGTCATAGATGGTGAAGCGCCCCATAGACAGCGTCCAACTTTGCTTTCATCTTCTCGCATTTTTTCCTATCCAAAAGCAACAAGTGAATTACCGAACAATACTGCTTTTTTCAATCTTAACGAAAATCACGAAGCAGGTCGTACTCGAATAGCTGCCAAATCCAAACTAACCTACCAATCAGTCTGAAATTTGTTTTGCCATCGTTTCATAGATGGCAGCACACGATGCTAATACCAACTTTACTCAGGAACGCTCTTTATCATCAAACATGGGTACTTATTGAACCGCCCTCGTATATACCTTCTGCTCAAATATGAACGAGACTGATTTAATAAAACACAAACGGTTAATTATTGTTTAATTTTTATTTAATCTCCTTCAAAGTAATCACCATTGGAGGCGATACACATATGCCAACGTTTTTTCCAATCATCATAGCATTTCTGGAAGGCCGATTTCGGTATGGATTTCAGTTCCTTCTTCGAATTCTCTTTTATGACTTCAATTGTCTCAAAATGTTCTCCACGGAGCGGCAACTTGAGCTTGGGAAACAGGAAAAAGTCACATGGAGCCATATCAGGCGAATACGGTGCTTGCGGAACGATATTAACATTATTTTTGTTCAAATAATCGCGAACAAGACCTGATGTGTGAGCTGGTGCATTATCGTGATGCAAGAACCATGACTTGTTGTCCCACAATTCCTTCCTTTTAAGACGATTGTTCACGTGCAAACACTTTAAAACGTCTAAATAATATTCAGCGTTAACCGATCGGTTTTGTTGGAATAACAAAATTTCAAATAAATTCTTTGTTCAACTTGAATTTCCATCGTTAAATTCGAAAAACACACTCGAGCTTCACTTGTTTACAGTAACACAGAAAACAAACTATGTGACATATCACGCTGAAATTTGCCATGTAAGCTTATAACAGTCCTACCATCCACATCCAACAAGGATTTATTGTTGCCATATGTCATCCGCGGACCGTTTTATTTATAAAGTCCCGTTCATATTTGAGCAGAAGGTATAATATAATTGATATTTCGGTATTATTACATCCCTTAATAGGTGCTTGACCGAGCTCCTCCTCCTATTTGTGGGATGCATCTTGACGTTGTTCCTCAAATGAAGGTACCTACAGTTTTAAGCCGACTTAGAACGGCAGATATTTTTTATGGGGAACTTTTTCATGGCAGAAATACACTCGAAGGCTTGCCACTGCCTGCCGAGGGGCGACCGCTATTAGAAATAGAGGCCCTTTTAATCCCTAATGCAGTATAGAGTCTCAAAATAGTATTAAAGAATGCAAGTCGCGCAGTCTTGTTGGAACCAAATGTATTTATGTTGTGAAGATCACGGGCTTCAATTTCCGTTCATCTGGCATCAAAAAGTCGTTTATCATGGCGCGATAGCGCTTGCCATTCACTGTTATACTGACACCACCTTCGTCTTCGAAGAAATATGGTCGATGATTCCTCCAGCCCATAGTCCACACCAAACCAATGTTTTCAATGGGTGTAAGAGCTGTTCGTGAATTTCTTCGGGTTCCTCTTCAACCCAAATACGGCAATTTCGCTTATTGAAGTAGCCATTAAACCTAAAATGGGCCTCGCCGCTGTACACCGTACACTGAGCGTCGATTTTCGTAAAAAATTTTACGATTTGTAAACATTGCTGAGGCTTAAGTCTTTCCATGCTGATAAGTCAATGACTACTGAAAAAATGTGTGCATTTATCTGATAACCCTTTTTATATTATATGAGAGATGAGACGGTGGGCAAAAAGTAAGAATTTATTTGTCAAACTTCGCGGGATTAAAATTTCGCTCTAGTTATTTTTTTCATGAGTTGGCAGCACTGTTAGTAACATCTGGGCCAACTTTCATGTGAATGTCATTATCAGTAATAAATTTACGCTTGTGTTTACCAAACGACCAAGAGTGCATTTTTCAATTTTTACAATGTCTGATTTGATTGAGCAGAGAAGTGCCATCAAATTTTGTTTGCTGCGGAAACGTTTAGCATGTTGCAGAAGGCATTTGGTGATTCGACCATGTTGCAGAAAAAAGTTTATAAGTGGTACAAAGACTTCAAAGAGGGTCGAGAACGTGTTGATGACATGGAGCGCTCCGGATGACCATCGACGACAACAGACGACCAACACGTCAATAAAGTGAAGGAGTTAGTGCTCAAAAATCGTCGTTTGACTGTTAAAGACCTTACTGATATGATCGGAATATCAGAAGGATCTGTGAAAACCATTTTGAAAGACCATTTGGGCCTACGGAAAGTCAAATCTCGTTTGGTACCGAAAACTCTCAATTTCTTGGAAAAAAGTCGTCGCGTTGATATGTGTGAAACAATGCTTTCAGACTATCAGAGCAAGCTCAAATGCATCATTACGGGAGATGAGACTTGCATTTATGCTTACGACCCTGAAACAACCGACCAATCAAGCGAATATAGTGCTAAAGGCGAGGCCAGACCGAAAAGAGCACGTCAAAGTCGTTCAAAAATAAAGGTCATGATGACAGTTTTTTTCGATTTTCGTGGTGTGGTGCACTATGAATTCCTTCCACCTGGCCAAACTGTTAATAAGGAATATTACTTGAGCGTTATGCGTCGTTTACGTGAAGCAATTCGTCTAAAAAGACCAGAATTATGGGCGAACAACTCTTGGTTTTTGCATCACGATAATGCACCGTCTCACACTGCACTCGTTCTTCGTGACCATTTCGCCAAAAATTCCACGTATATCGTTCCGCAACCACCGTATTCGCCTGATTTGGCTCCGTGTGACTTCTGGCTATTCCCAAAACTCAAGAGACCACTCCGGGGAACGCGTTTCGAGTCGATTGAGGAGATAAAAGCTGAATCGAAGAAGGTGCTGATGGCTATACCGGAAATATACTATTTGGCATTTTTCGGGGATTGGAAAAATCGTTGGCATAAGTGTATTTCATCGAGAGGGGATTATTTTGAAGGGTATGACATTGATTTACAAGAATAAATAAAGATTTTTCATTTTACAACCAAATTCACCTTACTTTTTTTGCCCACAGTAGTATATAATAAAGTATACCCTCGTATATTCATTTAATTGAGGCCACAAGTGATTGCAATCACTTTTTGTTAGTCCTGACTAAGAGTGAAACAAATTTTTTTTTATTTATGGTGTACTTTGTAAATCACTTTTAAACCAAATTATTTTTAGTCACTCGTTTTTAGTCATTGTATTGCATTTTCTCAATTCCCAATGCCCAAAATTCGGTCATCTTACCAATGCTTTCCTCTTCAGTATTTCGGAGTTAAATGTTAGAGTTTCTCATAAATAATTAAGCAAACTCGTAAAAAAAAATAATGTAGAATTTCATTATTCTTTGAGGACTGGTATAATTACTAGTTGGTCAGGAATTACAGGAAAAGCCGTCCACTATTCTGTATGAAACCTTGCATTAAAACTCAACAGCATTCCAAACCTCTATTGTGGAAATTGTTTGGAAGACGATCAGGTGAATTAAGCACAATAGGCACATAAAGTGCTAATGGTGCCCACACCCACCGACATTACCGCAGACCCTGTCTATTGGGCGTGAGATACGCAAACTTGCGCCCGTAAAAAACAGTTGATTTGTGTGGATTTGTATTTGGTTGTGTCGACACAGTGCTGCCGTTCTTATTTTTGCATGCATACATCCGCATTATCAATTGCAATTTTTCATTGTGTAATAAACCAAAGTCAAAAACTAATAGGACTATCAATAAGTTCGTGCGGTTTTACAACAGATGGCGTAACTTGATTATTATTCCATCGATCCACATTTCCAAACATTCATTGGAGAGCTACTGTCGTAAGGCACAAACGTCAGTATAAGTTTTTTATTTGAAGCGTAAACAACAATATTTTTACCACACTTGAAAATGTCGAATTTCGTGCCAAATAATGTGTTTTTGCGGGGAATTCTTCTTCATTATTTTAATATGAAGAAAAAAGCAGCCGAAAGTCATCGTATCTTGGTGGAAGTTTATGGTGAGCATGCTCTATCTGAGCGAACGTGCCAGAAGTGGTTTGCACGCTTTAAAAGTGGTGATTTTGGCTTGGAAGACGAAGAACGCGAGGGTGCGCCGCCAAAGTTCATGGATACCGAATTGGAGGAATTGCTCGATCAAGATCCGGCTCAAACGCAAGAAGAGGTTGCAAAAACTTTGGGAGTTGATCAATCAACCATTTCCAAACGTTTAAAAGCCATGGGAATGATCCGAAAGGTAGGCCATTGGGTGCCGTATGAATTGAAGCCAAGAGACGTTGAACGCCGTTTTATGGCATGCGAACAACTGCTTCAACGGCACAAAAGAAAGGGTTTTTTGCATCGAATTGTGACTGGCGATGAAAAGTGGGTCCATTACGACAATCCAAAACGTCGGGCAACGTATGGATACCCTGGCCATGCTTCAACATCGACGTCGGCGCAGAATATTCATGGCCTGAAGGTTATGCTGTGTATCTGGTGGGACCAGCTGGGTGTTGTGTATTATGAGCTACTGAAACCGAATGAAACGATTACGGGGGATGTCTACCGACGACAATTGATGCGTTTAAGCCGAGCACTGCGAGAAAAACGGCCGCAATACGCCGATAGACACGACAAAGTTATTTCGCAACATGACAATGCTCGGCCACATGTTGCACAAGTGGTCAAAACATACTTAGAAACGCTCAAATGGGATGTCCTACCCCACCCGCCGTATAGTCCAGACCTTGCGCCATCCGATTACTATCTCTTCCGATCGATGCAACATGGCCTGGCTGACCAGCACTTCCGTAATTACGATGAAGTCAAAAAATGGATCGATTCGTGGATTGCGGCAAAACCGACCGAATTTTTCACAAAGGGAATCCGTGAATTGCCAGAAAGATGGGAAAAAGTAGTAGTAAGCGATGGACAATATTTTGAATATTAAATTTGTAACCATTTTACGTCAATAAAGTTTCAAATTTCGAAAAAAAACCGCACGAACTTATTGATAGTCCTATTAACAAATGCAAATAATTCATTTATCTACAACATAATAAACATATTTTCAAATTATTTTCATAAAAATTTAAATTTTGATATTTTCACTTCATTGGTTTATTCATCTTATAGTTTATTTCATCTTGGCTCCAATTTTAGCCAAGAATAACAAATTTGAAAGATTTGGGCATTAACTAGGTGCAAATGAAAATTGTGAGGGAAACTTTCGGCAGCCTAATTCAGCGTAATAGTTTCACTTGTGTTCACACACTCGTCCAATCAGTCGTTCTTCAAACGGCAACTGAAGTGACATTGCGTTGATTTTTTCGACTCTAAAATTTTTTAGCAGCATGTAACTATTATTTAGTTAACCTTTCCAATCACTACCGTTCACTGTTTCCTTACATTTCTTTTCCTTTCACATTTTTTCTGCTTTTTGCAATTTTCTTCTCTAATTATGATGCATCCCCACGCATCTCTACTCCTTAGGTGTGGGGCGCTTTGAGATAGCCACATTTAATCAAACCCAGTTTTTCACAATTTGCAGTTAAGATACTTAGTTCTCAAACTTTCTAAGGCAAATCCAATATAGGCACGCACACAGTTTTTTGTTTTTTATTGGCGGCGAAAGTTTAAGAAAATAGTAAATCGATATTTATGTTTGACTAACAGAAACGTGTGCGCATAAATGTACTTGAAAATATGTACGTACGAATGTATGCATATTTTCCTTTCACTTATAGCTTTAAAAGTTTACGCAAAAGCAATTGACATAGGATGCTGATATGCTGGTGATATCAACCCTAATAAACATTTGACAGCTTAAACATTATCATAAAACAAGCGCTTTTTGAATATTTGCTTTAAGTGGGCAGACAGGCATAGCCGAGTATGCTTAGGCATCGTATTTTTGCTGGTGGTCCGAAGCTACTAAATTCATTGTATACTCTGCGGATATGAAGCATAAAAATTATTATGGTTCTTTTTTTCTTGGATCTTGTTTTTTTGGTGCCTAAGTCGTCGTCTACTGCGTCGTGTGTTGTGCCCACTAAAACAATCTCTGCTCCTCTTCTGGGGAGAGACTCCCTTCCCGGAACTATTGTATTTTCTGCATTACTTCGGGAGGGCCCAGCACAACGTCCATAAAATGGACCAGACCTATTCACCCACGTCTGGGTCCACCATGCTTGTAGCCAGCTTCATGCTATAGGCTCCTCTTCTTATGTCTCTGACCTCGAAGTGCAAGTGGTCTCGTGTCATCGTTATTACCTCGGTTTTATATTTGGCGAACTCCGGGCCATGGTCCTTAAGCCAAAATAGGATCCTTGACAGCTTCCTCCTGGCATATAGGCGGTATATCGTCCGCGTATCCCACGAGATATATATCTTCTGGCATTTCTACACTCAGGTTCTCGTCGTAGCTCAGATTCCAGAGGTCCGCGTCGAGAATAGGTCGTTGGGCTGCGCCAGACGTTACCGCTTTAGTTTTCTGACCATCCGGTGTATCGTATAGAAGTTCACGTTCGCTTAGGTAGCTCTGGAGGATCGATAGCAGGCATGCAAGTATTCAAAACCTTTCTCGCAGTACTTTTACTATGTCTGCCCAGTGTAAGCTATTAAAGGCGTTTCGTATATCAAGCGATGATGCGCCGCGGATAAGAACGTCCGCATTGAGCGCGGTCTACGCTGCTTACCACCTCCTCTATTGCGCCAAGGGGCAATCTTCCACGTCGAAAACCTTATTTCCTTGCTAATAGTCCTTCTGCACTTTCAACAGATTCTGCTAACCTGCCCTGTAAAAGTTTTTCCAGCTATTTTCCAGCGAGCATCACGAGCGGTCGGGTTTCGGCCACAAGCTTGAGCTGGGTCAAGAGCTTTGTTCCTTTTGGGCCTTCTTGCCGCAGTTTTGAGCTATTCTTCAGTGAAGGGCGGAGGCATATCGTAATTTTCAGAATCTCCGTCCCCGCGCAGCAAAAGGTGTGTGGGAAACAGTTTGTCCACAATGTTGATTATGGCATCGCTGTCTAGATGTGGGACTACAGCGCTTGCATGTAGCCACCCCGTATACAAAAATATGTTTTCGTCAAAGCTTTCCATGTGTACAAAAATAGGTTTTCTTCATAACTTCTGCACGAGAAACTTAAAATTGCAATGTGTCAAACTCTCATAAATGGTTGCACAATTTGATACAAAATTTGGCCCTCATGTAATGCTTTGCAGCAACACAACTGATTTTTATTTGTGCATGTACAGGTATTTATATTTTGCTAATAAAAAAAACTAGCTCATGCCGTCAGACTTATCAATGATTTGGGCCCACCGTTGGATGCTTGTATACAAAGGAAGTACTGCGAAAACCATATAAAGTTGTTTGTGGTATTTTCACTGAATTAAGGATTTGGCCCTATGATTCACTACGGAGTAAAAGGAATAAATATATAAGTATATAATGAGTGTTCATTTTCATGGCACAGATACATAGGTTGAGAATAGAGTAGGTTTGTATTATTTAGCGTACGATAATATTTTTAGATGCTAAGGAGCATGGGAAATTTGAAATTTAGTACTTTTCTGCCGACCACCTTGAAATTTGAAATTTGAAAAAAGCGAGCAAGAAGCACCGAGAAAATGGTATCTTCTAAAACACGCAAGCTAAAACAGCCATTGTATCCAAAGCTTTGGAAAAGTGTAGATAGTCAAGGAGGAAAGGAGAGCTGTGACAGAGAGAAAGTGATAGAATAGAATAGAGACAGAGGCAGAGATAGCCAGTCCGGTGAGAATTTTCTAGATTCTTTGGCAAATCTGAAAATATCTCAAATAATACCGAGCATCAAGCAAAGATCTTCTCTACCAAATTTTAGAAGAAAGTTCCACAGGTTTCTGCTCGGGTTGTCACAAAACACTGCCGCGTTCTAGACTAGACCATCGCAGACCATCCATGGAAGCAAGAAATTGCTGATCCATAACCGCTGATCCAACTCATGATTCCTGTAGGACTGATTCCGATTATTGGCTCTGGCCGATCACTTTCATTTCTTAGATTTTTGTTTACCTAATTGGAAAGCGGCCGCCGTAGCCGAATGGGTTGGAATTCACAGAGAGGTCGTTGGTTCGAATCTCAGTGAAACATCAATATGAAGAAAAACATTTTTCTAATTGCGGTCGCCCCTCGGCAGGCAATGGCAAACCTCCGAGTGTATTTTTGCCATGGAAAAAATCCTCATAGAAATATCTGCCGTTCGGAGTCGGCTTGAAACTGTAGGTCCCTCCATTTGTGGAACAACATCAAGACGCATACCACAAATAGGAGGAGGAGCTCGGCCAAACGCCTAACAGAAGTGTACGCGCCAATTATTGTATTTATTTATTTTTTTTAATTAGATAAGCATGATTGCTGGCGGCAGATAGCTGGAACTTAAAAGCATTTACTTTTTCTTTTATTTTACCCACGTAAAGCAAATTATTGTCGGCCACTGCGGAGTTTTGACTTTAAAAAATATCAAATGAAACAAACCGCTCTCGAGAAAAAAACAATATTTGCGTCCCGTATTGTTTAGACATCTCAAGTTTTGTTCGAGTTATCATGCGCACTATTTGAGGCATGTAAAGCCAGGCATGAATGCTATTCCAATACAAACAACCGTTATGCGCAAAAGCACGCTCTAAGTACTTTCAATAGTTTCAATATTAGTTACGTAGTTAAGAAATTTCAATTAAATTCATTTTGATGACTATAGGGTTTTTTAATAAGTGGTGTTATTTTGATATTCAAAGAAAAATGCTATTTTTTAATATAAATGATCGAATATTTATTTCATTATAAAGAGGAAGGTATATCATTAATAGTGGAAAATAACATCAGGCAAATGACTACCACGACAATGCTTACAGGACAATATCCTTTTCATGAAATTTTCCATAACCGAATTGCGAAGTGGCTGCCCTGTGACCTCGATAGCCGCACGAATTCCATCTTTGAGGTCTTGAATCGACCCTGGGCTATCGGCGTAGACCTTATCTTTCACGTGGTTCCAAAGAAAAAAGTCACAAGGTGTTAAATTACAAGATCTCGGTGCCTAATTGTGATCACCTCTTCACGCGATAAAACGATCCGGAAACTTTTCCCGTAAAAGATCAAAGGTTTCGTTGCTTGTATGGCACGTAGCGCCGTCTTGTTGAAAATAAACATTGTCCAGATCAATACCATCCAATTCCGGCCATAAAAAATCGCTAATCATCTCTCGATAGCGCAATCCATTCACCTGTAACACCTGTTATTGGAAAACCCTTTATTATTATCAATTTGTTGCCATGAAAATAAAAAAAAACGACTTTGACCACTGTAGCATAAGTAAGTGAAACAGCTAAGCAAATAACATTCGGAAACTTTTATATACATTTTTTTATTTTAATTTTTGTTTCCTTTTTTCTGTTTGTTTTCTTTTTTTTATATTTACGCTCTCGTCTCCACCAAATGAATTGTGTAAATCAAATTATTAACGAGCCATCGATTTGTTTACGGCGAACTTTTATTTTTAGCACAAATATTGAATTTGACTGCATCGGAAAATTGTTCGTATGCATGACCGATTGAAATGTACAGTACGTACATATGTATGTATGCTTGTCATATCTGAAATGCGCAAACATTGTGTGGATATGTGGATTATGGCAAAAAGTGAGTACAGCCAAAAATGTGTAATGAAAAATTTTGCATGCGCCTGCGGAAGCGTTTCATTACAATGTCCGGTGTGGCCGGTGTGTTCATACAAATTAGTTATCGCTGCACTAATAAATATTTCACTATGATTCATATACAAATTTATTTCATTGTGGTAATTGAAGGAAAATGTTGACACTGCGGCGGAGGACGTCATTGGAGACATTGGCGAATAAAACAAATTGAGAAAAGTAAATGGTTTTTTTTTTGAACATTGCGCAAATTTTTTTTCCTCACTCGCTGACCAAACGAATAAAACTACGTGGGGGAATAAATAAAACACATTTGAGTGTTGGAAATAAACTGGCAAACGCTTTTTAATATATTCTTTAGCACGCCTAAGAGAATAAACATATGCTGCTATCTCCACTAGCTTCCAAAACTAAATGAATTACTTTCCAAACCGTAAACTCTTTTCGTCTACTTTCTGCGTTAGTCGCCTTGAAATTTTTCTACAAATCGATATCCCTGAAGTTTTATGTCAACTTCTCATCGTCATTTGTTCGCCTGTAAATGTTAACAAATTTAAAAGTTCCCCACCGTATTAACAAATTCCTACAATTTCCAATGAATGCATTTTAGACGAGTATTTCAACTCAACCAACCATAATTTGCCAAAATAGATGACAAAATGATTCTGCTACTCGACAATGCTTGAAAACTCGTCGAGGAAACTTAGCTGGCGCTTCAAAGGGATGTCCTACGCCACCCGCTTTATGCAGGAGAAATGTTTTCTTCCAACTAAGACTTGTTCCTCCCGATTATTTTAGACGCGCAACAATTCACTTCTTGAAAGATGCCGAAAATTGGGTAGCTTCTGAGACCTTGAAATTGAATTGAAATTTGAAAAGGTCGGGCCAAGGAGTACCAGGAGATTTGGTGGCTATTTTAAGCTCAGGAAAGAGGGTAGATAGTCAAGAAGGGAAGGAGAAAAGTATCAGAGAAAGAGATAGGAAAGAATAGAAAGAGAGATGGAGATAGTTAGTCCTGTGAGAATTTCCCAGATTCTTTGGCAAATCTGTAAATATCGTCCAGTTTTAGAGAACGAATATTACTCATTCTAACGACATCGGAACCCAAAACTCGTAGCCGTGCTCTAGCAAAGACAGGATACTCACAGATAAAATGCTCAGTGCTATACGCCTCCTCCAAGCACGACAGGACATTGGGTCCTCAATGATTTTCCGAGACCTTAGCTCGGACGTTTGCCATTAACCCCCGAGCGGCCACACCTACCAAAATACTCCACCTTATAAACCAAATCCCCACAATCAGGTACTGAACCTCCGGATTCCAGGGCATATAGCAAGTACCGAAAATGAAATGGCGGATACATTAGCCAATAAAATAGCGGCCGCCCAAGAGCCATTTTATCGCATAGGTAAGGGTAACTTTTCCTATCTTGCCTAGCACTGATACAAGCTAACGCAACACCTCACACAAATCAACCAAAATATAACGGTAACCTAACACTCCACACGCGCAACCAAAAAGTTATTGAGGAAATGCCAGAGCCGCGATTGGCGTTTGCGTGGGAAGCGCCTGCTCAGCAAAGTACAGATCAAGTTGCAAGCGCACGAGCTTAGCTTTTAGTCTTAGAATTAAACTAATTTGTAAGTTCAGTTGTAAAATCTCAAACAACCAATAAAGACCGGTCTCGTCCGGAACCATTTTTGTGTTAGCCACCGTAGCCGGGTAGTTTAACTTGTGTAACGGCACAAACACCTCTAAACCCATGAGCGAGGCACAATAGATTTTTCAGCTCCCAATGCTAAAACCTTTCATTATAAAAATTTATAATAACCAAAATCCTCGATAACCTAAGCCACACAACATTTTTATCGAATCTATCCGTAAATTTGATCCATTTAGTAACCAAATACCTAAAATGCACCAACATATTCGACCAGATATATAGAATTCCAAACGTAACTATCAGGTCAGTCCATAAGTTCGTGCGTTTTTTAAAGGTGGTTTTAATATTAATAAAAAAGATGTTTATAGTATTTATTAATCAATAATATATTTTCCTTTATTACACTGTGTGACAAAAAAAAAATATTAAATATACTTTTATGGAGACACAAACTTATGGCTATAGAAAAACTAAACAAAATGGTATAGGAGAAATTTCCAATACACCCCCAAAATCTCATTTTATGGCCATAAAACCGTTTTTCAGTAGGTTGATGGGAATAATCACTCCTAACTTCGCCAATTTCCATCCGATTTCGAATTTGTTTTTTTAGTTCGAAAGAACAAAAACAAGCCTTTTTGACAGTGCATTGACAATTTTTCTGAAATGACAGCTGACGAGACTGTAGGCGGAAGTATTTGGATTTTTTTTATTTTTTCTCTATTTTTTCAACTTTGACATAATTTTTACGATATTATCCGATATTGAGGATTTTTTTTAGTACACTACTGTTATAGTAAATTTAATTTTGCGTCGAATGAACTATATTTGGCTGTAATTGAATTAAAATTAATAGAGTTGTGTGAGTTTTAAGATTCTATTTTTTTTTTTTACTAATTTGGTGGCCATAGTTTTAAGTACCTCATAGTTACCTTGTCAATTTTTTTTACAAAATAAGCAGTAAAAATAAATAAAATAACCTACCAAAGCGCTAGCATACGTACTCACATAATACCTTGATCAAAAAGTTCCCAAAACAACCTCCAGGTGACGCTCTAAGTGAACTGATTTGAGCTCTGTCTTTTTTTTATTAGGTTGCCAAATGTTCTACAAAAATTTGATTGCCATGGCGTGACATGCTGTTTAAACCGACTAAACCTACCTCTGCACGTGCTTTCGATTTTGAGTTTTATTTTGTATGGTTTTAAAAATGGGTTTGAAGTTGCAACAACGAGTTTTTATTATATTACATTTTGCGTTAATCATGGATTCAATGATGCGAACTCCTCACAAATGTTAGGAAACTGTTTCGGAAATGATATCTAAAGAAAACAGCCATTTACGAGCGGCATGAACGCTTCAGAAGAGATCGTGGGCCCAACGAGGATGACAAACATAGTGACAGGCCGTCGACATGGAAAACTGATGAAAACATCAATAAAGTGAAAGAAAAGCAGATCAGAACCGCAAATTTGGACCATTAGGACATTGTAAGTAGTTAATGATCTGAGTTTGTGCGTGTTGGTTCCAAAGGACCTGAATTTCATGCAAAAAAGGGACCGCGTTGATATCGCTAAAGACATGATTTCCAAGGCTGAATCCGACCCACCATTCATCAAACGCATCATTACTGGAAACAAGACGTGAGATTATGAGTACGACACGCAATCCAGATATCAGGCGGGTGAGGGGAGAGTTTCGAATGAATCAAGCCAAAAAAATACCACATCTCTTTAAATCAAAAAAGAAAGCGATGCTCATAGTTTTTATAGTATCGAATTTTCACTAGAAGGTCAGATCAGTTCACTTAATAAAGAAGTAGTTGTGCGTTATGAGACGTTTACGAAAAGCAATTCGCCACAAAAGAAAGGAGTTAGTTGGAAACAACTCATGGATTTTGCGCCATGATAACGCACCATCGCACAGTGTCATAATTATCCGTGAATTTTTGACCAAGAACGAAACGAATACCAACTAACAGCCATCGAATTCACCTGATATGGCTCCCTGTGATTTTCTTCCGTTTTATAGAGTCCACTACTCGGAACGTATTTTAACAGCCACAAGAAAGTAATGGAAAAATCGAAGACGCCTCTGATGGCTATTCCAAATTTTTTTCTTCCTTGTTCATTCCTCTCAGGGGCATATTGCTTCGACAGGACTTGTGTTGCGTTTGTTCCGTTAATCTATTTGATTTCTAGCAGGGTAGGTGATCAGCCCTAAGTAGTGGGAATGCCCATCTGTCGTTGCTTAGGAACAACACCTTCTTGCTGCTTGGAGCGCCATTTTTCTAGCAGAAGGATCACTCAGATGGTTAAGGACTTCGCTGAAGTGGTGTGTCTGCGCTATTACTGCGGATGCCCGCTTCCTCTTGCTGGCGGTACTGATGCGATGTGTAACTGTAATACAGTTCCAGAAATATTTAGAGAGCTGGATCAAACACTGGCATAAATGCCTTGCAGTTGATGGGAGGTACTTTGAAGACGATCGTATCACTTTTGAGATATAAATTTGTATTTTGAGTTTTTTTAACATATTCCAAAACTTTTTCGTCAAGTTGGTATTACACCAGTTTGCTAGTAAAAGATTGTTAGATATGATCGCCATTTTCACTACCATATAATTTTTTTCAATGTATCGCAAAATTTGTGTGCATTTTGTCACACTGTGCCATGAACACCTACTTAAATGCGCCCCTAGTATTTTCTACTTTGTCAATACTTCATCCAAGTACAAAGTCTTAAATTTTACTTTACAACTTTTCTTTTGTCAATAAGCCGAATATTTTACGCGAATTTTTTACTACCCATTCGAAATTCATGCAATATTGCTTAAGTGTCGTTTAAGCTGCCTGCAACTTTCCCAATTAAAAATTTCCGGAATATTTCCGAAATGATTGTATAACACACTTCACTTGTATGAGTGCTCCAACGCCGATGCACTTCAGCAATAAAATGTTCAATGCATGTAGTCCACGTAGCACACGTTGGGAAAGTAAAGTTTTTTTTAGAACTTTTCACTTTTTTCTGTTTTTCCTTTTTCCTTCACTGTGAATCGAACGATTGCCATGCACTTTCCATTTCCAATCAATTTCTATATGCAAGCAGATACTCCATCATATTTGCTGAATGGAGTTCGTTCATTCGTTCATCGTCTTTTCAGTAAAGTTTTTTTTGTTGCACGTTTGTTTTGGTTCTTTATCCGCCCCAGTCAAGTGGAATCGACCGACTCAAACAGAAAAAGAGAAGATGTAATATATCGGAAGCCACAATGCAATCGAGAAATGGGAACAAGACAGTGCAGAGGAGTTACAGCAACAACAACAATAACAACAACAACAAGTTACATGACGATTGAAGGTGAAATGCAGAGGACCAATGTTGCGACTGTGTTGTATAGACTGTGGAGTTGGTGATGGGCAAAGAAGTTTTGCAGTGCCTCCTGCAACAGCTGGCTTGCTGGCTGACTGGTTTTTGTGCCCTACACCCACCATGTCGCACACAAACATGAAGAAGTGTACAAAAACCAAAAAGCAGACAAAAACAAAGCTATACGATGGCAAAACGCCTTCGGTTGGAGTGCAACGGCGTGGTAAGGCAAGCGCCGCGCATAAGGAAACGAATGGCTGCGAACGCCTCCTTCGGATGGCATAAACAGTATGCCGACGAGCGAGGGATGGTATTTAGATGTTTGTGGTGCTATGCAAGCAATGGAGTGGTGCGGTGAGGACTTGCTGCGTTTGCGAGATTCATCGTGGCGAGCGACGGAGGAATCAGTTCAGTTTGATTCTGTTCGGTTGAGTTGAGTTCAGTTGCAGTTTGTTGTCGCGTCGGAGAGCACATACCAAAAAGTTTCGGCAATCAAAAACGGATGAAAATTTTTGAATTTTTTTTTTTTGGATAAATTTTATTACGCCAAAAAAAGAAGAATTCGACGTGTGAATGAGAAATGAAAAATAAAAATATATATAAATATAACGGAAAATAGTATTACTGATATGCAAATAAGCGGAATATAAACGCACATCGAAACGTAGCACAAACACACACACACATACACACCTATACGTATATACATACAAATATAAACTCAACTAAAATAAACGCATCAAATGGCAGCCATACAAATCTAATTACCGAATATTAAATAAAAATATATAAATAAATATTCGAAAGCACAAAAAAATCAATGACATGCACCAAAATGTTAAACACAACAAAAAACACCGAAAAGCAGCGACAATAAGTAGTAAATTTAACAGAAAAACAGCTTCAAAAATTGTTAAAAAAGGTATATCAAAATTCCATTTGAATATGGAGAGGCAAATTAAAAAACTTTGAAATCAATGTTCGAAAGTAAACAGTTGTGAATTGAAATATTATATTTGTAATGTTCAAAGAAATTTTTAGTTGGCAAAATATACAGAATTAACATTAAATGAAATTTGTTGAAAGAAAATGAAGTGTAAAGCAGCAAATCGAAATAAACTGATTTGAAAAATAGTATAATAATTAAATGCAAAATTAATTAATTTTAAATATGAAAACTAAGTATAATAAGAATATAATACAATATAATATAAAAATCTAATATGAAAAATAACTGTATAAAAATAAATAATAAATATAATAATATAATAAATGTAAAACTGAATACTTAAGAGAAAAATAAATTACAACACCGTGAGGCAGTAAAAATTATTAAGAAAAAATTTCTATTTTTTTTGTTCTTAATTTTCAAGCGTGTAAAACTACAGATTTCAAATATTAATGCTGCATACTCAGGTTTTCATTTTCTTAACAATTGAATTTTTTAAAACTTTTTAAAAATTCAACGGAGACATTTTTGAAAAAATGGTTTCAAATACTTCTCAAACGAAAAATAATATATCCAGCTATTTAAGCAAAATGTTTGTGCACTTCGCCAGAACAATGAAAAATTGAAAAATTGTATACTTAAATAATCATAAAATTTTTTCATGAGTTATTTTGAAAGAAATATATATTGAATCTATATAAATATATGTAATAATACACGCCTCAAGTTTGTTCTTCTGGCTGTTTTATAAAAACGTAAAAAAATAGTTCAGGTTTGCTCTATTACATAGGTGGATGAAATAAAGTATACGCCATGAAGGCCTCTGTTCACATTTTCCCTTTTGGAATTTAAAATTCCTTTGTAAAACTGACTTGATAAAAAAATAAACAAACGGTGTATGCAGCATTACCAAGCAAAATCTATGGTTTCACATGCATACGGAAATATTCCTGAATAACAAAAAAAACGATTTCTGTTGCACAGTGTAATACGTATTGAAGAGTGGAAGAACTTTGTATAACTCGTGCACGCCTTAGCTTTCAAAACGTAATAGTGGTAGACAAATAAAAAAGAAATATTTTGCCCGCTTGAAGCACGTAACGCCCTTTTCCAAAGTTTTTTTTTGTTTTTTTTTTGTTTATTTTATTTTTTTTTTTTTTTTGTAATCGCACAATTTTTTTTCTATAATATCATTACTCGATCTAAGAATACGCATTTTTTTCGTTAGTTGCAGAAATATCGTTATTTCGACTACTTTGAAAATAACGGTTACATGTAAGGTAGGTGTGGTTAATTGATTGATTTCGTCTGTATCAAATGATGCCTTACTGCATTTTGATAGTAACTTGCATACTAGGTTTCATTAATTTATCTCAAATTTTACTTAGTTATCCCTTGCACTGACTGGAAGGCAGCGATTCAAAGTTTTAATTGTTGAGAAAATTGTTTGTCACATTGGCATAATTGGCAGAATTTAATAAAAAATGTTCATAGTTACACATATTTTGCCCGACGTAGACGAATGTGTTGGTGCGTGACTACCATACGGAAGTGCATGTGTTCGAATCTCCAGGCATAAAACATCAAATGATATAAAAATTCAGGCAATGGCAAACCTACAAGCCATGAAAAAGTGTCTCACAAAAAATCATCTGCCGATCGGAGGCGGCTTAAAACTGTAGGCTCAGCCATTTGTGAAACAACATCGAGATACACGCCACAAATTGATGGAGAAACTTGGCCAAAGACCTAATAAAGGATGTACGCGCCAAGTATATAACCATATATATATAAATATTTACTCCAACTAGGCCTGTGCCACGCCCATTTTCTTAAGATTTGAAGCAATCTTATTTCTTTCTCTGCCATCATACTGCGTAACAAATCTGAGCATTTGAGAGGTGTGATGACAGGTCGTTTGCATTTAATTGTGAATATCTTTATGGGAATAAAAAAAAATATATGTAATATTTAAAGGTGATACAAAAATAATATAAAGTTTTTTTCATAATATACAGTGAAAAGCAGGCACGACTTTAATTGATTTAACAAATAAATGAATCAAACAACTAGCCAAATAAAAATAAATGAAAATAGTCAATCAAAATATTAAAAGTGCTAAGAAATAATGCTTATTAATGAAATATAATTCAAAACTTATATTTTCTATTCTCTTCTTCTTCTTGATTGGCGGAGTTTAATAAAGAGCGCCATTTAGTAAGCCTTCACTAATGACATTTTCAGCAATTCAACCCAAGTGAGCGTGGGCGTATGAGTAACATAAATTCCAAGGCGCATTAGCTCTATAAGAATTCGTCGCGCGATATGCGCGAGTAGATCATTTTGAACCCAAGCAGAAGTAAGCAACTTTCATTAACTCTCAAATTCCAGTATCCCTATCTTTATGTCTTTCCGAGCACAAATTTGAAATGCATTGCTAGGTTCAAGTAAATTTGTGCGATAATAAAAACTCAGACTACAGAAACACTATGATAATCTTAGACTTACAAAAGATGTTATGCATTAATACTAATTTTTCATATTGCAAGACCCAGTGGCATTAATTGTAAACTTAAATATACTTGTACAGTAGGCAGTATTGCTTAGAAGTAGACCGAAATATAAATTCAAATAAAATGCAAATAAAAAAAAAATTGGCCACTGATTCTGAATTTTCAAATACCTTAATTTTTTCCTGTTTTTTGAATTTACTTTATTTCTGTTAAATATAAAACTTTAACAATTTTTTTTTTAAACATAAAACTTTAACAATTTTTAAATTAAGCATAATTTTTTTCGAGAAAAAACCGCTAATACATTGAACTTTAAGAACAAAAATTTTTGGATTTTCTTCCACTTCAGCAGAAAGATTTCTTCAATAACTACCAAAACCCAAAAACAATTAAGTAAAATGTTTCTTATGGAAACTAACTGCATAGCGCGCGTGGCACAACTATTATGAGTCTTTGACCACTAGGGAAGCATGCTGCAAAATCATGCAATGCAATAGGACCAGCTCGCTGCTGTGGCTTCACGATATTGATATTGAAGAAACTGTCCAACTCCTTTGATATAGGGTTCTGGTGAAGACTAGACTTGACTAAAAATACGAAACAAAAAGACTGCAAATTGGTGGATTAATCAGGCTATGGTCGAATAAAGATATTAGCTATTCACGGCTCCTGAGCTGCTGCTTGGGGAGCATTGCATGGCAATTATTAAAGAGTGGAAAGTAACTAAAAATCTTAGAAATCTAATTAAAATTAGAGCTTTCAAAGTGTAGAAGTTTCAAACAAAGAATTAGCATCTGAAGACTAAAAAACTAGCAATAATAAGGAATAAGTTTATAATAATTAAAAGTAATTCAAATATAAACCTTTAAAAGAACTCATTTTGTTTTAAAACTTGTTTTTTAATTGATTGAAATGGTTGTAATTGTTTGAATTGAATGTAATGGTTGGTACTTCAAATAAGTACCTTAAAAATTGTCCATTTTGTTCAAAAACTCGTTCCTTAATTAATTGAAATGCTTCTCTAAAAATATTTTTGGAAAAATTTAAAGATTAAACTTAATTAATTTTAAAACTTTAAAATTTATAAATAAATGAATAGTAAGCAATTATAACTTTTATAAGAACAAACTAACCGGAAGAAAAAAATTCTATAAATCTTAATATATACATATATCACGAATATTTGCGAACTATAAGTAAAAATATCAGCGAGCAAAAAAGTATTTTAATTTTTTATTATTTATTTTTATTATTCATTTTTATTTTTTTTAGAAAGTAAAATATGTGAAAATGCGAACTTATTCATTTATTTCAATTTAATTATGCTAGACTGTTTAAAAATGGACTGTATTAAAAAAAATTTTTTCCTAAAAATTCAAAAACGCGACAAAAAAGAAATGTTAATAGTTAAAAATAAAAAAAAAAATTGTAATTCATAACATAACAGACATTTAAAAAGAGTTTTAGGCTACAAAATGAATATTTTTTAACTATAAATTGTTAACTGGAAATAATAAACAATAAAAAAAATAATAAAAACTTGTTACAAAAACAAATTTTAATAATTAAAAAATTTAGAATTGATAAAATTCATAAATAAAAAGAAATGTTTTAGGCAGCAAAACTTTTTTTTTAATTATAAGTAATAAATACTAAATCATAAGTAATAAATAACGAAACATAAATAAAACATAATATGTAATAATTATTAAAAACAAAAAAAAAACTGGTAATAAATAATTAATACTAAATAATTGATAATTAATAATAATAATTAAAAACAAAAATATTATAAAATTTTATCAATAATAAAATACAAAAAAAATTAAAAAAAGGTTTCAGTTAACGAAATTAGTATTTCTGTTGTCAATTATAAATAATAAAAAAAATGATGCCGAAAAATTTGAATAATAATAAAAAAAATAGAATTTGACCAATAGTAAAATAAAAAAAAGGGTTAAAAAAAGATTTTAGGCAACAAAAATAGTATTTTTTAACTTATAAGGAATATATTATAAATAATAAACAGTAAATAATAAAAAATAAATAATAATTAACAAATGGTAAATAATAAACAACAAATAAATCTAATAAAAAATTATTGCCAGAAATATTAAAAATATTTTCAGAATTGATCAGTAATAAAATTCAAAAATTAAAAAAGAGTTTTTAGGCAACAAAATTAGTAGTTTTTAACTTATAAGTAATATATTATATATAATAAATAATGAATAATAAATAAGAAATGAAAATAATGAAAACTTATTGGAAAATTTTTTTAAAGTATTATAATAATTGATCAGTAACAAAATACAAAACTTAAAAAGAGGCATTAAAAAAAATGTTGGGAGGTTGAATTAGTTTTAAAGGTGACACACAGATGGCGCTATTTATCACTTTATCGCGTTGGCAATACTGAATATATATTCATGACAAAGCCTCATCCCTAGGCTTTGTTTATCAGTATCTGTCATTTCGCTGAAGTATAAACAACGTAGTGTTTTCCTGCTCCGAGTATGTCAACTTTCGTGCCGTCGAAACGCAATTTGCGGGAAGCTTTGCTTTTCTGCTTCAATTTGAAAAAAAATACAGCCCAAGCCCGTGAATTGCTGCAGGAGGCCTACCCAGACCATACTCCGTCGATTTCAACATGTGAGTACTGGTTTCGACGATTCAAAAGTGGTGATTTTCACACCGAAGACAAGGAGCGTCTTGGCCAGCCCAAAAAGTTCGAGGACGCGGAATTGGGGGAATTGGTAAACGAGGACTCGTGCCAAACCCAAGAAGACCTTGCTGAATCATTGGGCGTTGATAAATCAACCGTTTGCAAGCGTCTAAAAGCGATGGGAATGATCCAAAAGCAAGGACATTGGGTCCCGTACGAGTTGAAGCTGCGCGACGTCGAACGGCGATTTTTTACGTGCGAATTGCTGATCGAGCGACAAAATCGGAAGGGTTTTTTGCATCGGGTGGTGACTGGCGACGAAAAATGGATCCACTACGATAACCCAAAACGCAAAAAATCATGGGGTTTGCCCGGCCACGCATCAACGTCGACGGCCAAGCAGAATATTCACGGCAAGAAAATCATGCTCTGCATTTGGTGGGATCAGGTCGGCGTCGTATATTTTGAGCTGCTCCAACCGGGCGAAACAATCACGGGGGATCGTTACCGACTGCAATTGATGCGTTTAAGCCGGGCATTGAAAGAAAAACGGCCGGAAACGGTAAAAAGGCACGACAAGGTTATTTTGCAACATGACAACGCTCGGCCGCATGTTGCTCAACCTGTCAAAAAATACCTTGGAACGCTTGGCTGGGAAGTGTTACCCCACCCGCCGTATAGTCCAGACATAGCTCCCTCCGATTATCATTTCTTCCGGCATATGAGTCTCGATTTGGCGGACCAGCGGTTCTCCTCGTACGAGGCTACCAAAATATGGGTTGAGTCATGGATAGCCAAGCAGCGGCCAGAATTTTGGAGAAACGGCATCCGGAAATTGCCCGAAAGATGGGCGAAAGTTGTAGCTAGCGATGACCAATACTTCGAATAAAATATTTTGTACCGTTTTTTCACAATAAAGCCCCAAATCTTCGAAAAAAACCTTTAAAACTAATTCAACCTCCCATATTATAAATAATAAATAATAAATAATAAATAATAAATATTAGATAATAAATAATAAATAATAAATAATAAATAATAAATAACAAATAAAAATAATAAAAAAATTTTGCAAACAAATTTAAAAATAGTTTTTAAAAATATTATAGGTGCGCAACAAAGTTCTCGCTGTTTTTTTGATGAAAATACAACTTTATTCTGAAAAAAATGGTAACAAGTGAACCATTGAAAGTATTGCCCATCGTTGGCTACTACTTTTTCCCACCTTTCTGGTAGAACTCGCATACCGTCGCTAAAATCACCGTCTTTGAAGCGACGGAACCAATCTCTGCACGTTGCTTCACTTAAAGCAGCATCTCCATAAACTTTTTGTAGCTCTCGATGCGCTTCAGGCGCCGTTTTTTCAAATGAAAGAGGAAAATCCACACTTCCCGCAAATGACGATTATTCGGCACAAAATCAGACATTTTCACAAAATCAAAAGTATATGAAACCGAATCACTGATGAGCCGAAACAGTTTGTTTACCATATGTCTAAGCTCAGTTTATGACGTTTAGGTTATGTTAGAATCGACTAGCACACACTGCTAGCGGCATCTATTGACAAACAGCGGGAAGTTAGTTGCGCGCCTGTATAGTAATTGATCAGTAATAGAAAACAAAAATTAAAAAAGGAGTTTTTAGACAACAAAATATATTTTTTTAGTAAATAATAAAAAATTTTGTAGTAATTTATTAATAACAAAATACAAAAAATTTAAAAAAGTTTGTAGATAACATTGATGTGATTTACATAAAGAATTGCAAATTTTTCGCATTAATTAATTAAGAGTGCATTTATTAACATAATAACGTATTTTAATATCAAAATCTAGATTTTATCAAATAAAACAAAAATAAAAAAGTAAATAAATTTGACTTAAACACGAAGAAATCACGAACAATTTAAAGAGACTACTTTGAATACAAAAATCTATTTGCCAAAAAGAGCGAAAAAATATACCAGGTTTCTTATAAATAAAACCTTCATACAAATCTGTAATAAAGTCATTATTTTAGAAAAAATCGGATCGTATACCTTCACTAAATCGGAACAATCCATATAATTGCATTTCAACGAGACTTTCAACATATCAAAAGCAGCAAAAGCGCAAAGCAGATAAGAAGACAAGAAGAGGAGAGAAGAGAGAAGATAGGACAAATAGCAATTAATTGCAGCAATTTAACACATAAGGACACTTTACAACAACTTTAGCAGCGAATACTAATAACAGCGAAAACTAATAACAGCGAAAACTTTTGATGGCAAAAACAACAAAAATGTCAACAACTTAAACAATAAGATGGTACTATAGCAAACAACAATAACAACAATAATCGCAGTAATCATAGTAACAGCAATTTGAAATCAAACAACGACTACTTTTAATCCTTCAAAGCACACACACACACGCACCCATGCACCCATGCACACATACTTTCGCAAAGCAAACAAACGCACTTAACAGCCAACACTAAAACAATTTACGCCACCGACCACACCCGCACGCACGTACGCATATACACAAGCACACACACACAGACACATACAAAGTAAGGAAACAAGCATAACAGCTGGCTGGGTTGGTGTGCGAGTGCATTTTAACAACAAACTTATTCGTTGGTTCGCAAAGTCGCGCTAAGCGCGTCAAACAACCGCAAAACTGGAGGAGACCGGCGGTAGCGCGATGAGTTCAAAAGTCAGTTCGTTGGAGGAGAAAGTGAAACTCCCGCCAACGGAGACGATAAGCCGGTGTTATCAGCCACCAGGCAAGAATCGTAAAGTCATCCGTATACTTACGGTGGCGGTGTATGTGCTATGCGTCTCGTTGGCGGCGATTATGTTGTCGCTGTACTACATCTTCATTTGGGATCCAACCATTAGACCCTTTGTCACTAAGGGCAACCAATGTGGTAAGCCAGTGGAAATTTATAACATGCAAGTACAATTTGTCCGCAACACTTTGTAACTCTACTTTTCTGGGTTGGGTGAGTGAATGCGAATGTGCATGTGAATGTGTCTGTATGTATATTGGTTATAACATGATTTCCGAACAAAGGATTTCATTTACGCGTCTAAAATGTGTAAGTAATGAGAAGTGGGTCGCACAGTGATGCAAAGTGAACTAATTTATTTGATAAGAAAACGAAGAGTTGAACGAACACAAAATAAGATAAGAAAACTATAGGCTATAAAAATTGGATATGAAAGAGCAGAGAGACATTATCGCAGTCGCGAAATATTCCTTCAACTTCCGCTGGTAGCCAAATTTCTAAGGATCAACTGTGGAAGATTCGAAAAGTTTCAATCCATTTTTTGCCATTACTGGATATTCGCATAAAATGTGCTCAGGATACCCAATGTATTCAGAATGAAGCTAGCACTCCATGCGAGTAGACAGACTAACCGGCCCATGTGTAAATGTAGAGGACCGTTAACCTGTAAGTAAACAAAAGTCATCTAACAATTTTCTACCCCATTAAATGGTAACCCATGAAGGGAGAGTTATGGTTGGATGAAAATATTGAAGTATCGTTGTGATAAAAGTAGGTTAGGTTAAGTGAAATGCGTTTGAATCTAAAATACACTCTTCAAAAACAGTTTTAGAATGTTTTAAACTTCTAAATGACGTATCTAAGTGCTACAAAGTGCACCTTATTTGGGTGCCAGGCCACAGGAATATAACAGGGAAGTACAAGGCGGATGCACATGCTCGAACCGGTACAACGCGCGATCTCCAACCGGATAAGGCGCTGATACCCATACCTATAGCCACTTGTAAATTATTTATAAACAGGGAAACCATCAAAAAGGTAAATACAAGCTGGCAATACCTCACAACCTGCGAACTAAGCAGACAGACATGGCCGAATTGGAACAGCGATCGATCGAAAATCTTGTTAAAATTTAACAGAGAAGCTATAAGAAAAATGAGAGGATAATAACTGGTCATTGTTTAATAGGCAGCCATGCTAGAAGGTTAGGACTCCCGTACTTCGATTTCTGTAAACGCTGTCTTAATACAGAAGAAGAGGAAACAGTCAGACACCTTTTATGTGAGTGTGAAAGCTTAGCTATGAGGAGGCTACGTACTCTTGATACAGCATTTTTAACCGATGTAGCGACATAGCGCATCTTAAAGTAATGAAACTGCTCGTTTATTAAAGCTACCGGACGGTTTGAAAAGGAACACGTAGGGTAAGGATAAGCTCCAGTGGTATCACAATGGACCTGCGAAAGGTCTAAGTATGTCGCTACGACAACCACCTAACCTACCTTCCTACCTACCTAGGTGAAATGGCTCTCCTTGGACGATGGTAGGCTAGTTGGCGGCCCCTGTGATATCACCGGAATTAGCTTGTCCTTACTTTACTTGGCCCTATCGAAACTTATACTACCAAGTTTGTGATTCGCAACATCCGCAATGTTGTCCACAAAAGCGAGACCGAGCAATCTCAACCGTCTTCTACGCAGAACTATGCAACCGCATAGGTGTTCGACTACCACTTCCTCTTCTATATCCTGACAGCTTCTACAAAACTCATTGGATGGCGCCCTTAATCTACTAGCATGTCTTCCTATTAGACAGTACCCAGATAAGATACCGACTACGATTCTTCGATCTCTCCTCTATTTAGTTTAAGTCGGCTCTTAGTGTGACTTATGTTCAATTCGGGCCACGTTTGTCTACTAATGCAGGTGTTTAACTGTCTTCAGTTGGAATTAGCAACACTAATGGTGTGTCTGTCTGTTTACATGTTGCCAAAGGCATGAGTATGTCGACCTTGTCCTGACTAATTTGGAGCGATAAGTCCAATCTAGCTAGCTCACCTACCTTACGGGTACTTTTAATGTCCTGGCACCCAAAGTAGATTCATAGAAAAATACCCTGCAAGTATTTCTAATAATTTGTAGCACTCTTTTACTGTCCCAGACGAGTGTTGATAGGGGCGATTTGAGAGCTGCCTGACTATCGGAGTAAATGAAGATTTCTCTAAAGGTTACTACGTTTTTATTTAGCACTAAAGGATTTCTGAGATCGCCAAGATTTCGGCTTCGAGTACGCTGCAATGATCAGGCAAGAGAATTGATATATTGGTGGCTATAGTTTTCGAATATACACCAGCTGCCACTTGAGCATTGAGTTTTTTGAGCCATCAGTATTCAGTTTTCATAATTTACTACACCATTTTCCCAGACCTCTCTGGAAGGAGAATGGGTTGTACCTATAAGGCCTGTAAGATAAAAGTTTGAAAGGAAGAGTTTAAATTGAAATTATTTATCTAAAGGAGTTTCTTCTGTCATTTATATATTACAAACTTGCAATTTTTTATTTCATTATTTTGATGGTAGTTCTTTATTTTGATGGTAGTTCGTCGATACTTCGGGCTAATCTATGATATATAACGACCAAGGGTTATGTCCTGTAAGAAATTTCAAGCAGTATTCCCCTTCATTATTTTTCTATTATATTGGCCTTGAAAAATTACTTCAAAGTCATGGCCATGAAAGAGTAAACATTTGCTTTCGCTTCTTCTAGTTTTCCTTGACCCACTTTCAAGTTTTACCGACAAGAATGTGACTACCCTGGCCATCAATAGTACTAGGCTTCTTGCATAGAAGAAAGCCTAAAACTAAGCAGAACCGGATAGGTTTTGCTCGAACTAATGAGTTCAAGTGTAAGCTTCAATTCGTGTTAGCTTCTTATGCAAAGTTGCAAGGCGATGAGTTATGATGAACTTATAAAATACATTCAAACCAGATTTTATGCATATAATTAGAAGTATCATAACTAGCGCGTATACCCTATGATCAAAAAGTACCGGGAATGTTTAATTGACTGGTTTCATCGATTGCCAAGGCGTAGTGCACCATGAGTATCTTAAATCGGGCCAGACAGTCAATAAAACACAATTCTTGGATTTTGCATGATGATAACGCGTCATCGCACCGAGCTCAAATTGTGCAAGCACCGTATTCACCTGATATGGCCCCGCGCGACTTCTTTTTGTTGAAGTTGACACTTCGTGGAAGGAGACTTCAGTCGATAGAGGAGATCAAAGAGAATGCGACGAAGGAGCTGAAGGCCATCCCTTCGTCGGCCTACCAAGGATGCATGGAGGACTGGGCTAAACGTTGTCTCATGTGTGTTGCTTCAGACGGGTCATATTTTGAAGGAGATGAAATAAATTTGCCTGAAATTTAACTCTGTTTTATTTTATTTAAACATTCCCGGTACTTTCTGATCATAGGGTATATCTGTTAGATGTTCCCCCTATGATGTTTTTTCCATAAGTGGAGTAAACCATCATATTGACCAACTCATATTGGACTTCGAACGCGCATGAAAAAGCAACATTCCAGCCAAAGCATGAACAAAAAAATGTATCGGTATCAGTAGATCGGAAAGTTGCACGGGAGAGTAAAATTCTTCAAAATATGCGAGTTTGATGTTGTATTAATCTTTAGTCAACTCCGTTGCTCTTTCGAGAATTTTACTACGCATACCTTTTCGGCGAACGGTATACGCTTCAAAACCACAATGACCAAATTTTTCGTGTACCGAAAATAGAAATATTAGCTTGGATTGCATGCCATGCCACACAGCCTATCAGAAAATTGAACAACTCTGTGCAAAATATTAAGTATAGCGGCGCCGTTGATATTTCAGGACTTTTCATGGGTAACACAGTAAAATACAACTGCGATCTCAGCACTAACACTCAAATAGGTTTAATAATTATATTCGACGGCTCGTTAAGCTCGGAAATCGGTGCTGCACTTTGAAGCCGTCTAATCTCTTTGTGAGGCTCACTGAGGGATAAGTTGTTATGCCGTTAATTTAAAAATAGTTGCAGCTCGTAAAGCACATATCGGCCGGGAAGCTTAACTTAAGCTTTCTGATAACCTCATATAACAGCTTTGGTGCATAACATACCTCTGTAGAGCCCAATAGGAGATGCTTCGGCACTTCAAGTAAGAGACGCTTCGGGCTCACTTCTTCTTTAGAGTCATCGGATTTTCAATTGAAATAAAAAAATGAAAATTCAAATTGATTATTAATGACAATTTTAAATGACTCGCGACTTGCTGGAGTACTTCGGTCGGTATCTCGAAAATAACTTTAGTAGTAGTGGCTTCCAATGCCTCAATCGATGCTGGTTTATCCACAAAGACCTTATATACCCCACAAATAAGAGTTCAAAGGAGTGATATCACACGATCTTGGTGGTCAATCCAATGGTCCGAGATGAGAGATAAATTGCTCACCGAAACAGCGGCACAGTAAGTACTATACATTGTCTACGTACGCCTGTACATGGCGTATTTATCACGGCGCGATAGCGTTCACCATTCATTGTTACATTGGTGCCAGACTCGTCTTTGAAGAAATATGGGCCGATGATTCCTAAAGCCCATTGGTTGTTTTCAATAGAAGTAATGGCTGTGCTTAAATGGCTTCGGGTTGCTCTTCATACGGCAATTTTCCTTATGCCAAAAATGGGTCTCATCGCTGAACACCATAAGTTGGCTTGAGTGTGCGATGAAAACTTTTCACAGATCGGCGATTTTCGTAATACAATTTTTTTGTTGAGAGATAAGTCTTTCCATGATGAAATCTCAATGAATAATGAGAAAAATTATGTATTTAGTTCAGCAGTAGCCTCATGTGATCTCTCAAAAAATCTCTATTGGAAAAAGTACCTCCAATCTGATCACCCTTTAGTTATAGTATAAAATTCCATCAAACTTCCGCCATTTTCCAAGTAAAACTGGTAAAATTACATTACTAACTACTCCCCGCTTTTTCCAACCTCTCAGCGGTCAATGTGAACAATTTCACTTTCTTAAAATATTGTGCTTTTTGCACAACCAAATGCCACCTTTTGACCCCTGTGCAAATTAGTCGTTACGTACGTGAGTGAGTTAGTTGGGTTGCCTTAGCACTCGTCCCCAAAAAGACACAACAAACAAAACAAAACGTAAAACAAAAAAGTTTGCAAATTAGTACGTGCAGTAAAAAGTGAAAGAGCTGCGAACAAAAGCTCAGTAAAAAACTAGAATGAAAAAACATAGAATAAAAGCGCACAGCCACAGAGAAATGAGAAGGGCGGAAAGACGAAACGAAGAATAAAGTGTGCGATTAATGAAAAAATAGTTACTGCCATTGCTGCTTTTTCTTCTTCTCCTCCTTTTTGTTCGTTCGTTGTATTATGAATTGAAATTCCTCCACTTGTGGCAGCTGTTGAAATTCTAGGCCACAATGCATCCTCCAGCCCAGCAGTCAGCTAGTCAACCATTCATGCGTAACAACATTCGGGCATGGCCGTAGTGAAAAGGATGCCAGATAGGATAGAAAATGAGCGATAGAAACCAGTAGCGGTTGTGGTTATGAAGCGCGGCAACAAAGATAGTTGAGTATGGGAAGTGTAAGGAGTGTAAGGAGTGGAGTAAAAGGTAGAGTAGTGTTGTAATAGCTGGCTACGAGTAGCTAACAAGTGCAACGCCTAGTTTACGCGACTATTGTTGTTGCCGTTGCCGTTTGCTGTTGTTGTACACAAACGCTAGCGATTTGATATTATTGTGTGTGCGCTTTTTTTTGCTTTTTGTTATTGTTATATGTTCGCGTTTTGCGGTTGCAGCGCTGCAAATTTGCTTTGCACCAAAAATTAGGTCAATGGGGTGGCAATATGTTAAAGTGAGATGTTAGACACTGAGGTAGGAAGAGAGATTGTGGGGAGTAGGTAGTTGACAGGCAGGCGTTGCTGCGCTCACACATCATATTTGTATAAGTAGTAGTGTATACTTTGTAAATTCTATGCATGCATGCATATATGCTTGCATTCATGTGTGTTTCTTAGAATATATATATATTGTATATGTGTGTGTATGAAACATATGCGCTTGGAGGTCGGTGGGTGTGTGCTCCACCTTCATCGACACCGCGACTTGCAACTGAGCGCGCAACACCAAACACAAATGCCAAAAAGCGATGTGTTTGCATGTTTGTTGTTTATGAGTTCGCGTTGTCACCTCTGATTGCAAATGTGTGAAAACCTCTTTGACAGGTCAAAATCCGAGTAAACGTTCACTCACACAAATCGACACCCCATAATTCACTTTGTGCTGTCCATTTACTGCCCACTCATTCATTTAACGCTATACTTACACTCACACTCCCCCACATACGTAAGCTGAGAGAAGTTGAGCTTCTCTCACCACCCAAATTCATTCATTGGCTCACGCCTACGCCCACTCTCACACTTTGCATGCTGTACTGCATATATCTGTAGGTAGATTTGTCTGTATTTGCACTTCTGTTTTAATTGCAAATTTGCGTTGCTCTATATTTTTTTTTTCTGTAATATTAAGTTGGCAACAGCAACAACTCTACTACTGTAGGCTTTATAAAGCTAATACATACATACTTTATAAATAAATAAAGTAGAGCAGCAACCAACGATGAACAAACAAAAATGGGGAGCAAAACAAACTTGTTATTTGGCATAATTTCTACTTGGTATTTTCAAGGTGGCAGTCACGACAGTTACAACAACAACGAGAGCAATAGCGTCGTCGTCATAGACGCCACCGACAATTGCCGGCGACAAGGTTATGACCATGTACCGACAAATTCACAAGAACAAAAGCAACTATACGCATACATGCATATGCACACATACACACAGAGCCATGGCGCTGCCATTAAAGGATATCATAAGCAGCAAAACTTGATGGCAGAAATTATGGCAGGTTGTGAGTGTTTGTGTGTGTGTTCTTACAAATGTGCAAGTATTACTTACATTATTTACTATAATAAAATCATTTTAATAATTATTCGATCAGCTTTTATGTGGTTTTCTGGCGTTATTGGAAAAGCAGCGGGATGCAAATAAGATGTGGATATTATTAAACAAACAATTTGTATTGCACTTACATACACAAGGTTGCTAAGTCTCTGTGTTTATTTAAAAATTATATAAGAATTAGTAAAACACTTACAGCCGTGACAGTGTGAATTCACACTTTTACCTAAGTTATTACTTTACGTCTTATGGACCTCATTTGGAGTAGCAGCTGTTTTGTTTTTGCACATTTTTTACAAATAATAATAAGCATAACCAACCTCGCCAGACGTACTTAATTCATACTCCTATGATATCTTCTCATAAATACCCAGTTGCAAAATACAAAAAACAAATACTCTACTATACATACATATTTATACCTACTTTATAAAAATTTATTAAAAAATTTATTTTATAGAAATATGTTTTATAAAAATATATTTTATAAAAATACTAGGTTGTTCAAGAAGCGTTGCGTTTCGATAAGTGAGGGTGTTGCTACCACCCTAAATTTGGGTAAAATTTCATTTGTCAATTCGTTCTTTGTTTACAAGCCAATTAGGATCGAGCTGTCACAGTATTTTCTACAATGGAAAAAATTGAGTATCGTGCAACGGAAATTTATGAACGAAATGTTGAAAGTGTATAAGGACACCATTAGTATAGTAAAAAGGTGGGTTGCTGAATTCAAACCTTGAAGACGATCTACGCCAAGGACGTCCAAAACCAACGATAACACCAGAAAAAATGAATAGAAAAAATACAGAATATCGTATTGGAAAATCGTCGAGTGACTGAAATGGTAGAACTGCAGTAGTAGAAATAGCAGCGCTGGGCACTTTAAACAATATTTTGACTGAAGTATTGGGTTCAGAGCGGCCACCGTAGCTGAATGGTTAGTGCGTGACTACCATTCGAAGTTCGGAGAGAACGTAGGTTCGAATCTCCGCGTGAGTCACCAGCGATCGCCCTCGGCAGGCAATGTATTTCTGCCATGAAAAAGATGATATGAAGTTTTGTAGCCCATCAATTTTTTTATAAAAAATTTTACGTTGCAACTAACTACAAAATACTGTTGAGATTTGGCATATTTTTAAAGACGATACACGGCTTTTTCCTCCCATAAAAAAATCGAGCTTGTACTTTGTGTGGAAGACAAGGCATGATACCTCAGCAAAAAAAATTGAAATGTGCAATAAAACTGCATGCACAGAAAATTTCTAAAAACTCTAAAAATGTCCGGCTAATATTTTGATGCTTTTTTACAAGGTGGTGCAAAATTACTCGTCCAACTTTTTGTTTGCATATTGTTTTTTTTTTTTTTGTTTTTGAGTAATGGAAATCTTTATTTTGACCTTCAAGCGCTTCATTGCTTATGTGTTTGTATACTGCAGTTGTGCACAAATGTAATGTATGATTGACGTAAGACGCCATTTGTCAAAACTATAAATCTACCGATAGGGTGATTAATTTTGCGCCCTATTTTATGCAATCGAAGCTGTTCTACGATATTTGGAGGCCTTTAATTTTTCTCATTAATATAGAAATTAAAAAAATATGTATTACTTTCAGTCCCTGGTATAATTGATTTAACTGAACACCTGTGGAATTGAAAAAAATTGTTATTGTTGTTAACAAAAAGAAAAAATTCGTCAAATATTTATTTTTTTAAGTGTATTTTATCCCAAAAAATTCCAAAAAAAAATTTTTTTTCCCGAATAATCTATTTTTAAAGTACGTTTTATCATAAAAAATAAAAAAAAATTATAAAAATATAAAAATATAAGTTTAGTATTCCTCACCGAAATCTGCCTGATTTTCAGCCGTTCTATGGGGACAGCTGCAAAACTACCATAAATTTACTTAGAATGCTCTCGAACAAAATATCATTGGATTTTGCTTTTTCAATACATGTTTTTAGAACTTAAGTGGATTCCATTTTCTAGCCCTTATCTATTATTAATTAATAATTAAGCCGAATTTTGTAAAGAGTGTTTCAATAGAGCAAATAAATAAATATTTCACTTCGAAAAATTCGCTACCATAAATTTTAACATGGAATAAATCTCAAAATTATTAAATTTGTTTTCAAAGATTTCTCATTTTACTTCTTCCTATTCTTCTCATTAAATCCCACAAATAAACTAATTTTTGAAGAATTAACGGCAATGACCAAAACACCTGAGTCACTTCACACGGAATCGCTCAGTTGCAGAGTTATGAGTTAGGTGGCAGGTGTACGGATACTCAAAATAAGAATTTGCAATTTATCCTTACATTTATCATTTCAATATTAATATAACATCCTTCTTCTCCTTTCTTACCAGACAAAATTGTGATACCAGAGAAAATCGCCATACGCCTACTCAATTCATCGGAAGTAACCGCCGAGCAATTCTACAAACACATACTCGAACAATATCGTCTACTCAATCAGCTACAACAGCAACGACAACAATTTCTACAAAAACAACATCTGCATCTACAACAACTTGCAGCCGGCAATAAATTTCAAGAGATCTTCGCCACAGCGACAATAATACAAGCAAATCCAAATGATCCGATACTTAAACCGGTCACACCCACAAACGGTACCTTCCTACTTGATCCATCGCGTCCCATAGTGAATAACATCGAGCCGCGTATACCCATATTGGATACAGCGCAAGCGCCAATACCTATACTGGCACCCGCTTCAGCGCTTGCCACGGCATCTTCTTCGGCGACGGCGTTGACAGCGGCCAATACGAGTAACGGACACAACAAACGTAAATCGCATCGCAAGCATTACAACAATAACAACCATCATCGGCACACATCACGCAAGAATCATCGAAAGACCGCTACAGCAGTCGCAGTTAACAACAATGCGGATAACAACAATAACAACAATGACTATGAACCCGAGCCATTTGTAGTGGAGACGCCACCAATGAATCCGCCCATATTGTCCGTCGTGCAGGAGCCTTACACACAGCTGCCCATACCGTTAGTTCTAAATTCGCGTGAGGATAAGCGTCCGTTATATTATACACATGGTGAGCGTAGGGGCGGAGCGCGAAAACGGGTAGGTTACGATACGCAGACATATATGAATCCGCTGCTGACCGGAGAACTAATTTTCGAGAAATAAAAAGCTGAGATGCGGAGGTAGCCAGATCGTTAAGACGAAGTAGGGGGTTAGAGGGAAGCAGGAATACAAAACAAAAAAAATTACTTTACTTTAACAGACGCGCAGGGTTGGGATGCAAAGCATATTTACATAGATAAGCAAAGCAATAAATGGTGGTGCGCCGAAAAATCACAAACCGGGTCAAAATTGGATCATAACCGATACAAATAACAACAAATACTGCCATTATTGCCGCCCCAAAACTACAATGACAGCAGCAGAGCTATCATAATAACTGCATTGCTGCGGCGACTACTGCTGCTGCTACGGCTGCAAACACCACAAATACGAGTAACTATGAAAAAAATCAGAAAACAATAAGCAAAACAAAGAGAAAAAACAACAACTAGAGCATATATAGCAAATTTTTGAATGTGTAGCAATTAGTGATGAAATAACAACAAAAAACTGAAAAATTGAATACCTTAAAAACCACAAAAAAATCTTATATATCCGTATACCCAACAAACAATACACTTGTAATCGTCTGTATGTACTGTTTATACTCGTATTGTATGTTTATATACTATAATCGAAGAAAAAAACCTTCCCGCCTATACACCAAAATCACACCACACCACTTTATATCTACGTGCATGGTTCTTAGCCCATTTGAAGCAGCATAACAACGCATAGAAACGCATAAAACCGCATGAAAACGCATTTATTATACACCAACACCACCACCACTCGCTATCACTTTTTCACTCACTTCGCCTTCACCGCCACCACTTGTCACTTTTCACTCACACTCACACCTCACTTGCCCTTTCACCAGTTATACACGCGCGCATTTTCTAGTGAAGAATTTAATCACCAAATCGAATCAAGTACACCACCAATAAAAAAAAACACCCCAACAAGCATTTCTGTAAGTGTTTAAATAAAAATGTAAAGTAAGTTTGCTATGGTAACTGTTAAAAAAGTTCTTTAGTTTAAGTTTGTTTTAAGTGTTTGAACATGAAAATCGTACTTTGTAAGTATTGAGAGCAAATGTTTAAGAATCACTTAACTTTGAAAGTGAAATACAATTGTCCTCTCATGAAGCGGAACATAAAGGGTAATCAATTTAGAGGTATTGGATTTTTAATTGAAATAAAACAACGAAAACACCCATTCATGAGATTTATTTTTTAAATATAATCCCTTTCAAATGTTGGCCGCAACTGTGCCGTAATTCGGTCATCCGTAAACACCAATTTTGAATGACTCGCGACTCGCTGGAGGACTTCGGTCGGTATCTCATGAATAACTTTAGTAATTTTGACTTCCAATGCCTCAATCGAAGCTGATTTATTCACAAATCATTTGCTATCCAAAGGTCCGATATCGCACGATCTTGGTAGCAAATCTACTCGTCCGAGTCGAGAGATGAATTGCTCACCGAAACGACGACGCAGTAAATCCATTGTTTCACGGACTGTATGGCAAGTAGCGCCATCCTGTTGGAACCAAAAGTTGTGGAGATGGCATATTTCGATTTCCGGCATCAAAAAATCGTTGATCATGGCGCAATAGCGTTCGGCATTCACTGTTGCTTTGGCGCCAGCTTCATATTTGACGAAATATGGGCCGATGATTCCTCCAGCCGCACCAAACGGTTGTTTTCAGTGGATATATTGACTGTTCTTGAATCGTTTCGGGTTTCTCTTCAGCCCAAATACGACAATTTTGCTTATTAATGTAGCCATTAAGCTAAAAATGAGCCTCATCGCAGAACACCATAAATTGGCCTGAACGAGCGATGAACACTTTTCATAGAACGTCGATTTCCGTAACACAATTATACGATTTGTAAACATTGCTGAGGCGTAAGTCTTTTCATTATGAAATGTCAATAAATATTGAAAAAAATTATGTATATAGTGAGACAGTGGTCAAGCGCGATCTGTCAAAAAACCCTATTGGAAGAGTACCTCCAATCTGATCACTCTTTATAAAATTTTTCCACATGCAAATGAAGCTTTAAAATAATTATAAAAAGACGAAGTATTTGTAAAACGTTGTGGTACAAAATAAATAGAAATTTCGTACTTAAAAAATGAGAAAAAAGCTATGAGAAAAAAATTTCAATTTACTTGGGAATAGTGAAATCTGGTATGAACCAATAGAACAAATAATAATGTTCAGTATAGTCAAGCGTTTGCTGTGTCAATCGGTGGATCTTTCGATCTTTCAAGTGATGAATTCTCCAAACGTGGTTTGCCTACGATTATTCGTATTCTTTTGTGGACGAGTTGAAAGAACACACACTTTTTTATGTCGACTTACATGCAAAGCAACAACACAGCTTGTAGATATAAATATATTAACCCAGTAGAATCCAACCAGTGATGACAGGCATTCTGGATCAAATTTCTCACAGAAATCGTGCAAAATATCTAAATTACCCAAATCGAACAATTTCAGAAAGAGTGCAAAATACATTTTCCAGTCATAAGAAGTAATATTAAATACATACATATGTATATATTTTTTATTGGAAAAAGTTCAACGCTTTTGGTTTTTATAGGAAAATGAAAGCAACATTTGGATCTGAAAACTGTAAATCTTCGAAAATATCATAAAAAGATAAATAAATAAAATAAAAATAAAATAAAATTATATGAGAAACAAAAATTGGATTTCCAGCGAATTGCCAAAAAATTAACTTTATGAAATACTGAAAATATTGATATTGATTGTAAATAGAGCGCAATGAACGATTAATTATCTAAGAGGAGCGATTATTCCTAGTAGAATTTTGATAAACTGTGCATTGATAATTGTGTTACCAGAAAATCCCTTTAAATGTACCTTTTTCCCTTTAAATAATTTTCGCAAATAGCCACAATCTGGCATCAATATTTAATTATGGCACTATTGTGATTGGAACATTTCCTTTCGAACGTCATTTGAGGCGCTTTCGATTCGCCATTTCTCTGCTCGCTATGTTTGGGCTGTGCTCACTTGACGAAAGCAACAACAAAGTTATCGAGCAAGATTCGCCCACAGCGCCCTTACAAAAGTTATATAAATCACTATATCTAATTGTTCTTTTTGTTTTTTTTTTTTTTGTATATCAGGCAGGTTTCATTAGACCGCATTCATAAGGGCCAACTTTTGTTGTTCGAACTCGTATCTAGTGGAGAGCACCGAGTCGCTCGTGCTCGGTGAACACACTTTGAGTTCTTGGTACTTCTCAATTTTGTTGGTTGTTGGCTGTAGACTAAAAACTAAAAGAACGAAAAGAAAATACGCAAAGTTGAAGCATCAAAAGTTTCCCTGTATGAACACGATCTTACTTATGCTTACCAAGTGCTTCTAAGTAAATAAATAAATATATAAAAGATCATTTTTGACAGCAGTTTTCCAATGTTACCAACATATTGTTATTTATGCCAGTTCCCTCATACATTCCCCACTCGCTCACGCATTCCCCACGCTCGCATTAATGTGAATTGTGAATCACTGACCGTTTATAATAAGGCCGCCAGCAACTCGTATACAAAAGAACCCGGCTAATATTTGTTGAGCAACTGGGAATGAATTGCGTACATTCTTGGGGCATAAGAATAAACATTTACCTTTGGATGTTACCATACGAAAACCAATAGGTTCCACACTTATTGTACGGAAGAAAATATTGCTAAACAATGATTTATAAAAAAATTGTGTTTTAAACATTTATTGTAAGTTTATACTCACACGCTTACAACCGGGGTGCCGTTACGATTATAATACGCGTACTTTCAAGCGTTTTATAAATGAAAAATCAGCGCTTTGTAAACTTAATGTTTATTAGAGTAAACTTAAAAAAATCTCACTTTATGTTTATTTTGCTTGTTGGGGAAAAAAATTAAAAAAAAAACAATATCAAATTACATAGTTCTTATATGTATACCATATGTATGTATTGTTGACTTAGGTATGGCCTTAAACAATGGCTCAAGCGCCAAAGTGGTCAGATGCGATGAATTGCGAGATGAATTGGTAGTTTGGGTAAATGCCGGTCGTCTAAAACGAAGATAGTGGCGAGAATTCTAGATGTCCAGAGCAGGAGGTAGAGCAAAAATGCATAGCGGAAACATAATACATAGACATACTATACATATACTATGTACTTATGTACTTTACAAATAAAGCAATGAATATGAAGAACTGCAAATGAAAGCCTTTAAGTACCAACTACATACAACTGGCAGCTGCAAGCAGCAAAAAACAAAGAACAAAGAAGATAAGAAGTAATCGCATTACGTATGTAGTTGCAGTATCGTAATTATTATCAAAAGTAATTTAAAAGATGAATACCAAACAATAAATTCAAATAAGTTGAAAAAATGTGTAATGAAATGTAATGAAACAAAAGAGGAAGATTTTCAATGAATTTTTTGTTTGGAAAATTTATGTTAAGGAATGGTAAGTAAGTAAATTGAGAAGTGAGTGAGAGAGCGAAGTGAGTAAGAGAATAAAGAGGTGGCCGCTTGAAAAGATTGACGAGCGAAATGGTAAGTGGGCGGATATATGAAACTGATTAAAAACTCGTGCTGGAGTGAGTTAGACAAACAATTTTCTTTATAAAATTAAAAGGATCTTTCGAACTAGCACGTTTTCATAAAAATAAAAGCCTAATGCAAGTACTTAATAGCTCGGGCACAATTTTTTATAAGAGCGTACAATAGTTGGCGTATGTCGATAATAAGGACATCTTGGGCTTAACAACCACGCTGTTAGTTCTGCCTTTTCCAAACTGGATAAAGCAGCAAAGTAAATGGGTCTGGTGGTGAACGAGAACAAACGGAAGTACCTCCTGCGTAAAGGCAGTACTGTTGTACGGAAGCGAAACATCGCTGGTCTCTAACACCATCACACAGAGGCTACAATCCTTCATCCACAAATGCCTCACCATCATCTGCAGAATATTATGGTCAAACACCATCAGTAACGACACACTGTGGAGATTAACGAACGAGGAACCCATCCTTAGGCAAATCAAAAATGTACAAATATTAGTTAGAAAAAACTTGTATTGACTACTGGTGCCAAACTGAGTTTTCGTCATTCTAGGAAAGTAATCAGAAGCATGTATTTGAATCACGTCCGAAACATACGCTGTAAGAGTTCTTTAGAGTTGGGGATGTATAAGAGACGAGTGCTTATAAGCCTCGGGTTAATCGCACTTTAGCGCTATCCAACTGTTTCCTATGTTTGAAACCGATTGAGAATGTATTGCCCATACATTTTCGATTGGGTCCAGATCAAGGCTGCAAGCCATTCTAAAATTAGTATTTTGGTTCGCTGCCAAAAACTCTTTCGTTGCTTTAGAAGCATGAACGGCTGCGTTGTCATGCTGGAAAATCCACTCCTCAACGAAATTATCATCAAAACAAGTATTAAGTACTTCGTGCCACGTATCATGCCAATATATTTGCGAACCATCTGATCCATCCAGATTAATTTTTTTTATCGAAATAATTCCCATTCCCATTAATCTTCCCAAAATTGGTACTTTTCTGCAAATTTCTATCTGGTCTGTTTGTTTCGTGTGGTTAACTTAGGTTTAGGTGCTCGTTTTAAATACTCTAAACTAAAACCCACTTGCAAATTTGTTGCAACTTCCAAATTAAGAGTGTGTTTAATTTCATCAGGGGTATTTAATTTATTTATAAGTATAGCTAAACGTGGCGGACCACTTTCTGTGCGTCTGCCCCGCCTTCGCACGAATCAGTCTTAAGGCCCTTGGCACTAATGTGTTAAGAAGCGACCACTTTGGCTCCACTCCTAAAATATCAAGAATGAATGCGGAATATTTTCCGTTATGAGATACCGTTTTAACCAGGCAGAAGTCCGCCTACCAGGCAGAAGTCCTAGCCATAGAGGAGTTAACTGTGTACCTTAACACACACGCCGTAAAACAAAACTACAATAAATATCTTCTCGGACAGCCAGGCGGCCATCAAATTAATGGAGGTAGTTATGCTTAGATCAAAGGTTGCTCAGGAATGCCGGGCAGCTCTGAATGATATTAGCACCGTCTTCAATGTCAGCCTTGTATGGGTTCCGGCACATAAAGACATTGAAGGAAATTGCAAGGCCAATGAGCTAGCGATAAGGGGTACTACTAATCTTCCTCTGCTAGAAAACACTTGAAATAAAAAAAAACTTGGAATAAAAACAATATCATAATTCATTCATTCATAATCATCTTCATCCTATATATTTTTTCGTGCGTTTTATATAACAGTGCGCACTTCATTGTGTCCTCTGCCGCTGGCTAATCACCTGTGAATTACAAGAGGAATCTTATCGAAAAGTGGCGTCAATCATCACACATTTGCCAAATAATAAATGCTGCTCACGTGGAAGTCTGTACCAATCATAATTATGAAATTTCAAACAATACGGAAAAAGTGTCAAATTAACTGTCGCTGGAATTTCTTATTATTCAACAAGATTTTAGAAAAGGAACTGTAGCATATAAAATATTTTCCAATAAGAGGCATTATTCACGTAAAAGATCAATGGTTTCATTGCTTGTGTCGCACGTAGCGCCATCTTGTTGAAAATAAACGTTGTCCAGATCAATACCATCCAATTCCGGTAATAAAAACTCGTTAATCATCTCTCGATAGCGCAATCCATTCACCGTAATTGTTGCTCCAGCTTAATTTTCCAAAAAGTAAGGTCCAATGACTCCGCCGGACCATAAACCGCACCAAACAGTCACACGTTGAGGATAGAAAGGCTTTTCAACAATAACTTTTGGATTTTCTGAGCCCTAGATAGGACAATTTTGCTTGTTGACGAAGCCACCGAGGTGGAAATGGTCACTCAAGATGATTTTTCGATGGAATTCCGGATAATTTTCATGCATTTCAACGACCCAATCAGCAAAGACATGACGTTGTTGATTATCGGCCGGCTTGAGTTCTTGTGTTAACTGGACTTTATAAGCCTTAAGACCCAAATCTTTATGCAAAACACGGTGTAATGACGTTTGTGGAATGCCTAATTCCAAAGAACGACGAGGAATAAACAAACCTGGGTTTACCTCAGCACTTTCGGCTACAACTGCTATATTTTCGGCAGTTCTTGAGTGACGTGCACGGGTTTTATTCTTCACATCACTAACTTGTCCCAACAGCTCCAATTTTTCACCAAATTCTTTATTGCGATCCGACAAGGTGCCTCACGAGTTTTACGAACCGTCTCTGTCAAATTTTCACCATTTTTATAGTGAATTTTAATAATTGCATTAATTAATTAATTCCATTTTTATTAATGGCGTAGTTTCTACTTGTCAAATATCAAAAAATTACTGCTTCAAAAGTGACATCTACCGAAATAGCGGTAGGTGTTCAAAAGCACCTGTTATTGGAAAACCCTTTATTTGCGCAACTAGTGATTTAACCTTACTTAAGGACCTCTGCGAATGAAGCCCATTCCAGTTACTCACCAGACGCATTCTCCACTTCCGCTATATAGGCTGGATTATCCATTGTTAATCAGTTGTTGGTTTGAACTTTAAATTACAGAGTCTTAATTTTAATTTTCTCTTATTTTTTTATTCTTTCTATTACTCTTCACACATTTAGAGGTATCGGAAAATAGTAATTATTATATTTTCATTAATATTCTAATTGAAATTCGCGGCACGAAAATTTAAAAATTGCGCTTCATTTAATTTCGTGTGAACCACAAACTTGATAGATATCACAGTTCAGCACATTTCTGCTATTTAAACTATTGAACTAAAAATTAATTTCTTTCATTGCATTACACAACTAACGACTAAGTTCTACTAGTACTTGGCTCGACTACCTGGGGCTAACTTCGCAATGAATAAACTGTTTCAAACCGCCACACGTTTCGCACGCCAACTGAAAGCCTATAACTTCTGGCAAAGCATTATAACGCCCGAAATGACAGCAGAGCAATGGATGTGACAACAACACTTTCACACTTTAACTTCTGCCAGCTGTAGTTCGTTAATATGCACATATGCCTATACATGTGTGTGTGTGTTTACGCGTGAGCAAGGGCAAACATAAGTGCGTAGGCCTATTAGGTTGTAAGAAATTTGTATGAAAATCTTCAGACATTACTGATAAAGGCAGCATAAGCCTGCAAAAACAGCATAAGTACATGTGTGTGTATGTGTGTATGTGCGTGGGGATGTATGATGATGATATATTGTTTGTTTGTTTGTAATTCTTTATTATCTTATAAAATATATAATTTTTAGACTTTTAATGATGCGCGAACGCTTACATACTAGAATTCAAATAAGATAATAGTTAATGACACAGAGCCTTCAATAAAGTTACCAGTGGTATTGCCATTTCCTTGGATGCTAAATGCCGCGGTACGCATTATGAAATCAAATAAAGAGATGTGTAAGAAATTCAATGGCAGATTACGTAAATAAACTAATTATACAAGAAACTTTATTAAGCAAATTTAGGAAGGCAAAAATATGGGAATAGTTTTAAATGAAAGATAAGTTATATGACAGGCGCAACATTACTTCAATATCATCATATCACCAAAAGGTCATACTTTTACTTCTGTTAGGAAAGCGGATGAACTTCTGGTGAGTTGTGTATCTTTAGAAAGTTCATTAATAAGTATACGTGATAATATTTAGTCCTGTCATAAGTTCTGTTACAAATTAAGTCCATTATAGATATGAAATTATATTACTTTTTTTAATGAAGTCAATTTTATTTAGTCATGTAAATTCGGCCGCCGTAGCCGAGTCGATTGACGCGTGACTACCATTCGGAGCTCAGAAAGAACGTAGGTTCGAATCTCGGTGAAACACCAAAATCAAGAAAACGTTTTTTTCTAATAGCGGTCGCCCCTCAGCAGGCAATGGCAAACCTCCGAGTGTCTTTCTGCCATGGCAAAGCTCCTCATAAAAAATATCTGCCGTTCGGAGTCAGCTTGAAATTGTAGGTTCCTCCATTTGTGGAACAACATAAAGATGCACGCCTCAAATAGGAGGAGGAGCTCGGCCAAACACCCAAAAACTGTGTAAACGTCGACGCCTAAGAAGTTTCACTTCAAAAATTTTTAAATTTTCATTCGAAGTAGTCACCATTTGCTTTACACCAGCCTTCAAACGATTGCGCAATTCAGCTTTTGCAGCACGCACGGTTTCCGTGGGTATTGACGTCGCTGCTCGAACCAAATATTGTTTGAGACTCTCCAAATATTTGTGCAGTATTCGACAGGTCATGTTCTCTAATACTGACCACAAGCTGTAGTCCAATGGATTCAGATCTGGACTTCAGGCGGCCAATCTTCTGCGGCTATGCACCCACGAATATTGTTTTTTAGCCACTGCTGGGTGGTTTGTGCGTTATGGGATGGAGCGGCATATGAAGAGATGTAACGGCATTTACAAGACACTGCTCCCCAAACCATTGCGGATGCTGAATAGTGGTCACGCTGAACGCTTGGAACAAAATTTTTTGCGTATTTGCGGTTTTGCTTATTAAAAACTTCTTCATTCAACAGTGAAAATTTTACCATCTGCGAAAAGAAATTTTTCATGGCCGTTGACTGCGTTCCACCGAAGAAGCTGTTTGGATCTGTCGAGTGTAATTTCCTTCAAGCCCGTTTTCAAAAGGTGACCAGCTGAGCGGCGGCAGGTTTTCATGTGAAGATCATCTCTAATTAGTCTTGACATGGATCTAGTCGAAACATTCGTTTCCCTGGACCTGATTTTCTGCTCCCTAAGGGGAATTCTTCTGCGAATTCTTTCTCGAATGACTTTTATGCGGGCACTGGTTTGAACCACGCGAGGACGACCACTTCTTTTTCTGACGTTTGGGAAAACCGATTGATCGTGAGGTAAACAAACATTCCCGAAATATTGAGTTTTTCAGCTATTCGTAAATCTCACTTGCACTTTTGCCACACTTTTGTAATGCAATTACTGTAATGTGATTTTTCGTAGCTCCCCACTCCATTGTTGACAAGCGAAATTTGTCACGAATCTGAGTATAACTTGGAGTAGAAAATGCATACGAACAAAAGCAAAAAATTCTGCGAATTTGTTTTCGCCGTATGCATTGTAAAATTTGTCACAGAATTTATGGCAGGGCTAAGTACGTAGGGTTGGTGCGTGACTGCCATTCGGATTTCAGAGTGAAAATGTAGGTTCGAATCTCGGCGAAAGACCAAAATAATGAAAAAGTGTTTTCTATGTAATAGCGATCGCCACTCGGCAGGCAATGGCAATGAAAAAGCTCCTCATAAAAAAAATCTGCCTTTCGGAGTCAGCTTGAAACTGTAGGTCCCTTCATTTGTGGGACGCACGCCACAAATAGGACGAGGAGCTCGGCCAAACACCCAAAAAGGGAATAAGCGCCAATTATATATACTTATATAAGTAAATTCTGGTATAGAAGTTACGAAAAAGTCTGGTGCGATAGCCTGGAACTGCAACGAATGAATGAGACTTACTTTTTAAACTATGTGAGGTGTAAACAGGACTTCGTAAGTATCCGTTCGTTGCAAAAAAATGTTCAAAACTTTGTAGTAGCAGAAGCGTCTCAAGGAAAGAATATTTATTTTAATAGAGGTTGGGTAAAAGTGGTGGTGTACGCTGATGATATGGTGCTAATGGCATCAGGACTGTGTCCTAATACGATCAGTGCTATCATTCAAAGGGCGCTAGGTGAGCTTGGCTCTGGGGCTACAGGCTGTGGCTATTTGCCACCAGATACAAGGTATCAACTTTTACCCTACCAAATATTAATGGACAAATTCTCTCACTTTCACCCAATGCAAAGTACTTAGGGGTAAATTTGGACTCCCAGCTGAGCTGAAAGTAAACATCGAAGAGCGGGAAATAAAGCAGAAATTGCTTCATATGCCTATACATTTATGCAAGGAAGAAGATGGGACTTCAACCTAAGTATACTTTATGGTTGTATATGGCGAGTATACGAGCAGTTTTATCGTATGGATCGGTAGTTTGGTGGAAAGCTTTAAGGAGAGTTTAGAATATCAAATTACTTGGCACAATTCAAAGATCAGCCTGTGCAATAACGGTCGGTGCAGTCAAATCACCTCCTAGGGAGGCTCTTAATGCACAGTGTCAGTTACCTATTATGATCTATTCCGAAGCGGGTCGCTGGAAAGAAAAAACGTATGCTCATGCCAGTCTATTATTGCGACAAACTCAGTAAACCTCAGAGAAGACTGATTACGTCATCCCGACGGTAACATTCAATAGGAATTTTACCACTCTCTCTCCATCTAAGGAGGAATGGAGTAAGGGACTCCCACTAAACATCTTTGACACTACAGTCTATACAAATGGCTCTAAAACGGATTGTGGGCTTGGAGCTGGTATATATTCTTACAGACTCAGCTTGCAGCGTTTTCCAGGCGAAAGTACTGGCAATTGGGAAAGCTTCTGGACTACTAAATTGCTATTCTTTGGAATAGCCAAGCTGCAATCCAGGCACTGGATTCAGCTACCACAAATTCTGAACTGGTGGAACAAAGCAGAAATATGGCTTACCACCTTGAGTGTAAGCCATAAAGCTACCTTAATCTGGGTTCCGGGTCAGTGGAACGTTGCATATTTTTCGAATGAGACACTTCCGCATTTTAGTAGTAAATGCACTACCCCAGCAGCCTTTGCCGTATTGTGATTCAGATTGTATGCATGTAATCAAAAGAAGTGTTTACCACTTTTAAAATCATACGCTTGTATATTTAGTGTGTGTACGCACTTTCTCACCTTAAACCACTCGAAAATGATAAGAGCTCCAGATTTAATAAATTCATTTTTAAGCATGACTGCGAATTGATTAAGCGATTCGCTGGAGTTTTATGCTTACAGATAAGTAAATATGTGCATATGGCGCGTTTCTTTTGAATCCCAGATTCTGTTGCTACTTGGACATTTTGTTGTATTTGTTGTGTATTATAAGTGTGCAAACGGTTTTACAAAATTCAATTTTTTTCTTATTTACAAACTTTGAATTATCTTTTTTCCAAGTACTTTTATCTAGAAATGTAGTGATTCTAGAAAAAAAATTCTTTAACAAAAATTACGCGATATGAATTAAAGTTTAATAATATATTTCTTTGAAAATGGCTAAACTTAATTTAAAAAAACAAAGTGCGTGAAACTTTCAAGGCAGACAAAGAAAAAGGGAGAGACTCGAAAGAGAATGAGAGAGAGAGAGAGAGAAAGAATATATATCTAAATAAATTCACAACATTTGCAGAGAATACAAATAGACAAAATTTACAAAAAACGGAGAAGGGCCGACCAGTGTAACCGAGGCAACAACGCGCACTACTCCGAGCGTTTATCACCCGCACAAACGCAGCGATTCCAGGACCGCAGCAACGGCACAAATTACCGCAAGGCAATACCAATAAATCTGACGCCGGAATGGATAGCACTTTATAGTAGGCACAAGCACTAGCCAGGAAACGGAAATAAGCGCCAAAAAGTAGGCACCAAAAAAAACGCTAAAAAATTGGGACCAAAAAACGCCCAAACAGTAGGCCCCAAGGAAATATAATGCCAAAAAGTAAGCACCAAAAATATATTTCTTACAAATTTGCTCCGACAAACAAGCGCCAAAAAGTAGGCAGTGTTATTTCTCAGCAGAAATTAGCAACCACAAGGAAAAGCTCAGGAAAAATAGCCTAAAGTGTATCTAAGATATATATAAGGTATAGCTCCCTCTCTCCTTATCCTCTACGTTACATCTTTTTTCTCTCCCGCGGAACGAAAATGCCCAAAACGTTGCATGGCCTTGAAATTTTACTCTCCATTCCCGCTCGTCCATCGACGCCTAAGAAGTTTCACTTCAAAAAATCAATTTCAAGTCATAGTTTTTATTGTTGTTTGCGAATAATCAAGAACTGTGAAGAAATATTTTTAATAAAGCTGGAAGTGTCTTTAAGAAATGCTATGAATATAAAAAATATGTTCTTTGATTTTGTTGATAAATTAATGTTTGAATTTTTGGCTTTCGGATCAGTCAACATGGCTTGCGTGGCAAGCTCTTGAAACTTACTCATATGGAAGTATTTTTTCAATCGTAAGGAAAATATTGGGTATGGGAATAAGTTTCCATCCTTTCTTAGCCAAAGTTACGAATTATTTAAACAATTAAATATTACATGATATTATGTGAATCATGTGCCATTGGAAGCTACAAATTTACTCCATCTTTCAGACAGCATACGGATTCCTCTGACGAAAAATTCGAGTTCTTTTTACTTGATCACTTCATTGAGCCAGTTTACGATGCTCTCGTAAGAAGTGAACCACAGTCCCTCAAAATAATTCTGGACCGATTTAGCAACGTGTGGGCTGGCGTTGTCATGCAGCAAAATCAATTTGTCATGTCTATCTTCCCATTCCGGCCTTTTTCGCTTTTCTTTGAGGGCTCGATTTAAACGCATTAGTTGCAGTCGGTGACGATCGCCAGTTAGGCTTTCAGATGGATTAAGGTGTTCATAATAGAAGACACCCTTCTGATCTCACCAGATGCGCAATATAACCTTTGAAGCATGAATGTTTTTTTTCGCTGTCGATGGACCTGGGTTCACCTGGCAGGCTCCAACATTTTCGACGCTTAGAGTTATCATAAAGATCCATTTTTCATCACCAGTGACGATGCGATGCAGAAAACCTTTTCTTTTCCGCCGATCAAGAAGCATCTCAAACGTCACCAAACGGTTCGCGATATCTCTCTCCTTCAATTGATGTGGCACCCAATTACTTGCTTTCTGAACCATTCCCATCGGATGCAAACATTTACCGACGGTTGATCTGTCAACATCCAACTCTTTAGACATATTCTCCAGGGCTCGACATGCGTCTTCATCCAATAATTGTTGCAGTTGAGTATCTTCAAATTTTTTCGGCGCCCCTTCGCGATCTTTATCACTCACGTCGAAATTGCTACTTTGGAAGCGTCGAAACCTCTCTTTACAAATTGTGTTTTATGGAGCGTGATTACGGAAATATTGATCAATATACGACACGTTTCAGCTGCACTTCTCCTAGAAAAGTAATAATGAAGCATGACTTTCCGCAAATGCTGTTGGGACGAACGTAAACATTTTTGACGTCAGATAAAAAAGGTTCTATACGCTTCAAACGAATGTCAGCTACCGCGATCGAGACCTCACATATACAACTTCAAATCAGCAGTATTACTAAAGCGAACACAAAAATAGTAACAGCAGCGACACCGGTTTTTCGAGGGCGGAAACTTATTCCCATACCCAATATTTGTTTACAAGCCACAGCAGGCAAATAACAAGCAAATAATGTTCGATTTGCATGAAAATACCATGCAAATTATCAATAATTTAGAAAGAACCTGTTTTTTTTTTTGGTAACAATGAGCCTTAACGAATTGCTTTACAAATATAGCAAACGAAAAGAGGCGTTGAGCTCACAAAATAAAAATACGCTCAAAAATGCAAACAGATTTTACTGCGAACTATTACAAAATCTGAAATATGGCGGATAAGCTGTCGTCAAAAGGAGAAACGTATTAAGTAATAAAATAATGAAAGCTACGTGTAACATAAAAATAGTTTTACTAATTTTACTTTCATTTTATTATATCCAACAAAGCAACAAAAGTCAAACGTTGTGGTATTAAATTTGTTTAATTGTTTTGTAGTTTTGAACGTGACATATTTTTTTCAGTTTGGGGCACATGGAATGGGCTATTGGATACACCACGTCAAAAAATAAAACCCATCAAATGTATTGAAAAATCTTTGTTTTATTTTAGTTTATAAATCAAACTAGCAATCCCGGCGAACTCCGTTTCGCCACCAGATGGCTTCGTTTTTTGTAACATTTCGTTTGGGGATGATGAAGAAAAATTATTTTTTTGTTTTATATTTCAAAAAAGGAAAAATTTTATTTTATTTCACATTTCATGAATTCATTTCGATTACAAAAATGATGTACAATTTAGTTGAACTTCTCTAAGTAAAAAATGAAAGAGAATCCAAAGTAAATACTAAATCGAAGCGCTATACGTGTCCGCAAATTATCCGTTTCATTGAAATGCTATTTGGTAAACCAGATTTTTTGTTCTTTGGCCTGACGTTAACACAAACGAAGCGGATGGTTTCCCAACTCGCGAACACGCAACGTATAGCTGCCCATGTGAAAAACAATGATTTTCTAAATTTTTTTTTGGCATTCGTTCCAATGCTGTTTTGAAAAAGGTTGCAACTGTTAAATAATTCCTCTCTTTAACTGTTATGTCCCCTGTATATTGCACCGCACATTCAGCCGATCCACCATCGACGAAATGAAATATATTTGCAGAAATTGATGCGGTTCATCTAGTGTTGGCACCATTGAACCATGCAAGTGATATATTTGTCTTTGTATCTGTGATGGCAAACAATTAAGGTCCAATAATTTATTTATTTATTTTTGAAGAATACGGTGTGACTTTTGATCGTGTGATGGTGTAGAGTGTGGTGTATGTGTAGTTGTTATGTGTTGCAATTGATTGTGTTGGTGTGATTGATTGGTGTGAGTGATTGGTTGTGTGTATTGTATCTTTTACCTTGCAAGTTGGCATGAAGCCGCCTTCTCGAATGATATTAGCTCCTATGGAAGTCATGCGAAAGCAGTTATTGTATTCAAGGATGCGTTGAAGAAAATGGTTGGAATCGGGATCAGTTCCGTCGAACAATGGTTTCAGTGGCTGTGGTGGTGTAAATAATGGATCCAGTTTGAATTTTCCACTTGCGCAGCACAATCCAGCCGTTTCTCTTTTGAACTTTAACGCATTGCAATATCGACATACAGTCGTTATTGGTCCAATATCTAAATTGTCATCATCACTGTAGTTCGCAGTGGGATCATATTGGAATGCCAAGCGAGTGTATGATGCCAATGATCTTCGTGTGCTCACGCGTTGTCTCAATCGGGAATTTTCTCTTATTATATTTTGTCTTTCTTCGCTTAAGTTCTGTGAATACACTTGTATCTGGCTTGTGTGTCTTGTGCGGCGGCCGATGTTCGCACGTCGTCCTCTCGGCATTTTGGACTACTGGTGAATTTAACCTCAAATGCACGATCCACATAATTTACACAGTTCAACTTACCACCTTAAAGACAAATGTCTGCTGTTGAAGTTGAATAAAAATTTGCACAATACGCGTGATTGATTTGATGGTTTCCAATTGAACTGTTAGGAAACGAATAACTTTAACCCCAATTTCACAGTCAACACAATACCGGTTTTAAGTTAGCGTTTGAAAACGTGTACATAATAAATGTCACATGAAATTAACTGAGCAGAGTACATGCTATAAACCTCACGGAGCCCGAGACCTTTCCAACGAATGCAAAACCTTGGAAATCGGTTCGTGCGTTCTGGAGTTATAGCGTCAGGAAGTAGAACCGACTTATTTTCATATTATAGATTAAAATAAGTGAAAATTAGCCTATCAGAAATTCAGAAAAGAGCCTAGAATTACCACTCAAGCCATGTTTGGCTCAGTCAATAAAAATTTCAAAAATTATTTTTTCGAGAAAATCAAAGAACACATTTTTTTTATATATGTAGAGCATTACTTAAAGATACTTTTAATTTTTTAAAAATATGTTTTCATACATTTTGATTATTCGCTTGGTGTGAAAAAAAAAAATTATTTTAGTTGTTGTAAAAAAAGTATTATTTGAATTTTTATAAATTAAGTTTATATTTGTATGTATATATATAATTGGCGCGTACACTCTTTTTGGGTATTTGGAGGAGCTCCTCCTCGTATTTGTGGTGTGCGTCTTGATGTTGTTCCACAAATGGAGGGACCTAAAGTTTCAAGCTGACTCCGAACGGCAGATATTTTGGAAGAAAGAAGCTTTTTCATGGCAGAAATATACTCGGAGGTTTGCCATTGCCTGCCGAGGGGCGACCGCTATTAGAAAAATGATTTTCTTAATTTTGGTCTTTCACCGAGATTCGAACCTACGTTCTCTCTGTGAATTCCGAATGGTAGTCACGCACCAACCCATTCGGCTGCGGCGGCTAAATTAAGTTTAACTATTTTAAAAAATATGTATGTATATTATTCAACTTTAATTCTTAAGTTTAATTTACAATAGCTTGGAAAAAATTTGAAATTTTTCAAAACCGTTCGGCACACTTCAAACACACCGCATATACAACAAAATGAGGAAGTAGCAACAAAATCTAAAATTCCAAAGTTCCCGGATATATGGAGCGTCCCATGTGAAAAGATTCAATTTTGAATAAATATCGTGTTCGTCATAAATTTGAGAATATATATTTTAGAAAATAAAATGTGGACGCAATAAAACTGTACACATAACGCATGAACGAATTATAAGAGATCACGACACTTTGCAATCGCCGCACAGTGCTCCGACTCCATACAAACAATGTACAAAAATAGAAGAAAGAAGAAGTGCTCGGAATTTAATGAAACTTTACTCCTCGAAGGATTGTATTACGCCAATTTAAAAAATTAAATCGGTTTTCCCGTTCCGGTTATCAATTTTGAAAAAAACAACCGAAACTTTTTGATATAGAGATAAAATTGGGCATAATTATTGTTGACATGTAAAATTATATTAAAAATTATAAAACCGTCTATTGGAAACAGCAAAATTTTCCTAAAATTATCTGACGATAATAGCACATGAATCATTAAATCTCTATTGGTATGTACGCTTCCAGTTTTTCGAGTATGAGAAAGCCGGTATTTTCTAAAACTTGTGTGGACTTTCTAAGACTTTTTCAGATAATAAACCTGCCAAAATAGGCTAAAACAATAATTAGAAAAATAAAGAAATAGCGCAGAAAATATTAATATAAAATAATGATAAATTAAATAATGATTGGCGGCCTCGGAAATCCAGCGTAAGTGAACTAGCCTGCCATCCCAGAGGTTGTGGATTCGAGTCCCACTTAAAGCACGGTCTTCGCACTTTTCCAAATTTACCTGCTTTCCCTGTTTCTAAAAAAAACAAAAAATAAATAAAAATCTCATTCCTCAAACCCAAAACTTATCCTTCCAATCCTTACTCCCGCACAAAAGTCAGCGCATTATTTGCATTGTGGCTGCTAAAACAAACAACAAACAAAGAAACACAGACAGTTGCACAGTGCATCAGTAGCGCCAGCAAGAGGAAGCGGGCAACTGCGGTAATAGCGCAGGCACACGAAATTTAGCGAAGTCCTCAACCATCTATGTGATCCTTCTGCCAGAAAAATATGAAACACATATGGCGCTGCAAGCAGTAAGAAGGCGTCGCTCCTAAGCAACGACAGATGGGCATTCCCACTATTTAGCACTGGTAGCGTCAGGCTAATCACCTACCCTGTCAGAAATCAAAATAGATTAACGAAACCAACGCAAAACTGAGTCTTGTCGAGGCCCTATGCTCCCGAGAGGAGTGAACAAGGAAAACCCAAAAAAAAATAAAAATGATAAATCAAAGAAGTGAATTACATCACATCCGTGTATTACAACTTTTTGCTCAGAACTTGGCTTGCCGCAGCAACATTAATTGCTGAGATACAAGTCTACTGTATCGGTTACTAAATTACTGAAATCATAGATTTTTATTTATTTTTACCAAGAGAGACCTTTAGTCAAGGAGAAAATTATAAATTGAAGATTTATCCATACGAGTAATTTCTCAAGCTGTCTTAAAACTCTTTCTTTCCGCACCAGTTTTAAAATATTTCAATAATTTGGTATAATTTTTTCAAATTTGGCTTTCAAATGAGGTGACAACCTTCTTCAAAAATGTATTTAAGCGAAAATCTTTTTAAACCTCTTCCGTTTGACACCCATATTGAGATACGTGTGTATGTATTTCGATTAACTGATGCATTAAATTAAATTTCACCTATGTAACCTAAAATATATTCCAAATGTTAGTCAGAGGTATAAGCGATACGTGTGCCAAATTGCATCTAAATCCGTATAACCGTTAAGGATACAAGAGAAATCTCTCATGTTGTCGGTTTCTCATTTCATCAAATTTCGAACCACCCTGTACCGCTAGATCGAGTTCTAATAATACGTTCACATATAAGTAGATTATCTACTTTTTCGTGCTTAACTCCCAATCCGTAATTAAAAAGCGAGATTACCCATACAAAATATCTCTCCCGAAATCTAAGATTATAAAATAATCCTAGGTTATTACTATATTTTTTTACATACAACCCTGTGTTATCGGTAATTATTTTAAAGAATTTAAAGAGAAACGTCAAAGGAAAAACTAAATAAAATGGACGCCGGCAAAGAAAGCAGGTCTGTAAATATAGTTCTAATACAATTTTTGTTAAATATTATTAATTAAGGATTCATTTTACAGAAAAAAGCGTGTGTCCATAAACGTTTTGTCCTTTTATTACTTATTATAAAATGTAATTTCGAATTTCGCATGCGTGTTGCTGCCTTAATTTTTTGAAACCTCAGTAAACGTCGTTTACGGATTTCCTCCAACTGTTTATTAGTGCCGATTTACAAACGGAGACATCTGGAAGGGAGACACTGGAAATTCTCTTTTCGTGCTTCATTCGCGGTCACACGGCCTAAATTGTTTTAGGCAACTTTTTGACGTTTACTACTTTAGCATCTTCTGTTTCGGATATATTCTACAACCCGCTAACTTGTAAAGCGGAGAACGTTCGTCAACAGTTTCTTAAATATTTCAATGAAGAATGCGAACTGATTTTTAATCATTTGTTGGTTTTTTTTATTTACATATATATAAAAATTTGTGTACTTGAATAAAAAAAATTTAATTAAAAATACTTATATAAATAATTAATTTAAAATTAACTTGAGTATCTAGAATTGGGGGGAAAAATTAGAATTCAACATAAACATGTTCCATAACTTTTTTAAATTATACCTACATACTTTACTGGCAAAAATAATCCTCAATTTCCCAAGCAGCGCTCTGATGTTTGTTATCGTTGATTTCTTCCGTTTGATTGAAACCAACACAGAACTCAGAACTTTCTCCCACAAAAAACAGAAAAGGAATGAAGCAACTGTCAAAAATTCCAATACGGGAGACAAATTCCTTCTCTCTTTCGCGACTGTACTTCTCTCCCGAGCAAAATGTTTTCCTTCCAAATGTTTCCCTGTGTAAATGGGCACGTACTAACAGCCCATTGTGCAATTAAATTTGCTATTCCTTCTCCTTGTATTTTCTTCATACCGTAAATAATAATTAAACAAATCAAAACTCCAAAACAGTCCACCAAATCAATTTCTTTGAAGAAAAACCTTCCAAAACACTATTGACAGCTGATTATCAATTTTGCAAGTAACCTGCCATATGTGAACGGGTAGATTAATTTTGTGGATTTATTGGTAATTGCTGCATATGTGAACGTACTTTAACTGATGACATTCACAAAAAATTATTGTCATAAATATTATATTATATAAGGCCTCTTCTATTAGCCACTTCATTGCTCTCTATCTCCCTGCACGGCTCACTTGACGAAAAATTTGCATGTGAAAGCAACAACAAAGTTATCGAACAAGAGGGTATGGTTATACCTGATAAAACTGGTACAACTCACTATTGTAAAAACAAATGGAGTTTTACGCAACTCTATTCCAGCGCTGCCAATATACATTTATTTATTTACCATCCAGACACCTCATCTGTTCGCCACTTGATAACACTTGGCGAGAAGAATAGGCCTATAGATAAGCTAAAACAAATACGAATAAAAGGCATATAGGCGCTATTTCAAAATGAAAAATGTTTGCGAGGCGGAAAAAGGCGGAGAAAATATTACTTTCCCCTAGCAATAAAGGGTTCAAATATCCATAAACCATAAACAAATTTTAGGAAGTTGTAGGAGTTTTTTTTTGTATCTCTAAATTTTTCCAATTTTGGAGTTTTAGCATATTATTTAATATTTCTTTATTTTATTTTTCGGATTTATTTGATATTAAAAAAAAAGTGATCTTAATTTTTTTCATGAAACATATATTTTTGGATTCATTATAATTATCTTTATAAAGGTTCAGCGGTCCATCTCGTTAAGGTTAAAAATATATTTTTAACAAAATTTTACCACAATTATTATTATACGCCATGGCTCAAAGTGGAATGGTGTGTACAAATTACTTGTGATTTGAGAAGATGTGTAAGGGTTAAGGTCTATTTTATCACAAATTATCTTATATGAAATTTTAGCTTTCAAATGATACCAAAAATTCCACGCTCAGAGCACTGTGCGCCGTTTGTAAACAAAAACCAGCTGACGGCTATGACGAAATACTCTCAATTAATGTTTGCGTTTGTTTGTGTTTTGTTGAAGGTCAAGTAAATATTGCAAAAACTACTCAAATAAGTGCTTTAAATAAGAAATAAATAAATAACTTGCACGTACACTTTTATTAGATGTTTGGTCGAGGTCCTCCTCCTATTTGTGACGTGCGTCTTGATGTTGTTCCACAAATGGAGGGACCTACAGTTTTAAGCTGACTCCGAAGAGCAAATGGCCTTTATGAGGAGCTTTTTCATGGCAGAAGTACTTACACTCGGATATTTTCCATTGCCTGCCAAGGGGCGACCGCTATTAGAAAAACCTTTTTTCTATCTTAGCTTTTTTTAAATGTATAAAATATTTTCATTATACGTGCATTCAGTGCTCTACGAGTATAATTTAAATCTGGACACAGTCGCTCGGCTGCAGTGCTAAGAATGATGGACAAAATTCGCTCTGCATTCGATTACACATTAATAACCATTTTAGTGCTCTTAGATTTCTCTAGAGATTTTGATGCTGTCAATCGTAATATCTTACTTTTAAACGTTCATTAAACTAATGAAGCGCTGCCTTTCGAATAGACTGCAACAAGTCCACTGTGGGAATGTTTTCTCTAATCACATGACAACACAGCATTGGCATACCTCAATAATTTATATTGGGACCCTTGTTGTTGTTGTTGCAGCAGCATAAACATTCCCTATACTTACATACGGGGAATGCTGCTGGAGTGACAGTCCTTGGCCGGATATAAATCCGGATCATTTCCGTAACGTAAAACCGACTGTCGTGGAAACATTATTGGGGCCCTATTCTCTACTGCTGTCATTAATGCCATATGTAGCTCACTGCTGCCACAGTACCGCTATGCACATTAATACTGATGATACGCCAAAACCTGTGGGCTTTGGTGCGGACTTTGATATTTCCAGATTGAACGATGATCTTAAAAGAATATCAATTTGGGCCAAAACGAACTTCCTTTATTTAAACCCAGCCAAAACGCAGGTATTACCTGTATTTCTTGATGCCATCTATCTTAATGATTTGTCACTAATTATTCTGGAAGGCACGGAAAAAAATTTCTGTCAGCAGTAACTAAAATGAAATTAGTTTTTCAGCCTTCTTCCCACATTAGCGTCACATTCGGCATTCCCATGGCAGCCGGTTCTACGTTACCGGAATGGGCTGCCGCCCCAGTACACTAGCCCTGTCTAGTGTATCGTATATCACCCTACCTCTTACGTCACAGGAGCAAACTCTCGCAGCAATCCTGCTCCAAATACTTCTCCTCAGGGCTGGAGTCGAATCCAACCCTGGGCCAGAAGTATTCTGCTGCGTCTGCCATAAACGGCTTCACCCGAACTCCACCTCGGTTAGGTGCAATAAGTGCAACGGGTGGAGCCACCTTAAGACCTGTTCAGGCCTTAAGTCGCACAGGGAGTGGTCCACACGGTATGTGGCCACGTGTTGCTCCCGCCAGCAGGCGTCTGATGCCTCCGCCAACCGCCACCACAACCCACACCTCCACGGTGAGGAGCCTATCGGAGCAACAAAACTCCCCTTCAACCCCTCCCATCCCTTCCTGCTCCAACCCCAGTGCGGGGACAAACCAGCAGCTCCTGGTCCCCCGTACAGTCTGTTCCGTGTGTCAGACCGTAATATCTCGGAATCTGGTATCAGTCCAATGCAATTCCTGCAATGGCTAGTGCCATTTTCGGAGATGTTCCGGCCTGCGCACCACCCGTGAGTGGACAACTACCTACGTTGCCCCCTGCTGCAGAGCTCTGCATCCACTACTGCCCCCGGAGGCGCGGCCGCCCACCACCATCAGGCCGCAACAACCACAGTGGATTGTGCAGCAGGTCCAACGTAGACAACCCCACGCGTCCCTCACCCCCCGGATTACACAGACCTCACCGAGAAGCTTCAAGCTTCTCCAGTTTAACTGCAACGGACTTACGAGTAAGGTCGACGAGATAGTTGACTTTATGAGCCGGCACAGTATTAAAATAGCTGCGGTCCAAGAAACAAAGTTGCGCGCTAGGTCATCTCTGATCACCAGGAATGGCTATAACGTGCACAGACACGATCGCGAGCGAGACAATGGTGGTGGCCTAGCGTTTATAGTCCACCACACAGTGCAGTATCGTCTCATCGATGAAGGAACCGACCGCAGGGACAGCACCTTAGAATGTCAAGGCATAGCTGTCCGGTCAGGCGATTCCGAGCTCGAAATATTTAACGTATATATACCCCCTGTCATTTGCTGCCCGGCAGGATATCACCCTGATATAGGTGCGCTCATCAGAGGTGAAAACCGATTGGTTGTAGGTGACTTTAATGCGCATCACGATCTTTGGCATTCAAGCCTGCCAAATGATCGTAGGGGACAGCAATTGGCATAGCAGATAGAAGACTCGACATTCAGCACTGTGAACGACGACGCCCCCACCAGGGTAGTGGGCAATTGTAGCAGCTCGCCTGACCTAACAATAGCTAGCGCGGGTCTGATAAATAGCATAACGTGGCGACCTATGCTATCGCTTGCATCAGACCACTTGCCCATTATCGTTTCGATTGAGAGACCTGCCGACTTCGTTTCCGCGAATCACCGGTCCTATTTTAACTTTAAAAAAGCTAATTGGGCCAGCTTCACGGAATTCACCGAGGACACCTTCGCCGCTCTTCCCATCCCCACTGATGTGCGCGTGGGCGAACGCGCATTCCGCAAGGTGCTCACATCTGCTGCGGCTCGCTTCATTCCAGCTGGAAGTTATAAGGACATCCCAGCCGAAGCAGCCAGTTTAGCAAATGAGCGTGACCACCTACGCCAGGCCGATCCCGGGGATCCCCGCATAAGGGATCTCAATTTGGAGATCCGGCAACTGGTAAATCAACATAAGCGGACTAAATGGGCTGAGCACCTGAAGACCTGTAACCTCACATCCGGGGTGAGTAAGCTCTGGTCCACCGTTAGGTCCCTGTCAAACCCGACGAAGCACAACGACAAGGTGGCTATCACCTTCAACGGTTATACTTCGTCGGACCCGAAGAGATGCGCGAGCCATTTTAGCCGGCAGTTCATACTGCATCCTCCAGGCGACAGAACCAAACGTCGTGTTACCAGAAGGCTGCACAAACTGACGAACGACAGTGCGCCACTTACTTTCTCCGGTGATGAGGTTCAGGGGGCCATCAACAAGTCGAAATCATCGAAAGCCATTGGCCCTGACGGATTAAACGCGCCGATGCTGAAGCATCTGGGACCCCTGGGAGTAGGATTCCTCACAAGGGTCTTCAATTTGTCCCTGGCCACTCTCATCATCCCTGACAAGTGGAAAGCAGGGAGAGTGGTCCCACTACTGAAACCTGGGAAACCCGCCAACCAAGGGGAGTCTTATCGGCCGATAACTCTCCTTTCCCCAGTAGTGAAGACACTTGAAGCCCTCCTACTCCCACTCTACACGACACACCTGGCCCCAGCGCCACATCAGCACGGATTCCGACGAGTGCACAGCACCACCACTGCACTCACCGCCATAAACGCCCAGATAAATCGCGGGCTTAACCAAAACCGCCCCTGCAAGGGGACTGTCCTAGTAGCGTTGGACCTAAAGAAAGCTTTCGATACAGTCAGCCATTCCACGCTACTAGATGATATTTATCAGTCGACACTCCCGCCAGGGCTGAAGAGGTGGTCCGCGAACTACCTGAGCGGTCGGCACTCGTCAGTGATTTTTCGAGATCAAGTATCAAAGCAGAGGAAGATTAAGCAAGGTGTACCGCAGGGTGGTGTCCTTTCACCCTTGCTTTTTAACTTCTACATCTCGAAGCTCCCCCAACCACCAGCGGGAGTTTCCCTGATCTCATACGCTGACGACTGCACGATAATGGCGTCGGGCAATGACATCGATGGCCTGTGTTTCAAAGTGAACAACTACCTCACCAACCTTTCTCGCTTTTTCACTGCGAGGAATCTCCAACTTTCCCCCACCAAGTCCACGGCAACCCTTTTCACCACCTGGACAAAGGAGGGCAAGCTGTCCCTTAAGGTAAAAGTCGACGACACACCAATTCCGACTGTAAATAACCCCAAGTTTTTGGGTGTAGCCTTTGACAACTTGCTCTCCTTCTCTGCGCATACCACCGCAATTGCCACAAAAGTCCAAAATCGCAACAAGGTCCTCAAATCGCTGGCCGGCAGCACTTGGGGCAAAGACAAAGAACTGTTGCTTTCGACATTTAAGGCAATAGGCCGGCCGGTTCTAAACTATGCTGCGCCTGTGGACAAAGCTACAGACATGTCAAAATACCGCCATTCGGACAGCGACCGGGTGCCTCCTGATGTCACCCATCCAACATCTTCACAACGAGGCACAAATGCTCCCTGTAGCGGAGCACAACAAACTGCTCAGCAAGCAGTTCCTGCTGGGATGTTACCGCAGGTTTCACCCCTGCAGACACCTGCTTGAGCCTGAGCCGCCTCCCAGGCACGTCAGGAAACACCTCCTAGACTACGCTGACGAACTCCAGGACAAAACTGACCGAAACCTACTGGACCGGACAGTATTTAGACAGTCAATAAACGACATTCACCGGGAGACCGTTACCACCTTCACGAACTCCCGTACTGTGCATGCCGTAATCGGAGTCCAACCACCACCTATCGCAGATGAAGAGCTCCAGCTTCCCCGTGAGACTCGTGTAACATTGGCACAATTACGTTCTAGATATTGTAGCAGGTTAAACTCCTACATATCCAGAATCGACCCCGACATACCAAACACATGTCCGGCATGTGAAGGTACCCCGCACGACACTAACCACCTCTTCACATGCCCCCTCAAACCGACTCATCTAACCCCCCTCTCCCTCTGGACCCAACCTGTCGAAACAGCATGTTTCCTGGGCCTACCCTTAGATGAGCTAGACGAAGACGACCGATGATATACTTACACTGACAGGACTACCTATGCTGTTAAAACAACAACAATAAGAATGTGTGCTGGAATCTCTGCGCACTGGACGCAGAAATGACAGGACTCAATCCCGTGCAGATGACTACGAAATCTGCAGTGGCTTGTGATAATGTCCGTGAGCATTATCAGTTTGTCCTGCATCTCTTTTGATTATATCTCCTCCGTAAGGGCTTCGCCTGGCGCAACCTCTGGTTTGGTGCTCAGCTCTTCTCTCCCAAGCTTCTCCTTGATGATGTTACTTCATTCCCAGTTATACCCTCTGTGATGGGGCCCATATGAGCCGGATGCGATTGTGAATGCCTAGCGAATTCAATTACTCGATGCAATCAAGGGCTAATGAGGAATTAACCACAAAGGATGGCAGCGCATTGAATGCCGCCTGACTGTCGTTCGGAATGGCAATTCGTTCATTCTGGAGGTCTCTGCCAAGTCTTTACTCTGCTCTTTTAGTATTTACAGAAATATCGCATTTTTCGATTTCTTTAACTTTATCACTACAGGAAATGTAAGCAGATATCGCTCCCTCTCTTCAATCCGTTGGGTTGTTATAGCACTAGTGCTCACGAATACAATGAGTGATCAGTTGGAGCTAAGATTTGTAACTCCACTAATAAATGTTTAGATCATCCCTACAACCCACTTTTAATAGATGGATATTCTTACTTACAAACATATACATACATATAAACACTCTTCACCACATAGTCCACGGAGGAGGAAAGAAGTGTAAACCGTTATCTCTATGTACAACAGTCATTTAGAAAGTTTACAGCTCATAATCGCGACTGCAAACGATACTTACTATTTTGTGTGCCCAGACTATTTTTGTTTGTGTAATTAAGTAAAGTTGACGAAAAGCCTGTTGTAAATATCTTTTAACAGATTATAATACTATTGTACAATTTTTTTTTTTCTAAATTTACACAAATGTTTTAACCTTTATTGCTGTTGAAATCATCGAATGCCAATTTGTGAGTACAAACACAAGTGTTGAGGCAGAATAATAAATAATACTTTCAAAATAAAGAAAAAAAACTAACCACTACAGCATTCAATAAACTTAATTAATTTTTAAGCATACATATTTTACATAAAACGGGTGTGCCATCTGTTATGTCGGTATGCAAGCATTGAATAACTTTGGCATTTATCCAAAACCTAGTCTAAATAAATTGTAAAGGACCAAATTAAATAAAAAAGGTACCGCATATATAGAAATCGGTTTGTTTTTAAATTTATAAATTAAATTCACATACCGACATGAAAGAAAGCATACCCTGTATATTTTTCAATTCAATTACGATGCACTTAACTAAAATGCATCGCCTATATTCAGATGGCCACAACGTGTGCACTTTTTGCACCTGCTTACACATTAGAACTGCTTTGCATTTTACTTGAAATCGAATGGTGGCGCATCACGACATGTATATGGCCCCATCGGAGCTATTATTACTTGTATCGACAAGTTATTGCGCTCAGGCCCTATCAGATGCGGGCTCAGTTTAATGGAAGATAAAGCCAGCTCATCGTAGGGTATAAGGTTGTCCACATTTAAAACGCGCACTTTATTCGAAAAATATTCGGTACGCTCGTGAACGGTAAGAATATGATCGATTTTATTCTGCACGCCAGTGATCAGTACAGCTACCTATGAGCCGAACGAGATGGAGTGAAATGAGAAATTAGAAGTAGATTAGTTTTGGTTAAAAATTGCATCATTTGGTAATTACCTTGAAACGTTCTTCATAGAGCTGCGGATACTTGCAAGTCGCACGTAGACGTACAGTTTTCAGCGAGAACTCGGGCACGTCCTCACCCCAAATGATTTTCGCCTTGTTGTATTTGACGCCGCGTGGAAAAAATTCAATCTCCCAAGTAATAGTATGGTCTGAAGAATGAAATCAAAGAGTTGAATAAGTGGCATCGGAACAAATTAAGAGATGCATGTGAGATGCATTTATTTCTTCTATGAATACAAAAACAAAAATTAAAAACCTTTTTTTTACGAATAAAATCTGGTGTCGCCTAAACACAACCTCTTCAGCAAAGCTCCAATAAAAATCGCTAGCATAAATAATACGACTGCGCGTGCGCTAAAAGACTCGGTACATTGATAAACAGAAACCACCTATTGCCTACCTAGAGTCAACTTGCCAGGGCAAACCCGTAATACTGATGCATTTAAAATTGTGATGTTATAGCAGGTTACACTCATATGCACACTAATTAGATCTTTCTAACGATATTCGGATAGACAGATAGGACCCGGATTTATATACGGACAAGCACTGCCGCTTCAATTGTGTACAAATAAAGAACTGGAAAACCACTTAAAACCGCAATTCGGATAGTTAGTTATTAAAATTTTGATTTAAAAATGTTATATGGTGCAGCACGTCTATTGTTGCTGTGTAACGGCCCTGCAGTATTATAAACCAAGTCTAAGCAGATTCGTTGTTGTTGTTGCCGTTGTTGTAGCGCTTACTGAACCGTGTCAGTGCTGTAGTTACCGATCGTCTTCGCCCAACTCATCTAACGGTAGACCCAGGAAACGTGCTGTTTCGACAGATTGGGTCCAAAGGGACAGGGGGGTTAGGTGAGTAAGGGCTCGTTTGAACTTCAATCACAACCGCAGTGTTGCATGATTTGCGAAAGCATCACGTTCGAAGTGTCAACAATTCGGCAAATGTTGCGCGCGAATACAAATAAATCGGCATCAAAAAATTTTTTTTTGCCGAACATCAGAAAAGTATTAGTTGAGCAATTGCAACAGTGTTGCAAATTGTCATCAGTGCAGCGGTATTGCTGCTTTTATTACGTGCCTCGAAACAAGGTCTGGACATATGTTGGGTATATCGCAGTCGATTCTGGATAGGTAGGAATTTAGTCTGATATAGTATTCAGAACGCAATTGGGCCAAAGTTGCGCGGGTCTCTCGGAATAGCTGATGCTCTTTGTCTGCCGATGACGGCATTCAGAGGTCTATAGTTTAGGAAGGTGGTAAGTGTATCCCTTATGAATGTCGTTTAGTGTCAGTTTGTACACTGTCCGGCCCAGTAATTATAAGTGCGTATTGTCTTGGATCTCTGTAGAATAGTTGAAGAGATTCCCCGAGTCGTGCCTGTGAGGCTGCTCAGGTTCTAGCATGTGTCTGAAGGGATGATAACGCGGTAGCACTGAAGCAAAAACTACTTGCTGAGAGTTTTATTGTGCTCCTCGTTGTGTAGATGTTGCAGATGGAACATCAAAAGACTGTCCTGATTGCAGTATTTTGACATGTCTGAAGCTTTGTCCACTGCGAATCACTAACGCTAGACGAAAAGACAGCCACTACATAATGCACAACCGGCCCGCCAATTGCTTTAAATGTCGCCAGCAATATTCCTTTGTCCTTGTCCCAAGTACTGCCGGCAAGCGATTTGAGGGCCTTGTTGCGGTTTTTGACCTTAGTAGGAATTGCGTTTGAGTGCACAGAAAAGGAGAACAAACTAGCGAATGCGACGCCCAAAATGTTTAGGGTTGTTTACTGTCGGTATCGGTGTGTCACCGACTTTGACCTTTAGCTGTAGTTTGACCTCCTTCGTCCAGGTGGTAAAGCGAGTCGCGGTGGATTGAGAATCGTCTTATCTTGCGTCTTTAACTAAGAAATTTAACAGTTGATCCAAGAAATTTATTAATTTGATTCGCATCAAAAATACCAAAAACATCAGTTTATAACATTTTCGTGGTGAGATGGAAACCTTTGGCGGTTTTACTACAGAGAAATGTTTCTTACATTCAAAACGTTATTTTTATTTTGAAACGCACCGTGGAGTTGGCATTTTTTAAATTGAAAATCAGATTAACTGATAATCTGAGATCACAAAAATACCTTCTCACAAGTCTGGGTGTAAAGCACTTACCATCTTCGGTTTCAGCAATATTCCGTTGCGAAAAGAAGCACGTCACATAATTTGTATATTTTTCGATTTGATCAAACTCTTTCACATATATGCTGACACTCCACGTGTCATTGGAGTAAAGACGCGGTGTAAATTGTAGCATGCCCTCTGGTGAGTATCGCACCTCACGTACACGTTCTTCCTGACCTGACTGATAGCTCATGCCTGTGGAAGTAATAAAATATTATATTTATTTCAATGAAATATGTACGTATATGTATTTCTATATTACTCCACTTGCCTATTGCCATACGCAGCACGATATACTCTTTGTGGTATTCCAACAGTGGAAAGAGCAACAAGTGCGCCAACTCACGCGGCGTCATCATTGCGAATCGTATGTGCACAACAGTTTGCTCGACCAATTGCAAAAATGCTGAATTTTTTTCTTCTAATGTCAGTATGTCGTCATTGTCAAATACTTCTTTCCGGTGCAAAAGCCAACGTTGCAATATGCCAAACAATTGATACTCACTGGTCACCACAATATCATTTTGTTGCAGTAATAGCACCATAATTGCGGTATCCAATTCGACAAAGTCTTTCGATTCGCTCACCATTTCTAAATTCCACTTTAAAAAACGTTTTAATGTTTCGGTGAGCTCTTTATGATAAGGGCTAAAAGCAATTGTATACTGTAACCATGATACAAGGTAGCCTTGGGTTGCGGCCTTAGCAATATGTTTCATCATGTAGTCAACACATAACTCTACGAGATCCTGCAAGTGTATGAACGTTTTTAAAGGATTATTGAAAGAAATAGTTACTTCTCATTTTCGTCCTCACCTTGACATTGTATTTGTCTGCTAACGCCAACATTGGCATGACCGTCTGTAGCGAGATTTTTATTTGGCCCACATACAAATATTTTAGAAATTGCGGAAATACTGCAGTACAACACGGTTCTTCGACCAGTTCGATAACATGCTTGCGGCACTCATTCCACTGTGGATTCATAAGCATCACTTGGAACACCTCGCTACTTGCGCAAAGTATTACACGGTGTGCTGGATACTGTTCATTACCCACTACCAAAATGATGTCTGACATTAGCTGCTCTGCATACAGATTGGCAATCTTTTCCAATACACTTTGCGAGTTATTCATCTGTTGTAAATGGAACCAGAAAATTCGATTACAAAGTTGCTTGATTTGGTTTCTTCTTGTACATACCACACTCGAGTCCTGACTAAGCTCCTCGCTTTCTTCCATTTGTATTGTTGTGATGTCCCGTTTACTTTCTTTGCTATTTTTGTCTCCTTCGCCACCAAGTTCCACGGAATCGTCTTCCATCATGAGGCAGTTCTGCAAGGCGCCGAATTCTCTGCAACACTGTTTTGTAAGCACACGTAGACGAGCACTTTCCAATTATATTTAATTTTCTGAATATGTATGATGTTTTATATAAATAAATTTTATTGCATTCAACTAATTTTGTAACAAAACTTATCGTTCGTCGTTCAATACATAAAAGAAAACGCGAATAATGAACCGAACAGGGAGTAAAAACAAAACAAAAAGTTAACATGCAGTGTTACCATTTCCTACATATTCTCGACTTTTAATCGTAGTATAAGCACATTGACAACGGCAACGACAGACGACAGACCACATGAAGAAAATGCAGAAGGTTTAGCAAACATTATACCGTTAAGTAGATCTCAGGGATTTTTACAGAAACAGCTGATTTACTTACGTAACAGGTGAAGTGAGAGCAATTTGTTTAGTTAGAACACGGCAAAAACTTATATCGATGATATACGAAAAATTGAAGGCACCCAATACTCATGTGATTGGAAGGCTAAATGTGGTCAATTAACCTCAAATGTTTGAAAATATTTAAAAAGCTGACTTTATCTATAGATTTACACTATGCTCTGGAGACAATTAAAAGTACGTATTAGCTGTCAAAAAAAAGCCACATTTTCATGTTTAGGCGTCCAAATAGTTATAAAGGCAATTCACTTTTATGTAGGCGCCATTAATATCATTTCATACAAATTACTTGTTCTGACGAGAATATTGAAAGAATTTTAAATATATATATGTATATGTATATATTGTATATAATTGGCGCGTACACCCTTTTTGGGTGTTTGGCCGAGCTCCTCCTCCTATTTGTGGGTGTGAGTCTTGATGTTATTCCTCAAATGGAGGGGCCTACAGTTTCAAGCCGACTCCGAACGGCAGATACTTTTATGAGGAGGTTTTTCATGGCAGAAATACACTCGGAGGTTTGCCATTGCCTGTCGAGGGGCGACCGCTATTAGAAAAATGTTTTTCTTAATTTTGGTGTTTCACCGAGATTCGAACCTACGATCTCTCTGTGAATTCCGAATGGTAGACACACACCAACCCATTCGGCTGCGGCGGCCGGCAAAGAATTTTGAATAGATTAGTAAAAAATCGTGAATGTATTGATATTGTATTTGCAAAATTGTGGCGCGTAAGCATTATCTATGGTGTAAACGTCAAGTAAGACAAGAAATTTTTTCTGTCGTTGCGTCTTCAAAGTGCTTATACTTCATGCTTTTCATATTACTTGCTGTCTTAACATGCTTGAAAATTTCGCTTGCATTCTATTTTAACTTCTCGCAAGTTTTGTTGACTGGGTTCTGAAGCATATACACAAATGCATTGAATTGCTGTCATAAATAACAAAAATACCTATATTGGCGATTTAGAAAATATACTTAAAAAATGGAGATGTATGCAACTAAGTTGCTCGTACTCACTAATCCGAAAAAATACAGCCCTGATGCTTTCAAAGTTTCTTATCAAGCGAATTCCAATTTGAATGTCACTGTGAAATAAAATATTTCCATAAAAATTTTTAGTTGCGGGACATGTTTTCCCAAATCTTTCAAAATAACAAATGGCTTACAAATGAAACGGAATTAAATCAATGAAGTGTGACGCATATTAATACATGAAAGTTATAGAGCTTATTTTTAATATTTGTATATCGTCATACACCAAAGTTTCGCGCCGGTGTATCTATGCACTCTAGCACAACGTGCACAAAAATTTTAAAATGAGCTCGGAATTAGCGCCGAAAAAGCCGCGGCTGTTACTAGAAGATCCCAGATTTCGCATACGCCCTTTGCAGCAGGTAGTGTCTGCCTGCACCGGAGCACTTATAACAGCATGTTTCAGTAAGTTAAAAAAAAATTCTTGTCGGAAATAGCATATTTTAGAATTTCATTGTTGTTGCTCACCCCCTTTTTGCAGTGACACCGTTGGACGTTGTGAAGACACGTTTACAAGCACAACAAACCACCACAAACAAGTGTTTCCTATATTGTAATGGACTTATGGATCATATTTGCCCCTGCGACCCGAACATGCCCAATCAACTGAAGCCTGAAAAGCGTTTGAATGGCACAGTTGTATGTATTTACATAAATAGTTTGTTCTAAATATGTATGTAACTTCAATTAACACGTAATTTTTTGCATGTAGGATGCCTTTGTGAAAATCTCACGCCAAGAGGGTGTCGGTTCGCTGTGGTCTGGACTTAGCCCCACACTTGTGTCTGCGCTCCCATCCACCATCGTTTATTTCGTTGCATATGAACAGTTCAAAATGCATGCGCTTGAGTTTCACTACAAGTATATGGCGGAGGTGAAAGGCTCGCCACGCGGCCGTGAGATACCCTTCCACATACCACTGCTCAGTGGCGTGTCTGCCCGTATTTGTGCAGTGACTTTCGTTAGTCCCATTGAGTTAATTCGCACAAAAATGCAGTCACAGAAAATGAGCTATAGCGAAATGCTATCCACTGTGCGTGTGGTTATGAAAACGCAGGGTTTCTTCGGTTTGTTTCGTGGTCTACCACCAACAATACTGCGAGACGTGCCCTTCTCCGGCATATACTGGACTTGTTATGAGAATATCAAAAGTATGTTCGGTGTACAGGAGCCGACGTTTGGATTTAGCTTTATGGCCGGTGCAATTTCTGGTTCGGTAAGTACAATGAGTTTTTAATGACATGGAATATCTTGCGCTATTCGAAATATAATGCAATGGATATGGACGCATAACAAAAATGTCATTTTACTATTGCATGAATACCAATAATTTACTTTCAATGGAAATAGTTTCTGTTTGTTGTTGTTGTTTTGTTAAACATCGCTGTTTATCTCGTTACTATTGTTGTATAAAAATCTACCTATCTTATCTCTTCGTATGTTTGCAAAAATTCTGTCATGTAATCTTACAGTTGGCCGCCACAATTACTACACCATTCGATGTTGTTAAAACGCACGAACAAATTGAATTTGGAGAAAAGGTGCTTTTTGCAGGTGAGATTTTTATTTGTCAATAATTACAATACCCGATCATTGCTTTCAAACATATTTTAGACAAACCAGCCCCTGAAGTAGGTAATCTAAATATACGACAACGGCTCTTGTCCATTTATCGCATGAATGGAATACGAGGCTTATATGCCGGTCTGGGACCACGATTATTAAAAGTGGCGCCAGCGTGTGCCATTATGATTTCTACTTTTGAATACAGCAAAGCATTCTTTTATCACTATAATGTAGAAAAACACAACGAGATCATGTTATTAAGAAGCCAAAAAGGGAATGGTGCCTAAAAAACAGCGTGATATTACCCATAAGTTCCAGCAAATATAGATTCCAAAGAAGATAATAATAGTTGTTGAAATGCTTCTTTTATTTAATTTTATTACCGAAGGCAAGCGAACATCGGAGATGGTGCATCTGGGATAAAGAGTTTACGATGGTTTACGGTTTGATAGTTCTTTTACCTTCTAATCCTTCTAATATTTGTAAATTTTAACTTTTTTGTTGTTGACCCAAAATGTTTTATTGATAGTTGACATAAGTGACCTAATTATAGTGTACATATGTATGTAAATCATAAATATGAAGAATAGTAGTTAAAATAATTTATGTTTTTGTAACCGACATATCAAAATGCGATGTGAATAAAAAGTTTCACTGGCATTAACTGACAGTAACTGTATACAAAGCCAGTATAAAACAAGCAGCTGCTTTTGATTTCTTTCTTGCTTTGTCAAACTGCCGAAACAGCCTGGATTTATATCCGGCCAAGGTATTCCTCAAAAATGAATTGTATACTTTAGACTTCTAGGGCGGCCGCCGTAGTTGAATGGTATTTTTTTGTAAAACAAGATCAATACACACAACAAATTTGATATTGATATACATTACGCTCAGTCTGGTTTGATTATCAAAAACTTAGTTATGGGTGGCGCTCTAATTTCGGATTCGATAGCCTAAAATTTGCTAAGAAGATCGTATTAAAAGACCGAAATTTTACTTAGAATAGAAGAGAACTAAAAAGAGGCTTTCACTTCGACAGTAATGTCTTTTGCACCCCCTGCTCATCATAATATCTTATATAAACCTAGTTCCCTCAGCAAACTCCCATCCAGGTCTGGTCAGACTTTTCTGTTACATTTATATTATAGGTAACGACTTGAGCTTCCAGGTAGCTTCCTAAAATTTAATTTTCCATCGATTTGTGGATATAACCTTTTAAAAAGAATCCTCGAACAGGACGAAAAAAGGCCAGACCCGGGTATCCAAGGAGGGTTAAGATGGAGCTGTTGTTGTTGATGTTGCTGTTGTTGTAACAGCATAAACATTCTCCACACATACACTGGGAATGCTGCTGAAGTGACAGTCCTTGCTCGGATATAAATCCGGGTCGTTCCGGTTACGTAGAACCGACTGTCGTGGGAACTGGAATGAGCTCAACGTATGTATGTGCTTTTCTTTCACTCAAATTATCTATTTCATGTCTATTTTGCGAAACCGCTCCATTTGAAATTTTTTTAATGCGAAAAATGCAGCCCTGCATGTACATATGTGGAAGCTATTATCCAATGGTAGAACCCAAGGCGAATTCATGAATTCGGTTTATTTGTGGAATTAGAAAGTGTCAAAATTGTTCAAAATAATAACACGTGTAGTTGGAGCTGCATTCCAGACAATTACTAAATATTACAGATAATTTTATAAAATCAATCGATTTTGTAAAATGTCTGAGGAGCAACAGAAAGTCACGTCAGAAGAGGCACCGGAAACAGCACCGGCCTCAGTTGAAGGTAATGAATCAACCGGTGCCACAACAACAAAAACAAAAAATAATACCGCTGCCACAGATATAAAAACATCAAGTGGGTCTAAAAAACCCTTGGCAAAGAAGCAAACAAAAAAGAAAGCAACTGGGGCCCAACAAATACGCGGCTTACCCAAGTCGGGACGTCCATGGAAAACACCAAAGGAAAAGTAAGTTCACCGAAATTTTTACACATTACATTATCTATTACCAAGAAATGTTAAAAGCACGTCCACTGCCTTTCAGGTTCTCTACAATAAAAAAGACCACACATCGCTTATCATTCGAAAAGAAGACGGAGCTGCGTAATCAACTGAGGCACATAAAGGAAATGTCACGCAACATTAAAGAACAACGTAAAGAAGCTGCAGTACAAAAGAATCAGAGACGTATCGAAAATGCAGAACGTCGATTGGCCAATGAACGACGAGCTGAAGTGGTGCAGGTCATCAAGAATACATCGAAATTGAAGCGCATGAAAAAGAAGCAAATGCGTATGATTGAGAAGCGAGATATTAGTCAAGTGAAGGTGGTGTAATTTATTATGAGTGTTGACTGCTGGTAGTGCGTCTGCTTTACAGCTCAAAGCGGGGGGTAGCTTAAGTTTTATAGTAACTAATTTTTTAACAAAAATGTGTTCTAAAATCTGACTTCACAGATTGAAATGCCTTCAAGATATAAAGTAAATTGCATACTTTTAGGCGCCACCCGCCTAGTTCTTGAAATGTTGATTACAATTAAAATAAATACATAGTTGCATATGACTTAAAAAGTTGTATTGATTTCGGTTGCATTTGATGTAAAGAAAATGGATACCGGCTGAAGGTGAATCAAAGACTTTTGATTCGAAAATATAATATTGTATTCCACTTGCAAGAGAGCCATGAGGAGAACAAATTTGAGTAATATTTTCAGAACTGAGGTGATGACAAGTGCATACCAAAAGGCAGAGAATTAGCGTTCACCATTTTCAGCCGTTATAAAAGAAGAATAAAAGTCATTTTAGTATGATGCCAGAAACATTTATACGGAATTTATGATTTTCAGATCTTATCCCTACCTATGAAGCGCGAAGCTTATTGGCTAACTTTAAAATATTTTACATAACAGGAGAACACTTTTATCTTTGTCTTTCACTTTGCATTTAATCCGTGGTGCTGTTGGCTGTCCGGTGCTCCTAGAGAAGATTTACTTTAATATTCGTGTCAGAGCTCTTCGTAGTTCGGAGTTTTTCTAAGTTGGTATCTCTTTAGGCTCGGAATGCTCCTATTAGATGTTAGATGCATGAATGAGGTTTGTACTTGGACCTCATGGCCTTTTGTGCCATCTACTCATCACAGTACTTCATACAAGCCCAGTTCCCTTATTAAGCTCAGGATAGAGCTGGATTGAAATGAGCGTATGTGCCTTTCCTCTGATGTCTCAACCTTCTTCGCGCTATAGCGCTGCATTCCTGGGGAAGGTGCATTGGAGTCTCCTGGGATTGGTCGCAGAAACGGCAAGAGCGCATGTGCAGATGACTTCGCAGTCTGCAGTGGCCTGTGAGGATGCCCGTGAGCATTCTCAGATTATCCTTGGGGAGGGTTATGAGTTTTTTAAACCTCTTTTGGTTGTACCCGCCCATAAGAATTTCGCCTGGCGTAGCCCCATAGTTTGGTGCCAGCAGACCTCCCTTAGCCCTAGACATTCACTTCTGAACTTCTCCTTGATGGGGTGTTGTCCCATGGCAAGGAAGGGCTCGGGTTCTATTAAAGGCGAGGCCGCAGCCTCTCTCGCCAATGCGTCCGCTACTTCGTTCCTAGTTATACCCCTGTATCCTGTCACCCAAATTAGCCAGAGGCAATTGTGCATTCCTAGTAAATTAAGTTTCTCGATACACTCAAGTACCAGTGAGGATTTGATCTCACAAGACAATAGGGCCATGAGTGCCGCCTCACTGTCACATGGCAATTCACTCATTCCGCACATTCCAGTCTAAGTTTATCTCTGCACATAGACAGATGGCATACATCGTCGATTGGAAGATGCTTGGAAAACTACCCACAGACACAGACCGTTTGGTTCTGGGGCCGTAAATTCCAGCGCCTATGCCTTCTGGGGTCTTAAGCCATTTGTGTACCAGTGCAAGGTACATTCCTGGAGTTTCTTTTCAAATGCAGGTCTACTCCTCCAGCTCGACTTATTATTCAGTTCAATTGTGAACTTCTTTTCGAATTTGATCACCTTAGTGATATCATCTCTGACGGGCTGGGTGAGTGGAAGCTGTAGCTTTAACACTTCCATGTTTTTAGAAGACATCACTTTTCCTCTCCCGAAACCTTCCCTGGAATATTCAGCTGAATGATTATATAGGAGCGGTGTCAGCTCGAGCATCACCTCCATCGCAGCTGTAGGGCAGGTCCGCTTCGCTCCCTTGATGCACACGCATGCTAAGCGCTGAAGCTTAGCGCTGCTCGCAGTGTCGAGAGAGTGACTCACGATGCCCAAGTGACCGCTCCATATGTCACCATTGGTCTTATTATCATGATGTACATCTATCTCAGGATTCTTAGGTTACAGCCCCAAGGCTTTCCTACTAGACGTCAGCAGGTCATGAGAGCCTTTGTTGCCTTGGACAGGGTTGCGCCAGCATGCCTTTTCCAGTTAAGCTTGACATCCAGGACAAGGCCAAGATACTTAACTCGCTAACCAAATCAATAGCAACCCTGTCTATGCTGATCTCTTTCAGCTTAGAAATATAGAAGTTAATAGATTAGAGAAGATCCCACACTGACATCGACACATAAAACCATAAATAATGGTAATGTATGTACGGGTTAGGCTAAGGACTTTTTGCACTGCCACCAGATTGATCTATTGTGCATCCCTAATTACTTAATTATAATTATTTAGAATCGAACCAACCCCTTAGGAGGGCGCAATTGTTTGGTCTTCCTCCTCTAGTAGGTACGAGCCCGGGATTCTGTGTCTCCTGTGGCCTAATGCTTCACAGTGGGTGATTAAGTGTTCCATAGACTCCAATTTATCACAGCAGAACCTGCATGATCTTGTACTAGATAACCCTTTTAAGTTCAAGTGCTTATTACAGGCAAAGTGACCTGAAGGTGCTCCAAAGAGTAATCTGAGGCCCTTTTTATCTAGGGTTAGAGCAGATTTTGCTGTGTTGGCATTGAAGTTCAAACACTTTTTGAAGTGATTAAGGCCGCTTGTGCCGTTCCAGTGTTCCGCTATTTTTGTTTGGATTTTTGGTTTCCTATTTTATATAATTTTTGTTAAAGCCGAAAAATGGGGTTGGCCCAATAAATAGCGCTTCTGCCCTTTTTTTGGCATGAAAGTCTGTCATCTCGTTTCCTTCGTGTCCCTCAAGTCATGGTACCCAAATCAGTGAGACCTGTGTATGAGTGGCCAATTTGTTGAGTGTATTGTTAGACTCTATTAGGACTTTTTACTTGAATGTGAAGCTATTCAAGGCTTTGAGAACCGATTGGGTGTCCGAAAGTATTTTAATTTTTACTTTCTCGAACCGTCTTTTGGATATGATTTCCACTGTTTCCATTATGGCTTAGAGCTCCACATTAAAAATCGTGGCATCTGTACTTAGTGTTAGGGGTTTGTGTGCTCTAGGCCCCACTATTTCTGCTCCTACTCTTTGGAGCGTTTTGGAACCATCTGTGTACCATTTTTGTGAGTCATCATTTATCCAGGTTGGGTTAGTGTTCCACTCTTCCCTAGACGGGAAGATAACCTTGTATCTCTTTATAAAATTGAATACGGGTTCCGTGTGGTCATTCGCCTGGGTTATGCGTACTGCATGTTGAACCCTGTTCAAGATATTCAGTAAGATCTTCTGGTTTCAAGTTTTTCTTTCATATGAAAAGAGAGTGTTTGCATAGTAGCTTCCTCTTGTCTTGCTAAATGTAACGATGGTAAATTTAAAAGCGCTTCCATGCCAGCAGGTGGGGTAGTTCTCATGGCCCCTGTTATGCTTAGGCACGTCAGCCTTTGTAGATAGTTTACACAGTTTTGATGTAGCAGTAGTTTGATTTGTTTTAACCCACCATACCAAAACCGCAAACTCCAATAGGTCTTCCATTTGGGTGTAGATGCAGGTCATTTTAGGGTTCAGACCCCAGGATTTACCCAAGAGTAGTTTTGTTGTCCAAAGGGTTTTCGTTGTCTTTTTAACTACCGAGTAGAGGTGGGCCTCCCAAGTGAGTTTTTTTATCCAAGATAATTTCTAGATATTTAACCTCATCTTTTAGAGGTACCTCTATTCCATTTATTCCCAGGGTGGGTATATTTAGAAATCTTTTCCTGGTAAATGGGATAATAATTTTTTTGGAAGGGTTGATTGATAATCCCTCTTTTCTACCCCACTCCCAGGTTATATTTAAGGCATCCTGCATTAAGTCCTTTATGGTCCTTTCGTGGTTGCCTTTAATTATTACAGAAACGTCATCTGCATATCCTTATTTTATACCCTTTATTGTTAATTGTTAAGGGTTTGTACCAAATCATCAGCCAGGATAGACCAGAGCAATGGCGATAGTACCCCCCTTGTAGACATCCTTTCGCGGCTGTAACACTAAAGGTAACTCGCCCCAGAGAGGCTCTGCTTATCCTTTGGTTTAGCATTTTGTTTACCCATTTAATAATTGCTGGATCGGCTCCCCTATTGGAGAGTGCCAGTTCTATTGCTTTTCACAGAGAGCTATTTCATTTAGGTCAAGGGCCTTTTCTATATGGCGAGCAATAGTGTGTAGTGCTGCAACTGTGGATTTCCCTTTTTGATATGCAAATTGCAGTTTATGGAGTGGGATTATCGAGATAATCTCCGCTCTTTTCAACATTAAAGACGTCAGACTGATTGGCCTAGAGGATTTGGGAAGCTTATTATTATTCCATACTCCTTTAGGAGCTTAAGGATTCAACAAAAGTATTCCAAACATTTCTATTTCTAGACATAAATCTCAGTTCATTAAACGATTTTCCAGTTTCATTGCGGATAGTCCTTTGCCAAGTCATCACTGGTCTGCCTCTTCTTCTCGTTCCTTGCGGGTTCCAAGTCAAAGCGGCATGCGGTATTTCCTCAAGGCTTTCGCAGAGTATGCCCTATCCATCCATATTTTCTTTTCTTTATTTCACTGTTGATGCTATTTTGGTGCGTACTTCTCCAGAGCTCCTCGTTTGTTATAACTCTTGGCCACCATATCTTAAGTATATTACGCAGACACCTGTTTATAAACGCTTGCAGGTTTGCGTTCGTTGCCGATGTCACAAGCCAAGTTTCCGATCCGTACAACAGCACAGACTTAACATAACCATAAATAATTTCCCCTTCTTTTATTTGTCTACAATATCGATATTCTATCGGTGGTATTGTAAAAAACTATCATTTCGTACCTATGGTGTCCTCTACCTCGCAAAAGTTTTAAATGCTTATATTTACTGTTCAAAAGATATCCCGAAAATACTATGCAACAAAATAGCACCCGTTACGCGCTTTAAAATTCCTGGCCATTATGCGCTCACCAAATCTAGTTTTGCAAAAAAGCGAACATCAAAGTTTTTATTTTTTATTTTATTTTCTCATTATAAACTCTTCCGCACCATTGCAAGCGCTTTTCTTAGAGTTGAGTAATATATTTTTTTGTTTTTAGCGAACACACATTGTTTGAGGGTTTATTTTATTATTGTTTCTGCATAATTGTTCAATACTTAACTATTTATAGTGTTTATTTATTTTAAATATTTCTAAAAGTGCTGTAAATACTTGTTTTGGTTTTAATTTTCAGTTAGTTATTTTAGGACTCTTTTATTTATGTAGACTTTTACACAAAGCTGTGAGTTAAATAATGCACATTTATTTGGTGTAGACAGTTTTTAGGCGATATTTCGGTTATTTGGAACGTCAATTACATGCTTTGGATGCGGCGTTAAAGTCATAGTATAAAAATTTCAAAAAAAGAAAAGCGCAAGTAAATATACAAAAATTGCGTAAATTAAAATAAAAAAAATTCAATGTGTAATTTAATATCAAATCTGTTTTCCTCCTTTTAGCTTATTCTCTTCTGGTTTACAACAACAAAATTTGAAAAAACGGTAAAAAATACCAACTTACCTAAATATTAACTCAAGTAAAGTTAAAGAAATTTAACTGAACGCCATTAAAAAAAATATATTGTATAATATAAATTACGAAAATCAAAATAAAGATTAAAAAAAAGCGAATAGAAAATAATTCAAACCACTAAAATTAGATAACATAAATTAAGTAAATACAAATAAACCACAAAACGTCTTTTTCTTTGTGTAATTTAATATCCATTTAATCCAACAAAAACAAATTTATTTTCTTACTACTTTTTTTCTTTTTCACTTATTATCTTCTGGTTTACAACAACAAAATTATACAAAATTTGATAAAAGTTAAAAAATAAAATTTAAATGTACCAAAATATTTCCTCAAGTAAAGTTAAAAAAATCAACTAAACGCCATTAAAGAAGTATATAATATAAATTCAGAAAATCAAAATAAAAATTTCAAAAAAAAAGCGAATAGAAAATAATTCAAATTAATTTTTTTCATACATTTTTTTTTCTTTTTCACTTATTCTTCTGTTTAACAACAAAAAAATTCTGTAAAATTTAATAAAAGTTAAAAAATATTGTAAAAATAAAATCGAAATACACCAAAATATTTACTCAAGCAAAGTTAAAAAACTCAACTAAATGCCACTAAAAAAAAATATTATATAAATTAAGAAAATCGAAATAAAAATTTCAAAAAAAAGCGAATAGAAAATAATTCAAATTTACGCAAATATTAACCCAAGTGAAACTACAGTAAGCGCAAATAAATATAAATTGCAAAAGTAAAAAAAAAACAAAATTTCAAAACAACCAAAATAATATTAAATAAATTAAGAAAATAAAAATAAAAATTGAATAAAAGGAAAATTTTTTTACCACTTTTTTCACTTATTATCTTCTGTTTTACAACAACAAAATTTTAAAAAATGTAAAGATTAAAAAAAACACAAGACAAAAAAACACACACTAAATGCCATTTTTAATGAAATAAATTAAGAAAATCCAAATAAACCAAAAAACATTTTTTTAATATCCTTTAACCCAACAAAAAAAATTTATCTCACAAATTTTATATTTTTCACTCATTATCTTCTGGTTTACAACAACAAAGATTAATAAAAGTTAAAAAATTAAATAAAATCAAAATGCACCAAAATATTGTATTAACTCAAGCAATGTAAAAAAAATCAAATAAATTATGAAAATCGAAATAAAATAAATTTTTTTTTTTCATTTTGTAATTCAATGTCCTTTAACCAAAAAAAAATTTTTTTGTGTAATTTATATTCTTTAACACAACAAAAAATTTTTTTCTTACTACTTTTTTCTTTTTCACTTATTATCTTCTTCTAAAATTTAAATACACCAAAATATTTACTCTAGCAAAGTGAAAAAAATGCAAATAAACGCAATTAAAAATTATATTATATAAATTATGAAATTCAAAATAAAACACAAAACATTTTTTTTTCATTGTGTAATTTAATATCAATTTAAATACAAAAACAGTTTAGATTTTTCACTTCATTTTTCTTTTTCCTTTTTGTCATCGGGTTTAATACATTATAAAGTTCTTCATTATCAGTATTTGAGAATTGTTTCATACTTGCGCAAAGTAAACTAACAAATTCAAAATAACGTAAAAATTAGCGAAAATAATTATGTAATTTATAAGAAAAATTAATTAAAATATTTTTTTTTTGTTTTTAATTTAAGTAGTTAAAAGTAGTGTCCAAGCATCTTTTTTCTATTTTTTTGTTTTTCTGTGCTTCTGTTTTTGTTTGCTGCAATGACTGTTATTGTTGTTACTTGTCAGCTGCTTGCTTGCTCGGACATCTGCAAAAACAACTGCTTCGTCCGCTGTGATTATTGCTCGTTGTCGTTTTTATTACTATTATTATTGTTGTTGTAGTTGTTTTTGCTTGAGACAGTTGCTGCTACATAATCATTTCGTTGATTTCTTTGTTAATTTACTTATGTGCAATGGGGATCATAGTTTCGCCAGATGTGATGGCGGGCAGTGGCGCTTCCACAGTCAAAACGCCATCCTTGCTGAGCGACGAGCGAATCGATTCCGGATTAACGCCTTTGGGCAAGAGGAACTCACGGTTGTACTCCCTGTACACGCTCTTCGTGTCCGATTTCTCTTCATGTTTGGCATGCACCTGTGCAAAATGACGAAGAAATACAAGAAAAAGATAGAAAGAAAAAAACGTACAAAAACAAAAACCGATTAGTGAAAGTTTCAAGTAGGCGAAAATCAATAAAAGTCGTGTTCTTAAAAAATGTGTCAACATGTGTGAGAGAGAGTGTACGTGTATGCGTGTGTGTGTGTGTTTCTAAGTGAGTGGCGATAAGTTTTGCAATCACAATCATTGCAGACGTTGTATTTTATCTGTGACTACATGACAGCGTGTGGGTCATACTTGTGGCGCACATTAATTCATTTGGAACTCAAGTGTGTGTGCGTGTGTTAGTTATTTCGCCAACAAAATTGTTACAAGCAAACTTCCAACACTCACTTTGGGGATAATTGAATGGAGCGTATAGTTAGATAGGCAGAATAAAAAATACTTTATCTGTCAAATGAGAATAAGGGGAGGCGTTTTGGTCAAAGCAGATATATTTGTATGCGCATATTTACATACATACATACTATGTATACATCTGTATTAAGGCGCATAGCGGTAAAATTTATTAAGGCTTGGTGTGAAAGACAAGGAGGTTGAATCAAAATGAATAAAATTAAAGAGTAGAAAGAGAAATAAAAGAAAATTTCATTATTTTCAGTTGCACTGAAAACAAAGCTCGTTATGTGTAAAATCATTGAATTCGCTTCTGGCCAGGTACGTTCACGGCAGTTGCTTGATTCAAATTTAGACAGAATTTTAGCCCTGTTAAGGGGTTATGGGTAATCAGAATTTTCAAAAAATTGGACTTTTTCTACATTTTTCTTAAAAAATAGTGTGTGAAAATTTGAAGTGAATCCAAATACTTTTCGAGTTATTCAACAATTAACAAAGGGCGCTCAGGCGCTCCGGAGCGTTCGTATGCTGAAAAAATGGATGCTAACACTAGAGAATGTAATGGGTGGTAAAGTTTCAAGGGTCGGTGTTGATTTTAAATAAAATACAATTTTTTTAGGAAATTATTGTCATTTCTCTTTATTATGATAATATTGGTATGTATAAATTACGTGTGGAACAAAATATCGGCCAAATGGCTACCGCGGCCTCGGCGACACACCTCCATCCGATGGTCCAAATTTTCGAAGACGCTGAGGCATAATTGAGGTTCTATGCCGGTAATGTGCCGAATTATCTCATCATTTAGCTCTTGAGTTGTTGTTGGCTTATCGACCTACAACTTTTCTTTCAAATAACCCCAAAGAAAGAAGTCCAACGGTGTCGTTGACGTTTAGGTGTGGTTCACATTCAATATCGGCCCTTGAAATTTAACCACCCTTTAGAATGATAAGTGAGCAACAGCAAATCGGTAGATGACTCAGTGTAAGTTATTAAATAATCCGTATAACTCTACATAAATGGATAGCAAACTTTAACTGCGTTTTTCTCAAAACTATGTTTTTTGAACTGGTGTAACTTAGAAACCGCTTGGCAGATTTCAATACAATTAATACTGCTTTCGAAAAACATAAAAAACTTGTGCCTGATCGAAGGAGTTTTTTTTTATTTCTATTTTTTTTTCTCGAAAATCGGAAAAATATTTCTTGACGCCGCCATATTGTTAATTTTGAAAAAAAAGCTTATATGTTTGGCCATATTCATTATTATCCTCTTTTCTGAGCAAATGTGTATATTAATTAGCAAAATTATCGCAGTTGAAATGAGAACAATGCTCACGAAGCTTTTGAGACTCCATTAAATCCCGAAATGGTCACCTTTTGTTGTGGCTTACACGCCGGAGAAGTTCACAGGTCAGTTCTAATATCTAAATACTAAGTTGTGTGAGCAAGTCCTTTATTTATGTATGTATACACTTTTCTTTAATTTGCAACTTAAATTGCATTCAATTTCTTCTCTTCGCGTATGTAAATGGATAATTTTGCTACCCGAATTCGCAAACGCAATTTTTATGAATTTATTTATTTTTGGCAAAAAAATAGCAAACAATCGAATAGGAAAGAATAATACATATATACATGCATGCATACACAGGCACACTCTCATACACATGTACATTTATATTTACTCTGTTGCCAAAGCGAAATTGCTTTTATTTGCTAAATGTAAATATTCGCCAAATTCTAATGTAAATATCGGATTTTATTAGCTTAATTTTTCAGCTAAGCTCATATCCAAAGGTGTGGACTTTGGCATACGTAAATGTATGTGTATACATATGTATTGGAGCAAAACATATCCCCATTCTGTTTTCTGAAAATTTATTTTTCACGCAGCAATTGAGGTGTGAAGATTCACTTGGCTCATGACCAGCTTTTCACCATTAGCGAATTATGCTGCACGGTCTGGGATGCATCTGTGCGCTTTACATGTGTGAAGGTGTGTATATATGTATGTATGTACATAGCTTAAATATCACTTAAACAACTCTTCAACAATCGGCATATTGGAGGCTGTGCTGTGCACGCAGCTGAAAGAGAGCTCTTAAACCAAGAAAATCCAACATCTGGAAGTCAGCCAACGGCCGATAAGCCACATATGTAGGTCGCATTACGCCGATTTCTGATTAGGGAAAAATGGTCGAAACGTCTTCTAAAAGTAAAGACTTGAAGATGAAGGTCACTAATTGGGGGAGCGTTTTTTAAGTAGAAATTGCTTGTAGCGGCAGAGTTGTGTTGTGCAGATAGGTTTCCGGTTATAACAATGTTGAGAGAGATAACATCGTGGATGAGATGACCGTAATGCTAGTCCGGGAGGCAGATAAGTCTACCAACTGTTTTGCGATTAATTTATTAAAAATGTCACAAAAAAGCTATACCCCTAGCGAATGGCCTATGAGCCGACCACAGCGATTCTGAGGTATTTAAGTCCACGAGTAAACCCCAAGTAGCACTAAAGTGCCTTTTTGATATCATAATATAGACCACTATCTACCAAAAATTTTACAATTCAAAAGAAGAAAAACCATCTAGTGCTGTTGATACAGTGGCGGAGAGAAAAGGGGTCTAGGTTGGAGAACTGCCCCAGCCTATCCCCGGAAGGTACACTAAGGAACCTCAAACGCCTAGCCGCCTGACTCAGACATTTGTAAAGAAAGTGTTTCTTTCTCTCAGCGTTTGCAATGGGGATTTGCAAGTTTCTCCGCATGAGTTCCGATCGCCCAGTGACTGGAAAACACCGCTATGAGTTTGGAAATTGAATGGCGGGGGATCCCCAGCACTTTAAGCGTTTTGAGATAGCACTCGACTAGATAGAATTCCAGCTGTCTTGCGCTTTTTAAGAAAGAAATTGTGTAGTTTCTCTTTAACACGTTGACTGCCGAGCGAAATTTGCTGGTTATCACACAGCGCCGCAAGTGTGCATCACATATTTATATTTGAATTGTCATACATTATATATATATATCCTGTTATATGTTTTCAATTTTAAAATCAAACGACAGAAAATATAATTGACGCAATATTACACCAAAAACAATGCGCCGGCACCCATTGCCCGGCGCGGCAGTACAATGCGCCGGCACCCATTGCCCGGCGCGGCGCCATTGAAAAGCCATGCGCCGGGCAATGGGTGCCGGCGCGGCAGTCAACGTGTTAATAACGATCAAGAAGACACCGATTTCTGAGATGGAGACAATTAAAACCGGTTCTGTCGACCGTTTCCTGGTCAGCTCATCGACAATATCATTTCTCTCTATGTTCCTATGCCCTCGAACCCAGATAAGTGAAATGTTTGCTGCACATTCGATACGTTTTGGCCCATTTTTCTTTGAAAATGCTGATGTAAGCCATTTCCGTGAACTGTGGGCGCCCCAGAGACATATTGAAGAAAGATTCTTTGTGACCGGAAATCGGAGGCTTCGATTCTATTTATTACGCGTTAAGTTCGGTAATCGTATTATTTGCCATTTCGGCGATGTCAATTGGCTACCTCAAAACTGCCGTGAAGGACCGATCCTATGTTGCGCGAACAATCCATTAACAATTCAATTGGTTAAGACGAATATCGCGCAAGCCATTCGTGAGATTGAAGCAGAAACTGTCACCATAGTCTGGGAAAACTGGGTTAACTGGATGCGCTACTTACTATGAAGCCAGCCGGGGACAAGCACATGAATGAAATGAAATTGTTTGCTCTTTCGAAATAACCAATAATACGTCGAAGGAAATGGTTTTTATTAATTTTGTTGATAGTTTAAATGAAACGACTATATGAGTCACCCTATATGTATATACTTACATACATTCAAATACTATACAATACAAATTGTGAACAAATGATAAATCAGGGCGCGTAGACAATACTCGTACGAGCAGCATTCGCAGAATATTTGCAAAATAAAAATAAATGCGCTTGACAGGAGAATATTTCTGTTGCGATGTGAAGAGGATCCAATGATTTACGTGCGTACGTACGTATGTAAATACATAAGTTTGAAATAAATCGAGAAAAATCTTGAAAAATAGAAAATTCCTAACAACCGTATGCGACGGTCTGCTGGTCGGCTTGTTTACTTGAAAAATGTTTATGAGCGTGTTTGGTTTTCGACGGCCGTGAGTCATTTTCCAAAAATATACATGCCATGAACTCACAGAACACCCTGAATGTGTAGGGACAGCAGGCAAGGAAAATATGTATTGAAATCTGAATTTACGAGCGAAATAATATAACAAAACACTTGAGATCTGCACGAAATAGTCGATAGGCAAGAAGAAGAAAAAACAGAAGTCGTACGTGCATATGAATGTATGTACATATTTTTGATGAACTGTCAGCGCGAAGGCGACGGCTGCCAACGCGATCTTTCTGAAATTGTAGCAGAATAATATATGTATGTATGTATATATGTACAGTCACTCACACCTTATTTGAAACAGATACGATTTTTTTATAAAGTGTTCTATATTTCATAATAATTTGCGAAAATGGAAAAACAGAGGAGGCAGACATTTCATTTATTTTGTTTTATAATATTTTTAAAATACAATAAAGTGTTTACTCATTTCATTGTAATGCAAAAAAAAAACATACAAAGAATTCACGCCGCAGCTTAAATGATGTAATTCAAAACACAACAACTAATTATTTATAATTTTTAAAATTTTAACGCATTTAGTACTTTTTTGGGTATCCTGTATTATCAATTACAGTTTGAAGTCTACGTGACATGGAGTCCACCAAGTTTTTTGTGTTTTCTGGACTAATTTAGTTCCACTCTTGAAGTATCACCCTTTTAAGATCAGATTTGTTATGGATGACAAATTTTCTTATATTTGTCTTCAAAGCCGAACACAAATTTTCGATGACGTTCAATTCCGGTGTGAGTTTCAACAATGTGTGGACATTTAAATACTAACCATTTTTGTAATATTTAACTAGTGCTTAGGGTCGTTATCCTGATAAAACCGAAAGTCATCTTCAATTTGTAATTTTCTAGCTCTTTAAACCAAACTGTCTTGCAGAAGTTTTAAATAAATATATAAATATTTGTAAATATCTGTTCATTGTTTCTTCGATAAAGCTCAAATTCCCAACTTCATTTGATGGCGTCATGCATGCTCAAATCATTCACCGTCGTGTTTTACAGTAGCTCGCACGGGGTTTGAGCTCCGTATTGGCCTCGCGCCATGTAAAAGTCTGTCATCTGGGATGAATAAGTTTATTTTTGTCTCGTCTGCAAAAAATACGTCCGCGTCCTCCAAAATGCTGGGGTTCTATTTAGATGGTCACGCGCAAACTGCAATCTCTTACTTCTACTCCTTGCACTTACGAAAGGTTTATTACGGGCTATTTTACCATTTAAATTTGCTTCCCTCAGTAATCTCCGAACACTTTCTGGATGGCAATTCTTACCTAAGTCCTTTTTCGTCATTTCAGTTAACTTTGAAGCGCTTGTTGCTGGCTTTTTCTTCACTTTCTCTGTGAAAGTTTTATTTGGCGCCTGTCGTCCCTTATTTCCCACACGATTTTCATTCATAAGACTTTCAATAAGGTGCAGAACAGTGACGAACTTAAATATACAATTTCAGCTATTTTACGATGCGGCATTCCTTTTTTTAAATGCTTCAAAACTAACTCACGTTTTTCTATCGAAATACGCGGCCCCATGGTTAAAAAAAACGCAAGCGTACATAAAATTTAGTATTGCTTTATGTGAAACTCACTCGAATAGCGGCACTTTTAACTATATCATTTAAGGTGCGGCGTGAATTCTCTCTATATTTTTTTGCATTACAATGAAATGAGTGGACACTATTTTGTATTTTATGTTGAGAAATTAAATAAAATAAAATATCTCCATACTCTGCTTTTCCATTTTCGCAATGTATGAAGGTATGTTCATGAAGCAAATAATTTGAAACAACTGTTATCAAGTTTTGGTGTTCATGTATCCAAAAACTTTGCAAAGCAGGGGAAAGTGAGAGAACAAAATGACATTTCAAATTGAGGGGAAGTTGCAAGTATTCATGTGGAAATAAAATAGTGTGATGCTAAGCTCGTTATTTTGCATTATATTTACTTATTTTTTTTTTTTAATTTAATAAGAGGCAGTTTAATTGAAATTTTTTTTAATTTTTGTGATTTTTCCCGCCAACAAATGCCAAATTGCAAATTGTTACTGGTTTTGCGTTCTTGTACTTTTTATTTTAATATTTTTCTCTTTGACGAATTCTCGGAAATTAAGTTACTGGCAGGTTACTGGATAATTTTTACATGAACAGACCTATTGTGTAATATATGTTGTAGCAGTAACTAATCACCGGTCGTCTTCGTCTAGCTCATCTAACGGTAGGCCCAGGAAACATGCTATTTCGACAGGTTGGGCCCAGACGGAGAGGGGTGTTAGATGAGTGGGTTTGATGGGCCATGTGAAAAGGTGGTAAGTGTCGTGCGGGGTGTCTTCACATGCCATGCGTAATATATGTAGAGCACTTTACTATTGTAAAAAAATGGTGTCTGCATCAAATAAGGTCTGCGTGACTGTATGCACGTACACTTTATGCTATTTGATTTTTTGTTTTTGCAATTTGGTTTTTAAGTTCTGTTGTTTCAAGTGTCAACAACTTATCAAAGAAGCTTTCGTTGTGCGCAATTTGGCTTTATTGTTTTTTTCTAGCTATGCTGCTAATGCCATTGTATTCGCTGTGGCTGGTCAAACGTTAATTATAATTTCGGGTATTTGTCAGTTGTTCTATGAATAATCATATATGGATGTTTTTATGCGATTATCTCAATGATATTTGATTTTTTTATATATCTATGTGTGCGTGTGTGTGATTTTGCTAATTCAATGCCACTTACCATCAATTTCTGATCGACAGTCTTGACAACGATTTCTTCGGGGGAGTATTGGCTCACATCGAAACGCAACTTCAGCATTTTGTTATCGCCATCATCCTACGAAAAGAATAAACAGATAAAAATAACGTAATTTAGTAGAAATACCAAACAAAAACCAGTAATTGATCAATGATCTATTTTTTTTATTTATCCAAAAATTCCTACTTGATTATGAGCACACACACTGTATGAGTGGGCGTAATAGCTAGTTGGCGCTACAAAACAAAAACAAAACCACTTGATCGCGTCATTGTTACAATTAAACTATGATAAAAACAGCAACAAGCCAATTTTTTTGTTTTTATTTCTTCTCCAACTTCATGTTGTGTAGGTCGTTGCTTTTTACAACGCAAAAAGATATTTTAATATTGCGATAATAAAATTAATAGCAGAAAACTAACCCATCGTGATCGTCATTCACTCAATTATTTGTCTAATTTAATTCATGGCTATCGAATGATGCGATCACGCTTCAGATGACTAGTGCACCACTTTTTCGAGGTAATGTACAGTTTTGGTACCACTTTGGTGAAGGGCTAACTGTATTCACCTAAATACTGGACTTGTTTAAAAATAAATATGATTGGAATTTGCAAATTTCTTCTCTCCTGAATATCACAATGCGTATTTGGGACCACCGCGTAACGTCTTATACCGCGTTCATACGATCAAATTTTCCAAATTTAATAAGCTTCCGCCAATGCGTGCTGTTAATGGGAAGATAAAAAAAAAATATACCTGCTTTGGTGATTTGAAAGTTTACGTCTGAATTTTTTTTCAGAGAGGAGGTCACCCTACAGTGGCTTTCACCCTTTTGCACATTCGTGTGGTAAAATGTGGAATCCCTACATTCACTGCTGAACACAACTATGAAAAAACTCCGAACAGCCGATGGTTTTTTACAAGGGGTTTTTTCATGGGAGAAATACTCTGGTAAGCCGAGGGACGAACACCTTTTTCTATCATTTGGTGTTTCGTGATCGGAGATTCGAACTGCCGAATGGTGGTCGAGCTCCAATTCATTCGGCACCATAGCCAAGAATATAGGGGTTTAAAATAGACAACAAAAATATTTGTCATAAAATAGTACTCAGTCTCCTAATGAACCAAGACTTAAAATTCAACAAAAACGTCGAAAAATAGTCAAAACGGAAGACCCAAACCCATATGGTAAAGCATTCAAATAATTTTGCTTTTTAAGTTAAAATTTGTTATGGTAACATTTAGTTTGCAATTTCTTACCTGAGTGAAAAAAAGTTTAAAATTCATATAAAAATTTTAATATGCAACAACTTTTTTATGTCCTAATTTAAAGGGGACCCGGTGGTTTAGAAATTTCAAAAAATCATTTTTTTTTGTTTTTTCGATATTTCGAAAGTATAGTATCTTAAGAATATACTGTGGAATTTTCATGCGGAAATTCACAATATTATATATTAGCTTCTACAGCCCTTTAACTAGGTAGAGAGCAGTCCGCGCGTACCTGTAACTAAAGCTTTAAGCTCATTTATCTCGAAACGACTTCTTTCGGCCTGGTGTTGTAAAAAACAAAACTATTCAACCGAATCGTCTGAAATTTTAATATGTTGTTCACAACAACAGTGGCTATCTCCCGTACTAGAATCATATTATTATTTCAATTATTTCGTTATTTTTTTATTAAAAAACTGAAACCCCCGATTTTAAGAGTGTCAAATTCAAAAAAGCGCCATCAATTTTTTTGTTTTTGTTTTTTATTCTAGTAGCTGGACATAGCTACAGTCATACTGATTAATAATTTTTCTGGTTTTTGTGTTTCAGATAAATAGAAGAGCCAAAATGGACAACATCGTCCGGGTCCAATTTTTCGGGAGGGTCAACTTCAGCGCCATTTTTTAAATTATTAAAATAAAAATTTTTTTTCTTAATTTTTCTTGTAAAAAAAGTGAAATAAAAACCTCTAAAAATTTTAAAATCGTTTTTCATTTTTTTTTATTGTATAAAAAAATTTGGAAAATGCCCTAAATTGTCGAGTACTAGACCACCGGCACCTCTTAATAGCATTTACATTTTAGTATGAGGAACATATATTTTTTTTTTTTTTTTGTCTTTGAACTGTTTAGTTATTTATATACAGATTTTTTTCTGAGAATAAATTGAAATTTTCCGGTGAATAATTCTCTACGAAAGTTTTTAACCCTCTTGCAACTTTCCAAATGCCTTCATTTTAAAGGGGTCTATATGATCATTTCGTTAGAGAGATAACGGACTAAACTACTCTGCAAATTTATTACTCGCGAAATTTTACCAAATGTACCTAAACTACAGCCCATATTTCGCTCCGATTTGAATTTAAACCCCTTTTCTCCACTCAATCTAAAAATACTCAGGTAACAAATTGTAAATTTAATATGGCCTTAAAAACATTGTATCTGAGAATGCAAAACGATTTGGAGGTTTTACTATATGGGTATAAATATATTAAGACTTTCATCCTAAGTTGAAATCATCAAAGCTACACAAGTTAAGATTTTAAAACTATTTCATAGGTGAAAAATGGTGTAGAAAACAGGCATGATTTCATACTGCGAGTCAGGAGATCAACCTCAAACCAAGGCGATCAAATGGCATACAGTTATATAAAGTCCTAAATTAGCTCTTAGATGTTTTTATAATAAATATATTACTATATATTATATATATTATACATACAGACACTTCTGCATTTTGAGAAGCAAGTAAAAAGCAAATAAGTATGTGTGACCTTCTATCTACTAGCCAATACTATTAACAACAGTGCTGGAACCGTATAATAGTAGTAAATAAAATATATATTTATTTGCACTCAATTAAAATAATGCAAAATATTATAAATGTAAATATTTATTACAAAGCTGTGCCCATAAAATTCCATAAAAAGCTATACAGAGTGAAATATTTCAAACGTTGCATTCTTGAATATGTGATTATAATAATAAAAAACAATTAAAAAAATTGCTTTTCTCTTTTTGCAATATTTTTACTAAAAAAAATATACGAATTTGTTTATTAGAAAAATTCAACAAAGAAAAAATTTAAAATTGAAATCAATTACCGCACTCAACCGGGTTCCAAGCACATAATATTGTTTAGTTAAGAAATCCTTAAGTATTGGCATTAGAAGTGGAAAATAAAATAAAAACAAAAAAATATATGTACATTCGTTAAATACTTCATTATAAATGTGGCTGAATTTCATAACCGGACAGGCGCGTTATTTATTTAAATTTTATTTAAAACACAAAGCGCTATTGCCAAACAGGAAGCACTACTTAGTACTCAGTATTTTGTGCCTCACTAACAATTTTCTAAATAAACATTTGGCTGAAGATGGAATAAAGTTAGTAATCGAAAAATTCTGGGTAAAAGGTAATACTCGAAATAAAGTTATTAAACGGAAATCGAGCATATGCACACGGATAGGGATAGTACAGTATTCGATATTCAAAAATTGACTGTACACTAAAAACTAACAATTGCAAGGTGTGTGCACACATTGTGCCTGCTTTCACGTCACGCATGTAAAACTTGCCCCAGTGCTGCCCTGAATGCCCTTTTGCAATTACTTCCCATCGACTTTTCCGTCATTTCCATCGCAGCACACAGTGCAATCAGGTTAAAGGAGATTGGCCTCTGGAGACAATCTCTCAAGGGACATGGTAGCATTTTCGGGCAGTTAACACCGTACTTTTCCATACTTCAAACAGATCGCTCTATCCGCAAACTAGAGTTTGAGGGTCGTGCTAGAGCAATCTTTACAAATAGGCAGGATTGGATCGAGGAGAAAATCTGCACCGAAGCTTGCACCTCTGTCTTCATTGACGGTTCCAAGATAGAATCGGGAGTCGGAGCGGGGGTTTTCTCTAAATCAGCCAATTTATCTATCTCCTTTAAACTGGGAAACACTGCTAATGTTTTTCAAGCAGAAGACTTTGCGATCTTGCAGGCATGCAAAATGCGTTTTTTTCCTTATGTTGGTAGATACACATCTGTCACTATTTAACCGTTTTGAAGCGTTACCGAGCCCAAATTGTGCTGGATTATTTGACCAAACACCAAGTAAATACCATCGTGCAAGTACCGTATTCACCTAAAATGGCCCCGTGCGACTTCTTTTTGTTTCCCAAATTGAGGAGATCAAAGATAATGCGACGAAGGAGCTGAAGGCCATCTCTTCGTCGGCCTACCAGGGGTGCATGGAGTACTGGGTTAAACGTTGGCACATGTGTGTTGTTTCAGACAGGTCATATTTTGAAGGAGATAAAATAAATTTTGCCTGAAATTTAACTCTGATTTGTTTTATTTAAACATTCATTTTTTTTTTTTTGAATACAGTGCATTGAAATAACGGAATTGGCTGATTTTTTATCTAACCTTTTTTGTTTTTATGCTCTATAACATTGGAATGCGCAATTTTGCATTTATCTGTCACATTAAACACCCCTTTCAATTCACACAAAATAACTAAATTACTTTCGTACGTCTTTGTCACAAATTTTTAATTATAAAATTTGGTTAAATTTCAAGGACCGATGTTGAATGTGAAGCACACCTAAACGTCAAGTTTTTTTCTGCATTTCATTTGACATTTCTCAATTTCAGACTAACTCAATTTGAACTTTGGAAAGAGCAATGCGTTAAAGTTATTCAGGTTTATTATGAAAACGGGCATTCGAAGAAAATCATCTTCAGTGATGAGGCACATTTTCACCTCTGTGGATTCGTCAATAAGCAGAATTTCCGCATTTGGGCGAATGATAATCCAAGAGTGATTGCCGAAAACCCCACAAAAAGTGACTGGTTTGGGCCGTATTTTTTCCAAAACGAGGCCGGTCAGGCAGTTACTGTGAATAGTGTTCGCTATCGTGAGATGATAACGAACTTTTTATGGGACGGTATGTGGTTTCAACAGGACGGTGCCACTTGTCACACAGCTAACGAAACAATGGCTCTTTTGCGCGAAAAATTTGATGGCCGAATAATCTCACGTCGCGGCGATGTCAATTGGCCGCCAAGATCATGTGATTTGACACCGTTGGACTTCTTTCTTTGGGGTTATTTGTAAGAAAAGGTGTACATCGATAAGCCAGCAACAATTCAAGAGCTAAAGGATGAGATAATTCGGCACATTAACGGCATAGAACCTCAATTATGCCTCAGTGTCATCGAAAATTTGGACCATCGGATGGAGATGTGCCGCCGAGGCCGCGGCGGCTATTAGGCCAATATTTTGTTCCATACGTAATTGAGCCATACCAATATTATCATAATAAAGAGAAATGACAATAATTTCTTAAAAAAATTGTATTTTATTCAAAATCAACACCGGCCTTTAAAACTTTACCACCCTTTATTTTAATATTTAATTCTCCAAAAAATGTCTTATACGTTCTTTTCTTCTTTCTTTTTTAAATTTAACTCTAAGTACTTCTTTTAAGGCGGAAAAGTCAAAAATTCACGTTTCTCCTACAGATCTGCGCGCGTTATTTATTACAAAAACTTAGCAGTTCAATTGAAGCTGAGTTTAAAACAAATCAAATAAAAAATCTTACCTGAATGAGTGGTGAACTGATGTCAGAGATGTAGTTCTGTCTTGGTGCTGGACGGGAGAGCGAGTTTTGTGCGCTAGAACAAACAAAAAATATTGATATAAAAATTATGAGTAAAATTATAAATATTATTTGAGTAAAAAAACACACGGACAAATATATTTAAAACCACAAAAAATGTTGAAAAAGACACGCAAAATCTTAATACGAAAAAAATTAAAAATGAATGTGAAATATGCATATACATACATACATACAGGTATGTGGGCTTAGTAGCAACATGCAGCACGAAAATTAATTACAAATGGGATTTATAAAATTATTAGACATGCATACCTACGAGTATATAATTAAATACATTTTCGTGTTACTAAGTTTGCTTGCCATTTACACACGTAAAAGTATGCGCACAAATCAATTCGAAAACTAACAACAATTTCAGTATATTTATATGTAATTTATAATATTTTATTAATTAAATTTACCCAGTGCTGTGTGTGCGTGTATGCGTTTCATATGTGCGCGTGTAGGAATGCATAGCGAATCACAGTTGCGGCTATCAAATTATATTAACTGAATTTAAATTTACAAATCAAAAGCAGAAAAATCGCCAATTTATGCCAAATATGTATTTATGTGTGTAGAAAGAAAAATCATAAACACTCTGCCGCACTACGTTTACTATTCGGTACTGACACCAAATACTAGCATTTCTCAAACATTTATAGCTCAGCTCGAATTTGCTGCCTCACTCCACTTTTATCGTGTCTGATGTAAAAAACAAAAATAGAAATCACTGAAGAAGAAGACACCCCCAAATACGTGTGGCTCTTTGATTGTCGACTGCTGGCACTTCCGTTTCCGGCGTCACGTGAAATGCGTTGCCGCGTTAAATAAAATACCGTTTGTGATACTCATGTATGCATTTATTTCTATAACTTTCTATAGTGCTAAGCAAAGACAGACAGTTAACGACCCGCTCTGGTTCAATGAGCCATTGCCACACGTGTTGAAAAACACAAGCCGTCAAACTTTAGCAGCATCGTTGAGAGAAGAAGAAGTGGAAGTGAAAAGCTAGAAAGCAATGCAATGAAGCAAGCAGCTGTCAACAGTCGAAGGGAGAGTGAAGTACAAACATTAGCACCCTGCAGCAAAAATCTGCGAAAATAATATGAAATTCTAGTTTACTCCCGCTGCAAATATGGACAATGAAAATTAGTATGGTGGCGAGATAAATTTCTCCAATTGAGAAGATGCATTTGAGTGCAGTGAAGTATGCGATTTTTCAATAAGAGATTTATTTTTTTATTATTATGAACTTCACATATCGGGTGTTTTTAGCTGCATGAGAACTATCGATACCTATAACTATGGTTTGACAGCTGAGAAGAGCACACTGTGTAGACATTTCTGTTCAGTAATGCAGTAAGGTTTGGTTCATCATGAATCGTTAACGCCAGAAAAAAAGCTTCCAAATTGTAAAAATTTACTTTGAAAAAAAAAAAGAAATAAATCGCAAAAATTCATAGAGCGCTGGCGGCATCATCGGTTCTTATTTCTTTCGAAAGGAGCTGCAGTTACGATGGATAGCGAGATCTACGAGCCATACTGGCTGAATTTTTGTGTCCAAACAACGACAACAATCAATTTATTGAAGTATTCAAGCCACTATTGACGCCATACGGGCAGATTTAACATGTTCCCTGTCCGCTGAGCCACATATGGTTCAGTAAACGTGCGCCTGATAAGCACCACACGTGTTTCATGAACGTGCAGAAGCAAAAATGTCCCTCTACGCTCATGTACCATATGTGTTTCAGGTAGAAATACCCTACATCCGTTTTTTTTTTTTAATTATTATTATTACTAAATCTATCCTATGACTACAAAAAAACAAATTATTCAAAAAACCCTATTGGACTTGTCGGTCAATTTTCCATTTTTGTATTGGGACAGGGAACGTGTTAATGGAAAAAGTATACGGATATTGGACGGATGCAGTGAACAAAATATATATCTGTTTTGTAGTTTCATTTTAAGTTCTTAAGCTCTTAAAGAACACCCGATATAAAACGCGAAATATTGATTCAATAACTGAAGAGAACCCAACTCAAATTGAAAACTTAAATGTATGGTTTTTACTGCGCGATCGCAACTCAACCACGAAAATATAGTACGGCTCTACAAGGTCATCCCCATGACAGTACACGTTGCGCTGACCGCGAGTACCTCTAACATTAAAATCCTCCAAAGATAACAAACCATGGCCTTAAGAAGCATTGTAGGTACTCCTTAATATGTGAGCGACATCGAAATGCATAAACACTTAAATGTACATTATGATAAATATTAAATCAGCGAAGTAATTCGCAGATACCAAAATAGTCAGTCTAACCATGAAAATTTACTGACCATAAATTTACTAGACATTAGACGCCTGAAAAAATCTACCATTTTGAGCCGTTCAAATAGATTTGAGGAAGTGACAGCTGACACAAAAATTGCAACTAGCGGATCATGCCTAACCTGCTGCCTAAACCTAGACAAAAAGGGCTTCAGATTAATCTGTGGAGTACTTTCAGGGCACTTTGCCTGTAATAAACATTTCAATACAATAGGACTATCTAGTACTAGTTTATGTAGGTTCCGTTGTGATGAAGAGGAGTACAAGGAACACTTGATCACCAATTGTGAAGCATTAAGGGGCTTAATGAGCCATCCTCGTAGATATATGATTAAAAAAAAAACAAAAACAATTCAAAAAATGTATTGCATATTTGTGTACTATCTCTCTGTGACTTAATCTAACACAAAAAATGTATTCTGGTGACCAATTATTGGAAAAGGACACTAGGATGATCAAGACTACACAAATGATTAAACGGTGGTTGATGTAAGAGTGGTTATTTAATTGCAATAGAAAGACACCAACTAAATTTCCCATGGGGTATACAGGCATTCATTCACAACTCCCACGGGAGCACGCACCAAGTATGTAACAAATATTCAAATGCTTTAATCGGCGCCTTATTGACATTTCAATTTGTTTACCTCAGAACACGAAAAACATATACATATAAAATACAAATATTCATATGTATGTATGTATGCAGGCAGTGGGGTGGATGTCAATGTTTAGTTTTCTTTCCGTTAATTTTACATTACCACAGCTGCCAAACATTTGTTGCATGCAACTGCGACGAGTCATGCACTTGATGCTAAAAATAGCGCCTAAATATGTAGATGTGTATTTAGTGTTATGTTAGCCCCCCAAGGCATTGGCGCTTAACGGTATATAATATACAGATACGAGTGTGCACACAAGTCAAGGGGAAAATGCTAGAGGGGAGCGAACCAAAGTGGAAGCGGACGAGAGAGGACTATGCAGAATTATTGATGTAAAATAGTGTGGCATAAATTGTACGAAGCGCAGCAGATATTGCAACGAAGATTGAAAGTTGTATTAACCAACAAATTTTGCTACATATTATTTACAATCTCTCACACTACATTTTCCCCTCCTATTTTTCTCCGCCAGCTTCGACAGCTGTTGCCAAGCATTCGTTTGCTTGCGATGAAACGTGAAAATATTTTTCTTTATTATTTTTAGACTAAATTAATGTGAATTTCTTGAACAAAATTTGCTAACAAAAATATGCTTGTCATAGTTAGAGAAAGTATCTAGAATGTAATTAATGATACGCATATGACAAATAATTTAAATTCAAATAGTGAAATGTGCAAAATAATCATAAATTTGTTTAAAAAAATTGGGTCATGTTGATTAAATTGTACCTATAAGAAAATTTAAGTGGTTTGCAAGTGTAAGAGTTTAGCGTAAAATGTGTTGTATTGCAAAAATTCATCCAGCTACTTTATCTTTACATGGGCCATGGAAAATATGACACATTGGATTCAGTAAGACGTGCGATGATAATCTAAAGTAAATGAACTTACTATCTGTACCCTGCAGACTTTTTTAATTTTTTTGTTTTTGTATTCGTCTATTTATTTATTTTTGTTTTTTGATTGAAATTTAGGAGTGATTATACAAAAAAATTATAATGGATTTGAACACAAATATTTATGTATTTTCTTTTTTTTTTAATACATTTTCCACACGTGCGACTGCGACTTTGAGCACCAGCGGCGCATATTTTTTAAATTAGTTTTTATTTTATTTTTTATAATAAAAACTCAAAAACTAAGAACAGCGGGTAATCAAACTCATTTAAGCGATTGTGCTTACAGGCAAAGGAAATTCTGCCTGTAGATATGTTTGGCACTGTCTGGATACGACGACCCCGAAATTTTTGCATACTATTATAAAACGGTGAATCATTGGAAGTGATTATAAAAAAGAATGCGAAACGAATTTTATTTGAAAAGATCTGATTTTATTTGAATTTGTTTGTTGTTTTATCAGAGAATACTTTTTTTATTAAAATCCACATTTGCATTTTCGACAGGTTACGCAAATTTTCTTTAGTTTATTTCAAATTTCATTGTTTTCTGTTTTCGTTTTGTCTTTTTTCTTTGTACGACAGACAATACACAATTTGGTAAAATGGAATTTGGCAAAGCTGCCAAATTCTTGTTGGTTGTGCTCCGACTAATACCCGAAATTTCTTTTATTATTGTGCCATAGATGAGAAAGTGTATAATTGCTTTTAGTAAATGGATATTTAGAAAAAAATTTGGATTTCTAGAAATTGCTAATAAATGTCTAGCCCTCTAGAAATGGCAAATTAAAATTGTTTAAAGTGCATTTCAAATTATAAAGGTTAAATTAAGTGGAAACTAAAAGTTAGAAAACAAAAGTAAAAGTTTACATTAAAAACATTTATTTTAGTGCTTAAAAATACAAATTTGTATGAATATTAATGCTGTCTTCATGCGGACAATGTATGGAAGGTGCACAGTGAGGCAAAGTAGGGTTGACAAAGTGAATTTTTGTTTGCAATATTTGAAATGCTTTTTATGCCAATTTTTTCGTTAATTTTATATAAAATTTGTTTATTAAATTATTTCATTTTTATATATAAAAATGAATGTTTGTCTGTATGTCCTCGATGAACTCATAAACTACTGGACCGATTATTATAAAAATTGGTATATATGTGTATTTTTCCACGGAGAAGGTTTGTAGAATATGCTCATTGCTGCCACTCGTCATCAGGTGGCGCTGCAGAGTAGCAACTTCAACAAAATCAATAAAATGGTTTAGAATGAATTGAATATTTGTGTACTAATTTTTCTTTAAAGTTATTTTTCTTAAATTTATTTTAGTTGTTGGCGTAGCAATGCGCGCCGGGTACTGCTAGTTTTATATAAAAATTGTTTTTTGTTCATTTCGTACTTAAATAATTGAATAAAAACATTTTATATAAAATTTGAATGTTTTCGTTAATTTTATATAATTTTAATTAATTTAATTAATTTTATAACGAATCGAAAATTAACGAAAAAAATCGAATTTTATAACGAATCGAAAATTAACAAAAAAAAGTTGAATTTTATATAAAATTAAGTAATTAAATAAAATAATTGTATATAATATTAACTAAAAAATTCAAATTTTATATACATTTTTTTTTTTCAATTATTTAATTACGAAATTAATGAAAAAAAAAAATAAATAAAATGAAATAATTTAATAAACAAATTTTATATAGTTTATACTACAAAAAAGGTACTTTATAGTTTCAAACTTTATACAACTTTGAAAAAAAAGCTTCGAATTTTGTACTTTTTACTCAGAATTTAATGTTTTTATGCAATTTATAGACCATTTAATACTGGTGTGACAAGGTGCAAAGACAAGTTGAAAATTTCAGTAGTTTTAATATATTTTTTTTTGTCTCGCAAAATAGACAAATCTATCAGAGCGAATGAGGCAAGGTTCCAAATTGATTCTTCTAATAGAAAAAACGCTCAAACAAAAAGTAAATTATCGTTAAGAAAAGAAAAGTCTAAAAAAAGTCTAGAAACTAAAGGAGATTTTTCTAGTTTGAAGTTACATAAATAGATATGTATGTATATTTGAGAGTCAGTGCTGTCATTTCAACATTTTGTGACTAAATTTAACTTTAAAGGCTAGTACTAACTTGCCGTGAAAATTCGCAAATAAATCATAGTACTAGTTCGCATTTCACGTGAAATAGCTGTCAAAATCCATACAAATTGCATTGCCGGGAAATATGCGTGAAATCACTTATGTATCTCATGCCAGAGTAGTACTCAGTTCACGCCCTGAATACATCGCGCAACATGCCAGCAACATTTTTTTGCACCTATTAAAGTGCACATGCCATTTAAAATTGAGCGAAAACTGACAGTTCGTTTGCGATTCGAATACTCCGAAGACATCGCATTTTTAGGTGAAACGTCTTCGCAATCTTCTTTATATATATATTTTTTTTTCAATATATTTATGTGTTAATTTGAATATTATAGAACATTTTGAAGCATGGACAGTCTAGAAGCAGTTACCAGCTTCGACGAAAGTTTCGATCACCTCGGCTTGAATTATGTAAGATTTAGTATAAGCTTCGACATTTTTTAACATAAACAATATTACTATATTATGTTTAAAGCACTTTTCTTAACAAAATACACCAATTGTTTGCTTTTTTACATTTCTTCATTTTTCATTTGCCGTTTCTTTTCATTTGACAATCAATAATGCTAGCAACATTTCACGGCACGCCAAATTCACGTTGTTGAACTTAGTACAAGCCTGAAAGGCTTAAAGTTAAATTTAGTCAAAAAAAGTTCAAATGACAGCACTGTCTCTCAAATATATAAATGTATGTATGTATACTAATTGTGAGGAGCTCGGCCAAGCACCTAACAGAAGTATATGCGCCAATTATTTCTTCTTTATGTATACTAAACCCAAACGTTTTCTAGGTTTGCTGGCATATTTTTGGTATACCTATATAAGTAGATGTGTGTGCACTTAAGCACTCAAATACAAATTTGCATAACATGAAAGGTGTTTGACATCCATTGCATAGTCAGTCTAATTCTAGTGAAATTCCACAGTATCCAATTGATTTGAAAAATGAAAATTTGAATGACAAATTGAGTAATGGTACTGTTTTTTATTTTATATATTTTTTGTTTGTTTTGCTTTTGCGTGCAAAACAAGAAATAACTTTTTAAAAAATATGCGGTTTTTTAAAGGTAGCCACTTAAAATACGCATGCAAGTTGTGCCATCTGTTTAGTAAATTTATGACAAGCAGAAAGTTAAAGAAACAATTAAATAAATTATTATAGCCAAAATATTCGCTAGTATGTACCTGCTGCTGCTGGTTTTGGTTGTTGTCTTTTTAGTAGAACTGTTTTTATTTTATTTTTTGTTTTTTTGGGGAGAACGTAAATAAGCATTAAAAAAGCAATAGTTGAAAGAATAGTTTTTGTATAGATTTTTTTTTATTATTATTATTTTTTTTTTTGTAGAATAAAGCATATTTTATGCAAGTCGTAGTTCCGTTATTATTAATTTTGTAAGCATGTAAAAAGAGCAGAGAGGAAGAGAGAAAACGTTAGTTTAATATGAAATGTAAATATTTATATGCATATATATGTATATAATACTAAATTTACAATAACCTTTTGTATATATGTACATATGTAAAATAATATATTATGAATTATTTAAGTAATTTCTTTTTTATTTCAGCTCTACGTGTTTTAGAAAATTAAATATTTTTACAATGAGGGCGAGCTAATACATATATTAGTTTAGAGAAAAAGATATCCATTATTTTCTCGGTAGATGGCTGTAGTGACCGATATCTCGTAAATTATAGAACAAACAATAGGCCTTTTCCTCCCGCCAAGACTTAGCAAGTGGCGAATAGTTGAAGCAACTGGTACAAATGAAGATATGTCGGCAAGGCGGGAAGAAAGCTGTCTTAAATTACATGTGTTGGTAAGGCAGTGCGGCCTAATGACTATGCCCATACTCGCTAGCTAACTAGATAACTTTGTTGTTGCTTTCACATGCAAATTTTTCGTCAAGTTAATCGAGCATAGAGATTGCGAGCGGGGAAATGGCGAATAGAAGGGACCTAATTTAAAGTTTATGCTCGTTGGCAAGGTGACATTTCACACTAAAAAAAATTCGTTTGCTGTTTTTTGTTTGTTCCATTTAGTTGTGATTCACAAGGTGTTAACTATGCAAGTAAATAAAGAGAATTTTTGGTACATTTTACAGTTTTTCTTTGATAAAGGCCAAAATGCGAAAATGCAAGCCAAGGACGCTAAAATTGTGAATGGTATTGGTGCCGATACTGTAACAGCTAATTATGTGCAATTTGGTTTCGTTGATTCCTTTGAGATGTTAAAGAAAATGTCCATAAAATCAGAGAAATAATCGAAGTTGACCGACATGTTATTGGTCATAGCATCGCACGGGGAGCTAAAGATCGACTATAAAACAGTTTTAAACTCTTTGCCCAAAAATAATGGATTTTTTCTTCCCCAAACTAATATGTATTTATGCTACAAATAAAAAAAAAAAACAATACATTTTGCGGAAGAAAATTCCATCACACTTAGTAATATAACATAAGACCACTTTTGCTTCTCTAATTCCGGCTCGGGCTGCTGCGCCCTTTTAGTACTGCTAGCGCTGTTAAATTTCCTATGAGAGCAGCTCAATTGAGTTAACTCCCATCTGAAAGTGAACTAACATACTTTTGTACAACAACAATGTAATGGCAACTTATACCTTTAAAGCGCATTTTTAACTGTAGTTTAATCTAAGCTGCATTTAAAGCTCGATGGAAATAGGCTGTAAGATTATTTTCAATTTCACTGCAAAGATGTAGCAAATGTGGGAATGCCCTCGTTTTTAATAAACATATATACAACTGTTTATACACCTCCCCGCAACCCAAAGCCTTTTTTCTAAAACAAAGCATTCATTTATCGGCTACTTATTACTTGGTTTTTGTTTTCGCAATATTCCTATTAAATATTAATAAATTTGCGGAACGAAAAAGGTCGTTGCGCCTATAGCTGCTAGTACCTAGGATTTAAGTTGGCTTATATAATTTATTTTAAAACAAAAACTGATAATAATAATAAAAATAATTGTGCAGCGAAAGGCATAACAGAGTTCCCCTTTCGTTTGGTTTCTCGAATATCCATATGGTGTAATACATTGTCGTTTATATTAGTAGGGGAAACTGTCGTCCATCTCACTGATTGTAACGAAAGCAATACTAAAGATGCTCCAAAATACCTTCTATATAACTGTCTTGATTCTGAGGTCTTCGCTTTCCTTGAAGGATAATGTGGACCAGTAACCCATTCTGGTGTATATGAGATTAGCGTTGATCAACCGAACTAAGCAAACCTAACCTAAAAATACGGGGTTTATTTCAAAAGTAAGGCTTGCGAGTTTTACTCAGTGTTCCAAGCCAAAGTAAAAGCACTCAGAAAGAGCCAAACGCTATGTTGGGAAAAATACGAATTTATGTACGCGTTGCGTGTCTGTAGTAGCAGTCAAACTGACCGAAAACATTCAGCATACCTTCCAACTACTTCAAATCTGGCAATGAACTTGTTTTATACTGGGCGCTGGGCCACCATCTACTCATAAATTCATCAGTCTAAGTTCCAACCTACTTTAGACATTTTCAACTTATATCTTTTTACATAATTACTTCACTTAATTATAGTAGTAATAATAATAATAATTGGCGCGTACACTTCTGTTAGGCGTTTGGCCGAGCTCCTCCTCCTATTTGTGGTGTGCGTGTAGATGTTGTTCCACAAATGGAGGGACCTACAGTTTCAAGCCGACTCCGAACGGCAGATATTTTTATGAGGAGCTTTTTCATGGCAGAAATACACTCGGAGGTTTGCCATTGCCTGCCGAGGGGCGACCGCTATTAGAAAAATGTTTTTTTATTAATTTTGCTTTCACCGAGATTCGAACCGACGTCTCTCTGTGAATTCCGAATGGTAATCACGCACCAACCCATTCGGCTACGGCGGCCGAATGTAGTAGTGCCTTTAAGTTATTTTACTTGTCGCTAATGACAGTCAGTCGAAATGTGAAATTCATAAAATTGACGTCTAACTGGTTTTCAGGTTTTCAATAATTCTACGACAGTGATGTAATAACTGGCCTGCGTGATAAAAAGTGTTAAAGCAACTTAAGCTTAATGCATACAATTATCATTTAATACGTCAGTATATATACACACATACATACATATGTATATATACGTATGTAATTACATACGAGGTAACTAAAGCGCAAATATCTGGAGCAAAAAGAATGAATATTTTCAAAAATGTACTTAAGTGAGGAAACCAAGCTGAACAAAGGGCTAATTATGAGCAACATAATTATCATTTTTACCAACAAAGAAGTATTGAGCAAGCCCGAGTAGTCTAGAAAATTGTATGTGAGCCATGACAACACAAATGCGTAATAAAAAAATCATGAAAACTCGAGTTATTAAGTTACGCTTTCAGAAAAAGCAGGAATAGCTAAGCTTTTGCTGCTCATCCAAGATATGCCAGATTTTACTGATATATGTTTTTTTTATTCTTAATTTTTTTTTGTTTGTTTATTAGAAATTTATGAAATAACTCAGCTATTAAATTTAATTTTTTTGTCGGTGCATATGTAGATCGCATACTAATTACCTAATTCTTTAATGGCTGCATACAAATGTTTGTATTGTATTAAGACGTAATCGCATAAGCTACGTTTATGGCATTTTTTTGTGCAAATTTTTTTAGTCATGTTTCGGTTTATGATTAAGTCATACTTGAAAAATTTACGAGTGTATATGTTTGTATTTAAACACTATTGAAAATTAAAATAAAACAAAATTCCCTAACATTCTGAAGTAAAAGTTTGCATACTCGTCGTGTGTGTGGGTGAAAATCGTACAGTTATGTTATCTCTCTGCAAAGTTTCCCATGTTAAATCCTAAACTGTTAATAGTAGCCACTTTAGGCATCCATAGTAGTCTGGTCAAATACTCATTTTTTATAGATATTTTTTAGAAATTTTTTTTTGAGGAAATAAAATGCGATCGTTTTGATTTTATAGTATGTTATTATTGGCATCAAATAGTATACAAAAAAAAAATTGTTTACCTATTTTTTTGTAGTAGGTGGCACCAAAGTAAGCATCTTAAAAAAAGATAGGTGGCTGGTCAACAGGATATTATATTAAAACTTAATGAGCTAGAAGATTTTATGACTGAAAAAAAAACGCCAAAAACTCTGATCGAAATTTTTGAAATTTTTAATAAATTTTTTGTAAGTTCTGCATACTCGAACAAATTCTAAAAAAAATGTTATAAATCTTGTTTTTGAAATGAATTAAAATTTTTTTATAAAATTTGTTCGCTACGGTTTTAATTGACATCATTTTTAATATAAAAAAATTTGAATGAGCTACAAGATTGCATACAGGAAAAACTCCAAAAACTCTGATTGAAATTTTTAATGAAATTTTTTAAGTTCTGCATACTCAAATAAATTTGAAAAAAAATTTATAAATTTATGAAAAAAAATTTATAAATGTTTGAAAAAATTTTATTAGTTTTGTTTTTTAAATTTTAGTCAATTAAAAACTAAGTTGAATTTTTGATAAAATTGTGTCGCTACTTTTTTAAGTTAAAAAATAACTAATAATAAAGTAGCTTCATTTTACTACGAAATTGAATGAACTAAGCGCCGAACCGAAAAAATTTCAAAAATCTACCTCCATTATTAGAAATTTCGGTTGCAATTTTTTTTTTAAGTTTCTTATTTGAAACTACATACGCGAAAAAATTCTAAAAACAATTATAACTATTTTTTTCTATTAAGATTACATAATCGAAAAAACTCTGGAAACTGATAGATTGATGAAATTTTTTTAGATATTTTTTTAAGTTTGTATTTTCAAGTGTACTAAAATCTATTATGTATATATTGTACTAAAATTTAATAGCTGCAAAACTGCATGCGCGTATAAGTTGTAAAAAAAATGTACATATATCTTAAAAAATTATTTCCTACTAAACTTATAATTTCTCTTTTAATTTCAAACAAATTTTGTCGATCTTTTGCACATTATTTTTAAGTGGCATCATTTTTAGATATTATAGAAAATTTGAATTAGCTAGACGATTTCATAACTAAAACAGCACCAAAAACTCTGGCTTAAAATGAACTTTTTAATGAAATTGTTTTTAGTTATTTTTTAAATCTTTTTTTTTCAAAGTGATATTATATTATATCAAAATTCAGGGAGCTACCAAATTACGTTAAATTTTAAATTTTTTTTTTTTTTTTAATTTTTTTTTTAAATTGTAATGGAACTTTGTCAAAACATTTTTTTTTTGAACTGACACCAAATTGTTTTTAAATTAAATGAGCTGCAAAACTGCATGCAAAAAAATAAAACAAAAAAAACAGGTGTCCCTTTTTTTACATTAATTGATATTTTGTCCATCCCTCCAACATTCCCAAAAATTTGTTTCTTTGATCTAATACAGTTTTTATACAGAATATAAACACTATAAACTAGAAAAATGCAAGTATTGCCAACCACGAACTGTACGAATTTCAGTGACACTCACTGTACCTAAATAAAACAAAATTGAATTTATGATTTGTAGAGAAGACAACTATTAATTAAGTGCGCGCGAAATGGAATTAAAAATAAATTTTAATAATCTTGCTTGAGCATTTGAAAATAATTTAGTTTTTAAACTTTTAAAAATGCCAATCACAAAGAAGAAACGACAACAAACTAATTAGCATGAAAATTCCAACCGATAAAAGATGAAAATGAGGCCTTATTGCCTTTTGCGAAGCCCATACAGAATTGAGAGCCAAATTCTTAAACGCAAACATTGAAAAAGATTACTAATTCACACATACAAATAAAAATATGCATACACATATGCAGTGAGTAGTACGTATACGTACTCACATAAGTAGACACAGAGCTAAGTACTTAACCCATTAAAAGTTGTTAATAAATTACGCTTTCCTCACAGCAGAAATTAAAATTGGAATTCTGTGTCACGACAGCATTCAAAAAAAAAGGAAATGTGTAAGAAAAAACAGCTTACCATAAGCAATTCAAATATCATTGTTACACATTGCTTTACAAAGCACACAAAGCAAAAAAAAGTAAAAAAAAAATACAAAAAAAAACTACCAACCAGTCGTCAGACAACGGTCGCCAGCCAATTCAAACTCGGCGTAGGAGTAGACAAGCATTCCTTCCTCTAATCAAAGATGCAACAGTTTGCCTCGAAATAAGAGAAAGAAAACACCAATAACGGTGAATGGTGAACACAGATGTGTCCAATGAAAGATTATAGTAACGGCGCTGACATACTTTCATGCTTATTGCGAAATTATTTTATTTTTTCTTCTTACATTCCACGGCAAAGTTAAATTTGTTACTATTGCAATAATTTCTGACTTTTTATAGTCATTTGGAGAAATTTGTAGAGGAACCGCTTGATAGTTGCTGCACGATAAGACATTCACTTCCTCCGCATCTAGTAAGTAGTGCGCTAAGAGAAGGCATCATAAAGTTGTAGACACGAAAGAAAGGGCAGTGGCAGCATGAAAATATGTAGATATGTTCGTTGTTGATGTAGGCTCGATTTTAGTTGGTTGTGCTAATTTCAGAGAAAACTTCTTAAGAAGTATTTTTTTCTTATTAGTATTTTTTTTGTCTCCAGCTTTTTTTAACGAGTAATAGATACCTCAAACTTTGATCTTCGAACGGTATTGAATTGTTTGAAAAGTAATAAAACTGATCATAGCGGATGAGTGATAAATTGGCTAATGATTTAAATAGGCTGGGTATGCCTTTGCAAGAGCTTTAAAAATTACCAAGAGTATGTCATTTTTTTCAACGCCTACTTAACTGCGTTGTGCAAAAGCAGGCTGCAGTAGCAGAGTTTACCATTTCTAGACGGCTTAAATTAGGTAATGGATAACGGTTTGTTTTGCTTCATGAGGCTTGCAAGACAGAAAACAAGATAAATAAAGCTAACCTGTGGTGCCACAATAGGCCTTCATTTTTGCCCTTTAAGCCGCCGGGAGAACTTCTCCTTATTTCTTCTTAAATTAGTGTGAACTTTTCAAACATTTTAGCCGAATCGTGATTTCCACAGTACTGACGTATTCCAACTCATTAAAAAAATTGTCTACCTAAAATGGTGAATCAACGTCTGGATAGAGCAGGACAGTGGCATAAAAAGTTTGAGATCTTCTCTTCCTCCTCCTCATTTAAACAGCATCTGGACGTGTGTCGTGCCCCGTTATAACGAAAATCAGTGTGCTAAGATTACGCCTATTTTGGCTTAGCAGAGATTCGGTGCGTTTGGCATTAAGAATCGGCCACAATTGTCGGGCGATTTTGCAGGTGGGTTCAATATGCCATCTCCCATTCGCTGCACTTTCAATTTTCTCATAAATATGTAGCTCAGAAAACTGTCAGCAGTCAACTTGGCGCCAAGTCTCGCTAGTTCATTGGCCCTGCAGTTCTCCTCAATGTCACAATGGCTAGAAACCCATGTTACCTTTGGGTGAAATGACTCAGCCATTTCGTTAAGAAATGTGCAGCATTTCATGGCTACCTTTATGGTTATCGACTGTTTTGTGAGAAGTTTTATCGCCGAATGGCTATCAGTGAAGAGTAAAGAGATGTAGGGCATTTCATGGCTACCTTCTTGAAGGTTGTCGACTGTTTTGCTATTAGTGAAAATGTAGATATCACCTCCCGGTATGACATCACACTGTACTTCTATTATTGCCATCAATGCAGCCTGAATGACACTACAGTACTCTGGAAGCCGAAAACCTAAAGGAGATTGCCAGATGTTCGGAATATGGTATACACCTCCGTCCACTCTACCTCGAGCTTTGAGCTATCTGTGTCTATAGGGGTGGACTCGCCTTGTCTTGTCTTATATCGTCCCGCTCCCACCTTTCCCTTAAGGGTAGGAGGGTCGTAAAAATTGTAATGGCAATTGTAGGTGGCAGTGCATCCTACCTCAATTTTTTTTTTAATTTCTGAACAAGATTAATGATTGTCAGGTGTTACTGAAGTGGGGGGATTTCCCCCCTCGCCTGAGGTGTGTTGAAAAGAGTTATTAGCGAATAAAAAATGTAAACTTAATTTCAATATTACTTCAGCTGATTCTATTAAATTCACTATGAATGGACTAGCGGCACCATGAGAGAGATAGAGAGAGAATGCAGGAAGGCATTGGTGCTACGAAGTACTCGAATGAAATCAGGTGCGATTCTTAGCTGACATTCTCTATAGCCAACCCTTATGGCTTTTCTAATTGCTATATTCTTACATAATTTTTAATAAAACAGAGTGTGCAAAAAACATTTTTTCGAAAGTGGAATAAAAGTAATTTGCGTGCAAGTCTTTGGGAGCGCCTCTGTAGTACTATGTTTACGAAAAGGTTTTCCAGCTGTCATATTTCGGAAAAGAGTAATACTAGTATTTGTTTGCATCTTTAGATTAGTAGCTACCAATATTTACTTAAAAAATTGTAAAACTGCAAGAATTTAAATATTTTCTACATCAAATGTAAGGGGTTCCTGCCTTGTCACTTTATATGATTTGCGAATTTCGCTAATATTTTTAACTTTTTCTTAACTCAACCTTTTTTCGAGAACTAAAACTTATTTCGGCAGTGATTTGATTTTAAATGTTTTTGGATCTATATCAATTCGAACTAACATTCCCACGTCGGTATACAAACTAAGTTTTGTATAGTATTTTTTCTGAGGTGTATAAATGTGCATATATATAGACGTATATTTATTAGCTACAGTTCTAATCTATGCTTATCATTGCCGTTTCCGAAAAACTACTTTCACATATGTATGCATGTACATATCGTACAATATTTAGTATATACCTGGAAATTTCCTAAAACCATCAGCAATTAACCGCTTCAAAATTATATATTTATAGTAGTAATTTCCACTTAATGTGAAATTTGTTTGTGATTCCAGTAGTTAAAAAAACAAAAAAAAAAAAAAAAAAAAAAAATAAGCAAATGTTGTAATTAACACCTTTGAAATAGCACCTACGGTAACAAGGCAATGCAGACATACCCGCGCTTATACACAAAACAATGTACTTATGTATGCTAGGGTGCGGAGCTCTCCATTCTAAACAAAAGTAATATTTTCCCTTCGGAATTATAAAACTTATTATAAACTATTTTAAAAATGGGGTTTACATGTGCTAGACCGATTTGGAAGTATCGCCAAAAAATCGAGATTTTTTATAAATAATATAATACATAAAACTTCAAAAATAATATTCTTTTAAATCACCCCTATTGATACAAAAATGCTTAAAAATTGTATCAAATTACAAAAAATAAAGAAAACATCGATTTTTGTAGTTATCTTCAATTCGGTGCAGCTCCCGAAATTTACATATTTTTCGGAAATATATTTTGACGAAAGTCTTAAAACATAATACATATTATAATTCCTTGAAAAACTGCACCTTTTTCCGAATTATTTTGACAGTAGTCTTAGAATATAATAAATTTTATAATTCCATGGAAAATGTGCAACTTTTTTCGCGGAGGCACCCTAATATACGCACGCGTGTACATGAACACACACACAGAATTATCAAATCTACGTGTATATGTATGCAATTATAGTATGTATGAATGTGTGAAGACGCACAAAAATCTAATCACCTAAAAGACATCCACGTACCACAACTCTTTGCCATAATACGATTACGTATGTGTAGGTGCTCCACAAATTCTTGGTTGCCAACTCATTTCACATGGGCGTTCTGTGCGTTGGTGATTCGGTGCAACCACGCTGTCGTCATGTCTCTGATTTTCGCCTGCACAGAGACAATCGGACACACACACAGCTACTCACTTATTCACTTATGGGGAACGAAAGTCTAAATCGTACACATGGCCGGAACATTATTTGATATTTTGCCTACTCTCAACACCAAAAGACACTCGAGCAACGTGTGGACCACTTAATTCTGTCACCAGCAGAGTCGGCGATTGCTGCTTTTGCTTGCTGGCATATCTACATATTATTCATTTTTACGCTTATTTCAGGTAGCGCAACGGTTATTTGTTCTTGTTTATTTTTTAACTTCCAATTGTCCAACCGTTCTTTACATTTTCGTTTACTTGATTTGTTTGTTGAACTTCAGTACCATTCAAATTTCAAATTTCCTCATCGCATATTTTATTTTCTTTGCTATTCTAAGGTTTCGGTCGTGGTTGGTTATATTGTGCTTTTATGTGCGTATTTTTTTGTATGAGCTTTGTTGTTTTGCTACCTTTTGGCGCTTTACGCCACAGCCGGTGGCATTACCACCATCCCTTTTCGAAATGTACAAAGCTATACGTTCGCATGTTTATACGTATGAGTGTGTGTATGTGTGCAAGTATTTATGTATGTACATATATTTTTATACTTGTATTTCGTGCTCAGACTGTTACGCTCTCTTGCGCTCTCTTGACTTGATTTTCTTCCATTGCTACTCTTTCGACGATGATGTCATCGCATTTTTAGTTTAAATATAAATTCAAATAATAAACTTTCTTGCCTTGGCAGCTACTGCGGCATATCTGTATGTATTGTTTTTGTTATTGTTATCGCAATATTAACAGGCACTTTTGCGCCATGTACCGAGAATTCTTCTTGCATACATATTTATGTACTCGTATGCATGTCGTGCCTACGTAGGTGCCTTATAGGAAATCGCAGTCGTACTGGTCTATTCAAAATTAATTTCATACGATTGCTTGAGGCTGTACCATACAATAGTATCTATTATAGCCGTAATATACATACATACTTACATACCTACAGCGATATTCAGAATACTGAGCGTAAAAATATCAATAGAAGCTGAGCTTCTCATTTAAATTTCTTGTGCTATGTTTTTGTTGTAGTATTGCTTAACTGTGAATTGCCGAAATTGTCAACTATCGAGGTCGTCTAACGACAGATCCAAGAAAATTATAATTTGGAGCCAGACTGTGTAGACATTAAATGTCTCTAAAATGAGGAAAAAAATCGCGAGCAAATTGAGTGTGAAATTTGAAAGTGGGGAGAAGCACCGAATAGATTTCTTTAGGATACTCATAATAAATATATACATATGTAATTTCATGACCCATATATAGTAATCCTGCTGTACTAATTCTAACGTTTACTGCCAATTCTACCGAAACGACCCGGATTTATATTCGGCCAAGGACTGCCCCTCCAACAGCATTACCCATACTTGGATGGGGAATGTTTATGCTACAACAACAACCACACAGTGAGTTCATTCGATCTGCAGATATAGCCATTTACTTCCATGTACAAAAGTTGTGGAACGTTTTGTATGGAAAAAATTTAAAAAAATGTCAAAAATCAACGGTTTTTAGTAGTTCTTTGCAACTTTTTTGCACTGAAATTGAATGGACTATGAAACTGCATGCCAAAAATTATTCTGAAAATTCTGGTTAACAATTGAATGTTTGCAGAATTTTCATAATTTTTGCACAAAGTTTGGACAAACGATTTATATTTTTTATTTATATGTAGAGTTAAATAAGAGTTAAGTTATTTTATATAGCTAACCTTTTTTAAAAAATTATTAGCTCTAAATAAACAAAGTAGCCAAAACTGGTAAAACTGTCGCACAACTATTTTATTGTCCATACATATGTACATATGTAGGTACATATGTATAATTCTCGGTTCCACATGCATGTATGTATGTACTGTACTTTTCATCAGTTTAAGCCGACTGTACTAATTCCGACTTTTACTACCGGGTATGATCACACATTGAATTCGATTCAAAGATGTATATATATATGTATGATGAAGATGTATATATATATATGTGGAAATATGGAAAATGTTTATTTAATTGAAATAAAAAAGACAATTAGAAATCTCAATGAAAGATTTATGCAAATTTCTGGCGAAAATATTCTTTTCCAAATGGAATTGAAAAATTGTGTATTTCGTTTTTTATGTTTGTTGGCAATATAAACATGTGTAAAGAAACATGTGCAAGTACATAAATGAATGTAACACGAGCTCATAAATACATTCGCACACGCACATACATATATGAGTTTTTACCACTCTCTCGCGCATGCCAATACGGGAGTATTTACATTTTCATTTCGCGCCACTGTTCGATGTTATCTACGCCAAACTTTGGGTTCGACCCAGTGTTCCACAATTAATCAATTAGTAAAAAATGTATATGTATGTAGGTACATACATACATATATATATACATATATATTATATACATATATGCACAAACGTATGCATAATTCGATGCTTGAAGTTCATTATTTAAACGAAACTTGTTTTTCCACTCTCCTTCGTAGTGTATTTATTTACTTTTTCGCAAATTGGATAATAGAGTGTTTATCTGTATGATCTCATCACTGACGTGCAAATATCGTATATTGAATAGGTCTATAAATAATTTAACGATAAGCTTTGACTTATTGCTATTTCGCTGTCAATGCTTGTAGGTGTGTAGCGTCGAACTATGTAGGGTTAACAGTTGATGAGTTAGCAACACTACGCAAAATTGAGCCATTCAATCTTAATAGGCAGCAGACTATTCATACGTACAAACGCTCTGTAGCTTTGCAAAGCCAGCGCATTCGCAACTCTCCTAAATTAGGTAGCTACCTGCGAAGAAGTAACATTTCTTTGTAGACATTTAATATCAGCTTGCCTGCCAGAGTAAAAATATATTGCCACAGTGCCTTAACTTTAGTTTACATTTGACTATCACATTTAAGTGTCAAAATTTCCATGATAATTGTTATTGTGCCTGCATCTGAACGCAATTACTGCAAATTTACGGGCCCTAACATAATATGTTATGTTAACAGTGATAGGTGTATTGCGACTGTAAGGTTAACATGCAGACATCTCTGGTAGCCAGCAGTTGAAAGCAAGCCGCAAATGTAAATAAGATTAGCTTTTTGAGTTAACCCTATTGCGGAGGAAACGCTTGAAATAAATGAACCTCAGCATAGCTCTTAACTTGGTGAAAGTAAGCTATAAGTGTGATTGTAATATATGTACATACATCCATATATGTGACTTCAAAGCCTGTGATGCCTCCCCCAAGAAGCAGGCAATATTTTCTACATACGAGTTGAGCTACAGAGCTAGAGACACATGATACTTGCAGAGGTAAGCCCTGCACCAGATCTTATCTGGACTACAGGTCGAGAAATAGATCATGGGAATTGTCATTGAACTATTTCTCAATGCACCATGCGACAAAAATCGACTTTTTCTGTTATCCAAGAAATATTTTATACTAGCTTTAACCCGCGGCCCCGCTCGCGTAGGAGTAGTTTTGAGGGATTTAGGATATGTAGTATACTCGTATAAAAGAATGACAAACAATAGTTTCATATAAAATATTTTTTTATTAATAACCATAATATTACAATACCCGGCATCCGTTGCTATGCCTCGTTGAATAAAATCAAAACAACCAATCAGAAAAATATCAAGCAAAATTATTTTTATTAATTTTCTATCTCAAACCGTTTTTGAACTTTGCATTTGGGTCATAGTTGAACAGCTTATGCGGATTATAAAGTCTAGAGTGTGCTATAAATAGTGGGAAATAGGAAAAACTAAGATTTTTTAGATTAAATTTAAACAAATATTCGATTATTAGTGACGAATGAGAGTGATGGCGCGGCCTGGGGGCTGTGGGAAGGGAGTTCTATCATAAAAACATGCCTATAACCTTCATTGGGTGAAAATATGAATGTATAAAAATGTTTACGTCATTTGGTGTTGTCGTTTCGTAGTGATGCGCGGACAACGTACAGACATTCACCTTTATAGTATAGATGCACGTGGAATTTTGTCATCAGTTTTAAAAGAACAAATTTTCGAAAAATTGTTTTAAATACTTATGACTCACTCTATAATATTAATATGGAAATTGAACGAAAGAGAATCTATCCAGCTATTAGAAAAAATTGTTTCTTTATTTTTCACCAGCATAAATATAGACTTTTTATAGCATCCATTGCGTATACTTTATTTCATAGGAGAAAAGTTCAACTGTTTTTAACATTTTAATAGAGCAGCAAAAAGAACGAAGTTATGAAAGTATTCCATATATGTATATGTGCCGGCGTTTGTATATGCGCATACGTCACGCTTTCAAGTGAACATTAGAAATATTCTTAAATGACACCACCTTTACTAGTGTATTCACCTGATCAAAGCGCAAGTAGGAGCACTTCAGCCCGAAAGCTACTGTAATGGCTATTTTTGTGCTATTCTATGCGCTCACAATGATTTCATTCAAAGTAATATACATACATACATATGTATGCACCTACAAGCATACCTGGTCATAATTGATGGTAATAACTGCAATGCATATTGGTTATACTGAATTAGGCAATACCTGCCATGAATGAATGAGTAAGTGAATGAATGAGCCAAGCACTTCCAAAGGCAATTCGCCATTTATGGTATTGCCAATTGTAATAAACAAGCTGGAGGAGAATAAATACTGTACATTTGAATTTATATATACTGAATGCGACTTGCATGACTTATAGCAATAAGTATTAATTAACATGTTGCATATTTAATTGAAATTTACAAAACAAATAACCAAATGTATGCACTTTGCATAAGTAATGGGCCAAAGTGGTTGCTTAAATGCAAACAAATTTTACACTATTAGACCGTATGCGATTGTCAACACTTCGAAAGCGTCTAAACTTGAACTGAATTGCCAGTTGTTACAGTTAATCGAAATCGCTTTGAAGTTGTTACTTTGTTGCCGCCGGTGCAGTGAATTTGCAACAGGCGACAGAAGAAAAATATAAACTCAAAACCCAGACAGATATTCGTTTGTATAGAAATTTGCAATGTACACATCTAAGCGCACATGCATGCATGCACACTCACACACATATGTATGTACATGCAAAACGTTTCGATTTGCATAAATGTGAGCTTATGACGATGGGTGCTATTTTTAGACACTGTCTATTCACATTTTACTGAATTTCGCTCAATCTGCCTTTCCACTCTTTCGACCACAGTCACATATGTACATATGTAGGTATGTACATGAACCTAGGTATGCATGTATGCATACAGCAATACCTCTATGTAGTCACGCAGATGTCATTGCGTTTTCGGGCTCGTAAATCAAATTGGTACGCGCGGGCGTATGAGTATTGCGTATAATTTGCAAATCGCATTACGGCAAATATGGCTGGCGATTATCGCAACTGTTTCGCATGCAGTCACAGCTTCCATTAGCGCATGATGCACGCAAATATGAGTACAGCAGCTTGTCAATGCGATTTTATTAGCTGTGACGAATGGAAACAATTTCAAATTTCAATTATTGAAAAATGTACAAAAAGAAAGTGGTGATGGGCTAAAATTGCTAATTTCGTTAATTTTATTTAAAATTAAGTTTTTTTTTATAAAATGATAAATATGCATATCAGTTATTAATACTTTAAATGGAAATGGTGCAATTGGTTGGGACTGTCTTGTTTGGTATATCACTGATGCTTTGAAATATAGAAGTTTAATTGTAAATGAATGCTGTTCAAGGTAAAAACAAACAATTTGTATGTATACATATATGTATGTCTCAATTTGTTGTATATTTTTCCTACAGACGACCACAGAGTCATTGTAGTGAGTTCTTAATTATTATTGTTTTATTATAATCATTGTTAGCGTCAAATCAAAAGAAAATAAAGAGTATATCTCGCTATCTATCTTTGTCTATCTATCTAATAAATAAATAATTAACGTAAACTGCAAAAAAAAAATTAATTACATCAGCTGTGGATTTTTTTCACACGTTAAGAGCTTCACGAAGTATATCAAAGAAATTTCATACGCTTTAAAGTGAATTCGTAGATTAGCAAATGTTCTAACTCAAATATTATCAAATATCATTTAAATTTAAAAATTAGTATGCCATAAATTAATTAACTATATCAAAAATGGGATTTAAAATATTTTACTTAGAATTTCGTAGAGTATAATAATGATAATAATCATTCCTGCCGAACGCAGCTAAATTAAAGTTTTGCAAAATTTAAACCTTTTTCCCTAATTTTTCATATGTTTTGAGTTTCCCAAAATGAAAACTTTTAAAAATTTTGAAATTTTCAAGATTATTATTATTAAATTTGGGTGCCAAATAAGCAAATGTTCAAAATTTTTGTAATTTTCTAATTTATTCAATAATTTCTGAACTTATTTGAAGGGGTATGCTTTCCCCCTGGCGGCCGCCGTAGCCGAATGGGTTGGTGCGTGACTACCATTCGGAATTCAGAGAGAACGCAGGTTCGAATCTCGGTGAAACACCAAAATTAAGAAAAAAAAATGTCTAATAGCGGTCACCTCTCGGCAGGCAATGGCAAACCTCCGAATATATTTCTGCCATGAAAAAGTTCCTCATAAAAATATCTGCCGTTCGGAATCGGCTTGAAACTGTAGGTCCCTCCATTTGAGAAACAACATCAAGACGCACGCCACATGCTTTCCGTAAAATCTGATATGTAGGAATGATATACATTTTTCAACTACTCAACTAGGGAACTTAACTAAGAAAGAAATTTTAAAATATTTGGTTTGAAAAAAAAAGAGAAATAATAATAAAAATGTGGAAAGTAAAAATCAGGTGAAAAAAAAAAAATTTTTGGAAAAAGATATTAAAAAAATTAGTTAAAATTGTTTTTGGTTTTTTCTTTGTTTTTTTTTTATTTTTTAATTGTTTACTAATATATAAAATTTTGCATTACATAATTTTATTTTAATTTCTCATTTCCTTTGTAAATATGTCAAAGCTAATGGCACACAGATTTATATTTCATTAGACACAAAACACAAAAAGTCCAAAGCCTAAAGAAATCGCAGATGTAAAACGAATTTACCCTTCAAATAAGCCTCGGTCATACAAATTTAAAAAGGGGTGTATACATACATACATTCATTTTCCAATCCAAAAACACCTAGCTGAAAATGGCAAATGATAAAAAAAGTTTTGTATTTTTCGCCTCATTCAGTTATGGGTCATATAATAGCCTAAAAATCTTGCATAACCCTAGCTTTTTCATTCTCAACTTAAAAGGAAATTCATTTACCTTTCATTTACTTTCCTGTTCATACTAAAAATAGTTCCTACTGTGCTAATGTCTATGATTCAGATTAAATTAAAAATCCGCAGATTCAGTACTCATCAAATCGTTGACAGCTCTCGATTCCATTCCTCATATGGTTTCCATTTTGTGAGCGGGTTTAACCTCAAAATACGGTCCCCAGGTTTTAATTGCCACTCGTTTATATCATTATGTATATATGTAAATATTTATATACATATGGCCACATCACAGACTTAAATAAATCAATCAGTTTATGTGCGTTAAGACATTTATTTTAGGTTTTTAGTGTAGCTCATCGAAACGTGCCTTGATTTCAAACAGAATCTACTTGTAACTTCCTACAAATTTCGAGTCAAAAGCGTCATCACAACAACCAACCACCTAATAACCAAATTAGTTGTTTGTAGAGTAGCGTCACAATAACCTTGACATGCATACATGCATAAGTATATACTTATAATGAGCAGACACACGCACACACCCACCCAACTTGCACTTGACATATTTGCTTCGTGGACACAACAAATTGACCTGTAATTCCAGCAAACTTTCAAATGAGTCACCTACACAATTCCTGCCGCTCTCTAAGTATGGACACACACTCATGCATATCTATGCATGTTTGTATATCTTGCAAAAATTCTAATGAAAATTATCGTTGACACATAACTCTCACGACCTATGACCCACTGCGCTGGCACAGGATGCGTCATGCGTCTGCAGAGGTCAAGTGATACTTATATTATATACATAATAGAAAATACTATCTACATACATGCATACATACATATGTATGCATGTTTGTGTCATTTTAATAAACATAAGTATGCTTATGTAGATTCCGGTGAAACTGTCTGTACACCAGAGTTAGTCATATCTTTAGTTTTATAATGAATTTCTTCTGTCAAATCTGGATGTGATGACGTTACATAAAGCGCAAATAATTTTCCTTCACAAAATAGGGCTGATCTGTTGATAATTACCAATTATAATTGGTCGATTATGGCATTGTACGAAGCCCAAAAAGGTAATTTAATACCAGATTTTTGATTAACTTTTTTATTAAATGAAAACAATTATTTTGATGGAAAGCTTTATTTTGACCTATATTCGCTCCATTGATTGTCTGTTTGTATACTGCAGCTGTGTCAAATAGTGGCTTATATCGAAAAACAACTGAATTTGAATATTACAAAGTGTTCAAAAAAGAAATGTGTTCGATTAAAACATCGGAGTTTATATTTTCAACTTTAGCTTACTAATTACATTGCGTTAACCGCGTCAAGCTGCTGATGAAATTCAGCCGGCACGCAGGTGTAGCCAGAAAGTGAGAGCACAGATGTCTAAATCTTAGATGCCTCATGGATACCTAACGGACAATGCCAAGTAAGGACGCCGACCAAATTCGAGAAAGCTGCGGCTTTGTTAGCCTCAGAAGTTCCCTCGAGCGTCCCCGATAACCCAGCGCTCGCTGAATTGACACGAGGCCCAACCTTCCAGGAGCAGACCACCGGTTCTCAAGGGTACACCAATCCTCTAATTTTACGGCGTAACTATCCCGAGGGTCCACTGCTTACCACACAGAAGCAATGAACTCAGGGAAGTAAGCAATCAGCAGAGGTAAGCAATCAATCCAATGCCGCAGTTAAAGACTACCTCCACTTGAAAAACACCACAGTGGTTCGGTAGCCTAAATTTGAGCTTGATGCGGAGCTCTTCGCAGAATACTACAAAAAAACTTAGTAATGAGTCAATTTAAACCTCAGTTTCAACAATGAAGAAATTTGTACGAAGGTCTTGTTGAGATTACTTGACGTTAGCTGTCCGTTTCCAATGGGGTTCATACAGTGGTTTCGCATCAACGCTTGCTATCTTAACCACTGTGGGCGTACACATTTCGACTGTCTAAAACTTTTCAGCTGTTTACGCGTTTGCATGGAAATTTAGGTCAATTTTGTTTATCCTAACCAAACAGAATCGATTGTATGCGCCGACAGTTGGTACATACTTTACTTGCATGAAAGCACATATGCATACACACATAAGTGCGCACAAAAATACTCCCCAGAAACATAGAAACTACATAAGAGGCTTTTCCAACTACAAAGTGCTTGAGTGAATTTATGGAACAGAGTTGATTGGCAGATTCTACCACCACAGAAGTTTAGGATATTGGCAATAATTGTTTAAGCTAATATACATAGTATGTGCATACATAAGTATATAAGCGTTCCATTCGACTAAATTTGCAGAGCTGGAAAATTTTTAATTTCATATCTTAGAAATTGATATTTTAAGAAAAACATATAAATACTCTTGATCACTCCTAAATTTCTGCTCAATTCAAAACTGAATCCAAACATGAGCTGAATTAACTAAACATTTCTCTGGAGATTTGAGCTATAGTAGTAATGTTTATTTTTTGGTTCTAAACTCTAACTTATAGTTTTTCCGAAAACAATTGTTTGAGCTTAGCCTACATTTCTAGAAAGTTTTTTGCAAATAGTGGAAATTTTTTTTAAGATGTTACATGAGATCTCACGCTATATTACAACCATAACTTTTCCGCTCAAATCGAAATATTTTGGTATTATTTGGTATAGATATGAATTGTGAATAAAATGCAGATACCAACTTTTTCACAGTTTTAAGCTTCATCTTCTCTTTAGTGTACACACAACTTAGCCTAAATTAGTGACCCCTATTATGCCAAACGAGCAGGTTGAAAATGTTCACTCTTTCCCCTTCTTTGAATTTTAGAAGAAGAAACGTCAGCTAAGGCTCAATATTGCGCATTCATGAGAACTGAGTAGACACAAAACGTAATGACTGTAAGCAAACAGCTTTGTAATGAAGTTTTTCAAGTCTATTTACCATCAATCTAATAGTTACCAAAGTGTAATAGCAGCAGTCAAGCATGACCTTGTCGCTCATTTCATGAATAAGTGGGGCGGCTCTCAGAGCTGTATATGCATTACCGTTGTTTATTTAGTATTGAGTTGTACTCGAATAGGAAGTGGGCGAGTAACACTGGAAGCATTTTGGAAATATGTACATATGTACATACACACTCATTCAGTGCAGCTAGCATAATATAATGCCGTTGCTTGGAGCATGTTAAATAAAATTTATTGCTGGCCATAACACACGCAATTGGTGTTGCTACAAATGATGTGAAAACTATGCAAGGATACGCGAAGTATTGGCACATTAAAATGTGCAGGTTTGTATGTACGTATGTATGTGCAAAGCTTCGAATAGTTAGAAAACTGCATTGCTGAACAAAAACTGAAATTGCTCTAACTTTTTAAAACTTTAACCAAGCAAACAGTGGAAACTGATGAAACGTAACAATAAACTCGAATTAGACGAAAAGGGAGAATTAGCCCTTCATTGCTCGAACCTAAAGCGCTGAAAATTGAAAGTACATATTTTTTTTTTTTTTTTGGAAAGTTGCATGCCAGGCTAAGTAATTTACAGTTATTCTAAAATTCTTGTTCACAGTCTAAAGATTAATTTTTAATACAACACATATGATGTTTCTTCAAACTGGCGGTTAGGAGTAGCTAGAATGTTAAAAAAATTGATCTTATTTTGCAATTTCATAAAGTATAATGTCTTAAAAATATTGTATGCAAATTTGAAGTGAATCCGACAAATACTTTTGGAGCTATTCAAATTAACAAAGGGCGCTCGGGCGCTCCAGAACGGAAACTTGAGACTTCACCTTGAGAGACCGCTCGGTAGATTTCAATAAAATTTACACTGCTTTTGAAAAACATAAAAAACTCATGCCGATGGACGGCTTTTTTCAAACATTTCGATTTTTTTAAACAATTAATTGTCGGTTTGTTTCTCGAAAATCTCAAAAATATTTCTTGAGGTCGCCATATTGTTAATTTTGAAACAAAGCTTCGTTCAGGCACGAGATTATCTATTAATAAAACTAATTTCTCTTGTCCGATTGATTAAAAATGAATCTCCAAGGACTTGTGATGATCTCCGCAAGAGACTTCTGGAGAAACGGGCTCCATAAAAACAGCGATAACTTTTACAATTATTAATTTTTGTTTTTAATTTTGCTAAAGTCATGTCGAAACATGCTGTATTAATGCTATGTTTTTATTTTTACAATATAAAATAAGGCAATTGACTAGCAAACAAAGATTATTGAAAATTATCATTTTTTCTGGCCTCTGACTACGCCGAACTCTCTAATTTCTAACTAAACGATAACAAGACTGAGCTATAAATATGCATACATATCTACATGGGAATATGTAAGATTACATATTGTATAATATCTGTGTACTTTTGAGAAAACAACTTAAGTCGACTTCGCTTTTTTTCTTTCAGGCATTAAATTGCTTGCTTTTCTCAATTAATCATTTAATCATCATTAAATAAATTAACAATCATTTATAGCTATAACTTAAGCAACCATCATAATAAAAGTTAAATAAAATACAGTATTTTTCTATGATATATCAGAATATACATATCAAACTCAAAGCAAAACTTTTAAGGGGGAAGTCTACTGTGACAAGGGAAAAAACAGGCTTATTTTCCGGATTTTATTTCTAACAAAATATTGCTCGTACATAAAATCTATTTAAACTCTTATCTTTATTATATATTTAAGTTTTTGAAAAAAAAGTTTTAAGTCAAAATATTCAAAATGGCCGCTGTGGCACTTCTGCAAGCGCAGGTCCGCTTTTCTTAGGTGCCTAAACGGTGTACATGAAATCTTACGTTTCGGTGATCTAAAACAAAAAAACAAAATATTGTTATCATATACATAGTATTGACTCTCGTCTGACGTAGGATTATGTCGATAAAAAATTTTGGCGTTGAAAAAAAAATTCTTGAAATTTTTTTCTTTTTTTTTTGGCTAAAATTGATGTTACTATTGTTTATAACAATTTAACAAATAGCGATATCAAAAAAATCCTATGTCAGACGAGAGACACTATTACAGAGAATATATAATTAAATTTTTAAGCTGATTCATTTATCAGAACTCGAGATATCGTGTACACCGTATACAAAAACTTAGTTTCGAGAAAAATGCGTTTAAAGTTTCAGTATAGCAGGTACGCGCTCGGGAAAAGGTCGAAATTTCAACGAAGAAAAATTTAGCCAGCTGTAACACATATTGTACCTTATTTAAGAGGGTTCAAAGTATTTTTTAAGCTAATAAAAAAAAAATCGATTTTTTGAAAAATTCACAGTAGACTTCCCCCTTAAGTCGCATAAGTTGTTCTGTCGAAATTACGCAGATATATATGTATGTATATATGTACATACTTCTCCACTGAAATCACCGCGTCTAATTGATTTTTCTGTTTTGCTTTTTCGCTACTACATATTTGAAATTAAACATCACCTGCGAAAACGACTCTGAAGAGAATCAGTTATATCATCGCAATAATTAACGTAGGCATGAATAAATTTGACGTGTGTGTGGCTTATGTCTTGCATCAATGGTGTATATATGCCTGTACGAATATGTTCGAATGTGTGAATTGTTATCGACAGCTGTTATGCAAATGCTCCAGCAACACCTACACCCCGCCTGGGGGAATGCCTGCTATACGTCAGCTTTTATTTATCTTAACATTAAAGAGAAACGAGAAGTGTGTTTAATAAAACTACAGCGGACTGTTATTGACTTATACACTGTTACCTGGTAATTAAAGGTACCAGCTAATAAACACATGTGCATATGAGTTAATAATAACCCGAAAGGGAATCTTACCACTCAGTACCTTGCTGAATTTTTACACAGCGTTGTTGTAGGGAATTCCAAAGTGAAAAATTCGTAATACAAATAAATGCAAAACAAATTTCAAATTTAATTTTTCCTAACATTAGAAATTCCAATTGTTTAGAAAAATCAAACAAGGAGACAAAAACGAAAAAATTTTTTTTTTCTTTTTAGCAAAATAATAGGAACAAAAAATGCATCCATGTGTATGTGTAGGTAAATAAATATTTTTTTCTTGCTCCATAACTCATTACCAACTCGCTTACCTTTTTGAGTAGTAAAGCCTTTGGCTAATGGGGTTAGCATTGCGTTGAGTATACGAAAATTTAAAGCGTTTTTCTGTTTACATTGAGACATAAATATAGCACCACGCTTTGTTTACATGAAAAATATTCACACTCTCTGCGTAAATAAATCATTAACACAAGGCAATGAAAATTACTAGTAAATTTACATAGCCACTAAATTTAATTTTCAATAAGTACATTAATTTGAGGCAAATCTTGCTTGCGATATTTATTTGCATACACCTGTGTTCACAATAATAGTAGCGCAACAGATTCCAAAGTTTAAAATATTTGTTTGTTTTTTATTTACTTTTTTTTCTCTTTTTAATAAAAATATAGTTCATAGAACAACAAAAACCTCATAACTCAAAGTTTCACGCTTTGTACAAAATTAAAAAAAGAAATGTAAATATTCCATACAAATTCTAAACTTTTTTAGACACATTCTGGGTATGCAGTTTATCCATTCTGGTATAAAAATTTGCTCTAAAAAATTATCAAAAATCAAAGCGACTTGTAATACCAAAAATGCAATGGGCTTTACAGCTGCATACTCGATTTTTTTTAATTTTTTGGTAAATTTTTTGAAATCTAATGAAAATTTGTTGATTTTTTTTATTTTTGAAAAATTTTAAATTTTAAGTTATATGGTTTTTATAAAATTTTACATACAAAGTACATATGTACATCGCCAAAACTTTACAATAAGTCGCGCTACTATTATTTTGAACACAGGTATAACTACATACTCTGCACACAACTCGTTGCGAAAATCTGCTGTTTCTCCAACCGTAACATAAAATTTGGTATACAATTTTATGACTTTTGGCTCAACACGAGAAAATCTCTAAGAAAAAGCTGATTTTATGGTGCAGATACCGCTTGTTCTCATTTTTCTAACGCCTGAGGTCATTAAATAGAAAAACCTGAATATAAATTTTTTCATAAAACACCCTACTTTTAGAAGTAGGTACTTACATATATGCAACACAATCCAGCATTGAAAGCATGCTCGGCTCAAACAAATTATTCCCCTACTCTTTATCTCCCTGCAGAGCTTATGAAGCAAATTTGTGGTGGAGAATTAATGCTAGTGGGCAAAATATTTATACGTTAGTCACAGAATATACCAGAATGTGCGCTTAGATAAACAGTACCGTTTTGGTTTATATGAGGATTAAAGCATCTTACCCCTCCCTACAGGGGTAATTGAATCTGATCAAACTGGTGAGCTATCTTATCTCATAAACCTTCCAAAATTTCCTTAACTATTATGTGCATATGCATGTATGTACTTACATTCGTTAAGTAAAAAAACAACAATATTACATGACGCCTTTTTTTCGCCAAAACTCAGCAAGTGGCGAATAGATGAAGCAACTGGTAAAAATGAAGATATGTCGGCAACGCGGAAAGAGAGGTACCTTAAATTACATGTGTTGGTAAGGCAGTGCGGCCTAATGAGCTATAGCCATAGTCGCTAGCGACGAATCTTACTCTATAACTTTGTTGTTGCTTTTGCATGCAAATTTTTCGTCAAGTTAATCGAGCATGGAGATAGCGAGCGGGGAAATAGCAAATAGAAGAGACCTATTATCTACCTTCCACACAAAATGTCGGCGCATACAGCTAGAATCATTAGAATTATTGTACATACATATACATGTACGTGGGTTTCCCTTGCCGTAAACTGTTCAATGAAAAATACAACACTTATAAAAAGTTATTAATCACTTGCATACATATCTCGCTGCAATTTTCACACACGCATATATAAATAAAAATGTGAAAAAACAATTGGAGCTCGTCATCAATGAGGGCATTACACCCGTTAGCTAATACAGGTGAATTTCTGCGAAGTCATTCTGTATACATACACACATACATATATAGTTTTGTAAGCAACAGCAAATTAACAAAAACAAGAACCTGTATATATGCTAAGATAATTCTTATCTGCGCACACTTTAAGTAGTTATCGGAGTTGGTAAAAAAATAACCAGGCACTTTGACATTTCTGAAGAAAAAGCAGACGTATGAATGTGCATACTTAATATTTGTATGTATGTATGCCTGTAAGTCATATATAAAAAATATATAACGTAAATAAAGCAGATAAGACAAAAGTGTTATATTTGTAAATACTGAAAAAGCATTGCAATTATTGCCCAATATACGTTTGCAGGAAAAATGCTATGAGATAAGAAGTATTAGAGCAGTGTGCGTAAGTATGTTTGTGTAATTATAATACGAATTGAGAAGTCTACATGTAATTCAATGCAAATACTAATTTTTGTTCTTTACTTTACCAACGCAATCAGTACTTTTGTGGAAGCACGAAAAAATATGCTTATTTTATGATAGCATAGATTTGATTGAAAAACAATGTCGCATAATCATAGTCAAGTTAAAGCCGGCTTTAAAAAAGTCAACGCATAATTTAATTAAAAGTATAATTTATCTTAGAGCCATCTCTAAAATTGGCGTGACAAAACACTGTCATTCAATCTGCTACTAAATTGTCAAGCAGGCAATGCCAAACCTTCGAGTGTATTACTGTTATGAAAAAGCTCCTCTTAAAAACTATTTGCCGTACGGAATTGGTTTAAACTGTAGGTCCCTCCATTTGTGGAACAACATCAAGACGCACGGCACAATAAGGAGGAGGAGCACGGTCAAACACCTAACAGAAATGTACGCGCCAGGAAGTGCGCAGATTCAAATCTCTGAGAATGAAACACCAAGTTGTGAAAGCCTACACTTTAGGAGTTTAAACAGTATCTTGGTTTTCCTATGATAAAACCTAAAAATGCACAGATGCGAATACGTGCGGTATTTTAAATAAATTTTCCTATGGAAAAAAGTAATTTCTATAAATTTTAAATCTTAAACTGTAACCATGCTGATCGTCCTGCTAGTTCAGCTTTCATAATTCACGTACACCTGTGTTCACAATAATAGCAGCATGACATATGGCAAGGTTTTGACTATTCACTATTAATTTTTTGAATTAAAAAAATAATGTAACTCATACTACAACAAAAATCATATAATTCAAAATTTTAAGCTTTATACAAAATTAAAAAAATTCAAATATTTTCATCAAAATTTCAAACTTTCCAAACAGAATTTTTCCAAGAATTCTGGGCATGCAGTTTTATAGCCCATTCAATTTGGGTATAATATTATGCCAACTTGAAGTGCGTAAAAGTTCATGTTGACTTTTGATAATTTTGTTTTTTTGTTGCCGGTGTTATGCATTTTCTTCCATATAATGAATGCTTGACATTTTTCTTATATGACGCAAAGGCACCAGATAGCCAAACAAAAAGCTTTTCAAAAGCCAACGCTATTTTTAACTACTACAAATTTCAACGTTATTATTGTATAAAAATTCAATCGACTATAAAACTGCATACTCAAAGTTTTTCAGAAGTTACTGCCTAAAAAGTTTGAAATTTTGCCGATTTTATTTTAATATTTTACAAAGTTTACTTAAGTCATATGTTTTTTTTTCTAGTATGCAATATATTAAAAAAAAAAAATAATAAATAAATAGTGAAATATTATTAAATTAAAATAAATAAATAGTAAGAACTTTGCCATATGTCGTGCTGCTATTAGTGTGAACACTGGCATAGGCACACATTTAAGCAAGTATGTATGTATATACTATTATAAAGGGTGGTTAAATTTCAAGGGCCGATGTTGAATGTGAACCACACCTAAACGTCAACGACACCGTTGAACTTCTTTCTTTGGGATTACTCCAAATAAAAGGTGTACGTCGGTAAGCGAGCAACAATTCAAGAGCTAATGGATTAGATAATTCGGCACATTAACGGCATAGAACCTCAATTATGCCTCAGCGTCAACGAAAATTTGGACCATCGGATGGAGGTGTTGGCCAATATTTTGTTCCGTACGTAATTGAGCCATACCAATATTATCATAATAAAGAGAAATGACAATAATTTCCTAATAAAAATGTATTTTATTCAAAATCAACACAGGCCCTTGAAACTTAACTCCCCTTTATATGTATGTATATCTGCTTGTATAAAAATCCGCATGAGTTAAAAATAAAACTTCAAGTACCAATATTTTCACATACACATACACGCTTTACCTACCGCTCAGTATGTGACATAAAAAAGACAGCACATTTAGCATGAAAAAAATTGGACTAAATGCGTATGACTTGTACTTGTATTCTCTGTGGATTTCCGTAGACAATTCTTCTGCCTGCCAGATTCCATTTACTATAATTCGAGTGCTGCTGTCAAGTGCGGTAGCGAGCAGCAACCCAAAAGCTAAGTAATTTGTTTTTCTTTTTTTTTGATGGACAGTTGCTGCCGCTGATGGTGCTATACTTTATAAATAGATAAAATACATAAGTGCAAGCTAAAAAGCATACAGACAAGGAATTTGGCAAAGTCGAAGGTATTTTTATTGGTTGTCGATGGTAGCCATCTTCTGGTACCCAGGCATATACGAGCATATGTATAAATGTGTGCGGTGTGCTAATAATTTTTTGTAGTGCTTTTATAAGACCACTTTGAGTACCTTTTTAAATATTATTTCATGCACTCATTTCTTCTTCTCATTTTTGCTTTCGTGCACCTTACATTTGCCTATGGCATATTGTTCTAATGAAGTTATTATCGCCCAGCGAGCTCTAACAATTTTTCTTTGCTGCCTCCAGCCATAATCGGCTGTTGACAGAAAGATTCCAGGCAACATGAACCACTGATTTTCCGCTTACTTTTTTGCTATGTACATACATACGTACTATGTACAGTTGTATCTTATATGTGCTAGTATGTGCGGGGATGCGGTGTTGGCAAAGAATACTTTTTCAGCAGCAATGGCTTCTGCTCTGGAAAATGTAGCACATCACCGCGAAAAACGTGGTGCTGTGTTTTTTATTGCATATATAAACGTATTTGTACTGTATAATTGCAATACCCCGCAGGAAATCCAACTGGTACGCTTCTAGTCTATTCTGACCCAAAACTATTGAGTTTTTTCGCTTGTCTATTAACAAGGAATGAAGAGTTTTATAAGGGGCTCCAAGAAGTATCGAGTATACTGCAGTTAGGGTACCCCATAAAGCAGACAAAACAATACACAGCGACTGCTAGAATATTACAACTTCTCTACGATATGTAAATCGTTTAGAAGATTTTGATAACCGGCAGGTCCTACAATTTACATACGAGTGAATTTCATTAGTATTTTCGGGCAATTGCACTGAAATTCACTCGGTAGTGGATTATAGAACCTGCCCGATTATAAAACACGCTATCCACTGAATATGAAAAAATTTATAAAAAAAAAAATATAAAAAAAAAATTAAAAAAATCGGCCTAGATGAAGCCTCATTTTTGCTCTTTTTCATCTAGTGAGCATGTAGTTACTAGCGTACTAGTTGCCATTTGGTGGAAAAGTGGTAATAATGAACCAGGACTTGTTTGGCCAATTTCAAATATTCTCCACAGGGTGAATAATGGAAGTCATGAATTTTTAATTCTTATTTTTTGTTTGCTGTTCTATTCACGGCGCTATGTCGTGCGGCCAAGTAGGAGGCCGTTGGTACAGAAAATCAGTCAGACGTGCCAAGCTTATGTACAGTGAGACAATTGTGCCGAATAATCGTAATAAATTAATGCACAAAGATGATGTTTAGTCAACATTACTCTCCTACCACATACTATTACTCGCTAAATATATACTTAAAAGTAGTACAAAATTGAAAAATAATTAGAGAAATTGTTCCCACTGAACCTAATACTTTAGCTGAGGTATTTAACTTGTAAAGCAACATTCTCTTATTTCACCTGAATATCTGACTTCAGCTATTTTCAGAAATGAACAAATGAAATTTAAAAAAATAAAATAAAAGTAGAAAATTTAAATTTAAGAAAATGTCATAAGTAAAAGAAGCAGCTTGCATAGTGGATGCATCTATGTTGTTGTTGTTTCTTTTTTGTTATTGTTACAGCATAAAACTTCCCCATAAATGTTTGGGAAATGCTGCTGGAATGACAGTCCTTGGCTGGGTATAAGTCCGGGTCGTTCCGGCTATGTAGAACCGACTGCCATGGGAAAGAATGGAAACCATTTTCCTCCTTTTATTTGAGTTTTGGGTATTTCCATTATTTATTTATTCAGTAATGTCTGACAAAATTCAGAACAGACATTTCAGAGATAAATTCAAAACTTCAATGCAAGTATTTTAGAATATTTACCCATTCCACTATTAAAGTAAAGAATTATGGTAAATGGTGGTATGGAACTCCACTATTAATCCTTCGTTTGACACCATTTTTCAAGCCTTGGGTTGGGCACCCGGTACTGGCCTATTTTCATCCTCTTCGAGGATCCTTTTTAAAAGATTATATACATAAATCGTTAGAAAATTAAATTTTAGGAAGCTATCTGGAAGCTCAAGTCGTTCAATTACTTTTTTAGGCAGTTTTTTAATTTTTTGCTGAATTTCAATTTGAACACAATTTTTAGATTCGCCGAAATGTCACTTTTTAAACAGCGATGGAAAAATGTTGGCAGCATGTTGCAAACTTTTCCACAGCCTGAGCGGAATACAATTTTGTCATGAAATCATTGTGAAATTTCACGAGTATTTCCGACACTAATTTTTATATGGATTCTGAGAACTCTTTCGAATGAAATAGCAACAGAGTACTATGCCTTATAAGATACCATTGGCCTCAGACTTCAATGACTTCTATCTGTATGATGAACAATGATTTCTTAAACTTCCTGTGCACATTAAATGAATCTTAGCTGATTCTGACTAAATTCTCTTCACCACGTCGTTCGTTGTTCGATTTTGCTTTTAAAACTGATTCTAGATTTTTTTCCTTTAAGAACAGATCCTAGATTTAAATTTCAAAATCTTACGTTATGCCAAAAGGCGCTGGTAATGAGAGAAAGATTTCTAGGGTTAAGGCCTCTAAAGGCGAAAGATGAAACTAATAGAATGCAAATGTAAACAAAAATTGCTCAAAAGCCTGAAGAAGGGTGAAAGGGAGAAAGCGACTTATGACTGAGGTCATTTCTATTTTTCTAAGTTATGGCGGCCAGCCGAATGGACTGATGCCGACTACCATCCGAAATTCAGAGAGAACGAGGAGGAGGAGCTCGACCAAACATCCAGAAAGGGTTTACGCGCCAATTATATATATATATATATAATTTATGGATAACACACACCGATATCACTAAAATTAAAGTTAAGCTTTAGTTAAATAAAATATTTATCCAGAAAAGAATTTGCTTCACAGTACTTGTCACTAGTAATGCGGCAAAGCAAAATAGAAATGTCTCTGTGCCACCACAAAAGAGTTAGAGAAAAAGAAGTCCATTGCTGTCAGCTACAATTATACATAGATATGGTATATCTGCTGCGCCATACCTACCACCTGCACGCTTCATCTTCCCCTCATTTGAGCTCCAAACTCTTCATGCCGTGTGAGAAAGTGTGAAACCAAAGTTCGCAGCAACTCAGGCGGGATTTTCGCGGTGCCACACATTATTTCACTTGAGCACCAGGGAAACAACATACAGACATACACATGTCAGCGTGGCAAGGTAGACAACCCACACTAAAGCACTAAATTAACGGTATACAACCGCGAATAATAAAGAGGTAGACCAATTAAAACTCACATAATGCATGAAAAATTATAAGGTGTCAGGTTACAAAAAACAAAAACCTAACCCAGTAAGTAGCCGATAATAAATGCCTTTACTGTTAATTGTTGTTGTTGTATTGAACTTCTTCTATTTGTATATTTGCTAGATCCTGCGCACGGATGTCGCAAATGGCGCACATATGTAATTATGTACATTTGTGTTGCACTTCCCATTCCACACAGTACGCGCACAGGAACTGGAACCACAGAAAAAGCGATGGCTTAAAGTTCGTTGTGGTACACTTTTTACGTTTTTCGTGTTGCGCATTAATATCAAAAAAAGCTTTATCTTACACACTCCTACAAATATTTCTTTTATGTACACACCTGCTGGACTCGAAGAAGTTTGCCTCGCGCGACATCAGCTCATGCCGGAACTTGTTCATCTCCTCTTCCATTTTGCGCATTTCCGCGTCGAAACGCTCACGAATGCTTGAGAATTCTGTATCGATAATGCTGAAGTCGCCCAATTTGATGGGGATATTCCTCTTGGTAGCATCAGCCATTTTCTTGGTTCCTTAACACAAATTTATTGATTCTTCACGAAAAATGTATTGTTTGCCGAAACAAATTTTTGTTTTTATGTTTATATGTTTTACTGCGTTTTCACTTGTCAACTTTGCGACTGTTCTTTCGGTTTTTGTATTTGCTTTTGCACAAATTGATTATCGCTTCACACAATTAGGGGAAGTTATCACTTGGATTTCTACTCTGAGACTAATTTGTATCTCACTCAGTTTCTGGTTTTTATTCATTGGCCGATACGTTTGCTTTCCACTGCGCACTTGAAGATACTTGGGTAAAACGCTCAAATTTGCTCAGTGTGAGTGCGAGAAATGGAGAGTGCCAGAAGTTACGCTCAAATGGTTGGGTTGCATTTGGTGGTACGAAGAAAATAAGTATGGATATGCGAATGAATATAAAGCAGGTTTTTGACATTTTTCAAGAAGGGAGATTTTTATGAATTACTTGGGTTTTAATACATGAATAAAGCATACACGCATACCAAAAATGTTAAGTTCATGAGATAAATAAACAAATCTTAAAGGTTTTCGCAAGCGTTTAAAAGATCTTTTAAAGAATATCGATGTGCAGAGATGAAAAAATAAATTAAAATCCAGGTTTTATACTTTTATTTGGCTATGAGAGTTAACCACAATAGCGCAAAGCAGCTATTGGTTGACGGATGCCCGGTGGAATTTGTCGAAAGCTTGTGCTACCTCGGCTGCATCATCACGGCAGAAGTTGAAGATGTCAACTGCAGGCTAAACAAAGCAAGGGCGGCATTCGGGCGAATGCATACAGTATGGGGGAGTTCGCAAATCTCCAAGCACAATAAACTACGAATATTCGGCTCATGCGTAAATTCCATACGAGTATTGTTGTACGAAAGCGAAACACGGCTGGACTCTAACACCATTACACAGAGGCTACAATATTTCGTCAACAAATGCCTCCGCATCATCTGAAGAATATTCCGGCCAAACAGCATCAGCAAAGACGCACTGTGGAGCGTTTCCACGACAGTCGATTCTATATACGTTACCGAAACGACCCGGATTTATATCCGACCAAGGACTGTCACTCCAGCAGCATTCCCCGTATGTAAGTATGGGGAATGTTTATGTTTACAACAACAACACCAACGCACTGTGGAGATTAACGAATGAGGAACCCATCCTTAGGCAAATCAAATGCAGAAAGGGGCGATGGATAGGTCACATATTGAAAAAACCACCAGATAGCATCACGAGAATGACATTAGACTGGAACCTGCAAGGGATCAGAAGTTGCGGTTGACCAAAAAACACTTGGAGAAGGTCGATGTTGCGCGAACTAGCAGATGCCGACATCACATGGGACGGTGCAAAAACAATAGCACAGAATCGTGTACGTTGGAAGAGTCTTTTCGAGGCCCTATGCTACCGAGAGGAGTGAACAAGGAAAAAAAATAATTTTATTTACTGAAAACCTGCAGATATTAATAAATATTGATTGTTTTACAGTCATATTTTTTCAAACAAATAAAAAAAATTGTATGACATATTACAAAACATTAAGCTCAGGAAATAAGCAGCTAATTCATTCGATTTCTTTTTAAGCGAATAAGAATGTATAAAGTATTTTAAGTTTTTATTGTCAGATATTTGCCGATATTTAATTTCACGTGAGACGTTGGTTGGTTGGAAATGTGGAAAATATTAGCTTGGGGAAAAAGAAATCTATCATTTTTGTGTACTATTTTTGTTTTATGGTCGATCTTTAGCTCCTGGACGATGCTACGACTACTAACATACTGGTTAACTTCGCTAATTTCTATGGCATCAAAAATGTCTGATCAGAAACGACGAAACTAAAATTGCACCTAATTAGCTGTTACAGTATTGGCACCATAAACACCATTCACAATTTCAGCGGTCTAGCTTGCATTTTCGTCTTTTGGCCTTTATCAAAGAAAAACTTTAAAATGTGCCGAATTTTCTCTTTGTTGGCTTCCATTGTTAGCACTCTATAACTCACAACTGAATGGGACAAACAACAAACATCAAAACAATTGTTTCAGTATGAAATGTCACCTTAACAACGGGCATAAACTTTAAATTATTTGATGGATATTTTACGAGATATCGATCACTACTGCCATCTACCGGGAAAATAATGGAGATCTTTTCCCCAAACTAATATTATCAAAAGAAAAAGAATTTCCCATAAATTTAAATTTAACTAAAACTTAATATTTAATAAAAATTTAATTTAAATTTTCCCTGTTGAATTTTTTTGAACTTATAACCGAGTAACTTATTTATTGAAATCATCATTGCTGTAATTATACAAGATGGTGCAAAATTAATCATCTAATTTTGTTTTTGAATACAAATAAAATGGGGAACTTTACGCGCTCCATTGCTTGTCTGTTTATATGCTCCAGCTGTATGGTTCACAAATGACAAATAAGCGATATTTCAAAAGATAGATGCATAGATGTTTTTTTTAAATAAAAAAAATGTAAAAATTTAGATTATTTCAAGTTTAACTATTTTTAATCGAACTACGGCTCTTAAAAATTAAATGTAAAAAATTACTTCATTTAAATATTCACAATGAGCACTTCCGCAGGCAAAATCCGCCACGGTCGATTCGAGAATGTCTGCATACATCTTGAGAATGTTGAGATATCGAATTTGAAGGTTGTTCAGCAACACTTTACCCTACAGCAGTAATATTCCAACAGAATGTGCAGTTTTTGGTATGACAGTCTAGCTGGCTTTTTGAAATTGTTTCACCAAATCTTTTCCAATGAATTGTTATCTCATTCGGACGATTATTTACATAAAAAATCACGAATTTTGCGACAAGTTTTCGCAAAAATTTTAATGCGTTGTTCTATCGTGTAAAATTGTACACTGCCTACTTAACAAATGCCAAAGATGGCATACAAAAAGGGTACTAGGGTCTAGGAATTATTCCACTCTGACATCTAGGTGTCACTGTTGATTGGCGTGCGACCCTTTATGATTGACGTACGACGCTAATGGCAAAAATTATAAATCTTCCGATAGGATAATTACTTTTGCGACACCTTGTAGATACTCGTAAATGCACTGTGTTTTTTCTTAATTTTTCAAACTAAACCTTTTTTAACACACCTACCACACTGTTTGCGAGCACATAATTTTTACTCAAACATTCTCTTGCAGAAGACCTGCAAATAACTCAATGCTGTAAGGCCATTACATTTTTCACTCATTTACTCCAATTACTCCTCACGATGTGTAGGAGTAACCGGTACGCGTTGTTGACCTGTTAAGGAAATGCAAAGCCGTATTTATAAGCAGTTATATTTTAAATCACGATAATCAACGGGCGATTATTGAAATGACATAAACAAATGAGAGTCATAATATTCTAGTAAAATCTCTAAATCTCAATGTAACTTTTTAATACCCATCTGTGTACATGCATACAAATGTAATATATGTATATGTGTCTGAATGAATGTGCCAATATTTCTATGACAGCCGAGATAAAGCAAATCTATTGAAAAATAGTTTTTGTTTTTTTTTTTGCTTGGAATTCGCATGGAAAAATTGAAACACAAATTTTATATGATTATATCACACCATCAAGGATGAGATTTGTAGAAAGAGAGGCATTGGAAAAGGAGTGGAGCTAAGTGAGTTAATAAAATGTTTGGTTGTTAGCACTTCAACGGTAATTCATAGACACTTTGAAATGTGAGTCAGGTTTACCTGTGTGAAGTTTTTCAAACCAATTTAATACCGTCTGCTGTGTAGGGCCAAATATTAGGTCCTTCGATATATTTTTAGACTAATAATGAAACGATATGAATAAATGAGTGAATATGCATACTTACTTACTACATATGCACATGTAACGGGTCTTTCAAAAGTGACGCCTAGATGCCAGTAGTGAATACCTCCTGACGGTACCTTTTTTATGTCATCTTTGACATTTGTCAAGTAGACAGATGCACAATTTTACACGATAGATCAACGCGTTTAAAATATTGAAAATTTTTATGAAAATGGTCGATCTTTAAGAACAACATATCGCACAATTCGTGATTTTTGTATGGAAATAATGGGCTGAATGAAATGACAATTCATTGATACTGTGCAATAAGAAAAATAAATAAACATACATTTAAAAAAATTTGGTGAAAAAATTTGAAAAAGCTGAGTATGGAAAAAGGCAGCTAGACTGGCAGAGCAAAAACTGCACGTTCTGCTGTAGCGCAAAGTTTTGTTGAACCAACTTCAACATGGATATTTCGACATTTCCAACAATTAGGCATTCATGAATCGACTGCTTGGCTGATTTTATTCGTGGAAAAATAGTGAAACCTGAAAGAATATATAAGTAAATTTTTTCAATTTTTTTTAAAGCAACATCTAGGCGTGTCTTTTGAAAGACCTTTTACATACTTTTAGTCTTAAATATAATATAATCTTCCATAAGCTCATAGTTTTTCCAGCGGTTTTCCAAGCAATTAAACCCATCTCTGAAACGAATTGGGAAAGGTCTTTGAAATACCCACCGCCGCTAATTATCACCTCTTCATTTGATGCACAACTTTACCTGTGTCGAATTTTTTTTTTAATTCGGAAACTGCCAAAAATTAGTGGAAACAACAAAATCTGCAAATTTGATTAAATTTGTGGGGTGTTGGACAAGTCCAAGCACTCAGTAACGAAGATCATTGTACTAACCCGGGTAGATTGCAGTGGAAGAAATAGAGAGACATGATAGTTCAGGTATGGATGGTATAACGTAAAAATTGGTTTGAGGTCACACTTCAAAGAATCTTTTGGATTCATTGATGAATCTTAAGAGATCCGGAAGAGAAAGAGTATGAACTTTATCCATGCTCAGTACATCGCACCCCAACGGTCTACGGTCTAAGTCTGATTCTAGAAAGCGCCGGACAGCTACAGAGAAAATGCTACGCAGTGACCTCATTCTCACGACAGGTTAGGCATATTGCGTCGCCTGTGATTCCCATGGTAGCCGTATGCTGACCACAGGCGTTGTGCACTGCAATATCACCCATCACTTCATCCACCAAGTTTTAGGAGAAAGGTCGCTAATTTCTTGTTTGTTTCTTTCACAAAGCACTTGCCTGCTCTGCAGGAGCCTAACTCAGACCAACGTCTTCTATGGGTAGACCTCATGAAGTCGTCAATCCATAGTTGAATCGATGCAGAATTAACACCTAGAAAAGACTCAGGACCTAGTGATATGCTTCCAGAGCCTTCATTAGCCTGTTTATCAGCCAACTCGTTCTCTGTAGTACCGCAATGTGCAGGCACCCAAATAAGACAAACTTTGCTGTTCAGTTTTGTCTTGCATTCATCGAGTAATTTCGAAGAGCAGCGTGGGTTAGTAAGGGCTCTTAGTGCAGTTCGACTGTCAATACAATCCAATACAAATCTTGTGTATAAAGTGAAAGTTTAGGCCATTCAATTTTTGTTTCTTCAATTAGCCTCTTGTCAATTTAGCCATTTACAATGCATTCTTATGAGTCAGCCAATTGTTTGATGAAATTTTCTTAAAAAAAAATATAAAAATATGCTTTGAAGAGAATAAGACTATTAAAGTTTTACTTCCACACTTCCACGTAATATTCACGGCCCAATTGAAGCACGGCTTGTTTAGACTTAAGTAGTCATCATTTGGTCATCATCCTCCTTCTTCCCCTCTCGAGGCGATCCAAAAAACTGTGACAGCCGAATTAAACGCGATTCCGGCGGATGAGTTTAAAAAATGTTTCCTGCAGTGGAAGGACCGCTACCAGCGGTGTATTAACGCTCAAGGATCCTATTTTGAAGAATATTAGTTGTATAAGCCAAAAGGTTTAATAAAACTGCTTAAAAAAATAAGGCTCATTCATTTTCACTCAAACCTTGTATATAATTGACACTTACACCCTTTCTGGGTTTTTTCCCGTGCTCGTCCTCGTATTTGTGGCATGCGTCTTGTTATTCCCCAAACGGAAGGGCCTGCAATTTAAAGTCGACTCCCAACGGCAGATATTTCTTGTGAGGACCTTCTTCATGGCATAAATACACTCGGAGGTTTGCCATTGCCTATCTAGGGGCGGTCGATGTTTGAAAAAACTTTTTCTTCAATTTGGTGTTTCATGCACGGAGATACGGCGAACAAAATTATAATACCCCAGGGGCAAGACCGCGTGGATATAAAAACCCAAAGTTGCGTTTAGACAGGCTGCATTGATCAAATGTTAGTAATTGCAAAAATAGAGTTTTCCCAACAAACAATAGTCACGATTACCGAGAAAGTACTGTGACTTTTTTTTGAAGATTATGACGACACAATCCTAAATGATCTGGAATGCAAGTAATATGCGCATACAAACACACACGAATTCACGTCGATATGTGGGCTAGAATAAGAAAATACGAGAGAAAGAAATTTTTGCAAATGCTCTTGATAAATAAGGCTGCTCCATTGTCTCCTTCTGGCATTAGATTGTCTAATTTGTAGTTAATTGACGATTCTAGAGTTATGAAAATTGTTTGTAAACAAAATTTACTCAATGACGTTAACAAATAAACTAAAATGAACGAATAAAAACTAAACTGAGAAAATTTATATCAACCCACATACATATTTTCAAAATTAGCAACATTTCCATATGGAATTATTGGCGACATTCTATGTAGGCTAGTTGCCAGTGACAAATGAGGATGGTGATCATATTTTTAAAAATAGCACAACATAATTTTAATTGGTAAAAAATTTGTTTACACTGGGAATGCAATGAGTCAGAGGGATGCTTTTGAACCGGCGGTGGCTTAGTGAAGCCTCAAATGGATTGCAGTCGTGTATTCTGCCGCTGCTTGCCCACGCCTCAAGCTTTTAGAATAATTGAAATTGAGTTACTTGAAAAAAATCGTGTATTGTCTATATACATATGTACTCATATGCATGTATGTGTGCAAAACATTTAAGCAATTTTTTAGATGAAGCACTGACATTGCATTTGAATACCTGAAGAAAGCCGTGGAGAAATTGTTTGTTCCACTGCTCTTGTCAATGGCGCATTGTTTAAGATGCTTAAAATTTCGAAATTCTCTTGAAAAGTTCCAATTGTTTAGTGCAAATATTGCGAAAAATTCGTAATTAAGAAAATTTGTGAAAATAAATATACTCACATACTTACATACGTGCATACACGGATATACACTGGCGGCCGCGCTTAACTCACCGCGGAGCTTATTCAAGAATTCGTTCCCCTTGAACGCGTTTTCAAACAAATAACTTGTTTGTACAATTTTTATTGTTTCATGATTTTGATTCAGGACCGATATGACCCTAACAAATACACACAGCGAGTGCACTTTTACTTTTTAACCAGTACAAATCTACTTGTGAGAATCGGTCTGGAAGTAAATGGTTTTGAAATTATCTTGATTTGAACTCGATGAAGCAGTTTTGGCCACTGCAGGTAAAATACAGAAGGTTGCGCATTTCGCGGTACTACTACTCGGTTCTCAGGGAGTTTGACGGAATTCAGCCGTTGAACTGACACAATTTTTTTTTTTAATTTTTTATTGAAAATTTTTGGTTTACAAACAATTTTGCTCCTTCTATTTATTATCTTTTCTATCTCCCGTGTATACTTGCCCTATCCGCTATTAAATCGTACCACTAAGATTTTTTCTCATATACACCCCGTTGCAATATTATAGGCGCACCATTATTTTTTATAAAAATACATTTTATACAACAACAAAACAAGATATAAAAGGGAAATTTTACACTTTGTACAAAATTTCTCGAATTTTATCAAAACTTTCTACTCTTTAACCAGAGTTTGAATAATTTTTCTGGGTATGCAGTTTTATGGCCTATTGAATTTTAGTGTAGGTTAGATTATGTTAGCAAGGTTGTTTGTCTAAGACTCTCAGTGGCCCTTAAGCTCATTGTGATACGTGCATTCGATTTACATCTCCTAACTAAAAGCAAACCACTTAAATCTTTTTAAGAAGGTAACTAGTCCCTAGAATGAGACATTTTGCAAATTTCCCAAGTCTTCAAAGAAATAATCGCCAAGATATTTGGCACGTCTTCTTTGAAGTGCAGGACATTCACAGTGGAGGTGTTGTTCCGACTCAATTTCTTCATCATCTCCACAATTTCTGCAGAAGTCATTTTGGGGTACACCCATTCTACTGGCTAGGGTGCCAATACTCCATGACCCGTTATAAAACCTGGGAGCACGCTGGTAGTTGATCTATTGAATCCAAGCAGACATTTTGTCGTTCTAAGATTCAGTTTTCGCCAGAGCGCTTTGGAGACCCTACAGTTATTGGTCAGAGACCACCTTCTATTGGTGTCCGCGGATATGCTCAAGTCAAACGCAATGTATAGTTCATTTAGAGAGCGACCTCCTGCATTCTTTAACACATCTTGAATTGATGCGCGCTAAGGTCAGTGCCTTGATCGCTGCTTGACTATCAACAAAAATGTTAAGGTTTACCAGCGGTAAGTCCATTAGTCTTATCGTTTTTGCTGTTTTGTCTATAGCGTAAATTTCAGCTTGGAAGACGCTACACCGGTCTAGCAGTCTAAAGGAGCAATTTAAGAATAATTATTCCGAGTAGACTACCGATTCAGTGTCATTGTTGGTCTTTGCGCCGTCAGCATAAATATGGTGACTACTATCATCTGATATGCCTCTGGTCTGCCAATTCTTTCTGTGGGGTATTCGTGTTTTATAGTCTTTGTTCAGGTCTATCTTGCTGTTTTAATCTCGGAAGTATTATAGACTTGGCCGCTATCCCTTTAACATATATGTATATCAATAGGTGGAATATGTAGGAACCGCCTCGCAATTTTTTTATTTTTGTGTAACAAAGTGCGAGTCTCAACTGGCTGCAAAATACCTGATTTTTGGAAATTTGTTGTTTGTTCCATATGAAAAAATTCAAATATGCACCTATTTTGCGTATTTTTGGAGTGTATTTTTGTTTTTGCAATTTTCAAAAAATTAACCTTTTTCAGATTGCTTTTGGAGTGCTAGGCGTAAATGCTCAATTATGGGAGATATTCTCAGCATTCCTCTAACGGAACTTAAAAAGGAATTAGTTGCTAAAGACAGGGCCGTAGAGAGCATATCCGGGCCCCGGGGAAAATCCGGACCCCGGGGGAAAATTGCAAATGCGGGCCCTTTCCAATGATGTCTAATTCATATAAATACGCATAATCTCGAGTCCGGGCCCCTCTGAAAACTACGGGCCCGGGGGAAAAAGTACCCGATCCCCCCCTCTCGTCGTGCCTGGCTAAAGGTAAAGGTTCAATTTGTCTGGTTGCGTCGGTAATGTGGTACCCAATCTGCTTTGCAGTTGCCTTCTATGTCTCTATGACCCGGCACCCAGAGCAGATTCTGTCAAAACGTCGATACATTCTTTTACTGTCTTCGAGTTAATATTAGGCGATTTTAAAGCTTTCGGGGCCGATTAGTTATCTGAAAATCCGGGAAGTTAAAAAACGGCCAAAAATTTGCTGCTGGAAATTGCTACAAATATGAGTATAAAGTTAAAGCGGTTAAGCGGTTAACCCAGTCTTTTTTTCATTTTATTATTTTTTTTTTTTGTATTTTCGACCATTTTGTTGTACATAGCAATAATGGCAACACCCTCCGCGTTTGCAAACATTTTTGAACTAAACTTTCACCTACCAGAAGCAGCTTGCAGCTTTGAGTTATTTTTTATATTTACGTACAGGATTTTATTTCATTTCTCTATCAAAGTAAGTTATACGTGGCCGCCAGTGTGCCTACTATTTACTGTATGTATATCTTTTTACGGATGCATGAATTCACAATATACTATGCAATAAAAAACAAAAACAAGTCATTTGGAATACCATTTCAGAAATGATTTTTCAAATAACAGGTGTAGGAGGCATTCGTGTGTTTAAATATTAGTATTCGTATCGCCTAATCTCACGTCTATGCGAATAAACCCACATAACAACAACCTTGAAGAGATCTCAAGGAATATAATCACTGTCGCCGTCATAGTCATTCACTTCGTCAAATTTTAAAAACAAGCAGATGACAAAATCGTATTCAGCAGATTCTTTTGTTTTGTGTTGCAAGCACTCTTGCGCTAATTTTGCGAAAAAAAAACAAATGTAATACGTACCGAGTATTCACTGAACATGTGTAAATAATATACTTACACAAATAAAATTTATTCTACGAATCAATCAGAAACATCATAATATCGAATGCCTCACAATTTGCAATTAACAAAATAATTTTAAATTTTTGAATCTGAACACAAGCTCACATTCATACACATGCAAACGATTAGAAGAGTCCAGATATGTACGTACGTATGTGTATTAGGGAGAGTTCATTTCTGCGGCGAAAGACACTCATTTTCAATGAAATACGGATTCTAAAGGGTGATCAGATTGGAGGTAGTTTTTCCAATAGGGGTTTTTGACAGATCGCGCGTGTTTACTGTCAAACTAAATACATTTTTTTTTTCAGTATTCATTGACATTTCATCATGGAAAGACTAACGCCTCAGCAACGTTTACAAATCGTAAAAGTTTCGTTTCGAAAATCGACGCTCAGTGAAAAGTGTTCATCAAGCACAAAACGCACTATTCGGCAAACCATCGGCAAAATTCAAAATAATTTTACAGTATTAGATGATACTCGACCGTTTAGACCACGTACAGCCCGAACTGAAGAGAATATTGCAGCTGTAAATAAGAATTTCGCCCACGGCCTGGAAGAATGGATTCGGAGCCGATCTCAACAGTTTCACCTATCTTATGGCACTATTTAGGCGATTTTACGCAAAAATGTTACGTATAAAAAACAGCTAGTCCAAGATGTGAAGCCGGCCGATTTTCATAGCGTCATAATTTCAGTCGTTGGGATCTTTTAAAAACTCGACGAAGATCCGCATTTCGGGAATTTTGTTCAGCGATGAGGCACATTTTTGAACAGCCACTCAACACACAACAGCTTTTATATATACGCATATATATGTATATAATTTGCGCGTACTCCCTTTTTAGGTGTTTGGCCGAGCTCCTCCTCCTGTTTCCGGTGTGCGTCTTGATGGTGTTTCACAAATTGAGGGACCCACAGTTTCAAGCCGACTCCCAACGCACTAACCCATTCGGATACGGCGGCCGCCATTACATTCATTAAAAACCACCGTTTGGTGCGGCCTATGGCCTGGAGGAATCAATGAATAAACTAGCTTCGATTGATGCATTGGAAGCCAACATTACTAAAGTTATTCACAAGATACCGATTGGTGTTTACGGAAGGAGGAATCACGACGCAATTGCGGTCAACGTTTGAAAGGTATTATCTTAAAAAAAAAACGTCATTAATGGTTCTACACAAAAATAATAAAGATTGCCCATTCATTTGAATGTTCGTTGTCTTATTTCAATTTAAAATCCGATTCCTCTAACTTTACATGGTTTCAGTACCAATGCGATTTCGGAGTGGTGGGGCAGCTACCTTAAATATAGCTTGCAAGGAATAGAATTTCCAAGAGGGAACCGCTCGCAACGAGACAGACGTGGCTTAAGTCGCTGCTCACATGAAGGCAGACGCTACGAAATGGAATCAGGGCAGAATGATCATTTTAAAGCGCATTTGCTCGCCTTGTCATAGGAATTATCGAGCATTGTGGATTTTATAAAGGACTTGCCATACTCCACGACAAGACCACTCACACTCGTTATTCCTGCCCGTTGCTTGTCCGGGACTGCTCATACATATGTAAATAAATACTTATTCACAGCTATCCTTCATACCTGAAGGCCGTATCACTATTCGCAACCGGTGGCCCCTCTGGTATCCTGCAGCTCGGGTTCCACAACTCCGCCGTTGATTGGCGCCTCATATTCATAATTAACATTTTTTTCGAAAAACGTTTATCAAATCATTTGGATTTGAAAAATTTTACTTATTAAAGGTAGGAAAATAATCGGGCTTTCATAACTATCCTTCAAAACTTTCCTCCTTGAATTATTAAAGTTGTTTTGTGTTAGGTTCGAACCCAACTGCTGGCCAGTTTTTGCCTTTCGCGCGCAACCCGGTAGAGGAAACTTTTTCTTTCAGCTGTGACTGGCAGGCTTGGAAGTTGTAGGTGTTCTTGGTAGTTATTTAATAGTGACTTAATCTCAGTGGACCAATACCGTTGATACCGTTATTTAAGCTCATTTTGCGTCTCCCCATTTACTTACAAAAAAAAACCTATGGATGTTCACTGAGCTCAGGTCTGCGTCTCCTAGACAACCGAAGAAGTAATGGCGCAAGCAGAGCCTTCTTAGCCTCGCCAAAGCATTACGGTTTCAAAGATTATGGTTGATAATTTCGATTTCTTCGATGTCACGATGTAAGTAGGCAAAACGCGTAATACTTTTGAACTCAAGAGCTCTAGCAGACTACCAACTTTCAGAAGAGTGGAACGGCTGAAAATCTATTCCCTGACTGCCACCCTTGTACTAGAAATTGTATGAGACTTTTGGAAAAAGATGTGTTAATAAAGCAAACAGACAAAGCTCTCAAAAGCACGACTATCCACTTTTCTAAGTGTCTGCTCTGATAAAAAAAATATGGCAAACTCTAATTTAGCCTTTCGCCCGCTTGTGGGGTAGAAGAAGTTATAGAACTACTTTCGACGGCTTCTTTCTCATAAGAATCGGCCCTCCCTAATAATTAAACAATTTATAAGTATTTAAAAACGAATGCCGGTTTTTTTGTGATCTCACCAAATTAGTCATAAATCACTTGCAAATTGTTTGGAGGGTGAAACATAACTTCAAGAAAAAAAGCATCCTGAAATCTGTATACAATGTGAAGTCCAAAATAAACAAGACAGGCGTCATAAAAATATGTTTGATGGCGCCATCTTTTCAACGAGTTACTGCATTGGGAGTTACATCCCTAGCTGACTTCCAGTGAAAGTTTGATGGCATTCGGTTCAGTGGAAGCGAAGTTATTGCGTCTAAAGCGTCAGTATGTTTGTGTCATCGATACAAAAATGAGTTTCCAACAAAGAGTTAATATCAAATTTTGTTTTAAAATCGGTAAAACGTTTACCGAAACATTTGAATTGATGAAATGATTGAAGTTTATGGCGATGATTGTCTCTCTCGTGCCAGAGTTCATGAGTGGTTTATACGTTTCAGAGATGGTTGTGAGGACATAAGTGACAATAAACATACGGGCCGCCTATAATCAGTAATCACCGAGAACTCCATCGAAATTGTTCGTAAATTTATCAAAAATGAACCGGAATCATCCTTCATCATCATTCATGGAATCCGAGTTGCATTTTAATTGATCATTTGGGTTTACGAAAGGTCTGCGCACGTTTCATTCCGCACAAGTTAACTGAGGACCAAAAATTGCTCAGAATTCAACATTCGAAAAACCTAATTAAAGAGGCGAGAAAAGACGAGAACTTCCTTCACAACATTGTATAATAACTGGTGATGAAACGTGAACCTGAAACTAAGCGTCAAAGTGCCAAATAGAAGGCCTCAGACGAGCCACCACCCACCCAAAAGATCGCGTTTGGAGAAGTCAAAAATCAAGTCGATGCTCATTTGATTTTACGATTCCAAGGGAATTGCCACAAGGAGTTCGTGCCAACGGGCCAAACCGTTAATGCAATTTTCTATCTTGGCATTTTGAAGCGCTTGTTGCATCGAATTCGTCGAATTCGCCCTGAATACGGCGACGGAGGAAGCTGGGGCTTATTGCATGATAGATAATGCACCATCTCATCGATTCACTCATGTGACTGATTTTTTGAGAAGAAATCGCATTTTAACCATCAGTCACTCACCGTATTCGCCTGATATAGCTCCCTGTGACTTCTACCTATTCACAAAATTCCATTGGGCATGAAACGGAAAAACGTTTTGCGTTCGCAGAGGTCATCCAAAAGGCTTGTACCGACATTCCGAAGCTTGTAATGTCATTCCGATCAATGACTTAAAACACCCTTTCGAAAAGCTTTTAGATCGCGCAAAACAATGTATCGAAGTTATCAGAACAAAGCTTCTGTCGTTGCTGTTTTAGCTCAGTCTGGTTTATTTTGGACTTCACCTTGTAGATTTCATTGAGGTTGCAAATATTTTGAAAATGTACTAATTCAAATCGGAAAACCCAAATAAGCACTGTGCGAAAAAACGTCACAAAATTTCGAAGGTAAATTATAAAATATTTGCTCCAAAGGTGATTTTGGGTCTAAATTTTTTGCCTCCTTGATGAGACGAAAATTTACTTTATCGGCAAAAGCTTAAAAATTTCTGACGAGGTCTAGTTTACCCCGTCCATCGTGGTTTTTTTTTCGTGGATTCGCACAGTGGGAATTTTCGAACAATTTTGATGAAAAATTCTAGAATTTCAACCGATTTTAATATTGTTTTTTTTTATTCTCGTCAATGATTTTGGAAAAGATGATCGAGGCCCAAAATTCATTTTTTTTTTTTATTAAACCAACCCTTGAAAGATGATGAGAACTTTTTTCATTCTGCAGTTCTTCAGCTTGATAAACTTTTTCCTTGATTTGAGTCAAATTTTACTTACATATCTAAAGCGTCTTTGTGGTGTTAAATGTGATAAATTATATGAAGTTTCCTACCATCTGCCACATAATTTTGACAATAATAATAATGCAAAAAAATCAAATTGATTTTGAACTGTTATGCCTCTGGTCACTACTGCACTAATTGCATTCGCAATTCAGCGAAAATAGTAGTAATGCTTAACGAAAAAAAATTTGTTTTCTCTTAATTATTACAGGAAGTTATGCGCATTACGAGCATTACAGAATGTTACCGGATTACTTCGAGCTTGATGCCTTAATGCGTAATTAAAAAGTGGATTAACCAAACAAAATTTCACCCTCGGTAATGTGTGGATTTATTTTTATTATGAAATATAGCCACGGATTTTGCATGCAATAATCTTTGGAAACCTTTGAAGTATTTTTTTTTTCATTTCTGCCAATTACTTACTACTGGCGGTCAATTATGCCATTATGACTAAGTTTTCCAATGCAAGTTTAACGCCGCGTTCCTACTAAACAAAATTTAAACGCTTAATTTCGCATTTTAAAAATTCGGCGCAGTTAAACTAGCACCGAAAAATTGGAGCTAAATCAATAGCTGCATTTTTTTTTTTTGCTTTCTTCCATAATATAATATTTATAATAACCAACATGAATCTCCAATCAAACAAGCGTACACAAACATGTCACCCAATTGAATTAATTTTAAGTCTGACCGTGTAAACGGGTAGAGAAATTATCGCAATCTCATTCGATAATTTCGCATGTGTGAACATCATTTAAGGCCAAATTAAGGCCACTGCTCATTGTACACACACGCACACTTTTAAATATATGCATGCAATTTTCTCTTCACATCCATTCTGCAAGTAGAATCTATTGGTTTATCGGCGATAAGCAGCTTCTAGTCTCACAGGTCTCACACACATAGAATTTCATTGCATATATTTAGGCAAATATAAATATATTCTAAGCAAAAAAGAGAATCATCCGCCTTGCGATATTTAAAAACTGCAATCAGATTGCACGGCATTTAAAAAAGGCAGCAGCTCTTCAATAAATTAGTTAATAATTGTCCATTAAATAATAAGTACCAATACTTTCCTTTATTTTAAAAAATCCATGGGAAGCTCTTCATTTGATCAGCGACGTAGCATGGGCACTAACATTCATATATACATACGCATATGCATAACGTTCATAACTGTAGGCGACTGCACGACTTGCTTTCGCGCATACGCCAGTGGGTCGGAGGAATGATCGTAAAAGCTGAAAATATTTATGAAATTGTTAAATCAATGAAGAACTCAATGAGCTTTCCCTAACGACCTCTTCCTATCATTTCGTATGTGTTGCGGTGTGTTTTCATTTAACTTACTAACCCTGTATAAATATGTAGGCATAAAGTATTTAAAAATTTCTCATAAATTTAATTATATTTGTATCTCTTGCACTCTTTTATAATTAATATTATAAAATATTTAAATTACATTCAAAAATTTACTTATGTATTTACGTTATGTTCGTAATTTATGTATCAATATTTCAAACAATTTTACGTTCTGCTTTATATAATAATTGATTTAATTTTCCGCACAGACGCATTCTATTACGTTATGTATGATATTTTTATACAATCATCAAATTGAAAAATTAATATGTATAAGGAAATAAAAACACTCAAAATTAATTCTTTACTAACATTTTTTTATAAGTTCCAGACGAATTTGATTGAATACACACAAATTTGATTTAAGTTAGTTTTTAATAAATTTCTGCATACGCTAGAGTCACCCTTGATCATTTTTTTATATGCCTATACACATATTATATATTTTTTATTATTAACTAGTGTTGTATTTTATGTAGAAGCAAGTTAAACTAGAATAAAATTACACGAAAACATAGGGTGATTAGGCGATACGCCTAGCGCGCTAACCCTTTTTCCTACATTTTTGTTTCGACACGTTTTTCATATTTAAACTTAATATTTGTGTTTTTGGAAAATAAAGGAATTTGAAGTGTTTTAAACAAAGCAAAACAATTACCTTCTATTTTTACTCTAGTAAAGCAGCGCAATCACGTTTGTCTTTAAGTGGCTGTTAAAGGGAGAATAATTGCCCAGTTGACAAGTTGACTATATCTTCTTAAAAATTATTCAGGCCATAAGTTTATACCTAGAAATGGGCTTGTGGGCGTGGTGAATCAGTTATAAAGGTATCAGTCTATTCTTATGTATCTTCTAAAGATAAACGAATAAAAGTATGGAACCCAAGGCTCTAATAAAAATAAAAACAAATGGTGGCGCGCAAGGAAGGAATCATTGATGAGAATCCAGACCGATCATTACCATAACAATTTATTGTAGTCCAAATGTTTACCTTGCAATGTATTTGACTTTAGAGCGGTGCAATGAAATAACTGGAAATTACTACTGCCGGTATGCAGAGTACGATATGAATTTTGAAGAGGGCTATACACCTACCAATATGCAAATAGGATGCATTATTTCCGAGTTGATCATTCAGTCACTTGTGCACATTTGTATGCGCAGGGATATGTAGTCAAAGTGTCCACAGAGGTACAATTTACGGTTATTTATACAATTTCTACTTTGACAAAAAACATGCCATCAATTTGTAATAAGATTTCTTTATGCTTTTACTGTTAAATAAATATTTAAGCACACAAGCAAAATGTGCATGCATTATTTTTTACTATATTTAAAATTCTAAATCAAAGCTTGCTATACCTTTTACTATTTTTCCTCCGAACATTAAAATGAAAACGTTATAAATTATTAGATCCACAAAAAGATCTTAAAACCTCACTTAAATATTTATACGTAGCTCTCACTATAAAATTCTTCTAATTTGATATTGGAAATTTCAACGCCTCATAATTGCTTCTAGGAACTATTCTATTAAAAATTTTTTAATCAAAAAAATGTTCCAACTCTTTTAAAGCCCCTAATATTGGCATAACCCGGCGAGAAATATACAAATATGTACATCCTTTCAAATTAATCATAAATAAGTGCTTGAAACCCATTTGGAGACGTGGACACTTTGCTATAAATGGATTTATCCATATGTGCATAGACTTGTTGAACTTGTATGCAACCTACTGCCGGCAGTTATTCGCACACACGCACACATAAACGTCACAGCCAACTACCCAAACTGCCAAGCCCACGTTTTTTAATCAACCACATATAGCACCCACTTTCTCAAACGAAAAGGACCGCCCCCTCCCTTGCGCACGGACACACTCATACCCACACATGCATATATATTTATGCACTTTCCACATTTATGCCTGAGTTCGCGCTCCAATTCGCATAACGCATTTTTGTTCATTTTTGGGCGTGAATGTTCATTTGAAAAGATCAGCCGGTGGCTCGGTGGTCTACGATGATCTTAGGGTATTTTCACAATAACTATACCGTATACGACTGTCTGTGTCTGTGAATGGCTCAATTGCTCAATTTATATTCCAAAGCAGTAATTGTTAACTTGTTGTTGTCGCCTGTGATTGCTCTTGCTTCTTATCCCACCACTCTTGTATGCTGTTCATCATTTGCTTCCGCCGAAAACGCATAGATTCGCTGATGCACATTTTTATGAAATTTGATTTCATATCATAATCACCTTTGATTAGATTAAGATGCTCCAATAGTTGCGAGTAATTTCGGCCTGGACGCCGTATATCGCGAAAAACTTGTGTTCGAATTTCTAGGTTATGTTTGCGCGCTGCATCGCGCTGCTCATCTGTGAGAGGTGGTGGCGACGAAATGATACTAGAATTACGCTGGATATTTCCATTGCCAATATTATTGCTTAAGCTGTTTATATTGTTGTGTTGGTTGTGATTGGGCAAATGATTAGAGTTGCATACGCCCGCATTATTGGCCATTGACTCGCGTTTCAGTGTATCAAAGTTGGCGGAAAGCGTCACAGGTGTTAGCGAATTTGTCGTGGATGATGGTGGTGGCATTAGTGCCAACTCCGTTTCCATTTTAATCGCACCTGCGTTGACTGCCAATTCAAGATTCGGCGCGGAAGTTGTATTCGATATATTAGAAGTGCCGTTGTGGCATTGCTGTAATATGCGAGAAATTTCTTGAGCATCATTAATATCGTTGTGTTGATAGGCAGGAGCTGGGGACACAATTAACGGCGTGGCCACTGCTGCAATGGGCACTGGTGTGCCCACCGGCGCTGCCGCAGCAGGAATACCAAGTAAAGCGTTGCCATTGATTTGGAGCGATGACGCGAAGACGTTGGGTGTTATTGATTGGTTAGCATTAGCCAATACGCTTGGCGCCACTATTGAGCCAACAGCAGGCAATGCATCTGCGGACGTCATAATTGGCTGGCCATAACTGTTCATATAGGGTTGTGGCGAGCCGGGTGGTGACATAGGAGTCAATACACTGCTGTTGGTTTGCATTTGTGCAACAGGTGTCAGTGGCAAAATGCCCACCGCAATACCAGCCGTTGAATTCAGCGGGCCAACACTGGGCACGATCATATCAGAATCACAGCTACTTTCATCGTTGATGCCATTAATAAAATTACGTACATAGCCATTTATTAGCGGGTCCCCGGGTTCGTCTTCATTGAAGTCGAACGCCACCACAAGCCGATCCGAGTCTCCGTCATCTGACATGCCTGACGATATGGACGCTGTCTCTGAAACGCTATCTTCATCGAAGTCAGATAGCGAGGAAACCGAGGCGCTCGAGGAAATCGAAGACGTCACAGACAGGCTCGGTGTGCTGGGTCGCACATCTGTGGAAGTGCGCCTAAATATGTAATCCTTACGAATTGGGCCTGCCTTTCGCTTACGCGTACGTGATGCATCGATTTTCTTTGGACCAATGCCGCCTGGTACGCCCGGCAGTGGCGGACCGCCAGCTCCATTATTTGATTTCATTGGAGCAACATCGCTGAGATCAGCCTCGTCCACCATGACCATATGCTTGTCTTTTTTATACGGATTGCCGAACATATGTTGCCTAACATTCGTTGGTTCAATCTCGCGCAATGGATTATCTTTATTCTTCAAGTATTCCTGGTAGTTGCCCATTTCGGCAATTGGTAGGCAGTGCCCCGAATCTTTAGCCACTAAACTTGTTGGCGCTGGTCGAAGAACGGCATCACGCATACGCGCTATTTCTTCCATTAAATCACGACGTGGAATATCGAACGGATTACGGTACGATTTCGCCGAAGATTGGCGTGTCAACTGTGGCACGACAATGGTGTAATTCTCAAGTGGCTCAATTTCTGCATGCAATTTGGAAAAGGTTTCTCTCAGCAAAGGATGTCGTACAAGATCGCGACGCAACGGTACACCCGGATTTAGTTTTGCTGTTTCGATTTGACGATACGGTGGTTTCGGCTGTTTTAACTGTTTATATACCTTCATACAGAGATTTTCTTGATCCTGCTTAGCGGTGTTTTTGATATGCTTCAACTGGTTGGCAATGTTCGGGGACAAGTAGTTGTCAATATTTTCTGGCAGCAGAAATTGTAGCAGTTGATACGGTACATTGATGTTGAGCAGCGCTTTCCGCAAAAATGGGCAGTAGTAGGGCGGTATTGAGCGCACATAAGCATTAAATTTATACATAAGATCATTGGGCGGGCTCATGTTATACTTGTGTATGAGGTCGTGCAGTAGCGGCAGTAATGCCGGATAATTATATGCCAACACATACAGGTGAACTTGTGTAAAATTCGGAGAAGCCTTCAAGTAGCCAAATGGCAAATCAAATCCATGCATCCCATTCGATATAATTACCTGCCAACATTTATTCATTTCACGCTTTTGAAGTATTTGTAGCGTTAGTGGACTGCCTTCGATTTCGTACTTGTCGACGGGAAAACTGCGCACCATTTGTGGTTCATCGACGGCAGGTGCTACTACCTTTAGTTTGGGATGCGCATCACGCGGCGGTAATGTAACAGCTTTCGGATCCGGCCAGTATGGTTCCGGCAATGGCCAGTATCCGATGGGGAAGGTCTTTTGTGTGATATGCTTTTGCACGTAGATCATTTTCTTCATTGGTTGGAATATAATATCTTGCATAGCTTCATTTGGCAGACCCTCCTTCGGTAGCATTAGTTCAAACTGTAGCACAACACCCGGTTGCACCTTCTGTACTAAACTCTCTATACATTGATTGAGTACATGATGTGAACGCACACGATACGAACGCCCGCCCGTCACGACACACATGCGCTCAATTGGCGAATCGTCATGCGGTACTTTACCTTCAACACGCTCATCGACCTTATTGCCAGGCATGCGTAGAACTAAGGAAAAAAGTCGTTGATCCCATCGAAATGGTTCTTTTGTAAAATTGGTTCCGGGTATTTGTGTATTCAACGGCAGTATGATCTCCTGATGTACACCATTACGGTACGAGTACCGTCCACCATCAGTGATCACAATTATTACAGACGGTTCCAAATAGAAGGGACATCGACCTTGACCGTAAGTGTCGATACCGGATTGCATGCGATTCAGATTTAGTAAATCGAAGGCATTCTTTAGCGATTCACCCATTGAAGTTAGTCCATTACTTTGCAGATTTTTAAGTTCATTCATAAATGTTGCGTGATTCTCCTTCCACCCGGCCTTGACATTGGAGGGGGGCTCCTCAAAAGTTATCAACATATAGCGATCCCCAAGACAATCCTGTGTGCGTTGACGATATTTTAGAAATGTTTCCACAGCGCCCTTCGCTATGTCCAGATACGACTTTTGTACGCCATTTACGTACGCTTTCTGGCACATCGACGCGGACGTGTCAACCAAAAATAGTATAATGGTCATAGCGACCACACAGCAAGCGCGTTTAAATCCTCGTCAACTATCGATGAATTGCGGTTTTCCACTTATTTCTTTCTCTTTAGTTATTCAGTATTCCAGTATTTTCTAAATACGATATTAGGTTTTTGAACAAAATAATGCACTTGTTGATTTACATCTGCTTCAACATCCGGAAATAAAAATCGCAGTAAAATGTCTGAAAAACAATTTGGAAGAAACACATAGAAAATATTAAGCGTTCAATTAAGGACTATACAGAGAAAAGTAATTAAAGAGAGAGAGAGAAAAATTCATTGTGTTTTTGGGATTATAAATAAATATTTTTTGAGAGTGAAGCATACAATAATTTAATTAGTAAGAAAATATGTATACCAAAAATTAAATCTATACTATTATAAAATGTAGGATAGTCGTTTCTGTATATTGAAAATATCAAAAAATTATTGTGGACGATGAAGGGAGCGGATGAATCAGAATTGTTGGGACTTTTACAAGTTTGTGAAGTAGTTCTCTAAACAGGGCATAGTATTCCTTTATCCTAAAAATATTACTCTCTAGGTGCTGTAGTTGAAACATTCCTAAAGATCCTACTTTTGGTCAGATTTTTTTCAAAAGAATCAAAATGTAGAATTAACCAAGTAGTTAATAAGTCTTTGAATAAATCTGTTAAAATATGTCTAAAATGCGGATATTTTTTTAGCCACTTCTCGTGCTGAATATGACATTTGTATTTTTTTCTTGATATTTTTTGGATTTTTTGATTGAAATCATAATGAAATTTTGGTTTATCACAAAGATACGAATGTTTTAAAAACTGCACACCTCAAGGGTAGTGGAGTTCTGATCGCTGTATAGAACAATTACACAGGCCGACAGCATATCAGACCCAGAAACCAGACTATATATTTCCGAAGGTTTATGATGCGCTGAATCCAAATCTGGCCTCAGAATTGCTCTATCAGCTCTGGTTTCCGTTTTTGCCCATATTTGAGGTTATGTAGCCTTGCAGATGTTTTCTTTCACTAAAATTAAAGGATGGCATCTTTAAATACAAGCCTTCTTTTTTCAAATGGCGTTGAATTTGCTCTAATATCATTTTTTTCGTTGAGATATCGCATTTTGAAATTTTCATGTTTCTAAATTTTCCTACACCTGAAAATCGATTAAGATAGCATAGACATGATATAGTCGATTACTAATTTTTTTGAATTGAGTCTTATTTTTCTTAAAATTTTGTCTCTGAACTTCTCGGTCAGATTAGTTTAAATTCACCCAGCGAAACATTTCTGTTTCAAAATCCATTTCACCTATGTGTTCGCAGCCAACTATTTTTCTCATACACCCATATTCGGAGCACTTTTCGAGTGTAATAAAATATCAAAAAAACTAATACTGACTTTTCATCTCCAAGTTCTGTTTTTAAATATGCCGTTGGCGCTCTGTACTGTTACTTTCTATAGATATTTCATGAGAGCTTTTATTTACGTATGTATGTATATGCATATTAGTTTGAAGAAAAATTACATACTACTTTAAATTACATACCACTAGTCTGTAAGATCTACCATGCCATAGACTGAATTAACATATTTAATATTGACTAGCAAATGCTTTTTTTCTTCACATTGCTTGTTTTTCTAAACTTCCTTCTCATAGAAATTCTATTTTAGCTAGGCTGTTTTCTAATGGTCGGGCTTGAAATGCTTTTGATAATCTGAGTGTAGAATACTAATATTTGATTTCGAACATTTCCTTCAACGTTTCTGACTGCATAAAACTAATGTAGTTAAGGAAATTTACGCCCTACGTTGTTATTATTGTAGCAGCATAAAATATTACCTACAACATTTTTGAAATGCTATTTGAATGGCTTAGTTACACAGCCATGATATAAATTCCTGTCGTGCCGGCAATGCAAAACCGCTCTGGTTTCATTTTCTTAATTGCATCATTCGCTCCGGTTAATACCTTTGTGACTTATTTTTTCGCTGCATTGGCATGCATCTGTAAATCAAAGGTGCTAACAGTATGCCCGCTGGTGACTATGATTAAATTATTTGTTTTTTTGCCAAAAAAAATATAGAGTTTTTGAAAAGCTTTTTTTTAATACTATGCTTGTGTATATTTGTACAATAATTAGTTTTAATAAGAAACCATAAATGTTTAGATTGTGCTATTAAAAACCAATATTTTCATGAGAACAACAATTGCATTAAATTGAGAAAACAATATAATCTTTGTTCTTTTCGATGAAAGAAGTCTGAGAATCGCATAACTTATCAGCACCAATCAGTGAGATTTATATAAGTTTAAAAATACCAGCCCTATTTAAAATTAGCTCATTTGATCAGAAGAAAAATATGCATAATTCAAGCATTTCTCAAAATACGTCATCATACCAAAGTCTGTGTGCATATGTTTTAATAAATATGATACGCCACTGTGGAGGAGCCTGTTGATTGTCCGCACTTTTTAAAACTGGGCACGCTCAAAAGAATGTGCATGCGCCCGGTTTAAACTCACTGATATTTTCGGCAATGCAATAGATGGCGCTGCACTCCAATAACACCAACACACGATTTCCAACTGGAGCTGCCGGAGAGCGCCAAACACTGCGGAGATTACCAAAAAACAGCAGTTAAATAATAAAGAGATAAATAAGTGAGTAATACAGGTGTACAGCAAAGCAGACAGACTCACTGACTCGACCATTTCAAAATGCAAAGAACTTTATTTCATTCTTAGCACAAGACATACAAGTATCTAGCTGAGTAATAACTTTGCACTCCCAAACATGGATAAACTGCGTGTGGAAAACGAGCAAACGGTAGCGACGACAGCGATACAAGTGAACACATAGAAGATGTTGGCGTTTCTGGATGTATTTCAAACAGCAAAATTCTTTAATGCTCTTTTCCTATTTGTTACCGAATCTGACATAAAAAAAAAATCGTTTGTTTTGGAATATTATTGTGTACATTTTGAAATTTAAGTGAATGATTCCAACTATTCGGGTTGCAGGTGATTTTTATTAATATTGGCACGCTACTATTTGTTATCTAGGCGTTCGTGAACAACTTTCCGCTTGCCATTTGTTAGCTATGACACAAATTCAAAAACTTTTCTATTTTCCGCCCTCCCCTCTACTGAGAGAGCAAATAATTTAGTGACAAGATATGCTACCAGCGGCAGTGCTGTCAACTTGGTAAAATTACGAAATTGATCATATTATAAAATAATCAATCATATCACATTTGGGATTTTTGAACACGGATATTACTTCGATCTGTTCTTTTTTCAGATTATTACAAAAATTTATATTGAAAAAATGTTAATATTGTAGCTTCGATTTGTATCGGTATGTTATTACACATATTGGATATTTCTACTCGATTCCATGTTAACTTTTTCAAGTGTTTAGAAGCTATTTATTATTTCACCATTCATATTTTATCTAGATTTTTAACATTTCAATTTCTCGAAATCAACTTTACAATGGACCCTATGGATATTTTATAGCCGTTAAAAACACTAATAAAACTAAAGCAATTTCACATTAATTGGTGAGCCCGATTACTTCTCCCAAAATTGTACGGGTCAATTATTAATGGCTAGTTTCACTGTAGTGAATTTTTTAACCTAAGTTTAAGATTGCAAAATTTGGCTTTTAGCTTTTACGCTTAGTTTAACTGGAAAATTATTAACTAGCACTGAAAACTGGTACTAAGTCAGAACCAATTCTTCCTCTAAAAGTATCTTGAAATCCTGCATTTATGCATTTGTATCGAACACGCGTTTTAATTCCACATGGTAACGCTTTTAGGCCAAGAAACCGAAGGAAAAATTCTCACGTGCGCGAAAGCGAGACGACCGATAAACGACCGAAACTTTGACATTTGGCAAGAAAAAACACACAAAAGTAAAAAAGGAGAATGTTCGCCTAAAAAGAATAATCTCTGTAGCTTTGCATTGGCAATAGGTGGCTGTATGTATTTTAAAAGCACATCCCGCATAGAATAAAGTGGTAAAATAGCGACTGCAAGCTTGAAATAGGCTTTCAAATTTATAAATTCTTGAATAAATATAATTGAAAGAGTTGACAACACAGATGTTGTGTAAAACGGCAGTTTGACGTTGGAAGTTTTCGTGACATAAACACGCGCCTCATACAATTAGCGATTGAAAAATCACCACTATTAACGAAACGCTAAAAAATTCGCACCAATACAAATCAAACACACGTCCTTGAGGTTAAGAAAATTGTAAGCGGTAGCGTGCAACCGAAATTTGTAAACAAAATTGTGATTGTTGCAAGCGAAGAGCGAGCGGTCCGCCAAACGTGCGAGCGTACGCAATGTTCAATTGGTGGGTGGGTGGACGTGTAGCACCGCGCGACTGCCACTGATAAGTAGTTTATACTACCACTGTCGTTAAATACTGCATGCAGCAACACCTCCAAAACAACTGCTATTGCTATCAGTAAGGTGAATCGGCAAGCGTGAACAAACTGTGCTCAACCATTTTCGTTAATTTGATTTCAAGCTTGGTTTTTTGTCTTTTTGTAAATAACGTCTGCGTAAAAAACGTCGTTTACCAGTTTGTATTTGGTATTACAGCTGACGTCGCCGTCACCGCTACAGTGGCTGTCACTATATGTTTCAATCCGTTTGCTCCAAATGTAACGAATTGAACTTACACTCGTTGGACGTTTTCACAAACACTTTATGCTACTTTAATATCCCTTTGAGTGGGAGACATCCCAATTCAGTAGAACGCTGTGCGGTACCTTTATTTGCTTGCCAGCTACACTCCATACGCTGCGCTTAATAAAGCTTCTTCATCCATCAGTTTCCTAAAGAGGCGTTCTAGTGGTATTCGACTTGTGCAATAGGTGTATGGTGCGATGGAACGAATAATTCAATCCAACAACAAATGCATATATAAACGCAAGGCAGATGAGAGAATGAACAGCCTATTCGTAGTGCCACTGCGGGAGCACCAAAGATTCCCCAAATCCACTGTGTATTGTTATTGTGAAGTGCTGTTGTCACCTCTTCTTTCTTCCTTCTACTTCTCTCTCTCTCTCTCTCTCGCTTTGTTTCACACTTTTAAGCGCTGCTGCCTTTTCTGCTTTGCTATTTGCTTACATACAACAAATTTATCACCACCGCGAGCGAACACTGCTATTTGTTTTTGTTCCGTCCCGAATATTTAGCTTCGATTATATTTTTCAACCGGTGCTTTTAAGTGATTACAACCTTTCTTTCCAAAAGCAAGAAACAAACTGTCAAAATTTCGCTGGACTGCAAGCATTCGTCTCGTTTTGGTTTTGCTCTTGGGATTGGTATCGGTCTCGTTCAACGACGAACAACTACATGCAAGCACAATTCTCAATTTTACTTTGCGTTCACATTTGTGAACGAAATACGAAGCATCCACATAACGTTTACGACGTAAATCAAAAAGGCAAAATGACAATTGTTCAATCAGAAAGACAGTCTCGAGCATAGTTGCCAGCTTCGCACTTTAAGCACTAGATTTAGTGGTTGTGAAAATTTAAAACACTAAAACAACATTTAGTGTCTAGTACCATGTTTGGTGATTTTTTCTGAACTCATATGCAATATACATGAATTTCTTAAACATTAAAAACATAAAATAAATTGAAATATTTAAAACTGTGACAACACTGAATATACTGTCCTTGGCGAAAGAATTCGAAACTTTGGCGAGCATTAGCAGTGGAAGGAGAGCTATTGCTTCAATGCAATAGTCATACTGGGCCCGTTTCAAAATGGGTACGAGTTAAGGCCTGAATCCATTTGAAATTGTGGCAAATTTAGCTAGCTCTAGTGATCTCCCTCCTCAAATGCAGAAATTTAGCGTGATTTCAGCGCAGTGAATACTTTTCTAAATCGTTTGCCCTTTCTTTCTGTAAATGTATTATATAGTATATATATATAATTGGCGCGTACGCCCCTTTTTGAGTGTTTGGCCGAGCTCCTCCTATTTGTGGTGTGAACAACATCAAGACGCGTTCCACAAATGGAGGGGCCTACAGTTGTAAGCCGACTGCGAACGGCAGATACTTTTATGAGGAGCTTTTTCATGGCAGAAATACACTCGCAGGCTTGCCATTGCCTGCCGAGGGGCGACCGCTATTAGAAAAATGTTTTTCTTAATTTTGGTGTTTCAAGGAGATTCGAACCGACGTTCTCTCTGTGAATTGAGAATGGTAGTCACGCACCAACCCATTCGGCTATAGCGGCCCCATTGCTCAACATAAAAAACGGATTGAAAAGAGTAAATTATTCAGACAATTATAATTTACCAATGTAAGTTGTAACATCAATAGTAAACACATTTATCAAAATTAAAAATATGACAAATCCTCAAATTGGAAATTATAAGGGAAGAGTCTCTGAAATAAATGTGCGATACAACTTGTGTATTTTAAATTTATAAAGGTACATTTTTTTACACAATCGTATACATTTTGTGTGGGACTTCTACTTTACATTATATGTTACGTTTTCACTTTTGATAATACAAGCTGTCACGAACAAAAAGTATTCTTTGATTTAATATTATATTTTTAGTGTGGTAAATGTTTTTTTCATGTTTTCGTGTTTTTTGTCACGCAAAGATGGCAGCACTGATCACGAAACAGATGGCTTCGTTTTAAATTCAAAAAGTAGAATTGAAGTGTGATGTAAAATATGCTTAGAGCTATACAATAGTAAGGATTAATGGGAAATCTATGAATCTAATTGACCAATTCAACTATAAATATACATTTAGTTTATATACAAAAAATATTTGCATGGAGAAAGCAGATGTCTCATTGGCGGCTTAAATAGTTACTTGTTTTGGAGATACACAAAAATAATTCAACAAGTTGCATATTTTTATGCTAAAAGTCGTGGTCGGACTGAGTTCACATAAGGTGTGCTCGCACTGTAATAATTGTGGCAGTGCAAATTTTTATAAGATCGCATCTGTCACATAATTTCTGCAACAATGCTAACGTCATGCGTTCTGGCAGTAACATGTTAACGACCTGATGGTTATATCTAGCGCAATATAAATTTGTTTCACTGAAAAGTAGAAATAGAAGGAGAATAGCAAGTTTTTATTTAATAAATACTATTATACTTTGAAGTGTGCTAAATTAAGTTCAAATGAAACGAAGTTATTGGTCAATATTTTGAAACACGTTTGGCGCGAAATAAATTGTTCAAAAGTTTAGCAGCTAATCAGCTTCATGCCGCCAAAAATATAACTGGATTGCAATATTGCTGTAATTATTGAGTGTGTGGTGAACACACCCATATTTTTATTTTTCTGTCTTTACTACAAATATGGTGATTTACTTCAAAGATTCCGTTTCCTCCTTCGATTAGGAACATTTCTCCTAATGATAAATAATTAACTATTACATAAATATATCTTATTGCTCTCGCCATAATTTTAAGCACTTATTCTCTAAAAATTAGAGATAGTTTATTCGTTTTTTTTTTATCTTCGAACCGTTTTATTCCACAAGTGCTTATAAAATATTAGTTATGGTTGAAATTTTTAACCGAGATGTAAAGGCTACATTGCAACTTACAACTTGAATTAAAAATGATTTTCCATTTAATTCAATAACATGCTTTTAAAGGAATTTAATTAAAAAATATTTTTACACACTAGTTACTTATATTATTTTATTACTAGTTCTACGCAATATGTTGTAAAATTCCTTGCCGTACTAGTGATTCGACTTGGGCCCGTGGCAAATAGTGCTGACTATTTTTTTTTAGATAAATTACTTCGCCATCCTCAAGTTCAAACTTACCGTAATCTTCAACACATCGCACTTCTATGTAGAGCGATTTCGGTGGGCGCAAGTCACCCGTCAAATCTATGCCCTGTCCATCACCAATGGAACGCATGTAGGAAGCTAAAGATTTTGAGTATGTATTAAAGAAGTTCACCTCAGGTTCGCATAATGAAGCTTTAATGTCCGCAGGAATAATTGGCCCAAATTCCCAGCGAAGCGTTTTAATACGCAGCAAACGCTGATACAAATATGTTAAAAGGCAACGTTTGTTTCTTTGTAAAGCAGCGTGACGATAATTAAGCAGAGGCCATAGGGTACGATCGCCTGAGGTTGAGTAGTTGGCGCTAAAAGGAAAGTCGTAAGCAAAACTTTTAGATTCCATTAATATAAAACACAACATACGCTTGTGCACAATTCTCCTCGAATATAGCTTTGATTTCCTCCAACACTTGTCGTACGCCGTCGTCCTGTAAATCATATTCGATTATTGTTCAAACGCTACAAATATAGCTGCACTTACATCGAAAGGGGGAATTGTTTGTGAAGAACGTTCCAACTCTTTAATTAGCTCGAAGGCTTTATCAGCAAACATTTTGTTCGATTTTGCCATTTTATTTGATTTCGTTTCGTATACTTCTATTAACTGAAAGACTCACCAAGCGAAGTTTGGGCGCTTTTTGCTCTTTTGTTTACTTTTTATTTCTACAATGCGCCCAATCTGTTGACATTCTGCCAGTGTTGAGTAGCATGTTAAAAAATTGTTTGAGTACGCCAAAAAATGTGTTTAGCTGTCAAAATCAGCTGTTAAAATTTGTATTCTGCAGGACTTACAAACTGACGAAATGTGTTTCTGAATTAAAGTCGAGCTGAAATCATATAAAAGCTAGCAAAGTAAACCCTAAAATGCCGGAGTACATTATCGCAGGAATACCAGTACATTTCCCTTTTGAACCATACGATGTGCAGACGGCTTATATGGAAAAGGTAATCAATTGCCTGCGTGATGGAACTAATGGTGTATTGGAGTCTCCAACCGGAACGGGTAAAACACTTAGCCTTCTATGCGCATCCCTAGCCTGGCTACTGTCCCGAAGAGCAGATTTGCAATCGATGCTACAAAGGAATGTGGCAGGTGGTGCAACGTCCCAGCAAGGCGTTCCTGAATTGAATGCAATACAAGGGAGAAACGCTAATTGGGGCATTCCGAAAATTATATACTCCTCGCGTACACATTCTCAATTAACACAAGCCATGCAAGAATTGAAGCGTACTTCTTACTCATTTATGCGTGCAGTAGTGCTCGGTTCACGCGACCAGTTGTGCATTCATCCAGAAGTTATGCGCGAACAAGGGAACTCCAACAAAGTACAACTTTGCAAATTGCGTATACAGACGCGTACATGTTCATTCTATAATCGTGTCGAATCGAAGAAAGATAGTCCAGAATTAAAAGAATCGCCGATAATGGATATAGAAGATTTAGTCAAAGTGGGGCAGAAACTTAAAGTGTGTCCTTATTATGCATCCAAAGAGTTGACCAGCGAGGCGGATATTACATTTATGCCGTATAACTATCTATTGGATCCCAAAGCACGAAAAGCTAATAAAGTGGAATTGGGCAATACTATTGTGATATTAGATGAGGCTCACAATATCGAAAAAATTTGCGAAGAGTCAGCATCGGTGCAAATACGTTCATCAGATATAGCGCTGGCTATTGATGATGTGACGCATGTGATGAAGGCAATGATGAATGAAAATTCATTGGATTTTATGAGCGGTGATGAACCGAAAGATTTCAAACTCGAGGATCTAGCGTTACTGAAAGAAATGCTCCTGGACCTTGAAAAGGCGTTTGATAACATTGTGGTTGAAAACAAAGCAGAAGGAACAACGTTCCCGCCTTCGTACATGTTTGAGTTGTTAGCCGCAGCGAAAGTAAGTGCTCTCTTTATATGCGGTTTAAAGTAATATCCCTTTTACTTGCACAGATAACTCCAGCTATAGCACCTGCAACTATTAGTTTACTCGAACGTCTAATTCAATACATGACTGTTCAGTCACAAAATAGTGCATTCCGGAAAGGTGCTAGCTTCGAAACATTTTCCAATCTTCTAAGCGTTGTATTTGTTAAAAAGGATGATATTGTAGAAAAGGTTCACAGAAGTTTTAAAGTGCATGTACAGATTGAGGAAGTAAAACAACAGAACAAAGGTTCTAACAAAGATGGCTGGCTCTCAAAGGCATCAAGTAACAGTACGGTTTCGACCAAATTACCAAAAATTATTAATTACTGGTGCTTCAATCCCGGCTTTGGGTAAGTTAAAAATATATAAAAAAATTAAACGTTTTTAATATTGTATTATATGTTTTTATTATGTTTTGTAGCATGGAACAACTTTTGAATGCTCAAACACGCAGCATAATTTTGACAAGTGGTACTCTAGCGCCTTTGAAGCCATTAATAGCGGAATTAGCCGTACCAATTGCTCAAAGTCTCGAAAATCCGCATATTGTTAATCAATCGCAAGTTTTTGTAAAAATCATTGGTACAGGACCCGATCGAGAACAACTGATATCAAATTTTGCTAATCGGTGAGAATAAGTAACTGCATGAATTCAATTACCTAATGCATTTCCTTTTTACTTTTTTGCATGTACATTCCAAAAAACAATTGTTGCTACAAAACGCAATAAATCCATAACATCAGTGACAATCCCAAGTATCTTAGCTCCCTGGGTCAAACAATACTCAATGTGTCACGCATCGTGCCAGATGGTTTACTCGTTTTCTTCCCTTCATACCCTTTGCTCAACCAGTGCGTGAATGCTTGGCAGGCAAGCGGGGTATGGGCTGAAGTGTGTCGACATAAACCGATTTTTGTAGAACCACGCAGCAAAGAAAGCTTTACCACAACTATGGAGGAATTCTATAAGAGCATACATGACACTAAGGGCGCTTGTTTTATGGCAGTATGTCGCGGCAAAGTATCTGAGGGTCTCGATTTCGCCGATCGCAATGGTCGTGCGGTTATTATTACAGGTTTGCCATTCCCGCCAATGAAAGATCCGAAAGTTATCTTGAAGAAACGCTATTTGGAAGATAATCGCACTAAAGAAAATGAAGTATGTATACGTACACTTAAGTTGTACGTGTTCTAACTACAATCTGATTTAGCTACTAACAGGTCAAGCATGGTACAGCTTGGAAGCGACTCGCGCCGTTAATCAGGCGATTGGACGCGTCATTCGTCATCGGCATGATTACGGCGCTATCCTATTGTGTGATGTACGCTTTGCCCAACCTAATCAGGTGTCACAATTATCGAAATGGGTGCGCGGTCATTTAGGTGCGACACCAAAAAGTGTGCCCTTCGGTTCGATTGTGCGGGAATTACGTGAATTCTTCCGAAATGCTGACAAAACAGTTAATTATAATGTTTATGCAAATTTAAGCTAATGCAAATGTGGCTAACAATAATTTTATTCAATAGCTGCCAAAACCGAAAGAGCGCAGCATAGAAGCACTTGTAAGTGAAACATGTGAGGAAGCTGGTATCGTTCATAGTCGCTACTTCTCGGATCCGAAGCTGGTGCTTGAAGCGAAACAAAAATTTGCTACAGCACATTCAATGGCGATGTAAGTTAAATTCTTAATTTAATCTGTTCGATAAGCAACCCGTAGTGATTACAATACGACTAAATAACCAACAGAAAAGTTGAGAAAACCAATACTATTGAAAGCTGGACACCTGATGACTACAAAACAGCCGCAGGACGCTCACAAAATAGTCAGATACCTAGCGCTATGGACTTTATGAGTCGGCTTGATACTAATGTTAAGGTGAGGCAATAAAAATATATTTTTGTCATCTACTTTGTATTTATAAATCGTATGCGCACTCAATTTCTTCTTAGGCTATAGATTTTAATAGCGCCAGCAGCAGTGCTCAAGTTAGCATTTACAAACGTGAGCGAAACTCGCCGATTGCAAGCCCAAGTAGTAGCGGCCAAAGTTCTAGTGTATTACCTACCAATAGTAAGAAGAAGCGCTACAAATTAATTACGGATACCTCTGTTCCTGAGTCACCCACAAGTAGTACACAGTTCGCTCTAAATGAATTTGGTTTCAAATCGAAAACGAAATTATCGCATGACGCTCCAGTAATAGAGAAGGAAGCGCCGCAAGAGCGCGTGGAGTTTTTAAGAATAGTAAGTTTTGTAACAAACTTGTGAAAGGTTATCCAATTTACATATACTTTGCTTTTGTAGTTACGGAGTTCCCTGCCACCAGATGACTTTAGTGCTTTCACCGCAGGGCTGATGGCATATAGCCGTCAGGATGAATTCGAAGAATTTCTGAAAATTTTGGTGCGAATAATGGGCAAACCCGAATTGCATTATATGTTACGTGGCATGCGACGATTTATAAAAAGTTCGCATAAATTGTTGTTTGATGAAGGCACGGCACATATTTTGTCATAGTTTTTTTAAGATAGTATTTATAGTGAGTTATTTCAAAATGCAAGGGACATTTTTTTTATTTTCACATCAAACACCTGTATGTATTTTTTAAAATAAACACTATTTTTAATATCGATTTGCGTCAGTCACTAAACCAGTGCGATTTGTTTTGAATTTTATGATATTTAAAAAATAAAATAAAGTGGCGCGTATACTTCTGTTAGGGGTTTGGCCGAGATCCTCTTCCTATTTGTAGTTGTTCCACAAATGGAGGGGCGTACAGTTTTAAACTGACTCTGAACGGCAAATGGTTTTTATGAAAAACTTTTTCATGGCAGAAATACACTCGAAAGTTTGCCACTGCCTGCCGAGGGGCGGCCGCTACTAGAAAAAACGTTTTCTATTATTTGATGTTCATACGCGGAGATTCGAATCTACGCTCTCCCGAATGGTAGTCACGCCCGCACCAAACCATTTGGCTATGGCGGTCGATATTTTTAAGCTTTTGTAAAATATATATTTTCCACATCTATGATACTCTACAATTTAAATGTATACAATCCAATATGCACTTCATTATTTTATGCTGGCAAACTGAAAGTTAAAGCAAAATCAAAACTCTACGTTGCTCAACTGCAAAAAGCTTTGACGGAGTTTAAGGATGCAGTAGATGAACAACTTTGATTGACTTTGACTATTTTAGTCAATAGCAAATTTCAACGGCGATATTTATTTATTTAGTAGTTATTATTCTACTCGAGTGTGCAGCTACTCCTATTCCAAATATTATACTATTTTCAATATCTTCTTCTTGAAACAATTTTGCTGGAGATTACTGGAGAAATCGTACTTTGGAATTTGAAAAGGTCGAGCCAAGGAGCACCAGGAGATTTGGTGGCTCCTAAAACACTCAGGCTAAAAACCTCATTGTATTTAAAGCTCTGGAAAGGGGGTAGATAGTCAAGGAGGGAAGGAGAAAAGTATCAGATGAAGAGATATGAAAGGATAGAGACAGAGATAGAGATAGTTCGTCCTGTGAGGATTTTCCAGATTCTTTGGCAAATCTGTAAATATCCCCCAGTTTTAGAGAACGAATATTACTCATTCTCACGACATCGGAACCCAAAACTCGTAGCCGTGCTCTAGCAAAAGCAGAACACTCACAGAGAAAGTGACCAGTGCTATCCGCTTCCTCTAAGCATGACAGGCACATTGGGTCCTCAATGATTCCAATGGTGGTCATAACAACACCATAAAAACCGTACTTAGTCGAATATAAATCCGAGTCCTGTTGTTGTTGTTGAAGTGGTTGAGTATTTCTACTGAAATTATCCTGATTAGCGACCAGCACCGTTTTACTACCACTGTTCTCGTGTCATTATTATTATTATTATATTTTTTTGTTTTTGTAAGGCAGATTATCCATTTTGTAAGATCCAAGTATAGCTGTAAATTCTGCATTTCGATGTCTGAGATGTCATTAATTTGCTGTAAGAAAGGCTTACCGAAAGAGCGAAGTCTTGCTCTAGCTAGACCTGGACATTCGCATTAATAGTAGATAAGACTTTCTTTCACTCCCTTCGCTTGACAGCACCTGCATATGGGATTGAGAAGAAGATTAAGTCTGGTTGCATGATCCCCCTCGCGGGTTAGGGGGTGTTAGAATTTGTCCGAGGTAACGGACGTGTCCGAGTCCTAGTGCGAACTATCATTAAAAACATAGTTTTTGTCTCAAACCGGGATGGTGTCTCTAAATGTATGTAAGTATTTGTGCCATAAGCTAATCTCTGCCTGAAATTAAGAAGTAAGTAACTATTGTATTTATATTTATTATTAATATTTATATATGTATGTACATAAGTAGTTTTGCTTTGCATATATGTATGTAATTTATTATTACACTTCATCACTATTTAATTGATATTTATATATTATATATTCAATTGATATTTAAAACAATCACATTAACAGTCACTTTCGCTTTTCCTTCGGCGTATTTAATTTCATTCGAGTTGATTGTTTAACGGAACTTATAAATATAAATACACATAAACATATGAGTTCATGAACACTAAATACATATTAATAGTTTTTAGAACATGTACATACTTATGTATGTATATGTATGTAGAGCTCTCTGATAAGTGAGGCATTGCTCATTTAAATTCCTTTACTTAGATATAACAAATAGTGATTATTTGAATGATGCGCTCCTGCTTCATATATTTTAGTACTTTCACTAATTTGCGGTTGTAAAGGCACGGTTTAAATTTCCTAGTTTTAAATTTTTTATTTGCACATTCTTTTCACTCCGGATACGGATGTAACAAACAGCGCGCAATGAAAGTGTAGCAATCGAAAAGAGTAGTCGCAAAGAGGGGAACAATAATCAAACTAAATTCAACAGTTTACCATTTGGCGCCTGCATAAAAATGTATGAAGCATAAAATAGAAACAATTATGCATCTATTCAATACGCCAATGCAGGCCGAAACGTTCCTCAAATGTATTACGATTAAAAACGCCGATTTCGGCCAACTGCTGCGGCTCTGTATAGTACGCAAATCGACGTATGTCTAGCATTGCTGCGTCGAACATCTGCTTCCAACTGGTTAAATCGGTAACGGTCATATGTATGGGCAGCTGTGGATCCGGTATATCAATGGCGGCCGACAAACGGTCGAATGCTTCGGCAATGGGCCCTACCGATAAATTCACCCAATACTCTTCAGGAAAACGCTTATTCTCACAAAAGGGTGCTCCTTTGCGCATGATAAATATCAGCATAAGTATTTCGTAGCGTTCACCTGCTTCATAGAAACGTTTCGTCCGCGTCTTTTCGACGAAATCGATAAGCAAGATTAGTGGTGTATAATTTTGTAAGTGCATCAACAATTCACGGTCCGTCCACACATATTTGCCGCCCTTGACATTGTTGCCTGCGCTGGCGTTGGCCACCATGCTGCTCGAAAGTGAAGCGCCTGTTTGTCTGAGACAACCGCCTTCCTCAACCATCACAGTGGTCAGCAGCGTGAATGAGCGTGTGTGAGTATTTGTTTATTTGCCTATTTGGCTCGTTGTCACTTGTTGTTTTGTGGGTTGGTTGGGCGTACAAATAGTACTTACACAAACTAGGGCAAGGTCGTATGTGTGAGTGTGAGTGCGATGCACTAGTTGGCTGCTAAGTGTAATTTGTTAACTGGAAAAGGTTGAGGGCTCTTTGATTAAATTAAATATAGGAAACTCATTCGTTTGATAACTTTAATAATGCTTTTTTCACATATTTGAAGGTATTTGTTAACACATTCAAAATTAGGCTATAAGCTTTTGCAAGCAAATACTGGTTTACTTATTTTTTAATTGTTGCCTTAACTGCTGGTAAACAAAACTGGATGCAAAATACTGAATGCAATCAATAGCAAGATATGAGCATGTCCGAGAAGACGTCAGTGAGGATATAGGGTGTAAAATGTTCGTTAACTTATGAAAGCAAATTCATTGGGTTAACAAACAAATCTGATGGATATTAAAAGGTTGTAGAGAAGAGAGTATCATGAATATCATTATATATGTATAATATTACTATAAACACGATTTTAAAATAATACGCAAATTGTATTGAAGGTGAGGGGTGCCGCGCTTTCGTTTTCAAATATTCTTTTTAAAATCGTATTTCACACCAAATTTAAGCAATTTTTTAACTAAATTAAAATATGAAAATGGATTGGGGTTATTGGCCGATTTTAATCAATCTCAAATAAAAAAATACCTCATACAATGAGCAAAGAATTAAATAAATGTACCTTTCTGGATGGCCGCCGTAGCCGAATGGATTGGTGCGTGACTACCATTCGGAATTCCGAGAGAGAACGTAGGTTCGAATCTCGGTGACAGACCAAAATAAAAAAAAGTTTTTTCTAATAGCGGTCGCCCCTCAGCAGGCAATGGCAAGCCTCCGAGTGTATTTCTGTTATGAAAAAGCTCCTCATAAAAAATATCTGCCGTTCGGGATCGGCTTGAAACTGTAGGCCCCTCCTTTTGTGCAACAACATCAAGACGCACACCACAAATAGGAGGAGCTCGGCGAAACACCCAAAAAGGGTGTACGCGCCAATTATATAAATATACATATATATATATATATCTTTATATATACACATACCTTTTTACCAATATACTTAGTATAGCTTTATCAATAGATAAATATAAAATTACCTTGTTCAACTCAAATGCTCTTAAGGGGGTATTCTAGTCTAGAGGCCCGAATTTCGAGCATTTTTTGACGATGAATAAAACAAAGCTATTGATATTTTTACGATACATTTTTTTATCATTTATTTATTCATATATTAGGAGCACACAAAATAAATTTGAAAAAAAAAAAATGAATTTTCATGGAGTTATGCGTCCTTGAAGTGGAAGGGGGGAAAAAAAGGCAGTGTCCCCGTCGTCACGATTTCTACCCTTGTGGTCATCTGAAAAAAAAAAATACAAATTCTTAATTAATATGAATGTCATTATCGTATGAACCAGAAAAAACGGGGAAAAAATTGTTTCCATAAAATGGCAGCTACTCAAAAAATTTAGGTCGATTTTTCTCTTATTTTTAAGCCTTCGCGAATTGTTTACACATATTAAAAAATTGAAATTTCCAGTTTTTCGAGCTTCATACGATAGAGATATATTTAAGGAATATTCAAGACAAATTTCAAGCAAATCGGTTGATTAGAACTTGAGATATCGTGCCGACCGTATCGAAAGAAGTAGTTTCGAGAAAAACACGTTTAAAGTTTGCTGTCCGCTCAAACCAGAGTAGCTGCCACGTCATTAAAATAGTTGTAGCTTCGAAAATAATTCGAATTTTGAAAAATCCTTTTGGGAGATATTTTTGAATAGTTAAACTATCAAATTTTGAAAAAAAAAAATTTTCGATTTTTTCAAATTTCTAGACTAGAATACCCCCTTAAGTAGGTTATAGCGACCCAGACCTTTACCTTTCAACGCCCAATTCGTTATAAAAATAGGCATTCAAGACATAAGTTCTATTGCACCACACAGTTTGTTAGAGTTGTAATTTCAAATACCCTATATTTTTGATACCTATATATGTACCAAACATCTGGCTACGAGAGTGAGATGACCATTTGTGCGCAATCGCGTTTTTATTTTCCCCAAAAATTTCTGCCAACACTGTCAGCAGATTATTAAGGCTTCGTATTTCTTTTTTCTTAATTTTGTGCACCATTAATTATTTGTAATTCTTTATTATAAATGCATTTGTACTCGTATAGTCTAGTAGTGCTTTTACAATTAAAACTAATTTGTAGAATTTTATTAATATTAAATTATTGCAAATAATTAAGTTTAAACTAAGTTGAAAGCATTTGACTAATCAAATCAAATAGATTTCTTCTTAGCATTGTTAAATATACCCAAATATTTGCCGCGTGTCATTTCTTTGGCTTCCGACACACCCAGCTGGTATGCTTCATCGTACATTTTTTTTATCTCCATTATAAGATTACTGAACGGCATATTGCTTAGCTCTGAAATTGCGTACGACAATCAAATTAGGAATCAATTATGGTTTTAACACACAACTTACGCATCATAGCGTTAATGTCTTCCTGGGAGAGGTCCTTCGACCACTGTGGTACCGGTGTACGTATAGGTGTGTCACTCATTGCAATAAAATTACTTATACCAGGAACTGCAAAGTCAACAAAATTCAAACTTCAAAATTTTTGACATACATACATTATTTTGTTAACTGTCGCAAAATACAAAAATACGTTTACTTCTGAACAGCTAAGAGGAGGAATAATTGAGAAAATCGACAAAATATTGGACACGTGAAAATTTCTACACACAATGGTGATGCGGTCTTTCATTAAATTTGTGAAAATTATATTATTTATGAAATTAAACATTGAACGGACCGTCGTGGTAACGGATAATCGTAGCTAAAACACAACAGCTGATGTAATGCACTATATCTAATGGAAGCAAGGATGAGCGCATTCACCCAAATATTTTAAATTGATCAGCCGCGCTATCATAATTGTAAAAATGCTGTGTGATCAAACTTGAGTCACCCGGAGTCATATAGTTGCATATCTGAGAAACAGATTTTAGATCCTTTTTGTTTTTGAAAAAATATTTGCTCAGAGGAATAAATCTCTGCGCTGTCTCTGTAGATAACAACTCTTACTGCTGAACAAACTGTATGCATCAGTTCATATACTATTACCTATTACCGTCATCAATTTCTGTTAATTTAGTGGAAAAATATATTTTATATCTAATGCATAAAACTTACTTTTTTCAGGCCACAGTTCTGGGGAAGTCCGTAACTTCTCCAACGAATACAGTCCATCTTCAGGAGAGTCCTCCTTCATTATAGACCCTGCAATAATAAATGTCGGTTAAAACCTTTACTGCCATTTATAGAATAAATATATATTTGTAAAACCTTTTAAAAGCGTGCGACTTCTGTGAGGATTCGACATATTATATTAAACACAAAACAGCAAAATAATAATGCGAATTTTAGAGAAAAAGCAATGTGAAGGAAATAATTAATGTCAAAAGTAAAAACAACCACAGAGTTGCAATTTTATTTATTAGCCAAAAAAAATTAAAATCTTTAACATCTTAAAGTAGGCTCAATTCTGTATTCCTATTCTTTCAAAAAATAAAAATTCGCTCAGGAGCTACGGGATAGAAACATAATTTCTGAGAACTACAACATACATAAATTAAAAATTTATTTACGAAAATCAGGAATCTAATAAAAAAAGTACCACGGCCAACGGATTTCTTTTGTTTTGTAAAATTTAAACAGTTCGCTAAAAATTTGGTTTTGACTCCGCTTTATTTAATGAAAGGAATAGACAGTGATGCTGCTTTGGTGAGCTTCGGGAAGTCGTGGAGGTTATATTTGGGGTGCTTGGAAAAGGAACCGGGGCATTACACAAAGAAGCCGCAGAGGGGAGGGCGCCTGCTGGTTGTTACAGCATGCGGCAAAAAAACAATGTGGTCTACCCCGTATGTATTTCAAGGCACAAAAAGGCCTTAAGATGGCATTAATCGTTGCATTGATTGCATTTAACCGAAGTTTAGTTTTGGGTGGGGCATTTTTGGGAAAGGCAACAGAAATAGACTACGGGTTCGTGGTTAGGTTCTATATCAGCCCTGAGAAGGAGTGTTTGGAAAACATTTGCTGCATAGAGGTCCTTCAGTAACTATAAACGTGGAACGGGGTTCAGCGCACTAAGAAAAGGGGGTTACCAGCGGCCATGGAAATTCGGGTTTCGTCTTAATTATGCTGGCTTTCAATTTTTTAACTAGCCCGCCCCCGCCAAGTAGTTAAAAAACATTTTACAATTTAGAGACCAAAATAAGAATTGCAACCCTACCTGTACAATGGTCTACAGTCATTGTACAAAAATGCAAGTACTTATAAGCCCTTTTCTTCGTTCTATTTTTTGGCAGGCACCCTGGATTGAGTTTGACTGGTAGTCAAGTGTTTGATGGTGTGAGTGCTTAGTATTTTTGTTTGAGCGTATTAGGGCATTTGCTATGCCAAATTAGAATTTTTATGCCATCATTCAAACCAAAAAAATAGAAAATAATATCTTTGACATGGAAAATTTACAATAACAAATATTTTTAATATATTTCTTAGCTATAGTAATGATTTTTTGAGAAAGATGTGCACATTTACGCAATTTTTGAGACTTTTTGATACGATTTTCTATGAAATTTAATCATATTTTATACAACCATGTTACATTAAAGAACGTTGGAATAAAGTGATCTCAGCTATGGGCTTTTTTTGACAATCAGCTGAGGTTGTTTCTACTTATGTCTATACAATGCTACAATCAATGATGTTGACATTTTAGTTAATCATAACGCCGTTGCAATAATTTATGTTGCCGCAACCGTTTCATCCCAGGTTGTTTACAAATCTATTTCGGGTAGTTCGTTTTGTGCTCCTTCCGTTGAAATTGTTGGTTGTGGCGTTAAATTATCGTTTCTTAATGCATTTAACGAAATTTGGAACGTTTTACCGTATGTTACCAGGTTTCCAAAATCAAGTTGTACTTAAAATGCCACGACATGCTCAAACGCAACACGGAGACGCGACGGTGGATGAAGAAAACATAGTGCTATTGAAAAACATACTCTACCAACCTGTTCCCACTACAGAGCCGCTGACTTGCACGTGGTTTTATAATGTCGATCCCAGCGTAGTACCAGTTCGTAGGCACACAACAACGGTTAACAATCTTGAATTAAAAGTCGGTCATCCGGAAAAGAGAAAAGCTGAAGATGTAGAGCAGACAGAAGCATTAAAAAAAGCTAGGTTTGAAACGAAGGCCTTAAAAGCAAAACGCCCAGGATTCTCCGATGACAGATATGATGAGACCTCTTACTATTTTGAAAACGGATTACGAAAAGTTTATCCTTACTATTTCACCTTTACTACCTTTACCAAAGGACGTTGGGTAGGTGAAAAAATATTAGATGTATTTTCTCGTGAATTCCGCGCCCATCCACCCGAGGAATATAAGCGTAGCATATTGACCGGGTCACTTAAAGTTAATTATGAACATGTACCAGTCGATTATATATTAAAACATAACGACTTGCTGTCCAATACTGTTCACCGACATGAAGTGCCTGTTACTGATCAATCTATTAGCATAGTGCACATGGACGAAGACATAGTGGTTATAAACAAACCAGCTTCAATACCGGTTCATCCATGTGGACGGTATCGCCATAATACTGTTGTTTTTATTTTGGCTAAAGAATTCAACTTGAAGAACTTGCGCACAATTCATCGTTTGGATCGGCTTACATCTGGTTTATTGCTCTTCGGTCGCACACCCAAAAAAGCGCGTTTATTGGAACAACAGATTCGAAATAGGGACGTGGAAAAGGAGTACGTATGTCGAGTCGATGGAAACTTCCCTGATGGTGTCGTCGAATGTAAGGAACCCATTGAGGTAGTCAGTTATAAGATAGGTGTTTGCAAAGTTTCGTTAAAGGGTAAAGAATGCTCCACAACATTTGAAAAAATTGGTTACAATGGCACAACAAGTGTACTATTATGCAAACCTTTAACTGGGCGAATGCATCAAATACGTGTACATTTACAATATTTAGGATATCCCATTGTAAATGATCCGTTATATAATCACGAAGTATTTGGGCCGCTCAAAGGTCGTGGCGGAGATATTGGTGGTAGAACCGATGAGGAACTGGTAAAAGACTTGATCCACGTGCATAATGCTGAAAATTGGTTGGGCATCGATGGAGATTTCGGGAGCGAAGGATTAAATTTGCCAAAACAAGATTTTATAGCAAATGGCTCTACCGTGCCTGAGACTACAACCAATACAGATCTGCCAGCTGCTGACGTGATTAATACAAATACTAATTTGGCAGAGCAAAATAACGAAGGGCATCCCAATAAAGTGACAGTTGGAACGCAAACGGGGCATGATCCTCCTGATTTTGCGTATAATAAAGCCAAGCTAAGTGTTGATAAAGATTGTTATGAGTGTAAAGTACGCTTCAAGGATCCCAAACCGAAGGATTTAATTATGTATTTGCACGCATGGAAGTATAGAGGTCCTGGTTGGCAATATGAGACGCAGCTACCCGACTGGGCAGGCTCAGATTGGAAGGAAACCACAGAATAGGAATTATTACCAATTTCAATTATTTACAGCTGTGACATTCTGGTATATAATGAATGGATGAATATTAGAATCAATTTTATACAGTTTGTACTGATAAAGTTATTTTTATTGTAGACGTGTATGTTTGTAAACTAGAAAATTTCGACTATTTGTTAAGCAATTAGGCATTTAATTTCGGTTTGATATAAGTCAAAGTATATACATGTGTAAATATAGTAATCATAATGGTTACAAAACCTTATAAACGTTAACAATGACTTATAAATAATATAAGTATTGTTTGACAATATAGTTGACATGTAAATTTATCAACGATTCTACGCGTACTTTGTTTAGATCACATTGACCTCTTAAAATGCTCAAAAATTAAAAAAAACTATTTTTATAGCGTGGAAGAGAGGGAGAGACATAATAAATATTTATGTGTTTATGGATTCATATCAAATTATACCCCATTCTTTCTACTATTAAACTTTTATTATAAAACATATTCATATTCAAAGCCGTTTAAAGTAAACCAACTATCAATTTCTCTAAATATTAATCTAAGCTTAAATTTTTACATAACATACATAAATTCAGAAATACATACTTACAGTTAATTCACAAATAGTGAACCCTTACGTACATATATAAACGTTTCATTGTTGTTTCCTACTAAATAAAGTTTTCATCATAACCTGTTGATACACAGTGGCTCTTACACTTAATCGTACACGCATACTGAGTGTTCAAATTTAATCACATATAAAATTTATAAATATTTGCATTCAATATTTTTATAAAGGGAAATAAAAGTAAAGAAATTCTGACAATTTGTGACAAAACAACTAAACCAAGGCGTATCTTTACAAGTTGGTCGTATTAAAGCAACTGATTTATTCTTCATCCGTTCACCTTAAATTATGGATGTCAGTAATTCGAAGACCAACAAACAGAATTGGTCAAAAAACATTGCGCTTGAGCGTATAAAAAATAAAAAGTGCTATCAAGTATTATTTAGCTGGAGGAGAGCAGAAGTCCAGGTATAGAGTAAAGATAGAGTTACAGGAGGTAGGGATTACCTTTAAAAATGAGACGAAAAAGGATATTTAGAAATTGCGTGCTCCTATTTACTTAGCATAAGATTGCATACATAAGCTGATTTGACAGCTTGAGAAAGGATCGTTATGTTCTTAACGTAAGTTAAGTTAAGTGTACATCTAAGGTAATCCCACTATTAGTGTTTGACAGTGAGTATGTACGATTACATTAGTCACCGTACATGTTTTTATGACATAACAATTTATTTATTATTTATTTCTGAGTTGTAATCCATTTATGTTTCTATAATTACATATATATTTTTTCAATATGAAAATTCAATTGCAATTGATTTTTGTTTTTTTATCAAACTTATTTGCTTTCACAGCACTGAACAGCTGCTGGCTGGCCTACTCTTTATCAGATTTTGCCAGTAAAAATTCTTCGTGCAAAATCTTTATCCACCATTTGGTCCTCATCCTCCAATCCAAAGCCCAGAGAACGTTAATGATGCAAAGTCCCTTGTTCCTCTTCCCCTCGTTTGTTTCTCACTCTGTTTTTCCTCTTCTGACATCACCAACATCACAATGGACGAATTTGATGATTTGTCTAAGGGGGCTCTTCGCGCGGGCACCCGTTTATCATACCCATTAATTTTCCAATTGCCCCGCGAATTACGTTATATATAATTTTGAGAGCTAATTACCTCATTAGTAATTTAAAGTAATTTAGTTAGAGTAAACCAAAACGTTCCCACGTCAGTTGGTTGCGTAACCGGAACGACCCGAATTTACATCCAGCCAAGGACTCACTTCAGCAGCATTCATCGTATATGTATGGGGAATGATAATGCTGCTACAACAACATCAGTAAACCGAAACAAAATTAAAACGTTAAATAATTATCCGAAAAAGTTAAATTTTAATAATGGAAGCCCAAAAAAAGGTCTTATGAAAAAACTATTATATCGAGGAGGTTCTGAGGAGCTGCTCCACTTTCATGAGGAGCAGTTGCAGCTATTGAACCACTGCATCGTCTAAGAACTATGAAGTTATCAATAGCCTAACGAAATTTAAACCTGGGAAAAAGTTAGTCTTTGAAAAGTTTGTATGAACTTGTGATTATTTTTATATTAATCATGGGTAAGAATTAGTTAGAAACTACAGTTTTGAAACACCTCGCTTGTTTTATAAGTTTTATTATAGTCGGTATAGAATTCCATAGTTTTGTGGCACTAACAAAAATATGCGCTTTGAGTCCAAATATGAATATGTCAGAATGTTTAAATTTTCGAATACACTGGCTTAGTTTAATGTTTTTATACAGGTACAATAACTTGTGTGTGTATATCAATTTATGCAAGAATATAAAAAAACGTATTTTGAAATACGAGCTCAAAACATGATCAATAACCTATTTTTAATAATGAGGTATATGACCATATTCTCCATTCTCAAACGCGAAATGCGCTGCGCTATTTAAAGCGATTTTCAATTTATACTTGGAATTATTGATGAGTGATCTAACAAGTTCCAATTTATGCACATCAATACAAATATACTCACTTCGTTATTTAGTTTTTTTTTTTCATAATATCCAAAATGTTTAAAGTAAAAGTTACGAGCAAATTGGTGAAATCTGATAAAAAACTCTTAACTAGATTGCAGGTGGTGCAAAATGCACCATCCTCATAAAGCAAAATAAAGTGCATACAAGCACCTATAGTTTTTAATGAAATTACAGTTTTTGTTCTTTAATGTTTGCGTTGTACTATCATATAATAACTATTTACTTTATGTTTAAAACACTATTCAAATATAGAGGTATTTTAAATTAATACAGACAGCAATTGGTATGTTTTGAACTACTATTTGGAATTTTTAATTTAAAAATTATCTGGCAACACTGCTACTTGGCAATGTTTTTGATACAAAACGAAAATTCTCTTTATGAAATTATTCTCTTTGCTTATTAACCATTATCCATTCACTTTTGCTGTCAGTTCCATTTAACCTACTCAGCTGCAATTTGTGTGCAGTTGATCGGTCTCCTAGTTTTAATTATTTGATAAATTGTAGTTAAGCTAAATTGGTGCTAAAACGTATTCAAATTCTTATCACAATAAGCAATTGTGTTCCTGCTATTTGTATTAATACTAATACAACGTGTAAAATAATATTTTTTATTGCATCAGCGAAAAAATTCGCTTATCCACTAAGTTTTTACTCTGATGGCCGAAGGTGAAATTGTAAACGACAAAAGCACAAAAAATGCTGCTAATTTATGTGTAACTACGTCCAACAGCGCCAATATAAATAACGCTATATTGGGTGAAAAGCTAAGAAAGATTACTGCACTTTTCTTCGATTTGGACAACACATTGATTCCTACCCGTTCGGGTGATTTGAAAGCTGTCAAAAAGGTTGGTTGATTGAAAAGGATGGGTTGGGGAAGCACGAGGAATCAGTGAAAATTTTCCATTGACTTATTGATAAAAAGAGGTGAAGTAAGGGTGACTAGCACACGCGTCGCTTTTGCTTCCCCGTTTGCATTAAATTTTTATATATATATATATGTACATGTACGTACATATGTTCCGGGAAAGAGAGAAGTGTTTGCGGAAATCCCGTAATCGGCTGATTAATTGCAAAATGATTTGTACTGTGTAGAAGCGTATGTAAAATCGGGAAGAACAAACGGAAAAAGAACTGGACATATAGTTTTTTTTGCGGATTTAAATTTCCGTGTCCGGGAATTTCAATGATATATTATCTTTAGATATATTTGCACGGTATGGAAGAACTTTATTGTTGTAAAAGTTTCAAAGTATTCAAAGGAGAATCTATTCGTGTATCGCCAATATTTATTTGTCAAACTCATTAAAAATTGTAAGACCGTTGCATTCCACGACATAAATACACAGAAAATTTAAAACCCTCGGCCACAAAACTTACTAGATGATCTTGAGGACTCCTTCCCAGCAGTACCTTTTTTGTCTTGGATTACGATAAGTTGAGTAAACTTCAGTACGAATTGTAAACAGTTGTCCAAAAATCCGTAAGCTAAATAGCGATCACGATTAGCGCTCTATTCCTTTTGAATAACCGCAGTCATAATTAACCAACATGTAACAGAGTTTATAAACCACTAGCACACTTACACAAGCCATGATACTTTTTGATATTGAAGAATCCGCTCTCCCACAGAGACTTAAGGGGTGGTCCGCAATGTACCTTTGTAATTGAAACTCGTCAGTGACATTTCGAAGCCTTTTCAGTCACCAGAGCGAGTTTTTTTGATCTCATAGGCTAACGGTTATTCCATATTGGTCCGGCAATGACATCGATGGATCAAAAGTAAAGTCAAACTCCAGGCTACAACGCGTCTTCATTGCAAGAAATCTCAAACTTTCCTCACGGCGACTCTATTCACAACATGTACGAAAAACGTCAAACGTCACTGGAAGTCAATGATACATCAATTTCGCCGATAAACAACCCCTAAATTATTGTGGTTGTTGTTGTTGTAATATAAATATTTTCCATAAATGTTTTGGGCAATGCTGCTGTAGTGTCAGGTCGTGATCGGATATAAGTCCGTATTGTTACGGATACGTAAAACCGACTTTGAGGTCACTTTCTATAGTTGGCTCTTCCTCTTGGTGTATGGAATCGCGATCGTCACTTAGTTCAAAACTGCAATAAGCACTTCAGGTCGTTAGCTGATAGTACAGGTAAAGACAAAGAAAATTTAGTTCCCACAACAGTCGGTTCTATGTTACCGGAAGGACCCAGATTTATATCCGGCCAAGGACTGTCACTCCAGCAGCATTTTCCGTACTTGACTAGGAAATGTTTATACTGCTCCAACAACAACAACAAAGAAACTTTCGGGTGAGGTTCAGCACCTGTCTAGGGCTAGTTTATTGCGGCTACAGCCTTTGGCCTCATTACGTTCTGGATATGGCAGCACGTAAACTCCAGAATCGACCCTGATGTATGTCCGTCTTGTGAAGGTACCGCGCACGATACTAACTATCTATTCACATGCCCTCTTAAACCCACTCTCCTAACACCCCTCTCTCTCTCTCTTTGAACTCAACCCGTACGGACGGCATGTTTCCTGGTCCTACCATAACATGAGATATATATTGGTGACCACAGTTCACTGGCAGGGCGACATATGTATAAGACAATCAACCTTTCAGTTCTAAATTACGCGGAGGTTTGAAACTAGTGATACGCAATGAACGGAACTTACGACCTGACAGAGTACAACATGCAGGACGGTGACGGGATGCTTCCTGATGTTTCCGTAAGGAAGGCATGCACGCTTCCTGTCAAAGAGCACAATATTAAGCTCAGCAAGCAGTTCCTGGTAGGGTGCTACCGTAGAGTTGCAGGATTGTACACAACAACCACTGCACATCCCGGTATGCAGACAGGCAATTACGACATTCACCGCGCGTGTCTAACCATTCACTTAACACCCCTTTGCCTCTGGGCCAATGCCGTCAAAACAGCATGTTTCTTGCGTCTATCTTTAGATAAGATAGACGACGACAGTCGATGACTACACTGTGCTTTGTAAAGTGCTACAACAACAAGCAGCATGAGTATCATATATACATACAATAACAACATAAAGCAATCGAGATAGATGTGGACATATGTATATAAATATATAGCAAACTATTCAGAATGATGAGCCATGTCTGTCCTTTCGCTCGTGCGCATGTTAACTAGAGCAAAAATGTATATATTTCAATCCTCATCCAAGGTAACGGTAATTTTAAAAAAAGCAAAAAACGTGATAAAGATTCCAAATTAATCAAATTTGATATGAATTATAAACCAAAAAAAAAAAAAAAAAAAAAAAATGCGACGCAACACAAATTTTGAAAAGTGGGAGGAGTCATGTCTCCTTTGGGTAAATGTGTACATCTCGATAAGGACTTAATAAAAGTCGCTTAAACTTGTACACATATTGCTCTCTACCTCATTTAGATCCGGCTTAGTATTGAGATCGGGGAAAAGCTTATGTCCATTTTTATATGTCAAGACCAAATTTTCGTCCGTCCCTTTAATGTTACCAGCTATAACTCTCATTGTCTACTAGGATTTTATATTCCTATAGTTAACAGCCAATTCAAATTAAATTTTACTAAAATTCATTCAAAAATGAAGGGCTTCATTATGCATGCAATTTTTAAAATATATTATTTAAACAAAATATTCTACAATACATGATTGTTAATTTTTTCCTAAATCCATTGTAGCTAAGTGAAGTGCTCGAAAATCAGTTTGGTTTGTCGAAAGAAGAATCTAGCCTTGCTACTCAATCATTTCTAAAAGCATTTCGTCGTTGCCCAGATAACTCGCAGACATCTCTAGACTCCTGGCGCACTTACTTATGGCGTGAAGCTCTTCCACCTCGCTACAAACATTTAGCTGAGCAGATCTATCCAAAATGGCTACAACTTCGTTATCGTTATCTAGCTTTATCGGCCGATTACATACAGATGTTAATTCGTGCTCGTGAAGCTAATTTCTTACTGGCGCTCATTACTAACGGGCCATCCAATGCACAGTGGGAAAAAATAAACAAGTTGCACGTAAGTCAATATTTCGATTGCATCCTTGTTTCATCAGATTTGCCATGGGAAAAACCGAATCCACAAATATTCTACGCCGCCTGCAACTTTCTGGGAGTTCCTCCATCGCAATGTGTTATGTTTGGTGATAAACTAGAATCGGACATTAAGGTGTGTAGAAAATGCGAGACTATTTCACAGACCAAGGTGTTAATTTGTATTCCATTCGTTTTTAGGGAGGCTGTCTGGCTGGATTGGGTGCCACATTTTGGATACCTCTTAATCCGGGCGAGATCGACTTGAACGATATTCCACATAAACCGGATTTTACTCTTAAGCAATTGTTAGATTTATATAAATGTTTCCCAACACTAAACAACACTCGGAATATACGCTCTAACTCAAATAGCAACACGACCAGCACAAGCGCACAAAGCAACGCTACTACAACATCCTCCATAGTGCATGGCAATAACGGTGCTATAGCTGCTTTACCTCAGTATCGACGTAGAGGTAGTCAAATTAGTCATAGTCGAACCATAAGTACCTGTTACAGTGATCTTCAACATCATCAAACACATCATACTCCACTTGAGTTTGGGCAAGAGTCTAATGATGAATGGTTCAGCGAACGTTTGAATCAAGAGCAATGCAGACAACGCCGCGGGGGCTCACTACCAACAATGGATTATTTGAATAGTGAAGCAGAAAATAGCTCAGACAGTTTGTTTAGCTAAATATTTTTGTAACGAAGGCTGTGCATATTTCTCAGATATACACCCCCAACACATGCTCATTCTACGATCCTAAATATAAACGAATGTACAATGAATAAATTGCAATAAATCACAACAAAGTAAGGGCTTCGAAACTTCACGTGATACGACATAAATATATACCTACACAACGTACATACGTAGCTATAAATAAGATATGCATGTAGGTAGTTACCGTTGAAATCTACCCTTATTCTGCACACTAACTTGAATTGGTTGTGCTCTTCACGCTTGTAAGTGGTATATACATACGTAGTTACTTAAGTATTTAAGTATATTCGAATTCATATGTGAAGGAGTATGTATATTTTAAAGGGAAGCATCAAATTTACAAGCTAAAAGTTTTTAATCAATATCTTTAAGTTTTGCAATTTTTTATTTGCTTTCATATTTTGCATAGTAGTTATAGTAATACTTTTACTAAATATAAATATGTATTTGAGAGAAAAAATGTTGAAAAAAGTTGTATGATCATTGAACTTTTTTAAAGGCTAGTATTGCGTTTGGGACCTTTGAACGTACTAAGATGTGGGGAATGAAGGTAATTACGGAATACTTCGAAATAAATCCGTGGAATTTTGAAAAAGAACTTATTTGACTTTAACCCTTTTTTCCTAGTAAATAAATCCTAATCTTTAATAGTGTTCTTATTCTAGTTTCAATTAGATGATTTTTTGAGCCAATGCTATCAATGGCTAATAGTTTAAATATTGGATTAGAACCACACAGAAAGAAAGTGCTGCGGAGCGTTCCCCCGACAGTCGGTTCTACGTAACTGGAACGACCCGATTTTATATCGGGCCAAGGACTGTCACTTCAGCAGCATTCCCCGTATATGTATGGGGAATATTTATGCTGCTAGAACAGCAACAACAACAACAAACTGCTAAGGAGACTCATGTTGTTTTGTGAAATGCCCGCAGGTATTTATTTTAAACTACCGAACTACAAATTCTAATTAATTTAAATATATCTAGAATTAAGGAATTGCGATAACCTAGATAACTTTTACAAAATATATGTAATTTGGTCCGTATTTTTCTCAGCTACACAACTTCGTTAATTGTTTTCCAGTTGGTCGTTGGTGAAAGTGTTTTACACTCGTATTCATTATTCAATTCGCTCTGTACCTCGTAATTGACAAAATAGTAAAAAAGCGCATTTGATTTTCATTGTTACTTTTGCTTTTCGTTTTGCTTTATAACTGGTAATCTCGGTTGATGATAGTCTCTAGTAACTCGAAAATCGAAATAATTTGTAATATTTTGGGAATCTCTTGGATTACGAGTTATCGCGACTCCAATGTACTTAAAAACATTTATTTTGAGTATAATAAAAACTTAGTATGCGGAATTTTACAACGAAACGTTTTTCGGGATTTTCAGTGGCTTTTCTTTCTCGGCATGAAGACCTCAGAGTATTATAACTTAGTTCACAGAAAAACTTGTTGTTTTTGCAGCATAAACATTCCCCATACATATATGGGGAATACTGCTGATATGACAGTCCTTGGCCGGATATAAATCCGAGTCGTTCCAGTAACGTAGAACCGACTGTCGTGGGAACGAGAACAACTTCTTGTCACATACTGGGTGTTTGTAACAGCCTTGTTGAAGTAATGGTGCTCTCACTCAACAACGTAAACGTACGCCCGTATCAGCTGACACGATTAAACTAATGAGAGCCCCATGTGAAAGAATTTTCACCACCGTTCCGTTCCGTAGCATCGTAAGAAACAACAATCTTTCTTATGATTCGGGGGTACGGGCGGACGTTTACGTTGGTGAGTGTAAGCACCATAAGATATATGAAGACATGTAGCGTGTTTCCCTGGGGATTTCAGTATCACGATCAATGCACATTGGAACGATCCGGATCATTCTTATGCATATTGTCAGCACTGATATAAATCATCTGTTTTGGTAGTATTAAGAAGAAGAAGAAACTAAGTAATTCCTAACATTCTTCCACAAGAATTGTTGTTGAAAATGTATTCGGGATACTTAAATCAACATTCAACTATACTAATTTTACATCATAAGAAGAAGCTGAAGGCCTTAGCAGCCATAGCTTTCCTTACTAGGCTTACAATTTTAATTATAAGCTTCAGTTTGTAATAATAATAATAATAATTATGGGTGTAATATTTACCGCATAATATTACCCTATAAGTGTTTGGGAATTGTTTCTGGAGTAATAGTCATTGGCCCGATATAAATCGGGGTCGTTCCGGTAGCGTATGAGCATTAAAATTTTCAACATAAAATTTGTCCCTGAAATTAAAGCTTTAAATTTAGTAATTTACTTAATGTTATTTATACATTCACTTGTCAGTGTTACCATTTACAATGACAGTGCTGCCAATCAATAGCGCAAAGAATGGATCAATATTCTCATAAATTTAATTAGCCATGACTGTTTGTCTACCGGCAGTAAAGTCGAGTAAACGAATCTTGCAAGAATCTTTCATTTAAGCTGGCCACAAACAGGGTAAACTTCCCAGGGATTTGTTGTAGTTGGAAGAAAATCCATCGTGTATGGCGAAGTGCGGACACAAATCCCATGTAATTTAAATTTTCATTTGTTGCTAGTTTGTGGATTTTCTCATTTTTTACTGGCATATAACAGAAAAAAATCGTGTGTCCATAAATAAAATAAATTATCGAATTTTGAATGCTGCCATAATTTTTTGAAACCTAAGTAAACCTCGTTTACGGATTTCCTCCAACTGTTTATTATTAGCAGCCAATTGCTCAATTTAATTAGCTATTCGTTCTCCTAGTATTTTCTTTATATCGATAGTAATAATTAAACATACCAAAAACACCGAAATATTCTACCAAAATAGTTTCTATTAAGAAAAACCTTTCACAACAGTATTGACAGCTGATTGTTAATTTTGCAGGTAATCTTCCATATGTGAACGGGTAGATTAATTTTGTGGATTTATTGGTAATTAATGCATATGTCAACGTACTTTTATCGGCAAAAAAACTGCGTTTGAAAATATTGCTATAATTCGTGCTTTCACAATTGAACACGAGGAACTTAATTTACATTAGTTTATTTAATTTAAAAACCACAAACATTCACAAGCAAGTAACTTAGTTTATCCAAAGCTCTGATGTCATCGGTTGTCAAAAGCGCGAAATATGGACAGTTTTGTAGAGACAGTAGCAATGCTCACATTTTTTTTTCTAATAAATTTATAACTTCCTTAGTGGAAATGATTTTTCGAAGACAGTAAATTTGGCAAATTATATGGCGTAAATAATCGATTCGGTGGCGTTTCTTTGCAATTCGCAGAAGATAGCAAAAGCTAATCACAAAGAGCGGGCAATCCGGAGAAAGGAAGTAATTTGTACGGCACGACACTAACGGCGGTTTGCATAAAAGTGGATTGTCTTTATAACTACCTGGACATTACACAACAATTTTTCTCTTTATCGACAGCTAATACGTATTTTCAATTTTCTTTAGAGCATTGTTCTGTGTAAACCCAAGGTAAGCCTTAATATCAAATTTATCAGTGTTATGAAAATAGCTTCTCTAAAAGGCAGAAAAACAATTGCTACTCTACATTTCTTAGCAACACTGAGGGTTAACAAACAGTTTTTTTTTATGTTAATTTTTTCGTATACTGTTTGGCAGCACCGATTCTCCTACTGGACACAAAAGGATGCATTTGCATTGTTAAAAAAAAAACAGTAGTTGACGGCCAAGTATATATTTTGTAAAGAATTCAATATTGAATTTTGAGTATCGAGAAAACTTAGCAAGTTCTTTAAATTAAAATTTGAAGCAACAAGAATCAGGCGCTGAAGCAAAGAAATTTGAGTTAAATACAAAAATTAAGGTATGAACTCAGGATTCATTTTGACCTTCAAATTATTTTGCTAATAAGATAACAAACGCTTTATATTGGTCAATGATATAAGAAGCAATAATGTGGAATGCTTTTATAAAAACAATAATACATTTTTTGCGTAGAATGCCAATGGGAGCAGATCCAGTTTATCAACCAACAACCGTATCGGTCTCTTATGAGCCTCGGCCAGGCAGGAACAATAGCAGTCGTTCAATAGCATGCAAATTACTGAGCAATCCTCGATTTCAGGTAATAGTCATTGTTCTCAATAATTTCTGGAATTATTTATTAAAACTAAATGCAATTATTTTTTTAATCTGAATTAACGTACATTTCTGCAAGTTTTATCGATGGCATGATTAACAAAGAGATTTTAGTTTGCTTGCATGCGAGTAAATATTTTGCTTGCGAATCACTTTTTCGTCTCCTAAATTTATGCACTATGTAACAAAAGTTATCCAACGAGCACGAATAGAATAAGCAGAGAATATTAATATTCTCCCTTATCTTCTATGTATGCACGTACGTACGTTTGGTATTATAATTATGGAAATTGAACAAAAAATCTTTATTAGTTTGCCAGAAAACATAAAAGGCAATCATAAGACACTGTCACGCTGGGTAGGGTCTAAGTGAAAACCTCGTCTTCACCATTTCTATTTATATAGCATGAGGAGTAATATAAATGCTTTATTAGAAATGTATATCAAAAACCCGTAATAACGATTTTTAGAAATTTGAGTTGTGACTTGAAAAATATGTGCGATATGTAGCACCATTTTATATTTATAGGGGATGTATGTACATGTGCATGCACGTAATTCAAAACTAAATTTTCTTGTAATAAACAATTTTTGGTTATGTACGAGTATATCTTTTTAAAACTAAAATAACGTTCATATGTATAATTTTATAGATTATGCTGCTGCTTTTTGGGCTTATAACTTTAGCGACTGGCATTGCAGTAGTAGCTAGCTCCATCGCAGGTCACATTTTCATTAATAGAAACTCCAAGGATCTAGCCGATGACGATGCTGTTATGACTTGTTCACAAATGCCAATTGGCATGATCATCTCGGGTGCCTTTTTTTCGGCAACCGGATTGTTTTGCCTTGGTAAGCGAAGATATAATATATTTTTTTTTGGATTTACATGCTAACAAATCTCATTTCTGGCATACTTTCAGGCGTGTACATAACGGTGGCTGATTGGCGGCGTAATTGTATTTGTCAATGTCCATTGTTTGATAAGAAAAAATCACTTGCTAGACAATTGCAATGCCAGAATGGAGGTGTTTGTGGTGAAGGCATAATGGCGTTAAATCCTTCTACAGATCCGCTGGTATCGCATACACAATATGCACCAGTATCAGAGTTGCCGCACCGCTGTGATGAAGAAGAACGTAGAAATTTGATGCCTGATAACAAAGATTGGTGAGCCTTTGGTTGTATTCATTCATAAAATTCGTATTACGAAATTTAAATGAAATCCTCTATAAATTGTAGCCTCAGTAGCGCCGAAGAGTCTGATCGTATGCTCGAACCTGATCCACGTATCGTTTTGCGACCAATGGGTCGCGTCGACGATGCCTAAGAGTTTTTAGTAAATTGAAATGGATTGATTTTGCGATAATTAGGAAAAGTAGAGACGTATGCATCGATTACGTATTATTGGTATGGATTTAAAAGCGGAGTTTCTACCAACTTTTTACTTTTGTTGTTGTGCTTAGAAAGGTGTATTTTATAGCATTCATTCAGGATGTTTAATTTTTTTAATAGCATATGTTTGAATAATTTGACTGTCATCCTTACTAATTACCCTAGTAATGAATAAGCAGGCTAAATTTCGTTTTAAAAAAATAAATGTTAAATTTTTGAGTACCAAAATCTATGGGCTGCTTAAATGTTCTATTAAATTTTAAATAAAATGTCATAATCTCGTAGCTGTAAGCAAATATTTAATCGCTTAGGCAAAGTTCAGCAATTTGTTGGGCACGCACACCATTTACAAATGGAATTAGAGAGTAGAAATATTGTAAGGAACTAAAAAATGAACCATTTCAAAATACTAAGTATAATGAAATGGACAGTTCTCGTATAAGTATTACTTAAGTGAATCACGTACACATATACATATATACAAGTTAAATATTTGAAAAACTTAAATGTTTGAATCGTGCAAACAAACTTTTTTTCTAAACATATTTTTTGTGTCTTATTTATAAGTAATTAAGCACTTTGCTTTCACAACCAATAAAATAACGTATTTTCTAAACTAAATGCTCTGAGAGTTTTTGTTCCGGTTTATTTTCTACCGAGATTGTTACCGTAAACGTATCAGTAAGTACATACATACATTTTAGCAATAGTTTTAATTTAGCATTGTTGTTGCAGCAGTTGGATTTTAAAGTCAGGCTCATCATCTCCACGGTGTTGTTGTTGTAGCAGCATTCCCCATACATATACGGGGAGTGTTGCAAGTGACAGTCTTTGGCCGCATATAAATCCGGGCCGTTCGGTTTACGTAGAACCGACTGTAGTGGGAACGTATCAGCTGTTGTAGCTATGGTCGGTTGTTGTTGTAGTAGCAGCAATACTAAACCCTGTCAGTGCAATGTAAATACCCGGTGGACTTCGTCTAGGTCATCTAACGGTAGGCCCAGGAAACTTCGATTAGTTGGGTCCAGAGGGAGAGGGGTGTTAGATGGGTGGGTTTGAACTGTCTAGCCCTGTCTAGTGTAGCCTATCTCAACTGTGGTCGGTGAAAATGTTCAGTGTGGTTACCGAGGTCAAGACCGGAAAACATGATGTTGGACCAAAGAGAGAGAGAGAAAGAGAGAGTAAATAGAAGTTTTGAGAAGGAGAGAGATGGATGTTGTTGTTGTTGTTGTAGCATTATACTTATAAGTGTTATGTACAACACCGGTCGTCTTCGTCTGGCTCATCTCAGGGTAGGTCCAGGAAACTTGCTGTTTCAATAGGTTGGGTCAAAAGGGAGAGGGGTATTAGGTGAGTAGGTTTGATGGGTCATTTGAAAAAGTGGTTAGAGTCGTGCGGGGTGCCTTCACATGCTGGACATATGTTTGGTATGTCGCGGTCAATTCTGGACAGGTAGGACTTTAACCTGCTACAGTATCCAGAACGTAATTGTGCCAAGCTTACGCGGATCTCTCGGGGTAGCTGGAGCTCTTCGTCTGGTATGGATGGTGGTTGGACTCCGATAATGGCATTCGGGGGTCGGAAGCTTAAGAAGGTGGTAAGTGTCTCCCAAGGAATATCGTTTATAGTCTGTACACTGTTCGTTCCAGTATTTTTTATATTTTTGTCGGGACAATTAAATCCATTGTACTGCCCTTGTATTCCCTTTTCAATTTTCTTTAAATGTATTCGACTTCCGAAGAAATCTGAGTAGATCTTGTAGTGCCAAGGAGCCAAGGTGGTCGCTTCTTAACACATCAGTGCCAAGGACCTCAAGCCTGATTCGAGCTAAGGCTGACGAACAGAAACTGGTCCGCCGTCTCGTTCTCCTCTCCACATGCTGGGCAGAGTGCACTGTCTGAGATGCCCACCTTTTCCATGTGCTTTGCCCATAGAAAGTAGCCCGTCATCAGTCCAATCAGCCTCCTACAGTCCCCTCTGCTTAGTGACAGGAGGAACTGTGACAGTCGGTTAGACATGACAGGTAACATCAGTTTTGTCCATCTGCAGCCTCTCTCAGCCTGCTAAGCTCGCTTGTGGGTTAAAGTAACCCGTTTGCTAACCGTTGCTTTGATGGCTGCAGAAGGGAGTGGCAGAACGGCTCCGGGCCAAGAAAGTTGGCCGCAGAGCCCATTCTGGCTAAAGAGTCAGAGATCTCGTTATCCACGTGTAGCGGGACCCATGTTACCATCAAGCTATTATGTCTACCGACATAGTTCAGTCTGGATTTACAGGACTCGACTGCCCTTGAAGCGGTTAGCGGTTGGGGGGCTGTCTAAGGCCATGAGCGCAGCTTGACTGTCGATACAGACACATATCGATTTGCCTCTTCATCTGTTTTTCACAACAAAGTTCATCGAGCCTCTGGCAGCACCACACTGTATCTCTTGTCAAGCACGACTCTGGATAGCATGGAGTCAAGGGGCATGGCAAGGATCGTTGGTTCGGTCTAGTAATTGTCGATCGGTTTTGTCCTGGATCTCGTCGGTATTGTTGGTGTAGCAGCACCCAAATTAGTTTGGGAAATGCTGCTGAAATGACAGTCCGCGCGTAGAACCGACTGTCGTGGGAGCGACTACCTACCCTTGCTCGCACGTACTATGTATATAAAACACAATTAAAAATGGCTTTTTGTTTACTCCTTACTCCTTATTGGATTTGGTCTGACATAATAAAAACTTGGTGTGCATAAAATATTACCTCTCCGCACTCACATAGCTCCGAGTCGATGACACGAATCATGGGCAAGTAACGCTATCGTAAGTGTGGCCGACCAATGTTCTGTTGGTAAGTTATACGTCTTTAACATCGAACTTACAATTTTTGAATCAGGTCTTTGCTGGTAACTTATGAAAATTTGTGCAAAAAGGTTGGGTCGATTACCTACAGATGACAGAAATCCATTCCACCATTCAGAGACGCTGTTTGGCTGTTCGAGAAGATAACAACTTTGTTCATCTCAACATCTAATGTCTTTAACAATGCCCCTAACCCTTCAAAGGTGGATGATGTGCCACCTCAAATCCCTCAGCTAAATGCTCATTTAATTTTGTGCAAAGGTAGCTCTAATGTCTGGCCTTAACTCCCGGGAGTGTGTGCGTGTTCACGCATAAGTTTTCTACAGCCTCGAAAGGATTACCAATTTTGGTGTTGCTAAAAACGTCTAAGCGTTCTAGATTCAGTTCACAAATTTTGAAGTGATCCGTTTTAAATTTCTAATTAGATGTGAAAATAATCAAACCTAATTCCAATACGGATGGAATGTAGGTTCGAATTTCAGTGAAACACCAAAATGAAGAAAACGTTTTTTCTAATAGGGATCGCCACTCGGCAGACAATAGCAGATCTCCGACTGTATTTCTGCCATGAAAAAGCTTCTCATAAAAAACAATCCGCCGTTCGTTGTCGGCTTAAAACTGTAGGTACCTCCATTTGTGAAACAACATCATTAATCAATTTAAAAGTGAATGTACTGTTATCAAACCAATGTAATTCTTTATTTGAAATGTACTTTTGCAAATTCATTCAATATTATTACTGTGAATATGCGTTACAGTGTATACTGAAGAAGATATTGACATCATATGATGTGCTTAGAAGTATTTTCGCTGCCGTACAAAGGCTTTAGTAAAAATTGGTGTAACATTCCATACATATATTATATATTCTTATCATGCTCCTGCTTAACTCTTGAAATAAATGCATTTTTAGTCTTCATTGGTTTCTTCTACTTCTTCCTCTTCCTCTTCGTCTCCATCTTCCTCATCCTCTTCGGCTATAAATTCTTCCTCTTTTATGACAGTTTCTTTGCTTTCCTCTTTTATGACAACTGCTTTGCTTTCCTCATTTTTATCCTTGGCGCCTTTGTCTCCACTGCTCTTTTCAACATCTTTGCCAGTTTCCTTTGTCTTCTCTTTATCTTTGTTTTTTTCTTTTTCCTTTTCCTTCGTCTTCTCCTTTTCTTTGTCCTTATCTTTCTCTTTCTCCTTATCTTTGCTGGACTTAGCAGTTTCTTTAGGTTTATCTTTTGCATCCTTGTCTTTATCTTTATCCTTATCCTTATCTGCATCCTTATCCGATTTATGATCTTTGTCTTTCTCACGGTTGAAATATGGCGCTACACGGTTGTAAATAGTTGAGAGTGTATTATGCTGATCTCTATATTTACGCTGCAATTAGAAATGAAGAAATTAGTATTAACAAGTTTTTAGTTTGTAAAAGAAACACAAGCATATGAGTGTACTCACATTAAGGGCAAATAAATCTTGATTTGCATCAGATAGTTTTCGGCTCAAGGTTTTCACCTCGGATTGTAAATCTTTGCTTTTAGTATTAGCCTTGGTATGATCTCTGTGCAATTCCGTGTGCTGCTTCCGCAGATCATTGTACAACTTTTCTAAGTCTCCGTAGTTCTTTTCGGTGCGTTTGATTTGTTCCAATAATTTGCCAACATGGATAACAATTCCTTTATAGTTGACTAGACCTAGGCATTCGGGGCAACAGTATTAAAATAAAATAACCTAAAACTAAAAGCTATAAAACTATATTATTACCATCACTATCATTTGCATCGGTTTTGGAAGAGGTCGCTCTTTCCACAACTCCGCCGCCACCACTCAGCTCATTCTCATTCGGGATGTAAACGTTGTTTCCCAACGCAATTTTATTTAACTCCTCACTGGGTATATCGTCTACGTCCTCAATTTTAGGAGGTGCCTCAACTGATTCTTCCTTATCAGTAAGTTTTCTAAAATAAGCAATTCATCGATTACAACCATAATTTTCTTTTAATTACACTAAGCATATTTATTACCGGTAGTAAAACGCTTGTCGGATGGAAAGTTTACCCAGCACTTTGCGAATTTGGCCACGTGATAAATTCAAACCCAGCACAGTGAACAAATCTTCCAGATCCTTTTCAAATATGTAACCACAATGTGTAGTGTCAAAATAAATAAATGATAGCAAAAGTTGTGGCTTCACAACAATCATTTTTCGGTCTGAAACGTGTTCTTTCTCTTTTTCTTTCTCCTTTTCCTTATCCTTGCCGGTAGCCGACTTTTGCTTGCGCTCGTTTGCATTCTTAGATGGCGTTTCTGTGTCTGCTTCTACATCAACGCTACGTTTTGAAGCTCTACGCTCCGATATAGTTTTGTCGCCAGCGCCATCAGCATTTGTTTTTGTGTCCGTAGAAGCTTTTGACTCCTCATCGACCTCCATGGTTTCAGCATCTGTTTTACCTTCGCCATTAGTGTCACCCTCTTTCTTATCCTTTGCAGCATCTTTGGAAGCATTGTTCTCTTCTTTATAAAGGTACATCTCTTTGTAGATATTGAAGGCGAAGTCACGCATTAACATCTCGTTGAATAATTCAGCAAAAATAGACACCTATGGAGTAACAAAGCAATAAATGTATATATTTCTTTTTATAAAATCATCACAAAGCCAGAGCTGAGCGAGAATATCTCTGAGCGAAAGAAGAGAGAATATCTCTTTGGAAGTTTATAATGCCTTATGGCCGAAAAACAACCCGGTAAAATTTCTTAGCGGCCGCCCTAGCCGAATGCGTTTGTGTATCGGAGTATCATCATTCGGAGTACGTAGGTTTGAATCTCCGTGCATGAAACACCAAAATGAAGAAAAAGTGTTTTCTAATAGGGGTTGCCCCTCGGCAGGCAATGGCAAACCTCCGAGTGTATTTCTGCAATGAAAAAGATCCTCATAAAACATATCTGGCGTTCGGAGTCGTCTTGAAACTGTAGGTTCCTCCATTTGTGGAGCAACATCAAGACGCACACCACAAGTAGGGAGACGAGCTCGGCCAAACACCTGACAGAAGCGTATGTGCCAATTATTTATTTATTCTAAAATTTCTTAGCTTTGAAAAGATAAAACGAAAATTCGTTTTGATTTGCGAGACGACCTAGGAAATTTGAGTTTCGCGCATTTGATTGGTTCTTTCATAAATTCGAACTCCTGTTCGTTGTAATGGCATAGAAAATTCTCCATAAACTAAGAAAATTGGCAGTAGTTGGTTGGATATGGTTTTGGATCGTTTCGTCTATATGAGACGGACTATGATTGATACAAACTAATTTCATTGTATACTATAATATTAACTTTTAAGCCGCCAAAAGAAGTTTTTTAATCGTTTCATCACCATCGTTATTTTCCGACTGTCTTTGACTAGTTTTTCGGTATTGTATAAAATAGTGCCAATACCTCAAAGAAGCGTTCCTTTGTATCAGCAGGCCCGTAATCCAACAGCACGGATAAGGACATAATTGAACAATCGAATTTGCCACCTTTGGCGGTTTTATTTGGATGTACCACAATGTGCTCTTTAGTTGGTAATTTGTAACGGCGAACCAATTGACCTTTCTCCTTCTCATTCAACTCTTTTGGTGTTTCCTGAAATAATCAAAATATGTTTTGCTTTCACAAAGTAAAATAAAAATGTTGGCAATAAGGATTTACCTCTGGATTTTTACTTGAATCATACTCGTCAAGTATGACAATGTCACTCATATCAACGTCAATGACATCATTCCATTCTTCTTGGTCTTCCTGTTCTTCTTCCTTAGATTTATCGTTTTCTTCGTCTTCTGCGGTTTCTTCACTTTTTGGCTCCGTTTTCTTGGTAACTGTTTCGGGTTTTTTAACGGGCTTGGTTTGATTTTTGGCCTGTTTGGTCTTGGGCTCTGCCTTCTTCGTTTCCTTATCTTCCGCCTTTTCAGTGTTTAATGCCTTTGCCAAGCGAGCCATTATGATATTGCGGGCACCTGTCAAAAAAGCGTGTGTGTAATCGGATATGGATTTACGAATTTATGGGAGTACGAATAAAATTATACCTTTAGCATTGAGATCGCGTGCAGCTAACTCATCGCGTATTTCCTGCACCTTCATCGACTTCAAATCCAATTTAGAATAATGTGTAGCTTCCGTTTGGTCATCCTGAAATCAGCATGTGTTATTAAAGCGAAGTTGAACTACATCGTCGTACACTATTTCATAATGTCTTCATTCTGCATTTTCAGTGTTTTTTTTCTAAATAATTAGTGTTAATTATATACACATAAACATATACGCACAATTGAGTATCGTCAGCAACTCTGATTTGCCGACATTATTGAACTGAATTTATTCAAAAGGATGTGAATATGAACTTTAAATTTGACGGAATCTGCGCATAATACTGAAATCCTAATTGTTAAATGGGGCGTTTGTATTGAAGATTTTCAAATGCTTAAATCAAATACTGTATTTGCAGATAGCGAATATGTTATTTGGTGTGCCATTTCGAACGGAACATAGCCAGCTTGCTTTTGGAGGTTACAAAACTATCTATGTAGTATGGACACTTTGTCCAATGTAATTAATTGAATAATAAAAAAAAAAAAATAAAATTCAATCTATGCGCTGCGCTAAAAGATTTCATTTAACGCCCACGTTATGAGCGCGTGAAAGATAATGCAATCATATGGTACGAGTATAAAAACGAAATCGACGAAACAAAAAGGCTCATCTAAACAACGGCATACATACAAACATATTAAAGAAAACTTATTCTTGTTAATAACTTAAAAATATCATTTGCATGTGTGCCTTTTGATCATCATTGTTGTCACCATCAGCGCTTATTTCTACCTCCTCTATAGTAATAACTTCCATAGAAGTGTCAGCTCCGTCTTCAGCATCCCTATCAGCAGCATTTTCGCCTACTCCGTTAGATGTGGTTTCCGCGCCACTCTCGTTATTGGTTGTTACACTTTCATCTCCAGTGGTTTTATCCGGTTCTTCTTTTGTAGCATCGGTGGCCGAAGCATCGGCAGCATCACCGTCAGCAGCGGTAGGCGAGGGATCGGCCATTTCAGCATCAGCGGCGGCGGTGCTTGCAGCAGCTGCCTTTGCAGCAGCATTTTTACGAGCGATTACACCTTCAACGGCATTCTTGTAGACGTGAGTAAGTTCTTGCCATTGAGTTGAATTCGGCATACAAGAATGAACATCAGGCAAATATATAACAACGGTTTCAATACGCGGTTGTGCGTCCTTCTTCTTGTGATCTTGACGATGATAGTGAAGCTCCACAAAGCGGTACCTATGCAAACAAATCGAACCAAAGAAACCCCAATCGAATAAATCGATTTCCAATCGCCGTTCGACATACGACCATATTATCATGAAGCCCCCGGGAATATGCAGCATCAACATTCGTATTGAAGTTTTGTTGTTAGTGTTGAGTGAGTAGTAATTGTGGTTTGACATCACGTAAAGTTGTGGGTGTTGAGGTATCACATCAAATAACAACGAGAGAAACAACAAAATTTAGAGAGGAACGCAGTTTCAATTATCCATCGGTTCCGGTTCCAGTTCCGGTTCCACGACAGGCATATTCGTGTCGGTTGTTTTATTTTGTTGTTCCACGACGATGTTGATATTTGCCGATCCGATGAGTTGAGGTGTCGTCCAGAACGCAGTTTGTTTGTGAGTTTTGGTTTGGATTATTTTTTATTGTTATTGTATATAATGAGTGCAATCACCAGTGAAATGGTGAAGCAAAGCAGACGCATTTACGAACATGGAAAAGAAAGAAAAAAATCATAAGGAATGTGGAAAATTTTTGTGCTCGTTTTTGTTTTTTGTTTTTTCTTATTTTTTTTTGTTTTGATGTTATTTAAAATTTTGAATGAAAAGGGGTAACGGGGTACACAACCGCAATAGTATTGTAATATTGACGCTAAGAAAATAAATTGAATATTTCGTTGCATAAAATGTGTGTGCACCTTGCTGTAAAGAATATTATTTTGTTAATAAAATACAAATACGTGGCATTTCTCATCCCAGTGGAGAAGTAGGGTGATACATGCCTTTTTCAACATATGAAATTATGAATGGAAAAAATTGCAGAAATGATTCAACGCAAAGTAAGCGAAAAAGTAATGTGATATGAAGATTTTCAGTATAAAAGTAGTAATAAATAGTAATGCAGAAGGTAAGTCGTAGGACGCCCACATATTACTTTCGGAGAGCTTCGCTTTGTTACAATTCTTAAACAACGCTTTATACTGCAGATATTTCTATCACATACTCTCCTCGAGTATCTCGCGTGCGTTGCTTTCTTGCATACATTTTCACATTTAATTCATTATAAGATAAAGGCAATGCACGCCCCAATTTTCCACTAGGTTGTTTCGATGATAAACACACAGTGGGTAAAAAAAATCGGAAATCTTAACATAAATAAATCTTTGTATGAAAAAATATTATAGTTATTTCACATAACATTGTATGCACCATTAGTGTAGTATAAATATACAATATATCACAATATTCCCTTTGGTTGAAATAACTACAGTGTGGATATAATAGAGCAGAGTTCGAAAAGTTGAGGCCACTAAACCTACATCGCTAAAAATTAATAAATAGATGTGAGCCGTTAATAAAATTGTTCTGCAATCAAGGAAACCCTTTTGCAGATGGGGCAGTAAATATAAAAATATTGCATAGCATTTGCTATTTTTCTTTTGATAAGATAATATCATATTTTGACTTTTAAGATAACTTTTTTATCTATTCCGTTTATACGTAAGAAAATAAAGAAGAGCCAATTTACGTTTTTCTGAATTTGGTAAAGAAGTATGGACAGTCTAGGCGCGAAAACTTTAAAGGAGTATATACGAACAGTAGAAATTTAGACGAAATACACACTACATTTTTTTCTGTTAAAATTTACGTATGACTTTCATACTCCGAGGAGGGTGCTAGATCACAAGAATGGAATTGGATTCATCCCTCTTCACTTCCAGCACTTAAAGTGTTAAGTTTCTAAATTTTTTAAATTGAAATTCCTGTCGGATAAATTTTAGGTTCGCCTAATAATAGGAGTTATGTTTTTGAACGTAACTTAGATATTTGTTTAATTTCAACAGCCCTACTATTGTTTTCGAACAAATTTTGCAAGCATTAAACATACATATATTGCTTCAATTGTCTATATAAATATTTAGTTTACATACCATTGGGTGCATTGTGATAAATCGATTCCAGTTAATGCTTTGCATGTGCGTATAGCCGTACGTATTAATACGGCAGGGTCCTTGTCAGGATTTTCACCATCGAGCGATGGACTCCAGGGGCCACCAATGGCCATAGGCTCATTTCTCCCCCTAGTACCTACGAGAAAACTAATTAATCGAGATGGATGTACTGCATTCTGTTCGTTGTCATTGTCGTCTTCTTCGAAGCATTTTTGATAAAGTTCAGTAATTGGGGGACAAGCTAGAAGCATTACTTTAGCAGAATACAAGTAATCAGCATCTGAAGGTTCTAGAACGTCATTGTTTTGTTCAAATGGAGAATCCACTATGCGATGCATTATATGAAACCGACAAGGGCGACGTAGTGAAAAAGCATTTTCCGGTGTGAAAACTTTAGGCCACAAAATGTTGGCGTGAAAAAAGTCCGATGGAATATATAGTGTTGAATAACGTTGACGTAACTCTTGTAAATCAGCTGATTTGCTGGAAAATGGAAAAGACGTAGTGACCGATTTAAGATGGCTTAAAATATATAGAAGTTACTTTTATAAATTAAAAAAAGAAACTTACTAAGCCAAAATATTTTTAGGTATTTGAATCATATATCGTCGAATTGCACGGGTGCGTCGACCTTTGACCGGCGGACGATAAGGACTGCGTTCGGCACGTTCTCCACGTTCTTTATCGCGTTCTCTCTCACGCTCACGATCTCTGTCACGTTCGCGTTCTTTTTCCCGTTCACGCTCACGCTCCCGATCACGCTCTCTGCGTTCCAAAGCGGTATCAGGCTTTCCTTCAGGGCGAGCACGATCTCTTTCATGTCCCCGCCCTATGGATGATATAGCGCGCTCGCGGCTACGTTCACTATCCGCCCGCCGACGTTTGCGATCTCTTTCATCCTAAGTAGAAATTGATTCAATTATATATGATATAATATATATTAGACCCAATTACATCTTCTCGTTCCCGTGAAAGTGGATTACGACCGCGTCGATCTCTTTCACGATCATTTCGCACATTCGAACGATCTCCACGCATGGGCGATGAATGCCTTGGTGAACGACGACGTTGTTGCATTTGCGCAAGTTGATATTCGTTCGGAGGCGGGACTGCATTATAGCCACTACCGGCTCTGCCACTATTTCCCATTAGCGACGGTAAATGTTGCGTTTGATGAGACATTGTGCTCCTTTGAGATTTAAAAGAAATTTTTTGTAATTATCCAGTTTATGGTTCACATGGAAAAATTGATCAAAAAAAGTCAAGGGGTAACCAATTGATGGGTATCGATCGCAGTGCTAATAATCTGAACGAGCGAAATGATTTTTTCTCCGTTCAAAGTTGCTAATAAAAAACATTTCAATTTATCAATTTATTCAACTTTTATCACTAAGTACACGAAAGTAAATATTCTTAGAGGTCATAGCTCAATTCCATTTACACAAGGTAAGATATTTAAACTATATTTTCCATAAAGCTCGGTAAATATTAATTTAAATATAATATTATATATTGTTAATAAAAATGTATGCATGTTTGCGTAACGAAATGAAGCCATAATTGACTCTATTGAAATGTAGCGATAATTACATTTTGTTTATAAGGCGTTAAAGGGTTGCTGACTTAATATTGCAGCATTTAAATATTTACTAATATATTACGGAGAAATTTATATACACTTCCCAGAAAAAGTATCCCTACACAAAGAAATGAAAGCAACATATTAAGAAATTCTTCAAAGGAAATCTAAAACATTTAAACTTTTATGAAAAATGTTTAATCAGTAATTTTTCTACAATTTCTATAAATTTTTTCCTAAGTACATTTTAAAAAATTAAATTTTACAAAACAAAAACTTCACTTAAACGAAGCAGAAAAAGTTTCCGTACACATGAAAACAGGGATTCCCCGCAGCATAGATGACTAGATGTGAAACTCTTTTTCTCGTGAGAGCGCTGAAAAATGTGCATTTTTTATAACATTTTCCAATATTGCCACACCGGTAGAAACATGAATTGGGTATTTTTGAACCAAAGGTCTGGAATTTTTAGTTTCCACACCATCATTGAGGTTAGTATTTAGTGTGCGGTTGCCCAATAACCTTATATCACTCGTAAACAGCTACATATACTAAAAATAAGCACAATCCGTATGAAATATGTACGTAAATAAGCAAAAAATTTAAAAATTTATATGTAAATGAAATTATTTAAAACTGAAATACAAAAGTAATTTAATAATAATAAAGTAATGAACGCGAAAAACATAAGTTATAATTAAAAACATGACTTATTGCGATTTTTTAATATAACACAGAAATTGGGTAACAAAAAAAAATTCTCAAACAACGAACAGAATAAGTTAAAGCAGATTACCTTTAATTTTTGTAAAATATCTTAAACAGAAATTCAGTTCCCTTACCTACGCTTTTCAACCATAGAATATTTACGTATATACAAATTTACATAAACCAACACACAGTTTTCAATAAAATTACATTATGTACATAAGACTAATTAAAAGTAGAATTCGAAAAGAATATAACGAGCTTTGGATTCTACAAACTCACTTAAATTCAAATTATTACATTTCAATTGAATTAATTTTAAGACAAATAATTATAAACATTTTAACACGTCATTTCTCCATTAAGCAAAAACGAACTGTTTTCGTCTGTTATTTTTGGCGCGTTTCTTCTGGCAGCCTGCCATTTCGCCTATCAGCTGTTCAAAATCCCATAATGTGTGAGTGCTGCCAAGTTTTGAACCGTCCTCATGGGCGCGCTCTCTCTCAAAATGAATAAGTTTCACATCTAGTTATCTATGCCCCGCAGTATGCAGTGGCATATTCATACCCAATAACGGTTTTATTTTAGTTTGTAATTGACTTTGCTGTGACTACATACATTACTTTGGAGTTATTTTAAAGTTTTTGTGTACAAGAAATATCGATGGCTCTCAAAACTAAGGAAATTAGTGTTGGCGAGAGAAAATTTATTCTGAAATTTACAAATGAAGGCAAATTTTTCCACGAAATTGGGCAAATCATAGAAGGAAGTCACTCTTCTGTACAGTATGCTGTTCAAACCATAGATAATAAGATGTGAAACTTCTTCATTTAGAGAGAGGGCTCGCCCATGAGGACGTTTAAAAACTTGGCAGCACTCACACATTATGGGATTTTGAACAGCTGATAGGCGAAATGGCAGGCTGCCAGAAGAAACGCGCCAAAAATAACAGACGAAAACAGTTCGTTTTTGCTTAATGGAGAAATGACATGTTGAAATGCTTATAATTATTTGTCTTAAAATTAATTCAATTGAAATGTAATAATTTGAATTGAAGTGAGTTTGTAGAATCCAAAGCTCGTTACATCCTTTTCGACTTTTACTTTTAATTAGTCTTATGTACATAATGTAATTTTATTGAAAGCTGTGTGTTGGTTTATGTAAATTTGTATATACGTAAATATTCTATGGTTGAAAAGCGTAGGTAAGGGAACTGAATTTGTGTTTGAGATATTTACGCGTTCATTACTTTATTATTATTAAATTACTTTTGTATTTCAGTTTTAAATAATTTCATTTACATATAAATTTTTAAATTTTTTGCTTATTTATGTACATATTTCATACGGATTGTGCTTATTTTTAGTATATATAGGTGTTTACGAGTGATATAAGGCTATTGGGCAACCGCACACTAAATACTAACCTCATTGGTGGTGTGGAAACTAAAAATTCCAGACCTTTGGTTCAAAAATACCCAATTCATGTTTCTACCGGTGTGACAATATTGGAAAATGTTATAAAAAATTCACATTTTTCAGCGCTCTCACGAGAAAAAGAGTTTCACATCTAGTCATCTATGGCAACTGGTTCAATTGAGTCAAAGCTCCGTTCTGGTTGACCTAGCAAGCTGATCGTACGTGAAAAACGAACCATATTGCAATCAGTGAAAAATAATCTTCGAATTACGGCTTCTCAAATATGAAAAAACGTAGAAAACCGTACATATCCGTATTAAACAGAAAAAAAGCATGGATTTTGCAAACGAATATGTTAGCAACACTTCAAAATTTTAGGAACGTAAATATTGCATATTTGACATTAAAGGAAAAAAACTAGTGTGGTGTAAGACCGGTACTGCGTTCGAAAAAGAAAATTTTGTACCAACTGTGAAGCATGGCAGGGGAGGTGCGATAGTCTGGGGGTCTTTGGCACCACAAGGAGTTGCCAACTTGTTTTTATAGAGTCAACAATGGATAAATCTTCTTATTTAAATATTTTAAAGACTAGCATGATGCAAAGCGTTCAAAAGTTGGACCTTGGTGATGATTTCTGGCTTCAGCATGATAATGATCCCAAGCATTCGCCATATAATGTTAAGCTCTGGTTGCTGCATGACACAAATCACCAATTGAGTATCCCGCCCCAATCCCTAGACCTATATCCCATTGAGCATTTGTGGATTTACTGGAGCGCAGGATCCGTCAGTACAGTATGACCTCCAATGAAATACTTAAAAACGTATTTATTGACGAATACTATGCCACATCGACTTGCGGAGGCCCTCAAGCGGAAAGGTTATCCCCCAAGTTACTAATTTATTTTAAAATATGAATACTTTTACCGTATTTTGCAATGTACGAATACTTTTTCTGCTGCCTTGAAGTGAAGTTTGTTTTGTTTTCGTTTTGTGAAATTTAATTTTTAAAGAAATGGAAATTTTAATTTTTAATGTAAGGAAAAAATGTATAGAAATTGTAGAAAAATTACTAACTAAACATTTCTCATCAAGGTTAAAAATGTTTTGGCAAAACTTTCCTTTACTACCACGATATATTTAAATGGGGGGCGAAGAGGGAGGGGGCGTGGCCCCACCCACCACGCCCATTAGAAAGAGCAAGGTTGTACCATTATAACTGTGAAAGTCCCAACCTTCTAGTGCCCCTATAGAACCCCCAGGAGATGTTTAAAAATTAGGTTTTTTCCGACCGCATTTGCAGTTTGTACTGAAATACAGTTGAAGAGAAGAGTATACAGCAGTCGTCAACCCAGCAAGCATTTAACTTAGATTTTATATTTCACAGCACTTATGAAAACGTTGTTTTATCGTAAAAGTTATGAGTGCCGATGGCGAAAATTTAGGTCAAAAATTGTCCGATTTTGCATTGTTTCACTATTTATAAAAATTTTTTTTTTGTAAAAATATTTGTTTTTGTAATATACATGTATATTTGAAATCAAAAAAGCGCAGCAGGTGAAAATTTGGACTAAAAATCGCGCGATTTTTATTCCAATTTTTCAGTATTTGTAAAAATATTTGCTTTTGTAATATATATGTATATATAATAAAAGAATTGTTCCCTTTTGGTTGACTGGGTTTTTCTTATTTCGCTTTGTTCTTCTCTCTCTCATCGTTCGTTTGACAGTTCACTCCTCAAATTTATTCTGCACGGTATTACAAACGGTTAGAAGATCATTTGTAATAATAGAATTTTAATAGAATTTGGACTATTATTTAGTAAAAATAGCTTTAAATCGAATCTTAATGTAATAAAGAATGTTTATAAGTGACTTTGTTACTTTTCTGTGTTTGTATTTAAGTGAAATAAGCGTCTGTAATAGGGCATTTTTTCAAGCTTATGAAAAAAAGATGAATTTTTAACGTTAAAAATTGCTATGAATTCTTAATTTTAATTTATAAAAAGTAATATAAATCAAAAGGCTGATATAGTGACTACATTTGCGTGTTATAATTTTTAAATTCGGTCCACGCACTTAGACATTATAAGCAAATATATCGTGGTAGAAAAGGAAAGCACAGCCAATGTTTTAGCTTTTTTTAACGATCCATTACTTAATATGTTGCTTTTATTTCTTTGTGTACGGATACTTTTTCTGATAAGTGTATATAGGTACATATACATATGTTTATGTGTGGGCTTGGCTTTGTAGTGCAGACATATTTGAGACCACATTTTAGACAACAGATAAACCAGCAAATCAATATATTAGAATCCTGTTTTATAAGAACAGTGCCGCAGGCGAAACTTTGGAATAAAAACTCGCGTGATTTTTTATTCCAGATTTTCACTATAAAATAATGTTTTATCAGAGATATACGGGGAAAACAATATATTAATGTAATTGACAAGAACTTTACAATATGAAATCCAATTTTTCTTTTTGTTATTTTGATTTAGTTTAACATTCGGTTTGATCCAAGTGGTAAAAGTGATCGGAGAAAAGAACATTTAAAACAGCAACGTTATAAAACTGTTTTTTTTTTTGTTAATATCTTTTGTAAAAATAATCATTCCTCCCCTTGACTTTTTTGATCAATTTTTCCATGCGCCCCATAAATTCGATTTTTTTCATACATACTTTTTATTATAAATCATTTGCTTACCCCATTAGTTGAATCAATGTTGCATTCCATTTGAATTGTCCAGTTGTAGAATAAGTAGCTTCGAACACGACGCGGTCACCCAACTTCGGGATTACGCCCTTACATGCATTGCGGTAGAAGAAGACTTCATCGTTTATAAGCCCACAATCATTATTGATTTTAGTTACGGTGCCTATTGAATTGGTCATTGTTTGGCCACCATTATTGGGTTGTTGAAAAGCAACGGGATTCAATGTATTCGACCGTTGCTGGGGATAAGATACGGAGGGTGCGGCGCCACTTTGCGAAAAAATGGCCGAATGGCCAAACGCAGATTGAGAAGCCGCATGTTGCTGCATAAACATTCCACCCTGTCCAGCGTCCTGATAGAATCCGCCTTTACGCTGCCAAGGCTGATTTTGCTGCCCACCAAATGACATACTTTTTGTCACACAAAATTATTATATGCACAAAAAATCGGCTTTTTCTAAGAAAGAGATTTCACGATTACACACTTTGAAGTAATGCTGAAAAATTTATTTGTCAAATGCTAAGATTTTACAGAGTTGTATTAATCAAATAGCAGTGATGTATTTGTACTTTTTATCTATAATAAAACGTTTAGCATGATGGGATGCCCTCGTGTAACATAAGTGTATTTCAGTACTTTTTCATTTTTTTGTTCAATAAGAGGATATAATAAATTTTTGCTCCATTAATAAATATTTAATAAAGCACGAAAAATTTATTTTTTGTAGAAATTACGCTTACAAAAATATTTTACCAACGAAGTATCGGATTTATCATATAAAACAAATATTTTTTTGATGGAAAATTTTTGTCTCAAGTATTTACAATATTTTCATTTTACTTCATTTAATTAGTACTTTTGTTTATATTTTCCCTAATATTACAAAGGAATTTATTACCGATAGTCTTAAATCGATAATATATCAATAAATATTAAATATATTTATGACGAGACCAACATTCATTTTAAGACAGGTTGGATGTGGGAACTTTTTTATTTGAGCCAATATGGGAAAATGAGCAGCATTGCACTGCATACTTTATCGGCCGACAATTTAGTCGGTCTCTCTTTGCTAACGATTGACACTGCTTAATCAGCAAGGCGCTCCTCTACGTGCGAAATATGGAAATGAGTGCTCCAGAGGATATTTTTTTCAACACTTGAGATTTTTCCGCTTAGTCTTATCTCGACGACTGTCTGAAAAAAAATAGAAAATCAGCAAACTGTGCCACATACTAACAACAAATCCAAGGTCAATGAAAATTTGGGATTTGTGCCCGCACTGCGCCAAAAACCATGGATGGAAATTCTGCTCCGCTTAAGGCTTTTCGCACTAGGCCTCTTATTTTCGCCAAGCGTTAGCAAGTGGCGAATAGATGAAGCAACTGGTATAAATGAACATATATTGGCAACGCGGGAATAGAGCTGCCTGAAATTACATGGTTTGTAAGGTCGTGAGTTATACCAGTCAAATGAGGTCAACAATACCAGCTAGCGGCGAATCTTGCTCAATAACTTTAGGCCTCTTCTATTCGCTATTTCCCCTCTGGCTATCCTATGCTCGATTAACTTGAAAAATTTGCGTGCAAAAGCAACAATAAAGTCATCGAGTAACTCACGCTTAACTCAAAATTAAAAAGCGCGATTTCCCATACAAAATTTCTCTCCCAACATCTAAGATTATAAAATAATCCTAAATAATAACGATACTTTCCGACATAGAGCCCTGTGTTTTCTGTGTTATCGATAATTATTATTACGAATGTAAGGAGAAACATCAAAATAAAAACTACATGAAATAGATGCCGGCAAAGAAAGCAGGTCCGTAAATATAATTCAAATACAATTTTTGTTAAATATTATTAAGAAGGGATTCATTTTACAGAAAAAAGCGTGTGTCCATAAATGTTTTGTCCTCTTATTACTTATTATAAAATGTAATATAGAATATCCCATGCGCATTCCTGCCATAATTTTTTGCAACCTCAGTAAACGTCGCATACGGATTTTCTCCAACTGTTTATTATTAGCAGCCAATTAATTGTGCAATTAACTTAGCTATTCCCTCTCCTTATATTTTCTTAATATCGTTAATAATAATTAAAGAAACCAAAAACACCGAAATATTCCACCAAAATAATTTCTATGAAGAAAAACCTCTCAAAGCAGTATTGAAAGCTGATTGCCAATTTTGTAGGTAATCTGCCATATGTGAACGGGTAGATTAATTTGGTGGATTTATAGGTGATTTATATGGTTCATAGACCTTATACATCATAAAACTGGTAAAACTCACTATAGGCGCCTTCTATTCGCCACTTTTCTGCGTCAGCGTTGCCAATATATGTATGTTCATTTATACCACTTGCCAATTTTTGGCGAAAAAAAGGTCTATACTTGCTTTTGAGAGAGGATTGTTGCTTTCGCTTTTGATTTTTATTACTCCGTAGGGATAGTTAATTTGTTATCTATGGTTAATTTTTTTACCTTACAAGCCTACGAGAATTATCATATTGATATAAATTTTTCAAAATGGCCTTTGCATTTCTAAAACAAGAATGATAAAATTCATTGCATTCTGTACTTTGTGCCTCTAATATGTATATATAGGGTTGAAAATTCTTAAGCGTTTTTAAGAGAAATTATTTTACGTGGGAAGGATGCGCGAACACAACAATTGCCTGTTAAATAAAATGCGAGCGCGTTCGGTGGTAACTTCACAAGTGATTTATTTATTTCTAAATTCGAGTTTTTATAGTGTCTTAGCCTAACGGATTGAGTTCAAATTTATGTAATTACAGTAAATATGTATTGCTCTGTTACGTTTATGTAATATAGGTGTTTATACATATATAGTGATATTTTTAAATTCATATACGAAAATTGAACAGTATTTTAGAAAACAGTAAGCTTAATATTGAAACGTTATGAGAAATTATGGAATTTAACAAATTATTATAATAATGATTAAAATTAAATTAAATATATAAAATTAAATTAAAAATTAAAATTCTAAGCCATTTGGCGTAACACCGGCCACCTTGAAAGGCTCATGGTCCTTCAACGTCTGATGGCAGTACGGCGAGCTTGTGAACGGGGCGTTTAATTACGCCCGCTTTGGTTGCCACGTCTGCTACGCGGACTTTGCCGTCTTGCCCTGTTACGATTGCGGCGACGCGGCCGAGCACCCATTGCTGCGGTGGTGTGTTGTCTTCCTGAACCAGGACGAGGTCGTTCAGCTCGAGGTTGCGTTTCGGATGCAACCACTTGTTCCTCTGTTGAAGACCCAACAGGTAGTTCCTGGACCACAGTCGCCAAAACTGTTGCTTGAGACAACAGACAAGTTGCCATCTGTCGCAGCAACGCATTGGGTCCATCGATACTTGGGCTGGTGGCAGCGCTCGAAGGGGGCACCCAACTAATAGGTGCGCTGGTGTTAGGGCCTCTCCATCGTTCGGGTCCTGACTCAGTGGTACCAGGGGTCGCGAGTTGAGTACGGCCTCGACCTCGACGAGCAGCGTCTGTAGTTCTTCGGCGGTGAGCAGCGCGTTGCCGATTGCGCGCACGAGAAGGTGTTTGGCGGACTTCACTGCCGCCTCCCATAACCCGCCGAAGTGCGGTGCCCTGGGTGGTATAAAGGCGAAGGTGAATCCTTCGTCCATTGCGTATTTCTGTACTTCCGGTTGTTGGGCCTCGAAAGCATCCCTCAGCTCGCGAAGCTTGCGATCGGCGCCGACGAAGTTGGTGGCGTTGTCGCTGTATATTTTCCGCGGCATTCCTCGGCGTCCAATGAACCTTTTTAGGGCGAAAATAAAACAATTAGAAGACAAGTCTGTTACTAGTTCTAAATGTACTGCCTTTGAAGTGAAACAAACGAACACTGCGATATATGTTTTTACTGGGGGTCTACCACGTATTTTCAATGTAGTATATACGGGACCACAAAAATCTACTCCACATATTAGAAAGGGTCGTAGTGCACGAAGCCTATCGGCAGGCAAATTTCCCATTATTTGGGATTGCAGCTTCGGCTTATAATGAAAGCAGTGTGTGCAGTTTCGAACGGTACGACTACAAGCTTCTCGAGCATTGACCAGCCAAATGCGGTCTCGGAGAAGCGCTACCAATGCCTTTGCTCCAGCATGGTGATTTCGAAAATGTAGGTACCGTAAGTATGTGGTAACGAAGTGCGAGTTCTTGCTTAAGAGCAGTGGGAACTTGGCATCATATGGGAGAGGCGCATTTAATAGGCGGCCTCCTACTCGGAGTAAATTAAACGACAGCGACAATTCCGAGTAGTTGTGCAAAAATGGATTAAGTTTTTGCAAACTTGAGGGTAGGGTGGTACCTTTGGTGAGTTTCATAATTTCTTCACCATATTCAACATGTTGAACCACCTGAATGACTTTGAGGAAACTTAATTTAATATCCTCAGCCGTCAGCATTTGTGTGAATGTCGCAGATGGGTTTCTAATGCGTTTTATCCATCTTAATATGTAAGCGACAATACGAAGCAGTTTTTGATGAGAAGATACTCTTTTGGTGAGTTCCATAATTGGATGCGATTCATTTGCTTGAACAACTAAAACTGTTGCGTTCCGTTTCTTCTCTAATGCTTCGTCTCCTGGAGAGAGCTGGAAGTGGGTGTTTGTTGGCCATAACGCAGGGTCTTCTAGGAGGAACTGTGGACCGCTAAACCAGATAGAATTATTCAATTCGTCCACGTTACAACCCCGAGACACTTGATCCGCGGGATTTTGCTTAGTTGGCACATGTCGCCAAGTAGCTTTATCCGTCAACTCTTGGATTTCGGACACTCTGTTTGCAACAAAGGTCTGTAGTACAGATGGATGCGTTTTGATCCAATGCAAAACAATTTCGGAGTCTGTCCAGAAGTTTATATTTTCAATTGGCCGACTCAACATTGTCGCTATTCGTGACCATAATTTGGCCAGCAAGTGGGCTGCCGAGAGCTCTAGACGCGGAAGAGATTTAGTCTTCAGCGGAGCCACTCTAGACTTTGCAGTAAGCAGCGTACATTTCGTTCCACCAGCCGAATGGCTACGTATGTATATACAGCAGCCATACGCTCGTATTGAGGCGTCGGCAAAGCCATGAATTTGGCAGCTTGCACTCGACTCGGTGTGTACAAACCGAGGAATGCTTATTGATGGTAGCTGCAGTAGATTGGCTTTGAAATTTTCCCAGCTGGTGTCGAGGTGCAATGGAATCGACTCATCCCAATCTAGTTTTTGCAGCCAAAGCTCTTGCAATAAGATTTTTGCTTTGGTAACTAGTGGGGCAAGTAAACCAAGAGGATCGAAAAGACGAGCCGAAACTGATAATATGTTTCGCTTAGTGGCTCGTAAACTGGTACAGTTGTCATTTAAGACAAACCGAAACAAATCTTCCTTCGGCAACCAATGGATTCCAAGTGTTTTTGTGGAGTCTGTGTGATTGAAGTTTAAGGCCTTCTCAGAACTCTCACAATCGAAAAATGATGGGTGATTTGAAAACCACTTAGATAAATTGAATCCTGCCGAGTTTAATATTTTAACTACCTCACTTCTAATAAGATCTAGAGATTCGAAATTATCGGATCCTGTAAGCAGGTCGTCTACATAAAAATCTCCTTTTATTGCCTTTGAGCCGAGTGGATACATATGTGTATTGGCATCGCTGAGCATTTGTAAACACCGTGTAGCGAGAAATGGAGCAGGCGCAGTGCCGTATGTTACGGTGTTAAGTCGAAAGATTTGAAGTGGCTCAGATGGATGCCGTCTCCACACTACAAGCTGAAAGTTTTTGTCTTCTTCGTGCATTTGAATTTGGCGGTACATTTTAGTAATGTCCGCCGTAAATGCATATTTATGCAAACGAAAACGAAGAAGTGTTGAATACAGCTCTTCTTGAATGGTCGGCCCAACCATCAAGATTTCATTCAACGCAATTTGAGAAGAGGTACGACTTGATGCGTCGAAAACAACACGTAATTTAGTCGTCGTACTTTCAGGCCGAAGAACGCATTGATGCGGAATGAAGTAGTGTGGCTCACTCGGGATCTTATTATTTGTTGGGCTCATGTTACCCAATTCGATGTATTCATTCATGAAGTCCAGATACATTTGACGAAGTTCTGGATCTTTCAAGGTCTTTCTCTCCAGGGCCTGAAACCGCCGAGACGCGGTTTCATAGGAATTACCGAGTAACTTACGGTCATCTTTGAAAGGCAGTCTTACTTGAAGCCTTCCTGAAGGCAAAACTTTAGTGGTTTTTACGAAAAATTTTTCACACTCTATTTGCTCAGGTGTGAATTTTGTCGAACTAGCCCCTGAAGGTATTTCTTCCATCGCCCAGAACCTTTGGACAATGGAATCTATATTTGCTAGATCTTGTTCAGTATGGCATAATGTGCTACTGACTGTGGGAGGAGGACGTTGGTTGGAGGCGTATTTGCCAGACACAACCCAGCCTAAAAGTGTCTTTTGCAATGTTGGGTGATTGGAGCTGGCCTTGATCTGGCCTACAGCTAAAAGCTCGAAAAATGTTTCAGCACCTAACAAAAGATCTACCTTTTGAGCCTTATAAAATTCTGGGTCCGCTAAGCTAATGTTTTTAGGAATTTTCCAGCCATTAATATTTACGTTACGATCTGGATGGCTGGCTGAAATGGATCGCATTATCCAAAACTGTGCCGAAAACTCATAATTATTGACCCGCGATTTTACAAACGTATTTAATTTCGTCCTTACTTTTTTGGTTGCATTTCCGATGCCGATAATATTTAAGGTCGTACTTTCGCGACGAATTCGTAATTTCTGCGCCAAATCCTCTGTCATGAAATTCACCTGAGATCCAGAATCCAGCAAGGCTCGTGCAGCAAGGTACTCTCCGGAGCTACCTTTTACGTTGACTACGGCTGTAGCCAACATAACCCGATCTGGCGTACTCGTCGTGTGCATGGCATGCGAGGTCGAAAGTTGTGGTGCAGTTGCAAAGGATACAGGGTACTGGTGCAGCAACGTGTGATGCGAACGGTTGCAAACACGACACCGATCCGCTTTGCACTTTGAAACTGAGTGCCCCTTTCGCAAACAATTTATGCATAAGGGGACTGATTTAGCAAACTCAAATCGCTGCTGAGCAGAGAGAGTTTTAAAAGTAGGACACGCGGGTATACTATGATCATTTGATTTACAGTGCGGACACACCGGCTGTTTTATATTTGAAGTCACTAAGGCAGCTTTCGTCCTTCCCGCATGAAGGTGGGGTTTCTGAATGCTGTGACTGCTTGACGGCTTGAGCCTCGACGTTGAGGCTTCATCGGCAGATAAATGTTGGTAGCGTTTATTTAATGCTGCCTCACACTCACGCCATAATGGCAGCTTATCATAATCCAACTGTTCCTCCCACTTTGACCGAGTAACGGTGTCGACTTTTGACATTACCAGATGAATTATGATAGCGTTTGTGATGTTTTTCTCGTCACCTAACGACAGCAACGAGTCGTAAACAGCCGACACTGTATCAATCATTGTGCGCAATGAAAGCGCAGATGGCTTTGGGATAGTTGGCAGTTCAAAAAGTTTGGAAATTGTGTCGAAAAATATTAAGCATTTATTGTCATAAACTTTTTTGAGACTAGCCAACGCCTTCGAATAATTTTCGTCCGACATTTGGAAGGCCTTTACCGTTCCCAAAGCTTCACCAGACAGACAGTTAACCAAGTGATTAAATTTCTCAATGTCTGGGATTGTAGGATCGTTGTGCACCAAACTCTCGAACAGACTCATAAAATTTTTAAATTCTGAATATTCCCCTTTAAATTTCGGTAGCAACATTTTCGGTAGTCGCGAGCTGTGAGGTGCAACAAAGGATGTTTCGGCTATTGACGATTTATTTCTCGCCAGAATAGATTTTATAACGGACTTAGTTTCCACTATTAGGTCCTCTAACTCCCCACGGGCTATGTCTTCCTCGTCGATTTCTTCAATTTTCGACTGGCACTTCATAAGCTTATCGCTATAAGAGTTCAAAATGTCCAGTCGACACTCCAATTCAATTGGATCTAACGACATTGTTTTATCGAGGAGACCCGTTTTTATGCGCACTATACTATTTTTCGCAACAGTTCGCTGGCGCTTTAGTGATTTCAATTCCATAATCTCCTTACTTGGAGAGAGACTTGGAACTGCTGTCTTTGGCTTGCTCATTTTGAGTTAAATTATTTAAACTCCCGAAAAATTTGCTCAATGTCCACAGAAACGAAAAAATTTCTGTGAGAGTTTGTGGCTGAAAAAACGAAAACGAAAAGATGGCTGAATAGCCTGCACAAATCTCAATCAGAAAAACGAAAAATAGCTGTTGGACAAGGCTGTGGTCAGGCCACGAAAGGATGAGCAAGCACAGTAGCACAACACTACGAAAATTGTTCAACAGATTTGCGAAAAATCGATTTTTGTTTAAATTATTTCCTTGTAAATAATCCGTATTTACGAAAAATTTATTTAACTTTATAATAATTTTAATTTAATTGAACTTATTGTTCGAAAAAAAGGTCTTCAATTTCTTTAATTTTGTTTTTTAAATTTATTGACGATTTCGCATTTAAGGTCACACCCTTTATTATCAAATCCCAACGTACCCTTGTTTCACTTTCGCGGAGTTTTATATACGTATATTTGTATAGATAATTGTATATATGGTACATGTACACATATGGGAGTGTGTACATATATGTATGTATATATATGCAAGAAAGTGAAAAGGGGATGCAAAAAATTGAGAGTGTTTATCAACAACAACCACAACTTTCAATTTATTGCACTTGTTACCTGTATAGGCTTATTGCAAGCCTTGACTTTCCTTTTGCAAGGGATGCAGGTGCAGGTCATTCCTGGCGGCGACAGAACCAGCGGTAGGGATTGCAGCGACAGCGGGCGATGACGGCAGCAGCAGTGACCAGAGTAGCAGCGACGGTTACAGTGATGAGAGCAGCGGCGAGTATGGCAATAACTGCGAGAACTGTGACAGCGGACAGTGATATATACACGAGGGCGACGAAATATCACTGTGACCGTTTATATAAGCACCGCACTGTTTCAGCTTTGCACTGTGTATTGTAGTTTATTCTTTTTTATTTATTATATATATTTTTTTTTTTTTAACTTTTTTGGCAATAAATATTTTATTGTTGTTAAATAATTTTTTTGTTTTTTTTTTTTAAATAATTTTAACGTTTTTTTTTTTTTTTTGGTTTTTGGGGGCTCACTTGTCACTGTGCACTTTTTGTATATGCATATACATATGTATGTACATATATTAGTTTTGCTGTCTTTTTTGTTATTTTTTTTAATTTTTTGTTTGCGAGACGACTTTTTGTTTTGCTTGTGAACGGACCGCGCAGGCAATTGTTGTTACTAATTAAAGCACTTATCGTTTTTATATGTTTATTGTTTTGTGTATTTCGAAATAATTTCCGATTATGTTCACCAATTTATTATTATTTTTTTTTGTATTTGGAATTACTTCCCTTAATAGTTTGCTTATGTTCAAAGTATATTCTGCCTCACGCATCAGGTCCCTGCTCGGGCGCCATGAAAATTCTTAAGCGTTTTTAAGAGAAATTATTTTACGTGGGAAGGATGCGCGAACACAACAATTGCCTGTTAAATAAAATGCGAGCGCGTTCGGTGGTAACTTCACAAGTGATTTATTTATTTCTAAATTCGAGTTTTTATAGTGTCTTAGCCTAACGGATTGAGTTCAAATTTATGTAATTACAGTAAATATGTATTGCTCTGTTACGTTTATGTAATATAGGTGTTTATACATATATAGTGATATTTTTAAATTCATATACGAAAATTGAACAGTATTTTAGAAAACAGTAAGCTTAATATTGAAACGTTATGAGAAATTATGGAATTTAACAAATTATTATAATAATGATTAAAATTAAATTAAATATATAAAATTAAATTAAAAATTAAAATTCTAAGCCATTTGGCGTAACAAGGGTTTTTCAATAAGGGCGGGTAGAAGTTGAAATGAAATAAAATGGAGTTTGCTGTGTGGCACGTAGCGCCGTCCTGCTGGAACCACATGTCGTCTAGGTCCATATGGTTCAATATGGGCCATAAGAAATTGGAAGGGCCACCACGTCTACCGAAAAATGGGCCAGGGCGCGCAACGTTTGCGTTAATGAACACTCATTTTGATAATAAAGTTTTATCATTTGAACGTGCTGTTTAATCGTGTAACTTGCCATGATGATTTGGCATAAACAACTGAATAATAAACAAAAGACTTGACAGATGTCACCAAAACAAAATGGCTGTCACAGGGCGCCAAAATCGACCCGCGCCAATTGAAAAACCCTTTATAAGTATATATGTGCGTAAGTATATGCATACATAATGTGTAATAATATGTTTGGCGGGACGATTGTATGATTTCCGTTTTTCAATTTCCGTCTCGATACGAACGTTAATCTATGTACAAGGCGAATTTGTAAATTAATAAATACACCTTGTGTATGTATGTATATACATAAATATGCATGCCGATCTAAAGGAGATAAATTTTTTTGTTAATAATAATTTTTTCATATCACATACATATACATACATGCATACTTATGTTTATATGTGAATGTTTAAAAATAACTTTGAACGTTTTTTTTATATGACATTTAAAATTAAAAATTAATATCGCTAACAATAATTATAAAGTGTATTGAAAATTCTTAGTAATGCTTTCATTAAATGGAAAACATTCTCAAGATGGCGGCCGTCCCGTTACAACCAGTACTATATTTACATATCTAAATTACATCCATGAAGTAAATAAAATTTATTTTAGCTGAAAATCAGGATGAGACCGTTCTCGAGAGAGTTGCATTCGCGTGCTCATTTCTTTTATTTTTAGCATTTTTTCCGTTTTCACTTCTCTATTGTTTAGTCACAATGATGGAATTTAAACGCGCAGTTGTATTTCGGTTAGGACGTTTAAGGTGAGTTTCTGTGAAAAATAACATAAAAAAAGTAAATTATTCACAATACATATGTATGTGCATTCATAATATGCACATGCATGCAGAAAGGGTGGTCCACGCGGTCCGGGAATATTTTTCATTTTACCTTGCATCGATGAGTACCAAAGTGTTGATTTACGTACGATAGCATTCAATGTGCCCCCCCAAGAGGTACTCACAAAGGATTCAGTGACAGTAGCATTGGATGCCGTTATCTATTATAGAATACAGGATCCGCTGAGAGCAATTATTCAAGTAGCAAATGTTGAAGCATCTACCATGCTACTAGTACAGACGACTTTACGAAATGTTGCGGGTACAAAAATGTTAATGGAGCTATTGGCTGAGAAAGATGCCATTTCGAACGCCATTGAAAACATATTGGACGAAGCAACCGATCCTTGGGGCGTTAAAGTAGAACTTGTAGAAATGTAAGTAAATTGCCGATTATACTACATAACCTTTAAGTTTTTGTTTGTCTATTTTAGCAAAGACGTGCGCCTACCGCTATCTCTGCAACGAGCTATGGCCGCGGAAGCGGAAGCCACTCGTGAGGCTAAGGCGAAGGTTGTAGCGGCCGAAGGTGAATTTAGCGCTTCGAAAACACTGAAACAGGCTTCGGATATAATTGGAGTGAACCCAATTGCACTGCAAGTAATTAAATACAAAATAAATTAAATTGAAAAGCAATTTCAAGTACAAATCTTTGTTTAGTTGAGATATTTGCAAACTATGAATACAATAGCCGCTGAACGTAATACAACCATTATATTTCCGTTTCCAATTGAGCTGATGGATGTTTAAAATTGCATATGTATGTACAAGTATGTGTGTAGTAGTGTAATAATGAGATATATAAATTGTTTTGTTAATTCGAACCGACTGTCATTTCACGAAAGCAAAAATAATTATAAAGAGATAATCCACCTGTATATTTCACGGCTACTAGTTGCATGACGTACGACATACGGATTAACAGGAAGAGGTAGGATTGTTAAGAAATTTTTAAACTTATATTGAGAATTGTGAAGTTGGTTGTGGTTAATCTGTTATGTCATAGGATGAAACAGTAATCAAATCGATGTTCGTAAATTTATATAAATGCTCCTTATAGGATTGGCAGAATTAGTATTTTCTTATGTACGAATTTTCCTTCTACCATGGCTGTTTCCAGTTTTGGTGCAAGAAAAACGTCGCCAGGTGCACGCGGCTGTCAATATATGTTGGTAACATGTGTGGCAACCAAGACACATTGAACAAGCAGTAGCAGTAGCAGGTCATTTGATTTTTTCCTATTTATTTGGCCCCTAAAATGTCAAATTATGTTTAATTTACTTGAAACCATTGTACAGACACATAAGTTAAAACACTCTCAATTGGTTGTCAAAAAATGCTTACAGCTGAGATCAACTGATTTGAAAACGCTCATTTCGGTAAGATGGTTGCATAAAAAATGATTGAATTTTATAGAAAATCGTATCAAAAAGTAAAAAAAATGTCGTACAAATTCAGATATTTCTCAGTAAAAAGCAATTTTTGTTATTGTAAATTTTCCAAGTCCATTTTTATGTATTTTTTGTTGATATTCTATTATTTTCAATATTTCGTAAATGTTTACTGCCAATATGCTCAACCAAAACGACCAAGCACCCCCACCAACACACATCTGGGTGCCTATCAAACTTACACCTAGGTGTCTGTCAAAAAAATAAGTAGAAGAAGAGTGTTTTTACTCGTAACTTTGTACAATGTTCTAAACTGTCAATCTGTGTGTATAGATTTTGACGTTATAGGGACCAAACTCAAAAACAAAAGACTTGTGTTTACTCCGCGTTCAAGAGTCAAATTTTGTTCCTGTTTTTAGCATACCAATTAATAAAAATCGTCTGTAAATATTGAACCATGCCCTAACGCTTAGAAATGGCTGCTCGGTAAAACTTTGGCCCCTATTATGAGCAACATTCGATCTTCGACTGTAGTCGAAAGTGCTGATCGAACGAATTTTCATTTGGTATTATGGTGCTCATTCGTTGAAGAATAGGACTATTGTGAATTTCGATCGCTCGACGCATTTACAATAGATAATTTTTTCTCAGCTGATACAGCAAATCAAAATAAAAGAAAAACCGATTGTGTTGGAATTCTTTGCTAACATTATTTTTAAAAGGTAAAAAAAGTATTTTTTGTGAAAATGAGTACAACGGAGTTGTGGTTCGACGATTCATCGGACGATGAAATATTAGTGGAACTAGCTAGAAGTAGAAAACAGTTGAGGGACGCATCCAACCACCTAGAAATGGCTTCCACTGAGTAAATTTAGAATTTTCAAAATGTGTTGACGTACTTAATATTACAGAAATTTCCTTACAGATTTTTAAAGAACTTTAGATTATCTAAAGAGCCGTTTGTGAACCTACTGTCCAGTACAGAAAACCAGTTGCAGCAGTGCACCCGAGCCAAATTGATTCCAAATATTTTAAAGCTAGTCACAGTTCTGCGAGTTTGTGCTCAGGGATCGTACCAATTGAGTATTGGTAATGAAGGTATGCTAGGACTTGCTCAACCCAATGTGTACGATGATGCTGAAGATTTTGAAGTGGAGTCAAATAACGGAGAATTAGAAAACATAAGAAATGAAATTTTGAGAATATTATAGAAAAATCTAAAAAGTATTAAATAGAAACCTTTACACCACACTTTCTGTTTTATTTTTGTTATAAATTTTCTTTATTCAATTATTCGTCATTCGAAAAAAATATGAAAATGTATTTCTATAAACATCACAAAAAAAAACCATTATTAAGCTTAATCCATTTTGCTGCCGTTCTCACTGGTGGTCCCAAGCAATTCAGCTCCGTTTTAAATTCCTCCCATTTTTTTGCTGCTTGAAGTTTGGTGCAAATCCCTTTTGCGAATTGGGGATTCGCCTTTCTAATTGTTGTTTGGTACTCACGACTTTCGCCCTGCATAATATTAACAAAATTAGTATATATTTATTATTTGGTTACTATAAAACCATAAATAATCGCAAACAACTTACACTTTAACAAGTTTTCCCACTATACGCTACACGATCGAAAGCAAAATTGCATTCGACTCTAAATTCGGTAAACAACGAAAATTTCGATAGGGTTGCACCGCTCATAATACCAAATTGACATTCGATTTTCAATCTTCGACAACCAGCGAATATCAAAGATCGAATACAACTCATAATAGAGGCCTTTGATTTTAAGATTTTTCATCAAGTGTTTCCAAGGAGTTATTTTAAAAATTAGTATGTATTTTTAGCTACCCAAAAAAATACAAAGCTTAAATTAAAGATGTAGGCCCTTATTATGAGCAACATTCGATCTTCGACTATAGTCGAAAGTGCTGATCGAACGAATTTTCATTTGGTATTATGGTGCTCATTCGTTGAAGAATAGGACTATTGTGAATTTCGATCGCTCGATAATTTTTCTCAGCTGATACAGCAAATCAAAATAAAAGAAATACCGATTGTGTTGAAATTCTTTGCTAACAACAATTTTAAAAGTTAAAAAAAAGTATTTTTTGTGAAAATGAGTACAACGGAGGTGTGGTTGGACGATTTATCGGACGATGAAAGATTAGTGGAACTAGCTAGAAGTAGAAAACATTTGAGAGGCGCATCCAACCCCCTTGAAATGGCTTCCACTGAGTAAGTTTAGTATTTTCAAAATGTGTTGACGTACATAATATTACAGAAATTTCCTTACAGTTTTTTAAAGAACTTTAGATTATCTAAAGAGCCGTTTATGAACCTACTGTCCAGTACAAAAAACCAGTTGCAGCAGTGCACCCGAGCCAAGAGCTCTTCACTATTCTCCAAAAAAAGCAACACAAATTATTAATGTGTGTGCAGCTTTCCACAACATTTGCTTGTTTTATAATGTTCAACTTCCGGATGAAGAGTTATCCGATGAGACCCTCAACGACGATGCTGAAGATATTGAAGTGGAGCCAAATAACGGAGAAGCAGAAAACATAAGAAATGAAATTCTTAGAATATTATAGAAAAATCTAAAAAGTATTAAATAGAAACCTTTACGCCACAGTTTCTGTTTTATTTTTGTTATAAATTTTCTTTATTCAATTATTCGTCATTCGAAAAAAATATGTATTTCAGTTCCTCTACGTATTTCAGCCCATACCTGCCAAGGGAAAATAATAAGAAAATAAAAATGTATTTCTATAAACATCACAAAAAAAAAACATTATTAACCTTAATCCATTTTGCTGCCGTTCTAACTGGTGGTCCCAAGCAATTCAGCTCCGTTGTAAATTCCTCGCAATATATTAACATATTCCTGCATAATATTAACAAAATTAGTATATATTTATTATTTGGTTACTATAAAACAATAAATAATCGCAAACAACTTACATTTTAACAAGTTTTCCCACAATACGCTACACAATCGAAAGCAAAATTGCATTCGACTCTAAATTCGGTATACAACGCAAATTTCGACAGCGTTGCACCGCTCATAATACCAAATTGACATTCGATTTTCGATCTTCGACAACCAACGAATATCGAAGATCGAATGCAGTTCATAATAGGGGCCGTAGTTCGAAGGAGGATTTAGGACTCAACCAGTGGATGGTAAAATTTCATAAAAAAGGAAAACTTCAAAAACTCTTGACCAAAACAAAATGCTCAACAATTTAAACTTTTTTATTCATTACAATTTTGCTCTTCATTAAAATCTTCATCGTGACCATTTCGTTCTCTTTTTATTTGTGTGGTCTTCGTCTTTCGGTCATCAAAAGTGGTAGTTGGCTGTCCACAAAATTCCTGTTTTTTTGTGTTTGAAGAAAGCTGTATATTTGAGTATAAATCTGTAAAAGTCTAGTCGCCTCAAAGGATTTCGTTCTTCTATAACTTCCGCAGGCATATAGTGATATGAGTACTGTCCAGTAGTATGCATTACAAGCCACTCCTTCTATGTACTGCGATCAACCCAGCTGTTCTGCAACAACGTTCGTAGATGTGGTTGGGTACGCCCAAAAGCGACGACGTATTTCATTTTCTTGTTTCTCGTCAAAATTACGGAGTTGCCCTATGTCAGTACGTCTTCTCATAACAGAACCAGTTTCTTGTAGTCTTTAGTTCAAGCAAAGACGCTAATATCAGACGCTCGACGAGTATGATACCGTGCATGTACTCATTACGTGCGCGCGACGACACTTCTTCGCAGAGTCCGTAAAACAGTAGGATGTCAGCGTATTTTGATATCTACTAATTCAACGAAATTCAGACATATAACTTAAGAAAATATTTTTCATAATTTTCTTCCAATCTTTGGTTTTATTTAATTGATATAAATAATTTATAAAAAATAAATAAATAATTGCCGCGTTCCCTTCTGTTAGGTGCTTGGCTCAGCTCTTCCTCCTATTTGTGGCGTGATTTTCATAACCATGTAAGTACTGGTAGGCAAGTACGCAGGTGAAATGGTTGAAGTACCATTCTGGTACTCGCCAAGGAGCACTAATCGCTGTTTTGATAACATTATGAGATCTCCAATAGGCAGATATCTACAGCCAGCCAGAGTTGTTGATATAATGGAGAAGATTGACGGGATTGGCGCACTGCTCCTTAATTGTCTAGCTGCCAAATCTGGTCATTTACAAAGAAAGTTGCCAATAGTCTCCTTCACTGAAAGGTCCCCACAGTTTCTGCAATGGTAAAGCTAGCTTTTCCGCGCGTGTGCCGACCGTCCAATGGCCGGTAAACACAGCTAAAAGTTTGGAAATGGAATGGCGTGGAGTCCCCAGGACTCTCTGAGTCCTTCGTCTATTGTACTAGGGTCACAATGTTTTCGAAATAGCACATGAAACTGGAACTATGTAAGTTAATGAAACAATTTTGAAAGGCTCTGCAAATTCAATAAGAAGCGATGGTTTTAGTTAAAGAAGCGCAAATAAAGTGAATAGTTTATTACAATATGTCAAAACAATTTCTTAACAAACTGCATGCATGTATTACTTGTTAGCTGAAATAATGCCATAATAAATTTTTTTAGTTAGTTAGGTTAGGTTAGGTCACATATACCTATTCGCCCTTGTTTCCTTGTGGTAGGCTTCTTGTAATAAGCCTGCGTCTTTTGCGAATCTAAGTAAACTCTGAAGTTCTAACCCCGAGAGACATTCGAACCTCTCACATTGTAGAGCTCCTAAACATTTCATTCGGGTTCTAGCTAATGCAAGGCCAGAACGTAGAAGGTGTTCAAGAGTTTCCCTCTCTTCTATGTAGTTCATTGCAAAATCTGCAGCTATCCATGTTTGCAATTCCCATCTTGTGCGCGTGTGCCGTTAACAAATTGTGGCCTGTCAGTATACCTTCGATAGTTCTGCCTTCCTTTCTAGACAGGGCTAGTACGAATCTGGCGTATTTATCTGCATTCTGTGTACACATGATTTTCGCGGTTTTACAAGTGGCTAGATTATTCCACACCCTGTCTATCCGTGTTTTCATGTCTGCAGCAATGTCATCGTATACCGTATTTAAAGGTTTCAGTATGACGTTTTCTTGTTCGAATTGTATGTAAACAGCGCTTTTGGCAATCGCATCTACAATTTCGTTTCCTGTAATGCCCTTATGTCCGGGTACCCAATAGATGTGTAACCTTCTGTCTGCGACTAGCCTTTCTATGGCTTTCCAGGTCCTAAGAACGTTTTTGAGTTTATTGACTTTATTGCCACTTGACTGTCAACGTATATATTTATGTTGGAATTGCTTGATGCCTTTGCTAGTACTATTTCTGCAGCTTTTCCTACCGCAAATACTTCTGCTTGAAAAATACTGCATTGGTCAGGGAGCTTAATTGACCACCTGATGTCCAGCTCTGCGCAATAAATTCCTGCACCTACTTCGTCCATTATTTTCGAGTCGTCAGTAAATATATTAAGCGTGTTGGAGGCAGGATTCATACCTCTTTTCCACCCCTTTTATTTTATTGTTGTTCGGAATCTCTTCACCCAATTGTATTTCGGAGTCATATAATCCGTATTGGTCCGATAGCTCATACCTATTGAGCTATGTTCTAATATTTTACAGGTAAATTCACCCGTTGCGTTAAGTCTCTCGGCAGATCTAGCTGCTAGATCTTCTGCCGCAATGTCAATCGGTGGTAGGTTGAGTATTCTTTCGAGTGCTGCCGTAGGAGTACGCATGCAAGACGTTGAATACTTTCCATAGGTGTGTTGTGTGTCGTTTTTTTCAATGCGAGCGAATAAATATCCAGAGGCTACGCTGGCTGGGTCATGTCGTCCGAATGGAAACAAACGCTCCGGCTCTGAAAGCATTCGATGCGGTACCAGCTGGTGGTAGCAGAGGAAGAGGAAGGTCTTCTTTGCGTTGGAAAGATCAGGTGGGGAAGGACTTGACTTCACTTGGTGTGTTCAACTGGTGCCGGTTAGCACGAGAAAGAAACGACTGGCGCGCTTTGTTAAATTCGGCCAATATCGCCCCAATTAAGAAGAAGAAGACGAAGTGTTTTTATTTTACTTGGGGATGCATAGTAAATTAAAAACCTTATTTGAATTTTTCGAATTTTTGATTTTTCTTAGGTATACAGTTTCGATATGTATGTAAATAGGAAAATAAAAACTAAAGAAAACATCAAAATAATAAAAAAAATATTATTTTATTTCGAAATATTGTTTAATTCAATTTGTGTTGCAAAATTGTCAGCAGATTAAAGATGAATCGTAACAGAAGAGAAATTCGATATTTTGCAACAAGTGAGATCATACACTTGCAGACATAAATGAATCAGTAATTAGAAGGTCATCAATATTTTCAGGTGAAAATCAAAAACCAAGCTGTATTGAACAGGCCATCGTTTTCATAAGCCTTCTCTTTGTTGTACTAACGCTTCCAATATCAATATTTTTATCTTTGATTGTTATGCCAGAATATAAAAGGGCAGTTATATTCAGATGCGGCCGTCTAAAGTGCGTATACCAATGCATTTCCGTTGTCTTCTTCCCTTTAAAGCTTCAATTATTCCATGTAATTCGAAAATTTATGGCATTATTGCAGGCGTGGTGGAGCACGTGGTCCTGGTATTGTGTTTAGAATCCCATGTGTCGATTATTGTGTAAGAGTTGACTTGCGTACGATATCATACGATGTACCAGCGCAGGAAATTCTCACAAAGGATCACGTAACAATTAGTCTTGATGCAGCAGTTTATTATAGAATTTTCGATCCATTGCTAGCCGTAATACAAGTGGAGCAAGTTCATTTCGCGACCAGAATGCTGGCGCAGGCGACACTACGCAATATAGCTGGACAAAAGCAAGTTTTGGAATTGATGTCCGAAAAAGATTCAGTGTCGATGGCTATGGCAGCAATCTTAAAATCCGCTACAACACCATGGGGAGTGTATGTGGAACGTGTTGAAATGTGAGTAAGAGTACATAGAAGTAGAGGAAACCAAGATGATGTTAGAAAGTACGAACAAGCAATTTCCCACCAAAGAAGTTTATAACCGCAAACCGAATATTGAGCTTTAGATTGTCGAAAGCTGTAACCAACTCCTTTATCATTTATACAATTGCTGCGCGGTATGCAAGGGCGCTGATATTCTGCCTTATTTGCCACTGCAGTTGATTACTTTTTATTTAATTGATTACGGAGACAGTTCTCTCTCAACTTGACCCTGCCATCTGCGCTGCCAAGCGACATTATTGTCGTTGTTTAACAGTCATGAATGTCGGATCAGCTAAGCATCACCGTCCGTAAATATGACATGATCAAGATAACCCAGTCGTATTCTTCTGAATGCTTTTTTCATGCATGAATGCTACGTTCATGCTTTTGGAAAGATCGATCAGTTCATCAACCTGACTTCTTCGGTATCCACCATTTTGCATCATACAAAAGTAAGAATACACTGTTCCACAAATGGAGGGACCTACAGTTTCAAGCCGACTCCGAACGCAGATATTTTTTATGAAGAGTTTTTCCATAGCAGAAATACACTCGGAGGTTTGCCATTGCCTGCCGAGTGGTGGCCGCTATTAGAAAAAACTTTTTCTTCATTTTTGGTCTTTCACCAAAATTTGAATCTAAGTTCTCTCTGAATTCCGAATGGTAGTCACGCACCAACTCATTTGGCTACGGCGGCCGATTTTTGTTTTTTGGTCAATATAAAATACAAAAAGGGTTCTTCTGTGCGTTATCGTGAAAATAAATTTGGGCGTCATTTTTGAAACAATGCAGGGATAGAAGAATTTGACAAAGACATGTTAGATACGATTAGACCTCCATCGACCTTCTGTCTTGCTTGACTGTAAGAACCCTAAAAACTTAAATACAGCGAATGTAAATTGAACTAATCTATACAAGGCGAAGCTATTAATAAATTTGCCTTGAATCTATAGCTAAAAAGAGTGGACCGAATACGAGTTGCTTTTTATGCTTTACATAAATGCTGAGGGTTCAACATTTTCCCTTTCAGCTATGATATTATAGCTTCGCGAAACGAAGTGGGTCGCTTTAAGCTTGAACTTCGGGAAATATTAAAAACTTATTTCCAAAGTGGATTGCCCAAACATAGTGTTTATTGAAAGTAAGCACTGCATTCGCAAGATTGCAATTCGTTAACACGTGAATGATTATCAACATTTCTTGGGCGTTTTGTGTTGCAGCACACAGCTTTTAAAAAATTCGATCTTTTGTGCAATAGTAAGTTCGATAATTGTGTCTATCAGTCATCTTGGCGATAAACTGGTTTTGGAGGATGGAGTGAAATGCGGACAAAACGGAATGTGAACATTTTTAATGAATCCCTAATGCACTTATATGATGTATACGTTTGTTATAATTTATTTTAAAAAGGATATTTGCATTTGGATTACTCTGGCAATATTTCCATATCCAATACTTACAACTTCGAGAAGAAAATCTTGCATCTTTCTTAGCGGAAATAGCTCAGAACGGTTCCTAAAGCAAACCTGCCAGTATTTTTCCGCCTTGCAACAACCGATGCCTGTAATCAAAAATTGCTGCTAGGACAAATATTAACCCTTTGGGGACGGAGCCGCTGAGGACGATGGGTTTAGGAGTGCACTGAAAAGAAAATAAATACGTTGAATGTTATAAAAACTAAGGCTTTATTTAATACAAGAAATTTTTTTTATAAAATCAAAAAAATAATTATAAACAAACTGCTATCACTGCTAATGCTATAATGCCTGAGTGGACTCTTCATTGCACGGATTTCACTTTCACTTGACGAAGTAATGCCGTCATCTTCCGTCTTATCAGATTCAAAGTAATATTCGTCAGAACTATCACTATCTAACGTATCATCTCTAGATCGGGGTTAAGATTAAAATGCGGGAAGCACGTCTGTGAACTGAGAAGAATTGCGCCTTCCATGGTTTGTGATTGCAAAGTTCCTAGTCACTGTCGAGAGCTTAGCCTTTTTGAGATGAGGGAAAAATAATAGAACAGAGCTGTATTTCTTGTTCATATTATATAAAATAATCTTTGAATTTCAGCAAGGATGTCCGCCTGCCATTGAATTTGCAGCGAGCAATGGCTGCCGAAGCTGAAGCAATCAGAGAGGCGAAAGCAAAGGTAGTTTCCGCGGAAGGCGAACTGAGCGCTTCCAAGGCCCTTAGGGCTGCATCTGATGTAATGGCTTCCAATCCCGTAGCGCTGCAGGTATATTTGTACAGAATCACAGATTATTAGTAAATAATTTTTCTTTATTTTTCATCACAACCTGGCTTATCTAGTTACGTTATCTGCAAACATTAAGTCTTATTTCTGGTGATCAAAACAAAAATATAATATTTCCGTTTCCCGTGAATTTGATAAAACAACTAGTGCTTGGTAAAGGAAGTGAGCCTAGTCAGGGAAGTTCATCTAAGAAAAAAGTTCCAGACGAAATGGGTTTGTTGAATGTTACCTTATGAAGGGTCTTTCAAAAGTGGCTCTTAGATGTCAGTAGTGAATAATTTCTAGGTAGTACTTTTTTTATATCATCTCTGACATTTGACAAATAGGCAGATGTGCAATTTTACACGATAGAACAACGCGTTGAAATTATTGAATCCCATTATTAGAATGGTTGATCTTTAAGATATTTTTTGTGGAAAAAATCATCCGATTGAGTCGACAATTTTAAGGTTGATAAAAAAATTTCAAGAAAATGATTCTGTCGAAAATAGAAAAAAGGACTGACAGATCAAAAACTGTACACTCTGTTGAGAATATTGCTGCTGTAGCGCAAGGTGTTGCTGAACAACCTTCAACGTCGATATCTCGACATTCTCAACGACTAGTCATTCATGAATCAACTGTTTGGCGGATATTACCTGTGGACGTGCTTAAGGTGAACATTTAAATGATATCATTTTTCACATATAAATTTTAAGAGCCGTGCTTTAAAACAACATCTAGGCGAGACATTTGAAAGACTCTTTTATTAGCAATAAAATCAATTAGGAAAATTAATTTCTATTTAGAATTAAGTGGCGCTGTTGATGAAGCACTGGAAGAAGCATATAGGGCGTTAGATGATGCTAAAATATGTAGATGCATCGAATAGTACAAAAAAGGAGCATAACCATCGTTGGAGGTATTGGACAACATCTTCTGGCATAACTACTAATATAAATTTTTGTAAATCATTACTTCTTAATTAGCTTTTATCCTTAAATACCTATTATGAGAAAGAAATAAAATTATGTGCGCATACAAATACACATACAGACATGTATAAAAACATTTGGATCTCCACATGACACAAATAGATTTAAACATTTACAATTTTTTTTTTAATATTGATCGCTTTGATGATCGGAATCGTTTTACTCGCATATTTAGGCCTATTATATCATTGTAGGCTCTGTGACGAATAGCAGGAAGCAGCATAACAAATAATAAATCACTGTGCAGCTCTCACTAACCCCGGGTATTACCTCTTTAGAGCACCCTATCTGGAAACGCACGACTTGAATGGTATCTCGCTAAAGGATCCTGCGAGGTTAATTAGAAATATCAGTAAGAACCTTTAATCGAGTAGTGGCTTATTACAACAGATCAGTTTCGGCAGCATTTATCAGGGGACTTGCTACCTTCGCTGAGGTTGTTCTAAAATACTCTAACAGTGTAATCCCACCGATTTAAGGAGGGTAAGGTTGATTCGGTGAGGAAAGTTGTGTTTTCAAGAATTTTTTGTTTTTGCCAATGCAGATATTTAATAAATTTCTAGTATAATAATGCAACATTCGAACAATTTCTCCAAATTTTTCATTGCGAAATATTGAAAATTGAGCGAGTGACAGTAAATCTCGAGAGTGCGCTCGAAAGAAAGTTGCTTGAGGTGGATATCAAAACTCGCAACATCTTAAAGAAACAAGTAAGAAAGGCTAAATTGGGTACGGATGGAACTTCTCACCCCCGCGCACTTCAGTAAAATTTAACTTGGTCTGGTTATTAATAGGCAATGAGTAATTAGAAATTTAGTCTTCAAAAATAAAAAGTGGACGTGGTTGTTATCCGATCTTAATAATATGCCAAGCAACCGTTCCATATGTCACCATTGGTTTTATTATCGTGATGTACATCCATCTGAGAATTCTTGGGCTACAGACCCAAGGTTTTTCTGCTAGACGTTTGTAGATCATTTAGAGCCTTTGTTGCTTAGGGTAAGTTTCCAGCTAAGCTTGGCATCCAGGACAAGGCCAGGATACTTATACATATATATATATATAAAGGGTGATTTTTTAAGAGCTATAGGAAAGTTTTCCAAAAAAAAACACGTAAAATTCAGAAAAAATATAAATGCTTTAATGTTGTCTTCCAATGCGTTAATTGAAGCAGGCTTGTCTGAATAGACATGAACTTTAACATAGCCCCACAAAAAATAATCTAAAGGCGTTATATCGCACGATCTGGGTGGCCAATTGACAGGACCCGAACATGAAATAAAATGTTCACCGAACTCGCCTCTCAACAAGTCCATTGTTACGCGTGCTGTGGGGCATGTGGCACCGTCTTGCTGAAACCACATGTCATGCAAGTCAAGCTTTTGCATTTTGGGCAAAAAAAATTTGGATATCATTTCACGGTAGCGCTCACCATTCACAGTTACGTTACGATTCGCAGCATCTTTGAAGAAGTACGGTCCAATGATACCTCCAGCCCATAAACCGCACCAAACTGTGACCTTTTCTGGATACATTGGTAGCTCTGGCTGATCTTCACTCCAAAATCCACAATTCTGCTATTTACGTACCCATTGATCCAAAAATGAGCTTCGTCGCTGAACACAATTTTTCGATAAAAAAGTGTATCTTCGGCCAACTTTCCAAGCGCCCATTCACCAAAAATTCTGCGTTGCGGTAGGTCGTTCGGCTTCAATTCTTGCACCAACTGTATTTTGAAAGGCCTCACACCTAAATCCTTACGCAAAATTGTCCACGTTGTTGAGTAACTGAGGCCCAATTGCTGCGAACGGCGACGGATCGATAATTGATGGCCAGCATTAACACTGGCCAATACAGCTGCGATATTTTCTTCAGTTCGCACTCTACGTAAGCGTGTTGGTGGTTTGATGTCCAATAATGTAAATTTGGTTCTAAATTTAGTCACAATAGCTCGAATAACCGCTTCAGTGGATCGATTAAACTGACCATAAAATGGAAGAAGCGCGCGATAAACTTTCTTAACAGAACACGCATTTTTATAATGAAATTCAATGATTTGCAAGGGTTGTTCGTTTGTAAGATGATTCATGGTTAAATTTTAGACCAAACTGAAGATGTTTGACAGTGAAACAAAACACGAAACGTGCGTCAGCTGTTTAAACCAACTGTTTAAAGAGATAATAGCTAAAAAATCACCCGTTATATGTATTAAATGTAAGCTATGTAGCTATTCATTGAAGCATGCCATTTAAATGCTGATTTCAAGTAACAATTAATCTCGCACCCAAGTTATAAAAGTAACTAAGTTTCCATGGACAGATGTAATAAAAATTGGGATGTAAAAAACAAAAAAAAGTTATAAACATGCATATTTCGCTTATATTATGGGCTAACGAAACAGACAGTTTAGGGTGCGGAAGTGCTTTTTGTAAATTAAATGAGAATCCATAGTATTCGCTGGAATTTTCTTTGGCGTTTTTCTGGTACTCTGCAAGACAGTTCCTAGCTCTTTCGATATTTTGTAAATGTATGATACATCATGACTTTCTTTAAGATGTAATTTCTCTTTCTCATTATTGCATACTTGGATTTTTCCACTCAGTAAATATAAATTATATGTAATCTCTTCAAATTTTTGACTTAGACCACTTTCATAATTAACACTAAATGAATTCCGTATAACGTTGAGAATGCATCCACTATCTATAGGTTCATTTTTGACGATATCGTGAAAATCACATTAAATACATATAGTTTAAGATAATGTGGATGTGAAATAAGTAATACTCATTTTTTTGAAATTTTGACTAAGATGACTTTCATAATTATGGGAACAAATGACTTTGAAGATTTTCTTCTTCTTCCTCACGTAAAATTCTACTATCTTAATATTTGCGGTTGACGTTTGGAAAAGGGGGCGTTTGGTAACTTTGAACGAGCTTTTCAAAGAGTACATTCATCAATATGATACGGGTAAATGGCATAACGCACACACCTACCAGAATAAAACCAAAACAAATTTTTTGTTGTGATTTAAAAACCGTGTACCATAAAAGCGAAATCATGTAATTAGAGTACCATAAAGGTGAAAAATATTAAACGAATGCCAAACAAGTTTTTGAATACATTTCCTCCTCTATGCGTTTATTATAATAAAAATGATGCCCTCAGGTACTAAAATTTGCAACTATTTTTAATTAATTTAATTAAAATTTTATTTAATGATTTATGCGTTGGCAATAGCCGATATAATTTTATTATAAATTTCAATTCCTTTTAAATAGACGTCGGCTTGTAAGAATTCATCGTGATCATGGAGTAATACCGGAGTATTATTTATGGGAGAAAAACCAAGCGCTGGAATGCCAATTTCACGAATGTAAGTGCTATCACTACCGGCGGGGAGAACAAGTGGCTGGATTTTAAGACTCCTAAATTTTGATTAATTTGAGAGATTAAAACAAACATAGAATGAAAGAAAGAAATTATAACATACAATTCCGATGTAGCCTTGCCAAAGGCTATCCAGAAAGGATTGGAATTATCGCACTTTGTTGCCTCCACTTTTGGCTCTCTTGGTTCATACTGAATTTCGATTTCACCACCAGCTTCTGTGCACCACGTCCTTAGCTTTATCAAAAATCAAGAAAAAAAGAAAATAGGAAATTTTTTATTGCAAAATCATTGATTGACATTTGACATTTGACTAGCTGAAAGTATTGCCCAACTATAACTCATGTGATTTTTCAGTTATTAACGAAATTCTATTAAGTATTGTTTGGGGTGATGCCTTGCATGTCAGTGATGTAAACAAATGTACAGTGTTTGTCTAGCCTTCAATGTAACGAAGTTGAATTTAATCCGGTAGCAACAAAGAACATTCCACTTATACTCTTTGGGTCTAAATAAGATGGCTGATATGAAATCAAAATACGTGTGAGACAAAAAGGTGTGAGTAGTTATGTAAGAGACACGCGCCTGGTAACCTTTGATAATAGTCAATTAAGGGCCTAAGCAAAAGTATGTAACTTTAGTGGTGAGAAATCGGCAAACGATATATAAATATGTATAGTACATATGTAGGTGCAACTTGTGTTACAAATATAAGAAATTTTTCAATAAAAGATTAAGATAATTTTTTTTAAGTTTTGTATCGCCTTCAAAAACATTTATTCTAAAGCCAGCTACATTTTTCAGGGCTTTACTCGTTACGCGTGATTCAATTATTAAAGATTTGTTCACTAGTGACATTCGATTTTTGACACTCCCTTACAAAAGGTTGTATTTAAGAAGGTGAATAAAGTGGAACAAATTAAATGCTTTTTGGTAAAAATGGTAGCAGAAACAAACTGCGAACGGTTTAAAAAATAAATTTTAATTAATATTTGAATGTAAAAAATGGTACAAATAGAAGTTATTAGCGGAAATTGCCAAGTCTAATATTAAAACAAGAAATTATTTCACCTAATCCAAGATTTTATTTTGTGAATTAATTGTTAAATTTAAAACCGATCGCGAAGTTGCAAAGTTTCGCCAATATAAAACTATTTAGTTAAAAAGAAATAAATAATATATGTATATATACTTTGAAAGGAATTGAACATTCAATACATTTTTTTTAACTCCCTTGAATGCAATTGAAAATAATCATTTTGCCTTCAGTTCCATTCGATTCCTCAAAGTAATATAAAAAATAATCGAAAAAAATGTATTAAATTTTTTATTGACTTATGAATTGAAATCGCTTTCTTCAATTTCCTGTAACTTAGAGCATTTGCTGCTGCTATGAAGCCTTTTGCTGACGCAGCAGATATTTGCAAGGTGAAAATGGGATCCTAGTTGACTCTGGAGACGATCTGAACTAAAATTAATTGTATTGTTAATACCACCTGAAGCAACATCAATTATTTGAGAAATATTTTACCTTATCTGCGCAAATCAGTGTGCAATTGTGGCATTCTGAAGTAAAACTTCAATGGTTTGATCCAATTAGAAATTCGAACAGAGGATCAGTAGACGAAGCTAAAAAATGTCCAATGTAGGGTTCCTACCTTAATTTTTGGAAACGACAAACTTTCGTGATTGAACTTTCAGCTCCTCAATTACTTTTACAATTTCTTTGAGGAATCGAAAAAACTAAACTACACCTGCAATTCCAGGTGATGGAATTGCATGAAAATATTACATCTTCAATTCCTTTCAAGGTACTTACAAGGAAAAAATCACAATATTAACACATAATTAATTCCAATTCACAATGGGCTATGAGTCTGAGAGTGTCCCATAGGGGACAACCTAACCTAGCCTAACCATAGTTACGTACACACCTGTCTGTCGAAATCGTCATGATCTACATTTAACGCCAATCGCATGTCGAAAATTGCTTCCATTGTGGGTGGCACCACATTACTTTGCACACCGCCTTTAACAATGGTTAAGTTGATTGTTGTCACATCACCAATCGTCAAAGAACTATCATTTTCCAAACGATCCTCTTCTTGTTTTCTAAATTCCATTAACTTATTCAGTATATAGTGAAACTTTTGACCTGCTGTATTTTTGAGCAGCAATGAACCATGTCCAGCAGTGCCACTAATGATAAAGTGGACATCTGAAATATAATGAAATGCAATATAATAAATCAAATTAAAATAATACTTTAGTAGATGCGCTTCGTGCACTCAAGTCAAAAATACTACATCTTCTAATTTTGTTTTTTCTTTTCTTTTTAGCATCTGCCTCCAGTTAAACCATAAATATATAACTCACGCCAAAGGCTTCTTTCGGCATAGAAAAGTGAAAAAGTTTCATTTACAGATGCAATGCCTTCGTCCAGACAAAATCCCACATTTAGTTTTTTAAATTCTGGTGATTTGACCAAGGCCTTCATTCCCATTTCGCCACTAATTTCCTCGTCTGCAATTAGAGAAGAATCAAAATTTGAACTCCTAAACTTGTTTGCATTTTACAAACCTGGTACAAATATCACATGGATGGTGCGTTTCAAGGTGACACCGCTCTTTCGTAGGGCACGTATCGCTGCCAAATACTGCGTGGCCACACATTTCATATCCTGTGCACCTCGTGCAAAAATCCGACCTTCCTTATCAATTTCAGCGGCAAAGGGTGGGTGCGTCCACTTTTCGGGGTACACTGGTACGACATCCATATGAGAGTTCAAAACAATTGTTGGCAATTCTGGTTGTTGTCCCACCCATGTTATAACAATAACTGGTTTACTGGGACTGCCGGGGTGATAAACCTCAATAGGTAATCCCAAATTTGTGGCTTGTTTTTTCAGGAACTCCACGATAGGTGCTAAAAGTAGATATATTTGTTTTCATATTCAGTTATGAAAAGCTACGAATTGAGGACTCATTTGACGATAGCATTCCTATATTTTATCAAACTACTTAAGGATCAAAGTATTTTTCAGTTGTTACATTATTTGATGAACGTAGAAACGAAACACACTTCGAAGAAGAAACACAGTTAGTTAGTGAATGGTAGAAAAAGTTTTTGCCTCTCGATAGTTCATGGCAAATTGAGATGAGTATTTTCGCCCTTAAAGTTTGTTTGAAGTAGTAGAGGACTTTCTTTACTTTTATTGATAACTCCTCTCACGATGAACAAAAACCACTTTATTTAAAGAAGCTTATAAGTTAGTCATCAACTTGTTGTATGGCGCTGACCTGCTGACGCCGCTATGAGCTTTATAGCCTTGTCTAGGCCACGTACGAGTGGATGCAATAGTACGATTCTAGAAAAGATGATATCTTGGCGAACTGCTTCTTCTCTAACATCAGATTAAAGAAGTCACTCGATAGTAGGGCGCCACCGAAAACCCTTTGCTTTGTACCAAATGTACTTACATACCATCGGGGAAAAACTTGAGAAGGTGTGGTCAATAACAGACCGTTGTCCGGCTTTCAGTGAATTTGACAGAATCAGTTGATAGGCTGACGTAACTGGAGTCACGAACCGAATTATTTACGAAAAAACTAAGATAGTGTTAGTGATATACAAAAAAATTTAACACAATGTCTAACTGATTGGACGAGTGTGAAATGATCGTGCAATTGTGTTAATGATATATGAAAAAAATCAAAACAGTCTCGCCCATGTGGCTTCGTTGTCATCTGAGCAACGAGTTATTGGACGGGTGTGTGAATACATGTCAACTGTCGTGCAGAATTCGGCTGCCATCACAATTTTTTTTTGTTCTAGTTATTGGCCAGACTTTGTAAATCTATCTGCCTTGCATACATGCATAATAAAGACAAGAAGGGCAGTACTAGCCCTGCAATAATTATAAAGGTAAATGCAGTCAGAGCTGTGTGCGCTTTACGGCGAAGAGGAAGTCTTCTCTTGTGTTGGAAAGCTTAGGTGGAGAAGATCTTGGCTTCACTTGGTGAGTCTAAAAAAGGAAAGAAATGGAGCCTACAAATAAAGGCGAGTTCATAAAAAGTGACTTTGCCAGAGCAACAACAACATTTAAGGTACAGGGTGGCTGATGAAAGCCGCTACCAAAAAAAAATTGAATAACTTTTTTTCTTTTTAAGTTATCTGTTCCATTTTTGTTTTAATTTGCAGATTGATCTTTAAAATTTATTAAAATGGATAACTGGGACACGCAAACAAGAATTTGGATAGTCCGCCGCTATCACGCACTGGAGTCCGTAGTTTTGGTACAGAGAGAGTACAGGCGGATGTTTGGCGGCGATCCCCCGAGCAGATGGACCATAATGAGACTGGTGAATAATTTTGCTGAGCAAGGAACAGTAGCAAGAAGGCCTTATCAGCGAAACCCACCAGTTCGGACGGAGGAAACGATCGCTGCTGTAGCTGCAGCTATACAAAGCAATCCAAGGGTTTCAACAAGAAGCTTATCTGCTCAACTTGGTGTCAGCCGACAGTCTTTGCAAACAATAATGCACAAAGATTTAGACTTATTTCCTTACAAAATTCAAATGGTTAACAAACTGAATACAGCAGACTTGCCGATTCGCTTGGAATTTTGCCAGAAGATCCTGCAAATGGTGGAAGAAGACCAAAACATGTTAAACTGCCTTTTCATGTCTGATGAGGCCCATTTCGATTTAAACGGCAATGTGAACAAACAAAATTGTCGAATATGGAGTACTTCTAACCCACAGATACTCCACGAGACGGAATTGCATCCTCTTCGCATGACAGTGTGGTGTGCGGTTTCTTCACGCTGTATTGTCGGGCCTTATTTTTTTGAAGAAAATGGTCACACCGTTACGGTTACTGGAGACCGTTATTTGAAAATGCTGAAAGAATTTTTCTATCCAGAACTACGCCGAAAGAGAATTCCTTTCAACTCTGTGTGATTTCAACAAGATGGGGCAACGTCTCACATAGCCCAGACTGTTATGACAGAGTTGTGACGAAAATTTCCCAATAAACTGATTTCAAGAAACTACGAATTTCGTTGGCCTCCAGGTCGCCTGACCTTACTGCACCTGACTTTTTCTTGTGGGGTTTATGTAAACAAGAAGTTTATAAAACAAGGCCAACAAATTTGGATGAACTAAAACAATCCATTCGGGCAACAATTGCGGCTATTCCTGTCGCAATTCTCAAAGCAGCAATGAACAACTTTTTACTAAGATGCCGCACTTGTGTCAACGAGCATGGGGGCATTTAAATTCAATTATTTTTAAAACTAGTTAAGCTACATTTAATAAAATTTAATGACCTTCAACTTGAAAAAAAAAATAAATGAATTCCATACACTAAAAAAAAAGTTATTTGAGTTTCTTAATGTAGCAAAATTCATCAGCCACCCTGTATTTGGTTTTTGTGATTTGAATATCAAAGTACCCCGCTTCATTGTTGTTGCCTTATTTGTTTGTTTACGTTCGTATTGCTATTTCGCCAGAAAAAACAAATCGGCTCTATAGCGAAATCACCTTGTGTGGGCATTTGTATGTAGTAGTCCGATTCAGCGTTATAATAGTGTCCTCACCTTACAAGAAAGCTGACTATCATATAAGCACTCATATTATCATCACTATCCTCATGAAACTACACATTTTCGTTCTAGCCATGGGAAAGTACTGATAGTTTCCCCTTGTCGGTGTGATATTCTATCTCTCTTTTACCAACAGTTAATTCTTATAACTGAGAAATATTATATATCTACCATGCTCTAAAAGGCAAGGCAACTAATCATTTTTATTCTTACAATGTAATAACTGCTGTCAACTAAACTCCTCATTGTCGTCATCACAAACTTCTGAGCACTAATAATCAAACTACTCATTTTCGTTATCAAAAAGTAATCAGCACTGATGGCAAAAACTGCTTATTTTCGTTATCATAAAATGTTGATTTTGAAATATACAAAGTTAATATTTTTTTGTATTCATTAGAAAACTCTTACATATCAATTCGGTGTTTCATCCACGGAAGTCCGAACTCACGCATTTTCATTCGGCTATGGCGACCATACAACAAACATAACAAATTTTCGCACTAGTACTTTTTTCAGAACAGCCAAATTTTGAGCAAACAAATGAGTTGTCTTGCCATTTAAAGTACAGTAGATATGTTTTTCACTTATATGAAATTGCTATTGGTAAAAGAGAGGTAGAATTTACCCCGACAAGGGGAAAGGAATATCAAATGAAATATTTGATTTCCCCAGTAAAAAATGTTGTATATGCCATTCTGATAATGCGCATGTATTGGATACTAATATATTAAAATACTTGTAAATGTGTTGGAATTTTTGTCGAAAGGGCTCAGCACTGTCTTGTAGGGCTATAGGTCATAACAATAATAACGACGGTTGCCAGCTGTTTCGAATTTCTGTCTGCATGCCAAAATATAACAGTTTTCATAATTATGACAATTGTCACTCCTTTATACATACATACTTATCAATTTTTGTGAGAGCACGTCAAGTTACTGGTCAATATGTTAGTCACTATGCTAATACATTTGAAAGTTAACATTCGGCCGTTTATTAAAGAGATAAGGACTTTTAGCTATGCTGGAAAAATGGCACAAAATTAGACCATATAATGCGGTCGCGCTGGCACTTGCTCGAAATTATTTGCAAACACTACATGTGCACGCTAAAAGCAGCCAATTTTTTTCTTTGTATTTTATTTGAAAAAAAAAGGTTCCGTGTTTCGAAAAAAAAAACTTTATACAAGATGAAGTCCAAAATAAACAAGACTGATGTCATAAAAATGGTTTTGATGGTGCTATCTTTCTAATGACTTAGTGCGTTGGAAGTGACATCCTAGCTGACTCCCGGTGTAAGCTTGGTGACATTCAGTTCAGCGGAAGCGAAGCTATTGCGTCTAAAGTGTCAGTATGTTTGTGTCATCGGTACAAAAATGAGTTTCGAACAAAGAGCTAATATCCAATTTTGTTTTAAAATCGGTCAAAAGTTTACCGAAACATTTGAATTGATGAAATGATTGAGTTCTATGGAGATGGTTGCCTATCTCGTGCCAGAGTTCCTGAGTGGTTTACACCTTTCAGAGATGATTGTGAGGACATAAATGACAATGAACATACGGGCGGCCCAAAATCAGTAATCACTCCATCGTTCGTAAATTTCAATGGAATCGGAATTGAATGTCTCCAAAACATCGATTTATCGCATTTTAACTGATCATTTGGGCTTACGAAAGGTCTGTGCACGTTTCATTCCGCACAAGTTAACTGAGAACCAAAAATTGCTCAGAATTAAACATTCGAAAGACCTCATTAAAGAGGCGAAAAAAGAAGAGAACTTCCTTTACAAGACTGTAACTGGTGGTGAAACGGGAACCTGAAACTAAGCGTCAAAGTGACAAATGGAAGGCCTCAGACGAGCTCCCACCCAAAAGATTGCGTTTGGAGAAGTTAAAAATCAAGTTGATACTCTTTTTTTTTTACGATTTCAAGGGAATTGTCCACAAAGAGGTCATGCCAACGACAACAACGCTTCAAAACGCCAAGATAGAAAATTGCATTGACAGTTTGGCCGTCAATGCAATTTTCTATCTTGGCGTTTTGAAGCGTTGTTGTCGTCTTGAATACCGCGAAGAAGGAAGTTGGCGCTTATTGCATGATAATGCATCATCTATCGATCCACTCTTGTGACTGATTTTTTGACTAGAAATCGCTTTTTAACCATCAATCACTCACCATATTAGCCTAATAAGGGTCCCTGTGACTTCTACCTATTCGGAAAATAGCATTTGGCCATGAAATGGAAAAACGTTTTACGTCCGTAGAGGCCTTCCAAAAGGCTTGTACAGACATCCTGAAGGGCATTCCGATCAATGATCTGAAACACTCTTTCTTTCGAAAAGCTTTTAGATCGCGCAAAACGGTATATCGAGCCAGAGGGGATTATTTTGAATAAATAAACTCGAAGTTTTCAGAACAAAGCCCCCGTCGTTTCTATTTTAGCTCAGTCTTGTTTATTTTGGACTTCACCTTGTATGAATGTTTTAATCATTCTTACCATAGTCAATGTCCGGTTGTACACTGGCTATACGCAGGTATTCACGAAATATTTCGATCTCTTCATTATCCTTCCAGGGGCTCATTTTGACAGCAGTCTACAATAATATTTCTCAGTAAATTAAGACACATATACATATTTATTAGTTAGTATGTGATCAATTTGAAAGGGACTCTTCAATTTAAGATTCGACTCAAATACATGTCATACAATATATTTTTCGGTTGGCAGTTTCACCTTCCTATTTGATCACATCAGTATGCGCACTAAATGTTCCACTTAAGAAGTATTGGTGGCTTCAGTAAAACGCTTGATACAATGAGTAAGATTAAAGCACCAGCAATTAATTATCAATTTTACAATCAACAATTGATTATTTCTACACTGCTATCAGTCAATATAACAGTAAACAAATTATCAAATGTGTTTTTTTTTTTGTTTTGTGGATTATTCACTATAGACAGAGAGTTTCTGTGCAAAACGATTGCGAAAATTCTACTCTTACGTGGTTTAATTCTTATCTGCTTTATAAATTTAATATTATCTTTATAATGTAAGTTACACAAGTGCACTTGTAAGAATTGCAACTAAGTTGCCCGTACTTTCCCCACGCGCACAATTGAAACAGACGTTAACTTTTCAGCTATCTAACTGAGGGAACTTTGAATACTGAGCGGTTAAACTGAATAGTTCTTTTATTTAAGCACTTTGAGGCGATTCGATACTACATACATATAAGTATACACGTGTCTACACATACATACGTACATAGTTAGCATACTTATGTTCGAGTACGAGCCCCTTTTCACACTCAACTGATAAAGCGAGAATAATGCAAAAAACCGCAGATTATCAACATAAAATAAAGGGTTTTCCAATAAGGGCGGGTAGATGTTGAAATAGAATAAAATGGCGTTTGCTGTGTGGCACGTAGCGCCATCCTGCTGGAACCACATGTCGTCTAGGTCCATATGGTTCAATATGGGCCATAAGAAATAGGAAGGGCCACCACGTCTACCGAAAATTGGGCGCAATGCGCGCAACGTTTGCGTTAATGAACACTCATTCTGATAATAAAGTTTTATCATTTGAACATGCTGTTCAATCGTGTAACTTGCCATGATGATTTGGCATAAACAACTGAATAATAAACAAAAGATTTGACAGATGTCACCAAAACAAAATGGCTGCCACAGGGCGCCAAAATCGACACGCGCCAATTGAAAAACCCTTTACAATATTTAACATTAAAAGTATATTTCTTTTTTCACTCTTTAAAAGGAAGAGATAACTAACTCATTTCGATATTTTCTTCATTATGGATTCAAGTGACTCAAAACTGGTACTCCAGAGTCATATTCGTAATTTTAGTTTTGGAAAAATAAAGAAGAAGGATCTGCAGGAATGCAATGACGATCGATAATATTTTTTGGCAGTTTTGGCAGTGAATTCGTTTACAACATTTATTCTACGTGAAGGAGTGCAGAATGCACGCATTTTTGTCATAATTGCGTGCTTTTGGATACAGTCACGCAGACCTCTGTTTCGTTTCAAAACGAGAAAAAACTTTACCTTTCCCTGAATAGTGATATACCAAACTAAGGGCTGTAAGAATACGAGTCAAAAACCTCATCCTACGACGACATGAAAATATTTTGAGCAAAAAGTTCGACTAAAAATTATTGAATAAATACCATCACCTTTATTAAAATTCCATATGAAACTCAAATCTGAAACTCAAACTGAAATTCTTATGCATTGATTTCAACTTTAAATGGGAATTGTTTTTTTTTAGAAAACATGCCTTACGAAGAGCAATTACTACGTTTCTGGATAAACTGGGGGTTGGAGCCGACCTTACCAGACTTATTTACAGAATGTTTAGCGACAGAACGATCGTGGCCGGTAGGTGAGTAGGGGCACTCCGCAAGGCGGTGTTCTCTCGTCATTTCTCTGGAGGAGGTGGTGAGGAGGGGCTGCAGGGTGATTGCCTACGTGGACGACGAAGCACTAATGGTTAGAGGAAGGCTTGTAGGTACCCTGTACGATCTAGATGTAGTTATTCGTTGGGCAGCGGAGACAGAGCTCGTCGTATTCACGGGGAAATATAAAATACCCAGAGCTTAATTTCCCTCAAAAGGTACTTTCTGATAAGGGGGAGTGCCTAGGCCTAACAGTAAGCTAACGTGGAGACTTAACATTGAGGAGAGAGTAAGGAAGGCAAAACAATATAAGCCTATATGGATGCAAGAGCGGCATGGGCAAAATATGGGGCCTCTCGCCTAGAGTTGTATTTAGGCTCTATAATACCATTATAAAGCCAATTTTGTTTTATGGAGTCATACTCTGGTGGAACTCACTGGAGAGAATGACACCGGTAAAGAAGCTGGAGGTCTGCCCTGATTGGAATCAGGGGGGCGCTTCGAACTACTCGTACTCTTGCGCTTAATGTAATGTTAAATGTGGAACCTGTATACATCGTGGGCAAAACTGCTGCTGCATGTACCGCAATCAGCCTAAGAGGTTCGGTGCCATATACCATCAAGGGAGGAGTAGATTGGGTGCAACACTTGGGGACAGGGCTTGGTGAACCTTTTCACGGATGGCTCGAAGTTGGACGGAAGGATTGGAGGAGGAGTATTCTGCAAAGAGCTCCCCATCAGACTCAAATTCCGGTTACCGGATCACTGCAGTGTGTTCCAAGCAAAGGTAGCCGCAATCATAGAAGCAGCTGATTGGCTCCTCACTTGCGTAACAATTGTTAAGAAGGTAAATATTTACTGCGATAGCCAAGCAGCAATTAGGGCCCTGGGCTCAATTGTGGTGCAATCAAAACTGGTCAGGGAATGCCTGGTTTCAATCTGGGTACCTGGTCATTGTGGCAAACTGAGAGACGGATGAGCTTGCTAACCTCAGCCTGTGAGAGGTAGTTTCCTTGCGAAAGGAGACTCCCTTAACCACCTGCGGTCTACTCCTGGAAATATGGGCTTCTGGTTGACTCAGCGAGCGCTGGGCAAGTACACAAACTTGTAAGGTCGTGAAGTCCTTCTAGTCACATGTGGATCGGAGGCATTCGAGAAATATTCTGAGGATGACAAAATCTCAGCACTCAAATTTCGTGGGCGTCCTCACGGGGCACTGTCCGCGAGGTATACATGCCGTGAGACTCGGAATTGCTTTAGGGAGATTTAAGGAAGCGAGTCAGGAAGGTAATATTCAAATGTAAGAAGGATTTATGGGAAAATATGGGTACCTATTTTAATGATAATAGAGGGACGTACAATTTTGAGCCGACTCCAAACGGCAAATGTTTTTTGTGAGGAGCTTTTTAATGGCAGAAATACACTCGGAGTTTTGCCATTGCTTGCCGAGGGGCGGCCGCTAATAGAAACACTTTTTCTACCAAACCACTCGGCTACGGCCGCCGCCACTGTATGTACGTATAACTAAAATAAAACTTCGTTTTCACCGTAAATTAAAAATTGAAAAAAGGCTCCGTCGCCATTTTCTTTGACATTATTTTAAAAACAATAATTTATACATTTTATGACACGCAAAATAAAGGGATTTTCTCAGAATTTAGATTTATTTCATTGTTCCGCTTAAAAAATCCCAAAATATACTTAGTTTTCTCGTGGCTCCAATATAACTCGGTTTTTATTGGTGTGCCTTTTTTTAAATATTCCACTTTTTCTATATGAAGTTGAGGTAAATACTATTTCCAGCATAAGGAATTTCAAACGACAATTATATGCCTTCACTTACAAATAGATAAGCCGTTTTATGATTGTGAACTCGTTTAAACATTTTTTTGTTTAATATTTGATAACGCATGGAATGTGAATGGTGAATGTGTCGGAATCCTCTGAATGCAGTAACCAGATCTTGAATTTTTTCGGCGGTGCGCTCAAAGAGAATCATTCAAAGATTTTATAACAAATGAACATAAAAGTCCTGGGCGTAACAAAGAAAACACTTTTTTTTTGTTCAAAATTAGCTTTATTCATCAACGTGATTTTCATCAAGAACAAAGCAATCATTTCAGCGCTACTTTAACATTTCAATACCACTTTTGTAGATTTAACCTTTGCCTCAAAATATACCTCAGTTTCAGCATATTTTAGGTCTGCGAACAGCCAGTAGTCGCTAGCAGCCAAATCTGCCGAATACGGTGGATGTGGGAGCCATTCGAAGTTCAATTTATGGTGCTGGAAAACCATCATTTAAGTTTGATGGAGGTAGTTCGCGACCTTCGCAATATTTCACACTGTCAATTGGGCATAAGACGTGTGGCTGCTCGACTCGTTCCAAGAGAGTTGAATTTTTTTCAAACAATTCATCGGAAGAAAGTGGCTGAAGACATGCTTGAGCAAGTGAATTCGGACCCAACGTTTATTCATCATCATGACAGGTGACGAGACGTGGATATATAAGTTTGACATGCAAACCAGTCGGCTGAATGGCGCTGTCCACATGAGCCGAAACCCAAAAAACCACGTCAAAGTCGGTCAAAAGTGAAAGTCATGCTATTCGTTTTCTTTGATTATCATGGATCTTGCACCATGATAACACACCGTCTCACAAGGCTCATATTGTGAACCCTGTTTGCCCAAAAACTCGACAAATATCATTGAACAACGGCCGTATCCACCAGATTTAGCCCCCTGTGGCTTTTTCCTTTTCCCAAAACTAAAATTGCCACTTCGCGGACGCCGCTTTGAGTCGATAGAGGCCATTGTGGAGAATTCGCTGAAGGAGCTGAAGAAGATCTCTTCAAACGTGTTTAAAAGGTGCTTTGATGATGACTGGACTAATCATTGGCCTAAGTGTATTGCTTCGAATGGAACCTATTTTGAAGACGACAAAATAACTTTTGATAATTAAACTATTATTTTGCGGTTTATGGAACAATTCCCGGTACATTTTTGACAGAATGTATAAAGTCAATACGTTCTTCTGATATCTTAGCGATGTAAGTTAAGTCATGCAACTTCACTTTTTAATCATTCAAAACGATTTTGTGGATTTTTTTTATGTTTTCCGGTGTTATCGCCTCATTTGGGCGTCCACTGCGTTGTGCATCATCGGTGTCTCTGCGACCACGTTTCAATTCAGCAAACCCTTGTTTTATTGTTGTTTCTGATTAAGCGGAGTCCCCATAACACTTTTCAAGTCATTGTTTCGCTTGAACGGTATTTTTTGCCATCAAGAAGCAGTGTAAAAATAGAACACGAAGTTCTTTAGGATTCGTTGTTTTGAAAACAACGAAAGTAGCATCACTCGCGCAACAACTCACGAAACTAATGAATTGAATATCATGAAATTTTAACAGATGCCTTTTTAAGGTTAGTACTAACTGAAGCAGAGCGGCGGCCGTAGCCGAATTTTGGAACAACATCAAGACGCACACCACAAATAGGAGGAGGAGCTCGGCCAAGCACCCAAAAAGGATGTACGCGCCAATTATATATATATATACAAACTGAAGAAGAGGTGAATGCTACAAAACTCGCGTTGATCGATAAAATTACGGTTTTCTTTTGTAATTTTTACATTCACACTAATCTTTAAACATTTAAAACATTCATTTGCACAGAATATTACGAATAAAGCTCAAATTGCCGCAACACTCATAAAGTAAATGAAAAAGTTCGATGACGTTTCCCAGGCACCGTAATAGTAAGCAATCATTATCCCTTTTTTATTTCATTTACAATCATTCATCACATAAAAGTACATAAAATCCTTAAATAACATAATTTTATACAGAATAAAAATCTGCTAAACATTTGTAACGGCTGGTATAATTTTCTTATAGTATTCAATTCCTTTCAAGTAGACATCGGCTTGCAAAAATTCATCGTGATCGTGCAGCAACACTGGCGTATGATTCATGGGCGAAAAGCCAATGGCAGGAATGCCAATGTGGCGTATATAACGGCTATCGGTGCCACCAGGAAATACGAGTGTTTGGATTTTGAGGCCACTAAAGTAAAAGTAAGATTTAATAAAAAAAGAGAAAAATTTAATCAAAATAGTTTAGGCATTTGTAGAGAGTGAAATTAGTAATTACAGTTCCGTGGTTGCTTGCTTGAAAGCCAACCAAAAAGGATTGGAATCATCAATTTTTGTGGCTTCCACCTTGGGCTGCTGCTGCTCAAATACAATTTCAATGCCACCACCAGCTTCCGTACACCACTGCTTTAACTGTATTGTGAAAGTAAATAGAAATTAAACAATGAATAAAGCAATAAGAAACATTTTTTTCTGTTCTTTGTTGAATCATATCCGCTCATCACTTAATTCTCCTTCTCGGTTGTTACGCACCTGTTTCTCGAAATCGTCGTGATCTACATTTAACGCCAATCGCATGTCGAAAACTGCTTCCAATGTAGGTGGCACCACATTACTTTGCACACCGCCTTTAACAATGGTTAAGTTGATTGTTGTCACATCACCAATCGTCAAAGAACTATCATTTTCCAAACGATCCTCTTCTTGTTTTCTAAATTCCATTAACTTATTCAGTATATAGTGAAACTTTTGACCTGCTGTATTTTTGTGCAGCAATGAACCATGTCCAGCAGTGCCACTAATAATAAAGTGGACATCTGAAGTTAAATTGAAGATCTCAGAAATGGCAAATAAAAAATTATAATTTCAATGCATACGCCAAATGCTTCGTTCCGCATAATAAACCAGGAAGGTTTCATTTACAGATGCAACACCTTCATCAAGGGAAAACCCCACATTTAATTTTTTAAACTCATTAGACTTCACAAAAACTCGCATTCCTTTTGTGCCACCGATTTCCTCATCTGCAAACATTTGAATAGATTTAATCTGATATCTAGTAAATGCTTAAATAACACATTAGAAAAGTAAACAAGACTCATAAATATGGAGATGAGCATCATAAAATCACATAATGAGATTAGTTAAACGCGAACCGCAGCGTCTGGTTTACAATTCCATATTTACTTACCTGGCACGAAAATCACATGAATAGTACGTTTCAAGGTGACACCGTTCTTGCGGAGGGCACGTATCGCTGCCAAGTACTGCATGCCCACGCATTTCATGTCCTGTGAACCCCGCGCAAAGATCCGACCTTCGTCGTCGATGTCAGCAGAGAAGGGTGGATGCGTCCACTTTTCGGGGTATACGGGCACCACATCCATGTGGGAATTCAAAACAATTGTTGGCAATTCTGGGCGTTGCCCCACCCATGTTATGACAACAACCGGTTTGGTTGGGCCGCTGGCATGATAAACCTCAATAGGCAATCCCAAATCGATTGCCTGCTTCTTCAGAAACTCCACGCAAGGCGCTACAAATAGTTTTGTCGTAAGAGGAATTTGTGAATATTTAATTGGTAAATAAAACTAATTGAATAGGCAGCGAAGAAGATTGAACCAAACTTTTTACTCCACTACCACTGCAGCTCGGATACAGAGAATTTTCTTTTTAACATAAATATTTATTTATTTATTTGAAATATAATTGAAAATAATCATATTACAAAATCGAGGCAACTAGCGGCAGAGGCTATCGGCCTGTTTCAGTCTAAGTGAAGAGCTTTATGACTTTAAAAATATGATTTTATATTAAATATTTGTACAAAACCCGAAAAATTGCTGCCCGTAACATTACTTTGTTGTTATGTAAGAAAGGATACAGTGCGGTTATGGACAATCTTCATAGCGCCTGCCAATAATATAATTTAAATTATGCATACCATAGTCAACGTCCGGATGCACACTTGGTATGCGTAAATATTCCCGAAATATTTCGATCTCTTGATTATTCTTCCAAGAGCTCATTTTAACAGCGATCTGTGCACACAAGATTTAGAAAGTATTAACAAATATGAACAAACCCCTATTTTGATTAAGATTGCGAAAAACTAGACGAACAATTGGCGTGTCGGACAAAGGCAAACTTCCTAGTATACGAGTATTTCTGCCATGAGAAAGCAGCTCGTAGAAACCCATCAGCCGTTTACAAAACTGCATGTGAAATATCATCAAGTCTTACGCCACAAATTGGGCGAGGAGCTTGTTCATAAACCTAACAAAGGATGTGCGCGCCAATTATAAAGGGTTTCCAGTAACAGGTGTTAGGTGTTAAACAGGAGAGATGATAACGATTTTTTATGGTCGGAATTGGATCGTATTGATCTGGTATTGATCGTTTATTTTCAAAAAGGCGGCGCTATGTGCCACACAAGCAACGAAACCATTGATCTTTTACGGGAAAAGTTTCCGGACCGTGTTATCTCTCGAAGAGGTGATCACACTTGGCCACCGAGAACTTGTGATTTAACACATTGTGACTTTTTTCTTTGGGGCCACGAGAAAGAGGTCTATCCCAACAGCCCAGGGCCGATTCAAGACCGCAAAGATGGAATTCGTGAGGCTATCGAGGACATAGGGCAGCCACTTTGCAATTCGGTTATGGGAAATTTCATGAAAAGAATATTGTCCTGTACGCGTGGACGTGGTGGTCATTTGCATGATGTTATTTTCCACTATTAACCTTCCTCTTCATCCGATCATTTATATTAAAAAATAGCATTTTGTCTTTGAATATCAAAATAACACCTCTTATTGGAAAACTCTTTACATATAAACAAGGTGGGGCAAAATTAATCACCTTTCGGAAGATTTACACCTTTTGCGAATGACATTGCACCCCAATCTTATTTGACCCTTGTGAACTAGACAGCCGAAGTATAAAAACAATTAAGGAATGGAGCGCGTATACGGCAAAATAAAGATTTCCATTATTCAAAATCATTTTGTTTTTATTTTGGTGTTTCGTAAAAAAGTTATTCAGAAACAAAATTGGATTATTAATTTTGCGCCACCTTTTATTTATTAATATAATTAATTCATACATTCAGTCAATAGTATCTGTGCAATAGATACCCAGCATTTTTCATTTAAGCGGAGCGCGTTTGATATATTGTCAAAATGGTATTTTTCTATTGGGTTGGGGAATAAGTTCATAGCGTTTTCATATTTAATTTTCTTTTACAATGATTTGCTAGCTGTTTGGCAAAGGGTAAGTATTCATTCGATACAACTCTTTCTGCTCTACAAAACTATGTTAATTGTATTTTTGCATTATTTAATTTTTTATTAGTTTTGAGGCCTAGAAATGGAATTCCCAGGAGGCAAAAATCAACGTTTTCGACACCTGCTCTTCTTTGCTTTTCGTCGAGGTCAAAAAGCTTCCGAAGCAACGCGGGATATTTGCGAAGTATTTATATGGAGAAGGTGTCAAAGGCGAGTCTACAGCACGGAAATAGTTTCCAAAGTTCAAAAATATCGACTTTGACGTCGATGACACGTAACACAGCGGAAGGCCTTCTGAATTCGATAAAAAACGTGTCAAATTACTTTTGAAGGAGAAAGGTCGCCAAACCAGTCGTGAATTGGCGCAAAAAATGAAATGCGATCATAAAACGATTCTTAATCACCTTCATTCAATGGGATTTACCGAAAAATTGGGAGCCAGGGTGCCTCATGAGTTCAAGAGGAAAAACAAAGAAAGTCACCTTCAAATTGCTTCTCAGCATCTTGTCCGCCATCGAGCGACACGCGATCATAAACAGAGATTTTAGTACCGAATCGACACGGTAGATGAGAAATGGTGCCGATACGCTCTATATGAAGCAAAGAAAGGAGTGGGTGGCTCCAGGAGATATGCCAAAGCCAAGAGTCAAACCGGATCTGCATTACCATTTTTTCCGCTCCCTGACAAACCATATGAAGGGCGTTACCTTTGGTAACAACGAGGCCCTTAAAAACTGGCTCCCTTACTGCCTCCTTTGACACCAGACCAGGCGATTTTTGGCGAAATGGCATCATAAAATTGGAAGAGGTTGTAAACAGCAACGACGTAAGTATATATAATTGATTAACTTATTGATATACCATGTTCATTAATAAGTTTTGCGGTTCGATAAGAGAGGGCATTGCTACTAGCCTATTTTTTTTTTTTTTGTAATTTGGTACACTCTTCATATGAACGTATGTGAATTTTTATTTTAATCTGTCCATTCATTCTTTGATTAGAAGCCATCTAGTACCGACGTGTCACAGTATTTTCTGCAATGGAAAAAATCAAGTATCGTGCGGTGATAGAATTTTTATTTTTGGAAGATTTAAAAGCAACGGAAATGTATGAACGAATGTTGAAAGTGTATAAGGATTTTTCGCCATCAATTAGTGCAATAGAAAGATGGGTTGCTGAATTCAAACCTTGAAGACGATCCACGTCAAGGACGTCCAAAAACAACAATAACACCAGAAATCATAGAAAAAATACAGGATATTGTATTGAAAAATTGTCGAGTGACTGAAAGAGATTTAGTAGAAAACTGAATCCCTAGGCATCTCATTGGGCTGCAGTATTGGGCTTCAGAAAGCTATGTGCGAAATGGGAGCCGCCTTCGCTAACAATGGAATAAAAACACATTCGAATGCGAATTTCTCAGCAACATTTAGAGCGCTTTCGAAAGGAGAAAGTGCATTTTGTGCATCGATTCGTCACTATGGATGAGACTGTGATCTATCCCCATGATTCTAAATCAAAACAAAAGTCTAACGAGTGGTGTGAATCTGGTTCTTTCTGAATCGAGTTTGTGTCCGGAAATCGGCCGAGAAGTTGTTAGCATCAAATTTTTGGGGATGCGAAAGGAATGTGGTGTGTGGATTAGTTTCAAACTGGTAAAACAAATAATTCTGAATATTATTGTAACCTTTTGGACCAGCTGAAGAAAACAATTTGGAGAAAAAGGCCCAGTTAGGGAAAGAAAAAATTTTTTTTTTATCAGAACATTGCCCCGTGTTACAAGAGCATTTTAACAATGGCCACAGTTCATGAATTAAAGTTCGAATTGTTGGAACAACCACGGTATTCATGAGATGTGACCTCTTGTGACTTCCATCTGTTTCCAAATCTAAAAAAAATGCATGTGTGGAAAACGTTCATACAAGCTGTGGAAGTGTATTTTGTAGCCCTTCCAGATTCTCACTTCAGGGATAAAATTCATAAATTAGAATCTCGTTGGAGCAAGTGTATTGATGTTCTGAACAATAAAGAGCATACAATTGTGTTTTTCTTATCGAACCGCAAAACTTATTGAACAACCTAGTAACTGCCTCCAATTTCAATTACTGAAAACTAGTGTTCATTCATGGATGTGTTGCTCAAGCAAATTTATTATGAATGAACTACTTACTATGTTACTAGACATATGAAATAAAATAAATCGAATCCAACTTTTCTCTCTTCATTAGTTAGAGCATTATAGGAATCAAGCGAAACAGCATTACCTGAACGAGAGTGAATTCTGAAACGAATCACCTTAGGAATTAATAAGTATGTAACACCGGCAAAAATCTGGTCATATATGTATGTATGTATACATACAAATAAACACAAATGCTCGCCAAGTTGACGAGTTTTCCTATGCCAAATGACTCTCATGAATTATCCAAACGAAGTAGATGTATACATACATACATACATACGTACGTATGTGGAATAAAACATAATCAAGGCAAACAAATATTTTGGAAATTAGTTTTAAATTAAAAAAAAAAAAAAACAAGAAAAAGGCCCCCTTAGAATTTCTCGGCTGTCATCGTATGACAATCATTAATTGTTTAAATTAAAAATAAATAGAAGGTACACAAATGTATTTCTGGTTATTAGTAGGATAGAGTAATGATACAAAGTGTGCCAGGTTGCAATGACATTAAATTTAAACAGTAATTTCATATTTTTAATTTCGCCTTGGTTCTGTCTTATTTTTCTTAAAATATTTTTAAATGAAGCAACGTCAAATGTGCGTTCATCAAGTTGGTTGGCACACTTTGCATCATTACACTGATTAGAAGTAAATGCTTTTATTTGAAACTGATCGATTCGATCGCAGAGCAAAATCGAGCTACTTTTATATAATATTTTGCTTTTCTGTACTTTGGAGAATTTTACTAGCCTTTCACGTCTTTCTAATTAACTATTCGAAAATCACACAACCACTTATCTACACGCACTTCAAAGTACTCGAAAACACTTTTAATACTGAAGAGTTTACCCAGTTCAACGGAGTATTTAAGCACTTTGAAATATTTGATAAGCCGACGCTCGCTTTACGTATGATTGAATGCACACTTGATATGCGGCACACTTGGCCAGAGATGGAGGACCGTTGTGATACACACAATATACACGTACATACGTGCATACATATATAATCTTATATGTAGGGGACACCCCTGTAGGAAAATGAATTGGACCCCAGTTGGTGGATTCACACGTACAGAATGTAAAAATATTATCAACACCAAGCCACTAATCGGCTCTCAGCGAATTTGTATCATCTGATTTGCTGATGTTATAAGGGAGATGACAGCGGTTCGTTTAGGCCAGAAGTCATCAAAAACTGAGATTTTAGTGGTAATATACGGAAAAATAAACACAGTCAACTACGCAAAACTGAGCTGTCAATTCCCTGTGATTAGCAAAGTTACTCTCACAATTTTGCTTTGGATGGCCTTGTATTCCATCTTGCAGTATATCATTCCTATATACATATATGTATATATATAATTGCCGCTTACACCCTGATGTTTAACCGAGTTCCTCTTCCTATCTGTGGTGTGTGTCCTGATGTTTTACGCCGTTTCCGAACGGCAAAGGTTTTTATGAGCAGCTTTTTCTTGACAGAGGAACATCCCGAGAAGCGACTGCTATTAGAAAAAACTTCTTCAGTCATTAGGTATTTCATGCACGGAGATTCGAACCAGTGCACTTCTGAATGATAGTCACGCACCAACTCATTCGACTAACGCGGGCTTTTAATGGCTTTTAAGACATAAAATTTGAATTTTAGGCAGCGATAGTTAGGAAAGTAAAATATAGTATGTATTTTTGATCTCACAAGTATATATTTCTTATTTGGATTCAATTCTTCATGACATTCTGAAACATCTGATAAATGGTCACTTCGTGACAGTGGTTTCTTTAGCGAAATTTTCAATTAGAAGCGTAAAATGCTATAATTTGTATTAAAGTTGGAATCGAATCAGTTATTTTGTTTACGCGTTGCACTAGATTGCGAACAATTTGCCAAAGAGTTAACCGTTTGTTAGATCGCTTAGGAGGCGGTCGCCGTAGCCGAATTGGTTGGTGCTATCATCCGGGAGTACGTAGATTCTAATCTCCGTGCATGATAGAAAAAGATTTTCTAATAGCGGTCGCCCCTCGGCAAGCACTGGCAAACCTCCGAGTGTATTTCTGCCATGAAAAAGGTCCTTATAAAAAACTATTTGCCGTTCGAAATCAGCTTAAAACTGTAGGCCCCTCCATTTGAGGAACAACATCAAGACGCACGCCATTAATAGGAGGAGGAGCTCGGCCAAACACCTAACAGAAGTGTACGCGCCAATTATTTTTTTTTAATCGCTTAAGTACAAATAAAAGAGAAAATATATATTAATTTATTTAATATATAATACAATATCAATATCATCATATTATCACCATGAATATTTTCTTTTAAATTGGGAAATTGATTATTTAAACTAAAATTTTACCTTTTCCCAATCATTTGCATCGCTGAATGTACATTGAATATTTAAAACGGCAGTCAAATCTTGTAATTGCTGTTCTAGTTTTGCGTGGCTTCCTTTGATATGACATTTGGCTTTGTCAGAATTGTGTCTTATAAATTTCCAGCAAAGTTGCGGCTTGAGCTGCATGCTTGTGGTTTCGCCTTCATAGGAAAAAATGTATAAATTATGAATAAATAATGAGAAGCATTTATACTTACACTTCTTTATTTTATTTTTGTTAAAACGACAATATCAAAAAATTCTCGAATTCGGCCACCTTGTCGGCTTTTTAAAAATGTAAATTTCCGATAAATCGACATGCAGAACACCAAATACGCTCAACAATCAGATTCAAACATATTTTCCGATAAATCTAAATCGATAGTATTACAGAACGCGAGTGTACAATTCCGATTCCGATAGAATTTGGTTTTGGGAGCACCAAATCATTTCAATTATTGATTTTCATACTTTAATGTTCATACCTGTGCTTGTACAACAATAGTTAAACAACAACGATGGACGATCGTCAAATTAGTTGCTTGTTTCCATCGTACAAGTACAAGTTTTCCCAACGGGGTTTGCGTACTATACTCATATGTTTACATATTTTTCCGCATATGTGCTATGTGCACATTCAAATACATATACATGTGTAACTTGTACAGGCGAACAGTCTACTCTATCGCCGCGATCATTTCAGAGAGTGTTGCTCCCACTACATATTAATTAATTTCTCTGTTTTGTTTTATCTCATTTGGTAGCTTTGTTATGGCCATTGTATACGTTATATTTATTATACAGATACGTATGTATGTGAGGATGATCATTAGAAATTCTCACGATCAGTTGGGGCCGTATCAAAAAATGTCAAAATTACAAACACGTTGTGGGTGGCAGTGAGAAGTGTGGCGTTTCTCACAGATTTCGGGGCAGCTATTCTGAGAGCGAGGTACCCAGGTGCTTTCGAATAGTAACAGTATGTAAAAGTAAGAAGGATCTGAATTGAAAAGGCTTATCCAGGCACGTGGAAGAAAATGGGAAACGTGGCTTATAGCCTTGATTTCGCACGCATAACGGTAATATTATCAAACCATACATTACGCATAACCACAATTAAGAAAAATTTCACAACCATACGATGTTCCCGTTATCCCGGTGATATTATATGTTTTAACGATTAAAATGCAGATACTTTGAGGAGTAAAGGTGTTGTGTAGTTCAGAGCGAGCTAAGCACCGCGCACAGTTTACTTACGAATATATGTATGTATGTATTTACATATGCGACGATCATAATTTAATGTTTGGTTGAAAATGATTTGAAGATTTTGAGCTGAATTGATAGAAATTCCGCCATGTAAAATTTTTGGAAATGGTTAAGTGTTGAGGGGCTCATACGAATGATAAAATGAAATTTGCAAAATATCCACTCAAAGCTCCTCAAAAGCTCAAAATAAAATACAAAACAACCGCCATCTGTAAACATTTATTGCTCTATGAGTTCTGAGAGCAACAATGCAAAATAAATGAGAGTGTAAGTATATGAGAGCATTTGAATAAAACAAAATCATGCTATTCTCTCTCTGTTCGTTTGCAATGAAATGCAATTTACAAGTGTTGCCTTTTATATTCATTATTGCGCGAAATACTGAAAACAAAGTAAAATACTAAAGAAAATGGCCTTATTGCTTTTTAAAATATTTTCCTTGAATGTTTATAAACTTCTGCATGCGCGAAAATGGTTTCAACAGCTTCTTCAGGCGTTGAAAAACATTGGCCTGGCATTTTATTTTGTGATGTTCGGGAACAAAAAGGAATCATTATAAGGCAGATTACCTATTAATTCGATCTCTTTAGTGCACAGAAACTCGCTTGTATGAACCGATACGTGAGAGCACACCACGACAGTCAGTTCTACGTTACCGGAACATCCCGGATTTATATCCACCCAAGTACTGTCACTCCAGCAGCATTCCCCGTAGGTGTATGAGAAATGTTTATGCTGCTACAACAACAACAATAACAACAGCTCGCATTGTTTTGGTGAAGGATGATTTGTCTTTGGCGGTTGGTTTTCCTTATTTCTGTGAAAATTTTTAGCAGATGGTTGTGTCAGCTCAACTTGGAATACCCATTCTGTCGATTGCTGTTTTATTTCCGGCTCATATGCATAGATCCAAGATTTGACGCAGTTTTGCACGGTGCTAAATTTATTCACCATTTCTCAACACCAGTCAATTATGCGATATCCAACGAGAACACATCTTCTTGACCACCAAATGCTGATGTAATATTGAATGCATGCTGGTCCCACTAATGCCAAAAATGTCTCCATCTCGCAATATAGTACATGACGATCTTGCTTTATTAATTGTTTTTGGACGGCCTTCATGAAATTCATACTTTCATTCAAGGACCGACAACTTAGCTGGAACTCGTTGCACCAACATTTCACAGTGTGGTGCTTCAAAGTCGAAGTAAGTTGATCAATGCACCCCTGTCTCGGTATTCAACATCGAAAATCGTAATAAATCATCGCATAAAAATTTTCGGGGTTAATTCAACCTTTTTGTGCGATATGAATTTTTTAACGCACTGAAAAAAGAACAAATAAAGCTCGTAAGTGAAAATATTATATTATACTCGTATGTAAGTTTATGCTAAAAAATAAACTTTTCGACGAAAATATCGGATTGTATGTAGCTCATCACACATAGTGTTGAAAATGGGCAAAATATAAAAGGCAACCTGGTATCAATTTTTATGCTTTAAATTAGCGAACGTTCAACTAAAAAAATGTGATCGATTCTCAATAGATATTTACTAGGTGGGTTTGTGTGCATATACTTTTCAGCAGCAAAAAGTGCACTCTTCTTGTAGCAGCATAAACATTCTCCATACATGAACGGAGTATGATGATGGGGAGACAGTCCTTGGTCATATATAAATCCGGGTCGTTTCGATAACGTAGAACCGACAGTCATGAGAACGAGCAAAAAATAGTTTGAATATAGTTTTCAGAATGATTTTATTCCTTATTCTCTTAACATTTTTTGTCATTCGAACTGTTTTAAAAGCATATGCCAGATATGTAAGTATGCGTGGTAAAAAATATATATGTACATAAAGTATTTTAAGTGCTTATTCACTCATTCTAGACATCCAGCAACCAATAAAAAAATTCGGACCATAATGCGACTCCTGCCGACTTGTCAAACCTGGAAGTAAGAAGTGCAAACTTTTATTTGCGCTTATGAAATAGTTGGGGATATAATCAACTTTTTTCAGTTTTGACCCAGAAACATATGCACGTAAAAGCAAACATAATTTTCATGTTGTCATACGCACAGTGGGACAAAAAACCCAAAATTGATTAACACTAAACTATAATTATCAACTGATATGAGTGGTTTTTATTTGTCGAGGTAGAACTTAAATTCACTTGGGCTCAAGGTTGACATTACCGATGTTAATGCTGTTTCCAAAATAAACAAAATCCTCTATTAATGCATAACTGTTTAGAGTGTTCTGAGTAAGTAATGAGTAAGTTTGATAAGAGATATCCTCTTCGTTATAAGAAATAGCGCAAAGACAACAATAGCAATTGATTTTCTTTTAGCTCTTGGTCCCCAGAATTACATATATCTCATAAAAGATGGTGCGGTATTTAGCTAGACATCTTTTGGTACACAACGCGGAATGAGCTGACGCATTGGCTTAGTGGAGAGCTAATGACTTGTCCATCCACAATGTTTTCCTTCTTCTGCCCTTAACTCCCTCAAAAGGATGTGTCGTGTTCGAGAGCTGCTCTAACGTCAAAAACTAAACAGTACGAATAAGAGGTAAAGAAGAAGTGTAATAATCACATAAATATGTCAGAATTATACGAATGGTATAACATAATCTTTATAGAGGGTTTGATGCTTTACTTCTAAAACGACAGGACTGCCACGAAAACTCAGAGGGATGACGAAATGAAAATATTGCATTCGTATATTGCCTAGATTCTCCTTGTGCAGTATTTGCCGTACCGCAAAAGTAGAGAGTTTATTGATGTTTCTCTGTACCAGCGAGGCGTGCGGCATGAATGTGGGGACCCGAATTTTGTCCAGCGATGAGGCCCATTTTTGGCTTAATGGCTACGTCAATAAACAAAATAACCATTACACCCTTGAAAACAATCGTTTGGTGTGCCCTATGGGCTAAAGGAATCATTAGCACTTATTTCTTCAAAGACGAGGCTGACGCCAATGTAACATTGAATTGTGAATGCTATCGCGCCAGGATAAACGACTCTGTGAAGCGGGAATTTTTAGCCTCTGATCTCCACAACATAAAACATTTGGTTCCAACAAGACGGCGCTACTTGTCATATAGCAAGTGAAACAATGGATTTACTGCGCCGTCGTTTCGGTGAGCAATTTATCTCTCGTCTCTGGCCAGTGTATTAGCCACTAAGATCATGTGATATCACATCGTTGGAAAGTTATTCACGAGATACCGACGAAGTCTTCCAGCTAGTCATTCAAGAGTGGTGTTTACGGATGTCCGAATTACGGCGCGGTTGCGGTCATCATTTGAAACTGTACCTAACATACGGGCAGCTTAATGTTGTCTATAATTTTATATTTTACTTCATTTTCCAAAAATAACAGTTGATATTTGAGTATCTATTATATAAACAGAGTACTCTCACCTAACGGACACCTCCCATAAGCGGGCACTTATTTCAGTACCTAACAAAAATCCTTAAGAATTAAAAACTAACAATTTTATCTTGAGCGAAAAACCCTCCCATAACACGTTACATTTTTCTCATAAGCAAACATCTGCCATAAGCGGACAGCGGACTGTCAACGGCAGATGATTTTTATAAGGAACCTTTTGATGGCAGAAATACACTTAGAGGTTTGCCATTGCCTGCCGAGTGGCGGCCGCTATAGGGAAAACTTTTTCTACTTCATCTAATTTAGGTTTAAACAAATTTTAAGTTCTGCGCCTTAAGTTTTCAGTAATCTGACTGGATGATGCGAGATATGGCTGCAATTGCAAACAACGAAAATAAACAAATCATCATAATCTCTAGCACTTAAACCACTCAAAAGATGCGAATTAAATGTTATCAGTTATCCAATTTTTTTCCTCCAGTTTTAGAAATCTGCTGAGTAATGTAGATTTTTTTCACACGAAGTATGTACACCTGAGTGCACAATAATAGCAGTGTGATATATTGCAAAGTTTGGGCTATTTGTTTATTTTTTATTTATAAAAATATATTGGTTGTGGAATAAGTTCGAAGCATTTTCCGAAGACTTTCATTTAAACAAAAAAAAAAATAATTATATCAATAAGTTAATCAATTATATATTCGCCGTTGCTGTTTACAACCTCTTCCCACCTCTCGACCAATTTGTTGATGCCGTTCCGTCAAAAATCCAGAACCAGGCATCTGGTGTCAAAGGAGGCACCAAGTTGTTACATATGGTTTGACAGTGAGCGTAAAAGATGGTAATCGGTCGGTGCAAGGTCCGGAGAATACGGCGGATGTTGAAGGACCTCCCATTCGAGCTCTTGCAGTGCGGCTTTGACGACTTGTGCAACACGAGGCCTGGCGTTGTCGTGAAGAAGTATAGTTTGACCATATCGATCAGGTATTTTCAGTCGAATAGCCTCATTCACACGGTGTAGCTGGGCAATGTAGAGCTCCATGCGATTCGGAACAAAAATCGCTGTTTATGATCGCGTGTTGCTCGATGACGGGCGAGACGCTGAGAAGCAATTTGAAGGCGACTTTCTTTGTTGTTTCGTTGAGCTCAGGTTCCAGAGTTCCAATTTTTCGGTAAATCCCATTGAATGATGATGATTGAGAATCGTTTTGTGATCATTCATTTTTTACGTTACGTTACATCGCAAATGTCCCGTCCTGCTTCGGTAGCTTTTAAACCTCGATGAAAAGCAAAGAAGAGCAGGTGTCGAAAACGTTGTCATGGATATTTCATTTCTAAGCCTCAAAATTAACAAAAAATTATTTATTTTTAAAAAGTTAAATAACTCAAATATGCAATTAACAAAGTTTTGTAAAGCAGAAAGAGTTCTATCGAAGGTATACTTACCTCTTGGCAAACAGCAAACAAATCGTTGTAAAATAAAATAAAATCTAAAAACCCAATAGTTAATACTTCAATAAAAAATTTCAAAAATTCTTCATATCAAATTTTAAACTTTTAATCAGAATTTTTAGAAAAAATTGGGTATGCAGTTTTATAGTCTATTGAATGTTTGTATACTGATCTTGTTGGTCGCATATGAACCAAAAATTGATGCATAGTGATACAAGTGTTTGTAAGAAGAGTATAAGAACTTTATATTTATTTTGTCTTTAATACACAGTTTAGATAATTTAATTAATTTTTTGATCTGTCATACTTTCTAAGGTTAAAAATAATGCAGAGCCTAAGCAGTTTATTTAAGTTTTACTAAGTGCAGGATAGTGGCAAAGAAGGTGTACCAGAGTTCCTCTCGCGCTGGCTTCGTTATGTGCATGTACCGTTTTGCACTAGCTTCAGTTTGGTCGCGTGCGATGGAGTGAGATAGTGTCCCGCCTGTATGCCCACTACAAATTTACACCATTTCCTGGGAAGGGATAAAATATAATTTCTAGACCTCACATTGTGCCTGCGTAGCATGATTTTCGCGATCCTGCATGAGTTGGTTCTTTCCCATCTTGAGTTCGTTTCTTGAATCATTGCTCATCATCCAGGCGTTGTATACCAGCCGTGCCAGCTACGGGAAGATTTGCGCCTGCTTTTACTGGTATATCCACTGTCTCGTTTCCTTCAATTCCCTTCTGTACAATAATCCAGTAGATGGTGGCTTGTTTCTCAATTCCTAGCTTATCCATCCTGTTCCGCCATTTTAGTGTCAAGTTGTTTTAATTTTTGAGAATATTTTTGTACTGGCAGTCTTGTACATGAAAAATTTCGAGCATTCGATATATGGAAAAAAATGCATAAGTATGCAACAAAAAAATTAACAAAAATCAACGCGAAACAGTTGAAGCTGACACAATATTATACCAAAATGCAATGGACTATAAAACTTTTCGAAGTTTAGCTAAGAGTTCTGATTAAAAAGTTGATGAAAGTTTGTTAAATGGTTTAAATGTAGTTTTGTATTAAAAATATAATATAACTGTATTAAGAATATAATATAACAAAATAAAAACTAAAAAATTTATTAACCAAAAAAAAATGTTTGATTTGCAATATGTTGCGCTGCTTTTATTGTAAGCACAGGTGTACATGCATATGTGTGCTTAATGCCTTGGTATGTACATGCAAAAATGGGAAATTGTGTGCGGAAAGCTTATTTGAAAATCTCGAAATCTAAACAAACCAGTTGTACGAGTAGTGGACAAATGCGGGGCACATAAATTTCAATAAATTAACTAAGTAAATTCGTTGCTCAAATACAACTTGTTGAAATCGTTCTACTTTTGTTCATTAATGCAGTTAGTCTTACCTACGAGTGATAACTGCATACACTCATACATAGATTCTTACATTGTACTATATACATATACACATTCGTTCGTACTAAGTAATAAAATATCTGTACAATACCGACATAGAGACAACCCAGTGCGAAATATGATGTAGATCATAGATCATCATATGATGAGCTCATTGATAATAAGGATAGGTAGGATAGCTAAGGCACAAATAGAGTCTTTATAAAATACTAGCAAACCCGGCCCCCTTCGCTGGGCACACTAAAATAGAATAGATATGGTTTAGAACAGAAAATATATGGTTTTCATATTATTTATTTCTTTATTCTTTATTCAAGCGCTTTGGCATAAACAATATTTTTTGTTTTTCTATTTGTTTTTGAGTAAATATAAAATATAAATTGAAAATCAGGAAAAAAGAAGATTGTTTTTAAATTTCAAATCAACGCATATGAATAAACAATCGTCTTTATTCCTGATCATCCATGCATTTTTCGTTTCAATTTATATGTTTTATTAAGCATTGGAGCTTTTTTAACCATTATCCATTTATATTTTTCAAAAAAAAAAAACGAAAAAAAAATTTTTTTCCACGAACACATAATTTTATTCGGATTTCACATTAAATTCTCAAATTTCGTAAGAAATTATTCACTGTTCCAAAATCCACTCCAAAAAAATTCACAAACAATTTTTACATGTTGCACTTACGTTTTTTCCTTATGGCATCCAAATCAGAAAGAAATATTGACACATTGTAACTCACACTGTCAATTTGGCAGTTCAGTTCCGCCCCAAGCGTTAAAAAGGTAAACGACATTATGGCTGGCTCAAAAGAACTCTGTACCCGTTGACACTGCTCCGAATTACAACCAAACTTTACGAAAGCCATTTTCAATACTTACTTAACAATGTGTGTAAGTTTGGTTTAATCCGGTGCAAAGACACGGCGGGTCCACGTTTTGGCATATATTTCGAGACCCTAGTCATCAATAGGTATGAAAATTACCCCGTATTAAAGCACTTATCAACAGCTTTCATTTGATACCCATATTGTACATACAGAACCAAAGGTTACCCGGGTCCACGTTTTGACCTATATCTCGAGACCCCAGTCACGGAGCGGCATGAAAAATACTCTGTATTAAAGCATTCACCTACAGCTTCAATTTGATATCCATATTGTACAAACACATTCTAGGGTCCACATTTTGGTCTCTATCTCGAGACCCTATCTACCAATAGGTATCCAAACTATACGGAAACCATCTTCAATACCTCCTTAACAATGTGTGTAAGTTTGGTTTAATTCGGTGCAAGGACACGGCGGGTCCACGTTTTGGCATATATTTCGAGACCCTAGTCATCAATAGGTATGAAAATTACCCCGTATTAAAGCACTTATCAACAGCTTTCATTTGATACCCATATTGTACATACACAACCAAAGGTTACCCGGGTCCACGTTTTGACCTATATCTCGAGACCCCAGTCACGGAGCGGCATGAAAAATACTCTGTATTAAAGCATTCACCTACAGCTTCAATTTGATATCCATATTGTACAAACACATTCTAGGGTCCACATTTTGGTCTCTATCTCGAGACCCTAGTCACGGAGCGGCATGAAAAATACTCTGTATTAAAGCATTCACCTACAGCTTCAATTTGATATCCATATTGTACAAACACATTCTAGGGTCCACATTTTGGTCTCTATCTCGAGACCCTATCTACCAATAGGTATCCAAACTATACGGAAACCATCTTCAATACCTCCTTAACAATGTGTGTAAGTTTGGTTTAATTCGGTGCAAGGACACGGCGGGTCCACGTTTTGACCTATATCTCGAGACCCCAGTCACGGAGCGGCATGAAAAATACTCTGTATTAAAGCATTCACCTACAGCTTCAATTTGATATCCATATTGTACAAACACATTCTAGGGTCCACATTTTGGTCTCTATCTCGAGACCCTAGTCACGGAGCGGCATGAAAAATACTCTGAACTAAAGCATTCACCAACAGCTTCCATTTGATACCCATATTGTACATACACATCCGAAGGTTACCCGGGTCCACGTTTTGACCTATATCTCGAGCCCTATCCACCAATAGGTATCCAAACTATACGGAAACCATATTCAATACCTTCTTAACAATGTGCGTAAGTTTGGTTTAATTCGGTGCAGACACGGCCGGTTAGCGAACAAACACAAAAAGTTGACTTTATTTTATATATAAGATTTTTTTCAGTTTGTGTCCGAAAAATCCAAATATCTTACGGAACCCTATTTTTTTCCAAAATAAAATGTAATCCATGTTATTCCTGGATAATGTAGTTTTCGAATGGTGAAAGAATTTTTAAAATCGGTCCAGTAGTTTTTGAGCCTATTCGTTACAAACAAACAAACAAACAAACAAAGTTTTCCTCTTTATAATATTAGTATAGATTACAATGGTCACCGTTCAAAAATAATCGAATTATAAATTGCCCAGCTACCAGTTGATAAAAAATTTGTAGTAGGTTTGAAGTAGAATTTAACAAATTTTTTACGGAAGACAGGTTCTTGTTGCTATTGTAGCAGTTTATCAAGACAAGTATGATTTAGTTACCTGTCTTCGTCGTCTATTTCCATCAGAATCATGCTGCTATATATTGCCAGGCCCATTTGTTGTTGTTGTAGCAGTTTACTAAACCCTGACAGTGCGGTGTAGTCAGCGGTCATTTTCGTCTAACTCATCTAAGGGTTGGCCCAGACAACGTGCTGTTTCGACAGGTTGGTCCAGAGGGAGAGGGATATTAGGTGGGTAGATTTGATAGGGCATGTGAATACGTGGTTAATGTGGGGCGGTTTACCTTCACATGCTGAATATATATTGTGTATGCGGGGTCGATTCTGGACAAGTAAGAGTTCAACGTACTACAATATCCAGAACACAATTGGGCCAAAGTTACACGGGTCTCGCGAGTCAGCTGAAGTTCGTCGTCTGCAATAGGTGGTGGTTGGATTACGACATTCGAGGATCGGGAGTTCAGGAGGGTGGAAAGGGTCGCCCAATGGATGTACATTGCGTCCGGTAGATCTCGTGGGCGTAGTTAAAGAGATGCCTCTTGACTCGCTTAGCACAACCTCCAGAAAATGTCTGCTCGGATGGTTGCTGCGGTAACAACCCAGCAGGAATGGTTTGCTGTACATCTATCCTATCTATGCTCTATCTGCATCTATCTATGCTCCTTTCCCTGTTGCTGTAATTTGACCTCCTTCGTTCAGATGGTAAATAGGGTCGTCGTAAATCTAGTGAGGAAAGTTGGAGATTTCTCGCAGTGAAGAAGCGGGAAAGCAATACCATTGCTGGACGCCATTATCGCGCAAGTGTTAGGATATGAGATCAATGAAACTCTCTCTGGTGATTGAGGAAGCTCTGAGATGTAGAAGTTGTAAAGTAAAATAAAGAAGAGGGGAGTGATGTTACTCTGATGGTGGTTGATGGAAACGCCGCCGCATTGTGCGACGTAGAAGCCGTGGAGACTGGGTATGCCTGACGGCAAGAGCAACACAAACTGTGTGGTCTACTCTCTGTGGCTCTTAAGTCCTTAACAGATCTTAAGGTGGTATTACCCATTGTATTAATTAAATTTGTCCGAAGTTGAGTTCAAATGCAGCTGAAATAAGCTTCCTGTCTAGGGTTAGGCTCAATACCAGCCCTAAGAAGAACTATTGGGAGCAGCCTTATTGTGCGTAGATGCTTCAGTGACGATAGGCGAGGGGGTGCAGTTCAGCGCACTATACAGGGCATGTTTAATGGAGCCGCAGCCTTTGATCGGGAAAGGCCGGAGTCATTCCGGTGCGTAGAACCGGCTGCCATGGGAATGATGGAAAACAGGTCGATATTGAAAAGTTGACTTGCTTTTAAAGATACGGTTGTTATTATTTCCTATTAAATTGTTTACATCAAACTCTATTGCTTCCTATTCTGTACTTTCATCTTCCTTTTCTGTTCTACCGGACGCAGCTTTAGGCGGCTCGTTTTAAATGTTTGATTTTCATTTAAAAATATTTATATCTGGAATTTCAAATGGTTTGACAAAATAAGAATGCCGAAAACTCTACAATGCTCTCATCATGCCCGTTCTAACGTACGGCGGAGAAGCTTGGACGATGACAATATCCGATGAAGCGTCCCTTGGAGTGTTTGAGGGAAAGATTCTGCGGAAGATTTTTGATCCTTTGCAAGTTGGTGACGACGAGTATCGTAGGCCATGGGGCAATGAGCTGTATGCTCTCGATATAGACATAGCGCAGCGAATAGAGATCCAGCTGCTTCGTTAGCTGGGCCATGTCGTCCGAATGGAGGCAAAGTATTCAATGCGGTACCAGCTGATGGTAGCAGAGGAAGAGGAAGGCCTCCTCTGCATTGGAAAGATAAGATGAGGAAAGAAACGTCTGGCGCTTTGTTAAACTGGGCCAAAAACGTGTAAGATGTTATCGTGAGAATCAAGAAAAAGAATGCCGAATTCTTGAGCTCTCAATAGTTAGCACACTTGTTTGAATACACTTTGGTATCTACTATCATCGATTCTTAATTGCTCGAAATTATACATCATTTACCAAACCTAAATCGAATAAAGAAATCTTCACTGCTGATGTCTCGTTTCATGCCTTATTCCTAAGTCCGTCGACACGATTTTCATTTAACATGGAATTTTATTATAAAGGGTTTTCCAATAAGAGGTGTTATTTTGATAAAAGATCAATAGTTTCGTTGCTTGTGTGGCACGTAGCGCCGTCTTGTTGAAAATAAACGTTGTCCAGATCAATACCATCCGATTCCGGCCATAAAAAAATCGTTAATCATCTCTCGATAGCGCAATCCATTCACCGTAACTGTTGCTCCAGCTTCATTTTCGAAAAAGTAAGGTCCAATGACTCCGCCGGACCATAAACTGCACCAAACAGTCACAAGTTGGGGATAGAGGCTTTTCAACAATAACTCTTGGATTTTCTGAGCCCCAAATCCGACAATTTTGCTTGTTGACGAAGCCACCGAGGTGGAAATGGGCCTCATCACGACCCAATCAGCAAAGACACAACATTTTTCTTGTGTTAACTGGACTTTATAAGCCTTAAGACCCAAATCTTTATGCAAAACACGGTGTAATGACGCTTGTAGAATTCCTAATTCCAAAGAACGACGAGGAATGGACAAACCTGGGTTTCCTTCAAAACTTTCGGCTACAACAGCAATATTTTCGGCTGTTCTTGAGCGACGCGCACATCACTAACTTGTCCCAACAGCTCGAATTTTTTCACCAATTTCTATATTGCAGTCCGGCAAGGTGCTTCACGATGACCCAAAAATGGTCGAGTTTTGCGAACCGTCTCTGCAAAATTTTCACCATTTTTATAGTAAATTTTAATAATAAATTTTAATAATCAATGCGTTGTTTACGCGTGTATCGTTCCATTTTTAATAATGGCGTAGTTTGTACTTGTCAAATATCAAAAAATGGCAACTTGAAGTGAAAAAGGGCTATTCAAAATATCACCTGCTATTGGAAAACCCTTTAATTGACTTTTGTATGACTGTAATTGTTGGTTTACGATCTTTTGAATCAGTTTAACTGGAAGCACTGGTTTTCCAAAAAATCATTAAATAAATAAATAACTTTGCCGAATGAGTGAAGAATGAGGACAGATCAGCTATTGTTGAATAAATATATTTCAATACTATTATTTCTGGAGGATACACCCAACATTTTCTCTAAGGTACTTTTTGCGAATATTTCACAATTTCAGGAAGTAGTCCACTATTGACTCTAAATATTTCCTTTGGCATCAACTCTTAGCACTTGATGAACGCGCGACTTAATTAGCTACCAACTATTCACTGAATACCTAAACGAGGATGAGGTAACTAACTGTCTAAGTAATCCCATTGACTGTTGGGTATGAGGCAAACACAAAATTTATTTAAATTATGAGTTAAAGTGTTCAAGCGTTGAAACGTCGCTGAAAACATTACTGTTTAGTGTATCGTAAACTGCCAGCGTTGATCGCTGCTTTATCACACAAGAATAATGGCTACGAAAAGCAGGTGGGAGACCAATGAGGAAATACAGTATTTTCGGGAATATCTCCGAATCCCTAGTGTACACCCAGATCCCGATTATGGTAACTTTAGGATAAACTATAATACAATTTTTTTGCAATTCACCGAACTATTATTATGTTTTATCGCATTTGCAGAACCTTGTGTGGAATTTTTAAAACTACAAGCGAAATTGCTCGATCTTCCCATACAAGTACATTATCCAGCCAATGATCGTAATCCAGCTGTGATCTTAACATGGCAAGGCAAAGAGCCTTCGTTACCTGCCATATTTTTGCACTCGCATATGGATGTGGTGCCGGTATTTCCAGAGAATTGGTCCCATCCACCATTCGCCGCTGACATCGATGAAGAAGGACGGATATTTGCACGCGGCGCACAAGACATGAAATGTGTTGGAATGCAATACCTGGGCGCGATTCGCGCACTCAAGAAGAGTGGAGCAAAATTTAAACGAACAATTCATATATCGTTTATCGCAGGTATGATTAGAAACGTTCAAGTGGAATGCTTTAATATACATACATACATATATCAAATATATATGCATACATACATACAAATACAAATAATAACATCGTAATAGCCACTCATATTCATTGAGTCGTATACTATATTTATATGCATCGCCAATGAAAAGGAAAGGAATAATGGAAAATATGGATGAGACACTGAAGATATTATTCTCAATTCAGTTGGCACGCAGTTTTGAAATAATCAGTAGCTTATGTGTGTAGAAAAATTTTACTTATCAAAGTCTACTTTTGCTCCAAATATAGGCATCCGAGTTAGATTTTAGAGAAGTTTCTACTAAGTATGACCAAAGCTGGCAAAATGAAGAAAAATTTAGTTTATGTGAATGTTGATGGCATTTAAGTTGTGATTAGTTTGAAGAGCTATGTAAATGTTTCTCTTTCATATATAAGTGCATACATATTGCGCCTAAATTCCAACGGCTTCAAAATTAAAATGGAACTGGAATTAATCTTATTGCTCTAAAATTATACGGATGAAATAGCACAGCATAAGGTGATATATCGCTCCTTGTATAAAAGAAATGATTAAATATTTACAATAATTTCCTCGCCGTGTGTTCCTATACTACATCACGTATGATCCGCCCTTATTCAATTATTCAGCCTCAAACGTATGATATTTGATATGGGAAAACGTTTTCAACAAAAATCGTTATGGAAATATTAAAAAGTGTTTTCCACTATTACGTTCACATACCTATGCGCAGATACTCAATATGACTTTGTTCACATAACAGGTTTTTGGTAGTTATGGATATATGCACATACAGTTCCATTCACTTGATTAGAGGCATAGTTTTTATGGAATAAAATGATTATTAAAGCAACCGTATTTGATCTAGTAAGACAAGGTTTTCTCATAATTCAAGTGAAGACTGTACTTTGCTCGGAAGTAAACATGCATCAAAATACAAGGTGAAGTCCAAAATAAACAATACTGAGCTAAAATAGAAACAAAGCCCCTTTGTTCTGATAACTTCGAGTTTATTTATTCAAAATAATCTCCTCAGTCCTCGATATACTGTTTTGCGTGATCTAAAAGCTTTTCGAAAGAGTGTTTCAGGTCATTGGCAGGAATGCCCTTCAAGATGTCTGTACAAGCCTATTGGATGGCCTCTACGAACACAAAATGTTTTCATTTCAGGGCCAAATGCAATTTTCCGAGTAGGTAGAAGTCACAGGGAGCCATATTAAGCTAAAAATGGTTAAAATGTGATTTCTAGTAAAAAAATCAGACACAAGAGTGGATCGATGAGATGGTTCATTATCATGTAATAAGCGCCAGCTTGCCCCTTGGCGGTATTCAGGGCGATTCCGACGAATGCCATGCAACAAACGCTTCAAAACGCCAAGATAGAAAATTGCATTGACGGTTTAGCCCGTTGACAGGAATTCCTTGGGGCATTTCCTTTGGAATCGGAGAAACAAATGAGTATGGACTTGATTTTTAACTTCTCCAAACGTGGCTTGTGTGGGGCCTTCCATTCGGCCCTTTGACGCTTAGTTTCAGGTTCACGTTTCATCACCACTTACAATCTTGTCAAGGAAGTTCTAGTCTTTTCTCGCCTCTTTAAAGAGGTCTTTCGAATGTTGAATTCTGAGCAATTTTTGGCCCTCAATTAATTTGTGCGGAATGAAACGTTCACCGACCTTTCGTAAGCCCAAATGATCAGTTAAAATGCGATAAATCGATGTTTTGAAGATATTCATTTCCGATTGCATGAATTTCAACGATAATTTCGGTTCATTTTTAATAAATTTACGAACATTTTCGATGAAGTTTTCGCTGATTACTGATTTTAGGCGGCCCATACTATGTACCTCATGGAAATAAGTATATGTACATGACAATTTATGTGAAAAAAATATATTTCAAATGAAATAAAATTTATTGACTTATTTTTTACTTATAAATCTAATCAAAGCAATTAAAAAACAATAACAAAAACTTCATTTTTTTTTTTAACTTACAAAAATAAAAAATAAAATGAAAAAGTTTAATAGGAAATAATTATATGTGCATTTCACAATTTTGTCGCATTTCTTGCCGAAGTTCAATGATTTGAACTAATTTTTTTTAATTTAATAATTAATATGGTTGCCTTTGGCTGAAATAACTTTGTTTAAGCGAGTGGGCATTGAGTCGGCCAATTTTTCTAGCGTGGATTTGCTAATTTTTGCCCACTCAGCGATCACAGCATCCTTGAGGTGCACAATGGACTCAAACTGACGTCCATTTTTGTAAACCTTGGCAGAAAGTATGCCCCAAAGGTCCTCTATTGGATTAAGGTCAGGACTTAATGCTGGCCACTCTAAAACATCAATATTTCGTGATGAAAAAAACATTTTGGACAAGTTTGCAGTATGTATTGGAGCATTGTCCTGCTGAAAAGTCCACTTGTCAGGATAAAATGTTTCCGAATAATCAATGAGCTCTTGGTCAAGAAGCTGTATGTACATTTCCGCGTTGGTTCTTGTCGGAATAAAGCATATTCGGGACTTTCCGGCATATCCAAAGGCAGCCCATACCATTAACGACCCTCCACCGAAGTTGCGTTTGTGACGGGTTTGTCGGGGCAGTCTTTTATCTTGCCAATACTTGTGGCAGCCATCTGGACCGTCTAAATTAAATTTTTTCTCGTCGGAAAAAACCACATTTCGGAACTCGTGAGTCCAAAATTTGTATTTTTCCGCGAATGCCAAGCCGGCCTTAAGGTGACGTGGTAGTAGCTTTGGTACAGGCTCTCGCAAAGCATATGACAGATTCTTATTTTCGCAAATTATTTGGTTGACTCGTCTCCTGGAAACGTTGAGGTTCAGATGGCTGCAAATTTCGCTGCAGGACATCTCTTTTTGGGCAGCAAGACGCCAAATCCCCCTTTTGGAGCGTTCTTTAAGAGACGTTGGTCGGCCGCTGCGCTTGCTTTTACCATAACTGGATGCATTTTTGCAAAAGTTTGCTATGGTGTTGATGTGACGATCTACGCGGGAAGAAATTTCTGCAATTGTTTTGCCACTTTCTCTCATTCCCAGGATCAAACCACGCTCTTCAGCGGTCAAATGGGTCCCACGTGGCATTCTACAGTTCAATTCAACAACAATATGACAATTTCTAATTGCTCACGCTTTTAATTAATTACTTACGTGATTAATAATTAAAAAAAAATTAAAAAGAATTGCCAAAATATTTTAATGTGATCGCGATCGCTGCCAAATACCCACTAATGTCATATTGCACATATACTTATTTCCTATGAAGTGTGCTATGATGACACACAAAACTATGATAACGGTACCGCGAATGGTGACGAAGAAGAATTTTACAGTAATATTCTTGCAGTAGGCTCAATTGTGTACACCAAAAATAAATAAAAAATAAATGTACCGTTAATTTTAGTAGAGATACAGAAAAAAAAATTTGTGCACATCTACTTATTTCCATGAGGTATGTTCATTGTCATTTATGTTCTCAAAACCATCTCTGAAACGTGTAAACCACTCATGAACTCTGGCACGGGATAGACAATCATCGCCATAAACTTCATTCATTTCATCAATTCAAATGTTTCGGTAAACGTTTTACCGATTTAAAAACAAAATTTGATACTAGCTCTTTGTTCGAATATCATTTCTGTACCGATGACTTAAACATACTGACACTTGAGACGCAATAACTTCGCTTCCATTAAACCGAATGTCACCAAACTTTCACTGGAAGTCAGCTAGGGGTGTAAATTCCAACGCACTAACTCATTAAGAGAAAATACTATTTATTTTGGACTTCGTCTTGTATTATTCCATCTAACTGTATTTCGCAGCAGTAAAGCTTCAGCAGCTGTAATACACTGTTTGATTTATTGGTCCACTTAAATAGAGGCACTAACCAAATAAGAAAATATAATAACAAATATAGGAAATTTTGTTTTACATTTATTATTTAAAGCTTAATAGTTTGTGCAGCCAACTTGTTTATAAATTATTTCGTAAATACGTAAAGGAATGGATTTACACAAATTATCCAGATAGTTTAATGAAATTTCAGACCAGGCCGATTTAATCATTCGAATTAAAGCATTTTTGTCTTCAAATTGTTACCCATTCTCATAAACCCCATCCCCGTAGATTTTCAACAATGTTCAGATCTAGGGAATACGATGGCTATGCTAAAGTATCAATTTTCAAATAGAACGCGCGTACTATTGCCTCCCACACTATATCTTCACCTTCGTAGCTGTGATAGTGAAATAGTAATTGTATCCATCTAGATTGAACTTATTTTCGTCACTAAATTACTTTTTTCCATTCACCGGAATCGTTATTTGTAACAGAACTCCAAGATTTGTGGTCCCTTGTAAATTTGAGCAATTTGGCTATTTGAAAGTCCCTCTAACGTCAAGATAACAATTTGTATTTTTCGCAATCTGTTAAATCTTTCTGCTTTCCCATTTTATTGGAATTAAGATGTTTCCGACCAAACACAATGAATACTTAAAAAACCGATACCTTTCACAACTTTAATGCGCAAATAATGTAGGCCAAGTGAACCAATAAATTACAACTGCTGATGTTTTACTGCTGCGAAATACCGTTAGATGGAAAAATATTTTGATACATGTTTATTTTCGAGCAAAGTACAGTCTTCCCTTGAATTATCAGAAACTCGTGTGTTACTAGATCAAATGCGGTTGCTTTAATAACCATTATTTTCCACAAAAATTTTTAATTTTTTAATTTTAATAATTTCTTTATAAAAATACGGTCCAATCCACTACAAAAACCCTATCAATTCAAGCTTCACACTTTGTGAAATTAAAAAGAAGTTCAACAAATATTCATCAAAATTACAAACTTTTAATTAAAATTTCAGAAAATTTTCGAGTATGCAATTTTGTAGCCTTTTAAATTTTGGTCCACTATGGACAGTTGATTGTCAATCTGCCATATTTAACCGGTAAATTATTATTTTTGGATTTATTAAATACTAATCACTGTACTTATATAGGTGACCGTACTTTATATGTGTATGTATGCTAAGACGATGTAAATGGCGAGAGAAGTTTACGACTAAATCTGTCTGTCTGTCTGACCATGTACACGCTAATTTGAATAAAAACCGATGTATTCTAAAGAAATTCCCATACAGTGTGTGGCTACTAAATAGCGGAACTGATGCTGCCATGAGGTATTTACTTTTGAATACAGTGCCTGTCGTTTCTGCAAATAAATCAGTATAGCCATACCGACCGCATTTTTTGTTTTGCCGTAAAAATCTTACGTAATTGTTGTAACAATTGTTGTGTTTTGTGTTGTTGTGTTTCCTTACATGAAATACGCCTTCGAAGGGTTTCTAAATTGTCTACCTTCGACTCCTTGCTGTCCATGCTTCTTTCGTGTTGATCGACAAGACATTTCCGACCGAGTGCATCAACTTTGTGGTAGTCTACAACCACCATTTTTGGTCAGATTTCGCGACGTGCGAGTCGCTGTTTCTCAAAGTAAAGCTGTGACTGTAGATTGACAATGTCAATAACTCCACTCACTTCACCACTATTAATTCGTACCCCTACGAAACCTTCCTTATATACACCTCGTTGCAAAATTAAAAATATATTTATATATATATAATTGGCGCGTACACTCTTTTTGGGTGTTTAGCTGAGTTTCTCCTCCTATTTGTGGCGTGCGTCTTGATGTTGCTCCACAAATGGAGGGACCTACAGTTTCAAGCCGAATCCGAACGGCAGATGTTTTCTATGAGGAGCTTATTCATGGCAGAAATACACTCGGAGGTTAGCCATTGCCTGCCGAGGGGCGACCGCTATTTGAAAAAGCTTTTTCTTAATTTTGGTGTTTCGCCGAGATACGAATCTACGTTCTCTCTGAATTTCCAATGATAGTCACGCACCCACACATTCGACTACGGCGGCTGAATACACCACTATTTTTTTATAAAAATCTAGTTCATACTGTAAACTAGGGACGGGCAGCAGAGTGGCACGCTCGCAGCAGAGCGTGCTAGCAAAGTGCTAGATGAGGGGGCGACAAACTTACATCAGGAGGGTAAGCAATAGGCGTGTACGTATATTAATCAGTTCTGAGCAACGCATATGTGTTTGTAAAAAATAGAGTGAAGCTTTGCCAATAGCAAAGTTACCAGATAAGGGGACTTCATTCCATGTTAGGGGATTTTGAAGTGTTGGGATTTGCTAGATCGTTCATATTAAATAATAAAATGCTTTTCGTTTTTTTTATTGGAAACGCTTCTTTGAATATTAACATCATCTTTGCAAATTTCTATTTTATTTACTTTTATAATTTTTGTAATCAAGAAGCATAGGCGATTTTATAATCAAGAAGTTTGAACATTCGCATGTCAAAGTTTCATAGTTTCAAACCATGATTCAATAATTAAAGGTTTGCTCACTAGTGACATTCAATTTTTGACACTCCCTTACAAAAGGTTGTATTTAAAAATGGGAATAAAGTGGAACAAATTAAATCCTTTTTGGTAAAAATGGTAGCAAAAAAGTATTTTCTTGCTTAAATGGAAACAAATTGCGAACGCTTTAAAAAATTAATTTTAATTAATATTTGAATGTAAATAACGGTACAAACAGAAGTTATAAGCGGAAATTGCGTCAAATATTAAAACAAGAAATTATTTCACTTAATCCAAGATTTTATTTTGTGAATTTATTATTAAATTTAAAAGCGATCGCGAAGTTGCGAAGCTTCGCCAATATGAAACTATTTTGTTAAAAATAAATAAGTAATTGGCACGCACAATTATGTTAGGTGTTTGGCCGAAATCCTTCTCCTATTTGAAGCGCGTGTCTTGATGCTGTTCCACAAATGCAAGGACCTACAGTTTTAAGACGGTTCTGGCAGATGGTTTTTTATAAGTAGCTTTTTCATTCTGGTACTGTGCTCTGCTAAGCCTCCTCTGGACACTTCATTCATTCATGGTAAGGTGGTCTCTTTGGAAACAAGCTTCGTCAATCCTAACTTTTTATAATGAAGTATGCAATGCTATCGGTCGCGTCGGGACTATCCAATTATTCTCCCTGTCGTAATTCTTTGGGAAATGCTAGCAAAACATGAATTCCTTCTAAATCAACATATCACAAGAAATAAAGCTTTGTAAATTCTCCACTCATCGATCTTGGATTATGTCAAATAGTCTATCATGCACTAACTTAAGCGGTATGTATTCCATGTCATACTACCATAGTCCTGAACATACCGATAAAAACTCTTGAGCGAGTGGCTGCTCGTAAGCAGACCATTTTGAAAATGAAATGCTTTTTCTACAAATTTTACTTTTCCTCCACTTTCTTTCAAAATTTCTAGAGCTAGCAACCCAATGTCTTGCTAAGGGAGCCGATTTGTCAAGAGAGAACGAGAAAGCTGCTTACTGAGCAAACCTTTTATCATTGAATCATGGTTTCAAACTATGTGGAGAAAAATTTGTACTGACAAATCGGTGTATATTTTTCTGAATGAAAAAATTGTCTTCGTTTACATATAAGTATGTATGTATATCGTATGTTTTTATGTTAGTGCATTTTTTTAAAGAATGCTGGTCAGAACAGCGAACAGTAATCTCAACCAGCCATGTTTTATTTAAACAATGCATGTTATACATTTTATTTTGTTAAAAAGGACAATTTATACATGTTTCCATTAAAAAAATAGAGGATTTTTTCAAAAAACATTGAGGAAATTATCATAGCAGAGTGGGTATTCTTGGTGAGTACTTAGTTGCTCTCAAATTTAAATCACACGCATATGACAATGCGCACAGTAGACAAAGTACACAAAAATGATTAGAGAAATTTGTTTGAATGCGCTCATGGATTTCGCACCATCGATGACAACGCAAACCACTTTTCGCCATGATACACCCATGCGTTCAATACCATGTTCATTAACACATTGAAATAAAGCTTCACCTTTAGTCGTCCCTTTCATTGGAATAATGTCCAAAAGTTCTTCGCCTATATTTAGGTGGGCATCAACTCCTCGGATAAAAATCGCTAATTGGGCTATGTCGGATATATCTGTACTTTTGTCAATTGCCAATGAAATCGCTGTGAATGATTTTATACGCTCTTTTAACTGCGATTCTGTAATTTCCGCCATTTCATCTACTCGTCTGCTTAGAGTTCTACGAGATAAGGGGACAAAATTCCTACTGCTTTTAATATACAAGACTTCACCAATTCGCCATCCGAAAATGCACGAATCTCACGAACAAGGTTTAACGCGATTTCATAAGTTGCACGCTATGCATCTACAACGTAATCTTCGCTTTTCTAAGAAATTAAAGAAAAAATTTAATAATTTGAATTTTTTCGACTTTCTGTAATTTGGCACATCGAATCGGGCTCTTCATTTAGACTTAAAGATTTGTATATACTTTTCCTTTCTTCTCCTACATATTCATCATATTCACTCCTGTGCAGCTCATAATGTCTCTTTATGTTAAAAACCTTACACACCTCACGTTTTTCACATACAACGCATTATGATTCTCCGTCTACATATTTGCATAAAAAAGTTACACTCCACTTCGGACTCAAATTTAACATTGTTCTTTTATTTGAGGTCATGCTGAACCAAATGTTTTATATTGCATATTTTATTTAACTTTATTTATCTAAATTAAAAGTTAAAACAGAGTAATATATTACACATTAGAAATAAAATTATGTTTTTGTCGGCAGTCGAACACTGTGCACTTTGTTTTGCCGTTCGCCGTTTCAAATTTTTAAATAGAATTTTCAGCGCTTTCACTGCATCCACACCATACAAATACACTTAATATTAGTGGTTTTTTATGCGAAAATAATACGTAACTTAGGGTCTTAAAAAATATCGTCAAAAAGTGCAGAAATTACGAAAAAACGGATTTTATTTATGAAATGTCAAAACTTATGAGTAAGAGTTGCCGCAGTTGTTAAATGTGGGAATCAATTTTGGGCATTGTTGATTTTATTATTTATGATTTATATACATATGTATATACTCTTGGTTGTTTATTTTTATACGCAGTTGTGCATTTTAGAGTGTATTGGATTTAGATGGGCGAAATTAGTTGTCAATCACGTCCACTTTTTATGAAAAATAAAAGAAGAAATGGTATCATATAGTAGCTAAAAATTCTGAAACATTTGACAAACTTCGGTAGCTGAAGAGAGTTTGCAGTTTTATAAAGTAATTTGCTAAAAAATTTGATTTTCCGGATTTCTTAGTTCAATTCAAAAAAATCAATTTACAAAAATATATCCGATCTCAAAAACTATTTAAGTAATCATAAGATAAGTGTGAATAATTTACAGATTCGTCAGTATATGCAGTGATCAATATTATTGAAGATTTAACTGTCATTGCTTTCCAATATGTAAGATTTTAATTTAATCTCAAATTAAATATTTTCAGAGGTCTTAATCTTCTTTACATCTAGCAATTAAAAAACAGTATTACGCGAACTTTTGAAATGTTTAATTGCTTGTTTATTGTTGTTCATTATCTTAATGCATTATTATAATAGAAAGTTTAGTATATATTAAATTTAGTTATTGAAGAAAAATCTACCAAAAAAACCTATTTTTTTAGAAATTTGTTGATATGAAGTTAAAAGTTGGCATCCCTGGGAAGAATTCATGAATAATTGCTCTCTCATTCAGGATACAAACACAGACACAACTCGCTCAATTTTTCCGTTTCTTCCCTGTGCTTTGTTATCCCCCTTCACCTAGCACTTTTAAGCACGCAGAAGCACACGCTGCTGCACAGTGCAAATGTGCTTAGTTTGCCCATCACTACTGTAAACCATATAACGCAAAGTTTCAAACCTTTCATAAAATTTTTAGACATTTTATAACAGTTTTCAACTTTTAACTACAATGTTGAGAACTTCAAAAGTTTTCAACTTTTAATCACAATGTTAGAGTTTTTTTTAGTATAATAGAGTGTAAGTTTGAAATGACTACAAAATGCCGTGGTGTTAAATTTTTTTTCGCAGAGGTCTTACGTCTTTTTATCATTCAAAGTATGTATATGGTCGAACTCATATTTATATGGCATCATCAAAACAAAAAATCAAGAATCAATGTATATGGTCACCTAAAATTTGCACTTTGTTGTATTCAAGTTTAGTGAGCTATAAAACTGCATACTCAGAATAATTCTAAAACTTCTGGTTAAAAAAATGAAAGTGTTAATGAAATGTTGGGAAATTTTGTAAAATATTTAGAACTTTGTTTATAAATGTACATATGTTTATGATTTCGAGTAATAACATTTGTAGTTATTACAGAAATGCCTATGCTCGCGTAGAACAGAACTTTATTTACCAAGCATTTATTGTTCCCATTAAAATTTGATTTTTGATTCAAAAGATAAACACGAACAATTTAATACATATAAGTATAATTATAATGTCAATACATTTGAATTTCAATTTCAATCCCATTTACATAGATGAGGAAATGGGTGGACGTTTTGGTATGCGTCCATTTGTGCATACTGCAGAATTCAAATCTTTGAATGTAGGATTTTCATTGGATGAGGGCCTGGCGTCGCCCAGTGAAGAGTTCCCCGTGTTCTTTGCCGAGCGTAGTGTGTGGCGTAAGTAATCAACATTTATTGTTGGCATTATCAACTTAAAGTGGATTAATTGTATGCAAAATAAAAAAAATATCGTTTTAGGTATATATTTTCAGATTTCAGGCACAGCTGGACATGGTTCACTTCTCTTGAAAAATACAGCTGGCGAGAAACTTCACTATATAGTTAACAAAATGATGGGAATGCGTGAGCAAGAATTACAAAAATTGGAAAATAATCCCGAATTCACCATCGGCGATGTGACCACAATAAATTTAACACGCCTAGGCGGTGGTGTTCAAAGTAATGTCGTACCGCCGTCGTTAATGGTTTGCTTCGATGTACGTCTGGCGATCGATGTAGATCAAAAAGAGTTTGAAAATCAGGTAAAACGTATAGAGACATGTAATTGCAAAGTACTATTGTGTTTCTATAGGTATTTTTATGTAGGTATTTTGAAAAAATACCGGCCGCCGTAGCCGAATGGGTTGGTGCGTGACTACCATTCGGAATTCACAGAGAGAACGTCGGTTCGAATCTCGGTGAAACACCAAAATGAAGAAAAAAAAACATTTTTCTAATAGCGGTCGCCCCTCGGCAGGCAATGGCAAACCTCCGAGTGTATTTCTGCCATGAAAAAGCTCCTCATAAAATATCTGCCGTTCGGAGTCGACTTCAAAGGGTGTACGCGCCAATTATATATATATATATATATATATATATTGAAAAAATCACCCAAATGAGTTCAATACTTTATAAGTCTCAAGCATCAGAATGTTTGGTGTTAATATTGGAACTAATATTCGTCATTCGCAAGGCCCGGGCGCGAAACCCATTGACGACATGAATCAATGAATAATAGAAAAGCTTCTTTCTAATAGCGACCGCTCCTAGGCAGGCAATGGAAAGCCGCCGACCGTATTTCTGTCATGAAATAACAGAAAATAAACAAAATAATAACAAAAAATTATCTGCCACTCGGAAACAGCATGAAATTGTAGGTCCCTCCCTTTGTGAAACAACATCAAGAAGCGCACCACAAATTTAAAAGAAGTTTGGCTAATTATATAAGTGTACATAATATGTATATATAACCGTGTATATAAAAAAACAGAATATTTTTTTTTAAATGCTCATTGCTTTGTATGGAGAAACTATGATATTTCTATTTCTCATCTGTTTATATCTATCCTCTTAACACAGCTTCATCGGTGGTGCAAAGATGTTGGAGGAGGTATTGAACTTGAATATGAACAAAAACGTCCTCGTGTTGCTCCCACTCCTACAGATAAAAAGAATCCATTTTGGGTTGCATTTAAAAGTGCTACCGACGAGTTGTAAGTTGAAGACGAATTTAAATCTTGTCTGTTTAAAAAAAGTTCATTCTTTTTTCAAGGAATTTAAAGATTTCTAAGCAAATTTTTGCTGGTGGCACCGACAGTCGTTATATAAGAGAAGTTGGCATACCGGCTTTGGGTTTCTCGCCGATGAACAATACCCCAGTGTTGCTACACGATCACGATGAGTTCATAAAAGCAGATACTTATTTGCGTGGGATTGAGATTTATAAGAAAATTATAGCGAAACTAGCAGAGGTGTAAAGTAAAGGCTTAATATCAGTCGTATATACATATGTATGTATTAATGTGTTATAAAAGTATGCGCCAATATACAGTATAATCTCGATAATTCGGACAATTAAATACCAGAGGTTGTCCGAAATATCGAATTTTCCGGATTATCGAGTGGGTAAAAAATTTAATAGAAATCAGTAGATCAGTAATTAAATGAAAAAAACTTTTATTTAATCTTAAATTGATTAATATTCAATGAGTTATATGTGCATATATTAGTTTTTATTCGGCCGTAAAATAATTCAATATATTCGTTTGCCGCAATTTTGTTTCATTTCTCTTTCTGAAGGCAATATTTCTGAGACTCACAAGTTTTAAAATGTCTCCGGATGAAAATTCCTGTTCCTCTGCATATTTAATACAACTATCAAATGCGACAATAGCTTGAGAGTGCGAAATTTTAGGATCTTGACTTTCATTTTCGTCAAGACTGCTGTTCTCGTTATCTTCTTCCTCAATCTCGTTGATATCGAAATCAGTGTCGTCATTCAACCACTCAGTAATCTCGTTATCATTATATACATCAGGGGATATTTCAACAAGAAGATCAATTATTTTAGTTGAGCTGCTGGGCCGTAGCATCGCAAGAGACAAATCATCATCTGAGTCCCATTCTTCGTCATAAAGAATTTTGTTAAAACATTTTCTGAGCACGCGTTCATCCACATTTTTCCAAGCATTAGACGATAAAAAAGCCACATCTTTTAATGTAAAGTTTTTTAAAGATTCCGGGAGATTGCTCGTTGGGCTGGACAAAAGTAGAGACAAAAAACTCTTCCGATAGTTTGTCTTTAAAATTCGGATAGCATTTTGGTCCATTGGCTGTATAAGAGCCGTGCAGTTTGGTGGCAAAAACATAACATATATGTCCTTATCGACATCCGACAGTGATTGGGGATGGCAAGTTGCATTGTCTAGCAGTAAAATGGCTTTGGTTGGTAAATTCTTTTCCTTTAAGTAACGCTTTACTTCTTTAACGAATGAGTTTTCAAACCAATTTTTAAAGATTTACTCTGTCATCCAAGCATTTTTGGTATAGGAGTACCCAAGCGGAAGGTTTACTTTTTTAAACGCTCTGGGGTTTTTGGCTTTCCCTATCATGAACAATGGAAGTTTACGTTCTCCGGTGGCATTACAGCAAACTAGAAATGTTACTCTTTCTTTTCCAATTTTGCGCCCGGGTGCGGATTTTTCATTATGCAATGCAAGGGTTTTTTCTGGAAGTTTTCTCCAAAACAAAGCAGTCTCATCTGCATTATAAACCTGATCATACGTAATGCCCATTTCTGCAATTTTCTTTCGCAATTTTTCAATAAAGGGTTGCACAGCAGTAGAATCATTGGAAAGTTTTTCGCCAGATATTTTTAAGAATTTAATTCCATATCGGGAGCGAAAATTACTAAACCAACCATTACTAGCCACAAATTCCACACTTTGTCCGTAAATTTGGAAACAGAATTGTTTGGCCTTTCTTTGATGATTTCCGAGGAAATCCGTGCATTGTTTCGTCTTGCGTTTACAAACCATTTATACAAGTGGTCTTCCATCTTTTCAAACTCCGCAGGCCGCATAGTTTTACGCTTTCCAAGGCCACATTATGTTCTAGCAATGTAACTGCAAAATATAATCAAAGGAGTGTAAACTCTTCTTACAAAATGTTTTCGTTTTTTACCTATCAATCTTTAATCCACTTGATTTTATGTCCGAAATTGTACAATAGATTTACCTACATTGTATTACGCAGCTAGCTGTCGAATTGACTGTCCTTCACTTAGTTTCTTAAGAACTTCTTTTTTCTGGTCTATCGTTAAAAACGTAAGTTTTTTCTTAGCTGCTGGTGCCATAGTTAAATTTATACAGCCCACAGTTAAAGAAATTATGGAGTTAATGTTTGAAATTAGCTACTGAACTACACGTTACGCAAATATGCTTATGAATATGAACTAGGAGGCTGACGAGCATTTAAACGCACTATTCACGCAAAGTAGTTAGCAGGGGAGTCCCCTTTATAAAATAAAATAAAAAATAACGGAATTCCTTTTTATTTCAGCATATTCACTGGAAAATAAAGAAGTGTCCGAATTTTAGAGGTACATGAATAAGTGGTGTCCGGATTACAGAGACTTCAATAGAAAACGTTTTGGTGTCCGGACTACCGCGCTGTCCGAATTATCAAGTGTCCGAATTACCAAGATTAGACTGTACTAAAATAATTTTTGCAAGGTAAATCTTAACCAAAATTTTATGTATGCTAATTAATAAAAATATAATTTGTTGAATTAATATTCAAATAGTTAATTTATCATGTGATTTTATTTGAATCCACGGGGGAAAATTTTCCAACATCAAAAACACGCTTTAAAAAAGGAAAAGTATGGGCAGTGGTTAGGGTGGTAGAAGGGAGTTTCCATTTTCTAAAAAGTAAGACTAGACCCTGCGGGCATATAATTGGGACATTTAAATAATATAACGTGCTTTTATTTTTTAATTAACCACAATATTTTGTTTGTTTAAAGTATTAAAAATTACCTTCAGAGATAAATACACCTTCATAACAGCTATTCTTATATTCCCGACTCAATTGTAATTTTAAAAAATTTAACTTCTGCAATGATAGCTTTTGTGCTATCATTTTGAAATAGCTGTAAACTTCCTGATGCGTAGAGTCTAACAATATAATCGCGATTGGACCAGCTCTAGTTACGCCATCCTTTGTATGTATTACAAAAAATTACTTATCGCTCTAAATGTTACTATGTCAACCAGACTATTTTGTGGGAAAAAACTCAGTTAGTGTAGACTTAACTTAACGTAACTTAAGAAGAAGTCAATTATTACTCAACGCGTCAAAGTTTTGTTTTTGTATCTTCTATTGTATCTGGCCAGAATTCATAATTCCATTTCCATCAGCACGTACTTCGTAGGCATCTTGCAGCAAATATGTGAAATTATCGGTTTGTTCCTGTAGTCTAGACCCAATCGTCTTTGGTATCGTAAGTATTTCCCCAATTTTAGTAGTTCGTTTTTTACCTGTGTATATACGTTAGTAAGCTTGGTTTAATATTGCCACTAGCCGTATTGAACAACAGGAAAATGGCGGAAACAGTATATTTAAACCATTTCCGGGCGAGGAAATTAATTGCTTGGTACTAAACAGTTGCACAATGATTTATTACTTCGCGGTTAGTTTAACGGACTCGTATTGAATTTATTATTTTCCACTTTAAGTTGGGTTATTAATAACATTTAAATCCTTTTTTTAATAAATTTAATCTCTTAAACAGAAAATTTCTAAATTAATATTTTCTTCTTCTTTCTAAAAGCCGTTCACAATTATGATTGATGCCAACAAGTGTTGAATTGTGTTCATGAAACTAATTTTCATTTCAACTGGTCTGGTAACAATATGAGTAATTACGAAGAATATTTGATAATATATATTTTGTTATATATATTTCTTATATTCTGAAATATAAGTTATATTTTATTTGATATAAAGCTATGAAAAGCAAATTAAATATTAATTATTAATATTTAATTATTTTTGGAGACTTGCTTCTGGCAGCTCGCCTTTTCGTCTATCAGCTGTTCAGGCATTGTCAGTGTTGTCAAGTACTCAAGTAAGTTCCTGGGCGCGCTCTCACATAAAAAGATTGAGTTCAGCATCTTGTTATAAATAATTCAGATAGCAATAAACTAATATGAGCAGTGAGTATACTGATTTTTTCGTATATCATTAACACAATCTACATTTTTTCTGACCTCAACTGTAAACAAACCGCTGTCATATTTCTTATTTCGGCAGTAAATCAGCTGGTTCATCTATCGCTGAGAGCTGATTACTGATTTGATGTTGGCCACACCGTTGCACTGACTAATGACTTAACTGGCCACGTATCGTTGAAGTGCGTTCAACTGAAATACAATCATTTATAGATTCACATTTCAAAATGTATGTTTTCACTATTTTTATTCATTAATTTTTAAACATTTTTCCTACCCGTGTCGATCAAAATATAATTTTTGTACACAGTTTTTTGCAATACTTATTTAATAGGGTTCTTCTGCGGGCGATAAACCAAGTTAAAAAAGTTATATTCAAAACCTAACAACCAACTTTCTACACACCAATCATAAAGACATATCAAGTTCGGTGGCACTTTTTCAACACAGCAACTACGAATTTTGGTTGAATTTTAAACGTAGTGGCAAGTCTCTTTTTCACTCGCTGAAGTTATACATATGTAAAGAAAGTGTCAGAATAGCGCGTTGTTATATACACTTTTTTGTCGTCTGTAAAGACGGAATAATTTTGCTACTTCGGAGTTAAATCAATTTTTTAAAGAATTGAGTCAGTTTAAAAAGCGAAACAAACCGTAAAAGTGTAAAATACTGTATATTTTCAATAAATATACCACATAATCGTGCTTACAACCACGAGAACAAATTTTTCTAATTCATAACGTGAATACAAAGCGTACGGGCGTCAGGTCAGACGGCAGCCAAATTAAGGAATAAAGCTAAAATGGTGTGAAAATATTGCCGGAGACCGGGTTTTTAGTGTGCATCGGTCATTTTTTAGCAGAGTGATTTTGTTGATTTTGCATTTTCGTTTTCGAGATTTGTTTAGTTAAGATTCGTGCTGATTTTAAGGAATCCCTTCGATTTTTCACAATTAATACGTTTCACATATATACGAGTACATAAACACAAGCTAAGGTAAGTCTACAGACGTACATACGAACATAGGTACTTCCTTATTTACCAAGCTTCCGTAATTTTGTATATATATACATTCGTAGGTTTAGGTAAATGTTGCATTCTACATTTTTGCCATTTCAATTCACTTATTTTCCTTTTTTATTTGTTTATTTATGGTCGGACTCAATGCCATTGACCGCTGAAATTTCTACATGCAAATGTCTTTTTTAGAGGAACTCACATCAAGCACGCGAACATCTTTGTTAAAAATAAATTTTAAAATCATTTCAAGTAACTAAATCATAGGCGATAAAACATTGGTAAAATTAAACTCGCGTATAAAAGCAAGTAGTATATTTTGAAACTATTCAAGGTGTCGTATAATTTTAAATGTAGTAATTTGCTTAGGCCACAAGGAATTACTGCGTGATATATCTTCATTCGGGGTTCGATACCTATGATGGAAAAGAACCACCCAGAAATTTTCCAGGGCATTATAAGATCGTTAAGATGGTTGTGACAGTATAAAGCATGTACGAGTATATTTTCGCTGTGGGCTTAATAAGTCAAGCTGTCTAATGCGATGGCGTCGCACACAAGAAAAAAGCCCATCGATTTATCTGCGGTTGAGTGATAAAAGCCAGATGGATTGTTTGACAATATTTCGAGCTTTTGTAGATGAATTCTGTCTGGGGTTCTGACTGTTTTTGTTTTGTTTTTTCTTCTTTTTCAATAAACCTACAATTTTTTTTTTTAGTTTGTTTATTAGGTGCTTTCAGAGATGCAACAAGTTCTTTACATCGTCCCCTGTGTGTGTTTGGTCCAATGAAAAGAGGATCTAGCGCATCTTTCACTTAACATCTCTGGTTTGATAACCCGAAAAGCCGGTTATGGGTTTGTGCAGTTCGGTTTTGAAGTTTTTACAGACTCCCAGACCTACGCGGATTTTTTATATTGAGCTTGTAGTCTTCCAACGGTGCCTCAAGAAATCTAAAAAAAACTAGTAAAATTGTTTATTGACAATGGCTTTATATCCTGTGGCCGGATGATTTCGGACTCTCTGCCTGCTTGTGTCTACGAGCCCTCCATTCCAAGCTCTCTAGAGTAGATCCTCTCAATTTGACTTGTTTATCTTGTTCTTCGCTGAATCTGTAATTATATTCATTATTAGTTTGCAATAACTCCAAAAATTTTCGTTGTGCTCATTTAACTCATTTAACAAAAAAATCGTATTTCATTACATACAATTTCCTATTAATTTGTGTAATATTTCATATTGCTCTAATAAATAACAATAATACCAATAATTTTTTCTTTTGCAGTTATGTCATCAACCGCCAGCAAGCGAAAAGAAATCTACAAGTATCTGGCGCCATGGCCGCTGTACTCAATGAACTGGAGTGTACGCCCTGACAAACGATTTCGCCTTGCACTAGGTAGTTTCATTGAGGAATACAACAACAAAGTCCAAATCATTAGTCTCGATGAGGACACCAGCGAATTCAGTGCAAAGAGGTAATTTTATAAAGTAAAATAAATCTTTTCATTGTCAACTAATTTTTTTTAACACTTCATTTAGCACTTTCGACCATCCATACCCGACTACCAAAATAATGTGGATACCAGATTCTAAAGGAATCTATCCAGACTTATTAGCAACCAGCGGTATATAGAATTAATATCGCTATTAATACTCATATTTGAATGTTACTAATTTAACTAAAATTACAGGTGACTACTTACGTGTTTGGCGCGCCGGTGAGCCCGATACACGGCTGGAATGTATTCTTAATAATAATAAAAATAGTGATTTCTGCGCTCCATTGACATCTTTTGACTGGAACGAAGTAGATCCGAATCTCGTTGGTACCTCCTCTATTGACACGACGTGCACCATCTGGGGCCTGGAAACAGGTCAACCCCATGGACGAGTCTTTGTATCCGGACATGTAAAAACGCAATTAATAGCGCACGATAAAGAGGTTTACGATATAGCATTCTCACGTGCCGGCGGTGGACGCGATATGTTCGCATCAGTTGGCGCCGATGGCTCAGTTCGTATGTTCGATCTGAGACATTTAGAGCATTCGACTATCATATATGAGGTATATTGAAATTGTTGATAATCTTTTTTGCTGTAATTTGTATATAAAGTTCTTTAATACATTTCTATTATTTTATTAAAAAGGATCCCACGCATACGGCTTTGTTACGTTTAGCCTGGAATAAACAAGATCCAAATTACTTAGCTACAGTAGCGATGGATTCGTGTGAAGTTATAATTTTAGATGTTCGTGTTCCTTGTACACCTGTTGCAAGACTGAGCAATCACAGAGCGTGCGTCAACGGCATTGCGTGGGCGCCGCACAGGTAAATTAAAAAATTATTTCTTTGTTATAGTGAAAGAGAATTTCTTAATTATATAATTTTTTTTTGTTGTTGTATAGTTCCTGTCACATATGCACTGCCGGTGATGATCACCAAGCACTGATCTGGGATATTCAACAAATGCCGCGGGCAATAGAGGATCCAATTTTGGCGTACACAGCCGCCGAGGGTGAAGTGAATCAAATACAATGGGGTGCGACACAACCCGATTGGATAGCGATTTGCTATAAGAAAGCATGCGAAATTTTGCGCGTCTAGAAAAGGCATAAGACAACGTCGAAAATATGCAGCATGCGCACATACATCGCCACAGCTTCAGCCACAAACATAATCTATATAACGCATATGACGATAATTACAAGTAGTTACTTATATACTTTTAGTTTGACATCAAAACCTTGACCACAACTACTTTGTAGTTACAACACTTTCGAAACTCGTTAAACTCCGCAAGAATGCGCAATTGTAATGTTGCGATGTTTATTTTACTCAAATATGTAATTTGCTTGTATATTTTTTTAGTTTCTAATACATATAACTTTTAAGTTTAAACTAAGTAGAGTAAATACAAACAATTAACAATTGGAAATCGCTTTTAATTTATGAAAATTAAACATTTTAAATTTTGAAAAAAAAAAAAAATATTTTTAAAATTTTAAAAATAATATTTGAATATCCGTTTAGAACTAGCGAGTGGCTATGTGATTGCATATTTTTATTTCTTTATTTCATTGTTCTGTTTGCAAACCGACGTACGAATGCAATTCTGAATCTGATAAATGTATGTATGTACTAAACACATCAGTGCTGTGTGGCAGGGTGTCTAACACTAAGCATTTTGTAATTTACATTTCATTGTATGTATATTTCTAACGACTACTTCACTTGATATACATATAATGTAATCATACGTGCATAAATTATATAGAGGTACATGCGAGTGTAGTGACTCAAAAGCGAACATACATAAATTAAACAAAAGAAACAAACAGTGGTAAAGTAAGTGACTAAACACCTAAAATTAGCCTAGCAATATGAACTATACATTTATATACATAACATGAGCCAGAGCCACATCAATAGAACTGATTAAAACTTACTAAACTAATTATTACTTACTTGTAAATGCAATAAAAGAGCAAAATGTAATTTTCTTTATTATCAGCAATGCGAACCAAAACGAAACGTAAATGAACTACACGAAGAGAAAATAAAAATAGGTGCACACACTAGGAAATAAATATGTAGAGTATCTGAAAATTCAAAGGTACCGTTAAAACAAAACAAAACTTAACAATATTTTGCGAGAGAGAAAACAAGATTGTTGCCAAAACCAAATGAGTAAATAAAAAACAAACAAAAACAATTCAACCACAAAGAAAGCTAACAAACAAATTCAAATACTTATAAATAACAACTAAAGACATATGTATGTAGATGACTAGTGTCCCCACAACCACAACAAACAACAACAAGAACAACCACCTGCTAAACAACAAATATAATGTGTATGTACATTTATGAAGTTTCATTGAATGGATGTTATGTATGTGCATATATTTTAACATACACACTAATGTACATTAAATGTGGATTTTAATTGAAATTTAACAGTTATAGCTTTCTGAGTTCCAATTCGAGAATTTTCCGAATTATTACTGGCTTTGCCCACTTCCTAATTTAAATACATACCCACATTTCCCTGGATAATCGAATACTCGCATCGCTCATTTATGCCTTAGTTTTCAATTTGCTATGCCGGCCTATGGGAAGTAAAAACGCATTTGCGCGTAATGAAATACTGTCGATAGATATCGCCTAGAATTTTGTACAGGGCTTAAAAGAAGAGCTTTCGGTAATTTCTGCATACTTAGGTTAGGTTGACCTGGCTGGCTGGCTGGCTGAAAGTCGTCTCATAGACCTACTGGTTCTTAGTGGCACCAGATGGAGCTAGACCTTTACGTTTCTCTATAGTAGACATCTTGTAATAAGTCTACGTCTTTTGAGTACTAAAATAAGAAAAAAAAAATTGTTTTGGTGTAGTAAAAATTTTTTTTTTTCTTTTTACTAAAGTAGTAAGTGAGTACTAGTAAAAGTAAAACATTTTTTTTGTGTAGTAAAAGTAAAAAAAAAAAAAAATTTTTGTTTTGTGTAGTAAACAATTTTTTATCCTTTTAAAAACTTTTTGGAAAAATTTTTTACTTTTACTATATAAAAAAATTTTTTTTTTACTTTTACTACACAAAAAAAAATTGTTTTTTACTTTTACTGCACAAAAAATAAATTTTTTAATTTACATTTTTTTTCTTATGACACGAACTAAATGAGTGATATGTATCCTTGGGTTTCTTAAATACGGAAATCAAATCTCCCATATTCAAACTTAATTTTTACAATTTTGAATAAATATAATATCAACGCGGTTTAACTCTAAAAAATTGAAAATTTAAATTTAGTTTGGTCCTAAAGCAAAATCTGACCAGAGAATATATGTATGCATGTATGAAGACGAGGCGCATTACCTGTTATTTAGTAGAATTTGCAAATTTCAGTCTAAAAGATTACTAAGAGAGTAGATAGTGCACCTTAAAGGTGCAATGATGAGAAGTCGAATTGCAATTATTGTTGTTGTAGTTTCTCCATAAATTTGTTTTTCGGTATGCGAATGCTACGGAGTGACTTCGCTTGGCTGCACATAAATTACGGCTGATCCGGTATACTCGTAACATTTGTTGCTGTGGGCCCAACATATTTAGACTCATTTGGTAAAGAAACCAAGACACTGCGAGGCTTAGTGTTTCACTGCTAAAGGTCAGTGCTCGAATTGCTACATCAATAAACGTAACGGCAATCGTACGAAAAACAGTTATATGATACGCGAAAAAAATGGAAGACTCAGCTCGTCTTTCAGGGCAAATTTAACTGTGCTGAATTTCCAAATTAGTCTTAGAAGATTTCTTCTGTTGTTTTATTTGAAGATTGAAAATTTTAATTTATTTTAGTTGAACGAAAAAAAGTGGTTACATCCTTACTAAAAAAAACCCGTTGTAAAGTAATTTAAAAAAATTACTTGCAGAGTGCAATATGTCTAAGAGATGTACTCAGATTTGACCTTTTTGCATCAACCCTCGAAATGCGCAATGTACGCAAAATACCTTGCGTCGGCAAGACTTCTACTGTTTGGTCTAATGAAAAATAATCTTACAGGACTATCAAAATTATTTATTTTTCTCAAACTTTAACAAAAAATAATTTAATGCGGATTATTCCGCTCTTGATCATAAGAGAACGAGTTTTTGTTCGCAGATTAATTCGTCGAATGATGCAAAAGAGTTAAGACTTAAGATTAAGCCTCCCTAAAGACAAACTGGGAATGCTCATCGGCATTCACAAGCTCGAGGCTTTGAGTTGGCGACTCCAGACGTTTCAGCAACCTATCTCCGGAAACTCCAATATATCGGACGTAATGCGATAAGAAGTAGAGATATCGACCAGGTTTGGCGTTCCCACGACAGTCGGTCTACGTTACCGGAACGACCAGGATTTATATCCGGCCGAGGATTGTCACTTCAGCAGCATTCCCAGTATATGTATGGGGTATGTTTATGCTGCTACAACAACAACCAGGTTTGGCCAGAAGAAAGTCACATACCTGCTGCACAACCCAGCTCTACATTATCTATACTTGGTTTATTGAGGTATTATCCTTGAATACCTAAAAGTTTTTTTTGGTTGTTGATTGTGCTGAAAAGAGGGTATAAAAGATCTTTAGGTTGAAATGCAAACCTCCGTTTGTTCTATTCTAAACACACAAAAAACAAAACGTTGCATAATTCTGGGCATAAGGTTTGCATATAATTGGCAGCACATTTTAATTATGAAATTGAGTTACCTGTTTTGGTAGTCTTTTTGCAAATATTGAAAATATGGAAGACAAGAAGATGCAGTTCCCGGCCCGCTCCGCTAAAAACAAAACTCGGCTCACAAATTCAACCACAAACCAATTGCAATTTAAGCTGATTTAGATTAGTTCCAGTTGGTTTTTCAGTCAGAAATACACATTTGCTCCATAGTAGGGCGATATATTTTTTATTTTATTTTTGACCTTCATACATCAATTAAAATTATAATACAATGAATGCGAAAAAAATGAGTCGAAGAGCCACCATTTACTGAATATTCTTTTGAATACCCTTAATGCTCCTCCCGCGCACCTTAAGGTTCTAGCAAAACTACCAAAATTATTCTCACGCACATACATATTCACGTATATGTATGTATATGTATATATACATTAATATAACTACTGTAAATATTACTGCAATAGGACATGCATATAACACACACGCATATATTCATACTCGTACATACATCCATACATACATACATACCTTCGAAATAAAATAAATCACCGAAAGTAATAAGTACATATTTATTTTGTATGAAACAAAGAAAAGGAAATTAAACTTAGCATTAAGAAATAAACGAGACGAGGAGCAAAAGAATAGAAAACAAACAAAAACGAAATAAAAAATAATGAGAAAATTAACAACTCAAATTAAAAGTTGATTTCAAACGAATATTTTACGCCTTCAGATATCCATACGTTAAAGAGATACAGACCTACTTTACATTTTTTACAAAGCAAACCGAAAAACAAAGCAAAAAGAAAACAAATAATAAAACGGCAAGAAATAGATGAAATCTATTATTTTTATGCAAGAGAAGAAAAAAACAATTGTGTGAGAGCAAAAATAACAAAATTTCAACAAGACCAAAAGACAAACATACATGCGTACATACATACATACTGGACGCCTAGACCGCAGCAAAATGTAAACTTAATTTTTAATTGCAACTTTTAAAGCAATAATTTATTATATAAAATATCAAAAACAACAACAAATTATTAAAAGAAGAAAACCAAAACAAAACGAATAAAAAAAGAAAACAATTAAGCAAATAACCAATAACACAACAAGTGCAGCTGAATTTATAATTTTCTAAAAGAAAACAAGAAAAAAAGCGATGTGACGAAGAGGGTAACAAGTACAGTACGCAAAGAAAACATACATACTTACATACATATATAGAGTTTCCGATACGTCACAGACTTACATATATCAATCCATACATTCATATGTACATACACACATACATACATACATGTTGACATACGGACATGAAACGCAATACGACAGACAAAATTTTATTTCACTTTTCACAAGGCAAAAAAAAAACACCAATTACACCACGCGTCATACAAACTCGTAATGTACTCAAAGATTTATATGTAGCGTGTAAAATAAAACCAAAACGAGTTTTTCGAAGTCGCGAAATACATACATACATACATAAAAACAAAGCGATCCAACTACAAACTCAAAATTTTTCCAAGTAATATATTTACTAACGGTAGTTGTACGAACAAATACTCACTGTACTGTAAGTATCCACATGCATACATTCAAACATACATACATACATAGAAACGAGTACTACCCTTTCAAGAAATAAAACAAATGCGATTTTTATTTAAAAAATATAAGCAAACAATTGTTTATTTACTAAGTGAAAGTCAGCGAAAAACGTGGGTAACAAATAATTCAATCGATTAGCTCAGGAACATCCAAGTATTCGTTGCTGCAAATATTTTGTATATCCACAGTTCCTTTCAATTCCGATTTGCTGCGAGATGAAAGGAAAAAAGGAAATAATTATTGTATGTTAAGGGGTTATACGCAGTTATGACTTTCAAAAAAATCGATTTTTTTTATTGCATTTTTGTAATGTACATATATTCAAAAGTATACGCACGAAATTTGAAGTAGATCTAAGCAATACTTTCGGAGTTATACCTAAATATGTAGAGATGCCTCGGCACGTTTTAAGGTAGGTATTGAAACTTTAAACGTGTTTTTTTCAAAACGGCATTTTTCAAGTCGGTGTAAACGATATCTCGAAAACGGCTTGTTTGATCGGTCAACCGTTTTAACTCAATCTTTAAAGATACATTTTCTAGTAATTAATCGTTCCTTTTGTAAATCTGATACTTATTTTCCATTTTATAATCAATTTACGGCCAAATTTTAACGTAAAAATCGATATCATTTCTTTTAAAAGCTGCCATTTTGTGAAAATTCACTATTTTGATTAGCCGAACGATTAATTACTAGATAATCTAATATATTAACAAAATTTGTTTGGTTTTTTGATTTCAGATAATCCAATCCTGAGTTACGATGTACACCGTAAATCGTCTTTTTTTAAAGGAGGTTCCAGAAATCGCCTGCAGCGCGCTCTATAATCAACATTTTCATAAATAAAAAATTTTGTTACGTTCTTGAAGGATGCTTTTATAACCGCCAAAAATTTTCAAATTAAAATATTCTGAAGTTTCTTCAGGATAAATCCTTGACAACCCGTCTTTTATTTGCTTCATAACTGCGTATAACCCCTTAACACTTTTGATTACGAAAAAAAGAAATAACGCTTCTTTTAGGTGTTCGGCCGAGTCGCTCCTCCTATTTGAGGCGTGCGTCTTGATGTTGGTGTACAAATGGAGGGACTTACAGTGTTAAGCAGACTCCGAAAGGCAGATGGTTTTTTACGAGGAGATTTTTCATGGCAGAAATACACTCGTAGGTGTGCCATTGTCTACCGAGGGGCGACCGCTATTAGAAAAAACCTTTTCTTAATTTTGGTGTTTCACGAACGGAGATTCGAACCTACGCACTCCCGAATGGTGGTCATGTACCCAACTATTCGGCTACGGCGGCCGACTGTTTTGATTACTAACTCATTACAATACAAGGGCGTATGAAAGAATCCCTGAAAATTAGAAGAGATGGTGTTGCCACATCAAATCCTACACAATTTTCGAATTGATCTGTCAAATAGACCTGTTGTGACAGCAATTTGCAATTATGACAGGTGTCCTTAAGGGGTTATGAGTAGTCAGAATTTTGAAAAGATTTGTTTTTTTTTTGCATTTTCTTAAAGTATAATATCTTAAAAATATTCTGAGCAAATGTGAAGTGAATCCGACAAATACTTTTCGAGTTATTGAACAATTAAAAAAGGGCGCTCCGGAGCGTTCGAGAGCAAAAGTAGCCGAGTAGCAAAACTTTAAATGCGTTTTTCTCAAAACTACAATATGTTTTTTGAACTGGTGATCACTGTAACTTGAAAACCGCGTGGTAGATTTCAATAAAATGCTTACTACTTTTGAAAAACATAAAAACTCGTGCCTGATCGAGGGATTTTTTATTTTTTTTTAATTTTTTTTTTAACCATTAATTGTCGTTTTTCTTTCTCGAAGATCTGAAAAATATTTCCTGAGACCTCCATATTGTTGATTTAGAAAAAAAACGTGGATTATCTATTAATAGAACTAATTTCTTGAGATGAATCTCCAAGGACTTGTGATGATCACCGCAAGGGACTTCTGGAGCAACGGGCTCCACACAAATAGCGATAACTTTTACAATTATAAATATTTTTTCTAAAAATTTTGCTAAAGTCAAGTCAAAACATGATGTATTAATGCTGTGTTTTTATTTTTGTAAAATAAAGCAATTGACCAGCAAAAAAAAAAAAATTATTGAAAATCATCATTTTTTCGGGCCTGACTACCCCTAACCCTTTAATCATCGATTGAAATCGACTACTACTGGGAAGAGATTGAAGATGCGGTCGAACACAACAAGCGACGTCGAACGTTGTGGTCGCCCAATTGAGATCACTGCACCAAAAATAGTTGACGAAAACCACCACGTTCAGCGAGTGAACGTGTTCGGATTGATGTGGGCTCTTCTTCCTTTGAAGATTGGAAAAATGAAAATATTTTCTTTTATTTTTATTTTTTGATTTTTTTTAAGTCTAGAAGTTGTTTAGATCGAAAAGAGTTTAGTTTAGATCGCAAAGAGTTTTCCGCAATGCGCATTAGTTCGTGTGTGCGAGAGCCACCTGTTGTCAACCTGTTGCTTTGCCTTTTCCTAATGCAATTATGAACATCTTTGAAGGCAATATTCCTAAAGTGATGTTTTTACAAATGGACGACATGATAACTCATTAAATAACGGATCGATTGGTTTCAACTTTTTACAAAATACTCAGAAAATGTGCAGCTGTCGTTTAGCCCGACCTTTAAAAATTTTAAATTTTACGTTTTTCATATCTTTTTTTACTCTAAAAAAGCCAAAAAATTTAACTTTTCTCGAACCTCGATCATACAAATTTTAAATTTTACGATTTTTATAATTTTTTTTACTTTGAAAAAGCCAAAAAATTTAACTTTTTTCGAACTTCGATCAGTGCTCAGTGACTTCAGTTTTAAATAAATATTTGGATATAAAAAAACTATCCGAAAGAGAAGTATCGTAATTTTTGCCGCGCTTCGTTAACGTGAGCGAAACATGGATTCATCAAAATACACCAGAGACCAAGTATCGGTCGACCAAAAGGTCAGGAATCAAAGGTGAAGAAAGCCAAGCGGAGTCTCCTAACTAATAAGTCATGACGGTGTCATTCAATTCATATCGATGCTAATTTGACGCACAAAGGACTCCATTCGGCGAGAAAAAATTGCTTTCTTCCGGCACTACGAGCCACTCACAAGTTCCTGATCTCAATCAAAACTTATTTTTGTGTTTTTTAATTTTCCTCGGCTGAAATACATATGCATGACATACTGACAAAATGAATGGCTGACACGAATTACTACCGGTGCTTACGTCCGTTTTTTTACACTTGAGAAATTCAAAAGCGAGCGGTTATGTATGCAATTAATTGAGCTTCACCACGGCTCCTTCCCCCGCATTCGATACATCTAAGGAATTTTCTAAGTCTAAAAGAGAGGTACCTCTTGCAACATGGCAGTTATAAATTGGAACGTTCGTACAATTTGGTCTATTTAGAGAACCAACCGCGAAGGAAATAGGAGTGGCCTTCTTTAATCGTTTCATGTTAAACCAGAGAAAGATTCTCGGGAATAAATGTGGAGGTTTGCGCGTTAATATTGCGCATCGGCAGCTATAGAAATGGCGTAGAGTTCAGATTCAGGGTCTACCTATAGGTCAAATTAAGGCTTCTTTGTTTCAGTTTCTTCTGCAGAAATTACTAAGCTTATTACCAAAAATTGTATGTAAAATATGAAATTTCAAAATCTAACACTTCGCTAACAGAAAAACTTTAAGAACAAGAAAGTATCGCCAAAGTGCGTGAAAAGGGCAAATCTATACATACACGCATTCATATATGTACATATGTGTGTATGTGTGGCCTGTGTTAATGTAGGCAGAATATACAGCACCTAAAATGCAATGTGCCTAAAATTATGCAATAAAGAGGCATGGTAGCATTACGCTTCTTGTTAAATTCATATTAACTACACAAAGCAATAGCCATTTTGAGAGTGCGGTAATTCCAACTCAGGATGCAAAGTTTTTTACATTCTCATGTACCAAGCATTTTTCGAAAAAGTGGAAAAAACGTTTAAAATAATTATCTGAGGGAAGTTCATGAGAAATATTGTTTTAGAACATGTTAACCCCTTAGCTCGCTCAAAATAGGGTCGTTTGGATCTTTTTGTAGAAGTTTGAAAAACAATTCGTTGTAAGGTCGCTGGAGGGTTAAAAGGCTCTAAAAAATATTTCATTGGGGTCTTTTCAGATCAAATTTCCATTAAAAGGTCGTAAAAGTCTACAGAAACTATCATAAAATAGCACTTTTTACTTTTGCTTCATAGGTTTTTTTTGTCGGGACAGACTAGCAAGTACAGCACTCAGACACAATTAAATCCATTGTACTGCGCTCGGATTGCCTTTTTAATTTTCTTTAAATCTACTCGATCTCCGAAGAAATCTGAGTAGATCTTGTGGTGCCAAGGAACCAAGGTGGTAGCTTCTTAACACATCAGTGCCAAAGACCTCATGCCTGAATCGAGCGAAGGTGGGGAGACGCATAGAAAGTGGTCCGGCTTCTCATCCTCCTCTCTACATTACTGGGCTGAGTGCACTGTCTGAGATGCCCACCTTTTCCATGTACTTTGCCCATAAAAAATGGCTCGTCATCAGTCCAATCAGCCGCCTACAGTCTCCTCTGCTTAGTGACAGGAGGAACTGTGACAGTCGGTCGGACATGACGGGTAACATTAGTTTTGTCCATCTGCACCCTCTCTCAGCCTGCCCAGCTCGCTTGTGGGTTGTAGTAACCAGTTTGCTAACCGCGGCTTTGATGGCTGCAGAAGGGAGTGGCAGAACGGCCTCCGGGCCAAGGAAGTGGCCGCATATGCTTGTGTATAGACTTCCGAGTTGTTTAAGGTGGTGAGCAGAGGAGACAGCTCACCGCCTTGAAGGCAACCTCTATTAACCCCAGATAAACCCAGCAGATCTTCCTCTGCTCACACCGAGACGATTCTTTGGATCAGCATCGAACGAATCCAATTCACTAGCACCCGATTTACGCCATGTCTACTAGCAGAGCTGCACATACTATCAAAAGTGGCATTATCAAACGCCTCCGCTATGTCTAAAAAGATGCCTATAGCGTAGTCCCTCCTGTCGAAGGCCAGCTTCATAGGTTAATGTATTGTATTTTAGTGCCTTAGAAAGGGGTTAACTTGTTCTTAACCACTTATTCGGAATTTTATTTGTGCCCGAATTTGAATAATATATCTGGCTAGAAGTAATAAATATCTTTGTAAGCATATTTTTCTCTTCGTACTGCAAAATCGAGCGTTTAAATTTAGTTTAACTGAAAGGCATGTCATACTAGGGTGAGTGTAATAATGTGTGACTCATCAGTTGTTAGCCTGAAGGATACCGATTCGATCTTAATCCGAGGGAGAAAACTAATATTTATGGCCTCTTTAGTTTTTTTTAAGCGGTTAGTTCTCTGCTGGCGTCTTTGAGTGCGTTTTTGTCCATAAAAAATAATATAATAAAACCATGACATTAACTTGCCGGGGTTATCATTATTCATTTCATTTGAACAAAATCTAGGGTTGGAAACCTAGAGGAGCGATCTCCGAAAGATCATTGGGGATATTTAATTTTGTCTATTACAAACCGAACTGTTAAAACCTACCTTTTATCTGCTTTACACCTCGTAAACTGGCTGGTATTGTCTGTGAATAGAAAAATGTGTTTTTCACTCATTTGAATATAAATTCTTCAAGAAGTTCTATGATCAAGATTATACAAGGTGAAGTCCAAAATAAACAAGACTGGCGTCATAAAAATATTTTCTTTTCGGTTTTTCTAATGAGTTAGTGCGTTGGAAGTTACACCCCTAGCTGACTTCCAGTGATAGTTTGGTGACATTCGGTTCAGTGGAAGCGAAGTTATTGCGTTTAAAGTGTCAGTATGTTTGTGTCATCGGTACAAAAATGAGTTTCCAACAAAGAGCTAATATCAAATTTTGTTTTAAAATCAGTAAAACGTTTACCGAAATATTTGAATTGATGGAAAAAGTTTATGGCGATGATTCTCTATCTCGTGTCAGAGGTCATGAGTGGTTTATACGTTTCACAGATGGTTTTGAGGACATAAGTGACAGTGAACATACGGGCCGTCCAAAAACCAGTAATCACCGAAAACTCCATCGAAACTGTTGGCAAATTTATCAAAAATTAACCGAAATCATAGTTGAGATTCATGGAATCGGAGTTGAATATCTCCAAAACATCGATTTATCGCATTTTAACTGATAGTTTTGGGCTTATGAAAGGTCTGAGGACGTTTCATTCCGCACAAGTTAACTGAGAACCAAAAATTGCTCTGAATTCAACATTCGAAAGACCTCATTAAAGAGGCGAGAAAAGACGAGAACTTCCTTTACAAGATTGTAAGTGGTGATGAAACGTGGACCTGAAGCTAAGCGTCAAAGTGCCGAATGGAATACCGCGAAGAAGGAAGTTGGCGCTTATTGTATGATAATGACTCTTGTGACTGATTTTTTGACTAGAAATCGCATTTCAACCATCAATCACTCACCGTATTCGCCTAATATGGCTCCCTGTGACTTTTACCTTATCGGAAAATTGCATTTGGCCATGAAAGGAAAACGTTTTGCGTTCGTAGAAGCCATCCAAAAGGCTTGTGTCGACAGCCTGAAGGGCATTCCGGTCAATGACCTGAAACACTCTTTCGAAAAGCTTTTAGCTCATGCAAAGAAGTGTATCGAGGCCATAGGGCCTGAGCTCGAAGTTATCAGAACAAAGCTCCTGTCATTTCTATTTTTGCTCAGTATTGTTTATTTTGGACTTCACCTTGTATATCGCATGTATGTATTCCTTTACACAATTTTTTGCACGCTTTTCTAAGGAACGTATCTACCGTGTCAAAAAAGAGTTTGGTGTATTTACATATTTTTACCCACAAATTTTACGCGTTACTTAATTTCGCTATTGTAAGTTTTCTTGAGAAACAAATTATTTATACCTTTATTTTTTGCCCGCACAATGAGCAGTTCATTGACCTTCAATTTCGGCAAATTTACAAGGAGGTGACCAGTTAATTGTGAACGTTGTATTCTCGCTTCTGTAGTTTTAATCTCTTCCGAAAATGTCATTTGGAAAATTTTTCCTTTCACAGAAACCCGGAGATAGTTTGACTCTACATCCACTTTGATTTGCGATGTGTCCAAGTATCTGCAAAAAAAGGTAGTAATAATTTCTAAATTACATATACAAGGCTATTTTAATTAGATCTGAGGACTTCAACATAAAAAAGATTATAAGAGCGAAGTCCTCTATTAGGAATATTGAAACTTATTTGGCCGAGTTATTTCATAGTGATAGGATCTGAAGTGGATCTGAAGATAGGATCTACACCTGGCACTGTAGGATTTTTTTTAGTCAGCAGGTGTAAATCAAAATGTCAGAAACATCATCAAAGGTGCCGCCACACTAATGGTATGTTGGGCATGCTCCCACTAGCCCTTTAACATTCCTCCTCCTCTGCTGATTTCCACCCTGGCACCGCGTTAACAAATCTTCAAGGTGGAGCCGCGTTTATATCAATAGACCCAACATGTTCCTGCGTCCAGGTTCCGCTCCTGTGGGTGTATGGAGATTTTACGCCATCGATGGTATTCACTCCTCCCACTGCCTTTTCAGGCCAATGCGGAGGAAGTGAAACATCGGAGAATGTGCAATAGTCCGATACTCACAAATTATTGTCTTGGATTCAGTTTGGTACGCATATAACGACAAGTATACTAAATCGGTTATATCGTTCGATAGAATAAACTGTAGAACTTTAGTTGGTTTCTAACAGGGCACTGCCTAGTTGCAGCACACGCTTACAAGCTAAATTTAACCAATAACGACGTTTGCAGGAAATGTAATGAGCCGGGTACAAGAGAAACCTTAGATCATCTTCTATGCTACTGTCCGGCTCTCTCGAAAACTAGAATATTCTACCTGGATGCTTACAGCTTTGAAAGGCTAGAATCTATCCCTGAACTGAAGCTCGAGCGACTCCTAAAATTTGCGAACATCTTAAGTGATGCATATTTTCGTTAAATAGGACTCTGATCCGGTACGCTATGGACCAAAATAGTCTCTGCGTGGCTTCGGCCAGCCAGTATAAACTAAACTAACCCATTGTGAGTACGTATGGACGGTCGAACAGGTATGGCTAAATCGACGCCTTTCACCATTATGAGCATTTTGGTATACACTTATGTATGTTAAACCCCTTGTCGTGCCATTTAGCTCGGCGAAACTCGGGCTCAAGTGTTACGCGTCAATGCGTGATAAAAAGATCAGACTGATGCACGAAATGATGTAACAGCAATTATGAGACTCGTGACTAACTGTGGTGGCATACAGATAGAAACTAACAATCAATCACGACCCAGACTCGTGATGCTTATGTTTGATCCGATTATCTGTACACGACCTCGACTCGTGATATTTCCGTTTGGCCCGTTGACCTATTCACGAGTCTGGCTCATCATATTTATGTTTGGGCCAAAATTTTCATCACGAGTCAGACTCGTTAAAGCACGGCAAGGGGTTAAATATCTATCTCGATTATTTTATGCTGTTACATACAACCGTTAAATGAACAAAATTATATCCCCTGGCGTACAAGTGTTAATAAAAATCTACAATTTCAGATTCCCGGTTCAATTGCTGATTCCAACGAAATACGTAACCTTCGGTGTTTAACGATGCCGAACACTTACTTGTAAATTCCCAGCTCCAGTATGTACTCATTGACCTCATCCCTCAAATTGAATGGCAATTTCGGTTGATTGAGATTATATGGACGTCCGCATGGCGCGAAGAGTGCCGGTGTTTTACGCACCTGCTTGTCATTCTGGTCCATATTTTTTTTCTCTCGACCGAGCTTATGATATTTTGCAATATCCATGCGTGTCTCCGGACAATGCTCGCTTTTGGCATCCCAAAACTTCTTTAAACGCATATCTTCATCGTCGATTTCCGCCATTTCTGCTTCCAGCTGTTCTTTTTTCTGTGCCACTCTCAGCTTTTGCTCATCGCGCTCAATAAAATAGTCTGCTTGTTTTTGCACAATAATCGGACGGTAGCTGCTCAATAATTTCTGTGCCTGTAATTTTTGCGATAATTTGATTTCTTCAGAGTCCAGGCTATTCAGCTGCGGCAATGTACCCATTACATAATCTCTGTAGTTTGGATATTCACAACATGGATTTCCAATGAGTATCAATTCGCGCAAATTATAATTTCCCTTTAAGCTTTCGAGCGATGTTATGCCGCCAATGAAATTCAATGTTAAGTCTAATTTAGTTAGAGACTCGAGTTGTTCCAGATTTTCAATGCGTTCTATATTATTAACAGCCAAGTTTAAATATTCCAATTTTTTCAATTTATGTAAATTTTCTATTTTAGAAATAAGATTTGATTGGAGGAGTAAAATTTTCAGTTCCCGACACCAATTTTGTAAATGTTCTATTCGTTCAATATCCTCCTGGTGTAACGAAAGTTCTTCCAGCGTACTGATGAGACACTCATTATGCTCGGATTTCTTGCGCACTAATTCCTCGGTAACTGCAAATTTTCAATTGAAAAACTTTATTAATGTGTAAATTAAGATATTTTTAAAAACTTACTCTTTACCATCGCTCTGAGAAATTCAATATTTGGCTTGATAAGAATTGGTTTCAAAGAAACTTTGCTCAATGCAATTTCGTTTCCTTGACAACAAAAAAATGTGTTGGTTTGACAGCTCTACAAAATGAGGAGGTTCTCTATTTGTGTGATTTTATTAGTTTTTATATCCAAAGCACAAATTCATACGACTTTGATGGATACTGGCATCAATTGTAAAATTCAAATAACGAACAAAATGCCTCTAAGTGTTTTACATACATACATATGTAAGTGACTAGTCCACAGCACGGGTTGAATTTGAGCAAAATAAGCCCAATAAGGGATGTAGTGAAAGGTTTCAGAATTCCGTTCTGCCATGGAAATCGCATTAAACTTCAGAGTACTCTATTTGCATTAAAAACGAACCAAACGTCGCTTAGTCCGGAAGGGGTCTACTTACTTACTTATGTGGCGCTACAACCGTGTGTCGGTTTTGGCCGAATCCAATATGACGCGCCAGCTGTTTCTGTCCTGCGCTCGTTGGTGCCAGTTGGAAATCTCGGGTGAAGACAGGTCCTACAACACTAGACCTTTCCTACGCAGATGTGGTCTCGTCTTCCACAACTTCCTTTTTGGGGTAGCGTGTCGTAAATTCGCCTTGCTGGAGCGTCTTCTTTCATACCGGTGACATGGCCAAGGTGACAGGCTTAACTATGTCCATGTCCCTATATATGTAGCACATACAACTCGCTCTTCCACCGTACGCGGTACTCCTCACTAACGCGGAGGGTGCCAAAGACCTTACGCAGAATCTTTCTCTCGAAGACTCCCAAAACTTTTTCATAAGCTGTTGACATCGTCCATGCTTCTGCGCCATATATTGGGACGGGAATGATGAGTGTTTTGTAGAGTGCCAGTTTAGTCCTTCGAGAGAGAGCTCTACTTCTCAGTTGCCTACTAAGTCCTAAGTAACACCTGTTGGCAAGAGTTATTCTCCTTTTGATCTCCAGGCTGACGTCATTTCTGTTATTAATACTGGTGCCAAGGTAGACAAAAGTCCTTCACAACGTCGAATTGTTGGTTGTTAACACTGACATATTGTCCAAAACGCGCAGACTCCCTGTGTGTTGACAGCAAGTAGTTTTTCTTACCTTCATTCATCAGTTTGTTGATGATGGGCTTCATTCTCTCACACAATAGGCTCGACAGGACCTTGTATGCGATGTTAAACAGGCTTATTCCGCGGTTATTTGCGCAGATTACAGGATCACCCGTCTTATGCATTGCAGGAGTCAGTTCTATGCAAATAAGGAGGCGCAGATTATCCTATTAATAGTTAGAAAAATTCTACGTTTATGCAACGAATGGAACAAATAATTGCTTTAAATGCCGCTGATACCGAGTAAAAAAAAAATAAATCAAAATATTTATAGTCACTTCTACGTTTATGCAACGAATGGAACAAATAATTGCTTTAAATGCCGCTGATACCGAGTAAAAAAAAAATAAATCAAAATATTTATAGTCACTTCAATAACGTAATAAATCCAAGAGAAGAACCATTGAATGTAAACAATTTTTCAATTAAGCAGATAAGTTCAAAGAAAAAACTCCATTTGGATTTAATATAGTAGACTGACTAATAAATCAGGCGGCATCGTGGAAAATCAACTCGTAACAAATCAAATGTAACAATTTTCGAAAAAAGGTTCAGGATGGAGCTGGAGACCAAGATAAGCTGGAGCACTTTTAACCCGCACGCACGTCCTTATGTGCAAAGATTTTAGGTTTTCGGTATGTCTGTGCCGATATCCGATTTTTCGATCATATTGAGCCAAAGTCAACCTTATTCCTAGAATGCATAGTGTCCATAATGAGGTGAGTTACGGTACACTAGACAGGGCTAGTTTACTAGGGCGGCAGCTCTTGGTCGGGAAAACCCCGAGTCATTCCGGTAACGTAGAACCGGCTGCCATGGGAATGACAGAGTTCATAGTCCTAGAGTGCGCATGATTCCGGGCTACAAATATATAAAAAATGAAATAGAAGCTGGACGAATTTTCCAATAGTTCGCAACAAATAACAAATACATTGTCGAACAGTGTTCCTCAACGCCAACTAACACTAATAGTTCATAAAATACAACAAATACTATTACCTACCTAAATTAAAATTTAGTAAAACTACTTCGAACTCTTTTTTAATGCACTGTGTGTGATCAGACTTAATGTTCATAAGGTAGTAGCCCGGTGTGACGGGTTCAAACAATCGAATTTTTTTTTACACTTTTCGGAAGAAAAACATCTTAAAAATATACTATAAAAATTTCAGACAGAAATTTTAATTATTTTTAAAGTTATAGCTAAAATAAGAGAGCGCGCCGTAGTCTGTATGAAAGCGTGTGACACACCAGCAGCAGCTGCTCTGAAACTTTAAACGCGTTTTTCTCAAAACCATGTTTTCGGAATCACTGACTCAAAACTATTCAACCGATTTGGCTAAAAATTTAACCCGTTATTCTAGACACACATATCTAGATCCCGGACCTTTAGAACACATAATTTTTTAATAATAAACTATTCAATTTAAACAATTTATGAAGAAAAAAAATAGATTGTGAGAACTTTTTTCACAAGTCCGCCATTTTTTTTTGTTTTTTTATTTTTATGAATATATTAGGTTCGGGACCTAAAATAAAGTCTACAGAATAATAACACAGGTCTGCAAAAAAATGGGTTCGGAATGTTCTATAAAAGTGTAGTGTCATTTCCGAAGTAATTTTTTGCGTAGAATCCGAATCCGGGGTTTAAATTGCTCTATCACGTCAGGACTTTGAGATATCCTAACCTAAAAGTGCAAAAAACGCTGTTTTTGCCCATTTTTGAAGTTATGTAGCTACGAAGATTTTGCTCTTCATAAAAAAGTAGACGTGGTATTTTAAAGTATAAGTCTTCCTCTTTTAAATGCCGTTGAGTTTGTTTAAATATCTTTATTTTTCACTGAGATGTCGCATTTTGAAGTTACAACAAAAAAATAGCTGGTAAAATTCTACGAGAAATTCGAGGACAGAAATTGCAAAAATTAATTGAAATCGATAAATTAATTGCACTGTCGGCCAAAAAATTAAAACCTTAAGACCGCGCGAAAAAAAATCGGATCTTCTGGACTAGTTCTCTCTTCGTCAAAGTTGGTAAGGGAGACATCCTCTTTCAAAATTATTAGCGTATGTTTGGACTGTGATGTTAATAATTATGTATGAATAATTCTTATTCTCTTCAATTATTTCACCGCAACTATTGCGGATTATTACGACAAAAACCGAAAAAATTACAGTAAAACAACAAATTGCACGTCAGTTTTTGATTAATTTATAATTCCGATGCACTGTTTTATTTTTTTATTATTATTATTTTTTTCAAAAACAAGTACATATATTTGCTTACGCAAAATATCTTACATATTTTCACTAACTTCGTACAAATTCATAAAAATTGGCCCTGTTTTACAGGCACTGCTCACTTATTTACATTTGCTTCATCCTCGATGGGGAAAATTGTTAATTAAAATTCATTCATACATAAAATACATACAAGTATACATATTGTTTATGATATCTTATCATTCATGTAGCACAAGTTGCTCAAAGTAATCACTATAGTGCTTGTGATACTGATTGTAATCTCTATTGCATCTCAAATTGTTTGTTTGTAGAAAAATTCTATTATATATTTACATACATGAACAATTTATTTTTCTATTGTAATATTGCATAAAAACAAAACAAAATATTATTTATCTAACTAAATTTTTTGTCTAATTTAATTTTCTCTAATATCTACTTAACAAATTTAACTGTTTAAATTAAACAAAAAGTAAACGGGCCGTACTACCATTTGGAAAAACATTTCCATTCGTCAGCAAGCTATTTGTTGCAACTGAATTTGTATTTGTATATTGTTTTTCACCACGTTTGTTAGCGAAACCATTCACACTGCTGTTCACCACACCATGATGGTAAGGGTCCAGATTCCCTTTGAATGGCTCGTATTTAATACGATGATTTTGTGTGAGAGGTAATATCGTCTTTGATGATTTGGACACTTGCTTTGCCTGAAAGTATTTATATATTTTTTTTAATTAATATTACCATGACAGAACGTAATAGAAATGCTAAATACAACTTTACCCTATTATAACACAATACGCCAAAAATGGCCAAAGTCATGCCAACGCAATTTAAGAAGGTTACGGGGTTCCCTAAAATTAACAGCGATACACCTATCACAAAAATTCGTTTTGATGCGCTCGCAACCGCATATGTCAGTGGTGACACTAGTGATAGTACATTAAATGCGATAACGTTCTGCAACCAGTTTAAAACACCATCAGCGAATAGCAATGCAATCACCCGATAATCTAAACCTGTCTAAAAAGAAGAAAACAGACTTGTTTTGTTATATAATTGCAATATAGTCAATAATTAATTTACAATGACGGGATGTCGTATAATACTAAGACTATCCACAAAAATCCAAATTGGCAAGAACATAATCAGCGCTAATTTGCCCAATAATTCCAAAAGTCGCAAATGATGCATTCCCGTGTCCTTTAGCACCTGTAAAATATGAACACAGAATTTACATCATGTTTGTATATGTTTTTAGTTAATGGAATCATGCCTTTTTGGAGAAGATGTTCTGCAGGGAAAATCCCATTGTCGATAAGAGTGCACTTATTAAGCCAATCATGTCGAATGAAATTTCTGTCACGGTAGCAATTGCAACGCCCGTTATAATTGGTACCAAGCTGAGATACACCAAAGTGGGTTGCTTTTCACGAAATAGGAAACGTGTCAAGATTACGGTAAACAGTGGCATAGTAGCTTTAACTGAAAAATATAAGCACATTAAAAACAATTTATTTTGATGTGTTTATTTATTTCCACTGTTTTACTTTATTTACATTTTGACACGATTTAAACTTTTGTTTCGAATACAAAAGATGATTTATTTTTTATTTGCTTTAAGTAAAGTAAACGATGGAATAAACCAACATACACACCACTGACATAAAAAAAAAAACCATTTAACTTGCAAAGCAGCGCTCAATAATTATATTTAGATAGGTATTCAATTCGTCTTTGGCCACGCTTACAACATCAATTGTAACAGGCCAACGTGTCAAACAGTTTTTTTATTGACTAGCAGTTGAAGCTTTATTGATGCTGCTTTAGGCATTCAATTTTTTCCAATTACTCACCTGTATGGGCATAAGATACTGGTACTTTCCATAACGAAATGTGTGATGTGACAGATGAAAGAAACTTTCCTAACGCCAGTGGAATAATCATTCGCCAATAGTATCCTCGAGAAACGTTTTGGTATTTTCGAATGCGCCAGAGGTTAAAAAAAGGCCCACTATACAAGGATATACTGCATAGTTGTATCATTGTCACCGTCATGGGAAATGGGAACTCGTTCAATACCATCTTGCCGATAACATTATTGCTGGATGAGATTACATACCAAAGTATGCACAATACTACAACAGCCAGGACATGTCTGGATGGTCCGCTTTTTAATCCACTAAGCATGTTTGCCAACTGGGCTACGTAATCACTCCTACAACCGATTATTCCAATAAGACTTTGGGCACTTTTTACCACATCCCTTCAAATTAAGGGAGAAATACGGGAAATACAAACCGACTTTTGGCAATTCGTTTTAATAAATACGTTGACAAAAAGAGAAGGTTATCTATGAAGACAAGAGAGACATTGCAAAAATTATGCGTAGGGCTGCCAACTCTTATGAGTAGTGTACATGCTAAACATAAGAATCATGGCTGAAGCAAATAAGGTTACGACAATTGCGTGGATGAAAAAGAAATGCATAAATAGCGTTATGACGTGCGATAAATTATTATTTTTGTTAATATTCTGTTGAAGATTGCGACAAAATTGTAAAAGTAGTTTTTTAAATTAATAAAATATGTTCAATATATTTAACTCAGTGCACTTTTATTCATTTAAATAATGTAAAACTAATTCCGGTTTAAAATTAAGCTTCTGCGAAAAGTGTCATGTACTCGTTTAATTATATTTTCATTGTTTAAAATGGCGTTATTATATTGATTGAATCAATTATTATTTATTTCAATTAAAATTGATTATTTCTCGTAGTAGATTCTCATAATTTCAGGAATGTGTTTTGTAAAATCATTTTCGCCGAGGTGATATAGACTTTGTTTAAATAGACAAATTATTTGATGCAAATAAGCTTTAAATTACGTCACTGAATTGAGTTATAACAATTCTGTAAACATAATTTGCTTCTATGCATTCAAAATGTATAGGTTGTATCACAAAATAGTTTCAAAATCTAATTTCTAATCATTTTCAACTTATTGCCACAAGCTTTTAGTCAAGTCAAGACATATCAAAGAGGTAGTAGCAGCAGAGCCGCTATTTAAATGTCACAAATCAAAATATTACCAAGCTACTCTCTGAATTTTCACAAACATGTAATTTCTCCTCCTTTTGTTTGTTTTCTCTGGCTGTCTTGATAAATATGTATTGTTGACGAACGATGGCATTTGCGAAAATTACAAACTTTTCGATATATGTGGTGATTACTTTTGCGCCACCTTGTATATTCACAACTGCTATGGTGAAGGTTTTCGGAAGTCGCCCTTTCTGTATTTTGCACACCGTGTAGGGTTTCGAGGTATTTTTTCTTCTGGTCATGGCATCACTGCTTGATTGTCAAAAGCTTTTCAATAATTACATGCTTCTTTTCATATGCGTGTTGTCTTCGATTTACTTGCCAAATTTTTACAAGTTGACACCTGCTATTAGATAAAATAAATACCTTACAAATCGTGAAATATTTGCATGCCCAAAATTTAAGTGAACAAATCATAAGTGAAATTAAGCAAAACTGCAACTGCCAAAAGAAGTATTGTGTAAACAAAAACGTCTGGGGTGAATGAGAAGAAGAAGCACGAATAAAACGTGTGTCCGTTTTTGTGTCTGTGTCGGAATTTTTGTGATTAGGCGCGTCTCAGCATTTGCTGAAACTGAAGAAAACATTTTCCGATAATTTCGTCTGACATAAAAGCAAATTTGAATAAGAATATCAGTAACAACATTTTCCAAACTCCGTTCGCGTTTTCGTAGTGTTTTGTTGTATACTTGTCGCACTCGTTACATGATTTTGTAGTTTATATTTTGTAAATACAAACCACAACAAATGTGGTTTTGTTAGAATTTTTATATTGGGCCAGGTGCAATTTTGTGTACACCAACGCAAATTGAATGTCCATTTAACAACAGTGAGCAAAAAGTATTAGAAATTGTTGTTTTGTTCTACGAAAATGGTAGGTATTCCAAAATTATATGTTCTTACTTCATTTAGGTTCTAGATTTAGAAATTACAAGGCCCTTCAATGGGCGTATGTATAGAAAAATTGCCATAAATGGTGGTATAAGCTAAGTACATATTTGAAATCATTCTTTGTCTTTACATTCGATGTTTTTTACCTTGCCGGCAATAAAACTTTATTTGAAACTAGTTTTGCAAATATAGAAGTAGTGCATTGAACCATTGTACAAATTTTTTTCTTTTTGGTAAACCGGTTTGTTGGTATATTTGAATTGTGTACTAATTCAGTACGACTGTTGAATAAAGATCAGAGGGGGTATCTAATCTTAACAGACTTAGATCACTTAAAATTGAGTCCTTGCACGGACAAAACAGAAGTCGTTTTGGTACGTAAAACTGCCTCCAGTTGTTATTGTAGCAGCACAAATGTACGTTCCCACGACAGTCGGTTCTACATAACCGGAATGAGCCGTATTTACATCCGGCCAAGCACTGTCCCTTCAGTAGCATTCCCCGTATGTGTATGGGGAATGTTAATGCTGCTACAACAACTACAATTAAAGCTGCTGATGTTCCAATCCTTGACCAGATATAAAAGCGGGTGATTTCAGTAACTTATCCCTCCGTTGGACGCCTGTTTTAAAACCTTTGGTTAGGCACCTGGGTCGGTCGTTTTTTTTGTGCTGTTCGAGGATCCTTTTTAAAATGTTATATCCATAAATCGATAGACAATTAAACTTAAGGAAGCGACCTGGAAGTTCAAGTCGTTAGCTACAATAGAAACATGTTAAATTCATGTCCAAAGTCGAAAAAGGCTAGACCCGGATGACCAACGGAGGGTTAAACGGATCCCATTACAGTTTTGGGATTATTTTTCTTAATTTTATGTTTTATTTTTTAAATCAATTCAATAGCTTTTCCAAACTTTCCTGAGAAAAGCCTGTCAATAAATTTGCTACAACTGTTATGACAAATTGTATAACGTACGTTAACATTCACCTCAGACAGCTTTTCCATAATTATAATCGACCAAATTTTTGGCCATTCCCAGGGTAGCCGGTTCCATGTATTGGAGTGCTTCGAGTTCTTCCCTATCAAGGATTGCCGTCCCAGTAAACTAGCCCTGTCCTGTGTGCTGAACCTCATCTCTCATATATCGTCACTACAACAGTTATGCGCAGTAAGGCTGCTCGCAATACTTCTTTTTGGAGGAGGCACTGAGCTGAATCCTAGATTAGAGGTTTATTTTTTCTGCGCTTGTCAGAGACGGCTCCATCCGAACTCAATCACATGCGCACCAAACTTTTTTGGCCACTTGCTGCTCTTGTCATCAGACGTACACAGCAAGCACCACAAACGGATCCTCTACAACTCCTCGGAGCTTACTAGAACAACATCCCTCCCCCGTTCTTTCCGCATCTAGCATCTACCCTAATCCCGCTCCAATTCCCGTGTGTGGGCCAACCAGTAGCTCTTGGCCCCACGCTACTTCGTGTCAGACCAGAGTACCAGCAAGTTTCCTGGGTCTGCCGTTAGATGAGATAGACGATGACGATAGGTGTCTACACCGTACTGGAAGATCTTGATGAACTGCTACAACAACACAGCTTTCGCCTCTGTTTCCACAGCATGGGAACGTTTATTAACTTAAAAATCCACTATGGACAGCTTCATGCAATTCAACAAAAGCACCTTTGTAGTCATTCATGTTGGCAAACGCAATTTTAGCTAGGTGACAATGCCTGCTATCATTTCTCAGTGAAGCCTTAGTTTCAGCCCGTCAACGTATCACCTAAATATGTACGTGACATCCATTTCAAATCTATATCAGACCAGACGAAATGCTATGACGGGTTCCGACCGACATATATCAGTTCCAAAGTGGTTTTCGATTTTTTTAGCCAGCAAGCGTACTCTTCTTCAAAGGACACTTTAGACACCAACAGCAGTTGTACTCATGCCGCTCGCTGTGCTTATACACACATTTTTTTAGAGTCTGCTTAGCATAGAAAGTGTGGATTTTACAAGGTTTATGTATAGTTGAATTACGACGGTTGCTTTTAGACTACAGATCTTATTGAGAGCTGCGCCTGAAAAAGCACGAGATATCTCACCTCTAAAAAAATAAAGGTTTAGGAATGCAGGCATAAGAAAGTGGAGACTTTCTGATTTTTTCCATGCTAACAATGCCAGAGTTGTCTTGCAAAAGTCTTTGAGATGCAGGGCGTATCAATGGTTTACAAGAGCTCCTGTGTCTTGGCACAGACTTGCGGACTACTAAACATTATGATGAGGAAAGAGAACGCCATAAGGGGCAACATCTTTTATGATATGCCATCTCCTAGATAAGATTGAGTGAATCCATCGTATAAAAGCTTTCTCCTAACCATTACTGAATTTCTCCTAAACATTACTGAATACACCGATTGCGTATTCCTCTACTTCCACCCACTTCCCGATTTTAGTTAAAATACCATACAAAGGTGGTCCACTCTGGCAAGCTTCTTAATTAATAGCGAGTGGGCTGTCGGCATCTACGCTTGGGCGAATGTATTTTTCTATTTCAGATATCTTATCGCCATGTATTTAAGATGATTACAGTAAGCAGTTGCAACCACATTACAAATTTTTTGATTTCAATCTAAAAAATGTCTCCTTTCGAAAACACTAGGGTGTTACCATATGATTGTATTTATTGCGCGGTAATTGGTTACTGAAATTTTTAAACAACCCAATAGTGGACGGAGCTACTGGAGCAAAAGTAGAATAACAAATCTATTTGAATGCGTAATGTCTACGCTAGGAACATCCCATCAACAAGCAAACTCGACTACGGCAACTATAGTGTATACTGCTACAACAACCACAACGACAATCATAGATGCTCAATTCAATGCAATGGACTTATTGACTGTTGAGTAAAAATTCATGCTACAAAAAAAAAAAAAAAAATAATCCAGTCTCATTGTGTTTGACACCCACACATGGGCGTTTGCCCTTTTTTGGCTTATTTGAAAAACCGGAAATCATATTCATTGACATTGCAATGATGAAGTGTTGCAAAGCACAGTCTGTTAGATCACGGCATGAAAACCGCACGCATTGTTTTAAATATTGAATTTCTTTACGCATTTTAATTGTGTCCTAGATTTTGGATAAGACTGTAAATTTTCAAAATAAAATATTTTCTTTATAGGTATACTAATTACATCTGCTCTTTTCTTCTATACCGCCTGCAGAGCTCTCCTATTGTTACTCGTCGTGGGGCGCAAAAAGCTAAAATACAAACTCGTGCAATGGTTAAGTCTGCAGTCGCAGCAAGCAAGCCGAGCGCAGCGTTAGTCGAAGCTAAACGCAAAGCAAAATTACTCAAAATGCAAGAACAAAGCCAACAAGATCAAGTTGTGAAAGATATATTCCAAAATGTAAGCTACTATCGAGATTTGATTTCATTTTAGCTAAGATGCATATACTTTTTTTTAGGCGGTCAGCGCAAAAACAATTATTAAAAAACCTACTGGCATAGTATACGATGAATCTATGGCGCAGCACCGTTGCCTTTGGGATGAAAATCACCCTGAGAGGCCAGAACGCTTCACCCGAGTGTTGGAGAGGTAAGTTTGTCGTCATTATAACATATTTTAGGGTGGAATACACTGAAAGAAGAGGTAAAGGAAGAGGTATTCACTTAAGAAAATATACCAAAATGTGTGTATTACTAAGCAGAAAAATGTCTGCTTCTATATGTATATGTATATGTACATTAGGATGGTCCAAAAACGCTTAGAGACCCAAAAAATTATGATTTTCAATAATTTATTTTTGCTAGTCAGTTGCTTGATTTTACGAAAATAAAAACATAGCATTAATACACCACGTTTCGACTTGACTTTAGCAAAATTTAAAAAAAGAAATTAATAATTGTAAAAGTTATCGCTGTTTGTGTGGAGCTCCTTTCTCCTGAAGTCCCTTTCGGTGATCATCACAAGTCTTTGGAGATACATCTAAATTCAATCGGATAAGAGAAATTAGTTTTATTTATAGATAATATTGTGCTTGATCGAAGTTTTTTTTCAAACTTAACAATATGGGGACCTCAAAAAATATTTTTCAGATTTTCGAGCAAAAACCGACAATTAATTTAAAAAAATCGAAATGTTTGAAAAAAAACCCTTCGATCAGGCACGAGTTTTTTATGTTTTCCAAAAGCAGCATGAATTTTATTGAAATTTACCAAGCGGTTTTTAAGGTACAGTGATCACCAGTTCAAAAAAACATAGTTTTGAAAAAAAAAAACGCATTTAAAGTTTGGCAGCTGCTGCTAGCTACTTGCTCTCGAACGCTCCGGAGCGGCCGAGCGCCCTTTGTTAATTGTTGAATAACTCGAAATTGAATAACACATCAAATTTCATTCACACAATATTTTTAAGATATTATACTTTAAAAGAAAAAAAGAAAACATTTTTGAAAATTCTGACTACCCCTAACCCTTTAAGGCAACCCCTAAATTTGTTCTAAATGTGTTCAAAATAAGTGTGGCGCGACGCATTACCATGTTTTAACTATTTATATATTTTTTGTTCACATTCTTTTTGTGTCTTTATAAGTGTAAAATGTATTCTGTCACAAAACCCAATAAAGCTCCCAACTTTGTACAAAACTCACGAAAATTTAACAAATTTCCAAAAAAAAAAAAAAAAAAAAAATTTACATCAAAATTTTGTCAAAAATCAATGAGAATTTTGAGCCACTTGAGACTAAAGCTTGTATTACGCCACACAAAAAAATTATAAGACCAATTAATTTTTTTATATTTTTATGATCAGTTTAGAGCTAACCAGCAGTACTTTTAATTTTTAAACTTTGAATGATAAATGTTAAAAAAATATGCAGAGGACATTTCACAAAACTTAAATTAATTATTAACAAAAGTTAAATCTACAGCACGAAAAAAGTATAGGGCCAATATTATTTAGAATAAAAAATTGAATTTTTGGGGTATATAATTTGCAGCTTATTTGTCGTTGTAACAGCATAAACATTTCCCATACATATACGGGGAATGCGGCTGAAGTGAAGTCCTTGGCTGAGTATAAATCCGGGTCGTTCCGGTTACGTAGAACCGACTGTCGTGAGAACATTTTGGACTTAGTAATTTGTGTTGGATCCTTTGATTGATTACAACTTCTTGAAGTCGTCGAGGCAGCGCTTTGATTAAGTTTTTTATAATATTTCGATAAATGTGTAATCATTTGACATTGATCCCACTTCTAAGGGCTTTAGCGCTTTCAAACTGTCTTCCATTTTTGCAAACCGATTGAAACAGGTATTGCCCATATCTATCGATTGCGTTAAGGTGAGGGCTGCATGCAAGCCATTCCACAGTTGGTATTTTTTTCGCTGCTAAAAACGCTTTTGCTGCAATGAAAGCATGAACGGCTGCGTGTCCATGCTGGAAAGTCCACTTCTCATTGAAATTCTCATCAAAAAAAGTAATAATGACTTCGTATAGCAATTCTATATACTTGAGACTATTAACTTCGTCGATATGAAACTTATAGGCGTATTGCCTTTGACACTTACTCATTAACTTCAACGTAATAACGTAACGCGTTTGGACTACAAAAACTACAAAAGTGTATACCCAGCATTTTTCTAGAAGTTCTGAATAAAGAGTAGGAAATTTTGATGTATTTTTTTTAATTTGTTAAATTTTTGTGACTTTCAATCTAAGTTTGGAGCTTTGAGTTATATGGTTTTGTTTGTAGAATGAACTATCCTATACAAAAAATGTAATAGGAAAATAAAAAACGTTAAAATGTGATAGATCGTCGCTCAAAGATTAAATACTATCGATCTTAAATAAACTTACAAAAAAATGCATTTTACAAAAAAAAAAAAAAAAAAATCTCTCTTTTGGGCTATCCTAATGTACATATGTATGTACTTATGTATACATGTGCGTGTATTAAACATTATCGGCGTCATAGTGTAAACTTCAGCGAAAATACTATATAAGTTTTAAGTGTTGAAACTAGAGATAACCTCTTTTGTTTGAATTTGTTAAAAGCAACTTTGATAAGCAACAGCAAGAAAAGTGGAAAATTTATTGACACATTTTGGTATCTCTTCACGGGAGCGAATAATAATCATGTATAGAGTTCGGATGTTAACCATCACTGGAGTTAAGGATGAAGGTTGGTGCTAAAGCAGCGGTAATCTTCGATACTCTTTCTCCCTTCTCGCTTACCACCCCGACTACGACTAGCTGGTGGTACTTGTATTAAGCCTATCTAAAATAAAGAATTAAAGGGTGGGTGTTAAAAGGTTTCGGCACATCAAAAAGCAATTGATGCCAGACCGCCACCATCATGTCAGAATGCATCATTTTGAGCTCACCACTGAGGTCCAAAAACCAGTGGACTCTACAGCTCACCGACATATCCTCAATAGGTATTAATCGATAGACAGTGCCGATGATAATAATTCTAAATGCCGTCATCGGGACCATTCTGTGCCCAGGGTATACATATGTAGAGCTCGCGAGGGCTTACACGACAGCTGATCTAAGTTAGTCTCGAATTTATATTCGGCCAAGTATTGTCACTTCAGCAGCGTTACCGGAAAAATGTGTTAGTAATGTTTTAGGCTATTACTACCATTCGGTAGTGGTCAGGTTCGAAACTCCGAGCATGAATCACCGAATGTTAGAAAAAGTTGTTTCTAATAGCGGTCGTCTTTCGGTAGCCAATGGCACCCCACCCCAGCGAGTGTATTTCTGCTATGGAATAGGCTCCTCATGATATATATCTGCCGTTTGGAGTCTGTTTAAAACTGTAGGTCCCTCCACTTGTGGAACAAAATCAAGACGCACGGCACAAATAGGAGGAGGAGCTCGGCCAAGCACCCAAAAAAAGAGTTGGAGATGCACCGAAGAGATCCAGGGCAAAATGAATCGACAACTACTGGACCGAACAGTGTTTAGACAGGCAATAAAGGACATTCATCGGGAGACTCTTACCACCTTCTCTATCTCCTGACCCCCGAATGCCATAATCGGAATCCAACCATCATCCACAACAGATGAAGAGCTCCAGCTATTCCGAATTGATCCCGACATACCAAACATATGTCCAGCATGTCAAACCGCACCTCTTCACATGCCTCATCTAACACCCCTCTCCCTCTGGACATAACTTGTCGAAACAACAAGATTCCTGGGCCTAGCGTTAGATGAATACCACATCGCACTAACATGCTGCTACAACAACAACAACAACAACAGCTGGAGATGCATTATCTAACGTTCTCACGACAGTTGGTTTTACGTTATCGGAACAAACCAGATTTGCTTTATGTGACCCACGTGTTGTTGTTGTTGTTGTTGTTGTTGTTGAAGTGGTTGAGTATTTCTAGCACCGTTTTACCACCACCGTTCTCGTGTGATGTCTGTTTTTTTTGTGCCAGATCCATTTCGTGACATCCAAGTAAAGCAAACTTGTTATCTTTATGTCTGAGATGTCATTAATTTGATGGGAGAAAGATTTATGCCGAAAGTGCGAAGTCTTACTCTAGCTAGGCCTGGACATTCGTATAAATGGTGGATAAGACTTTCTTTCACTCACTCCAACTGACAGCTTCTGCAGATGGGATTGAAAAAAAGGTTATGTGTGGCTGTATGATGCTCTACCTTCCAGTGACCTGTAAGGGTTGCTGAGATACGTGAGATGAGGCGTGTTAGGTAAAGACTAGCTGGCAGGTAAAGACTAGCTGGCACAAAATATATCTCTCCCAACTACCACTTCGTATGCACTCTTCAACCGACTCATTTAACATCATTTCCCTTAACGTCGAACATTCGCTCAGTAAATTTGTTAGATGTTCACGATGACGACACTTACCATTTGCATCGCCCCAAAAAACTGCTGCTATAATAACCAAAATATCGACAGTGAATTTCTTGTAATAGGAAAATTCTACACCTCTAAATCTACTTCTCTCGTACCTTTAAACGGTTTCGACGCAAATTAAACTTTGTGTGTTTGTTATTTCGTGAACTCAAGCCCGCTTTAGTAATAAAATAACAAATTTAATTATTGGTGTGTCCAGTTAAAACGAAAGCTGGGCTTTGAAAATCTGTTGAAAATATGAAGTTTCGATTTAAAAATATATCTTTTAACTAACAAAATCCAATATTATTAAATTCTAATTCAAATTTATTTATTTTCTAATAAAATTCAGGTGCAAGGAACTGCATCTCATAGAACAGTGCCAAAGAATTCCATCACGGCGTGCAACAAAGGATGAAATACTCCTGTTGCATAGCGTTGAGCACTATGATCTTCTTCAGCGCACTTCGGGCGTGCAAGACGAAGCATCAATGGAAGACCTTAGCTCTAAATTCGATTCAATTTATATACATCCGGTTTGTATCGCAATAAGCAAAATATTAAGTGCATATCGTAATTTTCTTTTGCGCTTGCATTACAGTCCACATTTGAATTGTCTCTACTGGCGACAGGTTCCACCATAGACTTAATTGAAAACGTAATAGCCGGCAATGTGCAAAATGGTATGGCGATCATACGACCACCCGGTCATCACGCGATGAAAGCTGAATTCAATGGGTACTGTTCAATTGACTTACTTGTACTTGTAGTTTCGAAAGTATTCAACGCTCTGTGAATGTGTGTGTATGTATATTCCTCAGTTACTGTTTCTTCAACAATGTGGCCATTGCAACACAATATGCGATTGACATTTTGAAGTTAAGCAAAATAATGATTGTTGATTGGGACATACATCACGGACAAGGCACGCAGCGCTTCTTCTACAACGATCCAAGGTGAGATGAGTTTGCTGTATTTGCTGTATTTTAGTAGTATTTTACAAAATAATGGTTTGTTTGGTCTTTCAGGGTGCTTTATTTTTCAATACATCGTTTTGAACATGGCACCTTTTGGCCATATCTTAAAGAATCGGATTTTGATGCTATTGGTAATGGCAACGGCACGGGTTACAATTTTAATGTACCTTTGAATAAAACTAAAATGGGGAATGGAGACTATTTGGCAATTTTCCAACAGTTGCTTATACCCGTTGCAGTTGAATATCAACCAGAGTTGATTATTATATCGGCCGGCTATGATGCTGCTTTAGGCTGTCCCGAAGGCGAAATGGAAGTCACACCCGCATTCTATGCACATTTGCTGAATTCGCTTATGAAGCTGGCACAATCACGTGTTGCCGTCATATTGGAAGGTGGTTACTGCCTCGATTCCTTATCGGAGGGTGCGGCACTCACCCTGCGCACCTTGCTGGGCGGCACATGCCCAGCGCTGGTAGAGAAATTGGAGCCACCAGGCGAAGTCATACAGGACACAATACTCAATTGCATTTATGCTCACCGTCCGTACTGGCGGTGCCTGCAAATCCAACCAATATACACCATGGAGGAGCTAAATAACGTAAATCCACAACCAAAGTTGCATAAAGTTAGTCGACTATTTATCGGCGGTGAACCGCTGCCCGAACGTTTCCCCACCAGAGGCACGGCACCGGTTATGCTACCCGAAGTTGTGGCACAGAACGAGAAACGCTTGAAATTCCTAAAACATGGTAAAATAAGCAAACTAATAAATATGTAGTTTATTTAATTTCTAATTAATTTATTTAGAAACCAAACTATTGACGCCGCACGTACGCGTTTGCTATGTTTACGACGATATTATGCTGCAGCATAGCAACACCTTTGAGGATGGCCATCCAGAGCAACCTGCGCGCATTAAACGCATCTATGAAATGCACATAGACTATAAGCTCACCGAACGTATGAAACAGCTGCCACCGCGCATAGCAACAACCGATGAGATTTGCTTGGCGCATACGCGTGCACATGTCAATTTCATACGCCGCATAAGCGACAAGGATGAGCTACAGAGGATGGGTGAGAAATATAATTCTGTCTATTTTCATCCGAAGACCTTCGATTGTGCCACCTTGGCAGCGGGCTCAGTGCTGCAAGTGGTGGACAAAGTGCTGAGTGGTGAGGCGCGCAGCGGTGTTTGCATAGTGCGTCCACCTGGCCACCATGCCGAGTCCGATGTGCCACACGGCTTTTGTATATTCAATAATGTTGCAATTGCCGCGCAATATGCCCTACGTGACCACGGCCTTAAAAGGTATCAAAGAGAAATCGCTTAGTTATGTATTTGTGTTATCAATTTCATCTATCCAACGAACTATTCTAGAGTGTTAATTGTTGATTGGGATGTGCATCATGGCAATGGCACGCAGCACATCTTCGAATCGCAGTCGAATGTACTCTATATTAGTATGCATCGCTACGACAACGGCACCTTTTTCCCCAAAAGCAAAGACGCTGATTTCGATGTGGTTGGTAAAGCCGCCGGTGTGGGTTTCAATGTGAATATACCGTGGAATAAAGTAAGTTCAAATTACATATTGCATAAATATCTAATACGACAACTGATTGAGAAATGTATTTAACTTTTATAAAAAACAACAACAAAATTAGAAAGGCATGGGCGATATGGAATATGTGATGGCTTTCCAACAACTCGTAATGCCAATTGCATATGAATTCGATCCGGAATTGGTGCTTGTATCGGCTGGCTTCGATGCCGCTATCGGCGATCCACTCGGTGGCTGTAAGGTAACCCCCGAAGCGTACGGCCTTTTCACGCACTGGCTTTCTGGCTTAGCCGGCGGCCGTATAATTTTATGCCTAGAAGGCGGCTACAATGTAAATTCCATTTCCTACTCTATGACAATGTGCAGCAAATCACTGTTGGGTGATCCGATTCCACCCATACAAGTTAATGGCAACACTGCACGCAACCTTAGCGCGGCATATACGAGCTGTGTGGAAACCATACAAAACTGCTTGAGTGTACAGCAGCGTTATTGGAAGAGTTTGGTGTTCAACAAGCGGCTGCCACAATTCGCTAGCGAAAATAACAATGAGGATTTTCTTTCTGCTACTATGCAAAATTTAGCTATCAAAACGGATGAGGAGAGATGCGTGATTGGCTGTGAAAATGCCGCCGATACAGAGGTGGCTTTGGAACCGAGCGGCAGTAAGCCGAAGGTAAAAGTTAAAACCCTAACAGAATTTCTCACCGAAAATCTAGAGGTAAATCATATATAAATATAGCACTGTGTGAGAGAACCAACAACTAACATTAACCTCTTTACTTTTCATGACTGCTCACGAAACTCAAAAAACAAAAAAAAAAAAAAAAAACGAACAAACATTTACAAAAATCAAACGAAAAAATTTAAATTAATCATCAGGCTTTACAAAATAATGAAATGTTCGCCGTTGTTCCATTAAAAACATGTCCTCATTTAAAACAGTTGCGTCCTGAGGAGGCGCCGAAAAGTAAGCAGCGTGTCTTTTGTTTTGTTTGAAATCATTATTTCAGTGTCGTGTTCTAGAACTTGTAGGTTTGTTTCAAAATTTTACTCTTACTTGTTGCTTTATTTTTGGCTTAGAAATTTTTGATTTTTCGCTTTTGCTTTTTTCGCTTATTGCGCGCGTGCGCAATGCTGAGTTTACGAATTCTATGTTTCTATGAAATATTGTTAAAAATTGTGCATTCTAATTTTTTTTCATATATTACATTAATACACACATTTGTACAGAAACTCGTGTGTTTGAAGAAATGAAAAACCGTTATTTAAAATTTTCATACATATATTTTTTAAGTTAATTTAATTCGAGCTGTAATTTTCTTAACCCTCCGTTGGACACCTTTTTTAAAACCTGCGGTTGGGCACTCGGGTTTGGCCCCTTTTCGTCCTGTTCGAGTATCGTTTTTAAAAGGTTATAACCATAAATCGATAGAAAATTAAATTCTAGGAAGCTAACTCGTTAGCTACAATAGAAGCTCGAGTCGTTAGCTACAATAGAAATATGTTAATTTCACGTCCAAAGTCGAAAAAGTCAGTCTGGCTAAACATGGGTGACCAACGGAGGGTTAAACTTGACGACGTTCAAAATGTTTGTATAGCTCAAAGAACTACATAAGTACAGTTTTATGTGCATACGCATGGAAAAATATAACAATAAGCACATTCCACAATTACTTAACATATTTTAAATTTGTTGTCATTTACAATATTCGCTTATCACATTAAATATTCATTAACACATTGCAAAACATACAAACTACATTCCAAAGTAAAAAATGAGAGAAACAAAACGTTTCTCTGTTGTTGTTGTAACCTCATAAACATTACCCATACATGCACGGGAATGCTGCTGGATATAAATCCGGGTCGTTCCGGCAACGTAGAACCGACTGCCGTGGGAATGCTTCTCCCTAGCGAGACGGTTTGTTTAATTCAAAATAGTCCACCTTCGACTCACAAAAAGTCTTGTTTACTTAGGAGGACGCCTTGTACACTATCCTGCAAATAGAAACCTAAATATGGCTCCAAATATAATGAGTGAAAGGTTCCAAGAAAGAAAATGCTGGACCAAATTAAGTAGCCTTATTAACACATTGTGTGCCATGTCGCCAACACCTAATGCTTCCAGAGACGCCAGGTCGTACGGCAGAGAGTGTTGCACATTATACCTGTGCGTGCGTTTTCGTGCAACATGCATTATTTTATGTTTATGTTTTTATGATGCTGAATTTATCTATTTCACTTTCGTCAATCAGGGTCATTTTGTATAAAAACAGGCGGCACAAAAAGAGTTATAAAATTCGAAATAAGCAACAATGTAGATTGGGGATGGCTCAGAAATCAATATATTAGTTTGGGGAAAAGAAATCCATTATTTTCTCGTAAACTATCGATCAAACAATTTAAAGTTTATGTTCGTTGTCAAGGTGACATTTCACACTAAACAAATTCCTTTGCTGTTTTTTGTTTGTTCCATTTAGTTATGAATTACAGGAAGTGAGTTACAATGGAAGTCAACAAAGAGATTATTCGGTACATTTTACAGTTTTTCTTTAATAGAGGCGGAAATGCAAGCCAGGCCGTTAAAATTGTGAATGGTGTTTATGGTGCCGGTACTGTAACCGCTAATTACGTGCAATTTTGGTTTTATCAATTCCGTTAAGGCATTATTGATGTTAAAGAAAATGGCGATAATGTCGAAAATATCCATAAAGCCACAGAAATAATCGAAGTTGTCCGGCATGTGAGTAGTCGTAGCATCGCTTAGGAGCTAAAGATCGACCATAAAACGGTTTTGCACCATTTGCGCAAAAATAATTGATTTCTTTCCCACCAAACTAATATACTACTTTCACACTACTTTCTAACTTAAAAAACCTGCTTGGTATCCGGTAAAGATTTTCGTCAAGTTCGCTTACCACTCAATTTATTTAAATGTCCTTCTAAATTATCATTCGAACATTTCAGCTGTGGTAGGTTTCCTTTTGTAATTAATCAGAAATTGTGCAATAAATTTAAACTTAGCAGTGAGCACTGCCTGAAATAACATTTTTGATTTGCGCTTCCCGAAATAAAACGCTGGAGAAAAATATGAACAAATATTTATTCCAAAATATGAAAACTATTCGCATCGATGGTCTTTTGCGCCTTTAAATACCATATGGGCTTTGATTTTTATTCGTTACTTTTTTCCTTTTGAAGCAAGTAAAATCGCACGACAGTCGGCTCTAAGGAACCGGAGCGACCCGGATTTATATCGGGCCAAGGTCTGCCACTTCAGCACCATTCCCCGTATATGTATGGAGAATGTTTATGCTGCTACAACAACAACAACGTTTTCGGACATAACATAATACAGGGTGATTTATTAGTGTTTGGAATTTAATATAATATAAATCAGCTTCAAATAAAAGCCGCATGCATTCCTCCAATGAATATTTTTAAACCTCAGAACCTTGCCATTAAGCATGAAACACAAGCAGCCAGCGAAAAATGAAGTAACTGTTTTGGGAAGTTGCAACCTTCAGTACTTAATTCGCCTTGCTACTCATCCTACCACTACTCATTCCAATGCATTTTTTAGCACGCACTGTAAATATTTCCTTTAACCTATTTCTTCCTTTTCCGTTGAATTAAATTCCTTTTGTAATAAGCCAAACAAATTTTTATAACGAACTATTTATTTATTTTTATTCTTCAATTCGCACACACTTTTAGTCATAGATAGCAATGCTCCATGCGAGAATTGCTTGTCAACGGTCGAGAACTGGATGTGTCTGAGCTGCTATCAAATACTCTGCGGTCGTTACGTCATGGAACACATGCTCCTGCACAGCATCGCAACATCACACCCCTTTGCGCTTAGCTTTAGTGATTTATCGGTTTGGTGTTACTCTTGCGAGGCATATGTCGACAATAGCAAATTACACACCTACAAAAATCTTCTGCACCGACATAAATTCGGCGAGGACATGGTGTGGTCGTATCCCGTTAGTAATTGTAACGACAACGTTGATGATGATGCGGATTATGATGGTGATTACGATGCAAATGCATTTAGCATTCAACTTGAACCAAACAACTGACAATATCTTTTGCTGCTGTTGACGACAGTGCAAAATTATTTGTGTACGTCGTTTCCACCACTGAGACAAGTTTTCCATGTTATTGCTCAGTACCTTTGGCCGTTGATTTATCGCCTCTACATAAAATTATTGTATTACTTTATATCAAGTTGATGATTTATATATACATAAGTCATGCATATAATTACAACAAATGTACACCTATGTGGCTGCATGTACACCTACATATACATACTTATTGACCAGACTTGAATGGATGATAAATTTTTGTTTAAAATTTATTTTTCACATGACTAACCAAAGACTTAAAACCAGAAATCAAAAATCAAATGAATAGATGCCGGTTATAATATCTGTGGCATTTTGACAAAACAATTTAGCTGATTTCAACAGCTTTCACTTAAGATAAAAAAAAGAATTTTCATAGGAAAATTTAATGTTTCTATTAAAATTAATTCTCAAACTAAGGCTATAATTGATTTAAAAGCTACAAAATTTCATTGGAACCCCGCAATTTGTTGCTCAACAAGCAGAGAGTGCCGAGTTGAGTTGAGCTGTTTTGTTAAAAGTCTACGGATATGTAAGTAAGTTGTTTTTGTGGAGATTATAAGAAGTCGGTAAGGATTTCGTGTCTCAAGTTTGTTGTTCTTTAGGGATACGAAAAATCTGAATATATACTTGCTAACATACCGATTTTATTGTTAACCAATGCAACTAACTTTTTTGCAGTTATTTGTAGCTGCTGTTAAGAAATTGTAAAAAACTAAATGCTATACTGCACTAATAGAATGTAATATTTAATTTATATTGAAATAACTGAAATACAAATACATTTACGAATATTTGCCTAAAATAAATTGGCTAAGACAAATATATTACTTACATACATACATAAATGTGTTGTTAAATAATATAAGCAATTCAAATTAAAATGACTGTTTTTACATATGTAGATATGTAAAAGACGAAGTTAAAATGACAAACAAAAATTAACGCAAATAAATATTAAAATATAGAAAAAACTATAATTGAGCGGCAACTTTTTCTTTATACCATAATTAAGAATGGGCGATGTTTTTTAAGAAAGCAACAGCAACGACTGTTAAGTGAGAAAACTGCAGGAGTTTGACAAATACACTAAGAGAAATAATAAAAATAAATATGGGACAAACCAACTTCATAAATTTCCTTCTAAAAAAGCTGCATAATATTTTCTTGAAATGCCTTATAATGTACAGGGTCCGGCACTCGAAGTGTAATCAACTTCAGACCGCTCGCAAAGCCGACGCATGGGTATCCGCTGTCAGTTAGTTGGCTAAATTACAGTCCTGAGTATTGTTTACAAGCGCGCGGAAGCATTTTTGCCGAGAGTAAACGCGGCCGCCGTAGCCGAATGGGTTGGTGCGTGATTACCATTCGGATCGGAGAGGTCGTTGGTTCGAATCTCGGTGAAAGCAAAATTAATAAGAACATATTTCTAATAGCGGTCGCCCCTCGGCAGGCAATGGCAAACTTCCGAGTGCATTTCTGCCATGAAAAAGCTCCTCATAAAAATATCTGCCGTTCGGAGTCGGCTTGAAACTGTAGATCCCTCCATTTGTGGAACAACATCAAGACGCACACCACAAATAGGAGGAGGAGCTCGGCCAAACACCTAACAGAAGTGTACGCGCCGATTATTTATTTATTTATTTTTTTTTAAACGCGACAAAAGAAAATAAGTAATGGATTTCAAACGTAATAGTGTGATTGCATTATATTTGGCTGGAAAATCACAACCAACGATTGTTCGTGAGCTCGAGCACTTAAAGTAAATAAAGTTTTTGTTTCTCACACCATTACTCGTTACAACGCTACTGGTAGCTTCGCGAAATGTCATGAAGGTGGCCATCAAAAGACGGCAACGTCACGTGAAATGGTTCAAAAAGTGAAGAAGCGACTTGAGCGAAGTCCCGGACGAAGTGCCAATCAAATGGCGAAAGAATTGAAAATATCTGACCGATCTCAAAGTCAAGCCTTACAAGATCCAAAAGGCGCATGATCTCACACCAAAAGAGCAACAAGTCAGATTTGAGAGAGCGAAGGAGTTGCTTCGCTTGGCCGAAAGCGGTCAACTTCCGAACATTTTGTTTTTTGATGAGAAAATTTTTCAAATTGAGCAAGTCGTAGGTTGCTTTGAAGTGTGGGCAGACAAACATTTCGGTGGCAGACCATGGACTAGACACCGTCTTACAAAGCTCGAGTGAACCAAGAATGGCTTAGAAACAACGTTCCGAACTTCATAACGTCCACACAATGGCTCTCAAATTCACCAGACGCGAATCCGATAGATTATTCTCTTCGGGCCATTTTGGAGAGCGAGGTCCGAACTAAAAGTTTCACCAGTCTCGAGGCGCTGAAAAAAGTCATTGTCTGCGAGTGGGCCAAAATACCTGCCCCGGTCCCATTCGGGCAGCTTACGCTTTGTTCCTGGACCGTCTCAAGGCCATAGTCAAGGCAAAAGGTGGTCATATCGAGCAAAAGTAAATTGATTCTTGAGTTTGTATTATTTTCACACATTTTTTACTTTGAATTGAATAAAAGTAATTTTCCAAACTAAATTTATGACCTTTTTAATTGGTTACACTTCGAGTGCCGGACCCCGTATTTAGTTTTGCCATAAATTCGGTGACAAATTTTACAATGCATACGGCGAGAACAAATTCGCAGAAAAAAGTTCCGTTATAAATTATACTCAGTTTCGTGGAAAATTTCGGAGTGGGGAGCTAAGGAAATCGCATTGCAGTGATGGCATTCCAAAATTGCAAGGGAGCTTTACGAATTGCTGAGAAAACTTAATATTTCGAGAATGTCAAAAGTTTTTCCCAAACGTCTGAAGTGACAGACAGAAAAAAAGTAGTCGTCCCCGCGTGGTTCGAACTAGTGCAGCCATAAAAGGCGCTCAAGAAAGAGTTCGCAGAAATCCCCTTAGAGAGCAGAAAATAATACCCAGGAAATGAATGTATCGACCAGGTCCATGTCAAGACTAATTAGAGATGGATGGTCTCCCCATGGAAACCTTCCGTTGCTCAACTGGTCATCTTTTGACAACGCACTGGAAGAAATTAGACTCCACAGATGCAAACAGCTTTTTCGGTGGCCAGTCAACGGCCATGAAAATATTATTTTCACAAATGAGAAAATTTTCACTTCTGAAGAAATTTTTAATAAGCAAAACGACGAAGTCTATGCTAAAACTTCTAAAGACGCAACCTCCGTAATGGTTTTGTGGGGAGTGTCTTGTAAAGGTGTTACATTTCTTAATTTCTGCGAGAAAAGCTTATAACCGGATCAGAAGTGTACCAGGGGCATATTTTAGAAGGCAGTTGAGCAGTACTCTCTTCAATGGAGCGCGTTGGATCTACCGGCAAGATTCCGCTCCAACCCATAAGGTGAAAACCACCCAGCAGTGGCTAAAAACAATATTCCTGGGTTCATAGCCGCAGATGATTGGCCGTTTAGAAGTCCAGATATGAACCCATTGGACTACAGTTTCTGGTCGGAATTGGAAAACATGGCCTGTCGAAGACCTCACAGGAATTTGGAAACTGACGGCGCTGCCATAGCTAAATGGCCTAATCGTTTGAAGGCTTGTGTAAAAGCAAATGGTGACCATTTCGAATGAAAATTAAATTTTTTTTAATATTTACATATGTGTATGATTAAACGAAACTAACTTTATAAATAAAAGTAATATAATTTTATATCTATAACGGACTTAACTTGTAACAGAACTTATACTTATACTAAGTATGTAAATTTGTGCACGAACTACCTGTGGCTTTAAATTATTTTGTCTCTTGTTTCAAGTCCCTTTACGTTTGAGCGTTGCTTGCAATTTGGGTTCCTTGTAGGAAATATAGTAATTATATGGGACAAGTGCTTTCGTTAAGATTTTATGTCTCGTTGTGGCAATTTTTGTACACATTTTACAATTTCAAAGGTTGCTTGAGGAAACTGAGTAGTTTCTTTTAGTAAATAAATACTTATCATGCGATGAAAATAACTTTTAAGGACACTATGCCAAGAGGAACGCAGCTGTCCACCGAGGAGCGCACTAGTTTCTATCGTATAGTGAATCGGGAGTATTAGTTCGCAAAATAGCGCTAAAAGTAAATCGAAATCAAAATTCCATCCACAACTTTTTGAAAAATCCTAATGGATATGGTGAAATTATAAGAAACGGGCCAGAGCCCAAAAATTGACGACAGGTCTAACAGAGAGATAATAGAGCGATAAGTCGGTGGCTGTCACATTCCCATGGCAGCCGGTTCTACGTTACCGGATTGACTCGGCTTTTTCCCGACCAAGGGCTACCGCCCCAGCAAATTGGATGTGAAATATCTCTCAATGTTAAGAAGAGAAGAATACAGCAAATTTTGAATGAAGATTAAGAAATACAAAAAAAAAAAAAAAAAAATTGACTTGCTAAGCAGAAGCGTACACCTCGCCATAAATCAGCTAGACTTGACTCCGCCGATAATCATAAGTTCTTGGACAATAAATGGCAATCCATTATTTTAAGCGATGTAAAAAAATGTTTATCTCGATGGGCCTGGTGATTGTCAGAAATATTGGAGAGATATTTACGAGCTACGACAAACGCATCACTCCCGAAACTTCCACGGTTGTTCTTTTATTATCTGGGGTATTTCAGCTACCGTGGTAAGACCCCAATTTGTTTTATTTTGTATAAGTTGAACGCAGAAATTACGTAGAGGTCTTGGTTAGTGTTTTTTTTAATTTTGCCGAAGAATTACGCGGTGAGTATTGAACGTATCAATAGATCAATGCTCTTATCCAGAGCGCTAAGCGTACAATGGAGTTTTTGACGTCGCAAAATATGCCCGTGTCGAAGTGGCAAGCAGTTAGTGCAGACCTAATTTCATTGGAGAGCCTCTGGAGCATTCTTAGCAAATTTTCCTTAAAGCTATTCAAGAGGAATGGGGAAAAATGGTCCTTAGTGTACTTCAGTCATTCGTCAATTCGATGCAACGACGGTAATTAGTATTATTATTTTCTTGGGTTTAATTTTAGTTTTGTCCCAAATATCTATTTCCTTTTGCGCCCTTGAAAATTATTATATTTTAACAATAAAAGGCTGGAATAAATCCTTTAAGGCAGTAGTCTGCTTTACAGGCTTCAAAAAATCGATTTTTTTGTTTTGTTTTAAATCTCTTCCAAAACTATCCAAGAATATGTCTTTAAAATTCCAGAGGCCAATTCGACATATTTTCGAAGCTAGAGCAGTTTTGGTGGCCGAGCGTCGAGCAGGTGCGAATGCTCAGGCAGACTTTAAAGCGCGTTTTCTCGAGTTTTCATTTTCACAAGTGTTAGAAAACGGTGCCGGCGATAGCAAAAAGAATATATGTCCGATCGAAAAAAACCAAAGTGATCTAGCTTCAGTATTAAATTATCTTCTATTTGAACTAAAAAAGTTGGACAAAAGTATTATTTAAACTACTTGTTTTGCAACTTAAAGTCAATTTTTTTTCTTAAAAAAGTGAATTTTTTTTTCAAACTTCGAAAAAATTTGGAATTTTATAACTTCTTCGGTATTTTTTTAGTTCATAAAGAAAAGAAACTTATAAAAATTAAAAAAAAATTTGTTCGACTGTTTCAGATGCATCGCACGACCTCCATCACCGGCACCGATTTACAAGTGCAGACTCCAGGCGCTCCAGAAAAATACTTACAACTTTAAAAAATTTCAATATTTTTTAAAAATAAATATTGTTTTTTAAACCTTAAATATAGTACACTATCGTCTTAAAATTCCGTTTACCCCAATCATTTCCTTCCCTTTCAAAAAAAATTGCTAAAAAAACGCTTTTTTTCGGCTTCTAAAGCAGACTACTGCCTTAACATCCTTCCGTTTGCTTTCTTTCCTTATGCCGAAAGGTAAAAAGATTTAATCTCTGATTATTTTATTACAAAAAAAAAACAAAAGTTTGTTTAGTGTGTTTTTGTTCAGTTATAGCTATTTCCCTAAGTGTTTCTTGCTAGACATGTCTTAACTCTCAATAGGTCGCTAAGGGAAAACTCTTTCACGGTCTATGCAAGGGATTTTCTATAGAAGGTGAAAATGTTGTAACTCCATCTGACACTTGCAGCCTGAGCTAAAGAGCTGGTCATATCTTGCCTCAGATGGGTGGGGTAGATAGTTATTTGAAACAAAGTTTAACTCGCCCTCGTTTCTTTTGAAAGGTCCAATTCATCAGTGCCAATGCGGATGGACTCTTAGAAAAGTATCGCGACGGGTACGAGGAAATACAACGAAACTTGTTGTCCTGGCGACATAAGCAGACACTCATTGAATTTCCAGATCTCTCGGTTTGTATGCTTCAAGGCCTGCCCACTCTACACTAGAACGGTTTGATAAATTACGAACCGTACAGACGCCGTGGCAAGAAAATGTGTGTATGTGCCCGTGAGGAGTTGCCTGATCTCCCATCGGGCGCGTGCCAGGTGGTGGATAGGCATCACACGAGTGGCCTTCTCTGATGGGTTAGGTTCAACACTCTTGTGATGACTCAAAGTTGGCATACAATCAGGGCGCCATCTGCGAAACAAACTGTACATGTTCGTATAATTTCTTGTGTTTCCATTGCTTTCCCCTTCCGTTTGCTTGTTTATTCATGGAGCCTGGCGATACAGCGAATTTGTAAGACGCAAGCTTGTATTCTATCACCTTTGCCTTGACATGAAGAATGTACCAACAAAAAAAAAAAAAAAAATAAATAAAAAGAAAACAAAAAATTAGGCTAGTAGCCACACCCTCTCTTATCGAACCTTATTGAAAAACCTAGTATTAGGTCGGCCTGCATACTGATTGCATTCTACATATTTTTTTTTTTAATTGTAATATATTATTTATTTTTATTTCTTTGCTTTTTGTGCAACACTTCTTTTTGTTTTAGTTTTTTCTTTTCTTGTTTAGGTTTTTTCTCTTCCACATTATTCGCTTTACGTTTTCGTGATTTCTGTTCAACCTTACTACAACCAGGTTCTGACGAATTTGAATCATTTTCGCTGCTTTCGTTATTCTCTTCGCCATTTTTATCATCCTCGTACTCAATAGTTACAACGCCACGTGCTGGTGGCTTCTCTTTTTTTATGGACACAGAAGTTGTTTTCTTAGTATCATCGTCTGAAATGTTTTTCAATGCATAGCTATCTTCGAACTGCGTTAAGTCCAATATGCTAAGGCAAGTTGGCCGGCAGCCTATGTTGGTTTTACATAGTAAAGTCAATTTTTTCTGGTCGACATTCACTTGCCAAGCCTTCATTTCACCTGAGCTGCAAAAGTTTGAATTGAATAATAAAATTGGTTTCTACAATAAGTTTAATGCATTTTTTCGCATACCAACCTCGAGACTGTGATTAAAGTACCCTTATGGAAAGCCATAGCTTTAACCCTTGTGCTGTGCGCTTCGCTCAAATTTTCCTGCCAGAGAAAGAAATGTAAATCTTCATTTTTACATTTTACGCTTTGAAATATATTACCTCTTGTTCAGCTTCTGAGGGATCAAGCCACAGTATTTTACCATTTTCCAAACCAATTAAACATATATCATCTGCCACCCAACAGACAGATATGGGTTTCTCTTGTGTCTTTTGACTTAGTAAAACATCTGCCGTTTTTATTGACCAAATCTCAGCAGTACGTGGCCCACACAATGTAAAATAGTTCCCAGTCGGTGACCAAGTAAGACAATCTGGTTGTGCTCCTAAAGTGCTGCGACTTTTCAAATTCGTTCTATATGCTACTCGACCCTTCACCAAATTCCACGTGCACAATACACGATCGGCGCCAAGTGACAATGCCAGCTTGCCACTAGGATGACAACTAATCTGATTAACTCCTGATCCTTTATGCGCCTTCCAATTACCTTCTGTCGCCCAAGTGTTTAGGCGTGTTGCAACCATGCGCCCATCGTCGCCACCTGATAAAAGATGAGAGCTATCCGGCGTGAATGCCAAGGTATTGACAGTGCCTTCGTGCGACAAGATGATCTAAAAAAGCACAGCTATTAAGAAAAGAGCATATTAAAGTGTTACACATGCTTACATTTGTTTGTTTGCGAGAACGCATGTCGTATAAGAAGATCCGATCATCTGTGGCGCCAGTAGCCACAAAATGCTGATGAACGCCCACGCATTTCAAAGGACCCGCATGCGATTTGTCTGCAAACGATTGTACAAAACTGGTCTCATCATTTGGTGTAAGTTTATAGCCGAGAAGGAATTCCTCGTACGTTCCCACAATCACTTCCATAATATGCAGAATTCTTAATGTTTTCGTTTTTTTACACCGGTTGACAATTGATTTGCACGTGGGGAATGTCATGAAAAACGAAACATGCTGAAGATGAGGCCATTGTTTCGATTTTTGAAGGCGGCTTCACGATTATCGATAAAACACATACGATAATCGTAACATTTGAAGAGCGTAAATATTAAATAATGGCGTACATAAGGCAATGGGGTAAATGCTTGTATTTCAATAGGCCTCTTTTATTCTCCCGCTTGTTTAACTTAACGAAATATTTGCATGCGAAAGCAACAACAAAGGGGGAAAAACGAGAAGGATTCGCCGCTAGCGAGTATGGCTATAACTCACTGTCGTACAGACACATGTAATTGAAGGCAGCTCTATTCCCGCGTTGCCAACTTATGTTCATTTACATCAGTTGCTTCATCTATTCGCAACTTGCTAACTTGCTAACCACTCTCCACCTCATTGGATCCGATATAAATACAATATTATCGAGATCGAATATAAGCGGCACCCACTTTTCATGTGTTATGACTGCATTACCATCTGTTCGTCTGATGTAAGAAGCTATTGGGTGTTTTTTTTTAGTGGCATAAGAACTATCAATATCGATAACTATGGTTTGACAGCTGAGAATGGCAGACTGTGTGGCCATTTCTATTCATTAAGCCTTGGCATGCCATTGTGAATCTTTTAACGCCAAAACAACGCTTTAATATTGTAAAAAAAAAAAATATGTTCGTGAAGTTCATAAAGCACTGGCGGCATCATCGGTCCTTATTTCTTTCGAAATGTGGATGGAGCTGGGCCCCGTCAAATGTTCTCGAAAACAACTCAACCGATCTTGATGAAATTGTACACAGGTGTTCGAGATACAATTTACTCGTGCTTGGACGAAGGATTTTTTTTCCAATTACAACTATTTAAAAAAAAACAAAATGTCGAAAGCTGTCAATCGTATCGTCACAAATTATTCGATGATAAACTTTCTACTGGTGAAAAATAATTCGATCCAGGGGTCCTTTTTGACTCAGGTTAACCATATATCGTATGTATGTATATAGTCGTATATAGTCTTATTCCCAAGGCTTTCTTCAATCTAGCTTTTTTAAAACGTCATACGAGAGATTTTAACTATCCTTTTACTAGAAAAATGCTTTTTAATTCTCTCGCCCGTTCCAAGTTGGAATATCGTGCTATTATATGGAATTACTTTTACGCCTCACACTCTGATAGATTAGAGCGAGTACAACGTAAGTAGTTCCTCTCGTTTCGCCCTCCAACCGCTTCATTTTAATGATCTTTATCCGTCTTACAATTGGCTCTGCTTGCTGATAAATTGGAAATCTCTTGCGAGTAGACCAAACATTCAGTATTTAATGTTTATTTTCGATGCTATTAAAGGCTTAATTGACTTGAACAGATATGTACGTTTTAATGTACGAAACATATCATTACATTTCCATTAATCCTTTCATGTTGTAGCAGTTAATTTTGTTTTTTCCCCATTACCAGAGCAAATAAAGAAATTAGTAGAATCTATAGAAAACTAGATCTTGATTTTGCCATGCCAAGATCTCTTTCAATGAACTGTATGTGCTTCATCCAGACCCAGAACCCTTATTAAACTTAAGATAAAGCTGGGATGGACTGAGCGTATGTGCCTTTCTTCTGGAGTCTCCTGAGATTGCTTGCAAAAACGACAAGAATCAATGGACCATAACCCAATCATGTGCAGATGACTGCGCAGTCTGCAGTGGCCCTTGGGTAGGGTTATGTGTGTTCTACGCCTCTTTTGGTTGTACCCTCCCAGTAAGGATTTCGTCTGGCGCAGCCCAATAGTTTGGTGCCAGTTAACCTGCAGTAGTCATAGCTCTTCACTCCTACACTTCTCCCTGATGGTGTGTTGACAATGCAATCACACTATTACGTTTGAAATCCGTTACTGATTTTCTTTTTTCGCGTTTACTCTCGGCAAAATGATTCCGCGCGCTTGTAAACATTACTCTGGACTGCCATTTAGCCAACTAACAGACGGCTGATGCCCGTGCCTTAGCTGGGCGAGCGGTCTGAAGCTGGTTACACTTCGAGTGTCGGACCCTGTAAATTTTTCATTTCAGATCGAAAAATTGCAATTTTTTTTGGTGAGGCATCGTAATATGTACGAGTATGTATGGATGCATTCACGTTTCGTCCAAAATGTACCGGCTTTCGATCATTTAAAAAACCGCCATTCATGTGCTGAGGCATAGAAAATGTTACAGAATTGCTTTGATGAGTCGACTTTATCAAAATACATGCATGAATCAGTGCATTCAATAGTGGTTGATTGATAAGCTCCGGTTTGGTTCGCAGTCAACATCTTCCACTGAAGATAACGTTCCATCGATAACGTGAAGGAAATGATAAGTGAAAACTATTCTTTAAGTTTGAGAGAGATAGCCACTGAACTTTCTGTGACATACGAATCATATCGCACCATTTTAGATAATTGTATGGCAATGAAATGCATTCGACTAGTTCCGAAAGATTTGAATTTTCTTCAAAAACTCAACTGATACATTTACGTTTTAAACATTTTAGACAGAGTCAATGCCAATGGATTTTAATTGGCGATCAGAAACGACGCCGAAACGTGAAAAATCCAACAAAAGTCCAGGTAATGTTTATTGTTTTCTTTGATTATAATGGGGTCATGTACTCGAAATTCTTACCGGAATGTCAGACGGTAAAAAAATAATATTCCAAGCGCACTATGCGGCATTTGAGAGAATGAATTTGTCGAAAAAGGGCACATTTCTGATAAAAATTAAGGGGTTATATACGTCCAGAATTTTCAATAAATCGATTTTTTTTTGCTATTTCGAAAGTGTAGTATCTTAAGAATATTCAGTGAAATTTTCATGCGGAAATTCTCAATATTATAGCTTCTACAGCCCATTAACTTGGTAGAGAGCGGTCAGCGCGCTCCTGTACCTCAAACCTTAAACTCGTTTTTCTCGAAACTACTTTTTCCGGCACGGTCTGCATGATAACTCACACAGTTTTTAATATTTTTTTTTTCTAAGGGGGAACGTGAAAATTTAAAAAAATCTATGTTTTTTTTGCATAAATTGTTAGTATAACTACTCAAGAAATTGTGGCAAAAATTTTAAAGCGAAATTCGCTTTATTCCCGATTCTATGTGCATTTAAGTGAGCGCCCGTCGGTTCGGCCCCGTAGCGCTTACGATACGATGCATTTCAACGCGTTTTTCTCGAAACGATTTTTTTGATACGGTGGCAATGATTTCTCGAAGACTACTGAACCGATTTTAATTTTATTTTTTTCAAAATTTTTGTTATCGCACTGTTATACGTAGCCGATTTTCAAAATTTTGAAAATAACTATTTTTTTGGGCCTGTTGAAAATCAAAAAAATGGTGAAAAACACACATGAAATTCAAATTACCACCATTTTGTCAAAAAAAAAAAAAAAAAAATCGGCCACGTACAACGATAGCCACTGTTGTGTAGATTAATACAATTTTTGGGATTTTGATTTCAGATGATTATTCGTTGCTGTATCGCTGCCACCAGATGACGTCATTTTTTTAACTCGTTACGTTTACTTACATAAATTTGCCAATTTTTAATATTTTTTAATAAAAATTTCCATGAACATAATATAGTTTAATACATATATTTATAATAAACTGCTTTTTGCCCGATCCTCGAATAATCATTCCTACTTACAAAAAAAAATTCCTAAAAATCGACTATTTTTTGACCCCCCACAGTGGCGTTCCCCCTTAAATATTCGAAAGTGTTTTCTCTATAGATTTGATTTTTGATATTTTTCTTGAAATTTTTTTGACATTTATGACGTGAAACGCATATCTTTTTTTTTAAATGCCGTAAATAGCAAAATTTATCGAAATTAAAAAATCCTTTGTTTATTTTATTGTACAAGATTTTTTTTACTTTTTACAGATCCATCAACATTTCAAGGAGAAAAGATGTAGACCGTGGGGCAACTATTTTTTCATTGTACTTAGGGTCTCGCGATTTTTTATATACTAATTTTTGTAAAGAAAAATTTAAATACATTTTTCAATAAAGTTTGAGTACTAATAAACAAGGCATAACATATTTTTATATTTATTTCTATTGCTATCCCTTCTAAAACAGTTTTTATTTTAGCGCATTTATGGCGCTGCTGGACGTATGTAACCCCTTAATGTTTTTTGCACCAAAATAATGCATCACCTCACAAGCCTAATATTTTTGAATAAGTTTCCTGCGAAGAACTCAACACCATAACAATTACGCATACCTACGTCTTCTTGCTTTGGCTGACTTTTTCGCTTTCCAAAACTCAAATTACCACTTTAGTCGATGGCAGACAGAAAAGCGAATTAATGCCGAGAATTGAAGGCGATTCCGGAAGAATGAAGTTAGAAAAATGTTTCGACGCATGGACTATTGGATGCAATTGGATTAGGTATATTATCAGGTCAGTCCATAAGTTCGTGCGTGTTTTATCCATAATTTCAATTTTGTACGATTTTTGCATACAAAAAATTATTCGCTTGAAAATGAAAGTTTTTTGAACCGTATCGTTACTGGTGATGAAAAATGGGTCCTTTACAATAATCCTGTTCGCAAACGCCAACGGTTAGATTAAGATGAAACACCAGAACCGACCCCTAGAGATGGCCTTTACCCCAAGAAGATTCTCCTGTCTATTTAGTGGGATATGGCCGGTATTGTTTATTATGAACTTCTGGAACCAAACCAGACGATAACTGCTGTTTATTATTCCCATCAGCTATCAAACCTGAATGAGGCACTTAACAAAAATCGACCGTTTTGAGTGAATAGACGCAAAGTTTTGTTTCACCACGACAACGCAAGACCTCATACCGCAAGGCAAACATTAGGCAAGCTGAACGAGCTCGGATGGGAGCTAATGCCGCATCTACCATACTCTCCGGATATTGCGCCTTGTTATTATCACCTTTTCCGTGGACTTCAATCCCATATGAGTAACAAGAACTACTCCTCAAAAGAAGCTATAAAAAGGGATATCGAAGCGTATTTTGGCTCTAAGGACAAACAATTTTTTGAGCAGGGAATTAAAAATTGGCCTAAACGGGAAGACATTGTAAATAATGAAGGAAAATACATTATTGATTAATAAATACTTTATACATCTTTTTTATTAATTTTAAAACCACCTTTAAAAAATGCACGAACTTATGGACTGACCTGACATTTCGGTAGATACTCGTACATACCTACTTTGAGGGGTGACTACCATTAAAAAAATGTGATTACACGCTAACTCAAGAATGAATCACTACAATTATAATGAGCCATTCATACATAAGAATAAACACACATAATACATACATATATATTTATAAATTCTATATATATACATACATAAATAAAATATTATTATCGGCATTTCTTATGAAAATATTTTAACTTATTCACTTTCTCCCTATTTCCGTTTATACATATATCTACATACATGTGAGTTTATGTACAGTGGTACAAAGAGATGTTTCTAAAAAAAAAAAAAACAAAAAAAAAAACAACATTATATTTTTTCATGATTTATTAAATATGCCAACTATTTGTATCCTTTATGTGCTGCGGACTAGCGCGACCTGCCGGGGCCTGACCAATTTTTTTTTTGGTTTGTACCCAGCGAGTGGAATTTTGTGCTCCATTAAGATTAGAGCGGCAAAGTTGTGAGTTACTTAGATAATTCCTCTTGTAGAGCAGAGTTATTAATTCCGAGGGGTATCCAAAAAAAGTGCGTATATCCTACCCGATTCACAAAGAGTGAGTTCAGAAAGACGAAAAAAGAGTGAGAATGGACAAAAAGAAATCCATTATTTTCTCGGTAGATGGCTGTGATGATCTATTAATCAAACAATTTAAAGTTTATGCTCGTGGTCAAGGTGACCTTTCACACTAAAAAAACTCTTTTGCTGATTTTGTTTGTTCCATTCAGTTGTGAGTGACAGAAAGTGAGTTACAATGAAGTCAGCAAAGAGAAAATTCGGTAAATTTTACAGTTTTTTCTTTGATAAAGGCGAAAATGCGAAAATGCAAGTCAGGCCGCTGAAGTTGTGAATGGTGTTTATGGTGCCGATACTTGCCTTCGTCGAATTTGTCGATAAAATCACAAAAATAATCGAAGTTGATGGTAGTCGTAGCATCACCCAGAAGCTAAAGATCGATCATAAACCATTTGCGCAAAAATAATTGATTTCTTGTTCTCCAAAATAATATCTCGTTGACTTGAATATTGAGGGCGCCCTTGAGATATCAGACATTGCTACATCTTTCGTCGCGTTGTATATCGACGCAAGGGAACCTGTTGTCCAGTCGACTGCGGCTTATACTAGATACATAGATCACCTCTCAATTCGCTTGCCGAGCGCATTTATGGAGCGCTTCAAGGCAATTGCCAATATGTAGAAGTGTTGCTCAGTCCTTCACCTCTACTAACATCTCTATACGACCAACTTAATAGGTTTTTTAAAGTCTCTGGACATCGGCTAAAAGCAGAGTTGATTAATGGAGCGAATAATTTTCACAAAACTTAAAATCTTGAGCATCATTCTGCCGAACAATATATGCCTGATTCGTTTAAGGGCTGTACATTCAGATCTCCAGACATATTGAAAAGCAGCCTCGTTGTATTTCTGGTGCATGCCACACAAAGCGGAGTGCCTAACTCCAACCGCGCGGAGCTACTCGTCTAAGGAAATAAATGCCGTGATTTCTCAATAATGGTTCTAACATCACGTTTGGGCAGACTCAGTAGAAGCTTGGAGGCGGCATCAAGCAATATTTTAGATTGCTGACATGATTTGCTGATGCAAAATTTATGACAATAGGCGGCGCCACCTTGCGCATGGCCGACAACTGCCCTCTTCCACCGACTGAGGCGTGATGTGACTGCGTCAGCCTCTTCGATGACCTCGACATCAGCATCTGAATGTATCTAGTATGTACATATGTAAGTGTCAAAGTAATTTACTAGCTGAGCTCATTTGGTATGTAGAAAATCCCCGAATAATTTGCAGTGATAACTGCTGGGTCAGCAGAGGAGTGAGATGCTATCTATTCCCCTTTTGTTGTAGCTAAGATAGTGAACCCAAAGTGATATGGGTGCCAAGAAAGAATGATCGGTTCATAGAATTAATGATTAACGTATAACCAATCAGCATAGTTCTTCAGTTCAATGGACGAAAATTAAATGCGATAAGATATGCGAAAAAACTTGCCTATTGAAATTTAATCAAAAAAAGCAACTTATTAGCCCACCCACAGTGCCTGAATGCCAGATTTAGTCATTCATTCATTACTGGAGCGCCCCGTCAGTCTTTGGGAGTGCAGTGTGACGATAATACTATTATCGGAATGTTGCTGGCGCACAATTTAAACATTTGCTTGCGGTCGGTTATAATCTACTTGAGCATGGAACTGCTGTACGTGAATGCAAATGTGAATGGGGATGCAAAAATCCATGAGCTAATCACACTTTACATTCCTGCAGAGTTAGTCCTTCAGAATTTTACGATCCCAGATGCCAAACATATATTCGCGCATAAGTGTAAGAAGGCTGATATCCAAGATTCTGTCAATGCGACTATTGACGGCGCAACTGGGCATCTTGTGCAATGTGTTACGAGCAAGGCAAATCTGACCGAGATCGATGCAGTAAGACTACATGTTGATTTGGATACCAGAGAGAGTAAGAAGTTTTGTCAACAGCGGTTGCAGTCAGCAACCTTCTTACGCCAGTTCAGTATGCAGTTATCACCTTGTTTGTCAGTGGTCGAACGTGAGCAGAGTGCGTTGGTGGTGCGCGTCAAAACGATTTTTGATTATGTGTGCTCGGACCATGGTGAAGTGATGACGGTCTTTTTGGCTGAGCAAGTTCCGAAGTGCATAGAGAGAAATAAAGAGAATCCGTGTGCCGGCAGTTGTAAGAATATGACGCTGGCCTCACAGCTATCGGAGCATAGTAGTGCAGAGGAAGCGCAAAATTTCGCTGGATTACTAGACCCGGTTCCGCCACAATGCATGCATTTTCAAGATTTTGAAAAGGATGCACGCGGTTATATGGAGAAGAGTAACGAGACAATGCCAGCCAATGTGATAGAGAAAATGTTTCAAAGTGTGGAAAATGCAATCAAATGTCAGTCGGAAATCGATCGAATGGTGAGGCAGAATTCGACAGTGAAGTTTTCAAATATATCGCATTCCGTTGAGAAATCTGCCATTGAAGTTCTTGTGAGTGTGTTTATGCTTTCCATTATCGCGCAGCTGTTGAGATGTTAGATGGAAAAGTTATAAAATTAGATTAAAGTAAAAAGTATTAAAAGAAAAATATGTGTAGTTTCGTGCTGTTTATTTTAAATTATTCTTAAATTTAATTAAACGGTTTGCATTTACTAGTATATGTATCGAATAAGATTGACTAGTGTTAGTAACCAAATTATATGTTTTATGTCTATAATTATCTGTAAAATGTATGTATTTAGCTATACCTAAAAAAAAAATAAAAAATAAAACAAGACAACAAGTGCCGAGATCAGGATTCTCCCAGTGCATGTCTTTTGAAATTTTTAATGCGTTCTATAACTTCTTGTTTTCACCAACTTTAAACGGTTTTTCTATTATTGGCTGCTGAGATATACATATGTACGTATGCATGTATGTATGTACATATAATAGAATGTGCTGCGATATTTAAAGTGGCCATGGCATAGAGATCTTATACCGAGAGGAGGAGGAACGAATTTTTATTTGAAGAGAGATGTGCGCGGTTGATTTTAATGATTCCCAGAATCACCAAGTTGCAATGCAATAATATATTTTTACTTAGATTTGATAAAAATTCTTATGTTGGAGCAATTTCGGGAAACGGTATTAACCCTCCGTTGACCACCCGGGTCTGGATTTTTCGAATTTCAACGAGAATTAATTTATTCATTAATATCTAACAAAATTCAGAGCAGACATTTAAGATATAAATAAATTCAGAACTAAAATACAAATTTACAATATTTAATATTAAAAAGTGTAGTAAAATTAGATTATCAACATAAGAAACCATTAAATTGCTAAAAATATATACAGGTTACAATTAAATTTTAACGAAATTAATAATTACAAAAAACTAAAATAACAAATATTTACAAGGTATTATTTTGATTTTTTACATAGAAAGTAATTTTTTAATCGCATTTGAAATACTTGTTTGGCCCCAGAAGGGTCCAAATCCAGAAAGGTTGAGAGATAATTAAGGTCAGACAACGTTCTAATGACTGGTGCATTGGCACTATATAATGTCCTCTGAAACCAGCGCGAAAAATCTCACAACGGCGAACATTTCTGCAGGAACATTCAAAATAACATTAACATATTTCTATTGTAGTTAAGGACTTGAGCTTCCAGGTAGCTTCCTAAAATTAAATTTGCTATCTTTGTATAGCCTTTTAAAAACGATCTTCGAACAGGACGAAAAAAGGGCAGATCCGGGTACTCAAACGAATGTTTTAAAAAAGGTGCGCAACGGTGGGTTACTATTGCTAGTATGAAATATTTAACGGCGGCCGTAGCCGAAGTGGTTGATTGTGCTAAACTTACTATCATTCGAGCTATTCGGTAAGCAAGTAGTTGGCAAATCAACTCTTAACACATGGGCTGAAAAGTCCCGGACCTAACAAAGAAAACACGTTTTTTTTGTTCAAAATTAGCTTTATTCATCAACTTAATTTTCATTAACAACATCGCAATCATTCTAACGCCACTCTACATTTCAATACGACTTTTGTAAAACGATTTATCTTTTGCCTCAAAATAGGCCTCGATTTTAGCGATAACTGTTTCGTTCGAGCAAAATTTCTTACGGTCATTTTTAGGTCTGCGAACAGCCCGTAGTCGCAATAACGCGAATACGGTGGATGTGGGAGCAATTCGAGGTTCAATTCATGTAGTTGTGCCTTTGTTTTGATTGACTTGTGACACGGTGCGTTGTCTTGATCAAACAAAACAGTGAGCACCCACTTTGAACAGAGCTTTCTCATAGTTAAAAGCTCTTGCAATATAAAGCCAACTCGTTCTTTTGATATCTTTACGAGGTCAGCTAACTTACGCAACTTCACTTTTCGATCATTCAAAATGTTTTTGTGGATTTTTCTGATGTCTTCTGGTTTTATCGCCTCATTGGGACGTTCACTGTGTTGCGCATCATCGGTGTCTCTACGACCACGTTTGAAGTCAGCAAACCATTGTGTTAATGCTGTTTCTGATGTAGCGGGCAGCGGAGTCCCATAACACTTTTCAAGCCATTGCTTTGCTTGAAAGGTATTTTTCCCATCAAGAAGCAGTGTAAAATTAAAACACGAAATTCTTTTTGATCCATTATTTTGAATATAACAAAAGTAGTGCCACTCTTAGCACAATAACTCACGAACTAATAAATAGAATAAGATGAAATTTTAACAGTTGTCTTTTTAAGGATAGTGCTAATTGAAGAAGAGGTGAATGCAATAACACTAGTGCCATCTATTTGTTAGGCCCGGGACTTTTCAGCCCATGTGTTAGATTAAGGGAAATAAACTCAGGCCACGAGTTTCAACCATATTAGACAAACTCTCCTGTACTCCTTGTGCAACAGAGTTTGTAATATCAATGACATTAACTTAAATAAATCCATTATCACAATGCTTCCTTCGTAAGAAGATTGGTATAAAAGATAAAACGGTATGTGGAGGGGCCCACTCCGAAAAACTGGAGATAAATCTCTTATTCTGCCTATCTGATCACTGCAGTGTATTTCAAGCGGAAGTTTCTGCTATTAAGGCAGGACTTACAGCGATAAATACAAGAGTATTACCCACCAGGAAAGTCGTCTTTTATTCAGACAGACAGCCAGGCCCAAATGAAGAAATAGTTTTGACTTATAGCGGTCGCCCCTCGGAAGGCAATGGTAAGCCTCTGAGAATATTTCTGCCACCGAGTATTTCTGTTTCACCGAGATTTGAACCTACGTTCTCTCTGCGAATTCCGAATGGTAGTCACGCACCAACCCATTCGGCTACGGCGGCCGCCTGTGGATATGGCGCATCTTAAACTAACGAAGTTAAACTTGTTTATAAAAGCCGCTGGAAGGAAGAAGTTCCAGTGGTATTACAAGGGACTGACGACAGGTCTAAGTATGTCGTAGTGGCAGTTCTAGCTACCTACCTTACCATTCGGTAGTGCCCGGGTTCGAAACATCATGCACGAAGCATCAAATAGTAGAAGAGGTTTCTTCAATAGCGGTCGCTCCCCTGCAGACAACCGCATATCTCCGAATGTATTTCTGCCATGAAAAAGCTTTTCATAGAAAAATTCTTTTCTGGACGCAGGTGGCATAAAACTCTAGGTCCCTCAATTTTTGGAATTCGCGGAACATCAAAACGCATACCACAAACCCGAGGAGGAGCTCGGCCACATATATAATATATATTTATATATAATATTACATAAGCTAGTTTCAGAAAAAACTTTTCAACTGTAGATCACACATTGTGCCCTCAAAATTCATCGCAAACAGGCAGAGTCCCAAAACACATTACCCATATAAATTACGTCAAATTATGTACGTCTACCAAAATCGTTAATTTTATCGAAAACATATACCAAAATGTTTGTGTGGACGGAAAAAAAGTATCTGCTTATGTTGAGACTGGCGCAGGAGTGAAGCAGGGATGTTTGTTATGATCACTCTTATTTACGCTAGACCTTCCTGAACGATGCAGGTCGTTTTTGGGAAATGGTCTAATGGTTGAAAACGTTAATATAAGGCTACTGCTGTATGCGGGCAATATTGTGCTGTTGGCAGGTAATACAAGCATCATGCAAGCTGTGATATATAGACTAGAGAAATATTGCACCGAATGGAATATGGAAGTTAACCCAAAGAAAACGGAAATTATGATTTTTAGAAAAGGCAGCCGGATATCGCAGTTAGAAAAGTGGTGGTACAATGGCGAAGATGTAAGGGCTGTGGCGGAATATCGCTATTTGGGTGTCATACTTACACCAAAAATGACATTCGGAAAACATTTGGAAGTTAGAAACAACGCAGCGTAGAAAACCATTAATTGCATCTGGAGGGCCTTTTTTGCAAAAACGTCAGTAACGCAAAAAAGTTAATGGAAATTTTTTTAAGAAGTCTGAAGATCCATACAATCTCCCCCAGTGTGGGGCTATAGATTATCGGATGAGGTTGACAAAGCTACTTCAGAAAACGGATGCTAACCATACCAGACTTCACGCTAAACTATGCAAATTAGCTGGAAACAGCAGCTGAAGAAACGCCCTTTTTTAAATTGGGTCTTCACATTAAAAATACCTATTTTTAAAACTAAACGAAAAAATATTTTCTGGTGTAAACATCACAATTACATGGTCATAAACAGCGCTTTTTGTACCGAATCGTCACGGGAGATGAAAACTGGTGCCTATACATCAATATGAATCAATAAAAGAAGTGGGTGGCTCCAGCAGATACGCCAAAGCTGAGGGTCAGAAAGGATTTTTATCCAAAGAAGATTATGATATGTGTTTGATGGGGCTGGGAGGGCATGGTGCACTGGGAAATGCTCGAAAAGAACAGGAGGAGGACGAACGGTCAACAAGGAGCTCTACATTGCCCAGCTACACCGCGTGAATGAGCCTATTCGACTGAAAAGACCTGAGCGACGTGATCAAACCATACTCCTTCGTCAAAGCCGCACTTCAAGAGCTCGAATTGGAAATCCTTCAGCACCTTGCACCGACCTATTACCATCCCTTACGCTCCCTGTCAAACCATATGAAGGGTCTTTGACACCAGACCAGGCGATTTTTTGGGGAACGGCATCAACAAACTGGTCGAGTGGTGGGAAGAGGTTGTAAACAGCAACAACGAATATATAATTGATTAACTTATTGATATAATTATTGTTTTTTGTTTAACTAAAAGTCTTCGGTAAAAGCGCTACGAACTTATTCCCCAGCTTAGTGAAGATATTGCAGTTTTTTCGAAGTCTATAAAGATTTGATAAAATGGATTTCTATAAATATTTTCAAAATATTATATTATATATACATAAAATATTTCTTCATACTTAATCAGACTAAATTCCGATTTTTTGGCATACAGAAAATTTTATTGCCCCATTGACATTTTGACACGAGTCGACAGATAAGGGGAAACTCGATGTTTCCCTGAAATCTATCCTCCCTGTTGACAGAATCACCTGAGCAGTTAAAAGTTTTTCTCCTTTAAATCTCCTGGTTTTGACGAAATTTTGCCTGTGATGCTTCCTTTCCTGCAAGAAATCTACAACAGGAAGAAAACAAAGGCTGTTTTCATACCTAAGGCAGAAAGGAGGGGTCATAACACGGCCAAGGACTTCAGGCCTATAAGTCTTATCTCATTTATCCTAAAGGTGGTTGAAAGATTATTTAATTGTTCATATGCGATTGACTGATTGATCAGATCCGAGAGCACCAAGTCAAGTCGAGTCCAAATTAGATCCACCGCGGCAGGCTTACCTGAAAGGAAAATCCACAGAAACCGCAGTACACGTGGTAGTAGGGACAGTGGATTTGGCGGCCTTCACAGATATATAGGGTGCTTTTAATAGTTTTAGGGCGGAATCAATTATCACTGCGTTAGATAGACTAGAGGTAAAAAGACCTTTCTCGTCTCGTCCCTGCTTTGCTGCAAGGAAGTTAGTGAGGAGGGGCTAAAGTCACAAAATTCGTGCACAGGGGACGCCGCAGCCTGGTGTCCTTTCGCCCCTACTTTGGTTAGCTGCTATTGGCGAAGTCATGAAAATATTAAATCAGGATGGGATGAAGGTAGTAACATACGCCGATGACGTGATCCTATTGGTATCGGGACCGTTTCCCTCAGTCCTGGCAGAGATTTTGGAATGTCTCTAACTGTAATTGGGCTGCCAGCTACGACCTCAGGGTCAACTCTGACAATACGTTGTTGGTGTTATTTATCAGAAAATATAAACCGCCACAATTTAGACTTCCCAAATTAAAGAACCACATTCTTCCGCTTGCATCGGAATAGTTTCAGTATAGTTTCCTACTCCTGCAAATCTATGTTCAGCAAAAAATGGGGCTCAAGACATAAGTCGTTCTTTGGATGCACAACGTAGTGGTTCCACCAATTTTAACGTATGGATGCCTAGTTTGGTAGGAAGCTCTTCGGAAGAGCTATAATATCACTAAACTGGGGAGGGTACAAAGGACTGCATGTATTGGCATCACCGAATCATATAGAACTTACCCCAGTGCTGCCTCCAATGTCGTTTTGCACTTACTTTCTATCGACTTTTAAGTTATTTTCATCGCTGGTCAAAGTGCAATCCTTCAAGGGATATGGTAGCATTTTTGATCCCATAACACCTCGAGTTTAAGGATCGTGCTAGGGTAATATTTCCAAGTAGGTAAGATTGGAACCAAAGGGAAATCTGTACCGTCTGTCTTCACTGACGGCTCCAAGATGGAATCGGGACTCGGAGTAGGGGACTCCTCCAAATCAGCCAACTTATCTATTTCCTTAAAATTGCCGAATACTGTTAGTGTTTTTCAGGCAAAAGTTTTTGCGATCTTGCCAACTCCTGTAGGGAAGAGATCAAATCTCTTGGGTGTACAGGAAACAGTTCTCTGATCTGAGTTCCAGGACAGAAACGATATTGCTGATGAGCTTGCCAGGAAGGGGACTGAATTGGTCTCAGAAACCTTTTACCCGGTCATCGGTATCCTGGTGACTGTCGTTAAAGGGGAATTTCAAAATTTATATCTCAGGAAAGCCCTCTTATTCATAGGGATTTCCGAAAACGCTTTGACCCAATAGAAGCAGGTCTCAGAAAGTCCTATGGACTCCACGGAAAAAGCTAGGTTTACAAACCCCTTTGCGGAAGCTGTGGGGATCTTTGAGAGAAGGAGACTATTGAGTCCTCTCTTTGTAAATGTCCGTGTGTGGCAGCTAGACGATTAAGGTCGCCGCGTGCTCCTTTCTTCGTCAGTCTGGGGCAGTGCGCCAACCTAAATCCCACTATTCTTCTCCATTACATCAACAGTTTTAGTTGGTTGTAGATATCTGCGCGTTGGAGATCTCGAAATGGTATCACAGCTGCGCTTTAGTGCTTCTTGGGGGGCGCCAGAGTGGTACTTTAACCATTTTACTAACTACCTATCTACCTACAAGGTGGCGTAAAATTAATAATCTAATCGGAAGATTAAAATTTGTATAACATCAATCATATTTGACATTTGTGAACTAGACAAAATAAGGATTTCCATCACTCAAGATCACTTTTTGTTTTATTTAAAAAGTTATTCAAAACCCAAATTGGATGATTAATTTGCAGCGCCTTTTATATGTTTCAATCTTTGAAAAATTTATTTATCGATCCTAAGTGCAGATTTTGAGGGTCAATACAAAATTCTGAATACGCAGTTTTTTTCTACTGGACTAAGCCTACAACGCGAACAAACCAGGGGAAAGGTATATTAAATTGTTTCTTTTATTTATTCATTAACTACGTTAATTTGGAAAGTAGTAGGTAGGTAGGTAGGTTAAATGGTTGAAGTGTACCCGGCACTCTTCAAGTAGTACTGAAGCGCCGTTTTGATACCAATATGAGACATCCAACAGGCAGATATCTACAGCTAACCAGAGCTGTTGATATAATGTAGAAGATTGATTGGACTTAGGTTGGCGCACTGCACCAGACTGACGAAGAAAGTAGCACGCAGCGACCTTAATCGTCTAGTTGCCAAACCCGGACATTTAAAGAGAAAATGCACTACAGTCTCCTTCTCTGAAAGGTCGCCACAGCTTTTGCAATGGAGGTTAAATGGTAACCCTAGCTTTTCCGCGTGTGTGCCGATCGTCCAGTGACCGGTAAACACAGCTACGAGTTTGGAAATTGAGTGGCGAGGAGTCCAAAGGACTTGCTGAGTCCTTCGTATATTGTATTGAGGCCAAAGGGTTTTCGAAATAGCACATGAAGAAATGGAACTCCATCTTTCCTGCGCTTTCCTAAGAAATAATTTGTGCAGTTTTCCTTTAACAACTGTCAAGAGGATACCGATGACCGGGTAGGCATAGTCAGTAAAGTAGTATTTGAAAGTAGTACTTTTTGAAATAATAATAATAAAACATTTAATATAATATATGCAATATTTGGAATAATTTTTTTAACTTGTAGGCTAGTGTAATTGCATGATTCACGCTCTTGAAATTTTGACGTTGGCACAATAATCTTTATTAAAATAATTAGGCGTTCGATGTCATGGCATTGATTTGGAAAACCCAATTATAAATAATTAATTAAATGAAAAGATAAGTAATTCAATTTAAACTTTTATGCGGGCGTATTGCAATAAGCTTTGGCAAATTATTGCGATAATTCTGCTTCTTTCGTTTTTAGGTGGCAATGTTAAGTGCTTTTATCTGGCCCATTTAGCAGTGGGTGGCGGAAGGCAAATGCCGGAAATAAGGTTCCGCATGTAACTCAAGGCATTTTACATGTCGATAAAAGAGTTCGAATAGTTTTAAATGCTTTTAGCATAATTAATTAAGCATTTAAACACAAAAGTATGGATTATTTAAACTAGAATTGTTTAGTTTGGTTTGAACGGCCAACGATGGAAACATCACTCCACGGAAAAATGCGTGTGATTTTGCTTTTACTTGCACTAAATTTATTGTCAGTGTTTGCATTGGACACTGCACAGGTTGAACACAACGAGGAAGATTACGGTAAAACGTGGATGTGGATGCCTGATGGCGATGGTAACCCGCAAATTGCTTACTTAGTTGAACCACCAGAGGATAGCCAGCAGGATGACATGCCTGAATTTGTTAATGTGGAACTTTTTGATAGGTAAATTTTGATTTTTTGAGTCTTTTAAGTTCAAATACGCGTAATTACTCATTTCCAGAGCGAATAGCGACGCGACTACAACAGTGCAAATATCGGTCGCCAATGACGACAACAGGCAAGGGGCGGGTGCGCATATTCGGCAAAAGCGCGATACTTGGGAAGAGATGGCGGAAAAATTCAATGCTGATCTAGACACGAAAATTTTGGTGCATGGCTGGAAATCGAGTACTACTAGTGATTCCATACAATCCATACGCGGTGCATATGCCATGCGTGGCAATTTGAATATTTTCGGTAAGATTAGGTTAAGTGACAGCGGCAAGAAAGTGTGTGAATCTGAATAGCTTTTCCACTGAGCTAACTGTATTGTGTTGTTGTAGATGCAAAGATTCCCCCACTTCTAGGTATTTGGATAACTCTGTTACTGAAAAGAAACTCTTCAGTTTTCAGTAACTGATCTTTGCTTAATCTTGGTATTTTTCTAGGACAATCCATGTAGTATGGCATGAGTAAATATTTGAATATTTTTTGTAAAATTACATTGGGCGAACACCAGTCTAACGGGGATAGCTCCATGTTGCTTTCATATTTTCAAAAATTCACATCGAATTATGTGCTTAAGTTGGTTAACCCTTCAGTTCATTTACATACTTTTTTCTGCTTCGCCCTGGTTCTATGTTTGTCAATCAGTGGTGTAGAATAAGTTATTTAAGCTTTAACTATGTATATCGTAAGAGACGATATTCAAGGCTTCCAGTGGGACTGCTGACTTGTTCTGATCTCCGCCTTGAACATGGGCCTCGCCATAAACAAAAAGTTCAGGAAATAAAGAAGGTAATGGAGTACGTTATCTGTTTGTTTAGGTTAGGTTAAGTTGAAGCCGTTGTCCTGTGGGACACACTCAGGCTAATAGGCCATTGTGATGCCTTGTGGGGAGCTTTCCCTATCTCTCCTAAAACCAGTGAGTGCTTTTCACACATTTTAGAATATCTCCGATTTCTGCAGAACTGAACTCTATCCGTCTGGTTAGATCAGGACAATGGCACAGAACGTGAAAGATTGTATCCTACTTACTCTTCTTCACTAAGACAACTTCTACAGTGCTACAGTCATGTGTTTGCAAACCCATCCTTTGGGCGTGTCTACTTATTAGGCAGTGCCCATAATCAGTGAAATCGGTGTGCTAAGACTGTGCTTATTTTGGCTTAGCAGATATTCTGTGCGTTTAGCATTAAGAGTAGGCCACAGTTGACGGGTGTTCCGCCTTAGCGCCTAGGTTTGAGTGGGTCATTTTGTAATTAGAGAAATGATGCAAGAGAGAGAATGAATTAGAAGAGGATTGTTGAGCAGTTATGGCCCTCACAGACTATGAAGCTGAGAGAGAGAGAGAGAGGAGTTGGTTCAGAGAAATTGTACAGGAAAAGCAATGCGGCTAGAGTTAAATGGTGGCGGCGATAGCGTTTCTACATTTTCTTGCCTCTGCAGCTGCGGCAAAAGTTATTCAATAGGAAATCCTCCATCTTCCTTTGCATACCTATTAGCCCGTGCACTGACCTGTATTAGTCATGAAAGTACTTTGCTTTGATGATGAAACTCGTCTGGATAATGTACATAGGTAATTTGTGACTTCAGTCTTCCCTGCATTAAAAAAACAGATTTGTTAGATAGAGTTTAGTAGTGACTTACAGAGCTGATTCATTTAAAAACTTACTAAATTGAATTATGCCTGCAGAGAAGTACCAGTGCACCTATGGAATTTATTTGTAGTGAGGTTGATATTGTTTGATTTTTTTTACCAGCTCTGGTAGTACTGTTAGTTTAGACTGAAGAACGCCGAAGTTGTTAGGTAGCCGTAAACTTAGGTTTAGTAAGACCTCTGTATTTTCCTACACATTTTTTTAAGATATGTAGGCTCTTTTCCATGATGTGTAAAAATCTTAGCTGAAAATATGTAGGAATAGTAAATAAAACTATGAATCCGTTTTTGGTGACATTTTGGTTTTTTGGATTATGACTCTATTTTTTGAAGAAAGAACTAAAGATAGATAATGTATGTAGATGTTAAAAAAAAGAATATTTATCTTCCCTAGCAATTAACTGGCGTGATCAAGCGGATAATATTTACTACCTGAAACCCGCCCGTTACACAGTGCAGGTGGGCAGAGCTGTTGCCAAGCTAATAGATCTGCTAGTTGAAGAGAAAGATGCAGATTCCAAGCGTATACATCTGATCGGACACAGTTTAGGTGCGCATATAATGGGCTACGCCGGTTCCTATACCAAATATCGCGTTGGTAGAGTCACAGGTGAGATGATATATAGTTTCCGTCAAAGCTCCACTGAAACTTTTTGTCTATATGAACTGTAGGCCTCGATCCTGCCAGACCTGCCTTTGAAAATTGCAGTGGACCGGAGCATCACTTAGATCCCTCGGATGGTGATTTTGTTGACGTCATTCATAGCTGCGGTGGCATTTTAGGTTTTCGGGAACCTATCGGTTTTGTAGATTTCTATCCAAATGGCGGCGGCGCACCACAGCCGGGTTGTACCGAAATCTCACAGATTTTTAGTATGCAAAGAAGAATTTTAAACATAAATTTTTTTATTTAGAAGTACTCGAACTGTTTTGTTTTTTGATTTTCAGCTGGATGCAGCCATGGACGTTCGTATGAGTATTTTGCGGAATCTATACACAGCGACAAGGGTTTCTATGCGACACCTTGTTCGTCGTTGGAAGAGATGATAGCTAGAAATTGTACTGGCGCCAAGATACAAATGGGTGATCCTGTGCCAATGAACGCACGTGGTATCTACTACTTGAAAACTGGAAGTAAGCCAAGCTATGCATTGGGTCTTGAGGACTAAAACTTTTTATGTGATATGATTTGATAATTTTCTTAACTAAATATTATATATGACTAGAGTTATTTAATTTGAAATATTACGTAATTATTTGCAGATTCGTATTTGAGTTTTCCGGTATGGGGGTTTTCAATTTTTTTTTCTGTTTTGCACTTGACCGTAGAGTGAAACAACTAAAATTATTCTGCACTCTCCCAATGATGATAAATTGCCAGATTTGGCCCTCCGAAGGAAAATTGTGAGAGTAACTTCGGTTGCCACATCGCCGGTGATACTATTTTACACACCCGTTCAATCAGTTGCTGATCAGACGGCAGCAAAGTAACATAAATGAATGCTGTGTTGATTTTTTTCGTATATCACCAAACCATCTCAGTTTTTTGTAAACTGGTTAGCGGTCTGATGTTGATCACAACTCTGCATTTTATATATCGTGACATTCTCCCATTCGTTGATTGCGAGAGAGACATTGGCTTAGAAAGTTGGCAAAAATAACTTTGTTATTTAAGCGGAACTTACACTTTTTGCACTAAAATTTAATGGGCTATAAAACTTCATACATTGAGAAATTCTAAAAATTCTACTTAAAAATTTAAGGCTTTGAAAGAATTTAGAAAAATTTTGTGCAACATTTGAAACTTTGTGTTGTAAGGATTTTGTTGTAGTATAAATAAAATTTTCTTAATATTTTGTTTATAATTGTTCATAAAAATTAGAGGTGTGTATATAAGTTTGCAACCAGAAGTAATCGTTTAGTGGTTAGGGCAAGTAATGGGTGTTTTTCAAGAGCGTGAGAACTTAAAATGATAATACAAAACAGAAATATTGGTGTGGTGTTTTTTTAATTTAATCTGCTAGCTATGTCATGGTGGCCAACATTAGACAAAAAGTACGACGTTAGGTGGCTAAAAAGCCCTGTCCAACAGAGGCACTCAATGTCATGCTCTACCTGTTATCAATAGATTTCCAACTACGACTAACAGCAACGAATACCGCCTTAAGAATAAAGGAAGGTGGGTTTTGGAATTCTAGGATGTTTGGTCATAGTGTTGTTTTAGATAGCTCATTAGCTAACCGGCGCCAGTTGGACACACCAAGTGAAGCCAAGTCCTTCTCCACTTGTAGAGGAAACTCGGCCAAAATCGCGTAAGCGGTTATCGTGCCAATCAAGAAGAAGAAAGGCTTACTAGTAAATCACCAGATTTTACTATCGCAACCCTAGACTCTATGACGGACTTTAGGGTAACGTTCCCACGCGAAAGAAATGGGATTTGAATTCAATAGTCAAAGAAAATACATCTGCAGCATTACAACGTACAACGATAGATGAAAAAGCTGCAATCAAGAATAATCTAAAGGAACCGTCTTTCACTATCTGTTTGAGTGCCCAAGTCTGGATGTCCTACGACATAGAATGCTGGGATAATTATCGATGGTTAACTTGAAAGAAATTGCAGAAAAGACGATAGACGAGATAGATAGATAGTCAAATCATATTGTTCCGCCGCGGGGAGCATAGGGCCACAATAGAATCAAGAGTAGAAATCAAGATGGTGCGATTAATAAAAAGCAGTGGTTCTACAAGTGGTATATCAAAATGACATCTTTTGTGTTAATTGGGTATGGTTTGTGTCACTCAGACAACACTTCCACCTGCACTACCAATCAGCAAAAAGGCGACGTAAACGATGGGTATTTGGCTTGAATTCTTGCACGAGCTGTATTTTATAGGCATATAAGTCAAAATCCTTACGTAAAAGTAACCACGTAGTCGAATGACGATGAATCGACATTTCGGGGTCTTTTTCAACACTTCGCTCTATGAACTTCGCGAACAGATTTATTTCTTTTTCGAAGTATTGCCAATTTCCACAATTTGGAAGCGTTGTTCTGGCATTAAACGATTCATGTGACTTGCCAAACCTTACTGAACAGATATGTTAACAAGTTGCCATTTCAGCTGTCGATCTTAATTATCGATATCAATAGTTATCACGCACTGTGTTGTGGATTCGTGGTAATGTTTTTTTAGTAATAATTTTTTACACGTCTATAGTGGCGGTGTAATTGTGCATATAAAGAGTCTTTCAAAAGTGACGCGTAGATGTAATTGGGCAAGTGAAATGGTTGAAGTACTACTCGGGAACTCCCCAAGTAGCACTAAAGCGCCGTTTGGATACCATTTTGAGAGTTCCAACAGGCAGATAACTACAACCAGCCAGGTCTGGTGATGTACTGGAGAATATGGATTGGCCTACGTGCTAGTAGTGAATAATTCCTAGACGGTACCTTTTTTTATGTTATCGTTCTTAGTCAAGTTGACAGATGCACAATTTTACACGATGGAACAATGCGTCCAAATTATTGAAACTTATTGTGAAAATTGTTGATCTTTAAGAACAACATACCGCGAAATTGGTGATTTTTTTGGTGCAAATAATCATCCGAATGAGTCGACAATTCAAAGGTGGGTGCGCAAATTTCAAGAAACTGGTTCTGTCGTGGGTAAAAAAAAGGACTGGCAGACCTAAATCGTAACTTTCTGTTGAGAATATTGCTGCTGTGGTGCAAAGTGTTGCTGAACAACCGTCAATTTCGATATCTCGACGTTCTTAACAAGGAGGTATTTATGACTCGATTGTTTGGCGAATTTGGTAAAATTCGTGCCCATGGTGGACATTTAAATGATGAAATTTTTCACACATAATTGTTAAGAGGCGTATTTTGAATAAAAATATTGAAATATTGAAAGACCGTTTATTTTTAAGCAATTATATTAGTTTGGGGAAAAAGAAATCCACTATTTTCGCCTAATGGTTATATAAACGAAAAATTCCCTGCAAGACAATCGCAGAATTGTAAGGCGCCCCAAAGAGAGCCTCATCAGCTAAAAAAATTGAAAAAACAGGTGAACCTAAATTTTTCTGACATGACTGTACGTGAAAGGCAAAGGCAAGCTGGATTAACAGTTCGCAGCCCACGAAAAAATACCAATCGTGACACGAAAACATAAAGCAAAACGTATGGAAATCGCAAGATCTCATGCTAACTGAACAGCTGAAAATATTTTATGGACTGGCGAGTCTAAAATAGTTTTGTCTGGCGGCACGGTTTCATGAAAATATTTAGACGTCCACGGGGCACCGAAAATCATCCACAATGCATAAATAATCCTATGGATGATGTTTCTCATGTTACAGCGCAGGCCCCATACACAAAATGTATGGCATAATGGACATCAATATTTATTTTGAAATACGAGTAATGCAGAATTTTAAGTTGTCGAGAGGGGAAAATGCCAGATAGAAAACGCCAATAAAATTTTTCTACCAGCAGGATAATGAACCGAAACACACGAGTCGGAAGGCCAAGGATTGATTTCGCGTAAATAAAATTGAGACTGTGGAATGGCTCACCCGATCTCAATCCTATAGAAAATCTATGTTGGAGAAGACTTAAAAAGAGTTGTGGATAATGCTAAACCGAGTAAGAATCAAGAAGTTTGGGAAATTGTTAAAGATGAGTGGCTCCAGATTCCGAAACAGCGATGTAAGCAATTGGTGGACTCAATTCAATTGGTGGGAAATTCAACTAAATATTAGTTAGAACTTTGTGTCTGCAAACTTTAGTACTGCTATTTTCGTGTTACCCGTTTTTTGGAGTTTGTCCGAGCTCCTCTTCCTCTTTGCGGTGTCCGTCTTCAAGTTTTTTCGACAAATGGAGGTACCTACAATGTTACGCTACACGATCATATGAGCCCAGACTCTTCGCAACATACGCACCCAAACTAGGACATATGTGTTGGCACAAAAAGTGTAGAAATTGCGAGCTACAAGAGGAGCTCGCGCAGAACGTCTGCCTAGCAATTGGTAGGCTTAGACTTATACTAACCGATGCAGAACAGCTGGGAGCTTCGGAGTACCCTTTGAGTTGAAAGCGCATAACTATTTGCGACTTGATTGAAATTGAAATTTGAAAGGCGAGCCAAAAAGCACCGACAGAATGGTAGCTCCTAAAATACTCAGGCTGAAAAGCCCATTGTATTCAAAGCTCTAGAAAGAAAAAGGAGTAAATATTGATTGAGGAAAGGGAGTAACAGAAAGAAGGATATGTGATAGAATATAGACGGAGACAGATATGTTAGCTAGTCCTGTGAGAATTTTCCAGATTCTTTGCCAAATCTGAGATTATCCTCCAGTTTAAAAAAAATGACATCATGAAATCCGAACACAAATTCGTAGCCTTACTCTAATAGTGGCCACCCCTCGGTAAGCAATGGCAAACCTCCGAGTGTATATCTGCCATGAAAAAGCTCCTCATAAAAATATCTGCCGTTCGGAGTCGGCTTGAAACTGTAGGTCCCTCCATTTGTTGAACAACAACAAAACGCACACCGCAAATAGGAGGAGGAGCTCGGCCAAACACCCAAATAGGGTGTACGCGACAATTATATATATATATATATATATATATGTATATACTCTAACAAAGGCAGGACATTCACAGAGCAAATGCTCAGTACTAGCCTCCTCCTCTAAGCAACATAGGCGAATTGGGGCCTAAATGATTCCAATAGAGGTCATATGCTGACCCCATGGGCTGCGCCCTGTAATAATACCGACCATCAAGCGAACGTTTTTTTTTACCACGTTCTAGAAAAAAAATTCGACAGTTTTTTGTACGGGCTTGTCACAAAACCGGACAAGCAGTTCTGCCACGCTCTAGACCGGACCATCACTCTTTAAATGTTGTAAATTAAAAAAAATATACTGAAAATTACTTGAGGAACCCCTAAACGTTCAACTGCTGGATAAAATGGTGCAATTGTAAGTAAATTTAAAATAGAACCGATTTCGGATGTTTTTTTTACAGGTCGATGCAAACGAATGTGCCAAATGTTCAATGATCTTCGGCATATCTCTTGGGTTAGAACATATCTTTGGGTTAACTTAACAAACTCTCGATTCCAGCGCCCCCTAATGTATTCAATCTAATATAGAAATAACAATAAAAAAATTCCCATCCCTAGACGGCCCTTCAAAACTAAATAGTAATGAGAAAATATGTAACTGTATTTTTTGCCTAAATCCAATTTTAATATTTTTATCAAAAATGTATTGCGTCATCTGAAAAAGAGTTTCGACTCGCTATACACAAATATAAATATGTATGTATGTATGTGGGGGTGAGTCCGCACAATCGTTGAGTTCATACTCACGATTAATTTTACTGACCAAAATAGTTCAGCTCCATCAGATGACCTAAATATATTTTATGTCTCCTTAGACTTATTCAATAAATGAAAAAAACACAGTTTATTATATTTTCAAATAAATTTTATATATTTTTTTATTCTTTGTAAATAAATGTTTATAATATTTAATGTGCTTATGTATTTTTATTATTTGTGCTTGGTGAATATCAAATTTTATATTTTATAGGTTCTTGCAGTAAATGTTCGTTTTTAATACTTTTTTAAATATATTCTATATATATTGTTTTAAATTTTTTTATATTTTTATTGATGTTTTTTAATATTTATTTTTTAATATTTTTTTTACATCTTAGTTTTTTTTTTTTTTTTCAGTCCTTCAACTTGTCTGCTATCTTTGGTATGAGTAATATTTTCACATTATTTATCGTAATTTAGATATATGTATGTAAATATAACAGCAGCAAGCAACGTCCTTTAACATCCCGGCACACTATGTGCTCTATGTCTTCGGCCACGCTCTTCTCCATAGTATATGGGCGGCATCCATTGCCAATTAAAATCGTCTACTGGACCATGCGGATAACCACAGCGGGGGTGATCCCTGTGACTGTGATGCCCATCCCTGCCCTGCTGTACGTACGGTGGTGGCGGCGGCGGTGGTGGATGTGGGTGTGGTCTATCTGAAAATGCACCAAAATAGGGATAACCTCTTGTTGGCCTACCCATCACACCTTCATTGTAAACAAATCCGTGCATTCCGTGCCGGCAACCTCTCGAGTGCGAACGTGAGTGTGAACGATCGCGGGAATGCGACCGACCACGTTTACTGTGTTTATCTTTACCACTATGTCGGGTCTCCTCCCGCTTCTCCACTTTCTTGTGTTTCTTATTCTTGTGATGTTTCTTATGGCCACGTTTGTCATGACGTTCGCGAGAATGAGAACGAGATCCTGAACGACTACGAGGTTTTCGATCTAAATGTGCAGAATGCGTAGTTTCTGGCCTAGTATGTGATCGCTGGTGGTGGTGGGGGTGACATTTCTGAATGGGGGGAGCTGTTGGGAGGCTGGCGCCACGAAAAAACCGCGTTGCTTGACACAATTGATGATCTCGTGAACGTCCATGAGAATGACCACGTGAGTGACCGCGTGAACGACCACGCGAGTGACCGCGTGAGTGATCCCGAGAACGACCACGAGAGTGTCCCCGAGAGTGTCCACGCGAGCGAGAACGATCGCGTCCATGTCGATGGCGGCGACCATGATGATGTTTACGGCCATGACGCCGCTTTGGTGGTTCATCTACATCACTGTCACTTGAACTTGAACTCGAACTCGAAGAGCTTGTGCCCGAACTTGAGCTAGAATTAGAACTAGAAGAGCTGCTTGCACGGCGTTTATGTTGCTTATACTTTCTCTTCTGTTTTTGACCTGCCTCAAGGCGTTCGATAGCCTGATTTAGCAGTTTCTGTGCCTTAAATGCCTTCTTTATAGCCTTTTCCAACAATTTGCGCTCATCCACATTTTTTCTTGATGTATCTGGTGCTGGTTCGTGACTGCAACACTCCTCTGGCTCAATCATCATGATTTCTTCCTCCTGCTCCCTCTCGTCTAGTGACATTTATTCGAAAACAAAAGATTTATTTCAATATTTCGCTCACCCTTTCTTTCAACCTTCCGCGTCAGCTTTGATTGTGGTAAATATTTACTAAAACTGTTACAACTGAGCCTCAATGAACTTTTTATTTTATATTTTGTCACTTTTATTGGTTCGCCTTCGTCTACGTATATTTTAACGCCTTCTTTACGAGCTTCACTACTCAACTGCTGCTGCCTGCTTGACGGTCAGCAGGTTTTATACTCACGATAAACGTTTCGAAAACGTTCGCTCTCTGGCGCTTACTCTGCTCTGACTCATACGCTAACGTTTGTTAACGTTTGGCTTTCTTTGCTGTGCCAAAAATTGTTGTTGTTGGCGTTGCTTGATACTTGTTATAAGCTGATAATAACAACTGGCGTCGCGGTGAAGATGTTTGTAAACAAATTAGAATGGGGCATTGGGTTGAAACATATGTATGTACATATGTACGTAGAAAAAGATTTGCGTCGCTTCGGTAAAAAAAGCTTAAGTAGAAAATAAATTTTGTATGCCCGTGATCGCTAGTAAACATGTTTGTATGTCTGCTAGCTCAAGCAAATATTGAAATATGTATGTATGACAACGAAACTTTTTCTAGTGTCCAAGGTGGCACAAAAATAATCATCCAATTTGGTTTTTCAATAACTTTGAATATTTATTTTTGCCTTTAGGCGCTCAATCGTTTATCTATTTGTATGCTACAGCTGCCTAGTTCACAAGTGTCAAATATGATTGACGTACGAAGCCATTTGCAAAAATTATAAATCTTCAGAAAAAGTTACTAATTTTGTGTCACCTGATACGTTGGTATTAAAAATTAAAAAAAAAAATTGCTTGCTTTCATACGCAACATTGAATAACTATAGCACAGGGTCTAATTGACACATTTCTACACTTTTCTTTTTTCTCCTTTGATTTAAATAATTTTTTTACCACTTTTTATACAAAAGTCAACTTTGTAAATCTAAGTTTAAAACTTTGTGCAAATTAAGAAAAAATCCTAAAAATTTGTAACAAAACTTCACACTTTTTAATCAGAATTTTTAGAAAATTTCCGAACACACATTAAATTTTAGAATAGTAAAGTGCAAATTTCAAGTGGCTCCAAAATCGCATTAAGTTTTGCCAGTTTTGCTTTTTGCTGAGGGCGTTGTACGTTTTCTTCCATATAAAAAATGTCGAGCACTCGTTATATAGAGAAAGTGCACAAGACCGCCGGCACAAAATTGTCAAAAGCCAACGCGACTTTTGAGCCACTTCAAACTTGCACTTTATTATAACAAAATGCAATGCGCTATGAAACTGCATAACCGAAATTTTTCGGAAAATTCTGAAAGCTTCAAATTTTGCCGAATTTTATTTAAATTTGCACAAAGTTTGAATTTATGGGTTTTGTAAAACAATGAACTATATTTTCATAAGAAATTGGTTAAATTAAATAATAGAAAAAAAGTACATTATTTTCTCTGAAGATGACAATAGTGATCGATATCTCGTAAAGTATCGATCAAACAATTTGAAGTTTATGCTCGTTGTCAAGGTGACATTTCACACTAAAAAATTCTTTCGCTGTTTTTGGTTTGCTCCATTCAGGTATGAGTTACAGAAAGTGAGTTACAAGGAGAAAATTTGGTATATTTTTTTTTCTTTGATAAACCAGACCATTGAAATTAGGAATGACTTAAAAATATTTTTTTACGGGTACTGCTATTTTCATATTCACAGCTGTATGCAAGGGGTGATCAGATTGGAGGTACTATTTTCAATATGCGTTTTTTGACAAATTACGCGTGACTACGTCAAATTAATATGCATTGACATCATGGAAAGAAATTGAAGCCCGTGATCTCCACAACATTTTCCATTGGTTCCAATAAGACCGCGCTACTTGCCATACAGCCCGTGAAACCCGACCTATATATCTAAAGTATTTTTATGGCAGATGGCGCATATCGAGTAAGATATGTATAGGGTTTTTTAGTAAGAGCGCTTCAACTTTTGAACTTTTTTGAATAAAACACAAACGGTTTGACTTTTTTAACTAATTTTTTTTTATTATCGAGTTTGAACATATACATTTAAGTATGAAATTCGATTTCTTTTGCATGACCACCGCGTGCACGTTTTACGAAGTCCAATCGTTGAACCCAATTTTCGACTACTCTTTTGCATAAATCGGCTGAAATTCCAGCAATTTCGCGTTCAATATTGGCTCTGAGCTCACAAATCGTCGCCGGCTTGCTACTGTAGACCAATGACTTCACATAACCCCAAAACGGGACGGTTTGTTAAATGGACCGTAAAATGGCCGTAATGCTCTTAAAGTAACAGCAACAGAACGATTATTTTCATAAAAAGTTTGCACGATTTGCAATCGTTGCTCAAGTGTGTAGCGTTCCATGATGAAATGGATACTAATGAAGTTTACAAATGGCAAGCGAAAAATAAAAAATATTGCGTCGTTCGCCCTCGGGGAAAAAGAGAAAATCCAGTAAGAGATATGTAAAGACTGGTGAATAGGATCGCTGGATCATATTAGCAGAATATAAAAAATAGAGCTACGAGCATTGCGTACCACAGAACACCGGTGGGAAAAGAAGCAGAGGAAGACCGCGGAAAATGTGGCTGGATTCTGTCGTACATGATCTAAGGACAATAAACGTTGCCAATTGGAAGGTGCTGACTAATGATCGAGTTAAATGGTGGCAGGTAACAGCGGAAGCTATGGTCTGCCAAAGACTGTGATGATGAAGCTAATGATGATAATGACGATGACTAAATTCAAAATGCGTCATTGGAATGTTTGTTTTCTAGTTCGCACTTATACTACACAGTATTTATTTATTTAGGTTGATAACGACAATATATCGAAATATACTTGTAGGGACACCTTTTTTTTGCTGTAAGAACTGATAACACAATCAGGTGATTTCAGCGTTGAATAGCTCCCAGCAATGAAGTACAAACTTAAATACAAATAATGAGCGAAACTTTTTATCTACGGGCGACTTACTCCTAATCTTTGTTTTAATGCATATGTATGTATGTACGAGTATGTAAGCATGTATTTGTGAATGTTGAATTATATAATACATTTAGCAAAAAACCCTGATTCTCTCTTTTAAATTGCACCAAAACAAAGCAATAAATTATTGTACAATAACAGTTTGATGTGTGTGTGTGTGCAAAGGGCGGACAAAGGAATTTTATGATAAATTGTGTGAATGTCAAATTGAAAGAAATGAATAAAAGAAAGGGTCTTTCAAAACACGCGCATAGATGCTGTTTTAAAATAAAACTATATAATTTAAATGTGTTCATCTGGAGCACATCTACAGACTGTCATAAGAGAATCAAAATTTTCAAAGGACTCGTTCACACGTTAACGCTTTGAGTTCAGCAATCTCGGTCCGAATGTTGTGCTTTAGCTCTGGAATCGTTGTTGGTCTACTCTAGACTTTACTTTTCAAAAAACCCAACAAAAAGTAGTCTAGTGGAGTTCGATCGCATGATCTAGGTCCACAATTTATGTCCCCATTATGTGAAATTAGTCTTTCGGGAAATTGCAATTATTATGATAATAATGTAATGTTTTTCTAAGTTATGTGACTTGTGGAAATAAAGATGGCCCTCAAACTCATATCACAAAAAATCTTCAATCAGTTGCCTTTTGTCCATTGATAGTAATAGCTTTTTCATTTGCATCGTTGAAGAAAAACGGGGCAATTATTCCACCAGCCCAAAAATCACACCAAACAGTACATTTTAGTGGATGTAATGATTTTTTGAGAGATTACTCGAGGGTTGAAACCTAGGCGTCACTTTTGAAAATACCCTTTACTACATGAACGGCAGCTCTTTGTCCGATTGACATAATAAGCGCTTAAGCGATTTTGGCCGAGTTTCTTTCTCATGCTAAACGGTGCCAGTTGGACACATCTGATCTTTCCAACTTAGAGGAGGTCTTCTTCTTGTTTTGCTACAGCCAGCTAGTAGCACAGAAAATACTTTCAGAGTCAGAGCGTTTGTATCCATTCGGACGCCGAAGCCGCTGGATCTTTATTCTCTGCGCTGTTTCTATATCGTCGTAAAGCTCATACAGCTCATTTTTCCATCACCTTCGATACTCGCCACCGCTAACGTGCAAAGGTCTAAAAATGTTCCGCAGATTCTTTCTCTCAAACACTCCAAGCGTCGCTTCATCGGAGTGCGCCGACTGTTTGTTTGATGACAGGAGTACTTCGTTTTGTCCTCGTTCACCACCAGCCCCATTCGCTTTGCTTCTTTATCCAGTTTGGGAAAGACAGAGCTAACAACGCGGTTGTTAAGGCCGATTATGTCAATATCTGGTATTGAGCAACGTCATGTTGCATAGCCGCAAATGACTCGCAGAGATCCTTCCTAATTCTGACGGCGCTGCTGGTATTAAGCAATGCAATTTTGCATAGCTGTATTATTTTCGCGGGCATTTTTTTTGGGTTTTTGGTGGGTGATGTAGGGTTCAAAATTCAAAATGCCTTCGCACTTACAGCGACCGTCGTCTACAACGTTGTGTGGTGTGGCCACTTAAACAATCCCTCCTCTTCTGGGGAGATTCCCTTCCCGGAACTACTTTCTGCATTACTTCGGGAGGGCCCAGAACGACGTCCATAAAATGGACTAATTTTATTCACCCACGTCTGGGTCCACCATATTTGTAGCCAGCTTCATGCTATAAGCTCGTCGTCTTATGTCCCTGTCTGTGAGGCTACGCTTTGTTCTACTGTGTCACGGTCTATCTTTTTTCAGGTAATATGCTCTTAACGTATCTTTTAATTGCATTCCAATTATTCTCGCGTTGAAGAATCTTGCCGATCACATTGAAATGGTCCACTTCTCTGAAGCTCCTTTGAGCCTTCCTCCATTTACCTATTGTCGGAATGAGCTTCGCCGTCCATCTGCCACCCGATTCAGTGCGCCATCGACTTTGCCACTGCTGCATGGTTTGGTATCTCCATTCCGCGGCACTAGTGGTGGTGTATTTTTTCGTACGTATCCACTCATTCTCGGGTCATATGGTCGATAGGTATCTCACCGCTGATCACAAAAACTGCTGCGTCTGAGACAGTGCGCTAGCTGTACCAACTCTGAATGCCGTGCAGTTTAGCGCATCTCCCCATATTCGCTTCAACCTGAACTTGGAGAATCACAGCCAGTATTGAGAGATTCGTTTCTGATCTGATGTTGTCCTACGAGTGGGCAGTCACGGCTGGAGCCTATTTAAATTTAAAGACTGCAAGGGACAATCCATAATTAACCAGCACAAGCTCGAGCTATTTCGTGGTGAGAATTATATGAATATATGTATGTAAAGTACATCTTCCATCAAAATCGAGCATTTTCCACGACACTTAAATTTGATCGTAATTACACAATTTTGGGCAATACAAGTCAGAAACTTCACTTGTGTGATGAAATTATTGGAGCACATGCCGGTAATGACTTGGTAATTTACGTGCTTAAACAAATTTTATGTATAGGTGGAATAATGGGTCTAATTAAATACACATACATATATATATATGTATACATATGTACAACTGCCTCAGATTTGTACATCCCAGAGGAGTAAACATAATAAAACACTACATAAATATGCATGTGTATGTATAGCGATTACACACACACACACATAGCGAAAGAAGAGCCCTTGCACATACCGGTATTTTGATAATCTAGGCGGCCAAAAGTCAATTTGGAAAAAGTCATTAATTGATTTTAATAATGAATAAAATAGAAAGATAACAATATAGTATTCACTCCACCCCCTCTCGCGCTTTTTCGTCGCGTGCGCTACCGCCGTATTGGCAGTCAAAAGTTCATTGCTTTTCACACTACACATATCTCGCTCGGCGTTCGGCAAGCAACAAATCTTCAAAAAAGTAAAGTTAACTTATTTAAAGTTATATGTCTCGTTTTAGTGATGGAAATTGAAGCTTCAGGTATGTTTTTTCCAAATTTAATAAATATTTTACAGATTTTGTTCATTAATAACGTAATTTATTGAATTCCGTACAAGGAGAAATAGTGCATTTTTTACACATATTTTTTTATTTGTTAAGCTGAAAGTTATACTTCCAAGTCCGTCCAAGCTTGAATTTTTTTTCAGATTGTGTACATATGCTTTGAGATGTAAAATAAAGTAGAACTAGCCGCAGAAAACCGCAGATTAATTAATTGTGGGATTTCAAAAGTTTCATGGAACAGTTTTTTTTAAAAGCGTTTTCCAAACTTGTTATTTTTAGGTTTGTTTAAGGTTCTCAAGGTACTTCAGGGGTTCGAATTGTGACTCTCCGATACGTGCGACAAAATACAAAAAGGTATTTTCAAACACTAGGAAAATCCAAAAGAAATCCACTCTTTATCACCAATGCAAGCATTGAAAATGCTGATTGATGCTGACTAACAAGTGCTCAGTACGAAGTTATAAGGAACACATGTAAAAAATTTTTCCCCGCTACACACTTATTCAAAAAGCAAAAAATGAATTGTATCCGGCTACTGAATCTATCAGAATTACATGCACTAGTGCCGAATGTGATTTACAGCCCTTGATCATTCTTGCAGTGAAACGCTTATTAACTTATTTGGAAGTAGTTCTTTCAGCCCTTAAAGAACAAGAGAGACTGTCCCTGAAACTTATTTGTAAATGGGGATGCGACGTCTCACAGCAGTCACAGTTTAATTAAAAACAAGAAAGTGATACCGATTGTGATTCAAATATCTTCCAAACCTGTTTTGTTCCATTAAGGTTAGTCTGTGGGAAAAGTGATAAAGTCGTTTGGGAAAATCCAACGTCCTCTTCATCTCATTTTTGTCGTCCTTTGAAGTTCCGGTTTGTGAAAGAAAGTGTGGACATAACTTAAGAGGAAATTGACTTCGTAACTGAATCTTTGAAATCGCTGTCAGCTACGGATTTAGAATTAAATAGTTTAACCTTTAAAGTCAGTCACGTGTTCGTCATGACAATGGTAGATGGCCAATTGTGCAACGCTGCTTCTGGCACAACTTCTAGTGCTATATTTGTGGCGCTACATCCAAAGATTTTAATGAGCTGCATTTAAAGCACGATATTAACCACGAATGCCTTGAGTTTGGTTTATCTGTTTTGCACGCCAGGATAAAACTCTGTGAGAGTATTCTCCATCTTGCCCACAAGTTGCCTGTTCGAAAATACAGAGAAAGAAAGACAGAAGCGGAAAAAACGCTCGAGAAAGACAGGAAACTTGAAATCCAACGGAGATTCCGTAACGAGACTGGTTTTCTTGTTGATATGCCAAAAGCTAACTTTGGAAACACGAATGATGGTAACACAAGCAGGAGATTTTTCGAAGATCCAAAGTTAGCTGCTGAAATAGCCGGAATCAACTATGATCTCATTTATCGGTTAAAAGTCATATTGGAGACAATTTCATGCGGACATAAAGTGGACTCGGAGAAGTATGATAAATATGCATTTGACACAGCTCAGTTGTACGTTGAATTATACCCATGGCACCCGATGACACCGACAATGCACAAAATACTTGTGCATGGTGCATTAATCATAAAAAATGCATTGTTGCCTATTGGGCACCTTTCGGAGGAAGCTGCAGAAGCAAGGAATAAACATTTTAGAACTTACCGCCAAGACTTCGCAAGAAAATTTTCCCGAGAAAACTGCAATAGAGACATTTTTAATCGACGTTTTTTAAGCTTAGACCCTTTATTTAGCAGCACTAGAAAAGTCAAAAGAGGAAAATTAAAATCAAATTTACCGGAAACGTTAAGTTTACTCATTCCGGCCCGACCTAACGAATCTGATTCATCAGATAATGAAAATTTGTAATTTTTTCCTTTAATTTGTTTGATTTTGCTTTAGTTCTTATTGACGTAAGATTATTGATTGAATTAAATATTTTTTTTTGGTTCAAATAATGTATTTTATTTGACACCTTCTGTGAAACTTGGCATTTGATAATAAATATAGGGAGATTGAATTAGTTTTAAAGGTTTTTTTCGAAGATTTGGGGCTTTATTGTGAAAAAACGGTACAAAATATTTTATTTGAAGTATTGGCCATCGCTAGCTACAACTTTCGCCCATCTTTCGGGCAATTTCCGGATGGCGTTTCTCCAAAATTCTGGCCGCTGCTTGGCTATCCATGACTCAACCCATATTTTGGTAGCCTCGTACGAGGAGAACCGCTGGCCCGCCAAATCGAGACTCATATGCCGGAACAAATGATAATCGGAGGGAGCTATGTCTGGACTATACGGCGGGTGGGGTAACACTTCCCAGCCAAGCGTTCCAAGGTATTTTTTGACAGGTTGAGCAACATGCGGCCGAGTGTTGTCATGTTGCAAAATAACCTTGTCGTGCCTTTTTACCGTTTCCGGCCGTTTTTCTTTCAATGCCCGGCTTAAACGCATCAATTGCAGTCGGTAACGATCCCCCGTGATTGTTTCGCCCGGTTGGAGCAGCTCAAAATATACGACGCCGACCTGATCCCACCAAATGCAGAGCATGATTTTCTTGCCGTGAATATTCTGCTTGGCCGTCGACGTTGATGCGTGGCCGGGCAAACCCCATGATTTTTTGCGTTTTGGGTTATCGTAGTGGATCCATTTTTCGTCGCCAGTCACCACCCGATGCAAAAAACCCTTCCGATTTTGTCGCTCGATCAGCAATTCGCACGTAAAAAATCGCCGTTCGACGTCGCGCAGCTTTAACTCGTACGGGACCCAATGCCCTTGCTTTTGGATCATTCTCATCGCTTTTAGACGCTTGCAAACGGTTGATTTATCAACGACCAATGATTCAGCAAGCTCTTCTTGGGTTTGGCACGAGTCCTCGTTTACCAATTCCCCCAATTCCGCCTCCTCGAACTTTTTGGGCTGGCCAAGACGCTACTTGTCTTCGGTGTGAAAATCACCACTTTTGAATCGTCGAAACCAGTACTCACATGTTGAAATCGACGGAGTATGGTCTGGGTAGGCCTCCTGCAGCAATTCACGGGCTTGGGCTGTATTTTTTTTCAAATTGAAGCAGAAAAGCAAAGCTTCCCGCAAATTGCGTTTCGACGGCACGAAAGTTGACATACTCGGAGCACGAAAACACTGCGTTGTTTATACTTCAGCGAAATGACAGATACTGATAAACAAAGCCTAGGGATGAGGCTTTGCCATGAATATATATTCAGTATTGCCAACGCGATAAAGTGATAAATAGCGCCATCTGTGTGTCACCTTTAAAACTAGTTCAACCTCCAAATAATTAAAACATTAATAATGATGTCTATTTTATATAATTTAACCTATAAATACCCAAAAAAAAAATCATTTTCTATTTATTCTAGTACAAAATGGTTGTATCTTTAAAGATACCACGGTCATTTAAGGGTTAATAATATAATAGTTCAATAAAAAAAGTCCATTGTCTAAATGATGATGAATAAAAGTATTTAAGACTATAAAAAACGTTAAAATAGTTTTGGCCGCCTAGATTATCAAAATACCGGTATGTGCCTTGTAGGGAGAGCTCGAGCTGGTAAAAAATTTCTAGTTTACCGGATGTGCTATTTGACCAATTAGCAACTATTGTGGAAAATACCAGATTTGCACCATTCGAATGTAAACCAAAGCCTATGATCATTACTTCGCTTAGATGTAAAGATTTTTCGGTAACATCTAGGCTGAGCTTTCACTTCCGTATAGAAAAATTCGAGTTGTACTTTGTATGAAACAAAAGGCATGACCTCCCAGCAAAAAAAAATAAAAATAAAAATGAAAAATCACCGGTTTCTTGTATTGACTTGAAGCTTGCAATTTGTTTATAATAAAATTCAATAGGCTATAAAATTCCACACCGTTTAAAAATACTAAAAAATCTGGTTTAAAGTTTTGATGAAATTTTGAAAAATTTTGTTGAGAATTGTAACTTTGTATGAATTAAATGGCGTGACAACTCAGCAAAAAAAAAAACCACAAAAATCATAAACAACCGGTTTTTTGTAGTGACTTGAAACTTTCACTTTGTTAAAATAAACTTTTATGGGCTACAAAATTCACACCCAGGAAACTACTAAAAGTTCTGGTTATATTGTACATTTTGAAGTTTTGATGAAATTTTCAAAAGTTTTGTGGAAAGATTAAAATTTTGCCTAATATATTGTATTTATTTTGTAGTATGAACTAAATTGAAAGAAAATTGTGGTGCATTTATAATTTTGCAACGGCGTGTGCATGCGAAGAAATCGTATGGGCACCAATTAAAAGTGGGGTCAGGGCAAGTAGACTTAACATATTTTACCCTTCTTGGCCAGCAAAAATTTTGAATTTGAAGTGACAACGTCAACTGTTCTCATTTTAGACGACTTAGTAAATCTTCCGCGTATTAATGGAATAGGTTTAGCAAACTTCCATTCTTTTTTAATTATTATTTTTATATATCTTGTCTCTTGACCCGCAAAATGATGACAAAGTGTGAAAACGGCATCAGTTCTCATTTTTGGAGACTAACTAAATTTCCCTCATGCTAACGAATTAGTTTTGGGAAGCTTAACTTTTTTTAAACTAGTATTTTTGAAATTTATATTTGCTCATTCGTGACCAGAAAACTTTTGGATTATTCCTAGGGATTTATTTACTCTTTCTCGTATTAATTTTAGAAAACTATTTTTTCTTTAATTTTTTTTATTTATAATTTTTTTATTTATGATTTCTTATACTAATCCACAAGTTGTAAGAAACTTATTGTTTTTTTATTATTATTTATGTATTTTTTCTCACTTGACCCTCAAAATGTTGACAAAATGTGGCAACGTCTTCTGCTTTATTTTTGGAATCTTTTTTTATTCACTCTCATACTGTTAAAGCTTACGAAGCTTAATTTTTGTATAATTAGACATTTTTTTATTTATATTTCTTCTTCATTGTTGACTAGGCAATTTGTGGATTATTATCAGAGACTTATTGACTCATTCTCGTACTATTTTTGAAAAACCAGATGTTTTTATTAATATAATTTTTTTTTTATAACTCTTTATACTAATACACAAGTTTTAGGAAACTTAATTTTGTTTAAATTTGCATTTTTTTTAATTTACATTTTTTTTTAACTAATAATTTTTTTATGAACCAATTAAATTTATGAACTTTAATTTTTAAATTACTTTCAACTGTTTGTGGATTTATTTTATGATTATTTTCATTCAGGTGGAATAATAAAATAAAAATAATGCGAAACTCGCAAAAAAAGGCGTTCCGACCAAGCAGAACGGAGCCCAATGTGAAGCTCACCAATAGCAAAACATTAATGCGACCTATTCATAGTTTGAATTTCACCAGAATGGCGTCAGTTGGTTCCAAGGGGATTCCCTGCAGAGAATATCAGCTAAACAAATAGTCATACGTGGCCTATGGTATATATAAATATGATATATATAAGTATTGTATGTATAAGTAAGCATGAGTGGGCACAAAACAGAGTGTGTAAGCGAAAGCACATACATATATAGTCTAGAGCGCGCACTGAGTATAAAAGGCAACTCGAACAAATCAACCATCATCAGTAGCAGAGTGATGTTTATTGTGATAATACAAAACAGCAGTGCAACAACTAAAAAGTGAAGATCTATAAAACGCAAATTTGAAGTGAATTGGAAGAGAATTTCACAACAAAATAAAGTGGAAGGTCAAAAGTGAAAATCGAAGAAAAATTTTGCGAATTTTGGAAGTGTGTGGAATTTATGAAATTGAAATTTACTTACACCCAAGTGAAATAAAACTGGGCACGTCAAGTGAAGTGAACAAGTCCAAAGAGCGTATAGAGCAGTAGTAAAAACAGCGAATAAAGAGAGCATACGAGTAAGAGTTTAAAAAAATATCTAACATACATACAACTACAGCCCCAGCTGTGTGAATAACCGGCGATTCACTGTGAAATTCAACAAAAACAGTGTGTGCGTACGAAATGGTAAACATTGAAGCTTGTTGTGCCCGTGATGGAGCTGAACCGAGAGCGAGAGAACAGCGTGCATTGCGGAAGGCCATGAAGCGTGCTGCAAAGGCACAACGTCGACTTAACGAAGCTATTTATATTTCGGCAGCGGGTGGTGGGAATACAGCAACGAGTTCAAGTGAAAGTGATGAAGAGGAAGCGCGCGGCACTAGAGGTTGTCGAAACGAAGCTTTTGCTGGCAGACAAGGGCGCTTTAGTGAGAGTTGCAGAATGCGGTCACATCCCCATCATTTTGGTCCTTGGGCTGGACGTCATGGGCCGCACAGTGCACATGGACCATGGGCTTCTATGAGGGGATTTCCACCAGGTAGGCATACGATGGGTTTTCCTCGTTTCGATGCTTTTCCAGGTATGATGCCGCATGGTATGGGCCCACATTCACATCCATATCATCGTGGACCTTTTGGTGCTGAATTTCCATTTGGCGGACATGGTGGTCATTGCGGTCGTTTTGGTGGACATAAACATGGGCATGGACATGGACATGGTCCAGCAGCAGGACCGTTTGGCAGGCATTTCCAACACTTTGGCATGGGGCATGCAAGCGGTCGTCGCGAGAGAGCACATAGTGTTCCTGTAGTCTAGGCGATCGCCAGAAAAGCGGTAAAGTTTTTAATGCAAATTTACATGAAAGAAAGAAAAAAACAAACAAAAAAAAACCTAAAGAAAAAAAAATGTTAATTAAAAAAAAATATCATATAAGAAAAAAAAAGAATATTTAAAAGGATAATAATAAATAAAAAGAATAAATATACTTCTTTGCCTGAAAAAGTATATTGCCTTTACATATATGCACAAAAAAAAATGATTTTCTGCAAATAAAGAATTAATATTTCAGCATTAAAATTTGTGTTTTCATTTCCTCATTTTTAAGCAATATTCTTCTAAGAATATTCTCTATGCTTTCGTTAGGTGTTAGTTACCTTATTTGCTTCATTTGCAGATTTATTTGAATCGGAAGTAAATTTAGTCGTTGTCAGATTTTTTTCGAATGAATGTTTTTTCGAAATTATAGAGAAAGTTTTTTCCAATAGCGGCCACCGCTCGGCAGTCACTGGCAAACTCCCGAGTGTTCATCCATTTGCCGCTCGGAGTCGGCTTAAAACTGTGGGTCTCTCCATTTGTGAAATAACATCAAGAAGCACACCACAAATATAAGGAGGAGGAGCTCAGTCAAAAACCTAACAGAAGTGTATGCTCCAGTTATTTATTTTTATTTATTTTTGAAGTGCTCTCATTGAAAACAAAAACAAAAAAACAGATGAAAGTTGAGACACGTAAATGGTAGATGTTCAGGCGCGATCAATGGATTTTGTAGATGTCGAGCAACCAAGATGGAACATATGTACCGATGATTCCTCCAGCTCATAGGCTGCACCATACAGTTGTTTTGTATGGTTGTAATGGCTGTTCTTGAATAGCCTCAGTTTGGTCTTTAGCCCAAGTACGGAATGTTTATTGACGTAGGCCATTAAAGCAAATATGGAAAATGGAAACGTTGAGGCGTAAGTATTTCCATGATAAAACGTCAATGAATACTGAAAAAAATTATATATTTCGGCTGGAATTTAGAACAATGTCTATTTTGGAATTTCTGGCAAACTATAATGTTTTTTTTAATGAAACTTGGTGGAGATGTTAGTGAGGTGTTAAGGAACACTCTTTATATCTTTAAATTAATCGGGAAATAATAATTTTTTAATTGTTTACATTCAAAATGCCCTCGGGAACTTCACTATAATTTGCCACATTACACTCTATATTTTTTAACATTTCACTAAAATTCACCAAATATACACTCCCACGCGTGTTTTTACCGATTTTTATGCTAATATTCTAATTATATCTATTAAAATTAAATGCAAATTCATTTGCCTATGCAATCACATTCCAATTTTAAGCGCGAACAAGAAGAAGATTGGAATTACAACAGTATGGTGTTGCCGGATGCCTGCAAATGAAAACAAAAATTAAGTACTTGAGTTTAGTGTTAATGATGGGAATGGGGGTTATTGTGCCTGCTTACTACATACACGCATATGACGTTTTAATTTTGGGTTCAATGGTTTTAACACGGAAAGGAGTTTTACGCAAAAATACTGAGCATTGCGTAGCCGGAGTTGGACTGATGAGGGTAATTTTTTTAAAACGCGGCCGAAGGCCGCCCACGCGAAAAGGAGTTCTACGCAAAAATACTGTGCATTGCGTAGCCGGAGTTGGACTGATGAGGGTTATTTTTTTGAAGCGCGGCCGAAGGCCGCCCACGCGAAAAGGAGTTCTACGCAAAAATACGGTGGATTGCGTAGCCGGAGTTGGACTGATGAGGGTTATTTTTTTGAAGCGCGGCCGAAGGCCGCCCACGCGAAAAGGAGTTCTACGCAAAAATACTGTGCATTGCGTAGCCGGAGTTGGACTGATGAGGGTTATTTTTTTGAAGCGCGGCCGAAGGCCGCCCACGCGAAAGGGAGTTCTACGCAAAAATACTGTGGATTGCGTAGCCGGATTGGACTGATGAGGGTTATTTTTTTGAAGCGCGGCCGAAGGCCGCCTACGCGATAAGAAGTTCCACGCAAAAATACTGTGTTAATTAATTTAATTTAATTTTAATTACTTTATTATTTTTTGTGATACGCTTAATATCATTGTTTTTAAGTTTAAATGAGTTGTATGTTTTTATTTTCAAATTCATTTCTCAACTTTAAATTACAGCAAAAAATACTGCAGTTTTACAATGAACCTTCCACTGAACATCCCTGCGTGCGAACTTCGTTTTCATTTCAGGTGTATGGCAACACCAACTTTTCGCTAAATTATAGAACTTTAACATTAAATTACTTAAAAACTATAAGCCTCCGGCAGGTTCTGTTTTCAGTTTTAAGATGGGGATACACCCCTCTATCACCCCCTTTTTACCGTTTTTTCCAAAGCGATAGACATTATACTAAATTCTAGCCTATATTTCGATTGGCAGTAGTATAATAATATAGTATAATAAATATAGTATAATAATAAATATGGACATTGGAAGATGCGATATGTGAAGTATGAAATGTGCAGACATTTTTGGATTTAAAAAAATTGCATACATTTTGGGGAATCAGCAAAGCTTCCTGTTTAAATAGAGGGTATATTCAGCATAGCGTTCAAAAACGCAAATATGGCAGCACCGCAAATGCAACGCGTTCTTAAGTGTCATTTCTGCATAAAAAGTCGCGCAATATTTGCAGGAAAAATTTAAGACTGCCATTTAACAATGTCTGATGAAAGGTAAGCATAATAGTATGTTTTTTAGCTTTTTATTAAAAAAAAATATTGAAAACACGATAGTTAAACTATATTTTATTATATTTTCCTTTTTTCTTTTAAACACTTCATAAAATGATTTTATTAAAAAATTATTCAACTGGATATCGAAAACTTACTTCAAAAGTGGACCAATTCATTCGAAAATGAAAAAAGAAGATATATCCTCGGGAAATGATTTTATTGTTTCAAAAAAGATTTTTTTTCGGTATTTTTCGTTTTAATAATAAACTTCTTACAAAATATGTCATTTTAAACTTTACGCGGTTTTTTTTCTTAAATTTAATAAAAAATGATCAGTTTTTGGCTCACATGCATCGTCGGCTACTAAACTTAGTAATAATTCCATTTTACTGCAAAGCAATGCAATTACTGCGCACTATAATGCGTGGGATTTACTGCAAGCTTGATTTCAATTGTATATCGATTTAAAATTGACACTCCTTTACTATGCGAAATCTTTACTCTAAGTTGTGGTTGGTATTGTAGCCACTCGTTGCCTCCAAACTGCAAGCCTATGCAGCTTTCCCATCTGACTTCTCCAGCTCAGACACCAGAAAGCGCAATTTCGTTATTTTTTATTGTATACTTTTTATTAAAAAGAGTAATAATTATTAATAGCTATTACACTTACAAAAAAGCCAGGACCTTCTGTTTATGGTATCTCAATCTAAGGTAATAATATACTTAATCGGAGGGGTTTCCAGAGGATGGGAGGGAGTAGCTGAGGAAGAGTTAGAAGGTTAGTGGATAGAGTGAGTTAGAGTGGAGTATAACTGTATATTTAGTTTTCGCAAAGAGTTAAACTTTTAATTTGGTTTGTTTAATAAATTTACAAATTATGGTAATTTCATTTATTTTATATCTATTATCATCTGCATTGTTGAGTAGATTTGAAAGTTCAAGATTAGGATAAATTGCAGAGTATTTCTACCCTGGACATTCGACAGTACGAAAAGGAATTGCATATATGCCGCGATGTCTGAATTTGGTATTCCCTCAAACGTTAAGCGGCTATGCGAAATTGCATTGCTTAATACCAGCAGCGCCGTCAGAATTGGGAAGGATCTATCCGAGTCGTTTGCGGCTATGCAAAATGACAGATACAAGCAGTGTGAAGTTGGTAGCACTTCATATCGTTCACCCTGTATTTGCCACTTGTGATCTACCCAGTCGCAGTATACAAACAGAAACTCCATAACTCGAAATCGTTTTTTTTTTCCCCAAAACAAATTTGGATGATTAATTTTGTGCCACCTTGTAAAAGGATAAATGTATGTGTTTGAGGATATAATAACGCGTTTGCCGTCTCTATAGTCAGCCCTTTACACTTTCAAAGCAGAACAATTACTTTGCATACAATTTTTTTTTCTGTTTTCGATTAATAAGCACGTATTATTCAAAAGCTCCGGTTGCACGGATATACTTTCTGTCAAAAAAGTACCGGAACTTATTCAATAAAACGCAAAATAATTGTTAAATCATCAAAATTTATTTTGTCGCCTTCGAAATAGGTGCCATTTGAAGCAATAGTCTTGGGCCAACGATTAGTGCAGTCCTCAAAGCACCTTTTAAACGCATTTGAAGAGATTTTCTTCAGCTCCTTTTGCGAATTCTCCACAATGGCCTCTATCAATTCAAAGCGGCGTCCGCGCAATTTAAGTTTTGGGAAAAGAAAAAAGTCACAGAGGGCTAAATCCGGTGAATACGGTGGTTGTTAGACGATATTTGTCGAGTTTTTGGTCAAAGAAGTGTTCGCAATATGATCCTTGTGAGACGGTGCGTTATCATGCTGCAAGATCTAGTACTTTTTTTTCAAAAATTGGGCCATTTCCTAAGCACATTCTTTCTCAAACGTCGCATAACTTCCAAATAATATTCCGTATTCTTTATTTACCGTAGAACCATTTGGAATGAATTCCGAGTGCACAACACCATGATAATCAAAGAAAACGAGTAGCATGATTTTCACTTTTTGTATGGAGCTTTTTCAAGGGAGAAATACACTCAGAGGTTTTCCATTGCTTGCCCAGGGGCGAAGGCTATTAGAAAAAATTTTTCTTTCTATTTTCGCATGAAATAAATATTTTTCTGTTTTTCTGGCGAAAAACCGCAATGTGGCTTCTGGCATCGTGCATTTCCATTTCGACTCATATCCAAAACATGGGAAATTAATTAATTTCTGAAAACTTTCAAATTGTTTTCCTTTTTTGTTTTTTGTTTTACTGATTTCGGGAAGACTAGAATAGTGACAGTAATTCTCTTTCAGGATAAACCGCATTCATTGCTATTGTGGAATAACTAGCTCGAAGTAATTTAAAATTGTAAATTATAAGCAACGCCAAATACTCCAAACCCCAACAAACACAATAAGTCATAGTGTATCCCAACTGGTTTTACACATTTTATTACCCACTAGAGGGATAATAAATGAAATTTATAGTGCATAAATGTTTGCATTATGCTTGCTGTTATTGTTGTTGTTGCCAATTGTGGTTGGTGGTTGCGCTATTCTAATTACAGCTTTGAATAACTAAAGTTCAAAAGTTCTTCAACTCTGGTCAGACCATGAATGCGTAAAAGTTGAACAGTTAGATGGTTTGGCTGGTTGGTTGGTTGTTAGGTCACATCAAGTGGCAAAATTTGGGTCATTATTTGTCTGATGTTTACATCCAACGCGTGAATGGCACAAATTTGTGGTTAGACAGAATTAGCACAGAGCCATAATAGCGAAACCCTGCATACTTAATTGACGCCGTTAGCAAACTAAAGTTTGGCATCAAAAGTATTGAAAAAAGAAGTTACTAATTTATTTTTGGTAGCATTTGCACACGCACAACCAACCGGCGGTACGAGTGCATAAAATTTCAAAAGCGATGGTGTTGCATTCGCCTGTTACTCATACGCAACGGTGCCCATAAAACTGACTACATTTTCCCACAATTTATGCACTGCATTTTATTATGCCATTGTGTTTAACTATGCAACTGTGTTTTACTTCAGTACTACTACTGCCGCCGCAACAGGTTCGCATCAACTCGCTTTACTCACCCTCTCATCCTCTTGAGGCGTATTTGTTTCCACTGTCGTAGTAGTTTGCAATGAATTTTTATTAGTTAGACTGGTACTGCAAAACCACGAAATCAAAATTGACGTTGACCACAATAAAAAGTTAAACAGCTCTATAAATAGCGGCGACTTTATCACTGCGCTCTTGAAGTGCATTTGCAACATCCTCTTATTTCAAGCAAATTTGTGCGTGAGTATGTGTGCGCATGCTGTTGAAAAGTATGGAAAGTGTTGCTTGCTTCTAAAATTATTACATGGGGAGTGTGCATTGTGTTGCCACTAATGTTAGTGGCTTTGTATTTGTCATCATAATGGGGGTTAAGAAATTACTGAAATCGGTAGGGTAATCTTACGGGGGTAAGTTGATGCTGGCAAGCTGTAATCGCTTGGCGGTATATCAGCTTAATCAAAAAATTGTCGGGATAACCGCCACATTTGTCACATTTGTGGTTAAAATTCTTACCCAAAATTTTAGTTTTAAAAATAAACTTGACTTTGCAACAACGAGTTTGTAGTATATTACGTTTTGCGCTAAAAATGGAAACCTTAAAAATGTTAGAGAAATTGTGATGGTGGTGTTCAGCGATGAGGCCCATTTTTGGCTTAATGGCTACATGTTATTCAAGAACAGCCATAACATCCACTAAAAACAACCATTTGGTGCGGCCTATAGGCTGGAGGAATCATCGGCCCATATTTCTTTTAAGACGAGGCTGGCGCCAATGTAACAGTGAATGGCGAATGCTGTCGCGCCATGATAAGCGACTTTTTGATGCCGAATGCCGGAAATTGGAGCCCGTGAACTCCAAAACATTTAGTTCCAACAAGAAGCCACTACTTGCTATACAGCCCGTGAAACAATGGATTTATTACGTAGTCCTTTCGGTGACAGCCGGAACATGGTTGAAAAAATTTTAAGGAAAAAATTTTATTGGGTTGGGGAATAAGTTCGTAGCGTTTTTATATTTTCTTTTATTTTACAATAATTTGTTTGCTGTGTGACAAAAAGTAAGTATTCATTCAACAAAACTCTTTTTGCTCTACAAAATTATGTTAATTATATTTTTGAGTTATTTAATTTTTTATTAGTTTTGATGCTTAGAAATGGAATGGGTTGGGTACAATATGATTTTGGTTCAAAATTCTGTATTCAATATTCTGTATTCAAAAATCGGTAATGCAAAATTCTGTAATGTTAAAATTCTGTATTGCGGAACACTGTAATTTTAAATTTTGTAAATCAAAATTATGTATTGTCAAAATTCTTACATAAAGCAAATGTACATATGTTTGTATGTATTTATAGCTTCAGTAACAATGTGAATGAAATTCGAGCAACCGTGCTAAAAAATATTGTAGAATAATTGCAATATTTTCTGTATATTTCGTTCAAATACCTAACTGTTTTAATCAATTCCCATTCTTTCATTGTATACCAAAATACCCACCAAAATTTTTGGTCAGTGCACGATGAGTCCAATATCACTTTCCCCAGAACGCAAAACAGTATTGAGGCTTGGCATCGACGGCTAAAAGTTATTGTTGGGAAACGAAACTCAGGGTTGTACAAACTAATTAATGATCTAAAAGCCTAGCTGGTTTGTGCGAAAGCACAACTAGCTAAAATTCAAAATTGTCACAAAATTAGTCAAACGAAGAAGGCTGTAAAAGCAAACAATAGAATTAAAAGAATAACAAAAAAAAAAGGCTTATATAATATTACGGCATGTTTCTTTTCTAAAGCGAATTGCTAAAAATTTAATAATATAATAATTGTTTCGCCATTATAATGTAATAACTTTTGTTTTGAATGAATTTTTGAATTTTTCTTTAATTGACGTATGTATATATACCATTGTTTCTAAAAAATCAGAATTCCATTATTCATAAAATAAATGTGCTATTCAGGTAAGCGTGCTTATCAGGTTATCTGCTTATTTGGTTATATTTTTACAGCATTTTGATCGAAAATAATTTTAATTCCAGAATTTTAATACACAGAATTTCAGTTCTCCATCATTTTGATTATACAGAATTTTAAATACAGAATATTGAACCAAAAGAATTTAGGCTGGACAGAATTTTTTTTTTGATTTTTACAGAATTTTCATCCAAAAGAATTTTGAAAAGCAGAATTTAGTACCTCTCCCAAATGGAATACCCAGGAGGCAAAAATCAACGTTTTGGATGCGTATGGAAAAGGTGACATAGGCGGGTCTACAGTACGGAAATGATTTGCAAAGTTCAAAAATGGCGACTTTGACGTGGAGTGGGCGGCTTCAGGAGATACGCCAAGCCGAGATGCAAGCCGGGTCATCATCAAAAGAAGGCTATGATATGTGTTTGGTGGAACTGGAAGAACATGTGTACTGGAAAATGCTCGAAAATAATGGCACGGTCAACAAGTAGCCCCACATTGTCCAACTACACCACGTTAATGAGGCTATTCGACTGAAAAGACCTGGTCGACCATACTCCTTCACGACAGCACCAGGCCCCATATTGCACAAATCGTCAAAGCCGCACTCCAAAAGCTCGCATGGGAAGTCCTTCAACACCTTGCACCGACCGATTACCATCCTTTCCACTCCCTGTGAAACCATATGAAGGGCGTTGCCTTCGATAACAAAGAGGCCCTTAAACACTGGCTCAACAACTGCCTTGACACCACAGGGGATTTCTGGCGAAACGACATCAAAAAATTGGTCGAGAGGTGGGAAGAGGTTGTAAACAGCAACAGCGAATATATAATTGTTTAACTTATTGATATAATTATTGTTTTTTGTTCAAATAAAAGTCTTCGGTAAAAGCGCTACGAACTTATTCCCCAACGCAATATATATTTGTTAACAATTTTTGGGTAAATTTGTTATTTGTTATTTTGGAAAAACACTCAGTTTCTGGTTATATATCGACTTGTAAGAGGACTCAATATGTCAGTACATATGTTAAGGCATCGCTGGCGTGGTATTTTGCACTGATTTGCTGCACGTATTTAAATATAACTCAAATGGAGAATCGATTATGAAACTTGCAATTAAATTTTTCCGTTTATTAAAAGAAAAATAAGCTTTTAAAAGGTGCTTTATTATTTATATTCTTTTTTCTACATCGGTTCTACTTATATAGTTTAGGCCACCCAATTATTTAGACTCATGCTTCCTCAATAGTCAATAGCTGTTGACTAACCTGCTCGGAGAGCTCATCTTCAAGGGATGAACTGGTTTAGAAGTGGGATACCCCGCAAATACCCTTTGCATATAACCACACCGCAGATATAACACCCAATCAGTTTTGATGGAATTGGAATACGCCAATGTGTGCAAATTTATCAGATTTGTGCATAGATATGTAAAATTGCACATGTATCTGCACAGTCATTTAAATGAGCATTATCCGCAATCACCGCCCCAAAAGATGATGTGCATTGTTTGAATGAAATTTTTATCAACTACAGACAGACGAAATAGCCGACCTGCAGCTGCAAATCAAAGTTAATTCATACATGCGTACGAGTATTTATATAGCATACTGTAAAGGTTTGGATTTTTTTAGAGAAAGACCTTTAGGTTTGTATATGTGCGATGGCATACGTCTATTTACGTTTGTGTTTTTCATGACAATATTAAACGTAATTATTTTTTAATGAACAAAATTATGGGTGGGTGGTAATGAAATGAGACTAGAGAAGAATTATTACTTAATTAGTGTAAATGTCTGTTTCTGAAAGTTCATAAAAAAATGATTACATTTGAAAGCACTTATTATAGATAAAGTGTACGGAAATAGGTCATTTGAAAAATTGTATTGTATTTTTTGTGCATAAGAACACCCGCCGTAGGCAACCATTCGCATGGTGCGTGACTACCATTCGGAAGTGCGTATGTTCGAATCACCGTGCATGAAAATCAAAATTATAGAAAACGTCGCGTATAGCGGTCGCCTCTCGGCAAGCAATGGCCAACCTCCGAGTGTATTTTTGTCCTGGAAAAGCTCCTCATAAAAAATATCTGCCGTTCGGAGTCGGTTTGAAACTGTAGGTGCCTCCATGTGCGGAACGACATCAACACGCACACCACAAATAGGAGGAGGAGCTCAGCGATTTTTTTTAAATAAGATAACTAATAAAGACTTAACACACATAAAATTGGTGAAATGGAATACGGGTTTCAAATTCCATATCAGTCAAAACTAAGATACGAATTTCTAGTTCCAATGTGAAAGCGGTGTTGCTATATGACTGCGAATCCTGGCCGCTCACATCCGAGCTTATTCGAAGGCTGCAAACATTTGTCAACGTCTGTTTGCGCAAAATTTTGAAAACCTGGTAGCCTCGTGTTCCTTCAAATCACGAGTTACTTAATCCGATCAACGAATTTTCAATCGAGCTCATCATCAAACGCAGACGGTTTGGCTGGATAAGCCACATTTTGCGCAAAAATGCCGGCACAGTATATATGGCTGCTCTGTGATGGAATCCGCAAGGTGTTAGCAACCGTAGAAGACCATAAACCTCCTGCCGCCGCATGTGGATAAGGACTTATTAAACTCAAATACAACCTGGAATACTTTAAAACAACTTGTTCACAAACGCGATTCATGTAGTTTGGCGGCGACAACCCCGGATGAATGTGCGGATGCGTTATCGTGGTTAACGTCACTGCAGTATTGTCCAGTGTGTGTTCTTCCTTTTTCTAAAAAATCCCACGGTCTGTCTTCGCCTTCTTTGGAGAAGTTCAATGATGAATCCAGGTTCCATCAACGGTGTCAACTCGACACAAAAATTTCTTCGGATCTCACTTAAATTGCTCCAAACACTGCTTATTGTCCACCATGAACAATCGCGGCACCCAACGGATCAACAATTTTTTCATCGCCAACTTATTATGTAAAATATTAATTGCCGTTCCCTGGGACACACCTATGGCTTCTGTTAATACGTGCACCTTCGTTCGTCCCTCAGTGAGAATCTTGGCGTGGATTTTTTGAATGATTTCATCGGTAACCTGCCGGGCGTTCTGGTCGCGCTTTATCAAAAACGGATGTTCGCTCACGTTGAAATTCGTTGAACCAAAATCAGACTGTGGTCATAGATGGCGAAGCGACCCAATAGACAACATCCAACTTTGCTTTTACCTCCTTGAATTTTTTCCTATCCAAAAACCGAACAATATTGCACTTTTTCTATCTTAGCGAAAATCACGAAAGACGTCTTTCTCGAATAGCTGCCACACTTAAACTAACTTATCAATCAGTCTGAAATTTGTTTTGCCGTCGTTTGATAGAGCACACAATGCGAGCACTAACTTCTCGCAGGAACGCCCTCTGTCATCAAACACGGGTACTTATTGAACCGCCCTCGTATAAACATATATGAGGGTTTTTGTAAATTTGTAGAATTTTTACATAGAATTGTTTTTCGCATGGGCGGTCTTCGGTTACGCTTCAAAAAAATAACCCTCATCAGTCCAACTCCAGCTACGCTAACCAAAGTATTTTTGCGTAGAACTCCTTTCCAGGTTAAAACCAAAATTTAAAACATCGTTTGCGTCTGTGTAGTAGGATACACAAAAACCTCCATCCTATCATCAACACTGAACTGAAATACTTCATTTTTGTTCATATTTTTATTTTGATTTGCAGGCATCCGGCAACACTTTACTATTGGCAATTCCAGTGAATTGTTATGCTCGTTAAAAATTGGAAAGCAATGATATTGGCAAATGAATTTGCATTTAATTTTCATTGAAATATTTCGAGTACAAGTATAAAAATAAGTAAAAACAATATAATGAAGTTCCCGAGGCCACTTTGAAGGCAAATAATTGCAAAACTATTATTTCTGGAACTGAACTGGCAACAACGCGGACTACTCCGAGCGTTTATCACCCGCACAAACGCAGCAATTCCAGGACCGCAGGAAAAACTCAGGAAAAATAGCCTAAAGTGTACCTAAGATATATATAAGGTATAGCTCTCTCTCTCCTTTTCCTCAACGTTATATCTTTTTTCTCTCTCGCGGAACGAAAATGCCCAAAACATTGCATGGCCTTGAAATTTTACTCTCCATTCTCGCTCGTCCATGGATGCCTAAGAAGTTTCACTTCAAAAACACAAGAAATTATTTATTATTCAACCAGTTTGCATTCTTCATTTAAATATTTAAGAAACCGTTGACGAACATTCTCCGCTTTACATGTTAGCGGGTAGTAGAATATATCCGACAGAAAAGGTGCTAAAGTAGTAAACATCAAAATGTTGCCGAAAATAATTTTGCCCGCCTGGCCGCGAATGAGACATACAAAGAGAATTTCCAGTGTCTCCTTTCCAGATGTCTCCGTGTGTAAATCGGCACTAATATAGTTTCATTAAATAAGTAATTATACTTTGCCTGAAGTTGCCCATGCCACATTATGTCACCCGAAATGATTTCAGTACTTTTGTTTTAGCCCTGTGCCCTAATCGGAGTTAAAAGACAATATATATATACATACAAGGTGAAGTCCAAAATAAACAAGACTGAGCTAAAAAATAAACGTCAGGGGATTTGTTCTGATAACTTCGAGTTTATTTATTTAAAATAGTCCCCTACGGCCTCGATACACTATTTTGCGCAACAAACGCTTCAAAACGCCAAGATAGAAAATTGCATTGACGCTTTGGCCCGTTGGCACAAACTCTTTGTGGACAATTCCCTTGGAATCGTAAAAACAAATGAGCACGCGATTTTTTGGGTGGTAGCTTTTCTGGGGCCTTCCATTCGGTACTTAGTTCAGGTTCACGGTGATGACCAGTCACAATATTGTAAAGGAAGTTCTCGTCTTTTCTCGCCTCTTTAATGAGGTCTTTCGAATGTTGAATTCTGAGCAATTTTTGGTCATCATTTAACTTGTGCGGAATGAAATGTGCACAGACCTTTCGTAAGCACAAATGATCAGTTAAAATGCGATAAGTCGATGTTTTTAAGAAATTCATTTCCGATTGCATGAATTTCAGCGATGATTTCAGTTCATTTTTGATTAATTTACGAACAGTTTCAATGGAGTTTTGAGTGATTACTGATTTTGGGTGGACCGTATGTTCATTGTCATTTATGTCCTCACAACCATCTCTGAAACGTGTAAACCACTCATGAACTCTGGCACGAGATAGACAATCATCGTCATAAACTTCAATCATTTCACCAATTCAAATATTTCGGTAAACGTTTTACCGATTTTAAAACAAAATTTGATATTAGCTCTTTGTTCTAAACTAATTTTTATACCGATGACATAAACATACAGACAATTTACACCGAATGTCACCAAACTTACACTGGATGTAATTTCAACACACTAAGTCCTTAGTCATACGGCGGCCGCCGTAGCCGAATGGGTTGGTGCGTGATTACCATTCGGAATTCACAGAGAGATCGTTAGTTCGAATCTCGGTGAAAGCAAAATTAATAAAAACATTTTTCTAATAGCGGTCGCCCCTCGGCAGGCAATGGCAAACCTCCGAGTGTATTTCTGCCTTGAAAAAGCGCCTCATAAAAATATCTGCCGTTCGGAGTCCGCTTGAAACTGTAGGTCCCTCCATTTGTGGAACAACATCAACACGCACACCACAAATAGGAGGAGGAGCTCGGCCAAGCACCTAACAGAAGTGTACGCGTCAGTTATTTATTTTTTTTATTTTTAAGTCATTAGAAAGATGGCGCCATTTTTATGACGCCTGTCTTGTTTATTCTGGACGTTACCTTGTACCCCAAAGATTTACCATAAAAACACCATCGAAAGTAAAGAAATACCTGACACAATGTACATTCTGTTAGTCACTTAGGACCAATTAGGGTCTCTCGTCACAATAATAACATAAAGCATTAGATCAGGAAATCCACTTAAATGGTATGGAATTCATAACAAATGAGTGGTAGAAAAATTAATGTGAGAGTTGGTCTAAATAATGAAGCAGATACACTTTAAACATACACAAAAAAATCTATAAATTCAAACACAGGCATCTATTTGACAGACACGATGTTAACAGTTCACAGTTGACAGTTGAATGTCGTCAAATAACCGCAAATATTACAGACACATAGACATACAAAAACATGCATTTGTAGGTTTCTTGCGACACCCGTATACCACAAACGCCCCCATGTCTACAACTTGTTACACTAAATATTTGTGTTGGAAACTTAGAAAACGATGGCATGCGACAAACTTGTAATCTCCTCGCCTAGACCGCCTTAAGTGCCCAGACATAATTTTGTTGCAAGTCATATTCAACTGTTACAAATTGACAGCCGCTATGCCAAGACTGACACAGTGGAATGGGCGCTTAGAGAGTTTCTATTCGTGCCATAATGCTTCCACGTATTTTGAAACTGGCAGGGAGTCACTGCAGGAAAAACTGAAAGGAAGTGAAGAAAATGTCAGCTTAATATAACAACAAAAACCAAGAACAGGAACCATTGTCAGTTTTGAAACATTTCGGTAGTCATTTATTTTTATTTATTTATTTATTTGTGGGGGTATTTAAAGTCTATATGCTTGTCTAAATACCTCGATTGATGTATTGGAAGCCAATATTACTAAAGTTATTCACGAGATACCGACCGAAGTCCTCCAGCAAGTCATTCAATATTGGTGTTCACGGATGGCGGCATTACGGCACAGTGGCGGCTAATATTTGAAAAGAATTATCTATAAAAAATAAATGTCATGAATGGTTCTACACCACAATTTTAAAAATTGCCCAATCAATTTCAATCGATACCTCTAAATTGACCACCCTTTACCATAATATATTCTAATGGAAGTTCTAGAACTCTCAGCTCTTAACAAGCATGTACCGTTCCAAGCGAGGAGGGCTATCCTAAGAAAAATCAAAACTACCATTGACTTAGGCGATTCTGAAAATTGCTGGAAATTTGATATTCTTGCTGAACTACCATAACTCATGGGAATTCGATATAAATGATACAGGATGCTACCGATGTTTAGTTTTGCAAACGCTTCAACACTGAGCTGGGTAAGATAAAGCAGAACACGAGGATATGGTGCACCGACGGATGCCTCATTGAGGAAGATGCAGGGTACGGTGTCTGCGACCAGAGAAAAGATACTCGGAAGTGCTGGGCAAGAATACAAATATGTTTCAAGTCGGGCTCACTTTCATCTTGGACGCAACTATTATAACAGAAGCAATGCTATCCTTACTGATGACCAGCAAGCAATCAAAGTTCTTAACCCTTTCCAGGTTCTATCAAAACTGGTGCTGGAATGACTTGGTAAGCGGAATATCTTAGGCGAGAACAACCAGGTGCGTATTCTATGGATTACAGGGAATATAGAAATTACTGGGAACGAAATGGCAGCTACTTAGCCAGGAAATGTGGGGTCGTTCCATTTGTAGGGCCAGAGCCATTTGTGGTGTAGTAAATGGTAAATTCTCACCTCTTATTCAGAAAGTAGAGCAAAGGCAAAGAAGATCCTACTGGGACAACCTGCCGGATTTATCGCACTCAAAATCAATGATCTGCTTTGAACTATAGCGATTTAAAAATTATATGGAATTAAATAAGAATAATTTTAGAATCGTCGCAGGTGTTCTAACAGGGCATTGTAAATTGAAAAAAAAAAAAACATTAGGATGGTGGAAAACATTAAGACGCATATCATAAATAGGAGGAGCAGCTCGGCCAAACACGCAAAAAGAGGGAGAAAATTATATAAATGAGGTTCTGTAGGGAGGAATAGGAAACTACCAAACTGGGAAATATAAAACTCAATAAAATAGACAAATAATAAAATTGATTGAAGAAATTGGGCTGAAATAAATATTTTGAATCCCTGAAGGGGGCACAATAGATCTTTCAGGTCGCAGTACCAAATGGGGGAACCATTTCGGCAACGTTGGCTGCGTCATATCGTCCGAGAGTATTCGAGCGCGACCAGCTGCTGGTAGCAGAGGAAGGGGAAGACCTCCTCTTCGTTGGAAAGATCAGGTGTGTCCAACTGGCGCCGTTTAGCACGAGAAGAGATAGGCGCGTTTTATTAAACTAAAATCGCGTAAGCATTTATCGCGCCAATCAAGAATGAGAAAAATTAAATATAAGCAGCAGCGATAGCCAGCCTTCGGTTCTAATAGAGACACTATCAAATGCTCGAAGCTTAGATTGGGCATAAAATGAAGATTTAATTTGCACTTTAAAACACGTAACAACATATGATACAATTTTTTAAAGAAAAAAACAAACAATTTTTGTTTTTAGTTGACATCTGATTATTTTAATCTACAATACATCATATTACAAGGCAATTCCAATACTTTAAAAATTAAAAAAATACGCCAACGCCGTTAAAAAAGTACTTTATAATTAATATGTTCCCAATCATAATTTGCATGTTACCCATACCTCAATACGTAATTAATTTCCACTACTGTTTATGATTTGCGCTTTAAAATATAGGTGGCAACGCCATACACAAATAATGTTAACTAAAGCTTTGTTCATTCATTCGATCACATTTTATTTGACACCCAAATCCGATCCCTTAACTAAATTTTGTTATTAATTTAGATTTTTATTATATTAGGTGGCAACGGCTGTTAAAAATATTTTCAGATTAAAGCTGTTTTTACCTTAACATTGTATACTATATATTTTTTTACTATTCTAGTTTTAAAAAGTTTTTATTAATTTCCGAAAAACAGGTGGCAACACCAAAAAAAAATTTGTTAGTTAAGCTTGCTTAAATATCATTCACTCGATACCAATATCTTAATATTTAACCAAAATGTATGGTAAATTGCTATTTTCGTAATAAAAATCAAGTGGCAACGATATAAAAAAAAAAAAAAACATTTTCAGAATATATATTTCTTACCTCTATACCTTACTACCAACGCTATAATGATTATGTATATTTTTAGTAAATTATATATACAAATACAATATATAATTGGCGCTTACACCCTTTTTGGGCATTTGGCCAGGCTTCTCCTATTTGTGGTGTGCGTCTTGATGTTGTTACAGAAATTTTTAATAAATTTCTTGTTTTTAATACACACATATGGCAACACTCTCGAAAACCATACATGACCTACAGGATTTTTAACGGTTTAAAGGTCTTAAAATCGGGGCAATAATTTTTGGATATCTTCTCTTAAGCGCACACCTAAGGGACTGAAAAAAGTGCCCGCTTATGGGAGGTGACCCTTTGGAAGAAGTATACTGTGTATAAAAATAATACTAGAACTTATCGGTAGAAATAAGTACTTGTAGGGCATCGAAGGATAAGTAACATAAAATATTGGGTGGGGGAATAAGTTCGTAGCGTTTTTACCGAAGGCTTTTGTTTAAACAAAAAACAATCATTATAGAAATAAGTGAATCAATTATACATTCGATGTTACCGTTTACAACCTTTTCCAATTTCTCGACCAATTTTTTGATGTCGTTTCGCCAAAAATCGCCTGTTGTGTCAAGAAAGTTGTTGAGCCAGTGTTTAAGGACCTCTTTGTTATCGAAGGTAACGCCCTTTATATGGTTTTACAGGGAGTGGAAAAGATGGTAATCGGTCGGGGTAAGGTCCGGAGTATACAGTGAATGCTGAAGGACCACACATTCGAGCTCTTGGAGTTCGGCTTTGACGACTTGTGCAACATGGGACAACTGGAGTTGTCGCGAGGAAGTATGGTTTGACCATATCGATCAGGTCTTTTCAGTCGAACAGCCTCATTCACGTGGTGTAGCTGGGCAATGTAGGGCTCCTTGTTTACCGTGGCATTCTTTTCGAGCATTTCCCAGTGCACCTTGCCCTCCCAGCCCCATCAAATACATATCATGATCTTCTTTGGATGCAGACTCGTTTTGACTCTCGGCTTTGACGTAGCTCCTAAAGTCACCCACCCATGTTTTTGTTTCATATTGATATATAGACACCATTTCTAAACTCCCGTTATGTTTCGATGCCCGTGCTCGATGCCGGCGAAATGCTGAGAAACAATTTGAAGGCGACTTTCTTGGTTTTTTTCGTTGAGCTCGTGAGGCCCCCAGGCTCCCTAGTTCTAAATTTTTCCGTAAATCACAAATGTGATTGATAATTGTTCTATGATCTCAGTTCATTTGTTCCGTCAATTCACGACTGGTTTGGCAACCATTCACCTGCAAACCCGATTTGAGACGCTCTTCATAGAATTCAGAAGACCTTCCACTGCGGCACGTGTCACCGAGGTCAAAGTCGCCATTTGTGAACTTTGTAAACCATTTCAGCGCTGTAGATTCGCCCATGACACCTTCTCCATACAAGTCGCAAATGTCTCGGACTGCTTCAGCAGCTTTTTGACCTCGGTGAAAAGCAAATCAGAGCAGGTGTCGAAAACGTCGATTTTTGCCTCCAGGTATTCCATTGTTAAGCTTCAAAACTAATAAAAAATTAAATATTTCAAAAATACAATTAACATAGTTTTGTAGAGCAGAAAGAGTTCTTTCGAATGAAAACTTACCCTTTGCCAAACAGCATACAAATCGTTGTAAAATAAAAGGAAATATCAAAACGCTATGAATTTATGCCCCAACGGAATAGTTAAGCTTCTAAGTCCCCCATCATCATATTAGTTTGATACTTGTGGTTTTCCCTACAGGGATGATTCGTGAGCAGATATTATAAATAGATGTTTGTATGTGTGTCTACATGTGGTTATCAGTTGATTGAGTTCAATGAATTTTATATGAAATCACTAGGGGATGAGTTTTTTACAATTTACAATTTAATTACATACGCCGTCAATGTGACAGATGACTTGCGGAGTAAAAAACGCAATGCACTTAGCATTCAAGGAGGCGATTAAAAGTTGTGGTGGGCAACTTGTACACCAAATTTAAAAATTGTTGGGATGTGTGGACACGCGTTTGCGAAGTAATTCAGCATACACAGGAGAGCTCATTTTATTTCTAATGTATAAATTAAAGTCTTCCAAATTTAGTTAGTTCGAGTGTGATTTTGAATGGTGACCTCTTCAAGTATATTTCCAGACTAATGCAGTTTATAAATTGAAAATTATTCATTGGCAAGTGGAAGGTTGCTCGTGGCCGCTCCAAAATGATATTATTTATTCTATGTGTGTTGTTAAAATTGGCGTATCCATCGTTTGTTTGGCTGTGCTTCTCCTTAAATTTGTTTTAATTTGCGCTGTTAGCATACAAATGGAGGGATTCACAATTTGTGAGTCACCACCTCAGAACGATAGCTTTTTCAGAGCCAAATTTGCCACTAAGGTTTGTCATTGCCTGTTAAGGGCCGACAGCTATTAGGCAACATTGTTTATATATTTAGTTGTTTCACGCTTGCGATTAATCGAATGGTAGTCACACATAAACTCAACCCGGTATCAGTGCTCAATCGCAAATGAATCAAAAGGAAGCCTAATTTTAGTATGACAAACAATTATAGGTATGTAAGCCCATTGGCGGTTCTACGCTCAGGCAGCAAAATTAAGTGGTACTTCGCCAAATCAGTAGGAAATTCAAAAGTGTCCAAAGTTCTTGTCCCAACTACACAACTTGTACCTAATTGCGATGTTGCTACCATTACAATTGCCTGCTCAAAGCGGAAATTACACCTAACAAAAACTTTGTATTCCCCCAATCATTCCATAGCCTCCGATATTCGCCATTGCTGGTGGAGTGGCACAACGCACATATTCTTACAGTGACAAGCGTTGCTTTTGACAGGTGGCTGTTTAGTACCAGAAGTTTTGCTAATTAATCTTCATTTTTCCCGAAGTTAAGCCAGAAAATTAATTAGCTATAAGTGTATTCTGATTCATTAGCAAATGAAATCAATTGAAGTTGACATGGCCACAAAATGATACGGAAAAATGTTTGTATCACCAGTCCATTATCAAGATTTCTGTTACCAGTCACATGAACACAATGAACCAAATGGTATGTTTCTTTGCTCGCCCGCGTGTGTTCAAAATTGTATATTTTACTATGATAGAAAGAAGAATGCGCCCATCAGAGAGTGCGTGACGTCGCATTGGCGCAGTTGCATGAGAGAGATATGAAAATGACAACAAGAAGGCAAGAAGAAGAAGAAATTACACGAATAAATTGCACAAGTGAGGTTGCACACACACAGCGATTCTACCGAATTCGCTGAGAGCAAGGTAGCCGTACCCCGAATGGCGCCTCCTATTATTCACTCTGTTTTTTCTAATAGTGACCGCCCTCGGTAGGCAATGGCAAACCTCCGAGTGTATTTCTGCCATGAAAAAGCTTTTCATAGAAAATATCTGCCGTTCGGAGTCGGCTTGAAACTGTAGGTCCCTCCATTTGTGGAACAACATCAAGACGCACACCACAAATAGGAGGAGGAGCTCGGCCATATATATACATATATATATATATCGTGGTCACCGGGTACCCGGCAGAAGACATCTGTCGTATTCACACACTCGTTCAATCAGCCGTTGTGCAGATGGTAGCGAAGTAAAATGAGCGGGAACTGCATTGATTTTTTTCGTATATCGTCAACACCATATGAGTTTTTTCATGAGTAAACGGCTGGCATGACCCCAGTGACATCAGCCATTCAGCAGATTCATTCAAATTCGCTGCCGAATTCGTTGAAATTCGGTGGGAATTCGAACCGATCTTGGTCCCAGCGGGTGAGTTTGTGAAAACTGTCAATTTGAGGATGGATCTGTACAATGGTAAACTTTTGCATTAAGACTGATAAAACTGACAAGACTTGGCCATGCGAAGCACAATTGTGAGAGTAATTTCGGCTACTACGTCATAGGCGGCTTGACAGCACAATCATGCCAGCTCATTTCACTCAGTCATTGTTCAGACGGCAACGAAGTAATAAAAGCATTGGTGTTGATTTTTTTCTTGCATGGCCAACACCATCTCAGTTTTTGCCGACCTCTGTTGTAAACAAACCGCTGTCATCGCCATTATTACGTCGGTAAATCAGCTGATCGTTCAAATTTCTTGAGACCCGTTAAACGGTTTGTTATGGGGCACACCCCTGTATTCTTTGCAACGTAGTTTTGTGTAAGAAGAACAGGAGTAAAAATAATAATAAACAACAATAAATAACTTTGACTTTGTTTTCCAGTGCTTCTGGATTGTTTACGCTCTACTGAAAGAGCATTTCATTCTTACGCACTTTTGGCGGAAACTTGTTCGAAAATGAAGACAACAGACTTAAAATAGTGAGCAAAGACTCTCTATTTGCGTTGTAATAAATGGATCTTAAAACGGGTGTATCACCATTTAAAGTTTTAGTGATTATCACTAGGGTTGGACATTTTGCATTACCACTAAAAAAGAGATCATTCTCACCAAGTCTTCAGTGTTTTAACTATTCGCAACAACAATCAGATTAGGTGAACGTCGGTCAATGGTCTCCTATTTTGACGATTGTTCAATAATGGCGTGCGGCAGCGACAGATGAAAGAGGTGCAGCTAATCTGCAGTTAAAGGTGAAAGTCAATGACACACCAATACCGACCGTTAACAGCCCCAAAAATTTGGGTGTCATCCTGTCCAACTCGACCTCTCCCTGACCGGACTCCTGTTCCTTGGTGGAATCGAGAGCCCCATATGTTGAGGCGTGAGTCAAGAAAACTTCTAAGCCAGGCCCTCAAGACTAACCTTGTCGAGGACTGGGAGCGATATCGTAATGTTCCGAATGTTCAGAAGAACTACAAGAGGCTTATTCGGGAATCGAAAAGAGAGTCCTATAGGGAGTTCTGCAGCGGTATTGAATCTCTGAGTGAGACTGCGAAATTGGTTGGGATTCTGAAAAGGGAGCCAACTGCAAAGCTGGGGTCACTTAGGAAATCTGATGGCTCCTTCACGGAGAGGCAAAGTGAGACACTCAACTTGCTGATGGAATCTCACTTTACAGGGAAATAGATACGCGTCAACCGGAAACAACCCTTATTGATAGAGGCGGTTGTCAGAGCTGCTACACCTTCGCGGCATAACTGGTAGGTTGCCAGATTTTTGGTGAACGAGGCCTCCATTTGATGTGCCATCAAATCCTTTGGCCAGGATCAGATGGCAAATATCCTCTCATGCTAAAGAAGGAGTCAGAGTTCGTGACAGCAGCCTTGAAGAAAATCTTCTCGGCATGCCTGACACTGGTCTATATACCACACTCTTGGAGCATGGTGAGGGTCGCCTTGATCCTAGAGATGACTACACCAGCCCCAAAAGCTTTCGACCCATCAGCATGACTTCTTTCATGCTGAAAAGTCTCGAACGACTGGTGGAATTGCGCATACGTCAGAAGCCGCTGAAGGCTCACCCTCTGTCTCCATTTCAGCATGCCTATCAACGTGGAAAATCCTACGAGTTGGCACTGCAAAACCTTGTTGCTAGGGTAGAGCTAGTAATCAACAGGAGGGACTACGATATGGGCATGGTTTTAGATAAAAAGGGGGCGTTTGATAATGCCACTTTTGACAGTACATATGTGTATGTGCTCTGCTAGTAGACACGGCGTAGATCGGGTGCTAGTGAATTGGATTCATTCGATGCTGGCCCAAAGAATCTTCTCGGTGCGAGCAGAGGAATTAATAGAGGTTGCCCCCAAGGCGGTGAGCTGCCTCCATTGCTCTGGTGCATGGTGATCGATCCTCTGCTCACCACCTTAAAAGACTCGGGAGTCTACGCACAAGTAGACGATGTTGTCTGATTTGTAAGAGGCCCTTCGATTATGAACATATGCAGGAAAGTGCAGAAAACTAGGGATATGATTGACACTTGGTGCTGTGCGAATGGGCTATCGGCAAATCCCACCAAGACTGGTATTGTTCACTTCACCAGAAGGAGGAAGCTTGATGGACTCGTTCTGCCTAAGCTAAAAGGAGTCACAACCCAGCTATCCAAGGAAATTAAATATCTGGGAATAGTCCTCGATAGTAAACTCCTCTGGAAATCACACGTGGAAGCAAAGACATCCAAAGTACTGACAGCCTTCTGGCAGTGCAAGGGCGTTTTTGGAAAATCGTGGGGTCTTTCTCCTAGCAAGGTCCTATGGATCTACACGGCTATGATAAGACCTATTATCACCTATGCATCAGTGGTCTGGATGAGTAGACTCTCTCCCGTGGGAGTCAGGAGAACCTTATCGAGACTACAACACACTGTGGCCATCTGTTGCACCGGAGCTTTTCCGACTACTTCAGGCACGGTATTAGATGCTCTGATTAGTCTACCACCACTTGATGTTTTCATCCTCGCTGAAACACAATGGGAATTGGTACGGTCCATGTCCGGCATTGGAGTAGGCATGAACTTCGATCCAACGATCCTTGCCATTTCTCTTGAATCCATGCCATCCAGAGTCGGGCTTGACAAGAGATACAGTGTGGTGCTGCCAGAGGCTCAACTGTGGTCAAACTCCGGCCTGGAGAACACTTTTTTCCCATTTCCACGGATGGCTCCCGGACCGAGCACAGTTCCGGCTCTGGGGTTTACATGGAATCCAGCGGGACAAAACTGCACTTTATTCTTGGGATGCATGCATCTGTGTTTCAAGTGGAGGTTATGCCGTTCAAGAAGCGATGAACTTTGTTGTGGAAAATAGATGGAGAGGCAGATCTATATGTGTCTGTAGCGACAGCCAAGCTGCGCTCATGGCCTTAGATAGGGCCCGCCATCTATCGTTACGGATTTGAACTAGGTATTATTTGAAGAATGGTAACACTTAGCTGTCATCTGATTTGACAGAAAATTTTTTTATTCTTCCGCTGAACGAAAATGGTTGTGTATACGCTCAAAGGACCGACCACCCAATGCGTTTTCGCTTCGCTTCATGGGCTTGGGATCGACTTGAAGAAGATGAAGACTTTTACCGAAAAATCATCTTTTCGGATGAAGCTCATTTCCATCTCGGCGGGTATGTTAACAAGCAAAATTGCCGCATTTGGGGCTCAGAAAACCCGCTCGCACTCGAAGAAAAGCCGATGCATTCACAACGAGTCACTGTTTGGTGTGGATTTTTGTCGAGAGGCATTATTGGTCCATTTTTCTTCGAAAATGAGTGAGGAGCGGTCGTAACCGTCAATGGAGAGCGTTACCGGGCCATGTTGAACGAATTTTTGTTCCAAGAAATTGAAGAGGACGGTATTGGTGGCATTTGGTTCCAACAAGATGGCGCTACTTGCCACACAGCGAATGATACGATCAATCTTTTGCGCACTGTCTACAAAAATAGGAAACACTACAACACCATTTCCGATACATCGATAAAGAAGCAAACTAAACTACACTCATCGCATTCAAGCGAGACCTTTGTTAACACTTTTTACCGTTACCTAGTCTACATACGTGCACATACAAGTGTATTTGCTTAACTTTGAGTTGACAAGTAATTTCCGCATGCACGTATTACGAGCATACAGCTGATAATTTAACTTTTTTACGTACAACGACATTTGCGCCTCTTCCACACACCTACATACATACATAGCTATAGTACTTATGTGTGGGTTAGGCAAAAGTTTGGCAACAAAAGGAAATGTGTTCCCAAGAGGAGTATTATTTCATTCATTGCTCAGAAATAGCAGTGGGGTTGGTTATCCGCGCATGCACTGAAATGCTGAGCACAGTTGATGGTGGGGAAATTTGAGGGGCAACAAAGGCTGCATATAGTGGGATCAGTTGAGCAGCTGTTATTTAATATGCGCAATGCATGGGTATGTGTGGTGAAGAGGAGAGTGTTGGTTTTGTAAAGGCTTGTTTGTGTTGGAAGTTGATATGAACTTTAAGTAGAGTAAATTTGTTGAGTCAATTTTGGTTGTTGGTAATACTTGTAGTTTGATGGTATGCTTTGTTGAGGTGCCTAAGGAAGTTTGGGTTCCTCGAATTATGATAATAATAGAAATTTTAAATAAAAACCAATAAAAAATAGAAATCTAGAAGTGAGTCCAACGTGGTTTAATTACATTTATTAAATTTATTTTGATTACACATTTTTCTTGGAATTTACTTGCCGCATTCCTGCGATTTGTTTTCATGTACACTCTGTTGAAAAATTATTAATACACTACTATTTGTTTTATAAAAATATAGTTTGCACCACAAAAACAAAAAACAAATATGTAAAGTAAAGTTTTAAACTTTGTAAAAATTCCATAAAAACTTTCACCACATAACTAGAATTTTTAGAATTTTTCTGGGCATGCAGTTCTCCAGCATATTAAGTTTTAGTATAGCAAAGAATTATCGTTGAGTTTTGAATTTTTTTTCCATACAAATTACATATTTCAATTTTTGTGTATGGAACAAAACGCCTAGTACTGTAAAATGGATATAAGACAAATTTCTGTTATTGGTTATCTAAAGGACAAAGCCACTATTCAAACATCAACAGCCACTTCAGTGCCCCAAAGCGACGGTTTGATGCGCATTGCTAAGCAATAAAATAATTGGCATATTTTGTTGTCTGTTTGTGAATGTTAGAAAACAGATTGCAATAAATAAATATAGCTAAAAACAAAATATTTCTTTGAAAATGGACGAGGCTGAACAATTTTTGTGGACGGCGAGCGATTAATTTCTGCTGATAATGAGGGAATACCCTTCCCTCAGTACAAACACACGACCACAGATACTATGGCGATACTGCGTTATTTCTTCTCTAACAAACTACCGTTTTAGTGACTTATTCTGGCCATTCAGATCACCCGATTTCACTCTATGGACTTTCTTCGATAGGATTACCTCAAATATAAGTAAACTAAACAAACCCTGCGACCATCTCAACAATGACATTCATGACTTGTGCGCTAAAGTAAACGATTACCTCACCTGTCTTTCTTGCTTTTTCACTGCAAGGAATCTACAACTTTCCCCCATTAAGTCCACGGCGACCCTCTTTATCACCTGGGCAGAGGAGGTCTAACTACAACTCAAGGTCAAAGTCGACGACACCCCAAATCTCGGGAGTAATCTGCAACAGTTTGCTCTCCTTCTCTGCGCACACAACCGCAATTGCTACTGCAGTGCAAAACCGCAACAAGGTGCTCAAATCGCTAGCCGGCAGTACTTGGAGCAAAGATAAAGAAATGTTGTTGGCGACATTTAAAGTTGGCTCTGCGTCTATTTAGTCGCCTGGAGTAATTGATATGCAGTGGACAAAGCTACAGACATGCCAAAACACTGCTATTTGAACATCGACGGGATGCCTTCTGATGACCCCACTATAACTACACAGCACAGATGCTGTCTGTAAAGGAGCTCAACAAACGGCTCAGCAAACAGTTTCTACTAGGGTGCTACCGCAGGTTTCACCCATGTAGACACCTGGTTAAACCAGAGCCGCCTCCCAGCCACTTCAGGAGGCACGTCTTCAGCTACTCCGACGAAATTCAGGACAAAACAAATCGACAACTTCTGGAACGTACATGGTTTAGACAGACAATTAATGACATTTATTATGAGACATTTAACACCTTATTAAGCCACCGACCACCGGGTGCTGTAATCGGAGTCCAACCCCCACCTACAACAGAGTTCTAGCTACCTCGAGAGACCCGCGTAACCTTGGCACAATTACGTTCTGTATCTCGTAGCAAGTTAAACTCCTAGTTATCCACAATTGACCTCGACATACAAAACATTTGTCCAGCATGTGAAGGCAACACGCACGTTGCTAACCACCTTTTCCACCTTTTCACATGCCCCATCAAATCAACTCATCTCACACCCCTCTCCCTCTGGACCCAACCTGTTGAAACAGAAAGTTTCCTAGGCCTACCGTTAGATGAGTTAGACGAAGACGACCGGTAATCTACATTGCACTGACAGGGTTGGTATGCTACTAAAGCAACAACAACCATCTTAGCACTAAAAGAAAATATCGTCCGTTTGTAGTGGCACGGATTACGGAGATCAGATTCCAAGAGTGTATCCGACGTAATGGTAAACATTTAGAGGCAATATTTTTTAATGGTCTTCTTAAAAATAATAAATAATGGTCTTTTAAAAATAGTTGAAGTAAATTTAATCATTATTAAGTATTTTTCAATTTAGCTATTACTTCCTACTTCTGCCACCGGACATCCTTTGCATTGATGGATGTTAGGCAGAAAGATTTTTTATTTGATGTAACGAAGAACACCTGTTGACTTAAGTACTCAATTTTAGGCAAAATCTATCAGCACCTCTGCTGTTGTTGCTGTTATTTTTGAAGTGGTTGAGTATTTCCACTCAAATAATCCTAATTAGTGACCAGCACCGTTATACTGCCACCGTCCTCGTAGAATGATGTTTGTTTTTTTTTTTGTTCTAAGTCAAAAGTATTTGCTGCTGAGGTCTCATTAATTTGCTGCAAGAAAGGCTTACCAAAGGAGCGGAGACGTGCCCTAGCTAGCCCTGGACATTCACATAAGTAGTGGAAAAGACTTTCCTTCGCTCCTTCCGCTTGGCAGCTTCTGCAGATAGGATTGAAAGGTCAACTCTGCTGTAAATTAAACACCCTTCGTACCGTAGCTATTCCGTTGACCATTAAGTGTAATCACATGAGCGTCTGTTCGTAAGCTATTCTGTTTTCGTTAACCTAAGACTTAAGCATTTTGGCTCTTATTGTCTTACTCAACCTAAGAAGATTTCAAATTTTGCGTGCCTGCCGCCGTTGTTCATCTTCCATCCCATCTTTCTAGCAGCAGCCTTGGTCAAGGGCGCTCAAGTCCTCTCATTAGAGATTTTCCTCTGGTGTACTCTGTGTAGGCCTTCCTAATGCCTGCAGCGTCTTTCAGGTGGAAGTACTGGCAATTGGTGAAGCTTGTAGGTTACTAATCACATACTTCTCTTTTAAGAGTAATATCGCTATTCTTTCGGATAGCCAATGTGCAATCCAGGCACTGGATTCGGTGACAACAACCGCTAAAATGGTGGAACAGAAATAACCTTACTACCTTGAGTGAAAACCATAAAGTTTGAAAGTTATGAAAAAGCAGACGAACTGGCAAGAAGGGGATCTGCCATGACGGAACCTTGACGGAGAGGGAAAATGTGTACTGTGTCTTATGCAAGAAGTTTGGACACCCAGCATCTTACAAAGGATGCGACCGATACAAAGAACTGCAGCAGAAAATTAGATTAAGAAAACAAAACCTCATTGCGGCTAAGACAAGCACCACTTCAAAATTCACTACCCCTAAGTTTAGCTATGCCGACGTAATTAAAGAAAATATTGGGACAAATAGTCCTACTAACAATCAAAGTTTAATACTGCTAGAATTAAAAAACACAATGTTATCTCTAAGTAGGCAAATTATGGCTCTTCAGAAGCAGCTCGAAATACAAACTGCACGAATCGATGCAATATGTAGTCTAGTAGACTCAGTATGAATTCGCAATCGCATTTAAAAATAATTTCCATTAATGTTAACTCAATCATTAATATAAATAGAAGAATAGAATTAAGTAAGTTCTTAACAGATAACAATCCAGACATAGTTTTGCTGAACGAAACCAAACTAAACGCAAAGCACAAGCTAAAATTTAATGGATATAATCTAATAAGGAGAGATAGATCTAGTAGAACGACAGGTGGAGGAACTGCGATTTTAATTAAAGAAAATATGAAATTTACCAAAGTTTTTAATTATAGAGTAGACTCCCTCTCTTATTTAGAAGCATGTATAATTAAAATGCATATGCCCCCGAATAATATCATGTATCTAATTGCAGCTTATTATCCATCAGGAAACAACAACGATGCATTCAAATCAGAACTTAATGTAATATTTGAAGCTCTTGACCTTCAAAACCCAGATCATTACTACATATTAGCAGGCGACCTTAATAGTAAGCACTCGGACTGGGGAAACACGCAAAACAATACTAAAGGCAACGCTTTAAAAGATTGGCTTACTTCAAATGCAATAGAATTTAGATGTAATATGTATGCCTCCGTAACCCCGTCTTATGAAAGAGCCCACTCCTTCCTAGATATTTGTATTGCTGATCATAGAATAGATATTCAAAAGGTCAATGATACAATTAACTGTTTAAAATGCATCGACTATGATAGCGACCATTGCGCTATCGAAATCAACGCTACCCGTAGGGATGGCACATTCTATCTTAACTTGGCAGGCAATCAAATCCAAAGAACATTAGACTATAAAAAAACCAATTGGAAAAAATTTCGAAATACCTTAAACACACAGCTTCAGAAAGAGATTTTGGCACCAAACAATAGAAACTTAACTAATTCCGAAATTGATCTTCACTTGCTTAAGCTAAATAAAATTATTTTAGCAGCTGTAGAAAAAAATGTACCAAAAGTTAAGACAAAAAATCCTACCAATACTCTTGTAAACCTACCTATCATAAAAACACTACTGAAAGAAAAAAGTATAATCCTTACTAACATCAAAAAACACAACCGTCTACAAATATACCTCCCTCCTAACATTCTCCAACAAGAAAAAACAAAACTAAAACTTATCAAAAAATTAATTAATGACAATATAAAGATTCAATTTAATAATCAACTCGAACACACACTTATTTCCCTTAAGAATACCGACCCCTCAAAATTTTCAATAATTAAACGAACTTTTCTAAAAAACGACAACTCAATTAGTCATATAAACGTTCCTTTTAACTCATCAGATATACTTCAAAAAGCTGGCCTCGATTGCAATCTGCTAGAAAAAAATTTTACAACAGGCAACTACTGCATCAAAAACAGTGAAGATATACCCGATATAGTAGGGCTTCATTTTGAAGCAATTCATTCTTCAAAACAGTGCAAACCTGACAATCTCGTTCACTTACAGGTGCAAGAATGCTTCAATAAGTTTTTAGAAACAAAAACTTTATTCGACAGCTTTCGAGCAACCAAAACAAGATTTGATGCCATCAAACAAGCCAATAATTTAACCGAAGAACAAACAGGCAACTTTTTTATTCGTTTCGATGATCTCTCAGATATATTTTCCAATCTGAAAAGTAAACTGTCCTCAGGCTTAGACCAAATACCTAACATCATTCTGAAAAACTTATCCCAAGAACTAATTTCAGAATATTGCACACTATTCAACAACATGTTGAATAATGCCTATTTTCCTCCTATTTGGAAAACAGCTAAACTGATCGTGATACCAAAAAAAGAGAGAGACAAAAACTGTTTGAAAAATCTCCGACCAATTAGCTTGTTACCAAACATTAGTAAAGTTTTTGAGGTCGTAATCAACATAAATATAAATAAGGTCACTAAAACCAACAACTTAGTGAATTCTAAGCAATTTGGGTTTAAATATAGACATTCAACTATACACGCAATTAACCTTTTGACCTCCGAAATTAACTGGAGCTGGAATAAAAAACATGTCACAGGAGCTTGCTTCTTAGACATTGAAAAAGCTTTCGACAAAGTGTGGATCGAAGGCCTGATGTCTAAACTCATAGGCTATAAATTCCCGGTTCACCTCGCCATTCTCATTTATAACATGCTGTCAAATAAAAAATTTTCAGTACATATAAATAATATGAAAAGTAAGCGCGAATTTAATATAACAAATGGTTTGCAACAAGGGACAGTAAATGCGCCAGTACTTTTCAATCTCTTTATACTTGACTTGCTGGATAAAATAGACAATATCATAGCCTTTGCTGATGATATTGTCATTTACCATCCAGACAGAACAATAGAGGATATTAACAGAAATCTACAACTGAAATACAATATCGTAGAAGATTTTACAGCAAACTGGCATCTTAAAATAAATACAAAGAAATGCAAAAGCATTTTGTTTCGTCCACCCATAAAAAGATGCAACTCAAATATCAGAAAAAAATGGAAAAACCTAAATATTATATCTAATGAAACCAGAATCCCTATTCAAACCACTGAGAGAGTCAAATATCTCGGTATTCACCTTGATCAATTTTTATACTATAACGATCACATTAACCTCCAAGTCGAGAAGACCGCAAGAGCTTTCCATATCTATAAAAGAATGTTTTCATCGAAACTAGTACACAAGAAAGTCAAAATATTAATGTATCAAACCCTGGTAAGACCGATACTCACATATGGTTGCTCAATTTGGTACAACATTTCACCCTCATATATGGAAAGACTAAGGAAGCTTGAGAGAAGAATACTACGATCATGTACTTCCTTATATAGATCACAAAATAGTAACTATACCAAATACATCTCGAACTCAAAGCTATATAACACAGCGAAAGTGCCCAGAATTGATTGTCATATTATAAATTTAATAAGAAAACATATCCGGCGTTGCCTATATAATACCAATAACATATTAATAAGAGCGTTTTACTACGAAAGCGACGATTATTTCTCACTAGCTATTTCTAATGGATTTCCACCTCCCGAATCCTTCTTATACCTCGACAAAAAAGGCTTTATACAAAACGAAAACCACACGCCAATAATATATCACATATTCAGAAGAGCGAACAATAAAATAATCACATCAAAAACACTTAATGCAAATAATAAACGTTTTGATACATATATTTCAAGCTGCGACAAAATCGAATCCACCCTTACCATTAAAAACTGCTGGTGGTTAACAAATGACACGCAACACTAACTCATACCACCTTTCTAGTCTGACTACCTTCTTTTACTACTTTTAAACCTTTTATTATAAACAATAATCTATGCATCGTTTTTGTTCCCTTTTTCCCTGCATCAAAGTTATAAAATATTTTAATAACTTCTAAGTTAAAACAAAATTAATTTCAATACTAAGGAAAAGTTACTCGACATCAGATAATATACGTACTTGAGAGCTCGTCTAGAGACATTGTACGACACATCATTACTATACTAATACTATTGTTTATTGTAGTACTTAATAATATAATATTAGTTGAAAATAAATAAACAAAAAAAAAAAAAAAAAAAAAAAAAAAAATAGGCACAAAAAGATGCACCACAAATGAGTGGTTCGATGCAGAGTGTAAAGCAGCTATTGAAACAAAAAACGAAGCGCGAAGAAAATATTTAAACAAACGAACAAGACAAAACCTACTTGAATATAACGAAAAAAGGCAAGCCGCAAAGAAAATTATAAAACAAAGGAAAAAACAGGACATCAACAGCAAAGTTCAGCGTATCGAGAATGATTTCAGTCAAGGAAATGTAAGAAATATGTACAGCGCAATTAGAAGCCAAACAAAGACATATCAGCCACGAACAAATTTGTGCAAAAACAAGGAAGGTGAAATAATAACAGAAAGAGAAAAAATTTTGAATAGATGGCAAGAATACTTTAGTGATCTTCTGAATATAGAACATGCAACAGACTACGGTCCACACTGTATAGATGAGACATACTTTACAGCAGAAAACTTCATAGAAGCACCGGGTCGTAACGAAGTGGTAGAAAGTCTGAAAAAGTTAAAAAATAATAAAAGTAGCGGAAGTGACCAAATAAATGCAGAACTTCTAAAATACGGCGGTGAAGTACTCAATAACATGATAACAGAACTGATACGCAAAATTTGGGAAACCGAACATCTACCGGAAGAATGGAACAATAGCCTTATAGTACCATTACATAAAAAAGGCGACAAAACAAATTGTAATAATTATCGAGGCATATCTCTCCTCAACACTGGTTATAAAGTCTTTACAAATATACTCAACAAAAGGTTGAGCGTATATGCTGAGGAAATTTTGGATGACTACCAGTGCGGTTTTCGCCAGGGTAGATCCACAACAGACCAATGTTTCACACTAATGCAAATTCTTGAGAAACACAGAGAGTTCGAACTAAATCTGCACTGTCTGTTCATTGATTTTAAGCAAGCTTTCGACAGCATCAATAGAAACTGTCTGAACGACATAATGCTTAAACAAGGTATACCGGTAAAAATTATAAAACTAATTCAGATGACACTATCAAACACTAATGCCAAGGTTATGATAAATGGAGATGTTACCAACGAATTCAGCATTTCATCAGGTGTAAAACAAGGCGATTCACTATCAGCGACAATTTTTAATTTATTACTACATGAGGTAGTATGCAAACTGAAATGTGGCAATTCGATTTTTAATTGCAGCTCGCAAGTGTTAGCTTATGCCGATGACATTGTCGTGATTGCACAGAATGAACATGAGCTTAAGAAAATTTATATGCGATTGAAAAACACAGCTTTAGAAGTGGGTCTACGGGTAAACATAGATAAAACGAAATATATGCACTTCGCAAAGAAACCGAGTGAAGATGCACACATTGAAATAGATGGTGAATGCATACAGAAGGTCGACAAATTTAAATACTTAGGTTTTTTCATCAGCAGTAATTCTGACACTTCCGTGGCAATAAATGACCGAGTAAGTGCGGCAAATAAAGCATTCTTTGCTCACATAAAATTATTCAAGTCCCGATTGCTATCAAGAGATCAAAAGATAGCAATGTATAAAGCGCTTATAAGACCCATACTAACATACAGCAGTGAGGTATGGGTACTTAAAACAAAAGACATGGACCAAATACTAAGGTTTGAAAGAAAGATACTGCGAACAATATATGGTCCTTCCCGGCGAGATGACGGAACGTATCGGATAAGATACAATCATGAGCTAGACACATTGATACGTAATGGAAACGCAATACGCTTTATAAAAAGTCAACGAATCAGATGACTGGGGCACATGTACCGAATGCCCAAATGGAGAGCTGCCAATATAGCGTTCCATAGACAACCAATTGGACGGAGATGTCGAGGGAGACCAAACAAACGCTGGGTAGATGAGGTCACAGCCGACCTGCAGAAAATGGGTATCACAAACTGGAAAGGAGTAGTAGAGAATCGATCGGAGTGGAGAACCGTAGTTGTGGAAGCAATGGTCTGCACAAGACTGTAATGCTAATGATGATGAAAGGTGTTATATACGTTGCTGATGGTGTTGGATGTTTTCCTTAGTAGTAGTAGTAGGCATTAAATGGAGAAAATTCACAAAACTGCGTCCGGAAAAACTTTCAAAAATAAGTGTGATTTCTGACCTACTTAAAGTTGCATTTTACAATACAAAAATTCAATGAACAATAAAAATTCCAGCCTGAAAAATTTTCTAAAAATTCGTAGTAAGAAGTCTGAATTTTCGATGAAAATTTGCAGGATTTCTAAAAATTTAATACAAAGTTCGAGGCTTTGCATTATATGGCGTTGTTGTTGTAGTGTGAAGTATATTTTTAATAAAAAAAAAATAAAATTAAAATTACAAAATAAATAATTAGTCAAAATTTATCGATGTGTGGTGAACTCTTTATTTTGAAGCTCACTGCATTGATATGTCTTGATCAAGAATTTCTCGGAATATTTTCAAAAATTTGAAAAAAAGATATATAAATTTATTCCTCAAAAGTGATATTATCGCCTTCAAAGTACTCCCCATCAAACAAACTTATGTCGGCGTTTCATCCAGCTCTCGAAACATTTCTGGAACTCTATTTTCGGTATAGCCATTAGAGCCGCCTTTGATTTTTTCATTATTTCGCTTCGGCTGTTAAAACGTGTCGACGTTCTCTGTAGTGATATTTTTACTCGTACAAACAGAAATAAAACTCAGGTAGCCATATCAGGTAAATTCTATGGAGCTTGGATGATATACATTCCGTTCTGTATAAAAAATTTACGGATAATGATGCCACTGTGTGACGGTGTGTTGTTATACGAGGTGTGTTCAAACAGTATCGCGAATTTTCAATTTTCGCAGGTTACGAATATTCGAGTTTAGATTTTTTTGTGGCGATATGTTGGTACTCATGTCTCTCATTCATGCCGACGAGATCGGCCATTTTGAATCTTCAGTTAATTGTTGACAGCTGCTTTGCTTGCACGTATTTCGGCTCGTCTTCGATTTTTACCTATTCAAAAAGATGGATCAAAGAACCTGTATCAAATTTTGTGTGGAAAACGAAATTAAGTGCGCGGATGCATTCCGAATGTTGACCGTGTCATACGGAGAAGCTACTTTGGACCAAAGTAACGTTTATCGATGGTACAAAATGTTCTCAGAAGGCCGAGAAGATGTGAACGACGAAAAGCGTGCCGGGCGCCCTAGCACTTCAACAACAGGCGAAAAAATTGATGAAGTGAAGAAAATGGTATTGGCCAATCGTCGAATCACCGTTAGAGAATTTGCTGAGGACCTAGACATATCGATTGGCTCGTGCCGTTCGATTTTTTCAATGAATTAGGCATGAGACGGGTTGCCGCAAAATTCGTACCAAAACTGCTCAATTTCGACCAAACGCAGCATCACATGAACATTGCTAATGAGATCTTGGACTCTGTCCGCGACTACCCAAATTTGGTAAAGAGGGTCATAACTGGTGACGAATCATTGGTTTATGGTTATGACGTAGAAACCAAAGCTCAATCATCTCAATAGAAGCTGCCGCATGAACCAAGACCGAAAAAAAGCGCCAAGTTCAGTCGAATGTAAAAGTTTTGCTTACCGTTTTCTCCGATTGCAGGGGCGTTGTGCATCCATCATGAGTTCTTGTCACAGGGTAGACGGGTCAACAAGGAATATTACCTGCAAGTTATGCGCAATTAGCGCGAAGCAGTCCGCCAGAAATGTCCTGATTTGTGGAAGAACAAAAATTGGTTCATGCATCACGATAACGCCCCTGCTCACACATCGTTGCTTGTGCGCGACTTTTTGGTAAAAAACAACACACTAATTATGCAACAATTCCCCAGATCTGGCCCCCTGTTACTTTTTTGTTCCCGAAACTGAAGAGGCCCATGAAAGGACGACGCTACGCTACGATTGACGAGATAAAGACGGCATCGAAGGAGGAGCTGAACAAAATATAAAAAAATTATTTTTGAAGTGCTTGGACAAACGGGAAAACGTTGGCACAAGTGCATAATATCTTATGTGGATTACTTTGAAGGGGGCAAAATAGATATTAATGAATATATAAATATTTTGTGAAAAAAACACAAAATTTGCAATACTTTTTGAACACACCTCGTGGTACAAAACCCGCGCTGTTTTCCCAGAAATCCTTTCTTTTTGGCTTCACGTTTAAGTGGATTTTATGTTCTTGGTCCATTTGGAGCTCTTCACTCACTCGCGAGATGTCTGGATTGCGTGTCGTACTCATAAACCCACGTCTTGTCTTGATGAATGTTGGGTAATGATGCGTTTGATGAATGTTAGGCCGGATTCAGCCTTGAAATTCATGTCTGTGGCGATATCGACGTGGTTCCTTTTTGTGCGTGAAATTCAGGACGTTTGGGACCAACCTACACGGCATAAACCCAAATCGCGAATCATTAACTACAATGTCAAGAAAGGATCCATAAACAATGTTCAAGTCCTCTGTCAGGTTAGGTTAGGTTAGCCTGGTTGGCAACAAGCCACGCATAGACCTTTTGGTCCCTAGAGATACCAGATGGAGACCGACATCTATGAATACCTAAAGTAGACATCGAGTAGGATGTCAGTGCTTTTGGCGAATCTAAGCAGAGCTGGGAGATCCGCTCTTGAGAGGTCCTCCAGACCCTCAAACAAAGGGGTTCCCAGGCATTTTAAACGCGTTTTTGATAATGCGGCACAAACACACAGAAGGTATTCCAAAGTTCCCTCAACATCCTCTCTGCATTTCCTACATTTGTCCGTGTTAGCAATCCCTATCTTGTACGCATGTGCAACCAATAGATTATGACCTGTTAGCAAACCTATGCTAGTTCCGCAGTCTTTTTGCGAGAGCGTACGTATGAATTGAGTCAGTTTTTCGCCGTTGGTTCTACACATAACTTTTGCTGTTTTGCATGTGGTCAGATTAGTCCACCTAGCTTCCACTCGCCTTTTCATGTAGTCGTCCATTTCATTGTATATTGTATTTAGTGGTTTTGGTATGTCGTTCTCTTGTTCAAATGGTAGTCTAACAGCACTTTTTGCTATCTCATCTACTAATGCCTTTGTGACCAGGTACCCAGTAGATATGCAGCCTACTGTTTGCGGCTAGCCTTTCTATAGCCTCCCTGCTCCGTCGAACATTTTTGGACTTAATCCAATATGAGCTAATTTCTTTTATCGCTGCTTGACTGTCCACGTATATATTAACCTCCTCGCGGATTTCGCTGCCAGGTTTTCCGCCATAAGATCAATAGGTGGCATGCTGAGTATTATTTCCAGCGCCGCCGTTGGAGTGGTTTTGATCGCTCCTGTTATGCGCAGAGAAGCGGGTCGTTGAATCCTTTCCAGTGGCATTAAGATTGTCAGTTTTCTTTTGTCGCAGTCCACCATACTAAGGCCCCATACAGCAATATCGGTCTAACTACTGCCGTGTAGCACCAATACATCAGAGAGGGTGATAGACCCCAAGTAACGCCCAGCATTCTTTTACATGCGTACAAGGCATTACTGGCCCTTTTCATACTTTCCTCAACATTGTGCTTCCACAGCAATTTACTATCTATATTAGTATTACTCTGAGGTATCTTCCATGATCTTTGAGAAGTAGTTCGTTGTTGCCTAGCTTCGGGAGGTTCCACGTCGGGACCTTGTACTTTCGGTCCGTTTTTCCGGCGTTTACCCTTGCCCTGCGCGAGATGTCCATTGGTGTACCATTTTAAGTGTATTATTCATCACATTAGTGATGGTGTCCAGGTACTTTCCCGTAACTATATACTATAGCTATGACATCTATATATGCCCATCCGTCAAATTTCTTGAGCAGTTCGTTTGCTCGTATCGTTCCATTCCGCTCTTATCTTCCTGCTAGCTAATAACTGCCTTATCCATAGATAAATCGCGGGTTGCACATTAAGTGACTCTATGCTATTTAAAATAGCATCTTTCGTCACGTCGTTAAAGGCCCGTGATATATCTAGAAATACTCTTAGAGCATACTCCTTATATTCTAACGCCTTTTCTATGTTTAGTATAAGTGAGTGAAGTGCAGTTTCAGTAGATCTGCCTTTAGTGTAAGCGTGCTTCGCCTTGGATAATACGTCCGGCGCAGTTGTGTTTCTAATGTATGTGTCTAGAATCTTCTCTAACGTTTTCAGGAGAAATGAGGTCAGACTACTGGGCCTGTATTCCTTCGAGTAGAGAGGGTTGCCTTTTCCAGCTTTTGGAATAAACACAACTCTCGCTTCTCTCCACAATACAGGAACATAGCCGAAAATCAGCTCTTTGATGACTAATTTTAGGTTATTGATCAACTTTCCTTTCACTTTATTGTTCTTTTCATCAGTTTTCGATATCGATGGCCTGCCACTACGTTAGCCATCCTCGATGGAGTCGAATTGGCCAGAAGAAATATTTTGACATTTTGTGAATTTTTGTTTACCTATTTTTGCCTTTAACCAATAGTGAAAGCAGCATCTAGTTTTTAAACTTTACCAAGCGAGAGGTAGTTCCTTAAGCCATTCTTTGGTGGAAATAAAAAACAAAAACAAAAAATTACCAAATGGCGCGAAAATACGCAGACGAGTTGCTGTCGTGCTTCTTTGCAGCTTTGCGATTGTCCGACATATCTCAGTAATGGGCAAATAGCGCGCGTTTTCATGTGCACTGGATTGGCAGTCATGATGGCACCCAAAACTGGTTTAAAGATTAACGGGCTAGTGCCACCGGCAGCGTCAGCACTAACTGGCATGGGTTATGCGGCCTTGCATTGCAAGTGCATACCGGGACAGAACATCGCGAGCATTGAATGAGAAAAATGCATCTTTTCTGAGCAAATTCACCGATCCGCCTTTTCTTTTCACTATAATACGAGTATATAATCCGTGAATAGTATAGTCTGAGTAGCTTTTATCATCAAGTATAGAGAAGAAGTAGTAGACAGTAACTGACTTTGTTAAGCATTTTTGAAAATATTTGAAAAGTTACTTATTAAAGATTCATGCAGTTGCAGTTTTCCCATAAGAATTATTAAACATTATCATTTTAAGACTTCTGCTAAAATATTTCGGAACAATATTAAGAATTACAAGAGCTGATCCGATTTGAATTAATTTGCAAAATACGTTATTTTTATAAATAAAATTAGTTCTTAAGAATATTTTTTCTTAAAAATTACATCAGATGATACAAGAGTTTTAAGCTTGAAAAATCTTCATAAAAATGTTTCATTAGTCAGATCACTTCAATCAACGGAACCAACAAAACACGATATTTGATGAAAAAAATTGGGACACAAATTAGTAATTTTACCGGTAAATGAGAAGGTAGAAAGTCTTCCATATCTTATCTCCAAAACAGTCAAAAATAGCAACAAAAACTTCATGCACACTTTTGAAATTTTTTCTTGGTCAGAGTATAAGTGGTAAGGATGTCTACATTTTTATAATTTTTTTTTTCAAAAATTCGCAGAAAATTCCTAAATAGCTTCTAGTCCGACAGCTCGTTTGAAAAGTGAAGTAAACAGTTTTTATAGGGAATTCAATTATCTCTAAACTCATTTAAAGAATTTTAAAATTGATTAGCTGTGCCCCGAGTTAATGAGAATTTAGGAAACCCACTATTTTTTTATATCCTGAAAACTATATATTATATTTAGCTATATCTTGAAAGCTGATCCACTTTTTAACATCTTACTTCGCATTCGAATTCAGAGTAAAATTTTACACAATAAGCGATAGTTAAATGTGTATGTTTTTTGTTCTTATAAACTGATGTTACGATTGCAGTTTTATAAATACAATTTTTTTGTTTTGTTTTTTACTCTTTTTTGAAGTCAATTTGTACAGTGAACGACCCACATTAATGTGTTTATGCAAGACATTGCAGTCACTGAATAGATTTCAAATAAAGATTCGGCAAAGCAAACAAAAGCAATGTCAATACACGCTGAAACAACATGGGAATACACATACACCATACTCCAATACCTATGAACACTTGTGAATTTCCTTATATGAAAGAGCCTCAGCGTTATGAAACAATGGGTGGTCCAAGTACTTAAATTTTCCTACTAATAACAAAAGAGAAATCTTTTATAATGCCAAAGTAGTTGACTGGCAGCAGGCACTGGGCTGAAATGATGCAGAGTCGGAGCAGACAGCCAGTCGATGGGAAATGACAGTGAAACAATAATGCAGCGTAGCGATGTGAGCAGTTTCACGCTTTCGTAGACTTAATTGGAGGAGACGACAACACCACCAAAGGGTATGTCATTTATTGTGTATGAAAAAGTGGACTGCAGACGAACCTACAAAAATTCACACACTAGGAAAACGCCAGGTGCAGGCAAGTACCCGGCTGGTAATGCTTGGGACTACTGATTGTTATTTGTGGTAGTACCCTGTAGTCAATCGAACTAAAGTGGAACCAGCAATGCAATTTGAGCCAGGTAAACTTCAGAGGGTGCATATAGAACTTGCCCTAGCGCTGCCCCGAATGTCGTTTTGCCCTTACTTTCCATCAACTTTTAAGTTATTTTCATCGCTGCTCAAAGTGCAATCAGGTTAAAGGAGATTGGCCTCTGGATGCAATCTCTCAAGGAACTTCTCTGAACATCGGACAGATCGCTCTATCCGCAAACTAGAGTTTGGGGCTTACGCGAGGGTAAGTTTCCAAGTAAGCAGGAATGGAATGGGAAGGAAATCAACACCGAAGCTGGTATCTATGTGTTCACTCACGGCTCCACGGTGGAATCGCGAGTCGGAGCTGGGCTTTTCCCTAAATCAGCCAATTTATTTATTTACTTAAAATTACCGAATACTGCGAGTGTTTTTCAGGCAGAAGTCTTTGCGTTCCTGCAGGAATACTTATAGAACGTGAGAGCCAGGGGGCAAGTTGCGATCAAGTTTCTGACGCCACCATGCTGGAGATCGAACCTGGTCAACTTCTGTAAGGCGGAGATCAAATATCTTGGGTGGGCAGGTAATCTTTCCCTGATCAGAGATCTCTTACTCGATCATTGGCTTCCACCTGACTGTTTTAAAGGGAAAATTCACAATTTAGTTCTCAGAAAAGCGCAGAAAAGATGGTGTTCCATTTATGAAGCTGTTATTTAGAAAACCCTGAGGTCCTAGACTCGCAAAGGCCTGAAAAACTCGCAAAGACCAGGAAACTCCACGCCATTTAATTTCCAAAGTCGGAGCTGTGTTTACCGGTCATTATACAATCGGCACATGCGCGGGAAAGCTAGGTTTACAATTTAACTCTCTTTGCAGAAGCCTTTCAGAGAAGAAGACTGTTGAGCACTTTCTCTGTAAACATCCGGGCTCGGCAGCTAGACGATTAATGTCACTGAGTGTTCCTTTCCTCAACAGCTTGAGGCAGAGTGCCAATCTAAATGTCATCGATATTCTCCATTACATCACCAACTCTGGCTGGCCCGTTGGAGGCCTCGAAATGACATCAAAACGATAGCTTCGATGCTACTTGGGGAGTGCCAGAGTGGCACTTCAACCATTTAACCTACCTGCCTACCTAGCAAGACACTAGTGAGGTGAGCTAGCCACCAAGTTGGCTTTAAACTTGTGCCTTAAATATTTTACCATATATATATATATATTAGGCCTGGTCGATTTGTGGGGAGGCAAAAAAATCGCCCATTGCTCTGTGAAAATCATATACTAGGGATCAAAATAAGAAGCTTTGCCGAAAGAACCATATATCTAAAACGAATTGTGATGTCCCCCAATTTGGGTCGAACTTTTAGTGTATTTTGTGGAGAGGCAAAAAAATCGCCCATTGCTCTGTGAAAATCATATTCTAGGGATCAAAATAAGAAACTTTGCCGAAGGAACCATACTTCTAAAACGAATTATGATGTCCCCCAATTTGGGTCGAACTTTTTATTTTCTTTTCTCATGTAAAGGCCAAAAATGGTGATATTTTGAAATGATTGTCTGGGGAACCCCCCAGGGGAGTTCCAGTACCACTGGCATGGGTGGATCGGCCGTCCAAAGTTAGTGGGGCTCGGTCATACATTTGGACTCGATTAGAGCACTCTAAATGGGTCAAAGTGGGATTTTTCGTTCGACCCAAATTGGGGGACATCAGTATTCGATTTAGAGGTATGGTTCCTTCGGCAAAGTTCCTTATTTTGATCCCTAGAATACGATTTTCACAGAGACTTGAGCGTTTTTAAATCGACCCGCCCTAATATATATATATATATCTCCTCCTATTTGTGGGGTGCGTCTTTATGTTGCTCCACAAATGGAGGGGCCTACAGTTTCAAGACGACTCCTTAGCTTTTCATGGCAGAAAAACACTCGGAGGTTTGCCATTGCCTACCGAGGGGCAACCGCTTTTAGAAACAACTTTTTCTTCATTTTTGTTTTTCACCGAGATTTAAATTCCGAATTCTCTCTGAATTCCGAATGGTAGTCACTCACCAACACATTCGACTACGGCAGCCGGCATACTTATGTGAAAAAAATGGATTTTGTGCCGCTATTAATCTAACCGAATCTAAGACTTTAACACAATGTCACCTGCTTGAAAAGTGATTTCTGATTTGTGAAAATAACTTACACTGTTTTCTGCCTGAATAATATGAATAAAGACATCTTAAAGGAGGATATTTGGTGAACAAATTTTTCGACCATTCGGCTAAGTCTCAAAGAGCTCTAACTCAAGTATTGATTTGACTTTCCTTTAATAATTGGGACCACACTGTCGGAGTAAACTGACAAGAATTTCTACTTCGGGCCAGATGCACTGGGGGAGTATTAAGTGCTGTACTATAACAACAAAAAACACTGATTACAGCATAATTTCCATGAAAAGGCGAAGCCTAAGAGCCCAGCTAAATTTGCGAGTAGATCCAAAGCATCCGCCAAGTAAACTTCACTCACTGCCAACTCACGCACGCAAATTACTTACTTACTTACTTCAAGGTGCGACGCCGGGTGTAACCGTCACATCATCAAATATGACAGGGACACAAGCGAACAGTTGTGGGCGTAAACACTTGGGAGCATCCGCTTGGCACACTGCATAGTACATGCATACATATACGTTTGTGTGAGTAAGCACGTGCATCATGCTTGAAAATGATGCACTTAAATGTCCTTTACGGCGTGGACATTTCATTTATTTTGCTACGTAGTACCATCCTGCCTTGATGTGATGTTTATGTGAAAAGTACTGCTGATGCATTTGCGTTAATATAATAGCAATGCTTCTTATCAACACTGCCCCAGCTGCGTGCTAAAATATTGTAATATTTAAAAAGGATCTAAAAATAAAACTAAAGCAGCGGTTATGAATGATGCTGTTGATGACTGAAACTAACGGGAGAGAAAACTATGAATAAAAAGCAGTATGCCAGTTCTTGGTGGTTTCAATGGGTGGAGCTTAAGCAACTCGGCATTTAGCGTAAACACCAACAGCGGAAAGAATTATTGTCGAACAATTAGTCTAATACTTTTCTTTATTCTTCTATGTATAAGTAAATGTGTAGATATGTATGTGTATATGTAATAGGAAAGTTTGTTTGTTTGTAGTTTATAAATTCCTCAACCGTCTATGCGATTACGATGCATTTTTAGTGAGCATTTGTGAGTTTTTTTGTATCCAGTAAGTGGCGCTCAGTAGTGGGTTTCACTAACACATTTTAACAATATTCGCTTTTTTATCTTTTCTCAAGCACAATTTTAACGATTTTGATATTCAGTAACCCATTTCAGAACGAAAATCGACAGGACAAAGGCAACTGTTTGGTTAAAAAGTCGATTATCATAAACGATTCTGGTGTGGTTCAATTAAAGGATGAAATAAGAATCAGTACTTATAATTAAAACGCTGAAACTACATTATCAAAAGGTTACTAATTATGAGTAACCGGTTTATGAGTAACCGCGTGGAGAGTAGACAGTTAACCCTCGCACAATAAATCGACATTTGCTCTGAGATGTAGATAATCCTTTTCATTTGGTTGAGAGTTCCAAAGACTATTCGAATTAACTCCAGACTTGACTGAGACCTAAATCAACTTAACGGTCAACTTAGAGGTTCCAAGCTGTAGTTATGGCGTGGCTGCTTTTGGACAGCTCTTTAATGTTAGTTAGTAGTTGTTAGTGCAACCGACAAATACCTTCGACAAAAATAACATTTTTTGAATCATTTAATGGTAGTGAATTGCACTAGTGGTCGAGATTATGGAAATCGATTTAGTTATTTTTGCAATACGTCTCAACTACATTAACATATTTTTTTTAGTTTTTTTTTTGTTTGCAAAAAGTGTTGGCATTCGAAAAAATCGTAACTAATTTTCAAAAAAGTGCCGCGATCGATGTGTTTAGAAAACTCGTATTGACAAATTTTCACAATTTGTTTGTCTCTGATTTAGGTAGGTAGGTAAGTAGCAAAAAATCGCAGTTTCTCTTCTGAGACCTTCATGAGGCAAATGCAGGCCAGAGCTACGTATGTTACTGGAGAAGATTGATGGGACTTAAGTTGGCGCACTGCACCATTCTGCTGAAGAAAAGAGCAGCCAATGACCTTAATCGTCTAGCTACCAAACCCGAACATTTACAGAGAAGTTGCTCAACATTCTCCCTCTCCTTCGCCTCACTGTTCTGCTTTTTTCCCTCGGTATTTCCAGTTAGGATATTCCTTCGATGGGGCAGGATGTGTTTATTCACTCATTTGTCTGCGTTCGTTATCATCATGTCTCAGCCTTCGCATATATGTTGAGGCTACGTTACTACCATAGTTCCACGTTTCTTCAGATTCTAGCATATATTGTACTAGGCTAGCAGCTGCCATGCTCTCGATGTCCCGATATTTGAGTGCCACACGCTTCGTTCCCCATCAAATCTAGAGCATTCTAACAGGGCATGCTCAGGAGTTTCATATTTTTCTTGGCAGTATAGGTAAAATGGGGAGTCTGTGTGCTTGTATTTGTACAAATGCTGCCTGAAACAATCATGCCCAGTTAAAAGCTGTGTCAGCAGGAAGTTAATGTTTCCATGTGTTCTCCGGATCCATTTCTGTATGTCGGGGATCATGGTGGAAGTGGTTCTTCCCTACTATCGTTCCATTTGGTCTGCCAGTTTTGCAGAGCGGTATCATCGATACTCTGTAGGGCGTCCCTCAGTGAAGCTTTGTTACCATATACCCACGCGTTTTTGCATGTTGGTATTTTTGGTTCATGCATTTTACCTTTATATCGAGGGCGATTCTGCCTACTATTAGCACTGCTGCTTAGTCAGATATGGTAATATAGCCTCTAATGATTCCAACATTGCATAATCTGTACACCCGGGATATTTCACTATGTCACCCCATATTTCCACAGCGTAAAAGAGGATCGTTTGCAAACGCTTGCTAACAATGCTCATATTTGTTGTCTTGGCCCATCCACATTGGGCATCAGTCGCGATAGAGCCGCGTAGCATTGCAGCTTTGGACCTTGAGTATTCCAGATGCTTTTTAAAACTGAGCCTTGTGTCGATCATTACCCCTAATTTATTTTAAGGTATCTGTTCATGTTATATTTTGACCACCAACCTTTATTTGAAGGTTTTCAACTTTTTGTCTAGAACTTATGAGAACCAGTTCGGTTTAAGGTATGCTAATCTAAAAAATTAGCGGAATAAGTCAGCGTTACAGCAGTCGACTTGCCACTCATTGAACTACTCGAGCAGTTAACCTTTTTACTAACAACTTCACTTAACGAAGATTGAAACATTTATGCCTCATGATTTAATGCAAAGATTTAAAATGTAAAATTTAAAAACGTAAACAAAATTTATTATACAATATATTTTTGGTGTGCTGAATTATGTAATGAACTCCGCAGTGTGTTCTAACGCAAAGCTAATCTTCTTTCAATTATAACTATAAATAATATATATATGTATATTATATATATATATTTGTGGGGAGGCAAAAAAATCGCCAATTGCTCTGTGAAAATCATATTCTAGGGATCAAAATAAGAAATTTTGCCGAAGGAACCATACCTCTAAAACGAATTCTGATGTCCCCCTTAGCGTGGTCTTGAAATTTCAAAAAATCAATTTTTTGTTTTGTCGATATTTTGAAAGTATAGTATCTTAAAAATAGACTGTGAAATTTTCATGCGTAAATTCCTAATATTATAGCTTCTACAGCGCATTAACTAGGTAGAGAGCGGTGCGCGAATTTTATTACTAATTTGGGGTTAGTTATTTAAAAAAAGACAATGAAGACAACAATTAAGGCCGAACAAGTCGAGGTCGAGAAACAGACTGTCTTTTACAATACTTTATTAAAATTTTTTACAATTCCATTTTTCTTACTTGCTAAATTACATTGATTTAATAAAATTGCTGATTTTGCTTTGTACTTTGGAAATTTTTATGGATTGCAACATGTGCCGGAAACTGATAGTAGGTTACTGCTTTTGTCAATTTTATTTAAAACTCCCTCAAATTTATCAGATGCATTGGCTTTGAAGTCAATGTAACTGTTTGTCTATGTAACTCACGCGCTCCTGTACCTCAAACTTTAAACTCATTTCTCTCGAAACGACTTTTTTCGGCCTGGTGTTGTCAAAGAAAAACTAAAAAAACTTTTCAACCGAATCGTCTGAAATTTTAATATCTTAATAGGACTATGAATAAGTTCGTGCGGTTTTTTTCGAAATTTGAAACTTTATTGACGTAAAATGGTTACAAATTTAATATTCAAAATATTGTCCATCGCTTACTACTACTTTTTCCCATCTTTCTGGCAATTCACGGATTCCCTTTGTGAAAAATTCGGTCGGTTTTGCCGCAATCCACGAATCGATCCATTTTTTGACTTCATCGTAATTACGGAAGTGCTGGTCAGCCAGGCCATGTTGCATCGATCGGAAGAGATAGTAATCGGATGGCGCAAGGTCTGGACTATACGGCGGGTGGGGTAGGACATCCCATTTGAGCGTTTCTAAGTATGTTTTGACCACTTGTGCAACATGTGGCCGAGCATTGTCATGTTGCAAAATAACTTTGTCGTGTCTATCGGCGTATTGCGGCCGTTTTTCTCGCAGTGCTCGGCTCAAACGCATCAATTGTCGTCGGTAGACATCCCCCGTAATCGTTTCATTCGGTTTCAGTAGCTCATAATACACAACACCCAGCTGGTCCCACCAGATACACAGCATAACCTTCAGGCCATGAATATTCTGCGCCGACGTCGATGTTGAAGCATGGCCAGGGTATCCATACGTTGCCCGACGTTTTGGATTGTCGTAATGGACCCACTTTTCATCGCCAGTCACAATTCGATGCAAAAAACCCTTTCTTTTGTGCCGTTGAAGCAGTTGTTCGCATGCCATAAAACGGCGTTCAACGTCTCTTGGCTTCAATTCATACGGCACCCAATGGCCTACCTTTCGGATCATTCCCATGGCTTTTAAACGTTTGGAAATGGTTGATTGATCAACTCCCAAAGTTTTTGCAACCTCTTCTTGCGTTTGAGCCGGATCTTGATCGAGCAATTCCTCCAATTCGGTATCCATGAACTTTGGCGGCGCACCCTCGCGTTCTTCGTCTTCCAAGCCAAAATCACCACTTTTAAAGCGTGCAAACCACTTCTGGCACGTTCGCTCAGATAGAGCATGCTCACCATAAACTTCCACCAAGATACGATGACTTTCGGCTGCTTTTTTCTTCATATTAAAATAATGAAGAAGAATTCCCCGCAAAAACACATTATTTGGCACGAAATTCGACATTTTCAAGTGTGGTAAAAATATTGTTGTTTACGCTTCAAATAAAAAACTTATACTGACGTTTGTGCCTTACGACAGTAGCTCTCCAATGAATGTTTGGAAATGTGGACCGATGGAATAATAATCAAGTTACGTCATCTGTTGTAAAACCGCACGAACTTATTCATAGTCCTATTATTCACAATATCGATGGCTATCGCCCGTACTAGAACCATATTATTATTTCAATTATTTCGTTTTTTTTATTAAAAAACTGAAAGAAACCCGAATTTTAGAATGTCAAATTCAAAACTGCATCATTTTGCTACAGTTTTTTATTTTTTTGTTTTCTAGTACGGGACATAGCTACAGTCATACTGATTAATAATTTTTTTGAGTTTTGTGTTTCAGATAAATAGAAGAGCCGAAATGGACAACACCGTCTAGGTTCAAATTTCTCGGGAGGGTCAACTTCAGTGCCATTTTCAAAATGAATCAATTAAAAACAAATGTTTTTTAATTTTTTATGTAAAAGAATTTAAGTAAAAAACCTAAACAATTTAAATATCGTTTTTATTTTTTTATTGTAAAAAAAATCCTGGAAATACCCTCAATTTTCGAGCTCTAGATCACCGGGACCCCTTAACAACTTCGGCACAACAGTCTACACAGATGGTTGAAAATGGATGGTGGTGTTGGAGCTGGTATATATTCTCATAGACTTAAAATTAAAAACTCTGTACGTTTTTCTAATGCTTGCAGTGTCTTCCAGGCGAAAGTACGGGCAATTGGGAAAGCTTGTAGGCTACTAATAGCAGATTTCTCTTTTAAGGGCAATATAGTTATACTTTCGGATAGCCAAGCTGCAATCCAGTCACTGGAAATAAGAATAGCCTTACCACCTTGAGTGAAAACCAAACGCTACCCTAATCTGGGCCCCGCGAGCGGTAACAGAAAATGAACAGATGAACGGGCAAAAGGGAGATCTGTCATGAATAACCTTCTGGTAGAATACATTGGCATTCGTACTACTGGGTGCAATCAAGAATACAATATCCCCAAAATACCTCCGAATCGCGGATTGTAGATGAAGACACCAGACGTTACAACCTCAAATAGACGTCAAAATTGATAAACATGAAACGACAGGACGGCTGGGGACTCGGGGCAGTCATTAATATTCCATAAATCTATAATCTAAATGACTTATTTTCGTGAAAACACATGAAACTATCCATTTTTATCCTAATTTGAATAAGCTCTCAAAATCAACTGAAATTTAGTTTCGCATGAATTATTCAAGACTACACCTTAGATTAACTCGCCTTACGCTGAATTTAAAAAACCAAGTTATAAATGCCAACTTTGAATTAAGGTAGTCTGCTCAAATACTCATTGTTTATAGATATTTTTTAGGATTTTTTTTTTACGAAAATAAAATGCGATCGACTTCTTTTTCTAAAGTCCGTCATTTTGTTATTAAAAAAAAATCCCTTTGTAGCGCCTGCCAGAATGACAAGCCTACAGAATAATAATCAGTTTATCTTTTTCTTTTCAGATGTCCTGAAGAGCCGAAATCCTGTTGACAAGCCACCTATCTTTTTTTAAGACGCTTACTTTGGTGCCACCCTACTACAAGAAAATATGTCAAGAAAAAAAATTGTTTTTGTACACCATTTGATGTCAGTAATAACGTACTACAAAATCAAAACGATCGCATTTTATTTTCTTACAAAAACAAAATTTCTAAAAAATATCTATAAAAAAAGAGTATTTGACCAGACTATACCCCCGACATTACAAAAATGGCCTGCAACATTTATTTTTCGTCGTGCTTATCCGTCAATTCGATTTTTATTTCATTTTTTCATTGCGACATCTGAGATTTTAAGAACAATGAGCCAAATAAATGAATTTGTATGCTAAGAATTATAAACTACCTGGGAATTGTCTGGCGCTTTTGGCTGTAATTGTTTATCTTTTTTCAATCACGGGTAAAATCTGTAACATTAAATAACAAATTAAATGATTCCCCACCGACTGTAATCACAATATAAATACCGCAATTCGTACTTTGGCATCTTTTCAATGAACCTGATTTCTAAAGCCCACAATAATTAAGGACATTCTAAGAAGAAATGAGAAATTCAAATGAACCAAATGTTATTGAAGAATGATGCTTTGATGAGGCGTTGATTTATGTATAGTTATATAAATTTGTTTACCGTTACACCCACTTTGCAAAGTATTTTTTCAATTATCACAGCCGAAGCTTTATATTCAATTCATCATTGAACCGCGATGTAATTTTTTGTATATATGTAGATGTGTTTATTTCACTTTCATTCCTCATTTACTTGCATTTATTTTTTACACTCCAAAGCCACCTTTGACAAATTGTGAATTAACCACACATTTTTATTATGTCACCTGAAATGACAATTCAGCAATTGAGAGGAGCAGAAGGTGAAAGAGGAAACACAATGGTGGCATTGCCAGAGAGTTACATCCGAAATCCGCAAGATTTTTCTATCAAAGTGGGAATGCAGTGAAAGGACGGCTGATTTTTCAAACTGTCGGACAAGTACAGCCAGCAGCTCAGTACTGGCTGCACAATTAGCGACATTGGAAGGGCAGCCATAACAGCTGCCACTGTATTTACTAGCATCAGCGCAAGACTCTGTAGCAATTTTGCTTTGTATGCATTTTGGATGAAAAACAAATGATAGGAAAATATTGATTTGTAAAAGAGTGTTACAGAAGGTAAGTCAATCATTGATGGTCTACGACTCGGAGTGGCTGTTAGCCTGCGATGCGACGAGAATGAATAATTGCCTCGATTTAATTTTGCAACGAGCCAGGCTAGATATGTGTTTTAGGCGTTCAAATTCAAAATATTTTGTATCTACTTTAGCTGGGTTGTTAAGAGTAGTGAAAATATATGGAAAAAGAAAAGTCAGAAATTTGAGAATTATGGCAATTCTGACTGGCTTATAAAATCAATTATGACCAAAAGAAAAAGCGAAGTAAACAAACAAGCAGCCAAGACACTCACACTATACCGCTACATCTCCAAAATATGTACATATTTAGAGGTATCGGATTTTAAATGAATTGAGATAAGACAACGAAAATTCAAATTGAATGGGCAAACTTCAGTATATTTGTGTAGAACCATTCAAGACATTTATTTTTTAAAGATAATCCCTTTCAAATGTTGGACGCATCTGCGCCATAATTCGGCCATCCGTAAACACCAATTTTGAATGACTCGCTGGAGGACTTCCGTCGGTATCTCATAAATAATTTTAGTAATATTGCTTCCACTGCCTCAATCGAAACTGGTTTATCCACAAAGCATTTAGACTTTACATACCCCCACCAATAAAAGTCCAAAGGTGTGGTATCACACGATCTTGGGGCCCAATCCAAAAATGATGTGTGTATTTAGTTTGACAGTAGTTACGCGTGATCTGTCAGAAAAACTTTATTGGCAAAAGTACCTCCAATCTCATCACACTTCATTGCACAGAATACTCTACTTTACATTGCACTTTTTATATTTTTCAGCTAATAGCTCGTAGAAGGGTTTTTCGACATAAAACCTCCAAAATCCTGCAAAACAGCCCAGTCTTTAAGCCAAAATTTGTATAAAAATCATAAAATTAGTGTTTAAACTACAACAAGTTGCATATTACTCAACCGATTGGAGTACTGTTTTCATATGTTCAATATCGCTCTGCAATAATAAAACGTATCAATTTCTTATTACTATTAAATTTACGAAAAAAGGCACAGTTAAAAAAATTTGTATTATTTGTGCGCAGGTTCGCTGTGTGACAAACTCCGCCACGTCCACAAAATTTCAATCAATTCTGCAGTCAGCCCCAGTGATGGCAGATTTTTGGAGCCTGAGTTCGTTTGGTCAGGTGAATTTCAAGATAAGTTTGTAGTATTAAATAAGATCTGATAATGATTTTCCTTTGCTATACATATATCAGTAATAACTATCAGCTGGGTTCACCTCTATAATCAGCTGAAGAAATAGGTAAACCAGGTGAAATTAGTTGTAATCTATGATACTTCGATGGCTCGAATATGGATAGCGGTGTAATGGCAGATGTTTTCTTTCAAGAATGATATCACCCTCTCTCTATCTCTCTCCATTTCTTCCTATTTCTCACTCTCTCTTTCTCTTTCTCCTTATTTCTCTTCCTCTCCATCCCCCTTTCTCTCCCTCTCTCATTTCAAATGTCCAGGTTAAGTTAGCCAGGTTGCTAGCATAAGACAAGAAAATCGGGTGCCCTCAGGCCCATTGTGATACCTGCATTTGATTTCCATCCACTAACTAAATTGTTTAAACCACTTAGACCGTTTTAAGAAGACAACCTCGTAACTTCAGTGAGACATTTTACAAATTTCCCAGGTCTTCAAAGAAATGATCGGCTTATTTGAAGTAGAGGGCATTCACAGAGGAGGTGTTGTACTAACTCAATTTCTTCTTGATCTCCACAACTACTGCAGAAATCATTGTGACGTACATCCATTATACTGGCTACAACTGTGAGGAAGCTGCTAGTTGATATGTTGAATCCAACCAGACATCTTGTCCTTTTTATATTCAGTTTTCAGCCAGAGCGCTTTGCAGACCCTGCAGTAAGTAGTCAAATATCATCTTCTAATGATTTCCGCGATTACGCTCAAGTCAATCGCAATGTACAGTTAGTTTAGGGGAATGCTCATGTCCTCTACCACTCGCTGAAGGTCAAGCTCATAGCCTTTCCTTGCACACTCATCCGCTCTTTCATTTCCCACCACTCCAGAGTAGCCGGGGACCAGATAAGTGTGAGCAACCTCCTGCATTCTTTAACATATCTTGAATTGATGCGCGCTGAGGTCAGTGCCTTAATCGCTGCTTGACTATCAACAAAAATGTTGAGGTTTGCCGGAGGTAAGTCTACATCTACATCTATCTAAAGGAGCAATTTAAGGATAATTGTTCCGAGTGCACTCCCTAGCCTTACTAGCAGTTTCCAAGTGGAAGTACTGCGTATTGCTAGGGGCTGCAGGGTTTTGTAAGCCAACTGAAAAGTAGTATAGAAACACTCATTTTAACAGATTTACAAAGTCACTATTATTACTGTTTCTACCAACGAGTAATCGCTGTCCAATGTTCAGATCAACGGTCAAATCAATAAACATCTAATTCGGGTGAAATAAAATTCTTCAGTAACGTGACCGCTGGCAATTTGGCTCAGGTCTTGAAAGCGAAGCAGCAGTACTACGCTATTCACTTAAAGTAACAGCAAAGCTTTAGTGATTTAGAAAATATATTGATTGTAAGACTGAATAAGTGACGCATTTGCAAAATTGCGCAAAATATTTTCAACAACAACGATAAGTAAAAAATTACAGACTTCCTAACAAAGTCTAGAAAAGGTTTTTCACTTAATACTCCCAATAATCGGACATTTTCTTTTTGGTGAAAATGCGGCTGCAATGGATATTCCCCTAAAACCCACGAAGATAGGGTGGCTAGACATATTGATTTGTTCACTGTAGTACTGATTTTTCAACTACCGTATCAATTTTGTTTAATTCCTTTAGTTAGTACGCAATTTACAAAAAAGGAACAAAATTTTACTTATTTATGACAAATTTAAAAAAAAAATTTTGTGCAGCAGCAAATATTAAATATTACAATAAATAAACGAATGATATTCAAGGCAGTGGTTCCTTTCTGCAATTTAAAAAAAATTCTAATTTTATTTTCAAAATTCTAAATTTATTTTTTTCAATATTCATAAATTCAATTTTCAATTACACTTCTTCAATTACACTTCTAGCAACCGAAAAATGTTTAGTTTGACACTCCCTTTCTGGCGCACAAACAAAATCAAATTTGTAACAAAATCTAATTCTAATATGGGTTGCACAGAATCTTTCGACTTTCTAAAAAGTGAAAACGAGAAAATGCCATTATCAAAAAGGAATGTGGACTTAATTTTAGTTTTAAAAATTTTGAAATTTATTATAGGTATAATATAATTTTGTAGATATCTGCTTATTGGAGGTCTCGTAATGGTTTCAGTGGCATCAACGGCGCTTTAGTGCTACTTGGGTAGTGACAGTCCGGTACATCAACCATTTCACCTATCACCTGCCACCTATCTACCTACAGATTTTGATGAATCGAAAAATTTTGATGTACTGATTTCTCAAAAAAAAAAAAAAAAAAAATATGGCAACCCTGCTGGGGATACACCTGCAAATTTACAATATACCCATGAATGTCCAGTAACGACGACCAGACGAAACACTAAGCTTTTCAAAGCAAAATCTATGGAAGATCTCCAAGTGTCATTCGACTAACCCACCTAAGTTCAATGACGGACCTAAGTGGTTTAAAGGTAATAGCGAATTGTGATAAATTAAAATATCCTAGATTTCAGCAGAAGCTACACAGGCAGCATTGCCAGCAACAATTTCCTACCAAACCACATTTTCTCTTCAATCTGAATTTTTGTCCATTAACCTATTCCAAATAAAAATTATGTGCGCAAATTCCTAATACCCTCCAGTGCATAACTGGAGTGCTCGAGTTTAAAAAATGTAGTCAGCCAATATCGAAAATACCACAATAATTCCAACAAAGTAAACTTATTCAAATATTTACACTGTTCAATGAAGAGCAAATGGTGGTAAAATGTATGCAAAATAAATAACTTAAAAATTGTCAGCGACATTCTCGTCGAACCTTTTTTCTGCCTCAATTCAGAGCAAATCTCGTTTTTTATTCACTTGCCAAGCTGAATTAGATACGCATGACTGAGTGACGGAAGTTAACGGACACTTCCTGTGCGTAATTTGTGTTGTTGTGGATTTAATATTTTTATCTCATTTATTATCCTGCTTTCTAGCTCTTTAAAATTTCAATATAGGGAAAGAAAGTTTAAAAAATTTACATAGATTTCCCATGCAGTCCATCGATTTTGTTTGGTTCATTTGTGGGTGTAAACATATAAATTTAAATAAACTTAGTGCCATTTGATTTCAACACTCACTAAAAGTGTTTACACATTTTTCTATTTTTTTCTGTTTGTGTTGCGCAGTAACAAATGCACAAAACTTAGACTCCATTTTACTATGAATTAGGAAAGTTTTGCAAGTAATGAAACGCAGCAAAATTTGAGGATACAAATTTTTCTTTATAAGAGATTTACGTGTGGAGTTGTGTGGAGTAATTGCACATTTTATTAACAAATACTCAAAAACGTGCTCCTCACTGATTGAGCAGCGAACGCTTATTTTCAAACGCTCCAGCATCTGGTGCTTTTATAGATGAACCGAAAAGAGTATCTGTGCGATGCTTTGCCAAGTGAACTCAGGTATATTGGACATTATCGTCATTTTTTAAAATTGGTTTATTTGTTGGCTTCAGTGTAAGAAGAAGTAAGCTGAAACAATTTTGAGAAATATTTAATAACTAGCTGTACCCGGCGCGCGTTGCTACGCCAACAACGCCAAAAATAAATTTAAGAAAAATAACTTTAAAGAAAAATCAGTACCCAAATATTCAATTCATTCTAAACCATCTTATTGATTTTGTTTATTTCGAAAAAATTGTGACATTACAAAGTTTAGTTTCAATTCGATGTTTATTGAAGTGCTGTGGGATACAAAATATTTCTTGTTTTTCCATCTGGTGTGTAGACGAATAAATCAGACGGTTTTCCGACACGTGAGAAAGCCACATAGAGCTGTCCATGTGAGAAGCATGGATTCTCCAAATTTAATCCCCACACTTGTAACGATTGTCCTTGTACTTTGTTAATAGTGATTGCGAAAGCAAGTCACACCGGGAACTGTAAACGTTTGAATTCGAATGGCAAACCTGTCGGGATCATTGGGATACGTGGCAACAGTACGTCTTCACCTTTGAATTTTCCAGTCAAAACTGTTGCCTCGATAACATTGTTCATCATTTTCTTGACTGAGAGTCTGGTTCCTTTGCAAAGTCGTGCTGGATTTATACTTCGAAGAAGAATGAAGGGTACGCCAATTTTCAATGTAAGAACGTGCGGCGGTATGCCTGGCAAATCAAGCGAAATCAAGAATTCAGTTGGATAGATGACAAACTCCTTTTGATTCTCCACAGTATCGATGGACTTATATGTTGTCTATGAACATGTCATATTCCTGTGTAAAAATACATAGTCATATTAATTTTTATGACAATCGGTTAATCGGGGCAGAAGTTGCTACTCTGCAGCGCCACCTGTTAGCGAGTGGCATCAATGAGCATATTCTACGAACCTTCTCTGTGGAAAAATACATACATATATATACACTATTGGACACTGCAAATGTCCGGCTCTGGCGGCTAGGCGCTTGGGATTCCTTATTGTGCCCTTTGGGGATGACTTGAAGAAATTCTCCAGCCTAGATCCCTTTTCTCTCCTCCACTACATCAATAGCAATGGATGGCTGTATACGGTTTTTCTCTTCCCTACATCTTTTCACAGGTGGTGGATAACCTGGGCAGCAAATGCTTCAGTAATTATAAACTTAATTAGTTTTAGTTAGTATAATAAAAAAATAACTTTGCTTTTAAGATTTCCAATGCTTACAATCTATACAATTCTCTCTAATACTTGTTTTAAAGCTATCTTGATTATTTTTGAAACCTATTCTGCCGCCTCATCATGCTTGTTTTCCCCCTTTTTTGAACGCAGAGTGGCTATCATCCACAGTATTGTCTGATTGCCAGTCGTGTTATGCCAACGCCAACTGTAAAATGCACGCTTTTCAAACACTTCATTGTTGCACTTGAGTGCCCCACATATTCGCCTTGCAAAGTGGAACTGCCGACAAGTAACACAAAAACACAAAAAAAAAAACCAATACAGTAAGAAACTCTTACCGACCAGCACTGCGTATACGCAACTTAAGCAAATAAAACCGAACAATGGCTTGTATTGCATGAAAGTGGTAGCGTGGAAATGACAGACATATCTGACAGCTACTCATGCCTGAGAAAAATATAAAAAAGAAAGCAGACAAAAAAAAAAAAAAAAAAAGAATTTCAAAACTCTATTGCTTTAAAAATTCCACTCCCACGGCATGTTGCTGTGCATTCAGAGTATTTGCGGATTGTGGTTTGTTTCCGTGGTCTGCAATCAGTCTGACAATCTGATTCAATTACTTCAAGAAATTAATCGCCACTTGACCGTCTAGCAAGTTGGCACTAACAAATGTCATTAGTTGAGCAAAAAAAACTCTCGATATATTAAAACGTAGGTACCGACGATGGAAAAGTCTCACCGTTTACCGCTCAAGGGAATGCAAGCATGTCTAACAATGCTGCCATTCGTGCGTCATACATACGTACGTACGTACTCATATACAGGCACTTTTGTGCGCACGACATTGAAAGAGTTCAGTTGTTCATGGCGATTTTTTGCATTCAACTTTGAAAAATTATATTAGAGAGAGAAAGTGAAAAGTCTGAAAAAGTGTAGCGAACTAAAATTGATTTTTTTCTATTTCCAACTGGGCAGCTTTGGGTCACTGAACTACGTGCCATGACTGCAACCGCAAAGCGTACTACGTATTATGAGCTGTGCTTCAAGGATGAAGTGAAAAACTTTTGTGTGAAATTATAATCACAAATGGGAAGGATATTGAGAGACTTAAGTGAAATCCCAAGGAAGCAACTCATATCCACGTGGCGTAAATGGCTAACACTTTAACTTTTTCCATGTAAAATTCAATTGCTATACATACACACCTTATTTGATACAGATGCGATTTTTTGGTAAAGTGTTCTATGTTTTAGAATATTTTGCGATATTTTTTTCAATTTTGCTTTATCTCATTCCTCAACTTGAAACACGAAAAAGTGTTCACTAATTTAATTGAAATACAAAAAATGTTTATTTCTTATTTCTAATTTTTAAAATTTTAAGTTATTTATGTAGTTCATTATTGGGTATCCTATATTGTCAATTACAGCTTGAGGTCTACTTGGTATGGAGTCAACCAATTTTTTTATGTATTCTGGGTCAGATTTGTTATGGATGTCATATTTCTCTTAAAGACCGACTACACATATTCGATGACGTTCAAATCCCGTGTTTGTGCAGCAATTTCAACAATATTGGGGCTAAAGTCATTTTCAATTTGTAAATTTCTAGCGCTGTGAAACAAAGTTCCGTCAGCATCGAAGCTGAAATACACACATTTCGAATTTTTTGGTCGTGGTATCTGATTCAGCCAGATGGAGTTTACCACGTTTAGTACGTTTTGTGGTGGAAAGGCTTTAGTCTTCTGAAATTTAAGAATTTTCATTTTAGATTTTATACTTGCAGATTAGAAATACTTTTTGTTGCTCTTCAAAGCTTGTCATGTTGCACAAAGCATTGCTGGGTCTATTTTTACGTGATTTCTGTTGCCAATAATAAATATTTTGGTATTATTTTTATGGTCTTTAGAGTTATAAATATTACCTACGTTGATTTGTTAATTTGAGTGGTGTCTTGTATATAATCCCTAGAAGCATCAACCACATCGCAGAGACGCCCGCCCCTATTCTTTGTAAGGGTTCTACAGGGTGAACGATATAAAGTGTTACCAACTTCACACTGCTTGTATCTGTAAAACAGCTCATGAAATCAACGTCAAAATTGTTCTAATGACAGATCAATATATTGTTTATAAGCCATCAAAAGCTTTTGCGTATCAGTTTTGTTCAATTTTTTTTTTCTGTGATGGAATTCAAACGTAATAGTGTGATTGCGTTATATTTGGCTGGAAAATCACAACCAGCCATTGTTCGTGAGCTCAGTTACCTCAAAGTGAATAAAATGTTTGTGTATCGCACTATAAAACGTTACAATGATACTGGTAGCATTGCAAAATGCTATGGAGGTGGACCAAAAAAAAAAACCGGAACAACGCCAGAAATGGTTCGGAAAGTGAAGGCTCGACTCGAACGAAATCCATGTCGAAGTGGAAGAAAAATGGCTAAAGAACTGAAAATATCGCAAGACAGCATTCGAAGCATATTGAAAAATGAACTCAAGGTCAAGGCTTACAAGTTCCAAAAAGCACACGAACTTTCACCCCAGCAAAAAAAAAGTTCGGTGTGAAAGAGCAAAGGAGTTGTTGCGCTTGCACGAACGTGGCAAATTTCCTAACATTGTGTTTTCTGATGAATAAAATTTCCCAATTGAGCAGTTCATAAACACTCAAAACGATCGTGTTTACTTGATCGAACGCTCATACGAGAATTTGAGCCTACGTATGGCCACTCGAAGCAATTTCCCATCGCAAGTAATGGTTTGGGCCGCAGTGACCGCTGATGGACGCCCTCCAATCGTTTTTATCGAGCCTGGTGTCAAAGTGAATGCGACTTATTATCGGGAAAATGTTTTAGAAGCTGCTTTAGAGCCGTGGACACGCAGCCATTTCGGTCGTAGACCATGGATGTTCCCACAGGACTCGGCACCGTCTCATAAAGCTCGTGTGAACCAAGAATGGGTAGAAAATCATGTTCCACAATTAATTTTGTTCACACAATGGCTTTCGAATTCGCTAGACGCAAATCCGATGGATTATTCCATCTGGTCCATTTTGGAGAGCAAGGTGAGGACTAAAAAATATGCCAGTATGGATGCGCTAAAAAAAGCGATTGTACGAGAATGGGCCAAAATACCTCAAGATCACATTCGTGCAGCATGCAACTCATTTTTTGACCGTTTGAAGGCTATAGTCAAGGCAAAAGGTGATCATATCGAGCTAAAGTGAATATATGTTAAAATTGTAATCATTTTTGAACAATTTTATCTTTGAAATCAATAAAAAACTAATTTCACACAAAGAAGGTATTGGGTTTTTGAATAGGTATGAAGGGTTACCTATTCAAAACATCGTTCACCCTGTAGTGATATTATAAAGGGTTTTTTAATAAGGGCGGGAAGATGTTGAAATGGAATGTCGTGGCGTTTTCTGTGTGGCACGTAGCGCCATCCTGCTGGAACCACATGTCGTCTAGGTCCATATGGTTCAATATGGGCCATAAGAAATTGGTTATTATCGTTGTGTAGCGCTCGCTGTTGACGGTGACCGCCTCACCAACGTCGTTTTCAAAAAAGTACGGACCAATGACGCCGCCGGCCCAAAATCCACACCAAACGGTAAATTTTTGAGGACGCATTATCACCTGGTGAACCTCGTGTGGATTGGTGTCGTCCCATATACGGCAATTTTGTTTGTTAACACAGCCATTCGTCCAAAAATGCGCCTCGTCAATAAAGATGATTTTTCGCCCAAAACTGGGGTTCCCTTCCAAACGATTCGAAGCCCAGTCAGCGAACAAACGGCGTTGTCTATGGTCATCAACTTTTAGCTCCTGGGTCAGTTGGATCTTGTATGGGTGTAGGCCCAAGCCCCGACGCAAAATTCGCCAAGTTGAAGTCTGCGAAAGGCTAAGTTCTTGTGCACGGCGAGGAATAGACTGCCTCAGGTTCTGCTGTACACTTTCACGGGCCGCGGCAATGTTCTCGGCTGATCTTGCGTTCCTTGAACGTACGGGTGTTGGCTGATTGTTTACTGACCCGGTCGTCTCAAATTTGGTCACCAACCGTTGAAGAGTCGACTTTGAAGGTCCACCACGTCTACCGAAAAATGGACGCAATGCGCGCAACGTTTGTGTTAATGAACACACATTTTGATAATAAAGTTTTATCATTTGAACGTGCTGTTCAATCGTGTAACTTGCCATGATGATTTGGCATAACCAACTGAATAATAAACATAAGATTTGACAGATGTCACCAAAACAAAATGGCTGCTACAGGGCGCAAAAACGACCCGCGCCAATTGAAAAACCCTTTATTTAAAGTGATTAAAATACATAAATGCATAAGGTGGCACAAAATTAGTCAACCTAACGGAAGATCTACAATTTTTGCAAATGGCGTCGTAAGTGAATCAAATTTGACTCTTGTGAAGTACCACAGACACCCTCCAGCACTCAAAATAGTGAGTCTAATAACCAAGTTATTCAAAAGCCAAGGGATGGTTAATTTTGCGTCACTTTGTATATACTTTTAATTGCTATTATTTGATCCTAGATTTCTATTATGAAGCCTCCTATTGCTGTGTGTTTTGTGATATTGCCATGTCCGCCTTGGCACAAATTCTTTTTTTACTTGACCAATGATTTTATTACCCTTTTTGTGTGCAATGTAGGTTTAATGGAATGTATGAATTGTCTGTGGGGTTACTGTATTGAAGCGTAGATTAATACATTCAGAAGGGAAATATGATCTATTTTTTTTTATTTGGTAGGTCATCGTCCGCTTCTACTCTGTTGATTGTTACCCGCTCACTACATGATTTTGCATTTAGACGTCTGGCTTGCGTTAGCTTTGCTTATTTTAGCATGATATTATTATTATCATTCTTATTATTGCTGTCATTGTCCAAATATCTCTGCGTGAGTATGAGTGTATATTTGATATTGTACAATAATAAAAACCAAACATTAAATAAGAAACAGAGAAATTTATGTGTGATAAGCAAGTGGTATAAATAAATCATAAAACCCTTTGGCTTTAGCCCAGCTCATACTTAAGCACAGCTACAAGCCCCGACGGACTAGATGTATTCAAGCACATAATAACAAGGCATCAGTGTTGAAATTATCTAAAAATTTACGCACGGGTAGATAGAAATGGAAAAAACGTTTGTTAGTGTACATATGTATTGTACATTAGGGTGGCTCCCCACAAAAAAGGTGCGGGTTTCCACCAGGATTTTATATAAGTGAAATGTATTCTATTTTAAGATAATCCCTAAAATATTTTGAAAAAATTTAAGATTTATCTGAGTTATTTATCTGATAATATTTCCAAAAATAAAACAAAAGAAGTTTTAGAAATATTGTTTCTGAAAAATAACCTCTGATATTGGAAGAGTTTAAAAAGGTTAAAAAATTGATATTGAAATATTTTTTTTACATTTATTATTTAAAGCTCAATAGTTTGTGCTGTCACCTTGTTTATAAATTACTTCGTAAATACGTCTACAAATGAATTTGCACAAATTATTTTGATTGCTTGGTAAAATTTCAGACCAGCCCGTTTGAATGATTCAAATTAAAGCATTTTCTTCTTTAAATTATTGCTCATTCTCACAAATCTTACGAGCCAGACAACCCCATAAAATTTGAATAGGTCGAGCCAAGGAACACCAAGAGATTTGGTGGCTCTTAAAACACTCAGGCTAAAAAGCACATTGTATTTAAAGCTCTAGAAAGCGGGTAGATAGTCAAGTAGGGAAGGAGAAAAGTATCAGGGAAAGAGATAGAAATGAATACCGACAGAGGTAAAGGTAGTTAGTCCCGTGAGAATTTTCCAGAATTTGCCACAGAAATCTGTAAATATCCCCCAGTTTTGGAGAACGAGTATTACTCATTCTCACGACATCGAAACCCAAAACTCGTAGCCTTACTCTAGCAAAGGCAGGACACTCGCAGAGAAAGTGCTCAGTGCTATCCGCCTCCTCCAAGCATGACAGGCACAATGGGTCCTCAATGATTCCAATGGTGGGCATATGCTGACCCCATGGGTTGTGTCCTGTAATGATACCGACCATCAACCGAAAGTCTTTCCTTCTAAGTTTTAGTAGAAAGTTTGACAGTTTTCTGTTCGGACTCGTCACAAAACACTTTGCAGTTCAGCAGCGTTCTAGACCGGACCATCGTTCTTTATGTAAATTACATACATAGTCGCTGATTCCGATTATTGAATCTGGCTCTTGTGGGGGAACCGCTGGGACACGGCAATTTCGTTTTCTTGAACACCGGAGTGTCCTGGAGCCTATATAAGTAAGCTTCGTCGTACATTCTTGAGCAATCTTCGAGGTTTGCTTCGCGTTCTCTAGGGCCCTCAGTGCAGCCTGGCTGCCACTGAAAACTGCAATGTGTTTCCCGCTCCATCTCCTCTCGATTATCCATTCGGCTACTTTCAGGATCGCAAAAATTTCCGTTTGGAAAACAGACAACCCCATATAAAATATATAACTTCAACAGAGCTTTATAGCTGTTTCCCGTCATTTTGTAGCAAATATTTTTCAATTCGAATGCGTGATAGTACGCTAACATCACCTTCACGGCTGTGATGTCGGCTCAAGTAGCACTCCTCCTTTCTTAAGCGATTTAAATAGTAATTGTATCTATCCGATCAATACAGATTGAACTTTTTTCCGTCACTAAATATTACTTTTTCCATTCATCGGGCACGTTATTTGTAACAGAACAGATCGAGGCGACATTTTTTACGAAATTTATTCAAAGGTCGTTTTTTATAATGTTTTAAATAAATTTATTCAAAAGTAGTTTTTTATAATGTTCTGTGCTTCAGATGTGGCCCCCAGATGCAAAGACTGACCATTCTTCGTACGTGTACCATAGTTTTTTTAATATACAACTTATCTAAAGCCGGCCAACATACTATTGTAGTAAAAAAAGTGTTAGGATTAGTCTGACAATTACTATGTAAAGCCAATATACGATAGATGGGGAAATACCCCAATTTAGTCCTATTAGCTGTTTACAAGAGTAGAGTGCTATTGTCGCTTTTGTTACTCTATCTTCGTCATTTGGCTTCCATCTCAGTTTTCTGTCTAGTATTAGACCTAAGTAGTGGACCTCATCACTGAATGACAGTGCCGTTCCACCTAGAGTCGGAGGAGTTAAATTTGGAATTCTATGTTTCCTGGTAAATAAGATGAGCTCAGTTTTGTTAGGGTTCACGCTTAGCTCATTTGCTTTTGACCAGTTCTCAACCATGTTTAGTAAATCTTGCATGACTTCACAAAATGTATTGGGGAAATTTCTCTCTTACTACCATTGCAACATCATCCGCATATGCTACGACGTGCTGTCCTTTCCCTTCTAGGCTCTTTAGCAAAAAGTTTATTGCCAGCACCCAGAGGAGAGGGAACAGCACTCTGCCTTGAGGTGTTCCTCTATTGACTCTTTTCCTGATCTTTGAGACCCCCAGGGTTGCGATCACAAATCTGCTCATGAGCTTGTTTTTGATGAGCTCAACCGGAGATCCCGAAACCGGTCAGCGCCTTTATTGTGGTATTCGGTAAGATGTTGTTAAACACACCTTCGATATCAAGGAAGGCTACCAGTGTGTATTATTTATTATAAATTGACTTCTCGATTTGTGTAACAAGTGGGTTAAGAGCTGTTTCAGTGGATCTCCCTTACAGTACGCTTGTTAGGGTTGAAGTTAGCCTTAATAAACTCTCCAACAATTAAAAATTTTGAGTGAAGTGTTTCTGAGTCGTTATTTGATTTACAATCTGGCTACCCAATATCTGGAAATTGTAATACCAAGTAATACCATAAGACCGAGTTTGAGCTTTATAAAAAGACAAGCTAAGTTATGGTGAGTTATGGCAAGTTAAATCAAAGAAAAATACAATTTTTTTGATGTTGACGATTATAATCATTAAAAAAAAACACACATGGATCCGTCGAATGGGCAACCCAGTATGTATAACCACTAATATTAAGATTTTCATAAAACACCAATCTCCGCTTTGGCTTTGGCTGGATACAAAAGCAAAAGCAGGAATATTAACGAAACAAGTGTACGGCATCAATCCCTTATATAGATCCAGAGCTGTTTTGCAGCTTAGGCTAAGGTGCACTATCCACACGGACATAGGAAGAGAAAGAAACTTGGTGCCAACTATACTGGACAATCTATCAAGTTTGCAGCACTGCAAAGTTTTCAAGGCCATTATGGAGTGAACTATCAACACCTCACTAGACCAGAAGTTGTGTGAAATTTACAGGTTCTAGAGAGTAGAGAATGAAACTGCAGGGCAGTTACTTGAGCAATGCCTCATTCCAAATGGAGAAACTGTCGAAAGTTACTTTTAAACCCGAATGCCAGCACATTTTCAGACTAATTGATTATTTTTGTATTTCATTTAAAGAAAATGAGATGCTTATAACAACACGCGTTGCTTAGTTACAAGTGTACTTTCGCAATCAGTGAGTTGATGTCACGTGTCATTGACAACGCATTTGGTAATGATGTGTTAAAAATGTAAATGAAATTCTCAACGTGACTTTAGAAGTGACATACGATACAACTACATACACTTACATACTGAAATAAATACATACAATTTACAAATGTGTTAATGAAAGCACAGTCTTACGCACATACTCAAATGCTTCGCGTTTTTGCCGTTTGAACTACACTAACAACAACAAAGAAGGGGCTTACAATTTGAAAGGAGCTAACAAAATGTACCTACACACAAATACCTGTACGTATGTATGAACATATGTGGGCATACATTTGATTATACGGCTCCTGTAGTATTCTTTTCAGATGATGGAAGTTTTTTTAAGTGTTAATTTGTTTCTTTGGCATTGCCTCCTCACGCTTCGACAGCACACAGTTAAGGTCATTTGAGCATGAGCGTTTCCATGCCAAGTGATAGGAAAATTTCGGAAATTGTCTTAAATTATTCTTAAAATTTAGGTATAATAAAGAGTGGTATGAAAAAATGTTGCAAAAAATAATTCAATAATTTTCCGATTTAGTCAAAATTTAAAATTATGGCATCGTATTCTTTGAAGAGAAATATCTTCGTTTTTTTAATTTATTTAAACTCTTTTCATTTTTAGCTTCTTAGAATAAAATATACTTAAAAAAAAAATTTTAGAAAAAATATATTTGAGAAAAAAAATGTTTGCGAAAAAAATTTTTGAGAAAACAATATATTTGAGAAATTTTTTTTTGAAGAGAAATATCTTTGTTTTTTTGAAGAGGAATATCTTTGTTTTTTTTTTTTTTTTTTTTTGAAGTGAAACTTCTTAGGCGTCGATAGACGAACGAGAATGGAGAGTAAAATTTCAAGGCCATGCAACGGTTTGGGCATCGTTCCGCGAGAGAGAAAAAAGATATAAGGTAGCGGAAAAGGAAGAGGAGAGAGAGAGCTATACCTTATATGTATATATCTTAGATCCACTTTGGGTTATTTTTCCTGAGTTTTTCCTTGTGGTTGCTAATTTCTAGTGAAAAATAACACTGCCTACTTTTTGGCGCTTTTTTGTCGGCGCAAACTTGTAGGAAATTTATTTTTGGTGCCTACTTTTTGGCGTTATATTTCCTTGGTGCGTATTGATTGGGGCGTGTTTTGGTCCCAATTTTTTTGGCGTTTTTTTGGTGTCTACTTTTTGGCGCTTATTTCCGATTTCTGGCTAGTGCTTGTGCGTACTATAAAGTGCTATCCATTCCGGCGTCGCTGCGTTTTGTGCGGGTGATAAACGCTCGGAGTAGTGCGCGTTGTTGCCACAGTTTGTGTCCGGCGTTTACCTACACCGATCGACCCTTCTGCGTTTTTTGTAAATTTTGTCTATTTGTATTCTCTGCAAATGTTGTGAATTTATTTAGATATACATTCTTTCCCTCTCTTTCTGTCTCATTCTCTCTCGGGTCTCTCCCTCCTGCTTTGTCTGCCTTGAAAGTTTCACTTCTGTTATGTGTACTACGCTACATGCACTTTTATGCCTTAGTGAGGACGGTTTTTTTTTTAATAATATTTATTATCATCAAAATGTCGCAGAAGATGATACTCTCGAAATATCGGACCCGGACGGCGTAGGTGATTTCGAGACTTCTACTTATCTGAAACACAAAATTCAAGAAGATTCTTATTCATAAAGAGCGCAGCTATAGTCGGAACTAGAACAAATCGAAAAAATTGACAAAATAGCGCGCTTTTGAGAAAAAATGTCGTAAAATCGTGAAATCTTACACTAGTTTTTTAGCGTAAAAAATAGGAAATTTTTTAAATTTCGGTTCAAAATAAATGAGTTTAAAGTTTGAGGTACAGGTACGCGCGGACCGCTCTGTTAATGGGCATGAAAATTTCGCAGTACATTCTTAAGATGCTATACTTTCGAAATATCGAAAAAAAACGATTTTTTTTTTTATTTCTAGACCACCCAGGCTAGACCACCCTTAAGTTGTATTTTACCTGATGGCTGTAGGCTCAAGTTTTCGGCATATCAAATTAGGTGCTCTTCAGTATTACTGGCAAACGGCATAAATCACTATTCTCTATGAATTGCTCATCCATGGTCTATGTTGTGAACACTACTAAAGTTGTCAGTAGTACTGACTTTCATTTCGAAGTTTTAGTGGCAATTTTTAGAATTTTTGCTAAATATGTTTGTAGAAGTTCTTGTAGTTATTAATTATTAAATTTAGAAGTTGTTGTAGTTATTACAATAATTATTCAATTTAGTAGCTTTTGTAATTACTATACCAGTTGAATTTATTTTTCGTTAGGTTTTTTGTTTTCTCTTAATTATTACCCTTAAACAACTCGTCCATCACAGATATATTCAATTTACGCTTCGACGATGTTTTCAATCTCAGCGACTAAAATTGTTCACCAGTGCCTGATTATTGAACATCCACTCATTAAAACTAACGAAATGAGACTAAATAGCGTTGTACAAAAACAGTTAACATATTAATAGTAGTCACTACGCTCTTTTTTGGGACAAAAATGGATTCCACAAAGAATAAAGGAAGAGCGCACGTCGATGGCACATGCGCGGTAAAGTTCTGCACTGCTGAGTGAAACCATAAAGAGTTCGCATACTCATTGATGGACTCAGTCGGAGTTCGTTTGTTTGCCTCAATTATTTTACTCATTGCTTTCCGGTCAATGTGGGGAACTCAAAATTTACTTAGAAGCAGTCCGTAAATTAAGCCATTGATTAGATTAAAATTTACGTGCGAATGACGCGAGTTCGAGTGCCGCTGAAATCTAGAAACAAGTCTAATGATGAGATTTGACGATATCTGCAATAACAGCTTTTACCTCTATTGATTTTGCTGCGTTTGCTTTCCGCTTTCGGTTTGGAAAAGGTCCATTTGCATTACTTTTGCATTCAATTATTAAAATTGAATCTTTCATAGGAAAATACTTATTTTTTTCTCTTTCAAAATTTTGGATATTTTATAAGAACTAATTTCATAAAAAATGTTGACCCAGAGAAACATTTTTAAATGTTATCTTACAAAAAAAAATTTAGCCTTTTGACTTTCATGTAGGGGCAGCTGGGGTAATTATGACCAAATTTTCTAAATTTCAAATACTAGTAGCTATTAGAAGTCTTTAATCAATGCCGAAATTCTAGAAAGTCACCAAAAACAAATGTCCTTACTTCATTCTTTGGGTTTATGCTGTTCTTAAGTTCTAGTTAGGTGACCTTTAAATGCCTGTTAATAATTAGTTGTTTACCCCAGCTGACGCTAGATAACTTGATTTCAAGAATTTTTTAATTTTTCCAATATTGCTTAGATTGGGGGAGCAAAGACAGGTTAGCGGATCGGTGTTTTGAAATCCCCGCATTCCTGAAAATTGGAATTTGGGTAGTTGGAGATCAAGTTATTTATGCTGATGAGCGTATAGACATATATAATACAGATATATAATTGGCACTTGCACCCTTTTTGGATGTTTGGTCATCCTATTTATGGCGTACGTTTTTATTCTCTACCACAAATGGAGGAACCTACAGTTTTAAGCCGACTCCGAACGACAGAAAATTTGTTTTTCTGAAGAGCTTTTTTATGGCAGATATCCATTCGGTGATTTGCCATTGCCTACCGAGGGGCGACCGCTGTTAGAGAAAACTGTTTCTATGTTTCGTGCACTGAGATTCGAACCTTCATAGTCCGAATGGTAGTCACGCGCCAACAAATTTGGCTACGGCGGCCTATCCTGAAGGGAGGCAATGAGAAGGTGCTCGACTTTCCTTACCATTTTTTTTTGGTAATATCCGTGTACCCGCCTCTTAAGCGTTGGAACTTGATGGCGTCGAAATGTGTATGCTATTGCCAGATGTTATGTTGTTGTTGAATTGCTTGTACCAGGCCGAAGGGATTTCCCCTAAGTTAGTTTTTTTAGCATTGTGGAAGTATTTAACAGATTTTGATTTATCTGTGGCGTTAAAATTATTTAACTACGGGCTTTCAAATAAGAGGTGTTATTTGGATATTCAAAGAAAAATGATATTTTTTAATATAAATGATCGGATGTTTATTTCATTATAAAGAGAAAGGTATGCCGTTAATAGTGGAAAATAATATCAGGAAAATGACCACCACGACCACGCTTACATGACAATATCCTTTTCATGAAATTTTCCATAGCCGAATTGCAAAGTGGTTGCCCTATGCCCTCGATAGCCTCACGAATTCCATCTTTGGGGTCTTGAATCGACAGTTCCCCTTTAACAACTGTCAAGTGGATGCCGATGACCGGGTAGGAGGTCTCTGAGGCCATTTCCCTCTATGTTCCTATGTCTTGCCCTACTCTAGTCCTTTGTCCTACTCTAGTCCAAAAAAAATTTAAAAATCTTCATTATTGCACGTCATCTGTTTACTTGAAAAAGGTGTTAAATTTTTCCATGTCCCAAAAGCGATAACTGGTAAGTAGCCGCCAACGGAGTTAATGAATATGCACTCAAATCTTCGAATGAATTTTTTTGAAAAAAAAAAAAAAATGTTTAAAGGTACATATATAAAAGGTTTTCCAATAAAAGGTATTATTTCCGTAAAAGATCAATGGTTTCGTTGCTTTTGAGGCACGTAGCGCCGTCTTGTTGAAAATAAACGTTGTCCAGATCAATACCATCACAAGTTGAGGATAGAGAGGCTTTTCAACAATAACTCTTGGATTTTCTGAGCCCCAGATCCGACAATTTTGCTAGTTGACGAAGCCACTGAAGCAAGGGAATTTTTCAATGGAATTCCGAATCATTTTCATGCATTTGAAAGACCCAATCAGCAAAGACTCGACGTTGTTGGTGATCGCATTAAGATAAGTATTAAGACCCAAATCGTTATGCAAAAAGCGCCAATTTCTGTATTGCGGTCCGACAAGATGTTCGAGTTTTACGAACCATCTCTGTCAAACTTTCACCATCTTTATAGTGAATTTTAATAATTTCAATGCGTTGTTGATGCCTGAATCGTTCCACTTTTATTAATGGCGTATTTTCTACTTGTCAAATATCAAAAAAGGACAACTTTAAAAGTGACATCTACCGAAATATAGGGCTATTTAGAATAACACCTGTTATTGGGAAACCCTTTATATTTATATATAATATAGTATAAGTGGAGGTACTTCATTCTTCTTGCAGTTATATAAAAGCGAAGTTGAATAGTTAAACTTTGCTCCTATGAAATAAAGTATACGCAGTGGATATCCATATTGACATTGGCACTTTTACATTTTAAAGTCCTTTAAGAAATTAAGTTGATGAAAACATAATCAACTGAGTACGTAGCGTAACTATCGGATATTATTTTGGGAGTGGCCTGACACAAAGCTTCAACGTGAATGTAGCCGTACATCAAGGCTCAACTTTAAACCCTCTTCTCTTTTATCTGGTGATGGACTCCTTACGCGAGATATCCAAGGCAACTTCCCTTGGGCACTGCCGTATGCTGACAATGTAGGCCTTCTCGCACCCAACAAAGCCATGCTTCAAGAAAATCTGAAGAGTTACCGTCCTTAAATCGAATAGGCTATGAGTAAGCCGCACAAAGGCCGAGGCAATCGAGCTTCTTTTTACCACAGCGAGTTGTGAGAGTCCACCTACCTATTACAATAAATAACGCATCCACCAAAATCGTATATAGTTTGAAATAATTGCGCTCGCACGTCAGCGAAGCCGGCATTTGCGAACGACAAATTGCTCATCGAGTCGACTACAGGCGCAAAGCAGGGAAGCAGCCTCCGGTGTTGTGTGGGACAAAAAAATTCTACAAAAATTAAAAAAAGGTAAAATTAACAAAAGCATGATCAGGTCGGCATATCCACTCGAGTGCTGAACTGTACCACGTAAACTAGAGCTGAAACTGCGCGGCAGATGTGGATGCTGAGGTGGGCCAGCGGCGGGGGACAAGATTCAACACACCTTTATTCCTGGTAGCAATAAAGTTGCTCCAATCAGCACTAAGCTCCAGAAAATTCGTTCACGCTGGTACGGCAATGTAATGAGAAGGCCAGAGGATCTCGCAGTGAGGCAAATTTTGCAGATAGAGGGAGCGGAAAGAGGGCCAGGCAGACCACCAAGAACCTGGAAAAAACACTATTGAAAACGACATCCTATGCAGGAACGTCAGCGAAAAGACGACTCTGGGCCGCGTGACCTGGAGACTTCGCACAAGAAAAGCCAACCCGAAATAGGATAAGGCTAGGTTAAAGAAGAAGATGATGATTTGATAGCTGGTAATGGCAAACTGTGATGACCTTTCAGTTCAGTAAGGTTTAACATGCCGTCAAGTGTAGTATAACGACAGAACAGCGCTTCTAAATTGTTTAAATTTACTTTGAAATAAAAAAAATGATAAATCCGTTCGCGTAGTTCATAAAGCACTGGCGACATCAGCAGTACTTATATCTTTCAAATGAGGAAAGAGCTGCTGTTATGGTGAATGGCGAGCGCTAACGAAATAAAATCTATAGTTCACGTGTGCATGAAAGTTAGCCTATTAACAAAAAAATTGAAACTTGTCGAATTTAGAAGGTTTTCAACTTTGTGATTCAAATATATAATAACAAAGATAAAAAAGCAAACGCAAAGAAAAATAATAATAAAACTTTACATGCAATCGTTGTTTTATTTTATTTCATTAAATTACTAGTGCAACAGAATTTTAATTGGCATACATAAAATAATAATAATAAATAATAGCTATAATTTTTATTATTATCTTACTAGCATAAATGCACACACTTTTCATTCTGTACAGAAACATGTTGCTGGGCAACCCTATACCGCATATACCCTCGTATATATGTAAACAGCGCTTCACAGCAACGACCTGTTGCCAAGCTTTTGCTATGAGTTATTGCATTATTGACTACACCTGTATTATATGAGAACATGCATGATATACATACATACACACATACTTACATACATATATACACACTTACATACATATATACACACTTACATACATATATACATACTGACATATATATTCCAGTTCTCTTCAAGGCAAAACTCCCACACCCTGAGATGTTCTCCCAACTATTTTCAAGAGACGCATGCGCGGTTCCCACTCCATGCTCTAGACGTTTTCATGAATGAAATAGAGACTAGCACGTGTACCGAAAATATACATATCACTTTGATTAAAAAGTTCCCGGATTATATTCAGAAAATTCAAAAAATATAAGCTCCTCCTATTTGTGGCCTGCGTCTTGATGTTGCTCCACAAATGGCGGGGCTCACAGTCTCAAGCCGAATCCGAACGGAAGATATTTTTTGATAAGGAGGTTTTTCATGGCAGAAAAACACTCAGAGGTTTGCCTTTGCCTGCCGAGGGGCGACCGCTATTATATTAGAAAAAACTTTTTCTTCATTTTGATCTTTCACTAAGATTGGAACATACGTTTTTTCTAAATTCCGAATGGTAATCACGCACAAACCCATTCGGCCACGGCAGCCGCCTCAAATGTACTCGCCTTCAAAGTACTTTCCATCAACTGAAACGCACTTATGCCAGCGTTTAATTCAGTTTTCGAAACATTTGTGGAACTCTATTTTCGCTATAACCATAAGAGCCGTCTTCGATTTTTTCACTACTTCTTTTCGGCTAAAATGCGTACTCCGGAGTAGTTTTTTGACTTGATCAAACACAAAAAAGTCGCACAGAGCCACATGAGTTGAATTCGATGGCTGGATGATTTTGTTTTCGGTTAATGATGGAACTTGCGACGGTGCGGTATCGTGGTGTAGAACCCACGAGTTGTTTTCCCACAAATCCCCTCTTTTTTGGCGAATTGCTATTAGTTCACGAAGCGTCTCACAACGCCCAAATAAAAACCGTTATTAAATAAACTCATCTGATCTTCTGGCAAAAATTCGAATACCGCTGTAATCCATAAAAGCCGTGAGCACCGCTTTCTTTTTTGATTGAAATGGATTTAGTTTTTTTGGTTTCGGCTTATTCGGATTGCGTCGTGTTCATAAATCCACGTATCGTCTCCAGCAAAGATGCATTTGCTGAATATAGGGATGGACTCAGCCTTGGAGATCGTGTTTTTAGTGATATCAATGCGGTCCCTTTTTTGCATGAAATTTAGGTATGGATCCAAAAGCAATGTTCTAGTTGTCTGCAGCTCACTTTATTGGTGTTTTCATCACTTTTGGATACCGACGGTCTGCCACTACATTCGTCTTTCTCGTAGGACTCACGGCTTATTTTAAAGCGTTCATGCAACTCGTAAATGGATGTTTTCTTTAGAATTCAATTATCGAAACGGTTTTCCAAGATTTCTGTAGTTTTCGAACCATTGAGTTCCATTTGATCACACAATTTAATGCAAATTCGTTGTTGCAAATTCAAACTTATTTTTAGAACGGTAAAAAATCGAAAACCCATGCAGAGGTAGATTTACTCAAGATGGCGCAATTTTTACAAGTGTCACGCAATGGCGATAAAATTTGGCTAGGCAAAAGCCCAAAAAAAACAGAAATACAGAGCTTACATCAGTTGACTTAAAGCGTCACATGGCGGCTGTTCCGGGAACTTTTTGATCAAGGTGGTATCCATAAATATGTATACGCTTATGCTCATATACATACTACATCAATCATTGCCAAGATAGCTGTAAAAAGCGTTACTTTACCAAAAGACTAAATATAACTACTTGCCACTTGTTTGTGAACCAACATTAAGTCGCACACTACAAATTGAATGAACGGTTCGATTTCAACAACATTCGAGGATATGTGCGTCATTCCCTTATTTTTATTCTTGTAGTATTATGTTTTATATGTATAAGTGGTAACAAAATTATTTCGAAGGGTATTTTCCTTCATTGCTTATCCTATTAATGTACGGGTCGGGTGGATTTTGCACTCCACTCCAGCCTCTAAAGTATTCGATTAAGTGGCTGCTGGTAGTGGCAGAGGAGGAGAAAGACCCTATCCGCAGTGAAAATACGAAGTGAAGAAGGACGTGACTTCCTTAAACAGTATTTGGTTGCGGGTTAGTGCGCAGAAAGAAATGGGTGGCGTTGAACTCAACCAAAATCGCTTAGGTGGTTACTACGCCCAACAAGTAGAAGCAAGGTTCTCGTAGCAATTACTTTCAGTAAAGTCGTATGTTCTTTCAAATAGTTGATAAAATGCGTATTCAGAAACAATAAAGGCTCGTTTACATTTTGCAAACATAGGGGGTAGACCATTGCAGGTAGACCAGCTACACTTCTTCTTACACAGGGTTCGGCACTCGAAGTGTAACCAACTTCAGACCGCCTGCGCTGAATACGAAAGGACTCAATATACGAGGGACTAAGAAAGTCCTTTTTACTCCTCGCCATTCAATTTCTAAACTCGTAGCTGTGTTTGATTTCGCTCAAGTCGTTTCTTCACTTTTTGAACTATTTCACGTGACGTTGCAGTCTTTTGATGACCATCTCCAATACGTTTCGCGATGCTACCAGCATCATTGTAACGAGTAGTGGTGCGATAAATAAAAACTTTATTTACTTTAAGGTACTCGAGCTCACGAACAATCGCTGGTTGTGATTTGCCTGCCAAATATTATGCCTAATCACTATTAACTACGTTTAAAATCCATTACTGACTTTCTTACTCTCGACAAAATGCTTCCGCGCACTTGTAAATAATACTCTGGACTGTCATTTAGCCAACTAACAGTGCCGGACCTTGTAATATACTCGTACTAGTGACCTTCAGTTAATTTACAGACACATTAGTATTGAAGCCAGTGAAATTGAATATTTTCTACTAAAACAATTTCAAATCAAATTTGCCATCTTAGTTTTCTCCCAATTTAAAATGACGCCCACATTTGTAAGGAATTAGTTTCTCGTAATTTTTTAATTTATTATATAAAATCTTCTTCTTCTTCTTAATTGGCGCTATAACCGCTTACGCGATTTTGGCCGAGTTTAACAAAGCGCGCCAGTCGTTTCTTTCTCGTGCTAACCGGCGCCAGTTGGACACACCAAGTGAAGCCAAGTCCTTCTCCACCTGATCTTTCCAACGCAGAGGAGGCCGCCCTCTTCCTCTGCTACCACCAGCTGGTACCGCATCGAATACTTTCAAAGCCGGAGCGTTTGTATCCATTCGGACGACATGACCCAGCCAACGTAGCCGCTGGATCTTTATTCGCTGCGCTATGTCTATGTCGTCGTAAAGCTCATACAGCTCATCGTTCCATCGTCTGCGATATTCGCTGTTGCCAACGTGCAAAGGTCCAAAAATCTTACGCAGAATCTTTCTCTCGAACACTCCAAGCGTCGCTTCATCGGATGTTGTCATCGTCCAAGCTTCTGCGCCATACGTTAGGACGGGCATGATGAGAGTCTTGTAGAGTGTTAGTTTTGTTCGTCGAGAGAGGACTTTACTACTCAATTGCCTACTTAGTCCAAAGTAGCACTTGTTGGCAAGAGAGATTCTACGTTGGATTTCAAGGCTGACATTGTTATCGGTGTTAATGCTGGTTCCTAAATAGACGAAGTCTTTTACAACCTCAAAATTATAACTGTCAACAGTGACGTGGGTGCCGATACGCGAGTGCGCCGACTGTTTGTTTGAAGACAGGAGGTACTTCGTTTTGTCCTCGTTCACCACCAGACCCATTCGCTTTGCCTCTTTATCCAGTTTGGAGAAGGCAGAACTAACAGCGCGGTTGTTAAGGCCGATGATGTCAATATCATCGGCATACACCAGCAATTGCACGCTCTTATAAAAAATTGTGCCTGAGCGATTAAGTTCTGCGGCTCGCACGATGGTCTCCAACATCAGGTTAAAGAAGTCACACGACAGGGAGTCACCCTGTCTGAAACCTCGTTTGGTATCAAACGGCTCGGAGAGGTCCTTTCCAATTCTGACGGCGCTGTTGGTGTTGAGCAACGTCATCTTACATAGCCGTATTAGTTTTGCGGGGATACCAAATTCAGACATCGCGGCATACAGGTAACTCCTTTCCGTACTGTCGAATGCAGCTTTGAAGTCGACGAAAAGATGGTGTGTGTCGATTCTCCTTTCATGGGTCTTTTCCAAGATTTGGCGTATTGAGAATATTTGGTCGATGGTAGACTTTCCAGGTCTGAAGCCACACTGATAAGGTCCAATCAGTTGGTTGACGGTGGGCTTCAGCCTTTCACACAATACGCTCGCTAGAACCTTATAGGCGATATTTAGAAGACTAATCCCGCGGTAATTGGCACAAATTGCAGGATCGCCCTTCTTATGGATTGGGCAGAGCACACTTAAATTCCAATCGGCAGGCATGCTTTCATCCGACCATATTTTGCATAGGAGCTGATGCATGCACCTTACCAGCTCCTCGCCGCCATGTTTGAATAGCTCAGCCGGCAGTCCGTCGGCGCCCGCGGCTTTCTTGTTCTTTAGCCGCGTTATCGCTATTCTCACCTCGTCATGATCGGGTAGCGGAACGACAATTCCGTCGTCAACGATTGGGGTATCGGGATCTTCACTTTCTCGGTGACATGCGCAGCTGTCACTGTTTAATAGGTTCGAGAAGTGTTCCCTCCATAATTTAAGATTGCTCTGTACGTCGGTCACCAGTTCGCCGTCTTTGTTCTTACAGGAAAACGCCCCGGTCTTAAAACCTTCTGTAAGCCGCCGAACTTTCTGGTAGAATTTTCGGGCGTTGTTCCTGTTGGCCAGCATCTCAAGCTCTTCGCACTCACGTATTTCGGCCTCTCGTTTCTTCTTTCGGATAATACGTCTCTCTTCCTTTTTCAGCTCTCTGTAGCGATCCCACATGGCTCGCGTTGCGCCCGATCGCAGCGTGGCTCTATAGGCGGCATCCTTTCTTTCTGCGGCAGCATGACATTCCTCGTCGTACCAATTGTTTTTTCGGGCTCGCCGGAATCCGATTTCTTCTTCGGCGGCGGTACGTAGAGAACGAGAAATGTTGCTCCATTGTTCGTGGATGCCGGTTTGTTGGGCAGTACTCTCCGAGAGCAGGAGTGAGAGTCGAGTGGCGAATCTTCTGGCTGTCTGTTGTGATTGCAGCTTTTCGAGGTCGATATAAAATCCTACAAAACTGAAAATACGAGCATTGTTTTCCTTAACTTTTGTGACATTTTCGTAATCTTTCATAATGCATTTTAAACTTAAAATCTTCACAGCGGGAATTAAGTCTTTTACAGCCTCGAAATTATACCTGTCAACAGTGACGTGTGTGCCGATACGCGAGTGCGCCAACTGTTTGTTTGAAGACAGGAGGTACTTCGTTTTGTCCTCGTTCACCAACAGACCCATTCGCTTTACCTCTTTATCCAGTTTGGAGAAGGCAGAACTAACAGCGCGGTTGTTAAGGCCGATGATGTCAATATCATCGGCATACGCCAACAATTGTACGCTCTTATAAAATATTGTGCCTGAGCGATTAAATTCTGCGGCTCAGGTTAAAGAATTCACACGACAGCGAGTCACCTTGTCTGAAACCTCGCTTGGTATCAAACGGCTGGGAGAGGTCCTTCCCAATTCTGACGGCGCTGCTGGTTTTGAGCAACGTCATCTTGCATAGCCGTATTAGTTTTGTGAGGATTCCAAATTCAGGCATCGCAGCATACAAATAACTCCTCTTCGTACTGTCGAATGCAGCTTTGAAATCGACGAAAAGATGTTGTGTGTCGATTCTCCTTTCATGGGACTTTTCCAAGATTTGGCGTATTGTGAACATTTGGTCGATGGTAGACTTTCCAGGTCTAAAGCCACGCTGATAAGGTCCAATCAGTTGGTTGACGGTGGGCTTCAGCCTTTCACACAATACGCTCGCTTGAACCTTATAGGCGATATTTAGTAGACCAATCCCGCGGTAATTGGCACAGATTGCAGGATCCACTTTCTTATGGATTGGGCAGAGCACACTTAAATTCCAATCGGCAGGCACGTTTTCATCCGACCATATTTTGCATAGAAGCTGATGCATGTACCTTACCAGCTCCTCGCCGCCAAGTTTGAATAGCTCATCCGGCAGTCCGTCGGCGCCCGCGGCTTTGTTGTTCTTTAGCCGCGTTATCGCTATTCTCACCTCGTTATGGTCGTGTAGCGGAACGTCAATTCCGTCGTCGTCGATTGGGGTATCGGGATCTTCACATTCTCTGTGACATGCGCAGCTATCACAGGTTCGAGAAGTGTTCCGTCCATAATTTAAGATAGCTGTGGATGTCAGTCACCAGTTCGCCGTCTTTATTCTTACAGGAAAACGCAACGGTCTTAAAACTACTTCAGTTATATATTAAGAAATGCTATCATGTGTCATTCTCTAAGTCGATTAATTTAATCTCTACCTCATATTTTATAAAGAATTCGCGCCTAAATGCTCTTAATGAAATTACTGATTTGGGTATAATCTTCGACTCCACCTTTCAGTTTCTTTCTTTCCTTTGTTTCTTTCTGCGTTGCAGTTTCTATTCTACACTTGCCTTCATTCGGCGGTTTGCTTCCGATTTTACGGATCCTTATACTTTGAAGCCACTATTTACTTCACTTGTACGATCCAAGTTGGAAGATCAGTGGCACATCAATAGACTGGAACGTATTCAAAATAAATTTCTTTGTTTTGCACTCAGATCGTTGCACTTCACTGATCCGATTCCTTCTTATAATGCAAGGTGTGCATTACTAGACTTAAAATCGTTACAAAGTAGAAGAGGTATAACGTCACTCTGCTTTGTTTTCGATATTTTAAATGGGACAGTTGACTCGCCTATACTTTTAGAGCGCATTCATTTTTACACACCTCGAAAAAATCTTCTGAGTAATGATTTATTCTTCCTAGAGTTGGTTAGAAATGTTTATGACTCGAACGCACCTAATATTAGAACATTGAAGGAGTTGTATCATATTTTAAGTTCTTTGGCTCTTGCTTTATCGTTATCTAAATTTAAGTTTAAATTATCACTTAATAATTTCTTTAAATTATTTCGAAAAGTAGCAGATAGTTAGCTTAAGGGTCTTACATGTAAAAGGAGACTAGAAAACTTAATTAATTAAGACTATGGTAAACATATAGTAACTATGTTAGAGGAGCAAACATCAAATAAATTTTTTCAATTAAGATTTAACTAGAAATTCTGACCTTTTTGATATATTTTCTGAGGAAGTAGTTCTTAACAGTGTAGAAGGGCTTTGGTTTCGGAAGATACTTTTCCTAATTTGTTCAAAATGTGGGCAGTCGTCGAGTAGGTGGCATACCGTTAAAGATGGTGAATGACAGTGTTGGCAGCATGAAGGGCTAGAATCATTGAAAGCGTATGAATGTGTGGCGATTGTGTGATCTAGACGAAGGCGGAGAAATGATTTGATATCGTTGCAACGGCAATTTAATGGGTTTGGTTTTATCCTGTTTGGATTATTTACGATATAATGATTGGAAGAGGATCCCCAATTGGCCATTTGTGCATTATAGTAAATTTGTATACGTCTTTTTTTGAAATATGGTCGAAAGTTATCAGTGGTTCTCTCCCAGCGAGTTTAGCCCGTTCGTCCGCTAGATTGTTCCCTCTTATGCCTGCATGGTCTGGAACCCACAAAAGTTTAATTCGGTCGCTATTTTTTAATAATTTGCTCCGGATACAGGAGATGATGTGCGTCTTGTTCATTGTGTTCATTATCGAGTAAATGACTGATTTGCTATCCGAGCAAATTACTGCTTTCGGTAACGAGTTTTCAGCGAAGATAATACCAGTGAAGGATTGCTGCAGCTTCGGCTGTATAAACGGAGGCATAGCTAGGGAGGAGGCCGACTGTGATTGTCTCTTCTTTCGAGTCAACAACTGCAAACGAGGTGTTAGTATCAGTTTTTGACCCATCAGTGAAAACTAAGCTTCACTCGGGCAGTAGAGGAATTGTGACTTCTGTAAAAAGGCGTTGGTAAACAGTAGCATTGGAGTGATTTTTACCATATTTCGCTAGGTTTAATATAAAATTAGGCTCTTTCATCAACCAAGGGGGAACCAGTACATTTGGGCGAAGTAAAGCGGAAGTGATACCAATCTCTCTGGCGTAATCGATGCACAGTGCAATCGTCGATATGCGACGTGGGGCCTTACTTCTTTGAAGCTCGCCTACCACTGCTGCATATAAAACGCTGCGGAATATATAATTCTTACAAATACTCTTAGTTCTATGCAGTCTGTCAGAAACTTTATATTTCTTGACTTACTAAATGAATAAATGAAATATATCACTATATCAATTTTAATATATTGTATTTCTATATGTTTTGTTTTAATTTTTTTATTTAGTTGTTTTCTTCTTATCATTTCCTTTTATTTATCAGGAATATGCGCTCCATATACATTTTAATTTCCTATTTAAGCGAGCTGCCACGTCAATTAAAAAAAAACTGTCACCTTTGCATTGTTGTCTGTTTGAACTTTTCTTTGTTTTTGCTTTATTTTTAATCCCAAAACTTTCTGAACTCATTCACAAACAAAGTTGGTCGCAAAAATGTCCTCTAAAAGTTTTACTACAATGATCAACATTTATCAACAAATCCAGCAGCTTAGGAATTGACGGCACCACAAATGGCCGCCGAGTGCTTAAGTTTAAATATTTATGTACATATGTTTGTGAAAAAGTTCGCACATGTGCATGTCACTAAAGTAGTTGTGCATCATACATAGACCAATTAGTTTGTCACCAAGTAACCTCTTCTTTGTTGTACTATGTTTTTTCTACCCACTCACACTCGTATGTAAGAGTTCTGTAAGGCTTTATGTGGCATGTCACCTTCTGAGTACTCTTTTGTCCCAGCAGCGAGCGCAAAATGAGGACAACGGGCAAATGTTTTCGCTAACTACCGCATCATAAGCTGGTTTTCATTACGCATCAGCCATAACCGCTTTCTACCCATTATATACATATGAATGTGTGCACGAGTATAATTCATATGTGTGTGTATTCCTTGGGGAAACAGTGTGTGAAATGACTTAGAATTATAAGTACATATGCGAAGATAAGTACCGTGCAGAGTGGCGGTGACGCTTGGGTCTGAAATGCCGTGAAACTAGCGCAATTCTTTAAGCCAAATGATTATCGCAAATTATGAAAGGGTTAGCGAAGGTATTTTGCATACTTGTGAGACAATGTGTGCGCTAATGAAGAAGTAAAGAAATGCAAATGTGTGGCGGCTTGGGATGAAGATATTTGAGTCATCGAGTAACCACATGGCATCTGGAAATTAGCTTAATTTTGTTCACAAACTAAAATTGGCTCTAACATAAATTTACACATTACAACACCACCCTCGATAATAGTGAAAAGTTGATAAATAAAGTTAAGATGTACATACCGAATTTCTCATTTTACCAGGAAAAATATATTAGTGGTACTCATTTAAGTCGCATACTTATGGTATTTGTCACAAACTTCAAAAAATGGCAATGTCGCAAAGCAGCTGTAAGTTTTTATGTTAAATTTGTTTTCGACAACTACGCGAGAGTCTTTTCAAGGGCATTCATGGCAATTTGTCGCAAATCAGCTGTTAACCAAATCCCCGGCCTTCTGATTTTTAATATAATATGGCTGCTGGAAGTACATTTAATTTCAATATTATTATTCTATGTTATTATAGGTAGGTGGGTGAAATGGTTGAAGTGCCAGTCGGGCACTCTTCAAGTAGCATTGAAGTGCCGTTTTGATACCATTATGAGACCTCCAACAGGCAGATATCTACAGCCAACCAGAGCTGTTGATATAATGGAGAAGATTGATGCGATTTAGGTCGGCGCACTACCCCACGCTGCACACTGTGACTTTTTATCGTTTTAGGATGCCAAAATTAAAAAAAAAAAGTTCTGCGAAAATGATTTTCTTTAGGTGTGTTGTGTAAAAATTACCAAATTTTACGACAGTGTACTCAAAATTTATCAAAACAATAGTTTTAAGAAAGATAACCGTTTACAAACACAAGCCGGTGCGTCAATTGAATAATTTTTATTTATTATCCGAACATCGCTGTGAAGTTTGTTAAAAGATATAATACGAATAAGTATCAATTTCATAAAATTGAGTATTTGATGATTAAATTTCAACAATTTTGTACTTCAGGGGTAAGTAAGAGGATTATAAAGTTTTTACTATCGATACAAATCCGCTCAGTAAAATATCACTAAAACAGCCATAGCTTAATATTATTTTTGATATTTTACTGAGAAAAACTTATATTGGTCCATCGAGTTCCGTCCATTCTTTAACAGCGAAACGATCTTTAGGATTCTGTGTTTCAGATACTGGAATAAAATTTTGCTACAATTTGCTACCACAGCTTTAAAAGCAGTTTTCATGGCGATTCCTCGGAAAGAACTTTTTGAAATTTGGCTGACGAGCTCAAAAGAAACGCGTCGTGATGCGGTGTTAGAGAAAATTTTTGCGTTGATCGGAAGAGACGTGGATACTAAAAAGCTAGGAGAGTGTATAAAAAAACTGTGTTACCAATTTTCTTCAAAGCGGGAGGGGTCTTGCCGAGTTAAGGCCCGTGTTCTAGCCCGTAATGAACGTAGAGTTGTTATATGGAGGAACCATGTTCCATCATCAACCAGATATTGCCGTCCCATTAAATTTTTGTTTGAAAAAGAAACGCGAGATGCTATTGTGAGAGAAGTAAAGATTGTGGAAGACCAAAGAGAAATCTGGCAATACAAATGACGGAAACACAGCACGACGTTTTTTTAGTAATGCAGAAGTTACTGCAGACATTACAGACATTAACTTATGTCTCTTAAAAAGGCTTTTCACCATATTGTCTTGCTTAGGGTGTGAATTTCAGATAAATGCTGAGGCCTTTGAGGTATACGTAAGAGACACCCGCGATCTTTATTTGAGGGAATATGAGTGGTACACTATGCCAGTCAGTCTGCATAAAATACTGTTCCATTCAAGACATATAATATCGTCATGCATGGTTCCTATTGGTCAGCTTTCCGAAGAAGCGCAAGAATCGAGAAATAAAGATGTCAGAAATTATCGCGAATGGTATACAATGAAAAGTTCATAAGCCTCTAAGCTAAAGTTAAGAAATCTAAACAAATTGTATTTAAATTGGCACTGCAAAATGCTTTGAAAGTAGAAAATATGATTATGTGAAATTTTACCTTATATTTGGGCAAGGAGAAAAAGTGGGCATATCACGCCCATTTTTATTCTCAAATCAGATTTAGGTATCTGCAACCACACTGCAAAAATTTGAAATGAATTGCTCCATTGGTTTGGCTGTTATTAATTTTGGCATCCTAAAAGTGACTGTCTTGGACAATGTATAGGCGAATCCGGAACAATTTGAGGTACTGTTTTTTTTAATTTTTCTCTATAAACTTGATACATATTTTGCAAAGTATTTCTAGAAACCATCTGTCCAATAATTTTATGATCGCGTTATTAAGTTTTTCGTCAGCACTCAAGTAGAAAAGTGAGACGGGAGCAGGACTACTGGAGAGTGGAGAGTGAAGATGTAAAAAGTGTTAAAAACTTAACCATAAGTTGCCGAAATGTGTTTTTCTCACAAAATGTGATATTTTGGTGGTTTTTCGTATAAATTATCTATATCTCGGGTTCGAATATATATATATATACATACATATATTAAAATTGAATTTAATTTAAAATCGATATTTCCAAAAACTAAATATGGAAGTGAATTTTCTATAAAAATTTGTTTGAATAAGTTAATATTTCACAGATGGTTCGTCGCATTTTTTCTCCTTCATTAGTTGGGTCACACGTGTTTGAATCCTCAAGTTGGTAATCGAAGTTATCACCTTATTGGAGTATGAAATTGAAATTGAAATTTGAAAAGGTCGAGCCAAGGAGCACCAGGAGATTTGGTGGCTCCTAAAACACTCAGGCTAAAAAGACCATTGTATTTATAGCTCGGGAAAGGGGGTTAGTAGTCAAGGATTTAAGGAAAAAAGTATCAGAGAAAGAGATGGAAAGAATAGAGACAGAGTTAGAGATAGTTAGTCCTGTGAGAATTTTCCAGATTCTTTGGCAAATCTGTAAATATCCTCCAGTTTTAGAGAACAAATATTACTTATTCTCATGACATCGGAACCCAAAACTCGTAGACGTGCTCTAGCAAAGGCAGGACACTCACAGAGAAAATGCTCAGTGCTATCCGCCTCCTCCAAGCATGGCAGGCACACTGGGTCCTCAATAATTCCAATGGTGGTCATATGCTGACCCCATGGATTGTGTCCTGTAATGATACCGCCCATCAACCGAATGCCTTTCCTTCTAAGTGTAACGAGTAGTAGAAAGTTTGACAGTTTTCTGTTCGGACTTGTCAGTTCTGCAGCGTTCTCGACCGGACCATCGCTCTTTATGCAGATTGCCTACACAATCTCTGATCCAATTCATGATTCCTGCGGAACCACGGTTGGCCAATTCGTCGGCGATTTCGTTTCCTTGAACACCGGAGTGTCCTGGAACCCATATAAGTACAAGTCTGTTTTGTCTTGCGACAGAATTGAGCTTCTCCTTACATTCTTGAACAATCTTTGAGGTTTGCCCAGGTTCTCCAGGGCCTTCAGTGCAGCCTAACTGTCACTGAAAACTCCAATCTGTTTCCCGCTCCATCTCCTCTCGGTTATCCATTCGGCTACTTTCAAGATGGCAAAAACTTCTGTTTGGAAAGCAGTTGCCATTTCCCCCATGGCATAGTGATACTTATTACTATCGTTTAAGTACCATCCGGCTCCAGACCCTATTTCATTCTTGGACCCATCGGTAAAGAAAATATCCGTCAAACCTCCCTGCATGCATTCTGGATTGCACCATTGTTCACGCAATAGAAATCTGACATGAAATTTCCTTCCAAATGAAACTGTGGGTATCAGGTCGTCGTTAGGTGCCGAAAACAGAGGCTACTGCTAAGATAGCAATCTAGAGATTTCTGTGTGTCCTGAAGTTCAGTCTTCGTGCCAGAAACCATATTTATGGAGTCTACACATTGCTTTTATTGCCGACCACAGAAGCGTAAGTGATGATTGGTCTGATAAGTGCTGTGTATATCCATAGGACCACAGTAGATTTCAGACCCCAGGTTTTACCAAAGGCTCTGCGGCATTGCTGAAAAATCCTCAATGCGCGATTCACCTTCAGTGAAACGTGTGCCTCCCAAGTCAGCTTTTTATCCAAGATTACTCCTAGATATTTAACTTCATCGGAAAGACCAAGTGTCACACCTTTCAGTCTTGGAAGACTGAGTCCATCCAATTTTCGTTTTCTCGAAAACAAGACTATGGTTGTTTTGTTCGGATTAACGAAAAGACCTTGTCTCATGCACTAGTCATCGTGTTTGTCCAGAATCCTCTGCAGTTTCGTGCAAAGCCTCCTTAGGGAATTATTCGATGTTAGCGCATAGACATCGTCCGCATATGCTTGGACATGAAAACCGAGTTCCTGCATCTCCGCTAGTGGAGAGTATTCGTCAGCTTCCAGCCCGGCTTCAATCTGGCTAACAAGATCGTGTAAGGCTGATTCACATGATTTTCCACTCTTGTAAGCGTGTAAGATAGATAAAGACACAATACAATTACGAACTGCGTTTCGAAGAAAAGTTGTTTGCATGATCAAGGTTGGTTCAAGGTTGGTTTATCTTATTTTATTAAGTTCAAACTAAAATCGAAGGTGTTTTCCAAGTTACACTTGTGATCCTTTTGACCCTAGGGTGGTTGTCGCAACGACACACTTAGACCTTTCGTAGATCCATTGTGATACCACTGGAACTTATCCTTACCCTATGGGTTCCTTTTCAAACCATCCGGTAGCTTAAAAAAACATGCGTTATGTCCGCTACATCAGTTAAAAATGCCGTATCAAGAGTGCGCAGCCTCCGCATAGCTAATCACAGAAATCGAAACAGAAATCGAAGTGCGGGAGTCCTAACCTTCTAGCGTGGCTGCCTATTAAACAATGACCACTTAATACCCCTATTATTTTTCGTATAGCTTCTCTTTTAAATCTTAACAAGCTTTTTGATCGACCGCTGTTCCATTTCGGGCATATCTGTCTGCTTGGTTCGCATGTTGTGAGGTTTTGCTAATTTGTATTTACCTTGTTGATGGTTTCCCTATGTATAAGTAATTTACAAGTGGCTATAGGCATGAGTATCAGCGTCTTATTCACTTGGAGGTCGAGTGATGTACCGGTTCGAGCAAGTTCATTTGTGGTGCAGTTCCCTACTATATTTCTGTGGCCCAGTATCCAACTAAGAGGCACTTTGTAGCATTTAGATACGCCATTTAGAAGTTTGAAACATTCTATAACTGTTTTTGACTAGTTTGCAATGGGCCCTCTCTTAACAGTAATTTATTACATAAATGCCACTTTAAATAACTACCATTGTTATAAAATAAATACGAAAATGTTGCAGACCTTGTTTAAAGAGTAATACTTCCGAAGGAATTAAAAAAAGACTATTGTTTTCTTACTGAAGAAGTTAAATCCTCAAAAAAAAAATCCATTTCTAATTTTTGCGTAAAATTGCAACAAATAGGCTACGAATGGTACTAAAAGGAATTAATGATGCGGAAAATATCGAACCATTAATTTTTCACTTTCACGTACTGACCATAGTACAAATTTTGCTGTGTAAGAAAATGACGGAAGCCTAATATCCAATGGTTGACTGACTCTGATGGTAATCAAATTGTTTGTCTAACCAGGGATAAATTAATAAAATATCCTAAAAAAAAGCTTTTATTGAATACCTAGTCAAATAGGCATCTCTGGAAATGTAAAAGCTGATACAGCAGCCAAAAATACTTATCCAACCCCTCCATCACTTTCGCCACATTCTCCTCGAATGGCATCCTTAAAACTATCAGCCTCCATTCTTCCTGCTTGAAAAAGGTTGCATGGTCTCAATTTCATCATAAATCCTGATTGTAAAAATTCCTATTCCCAACTTCCCTTTTCAAACACCAGATCGCAACTTTCATACGCCTGAGACTCGGTCATGTTAAACTAACACACAAACATCTTCTGCTCGTCTCCTCTTCCCGGACTTGTCAGTTTTAAGGAGGACATCTCTCAATGCAACACATCCTATACCTCTGTCCAACACTAACTACCAAACGGACTGTTACTCAAGGTGAAGTATAAAATAAACAAGACTAGCGCCATACAAATATTTTTAATGGCGCCATCTTTTTAATGCATTAGGGCGTTGGAGGGTACATCCGTAGCTGACTTACAATGAAAGCTTGGTGACATTCGGTTCAGTAGATGTGAAGTTATTCCGTCTAAAATGTCAGTATGTTTGTGTCGTCGGTACAAAAATGAGTTTCGAACATAGAGCTAATATCAAATTTGGTTTTAAAATCGGTAAAACGTTTACCGAAACATTTGAATTGATAAAAAAAGTTTATGGCGATGATTGTCTATCTCGTGCTAGAATTCAAGAGTGGTTTACATGTTTCAGAGATGGTTGTGAGGACATAAATGACAATGAACATACGGGCCGCCCAAAATCAGTAATCACCGAAAACTCCATCGAAATTGTTCGTACATTTATCAAAAAGGAATCGAAATCATCCTTGAAATTCAAGGAGTCGGAGTTGAATGTCTACAAAATATTGATTTATCACATTTTAACTGAGCATTTGGGCTTACGAAAGGACTGTGCACCTTTCATTCCGCACAAGTTAACTCAGGTGCAAAAATTGCTCAGAATTCAATATTTGAAAGACCTCATTAAAGAGGCGAGAAAAGACGAGAACTTCTTGTACAACATTATAACTGGTGGTGAAATGTGGAGTTTCCAAAATGAACCTTAAACTAAGCGTCAAAGTGACGAATGGAAAGCCCCAGACAAGCCACCATCAAAAAAATCGCATTTGGAGAAGTCAAAAATCAAGTCGATGCTTATTTGTTTTCACGATTCCAAGGGAATTGCCCACAAGGAGTTCGTCCTAACAGGCCAAACCATCAATGCAATTTTCTATCTTGGCGTTTTAAAGCGTTTGTTGCATCGCATTCGTCGAATTCACCCTGAATACGGCGAAGGAGGAAGCTGGTGCTTATTGCATAATAATGCAGCATTTCATCGATCCACTCTTGTGACTGATTTTTTGACTAGAAATCGCATTTAACCATCAATCACTCACCGTAGTCACCTGATATGGCTCCCTGTGACTTCCACCTATTCGGAAAGGTGAATGAAAGCATTGGAAGGAAAACATTTTGCGTCCGGAGAGGCCATCCAAAACTCCAAAAGGCTTGTACCGACATCCTAAAGGACATTCAGGTCAATGACCTGAAACACTCTGTCGAAAAGCTTTTAGATCGCGCAAAACAGTGTATCGAGGCCAGAGAGGACTATTTTGAATAAATAAACTCGGAGTTATCAGAAAAAAGCTCCTGCCGTTTCTATTTTACCTCAGTCTTGTTTATTTTGGACTTCACCTTGTATGTATGTATATCTTGCAATCCTGTGTGCTATTTTACATCTTCCTTTTTCATCATTCATGGTGGTAAATTTGGGTATCTGTATTAATAAGAACCAATACTGCATCACACACAGCTTTTTTACCGCATTTTAACCCACCCTTATACAGCAATCATACAGTTACATTATCGGAGAGTATAAGTCTTAAATATGTTTACTTTGTATTCAGATGTTAAATAAATACGTAGAGTGTAATATTTCACACAATTTGTAGGTTTATTATTTTTATTTTTTTATTGATTTTCGATTTTGGCTGCAAAGTGCCGTTGATGTTTAAGCCCACTAGTGTGCAATTATGATAAAGTTTTTCTTACTTAAATAAATCCAACCATTAACATTGTTTTACAATTTTTAATGTTTTGATGCCAATACTGTTTTTTTTATATTTCCATTAATTTTTACAAACAAAAGATTAAAAGTCAGCCATGCCATTGGAAGTAATTCGCTTAACCGATGTGCGATTTTTATGGTAGTTGCAGTGGCATCGCATAAAAAAATAATAAATATTTAAAATTTTTTGCTTTTGTTAATACTTTAATAACGGCACAAATGAGTACACATACATATATACCTACAAAGAGATGTGAATATTTAAAAAAAATCTGTTCGGTCGAGAAGTGCATTAATATATATTAATTTTTTCATTCTCTTTTTTTTCAATTAACAAATAATAATAAGAAAATATAAAAACTGGTTATTTATTTTTTAATTTTTTTTAAGCAGGCAAATGACAGGCCTACTTCCAGGCAAAGCCGCTTTCATTGGCAAAAGAGTAAATTACGCTATGTGACATGTCAACAACTATTTTCCAGCTACATAGACATTTATAAAGTGATTTCTTTTTGCTTAAAACAAAACTGTGAAATGTCTTGATAAGCTAAATATCTGAAGTCATAACAATCAGGTACGAAACCTATGGCTTCTTGGGTACCTAGGAATTACTGCGAACAAGAGGGAAGTCAAATTAGCCAGGAAAGGAACGGCCTTCACATTTTTAGCCCCAAAGCCGTATTGTAGCCTCGGAAATATCCACTGGAAAATACCTTTATTTGTTTTTAATTTTAATAAAAATTGTTTTAAATATTTAAATTTTTTAAATATATTTAAAAAATTTTTTTTTTTAATTTTTCTTTCTTTATTTTTTATTTTATTTTATTTTTTTGCGTAAACTTGTTTTTTTTATTTTCCTTTATTTTTTGTTTTATTTTTAACGTTTCTTTATTTTTTTTTTATTTTTGTTTTTTGTGTAAATTTTTTTTTTCTTGTAAGCCACATTTTTAGGCCCAGAGCCGTATTGTGGCCTCGGAAGTATCCACTTGAAAATACCTAACCTTTTTCATTTTAAAAAATATTTTTCTTTTAATATTTAAATTTTTTAATTTTTATTTAATGTTTTTTTGTGTAAACTTGTTTTTTTAGGTTTTCTTTTTTTTTGAATTTTTTTTATTGTTGTTTTTTTTTTGGTAATTTTTTTTTGTGTAATTTATTTATTTTTTATTATAAATCACTACTTCCACTTTAAGGGGGCCGTCCAGATCATGCGCTGAAAAAAAAGCTATTTTTGGGAATTTTTTTTTTGAGTATGTAATGAAAGATACAGATATAGATATTGTTAGATATAATAAATGAAGCCTCACATTTTTTTTTATTCATTTTATTGCATTTTAATGTACAAAATGGTGGCCGCACGTAAACGCCTTAAAATCGAAGGGCAAAACGGTACCAAGCAGATCTCGGGAACGGCTAGTCTGAAACAAAAAAATCAAAATGGGTTAGATTCAGTATAACAAATACTAGTTAATCCACCTATAAAAATCAATATTTATCGAAAAATATCAAAATAGTGGACAAAAACTGAAAAAAATGAACTTTTTTTCGTTGTTTTTTTAAATAAACAATTAGTAACAATGCAGAATTTTAATGTTTTATAGGTGGACTACCTCGTTTAGTACGTGTAGATTATGTGGTTTAAATTTCAAAAGAATCGGTCTAACAGTTTTTGTAAACTCCTTGGTACCGTTTTTAAAACGTTGTTTTGAGAAAATCGCGTTTAAAGTTTTTTTTAAAATAAAATTGAAAAAAAATCTTACCTCGACTCAATCAGCAATGCCTACACCGTAGGGAACACCTTACAAAAATATTGCTACATACATATACTTTCGAAAAATGTCAAAAAAAAATGATTTTTTGAAAGTACCAAACTAGACAGTCCCCTTAAATAGTCGACGTTGCGCATCCTTTGCATTTTTTCTTTCGATTTTTTTCTATCAGCCATTTTCTCTCTTGACATAACCATAGTTAATCTTTTAGTCACATCTCTCTTCTATCGAATTACGTCGTGAACTCAACCGCCACCTTTTATCTCGTAAGTGCAGACAACTTATTTCTTGGCACCAAAGCGAACTTAGAGTGGCAAGCACCTAGACAATGTCTCACTGTTAGCATTACTTGCATTTGTTTGTCAGTTTGTCTCGCACTATTCGTAAATGCAGTAAGCGCCAACAGGAAATAAAATGAAAAGTATATGGAAAAAAGTTTTGGATTCAGAGAACATAAAAAGTTGCGCAATTGCAATAAACTATAATTCAATTTAAATTTTCTCAGTTTCTGCTGCGAAGGAAATGGCTTGAAAATCGCATTAAGCAAAGGTCCTTTTGACTCAATAATGATAATAGTTACTTTAAGTGTCATAAGAATCCGGAATTGAAAAGGAAGTGAAGGCACGCGTGGCACGTTTAGAAGCGAAAGAAGTTGAATCATGCAATAAAAATTGAGTATGGAGGCATGGAAAATATGTTTAGTTGACAGTGGGTTGACTGAGTTAAAGGCTGGTTAAAAGTGATGCGTGTCAAATCAGACACGCCGTTTATAATTTGCCCCATAAAATAATACATTTTAAGCCTCTTTTGAGCCCAATATAATTTTTTTTGGGAGACGTCGTTCTTCACAAGGATACAGCGATAGGCATATTAAATTCACTACACTCCAAATTAAACTCTTACTTGTTAATCTTTCAACTTGTAATTCTACACTTCTAAAAAAACACATTTTATTACAGGAATTACAATCTTACTAAATTTGCTCAAATGGCTTTTGAATAGTGTTACGCCAAATGGCCTCTAGTTTTAATTATTAATTTAAGTAATTATCCGAAATGAATTTTTATAAAATTGCTCAAAGTATATTCTGCCATAATAACACTATGTATATATGTATAAGTACATAGATAACATAACATAACATTAATTATATTGTATATGGTCCGTTAGTTAAGTTTAGGCTAAGAAATCCTCTATAAACATGAAGTAGAAAATAAAGAAGTCACTTGTGAATTTACAACGAACGCGCTCGCTGTTTATATTTCAGGCAATTGTTGTATTCGCGCATCCCTTCCAAAATAACTAATCTTAAAAAGGCTTAAGAATTTTTTCAAATAGAATTAAACTAAAATTAAATCAGAGCGCAATTTACAAATGCTTTAAAGTAGTAGCTATTGAAATCAGTAGCTGGCTTATCGCCACAAAAACATTCAGTGGAATTTTACAAAAATAATGAAATGCTAAAAATATGACTGTTTTTAAAGTGCCAATGGCAACTGTAAAAGTCAAAATTAATAATTATTATTGACAATTTGTGAAATCAAATGAAACTGTCACATGCACAACTAACTGGCAATCACTTTCCTTTGCTTCCATGAATATTTGAAAGCAAATGCCTTTTTTAAAATTTGATTTATCGAAGTGCGCGGTCGCTTGTGTAAGCTGTAACTAACGCGCGCCTTCACATTCCATTACAATTTTATTATTACTTATTTAGAGATTAAATTGGTTTTCAAATGCATTTGTTTTATTATCATTATTTTTTAGCTTCTTTTGGCTAACTATCTTTTTTTAAAAGTACTTATGTATATACAGGTGACGCAAAAGTAATCATCCAATTTTGTTTTTGAATAATGTTTTTACTAAATAAAAAACTTATTTTGAGTGGTGGATATCAAGGTCCATAAGTTCGTGCGTTTTTTAATGGTGGTTTTAAAGTTAATAAAAAAGATGTTTAAAGTATTTAGTAATCAATAATATATTTTCCTTCATTATTTACATTGTCTTCCCAACGTTTAGACACATTTTTAATTCCCTGCTCAAAAAATTGTTTGTCCTTGGAGCCAAAATACGCTTCGATATCCCTTTTTATAGCTTCTTTTGAGGAGTAGTTCTTGTTACTCATATGGGATTGAAGTCCACGGAAAAGGTGATAATCGCAAGGTGCAATATCCGGAGAGTATGGTGGATGTGGCATTAGCTCCCATCCGAGTTCGTTCAGCTTGCCTAATGTTTCCCTTGCGGTAAGAGGCCTTGCGTTGTCGTGGTGAAACAAAACTTTGCGTCTATTCACTAAAGGCGGTCGATTTTTTTAAGTGCCTCATTCAGGTTTGATAGCTCATGGGAATAATAATCAGCAGTTATCGTCTGGTTTGGTTCCAGAAGTTCATAATAAACAATACCGGCCATATCCCACCAAATAGACAGGAGAATCTGCTTGGGGTGAAGGCCATCTCTAGTGGTCGGTTCTGGTATTTCATCTTTATCTAACCATTGGCGTTTGCGAACAGGATTATTGTAAAGGAACCATTTTTCATCACTAGTAACGATATGGTTCAAAAAACTTTCATTTTCCAGCCGTTGCAGCAGCTGAGAACACACATTCACTCTCTGCTGAAGGTTGGCGACGGAAAGTCTATGCGGAACCCATTTTCCCAGCTTTGAAACCTTTCCCAACTAAACCAGGTGTCTGTGAACTGTTCCATGCGATGAATTTAACCTCTGAGCTATCATATTCAGCTTCTACGACTTCGAGCAAGGCGTCGGAGTTAAAGACTTCAGGACGACCAGTGCACGGCGCATCCTTCACGTCGCAGTTACCACTTCGGAATTTTGAAAACCACTTTTGCGCCTTCCTTACACTTACGGTATCCTCTCCGTGAACAGTGTTTATTTCTGCAGTAGCAGTTGTTGCATTTTTACCACTTAAAAAAAAAAATACAAAATATGCCTCTTATACCCGTTCGAAGATTCCATTTTATTTTTTTTTACAACATCCACTATTAAAATCACTTGTTGAATGCACAATATATCAAAGAAAATTTAAATAGTTCCGTTATATTCCGCGAATAATTTTTTATATGCAAACATCGTACAAATGTGAAATTATGGGTAAAATGCGCACGAACTTTTGGACTGACCTGATATTTCACCCTGGTATGCATTTAACCCATTTTTCACGTAAGTAAGTAAAACTCACAAATGACGATATTATACTACATATGATGGATATTCTGTTGAGGAGATTTCATATCATTATCAGCATCGAACAGTGCGTTTTAGCTGTGAAATTAAATCTCCTTGCAGTAAGATGTTTCATAGTCGTTGTCAGCGTAGAGCTCACTTTCCTCTGGAAAGTTCCAAACGTGCAAAGAAACACCTGCTATACTTTCATTTAGTGCCCATCTAATATTCGGAAATTGCGCACTAAATAATTTATGATACATCTACTCTACCCATTAAGTTTTCAATTCATATCGTACGCCCTCTCCCGAAAGCATATTCTCACTACATATAACTAAATATAATACTTACGCTTTCTGTCGAACAGTTTTTAATTACAAATTTGCCAGCAACACTATTATGCTGTTATGCAAGGGTTTTCAAGCGATTGTGGCAACTAAAACAACAGTCAACTTTCTCTTTAAAGCTTTCACTATGCAATTTCCTGTAACCATACAAAGTTGTGCAAACACAATTCCATGCACTCACAAGTAAGTAAATTGCAGAGCACATATGTATGTACGAGGGGCAGTTGAAAAGTTCGCAGCCTGAGTTGCTTAATGAATGACAAGTAACTTAGTTTAAGTGAAATATACTCTCCATATCTTGGGTGGCTGTGTGAATTTAAAATTCTCTTCAAAATGATTTTCCTCCCGCCGCTGCCTTCATCTCGCTGTTGTCCTGAAATGTTTACCCCATAACATCTTTAAATTTGATAAAAGGAAAAAATTATGTGAGCCAAGTCTAGATTGTAGAACGGTTACTAAATTTCCTTCAATCCTGTACTTATTAAAGTATTTCGCGCAACTCGATCTTTGCAACTCTTTAACCGCCACTGCCCAACACGCACTAATTTTTTCATGTGCAAAGGTTTCTCAAACTCTTTCTTTGATAATCTGTAGTTATATCTACCACAATTTAATTATTCCATAATAGTAAATAAATAGTATTTCGTATCTATAGAGTACCCAATGACCAACACTTCGACATAAAAGATTTTTGTGTGCCACTTCATGTTTTAGAAGTAGTTAATATTTGTCCTATTGTCTACCATTAAATATATTACATCAGGTTCTATTTAACCTCAGCTTCAGGTTGGCAATAGGTTGAAAGCCAAATTCTTTCAGTAAATTGCACAGACAAATTTCAGAACATCTCTAACTGGAGCATTCTTGATTTCATTAGGATCCAGGAAAGTATGCTCTGCGGTTTCATCATCCTCCATCTCATTCCCAATGTGAATTTTTGAGAGATGATAATTTAAGTAATAGTGACTTGCCAAAAAACCAACTATTTTTCTGATGTCTACTTTACGCATTTTACGGGATGCCCTATTGTAGCTAAAAAGTTGTATAAGTCTTTTAGCTTCATGAAGTTCTTGTGAAGGGTAATTCTTTGAGCAGTCTCTCAACTATTCACCCTGAATTAGTTTCTGTTCAGTTTATACTAAAGTATGATTCCTAACCGTGAGAATCTGCTGCCTAGTCCACCCTAGCGAGTTCAATAGCAATTTGACTACTTTTTATTCCAGAGTGACCCGGAACACAGCAAAGTAGAATTTTATTTGTTGCACTAAGTTGGTTTAGATTGTTAAGGCATTCGTACACTAGTTTCGATTCCACAGAATGTGAAGGTTGGGTTAGGTATATTCGGCTGATATGAATAGATCTCACCTAGACCACAAGAGTCTGTAGTGTTTCCAGTGTTGTTCGAGTCGTGTTAAACATAGTTCGAGGTACACATATGTTGGCGAATTTTAATAAACTGTTTCTTCCTTTGTCAGCAATATCCTTCAGAAATCAAAAGTATATCGATCCCAGGCAGTTGTAACGAGTTATGTAGGGCAGTGACAAAGCAGGTGTTCCAATGTACCACTTTCTTCTTCGCATAAGTTACACGCGTCGTTCTGCACCAATCTTATTTTAGCGGTGTGATATGGAGTGAGACAATATCTCGTCAGTCCTCCAGTTTACATTGCCTCCTTGGAGTGATAGAATGAAGTTGACTGTTTTTTGATGTTGCAAGTTTTTAGCTTTATTTTAGCAATCTTATGGGAGGTCGAGGCTTTCCATTTAGACTGTGCTTGCAGAGTTAGTTCCTCGTCTGGTTCCATCTTCAAAACTGAGAGTGAGGGATATAAGTTCGACGTCCTTATCCTAAGCGGGTGTGATCTGTCTATTCACGTAGAGCTCGTCAATTTCGGAGCTAGTCACTACATCCAGGAAGTGCCCAGATCCAAAAAAAAAATCATATACCAAAGCAAAGCTTAAATTCTTGAAAAAGTGCAGGCAGAAGTGTTGTATATTGAAGATATATAATCGGGGATGACTTTGAAAGAAACAAAATAGCTATTGATGAATAAATAAATACTTTCCACTCACAGACTCTCAGAAAGGACAGGGAAAGCATTAGCAGAACAACTTTGGAATGGAACCTACAAGGACACAGACAACCTGGTCCTCCACGAAATACTTGGAGGGGTTCTAATCTTCATGAACTAGAAATAGTTAACCAAACGTGGAATATCGTAAAGAGAACAGCGGATTCGAAAATGCGATTTAAATGTTTTGTTGAAGTCCTACGTTCCCAAGTGGAATAATAAAGGAATAAAATAAAAAAATAAAAATAATAAATAAATATTTTCCGATCTTCTTGAATAAACCTCATTTTGCTTTGAAATCATCTTTTTCTCTACAAATTAAGCCAACCTTTTTTCTATACACTAAACATGGAGTTTATTCCTAAAATACCGTTCTATGCAAAGTGGGCATGCCACGTTCTCATTTTCAATACCACTCGCCTTCTCACATAATCACATATTTATGCTTCGCTCATTCAGATTATCCAACTTTTGCTCAAGTTATCTGCTGCGCACGCGGATGCAAGGATAAGCAAACCAACTTGACTAAATCGATTATTTTCGTCATTATGAAAAGTTTGATGGACAGATTTGTGCTAATTATGTTTGTATGTGTTACAAACAACCGCTCTTTGGAGAAAGTTATAATATAATTAGTTTGTTACAAATATTTAGATAGGAGCAATATTTCGTGGAAGCGGCAGTTCAGAAGGGAAACTCTCAACTAAAATCGTTTCGCCTTGTTGCATAAATTTCTCGTTCTGTTGGGAATAAATTTATCTCCGCATTTTAGCGCGTAATGGATTCCAATGAAAATTGTTAAAATTCAAAATATATATAAATAAAGGGGTATATATAAATATCTAGAAGTAGCGCTTAAGCAGACCTATAATGTTTGCAAATGGCGTCGCACGTCAATCATATTTGACACTTGTGAACTATGTAGAGAGCTGCAGTATACAAACAGAAGAGCAATAGACCGCGTAAAGGTCAAAATAGAGACTTCCAGCATACCATTTTGCTATTTAGTGAAAAAGTCATTCAGAAGCAAAATTGGATGATTTATTTTGAGCCACCTTCTATACTCGTATATGTTTCCATTTAATCTAACTTGAAGATAAAAGCTCCGATTGAAGTAGTAAATTTATTTCTTTTGTTATTCAATTGTCTCAGTAACTGCAGTTTTAAATCTACTCGTAGTTTTCAATAAGTACAAAAAAAAAATTGTCTAATAGCGGTCACACCCGAAACATGTGTAAGCCCCAATTATACATATATACATATATATAAGTTTGTATGTATATATGCCTAAAGGCGGATGCAGTAGCCGAGTTGGTTTATGTGTGGCTACGATTGGGTAGGTACGGTTTCGAAGCCTATTTTCGACTTGAATAAAATTATAGAAATTAAATTGGTTAAAAATAGTTTAAATATTTAGTATTACTACCCCCACAGGTCATTAGAAAAACTTTCAACAGTTTAAAATGGGGCGACGTAATTGAAGCCTTAAAGGTAACATTCAAGATCCCGAATAATCTATTGAAGGTAATTCGCAGCTATTTAAGCAATCACGTGTTCTTATAGGGAACCCGCGAAGGATGCAAAACGAAACAAAGAACAGCAAGAGAGATGCCTGAGGATGTGCACCTAGTTGGATACGCAGACACCATTTCAGCTGAAATAACTGCTCGAAACACTGACGAAGACAAAAGGAAGTTAAAAAGTGGTGAAATACCTACGAGTGCAATTAGACGCAGGATTAACTTACTGAGCGCACATAAGTCTTGCCGCTTACTTTGGCAGCTCTTGTGACAGCAGGATTTATGTGCTCTGTTTTCGCATTTTCACGGAAGGCTCCAGGACCGCACATTGCTCTTGGAATGCATGCATCTGTGTTTCAAGCGCTGGTGTATGCTGTTCAAGAAGCGATGAACTTTGTTGTGGAATACAGATGGGGAGGCAGATCTATATGTGTCTGCAGCGACAGCCCCAAACCACATCAGGGGTAGTCGAGTCCAGTAAATCCAGGCTGAAGTATACCGGTGGGCATAATAACCTGACTCTAACATGGGTCCCGAGGCACGTGGGTATCGCGGATAACGAGATCTCTGACTCTTTAGCTAGAATGTGCTCTGAGGCCAATTCCGTGGCCCGAAGCCCATTATGCCACTCCCTTCTGCAGCCATTAAAGTCACGGTTAGCAAACGGGTTACCCGAACCCACAAGCGAGCTTGGAAGGCGGAGAGAGGCTGCAGATGGACAAAACTGCTGCTACCTGTGATGCTACTTTCTGTGAGCGAAGCACAAGAAAAAGGTGGGCATATCAGATAGCGTTCTCTGCCGAGCTTGTGAAGAGGTAGATGAAACGACGAACCGCTTCTAAATATCCCGCCGTTGTTGTTGTTGCCATTGTAGTACCATAAACATTTCCAATATATATACAGAGGATGCTGCTGGAGTAACAGTCCTTCGCCGGAGGTAAGTCCGGGCCGTTCCGGTAACGTAGAACCGACTATGGTAGTCCCTCCGATGTTATAATCTCGCTATGCAATTTTCTATAACCTTCATTGCCTATGAATTCGTTTGTTTCTAAAAATTAACAGCAAGCCGATATTCAACTTTAGATTAAGTTAGATAAAATTAATATAAAAAAATAGTCGGAGATAATTTCAATAATGTTTTAATTGCATAAAATCGTGTATGCACGATCTCTGTCAATTCATCAAAATACATTGAAAATTAATGAAATAATAGATATTTACATTCATCTGTGAAGAAATTCGTTTCTAAGCTACAATTCATACATATCACAAGACATCAGCCCAGGCCGCTTTAATGAATCAAATTAGCCAGCTATCCTCATAGATTTTCAATCATGTCCATTCTAAAGTTTCAAGGTTTTGGGACGCAATTCTAGTTTTGCCCACACTTGCAGTGCGTAGAGGTGCTTTATCCTGTGAATAGATCCAATTAGTGGAATAAAAAGATACCTATGTATAGATCCATTTAGTAGGACGAATCCCGGGATAAGATGATTGCAACAGAAGGGCTGTTTCACGTCATTTTCTCTTCTAGAATCTTCGCTTCGAGCGCGTCATAGTACGATGTTGCTTCCCCTACAGTAACACCACCTGTGATTTCCTGCTTTTCTCAAGTCATGGAAATATTAATTCTTTCCATCCGGTCTATCCAGATTGAACTTGTTTTCGTCGCCAAATACTACTTCTTTCCATTCACCGGGATCGTTATTTGTAACAGAACTCCAAGCGATGTGGCTCCTTGCAAAATCGAGGCAGCGTTCTTAGTAAAATTTATTCAAAGATGTTTTTTTTTGCATTTTTTTATGCATCAGATGTGACACTTTTAGAATAGCCCTTCGAACAGTGGATTTTCTAGCTGCATCATTTGCCATTTATTTCATTTTTGCTGTTGAAAAGACGGAATTTGATGCAATCCTAAGGATTTTGCGAGGTTACTTCGGTGTCAAGGCCATCGCAGTTCTGTCTTTGTAGTTCTTACCGTAGGAGGCACCTTTTTTCATGTAAAGATCCTTAACTTTTATACTTCGACCAATCTTTTTTGTTCAATTTGGCTATTTGAAAACCCCTCTGAGCTCAAGATATCGATTTTTCCTTCTTCGCGATCTATTAAACCTTTCTGCTTTCCTATTTTATTAGAATTAAGAAGTTTTCGACCACGCACGCACAAATAATGTACAGCGGCCACTATTCAGGCGAAACAATAAGTCATGCACAGTATTACAGCTGCTGAAATTTCACTGCTGCGAAATACCATTAGATGGAATCATATTTTGATGCATGTTTTCCTTCGAGCAAAGTACAATCTTCACTTGAGTTAACAGAAAACCTTGGGTTCCAGATCAAATACGGTTGCTTTAAAAAACATTTTATTGTATGAAAATCGCCTTTATCAAATTGCCTCTAATTATGGGAACCGGACTGTATCAACTTATACTACCTAATCTAATATGACTTTGGGTTGGCCTCACTTGGAACTATGTCCTAAGTAAAAGGGAAGAAAATAAGTGTGGGCTTATTTCCCATTTCACAGAATTTTTTTGAGCTTCATTTATAGCAATAAAATCATGTATCTGTTTTCAAGTGCTTGATATTTGCCTTCGATGTATTTTTGTATCCTTTTCCGTTTAATTTTGGGTTCTAATATGTATGAACCTCACCGTTTCTATAAAAATATTTCACACACCAGTAATGGGTTAAGGCCGGCGGGCCAATTAGATGTCCTAAATTCAGTAGTTTTCGCGAAGCGTTGTAGGATGAGAAAAAAAACAATTAGCCAAATGAAGTTTTGGGGATAGTTTAATATATATTTGAACTAAAAAAAAAAAAAATCTCCAACAATTTCCAACAATATATTGTAAGCCGAGTTATCAATAGATTCCCAGAGCGTCTGTAGCCAACTTCTGTACAAGATACAACTTGCAATTTTCATCTGAAAACAAAAAAAAAAAGATTATTAATTTGGATTTTGAAAAAACATCCAAAAACTTTTTTAAGCGACTTTTTTACCCAGTTGAAGAGTTTTTTTTTCCTTGAAAAACCACTTTTTTTCTCTACCTTCCCCAAAAATTCGAATTTTACGTGTTTCTTAGTTCACATCGAAGATAATTACATCAAAATTAATAATCTTTTTTTTTTTTGTTTTCAGATGAAAATTGCAAGTTGTATCTTGTACAGAAGTTGGATACTTCAGTGGCAAGGCGCTCTGGGAATCTATTGATAACTCGGCTTACAATATATTGTTGGAGATTGTACAAATTTTTTTTTTTAGTTCAAATATATATTAAACTATCCCCAAAACTTCATTTGGCTAATTGTTTTTTTTCTCATCCTACAATGCTTCGCGAAAACTACTGAATTTAGGACATCTAATTGGCCCGCCGGCCTTAATTGGTTTCGCCTAAATGCAGCATAAGGTTTATACTTTTCAATTTTTCGCACACAGAAATCAACGTTGAGTTATGGTTTTGGCGTAAAAGCAGGTGCGTATACTCACTCACTTAATTACAAGAAAACACTTCTGGGAAAAGAAGGAGAAAACAAAATGTAATGTAAGAAAAACAAATACACGTAAAGGGTAGACAATTGTTTTTTATGTAGTACAGATTTTATGCAATACCTGGATTGTATGCTACGTTTGCAAATCCCGTGATTCCGATATCAATGTGAAGTATCGAAAGTACCTGAGTCTGGTGATATAAATTTAAGGCAAGTTTTCTAATCTATTTCAAGTTAGGTAAAGAAAATATTATTGAAATAGAGATGAACTCACGTTTACCCGAGCTCATGTTATTAACAATTTAATACAATTTTTATTTTAGTTTAATGTGTTCATTAGTTATGCCCTGTGCGCCTCCTAATCGGCGTTTAAGCAAATAATAATTTAACAACACCTTGAACTGCAATTTATTTGCAGCCAGCACTGCTCAGACTATTTAGTTTCCTTATTTTAGTTTTCAGAGGAGGGATTGAGATAGAAACTTACTGTTTTGTTGCTCAAATAATTTGTAATTATTAAAAATAATATTTGTTTACCACATTTATACGAAAGTTTGTTGTTATATTGTAGATATATACTCGTACATATAAGAACTTAAATAGTGTCAATGCTTCTTTCAACACACATAAAAGTGAGGGATTTTTACTTTACTTTTACATTGTATGTTTCATGTTTAAAAGGTGTAAGCGCTTTGTAGCCTATCAAATTAGAATCTATCGGTACTTTTCTTCTACTATTGTCCTCTATCCATATTGCTAGAGCCTTTTCTACTGCTTCCATCTCAATGATGCGTAGAACATATGGCACTTACATTAGTTGCCTTGGCTACACTTTTTCGAATAAAGGATTGCTTTCGGTTTATTGCATCTTTCATTTCATATTTTCCTTTGTCCAGCTTTTAGTTTGAGAGATAGATTTTTCTAAGCTTCTTGGACCTTTGCATGTTGGCAACGGCAAATATCGGCAAATATCATATAAGCTTTATATGAGCTTATACAGCTCATCGTTCCATCGCCTGCAATATTTGCCGTTGCCAACATGCAAAGGTCCAAGAAACTTAGAAAAATCTTTCTCTCAAACACTTCAAGCGTCGCTTCATCGGATGTTGTCATCGTCCACGCTTCTGCGCCATACGTCAGGACGGGCATGATGAGAGCCTTGTAGAGTGTTAGTTTTGTTCGTCGAGAGAGGACTTTACTGCTCAGTTGCCTACTTAGTCCAAAGTACTACTTGTTGGCAAGAGAGAGGAGGTACTTCGTTTTGTCCTCGTTCACGACCATACCCATTCACTTTGCCTCTTTATCCAGTTTAGAGAAGGCAGAACTAACAGCGCAGTTGTTAAGGCCGATGATTTCAATATCATCGAAGTAAGCCAACAATTGTACGCTCTTATAAAATATTGTGCCTGAGCGATTAAGTTCTGCGGCTCATCGATGCACTTCAACATCAGGTTAAAAACGTCACACAACAGCGAATCATGCTGTCTGAAACCTCGTTTGGTATCAAACGGCTCGGAGAGGTTCTTCCCAATTCTGGCGCAGCTGATGGTATTGAGCAACGTAATCTCCTATTAGTTTGGCGGGGATACCAAATTCAAACATAGCGGCGTATAGTTAACTTCTTTTCGTACTGTCGAATGCAGCTTTGAAGTCAACGAAAAGGTGCAGTGTGTCGGTTCTCCTTTCATGGGTCTTTTCTAAGATTTGGCGTTTTGAAAATATCTGGTCGATAGTGGACTTTCAAGGCCTAAAGCAACACTGATTAGATTTAATTAGTTGGTTTGCGTAGAAGCTTATGAATGCACCTTACAAGCTCCTCGCCGCCATGTTTGAATAACTCAGCCAGCAGTCCGTCGGCGCCTGCGGCTTTGTTGTTCTTTAGCCGCGTTATCGCTATTCTACCTCGTCATGGTCGGGTAGCGGAACGACAGTTTGGGGTATCAGGATCTTCACATTCTCTGTGACATGCGCAGCTGTTTTCACCTGCTATTAAAATTCAATTAGGACAAATGTCTTTGAAGTTACTTCTTCTTCTATTTGCCATTGACGTTCTGGAAAAGGATGCGTTTGGTAACTTTGAACCAGTTTTTAAAAAGGTAATTAGACTAGCGTGCAAATCGAGGGACTGGTGAATTTATTTAAGTATGTCCCTGTACGTCTTATGTTTTTTAAAGATCTTATATTTATCTTACATTGTTTAAATAATTACCATCAAGAGAAACCTTGCATTTATATATATTCGATGTACGTATGTATATATGACTCACCCAAATAACTAAGCCTAAACCCTAGCCAATTGTTTTTCAAAAATCTATGAATCTAAAAACTAGTTCGTAATAAATAATATTCAGCACCGATGTACCTAATTGTTATGCAAGACAAGAAAATAATATGTCGGTGTCAGTCCCAAAATCCCGAAATTTCATCAAAATATCCCGAAATCACCTAGCATATACCCCAAGGTACGTCATCAAAATAAGCGCACCACTAACCAACCCGAGTGGGTGTAATTGTGAATGAAGGTTAAGTCGAGCAAAGAGAAATGTGGTAGGTAAGCAAAGTGCCTACTAAACGAGTGAAGCAGTTTTCCAGGAAAGAATTGATTTACATATTTTGCATGGCAACAGCTTGTTGTTGTTTCTGTTGTTAAAGTGCCCACAGCTTCTGTTTACCCTTTCACATATCCCATTGTTTGCTATCCCACAAAGTTGAAATATGAAATATGAAATTGGATACCTTTTGCGATATCTACGAAAATATTAGAAATACATTAAAATAAAGTGCCAAATGATAACCGCTGGTGAAGAACCGCCAAACACAGGCTCTTAAGACACGTGGAAAGGATTAAAAATGATTAAAAACTCGGTTGATGCTGCCAAATTCTACGCTTCAGTTGAATAAACCTTAAGCGCTGGATAATATTTAATTATAACAATTAGGTGAGGTTAGGTGGTGCAGGGATTGTGTCTTAACACTACAGCAACTGAATTTGTTGAAAACAATTCTAAGGTCTAGTTATGACCACTGTGAAATGAGTTCAGGGATCAGTAGCTAGTGAAAATGTTGGAGAATTAGTTTAGAAGTAGTTTTGTTGGGATATAAATTCCTTAGACTCACCGGAAGTTCTGCTTGGTTTGGTGTTTGAATATTATATACGGGATGTTGGTTTCTCCTTTCTACCAGAAGTCGAAACAACTACATAGAAAGATGATGCCTACTGTGCTCGTGGGTTTCAGATGTCATCTTACTGCTCGATTATAAGGAAATAGTGTCCGCACTATCGGAGAATACTACGATAAGGAAGGGAAAGAAAATAGGAGGCTCCATGTTGTGCTTCGTTTTCCAATTTAAAATAATCATATCAGGGGTATTTTTAATGTGTTGCCACCTTATTACGAGGGCCGTCTTTTATATTTTGCGCCTTTGCAACACTATGTGGGATGAGCTGTAATTCTATATTTTTGAAAAATTGTTTCTTTCAGCAATTTTCACTATTATTTTACTGTGTTTTCTGTTACTGTACTGGTCGCAAAATATAAAAACAACCCTCGCATTTGTGGACAAATTACGAAAGCATTTCTCTAGTATAAAGGGTGTTATTTCTTTGTACTAAGATTGAGTAAAACTGAAATATATTTATATATATGTATGGCAATCGTAATATATTTATTACCGTTGTAAATCAAAAATTTACTACTAGAATATTGCCACCTTTTTACATAAATAATAAGAATAGTTCAAAAAATTAAGTATAGCTTAAATATACTTGTGTAAGTATCAAACTAAATGCATTTAATATTTTAATTCGAGATTTCTTAATATGGTGTTGCCACTTTTTTGCACAAACACAATAATTAAAAGGAAATATATAAAATTTAATAATAGTTATTCGAATATCAAATTAAATTCAATTAATAATGTTTTAATGTAAGAATTTCTTGATAGAGGGTTGCCACCTTTCTGTACAAAAATAATAATAATTAAAAGGATGTATAAAATATATCTACATTTATTCATGTATCCACCAAGTTGAATTTATTTAATAACGTTTAATTGAGTATTGCCACATTTTGCGCAAATATAATATATAAAAAAAATTTTATTTAATTTAAATGCAATCATGTAAATATCAAAATAAATTCATTTAATAATGTTTTAATTCAAACTTTTTTTATTAGAGTGTTGCCACCTATCTCTGCAAAATTACTAAAAGTTAAAAAAATATTAATAAAAATGTATCAAATTTATTCGTATATTTATGCAATTGCCAAGTTAAATTTATTTCATAACGTTTAAAAGAGTATTGCCACTTTTTTGTACAAAAGTAAAAATAATTAAAATAATTAAAATTTGAAAAAGTAAAAAAAAGTATATAAATTCATTAGCAACGTTTTAACTCAACACTAACGTTTTTAACTTAGAGTGCTGCCACCTTTATGTACAAAAATAATAATTATTAAAAGAATTAAATTCAATAAAAATATTTACATAGATATCAAACTTAATATGTTTATTAAATATATTTAATAAAGTTTTAATAAAATCTTTGATTACAGTGTTGCCACTTTTTTGCATCAATAATAATAATAAATCAATCCCTTAAGCACAGCTGCATATTGGTAAAAGTATCAAATTAAAGTATTTAATGTGTGGTCAATTCAAAATTCCGACATACCTACAGCGCATTATGAGGAATTACTTGCAACTATCAAACTCCAGAGGATTCTCGACGTATTGACGTCACATCAGGAGCGGCGCAAGAATCAATTATTGGTCCCGACTTGTGCAACATCTGCTACGACGAGATATTCAATATAGAAAAGCCCGATAGTACTTTTCTAATCAGGTACGCAAACGATATCGCCGTAGTCATCACGGCACGAAACTCTGAAGAAGCTCGTAGGAAATTTAATCATGCCCTGATACGTACACAAACGTGGCTACACAGAGAAAATGTAGCTAATACTTCTAACCAAGAATCACATCCCGTTAGAAGTAAGTGTGCAAATTTCCTCAAGCACGCAAACCACAAAAAAAGGTTCCAAATTGCCTAGGCATAGGACTGGACTGAAGACTAACCTTCTGGGCCCGAATAAAACATACAGCAGAGAAAGCCGCTAAGATGGCATCCCTACTCAGTAGACTGATAGCAAATATAGGGGGTCCAACCCAAAGGAAATAAGAAATAATTAGGTCAAATGCGATAAAAGCCAATCACCGTTCTAAACTCCTAGCATCGGTACAACAAACGGCAGTTGTGAGAGTTGTCTCTAACTACCACACAGTATCAGGGCCAACTATTTAAGTGATAAGCAGTTCAATACAAATAGATTTATTAGCCTTTGAGTGTAAAAAGTTGTCGGCATTTAAGAAGATAGGAGAGGATAGAAGAAGGAGTAAGCAAACTTGCAGCGCGTGAAATAAAGGATGAAGCAATAAGGCTATTGCAAGACCGCTGGAGAAACGAAACACGCAGCAGATGGGCAGTCAGGCTAATAAAAAACGTCATTACATTGTACAACAGGAACTTCTGTGAAATCAACTTTTGTACAACCCAAATGATTTCGGGTGTTTCCAGATGCATCCTTTTTCAGAATGCACGCATTGTGTGGAACGCTCGAGAATGCAGTCGGTCACATATCGACTGAAAAAGTAAACATTTATTCGTATGAAAAAGCGGGTCGCAAGCACACAAGCATAGACCTTGTAATAAGAAAAATGGAGCGTCACTCTGAAGTAATGAGAAATCGGTTTCAGGGTGGGTGATGGTTCCAAATGAGGAGGCGTTTTGTATATGTCATTACTGCGACTGTAGCTTTGATGATGCATTAGACATTTTAAACCTCCTCATCCGCATAAAAAATTATGGTGATAGCTTTTTGGTACAAAAAAATTAAAATACTACTTTATTGATGATGATTTAAATATCAAACCGTTCTGTATAAAAACATTAGTAATTCAAAAAATTTATTAAAATTAACAAATATCCACAAAATATCATATTTAATTTAGTAATATATTAGGTGCGCAACTAAGTTCCCGCTGTTTGTCATAAGATGCCGCCAGAAGTGTGTGCTAGTCGATTCTAACATAACCTAAACGTCATAAACCAAGCTTAGACATATGGTAAACAAACTGCTTCGACACATTAGAGATTTTCTTTTGGTATCATATACTTTGGTTTTGTGAAAATGTCTGATTTTGTGCCGGATAATTGTCATTTGCGGGAAGTGTTGATTTTCCTCTCTCATTCGAAAAAAACGTTGGCTGAAGCGCATCGAGTGCTACAAAAAGTTTATGGAAATGCTGCTTTAAGTGAAACAACGTGCCGAGATTGGTTCCGTCGCTTCAAAGACGGTGATTTTAATGTTGACGAACGTCCACGTGAAGGATGGACAAAAACCTTCGAAGACGCTGAATTGGAGGCATTGCCCAATGAGGATCTATGTCAAACGCAAGAATAGCTTGCTTCAGTATTAGGAGTTTCCCGCCAATCCATTTCCAAGCGATTGCATGCTTTGAGAGTGATTCAGAAACAGGGGACTTGGGTTCCTTATGAGTTAAAACCAAGGGATGTTGAACGTTGTTTTTTCGCCTGTGAACAACTGCTCCAGCGTCAAAAAAGGAAGGGTTTTCTTCATCGCATCGTGACGGGTGATGCAAAATGGATTCATTACAGCAATCCAAAGAAAAGAAAGTCATGGGGACTGCTCGGTTATGCTTCTACGTCGTCGCCTCGGCCGAATATTCACGCTGCGAAGGTTATGCTATGTATTTGGTGGGACCAAGTTGGTGTTATTTAATATTATTAACAGTTTTACCACTACAGTATACGAGATCTACCAGAAAAATGGGAAAAAGTAGTAGCCAGCGATCAATGATTCACTTGTAACCATTTTTTCAAAATAAAGTTGTATTTTCATCAAAAAAACAGCGGGAACTTAGTTGCGCACCTAATACATTTAGTAAAGTATTAATTGAAAATGTCTTATTAGAATGTTTTTTTACATAAATAGTAAAAATTCAAAAAATTAAGACAGTTTAAAAATACCGGCGTAAGTATCAAACTAAATGTATTTAAAATTGTTTTAATTCAAAAATGTATGAACGGAACTTTGCCACGTTTTTGTTTTTTTAATATTCAAAAAACACAAAATTGATCACATTATTGTTTATTATTATAATAATAATAAACAAATAATGCAGCATTTTCTAGCTTGCAACAACTAAAAATTTAAAATATGTTCTGTATTAGGGTCGCGTCCCATCGCGCTCCCAGTATTGGCTACCATGCAATAACATTTCACAGCAATAACTTTTTTCCCCACTACCACCCTAGTGAATTTAGGCAGTGCCACGCTGGTGATATAATACAAATTTGTATATGTAAGTGTGTGTGAAAGCTGTTCTCATATGATTTTAACTCTCCTATCTGGTCACCTGAATATTTTTTTATTTTACGCTTGGTACCTCTCTTTTTACATTTTTCCTTCTGCTAAAAAGTTCCAACGAACTTTTTTCACTGATTTTTTTTACACTTTTCAGATTCACATCAAATTTAATCACATTTAGCTTGCGGCCAACATTAACACCGAACATCACCTTGACTACAAGGCATATATGTATGCATGGTTCAGGTACTCGGCTGAGCTGAATGAATTCAACAGAATAAACCCAAAGATTAATAGCATTAAAAGGTGGCAAAACAAGTTGAGCTTACAGTAAAATGTAGAGCCATCGCAGTGAGAAAATAAAATTACGGTGAACATTAAAGAGAGCAAAATGGTACAGTTATATACAGCTTCTGAACGGCAAAGTGTACACATATATGAGAAGATTTTTCGTGACAAAATCATGAGATAAACAATTTTCCCCACAAAAGTTATACAATTGAAATGATTTGGATGCAAATATGTACAGTTGTATGTGTGCGGATGTACTTATATCAAAATTCCGAAAAACATGTACATAGAAGTGTATATTTGTATATATCTTCGTCTTTGTTTTGTTATAAACGATGATCAATTTTGAGGTATCAAATTTTAAATTGAAATAAAACCACGAAAATTCAAAGTGATTCAAAGGAGTAAACACCAATTTTGAATAACTCGCTGGAGGACTTCAGTCGGTATCTCGTGAATAAATTCACTGGTATGGCTCCAATACCTCAATAGAAGCTGGTTTATCCACAAAGCATTTGGAGTTTACATATCCCCACAAATCAAAGTCCAAAGGTGTGATAACACAGGATATTGGTGGCTAATCCACTGGTCCGAGACGAGATATAAATTGCTCATCTAAGTGACGACGCAATAAGATCATTATTTTACGGGCTGTATGGCAAGTAACGCCATTATGTTGAAACTAAATATTGTGGAAATCACAGGTTTCAATTTTTGGCATAAAAAAGTCGTTTATCGTGGCGCGAGAGCGTTCGCCATTTATTGTTGCTTTGACACCAGCCTCGTCTTTGAAGAAATATGGGTCGATGAATCCTTCAGCCCATAGACCGCACCAAACGGTGGCTTTCAATGGATGTAATGGGTGTTCTTGAAAAGCTTCGAGCCCCCCTTCAGCCCAAATATGGGAAAACATTTCACAAAGCGTCGATTTTTGTAATAAAATTCCAAGATTTGTAAGCATTGTTGAGGCGTAAGTCTTTCCACGATGAAATATCAATGAATACTGAAAAAAATTATGTATTTAGTTCGACAGTAGTCACCCGTGGTCTCTCGAAAATACCCTATTGGGAAAAGAACCTCTAATCTGATCACCCTTCATAAATATGAAAGTTTGTTTGTAGCTCATACATTAGCTACACTATTCAGCCGCGTGTGATCTTGGAATTTAAGTGAGTAAGCATCGCTTGAAAAATTGACGGTGTGTGATTTGACCCACTAGATGGCGCTGAAATCGATATCTTAAAAAAATTTGTATTTCTGAATGGAGTTGGTTCTAATTCTGAGTATACCATATAAGAATTACCTAAGCAGTAAGATTTTGGCAGAATCAGGTACCATTAGGTGGTGCTGTGGCTGTAATAACTAAAACAGTCATATTCAGAAAAACTTATGCTAATTAATTATGAAAAAATAGTTTAACTTTGCTCGCGGTATTATTTAAAACTTGTTTACAGAGGTTTTATTGGAGCATGGAGGTTTTATTTTTATGATCCCTAAAAATTCCAAGAAACCACACACATTTACTGAATCAACGCCTTCGTTCTCACTGCGACACATATATTATATTTTGGGACAGCTTAAAGAAGAGTAAGGTTTGAAGTGTATATCTTACGAGGTAGCAACTACATAAAATTCATTTTGTTAAAGCCTGTGTCATAACTCTGATGCTTAGCAACGGAGACTACAGAATCATGGATGCAGGGATAATCAGCTAAGCCACAGATAATCCTCATCATTATATTAATTAGGCGAAAAAGAAATAAACTATTTTTGTGTCAAATATTTGTGCAAATGGTTTAAAACTGGTTTATGGTCGATCTTTAGCTCCTAAGTGATGCTACAACGACTAACATACCGGTCAATTGGATTATTTCTGTGATTTTATTGACATTTTCGATATAATAGTGTCGCCCCTCGGCAGGCAATGGCAAACCACCGAGGGTATTTCTGACATGAAAAAGCTCCTCATAAAAATCCATTTTCCGTTCGGAGTAGGCTTAAAACTGAAGGTTCCTGCATTTTTGGAACAACATCAATATCAACAAATAAAAGGAGGAGCTGGCCAAACTCCTAGCAGAAGTGTATGCGCCAATACGTTTTTTTACGTTAAATATACGGGGATGTCGTGACACTAATTGTTAGAGGAAAACTTGTGGATACTCTGTACAATCTGATGCAGGGTTATCTGAACGTATTTGTTAGATGAGCAACGGACTGCGAAGTGTCGGTGAATCTTCACTAGACGGGTCTCGTCCTATTTACGAGCAAATATAAAATACCCAGAGCTCAACTTCCCTCATTAGGGAGCGCTCCGCTGATACTTTCTGACAAGGTGAAGTACCAAGGTATTATCCTCGACAGTAAGCTTAGCAGTGGGCTTCCAACCAATATTGAGGAAGGAGTGAAGAAGGCAACAATCCGCTTGTATGAGGTCAAAGGGCGCAATTGGTAAAAGATGGGTCCTTTGTTTTTTGACTATATCACCATTGTAAAGCCAATCTTGTTATATGGAGTCATAGTCTGATGGAACTCACTAGGGAGGACGACATTGTTGAAGAAGTTGGAGAGAGTTCAGAGGCCGGCACTCAATGGAATCAGTGGGGCACTTCGAACGACTCCTACTCTGGCGCTCAACATTATATTAAATGTGGTACCCGAAGACATCGCAGGCAAAATTGCCGCTGCACATACCGCAATCAGCCTGAGAGGTTCGGACTACAAGCTCAATCTCACTTATGGGCACTCAAGCATCCTTAAAAACTTTGAGTTCATCCCCCTGTCAACGGATCAATGTATACCCTCGCTTAGTCCAATCGGAACTTTCTCCACTCATATTCCATCAAGTGAGGAGTGGGGGGGGGGCTATATTTGGAGAAATGGCGTTGTGAACTTGTTCACGGATGGATCGAAATTGATCGAAGGAGCTCCCCATCAGACTCAAATTCACGTTACCGAACTACTACAGTGTGTTCTAGGCAGAGGTAGCCGCAATCAAGGAGGCACTTGATTGGCTGCTCACATGCGTACTAACAGTCAAGAAAGTAAATATTTCTTCCCAAAGCCAAGCGGCAATAAGGGCCCTCGGGTCAGTGATGGTGCATTCGAAACTGGTCAACTGCCTGGCCTCACGTCCGAATTCTTTGACATAAGCCTCATCTGGTTCACAGCGACATTGCGGGAAACTGGGAGGCGAATGAGCTGGCCAGGCAAGGGACATGTGAGGTGATTTCCACGCGAAGGGAGAGAATTGGGATCCCCCTGACTACCTGCGGTCTGCTCCTGGAAAGATGGGCTAAGCGCCAACTCAGTGAGCGCTTGGCAAGTACACAAACTTGTAAGGACGCAAACTCCGTCTGAGGTTGACAAAATCTCAGCTCTCGAATCTCTTGGGTTTTCTCACAGGACACTATGCGCGAGGAATGCAAGCTGTGAGACTTGAAATTAGACTAATTCTTGAGTCAGATGTATGGAGGATGAGGTGGAATCATTTCAGCACGTTCTCCTTAGCTGTCTTGCTCTGTCGGGGTTAAGATCTGGGTATCTTGGCTCTTACTTCTTTACTACGCCTGCTGATATAGCTGGCGTTAACATTAAAAATCTGATGAATTTCATCAACAGCACAAAGCGGTTGACGCAAATGCAGCACAGTCATCGTTCATAATCCACATACTCTAAACCCATCCTTCTAACCATCCCACCACTCCTCCCATCTCACAGGTTTTCTCTTTCACCTTACCTCCTTCACAGTGGTTTCACAAAGGACGAATCCGTTTATCTTCGTTCAAGTGTGCCCTTTCCTTGGGTAACCATTCCGACCAAACCTAACATACTTTAAATACATTTTACGATTTCTGAAGTACATTTAACACTTTCTGAAGAGCTCTTGTAAGAAAAAGGTCCTGTACGTCCCAATTCTTTCTTTCAAAATTAGGTCAAAGAAATCGGTAAATTGGGTATTGATAGCGTTATAATTCCATTTCCGATACATTATTCTCAATATTCTTTATTCGAAGTTCACAAAAATCTTTTTTTGTGGAAGCCACTTCTTGTACGGCTCAATTTGACCTCATTACCTAAGAGAAGGCAAAAAATGAATCTCAAATAGCAAATTTGGACGCAAAAATTATCTACGAAAATATTTGTCAGAAAACTTAAGTGGGAGTTACCAAAGAAACTAAAGCCATCAATGTAAGCATTTTTCTTAATTCACAAAAATACCCGCCCACCATCTGTTTTTGCCAATTTAGTTGTTATATTAAAAGAATTAGCAGATTGCTGAGAAACACCTACTTACAGAATATTGGTGAGTCCATACGACAACGTATTTCATCTCATACGGTAGCCATCAGCCAATTCTTCAATTAACAAATGCCACTCATGCAGATACTTAGCCGTGAAAATGCGCACAAATACAAGCAAACTCCCGTGTGCCATAAAAATAACAAATATCAAAATATTTGCTTTAGTGAATTGCTGGTACGCCCACATACAAACACATTTCAGCTGAAGAACTGAAATGCTGTTAGTGGAAAACAGCATGCAAATATGGTATATAACTGCGTACATTTTGTCAAAAAAATATCGGGAATTGTTCGTTTAAAAAGCGCACGTTATATATACTACTAGCGAAAACCCGCCCGTTCCGCTGGTCGTCTTTAAAAAAATCTAGATTAATTAATTAAATTAAGCCGAAAAATACTGTGTTTTTATTGTAATGCTCTTTGGTATACAATATTCTTCGTTTTTTCATGCGTTGTTGAATAAATGAACAATACCGATGGCTTACCAACTCTTGAGCATGAAACATAAAGTTGGCCATGAGAAAAACATGGATATTCTAAATCAATACCACAAATTGATAAAGTTTGGCCTTGTGACTTATTAATAGTAATCGCGAATGCAAGGCGAACAGGAAATTGAAGACGTTTGAATTCAAACGGCATATCCGATGGTATCATTGGTATTCGCGGTATTAAAACGTCTTCACCAGAGTATTTTCCATTCAAAATTGTTGCTTCAATGACGTTATTCATCAATCTCTTAACTGTTAATCGAGTGCCATTACATAGTCGTAGTTGATTTATGTTTCTCAACATAATAATCGGTGCTCCTATTTTCAAGTTTAGCATGTGTGGCGGTAATCCAGGTAAATCAAGGGAATTCAAAAATTCAGTGGGATAATTTACAATATCATCTTGATTTGTAACAGTGTCAACGGATCGATATGTTTGTTCTGGACTTGGTATGTTAGCCAAAATAGCCGCATTCACTTCATTCAAATCTTTATTTTTGCCAGCCATGATGGCTCGTTCACTAAGCCAATCGTGATTTTTGTAATTTTGAGGCAAATTTGGGAAAATACTTTGAATTAACTGTTCTTTCGTTTGACTTATTTGACAAAAGTTTGGTTGTAAAGTTATTAAACCAGTTAAATTATCGACAGGAACTTTGCCATTTCCAATATCCAATAATTGCTGTGAAAACTCAGCAGCTGATGGATCATTTTGCATTAGAACACGTAAATTTGTAGTTAGTTTGAGTGTTTGAACATGTCTCCACAAATATGATGATTTCAAACATGCAGCCAATTCATCTGCTACAGTTGCTCGAGGAATAGCAGGCAGTGTTTGTCTAAAATCACCTGCCAGCAGCACTAAGGCACGACCAAACATTTCATTTTTACTACGTAAATCTCGAAATGTCCTATCAAGTGCTTCCAGTGACTTTTTATGTGCCATCGTGCACTCATCCCATACAATTACGTGTGCGAAAAAGCGGAGAAGGAGAAGAGAACTGTTCTATTTCCCCCTGCTTTAACCCAGCTATGTGTTCAGGTGCAAATGACTTTTTTGCGTGAAGTCTAATATAAAATAAGTTCTATTTACTCTTCTTAAATTTATATAAACTTTTCCAGGCGAAGTAAAAAAACTGACATATATTTGCTTCAACCGTATATTTGTGAGTGCACAGGTAATACGTAAATATATGAATGATATAGGTAATATCTCATATTAGCATAACCTTTCTGCAAAAAATTAAGGAAACGATCACCAATCATGCCGGCAATGATACAATGAATTTTTCACTATAACTGACTTCAGATTAACGTTTATATAATAAGCGTATATGTAACATTTTAAAATTTTTTTATAATTTTTTTTTTAATTTTTAATAATAAGTGGTCTTCTTCTTCCTCTTCCTGTAGCTATTCCTTTTCCTCTTCCATCTCCAGCTCCATCTCCTTTCTTTATCCCGGAAACAGGCAGTAAAAATTACTTCACTTAAAAGCTTTCATCAACAGCTTCCATCTGATACCCATATTGTACAAACACATCCAAGGGTACCTTGGTCCACCTTTTCGGCTATATCTCGAGACCCTGGTAACTCAGAGATCTAAAAAATACTCTGTATTAAAGCACTCATCAGTAGCTTTGATTTGATACCCACATTGTAAAAACACATCCTAAGGTTACCCGGGTCCTCAGCGCCACCTGGTGGCGAGTGGAATCAATAAGCATATTATACTAACCTTCACCGTGGAAAAATATATGTATATATATACCACATTTCATAATAATCGGCCCAGACACACACGACCAAAATGTATTCAATTCTAATGAATGCTATGTGCGGTACAAAAAATACGTGCGGCAAATAGCAAAAACACACTCACTTAACCGACGCACCGCTCACATACGCGTTATCGGATTTCAACCAAACTCCACAGAAACCTTTGCCAAAGAAACACCAACAATGTGTGAAGCTTTCATTGGTTTCCTTACACACGTTGCTGAGATTACCCCGGACAAATGCACACTTTTTTTTGGCTTAATTTTTATATATATAGATATGTTTTTTTTTGCCGGAATCTTGGTAAAACTGTCCTCTATAGCGTCGCAGAGTTTGAGCGTGATCTGTCAATTAGCTTCTTTTTGGCATTTAATAACATCAGTCAACCGCAGTTGTGCTCTGCGATTTTCACTATGGATAAAAATATCGAACAAAGAATTTGTCTTGAATTTTATCTTCGGAACGTTATTTCATGTGCGGAACATTGAAAATGTTGCAGAAAGTCTTTGGCGAAGGTGCCTTTTCAAAATCATGGGTCTAAGAGTGGTATAAGGGCATTTTCCAGAGGGCCGAGAAATCGTGAAAAATCTGACCGATCTGGTCAAACATCAACGGATGAAAACATCGACAAAGCCAAGAAAATGGTGCTGAAAAACCATCATTTAAGTTTAAGGGAGGTAGCTCGTGGCCTGAGACCTTAGCGTGTCTCACGAATGAATTCACAACATTTTACACCATCAATTGGGCATGAGACGCGTGACTGCTCGACTTGCTCCAAGAGAGTTGAACTTCTTTCAAAAAATTCATCGGAAGAAGGTGTCTGAAGACATGCTTGAGTAAGTGAATTCGGACCCAACGTTTATCCAGCGCATCATAACAGGTGATGAGACGTGGGTATAAGCAAACTAGTCAACAGGCGGCTGAATGGCACTAACCACATGAGCCGAAACCCAAAAAACCACGTCAAAGTCGGTCAAAAGTGAAACTGATGCTACTAGTTTTCTTTGATTATCATGGTGTTGTGCACTTGGAATTCGTTTCAACTGGTTCTACGGTAAATAAGGATTATTATTTGGAAATTATGCGAAGTTTGAGAGAGAATTTGCGTAGGAAACGGCCCAATTTGTGGGAGGAAAACTCATGGGTCTTGCACCATGATAACACACCGTCTCACAAGGCTCATATTGTGAGCGCTTTTTTGAACAAAAACTCGACAAATATCATCGAACAACCACCGTATTCACCGGATTTAGCTCCCTGTGACTTTTTGCTTTTCCCAAAATTTAAATTGCCACTCCGCGGATGCCGCTTTGAGTCGAATTCGCTGAATGAGCTGAAGAAGATCTCTTCAAACGCGTTTAAAAGATGCTTTGTTGGCTGAACTAATTGTTGGCAGATGTGTATTGCTTCGAATGGAGCTTATTTTGAAGGCGCCAAAATAAATGTTGATGATTAAACAATTATTTTGCGTTTTATTGAACAATTCCCGGTCCTTTTTGGACAGAATGTACATACAGTCTGAATGTGAATATATAAATTTATTTTGAGATAGTGCGGCCATCCTAAAAGTTGTAAATACCACCTAGCCACATTCATCCGCAAAAGCACTGCAGGAGAAACCAGGGTAACAGAGAAATGTTACAGTCATTATAAATACTATCCCTGCTACAATGTTTTGCGTCACTTTGTAACCACAGTAGGCTACCAAGGCAACGCGTGCAGGCAGATTTCATTTCAACGTGTGTACGCCAACTAGAGGTTAAATACTATTTTCAGTAATTATATTTTTATTCTTTTTGTGATAAAACTATTTACCGAAAATAACTCTTTTTTCGGCGATGTGGTTAAACTTCAGTCGAAAATGGAAAATTTGAAGCAGCTCACGTTTGGGGAACGCAAAACCATACTAAATTCGCAAAGGCGGCCACATTTTGAGTTAAATTGAAAACAAATTTAGAAAGTCATACTTTCATTTCATGTACGGGCCCACAATTGAATCTTCTGCCAAACAAAGTGCTGCTGCGAAACTAAGCTCCATAAATGGCAAGTGGTTCGATGATGAATGCAGAGCAGCGGACGCACAAAAAAACATTGCCAGGGAAAGGATGAGGTCACGTAAAACACGATAAAATCGAATAAACTACCACCAGAAAATACGACTAGTGAAAAAACTTATTCAAAAGAAGAAAAGATAGTCGCTTAAAACAAAAATACAGCAAAAAGAGATAAGTGGTTCAAGTAACGCGAGAATATTTTACTCGAAAATGAAACAGCAAAGGTCAGAGAACATTTTTTTCCTTGTTCGCTCCTCTCGGGACCATAGGGCAAGACTCTTCCGCCGTGCACGGTTCTGTGCTGTTGCTTTTTCTCCATTCCATGAGATATCGGCATCTGCTAGTTCGCGCAGCATCGACCTTCTCCAAGTATTTTTTGGTCGACCGCGACCTCTGCTCCCTTGCAGGTTCCAGTCCAGTGCCATCCTCGTGGTGCTATCTGGTGGTTTTCTCAATGTGGGACCTATCCATCGCCACTTTCTGCGGCCCATTTGCCTAAGGATGGGTTCCTCGTTCGTTAATCTCCACAGAGCGTCGTTACTGATGGTGTTAAGCTAGAATATTATGCAGATGATGCGGAGGCATTTGTTGGTGAGACCATCCATGAGCTGAATATTCGTAGATTGTTGCGCCCAGAGATTTGCGACTGGTTCATCTGCCGTGTTGATGCAGCCGAGGTTCAGAAGCTTTCGATGAATTCCACCGGGCATCCGTCAACCAATATCTGCCTTGCGTTATTGTGGTTAACTCTCTTAGCCTTGGTCTTGGCGATGTTGTCCTCAAGATGTCTGGTGAAACTCCATAAGATGCCTTTTTTTTGCAAGGTCAGTTGGCTCCTGACGTCATCAAGGACGATGGCGAGGAGAATGGGCGACAGGGGACAACCTTGTCTTACGCCTTACGCCGGTGAATGGATGGCTGATATCGCCTTTGTGAAGCACTGCCAGTTCGAAGTACTCGTAGAGCGCTTTGATGAGGCGGATTATCTTGGCGGAAATTTCCTTCAGAGTACTTACTTGGACTAAACACATGTAAGGATGCGCACATGTAACCTGACAAAACCTAACAAAAATATATCAACGGAACTACAAAACACCTTGTCAAGCCTTACTAAACATACCTGTATATGGGAATCTGAGATTATACCAAGAGAATCGCAGACTAGCATAATTGTGCCAATCTATCAAAGAAGGATGACTGCAACAATTATTGCAGAATTTCGTTATTAAGTACAGCGTAGAAAATCTTCAAGAACATTCCACACCAGAGACTGAATAGGTATGCTGAACAAATGTTAGGCGAGTACCAATGTGTAGTTTATGAGTGGTAGGTCGACGACTAATCAAAGTTTGGTAGTTTGCCAAATTTTTGAAGAGTTTCGTGTGTATAAAACAACCTTCCTTCCCTCTTTTCTGAAAGTGTTCGATAGTATTAAATACGTCCTATGCAGCAAGGAATCCGAAAAAATTGGCTTCGCTACTACTCCAAAAGTGCTCGAAATACCTCGCCAGACTTAAAGCGTCAGACCTTACAATTCTTGATCATAAATTTGTAAGCGTGGATCAAACTAAATATGCCAACAGCTCTTGAGTAGAAAAACGAAAATCAAAATATATATATAAAACACTGATGCGACCAGTGGCAACATATGGATGTGGCATATAAAACATAGACACTGAAAGTAGATACAACTAGAAACTAGGCATCTTAGAAAGAAGAATACTAAGAAGAATACTGGGCCCAGTACGAAAAGAAAATGATCTCTATTGCATCAGACATAATAACGAGCTAAGGGAGTTCCTACAGGGGAAAACGTTATGCGGTTTGCCAACTGGCAGCGCTTCCGATGGCTAGGACACGTTTGTAGACTGTCAGATGAAAGAATACCTCGCGAAGTTTTGGATGCACGCATGTTTGGTGAAAAGTGAAGAGAGGGCGACTGCAGAATAGATGGTTAGAGGACGTTGAGGACCATCTAAGAAGCATAGGAGCGACAAACTATCGTAGTATGGCTATGGATCGAGATGAATGGAGAAAAATTATGGAGAAAGCTAAACATCACACTGAGCTGTAGTTCTATGCATGATGATGACTTTCATTTGCGAATTGAAAAAATAATTTCTGAAACACTGGAAAAAAGCAGTTGAGACTAAAAAGTGAAAGGCCACAATATAATAAAAAAAGATTCCATTGTCAATTCTCAGTCGCTATACGAGTGAAGTGTGTGGCCAACACAAATTGATGAGCTTTAACTATATTTTAGCTTATTTTTTATTTTTTAATTACTTTTAATTTTTATTTATTAATGTTTTTTTTTTTTTTTGTAACCAAATATAATTTATTCTACAACAAAAACCATTTTATCCAAATTTCTCACTTTTTGTTTTTATTTTTGTCATTCATCAAATCATCAATCAACTTTGCATTTAAAATTTATTTATTTATTTCTGTAATTGTTTACCTCGACACCATATGGATGGAGAAACAGAACACAACTAATCGGTCTGTCTAAAATGACCCCTAGAATGAATAATTCTTAGGGAATAATTCTTAGACGTTTCCTTTTTTATGTCATCTCTGGCATTTGAGTTACACTTAGCCATTTTTCCTATTACAATATTAAAAAATTCCATATAATTTGCTTTGCAGCGCCGTCATAGGTTTAAAAAAATTTATATCAGATATAAATTCTTCGAGCCGAAAAATCCCCAAGTATCTGTTTATTTATAAAAATATTTTATGTGCTTGTTTCTATGCAAACGCAGAACTATATCACTTTAAAAGTATTCATATAATTGCAAAAATATAGCAACACCGATTCAAGGCGGCATTTGTGCAAGGACGAGCAGTGAAACAGCAGCTAGGCAGAAAATGCCAGCAACAGACCACCTAATCACATCAACATCAGACTACTCCCACCTCCAACCGCTCAGCTTGCGGTAGATGTTTAACATGAAAATGTGGTTATGCGCCCGCATTGACTTTTCGAGACTATTTCATTACCCTCGTATGTATTTTATTTAATTCGGAGGCAATGATTTTAGTTGCAGCAAATTCGTAAGTCATGCTGATACTTCACGTAAGTGCTTGCATGTGTATAAATGTGTGAGTGCGCAAACATAAATTATGTGTTGTTGTTGTAATGTTGACACCTTAATCGTATTTGTCGCCAATTCGACTTAATGCCATAGCTTCGAAGACCAGACGTCTTTGTTAAATTCATATTTATATACTCTTAAGCTGCAATGATTGCCTTTTTATTGCCATAATTTGGTAGACGTTGAATTGTTAAATAATGAAAGAATATATTTCGGTCTTTGATGTTTCTATATGTGGTTAAGTAAACTGAGCACATTTAATTAAATAATCAAAAGCGAAAGTGTCTATGACGCTGTCAAGATACACATTTCGGGCAAGGTGTTTAATAATCTTTAGCCATTTCTCAGTTGATTACGAGGCAATATTTATAGAATTTCACAAGCGTGATTTTTGTACAACTAAGTGAGTGTTGCAAGATATCGCATGCGAGCTTCAGTAAGCACCTTTTTTCACTTGCAGCCAAACAATTTTTATAATACCAATACCCTGTAAAATAATATTAAATATTTAAGAAGGTATGGCCCAAAATAAGCAAACAGGTCTTAATAGACATAGAACCGCAAATTTAAGCTCCCTTGTCACTAGCGAGTTGTTGTTGGTACATTGTTTTACGAAACAGCTTAACTATCACGTCTTACCTAAACTTTCTGCTTAATGCAATGGTTGATCTTTCGTAAGATATTCCTTCCTATTCATCCAAAACAACAACTTGGAAGCCCAACTAAGCGCTGAGAAATTTCAAACAACTTCCGTTTCCGTCGAGATACTTTCGAGCAAGAAGTCATACTAACAGGGAGTTAAGTGCTTGTTCTCACTGTATGAGTCCTACTTAGGATTGACTATGACTGCTATGAGGACGGCCCAGAGCGTAGATAAGCGTAATACAGAGCGTTTTTCTAACTCCATAGCCTCTACTAACCCAGAAGCGTGAGTGCGTGATGAAAAATCACATCCTGAGCGAGGTGATCCTGCTACTTAACTAAGTAAGATCCCTTTCTATCAGATGAGAAATAAAGTGATTGCTGAGTTAAAACAGAACACTACGGATCTAGACATGAACTGTCGATAACGGATTCCTCTTCAACAGTGGCTCCCTTGAAGAATATAAATAAGGTCCCTCCACAAATGGAAAAACGAGTTGAAAGCAGAACTTCTCTGCACGGGGTACCCACACTTGTGATAGTCCTCCCGCTTGTTCTCCAGCGGCTTGGGCATCGGATGAGCAGGGCCAAAACTCTTTTACCTCCAAGAAGACCAGGGCTGAACGGTAGAGCACGCATATCTTATTTATTTACAGCTGAATAAAGAAAATTTCAATAAAGAACGGAAATTGTTTGCTTATAACTTTCAAAAATGTATTGTTGGTAAGTGTTAAATATATTAAGTGTGTCATTTTAAAAGCAACCTAACCCACGGCCGCCGTAGCCGAATGGGTTGATGCGTGATTACCATTCAGAATTCACAGAGAGGTCGTTGGTTCGAATCTCGGTGAAGGCAAAATTAATAAAAACATTTTTCTAATAGCGGTCGCCCCTCGGCGGGCAATGCCAAACCTCCGAGTGTATTTCTGCCGTGAAAAAGCTCCTCATAAAAATATCATACATGCAGTCAGCGTCAAATAAAGTGTACACCACATATTGAAAAGTTTTGACTATTTATCTACTTATTTTGTAATTTGAATTATTTTTTTATATAAATATAGTTCCTACTACAAAAACTATCATATAAAGCAAAGCTTCAAACTTTGCATAAAATTGCAAAAATTCAGCAAATTTTCATCAAGAGTACTTTTAAAGTGAACGTTTTAAGTAGATCGGAAAACACTCTGGTTTTTGCGAATTATTCTCGCATGCGGTTGTGTGCATTTCCTCGATTTAACGCTTACTCCGATTTTTTTTTATATGGAGGAAAATGCCCAACACCGTCAAAAGAAAAATTAAAAAAAAAAAATCACCGCGATTTTTGAACCACAAGAAACTTTCACTTTATTATACCGAAACTCAAAGACCTATGAAACTGCAAAATAACATTTTTTTTAATTCTGAGTAAAAAATATGCTTATTTATTAGAAAGTTAATTACTTTACTAGTCGACCACGAAATTTCCAGCAGGCGTATGTGTGAAAGCCCACAATTCTTTATTTGATGTTTGATTAATCCAATTATTTTGCCCAACCAGAAAGATTTACTTCGAGCGTTCATTCTAATTATTTCGCAGTGTCCTCTTGTAAAAATTTTAGTTTTATCTAATCCACTTAAATATAAGTAAATTTTTGTAGGAGCAAGACAAATGTGTTACACCTGTTTTGAATTCAATTAGTATCTTTAAACTTTAGAGTCAACCGAATGCTTAGTTCCGAATTGTTTTACTTGTAAACAAAATATGGAAAATCAACTTATTTACTAATTTAGTTATTTAGTCTTCACAAACTCAATTATAGCGTAAGTGTCAGTGGCAGGCATTGCTCAGTGAAGGGTCATACTAAGCAGCAATTTACAGCCGCCCGAAAGCATTGCGTTTCATACAAAAACAAAAAGCAAAAGGCAAAATGCAAAAATACAAGTGATTTTACATGCCAGAAATGCTTCTTGAATGCCATGGGCAAAGTGATTTATGTCAACCAAGAGGAAACTGAAGACGAAATACGTAATGACAGCACTAAATGCAGGAATTCATATGTGAAGCCTGGTTAACCCACCGAAGCCAAATATGCATGTGCATGAACTGCCGGTGAGGTTGTGTTTTTTGCTATGATCAGCAACAAGTTAATATAGGTGAAGGCAAGAACTCGCTTGAAGAGAGCATTGACAGCAAAACGAACAAGACATGAGTCTATAGTCAACCTGTGCGAGTGCGAGTGCCTAATTTTTCATCACGACAAGGTACGCTGTCATGTCGCAACGCCGACGAAAAAGAATTTAAAAATGCTTGGATTTGAAAGTTTTATTCTTTAGCTGCATACACCAAACCCGGCGCCTTTAAAATTTTACTTGTCCAAATCAATGCAGAAGGTTCTTTCAGGTACAACAAAAGGTATCAACAATTCAAAGTGGTTTTTTCCAAGGTATCCACCATAAATTAGGTATTAAAGATATAAATACAATAATTTAAAGGTATGGATAGGCAATAAATTTATATTGAATAATTAAATGAAGGAAAAAATCTCTCATTTTTAAATTACGCCGGTCGACGAGTTTTAGGCTTCAGAATGACAAATTTTGGGTTACTTTAGGTTACTAATAAATGGACGTCTTTTGTTTTTATCGAAGTTGGCTTTTTAGACACTAAAGGAATTAGGGAAATTACTGAGTTTTTGATCATTTTGTTATAAATTACAATCAGAAAATTGGTGTTGAGCATCAAAACATTTTTAATTCAATAAAAAATAAATAATTGGCGCGTACAGTTCTGTTAGATGTTTGTCCGAGCTCATCCTCCATCTATTTGTGGCGTGAGTCTTAATGTTGTTCCAGAAATAGAGTCACCTACAGTTTTAAGCCGAACGGTAAATTGATTTTAAGAGGAGCTTTTTCACGGCAGAAATACACTCGGCTACTACCACCAACCCATTCGGATACAGGTGATATTGGTGCCATAAAAATTTAAGAAATAGTTTGTGTCACCCGATCAATTAAATATAGTCTGATGAAGCGTTTGGTCGATGCCAATTGTTTGTTGGTTGGTTGGTTAGTTGAAGTGATGATTCTTCAAGAATTCGATCGTGCGAAAGCTCTGATTTTTTTCCACATGCTCGCTACTAATAAGTTATACGGACTTTTCCTTCCAACCTATGTGACTGAAACACTTTCTAAGACTCTTTACGTCTATACCAGCCAGCTATTGGAGGTTTTTAAAAGCGGTTTGCCAAGGGTTAACACTCTCGCCTCCGCAATACTGAGGTATACAGCACACTCCGTAAGAATAAAACTGGCTTACCACAAGAATTTTTGCTGAAAGAACTGAAGAAGGGTGCAAATTTAGCTAGGCAGTTGAAGGGTTAAGCCATCACGTGCTCTCACGTGCCTTGCTGCCAGAAGGAGAGTATTGTCGCATATAATCAAAAACCCAGATATTCTAGTCGTAAAGATATTAAATTTCGATTATATTTGACACTTGGCAACTATACAACTGGCAAGTAATGGAGTGTGTAGAGGTCAAAATAAAGATTTCCATCGCTCAAAGTATTTTTTTTTTTTTGCTTTTTTTTTTAATTCCCATCAACTATTACGTTATTTCCATTGCAGCTCAAAACGCAATCAGGTTAAAGGAGGCTGGCCTCTGAAGGCAATCTCTCAAGGGACATGGTAGCATTTTCGAGCAGTTAACGCCATATTTCTCCGAATTTCAAACAGATCGCTCTATCCACAAACTGAAGTTTGAGGGCCGTGCTAGGGCAATATTTCCAAATAGACAGGTTTGTATCGAGGGGAAAATCTGCACCGAAGCTTGCACTGTCTGTCTTCACTGACGGTTCCCAGATGGAATCGGGAGTTGAAGCAGGGGTTCTCTCTAAAACAGCAAAATTATCTATCTCCTCCTCCTCCTCTGCCGAATACTGCTAGTGTTTTTCAAGCAGAAGTCTTTGCGATCCTGCAGGCATGCCAAATGCTTAGGGAACGCGGGAGCGAGGGAGATATTAACATTTTCTCCGATAGTCAAGCCGCGATCAAGGATCTGAAAACGCCATGGTGCAGAACGAAAGTAGTAAACTTCTATAAGGAGGAGATTAAATCTCTTGGGTGTGCAGGCAACATTTCTCTAATCTGGGTTCCAGGAACATAGAGGGAATTGAAATTGCTGATGAGCTTGCCAGGAAGAGGAGGAACTGTACAAATTATTTCTTAGGAAAGCGCAGAAAAGAAGGAGCTCCATTTCCTTGGACTCCTCGCCATTCAATTTCACGGTCACTGGACAATCGGCACACACGCGGAAAAGCTATGGTTACCATTTAACCCCCATTGCAGAAGCTGTGGGAACCTCTCAGAAAAGGAGACTGTTGGGCACTTTCTCTCTAAATGTCCGGGTTTGGCAGCTAGACAATTAAGGCCACTGCGCGCTCCTTTCTTCGACAGTCTGGGGCAGTGCGCCAACTTAAATCCCATCAATCTTCACCATTATGTCAACACCTCTGACTGGCTGTAGATATCTGCCTGTTGGAGGTCTCATAATGGTAACAAAACGGCGCTTTAGTGTTACTTGAGGAGTGCCCGACTGGCAGTTCAACCATTTCACCTACCTACCTTAATTCAATAAAATTATTATAAAATTATTCAAAAATCGGAAGGTTAATTTTGTACCATCTGGTATGTGGCCCTTTCTACTCAATAACACATAACCCATATAGCTGTCGGTCAAATTCGTTGCTGCAACGAGCGCAATGGGCCCATTGTTCATTGCCTATATTGGCATAAAACTCACACTGTTGCGCAAATCATTTGCAGAATCTTTTTCTTGAATGCTACAACAGCTGCCTCATCGAATGGTGTCTAGATTCAGGTTTCTACACCACAAATGAGTGCCTTTTAAAGTGTGATTTTTATTTGTCGAGAGAGGATTTTACCACTTAAAACCCTATTTAGTCGTAAATAGTACTTGTGGGCAAGATAAACTCCCCCTTTGATTGGAAAGCTGACGTTATAATTATTATTATTGTTAGGCTACCACAAGAGATATATTGTGCTAAGCCTACTGAGTAAGTATAGGGTACATACTTTAAAGTTTTTTTACTACGTGTGCAGCTAAGTTCTCGCTGTTTTTTTGATGAAAATATATTTTTATTCTGAAAAAACAGTTACAAGTGAATCAGTGAAAGTATCGCTGGCTACTACTTTTACCATCTTTCTGGTGGATTTCGCAAGCCATCGCGGTAAAACTGTTCATCTTTTGAGGCTATCCACGGATCAACCCATTTTCATATGAATGGAACTGCTGGTCAGCTAGACCATGTGCCATCGATCGGAACAGGTGATAATCGGACGGCGCAATATCTGGAAAATATGGCGGGTGGGGTAGGATTTTCTATTTCAGTGTTTCCAGGTGGGTTTTAACAGGTTTGTCAACGTGAGGCCGAGCGTTGTCATGCTGGAGAATCACTTTTTCATGCCTCTCCGCGTATTGCGACCGCTTCTCGCACAGTGCTCGGCTCCATCGCATCGATTGAAGTAGATACCGATCCCCAGAGATGGTTTCGTTTGATTTTAACAGTTCATAATAAATAACACCAATTTGGTCCCACCAAATACATAGCTAACCTGCGCAGTGTGAATATTCGGCCGAGGCGACGACGTAGAAGCATGACCGGGTGACCGGGCAGTCCTCATGACTTTCTTTTCTTTAGATGGCTGTAACGAATCCATTTTTCATCACCCGCACGATGCGATGAAGAAAACCCTTCCTTTTTTGCTGCTGGAGTAGTTGTTCACATGCGAAAAAACGACGTTCAACATCTCTTGGTTTTAACTCATAAGGATCCCAAGTCCCCTGTTTCTGAATCATTCCCAAAGCATGCAATCGCTTGGAAATGGATTGCCGGGTAACCCCTTCACCGAAGCAAGCTCTTCTTGCGTTTGACACAGATCCTCATTGAGCAATGCCTCCAATTTAGCGTCTTCGAAAGTTTTTGGCCTTCCTTCGCGCGGACGGCCGTCAACATTAAAATCACCGTCTTTGAAGCGACGAAACCATCCTCGGCACGTTGTTTCACTTAAAGCGGAATCTCCATAAACTTTTTGTAGCTCTCGATGTGCTTCAACCGCGGTGTTTTTGAATGAAAGAGGAAAATCAACACTTCCCGCAAATGACGATTATTCGGCACAAAATCAGACATTTTCACAAAACCAAAAGTATTTGATACCAAAACAAAATCACTAATATGTCGAAGCAGTTTGTTTACCATATGTCTAAGCTTGGTTTATGACGCTTAGGTTATATTAGAATCGACTAGCACACACTGGTGCCGGCATTAGCGGGAACTTAGTTGCGCACCTAATAAAAATTTTAGCACACTCTTGGGTTAATTGCTCCATAATTTATATGAATGCACGGCAATACCACCACGGTGGTGTAGCCCTTTTCTGCTTAGTGCAAGAATGTATCTGAATTTTCAGTGTGCATTTCACAGAATCGGCAGATGATGGTCTAAGAGAGACGAAACAGGCTGGCATTATTAGCGGTGTTATTATTTATTTCTAAATGTTCCCTTACTATTTCAAATTTTAAAGCTGTCAACAATTATGAGATGCATTTTTAAGTGCTGAGATGCATATGCGTGGACTGCTTTTTTGATGACAGAAGTCATTTTTTCTTGGTCTGGTTTTCGTTCGTCAGCAGTCCCAGTTGGTTTGCTTCTCTATTCAGCTTAGGAGCGTATATGACACATTATGTATATGAAAAATTAATATAGGAAAAACAAGCGATCAAATACTGGCTCGTGCTAAGCTATTCCTCCTCCATGACATTAACAACCTGCAATATTCCTTGTAATCTTTTAGTTTCTGAAAATCTCATATCTATCTTTGGGCTGATTGCTTCTCTTTCAATGGTATAAGCAGCACGTGTAAAAATTATACTATACAACTCTGAAAAGAGCGAAGAGCGGCTTTATTAAGTCTGTCTTTTACTTTGCAATTTTTACTGAATCTGATAACGCTTTAGTGCAGGTAAAGTTTTACATGCAGACATAAATTCATAAGCATAACGCAATTAAGATTTAAAGTGGAACTTACGTAAACGAAGGCATCGGAAAGTGCTACAAGACTGAATGACATGCTAGAAAACAGAAATACCTAAATACTTACATATAGGCATTAGGATGGGCCAAAAAAAATAATAGTTTCTTTTTGATTCTGCTCCTCAAACTTGTTTTATGCGCAAACAAATTAGACACCTATTTTATATATATTTTATTTATTTATTATGGACTTGCCAAATGGCTCTAGGATCAGCATATTTTTCATCCTTGAAGGATATTGCTGACAAAAGGCTGAACGACGTGTTAAAACTCGGGAAGTAGTTCATGAAGAACTCCATTAAATAATGTATTCAACGCCAAGTGCATAGCTCAAGAAACACAATGGACTCTACAGGTCCAAGTGAGATCTTTTTGCAGACAAACCAGTCCTGGCTAACCTTTTATTTATTATTACTTGAAAATTACCAATGCATTCCCATAGAAAAGTTCACTTTTTTGTAAATTCTTTATAAAATGCTTACAAATCGACTAAATTTAGTTTATTTTTTTTTTAATTTTTCTTCACAAATGTCGGCAAAAATTGTACGCTGTGCTTTCTTCAAAGAGTAATAATTTAGACTGCTAAAAATTAAAAAGTAATAATTGAAACTATTTTTTACTTTTTAAGGGTCCTCCTAATGGCCATGTATACATATATATGTGCGTATATTTATGTAAGAGGATTTGATTGTTATTATTTTAATAGGAATCCAGCAAAAGAGAAAGAGTGTTATTCTCCACGTGCAGCAGTATAAATGTTATAAGGGGGGCTAAGTTTCAAAGGCCGGTGTTGATTTTGAATAAAATACAACTTTTTTAGGAAATTATTGTCATTTCTCTTTATTATGATAATTCTGGTATAGCTCAATTACGTATTGAAGAAAATATCGGCCAAATGGCCGTCGCGGCCTCGGCGGCCACCTCCATCCGATGGTCCAAATTTTCTATGACGCTGAGGCATAATTGAGGTTCTATGCCGTTAATGTGCCGAATTATCGCATTCTTTAGCTCATGAATTGTTGCTGGCTTATCGACGTACACCTTTCCTTTCAAATAACCCCAAAGAAAGAAGTCCAACGGTGTCAAATCACATAATCTTGGCGGCCAATTGACATCGCCGCGACGTGAGATTATTCGGCCATGAAATTAATCGCGCAAAAGAGCCATGGTTTCGTTAGCTGTGTGACAAGTGGTACCTTTCTGTTGAAACCACATATCGTCCACATCCATATCTTCCAATTCGGGCCATAAAAAGTTCGTTATCATCTCACGAGAGGGAACACTATTCACAGTAACTGCCTGACCGGCCTCATTTTGGAAAAAATACGGCCCAATGATGCCGCCGGCCCATAAATCGCACCATACAGTTACTCTTTGTGGGTGCATTGGTTTTTCGGCAATCACTCTTGGATTATCATTCGCCCAAATGCGGCAATTCTGCTTATAGACGAATCCACTGAGGTGAAAATGTGCCTCATCACTGAAGATGATCAGTTAAGTTGTGCGGAATGAAACGTACATAGACCATTCGTAAGCCCAAATGATCATTTAAAATGCCAACAATCGATGTTCTGGAGATACTCAACTCCAATTCCACGAACTCCAATGATGAATTCTGTTAATTTTTTTGATAAATGTACGAACAATTTCGATGGAGTTTTCGGTTTTTACTGATTTTGGGCGGCCCGTATGTTCATTGTCATTTATGTCCTCACAACCATCTCTGAAACGTGTAAACCACCCATGAACTCTGGTATGAGATAGACAATCATCGCCATAAACCTTTTTCAGCAATTCAAATGTTTCGGCAAACGTTTTACCGATTTTAAAACAAAATTTGATATTATCTGCAGTTGCAAAAATTCACAAATATACAGCCAAAGATCGCGGCGGTAAGCGAGTGTGCAGCAAAAGTGGACTTGAAAATCAACTTTGCGAAAACGAAGATGTTCTGCGTCAGCACTGCGAACTCGTAAATCTTTCACAAAACTGGCACTTAACTCGACGTAATAGATGAGTTTTGTTATCTCGGAAGCGTTTATCAACAAAAAGGGCGGCTCAGCAGCCGACATCCGCAGTCGAATATCGCAGGATCGCGTTGTGTTTGCTCTTTTGGCGCACGAAATTGAAGATCTTTGAATCTACTGTAAAAAGAAATGGAACACAACAGTGCGTAATATAAGTTAAGTCTATAAACTATTGACGGCCACCCACGTAAGAGGATCTGCTATCTGATGTCTTTTCTAATATCATAACTAAAACGTTTAACGGCATCGCTAACATTTGCATAGAAAGAGTTCGCCGAATGCTCGGAGAGCAATTTGTATGGTGATTTACTTTATTATATTTGATTGGAATGGAGTATAACACTTATGAATGGCAGCGGAGAGCGAGTAAGCTGTAGCTTCATATTGTAATATTGGAGCAAGACTAATTAGAATGAAGTTGCAATTGGATTAAGACACACGTTCTGTTCTACTACTAGTATCAAAAAGATTATACGATACTTACATTAAATACATGTTGAAAACGGAAGTTACCATGTAATTTATATTAAATAAATATTTAAAACGAAATTTGTTCTTTAATTTATACAAGCACTCCGCGCGTTTTCTGGTTTCTTACCATCACTAACACCGACCTCTGGGCATTAATGAAGCAAATACCCGTTCATCTTGAAATCCGGCAGGGAAAGTGGAAAGGAATCGGTTACACACTGCAAAAACCACTTGGAGGTATCACCAAAGCAGCACTAGACTGGAATTTTCATGGCAGGAAGAAAGGGAAACTGCTGGGCTGAAGAGCTGGCTGAACAGGGGGCCCTGGAGATTGTTTCATCGAAAAATGAGAGGATTCGGGTTTTCTCGAGAACCAGTGGTCTGCCACTAAAAAGATGGGTCTCGCATTAACTCAGCAAACGTGTAAAGTCGCGAGATCCTTCTGACCACGGGTAGATCGACGGCACTCAAGTAACTTCTTAGGCTAACAAAGCCGCAGCTCTCGAATTGGTAAATATCCATATGGGACGTTATCCGTTAGGTGTCCATGCGGTGCGGCATAGGATTGCTTCAAGTTCTTTCTGCAGAAGCTGTCTGGTGGACGAGGTGGAATTATCTCAGCACCTTCCTTCCAGCTGCCCTGCTCTCGTTGAGCAAAGGTTTAGACATCTGGTATCACACACCTTGTAAAATTCATCAGTAGCTTGAAGCGGTTAATACAAACGTAAGCCGCCACTGTTGGTCGTGATCCTCTAATCCAAAGCCCATTCTTTATTTTCTTCCACCCATCTGGTTCCTTCCCTTCTAATTTTCCCCTCGCCACCCCCTGTATGGGATCACAACAGACAAATTTTCAATTCTTATTTAAGTAAGCCCCCCGCAAGGGCAGCGATTTAGTCTAACCTAACCTGAGGCAGTCGGAGATGTGGTAGGCTATCTAACGCGTGGAGGCGACTAATGGAAGCAGAGGCGCTACAAGCAGGTCGCACTTGGCAATATATCAAATTCTTAGCTCCAAATAAATCTTAATCTTAACTTGTTTATTCAGACTCTTGGTTCAACCTAGAAACTAAGGGAATAAAAATATATTACACGTACAACTGGTACTAGTCTCGGTCTGGTCCACATAAGAGTATCGACCGTTTTTCGTCATACACTTTCATGTACTGTTATAAACAAATCATTGAAATGAAAATTGTGCACACACATATGTATGTAAGTATATCATTTTATTATTCAGGCAACTGCTAATTCATCCCTTTCTTTTGGATTTACCCTTCCCAAGAGTATAAATTTGGCAATACCACTGTTGCATTTACTATGTACAAACATACATAGTTGCAACGCAGCCCAATGCTAAGTGCACAAAACTTTTACTCGTTTATTATCTCAAACGCACGAAAACAATGCTCAACTCAGATCATTCAAATGGGGGGAGTGAAAAGCTAGTCAAGTTGTTTTATTTCTTTTATCGCCTTATAACGTTGGCATATCGTTTTTGTTCGGTCACAACATTTCAGTAAACAACCGACTGCAGCGTTCACCAGAGTGTTGTGAAGCACTTTATTGATATTTACCAGCAGTGGCTCATGAGCTTATCGTTAAAGGGTACAAACATTCATAGGGTTATGTAAGTAAACAAATATTTGTATGTATGTGAGGTTGAAAGTGCTCAAATGCACCAGTTGTTTATGGCTCTGGTTATGGCTCTCTATGGTTGCAAGTGCACTTATTAATATGTACATTGAAGTAACTATGGCATTTTCAAATTCTCGGAATTTTAATAGCAACACATTTGAAAATATTTTCCATTTACTGGCTCAATAATATTTTTCATCTCTGCTGTTATTTATATATAGATTGAAATAAAAAATGTTTATACAAATTTGAATATGAAAGTAAGTATGTGCAAGAGCTCAATATTGCGGATTCAGATATTGCAAAATATTTGGTAAATTTTATTATTCTTATTTGACAGGAATTTACAATATATTTTTTTATTAGGAAGCTCCAAAACCAGCTGGCCAATTGAGCTTCTCGCCATTAAAATATATTTGTGAAGATTTTTTTCTAGAGAATATACATAACTTATAACGCTAATAATCGATGAGAGGCAACAGTGGGTTAAGATACTTTGCGAGGAAAGTACTACTGAAATTTCATTTCATATGCCCGAACATTATATTTAGTTCAGATTGACGCTTTACTTTTCTAATTTTTGGGAAAAACTCACAAATAAAAAATCTATACCTATATGCAGAGTCCGGCACTCGAAGTGTAACCAACTTCAGACCGCTCGCGCAGTTGATGCAGAAAAATGCTATGTTTTAATATAAATCATCGGATGTTTATTTCATTATAAAGAGGAAGGTATGCCGTTAGTAGTGGAAAATAACGTTAGGCAAATGACCACCACGACCACGCTTACAGTACAATATCCTTTTCATGAAATTTTCCATAACCGAATTGCAAAGTGGCTGCTCTATGTCCTCGATAGCCTCACGAATTCCATCTTTGAGGTATTGAATCGACCCTGGGCTGTTGGCGTAGACCTTCTCTTTGACGTGGCCCCAAAGAAAAAAAGTCACAAGGTGTCAAATCACAAGATCCCGGTGGCCAATTGCGATCACCTCTTCAAAAGATAACACGGTCCGGAAACTTTTCCTGTAAAAGATCAATGGTTTCGTGGCGTGTAGCACGTAGTGCCGTCTTGTTGAAAATAAACGTTTTCCAGCTTAATACTTTCAATTCCGGCCATAAAAAATCGTTAATCATCTCTCGATAGCGCAATCTCTTCACCAATAACACCTGCTATTGGAAAACCCTTTAGTTGGCAAGAAGCTCGAGCACTTTAAAATAAATAAAGTTTTTGTTACTCGTTACAAAGATACTAGTAGCATCGCGAAACGTCATGTAGGTGGTAATCAAAAGACTGCAACGTCTCGTGAAATATTGTAGTTCAAGAAGTGAGGAAGCGACTTGAGCGAAATCCCCGACGAAGTGCCAATCAAATGACGAAAGAACTGAAAATATCTGACCATAGCATCTGCCACATAATGAAAACTGATCTCAAAGTCAAGCGTACAAGATCCAAAAGGCGCATGATCTCACACCCTCACATCAAAGCAGCAACAAGTCAGGCTTCAGAGAGCGATGGAGCATTTCGTAAACTCCCAAAACGATATTGTTTATTCGACCGACCGTTCATACGACAGTTTGAGTCATCGATTAGCCACCAGGAGGCAGCACCCAGCACAGGTAGTGGTTTGGGCCACTGTAAGCACAGATCAAGTCTGGCGTCGAGGTAAATGCGAAATATTATGGGGAAAGTATTCTGAAGGTTGCTTTGAAGCCGTGGACAGACACACATTTTGGTGGCAGAGCATGGACTTTTCACTACGACTCGGCACCATCTCACAATGCTCGAGTGAACCAAGCACGGCTAAAAAACAACGTTCCAAATTCACCAGACGCGAATGCGATGGATATTACTCTCTTTGAGCCATTTAGGAGAGCAAAGTCTGAACTACAAGGCTCACCAGTTTTGAGGCGCTGAAAAAAAGTCATTGTCCACGAATGGGCCAAAATACCTGCAAGTCACATTCGGGCATCTTGCGATTCGTTTTTGGACCGTCTCGAGGCCAAGGAAATAGGTGGTCATATCGAGCAGAAGTAAACCGATTAATTTTGTATTATTTTCACACATTTTTTGCTTTGAATTGAATGAAAATAATTTTCCGAACTAAATTTAGGGTCTTTTTAATTGGTTACACTTCGGGTGCCGGACCCTGTACATCTACAAAAACGAATTTCTCATTGCCTATAGTCCATGTCGTGATTTAGTGATGATAAACCTCAAGCCTTCATTGGTGGAGTTGGCACCCGACATTCGCTTCCCGCAACAACCGCGCGAAAATTTCACCCTATGATATAAAACAATAATATGTCGATAATAAGTTTACAAATTTGATGATTTATGGGATTAGGGGTAATAAATTTAATTGTAAGTGTGATCGGTTATCAGATTCTAAGTTTGAGATTTACGGATTTGGTGGGTTTTGTGGAATATTTTAAGGTAAGAAACACGTTTTTTCTAATATCGGTCGCCCCTCGGCAGGCAATGGCAAACCTCCGAGTGTATTTCTGCCATGAGAAAGTCGGCTTGAAACTGTAGGCCCCTCCATTTGTGGAACAACATCAAGACGCACACCAAAAATAGGAGGAGGAGCTCGGCCAAACACCCAAAAAGGGTGTACGCGCCAATTATATATATATACAATATATAATCGTGAAACGTGCGACGAATGCTGCTTAGACGCGCACATCCTGTTGCAGACTTGAGGCAAGCTTTTGACATTCAGTAATACTGCCGGTGCTGTTTTACTGCTGCGAGCGCTGGACAATAACAAGCAAGGATGAAATGAAGAATTTTCGTATGGAAAATACTCAGAAGAGTGTTTAGCCCCCCATGCTGCAGCGACGAAACATACCGAATACGCTGCAGTGACTAATTACTGAACGTATGCCGGGGAGAAGACGTCATTGAACACATAAGACCCCAAAGGCTTCGACCCATGGAGGACAGCCGCGCTGAAAAATATTTTTTAGCAACAAATTTCCTAACGACCCGTGCCCGAGGACGTGCAATACAAGGTATATTATGATGAAGAATTTACGAGTTAGGAGCTGGAAGTCTATTGTTATGCATCGTGCAGAATTGAAGAGAATTGTGGACGAAGCTAAAGGTTATCCTGAACTATAATCGCCACCTGATGATGATGATAAATCTATTTCTTGACTGTGAAGAATTCTAACTTCTCCACATCTTCTTCTTCTGGATGAGTGCGATAACCGCTTACCCGACTTCGGTCGAGTTTAGAAAAGCGCGTCAGTCGTTTCTTTCTCGTGCTTACCTGCGCTAGTTGGACACAAAAAGTGAAGCCAAGCCATCTCCATTTGATCTTTCCGCAGCAGAGGAGGCTTTCCCCTTCGTCTGCTACCACCAGCTGGTACCGCATTGCATACATTTAGAGTCGGAACGTTTGTATTGGTGTTGGAGGCCTTAAGTGATGTTTTTTGTTGGCTAATTCACCGAGCCAAGACCGACTAATTATTTCATTCTCTATTATTTTAGAAAAAATAGTCCCCAGCATTTTTTCGCTGTCAGTATTGATTAATTGATTGATATAATTCGCAGCCTATTTTTATCGTACAAAAGCTTGAGCTGCGTCATGAAAAAAAATGCAGAAAATTTCCAAATCACAGCAGTGATAAAAAACTCAATTGAAAGCCGAACAAATGAAATTTTTCAAACAAGAACGAGTATTCTTTGAAAGCAGACCACTGCTACTCGCATGGTTCACACATTCATTTCCACTTTCTTTTTTCATTTGCCCTTCTCTTCTCCTGTGCTGTTATTTGTATGTTGCTAAATCGTTGCTGTGAAAGAAGTTTGCTGCGGTCATTGTGGTTGTGTGAGTAATCAATGAAATGGAATAAAGTTTTGTAGACTCAAATATCTTGACAAACTCTTCATACCAAGCCAATGAAACTGTTCTTGTAGCTGTGCAGTGTAGCGGTCAAGCAGTTTTCAAGTAGCAAATAGAAATTGTCTGTATCTATCAAAACTACTCGTCACCCAACCAAACTACAATAATGCAATAAAACTTCTATTTAATTCTACAAAGTTTTTGTGTATCCCCTATTGATGCATGATGTCTTTTCTTGCCTCTGGGTGTCCAAGCATACTTTGAGTGCACGTAGCAAGCTGTAAGCAAGCCGGGCTGCACACCACTTTATTTTACATAAATATACTTGTACATATGCAAGTGCAGTACTGCTCCAAGTGCCTCCGAAGTTTTCCTCAAAGTGCTGTTGAGCAAATTGTTCTTGGCTAATAAATTTTCTTTCTATTTCCAAACAAGCTTTTGTATGTATGTTCCAGCCAAGGGAAATTTATCTTTAAATTTTGTATAATTTTAATAAAACAGGTTTTGTGGCACTGGTAAAAGTGCATTTGGGAATGCTGTAAAAAATTAAAATTCTGAACAAAATAATTTTAAAATATCATAATAAAATATTTATATTTTACTTAAAATTTGTATTTTACTTGAATTTATTAAAAAAAATGTATAAATGAAATGTTACTCATACGCCCAGGCAGCAAGCTGTTCTACGTTACGTTAACGACCTGAATTTATAAATATTTGGCCACAGACTGTTACTCCAACAGCATTACTCCAGCATTTATAAAGAAAATTTATGCAACAACAACATGTCAGCTACCTAAAATTGGATCAAGAACATCCTCGTGAAGCATTTACCATTTGAAGCAGCTGCAAAACTAGATCAGCCATTACTATAAAAAATCCTCATCCGATGAAAAGGTCAAAAGCGTTCACATAAGCATTGAACCCGTCTCATAGTAAATCTGAGATAGAAACCAGTAAGACTGAATTCGGTCTAAACCGAACTTTATATAGCCGCGCATATTTGAGTAGAACTTAATTTGGCCGGCTATTAATTTTTAGAATTAAACTAGCGGACCCTCTGCCTGCTTCGCTAGGCATTTCAAAATTAGAAATGAATAATGCACACTCGATTTAAATTCACTCTATGTGTATTTATTCTTTTTTTACAATATAAAATTAATGTCAATTTTAAACTCAAACTAACACAAAGCCTTTGCGTAAACTACATTTTTTGTTTTGCCCTGAGTTGTGGTATAAATAAACAAAACTGATGGCTTACCTACGCGTGAACATGATACATATAATTGTCCGTGGGAGAAGCATGGATATTCTAAGTCAATTCCTTGTGTTTTGTTTATAGTCATTGCAAATGCAAGACGTATTGGAAATTGCAATCTTTTGAAGTCAAAAGCTAAATCTGGTGGAGTCAGCGGAATACGCGGAATCAATACGTCTTCACCTTTGAATTTTCCTTTTAAAATTGTTGCTTCAATAAGATTCTTCATGACCTTTTTGACTGCTAATCTTGTTCCGTTACACAATCGAGGCTGATTTAAATTTCTAAGTAAAATAATTGGTGCACCAACTTTCAATTGTAAGCAATGAGCGGGCAGTCCAGGTAAATCCAAGAAATTTAACAATTCTGTTGGATAATTTACAGCGTCATTTTGATTTTTAACTGTATCAATTGATTTAAATGTTACAATCTCACCAGCACATCATTTAAAATATTCGCATTCAATTGACCAACATCCTTATTTTTCGCAGCCAGTATTGCCTTTCAGCTAACCAATTGTGATTTTGATAATTTTGCGCAATATTTGGAAAAACACTTAAAACTAATTCTTGTTTTGTGTGTGCGAAATTACAAAAATTATCTGGCAAAGTGATTAAGCCAGTAGCAGCATCAATAGGAATTTGTCCATTTCCTATCTTCAGAAGTTGTCTTGAAAATTCGTCAGCCGATGCATAATTTTGCAAATAAACTCGCAGATTTGTTTTCAAAGTCAAAGTTTTTACGTGCCTCTATAAATGGGATGTCTTTAAACATGCTTTTAATTCATCTGCTGGTGTTGAACGGGGAATTACTGGCAAAGTTTGAAGAAAATTACCAGACAGTAATATTAAAGCGCCACCAAATATTTCTTGATTATTACGTAAATCTTTCAAAGTTCTATCCAATGCTTCTACTGATTTTTTATGTCCCATTGTACATTCATCCCACACAATTAATTTGCTCGTCGGTTTTCGCGTTTTCTTTTCTTGGTTTTAGACTTTCACCACAAAAAAATTACTCAAACCCATGAACAAAGTTATGTATGGATTCAACCGCTGAATAATTTCGTATATTTTAAATCCATCTAAACTTTTACATTTGCGCATTTATATTTATATGTATATGTATTTAACTTTTAATTTAAGTAAACGTTTCAATATTTGTCCAAAAACTTTGAACTTCGAAAAATACAGGCTTATGGTTATTAATGGAATCAAATATATTATATTTAACGAATTTTTATTTTATCTAAATCATAAAACGTTCAAATGAAGCTCAAAATATTTTTCCAGTTTAAAAAAAGCAATGAGCTTTGATGCCGTGTCACGCATGCATAAAAAGGAAAGAAAAGAGAGGACAACTATTGCGTTACGAATAATACAGTCGCATACGTCACTCAACATCGAAACAATGTTATTCATGTCTGTGTATATTCTATTCATTTGCGTGTATTCTCATTCCGTATACGTAATGTCCGTATAAGGGAAACACGCAAATATTGTATTTTTCACACTTACACAACGCACGCATACTTTTACCGATTTCTTTAAAACTTCACATAAACCATCTATGGACGTATACCAATGATCTGTGAAAGTTTGATTGAAATCGGTAAATGCGTTTAGGCGTGAATCGGCGACTAACGAACACAAAAAAACGTCTCCATTTTTATATATATGATAAACCTTTTGTCAAAGAAGCTAATAGCTTGTAACATCAGAGGGACGGACAGGGGTACTCGATTTCAATAGTGTTGATGTCGGATCTAAATGGGATGGGTAGAAATACGTGTACCAAGTTTGGACGTATTTTATTAAGTCGTTCCTTATTTAAGAATGCCTCATTTTCTAACAAAAACCGATTATTTCTAATCTGCAAGCAATCGAACACACTTAATCGAACTCTCACACGTAACAATCACATATTTAATGCCGTAGGTAAAGTATCATATATGGAATGCTTTGGTCACTTTGGTATACCCAAAATTTTACCTCTGCGAGATTTAGAATAGTCCTAGTCAAAGCCTTTTGGATTCCAACTTTCTTATATGGCTGTAAATTATCCGCTAGCTGTGATAGTACCTGCAATAAGGAACTGAATATATGAATGAATGAATTTGAATATATGGGCATAAAATTTATTTTTTAATAATTAATTATTTTAAATTTTTTTTATTTACTTAAAATTTATTTTATGCCTCTTGACAATTTACTAAAACTGGGCTGATTCACTATGTTACTCCAAATAGTGATATCAAACGCAGGTCAGTGCCTCAGGCATAGACTTCATCACATCGAATCAGTCACATCATCTCATACCATCAAACCGATTGCAGATACAGACTACTAAGTCAAATACTCACACAGCATCAAACATATGACACGAATATAGTTTGTGAGTATAGGACTATTGCACATTCTCTCATGTTGCATTTCCTCCACTACCGCTTTTGAACGCAGCGGGAGGAGTGGAAACCTTCCCCGGCGTAAAGTCTCCATACGCCCTCAGGAGGGGAATTGCAGTTTACTCTCATCTACAGTTAAACATTTGCGCTAGCCTAACAGAAAATGTTATATTTACAGCTCCCACACATGTTCTATGGGACTTGCGAAGCTGTGATGAGTCATTTGGAGCCGTAATATTATATAAGAGTCATTCTTTGACAACTAATGCAAGGCCATTTTGTCTTGTTGGAAAACCCAACCTTGCCCAAGACCCAATCATTTTACTGATGACGTCAAATATTGCTTCAACATGTTTTTATATTTATAAAGGTTATCTTTCTACCGCCAGATGCAGCTAGTGCTCCTCGAGCCTTTACGCTATCAATGTCGTGCTTGACCGTAGGTACCAAATTTTTCATTTCCATATACGCATTTCTTCTTCTCCATATTTTAGCCCGGCCATCACTTCGAAAAATACATTAACCTTCGATTCTTCAGTAAATAAAACTTTAGGCCAGAAATTCATTCCCTTGCCAATATGTTCCGTTGCTAACTCAAGCCGAAGGCGATGGTTTTTTTCTGTAAGCAGGTGATTTTTACGTGGCGTTCTGCTGAAATATCCACTATTATTAAGATTTTTCTTAATAGTTCTGGAATCAATACTTTTTTTCGGATGTTTTGGCGATATGTTGGATCAATATTGGAGCACTAATTCCCGGATTTTGGTAGATTTCCTTTAAAACGAAGCTTACATCTCTGCTGGACAGCTTCTTTGGGCGGCCGGATCGCTTTTTATTTTCATACGAATTCATAAGAATTATCACATATATGTATGTATGTATGTAATTGCGACGACGACTTATCAACTAAATTTTCGAACAACTGTACTTTTTACAGCTACTTCTTCACTGTTTGCTTGGCTTGAGTGAACCAAAGCAGATGGATGTATGTAGACTTTTGTTATACCATATTTTTGTTGTTTTGTTAATATATATTTTTTTTTTGTTATAAAGCAAGAGAAATAATATAATTTTTATAAATTTATGAATAAATAGGAATTCGGGAAAAAAATGCATTAACAGTTTTTCCAATTCTTGTATACCTTCTAGAAAATAGGAAAATATGCTGCTGTATATAGACTTAAGTCCTTCACTGTATATAATTTTTAATGCGCTATGCATACACTTGGATATACGAGTATATAAAAGCATGTGCATATAAATATGTATAAAATGCTCAGCAATTACGTAACCACTCCATTTATCCCTTATCCAACATTTCTTAGCCAAATGATGCACCCGGCACTTGCCACTCAATTCTCGCCCTTTGCCCGGTCACTTCTTCATCTCTTTTGATAATGGATCACATCGAGTGCTGACAGTGTCCATTTTGCTCAATTTTTCATTTTCAATAAAAGTATGAAAAGTTCCAAGTCTCATTTGCCTTGGGATCTGAAAACTTTAGTTGAAAGGGGCGATTGGCGTTAAAAGCCATATTGGCAACTCATCACAAGCATTTAGGGCACCACACTCCGCTCGAATGACAGATGTGCTCTTGATGCAACTGACAAGCGAGTAAATTGAGTTTGAGTGACTCTGCTGTTGGACAATTTGGACTTTGAAGGCGAATGATGGAGCATCGTAAATGCATGAGTTGGTGAAGGCGAGAAGATGCAGAGTAAATAAGATAGTTCACCCTAAGTAGCGGCGATGTAAAATTTTTTATTTTATAGTAATACTGCAAACATTTTTTTTTTACATTTTCACATTTCATTTATAGATTATTAAAAAAATATTTATCTCTCATCTGCCATTACACATAAAAGACTAGTTCGCAATCACTTAAGAGAAAAAAATCGGGAATTATGATAATTTCGAATTATAAAGGCAATTATTTATTGCTTTTCGGCTCAAAAGCCTTGAAAGCCTTCTGTGAGCGGATTTTAGGGTCACAAAAATTTTCCTCAACTTTAATATGTTTTTTTTTTAACTTTAGCTTGGGGTCAAAAGCATCGACAAGGTAATATTATTGATATTTTTTAAATTAAATTTATCTCTTTTTAAAAAATATACTAAGACATTTCAGCTCATTCCCTATACTTCTTATTTATGAAATTTGTTTCTGGTATCAATAGATTTCGTGATAAAACTTCCTAAACGAAAACGGTGACGCTTAAGTTTGACTGCTTGAAATTTTGCAAAACCAATTTTTTTATTCGCGGGGAGTAAAAAACAGCAGCAAAAATTGAAGAAAAAAATTAGCAAAAAAAATTGGATTTTAACAAATTTTTAAAAATTAAGTTTAGCCATTTACAGAGTGCGTACGGTAGTTGAAGGCAACTTGACAGTAAAACTAATATAGTTACCTTTTGTTTTGAATACAATTTTTTGAAAATTCATTTAAAACAACTTTAACTTATTGACATCTATAAAATTATTCTATAAAATTTACATTAACTGCAACAACTTCTCCGATCCTGGTCCTCAAACGATTGCATAACCGTACTCGTATTAAATGCTCCTTATTCATATTGACTATAACGTTCAGCCGGCAGAGAAAAAATGGTTTTGTGAGAATTTTTATTGGCTTCACGCCCCATGCGTGGTAAGCCCGGAGATTAGATTCGATGTTATGTGGTCGGGAAAATTATCAGCTATCCAATCTTGTATCGCCCTCGCTTTGTGGTGGGGTTAAACTCTGCTGTCTCTAGAACTACAATATATGCAGCAGAACTCACTCGAAATCCTTGAGTAAATGGATGTGGTGGCATGACAACACCTAACAACATAACAGTGGGGGCGTTTTGATTGGATAACTCGCCGTTCTCGTGTTTACTCCGACATAAACTGTATTCTGCACATAATGTAGAATTCATACAGAAGATCTTCATGAACAACTCGATGGATAAAACCCTCAGAAACATTGCGTTTCCTCATTGATTTTGCAATGTTCTCGTCAATGGTCGCTTGTACTTGCTGAATAATTTCTGCAGATCAGAGAGTATCACAACGCTCCTCGTGTTTTTTGAGCTTCGTAACAGATTCCAATTCATGGCGAACCTTATAAACAAAAAACGGGCGCATTTAAAAAGAGTTAGAGATTTATAAATCGGTGTGATTTGCACATATAGCGACGATGACTGCATGTATTCTTACTTCTTAGGTTAAGTTGTAGGCTTTCATGTCTTCTCTGACAAAGAGCAAAAAGAAACATAAAAGTTTCGAGAAGTTATAGTCTCTCGAACTACCGTAAAAGAAAAAGAATCAAGCAGGTGCAAGAAGGAAGTTGAGACAACGGTTAATTACGTTCGTATTAAGTGCTTCAAGTTACAGGTGAATTGCACCAGGTGCGTGATATTTAAACTCGCAGCGAAAAGTGAAAGACAGGATGTCTTAATTTTTGGCCGACGAGAGCAAGGCATCTGAGAAGATTGTGCCGAGATGATTCCACCTCGTCCCCCAGACAGCTTCTGCAGAAAAGACATGAAGTAGTCCGTAGTGTCTTCGCATGTACACCTAACGAACAATGTCCGGTAAGGATAACTACCAAAACTGGAGAGCTGCGACTTTGTTAGCCTTAGAAGTTCCCTCGAGCGTCCCTGATCTACCCGTGGCCAGAACGATCTCGTAACTTTGTACGTTTGCGCACTAGCCTAGATCTCGCACAGCTGTCGTCAGGTCCATCTTTCCACAGGTTTTCAAGGGAACCCCAATTCTCTGGTTTTGAGATGAAACTATCTCTAGGGTCCCCTTTATAGACAGCTCATCACTTCAGCAGTTTCGCTCTATGCCGCTGTGACCGTGAACCCAGTATTCGATGAAGTATCGAAGTATTCGGATGCATTTGAGAGAGAAGACAGGTATTCCCCAAAGAGATTCGAACTCCAAAACAAATAACAAAGACCCTGAAAGGCTTGCGGAGTATATATTTACGTTTTTTACAGTTATTCCAGAAATAAGCAAACTATCCACTGCTTCTTTATTTCTGGCTACCTCCGCTTTGAAAACAGTACAGTGGTCAGGAAGCCTAAATCTGATATTGATGCTCCTCGGGCGCTCCTTGCAGAATATTCTGCCAACTAATCTTCCGTCCAACTTTGTGCCATTTATAAGCAGATTAGCGTAAGTTATCAGTAACTGGCAAAGGAATTCGAATTTTGCAAAACCGCTTCGCACACTTTAAATATACCACGTACAACGAAAATACTAAGCAGCAACACAATCTGAAATCCAAAAGTTGGCGGACATACGGAGCACCCTTTGTGTGAGCAAAGTTTTAACAGGCGTAAGCCTCATGGTGATCGTTTCTCTGCTCACCACCTTAAACGACTAGGGAGTCTAAGCACAAGCATATACGGACGACGTTGCTTGTTTGGTAACAGGCCCTTCGCTTATGAACATCTGCAGGAAAGTGTAGAAAACTCTGGATATGATTGACACTTGGTGCTGTGCGAATGGGCTATCGGCAAATCCCACCAAGACTCGTACTGTTCCCTTCACCAGAAGAAGAAAGCTTGATGGACTCGTTCTGCCTAAGCAATCGAGCTGCCCAACGAAATGAAATATCTTGGAGTAATCCTCGATAATAAACTCCTCGGAAATCACACATTGAAACAAAGACATCCAAAGCACTGACAGCCTTCTCTAGGTCCTCCTATGATAAGACCTATTATCACCTACGCGTCAGTGGTCTGGATGAGTAGATTCCTTCTCGTGCGAGTCGAGAGGACCTTATCGTTAATACAAAACACTGTGGTCATCTGTTGCACCGGAGCTTTTCCGACTGCTTCAGGCCGGGCCGGGCATTAGATGCTCTGATTTGTCTACCACCACTTGATGTTTTTATCCAAGGAGAGGCCTTGAAGGCCATCTGCAGGCTGAAACACATTGAGAATTGGTACGGCATTGGACAACAAAGTAGGCATGGACTTCAATCCAACGATCCTCACCATATCCCTTGACTCCATGCCATCAAAAGTAGTGCTTGACAAGAGGTACAGTGTGGTGCTGCCAGAGGCTGAACTGTGGTCAAACTTAGAAAATGAGCCCGGCAAACACTGTTCTCGCATTTCCGCGGATGGCTTCAGGAACGAGCACGGCTCCGACGATAGCCAAGCTGCGCTCATGATCTTCAAGGGTAGTCGAACCCTGTAAGTCCTGGCTGAATTAAGTCGGTGGACATAATAGCCTGATGCTAACATGGGTCCCGGAAAACGGGGTATCGCGGGTAACGGAATCTCTGACTCTTTAGCCAGAATGGGCTCTGAGGCCAACTTTCTTGGCCCGGAGCCCGTTCTGCCACTCTCTTCTGCAGCCATCAAAGCCACGGTTAGTAAACGGACTACTCTAACCCACAAGCGAGCTTGGCAGGCTGACAGAGGCTGCAGATAGACAAACCTGATGTTACCTGTCATGTCCGACCGATGATGGGCCACTTTCTATGGGCAAATCACATGGAAAAGGTGGTCATTTCAGACAGTGCACACTTCCCAGCATGTGGAGAGGAGGATGAGACGGCGAATCACTCTCTGTGCGTCTGCCCCGCCTTCGCTCGAATCAAGTTTGAGGTCTTGGTCACTGATGTGTTAAGAAGCGATCACCTTGGCCACTTAGCACCACAAGATCTACTTAGATTTCTCATGCTCCGAGGTCCAGTAGATTTAAAGAAAATTAAAAAGGGAATCCGAGTGCAGTACAACGGACTTAATTGTGTCTGAGTGCTGCACTTGCTAGTCTGTCCCGACAAAAAAAAAAACGCCTCAGTAAGTACGAACATTAAAATTTCTAAGACGAAGCGTCGATAGAAAAAATTATTATTATTTTTATAATCTACGTATTTTCACTCTAATAATTAAAAAAAAATTCATAATCTATTTATTTTCAATAATTATTTTTTTTTTTAATCTGAGAGCCTTTTAGTGTTGACCACCTTAATACGTAGATACAACAAACATGCAAACATAAAGTATGTTGCCTCATAATATCGTAATCCAACTTAGCTCGATGTGCACACATTGAAGTAGCACAAAAGTCTCTATTATGATTTATTTAATTAAATGAGCAAAACTAAATCGAATTTCGCTGTTTCGGTTTTGCTTTTGTTTTACGGTGACAATAATGCCAGTTGCTGTAAAAGCTTTTCGGTTAAATTGTAATTAAAATTCAGTTTGACCTTCTGCCGCAACTTATTCAAAGGCTTTTGGTAGTGGGAAAATTATTAGTTGAAAATTGCTGACTAGGCAATTAAAATATAAATAAAAAATAAGGGATAACAGTTGATAAAAAATTCCCGGTTAAAAGCTAATTTATTTCCATTTATTTGTGCGCTATTCAAGGAATTTTTAATTGGAATTCATTATTCAATTAATAAATATTCATTTAGTTTTCACTTTGCAGGTATATAAATATATACATATGTATATATACATTTTTTTTTTATTATTTAAAGCAGTAACATGTATTATCCAATATGGCTAAAATGTTGACAAAGGAATGTGCGCGAAATGGCGTCGTCCAACTCAAGTAAATATGTGAGCAATTTGCATTCAATTTTCCAGTGTGGAATGTGACTATGTAAGGCGAAACTGTAACCGATAAAACGGAGAACGGTGTGACAAATTTTCTAATTATGTAAATTGACTGCGCTTGCATGCCACAAATATCTCACTTTGCATATGCACATACATTCTTACATACATACGACATGCCACACGAGAATGCCAGCGCTTGCACTTCATACCCTTTACATGCGCACGTGGTGAACGAGCACGCCAAAACTGGTACAAACAAAAGAATACAAAATTAAATTAAATTGAAGGAGAAAGAGAAAGCTAAAAGCAATACCGCGCATGCCAATATAAAAGGCATGTTTTCTATTATTTTTTCTTATTTAAATTTTGTTTGTGTTTTTGAGATAGAGAAAAACGATTTCTTTTAAAGGCGAATAGAAGTGCTACCTTTTCTATGGTTTTTGATTGTTCATGAATTTCTGCATATCGAAGAGTTTTTATCGACGGTTTTTTTTACTTCCGTAAGACCTTTTCTACTCATGCCAGCTATGTTAGATATTATTTTAAATTACATAATTTATTGCTCCATCACCCACACAATTCCTAAGCTTTATTTAAACTTAGCTTTGCGGCGGAGCTGTGCAAGAGCCTTTAAAGATCACTTTGCTAGAAATAAGTTTTTGCGAAAGTTGGTGTATTTTTCAGTAGCCTTCATTATAAAAAAATTGTTCTTTCATTTGGTGCTCGATGGGCTAGGCAGGGCAAAGTAGACGGACCTTCTCTGACCAACGAGTACCAACTACAAAAATCCTGGAACGCTATCGCTCGAGTAGGTCAAGGGGGTTCCCAGTGAGGAAAGGAAAGTAGCGAAAAAGTGCACCACACATAAATTTCGGGGTCAAAAGTCAACGCTCCCAGGAGGAGGAGGATGTTTCATACGAAAAAAGGGCCAGGATTGAAGACAGGTCGCCTAAATCGATTAGCGAATTCGATAAGCAGACAAGCTCTATCATCATAAGCGTGATATTCCACGGCAGTGAAGTCTTCACAATTTCCAGGATGGATTGGAAGAGGAGGGTAGCATGCGCCATGTCTGCACTCTTGATGAGCGTAGTGGGAGCGCTGGGTGGCATTATGGAATGTACAAACAGAAAGCCTGCACCGATGCACAAAAGGGATTTTTCGAAAAATTTCGCTCATAAATCCTAGAGAAGGCAATTTTTTACCGATGTTAATTTCTTTTTGTTTTCTTAAAATGCTGGTTAGTTATTTTGGAAAAGATTGTCTAGATTTAAATTTTGTTTATTACATCAAAACGTGAGATATTTTTATGAAAAATTTAGAAATACTTTAAAAATAAAAAACTGGGTGTGTTCTAACTCGGTTTGGAATTTTTTTATTATAATTTAAATCAACGGTACGCAAGTATGCAGATTTCCAATCCCCCTTAAGAGTTAAAATCATCCCCTGACTACCTAAAAATTTAAAAAACTATTTTTTTCAACCGCAAACCTAGAATCTCCAGCAGAAAAAATTCAAAAAAATTGTATACGCGTTTTTGGGGTTGCTGAGTCCAAATTCGTGATTCATATGTGCTTGAGAGTCAGTTCAAAATCAAAGACAAAATATTCACCGGGAAATTAGAAAAAAATTCAAATTCATGTTTTTATGATTTATAAGCCCGAATTCGTTCTAAATTTTTCCTTCCGGAGTTAACCTTAGCTCTATATTCATCTAGCTTTATTCCCTTCAAGAAAATTTCGAAAATTAGAATATGAAAGTTATTTTTTACCAGAAATTATGTATTTTAAAGTTTTTGACAATTTGCAACGGAATAGTTCAAAAAAGTGCTAGTATCCTAACGGACTCCTCAACTTTTATTAATTTTTTCCGTGAATATTCTGTGCTTAACCCTAAATTATTAAAATTGGTCAAAAATTGGATTCCGTAGCCATTTGTGAACGAAATGCGCCACTGTGCGACGAACAGTCATCTTCTATTGTATGTATAGGGCAGCAGTGATCTTCGTGTCGGAGATATGGAAGAGAGCAAAGCTGGGTATAGTGGACAAGAGCACTTTCTTAGTTGTACTACCTATGAATTGAGACTTTTTTTCAATTTCAAACGTTTATTAACAAAAAATGGTTACAAATTTAATCTACAAAATAATAGCCGTCGCTAGCGACACATTTTTCCCATCTCTCAGACAATTTGTGGATGCCGAGTCAAAAAAATTGGTCGTCTTTGGCTGCAAGCCAATCATTGAGGAGTTTTTTGACTTCTTCGTGAGAATTGAAGCGCTGCTCGGAAAGTGCGTGGCCCATCGATGCAAACAAATGATAATCGGAAGGCGCCAAGTCTGGTGAGTAAGCCGCGCCGCATGCACCAGCGACTGCCAATAGTACATCTCCACCAATTCTCGGGTCGCTCTTGTTCGCTGTGACGGTGCATTGTCATCAAGAAAAATTACTTTGTGACGCCGATCGACATATTCTGGGCATTTTCGGTCTATAGCGCTGTTCAAATCGGGAAATTGTCGTTGGTAGTGTGCACCTTCAACTGTTTCACCTGGTTTTAATAGCTCGTACCAAATAGCTGATCCCAGAAAACACACAGCTTTGCCTCGCGGTCGAGGCGATTTGGTTTGGCCGTTGTTTTTGGTTTGTGGCCGGGCGGACTGGACCATACGATCGTTTACGCTAGGGATTCGAGACATACACCCATTTTTTATCACCCGTAACGATTCGATGCGAAAAAGACTTCCTTTTGAACCGGGAGAGCAGCATTTCACAAGGGGTTTCACGATGTGCTCAAATCGTAGTTTGAAGCCATGAAATTCGACATTTTTACGAGCGACAAAAATTCATTGTTGTATGAAACGTAACAAACAATGAACTGGATATTGTTGACAGATGACAGCCGAAAAAAACAAGATGTTTGGGTAGGTTTAAAAATACCCCTAGCGACATCTAATAGCTAATAGTTGAAAGTCTCATTTCATAAGTATACACTGAAGAGCAAAACTGCAACAAAATGTAATACTTTCTATTTCAACACATTTTTTTTTAGACAGGTTTTAACAAATCAAATATTTTTTTTGCATAACTTTATTGGCATGTATGTACTCTCTCTCTCAAACCGGTTTGGTGTCAATGCAACAACAACAACAGTAGTAGCAAGCAATAATGCAAATAAAGACAAATGTTACAGTTTTGCACTCACTCTTAATTTTCAAATTTTCCGTTATTTTTCTCGTAATTATATATTTGGTGGATTTTTAATTATTATAAACGTGATTGATTTGCTGAAGAAGGGCGAGTCTATAAGAAAAATAGCTAAAAAATTCGAAGTGAGCCACATGGCTGTGCAAAGGCTGCGGAAAAATGTACCAGACGCTGTTCCCAGTAACAAAGGAGGCCGGCCAAGGAAGATAAGCGACCGCGATGCCCGCCATCTGGCAAATTTGGTAACAAGCAGCAAGGCGGTCACTCCCAAAGAAGCACTAAAGATGCTGGATATTGATGCCAGTCAGTGGACAGCCAGGCGCAGCCTGTCAAAACTGGGGCTAAAGGCAGCGGAGAAGAAAACCAAGCCAATGCTGACAAAAAGACATGTGCGGTTGAGGCGGGATTTTGTTGCGGCTCACCAAAGCTAGACAGTTGAAGATTGGGATCAGGTACGTCTTTATAAATGGATTATAAAATACCTTTTTTCATAAAATTTCAAAACGATTGCAGGTTATTTGGTCTGATGAAACCAAAATCAATCGATTTCAGTCAGATGGTCGGGCCTGGTATTGGGTTAAAGACCCAAATGCAGTCCAGCCACATCACATCAAGCAGACAGTAAAACATGGTGGTGGCTCCATTATGGTGTGGGGCTGCATTTCCAAAAATGGTGTGGGTCCTTTAGTACGAATAGACGGTATAATGCGGAAAGAGGAATACCTGGCCATATTGCAACAAAATCTGCCGGGTGTAGTGGAAAGTATGGGTATTGCTGCTGAAAAAGTAATTTTTCAGCAAGACAATGACCCTAAGCACACCGCACATGTTGTACGAAATTGGATGCAACGCCAAAAATTTCGTGACTTGAAGTGGCCTCCACAATCACCGGACATGAACCCAATCGAAAATTTATGGAGTCATGTAAAATCGAAGCTTACCGAATATTCAAGTCCGCCCAGTGGAGTTAATAAGCTGTGGGAGCGAACACGTGATGTATGGGATGCTATTCCGACTGACTTTGTCTTGAGGTATACACGAAGTATGCCCAATCGTATCCACGAGCTGAAAAAATCCAAAGGATATTGGACATCTTATTAATATTTATTTTATTTATTGTAAAAAATAAAAAATGGGTTGAGTGCAAAACTGTAACATTTGTCTTTATTTGCATTATTGCTTGCTACTAGTGTTGTTGTTGTTGCATTGACACCAAACCGGTTTGAGAGAGAGAGTACATACATGCCAATAAAGTTATGCAAAAAAAATATTTGATTTGTTAAAACATGTCTAAAAAAAAATGTGTTGAAATAGAAAGTATTACATTTTGTTACAGTTTTGCTCTTCAGTGTATATAGAACACCTTCTTAGTTGTACTATGAAACTTCTGCGTGACTGAGTTTTAGAGGTTATCTTGCCTCTTATCTCTGTGCTACGCCTGCTGAGATTGCACGCCTTGATATTAACTACCTAATGAACTTGAATGGCAGCATAAGCAATCAGTACAACAGTAGCTCAATCACAATTCAGTCGTCAATGATATTACGAATTTGATTTCTTCGTCCAGAGTGCCCTCTATCCAGGCAACCATTTAATCTAACCCAACTATGGGCTCCCACTACTATGAACTCCGAACCAATAACCCTCTCAATGGTACTCACGTACAAACCTCTAAAACAATGTCACGCTGTATTCAGCAATTTGTCACTTATACCACCATTTTTTTTGTTGAAAAGTCATAATTTTAAGGCACTGAAAGTACAATGGCTCCTATTATTGCATCCACCATTTCCTGTCAGCGTAAAAGAATTGAGCTGAATAAGCGTTCAGCGGAAAATTCAGCATCTCCGCCAAATAACATAATACAAAATTGTTATTTCAGCTTGGGCAGCCAACCGTACGAGTCAGAATGAGGAGAACTAATGGAGGGCAACGCTCTTACATTCGTTGAAAATTTGTAATATCTTAAAAAGGCAATGAATGCCAACCAGTCAAGGTACGGTACGCTACTCAATGCAGATATGTGAGTTTGGGTGTAGAAAATCTATCATTTGCTGTAAAAGTATCATAATTCAACAAGATTTGATTTTGTTTTTTGGGGCACCAGTTCTTCATTTATCGTATAAGAAAAATTTATGGAAATGTCTGCTAATGGCATAGCATTGGCCACACACGTAACAAAGGATATAAACGCAAATTATTTAGTACCTATATTCATATATGTGTCTTCACATTTACTTAAAGAGGCATAGCGAATTTGGAAATGTGAAGCCATTTTTCTCGAGTTTTTGACTTTTCGAGTTATGGTATTTTTCCAGTAAATGAGCGGTATACATCAACAAGTGCTTGCTTTCGGTACATGCGTACATCAAATTAACAAGTCAAAAATAAATAAAATAAAGCGAAACGGAATAAAGCGAATCAATACGGAAATGATGAATATAAAAGGAAGTCTGCCGTATACCTTTGAGCTTTACACTGGACACTGAATTAAATGCAAGAACCACAATAAATACGCGTATTTCCCTTTACAGATTTCGAATTGGTTCGTGTACTGTAAATTAATTAATATAGTAAATTGAGAAGTGCCACAAAATGAAAAAAAATGACTACCAAAGGATCGCGGTATTTCTCTGATATAAAACAAATTATACCTCAAGCTCTGCATCACTCGAACGCTAATTAAAAAACTTGGCTAAATAATAAGTTGCTCATGGAATGTAACCAGCACCCAACAAACAGATGAGTCCATAAACGAGTACATCGTTTCACTTACAGACTGCAAGAAGAAATGTGTTCTACTATAAGAATAGATTAACAGCTGCGCAAGGTGACCTTACGGAAGCATTAAATGTAGTAAATGACATTTTATACTACAGTTTACACTCTTTTAAGCGGACACCTAAGGGACTGACAAATTTTTCCATTAATGAGAGATGTCCGTTTATGGGGAAAATACAGAAAGAGTTGATGCAAATGTGTATATATGTCTAAGCAGTTCAATTTCCGAAACAAGAATATTAATATGTACATACATACGGGTGAACGATATGAAGTGTTACCTATTCAAAACACCATGTGAAATTAGTTTTTATTGCTTTCAAGGAAAAAATTGTTCAAAAATGATTACAATTTTAACATGTATTCACTTTAGCTCGATATGATCACCTTTTGCCTTGACTATAGCCTTCAAACGGTCAAAAAATGAGTTGCATGCTGATATTGATGATGTGATTTTGAGGTAATATATTTTGGCCCATTCTCGTATAATCGCTTTTTTCAGCGCATCCATACAGGCATATTTTTTAGTCCTCACCTTGCTTTCCAAAATGGACCAGATGGAATAGTCCATCGGATTTGCGTCTGGCGAATTCGAAAGCCATTTTGTGGACGAAATGAAGCGAGGAACATGATTTTTTAACCATTCTTCGTTCACACGAGCTTTATGAGACGGTACCGAGTTCCATTAGAACGTCCATGGTCTACGACCGAAAACTAAAACATTTTCCCGATAATAAGACGCAGCTTCTAAAACATTTTCACGATAATAAGACGCATTCACTTTGACACCAGGCTCGATAAAACGATTGGAGAGCGTCCATCAGCGGTCACTACGGCCCAAACCATTGCTTGCGAGGGGAAATTGCTTCGAGTAGGCTCAAATTCTCGTATGAGCGTTCGGTCAAGTAAAAGCGATCGTTTTGAGTGTTTATGAACTGCTCAATTGGGAAATTTTTTCATCAGAAAACACAATGTTATGAAATTCGCCACGTTCGTGCAAGCGCAACAACTCCTTTGCTCTTTCGCACAGACCACCTTTTTTTTTCTGGGGTGAAAGATCGTGTGCTTTTTGGAACTTGTGAGCCTTGACCTCGAGCTCACTTTTCAATATGCGTCGAATGCTGTCTTGCGATATTTTCAGTTCTTTGGCCATTCACTTTCCGAACCATTTCTGGCGTTGTTGCGGTTTTTTTTTTTGGTCCACCTCCATAGCGTTTTGCAATGCTACCAGTATCATTGTAACGTTTTATAGTGCGATACATAAACATTTTATTCACTTTGGGGTGACTGAGCTCACGAACAATGTCTGGGTGTGATTTTCCAGCCAAATATAACGCAATTACACTATTACGTTTGAATTCCATCACAGAAAAAAAAAATTGAACAAAACTGAGACGCAAATGCTTGTGATGGCTTATAAACAATATATTGAACTGTCATTAGAACAATTTTGACGTTGACGCCATGAGCTGTTTTACAGATACAAGCAGTGTTACGTTAGCAACACTTCATATCGTTCACCCTGTACATATACTATAAGACAAAGAGAGGATTTTCATCAAATCAAGAATTTAAAAACTAAATTTATTATACAAGATATTCAAATTGATTTAGAAAAGTCAGAAATGTTAGCTTGGCGAGTTATTCCTTTAATTTCAATATCTTAAAGATCAGTAAGCAGTTCAACACCCTTAAGGTTGTTGTGGCCTAGAGAAAAAGCTTTTAGATTTATTTTAGTTAAATAAGCATCTTTATAGAAAGTTAAATTGTCGAGATGGCCAACGATTGATATTTTCCAAATCTTCATTGTCTAAATTAAGAGAGTATTCCAAGTCAAGTTGGATTTCGGAGTCCGTTGTACGTTGAATACAGAAAAAATTCTCTAAAATTGGCGAGTGTGAACGTCTCGAACTTACAGTGAGAGTTTTATCGACAAATGAAGCCCTTATTTCCTCAGACTGTCAAGGAGCTATAAAAGTACCAGAATCTAAGAACACACTCGTCATCAAAAATAGTCATAGAATGCTTCAAACTTCTAATACCAATTACTTCTGCTGGAGGTATGAGAGGCACTGTAACTCTCACGCAATAATAATCACTGTATCCAATTGGCACTTATCGCCCGTATCGAGTGGATCACTTTCACTCATCCTCCCTTATAGTGTCCTCTATATTAAAGCATTCCCTTCCCAGTTAATCATTAAGAATTTAATCATTACAATTTTAATAAAACCACTATTTTATGCAGCCTTGTTTTTAATTAATTTAACGCTGATACTTTTTCAGGCAACCACTTTTCGTGGAAACAAACCATTATAACCATTATCATTACAATCGTCCTGAGCTGTTAACTTACTTTTTGAATAAATGTTTTTCCTTCATATTGTCTTATTTCATTTTGCGGCTGTATATTTGGTTTTTTTTTTTTGCGGTTCGCACCGCACGCTTGGGTTTTTTCTTATGCTTTTAGGGTTTTATGCAATTTGTCTAGCTGTTGTCCTTTTTTTCATTCGCTAACACTTCTGCCGCTGTGTAGGTGCTTGTTTATGGGTTGCTAGGCGTATACGTAATATAATTAAGGCATTCACGTTCACGAGCACACGCAAGAATAATATTTATACCTCAAAAATTGAACATTTAAAAAAGCGCTACAGTAAGCAAAATAAAGCGGGGGGATGAGTGATAATTGAAGTGCGAAAATAAAATGGTAATGTGCCAAACCGCAAATAGCTCAACAGTAGTAAAAGAAATTTAATATAGAAAATATTTTTATGAAAAATATGCGCGGAAATATTTAAAAATGGATACACACATTTCTGCAAAAAGAAATCAAGAAAAGTTAATTGAAAATTCTTGTTTAAGCTATTTGTAGGTAGGTAGGTAGGAGAAATGGCGGAAGTACCACTGCGGCATCCCCCAAGTAGCGCTAAAACGCCGTTTTAATACCATTCAGGGACCTGCAGCAGGCAGATATCTACACTCAGCCAGAGCTGTTGTTGTAATGGAGGCTTTCGAAGAAAGAAGCACCCAGTGACCTTATTTAACTAGCTGCCAAGCTTGGACATTTAGAAAGTGCTCCATAGTATCCTTCTCTGAAAGGTCCCCACAGCTTCTGAAATGGCAATTAAATAGTACACCTTACTTTTCCGTGTGTGTACCGAGCATCCAATGATCAATGAATACAGTTACGGGTTGGAAAACTGAATTGCATGGGGCCAAAGAGTTGTCGAAATAGCACATAAAGAAATGCATATTTATAATTTATACAATTCCCCTTTCACAACAGTCAGGGGGATGGCACTGACCGAGTAGGAGTTCTCAGATACCAATTCGGTTGACTCCTTCCGGCAAGCTCATCAGCAATTTCATTTGCCTCTATATTCATATATCCTGGAATGAGAGCAGGCCTTTAATTAGACCTTTACACGTTCCACTGCTTATCTGTTCGTAAAGTGCAGCTGTCTGGTTCAAAAGTATCAAGTGTGTGTCTGCCGCACAACGCCATTTGCAAAAAATATAAATATTCTGAGGGGGTGACTAATTCCATACCACCCTGTATGAAGAAAATGCACAAGAAAAAGCAAAACTTCAGCAAACAAAAAATAAAGACAATTGCCACAAATCAACAGCTTAAACTTACAGTTTATTGTACCAAAGTTCAATGGATTAAAAGCGTGCATATATACCAGTGGTCGCCAACCCGTCGATCACGAGCTACCGGTAGCTCGCAAAGGCAATTCTGGTAGCTCGCGCTGCTCATGTTGCAAAAAATCCAGTAGTCTGAAAATCATACCAGTATTAGCAAATTTCAGAAATTTTCATAATAAATAGATAAACAGCGGCAACACTGCGGTAAGCGATTTCGCGCCGACAAACACGACGCGAAGTCGCGTCTCCGTTCTAGGATCGGCTGGAACCGATTAGCGTGTTCGAGAATTTTTTGGCTTTATAGGTATATACGCAATGCACGTCGACATTGCGCTCAGTTTAATACTGAACGGCATTATCAACGTTCTGCGTGCAGCGGTTGGGTTAGAGTTCGAAACATTATGGAAAGCAGTAGTAAGAAGGCGAAGACATACCATTTCCATTCGGAATGGGAAGAACAATACTTCTTCACAGAAGTTAAAGGCAAAAGTGTTTGTTTGTTATGTAATACATCTGTGTCAGTTCCTAAAAAGGAAATATTGAGAGGCATCATAAAACTGTACAATCGAATTTTGAGAAGGCATTCCCGTTAAATTCTGCCACCAGAAAAGAAAAACTGAAACATTTAAAAATCCAGTTAATTGGACAACAGTCAATATTTTTGAAAACAATCGACAAAAATAAAGCTGCAACTGAAGCATCTTATCGTGTTTCCCAGATAATTGCACAAAAGGAAAAACCTTATGAAGACGAGGAAATCATAAAACAAGCATTTTTGGAAGCTGCAGATTCTTTATTCGCCAACCTTAGAAATAAAGACGAAATAGTGTCTGCTATAAAATCTATGCAACTTTCTGCTAATACAGTGATGAGGCGAGTAGAAGTAATGAGCAATGATATTTTTTTACAGTTAAGAAGTGACTTAGATAACTGTATTTATTTTTCACTGCAACTGGATGAATCAACAGATGTAGTTGACACCTCACAGATGGCCATATTTGTCAGGCTGGCTTTTAGTGATTTTACAATTAAAGAAGATCTTTTGAAGTTTATTCCACTCAAAGGACATACTACTGGGCTAGAGCTGTTTTCTCATTTAAAAAATCTCATCTCTTCTGAGAAAATTCCAATATCAAAAATGGTAGGCCTGACAACTAACGGTGCTCCAGCTATGGTGGGTTGTGATAAGGGGCTAGTGGCGCTATGTCATAAAGATGAAAGTTTTCCACAATTTCTTAGTTACTACCGTATTATACATCAGCAAGCATTATGTGGAAATTTTCTAAACTTGAACAACATTATGAAACTGGTGGTGAAAATTGTGAACAAGATTAGAGCTCAAGCGTTACAAAGAAGATTATTTAAAACCTTGGCTGATGAAATTGACTGTCAATACGGAGAGCTACTTCTTCTCTCTGAAGTGCGATGGTTAAGCAGAGGACGAGTGCTCAAACGTTTCAATGATGCCCTGCCTGCTATACTCCAATTTTTCAAAGAACGCGATGAACCGATTCCTGAACTGGAAAATTCGACATGGCTCAGAGATTTTGGTTTTCTTGTGGACATTACAGAGCAATTAAATGAGCGGAATTAGCGGAAATGATTTCTAATATAAATGCATTTATTACAAAACTTGAATTTTGGGAACAAAACCTAAAAAACCGCGATACTAAGCATTTTCCAATTGTTTCCGAAAAGATATCCAAAAATCTATTAGAGCCCTATGACAGTAAATATCATATGGAAATAGTTTCTAACTTGAAGGAAAACTTCAAAAATCGTTTCAAGGATTTCAGCAAAATTGCTTTAGTGGCGCAATTTGTTGTTTCACCCTTCATGGACATTGATATACAACAGTTTGCAACTTGTGTTATGAACAACTTTGGCGAAGACATTGCTGTGACAGAAATGGAACTGATTGCTTTTCAAAGTGACTTGACTTTAAAATCTTTAGGTTCAAATACAAAATGTATATGGACTTTAGTAAGTAAAGATAAGTATTCAGTTTTATGTCGTGTTGCGTTGAAAGTGAAAGCGTTATTCAGTTCAACTTATTTGTGTGAATCTTCTTTTTCCAATATGAAATTTATTAAAATAAATACCGCAATCGGCTTACAGATATACATTTGGATAACTGTATTCGAATGGCTGTATCAAATTATACGGCAAATATTAAAAAAATTATCGATGAGTCAGAACGTCAACCTTCTCATTAAATATGCTATTTTTATCTGCCCATATTTTATTTATATAATAATGTACTATTACTGTTTTGTTGTTTTTTTAAGTCGCTTGTGATTTGCCATTATGACTGCAAAAAATTTTGTTACGATTGATAGGTGTGAACATGGATGTAGTTATGCATAAGTATAAGCACTATAAGTCATAAGTTTATTATATATAGAACGTATATTAGTAAAATAAATACATGTATTGTATGTCGAATATAACTGTGTATTATTTAATTTATGTTGGCTTGTGCAAGTAGCTCGCTGTTTATTTCAAAATCTTGAAAGTAGCTCAACACATTGAAAAGGTTGGCGACCACTGTATTAAATGATCTGATATAATATGATTAATGATGTATGGTATTACATTTAAAAAGAAATGTATAAACTAAATTTATTCTTCTTCCACCGACACTTCACATGTCAGACCTTTTATCTCGCTTTCTCTGCTTGGCTTTAATTAAAATTACCTTGTAATTAGTTCGAGCGAAGAGATTTAACATGAAATCTGCCAAAGAGCCAGCGTCAGTTAGTAGAGAAGTGCTTAAATGGAAAAACGTGCAGCAAGGCGCAGCTGTCAAAACACAAAGTCACAAAGGAGCACACGCGTATGTGGCATTACTTTGGCATAGTAAGGTTATAATACCATTTTAATTGGAAACCATTAAAGAAACATGCAAAGAAATGTAACTCAGACAAATTTGTTGTTAACCGCACACAGCTGGTGCACTCGTATGTGGGTGTTAGATGAGAAAAGCCTTTCCACATGAGTGTAGAAAATCCTGTATAAAATTTAAGTGCATACTCATTCGCCCTCTTTTGCCCGGCACCACATCAAAGAAGCGGAGTATCAAATAAAAATATGGGCTTCTGTTTTTTTTTTGTGCTGGCCACAAGCGCAAGGTAGCCAGTGAATGCGCTGGAAAGGTTAAAAACATGCAAGGTTTTTCAAGCTGCTTTTTTGCCAGTATTTTTTTTGTTTTTGCAGCTGTTGCAGTTGGATGGGGTGTGTTTTAAAAGAAGTTAAGTAGAAAATTTTAAATTAGTAATTAATTATAAAATATTAAAATCTTAATTAATAAAAAAAAAGTATAAAAACAATTAAATTCCACCACGAGAATGATGGATCTGAGTAATTCCATGTCAAGTAATCTAAGTATTATGGATGTGGGATTCAACTTTTCTAAAAGCTGGTTTCGTTGTAGGCTTGAGTATAAAAATAAGATAATAATAAAAAGTACACAGAACAAATTTTATAATTTTGAGCTTTTATGATGGAGTTTCAAAATTTTGTGATGGAGTTTTAAAAATTAAATATCTTACACCAATTGTTATATTTTCATACAAATTTTTTATTGCTTTGAATAAAGTGTACAAAAAACAAAATGTGTTTTGTTTTTTTGTTTATTATTTAATTAAAATTTGAAAAATTTTTTACAATAAAAATTTTAAATTTTTTTATTAAAAGTTTTTGGAACTATTACCATTATTATTACTAGATGCGACATTAAGTTCCCGCTGTTTGTCAATAGATGCCGCCAGCAGTGTGTGCTAATCGATTCTAACATAACCTAAACATCATAAACCAAGCTTAGACATATGGTAAACAAACTGCTTCGACACATTAGTGATTTTATTTTGGTGTCATATACTTTTGGTTGTGTGAAAATATCTGAATTTTGCGCCGAATAATCGCTATTTGCGGGAAGTGTTGATTTTCCTCTTTCATTCGAAAAAACGGCGGCTGAAGCGCATCGAGGGCTACAAAAAGTTTATGGAGATGCTGCTTTAAGTGAAACAACGTGCCGAGATTGGGTCCGTCGCTTCAAAGACGGTGATTTTAATGTTGACGACCGTCCGCGTGAAGGAAGACTCCAAACCTTCGAAGACGCTGAATTGGAGGCATTGCTCAATGAGGATCCGTGTCAAACGCAAGAAGAGCTGGCTTCAGTATTAGGAATTAACCGCCAATCCATTTCCAAGCGAGTGCATGCTTTGGTAATAATTCAGAAACAGGGGACTTGGGTTCCTTATGAGTTAAAACCAAGGGTGAACGTCGTATTTTCGCCTGTGAACAACTGCTCCAGAGTAGAAAAAGGGAGGGTTTTTTCTTCGATGCATCGTGACAGGTGATGAAAAAGGGACTCATTACAGCAAAAACAGAAAATAAATTCATAGGAACTGCCCGGTCATGCTTCTACGTCGTCGCCTCGGCCAAATATTCACGCTGCGAAGGTTATGCTATATATTTGGTGGGACCAAGTTGGTGTTATTTATTATAAACTGTTAAAACCAAGCGAAACCATCACTGGGGATCGGTATCGACTTCAATTGATGCGATTGAGCCGAGCACTGCGCGAGAAGTGGCCACAATATGCGGAGAGACATGGGAAATCCTATCCCACCCGACATATTCTCCAGATATTGCGCCGTCCGTTTGTCACCTATTCCGATCGATGGCACATGGTCTAGCTGACCAGCAGCTCCATTCATATGAAGGCATCAAAAAATGGGTAGATCCGTGGATAGCCTCTAAAGATGAACAGTTTTACCGCGACGGTATACGAGATCTACCAGACAGATGGGAAAAACCAGTAGCCAGCACTGGGTAATTTTTTCGATGATTCACTTGTAACCATTTTTTCAGAATAAAGTTGTATTTCCATCAAAAAAACAGCGAGAACTTAGCTGCACACCTAATATTATTATTTTTTTCTTTGTGAAAAGCAGATTTCTGCTTATTTTCTTATTAATGGCCGCGAATATGCTCCGTAATCTTTCAATATTCACATTCAAATTTCATCATGAAAATAGTGAAAAATACTGCTCTAGTGAAGCCCTTTCAAATCAATCAAATCGTTGTTACATATATTAGTAAGCAAATGCACGGTATCACTGGAACTAATCGAATACAACTCGAAAAGTTTATAGAATTCCATTATGGAATTTTTTCTGACTTCACAGTAGCGGCTATTAATTAAAGAAATAAGGGCAAAATTGGATTTTTACATATGGCTCAAAATAATCAAAAAGTTTGTGCACAAATAAACAAAACAGATTTCAGCAATTAATTACAAAAAGAAAATAGGTTACGAAAATAGGTAAAGACTTCAAAAATTAAAAAAAAAATTAAAAAATTCCAAAACAAAAAAACGTTTAATGGCATTTGAGAAGAGTGTTTTCATATGTTTCAAGCAAGCTTCCGAATTTTTTTTTTTTTTCCAAAAATATCTTCAACTTAATTTTTTCCAAAAAAATTGTTTAACAAGTATGTAAGAAGAAAAACAAGTATTCATAAAAAAATATAAAAAAACGGAAGATATTTTATTTATTTTAAAAAAATCCACAGCCAAATTCTCATCATTAAAAAAATTTCAAAATCATTAAATATTTTCCATTAATAGGAACAAACTCCGATTCTCACAAATGACAAAAAATAATCCAACAATTTTTTAACAAATAACAAGCTATTAATTAGAAAAAAACTAAGGGCAAAATCTGATTTTCACAATGACGAAAACAAAAACACAAAATGAAAAATAAAAAAAAAGATTCAAAAATTTTTTAACAAAAATTAAAAACATTTAAAAATAATGTATTTTGTGTAATCAATTTTGAAAAAAGTGTTTTTTACAAATGACAAAAAGCAAGTTTCTGAAAAAATGTTTACAAAAAAATGTAAGCTTTTGCCAAAAACAATTTTTTAATAAGTATGTAAAGACTAAAAAACGTGTTCATAAAAATATTAAAAATAACCTAAGATATCTTATTTCAAAACACTGTTTACCATAATTTTTTGCATTGGAAAAATCTCAAAATTATTAACTGTTTTCCAAAATTTCTTTCATTTACCTGGATCACCTGACGTGGAAACGCTAATTTTTATTAATTAATTTCGCTAACTGAAAAGGTAATATCATGATAAGGGTGAGGTATTAGATTTTAAATTGAAATAAAACAACGAAAATTCAAATTGATTGGGCAGTTTTTATTATTTTTGTCTAGAGCCATGCATAACATTTATTTTTTAAAGATAATCCCTTCCAAATGTCTACCGCAACTGCGCCGTAATTTGGCTATCCGTAAACATCCGTCCTCCCTGGAGGACTTCGGTGGTATCTCGTCATAACTTTAGTAATGTTGGCTTTCAATGCCTCAATTGAAGCGGATTCATCCACAAATTATATTACTTTGTAGATTTTCCATACCCCAACAAACAAAAGGCCAGAGGTGGCCAATCCATTGTCCGAGATGAGAGATAAATCGCTCTGCGAAACGACGGCGCAGTAAATCCATTGTTTCTGGTCTGTATGGCAAGTAGAGCCGTCTTGTTGGAACCAAACGTTGTGGAGATCATGGACTTGAATTTACGTTCATGCGGAATCAATAAGTCGTTTAGCCTTCGCAATTCACTGTTATATTGGCGCCACTCTCGTCTTTGAAGAAATATGGGCCGATGATTCCTCCAGCCTATACACCGCACCAAACGGTTGTTTTAAATGGATGGCTTCGAGTTGCTCTTCATCCCAAATATGGCAATTTTGCATATTGACCTGGCCATTAAGCCAAAAATGGGTCTCAACGCTGTACGAAATTGGTGGCCTGAGAGCGCGATGAACACTTTTCACAGAACGTCGATTTTCGTTATACAATTCCCTGATTTGTAAGCATTGTTTTGTTGAGGAGTAAGGAGGAGTTGAGGAGTTATTCTTTCCACGATGAAATATTAATGAATACTAAAAAAATTATGTATTAATTTGGACAGTAGTCGCGCGTGATCTATCAAAAAAATCTTATTGGAAAAAGTAACTCTTATCTGATCACCCTTTATAGATATATAGATATATACCTATATGACTCGTACCCCGTTTACTGGGTGTTTATCTAACCAACATCATGACGCATATCAGAGAGTGAAAAGAACTCGGTCTACCAGCTGGCATAGCTTGGAATATTGTTAAAATTAATGCGAATGTACTAATTTACACATTCGTGGAGGTGGTGCTGGCTCTAAGTTGGCTGTACTTTGCTGATCCCGAATATACCATAGATTTACATTCCCTGAATGTGAAACAAATACGAAATGTTACATACATTTACAAGGTTCGGCTACTTTTACTACAAAAAATTATCTGCAATGAAAGACCGCCCCGTGATGTTCATCATTTTGATGAAATCTTCAATAAAATCCTGGCCGAGTGAAAGCTCAATTTTAATGGCGCGTAAAATATCATCCGTTCAGTTCAAAAAGTATTATTATGTCATTGGCAGAAACTTTTTCTTTAAAAACAAAAACAACACAGTAAAGAATACAGAGTCATCAAATTATAAGATTCACAAATTTCGTGCATGAAAGTTATCCATAACTAAACGGCTATTATCATAAATCACAGCCGACAATCAACTTTTATATAAAGCCACAAATAAAAGTGGCAAAGAATTAAAAAATTGGTGCACTCTTTATTAAAATCTATGGAGTTGAGTGACTAGATGTAAGGTCAGCAAAGTATGTACAAAAAAATAAAAACTAATAGCAAATAAAAGTAGAGGTGTATGTATGTAGTGAAAACGACAATATGCTTTTAATTTATTGTTATGCAAATAATCTTCATCTGTGTAATTTAAATTCCACTCAACCGCAAACTTACACTCATATCGGATAAACAGTTTGTGGTTTTGTTATTTTTCATCCTGAAGTGTCAAGGATGTGGTGAGGTATGTGAAAGTTGTGCACAGAAAGGTATATACACTTATGCTCAAAATGATAAGTACATGTGAATTCACTTTTTCGATGGCTACCAAATTAATTTTTAGTTGAGGTACGAGAGAGGAAAATTTGTATATGATAATTCGTGTATGATTTTAAATAATATGAAGGTATCTATATAAAAGATATAAAATACTGATGAAATTTATTATTTACTAGCTGTACCCGGCGCGCGCTGCTACGCCAACAACTAAAACAAATTTAAGAAAAATAACTTTAAAGAAAAATCAGTATACAAATATTCAATTCATTCTAAACCATTTTATTGATTTAGTTTATTTCGAAAAAATTGTGACATTACAAAGTTTAGTTTCAATTCGATGTTTATTGAAGTGCTGTGGGATACACAATATTTCTTGTTTTTCCATCTAGTGCTTAGACGAATAAATCAGAAGGTTTTCCGACACGTGAGAAAGCCGCATAGAGCTGTCAATGTGAGAAGCATGGATTCTCCAAATTTAGTCCACACACTTGTAATGATTGTCCTTGTACTTTGTTAATAGTCATTGCGAAAGCGAGTCGCACCGGGAACTGTAAGTTTGAATTCGAATGGCATATCTGTCGGGATCATTGCGGTACGTGGCAACAGTACGCCTTCACCTTTTCCAGTCAAAATTGTTGCCTCGATAACATTGTTCATCATTTTCTTGACTGAGAGTCTGGTTTGCGATTCTAGAAAAGACATACAGGTAAGCAATAATCAGTATTGAACTTGATACATGAAAGCGCAATCTGGTGGTAACTTCCATTAATACGAATATCATATTAATTCGTTGCACGGAACAATGTCTTTTGGAACCATGAATTGTACTTGCGGATATTTTCCAAGAAATGCTTTGAGACACGTAACACCAGATAGAAACGTTGACAGTGATTCGGGTGGTCAATGTAATTCTGTTAGCTTAACTTTTCCACTGGCGCAGCACATTCCAGGTGCTTCATTTTTAAATTTGAATGCACTACAATACATGCAAATTTTATCCATTTTTCCAATGACGACATTTGGATGAAGACAAATCAGCGTACAGTGTTCGTTTTGATCGAGCAGTGCTTATTCGAACATTTTGCAGCCTTCTTTCTCGTAGTTCAGAAGGCAGAAGGCCCGTCGGGGCAGAAGTTGCTACTCTGCAGCGCCACCTGGTGGCGAGTGGCATCAAGTAGCATATTCTACAAACCTTCTCCGTGGAAAAATACATATATATACCAATTTTTATAATAATCGGTCCAGTAGCTTTTGAGTTGATCGAAGACATGCAGACAAACATTCATTTTTATACATAAGAAGATAATCTTTTAACAATAATTTAAAAATTTAAGAATATATCAAGGCGAAATAATAAGTATATGAGATATCTCTGAATAGATCTGTAAAACACAAAAAACAAAAACAAAAAGTTGACTTAACTTTTTCCGGCCAATCTGGTTACTATAATATATATATATATTGTAATATATATATTTGTTTAATTTACTTTACGATTGTTAAAGTGTCTATTTTGAACCACTTTTTTAATTATTGGCCAAAGGTTTTTGATTGGGTTCTAATCCGACAACTCATTTGGCCACTCAAGAGAAATCCATAATTTTTGTTTTTTATTTTGCACAAATTGTTTAAAATTATTTAAAAAAAAAAATAGTAATAAACAATGGTTTAAAATTATTTTATGTTCGATTTTTAGCTCCTGGGCGATGCTACGACTACTAACATTCCGGTCAACTTCGATTATTTCTGTGCTTTTTTCTTTAACACCAAAAATGCCTGAACGGAATCTATGAAACCAAAACTGAACGTCATGAGCTGACCCAGTATCGGCAGCATAAGCACCATTCACAATATCAGCGACCCGGCGGCCAGGCTTGCATTTTCGCCTTTATCAAAGAAAGTCTGTAAAATGTACCGAATTTTGTCTTTGTCGACTTTCATTGTTAACTCCCTGTAACTCACAACTGAATAGAGAAAAAAAAAAAATAATAATTTTTTATTTAGTATGAAATCTCACCTTGACAACGAACACAAACCTTAAATTGTTTGATCGATACTTTACGAGACTTAACTTTTTTGCACCGAGAAAATAATGGATTTCTTTCCCTCGCCAAAACTTTGAGCTGTGCTTGAAAACATTATCCTGTTGGCATTTCTAACTGAATGAGTGGCATACTTTCCTATGCTTGTGTTAACAAAGCATTATTAGGATACCTTTAAATTATAAGATATTCTTATCATACGATACAAAGCGCCGTCACGTGTTTAACTGCTTCCCACGTGTTTAACTGCCTTGTTCCAAAACTTCACATAAAACTCCTTTCTCTTGGAAGACATACATTTTATTTCTCAAAAAATGTACTTTTACCTCGTCGTTACACGAAATTTCACGCTACGCTTTTTGCCCTCCGGTCGAGACTAATTCGGCTGCGCATACTCTTTATTGATTCCCAGTTGACTTTCGATAGCACCAATAGGATGGCTGTGCCAACAATATTTTATAAATGTTAAATCACATACAAGCTAACCAGAATAGTGACGATGATTTTGAAAGAACCGCGATGATACAAGGCAATAAATCTGACTCTTTCAGAATTAAAACTGGAGTAAGACAAGGGCATACGGTCTCATCAACAATATTCAACATTATGCCATGCTGTGCCATCGAATTACGCAAAAAGGATTGGACATATATTACGTGGATGTCATAGCAATTGTCAGCAAAAACATCCACGTCCCATCGCATACTTTCGCGGCTGGTATAAATGGCCATAAAATCAACGATGATAAGACGAATTTTATGACGATGACCAGACAAAATAAGCCAACACCAGACAAACTGAAAATTGGCAATTTTTTTTTTTAAATCCTGGAATACTTTACCTACTAAGGCTTCAAACTGAGTGCAGACACTTCAACAAGCCTCACCATCGATGAGAGAATACAAGCAGTTAATAGATTGTATGCATCATATACGAAACTCTTCACATCGAGACTGCTAAACAGACAATGCAAATTGATTCTGTACAAAACCATAATTGGACCAGTCTTATGATATGGAGATGAATCGTGGACGTTAATTGAAACAGACAAAGCAAAACAGCAACATTTTTGAAGCAATCAATGATCACGGCTTATAAATGGCGAAAATGTCATATTGTACATCACATCCAAGCGAACCGGTTAAGATGGCTGGGTCTTATAACAAGCGCAGAAGAAACTTGTAGAGGCCAGAGCGTTCCATAGTAAAGCAAAAGGAAAGCCTAGAATAAAATGGGCCGGCGAACTAGAGGAGGACCTCAATAAACTTGGGATAAAGAATTGGGATATATCATAGTAGCAAGTGATCGAGATGAATGGAGGTCTCAAGTGCTGCAGGGCAAAGCTTACAAAGAGCTGTAGTGCCACAAGATGATGATTGTGGTCGCAACTGACTCACATGATTTTTTTTGCAAATTCCAAAGCCTTACATTATTATTTTGTTCTTGTCATAGCGAAAGAATCTTTTAGCTATTGGGTCAAATAAATTATCTGGTAGCAAGCTTCGCTGCACCATTTAGAAAGAAATCACATTTCCAATAGTGACTGAAATGGTTCTTAACCAGTGTTTGAAAAGTTACCAGCAAAACAGCAACAGCACTAAAAAATCTGCTGGCTCTTGCTGTGCTACGAAAGCAATTTTTGTTTGATAACTTTTGTGGCTTTGCTTAGCTGTGCACATATCTACAGCTAACACAGAGCTGAAGAGTATAAGAGCAACGGTCGTTGCATGGTTCGACGTACAGCATGTGGCTGCCGAAGTGATGCAGCAATTCCGGTTCAGCAAGTAGGCAAAGAGAAGACGCGAACGCCAACAAACATGAAAATGCAAGCAAACTGACGATACCAAACTTTGAAACTTACCTTTCTATGGTATGAACAGAGACATGACGGGTGGGGGAGTACTGCTACGACAGGGGTGGCTCCTCTCATCTAATGATTTAGTTACAGTAGGGTAGTAACAAGCAGATGTAACGTTCGACTTATTGCATCAGGACAGTCGGACATTGAGTCCAGGGCTTAAACCACCTCACGACGAAGTACCTAACATTAGTACCGGGGGGATAGGTACTTTGATGGTAGAAGGTTTGGTTCTGGTTAAAGTCTCATACTGATGGGAGTAGGCTTTCGATACTTCCTCCTTGTAACCAAAAAAAATTCAACAAACTGAAACGTGGGTCTTAGTTTGCCGTTCTGTTGATTTGGCTACGAAATTTCAAAGAATTGAGTCACAGCGCAGTTTCAACATTCGTTGTGCTTCATTTTTACAGCACAGCTCAGTTTTATATCGTTACTGCTATTGATTTTTGAACTTACGCGGGTATATGTTTACACACATACATACATATGGTAGCTATTGGGAGATTATTCAGAAATCTGAGCGAAAGCAAAGCGGCACCAAAGCAGCAGCCTACACTCTTAAATTTCTTATTACATACTCTTGTTTCGCCTTCGTTCAACGAAAATCCTCACAGCACAGCAACAGCCGAGTTGCATTTTTCTTCGTACTGCTGCGCAGTGGGGATTTTTTGACCAATTTTGTTCAAAAATGGCTACAGGATCAAATTGTTGACCGATTTTGATGATTTTTAAAGAGATTGCTTGACCCAAATTTAATTTTTTTATTGTACCAAAACGTACCCTTGATATGGGGTTATTTTTATGAAAAATTCAGAAAAACTTTAAAACCAAAAAGTTACCGGGTTGGAATTTTTTTATTGTAGATCTAATCAACCTAATCAACGGTAATATCGTACATCAGAGCAAGTACGCATATTTTATTCACCAATCAATTTTTTTTATGGAAAGTTCGTGTTAAAGTAAATCAGTACTGACAGAGGTATCCATCTGACAAGCGAATAACAAATTGGGACTCAGCAACCCCGAAAATGAATAAATACAATTTTTGAAATTGTTCCTGTTATTACTCTATGTTTGACCTTGAAACGACCTTCAATTTGGGATCGAAAAGGTAAATGGATAGCGATTTGGGACTCAGCAATCCCAAAAACGTGCACACAAATTTCTTGAATTTTTTCCTAGAATATCCCTAGGTTATATACTCGCATATAAGTTTGTCCATGAAAAATTGTTTTTTAAGTTTTTCGGTATTTAAGAGATGATTTCACACATGATTTAAGGTGGCTACCATCTGGGCAGCAGATCGACCGTCCGGCTTTTATTTTGAGATGCTGGCTTTGAAAATTTTCGTAGCTACAGCAAAGTCGAAGCAAATGAAATTTAAAAGTGAAAGCATTTTTAAACTCTGCTCTTAAAGATAATCCATTACTATTCTTTTAGTGAGAGCGATCATGGGGCTATGTGTTGTTTTCCAGTTTTTTTTTTTGGCTATTGCCAAGTTTCACCATTTTCTTGGCTTTTAAAGCATAATCCAAAAAAAACAAAAATACATTCGCAATTCGCAAAATTTTGCCTTCATTGCTTAGATTTGACCCGATTCATGTCTGCTTCGCAGTACGTGACTTTTTTTCATCTAACATCAGGATAATTTAAATTCAATTTCACTTTCATCTCAAATAAACAACTGAACACACAAAAATCCAAATTTTTCAAGAAATTCATCAAATTGCTGAAAAATGCAAAATAATTAGGAACGACCTTATTTCTTTGGCCATGAGTGTATTCATAAAATTGTATAAAATATGTATTTATGTGTGTGTGTGTTTGAGGGCAGAACAAATTTTAGGAAATGTAATTCTGGTTATTTAAATTAAGTCGTAAGGAACTCGCATATGGCAAGTGAACTAAGCACCCAACCAGGACCTCGCCCTTACGAAGAATGTAACCACAAAGATTTATGGTAGAATTTGTTTATTTATATACCTAGTGGCGGTTACTTCCTAGGTCAATAATAATGATATTTGAAAACTAATTATTTCACTTGAAATATATTAATGTTTGTTTAATATTTGGTATATTTTGCATAGAAATGTCTGGTCTGCCACAAAGTTCAATACAAAGGGCCATTGTGACTTAGTTCGTTTGTCAATTGTGTATTTGACACTTGTCAAAAAATGCATACTTATTTGAAGGACATTAAAATTTATGTGAGTACGTCAGGCACTCTTGAGCAGGCTGTTCAGTTGCGCACAGATTTAAATAGACTCTTGTAAACTGTCATCTTTTGGGCCATGCAAAACGCCTTTAAGTGGTTAAGCCACTAAAGCAGCGGTAAAATAAGCATATTTTGGAATATTTTTCTACGTCCTAATAAAATAAATCAAATTTCTGGAGGAGAACAAAATATTGTGTTAGCAACTAGCTTAGGTTAGGTTAGGTTGAAGCGGTTGTCCTGTGGGACACACTCAAGCTCAAAGCCCATTGAGATGCCGCGTGGGGAACTTGTCCCTATCACTCCTAAAACTAGTGTGTGCTTTTCAAAAATTTTAAAATATCTCTGATTTCTGTAGAACTGATATATTCCAACTCATTAAAAAATTGTCTACCCAGAATAGTAAATCTGCGTCTGGATAGAGCAGGACAGTGGCACAGTAGGTGCGAGATTGTCTCTTCCTCGTCCTCATCTAGACAACTTCTACAGAAGTCATGTGTTTGCACACCCATCATTTGGGCGTGTCTACCTATTAGGCAGTGCCCCCTTATGACTGAGATCAATATGCTAAGACTGGGTTTATTTTGGCTGAGCAGAGATTCTATGCGCTTAGCATTTAGAGTCGGCCACAGTTGGCAACTAAGTAATTTCAGATTTTTTTTAGAAAATCAAAGACAATTTTTTCATGCAACTAAATAACTTTATTCTGCAATGTATTACCCATTTTGATCAATGAACTTTTGCCATATTTCAGGCAACTTCATAATCCCACGTTCATAAAACTTCTGGTTTTTATTAGCAAAAAAAAATGAATCAGGTATGATTTGACATCATCATCATTATTGAAATTTTTACCATTCAAGGAGTTTTGTAAACATCGAAACAAAAAGTAATCATATGGTGCAAGGTCGGGACTTCTTGGTGGATGAGGCAAAACATCCCAACCAGATCCAATAGTTTTTGCCGAGTGGCCAAAGATGTGTGCGGCATTGCAACATGATGGAATACAATACTTTTTCGATTTGTCAATTCAATCGAATTGTCAAATTCAAACTTTAGCGTTTTTCTCAAAACAATATTTTTCGAATTGGCCTATACGATAACTCAAAAAGTTATTGACCGATATCCCTGATATTTTGCACACATCTTTTTTATGATATTGCTTTCTATGTGAATACAAGTTTTCGAAAATTTTTCAAAAAAATAATTTTTTCGAAGCAAAAATAGTAGGAAAATTCGCCCCAAAATTAATTTTTTTAAGCATTTTATTCCACGAACTTTTTTTTCCAGTTTTGTTTAATTCATATAGAAATTATGACATTAATACACCAAAAATTTTTAGTTTTTTGTATTGAGGTCACTGACGCCGATGCTACAATGCGCGCAGATTGAGAAGCCCCGCTCCGACCTTCCTGGAAGAATGAAGTGTACATCCGCCATTTAAAATGAGTAAAATAAAAAAAAGTGTATATTATTTTAATGCATAAATAAACTGTATGCCAATTTTGAACAGAATATATTGACTTCTTCATTTTAAATAATTTTAATGAAAATCAGGGAAAATATGGCCGTTTACAGGTATCTGTCGCCTAAAGCTCGCTCGCTCAATATATGTATCTCCTCTAGTAGAATATTTTCAGCTGTTGAATCGTGCCTACTCATATATTCTTCCCCTATAAAAACAGACACACGTCACTCGACTCCTCATTGATAGACCTGTTTCCAGTTAAGGCCTGTTGCCATCGATGGTTGCGTGCCTTGATGCTGGTGCGGCTTTTTAAGTCCCGCCATACCTCTTTCAGGAAACGATTAACATCTCAATAGAATTAAATATTAACATGTTTTCTTACCGTGCGCCATTGATCGACGGTCTTCACTGCTCCACCCAGACGGTTTAGTATTGTTGCTCGTTCTCGCTCCACTTTTTGTTGCACTCGAATTTCCTATGTTGCTTCTGGAGCTTAGATCCGGCTAGATCCAGGGCTCCCATTAAATAATCATACATAGTTTCATCATACTTCTACCAGCTCTCGATGTCATCCTAAACAATATACCAAAAGTATTAATACGAAATTAAATTTTAATAAACTGTTATTTTATTGTATTTACTTGTGTTTTGATGTCGTGCTACTAAATGAAAGAACCTAAAATTTCATGTAACCACAAATATTGTTTTGTTACAAATTGCAAATGATTTTTATTAGAAATTATTTATTTATCAACCCACAACAAATATTTCAAATTCTTACTGAATTTTTCTGCAGTTCTCCTACTCGTATGTGATACTAAAGGTGAACAAAAGACAGTTCATATATCTATTTGGTAATTCAGCCATTTGAACGAAGGGAAATAGAGATTTTTACAACTCACTTAGTTACACTTTCCGCCATAAATGCATACAAGAGATTTCTTTGCTTCTGCTGAAAAATGTTTTTAGAATTTACTATAGTATGATGGTATTGGTGAGTCAGAACAGCCAGATGAGAACAGTCACAGCTATATGCGCTCAGAAAGCATGCAATCATTTTAAACAACTCGTATTCAAATGCTTCAAGCTTGCACAAAGAATCACTCTCGCTTTATTCCTTTTTGCATTCCACACACGCAAATGCAATCATCTACAGCTTTGTAATCCCTTCGTTAGCAAATAATAAATGAAAATATTGAGCGTTGCCATGTTGTACAAGTACAGATGTACCACATAGTTTGTATCTACAGTGGCGAACATAAAAATATTAACAGGTAGTTTTACCGAAAATGAAGGGGATAAACATTTTAAGCTCGCTTTTTTCTAACGAATATTTTTCTTGCGTATAAAGAGAGGTCTTTCCATTAGAATTAACTCAATTGGCTTCAGGTTGTGTCACTATTTTAACAATACAGTTGTGTTAGGTGAAAAAAAATACTATTTAAAAAACAATGACGGAAAATTCTTAGACTACGATCGGAAAAATTAAGTAATATTAAAAAATAATAAACTTTGAGTAATATTACCAGTAGATTTGGGCCTAAAAGATCAAAGTAAAGGAAATGTTTAAATCCTAATCAGGCTACTGGAATCTTAGAATGCAAAGAAAAGGTCCAAAGTATTGCAAAAAACCACCACTGCTGTTGTTTTTCCAAAACAAAATGCTTTTTGTATATTTTTGGGGCACGCTGCTGAAGTGAAAGTTCTTGGCCGCGTAAAACCCGGTAACATAGAGCCCATAGAGTACTCTTGTTCGAAGGAAAAGTCACTTTTCGTGAAGATCACTTAAAAAAATTCTAAAAGCTGCAAACTGTATTAGAAGAGATTTCGCCGGAAGAAGAAATTTTAAAAGAATTAATAAAGAAAAAAAAAAACGAACGGTTCAACGAAGATTGCAGGTGACTGGTTCATTTGCTCGAGAAATTAGCTGCAATGGTTTGGAGTGGCCGAAAAAGTACGCAAATTAGGCACCAAATGAGTCCATAAAGGCGTTATTCTCTGATGGGTCCAAATTCAATATAAAGGGTGATCAATTTAGAAAACAAAAATTGAAATTGGACAATCTTTATTCTTTTTCTGTAGAACCATCACATTTATTTTTAAAGATAATCCCTTCCAAAGTCAGCCAAAATCGCGGAAGCGGCTATCGCGTCAATTAAGAAGAATCCCTTCCATTATGTAAACACCAGTTTTGAATGTCTCCCTGGTGGTCTTCGGTCGGTATCTCGTAAATAACTTTAGTAGTGTTGGCTTCCAATGCCTCAATCGAAGCTGTTTAGACTTAACATATCCCCATAAATAAGATACCAAAGGTGTGATATCGCACGATCTTAATAACTCCACTCCAATCCACTGGCCCGAGACGGGAGAAAAATTGCTCACGAAACGACGACGTAGTAAATCCATTATTTCACGGGCTGTATGGCAAGTGGCGCCGTATTGTAGGAACTACGGATTATTATTGTGGAGATCACGGGCTTCAATTTCCGTTCATTCGGCATCATAAAATCGTTTATCAAGTCGCCATTCACTTTTAAACTGGCGCCACCCTCGTTTTTAAACAAATATGGGTCGATGATTTCTCCAGACCATAGGTCGTAAGCCGTACCAAACGGTTGTTTTCAATGGATGTAATGGCTGTTCTTGAATGGCTTCGGGTTGCTCTTCAGACCAAATATGGCAATTTTACTAATTGACAAAACCACTAAGCCAAAAATGTGCCTCAGCGCTGTACAAAAGTGATGGCCCCACATCGCGATGAACACTTTTCTCAGAGCATAGAGTTTTGTAATACAATTTGTACGATTCGTAAACATTGTTGAAGCGTAAGTATTTTCATGATAAAATCTCAACGAATACTGAAAAGAATTATGTATTTCATTTGATAGGAGTCACTCGTGATCTGTCAAAAACTGTTTGAAAAACTTGCTCCAATCTGGCCACCCTTAAAGTACATATAATACATAAAAATTAGTTAAAAGTAAAAAGAATTTCGCCCACCCAATTAAGTATATCTTTAACCTATCTCTAATAATGATTAAAATTACCTTTATAACCGATTTCCATATAAAAATATTTTCATTTGAGAAATATCAGTAAATCATTGGGAAATTGCAATTTTTTTTTGAAGTGCTAACATTTCTATGCCCATCACTGTATGTACTTAATAAGTATAGCTATTCGTTACACTGTGCATGCGATAATAAACTCTCGAGACCAATAAAGGATGCAATACAGCGTAGCTTAAAGGCACTAAACGAGCTTTTAACTCTACTTACTGCAGCATTTCGAGGTCCGATAGTAAATGCTAAACGATTTTATGTCGATTGAATGCTAGCCAATGTTGAAAGTACGCATTTCATTGTGGAAATTTCTTCTAAAATGCATTTAACGTTTTTTATTGACAAGAAAAAAATTTAATTGTGAGATGAAGTAAAGAACAAAAACAAACAAACAAATACAAAAAATTAAGAAATGCAGTTGGAATAAGTTGGTATACGCAAATATAAAATTTTATGTCTGTCAAATTAAGGAGCTTTAAAAGTGGCCATAACCTCTACCGTGAATTTTCCATGCTTCCCAGAATTGAAAGAAGATTGAAAGAAACGTTATTTGGCTTTTGAATAATCAGTTTTTTTTTATTTTTAGCTGGATTTCCCGGAAGCTGACAAAAAGAAAAGTAACCACCATTTGATCTATCATTTTACTAACAATACTGATGCATTTTGCCATAAATTTCCTCCATCAAATTTTAAGAGTTCTATATAAAAATTGGCGGCCGCCGTAGCCGAATGGGTTGGTGCGTGATTACCATTTGGAATTCACAGAGAGAACGTTGGTTCGAGGCTCGGTGAAACCAAAATTAATAAAAACATTTTTCTAATAGCGGTGGACCCTCGCCAGGGTATGACAAACCTTCCAGTGTATTTTTGAGATGAAAAAGCTCCTCATAAAAAATGATCTGCCGTTCGGAGTCGGCTTGAAACTGTAGGTCCCTCCATTTGTGGAACAACATCAAGACGCACACCACAAATAGGAGGAGGAGCTCGGCCAAACACCCAAAAAGGGTGTACGCGCCAATTATATATATATATATATAAATTAGATCTATAAAAATTGGATGTACGCTTTTGTGTTTACGCAAGTTTGCATCCCTTTCCAGCGCATAGTACGAGGGTCGTCCGCATTTAATTTTTTAATTTCAATAATACTTTTTTAGATTTAAGTGAGGAAAACACCCATCCTGCTATAAAAAATAATAGAAAATAAATGCATTTAAATTTAAAGAAAAAAGTTTATGCTGGTGTTAATGCTGGTTCCTAAATAAACGAAGTCTTTTACAACCTCGAAATTATAACTGCCTACAGTGACGTGGGTGCCGATACGCGAGTGCGCCGACTGTTTGTTTGAAGACAGGAGGTATTTCGTTTTGTCCTCGTTCACCACCAGACTTCGAGCTATTACGTCGTATAAAAGAGTTGAGTAAGAAGTGAATGTAACAAAGTTACTGTGACTAGGCCACTGGAAAAATATGCTATCGAATCATTTACAAAATGGTTTTGCATCTTCTCTAACTTTCGTCCAAAAATCTTTGTATAAGTAGGTCCTTTATTAATTTAAAAAGAAAAAAGTTGAAGTCGCTCTCGACCCTCAAAAATAGCGTGAAGCTACTTTGCCAAGTTTCTCTTGCACGACTTCTTCACATTTCTGATCCTGTGATTAAGCCAGTACTCTCATAGTAGTTTCTTTAGGCAAGCAATCAATCAAAACCGAGATATGTCCGATTGCAAAAAGAAGAAATAAAGTTAATTTTTTGAACGCAAAAGTTTTATGTGCCAGAAGCAAATTCTCATTAATTCTAAGCGTCTTACAATTAAAAGGCGCTCCATTTCGTATTACAGACTTCTATTATTGAGTTTTTGTCTCATTTTTGAAGCTGTCCAAGTCACATGTGATTTAGAAATGAATTAACCGATGGGCATTACTTCATAAAGTTTTTGTATTTAAATTTTATTTTCATTATATTTCTTTATACTCTAGTCTTAGAAGAAGGCGCAAGATTTTTTGATTCCACTCACAGCCATCATCAGCATATCAAATTCCCTTATGGACGATTTTTTTTGTACCCGAAGCAGGTTTTTTTGGGTATAGAATTATGCTTTAATATACTTTAATATTTCCATTGAATTTTTCAAGCTAAAATGGCCAGCAAAAAAAGCAGCATAATTGACGAGTAATAACATAAAGTTGCTCACACATTATTGATTATCGCATTTCGTTTTACTATTAGTTTTTATTTTTATTGCGCGTGTTACCGTTATGGTTCATATCACAGACTAACCCAAACTACAAATTCCACTCACCGAGTAATAACTGATATTGCCATTATTGATTAATGACTATTAGCCACTTACAACTAGGCAAATTTTTGCCTGCGTGACGAAAACTTGCACGAACAATCAAAGAAAATTACGCAAACACTGCCAACATCAAGTAAACAATCAATCATTAGAAAAAGTGATAAGTATAGACGGCGAATAAAACAATAAATTCAAAACTACTCACTAAAACACGTTTTAGTGTCAATACAACAGGCCAGTTGATGTAATCATTAAGTGCCCATGGAGCCCACAAAATCGAATGCAATACAAATATATCGATCGGCGTCTACCCACTGGACTGATGTACCAATAGGAAAATTGTTCTAAGAGCTTCCGTCATTTTCTCTTTAATTTGTGCAAAAATGTTTTCTACAACTTGGGATATAAATAAGAGAGAAAAAAAGGTTACCCTATAAATTATAGGCTCCGTAGTTTTTCCTGCTGCCCCTATATGGACCAGAGCCATAACGTCCAGCGTACAATACGCAGCACAGGTACTTCACCGAAGAATAATGCAATAAGGGTGGCTTGTGGATATAGCGACGCAATAGGCGTTATCGCGGGAGAACTACCAGCTGACATTCAGGCAAAGGAATTGAGGCGTCTCTATGGTCGGCGAGGAATTAAGCCGTCATTAGAAAAAAAGCTGCAGAGTGACGGTATTCGATAGAAGAATGACAAAGCAAATGGGACTCGTCAACTCACGGACGTTGGACTCATAGACATATTTCAAATATCAGCCAATGGGTGATGAGGAAACACGGGGACTTTGACTACTATCACCCTCAAATACTGAGTGGTCACGGTTGTTTTTTGGAATACCTCCATCGATTTAACCTCGAGGACTGCAAAAACGCGATTGGAAGTACGGAACACGTATTTTTGACTACAGTAAATGGCTGCAGCATTCTTTTAATACCTCAGAGAGGAACGGCTAACGCTTGAAGCACATCTAAGGGGACTGCTGTGCCCATAAAATCACTAAGGTGTTGGCATCAAATACTTGCTGGAATACAGTTAGAAATTTTCCAACAACGATAGTAATATAACGTCAGCGCTCAGAGTGGAAACTTATAGTAACATCCAGCGAAGAAATAAACAACAGCTTTCGACAGAAGGTGGACTATCTAAGAACTGACGACAAAAGCCTGGGCCAAATTCTGACGACGGCATCAGACCATGCCATGTCTGTAATACCTACGAAATTTGAGTCCCATGTTCCAAACGTTGTAGCATCTCTTATGAACACAGTGAAAGCAGTAGATATTATCGATAGCGTATAACCTCCATACTCCCATATGAGAGGGGCCTGGACACAGATACCTGTTGTGTTAATAAACATAAACGCGGCTCCACATTGATAAAATGTTCTCACGATCTCAGAGTGGAATTCCACCGATAAGAAGGATGGTTACAGAGTTAGGGGAAGCATACCCTAAATACACTGAAGCGGAGGCACCTTTGATGAAGTTTCTGACATCTTGAAAAAAAAAAAAAAAGTTTACCCTATATGATCAGCAACAGGAAGATTATATGAATAATTCTGAAACTAAGTTCAAAAATTTAGTAAAGAAATTAGTAAAAAAATCTGTTGAGTAAAGAAATTTACTACTACTAGAAGATATAATCTAATAAAATAGTATACAAATTTCAAATGTTTTTCATAGTCTTATCGACTACTATCACCCTTTAAAGCTTAGTTTTATACTAGCATAGGTGAAGTAAACACTTCTGACCATTCTCCAAACTTCCTTAATGAGTCATAAACTCGCGTGCTTATAGCCGTACTAATAATTAATGACAATAGAAGCAAAGAAGGCATACTAGGCCAAAATAAATCTCCTGAAATCAACATCTCTCTCACGTAGGTGCAAACTCCTATTTACAAATCGCTCATTCGACCTCTGTTGACCTACGACGCAAAAATCGGGATCATGAATCTTGCAGATGAAGAGCGCTTGAGAATGATGATGAGAAGATGACGAGTAGACAATCAGGCACAATACAAAGCTATTAAGTTACTACAATGGCAAAGGTATTGTAAGATTTATCAAGTCGCAACGCATCAAATGGACAGGTCATATCATACGCATGAATGACGGTAGGCCACAAAACTTCTGCTGGACTACAATCTTTTATGCTCTAAATCTCGTGGCAGACCAAAACTAACTTGCCTGCATAACGCCGCCGAGGACCTGAAAAAATTATATTAGGAAATCTCTAGCGCTAGATTGTGCTGAATGGAGGGTAGCTAAAGCCTACCCACACTTATATAGGATGATAATATTCAAAGCTTGTCAATATGTAAAGTTTTTATATTATATCCTTTTAATTTTATGTTTTCTTCCGATTTTACTCCAATTTTCAGATGTTAAATCGAGTATTTTCCAATACACCTTTCGATGAGAGATTCGTGCGAACTATGAATTTGACAAAAATAATCGTCTGAATTTATTGTTTGATTACTTGAAAGGAACTAAGATATATTACACCCTCCCAGTTCAACCAAACCGAGAACAAACGGCACTTTAATGAAGTTCTGCTTCTGAACTTGTTTGAACCGAATCACCAATATCAAGGTTCAAGAACAAGACCGTTTGCAATCCAAACTATTGTAAACAATCCACTTCACATCAGTGATTGAAAAGTTGCAGCAAAGAAGAAAATTGCTGCTTAATTGCGCGGCAGCGATTCTCATAATTCGAATACGAGCTGCTACTTAATGTTATGTTTCCTCGCAGACGAAGCAAAAGCAAAAAGGATTGCGGAAAAACTGCAAAGTACTTTGGCAAATCGAGACTTCGATAGATTTTAGCCGCGTCAAAAACTTCTAATATTTTTTATTGCTTTCGCTCCTGCAAGCAGTAATGCAATGAAAATACCGCATAGTAGCGAAAAGAAATTTCCTCAAAGTCATTAACAGCAACCGCAGTTACGTTACTTTCCGTTGCTGCATCAGCTTCAGAACTCGCCAAAAGTTGTTTGAAAGAAAAAGTGTACGTCGATAAGCCAGCAACAATTCAATAGTTAAAGGATGAGATAATTCGGCACATTAACGGCATAGAACCTCAATTATGCGTCAGAACCTCAGCGTCATCGAAAATTTGGACCATCGGATGGAGGTGTGCCGCCGAGACCGCGGCGGCCATTTGGGCGATATTTTGTTCTGTATGTAATTGAGCCATACCAATATTATCATAATAAAGAGAAATGACAATAATTTCTTTAAAAAATTTTATTTTATTTAAAATCAATACCTGTCCTTGAAACCACCCTTTATATGTCTGGTGGAACTCACTGGAAAGGTTGATGTCGACGAAGAAGCTGCAGAAAATTTAAAGGTTTGCTCCCAGCCCTACTCTAGCGCTTAAAGTAATGTTAAATGGGATACCTGTAGACTTCGCAGGTAAAACTGCCGCTGCACATATCGCAATCAGGCTTAGAGGTTCGGACTGTAGGCTCTACTGCACTCAAGTATACTTAGAAACTTTGGGCCCATCCTCCGGATCCTTAGGTCAAGCGGAACATTCTTCACCCACATCTCATGAAAGGAGTAATGGACTGGGGGGTGCAACACTTGGAAACAGGGCTTGGTGATCCAGTTCATGGATGGCTAGAAGTTGAACGGAAGAGTTGGCGGAAAATATTTTGTGAAATTCTCCTTATCAGACTCAAATTCGGCTTACCGGATCACTACGTAATATCTGTCAAGAAAGTTAATATTTATTCCGGTAGCCAAGTACTAAGGCTAGTCAGGGAATGCTTGGTTTCACTTTCGATCTCATCCAAATTCTTTGACATAAGGCTTGTCTGCGAAGCGAATCAGCTGTCCAGACAGGAGAGGATTGACATTTCCTTTATAACAAAGCGAGCCTAGGATACACAAACTTGTAAAGTCGCGAGACCCTTCTGGACACATATGGATTAGAGGCGTTCGACAGATTTTCTGAGGATGACTAAATCCCCGGTCTCAAATTTCGTGAGTCACTATCCGCAAGGTATGCATGTCGTGGCTTGGAATCGAGTCATTTTTGCGTCACCTATATGGACGATGAGGTGGAATTATCTCAGCACCTTCTCCTTAACGGCCCTGCTCTCATGGAACAAAGATTCCAGCATCTTGTTTCTCACTTCTTTCTTACGACTGCTGATATAGCAGACTCGATGTACAAAATCTGATGGCTTTCAACAGCAGCATAAAGCGATTAACTCAACCAAAAATCATTCATCGTTCGTTACCCATATATACTCAACACCCCACCCTCCCGTCACCCACTCCTCTCTCCCCTTTCGTCCTATCGGGTTCCTTCCCCTGCAACGGTATCCCAAAGGTTTAATTTGATTTATTCGTTCAAGTGTGCCCACTGTCTGAGCAACTATTCTTAACTAACCTAACCTGCACGAAAACTGTCGAATCTGTCGGTCACCGAAATTGTTCGCAGCCTTTCAGCGATCTTTTTGTTTTGCTTTTGCTTCGACTGCTACTGCTAAATTCTTAGAAGCCTAAGTTGAACTACCAGCAAAAGAAGTTAAAAATATGGAAATTTTTTAAATGTTGTGTCTCATCACCAATTACACAGGCCTGCGAAATTTAACTTTTTTCAGTTTCTAGAATGGCTGGTTATGTGCATAGAAATATACATATATGCAATACGTTGCCTACGTATTATTGTACATATATGTATTATTAGATTATGTATAATTAATAGTTTATGACATATTACCTGTTGGCTGGCTGACACGTCCTTTTTCTCCTGATTGTACAATCGAAGTGCAAGTTATAGTTAAAGTTAAAGTGAAAGTAACCTCGCCGAACAACGTTTAACACGGTAAACGTTTTAACTGTTCGGCGGGGAAATGCCAGGGTTAACGGCCTTCACGTTGCAGCGACTGGAAACGGTGGTTAGCAACAGTCGGAACGCTAGGCGCAGTTCCCATTAGGGTGGCTAAAAATTTATATTGAATATTAGGGTGCGGCCTAAACAATGGCTGTACTTGTTTCTTGTAGTTTTTTATGCGCTGAAAACGAATCTGGCCTTCAAAATGCTCCATCACGTCAGGATTTTTGGTAAATGAAGCCTAAAAGGTAAAAAAATGGTCATTTTAGCCATTTTTGATAATTTTTTTTGGGATAGAAATTTTTTTTTTCAATTTTCGACGAAAAGGTCGCATAGTACAACTCTTTAGCTTTAAAACCCATTTTTTAAAATTATTGTACGATTTTTTAAAAAAAAGTTATGACATTTTGAAATTAACAGTTTCAGTTACGCCAATAGACGTTATACCCAACGTATACGTAAGTGCATTTATGGATTTGCTTGTGGGGGAAGATTGAGCCACCAATGACAAGCTGAAACGTCAGGCACATATCAATTAGCCTGCTGCCAGAGTTGTTGTTGCCTATTTTCGCATTGAAGTCACCTATGAGGAAAGTTAAAACGCCTCTGCGGATGGAGATAAGTGTGGCCGTTAACTGCGCGTAGAACTCATCTTTGGCAGAACAGTCAGCGTCCTCTGTCGGCGCGCAACATTGTACGATGCTAACGCGCCGATGAGCGTTACTGCAGAAGCGTGCTAAGATTGTGCGGTCTGAGATTGGCTTCCAGGAATGCAAGGTGTTACGCATTTTCCAAGAATTATAAGGCCCACGCCGCTTTCACCTCTATCATCTTGTTCGCTGTGCAGTATTGTGTTTCCATACGCTGCGTTCTTTCGCCGCTGCCGTTCCATCTCTCTGTAGGTTGCCAGCTGCGCTTTGAATTGGGCTTGCCTGGATGCTTCCCTGAGAGTCCGAACGTTCCATTGTGCTATTCGTGTCCTGGTACCTGTTCCGAGGCTTTGTCTTGCGTTCTTTACGTTAATCTACTTGATTTCTGCCAGAGTAGATGATTAGCTCGAAGGTATATGATATCCAAATTACGTGGACCCTCTCGAATCACTTTTGTCAACGATGTTCTCTCAAAACATTTGCACCTCAATCTTAACACAATTTCTCACAAGCTTCTTAAGCATTCTTCCCTTTACGGAGGTAAGAGATTCAAATATAGCAAAAACGCACAGTTTCAAATTCCATTTTAAACTTATAGCAAATTCTCCGAACGCAACTCAAGCGCTCCACTTTTTATGAATGAATAATGAAGCATAAGCCGTAAGCTTTTGAACGGCTATACTCCAGTGTTTCCAAAGCAACAATACGCAATAACTTTTTACTCCACCAACCCACGCAGAGCTTCATATGACAGAGTTCCTTTGATTATTGGATTTTCTGTGAGCTGAAAAATAATATTTGCTGTAAATAATTTAATATAATTTCAACTCACCCATTAATTTTTGTTTTTCTAAGGATAACCAAATTTAAACAGCTTCTATTCTTCGAAACTTTAATAAATCAAAGTCACAGTCCTATACTCAAGTATATGCATATATATACATACACATATGTAAATATCAGCAAAGCTTTAAGTGCACAATACCAAATCAGATTAAAGTGTCTAGGTAAATTTAATTAACGCAAAAAAAAACGTAGCAACGGAGGAATTTAGTCGAATCATTCTGCTACCTACGCAGGCAAATATCCAATGAAACCAAACTGAATCAATCAATATGTAAATTCAATCAAAAAGTTTGGCTAGCCTGCAGTTGGTTGGATTTCAGCCTTACTAAGTTTGCCATAGAGATTTATTGCTTCCAAGTGGCGCGCTTTACAATATTTTGGTAATCCATATCCAAAGCATTGGAGCAGTGGCACATACACAGATATGAAGCACCCACGCCTACTTTCACTGGTGAGGGAATTAATTTAATATTAATTAATTAGAAATTGTTTAAGACGATGAGAAAGTGAATTGCATTGCTAATGTATTGAACATTTTTGAACTCCAATTACAGTTTTTATGCCTACACACATACAAGGAGCGTGGAAGAGTGCAAAATGGAAAAAGCAAAATAAGGCGAAAACCGGCTTCAAGTTTTCAATTTACTTCGAAAGTAAGTCAAAGGTGAGGAAAAGTGGGTTCATCAAATTCCCGAATGCTTTGTGGATTGCGAACTTAGAAAATGACAAGCCGCACACGCTCATTGCAATAATTCAAGATCTTTCTTTATTATTTTACATTTTTATGTCACTGTCATGAAAAAGCTGTGCATAAAAATCATTTGCCGTTCGGAGCTGACCTACAAGTGTAGATCCCTCCCTGTGGAACAGCAGCAAGACACACACCACAAATAGGAAACGGAGCTCAGCCAAACACTCAATACTCGTAAAAGGTCAAATTTAAGATGGGAAGCGAAAGAACAGTAAGTGGAAAGTGGAGGTAAGTTTAGAAAGTATAGGTAATATAAGTGCCAATAAAGCTAAATATATAGCAGTAGAAATTGGATCAATGAACGATTGCGTACAAGTTCTATTGTACGGTTAATCACTCTATCGTACTAAGTTGTTCAATAAGTTTTGCGGTACGATAAGAACAACTCCATTTTATCGTTTAAAATATGTACATTTTATTATTCAGTATAGTCTCCCTGAACATCAAAACACTTTTTCCGACGACATTCCAATTTATGAATTCCATCCCTAAAGTGAGAACCTGGGAGGGCTGCAAAATACGCTTTCACAGCTGTAATGACCTCATCATCACTGATGCTAACACCTTTTTGGCCGATTTCTGGACACGAACTTGTTTCGGAGCCAAAGAATCTGGTTAATACCACTCTTTAGCCTTGCTTTGATTTAATATCATGAGGACAGACGCTAGTTTCATCCAAAGTGATGAATGGACGCACACTTTATCCTTTCGAAAACATTCTAAATGTTGCTGAGAAAGTCGCATTCGAATGTGTTTTTGTTCTATTGTGCAGCCATTGTGCACACAGTTTTCCGAGAGAGAACATAAGGCTTCTATAGGGTTTTCCAAACAGATGTGTTATTTTGATATTCAAAGAAATGCGATTTTTTAATATATATGATCGTATGTTTAATTCATTATAAAGAGGAAGGTATGCCGTTAATAGTGGAAAATAACATCAGGCAAATGACCATCACGACCACGCTTGCAGGACAATATCCTTTTCATGAAATTTTCCATAACCGAATTGCAAAGTGGCCGCCCTATGTCCTCGATAGCCTCACGAATTCCGAATTCCATATTCGAGGTCTTGAATCGACACTGGGCTGTTGGCGTAGACCTTCTCTTCCACGTGGCCCCAAAGCAAAAAGTCACAAGGTGTTAAATCACAATATCTCGGTGGCCAATTGTGATCACCTCTTGGAGAGATAACATGGTCCGGAAACTTTTCCCATAAAAGAGCAATGGTTTCGTTGCTTGTGTGGCACGTAGCGCCGTCTTGTTGAAAATAAACGTTATTCAGATCAATACCATTCAATTCCGGCCATAAAAAATCGTTAATGCTCTCTCGATAGCGCAATGCATTCACTTGTAACACCTGTTATTGGAAAACCCTTTCATTTCTCTTTCAGTCACTCAACGATTTTTCAATACGATACGATTTTTAAAAAGCTTGCGACTTTAGTTAGCAAACAATTTCCAAAATATAAACGCTGAATACATTGTTATTATTATTATTCTTTCATTTTAATTTTGGTAAATTTTAGCGTTTTAAAAATTACTGGACTTTGGCTCCGCTAAAAGATAGTAACACTGATCACATTGCTTTTCCTTTTTTAATTTTACCCAATTTATTTTTTTTAATTGTGAAGCCAGAATTTTTTTTTTTGACATTTTGTAAATTTTTTTAAGTTTCTAAAAAACCTATTAAACATTTCTTTTCGTTGTTTTTTATTCTTTTTATTTTAATGAATATTGATTAGTTACGAAAAGTTTTTTTCTTTTTTTTTGAAGTTTTTAAAAAATACTCCCATATTGGATTACATAAATTCTTAAACAGTTTGGGGATTTAATAGCACATAAAAATTCTAAAATTAAATTACGCTATTTCTTCTTAATTTTTGTAATTTATTTTTAATTTCCAAAAAGTTACCTAATTCATCCGATTTAAGCAAACATTTTTTTAGAATTTTAGTAAATTTCTTTTAAATTTTTCGAACATTATTGGGCCTTCGGTTACCCAAAACACTTCTGTTGCTGTTTTAGTTTAATATTTTGTTTACTTTTTTTAAATTAAAATACATTCCGTTTGTTACAAGACGAATATATTTTTATAATAAAAAGGAATTATAAAAATAAAAAATGCCTGTAGCATAGTAAGAGAGAGAATGGGGGGGAGAGTGAGAAAGAAAATATATCTAAATAAATTCACAACATTTGCAGAGAATACAAATAGACAAAATTTACAAAACACGGAGAAGGGTCCACCGGTGTAGGTAAAGGCCGGACACAAACGGTGGCAACAACGCGCACTACTCCGAGCGCTTATCACCCACACAAACCCATCGATTCCAGGGCCGCAGCAACGGCACAAATTACTGCAAGGCAATACCAACAAATACGACGCCGGAGGGGATAGCACTTGAAAGTACGCACAAGCACTAGCCAACAGACGGAAATAAGCGCCAAAAAGTAGGCACCAAAAATATATTTCTTACAAGTTTGCACCAACAAACAAGCGCCAAAAAGGAGGCAGTGTTATTTCTCACTAGAAATTAGCAACCACAAGGAAAAACTCAAGAAAAATAGCCTAAAGTGTGTCTAAGATATGTATAATGTATAGCTCTCTCTCTCCTTTTCCTCTACGTTACATCTTTTTTCTCTCTCGCGGAACGGAAATGCCCAAAACGTTGCATGGCCTTGAAATTTTACTCTTCACTCTCGCTCGTCCATCGACGCCTAAGAAGTTTCACTTCAATAAAATTAAAAAAAAATATAAAAATAATTTATTTTATAATAAATAGGTTAGGTTAAGTTACACTGGTTGGCATTAAGCCACGCATAGACCTTTTGGTCCCTAGCGATATCAGATGGAGACCGACCTCTATGAATTCTGAAGGTAGGATGTCAGTGCTTTTGGCGAATCTAAGCACAGCTGGGAGATCTGCTTTCGGGACGTCCTACAGACCCACCAACAGTGGGGCTCCCAGGCATTTTAAACGCGTTTTTTATAATACCGGACAAACGCACAGAAGGTGTTCAAAAAGTTTCCTCAACATCCTCTGTGCATTACTATTTCGTTCCCCATTATGCTTTTGGGACCAAGTACCCAGTAGATATGCAGCCTACTGTTTGCGGCTAGCCTTTCAATGGCCTCCCTGCTCCGTTGAACATTTTTGGACTTAATATATACAATATGAGCTTATTGCTTTTATTGAGTTCTTTCTTGTTATTGTGTAGGCTATGCTAATAAATAGCATAAAAAACAAAAAAAAAAAATGTTTAACATTGAATACTGTTTTGAATGGCCCGATTTTTTATAGCACACACTGTACTCGTAAGCACTTATTATCGCCAAAATATGAAAGTATTTTTCCATGTATGCCAAAGATAAAAGCCATCTCCTCAAAAACAATTCAAGTATTACACAAAGTCTAAATTAATCACTTTTAACCAAACAAGAAAAAAAAGCAAATATCGAATTGCTTGCGTTCAGGTTTTATAACGTTTCGCCTCCCTCAGCAGTTAAGTAAAAAATAAATTATACATACTTTTCATACCTTCTTGTCATAATTGTTTAAAAGAAAATACACAAAATGGTTGCCTTTCCTTTGCACTTAATTTAATTCTTAAAAGCAGACGTTCACTTAACGATTTTTTTGTGTATTCTTAAATTTGAAGTAATTAAGAATGCTTTTATTTTTGCTCTTCCTACACGCTCTTTCACCACTTTTCCTAGAATACTTTGCTGCTAATTGTGGTTAATTACCAACACAAAGCGAAAGCAAAGTGCCCTTAGGGAGAGAGCCTAATAAGTGCCACAGAAAAAAGGAAGCAAGGGTGAGCGATAATCTCTTATAATCTGTTAGAAAATAACGAGTCTGTCAACTGTAGTTAATTTGTAGCAGCTTCAACTTGATGGCGAGTACAAAGCAAAATATCATTCATGAAAAGAGTTACGCGAAAATAAATACGAAAGCATCGAGTGGAAATTATACAAAACCAGAAAAACAAAACACAAATACAAAACAACGAAAACTATTTTTCAATGTTTTTGCCAAAAACTGAGCAGAAATTCACAGAGGATTCGAAAGCCATATTTCAATGGAAGTATGCCAGGTGGCGCAAAATGAATTATCCAACTTTGTTTTTGAATAACTTTTCTACTAAATAAACCAAAAATAATTTTGGAAGTCTTTATTTTGACCTTTAAGCGCTTCAGGTTTGTACACTGCAGCTATTTGCCTCATAAGTGTCAAATATAATTGAGGCATGACGCCATTTGCAAAAGTCATAAATCTTCCAGCAGGGTGATTAATTTTGCCCCACCTTTTACAACAAACTAGTATGTTTGTATGTGCATGCAAATGATTTCTGTGCCATAAATTTTGATTTTTTCTTTGTTAATTTTTCGCAACCAAACTTTTCGCCGAATTATGTTTTCTATCTTTATTCAGCCACTCTGCACATTTTTATGGCTGTTTGTTTTCTGTTTTTATTCAGCCATTCTGCACAATTTTATCGCTTCCGGCCTTTTGACTAGCCATCCGTTTACCCGCGCGCCATTCACTTAAACGCAAATATGTACGTACATAGTTGATAACAATGAATGAGGGCAACACAAAATTTTAAATATTTCATTCCGATTTCTTTCATTTTCATTTTTCTCTTCACATTTAAAAAAATGTCAAAAACGTGAAATATTTATTGTGGAAAGAGTTTCATTTAAAATAAATTGAAACTGCATTAAAAGCTTCAGCAGTTATTCTGAGCTTCGCTGAGCAAATTTGGACTTGCAGATGGAAGTGAGACCCGATTGCATGCATACCTACAGCTGTAACTAAAAGTATGCAGAATTTCGAATCACGTTTGGGATATTGACAAACTCGTTAATTTTTTACGTTGTGGTACGAGGTGTGTTCAAAAAGTATCTCGAATTTCGAATTTTCGCAGTTTACGTATATTCGAATTCCGATTTTTTGTGGCGATATGTTGGTACTCATGTCTCTCATGTCTCTCTCATGACTCTCATACCAACGAGTTCGACCATTTTGAATGTTCAGTTAATTGTTGGCAGCTGCTTTGCTTGCACGTGTTTCGGCTCGTCTTCGATTTTTACCTATTCAAAAAGATGGATCAAAGAACCTGTATCAAATTTTGTGAGAAAAACGAAATGAAGTGCGCGGATGCATTCCGAATGTTGACTGTGTCATACGGAGAAGCTAGTTTGGACCAAATCAACGTTTGTCGGTGGTACAAAATTTTTTCAGAAGACAGAGAAGATGTGAACGACGAAAAGCGTGCCGGCGTGCCGGACGCCCAAGCACTTCAACAACAGACGAAAAAATTGATGAAGTGAAGAAAATGGTATTGGCCAATTGTCGAATAACCGTTAGAGAAGTTGCTGACGGTCTAGAAATATCGATTGGTTTGTGTAACTCTATTTATTTCAATGATTTCGCCGCAAAATTCGTACCAAAACTGCTCAATTTCTACCAAAAGCCGCATCGCATTAACATTGCTAATGAGATGTTGGACTCTGTTCGCGACAACTCAAATTTGTTCCAGAGGGTCATAACTGGTGACGAATCATGGATCTCAATGGAAGCTACCGCACGCACGAAGACCGAAAAAAGCGCCCCAAGTTCGGTCGAATGTAAAATTTTGCTTACCGTTTTCTTCGATTGCAGGGCGTTGTGCATCATGAGTTCTTGCCACAAGGTAAAACGGGCAATAAGGAATATTACCTGCAAGTTATGCGCAATTTGCGCGAAGCAAACCGCCAGAAACGCCCGGATTTGTGGAAGAACAAAAATTGGCTCTTGTATCACGATAACGCCCCTGCCCCTGCTCACACATCGTTGCTTGTGCGCGATGTTTTGGCTTGGCTTCTTGTTTCCGAAACTGAAGAGGCTCATGAAAGGACGACGCTACGCTACGATTGGCGAGATAAAGATGGCATCGAAGGAGGAGCTGAACAAGATAAAGAAAAATGATTTTTTCATGTGCTTCGAAGATTGAAAAAAACGTTGGCACAACTGCATAATATCTCATGGGCATTACTTTGAGGGGGACAAAATAGATATTAATGAATTTTTTTTTGTTTTGTTTTTTTTTTTATTGAAATGTTATACTTACATTTTTTATTTACATTCCATAAAGATTACACCTAGTATAAAACTAATTAATAAGTAATTTTCATTTCACAATTTGAAGTAGCTGAAACAATATTGACAATTAAGTCTTGAGGATTCTTTCTTTTTAATCTTCTTTTTACAGTTGCTTCATCGCTTAGTACGGAAGCTTCTGCGTTAATGTGTTTTTTTAACTTTTCAGCATGCTTAACTGCACAGAGATTGGCTGTGTCTGAGACGGTTTTTAAATTTAAATCCTTGTGCAGATCTTCATTACGCACGTACCAGGGAGCTTTAATGATTCCCCTGATTACTCTATTTTGGAGGCGCTGTATAATGTCGATGTTGGTCTTTGCAGTACATCCCCATAATTGAAGGCCATAGGTCCACACCGGCTTTAGCACTTGATTGTAAATGAGGAGTTTACTTTGAGTTGATAGCTCAGAGTTTCTGCCAATTAGCCATTGGAGTTTTTGCGTCTTTAGATTCAGCTCAGCAGCTTTGATTTTCACGTGCTCTTTCCACTTGAGCTTTACATCTAAAGTCATGCCTAGATACTTTGCACTATTAGCATTTGGCACTATTGTTGACAAAATATGAACTGGTTTGTAGATAATTTTTTTATTAGTAAAATCCACGTGAACTGATTTGGTTTCGTTTAGCTTTATGTTCCAATTTTCAGTCCATGTGACTATTTCGTCAATGGACTTCTGCAGTTTCTGGATGGATTCGTTTTCAGTTGATCCAACAGCTAAGATTCATGTATCGTCAGCTACTTTGCACATTTTCGGTACTGACAGATCTGCGGTATAGAATAGATACAGTACTGGGCCGAGTATGCTGCCTTGTGGTACTCCGGCTAATATTTGTTTTATTTCCGAATACGATTCCAAAATGTCAGTGAACTGCAACGGAAGAAGGGCTTTTAATTTACAAAGTAGTCCTTCGTGCCATACTTTATCAAATGCCCGGGCAACGTCAAGGAATATTGCTGAGCAGACTTTATTACTCTCTAGCGCGTCTTCTATTGTATGTGTTATACTGTGTATTTGTTCGACGGTAGAGTGTTTTTCCCTGAAGCCAAACTGATGTGAGGGTATGATGTTTCTACATGCAATTATGGATTTTAAGCGTTTGGAGAACAGCTTTTCGAATAGTTTACCCATTACTGGAACAGAGCGATTGGCCGGTAAGATGACACTTCATTCGGATTTTTGCCTGGTTTAGCTATCATTACTATTTCGGATACTTTCCATTGGAATGGTATATATTTCCAATCTAGGCATGCATTCATTATAAAAGTCAATTTCGTTAGCGCCTTAGTTGATATATTTCTCAAAACTTCGGCGGTTATTAAGTCGAACCGTGGACTCTTCCTTAATTTTAAATTAGAAATTTCGGTAGCAACTTCATCTATACTGAAATGCTTTATTTTAACGAACTCTTGTACAGTTGATGGCGGAGTGAAATTTATTGTTTTTCGGTGCGGTTGAAAGATTTTCTGCAGGTGGTTGGCAAATACGTCAGCTTTTTCTGCATCGCTTTTAGCCCCAATGTGAATAACATTTTGTTGTTTTATTGGCGGATTATGTTGAATTGGTCGTTTGACACACGTCATCGCTTTCCAAAGCGAGAAATCACCTGTTTATTAATTAATAAATAAATAATTTTTGAAAAAAAAAAAATTCGCGATACTTTTTGAACACACCTCGTACATTTGTCAGTTTTTCATGTGGCTCTTTTGAGTGCAATCTGTGTTATTAGTTGCTGTATTCTAAAAAGTTCACTATGGTATATCGAAATCCATTGAACCAAAATTGTTTCTGAAAGACCAATATGAGGATGTATAGCAGGTTAATATATTCTAAAAAAATTATCTTTGTGGTATTCCACTAAAAATATTTCACTCAATTGTGTCTTGTGACTTTGCACGCCATTTCATCCAAGTAAGGGGTTAAAATGACCAAACATCCAACAACGGATGCACGCACCACAAATTATAAATATTCAGAATAAACGTAATGGTTTTTCTCTCCTTAACAAATTTTGTGAATTTCCGTTATTAACTGCCTCGTATGAAATGCTTCTGCTATCATTACAACAGCACAGGAACTTAAATTTAATTTTCTCATTCAACGTCAATGAGCAGAACTTGATTACGTGCGTTCAACTTTATTGCATTACCGGTATACTAATTAAAAATTGTTATCGAGTTCTGCGCAATTAATTAAATATTGTAATTCAATAGTACAAGTTATTCAATATTCATGGTGGATATTGAAAACTGTTATGTATTGCAGATTTAAAATTCTCTTTTATAGTTAATGCCACTTAATTTTCAATACTTTTTATTTTAATAACGACAACCGTGACTGAGTCGGACGTATTGGCAATGCATATCGGGTTCGATTAAAGTATTAAAAAATATTTTCAATATAATATAATAAAAAAAATTTAAATAAAATTAAAATTTCCAATTAGCCACTAAAAACCAAAAATGATTCGATAGAAAATTTGCGTTGATTGAAGCGAAAAAACTGAGCGTGCGAGTAGCTTTGCGAAAAAGTAAATGGGGCAAAACGTATGAAGCGAACCTTCACCACCTCGATTTTGATGAAGATTCATAAAGATACACTGCTAACTACACAGTAGAGTAAATTATGCAAAAGTGGGTGAGAAAATGAACGGTAAGCGATGGGATAGAGATGTTCAAAATTTAGATTTTTCTTGCGCAAATTTATTTTCTTTGAACTGTCGGACTGAGAGAAAGTCAAAATCAATGTTTTGTATAGAATTTTTTCCGTACTTTCCTATAGAAAAAAATGTAAGAAAATTCGAAATTTTTTTTTTTTTGTAAAGTTTGTTTAACTATTTACTAATTTTTACTTAAATTTCGACATTTTCGGTTTTGGTGCAAAATAGGGTGAAGAAATATTGTGCGGTTGCCGACAGACAGGTGTCAAATGTTTTTTTCTAAAAAACTAATTGAAAGTTAAATGATTATCGGACTAAGAGAAAACAAAATAAATAATTTATTTTCTTTCTTTTTTCGTACTTTCCGATAAAAAAAATTCGAAATAGTCTTCCATTTAATTTTCTTTTTAATTTCGACTTTTTTTCCGAAGAAATGTTAAAAAACTTTCTTAAAATAAGTTTTTTTTTTAATCTTTTGAATTTTTTAATTTTTTTTAAATTATGTTCAAATAAAACCGTATTTTCGGAGAAAAAAGATATAAAGCAAATTCGAAATTTTTTTGTAAACAATTTTTTTAACCTACGCTCACTTTCCGAGAAAAAAAAATGAAGGAAAAAAATTCGAATTTTTCTTTAATTTTCTTTGCTAAAACTTCTTTACAAACTTGAAGTTTTTTTCTTTAACAAAATATTTTTAGTTTGAAGAATTAAGTGGTGAGCGGTTGCCGAGATATAGCGGCGTAAATTGTTTTTTTTTTTGTGTTGTGCGAATTGGAAGTTAAATGATTATCGGACTATGAAAAATAAAAAATAAATGTCTTCTACAGAATTATTTTCATACTTTCCACGAAAACAACTTTTTTCAAGTCTTCTTGAGCCTTTTTGATTTTTTTAGACTGTGCTCAAATGGAATCGTACTTTCCGATAAAAACAAAATGTAAAAAAAAAAAATTCAAAAAAAATGTTTAGGCTTAATTTTTTTTATCTTTTTCAAATTTTTAAACTTTTTTTTTAATTAAGCTCAAATGAAACCGTACTTTTCGAGAAAAAAAAAGTGAAACCAATTCGAAAATTTTTTTTTTGTCAAAAGGTTTTCATTTAACTTTACTGATTTTTATTTATTTTTTTAATTATGCTCACTTTCCGAATTCCAAATGCAAAGTTTTTTTTGGATAATTTGTTTTTATTAATGGTTTTTAAATTTTTGATTCAAATTTCGACATTTTTGACACAATTTGAATTTTTTTTTCACTGGAACAGTTGCCGAGAGAAAGGAGTAAATTTTTGTTTGAGTTGTGCAATTTTTTCTCTTTTAAATGTGTTCTATACAACTTTTTCTGCTCTTTCCAATAATTTTTTTTTTAACTCGACATTTTTTTTTTACATTTTTTTTAATTTCTTTAATCTTTTTGCAAATATCGACCATTTCGATTTTTGTTTTTTAATTATACTCAAGCGAAACCAAACTTTCAGTGAAAAACATATAAAAGAAGTGTTTGATGTGAACAATTTTTTTTATCTTTTTTTTTCCTTCCGACCTTTTCGATTTTTTTATTATCTGCACTTTCCGAGAAAAAAAGATCGATTTATATCTTTTTTAATTTGTTTTTGCTAATATTTCTTTAAATTTTTACTTAGATTTCGACTTTTTGGACAAAACTTGAATTTTGTCCTGGAAAAGATGCTGGGAAAATGAAAAACAAAATTTAAAAAAACTTTGAATTTCAAATTTTGAAATTTTTTTTTAATTTTCATTTCGTTAATAATTCTTAAAATGTTTGAAGTGAAACTTCTTAGGCGTCGATGGACGAGCAGAATGAAGAGTAAAATTTCAAGGCCATGCAACGTTTTGGGCGTTTTCGTTCCGCAAGAGAGAAACAAGATAAAACGTAGAGGAAAAGGAGAGAGAGAGCTATGCCTTATATATATCTTAGATACACTTTAGGCTATTTCTAGTGAAAAATAACACTGCCTACTTTTCGGCGCTTGTTTGTTGGTGCCAACTTGTAGGAAATATATTTTTGGTGCCTACTTTTTGGCGTTATATTTCCTAGGAGCCTACTATTTGGCGCGTTTTTTGGTCACAATTTTTTGCCGTTTTTTTGGTGCCTATTTGTTTGGGGCTAGTGCTTGTGCGTACTATAAAGTGCTATCCATTCCGGCGTCAGATTTATTGGTATTGCCTTGCGGCAATTTGTGCCGTTGCTGCGATCCTGGAATCGCTGCGCTTGTGCGTGCGATAAACGCTCGGAGTAGTGCGCGTTGTTGCCACGGCTTGTGTCCGGCGCTTACCTACATCGGTTGACCCTTCTCCGTTTTTTGTAAATTTTGTCTATTTGTATTCTCTGCAAATATTGTGAATTTATTTAGATATATATTCTTTCTCTCTCTCTCTCCCTCAATCTCTCTCGGGTCTCCCCCTCTTTCTTTGTCTGCCTTGAAAGCTTCACTTCTGTTGTTTAACTTTTATGTGATTTTTGACAAAATTTAAATTTTTTTAACTGAAAATTTTTTCTTTAAAATGATACCAAACTTCTTATCGAAAAACAAAATTCACCCACAGCGCTGCACAATTGATCAAGTGGCACTTGCTCCACAAAACACCAAGTAGTGTATGGAAAATGTACATCGTCGATCAGTTCGTACATTGAAGATCAAAATTCTGCCATGAAATATTGTCGAAATTTCCAAAAATAAAGAAGTAAATGATTTTTTAATTAATTTAATGATATTAAATAATATTTTTTTAAACTACAAAAATTTTATCGGTTACTAGAAAAAAAATGTTATAGAAAACATTTATTTCATTTGCTTTTAGTCAGCTAATCATTCGACCAACAATTCAACGAAACTTGCACAAACAAAAATCTAAATCTTTTAATCTCTACATCTCTTCAGCCACTAAATATTTTCCCACCCTCCTTTTGCACTATTTATGCTGCTGTATATTAAATCATCTTCACCAAATTTCATAAAACTTGAGGCGCCGAAGTTTTTAGGAGAGCTCACTTGGGGCGCTTTGCCACAAATGTAGATGAGAGAACTAAGGTGCAAGTGTAAAAAAAGTGAAGATTTTTAAACCAAATTTAAAAATTAGATAAGGTTAATTTATAAAAGGAGTGTAATGGAAAAGAGAAAAGAAAAAGAACAAAAAAAAACGATTTAGTATATTAATTTAGTCAGCTCAACTGCTGATGCTGTCAAAATCCCTGCGACCCAATTAGCCGTAGTGCGATATTGGAAACCTGTTGTACTCTCTCAACGCGGAGTCGTAACTATTCCCTTGTAACGTTGCTTATAATAAACTCTGACAAGGTTTGCAATTAAAAATGCCTTGCCAGGCATGACTCAACATTCGGCATTAGAGAATAATTGTGCAAGCTGACCGCCTCTTGAAGCTCAAAATGGCCTGCACGTTGTTCGTAACAAGACAGTTCCATTGAATGAGAACCTACAGCAATTCTTCTAATTTTCCCTATCATTTTTCCCTTTCATCTCCATATTTTTTCAATAGATTATTATACATTACAGTGATTTTAAATATCTATAAGTATATGTATATATATGTATATGCATACATATGGGTAGGTATGTAGCCCACGGCTTGCCTCTCACTGCACTAACGAAGTGTAGTGTTGCACGTTGCGATTATTTTTAAAATTGCGATGTTATCTGAACGTTTGCCATTTTCTATTGATTTCTGTGCAACAAAAAGCTAAAACATAAAGGCAAAGTTTGTGTCGAGTTCCAAGAAGTCAAATGGCTATTGTGTTCTCTGAGTAATTCGATGAAAAATAAATAAAGAAGAAGAACAAACTAAAGTCTCTCAATATGACAATACTCAAGGTGACTAAATCTGAATAGGAAAATGCGGGTATACTACAAATACATATATAAAAAAATGTATAATGATATGCACGTGGGTTGTTGCCTCAAAGCTTTGCTTTCTCTTTATTAACTATAATTGGCATACCATTGAAATAAGAAAAGTTTCAATGATGCGCAAAATCAAAAAATTTTTGTATGACAAATATTTATATTTAATAGATCTTTGGCATGCTACGAATAGGCTTTGTTGCCTTTTCTGTTATATAAATAAAATTTCTAGCATACGTTGTATGGACAAAATGCACAAGGCAAGAAAATCAATGTGATTTTGAAGCCACTTCAAACTTGCACTTTAACTATCATTAAACTTCAGTGCGCTATAAAACTGCTTATTCGAAATTGTTCTAGACATTCTGAAAATTTGTTTGGAAATTTTGATGAAAAATTATTGTTTACTTTTTTTATTTGTGGTTTTTGTAAGAGAATAAACTTGAATTAAATTAAAAAAATATTAAAATTAAATTTTTATTATTATTATTTTCTATGGTTTCAGGGAGGAACGAAGCGCCACAAATAACTAAGAGCCAAAAAAATTGTAAAAGCTTCTACATAGTAAGTCCTTGCTCTTTAGCTATTGCGCGCACTGTATATATTTGGTCGCGGAATATATTAGGGTAGATTCGCTGTTTGGCAAAGGATAAGTATTCATTCGATAGAACTTTTCCTGCTCTACAAAACTATGTTAATTGTATTTTTGAGTTATGTTTTTTTTTTATTAGTTTTGAAGCTTAGAAATGGAATCTCCTGGGTATTCAATAATCAACATACTCGACCCCTGCTCTTCTGTGCTTTTCATCGAGGTCAAAAATTTGCCGAAGCAGCCCAGGACATTTGCTACGTGTATATGTAGAGATCATTCCTGCACAACTGCAGAAATCTGTCGAGGTATCATGCCGTTGGTTGAGCCCTATCTATGCGAGCTGCGTAGCCAGGGGCTATATACCGAGATAATGGAGGGACATGAGGGTTGTCTTTATATCCAAGGCAGGCAAGAGCTCGGATATCTGCCCTAAGGACTTCAGGCCAATCAGTGTCTCCGACTGATTGACCTGCACATAAGAAGCGAAATTCCGCGGGGTCGGTTGTCGCATACCCAACATGCTTATTACAAGGGCAGATCGGACACAATTGTGAAAGAGATTGAGGAGTCTCTTTTTCAGAAGGAGCTTGCGGTAGGCGCCTTCCTCGACATTGTGGGGGCTTTTAACAACGTCCTCCCGGAGGCAGTTACCAGATCTCTGGGTAAACTGGGGGTCAAAACCGACCATATCAGATTTATCTATAAAATTCTTAGCGACAGCCACCGGCAGGTGAGTAGGGGTACTCCGCAAGGTGGTGTTCTCTCGCCTTTCCTCTGGGTTGTTGTCGTAAATGACTTGCTGGAGGAGCTGATGAAAGGGGACTGCAGGATAATTGCCTACGTGGATGACGTGGCACTAATCGTTAGAGGAAAACTTGTGGATGCTCTGTACAACTTGATGCAGGGATATCTGAAAATAGTTGTTAGATGGACAACGGATTGCGGATTCTCTTTCACCTCACCTCCTTCATAATGGTATCACAAAGGACGATTCCTTTTTTTCTTCGTCCAAGTGAGCTCATTCCATGGGCAACCATACCAACCTAACCTAACCTATATGCAGAGAAGGTGTTATAGGCAGGTCTACAGTACGAAAATGGTTTGCAAAGTTCAAAAATTGCGGCATTGTCTTCAATGACACGTCCTGCAGTGGGAGGCCTTCTGAATTCGTTTCAAATCACTTTTGAAGGAAAACGGTCGCCAAACTAGTCATGAATTGGCGGGAAAAATGAAATGCGATAACAGAACGTTTCTTAATCACCTTCATTCAATGGGATTTACCGAAAAATTGAGAGACTGGGTGCCTCACGGGCTCAACGAAAAAAAAACAAAGAAAGTCGCCTTCAAATGGCCTCTCAGCATCTCGCCCGCCATCGAGCAACACGCGGTCGTAAACAGCGCCTTTCCTACCGAATCGTTACGGGAGATAAGAAATGGTGTCTATACTACTGTCGGCAAAAAGTAAGGTGAATTTGGTTGTAAAATGAAAAACTTTTTTTATTCTTGTAAAGCAATCTCATCCCCTTCAAAATAATCCCCTCTCGATGAAATACACTTATGCCAACGATTTTTCCAATCCCCGAAACATGCCAAATAGTCCATTTCCGGTATAGCCATCAGCACCTTCTTCGATTCAGCTTTTATCTCCTCAATCGACTCGAAACGCGTTCCCCGGAGTGGTCTCTTGAGTTTTGGGAATAGCCAGAAGTCAATCGGAGCCAAATCAGGGGAATGCGGTGGTTACGGAACGATATGCGTGGAATTTTTGGCGAAATGGTCACGAAGAACGAGTGCAGTGGGAGACGGTGCATTATCGTGATGCAAAAACCAAGAGTTGTTGGCCCATAATTCTGGTCTTTTTAGACGAATTGTTTCACGTAAACGACGCATAACGCTCAAATAATATTCCTTATTAACAGTTTGGCTAGGTGGAAGGAATTCATAGTGCACCACGCCACGAAAATCGAAAAAAACTGTCATCATGACATTTTTTTTTGAACGACTTTGACGTGCTCTTTTCGGTTTGCCCTCGCCTTTAGCACGATATTCGCTTGATTGGTCGGTTGTTTCAGGGTCGTAAGCATAAATCCAAGTCTCATCTCCCGTAATGATGCATTTGAGCTCGTCCTGATAGTCTGAAATCATTGTTTCACACACGTCAACGCGACGACTTTTTTCCAAGAAATTGAGAGTTTTCGGTACCAAACGAGATTTGACTTTTCGTAGGCCCAAATAGTCTTTCAAAATGGTTTTCACAGATCCTTCTGATATTCCGATCACATCAGTAAGGTCTTTAATAGTCAACCGACGATTTTTGAGCACTAACTCCTTCACTTTATTGACGTGTTGGTCATCTGTTGACGTCGATGGTCGTCCGGAGCGCTCCAAGTCATCAACACGTTCTCGACCCTCTTTGAAGTCTTTGTACCACTTATAAACATATTTCTGCGACATGGTCGAATCACCAAATGCCTTCTGCAACATTCTAAACGTTTCCGCAGCCGAAATTTCATTCCGCAAACAAAATTTGATGGCACTTCTCTGCTCAATCAAATCAGACATTGTAAAAATCGAAAAATGCACTCTTGGTCGTTTGGTAAACACAAGCGTAAATATATTACTGATAATGACATTCACATGAAATTTGGTGCAGATGTTATTAACAGTGCTGCCAACTCATGAAAAAAATAACTAGAGCGAAATTTTTATCCCGCGAAGTTTGACAAATAAATTCACCTTACTTTTTGCCCACAGTAGTACATCAATGTGAAGTAAAGAAAGGATTGGAAGGCACCAGGAGAATCAAGCCCGAGCCGATAATCAAGTCGGATCTTCATCCAAAGAAGATCATAATATGTGTTTAGTGGGACTGGGAGGGCATGGTACACTGGGATATGCTCGAAAAAAATGCCACGGCCAACACGGCCTGTATTTGCCCATGTAATCGCAAGAATGGGGCTATTGGACTGAAAGGACCTAACCGACATGGACAAACCATACTCCTTCACGACAACGCCATGCCCGATGTTGCACAAGTCGTCAAAGCCGCGCTTCAAGAGCTCGAATGGAAGGTCCTTCAGCATCCATCGTATTCTCCGGACCTTGAACCAACCGATCAGCACATTTTACATCGCAGACCAGGCAATTTTTGGTGGAACGGCATCAACAAATTGATCGAGAGGTGGGACGAGGTTGTAAACAGCAACAGCGAATATATAATTGATTAACTTTTTGATATAATTATTGTTTTATGTTTAAATAGAAGTCTTCGGTAAAAACGCTACGAGCTTATTCCCGAACTTAATATTTAGTCATATTTCCAAGGCAATAGCTTTTAAACTTATCGTACGTAATCACGAAATGCTCATAATTATACCAGCATTAATTTTGTAATACCTTACTCGCATACCATTTCTAACCATTATAACTTCCCCTCATAAAGCTCTTCACTCTTATCTTCAGACTATAATTTTAAAAACCTATTGTCACAAAATATTACTTTAATTCAACATACGCGTGCTTTTCCACTTTAAAGACTACTTGTCCTTTAAATTTTATAAGCTCTCACCAACAACGTTAGGCCTTGAAGGAGGCAGAGTGAGGTCATGGCGAACGTGAGATGAAAAGCCTCCTGCAATATAGCATTTCACGGAAATTGTTACTCACTGTCAACATTTTGCACTCGTTTCAGGGATAAAAGAGCGAAGAGAAATTACAACATGCAATGCAACGGTTTCGCTCAACTATCATACATATATATATGTACACTATACGCTACATACTATAACCTAAATGCACAAGTACTAGTTTACGTGGCAGCAGGAAGGAGGAAATAATTGGCCTGCTCATATGAACATCTTTAAGCCTTTTGTGGCTAATGGGGCGACATCATTCCCAAAGCTGCTGGATATGTTGAAGAATGACAACAGCGAAAATACGTTTTAAAGATTGTTGTTTTTGAAGAAGGTCAAATTATATTGAAAAATTTGTTATATTCAGGGTGGAAAATATTAAATGATAACAGAAATTTGATACAGATTTTTTTCGTAACTACTTGTAGTTGTAGTAGTTTTTATTGCAAATAAAAGTAAAATATACAAAATTTGAAATTTACTTATTGTAATATAATATTAAGAAAAAAATAAATATTTACAATAATTTAACGACAATGGCATAAGCCGTCTGTCGATTTATTTTTCGTGCAAAACAATTATTCGGTTTACGGTTTACGCAAAAGTTTATTCCCATGATCACTTTCCTCATTGAGAATCTCAATCAGTTGTGAATCATTTAAGGTAAATTTTCTGAAAAAGACTCTATATTCTCTTAATATTGGGCAGCGTGCCAGAAAATGTGCTATGTTTTCAAGCTCGCCTAAATTACACATAGAGCAAATTTTATTTTATTTGTGAAATCTGTTGTTATTTAAAATTATCATGTCACCTCTAGTCCTCATTATCCACATGCAAGATTCTAAGTCATATTTTTTTAAATACACCACAAATACACAACAACAACCAATCTAATTCCTTTTATATCCTACTAGTACTTAAGGCCTTTTGTATGCACACATTCAGCCTTGCCTGGCTGTGGTTTGTTAAAAGCAATTTTGCTTTTTCTGATTTTATGCTATCCATTCGCCAGAAAACATCGTTTTTACTTAATAAGTTCTATAAATCTCTAATCCAGAAGACTTCTTTCTTTATAACAATTTTGGACAGGTAATGTGGCAGTTGATTTTCTGAATATATAAACAATATTCTGTGCATATACTTAAGGAACAGTTCTAAAGTGAACAAATGATTTTCTTGTATGCCGGTTTCCAAAAAAAGTATGTATGTATGTATGTAGGCATATGTGACGGTAGCTTCAGAACTCACCTTACAAAATACTTTTGCAGTATATCAACTTCTTCAAACCATCCAAAAGTCCCCGCCTGTGCTGCATATGACTGTATTAAACGACAAACTCCAAGAAAAATTTGCCATCCAGCTTCAATTGAAATCTCTTTCTTTTCTAAAAGGCCAGCGCACGAAGCATTAATACCATTTTTTGTTGCAGCTGTTCTGTTTTCAATATGTTTTTTAAAATTCATCTGAGGTGTTATTTCTACTCCTAAGTAAGTATATCGAGACTCAGTCTGTATTTTTTCCATACTATAATACCACTTCTAAGTTTCCCACCTTTTCTGAACACCATTATTTGAGACTTTGAGCGGCTTACTTCAAGATTCCACAGGTTGCAGTAGCTTTCAAGGTTATTACTCATCTCTTGTAGTTTGCCTGGGTGATCCGCTAACAAAATGATATCATCCGCATAAATTAGAAGTCTAATATTTTCCCCTTCTATGTTTAATCCTCCTTCTAAGCTTTCTTGTAAATCGTTTATGTAAAGGGAAATAGTTGGCGACAATAAGCATCCCTGTTTAACGCCTGAGTTTGTTTTGAATGCATTTGAAATTTCTGAGCCATTCTATACAACTGTCTTTGTATCGCTGTATATATTCTCTATGAACTTCACTAGTTTCGTTGCAAGACCTATATGGTGCAGCTTATATAGGGTCCGCCATATAACTTTACGGAATTAAAAATGCTATAAAAAAGAAACTACTCAATATTTTTCCAAACTTTTTTTTTTATTTTGAAGAACAATTCTTCCGGTTAATAATGGAACACAACTTCATTCATATGGCTGCCTCGGCTACCATACCAAGGTCTTTACGCAAAATTCGTCTCAATTATGCCTCCAAAATGTCCAATTGTCGAGAACGACGGTGAACTGATGTTCCTGGTGATTCACGAACACTCTCGGCCACAGCAGCAATATTTTCGGGAGTACGCACAGTTTTTGGTCGGTCACGCGTTGCTTTGTCAATAAGCAACCCAGTTTCTCTTACTTTTTTCGCAAAGTAACGCACATACGCTTCATTCGGTGCTTTTCTTCTTCCCACATTCCACATTCTGCAAGATTACCATGATTTTCAAAGTAATGTTGCAATATTTCCCAGCGTTCTTTGAGCTTATACACAACCATTTTCGTTCAGCGGAAGAATAAAACTAATTTTCTGTCAAATCAGATGACAGCTAAGTGTTACCATTCTTCAAATAATACCTAGTTCAAATCCGTAACGATAGATGGCGGGCCCTGTATAACAAGGCGTTTCTTGAGACTCTATCAAATGCCGCTTTAAAGTCGACAAAATACGCGAAAAACTTTCTTCTTTTCTTCGAATTTTAAATGGACAATAGCGGCTAAATTAAATATATTGTCGACTGCGGAGTAATTCTTTCTGAAGCCGGCTTGAGACTCGTTTAAGATACCAGTCCTTTCGGTCGAAGAGGTTATTCTTTCTTTAATTATGCCCATCATAACTTTAGCAATGCAGTTCATGAATGAAATTCCTCTGTAGTTTCCTACCAGGGCAGGATCCCCTTTTTTGAAGATAGGAAAAACTACGCTGGTTCTAAAACCCTCGTCTACTTTGCATTTTTCGTAAAGATTAGTGTAAGCACTTGCCATAGACGCAATGAAAGTATTGGTGGCATTTTTTAAGAACTCGTAAGGATTTCTATCAATCCCTGGAGCTTTGTTTAATTTAACTTTGTTTAGCACAGATCTAACTTCGCCTCAAGCAGATCGTCAGCGTGGAAGTTATGTGCATAAAAAATTTTCTTGTCATTAGCAGTAGGGCTCAGCAAATTTGCAAAATAAACCTTAAATTCATGCGTTGATATGGCGGAACTTATTTCCAAAGCTTCATCCTTTATCTTCTTAATAAATTTCCACTAGCTAGCGCTATCTTTAATGTTGTTAATATTTTCTATAAGCCTGTTATACCATTCTTCTCTATTCCTTTTTACATACTCCTTTAAAATATTTATTTGCCTTTAAGTATGTATAACAATTTATTTGTTTCACTATAGCTTTCTCTAAGGGCACTTAAACTTGGAAATGACGAGATTCTTGCTTCTTCACATTCTTTGTTAAACCACTCATTCTTGCCTAACCTTTTTGATTTCCTTTGGTACCTTATCGACTACTGTTTTATTGCTTCTTGGAGATCTTGAATATTAATATCTTTTACTCTACTTATAATTCCTATATTCTTATTTAAGTTTACTTGATATTTCTCTATTTTTTGGATATTCAAATTCATCTTTGGTAATAAGCAACATTTTGACATTTTGCAGGCTCTTCCACCCAACATCAATTTAATTGGCAAATGGTCCGACCAACTTTTAAAATCAAATTCAAAGTCTAAAAGTAACTATTTGTATGTTTGCCTTCATATTGCAAAGCATTACTTTTAATATTTATTTTATTTTCAATTCTATTTTTACTTTTATTTTAAGTTAGTTTTACTTTTATTTAATATTATTATTTTTCTTAATTTTGATGTTTTATGTTTTACTTTGTTTTTTGTTTTTTTTTTTACTTTTATTTTGAATTTATTTTTTTTCTTCTTTTATTCCTACTTTTATTTCTAACTTAATTTTTCTTTCACTTTTACTTTTATTTTTACAATTTTCTGTTTAATTTGAATTTCATTTTACTTTTACCTATACTTTTAGTTTTGTTTTAATTTTACCTTTATTATTTTTCATATATTAATTTTACTATTATTTCAGCTTTAGTTTTTAATTTTAGTTTTATTAATGCATTCGTTTCAATTTTTTTGTTTTCATTTAACTTTGAATTTAATTTTACTTTCTTTCAACCTTAATTTTATTTTTTTTCTTTTGTCTTTATATTTTAAAATTTGTTTTTATATTAGTTTACTCTTATTTCCACTTTTATTTTTAATTTAATTTTTACATTTACTTCATTTTTGAAGTGAAAACTTCTTTAGAATCGTTGGGAGTGATTTGAGAAAAAGTGAAACGAAAAAGCGACACCAAAAAGAAGAAGAAAAAAGATATACGTATATATATGTATGTATAGAAAATGCTTCATTACCAGGCACACAGGAGGATGGCATAAGCAAATTTAAATTTGCGAATTTATATATGTATGTATATATGCGGATATATGTATATATGTTGTGTGTATGTACATATGTGCCTCGCCACAGCAAAACATACGGTAAAATTTCTCAAGAAATCCAGCGCACATTCATAGGCACAGCATTGCATGTACAGTAGGGCGGGTCGATTTAAAAATCGCTCATTGCTCCATGAAAATCGTATTATAGGGATCAAAATAAGAAACTTTGCCGAAGGAACCATACCTCTAAAACGAATTCTGATGCCCCCCAATTTCAAAATATCACCATTTTTGGCCTTTACATGAAAAAATCAGCTAAATGGCTATGTTTTTTTCTTTATTTTTATTTATTTATAATATTATCTATTTTTTCTCTTAAGAAATTTATTTAGTCAGAACATATGTAAATGAATGAATGTGAGTTATAGAAAAGAAACTAAAAAGTTCGACCCATATTGGGGGACATCAGAAATCGTTTTAGAGGTATGGTTCCTTCGGCAAAATTTCTTATTCTGATCCCTAGAATATGATTTTCACAGAGCAATGGACGATTTTTTTGCCTTCCCACAAATCGACCAGGCCTAATGTACAGTAACCTTGAACAGGCAGCTGCGGTTGTCGAGCATTTAGAAACATATATTTACATACATATATGGGTGCAAACATATTTACGGAGCCGCGGGCACTCGACAAAAATTGAATATTGGCAAATAATTCTACGCGAAATATTCCAATATTGACTATGTTCGAATTGTCGAGAAAATTAGCATATGGGCGGCTCGTTTTATGAATGAAAGTACTTGCTCTTAGAACTATGAGCTCGAATTTATAAATCAATTTTTTGATGATGAGTTTTTGTTGCACAGTACAATAGTTGAAACTGTTCGGCGCCGCCGTGACTGTTCAGCGCTATGGCAACTAGGATGATGGCCGCTACGCCTGCGCCTATTAATGCATTTTGTTCTTGTAGTCGCTAGGCATAGAATTTTAGCTTTGGACGACATACGCATTTACAGGAATAAAGTGAGTGGCCTGTGTGTGCGGTTGTATGTAGATGCATATGTGTATATTAATAAGCATTGTTTTGCTGGAAGTTCAGAACACAAATATGTATGTACGTACATAGGCTAGGCCATAGTATAGCATACATACATTTGTATAAAAAATTCAAACCAAGCGTCCTACGAATGTTTGCGTGTTTGTTAGTACGTCTGTGTATTATACGCGTTACGACGCTCATAATAGCAACCGCGTGTGCTGTATTGTGTCCGTATTTTTATATTCGTAAATATTTTCATTTTTAAATATTTACCGCAATTATGCCGAAAAATAATGCAGAAAAGTGTCGTGAATTTCGACAGAAAAAAAAAAACCTGTCTTACGGTTAGACGCGATAGAAGTGAAACCTTCCGTAAAACAAACTGAGAGAGAATGAGATCAAAAACAAGAATTGACGCGGTATTTCAAAGATATGTTGACAATCACACTCGTATCATTTGTTGAAATTGAAAACATTTAGGATGAGTAATAATAAAATGAAGAAAATAAAATATGAACTTTATAGCAATATTATAATGAACCTATGTATAATTATCCCGCTCCTAATGCTGCTTTCGTCTCATTCTCTCTCAGTTTGTTTTACGGAAGGTTTCACTTCTATCGCGTCTAACCGTTAGACTGGTATTTTTTTTTTTTAATTTTACTTTTATTTTTACCTGGAATTTTTTTTAATTTAATATCCCTCTTTCTTTTACTCTTAATTTTAACTTTAATTTTATTTTTTTTTAATTAATGTTTTCGTTTATCTTATTTTTTAATTTTACTATATTTTAATTTTTACATTTCCTTCTTTTATTTTTAATTTTTTTTTATTTTTACTTTTGTTTTTAATTTTATGTCTCTTTCACTTTTATTTTTTCTTAATTTTTACACTTACTTTTTCTTCTATTTTTAGTTTTACTTTAATCTTACTTTGGTTTTTAATTTTTTTTTTTCAATTTAATGTCTCTTTCATTTTTACTTTTGTTTTCATTTTGACGATTAGTTTTCCTTTTATTTTTAATTTTACTTTTATTTTTACTATTATTTTTAATTTTTTTAAATTTAATTTCCCTTCTACTTTTACTTTTAATTTTAACTTTAGTTTTTGTTTTACTTCTAATTTGTTTTTTCTTCGTTTATTTTTTTTTTTCATTTTTCTTTAAATTAATTATGCTTTTAAAAATACTTCTGCTTTAACTTTTATTTGCAATTTTACTTATATGTTTATATTTTTACTATTACCTTTACTTCTAATTTTACTTTTACTTTCATACTTCTGGTTTTTATTTATTTCTCTTTTTTAGTTTTATTTTTGCTTCTTCTTTTACTTTTGCTTTAAATTTTTATTTTAATTTTGCTCTTACTTCTACTAATACTTTTATGAAAAGTCTTAAATGTTCACACGCCGATTCGACCATTCAATTTTCATAATTTAGTAGACGATTGGCCTACCAGAGCGTGTCTCATCTGCTACATCTACTTATATATTACCAGACTGAAATCATCAAGTAAATTTTAATCAATTTTTACGATGGTCGTAGTACTACTGAAAATAGCCTGTCCACCTTCAAATGCCGAAATACCCAAAGATTTCACAAAGCACCAAGTTATTAAAGAGCTTTTCTGAAGCTTAATGTCGCCGTATAGTAAAAGTATAGTCTATACTGCAGCATGCAATATCGACATATTGGCACATTTTACGAGGCAGTCCGCTTCCCGTTCCCATCATTACTCTCATTCCCTCTAATCGCGCCTAGAACAAGGAGACTGCCATTCGTCAAACTAAAGAGCCAGGAAGCAGGTTATATATATTGTATTTTACGAGATTTAAATGCAGTTTCATATCACAAATTTTCAGTTTATTCACTTTTATAATTAAATTTAAAATCTTCATAAAAGAGCGGCACAGGCACAGTTGGAGCTTAAGTGAACTACATCATATAAACTACAGGCTAATAAAAGCCAATGCAATTTGCTCTAAGCAAACAAAAACAAATATGTGAACAGCAACCAACACCAAGCCGACAGTATGAAACCCTTAAAAAGCGCAGCAGGATACGGAAATATTGAAAACAAACAGTTTCCTATTTCGCTCGCTAATATCCCCTAATGGATTTCACACATATGTACACACATACACCGCATAATAAAGTAAATATGTATTGTGCATGCCGACATTCATACATCAAATTTAGCGCGAATTTAAGTTGAAATGAAACCAAAATCATGAAAATTGCTTTTAAAGATTTAATCGTAAAGGAGGTTTCTTTTTATAAAAATAACATTTAATTTTTGATGGTTTTATCTGTCGCTTCTGGTATTTAGCTAGCCTCGTGTAGTTTTTCTTTAATCGAAATGGCTAGTTGAAAAAAGTTGAGGCAACAAAATTTGCTCTAATGAAATTTGCCTAATATTAGAAGAGAGATTTGGCAGCATTGAAAATAGTGAGTTTTATGAGGTATAACCGCACTCGCTCGTGGCGAATCGTGTTTGATAACGTTGTTATTGCTTTTGTATGCACATTTTTTATCAAGCGAGCATAGCCCAAGTATAGCGAGCAGAGAGATGTCGAATCGAACCCGCCTTTTATTAAGACTCAGTGTTCTTAAGGCAGCTTCTTTCTCTAGCATGATAGGGAAGGGATGTGTTCCCCCGCTTATGAATCACTAAGAAACATCTTGCGAAAATGGTCAAAAATGTTTACTTTACCCAACATATTTTGTTGAACTGCAAAGCTTATATTATTTTTAGTAAGTGAAATCAAAAACCTTTTTTTGATACTCACCTTTGAAAGTACCACTGATTTGCTCGCAAGTCGAATCTTTTGTGACCACATCCTAAGCAAATATTATAAGTAATATGTATGTAGATGGCTTATGGATTACGAAAAGTTAGTAATATAATTTTAATAAAAACCTAATGCCGCATCAATCGCAGTAAGAGGAGTAGTTCGTGCGCGTGCATGAATAAGTTGAAAGGTTCTACAAATCGCGCCACAAACTACTTACCAAGGATTAAAATTTTTAACCCATCCAGCTTTTAATACTCTGTGCATACATTCACAAAATCAATTTACTACAATTTAATTCTTCGTAAATTTTTTATGAAAATTTGATTGATATTGGCTTAAAAAAGGAACGGAGCAGAATGAAATATGCTTAGTGCTTGAAATATCTGCTTCCAATTCTGCCAAGAAGGCTCATGCCTAAGTGATTTTTGACGAGTTCATAAAATGCTTTGCAATAGAAAAACGGTCGATTTAATTTATTCCAAAATACATATAATCGAACCCTTGATTCAAAAGGAAAGATATACTTTCTTTAATCCTTATTGTTTCCTAAACAAATTAGATTTTGTGCAATGCATTCAAGGCTCTTCTATTACGCTGAAATTCTACTACATATAATTTTTGCTAACAATTTTATACTCACCACTAAATTTGTTTCATTTTGTGAAAGTGTGTGCATTAGGGTGCATGACTATTAGGCCGGGTCGATTTGTGGGGAGGCAAAACAATCGCCCATTGCTCTGTGAAAATCATATTCTAGGGAGCAAAATAAGAAACTTTGCCGTAGGAACCATGCCTCTAAAACGAATTCTGATGTCCCCCAATTTGGGTCGAACTTTTTAGTTTCTTTTCTCATGTAAAGGCCAAAAATGGTGATATTTTGAAATGATTGTATGGGGAACCGCCGAGGGGAGTTCCAGGGGGTGTGCCACTGGCATGGGTGGATTGGCCGTCCAAAGTTAGTGGGGGACGGTCATACGTTTGGACTCGATTGGAGCACTCTAAATGGGTCAAAGTGGGATTATTCGTTCGACCCAAATTGGGGGACATCAGAATTCGTTGTAGAGGTATGGTTCCTTCGGCAAAGTTTTTGATTTTGATCCCTAGAATACGATTTTCACATAGCAATTAGCGATTTTTAAATCGACCCGCCCTAATGACTATACATGCAAAATATAATTCGTGCTGGTTCTTCATCGGAACTATGAAATTTATTGTATTTTAAGACTTCCAGCAAAATTAAGATCGTTATTGAGCTGCGCTGATTTGAAAGTAACTGCAAAGTTACATTAGTTTTTTTTCTAATAAATCGCCCTGGCTAATATCATAGGAAAGTTTGAGTTTAAAATAAAAATATGCCAAGATTTTACCAATGGCATCAAAATAATGAAATTTTTTATGCTACTTTTGATTTTTTTGTTTGTTGTGGAACTTAGATTTAAGAAAAATTTAAGTAATGAAAACAAGAAAACTACCTATAGAAAATAACTTTCCAGTGCAATCCTAGAAGTCTAAATCGCTTCAGATTTGGCTAAATAATAAAGGTTTTCTATCTCCAAAAAAAATCTCATTATTTTGATTATATTGCTAAAATTTTCAAAAAAAAATTACAGATTTTTAAGATGAAACTTGTATATTACTTGAAAAAAATATAAAACAAATATTTTTAAAACTATTTTGTACGAATTTTGGAGAAATTTTCAATTCTTTTGAGCAAATACCTTTCCATTGATGCCTTAGAGGTCAAAATCGCTTAAGATTTGGCTGAATAATAAAGGGTTTCTATCTTAAAAAAAAAGCAAAAAATATGTAGCATAAAAAATCTCATTATTTTAATTATATTCGTAAAATTTTCAAAAAATATTTTCACACCTTTAAGACAAAACTAATCTATTATTTGAAATAAATTAAAAAAAAATGTTTTCAAATATTTTCAAAACAATTTTTTTTTTAACCCGATTTTCGGAGGAATTTTCAATTCTATCGAGCTGATGTAAAACTAAATATTTTTCCGATTTATTTTCAAATTTTTTTTTAAGATTTTTAAGCTTAAACGCATCTATTACTTGAAATAAATACAAAAAGAAAATGTTCTCATATGTTTTCAAAACTGTTCCTTTTAACCCAAATTTCGGAAAAATTATTCAGCCAGCATATTTTCCCGCATTAATTTGGCAGAAGTCTTAAGGCATAATAAATTTTAAAATTTCATTGAAAAGCCAGCAATTTATGTTGGTGAGCCACCTTAATCTATGTTACATTCATATATGCCGACCTAATACTCCATGTTAATAGAATGAGCATAACTTGCCAGGGTCAACAACAAAGTTTTTAGTTTGCAAACGACGGCTTCTGTTATGCAATGACTGTCCGCTCAAAGTTCTAATCACCCAAGGGTGCTGTCAAACTCTTTCAAACTACCTTTCCGAGAAAATAAAAGTTTTTCACAGCAAAATGTGTGGAAAAGACACTTACAATCCTTTCGCCAAAATAAAAAGAAATATGTGGAAGGCGCGATTTTAAAATTATTTATATTAAGCTATAAATTAATTGAAAACTATATTTGAAAACTTAAAGCGATTAATGTTTCTGTTCAACCTTCATTAAACATAAAGCGCAAGCACATTGCAAATATCGGATGTTTTCATAGCTGCATGAGAACTATCGATATCTAAACTATGGTTCAACAGCTGGTTTGAGTTGAGAGACAGCACGCAAAGTGTGTTGACATTTCTGTTTCGTAAGATTTGGCATGGAAACTTTCAACGCCACAACAATCCTTCCAATTTTTGGAAATTTACTTAAAAAATAAATTTTTTTTTTAAATTCAGCTATTCGTTAACTCCTAAAACGAAACCCTATCGCCATCGATTGGCCACCAGGAGGCAGCACCCGCCACAGGTAATGGTTTGGGCCGCTGTAACCGCAGATGGGCGCTCTTCAATCGTTTTCATCGAGCCTGGCGTCAAGGTAAATACGAGATACTATCGGGAAAGTATTCTGGAGGTTACTTTGAAGTCGTGGGCAGACAAACATTTCGGTGGCAGACCATGGACGTTTCAATAGGACTCGACGGCACCGTCGCACAAAGCTCGAGCGAACCAAGAATGGCTAAAAAACAACGTTCCGAAATTCATAATGTCTACACAAGGGCTCTCAAACTCACCAGACTCGAATCCGATGGATTATTCTCTTTGGACCCTTTTGGAGGGCAAGGTCCGAACTAAAAGATTCACGAGTATCGAGGCGCTAAAAGAAGCCATTGTTCGAGAGTGGGCCAAAATACCGGAAAGTCACATTTGGACAGCTTGCGATTCGTTTCTGGGCTATCTCAAGGCCCATAGTCAAGGCAAAAGGTGGCCATATCGAGCAAAAGTAAATTGATTCTTAATATTGTATTATTTTCACACATTTTTGTATATAAAAAAAAATTATTAAAAACAAATAAATTATCAAAACTTGTCCTGTGTTCCTTATCGCTGTGCTGTAATTATATCACCCACCGTAATTTACCGAAATTTAAATCAAAATAATTCATTTATTGAAACAGCTTCAGAAATTGTAGAAAAGAGCTTTACAGCAAATTTCAGTTCGTCTAATTTTGGGTTCTAAATTAAGCACAAATTAAGAACAACTCAAGAGTAACATTGAACAGTTGAAGAAGGAACGCTAACTAGACGGGCCTATAAGTTTACTGAAATCTCACCCCTTTGATAAGTGTTGATAGAGTTTCTTGCAGGGTACTGTCTAGTGTAGTGATAGCCGAGCAGTGCGTAAAAGACACACCCTTTCGACGAGACATGCCAAGCCCAATTTCATTCATGAAAACCACTAGAGAAGAGAATACGAAAAGCGCATGCGTTTAATGTCAAGAGATAAGAGAACCTTGAAGCGTAGGAGTCCATGAGTAGAGGCAAATGCGGTTTTCCACATCAAATGTTGTCGACGCCATCAGCATTCCAACAAGTAGTTCTTGCGAAGTGTGACTTAAATACTTTGCCATTTTTCTAGCAAACATATGGAGACTCGTTAATATTTATATTTTTGTTAAAATACGCGTATGGGTATACTGGGAAAACAAATATTAGCAATGAATGCTATTTCTGGGAAATCACTCACTAAGCGAAACACTTTTTATTTCAAAATTGGAAGAGAGCCCTGAGCTTAGTCACCCATTTAAAAAGCAAAAAGTAATTCAGGCATGAATAGAGGCCTATTATTCCGGTCACTTAGTATGTTGAACACCATATTGTGACCGAAAATATTGGCAAATACATTGGACTGCTTAAAAAATTGAAAAAAAAGAATTCTAGAGAAAAAACATTACCATCGAAAAAATTATTTATTGACTTCCGTTATTTAGATATCTACATAATGAAGAACTGCATAATAAAGAATAGTGAAAGTTCAATATAATTTTTTCCCCTTCGCGATTTTCCCTTTTCCATTTGACTTTCTAGAAGAGCTTCCTACGCATTTAGTAGGGCTCTTGTTATAATGGGAAGTTTCTGGATCATCTAAAGGAGTTGACGTAAACGCAAAACGCATTTATATAATGAAATGCGGCCTGCCGGCTATTTGTAATCCACTCAAGATAGAGCTCGTCTTATTTACCAGGATATAAAAATGCACAGGGCTCAGCGCACCTCAATAGGGAGAGATCCGCTTGAGCGTTCTAGCAGGGTGAAGTATTTGAAGTAGCTGCAGAAACAAAACGATTCGGAATGACTAATGAATGCACATCACGCAAAGTCCAAGCGGAATCTTAACCATCCACATCACACGAAGGAGCAACGAGCGTCGTGCAGCATTTGGTAACCGAACTCCGTGAGCCTTTTTAAGTATGGCTCGAAGTTAAGGAGTGAAACTATAAGAGGAATCTTCTGCGAGAAGCTCTCTTCAAGCTAAAATTCAGGTTACAAGACCACCCATTGTAAGGTATTCGGAGATAAACAAAAATAAATAAGTAATTGGCACGTACATTAATCGACCTTCCGAGACGGTTTTAAGCCGACTCCAAACGGGAAATGGCTTTTATGAAAATATTTTTCATGGCAGAAATACACTCGGAGGTTTGCAATTGCCTACCGAGGGACGACCGCTATTAGAAAGCACTTTGTCTACCATTTTACTGCTACATGCACGGAGATTCGAACCTACGCACTTCCGACTGGTAGACACGCACCAACCCATTGGGCTACTGTCTTCCTAAGATAACTTCTATCAAAAGTAACTATTAACTATCTGCTCTCTTGTGTCACTACTTTCAAGGAAGTAAACATTTACTGTGTCAGCCAAACGGAAGTTAAGGCCGCGGGGCTCAATAATGATACACCCGAAACTAGCCGGAGAAGGCGAATACTATAAAATTAAGCTTATATAGGCACCTGGCCACGGAGGCATTGTAGGGAAATGCTGGGCTGATGAGCCAGATAGACAGACATACGAACCGTGAGATGACTCCCCCAGCAAGCAAGGGGTTCGAATTCCTTTGATAACCTATGGGCTGCTCTTGGAAATATATTTTTTCTATCAATGAGCGCTGGGCATGCACACCAGCTTTTATAGTCCCGAGATCCTTTTAGATCTGAAACTCTCGATGGATCTTCAGAGGCTTGCAAAACCTTAACTACCGATTATCGTGGTCGTTCTATTCGGGCATTGTATGTTAGAGAATGAAAAGTAAAGTACTGTGTACAAATTGATGCATGGATTGATGTATGACTCCGAACGAGATGGAGCTCGTTTTACTTATATTTATATGATAGCCATACCTCACTAGAGAGTTCTCTTGTGCTGTTTAATCCTTTTGCATGATTCGATGGAGTAATCTGCGAACAAAAACTCTCTCTTATCACCAAGAACGAAATATCTCAGAATGAATAATTTTTTGTGGAAAATAAATACTTTTGTTAATCCTGTAACATTCTTTTTTATTAGAACAAACAGTAAAGTCTTGCCGACGAAAGGTATTATGGAGCCGTTGAGTACGTCGCGCACCTCGAGCGGTGATGCAAAAGTGTTACTGGCATTTAGCATCCAAGCGGCAGCAGCCTCGATGACATCTCAGCACCTTTTTCCCAGCTGTTCCATTTCACAAGATTGGATTGAAAGTATCTTAGCATATTAGCTGTCCCTCTTTGGATGCTCCTGTTAAAGTAGAAGACTCAGATATAATCCGCCTGCTGAATTCCATTGTCAACACGAAACGTTTAACTCAACCAGAAATAGTCAACGCTTGATCTTTTTCCCCCATCTACCTATTCCTTTCTTCTGCTTACCCTTTCCTCTAGCAGTATTTCCACGATAAATGAATTTAATTTTCCGGCCACGGCAACCCAAGTAAATGGGGTCAATCACGAACCCAACCTAGCCTAACTTGCCTGATATACTTAAAGCAATTCCCGTCACTTCAAATCTGCATCATCTCATCTTATTTTATGATAAGCTGAGCCCACTCTACTCAGCGTTGAGATCATTTAAATTATATAGAGGACAATAAAAACCATTAAAAAATGCCATTAGAATTTAATTACCCCCTAAGTGATGTGAGAAAAAATGTATTATGTGAGTTAAAAAAAATTCCTTATGCAGCGAAATTCAGCATCAGACATACTTAGAAGCGCAATTTTAATTATTTCGTCGATTTCGCTCACTGGGCAGTACAAGTGGGAAAACATTACATAGACTAATTGGCTCATTCCTTTGCATTTTATTGCTTAAAAATTGTGTCTTGCCTTACAAACTCTGTTTTACTTACAATAAGGTCGACATTTTTTATTTTGTAATTTATTTTTTTATTTTTTTTTCTGTTGTACTCAGTTATATCAACTCTAAGGATAACTCGCCGAATTTCAATGTGACTGACCGCTAAACGCGTGAACTCACAAATATTTTGTGCCGAACACATGCATAGGCAGATGTAATTAACAACGATTTCCACTCAGTGGTGTTGGTCCAGCAGTTCTCTTTGCTTTCACTCAGCAGACTTTTAGAGCGCAGCTTTTACTCGTTCGCTGTTCTCAGTTCTTAACAGGATGTGGAATCCATTTCTATCCCAAAGGCAACTGTAACAATATGGTTGATAGCTTTACTGTTTTTGTACGCGACTATTTAGTTTATTTTCATTTGTTTTAGTGAGCGGATGTGCAACGAATAGTCAACGGTAGAAGAATATTTAATATCACATAAATTAAAATCTCGCTGAAGAGATTGAGTTGAGGAAAAACACGCAACTTCGACACTCTGTGGCGCGTGTGTTGACTTGGTAAAGTGAAAGTGAAAGTAAGAAAATACTATAAAATTAAGGATAAAGTGTTGGCAAAGTGAAGATAAATTAAAACAGAAAAATTGTATAGAAAATTTCGAAATTTTTATAGAATTAAATTTTACTTGTGGAATTAAGTGTAATTACTGAATTGAGTAATTGATAAAATATTTCATGAAATGTTCACACCTGGTGGAAAATAAATCATTTGCGGGCTAAAATAAAAGCAAACAATAAAACAAGTGATAAAAAAATATTTTTCAGCTCGATAAATAATCTCGAAGATACGTGAAATACTCAAATATGTGCAATATTTTCGAAAATTTCTACTCATCCACTTGACAAAGATAGTCAAAGTATCCTTTTCGCTGTGCCGTAAATTTCAAAACTCCAGGTATTCATTTACATTAATTAAAGCTCAATCAATTATTTAGTTGTCATGCACTGTATTCATGAGTCCCATTACAATAGTTGTAATTATCAATTAGCTTATTGGCATTACATTCATGGCATTCAACAACAACACATCCCAGAGTCATAATTCCAGGATTTATTAGTCAGTACAACGTTAAACATATGTATATACCCTCCATTCCAAAAAAACAGCACTTTTTGTAATTGCAAAACCTTATGGCACTACTTTTTGAAAACTTTTCAACTAGATATACTAGTTGGATAGTGGCATACAGTAAAAGAAGTCAGTGATTTGCATATACGAGTACATAAATAACTCTGCTTGGTTATTGGGTCATCTTTGTTAGTATGCTTTGCACTGTATTTGAAAAAGGAGTTACAAAGGAAAAGATAGGATTGCATTTTGTCTTAAGGGGGTATTCTGGTCTAGAAATTTGAAAAAATCGATTTTTTGCATATTTTCAAAGTTTAGACCTTCAAAAATATGCCCTCCAACGGATTTTTCAAAATTCGAATTATTTTCGGAGATACAGCGGATTTTGTGACGTAGCGTCTAAGCCGGCCGAGTCGAGCGAATCGCACAATGAACGGCAGATGTTACCGGGGACTTGAGGACTCGTTCTTTCCATAAAATCTTTTGTATCCCACACAAACTTTCTTTATTCTATACATATATATATATATATACTTTATACTTCTATAATAAATACCTGGAAATAAATATATATATGTACATCTAGAGTGAGTGAGTAGTAAATACATATTATGATCTAAGTTATTCTGTTGGAATTGTTGCTCAAACTTCAAACGCGATTTTCTCAAAACTACTTTCTTTTGAGATGATCGTCATGATATCTCAAGTTCGACTTAACCGATCACTTTGAAGTTTGATTAGAATTTTGTATTATACATTGGTCTATAGCGCCTGCAACGGATTTTGAAAAATTTAAGTTTGAAGTATTTTTAAAAAAATTGAAAAGGTAAAAAAGAGGTTAAACAATTTTTTTTTTTTATGTTGACGACATTTTGTGAATTATTTTTTTATTTGATTTGGCGTAATCCGATAGCGACATCCTAACTAATGAAGTATTTTTTTAATTTGTTTGTTTTAGGCCAATAAACGGGTTGGAATCATGTCAACCATGGATCACTGTTTTTTATGAAGCCCCCACTCCACCAGCCGGTAATTCCACGATTTTTTAATTTTTTTTGTATTACTTTTTTTATACTTTTCAATGTTTTTCATTTTTTTAATCATAGTTTTAGAAATACCTTAAATTAAGGCGGCTAGACCAGAATACCCCCTTAAACTGGGAAAGAATGTTATCGAGACGCAATAAATCGCTCAAAACCAAATGGTGATGATTTTTTATACCCCAAGTAAGCAACTTTAGGCGTGACACAAGCAACTTCAGTTGGGTAGAGAAACGAAAAGAATGATTTCTATCTAAATAATAAGCAATCACCTATAGAAATCATTCAAATGGAACTACAGACTACAAACAAACTATGCTTGGCATCTAAAAGGCTCTTTACGTTTTCCTAAGCTAAACTCACAAATTGTGTCACACAATCGAAGGCTAAAAATTTTCGGAAATTGAACGTTACTGGTGTAAAAACAAAAACAAAAAAAGAAAATAGGAAAAAAAATCAAAAAAATAATATAAATCAATACTGTTCCGCGAATGGAGCGACTTACAGTTTTAAACCGACTCCGACAGGCAAATGGTTTTTATGAGCAGCTTTTTCACCGCTGAAATATACTTTGAGGTCTGTCATTGCCTGCCGATAGGCGGCCGCTATTAGAAAAAACTTGTTCTATCATTTTGCTTCGAACCTACGCAGTCCTGAATGGTAGTCACGCACCAACCTATTCGGCAATGGCGGCTGTCCAATTGGTGCCCAAAACTAAACCTCGAAGTGTCAATAGGGGCCAATAGCGGACAGTGATCTCACGAAAAATTTTCTGAAAAAGGCAAAAATTAAAAACTATGCTCACTTGCTTTTAAGATTCCACTATGGTCTGAAATTCAAATTTTTTGGCATAAATTAGAAGGAGTGGTACTAGGCCATTGAAATTTCGCATACAGGTTATATAGGACTTAATTAAGAAAAATTCCAAGAATGGATGAAATCGGTCATTCCCCAGGGGTACCTCCCTTGGACCTATAGTAAAAATTTTTGAATTTCAGCTCCAAAAATTGCGATATCTTAACGAAAATTGGTAAATATGTTAGTCTCGTAATACGTATCGACGATACCAAAAATAGTTGAAATCGGCCAGTCCCTAGGAGTACCTCCCTTGGACCTATAGTAAAAATTTGGTTTCATAAAATGAAAAATTTGCATATGATAGGCAAAAGTGGTCAAATGATTTTATTATCCAAATATTTTTACATATGTTTTTACTGAAACAATTATTTTTATAATAGCATTAACTGTACATCTGAAATGAGAGAGAAGTTACAGAATTATTAAATTCACTTGAATATAATATAAAAAGTTATATGTACCAAGCAAATCATTCGAAATCACAGTCTTCCGTATCTAAAACTAAAGCGTTCTCCACAACGCCTGCTTCCGATATATCGGAATTAGAATTTTCCGAATCGTATTCAGATCCCCCTGGCAAGTGGTTGAAAATTTGAAGCTCACTTGAAGGTGCAAGCAATTGTATTACTTCTTCTGGTAGCTTCTCTCTTTTCCGGTATTTTTCTCTAGCGGATAAAGACAAGTTGGAAAGAAGGGGGTCTGAAGAATCCATTGCTCTATTGAAAACATCAGTCATATTATTTTTTCTTGTATGCGATGCGATCTCTCTTGTATAATTTATTTCGAGCTTCTGACGCATTTTCACCAAAACAACCAACAGGAATTACGCAATTAACTTTGTTTTGATTTTTTTGTCGGAACAGTAGTTGCATGAATCAAAAAAGCAACATCGTCATTGTTTTCACAAGAAAGATCACTTGCCAGCTTCCTCTTAAGCCGATCTTTTGCATCTGTATAGCTAACCTTTGGTCGTCCTGCTTTACTTGAACAGGGTTTTTCAAAATCATTCTCAGAAATTTCAATAATAGTTGTTGCGGAAACCCACTGGGGGTATTTCTCTTTAAATCTATTAACCATACGATTACATTTTGATAATTTTTCGCTAACATATGCTAATAAATTTTGTATTTTTTTTCTTATTTCACCTTTTTTCTTTAAACTCAACTCATTAGTATTAATTTTTTTAAAAACCCAGTCCAAAACAACATTAGTTTTGCGATCGCCCTCTATCCAAAATCCAAGCATTTCTTCGTGTTGGAATTTAAAGGTTGCTGAAAATTACAAATATATTTAAATGGGGCAAAAACGGGCAAATGTTACATACATGCTTTTAAAGAACATACCCCAAACTTCCACCGAACATAAAAATCTGGAACAATACGGGACAATACACACAACTTTCACTCCACAGAACACAGGTTAATACGAAATTTTCGGTTAAAAAAGCTATTAAACAAAACTCCATACTATACAGATATGACACAATAAACCATATTTTTTTTCATTAAGTTAAAAAATAGATACCTTTCTTATATTCTTCCATTATAAATTTATTTCTTTTTTGTCTCAATTAATACTGCGTACCTATTTTTTTGAAATAAGAAAAAAAAAATTTGGATTTATGCCAAAATATTTGATGTTCAGACCATTGTGGATTCTAAAGAAATTCTGTATACTTGTTTCATCAGGCACAAGAAAGCAATGAAGTTTATTGCCAGTAATTCGTTATTACAATTGTAGGTCCTACATTACCGGAACGCTGCTTATTTATATTCCACCTAAGGCTTTCACATATGCCAAATGTCTACGAGAAATGTTTTCTGCGATAAATACTACAACAACAACAACATCGTGCGTAGCTATCAGCAGCCAGCAGTCATCACCACCACGGTAAAAGCCGCTAACTCCTTTTAGTCAAATTTAGCAGTAGTGCGAAAAAATATCATCAACTAATAACTACGAACTACCTTCAAAATTCAAAAATAATGTTTTCAAACTCTTTAGAAGTTTCTGGACCTCATCAACACCCAGAATAGGCGTCATACCTGTGGGGAGTACTCCGCAGCAAGGAGCTGAAAACTGAATATAAGCATCGACGACCAGTCAATAAAAGCAATCAAGGAGGGCAACCCACTTACGAAAAGGACGCGCGAATAAAGAAGCTGTGGCTAAAACGAGATCGAGGTTAAAAACAGCCGCAGAACTTGCAGAAGACTCAGCTACAGAAGCTCGCTTGATAGCTTCCTGTGATCAAAATACGACTGACGTAGCGGCAAGGGTATCTGAAGAAGTGGCACAAAAGAAGGTCACTGCAGATGTCAAACTGTTACCTCATGAAAATGAAGAAATCGGCGATGTTGATAGAGAAATATTCTAAATCCATGATGCGAGCATCCCTCATAATAATAAAAATATTCTCTAAAACAAAATACGCCTCGTAGGCGGTGCTCCCTCTACACTTGTTTACATTTGCTTAAATTTTTTTGTTTATTTTTTCTCCTACCAATACTCAAAATTGTGGTTTCGCAAGACAATCGATTTGCAAGGCAGCCACGTGCGCTTAGTTGCTTGCCTTTGGCTTTTCTGTGATACCATCACCAACCCTTGCCAATCAAAAGATTCAAAAAGTTTTTGGTGGGAAATTTGATATACTTTTCCGAATTTCTAAGTACTTCCATTTATATGTTGAGTTGCGTGGGTTACCATTTGGTTTCTCATAAATATAATTTGCAAAATTTAACACCGCTTCTGGGCGATCGGAAAAGCGACGCAGGAGAAGACAATTGACACATCCCAGGGTATTGCTGTGAAGAATTCAGTAGTTAAAGGGGAAATGGAAAAGAGAAGTAGTGCGAATTAACCACGACTCTAAATTCACTAGAGGTAACGCGGTTTGTTCCTAGTATAGTTTTCTGCGGGGCCTTTTACTTACATTTCAGCAAGCTGGCTCGTAACTGCCACAGCGGAAATTGGCGCCACTGACACAGATGTTGTTGCACAGAAGTAAGTAACAAAGCAACAAGAGCAAGAGAAGAGAAATGGCTGCGGCTTTCTGTCGCCAAGTACTCGTAGTCGGGCGATAAAAGTGTATATTTTTTAGAGTTTTAGCGATGGTATTTGTAGCTGCTTGTATATTTACAAGGGCATCGGTGTATTGGTATTTCCTTCTTTTGCTTTTTCTTTTGTTGTTTTGCACTTAATATTTATATACATTTTTTTATTATTTGTAATAATATTTTTTATTATAGAGTTTTATTAAAATATATGTATAAATGTGTATTCCGATTCATATACATATAGATAAATAAATTTAATTTGGGGTTTGCGCTTCGACTTCAGGGCCTTTGTGCCCTCTACTTTCCGCAGTACCACACCCAGTTCCCGTATTAAACTCAGGATAGAGCTGGGTTGAGCTAAGCGTAAGTGACTTTCTTCTGGCTGCAATCGGCCGAGATGTCTCAACCTTCTCCGTGCTATAGTGCCAAACTCAAGAGGAAAGTATATTGGAGTCTCCGAGGATTGGTAGCAGAAACGACACGAGCCAGCGGACCATGTACGAATACTGGACAGGTGAATGCGCAAAATGCAATGGCATGTGAGAATGCCCGTTAGCATTCTCAGTTTATCCTTGGGGAGGGTTATGAGTTTTTTCTTTTTGGCTGTACATCCCAATAAGAATTTCGCCTAGCGCGCTTCTTGGTTTGGTGTCAGTTCATTTACCTTAGTCTTAGCTCTTTACTCTGGCTGGTGTACTCTGGTGTGCTGGCCCATAACAAGGTAGGACTCTAGTCCTATTAATAACGAGGTCACAGCCTCTATTGCCAATGCATCCGCTACTTCGATCCCAATTATACCCCTGAGTTCTGGAATCCAAAGTAGTCGGATGCGATTGTGGAAGTCTTCTTATATCAGATCTCTATGACGCGTACCGCTTCCTCTTTCACAGTTTCAGATTTTCCTTACAAAATACAATAATGGGATATGCACTTGACTACAAAAATTCTTAGTTGACAATGCGAAATAAGCTGGTGAATGATTTTGGTGAATATTCCATTACTGATCCCTTTACAATTTGTGTCGTTTTTCCCCATTCTTTCATAGAAACTCAGCAAAAACTTGAAACTCAGAATACTGAATAGTAGTTTGAACTTCAAGAGCCTATGAAAGATTCTATTCGATGGATGGCAATACGTTTCTGACGTGGAAGGGCAAACGATCATGAATCTTCTGCGAAGGTTTAAACCATTCAAATATATATGCACGCCATAAACATCCATTGTCATACACTATAATTTCTGTTGATTAATTTAAAGTTTGAGTAGAGTTATTTTTAAGTTTTTGTTCGAATTATAGCAACTTATTTTAACTTATCTCGGCAGGCAATGGCAAACCTCCGAGTGTATCCTGCCATGAAAAAGCTCCTCATAAAAAACATCTGCCGTTCGGAGTCGGCTTGAAACTGTAGGTCCCTCCATTTGTGGAACAACATCAAAACGCACACCACAAATAGGAGGAGGAGCTCGGCCAAACACCTAACAGAAGTGTACGCGCCAATTATTTATTTTGTTTTTTTTTTTATTTTAATTATTATATTGTCAAGCAATTCGTTTCTTTATTTTTAAACCAAACATCTCTTCCGGCGAAAAAAAGCAACAGCGCTTACGAGGGCTATGACTTCATTGAATTGCTTACAGAAGCGAAAGGTACAGCAATCGAAAGAGGAAGCTTCCCCCTAAACATCTGATGGCAGTTGGTTCTTAAAGCATGTGTACTTCCACAGACTCGTTATTTATATTTTCCCTGATTTTCATTAAAAATATTTAAAATGAAGAAGTCAATATATTTTTTTCAAAATTGGCACACAGTTTATTTATACATTAAAATAATATACATTTTTTTTATTTATTTTAATCATTTAAAATGGCGGATGTACACCCAATTCTTCCAGGAAGGTCGCACCGGGACCTCTCAATCGGCGGGCATTGTAGCATCGGCGTCAGTGACCTGAATACTAAAAACCTAAATTTTTTTTTTTATTAATGTCAAAATTTCTATATGAATTAAAAAAAATAGAAAAAAAAAATTTGAAGAATAAATACTTAAAAAAAAATTTTTTTGGGGCTAATGTTTCATCTATTTTTGCTTCGAAAAAATTATTTTTTTGAAACATTTTCGAAAACTTGTATTCACATAGAAAGTAATATCATAAATATCAGATGTGTGCAAAATTTCAGGGAGATCGGTCATTAGATTAGATTAGATTTGTGGGGGCTGGACAAGTCCAAGCACTCAGTCAGTAGACCATTGTACTACACCCGGATAGATATCAATAGAAGGAATAGAGATAGGAAAGATAAAAGGTGGATGGTAAAAACGGATAAATTAATTTGAGGTCACTCTTCCCCAAATCTCTTGGATTCATTGATGAACTTTAAGAGATCCGGAAGAGTATGAACTTTGTCCATACTCAGTGTATCGCAACCCAATCTTCAAGTCTGATACTGGAAAATGCAGGACAGCTACAGAGAAAATGCTCCGCAGTGTCGTCATCTTCAAGAAAGGATAGGCATATCGGACTGTCCACGACCGCCATGGTAGCCATATGCTGATCACAGACGTTGTACCCTGTGATTACACCCACCAGTACTCTCAAGTCCTTCCTGCTGAGTTTTAGGAGAAAGGTCGCTGTTTTCCTGTTTGGTTCTTTCACAAAGCACTTGGTTACTCTGCACGAGTTCAACTCAGACCAACGACCTCTGTGGGTAGACCTCAAGAAGTCCTTAATCCATATTTGAATCGATGCAGAATTGACACCTAGAAAGGGTTCAGGGCCAAGTGGCATACTTGCAGAGCCTTCATTTGCCAATTTATCAGCTAACTCGTTCCCTGTAATACCTCAATGTCCAGGCACCTAAATAAGACAAACTTTGTTGTGTTTTGCAACACTGTTCAGTTTTGTCTTACATTCACCGACTAACTTCGAAGAGCAGTGTGGGTTAGCAAGGACTTTCAGTGCAGCTTGGCTGTTACTACAAATTCCAATAACAAAGTCCCCGCCACTTTTTCTCAATTAGCCATTAGGCCACATTCAAGATGGCATAGACTTCCGTAAGGAATACCCTGGTCATCTGTCATGTGGCATAGAAGTACTTAATGTCTTCGTCTAAGTACCATCCAGATCCGCTTCCATCACTGGTTTCGGATCCGTCGGTGTAGAAAGTGTGCTGATATCCCGTTGATAGTTTCTCTAGACTTAACCATTGATCTCTATCTGGGATCACAGCGTCATACTTCCTACCGAAGCTAACGACAGGCACCCGATTGTCCACCGGCGTCGAGAACAGTGTGCACCGCTCCGACAACTGGTGGTATATCTGACAGTGGCCAATGTTTTCTTCATTTCACCAGACTCAGTTTAACTTGAGCCTGTACGCCGCCTTCATTGCTTCCTTTCGAATTTGAAGATCTAGAGGTTGCAAGTTCAGAATGGCACCAGATGTCGTACTCATGGCACCTGTGATACACACACTTCTCTGTAGCCTGCTTTGGGGAGATGGGTCAATAACTTTTCGAGCTATCGTGTACGCCAATTCGAAAAATATAGTTTTGAGAAAAACGCGTCTAAAGTTTGAATACAACGTAACTATACCTCTCCCAGCGCTCGAAAGCAAAGAATAGAGTCGTCACGGTTGGCGATCTATAGAATAAGAAATACTTAAATTTACGTTCTGAAATTTTTTTGTCACATTCTTAAAGGTATAATCCACATTTTAGGAAAAAAAATGTTTTTGAAATTTTACACGTATCTATAGCCATACCCCTTAATAGTCATACCGAGTGTATAGTCGATAAAACTTAATTGGCGACTAACATTTTACGCTCCGACAGTGCCACCTGCTCTATTCAGCGTAAACCAGCGCCGCCTACTGCCTTCAGATGAGTGAAACCAACTTCTTTTTTCAAGGATTTTCTTGGTATTTCTCAACTAATCCCACTAGTACTACCTTTTTTTCGGCACATAAAATTTTATTTCTTTCCTTCTTGGTTTACCATTTAATTTTTATTAAGGAATAACTCACAAAATTTTCTTCTTGACGCTTTTATTTATTTTGCTCTGCGGCGTTTCAAGTTATTTATTGTTATTAAATTAATATTTAATGGACATTGAGAAAACAAAAAAATCTGACCTGATTGCTTGCTGACATTAACAGTAAGTTGTGAAAATGGATTTGAGCGTGTAGGTGTGATTATGTTACATCACTGGATGGCTGCAAGAATGCCATAGCCCACAAAAGGTTCTTTTCACACAACTATGCAGAAATGACCTCCAGCTACTCTTCTTTGGAGTGTAGGAATCCATAGTAACATCTATGAAGAGTAGAAGGTACAAATAGCAGTCGTTCTCTAAACCAAACTTAGACTGTTGCCGATCCATACGGAATCGATTAACAGTTATTCATTGAATTGAACTGTGCCTTTACTTTCACTTAGTAAGTCTTTATGATTATTATTATTGGGCCATAATGCACTGCGATCTCTGCTAAGATATAGTTTGCTTAACTGCAAACCTAAAAGTGTATGCATCTAATCAATTGTAATGCCTGCTCAAGATTTTTGTTCCATATCTCCAATGGATTTAGAGTCGCATGCCCTAAAAGAGCAGTCTTCGACTTGCGTGAGCTGTGCATTCACAGAGGAGATTTTCTGCTAGTTTTAGTTTCTTCAAATGATAGCCATTACACAGACTACACTGTTCCGTATAGTATCCAGTGAGAGTTCATAGACCCTCTCAATCCATGATTAAGAGCCTATTTGCTGCCTTGATGCTCTTGTGGAGGGAAGAATAAACTGTTTAACCTGCCGCTCTCTTAGACTCTCCATCCAGTATTGCGTGAATTCTCTGCCTTGGCGGACTTTCATAAATTCCTTTATATGGACAAAGTGCCCGGGGCCTGCAAGATTTGCATATAGGGGAGAATGGGGAGTTGTGAGACATAGGGAGTTGTGAGACATTGTTACCGTTCGGCATTATTCATTTGTTTACATTCGATTTTAAGTGTCAACAAGTGTTCTCGATGCGATCTCACTTTTCAGCTAGCATTGGTCATATTTTTATACGCATTCGACGCGTCTCTCCAGTTACTATGTTTTGGAACTTCTCGGTAAATTTTTTTCATCATTTGTTTTGCGATACATTCGATCAGTTGTTGAAGCGAATTGCAAATGTTAATATATACAAATTATTAATTGTCCTATTAGCTTTGAATTTACACATTCACTTGGGCATGAACGTTCGATGTGTTTATGACTACGCGGCCATTTATAAAAAAAGCGATTTGGGGAGTTGTAAGACAACAAATGTGGGGAGTTGTGAGACACCGTTTTTCCGACGTTTTAACGCATCTTTCATAAGTACCTCGCAATATTCATGCATGGTTTATATATATATCATGAAATTTTTGGTTAAATTTGAGTTTTTATTGTTTTAAGTTAAGCAGAAACAACTCAATTCATTGCAATGTATGCGATCGAGCTGTGCACCTAAAGTGCGCCAATTTACGAACTGGTTATTATACATGTTCTCACTGCGAATCATCAGATTGATGGCATTGCATTTTTTATACACTTTTTTATAACAATTGTCTTTCTTTTTTATTTTTCATCTTAATAAAGAACTAACAACTAAAATAAGTCATTTTTATTGATTTAAACCATGGTGTCTCACAACTCCCCACATTTTTGTATTTTGTATTATATTTTATATGATTATATACAATTTTAATTTTAAGGAAAATTGTAGTTTTGTTAAATAGGCCATACCAATAGCTTCCAGTATTCATTGACTAAAGATTCCATCGTTGACATATGCAGAATATTAAGATTTTGAGTAAAACGGGTCCAAAAACAAAACCCGTCTCAAAACTCCCCATTCTCCCTTACATAAATTAAAATATCTTGACACCGATGCGAAAGTACTCTGCGACACTATTGCAATACCAAAGCACTCAAAAACAAATTCTCAAATTTTTCACTCCACCCTAATGCGTTTTCTAACATAATTTCAGCGCATCACACCGCCCATAATAACCAAACCAGCAGTAGCCCGCGGCATTAAGAAACAGCAATAACTGTTAACTTCTCTCAAAAGGTTACACTCAATTCAAATAAGCAACTTCAATCCAGATAAAAACCATTTAGTAAATTTAGTACGCCAATCATAAAGTGAAAAAACTATTATCTGCCTCTCACTGGCAAGCCAACACATAAAGTTATGTATAAGTGTGTGTGTGTGCATTTATGTCACTTAAGGAATAGCTTGTAAATTGACTGAGTCGTTATATTTAGGCCGGTGATTTAGCGAGTAAAGAAACTTTTGATCAAACAAGAGTGGGCGACTTGGGCTTCAGTGAGATACGAGTATGAAGCAAGGATGATACATTACAAGGTTTGGCCATACGAAGCAAAATTGTCATGGTAATTTCTGTTGCCTCATCATAGGGGATTCAATAACAGAACTCTACCCGCTCATTTGGGATGTATTTACACACTCGCCCAATCAGTTGTTGCTCAGACGCCAATTAAGCAACATGAACGAAGAATTAGTACCTTTTTCTCTTATATCACCAGCACATCCCAGTTTTGTCGCAAACAAACCGCTGTTACATCTCCTGTTACGTCAGCAAATCAGCAGATTCCTTCAAAATTGCTGAAAGCCGATTAAAGGTCTAATGCTGGAAACATCTCTGCATTCTGTGCATCGCGTGCATGAAGTATTGTGCCGCACAACATATTCCCAGTAGTAACTGTACTGTTACTTACAGTATTGGTCAAAACTAAAGCACCCCCCTAATGGCATTTCAAATAATGTCAAATAACTCAATAAAACAACATCGAATATTACTTACTTTTACACCTTGTTTCTTCCTATTATCTTGGTGATTAATAAACATAACAAAAAATGTTCAACATTTCTTATATTAAACATTAAATTAAAAAATATTAATATTAATCAAAACTTGTCTGGGCAAAACTAAAGCACCCCCCATTAAAAGCGAAAATAATTGTTTTTATTCTTCAGTATTTTGTACTAAACCCATTATTTTTGATAACTTCAGAACATCTTTTTGGCATAGAAGATATTAGGTTACTAATAATTTCCGGAGAAATGTTGTACCAGGCTTCTTTAACCGCTTCAAACAGGGCTTCCTTTGTGCTGCAATTTTCCCTATTAATTTTCGAATTTACAATCTCCCACAAATTCTCCATGGGATTGAGATTGGGAGATTGAGCTGGCCAGTCTAAGACCTCTATAGCATTTTGCTGTAACCACGTTTTACAGAGCCTAGAGGTATGCTTCGGATCATTATCCTGCTGGAACCTCCATCTCAGTGGCATTTCCTCCTCAGCGTGTGGTAGCATTACATCTTTAAGGATGTTTGTGTACATGAAACGGTCCATGATTCCCTCTATTCGATGAATAGGCCCGGTACCCAGGCCAGAAAAAACAACCCCAGACCAAAATGTTCCCCCTACCATACTTGGTAGTTCCGATACAATACTTCGGATTTAGTCGCTGTTGCTTTGGCCTTCTTACTCGCCTTATTCCATCTGAATGTTTCAAATTATATTTGGATTCATCAGAGAATAATACAATTTTCCATTTTTGAACTGTCCAATTAATATGCAAACTCGCAAACTCGAGTCTCGCTTTTTTGTTTTTGGCGGAAATAAATGGCTTTCTAGCAGGTCGTCGACTGAAAAGTCCGGCCTCCACTGCTCGTCTTCTGATCGTTCTAGAACTTACCGGCAAACTTAAATCAAGTTTTATTTGTTCAGAAGAGACTGTGGGATCACTCTGAATTTTTCTTTTAATCGTGGAGTCGTCTTGTCGTGTAGTCTTTCGTGGCCTTCCTCCACTATGGATTTTAGAAATAGAACCCGTTTGTTCAAATTTTTTTATAAGTCGCGATATTATATTAGAATTCTATTTATTGAATATTTCTCACTAATTTTGTGTCGCGATAAACCTATTTGCCAATCACTTATTGTTTTATTTTTCAATTCGTTTGAATACGCATTTCTGGTCATATTTGCTGATTTCCCGTATGAAATGTTTTGTCCTACTAAATCCGCACGTGTTTTACACAAATTATTCTAACGAACTTTGACTCAGCTTTAAATACCGTTAGGAAGAGAAATTAACTTAAAAACAACAAAACAAAGCCGTAGTTAAAAAAAAAATGTGGGTGCTTTAGTTTTGACCATTCAGTTTTTAAATAATATGAACACTTCAATTTTTTTTTCAGTATAACCAAAACGCTGTATATTTGGTATTATATTTTATAAATACTTAAGTAACAAGGAAACACATGACAGACCTATGTATATGCCATATTTCAAGATGTTTGATTGCGAGATTTAGCATTATTTGAAATGCCATTAGGGGGGTGCTTTAGTTTTGGCAAACACTGTATATTTTACACAATTTCGCCACACGTTCAATGGACCTCATTGCTTGACACTCAGTTCTGAACATTTTACGAATTACACAAGTTTACATGAAAAATTAAACTCGATAAACATATCATTTTGGGTCGCTATACATTCGGTGAAGGTTCATCATTTCAAAGAAGGAATTTCCAAACTTTCTCGAAAACATATTATTTGAGTATTTTTACGCTTAACGGTATATATATTGTAATATCTTTTGATCAGATCATGCTTGGGAGTTAATCTGACTGTTAATGGAAAAGTATTATTAGTTTAATAAGGATTCCGTTTATTTTAAGTTGACAATAGATGAAAATCGAAAATGTTGAAACTCCAAACATTTTCGCTAATTCAAATTTTAAGGTTAACAAAAATTTATTTCCAATATTTTTGAAATTTAATTAGAAATATAGATTACACAGGTCTGCAAAAAAATGGGTTCGGAATGTTCCATAAAGTGTAGTGTCATTTCCGAAGTAATTTGCGTAGAATCCGAATCCGGGGTTTAAAAACGCTGTTTTTGCCCATTTTTGAAGTTATGTAGGTACGAAGATTTTGCTCTTCATAAAAAAATAGACACGGTATTTTAAATTATAAGTCTTCCTCTTTTAAACCCCGTTGAGTTTCCTCAAATATCTTAAGTTTTCACTGAGATATCGCATTTTGAAGTCTTCATGCTGCGATGGTTCAGGTAGGAATGTCATCAGATGGGGTTGGAAATTTAATCTTCATCAAGAAACAATGAACAAATATAGGGAATATGATATATATATATATAATATAATGAATATTTTTTCAAACTTTTTTTTTATTTTGAAGATTGAACATTGTCATTTACAAATGATTGTCACGACTGGCTTTACAGTAGGCCATTCGATCAACCGAATTTTTAGGCACTTTTTCGATTGTTTGGGCTCCAATTTCATGAATGGCAACTTCGATTTCCTGTTTTAAAGCATCAATCGTCTCTGAATGGTTCGCATAGTATTTATCCTTAACGGCTTCCCACAAAAAATAGTCCAACGGGCTTAAATCACAGCTCCGAGGCGGCCAATTGATATCGGAATTTCGGCTGATTATTCGGTTTTCAAAAACGGTAGCCAAAAGTTCGAGTGTAACTTTGGCAGTGTGACAGGTTGTACCGTCCTGTTAAACCAAATATTTTCATCACGAGTCAGACTCGTTAAAGCACGGCAAGGGGTTAAGAAAGCCTCTATCTTCCGATATGTCACATGACAATTTTGCGTAATCGATTGACGCACAGCATCGATTGTTTTTAACTCAACAACCGTTTTTGGGCGGCCTTCACGAAACGCAACCTGCAGACATCTACGGCCACGTTGGAACTCGTTGTAATAGTGTTTCATAGTGCTTCAATGAAGAAAAAGTCTAGCACCGTCAAGGTGCGTGATGGACGGAAGTGATGCTTGGAAATTGTAAGTAAATTAGAACTACTGAACATTTTATGCTTCAGAATCAAGTTTTCATTCAAAATATATTCGTATCAATTTTTTTTTTCAAGTCTTAAATAACACTTGTAGTTCTATGAATCCACATAGCATCTCATTAGCAAGTGAAAAGATTTTATTTTCCATTACGCAGCTTGCAGCTGTTTCGAACGTTCTAAGTTAATATTTTATTAACAGCTGAGTAAATTACAAATTCGCTTTAAGTTGCATAATTTTAATTAAAAATCTAGTCATGAAAGTTTTTTTCACTCAACTTTAGTTTTCTGAATAGATGAACAACTTTTTCCTCTCTTTTGGCTGAACAAAGCACACAAGAAAAAAAAAATAGAGTAAATGTATTCAAATTCACTTTGTGCTAAGTTCCTCTTTAAATAATAAAAATGTACTTTTTTTACACTTCATGCTCTCTTTATTTTGGTGGATGGTGCATGAATATGTATGAGTTAATGGAGGCCACGAGCTGACCCGTGCGCATATGCAAATTAGTTCTAACAATATAATTGCACTTACTCCATACGAGTACTTATGTACAGTAGAAACCACTTAACAGCAACCCCAAAAACGCAAAAAAGTGTGTCCAATTATTCAGGGTAAATGGGAAAAATGTGGCGTAAAATGCAGAGTAAATTTGCGTATATTTTAAATTAGTTTTTTCTTTGCTTTTATGCACAACTGCAGCTTGCTTAAGCGCGGCTGCATTCAACTACTAAAAAATTTGCAATCTTTTTGGATGGCGTTCAGCAACAAGTTTTTGCAAGCAAAATTTATTTAGTTATAAACTAGAAAATATAAAAATTTCCTCACAGACTATTTTGATTTTATTTTTCTTTTATTTTATTTTAACAATCTGCAGTACAAAGCACCTTACAGACCAGATCAAAATGCAAAGAAAAACAAACCAAATTAGGTAACTAAAATATTAGCAGTAGAAATACAATATTCAGCATCTAAATGTAAGATTTTCACAAAATTAGATCTGAGTTGTTGTGCTTAACGACTCACCAGAGGAGCTGGAGATGCAGGCTCTTGGCAAGGTAATTGCTTACGCGAATGTCGTGGCACTTATTGTCAGGGGGAAATTTTTAGATACTTTGATGTCGGTCTCTCGGTAAATCCTCTGACTTCTAGCGCTCCATTGGTGCTGTCTAACAAGGGAAAGTACCTGGGGCTCATCCTACACAGAGGGCTAACATGGAAACCCAACATTGAGGAGAGAATTACGAAAGCAACAGACGCCGTGTGTGGTTGTGGGCGCACAAACGGCAAAAGATGGCGCCTCACGCCTAAAGTTAGATTTTGGCTATATAACACAATTGATAAACCAATTTTGTTGTACGGACTCCTTGTCTGGTGAAACTCGCAGGAAAGGAAGACATCTGCTAAGAATTTGGACCTTCTTAGAGGAAGTAGAGGGTCCAAAGGTCTGCCCTCATTTAAATCTACGGATGGCTGGAAGCTGGACGGAAGAGTTGGTGGGGAAGTATTCTGCGAGGAGCACCCCATCAAGCTCAAATGTAGGCTTCCAGACTACTGTAATGTTTCCCAAGCAGAGTTAGCCGAAATTAAGAAAGCGGTGAATTGGTTGCTCACTTCTGTAATTTCTGTAAAGGACGTAAGTATCTACTCTGACAATCAAGCGGCAATTAGAGCCTGAGGCTCGTTGTTTGTGCATTCGAAATTAATCGGGAAATGCCGGACTTCTTCCTTGACTGATTTGATATTAGGCTCATCTGGGTTCCTCGTCAAAGCGGCATAGAGGGAAACTACTGGGCTGAAGACCTGGCTAGACAGGGAACCCTAGGAACGATTTCATCGCAAAACGGAAAAAGACGATTGAGGTTCCCTTGAAAACCTATGGTTTGTGGTCTACTCCTGGAAGGATGGGATTCGCGTCAACTCAGCGAGCGCTGGGCTAGTGCGTAAGCGTGCAATGTTGCGAGATCCTTCGGTTCACCTGTAAATAGAGGGCTCTCGAAAGAACTTCTAAAGCTAACAAAGCCGCAGCTCCCGAATTTCGTAGGTACCCTTACCGGACATTCTCAGCTAGGTGTCCATGCAGTGACATTTGGGCTTGCTTTTTCTGGTATATCATCACGCCAAATCTCCTCATTAAAAACCATTTGCCGATCGAAGGTGGCTTCAAACTGTAGATTCGTTCATTTTCGGAAAAGCATTAAGATGCATACCACGAATAGAAGAAGGAGCTACAGCAAATACGCAAAAAAGGAATGTGGAACCAACCACAAAAACAACATAACGTGGTCTCGACAAATATGACTTCATGCAAGACAATAAATTGGGATTAACGACAAGATCAGCTAGTTTAGACACTAAGGGCGAGTGGTTTACTTTGCTAAGAGCCTTCGAAAAATCAATATAGATGTATCGGATTGAGCTCGATAAATAAAGGCAGAAAAACAAAATTCGGAAAAAAGCGTAATATTCTCTAGTTTGATCTTCCAGGCGTAAAGCCATGCTGATTAGAAGAAATTAAACTTTTCAAACTGAAGGCTGCACCCGTCAATGCTGATGCATTGGCGAACACAATGGAAGCTGTGGAGTTGGATGCAGAGTACGAAAGCACTCCATGCAACCCTAACCCGATAGCCAGTACATTAAGTGTATCCAGGCAATTCTCCATCACGCTAAGGCCGCATCGGTCGAACTTAGCATGAGGTTTGCCGGGGAAACTACAACTTAGGGTTTATACAGGAGCCTTGGTTAACCAGAGGCCATATCAATGGCTCACAGTATAAGACACAAAGGTGATCCAGTACGTGGGCATAGTCAATCCAAGGGCTGTGCTTATCATAGACACCAACATTCAGCATGTGCCATTTAATGAATATATGGATGGCCACACGGCAACGGTACTAGTCGAAACGGACTTTGATGGAAAGAAGGAAGAAGTCGTTATTGCCTCAGCTTATTTCCCAGGGGACGCCAAAGTAGTACCACCGCCAAATGTCATAGTCTTAGTGAATTACTGTAAGACACACAACAAGATATTAATCATTGGGTGGGGGGAGTACAGACACAAATAAAAGAGGTGAATCACTTCTAGAGTTGTTAATCCAAACAAATCTAGCTATTATAAACAAGTGCAAGAAACCGCCCTGTGCAAACGCTGTACAACGAGAGGTTCTTGACTTGACACTCACAACCAACCACTCACTTATCATGATCAACAACTGAAGTGCCTTCGCTGAGGACTCAACATCTGATCTGAAAATCTGAATATGTTTATTATTTTTAAAATCAAAGGGCCAGTTAAAAGCGCAATGCTGTACAGAAGTCCCAAGGCTACCAACTGGAGCAAATACTCAAAAAATATTTTTTCTTTAACTATAAATTCGAACAACTACGGAATTGTAAAATGTTTGAAGATAGGTAAGTAGTTGACGATATTTTTATGATACAGGTTGTTTTCCAAAGTTTGAACTCATAGTACTCCGATGCAATCATAATAACTGAGGCAAAATATTTTGCGTGCCACATAAATAATTTTTGATTTTGAAGACAGTACCACAATTCTTTCTGAGTAACAGCCCTACTCTTAGCTCTTTGCGGAGAGAATACAGAAAGTTACGAATACACATCATGGCAAAAATATTTCAAAGGCAAACTCTTTAGTAGACCGTTATTCGGCTCTGAGAGAATTTGACAGAATCAGCTGATGGGATGACAACCAATGAAACTTCATTGCCATCTGAACAATGATTGATTGGACAAGTGTGCGAATATGTGTGAAACGATTGAGCATACTTCGGCTGCCGAATCCCCAAATGATGTGGCAGCCAAAGTTCCCCTCACAGTTTTCTTTCTCACCATAGCTAAATAGCAAACCTGGTAATATCGGTCAGTCCATAAGTTCGTGCGTATTTTACACATAATTTCACTTTTGTAAGATTTTTGCATACAAACAATTATTCGCGGAATAGGTATAACGGAACCATTTATATTTTCTTTGATATATTGTGCATTCAGCAAGTGATTTTAATCGCGGATAGAAGCACGTGTTGTTAAAAAATAAAAAGAAATCTTGGAACGCGTATAAGAGGCATATTTTGTATTTTTTTTATAAAAGTGTTAAAAATGCAACAACTGCTGCTGCAGAAATAAACACTGTCCACGAAGAGGATACCGTGAATATAAGGACTGCGCAGAAGTGGTTCTCAAAATTCCGAAGTGGTAGCTGCGACGTGGAGGACGCCCCGCGCGCTGGTCGTCCTGAAGTCTTTAACTTCGACGCCTTGCTCGAACTCGTGGAAACTGAGCCAAATTTGACAGTCGATATGACAGCTCAGAGGTTAAATTCATCGCATGGAACAGTTCACAGGCACGTGGTTCAGTTCGGAAAGGTTTCAAAGCTGGGAAAATGAGTTCCGCATAGACTTTCCGTCGCCAACCTTCAGCAGAGAGTGAATGTGTGTTCTCAGCTGCTGCAACGGCTTGAAAATGAAAGTTTTTTGAACCGCGTCGTTACTGGAACGGAAAAATGGTTCATTTACAATAATCCTGTTCGCAAACGCCAATGGCTAGATAAAGATGAAACACCAGAACCGACCCCTATAGATGGCCTTCACCCAAAGAAGATTATCTGTCTATTTGGTGGGATATGGCCGGTATTGTTTATTATGAAATTCAGGAACCAAACCAGACGACAACTGCTGATTATTATTCCCATCAGCTATAAAACCACCTTTAAAAAACCCACGAACTTATGGACTGACCTGATATATCATTTCAGTGGATTTGGCTGAAACAGATGGTGAGGTGACATAATTGCTATTCTCTTCTTCAGCGCTCTCCCACAGCTCATCGAAAGTTTCAAAGTTGCACCGTCTTGGGCGCGAAATTAATGACCCAATTTTGTGTTTGAATCATTTTTAAAATTAATTTCAATTTTAATACAAAAAATTTTGAGTGATGGAAATCTTTATTTTAGTCATTACGCACTCCATTTCTTGTCTGTTTACATACTGCACTAGTCAAGTTAACAAATTCCAAATATGATTGACGTGCGGTGCCATTAAATAATAAATTCTCATAAAATTATAAATCTTCCGATAGGGTGATTAATTTGCTGTTACGATGATTAATAGTTGAATGTCATCATATTTTTTTTATCTTTTTGTAATTTCATTTTTAAAACTTTCTCTCAAAGAAAAAAGAAAAGGTAATCAACTTCACCTCTTCGAGTTGAAAAGATCTTTGCTGTAAAAAGTACAACCGCTTCTTCTTCTTCTTCTTATGCAAATAAGTAAAAGGAAACATAAAAATTCTCTTGTTATGATTCGTGTGAAAAAAAAAAATGAAAATGCAAAGAAAGGAAGAGTAAATGGAAAAGAAAACTTTTGATTGTTAAGATATTCAAATTACAGAATTATATCTTTGCAAAAGCGAAAATGTTGCATAAATGCACTTCTGGATCTCTGAAGCATTATTCGTTCTACATCCTCTTCTACAGCCTCGCATGAAAGTAATATAATATTTTACTTTACTATTGTTTTTTTTTTTTTTGCTTTATTTTTAATTGGAATGATTTCGCTTGTGACCGGCTTTTATTGTGTCTCAGAGGAAACGGATTGATCCTTTGACGTCTGAATTTTTCCGGTGAGGTTTCCTCGGCCTTTGTGTAGCCTTCGTTTGCCACTGTCTTCTGTATGCACTGCTATCTGGCTGTTATGTACTGAAAGGAAATCTTTCGCAAAGAGGCTGCGGTGCAAGGGATAATCGCGGTTATGGGTAGAACAACGGAGCGATTCCATGTTAAGGTTCCAAATATTTTGGACATTGCTAAGCATTTTTTTTTTTTTGAAAATTAGTTTATTTGATTATATTTATTGACTTGAGTATAAGAAGTAGTAAACTTAAAGAAATTTTCAAAAAATTGTATAATTTTGTTACTTATTGAAGGGGGGAATTATGACATAAGGATTTTTTTTGCCTTTTACCGTAGTTCAATATTAAACAATGAAAATGGTTATAAATTCATCCCCTTTCGGAGAAAGTAGTAAAAAATTGATACAAAAATTTCGATAACCTAAATCTTAAAAACTATAAAACTCCCACAAAAAATATTTTTTCTTATTCTCAGAAGACCTATGTTAATCCATACACGAATTTTGGATATTGCCTTTGACATATCGCCCCAAGCCCAATGAATTGTTTTGGTTTAGTCTTTCAGCTTTTTGATCTGATTCTCAGAAAGCAATTCACTGGCGTGGGATTTGAATTTGTCCAGCTTAACTAGTCCTTCCTTAAGATGGGCCGATTATTTCTTCAGGCGAAATTCTAGACAATTGGTATGTGATCTAAATCAAAATTCGTTTAAATAAAACTACACTTTTTAAATAAAAAATGGTTTACTCTGTTTGCATAGAATCGTCAGCCTAATGATGGCCCGCCTCGTGCACGTTCCAGCAATCCAGCAATGGAAAATTTCGATAGTCTTCGGAAGAGCATCACTAGACAACTTCGCTTTGTTCCGATCTCGATATCCGTTGCAGCCGAAAACCGATACATTAGGCCGGGTCGATTTGTGGGGAGGCAAAAAAATCGCCCATTGCTCTGTGAAAATCATATTCTAGGGATCAAAATAAGGAACTTTGCCGAAGGAACCATACCTCTAAAACGAAGTCTGATGTCCCCCAATTTGGGTCGAACTTTTTAGTTTCTTTTCTCATGTAAAGGCCAAACATGATGATATTTTGAAATGATTGTATGGGGAACCCCCCAGGGGAGTTCCAGGGGGTGTGCCACTGGCATGGGTGGATGGGCCGTCCAAAATTAGTGGGGATCGGTCATACATTTGGACTCGATTGGAGATCTCTAAATGGGTCAAAGTGGGATTTTTCGTTCGACCCAAATTGGGGGACATCAGAATTCGTTTTAGAGGTATGGTTCCTTCGGCAAAGTTTCTTATTTTGATCCCTAGAATACGATTTTCACAGGGCAATGAGCGATTTTTAAATCGACCCGCCCTACGATACATGCTAACTTTTTCGTCTGCTTGCAAAGGTTTCACCATTTTACCCAATCTTTTCTTTTCATTTCGTCTGAAAAAACTTTGGTACTTCAACAAACTTAACGGCTTGTTTTGCCGACCTGTTATAGCACAACAAAAACAGTATTGCCTGCTAACTTTTTTAACAAACTTTTCATTTCTATGCTTTTGGGTACTTTTCCTTTAATATTTGTAGCAGTGCATATAGACAGGGACTAGTGCATATAGACAGGCCAAGGAAACCAAAAGAGCATCAAGAATTTATTAAGTTGCTCAAGATGGTCGACACAGGGTGAAGATCCGGCATCTTACAACACCTTAAACTATTGCTTTGTGATTTTGAATATTTAAAAAAATGCCTCGTATTTATTTTTTAAAATAAAAAAAATTACAAAAAAAATTTGTTTAATTGCATTCTAAATTTATTTTTTTGTAAAAATGTTTAAAAAAAATTTTTGTAATTATCTATTGTTTTAATAGCTATGACTATGCTCAGTAATCATACCGTTGGTAAAAAATAATTGTTTTTTGGCCATACGAAGTTCGTTGAAAAAGTTGTCAGATTTCAAAAAATGGTCTTCACATAGACAATGGTCACAGATATAGGCGGTTCTACTAAACCGATTTTGATGAAATAAAATTTAAATGTCGCAGAATTGATGTCATTATCGTGTAAACTACGGTTATTTCCAAAAAAAAATTTAGTATTTTTATTCGGAACTTTAAAGTGAAAAAAAGGTTAAAAACTGGGTTTTCATATTTGAACGTCCGCCATTTTGTGATATTTGTTTTTTTAGGATCGCAATTCAAACGGTAACGACATTCACACTGAACTGGAACCTTTGTGTCTTTTTGATTTCAGACACCTGTGAGTCCAAGAATCCGTGTCGCCAGCGACATACTTTTTTTGGAGGAGCATATTTTGAAAGCTCACAAATTTTTTAACGAAGCTCGTAGGGGCAAAAAAAAGTTTATTTTTAAACAATAAACCAAAAATATAATACTGAAAACGATAATAAAAAATCTTTTTTTCCTTTCCGTCTTACACGATTTTAAAGAAACATCCAAAAACACCATTTCAAATGAAACGAGGACCTTAATGCACGTATGATTAAGGTCCTCGTTTCATAGGTATAAGAACACCTGATGCTAAACTTTCCCGTGGCATACGTTCCTGGTCTGCAGCGTGTCGGGCTCAGCCCTAAGTAATCTCAACTTATTTCAGCAAAAGTCTTGCAAAAGGTTTTAATGCCTGATTTATTGCTAACTTTTCAAATCACTTAGCGGCTATCAACACTTGGGTGGAACTCAACAAGAACTTTATGGGTATCTATTCAGTATGAATGTGATGAACCGATTCAGTTTAGGGTGATAATTGGAAGTTTATACAATGGAAAATTTCCAACAAACTTAAAGTCATAAACATGTCTTTACGTAATATTACTAAAGGAATTTGAAGAGTAAAAAAACGCAACTTCACCAGGACTTTCAGTAATTATTATTCATTAAAATTCATTTATTACAATTCAAGTATTTAAGTTTATATCAAAAACAACCAAAAAACAAAAACTCTTCTCTTACCTGTACTGTGAAATTAACATAAAATAAATACACACATTTGCATCTGTATTACCTGGCCATAGATTCCAATACATTACCGTTTCTTGCTGAAAGGCGTGAATGGCTACAGAATTCAATGTTTGCCTCCGTATTTACGAAAGTGTTCGTGGGCGGCCATGATTATGTGACTACTAGAACCACTTTGAATATTTTTCACGTTTTTAGTGCGTCATTACCTGTTGATTATCAATGGAACGTGATGTCGACTCGCTGATTATGCAAATGTAAAGTACATAAAAATAATTATGTATAAGTACACACATACATGTGTAAATCCCACACGCTTTCGTGTTCCTGATGTTTCCTGTCAATAGACTTAATGTATTCACATTGTGTTATTTTTTTTCAATAAAATCATTTTTATGAAATGACTGTAACAGTTGACAATGGAAATGAAGTCAAGCGAAAAATGTGTACTTGAAATTTATTTATGTTTATGAATCCCGATTTCCGGAAAGCGTTCATATCTATGTACTTACTATGCAATTTGCACTACTTCTGTACTAAATGGTTAGAAGCAAGCCGAATCTACATTCTGTCAAAAAAGTACCGTGAATTCCTTAACAAAACGTAAAATAAATGTTTAATCATCAAAATTTATTTTTTCGCCTTCAAAATAGACTCCATTTGAAGCAATACACATCTGCCAATGAATAGTCCAGTCATCAAAGCACTTTTTAATTGCGTTTGAAGAGATCTTCTTCTGCTCCTTCAGCGAATTCTTCTTAATGGCTTCTATCGACTCAAGTCACATCGGGCTCAATCCGGTGAATATGGTGGTTGTTTAATGATGTTTGTCTAGTTTTTTTCAAGAAAGTGTTCCCAATATGAGCCTTGTGAGACTGTACGTTATCATGGTGAAAGATCCATGAGTTTTCTTTTCACAAATTGGGCCGTTTTCTAAACACCTTCTCTCTCAAACGTCGCATAACTTCCAAATAATAATCCTTATTTACCGTAGAACTTTAAATAGCATTTCTTATCCCTAAAAATTAAAAAAAGTAACAACAATTTTAAAAAGAACCGGAAACATATCATTTTGAAATACTCTATACCAATACCCTTAACATTAAATATTTTAACAAAAAAAAATTTGGTAATGGTATAAAACATTAAATCAAAAATGTAAAGTATTTCAAAAATAACAAAAAAAATTTAACAACTTGAAGCAAGAAAAATTTACTTTTATCCAAAAAAAATTTGTTATGTATTTTTTTTCTTACAAAATTAAATTTAAGTGACCAACAGAACTGAAGACATTTCAGACATAACAACAAAAAATTTTCGCCGGGCAGCGGGAAAAGGACAAAAAAAAATTTCCCAAAACTTTTGAACAAAATAAATTAAACTTTATCAAAAAAAAATTTGTCAAAACATTTTGAACAAAAAAAATTTTTTTTTGTACACAAAAAAATTAGAAAAAAACTTTTTATTAAGTATTTTTTATCCTAAAAAATTAAAATTAAAAATTAAAAAAAAAAAAAAATTAACAGGGTCTAACAGAATGCGGCCTCGGTAGTCTAGCGTAAGTGCACTAGCCTGCCATCCCAGAGGTTGTGGGTTGGAGCCCCTTGTAAAGCACGGTCCTTCCACTTTTCCAAATTTACCTACTTTCTCTGTTTCTAAAAACAGAAAAAAAACGATCGTCCAATTGCATTCCTCAACCCCAAAAACCATCCTTACTCCCGCACAATAGTCTACGCATTATTTCCATTGTGGCTGGTAAAACAAAGAAAACAACACAGTTACAGATTGTATCAGTGGCGCCAGCAAGAGGAAGCGAGCAACCGCGGTAATAGCGCAGACACACCAAATTTAGCGAAGTCCTCAACCATCTGTGCGATTCTTCAGCCAGAAAAATGCGAGACACAGATGGCGCTCCAAGCAGTAAGAAGGCATTCCCAACCAACGCAAGACTGAGTTTTGTCGAGGCCCTATGCTCCCGAGAGGAGTGAACAAAGAAAAAAAAACAGAACCGAAGTTACTTCAGAAATGATCAACAAAATGTTAATATTAAAATATTATCTTTTCTCAAATTTTTGTTTTTTAAGTATTTTTTTGTCCCAAAAAATTAAATTTCATAAATAAAAAAGTTTTCCCCAAACATTCTGAACAAAAAAAAATAAATTTTTGTCAAAAAAATATTTATTAAAGCACTTTTTATCATAAACAATTTAAAAGTGTCTAAAATACTCGAATATATTTCAAAGATAACAAAAAATTGTTCAAAATTTTTTCCCAATAATTTTTTTAAATTCTTTATTATTCTAAAAAATTAAAAAGCATTCTAATATTGTAATAAAGAACCGAAAATACTTCAAATCTCAAAATTTATTGTTTTTGCTATGTTCTTTCAGCTCACTTTTTGATATAGGTATATATATATATAATTGGCGCGTATACCCTTTCTGGGTGTTTGGCCGAGCTCCTCCTTCTATTTGTGGTGTGCGTCTTGATGTTGTTCCACAATTGGGCCAACAGTTTCAAGCCGACTCCCAACGACAGTTTTTTTATATAAGGAGCTTTTTCATGGCAGAAATACACTCGGAGGTTTGCCATTGCCTGCCGAGAGGCGACCGCTATTAGAAAAAACATTTTATTTATTTTGGTGTTTAACCGAGATTCGAACCTATGCTCTCTTTGAATTCCGAATGGTAGTCACGCACCATCCCATTCAGCTACGGCAACCACTTTTTGTTATAAAGCCTATAAATATTTAATCCGATTCTGAGCAGAGTTGATGGCGATACACAAACTAATTGAAATTTTTTTTATTATTTTGTATTATTTAATTGTATTGTAAATTTATTATTTGAAATCGTACTCTTGGCCGGTTGGTCGTTTCCAGAATGATATGGATTTGTGTTCGGCAATGGATTGTCAGCCTTCTAAAAAACTGTGTTCGTACTGTTTCTGTTAGTTATAAAACTTGTTAAAAAACACCGAAAATGGTAAAAATATTAAATTTATATTTACTTGGCTCAAAGCAAAAAACCATAAAGAAAATAAAAATCACACTTCCGATTTGAAGAAATTTGCGCCCCCTATGTTGAACGACGCCATTTGGCCAACTACAAATTTTCACACCCCCAAACTTATGCGCAGAGAAAAATGAACAGTTACTAAATACAGTTTGTATTGTATATTTCATCATTTGGAATTTAAGTACTATTGTAAAAGTGTTTTGCAACCTAAAATAAGTTTTCGTTCCACTTAAATTATCCTTTTCCAGTTTCGATGTCTTCACTTTCGACTTTTTCGCATTACTTTACACATAAATTTTTAACCAACTTTCTCAACAAACTTTACTAGTTACTTCGTTTATCTGACAGTTGTGTCCACATTCTGTGGCTCATTGGACCATCGCCACCCACTGGAGAAAAAAAGAATTTATTATCATTTTAGTTCACTGCAGTTTTCAGACATTGGGCTTTTTCTTGTCAACATTCCTTTTCTTTTTTTTTTTGTTGTTACTGCATAAAAAATTACAAACTTTCATGAACTACTAAAATCCATCAGAAGCAAAATCGCAAGAGTGTACGTATGTAATAAATGACCACAATGTTTGATATTCTTGCATTCCCTCGAGTGTAAGTCTGCGGAGCAAATGTAGTGCGCATAGAAGTTATTTTTTGTACTATACTTACATATACATATATGCATGTTGGAATGTGTTAGTGGCCAAGTGGGTCAGTTGTTAGGGTTAATTTGTTAAATCATCAAGTGGCGGTTTCTTTATCGAAGTATTTCGATATGATTGAAATCGGGCGCGTAACAATAAAAAGTCTGGGGTATACAAGAAATTCTTACAAAATAGGAAATACTTAATGACTTTGAATGTAGAACTTCAGTCATGATACATTTTTGATATGTTTCTACGCATGAGTGGCTGTCAGACATGCCTGTCAAATAGACGCTGTCAATTTTTTGCTTCATATGGAGTTTATACAGTTGCGGACAAGCAGGCAAACACTGGTAGAAAGCAGCTATTTTTTTATTGAAAAACTTCTGAATAGTTCCAAACAACAATTGTTCTTATGATGCATCATATACTTAAGTCGGTGTACTGGATCTCGAACAGAAAAGTTACACTGTGCGACAGTTTTATGGTAACTCAATCCTGTCTGGACTTTGTTAACATTTTCTCAAGGTATGACATCCCCCAACGTTGGTAACATGGAGGTTTTGCCTGAGAAAACCGCTAATAAAATTGTCTAAAGCATACTTTTCTTGAAAACTTCAATCCTCTAAAGACTGCCACCAGATGACTTCATTTTTTTTTTTAACTCGTTATATATATTTTTTTTTTTTGGTGGGTGAGGTTCCAAATGCCTTCAGACTTACAGCGACCGTCGCCTACTGCGTCGTGTGGTGTGGCCACTAAACCGATCGCTCCTCTCCTTCTGGGGAGACACCCTTCCCGGAACTGCTTTCTATATTACTTCAGTAGCGCCCAGAACGGCATCCTTAAAGGACCAATTCTATTCACCCACGTCTGGGCCCACCTTATTTGTAGCCAGCTTTCATGCTATAGGCTCGTCTTCTTGTGTCTCTATCTGTGCGGCTTCGCTTTGTTGCACTGGGTCGAGGTCAAACTTTTTTTTTCGTAGTACGTTCTCGATGTATTTCTTTACCGCGTTCCAGTTGGCCCCGCGTTCGAGCACTTTGCTGATTATGTTGCTCGGTGCGATGTCGCCGCTCTGCTCCCTCAGAGCATTTCTTTCCGCGAGCCATCTGTCACAACTAAAAAACGTGTGTTCAGTGTCATCGCTCGGTTTTGCTACCGCAGCATGGTTTGGCGTCCCCGTTCTGGGAAGCTGGTGATGACGTGGAGTCCCACGCATCCATTTGTTACATAAATTTGTCAATTTTCAATATTTTTTAATAAAAATTTACATCAATATAGTTTAATATATATATAATAAGTTGCCTTTTGTCCGATTCAATCAGCATGACCTCTTTCATGCTGAAAAGTCTCGAAAGACTGGTGGAACTGCGCATACGTCAGAAGTCGCTGAAGGCTCACCCTCTGTCTCTATTTCAGCATGCCTATCAGAGTGGAAAATCCTGCGAGTCGGCACTGCAAAACCTTGTTGCTAGGGTAGAGCTGGCCATCGACAGGAGGGACTACGCTATGGGTATCTTTTTAGACATAGAGGGGGCGTTTGATAATGCCACTTTTGATAGTATGTGTAACTCTGCTAGTAGGCACGGCGTAGACCGGGTGCTAGTAAATTGGATTCGTTCGATGCTGGCCCAAAGAATCGTTTCGGTGCGAGCAGAGGAAGATCTGCTGGTGTCATCTGGGGTTAACAGAGGCTGCCCCCAAGGCGGTGTGCTGTCTCCATTACTCTTGTGCATGGTAATCGATCCTCTACTCACCACCTTAAACGATTCGGGAGTCTACGCACAAGCATATGCGGACGATGTTGCTTGTTTGGTAACAGGCTCTTCGCTTATGAACATCTGCAGGAAAGTGCAGAAAACTCTGGATCTGATTGACACTTGATGTTGTGCGAATGGGCTGTCGGCAAATCCCGCCAAGACTGGTATTGTCCTCTTTACCAGAAGGAGGAAGCTTGGCGGACTCGTTCTGCCAAGGCTAAAAGGAGTCACAATCCAGCTATCCAAGGAAATTAAATATCTAGGAGTAATCCTCGATAGTAAGCTCTTATGGAAATCACACGTTGAGACAAAGGCATCCAAAGCGCTGACAGCTTTCTGGCAGTGCAAAGGTGTCTTTGGGAAAACGTGGGGTCTCTCTCCTAGCAAGGTCCTATGGATCTACACGGCTATGATAAGACCCATTATCACCTATGCATCAGTGGTCTGGATGCGTAGACTATCCCTAGTGGGAGTCAGGAGGACCTTATCGAGGCTACAACGCCCTGTAGCCATCTCTTCCACCAGAGCTTTTCCGACTACTTCAGGCCCGGCACTAGATGCTCTGATTGGTTTACCACCACTTGATGCTTTCATCCGAGGAGAGGCCCTGAAGGCCATCTGCAGACTGAAACACAGTGGGAACTGGTACGGCCCTTGTCCGGCATTGGAACACAGAGAAGGCATGGACATCGATCCAACGATTCTCTTCATGCCCCTTGACTCCATGCCATCAAGGGTCGTACTTGAAAAGAGATACAGTGTAATGCTACCAGAGGCTCAGTTGTGGGGAGACTCAGAAAATGAGCCCGGCAAACACTGTTTTCGCATTTTGACGGATGGCTCCAGGACCGAGCATGGCTCCGGCTCTGGGGTCTACGTGGAATCCAGCGGGACAAAACTGCACTTTGCTCTTGGAATGCATGCATCTGTGTTTCAAGCGGAGTTGTATGCAGTTCAAGAAGCGATGAGCGACGGCCACGGTTAGCAAATGGGTAACTACTACCCACAAGCGAGCTTGGCAGGCTGAGAGAGGCTGCAGATGGACAAAACTGATGTTACCTGTCATGTCCGATCGACTGTCGCTAACCCTTCTGTCATTAAGCAGAGGGGAGTGCAGACGGCTGGTTGGACTGATGACGGGCCACTTTCTGTGGGCAAAGCACATGGAAAGGTTGGGCATCTCAGACAGTGTACTCTGCCCAGCTTGTGAAGAGGAGGATGAGACGGCGGACCACTTCCTGTGTGTCTGCCCCGCCTTCGCCCGAATCAGGTTTGAGGTCTTTGGCACTGATGTGTTAGAAGCGACCATCTTGGCTCCTTGGCACCACAAGATCTACTCAGATTTCTTCGGAGATCGGGTAGATTTAAAGAAAATTAAAAGGGAATCCAAGTGTAGTACAATGGACTCAATTAATGTCTGAGTGCTGCACTTGCTAGTCGTCCCGACAAAAAAAAAATAAAAAAAAAAATAAAATACCAGCTAAGAATTTGACCACAATCGGAACACAAAAGATATGTTTCCACGTATCTCGACCCCCGCGCCACCTAAAAACAAATTAAATAAATAATTGGCGCGTACATTTCTCGTCTTTGGCCGAGCTGCTCTTCCCATTTGTGGTGTACGTCTTGAGGTTTTCCCACAAATGGAATACCTTACAAGTCAATTATTGACCAAAATATTTTCCCATACACAAGTATAGCTTATATTCATATATTTGAATCGAACCATAGATACAGTTTTTAGAGACATCCCGGCCGCCTATCGCCAACTCCTGTGAGTTTCTTCTAATTGGCTTGCAGGGGACAGATACCTGTAAACAGCCATATTTTCCCTGATTTTCATTAAAATTATTTAGAATGAAGAAGCCAACATATTTTTCAAAATTGGCATACAGTTTATTTATACATTAAAGTAATATAAATTTTTTTTTTATTTTAATCATTTAAAATGGCGGATGTACACTCAATTCTTCCAGAACGTTCGCAGCGGGGCTTCTCAATCGGCAGGCATTGCAGCATTGGCGTCAACGACCTGAATATAAAAAGCCTAAATTTTTTTTCTTTATTAACGTCATAATTTCTATATGAATTAAACAAAAATGGAAAAAAAATTCGCGGAATAAAATGCTTAAAAAAAATGAATTTCGTGGTGAATTTTCCTACTACTTTTGCTTCGAAAAAATTATTTTTTCAAAAAATTTTCGAAAACTTGTATTCACATAGAAAGTAATATCATAAAAGAGAAGTGTGCAAAATTTCAGTGAGATCGGTCAATAACTTTTCGAGTTATCGTGTACTGGCGTTCGAAAAATATAGTTTTAAGAAAAACGCGTCTAAAGTCGGCAAAGTAAGTATAACTCTTCCAGCGCTCGAACGCAAAGAATAGAGTAATCACGGTTGACGATCTGTAATATAAGAAATACTTAAATTTATGTTCTTAAATTTCTTTGACATAGTCTTAAAGGATTAATTAACATTTTATGAAAAAAAAAAAAAAAATTTCGAAATTTTACAGGTATTGTTCTCCTGAACTCATTCGGCTGTCTGCTTATTCAGCTTACCACAATTCCAAACATTCCCGGAAAACCGTGAATGCTTTTTTAATCAACATTTTCCCGCATTTTACCACAAAGGCTAGGTTAGGAAAGGTAGTAATGGTTGCCCAGAGAGTGGGCCCACTTGAACGAAAGAAGTTTGGGTCATCCTTTGTGATACCATTGCAAGAGGGGAAAAAGAGGTGAAGGAAAAAACGATAGGATGAAAAGGAAAAGGGTGGGGAGGGTTGAGTATTTGTGGACTATGAACGGTTACTAATTTGCGGTTGCGTTAGCCTCTTTATGCTGCCACAAAGTCCAATTTTCTTTAATTATTCGCACCAAATTAATTCACCAAATTGCTACTGAAACAACAAAATATCTAAAATAATAATACATATATTAATAGCACAGATATTTTTTGTTGCATGAAACGCGAAACAAATGGGCGGAGAAAAATATTAAAGCCACTATTTAGTTGTCTAGGTTTCAATGTCCACAACTGTGTGTATGTCAATATGTATTGCTATTGTTTGCTTTAATTTCCTTTAGTTGCGTATACGCAGAGTTGGTCGGATGTGGGTTCTTGTTGAAAGTTTTGTTTGTTGTTAATAAAGAACATACATTCACACTCAAACTGTAGAAGGGGGACAACAAGAAGGAGAACAAAAGTTAGCAGAAAGTGTGGCACGCACTCAAGTAACACAATGTGATGCTTGAAAGGAAGACACCGGACACTGCAGCCTGGCGAAGCAAGGACTACACAGATGCTACGGCTGCTTATGACAGAAAGTTTTTTGATGAATCTGGGTTAGAGTAAAAGACTTTTTAGCATTTCAATGAATTTATATGCTTTGGCAAAAAGGTTTGAATTTTAGGTAGGTACCATTTGTTGGGATGCAAAGATGAGGCCACGGAAGCAAATTAATCATTAAGTAAATGCTCACATATACTTATTTATAAGTATTCATATAATAATACGCAGTCAACTTATTGATGAATATAAGTATGAACGCAAAACTTGCTATATAAAATCTGCCCGTTACAAACTCACTCATATTCAAAGAAGCTATAAGAATTATTTTATATAATACGCTCATTTAGCATTTCCAACGGAAAGGTTACTTTGTTTAAGTAGGGAATCATATATCTCCTCTTATACCCATAGAGTACTAGTGCATGGGGAAAAATACATTTCAAAATCTACTAGGCAATGAGGGAAAAGCCACCTGTGGACAATAATGTCAGCAACAAAAAAAAATGATGTAGTCATTAGAAACGCTATATCAGACTATAGACATCTTAGCCCAACTTTTTGTTGGCTGTTGCAGTGTTTCAATGATATATTTTACTAAATTATTTGATGTTTTGCGTTTTAGCGTTGAAAACTTCCCCTGCTTATGGAATGTTAAACTAAATGACACCTAGGAAACCAAATACCTGATATCGTCTACATAGTGAAACTCTTAAGCTTTCATAATACAACATAGATTAAAGCTCTGAAAATTCTTTCTGAACAGAGCATCTTTGTTGGCGACTGCTAGACTACATTTTTGATTAATAAAATGCCATCAATTTAAGCTTGTTGAAATACTCGAAAAATACGTAAGCTATTCCCTGAACCTGTAATACGACAGAGTGTCTTAACCCACGCCCACTGCGAGACAATTAAGGTCTTCCTGCAGATTCCTTTTTATTGTAGAACAAACATCAGTTGTTGCACAGAGAGAAGCTCCACGCAAATACTTCTAGCCATATAACATATGAGCAATTTACTTTGCATTACCCGTAATTTTTTACTGATTACTGAAAAAAATGTAAATAAAAATATTTTTTTTCTTGTTACTGGAAAAAATTGCAGTAAAGAAGTAGGTTGTCTGTAAAGTTGATTTACTGAAGATAGTTGAACGAGACAACGCCATAAGAAAATACTCATGTAATGGTTGCATTTTTCAAAAGAAAATTTTAATTTTACTTGTTTGATAGATATTTTGTATGGATATAGAGAAGGAGGTATGTAAATGGAATCGCAATAGAATTGATCAAGTTACGTTTATTTGTACGCATTTGTACGAATACAATTATGTCAATTTTTTTATTTTTTTACAATGTTCATAGCAGTTCTGCAAAATGAGTCGTCGTTCGAAACAATTTAGAAAAAATTTGCTTAAAATTCTACGTTCAGAAAATCATTACGGAGATACGAACCTACGTACTCAAAACGGTAGTCACACACCAAGCCATTCGGCTACGGCGGCCGCGACAAAGGTGGTATTATGAAGAAAAACATTGGTCAGCTATTGTAGCTGCAAGAGCCCCACAAAATTCCAAGATTCGCTGAGAAAATTTCCACACTGATCATCGTCAGCATCATCCTTCGCTTCAAGCGAAGATAGATTAAGCGATTGGACTGGCTAGATAATGCAAAATAGTAGAAAACCTTGACTTACTTTTTCCCCCTTATTCATTCCGCTCGGGATCATAGGGCCTCAACAAGACTCTTCCATCGTCCACGCTTCTGAGCTGCTGACCCTGCTTGACCTTCTCCAAGTAATATTTGGCCAACCACGGCCTCTACTCCCTTGTGAACCCAAGTCCAGTGCTATTTCCATGATATTATCAGGTGGTTTTCAAAGCCTGTGACCTATCCATCGCCTCCTTCTGCGTTTGATTTGTCATAGGATTGGTTACTCATTCGTAAATCCTCACAGCGCGTCGTTGCTGATGGTGTTCGGCCAAAATATTCAGATAAACAGACAGACAGACCAGACTGGTGTTGGTGTTAAAGGCCAGCCATGTTTCACTTCCGTACAACAATACAGATTTCACACATAAGCCAAATATTCACAGTTTAGAGCTCATGTAGATTTGCGAACTCGTCCATACTCTATGCATTCGCCCGAACGTCGCCCTTGCTTTGTTTAGCCTGCAGCTGAAATCTTCATTTGCTCGGCCGTCTGCTGTGATAGTATAGTCAAGGTAGCAAACACTTTCGACAATTACCACCGGGCACCCGTTAACCATTATATGTCTTGCTTTATTGTGATTGACTCTCATAGCCTTTGTCTTAGCCACCAGTCCGACAGTACGTGCCAGCGTCACTCTCTTCTTCTTAATTGGCGCGACAACCGCTAACGCGACTTTGGCCGAGTTTAACAAGGCGGCGCCAGTCGTTTCTTTGTCATGCTAGCCGGTGCCAATTGGACACACCAAGTGAAGCCAAGTCCTTCTCCACCTGATCTTCCCAACGCAGAGGAGGACTTCCTCTTCCTCTACTACCACCAGCTGGTACAGCATCGAATACTTTCAGAGCCGAAGCGTTTGTATCCATTCGCTGCGCTTTGTCTGTGTGATCGTAAAGCTCATCCAGCTCGTTGCCAACGTGCAATGGTCCAAAAATCTTGCGCAGAATATTTCTCTCAAGCACTCCCAGCGTCGGTTCATCGGATGATGTCATGGTCCACGCTTATGCGCCATACGTTAGGTCGGGCATGATGAGAGTGTTGTAGATTGTTAGTTTTGTTCGTCGAGAGAGGACTTTCCTACTCATTTGCCTACTTAGTCCAAAGCTAGCGTGACGAGTCTGTCCAAATTCTAGAGAGTTGCCTAAAGTGGCACTAGATTGTTAAGAATCGGTAAGTCGTTCGCATTAAAATTCTCTCTGCTTTCGGATTACGGTCATATTATGAGATTTTTCAAAAAATCACACAACCACATCAACCAACGAATCATTTATTATCTGTCAATAGCGCCAATCAAGAAGAAGAATGCATTTGAAACGTCCATATCACATCAACTGTGGTATAACTTAAAGATTTTTGTGAGATAATTCAAAGAAGAGAAGGAGCAAATTTGTTTGGCGAGCGAATAAATTACCACACAAAGATTAGATTCTTAGCTGGAGTCCCTAATGATAAACTTACATAGAATGATTATCCAGATATAAAGGCCAGCGCGTCGCAATAACCCACAACCACTTTTAGCCCACTCTCCTAGGCTACTGGAACAAATTGGCTAACTTAGTTTTCCTGCTCCTTCAAAGACAATTACTATCACGGATATCAAAAGCACGCAACTCCTTTAGATTCATTGAAATAATCTCCCACAAAATATTAACTGCCTGTAACATGAAAAGCTACCGTTTCTCTTATTAAATGCTTTCACGCAATTGCGGTAAATAGAGATACTAGCAACATTAGTGCTGATACACACAAGCACTCGTTTATAAGGAAATGAATTTAACGAAGTGCCAAGGCGAGCAAGCAAATGTAGCTGGGAAACCCAAAGTGTGGGTATGCATACTTATAAATATATGTAAGTACGTGTAAGAAAGCACTGTAGCGTGAGGACATACATGCAGCACAAATGTGTATAAACAATGCCTTTGGTCTCGTGCACCGCCACGTTCGCAAGTACCGCAACGTCTAAACCAAAACTTTTGCTTCAACGATCTTTACCATCGCCGCCAAGCAGCCAAGCAGTCGAATATTACATTTCACCACTTTCTGCTGGCTGTCAGCATTTACTTGGCCACTAACTGTGGTTACCAATGGCAATGAACAACCGAAAATGGTTGGAACACTTAAAAGCATATTCATGCAAGCGAGTAATTAAATATTTCACATTTTCACATGCATTTGCATCGCTGCCTTTGTGCAAATTTGCTGCTGGTGTTGCCTGCAAAATTGCTTATATGAATTGGTAAGTAAGGGACGTAGACGTTAGAATGATTTTGAAAAGAAAAGGTGTTAAAATGAGAAGCTTCAGCTGCAGAAGGTTTAAGCAGAGACAAAGAGTTTAAGCAGAAAGCAAAGAAAGTGGCTACAATTGGCCTGTGAATATTACTGAAGGTGTGAAGTTACTATAATAGTTTGATATATAGTACAAGGAATAAAGTTATGAAACTATGATATGTTTTGTTGTTGTTGTTGGAGTGGCTAAATATTTCCTCTGAAATAATCCTAATTAGTGACCAGCACCGTTTTACTACCACTGTCTCGTGTCATGATGTCGTTTTTTTTTTTTGTTTTTGTTCCAAGTCAGATCCATTTCGTGGGGTCCAAGTATAACAGCAAATCCTTTATCTCGAGATTCCCTTAATTTGCTGTAAGAACGGCTTACCGAAAGAGCGGAGTCGTGCCCTAGCTAGCCCTGGACATTCAGATAAGTAGTGGAAAAGACTTTCCTTCAGCCCTTCCGCTTGACAGCTTCTGCAGATGGGTTTGAAGGGAAGTTGAGTCTAGCTGCATGCTCCCCGCACTTTCCAATGACCTATAAGGGATGCAGTGATGCGTGAGATGTTTGGTCGAGAACATCTTAACAGATGATTCGTCCTTTGGATTTTGTACGACGGCCATGTGTTTTTTGTTGTAATACATGTAGTTAGTTGCTTCCATCTTCTTTCAGCTTAGGCATGATAGTGTGAAGCAATGGATGCTTTTATTGTGTTCAATGGGGTGAATACTGACTGCCCCCGCCTCTGCTAATGGTTAATGGTAGTAAAGGGTTATGGAATGGGCCTTTAGCACTGCGACCATATTGATCTATTGTGCACCCTATGCTGTCTATTGACTGTTAAGTATGCTTATGAATTCTACCAGCTCCTTCTGAGGGAGTGATTGAAGGTCTTCATCTATAAGCATAAACTTGTTTAAAAACTTTTTCCTTCTATGCGTTAACCCCGTCAACCGCCTCTGCTAAGTCTATTGTCGAACGTTATCTTGCTAGCTCATCCGCTATCTCATTACCACGTATGTTCCTATGACCGGGAACCCCCATATCGGAGTAATTTCAAGCCAATGGCTAAGCAATTCCAGCTCCTCTCTACACTGTAGGACTAGTTTGGATGAAATGGAGTTGGAGTCTAAGGTATTTATAACTGCTTGACTGTCTGAGAATATAGCTACTTTTCCTTGTAGACTTTTAGTGATTTGCATGCTACTCTGATCGCTAAAAGTTCTGCCTGGAAAACGCTGGCATAGTCAGGAAGTCGAATTGACTGAGATAGGTTGAATGGCTCTGAATGGAAGCCAGCTCCCACACAACAGTTCATCTTAGAACCGTCAGTATAGATTTCGATGTCGTATCTTCAAATCACCTTCCTTTTGCTCCATTCGACTCTCGGTGGCAAACGTACCATAAAGTCATTCTTGAATTTAAGGTCGGGGACTGTGTAGTCTGATATCTTTTTGAGCAGCGAGGATCCCTGTGAGAGGATCTTGCTGTGACCGTACGACCTTGTTGTCCAGCTTCCTATACCTCTGAGTCTCACCGCGCTGCAGGCGGCGATTGTTTTTATATGTAAGTCTAATGGTAATAAATGAGTTAGTACATTGAGCGCTTCAGTTGGACTGGTGCTAAGCGCTCCTGTAGTTATGATAGACGCTGTTCTTTGTATCTTGTTCAGCTTAGATTTGTTGTATCTCTTTTCTGTTGCAGGCTACCAAACTAGTGCCGCATATGTTAGTATTGGTCTTAGAATGGCTGTGTAGGACCAATTGGATAGTTTTGGTTGGAGACTCCATTTTTTCCTAACATTCTCTTACACGTGTAAAGTGCTATATTCGCTTTCTTTAACTATGTGTACTTAACTGTATATAAATTAGTGATGTCAATCCCAGGATTCTCGGGATTTGTACTTTTTCCGAAGCATCTGAACTGGTGGCAGAGAAATTCGATTTTATAGCAAAAAAAGCAAAATTGACTTGAACTTTGTAGCAAATATTTGAATGTTTCAACATTTTTGTTTTTGTTACTTTTTTTATATAAGTCCTCGAATTTTTAATTATGCATAAATGAATATATAGGTATTTAAGCCTACTACTTTGTGCTTATTCCGTTTAAAGGATGCGAGCTTAAAAAATATATAATATGAAAATCCTTCAACCACAAAATGTGTAAATTACAATAGTTGTTCGGTTTTTACACTGAGCTTTTTCGGCATACCTTCAGTTACTTTATGGGGTATGTATTCGTTGAATTATTATTAATGTGGGAAGGGGTCTGGCATCACTGTTGATGAATAGCAAGAGCGAAGTGAAGTTGTATTTCGGCGGCCGAGCGAAGAAGACGTAAACGACGAGTGGTGCATCAATCAATTTTTTCTACAAACTAAATTTTATCTTTTACTAACATTTTTACTTTCATAATTTCTAAATAAAACAACTAGTGATACATCGCAGATGGTATATCACTACATTAAGTGCATTTAAATATTTGTTTGCTTTGTTACTAAGGAAACTATTTTCACTCTATTATTATTATTAGAAGGCCATTACGCACTGCGACCAGAGCTGATCTATTGTGAAAGGCCTATTTTTGTAACCCTAGAGTTTTAGACTTTTTAAAAATTTTAGCACAATTTTTGGTTTGTTGTTCCAAAGATTGCATGGTGATGAAGTCTCTGTCTGCCCGACGCAAGACATTCACAAAGCACATGTTCTGAGCTTTCTATGTCCATTTCGCAAAAGCGGCAGACATTGGTCTCAGATAGACCAATATTATTTAGATGATACCTCAGGCTGCAGTGACCTGTAAGATGTCCTGTTAAAAGACGCAGATCTGCTCTGCTTTGTGAGAGAAGCTTGCCAGATATTCCTTTGTTGGGACTTAGTTTGGCTTGACGCTTACCGGTACAGTTTAGCCAGTGTGCAGCAAATTTTCTTTCTTCCCATTTCCTAAGGAATTCATTAATGTGGCCTTTGGTGAGCCCACAGAAAGGCTCAGGACCAGTAAGTTGCATATTTGCTCCTTGTTTCGCAAGGTCATCAGCCATTTCATTTCCCTCATGTCCTTCATGTCCCGAAATCCAGCATAGTGTACTATGTTGAGGTTTCCCTAACGTGTTTAGGAGGTTTAGGGAATCATTTACCAATTTAGAGGTGATAGTTGTTCATAGAAGGGCTTTTAGAGCCGCTTGGCTATCTGAAAGTATGTAGATGTGAGTACCTCTCATTTTCACTCTGAATAAAAAATTATATTTAAAATCCATTTCATTATTATTTATTACATGGTGGAAAGCATCCCAATCTGTATTGAAGACATTTTTTCGAATCAAGTTGTGGCAAACTTATAAATATCTAAACCTCGGCACTAATCCCGGAATCTCAAGGTTGTACTAACGTGACTCCAAAAATGCCGGATTCATAAAAACGGGAAAAAATTACATCCTTAGTGTACATATGTATATACAGTGCGCTTAATAATTATAGCACATGGACTTCTTGGCAAATTTTGACAATTCTTTTTTTGATTATTTATATTACTATTTTTTATAAAAATATAATTCATTCCTTTACGAAAACTTAATTAATCTAAGTTTTAAACTTTATCCAAATGAAAAAAAAAATTTGTTCATGAAAATTCGATTAAGATTTTCAAGTAGGTGGTAACCCGCTTCAAAAATTTTACTGGGTTAAAGTTTATGTAAATACCCTTCAACTAAAGAAAAAATTTACAGAAAAAATTATTATATTCAATGCAAAATTTTTGGTAGGCGGCAACCCTATTACAAATTTTCCATCCGATATTTAAAAGCCCTTCAATCGCTAAATGCGTTCCAATATTTTACTTTACTTATATAACTAGTTCACTGAACTTCTGGACAAGTGGCAACCTAATTCAAAATTTTATATTGTATTTTTCGCCTGGAACGGTGAAGTTGGGTTTCGACATTTCATTTCCACATTTCAACCATTAAAATACCTTAAAACTATGTATTCGCTTAAATTTTTAGGTAGATGGCAACCTATTTGAAAAACATGTCATGATTAAAGTTTAAATAAATACCGTTCATTAGATACATTAAAGAAAGACGTGCTTAAATTGTTGTATTTAATTGAAAATATTAGGTGGATGGCAACCCTATTAAAAATTTTACTTCTGCCATTTAAAACCCCTTCATTCACTAAATGCGTTCCAATAATTCACTCTACAATATTATTTCATTAAATTTTTGGGCAGGTGGCATCCTTAAATCTAAATTTGTTCTTATACACATACTCTTTATCAGGTACTAGTAAAGAAAAAATTAACTGAAATTATTTTATTTAATTAATATTTTTAATTAGGTGGAAACCACATTAACAAAATTACGTCTTTCATTTAAAAGCTTTTCACTACATTTTTGAACAAGTGGCAACCCTACTGGAAAGCCCGTATTTTTTGCTTATGCGAATACTCTTCATGAGGTACTAGTAAAGGATAAATTTACTGAAATTAGAATTCAACATTTAATTTTTTTTTAATTATTTAGCAACCATCTTCCGAATTTTACGTCTTGTATTTATTTATTTATTGCATTCGCTAAATGCGTTCTAGCATTTTACTTAATTGATATATTAACTCACCAAATTTGTACATAGCTGGCAACCCTATTCAAAACGCCGTATTTTTTGCTTAACTCGCAGGTCATCAAAATTACGTTTCTATCATTAAATTTAGTACAGTATCGAAGTATATATGGAGCGATGTAGTCTGGTATTAATTTCACAAAGTCGTTCATAGCTCACACACCACCCAACAAGCCAACGACATTCATCTAACGGTAATTAACTGAAGCGTAATAAGCTTGATGTTAATTTCAGTGGCGACTTGTATTCGCACCTCCTCGTAAATAGATATGGTGCGCACTGAGTTGGTCACACGCATGCCCCTATAAATACACACCAATACATGCATGCACATGGTCATTTGCATGGCAATTGCAAATTCTATAGAAAGCGCCAACAATTTCTAATTAGCAGAGAAGTGAAAATTTAGAAATGTGCATAATACTGTTATATTTAGCCGCTGCCACAATTTTATTGGCCTCCATTAGTTCTAACGAAAGCGCAAATTTTCAGCTAACTCATTTTGCAATTTTGACCAGTTCAATGGAATATAAATTTGCAAAATTATGAAGTAGCAATGCATTTATTGTCACTCATTTTTGCAGTTTATTAATTTATAGTTAATTTTTGTAAAATGTATTGTATAGTTAGTCAGAATTTATGTGTTGAATCCAGGTGAAAGAAATATGAAAAAAATGCTCTGACAAAATTAAAGTGAAAAACATTTAGTAGCTCAAATGACGAATTAAACGAAAATCTCACGATTTGCAAGTTCAATTGTTCGCACAATTCAGTGAATTGAATTCGCATAGGGTTGAGTGAGAGTTAAAAGAGCCAACTAATTTGGAGGGTAAGCACCCTAGAAATTATTAAGCGAGCATTTAATTGCAGTTTACAAAAATTATGTTTATTTATTATTTTATTTTATTTTTTAGAGATAATGAACCACCGATAGATCTTTTTGCAAGAAAACAAAAAGCCATAAACAAACTCTTATACAGGACCTATGGGCATAGTTCCATATTGAGACAATATGGACTATATGGCTCCGGAGAAGGAGAAAAAAGGTTCAAGACTACCATCGAAAAATAAAGATGGTGTAAGGGTTTTAGCTCAAAATGCAATACACTTAGCTTTTATACCGACGAACATTTTTAAAATGACTAGTGGAGTAGGCGCTGCGATATACTGTCCAGAGTTAGACCTAAAGAAGTGTATTTCAAACTGAAATATTAGCTATCATGGAAGGCCTGCTAGCCCTAAATGAAGGTGTCCTCACCATAAGAGATATAAACATATATTCAGATAGCCAATCGGCCCTGAAAGCTTTAAAATCGCCTAATATTAACTCGAAGGCAGTAAAGGAATGTATCGACGTTTTGACAGAACTATTACAGAACTTTGTAATAAACCTGCTCTGGGTGCCGGGTCTTAGAGACATAGAAGGCAACTGCAAAGCAGATGAACTGGCGAGATCAGGTACCACATTACCGATCCAACCAGACAAAGCGAACATACCTATACCTTTAGCAACTTGTAAGATGCTTATATACAACACACTATCAGGACTGCCAACAGGCTATGGTCTCAGTCCCTGACCTGTGGAACAAGTAGAATAACGTGGCCAGAATGGAACATGGGCCGCACAAACCGAAGCTGAACAGGAAGAACATGAGAAAGCTTCTCGGGCATTGAAGAAGAAGAGACTATAGAACACTTTCTATTTGGGTACACGGCTCTGGATAGAAGAAGGTTCAATATTTTAGGAAAAAGTTCCCTGAATAACTTGGCAAAAGTAGCCCATATAAAAATAACAAGTCTTATTAGATTTATTAAAGCCACAGATTGGTTCAATGAGGACAATGTAGAGTGAGGAGAGGGGACAGCCCTGGTGGTATCACAATGGGCCTACAGGAGGCCTAAGTGTGTCAACCGACAACCACTATACCTACTATACCTACCTAGACCTAAAGTCGTATAAGCGTCCAGATTACTGCAGTCTATTCCAGGCTGAAATTTTAGCAGTTAGAAAGGCAGAAGATTTAGCTTGTGACACTGCCGGACCAGCTTTAAGGTTAACTGTTACACAGGTAGTCAGGCAATTACATCGTTCAGTATAACATCCAAGATCATTCTTCAGAGCAGATAGGCGTGCTAGCGGGGAAAGCTCATAAGATACGAATCTCGGACAGCGAGGAATGCAGAAAATTTAGGTAGATGGGCTCAAGGAAGAATGTAGAGCACCTCTCTTCTTTTGCGGATGTCCTGCGTTATTCAAAACACGCTTAAATTTCTGGGGACACCACAGTTTGATAGTTTGTAAGATATCTCAACAGTTGGAATGTTTGCAGATTGGAAATGTCTCCTTAAATTCGCAATACAAACAGGCACCATGCGGATGGACTATTTCAGAACACATAACTAATGAACTCCAGCTGGTATCGCTATGGATCGTACCTGTCTGTGCGTGACTGCAAGTCAACCAGTTCAAATTAAACTAGCCTTGCACATACAGTCTGTGTCAGAAAAATGGAACCGGGATTATTCATAATGTATAAAAGATATATATTTATTTACAATTTTTTTACATAAAAGTATGTACAAAACTACGCGTAGCAATTACTCTATAAGCTGTGTAGTCTCCATCGTTGTCGAGTATTGCTTGATATCTTCTCGGCATGCTTTGAACCTTTTCTGCGTAGCTCGTCGACAAAGAGGACTAGATTTTGCGAACTTGACGCGTATTTGAAGTCAGTTTCAGACTTCGTATTATTCGTTCATTCATATTTTGTTGTGGTATACAATTTTTAAAAACAGGCTCCTCATAAAAATATCTGCCGTTCGGAGTCGGCTTGAAACTGTAGGTCCCTCCATTTGTGGAACAACATCAAGACGCACACACACAAATAGGAGGAGGAGCTCGGCCAAACACCCAAAAAGGGTGCACGCGCCAATTATATATACATATACTGGGTGAGCCATATAGCGTTTGCTTTTTGAACCACCTATTTCTTTGAGAATGGTAACACAAATGACATGTCAAATGTGTTCATAATTTACTTTAGCATTTACGAAATGGGACGCTATACTCTTGAACAAAATTGGGAAATATTGAAACCTATTTCCAAAGTGGTGAGTGTTACAGTAAATGGCGAGCGCTACCCTGACATGCTCAACGAGTTTTTGTTTCCAAAAATTTAAAAAGATGACATGGACGACATTTGGTTTCAACAGGACGGTGCAACTTGTCACACTGCCAAAGTTACACTCGAACTTTTGGGTATCGTTTTTGAATTACGACATCAATTGGTCGCCTCGAAGCTGTGATTTAAGCCCGTTGGCCTATTTTTTGTGGGGAGCCGTTAAGGACAAATGCTATGCGAACCATCCAGAGGCGATTGATGCTTTAAAACAGGAAAACGAAGTTGCCATTCATGAAATTGGAGCCCAAACAATCGAAAATGTGCTTCAAAATTGGGTTGATCGAATGGCCTACTGTAAAGCCAGTCGTGGCAGTCATTTGAACGATATTATTTTTCATTCATAAATGACAATGTTCAATCTTCAAAATAAAATAAAAAGTTTAAACAAATATTGATTAGTTTTTTTATAGCCGATTCAAAAAGCAATTTTTACACGGCCCACATGTACATTAATAAAAATAAATAAAAGCAATCCATTTTTTGAAACTTGTAACTGTATATAACCCCTTAATTAAACATAGTTTTTTAAGGCTCGAAATTCACTTTAAAGCTATGCTTTAGTGGACTTTTTTTAGAAGATATACATATATACTATATATAGTATACACTGTGGGCAAAAAGTAAGGTGAATTTGGTTGTAAAATGAAAAATCTTTATTTATTCTTGTAAATCAATTTCATCCCCCTCAAAATAATCCCCTCTCGATGAAATACACTTATGCCAACGATTTTTCCAATCCCCGAAACATACCAAATAGTCCATTTCCGGTATAGCCATCAGCACCTTCTTCGATTCAGCTTTTATCTCCTCAATCGACTCGAAACGCGTTCCCCGAAGTAGTCTATTGAGTTTTGGGAATAGCCAGAAGTCACACGGAGCCAAATCAGGCGAATACGGTGGTTGCGGAACGATATGTGTGGAATTTTTGGCGAAATGGTCACGAAGAACGAGCGCAGTGGGAGACGGTGCATTAACGTGATGCAAAAACCAAGAGTTGTTGGCCCATAATTCTGGTCTTTTTAGACGAATTGCTTCACGTAAACGACGCGTAACGCTCAAAAAATATTCCTTATTAACAGTTTGGCCAGGTGGAAGGAATTCATAGTGCACCACGCCACGAAAATCGAAAAAAACTGTCATAATGACCTTTATTTTTGAACGACTTTGACGCGCTCTTTTCGGTCTGGCCTCGCCTTTAGCACGATATTCGCTTGATTGGTCGGTTGTTTCAGGGTCGTAAGCATAAATCCAAGTCTCATCTCCCGTAATGATGCATTTGAGCTTGTCCTGATAGTCTGAAAGCATTGTTTCACACACATCAACGCGACGACTTTTTTCCAAGAAATTGAGAGTTTTCGGTACCAAACGAGATTTGACTTTTCGTAGGTCCAAATGGTCTTTCAAAATGGTTTTCACAGATCCTTCTGATATTCCGATCATATCAGTAAGGTCTTTAACAGTCAACCGACGATTTTTGAGCACTAACTCCTTCACTTTATTGACCTCTTTGAAGTCTTTGTACCACTTATAAACATCTGCGACATGGTCGAATCACCAAATGCCTTCTGCAACATGCTAAACGTTTCCACAGCCGAAATTTCATTCCCCAAACAAAATTTGATGGCACTTCTCTGCTCAATCAAATCAGACATTGTAAAAATCGACAAATGTACTCTTGGTCGTTTGCTAAACACAAGCGTAAATTTATTACTGATAATGACATTCACATGAAAGTTGGCCCAGATGTTATGAACAGTGCTGCCAACTCATGAAAAAAATAACTAGAGCGAAATTTTAATCCCGCGAAGCTTGACAAGTAAATTCACCTTACTTTTTGCCCACAATAGTACCTATATATATGTATATACCCTATATATATATAGAATCCGAATTTGCTAGGAACGTTGTCAAAAAAAAAGTTTAGCCACCCCAATGTGCATAGGTATATACATGTATTTATATTTATATTTGTGTTGAGCACACCTTTTAAGACGAATATCATTTTCAAGCAATTTTTCTTTTTCAAATTTCCACTTACCACAATCCAAAAAATTGTCAAGTGTGTTTCAAAAATTGGCAGCAAATGCATTACTATTTCCAGTTGGGCTTAACCGGAAATCTAATGCTAAATGCTAATACTACAAAACCACAGCATCTATCACTATGCAAAATTCATTCAAATATTTGTCTGCTACAGATGAAAAATGAAAGAATTTAAAAAGGTGCACAAGCAAGTGCAAACAAATGATAAAAATCTTAACTACACATACATTGAACTACCACATAAAATAGAAACTCGTTCGAAATTAAGCGCCTTCAAATATTTCCGACACAAAACAAATAGATAGAAAAGCGACAAACGGAAATGAAGGATAAACAAACAAAAAAATTTTGCAAATAACTTTCCATTCCACCTTCTCTTTCCGGCGCTTCGGTTGAATAATTTTTGTTATTTGTTTGCAAAAACTTTTATTAATTTTTTTTTTTTTCACCTGACACTGAATTTGTTGAAAAATCCAAAAACAAGCACAAGCAACTGGACTTTTTGTTGTAAAAAAAGTATATAGGAAAAAAAGACGCAGCTACGCATTGAGTTCAAAAATATGCTAATTTGATAAGCTTAAATTTTAAAATAAAAATAGAAAACACATCATGCTCACATTTCTTCTCCACCGGTAGTCAATTTCAACTTTCTGTATGCTTTAAAGAGCAAGATGGTTGAAATTTATTTAATGAGTCTTGTAGTAAGTATCTTGGCCTCTGGAGACAATTTCCTGTAGGACATAGTAGCATCCTGAAGCAGATCTCCCCTTACTTCTCTGTTCTTCGCACCGATCTCTCCATCCGCAAACTAGGATTTGAGGGTTGTGCTAGGGCTATCTTTCCGAGCAGGTAAGACTGGAAGGAGGAGAGAGTCGGCACGGATATTCATACCTGTGTTTTCACCGACTGATCCAAGATGAAATCTGGTGTGGGAGCGGGGGTTTTCTGTAAATCAGCCAGCTTTTCAGTCTCCTTTAAACTGCCGGAAACGAGCAGCGTTTTTCAAGTGGAGGTCTTCGCGATCCTGCAGGCATGCAAAATGCTTCGGGAACGCTGTTGGGAGGGAGACATTAATATTTTTCCGATAGCCAAGCTGCGCCCAAGGCACTGTCGCCGCCGTATTGCAGCTCTCTTCTGGTGAACTCCTGTAAGGAGGAACTCAAACGGCTCGAACATGCTGGAAAATTTCCCTTATCTGGGTTTCTGGGCACAGGAATATAGAGGGAAATGAAATTGCCGACGAGCTTGCCAGGAAGGGGTCGACAGAACCGGTTTCAGCTGCCCCCCTCTCATACATCGGTGTCCCCTTTTCCGTTGTTAAAGGGAAACTACACAATTTCTTTCTAAAAAAAGCGCAAGACAGATGGAGGTCTCTCTCATCGTGTGCTATTTCGAAAACACTATGGTCCCAATACGATAGAAACAGAACGCTTACGGTGATGGGAATCCCCCGCCTTCAATTTCCAAACTCATTGCGGTGTTCGCTGGTCATTGGGTGATCGGTACTCATGCCGAGCAGCTTGGAATTCCGTACAACCCCTATTGCAGAAGCTGTGGGAATCCTACAGAGAAAGAGACTGTGGAACACTTTCTCTGCAAATGTCCGGCTTTGGTGGCTAGACGATTGAGATTCCTTAGCGTGCTCTTTGGGTTTGGGGATGACTTGAAAAAAGTCTCCAGCTTATATCCCTTTTCTCTCCTCCACTACATCAACAGCACTGGATGGCTGTAGAAGGTTTTCTCTTCCAAAAAATTTTTCTTTGCACAGGTAATGGTCCACATTATGGTATCAAAATGGCACGTAAGTGCTACTTGAAGTGTGCCTGTGGCCATTTTACCTGCCTACCTACCTTGTAGTTAAATTTTTCTCAAGAAATCTGACTGGGCCCAATTTGCACATTTTTCGCCTATTGTTTTCTAAGTCCTCTTAAAACTTTTTTATTTTCTTGTAATAATTACTGCTCTACTTATAGATATATCTGTCGAATGGCGGCCGCCGTAGCCGAATGGCTTGATACGTGACTAGCATTCGGAAGTACGTAGGATCAAATCTCCGTACATGAAAAACCAAAATTATAGAAAAAGTTATAATTAATGGCTGTACAACTTATTAATTTAGAACTTTTTTGTTAAAAAAAAACCATTTATTTAAGTGTAAAAGTGAAAAAATATTTTATTCAAAATATTGTCCATCGGAAGCGACAACTTTTTCCCATCTTTCTTTATGGATTCCATCCCAAAAAAACTTCTCATCTTTTGCGGGGAGAAAGTGGTCAAGCCATTTTTTAATACCTTCAATATTGGTGAGCCGTATTCCAGAAAGGTGATACTGCATGGACCGAAACAAATGGTAATTAAAAGGAGCTTTGTCTTGCCTATAAGGCGGATGGGTAGATTTTCCCATCCGGCATTGTTCAAATAATTTTTGACCGGCATTGCAACATGTGGCCGAGCATTGTCATTATGGAAAATCAATTTCTCGTGCCTGGTCGCCCATTCTGGCCGTTTTTCGGCTATTGCTTGCTTCAAACGTAGCAATTGTTGCCTGTATAGCTCTCCCGTGATCGTCTGGCCCGATTTTACCAACTCCTAGTACAGCACACCCTTCTGATCCCATCAAATACAGAGTATTACCTTCAATCCATAAATATTCGGCTTTGGTGACGCTTTGGCGGGTTGGCCTGCCTTCACATATGATCTTTTACGCTTTGGGTTGTCGTAATGAATCCACTTTTCATCGCCAGTGACAATACGATGCAAAAACGATTTCTTTTTGTGGCAATTAAGCAGTATTTCAGACATGCAAAATCGTCTCTCAACGTCTCTCGGCTTCAATTCGTGTGGCACCCAATTTCCTTGTTTGTGAATGTATCCGGCTGCTTTTAAGCATTTAAAAATGGCTTGTTGAGTAACTTCCAATGTATTTCCAAGTTCTTCTTGAGTTTGACATGGATCTTGATCGAATAATGTCTCCAATTTTTTGTTTTCAAACTCTTTTGATGGACCTGATCGCTTTTTGTCGTCTGTGTCCAAATCGCCCTCTAACCTCTGGAGCATATACGGGATAAGCTTCTGAGAATAAACGATGTGCTGCTGTTGCATTTTTCTTTAAATTGAAGAACATAAGCTAACCTCCCCGCAATTGCTGTTTTGTTGGAATGTAATTTGACATTTTGACTGTAATAAAAAAATTTTGTGTGTTTACTAGTATTCACTGGGACATATAAAATTTACTTAATTTTTTGGCGTGCTTAAACATATAATAGCTATCACTGTCAAAATATTGACTACATAAATAGATATGAGGTTAGTAATAAATACGAAATTAATTAGTTGTATACCCGATATATCTGTCAAATATTTATCAATTTGTGAGCATCTTCCCTATGGACACGTGGGCGTATGAGTAATCTAAATGTTTACATGCTCAGTAGTGCACACGTGATTTAGTCACTTAATCTTTTTTTCAATAATTACAATATTAATAATTATTTTTGTTATTTTTTTATAAAATATAGCTTATCTTAGAAACTACAGCTCCAAAATTCGCACAAAATTCACAAAAATTTAAGAAATTTCAAAAAAGTATAATAACATCACAGTTTTTTTTATATTGATTAATTAAATTTTAAAAATTAATAAAATTTTTTTAATAAGAAACTTTAGAAAAATTCTGAGTATGTAGTTTAATAGACCATTTCATTTTAGTGTAGCGTAAATTTGAAGTCGCCAAACAATGCGTTTTTCCATACAACATTGAAAGTTTTCTTACATTTCGCATTCATTTGATAGTTGGACAACGGAGTCAAACTTTTATAATTATTTATTTTTCTTTTTCAAGGGATGCTTTTATATATTTAGGTGTATCTCAAAACCAAAATTTTATAAAACTTATTAAAAATCATTTGCTCTCACTAAATGTGGTTGGCTATTTGCTTCAAGTGGCAAATGCGAGTTCACAGCGCCCAATTGTGTCAGGCAGTGAAAGCAAAGTTTAACCAGAAATCTCGCAACTCTGTCAGACAGTGAAAGCAAAGTTTTACCAGAAAACTCGCAAATCTCTCTGGAGGGAACTGTAGGGAATATGCTGTACCTTATTCTCCGCTCCTGTCAAATTACAGCCACGGCAGAAAGTATTATGCCAATCAAACATCATTATGCTTAATACGATTAGGAATAGCAATTAATGCAGACGCACATATCTTCTCTGGCGAATGCTTAGCGTCACAGGTAGGACTCAATCGCCTATAGGCTCAGCAGAATTGCACACTCTTTCCAACACGAATTTACGAAACTTTGTCAGTGAGGAAACATCTCACCTACTATGAATTCCACAGGCATATGAAAGTCTGCCGTGTCAAGACCGAGCCGTTTCAGGCTCATTAAACTTCAATTATTCGGTACACCATCACATATACAAGCACAAAGATAAACTCTTGTCTACGAGCTCATTCACTCTCTTACTTATAAGATAAGATAAGATATTATAAGATCTCGTGAACTCCTGATTATGGTGGCGTATCCTATTCAGTTATTGTCCACTAAGCATCAGTGCAGTGAAACTTAGATGAGATCTGAGAGACGAGATGAAAGCACCTGAGTACCTAATCTTCCGCTGCACTGCTTTGGCGAGACTAAGCTTTACACATCTTGGCTCTAATTGCCTAAATTACTACGTGGGAACAAGATATTATTGCATTTTATCAGCGATTACCATAGTCGGAATTGAACCCCTTTGGGTAATTCCGATACAATTCCAATTTGGTACGCCTCGTCCGGGGAGATTAGAGTACAAAGATTCGATTTGTAAGGCATCGGACACGTCTACATAAGCACTCACTCAGGAAGATCATTCTACTACACCCTGTAATCTAGTAGAAAGCATAGTGAGGCAGGATGGTAAGACGGAAAAATCAAATTGAGGCCACTCTTTCGCAAATCTTTTGCATTCATTTATGAATCTTAAGAGATCCGGAAGAGAAAGATTATGAGCTTTAGCCATACTCAGTACAGCGCAACCCAATATCTTATGTCTGATCCTAGAGAACGCTGAACTACAGAGAAAATGCTCTCCAGTGTCCTCATTTTCAAGGCAGGATAGACATATTCGGTCGCCAATGATTACCTTGGTAGACATATGTTGACCAGAGGGGCTGTGGTCTGTGACTACACCTAGCAGTATTGTCAGATCGTTCCTATAAAGTTTTAGAGAAAAGGTCGCTAATTTCCTATGTGGTTCTTTTACAAGGTACTTGGCTACTCTGCTGGAGCCGGAACTCAGATCAAAATTTTCTATTAGTAAACCTCATGAAGTCATCAATCCATGCACAATAGACTGTTAGAATGAGTTCAGGGCCTAGTGGTATGCTTGCAGAGCCTCCAGGAGCCAGTTTATTAGCCAACAAGTTCCCTGCAATACCACAATATCCAGGCACCCAAGAAGGCAAACGATGAATTTACAACTCTCCCCCACTAAACCCACGGCGTCCCTTTTTACCACCTGGACCAAGGAGGTCAACCTACAACTCAAGGTGGAAGTCGATGATACACAAATTCCGACGGTTAATAACCCCAAAATATTGGGAGTTACCTTTGACAGCTTGCTGTTCTTCTCAGCGCATATAACCGCTATTGCAACTTAAGTACAGAATCGCAACAAGGTTCTCAAGTCAGTTCTACTGGATCGGACAGGGTACAGACAGGCCATAAACGACATTCATCGGGACGACCACCTTCTTAAGTTCCCGACCCCCGAATGCCGTTAGCGGAGTCCAACCACCACCAATTGCAGACGAAGAGCTCCAACTTCCCCGAGAGTCCCGCGTAACCTTGACACAATTACGTTCTAGATACTGTAGCAGGTTAAACTCCTACTTATCCAGAATCGACCCCGACATACTAAACATGTGAAGCCAGCTCGCACGACACTAACCACCTTTTCACATGCACCATCACCCCCACTCATCTAACACCCCTCTCCCTCTGGACCCAACCTGTCAAAACAGCTAGTTTCCTGGGCCTAGCGTTAAATGAGCTAGACGAAGACAACCGGTGATTACACTCCATTGACAGGGAAAAGGTACTGATACAACAACAACAACAACCAGGTTTCTTGTGTTTTGCAACCCTGTTCAGTTTTGTCTTACTTCATCGATTAATTTCAAAGAGCAGTGTGGATTAACAAGGGCTCTTAGTGCTCCGGGGAAATCGTCAACGTTTTTAACTTTGGGATACCTGTGGAACCACTTATTTATGAACATCCTCGATATCTATAAATATTTTGTTGCAGATGGTCACGTGACATTTTTGGACCTTTAAGTCTGCTTAGTATACACAAAACTCTCTGCAAAGTTTCTCACGAAAACATTTTTTTTTTGCACCACTTTGCACAACGACTTGTTTTGTTTACAAAAACATTTTTTCAATCAGACTTTGTTTTAAATGCTTTTTACTTCCATGAAATAAATACTAAAATATTCAAAATCCGCCGCCGTATAATCCCAGGGACCAAGAGGATTGAGTATATGTGTATGTATAGGTGTATGTACGTATGAATTCGAATAACACACAGGAGCAATCACCTAATGCAGCAGCCTAATACGTGGCAAAAAGTAATCAAGAGCCTTCAAACACAAAAAAAGGAATACGTCACGGCATATCAGCTGCCGATTGAGTTTGCAATTCCCAATTAATTGGAATAGGTAAAATTATTAGGTCGAAATGACAGCTCAGATAAGCGTGACGAAGACAATGACGGAACAAACAATTAAATCTACATGCGATAAAATGAAATACTCGCAAAATGTCAATCATTTCCATCAAATTTGAGCCAGCTGTTACTAAAAATCACAATCAACGAGATGCCTCACAAAACAATGAGAGACTACATAGAAAGCAATTTAATTAATTCCACTAATATCCAATTCGCGCTATGCCATCAACAGTCAACACATGTGGAAGGATGCTGCTGAGAGAGTACGAGAACCTTACGTACCCTGCAGAGATACGCAGTTGTAACAAATTTTAGTACTTTAGTATTTTCAGGAGTAGACCACGTAGTCAAGGAAATCTTAGCACTCCCTTTGCAGTGAAAATTCACCGTTCAGGTGCTTTACCTAGCCAGCTCATTAGTGCCTCTGTGTCCAGGTACCCATAGAAGCTGCGAAGCATTCGGATACGACGGAAAGGGTTCTCAGGCATTTTAGTGCAGCAGCACCGCGCACAGAGATCTGATAAAAGCTGCCATGTTGATGTTTATTTCCTTGAAAGTTGCTACAATAGTCAGCAGCCATTCAACATCCGCTTGGAGCACACCACCGAGGTATTTGAAGCCTAAACATGAAGTTAATGGCAAGCTCCTCGCGAGCTCCTTCTCCAATTTTACCGCCCAACTTCGAGACATCCCTTAGCGTTTCCACACTGCTCCATATATGGTACAAATGCTGCGCCACGCAAATTCCTCTATCGTGGAGTTGTAGAAGAGCACTGTGACAGACCAGTGATGAGCTGATGAATAATAGTTATGAGCCTTCACCAGTGAGTGATTTGGTATTAGTTAAATATTTGACTCCTATTTTGAGAATAGGACGTCGACTATTGACTAAGACTATACTTCACAGGCTCATATAACTACGTATCGCGCACATGTCCTAGCACACCACAAGGTTGTTAAGAGTTTTCATATTTATTTTCATTTTATTTGGCTGGATGCAAACATGTGCAGCTGCGATGGTTTGAAAATTTCAACTCGAAATGTTTATTATGCAAATGGGCTACGGTTACTCGTTACACAGCTCACATCTCTGTCATGCTTTTGGCGATCCTCTTTCATATTTGTAATCTGATTTGCATGGGCTGGGAATACCAAATATAAAAGTAATCAAATTAAAGTTTGGGTGTATCAGTTTACCCATACTTATGCATGTTTACACACCAGCTTACAGAGAATAAATATTTAGTATCAAATAGAGAAACTATTTCGGTTTGAAATTTAAGCAAAAAATACTTATATTAAACATGATTGATTAGTGGGATATGATTATTTAATTATTTCTATTTTTTTAATGATGAAAGTGTTTTGTTGTGGATTATGAAATGATGAATAGCTAATTTGAGCAATTTATTTGATTAACATTGCCTTTTTTGTGGAAAGCAATTAAAAAAAAGTTGCATTAAAAAATATTTCTACAAATCGATTTTTGCCTACTGGTTATATAAAAAGTAAACATTAATATTTTCTGAAAAAAACTATAAAAATTGTGCTGTTGGTGTTAGAAAAAATATTATCAGTATGAAAGTAATTTTATTATTCAACCAAATAATAATGGACGCGTTTTGCTGAGTTTCGTAAGGAAACCTTTCGACTTTTTCTTGAAATTTTTTTCTTAATTTTTTTTTTGTAATTTTTTTATAATAATATTACGCCTAAATACTATAAAAATGGGCGTGTTTTGTGCGCTTAATAAGAAAGACACTTTGATTTTACTTAAAATTTTTTTCTTAAAAATTTTTATTTTAATTTTTTTTTAGTTTTTTTATAATAATATAACGCCTAAATACTAAAGGCTGGTTAAGTTTCAAGGGCCGGTGTTGATTTTGAATAAAATACAATTTTTTTAGGAAATTATTGTCATTTCTCTTTATTATGATAATATTGGTATGACTCAATTACGTATGGAATGAAATATTGGCCAAATGGCCGCTGTGGCCTCGGTGACACACCTCCATCCGATGGTCAAAATTTTCGATGACGCTGAGGCATAATTGAGGTTCTATGCCGTTAATGTGCCAAATTATCTCATCCTTTAGCTCTTGAATTGTTGCTGGCTTGTCGACGATAATAGAAACTATTCGATTTTTTTATTAAATATTTTTTTCTTAAAATTTCATTTAAATTTGAATTGTTTTTATTTCACATTCATTCTAAAAAAATATCTAAAAGAAACGTTTTTTATAAATAAAAATATTTTTTTCTTCCAAATTTTTTTTTTTAATTTTTTTAAATTTAAATTTAAAAATTCAATATTTTATTAAAATAAATTATTCACACAAAAAAATTAAATTTGTAGGATGGATGTAAATAACCTAAGTAATTTTCCCCATAAATCACAAAAAATCAAATAAGCCACAGAAGTATGTTTATGAATTTTTTCGGTATTAGACTATTAAACAAGGTGGCGTAAAATTAATCATCCTTTCCGAAGACGTACTATTTATACAATTTATAATATACAAATTGCGTCGTACGTCAGTCATATTTGATACTTGTGAACTATACAGCTTTAGTACTCAAACAGACAAGTAATGGAGCGCGTAAGGATAAAATTAAAGATTTCCATCACTCAACAATTTTTCTTTTTATTTAGTAAAAAAGGTATTCAAAAAAAAATTGATGATTAATTTTGCGCCACCTTGCAAAGATCCAACGGTTAAAAATTTGACTGCTTCTTAATTGTGGAAAAGTAATCGGAACGCCACCACAGAACTCAACAAAAGACTTTCCAAAAGAAAGTTGCAAAGTGGACCATACAAATTATGATTATTAATTTTGCGCCACCTTGTATACGCTGAGTGCGATTTGGAAGAAATATATTACCTTCTATAATAATTTTCGTTGCTTTTTGCAATGTTTATGAATTATTTGGTCATTTCTTCAAAAGTATATTAGTATTTGGTTCACTTAACTTTTTTTAGTATCAAAATTATTAAATTTAAAATTTTTTTTTTAATAAATCATGATGTTTTGGGTTTTTAGTTAAATTAAAAAAAATGTAATTATAATGTTATTAATTTCTTTTCTATATTCTTAATTAAATGATATTTAAATAAACCCTATTCTTTGATTTGAAATTTTTCTTTAAAAATGTATAACAAAAGAAATAAATTTATAAAAATTTTGTTTAAAAATATATAACTAATTTTATTGACACCCATCCAATTTTCTTTAAAATTTTTCAGGAATAAATTATGTCTAAAGTAATTTTTGGTTTATTTAGCATTATTTTTTAATACTAAAGTTGCTAAATTTTTTAAATTTTTATTTAAATTTAAATAAATAAATAAATATAAATAATTTTTTTCTTTTGTTTTTGTTAAATTAAAAAAAAAGGTTTTGTAATTATTTTGTTAAAAAAATTTTCTTATAATAATTGGCGCGTACACCCTTTTTGGGTATTTGGCCGAGCTTCTCCTCCTATTTGTGGTTTTCATCTTGATGTTGTTCCACAAATGGGGGGACCTACAGTTTCAAGCCGCTATTAGAAAAACCGTTTTCTTAATTTTGGTGCTTAACCGAGATTCGAATCTACATACGTTCCCTCTGAGTACCGAATGGTAGTCACGCACCAACCCATTCGGCTACGCTGGCCGCCATATTAAAAAAATATTCTTACATAAATTATAGGTATTTAAATACATTTTTTATACATTGCTTAAAATCTGTTCTTCAAAACATTATCTGAAAAACATTGTTTTTTCCAAAGATTTTTTTAATATAGAACAAAAAAATTGGTTTTAAAATTTTTTTTACAAAAATATATAACAAAAATCGAAAAAATGTATTGTATATTAATTCTTAGCAATTTGAAAGATCAGCATAAGTAGAACTATCAAAATCAGATTATTATTATTAAAAATTTTAGTTCGTTCCCTCCACCAATGGGAGACCCTTAAGAGTTATCTTTTTTATTTAATTTTTGCTAACAGCAGTTGGCTACGGGAACTGTATGTATTTTCATCATCTTACACAGATCCAGATACACATAGGCCATTAATTTAAATGCATATACACTAGCAATACCAATATAAATAATAATTTAAAGAACTGGTAAAACTTAAAGTAGAGAGAATGAGAACAAAAGGAAAAAATGCATGTGGTCAATAAAATAGGTACGTAGTAGATATGAGTACGGTGTAAATAAGACTTTTCTTTTTTTTGTGGATTTTCTTTTCAAAGTTCAATTAAACCACCGTGTCCGATTTGGCATAGAATTGATAACCCTACACGTCAGTCGGTGGAATACTCAATTCTTTGATTTTTCCCCTCCTTATATTTATGCTTTTTAGCACCCTCTGCTCGACACCATGACTTTTGTCCTTGAGCAAATGTTTCCTCTTCTCCAAATTTCTTTTATTCACAACTTTTCGAGGTATCCTGTGAATTTGAATTTGCCTCTGGGTTCATGTTGTACAATCGATGCTGTACAATTCTTGATTTACCTTTCAGCTGCAATCGCCTTTGATGGCTTAAAATTCTCCCCTTTGGCAATTGTCGTAATTAAATTGTCAGTAGCAGTTTTGTTTTTTTGCAAACACATCGTTCTAAATATAAAATTTGTAGGCTTAAGGGCGTGCAAAATAAATTCTTTGGTCCGTTCAAATGATTTAGCAATAATTTATATGACTTTTGTTGTTTTCGAATATTGAGAATAAGCCTCCGCTTCGCAACAGTGCAGTGCAGCACACAACCCGTATTTGAAGGTAATACACATATATAATATTTACTTACATTTAACTACGTTTAATTTTAATATTTTTTTTTTTGGAATTAAGTACAATAATCACAATTAGAGCTGCTTAAATTCGGTAGAAAATTCAATTCTCAGTGAAAGTGATAAAAATCGAACTCTCCTGTAAAACTCAAACCCATGAATTTTTACGATCTTTAATATAAGCCGACATTCGGCTTTATTAAAATTTAAATTTTCTTAATCATATTATTACTACCAACAACATTTAATGCAAGTTATTTACTTCTCTACGAGGGAATTATAATTGTACTTACAGCTGTTTACATTTTCATCTCTTCCCCAGTGCATTAAAATTGGAAAATAAAAGCCGAAAAATCTACTCTCCATACAATCAATTTGCTGCAATTATCAATTCCTGTCACATCGCCGACTAACGACAAACACAATCAACCATTGATTTCCCCATTAACGCCCACTCTACAAGCAATTTGCGTGACGATTTTTGAAGTGATTCTCACCGAAATGTAAACAACGCAAAATACATGAATATCCCAAAAATGCTGCAAAATCAGAGTCTCTCGCCCACGCTCAGCCCAACAGCGCCAGTTATGGTCGCGCTGTCGACGTCCTTAGTTGTGCGACCAACAATAGCAGCGCTGCCAGCGCTCTGCCCACCCGACTGGTCATACAGCAACACCTACGACTGCATTAACAGCACCATGGACAATGGCATTGTTATGGGAGGTACAAGCGCGAGTTTCACCGGACTGCCAGGCCAAGATGGGGCTGCGTTTGGTGGTGATGGTAATTTCACTTTCCCCCCCGACAATCTGTTGGATTTCGAAATTGACCCATTAGAGCGCGTTGTGTCAACCATTGTGCCTGTATTTTTCGGCATCATCGGACTTGCTGGCCTGCTAGGCAATGCACTCGTCATTTTGGGTGAGTTCATGAAGATAATTCAATACTTGATTGCATAAATGATTTGGATTGCGTATGGTGTGGGTGTGGGTGTGGGTGTGGATGTGTTGTATCAAACGAATGTAAATAAATGGGCAAATGAATAGATTTGTTTAACAGATTTGCGGTTAGAAGTTTAACATTTTAGGCAGTATTTATAATCACAGAGAGAAATTATTGTTGGGTGAAAATAATCGCTAGTAGTTTGATTACGGTTTTGCTCAATTCTGCATTGTTTTGGTTGATTAATGTAAATTCGTTAAGTGTTGTGAAAATCCAGCATATAGCAAATATTTTGTGGAAAGTGATAAATAAAAAATAAATTAATTAATTATTTTGGAAATGGCGCTAGCCTACACTTACTGACAAACCTGAATTGGTAAAGTCGGTATAATTGGGTATATTAAGTTACCAGCGGCAAAATATTTATTTATTTTTATTAATATTTTTTTTTTTTTGTTTTTGTGTGTTCTTATAAAAATATAGTTTATGCTAAAGCAAAACACATATGAAGTAAAGTTTCAAATTTTGTACGAAAAATATTTTTATAATTCGATAAATTCTCTGCAAAATTTCTAATATTTTTGGTTGGAATTTTTAGAAAAAATCTAGATATGCAATTTTAGGGCCTATTTAATTTTAGCCTAACAATGTGTCAAGTGGTTAGAAATTTGTGTTGATTAAAAATTTTTTTTTTTTTGCTGCAGCGTAACGCATTTTCTCCCTATAACAAATGCAGCAGATTTTTTATAGCTTTTGTTTTCCGTTACATGGTTTTTGTTGTAGTATGAACAATATTACCATAAAAATAATTAAGAGTGAATATGCGCTTTACACTTTATTCTGGCACTGATAGTATATTAGCAGATTCCACGCAATCGAGATATTAAAAAAAATTACGTTTTGGTACAAAACAACCGAGGCTGATTTAAAAAACGCACATTCTTTCATTCAAGTATTGGTGTATTTTTGAATTCATTAAAAGGTAGTTTAAGGGTGTAAGTCTACCTAATTTATTCTACTGTATTTGTGGAAGATATATCACGAAGAATAAACGGAGCATTTTCACCATACTTCAAAGAGTGCTACCGAAGGTATTTCATGAAAAAAATTATATAAAAATATCGACAACACTTGGATCTATGCTATTTTCGTCAAGATTTTGACTCGGCTTTGGTTTGAACAGAGTGGAGTACCAGGACTTTCTGAGCTCTCCATCTATTGGGCTGGGACCAAAGGGTTTTCAAAATGAAGAAATGGAGCTCCGTGTGTCCTGCCCTTTCCTGAGAAATAAGTTGTACATTTCCGCTTTAACAACAGTTAGAGGGATCCCGATGACCAGGTAGGAGATCTCTGACACCAATTGTGTTCCCTTTCTGGTAAGCTCATCACAAATTTCATTTCCCTCTATGTTCTTATGCGCTGGAACCCAGATTAGAGAAATTTTACCTGCATACCCAAGAGATTTCATCTCCAGCTTTTAGGAGTTTACTAGTTTTGATCTGCACCATGACATCGTCAGAGCCTTGATTCCGGCTTGACCATCGGACAAATCTTAATATTTCCCTCGCTCCCAAGTTCCCTAAGCATTTCCCACGCCTGCAGGATGGCAAAGACTTCTGCCTGAAAAACACTGGCAGTATTCGGCAATTTCAAGGAAATAGATATGTAAGTTGTCTGATTTAGAGAAAACCCCTGCTGCCTCTGCTTGTGAGATTAAAATGATTAAAAAAACACAAAGAGGCTCTCACGTGAGGAAGTACGGGGCAAAATCTCAAAACGACTGGATTGGTAGATTTTTGCTATGGTGATCATAGTCTATTTTCGGCGACTATTTTCGACAAGCTTCAGAAAAACGCTCTTAAGTCGAATAATATAAAAACCCGGTCTGCACACTCAAACACTTATAACTTTATAAATTGAGAGGCACAATGGAGGGCACAAAAGGTCATGAGGTCCAATAAATCTAAATGTAACCTCATAAATTTCTCTTCAATCGGCGGCGGAAGCTTCAGGGTTTGGGGAGCTTTTTCCTGGCATGGTGTTGGGCCGATTGTTCGCGTGGTTGGTAAAATGGATAGATTTCAGTATCTGGATATACTCCAGAATAAAATGAAGCCATTTGTGTTTGAGTTTCTGCCATTAAATTGGACATTTATGCAGGGCAATGATCCAAAGCATACTGCAAAGACAGTGAATCAATGGCTCAGAAGAGAAAAAATTAATGTATTGGATTGGCCGGCGCAGAGCTCTAATCTCAATCCAATAGAAAATTTGTGAAAGGCTGTTAGGGTCAAAATCACTAGCAAAAATTTTACAAAATTTTGATGATTTGTGGGCCGCAGTTGAGGAGGCTTGGTACTCGATTCCAAATGAAAGATGCCACAAGCTCGTAGAAAGCATGGGGCGACGGCTTGAAGAAGTAATCAAAAACGGTAGATATAGTGCAAAATACTAATCTGGTAAAAAAATATTATTACTTAACTATCTGATTTGTTTACTATTTTTGCTTTTATTTGGATTTTTTAGGATGTACTATTTATGTGACCAGGAGGCTTCGTGAGTTCTCAACGTTCTCGTAAATTAAATCAGAACTGAAATTCTTTTTGGCTATTTTTTTTTGTTTTAAAGTCAAAGTAGATAAGTTTTTTATTTTTTATGTTGCTTTTTTCCAATAGAAAATAATAATTTAAAAACATATTCAACTCTTTGCTTTCAAAGTCTAAATGTGCTATTTATATAACCATGGCTGTATATGAGAGTTACTACCAAAGTTTCAAGATTTGTGTTTGTTTTTAAAAATATGTTCGCTTCTTTTGAATCTCAATAGTTTCGAAGCATTTTTCCACTCTGTTCGAGGTAACTCTAAAATATGTAATTTAAACTCATCAACTGCTTTTGCATGCGTCGAAAAGCCTTGTCTTGTCTTGTCTTCACATTTTTATTTTTATTTTTTTTCATCTGAGAGAACAAGAATCCGATACTTATGTTTTTCTTTTAATAAAGATTCGCCTTTAGAAACAGGGGCATGTCGCGCGAGCTAAATAACAAAATTAGAACAACGGGTAGTTTAATAAAAATCAAGTCTTTATTCAGCGATGTCAACTTAAGAAGTAAACTCTTAACATAAAAACTAAAAGCTTATTACCTAAAAATATTACATTGTTTTTTTTTTACAGTTTGAGAGTATTACGCCACCTAACTGCACAGTTCCATTAGAATTTCACTACCCATCAGTACTATAAAGGGGAATACTAATTTTTTGTTAGTTAAACCGTTTAACTTTGTTCCCCTACATTGTACATATTTAAATAATATAATTAGCATTAACATTTGAGTATTGCTTAAACTTAACTAACATCGCTTTTCCATTTGCTTTAACATTAACATGGCAGAGACATCTTGTCCAACTTAAGCCATTTTTTAGCATTTCTTTTTTCATTCAAGACTGGCGTAGGAACCAACAAACCAACGATTTGAAGATTACTAACCGAAATCGAAGGAAGGATCTAAGAATCGTAGTAGGTGGCTTATCTGGACACTTTCTAACATGAGGCATCTCTTTCTAGATTCCTAGTAGATTAGGGGCACCATTCAATGACTACAACTACACCTAACCTAACCTAACCGAATTTCTGCACCCATATACACTAGACTACAGTGACTTTTATTTGGAGCAGAAAATTGATATGATTTAACTAAATCAAAAGAAATTACATTCACATGCAACTTGTGCGGAAAATTGTGGATGTTTAAGCTATCACATTCCACGCTCTATAATCAGTGTCGGAAGCTAACAAAGGCAAAAGTATTTCAAAGCATGCAGCAAAGCGAGAAAAATGCTTACCCTTTCGGTAGCACAGGTGTAACGGTGTTTAAGCGTGCACGTGTGAAGTGTACTTGTGCTAGAAATGTATGTATGTATGTAGTCCTTCATGCACTTAAGTATGCACTAGGGGTATGTAGGTGTACAAGTACTTATACAAAATACGCTTGTACGCTGCTTGAATGTGAAAAATGTGATGCCATGTTTGGTACCTCTGTTTTGTTGAGTAGGTTTTTGTGCTGGCAATTAGATTTCAAGGTCGTTCAGAAATAATTTTGTGTTTGTATTTGTATTTGGCTTTATCGTAAGTCCGTATAACTAACGGACTGACTCAAGCCATTCCACGGCAAGGCAAGTGACGCGGTGTATGAACTCACCCCCTTACTTATCGAATTGCTTCCTTCCGATTTGCGACTTTTGTTTCCCTTTTCAATGCTTGCGGTTCAAAAATGTACCACACCTTTAAATGTACGGAATCTTTTGCATGTGAGAGTAGTAAAAATAGTTCAATAAAGGCTTGTGGCAAAGAGTGTATTGTACGTTATATTTAGATACGATACCTAGAAGGACTTTTGTGCATTTCTAAAAGCCTCGAAAACAGAATGTTCGAAATTCTTTCAAATCAGCTGGCAAACACAAAAAGGCTCGTCGGAGAGGAGGGCGTTTACATGAGCATCTTTTAGTGATATTGCACAATAAAATGCATACACAAAGGTTAGATATACATCAAATGTGTGGTTGGCCACTTGCACCCATTTCTTTTGCCCGCTATAAAAGCTCAGAACTATGCAATAAGAAGGCACTTCACTCATAGTGTCAGTAAGAGTCAAGCAGACTACTTCAGGCCCAGGATTAGATGCTCTGGTTGATCTACCACCACTTGATGCTTTCATCCAAGGAGAGGCCTTGAAGGCCATCTGCAGGCTGAAATACAATGCGAACTGGTACGGCCCCTACCTGGCATTGAAAAACAGAGAAGGTATGGAAAGTCGTACTTGAAAAGAGATACAGTGGGATGCTGCCAGAGGATCAATTGTGGTCAAATTCTAAAAATTAGCCCTTTATATTTTCACGGATGGCTCCAGGACCAAGCACGGCTCCGGTTCTGGGGTCTACGTGGAATCCAGAGGGACAAAACTGCACTTTCTCTTGGAGTGCACGCATCTGTGTTTAAAGCGGAAACGTATGCTGTTCATAAAGCGATGAATTTTGTTGTGGAAAACAGATGAAGAGGCAGATCTACCATATATGTGTCGGCAATGACAGCCAAGCTGCACCTCATGACCTTAGACAGACCCTCAACCACATCAAGGGTAGTCGAGTACTGTAAATCCAGGCCGATGCTAACATGGCTCCGGGAACACGTGGGTATGGCGGGTAACGAGATCTCTGACTCCTTAGCTAGGATGGGCTCTGGGCCTTGGCTCCTTGGCACCGCAAGACCTACTCAGATTTCTTCGGAGGTCAGGTAGATTTAAAGAAAATTAAAAGGGAGTCCGAGTGCAGTATAATGGACTTAATTGTGTCTGTTTGCTGTGCTTGCTAGTTGTGCCAACAAAAAAAAACGCAATAGGGTTTCTTTGATAGACCGCGAGTAACTACTGTCAAACTAAATATATACTTTTTGTCACTTTTCATAGACATTTCACCCTGAAAAAGCTTACGCCTCAACAGCGTTTACACATCATACAATTTCATAGCGAAAATCCACGCTCTGTGAAAAAGGGTTGATCGCGCACTAAGGTCAGCTTGTGGTGTTCAACGATGAGTTTCATTTTTGGCTTAATCCCTAAGTTATTAAGCAAAATGATCGTTTTGGGCTGAAGGGCAACCCGAATCCATTCGAGAACAGCCATTACATCTATTGAAAACATCCGTTTGGGGGATCTAGGAGCTAGAGAAATCATCGGCCCATATTTCTTTAAAAACGGGGCTGGCACCTATGTAACAGTGAATGGCGATCGCTATCGTGCCTTGATAATCGACTTTTTGATGCCGAAAATTGAAGCCCCTGATTTCCACAATGTTTGGTTCCAACAGGACGGCGCTACTTGCAATACAACCCGTAATACAATGGATTTACTGCGTGGTGGTTTCGGAGAGCAATTTATCTCTCGTTTCGGACCAGTAGATTGGCCTCCAAGTTCGTATGATATCAAAGGTGTGGTTATTTGTGGGGGTATGTAAAGTTCAAATGCTTTGAGGATGAACCAGCTTCTATTGAGGCATTGAAAGCCAACATTACTAAAGTTAGTCACAAGATACCGACCAAAATCCTCCAGCGAGTCGTTCAAAATTGTTGTTTACGGATGACCAAATTACGGCTCATTTGCGGCCAACATTTGGAAGGGATTATCTTTGAAAAATAATTGGCATGAATAGTTCTACACAAAAATAATAAAGATTGCCAATCATTTTGAATTTTTGTGGTTTTATTTCAATTAAAAATCCGAAACCTCTACACCTATCACCCTTTATTATAAAGTACTCTCCCAGTAAAGGCTTTGCTTGGCGTACCCCCACCGTGGGGTGGATTTTTGTTGCTACGGTTTGCTTTTCGCCTCCGAGCTTTTGATCGAAGAAGTGTTATTCCATCGCCACCAAAGGCTCACATCCTATTACGAGGGGTGCCTTTTATATGTCGGGATTAGAGAACAAAAAAAAATTTTAATCATCGAAAATTACTTTATTATTTTTCAAAATATTCTCCATGAAGATCTATACACTTTTGCATGCGTATGAACCAATTGTCGAAGCACTTTTGCCACTCCGAATGAGGTACCTCCAAAACATGCATTCTGAATGCCGCAACCGCTTCTTCAGGTGTCGTTGACGTTGACCTCTCAGTTTGTTTTTTACGTACGGGAATAAAAAGAAGTCATTCGGTGCCAAGTCAGGACTATACGGCGGATGACCCATTAATTCGATGTTTTGGGTGCTCAAAAATGCAGTTGTTTGAGCCGATGTGTGAGAGCTCGCATTGTCTTGGTGAAGAGTGATCCGTCTTTGGCGATTGGTTTTCCTAATTTCTTGGAAGACAACTGGCAAACAAATGGTTGTGTACCACTTAGAATTTACTGTTCTGCGTTGTTCTAGTGGTACGGTTGCTACATGTCCAGTTTTTCCGAAAAAACAGGCGACCATTTGCTTGGAAGTGCTTCGTGCGCGAACAACTTTTGTTGGATTTGGCTCATCTTGAAACACCCATACAGTCGACTGCTATTTACTTTCGAGCTCATACGCGTAAATCCATGATTCATCACCTGTCACGATGTCATAGACGTGTTTCGAAGCCTCGCGATCGTATTTTTTGAGCATTTCCTTCAACCAATCGACACGAGCCTTTTTCTGAGCGATTGACAAATTGTGTGGTATCCAACGCGAACAAGTTTTTGACAGTCAAATGTTTATGCAATATTGAATGTATGCTGGTCACCCTAATGTCTAAGATTGTCTCAATCTCACGATAGGTCACATGACGATCTTGCAATATCAGTTCGCGCAAAGCATCAATGGTTTTCGGAACAACAACTGATTTTGGACGACCTTCACGAAATTCGTCTTGGAGTGAACCACGACCACGATTGAATTCACCATACCATCGATAAACACTGGTCCTTGATGGAGCTTCATTGCCAAAAAATGAATTAAGTTCATCCATGCAATGTTGCTGAGTTAATCCACGTCGAAAGTTGTAAAAAATAATCGCACGAAAATGTTCACGATTTAATTCCATTTTTGGACCGAGATGAATCTTTTAAGTTACTGTAAGCAACACAAATAGCGCTGGTATTTCAAAACTTTCTGAGTACGTAAAAGCCAGAAAATGTCAAACTTTGGGATACAGCTGTCAGTTGCCAGATTGCAACACCAGGGTTGCCAAATCCCGACATATAAAAGGCACCCCTCGTAATTTTAAGATCATGGCTTTTTTTAGCTAATAATCAGCTGCTTATCTTGATTCCGTTAATGTTCTGGTAGCGCGAAACTCATATAAGCTGAATGCGATTGAGCGTCCCCAATAAGTTTAGTTTCTTTATACACTTAAGAACTGTTAAGAACTTAGCCTCAAAATAAGATAAAGCTTTGAGTGGAGCCTAACTGACGCTTAAAATAGCAGTCCGCTTTTACGATCTTAATCTTTAGTATCAGTTTATTTATTGAAGCCTTGACTTTTATTATCTTGAAATGTAAATATCTGATATGTAAAACTCTATTCTTTCCGTCAGACTTGGAATTTTTACCTAACAAATTTAAGCAGCGTTTGCTTAAATTGTAAAACATCGTTGTAACTACCTAAATTGACTACTTCGCATCCACAAATCACACCGTTGGTCAGTTTGCGTCATTAAACACCAATACCGTTGTCTTAGCCTTAAGAGTACCTAACCTATACAGACGTGGAATTTTATTTTTAAATCCTCTTTAAAACTTAAATTACGCTCCGCCTTCATAGTTGGGGCAGTGTTGATAAAAAGAATTGTTACCCACACAAACGCACCTGCAGTCCTTACAACATAAATAACATATGAAGGTAGCAGCTCACCGGCAGCATGAATGTTCAGCTTAAGTGCATGCACGTATTTATGAACATTCACGTCCCAGTAGGGAACCGTTTCTAGACGACGTGCAAAATCGTCAATGACCTTCCGCGGACTTTTCCGAGAGTCAGCAATGAGTTTTCCAAATAACTACAGCATTTTTGAGACTTTCTTTATATGCATGACACCCGGCATAATGTGTCACCTACTGTGTCATGCATACTATATTTCTCTTTTCCTTCCTTTTGAACTGTTTTTCTTGATATCTTGTCAAGCATAAGACTATCTAGAGGATAACTAGAAGATATTGGGATCGAATCTCTTCTGCGCTGGTTACCCTTTGGCTTATCGACTAAAATCAATTCAGCATTTACTTTTCAGTTAGCCTTACTCGGTTGGATATTTCGAGGCTTAGTTTTCGACATCTTGGCACTCACTTCTAACTACACCTGAATAGCTATCAGGGTTGAGTAATCGCAGCATACAGGATTTTTCTTACTAAAATGAGGAGAAACAAGCTCAGTACCTTATTTTCAGTTAGTCTGCTTTTTCGAAACTAACATTTAAGGTGTGCGTCTTGATGTTTAACACGTTCACACCGGCGCGTACCACCGGTGGCCCGCACAAGTCTGCTTCATGGGGCGGCGTGTACCACCGGTGGCCCGCACAAGGTTGCACCATCTGGCAGCGCGTACCACCAATGGTACTTTATTAGAGGGTACCTATGAGATGAGATGCCATAAACGACTACCCTTACGAAAAATTTCGTTTTATGACCTGCAATCGCTCCCGTCCGATAGAGCGAAAAGATGTAAACATTGCCGTCTGTGGGCGAAGACCATGAATGACAGCGCCGGCGTGAACGTGTTAAGCTTCTTAACTTCCTCTTAAGTTATGTGGTCTGTAAATTTTCAGAAGACACACAGAACGGTTAGTGGTATATATAATATATAAGCATATTCCCCTTGTTCCTATATGAAGCAAAGGGCCTCATGTGGGGCACTTTGCAGAAGAAGGCAATAGGTTTTGGGAACACAGTTTTTTTATTAAACTGTCTACAGTGACACAGTTGAAGACACAAGCCCCTGTTCAGATAGATGAAATACAAATTTCTTTTATGAGTGAATAGGCCCGCTGTAGGGTCACCTAATGTAAGTAGATAGGTGAAATGGTTGAGATACGTCTCTGGCACTCCCCAAGTAGCACTAAAGCGGCGTTTTGATATCATTATGAGCTGCAAGAGCTGTTGATATAGAGCTATTGGCGCACTACCCCAGGCTGTCGAAGAAAGGAGCACCCAGTGACCTTAATCATCTAGCTGCCAAGCCATGACATTTACAGAGAATGTGCACAATAGTTTCCTTCTCTGCAAGGTCCCCACAGCTTCTACAATGCGGATGGTAAACTTAGCTTTTTCACGTATATGGCGACCGATCGCCAAAGGCCGGTAAACATAGCTACGAGTATGAAAATTTAATGGCGTGGAGTCTCAGGACTTTCCGAGTTCTCCTCCTACTGTACTACACCAAAGGGTTTGCGAAATAGCACATAAAGAAATGGAGCTCCATATTTTCTCCACTTTCCTGAGAAATAATATAAGTTGTGCAATTTCTCTTTAACAACAGTCGGGGGGATGCCGATTATCGAGTGGGAGGTCCCTGACACCAATACAGTTCCCTTTCCCCCTTCCCCTTCCGGGTAAGCTCGTCAGCAATTTCATTTCCCTTTAAGTTCCTATGCCCTCGAACCCAGCTCAAAGAAATGTTGCCTGCACACCCAACATATTTGGTTCTCTCCTTACAGGAGTTGACTAGTTTGGATCAGCACCATGTCATCGTCAAATTCTTGATCGCGGCTTGACTATCAGAAAAATGTTCATATCTCTCTCACTTCTACGATCCATAAGCATTTTTCATGGCTGTCGGATCGCAAAGACTTCTGCCCGAAAAACACTAGCAGTATTTGGCAGTTGCAAGGAAACAGATGACTTGGCGGATTTAGAGAAAATCCCTGCTCCGACTCCGGACTCCATCCTCGAGCCGTAAGTGAAGACAGAGGTTCCCTTCGTTCCAATTCTGCCTACTTAGAAAGATTACCCTGGCATGACCCTCAAACTTCAGTTTGAGGATAGAGAGATGTATCCGAAGTTCAGAGAAAGACGGTGTCAATTGCCTAAAATTTCAACCATGTCCGTTGAGAGATTGTCTCTCTCTTTCAGCCTGATTTCACTTTGAACAAGGATGGAAATGTAATCTTAATGTAGACTTAATACAGTCCTAAAATTTGCCGTCTAGGTTATGTCTTACGAATGGATGCAAATATTGTGAAAGTAAAAGTTTTAAGTTGAAAAGAAACTTAATCTCATTTGATATTTGAAAAAGGCGACTGTTTTCTCGATTAAACAAATGACTTCAACACATTTTTGAAGCCAGCTAAAATCGAATAACGGCGTGCGCAGGCTCGAATTTTGGTGAAGCACCAAAATGAAGGAGACGTTTTTTTCTCATAGCGGTCGCCCCTCGGCAGGCATTGGCAAACCTCCGAGTGAATTTCTGCCATGAAAAAGCTCCTCATAAAAATATCTGCCGTTTGGAGTCGACTCAAAACTGATGGTCCCTCCATTTGTGGAACAACATCAAGACGCACGCCACAATTAGAAGGAGGAGCTCGGCCAAACACCCAAAAAGGGTGTTTCGATTATATAATATTCGACTATTATTCGATTTTATATAAATATATGGTATATGCGCCAATTATATTGTATATATTTCTATAAAATCGAATAAGCGGTAAGAGAGAATAATTAATTTATCCCTTACAATCTGCTTCCAACTGAATCTTGGCGCTCACATTTTACTCAGCTTGATCAGGGTTAGATACTCACGATATGCGGAATTTTCTTATTATCTTACGGAATTTTTCATACGCCGCTGGTCGACCAAAATATCTCTTTGCTTCCTTTTACAAGGTGGCGCAAAATTAGTCACCCTGTCGGGAGATTTATAATTTTTGCCAGTGGCGCCGTACGTCAATCATATTTGACGCTAGTGAACTGGACAGCTGCAGCATACAAATAGAAAAATTAGAACAGTAGAAATGGAAATAAAAAAAAAATAGAAATGGAGCGCGTAAATGTCAAAACAAAGATTTGGAGCACTCAAAATTATTTATTTTTATTTGGTAAAAAGGTAACTGAAAAAAAAATTGGATGATTAGTTTTGCGCCGAACTCTCCTTCCTTTCGTTTGAAAATGTCAAAATGGATAATTTTTCTTTTTATCTGCTCAAGTTAGCCCCTCCTTCGAAAACAATCCAATCCAACTCCAATGTCGAATTTAGTACTAATTCCAAATTGTAAGAAATGCCCTGCAGTGGCGACCACTCTCACTTCCCAATCTCATATTCGCCAGTTGCTAGCTCAGATAAAAAAGAGAGACAAAAAACCCAAAATCTTTCTAAATTTATCCGAAATGAACCAGTTTGTTACTAATGGACTCCCTGTTGGGCACGTACTCATACGCACACATACAGGTATACAGTGCATATAGAACGTAGATGTATACGAGTATGTCCGCATGGTTAAAAGTGCACAGCAGTGTGGCACGGCAAACGTTCGTACCCTCAACTGTCCACTTTTCTCCTTGGCATTTTGCTGATGTGACAATCACACCCAGTGTTTCACCTTGAAACAGTTTGTACAACTGAGTCGGCAATGGGGAAACACTCATACTTACGCGTCTAGATGTTGAAGGATGTACCTGCACAACTTAACTTGACTTATAGGCTTTGCTTTTTTATGTATATTTCGGTTGGAATACAATGCGATGTGTGCAAGCATTTAAGCTGAAATTTGTGTTTCTCCTTCGGAGGGTAGTTGAGCCAAGGAAGGAAGCATTAATATATTAATTTGTGTTCATTTAACCAAATGTATTTGGGATTTGTTAACCGCACAGTTGACATGGTTTAGCTGTTGTACGTACATATACACACATCCTCTAACAGCCACACACACGCACACATACTTAGGTTTGCCCGAATATGTACAGTGCGTATTTGTGTTTGAGCTTAGTAAGACAACAAGTGGAAATACATGCCAGAAACTTGTAAAAAATTTGTTTAAGTACGTAGCTGGAAATAAATGTATTTTTAAATGGAAACCATCCGGGAAATGTGAGCTTCGAAAAATATGTGTTTATTTTCTAACGAAGCAAACTAGAAAAAGTTATAATACATGTTTTTAAAAAAGTGTTTTTTGCTAAACGACAAGCAGTGGACAGTAGCTTGTAAGGGCAAAAATAAGTAATTCCCTTTGCCAATTCTCTTAGCTCTTAAGGGTAAGACTACACCAAGAATATCACGAGCTGCATGGGGTCTTCAAAATTTTCTGCAAATAAGTAAATTTTTCCTGTAAGAACAAAGACAGCGAACTGGTGACTGACGTACAGAGCAATCTTAAATTATGGAGGAAACACTTCTCGAACCTGTTAAACAGTGACAGCTGCGCATGTCACCGAGAAAGTGAAGATCCCGATACCCCAATCGTTGACGACGGAATTGTCCTTCCGCTACCCGATCATGACGAGGTGAGAATAGCGATAACGCGGCTAAAGAACAACAAAGCCGCGGGCGCTGACGTACTGCCGGCTGAGCTTTTCAAGCATGGCGGCGAGGAGCTGGTAAGGTGCAAGCATCAGCTTCTATGCCGATTGGAATTTAACTGTGCTCTGCCCAATCCATAAGAAGGTCGATCCTGCAATTTGTGCAATTATCGCGGGATTAGTCTTCTAAATATCGCCTATAAGGTTCTAGCGAGCGTATTGTGTGAAAGGCTAAAGCGCACCGTCAACCAACTGTTTAGACCTTATCAGTGTGGCTTTAGACCTGGAAAGTCTACCATCGACCAAATATTCACAATACGCCAAATCTTGGAAAATACCCACGAAAGGAAAATCAACACACACCATCTTTTCGTCGATTTCAAAGCTGCATTCGACAGTACGAAAAGGAGTTACCTGTATGCCGCGATGCCTGAATTTGGTATCCCCACAAAACGAATACGGCAATGCAAGATGACATTGCTCAACACCAACAGCGCCGTCAGATGTGGGAAGGACCTCTCCGAGCCGTTTGATACCAAACGAGTTTTCAGACAGGGTGACTCGCTGTCGCGGGACTTCTTTAACCTGATGTTGGAGAGCATCGTACGAGCCGCAGAACTTAATCGCTCACGCACAATATTTTATAAGAGCGTACAATTGCTGGCGTATGCCGATGATATTGACATCATCGGCCTCAACAACCGCGCTGTTAGTTCTGCCTTCTCCAAACTGGGTAAAGAGGCAAAGCGAGTGGGTCTGGTGGTGAACGAGGACAAAACGAAGTACCTCCTGCCTTCAAACAAACAGTTGGCGCACTCGCGTATCGGCACACACGTCACTGTTGACAGTTATAATTTCGAGGTTGTAAAAGACTTCGTGTATTTAGGAGCCACAATTAACCGACAACAATGTCAGCCTTGAAATCGAACGTAGAATCTCTCTTGCCAACAAGTGCTACTTTGGACTAAGTAGGCAACGGAGCAGTAAAGTCCTCTCCCGACGAAGAAAACACTCTACAAGGATCTCATCATGCCCGTCCTAACGTATGGCGCAGAAGCTTGGACGATGACAACATCCGATGAAGCGACGCTTGGAGTGTTCGAGAGAAAGATTCTGCGTAAGATTTTTGGACCTTTGCACGTTGGCAACGGCGAATATCGCAGGCGATGGAACGATGAGCTGTATGAGCTTTACGACAACATAGACACGCAGCGAATTAAGATCCAGCGGCTACGTTGGCTGGGTCATATCGTCCGAATGGATAAAAACGCTCCGGCTTTGAAAGTATTCGATGGGGTACCAGCTGGTGTTAGCAGAGGCAGAGGAAGGCCTCCTCTGCGTTGGAAAGATCAGGTGGGGAAGGACTTGGCCAATAAGGAGGGGGACTCGCGCCAATTAAGAAGAAGCGAAGTAAATTTACAGAATTGGGAGAGATGGTTGCTTGGTGGTGGTGTTGTCTGGGGGACAAGCCTACCCGTATAACCATTATCGTTATTTAGTCAAACCATCCTGATTTGGCTATAAATCTGCCTATGTTACCTATTTTCTTCCACGTTGTTCATTGAAAATTTCCCCAGGATTCTATGTCGTAGCGCACGCAGACCTGGGCACGCACACAGATAGTGGAAGACTGTCTTCCTAGCATCCTCTTGATTGCAGCTTCTACATACATCTATCGTTATACGGCCACCCCATCTTCCTGGCATGATCTGCGATAGGCCAATGGCCGGTTATTGTTGATGTAATTCTATAGATGTCTGTTCTTGGTTCTCGTAATAGCTCGTCAGTTCTCAACATGTTGTGTACTCTGGCCACGTGTCCTTCGCTATTTTGCAGGTTTTGGTGTTGATCCATCCGTCAACAGCCATCTTCTGGTATTGCAAAAAGATTTCCCTTTTGTAAACGCTTCGGGAGCAGCCCATTTCTATCACTTCGCATACACCAGAGGAAGCCCCCTGTCTTACCAGTTCATCACCCTTCTCACTTCCACCTATCTGCCTATGGTCAGGTACCCAGATGAGAGTGATGTCTGTCATGCCTGCTAAGGCATTTAATTCTTCTTTGCATTGCCTGACAATTTTTGAGTTCGTTGTTGGTGTCTTTATAGATAAAATGATGGCTGCTTGACTATCCGTACAAATACGTGCTTCTGTTAGTTGTTGTGGATGATTCACCATTATCTGGCTAGCTTTTCTTATACCGAGAACCTCTGCTTGAAAGATGCTATTCCAGTTCGCCAGGCAAAAGGACTTGGAAGTTTCGAGGTCTTTCGCAAATACACCCGCGTTGACGCCGCAATCCATCTTGGATCCATCGGTATAAAAAATCTACAAAAAGAGTCTATTCCAATACATATCACCAAAAAAAGGAAACTCCGTAAAAAGTGGCAAACTACTAAACATCCCGAAGATAAGGCAAAACTTAACAAATCAACAATTGAATTAAAAGCATTATTAAAACAACACCAAGATAAAAATCTTTAGAATTACATACATAACTTGGGGGCCACGGCAGTTAACAATTATTCTCTATCTAAAGCAACTAAAAACTTAGTCAAAGCAGTTCCACATAAACCTTCCATCAGAACACAACACAGAACTTGGGCAAAGACCAATAAAGAGAAGGCAAACACACTAGCTGAGCACTTTAAAACAATATTCTCAAACGAAAAAGACAATCAGCACATTGAACAAAATGTAAAAAAAAAATCTGAACAGTAAAAAAGCACCGGGATACGATCTAATAAATGGTAAAATACTAAAAGAACTACCTGATGTAGCAATCACTTATATACGACAAATATTCAACAGCATATTAAGGACACAATGCTTCCCACACCTCTGGAGAAAATTGCACAAATAACGGCAATCCCCAAACCAGGTAAAAATGCATCAGAAACGACATCATATCGCCCCATCAGTCTCTTGCCCATTCTTTCAAAACTGTTTGAAAAAATATTCTTTGCTAAATTAGACGAAATTCTGATAGAAAAAGATCTAATACCAAGTCATCAATTTGGATTTAGACGACAGCATTCAATTGTGCAACGAGTCCACAGAGTTATAAACAAAATACTAAATGATATGGATAATAAAAGGTTCTGCATAGCTGTCTACCTAGATATTGCAAAAGCTTTTGACAGGGTGTGGATAAAGGACTTCTGCACAAGCTAAGCGAAATATTGCCATGGAATCACTTCACCATTCTCAAAAGTTATCTGGAAAACCAACATTTTTTTATAAAGTTTGAAGACGAACGCTCAAGCATGATGCAAATGACAGCAGGTGTGCCCCAAGGTAGTGTCCTAGGCCCTCTATTGTACCTGATATTTACAGCAGATATACCGATCCCAACAACAAAAAATTGCATGATAGCCACATTCGCGGATGACACGGTTTTAATGGCATCAGACAAAATAGAAAAAAAAGCTGCTGACATTCTTCAACAAACAATAAATGACACTGTATCATGGCTCGATAAATGGGGTATAGAGGTCAACAAAGATAAAACGGTACAAGTAATTTATACAAATAGAAAGCCTAAGAAACACAAACTAACAATAAAAAGCAATGAAATAAAAATCCACCCTAGTGCAAAGTACCTTAGCATAACTATAGCTGAAAAACTAAATTGGAAACGACTTATAGAAAACAAGCGAAATGAAATCAAAAAAAAGTTCAGACAACTATACTGGCTGTTGGCTAAAAATTCAAAACTAAGCCTTAACAACAAAGTAGTGATATATAAATCTATAATCTCACACATTTGGAAATATGGGATAGAAATCTGGGGCACAGCAAAAAAATTCAATATCAAAATAATTCAAAGGACCCAATCTAAAATACTTCGAACAATAACAAAAGCAGGCTGGTATATACCAAACGACGTGATCCACAGTGACCTCAATATCGACACAATAGATGACACAATTAGAAAATGCAGCATCAAGCATATACAACGACTAAGAAATCATCAAAATGAACAAATGGGCAAACTACCACAATCGGAGAAAGCAGGAAAACGAAGATTAAATCGATTAACTCCAACAGAACTCACAATTTAACAAAACAATAAAGAAAAAAAAAATTAATAATAAAAATTATAACACTTAGAAAATAATATAATGTAGCAAAATCTGAAGCAAAATTGAATGTTTATCTAGCATTGGTTAGAGAACAAAGAATTCCACTACTACTTTAAAAATAATCACTTATTGTTTAAATTTAACAGATTGTAATTTAAAAAGGGAAATAAAAAACAAAACAAAAAAAAACAAAAAATACTTGAAGGTTCTGTAAGGATCAAGGATATCCGCAGTATTTTTGGTAGAATTTTAGGGTGCCCTTCTTTTCCTTTTTCTCGCTCCTGTTACAGCCAATCTCAGTGCCGTCGGCGAGCAGTGTCCCGTCTATCCGTTATCGCGTGCCTTTCCCCATTATCGCTTGAGTGTTTTTCCGAGATATACGACCCTAATGTGCACTCTTTTTATTGTGTTGAAGAGTGTTCTATGAGGTCCACATGTCGAAGTCAAGTTGTAAAATGGTTAAGTGACTATCGATTCCTTCACATTTTAAATTTCCTTACTTAAGTCACATTTAAATTGCTTCAAATTTTTTGTTAGCTTAACAGTCAGACAGTCTGGCACATGAGCGCTCACACTCCTTCAAAAACCCCTAAATGCTCCTGTGAATAAGATTAGTTTTTAAAAGCTTTAAATGTTCATGCCAAATTGTTCGATTCCATTGTCAAACGCGTTGAAAGGAAAAAGGAAGAAAAGGCATTTGCTGTCTGAATACTTTTTAATAAATGTTCAAAAGAATGGAAGCAGGCTTTCAACAGTTTCCTATTATAGCATAAAAAAATGTACCAAAATAATGCAAACAGGCACACATATGCACATATGTAGAATCATAGTTGTTCACATATTTGAAAAGGACCTCCTTTGTTTGGAATTTTAGGTTGAATTATACATACAGTAGCGCTACAAATTGGCTACTGTTGTTGGCATTTTCATTTCCCTCAATCGAATGTCTAAAAGCGTACCATTGTTGTCGCTTTGTCATTATTTGCCTGGCTTTCTACCTCTAGCTTTCTTTTTCCATACACTAACAATATTTTACTAACTACTCTTCACATGCCTCGTAATTACAAAAGGATTGTAGTACTCGTACTTGGAACGCCTACTGCTCATAACCGTGCGGTACTTAACACAAAGGAATGTGGAACTGGCAGTGAGTTAGGGTGTGTTGGAATTAGTTTAGAGGAAAAAGTTGTTCTCGCCTATTGCTCCAATATGCCAGCAAAAGATTGTAGTAAAATTTTGAAAACTGTTATCCATTGGCGCCACCACGATGCAAGACCTGAACTGGGCAAGATAAAAGGCTTTGCGAAGATTGGAACATCCAAACGAGCTGTCATACAAAGTAAACAGTCTGCTTGCAGTTTACTGGTACGTAAGAGAGAGAGAGAGACTTACCTCATTTCGTTGGAAAAGAACACAACCAAAACTCGCTTCATTGTGAGGTTAACTCACACTTATGGGCACTTTCGTTTCATCATATTAATATCACGTTTGGTCTGTTTAGTTCCACGCTCAGAAATTCACAAGGAAATATGTCAGTCTGTGACATCAAGAGCCAGCATAGAAAGTCACAATTATAAGTGGCTATAAGTAGGTAGATGAAATGGTCCAAGTACCACTCTGGCACTCTGAGATCTCCAACAGGCACAAATCTATAGTCAACCAGAGCTGTTGTTGTAACGGAGAAGATTAATGGGATTTGTGTTGGCGCACTTTCCGAAGCTGGCGAAGAAAGAAGCATCCAGTAAACTTAATCGTATAGCTGCCAAGAGAAAGTGGTTAACAGTCTCCTTCTCTGAAATGTCCCCACAGCTTCTGCAATGGCGGTTAAATGGGAGACCTAGCCTTTCCGCGTGTGAACCGATCGTCCAATGACCTGCAAAGACAGCTACAGCTTTGGAAATTGAATGGCGTGGAATCCCCAAGACTTTCTGAGTCTTCCGACTACTGTACTGGGGTCATACGGCTTTCAAAATAACACATGAGAAATGGAGCTCCATCTTTTCTGCGATTTCCTGGGAAATAAGTTGCACAATTCCCCTACAACAACAGTTAGAGGAATGCTGATAATCGGCTTAGAGGTTCTGCAACCAATTCAGTCCCCTTCCTGGCAAGTTCATCAGCAATTTCATTTCCCTCTATGTTCTTATGCGGTGGAACCCATATCAGAGAAATGTTACCTGCATTCCCAAAAGATTTGATCTCCTCCATACAGGGTTGACGAATTTGGATCCGCACTATTGCCTCGTTAGTGCCTTGACCGCAGCTTGAATATTGGAAAAAATGTTAATAACTCCTTGTTGTCTAAGCAAAGAGACTAGCAGTATTCAACAATTTTGAGGAAATAGACAGATTGACTGATTTAGAGAAATCTCCTACAAAGACTTCCGAATCCATCTTGGAGCCGTCAATGAACACAGCCTACTGGGAAAGATTGCTCTAGCACGACTCTCACAATACAGTTTGCGAATAGAAAGATCTGCTCCAAGTTAAGAAAAATACGGGGCAAACTGTCTAAAAATGCTACCATGTCCTTTTAGAGGCCAACCTCCTTTAGCCTGATTATAATTTGAGCGCAGCGATGGAAATAACAGAAATAAAATTCGATGGAAAGTAAGTGCAAAACGGATTTCTGTGGCAGCACAATATTGGGGAAAGGGTGAAAAAGGTCAGTAATACGTTGTACGCATGTAAAAGAATGCTGGGCGTTACTTGGGGTCTATCGCCCTCTCTGATGCACTGCCGGAGTTAGACCGATATTGCTGTATGGGACCTTAGTATGGTGGACTGCGACAAGAAAACTTGCATACTTAATGCCACTGGAAAGGATTCAACGACTCACTGCTCTGTGCATAACAGAAGCGATGAAAACCACTCCAACGGCGGCGCTGGAAATGATACTCAGCGTGCCACCTATTGACGTTATGGCGGAAAACCTGGCAGAGAAATCCGCGAGAATGTTAGTGGCTGCTGGGGTATTCACCTGCAGAACCTTCGAACACAGCTCAATAGGAAAGTGGAGCTCGGGTTGCACAGACTACATGACTCCGTACTTTATTTGGGAGAGAAGGTTTCGCACTACAATCGAAGAGGAGGGATGGCACAAAGGCATAAAGCCTGGCCATAGAACTTTTCACATCTGTACGGACGGCTCTAAAACTTTAGACGGAGTGGGAGCGGGTATTTACTGCTCAAAGCTAGGGATAAGGCAGCCTATAAAGCTGCCAGACCACAGACCACAGCAGTATTTTCCAAGCCGAAGTTTTTGCTGTGGGGAAAGCCGCGGACCTAGCCTACACTAGAACAAGAAAGAACTCAACAATTAATATATACGTGGACAGTCAAGCAGCAATAAAAGCAAAAAGCTCATAACTTACGCTCTCGCAAAAGGACTGCAGAACTATCATAGGTATGCTAACAGGTCATAATCTATTGGCGGCACATGCGTACAAGATAGGGGCTGCTAGCACGGACAAATGCAGGAAATGCAGAGAGTATGTTGAGAAAACTTTTTGAGCACCTTCTGTGCGTTTGTCCGGGACTAAAATTCCTGGGAGCCCCATTGTTTGAGGGTCTGGAGGACGTCTCAAAAGCGGATCACGCAGCTCTGCTTGAATTCGCCAAAAGCGCTGACATCCTACATGATGTCTACTTTAGGTATTCAATGAGGTCGGTCTCCATCTGGTATCGCTAGGGACCCAAAGGTCTATGCGTGGCTTATTGCAAACCAGGCTAACCTAACCTAAGTGTAAAACGGCATTCACGGAAACAATAGGATAAGTTCTACTTGTTCCGGTTGACGCCTTCATTATTTTTTTTTTAATTTGTGTACATTTTTTATGTTTTTTTCTTTCAATTTGTATACCTTCTTTTTCGATATTAAAAAAATAGATTTTTCCCATTTCTTTAAGTTCTTTTTTTAATATTTTTATTTTGATTTTTTATTAAAAAAAATAATTTTAGTTTTTTTATTTCTAAATATTTTTTTATATTTTTCCCTTTTGCGATTGTGAGCCCAAAATGGTTGTCATTCAAAGTCGGAAGAATAATTATTATGTAATAATGATTTGCAATGTCGTCCTCAAAAAAAAAGTACAAGAGTTTGAATAAGAAGTTCCTTCGCATTCAAAATATTTTCCCACTCACGGCTGAGATGACTGCCTTAGCTCATCTCGATACTACGTTACTTGATTCTTACCAGGTAATAGGACTATGAATAAGTTCGTGCGGTTTTACAACAGATGGCGTAACTTGATTATTATTCCATCGATCCACATTTCCAAACATTCATTGGAGAGCTACTGTCGTAAGGCACAAACGTCAGTATAAGTTTTTTATTTGAAGCGTAAACAACAATATTTTTACCACACTTGAAAATGTCGAATTTCGTGCCAAATAATGTGTTTTTGCGGGGAATTCTTCTTCATTATTTTAATATGAAGAAAAAAGCAGCCGAAAGTCATCGTATCTTGGTGGAAGTTTATGGTGAGCATGCTCTATCTGAGCGAACGTGCCAGAAGTGGTTTGCACGCTTTAAAAGTGGTGATTTTGGCTTGGAAGACGAAGAACGCGAGGGTGCGCCGCCAAAGTTCATGGATACCGAATTGGAGGAATTGCTCGATCAAGATCCGGCTCAAACGCAAGAAGAGGTTGCAAAAACTTTGGGAGTTGATCAATCAACCATTTCCAAACGTTTAAAAGCCATGGGAATGATCCGAAAGGTAGGCCATTGGGTGCCGTATGAATTGAAGCCAAGAGACGTTGAACGCCGTTTTATGGCATGCGAACAACTGCTTCAACGGCACAAAAGAAAGGGTTTTTTGCATCGAATTGTGACTGGCGATGAAAAGTGGGTCCATTACGACAATCCAAAACGTCGGGCAACGTATGGATACCCTGGCCATGCTTCAACATCGACGTCGGCGCAGAATATTCATGGCCTGAAGGTTATGCTGTGTATCTGGTGGGACCAGCTGGGTGTTGTGTATTATGAGCTACTGAAACCGAATGAAACGATTACGGGGGATGTCTACCGACGACAATTGATGCGTTTGAGCCGAGCACTGCGAGAAAAACGGCCGCAATACGCCGATAGACACGACAAAGTTATTTTGCAACATGACAATGCTCGGCCACATGTTGCACAAGTGGTCAAAACATACTTAGAAACGCTCAAATGGGATGTCCTACCCCACCCGCCGTATAGTCCAGACCTTGCGCCATCCGATTACTATCTCTTCCGATCGATGCAACATGGCCTGGCTGACCAGCCCTTCCGTAATTACGATGAAGTCAAAAAATGGATCGATTCGTGGATTGCGGCAAAACCGACCGAATTTTTCACAAAGGGAATCCGTGAATTGCCAGAAAGATGGGAAAAAGTAGTAGTAAGCGATGGACAATATTTTGAATATTAAATTTGTAACCATTTTACGTCAATAAAGTTTCAAATTTCGAAAAAAACCGCACGAACTTATTCATAGTCCTATTATATACCTATGAAGTGAGACTTTCAGCTATTAGTCCATAGATGTCGCTAGGAGTATTTTTAAACCTTCCCAAATATCTTGTTTTTTTCGTCTGTCATCTGTCAACAATATCCAGTTGATTGTTTGTTACGTTTCATACAATGCATTTTTGTCGCTCTTAGAAGTGTCGAATTTCGTGCCTTCAAACTACGATTTGCCGACATCGTTGATTTTCTGCTATCAATTGAAGAAAAACGCTTCTCCCGGTTCAAAAGGAAGTCTTTTTTGCATCGAATCGTTACGGGTGATGAAAAATGGGTGTATTTATCCAATCCCAAGCGTAAACGATCGTATGGTCCGCCCGGCCACAAGCCAAAACCAACGGCCAAACCAAATCGCTTCGGCCGCAAGGCAATCCTGTGTGTTTTCTGGGATCAGCGTGGTATGATTTGGTACGAGCTATTAAATCCAGGGGAAACAGTTGACGGTGTACGCTACCAATGACAATTGGCCGATTTTAATAGCGCTATAGACCGAAAACGCCCAGAACATGCCGATCGGCGTCACAAAGTAACTTTTCTTGATGACAATGCACCGCCATATCGAACAAGAGCGACCCGGGAATTGGTGGAGACGTACGATTGGGAACCGCTGATGCATGCGGCTTACTCACCAGACTTGGCGCCTTCCGATTATCATTTGTTTGCATCGATGGGCCACGCACATTCCGAGCAGCGCTTCAATTCTCATGAAGAAGCGAAAAAATGGCTCGATGATTGGTTTGCGGCCAAAGACGGCCAATTTTTTTGGCGCGGCATCCACATTTTTTTGATAGTAAACGTTTGAAATCGAAAGAAAAATTCTCATTTCATAGGTATACACCTGGTATACCAGAGATATGTCAAATATTTCGCCAAAAATCTACAAACCGCAATCAATAAAAGGCAATCTGCGTTCTGCTGTGGCACGCGGAATCTATCTGTCTAAATAGCTCAGCAACTTTGTTCGAAAATAAGTAACTAAAGCACGAAATCTTCCCTTACTCTCAGTCGACGTAATATTAACCTAAGAACCGCAATTCTAGTTGGATTTTACTTTATTCGTTGAAATACTCCGAGTTTGAGCGCTTCTTAAAACGACTTGTGTTGAAATTCCCTGTGATGTGGAGGAGCAAGAAACCACACATCATCTTCTCTGGTACTGCACGGCTGTATCTGGGCGGATGGTTCCAATGCTCAGCGAGCTTTTTTTAATTAGATTAAGTATATCAGTTCCATTAGTATCAAAATTTATTAAGAACACAAATTTGTTTTGCAAGCTCCTAAACCGGATGTTTGTTTTACTAAGGAGGAACCCCAAGCCTGATTTAACCTAATCTAAATTCTTTTATGAGCTCCTATGGCAAATCAAACGCAGAAAGTAGCCGTAGCGATAGACAGGTTACACCCATAGAAAACCACCAGATAGCATCACGAGAATGGCACTGGACTAGAACGCGAAAGGGAGCAGAGTTTACCATCCGCGAAAGATTGCTTGGAGAAGCTTGATGTTGCATGAGCTAGCAGATTCCAACATCACGTGGGACGCTCAAAACCTACAGCCCCGAACCATGTACGATGGAAGAGTTTAGTCGAGGCCTTATGCTCCCGAACGTAGTGAATAAGAATCAAAAAACTATGACCTCCTTAAAGGAATTTAAAGACACTGAGTCTATTTTATCGTTAAAAGCAATAATTTCAAAACGTTTTAGTTCGAAATTCATTCATACGAAAAATGTGGAACACCCTAATGTGCTCGTACATGTGTTTTCGTAATCCGAGCCGATGAAGACAAGCTTTCCTTTTGTTAGGTTTGCTGCCTCTGAAGTGTGTTTTATGCCACGTCAATTGCTGAATTAAACATCCCTTCATTGCAAACATCAAATTATACAACAAGGCAGATATATCTGGGTTTACTTGAAATAACTCTATAAAAAGAAATACTTGCAGAGGATAGTGTGAGTGTGAATAATAGTTTTTGTCTGCAACAAATAAAAAATAAAAACCAAATGCTAATTATTTTTAATTACCATTACACATGCCCCATTTTGTGTCTTGTTTATACTTATTTTTCTATCTCTCTATCGTCAATTTCATTGCAGTGGTCGTCGCCAATCAACAGATGCGCTCCACCACTAACCTGCTTATCATCAATTTGGCCATTTCGGATATACTCTTCGTCATCTTCTGTGTGCCCTTCACCGCCACCGATTACGTGCTGCCCGAGTGGCCATTCGGCAATTTGTGGTGCAAATTCGTGCAGTACATGATTGTGGTCACCTGTCATGGCAGCGTCTACACGCTGGTGCTGATGTCCCTCGATCGGTTTTTGGCTGTCGTGCATCCGGTGACGAGTATGTCCTTGCGCACCGAGCGCAACGCAATGCTGTGAGTAAATGAAATTATTTGCACATTAACTGGCCGCATTGTTCGCGATATGCAATTAGTTGCACGAATTTTCTCTATTTGTTCTACGAAAATAAGTTATTTGTGCGGCTTAGGAGAATGGATGAAGTTCTCGTTTATTTATACGATTTTCCTTTCAGCGCTATAATCTTTGCCTGGGTATTGATAGTGACGACGGCTATACCGGTGGCGTTATCGCACTCAGTTCAACTCTACTATTTCAAAGGGCGGAACTACACAGCCTGCGTCTTCTCCTCGCATGAAGAAATCTGGAATCTCGTTGCATTTCAGGTAATTTAATTTAATTACTCACATTTGTGCCTACATTCAAGTCAGTGGATACTACCACTCACGTAATTATGATTATTTCGAAAATGGAATGATGGGTTGCCTTTAGAGAATTAACGCTGCGAGTCCACACAAAAGCAGCTCTTAATCACGATGTTGTTGTTGTTGAAACAACTTACTCGACCCTGTTTGTGCGATTTAGTCAGCGGTCGCCTTCGTCTAACTCATCTAACAGTACGCCCGGAAAGAGTGCTATTCCAACAGGTAGGGTCCAGAGGGAGAGGGTTTCTTGGGTGAGTGGATTTGATGGGGCATGTGAAGAGATGGGTTGTGTCGTGTGGTGTGCCTTCACGTGCTGTACATACATTTGGTATGTCAAAGTTACGCGGGTCACGCGAGAAGCTGAAGCTCTATGTCTGTAAATGGTGGTGATTGGACTCCGACAACGGCATTCTTGGGTCGGGAGTTTAGGAAAGTGCTAAGGGTCTCCGAATGAATGTCGTTTAGTGCTCGTCTGTCCGGTCCCGTAGTTTTAATTGTATTTAGTCCTGGTTCTCGTCAGTGTAGTTAAAGAGATATCTCCTGACAGGACTGGGGCGTAGCTCAGGCTCAAGCAAATGTCTGCAGAGATTACACCTGCGGTAGCACCCAAGCAGCATTGTTGTTGAGCATTTTGTTGTGCTCCTTAACAGGAAGCATTAATGCCTCATTGTGTAGCTGATGCAGGGGGGATATCAGGAGACATCCCGTGACTGTCCTGATAGCAGTATTCTGGCAAGTTTGTAGCTTTATCCGTCGCCAGCAACATTTCTTTGCCTTTGCCCCAAGAGTTAGCGGCCAGCCGACGCCGAGCAATCGTCCGCATACGACGATCCATTAACCACGTCTTTCTGGTGGTTGTTATCATCTCTCTACGCTAAGTAAGATTGAAGTGACTTCTGGTGGTGCATGGATGGTATGGATTTTTTAAGAGAGCAGACCAGTTTTCTCAGAAGAGGAGGGGTAACTCTTTCATAACCATGCAGTTAACTAGAGGCTCCATCTAAGAACGAGCTCTCCTCACCCTCTTTGGAGCCTTACAGCTAACATGATAATTTTAAAACTACTGGGTAGCAGCTCCTGGTAATACGAGTAGCCATCGCCGATGGCATTGCATTTCCAACACCGGGAAGTTATATTCAAGTTCTGAACAAGCTACTATAGAACTACTACTACGAAATACTAGTCATGAGGCGGTATCATAATCAATCTGCTCTGCAGCCACCCACCATAAACGGGGTCGGGCGCATTTTCTCTACGGAGAAAAAACACATCGGTGTCATTCCTAATAGAAAGCTATATTAATCTGGAACCGAAACCTGAAAGGTCGATGCAGGAGAGTCAACATTGCCTTATATGGAATCGTAGGCAAGGTACCCGTAGAGTGAAGACACCAGCCAAAGCCGCTGGCTGTTCGCTCTGGTAGTCAAACACATCCTTTTCTCTATAGTCCCTGTCTGGTGAAAAGCTTTAAAAAAAGCAATAACTGTCAGCAAAATATAAAACGTGTCATACGCAGCTAGTACTCGATTGAACTGTCTTCCTTTTGCACCAAAGCTATTCTGAATGTTCTTCCTATAGACTTGTATGCTAAGTTCTAGGCTAGCTGCAGCGCACCAACATTGAAAGCAATTCTGGGGTGGATGTAACTTAAGTTCAGACCAAAAACTCAAGACGCTATTCTATTAAAGCTTATCGAGCTTAAAAATCTCACTACAAGCAGGAACGAATCCATATGGGAACGAATCCAAAGGTCCTATGAATCTGCAGCCAAAATCTGCCGCCATCCGGACTTTGCAGTGGAATCCACCCAAACCAGCCCTAACTGAACTTCATCTTAGGACTAGCGGGCCACTGTAGCGTCCTTCAGACTGTGTTAACCGCAAAAAGAAAAGTGGTTCGGGGTGCGCTCGACAACCAGGTTTTAAGAGTCTGACTGCATATAAAACATCCTATTGCAATAGCACCTTCTCGAAAGTAGTCATCGAATGCAAGAACTTGTTGACCGAATTGGTTTTAAAGTAAGGTATGAGTCTAGAAGGGGTCTACAGGCACAGAGACATTCCTGGAAGCTGTCTAGCAAACGAGCAGCCATGGAAGTAGTTCATTTTCTAATTAGTAAATTCCAGCTTAGGTCAGCTTTCATTGAACAAGCAACCAGTAGATAAGGTGTAGGGGGAGGAGCATAGAGCAGCAACCCAGCCACTTTTGCGCCCTGTCAAAAATGCGACATCTCCAACTTACAAGTTACTTCCCTGAATGCCTAGCTCACTTTAAAGATATAAGCAATCGGAGCCCTCAGCGTCTCTTACTCAGAAACTAATTAGAATTCAAAGGGACGGAATCAGAGCTCACAAATGTGGCATCACAATAAGCTACTTGACCTAAGTGTGCCTCTCTGCACTTCGTAGAGAGCGGCAGCCAGCGTAACCGTAACTCATCACAGAATCCACGAGCAATCAAGCTCAAAATTTTTTATAAAGGGTGGTTAAGTTTCAAGGGCCGGTGTTGATTTTGAATAAAGACAATTTGTTTAGGAAATTATTATCATTTCTCTTTATTATAATAATATTGGTATGGCCCAATTTGCATAGAACAAAATTTCGGCCAAATGGCTGCCGCGACCTCGGCGGCACACCTCCATTCGATGGTCCAAATTTTCGATGACGCTAAGGCATAATTGAAGTTCTATGCCGTTAATGTGCCGAATTATCTCATCCTTTAGCTCTTGAATTGCTCCTTTAGCTTATCAATGTACACCTTTTCTTCCAAATAACTCCAAAGAAAGAAGTCCAACGGTGTCGTTGACGTTTAGGTGTGGTTCACATTCAACATCGGCTCTTAAAAATTACCCACTCTTTATAAATGACATAGGTAAGATATTAGTGTATGCTAACAAGCCTGTCGTCACACCTTTTGACGTCTTCTTTATCAGACAATTAATAGTCGGTCAATCATTTCCTGAAATACTTCTTCCAACAGTATTACTAAGTGACGAACTAATTACCGTTAGGGGCAACCAAGGTCCCCAAGGGGGTATTCTTTATTCGTTATTGTAGTGCTTCGTGGTAGATTCTCCGCTAATGGAGAACATAGAAACTTATGTCCCTCATGGAGAAAATGTCTAAGAAGGATCGGCATGGGTTTTGGCTTCCGATGTCGTGAGAATGAATTAATATTCGTTCTCTCCAATAGGAGAGTATTTTCAGATTTGCCAAAGAATCTGGAAAATTCTCACAGGAGAGGCTATCTCTGTCTCTGTTTCTATGCTATCTTATATCTTTCTCTCTGTCACTTCTCTTCTTTCCTCCTTGACTATCAACACTTTTAGTTTCCAGAACTGTGAACATATAGGCTTTTTAGCCTGAGCGTTTTAGGAGTTACCATTCTCTCGGCGCTTCCCGGCTCACCTTTTTCAAATTTTAAATTTTTCATTACGTGTGAATACCTCTCATTAAATATAACAATTGACTTAAGCTGAATATGAAATATTTTAAGCACTAAATCTAAATCTGCAGGATGTTTCTTGGACATTTTGTGATATCAAATATTATTCTGTAAAGTGAATTAGATTGAATGCCGTCGTGAAGGAATTGAGAATTTTATTAACACTATATTTCTGGCACTATTTGCTTTCGCTCTCCAAGAAAATAGGGGATAAGAGTTTACTAAGAAATAAGAGGTACCAAGAAATAAGAGGTAAACTCTTATCCCCTATTTTCCAAATCATCACAATACTTTCTCATACCATATGCTGAGTGGAGTCTCTTCTATCCAGATTTGACATCGCATTTTAAACCTCTTACAAACACTACAAGGCTTAAGTGATTTCAGCAGAATATAGGTATAATAATCGCACATACTTTATCTGCAGAGTAGGAATTAATGCTCCTTGAAGTAGTAGATTTGTTCAAATGGTTACTATTGTAATTCAGCACAGATGCGTTCAAGTATTGGTTGCTCATACGCCATGGTGTGCCAAGTTGCTACTTTCTATGTACTCACTTAAGAGCATACGGACAGATATCAATGCCACTTACAACACATTACGGCCCACAATACATACACACATCCACACTTTCAGTGCTGATATCAGTGGACTGAGCGAATTGTTAGCATTGTTGCATTATTCTCACAATCGTCTCGCTGATGGCGCACTTCACAGAAAATTTGTAAATAATCTAAAGTATATCTGCCAACATAAAAAAGCTACATCAGTCTATCAATATGGTGAATGGAGTGAAGTGTTTGTTGAAAGCGCTTTCCATACTTAACACAGCAATTATTTGCCGCTTGACTGCACACAATCGCTCAGTTGGAAATGGGGAAAATATAGGCACACACAGATACATAGGTATGTATGTGAACAAGTGCGTATGGAAGTGTATTAACTGACAAATAGCAAGAAATCGAGCAAAATCAAACCAAGGGAATGCCAATGCGCCTTTACCCAGTTTGCATATACCCTGCAGGGAAACGAAAGAAATCCGTGAGAGTAATTAGACAAATTTGCGCTAGGTAAAAAAAGATAACATCTTTTACAAAAGTAAAAAGGAATTTTTAAAAATGTGAATAACAAAAAAATCTTACAAAAAACCTTCTTATTTTGTTGTGTAATTTTCTCAGTTTGAAAAAAGGCACATCAGATCATTGACCTTCGTGGAATTCCGTACCTATGTTAAGCACATACCAAAAAAAAAATTTTTGAAATGAAAAAAATGTGTGCGGCAGTGAATTTGAGCAAAAATTTATCATATAAAAATTCAAAAATTTTTTGATATGAAAAAATGGCATGGATTCTACATACCAAAAAAAAAAAATCCTTTAAAAAATTTGTCATATAAAAAAAATCTTTTTAATATGAAAAAAATTTCTGGGAGCAGTGAATTTGCGCAAAAATTGATCATATAAAAACAAAAAAATTTTTTTTGATATGAAAAAATGGGATAGATTCTGCACACCAAAAAAAAAATTTTTCATATAAAAAATTTATCATATAAAAAAAATTTTGATATGAAAAAAATTTCTGGGAGCAGTGAATTTGTGCAAAAATGTATCATATAAAAACAAACATTTTTTTTTGATATGCAAAAATGGGAAGGATTCTATGTACATACCAAAAAAAAATTTTTTCATATAAAAAATTTATCATAGTAAAAAAAAAAATTTTATGAAAAAAAATTTTGATATGGAAAAAAAAAAATTTTTTGTTTTATGATAAATTTTTTATATGAAAAAAATTTTTTTTTGGTATGTAGAATCCATCCCATTTTTTCATATCAAAAAAAATTTTTTTATATGATACATTTTTCCACAAATTCACTGCTCCCAGAAAAATATAAACTGACTGTAGTTAGCTACTTTCTGTTTAAAAACGAGTTACAGTTCCAAAAAGGCTCACAATCAAACAAAGTTTCAATTTAGGTAAAAGTTCACTAGTACGGAACCAATAATACGGATGCTAATAAACATTTATAAGTTCATGCAGGAAGTAAGTCAAACGAGTATCGAACGCTGAGAGCAACAATTGCTACTCTTCTCAACTATTCATATTCTGCTTTGACAATCTATTTTTAATGCCAGCGGAAGGTTGTTTGTAGAATCGCTTTCTCGCTTTCATGCTAAACAAGCATCCGGTGCTAGGAAATGAAGGAGGATGAGAAGGAACAGGGCTAATATGTATTAGGACATGCCATTGAAGCAATAGTCAGTGATAAGTGCAGTGCAAATATTGCTGATTAAAATGGCATTCCCGTGCGTCAGTGAATACAGTTTTGCACAAAAGTTTAAGCCCACTACAATTTTCATAATCTTAGTGAAGTTTGGGGCCAAATAGCTTAAGCGAGATGTGTTCAAAAAGTATCGCGAATTTTGTGTTTTCTCAAAAATTATTTATTTATTCATTAATATCTCTTTTGTCCCCTTGAAAGTAATCCTCATGAGATATTATGCACTTGTGCCAACGCTTTCTCCAGTTTTCGAAGCACTTCAATCATTTTATTTTATCTTGTTCAGCTCCTCCTTCGATGCCGTCTTTATCTCGTCAATCGTAGCGTAGCGTCGGCCTTTCATGGGCCTCTTCAGTTCTGGGAACAAGAGGCCAGATCTGAGAAATACGGTGACTGTGGCATCATTAGTGTGTTGTTTTTGGAAAAAAAGTCGCGCACAAGCAACGATGTGTGAGCAGGGCCTTATCGTGATGCAAGAGCCAATTTTTGTTCTTCCACAAATCCCGGCGTTTTTGGCGGATTGCTTAGCGCCAATTGCGCATAACTTGCAGGTAATATTCCTTATTGACCGTTGTACCCTGTGGCAAGAACTCGTGATGCACAACGCCCCGGCAATCGAAGAAAACGGTAAGCAAAATTTTACATTCGACCGAACTTGGCGCGCTTTTTTCAGTCTTGGTGCGTGCGGTAGCTTCCATTGAGATGAATGAGCTTTGGTTTCCACGTCATAACCATAAACCCACTATTCGCACCAGTTATGACCCTCTGGAGCAAATTTGGGTCGTCGCAGACAAAGCCCAACATCTCTTTAGCAATGTTCATGCGATGCTGCTTTTGGTCGAAATTCAACAGTTTTGGTAGGAATTTTGCGGCGACCCGCCTCATGTCCAAATCATTGAAAAAAATCGACAAGCTACTCTCACTAAGCAGAGTAGATCTGCGTTTTTTAACAGGATATCTTACAGGTCACTGCAGCCTGAGGTATCATCTAAATAATATTGGTCTATCTGAGACCAATGTCTGCCGCTTTTGCGAAATGGACATACAAAGCTCAGAACATGTGCTTTGTGAATGTCCTACGTTGGGCAGACAGAGACATCATCACCTTGGTGGTATACAAAAATAGGCCTTTCACAATAGATCCGCTCTGGTCGCAGTGCGTAATAGCCTTCTAATAATAATAATCGATTTAAATAAAAATTTCATACATTTTTATGAATTTTACGAGTGTTTTTTTTGAAAAACTTTCCTATTGCTCTTTAAAAATCACCCTTTAGAAAGCACTGGTAATAGAATGGACCCTAGAGGTCTAGGACTTGTAATAGAATGAACCCTAGAGATCTTTTTATAGATCAGCCACTTAACCTAACCTAACCTTGGGTCATTCCTTTCCACCTTTCAATTATAAGTAGCCTTTATTGAGAAATATTCGTACATTTTAACTAAATTTTTTTACATAATTGAGTGTTTTTTTTAAATATACAGGGTGAACGATATGAACTGTTACCAATTCAAAACCCCATAACATTTTTGTGTGAAATTAGTTTTTATTGATTTCCAAGACAAAATTGTTCAAAAATGATTACAATTTTAACATATATTCACTTTAGATCGATATGACCACCTTTTGCCTTGACGATAGCCTTCAAACGGTGAAAAAATGAATCGCATGCTGCACGAATGTGGTCTTGAGGTATTTTGGCCTATCCTCGTATAATCGCTTTTTTCAGCACATCCATACTGGCATATTTTTTAGTCCTCACCTTGCTCTCCAGAATGGACTAGATGGAACAGTCGATCGGATTTGCGTTTGGCGAATTCGAAAGCCATTGTGTAGACGAAATGAAGTGTAGAACATGATTTTTTAACCATTCTTGGTTCACACGAGCTTTATGAGACGGTGGCGAGTCCTGTTGGAACGTCCATGGTCTACGACCGAAATGTTTGCATGTCCACGGCTCTAAAGCAGCTTCTAAAACATTTTCCCGATAATAAGTCGCATTCACTTTGACACCAGGCTCGATAAAAACGATTGGAGGGCGTCCATCAGCGGTCACTGCGGCCCAAACCATTACTTGCGATGGGAAATTGCTTCGAGTGGCCATACGTAGGCTCAAATTCTCGTATGAGCGTTCGGTCAAGTAAACACGATCGTTTGGAGTGTTTATGAACTGCTCAATTGGGACATTTTTTCATCAGAAAACACAATGTTAGGAAATTCGCCACGTTCGTGCAAGCGCAACAACTCCTTTGCTCTTTCGCACCGAACTTTTTTTTAGCTGGGGTGAAAGATTGTGTACTTTTTGGAACTTGTAAGCCTTGACCTCATTTTTCAATATGCGTCGAATGCTGTCTTGCGGTATTTTCAGTTCTTTGGTCATTTGTCTTCCACTTCGAGCCTTCGCGTTTCGATTCATTTCTGGCGTTATTGCGTTTTTTTTGGTCCACCTCCATAGCGTTTTGCAATGCTACCAGTATCATTATAACGTTTTATAGTGCGATACACAAACATTTTATTCCCTTTGAGGTGACGCAAGGTTCATCATTTTTACCAAATTTATATACTTTCGCTTTATTTTTAACAGATATATCACATTTTTATTTTTTTTTTAATTATTTTTACAAGTAAGGTGCGCGCAATTATTGACAACTTTCAATGTCCCCTACAGAGAGACATTGCTAAATTTTCTCCTCTCATTATTATGCGCTTTTTGAGATGCATATCTCTATACCCATCTCGATTCCTTTATGCTGTTACCTACAACCGTTATGTGAGCTGCATTGTTATACGCTTGTGAAAAATCATAAAAATTTTAATTCCATTTCTCACTTCAACGCTGATGTTCTTAAACTTTTGCGCCATAGGGTATCTAATGTTCATATCTATGAATGTATGTATGTATTTATGTATGTATGTATGTTCACTACTTCACACTTTTAGCAATTCTTCGTATTTACTCACGCGTTTCAATAGTGACAATGTTGTCATTGCTGGCAGTAATATTTTTTACAACCCAAAGCTCAATAAAATCCTAATCGCCTTATTGCTGTGCTGTCATTGCTGTGCAAACTATCATAGTCACACACGTACAAATTCACTCCCACTCATGCGCTCACGAGCGCTCACTCGTGTTTTCTCAGCCATCAAGAATCTGGTGAAGCGGAGCGCTGTCGGCGTTACTGCTCCGCCGCTGTCGAAGGGATGAAATATAACACGCACATAAATCTTTGTAATATCACTTCTCTTATTGGCACTATGCATTTGGTCGTCACCATGGTGTTAGCACTCATGTTCGGACAACTCAATTGTGTAAATATATTCCATTTACTTTTCTTTTCCTACATATACATATAAATATATTTTATGTGTGTTGACAAGCTGTGCAACTGCTTGTAACTGTTAATACATTTTTCGACAGTTAAACCAATTTTAAAACTATTTGTCACAGCTTGAATTTGTTCAAGGCGAAATAAATTGACAGCTTACAAAAGGTTTCCTAATGCGGCCTGATCTTTACTATTTTGATTGTCTCATTTACGACGCTTTACCTTTTTTATGGACCTGGGCATCGGTGTGTTTGTAATTTTATTAGAGATGCTAAAAGTTTATTTGACTAATTTATTAGTTATGTTCAATCAACCTGATGGTAAGTTTAATTCGGTGGAAAAGTGTAGATAATTTAAAGGCATTCAAGGCAACTCGTTACGTTGCATTATATACTTGCAAAAAAGCGGTCGGCATTAAATAAGGGTTACCACCTTGCGTTACACATTGGCTCTACACTTCGGTAGTTAGACCAATCGTAGTACAGGGTGGGCCATATAGCGTTTGCTTTTTGAACCACCTATTTTTTTGAGAATGGTAACACAAATGGCATGTCAAATGTGTTCATAATTTACTTAAAGGTTTGACATTTACGAAATGGTACGCTATTCGCTTGAACAAAATTGGGAAATATTGAAAACCTATTTCCAAAGTGGTGAGTCTTCTTCTTCTTTCCTGATGTTCACATCGGTGGCTACGTCAATAAGCAAAATTGTCGGATTTGGGGTTCAGAAAATCCACACGTTACTGTAGAGAAGCAAATGCATCCACAACGAGTCACTGTTTGGTGCGGTTTTTGGTCTGGCGGCATCATCGGGCCATTTTTTTTTCGAAAATGAGCGAGGAGCCGCGGTTACAGTAAATGGCGAGCTTTACCGAGACATGCTCAACGAGTTGTTTCCAAAAATTGAAGAGGATAACATTTGGTTTCAACAGGATGGTGCAACTTGTCACGCTGCCAAAGATACACTTGAACTTTTGGCTACCGTTTTTGAAAACCGAATAATCAGCCGAAATTCCGATATCAATTGGCCGCCTCGGAGCTGTGATTTAAGCACGTTGAACTATTTTTTGTGGGGATCCGCTAAGGTCAAATGCTATGCAAACCATCCAGAGACGATTGATGCTTTAAGACACGAAATCGAAGTTGCCATTCATGAAATTGGAGCCCAAACAATCGAAAATGTGCCTAAAAATTCGGTTGATCGAATGGCCTACTGTAAAGCCAGTCATGGCAGTCATTTGAACGATATTATTTTTTATTCATAAATGACAATGTTCAATCTTCAAAATAAAAAAAAGTTTGAAAAAATATTGATTAGTTTTTTTTGTTTATAGCCGATTCAAAAAGCAAATTTTACATGGCCCACCCTATATATGGAATACTCATGATGGAAAGAATAATGAGATGGCGCCTATCGTGGTCCCGTTACTTTGCTCTCAGCGAATTTGACAACGAGTTACGTGATATTAGCACCAGTATGGCCAGATTACCATTTTCATAACTTGATTTAGCATCTTTTTTTTGTTATTTAGTCTCAGAGTTTTAGTTCTTTCCTCATGACAGTTTTCTAGCCTGTTCTTATTAAAATGTAATGTTTATAATTTTCTAAAATATTTTTAAAATTTTTAATAATTAGTTAAATAATTCACTCAGTTTTATTTAGCTTTACTTTTTTTAACATTTGGTGGCACTGCCCGCGATTGCAGGTGTTGTTGGTGTTCTTCTGCTTTCGGCAGTCAAATCTCTCTCTCGTTACTGCAGTGTTGCCTAGCTTTGGATATAAAAACGCACTAAAATGCCCATTTAAAGAAAATAAAACACCAAATTTTTATTGAATCACTTAAAGAACTTTGTATGAGTGACAAATTGTCTTTAGAATGTGTGTGCTTTTTTTTAAATAATGTGTTAGGCGTATGTACAATTTAATTTATGAGTTTTTTTGTTAAGCGAGAATCTTTTGTTAGGGAAACGACTTATTTGCTATATTTGAGGTTATGTAACTAAAATGTAAATGTGATGTAAAAATGTCAGAATGGTTTCTTTAGTATTTTCTGGTATTTTGTGGCTTATTTTTACAACGAATACATCACTTGATGCCCTATGCCCCATTAAGGATTGATGGCCGGAAGAAACGATTGCCCCTCTATGGTTTTAATCCGCATTCAGTAAATTCAGGCGCCTTTTAAAATGGGTAAAATGGTTTTCAATCTTAAGAAGAGTTGAGAGAGGGATATTTAATATTCTTGCATAACCTTAAAAGGAGCAAAAAATTAAATTCACACTTTCAAAATATCAAATTTTATAGGAACCAACTAATTTTCATTAGCACTAAAATCTTCTCAGAGTGGCCTTTTCAACTTTTTTTTTTGTATAATAACAGTTTTTTTTAACTTAAAGTTTCGGTAGCTTTAAATTAAAAAAAAAGAAACTTCAAAATTTTCGCATTTTGGGTATAAAAAGCACTAAATTTATTGCAAAGAGCAAATGGTTGGCTATACTGCACAACTCAGAAAAACGTGACGTCACGCACCCTCGGATGGGCGCAATTTTCTTTCTATCATTCTTGTGGAATACTTGTATGGTGGCTCCCAGCTCAAAAAGCGAGTTACGCTAAAATCCTGAGTAAGGTCCAAAGAACAGCTTTTTTATGCATCTCTAGTGATTTAAGGACAAAAGAATCTTTGGGATACCTATGACCACGCGTAAATCAACAATGAAAAACAAAATTATCCAAGAGGCCAATAGACCATGGAGAGATGAAGGTGCATGCGTAATAGCTAGGCTACTATGGCCGCAAATAAACAAGAAAAGAACAAAGGAGTTGCTTAGCCTCTCAACAGATGATATATCGAAGGACGTGGCTTGTGTCACCGGTCATTGGCTATTTGGCAGGCATTCCTTGATACTAGGAGTATTCTCCCATGAATATTGTAGAAGTTGTAGAGATAAGGAAGAGGAAGAAACAGCTGAGCACTTCCTTTGCAATTGTCCAGCCATAGCTTAAATCAGAGCAGGTTGTCCAGGTAAACACTTTTTCAATTCTCTTACAGAACTGCCTTGCGTGGGGATTAGACCAATCCTGCACTTTACAAGAGCCTCAAAATGGTTTCATGAATATAAATAAACAAGGTTCCCGTGTCGCACAGTGCTATCACAACGGACCTGTAAGGTCTAAGTGAGTTGGTCATACGGACCGACTACCACCATAACCTAATCTAACCTAACTGAACCGTTTTCGTTTTATAAGTTATTCTGAATGTCTCCAATATTTTGAAAAGTTTAAATAATGCGCTTTTTAGCAATCTCCTCTTGGACTGGTTATTTTTTGCAGCTCTCGAGCCCTTTTCTTCTAAATATTCGTCTTCATCTAATGATTTTGCAAAACCAATCTCTTATGTGGATGTTGACTACATATTTTCCTAGATTTCAATACCCACTACTTTAGCTGCGAGTGCAAACTGCAAAATTGGATTTGGTCCGTACTTCGCTGGCTGTACACTTATTCTTTCCAAGCCTGCATGATGCGGTACATATACAGGTACTTACTTATATGGCCATAAAATATCACTTCTGATACTCACAATTCCATGCAATATTTATGTACGACGACTAAAGAAAATCTTTCGGTACTCAGTTCTCAGTTTGCAACTTTTGTCATTAAAAATTTTAATATAACAATTGACAAACTTCCAAATTCCCATTGCCTATATAAGTTTATCAGCATAATTAATACGCACCAGCGCTCAAAATAATAGCAGCACAACATTTTTAAAATTTTTACTATTTATGTATTTTTAGTTTTATTTTATTATATTTTTATTTTATTTATTTTATTATATTTTTATTTTATTTATTTTTTTCTAACAAGTATCAGGTCAGTCCATAAGCTCGTGCGTATTTTACCCATAATTTCACTTTTGTGCGATTTTTGCATACAAAAGATTATTCGCGGAATATAACGGAACTATTTATATTTTCTTTGATATATTGTGCATTCAACAAGTGATTTTAATCGCAGAAGCAATCGATAGAAGCACGTGTTGTTAAAAAATAAAATGGAGTCTTCGAACGTGTATAAGAGGCATATTTTGTTTTTTTTTTATAAAAGTGGTAAAAATACAACAACTGCTGCTGCAGAAATAAACACTGTTCATGGAGAGGATACCGTGAGTGTAAGGACTGCGCAAAAGTGGTTTTCTAAACTCCGAAGTGGTAACTGCGACTTGGCGGGTGCCTCGCGCGCTGGTCGTCCTGAAATCTTTAACTCCGACGCCTTGCTCGAACTCGTGGAAGCTAAGCCAAATTTGACAGTCGATTTGATAGCTCAGAGGTTAAATTCATCGCATGGAACAGTTCTCAGGCACTTGGTTCAGTTAGGAAAGGTTTCAAATCTGGGAAAATGTGTTCCGCATAGACTTTCCGTCGCCTACCTTCAGCTGAGAGTGAATGTGTGTTCTCTGCTGCTGCAATGTCTTGAAAAGGAAAGTGTTTTGAACCGTATCGTTACTGGTGATGAAAAGTTTGTCCTTTACAATAATCCTGTTCGCAAACGCCAATGGATAAAACTGAAACACCAGAACCGACCGCTAGAGGTGGCCTTCACCCCAAGAATATTCTCCTGTCTATTTGGTGGGATATGGCCGGTATTGTTTATTATTACTTCTGGAACCAAACCAGACGATAACTGCTGATTATTATTCCCATCAGCTATCAAACCTGAATGAGGCACTTAACCAAAATCGATGATAGTATGATACATAGTACAAGAAATCCCGACGAGGGCTTTGTATGAAAGTGTAGCGAGTTCCGGATAAAGTCGAGGAGCTCCGGATAAAGTGCACAAGACGAGGTCTTTCCGTCAATCCGAAAAAAACTGCCTTAGTCTTGTTCACGAGACAATGGAAATTGGATGGACTTAGTGTGCCAGCACTGAAAGGTGTGAGTCTCTCTAAGAAAGTTAAATATCTAGGAGCAATCTTGGATAAGAAGCGGGCTTGGGAGACACACGTTTCACTGAAGGTTAATCGCGCTTTAATGACTTTTCAGCAATGGCGCAGAGCTTTAAGTAAAACCTGGGGTCTGAAACCTGTTGTGGTCCTATGAATATACATAGCACTTATCAGACCAATCATCACTTATGCCTCTGTGGTCTGGTGGCGATGGAGCATGGTTAAGTCCACACTCCGGGAACTACACAGGTTGCAAAGAATTTTATGCATTACGGGGACCATGCGTACAACCCCCGGCGATGCCCAAAATGCTATACACGATTTGCTCACCTTGGATCTTAAAATACAGTAGGAAGCAATAAAAGTAATGAGTAGACTCCATAAATATGATTTACGGTACGAAGATGGAACTTCGAAACACAGAGAAATCTTTCAGATGCTATCCTGGCAGTATCCACTGTTTTTGGCAACTAAGGATGATCTTATGCCTATAGTTTTATTTTGGAGGGAAATTTGTTGTCAAACTTTCATTGCATGAAAAATGGAGCAATCCAGAAAGCATTCAAAGAAATTTTACGGCTATTTTCTTTACCAATGGATCCAAGAATGAAATAGGTTCTGGAGCAGGATGACTCTTAAGCGATAGTAATAAAGATCGTTATGCTAATGGAGGAAAAGCAACTGTTGTCCAAACGGAAATTTTTGCCATTCTGAAAGGGGTAGAATAAGTAATTGAGAGAAGATGGAGCGGAAAACAGATTGGGGTCTTTGGTGACAGTCAGGCTTCGCAAACGGCCCTAGAGAATGCAAAGCAAAATTCAAAGCTTATTGAAGAATGTAAGATGAAGCTTAATTCTACTACACGATGGAATAAACTTGTACTTACCAGGTGAAGTTCAAAATAAACAAGACTGAGCTAAAATAGAAATGGCAGGAGCTTTGTTCTCAGAACTTCGAGTTTATTTATTCAAAATAGTCCCCTCTGGCCTCGATACACTGTTTGCGCAATCTAAAAGCTTTTCGAAAGAGTGTTTCAGGTAATTGACCGGAATGTCCTTCGGGATGTCGGCACAAGCCTTTTGGGTGGCCTCTACGGACGCAAAACGTTTTCCTTTCATGGCCAAATGCAATTTTCCAAATAGGTAGAAGTCATAGGGAGCCATATCACGCTGAGTGATTAATGGTTAAAATGCGATTTCTAGGAAAAAAATCAGTCACAAGAGTGGATCGATGAGATGGTGCATTATCGTGCAATAGGCGCTAGCTTCCTCCTTCGTGGTATTCAGGGCGAATTCGACGAATACGATGCAACAAAGTCTTCAAAACGCGAAGACAGAAAATTGCACTGACGGTTTGGCCCGTTGCCATGAACTCCTTGGAGACAATTCCCTTGGAATCGTATAAAGAAATGAATATCTACTTGATTTTTGACTTCTCCAAAGAAAGAAAGTAAAGTAAAGGAAGTTCTCGTTTTTTCTTGCCTCTTCAATGAGGTCTTTCGAATGTTGAGTTCTGAACAATTTTTGGTCCTCAGTTAACTTGTGCGGAATGAAACGTGCACAGACCTTTCGTAAGCCCAAATGATCAATTAAAATGCGATAAATCGATGTTCTGGAGATATTCAACTCCGATTCCATGAATTTCAACGATGATTTCGTTTATTTTTGATAAATGTACGAACTCCATCGAGAGTTTTCGGTGATTACTGAGTTTGTTGATTGTCATTTATGTCCTCACAACCATCTCTGAAATGTGTAAGCCACTCATGAACTCTGGCACCAGATAGACAATCATCGCCAGAAACTTTTTTCATCAATTCAAATGTTTCGGTAAACGTTTTACCGATTTTAAAACCAAGGATCAAAATTTGAGTTTCGTGGATTTTTGTTGTAGCACAAACTGAATTAAAAAAAAGATATAGAAAAAAAAAATAATAGTCAAAATATTGCATTATATCGCACTGCAATTTGTGTGAACACAGGTGTACCATATACATATGTATCTGCTTTATTCAAAATTCCACTTTTCTCTTAGCATTAAGATTTCCAGAAGTTTATCGTCAAACTTTTCGTAGTGGAAATATGCGTAAATATTTCCACTCCAACAGTCGAGCAGCAGTTGTCATTTCATTCAACATAATAAATACTTATAAGTTTGCATTCGACAGCAGCAGCAACAACAAAAGCAGCACATGCTGCATATAAACTTTGCTAAGAATTTGCTGACAAGTGAAATAAGTCGGCATGACTAGCTTCCGGTTTGTTAAAATTTGTGTATGACTTGCGCAATATGTGCGCTTATATATGTACATATATAAATGTTTATTTATCGCCCTAGTTAGTAATTTAGAGCTTGTGAGATTTCACTTTAAATTAACGGTATAAGCAGCTAATCATTTAAAAGCAGTAAAACTTTTAGGACTAAAATTTATTGCTGGATTTGCCTAAGTAGGAGTGTACGCGCCTGCGAATGCGAATGAAATGAAGGAAGTTAAAAAACGTATGAGTATAGGTATGTGTACTCACATATGCATGTGCGTAGAACATTTTACTGCAGTATTGAGTTCTTTAGTGAGTAACGACAGTGGCAATTGATGCAAGATTTCTTTGTTTTTTATTTTGATTAACTCAATGGAAAAGAAATAAGAATTTTAAGGAACTAGGGGTAGTCCGAATTTTCAAACAATTGGATTTTTTTTTTTGCATTTTCTTAAGGTGGGAAACCAGTTTAGGAGGCCAAAATTTTGGTTTTTTTCGAGAATTTTTTTAACAAAGAAGGAATAATCAGAAATTGTTTAAGTTTAGAGGATATTTTATTTATATTTTTAGGTGCACTTTTAAATTTTGTTGAAGCTATTTCCGCGGGAGATAGTGGCGTTAGAGCGTGCTATCCATGGACGATCGCCATCCGAGTGTCTTGCTGGTAGGAATTCCTGAAATTGCAATTTTTCTCTGAAATCAACAGCAATTTTTTTTTTTGCTAACAACATATTTCCTAAGAATATGAACCTAATTGTGGTAAAGAAATATTGGAAATTGCATGCTTTTGAGGCGCTTGAACGCAAAGTAGTTTTTTATACCATATTTTTTCATCTATTTTGCTTAAAAAACCATAAACCATAAACCATTTTAAATAATATAAGGTTGTCAAAAAAGTCTTGCGGTATTTTTATTGAATTTTCAATTGTTCATAAAATTGGTTATAATAATGCGATTTAAGTCAAATATGCGCCGTTTTGTTCGATGACGAGTTCCCAACGAGATGCCAACTTCATTATGCCCCTCTTATAGAAGCTCGCTTCCCTATTGTCAAAAACCTTGGAGAGCCAATTTTCACAGGACTCTCTTGTGGATAACTTCCGACTACCAAGCTCGTTCGCCATGGACAGAAATAGGTGGTAATCACTTGGTGCGAGATCCGGACTATACGGTGGATGCAAAATAACCTCCCATCCGAGCTCCCGGAGCTTCTGGCGCGTCACCAAAGATGTGTGTGGCCTGGCGTTGTCCTGATGGAAGACAATTCGGCCTCTGTTGATCAAAGATGGCCTCTTCTGCATGAGTGCTGCATTCAAGCGGTCCAGTTGTTGGCAGTACAGGTCCGAATTGAGCGTTTGGCCATAGGGGAGCAGCTCATAGTGGATGATTCCCTGCCAATCCCACCAAACACACAGAAGAATCTTCCTGGTCGTCAATCCAGGCTTGGCCACCGTCTGGGCAGCTTCACCGCTTTTCGACCACGACCGTTTGCGCTTCACGTTGTCGTAAGTGACCCACTTCAAAAACGGGTCGATTTTGTTTGGGATTTTTCGTTCGACCCAAATTGGGGGACATCAGAATTCGTTTTAGAGGTATGATTCCTTCGGCAACGTTTCTTATTTTGATCCCTAGAATGTGATTTTCACAGAGCAATGGGCGATTTTTTTGCCTCCCCACAAATCAACCCGGCCTAGTGTGCATTGGTTAACATTTCTCTGATTTGGGTTCTAGGACATAGGAAAATAGAGTGAAATTGCTGATGAGCTTACCCGCAAGGCCTCAACTGAATTGGTGCCAAAAACCTCCTAGCAGACGAAAAGCTCCAGCTTCCCTGAAAGTCCCGCATAACCTTGGCACAATTACGTTCTAGATACTGTAGCAGATTAAACTCCTACTTATCCAGAATTGGCCCCGACATACTAAAAATATCATATGCCCCATCAAACCCACTCATCTAACACACCTCTCCCTCTGGACCCAACCTGGTTGAATCAGCAAGTTTCCTGGACCAACCGTTAGATGAACTAGGCGAAAACTGCCGGTGATCTACAAAACACTGACAGGGTATAGTATAACATACTGTTACAACAACAGCAACTTCCTAGCCGATCATCGTTATCTTCCTGATTGTAGTTAAAGGGGAATTGCACCACTTATTTCGCAAGAAAGCGCAGAACAGATGGAGCTCGATTACTTCGTTTGGTATTTGGAAACCCCTTTGGCTATAGTGTATACAGGTGGCAGTAAAATGGAGGGGGTGTGTTGGAGCTGCTATATACTCTCATAGACTTAAAACTGAAAAATCAGTCCGTCTCCCTAATGCTTGCAGTGTCTTTCAGGCGAAAGTACTGGCAATTGGGGAAGCCTGTAGGCTACTAATCGCAGAACCTCCTTTTAAGGGAAATATCGCTATTCTTTCGGATAGTCAAGCTGCAATCCAGGCCCTGGGTGCGGCTACAACAACCTCTAACCTCTTACCACCTTGAGCGACAATCATAAAGTTACCTTAATCTGGGTCCCGGGGCATCGGAACATTGAAGATATTGAAAAAGTGGATGAATTGGCAAGAGGGGTATCTGCCATGAATAACGCTCTTGCAGAATTGGTATTCACACCATTAGGTGCAGTCAAGAGTGCAATTTCCCTAAAATACCTCCGAATCGTAGATTGTAGATGGAGAGACCAGACGAAATGCAAAATTAGCAGAACTTTAGGGCCCACCTACAACCTCAAGCAATCGTCAACATTGATAAACATGAAAAGGCGGGACGCCTGGAGACTAATGGCAGTCTTAACTGGCTTTTGGTATGTCGAAGAACAAGCAGCCAAAATTGGCATCCCTCACAACACATAGTGTCACAGTTGTAAACAAACAGAGAAAAAGGTAACAATTTTCCATTTCCTCTGCGAATGCCCTGCTCTATGGAAGGACAGAATGTTAACCCCGGATAAACCGCTGTTCGAGAGTTTCGATCAACTGTCTGGCTTAGACGTCAACAACCGAATAAGCTTCTTAAGCCGCACAGACTGTATATAGTCATGCTGTAAACAACTGCTAAAAATGTTGGTAACGAAAATGTGGCAACAAAATGGTGCGATTGACTGCGATGGTTGGATTCTGGAAGAATTACCACTTAAACCAACCAACCAACCAACAACAGTCAATTTCGTAAGTCGTAGTTTAGAGGTTGTTGCAGAAGAAATTTTTTTTTTTTGCGATTTTTCACTTTTTCGTAGCACTACGAAGCCAAAAATCCATTTGCGCTACGAAAATCGACTAATTTGTTATTTTAAAATTATATATTTAGATATGCATTATATTTTATTTAAAATAATACAAGGTGGCGCAAAATTAATCATGCAATTTTGCTGAATCTGCTGCATAGCGTTAAAGTACCCAGCTAAACACTTTCCCATCTTCTTTGTACAATTTGCTCAGCGCCATTAAAGAAAATTACTTTGTATTGCCTGTTTGAAATTCTTGACATTTTTGCAGCAAAGTAAAAAACATTCGACCAATTTTTATTGCTAGCTCTGCTTTATGGTTATTTCCCCTTGTTTTAGAAATTAATACCAGATGAAAACTCGCTGATTCCTTAAAACGCAGAACAAAGTATCTCTTAACCTGGGGACGTTGGGATTAATTGCTTATATTTACATATTTCTCTGCATGGGATGTTGAAAATATTTTAGATTCACTTCGCATCCCCACAAGCATTCCATGTGATTTTCCAACAGCTTTCCTACACCTTCTGTGCGTTTGTCCGGCATTATCAAAAACGCGACTAAGATGCCTGGGAGCCCCATTGTTTGAGGGTCTGGAAGACGTCTCAAAAGCGGAGCTCCCAGCCCTACTTAGATTCGCCAAAAGCGCTGACATCCTACATGATGTCTACTTTAGGTGTTCATAGAGGTCGTTCTCCATCTGGTATCGCTAGGGACCAAAAGGTCTATGCGTGGCTTATTGCCAACCAGGCTAACCTAACCTAACCTTCCAGCAGCTTTCCTCAGAAGAAAATAAAAAGTTTTCTTCAACTTTTCGGAATATCGTTGTTTGAAGGCACATATCTAATTAACACTGGAAAAAAAGTGTAGCTGTGTGGAATATATCATGTGAACTGGATATTGTTAGCCGCAGTCATAAGAATCGCAGGTCATTAGAATTCCAAAACTCTCACTATTATGCATAGTTAGGCGCCATCCACAATCGTTTCTCATACATGAACTTCTCCATGACAAAACGCAAATCTCTAATGACGTTCTGGCGTTGCTGAATAAAAAAACTTAAGAATTTCTCGCTGCTCAGTTTAAAATTGCATGACATTTTAGTTCCACAGCAATAAAACATGACATTTTTTATATAAAAATCTAAATCTGTATGACTAAAACCAATTCAATTTAAAATGCATTTTTTAAAGGTTAATCTGAATGGATGAGACACTTGAAGAGTTTCCTTTCACTGAGTGACCTGGCAATGTTAACTTTTGATAGAAAGCGGAAAATAAAATAGTAAATAATAATAATAATTCTTTTGTGAACTCGACTTCCCACTGCAGTTCTGTACGTGGAAAAGCACTCATTGAAAAATGAGCAATAAAGCTTCGCTATTCTATTTTTCATCGCGCTCATAGCCTTGCCTACAAATCGCAGAGGTAGAATTTTAAGCAAAATATTGAAAAGCGACGCATTTTCTACCTCAAATGTACGTGCGTATGTATGTGCACATATTTCAGCATAAAAATAAATCATGCTATAAATTTTCAACTAAGGACAAAATTCAACAACAATCGTCAACGCTTCGGTGTTAAAACTGAAAATGGCGAATGAAATGAATTGGAAAGTGCAACAATACGAAAACTGTAAAGTGGAATAAGCACTCACATATGGAAATGCGGGCGGATGCTTATAAAACTTGACAGCGCGATTGTATAGGAACGCGCACTTGTATGGGGAAATATGATATGCGGAGAGTGCACTTGTATATTTTACGATATTATTTTGCGCCAGAACAATGTAATCGAAAAACAATAAATCGGTAATGAAAACAGCCAAATAAAATTTCAAAATTGTTAAGTCATAAAGTGATATAAAATGGTATGCGACGAATATTGTTGAAAAGTTCTATGGTGTAAAGTGTACATAAATAAATATATTGAAGTCCAAAAATTTTACTGAGAAAATAGGGGAAACAATTCAACTTTCCGCAATGAAAATTTCCTTCTTTTATATGAAATACACATGAAAATCAAAATGTTATTATACAGTTAGATATTCTGGCTTTCACCTAGAAAATGATATTCATCATTACTGTGACACCCAGTTCCATAAAAATTGGGGGAGTGTGTCACCGCCCAAAGGCGTGAAATTTTTAATGAGTCATAATTTGGAAAACATATAAGAATCTCGCACTGAATTCTAATTTAGCGCACAGTAGTAGACTATATGAGGATACAGGGTGAAACCATTACTTTATTGGTATCAAGAAATTTATTCGATACAAAAGTTTATACACCGAATCGCCTTCATTTAGACATAATAAACAATATTAATATAGCACGGATATATACAGGATTTCTCATACATTTGGACGCAAATATTCTTAATTTTACTGATTTTTTCTTTGAAAAAAAAACCAATATTTTGTGGAAGAAAAATTAATTTGAAAAAAAGTGGAAAAAAGGTGTCTTGTTAATTTTTATTGGTAAAAAAATATGTATTTAAAACACAAAAACATTATTTGTACAAAAAACACAATTGTATGTACATGTCCCACATATCTACGTATATGTACTAAAGGGTTTTCCAATAAGAGGTGTTATTTTGATATTCAAAGAAAAATGCTATTTTTTAATATAAATGTTCGGATGTTTATTTCATTATAAAGAGGAAGGTATACCGTTAATAGTGGAAAATAACATCAGGCAAATGACCACCACGACCACGCTTACAGGACAATATCCTTTTCATGGAATTTTCCATAACCAAATTGCAAACTGGCTCCCTATGTCCTTGATAGCCTCACCAATTCCATCTTTGAGGTCTTGAACCGACCCTGGGCTGCTAGAGTAGACCTTCTCTTTCACGTGGCCCCAAAGAAAAAAGTCACAAGTTGATAAATCACAAGATCTCGGTGGCCTATTGTGATCACCTCTTCGAGAGCTAACATGGTCCCTCAATTCTTTTGCATGTATGGAGGGCTGTGGCTGCTTTTTTTACTCTATCATTAGTCGTATGTTTCCACGAGAGCTTCCTATCTAATACTAGTCCTAGGTAGCTCTTCTCTTCTCTAATTGACAGTGTGATTCCCTCAAGAGTAGGGGGCTTAGAGCAGGTATCCTGTTGGAAGCGTTTTGTAGAGTTCCTATACAACATCTGGGAGCACAGGAATTAAGAGAAAGAGAGATGATATTGAAAGAAATTTCAAAAAAAACTAATAAGAATCCATAGAAAAAAATGTATAATAACTTTAGGCGCAATCAAAGTTGTGTCTATGTAATTTAAACACCTAAGGGCCCTTTCAGTGCTGATTTAACTGTGGTGAATTTTCAAACTGAGTGTAACTCTGATAAATTGAGAGTTTAGAAGGAGTTTAAGTGAAAAGCAGCGTTTAACTAACATTGACAAACTGATTCTAGAGGCTACCTTAAGCTTACATTCTACCTTTATAATTTTTCTTTTCATACAAGCTGTGTACTGAGTATAGAAAAAATGGTCATTACTAGAAAAACGATTAAAAATTTTTTTTTTAACAAAAAGATTTTTTTTTTTGAACATTAAGAAAAATTACTCTACCTTCATACAACGCTTCGAACGATGCAAATTTTTACACTCGCGCCTCGCAAAAGAAATCATAATTTTCAGTATTTAAATTAATTTTCCCAGGCTCATTTTTTAACCTTTTCTCCCGCTTCTTCTCTTTCTTCTGTATAGGTGTCCTTCTGTGCATCGTCCTACGTCACACCATTGACGCTGATCTTTTTCCTGTATATGTGCATGTTGGCACGCCTATGGAAGAGCGCGCCTGGCTGTAAACCATCAGCGGAATCGAGGTAAGCAAATGGCGACGTAGCAACTCAAACTGCCAAGCAAGAAAAGCTGAATTTTTAAGCATTCAACTTTGCTCATTTCATTTAATTATAATTCACACACAAACATAGACATACGCACGTTACGTATTGTGTCGCACATACTTGAAAACAAATGAAATACCGAAGTGAGTTGTTAACATCCGCTAGCCATGTTTCGCAGATCCTTCGTTATTTCATTTATCCGCATCGGATTTTCAAGTATAAACACAGCAGCAGCAGCAGCAGTAGTGAAACGTGTCTCGGCATTGCATTAAATTGTGTAACAACATGTCGGAGTGTATGTGTGTTAATATGTAGCCGCAAGAATCTGTGTAAAACCACTCAGCTGCTAATTCGAACGAGCATCCGTTAAATCCCATCAATCACTTGATTTCTGGGTATTTTAAGAAATCCGCTAGAGTTATGCGTGCTGACGCATGCGACAAGAAATTTAATTATGGAAATTAATTTTTGGAATTTTCGGCCCAGCATGCCGTTTCCGCGGGAAATGAAGAAAAATTTCCATATCCAAACTACCCAACGATTCACACCTACATCTGTACTATGATATATATCCTTCTCGAGGACGGGCAGGCAAATTATTCTTCAAATCAGTACACTCAACGAAAAAACGATGGGGCATCAATACTTGACCAGTTTTGACTATTTTTCCTTTTTTTATTTGGCCGTTCATTATTTTCTATGAAAGTATAGCGCAATGTCTAACAAAAACCATATTACATATACCTATACACATATAATGGAGCTTTCAAATTTTTTATAGAAAATTTTCAAATTAATCAATTATACAAAATTAGAAAAATTCCAGACACAGTTTTAAAATGACTTCAGTATACAGTTTTATAGTTTACTAATTATTATTATTTATTATTATTATTATTAGTACAATAAAGTGCAAGTTTGAAGTGGTTAAAAAATCACCCTTTTGCCTGTCGATATTACGCATTTTCTTCACATAGGAAATGTTATAGAACCAGAAACAACAAAATATATATATATATAATTGGCGCGTACACCCTTTTTGGGTGTTTGGCCGAGCTCCTCCTCCTATTTGGGGCGTGCGCCCTTGCTTTGTTTAGCCTGCAGTTGACATCTTTATCTGCTCTTCCATCTGCCGTGACGATGCAGCCGAGGTAGCAGAAGCTTTCAACGAATTCCACCGGGCATCGGTCAACCAAAATCTGCCTTGCGTTATTGTGGTTAACTCTCATGGCCTTGATCTTGGCGATGTTGACCTCCAGTCCGACAGTGCGTGCCAGCGCGACTAGTTTGTCCACCTTCGCTTGCACGTCAAAGAGTTTGTGAGGGAGGAGGCAGATGTCATCGGCGAAGTCCAGGTCCTCAAGATGTCTTGTGAAACTCCATGCGATGGAATCAGTTGGCTCATTACGTCATCAAGGACAATGGCAAAGAGAAGGAGCGGCAAGGGACTGCCTTGCCTTACACTTGCGTTGATAGTAAGTGGATCGCTAATATCGCATTTGTGAAGCACTGCCAGTTCGGAGTTCTCGTAGAGGGCTTTGATGAAGCGGATTATCTTGGCGGGAACTTCCTTTCTACTCAGTGCCAGCCATATTGCGTCTCGTTTTATAGTATTGAACACCCTCTAAAGTCTACGAACAACATGTAGAGCGGGGAGCGCCACTCAACTGATTGTTCTACTATAATCGAAGTGTGTTGGCTTGGTCAACACAGCTCATCTCTTAAGGTAGATTTATTAACCCAGTTTTATATTTTTATATTTTTTTCAGATTTTTGCATATTAGCATAATAAATCCGTTTTTAACTTCCCCTTCAGTCTGTCAAAGGAGATGGGATTGAAAGTTATTTTTGCAAAGAGACTTCGGGTTGTGGTGCAGCGGTTGCTTGACACAGCTGGGTTTGGGTGAACTTTGTGGCGAGAGGTGCTTCATTATCACCCTTTTTTTCTCAGTGGCCGATATTTAAGCTTTGCATGTTTTTGTACACCATGCAGCCTTTATAATTAGCTGGGTTATTTCCTGCGCAAAGAGCGCATTTTACGTGCCCGTTTTGTTTTTACGCGAGCAATCTGAGAATAAGTGGCCTCCAGCGCATTTGATACAAACTGGTGTTCCATGACAGTAGGTTTTAGTGTGGCCGTACTGCTGGCATTTAGCGCATTGGGGAATTTCGCTTTTCGTACGTGGGGGTTCAAAGACAATTCTCGTGTTGAGCAGATACTTCACTTGATACATATCTTTATTATTCAGGATCAACTTTAGTTCGACAATCAACATAGAGTAGTTTTTCGAGCTTCTATATTTGATGTTGTAGATATTTTCGGCTGAATTTCCAAGCACTTTCAGCTCATGTGAAATATCTTGCATGGCAATGGAAGAGTGCATCTTTTTGAATATTACCTTAAAGTTTCTCTCTTGCTTAGACTTATAAGTATGGAGTTCCGTTGGTTTTCCTCCACTAGAGTGAAAATAATTTGTAAACTTCTGGTAAATGGTTGTATTATATTTTGACCTGGTTTCCATTAATGAGCTTCAAACCATAGGAGATTTGGTCAACTTCCTTTAGTAGCTTCATTAGTGAGATACTGTTGTTGACTTTGTCAACAAATATTGGCGGGCCGTTGCTGTTTTTTTTTTTCGAGGTTTAGGATATCCCTCTTCTTGAATTTCCAGAGTAGAAAATCTATTCTGGGTGCGCTCAGACCTGTCCAGCCAATGTTCGTCCAATTTAGCTTGTTTTTGAGAGGATTTGGGCTTACCTGAGCTATCGAGTTGTCGCTTGTTTGACTCCACAGTTTGCCAAGCGTTACCTTGTATAGATTTTTTGGTTGAAGGTTGTGGGGAGGCGTCCTGCTGTTGATAAGCAATTATTTGTGGCAATTTGCGTATTTGGGATTTAGTTAAGGTGGGGCTGAAAATTTGAGTGCTCCAGGTGTTCAAAAGAGCTCTACGACTCGATATATGTTTCTTCTCTTGTCCATTTTCTTGTTGTTGTGTTGCATTTTGTAACATTTGCTGCATATTTTGTTTCAAATGAGGAGATTTAGTGGTTTCTGTTGTCACTTTCCTACAGTTGCCAGAAACTTCCATATGAATACCCAGATTTGTCTTCATAGGATTAACAACTTGTCTCTGTACCCTGCATCGTGTATCACTTCTGTACCGAATATTCCGAGCCTTTGCACAAGCGCAAGAGATTTGGCTTATGCTAAAGCACAGACGTCATCCGGGAAAACTTGCATGTGTTTGAAATCTCATTAATAGGGCGTCCACTGGCAATATCTCGAGGGACATGGTAGCAGTTTTTAAGCAGTTATCACCGTATTTCTCGGAACTTCGGACACACCTCTCTATCCGCAAACTGAAGTTTGAGGGTCGGGGCAGGGAAATCTTTTCAAGTGGGCAGGATTAGAACGAGGGGAAAATCTGTACCGAAGCTGGCACCTCTGTTTTCACTGACGGTTCCAAGATGGGATCGGGAATCGAAGTAGGGCCTCTCCCTAAATCAGCCAATTTATCTATTTCCTTAAAACTGCCGAAAACTGTTAGTATTTTTCGGGCAGAAGTCTTTGCGAAGTGAAAAGTGAGAGAGATATTAAAATTTTTTCCAATAGTCAAGCCGCGATCAAGGCTCTGACGTTGCCATGGGGCAGATCTAAACTTGTCAACTCCTGTAAGGAGACCAAATCTCTTGAGTGTGCAGGAAATATTTCTCTGATCTGGGTTCCAGGACATAGGAAGATAGAGGAAAATTACATTGCTGATGAGCTTGCCAGGATGGGGACTGAATTGGTCTCAGAGACCTGCTGCCCGGTCCTTGGCATCGCCCTGACTGTTGTTAAAAGGTACTTGCACGACCTATTTCTCAGGAATACGCAAAAGAGATGGAGCTTCATTTCTTCATGTGCTATTTCAAAAAATCCTTTGCCCCCAATACAACAGACGGAGGACTCAGGATGTCCTGAGGACTCTACGCCATTCACTTTCAAAAACTCGTAGCTGTGTTAAACGGACATTAGATGATCGGCACGCACGCACAAAAGCTAGGTTTACCATTTAACCCCTATTGCAGGAGCTGTGGGGACCTTTCAGAAAAGGAAACTATTGAGCATTTTGTCTCTAAATCGTCCCCTTTCTGTGTTAACCTAGTATCTACGAAATCATAATTTTCAGTAAATCGATAAAAATGTTTAGAGTTACCTAACTTCTATGAAAAGTTATAACTTATTTTTGGCGATACTTATAGTAGATGCGAGGTTTTTGAATTCCAACATGTAGATATGAGAAAAATCGAAACGCACTGAAAGAAAATCTGTAATCATTATGGACATTGTATGTTTTTTTTACGTAACAGGAGTACCAAGGAATGTTTTTCACTAAAAATCTCAATTTCGAAAAATATTAAGTTACGAGGTTAACACAGAAAGGGGACGTTGGGTGTTTGTTACTTCAACAACTTGGGGCTGTGCTCCAACCTTATTCCCATATTTCCATAGAATAATTTCCCTCTCTAGTTTTACTAAAGGAGCGACCCAGAATTCCAGCTTCTTGTCTTTAATGTTCTTTAGTAATACCTGCCTTACAATTCTATACATTCTTTTGGTAATCTTTGTCGCAACGAAGTTTGTGAGCAGCGCTCTTCAAGCGTCGCATATTGGACCTATTGTGGCAATGTCAAAGTTTTTCTAAACTGTTCCACAAAAAATTATCCCAGGCCCAAGTTTCACATATGGCAAATGAATCAAGTTTTTTTTTTGTTTTTTGAAAACTTCTCTTATTTTACTTTTCTCGGATTTGTCTGAGCTATGCCTTTGACTTTGTGGGCGGTGAATCTGCCACCCTCTCAATTCTTACATGATGCGTAGGATGCATATTTACCCGCTTGCTGGGATAGGAATTTTCAAATTTCAAAATAGTCACCAAATTTCGTTTTCGATAATGTTCCATTGAAAAGGCAGCATTGAGTTTACATTCCAGCACATGCACGCATGTATGTATATACATATTTTCCAACTTTACATTTTTCCCCAATTTTTGCAAATGGAAATGTAAACGATTTTCCCTTTGGTATCACTGTTGTGACCAATTTCAATGTTGTTTACAAGTCTCTTAGAATTAGAATGCAGAAATAGCTTGCAGTTTGCAATAAAACTTTATGGATGTTGGTAATACTCACCTACATATGCAATGTGGGAAAACATTGCCACCGCATTGACAACAAATTTTGGTGTATTTAGATGCATGCGTGCCAGCTTGTCACAACTCATCAGGGAGACAATGGCTAGATTGCGCTGCCTCCTCTTCCTCCTATGTATACAACAACTAACGAATTTTACATTGCGGTATTCTAGAAATATCAATTGTACCCCTGCAGCCCCTTTTTAGATAGTCTCCAATATGTACTTATGTTATGCCGAGCCTGTTGCATTGATTAAGCTACCATCTTTATGAGAGGTGAGGACATTAAGGTCACATACAGACTTAAAATAAACTGCCGCTGTGGTGAAACAGAGTGATGTGATCGGATATTTCTGGCGACATAGATAAATACATAGGATACATTTTCTACGAGGTTTGCACTTCGACCTCATGGTCTTGTATGTCCTCTGCTCACAATACCTCATCCAGGTCCAGTTCCCTTATTAAATTCCGGTTGGAACTGGGTTGGATTGAGCGTATGTGCCTTTCTTCTGGCTGTGAATGGTCGAGATGTCTCTAATTTCTCTGCTCAATGGCGCTGTATGCAAGGAAAAGATCCATTGGAGTCTTCTGGGATTGTTCGCAGAAACGATAAGAGTCAGTGGACCATATCCCGATCATGTGCAGATGACAGTGCAGTCTTCAATGGCCTGTGAGAATACCCGTGAGCACTCTCATTATTTTCTTGGTGGGGGCTATGAGTATTTTAAACTACTTTTGGTTGTACCCTCCCAATAAGGATTTCGCCTGGCGTGGCCCCATAGTTTGGTGCCAACAAACCTCCTCACTCCTAAGCTTCTCCTTGATGGTGTGTCATCTTATAGAAAGGGTCCTATTAATAGCGTAGCCGCAGCCTCTTTCGCCAGTGCGTCCGCTACTTCGTTCTCAGTTATGCCACTGTGTTCTGGGAGCCAAATTAATCGGTGGTGAATGTCAGTCCTTAGCACATTCAGTTCTCGATACTTATTTTTCTTCGTGGTACCATTTTGTGGGTCTTATGAAGCGCACGATTGGTCCCATCCCCAAGATATAGTAGTTCCGTAAGAGAATTGAAAAAAAATATTTATCCAGAAAACCTGCTCTGATGAGTTTTGCTCTTATAGACCGTTACAGCCTGTCAAAAACTTATCTTGTGATGCTAGATAACTTCAAATAAAATCCAAAAACCTGTTTTTTGCACTTTTAACCAGGACCATCTCGAAAATATTACAGCTAATCTGAGTTCGTATTCAGATCTAGCACATCAAACACCTTCGGAAAAGGGTAGTGTGGTTCTTGATTCGAAATTTTTGTCAGTCTGGGCGCAGAAGTCTGTTCTGGTCATATTTCCAAATCGAGTCGAAAAATGAGTGGTGAAGCAATGAGTGTCTCTACATGCGTCTATTATTCATTTGAGGCCGGCCTACCGAGCTCGAGGCATTTAAGTATAGAAAGAGTTTGTACTACTCAAGCCAAGCAGACTTATTACAGGCAATAACAAAGCTCAAAATTCAGATCTGTCATAAAAAAGTTTGTCAAAAACAACCTTCGCTGTTTGGAGGTGCGACATTTTTGTATGTGGAAGAAAATGCGCAACACCTTTGCGAAAAAAAGTGTCAGAAATCAGAGCAAATGTTGAGCCACTTCAAACGTGTATTTTGTTATACTAAAATTCGATGGGCTATAAAACTGCATACGCAGAATTTCTCTAACAATTCTGTTAAAAAAGAGGTTGCCATTTTGATGGAATTTAATTTAGTTTTATAAAAAGTTTCAGACTTTGTATTATGTGGATTTGGTTAAAGTGTGAAATATATTTTTATAAAAAAAAGTAAAAAAAAAGAAATAAACAAAGCGTTAAAACTGCTCAATAAATGCTGTACACTTTCTTTTGACGCTGACTGTATATAACAGAAATAAATGTATTGCGTATGCATTTTAAAAGATATTTTGTCCTTCCTAGCAGCTTTGACGCACATACGTACATACATACGTAATGTAGGAATATACGGATTATTGACGGCGTAGGCGTTTGATAGAACCTTTTTTTTAAATATGTAATATAAACTTACGCAAATTTATTCATTCATAAAGTGGGCAAAAACTACAATGTCCCTTAATTTCCGCACAGCAGGAGTGGGCGGCTTAAATCTGTTATTTTTATACAACTTTACTAAAATTAGAGCCAACTAAGTTCTAGAAACGATGCGCACATTCAGATACGTACATATGAACCAATTTTATTTACCGCACGGATGCTCAATTTGTTGTAACAAAGGCATCCAATTACAACGCAATGGTATGCAATGCGATTTTTAACCAAGAATTTCTGCGAGGACTTTTGACATTCATAAATATTGTTTTTTTTTGTTTTCTTTCGTATCCTCCTCATCCTTTCACATAACACACTCGATTTGATTTGTACGCTAATTTGCATTCCTCTCTCTTTCTTCCATTTCTTCTGCTTCTTCAGAAAGGGCAAACGGCGTGTAACTCGTATGGTCGTCGTGGTTGTGCTTGCGTTTGCAATATGCTGGCTGCCTATACATGTAAGTTCCAAGAAAACGAGAAAAAGCAAAAACACAAAATGCAAACTACAAAATATTGAATTAACAGGAAATCGGGCATGTAAGTATGTGTGTGTGTGTGTGTGTGTACTATTTACATGCACATTAGATTGTGTTGATTTGTGAAGTAGAAAAACCCAGAATTATGGGGGGAAAAAACAAATCCAAATACTATTTGTACAGTGATTAAAAACCGAAAGTTCTGAGGCAAGATTTTTTACTCTTTCGGCATCAAACTTGCTTATAGGCAGCTTTAGTTTTTTGTACCGTTTTATTGGAGCCAAAAGGAACGAACTCATTAAAGAACGCGCCGAATTGGTTTAATGTAATATAGTTCGTAGAAAAACAAACCAAAGCCAAAAGCGAATTCCTGGGTATTTAGTACAAAAAGTAAAAAAAAAAAAATAATAAAAAAATACTTTTAAATTATAATTAAAAGCAAACCAAGCACGCAGTTTTAATACTAAAAACTTAAAAAAAAATTTAATAGAAAAATTAAAAAAAGTGGAACTGTTTCAAACCAAATTTTTTTACTGCAGTTCCTTGTAAGCTAATTAGTATCACGGTGATAACAAAAACATGATAATGATGATAACAGAACATGAGCAAACCACGTAAAGACTTTGGAAAGCGCATAAAGATGTAGTTTCGGAATTTGACTTTGACGAGTCTTCTGATGAATAGAGCGAAGTCGATAAAAAGGATTTTTAGATAATAATTTGAAAGAAATTTTGGAGGAAGAAGTTTTAGACGATCGGATTATTAGCAGTATCGCCACTGAATAACGTGCTGAATATTATCCAGCTCTGAGCTCATTGAAAAAGTAAACTTGTCTACATTGCGTTAAAGGAAAAATCTTGTTCATCTTCTCGATTGACAACAACCGCATGCACGATTTTGGCCGAGTTTAACAAAGCGCGCCAGTCGTTTCTTTCTAGTGCTAACTGGTGTCACTTGGACACACCATATGAGGTCAAGTCCTTTCCTACCTGAGGAGGCCTTCGTCTTCCTTTGCCACCACCAGCTGGTACCGCATCGAATACTTTCAGAGCCGGAGCGTTTGTATCCATTCGGATGACATGACCCAGCCAAGGAGCCGCTGGATCTTTATTCTCTGCGCTATGTCTATATCGTCGTAAAGCTCATACAGCTCATCGTTCCATCGCCTACAATATTCGCCGTCGCCAACGTGCAAATGTCCAAAAATATTCCGCATAATCTTTCTCTCAAGCATTAATAGGGACGCCTCATCGAAAGTTATCTACGTTCACGTTTCTGCGTCATACGTTAGGACACGCATGATGAGAGCCTTGTAGAGTGTTACTTTTGTTCGTCGGGAGAGGACTTTACTACTCAATTGCCTACTTAGTCCAAAGTAGCACTTGTTGGTAAGAGAGATTCTCGGTTGGATTTCTTTTTTACAACCTTATAACTTTCAATAGTGACGTGGGCGCAGACACGCGAGTGCGCCCTCTGTTGGTTTGAAGACAGGGAGTACTTCGTCTTCTCCTCGCTCTCCACACGATTGGCCAGACTTATTCGTTCTGCTCCTTTACCTAGCTTAGAAAAGGCAGAACAAACAGTGCGATTATTAAGGCCGATGAAGGTAAAGAAGTCAGACGATAGCGAGTTATCCTGTAAGAAACCTTGTTTGGTATCAAACGGCTCGAAGAGGTCCTTCCCAATTCTGACGGCGCTGCTGGTATTGAGCAACGTCATCTTGCATAGGCGTATTAGTTGTGCGGGGATAGTAAATTGAAACGTTACGGCATATAGGGAACTTTTTTTTCATGCTGTCGAATGTGGATTAAAAACTGACGAAAAGATGGTATGCATCGGTTCCCCTTTCATGGATCTTTTCTAAAACTTGGCACTTTGTGAATATCTGGTCAAATAAGAATTTTCCAAGGCTAAAGCCACACTGATAAGGTCCAATCAGTTGTCAAATTAGGTTAGGCTACAGTGGGCGTAGAGTAAGTCTCTTAGGTCTGGAAAAACCACTTCGTCTTTCGGGTAAGCGATAAAATACTATGAATGGCTGCCGATTCGAAGTCTGCCAGATATCCAGAGAAGTAAAAGTTTTGACAGCAATATCGCGTTCCGGCTCGAGCGGGGCAGTTACAGGAAAAGTGTTCAACGCTGTCCATTTCTACTTGTTCCTACAGCTGCGCCAGAAGTTATTAGAGGGAACCCCCTATACGTTATTCCCATTCGGTAATGCCCACTGAAGATACCAACATCTGTATTAATAGAAGGCTGGTCTAGATTGATGAGGCAACCAGTTCTATGCTCATTCCTATTCGGCTAGGCCTTTCGAGTTATCTCGAAGTAGGCTCTGTGGTCTATCATTTCTTGACTTGCGCATTGTAGACTAACCTGATCCAAAGCATGCCTAAGGAAAAAGGGGGCATTCGCATATTGGGCAGAATTGACTGATTTTTTGGGAGAGATATAAGTCAATGCCATTTTTTCTAAATGTCAACAACCACAGCAAATTATTGCAGCTCAAAGAAAAATTGTTTACCATCGTATCGTATTTACAAGCGGTATTTTACTGTCAAAAAAAGGGTTTTTGAAGAATAAATAAAGAGTCAAAAATTTGGCTTCATAAAATTGATATCATTTCTTAGTGCCACGAAATACTTCCTCAAGGACCCAAAGTTGTTTATAAGCGACAATATTTAGTGACCAGAAAACTCCAGAGGTTTAAAATGTCAAAGTTCAATATACTTGGTCCAGCAACCATGAGAATCATGTAAAAAAGTCTAACAAAAGCCAAGCTCGAGTATGATTTTGAGACTGCAAAATTGATATGGCTCGAGATAGAAAAATTTTTGTCTAAAATTTGGATTTAATAACCACTGGGATTACGAAAAAATGCATAACATTTTATTATTTTAAATATATTCATTACTTTAAATAAAAAATATTTCCCCCACTTCAATAGTTCCAGTCATTTTTTGATTCAGCCGTAAAATCGCGACCCTCCCTAAAGCGCGAAAACACCCACATACCCATATTCGGCGGCCACTATGTATGTAACACATCTGAGCAGAAATTTCAAACACCGCACAGTCTTATATCAGTCAATTTTATTGATAGACATGTATTTATGGCTGATGTGAAAGGGCACTCGCGAGGACATAAATTAAACTTGGCAAAAATACAATTGATGAATGACACTACGCAGAGTGTGCTAGTGGACAACAATAAACCCGAGCGAAATGTGTACATATTTGCAATGGGAAATGAAGGTCGTAAATTTCAGTGAAAAGCTGGTGAGCCATCTGACTTCCTGACACCACTTAAATACTTAAACATACACATCCAAATGCAAGCACAATTCTCATCAACTGCTGAGTGCTTAAAACCGTATGAAAGTTTTCCATAACTTCGTTTAACATTCCCATCTTGCAGCTATCAGATTATTTTACCGTTTCACTTAAGCGGCAAAAGCTATAAAGTACAAAATTGAATGAAATCACTCAGCAAATCATTTAACTCACGTGACTGCAGGTTCGCCATGGCGTATGAGTGATATTGAATTCAACATTTATATATCAACGCGTGCATGCCTGAGAATTAAGTGCGTAGCTGTGCCTTGGTAAAGGCTGTATGTAAGCGAAAAAGCAAACATGCACACATACATATATATGTATGTAGGTAGCTATGCACAAGAACGCGAATGTATTAATAAAACAAAAAAACTGACAGAGAAAAAAGAGAAAGGGAAGGACAGAAAGAGTGATGTATTACCGTTTAACATTGCCGTTCTTGGGCCTTGCACTGTCAGTTACGTTAAACAAGGCATACATACAAATTTTCCATGTAGTTAATTACGCCAACGACACTAATGGCAAAGTTATTTTGTTGTTGTTAACATACGGAAAATGAGGTAATTTAAATGTAATGTCCATATTTGAACTGCTTTGCTCTGAAATAAAATTTTGTAATGATAATAGAATTAAAAATTTATATTCTACAATATATTTACTTTAACATCGCTCAAAATCGATTTTTTTATAATATTTTCAAGGTATAGACTCGACGACCCTCCAGTTTTGTTATATTTTAGATGAGCTGTTTTTTTATTACAAAATAATAGCATAAGCGATAAATGATCTTTTTTTGGCTTATATTTACTCCTCCAAATCTACTTCACACTTTCCCCTCAGGCGAGACACATGCCCGCGAACAATTCTTCTCATTCTCAAAACTTTTGTTAAACTCGATTTCCGAAATGGCCATTATTGGCTCAAATAACGACTCACGTGAAATCGTATCTATGGACTCCAAACGGTGTCTCTGTAGAGGTAGCCTCAGTTTATTTATGTAGTAAACAAAAGTCACCTTTTGCTAAAACAGGGGGGGTTGTGATATTAAACAGCTCACATTTTTAGCCTAATAAACAAGCTTTGCATGTTAAGACTCACATCTTTTAGGACAAAAATTTTAAAGAATAATTTTTGCTCAAATCCAGCCTCCTTTTACTAATTACTTCCCAAATAATAAAGAGTGTCCAGATTGGAGGTACTTCTTTCAATAGGTTTTTGTTTTTTTTTTTTTGTTTTGACAGAACACGCGTGACTACTGTCAAACTAAATATATACTTTTGTTCAGTACTCACTGACATTTTCAGTATTCACAAGTTTGCACCTCAGCAACGTTAACAAATCGTACAAATGCATTGCGAAAATCGACGCTCTGTGAGTGTATTCATCGCACACTCAGACCAACTTATGGTGTTCGGCGATGAGTCTCATTTTTGGCTTATTGCCTATGTCAATAAGCAAAATTATCATATTTGGGCTAAAGAATAACCCAAAGCCATTCACGAACAACCATGACATCCATTGAAAAAAACCGTTTGGTGCAGCCTCTGGGCTAGAGAAATCATCGGCCCATATTTCTTCATAAGCGAGGCTGGCGCCAATGTGACAGTGAATGGCGATCGCTTTCGCGCCATGATAAACAACTTTTTGGTGTCGTAAATTGAAGCCTGTGATTTCCACAACATTGGGTTCAAACATGACGGCGTTTCTTACTATACACCCGTGAAACAATGGATTTACTGTGCCGTCGAGCAATTTATCTCTTGTCTCGTACCAGTGACGTACGCAGTGGCCTGCAAGATCGTATGATATCACTCCTTTGGACTTTTATTTGGGGGGGTATGTAAAATCTAAATGCTTTGTGATGAACCAGCTTCGACTGAGCTATTGGAAACCAACCTCACTGCAGTTATTTACGAAATACCGTCTGAAGTCCTCCAATGATTCATGCAAAATTTGTGTTTATGGATGACTGAATTAAGGCGCAGTTGCGGCCAACATTTAAAAAATAAATAAACAAAAAGAATAAAAATTGCCCGTTTTGAATTTTCGTTGTTTTATTTCTATTTAAAATATGATATTTGTAAATTAATCACTCTTTACTATTTATAGCAGTTTGGGGCGGTGAAGGAGTCGCGCTAATCGAAGAAAGTGGCTTTGTGTTCGAGTGTCTTTGGCGCAATTTTTTAGGTTTCTACTCACCCTTGGTATGATATGTGCCTTACTTTTCGGTTTTTTGGTTTGTCAACATAGTCTCATTCCCCGTTATGCTGCATTTTAAGAACGTTCCATAGCCAGAAATCACACACTTATTTACTTAGCTTTACTAATGCGATACTTTTTTTTGAAATACCTATATTTAGTATTTCCGAAACTGAGGAATGCGGAATGCATTCCAGTCGTTTCTATGTTGCCGGAACGACCCGGATTTCAATTAAGCCAAGAACCGTCACTTCAGCAGAATTTTTGCACAAATTGGAAATGATTTATGTTGTTCCAACAACAACAATAGGCTATTCCAAGGTCGAGAAAATTTTTTGAATTATTTGAATTTTTCCATACGATTTGCCAACAAAACCAGCAAACCGACCCTTTTTGATTTTCCTAATGTGTTATTAATCAGTAGATATTTTTGATAGTTTTTCTAACTTTTTAGTTGTGATTCTGCCAGTTGTATTAGGTGCGCAACTAAGTTCACGCTGTTTTTTTTTTATGAAAATACAACTCTATTCGGAAAAAATGGTTACAAGTGAATCATTGAAAGTATTGCCCATCGCTGGCTACTACTTTTTTCCATCTTTCTGGTAGATCTCGTATACCGTCACGGTAAAACTATTCATCTTTTGAGGCTATCCACGGATCAAGCCATTTTTTGATGTCTTCATATGAATGGAACCGCTGATCAGCTAGACCATGTGCCGTCGATCGGAACAGGTGATAATCAGAAGGCGCAATGCCTGGAGAATATGGCGGGTGGGGTAGGATTTCCTATTTCGGTGTTTCCAGGTAGGTTTTAACGGCTTTGGCAACGTGATACCGAGCGTTGTCATGCTGTAGAATCACGTTTGCATGCCTCTCCACGTATTGCGGCCGCTTCTCGCGCAGTGCTCGGTTCTATCGCATCAATTGAAGTCGATACCGATCACCAGTAATGGTTTCGCTTGGTTTTAACAGTTCATAATAAATAACACCAACTCGGTCCCACCAAATACATAGCATAACCTTCGCAGCATGAATATTCGGCCGAGGCGACGACGTAGAATCATGACCGGGCTATCCCTATGACTTTCTTTTCTTTGGATTGCTGTAATGAATCCATTTTTCATCATCCGTCACGAGGCTATGAAGAAACCCCTTCTTTTTTGACACTGAAGCAGTTGTTCACAGGCGAAAACACGACGTTCAACGTCCCTTGGTTTTAACTCATAAGGAACCCAAGATCCTTGTTTCTGAATCATTCCCAAAGCATGCAATCGCTTGGAAATGGATTGGCGGGTAACTCCTCATACTGAAGCAAGCTCTTCCTGCGTCGACATTAAAATCACCGTCTTTGAAGCGACGGAACCAATCTCGGCACGTTGTTTCACTTAAAGCAGTATTTCCATAAACTTTTTGTAGCTCTCGATGCGCTTCAGCCACCGTTTTTTTTTCGAATGAAAGAGGAAAATCAACACTTCCCGCAAATGACGATTATTCAGCACAAAATCAGACATTTTCACAAAACCAAAAGTATATGACACCAAAACAAAATCACTAATGTGTCGAAGCAGTTTGTTTACCATATGTCTAAGCTTGGTTTACGACGTTTAGGTTATGTTAGAATCGACTAGCACACACTGGTGGCGGCATCTATTGACAAACAGCGGGAACTTAGTTGCGCACCTAATACTCGTATTATTTGAAAACTTTTTCTAACATTTGCTGTTTCATGACGGAGGTTTCGAACCTAGGCTCTGCATAATGGTAGTCACCCTCCAAGCCATTTGGCTATGGCTGCCACAAAATATCACACAAATTTCAGTGATAATTCTATAAAACTAAAAAAAAAGATATCTATTTTTCTTACACCATACACTGTCGAAGTGTGCCACAGTAGCGTAGCTAAATTATTCTTTCAGCCAACTGCATATCGTAGAAAAGAGGCCTATGCCGATATGATTGGTTAAAGTGGTGATTCTTCCAGAATCCAACTAGCGCTTCCACACCATTTTGTTGCCACATCCTCGTTACCAACTTGTTTAACGGTTATTTACAGCATGACTATATCCAGTCTGTGCGGTTTAGGAATCTTTCGTAGTTTGTTGACATCTAAGCCCGACAGTTGTTCGAGACTCTCGAACAGCGGTTTGCCCAGGATTAACATTCTGTCCTTCCATAAGGCCGGGCATTCGTTTCCTTTTTCTCTGTTTGTTTACAACTGTGACTGTGTGTGTTGTGAGGGATGCCCATTTTGGCTGCTTGTTCTCCGATAGACCAAAAGCCACTTATGATTGCCGTGAGTCTCCAGGCGTCCCGTCGTTTCATGTTTATCAATGTTGACGTTTGTTTCTGCTTGTATGTGGGCCATAAAGTTCTGCTATTTTAGCATGTCGTTTGGTCTCTTCATCTATAATCTGCGATTTGGAGGTATTTTGAGCAAATCGCATTCTTGATTGCACCCAGTGCACCACCAATTCTGCAACAATGTTACTTATGGCAGATCTCCCTCTAGCCAGTTCATGCGCTTTTTCGTTTCCTTCAATGTTCCGATGACCCGGGACACAGATTAAAGTAACTTTAGGTTTCCACCCAAGGTGGTGAGCCTATTCCTACTTTACCGATATAAGTTTCTCAATAAATTAATTTAAGTTATTGTTCCAAATTAAATAAATCATTTAAATGAGAAAAGCTAAAACTCTGTGTACTATAAATTCCTGGAAAGTTCTATAACATAATTCATTCATTCAAATTCAAACCAACTTTCTTATCTGAATTTATGCTCAAGTTGACTTAAGGCGACTCAAGTTGACTACTACCACTACCACCACCACTACTACTAAATACTAAGTACTATTACATATACCTGTGTGCACATACAAGTGTGTACATACGAATCGAAGTTGGTCTAAAATTTTTATTGCGAAATGTCTAATTGCTTTGATTTTATAGTCAATTACAAACTGCTGTTTAATTTGCTGTCATTTGTTTATCTTTCACTACGCAAACATATCGATTGTCATGAATTTATTTAGAAGGCAGTTGTGAATTATTATTTATTTTCTAGCAAACGCCAATTAGTTTGTTGGTTTATTTAGTTAATAACACCATTTCTAGAAAATTTGCATATATCATTTTCAAATATATGTGCGTATGTTTTATTTATTCTAAATGTATCAACTTGTTTACAATTGTTTTAGAGTCATCAATATTTTATGTTATTCTGGTAAAATTCACTCACCCATATTACGATTGTGCAAATATTTGAGTAAAGTTTCTTCTATTGGAACAAGCAGAAAATGTTTTGTGTGTTTATATTAAGCTCGTTAAAATAATTCAGCATATACGAGTTTAGTCATTCTAATGGGGAATAAAAACAAATATAATTCCATAAATATTACACCGTACGAAAAAAACTTCTTTAACGAAAAAAATTCATATGCACGTTAGAATATAGATTCTGAATAGGTAGATAGGTAACATAGGTGAAATGGTTGAATTACCACTCTGACACACTCCAAGTAGCACTAAAGCGCCCTTTTGATACAATTATGAGACCATCAACAGGCAGATATCTGCAACCGGTCCGAGCAGTTGCAGTAATGGCGAAGATTGATCGGATTTGGGTTGGAGCACTGCACCAGGCTGTCGAAGAAAGACACATTCAATGACCTTAATCGCCTAGCTGCCAAGCTCGGCCATTTACAGAGAAAGTGCTCAACAGTCTCCTTCTCTGAAGTGCTCAACAGTCACGGCTTCTGAAATGGGTATTAAATGACCGGTGAACGCAGCTATGAGTTTAGAAATTGAAAACAGCTTGGAGCCCCTAGGACTTTCTGAGTTCTCCGCCTATTGTACTGGGGCCAAAGGACATTCGAAGTACCAAACGAAGTAATGGAGCTCCATCTGAGCTGCCTGATAAATAAGGTGGGGATTAACAACAGTCGGGAGGATGCGAATGATCGGGTAACGAATGATCTGGCAAGCTCATCAGTAACTTTATTCCAATCTATGTTCCTATGTCCTGGAATCTAAATCAGAGGCATATCACCTGCATACCCACGAGATTTCATCTCCTCCTTACAGAAGTTGACTAGTTTGGATCTGCACCATTGCGTCGTCAGAACCTTGATCGCGGCTTAATTATTGAAAAAAATGTTCCCTAAGCATTTTGTATGGCTGCAGGATAGCAAAGACGTCTGCCTCAAAAACCTTAGCAGTATTCGGCAGTTTTAAGGAAATAGATAAATTGGCTGGTTTAAAGAAAACCACTGCTCCGACTCCCGATTCCATCTTGGAGTCATCAGTGAAGACAGGGGTACCAGCTTCGGTACAGATGCTCACCTCGTTCAAATCCTGCCTGCTTGGAAAGTTTGCCCTAGCACGAGCCTCAAACTTCAATGTGCGAATAGAGAGATTTGTTCGAAGTTCACACAGATACGGTTATAACTGCCCATATTACTACCCTTGAAAGATTGCCTCCAGAGGTCAACCTCCTTCAGCCTGATTGCTCTTTGAGCAGTGATGGAAATAACATAAAGCCGATGGGAAGTAGGTGCAAAATGATGTTGAGGGCAGCTCTGCGGCAAGTTCTGCACGCTCCGGTGATGCCAATGCATGCAGTTCTTTGTAACCTCCTCAGCTTAGTGATATTATAGCCGTTCCGAAGAACTTCCCACTAAAGCAGGCATCCATACGTTAAAATTGGCAGAACCACTACGGTGTACATCCAAAGCACGACCTGTGACTGGAGTCCTCATTCATAGATTTGGAGTCGAAAGCCATACTGACCTTCTTTACCCGATTTTCAAAGTGTAGCTCCCGATGGAGTTTAGATTTAAGTATCTCTCCAAGATACCTAACTTTCGATGAAAGCGGGAGAACGTGATCGTTTAATTTGGGAAGCCTAAAGTGTGGAGATTTATATTTTCTAGTAAATACCACGAGCTCCATTTTGTCTCAGCTGACTCGGAAGCCGCAACTGGCAGAGAGCTGTATTTTGTAATTTTGCTATGTTAGGAGCTCTATTTTAGAAAGAAATAGTGGAACCTGAGTTAATCTAAATTTTTACGTGTTTTATTTTAAAACGACACCTAGACGCGTTTTTTGAAAACCTTCTACTTTTTAATAATTTTTACTACCTTTACCTTTTAAAGAAAGGAATAATAAATTTGTGGCAATAACAATGTTGTCTGTCACAGCTCAAAAATTAATCAAAAATTAAACTCTGCAATATGAAATTCTCTATAGCGAAGGCGGGAATAAGACTGAATACTCTAAATAAGTGGTCAAACACGGATTATGGTCACGGTAAAATCCTGGCTGGCACTTTGGGGCTTCCCAAACTGGTGGACTATGCAATCCCGCCTATACATACTTGCCATTACATCGTTTACGACCCTCCTACCCTCAAGGGAAGAGTGGCAACGGGACAATGTGAGACAGGGCGAGTCCATCCATGTATATACAGATGGCTCAAAGCTCGAGGGCAGGATGGGCGGACTACTGTAGTGTTTTTCAGGCTGAACTGATGGCAATAATAAAAGCCGCGACACTGATACAGTGTGATGCGATATCCGGAAATGATATCTACATTTTCACTGATAGCCAAGCGGCGATAAAATCCCTCACAAAACAGTCGACAACCTCCAAGGTGGTCATGAAATGCCGCACATCTTTTAACGAGATGGCTGAGTCATTCCACCTAAAGGTAACATGGGTTCCTGGCCATCGCGACTTTGAGGGTAACTGTAGAGCCGATGAACTAGCGAGACTCGGTACTAAATTGTCTGATGAGTACATAGATAATGACATAGGGATACCCTTACAAACATATAAGCTACTCATTCTTGAAGAAATTGTAAAGAAAGCAAACGAAAGATGGCGCAATGAAGCCACCTGCAAAATCGCACGTCAACTGTGGCCGACTCTAAATGCTAAACGCACAGAATCTTTGCTAAGCCAAAATAAACACAGTCTTAGCACATTGATCTCAGTCATAACGGGGCACTGCCTAATAGGTAGACATGCCCAAAGGATGGGTATGCAAACACATGACTTCTGTAGAAGTTGTCTAGATGAGGGCGATGAAGAGACAATCTCGCACCTACTGTGTCACTGTCCTGCTCTATCCAGACGCAGGTTTACTATTCTGGGTGAACAATTTTTTGATGAGTTGGAAGATCTCAGTTCTACAGAAATCAGAGATATTTTAAAATTGTTGAAAAGCACACACTGGTTTTAGGAGAGATAGGGGCAAGTTCCCCACGCGGCATCACAATGGGCTATGAGCCTGAGTGTGTCCCACAGGACAACCGCTTCAACCTAACCTAACCTAAAGCTGAGTATATAAAGCAAGTTAGTCTTTTCCAATTGTGGACATTAAGTATATCTATTACTTCTGCTTCATTTAGCTTCGCTGCGTTTAGGTATCTTGTTCTGATCTCCTTCAGTACCGGACATCTTCCTAAAAAGTGCTGCATATCTACCTCCTCTTTTAAATTGCAGAGGGTGCAAATTTTCTGGGTAGCCATTAATATTTGATCTGCGGAGGACCTTCTGATGAAAATGGGCAAAAGCGGAACAATTTTTGTCGTAATAAACAGCCAATACTGCTAACTTTTTATAGGTGTGTTTTATATGTAGGTGTGCTTGTATTTATGTATCAAAATCATGTATAATTGCAGCTGTTCACTCCCTTTTGGCATTGTGTGCTCATTCATTTGCTCTGAACCGTCGCCTCTGCAACTTAGTTTCTCACTTATATGCATACACATGCATACATACATACGAAATGCAATTTCACCTTCAATTACATTGATTTGCTGTGGTTAATACTTTTCGATTCCCTACCTGCCTCTTTCATTTTTCTTTCCACGCTAGCTAGCAAAGTCCAATGCCAGCTGTCCTTATTTGCCAAGCAAAGCTTTTCAATTTTCTCACTTCGGCATGCCTGTACCAGCGTATTGATTGCATTCCGTACTTAATTCTTGTATCGTATTTTGTCACGCGGTCGCCTCTCAATGAACAATTAGTTAGCTGGAAATAGCAAACGGGCAGAAGCACAAAAGAAGGTGGATGCATGCCATCCATTCTCATTTGCCTGTGCACGTTCACTACTATAATTTGTGTCAATTGAGAGCCATATGTTCGACAGGCGAGCTTAACAAACAAAGGCGAGCTCATAAAAAAATTACAAAAATACGTAGTAAGTGCACCGCAATTCCCACACTGCGAGGAAGAATGGTGCAGCCTTTTGAAATTACTAGTTAGGAACTAATCCACTAATGATTGCATTTGTAAAATGGTTACACAATGTGAGAGTTGCCACAGGTGACAAGCAAAATACACAACTGCGCTTACGCCGATGCAGAAAGTTTGCTGGAATAGAAGTTTTTGCACCGTTTTGGGATCTAAAAAAAAAAGAAATGCCACATTGATCAAAAAGTTCCCGCAACAACCGCCAGGTGACGTTCTAAGTCAATTAATTTGAGTTCTATTTTTTTGTGTTCGGTTGTCACATCTGTGATTAGCTTTCCTACCAATATTGTATTGCCATGGCTTGGCATCTGTAAAAGTTACGCCGTCTTGAGTAAATCTACCTCTGCACGGATTTTCGACTTTTTAGAGTTTTAAAACTTGGACTTTGGACTTGAATTTGTGACAACGACATTGTATTTAATTTTGCATTAAAAATAGATTCAATGGTGCGAAACCCTTGAAAATGTTAGAAAACTGTTTCGGTAACTTCGAATACTCTGAAGAAAAATTCGTTTATGATGCAGGGACGCTTCAGAAGAGATCATGAGTCCATCGAGGATGACGAACGTAGGCGCACGCCATTGACATCGAAAACTGATGAAAACATCAATAAAGTGAAAGAAAAATTGATCAATAACCGCAAATAACCATCAGAGAGCAGACAGAGGACTTGAACATTGCTTATGAATCCGTTCAGGGCATAACAGTCACTGATTTGAGTCTGCACCGTGTTACTGTAAATTTGATCCGAAAAAATCTGAATTTCATGTAAAAAAAATGTCACTTCAATATCACCAAAAACATGATTTCCAAGGCTGAACATTCAACAGGCGATCCAGCATTGCCATCAAATACCATATCATTGGAGACGACACGTGGATTTATGAGTATGACACGCAATCCAGACAACAGGCGAGTTAGTGGAGAGCTCAAAAAAAACACGTCGTCTTCAGTCAAAAAAGAAAGCGTTGCTCACGGTGTTTATGGATTACAACGGTTTTTAAACTACACTAAGAATTTTCGCTAGAAGTCAAGCAGTTAATAAGAACGAAAATAGAGTTCTAGAAATGATTGAAGAGCTGGAACAAATGAGAAAACCCACTGTGAGTTTTTCTTTTCACGATACTTTATCGAAACCCAGTGTTTTTATTAAACCTAGAAAGAACATGTACAGGTGTCATATCTTCTTCGTGAGATGGGATCGAAGCTTGACAGACTGATGATGCGTTACCCCGTTTCAAAGAATTTCCCGGCAACAAAGACATTTTTGCCCCGAGAGCGAATGCACATATACCTTCTGGTACCTGCGAGCCGTCTGTGTATCCTTACAGAGGGCGCTATTTTAGATGTTTATCAACAGCGATAATACTCAGACTTGCGCTGTTGTTCATCACAATTTGGAACCTTTTCTGAGAATTAGTAACCCTTCTGATTTCATTTATGGGTAGTTGGCCGACTCTGTGATAATAAAAATTTCCCTTTTCTATGTTCGTTAAAATTCATTGGGCTGACTTTTGTGTGCTGCATGCGTGCAATACTTTCATTATACTTAGATAATATAATATAACTTACAACGGGAACATTCCGTGGTCTAAGTGGCATCGTTGTCTCTATGTGCGATGCGGCTGCCAAGCCTAGATAATATAAATATACGCTAGACTTTGAAGCTTGGTTAATTTTTGTCGCACTATCAATAGAGTAGTTCTTGAGAACCAAGGGACCACTCGATAGATTTCTCTTAGTCTCTAGACTATATCATGGCATAGATGCATTCCAGTATTCTGGGGTGCCCTGCCAGTCATTTGCACACTATGAGAGAGTTCTGGATTGCTCTCAGAGACTTCCTACCCGGTCATCGACATGCACCTGACTGTTGTTATAGGGGGGTGGCACAACTTATGTCTCAGGACAGCACAGATCCAAATCAATAAATCACTTTCGAAAACCCCTTGGGCACAGTACCATAGACATATAACTCACAAAGTTCATTCCAACCCCTTCGCTCATTGGGATATCGACACTCACGAAGGAAAGCCAGGTTTACCATTTAACCCCTATTGCAGAAGCTGTCTTTCAGAGCAGAAAACTGTTGAGCACTTTCTTTGTAAATGTCAGGGCTTATCAGCCGATGATGTAAGTCACTGGGTGCTGCTTTTTTAGACAGCCACTAAGCAGTGCACTAACCCAAATCACATCAATCTTCTCCATTACATCAACAGCTCTAGTTGGATATAGATATTTGTCCGTAAGAGGTCTCATAAAGGTATTAAAACGGCGCTTTAGTGCTACTTGAGGAGTGTCAGCGTGGTACTTTAACCATTTCACCTACCAACCTATAAGGAACTTTATCGCTTTGGACTGCTTGCTTCAACACAGCTTTTTCATAGAAATTTGTCATCTCGAATATGGCCTTCTTCTTCTTCTTAATTGGCGCGATAACCGCTTACGCGATTTTGGCCGAGTTTATCAAAGCGTGCCAGTCGTTTCTTTAGCGTGCTAACTGGCGTCAATTGGACAGTCCAAGTGAAGCCAAGTTCTTCTCCACCTGATCTTTCCAACGTAGAGGAGGCCTTCATCTTCCTCTGCTACCACCAGCTGGTACCGCATCGAATACTTTCAGTGCCGGAGCGTTCTATTCGGATGAGATGACCCAGCTTATTCGCTGGGCTATGTCTATGTCGTCGTAAAGCTCATACAGCTCATCGTTCCATCGCCTGCGACATTCGCCGTTGCCAACGTGCAAAGGTCCAAAAAATTTTACGCAGGATCTTTCTCTCAAACACTCCAAGCGTCGCTTCACTGGATGTTGTCATCGTCCAAGCTTGTGCGCCATACGTTAAGACGGGCATGATGAGAACCTTGTAGAGTGTTAGTTTTTTTCGTCGAGAGGGGAGGTTCGAATATGGCCTGGAGACCTAATTTCGTAAACTACGCCGACTTGAATCCCATCGCTACCTTTGTCTATATTCACTTTGTGATAGTAACGATGGCCGAATAAGAGGTGTTAGTTTTGAGCCCTATCCAGACACCAACTCATCGTCTTTTCAAAGCTGGTACAGATTGTTATCAAATCTCGCTCTTACTATAATGACTAAGTCGTGCGCATAGCGTAACCTATAAAAATTATTTGTAATTAATAGGTCTATTTATAAGTTCGTGCGGTTTTACAACAGATGGCGTAACTTGATTATTATTCCATCGATCCACATTTCCAAACATTCATTGGAGAGCTACTGTCGTAAGGCACAAACGTCAGTATAAGTTTTTTATTTGAAGCGTAAACAACAATATTTTTACCACACTTGAAAATGTCGAATTTCGTGCCAAATAATGTGTTTTTGCGGGGAATTCTTCTTCATTATTTTAATATGAAGAAAAAAGCAGCCGAAAGTCATCGTATCTTGGTGGAAGTTTATGGTGAGCATGCTCTATCTGAGCGAACGTGCCAGAAGTGGTTTGCACGCTTTAAAAGTGGTGATTTTGGCTTGGAAGACGAAGAACGCGAGGGTGCGCCGCCAAAGTTCATGGATACCGAATTGGAGGAATTGCTCGATCAAGATCCGGCTCAAACGCAAGAAGAGGTTGCAAAAACTTTGGGAGTTGATCAATCAACCATTTCCAAACGTTTAAAAGCCATGGGAATGATCCGAAAGGTAGGCCATTGGGTGCCGTATGAATTGAAGCCAAGAGACGTTGAACGCCGTTTTATGGCATGCGAACAACTGCTTCAACGGCACAAAAGAAAGGGTTTTTTGCATCGAATTGTGACTGGCGATGAAAAGTGGGTCCATTACGACAATCCAAAACGTCGGGCAACGTATGGATACCCTGGCCATGCGTCAACATCGACGTCGGCGCAGAATATTCATGGCCTGAAGGTTATGCTGTGTATCTGGTGGGACCAGCTGGGTGTTGTGTATTATGAGCTACTGAAACCGAATGAAACGATTACGGGGGATGTCTACCGACGACAATTGATGCGTTTGAGCCGAGCACTGCGAGAAAAACGGCCGCAATACGCCGATAGACACGACAAAGTTATTTTGCAACATGACAATGCTCGGCCACATGTTGCACAAGTGGTCAAAACATACTTAGAAACGCTCAAATGGGATGTCCTACCCCACCCGCCGTATAGTCCAGACCTTGCGCCATCCGATTACTATCTCTTCCGATCGATGCAACATGGCCTGGCTGACCAGCACTTCCGTAATTACGATGAAGTCAAAAAATGGATCGATTCGTGGATTGCGGCAAAACCGACCGAATTTTTCACAAAGGGAATCCGTGAATTGCCAGAAAGATGGGAAAAAGTAGTAGTAAGCGATGGACAATATTTTGAATATTAAATTTGTAACCATTTTACGTCAATAAAGTTTCAAATTTCGAAAAAAAACCGCACGAACTTATTCATAGTCCTATTACATTAGAAGGAAAGCAAGGATTTACCTTTATGAAAAACTGCACTTAAAATCTGTAAAAAGGAAAAGCATCTGCCCATATACACACACACACATATATCTACTTGTTCTCGTTTCCATTTGTCTACATTTGTCCACATCAACGCGCTTGAATTGAAACGCTGCCAACTCTGGCAAATCAATGTGAAAGCGTTGGTCATGGCAAATTGAGTCGACAGCAAGTCAATGCAAAATAAATAGCATCAAATCAAATAGTACCAACACTTCAAAGTAATTCAATTTCCAATTTGCAGCCATTGGCTTTGGATGTACCTCACAGAAATAAGTATATGTGCAAGGGTATTTTCAAATGAAAAACTATAAAGGAGTAAGATAAGAGTTCAACCAATAATTTTAATATATATTTAGGAAAAATATCAACGAAAACTTATACAACAAAAATTCAACCTGACTCTCTCTATTTGCAATTCGTTACCGAATGTAAGCGATCATGTATAAAATATAATGTAACTATAGAATTTTATAGTTTATACAAAATTAAATGAATTCAATAAAGCTTAACAAATATGCTCACAAAAATAAAAACATTTTTATAAAGTTTTTATAATATTTGAAAAAGCGTCTCTGTTTGGGACTAATTCCAAAACATGACCGATATTTTGGACTCCGATCCATTGACGTATATTTCGCAACCAGGATAATTTTTTTCTTCCGATGCCTCGTCTTCCTTCAATTTTTCCTTGCAGTATAAGTTGCAGAAGATGTAAAATTTGCTTTTCGAATCGGCTATAAACAAAAAACTAATCAATATTTTTTCAAACTTTATTTTTTATTTTGAAGATTGAACATTGTCATTTATGAATGAAAAATAATATCGTTCAAATGACTGCGACGACTGACTTTACAGTAGGCCATTCGGTCAACCCAATTTTTAAGCACATTTTCGATTGTTTGGGCTCCATTTTCATGAATGGCAACTTCGATTTCGTGTTTTAAAGCGTCAATCGTCTCTGGATGGTTCGCATAGCATTTGTCCTTAACGGCTCCCCACAAAAAATAGTCCAAAGGGCCAATTGATATCGGAATTTCGGCTTTCAAAAACGGTAGCCAAAAGTTCGAGTGTAACTTTGGCAGTGTGACAAGTTGCACCGTCCTGTTGAAACCAAATGTCGTCCATGCCATCCTCTTCAATTTTTGGAAACAACTCCTTGAGCATGTCACGGTAACGCTCGCCATTTATTGTAACCGCGACTCCTCGCTCAGTTTAAAAAAAAACGGCCCGATGATGCCGCCAGACCAAAAACCTCACCAAACAGTGACTCGTTGTGGATGCATTTGCTTCTCTACAGTAACGTGTGGATTTGCTGAGCCCCAAATTCGACAATTTTGCTTATTGACGTAGCCACCGATGTAAAAATCAGAAAAGAAGACTCACCACTTTGGAAATAGGTTTTCAATATTTCTCAATTTTGTTCAAGCGTATAGCGTCCCATTTCGTAAATGTCAAACCTTTAAGTAAATTATGAACACATTTGACATGTCATTTGTGTTACCATTCTCAAAATCATAGGGATGGGAAAAATGCAGTTTCCCGAAAATTTGATGTAAAATGTGTACAGATCGGTATTATTTAATTTTATAATTTAATTTCCCTTCACAAATGTGTGTACAAGCGATACCCAATGATTTATTTAAAAAATATGTACTTATACAAGGTGAAGTCCAAAATATACAAGACTGGCGTCATAAAAATGTTTTTGACTGCGACATCTTTGTAATGAGTTAGTGCGTTGGAAGTTCTAGCTGACCTCCAGTGAAAGTTTGATGACATTCGGTTCAGTGGAAGCGAAATTATTGCGTCTAAAGGGTCAGTATGTTTGTATCATCGGTAGAAAAATGAGTTTCGAACAAAGAGCTAATATCAAATTTTATTTTAAAATCGGTAAAACGTTTACCGAAACATTTGAACTAATGAAAAAAGTTCATGGCGATGATTTCCAATCTCGTGCCAGAGTTCATGAGTGTTTACACGTTTCAGAGAGGGTTGTGAGGACATAAATAACAATGAACCCAATGAAGCCCAATCACCGGAGTAATCACCAAAAACTCCACCGAAATTGTTCGTTAATTTATCAAAAATGAACCGAAACCATCATTGAAATTCCTGGAATCAGAGTTGACTAACTCCAAAACATCGATTTATCGCATTTTAACTGATAATTTGGGCTTCCGAAAGGTCTGTGCACTTTTCATTCGGCACTGGTTAACTGAGGACCAAAAATTGCTCAGAATTCAACATTTGAAAGGCCTTATTAAAGAGGCGATAAAAGACGAGAACGTCATTTACTGCATTGAATATGAATCTAAGCGTCAAAGTGTCGAATGGGATAACCCAGACGAGCCACTACCCAAAAAATCGCATTTGGAGAAGTCAAAAATAATTTGTTTATACGATTCCAAGGGAATTGTGCACAAGAACTTCATGCCAACGGCCCAAACCGTTAATGTAATTTTCTATCTTGGCGTTTTGAATCGTTTGTTGCATCGCACTCGTCGAATTCGCCTCAATACCGCAAAGGAGGAAGCTGGCGCTTATTGCATGATAATGCACCATCTTATCGATCCACTCTTGTGACTGATTTGTTAACTAGATATCGCATTTTAACCATCAATCACTTATCGCATTCCCCTGATATGGCTTCCTGTGACTTCTACCTATTAGGAAAATTGCATTCGGCCATGAAAGAAAAACGTGTTGCGTCCGTGCCTAGAGACCATCCAAACGTCTTGTCCCGCGTCCTGAAGGACATTCCGGTGAATGACCTGAAACACTCTTTCAAAAAGCTTTTAGATCGCGCAAAACAGTGTATCGAGCCCAAAGGGGACTATTTTTAATAAATAAACTCGAAGTTCTCAGAACAAAGTTCCTGTTTTTCTATTTTAGCTCAGTCTTGTTTATTTTGGACTTCACCTTGTATATAAGTATAATTTGAATTAAAAACAAAAATGTTATCTCGTTTTTTTATATTTGAACTAAAAAGTTGTTAATAACAAATAAATATATTATTAATTTTTTTGTTTTAAGTTGTCTTTTTGTTTTTGTTTGGAGAATATTTTTAATGCTTTTCATTGTTGGTTTTTAATATTTTTTTAACTTACTTAAACAGTTACATTTTTGTGTTTTTGGTGCTTTTCATTGTTGTTTTTAAAAATTTTTTAAGATGAATGTTTTTTTTTCACAAAACCTTTTTTGTTTTTGACCATCTCAACATATACTATCCAATGTACGACGTTTGTTAAAAAAAGGTGAATTTTCAATGTCTATAAAGCATAAATTAGAATATAACCAAGCAAATACAAATCCTATCAAAAATGTGTTGCATATCTTCGGGCGTTGGGAAGAATTACGAAGCAAAGGGAGCAGACCAAATGAAAGCTGTGAGAAAATGAGCTGACAGCCGCCAGCTGCATGTAACTGAAATTCCGCCTCAAAAATACTAGAAACTTTGTTACGTGTGCTGACTTTAAGACAGAGCAACTCAACGCGAGTAGCAACAACAGCTCATCTTACAGATTGCTGTCGCCTTTTGACAGCATACAGTTAGCTTAATGCTTGAGCGCGTGGTTGTGTAAGCTGAGTAAGCTCTTAAATTGGAAAAGTTTTTGGATACACTTGGTAAATCGACTTAAAAATACTTAAAAGGCGACTACAAAATGTGAGTTGCTATGGCTCCTCAATAAGAGGTTTGGCAAAAGAGGTGTCTGAGCTGCTTTAAAACAAAAAAAAACAAAGTTTTAAAACATGACTACTCTTTGGCGGCAAAGATTTGCCTAAGCCTGGTAGGTGACGCACAGTTAAAAAAATTAAAGCAGCTCATTATTTCTTTAGAAACAAAAACACATAAAAAATAAATAAATAAAAACATTGTTATAATCTTGAGATGTAATACACTGCGTTAAATAATCATAGCTCAGAGACTTGCTTGTATTAACAAGTTTTGATAATTAATTTGTTCGTCGTTTAGTTTTAATCATTTTTTATGAATCGGTCATAGGTTGAAGTATCAAACTGGCACTCCCCAAGTAGTACTAAAACACCGTTTTGTTACCATTATGAGACCTCCACCTGGAGAAGGTTGATGGGATTTAGGTTGGAACACTTTCCGAGGCTGTCGAAGAGAGGAGCACTCAGTGATCTTAATCGTCTAGCTGCCATAACCGGACATTCCTAGAAAAAGCGCTCAAAAGTCTCTTCCTCTGAAAGGTCGCCGCAGCTTCTGCAATAGGGGTTAAATGGTAAACCTAGCTTTTCCGCGTGTGTGAAAATTTAATGGCGTTAAGTCCCCATGACTTTGTGAGTTCTCCGTCTATTGGACTGAGGCCACAGGGTTTTCGGAACATCACATAAAGAAATGGAGCTCCATCTTTTTTCCGCTTTCTTGAGAAATAAAATGTGCAATTCCCCTTTAACAACAGTCGGGGGGATGCCTATGACTGGCATCTGAGACATATTCAGTCCCCTTCCTGGCAAGCTCATCAGCAATTTCATTTTCTTCTATGTTCGTATGTCCTGCAACCCAAATCAGAGAAATGTTAACTGCACATCCAAGAGATTTGATCTCCTCCTCCTCCTTGCAGGAGTTGGCTGAGTTAGATCTGCATCATGGCGTCATAAGAGGCTTAATCGTGGCTTGACTATCGAAAAAAATTTTAATATCTCAGAAAATATTGCAAATATCGCAAAGAAAAAAATAGATCGCGTGAAAAACTCTGGGAGCATTCGGCAATTTTAACGAAATAGATAAATTCAATTCAAATCAAATTCCATCTTGGAGCCGTCAGTGAAGACAGAGGTACCGGCTTTGGTCCAGATTTTACACTCATTCTAATCTTGTCCAGTTGGCCCGACCCTCAAATTTCAGTTTTACGATAAAGAGATATGTCCGAAGTTCAAAGAAATACGTGGTTAACTGCCGGAAAATGCTATCATGTCCTTTGAGAGATTGCCTCCAGAGGCCAACCTCCTTTAACCTGATTGCACTTTGAGCACCGATGGAAATAATGTAAGAGTCGATGGGAAGTAAGTGCAAACATTCTAGGTTAGGTTAGATTGGAATGGTTACCCAAAGAATGGGCACACTTGGACGAAGATAAACGGATCCGTCCTTAACAATACCATTTTGAAGGAGGTAAGGTGAAAGAGATTCCGATGGGATGAAAGGAGAGAGCGGGGAGAAGAGGGGGGGAAATGGTTACGAGGATGGGTTTAGAGTGTGTGGATTATGAACGATGACTGTGCTGCCTTTGCGTTAACCGCTTTGTGAAGTTCATCAGATTGTTAATGTCAACGCCAGCTATATCAGCAGGCGTAGCAAAGAAGTAAGAGCCAAGATGCCTAGATCTTAGCCCCGCTAGAGTAGGACCACTGAGGAGAAGGCGCTGAGATGATTCCACCTCATCTCCATACATCCAACGCAAAAAGAACTCGTGGTAATTCCAAGTCTCACAGCATGCACTCCTCGCGCATAGTATCCTGTGAGAAAAGCCACGAGGCTCGAGAACTGAGATTTTGCAAACATTCTAAATACTACAAAAATCATATAAATCCAAATCTCAAATTTAGTGTAAATTTAGAAAAAATCAATTTGCATAAAGTTTGAGGATTGGGAGTAACTATATAGTTTTTGTAGTATTTAGAATCAACTATATTTTCCTAAATAATTATTTCTCAATAATAACTTTTTCGTATTATTTAATTTCCAATTAAGCATCAAATAAGAAGCAAGTAAATTGTCAAGGTGTTGGTTGGTTGGTTGGTTAGAGTGGTGATTCATCCAGAATCCAACTAGCGCTTCCGCACCATTTTGTTGCCACATCCTCGTTACCAAATTGTTAAACAGTTATTTGCAGCAGGACTATATCCAGTCTGTGCGGTTTAGGAACCTTATTAGGTTGTTGACGTCTACGCCAGACAGTTGCTCGAGACTCTCGAACAGCGGTTTGCCCAGGGTTAACATTCTGTCCTTCCATAGGGCAGGGCATTCACAGAGGAAATGGAAGATTGTTTCTTTTTCCTCCGGTTGTTTACAACTATGACAGTATGTATTGTGAGGGATACCCATTTTGGCGGCTTGTTCTCCGATAGACCAGAAGCCAGTTATGACTGCCGTAAGTCTGCAGGTGTCCCGTCGTTTCATGTTTATTAATGTCAACGATTGCTTGAGGTTGTAGGTGGGCCATAACGTTCTGCTGATTTTGCATTTCGTCTGGTCTCTCCATCTACAATCTGCAATTCGAAGGTATTTTAGGGAAATTGCATTCTTGACCGCACCTAGTGGAGTGAATACTGGTACTGCAAGAGCGCTATTCATGGCAGATCCCCCTCTTGCCAGTTCATCAGCTTTTTCGTTACCTTCTATGTTCCGGTGTCCCGGGACCCAAATCAAGGTTACTCTATGGTTTTCACTCAAGTTGGTGAGGCTATTCCTACTTTGCTCCACCACTTTGGAGGTTGTTATAGTCGCGTCCAGCGCCTGGATTGCGGCTTGGCTATCCGAAAGAATAGCGATATTGCCCTTAAAAGAAAAATCTGCGATTAGTAACCTACAGGCTTCCCCAATTGCTAGTACTTCCGCTTGGAAGACGCTGCTGGTATTAGGGAGACGCACAGATTTTTCAATTCCAAGTCTATGAGAATATATACCAGCTCCAACACCACAATCCATTTTACTGCCATCTGTATAGACTGTGGTATCGAAGTTGTTTAGAGAGAATCCCTTATTCCATTCTTTTTTAGATGGAAAGAGTGTGGCAAAATTCCTATTGAACGTTACCATCGGGACGATGTAGTCAGTCCTCACCGAGGTTAACTGAGTTTGTCGCAATAATAGACTGGCATGACCATAAGTGTTTTCTTTCCAGCGGCCCGCTTCGTTTAACCTAAACGCACTCATGGTTGCCGTCTTCTTAATATGTAGGTCTATTGGAATAACGTGTGTCAGTGCGTTCAGAGCCTCCCTAGGACATGATCTGATTGCGCCGACCGTTATTGCACAGGCTGATCTTTGTATTCTGCCGAGTAATTTGGTATTGTACTCTCTCCCTAGAGCTTTCCACCAAACTACCGAACCATACGATAGAATGGGTCGTATAACCGCCTTATACAGCCATAATGTATGCCTCGGTTGAAGACCCCATCTTCTTCCAAGCATACGTTTGCAGGCATATAAAGCAATTTCTGCTTTCCTTACCCGTTCTTCGACGTTTAACTTCCAGCTAAGTTTGGAGTCCAGAATTACTCCTAAGTACTTTGCACTGGTTGATAGTGACAGAGTTTGTCCGTTGATATTTGGTAGGGTGAAAGTTGGTACCTTGTATCTGGTGGTAAAAAGCATAAGTTCTGTTTTACGCGGGTTTAAGCTTAGCCCACATCCTGTGGCCCAAGAGTTAAGCTCGCCTAACGCCCTTTGGGTGATCCCACTGATCGTATTGGGGCACAGTCCTGACACCATTAACACCACATCATCAGCGTACGCCACCACTTTTACCCCACCTCCGTCAAGTTTTGTTAAGATTTTGCTGATCACACATAGCCAAAGAAGTGGAGATAATACTCCCCCTTGTGGAGTGCCCCCGTGGACCTTCTTGGTTATGTTGATATTACCCATATTAGCTTTGATGATCCTCGTTTCTAGCATGGAGATGACCCAGTTACTAATGCAACTGTCCACCTCCAGGTCTATCAACGCCCGTTGGATGGCATCTGTGCTAACATTGTTAAAGGCGCCTTCGATATCCAAGAATGCCGCCATGGTATAATGTTTGCTCTCTAGAGAGCCCTCTATTGTTCCGATAACCTCGTGAAGCGCCGTCTCCGTAGATTTGCCTTTAAGGTATGCGTGTTGTGCAGTTGATATACCAGAGCTCTCCAAAGAGCTTCTGAGGTGCGTATCCAAAAGCCTTTCAAAAGTTTTTAACAGGAAAGACGAGAGACTGATTGGCCTGAAGTCTTTCGCTGATTCATGTCCTCTTCTACCTACTTTTGGTATGAAGACGACCTTGACTAGTTTCCAGCTGTCTGGAATATGGCCTAAGTTTAAACACGCTTTAAAAATTTCCTCTAGCCATGGTAGGATACAGTCCAAGGTTTCCTGTAACATCTTTGGAATGATCCCATCTGGCCCCGGAGATTTAAAGGGTGAGAAAGATTTGATTGCCCATGCAACTTTTTCTTTGGTAATGATTTCATTTGCAAGATGCTGTGGATTATATTGGCTCCGCCTAATGTTTCCCCTCTCACTTTCGTAAGCGCTGCATCCCGGAAAATGCGTGTTTAGCAGAAGCTCTAGCGATTCTTCTGCTGTAGCAGTCCAAGTTCCATCAGGTTTCTTGACCCAAGAAGCCATAGAGTGGTCTTTGGAAAGAACCCGGCTAAGCCTAGCAGAATCCCTAGTGGATTCGATTGACGAACAAAATTCCCTCCAGCTCTCTTTTTTGGCGGCCCTGATTGCCTTCTTGTACTGTCTCCGACTTTCTCTGTACAATTCCCAATTTCCCGTCGAGTAGCTGAGGTTAAACGTTGATCTAGATTTTTCCCTTAGTTTTAAGAGCTCACTGCTCCACCAAGGATGGTGAGTTTTTTTGCTAAATTTTATGGGGCAGGACATTTTGTAGGCCCTACTAAATGCCTTTTCCAGTGTTATGACCCTACTCTCGAGGCTTTCCGTGAGAGTGATTTGAGGGATAGGAGTCCCTCCTATCCTCTTGTTTACTACATTTTTGAACCTCTTCCAGTTGGTTCTTAAAGGATTTCGATACGGTAGGGGTGGATCTACCTTAAGATCCAAATCGTAGAGGATCAGAAAAGGACCTTTTATTGGATACCCTCCAGTTATCTACCCTTACTAAGCTATTTTCAGACAGTAGAGTAACATCAATCACTTCCTCCCATCCTCTGAAGTACTCCGTACTAGGAAAGGTGAAAGTGGGAGTGTCAAGGTGTAGTGATATATTTATTTATTGGGTTGGCAACTAAGTAATTGCGGATTTCACTCATAGATGGATTCAGTTGAATTTTTAGGTTTGCAGACGTAATGCAAATGTAAAACTCATTTTCTTATTTGATAGTCAATATTTCAGCTGGCAATCAGTAAACAAAGTTTTTTGGTCGATTGCGTAGTTTTCGTTTGGCGTTCGTTGAAAACTGGAAAATCCAAAGGAACATTTTCGTCATATTTTGCTTTTTTATTTCCGCAAAGGGAAAACCGCAAGCTCATAACAAGTTATTTGCTGTTTATGGTGACGAAGCCTTAAAAGAAGAGCAGTGTCAAAATTGGCTTGCCAAATTTCGTTTCACTCAAAGATGAAAAACGCTCTGGTCGTCCAGTTGAAGTTGATGACGCCCTAATCAAAGCAATAATCGATTCGGATCGTTACAGTGCAACACGTGAGATTGCAGAGAAGCTTCATGTATTACATACGAGTACAATGTAGGGTGGGTCGATTTAAAAATCGCTCATTGCTCTGTGAAATTCGTATTCTAGGGATCAAAATAAGAAACTTTGCCGAAGGAACCATACCTCTAAAATTCGGATGTCCCCCAATTTCAAAATATCACCATTTTTGGCCTTTACATGAAAAAATCAGCTAAATGGCTATGTTTTTTGTTTATTTTTATTTATTTTTAATAATATTTATTATTTATTTATAATAATATCTATTTTTTCTCTTAAGAAATTTATTTAGTCAGAACATATGTAAATGAAAAAATTAATTTAAGTGAGTTCTAGAAAAGAAACTAAAAAGTTCGACCCAAATTCGGGGACATCAGAATTCGTTTTAGAGTTATGATTCCTTCGGCAAAGTTTCTTATTTTGATCCCTAGAATATGATTTTCACAGAGCAAGGGGCGATTTTTTTGCCTCCCCTCAAAAGAAACTAAAAGTTCGACCCAAATTGGGGGGCATCAGAATTCGTTTTAGAGGTATGGTTCCTTCGGCAAAGTTTCTTATTTTGATCCCTAGAATATGATTTTCACACAGCAATGGGCGATTTTTTTGCCTCCCCACAAATTGACTCGGCCTAGAGTACATGCATTCAAAATCATTTAAAACAACTTGGCTATGTTCAAAAACTCCATACGTGGGTTCCTCACGAACTGAAAGAAACGCATTTAGCGCACCCAATTAACAGCTGCGATTTGCTAAAGAAACGTAATCAAGCGGAATAGGTCGTGGAGCAGGCCAGGTGAACCAACTCAAACAACATCAAAAGCTGATATTCATCAAAAGATTTCGTTATCAGTTTGGTGGGATTACAAAGGAATTATCTACTTTAAACTCTTACCACCAAACGAACGATCAATTCTGATGCCTGCATTGAACAACTAATGAAATTAAACAATGCAGTTAAAGAAAATCGACACGAATTGACAAATTGAAAAAGTATTGTATTCCATTACGACAATGCAAGGCCACACATATCTTTGGCCACTTGGCAAAAATTATTGGAGCTTGGTTGGGATGTTTTACCACATCCACCATATAGTCCTGACCTTGCACCATCTGATTTCAATAATGATGATGATGTCAAATCGTGCCTGGTTCAGTGTTTTGCTAATAAAAAACAGAAGTTTTATGAACGTGTGATGACGACTCTGCCGGAAAGATGGCAAAAAGTCACTGATCAAAATAGGCAATACATTACAGAATAAACTTATTTAGTTCCATGAAAAAATTGTCTTTGATTTTCTAAAACAAATCCACAATTACTTAGTTGTCAACCCAATAACAAAGTGTACTTTCCGTTGGCGAAATGGAGTTCTTAACAAAAACAAATGCCTGTAACTAAATCTCAGCTAGTCAAGCAAAAATTCAATTATTAATATAGCACAAGAGCTAATTTAGACACTGGCAATAGCCCATCATATTTCCGTCTAATTTTCTATAATCTCTCACGAGGCTTTGATTGCCTTACCACGGCTGCTGTACATATATGAAGCAGCTCTCTTCATTGAAAAGCCCAGTAGTGAACATGAAGTGGGGCATAAGAGAGCTTAAGACCCGCAGTACACATGCACACACACACAAATATAGTACATATAATATCAATGTGCATATGGTCCGCTTGTGTCATAAGCAATTGTCTTTTAAAAAAATAACATATGTGCATGCAAATTTTTACTTCACTTCATAGAAATCTGCATGGAGTGGATTATACTCGTATGCATTTGTATGCGAAAGGCGCCCTTAGCACACACACGTGCGCTGCGCCAACGTAACTCGCACATCTGCTCGCTAGCTAATCGAATTTGTGCCGCCACTCTGGCACGGACACACCTGACAAGTGTATTTCCCCATTCCCCTGCTAGATTTCACACAATTTCAATTGATCCTTCTTCAACCATACTTCCTCTATTCGCAGGTTATACTCGTTCTAAAGGCATTGGATATGTATGCATCCACGCACCTAACGGTTATAATTCAAATCATCTCGCACGTACTGGCGTACACGAACTCTTGCATTAATCCGTTTCTGTATGCTTTCCTGTCGGAGAATTTTCGCAAAGCATTCCGGAAGGTGAGTGCTAACTACAACAATAACAACAAAGAGAACGTAGGTTATGGAAGTTTGATGCAAATTTCAAATTTATTGTTATATTTTTTCTCCCTCTCTCTATCTCTCTCTTCACACTCTCTCGTATTATTTGCATTTTCAGGTCGTTTGGTGTGGTACTCCGCCGCCGCTAATCAACAACCAGCAGATCACCAAAACGACGCGCACAACCAACTGCAATGGCACCTCTAATGTGGAAATGTTATAAGTCTGCAATGGAGAGGCAACCGGCTACAAGCAGAAGTCGACCGCAAGCCCACAAGCAACAGCTCAAGCAACACACGCAGTGACATTCGTGGCTGCGACAAGCCACAGGTAGTGCAACTTTAATTCACTTCGGTTTGTTGTTATTACAAAATTTATACGGAAAACCGACACACACATACATACACATGTGATGTAGAGCTTAAAAATAAGCGCGTCCATACATGCATATATGTACTTATATAGGTGTCTATAGTTATTTGAATACATACTTATGTATTGACATGCACGCGTGCATTAATAAATATTTACACACACATACAAACTATAATATGTGCATACATACACTAATATTGATGCATGTCACATATGCGACACTGCAGCCAATCGAATCTGATTTGTTTACTGTAATATAAATATTTAAATGTGTGCGTGTATGCTCGAATATTTATTTACATACGTATACAGTAGGGTCTGTTTTTATGCGGTAGATACGTTCCGCAAGAAACAGCATAAAAAAAACAGCATAAAAAAAGCTACTAGTTCTATAGTAAAACTATAGATACGTTTCAAATGCTAAAACCGCATAAATCTGAAATATTGTAATAAAATCGCATAAAAAAGGGCACTAGTCCCATATTATTACTATAGATACGTTCCATAGACCGCATGAATCTGAAATAATTAAATAAAATCGCATAAACAAAATATTGTATTTTTGAAAATGATATCTTTATTTAAGAAACGTCAGAATCGAAAAATAAATTTAAGTCAGAAATAGAATCAGACAATACCCACATGTTGCGCGTTTTGTTCGTTTAGGATTTGGCGTAAAATCACTTTCGTCACTTTAGGAAATGTACACGTCTGATCTAGATAGTTATGCAGGCGGTTCCATACTTGTAGGGTTAGCATTTCTGATGTAATCTGTGATGAGTTTTTGCTTAGCTGGTTTAGAATCTTGTTATATGTACAATTCCCGATAGGTCGACATGCATTTTGTAATTTAAAAAAAACCGCACTATTTCAAAACCGCATAAAAAAAAGCCGCATAAAAACAGAACCTACTGTACATCCACATATATGTATATATGCATATGAATAGTTAATGTATTGTACTACAACACGTGCATAGGCGTATATTATCGGGCCTCCAACGCCCCCCACAAGCAGCCAACGAATGAATGCTCCAAATTATCGGTTTCTTAAAGATTTTATTCTTGCATACTACATATGTACATACGTAAATATGTATTTTTGAAATGTAAAAAATGGGTTAAATTAGTTGTTTTAACAGCCAAACTGACTCTAGAATAAGTGATAAAAATAACAGTAAAGTCGTAACTAATTGAAACAATACTGGGAAGAGCAAATTCTCGATTAATATGCAAACTTATTAGTTTCACATAGAATAAATTAGTGCATAATTTGAATTTTTTTTAACCGATTGATGGGATTTTTTTTTCAAATTTTCATTATTTATTGAATCTTTCTTGCATATGCAACTAATAATAAGTTTACAAATCTTATGTGCTAGAGTAAACTGTCTCATTGCCAGTGGTAAGAAACTAATTATTTGTTCAAATGAAGTATATCTGTAGATATATGTTTAAGTCGGATGTGAACGTGATGGAAGTGAATGAATGGAGAGAGCCAGAAAGCAGTATCCGATTCTTCGTAGCTGAGAGCCGGAAAGGCCTACTTTCGAGTATCTTTTAAAGCTTCCTTTGTCCCTCTTGTCGATTGTGCAAGGTTTTTCTTTTCGGGTGTGATAGATGTGGATGAAGGGAGCGATAGATGTGGAACCGTAAAATCTAGTTTCCAGTCTCCCTTAGAGTTTCCGTTGTCCTTCAGGGCGATTGCGTGCGTTTTACTTTTTTTTTATGCGATGGAATTGGCTGGATAGAGCCGGAAATGCCTAGTTTCCGGTCTCCCTTAAAGCTTCCGTTGTCCCTCATAACGATTGCGTGCGATTTTTTTTTTTTGTGTGATGGAATGGGCTGGAGAGAACCGAAAAGGCCTAGTTTCCAGTCGCCTTTAAAGTTTCGATTATCCCGCATGTCGCTTATGCAAGTTTTTTTTCGGATGTGTTAGATCTGGATGGAGAGATCCGAAAAGGACGAGTTTTCAGACTCTTTCGAAACTTCCTTTATCTCTCACAACCATGAGGCCATACTGTAAGATTTTTTTTTTTCGGGTGTGATAAATGTGGATGGAAGGAGCCGGAAAGGCCTAGTTTCGAGTCTCCCTTAAAGCTTCCGTTGTCCCTCACAACGATTGCGTGCGAGTTTTTTTTTATGTGGTAGAATCGGATGGAGGGAGTCGGAAAGGCCTAGTTTCCGGTCTCTCTTAAAGCTTCTCTTGTCCCTCACGACAATTGCGTGCAATTTTTTTTTTTTTTTTTTTGTGATGGAATTGTCTGGAGAGAGCCGGAAAGGCCTAGTTTCCAGCCATCTTTGAAACTTGCTTTATCTCTCATGACAATAAGGCCGTACTGAAAGCCTGAATGATCGGGACTCCATTGCGTTGGTGGATGGACCCTCGTGCGAGATGAGATAATTACGATAGTACAGACTTGATGATGTCTTATTTTCTCAATCGTGTGTGACCTTCGTTTAGAAGTAGACCTGGAGCTACTTTTATGGGATGGCCTTCTATCTTTTGTAGGTATTTTTTGCTCAACCGCACTATTTCATCAACTTCACGAGGTATGCAAATGTCTCTGTGACTGTTAGCGTTCTGTATGTACCATAGAGCTCCCGTAATGATCCGCAAGGCTTTACATTGCACCCTCTGCATTTGCACCCCGTTTTGCCTTACAACAAATTCTCTATTAGTCATGGAGTTACGCAGCAGGCGATGTACATTTGAAGGCAGTCAACTAGTAATTTTGTGAATTAGGCGGCGTTGCAATACCTCCTCGAATGCTTGTGCTACGTCTAAGAACAGTGCAGTGGAGTACTGTTTCTTCTCAAAGGACTTTCGTATAAAGGGCACTGTGCAATGAAGTTGTTCAGTTGTACTAGTTTTGCTGTAACTCAAAATTGGTGTTGAGGAATAATAATTTTCTCATGAATAAAGGGCGTGATTTTCTGCATGAGCCACTTTTGAAATAACTTCAAAAGTACAGACAATAGAGTAGTGCTTAGCTTAAGTCTTTCCAATCATATTGATTTAAGATCATTTCCAAGCTTTTGGGTAGTAGGCCGTACAAGGGTTGGCGTTAAATACACAGTATGTTCAATAAATAACATAACTTTTCAGATGTAGAATAAAACACGTATCGTACTGTGTTTGAAAGTTATTTTTTATTCAAAATAGTCTCCATTTAACTCGATACAACGTTCAGAACGATCAACCAATTTCTGCATGGACTCTTTTATGTCATCTAAGGGAATGTTCTTTAACACCTGTGTCACGGCTGCTTGAATTGCTGGAATATCATCATAAAACGTACCTTTCATGGCAGTTTTCAATTTAGGGAACAGAAAATAGTCGAATGGTGATAGATTAGGAAAATACGGAGGGTGGTCGATGACACAAATATGTTTTTTTCATTTCATTTTATTTTTTTTTTTTGACGTGTTTTGTGTTATATATCATATAATCATACTTTAACTAAATACAAATTCAAATTTTCTGTTGTTAAACAGCGCAAAATTGTTTCTTGAATTACAGGGTGTCCTTTTCCTACAGGAATAATTACATTTTGAAAATTCTCGCTCAGTAAATATAAGAACGTTCATTTTTGTAGCCAAATGAAGTAGAATAAATCTAAGCTTCGTACTTCATGGCACTGCCCCTTTACATACGCGCTCAGTTCCATTCAATTCATTCATCCAATTCAATGGAAAAGCACCGAAGTTAAAACTTTAGAATATTTAATTCACATGCTAGGGTTCACTTCTAAGCTAAGGCTTAGATAATCCGAATATCGTTGGATTACAATTTTACCACTTTCTATAAGACTAGTTGTAATGGATGTATTGTTATTGTTGTTGTTGCAACGTCATTTAAAATACCTATAAATATTTTTAGAATGCTGCTGACGTGATAATTCTTATCATTGATAAAAACACGAGTAGTTCCTTTAACGTAAGGCCAACTATGCTTGGAATTTAACAGATACAAAGGGATGATAATGAAGGACCATTTAGTAAGACTGTAAGGACTTGCAAATTCACTGAATATTACAAAATACTAAACTTTTCTTGGTAAACAAAGGTTTTCCAATTATGTAAATATCATTAAATGAATATATAAATAACGGTAATAGTTATACTAGAAAAACAAAAACACTCTTAGATTAGAAACTTTCGTGGTACTCGGGCCACCCGGACAACCCGGGCTAATGAGCCCAAGCCCGGGCCAATTAAGCTACCTAAGCTTGCCGGGCTAAACGAGTAACTCGAACTGTTGTTTCGGAATTTTCATTTGAACCATTTAAAGCAGCTAGTTTGAATTAATCGACAATTTGCTCGAAAAGAAAAACTCTTAAAAATTAAGGCAACATTTCTAGTTACTCATTGCAACTATTATAAGTGCAGATGTAGGTGTATAGTTTGTATCAGAATAAGTAGCTGTAAAAATGAGAATAATAAAAAATTAAATAAAAAATAAAATTCCAGAATTCTGTGAAAAATTATTTGTAAATGAGAGGCAGACAAACAAGTCATTACATGTGAATAGCAGTGAGCTCGGATTGTTTATTTTATTGTTGTGTATGCATACGTACACATGCGCATAATACTTAGTATATTGTACGTACATACATATACATATATAAGATAGTATGAGTGTAACGAGGCTGCGTTTAAGTTTCCTAGGCGACAGGTATTCATATTGTATTTTGCTACAATAGTCCTTAATACGTATTATTGTAAAAAATTTTGTAATTTTGTAAGTTAGTATGCGTTGGTATGCTGCCAGTTTGCTACAATAGCAGCAGGACACATCGAAATGTTTTATATGTACTTGTACTTGTAAATGCACACAATACGTTTTTGTACATGAGTACGCACCTACATATTAGACATACATTTAGACAGAGGTATTTTAGAGAAAACGCAAACCGTTACTATATACATACATACATACATATATACATGCATACATAGCTACATTATATGTGCAGTTACGTTTACAATTACAATACAAGAAATTAAAAAATAATAATAAATCCCCTTTAACGAGAAGCAAATTACCTTAAATTGTATAAATTCAAGCGCAGTTATATAACTTTGTGGTAGACAAAAAAAATGTGTACAATGTGATTGGCTAAAATATATAAATAGAAACCTTCATAAACTACAATACTTTTAAATTTAGTATGTAGAAATTTACACTAAAGAAGAACAAAGTGTGTAGCGAGTATGTATTTGTGAAAGCCTTTAAGCTGAGTTGTAAGCATTATTTGGAAATATTTTTTAAGCAAAAATAAATTTAGATTTTTTAAAAATTAGTTCCGAGTAGTTATAAAGACAACGAAAGTTGAAATTGTGGAAACTGTGCAAATTGTGCAAATTGTGAAAATTTGTAAAAATTTGTAAATCAATGTTACCCACATCCATACATGTGTACATACATATGTAAATTTAAGAACGCAACAATAAAATGCCTGACACAATTGCAGTGAAAGCAAATATTTGTTAAAATACTATTTACAGATCAGTCAGTCACTCATCTTTACTAAATCAAAAAAAAAATTGTTCTCGTAAGAAAATGTAAACCACCCGTTAAGTTTCAAGGGCCGGTGTTGATTTTGAATACAATACAATTTTTTTAGGAAATTATTGTCATTTCTCTTTATTATGATAATACTGGTATGGCTCAATTTGCATAGAACAAAATATCGGCCAAATGGCTGCCGCGGCTTCGGCGACACACCTCCAGCCGATGGTCCAAATTTTCGATGACGCTGAGGTTCTGACGCATAATTGAGGTTATATGCCGTTAATGTGCCGAATTATCTCATCCTTTAGCTCTTGAATTGTTGCTGGCTTATCAACGTACACCTTTTCTTTCAAATAACCCCAAAGAAAGAAGTCCAACGGTGTCGTTGACGTTTAGGTTCAAAAATGGTTCACATTCAACATCGGCCCTTGAAATTTAACCACCATTTATTTATTTCATTTATTTATTAAAAATATGTATATATATACATATATTGCATTGCATATATGGAAAAATATAATTTCTTCAAAACAGAAATATTGGTTTACATATGTACATATATACATACATATGTATATTTATATAACTTTAGGAACTCATTGATTTTTCCTATCTATTGTCCTTTTTCTTCATACACACAAATACGCTGAAATGCATAGTTGTTTTAAATATTCTGTAAATAAAGAAAAGTATTAAAAAATCACTGTTTCTTTAAATTTTACTACAGGGTCCGGCACTCGAAGTGTAACCATTTAAAAAGGCCATAAATTTAGTTTGGAAAATTACTTTTGGTCAATTCAAAGTCAAAAATGTGTGAAAATAATACAAAATTAAGAATCAATTTACATTTGCTCGATATAACCACCTTTTGCCTCGACTACGGCCTTGATGCGGTTTAAAAACGAATTGCAAACTGCCTGAATGTGACTTGCAGGTATTTTGATCCAGTTGCGAGCAATGCCTTTTTTTCAGCGACTCGAGACTGGTGAATCTTTTAGTTCGGACTTTGCTCGCCAAAATGGCCCAAAGAGATTCGTGTCTTGACTATGAGCTTAAGACGATCCAGAAATGAATTGCAAGCTGCCTGAATGTGACTTGCAGGTATTTTGGCCCACTCGCGGAAAATAACTTTTTTCAGCGCCTCGAGACTGGTTAATCTTTTAGTTCGCACCTTGCTCTCCGAAATTGCTCAAAGAGAATAATCCATCGGATTCGCGTCTGGTGAGTTTGAAAGCCATTGTGTGGACGTTATGAAGTTCAGAACGTTGTTTTTTAGCCGTTCTTGGTTCACTCAAGTTTTGTGTGAGGGTGCCGTCGAGTCCTATTGAAACGTTGTTTGCCACCGAAATGTTTGTCTGCCCACGGCTTTAAAGCAACCTCCAGAATACTTTCCCGATAATATTTCACATTTAAGTTGACGCCAGACTCGATGGAAACGATTATGGAGCGCCAGTCAACGGTTACAACGAGTGCTGCCGCCTGGTGCCTGATCGATGACTCAAATTCACATATGAACGGTCGGTCAAGTAAATCCTATCGTTTTAGGAGTTGAAGAATTGCTCAATTTTTGAAAAATTTTCTTATCAGAAAACTCACTGTTCGGAAATTGACCACTTTCGGCCAAGCGAAACAATTCCGTCCCTCTCTCAAGTCTGACTTGTTGCTGTTTGGTGAGGTCGTGCGCCTTTTGGATCTTATAAGGCTTGACTTTGAAATAATTTTTCAGTATGCGCGGATGCTACGGTTAGATATTTTCAGTTCTTTCGCCATTTGATTAGCACTTCGCCGGTGAATTCGCTCAAGTCGCTTCTTAACTTTTTCAACCATTTCACGTGACGTTGCAGTCTTTTGATGACCACCTCCAAGACCTATAACATAGTTATATAACGGCCGCCGTGAACGAATAGTACGTGACTACCAGCCGGTTATGCGACTAATTTTGTCGTATGGAATGGTAGTTAGGTGGAAAGCTTGCAATATCAAACTACTTGGCAGAATACAAAGATCTTCCTACCCAATAACTGTCGGTGCAATCAGATCATGTCCTAGAGCACCTCTTAGTGCACTGACACACGTTACTCCCACAGATCTACATAGATCAAGATGATGGCAACCATGAGTGCATTTAGGTTAAATGAAACGGGTCGCTAGAAAGGAAAAACGTATAGTCATGCCAGTCTTTTATTGCGAAAAACTCAGTATACCACGGAGAGGGCTGGTTATATCATCGAAGAAGACGGGTTATATCATACCGACGATAACATTCAACAGGAATTTTGCCACACTCCTTCCATCTGGGGAGGAATTGAGTAAAGGACGTCTACCAAAAAAATTCGGCACAACAGTCTACACAAATGGTTCAAAAATGAACTGTGCTGTTGGAACAGGTATATACAAGTATCCCGATAGACTTAAAATTGAAAAACCTGCACATCTTCCTAATGTCTGCAGTATCCTCCAGGTGGAAGTACTAGCAATTGGGAGATCTTGTAGGTTACTAATCGCAGATTTACCTTCAAAGGGTAATATCACTATTCTTTCGAGCCAAGCTGCAATCCAGGACTGGATTCAGTTACAACAACGCCTAAACTGGTGGAAAAAAGCAGAAATAGCCTTACCGCCTTGAGGAAAAAACATAATTTTACCTTAATCTGAGTCCTCGGAACATTTAAGGTAACGAAAAAGCAATTCACCTGCAAGAGGGGATCTGCCATGAGTAACATTGTTGCAGAATCGGTGGTGCACTGGGTGGAATCAAGAATGCAATTTTCTCAAAATACCTCCAAATCGCAGATTATAGATGAAGAGACCAGATGGCATGCTATAACGAACGTCAACATTGATAAACATGAAACAACGGGGCGCCTGGAGACTCACGGCAATCATAAGTGGCTTTTGATCTATCGGGGAACAAGCAGCCAAAATGGGCATCCCTCACAACACACACTGTCACAGTTGTAATCAAACAGAGAAAAAGAAAACGAATGCCTGTCCTTAGGGAAGGAGAGAATGTCGACCCTGGGCAAACCACTGTTCGAGAATCTCGAAAAACTGTCTAGCTTAGATGTCAACAGCCTGATAAGGTTCCCGAACCGCACAGACTGGATATAGATGTGGCAACGAAATGTTGCGGAATCACTAGTTGGATTCTGGATGAATCACCACTTCAACCAACCATCCGGTAGTGCAAAGGCTCAAAACAGGAAATGATAGAAAAAGTTGTTTTCTATTAGCGATCGCCCCTCTCCAAACAGTGGCAAACCTCCGATTTTATGTATATCTGCGTTGAAAAGCTTCTTATAGAAAAGCCATCTGCCGTTCGGAGGCGGCATAAAGTCGTAAGTCTGTCCACTTGGAGAAAAACATCAGGACGCGCACCACAAATGGTTCAGGATCAGTGAGCCAAACAGCCAAAAAAGACTGTAAGCGCCAAATATACATCCCATTTTGCTTTTGTATAATTCATTTGCTAAATAAAAAAAGATTTTGAGTAATGGATATCTTTATTGTGAACTTCATGATAGACGGGCATGTCATTTGCAAAAATTATAAACCTTCCGATGGGGTGAGTAATTTCATGCCCCCTTGTGCATACATATATTGGGTATGGTAATAAGTTTCCGTCCTTTCTTAGCCAAAGTTACGAATTATTTAAACAATTAAATATTACATGATATTATGTGAAGCATGTGCCATTGGAAGCTACAACTTTACTTCATCTTTCAGGCAGCACTTGATTCTCTGATCCATTCAGTGAGCCAGTTTGTGATGCTCTCGTAAGAAGTGAACCGCCCTCCAATAAGGGCTGACTACATTGACCGCAACAGATGGTAATCCGAAGGTGCAATGTTTGGGGATGACGGCGGCTGAGGCAATATTTCACAATTCAGTCCCTCTAAATATTTCTGGACTGATTTAGCAACGTCAATTCTGCTAAAAGAAATGTTTATTTGAAAATTTGGTTAAATTAGTTTGGGGAAAAAGAAATCCATTATTTTCTTGGTAGATGGCTGTAATGATTGATATCTCGTAAAGTATCAAACTATTTCAAGTTTTTTTTCGCACTAAAAAATTAGTTTGCTAATTTTTATTTGTTCCATTCGGTTTTTAATATAATTACAGGGTGTTAACAATGGAAGTGAATGAAACAATTCGGTACTGGGTACATTTTACAGTTTTTCTTTGATATGAAGTGAAAAGGCAAACCAGGCCACTGAAATGGTGAACGGCGTTTATGGTGCTGATACTGTAGCTGCTAATTACGCGCAATTAATTTTGGTTTCGTCCATTCCGTTCGGGCATTTTTGATGTTAAAGAATATGTCGACAAAATCCATTTCTGTGATTCTGTGATGGTAGTTGACCGTCGTGTTAGTAGTCGTAGAATCGCTCAGGAGCTAAAGATTGACCATAAAACAGTTTTAAACCATTTGCACAAAAAGTGTATGCAAAAATAATGGAAACTAAACTAAAGACATTTTGAAAAAAGTTTAATATGGTAATTTTCAGACTTATTCAATGTTGAACATTTTGGTATAGAGTTTTTTAAGCAAAATACCTTCGGTTCTTTTTAACATTTTTATAATATTTTTTGTATGAAAGAAAAACATTTGTATAAAAAAAAAATTTGGAAAACTTCTATTTTTTGTTCAAAATTTTTGGAAAAAAAAATTGTTTTTCCATTTCGGAAAAACCCCACCTCGGATAATTGTTTAACCTTTTTTTAATTTTCAGTTAAAAAAATCAGCTTGTTCCATTTCTGTTCTATTTGCTCCCCTCAGATTTTTTTTAAGTTTTATTTTATTTCAAAATATTTGGAAAAAAATTGGTTGTTCCATTTCTTCGGTTCTTTTTAACATTTTTATAATTTTTTTTTTATTTTGCATAAAACATATTAAAAAAAACTTTGAAAGTTTATTTTATGTTCAAAATTTTTGGAAAAAATTGTTTGTCCATTTCTGAAAAAATGAATTTTTTTATGATTTTTTTTTTTTAATTTTTGAAAAATAAATTTTATTCCATTTCAAAAAAACACCACCCCTCGGATTTTTTTGTTTTTAGTTTTACAGAGTTTATAGAGTTCTTTAAAATAAAATACCTTCGGTTCTTTTTAACGTTTTTATAATTTTCTTTTTATTTTGTATAAAACTTATTAAAAATTCCCCCATTTCTGAAAAACACCACCCCCTGAATTTTTTTTTTATGTTTTATTTTTTAAAAATGTGTTTAAATAAATTTTATTCCATTTCTAAAAAACACCACCCCTCGGAATTTTTTTAGTTTTATAGAGTTTATAGAGCTCTTTAAAGTAAAATACCTTCTTTTAAACATTTTTATTTTTTTTTATTTTGTATAAAACATATTAAAAAAAAATTTGGTTAAGTTTTATTTTTTGTTCAAATTTTTTTTCGATTTCTGAAACACTCCATCCCCCGATTTCTTTTATGTTTTATTTTTAAAAAGTTTTTGTAAAATAAAATATTATTCCATTTCTAAAAACACCACACCTAAAAAATTTTTTTTTAGTTTTAGCAAAATAAATTTTTGTATTCCATTTCTGAAAAACACCACCCCTCAGATAATTTTTCTTTCTTAGGTTAAAAAAATTAATTTGCTCCATTTCTATCTGTTTGCACCCTTCAGATTTTTTTAGTTTTATTTCGTTTCAAAATATTTGGAAAAAAGTTGATTGTTCCATTTCTAAAATCCACCCCTCTATGTTTTTAAGTTTAATTTTTTTCAAAATTTTTGGAATTTTTTTTTATCATTTTTGTAACACAATAGCTGAAACTATTTATACTCAATAATCCCTGCAAGTTTCATAATGGTGTCCCCATAACTTTCGAGTTACTTTCCATAAATTCAAATACGTGCAGCAAATCAGTGCAATAGGTGGTGTATCTGCTTACGAATGTGCGTAGCTGCGCTTCAAATGATTTGCAAACGGACGTAATATACGAGTACGCATGCTAGCTCTTGGCAAGCGCAATATTTTAATGTTTTTTATTCCAAGTCTTTGCAACATTAAGTAAATTTGAAAATTATTAAAATTATCTCAGTTTACGGCTTATTATACACCCAAGCTTTTAAATAAACCAACTTTTAGAAAAATTGCCAATAATGTGCAATTACTTGAATCACTTGAAATGGAATCGATTTTCTATGCTTTGTAAAATAAGCAACGAGCATCAACCTAAGCGGGCAATAAATACTATTTTTATATGTACATAAATATCTCGCCGTCCCAAAGGAATTCTACAAGGATTTTCACAGCTGCAAATATACAAAGAAACATTCAAATTTGCATATACAAGTATATATATACATACGTATATGTATATAAGATCGTTGCCATAGAGTGACTGTAAATAAATATTTCTTTTTTCTTTTTCTTTATGAATTTTTTTCTTTTAGCCACTATATGAGAAAAATTCAGTACGCTGTCGTGCTCAGCAGGCATTAATTGGCACATATCTGCAATGAGTAATTTTCATTTTGTTGTATATGACTTTTTGTAAATTCTTTAGTTTTTTTGTTTTGTATTTTTTTGCAGAATAATATTCTGATAAAGGTCCCACAAACTTGTTTTTACCGAAAAAATAAATATCTATATTTAAAAAGGCAATAACTCTTAAATTTGTCTCAAGTCCTTTTTTATCCTTTTTACAAGCATTACTCACCAAAGTCGTTTCGAAAAGTCATATAAAATGCAAATAGGTTAAATGTCAATACTCGTAGCAAAGCACACTTTAAGTACTCCAGATGCTTCAAATAGAATTTGCGCGAGAGCTTCGCGTTCAACAAGTTCGAGTTTTCATGTCATACATACACAGATAAACATTTGAAAACTAACATCACTTAAGTGCTCTCACTACGTAGATGAAACGAGGCTGCAGTGAATATTGCGCCGCTGGAGCGGATAAATGGCAGGAGCTTCAAGTGCGTCATTGTGTGGCACAAATTGGCCAATTGAATCTGTGTGCATTTTATGTCGTGCCAGTGTATTCGGGAAGTAAATATGTGAATTTTTATTTTTGTTTTTCCTACGTAGCATAATTATTTTGCACAGTAAACAAGCCAGGAAGTGAGTGTAGGAGGACTGCTAGCGAATACAGTGAGACTGTACAAATATCACACAATTTATGCGAATTTATAAACAGGCTAATATAATAGAAAAGCAAACACCGGCTCCACGGAAAGCATGAGTTGGCAGGCTAAGCTTGCTACATTTTGCTGACGCCGTTGGAAAGAGAGGGTCGTCATATCATATGTATCTAAGTTAATATATATAGGTATGTATGCGTGTTTGTGTAGATCCCTGCAAGAATGACGTGAATTGGCTTGCGAAAAATTTCTAGTTCAATGCTTTTATTATTTTTCCAATTAGGAACTAGGCCACCAGTAATTAGATACTCACTAGGTTATCACTTGCAAACGATGCCTAATGTGAGCCTTTCGTTTTTTTTTTATCTTTCCCAACAATTTACATCAATGTCCTCTCGAGAGTAAATGCCGGAATATATATACTATATATAGATAATATATGTAATTGGCACGAACACACTTTTTGGGTGTTTGGCCGAGCTCCTCCTCGTATTTGTGGTGTGCGCCTTGATGTTGTTCCACAAATGCCGGAATAGCGGAATAAAAAAATTTAGCTAGTGATCTGGGGCTGTAGATTGCGTTAATCAATAACGCTTTTCTACTTCCTAGTTGGGATGAGTTCTGCGCACCTGGCATGCTAACGAAACACTGTAAACCGTAGCGCATTTATCCTTTTGGTCGTTCCAATAACGTAGAGCCGTAGTAAAGAGAACTTCGCTTTCGAACTGTCCCCACATACGAGACCGTCATCGTCCATCTACACCCATAGTTTGAATTAGAAGAAAAAGTTGGAAGGCGACTGGAATCATCAATTTTGTAAAAAAATTAAATTTAGTTACTTAATATTGCTTTTCTTTACATTTGTGTCTAGTCTGTAAGGTAATTTGCACGGTAGATTATTTGAAAAATAAATTGAAACCTCGTTGGAACACAAGTCTATTGATGTGGAGGGAGACTATACTGAATAATAAAGTCTATTTCAAATCACAAAATTTATTTTTTCTTATCGAACCGAAGTAGCCGAATGGATAATCGACCGAAGATGGAGCGGAAGCAGATTGGAGTTTTCAGTGGCAATCTGGCTGCACTGAAGGTCCTGGAGAACGCGAAGCAGATTGTTCAAAAATGTAAGAAGAAGTTTAATTCTGTCGCAAGACAAAACAGTCTTGTACTTATATAGGTTCCAGGACACTCCGGTGTTCAAGGAAACGAAATTGTCGACGAATTGGCCAACCGTGGATCAGCGGTGCCCCCACAAGGGCCAGAGCCAATAATCGGAATCAGTTCCGCAGGAATCATGAATTGGCAATCTACTCTACATAGAGAGCGATGGTCCGGTCTAGAACGCTGCAGAACTGGAAAGTGTTTTGTGAAAAGTCCGAACAGAAAGCTGTCAAACTTTCTACTAAAACTTGGAAGGAAAGACGTTCGTTTGATGGTCAGTAGACTTACAGGACACAACCCATGGGGTCAGCATATGACCACCATTGGAATCATTGAAGACCCAATGTGCCTGTGGTGCTTGGAAGAGGCGGATAGCACTGAGCACTTTCTCTGTGAGTGTCCTGCCTTTGCTAAAGCACGGCTACGAGTTTTGGGTTCCGATGTCGTGAAATTGAGTAATATTCGTTCTCTAAAACTGGAAGATATTTACAGATTTGCCAAAGAATCTGGAAAGTTCTCACGGGTCGAACTACCTTTGTCTCTGTCTCTATTCTTTCCTATCTCTTTCTCTGGTACTTTTCTCCTTAAATCCTTGACTATCTACCCTCTTTCCAGAGCTTTAAATACAATTAGCTTTTTAGCCTGAGTGTTTTAGGAGCCACCAAATCTCCTGGTACTCCTTGCCTCGACTTTTTCAAATTTTAGTTTCAAGTATTTTCGATGATCTTTAGTTTCGAATTATTAAAATACTGATTTTTCGAAAATCTTAGGCGTACGTGCCTGCTTTAAAACGATACCAAAGTGAACTATATAATCAGTGTCGGTGGATTTTCCGACAGGGTTACTAAGCGAATAAATATTCGAATGCAGCTAAGACTTAATAAACAACGCATGCTCACACTGTCAGATTTTTACGGTGTTTATTAGAAAACAATGAAAAAGCGCAAATGGCGCAACAGGTTGGTCCGCAATCGTGTTGGTCTAACCTGGCAAATTGATATGCACGCGTAGACGTGTATGTGTGTGTGTGTGTGGGTACATATTTATAAGAATTCGCATATAGTATATAATATTTGCACGCAAAAGGAAACAAATGAACCCATTCTTTTGTGCATTTTGCGGCCGAATATACTTACATACCTACCCACACACATACGTACCAGCGTACGAGTGCAACCCTATCGTCGCCTAATTTGCTCGTACGCAGCACAGTAACGGAAGAAAAACTGAATTAAGCAGCCAGCGCAAGCACACTTGTAGAATCAGATGTATCTTCATTAGATTGGATGACAAATCCACATGTATGTGGATGTTTATGTGTGTATGTTGGTGCATAGGTATAATGAAAAACAAAGAGCAATAAAATTAAATAAACAGAGCCAAATTTAACAAGCGCACAACAACAGCAGTGGATATTCCGAGGTCGTAATTTCAAATTTCATATGGCGCTCGTCCCTTATTAGCACTCCTACACACCAAACAACCGACCAGTAGTTGCAGGTGTTTTAAATCCCAGGCATCCTGCGCATTTGGCTTGGCCTTTTTGGTGGATTGGTTGTAAGTTACTTTTCAAAACGCTGCCGCATCTGCTGGTGGAAAATCAGTTTACGCTTTGCCGTTGACTCGTCCAGTTGTGCAGATCTACTCCGCTGGAGCAGAGCGCAGTGTACTTAAATTGGTGTCATCATTCCATTGGTCTTACCAAAAGTGCATTTAATTTGGAAGATAATTAAAAGTTACTCCCCAGCCGTTCAACTATGATTCCAACGCAAAACCTTTTGAACAGTGGTCTGGTTGTGTGCTGCTTGATTCTGTATTTCGTGCAAGTAGAATCTATACATACCGAGGAGGGATTAGAGCTATTATTTCGCGAAAGGTTTGTATAGAAAGTGAAATTAAAACACTCATACCGCTCAATGAGTGCGATAAAAAGTTTTACGTAGTTGGAATTACTCTACAAGACTTTCAATAAGTGAGTGATCTTCGAGAATATTTGAAAAAGTGTTTACTGTCTTGACAAGTTATTTCGAGGCTCCATTGTGCAGCTAATAATTAATACAGCTGATGTGATGTTTCTGCCTTTGTGAGGTTAGGTTAATTAAATGGCTGCCTGAAAAGGTCCCACTTGGAAGAGAATTAAATAGGGGAAATAGCAGATCAAAGCGGACTGGGAAAAACCCAAAGTAACGCAGGACTTTACAGCATACATACCTCGGGGACAGTGTCCTGTAAGGGCGCCCACAAGATTCAAGAGCTGAGAGCACCTTCTATCCACCTGTGGCTAGAAATATCCCACAGTCTTCCAAGTCTATGTACTTTTCCAGTGCTTGCTGAGTTCACACGTCACCCACCTTTCCTGAAGCCGCTCGTAGGTAGTCAAAGAGATCTCTATCCTCTCACTACGCGCTGAAACCACCTCAGCACAAGAGACCACCTCAAGGGTCCACCAATAGTTCTCACAAACATGACTGAATCTAAAATGTATTGTACTCCTCTCAATTGGAGCAATATATCATCTATGATCTGTATTTTTCCTAAAACAATCAATCAGAGTGGGTAGACCTTGCCATTCCAAGTCGCTACGTCAATGGAGTTCTATGCACAATCCCTGCTGAGGTAGTGAATGTGATTTCGAATAATTTAGATTACTTCGAGGTTTGCGCTTCGATCTCATGGTCTTCTGTGCCCTCTACTCATCACAATACCTCGGCCAGACCCAGTTCAGTTATGAAACTCAATATTGAACTGAGTTGGATTGAGCGCATGTGCCTTTCTTCTGGCTACAGTTGGCCGAGATGTCTCAACCTGGTCCGCGCTATAATGCTGCATTCAAACGACAAGATTCAGTGGTCCGTATCCCGATCATGTGCAGGTGATTACACATTCTGCAGTGGTCCATAGGAACATCCGTGAGCATTCTCAACTTGCCCTTGAGAAGAGTTATGAGTTTTTTTAAAAACGTTTTGGTTGTACCCTTCCAGTAAGAATTTCGCCTGGTGTATCCCCATAGTTAGATGCCAGCTAACCTCCCTTAACCCTCTGAATAACTTACCATAGATATTATCGAAAAGCAAGGTGCCGCAAGTGGTGCACAGAAACCGTAGGAACTAAAGAGCTTAAAGGCAGTTCTTAGTGATTATACCCCATATTTGAAAAACTACACGTGCGGAGTCCAACCAACCAGTACAACCCAGTGTATGAAAGTGTTCACCTTCTACCAAAGGTATCAAAAAGTAATATCACTTCGCCTCCCAAACAACTGCGGTTTTTTTCAGGTAAAAGCTATTAATCGCTGCACTGCTGTCGTAGCGGTTGTGAGAAATTGCTGGGGTACCCGTGAGGTAGTTTCCGCGCGTAATGAGAGATTTGAGATCTCTTTGACTATCTATGGTCTGCTTCTGGAAAGTGGCTCTCGTGTCAACTCAGCAGGTGCTGAAAAAGTATGGAAACTTGCATGAATACTGATCAAAAACTTTAGAAGATCCGAGTGCTGAAATTTTACAATCCATTAAAGAATTGTCTACCTAAAGTGATGAATTTTCGTCGGGATAGAGAAGAGATACGGCTTGGAAAGTGCAACATTGTCTGTTCCTATTCATCGAAGCAGTTTCTGCAGAAGTCTGCACTCCTAACGCAGATGTGTTATATTTAAACCTGCTATATCCGCAGGTATAGCAAAAAAGTGAAAACCCATATGTTTGAATCTTTGCCCGACGAGAGCAAGGCAGCTGAGAAGGTATTGAGATAACTCCACCTCATCCACCTTCAGAAAGGACTTGAAGCAAAGACAATGTCACAATTTCAGGAGCTACGGCTTTGTTAGCCTTAGAAGTTCTGAGCCAGCAGCATCTCGCGACTTTGCACATTTGTGCACTTGCCCAACGCTCGCTGAGGTGACGCGAGGCACGTTTTTCCAGAAGTAGATCACAACCCATAAGTTTTCAAGGGAACCCAATCATCTCATTTCGCGATGAAATCGTCCCCAGAGTCACCTGTCTAGCCAGCTCATCAGCCCAGCAGTTTCCCTCTATACTGCTGTGGCCGGGAACCCAGATGAGACTAATATCGAAGTATTCGCAAGCAATTGTGCGATAAGTCAAGCATTTCCCGAGTAATTTCGAACGCTCAACCAACAAGTTCAAAACCTTAATTGCCGCTTCGCTGTTGACGTAGATATCTACATTCTTTGCAGTAATTACAGAAGTAATCAACCAATCCACTGCTTCCTTAATTGCGGCTACCTCCGCTGGGAAAACACTACAATAGTTCGGAAGCCTAAATTTTTGGTTGATTGAGAGCTCCTCTCAAAATACTTTCCCACCAACTTTTTCATCCAACTTTGAGCTATCAGTTGGCCATAGAAGCTGCATCCTTAAACTTTAAAGGTTTAGCAAGTTTTTCTCTGGCACACGATTTTATTGACTGGGAAATTTCAATATACTATATATCTTTTATAAAATATAAAATTCATTCTGAAGTTAAGTTTTCCTCGCACCGAATTTTTCAGCAACATAATCAAAACACTTTCTGTCAAAGAAACAGCTGTCAAATACCAATTCGGTAAGTTAAATTTCATCATCTCATCAAACTCAGTGAAGCAATTTAAAGCGTAATTGCTTCAGCTGATTGATCTGTTTGAACATATATATTATATATATATAATTGGCGCGTCCAACCTTTTTGGGTGTTTGGCCGAGTTCCTCCTCCTATTTGTGGTGTGCCTCTTGATGTTGTTCCACAAATGGAGGGGACTACAGGTTCAAGCCGACTCCGAATGGCAGATATTTTTTATGAAGAGCTTTTTCATGGCAGAAATACACTCGGAGGTTCGCCATTGCCGAGGGGTGACCGCTATTAGAAAAATGTGTTTCTTAATTTTAGTGTTTCACCGAGTTTCGTATCTGTTTGTACATAGTCTAAGGAATTTTGACTCATTTGATATCACAAATGAGCCACCACGGAATGGAGTGTACAAGCGGATGTGTTAAGGAGCCCCTTCAAATGGGTACAGAGCCAACTTTAGAGCTGAATACCTGAACTTTACCTGGTCAGCGGAGATCATGTTGTAACATCAGCTCGAGTTTTCTAAGTTTCAAGTGAAATTACACAACCATTCGTTGTTTACTTCTACCTTAATATTTTTCGAGCAAAACAAACATTGTACTGATTCTTTTACAGAAGCGAGAAGTACTACATTCGAAGGAGAAGGCTTCATGCTATGCAGCTCATGATCGCTTGCGTTCATTGTGCAGATCCATGAGTAAAAACACTCTCAACAGGTCGTCAAAAAATACCCACAGCTGAGATCGCTTGATCTCAAAACGCTCTTTTATGTAACTTCGAAGCAAAACAAAATAATTAAATTTCATAGAAAATCGTATCAAAAAATCTAAAAACTGTCGTACAAATTTAGATATTTCTCTATAAAAAAGCCTGATCATAGCTAAGAAATATATTAAAACTATTTGTCATTGTAAATTTTCCAATATATATTTTTGTCGATTTTTTATTGTTTTTAATGTTACCAGAATAATTCTAATTTTCCATAGCACCCCCGGCAATACCATCAAGCAAAAATACCAAGCACTCACACCATCACACCTAGCTGCCTGTCAAACTTATATCTAGGTTAGGTGAGGTAGTGCTGATCTGTAAAAAAATCGCACTTAGACCACTAGGGTCCATTGTGTTACCAGTGGTATGTATTTGGAGTCGAAGATATTATTTTATGTAATTCTTAATGCACGTCTAAGCGAGTTTAACAAGCCGTTCAGCCTTCTGTCAGCAATATTTTTCAAGGATGAAAAATATGTTGACCCTAGGCACATTTGTTGAGTCCTACAAAGAACAGGTCAGTGGTAAAGTAGGTATTCCAAAGTACCACCTGCAATCGCTTTATTGCATTTGTTACATTTTGCTCTTCCATAATCGCATTTTGGTTACCTGATGTGGGGTGAGACAGTGTCCCGTCAGTACCCGAACCAATATTATGCAGTCTTTTCTAGAGAGTGATAAAAGTAAATAAATATATAGCATATCTTCGCCCATCACAAAGGAACTGAGTGGAAACATGCATACCCGTGAAACGGCCTTAGCTAGGCCTCTTACCGCCTTGGTTCTCACATCCTCACCCCCTTCCCAACATCAAATGTCGAAAATTCGATTATTATAGGTGAGACGGGGGTGTGAAGACCAAAGATGTTGAGACCCATTACCCAGGCATTAACTTCACGGAGGGTTCAGTCAGAGGACTGCCACCCAAACCTACGCATAGATGCCCCTCAAAAAAATAGAAAGAATAAGAGTGTTTTTACTGGTATTTAATTGTATACAATGTTTGCGATCGATGTATGTACAGGGTCCGGCACTCGATGTTAGTTTGTTAGTCTATTAGTTGGCTAAACGACAGTCCAGAGTATGGTTTACAAGCGCGCGGAAGCATTTTGCCGAGAGTAAACGCGAAAAAAGAAAATCAGTAATGGATTTCAAACATAATAGTGCGATTGCATTATATTTGGCTGGAAAATCACAACCAGTGATTGCTCGTGAGCTCGAGCACCTTAAAGTAAATGAAGATTTTGTATATCGCACCATTACTCGTTACAATGATACTGAGGTGGTTATCAAAAGACGGCAACGTCACGTCACGTGAAATGGTTCAAAAAGTGAAGAAGCCACTTGAGCGAAACCCCCGACGAGTCACCGATTGGCCACCAGGAGGCAGCACCCACCACAGGTAATGGTTTGGGCCGCTGTAACCGCAGATGGGCTCTCTCCAATCGTTTTCATCGCGCCAGGCTCAAAGTAAACGCGAAATATTATCGGGAAAGTATTCTAGAGGTTGCTTTGAAGCCGTGAGCAGACAAATATTTCGGTGGCAGACGATAGACGTTTCAACGGGACTCGCCACCGTCTCGCAAGACTCGAGTGAACCAAGAATTGCTAAAAAACAACGTTCCGAACTTCATAACGCCCACACAATGGCTCTCAAACTCACCAGACGCGAATCCGATGGATTATTCTCTTTGGGTCATTTTGGAGTGCAAGGCCCGAACTAAAAGATTCACCAGTCTCGAGGAGCTGAAAAAAGCCATTGTACGCGAGTGGCCAAAATACCTGCAAGTCACAGTCGGGCAGCTTGCGATTCGTTTCTGGACCGTCTCAAGGCCCATAGTCAAACCAAAAAATAGTCATATCAAGCAAAAGTAAGTTGATTCTTAATTTTGTATTATTTTCACACATTTTTTACATTGAGTTGAATAAAAGTAATTTCCCAAACTAAATTTATGGCCTTTTTTAAATGGTTACACTTCGAGTGCTGGAGCCTGTATACGCACTTTTTCTGTTGCAACGCCAGGCTCATTAATTACCTATACTGCTTATGCACGCACAAAAACTTGAACAGAGAAAAATGAAGTAAACTATCTAATTGTTCTATATTTCATTACACATTACAGATCCCAATCGGATTGGGAGAATGTTTGGCATCAGGAGACACATTCACGTTGCCGCGACAAATTGATACGTCAGCTATATTGGGCCTGTGAAAAGGATATTTACCAGCTAACACGACGCAACCGCAAGCGCACAGAGAACGAAGCCATGCAGAAAAGAGGCAAACGTAATGCAAATAGTTTAATTTGACGAATTTTTTCTATAAAAATTACTTAATATTTTCTTACAATTTACATATCTGAGTAAAAATTTCACATATCGCCATTTATGCAGCCATATCTCGCGTCTGGCTAAAACTGGATTACGTGAACACTTTACTGCGCACTCGACGCGCAGATGCGCCATCGATTACGAATGAGTGTTGCACCAAAGTTGGCTGCACCTGGGAGGAATACGCCGAGTATTGCCCATCGAATAAGCGTCGTAATCATTACTGAGATGAGGAGAAAGCCAAAGCGCTTGGCAAGATCGATTGAAAGAACGAAATGAAAGTGAATCTCTGCAAACAGCTGTGTGGCTAAAAAAAAGTTAATCCTAAAGAGGAATGCAATTTTTAGTCAGATGTAGTAAATAGGTGGAAATTATGAGTATTGAACTATTATCAAAATGTACAGATGGTGTTGGAAATTGTTATTATTCAGAGTAAAATATACAGTTATTGTGTGCTTCTAGTTGACCGTTAATCTCACTGCTTATTTGCATAGTTGTACGAGTACTTTTACATCAACTTACATTTTAATCTTAAGATATGGTAATATATACATACATACATACATACATACATATATAACACATTTAAAAAAAAATTGCTTGCGTACAAACGCAATGTATATAAATATTATATTGTATAATGGGTGCTTTTTTTACATGTAAAACCTTCGATATCAAACGATTATTCTAAATGCGAGGTGCGGCTCTTATATTACTAAACCAAAGCTGCTATAGCAGAAGTATGTATGCGTCATACCCCAGTGACCGCCAACTGGTATGAAAGTAGTTCTTGCGAATAAACCCGTCACAATGAGTCGAAGGCGCCACATACATACGTGCCGTACGTCATGACGCAATGAACAAAACCTGGCAACTTCCTACTTTTGCCGTACGGCAAAGTGCAAAGTGCGGCGAAAATGACAACCCTTTTAAGAAGAAACTTTTTTGTACCGCGCAAATTTTTATCGATATTGTTTTTTTATTATATCAAATTAAATGCAGAAAATAAATGGAATTTAAATTTATTGAGTAAATTCAAATACACCCTTGTCTTTTCAAAAAAAAAAAGCTAGAAAAGCCTTGGCTTAACCAAGTTGTCCTGACAACTGAATGTGCGTCGCTGGTGATGCAGCGCTGGGTATCCAGCCCCATCTACATCGAAGGCAATGAGTTTGCCGACGTGCTACTAAGAGGAGACAATGTGTTCATGGAGCCGTCACTATTGTAAAGCTTTAACTGGTTAACTAGGCAATGGCAAACCTGCGAGGGTATTTCTGCCAAGAAAAAGCTTCTCATAAAAAATATCTACTGTTCGAAGTCGGCTTGAAACTGTAGGTCCCTCCATTTGTGGAACAACATTTATCGTGCGCTTTTTCCATTTTATGGTCAGTTTAATCGACCCTCTGAAGCGGCTATTCGAGCTATTAATAACCAAATTTACATTAATGGACATCAAACCACCAACTCGCTTACGTAGAGTGCGAACTGAAGAAAATATCGCAGCTGTATCGGCCAGTGTTAATGATGACCATCAATTATCGATTCGTCGCCGTTCGCAGCAATTGGGCCTCTGTTACTCAACAACGTGGAAAATTTTGCTAAAGGATTTAGGTGTGAATGGTGAGCGCTACCGTGAAATGATATCCAACTTTTTTTGCCCAAAATGCAAGAGCTTGACTTGCATGACATGTGGTTTCAGCAAGACCGTGCCACATGCCACACAGCACGCGTAACAATGGACTTGTTGAGAGGCGAGTTCCGTGAACATTTTATTTGACGTTCGGGACATATCAATTGGTATCCCAGATCGTGCGATATAATGCCTTTACATTATTTTTTGTGGGGCTATGTTAAAGCTCATGTCTATTCAGACAAGCCTGCTTCAATTAACGCATTGGAAGACGACATTTATATGTGAGATACCGGCCGAGGCATTGGAAAGAGTATGTCAAAGTTGGACTAAGCGGATGGACCATTTGAAGGGCAGTCGCGGTCAACATTTGCATGAAATAATCTTCAAACATTAAATTATATGGACTGTACTATCGATTTAAATAAAAATTTCATACATTTTTCTGAATTTTACGTGTGTTTTTTTGAAAAACTTTCCTATAGCTCTTAAAAATCAAATCATAACTCAAATATACATATATATAACTGGTTATCGACCATCTTTACAATTATAAATGGGCGAACTCAGAGAGGAAATCAGTAGTCAAAAGCATTAGGGGGCCTCAACCAGAACTACTTTGTTATCAGTTCGGTAGAAAATGCATTAAGTCGTTACTCACTGGTTATCTATCGATTGCGTTTTTATATTCACCTGCTAGGTCTGCCCACTAAGAGAAATTTTCATCTTTGTCTTGAGGAGTTTTAGACGGCCGTGCATACTTGGAATAAAATTCCTTCGTTGTTAGCCGTAAAGTGGGCGGAGCACTTGAAATCGTGTATAGTTGAACTCCAGGGTTTAGGAATTCGTTAGCTGATGACCTTTTAGCTTTCATCAGGGAAGCTGAAGATGTCGTGGGCAGCAAGGTTTTAGGACGTATTTCCGTATTCCTTTAATTTTTTGCCGGAACCAATTTTTCCTATCACTCTCGATATTTTATCTTTCAAGTTCTATTATATCTTCAGTCAGCAAACCTCGCCAACCAAAACATATTTCAAGAAAATAAAGCATAGAAAAAATGTGTTCGGTAATAGGTTAGGTTGGTATGGTTGCCCAAGGAATGAGCACACTTGGACGAAGCTAAACGGATTCGTCCTTTGTGATACCATTATGAAGGAGGTGAGGTGAAAGAGAAAAACCGATGGGATGAAAGGAGAGGGCGGGGAGAGGTGGTGGTGGGATGGCTAGAAGCGTGGATTTAGAGTGTGTGGATTACGAACGATGACTGCGCTGCCTTTGCGTTAACCGCTTTATGCCGCTTTTTAATGTCAACGCCAGCTATATCAACACGCGTAGCAAAGAAGTAAGAGTCAAGATACCTGGATCTTAGCCCCGCTAGAATAGAGCCACTAAGGAGAATTCGCTGAGATGATTCCACCACATCTCCATACATCCAACGCAAAAAGGACTCGAGGTAATTCCAAGTCTCACAGCATGCACTCCTCGCTCATAGAGTCCTGTGAGAAAACCCACTTGATTCGAGAGCTGATATTTTGTCAACCTCAGAAGCTCACCCGAGCGTCCCCGGTCCACACGTGACCAGAAGGATTTCGCGACCTTACAATAGTATCCACCTTCCATAATATCCACCGAACTCAAAATTTCACAGATGGTTGAATATGACCACTGGCGTGTACTTGACGAAGTACATGTATCATCCAATTTTTACGTGATCTTCGCAGTAAATAAGGATGTGCCCTATGATATGAAAGTACCAGGAATGTTTAAATAAAACAAAACAGAGTTAAATTTCAGGCAAATTTATTTTATCTCCTTCAAAATATGACGCGTCTGAAGCAACACACATGTGCCACCGTTTAATCCAGTCCTATATGAACCCCTGGTATGCCGACGAAGGGATGGCCTTCAGCTCCTTCGTCACACTCTCTTTGATCTCCTCTATCGACTGAAATTTCCTTCCACGAAGTAGTAACTTCAACTTGGGAAACAAAAAGAAGTCGCACGGAGCCATGGCAGATGTAGGTATACAGTGCTTGCACGATGGTATTTACTTGATGTTTGATCAAATAATCCAGCACAATTTGGGCTCGGTGCGATGGCGCGTTATCATCATGCAAAATCCAAGAATTGTTTGCCCACATTTCCGGCCGCCCAGGCAGACACTAATGATCCGATGGCGCTAAAAAGTGACAGAAGTGTGTCTTACAGTCCTACCAACATAAGAAAAAAATATGGACCGGTTGGCTTCCAATAATCAACTAATGGAAAGAGGCTGAATCGCGCGAAGCAGGTGGCTAGTGATTCCACCAGCCTAGATAGCGCACCAAACGGTGGGTTTTCTGAATATATTAGTTTTTCAACAATAGATTGGGAAGGCGTTATTGCGAATTAAAGCATGATTTTGAAAGACAATTTGAATAATTTTTAAACACTGTTTCGGCATGAGTCTTTTTTCCCCGGGATGACGCCCGTGAAGAGGAAACTCTCATGAGTATTGCTATACCGGCATAGCAGCATGCACACGTCATGAAGAACTGCGTTACCAAAGAAGCCTCAAAGCAACCGAGAACTGCCAAATCGGCAGTCACAAGTTCAACAGTGCGACTAGTTTTAAGTTCTCCACCCATGAAACAAACACTCTTTACTTAATTTTCAAAGTATGCTGCATTTTTCATTTCATATGTTTAAATTCAGATCTCCAGCCGCCAAACTAGGGCTCAACCTATCAAACGAGCTTTCAAACGCTCTGTATTTATATTTCCATACTGCACACACTCGCATATGTACGCATATTTACGCACTGGTTGTTGATAAGCTACCGACGCCAAATAATGTTGCGCCTCTGGCCGTTTGGCTGGCCGCACATTCAAATCAGTTGCAAAATTCCGCTCTCGCAGCGTGGAAGGGTTCGTGCGTGTAAATCTAGTCGAACAGCAAGCCGTGAAAAATTCTAATTTCCTCGAGTTATGACATCATTTATACTCTTCGCAATTGCGTACCTGTCGCTCATATGGGGGGCGCAATCAGCACCCATAAATACAGGAACAACAAACACAATGGATGTTACTCATCAAGAGGATCCGCGCACAAAGCGGAACATCGAAGTGCCGCCACCGGAAATTGTATGCACAAGTACACAAACAAAGCTACATTCAAAATCAGTAGTAAGCTGAATTAATTCTATTTTAGTTGAGTTTTATGCGCCGCTTTGGCTACTTAGAACCCAATCCCAGTGATTCGGAATCTCTTTATCATGAGTCGGCGATTGTAGAGGCTATAAAGAATGTACAAAAATATGGAGCGCTCAATCAGACGGGGAAGCTGGACAATGAAACATTAGAGGTATTCAAAATGATATGAGCTTAGTTCACTTGTACGTGTACGTGTTTGTATGTATGTTTCCTAGCGGTTGTTGATAGTGATAAGCGTGCGAAGTATATTGAACTTGAATTCATTAGTTCCAATTTTAATACCGGAAATGTTTTCGTTATAATTTTCATTTATTTTCAAATATTCAAGCTATTCACCAAACCACGCTGCGGTGTTCCCGACATTGAGGGCATTCCCTATTATCTCACCAGTAGCACACAACGCTCATTTGTCAATGGCAGCAGAAGCAAAAGAAGTGACTCAGAAGCGGAAAGTGATTTTGCCACACGTAAAAAGCGTTTTGTGGTCGGTGCGCCGACTTGGAAGAAGCGGCGGATCAGTTATCTGTAAGTAAATTGCAGTAGGAGGCTACAAATATTACTCACATAAATATGGTAGGGGTGGTCAGGCTAGGTTAGTTTAGCCAAGTTGTTTGTCTAAGACAAGAAACTCGGGGGCCATAAGATCCATTGTGATACCTGCATTTGTTTTCCATCCCCAAATAAGTTACTTAAACCGCTTAGATCTTTTTAAAGAGGTACCTAGTCCCACCATTGAGACATTTTGTAAATTTCCCAGGGCTTTAAAGAAATAACCGTCAAGATATTAGACAAGGTTTCTTTGAAGTGCAGGCCATTCACAGAGGAGGTGTTGTACCCACTCAATTTCTGCTAGGGTGGCAATAGTGCAGTGACCTGTTATAACACCTGTGGGAACACTGGTAGTTGATCTATTGTATGCAAGCAGGCATTTTGTCCTTTTAAGATTTAGTTTTGGCGCTCTGGAGACCCTGCAGTTAGTAGTCAGAGACCACCTCAAGTCAATCGCAGTGTACAGTTCGTTAAGAGGAATGCTAAAGATCTCTACCACTGGTATGTCAATCCTTTCAGTCGGGTATTCGTATTTGATTGTCTGTGTTCAGATCTATCCTGGGAACCAGATAGTCTGTTTTAACATGCCTTCTGCTTTAAACATCAAATGGCCGCTATCCTTTTACAATAAATCAATAGGTGGAATACAGGGTTTGATTGAAAAGTAATTAGGCTTATTTTTTTAAGCAGTTTTATTAAATCTTTTGGCTTATACAACTAATATTAATCAAAATAGGACCCTTGAGCGTCAATGCACCGCTGGTAGCGGTCCTTCCACTGCAGGAAACATTTTTAAAACTCATCCGCCGGAATCGCGTTCAATTCGGCTGTCACAGTTTTTTGGATCGCCTCGATGGAGTCGAAACGCCTCCCCTTCAGCTTTCTTTTCAGGCGCGGGAACAAGAGGAAGTCCGGAGGGGACAGGTCTGGGCTGTAGGGAGGGTGGGGAAGCACCGGAACCCCCATCTTGGCCAATGCAGAGGGGCAGAGGAAAGAGAGAGTGTGCGCCGGTGCATTGTCGTGATGAAGGGTCCGCGTTTACAGTGCTTCCTGGAGGTACAAACTGTTTAGCTTTACACAACATTTAATCGACACACTTAATCCTAACACACTTTTAAAACAGCTGTCACGCGCGGAGCGATGTTGACTGCACCGCTGTGGCCAGCGAACTAGGACCAGTTTCTAGTGGAAGGGGGAGGTCCAACGATAATTTTCCCCCACCAGCCGATTCGGTTGATCGCTTGGCAGACGCTCCGCGCGGGAAGGCTCATTACTTTTCAATCAAACCCTGTATGTAGGATCACTTTCAGTGCCGCTTGAGGCGTCGATCGGAGCACAACTGTTATTCCTACACAAGCTAATCATGGTGAAGATTTTATGAGTTTCTTTAGGTATGATTGTGTCTACGCCGCCTCCCACCACACGAAAGATTCATAAGTCAGAATGAGTCTGATGATCGTATTGTACGTACAGGGATTTATATAAAGCTTAAGACCCCTTTATTTACCAAATATCCTCAAGGGTTAGCATTACTTCATCTATGGACGGTAACTGAAAACTCGATATCTTATATTTTCTAGCGAACAGAACTACGGTCTTGGTTAGGTTAACCATTAGATCCTTTGTGGTCGCCAACTTAGAGAGTTCCCATAACGCTAATTAGATGAGTTCGCTGATAGTCGAGAGAAACTTCCCAGAATGAGTACATTGTCCGCATAGGCAACTATCTTGATCCTTTTCTTGCTCATGGTGATAAGTAATTCATTTAAGACGAGGTTCCACAGTAACGGTGCAGCATAATGACCCGGTTTCCCTGCTTTGGGGATAGAGACCACCCCCACTTTCCGCCATGAGTTAGGGATATACTCTGAAGATAGAGCTTCCCTCAAGATTTTAGCTAACCGTATGTTTATCATTCCTATTGACTGCTGTAGTAACATATTGGTATAATTCCGTCCGGCCCTACTGACTTGTATTGTTAGAAGGAGTTTAACGCACGGGTTACCTTAGTCTCACAGATAATCTCCCTAATAAGTTCATCTATCTGAATTCCAGAAGAGCTAAAACTTTGTGCATTGTTCGTCCATTCTTGGCATCCAAGGAAAAGTATTTGTGTGAGATATTCTAGTGTTTCCTGCCTTGTTTCTGGAAAGCTGCTATCCGGTCTTTGCTTGGTTTTCAGGGAGCCTTGAAGAGGCATTTTCTTTTTCTCAGTCTTGAGAACTCAGATGTGTGCTCCAATTATTCACAAACCTTCATCCAGGACTATTTCTTTGCTTTCTTTATTTTATTGAAACTATGGGAAGTGTGAATGTGAAAGCATAATTTTTGTGATTAATAAAAAGTGAGCAGCCTAGTGCGAGTTAGTTGCTACGAGTACTAAAGTAATCATATTTTAATAACAGTGCAGCATAGACTAAGCGCATTTAATGGGTTTCTCCTCTCGTGTGAGGAGTGTGCAGAGATTTCACAACGAAGGTTTCGCCTTCAGTATCAAAACTATGCCTACCTCAGCTCTTAGGTGTCTGGGAGAGGAAGGCAGATATGTAAATATAACCTTATCCGATTTTGACCAGCACATTCCCATTCCTCCTATTCCCGCCTATCCACTAATGCCCAGACACCCAGTGGCACCCAAATGACGACTTCTTCCATTAGCACACGGTTCTTCCATCTTAGTTCTGTATTGCCGTGCATAAAGCAAATTGTCCATGACAGCTATTACTGCCTTAAAGGTGTCTGACTGTCAATAAACATATTCACATTACAGTAAAAACAAGTAATTCACACGCCGACTCCACTGCCTCGGTAGCAGTATAGATCTCAACTAGTAAAAAACTGTCGTAATCCAGAAACTTGCACGACTGTTTAAGACCAAAGATCCGAGAAGAATATCGCTCTTTCCAATCCTTCACTCACTTTGGAAACACTTACTAAGAAGTTATAGGTGAAGAGTTTGAACCGAGGCCTTTCCACTTTACTTCTTTGTCACGCATTGTCTTTACACCGCCTCTGAAAAGCAGATGGTCATTTATGACTATTGGTCTTCAATGAGACTGCGCAGCCAATATCAGCACCTACTTAAGTTCACGTACTGTGTTTAACTGCCAGTTACAAAAACTTTACTTTCCATCTTCGATGTTATTAATAATCATCCATGTTTTAAGGATGTTCATGGCAAGCTTCTCATTCCTCTAAATCTATTTCCCGGAGTTTGGCATTGCCTGCTTACGCGATTTTGGGCGAGTTTAACAAACCGCGCCAGTCATTTTCTTTCTCGACCTAACCGGCGCCAGTTGGGCTCACCAAGTGAAACTAAGTCTCTTCATCTAATCCTTCCAACGCAGATAAGGCCTTCTTCTTCCTCTACTACCACCACATAACACTTACCGCATCGAATTCTTTCAGAGCTGGAGCGTTTGTATCCATTCGGACGACAGGACCTAGCCAACCAAATTGCTGGATCAATGCCCAAATACCCCTATTAAATTCAACATATTAATCTTATTACTTTCAGCTTCAAAAAAATTTCCTTTTTTCTTGTACTCTCCTCTTAGTATAGCCAATTGGTCTCAAAAAATCCCCCAAGCGCAAGTGGAGCGTGACATTGCCCGCGCCCTTGTACTATGGGCTCAATACAGTGGACTACGATTTGAACGCATCAACGACACCAGCGCCGATATAATAGTGGGGTTTGCCAGACGCTATCATGGAGACAAGTGCGTGAGAAAATGTTCTTAAATGTACAAGTAATTTTTAACTTCTCCTCACTCTTCCTCTACTCCCATCACAGCTTCGCTTTTGATGGCCCTGGCAATATACTCGCGCACGCCTTTTATCCCTACGAAATGGGCTCCTGGGGTGGTGATGTCCACTTCGACGAGGATGAAAACTGGCAAGAAAACTCCACCGATCTAGCAACAGGTGTCGATTTTTACGCAGTTGCAGCTCATGAAATCGGCCATAGCTTGGGTTTGGCCCATTCGCCACACTATAACTCAATTATGTTTCCGTACTATAAAGGGTCGGGTGCAGGCACAACGTTAGATTATGACGACACATTGGCAATGCATTCGATATACTGTAATATTAGATTGAGTGAATAACAAATTAGAAAATATTTTTACACAAACTTCGTATTTTAGTGACTAAGGTTTTGGAGGATGATGTGGATATCGTAACAACAACAGAGGAGCCGGAAATAACCGAAACTACTGCCATTGTGGAGGAGAGTTCCAAACAACCAACTCAAACTAGAATGCCATCTTTTCATGACGACTTCGAAACTGTAAGCGAGCACAAAGTGAGTAGAGAGGAAAGCCTTTTCCGGTCGAGAAAAATAGGCATTTGTGCTTGTATATTAATTATAGGTAAAGCAAGTATGTAAGCCTTTCGATAGTAGAAATGCACTGAGAGTTGCGCCAATGAATGTCGAGAGTTCACTGTTCGGAGGCTTCCATTGATTGGCGAGGGGCGACTGCCATAAGGAAATCCTTTCTCTGTAAATTCATGCTTCATATCCACTGTGTGATTGGTCGGAATGACCTAAGCCCACCTCAGTCGAGTGTGCTTACACAGAACTACCATTCGGTAGGTGCGGGATCTAAGTCTACTATGGGGATGAAAAATGTATTTATAAAAAAGTTGTTCTTTATTGCAGGCGCTTCGCCAGCTAATAAGAATCCTCCGATTGCCGTTCTCCTTTCTTCCATTATCCCTGAAGACATGGTTAAGGAATTTTTACTTATTAAATACTGAAATATTATATTTTAAATATGGCCGCTATATATTTAGAAGGTGAACGTAATTATTTACCCAATTTTCTTCTTCTTCTCTTCTTAATTGGCGCGATAACCGCTTACGCGATTGTGGCCGAGCTTAACAAAGCGCGCCAGTCGTTTCTTTCTCGTGCTAACCGGCGCCAATTGGACACACTAAGTGAAGCTAAGTCCTTCTCCACCTGATCTTTCCAACGCAGAGGAAGCCTTCCTCTTCCTCTGCTACCACCAGCTGGTACCGCATCGAATACTTTCAAAGCCGGAGCGTTTGTATCCATTCGGACGACATGACCCAGCCAACGAAGCCGCTGGATCTTAATTCGCTGCGCTATGTCTATGTCGTCGTAAAGCTCATACAGCTCATCGTTCCATCGTCTGCGATATTCGCCGTTGCCAACGTGCAAAGGTCCAAAAATCTTACGCCGAATCTTTCTCTCGAACACTCCAAGCGTCGCTTCATCGGATGTTGTCATCGTCCAAGCTTCTGCGCCATACGTCAGGACGGGCATGATGAGAGTCTGGTAGAGTGTTAGTTTTGTTCGTCGAGAGAGGACTTTACTGCTCAGTTGCCTACTTAGTCCAAAGTAGCACTTGTTGGCAAGAGAGATTCTACGTTGGATTTCAAGGCTGACATTGTTATCGGTGTTAATGCTGGTTCCTAAATAAACGAAGTCTTTTACAACCTCGAAATTATATTGTAATTGTCTACAGTGACGTGGGTGCCGATACGCGAGTGCGCCGACTGTTTGTTTGAAGACAGGAGGTACTTCGTTTTGTCCTCGTTCACCACCAAACCCATTCGCTTTGCCTCTTTATCCAGTTTGGAAAAGGCAGAACTAACAGCGCGGTTGTTAAGGCCGATGATATCGATATCATCGGCATACGCCAACAATTGTACGCTCTTATAAAATATTGTGCCTGAGCGATTAAGTTCTGCGGCTCGTACCCTCTTTACCCAATTTTACCTGTTTCAAATAGTAGCCCAGTCCAGCCTTGAGTAACCCCCAACACGAAGAAACGCTTTATAAGTGGCGGGTCCCAAACCCAGCGCATAACCAGATATCCTGGGTGGCTTCGCCTTCTCACTTTAGCTCGCTCTCGAACGGAAGTTCGGAATCTACCTAGAGAATATTTGAGCAGAAAAATATTTCTAGCCACTCCCAAGTGAATGGCGATCGGAAATTTTCCTCACTTAAGTGGACTTCTAAATATGGAACCGTTCTCTGCGTTAGAAAGATCAGGTGGAGAAGGACTTGGCTTCACGATAGGCGCGCTTTGTTAAGCTCGACCAAAATCGAGAGAGTGGCTCTCGCGCCAATCAAGAAAAAGAAGAAATACCGCATCCATCTTGGTGCAAAAGGAGTACACAATTCATAGTTGAAAATTATTAAATATAACCTTCGTCAGCTACACTAACCTGCTACGGCTTAGACCCAAAGCGTCTATATGCACAAACCAACTTTTCTTTGTCTACTGGGGTTATAACTTTCATGATAACGGTAGCCTCCGAACAGATTCAGCCTCTCAATCTCTCTTCCACTAGTAGTATCTGAGGAGAGGGAAATCTTGCTCTCCGCCATGTGAAGAACAATTTAAGATTGCTCATGAAAGAAAAATGACTAGCTCGCATTTATGAAGTCCATGGGACCGAGTTCTGAGGGAATTGGTAGCATTTAGATATTTATACAAAGTATTTGAGGTATAGCTGTCGCGATACGTACTCTACTTAGATATATGTAGTGGTCATATAGCACTTTAGCTCATGCATCTCAGCTAAGCATTAAAAGATTTCAAATCGCTATGAATTGGCGTGCATGCCACAAATAGAAGAAGGCCAAACACCAAACATAAGTGTTAGGTTAGATGAGGTGAGAAGTGCCACGGTTAGTGACATGTTGAAGAATCATCGCATATCGTGTTTCTGCTCTTGCGGTAGCATTAAACAGCCAGCAATCTTAAGTGGGGCTTTGCAGAACCTTTCATTGGAAGTTGTTTTAAGTGGCGGGTACCAAACCCAACGTACAACCAGACCCTGAGATATTTTATTTCTTCTTCTTCTTGATTGGCGCAACAACCGCTTACGCGATTTTGGCCGAGTTTAACCAAGCGCGCCAGTCGTTTCATTCTCGTGCTAACCGGCGCCAATTAGACACGTCAAGCCAAGTCCTTCTCCACCTAATATTTCCAACGCCAAGCAGGTCTTCTCTTCCTCTGCTACCATCAGCTGGTACCGCATCGAATACTTTCAAATCCGGAGCGTTTGTATCCATTCGGACGATATGACCCAGATAACGAAGTCCCTGAATTTTTATTTACTGCCCCATGTTGTAGTAAAGCTCATACAGCTCATTGTTCCATCGCCTGCGATACTCGCCATCGCCAACATGCAAAGGTCCAAAACCTTCCGCAGAATCTTACTATCAAACACTCCAAGCGACGCCTCATCGGATATCATCGTGCAAGCTTCTGCGATATTATATTTTAGATAGTATATTTAAGGACACGTTTATATAGTGAATTGTTGTTGTTATACCAGCATAAGCATGCCCCGTAAATAATTGGGGAATACTGCTGAAGTGACAGTCCTTGGTCGCATACAAATCCAGGTCATTCCGGTAGAACCGACTATCGTCACCCCAACAGCACAGCGTTCGCCTTCTCATTTCGGCGCACCTCCAGACAGAAGTTTGGTTACAACACAGATGACTCTTGAAAGAAGTCGGAAATTGTGAGCTGATTGAATCGTATGCAAAGTAATCATTCCTGGGCACGCTCAGCTGAGCAGCAGTCAAATAGGGAATCATCCTCCAAAGATACAGAGCAAATTAATCAACGCAGTTTTATTTTTATATATGCAATGAATTAGTGATAAAAATCTCTACTCTAAGTCTGTATATTTACACTTTACTTTACTTTCTTCTTACAGAATCGTTTTGAATTCAATACCACACAGCCAACTGAACAGGAAAGCTCTACAACGCTACGCACTACTACGGCAATAACGGATATCAAGCCGGAACTCTCCAAGATACCAAGCATTTGCCAGGGCAAATTCGATGCGGTCAGCGTTTTAAATGGAACGGTTCATGTCTTCAAGAACGAATATGTCTACAAGCTAACGCCGCGTTACACCATCATGAATGGGTACTTTAAGAAATGAATCCATCAGTTTTGTTCATTAAAAAAATATGTTTCGCTTAGTTATCCCCTGAGTATTTACGAAATGTTTCCATTTCTGCCGGCAGACATAAAGCGTATCGATGCAGCTTATCAACGCTACGACGGAGCTGGCGTATTTTTCACAGGTATCGAAAGCTAATGTCTTCACTTACAACTTTGCGACAAAGAATTCAAATCTAACTTATATCCCCTATTAGGTGACAAATATTGGGTGTTCAGCTACGCGCAGAATATGCATCCAACTCTTATTGAAGATAGTCCTTTGCCGATAGCAAACTTGATTAGTTACGTTTCCAACATTGATGCAGTAATGATGTGGCGTAAGTTAATATTTCGCAGCACATTGAAAATCTTTAAACTTGACGTTTTGTTTTCAGCGAAAAATAATCGGACCTATATATTTTCTGGTACGAAATTTTGGCGATTTAATGATCGTCTGCGCAAGTTAGATGACGGCTATCCGAAGTCAATGAGTCGCTGGCCCGGCATACCGAATCATATAGATGCAACGGCAACGTTAAATAATGGCAAAACGTATTTTTTCAAAAATAATATTTACTGGCTGTACGACAACGTCAATGTTCGGCCCATGCGCGGCTACCCGAGACGCACTTCGAGCGCCTGGTTGGGCTGTGTCGCATCCACTAGAAAGCCACTACGTAATTACAACACAACAGTAACTTTTATTGCACCTTCGACTTTGGTTTCGAGCTAAGTTTCGACTTATCCTTAGGTTTCGATTTACATTTTGATTTAGCTATTGAATTAGGAATGGATTTAAACAATGCACTGAGACTTATATCTAAAGTATGTAAATAATACAAAATAAAGAAGTATGTGACGCCTATACTGCAGTAAAGCGAGGTCAGTAAAAGCGGCATAAATGGCAGTTTTTCTTGTAGGCCCAAAAGCGGACTGATAATGTGTTCGTAGATAGGCAGCAATGAAAAACCAAATAAGTAGATGTCTTCCATGCGATACATTTTCAAATCGGGTGCGGTCGGATGTAGGCGCACAAGTTGGCCATACATGAAGGCCATATAGGCCATATAGAGAGCGTATCGCAATAATAACAAATTTGGCTGAAAAAGTAAAGGGAAGAGGGAGAAATATCCAACTGCACTTAGCCAGAAAGCATATTTAGCGTCCGTTGAATCAAGTAAGCAAAGTAAACTGGAAAGAGATTTCTCGCAATTACAAAAAATAGCACACCAATGAACGAAATACTTACCAAAGTGGCAAGAGACACATAAGTATCGCCTTTTCATGGACATGCCAACCAAACATGAAAGAAGCACATGAGCAGAGAACAACCGAGCGTAGAAAAGTGACTTTCGATGTTCTATAAAATAACTGATTAGAATATATCTTAATGAAAAAAAAACGGTTTTCCGAACCTTTTCGGTGTAAAGAAAAAAAGTTTGATCAACACTGGCATCATGAATAGCAACGTCAAAACAAAAGTTACACGCGGTGATATATTAGGCAATGCTAGTGGTTCAAATTCCTGCACCAAACCGGATGATGTTGAAGGTGTAGATGCATTTGAAATACCCAGCAATTTCGCAGCCACTTTATCGGCGACATTGTAAAGTGCCCAGAAGTTTGGGGCCCAATAAGCGTGCGTTAATCCTCGCTTGAACGGAAAAAGGCGGCTCAGAACCTGAAAAGAAAAGATGTGCTTAATTTTTTAAAAATAAGAAAAAAGTAACTTTCACCTGCGGTAGTTGATTAAGAAAAGGTCCAAACGAAGCTATGAAGGGTGTCAAGCCAACAACACCTAATTTAGCTATGCATTTGTAGGTATTGCGCCCAGCATCAAGGCAATAAAACTTCAGTAAGTAAACGGCGAACGCAGGTGCCATATACAAGAAGATATGTTTAAAATTCAGCAGTAGGGCAAAAGTGAACGCTGAAAGTAAGTACCGTTCCTCCAGCAAAAAACTGATACTTAGCAGCAGTATACCGAATAAAAAACCATTGTACTGAAAATGTATATGATCCACAAAAATTAAACCAACATTAAACAACAATAACACTTCCGCTGCGAAATGTTGCTGCGACTTTTTTGGGATGTTCAAAACGCGCAAGCATCGCCAAGCTCCAAATGCGTATAACAAATCGGCAAATATTACCGAACATCGTTGGAAGTAAATAGTGGCTGTAGATGCATAATTCAGATTTCTAACAACTAGCATTTCCGGATCGACTAAATGAGCCACCTGCGACAGCAGCCATTCAAAATATGCAAAGAATGGTGGATAGTCAAGTGTCCATTCGCTGGTCACATCGTAATACCACTCCTTAAGCGGTAGAGAATGAGTGATAGCTAGCCAGTTGCGATGTACCTCGAAATCTGTGGAATGGCTAAATGACACGTCAATTCTCACATGTAATGTTTGTAGATAACATATAAACGTGGGATTTACACTTACGGCGCTGGAACAAGCATCAGCTTGAAAGCGCTCGAAATAGCGAAGAGCTTCCAGTAATGGCTCTCCATTTTAATAGGAACCGAGACACGGAAATTTCTTATGGATTCTATAGGACTTTGGCAGCGCAGCAAACTCAAAACATTAAAATCAGTGCCGGTTGTTGCAGGGCGATACAAATACTTAAGAATAGAAAAAGGGAATTGGGGATCATTCACGTTAAACTGAAAAACACAATAACCCAGTGTTGCCGTTTCAACTACTTTTTCAGAGACCAAGTCTCTTCTACTTTGACTTGAGTACGAAATATTCTAATACGGATTTCTTTTTCAAACTGGAGATACTCATTAGTAACTGTTCGCACATCTCACTGTTAACTAGAACTAGAAATGGCAGCACCAAAGTCAGCAGTAGTTGGTTTCAAAGTTGTGTTAATAAATAGTGGTAACACTACAGATGATTTGGCCTCTGGCGACGATCCAGCATTGCTTGACAAGCACTTTATATGTGTGCGTGTCGGGTGCTTGTCGTTTGCCCGGTAACGTTCAAAACAAAAAGCGATCAATCCACAGTTGTATTTAGAAGTAAATATGTCTTCATCGGATGATGAATTTTTATTACTTGCAACTATTGCAGGTTTGTTAAAAAAAAGAAGAAAAGAGATAAAAAAAAAGTGTGGATGAAAAGCCTGTACGCAAAACGTAAAAAGTTTACTCATGAGCATCTTTTAAGTGAATTAAAATTATCATGTAAAGACGAACATAAAAATTTTATGCGAATGGACTCGGAAACATTTGAAGAGCTTTTGGGCATGGTGGCGCCATTAATAGCAAAACAAAATACATGTATGCGAGATGCAATAACACCCAACATGCGCTTATCATCAACATTAAGGTATTTGGCGACTGGAGAAAAGTTTGAAGATCTGAAGTTTTTAACTGCAATTTCTCCACGATCCCTGGGAGTGATTGTTATAGAAACTTGTGAGGCTATTATTTCATGTCTTTCAAATGCTATTAAGGTAAGTACATTTAAGCAAGTAAAAAATTTAGTTTTGAAGAAAGCAAAGAGGAATGTAAAAATTGATTAACTACTTTTTTTCTTTTTTCAAAAAAATTCAACTTTTATTCCAATATACATATGTATATATATATATATAATAAAAAATCCATTTTTACCAAATTATAAATATTTAACTGAAAATAATTCAAAAATATTACTGTTTTTATAACTATTGGCCGGCTTAACATTAAAATGAGGATATGACTACTATAATATTTAAGAATCGGAAAATGTGGAGAAGAATTGTGAAATCGATTCTGACGATTCACTGTCATTGTTTAAACTATTGCTGCTATGGCTGTGGAATTCAAGTGGTGTGGAAGTATTGCTTCTGGATGTTGGTGTTGGTGCGCCCGTGTGGCTGATTGCTGAGGGTATTGGATGGTATCCTGCATTTATTTGTAGGGAATTCCTGTGTAAAAGGCGCGTTGCAAAAAAGCTGTTGTATTAATATCTTTGCCAACACCATACTAGTAATAAATCTTATCACTCAAATCAATCTGACAAAAATTTAGTTCTATCTCAATTTCACTAGAACTCCAAGATAAAACATATCTTTGTTTCAGCAAAAATTATGTATAATTCTGAAATTAAAAGCTAATTAGATTATTTTTTATTTCCCTACATCCTCTCTTTCTATTCATGGGGATTACACGCATTCCGCGTGGCATGTATAATATACATATATTTCAATAAAATTTTGCTTCTGTCAGTTCTCGACTATTTGCTGACCTTATTTCTACTAGGGGTCCAAGGATGGTAGATTACAAGGTTTGACCATCCAAATCAAACTTTTGAGAGTAACTTCTGCTGGTGGTTCACATGTAAGGCCTTGAAGGTCTTACGACCTTTACCTGCCGTTGTTCAGACGGTATCAAATAAGCCTAAACAGTGCGTTGATTTTTTCGTATGTCACACACTCAATCTCAGTTTTTTCGTAAGCAAACCGCTGTCACGTCCGTTGATACGTCAGCAAATCTGCTGAATCCTTCAAAACTACTATGGGCCGCTTATCGGATGTTGGTCACACCCTCTAAATTTTGTTCACACTGTAGATTCAAATAACTATTCTACCACAGTATTGAGAATAAAAAGGTGCCGCCCTCCGAAAACTGCTACTTTTTTCATGATTTTAACAACCGGATGACGTCAGCACTGCAGATAAACAAGCAAAATGAAGAAAAGCTACTTGTTTATAAATATTCAGTGAATGGCTAGGTGGTATTGTGATTTTAATATTAGGGATTTTTAAATGAAACAAACTAATTAAAATTAATTTTAAATATTTTGCCGTGGGAAGGTGGAAGTATTTCTTTGTATTTGGTTGTTGGTGTTGTAACAGCATGAACATTCCTTATTCATATACGGGAAGTTCTGCTGAAGCGAAAGTCCTCGGCCGAATATAAAAGCGGATCGGATTAGAAACGACTGTCGTGGGAATAAATTTCGTATTTAGTTGTTGTTGTTGTTGTTTTAACAGCATAGTTTGCCCTGTCAGTGTAGGTATATCATCTGTCGTCTTCGTCTAGCTCATCTAGGGGTAGGCCCAGGAAACATGCTGTTTCGACGGGTTGGGTCCAGAGGGAGAGGGGGGTTAGATGAGTCTGATTAAGGGGGCATGTGAAGAGGTGGTTAGTGTCGTGCGGGGTACCTTCACATGCCGGACATGTGTTTGGTATGTCGGGGTCAATTCTGGATAAGTAGGAGTTTAACCTGCTACAATATCCAGAACGTAATTGTGCCAATGTTACACGAGTCTCACGGGGAAGCTGGAGCTCTTCATCTGCAATGGGTGGTGGTTGGACTCCGATTACGGCATTCACGGGACGGGAGTTCATGAAGGTGGTAACGGACTCCCGGTGAATGTCGTTTATTGACTGTCTGAATACTGTCCGGTCCAGTAGGTCTCGGTCAGTTTTGTCCTGGAGTTCGTCAGCGTAGTCGAGGAGGTGTCTCCTGACGTGCCTGGGAGGCGGCTCAGGCTCAAGCAGGTGTCTGCAGGGGTGAAACCTGCGGTAACACCCCAGCAGGAACTGCTTGCTGAGCAATTTGTTGTGCTCCGCGACTGGGAGCATTTGTGCCTCGTTGTGCAGGTGTTGTATGGGTGACATCAGGAGGCACCCGGTCGCTGTCCGAATGGCGGTATTCTGACATGTCTGAAGCTTTATCCACTGCGAATCACTAGTACCAGGCGACCAGACAGGCGCAGCATAGTTTAGAACCGGCCGGCCAATTGCCTTAAATGTCGAAAGCAACAGTTCTTTGTCCTTGCCCCAAGTGCTGCCGGCCAGCGATTTGAGGACCTTGTTGCGATTTTGGACTTTAGTGGCAATTGCGGTTGTGTGCGCAGAGAAGGAGAGCAAGCTGTCAAAGGTTACACCCAAAATTTTGGGGTTATTCACAGTCGGAATTGGTGTGTCGTCGACTTTTACCTTAAGGGATAGCTTGACCTCCTTTGTCCAGGTGGTGAAGAGGGTCGCCGTGGACTTGGTGGGGGAAAGTTGGAGATTCCTCGCAGTGAAAAAGCGAGAAAGGTCGGTGAGGTAGTTGTTCACTTTGGAACACAGGCCATCGATGTCATTGCCCGACGCCATTATCGTGCAATCGTCAGCGTATGAGATCAGGGAAACTCCCGCTGGTGGTTGGGGGAGCTTCGAGATGTAGAAGTTAAAAAGTAAGGGTGAAAGGACACCACCCTGCGGTACGCCTTGCTTAATCTTCCTCTGCTTTGACATTTGATCTCGAAAAATCACTGACGAGTGCCGACCGCTCAGGTAGTTCGCGGACCACCTCTTCAGCCCTGGCGGGAGTGTCGACTGATAAATATCATCTAGTAGCGTGGAATGGCTGACTGTATCGAAAGCCTTCTTTAGGTCCAACGCTACTAGGACAGTCCTCTCGCAGGGGCGGTTTTGGTTAAGCCCGCGATTTATCTGGGCGTTTATGGCGGTGAGTGCCGTGGTGGTGCTGTGCACTCGTCGGAATCCGTGCTGATGTGGGGCTGGGGCCAGGTGGGTCGTGAAGAGTGGGAGTAGGAGGGCTTCAAGTGTCTTCACTACTGGGGAAAGGAGAGTTATCGGCCGATAAGACTCCCCTTGGTTGGCGGGTTTCCCAGGTTTCAATAGTGGGACCACTCTCCCTGCTTTCCACTTGTCAGGGATGATGAGAGTGGCCAGAGACAAATTGAAGACCCTTGTAGTATTTAGTAGTTTCCATTGCTTCGCTTACATTTGCTCATTTTTTTCGTCGATTATTTGAAGAGATGATATCACTCCGAATTTTGAAGATACAATCATGTATTTGGCATCTTCTATTCTATTCTCTCTGCTCGACTAACTTGACGAAAAATTTGCGTGTGAGAGCAACAACAAAATTATCGTGCAAGATTCGCCACTCCGAGTATAGTTATACCTAATTAAAATTGTATGACTCATTATCTTACAAACACATGTATTTTAAGGCAGCTCTATTACGGCGTTGCCAAGATATGTGCATTTATGCAATTTGCTATCACTTGGCGAAAAGAAGAGGCGTATTCCATCATTATTGTATCATATCAGTGTTGTTCTTCTGTTACTATAAATTTCTGAACATGAAGTTAGCAACGTGATATGTTCATTGAAGAAGAGGAAGCATATAAATGAAACCAATAAAAATTGGAACACAACAGTGACAGCGACGAGTTCGACGCCAAAACCATATTTTGCTAAATTTTTTCCCAATTTTACTTTATTGTGAGAAAATATTTAAATAATATTAATACACCGTAACAGGTAATTACGTTTGATTGGAAAAATGTCGCACTCCTACTCCAACGCACCGAGTAGTAGTGGCGGCTCGGGAAATGTAGCCACTACGACCGCTGGTGGCCGTCATGGCCCCAACAGTAATTCGACAAACTCAATCCAAGTCATATCGTCTGGAACATATAACATATCAGGTGATGTGCTAGTAAGCAGCAGCAGTGTGCCCATCATTCCTAAAATAAAACAATCGCCAAAAACCACGCGTATAACAAATGTCCGTAAGCCCCCTCCCACCATCGATAATTTCTGGCAGAATATCATGGCGGATGTACGAGAAATAAATCAAGTGGACGCAAAGCATCAAGCACTGCCGCTTGCACGCATAAAGAAGATAATGAAATTGGACGAAAACGCAAAAATGATAGCTGCTGAAGCGCCGCTTCTATTTGCGAAAGCCTGTGAATATTTTATACAGGAGCTGACAATGCGCGCCTGGATACATACCGAAGAAAGCAAACGGCGTACACTGCAACGTTCAGATATTGCACAAGCAATTGCAAATTATGACCAATTTGATTTCCTTATTGATATTGTGCCGCGTGAAGATATCAAGCCTAGTGCGAATAGTGGAATCAAAAAGGACACCCCCTCTCAACACACGACGGTAAACACGTCGAATTCGACAACCAGTGGACCAATAAAGATGGAATCGACGGAAGGAGAAGTATTAACTTTTAGTGCACTGAACTCGGATGCACTTGCGCAGTCAGCGGCCCAAATACAAAATGCGCCACAAGCGCACTCCACAATGCATCCGCCACAGCAACTACAAATTATACAACAACCATCCGCTACACATCCGCAGCAAATGCAGTACTTCATTGCAACAGCGGATGCGTTGAACGCAGCACACGGGCAAAATGCAGCACCACAGCAGCAGCTACAAATCATACAGCAAGCGGCGCAACCGCAATATTTCATAACAACACATGTAAGTAGGGTGGTGGAATAAATAGAACACTGACTGAATTAAGCACTTTAAGATTTTCGTATCCAGTTTCTGTTTACTGCTAAGCCTTTATAAATATAATTTTTCTCCATTAGCAACCCCAACAACTCATATTGACGGCAGGACCCAATGGACAATTCACCGCTACACCCGCGCCGGCCACCCCAGCGCACCAACAAGCTACTATTTTACAAAATTTGGCGCAACATCAACAGCAGCAGCAGCAACCACAAATTCAGCTGCTGCAGCAAGTGGTGACACCCACAGGCGAGTTGACCAACGTCCCTGTAAGTGAAGCTAATATCTGTAATCGTATTCACTAGTTAAATATCAATTGTTTACTTTTTTCAGATTGCAATCAACGCAAATCAATTAAATTTATTGCGACTGCAAATGCAACCTACAGCAACACAACAGTTGCTGCATCTCAACACTTCCAACAACGTCCCAGTCACTACCTCTCACAACGTTGCTACTGCTCAGGTGCAAACACAGCATCATGGTCAGCAACAGCAGCAGCAGCATCATCCTAATGCAGGAGCAAACATTTTCATAAATGCCACCCCACAAGTTGCTGCAGCGCAGCATCAACACCAACAACTGCAGCAGCAGCATCAGCACGTAAATGTGGCGGGCGCGTCGATTGTCGCTACAGACCGTTCTTTAGGTGGTACTTACAGACCGAATTGCTAGCCTCCGGAGCTCATTTATCACCAACAAGCGCCACCTACTTATCACAATTCTCTCACAGCGAAAGCGCATAGAGCGACACAATATAATGGTAGTGACCACATTTGAGACGTGGATATCTGTTTTAAGGTCTTTCTTTCTATTATAATTTTCGAAGATAAACGATCGGAATCTCTAAAATTCTTCGTAAATTATGCTGATGCATATATGGTATCTATAATACAGTGTACTCTCACCTAACGGACAACTCCCATATAAGCGAACACTTTTTTTTCAGTACATACCAGAAATCCTTAAGAATTTTGGAACATTTTTTTCTCTTGAGCGGGCAATCCTCCCGTAACATATTATTGACTTTTTACACTTTTCTTACAAGTGAACATACATATTTTTCAGTCCCTTAGGTGTCCGCTTAAGAGAGAGTACACTGTATATAGATATATATATAATAATTATATATATTAATTTAATTTAATAGTAAATAGACTTGTAAGTGTAAATAGCAAAATCTGAAAGGCCAAATAGATTTTAGTGCTAAGTTTCAAAAGTCAACAAACTGATATGAACGGCAGCAATACAGGTTTAAAAGAAATTAATTCGAGTCTGTGATTAATAGCCGCAGTGTAAGCTTGTATATTATTGCGCCGTACGCGTGCACATACAAAATCTATTTTAGAATTAAATAAAAGTTATAAAATGTAATGAAAAGAGTCTTTTAGAGTATGGGTAATATTATGTAAATGTGTTTGCGAATGTAGGCACGCATGAACAAACACTTAAAAAAATACAAAGAAGTAAATCATTTAGATGTTAATTATGTATGTAAATGTGCAAAAGTTTAATACAAATATATAAAGTAGTCATTTTAAATATTGTATTTGCGCTATATTTTTATTTATTTAATCGATTTCAGAGCCAAACCAATTTGCGATTGCACTCTTGAGCGGAAAGTCTATCAAATGTCGACTAAATGTCGTGTAAAACGAATCTCACATTGAAAAGTGTAATAGAAAATATTTTTTGGTTTTGGCCTTCAAGAGGCTATTTACTATTCATATACTAGCTGACCCGGCGAACTTTGTTCCGCCCTAGAGGCAATAAAAAAGCATATTTTTGATTAAGTTAATTTTTTTTACTAATCAAGTATTTCAATGAAGCATTAATAGATTGCTCACTTCAGTTAAGCACCTTGTGATACACGACATTTTTTGTTTTATTATCAGGTGCAAGAACAAACAACGCAGATAGTTTTCCGACCCGTGAACGTGCCACATATAATTGACCATGTGAGAAACATCGATTTTCTAGATTCAGACCACAAACTTTCAAGGATTGACCTTGGGATTTGTTAATGGTCATGGCGAATGCAAGACGGATCGGAAATTGAAGTCTTTTAAACTCAAACGGAAGATCAGGTGGGATCATCGGGATCCTCGGAATGAGAACTTCTTCACCTTCGAATTTTCCTTTGAGTATCGTGGCGTAAATCACATTGTTCATCAATTTATTTACCAGCAAACGCGTACCATTGCAAAGTTTTGGTGGGCTTATGTTTCGAAGCATGATTAATACGGAGCCAACTTTTAGACGTAAATTGTGCTGTGGTAAGCCAGGCGCATCTAAGAAGTTTAAAAATTCAATTGGATAGCTGGTGGCTTCATCTTCATTTGTTACACAGTCAATGGATTTGAATGAATGGATTGTTCGAATGATATCATTTTGAATTATGTAGTTTAGGGCATATACATCTTTATTCTTAGCCGCTAAAACTGCTCGCTCACTCAACCATTCATTATTTTTGTAGTTATTAATGATGGTTGGGAATACTTTATTGATAAGTTCGTCTTTCAATGAGACAAAGTTACAGAAATTCTGAGGAAATGAAATCAATCTGCTCGATTCGTCGACAGGTACACGCCCATTACCGATAGTGAGTAATTGCTCAGAAAAATCTTCAGTAGATGTATCATTAAGTAATGCAACTCTCATGTTTGTTGTCAGCTGAAGTTTCTTCACAGAGCGCCATAGATTCGATGATTTGAAGCAAGCGTTTATTTCGTCAGCAGCCGTTGATCTTGGAATTACTACCACTGTTTGGCGAAAGTCGCCGGACAGTAAAAAAAACAACAATGGCAATTTCACTCTTCCACTAAGGCAGCACAATCCGGGCGTTTCTCCGGTAAACTTCAATGCGCCACAATACTCACACTCAACGTTCATTGGCCCAATGCAAACGCTAGGATGCAAGCAGTAAACGTGTTGCAATCATATCGAAACGCTGCTCGATTCAAATCAGCACTTGATAATTCTCTTCTTGTGCGTCGAAAATGATCTACTTGTTGATCTCTGTTATTCAGTCGACGATTTCGTATTGCCAACCGAGCCGTTTCACGGGCTGCCCCGCTTTGCTCTTGTGATTGGGAAGCACGAAGTCGAGCCATACTAACGCGGCGCTCTTCACGGGCAATTCGGGGAATTATGCCGAAGTGACAGTCCTTGGCCGGATATAAGTCCGGGTCATTCCGGCTTCGTAGAATCGACTGTCGTGGAAACGTTTCCCAGACGTCGCGATCCTTTCCTGAGTATTGTATTTCGGTAGCTCCTCTAGGCAAGCAGGTTCAGAGTTTGTAGCCACTCACTCTGGTAGTTTTTACTTTAGTGGTTTTAAAGTTAGTAAGAGCCAGGAGAAGAAGAAGCGAGGAGCCAGCTTTCAAAAATGGGTTCTAATTATTTGCGTGTTTCAGATCTCTGTGTCTTGCAGTGCTTTGTAGTTTGAGCTATGAGACGTTCCAAACGCGTTCTGGTAGCGATTTAAAAGTAATCGTTGCGAAAACTTTCGATAAATCAAAATCTGTTTGAATAATTTTCTTACTTGGGCAAAGTTTTTAAAAATCTATTAAGCCGATTTATTGCTCAACGTCATTCCACACTGAGGAGTTTAAAAACTGAGAGTATCCGCAAACCAGACAAGGTTGAACAGACACAATTTGATCAACTCGGTGCTACTGTTTATTTCCAATGTGGTCAGGTGGTTTCTCACAGAGAAGCCTACAATCTTCATACACTTTTTTCTCTCCATGAACGACATGGCTTCATCGCTTACGGAAATCAAATGCGCACTATTGACTTCGTTCTCTGATGATATAAAAGGTGATCAGATTGGAGGTACTTTTTCGTATAGTGTTATTGTTTTGACAGATCACGATCGACTACTGTTAGGTTAGGTTAGGTAGTAATGGTTGCCTAGAGAGTGGGTGCACTTGGACGAAAGAAGTTTGGTTCATCCTTTGTGATACCATTGCAAGAGGGGAAACAGAGGTGAAGGAAAAAGGACGAAAGGAACAGGGTTGTGTGTTTGTGGACTAGTCTGCGGTTGTGTTAACCTCTTTATGCTGCTGATGAAGTTCATCAGATTTTTGTTTTCAATACCTGCTATATCAGCAGGCGCAGAAAAATAGTGAGAACCAAGATGCTTGATCATCCTCCATACAGCTGACGAAAAATGGCTCGAAGTAATTCCGAGTCCCACGGCGCGTACCTATACCCCGCGGATAGTGCCCCGTAAGGATGTCCACGAAATTTGAGAGATGAGATTCTGTCATCCTCAGAATATCCCTCAAACGCCTCCTATCCAAACGAGGCCAGAAGGACTTCGCGACCTTACACGTTCGTGTACTTACCCAGCGCTCGCTGAGTTGGTGCGCAGCCCATCCTGGTCCTCTCCTTTCGCGGGCACACCACCTCACAGGTCCCTTGTCTGGCCAGCTCGTCGGCTTCGCAGTTTCCAGCAATGCCACTGTGACCAGGTACCCAAATTATCTTCATATCGAAGAATTCTGATGCAATCGAGAGAGAGACCAGGCATTCTCTGACCAGTTTCGAATGCACCATAATAGAGCCTAGGGCCCTAATTGCCGCTGGACTATCGGAGTAAATATTTACCTTCTTAACAGTTATTACGCAAGTAAGTAGCCAGTCAGCTGCTTCTTTAATTGCGGCCACCTCTGCTTGGAACACACTGCAGTGATCCGGTAGCCTGAATTTGAGTTTGATGGGGAGCTCTTTGCAGAATGCTCCTCCCCCAACCCTATCGTCCAGCTTCGAGCCATCCGTGAACAGGTTAACCAGGCCTTGTCCTCAAGTGTAGCCCCCGGTCCACTTCTCCCTTGGTGGAATATGGGTGGAGAAAGTTCCGCTAAGCGAGGGCACACGTTGATCCGTCGACGAGGGGATGAACTCAAAGTTTCTGAGGATGCTTGAATGCCCATATGTGAGATTGAGCTTATAGCCCGAGCCCCTCAGTCTGATTGCGGTACGTGCAGCGGCAATTCTGCCTGCGATATCTATAGGTACCACATGACTACTGTTAAACTAAATACATAATTTTTTTTAAGTATTCATTGACATTTGACCCTGGAAAGGCTTACGCTTCACCAACGTTTACAAATCGTAAAATTTTATAACGAAAATCCACGCTCTGTGAAAAATGTTGATCGCGCACTCAGGCTACACCATAAGTTGGTGATGAGTCTCATTTTTAGCTTAAAGCCTAAGTCATTAAGCAAAATTATCGTATTTGGGCTGAAGAACAATCCAAAGCCATTCACGAACAGCCATGACATCCATTGAAAAAAAAACGGTTTGGTGCAGCCTGTGGGCTGGGGCAATCATCGGCCCATATTTCTTCAAAGACGAGGCTGGTGCCAATGCAACAATGAATGGCGAACGCTATAGCGCCACGATAAACGACTAACGACTTTTTGATGCCGGAAGCTCGTTATTTCCACAACATTTGGTTCGAACAAGACGGCGGTACTTGCCACACAGCCTGTGAAACAATGGATTTACTTCCACGAAAACATTGATCTCGTCTCGTACCAGTGGATTGGCCATTAAGATCGTGTGATATCACACCTTTGGTCATTTATTTGTAGGGATATGTAACTCTAAATGCCTTGTGATAAACCAGTTGCGATTAAGGCATTGGAAGCTAACATTACTAAAGTTATCCACGAGTTTTACGATTGCCTTACACACCAGTGACGGTGGAATGCCCTGGCGTTGTGAGGATTGTCATCTCGCCACGTAAATAAAAATTAAGAAAACACCAAGGATGGCTAAAACCAAAGCCAGGGTGTAATAAGGTGTAATAAAAAGCCACAGGTGTTTACCTAAGTGTGCCCTTACCCACCTCTCGCATATGTTTTATTGAAAAACCTTGATTTTTTGGATATATAAATATATGTATTTATTTTATTATTACTCCAATACTCAAATATTAATATCGTATTATAAAATATTGTTATTAATTGTTAAGCTTAATCGATATCGTATTTTTTATTTTTTATTTTTATATTTTATGTGATGAATGCGTTCGCGAATTTGTCAAAATTTAATTTAATTTATTGAGTGGAAAAGTGCAATATTCAAAGGCATGACGAATATTAAAGAAAACAACTATTTTTTTTTAAGTTACAGAAAGAATTTAAGGTTATTAAAAAAGTATACAAAAAATTTTTTTTTAATTATCAAAATAAGTAAATAACAAAAACAATGGTATTCAGAACTGATTGTAGTAGTTTTTAATTTTTAGAAATACCAATTATTTCAATAAATTTTTCGAGTCTGTGTCCACCTCTACGACACTTCAGTCAAATTGTGTTATTTATGATTACGAGACTTTGAGTTATGGGGGCGCTTCTGAGGATTGTTTTTTGTTTTTTGTTTTTTCGTCGTACTAAAACTACTGGTGTTATATTAATTTAGATTATCTTTGCATACATATGTATGTATGTATGTACATATGTACGTTGCCTTGCAAGTGTTATTGATATCATGCGTTGCATGTTGGTGTAATATTGTTGTTGTTGTTGTTGTTAAACATTTAGTGATGTATTATTCATACTTATTTTTAAGATATTGTGTACGAGCAGCACCAAATTGTGGGCCTGAGTTGTAGCTATAAGGTGTGTAAGTATGTATTTATGTGTCGTTTTGCATGCTACAATGCAAGCTAACTGCGTTTTATTTATTTCGTATTTTTCATGTAACCTTTTTTCGAGTTTTCTGAGTTTTCAATTAGTGTAAATATTTTTGTTAGATTTTTTCAAAATACTACAATATTTTTAATAATTTTTTTTCTTTTCTGGTATAAAATTTTGTGTAAACATTATGGCAATATTTTATTGAAGTCTTTTCGTTATTGCAGCGATTTGTATTATCATACAATATACCTAAATATTTTCATAATTTTTTTTCTTCAGCAGCAACATTAAATTGAACAGTGGCATCTAACGAATTCCGCTATATATTAAAGAAAAGGTTTTGGAAAATGTTTTTGCGGCAGCAGAGTAAATAATGCAATACTGTTGTTTTTTTAGTTATGGTTTGTTGTTTAATTATTGCATTGTATAAAATAAGTCAAGGTTGGTGAAGTGGTTCGGGCTTAAAACATATTTATGCACATACCAAAGGCAAACGGTTTTTATGACGAGCTTTTTCATGGCACAATACAATCGGAGGTTTGCCATTGCCTGCCGAGGTGCGACCGCTATTAGAAAAAACTGTTTCTATTATTTTCCTGTGTCATGCACGGAAATGCGGCGGTCGCGGTATATCTTTTACCAAACTTTTTTATGAAAATTCTGTGATATAACCGGCAATGCGTGTAGGGTAATGTGGGGTTGGGGAATAAACTCATAGCGCTTTTATATTTTCTTTTATTTTACAACAATTTGTTTGCTGTTTGACAAAGGGTAAGTGTTCATTCGATAGAACTCTTTCTGCTCTACAAAACTTTGTTAATTGTATTTTTGAGTTATTTATTTAATTTTTTATTTGTTTCGAGAATGAAATCTCCTGGGTACAACGAAGGGAAATTAAAGAATGTTCTTGATAAGGCCTTCCCAAATAACACTACAACTTTAGTAGGGTTGAAATCTCATCTTTCAGGATTTCGTATCTTAAAACAAAGAGCTAATCTTAATCTTAAAAAGAGGAAGCCTCAGATCAAAACAGAAGGAAATAAGAGTGAATATTATCAGTGTGACATTGATTCCTGTATTTGTCCATCGACTTCGCAAAGCTTTGATAGTTCTCTAGCAATTCTCTCTGAGTCCGATAGCCTTAGCTTATACTCTTTATCAATAGTTAACCATAGTGATACAGCCACTAAAATCGCTCAAGGAGGTAATGGATTTGATTTAGGTGCTGAGACTGCTGAAGCAGGGCTGGCGAAAATCCTCCACTGAACCCTCCCCAAGAGTAACGGCTAGAAATAAGTACCACAGTTGTCATATTTTTAGGATATACTTAGCTAAGTTAAGAGTACTATGGTTAGTGTTCGATACTCCTCAATAGCACAACAGTACTCAAAGTATTTTTAACGTAGTAAGGGGTGTAGGGCTGGATTAAAGTGTGATGCGACCCGTGCCGAGAATCTGGGAGGCTTGAGGCCCTTTTTGGAAATAACCAAGTCTCGAATGGAGCTTACGGATACCTGGAGCCCTCCGCAATAATTAGCCTTACTCGTGTAGTTCGGAGCTATGCGCGAGCAGACATCTTTTCTCCGACACTCGTGGGTCCAAAAATGTTTAGTTCAAATAATAAAAAAAGAAGATCGGTCCTCTTTCTAACAGACCGACAGGAACAACCAGTTCCGCAGTACGAGCAACGGTCGCACTGGGCTCAAAGAACAACGCAAATATCGGTTTAATAAGTCGTCCCAAACAAGTGACAGCCGGAGCGAAAGTCAGGCCAGTAATTATACAAATAACAGTATTGGATACAGGGAAATGGTTTGCGAAGTTCAAAAATGACGACTTTGACGTCGACGAAATGTCCCACAGCGGAAAGCCTTTGAATTCGATGAAGAACGTCTCAAATCACTTTTGAAGGCAAACGGTTGCCAAACTAGTGGTGAATTGGCGGAAAAATGAAGTGCGATCACAGAACGATTCTCAATCACCTTCATTCAATGGAATTTACCGAAAAATTGAGAGCCTGGGTGCCTCACGAGCTCAACGAAAAAAAAACGAAGAAAGTCGCCTTCAAATTGCTTCTCAGCATCTCGCCCGCCGTCATAAACAACGTTTTTTGTACCGAATCGTCGCGGGAGATGAGAAATGGTGTCTATACATCAATATGAAGCAAAGAAAGGAGTGGTTGGCTCCCACAAGATACGCCAAATCTGAGAGTCAAACCGGATCTTCATCCAAAGAAAATCATGAAATGTGTTTGGTGGGACTGGGCGTGCATGGTGCACCCTGGAAATGCTCGAAAACAATGTCACGGTCAACAAGGAGCTCTACATTAGCCAGCTACACCGCGTAAATGAGGCTATAGGTATATATATATATATATATAATTGACGCGTACACCCTTTTTGGGTGTTTGGCCGAGCTCCTCCTCCTATTTATGGAGTGCGTCTTAATGTTGTTCCACAAATGGAAGGACCTACAGTTTCGAGCCGGCTCCGAACGGCAGATATTTTTATGAGGAGCTTTTTCATGGCAGAAATACACTCAGAGGTTTGCCATTGCCTGCCGAGGAGCGACCGTTATTAGAAAAAAACGTTTTCTTAATTTTGGTGTTTCACCGAGATTCGAACCAACGTTCTCTCTGTGAATTCCGAGTGGTAGTCACGCAGCAACCCATTCGGCTACGGCGGCCGACTATACGACTGAAAAAACCTAATCGACATGGTCACACCCTACTCCTTCACGACAACGCTAAGCCCCCCATTGCACAAGTCGTCAATGCCGCACTGCAAGAGCTTGAATGGGAGGTCCTTCAGCATCCGCCGTATTCTCCGGACCTTGCACGGGCAGATTACCGTCTTTTCCGCTCCCTGCCAAACCATAAGATAACAAAGAGGTCCTTAAAAACTGGCTCAACAATTTCTTTGACCCGATATCAGGCGATTTTTGGCGGAACGGCATCAAAAAATTGGTCGAGAGGTGGGAAGAGATTGTAAACAGCAACGGCGAATATATAATTGATTAGCTTATTGTTTATTATTATATACATATGTACATACATATATATATATCGGGTGTACAACTAATTAATTTCGAATTTGTTACTAACCTCATATCTATTTATGTAGTCAATATTTTGACAGTAACAGGGTTTGCTTTTGTTCTTCAATTTAAAGAAAAGTGCAACAGAAGCGCATCGTTTACTCTCAGTAGCTTATCCTGAATATGCTCCAGAGTTTGGAGTATGTCAGCAGTGGTTTGCACGATTTAAAAGTGGCGATTGTGACACAGAAGACAAAGAGCGATCAGGTCCATCAAAAAAGTTTGAAGACGAAGAATTGGAGGCATTACTCGATCAAGATCCATGTCAAACTCAAGAAGAAATTGGAAAAACATTGGAAGTCACTCAACAAGCCATTTCTAAACGTTTAAAAGCAGCCAGATACAATCACAAACAAGGAAATTGGGTGCCACACGAATTGAAGCCGAGAGACGTTGAGAGACGATTTTGCATGTCTGAAATGCTGCTTAATCGCCACAAAAAGAAATCGTTTTTGCATCGTATTGTCAGTGGCGATGAAAAGTGGATTCATTACGACAACCCAAAGCGTAAAAGATCATATGTGAAGCCAGGCCAACCAGCCAGGCCGCACCCGCCTTATAGCCCAGACATAGCTCCTTCTGATTACCATTTGTTTCGGTCCATGCAAAATCACCTTTCTGGAATACGGTTCACCAATGTTGAAGGTATGGGGCTTGATGACTTTCTCGGCGCAAAAGAAGAGAAGTTTTTTTTGGGATGGAGTCCATAAATTGCCTGAAAGATGGGAAAAAGTTGCCACTTCCGATGGACAATATTTTGAATAAAATATTTTTTCACTTTTATACTTAAATGAATGGTTTTTTTAACAAAAAAATACGAAATTGATTAGTTGTACAGCCATTATAATTACTGTTTTTTATGTAAATAAAAGTCTTCGGTAAAAACGCTACGAACTTATTCCCCAATGTAGTAGATAATAGATTTGTAGGAAAATATCAAAGACGCAAATTGAAAGTTTTCTTTGTAAAAGTGAAATATGCAAAATACCAAATACAAATAACAAAAAACCAGGAAGAAACGAAAAAAAAACCACACTAACAATTGTTGTTCGAAAACAGCAAATAGCAGCCCCGTAAATCGAAATTTAATTTTCATATACCCCCCTCTCATACATATATGGCGAAATAAGCATAGCTTATTGTGAACAATTAATGTTGCTGCTGAAAATATTGTTGTCCTGATTTATCGCTTGATTGCTTGAAGGTAGTGTGTGTGAGTAGTGCCGGAGAATGTTTTTAAATTTCAAAAAATTCTTCATACGAAGACTAGAGAGCATAAGTTTCCATTGTTCTATATAAACTGTTTTTTGTTTTTTTTTTTTGTAAGTTTATCTCATTATAAGGTTAAAATATACAGATAATCATAAATATGTTAAAGAGAAAAAGTTGTCACATCAGCTTTGTCATTATCGTAATAATCATCATTTCATTAGTGTATCAGTTATCAGTTATAATAAAATACATTACATAAATTTGTATGCCTTAAATAAATGTATTGTGTATGTATGCATATATATATATATATATATATTTATATATGTATATATTGCAAAATACATGCGCGCTTTCTAAACTACTACACATACACATATATACTTGTATATAAATATAAATTTAAATATAATGCAGTTAAATATTTGTAAATAACCAAGAGGAATTTGCATTTCATATGGCAACAGTGTAACTAACGCTTTTCCTTTGTTCACATGTCAAAATATCATTTTCAACGTTACGTCAAATCGTATAAACCAATAATTATAATTATAATCATATTCTTTCGTAAACAGCCCGAATACAAATCATTTCGAAATAAATATACTTTTTCGTGTATAATTTTCCTTTTTGCTTCATATGTGGAATGCGAAAATGTACACATGCACGGTTGGTTTCTTTTTTTTTTCCTTTTTCTTTTTGGCAAATCTTGAGTATTGATTAAAAATAATGAAGTTACATTATGTATAAATGTAGGTAAATGTAAAAAAAGAAAAGTTCTTGGGTCACATAAATATTTTCAAACTAACTAAAATACATTTATATGCAGTCTTCATGTTACATACCTTTATATAAATATTTCTAAAGAATTTTGTCCCTGGAAATGTTACTTATTTTTTAATTTAACTCAATATTTGCTATTGCTGTCCTAGTTGTCATTTCGTGCATTGTTTTTGGGTACCCTTTTGAGGTTTATCATCAAACTTAAAATTTATGAATGTTAAAATGTTGTTGTTATTGGTAAATATTATACCTATATCTTTACGCTTTGAGAATGTTTCATGAGAATTGAGAATGTCTGCAAACGTGAAAACGCATGTAACTTCTAATTGTAGCAAAAATATTCTTGTATGTATGTATGTATGTATGTATATGCATGCATGTAAAACTTATCAATTTATCAAATGTCTGTCTGTTCTTATACACACGCACGCTCATATTAACTTAACGTAACATACTGCTAAACGCCAGGGCTAAACTGCTGACTGCATCCTCCCTGCTCTTCCATACAAACCCTTTAGCCATGAACGTACTAAGCGTTCAGCACCGTGGCCTTTTCTTATTACTACCTGGTATGATTTTTGTTGAAAAAGATGTTTAATCTTCTTGCCACTCATTTTCATCCACGCCTTCCATGTCGTCTTGCTCCAGTTTGGTATTGTATTCCAGGCGGGCACTCACTGACTTCTGAATCTGAAAAGCAGAAAAGTAGATGTCAGATATAAAAAGCTACCGATTACTGCTTGAATAAAAATTAATATGAAAATATAAAAATAATAGCGATCGAAAAGTGTAGACGAAGTTAATTTTAGGATTTCAAAATCCCCATGAGCTCATCATTGACCCTAGGAGGGCTTTATGATCAGGTGATCAAAGACACGGCTTTCAATTTGAATTTCTGTAAGATGATGACTTCTATCAGGGCTGGGTTACACCCCCAGATTGCTATCAAGTTCTACAACAGCTTTGTAAGTTCGAAAATTGAGTATTTTAGGAGCACTAATAAGACTGTTGTTGTTGTTGTTGTTGTAGCAGTAACTTTTCACTGTCAATGTAGTGTAATCACCGGTTGTCTTCGTCTAGCTCATCAAGCCCAGGAAACTTGCTTGTTGTGACAGGTTGGGTCCAGAAAGAGAGGTGTGTTAGATGAGTGGGTTTGATGGGGCATGTGAAAAGGTGGTTAGTGTCGTGCGGGGTGCCTTCACATGTCGCACATATGTTTAGTATGTCGGGGTCGATTCTGAATAAGTAGGAGTTTAACCTGCTACAGTATCCAGAACGTTGTTGTAACCTTGGTACTCTCGGGGAGTCCCGTTGTCAGAAACTGTTACTTTCAAAACTGCTTCCTTAGGAGAAATTTAGCGGTTGCTCTAACTACACTCTTGCTGTATGCGATTGTCCATGAGTTACCACCTGCTGAAAGGTCTCTTTGGCTTATTGCCAAAGAAATTTTGGAAATTGAAACAAATAAATCCTAGCGTTTAAAAAATGATTGAAAACTCTGTAGAGGTTAAATCCCGTTATAGTTTTGTTTTCAAAAAGATTAAAGATATTTTTGTGAATACAAATGTAAACTCAAAGATTGTTGACTTTGAAAATTTGGCGGTGATTGACGATTCCTTGTCCAGGGCTAAAAACATCCAAAAAATTAAAACCATTTTTGCTGAAAAAATCGATGAACTTAAGCGCGATGATGTTGATCTTCTGGCAACTCATGCGTCTGTTGTGGTTAATTGTGATTTGTATTTTTACTGATAGTCTGAGTTCATGCCTACTACTCAAGAAGGTAAGTCCCACAACTGCTGTGGCAGTCTTTTTAAACAAAAGGTAAATGAATATGGTTTTCATAGTGTGGGGGTGGTTTGGTCGCATGGACATATTGGCCTTCAAATAAATAAAAGATCTGATGCTATTGCAAAAAGACTGTTTACTGCAGCTCAATTTTGAGCAACATCTCGGCCAACTGCAGTCAGAAGAAAGGCACATACGCTCAATCCAACCCAGCTCTATCCGGGGTTTAATAAGGGAATTGAGTCTGGATGAGGTACTGGGCTGACAAGAGGGCACAAAAGACCATGAAATCGAAGTGCAAACCTCGTAAAAAATCTATCTATCTAGCTAAGTCTCAGAAATAGCCATTCGTATCTGCCATCACCTCCTCGATTGAATAAAATCTTTTTCCCCGCCAACAATTTTCTAATTCGGGAACAAATAGTTGTCAGAGAGATCCAAGGGGGCCAATTTATAGAATAGGTGGGGGAAACGACCTAGAACCCTATTTCTATTAATTTTGCGAGCGCAACTGCTGAGGCGTGATCTGGTGCGTTGTCGTGATGGAAAAGGAAAACTATTCGAAAAAATAGACCGATCTGGCTGAAACTTAAAGATATGCTACTAGCTAAACAGGACTTCGATGCGCCCCAGTAGTGCCATCTCAGTGCCTTGGCACGGACTATTCAAACGACCCTGTAGTTCTTACTTCCGTCAGCAATTAATTTAAAAATTCATATACATTTTCAAGAATGCTCTCGCACTTTTATTATAATGCGTCTTAAAGGTTTATTCAAAAGTGAAAGATGTCAATAGTAAATAATTCCCAGACGGTAACTTTTTTTATGCCACCTTTGACATTTGTCAAGTGGATAATTTTTTGAATTATTGAAATTTATTATGAAAATGGTCGATCTTTAAGAACATACCGCAAAATACGTGATTTTTTTATGGAAATAATCGTCCAAATGAGTCAACAATTCAAAGGTGGGTGGAAAATTTAAGAAACTGATTCTGTCGAGGATAAAAAAAGGACTGGCAGACCAAAAATTGGGTGTTTTGTTAAGAATATTGCTGATGTAGCGCAAAGTGTTGCTGAACAACCTTCAACATCGATATCTCGATGTTCTCACCAAATCGACTGTTTAGTGGATTTTACCTGTAGAACTGCTCATAGTGGACATTTATATGATGAAATTTTTTACACATAATTATTTAGAGGAGTATTTTGATTAAAAATTGTTAAACCTATTCGGGTTCAAATATTTGTGGGACATCAAAACTCACAGCAAAAATGGGATAAATAAGACGGGGAGTTCGGCCAAACCCCCTAAAAGGGTGTAAGGTCTATTTATATACAGTGTACGCTCTCCTAACGGACACCTCTCTTAAGCGGACCCTTTTTTTAGTTTATATCACAAATCCTTAAGAATTTTTTTTAAATTGTTTTCTCTTGAGCGGATAACCCTCCCATAACACGTTAACCCTTTATTGTTGTTGTTGTTGCAGTGTACCTCCCAGTGTCCACTTAAGAGAGAGTGCACTGTATATATATTCGGGTGCCGGGCACGAAACACCAAATTATAGAAAAATTTTTTTTCTAATAGCGGGTGCCCCTCGGCTGGCAATGGTAAATCTCCGAGAGTATTCTTGCCATGAAAGAGCTCCTTATAAAAAAAACATCTACCGTTTGCGGGTCGCATTAAACTGCGCCACCACAAATAGGAGGAAGAGTTCGACCAATCACCCAAAAATTGCAATAAGTATTACATAAATCAAAGTTTCAAATTTTGTGGAAGATTTATAAAAATTCGACAAATTTTCATCAAAATTTCAGAATTTAAAAAAAAATGTATACGCCCTTTTACAGCCCATTACATTTCAGATTAATAAAGTGTGAGTGTGAAATGGCTTAAAATTCTCGTTAATTTTTGATAGCTTTTCCCTGACGTTGTTGATTTTTTTCTTATTATAAAAAAGATATCGTCGATTCCCTATTTTACGTCTTATCTTTACTGTCACATCAAATTCTGCCGATCGAGAATAAGTAGTTACAAGGCATCTTCTTTTTGCCAAGCGTTAGCAAGTGGCTCGATAACTTTGTTGTTGCTTTCACATGCAAATTTTTCGTCAAGTTAATCGAGTAAAGAGATAGCGAGCAGAGAAGTGGCGATTAGATGAGGCCTATACTTAAACATTTTATATCCGTTTTCTCATCTAACCACAAAATTCCCTTCCTTAATTCGGAATTATCAAGATGAAATGAGATGTTACTCCTATTTACCTCTTGTTGCTTGTTTTTCTCAAATTCTGCTCCTGTCATCGCAGTACTGTTGCCATTTCCCGCATGCTCAATCTTCTTGGCGGTTGCCACTTGTTGAATGGAGGATACTTTAAAGAAGAAAAAAAAAATGTTCATAATGCATAGTGAAAATTATAAATTTTCAACTTCAAATAACACTTACAAGCTTCCATGCCGTTAGGTTGCAAACTCAACTTTGTCGGTTTCCTATCATTGCATGCAAACCATTCATCCGCCGACATTGTGGGCTTCCAGGTGACGCGAGTTGGTGGAAAGAGATCATCTTGGAATAATTCATTCTAAAATCATATTTATTTATTTGGTTAACATCCATGGAAAACTATTAAAATAAACTGATTTGCAATATGTCAACACTCTTTTACCTTAATACGTGGCACAGTGAAGCTCAACGGCTCGATAGTTGTGTTTGTCAATCGGTACGCTTTCGAGAACTCAACACTCGCTACGTCGCAATAATTTTTGGTGAGAAAACTCAATCCTTGGTGTAATGATGTGCAGCGATGATGCGATAAAGGACAAACGTATGGCTCCTCATCCGTTATCTCATAGCAGTAAATGGTGGAGTCACCCTTGCCCGTCACAAACAAAGTCGAACTGTCCTCATCATAATAGGGTATCAGTATAGATGGCGAGACGTCGAGACTGGCTGTATTCAATGGCGCATTCAGTTTTTGTGCATTGTATACGCTTATTTGACGCTCAGACACTCTGAAAAAAATAAATGAAAAAAGCATTAAATAGGTGAAAAATATCGCGCCATGCACCAAATTCATCTATTACTCACTTATCAAATCCAGTGCAAACGATGTACTGACCCTCCAGCGCCCAGGTGATACGCGCACCGCGCGTACCTACCGGCCCATTACCTTCGCGCATTGGAGTCTCCGACTTGCGTGGATTATAGACACGCAACTTACCATCTTTACACACGGTTGCTGCCAACTTGCCACAAGGGCTCCAAGCTAAATCGAATATCTGATCTGTATGGCCCGTTAGTAGAATTTTCTCCTCCAAAGTACGCAAATCCCACAATTTTACAGTCATATCATAGCTAGCCGTCAACAAAACGTCTTCAGCCAACGGATGAAACCGTATAAAGTAGATTTTGTCCAAATGTGCAATTAGCTCACGTTCCGTGGTATTTGTTGGTTCATTGAGACCACCCTCGGGAATGCGCCACAACTTAACGATGCCATCATCACAAGCAACAGCCAAACGTGACGAATCAAAAGGATCCCACTGAAAGTCCATAATGTTGCTGCCATTCACCAAAGATGGTATTACACCGTCAGGCAAACGACCTGGACGACTTAGCTCGAATATGGCAATTTTACCACCAGGACCCGATAACGGTACAGCAACTCGTTCGTGATTGGCATGGAAACCGTTGCATTCACCCGGAATCTGGCGGCTGAGATTGCGCAAATTTTCAATGTGTGTAGATTTGTGGCCAGGTGTGCCTTTTAGATGGCGGAATTTCGAGACTTTACCGAAAACGGTCGACGTGCGCTTGTGTGTGGTAGTAATGGCTGCTTCAGTTGACGACTTCTTTATTGCAGCGCCACCATCAACAACGGATGTGACATTGCGACGACGTTCCTCTAAAAGTTTGCCTTCAGGCGCAGAAATACGTTTAATTTCGGTGACAGGAGCAGTTAAAGAGGGTTGCTGTTGTTGGGGTTTAAAGGGTTCTCCCTTAGAAAGCTCACGCCGCCTGAAAAGAGATTTTTTAATGATTATGAAACTTCTAACTTGGGTATTTCTTTTTCCTCAAACTAATATTACTTTCTTAAGGGGTTACATGGGTTTCGTCGGATAAAAAAGGCATATTTTCAATATTTTTTTCTATGTAAAAAATTATTTATTTAATGCAAACTTTTTTCTGTCTTATAGATACATATTTAAAGTATAATTTCTGGAAAATTTCAAAAAAAAAAAAATTAAAACTCCTCCATTGTGACGTCATTTCCGGTGACCCCTCGAAAAAGGTGCGTCCGCGTTGTAAACATAACTCCTGACAGGCTCATCACAAATGAAAAAACAAAAATAAGTTCTTTAGTTAAGACCATAAACTCATGCTTGAACGAAGGAAAGAAAAAAAGTAAAAATTTGAATTTTGGCAGACATTTTTGCAAAAAAATGAAAATTTCGGACAAATTTGCTTGACACTTTGTTTTTTTTTAAATAGTTGTAATTGAAAAAAAAAAAACAAAATACTTCGTTCAAGCACGAGTAAATTGGTTCCGAACACCTGTGTAAAATTTCATCAAGGTCGGTTGAGTAGTTTTTGAGAACATTTGACAACTGACTTTGAAAACACAGTTCCGAGAAAAACGCGTTTAAAGTTTTGAATAACAATAAAAGTGGCTTGGAGCGCACACATTCCAAAGGCTGTATCTCCGAATTTATTATTCGGATCGACTTGAAAATTAATATTCCTGAGATGTTGTAGAAATTAATAGCCAAAAAAAAAATAAATCGATTTTTTGAACCAACGAAACCCATGTTATCCCTTAAATAGACATAATTGAGTACTTACAAAGGCACTGGCGATTGCGATTTCTCCTCCACTGTGCTCTTTGATCGATTCTCATATAAACGCCGCCGCTCGGCAATGCTGCTCCTGGCAGCCGAGAAACGACGCAATTCCGTATCAGGTTTATCATCACCTTCAGTAGAATTCTCCGAGGATTCTGAATGAGTTTGCTCGAAAATCTAAACAAATACAAGCAAGCAAATTACCATCGATTCAAAATAGAACTTGCGATTCTGCAAATATTTATAAAGAAAGTAACCTTATCGGGCGATTCATCAGCATCAGCCGAGGACTGTTGTAGAGTGTTTGTGTGTGTTGCCAAAATACGGTTAGCAATTGGAGGGAAGCATTAATTAGGTGAGAGCGAAATGTGTTAGTTAAGTGTTAGTTGAAATATTTATTTGGGTATTAGAAATTCATAAAGTATTTGTTTAGTTCTTTATTGGATGTGCCTGATTATTATTTTTTGTTTTTGTTTGTGCTTACCTTCCGACGTTCCGAGGTCGACAGAGTTTTTTGTATGTTGCTCTCGTTGGCATTATCAACATTGGGTTCTATGACATGAAATAAATTGGTAATTATTTGGTTAATAAAAGATAATTGCAGATAGATTTCAATGACTTACTTTTAATTTCAATTTCCACAATCAAATCTGGTTTGTTTTGTGTTGGAGTAGCCGCTGGCGCAACTGGTGCTGGCGCCACGAAAGTGTCTCCTCCATTATCAGCTGCACCTGCGGTTGAAATGTGATGTATATTTTCTTGTGATCCTGGCGCTACTGGCACAGCGAAGACTTTGTCGAACGAAACATCGCCCGAATTGCTTGAGAATGGCTTTGGTCCAAGGCGTGGCTGGATTAAGCAAAAGTGTAAAGCATTATTAATAAAATAAACTCATGCTTTGTACCACATTAATGTGATTTAGCTGGGAAATGTGTGATGTTTAGATGAAAGATGAAAATAAATAAATAAAAATATATTTAAAGGAAAATTAGTGGACATTATGGAACTGACAAATATAAAACAAAAAGTGGAGGAAATAAGACAACGTGACGACCATAAATTTTAAAACGAAACAGCGAAAAAACAAACAATAATAACAACGCTGGTGCAATTAAATGAACAACAACAACAAAGGATGTGCAACAAAGACACGAATCATAATTGCACAACTGAAAAATCAAATAGAAAAAGGAAGAGGATATACCGGGTTCAAAAGTACAAATTTCTTCCAGTTGAAGTGCAGATCAGCTTCAGTTAAATATGCAGATTTCAAATTTTACTCTTAAAACTCACTAAGCAGCTAATCATTTTACTGGCTTCTTCAGCGGTGATGGTTTGATGGAAAAAAATGCAAACTTGTATTTACCAGAGCTCTCGATTTAGTTCGCACATTTTCGAATAGCCCGGGAGTATGAGCAACGAGTAGTCGTATACCTGTTTCATGCTCATTACTCGAAAGTTTTCAATCGAGTGAACTCGAGTATATCAAACTTTTCTGAACGTGAGTTCGAGTATGTCGAATTTTTGCAAGCAATTTGAATGATATGTGTTTTGATTATTTAGATAACTTTTTTTAAGTTTTACAAATTATTCAAATACAGTTCTAAAATCATTGGAAAGCTTAAGAAATGCTGATAAAAAAATTAACAATTTTGTTTAAATTGTTCAAAGGCTCGATATTTTCGAACACAAATTTGAGCAGTTGTAGAATGAACGAGTTTCGAGCGAGTACAGAGCTACTTGCACTGCTCGATACACGGCTATCTAGAGCTCTAGTATATAAATACCTACTTGGCATTCCTATGAACGTTATGCGTGCATTAGGATGGCCCAAAAAAATGTAGTTTTCTTAATGCCACCTCCTAAATTTGTTATATAGCCATTAAGGCAACTGTTTTAAAATTTGTTCTTTTTTTAACATTTACTAGTGTTGCTAACGCTTTGAAAATTACCATTTTATTCCCATGGGGAAAATGCCATTTTTCGTAATTTTAGTGTACAATGTTTATAGATTGATGTTATTTAATCTCATCTTTTAATTTCCCTTCAAAAATGCCTAAAAAAAAAAACCTTATGAAAAAATTTTAAAAACCCTAAAAATTAAAGAAAATTGTTATTTTTGGTAGCAAAACTTATTCGGAAAAGCACACCTTTTAACTCACTTTATCTTTCTTTTCTTGTTTTTTGCTAACAAAATTAGTTAATTTTAACATAATTTACTTTTCTTTTTTTTTTGTAGCAAAATTTATTTGGAAAAACACCCCTTTTAATCCACTTTTACTAAAATCATGTAAAAATTACTTTTCTGTTAATAAATGCCATCAAAATCGGAATAAAATTGTTAACTAATGGAGGCTGTAACTCTAATCAACCAATAACTGGACTCTAAGAGTACTAATTGAGCGTTCCGACGACAGTCGGTTGTACGTAATCGGCACGACCCAGATTTATACCCGGCCAAGGACTGTCACTTCAGCAGCACTGTGCTACTTCAACACTATACTACTACTACAGCAACAACAACAACAGTACTAACCGAGCAAACGAACTATTCCTTTATGTAAAAAGCCCTTGCCAGTATTTTGTTCAACTATTAAGATTGTGTTAAATTGCAGCAAAGTCTGTTTTTGTTTATCATTAACCCCTCCCCCTGCCGTGCTTTAACGAGTCCGACTCATGATGAAAATTTTGGCCTAAACATGAATAGCCAGGCTCGTGAATAGATCGTCGAGCCAAACGTAAATATGACGAGCCGATTTCGTTTGCAGGTAGTCGGATCAAACATAAACATCACGAGCCTGGGTCGAGATTGAAAGTTAGTTTGTCTGATCCGTTTACCACGCGTTGATGCGTAACACTCTGAGTCTCGTCGAGCTAAATTGCTTGGCAAGGGGTTAATTTGCCTAGCAAATCGCTGTGCGGTCAATCTTTTCTTATGTAAAGCAATAAAATAATGAACGGTAGTTAGCTGCACTAAATCGATGTGCGCCAACAGGCCTTACGAGTTATCGAGCTCAAATAAATTAACCCACAAAAGAGCACACTCCGAAGTTCAGGTATAACTTCCGTTATATTATTTTCCCCACGAATGAACATTTTTTTATCGCCAGTTGAGAAAAGGGCCTAAAACTCCCCTTTTTTAATAAAATTATGAATTACCTTGTTATAGATTTGGTATGGCGTTTGTCTTAGCTTGAAGGCCAAGAGGCGAATTACATAAAAACACAACAAAAAAAAACTGTTACCTGCTCAAAAGGTTTCTAGCCGTTCACCTTTTATTTTGAACTCCTTCCATTTTTTTTTTTTAAATATCTTCGAATTATTTTAAAACACTACTTCGGTCAATTAAACATTAACGAACCCATTACTTCTACAACAACCCTTTTGGCATTCAAATTTACTAGTATGCTAATTCGACTTACAAATCTGCGTTAGTCGCCTACTTTTTTCTGCACTTCAATCTGGCCTAGCTAGTGACGCATCATTATCATATTTCTTTTATACAAGCAAACCCCTGCACACCTTGTAAGCGGACGCCGCGGTAGTGCGCGGGCGTGGACGTGGCATGACCTCATCGCCACCAGCACCACTTGCAAATGCAGCTGTGGTAGCCGCATCCCCCAATGAATTATTTCGGGATGTGCGAGGCATTGGTCTGGGCGGTGAGGTCACACCGCTGCCAACGCTACCGCTGCTGCCTTCACGCTCACGCTGTTGTTGTTGCGGTGGCGATGACAAATCGGTTGTAGCGTCTTCGCTGCTGCCTGTCGACTCATCCGCCGGCGATTCACGGCTAAAGCGTCGTGTCAATTCCAACTCTTTAAAATCCTTCTCTGAATCAGTTTTATATTTGTTGTCAAATTTGCGTATGAGTTCAGATTTAGTAAATCCGGCACCACCAACCTCTTCGGCTTTCTCCGATTCGCTAATGCTGTGTGCGTGCAAAAGCGCTTTGACGCTGCCATCTTTTTCATTTCCTATGCTTGTTTTCATTTGAAAGTGGTTTTTCCCATTGCCGTTGCGTTGTTGCAACAAATTACCAGATTCCATTGCATTACTTGGCGATTTTAGGGGTGGTGTTTTGTTGGACACTTTTTTATTTTCAATATTTTTAATTAAATCATTCAAATTACCACGATGTACCTAATGGTGTCCGCGGTGGTGGTTCAATGTATCAGTTAAGGTTAATATTTGTAGAAAGAAATAGAGATTGGAAACAAGACAAAAAATGAGTACGAATAGTGGATACAAAAACAGTTGAATGCATAGTGGAAAATTGAATTTGTGTATGTTTGTAAGCGAATCATGACCAATGACGTTGATGGAGTACGCATTTTCACAGGCTTTATTTACTTACAATTATTGGTGTGTCGCCTAACTCACGCTTCGCCGGATCCAAGCTCATTTTTGGCACCGGCAAGTTGGTACCATGCAGCCATTCGCTAGCGGTTAATTCGGTCTTATAACCTGTTGTTTCGGGATACAGATCGCTATGGAAGTCACGATAAGTCTGGAAATACAAAAGGTAAGAGAAATTTAGTAACATTTTAGGAGATACTTCCTCGCACGCGTTACATACCTTACGTGGCACCTGATACATAATGGGTATGACCATGTTGGAAGTTAGTTGCAGCACTCGATTCACCTCGCCTTCCATTACTTTGAGCGCGCGTTTTGGCACCAAGCAAGCACCTTTTGTTTGTTCGCCTGTGTGACGCAAACCTTCCGTCAGATAGGGATCCTTGTCGCTCACTTCCAAGTAATTGATGGTTGTGTCTCCTTTTCCTGCAAGGAATAACATGTTTGTGTCTGGATCGAAGAGCGGCATTAGGATGCCCGTCGAGCAGTCAAGCTCCAAAGTCTTTTCCGGCACCGCGAAATTACGCAAATCACGAATGATCACTTGACGCAAACGGGCCGCATCAAACCCAGTGGTTAGAATACGCGTTTGGTTGCCCAACCACACGACACGCGAGTCTTTGATGCTTTGATGTGATTCAGCAATCATTTGAATGGGCGCATCACCAGCGCGGGGATCCAATATGCGCACATTTTTATCTTTACAACTTGTAGCCAAAGTTGTGCCATCCTGTTTCCAGCTAACTGACTGTATGACCTCGGGATGCTCGTTGTTAGCTGCAAAACAAATGCCCATTAGTTACAAAAAACACACACACAATTCGTGCATTTCACTTTTCGCACTCACAGAAAATTTCATTTTGTGTTGTTATGTCGAAGAGCGTCACACAACCGACAGCGGTGGAGTGCAGCAGGCCATCGGCAGTGGGATGAAAACCAACTGTCTCTACACGGCGCTGTTTGTGTGAAAAAACACATTCAGGATCTGAAAGCGATGCCTCAAGGCCTTTTTCGGGTATGTGCCAAATCTTGACGAGACAATCTTGGGACGCTGTTGCCAAGAGACCATCATGAAATGGTGAAAACTCCAAATCAGTCACCGTATCTGTGTGGCCATGCAGCAACGGCATTGTTTTACTCTTGCGCCCACAATCGTCTAGTGGCAAAACTGCAACACTCGAACCCGTATGCTCCCAATTAAATGCCATAAAAGCGGCGGATGCGACAATATTATTGCCGAAAGTCTGGTAGGAGCCGACACAAATGTCGCGAATGCATGCCTCCGGCTTTGGGACGATTGGTGCGGCATTCTTGTATTTCGATGCTTTGAAGCGCCACGCCATAATGATGAAATCTTATGCAGTCAATGGATGGATGGCCTTGACTTCTTTTATATATTATAGCTGTAAGATAAAGGTGAAATTCGTTATTAAAAGTTTATATTGATAATGCTTCCTGTGTATTTGTTTATCATGGACCTTAAGAACAATCGAATCTCTATAATATAATTTTTGGTGTCAGGCTAGGTTTTTTTTTATTAAATGTTTATTAATTTGTTAATTCGCAGTTCATTTTGACGATCTGAAGCATCTAATATCGGTAAATGGAAACCATGCGGATGGACTATTTCAAAACGCAGAACTAATGAACTCCACCCGGTATCGCTATGGATCAAAACGGTCTAAGCGTGACTGCAAGTCAACCACTTTAACCTAACCTTACCTAACCGATATAACTAACGGGATACCTATTTTAAGTCAAAGATATCCCAGAAATTCTAAAATAAGCAAAGAATGAATAAAAATTATATAACAAAACTACCAACAAGAGTCGATGGTGTGGCTTTTTAAAAACAAAATATGTAATATCTAATAGCGGTCGCCCCTCGGCAGGCAATTACAAGTGTATTTTTGCCATGACAAATCTCCACATAAAAAATATCTGCCGTTCGGAGTCGGCTTGAAACTGTAGGTCTCTCCATTTGTGGGAGACCAAGACGCACGCCACAAAGAAGAAGAAAAGAGAAGCTCGCCCAAACACCCAGAAAGGGTGTAAGCGCCAATTATATTTATATATAGGTCAGCTGCTTAGCACGAAGCCTTCTTTTTCTCATCTCTCGTTTCTGCAAACAGATCATCATAGCCATAGCCTTCCTTCACATTAGGTTTTTTTTTTTGTATTGCCAAAAAATATTAAACATCGAATAGCTTTCTAAACTGGTTCACCGGTTACGTGTTCATGCCATTACTAAGTCAGTTAGAAGATGAAGGTCCATGTTCTATCCGAACCCCGTGGAAGAATAATGAAAAATGACCAGAATTGTTGTCGCCTCTTCACCAAGGCCAGGGGCCAGCTCATTCGTCATCGCCTGTCAAGGCTTCAAGCCAAATAAATCATCCATGTGTTAGATCCAACTAGGAATTCAAATAGGCTCTTACAAATATGCAAAAAAGAATACTGACAATTCTTCAAATTGGAGCCAAATTGAAATTAAAATTCATAATTTTTTGTTCTAAATTCATTGCTGTTGTTGCAACAGCATAAACGGCAATAGTGACAGTCCATGGACGAATATAAATCCGGGTCGTTCCGGTAACGTAGAACCGACTGCTCTTCAAAAAGAAGAATAAGTAAAGTGTGTTTTTTTAAGATGAACACGCACGACAGGCAATGGAAAATTTCTGAGTGCATTTCTGCCGTAAAACAGGTTGTCATAAAATCTGTTTGGGGTGGAATGTGTTACAATATTGTCAACTCCTTTAAAAGTTGCCTTGTAAACATCAACTTTCTCTCTTTTCTTTTTCTTTAGCGGAAAAAAGTGGGGTTCCACAGTTAAGCCTAGCCTATTCAAGGTTGAGAGAATACAGAAGGTTGCGCATTCCGCGGAACTCTACTTGCCTGTCAAGCTGACGTAAACGTAAAGATTTTTTTAAAGCTTTTTTCTTGTTATAAACAATATAATATAGGGTTTTTCAATAACAGGTGTTATTTAGATTAGATTAGAGATTATTAACAATTTTTTATGGCCGGAATTGGATGGTATTGATCTGGGCAACGTTTATTTTCAACAAGACGGCGTTACGTGTCACACAAGCAACGAAACCATTGATCTTTTACGGGAAAAGTTTCCGGGCCATGTTATCTCTCGAAGAGGTGATCACAATTGGCCACCGAGATCTTGTGATTTAACACCTTGTGACTTTTTTCTTTGGAGCCACGTGAAAGAGAAGGTCTACAGGTACGCCTACAGCCCAGGGAGGACATAGGGGACATAGGGCAGCCACTTTGCAATTCGGTTATGGAAAATTTCATGGAAAGGATATTGTCCTGCAAGCGTGGCCGTGGTGGTCATTTGCCTGATGTTATTTTCCACTATTAACGGCATACCTTCCTCTTTATAATGAAATCATTTATACTAAATAGCATTTTTCTATGAATATCAAAATAACACCTCTTATTAGATAACCCTATATATTTAAGATTGTCTGGCAAGAGTCACACAGACGGCGGGTTACAGATTTAAAAAAGAAAGGAAGTGCTAAATTCCATCCAAACCGAACTTTTATATTCACGGAAATTGAAATAAAATTTAATTTGGACTGGCTGTTTTTTATAATCAGACAAACTCACGGACGGACGAAAATTAGTTTTTAGATATAAAAAAAGGGCGTGGTTTTATAGGATCTCCAAAAATGTACATTGGATAAAAATGAGGCGAGGAGAACTACGACTTTAAATTTGAGCGAATTTTATTAAGTAACCGGTATATACACATATTTACCCAAAAGTGGGCGTGGTACTGTGGTACATGCAACGAATTTATTGTTTTGGGTCCATCATTTGTAGAAAATTTGAGTAACTTTGCTTTATTTATAGCAGATATCACGTTTTTGTTTCTCTTTTAAAAATTACCGTTATATGGGTAATGGGCAGGGTTATTGAAGGATTTGGCCAATTTTCAATCCCAATCTACCTTTGACATAAAATAATGTGCACCAAGTTTCATTGGAATATAGAAATTTTTGTTTGCGTTATGATGGATGGGCGGAGGGACATACATACATACATGGCTAGATCGACGCCTCTCATCATTCTGAGCATCCTTTCAGCCATTACATTCAACCGTTAAGTACACAAAATTATAAGGGTGCATTGGTGGATATAAACAGTTACGCCCGTGGCCGAAAATTTCCATTTAGTTGGTTATTATTTGCAGTTTCAATGAAAAGTTTTTTTCTTTATTTAATTGATTTTAACAGTACAAAAAATTATTAAAATTTATAAACCACCACCTTTATATTATTTTGCTTATATATTATTTTGAGAGTATCTTTGACACACGGGCTTTTATTAGGAAATAATGGCAAGGCAATTCAATAATCCACCAGAAGTTTCGGCCATTTTCGCTTAAGGGGGGCAGATCCCAGCACCTTCAAATTTTCCATTTTTTGTTTTTTGCTTTAAAAATTCATTTACAATCTAAATAATATCTTTTCAATGTTTTAAACTTAATAGAAAGTCTAAAAAGTTTTTATAAAGTCAGTGAAGTGATAAGCGTCGAACGAAAACTTTAATCGTGTTTTTCACGAAATACGTTTTTTCCCGCGCTGTCGAATATAAGTCAAAAAGTAATCAATATATCAACTCAAAATTTTACAGGGACATTCTCTCACACATTGGCCTTTGCATGTACCGCAAATGTTATGTTAATTATCACTAAAAATATTGTTTTCATCAATTTGTATATAAAAAGAAGTGTAATTTTTTTTTCTTTTTCACTTTAAATTTTAATTTTTCTTTTTTCCCCCGTTAAAAAAGGTAAGGGCAAAGCGGACTAGCTTATTTTAATGAAAGTTTTTTGTCTGATTTCAGTTGAGGCGCTACATTCCACGGCGCAAATTAAAGGAGCCACGTTTGAGCAGACATTTTTTTTATTTAAAAAAATGTTGTATATTCATTTCAGCATGAGTATTAATAAGTAATTTATTTTAAGATAATAAATACTCTGAGCTTTTTTGCAAAAAATGATTGAAAAAGTCGTTGTCGGGAGGAGTTGCTCCTCTTTAGTGGGACTACACTGACTCACCTCTAATTGCCAGTAATGAAACCTTACGAATTAACAAAAAATATTATGCGGTAGGGGTTAGCTACATAAGAATAGCTTCTAATATTTATTCTTTATTTTTTTATTTTTTTTTATTACCTTTTTATTACTTTTTTTTATTAGTATTTTTTTAATTTTTTTTTTAATATAATTTTTTTTAATATAATTTTTTTAATATAATTTTTTTTATATTATTTTTTTTATATTATTTTTTTATAAATTTTTTTTTATATTATTTTTTTATAAATTTTTTTATATTATTTTTTTATAAATTTTTTTTATATTATTTTTTTTATATTGTATTATTATTTTTTATATTATTTTTTTATTATTATTTATTTGTTATTATTTACTTTTTTTTATTATTTATGATTATTATTTTTATTTATTTTATTTTTACCATTTACTTATATTTTTCTATTATTTATTCATAAACAGAGGCATATTGGGATCTACCGTTTTTATTGACAAAGCGAATCGCTGTAACATATCACTGTGGAACAAATTCAGGTTAGCAAAAATTAGGTCCATTCTGAGAGTGGCGGGTGAAAATAGAGGCGAAATTAGAAGACCCGTATCGCGCCGTTTTTTTATGTTAGTTCGAATTTTTTTTTAATCGGCCTTCGAAGTTTGCAGTCAAATGCCGATTTTCAGTATATTGTTTCATAAGTACCACAAAAATTTTCGAAATCAATTTTTTCAAAAATTGTAATTGTTGCACAGGTCTCTAGCAATAATTTGGCTTTTACAGATTGAAAAAATATCAATTAGTCGACGAGTTATAGCCAAAAAACCATATAAACAATTTTGCTCCGATTTCGTGCATATAACCTTGTAATGAAGGTGCACCAACCATTTTCATTAACCTCGCTAAGGGAGTCCACTTCAATAATTCATAAATCTACCACGAATTGCAGACGTGTGCAGAACAAATGAAATATTTTTGCATTCCGCTGCATGCATGTTGGGAAAAACAAGTTAAGAGGAAATAAATTTTCTTAATACATTTTTATCTTCATAAAAAGTCATTACAAGTTTTTGTGCTGAACCAATCAGCTAGAGTTTTGAACTCATTCAGTTTATGGTAACTTAGCTCTTCCATCTGCTCAGCTTTACACTTAAATTTTATAGGTGAGTTTAGTTACTCATACAATTTCTGAAATAATTACCAATTAAAATAATTTCGCTATTCACTCGTTCAACTCAGGGCAATTACCGATCGTCACTAAACCCAAACCGCATTGCACACGCAGCCTAACAACCAACGTACGTTAAACACCATGCAGATAAAAAAATATAATTGCTGCAACTAGCAGCAAGTGAAATAAAATGTCAATTAAAATAAGCAACTGAATTTTAAATAAAAATTCCGCTTCGTGTGTAGGTGGATGCAGGGCGCCACACGCAACATATGCGTACGCGTCAGACGCCTTACAACAAATGTTGGGTATTTTGTTGTTGTTTTTTTTTTTTTTTTTTAGTTTCAGAAACTCTCTCACAACAGCAGTCTGAGCAAGCAGCCTAGTCGCCGGTGCAAAGAAAAGGAGAAAGCAACAACGAAAAACAAACAACACACGGCCAACAAGCAATACAGGATAACCTCCTCAGCAAATATGTACCTATGTACATATGTGGTATAGCTGTAATAACCAAATATGGATACCATCGCCGCATAAATAATGCCACCACTAGAGTTAGTTGTGGCGGGGGTTGGTTCCTCGCTGCTTGCAGTTACTCAATCTTCAGTGTTTATTTTGGTATATATTTAAGTGCTGCTGGACAAGTGTGAATTATGCCACCACTGCCATTGCTGAGCAGCAAGTAGAAAGAGAGGCAATGTGAACAACGAGTACCAACACTACACCACTACCACCACCACCATCCAAAATGCAACGGAAAACACCAAGTTTCCACCCAAGTGAGCCAAATAGTAGATGCCGAGTGGCGTAAAATTAGATACACAAAGTATTTACTGAGCTCTACTACATACATACATGCATATCCACATGCATGCAAGCGTTTTCGCTGCCACCACCAACTAGCCTAGCCGAATACCGAAGCGCCAGCAATAGCAAATAGCACACACTCTCAAGTCACCACCGCCACTACCAGATCTTCATTTATTAAATTTATTTGTTATTGTTATTCTGCTGTTCGCGACTTGCTAACCGACAATAAAAGGAGCGCGCGAATAAAAGCAAAAAAGGAAGCAGCTGTCTCATCGACTGTAATGAAGACTGGATATGTTTAATAAAAAAAAGATAATCAGGAAACATGAAGTTTCTAGCCTAAATATTAAAGACTATTACACTTCGTAACAAAATTATAAAAACACAATTTATTTATTAAATATTTATTTATAATTTTTTTAAATTTTTTTTATTTTTTATTTATAATTTTTTCAATTATTTATTTATAAATTTTTTCAATTATTTATTTAATATTTATTTATAATTTTTTTCAATTTTTTTTTATTTTTTATTTATAATTTTTTCAATTATTTATTTAATTTTTATTTATAACTTTTTTCAATTATTTATTTTATTTAATATTTATTTATAATTTTTTCAATTATTTATTTAATATTTATTTATACATTTTTTCATATATATATATTTTTTTATTTATTTATTTCATTCTATAAGATTTATTGTACCAGATTTATAAAAATTTGTCAAATTTTCGTCAAAATGTCAAGCTTTTCAATCAAAATTCGGGTACGCATTCAATTTTAGTACACATAGTGCAAGTTTGAAGCCGCTCAAAATTTTCAATGACTTTTGATAATCTTACCCCTCGCCGTTTCCTATTTTCTCCGTATACAAAAAAAAAAGTTTGTGCATTCGTCATATGGAGAAAATGCGCAACTCCGTCAAGGGAAAAAGTATATATTGTAAAATCAAAGAGAAATTTTAGCTACACCAAACAATAATTTTTATTATAAAGGGGTTTCCAATAAAAGGAGTTATTTTGAATAGGATTGCGCTATCGAGAGATGATGAACGATTTTTTATGGCCGGAATTGGATGGTATTGATCTGGACAACGTTTATTTTCAACAAGACGGCGCTACCTGCCACACAAGCAACGAAACCATTGATCTTTTACGGGAAAAGTTTCCGGACCATGTTAGCTCTCGAAAAGATGATTGCAATTGGCCACCGAGATCTTGTGATTTAACACCTTTTGACCTTTTTCTTTGGGGCCACGTGGAAGAGAAGGTCCACACCAACAGCTCAGTGTCGATTCAAGACCTCAAAAATGGAATTCGTGAGGTTATCGAGGACATAGGACAGCCACTTTGCAATTCGGTTATGGAAAATTTCATGAAAAGGATATTGTCCTGTAAGCGTGGTCGTGGTGGTCATTTGCCTGATGTTATTTTCCACTATTAACGGCATACCTTCCTCTTTATAATGAAATAAACATCCGATCATTTACCTATATTAAAAAATAGCATTTTTCTTTGAATATCAAAATAAACACCTCTTATTGGAAAATCCTTTACTAAAATTTAGTAAAAAATTTTAAAAATCCTCAAAAATATATAAAAAACGGGGGGAAGAAAAATTAAATTAAAGAAAAGATAAATAAAAAAGATAAATTAAAAAAAAAGATAAATTTAAAAAAATATATATAAGTATAATATAATAAAAAAAAAAATAATAAAAAAAAAAAAAATTAATTAAATAAAAATTATTATACAATAATAAAATTAAAAACTAGTAAAATAAAATAAAAACATATAAAAATACCCAATATTTTTTGTTTTCATTCTGATTAAAAATTTGTTTTAATTCTGATTAAAAATTTGAAATTTGTCGAATTTTTTTAAACCTTGTACAAGGTTTGAAACTTAGGTTATTTTGGTCTGGGTTATAGAATGACCTACATATATCACCTATAAAAAAAATTGAAACTAAAAAAAAATTTAAATTAAAAATAAATAAATAATATTCTCAATATATGGTGCTTTCAAAATTTCTTAACAATGTATACGTAAGTATAAGTAAGCGCTTTATTTCAGTTAGCTATACCTATAACACAAGGGCGGCCGTCGTAGCCGAATGGATGGATTGGTGCGAGCCTGCCATTCGGGTAGGTTCGAATCTTCGTACGTGTAATACCAAAATGATAAAAAAAAATTTTCTGATAGCGGTCGCCCCTCGGTAGGCTAATGGCAAACCTCCGTGTGTATTTCTGCCATGAAAAAACTCATCATAAAACCATTTGCCGTTCGCGGTCGGCTTAAAACTGTAGGTCCCTCCATTTGTGGAACAACATCAAAACGCACACCACAAATAGGAGGAAAGGATCGGCCAAACACCCAACAGAAGTGTTATTTGTATGACATAAGTTGCATTCGTTTGCTTTTGCAGCAGCGAAATTCTGGCGAATTGGCAACTGATCTCCCCCAAAGAGAAAAATATTCAAAATAGTAAACGAACAGAAAACCAGTAAAAACGTGCATTTATATGGTCAGATGATATTAAATTAAAAGTGAAATAAAAAAAAAATGGAAAACTTAGAAAACGTGAACATAGCGTGTTGTTCAGGCGCATTCCGCAGAGTCCAAAGGAAATGTACTTACTTCTATATCTAAATTCTTTATACCTTTTTACGTTTTCCAAAGCTAAATCAAAAATTTCTGATTTTTATAAATTGCAGCCAGCTGCTTTTGATCAGCTATTTTTCTTGCTAAGAAAAAGCTGTAAACATTTTTGCAAGATAAATTTTCAGCTCTCATATTGTTACGCTCTCGTTTGTTGTATGTGTACGCGAACGCCAAAATGATCAAAAACTTAGGCACATTATTTGGCCTATAGTGAACTAAGCTTAACGATTTTCATACTATGTTTCGATGTAAACTAAAAAGCACCATGTGAATCTTTCCTAACCTTTAAGCAGAACAGCGATTTTGATTACTAAATATTACTAATAAAGAAAATTTTAGTTAGTAAAAATTACTGGGTAGGATGAAATGAGATGGCTTGTATTGAACTAAATGCTCGTTAAAGTGCAAAATGTTGAGTGTTTCATGTATCAATGAGAAGAACTTCACACATCATCCATTCCCATTTAAGCAGAGAGACGGAATACCTTCACCATCAACCAAATCATATTATTAATCATTTCAGTACGGGAGTAGTTACAGATGCGTTTTCTCGTTCCCTTCTGGGTATTCGGAGTGTCGTGACAAAATGAATACACCAGTTCATTTTAATAAGAGGTCTAAAAAACAATAAAAAACAAGCGCAGGTTGGCCATCAACTATATACAAAATGTCAAAATCCAGGGGGATTCGCATGCACAATTATTATTATTGCTGCTTCTGCTGCTGTTGACTTGCAGGCAGGCTCGCAACAGCTCGGTGCAATATCGGTTACGCTTTGTTGCATACCACAACGGAAGTTCAAAAATGAAGAAAATACATAAAAGCACAATAAAAAAGCATATAAAAAAATTTAACAGAAGCAAAAAAAAAAAACAACAACAACATATAGTATGCATAAAACCAACTGCCAAGGCAGCAGCAGCAGTAACAGCAACGGCCGCACTGCAACCAACAGGAAAGCAACAGCAAAACAAAAAATGTGGTGAAAAACATGTCAACTGTCTTCTGCTCCATTGATTGCATTTCTGCTGCTACTTTCGCAAGTAGGACTTTAGTTGCAAGTGCACTGCAAAAGTATATGTACGGTAGTACAGTGAGATTTCGGAATACTTATATTGGGTGTCCAATTTGGTTCGACTAGTTAAATTTAGCACCAATTTTGTTTATCGATTTTGGTAGTGGTTTACACTAAATAATTTTTGGAGTGAAACTTCTTAGGCGTCGATGGCGAGAATGGAGAGTAAATTTTCAAGGCCATGCAACGTTTTGGGCAATTTCGTTCCGCGAGAGAGAAAAAAGATATGACGTAGAAGAAAAAAAAGAGAGAGAGCAATACCTTATATATTTCTCAGATACACTTTAGGCTATTTTTCCTGAGTTTTTCCTTGTGGTTGCTAATTTCTAGTGAGAGATAACACTGCCGACTTTTTGGCACTTGTTTGTTGGTGTAAACTTGTAGGAAATATATTTTTGGTGCCTACTCTTTGGTGTTATACTTCCTTGGTGCCTACTGTTTGGGGCGTTTTTTAGGGTAAAAAAAATCGAGTTTGGTTTATTTGAGAACATGAATGTACATAATCTCAAGAATGTTGTGTCCAAATTTTAAGTCAATCGGTGCAAAACTCACAAAGTTAGAGCATTATAACCGTTGGCCGCTACGATTCGGCTACCTGCTATGGTCGAACTTTAAATCGATTTTCTAGAAAACGACGTTTTTCAATTCGGTGGACACTTTTTCTCTGAATCTACTCGACCGATCTTTCATAATTACCGAGGTAACCCTGGGAGGTTTTTTTTCAATTTTTATTTATTTTACAATAAACAATATTATGCGATTTATCGTCTAAAAATCGCACTTCCACTTCAAATGTTAAAAAAAAATTGAAATTTTTTTTTTTTTTTAATAAAAACTCGACAGGGTTACCTCGGACAATTGATTACCTAATGAAAACTCTTTGATTTTTTGATTTCAGATGATCCAATGCTGAGAAAAACTGTCCACGGCAAATTGCCTTTTTTTCGAGACGTCTGCGTAGATCTGCTGTCAACGGCTCAATTTTGAATATTTTCTTGTGAAAATTTTTGAAAATATTTTTGAAATGTGAGTTTACAGTATACTAATTGGATAAATAAATGTACATGAATTATCTTTCCAAAAAAAATTCATAAATAAGTGCATATTTTTAGTGGAATTAACCCAACCCATTTTACGTATGTGCACCACTAAGATTTTGACCGCAGCTGTACATGTAGAGAAAAAGAAAACAGAAAACATTGTCAGATCAAAAATAAAATTTGTAAAACTCAAATTTCGTAGTGTGCTTCTTGATGTTTTCCACAAATGGAGGGCTTACAGTTTTACGCCGCCTCCGAACGGCAGAAGTTTTTTCATGGCAAAAATATACTCGAACGTGCCGAAGAGCGACCACCATTAGAAAAAACGTTTTCTATCAATTGGTGTTAAGCGCTCGGATTTCCACACCAGTGCACTTCCGAATGATAGTCACGCACCAAGCCATGGTGAATTACATGGAGAAGTACAGGCGCCGATAATTGAAGAAAATTCCTGAACTAACAGACAAGCCGCACTATGTCAAAATATTGTTGTTGTTGTAGCAGCATACAAATTTCCCATACATGTACGGGAATGCTGCTGGAGTGACTGTGCTGGGCCGAATATAATTGCGGGTCGTTCTGGTAACGTAGAACCGACTGCCGTGGGATCGAGTCCTCCAAAATGTAGTCGGAAGATTCGACAAAAGTACCACCTTAACGCAAAAGGGCAAAAGCGCACAATGCGACCTTTTATCGGATATTTTGTTCCATATATTTATAACCTCCAAGTCAACCTCAAATAAGCGGTCTTAATAAGACACCCTAGAAGAGTGTGCGTTTAAATATGCAGGACTTGCTTTATGTCTCATTATTACAGAAACAGATTTAATAATTTGCATACAAATGTCCTTTACATTCATTCCATCAAGGAATATTGGAAATATCGAAAAGTTGTTAAGTCAGTGTGCAGAATTTGTCATTTAGCCTAAAAATTGTTCAAGCTCGAATCTGTAACAATCCATAGCAGGGGCGCACTGATAATCATCACAATAATCATTCATAAAACAACTGCACGAGCAGAAATTCATGTTTGCACAAAAAAATTGGCTCATTCTTACTTAGAGCTGGCAACAGTCAATGGAGAACCGATATCTGTGTATGTTAGTACATTTGGTGTTACCGCAAATGCATTTCCTATGCTACTTTCCGGCTCTCTCGAAAACTAAACCATGCTGCCTGGTTGCTCTCAGCCTTGAAAGGCTAGAATCTATCCCTGAACTGGAGCTTGAGCGGCTCCCAAAATTCGCGAACAGGACGCGCATCTTGAGTAATGCATTTTTTCGCTAAATAGGACTCTGATATCGTATCGCTTTGGACCAAAATGGTCTCTGTGCGGCTTTGGCCAGCCAGTATAACCTAAAATTAAACCTACCCCAAACGCATAAAAAAGCTATGGAAAACTTCTGGCCTCAACAACAACTCTTTTATAGGGATTTTTAAAGATCTCAAAGGCAAGATTCGAGACAAAATCGCAGTCGTTTCCACAACAGTCGGTTCTATGTTACCGAAACAACTCGGATTTATATCCGGCCAAGGACTGTCACTCCAGCAGCATTCCCCGTATGTAAGTATGGGGAATGTTTATGCTGCTACAACAACAAAATGGCAGTCATATCGCCAGTGAAGCTGGCAAATGTAATGGAAAATGTCAGTAGCATTTGGTATGTTAATTTTTTAGGCACTCTCTTCATTCGGCTGCCACAGACGAATGGGTTAGTAGTGTGGGACTACCATTCCGAAGTGCGTATATTCTAATTTCCGTGCATGAAACGCCAAAATGATAGAAAGTTGTTTTCTAATAACGGTCGCCCCTCGGCAGGTAATGACATACCTCCAAGTGTATTTTTCCTCACAAACCATTTACCTTTCGGATATGGCTGGATGCAGCTTAAAACTGTAGGTCCCTCAATTTGTGGAACAACGCACACCACAAATAGAAGGAGGAGCTCTACCAAACACGGGAGTGTAAGCGTCAATTAAAGTAATAGGACTATGAATAAGTTCGTGCGGTTTTTTTCGAAATTTGAAACTTTATTGACGTAAAATGGTTACAAATTTAATATTCAAAATATTGTAAATCGCTTACTACTACTTTTTCCCATCTTTCTGGCAATTCACGGATTCCCTTTGTGAAAAATTCGGTCGGTTTTGCCGCAATCCACGAATCGATCCATTTTTTGACTTCATCGTAATTACGGAAGTGCTGGTCAGCCAGGCCATGTTGCATCGATCGGAAGAGATAGTAATCGGATGGCGGAAGGTCTGGACTATACGGCGGGTGGGGTAGGACATCCCATTTGAGCGTTTCTAAGTATGTTTTGACCACTTGTGCAACATGTGGCCGAGCATTGTCATGTTGCAAAATAACTTTGTCGTGTCTATCGGCGTATTGCGGCCGTTTTTCTCGCAGTGCTCGGCTCAAACGCATCAATTGTCGTCGGTAGACATCCCCCGTAATCGTTTCATTCGGTTTCAGTAGCTCATAATACAGAACACCCAGCTGGTCCCACCAGATACACAGCATAACCTTCAGGCCATGAATATTCTGCGCCGACGTCGATGTTGAAGCATGGCCAGGGTATCCATACGTTGCCCGACGTTTTGGATTGTCGTAATGGACCCACTTTTCATCGCCAGTCACAATTCGATGCAAAAAACCCTTTCTTTTGTGCCGTTGAAGCAGTTGTTCGCATGCCATAAAACGGCGTTCAACGTCTCTTGGCTTCAATTCATACGGCACCCAATGGCCTACCTTTCGGATCATTCCCATGGCTTTTAAACGTTTGGAAATGGTTGATTGATCAACTCCCAAAGTTTTTGCAACCTCTTCTTGCGTTTGAGCCGGATCTTGATCGAGCAATTCCTCCAATTCGGTATCCATGAACTTTGGCGGCGCACCCTCGCGTTCTTCGTCTTCCAAGCCAAAATCACCACTTTTAAAGCGTGCAAACCACTTCTGGCACGTTCGCTCAGATAGAGCATGCTCACCATAAACTTCCACCAAGATACGATGACTTTCGGCTGCTTTTTTCTTCATATTAAAATAATGAAGAAGAATTCCCCGCAAAAACACATTATTTGGCACGAAATTCGACATTTTCAAGTGTGGTAAAAATATTGTTGTTTACGCTTCAAATAAAAAACTTATACTGACGTTTGTGCCTTACGACAGTAGCTCTCCAATGAATGTTTGGAAATGTGGATCGATGGAATAATAATCAAGTTACGCCATCTGTTGTAAAACCGCACGAACTTATAAATAGACCTATTATATGTTGGATACTGGGTCCAGTACGAGAAAAACAAGGACTCTATCGCATCGAGATGACAGCGAGCTAGAAGACTTCAAGGAGAAAACGTTGTGCAGTTTGCCAAATCGCAGCCCACCGATGGCTAAGACACGTTTACAGAATTCCAGATGAAAGAATACCTCGCAATGTTCTAGATGCGCGCATGCTTGGTGAAATGTGAAGAGGACGGCCGCGGAAGCGGTGGTTAGACGACGTTGAGGACGATCTAAGAAGCATAGAAGTGAACAACTATCGTAGTCTGGTTATGGACCGAAATGCATGGAGAAGAATTGTGGGGAAAGTAAGACTCACAATTGGCTGTAGTACTATGAATGATGATGATGTTTGGCCGATCTCCTCCTCCTATATGTTGTGTAAACTGAAGTTGTGTGCCGCCTCAGAATGGCAGATAATTTGTTTAAAAAGGAGCTTTTTCATGGCACACTTACACTCGGAGGTTTGCCATTGCCTGCCGAGGGGCGACCGATTTTAGAAAAAACTTTCTATTAATTTATGTTCCTGTACGGAGATTCGAACCCGGGCACTACCGCATGTTAGTGCGCACCAACAAATTCGGCTACAGCGACTGCCGTTTGCTTATTACTTGGGCAACTTGGGCCCTTAAAAATATTCGGTTTGATTCGATCTTAAAAATCGATATTAGGTCATTCTCTAGTTAAAACTTCTTATCCAATCTCTGAATTTGTTGTCAGATTTACTAGTTAAAGTTGCTAAAAAGTTTTCCCCCACAGAACACAACCAAGCACCACTTGGTTCGAAAGTAAATGCCATGTTCCCGTGGAACTGATGATAGTTAGGCCACTAGTTATAAATATGTATGAATGTCATCTCAGCAAGTACTTCTCTTAAGCTGCTTTGATTTTGCAAGATTGAGCTAAAAACATCTTTGCCCTCATTTCATGAACAATGCTGCGGATCTCGCCTAGTCTTTGGTTTTTCCTAATACCTGTCCTATACGTCATTTTTGTTTGTCACATCGATTACGAGTCTTTGTTTTTCCCACTGGTTCACTTTGGCATAGTTGTTGCAGGCCAAAAGATATGCGGCACCTCCCCGGTGTAACTATTTCCTCGCCGATTACAGTAATAAGGCCGTTGCAAGGCATTCGTGCAGCAATGACACTGGAGACACCAGCATAGTCTGAGCAACTTGTTGTCGTTTGCCGCTGAAGCCACAGGCAGCAACGAGGCAAAAAAGCTGCTTGAAGTTAAACAAGCAGCCTGCAGCCTGCAGCTAAACAAAACCCACCAAACAATCGACCGAATACCACAACCGGCCACGCTACAACTACGTGCAAATATATATACATACATATATACAATATATAGATATCAGACAACAGTACAAGTAATAACAATAAAATCAGAAAAAGGAAACAGATAAAAGTTGCTTGGCGGCTTGAAGTGTTTGTTCGTTTTCCTGGCAAGTTGGTGCTTGTCGGCTGACTTGATTTCGCTATTCATGTCGCACTTGTGCCGAACAGAAAGCCAGTCAGACAGCAAACCTACATGATTTCAGGCCTTTTCCAAGGCGGCGAACGAACACAATTTACACAATTAAGCGGAGGAAAAGTTAAGAAAAAAAAAACGGAATGAAACGGAAAGAGGCGCAAAAACGGATATATTCATGGGGCATATGAAAGAAAGCTGCAGGCAATACACTCACTTGGTGTTCTCACGAAAACAGTAGGACACTGATTGAAGATTAATGCATGTATGGATGTATGTATGTATGTGGGTATGTGTGTATAGATGTAGTTATTTTTTATTTAACATAGTGCAGTCACTTTTCTATACGATTTCCTAATAGCGATAAATATGTGCTTCGCCCCATGTGCACCTGTGTGTTTGCACCTGTGCACGGCAGAATTCAGTGGCCCCCATTCTGCCATTGCCTGATTTCACATAAACTGTGCACAATAAAATATATTCCCATTTGCGCACAATAGCCTATTTATTCTTGACGAACGGTCATTGAGCGTAAGCTCTTGCTCTTCTATGCGCATTCCTTAAGTTTAAATAAAGGAGGAGGAAAAGAATTTGGATTATATTTAAACGCATAAAATATAGATAAATTATACAATATTTAGGATAGTAGTTATACTTTTTTGTTATACAAGGTGAAGTCCAAAATAAACAAAACTGACGTCATAAAAATGTTTTTGATGGCGCCATCTTTTTAATGAGTTAGTGCGTTGGAAGTTACATCCCTAGCTGACCTCCAGTGAAAGTTTGGTGACATTCGGTTCAGTGGAAGCGAAGTTATTGCGTCTAAAGTGTCCGTATGTTTGTGTCAGCGGTACAAAAATGAGTTTCGAACAAAGAGCTAATATCAAATTTTGTCTCACATGCGATATTGGCGATGGCGATGTTTGTATATCTGGTACCAGAGTTCATGAGTGGTTTACACGCATCAGAGATGGTTGAGGACATAAATGACAATGAACATACGGGCCGCCCAAAATCAGTGATTACCAAAAACTCCATCGAAATTCTTCGTATATTTATCAAAATGAACCGAAATCATCCTTGAAATTCATGGAATCGGAGTTGAATATCTCCAAAACATCGATTTATCGCATTTTAACTGATCATTTGGGCTTCCGAAAGGTCTGTGCACGTTTCATTCCGCACAAGTTAACTGAAGACCAAAAATTGCTCAAAACTCAACATTCGAAAGTCCTCATTAAAGAGGCGAGAAAAGACGAGAACTTCCTCTATAACATTGTAACTGGTAATGAAACGTGGTGTTTCCAATATGAACCCGAAACTAGGGGTCAAAGTTCCGAATGGAAGGTCCCAGATGAGCCACCACCCAAAAAATAGCCTTTGGAGAAGTCAACAATCAAGTTGATGCTCATTTGTTTTTACAATTAAGCAGAAGTTCGTGCCAACGGGCCAAACCGTCAATGCAATTTTCTGTCTTGGCATTTTGAAGTGTTTGTTGCATCGCATTGGTCGAATTCGCCCTGAATACCGCAAAGGAGGAAGATGGTGCTTATTGCACGATAATGCACCATCTCATCGATCCACTCTTGTGACTGAGTTTTTTAATAAGAAATCGCATTTTCACCATCAATCACTCCGCGCATTCACCTGATATGGCTCCCTTTGACTTCTACTTATTCGGAAAATTGCATTTGGTGATGAAAGGAAAACGTTTTGTGTCCGCAGAGGTTATCCAAAAGGCTTGTACCGACATCCTGAAGGACATTCCGGTCAATGACCTGAAACACTCTTTCGAAAAGCTTTTAGATCGCGCAAAACAGTGTATCGAAGCCAGAGGGTACTATTTTGAATAAATAAACTCGAAGTTCTCAGAACATAGCTCCTGTCATACTATTTTACCTCAGTATTGTTTATTTTGGACTTCACCTTGTATTCTTTTGCTTCTTAACTTATGAGGTAACTATACAAGCAATTTTGGCCGAGTTAAAAAAAAACGCGCCAGACGTTTCTTCTACACCAAACGAAAGAAGATAAATCCTTCTCCATTGCATCTTTCCAACAGCCATCAGCAGCATATGAGATCAGTGAAACTCGTTCCCACGGCAGTTCTACGTAACCGAAACGACCCGGATTTATATCCAGCCAAGGACTGTCACTTCAACAGCATTCCTCGTATATGCACGGGGAATGTTATGCTGCTACAACAACAACAACATCAGTGAAACTCGTTTCCACGACAATCAGTTCTACGTTACCGGATTTATATCCGGCCAAGGACTGTCACTCCAGCAGCATCCCGCGTACATGTATGGTGAATGTTTATGCTGCTACAACAACAAAATCAGGGAAATTCACCCCGGTGGTTGGAGAAGCTTCGAGATGTAGAAGTAAATTACAGTAATGGGGAAAATGTACCATCCTAATGCTTCTCAGCATGTAGTTTGCGTCTCTTAATTTAATTGAAGTTTGATGAACGGAACAGAATCTTATGTTACATGGACGTTTTGGGTTCAGCCCACAATTAATCTGGGGGTCTATAACGTTTATATTGTACTGATGTACTGTCGTACTTCTAGAATCAGATGGTGCATGATGTGTGCATGTGTCTTCACTACAGAGGAAAGGAGAAATAGCCGTTTGATTTCTATTGGTTCGTTCCCACGATAGTCGGTTCTAAGTTGCCGGAATGATTCGGATTTATGTATGGCGAATGTTTATGCTGCTACAACCACACCTCCTATTAGTTGGGCCCGGATTAGGGCAGTGGCACCACTTCACTTTTCTACAATTCAAAAATAACTACATAAAGTGGTGCACGATAGGTTGGTAGGCACCTGAAATACATCGAGTGAAAACAAGGGACGCACTGGTGTAAGCCGGATTATGCAGGCTTCTAGTTGTACGAAGCTTAGCAAGCAATGGATGTAGTATAAATTAGTTGGTATATCGCTTCGAGTTCGATGACGATTTGCAGTCACGAGTGTGATACACATGATGCGCTTCAACGAATTTGATGCCCTCATATCGATTTACTAGTTGGCGAACCTCTAAACCAACGCCCTTAATAAAAGATCGGTCAATCGGCCCGGCGCTGGTGATCGGTGTTTAAGCTCAAAACGACTACTTCTGCCGAGAAACTGTAGTGGATTTCCGCAACTCGACTAGCGAAAATAAGGCGAGCGGGGAGAAGAGTAATATTTCAGCCTAACGAAAATTATGTTCGCCAACTCATACGCAAGCATGCATCGGAGGTGGATTCCGCGGAAGCAAAGTCGGTAGATCTGTCGATCGAGATGACCATTGGAAGGTGACTTTATACGAGGCTAAGTATAGTTCAAGTTGCTCCAATTTCCCACGTGTCCAGATGGTTTTATAATTAAAAATTTAGTTCCAAATAAAAAAAAGTAATACCACAATAGACTACCACAATCGACGGTTATAAAAAAAGTGCTCAGATTGCTGCCTTTTTTAATCTCACCGCTTGAAAGTAAAGGAAAAACAAACTAGAGCTTTGAAAAATTCTACACCAGCGCCAACTACCCCAATTTGGTACTGCCACAACAACAACAACCCCAATTTGGTTGGTAATATTGTATAATGGACAACGTACAAAAAAGCTGCGAGATGAAATCCACCTTATATGTATGTACATTAGCCCGGGTCGATTTGTGGGGAGGCAAAAAAATCGCCCATTGCTCTGTGAAAATCATATTCTAGGGATCAAAATAAGAAACTTTGCCGAAGGAACCATACCTCTAAAACGAATTCAGATTTCCCCCAATTTGGGTCGAACTTTTTAGTTTCTTTTCTAGAGCTCACTTAAATTAATTTTTTCATTTACATATGTTCTGACTAAATAAATTGTTTAAGAGAAAAAATAGATATTATTATAAATAAATAATACATATTATTATAAATAAATAAAAATAAAGAAAAAAACATAGCCATTTAGCTGATTTTTTCATGTAAAGGTCAAAAATGGTGATATTTTTAAATTGGGGAACATCAGAATTCGTTTTAGAGGTATGGTTCCTTCGGCAAAGTTTCTTATTTTGATCCCTAGAATACGATTTTCACAGAGCAATGAGCGAGTTTTAAATCGACCCGCCCTAATGTACATCCTTTGAAAAGAACCCACACCTCTTGTAATTATAAACTATGACATTTAATTTTTTAATCGAAACGTAGTTCTTTCTTTCATAAAATCCATATGAAACAAAACTCCAAACTTTGTACGAAATTCAGAAGAATTCATTAGGGGGAAGTCTACTGTGTCAAGGGAAAAAACAGGCTTATTTTCCGGATTTTATTTCTAACAAAATATTGCTCGTACATAAAATCTATTTAAACTCTTATCTTTATTATATATTTAAGTTTTTGAAAAAAAAATTTTAAGTCAAAATATTCAAAATGGCCGCTGTGGCACTTCTGCAAGCGCAGGTCCGCTTTTCTTAGGTGCCTAAACGGTGTACATGAAATCTTACGTTTCGGTGATCTAAAACAAAAAAAACAAAATATTGTTATCATATACATAGTATTGACTCTCGTCTGACGTAGGATTATGTCGATAAAAAATTTTGGCGTTGAAAAAAAATTCTTGAAATTTTTTTCTTTTTTTTTGCCTAAAATTGATGTTACTATTGTTTATAACAATTTAACAAATAACGATATTACACTATTACAGAGAATATATAATTAAATTTTTAAGCTGATTCATTTATCAGAACTCGAGATATCGTGTACACCGTATACAAAAACTTAGTTTCGAGAAAAATGCGTTTAAAGTTTCAGTATAGCAGGTACGCGCTTTGGAGCGCTTCGGGAAAAGGTCGAAATTTCAGCGAAGAAAAATTTAGCCAGCTGTAACACATATTGTACCTTATTTAAGAGGGTTCAAAGTATTTTTTAAGCTAATAAAAAAAAAATCGATTTTTTGAAAAATTCACAGTAGACTTCCCCCTTAAATTTTTATAAATATTTGCATAATTTTAATGTGGTAGAAAAGTTCAATTATAAGAAGAAAAAAATGATGTTCTAAAAATTCACAGAAACTAGCCTAACAGCTTTAAAATTTTTGCAAAATATCGTTAAATTATTCTTCCCGGCGTTTCCGCTTGCAGTAAAGCATGTAATTGTTTTGTTGATTGTATGGCACTTAAAAATACATATCATTAATATCTATAATTACAATTTACAATAGGTCAAAAAAAAAAAAGTTTAAACATATCTTTATATCGACTTTTCAATGTTTTCCCTTACAACTGCGATATTTTCAATTGAACGGGTCAATCCAAGGCGCATTAATTAAAGGTGGTGGCACTAGACCAACAACAATTTTTTGTACGTTCGATTGCCAAAGCAAAGTATTGGCAAAGTATAAAACAAATAATGAATTCGCCTTCTTTTATTCTGAGGTGACAGCCACATGGACACAGCGAAAGAAAAAAAAAACAACTCACCTGTTTTACCAACACCACCTTCGCCTTGATTATAACAACCGAATAGGTGAAACTTAATTTTGACGGATCCATCATTTTCGTAGAGGATTTAATTGTTTTTATCCGAACTCATTTTAGTAAATTTCTACTTAACATATGTATGTATGTACATATGTCGAAATAGTCAACTCTAGAAAAAATGTTCATAAAAAACATACTTGAGTCAGTCATGCAAAAAATGAGATTTATCATACTTTCTAAAAACAACAACAAAAACGAGTAAGAGTAAAACCTTAATCAAATATTCGCAAATTATTTTATTGTTGTATCATTTCGAAAAAACTGCTTAAAAATCACTGATGCTGACATTTGCACATCACGCAAGGAACACATGCATACATGCATATGTATGTATAATGTTAGTCAGTTGGATACAAAATTCGTTTTAACTGATTTGAATAGAAATGTTTGCATTAAAAAAATGCAAAGAGAGTAGCATGCGTGGCTGATGGAGTTCCCGTACATAAATGAGGTCAGTTAATTTCTATCAACCAGTTGCCTAAAGCGAATATACACCTCCACATCTAGCTATTACTCTTTAGTATTCAAACATTCATACATATATCGCTAATCAACACCAAGCAAGAATATGTTTTTTATGCCATATAAGCGTTGACAACAAAATTAACAACAACGCAATGTGGTAGTGTGCGCAATGTAAAATGACATCTACCTTTTTAAAAGGTTTTTTCAGCCACATGCACATACATATGTATGTACGTACGTACAGTAACAAACAGCACTAGAGCATTAACCGTATATAATACATATGTGTGCATGCAGAAGAAACATTTGGTTCCGTCAATATAACCAAAAATATTATGCGCAAAACACAATTATTTATTCTTTAACAAAAAGAGCAGCGTTGACTACCGATTCTGATTCGATAAAACTAAAGCACGTCATCTAGTACTTCGAAGTCAGTGTGAAGACATACTATACAAGACACAGTCTAGGTCAAAGAAGCATTTAATGGGTAATGCGATAGTACAAATATGATTTGAAAACGGATACCAGTTACCCATTGAAGACAAGTGCTTCTCCACTTGATCTCCCCATTGCAAAGGAAACCTTTCCCAGTCACTACCAGCAGGTATCACACAACTAGCGAAGCCCCTGGTTCACGACTAGCTTCACTATTTCTATGACGCTGTAAATACCATACAGACTCGAGTTCTGCATTCTAGTCAATTTATCCAGTCTGTGATACTAAAAATCTTACAGACTAGAACACAACTAAGACGCACGATAAAACTTATCTGCTCAACAAGGTCTGGCCAGTCAAAAAACTCAGAGTTAAGATTAAAAAGAAACAGAAACAAATGGGCAGAACGACTATTTTTTTTTTCGTTTCCAGGACAGTCGGTTCGACGTTACCGAAACGACTCGGATTTATATCCGGCCAAAGACTGTCACTCCAACAGCATTCCCCGTATGTAAATATGGTACAACAACAACAGCATCCACTATTTTTAAGTAATTGTAGGCTTATGAGTTTACAACGAAAATAGTAGGATGGCAACGAATCAGAAAAATTCACGGTTTAAGGGCCAAACAGAGACATTTTTTAATGCTTAGCGCTAACAAAATGATTTATAATATAGTATTCTCTAAATACAGACCATCAATCAGAGTTTATTCTACGAAAGAGCTTAAGGTTACCGGCGCGCAATAAAAAGCCAGCATTTTTATTATTTCAATATATGTATATTATATTTGATATATTTTTAAATCCTAGAGAGATGATTTATAATTTTTTTTCGTCTATAAGAACATCGTACTCCAACCAACTGTTCAATACATAATACCTTTGGGTTGTTTTTATTTTAGATTAGGTTAACTGAATTTGTTTAATGTTCATTGTTTTTTTTTTTATAAACTAAATCTTTTCCCTTTAATTTTGCTATACAAAAATACATTAAGCAAATTCGTGTAAAAATGTATTACCTTAATTCGTCCAATATGAATTACGAGCTTCAATTTCGCTCGACACTGTATATACTACATCCATATCCATATCTAAATATGTATGTACGTATGCACATTTAACTCATTTTAGTTGTATTATTTATAGCTAAATTTGTTTAGTTCGCTTGTTTGGGTATCGCATTTTGCTTGAGTCTTCTTCATGAAGCTCTGTTTTGCGGCAGTTGCGTTTCTGATACGAAACAATAGAAAGTAGTCGACATCGTATCCAACAAACATACCAACAAGCGATTACAAGACCATGCAATGGTCATTGCAAGCCACAAAGAAAAAACACAAAAAAAGCTCATAATGCCGACCTAGACCGTGTTTCTTTGACTTCTGTTATTTTTATTTTGTTTTGGTCATATAAAAAGCCAGAAGCAGCTATTGAAAAGAGTGCCATTAAAGCTAACCATTGTAGGTATCTGCTTCCACAAGCACAGGGTTGATTGTACGCTGAATAGGCGCATCGCTGAAAAAAGTTGCAGCCAAGGGCAAATGGATAAGCTCCCCGATCAATCGCCTATGCTATTCTTGTGAGTAGGCAGGCGACAGAAAAAATATATAATACAATGCAATATGTAGGTATTTTCCATTGGTCCCTTAAAAGGACCGGGAAATTATACTTTCTATGATAACTCATAACTGAAGACACTAATAGATGTGTATGAATATGTGCACATTAACACAAGTAGACGTTCCATTGATTGCTTTTGCACTACCATGACACTATGATTCTGTTATCAACAAATGATTCAACAACTAACATAGCCTGATAGCTGATGATTCATAATTGCGGATTTGTAATTGAAAATTTCTTAGCAATAAAGAAAGTTTTTTTTTTTTGTTACTGCATACTTAATTTTCTAGTTGCTATCAATTTGATGTTTTCCACTCTTGATAATAGTTTACCAAGGCTTGGTTTTCCTTCCTTTTATATTACTCTCTATGCCGGCAACTTTGTTCTTAACTACTAACCAATGCCTTCAACCCCAAACGCCACCACCCACTGCAGAGAAACACAAAAGCATTGGATAATGCAATAACAAAGGCAAAGGGTGGTAGTGTTGTTGCTATTTAGTTTATTTCTATCAGATTCAACCGCTTTGTTGTTTTTGCTTTATGGAAGCACAAACACTGTGGCGCCGACGTGACCACTAAATCAAAGAGTTTTTGCTTATCGCATTTTTATGCTTCCACTCATTGACAGAGTTGTTTCGCTGCTGTTCATGTTTATGGCCTCTACCATTTTATTATTTTTTAACGATATTTTTGTATCGAAATGACATTTATTTAAGAAAATTAATCAGTGGAATTAATTAGAAATGAGTAATTGCGTTTGCAATACACACAAAGTTCCGTTCTCTTCATTGTTTTTGATTTCTCATTCGCTCGCTCTATTTAATCTCTCTCTTCTTGGTTTTTTCTTATCTTTTTTTTCTTTTTGCAACCTTCAAGCTTTTGTTGTTGCTTATTTGGAGTTCGCGCAAACGTTGTGCACTATAGTTGTTGGTTTAGCTGCCGCTGCCGCGGCCACCGCAAAAGTTTCCATTGGTAAGAGCACACACCCTTTTCCGTGCAGACGCAAACAAAGCAACGCCAAATCTAAAGCCGGTATTAGGCGGCATATAATTTCCCTGAGGAAACTGACGCTTATAATCTAATCTCCCAAGTAAATAAGTATGTATCCTATCTAACTAAACTCAGAAACAAATGCACTATACAGCACAAAGAAAATTACAAGGATATTCACCGCTTTGAATTATACTTGAAACTCCAGCCTGCGTCTGTTTTGTATCCTTTCTTTCGATGCACTTATGAAGAACACTTCTGTGTTATTTGTTCACTTTATACGATTTTTTAGCGACAAATACCGATTCAAAGCCTTTTAAAAATATGTAACTTCCTTCAAATCTAGCACCAGCACTTTACCCGTCGCAAAGACTTTATTTTCACTGACACGATTGCCCACACCTATAGCGTTGCACTTCAAATGTTTTTAACGTTCTTTGCTTGCTACTAATTTCTCGGAGAATTATTTGTTTGCATCGATTAAAATAGTGCAATCTGGAAGGAATTGCACTGAAATTTTTTAAATTTTACTCCAGCTACACTCAAACAACACTTATTTTTCTTCCAACTTTCTTCGAGCGACTAATCGACTAGTTTCTCGCTAATTTCGTCGCTGCTGAAGCCCTCTCTTTGAAATATACTAATTGGCATTGCCATATCACAGAGTTTGTTTGATTTTAATACAATTTTAGAACGTAATCACGTTATTACCTGGCGTCTACACTACTAACGTAATCACATATGCATTTGTGAAAATCAAAGTATACAATTTATTTCATATAAATGCATATACTGATGTATCTAATTTATTTCATTTTTTTTTTATTTCATTGTTTTTATGCATATTTATTTATTCTTCTGCGGTTGACCGAACACCTCTTTCATGGAATAGTGTGAATTTTAATACTGTCATATAGTTTTATGCTGCTTCCGAACGGCAGGTAATTTTTTACTAAGAGCCTTTGCATGACAGATATAAACGCAGAGTTTTCCCATTACCATTTTTATGGCTTAGTTTGCATATTCGCAAAGTGAACGAAATTAAAGTAAGCCCAAATGCATGCAATATCTCATGGTGACTTCATTTGCTGTGGCATTTCTTATATTTTGTTGTGATCGTTTGCTGCATGTAACTCGCTGTCTCCATTAGCATTCAGTCATTGCAGGCAGTCTATCAAATTTATAGCAAGCTAGACAGTTATAACAAATATATATTTTACCTGAGCCTCTCACAGCATGGAATTTCAATATTTCTTGTCTATATACAGTGGTGGCCACGAATTTAGCGCTCAATACCAAGACAACATTCTCTCTAAAGTTTTCCTCTTAGCAAGCTAAATGATTATTAAAATTTTTCTTGGAAAGCTATTATAAGTAGGGAACAAGTGCCGCCTTAATCGGTGTTTAATATATCGCTTTCTTCCTAATAAAACTCATTTCCATGCAAATACTGCCAGTTAGAGCTGGGCTCAAATTTTTCTAACATTAGATTCCTTCTACAAGTTGAGATAAACAACAAGAAAATGTGTTATAAATCCTAGGGAAAGGACTCTGGTGTTATAAAGCGCAACGATAGCTAATTTCGAGCATAAAACCATCTAAAGGGTAGTTAAGTTTCAAGGGCCGGTGTTGATTTTGAATAAAATACAATTTTTTTAGGAAATTATTGGCATTTCTCTTATTATGATAATATTGGTATGGCCCAATCACGTATGGAACAAAATATCGGCCAAATGGCCGCCGCGGCCTCGGCGGCACACCTCCATCTGATGATACAAATTTTCGATGACGCTGAGGCATAATTGATGTTCTATGCCGTTAATGTGCCGAATTATCTCATCCTTTAGCTCTTGAATTGTTGCTGGCTTATCGACGTACGCCTTTTCTAACCATAAAAAAAAGTAGAACGGTGTCGTTGACGTTTAGGTGTGGTTCACATTCAACATCGGCCCTTGGAATTTAACCACCCTTTACAAGCACAATTCCGGAAATACCGAAGCATGAAAGATAGTTCATAATGGACTTAAACATATTTAGGAATACAGAGGATGAGTTGGTGCCTCATTGGCAGACACATTTAAAAGTTCCTGTACTATCCAGAGTGAAGTGTCATCACCATATGATATCAATATATTTTCCAAAACAAATTGTAGACGATTGATGAAAAAATTTACGTGAGTGCATAGCTCAACGCAAGCTCTTTATTACAAAAAAAGAATCAACATTGTGGGGTTATGAATCAATGCTCTACCGTTTCGGGTCTGATGGAAATAGATATAATTGGTGCCCATCGAACAAGTAGCATTTTACACACAGAACTCTACGAAGCGTGACGGTGGTAATGTTATGGTATGGGCATTAAGGCTAGTTTACTGGGATGACAGCCCTTGGTCGGGAAAAACTCCGAGTCATTCCCGTAACGTAGAAAGGGCTGCTATGGGAATGAGCCTGGCATAGATAAATTTCATCAAACAAACACCCATAGCATCGCTTAATGAACTTTTGGTATATTTTTGTATGATATAATATTTAGCCCCCCATTAAAAAAGTAAAATTCAGCAATTTGGCTGACCTGTGGACACAGTCAGAAAATACCTGGAATGATAAATTCGTGTGCAACTCTTACGTTTTATGAAGAAAGAGGAATATCAGTACATATTATCTATTTACTTACCTTCTACGAAAAATATTAGTAATCGTTTAGTTTGCTCATAATACGTTCACATATAAGTAGATGATCTAGTTTTTCGCACTTAACTCCCAATCCGTAATTAAAAAGCGAGTTTCCCATTCAAAATTTCTCTCCCAAAATTTTTTTTTTTGACATACAACCCTGTGTTTTCTGTGCAATACATCATTATTTTTACGCGTGTAAAGAAAAACGTCAAAGTAAATACTAAATAAAATGGATGACAGGTTCGTAGACATACTTCTAATAAAATGTTTTTTAGGTATTATTAACTATGCATTCATATAATCAAAAAAAACGTGTGTCCATAAACGTGTGCCCTCTTATTATTATAAAAAATAAAACAACAACACTTCGACATACTAGGGCACATTCATTAAAGGTGGTGGCAGTGGTGGTACAACACTGTTCTGTACATTTGATTGTCAAAGCAAAGTTTTGAGCAACTAGAAAACAAATATTGAATTCGCCTTGTTTCAGCATTTCGCAAATCGCAAGAAACGCAAATCAGTAGCTATAGCAAATTCACCTTGTGTGAATTCGCCTAGTTAGTGACTATAGGCAAGTATTAGGCAAAGCGAATTCGTACAAGATGGTGTTACTACAACAGCAGATTTCTTTTGTTTTGGTCGATTGCATGTTCGCCTTACTATTTGTGCTTTAGGAATTCCCAAGGATATCCGCTTGTGTTTAAATGGCATCACTAAACTCAAAAAACAAATAATGCTTTAGGGGTCCCGGTGGTCAAGAGCTCGAAAATTTAAGGTATTTTAAGGATTTTTTTTTTACAATAAAAACATGAAAAATGATATTTAAATTTTTCAGGCTTTTTATCTAACTTCTTTTACATAAAAAATGAGAACAAAAAATCTTCTTTTTTTAATTTTAATAATTTCAAAAATGGCGCTGAAGTTGACCCTCCCGAAAAATTGAACCTGGACGGTGTTGTCCATGACTCTTCTATTTATCTGAAACACAAAAACCAAAAAAATGATTAATCAGTAGCACTGTAGCTACGCCCCGTATTAGAATAAAAATATAAAAAAAATTACAAAATGGCGCCGTTTTGAATTTGACATTCTAAAAATCGGGTTTTTTTTCAGTTTTTTAATCAAAGAAATACGAAGTAATTGAAATAATAATATGATTCTAGTACGGGCATTGATGTTGTGACCAACATATTAGCATTTCAGACGATTCGGTTGAATAGTTTTTTTTTTGTTTTTTGACAACACCAGGCCGAAAAAGTCGTTTCGTGATAAATGAGTTTAAAATTTGAGGTACAGGAGAGTGCGGACCGCTCTCTACCTAGTTAATGGGCTGTAGAAGCTATAATATTGGGAATTTCCGCCCATGTACATGAACAAATCCATTCGGCTAAGGTGACCGCTTATAAAAAGATGATTGAAGTACATCATTTTGCATAAAAATGATACTTAAAATGTGGTCGCTGAAATATTATTATGGCGTTTATTATTATATGTATATTCCACACAGTTATGAATTTGTAGTGATTGTTTCCTTAAACTTATACACTAATTTGAAGTTGTAACAGGACTTATGGCTCTACCAAGTACACTTCTCCGAATGGCATATGTTTTTTAATTAGGAGGTTTTTCAAGGCAGAAATACACTCGGAGGCTTGCCATTGCCGGTCGTGGGGTGACCGCTACTAGAAAAAAAAAAGTGTTTTTATTATTTGATGTTCATGCACGGAGATTCGAACCTATTCACTCCCGAATAATAGGCACGCACAAGCCCATTCAGCTAAGCCGGAAGTTTTCCATAATTTTTATTGCAGCAAAAGACGCAACATACAACCAATATATGAGCAAAATGTAGAGTCTGGCTAATGAAAGTGTGACCCCCATAACTTGGAAACTATTTGACCAATTCGATTCTAAAAAACTGCATTACAATATTTATTATACGCAATATATTCAATAAAATGTATCATCCCCAGCATTATCCACAATGGCTTTCCATCTTCGAGTTACATACATATCGCTCATTTGCTGCAACGTCGTCATAACTCAAAAATTGTGATTTTACAGGAGACGCATTTTTCAGTTTTTAAATTGTTTTGTATATATTAAAATTGTATATGAAAAGAAGATTGTGGTCAAATTTGCTGAAATAGCATCTGGTTAAGACATATATGTTAATTAAAGGTTGAAATGTATAATGGACTTTTTTCTGTAGCTTCAAAAGTACTCCGAGTTTTTCTTATGACGTTGTTGCTGCAAAAATAGGTTTTATGGTCTGACATAATTAAAATTGTGACGTTACTGCAAATAACAAAAAGTTTTAAAGCTGAAAACCTATTGCAAATTCTGACTTGTGCCTGTATTATATTTGCACCTTACTAAACATTATAGGAGAAAAAATATGGATATTAAATAAAATTTATTGCATTCATTGCATATTTTATTGTAACATAATAATTAACATATTACTTCAGGTACAAAAATTAAGAAACATAAATTCATGTAAAAAATAATATTCATTTTAAATAAAAAAATGAATTGAATAAGGATTACAATTGCTCGTAAAAAGGTCTATAATACTTAGGAATGTGATTTTTCTGTATCAATTCTAGCAGATCTTTTTTTTGCGGTCCGCTATCTGAGGTTTTGTATAAAATGCTCTTATGCCATTATTATTTTCCCTCTTCTTTCTCGTAGCACCTTCGCGCACATAACGATATTTAGACTGAATGAGCTCCATACTATTCTGAATAAATAGTCGCTGTTTTTCGAACATAGCCAAATCCCAGTATGATCTAAAAATTCCCATCCGTTCCTCTGTAAATTTTTCAAAACATTTTCGCTTACACTTCTCTGTACATGGAGGTTAAATTTTTCTCTATTTTCGAATTTTTTGACACGTAGACCTCATTTTGTATTCTTTTCTACTATTTCTCAACTTTTTGTTTTCATTTCTTACCCCTTTTCCTCTCATTTCGTTTACGCTTTACATTTTTTTTTTTAGTGGACTCGTTAAAATCATCGGAGTTTCGACACCGGTTGTGTTAGCCTCAGAACTGTCTGATGTTGAATTTGGTTCGCAGTGACTGTTACTCTTACTGACAATATAGGGTGGAATGTATGTGGTATCACGTACGGAATCGTCATCATCCTCAGAAAATGAGCTGGAGCTAAATGAGTCTGATTTCATTTCAACAAAATTCACTGTTGATGTACTTTTTATCTGGCATTTTTTACCCTTTCCATCTTGTTTTTTTAAAGCCATTCCCACCACTGAAATAAAAATTATTATTTTCTGCAAAAACGTCATAACACTCAAAATCACTACTGGAATTCACTCAAATTTTTAAAATAATGCAATATACACGATAGAGAAAGAGATATAAAAGTCAACTTACCTTTTACTAATATTGTCGCAAAACGAAATATGACACTTTTCTAGAGAACTTCACGATGTTAACCACACAAAAGCCGACGCACAACTGAGATAATACGTTGTTGCAAATACGACGCAATAGGATATGTAATTAGAGCGAAAGGCATCTATCGCGATGCTGCGTGAAATGTTAAAACTTCGGATATAACACTTTGTCAGTTGATCAAACATATTATTTCCGATATATTAGTGATGTTAACTAAAATTTTGCGATTTTTGAGTTATGACGACGTTGCAGCAAATGAGCGATATACAGTGAGTCAATAAAGTTTAAGTACACACATCTGTCAGATAAACAAATTCATATGTTTCATTCAATTTACATAAAAATTTATAATAGCTTGTATATTTCACATTGTAAATAAAGTAAGGAACATAAAATCATTCTTTTCAATTCATTACATACTAGCTTTAAAAAATAATAAACAAAAAACTTTGCACTATCGTGATTTCACATAAAAAAGTTTAAGTACACTTTATAAATAATATTAAAAAAAGAACAAAAGCAAAAAACGTGGATTAAATTAATATTTTGTTGGTCCTCCACCTGTATCGATAACAGCTTGTAAGCGTCTACGCATGCTTCTTACTAACCTTTTAGTGTGATTTTCTGCGATTTTGCCCCACTCCTCTGATAACGCATTTTTAAGCGATCCCTTTGAGGTTATATTATGTTTCCGAATTCTTTTTTCTAACAAGTCCCAGACATGTTCAATGGGATTTAGGTCCGGTGATTGTGGGGGAGTATGCAGTTGTTTGCAGTTGTAAAGGAGCCATTCCTTAACTAAATATGATGTGTGTTTGGGGTCGTTATCCTGCTGAAAAAGAAATGTAATTTCATCGAGCCCCAATTGCGTTGCACTTTGCTTAAGGGTGCTGCGTAAAATGCTTAGATATGAATGCTTATCCATAGTAGTTTCAATAAAGACCATTTTACCCACACCAGCTGCCGCCATACACCCCCAAATCATTATGTTACCGCCACCGTGTTTGACAGTCGGTATTAAATTTTTTATCTGCATCTCCTCATTAGGCTTTCTCCATATTTTTGTCGCTCCATCCGGTCCATAAATATTATATTTAGATTCATCGCTAAATAATACGTTATCCCAAAAGGAATCTGGCTTTTCTAAGTGCTCCTTTGCAAAATCCAAACGTTTTTTTTTATTAATAGGTGATATTAGAGGGTTTCTACGTAGAACTCTTCCATTGCAACCAGCTTTATGAAGTACATTTCTAATGGTCTGAGGATTGACGCTTGTTGCAGTTCCTTGTAGCAATTCACCACGTATTTTTGGAGCAGATTTTTTGGGATCAGCTTTTATGGCATTCAAAATATATCTCTTTTCCCGTTCGGAAATTTTTTTTGGGCCACCAGAACGTGGTTTTTTTTTGCACATTTCCATTGCTGTTGTGAAAGTTAATAATATTTTGTACGGTAGAATGTGTTTTTCCAACAATTCTTCCAATTTCACGCAATGATTTTTTTTCCAAATACAATTTGATGATCAGTTTTCTTATTTCCATCGATATTTCTTTACCTTTTCCCATTTCGCCCACTTTGAAGTAGCGCCTGTATACAAATTATCAATAATAAAATGCTTCAAACGCATTTCTACACTTGTTTGCTAACACCCAAACAAATTTAAATCCGTTATTTTTACAAAAACAACAACGCAACAATACAAATTTGCGTGTTGTACTTAAACTTTTTTTGCGTAATTTTAGCGCTCATTGAGGGGACAACAAAAAAACCGGTTTTCATGACAACAATGTACTCTTTTAATGATACAAAGATATTGCATGAAGTTTTTTTTAACATAACTATGCTAATTCTTAGTGTTTGTAAGAAATAACAAGGTGTACTTAAACTTTATTGACTCACTGTACATATGAATTTTGTTTTAATTTCTGAGCAATTTGTGGAGCTCATCGACTAAGTCAACTTACTTTGCCTTGATAACTGCGTGGCCGTCCATATTTGTTTTCCCTTGAGTTTTTGCACACACATTTTAAATAGGGTTGACATTAGGAGACTGTGAAGCCTAATTCAACATTTCAATACCATTTTGTTGTTTCCACTCTACACACCTTCGGCTTCGATACCTGAGATTGTTGTCTTCTTGCGAAATCCAGGGTTAGCTACTTCTTCCAAACACCTTTACAGCTGACGGTTAATGTTATTCATCAAAACTGTATTCAAATTGGCAGTAAACACAAATAAACGGTTAATTCCTTTTTTCGGAGAATCAGCCTAAAACATGAATCTTACCTGGATGGTTAAAGGCCTTCGCACACGGAACGTCAGCGGCACATTATTTTTTAATGTAGCGCCGATGACGACACGCTTGCTTGCAACTAGCTATCGTACAAGTAGGTACGAGTTGTCAATATGTCGAGAGATGAAGCGGAATTTATTTTATTGTATTATCTCCTCCATCGGGTGCATCCGGACATTAGGAATAACTCAAAAGGCAGATTATTCATTGCCACAAGGGAGTTAGAAGATGATGATTAGAAATTTCAGACTTTTGCTTACACAAATGATTACAATGATTATAAATTTCAGATATTTTACAGAATGTCTAAAAATGCTTTTAAAGAGCTTGTAGTAATATTGAAGCCGACTATTCAAGAACAAAAACTAACACTGAAAATCAAAAACAAACTACAAACGTACAGGACATTTGACGACTCTGCTGTAGGATAAACGTCCTGCTGCATGCTTGCAGTGACGAGTACAAGGTGGATTTATTATAATAAATAATAAATTCGCCTTGGACGAGTACGAGTAGCTGAACACCTATGTGCGGTTTGCCATTTGAACACAAGTCTGCGGCAATGAAGCGTATGCCTCGCGCACATTTTATCGCATACGCTACGATGGCGATACGACCCGTGTGCGGAGGCCCTAGCAGTGCGTTGAAATTGTCGATTACCAGCAGAACACTAGAATCGATGTACATATGCAACTATTTGCCCAAAAGGAATTTGCTTTAACCCATGCAAACCTTTTTTTTAATGTGTGATAATGACAGCAGCGTTTTTTTTTTCAATTTGCTCCGGAATTTGAGGTCTTCTGCACTGACAGACATTCATACCACTTTTCCTTAAAGCTGCTTCAGCTTCACGCAACAATAAGTTTGGGTTTCTCAGAAACTAAACAATAATCTTCTGATTTTGCTTTGGAGAGGTATTTTTTTTGGGGCCTAATCCAGGGAAGTCGTCAAAGTTTTTAACTTCGGTATACCATTACACTCATTTATTTATTGAAATCTGAAAATTATCTGAAATTTTTGGAGTTAGTTTGTGTGTATATAGAAACAATACTTCAAATCGTTTTTTATACTCGCAATTAATTTTGTAAAAATAACGTACGCTTTCTAAATTTTTCACCTAACAAATTGCACAACGCGCATTATGAAAAGGCATTTACATTTTTTTATAACGGAACTCTAAGTTTGAATTTTGCCAGTCGCGCTTCCATTAGACAGAGTGTATTTGGAGTGTATATTAGTTGCATGATATGTCAAATCCGCAGCGTTGCCAGTTGTGCGCATACGTGAATCGTGATGCGTTTCGGAAGAGGCCTTGTACAGCCTAGACAGACGGCGGTATAAATCGGGATTAATTGTGATTAAAATTTGAGTGTGACAGATGGTTGCTACGCGGATTAGAGGACCGCTGATTTGTGCATTGGATAGTTTTTTTAGTAAAAGATGAATCGCAGGCAACAAATATGGGTATTAGCTGCGCTGATGCTAAGAAATAATTATTTATTTTAAAAAATCTTAAATTGTAATTTCTCAAACTGATCCGAAATATCAAAACAATTAATGTCATTTCGAACGTGTTAGTGCAAACTAGCATTGCATCCAGCCTCTGTTGTTGCTGCTGTTGTAGCAGTATAAACATTCTTCATACATATACGTGGAATGTTGCTGAAGTGATATAAATCCTGATCGTTCCGGTTACGTAGAACCGACTGTCGTGGGAATGTCAGACTGTCCAGTCTCTCTTGTTCTTCTCTTGAAAAGTTGCATTATTTTTCATTCACAGTAGATATTAACTGCCATTTTTAGCTGTACCGGGGGATCGCCGTATTTGAATGGGTTCGAACGTGACTACTTTTCACGAGTACGTAGGTAGGCTCGAATTTCCGTGCGTAAAACATCAAATGATAGAATAATTATTAACAATGTAGCGGTCGCCCCTCGGCAGGCAATAGTTTATTTCTGTCACGAAAAAGGTCCGCATAAAAAATATCTGCCGTTCGAAGTTGGCTTAAAACTGTAGGTCCCTCCCATCTAACAGAAGTGTACGCGCCAATTTTTTTCTAAGTCTAGTTGTCAATTTGCAACAGTTGCACTTCATTATTCCTGAGATAATTCCCAATTAAGATGTTAATTTCGTTTTGATTACTTGCTTGACTTTGCTCACTGGGCAATGCTAGTAGTAGTAAGTTTAGTCCGGCCTGGTGGTTAGTCGCTTCAGCTGGTGGTAACCAAATCTCTCTCTGCGATATATCGATCTTTAAATGAATACTTCTTGTCTAAGTAGCCTGTTCGTAGTGCATTGGAAACATCACTATCAGTTATTTTGTCCCATGCATTTTTTACCCAATTCACAACTGCTTCTCAATTCATTGATTTCCATCCGCAAATCATCATTGAATGGCTTGTTAATTGCAATGTCAAGTGTCTGGAGGTAACCAGTCATTCCTAGCGGAATCATTATTTGATCAATCTTCCTCTCCGCAAGAAAGTTATTCATGCCTTTAGCGCGGTGAGGACTGTCTGTGAGGTGAGTACTGGTTGAGTCCCAAACTATTAAACCTCTATTCTGACCCCTCAATAGTGGTTGCAGCATAAAATCAATCCCCATTTCTTATGACTGATTGGGTGCACCAGGCTGTTTCACTTTCAATTACATAAATTCCTGAAACACGTAGAATCTAGTCTTTCTTACCATTAGTGATTAAAAATTGCGATATTTTCTTGCCATCTAGACGAATAGCCGGTAGAAGGAACGTAAATTGAATTGAAGAAGCCTTGTGGTGAACTATCGTTTGAGCTCCTTGGCATAGGAATACCGCGGTCTCATCCATAGCAATCATGTTGGAGAGTTGGTATTTTAAAAAATCGATGCCATCAACAAAAAACTTAAACGCAAGTGCACGCTTAAGGGTACCTGGTGGTCTAGAGCACGAAAATTTCACCTATTTTCACGATTTTTTTTTTGCCATTAAAAATTTAAAAAACGATGTTTCAACTTTTCGGGCTTATTAGTACGTTTATTGAGCACTCGTATAAAAATTTTTTTTTTTTTACTTTTGAAACAATATTTATTATTATAAAAATGCCGCTGAAGATGACCCTCTCGAAAAATCGAACCCGGACGGCGTAGATGATTTCGAGACTTCTACTCATCTGAAACACAAAATTCAAGAAGATTCTTCATTAGAAAGAGTGCAGTTATAGTCGGAACTAGAACAAATCGAAAAAATGAAAAAATGACAAAATGGCGCACTTTTGAAAAAAAGTTCGTAAAATCGGGTTTTTCACTACTTTCTATGTTTAATAAATAGGAAATTATTGAAATAAAATTATGATTCTACTTCCGATGATAGCGATAAATGTTGTGAACAACATATCCAAATTTCAAGTGATTCGGTTGAATAGTTCTTTTGTTTTCATCCCCGCCGTGCCGAAAAAAGTCGTTTCGAGATCAACGAGGTTAAAGTTTGAGGTACAGGAGCGTGCGGACCGCTCTCTACCTTGTTAATGGGCTGTAGAAGCTATAATATTGAGAATTTCCGCATGAAAATTTCACAGTATATTTTTAAGATACTATACTCTCGAAATACCGAATAAACAAAAAGTCGATTTTTTGAAATTTCTTGATCACCGGGGCCCCTTAACAATTGCATTGTCTTCCAGATTAAACCATGTTTTTGATCTCTGTTAGAGACAATTCATATAGTTTAAGGAAGTTGCCCAACCAGTATGACGATGCTTTAAATTCTTCTGTGGATATATCAAATTCAATTGCTGTTTTAACGGCAATTTTTCAATATCAGACCTGCGCACAACCAAAGCTATTGCTCTCCTGCCTGCAATCCATCCATTCCCAGATGCAATCTTTCAACTCAGAAAATAACGGCTACCGACCTGATCCAACTCTGCGTTTTTTCTCATTTCCTTGGTCCACCAGTTGACACAGGAAATCGTAGTCTGCACGCCATTTACGAACCATACGTAGATCCAGCATCTTCTCTTTACAAAATACATACACTGGAGTTTTCCACGATTGACTTTTTGTACTCGACGGAATAGCTCCTTCATTTTGTACTCATTGTTAACGAATTCTTTTTGTCACATTATTTTAACTATGGCTTATTTTCGGAGGATGTCTTATTTTCGGAAAAATACGGTACATACCTATTCTAGTGCCTAAAAACACATTTGTCTGCTTGCTGGTCTGCTTGTTGGTCGCCATTAAAAAGTAAAAAAAGAGAAAGAGAGCTTTCGAAGGAAAATATGTGTACATTTATTTTGTAAAGTTATTTCATAAATAGTTTTTAGTTATTGTATTTTTCTTTTATGTATATATATTTACTTTAAATATTAATAAAATAAAATTAATTCATACTTAATGGATAATTACAAACACTGGATCACTGCAGCGTTCCATTTGATACATTATTTGTATGGTTTATATATAAGTAAGTAGTTGCTAATACATAATATGATGCTTTGCTTGTTCTTTCTTTATTTATTTACGTAATAAGTAAGTGGTTTTTAGAAATTGCACTACAGCTGAAAACATATTTCTGCATTGCATTTTCGGCCAATTGGAAATAAAATTAAATAAATAAATATGAAGTAATGCACTTTTAGAATTATAAGAATTTTCAAATGAAATACATCTAGAAAAAAAATTAGCACACTAGTATACGCGTACATACTTATACATATATCGCTCATTTACTTTAATAGCGTCACAACTCAAAAAACCAAAAAAAGTTGAGAAAAACGGCTTCAAAGTTTTCATTTTGCTATGTCTCCCTAACTAGAAGTAAAGACATATTTTTATCTAATGAAGTACTGTTATTTAATAGATATCAAAACACAACGCAAAAGAAGAGCTTGTGGTAATAGATCTGTATATAATTTGTACCAATTGTTGGTGTTCATGTATGCAAAAAACTTGCAAGGTAGGGGAAAGTGACAGAGCAAAATGGCACTTCATTTTGAGGGGAAGTTGCAAGTTTTTACTGGATCAAATTTTACTTGTAAGAATTTGCAAGTGAGAGAAACAGCTGATCGCAAAGTAAAAACAAAAACGCGAATTAAAATTTGCCAATTGAGTCAAAGTTCTAAATTTAAATACAAATTGCGATTAAAATGGAGAATGTAAGTAAATATATTTCAGATAAAATTTATAAAGTTTATTGGAAGTCATATACGTTATTCAACAGGGAATATGTTTTTCAATTGAATCGGCCAATGATATAGAGGTATATACATATGTACATATATACTTCTGAACCGCAGCCTGGTGACTGGCACCGTTGCTGCAGTTTCCGAAATGCAAATCGAAAGCATTGAAGGTATCTTATGTTTTATGCTTCTTGGTTAATAACTAATTTGGTAACATATTTACATTAGATGCATAGACGAAAGCAAGGGAAATATGAAGGAAGCTGTGATTGTCATAACAATATTTACAATTGCTAATGCGATGTTCTTCATCTGACAGCGATGAAGAAAGCAAATTGTTATGGACAAAATATGCTTTGTGATGCTAAACTCGTTCTTTTGCATTTTATTTATTTTTTTTTTTTCATTTATGGGGTTATGAACAGTTAGAATTTTCAAAAAACTATTTTTATTTTATTTTATTTTCTGATGTACATATACATATGTATCTATTTATGAATACACACTGAAAATTTAATATTGTTCCGGTGAATATTTTCGAGGTTACACGCAAATTTGAAAAGGCGTTTCAGAGTGCTGGTAAAGTGCTTTTCAAACTTTAAACGCGTTTTTCTCAAAATGGTGTTTTCAAAGCCGGTGACCAACATTACACGAAAACGGCTAAACCGATTGGTCTCAAATTTTAACACGAACTTCTTAAATATATTTTCTAGTGATTAATCGAAGATTTTTTCTCATCGATAAATATTTTTTTTTATAAACAATTTAAGGCCGAAATTTTGGTCAAAAATCGATTTTTTTTTTGAGAAACCGCCGTATTGTCAACAAAATTTATTTTGCTTATTCCTTCGATTAATTACTACATTTAACATTACTTTAACGAAATCTGTTCGGTTTTTTAATTTCCGAGGATCCAGTTCAGAGATATAGTGGTCACCGCCAAACGCCGTTTTTGAGAGGAGCTCCCGGAGATCGGTTGTAGCTCTTTTCCAAATAAATATATTTACTAACACTAAGTCTTAAAATACAGTTAAAAGATAAAAGTGTACAAATTTTTAGATCAATAAATTTAGAAGTTTTCTCAGAAAAAATTCTAGAAAATTCACTTTTTTTCGGCCTTCTAACTGTATATAACCCCTTAACACCAGGTAGCTTGACTGCATACTTTTTCAATTTTTGTGGTTTATAACACCAACAACTTAGTTAGCTGTATGTAAAACTTGAAAATTCTTACTGGTTTGCATTCATGTACTTCTCTTGATATTTTTCTCTTTGGGGCGGCATTCTCGGAAATTAAGTTACTGGTTAATTTTTACATGAACATACCTAATTTCTGTACGCTGTATCTAAACAAAATTGTTTTTCTGGTTTATGACGAAAATTGAAAAAAATGGGCGATATGTACGTACATACGCATTATATTTGGTGATAAATAGAGTACAAGTACATTTCATATAGCAATGGAATTAAAGTATAGTAAAGTTTTGTTTTTGTTTTTGTATTTACTCTATTAGGCACATAAGCGTTTTTACAACAATTAGTTAAGACAATCGAAAATATACTTCTTATTTTTCAGAAATGATTGAAGGAAAGGGACAGCTATGATGGCTCGACTTGCAATAGCGTTATTTACTTATTACATACATATACATACATGTTATGTTCTATGTTTTACATAATTTTTACATATATTTTATTTATGCATAGTTAGAAATTAATATACAAAAACATGCAACTTAAATAGATTTAACATAAATAAAATATTTTCATTGCAGAAATTTCACTTAAACAAATATGTAGGTATACAAAATGCATTTTACCAGTGTTTTTGTTTTGTTATTGCATGCCAATGTATTTGTTTTCCTTTTTTTGCGCTTAACGAAAAAAATTAACACTTCATTTTCTATGCTTTTCATAAACATTAACTCGCATTAACAATACCAACATTGCAAATACTGCATTACAATGTAGCTTTACTCACCGTGCCATGCCATGCCATGCTATGCTTTTTGGTTACATCAGCAAAGCAATAACAAACTAGCACAATACGATGCAGTACAATTATTTAATTTATACCCTAGGACAGTCTTCTTTATATTCATTTACCATAGTTTAGTGTATTAGTAGTTTTAGCAGTGCTTGCGGTGAAGTTGTTGTGTGTGCGCAAGCTTTTTGTGTTTAGCTATCGACTTAAAAAATTATGTAAATTCAATATAAACGTCATATCTGGCAAAGGCGTACAAAAAGGTTTTTGAAATTTTGTAGTAGCTTAAAAAAATTATATACAATCTGTATTTAGAGCATTTAACTGCAGTAACTCACCGAACATACATACACACTTACATATGGTACATCTGTTAAATATGTACAAAACAGTTAGTTTTGTTTCTCTTCTGGAAGTGCTAAGTGCATTGTTATTGCTACATGAATTTGCATGCATGCATTTTGCTATACAATCTGGCTGTGGATGCAGAGTTGTTTTTTGTTTTAATTCATTATTATATATATGTATGTATATGTACCTATGTATGTACAAAGAGAAGCAGAGAATTAAAATTTCATAACCTTGCATAACGCAACTAATAGTTTATTATAAATACAAGAGTAGTAATTTTCAGCCAATTAGCACATGCTTCCAGATAGTATCGGGTGTTTTTTCACGAACATGAGAACTTAAAAGGATAATGCATAATAGATATTATTTGGATTTTTTTAATTATAATCTTGTAGATAATTTCATGGCATTTATTTTTTGAGTATGATATCCGGCAAATATCTGCCGCGGCTACGAGTTATTCGATTAGTCCAATGTTTGTCAACTTTTTCTAATAAATCTAGCCGTATGGCGTCAATGGGGGCTTGAATATTGTAATAAATCGATTGTTAAAGAACGTTCCCATATGCGGTGATTAGCAATAAATAAACAAGAATGAATGTACCCATTCACATATGGCAGATTAGCTGCAAAATTTACAATCAAGACTGTTTTGACAGCGTTCCCACGACAGTCGGTTCTACGTAACCGGAACGACCCGGATTTATATCCGGCCAAGGACTGTCACTTCAGCAGCATTCCTCGTATATGCACGGGGAATGTTTATGCTGCTACAACAACAACAACAACTGTTTTGACAAGATTTTCTTCATAGAAATTGGTTTGATAGAATAATTTAGCATTTTTGGCTCGTTTATTTATTATTCATGGCATGAAGTAAAGGCAAAGAAAACCAATAGTTCATTTAATTGCGCATTTCGCTGCTGGTAATAGACAGCTGTGGTGAATCCAAGGCGAATCTATTAAAGGCGGTGTTGGTAAATTAGCTGATTTGTTTTTGTTTTTTCTTTCGCTGTGTCCATGTCAGCACAGAATAAGACAAGGTGAATTAATTTTTTGTTTTCTATTTTTAGAATACTTTGCCGTGACAATGAAACGTACAAAACATTGTTGTTGGTCTAGTGCCACCACCTTTAATAATTGCGCCTTGCGTAAATCCTTAAGCGACGTCTACTGAGGTTGCAAAAAATTATGGCAGCAATACGCATGCGAAATTTGAATTATTTTATTTTATTTCTATCTATATTTCTTTCTTTCAACTCGTATTGGAGTAAAGGATGTCTAAACTCAATATTACATTTTATAATAAGCAATAACACATGTCTACAAATTGTTGTTGTTGGAATCAAAAGTTTTGATGTTTAGCTGATGAATTTTTGGCAACTATTTTTGCCATTCTCAGCTGCCAGACCACAGTTATGGATATCGATAGTTCTCACGTAGCTAAAAAAACAAACACCTGATAGTAAGAGCAAATTGGAACAATAGTTTAATAAAAGATTTTATTTCTTCCTAATAACAATTTTCTAAAGCATTTTTGGAAAGAAAAGTTACCACATAATGCTGACAGTACCAGTTTGGAAGAATAAAGTTACAGTTCAACACATTTCAGTTTTGTTTAGTAGTGGAATTCTAGCGAGTATTTTACCAATTAGGAAAAAAACGCTTTTATTGATGTCTTGTTTTCGGTAGCCCATGTTGAAATTTTTTGACAAACATTTTCATTAAACACTTTATTCTCAAATTGAACTTTTTTGCATTTTTTCTAAAAAAGTGTCTCCTGTAAATACAGAAGCTACTGGCTTAGAATGTTAAAAAAAAAATAATAATAAAACCGCGCGAAATTCTACTATAAAACATTGACAATAATATTTCAATTAGAAATCGTAAATATGTCCTTTTACAAAATGGGAATTGCAAACAATGACAGCTGGAGATTTTGCAATGAACTAGAAGTGAGGGAACTTCTTAAACACCTTCTATGTTCCTGCCTGGCATTAGCTAGAACCCGAATGAAATGTTTTGGAGCTCTACAATATGAGAAGTTAGAATGTCTCTCGAGTTAGAGCTTGATAGCTTACTTAGGCTCGCAAAAGACGCAGGCTTATTAAAAGAGGCCTACTACAAGGAAACGTAAGGGTCAAACTCCATCTAGTAACACTAAGGACCCATAGGTCTATGTGACGGCTTTCAGCCCGTCAGATCAACCTAACCTAACCTAGTTTTCTAACACTCTTGACACTTATTGCGAAAGCTCACACTGCTTCGTACTTTATAACAAGTGAAGTGCAATAAGATTGCTAACAACTTGCGTTGACGTTTACGGATTGAAATCTAAAGTTATTCAAAATTCACAATCAAATATTTCCCTTATGCGTTTAAGAATTTATATGGGCCTAGAAGAGATTATTTTATTGTATTTTAGTGCGCTTTAAAAAGTTGTACATTAAATTTCTATTTTATTTAAATAATTATTTTGATTAAATTATAACAAATTATTGATACAAAACTAAATCTGCTTTTAAAATATAATTTCAATTTGACATACAAGCAATACTGTTTGAATCTACATGAAGGAAAATATTAAGGGGGAACACCACTATGATTTTTCAAAAAAATCGATTTTTTTTTGGATTTTCTTAAAGTAGATATATTCAAAAATATGTAAAAAAAATTAACTTAAAATCATGAAAATCGACGAAGTTATACCCAATACAATAAGTGCAGGTAGTGAGTTACGAAGGCCAATGAAAATTTTAAACGCGTTTTTCTCAAAACGACTTTTCTGAACACGGGGCCCTCGATTTCTCGAAGACTTATGAACCGATTTTAATTTTTTTTTTAATTTTTCTACATGTATTGGCTGGCTACAGTCGTACATAGCCTTTTTTTAATTCCAAATATTAATATTTTTTCAAACCTTTCGAAAACAAAAAAAAGGGTAAAAATACAATCTCTTTTTTTTAAACCTGCACCATTTTCTAAAAAATAAAAAAAAAACCGCCACGTACGACGATAGCCATTGATGTATAGATAAAGAATTTTTTTCGTTTTTTGCTTTCAAACGATTTTTCACCGCTGTATCGTAGCCACCAGGGTGCATCAATTTTGTATGACGTCCTTGCATTAATATTAATAACAATTGTAATTTTTAATATTTTTTAATAAAAATTTGTGTCAGTATAGTTGAATATATGTTGAATAAATTATAATTTGTCTGATCCTCAAATAATCATCCCTACTTATAAAAAAAAATTCATGTAAATCACTTAATTTTCACGCGTTCACAGTGGTGTTTCTCCTTAAGCAAACAGTCAAGTCATAATTTCGATTCAAACCACATACATGACTTTGTTGCGTGTGAGATTTTTTAAATTTAGTTAGCACAAAAAAATTGTAGTTGAGTTGCTCACAAAACACCACTCTTTGATTTTAGATTGTTTGATATTTTTGTGAAGACTTTTGACATTTACTTCAATTTAAATGATAGCTTAAACTGTAATTCCGCAATCATTAGCTATGACTTTCATTAAAGGCTCATTAAAGCAGCAAAACCAATTGGCATTCAAATTAAATAGGTAGATAATTCTCAACAGTCATAGTTACAACTTTCATAAAACCTAAAGCTAACTTTTAAAGTTCTTTCGTTATGGGTCGCTAAGCGGTCGCCCTCACATTTTCTTAATAAAGTGTTTGACGGTTCAAATATTAATCGTTGATTTGTAGTTGCTTTACAATAATAAAAACATACACGTTGATTGCTTGTTTAGTTGAAGCACCATCGTCTTATAGATTGGCCATTGCAGTTAAGAGACAATTAAATATCTTCACATAAAACTGATTGGGTGTACAAAAACATGCATACATACATATAACTTCGTTGTGTTTGTGTCGGTGCATTTTGGTTTGGTTTTGGTTTCTTGCCTTGTTGTTGTTCCATCGATTGATTTAATATATGCATATATATATTTCCTAGTTTATTTTTTGCTGATTTAATTTTTCATTATGACTTTGCTAATATATTTAATGTTACCACTACTTTCAAACTGTTGTGCAAATTTTCAGTTTTCACAGTTTTTAAGTATTTTTTATTTTTTTTTTTGCTTTTTTTGATGCATTGAATTGTGTAGGTGCTTTCAATGAGTGCATGATGCTGATTATCACTATGTGATTATGATAGCAAGTGGTGTAATCTATAACTGTGCTTTGAAATATTTAATTACTATTTAATAGCTGTGAATATGGTTTCTTTTTTTGTTTATGTTTTTTATTTTGTTTTGTTTGCTCGTTTGCTGCTTTTTAAATGCTATGCTCCAGGCTCGAATGTGCACAGGTTCTTGATAAATATACCTCAAATATGTTTATGTGGGTTCTCTGCTGCTGATTCTTTACCGTCTCATTGAGTATTCTATCAGGATATGTGGATTTTGTGATTACACTCTGTGCACTTTAGGCTTGTACAGGCCGCCTGCCACGCGGCTTTATGCTTTCTGATATTTGCCACATCTCTTCCTCTCCCAATTCATACTCAAAGTTATCAAAGAAGCGTATAATGCGTTCGTTGCGCTTGAAATTGTACTCACTGTGGGCAAAGAAGGAGAGGGGTAAGTAAGATTAAAAATAATGTGCGTATAAAAACAAAATAAAATTTCACTACGAACCATTTTTTGAAACGCTTCATATTTTCTATTAGATGGTATTGCTGCCAACGTTTGGAGAAATTAACCACACCTTCTTTCAAATAGTCTGGGTTGCCAACATGTACAAATGTTAAGTCCTGCAGCACCAATCCACTAAAATTAATAAAAAAAAAATAATATGACAATATGTATGTACGTATAATATCAGGAATGATAGAAAAAAGATTGCGCTCATCAGCGAGTGCGTGCCGTCACACTAGCCTAGGTGCCCCTTTGCGCTTCGCAATAAATTTAGTGCTTTTTTATATCAAAATTGTAAGTTAAAAAAAAAAAAATTATAATTAAAATAAAAAAAGTCTAAAAAAGGTCTCTCTGAGGAGAGAGTAGCACACTGAAAATTTGTTGATTCTTATAAAATTTAATGTTTTGAAAGTGCAAATCTCATTTTATGCCCCTTTTGAGGTTATGCAAGAATATTCGATCTACTTCTCTGAACTCTGCTCAACTTTTAAGATATTTTTATAAGTTTTAAGAAGCTTTTGAATTTACTGAATACGAATTAAAGCCATAGAGGTTAGGTTAGGTAGTGATGGTTGCCCAGAGAGTGGACCCTTTTGGACGAAAGAAGTTTGGTTCATCCTTTGTGATACCATTGCAGGAGGGTGTAATTATAGTAAAAGAAACACAAAGAGGTGTAATTATAGTAAAAGAAACACAAAAAAAAACCAAATAATACTGAAGAAACCATAACGACCTTTTCGAAAAAGGAGTACCTTGTCGTGTTACATAACCTCAAATATTCCTAACCATAATAGCATAACCTCAAAAGTGTTTTTAGGCCTTTTTTAAAGAGATTTCCTTAAGTTTTAAATGCAAGAATGAATTTTTAAAACTTGTTTTTTTTTTTGTACATAACCGTAACACATTTATTTAAAAAAAAACGCACACCACCGTAAAGACAATTTGTCACTCATACAAATTTCTTTAAGTAGTTTAAAATAAAAATTTGGTATTTTCTTTTTTTTATGAGAATATTAGTTATTTTTTATATTCAAAACTAGGCAACGCTCCAGTTGCGACAGAGAGCTTTAACTGCTCGAAGGAGAAGACAAAATTTGGAAAACAACTGTTTTTGCGGAGGATAAGCAGCCCAAAAACTGGACGCTCTCTTGAGAATATTGTTGTTATAGCGCAAAGTGTTGCTGAACAACCCTTCAACATCAATATTTCGACGAGAGAGCTCAGGGATGAGCTGATTGCCATTCTGAGCGACAGTTAGGCTGCATTCAAGGCCTTGCCATTCTTTGAGGACAAGCCCTCTATAATCGTTCAGTCCATAATAATAATAATAATAATTTGCGCTTACACTCCTTGTTGGGTGTTTCCACAAAATGGAAGAACCTACAGTTTTACGCCGCCTCCGAACGGAAAATGTTTTTATGCGTTTTTTTATGGAAGAAATATACTAGGAGTTTCGTGATTGCCTGCCGAGGGGCGACCGCTGTTAGAAAGTACTTTTTCTACCAACTGGTGTCTCGTGCCCGAGCTTTATTAGCTAGAGAGGTTACGTCTTCGAAACTTATAGGCTTTGAGCCCTTCCTTGGCATGGAACAACATAAGATCAAGCAAGAGCTTAGGAGCGAAGAGCTAAGGTTACGAGATGTAAACTGGCATCAAACTGTGGGGCTACGTCAGGTTAACTTCTTACTTGAAGGGTATAATTAAAAGAAATTTAAAAATCGCATAAACCTCCTTAAGGGCACATGGAGAATGTTTACTAACATTCTTACAGGTTACTGTAAAGTCCAATGACTTCTACCGTTTCTGCGATCTATCCCCAGAAACACCAGCACACTTGTTTCGCGTAAGCGATGGCATAGCGAGAAGGAGTGGACATCTCGTCCTTGTACAGCCAGCTCAACCCAGCTTTATACTAGGTTTACTGAGAGAACTGGGTTTGGCGATGTATTGCGATGAGTAGGGAACACCTTAAAGATACCTTAAAACCGAAGTGCGGTCCTCCTGGCCGTCGTGGGCGAAGGGGTTTGTGTGTGGCTGCAATTTAATAGGGCGCAGGCGCGAAACCCACTGATAGAACAAGTTTTCTTTCTAATAAACGTCGCTGCTTGGCAACCCTCTAGAATTGGACAAAAAGCTAAGCTAAAAAAAATTAAATTTAAAAATTAAAAAAAAAAATAATAAAAATAATAATAATCAAATAATAAAAAAAAAATTAATAAAAAATAAAAAAATAATAATAAACAAAATCATAAAAAATAATAATAATAAAATACTAAAAAAATAGAATTAAACAAAAAAATAATAAAAAAAAAAAATTTTTTTTAAATAATAATAATAAAATAAAAAAAATTATAATAATAAAAATAATAATAATAAAATAATAAAAAAAAAAATTAATAAAAAAAAAATTAAAAAAAAAAACATTCTTCAAACATTTATAAATGTAAGCTATTTGTGAAATTGTGTTTTAGTACAATTCATTCAAACTAAAGCATTCTTAGAAATACATTTAAAAAAAAAAATAAATAAATAAATAAAATAAAGATTTCCAAAGCCAACTATGCTCGCATCAATTCACCCTTTATACGAGTACTTACATGTACGGAATGCACGGCGGACTTGTTGCAGCCAATGTTGTTCGATACGCGCGAAAACTGGAACTGGAGTCAATCAGCAAACAGTATTCTTTTATGTCTTGAGTGATAGTCTTATGCCACTCCAGTCTAACAAAAGAAAACAGCAGCCCATTAAATTCTCAAATATTTTTTAGCAGACAAATTTCTACTTCTTTTCACCAACTCACCTTCGAATGGGCGCTGAATCGAGCGCTGACAACAATGCCAAATATGAATTGTAATTATTCATTTTACGCAAATGCTTCATAATTTTTATGAATTTAATAACATGCTTTTCACGTTCTTTGGCATCACATAAAGTAAGAATTTTCGAACGTGCCCAAAAGGACATATTATTGAAGTGCTCGGTAAACTTGTTCAAATTGGGCGACTTCTCTTCGCTCTGCTCTTTGGCAAAGAGCAATACCTCAGGTATTTCGATTTTCTGAAATAGATCAGCATCCAGCAGCGTCATTTGCTCGGCAATTTCCACTGATTTGAGATCGAGTAGACTGGGTTGATTGGTGACTGTGATGTGCATATCTGCTTTGGGTGGTGGCAAACGTTGTTCTCGGAACAAAGTCACCTGCAATTGAGTGAAATAAGTGGTAATTAGAGGTAAATAAGTGGTAACTATGGGCGAGGGTGATGCAGTGGCTTACCTTCTCCACAAATATGCTGCGCAATGTTTTTGCTAAATATAATTGGCCTGCGCATACCAATTGGTAATTGAATTCCACGATGAGCGACAGTAGCTGATCTGTCAGGTCCATGGACCTGATAATAAATAAAGAAAAAATTAATAAACTGACTTTTATTTTTTTTGCAATTTAATTCTTACGTCAAACCATCCACTACTCTCATTAGGAGCGAGAATGTCTCTCTGGCCACTCGTTGCTTTTGGTCATTTTGGCAACAAAAGAATATCGTATAGCGATGTGTTAGCTTCTCGATCACATCGATTGGCTGTATGAAGGTGCGGAACGTCGTGATGAAGGCATCAATGAAAGCTGTAAATATGTAAAATGAAATTTTATTGTTTAATTTCGTATAATATTTTAATCTTAATATGAAGTAGAGGATGTTTCAACTTGGCAACGAAACAGTAAAAAGATGCATTAAAATAAATGAGTTCAATAGGACTTGGACTCCCATAACAGAAGCTGTGGGGATTCGGGTGCATCTATTAACAACATCTCATTAGACATAAATGTGCCCTTTTTCTACATATTTAAAAACGCATAGTGCATTGAAAATTTTATATTCTGTTTCCTCGATTTTTTCTTGCACCCCTACGATTTCTTCTCATACACACTCCGTTAAAAATATATGAACACGCCACTATTTTTTTTATAAGCAAATAGTTCATACTGGAACAGAAACCATTTAACGCAAAGTTTCAAACTTTGCACACAATGTTTCAAAATTTCATAAAAACTCTCACATTTTAATTAGTTTTCATAATTTTTATGGGTATGCAGTTTTATATGGGCGGCCGCCATAACTGAATGGGATGGTGCGTGACTACCATTCGAGTGTACATAGGTCCGTGCATGCACACATTCTCCGTACAAGAAACACAAAACGATAGAAAAAAAGTTTTTCCTAAAAGCGGTCGCCACTCGGCAGGAACTGACAAATTTCCGAGTGCATTTTTGCCATGAAAAAGCTCCTCATAAAAACCAACTGCTGTTCGGAGGCGACAGTAAATTGTAAGTCTCTCCATTTGTGGCACAGCATCAAGACGCATGCCACAGGCACCTAACAGAAGTGTACGCGCCAATTATTTAATTTTTTTAACCAGGACCATTGAATTTTAAGTTTTAAGTGACTACAAAATACGGTTGATTTTTCACATTTTTTTTTTTTTGTCTGAGTTGTCACGTCTTGCCTTCCATACAAAGTATGCATGTTCATTTTATTTATATTGCCAAAATTTGCCCAATCGTAGGAGTACCAGTTAAAAATTTGACGTTTGACAAACATTGAGCAACATTTTTCTAACAAGAAACACTAATGTGATTTAAAGTAAAAAAAAAAAAATAATAATAATTGGCGCGTACACGAACCCATTCGGCTAGGGCGGCCGATTTTGAAAGCTCTCTCTCTCGGTCTCTCTCTTAGCTTCACAGTCTGTGGTGGACCATAGCTTCATCAACAATCCTTCTCCAATTCTGTCACTCTCTCTCTCTCTCTCTCAACAATTGGAGGAAGAAAGAGAGGCCGACCAAGAAAGAGATGGCTTGATGCCGTAGAAGCAGACTTAAAAGCGATGAACGTTTGTAATTGGAGAAATGAGACAAGAGAGAAACTGATTTTTTAAGTTATTAAACATTTATACCATTTTTTTTTAAATACTGACGCACCATTGTCATTCTGCACACGACTCGCATGCACGATCAATGCATCAACGTAACCGCCCTTCACTTCCGGCCCATCTTCGTCTTTTCTCTTCAGCACCAAATATTTGGTCACATCAATTTCCTCCAGCATTTTTGGCAGCTCCTCCTGTGAAACCGTTTGCAATTCACCACACTATAAGCAACAAATAAAATGATGTTGAAAATTGTTTGCCTTTTTTCACAAGCAACATTACATTTACCTTATCATCACCAAAGTTACTATGCTCTAGCAGCTGATCTTCTCCAGCGCTCTCAGATCTACAGCCGTGCGTACCTTCGTGTGTGTCTGCTCGACGCAGTGGTGAATGTCGACGACTCATATGGCTACCACAATTCTCGTTGGGCAACTGATGCGAGTGGCGCAGTGACGCCTGCTCTTCTTCGGTAAGATCACTAAGCTCTTCACAGACGGTTGACATCATTTCACTGCCTTGTGTGGCGGACAGCACACGCGCTGGCCGCCCATTCTCAGCATCTGCACTGGCGCTCAAATGTGCGGGTTTCGGACTAGGCGGTGGCGTAGTGATTATGGTGGGCGGTGTGGCGCTCGACTTGCGTTGCTGTTTGTAGTTCTTTGGTGGGAGTGCGGGCGGCATTTCCTGCTCCGACGGTGGCGATAAGTCCTTTGGTAGTGGCACAATGCTGTGAAATTTGGATGAACGAGAAGCGAGTAAGATTATCTCTAGCTGGCTGATGTATTAAATAAATGCAATACTAACTTCATTGTTTGGCTGTGTGAGATGTTCCCCGTCAAATCGTACATATGCATTGTATGGCGTCCAAGTGGCCGGTTGGGACCCTGACATAGCTCCATATACGCCCAAACTGCGGAAATGAAATAATTACAAATCAAGTCATATTGAAAGTAAATGCGTAATGAGAAATCGGAGGCAGTAATGGCGGATATGTAAACAGCTAACACTTAGTAGACAAATTGGATATTTATCAAGCGGGCAAATGGGTTTGGTGAATATGAAGAGAGACAGTGTGGTAAGCGACTAGGACACGCAGAATGGACTACAAATGAAATGAAAAGGGAAAATTAGTTTTTTTTTCATAGTCGCAAAACTGCTTTAATCGCTTTCGACAATTGGAGAAACGAACACAAAAAAAAAACACACAGTAAATTTTGGAAGCTTAAATATGGCTATTTAAATGCAACTTGCCAAGCGATCGGATTTCACTTTAAACTATTAATTAACAACTTAACGAATGAGTTAACATCAATTCCATGCGTTACGGCAGCCACTACAAATTGCACGCAGCGCTGCTTAACAATAAATGCAATAAATAGTAAAATCAAATATATAATACGAAATGCGAAAAGTTACCCAGAAATGACGAAATAGACTAAAATAATTAGAAGAAAATCAAGAATTGAAATTAATTAGAAAGGATGCATTTGCAACGATAAACGAGAGACGCCTGGTAAGTTCGCGGCCTAAGATTCTTCGCAATGACTTATCAGCTCATTATTGGTAACACTATTTAGGGCAATTGAGTAGTAAGTCCTCGCTCGACGAACAAAACTAACACATTACAAGGCTCTCATCATACCCGCCCTAACGCACGACGCTGCATCTTGGACGATGGCAATATCCCATGAGGAGTCTCTTACAGTGTTTGAGAGAAAGATTCTGTGCAAGATTTTTGGATCTTTGCACGTTGGCGACGGCGAATATGGCAGGCGACTTTACTACGAAATAGACATAGCACAGCGGATAAAGATCCTGCGGCTACGTTGGCTAGGTCATGTCGTCCGAATGGATAAAAACGCTCTGGCTCTGAAAATATTTGATGCGGTACCAGCTGGTGGTAGCAGAGGAAGAGGAAGGCCTTTTCTGCGTTGGAAAGTTTAGATGGAGAAGGACCTGGCTACACTTTCTGGCGCCGGTTGGCACGAGAAAGAAATGACTTACGCGCTTTGTTAAACTCAGCAAAATCGCGTAAGGGGTTATCGCACCAGTCAAGAAGAAGAAGAAGTTCCGATATGCAGGCGTTGGGCAAATATGTTTTTAAAACGTTCAACAAATTGAGAAATATATACTGCAATGCTGTAGAATTAAATTATTACAGATTTGTGGAGGACGAACTGATAAAAATTTACAACTGAAAAAAAAAAATGGTTTAATTGATCTATGGAAAGTTAGCGGACTTGTTCACACCTCTCGGACTTCATGGCAGGTGGGATTTTCAGAAATCGATCAGTCATCTTAAGCTTTTTATTTTTGAAAATTAAAATGAAAAAAAAAAAATCCAAAAATTTACCACCGCTGATGGGACGGAGCAGTCATAGATTCCCATTTTAAACCGCAAAATAAACGATATTTTTCCAATGATTTAATAGCATTTAGATACCAGAAAAACCACCCACAGCATCACAAGAATGACCTTAGATTGCCAGCCATAGTACATCTGGAAAAAATCCTTCCTGCATTGCTTATTCTCCATAAACACAAGCTGGGACAATGCTAAGATGATAGACATCTAATCGCCTACGTGGGAAAAACCTTATATATCCTATTCTGCTCAACGGAGTAATCAGGAGAAAAAAATAGCAGATATACAAAATTTTATCCCAATCGAGGGAGACTACATTGGAAAATAAAAAATATATATATATAACTGGTATTTTCTCTCCATAAATATCTTAGGCTGCGAACATATTATACACTCCTCGTATACACATACATATGTACTTTCATTAAAGGAATATAAACGCAAATGGAAATGTTGATTCAGGTTAATAAAATACAATAAATGGGTGCGAAAATTTGCAATCACGAAATATTTTTTCTACAAAGTTACAAAAAAAGGAGGAAAAAAAGTGAAAATCTCTCCTTTTTTTATGTTATCGCTTGCTCATTCACCATTTTAACCAAAAATAAAGAGTCTTTCAAAGCTGACGCCTAGAATTCAGTATTGAGTAATTTCTAGACGGTACCTTTTTTACGTCATCCTTGACAGTTTTCAAGTAGACAGATGTACAATTTTACCTGATAGACAACGCGTTAGAATTATTGGAACTTTTTATGAAAATGGTTGGTGGTCTTTAAGAACAACATAACGAAAAATTCGTAATTTTTTTTGTGGAAATAATCGCCCGAATGAGTTGACAATTCAAAGGTTCTGACTTATGGGCAGGGTGCCAAGAAAGCAGATGCAATAATAATGTCTTAACATTTAATTTTCAAAAGGCCTCCAGCAAATCGGACCGCTGTAGGCGCGCATGGAAATGGCGCGGTAAAATTGAAATTGATTGGTCAAACTAAGAAATAAAAGCTGTTGTTGAGACAGTGATGGCAAAAAATTTAGTAAGACATATATGTTTTAACAGTGAAATTCACGGTATCCAACTGAAATTTCTTTTTTAATAGAGCTTTTTTTAACATAATCTATAAAGACGACTGCCGTAACCGAATGGGTTGGAGCGTGACTATCATTCGGGAGTGCGTACGTTCGATTCTCCGTGCATCAAACGCTAAATAATGGAGAAAGTTTTTTCTAATAGCGGTCGCCTCTCGGCACGCAATGCCAAACCTCCGAGTGTATTTCTGCCATGAAAAAAGCTCCTCATATAAAAAAAACCTGTTGATGAAAGCCGGCTTAAAACTGTAGATCCCTCCATTTGTGGAACAACATTAAGACGCACGCCACAAATAAGAGGAGGGGCTCGGCCAAATACCTAACAGAAGTGTACGCGTCAATTATTTATATATTTTGCATAAAAGGTTATATTTGTGATCAAACGGAAAATCGCCAACAGGTGTTACTTTGAGCTCAGTAGGTCTCTCCCGAAGAACTAAATAGGCACTCTACAAAACGCTCATCATTCCCCTCCTAATATTATATAATATATGGTGCAGAAGCATGGACGATGTCAACAGCCTTCGAGAGAAAAATTCTACGTAAGATCTTTGGCCCCTTCCGCGTTAGTGAGGAGTACCGCGTACGGTGGAACAGGGAGTTGTATGAACTATATAGGGGCATGGACATAGTTAAGCGTGTAAAAATACAGCGGCTACGCTGGCTTGGCCATGTCACCCGTATGAAAGAAGACGCTCCAGCAAGGCGAATTTACGACACGGTACACCAAAAAGGAAGGTGTGGAAGAGGAAGACCACATCTCCGTAGGAAAGACCAAGTGCTGCAGGACCTGTCTTTAGTCGGGACTTCCAACTGGCACCAACGAGCGCAGGACAGAAACAGCTCGTGCGCCATTTTGCACCGGCACACGGTTGTAGCGCCACATAAGTAAGTAAGTAAGGTTATACAATACTTGCGCTTTATATATACATATATATAATTGGCGCGTACACCCTTTTTGGGTGTTTGGCCGAGCTCCTCCTCCTATTTGTGATGTGCGTCTTGATGTTGTTCCACAAATGGAGGGACCTACAGTTTCAAGCCGACTCTGAACGGCAGATATTTTTATGAGGAGCTTTTTCATGGCAGAAATACACTCGGAGGTTTGCCATTGCCTGCCGAGGGGTGACCGCTTTTAGAAAAATGTTTTTCTTAATTTTGATGTTTCGCCGAGATTTGAACCAACGTTCTCTCTGTGAATTCCGAGTGGTGGTCACGCACCAACCCATTCGGCTAGGCGGCCGAATATACTAAAATTTAATGGGCTATAAAGTTGCGTACCCAATTTTTTTATTCTAAAAAGTTTGAAATTTGCTATAGAAATATGCCAGAAATATTTTTTTATAAAAGTAATTCAAATTAAAACGGCGTATCGGTAATCAAAAACATTCAATACGCTTGAAACCCACATGAGCACCCATTATTTTAAACTGCTACAATGAAGAAAAGCAGATGCTGTGAGGAAGCAAATCGAAAGCGAACACACAAAATTAAACTGTTTTGAACTTGAAATCAAGCAATGAAAATGAATCAACACAAACACAAGTCCATTACTTAAAAATATCTTCAACTTGAACTGCAATCTTCAACATTCTTGATATGTAAAGCAATAATAAAAACAAACATTGCAAGCAATTGCCAACTGACAATTGCACTAAATGCAAAACAACAACTTGTTCGGTACTCTAAGAGTGGTGGAGTAGACAGGCAGACTTACCCGAGAAGGCCACACTTTGAAACACTAAATCGTTAGAACAATTCATTAGAGTTAGCGTTTTTCGCAAGACAATATTACATTTACTATTATCACTAGAATTATCATTTTCGTGAAAGTGTTTATTGGTTTCTGCTGTTGGTGTTGATGTACATGTTTTTGTTTTTGTTGTTGTCGTTTCGTCGGTTTCGGCAGTAGGTTGTGTATGTATTTGTTTGCTACTACCAAACAAGTCAATGTGGGAATTATTGTGGATTTTGTTGTACCGGTTGCGGCAGCTTTGTGCTTGAAACCCGTTACTATGTAGCGGAAGTGTAGTGGGAAATGCGGAAATAATGGGTGTAGTTGAACTGGTAAGCGTTTTCTGGTTTTCGTTTTGGTTTGTGCAAGTCGTAGTTGTTGTTGTTGTGGTTGTAGTTGTGGCTGTTGTTTTACGTATTTGTGTTCTGCGTCTGATATTAAATGCAAGAGACTTATGACGAAAACTATTTGCGAACAATTTCACAAAAACGAAATTTCAATTTACAACAAAAGTAAATGAAATCGTTAATTAAATGATTTAAATAAATAAATAAAAAAATTTCATTCAAATAATCAGTGTATTGCAATTAAATTGTTGTTTGTTGTTTTTTTTTTGTGTGAGTTCATTGCAGGGGACAGACATACAAACATTAACGTTTACAAATGAAGCAGAAATAAAAATATAATACATTTTATGCGAAGGTGAAAGTGAATGGACCGGCGCCATCGTAGCCAACCACAATCAAAAAATCAGTGAATCCGTTGACAAAAATACGAGTACGAGTACGTATTTGTTTATGTGGGGGCGTATGCAGAGGATAGGTAGATATGTTGACGTGTGTGTGTGTGTGTGTGTAAGTGTATGTTGTGTTTTCACAAAAGGTACACAAACAAATTGCACAAAACAATAAAAAACCAAACCCAATGGTGTATGACGTAAATATCAAATAAGTGAAAAAATAGAAAAAGAAAACAGAAGAGAAAAAAAAGAACGAAAATATAAATTAACTGTGTATGCCGTGTGATTGAACTTACTGTGCTTTTTCTTGATGGGTAGCGGCGGCGGTTGTTCCGCAGTGCCACCGCCACCGCCACTGCTACTGATATCGACACCAATACTTCCCATGGTCGTGCAACTGCTGACAAAACCGCCGCCCAGACGTCGTGAATCGATGAGACTTTGATGTTTCGTTTGCTGCCACTGCGACACGTGATGCTGATATTGATGATGATGATTATGATGTTGTTGCAGCGTGTGTTGATTATGCTGGCTATAGCTATTGCTGTTATAGTGATGGTGGGGACGAAGCTCGGCTAATTCGCTAAAATATAAATAAGAAAATTATTATCAATTGGATTTTTTTAAGAACTCGCCCATAGCTTTTTTTATTTTATTTATTTAACATAGTAACTAGGAATACATGTTTTAACTAACAAGCAATGTACAAGGGGGGTTCAATAAGTACGCGTGTTAGAAATTAAGACACCATTTTTTAATTTTTGTTTTTTATTTTTCAACATAGTCCCATTTTTGAAATATACACTTCTGCCAACGCTCCGGCCATTTTTTAACCCCTCCAAAAAATAGGATTTGTCGAACTCCCCAAAATACGCCTCTGCCTCTGCGATGATTTCCTCGTTTGAGCCATTTCTTCATGTTACAGAACAAGAAAAAGTAGCGGGGAGCGAGATTGGGTGAATATGGGGCGTGCGGCAGCAATTCATTACGCAATCCATGCATTTTGGCGGCGACAACTCTGGATGAATGTGCTGGTGCGTTATCTTGGTAAAACAGCACCGCCTTCTTCGCCAAATGCGGCCGTGTCTCCTTGAATTTTTTGTGAAAGCAGTCCACACAGTCTGTATGTTGTCCACTGATCGTTTTTTTTTTCTTTTTCTAAGAAATCCATTAGGACGACATCGTTCGCATGCCAAAAAATCGTCGCCATAACCTTTCCAGGCGATGAGACTGTCCTCGCCTTATTTGGAGCAAATTCACCGGGAGAAGTCCATTGTTTTGATTGTTGCTTAGTTTCTGGTGTGTAATGATTAATCCAGGCTTCATCAACGGTGACAACTCGACGCAAAATTCTAACACTAAACAAATTATTTTGGTGTTTTTTGTTTGTTCCTTTCAGTTGTGAGTTACAGGAGTTACAATAGAAGCCAAAAAAGAGAAAATTCGGTACATTTTACAGTTTTTTTCTTTGATAAAGGCGAAAATGCAAGCCAGGCGTCTTAAATTATGAATGGTGTTTATAGTGCCGATATTGTAACAGCAAATTACGTGCAATTTTGGTTTCGTCGATTCTGTTCAGGCATTTTTGATGTTGAAGATGCACCTCGCACAGGCAGGCCCGTCGTCGAAAATATCGATGACATCACAGATATAATCAAAGTTGAACGGCATGTTAGTCGTCATAGCATCGCCCAGGAGCTAAAGTTCGACCATAATAGTTTTAAACCATTTGCGCAAAAATTTTACGCTAAAATAATGGACTTATTTTTCCACAAACTAATATTTTATTGAATATATTGCGCATATTAAATATTATAGGCCGTTACAATCCAGTTTGTTAAAATGTAGTTGGTCAAAAATGTATGATGGTCTCGCTTCTATTAGGCTGACTGTATATATGTATGTAAATTCGTGTACAATTTTAAGGTTTCGTTTACATTTTACAATCAACGTCTCACAAAATTTTACCAGGGCGTCTTTTATAATTACATTTCACTTACCTATTGTTATCTTCGATTTCATCGAAATTGTCATATTGAGAAAATATGCGTGCATCCTTGCTACGACTCGTTTTGGGCGGCAATGCTGGCGGCACTAGATCACTATGCGAACCCATGCCACCATCCGAAGATGAAGTAGTGTCCAAGCTATTAGCCTTCACCAGCGACGAAAACGACGATTGCACATGACTAGCGCTGCTGGTGGTGTGAACTGAACGTTCCGTTACAAGTCCGCCGCTCTCATAGTGATCGGGACTCACGCTGCTCGTATTGCTAATTGAGCGCGCATCGTGCGCCAATGTGGACATATTATTCATGATGCTGTTCGACGTAGTCATCATTGTAGACGATATCGTGTTCGTCATGGATAAGCACGTCGTTTGCTGGTGGAACTCTTGTGTTTGCGTGTGAAATTCCCCACTACTCGACGATTCAATGGCATCAAAAGCGATTTCTGAGTTAGAACTAGACTTGGTAGATGACTGAAAACCACAATCTGATGAACGTTTCGAAACGCTCTGCGCTGAGGTGCGCACCGACGTCATGGAGACGAAGCCTACAAAGGATGATGAGAGGAGAATAAGAGTTAATTAATTGTCACTCCCTACACAAGTTGTGATATATTTGCAATGCAAACCATTACAATAGGAAACTGCAACAAATCTAAATATGTTCATAAATACTTTCTATAAAAAAAGAAGAAAAAAAAAATACACTAAATACGAACGTAGTTGGGCAGACAAATAAAACTCAAATTATAACGATAATCAAACAATAACAATTAACAAAACAGTTGTTATGAAGGGGAATCATGCAATTTACATTAAAAACAAAAACAATACAGAATACAAAATCGCATCGCATTTTAGTGACAACGGATATGATGGCAAATTATGAATGCAGCTAAAGCAACGGCGTAATTGATTTTGTTTAAGTACCCGATTCATTGGAATGACGATTGTTAATATTTTTGCGCATTTCCAGTTTATCCATAGCGCCTCCAGCGCCGCTATTGACATTGCCGGCTTGTGTGAAATCGCATTCATCTACGTCATCGCCAGTGCCGGCAGCACGTTTGGAATCTTCGAGGACAACGCTTTGTGCTTGTGTGTTGGTGGGCTCGCTACTAACGCCGCCACCACCAATAGTGCCAACTGTTTTGTTGCCAGCTACTTTATTGTTCAACGCAGCACGTTTGCCACCGCTTATAAGTGGTTCTGAATATAAGATTTTTTTTATTTTGTTTTTATTATTATAATTATTCGGTTAGTAATTTCTTATTCGTATAAGAGTTAAATATTGATCAAACTTACTGAACTCGTTCAGACGATTGGCTAACACCAATGACTTCAGCTCCTCCTCCTCGCGTGAATGATTCAATTCCGAATCGAGCGAACATTGACTAGAATTTTCGTCCGGTGAATGTGAACGCACCGAAAGATTGCTGTTAGTTGAAATGAGAATTTTGGTAACATTAATGAAGGATTGCTTTAAATGTTTGCAACTTACTAATCAACACCATAGTTTCCAAGCGAAATGTCAGAACTCCAATCCAAGTCCGAGTTGATGCTCTTATTATGTGAATTCTGTTGTTGTTGCTGTTGACTACGACGTTTGGGCGGCAGCGGTGGTGGTCTGAGATGAAAATAAATATGAGACATTGATTTTATGTAGGCACCGATATTAAAATGATATATTATCACAGTGAAATTGAATGCTTGAATCGTCTATATACATTAGGGTGGATCACTTTTGATGAAAAAAAAAATTAAATAACAAATAAATTAAATTAAAAAAAATTAAATAAAAAAAAATTAAATAAAAAAAAACCTTAAATAAAAAATAAATTAAATAAAAAAATAAATTAAATAAAAAATGAACTAAATAAAAAAAAAAAATTAAATAACAAATAAAAAAATAAATGAAATAAAAATATAAATTAAATAAAAAATAAACTAAATAAAAAAAATTAAATAAAAAAAAATTTAAATAACAAATAAATTAAATAAAAAATCAATTAAATAACAAATAAATTAAACAAAAAACCAATTAAATAACATATAAACTAAATAAAAAATCAATTAAATTAAAAAAAAAAAATTAAATAAAAATATAAGTTAAATAAAAAAGAAATTAAATAAAAAAAAATAAATTAAATAAAAAACAAATTAAATAACAAATAAACTAAATAAAAATTCAATTAAATAACAAATAAATTACATAAAAGATAAACTAATTATTTAAATTAAAAAAAAAAAAATTAATTAAATAAAAAATAAATTGGTATGGTTTACCTGCCGGAATTATAAAATATATCTATTACATTTTAATACTTTCGCTAAAATATTTCGGCAAAATATTAAGACTTACGTGAGCTGGATCAATTTGAAAGTGCTTTCGAAAACCTCATTATTTTGATAGAACGTTCATAAAATACTTAAACATTTTTAAGACCTTTTAAGCATACATTTTTTTATCAACTTAGACGATTTTTAGGAAATTAATTAAAAAACAAAAATTAAGAAAAAAAATTTCAAAGATTATTTATGAAAATACCGATTTTTGGTGATATTTTCAAATCGACCCAGCTCACGTAATATTAAATATTAATATTATTAGGATATATTTTAGTGGAAGTCTTAAAATAAAGGGTAGTTAAATTTCAAGGGCCGATGTTGAATGTGTACCACACGTAAACGTCAAGTTTTTTTCTGCATTTCATTTGACATTTTTCAATTTCAGACTAACTTAATTTGAACCATGAAAAGATACACAATCGAGCATTGCGTTAAAGTTATTCAGGCTTATTATGAAAACGGGCGTTCAAATCAAAATGCATATCGCGCACTTCGTGAAAAAAATCATCTTCAGTGATGCGGCCCCTTTTTAACCTCAGTGGATTCGTCAATAGGCAGAATTGCCGCATTTGGGCGAATGATAATCCAAGATTGATTGCCGAAAAACGAATGCACCCACAAAGAGTGACTGTTTGGTGCGGTTTATGGGCCGGCGGCATCATTGGGCCGCATTTTTTCCAAAATGAGGCCGGTCAGGCAGTTACTGTGAATAGTGTTCGCTATCGTGAGAAAAAAAAAGGATTTTTTTCCGGCCCAAATTGGAAGATATTAATATTTTTAGGATATATTTTAGCGGAAGTCTTAAAATATAATAAATTTTATTATTCTGATGGAAAAACGGTATCTTTTTTTGTGAGACACCCTAATGTACGGAGGTATATTTTTAAGTACTAGAAAATTTTTTTTTTCTTAGAGCTAGTATTGCTATCTGTTTGAACCGAAAAACATTCCATTATTTAAATTCACAAAAAATATATACATACATATATGCCCTAGTAGCCATTGGGCTAATTAGGGTAGGATTATATTATAACTATCTCCTACAAATAATAATATTATATATTAGTTAATTTCACTGTGAAAATATTTCATTTTAATGTCGGAACTTGCTCGAATCGGATATATGAGGCTCCTTACCTATTTGGTAGCGGCGGTTTAGGTGGTGGACTCGTATCGCGCAGAATACTCTCTGTACTGTGAGAAGCGCGTATGGGATTTGAGTTGGTTTTCTCCAAAATATCACGTTCTCTGGAATAATATTTTTTGTATATTCAATTTTAAAATTTTAATATTGAATGGAATTGTAAGTTCTATCTAATCTATCTATAACTTAAATAGTTGAACATATAAAGCATAAAACGTTGTTAGTAGAACTTCTATGGCAGGCCTAACTATAGAAAATATTAGCTAATATTAAAACCGTCAGTTGGGCACCCGGGACTGGCCTTTTTTCGTCCTGTTCGAGGCGCGTTTTTAAAAGGTTATAACCACAAATCGATAGGAAATTAAATTTTAGGAAGCTATCTGGCAGCTCAAGTCGTTAGCTATATCAGAAATATGTTAAATTCACGTCCAAAGTCGGAAAAGCCAGTCTGGCCAGACCCGGAGGAGGGTTCATTTTATCAAACGATAGTAAATATTTGACTTATTTCGAATTAACAGTCCCTTGTATATGTGGCTAGCTATAAAATTCTCACAACGCAACCACCGACAGCAATTCCAAATACACAGCACTATCACCTCTTCGTCTATTGCCCCACTCTATTGAAACAGCCTCTTTCCTGAATCATCCAATGACTGCACGGGCAGGGTTTTATGAATAATTACAATTACAATAACAACAACAACAAAGGTTCAAAGCTCTTTAATTGGAATTTGGAACCAGAGCGACTCAATTCGGTATGAGCTCGCTATACCAAGTGAAAAATTAATAGGTCAATTTTAGCGACAACAATAAAATGAACTGAACCGAGTTCTGTTCCCAAAAAAAACCTTAGGTGACCAAAAAAACACCTCAGTGATTTTTCTCTACATCCTTTCTTTTTTCTTTTATGCACCACCGAGCACTGCGAACAAAGCATGCCAAGAGAATTTGCTTCATTGATGACGCACCGCCCCATGCAGCTTGTTAACTAGACTTAGCTTCGTTGGATTACACCCTTTTTGGGTGTTTGGCCGAGCTACTCCTCTTATTTGTGGTGTGCTTTTGATGTTGTTCAAATGGACCTTACAGTTTTAAGCCGTCTCCGAACGGCAGATACTTTTTATGATAAGCTTTTTCGTGGCAGGAATACACTCAGAGGTTTGCCATTCTCTGCCGAGGGGCGACCGCTTTTAGAAAAAAACTTTTTCTATTAATTGATGTTCATGCACAGAGATTTGAATCTACGCACTCCCGAATGGTAATCACGCACCAACCCATTCGGCTACGGGGGTCGATTGGATTAATATATTGGACATGTCTTTATCGATCGGATATGTGAAGAGAAATGGCTAGGTGATTGGTTTTGCGCACAAGACAACACTTTTTAATGGTGAGGTATTGACACAGGTCGCCTCCATGTGTTACTCCGTGGCTAACGCCAAATGATCTGAGGTCTCAACGGCCTGATTGACCTAAACGGTGACGACCTGGGCCACTCTTTGGAACACGTTTTGGATCTCAGATCTCTAAGTTGGTGGCTGCGGTTTGCTGCTGACTCTGTATAAGGTGATAATCGGCCGATGTGGCGGGCAAAAATATAATCGGGAGTTCGTCATTGGCTGCAGAGGGGTGACCGCTGTTAGAAAAAAATGCCTAATGCTTCATTCCTGCAGTAAGATTTGAACCGGCGTATATTGCAAGCAAACGCACTCTACCACAGCACTCACCCATTTATGATTAACTTATGATAATGTAGCAAAAGGGGCTTTTTCACGAAACATTAATATCAAAATCTCTGAAGTGAATGCTTTTCTTATTAAGGAAACTAATTAATTTTTTCCTAATGGCAATCATATTCCCCAAACGCCTAGTATGAATTTATTTTATTAATGAGAAATCTGGGTTATAAATATGCATTTGCCATTTGCTAGACCTACTTCGGTGTTAGCGTTATGTCCGGCAGCGATGTACGTTGACCAGCAACTTCCACCGGCAGTCGCATTAGGTTATTGTGTGACACGGCAGCGTTGTTGGCCGTTGCAGCTGCGTCCGCATTGCTTGGTGCATACTTGAAAGCATTCTCCTCGCGCTCTTTCAGTTTTTGCTGCGCCAATGTCGCCAAATTCTATAAAACGAGTGCAAAAAAAGAATGTAAGAATATTTAGCAAAAAAGCACAAAATATTAAAATTAATTTGTTACAATTGAACTAAGCGGACAACGTTTTCAAGCGATAATTAGCAAAACAAAGGATTTTGATCTCATCTCTACATGACCCTGAACACTTTTATTAATTTTTTTGTTTGTTTTGTTTTTATACTTTTTGATATTTTTTTTTTTTTTTAGATTTGTACTCTTAATGTTTTGCGCTTTGCTTGCTTTCTCGTTTGTTTTCTTTGCGCGCTATTTTTATCGTTGAATCAGAGACAACAGCGCCGTCAGCGTCACAAGAGTACGCAGCAGCAAAATCTTTTAGCCTCAGGCCGCTGATTCATGACGAGTTTTTTTTTTTATATTTTTTCTTTTTTTAATTTGCGGCGACATTTTTGCGCACTGCACAGCTGAGAGATGAACAACGTGATCACCGATTAAGCTCATAAAACGCGCAAACGGGCAAACACACACACATGCATGTGTAGGTATGTAAATAAACACAAGTTCTTTATCGCACTTACTCGCACCGCATCACCCAGCAAATCAACAATCTCCTTCACATTTTCTTCACTGAGCAATGCCTTAAGTTGTTGATGCTCATCTTGCGCCTGATCTTCCCCGCCTTCGTCATCGCTTCGGCGCGCTGCATAGATAAGCATTACCTCGTCGCAGAGCTTCACCAATTTACCAAGCGACTGATACACTTGTTGTGTTGCCGACAAGAGGACGGTGCTATGTTTGTCCAATGCGTAGGACTGTATAACAGTGTACATGCTGGCGATGGTCTCAAGTATAACGGTTGCATTGCCCGGCAGAACCTCGAGCTTTGACTTGAGTATAACATCGCAGAAGTGCTTTAGAGCATTCGAAATATCCTTGACATGCATTTCCAGCGAACTGGCAGACTTGGCTACCTCTTCGGCGGTCGGTGGGGGTTTCATGGGCTTGCTGCGCGGACTATGTGGGGAATGGGATCTGTAATAAGAAATAATACAATAATAAAAAATAGAAGGGCATTATATAAATTTCATTTAAATTTCACGCAGTTACAACGCTTACCTTCCCAAAGTGTTGTTGGGTGTGCGAATCATGGAGATTTTCTCGATTAGATCGTCCTTAAAAGAGCGCGCTCTACGCGCTAACTTCGTACCCTTCAAACTGTTCTTATGTCCAGATGGTGAGACACCAAATCCGCTGCCAGGGGTTTGATATATCGCACTATTGCCGCTCAGCGGTGTATTGGCGGATTGTTGAGAAGTGGGTGTGGCAGGAGAGGGTGTATTTGGCGATGGTGTACCACCTCCACAAACAAGATTCGATTGTGAAGAAAGTGAGGAATTAGGTGTGGATGGAGAACTGATGGCACTGTCTGGAAAGAGAATAATAAAATATTAAGTAAGTTGATAATTGTAATATAAATATGTATGTATATCGATTGGTTAAGTGGTTAGGGGTAGTCAGAATTTAAAAAAGGCATTTTGTTGCATTTTCTTACAGTATAATATCTTAAAAATATTGTGTGAAAATTTGAAGTGAATCCGACAAATACTTTCCGAGTCATTCAACAACTAAAGGGCGCTCGCTCGGGCGCTCCGGCGCAAACTTTAAATGCGTTTTTCTCAAAACTATATTTTTTGAACGGGTGATCATTGTAACTCAAAAACCGCTTGGTAGATCTCAATAAAATTTATACTGCTTTTGAAAAACATAAAAAATTCATGCCTGAACGAAGGATTTTCTTTTCAAAAGTTTCGATTTTTTTTAACAATTAATTGTCGGGTTTTTTCTCGAAAATCTGAAAAATATTTCTTGAGGCCGCCATATAGTTAATTTTGCAAAAAAAGCTTGGATCAGGCACAAGATTATCTATTAATAACACTAATTTCTCTTGTTCGATTGAAGGTCGAAGACAAATGAATCTCCAAGTACTTGTGATGATCACCGCAAGAGACTTCTGGAGAAACGGGCTCCACACAAACAGCTATAACTTTTACAATTTTTTTGCTTTTGAAATTTTGCTAAAGTCAAGTTGAAATATGATGTATTAATTTTTTTTGTTTCCTTGTTCACTCCACTCGGGAGCATAGGCCCCGAAAAGACTCAGAGTTTTGCGTTGGTTTCGTTAATCTATTCTGCTTTGTATTAATACTATGTTTTTATCTTTTTAAAGTAAAGCAATTAACTAGCAAAAAAAAAAAAATTATTGAAAATCATCGTTTTTTCGGGCCTCTGACTACTCCGAACCCCTTAAGCAATTTTTGTCCGGTAATTATTCATAGAGGTGGTGAACGAGGACAAAACGAAGTACCTCCTGTTGACAGTTATAATTTTGAGGTTGTAAAGGACTTCGTATACTTAGGAATCAGCATTAACACCGATAACAATGTCAGCCTAGAAATCCAACAAAGAATCTCTCTTGCCAACAAGTGCTACTTTCGACTAAGTAGGCAACTGAGCAGTAAATTCCTCTCTCGACGAACAAAACTAACACTCTACAAGGCTCTCATCATGTCCGCCCTAACGTATGGCGCAGAAGCGTGGACGTTGACAACAACCGATGAAGCGACGCTTGGAGTGTTCGAGAGAAAGTTTCTGCGTAAGATTTTTGGACCTGTGCACGTTGGCAACGGCGAATATTGCAGACGATGGAACGATGAGCTTTATGACGACATAGACATAGCGCAGCTAATAAAGATCCAGCGGGTACGTTGGCTGGGTCATGTCGTCCGAATGGATACAAACGCTCTGGCTCTGAAAATATTTGATGCGGTACCAGCTGGTAGTAGGAGAGGAAGAGGAAGACTTCCTCTGCGTTGGAAAGATCAGGTGGAGAAGGACTTGGATTCACTTGGTGTGTCCAATTGGCGCCAGTTAGCACGAGAAAGAAACGACTGGCGCGCTTTGTTAAACTCGGCCAAAATTGCGTAAGCGGTTTTCGCGCCAATTAAGAAGAAGAAGAATTATTCATAGAGATCTATACATTTTAACGAATCATTAATTAAAAAAAATAAAAAATTTTAGTGGACGCCTTTGCGCTAAAGCAGTTAGGTGGCTTTCTTACGACACACCTAGAGGCCTCTTGTGATACCACCGGAACTATCCCATCATTACTCCCCTTCGCCCTCTTTAGACCACCCTGTGGACTTCATAAATCTAATTAGTCTATCTAATTTTTTATATGCAACAGCCGCGACGCTGTCCAGAAAACCGATTCCTAGCAAATTCAACCTTTTTCTTCACAGAGCCACGCACCCGCACCCATAAGGTGTTCAGCTGTCTCTTCTTCTTCTCTACATCATGGTAGCTTCTGTAAAAGCCAGGATATGATACCCAAATTCTACTGGCACGCCTTTCCTTTAAGACAATTTCCAGATAAACGTCCTATTAATATTCTTAAGTCTTTCTTATTAAATTTAAGTAGACTGCTAGTGCGAATGGAATATGGATTCTGGTCATGTTTGGCTACTAATGCTATAGGTGTGCAACTGTATCCAGCGATTAATGGCTATACTTAAGGTGTATCTATCTATTTGCAACTTACATTTGGTCAAGGGCATAGGTATTTCACTTTGTTTTGAGTAATTTGGAGCGTAGTGCGCAGTCTAGCTAACTCATCCTGTGGCCTCATTACTTTGGCCCCGCACCCAGAGTAGAGTTATAGAGAAAACCTGTGCGTGTGTTCTTAATTGTTCATAACGCTCTAACACTGTTTTCGAAGAATGTTTCCATAATTGAAGCGATGTCAGAGCTGCCTGACCATTGAAGTATACGTAGACATTTTTGACTATAGCTTTGCGTCTTTATTTAGCGCCTAAAGGCTGGCTTTAATCGCCAAAACTTCAGCTTGGAATACGTTGCAATGATCAGGTAAGCGGAAAGTTATGCTGACCTTGACTAACTTTCGGAAAATTAACTTAATAGCAGGTGAGTTCACACTGAACTCGTTGCTTTGTTACTCGTTACACGCTATTCGGTATTCCCTCCAACCCGAGTATTTGATTTTTTTTTTTAATATTTTGCTACCGGCTTACTAACTAAAAACAAAGTATCAAGTGGCAAGGTTTGAAATTTGTACGCTACTTCTGAAAACAAAAATCCTAGCGGGGCGTGTATGTTTGAACTCGATTCAATAAGTATTGTTGTGTTACTACTGTCTTATTTTATGGTCAGAACGAAATAAATTGCTTCAATTAACGCTAATTAAGAATGGGACTCCCTATTTAACATATCCTGAAGAAGAATTTGTATCTGTTCCGAAACCTTACAGGATTAAATTAAGACGGTTCGATCAACTATCCAGTAATTTTTTTTACCCATAAACGAAGTGCTGGAGAATAAAAAATGTACAAAAACTGGGGAGCTTCGTGAATAGCTGATTGACTTCTTGTTTGCATCCAAAAATGTTAAGTTGAAAGCACTATTAAAATGGATCATGCGGGCCAGGTTAATTTATTGGCAGAAACTTGACAGCAAAAATATTTATTATACTTATGTGTGTTCATGAGAACGGGTCAATTTGTTCTTCGAAAATATGTATAACCGACTTTGTTTCGGTGACTGAGGTATTCTACGGGAAATTCTGAACAAAAAAGGCAGTCCTCTAGCAGAAGGTTTTGAGAAAAATAAACATAAATATAGATTTTTTTTTTTTCAAAAAATGTAGCAAAATAAAAAAAAAAAAAATTGATTGGGAATTATTAATTAAAAATATTAGGTTCGAAATCCATTTTAGAGCTATGCTTTCAGGGACTTTTTTATTGCCAGAAGAGTATTTATAAAATATTGAAAATATGAATATTTATAATGTTAAATAAAAAATTGAAAATTTGAATATTTATAAAAAAATAGTGCATACTACAACAAAAACGATTTAACTCAACTGTATGCAAGAAGTAGGTCGCTTGAGTGAGTCCAACTCGTCGTTTATAGTAGTTATTTGAAACAAAAATACCACCGGTTCTCGGCTCGTCAACCACTTAGCGAGCTGCAAGATCCAATTGGCAGCACTGAATTATTTCCTTGACAGTTTGCACAGAAAAAGTGGTAAAGAAATTAAATGTAAAAAAAAAATGGAGAATGGACAGTTAAAATTGCTAAGCAAATTTAGATTTATTTGCAATAGAGCCAATGGATTCTCCGCAAAAGACAGAAAAATGCGTGTAATATTCCCATAGACTTAGAAGAGCTGATTTAAGGGGCAAGACCACCCTGAAATAAAAAAAAAATCGATTTTTCATTGTAAAAAACATATTCTTAAAAATATCTTAAGATGTTGCGAATTAAAATATTTTAATAATTAGAGCAGCTATGAGTATAAGATTGCAACGCTGCAACAGAACGCCGAAAGCATAATTATCTCGATTCATCTAGGTTAATTGAACCAATTCCACCGAAAAGTTGTCTGAGAGCAAATTCGCATGTTTATAGACGTTCGCATGTTATACAGCATTCTTTTTGCTTTTGTTTGCTGATCAGTAATGATAACGCTAGTCGTCTGTGACTGCACTAAGTGTGATTAAGTAATAAATCATTTGTGAGAAATTAAGAAAAGTAATTTTTAAAAATCTGCGGCAGTGTGGGCGGACAATTTTCTCAGCTGGCGACTTGAAATCTTGTGTAGACACTACTGGAATAAATATGATACGAATACTAGAGGAAAAAAGTGTTAAAGTTACAGCAAATAAAAATCGTCGCCGAAAGGTTAAACTTTTTTTTAAATATTTTTTTTTAAGTTTTATAAATCTTTTTTTATAAATTTTTTAATTTTTTTTCATCAATTTTTTTAATTTATAGAATAAATATAATGTGATTACTAGTGAAAAAAAGTGTCAGCACAAAGCAAATTTTTTTTAATAATTTTTTTTATACATTTTTTTATAAGTTTTTTATTTTTTAAGAAATAAACATAATACGATTACAAGTGTAAAGATAGTGTCAAGTCAAAGCAAATTCTAATCGTCGTCGAAAGGTTAATCATTTCTTTAATAATATCTTTTTTATAAATTCTTTTTTATAAATTCTTTTTCATAAATTTTATAATTGTTTTTTTTCATAAATTTTATAGTTTTCTTTTTAATTTTTGTTTTATAAATTTTATTAATTTTTTTCATTAATTTTGTTTCATAAATTGTATTATTATTTTTTTTTTTTTAATTTTATGATTTTTTTCATAAATTTTATTAATTTTCTTTTCATAAATTTCACAAAGTTTATACAGCGGCCGCCGTAGCCGAGTGGGTTGGTGCGTGATTACCATTCGGAATTCACAGAGAGGTCGTTGGTTCGAATCTCGATGAAAGCAAAATTAATAAAAACATTTTTCTAATAGCGGTCGCCCCTCGGCAGGCAATGGCAAACCTCCGAGTGTATTTCTGCCATGAAAAAGCTCCTCATAAAAATATCTGCCGTTCGGAGTCGGCTTGAAACTGTAGGTCCCTCCATTTGTGGAACAACATCAAGACGCACACCACAAATAGGAGGAGGAGCTCGGCCAAACACCTAACAGAAGTGTACGCGCCAATTATTTTTTTTTTTATACATCTTTTTTTATAAATTCTTTTTCATAAATTTTATAATTTTTTTTTATAAATTTTAAAGTTTTTTTTAATTTTTTTTTATATATTTTATTATTTTTTTTATAAATTTTATTAATTTTCTTTCATTAATTACACAAAGTTTATACATCTTTTTTCATTACTTTTATACATTTTTTTTTATAAATTTTTCAATTTTTGTTTACAAATTTTAATTGACGCATTTCAATTTAACCGGGGCTTCATGTAGAAACAATTGCAAAAACGTAGTTGAAAATTTTTTATTTTTCAAAAACAAAAAGTGCGAAGCAGGTGATTTACTTAAAACCATCTCTTTTTAGCTACTGGGCATTCAGCTCAATTGAAGTTTGAGGTGTCCTCTTGATTTGGAAAAAGCTAAAAAAAATACACTTTTTGAAATATTGAGTTTGGAAAAAATTTCGATTTTTTTTTTTGCAAAATAAAAAATTTTCAACTACGTTTTTGCAATTGTTTCTTCGCTCGTACAAGTAATTATGATCATTTTGAACCAAGAATCATTAAAATCGGTTAATTTTTGACTAAGTTATGGGCATTTAAACAAAAAATGTTCTTATATAATTAAAAAAAATCGATTTTGAGGCGAAAAACAAAATTGCCGATAAATCTTGAAAAAAAATTTTTCGGGCGAACAAAAAAATACGTGTCTCATTAAATTGACCAGAGAGCCACATATTTGAGTTACATCGAAATCGAAGAACATGTCCCGAATAGCCCGGTTGAATTGAAATGGAAAGCATCAATAATGATTTTTTTGTTTTTAACAAATTAAATTCTTTTCTGCTAAAAAAAAAAAAAAATAGTTCACACATATATAAATTCTTCTTTCATAAATTTAATACATTTTTTTAATTAACTTTATATGTTTTTTTATAAATATTATGTTTTTTTCATACATTTTTTTTTATAAATTGTCTACATTTTTTCATTAATTCTATGAATTTGTTTGTTTAAAATTTTTGATTGACGCATATAAAAGCGTAATTTTTCACGCACGGACACGTCACTGTAGGTAATATACTAAACTTAGCGTATTCATTTGATTTTTTGTGAAAATAGTAAGGGTTTTCCAATAACAAGTGTTATTTAAATATATAAAAGGCTATCTACAGATGATTAACGATTTTTTATGATTAAAAAATAGCATTTTTTTTTGAATATCAAAATAACACCTCTTATTGGAAAACCCTTTATATACTGATTTCTGTACCATTCATGATTTGCTTTGTTGTTTATTTTGGATTTTTTAACTGATTTTATATGTCGCATGTTTTTTTACGACTCGACCCTATATGACGGAACTGAAATTATAAAAATCCTAATAAGGAAAATTGTATAAAAATTTGTTTTGAAATGAAAGGTGGCACAAAAACGATCCATTGAGTGTCTATTTGTATACTACAGCCTTCCAGTTCACAAGTGTGAAATAAAATTTGACGCCACTGGCAAAAAATATAAATATTACGATTAATTTCGCGTCTCTTTGTATCAGCATACGATTATTTTAAAACGTAGAAGATTTCATGTGGTGTCTCACGAAAGGGCACAATAAAGCGTAATGTGAAACAAGTCCTGTTGTATGCTTTCATGAAAGGAAGGAAGCATTAGGTGTCGCTTAAAGTTTGCTTAATTTGTTACTTCCCCATACAAATACATACTTCGGCAAGCATGCCGAGATGGTGCATCAAATACAGCTACCTCTAGCCTTACCGCATTGATAACCTATTGGTGCCCACTTAAAGCCCTCCTCATTATCAAGAGCTGTGGCTCGGTAGGCCTGAGAAGTTCTCTCGCAAACTCTAGCCTTACCTCATTGATGACATATCGGTGCCCAGTTAAAGGCCTCCTCATTATCAAGAGCTGTGGCTCGGTTGGCCTGAGAAGTTCTCTCGCTTAAATCTTTCATTTGCGTATCGCTTTTCTTAACCGCGCTACGTAGTGAAAACAATGAATGACCAAACCGGCAAAACCAGATGAATGTTCCCCCTATACCATATATGTACATGGTTACGTATGAAGACGCGGAAAGCCAAAACAATTTGCAAATTTCACATTCCATTCGATTTGTTGTACAACGCAAATATCATCGAAACCAATTTAGAAGAAAAGCAAACACACAATCACACAAAACCATAAATAAACTGCTGTTAACGCCTTGAATTGAACTTACATTGCACGACATTTTTCACGACCACGCGCGGCCGATAGGGTGTATAAAAAAATTTTGGCGATTTAAGTTTGCGCCTCTGATAGAGTTTCATGCCACGATCCAGCGAATACGAGAATACATGCTGGCGCTCAGCGTAATCACAATCACTGACGAACGACTCATCGAAGTGCGGCATTGCATAACAAATAGGCAGCGGCGAGCAGCGGACAACAATGAAGTAATAAAACCAATGATAGGTGCAACTAATAAGTTTGCGTATATTTAGTACAATCACAGCCACATATGTACAGTAGAGAGGCAGTAGACACGAAACTGCCAAGCACCAAAATTTGGAAAGCTACATACATAGGTATATAGGAGCCATACTACCAAAAACACACAGAGTACCTTCGCCAAACTAAGTTCGTGAATGGTATGTGAAATGAAGTCAGTTAAAATTTAGGTTGAGTAGTTGAAGTATTTGAGAAGTTGGAGAGGCTGGCTGCACTGTTGACGCTAATTATTTGTGTTCCGCTGCCGCAGCACTGCAACGATGGAGCAGCGTTAATATGCTTTCGAGCTGATGTTAAATAACTAAGTTAACACGCGCGCTGGTTGAGTGGCTGGTTGATCTTTTGTTTCAGCTGATGCTGCTGAGCGACGTCGCAGATCGCTGCCGATGAGGTAAATGTAATTAGCAACACGTTATCAATGTGGCTAAAACGAGTGCTGATACTGCTTGCCGATTACTGGTATTCATATTTGTATAGACGTTTGAGTTATACGGATACACTTTTCAACGAACAAAGACTTTAAACCGTTTCACACGTTCTTTTATTTTTTTAAATATTTTTTAAGAAATTTTCAAGTTAACTCTGCTGATATTTGACTATATATTTTCAATTATATTCTTGACATTTTGTCCTTTTGTTAAAGTGATGCGCTGCACTGCACTGCACTACTTTCGTCCATCACGCCAAATAGACAACGAGAGACAAAGTACGTTTGCTCGTAAATGCAATAAATACGCGTCTGTTCCGTGGCCGTGCTGCGCGTGCTTGGCGGTGTTGCCTTCAAGTTAGGAAAGCGCACTGAGCTATGAAAATCAGCGCTGGCGGCTGTGAGCCACCAGATTCAACAATGATCGTGCACCAACAACAACTACGGCGCAAGTCAAGAGACGAAGACGGATATGTGAAACACTATATACATAGGTAAGTACCACCTCGCAGTGAGAGCCCAACAACCACGACAACAAAAGGCCAGCAGCAAGTCAGTTAAGCAGTCAGACAGCAGTGAACCTGCCAGCCAGTCAGCCTTACGTGAGCAGTCAGGCGGTCAATCAGTTAGCGCACCACTTTGCCTTTGTCAACAGCAGAGCAGCCGCCAAGCAATATTGTTGTTACGGCTCAGCGACCAATGGTCGCTGATACGAGGGTGGCTTAATAAGTGCCTGAAAAATAGAACAGATAGCGCGAATATCTCAAATCCAACATCAACAGTTTGCTTGTGAATAATCATCTTTTTGAGAACACGCCACAATTTTCTGAAGCATCTGTTTCGTTGTGTAAGTTATTTCGAATGGACACCTGCAAGCACTTTCGCAAAAACGGCAAAAAGTGTATTCATGTGCGCATTAAACTCAATTTTCGTATTAAAAAAAAATCAGACAACCCAACCCAAACAAAAGCTTTGCAATTCTTATGAAAACTCTCCACCACCGACGGGACCCAACCACCATGGGTTTACGCAATTTCGTTGCGTTCGTATCAGCACCCAACGGTCTGAGGGCGCCACAAAAGAAATGATCCACAAAATCCGCAGTGTGATATTGACCGATCGGCGAGTGAAGACGTGCATGCTCGCAGTTGACAGCAAACGCAAACGTTTGACAACTTCAGAGAAGTGTTTGGCGACTTTCAGTAGCAATTCGAAAGAGTTTTTGCGACGTTTTACAATCGTGGATGAAATGCAAATTTATCATAATACGTTAGAGATAAAGAAACAGTCGAGAGAGTGGATGGGATAAGGTACATTAGACAGGGCTAGTTTACTGGGGCGGCAGCCCTTGGTCGGGAAAAACCCGAGTCATTCCGGTAATGTAGAACCGGCTGCCATGGTAATGGGGAATCGAGAGAGTGGACTTCTCTCGTTCTGAACCCTACCAAGTTCATGGTGTGACTATTTTTGCAATGTGGATTGTGTCTACCATCGATTACCTTAAAAAGGTCCTTTACTGTGCAGAGCTGTTTAATCGGTTTCATGCAGAAACGAGCGGATTACTAGAACAATGCACCAGAGTACAAAGCTGTAGTCGTAATGGCAAAATTGCATCAATTAAGTTCCGAACTGGTACCTGCATGTCTCTCTAGATTTTAGTACGCTGCGGAAAATATAAAAAAAAGCTTAATGTTAAGAGATTTGGGTCAAATGAAGAGGTAATCGAAGAAACCAACGCCTATTTTGAAGGCCTCGAAAACTATCATTATTTGAAAGACTTTATAGGAACGTTGGGTGAAGTATGAAAAATATTTTCTTTTTATTAAATATTGCTCCTTATTTCATTTTTCACGTACTTATTACCCCACCCTAGTATCATCGACAAGAGCACCGCCAGCAGCAACAGCAGCAGCAGCACCTTCACGTCAATAGAGACAAATATCAACAGGCAATGCGCCCATATAAACAAAGGCAACAGCAATATCATCCATTACAACAATAAAAACAATGTAAGAAACAAAAATAATATTGCGCGTGGTTAACATTGAGTACATCACCATCTGCTGCTAACATTGGTTACTCGACTCGTCGGCAATGTGCGATTTATGCGTGTATGTGTGCATGTATATATAATAAGTATTGTACGAGTATGACTGCTCTCGGTCAACGGAGCGTAGCAGTCAGCGAAGTTAAACAGCGGACAAAACTTGAATGAAATTTCAATATGAAATACAAAAACAACAGCAACAACTGCAAAAAACAACATGCTGTCGAACCACGAAATGGACATAAAAATCTAAATAGGAAAATAGTTATAACAAAATAAAAACAAAAAATATGGGTGTAGGAAAAAAGTGAAATTCACTTTTTAGCCATTCGTTGGTGTAAAAACAGCAACAGCAACAATAAGCATCAACGTGTTCCGCATAGAGGCATCCACCATAAAGGAACACGCCAACCTGCTCAAGTTATTGCGCCAAAAGTGGTTAGTCGCTGGCATAAACAGGAAGGACAATGACTTTCTAGCAAAAAAAAAAGAAGAGGGGTAACATTTTTTTACTGTTAATAGAAGAATTAAAAAAATGTATTAATCACTAGTGCGGGTTTTGATTAAGTGGTAAACTTTACCACATTTTTGCGCCCAAAAATCTGCACTAATTTCGGTGGCTAATGGAAGCATACCATAATACGAAAATGTTTTTACTCGATATACTAAAGATATGTGAGTATGTCGTTTTACTCCTGGTACGGAATTGAACATACGCATTTATGCTGTTTAAATCAGCTGGTTTTACTCTCTCTTTTGCATATAGGAAACAAAGTTTACCCGAACGCAGGCAGGCAGTGATAAAATCAGGCTATGTCCTCACCCACCTTCCAAAGAACGTCTATTTAAAAAATAAAAAATCTCGGGACGATATCGAAGGAATAAAGATAAGTATTGAATATATTCGAAAAAATGGCCGTGGTACCAATCACTTCCAATGAAGTAACTAATGAAACAATATTTGTATATGGGGTGATCTCGAAGAAATAACGACAATTTTATAAATGGACATCGTATTGCTGTAACGTTGTAATTTAACCCTGGATTACTAAACATTCGTCTAAAAGAGATCTCATATTTATCTCGATCTCTCAAAGATACCTCATTTTAAACAGAGTATGGTGAAAATAATTCAAAAGGTTTAGCCAACATCAGACCGTTAACCGGCTTTCAGCGATTTTGAAGGAATCAGCTGATTCGCTGACGCAACTGGGGTTATGACAGCGGTTTGTTTACCACAGAGGTCGATGTTACAATGTTACCGGCTCAACAACGAATGATTGGACATGCATAAGAATATGTGTGAAATGAACGGGCACACGATGTACAGAATGCAGAGGTTTGGCTAACATCAGACTATTAACCGGCTCTCAGCGATTTTGAAGTACTCAACTGATTTGATGATGCATGGGGGGTTATAACAGCGGTTTTTACGAAATAACTGAGATTGTGTTGGTGATATACAAAAAAAAAAATCAACACATCCTTCGCTTATGTTACTTCGTTGCCATTTGAACAACGACTGATTGGACGAGTGTGTGAATACGCGTGAAATGCGCACGCAGAATTCTTTGCCGAGTACCTGGTGACGTGATGAAGTTACTCTTACACTTTTGCTTTGGATAGCCAAACCTAGTAATCTATCATCCTTGCGATTACGTGACAACCGACGTTACTTTCATTGCATTGGGTGGCCAAACCTGGTTTACCATCCTTGCTATGACTCGGCACTGGAATGCCATCTGATTCAAGAACACTACTTTAATATTTAAGATGGTTTTACTGATGAACACCTACAAGGTGAAGTCCAAAATAAACAAGACTGGCCTCGTAAAAATGTGTTTGCTCTTTTTAATGAGTTAGTGCGTTGAAAGTTACATCCCTAGCTGAGTTCCAGTGAAAACTTAGTGACATTCGGTTCAATGGAAGCGAAGTTATTGCGTCTAAAGTGTCAGAATGTTTGTGTAATCGGTACAAAAATGAGTTTCGAACACAGAGCTAATATCAAATATTGTTTTAAAATCGGTAAAACGATTACCGAAACATTTGAATTGATGAAAAAAGATTATGGCGATGATTGTCTATCTCGTGTCAGAGATCATGAGTGGTTTACATGTTTCAGAGATGGTTGTGAGGACATAAATGTCAAGACATACCGGTCGCCCAAAATAAGTAATCACTGAAAACTCCATCGAAATTGTTCGTAAATTTATCAAAAATGAATCGAAATCATCGTTGAAATTCATGGATTCGGAGTTCAATATCTCCAAAACATCGATTTATCGGATTTTAACTGATTATTTGGGCTTACAAAAGGTCTGTGAACGTTTCATTCCGCACAAGTTAACTGAGGACCAAAAGAACTCATTAAAGAAGCGAAGAAATACGACATTGTAACTGGTAATTAGACGTGGTGTTTAGAAACATGAACTTGAAACTAAGTGTCAAAGTGCCGAATGGAAGGTCCCAGACGAGCCACCACCGAAAAAATCGCGTTTGGAGAAGTCAAAAATCAAGTAGATGCTCATTTGTTTTTACGATTCCAAGGGAATTGCCCACAAGGAGTTCGTGCCAACGGGCCAAACCGTCAATGCAATTTTCTATCTTGGCGTTTTGAAGCGTTTGTTGCATCGCATTCGTTGAACTCGTCCTGAATACCGCGAAGGAGGAAGGTGGCGCTTATTGCATGACTTCTAGCTATTCGGAAAATTGCATTTGGTAATGAAAGGAAAACGTTTTGCGACCGTAGAGGCCATCCAAAAGGCTTGTACCGACATCCTGAAGGACATTCCGGTCAATGACCTGAAACACTTTTGCGTAGAACAGTGTATCGAGGCCAGAGGGCACTATTTTGAATAAATAAACTCGAAGTTATCAGAACAGAGCTCCTGTTGTTTCTATCTTAGCTCAGTCTTGTTTATTTGGACTTCACTTTGTATTAGGATTTCTGGGTGCATATTCGAGTATAGATTTTTCTGTGAAAATATTGCAGCGTACTTTATAATCTAGCCCATGGTTTGTGACATAAAGTCCTTAAAACGGAAAGAAAGTTGCTCTCTTAGATGAAAAATTCTGTTGTAGAAATAGTTCTCGCTTAAACAGTGATGGAGCTAATTAACTGGTGGCTGGTAAAAATTTAATTAGCCTTCTGGAGGAAGTCAAAAGTTTATCGTATCTGAGGGCATTTTGTAAATGTCACTTAAATGGTATATTAATTTCGTCGCAAGGAATGATCTCTGAAAGCTTTTGTTTTTTCTAAACAAAATCTCAGCACTTGATTAGCTTCTAAACCCACGACTCTAAAGCGACCATTCAGAGTCTTTTTTTATGCACCACTTTTTTGGAAACCTTAACTTTCTCCTCAGTCTACACTTTCGAAAGCAACTTTAATGAAGATACACATAACATCACATACTAATTGTGCATGCACTTGGAGTACATCAACAGTGAATCTTGAAATGAGGAAAACGTGATTTTTGCCAAGCGCGAAAATAGAGCAAAGCATCGGTAAAGCAAAATGAATCTAGAAAGGTATGAAAACGTGGATGTGTTTGAATGTAGTAAAGCAAAAAACACAAAAAAGAGTACGTACGTCATGTACAGCTAGGAATTTGTGGGCCAACAGAGAGGCGTTGTGAACGACGGAATGTCAACCTCATTGCATTTAAACTTTAACAACTAAAAGACACAAACAAAAAAAATATATATATAATCGACCAAATATCTAAACGCCATTCATTTGGAGGGGAGTTAAGAGTTGTGGCTGTAGTACCGAAAATAACAGAACTTAAGTTTTGTTGTGTGCTGTCGAGTGCGAGCAAATTGGACATGAGAAGCCTACTGATGACATAAACACACCTCGGCGACAGTAAATATGCGAGTAAGCGAAAAAGTTATAAATACTTGTGTAGAATACATATATGTATGTATGTATGTACGTATACAGCGAGATGTAGAGAATTGCAAAGATGACTGGCAGCTAGACTGACATGCTGACAGATAAGCGAAATGACAGGCATTACACTCACGCTTAAAAGTCGACAAACAATAGTTGTAATCAGCCCTTCCTAATTAATTGGCAAACAAGAATGTAAAGAAATAAATTTAATTTAAACAAATATACTGAATATTAATAACTGAAATAATTATCTTTTTGCAAACATTCAAACATTTACGAAACCTTGCTGTCCGTTAGCTGTCGGCGCGTCGCATTCCGCTATCGTTTTGTAGATATTCATGAAATACAGTATGCATGAGCTCACATTCCTCAAATATTTAACAAAAAAAAAACAATTAAAAAAAAAAAAAACTCGAGGCAATAAACATGAAATATGTGTACATACATACATAAAATGCATTTTCATGTACACTAGTAGGGTGGTTCATAATTTCTTCGACTATAAATTTTAATCTTCAAATAACAAAAAAAAATGTTGCAAAATCCTTAAGGGGATTATCAGTACATTATCAGTCGGCTTAAAAAATCGATTTTTTTTACTGCAATCGACAGATATATTATAGCGGAACTCAAAGTGATTTCGAAGTTACAGCCCTGTGTACCGTGAGTATGCTATCTACCTTCTGCAAACTTTGAAACACGTTTTCTCAAAACCATGTTTTTGAAAATGGCGTGCAAGATTAAAAAAAAAACGACGAGATTATCGTTTCATATCGATAATCTATGTAAAGATAATTAAAATGCGCAACTAATTAACTAACAAAATACAAAAAACAATTCATTTTTTAATGTTATTTAACACCTTTTTTGAAAAAAAAAAATCGAAAAAAGAACTTTTTTTCAATAATTAATTGTGTGTTCATTAGGCCGGGTCGATTTGTAGGGAGGCAAAAAAATCGCCCATTGCTCTGTGAAAATCATATTCTAGGGATCAAAATAAGAAACTTTGCCGAAGGAACCATACCTCTAAAACGAATTCTGATGTCCCCCAATTTGGGTCGAACTTTTTAGTTTTTTTTCTCATGTAAAGGCCAAAAATGGTGATATTTTGAAATGATTGTATGGGGAACCCCCTAGGGGAGTTCCAGGGGGTGTGCCACTGGCATGGGTGGATCGGCCGTCCAAAGTTAGTGGGGGTCGGTCATACATTTGGACTCGATTGGATCACTCTAAATGGGTCAAAGTGGGATTTTTCGTTCGACCCAAATTGGGGCTCATCAGAATTCGTTTTAGAGGTATGGTTCCTTCGGCAAAGTTTCTTATTTTGATCCCTAGAATACGATTTTCACAGAGCAATGAGCGATTTTTAAATCGACCCGCCCTAGTGTTCATTTTTTCATATTTTTATACAAGAGTAGTATATTATATGCGGGAAAGCCTTCTGAATAAGACAATATTTTTCTTTTGTGTTTCAGGTGAAAACTACGACCGCAATCTTACACGCTGTTTTACTAGCGCGCAACGAGAAGCTGTGCGAGATCTCTCATATGTCCGCCATTTTGTTTTCATATTTATGTTAAAAAATTGAGAAGAAACTCCTTTTTTTGAAGTCGCTGATAAGAGGCCCCCCTTAAAAGCAAATAACTCCACAATTTCCTACTTTTCCAATTTAACTTAATTACTGGAGTCCGACAAGGTGTGTCTTTTGCCCTCTGTTATTTATCGTTGTAGTGGACAGAATTTTCCAAATATTCGACTCTGTAAGTCATGGAATTAGGTGCCTGGAGAGTGAACACCAGTCTCAAAGATTTGGAGTATGCAGATGACGCTGTTTTACTCTTGCATTCGCATCAACATATCCAGATGAAATTAAGTGCGCAAACGCAGGACTCAAAATTAACATTAACCCTCCGTTGGGCACCAGGTCTTGGCCGATTGGCTTTTTCGACTTTGGACGTGAATTTAACATATTTCTATTATAGCTAACGACTTGGGCTTCCAGGTAGTTTCCTAAAATTTAATTTGGTATCGACTTATGGATATTACCTTTTAAAAACGATCCTCGAACAGTTAGTTCACTCCTCTCGGGAGCATAGGGCCTCGACAAGACTTGCCTTGCGTTGGTTTCGTTAATTTATTTGATTTCTTACAGGGTAGGTGATTAGCCTGTTGCTATGTCTTGCTGGCGCCACTGATGCAATGTGTAACTGTGTGTTTTTTGTTTGTTTTTGCTTGTTTTAGAAGCCACAATGCAAATAATGCGCTGACTATGGTACGGGAGTAAGGATGGAAAAGATAAGTTTTTGGGTTTGAGCAATGAGTTTTTTTGTTTTTTTTTTTTTGCAAAATAGTTAAATTTGGAAAAGTGCGAAGACCGTGCTTTACGTGGGAGAAAGAGTTAAACACTCGGATGTGTATCAAACTAACAACGCGGCGGTGTTGACAATTGGACAAGAAACCCCTGCTGACGTGGACAGTTTTTACTATTTGGGAAGTATCATCTCCACAGACGGCGGGGCAAATAGTGACATTTACAACCGAGTAAATAAAGCACGTAATGCATTTGCTAGGCTTCGAAATATATGGCGCTCCAATAACATCAGAGCTTGCACAAAGCTTAAAACTTTTAACGCGTGCGTAAAGTCCGTGCTGTTGTAGGGATCCGCAACTTGGCTTGTGACATCGACCACAAAATCAAAGCTGTAAGCGTTTATAAACAGGAGTCTGCGCAATATACCTAGTTCTGCCGTAAGTTCTGTTACAAGTTAAGTCCATCTTCACTGACGTCTCCAAGATGGATTCAGGAGTTGGAGCAGGGGTTTTCTCTAAATCAGACAATTTATCTATCTCCTTTAAACTGCCGAATACTGCTGGTATTTTTCAGGCAAAAGTCTTTGAGATCAGGCAGGCATGCAAAATGCTTAAGAAAAGTGGGAGCCAGGGAGATATTAACATTTTCTCCGATAGTCAAGCCGCGATCAAGGCTCTGACGACGCCATGGTGCAGAACGAAACTAGTAAACTCCTGTAAGGTGGAGGTAACATTTCTCTGTTCTGGATTCCAGGACATAGGAACATACAAAGAGGGAAATGAAATTGGTGATGAGCTTGTCAGGATTCCACGCCATTCAATTTCTAAACTTGTAGCTGCGTTTACCGGTCACTGAACGACTGGCACACACGCAGAAAAACTAGGGTTACCATTTAACCCCCATTGCAAAAGCTGTGAGCACCTTTCAGAGAAGGAGACTGTTGAGTTCTCTATAAATTACGGGTTTGGCAGCTAGACGATTAAGTTCACTGGGTGCTTCTTTCTTCAACAGCCTGTGGCAGTATGCCAACCTAAATCCCATCAATCTCCTCCATTATATCAACAGTTCTGGCTGGCTGTAGATATCTTCCTGTTGGACATCTCGGCGCTTTAGTGCTATTTGGGGAGTGTCAGAGTGGTACTTCAATCATTTCACCTACCTACCTACCAAAGTCCGTTATAGATATGAAAGCATAATACTTTTTTTTAATGAAGTTAGTTTTATTTAATCATGTAAATACTAGAAAAACAAACTTTTAATTTTCATTCGAAATTATCACCATTTGCTTTTACACAAGCCTTCAAACCATTAGGTCATTCAGCTATTGCAGCACGCACGGTTTCCATGGATATTTACGTCACTGCTCGAACCAAAGATTGTTTGAGACTCTACAAGTTTCTGTGATATCTTCGACAGGCCATCTTCTCCAATTCTGACCACAAACTCTAGTCCATTAGATTCAGATTTGATCTAGCGGACGGCCAATCTTCTGCGGCTATGAACCCAGGAATATTGTTTTAGCCACTGCTGAGTAGGCCTTATGGGCTGGAGCGGAATCTTGCTGGAAAATCCCACGCTCTCCATTGAAGAGAGTACTGCTCAACTGCTTCACCACCCCTTCTAAAACATACTTCTTTGCCAGGGGCTTAACCTCTTTTTCGCAGAAATGAAGAGATGTAACGTCTTTACGAGACACTTCCCACCAAACTATAACCATAATTTTTTGCAAATGGCGTTGTAGTTATGTCAATCATATTTGACAGTGGTCAACTAGATCACTGCAGTATACAAACAGACAAGCAATGGAGCGCGTAAAGGTCAAAACAAAGATTTCCAACGCTAAAAATAAATTTTTTTTGTACTTAGTAAAAAAATTATGCAAAAAAAAAAATTAAAAGAAAAAAATTTAATTTCAATAATTTAAGAAATGGCGCTGAAGTTGAAAACTTGGACCTGGACGGTGTTGTCCATTTTGGCTCTTCTATTTATCTGATTTGAATAAAAAAAAAGTTTGATAAAATGGTTCGATTTTGAATTTGACACTCTAAAAATCGGGTTTTTTCAGTATTTAATCAAAAAAATACGAAATAATTGAAATCATAGCTATTGATGTGGTGAGCATACTACATCAGACGTTCGGTTGAATAGTTTTTTTTTTTTGACCAAACCAGGCCGAAAAACGTAGTTTTTAGATAAATGAATTTAAAGTTTTGATCATTTAAATGCGACCATTGATGCCGCCGCGTGACGAATCTGACTCTACCTGCTAACACAGCTGTAGAATCGAAAATACTGAAAATATCCTTTCAAAAATTTTACAGTATATTCTTCAAAAGACCTAAAATATCGATTTTTGACCACCGGGATTTACTGTTTTATCTGGTTGATTTCTAGGTGGTGTAAGAAAATAAAGTTCTCTAACAAATGTGGACCACCCCAATGCGCACAATTAATAACACTCTTTACATAATCTAAGTAATATTTCTAAGACGCACGAGCTAAAATTATAATTTTTCGCTACAAAAACGGGCTACCCTAATATTATTAATATATACAATTATTTATATGTATGCACGTACTAACTACATCAGCTGGATCTCCGCTCTGTTAAAATTAACATTGGCTGCACTGAATGGAATAGACACAAACCAGGCTGGCATAGACCCAACCAAACATGCATGTACGGGTGGCTGTGCGACGGCGCCAGCGACAAATTCAAACGGCTTAACAAAAATAATGTAAAACCATACGAAATGTGTATAAAAATAATAAAAAGTGCAAACTCTATGAGCACCCAGCAGCATACCGGAATTTGGCGATACCCGCACCAACAGCAAAAGTTTGTATATATATGTGTGTGTGTATTAACTCGCTTCTGTAGTCGAACTCAGCGGCCGGACGATGGGCATGAAAAGCAAAAACAAAAAGCTCCCCCAAAAAAAAAGCAAGAAAAAAAAAAGAAATCAATTAAGACCCAAAAATAAAAAATTAAATAAATCCGCTGTGGGTGCGGGCGGTGACCGACGTTGGCAAAATTATTTTAGTGTTTCATTTTTTTTTTGGTTTTTTTTTTTTATTTTATTTGCGTTTAATGCTATGGAATGTCGGCGAGTAATATTCAATATTTTTAAACCGTTTCAAATTAGGTTAAAGAACATCTGCTGCTTAAGAAAGCTGGAGAATTACTTTACAGTTTTATAGTCTATGGATAGTCTATCGCGACTGCGATACTTAACTATTTTCCAAATACATAAATATAAGAACATAGTAAACTTAGATATTTGTAAAAGGCCTAAACAAGGCAATTAGTTGCCTTCAAGATAAGATAAGAAGAGAAGGTGGTGGTGCGTTGTCTTTTTCATTACAAGCAAAATCATTATTTCTATAATATTTTTCATTGGGATTAGAGCTCGATACTTTTTTACCAATTTAGCTGTCATATTTAAATAAAACTCGTGACGTCGTTTGGGAAGGAAGTATTTTTGTTTTGTGAAATTTAAGTAGTCAACTTCGCTGTTGTGTCAATAGTGGTAATATGAGACAAAAAAGCTAATGCGAGGTATTTTACTTCCTTGTTTTTGTTTTTTTTTGTTTTGCTTGTCTCAGATTAAAAACCCGTAGCCTTGAAACGCCGAAATTCATATTTGTCACTTAAATTTTGTACGTGTTTTAACCATTTAACGACCACGGGACACATGCCCCGTCTATTCCACCTACAAAACCAACACATTTTGATGCACCGTTTTGGCTTGTCCAACTTTGATCATAGTTTGAATTCATCACATTGATGGACAAATTTCATAAAGTCCATATATTTTTACTATTTGTATTTGGACTAGCTTGAGAGTTTGGCTCAACGTGAAAATCATTTACGAGCTTTTAATAGTAACGCTTCTTTTAGCCGGTAGATGTCATTGTAAGGCGTTCGTGACGAAAAATGAACGATACTTGAGGGTTCATAATAAATTCTACAATTTTCACAAAATTTTTTCCAGTTTGCGGCCATGGGCCAATCGCAAAAGCAACAAATTATAGAACAGATTAACCTTTAGTCTAGGAAAATACAAATGCGATATTCAGCAGTCATTAACGAAACAGTACGTATAATAATTCTTCTTAATTGGCGCTATAACCGCTTACGCGATTTTGGCCGAGTTTAACAAAGCGCGCTAGTCGTTTCTTTCTCGTGCTAACCGGCGCCAATTGGACACACCAAGAGAAGCCAAGTCCTTCTTCACCTGATCTTTCCAACGGCCTCTTCCTCTACTACCACCAGCTGGTACCGCATCGAATACTTTCAGAGCCGGAGCGTTTGTATCAAACGTAGCCGCTGGATCTTTGTTCGCTTCGCAATGTCTATGTCGTCGTAAAGCTCATACAGCTCATCGTTCCATCGTCCAAAAATCTTACGCAGGATCTTTCTCTCGAACACTCCAAGCGTCGCTTCATCGGATGTTGTCATCGTCCAAGCTTCTGCGCCATACGTTAGGACGGGCATGATGAGAGTCTTGTAGTGTTAGTTTTGATCGTCGAGAGAGGACTTTACTGCTCAGTTGCCTACTTAGTCCAAAGTAGCACTTGTTGGCAAGAGAGATTCTACGTTGGATTTCAAGGCTGACATTGTTATCGGTGTTAATGCTGGTTTCTAAGTATACGAAGTACTTTACAACCTCGAAATCATAACTGTTAACAGTGACATGGGTGCAGATACGCGAGTGCGCCGACTGTTTGTTGAAGACAGGAGGTACTTCGTTTTGTCCTCGTTCACCACCAGACCCATTCACTTTGCCTCTTTATCCAGTTTGGAGAAGGCAGAACTAACAGCGCGGTTGTTAAGGCCGATGATATCGATATCATAGGCATACGCCAAAAATTGTACACTCTTATAAAAAAGTGTACCTGAGCGATTAAGTTCTGCGGTTCGTACGATCATATCCAACATCAGGTTAAAGAAGTTACACGACAGCGAGTCACCCTGTCTGAACCTCGTTTGGTATCAAACGGCTCGGAGAAGTCCGTCCCAATTCTGACGGCGCTGCTGGTGTTGGGCAACGTCATCTTGCAAGCCGTATTAGTTTTGCGGGGATACCAAATTCAGACATCGCGACATATAGGTAATTCCTTCTCGTACTGTCGAATGCAGCTTTGAAGTCGACGAAAAGATGGTGTGTGTCGATTCTCCTTTCGTGGGTCTTTTCCAAGATTTGGCGTATTGTGAATATTTGGGCGGTGGTAGACTTTCCAGGTCTAAAGCCACACTGATAAGGTCCAATCAGTTGGTTGAGGCTTCAGCCTTTCACAAAATACGCTCGCTAGAACCTTATAGGCGATATATATAGAAGACTAATTGGCGACCGCCGTAGCCGAATGGGTTTGTGCGTGATTGCCATTCGGAATTTGCAGAGAGAACGTTGGTTCGAATCTCGGTGAAACACCAAATTAAGAAAAACATTTTTCTAATAGCGGTCGCCCCTCGGCAGGCAATGGCAAAGCTCCGAGTGTATTTCTGCCATGAAAAAGCTCCTCATAAAAAAAAAACATTTGCCGTTCGGAGTCGGCTTAAAATTATAGCTCTCTTCATATGTGGAACAAGATCAAGAGGCATGCCACAAATAGAAGGCAATACGCCTAACAGAAGCGTATGCACCTATTATATGTATATTAATTTTTTAATGTGAAGTTGCACTGAGAAAAATTGGATTGCCTCTAGACACTGCTGTAAACCGAGTATTACTTGGAATGTTGAAAATACTGTTGAAACCCAAAAATAAAGAAAAATTTTAAGTTGAACTTCGAACAGATCTCCCTATCCGCAAACTAGAGTTTAAGGGTCGTGCTGGGGCAATCATTCCAAATAGGCAAGTTTGGATCGTGGGGAAAATCTGCACCGAAGCTTGCGCCTTTGTCTTCACTGACGGTTCCGAGATGGAATCGGGAATCGGAGCAGGAGTTTCTCTAAATCAGCCACCTTATCTGTCTCCTTAAACTTTCAAGCAGAAGTCTTTGCGATCCTGCAAAAGCTTGCGCCTTTGTCTTCACTGACGGTTCCGAGATGGAATCGGGAATCGGAGCAGGAGTTTCTCTAAATCAGCCACCTTATCTGTCTCCTTAAACTTTCAAGCAGAAGTCTTTGCGATCCTGCAGGCATGAAAAGGCTTAGGAAATGCGGGAGTGAGGGAGATATTAACATTTTCTCCGATAGTGAAACCGCGATCAAGGCTCTGACGAAGCCATGCTGCAGAACGAGAGTAAGGAGATAAAATCGCTTGGGTGTGCAGGTAACATTTCTCTAACCTGGGCTCCAGGACATAGGAACATAAAGCGAAATGAAATTGCTGATGAGCTTACCAGGAAGGGGACTGAATTGGCCTCAGAAACCTCCTACCCAGTCATCAACTGCACAAATTATTTCTCAGGAAAGCGCACAAAAGATGGAGCTCCATTTCTTCATGGGCTATTCCGAAATCCCTTTGGCCCCACTACAATATGCGGAGGACACAGAAAGTCTTTTGGACTACTCGCCATTCAATTTCCAAACTCGTGTTTACCGGTCACAGGACGATCGGCACTCACGCGGAAAAGCCAGGGTTATCATTTAACGCCCATTGCAGAAGCTGTGGGGATCTTTCAGAGAGGGAGACTGTTGGGCACTTTCTCTGTAAATGTCCGGGTTTGGCAGCTAGACGATTAAGATCACTGGGTGCTCCTTTCTTCGACAGCTGGGGCAGTGCGCCAACCTAAATCCCATCAATCTTCTTCATTATATCTCTGGCTGGCTGTAAATATCTGCCTGTTGAAGGTCTCATAATGGTATCAAAACGGCGCCAGACTGACACTTCAACCATTTCACCAACCTACCGCAGCCTGATTTTGCACAATGCAGCATAGTTACATGTGACACGAGATATCTCTTCTTCCTCTTCATAAGTCTTAACGTTCCTCCAACATCTTCCGTAAGGTACACTCATCCTTTTCGCATCTCTCCCTGTTAGAGGACGACAGATCTCATTCTTAAGTTGTATAGCTTCTGCAGTATTTTGGGAAGGTAAGCAAAACCTTTCCGCATCACTTCCTGTTATCTGATGCCCTGTTAAAGTTTTAATGGCGCGGATTGTTTCCGAACATTTTTTGAACACATTTGCTTGGAGATCCGAAGAGTCGGGCTTTGACTCTTAATTCAATAGCATTAACAGTAAGTAGCAGTTGGTAAGTGACATAACAATGCCAGATACTTAATATATGAGTAAAAGGTTAAAAATATACCAAAGCTAGCCTATGATTTCCTGATGATTTTCCTCATACCAGTCGTGGACTGCCACAATTGTGGTTGAGGAAAACCTCGAAAAAGTTAAGAAATGTTACTCGAAAGTCATCGTCTGCGTCATAGGGAGATGGTAGCGAGATGACCTAATAACTATCGGAGTGATACTTCACAAATGGCCATGATTGAGAAAATAAAGGAGATTTCGCAGAATGAGCTGGGGCTAATTGCTAAAGTGATTTCAGGATGGGAAAAAGTTTTCTTTTAGTATTAGTCGATTCCTAAAGTGGATGCAGTATTGAAGAAGCTTTTACTTTGAAGGGAATAAAATAAATACCAATGAATAATTGATATTCATTTTCTTTTTATCGACAAATTCAAAGTATTTTTCAAACATAAGCTGTGTATGTGTGTATGTATGTACGTATGTATATGCCCCCGTTTAATCGAGTTAAATTTATAGCACGCCTAATTGGTGAAGACCTACTGAACTTTATGAATTTATGCATATAGGCAAAAACAATCCGAGTGAATGCATGCAACACACTCACGCTCACACATACACATTATATGCGCATATGAGCACACAAATGTGTTTACGCTTTGCCACAAAACATTACATAACTACATATTTGCGTGAGCAGTGGGCTGACGTGCGACCTACACTTCAAAGATGTGGATAAAAAGTGAGGAAAGTTCGATGAATTGTTGTATTGAAAGTAACAAGATGAAAATTACACAGAAACATATTAGAGGTCTGAAGCTATGAAAGGCGACTACTGTGATTATCCACACTTTGACTATCGCGAAACCACCGATAGTTTTCAATACCATCAGTAGTCTTTTTCATACTAGCTTAAAGCGATAAATATAACGCTCCGTTATTTAATCTAAATGTGATTTAAGTATCGGCCTCTGCCCAAGTTTCTGTAATATTCATTCGACGCTCTATTAAGTAACGAATCTGATGCTTCTATAGAAGAAGTACGCATACGCCAAACTGCATCGTCCAATCAGCACCAGCTGTTTAGTACCATGCTTTCTCTTTCGAATGCAGTGCCTCTCACTTTTGCGAACAATTTTGTGTAGCATACACATCGTTTCACAACAGATACAATCCGGTTCACTTGATTAGCGGAAATAATTTTTATGGAAGAAAATGGTTATTAAAGCAATCATATACATAGGTATATTTGATCTCCAAAGTAATCCAAAGTTTTCTGATAATTCAAGTGAAATCTGCATCAAAATATTATTCCATCTACCGGTATTTCGCTGTGGTAAAACTTCAGCAGCTGTAATACTGTGCTTGATTTATTGGTTCAGTTGAATAGACACTAAACATATACGAAAAAATAATAATAGATACCGGATTTTTTTTTATATTTATTATACTATTTAAAGCTTAATAGTTTGTACTGCCACCTTGTTTGTAAATTGCTTCTCTAAAACGTTGATGAATGGATTTGTATAAATTCTCCAGAGAGCCTAATAAAATTTTAGATCAGGCCGTTTTAATGATTCGAATTAAAACATTTTTGCCTTCAAATTGTTGCAGACTCTCATAAACCTTACAAGCAAGCCATCCCTATAGATTTTCTATGATGTGTACATCTGAGGAACACGGTGGCCATGCTAAAGCTCCAACGTTTTGGGCCGCAATCCAAGTTTCGACAACATTTGTGTACAGGTGCATCATCCTGTTGAAAGATCCAATTAATAGGTCTAAATGTTTCACCAATTTCGGGAAGCATGGTTCCAACAGAGCTTTATAGCTGTAGTCTGCAAAGTGAAGTCCAAAATAAACAAGACTGAGCTAAAATAGAAACGACAGGAACTTTGTTCTGAGAACTTCGAGTTTATTTATTTAAAATAGTCACCTCTGGCCTCGATACACTGTTTTGCGCGATCTAAAAGCTTTTCGAAAGAGTGTTTCAGGTCATTGACCGGAATGTCCATCAGGATGCCGATACAAGCCTTTTTGATGGCCTCTACAGACGCAAAACGTTTGCCTTTTATCGCCAAATGCAATTTCCCGAATAGGTAGAAGTCACAGAGAGCCATATCAGGCGAATACGGTGAGTGATTAATGGTTAAAATGCGATTTATAGTGAAAAAATCAGTCACACGAGTGGATCGATAAGATGTTGCGTTATCATGCAATAAACGCCAAATATGAATTAATTTTTTTTTATTTTATGGAATAAAGCGGATAAACATAAAGAAAAATTATATTAATATATGAAAATAAAACTTCCTCAGGATTAATAGGGCGTGAGCAAATGCCAAGTGTCTGTCGCATTTAGAGTTGTCTCAGTTGTCCTATCACACTGTCTCTGGCGTTGCATTCTTTGAGATCAGCGGGGAGATACCCGTCGGCCTCATGGTCCGGGACGCGTGGGTTCCCAAGAAGAAACACGTCATCACTACCGTCGCGGAACGGAGATGCCGAACCATGGTGCGGTGGCAAAGCCGATGGGACACTGAACCGAGTGGCATATGGACGGCGAAACTCATACCATCAAAAGGCAAATGGATCCAAAGGAACTTCGGGGAAGAGAATTACTTCGTAACTCAGTTCCTCTCGGGCCACGGAAACTTCCGGAGATACCTACACCGCATGGGCAAGTTAAGCGATCACAAGTGCATATATGTATGTACTGCGAAGCACCGAGCGATGACGCTGAACACAAGTTTTTGTGTTGTGATAGAGGGTTCGCGGAAAGAGATGCTCTGAGAGAGCAGATTAGCGACATCGCGCCGAGCAACATAATCAGCAAAATGCTCGAACGCGAGGACAGCTGGAATGCGGTAAAGAGATACATTGAGGACGTACCATGGGAATAAAATAAAAGCGGAGCCTCACAGGCAGAGCCACAAGCAGACAAACCTATAGCATGAACGCTGGCTACAAATACGTGAGTGAATAGAATTGGTCTTTTATGCATGCCGTTCTGGGCCTTCCCGAAAGTAATGTAGAAAGCAGTCCCGGTAAGGATGTCGCCCCAGAAGGAGGATTGTTTAGTCACCACGCCACTCAACGCAATAGACGACGACGGTTGCTGTAAGTGCAAAAGCATTTTGAACCCTACCTCACCCACCAAAAAAAAAAAGTTTCTGCAGTTAACTAATTACTCAATTTCTAAAAAAGCTATAGAAAATAATCTTTATTTTCTTTCATGCAATCGCTCCATTTTATTGTCGCACTGTTTTACTGCGGCCAACTGTAGCAATGCTTTCGAGTACAAAGTGTAAAATAAAAATGACTGGCTGGTTCTATATGGTTTCTATTTAATTACCCTTTTATCATTTGTTTACACCACTGAAAATTATCGATAGCTTACATTTAATTTGCTCGAAAACTTATCGGCCGCCACCGACGCTATGAAAAGCTGGAGTTGGGGAGAAGCCATCAGTACTCGACTTCAGCGAAAAACCTCAGTGAGTGTCAGATGTTATATTATTAATATAGTTGCATGAGAACTATCGATATCGATAACTATGGTTTGACTGCTAAGAATGGCAATTTGTGTTGACATTTCTGTTCAGTAAAGTTTAGCAAGTCATCATAATTGTTTAACGCCAGAACAGCGCTTCCAAATTGTGGAAATTTACTTTAAAGAAAAAACAATTATTTGTTCGTGCAATTCATGGAGCACTGGCGACGTCATCGGCCCTTATTTCTTTCCAAATGAGGATGGTGCAGCCGTTACGGCGTGTGGCGAGCGTTATCGAGCCATGCTGACTGAATTTTAGTTTCCAAAAATTAATCAGCTAAACATCGACGATATAGTCATTTCATTTTTGACAAACGCAACCTGTGTTTTTCCAATTTTAAGCCTAATAAGAAAAATCGGACTTATTTCTTTAGAAATTTCATACAGAGACTCAATGATGACATTACAACAAATCTACTGACTTAATTATTTTTTATCTTCAAAAATTCGGTTTGCAAGAGTGGTTTAGTAAAAATCATACCTACTAAACGGATAGACAAATTGTTTTCCGCGTAAGCGTTAACAAAATTATGACACAAACCAAATTAAGTATGTTAATGGAAAACCATCACACTTTACCCAGGAAGTCCCCTTTTTTTCTATTTCATCATCGGTTCCTGTTTCTCCCACTGGAGCATAGGGCCTCAGTAAAATACCTCCATCTGATTCTATTTTTTGCAAGAAGCTTGATTTCGTTCTAAGTTTTTCCTGACGTTTCAATTTCCTTCTGGACAGTTCTCATTCAAGATATTTTTGGACGGCCAACCTTGCAAGCACCTTGTGGACTCCAATCCAGTGCTTGACGACAGATTTCATTTGCGTTCTTGCATATCGTATTCCCAATCCACCTCCTCTTTCGCAGTTTTATAATGTGAGCTACCGGCTGGATTTTACACCTCTCGTATAGATCGTCGTTATTTATGGTGTTGGGCCACCAGACCTTCAATATTCTGTGTAAACATCTGTTCACACAGCTTTGAATTTTGTTTTCGATCCAATTATTTGTGAGCCAGGTTTCCGATCCATACAAGAGTACTGATAGTAGTCCATTTGCCTTAAAGATCCGTAATTTTAATCATCAATAACAATTAGAAATAATAAAGGAGACAGCAGGCAACCTTATCGTACGCCAGCACTGGTGGAAATGCTTTCCGACAGATTACCATTGTGCAAAATCCTGCCCATAAAGTTATTGTAGTGCGCGCGTACGAGAGATATTAGTTTCGCAGGGAGCCTTCGAACGTGTAACGCGTCCCATATGCTGTTACGAGAAACGCAATCAAAAGCTGTACGGTAATCTACAAAGGTTAGTTGGAGGATTGTCTGCCACTCTTGTACTTGCTCGAAAATGAGACGTATGGTGTTAATTTGATCTACACAGGAACTCTTGCTGTTTTTCCAGAGCGCTGTCTATAGTGGTTTTAATGCGATTTAACAGCACGCTGGACAGGATCTTAGACGCTACTGACAACAGCTTAATTCCTTTGCAGTTTTTTCAGAGCGATAGGTCACCTTTTTTCGGAGGGACGACTAAGTAACCAGTCATCGGGGAATTCTTATCGTCCCAGATTACATTGAAAATAGGCTGAAGAAGATTTGCAGACTGTTCTGGGTAAGCCTTAAACATTTCAGCTGGTAGATGGTCACAGCCGGCAGCTTTATTGTTTTTGAGGGCTTTTATTGCAGCGAGTACAGGGTTTGATTGAAAAGTAATGAGCCTTATTTTTTTAAGCAGCTTTATTAAACCTTTTGGCTTATACAACTAATATTCTTCAAAATAGGACCCTTCAGCGTCAATATACCGCTGGTAGCGGTCCTTCCACTGCAGGAAACATTTTTTAAATTCATCCGCCAGAATCGCGTTCAATTCGGCTGTCACAGTTTTTTGGATCGCCTCGATGGAGCGAGAACAAAAAGAAGTCCGGAGGGGACAGGTCTGGGCTGTAGGGAGGGTGGGGAAGCACCGGGACCGCCCTCTTGGCCAATGCAGAGGTGCAGAGGAAGGCGGTGTGCGCCGGCGCATTGTCGTGATGAAGGGTCCAATTGTTGACGAAGTCGGGCCGAGCACGGGCGACGCGGTTTTTCAGCCGAAGGAGCACTTCTTTGTAAAATGCCGCGTGTGCAGTACTTCCTGGAGGTACAAACTCCTTGTGGACGATGCCTCGAGAGTCGAAAAAGATGATCAGCATGGTTTTGACCTTGGATTTCGACATGCGCGCCTTCTTGGGCCGTGGCGACTGGCTCGTGTGCCACTGGGCACTGGACACAGATTGGTCCACGTAAGCCTCCTTGAGTAGCCCAATGGTTTCGGTACTCGTTTTGTTTAGCTTTGTGCAAAATTTGATCGAGTAAAGTTGCTCCAACGATCGCTGCATTTTCGCCACTGCAAAATCCTAACACACTTTTAAAACAGCTTTCACGCGCGGAGTGATGTTGACTGCACCGCTGTTGCCAGCGAACTGGGGCCAGTTTCTAGTGGAAGGGGAAGGTCTAACGGTCATTTTCCCCCACCAGCCGATTCGGTTGATCGCTTGGCAGACGCTCCGCGCGGGAAGGCTCATTACTTTTCAATCAAACCCTGTATCTCCTGTTTGGATGGTGTGGAAGAAGATATTTTCGCCGACCAGGAGGAATTATGGTTTAAAGATCCCAGCAGGGGACCATTTGAGTCATTTTGGTGATTAAGACATTTTTTTTCTATTTATTAAGTATTTTTTATATTTTCTCCGCCTAAAAGTAGTTCGCGTCCGCTCATAAGACGTTTTTGATTTTTTATGAAAAGAAATTTTAGTGTCCTCTGATAAGAAGTTCACGTCTGTTCAGTATGGGTTTATGTGCCAATTGCATGAAAACTAACTGGTTGTGAATGACGTAATGGTTTACCAAGGACTGTGATGCTAAGAAAACGAAGAACTGCCCGCGTCCGGCCAAGAGAGTCTGCTTGAAACCTCGTCTAGGAAAAAATGTCCGCCCAAGAGAGATGTCCGTTAGGAGAGATTTCATTGTGACTCGTAGCCGCGGCGGACATGATATTCAAAAATTTCATAAAATGTTAATATAATCCTTTAAGAATATGTCAAAACATTTTTAGAACGTAAATTTAAGTATTTCTTATATTATAGATCGTCAACCGTGACGACTCGATTTGTTGCGTTCGAGCGCTGGGAGAGGAATTTCATGTATTCATGTATTCAAACTTAATACGCGTTTTTCTCAAAACTATATTTTTCGAATTGGCGTACATGATAACTGGAAAAGTTATTGACCGATCTCCCTGAAATTTTGCACACATCTTTTTTATGGTATTACTTTCTAGGTGAATTTACAAGTTTTTGAAAATTTTTCGAAAAAATAATTTTTTCGAAGGAAAAATAGTAGGAAAATTCGCCCCCAAAATTCATTTTTTGAAAATCAGGGAAAGTAAGGCCGTTTACAGGTATCTGTCCCCTTAATGCCTTATCTACTAAATTATAATAAAAACAAATCCATTCAACAATATTTCTGTTTTGCATTATCATTTTGAGTGCTCAAGCTCTAAAAAAACAATCGATATAAATATTTAAAGAAAGAAAAAATTAAAATTCAATATTTCTATAATAGAAAGCACCTGTTTAATCATACCCTATTTGTATTAACTTATATTCTGAGTATCACTACTATAATAAAAGAAATTCAGCGTAACCAATGTATACGCACATGTCTATTTATGTAAATAACAAATATAGCAAGTGGTTGGTTGTGGTTTAGCTACAAAAATTAAGAGAGAAAAAAGTGCGGCTAGTAAAAATAGTACAACTTTCTCGAGCGCAGGCGTGTGTTGCAAATAACTACTTGCCCAATGACATTTATGTACATACAAACATGCATGCATTTATGTGTACATATGTATGTATGCCTCGCATGTGCATCGCCCACGTCACTAATTCATCTGAGTACTCATACGCCCCAGCGCCTTGCAACACCGTTGACATAATCACATTGCGCACGCGTGGACTCACTCACTTTTTATTACTATCATTTATTTTTACTATGCATGCAATACTTTGTTGCAATGCTTAAGTGCACACACGTACACACGTACATATGCACATAAATACATACCTACACATGCGCATATTTATATTTATGTGTGCAAAGTAAAGTATTTATCGTATCGCTGCCTTTTTAGGCAAACTAAATTTGTATTCGCTCATAATCACCTTACACATACCAACGCACCATTTATGCGGAAACAACAACAATAGCGTTGCTGCCATACGTCATAGATTGATTGCTAGCACAATAAACCGATTGACGCACCGCCAGTTCTGCAGCCATTGAAGTTCTCAAGAATTTTGTTTATACTGCAGACTAGTATACATACATACAAACATACATACATATGTACATTCACATGTAACGGGCAACTTGAAGTCGAGTTCTCTCACTGATAAGGTTATTCAATTATGTTTGTTGTTGTTTTTTTTTATCGGAAATTGCTGCTCTTGTGGCTATCGAATGTAACTTCGGGTGTTTGAATTTGTTTTTTATCTGCTAAGTGCGTCATTTTTTGACGGGAAAACCTAAGCTTTGAACCTTTGAAATGAAATATCCAAAACATAAATTCTCGTACATATGTATGTACGTCCGGTCGATGGTTGTAAATATAAAAGTCGAGTAATATAATTTAATAGCTCTTTGCATATGTATGTGTAATATTTATTACTACGGAAAATAATTCATTCCTCTAGCTTCCGAAACTCTTTATCTATCAATCGACCAACCTTTTCAGTCAGCAAATGTCGAAAAAATCGAAAAAAACGGAATTTCAATGGGCATCAAATTGAAAGTTAAAGGTCTTTTGTGCGCCCAATTATTGGGATTCTTATAAGAGCGAATTTTCTCAAAACGCGTCCGATAATCAACGCTAATAATAGCTGCACGAATAAGCTCGAGAACCACTCTGATCTTTTATGTAGCGAAAGTCGTGTCAACTCACAAACTAATATTGGGTAGTCGAAAAAGTCTTTTCGTATTTCTAATCAAGCTTCAACTAATTTTTTTATATTTATAATGAACTTTATTCAACCAAATATGTACCATTTTCGTCGACCACCTTTTGCCATTTTTCTTCTAGAGACATTATTCCATCAGTGTAAAACTTTTGTGGTTTCTCGGCGAAAAACTGCGACAAGTAATTTTCAAGGGGCTTCTCTTGAAGCCAACTTTACTCCATTAAGGGAGTTCTGCATTGACCGAAACAAATGGTAGTCCGATGGTGCAAGGTCAGGGCTATATGGTGAATGCATCAAAACTTCCCAGCCAAGCTCTCCCAGTTTTTGCCGAGTCATCAAAGATGTGTGTGGCCTAGCATTGTCCTGATGGAAGACGACGCCCTTTTTGCTGATCAGTTCTGGCCATTTTTTTTACGATTGCTTGCTTCAATCTCATCAGTTGTTGACAGTAAAGTGTAGAATCAATCGTTCGAGCAGGCTGGAGCAGCTCATAGTGGATGATTCCTTTCCAATCCCACCAAACACACATGTTACCATTCGCTTCAGAAATGGTTCGATTTCATTTCGTTTCAGCAAAGAATTGCAGATGTTAATTCGGTCCATTAAATTTTTCACAGACAATTCATGTGGTACCCAAACATCGAGCTTCTTTTTGTAACCAGCCTTTTCTAAATGGTTCAAAACCGTTTGATGGTGAATGTTCAGTGCCTTGGCGATGTCACGGCAGATTATGTGACGGTCCTGTCAATCTTTTCCATAATTTCATCGACTTTTTCAATGATAGGTCGACCGGAGCGAGGTACATCTTTCACATCGAAATTTCCAGAACGGAAGCGAGCGAACCATTGTTGTGCTACACGAACTGATACAGCATCGTTTCCGTAAACCTCACAAATTTCATTGGTGGCTTGCGTGGCATTCTTCCCTTTTTTATACAAAAATTTCAAAATATAGCGAATTTCTTCATTATTTTCACTCATTTTTGAACAGCTATAACTTTTTTTCAACTTCTCCGAATTTAATTTTTTTTTGGTTAAATGAAGCTTAAAATGTCACCTTTCTAACACCGTATGATATGACACAATGTGATTGGTAGCACTGGAGATAGATGACTCCAACGACATCTATTGACAAAATACGAAAAGACTTTTTCGACTACCCAATATGTACACCGAATGATTACTCCTTTATATGCGATAATATCTCAGAACCTACCATTCGTTGTTATTATTATGAGGAATTTAGCAACGTGCCGTGAAAGATCTATTGGCCCCCTTTTATGGTTGGACTGTTTCCCTCAGTCTTGGCTGATATTTTGGAAAGGTCACTCACTGACTGTACTCAATCGCTGGGCTGCCACTTGCGGCCTCTGAGTCAACTCTGACAAAACTGAACTGGTGCTATTTACCAGAAAATATAAAACTCCACCCTTTCGAAGAAGGCCAGTATGGCCTTCTACTCCTGCAAATCTATGTTCGGTAAAAAATGCGGACTCAAGCCACATTTCGTGCTGTGGATGTACAACGTAGTGGTTTTGCCAATTTTAACGTCTTCCGAGTCCATGCGTTACGCTATAATATCACTAAACAACAACTTAATAAGTCTGCCAAATTGCTTCATTCACATTAATGACAACTGAATTCTCAATACTTGACACACTGCACTGCACATAAATAAATTTGTACCTATTTTTGATATTTTTATTCCTGTATGCAACATAGGCCTTCAAAGAGAGACTAGCTGGTATAACCTACAAATGCACAGAGGAAATGCTGAAGCAAAGCCTGCCTGAGGGCGCAGCAGGCCGTACCAGCACGCAACTCGGGTGCGGTAGACCAATAACCTGCACGCCTTCAACTCAACTAGTAAGAATAAAAACCGGAAACTGATAAAGTTGACGAACTTTTGCATGAAATCAAGGACACGATTTGGAACCTGAAACATACGAACTGCAAATAAATATGAATGTGACATGGAATAAATCGAATGTACCATAAAAAATTAATAAAAGAAAGTATTTAATTAAAGAAAAAGTGTATTTATAAATTTTTCTTTCACTTTTATCTTTAACCATCCATAAGTGGACAAAAATTGTGGAATCATTTGCGTCCAGTTGTGGGAGGTTTCACTGTATTCGGTTTGCATTTGTGACATAATACTTCACATTACAACAAACTAATTCACTGTCACACTCAACACAACATTCCTAGGCAGATCGTAGATTACATACATACGAGCCCATACATACCTAAAAATGAAGTGATAATTTTATGCGTGTTTTTCTTCGCCTTTACTGCGCTTTTGTTATCGGTGCGCTTAGCATTTTTTATTAAATCATGTATGTATGCATGTATGCACAAACTTTTTAATGTTAATTAGCTATTCAAGGCCAACGAGCGGGAACAATAGCGGTAGTCAGTGCATGCATACTGTTACACAGACATACGTATGCATATGAAAACAACAATAAATGATAGTAAAGTGGCGAGAAAAAAAAACTTAACAATAAAACCGAAAGCTACAATTAAGTTGCAATCGAATTGCGGCATAGAAGAACGAACTAAGAAATAAAATTATTTCAAAACCAACACTCACAAACTCAGCCACAATGCAAAGAAGCCGAGTCGCAGTTGAGTCGTTTAGCAGCTTGGCATGCAAATGACTGCTGGCAACGAAATTAGCAAAGCCAAATTGGGGAATCCGCCGCATTTTTGCACCAACTATTGTACAATGACACCATTTTCGCTCCTTTTTTGGAGCGCACAGCTAACGCGAACGATGGAAATGGCAATACACTAAGCGGCACATACATGGCTGCATGGCTACATGTGTTAGCAGCTGCAAACATACATACATACGTACATGTGTTTGGTCGAATATTTACGTACGAATCGTAGGCGCTCTTTGGCTCGAGAAAAAAACCACTTACAATATTTCGCTGTTAAATTCACTTTTAGCGCTCATAAACCATAATTACAACTGAAACTGCGTGAGCTACTAAAAACAGTAGCATAAAAAGTATGCATACAAAACCAATAAAGTAAAAAATACGCGCATGAAGAGTATATTTGTATACGCTTAGGTCACATAATTTGTTGTAATTAAATGCGTCAAAATGTTGTAATTACTTACTGCACAGACAGACAGTAGAGGAAACTAGCGAAAAAAAACTCAGAAAAACGGGTATGAAATAGTGACGACATTGTGGCTGATGGAAAGGTGAAAGTCCAATATGCACCAAGAGCGCGAAATTAAGTAGTTAAGCGGCCTCGCGGGCTTAAAACAATTATGGTAGCAGGTTGCGTATTTTCGATTATCACTTTTGATTTCAAATTAACAGTAAATAATAATTATTTTTTGCTTATACAGCAGCGCACTCTCGCAATGGCAGATGAAATCGGAAGCAAATATATTATAATAATGGGCGAAGCAGCAGAAGCAAACAATATTTTTTCATAAGAGGATTACAGCTTTGAAAATGTGGGACTTTGGAAATTTGGGATGCAAAATTATTTACTTTGAAAATGTGGGACTTTGGAAATTTGTGATGCAAAATTATTTACTACACTACCTAACCAAAGTATAAATTCCTTAACTTATCAGCGCACGCGAAATTATAGAGTAATTTTTAAGTCTATTATCGTCCAGTGGCCGATATCAGTTGACCAATCAATCAAAACAGTGCTCGCAAATTGTCATGCTGCTAATGGGAATATAAATTAGTGAATATTTTCATGCACTTGCACAGTGGCGGTCAAAATAATAGCAGCGCGCCACATTACAAAAGCTTTACTATTTACTCATTTTTTTATATTTTTGAAGTGAAACATCGTAGGCGTCGATGGACGAGCGAGAATGGAGAGTAAAATTTCAAGGCCATGCTACGTTTTGGGCATTTTCGTTCCGCGAGAGAGAAAAAAGATATAACGTAGAGGAAAAGGAGAGAGAGAGAGAGCTATACCTTATACATATCTTAGATACACTTTAGGCTATTTTTCCTGAGGTTTTCCTTGTGGTTGCTAATTTCAAGTGAGAAATAACATTGCCTACTTTTTGGCGCTTGTTTGTTGGTGCAAACTTGTAGGAAATATATTTTTGGTGTGAGCCGTAAGCCCAGGCAGCTAGTGCTCCTTTTAATGTAAAATAATAATTTCTTGTTATTTTTCATATATTAAATAAATAAATAAAAATATTTTTGGTGCCTACTTATTGGCGTTATATTTCCTTTGTGCATACTGTTTGGGGCGTTTTTTGGTCCCGATAGTCAAGCTGCAATCAAGGCTCTGACGACGCCATGCTGCAGATCCAAATTAATCAACTCCTGAGGAGAAGATCAAATTTCTTGGGTGTGCAGGTAACATTTCTCTGATCAGGGTGCCAGGATATAACAGCATAGAAGGAAATGAAATTGCAGAATGAGCTTGCCAAGGATAGGAAGAGGACTGGCCTCAGAGACCTCCTACGCGATCATCGACATTCCCTGACTGTTGTTAGAGCGGAACTGCACAACTTATTTATCAGGAAAGCGCAGAAAAGGTGGAGCTTCATTTCTTCATGCGGTATTTTGAAAACTCTTTGGCCCCGGTACAATAGATGGAGAACTCAGAAAGTAATGGGGACTCGACGCCATTCAATTTCCAAACTCGTTTCTATGTTTAGCGGTCATTGGACCTTCGATACACACGCGTAAAAGCTAAATTTACAATTTAACTCTCATTGCAGAAGCTGTGGGAACCTTTCAGAAAAGGAGGCTTTTGAGCATTTTCTCTGTAAATGTCCAGGTTCATCAGATAGACGATTAAGGTCACTGGGTGCTCCATTCTTCGACAGCCTGGGGCAGTGCGCCAACCTAAATCCCATCAACCTGCTCCATTACATCAACAGCTCTGCCTGGCTGTAGATATCTGCCAATTGTAGGTCTCTTAATGGTATAAAAACGGCGCCATAGTGCTACTTGGGTGTGCCAGAGTGGTACTTCAACCATTTCACTTAACTACCTCTATGGAGAAACGATGATGATGATGATATGTTATATGAAAAAAATCACAAAAACCGTCAACAAATAAAAAAAAAAATTTTAAAAATCGATTTTTCATCCACTTAAAGTTTTCACTTATTTTACTAAAATTACATGATCCACTTTACTGCATACACAAAAATTTTCTAAAACTTCATATTAAAAAATGTAAAATTTAGATGAAAAGTTGTTGAATTTCGAACCTACGCACTCCCGAATGGTATTCACGCACCAAAAAAAAATATTTTCATTAAAATTGTATATTTCGAATTCTTCGAATAAGAATAATATTTCCAAAAACCAGTGCTTGGTTAAAAAATTCGAATCACATATTTCCAAAACAAATATCTGTGGTTGTAGATTTTCGGGGCTCAAAAATGGCAGCAAAGAAATGTCAAAGCAGTGGTACAAAAAATTTTATAAAAGTTTTACTTATGTTTTCATAAATATCACAAACCTGGAAACATCAGTAGTTTTCTATTTACAGTGAGTCAAACAAGTTTTGCCTCAGAGATCCTGCTTTTTTAAATATTCGCAATGTTGTATATACCATTTTTTTCGTTAATTTTACATAAAAATATAGATCACACTGCAACAAAAGCAACATATTTTAAAGTTTCAAGCTTTATACAACATTAAAAAAAATATCAAATTTCCAAAAAAAAACTTCCAACTTTACTCAGAATTTTTAATTTTTTTCGGTATGCGAATTTATAGCTTATTCCATTTTAGTGTAACAAAGTGCGAATTTGTGCTGGCTTTTTAATTTTTTTGTTTTGTTGCTGATGGTCCTGTACATATTATTCTAATGCTTGAACGCTTGCTACAACAAGAGCATCATAATCCAAAAAAATAGATTATTTTTTGTGGGGCTATGTTAAAGCTCATGTCTATTCAGACAAGCCTGCTTCAACTAACGCATTGGAAGGCAACATTAAAGCATTTATATGTGAGATACCGGCCGAGACATTGGAAAGAGTATGCCAAAATTGGACTAAGCGGATGGGCCATTTGAAGCGTAGTCGTTCAACATTTGCATGAAATAATCTTCAAACATTAAATTATATGGACTGTACTAACGATTTAAATAAAAATTTCATGCATTTTTCTGAATTTTACGTGTGTTTTTTTGAAAAACTTTCCTATAGCTCTTAAAAAATCACCCTCTATATGTTAAGGCTGTAGTAGCAGTTTACAAAACGCTGCCAAATGCAGTGAAGTCATCATCTAACTCATCTAACGGTAGGCCTAGGAAACAGGCTACTTCAACAGGGTGGGACCAGAGGTGAAGGGGCGTTAGATGAATGGGTGTGTGAAGAGGTGGTTAGCGATGTGTAAATACATGATATTATAAGATACTCAAGAGAGACTTCGAGAGACGGTAGAACGATTGCCGTTCGAATTCTAGGCTCCATTGCACATTTTACGTATGTATTTTATATGTATGCATGTGCCAAAACAGTCTAATTTTTACATATAACCGTTTTCAGCGCACACAGTTAATTATTTTATCAATAGGAAATGAATCATAATATTTCCGCTTAAGTTTCTCTGAATTGTCAAAAAATATTATATTTGCTGCTTTTTGACTCTTAATATTTCCACTTAAATTAAAAAAGAAATAATAATAATACTACTTGAGCGCATTTTCTTAATACTTTTCCATTACAACTTATTTTAGATAAGTCACCTAAAAGTAGAACTACGATTTATTTCTCTTTGACATCCGATGCCGATTTTAATAAATACAAGAACTTCCACAAATATTTGTTGTAAAAGCACATACTTTCAGTCTCTCAGTCAGAGTTGAGATTATCCACTGATCATTTACGCCTAATAACGGCTCACTGATGATCTACTTATATGCTGCTCACTTTATATTGAATATTTTTGATCACATTTGCATTCACCGTTATTACGATTGCTTTATTTACAACGCGTCTCAAGTCAAGTCCATTATGACACTAAAATGAAAAGCGTGCAAGAGCCAGAATAATACAAAAGTAAGCAAATACCAAACGCCCACAAAACTTAACGATACAAACGTCAACGTTCGTCATCATCGCCGTTCGCACCAATGTGCAAACACTCAAAACTCTCAAATTTGCTCGTGCATGTGTGTATGTATGTATGTATGTAAATTTGAGAAGCTGAACGCCGTCATCGTCGACACTTGAGTACGTTCATACGACGATTGTATGTATATTTGACAAAAGGGCGAAGTCTGTTACCATAGTTTTGAGCATTAAATATATTAAGCTGAGTTTGAAATGAGGCAAGCTTGAAGCGTGCTTATGGTCGCCGACGCTGCCAGCGCCTGGGCACTAGGCTTTATGTGATAAAACGGATATATGCATATGTTGTGTCGTATTGCATTGTATTGTTTTAAAATTTGTTTTGTCACTTTTGTTCAAGACGGAGACAGTTTCTAGTTTCTCATTCTTTGTTCTGTGGAACTTTGAAACCAAAAACCGTGACTATTCATGTTAGAGAAAACAAGTAAACGTCAGAGTGTGAGTTCTTTTTTTAATTTTTTATTATTTATTTTGCAAACTAACAGACCCGAACATAATTTTGTTCTCTGAAGGAGGTAAGCAGAATCACAAATGCAAGTTTTTAATTCGAAAGTCGAATTGAGTTTTTAAAAAAAGATCGGAGCTAATGCACCGCTTTATTGGACTCCAGTTTTAGACTGAAAATTTATTTTTACAATTCAATTAATTATACTAAGTTTTACAATATTAATGCAAGTATTGCATTTTTAATTCTTTGGAAAGAATTGCCCAATTAGTGCCTGCAGGTCAGTATTCTGTTACTTGCATTTCCGGCACGCTTAAGAAATAAATTGCTTACCTAATGTCTACAACTTGTTTGTCTTATTAAATTACAATTAAGTAAAGCAAAAGAAAAGGAAAAAGAGAAAATAAATGTAGCGCGTGTTAACTCCTCCGCATTTAAAAACGAACGTCCTCGTGCGTCTGAGTAGGATAATCTTCAGGATGTGGTTCGGGTTGTTGGAAATTTTTAACTGTTACCTCTTGTAATGGGGCCCTTTTGAAAAATTCGGAGACGTGTTTGGCCCCTTGCTTTGGGCCTTTCGTTGAAGTTAGTTTTAGTACCCCGATTGCCATTAGAGTTAAAGTTATACCAGATATCCCAAAATTGACTATTGGTGTTGTTAATCCTTTATTTTTTAGAGTCTCGATATAGTTTATGTTTTTTAGGTGAAGTTCTTTCATCATTTCCAGGCTTAGTAATTCTTCTTCGGCCGTAAGTGTTGCATTTGGTTGTAGAACTGCAGGAAGGGGTTTTCCGCTGGAGATTTCTTTAGACAGAAATGTTTGGTTGTTTATTATAATGGTGGAGTTGTGGTACTGGATGATCCAGTTAAGTTAATCTTCTCCTTGTCGATGTGAACGGTGTCGTTAAATCGATTTAAAAGTATTATTCCTGGGAGGACTTCTAGGACAGTGGGAATGTGTTGGTTGTTAATCGTAATGCAGCTAGGCGATCGGCTTTTGAGTAGATGAGGAATGCATGTGGAGTTACTGATGTCTACAATATTTTCCTTTGTACAAATTTTAATTTCATTATGTTCTTTACAGTTGCTTTTCTTTCCAAAGATTTTATTTTGACATCTTATAATTTTTTCAAATGGTATTTTATATAATCTATTACCTTTCTTTATTGCTTTTATTAATAGGGATTCACATAAATTGTTGTCAGTTATTGGGATTTCAATTAAGTATACAATCTTAGAATTACTAGAGGCTATCTTAACGTTACTGAATTCAAATGCCTCTTCTATATTAGTGAAGGGAATATTATTTTTCTCAATAATTTCTTTTATTAGTTTCATTTCAACGTTAGAAAATATATATGAATTTACAATGCCAACTTTGGCCCAATGTATTGCATAATTGATATTTATGATTTCATCTTTTATTAATTGTAGCTTAAATTTAATGTTTACAGCCATATCATGCTGAACATCTTCCTTATCTTTTAATATTTTAAATATTTTATTTGACACTTCCGTTATATTATTTATTCTTCCGCTCATTGCTCTATTTATTATTAATTGGTTATTGTTATTTTCAAGTAAATTGTTAATATGATTTTCTAACATAACGAGATCTTCGTGATCCGGGCTCCCTGTGAGCCATTTCCAGGCGGTACCAATTGCGTTTATGGATCTCTTGTTTACCTTTGGCTTTAATCTACTTAGGAAACTTTGTATTTCGGACATTTCATGGAGCAAGAAGGGGAGTAAGGAATTGTCGGGAGTTATTTTGTGTCTTATCGTGGAGTTGAGTTCGTTCAAAGTCCTTTGGTATTCGTCCGTGTCTATTGTATGTATAATTTTGTAGGTGCCATTTTGGATTTTGGTCCATCCTGTATTAAAGGTTGCAAGTTGTGAGTTTGTATAATCGAGGATACGGAACTCGCCTGTGGCGAGTGGTATTATTAATCTGAAAGCAATAGATGCGTTAAGTTCTAATATTACTCTTGTGTACGGTTCGGTCATTTTCTGTTATAACTACACTAGATTTGTCTTCCTTTACTATTTCCTTTTTGTATCTGTTAGTAAGTTTTGAGCCTAGTCTTTTATTTATTCGCACGTAAATAATGTCACCTGGCAAATATGTTTTCATTGGGGTCCTCTTCCGATTGTGCACTTCTAAGTCTTTTGCTTGTTTTTTCCTAAGTGCTTCGATATTTTCCTGCCGGGCCTTCTCGTACTGGTCAGGATTTGTAGAGACCCTGCGTCCAAAAAATATTTCTATCGGTTTCTTCCCTGTTGTCGAGTGGACTGTGCAATTGTACTCGTATACCGATCTGTCCAAAATTTCTAGGAATGTTCTATGGATTCGTTCCGCCTTTAGGCAGCGCGCAATTTCTGAGAGGGTTGAGTGGAATCGTTCCACCTGCCCGTTTACTGTGCTTGTGTAAGGAGGTGTCTTGTAGATTTCTATTCCAAGTTGATCCTCCAACATAAAACATAAGGAGGCTGAGTTTAATGCTTTTTCGTTGTCTACTACTATCATTTTTGGTACGCCGAATGCAAAAATTATCTGTCTCAGAGGTTCCCTAATATCTTCTGAAGCTCTGCTTTTTATTACTCTAGCTTGGGCATATTTGGAAAATTTGTCGACTGCAGTAAGAACTAGATTTTTCTCTGTATTATAAATGTCAATATGCACTATTTCACCGGGATATTTCGGAATGGGAGTTTCAAGCAGCTGTGGCTTATTTGGATGCCGGTCATATTTATTCTCTTTGCAAATTTTGCATTGTCTGACTAGAATTTCTATTTTAGCACTCATTTTTGGAAAGTAAAATTTTTGTAATAGTTGGATTTTATTTTCCTGTGCATTCCTATGGGCGCGTCTGTGTTCTTCTAGCATTTCTATTTCCTGTCTGGCTTCGTCTGTGAGGTCCTCGACTTTGGTTTGGGTAAAACGTATTCTGAATTTAGAAAAATGAAGGGGGTATAATCGTTGGATTCTTCCCATGATTGGCTCTGAGGTAAAAAGTCCGTTTATTACGGAGGGATTTAAATAACGTTTAAGAATTGAAATTAGATTTTGTTCGTCGTAATCTTGTTGATTAAAAATGTGTCTATGGTATGTGGGAAAGGGTATTTTGAATTGGTAACTATTTTCGTCGCCATTTAGGAGCCAAATTTGGTTCTTGAAAGCATTTATAGGTCCTTCTACTGCTGGGATAAGATTGTGCGCCGAACTTTCGTCGCTATGTTGCGTTCCTGTCAATGAATTGATTTGTGATACTTGTGGCGGTCTTGAGAGTGCGTCGGCCACAATATTGGTTTTTCCTGGTTTATAGATTAGCTCGTAGTCATACTCTTCTAATCTAGCCTTCCACCTTTTCATCTTACTGTTGTGGTTTCTGTTGCTTAGGGCGAAAGTCAGTGGCTGATGATCCGTAACGATTTTAACCTTCGCGGAACCGTAAAGGTAGTTTCTCAAGGAATTCAGCGCCCACACTATCGCTAGCATTTCTCTTTCGTTTGCTGCGTAATGCTCTTCGGCTTTAGAAAGAGTTCTAGAGATGAAAGTTATTGGCTTGTCGTTTTGCGATAGTACGGCTCCAATTGCGTAATTGGAGGCATCTGTTGTTAGCACAAATTCTTTAGAGTAGTCGGGGTATGCAAGCATTATGTCTTTACCAATGAGTGATCGTTTAAGTTTCTCGAAGGAATCTAAGGCGTCTTTGTTCAAGGTTACCATGACTTTCTTTGATTGATTCTTGGACACTCGTCCGCCTTCCCCCCTTAAGAGGACTGTAAGGGGTTTCGCGAGCTTCGCGTAGTCTTTGATGAAGCGGCGATAATACCCTGAAAGTCCTAAAAAGGATCGGAGTTCTTTTAGAGTTTTAGGTATTGGAAACTTTGCTATTGCGTCGGTTTTTTGTGGATTTGTTTTGAGGCCTTTTTCGGATATTATAAATCCTAAAAATTCCACTTCTGTTTTTAGGAATTGACATTTGTCAAGTTGTACTTTTAGATTTGCTTTTTCTAACGTATCGAAGATTTGTTGGATGTCATTAAAGTGGGTTTCCTGATCTTTACTAAATATTATGATGTCGTCGATGTACACGTAACATCTCTTTCCTATATGGTTCCTTAAGATGTCGTCAAGAGCTCTTTGAAAAATTGAAGGAGCGTTCTTGAGACCGAAAGGTAGCCGGGTAAATTCGTATTTACCGTGATTTACCGAAAAAGCTGTCTTCTCTATATCCGATTCCTTTAGAGGAATCTGGTGGAAACCGCTCTTTAAATCGAGTACTGAGAAGTATTTATTTCTTCCTAGATGTGCTAGTACTCCATTTATTTCGGGTATAGGATATCTGTCCGATATAGTTACTAGGTTCAATTTTCGATAGTCAATTACCATGCGAAATTTCTTCTCTCCTGAAGTGTCTGGTTTTTTTGGTACTATCCATACAGGTGAATTGTATGGAGACCTTGAAGGTCTTATTATACCATTTTGTAGCAAGTCTTTGATTTGTTTCTCTACTTCCACTTTCAGTGACATAGGGTACGGATAAAATTTGGTGTATATTGGTGTGTCCGTGGACGTCCTTATGCTTCCTTGTACTTTCGTAGTGTATGTCAGTCTTTCTTCAGGTTCGGTAAAAAGTTTGGGAAAATTCTTCGCAATTGCGTTAAGTGTGGTCTTCTGTCTGTCATTTAGGTGGTCGGTCTGTATGTCTATTGCGTTAATCGATTGTATGGTTTGCTGTTTTATTTTAATCCTGACTCTATCTTGTATTGTCATATAATTGTATTTTGTGTGGATTACCGCCGAAAGTTGCTTGAGGCTGTCATTGCCTAAGATGCCGTGGAATGACTTTAAGGAGGGTAACAAAAAAAATTTAATTTTTAGATCGGGTATTCCGAATAGACTAACGTTGGTGTGGTGCGTAATTTTTATTTTTCCAGCTATAGTGTTAGCAAAAAAGGGTTGGTCATTCGGGAGTGAATTGGGTACAATAGAGGGTTGCATATAATTGTTGTTTGAGCCCGTATCGATCAATATTTTTAAAATTCCTCCTTCCTTCGTTTTACATTCAAAATATGGAAGTGAGGAGTTCGCTAATCTAAAAAATGGATGTCCGAAAAATCCTCTGCAGCATTGTCGTCTGTACCGTACTGTTCGAGAGTTTCTCGCACGTTATAATTGTCTTGTCTAATTTCGTCGTGTTGGTTTGCATATTCCAAATCTTGTCGGTATGCAACGCTGTTGCATTGTTCCGCTTCTATGTTAAAGTTTCGTTGTCTTTTTTCCATATCTTGCTGGGGAGGTGCTGGTCTTTTCCCGTGAAATGCTAGGTTTTGTGGTGGCCTATTAATGTAATTGACCCTTCTCGTCTGCATGCTCTGGTCGATGTCCATTGGTTCAGGTCTTGGCATAGGCTTTGGTGCAAAAGGTCTAGGTGGTGGCAGGTGTCGAGGTTGAGAATTGAAGTTTTGTTGTTGTGGGAAAAAATTCTGGGGTCTTTGCCAGTGCCCTTGTTGTTGAGGTGGGATATAGGAGGGTGGGAGTGTTTGTCTCTGCATTGGTTGATTCCAATGGGCAAGGTGTGGGTAAAACGGTTTCGGTGCGGCGTGGGGCTGTGGGGGGAAATTCCTTCGTAGATTTATAGGTGGTTTCCTACTGACGATATTTGCTCGGTAGGTTTGATTCTCCAATTTGAGGCATAATTGCAGAGCCTCTGGAAGGTCTGTTGGTTCTCTTATCCCTAGGAGTCTCGGAAGGTCACCATTGAGACCTCTAACGAAGGTATCCAACGCTTTGTTTCTATACGTGTCTACAAGAAGTTTCCGGGGTTCTGATCCGGCTTCTAAACAAGAAATTTTGTTCAGGATCAGAGAAAGGTTTGAATAAACCTTCTGATAATATTCGTGTATGGTTAGATTTCCCTGAGTCAGTGAGGCCATTTGGTACTCTAAAGTACCTAGGTCTCGTTTGTCGCCGTAATGCGTTGTGAGACAACGTGAAATCGCGGTCCAATTTAAGGGTGTGCTGTAGGACTCCAGCACAATGTCCGCTTGGCCTGTAATTTTGTTTCGTATGGTGTTTAAGATACCAAAGTATTTATGTGAGCCTCGCATTGGCTCGTATAGTTGTAGAACTCTATCGACACTTTTCTTCCAGGATCCGAATTCACCTGGGTCCCCTGCAAATTCTCGCAAAGAACGCACAACATCAGGAATTTTGTCGAGTTCACTGATTCCTTGGGGTCCTATGTTAACAGGTTCGTCTACCTCTATAACGTTCCTAACTGCTAACCTGTCGTCTAGTATTCTATTGACCACTTCTGTTATTTGCCTAACTATGCCCCTATTTTCTTCGTTTTGGAGATTTGCACCCGGAGGGATTTGCCCTAGAACCGGTGGTCTTATCAGATTGCTTGGATTACTCATCTTCGCAATTGGACACGATTATTTACGCCTTATAATTTAAATAACGGAAATGTCAAAATTAACTTGTATTTAGATTTTGTCTTGATCCAGAATTGGATTTCTTTATCTTATTCCTAACTTTCAAATTATTTTTATTACGCTTTATTTTTTGTCGATTAAATATTTTCTATAGTTCAAATTAGAACACGCTTTTCGTACCTATGCGAAAAATTAGTTAAAATATATTGGAATACACAATGGATCACTTCTTATTTAATATCTCTAGTTATTAATTTTATTATTTTGTAAATTTAAAAAGGTTTAATTTCACTTAATGTAATAACTCACTTCTTATTTAATGTCTCAAGTTATTAATTTTATTATTTTGTAAATTTAAAAAGGTTTAATTTAACTTAATGTTTTTAGTTAAATACGCTAACTTACAGTAGGAGTAGCATTGAACTACTCTTCCCTCGCTGGCTGCACGGATGTATTCCTTTTTGGTCGGTTAGACCTACTGCGGCTCCTGCTGCAACACTTCTATGCGAGGTGGTCTCCGGACGAACACAAGAGAGCCTGAGTCTGCTGGAAATCCTGATGACCAGTCGGAAAGTAGGGTTGGTGCCGTTGGGAAGTCAACTTTTGATTTCTTCCTTTCACAGACACTTTTAAACACTTTACACTTTTTCGCGACTGGTCCCTGCTCGGGCGCCAGTTTTTAATTCGAAAGTCGAATTGAGTTTTTAAAAAAAGATCGGAGCTAATGCACCGCTTTATTGGACTCCAGTTTTAGACTGAAAATTTATTTTTACAATTCAATTAATTATACTAAGTTTTACAATATTAATGCAAGTATTGCATTTTTAATTCTTTGGAAAGAATTGCCCAATTAGTGCCTGCAGGTCAGTATTCTGTTACTTGCATTTCCGGCACGCTTAAGAAATAAATTGCTTACCTAATGTCTACAACTTGTTTGTCTTATTAAATTACAATTAAGTAAAGCAAAAGAAAAGGAAAAAGAGAAAATAAATGTAGCGCGTGTTAACTTGCACAACAAAAGTCATTATAACAGAAAATATGGAATTTTTATTATTCAAATCTTTAGACTTTTTTATGCACTTTATATGAATAGTTTTAAGACACAAAATTAACAAAATAATGCGGCTCGAATACGAACTTAAGAGAGTATTATCGTTTAAAAATCACAGATTAGCGCGTAGACAATGACCATTATTCCAAATATTTTCGCGTACAAAAAAGAACTGCGCAGGCTTTTTTCATTGTAGTTTTTTTTTTAATATTTTTCGAGGAAAGTAAATAAACCTACAGATCTGAATATTTTACCGTATATTTATCAATATTTGTAGATCAAAAAAAAATATTTAAAAAAAACACAGCCACGATAGGGACAGTTCAAATCATGTGAAATCAAAAAATTAAACCAAATTTCAATCAGAGAATTCGGGAGAACCGGATGAGCTAATATATGATCTTTTAAAAATATGTTTTCTAAATCGAAACTTTGGCACGCTTTTGATATATCTGTTGAATAGTTCCCGAGCTATGATGGCGGGAGTATTAGAAAATGCTGTTTCGAGAAAAAAACACGAGATTTCAGAGGGTGTGCCAACAACAGCTTTGTGTACTTTTGGTTTTATTGGCTTGTCTCATTTACTACAATTCTCAGTAAGTTTATGAAATGAAAAATTGACTCGGTGTGTGATGATTATAAACCATATCAGCTCCTCCCTAATCAAGAGTGTTTCAAAACCAAAACTAATGATTCCATGCAAATTTCTTAGCAACTCCTTATTTATTCTTTCCACAATCGATCCCAACTTCCCCAAGTTATGTTAATTAGAAGCAATTTTTATTCGAAAGTGCAATAATTAAAGCTTACTTTTATTGGAAAAAAAATTATGATGACCCTAGTAAATGATGCCTTCAATGGAATTCATATTAATTTAATATATCTGCTCTTTTGTCTCTTCAAAGTCGTAAAAATTCCTCAGCTGCGAATTGTCATCATCATTTTTTTTCTTCTCGTAAATTTTTTTTTACAAAATTAACTTTTAAAAATGCGAATATACACTGTCATATACATACAAATGCACTTATGTATACATACATATACGTATACTATATATAAAGGGTACTTGCTTTTAAAGGTATAAAATATTTTGTAAAGAGAACACAAAAAATTAAAGAATTGGTCTATGTTTATTATTATATCTTTATTAATGAATTCGAGCACAAGCCTACTTAGACTGACACTTTTTCCACTTTTTCTCCACATTTTCCACCATTACCGGGCTTACCTCGCTAATAACGCACCGAAATTTTCTTCCAAGTTGTTTATCATAACTGATTTATCAGCCTAGACGAATACTGAAAGTTTCACGCGCTGTTTAATTAGGGAAAGTGAGTGGCCGAGGTAGAGAGCAGGAAATTTTATTAGAGGTGATAGTACAACAAGTCCAGATAATGACATATTGAAGACATAGAGAATGAATGATGCGGCCCGTGTACCATTTGTAAATGGCTCTAGTCTGGAAAAGGTCTTTGCTTTTTTGGAAGCGCTTAATTCAATGGTCATGGTTTTATACAACATCATTTCATAGACTGCTTGAGAGGTACAGACATTTGTTAGTCGAAAGAAATGAAAATCCCATCGGTTGGCCGATGTTGTGTGCCGCAAATCCCACAGGGAGGTCAATCTATCGTTTGGAATTTGACGTATCGATTTTTTAACTACCACAGCCAAAATAACATCAATGATACGGCGCAAATTTAGTTTCTTGTTAGGCATTTACAAAATGGGCCGTTTACCGAAGTTGATAAATATTATATTAAAATCTACTACCGAAAATTGAATAATCAGCCGAAATGCTGCTGCGATTTGACCTTGTTAGACTTTTTGTGGGACGCCGTTAAACATAACTGTTATACCAAATGTCAAGACTTCAAACAAGAAATCGAAGTTGCCATTAATGGCATACCGTCAGCGTCAAAATAAAGTGTACACCACATATTGGATTTGGGAATTTCAATTACTTTTTTTTATAAAAAGACAGCGCATACTACAAGAACCATACAAAGCAATGTTTGGAACTTTCTATCAAATTTGTAAAATTTCGGCTAATTTTCATTCAAATTTCAAATTTTTTACTCAGAATTTTTAGAAAATTTTCGAGTATGCAGTTTTATAGATAATTGAAATTTGGTATAATAAAGTTTGAGTTTTTAGTGGTTTAGTCATTCGAGCTGTTGGTACAAGTTAGTGATGTGAAGAATAAAACCCCCGTGCACGTCGCTCAAGAACAGACGAAAATATTGCTGTTGTAGCCGAAAGTGTTGAAGAAAACCCAGGTTTGTCCATTTGTCCATTCCTCGTCGTTCCTTGGAATTAGGCATTCCACAAAGGTCCTTACACCGTATTTTGGATAAAGATTTGGGCCTTAAGGCTTATAAAGTCCAGTTAACACAAGAACTCAAGCCGGCCGATTATCAACAACGTCGTATCTTTGCTGATTGGGTCATTGAAATGCATGGAAATGATGCGGAATTTCATCGAAAAATCATCTTGAGTGATGAGGCCCATTTCCACCTCGGTGACTTCGTCAACAAGCAACATTGTCGGATCTGGGGCTAAGAAAATCCAAGAGTTATTATTGCAGAGCCACTCTATCCTCAACGTGTGACTGTTTGGTACGATTTATGGTTCGGCGGAGTCATTGGGCTTTACTTTTTCGAAAATGAAGCTGGAGCAACAGTTACGGTGAACGGAGTGCGCTATCGAGAGATGATTAACGATTTTTTATGGCCGGAATTGGATGGTATTGATCTGGACAACGTTTATTTTCAACAAGACGGCGCTACGTGCCACACAAGCAACGAAACATTTCTTTGAATATCAAAATAACTCCTCTTATTGGAAAACCCTATATACGAAAAATTTAGCCGACTATATTACTATTTTTTTTTTTTTTTTTTATATTACTATTCGCTACTGTTAAGCCAGTGGTGAAAGACATTTGAATGAAATTTTGTTATATTTTTAATGGCAATCTTTACTTTTGCTATGTAAAAAATGCATTAAAAAAATAAAAAATAAATAATTGGCGCTTACAATTATGTTAGGTGTTTTTCCGAGCTTTTCCTCCTGTGCATTAAATGCATTACATCTTTTATTTATAGCTGAATTAAATTAAATGCCTGAATCTAAATGGATCACCCTGTGTATGTCCAAACAAAAAAACAAAAAACCGATTTTTTTTTGGATGTGAGACACCACTTCCCGGCAGTTATAAGACTAATTATGTCACGCCCAACTAAGCGGTTTACAGTCTCTAACATAACATAAAAGACAATTCTGTTATTTTTTACAATACCTGCATTAATATTTTGATATTCTTCTATCTATTCTTAACGTGTGTGTGTGTGTATGGCGTTTCGCCAATTTCAATTCCTTTTCTCTACTTTTGTACTTGTGAATGCGGAAATTCTGTACAAAGCCTGCAAGAAATCGTATCAGCTGCTCAGTTTATGGCAAATTTTACGTAGCGAAATTTGACGAAAATTTACTAAAAAAATATGATAACTCTCGGTTGGATTTTTTCCCGAGGAAGGGCTACAAAAAAGGCACAACAGAAAAAACTCTACGAATTGCTTCATTTTCCTCGCAGGGCAGACTTAAAAATGCGTGAATTTCAATGTGAACAAGTACTTACATACAAACTAACATATAAAATAATGAACTGGTTATTGCAGTAGTGTTGTTGTAAAAACGAATAACAAGCTTGAATTAATATTTCATAGTTAAAGCACCTAGAATTACAGACTTACACACACATGCATGCATATATGAATATTTATGTGGTATATTCCTTGGCTCGTATACATGTGTGTATATACAATAACAACTTTGATGACTAATGACAAATATATGTATAATATTTGTTTTGTTTTTCATAAATCGAACCCTTTGTCAAGCGAATGAAAGGCGAAGATCATTTTTTAGTTTTACTATTTTATTTTTACAATACTTCTTTCTAATTATTATTTACATAATATTATATTTGCCTTTACCCCATTTTTCGCTAAGTATGAGAAGATATTATACTATATACATACAGTCAGTTAAAAAAGTTTTGGCACAGTTTCGTTTTTACAATATTTTCAATATTTTTCAAGCTAAATTTTTTTCGTTAGTTTTATATGCAAATATAGTTTTTTGTATAATAAAAACCGTATAAATCGAAATTTCAAACTTTGCCAAAAATCACAAAAACCCAACAAATTTTCAACAAAAGTTCGCACGTTTTACTCAGAATTTTAAAAGTTTTTTCTGATATTTAATTATATATCCCATTTATTTCAAGTGTAATAAAGTTCGATGCGGTACCAGCTGGTGGTAGCATAGAAAGAGGACAGTCTCCTCTACGTTGGAAAGATTAGGTGGAGAAGCACTCGGCTTCACTTGATGTGTCCAACTGCAGCCGGTTAGCACGAGAAAGAAACGGCTGGCGCATTTTGTTAAACTCCACCAAAATCGCGTAAGCGGTTGTCACGCTAAACAAGAAGAAGAAGAAAAATAACTTGAGATTGCTGTACATTTCCGTTGATTTTTAATGATTTTTTTTGCTAATGGTATCCACATTTTCTTCCCTTCAAGCGTTCATGAATTGTGTGGAAACTGTCAGCAAAAAAAATTTTGTCTTATGTTGATTGTATTAATTAAAAATTCTATGAAATTTTGTTGATATTTTTATGATTTTGTTTTTTTTTGAATGTTGTATAAAAGTTGAAACTTTCAAATATGTTGCTTTTGTTGCAGTATGAACTATATTTTTAAATAAAATTAACGAAAAAATTGGCATGAAAAACATTGTAAAAAACTCACTGTGCCAAAACTGTTTTCACTCACTGTGCCAAAACTTTTTTTACTCACTGTGTCAAAACTTTTTCACTCACTGTATGTAAACTTTGTTCATGCCATTTTATTCCATGTTTAAATTAGAAAAATCAACTAGCGGTTCAAACAGTGAGATCTTTTGTTTTGCGGGTGAATTAGAACATGCCCAGTCAACCGGTGAATCGGAGCCAATCAGTCATGGCCAATTCAGTTATTTAGGTGCAGCAATGTGCGTCATTTATGTGCGTGCACTGCTAATTTTTCTAAGCCAACGCCGTGGAATGGGAGTTGTTCCAAGAGAACTGCCCTTTGCCTTTAATATTTCGTTTGCTTAGTTAACGTCTGTGATTCTCAACATACTTATGTAATATTTTTTATATAGGCCTATCTTTCTTAGTATATATAGACTTAGCAAGAGCTGTCTGATTGGTCTAACAACTAGCCCGAGCTACCCTGTAGTAATGGCTGTGGTATTTTGAGACCACACTGTTGTATAGTAACAGAAATACACTCGGTCACCTCCGAGCTCATACATATCGCACTTGTTACGTTAAAGCGTAACAACTCAAAATCTGAACATTTTCAGTAGAGACGAAAAACTGTTTCCGTAAATATTAATAATATAGGTATTACAAGGAAAAAAATATGTAATTGCACGAAAATATCATTAAAAACAATATAACGGTTGTTTCATTCTTATTTGTTTAGTAGTTGCGCTAAAATAACAAATTTTTGAGTTGTTACTCTTTTCCTTTTATTTTTGAGTTGTTACGCTTTAACGTAACAAGTGCGATATATATATAATTGGCGCGTACAACCTTTTTGCGTGTTTGGCCGAGCTCCCCTCCTATTTGTGGTGTGCGTCTTGGTCTCCCACAAATGAGGGACCTACAGTTTCAAGCCGCCTCCGAACGGCAGATATTTTTATGAGGGTCTTTTTCATGGCAGAAATACACTCGGAGGTTTGCCATTGCCTGCCGAGGGGCGACCGCTATTAGAAAAAACTTTTCCTTCATTTTTGTCTTTCACCGAGATTAAAACCTACGTTTTCCCTCAATTCCGAATGGGCGTGGCTACCAACCCATTCGGCTACGACGGCCGAAAAAATTACATTCTTCAAATATGCGCCACAGCTGCGCTTTGCGAGACGAATGCAAATCCGACAGTCTAATTTTCAATGGCTCGCCTACATAGAACCGGTTAAATTTGAGGAATGGTTTGGGTCCTATTGAGGGCATCCGGCCATTGCGGCCTATTGACATAGACCTTCAGAAAAACTCGCAAGGAAAAGTCTAGCGGAGTCAGATCGCAAGATCGTGGTGGCCAATTCTCCTCACATCGGCGAGAGATAATCATATCGTTACATCGCTTATAATAAATTTGTATCTCTTGTACGAGCACCTTGACATGGTGATTTAACAACAGTAACTGCATAAAAGCAACAGATTTAATAGACGCCGCCAAAACAACATAACCAACCGCCACAACCTGCTAACATCGGCCGGTTTCTAGTGGAAAATCTAGAAATGCGTGCAGACGTCGTTTCTTCTACGAGGGTAAGCCTCTATTCTGACTCAGCACACTACCCATCTTCAGCAGACATACCCATCTGGCATATCTGCAACATACATATGTTATGTACATATGTGGAAATATCGGGATTCTGGCCGAGGTAGTTTTCAACACTCTGGACATTCTCTTCCTCACTACGGTATAAATCGTTGGATGAGAAGCACAGCCTCTCACCAAATTTTCTCACCAGAAATTATGCTGTTATTATACCAACTACCACGCTGATGGAGGAAGGATCAAAAAGTATAAGCGAACCCAAGTTGCTTTTTCTTTTTTTATCGACTTTAGGCTAAATTTGCCTTGCTATCTGACAGTAAAGTCCCAACTGCTATTTGCCTTTTCGAATAAAATCGAACCGATTCAGCATTTACGAGAAGTTAGTGGGATGCTTATACTTTGAACAGAATTTACTACGAATATTTCTGATCCTTTCTCGCTAGTTCGTTCGCGGTGCAATGCCCATAGGCATCCTTGGGCCCAAGAATCCATAATAGGCTTGTGGTACAATACAAAACCAGTTGGTTCATGACTATTCCAACTTTCCATTCCACAGCTATCTTCGAAGTACTTGATTGTAGATATTGAATAGCAACTTGGCTTTTAGAGTAAAGTGAGTCAAGGGCGGAAGAGATTATGAACGAAAGGGCGGCCTATTTAACGGCTATTAGTTAGTATGAAACTCTCTGCAGTCGCTAAATCGCTAACCGAGCGATTGGGTGTAATGAGAGATTGATGAAGAGAAATCTATTACATGAAGTGCTGTTACGCTTGAAAGTTGATTGTGTCAGCAAAATTTTGTTTTATTTTTTCCTTTACTACAAAATAGCATTCTGACTTTTAGCCACTTCCTGATTTGGTTTGGGGTGTATTTTTTACGTTTGCTGAAAATGCATTTGACGATAAAAGGAACGCAAAACCGAAACCATCTAAACGGCTTTTACCGAAATTCTGGAGCGCTTAACGGCTTCTAGCCTATACAAATCTTTGTATTGAGCCAGAAGGGGAATATTGAAAACAGGCGTAAAACTGACTTTTGGTCTTCGATAGCTCTTCTATTTTTAATTAAGGGGGGAGCCTGGTTTATGAGGTCTAAAAATTGCATCTCTTTGCGATTTTTTTTTTTTTGAAGGAAAAAATTAATTTAGCACTGCAAAGTTTTTTCTATCTTTTAATGAACATTTAAAAAGTATAACAAATTTTTGTACTGGTCAAAATAAGTTGAAAAAAATGTTTAAGATAGAAATTAGTAGAGCGCTGCAACGCTGGAGTTTCCAACTGGCGTACAAGATACAGCTCGTAATTATTATCTAAAGCAAAAAATTCAAATGGATTTCTAATTATCATGATTTTTTATTCTAGATGAACTAAGAAAACTGAGAGAAATTCCAAAATTTGAACTTTTTGGAGGTTTTAAAGAAAAAAATGCCTTTCAATAAAAAAAAATTCACTTCAATTTGGTATAAAAATCTTGAAAATTTTTTTTTTATCTATTTTGTTAGTTCAAATAGAAGAGAATTTAATACCGAAGGGAACAAGCTATGATTCATTTCAAAAGGTTCATTAGTTTTTTTTCATTCATGTACGCCAATTCAAAGAAATCATAAAAATGAAAAGTCGAGAAAAGAAGATAAAGTTTGTACTATAGCTGTCCGGTTACAGCGTAACTACCTAACGCTCGCCTACCTTTGGCTTTGTATATACGGAAATATTGAGAATTAGGCTCTGTAACTTTGTGTGAATATTCTGAAATATATTAGGAATCGCTTGGCCTTATAAACCAGGCTCCCCCCTTAACGCTTTTAGAATCAGCATAAAAATTTCTATCGAACTCCTTTTATTTGTTTTCTTTTCTAACGAAACGGCGCCCATTCTTACTTATACCCAATATTTTGACTAAAATGATTCGGGTTCGCCACAAAACGTTTTTATTGTTCTCTTTTTTACTTTGTTCTCCCTGTTCACTATGGAGTCCACCTTATATGTACACGTAAATATGTATGTATAATATGGATCATATTGTTCAACAACGAAACTTCGTTCACGCATGTACTTAGCCCACGCCCGGCATCTTTATAACTTCATATTTGGCGAGCTACAACAGCTCCTTATCAGCCATGACGACAGCAATGACAAATGCTCTCTACATACAAACAAACCCAAACACATACTTGTACAAAATCATCAACACTTTCGCATACGCACCTCTGCTAAACGAACCACCCGCACCACCGCCATCTGCATCGTCGAAGGCTTGATTTACACTGCAGCGACTGTCACCGACGGTGGCGTCAGCACTCGCCGCACGCATGAATGGACGCGGCTTGCGATTTTTAACGCGTAAACGTAATTCGGTGCTTAAAATACGCATCGCTGCGGTCTAACAAGAACACAAAACAAAACAAAAGACAGTAGATAGGCACTGACAATAAAATACAAATAAAAAAAAAATCCACTTAGAATGTTGGTGCACTTGGTGATTTTCGAGTACGCGCATACACACACATACATACGCTCGCGAGTCTACGATTAGATAGCACTGTAAATTTAGTTTTCTTTATCAAATTAAACTTATTTTTCAATTATTTCACACTTAACACTTTTATCTGCCTTTTCTTATGCACGTACTACGCACACAAACTGCATGCTGCATGCAACAAAAGCGAAAGTGTAGTCAAATTCACGCGCACAAACTCCAGTAGCACTGCACTTAAATATTCGGCATCATCACCACAACCACCACCAAATCTTAATTTTGGTTCCTGTTAAGGCCCGACACAAATGCCATGACGACGCGGCATATGACGCAGCTGCCTGAAGGGTTGGTTGATTGCAATGACGACAGCACAATCGGAATGCTGGTATACCGAAAATACCGAAACTGAATGATCTGTGATAGATAGACAGTGAGTGGTGTTGTTCATATAGCAACCGTCTCTACAGCTGTCGAATGCCAACTGCTGCAACTATCGGCGTTAACTTAACAGTGAACTGTGACTGTTGCTGCTGGTGCTGCTGGTGATGGTGGTGCTGTTTGTGTTTCTGATGCGGCTGCGGCTAGTTGTTGGTCCGATGAAAGTATACAATTTTAAATATGGTATGTATGTGTGTTTGTATTGTTGTAAATTGTTCAATTCAGTTCGGCAGTCATTTACTCCACCGATTATTCATTCATGGAATTGAATCAAAAATTAAATTCGATCACAACACAATTCGAATGAACAGAAAGTGAGTTGTGGCTGCGCGACGAACCGAGGCTTTGGCGAGCTGAGTTGATTTGAGTTCATTTGTTGGATGGTGTTTTGCTTTTCTATTAGTTTCTACTAGCTTTTATTGATCTTGTTGTTGTTGTTGTCGTCGTTGTTGTAGTTATTGCTGTTGTCGCTGCTACTGTACGGCACGTAATTCGCTATTACAAAAAATTTATTATTACACATGCACTAATGTACATACATATTTATTATTACACACGCGCATTTATGTACATACACACATATGCGCACACACTCTTGTATACTTGTGTGCATATGTACTTACATATATTATATGCATAATTGAATGTTAATACATAGAGAAGTGTAGCGAATTTCTTTCTTAATTTGAGTATTTATTTTGCTTATGTACATACATATATACAGACATGTGTATAATTTTGCTATACTTCACTCGCATCACCAGTTGAACACACTGCCGCCTCAGCGGATACCTCACTTCATTTATAATGTTTTTTGTTTTTGTTTTTTTTTTCATTCAGTTCAATGTATTGTATCGCCACAATTTCGATTTCATCGATTTTCTTGTACTATTCGACATGGAGTTTCTATTTACCTTACAAGTATATTTTTTTAATAATTTTTCTTCTTTTCTTTACATGGAAATCTTTGAATGATCGAGTTTTGCGGTTACGAATGTACCTATTTTCCCGCAACGTCTATAGTTACTCCTACTTAGTCAGTCAGTTTGCTCGCAATCCAATCGGATACTAAATGCTTTTGCTATCGCCGATGTTAGTCGTGCTAAAAGCCAGCAAATCGTGTCTTATCAAATGCGAAGCAATAAATTCAAATGTACATACACATACAACTGTCCACTCCATGTACACATACACGTACGTACTCACATGCATAGGAGAGTAAGTACATTCATCAGGCGGACCCATTGGGGTGGGGTGTCGTTGGAAATACAGACGACAATAGGTTTTTGCTATGACTACAGCGCCGGCGACGTCTTTGAGAAACGTTCAAAGATAATGGCAATGGCATAAGAAGCTCTAAGGTTGCCAGCAAATGTTGGCTGTGCTATTTTTTAGAAAATTAAATATTATATATTTGTTAGCTTACGAATCTGATGGTAACTTTATTAGGGGAATCAAACAGGGCCAATGTTAAAGAAAATTATGCAAAGGTTACTGGAAATTAGTTGACAGTAACTTTGATATCCATATTATAAAAGAAAAATATCTTTGCAACATATCTCGTCAACAAACTCTTTCTCTTAGCTTCACAGTCCGTGATGGAACATAGCTTCATCAACAATCCTGCTCCCATTCAGTCTCTCTCTTGCCTCATTTCTCCAATAACGAACATTCATTGCGTTTAAGTCTGCTTCTACGTCATGAAGTCATCTATTTCTTGGTCGGCCTCTCTTCCTTCCTCCAATTGGACGCAAAGTAAACACCCTTTTTTGGATTCTTATCTTGGGATCACCTTTGGGATCTTATGATGTGTGGCCAATCCATCTAATAGGTCTATTTATAAGTTCGTTTCGGTTTTACAACAGATGGCGTAACTTGATTATTATTCCATCGATCCACATTTCCAAACATTCATTGGAGAGCTACTGTCGTAAGGCACAAACGTCAGTATAAGTTTTTTATTTGAAGCGTAAACAACAATATTTTTACCACACTTGAAAATGTCGAATTTCGTGCCAAATAATGTGTTTTTGCGGGGAATTCTTCTTCATTATTTTAATATGAAGAAAAAAGCAGCCGAAAGTCATCGTATCTTGGTGGAAGTTTATGGTGAGCATGCTCTATCTGAGCGAACGTGCCAGAAGTGGTTTGCACGCTTTAAAAGTGGTGATTTTGGCTTGGAAGACGAAGAACGCGAGGGTGCGCCGCCAAAGTTCATGGATACCGAATTGGAGGAATTGCTCGATCAAGATCCGGCTCAAACGCAAGAAGAGGTTGCAAAAACTTTGGGAGTTGATCAATCAACCATTTCCAAACGTTTAAAAGCCATGGGAATGATCCGAAAGGTAGGCCATTGGGTGCCGTATGAATTGAAGCCAAGAGACGTTGAACGCCGTTTTATGGCATGCGAACAACTGCTTCAACGGCACAAAAGAAAGGGTTTTTTGCATCGAATTGTGACTGGCGATGAAAAGTGGGTCCATTACGACAATCCAAAACGTCGGGCAACGTATGGATACCCTGGCCATGCTTCAGCATCGACGTCGGCGCAGAATATTCATGGCCTGAAGGTTATGCTGTGTATCTGGTGGGACCAGCTGGGTGTTGTGTATTATGAGCTACTGAAACCGAATGAAACGATTACGGGGGATGTCTACCGACGACAATTGATGCGTTTGAGCCGAGCACTGCGAGAAAAACGGCCGCAATACGCCGATAGACACGACAAAGTTATTTTGCAACATGACAATGCTCGGCCACATGTTGCACAAGTGGTCAAAACATACTTAGAAACGCTCAAATGGGATGTCCTACCCCACCCGCTGTATAGTCCAGACCTTGCGCCATCCGATTACTATCTCTTCCGATCGATGCAACATGGCCTGGCTGACCAGCACTTCCGTAATTACGATGAAGTCAAAAAATGGATCGATTCGTGGATTGCGGCAAAACCGACCGAATTTTTCACAAAGGGAATCCGTGAATTGCGATGGGCAATATTTTGAATATTAAATTTGTAACCATTTTACGTCAATAAAGTTTCAAATTTCAAAAAAAAACCGCACGAACTTATTCATAGTCCTATTAATTCGCAGCGCTTTAATAAAACGTATTACATTTTCACTACCAATAAGGTTTTCAATTTCGTTGTTATAACGGATGCGATACGTGCCATTTTCAAGCCGAATAGGACCGTAGAATTTTCTCTTTATGGATCTTTCAAATCGCAATAGCTGGTTTATATCATTAGCTTTCAGTGTCCAGATTTCAGCACCATAAGTAAGAACCGGACGTATCAAAGTTTTGTACATCTTAATTTTCTGCATTCGTGATAAAACCTTTGATTTGAACAATTTTATATCTATTTGCATAGTACATCTTATTAGCTGCACTCCATCAACAAACTGATTGGGCAATATCAGTGTGGTTTCAGGCCTGGTAAATTTACCATCGATGAGATATTCACATTACGCCATATCCTGGAGAAGACCGAAAAGAAGCAGATCGACACCCACCACCTTTTCGTCGATTACAAAGCTACATTCGATAAGGGATCACCTGTACGTCGCCATGTATGAATGACCCTAACAAATACCACCAGCGCAGTGAAAATTGGCAAAGATCCTTCCGAGCCATTTGAAAAAGCCTTGTGAATAATTACGACAGCTACGTGGTATATAAAGAACACTAACATTCACAGAGACATTTGCATACCTCGTGTAGCCGATGAAATAGTACGGTTGAGCAAAAAATACATACAAAAGCTAGAAGACCATCCCAATAAACTAACCCTAAATCTACTTCTAAATGAAGGTCACGCGCGATTGAGAAAAAAGACATCTTAATTATCTCATCTCGCACGAGAGTCCGTCCACGAAAGCAACGGAATCACGAACATCACGGCGTTCAGTACGGCTGGGATCGGATAAATCTGAATCGTCGTGAGGAACAACGGAGGCTTTAAGGGAGACTGGGAACTAGGCCTTTCCAGCTCCCAGCTACGATTATTAGTTTCTTATCCAAAAAAGGTTCAATAAATAAAGATGAAAAGAAATAATAAAAATTTTAAACGAAGTGTGGTTTCAGACACGGCGATTCCTTATCATGCGATTTTCTTGACTTGATGACAGAGAAAATTTGTCGCGCAGCCAATATCGACATCTCCGGCACTATTTTCTATAAAAGTGTCATGCTGCGAGCTTACGCTGATGATATCGACATTCTTGGTATTAGTCGTCAGCGGGCAGCCAGTGCAACTTTCTTCAGTCTTAAAATATAATACCGTCGGGTGGGTCTTGCAAAAACAACAACCTCAGCCAAGAGATACAGCGAAGAATAACTCTTGCCCACAGGTGCTACTTTGGGCTGGGTTGTCAATTGCCTAGAGTCTTCTCTCGACGCTCAAAAAAAGTGCTCTATAAATCAATTATCCTCCCGCTCTTACTGTATGACGCTGAGTCCTGGACATTGACGAACACCGATGGGCGGTTATTAGAAGCTTTCAAGAGAAAAAATATTCACAAGACAACAATGATCGCAATGGTCCAATTTGTGTGAATGATGGCATAGCGAATAAGCTGGAACCACGAGCTGTACGCCAACATCGACGTAGTGAAGCTCATTCAAATTCAGCGGCTACACTGGCTAGGTTACGCTGAGCGAATGGACAATAACGCTCCAGCAAAGAAGGTGCTCTCTTCGAAATATTATATACTGGTGGAACTCGCAAAACAGAACGTCCTCACCTACGTTGGAAAGATCAAATCGTCGTCGACCTGATCGACCTTCGTGTGTCGAACTGGCGCAATGATGAGCCGATTGGCGCCACATTTTGGTAGCGCCAAAGACCGACCATCGGTTGTAGGGGCCAGCAGTAAGTAAGCTAAAGGTGTATTCTGATATTAGGAAGTATTCATTTTCCATTCATACCGAGCAAATTTTTTTGCTTCAACTTTGCAAATTCTCTTTAGGTGTAGCTATTGTACAAAATTACAAAAATACTCTTCTTCCTCCTCTTTTTTGACAGTCACCTAGGTGAATGATGGTGTAAGGGATTAGTTTTTTCGTAAGAGAGCGTATTAGCGAGAATTTTTATGGTTACATTAAAATCAATAGAATATCGACAAAAAAAAATATATTTGGTTCGAGAAATTTACAATAAGAAATATTTTTAATGTATTTCTTAGTTGTTATAACAAAGGTTTTTTTTTAATATTATAATTTTTTTTTTTTTTTTTTGTATTAACAAATATCTGAATTTGTAAGTTTTTTAGACTTTTCGATGCGATTTTCTGTGAAATTTAATCACTTTTTATCCAATTTATGTGGACAATTTTTGACGACCAGCTGAGAGGTTTTTACTTAAGGATCTGTACAATGGGTGTTGCCCGTCGTGTTCACATACCTTGCAAATGTTAGTTTTAGGTCTACAGCCAACAACAACCTCGAGAAGAACGAGAACACAAAGGGCGTTGACAGAGCATAAGCATCACAAATAACGAATTGAAGCAGCCAACCAATATTTGCCTGTATTAATGCGGTCTCACTAATACTATGTCCCTTCTATTCACCATTTCTCCGCTCGCTGTCCTATGCTCGATTAACTTGACGAATAACAACAAAGTTATCGAGTTATAGCTCCTGATGACGCTCAAGCATGCATGTCCTGCAGCTTATATGTGTGCGTGTCGGGTGACACATGAACTTGCTTCGTATCACACATACTTGCTGTCGGCTTTTGCATGATGAAAATCAAAAATTTTAGATATTAGCGTCATGCACCCGACACGCACACATATAAGCTGCAGGACAGCTTGAGCGTCACCAGGAGCTATACGATTCGCCACTAGCTCATTAGACTGGTATAACGCACTGCCTTACCAACACATGTAATTTAAGGCCAGCGTTGGCAAGATACATATGTTCATTTATACCAGTTGCATCAAAGGCGCCTTTAATAAATTGGTCTGTTCCCTTATACCCCCCTGACGAACTGAAAAAATAGCAAAATTACTATCTCAAGTGAGAGTAACGGAAGATTAGCCAAAACCAAGGCGAGTAACAACATCATTTTTAATATCAGGCATATTTTCGTTGAACGGACGGATTAAAAAGCAATATAGTCCGTTTTATGCCACCGAAAACCCTTAACTAATTGAAGAACAGCCTCTTTACAACGAAAAAGTTGCAATTTGCGTTGATATAATCATCAGACTGTATTTTTTTCCTTGAAGACGATGATGGGCCTAGTGTAAACGCAAGTAAAAAACGGATTGAGATGCCTATTACAAGAGTGCACCGTCACGATGTACGGAATGCAGAGATGTGGCCAAAATCAGCGATTTTGAAGTAATCAGCTGATTTGCTGACATAACCAGGGTCATGAAAGCAAACAACTGGGATTGTGTGATTATCTGATGATATATGAAAAAAGTCAACGCAGCCTTTTCTCAGGTCACTTTGTTGCCGTCTGAACAACGACTGGTGGGATAAGTGTATGAATACGTTAAAAATGAGCGTGCATAATTCTGTTACTGAGACCCCAATGACGTGTCAGCCAAAGTTACGCTCACAATTTTGCTTCGGATGGCTAAATCTGGTAATCTATCTTCCAAAGTGTGCACCGTGTGTCACACAGTTCAACGATCAATCAATTTAGTGCGACCATTACTGAGCAGCAGAGCGACTGATATCGAGAAATTGCGGTTTTGACTGGCCACGCACATCATCCTATTGAACAACAGCGGACTTTTACTTGCAGGGTTATTCAATTAAAAGCCAAAATACCACTTGAAAGCGCAGCCACATTGGCCGACACATTGACCATCGGAAAAGAAAACACCGAAAATTAAGGCATTTTGGCCGTCAAGGCCAACAAAAGATATCTGTTTTAATGTTGTTTATTTTGTGCCAGAAATGCTTTCACTTTAAAAAAAAGAAGATGAAGAAGAAATTGTGTTGTTACAACCTCTTCTGTGAATGTTCTGCACTTCAAAGAAGCCGTGCCATATATCTTGACGATTATTTCTTTGAAGACCTGGGAAATTTGCAAAATGTCTTACTGGAGGGACTAGTTACTTTCTGAAAAAGATCTAAGCGGTTCAAGCATTTTTGTTAGGGAATAGAAATCAAATGCATGTATACCAATGGGCCGTAGAGCCACCGAGTGTCTTCTCTTAGACAAGCAACCTGGCTAACCTAACCTAACCGACAAGGCACTAGAAGTGTAACCATCTTTAGACCGCTCGCGCAGCTGATGCACTGGCATCTGCTGTATGTTAGTTGGCTAAATGGCAGTCCAGAGTATTGTTTACAAGCGCTCGGAAGCATAATGCGGAGAGTAAACGCGAAAAAAGAAAATCTGTAATGGATTCCAAACTTAATAGTGTGATTGCAAAATATTTGGCTGGAAAATCGCAAACAGCGATTGTTCGTGAACTCGCGCACCGTAAAGTAAATAAAGATTTTGTTTACAAAGATACTGGTAGCATCGCGAAACGTCATGGAGGTGGCCATCAAAAGACTGCAACGTCACGTGAAATGGCTCAAAAAGTGAAGAAGCGATTTCAGGGATATCCCCGACGAAGTGCCCATCAAATGGCGAAAGAACTGAAAATATCTGACCGTAGCATCCGCCGCATACTGAAAAATGATCTCAAAGTCAAGCATTACAAGATCCAAAAGGCGCTTGATCTCGCACCAAAGCAGCAACAAGTCAGACTTGAGAGAACGAAGGAGTTGCTTCGCTTGGCCGAAAGTGATAAATTTCCGAACATTATGTTTTCTGACGAGAAAATTTTTCAAATAGAGCAATTCGCAAACTGCAAAAGTGATAGGGTTTATTTGACCCACCCTTCATTCGAGAATTTGAGTCATCGATTGGCCATCAGGAGGCAGCACACGCCACAGGTAATGGTTTAGGCCGCTGTAAGCGCAGATGGGCGATCTCCAATCGTTTTTATAGAGCTTGGCGAATTATTATCGGGAGAGAGATATAATAATTTCTGTTATTTGAAGTTGTGAAAGATAAAGTAGCGCGCACCCTAACGAAGCTGAAGGTACCGAGAAGAACACTTATTCGAAGAATAAAAAATTCGCATCAAGCGTTGTTGAGATAGAAGAGGGCTGCATATTAAAAGTGAAAATGAGTAAATATGTATGAAATAAATTGTTTGACATCGCCAGTCTCGTTATTTAACAGTCACACCTCGCATACTGACATACCACCTACAATAACTGTGAGTGTAGAAATAAGGTCTCACATTTTTTGAAGCGGTTTTCTCTTACTGTAACTAACTAAAAATTTTTTGTGAAAATCCTTTGCAGTGGCAGTCATGAAAACAAAGAGTTTCGTTATTGCAGATCCGAATAGAGCCCACTTTGACTTCAACATACTTATACAGGTATATAGGGAAACAAAAAGTATTATTAACCCCCCCAAAAGCTTGGGAGATTCATGAATGAAATAAAAACTAAAAATCACTTGGCAAATCTTAATGATTGCCCTTATATCTATATGGCTTACCAATCGAAATTGTCGATTTTCATATAAACTTACAGCTGGTAACCTCGCATTATGCAATTTATACATACATATGTACATAAATGCTTGTATTTTATTCGTCGTAGCCGCCAACAAAGTCGTAATCAAGAGTCATTCGGCAAATTGATAGTCATGTGCGTATTTTAGGAAACTTACCGCCCAACCACCCAACCACCCACCCATAAATAGTGTCTGAAAAATCATAAGACAACACAAACCGAAATGAAAACATATGTATACACATGCATACAAATAGACACGTGAAGAGTCAGTCGACGGATGAGTGCAAATGCGAAAATGAGCTTTTAATTATTCAAACTTAGCTAACAGCTGGAAAACAACTCTCACATTAGCTCATTCAGTTTCTATGTTGCTCTCAGCTTTGATATTTATTACTTGGATTTGCATGTATGTATGTAGGCAGTCAAACACTACCGACAGGTAATCACTTGCATTTGAAACTTTAAATGCATCGTACAACCCTTTTATACCCTTTACGTTATTTGACGTGTAAATGATTTTACTTCAATCCTGACATTTCAAAAAAATAAATCTCAAAAAGTTTTATGCTCGAACGCTTATAAAAAAAAGTTATTTTGTTAAAATAATTATTATAGAACTGTATACTCCCAGCTGAAATGCTGGTTGCTATTTTTATTTTGCTAGTTTTCACTTTTTTATTCTTAATTGACGTAGTCGCGCTCATACAAAAGGTCAATGGTTGAGTAGTAATTTTGTAAGGAAGGCATAACTGGTGGGTCGACAATTTATGAATTTTATATTTGCTGGTCTATTATAATTGTGACCTGTGACATTACATTTCTTATGTAAAATTTCCCCTGAATCCGAATATGAAGTTAGATATTAAGAGGGTAGAAAAGTGATCGAGACATATGTAGATAAATTTTAATTCCCAATTTGTTTTACATCAATCACTTTTTACTGAAACAGGCGTAAATAGATCTTTAAAATCTATTTCATGCGCTCCCACTTGGATTTCTCCAATAAAAATCTAGGCGATGAACACGGTGAAATTTTCCTTCAAAATTTGTTGTTGTTGTTGTTGTAGCAGTCTGTCAAGCTCTGTCAGGGATAGTGGAGTCACCGGTCGTCGTCATCTATGTTGTTGTTGTAGAAGCATAAACATTCCCCATACACATTTGGGGAATGCTGTTGGAGCGACAGTCCTTGAATGGGTATAAGTCAGAGTGGTTCCGGTAACCGACTGTCGTTGGAACGTCCCCGTCGGTCTCATCTAACGGTAGGTCAAATAAACATGTTGTTTCGACGAGGTGGGCCCAATGGGAGAGAGGTGTTAGGTGAGTGGGTTTAAGGGCGTAAAAGAATAAGATGGTGCGGGTCGGGCACATACATATCGGGATCAATTCTAGAATTTAACCTAATGCAATATCCTGAACGCAACTGTGCCAAGATAACGCAGGTCTGAAGCTCTTCGTCAGCGATGGATGGTGGTTAGACACTGATGACTGCATTCGGGTGGCAGGAGTTTAAAAAAGTGGTAAAAAACTCCTGATGAATGTCGTTTATTGCCTGTAAAGTCCTGGATGTCACTAGTTAAGTCGAAGAGATGCCTCCTGACGAGCCTGGGGGAAATGGCTCAGCCTCCCGCTAGTGCCTATAGGAATTGCTTGCTGAGCATTCTTCTATGCTTCCTAACTGGGAAATGTTGCAGAGAGAACATCAGGAGACATCCCGTGGCTGCCCTCGTAACAGTATTTGGCAGGTTTGGATTTTCATCTACAACGTGTCATTAGTACCAGACGACCAAATATACTCGTATATATAATTGGCGCGTACACCCTTTTTGGGTATTTGGCCGAGCTCCTCCTCCTACAAATTTGCGGCGTGTGCACAGTGCGGCCGATTCCCGAAAAGCTGGCCAAAACTCAAAAAATTAAGTAATTGATTCAAAATTTCTTACTCGGGGGTTATCGGGGTCGCTGATTACGAATTTGATCTTAAAATTTTGAAAATCCACCCCCTTCCACCCCTATTGGCCACCCCCTCACGTGAAATAGCGTATATTCAAGAACATAATCAAGATGCATGTAAATTTATATGTTTTCGGGGTCGCAAGGTAGCAAGTGGTAGCAGCTGAATCTTGTTTTATTCAGTAACCATTACTTTTTTGATTAACCTTTAATAGGTTTCAAAGCAGCATATGACGGCGTTGTATTACTATACAGTTTGAAAACTCAAATTTTATAAAAAAAATTGCCATTGCCTGCCGGGAGGCGACCGCTATTAGAAAAAACTGTTTCTTCATTTTTGGTCATTAATCGAGAATCGAACCTTCGTTCTCTCTGGATTCCGAATGATAGTCACGCACCAACCCATTCGGCTACTGTAGCCGCACAGAAGACCAAATGGGCCAGCAACATTTTTTTTGTCTTTGCTCCAAGTGCTACGTGCCTGCGATTTGAGGATATTGTTTTTGGATTTTAGTGAGAATTGCGGTTGTATGCACCGTGAAGGAGATCAAACTATTAAAGGTAGAACTCAGTAGCTTGGCATTATTGACAGTCGGTATTTATATGTCATCCACTTTGAACTCGCTCTCTTGGTTGACGAAACTTCAAAACATAGGAGTTGATAACCAATAGAGAAAGGCCACCACGCTGTAGCACTCCTTGCTTCAACCTCATGTTTGGAATTATGATATCGAAATGTTACTGACGAGTGTCGACCACATAGGTAATTTGATTGATTGTTCAATATCATCTAGTAGCGTGGAATAGTTACGCTCCCCCAACAGTTGATTCTACGTTACCGGAACGACTCGGATTTATTATATATCCGGCCAAGGACTGTCATTCCAGCAGTACACCCCGTACATGGGTGGGAAATGTTTTTGCTGCTACAACAACAAGAGCTAACTCAAAAACTTAATATTTTAACGTCAAAGCACACATACCACTCACTTTGCGCGTTTTTTGTGCCACTTTCGGATGAGGGAAAAAAATTTCCGAAAAGCAACGAGAACTTTGAGCCGCATCAAACTTGTCCGGAAAACTTTGAAGGGGATCAAATATGTAGTATATTTTTTGTATGTATTTTGCCCCCTTTAAAGTATTCAAACTCAGATATAATACACGATTTCTGACCAGAAAGCGCTTTGGTATGACCTGCGCTCTTCTAACAATGCGGATTTTATCTTCATAATAATGACAAATGTAAGTCTTTTCAAAAGTATTTTCTGATTTGCGAAGAAGACAAAGTCGCAAGAGACCAAGTCCGGCTGTTATGGTGATTGAAGGAAGACTACGGATAGCAAGATCCTGATAGCAGCAATTCGCCGAGCACACCAAAACTCGTCTAACCTTTGTGTATGTCAGAAATACATCGAATATACGACGCCCGCAAAATTTGAAGTCACCTTACTTTTTGAACATCCCTCGTACCGTTAATGGTGGCCGCCGTAGACGAGTGATGTCCGTGACTACCAATATGGGGTTCGGATTTAAAACCCCTTGCGGACATGACACACCAAAACATAGAAAAAGATCTAGACAGAGCTTCGCAAGCTGCTTCAATAAAATGATGATTGGTACACGCATTTTTTCACTCACATCAATAATAGAATCTTGGCGGACATAGAATAGGTTCGAAATTTGATTGTGCCATAAAAAATTCTATATTTGACAAAAAAACATGTGCAACTGAGGGTTTCATAGGAATAATACATGGGCTAAAAAGTCCCGGGCCTTTTCCAGTTAATACTAACCTTAAAGAGACAGCTGTTAAAACCTCATGATATTCTATTCATTAGTTCGTAAGTTATTGTTCTAAGAGTGACGCTACTTTGGTGACGCCATGTGACAATGGATGAAATATGGACCCATCACTTCACTCCGCAATCAAAGGGATCGCCATCTGAGTGGACAGCAATTGCTGGGCCTCGTCCAAAGCGCACGAAAGCACAACAATCGGCTGGAAAGTTTATGGTCTCAGTATTTTGGGATATGCGTGGTAAAATATTCATCGAGTATCTTGAGAAGGGAAATACCATTAACAGTGATTATTATATCGCAAACAAACGTTCGCATATGGCAAAGAAATAAATTGTGTTTCAACAAGACAACGCGCCGCGTCACAAGTCCATCAAAACAATAACAGAACTACATGAATTGACCTTAGAATTGCCCCCACATCCAGCGTATTCGCCAGATTTGGCTCCAAGCGACTACTGGATGTCGGCAGACCTAAAAAAACAAACTGCTCTCCGGTAAGAAATTTCGTTCGAATGAAGTTGAATAAGGTTATCGCTGAAACTAGGGCCTATTTTGAGGTAAAAGATAAATCGTTCTAAAAAAGGTTGTTGTTGTTGTTGTTGAAGTGGTTGAATATTTCTACTGAAATACTCCTAATTAGTGACCAGCACCGTTTTACTACCACTGTCTCGTGTTATGATGTCTTTTTTTTTTGTTTCCAAGTCAGATCCATTTAAAGAGGTCCAAGTATAACAGCAAATCCTTTATCTCGATGTCTGAGATCTCCTTAATTTGCTGTAAGAAAGGCTTACCGCAGGAGCGGCGTCGTGCCCTGGCTAGCCCCGGACATTCACATAAATAGTGGAAAAGACTTTCCTTCGCCCCTTCGGCTTGACAGCTTCTGCAGATAGGATTGAATGGTAGATTGAGTCTAGCTGCATGATCCCCTACTTTTCAATGACCTGTAAGGGTTGCAACGATGCGTGAAATGTTTGGTCGAGAACATCCTAACAGGTCATTCGTCCTTTGGATTTTGTATGACGGACATGTGTTTTTTGTTGTAATACATATATATTAGTTATTTGCTTCCATCTTTTTTCGGCTAAAGCAAGATAGTGTGAAGCAATGGATGCTTGTAATGTGTTCAGTGGGGTGGAGATTGCCACCGCCTCTGCTAAGTCAGTGTATGGGGTATGGAAATGTTAGATTGCATTGGTGGAAATTACTTGTATGAATAAAGCTAAGTTTGGGCAAAATAAAACATGTTTTATTCGGAATTCTGAGAGAACAATGGTTAGAATCTCGGTGAAAGACCAAAATGAAGAAAAAACATGTATAATAACGGTCGCCCCTCGGCAGACAATGGCAAGCCAATGCCATGAAAGAGCTCCTCATAAAAAAATACCTACCGTTCGGAGTTGCCTTGAAACTGTAGGTCCCTCCATTTGTCAAGACGCCACAAATAAGAGGAGGAGCTCGGCCAAACAACGCGCCAATTATATATATGTATATATATATAATGTATCATCAGACTGGGTTAACCATTCTGCCTCTGTATGTATCTAAATCCGGATGTCTAGGCTCAGAAAGCGTATCGCGTGCTTTCACACCATTTTTGAGTTAGCCAATCAGCTGGCCACATTATTCGATTCAATGTGCCTCATATTGCTATAAAAGTCTACGCAAATGGATAGCTATCAAATGTACGTAAATAAAAAGCTAGTTAACGGCATTTTTTTTTTTTAGAAATATTTTGCATCATTTAAACTTGTGGTGGAAACCGAGTAATATGACTTGTACTTGCACTTAGTGCTATGCTCCAGCAACTGCATAACGGTCACACGGGGCAAAGGCAGCGATGCGTTCAGAGGAAGTACGCCGCAGCAACGTCTGCTGCTTTTTCTTCGTACGACTTGGTGATCTATGGTTATACAAACCTGCAGCCGCAACGCAAAGACGACTTTGCACACCAAAGCGGATACATACAGCAGTGTGCAGCGTTGTTGGAAACGAATGCAATGCCACAGAGGAATTTGGGTAGAGTGAGGCGCCTATTTGCCGAGGATGGTGGTGTTCACTATTGCAGCTAAGACGAATATATACAATACTTTCCTACTCTGTGAGTATGCGGGCGGATGCTCGCAGCAAATAGCTTTCTTGAGCTGCACGCGAATGGGGCAACAAGCATAGCAAATCATTAGAGTGTACACACACAATCATTTTACACCTCCCGAATGTTAAAAATAAACTTGTTGATAAAAATACACACTCGAAAGAGAATCCAATGGGAAAATATTCCATATGCGTAAAACGTGCAGATTTCGATGCTACAAACGCATCAGCAAGCCACATTTGTGATAGTCGAAACCTTTTACGATGATTCACGTTCCGAGCAGGGCGCTGGTCTGTGGTTGACTTAAACTGCAACGAAAACTTTTTTGGAGAACTGACAATGGATATGATGTGTATTGAATGCCATTAGGTGCGGGTGCTATGGGTTTTTCGACATTTACATTTACATATGTCCACTCTCCGCATATTTTGGTCGTTAACTTTACAATAGTAATTCCAGCTAGGAGCATAAATGTATTTTGCACAAGCTGCACAATGTTTCAGGAACATATTTATGTATTTCACATCATTCGCAGTCTCTACTTACCGACTTTTTGCAGGGCATTCATGTTCATTTTCCTTTCCAAACCTCTTTGCAAAGGAACTTTGCTGACACTGCTACTCGTCTGCTTGGCTATTTCACTTATTTTTAGTTTCACCAAATTCCTTCTGTTTATGCTTTACATATTAAGGAATATATAATACTGCTTTTGTTTAAACTTTTATATCACTTTTCTTATTGCAATTGCACATTTTTCAATACACACGCGCGATTTTTTTTCTCCAAATTTACGTTCAGCGTATTTTTTAACTTTGAACACACTTTGACTTCTTTGCATTTCTTTAGGGACTCACTCACTTTTCTCAGGCAATTGCACTGCGGGCTGCTTCAACTGCTGCTTCTGCCGCTGTCGCTGCTATTGTGTGTGCGTAGCTAAATTGTTCACAGCGAATGTGTGTGTTGGATTGTTGCTGCTTCCCCTTGTTTTGCGAGAGCGCCGGCTGCTCTCTTTGTCTTCCTCCGTTTGTGTGATATTTTTGCCACTAGATGTCAGCACTGGTGTTTTGACGTTTTCAACATTCCTAGATTCGTAAACAAACGTTCTCTGGTTAATCAAGATTCGCGACATTTATCTTCCCTGGAAAAAGTCTATATTCTGTGAAGTGGGCGCTCTAATTCAATTCTGTTGAGTGGAAACATATTTATATACACAAATCTGTTGTTGTTTTTAATTAAAATTCCTTCTAAATACGCTATAAAAGCGCTAGGCAAAACAACCCCAATTTTTTTTGCTTGCATTCGCGTGCCTTGGAGCACCTACCGTGTTTTTGATAAATCACAAAAATGTTATCGATAGGACAAGATATTCGATTAAAGAACATTGGGTAATGTATTGGAGTAACGGTTCGCCTACATACAACATTAAGTTATGATCACGCGCCACGTAACTCGCTCTCTACTCTAAGTAATTCGCGAATTATGTGGCTCACACTCACCAACGTAAACCTGCGGCCCGTGTCAGCTGACACGAACAAACTAGCCCCATGTAAATGAAAAATCACCATCGTTGCGTTACGTGGGTATTGTGGATCGTGTACTTGGTTAAATGCAACATTTTGAATGTTCCGTAAAAGTATGCATGTATGGATGTGTGTAAAAGTATGCATGCAAAAATGCAATGGCAACATTGGGGCGATATAACAAAACACAAACCGATGTTTTATGTAAGTATGTAACCGAGCGAAAGCAGCTGTTTTCTACGGGCACAAGTTTTGCTCGGTTTTGTGTATCTCACGGGCAACAAACAGGGGCTACAATATCACCGGTGAATGTGGGCACCATTACGCTGTTTCCATGGCGCATCCGTAAATCACTTTGGCAGCTCTCCTTACAGTTATTTTTCTTCTATTTTAATTGTTATTATATGCTGTGAATATCGGTTATGGATAAAGAAGTAAACTGAAACTAATATTTTACTTTATTTTACAATTAGTTTATTTTTAAAACAAACCTCATCAACGTGCGGGCAGTATGAGTTCGATCCTAAAATATTTGTAATAAAATATTTCTTTTTTAACATTCACAAGTTCCTATAAACTTTTCAAATGTCTAACTTTCTTCCAGGGTAAACTTTCAAAAGTAAATGATAACTTGACAGTTCCTAGAACACAGTTGCGTCATTAGCGGCAACTACTCTTCATGAAGTTGGAACAGCTCCTTAGAAAACAATTTGGTCTCTCTCACAATTCTTGAGGGGTTCAGCGTCCTCCTATACGTAATAATTTTTCGCTATATCATTTTTACTTGTATTATTAAAATTTAAAACTTTTCCTGGTTATTATTCAACGTTTGAAATTTCGTTTTGCTTTGTCAATAACTTTCCGATAAAAATTATAAAGAAATAACTATCTGATTCAGTCTCAATTACCTTGCGAAGCACGAAAAAATAGAAGCATGCAAATGGAGTAATTCGCTCTTAAAATTTGATATGGCCAATTACATGATTTGAAAGATTTGTTAGTTGAGATGACGCCAGTGAAATAGCTCTCATAGGCAATTATTCGGTTGCGTCATAGCTCTGATTGTAGCATTTTTTTTTTGCGCCGGCATTTACATTGTACTTGGTCAGGGAAATGTGCCAGGGCTTAAATATAATTCAAACTCAAATGGCTGATTGGTTCTAATAACTCAAAAATACTCTCATGGGCAAAACCAAAACAAGCCGTACCAAATATCTTACCGATTATTTTTTTTTTGAGACCTCCAAAATTTTCAAAATGTCTCACTGGAGGGATAAGTTACCCTCTAAGAAAGATTTAAGTGGTTTAAGCCACTAAGTTAGGGGATGGAAATCAAATGCAGGTATGACAAGGGCTTAGAGCCCCCGTGGGCTTGTTTAGACAAGCAACTTGTCTAACCTAACCTAAAATTCTGATATCAACGAATGGTAAATTTGCACATTCGAAGAAGAATTAGTGATATCGACCAACGCGGTTTATTAGGTCCCAAAGATTACAATGGTATGGACACGTTTTGAGAACCAGCAGCAAAATAACGGCCAAAAAGTATTGGAAGCAAACCCTGAAGGAACTAAAAGGAGAGATCGGTCAAGGTGATGATGGTTGCAAGACGTAGAAGACGGTATACGAAAGATGAGAATCTCACAACATAGCGCGAAAGCGAACTGTCGAGAGGAATATAGAGGTATTGTAGAGGAGGCATTAATCCACCCCGGACTGTACGGCCAAGATGATGCTGACCACTAAATTTTTTTTTAATTAGTTATTTTTTGTTAACTATTTAAATCTTTTCTTACGCATTTCATTATTTCATTCAATCATCTCTAACAAATTATTTTATGAACTATTCCGCTGGTGAACAGCTACGACTGAGTGTATTTTATTTTAATAAGTGGTTCTTACACCGAGCTCGTTGAAGTTGTATTCGTTATTTGTTAACTACTGCGGTGTATTTACTTTTACTAAACTTTCTGATTTACCGAGGTAGCAGCTCTAATAATGTTGTAAAGAATATTTTCAACGAAATTCATTAACACTGTCGCTGATTTCTGATTTCCATATCTATGAAGTGTTCATTCGGATTTAGACAAAAAATATTGGCAATAATACGTTTACATATAAGCAGATGATTTACTTTTTCGCGCTTTACTCAAAATCCGTGATTTCTCTCCCAAAATCTCAGATTATAAAATAATCCTAGATAATAACGATACTTATTGACATACAACCCTGTGTTTTCTGTGTTATCGATCATTATTATTACGAATGTAAGGAAAAACATCAAAGTAAAAACTAAATTAAATGGATGCCGGCGAAGAAAACAGGTCTTTAAACATAATTCTAATAAAATGTTTGTTAAATATTATTAATTACGGATTCATTTTACAGAAAAAAAACGTGTGTCCATAAACATTTTGTCCTCCTTTTACTTATTATAAAATGTAATATAGAATTTCCGATGAGTATTACTGCCATAATTTGTTGCAACCTCAGTAAACGTCGCATACGGATTTCCTCCTAGTTATTCCTTCTCCTTGTATTTTCTTCATATCATTAATAATAATTAAAGAAACCAAAAACACCGAAGTATTCCACCAAAATAATTTCTATTGACAGCTGATTGTAGATGTTGCAGGTAATCTGACATATGTTAACGGGAAGATTAATTTGGTGGATTTATAGGTGATTAATGCAATGCCAACGTATTATAAAAAATGTATGTGAATACCTGTTATACATAAGAAGTTATCGATATTCGAATTATGCTAATCGATTTATGACTTTGTCATTACCAACTGTTTACTTCAACAATTTCAATTTCATTGGCGCTTTTTCAATTCTTTCAAGTTGTTTATTTTGCACAGATGGATTCAGAAAATAAGCTTGTACAATGTCGTAATGCTCTAATTGCTTTAGTGATCAATAATGTGGAAAATAAAATACCTATCAAAGAAGAAGATATGCTCGAAATACTGGGTAAAGACAAAGCGTTGTTCAAGCAAAGTCTTCCACTTGTGATTGAATCCTTAAAAAAGGTAAACAAAAGTTTTGAATAAATTTGTTTACAATATAATAGAATTTTGGAATGGACAGGTGTATGGCATCATTTTGCAGAAGGTACCGGGCACGAGAAAGTATATTTGCTACTCCGAGCTGACCTCATCTTCTACGGCAGAGTATGATGAAGAACAGTGTTGTCATTTAACCCTGTTATTTATTATACTGTCTTATCTGCTAATGAAAGATTGTCGCGTAGATGAAGGTTGGTAAATTAACTAAAATCATCAATGCTTGCTAAGTAAAATGATATAAGCTAGATAATTAAAGAACATTTCTACTCTGCAGAGCAGCTGTTCGATTTCCTTAAGGGCCTGCGTATTGATGTTGATGAAGAGCACTCGTATTTTCAAGGAAATCTAAAGAAACTTATAGGTGACACTTTTGTTAAGCAATTGTATCTAAAGCGCGAAAAATCTGATGCCGATACAGATTTGGAGACAAGGTCCGAATAATAATATTTGTAATTTAATTTGTAGTGTCTACAGAAATTTTTCGTCCATATTTGTAGGTACCTTTATTCTTGGGGTTATCGCGCAACTGTCGAATTCCCTGCGAAAGCGGTTTTAGAACATACTGCTGAGGTAGAAATTTTAAATTGTTCGTTAAACAAATGTGTTAAAACATTTCAAATTTTATTTTTCAGATTCTTGGAAAAGAGGCTCGAGAATTTGTTGCGGTGTATAACAAATGCTGCTGCGATGATAATGATGAGGAAACTATGGTTGTTGGCTAAAATTAAAAATCATTATGTTAAGATAAGCTTGTTAAGTTGTAAACTTTGTACATGAGGTAGTTATAAAATTTTCCTCGATTTTTAGTACATTAAATTTCTTATCGTTAGTTACAATTAAATTCCAAACGGTTTTTCAAAATATTAATTAATTTCGTTGCATATAATTTAGTTCAATAAGTCTACGTAGGTTTTGTTCAAATAGTTATTTTGGTTTTAAATCAACGAGGCATCAAGTAAAATTTTTCTTGCTTCTATATTACAATTCACATAGCATATTTGTTTATTCCAAACAAACACATCCCTGCATTGTCCTCTTAAATTCCGAAAGGCGAAAGAAGGACAATGCAGGAATGAACAACAGCACCAACATCCATATAAAACTTTCAGTTTTTTAACTAACAACATATGAAGAACAAGGTAGACCACCCGAAGGAGATAAAATTCCAGCTATACCGCCAAGAAGGAAATAAAAATCCAATCACTAATTAAACAGGTCATTATACATATTATTTTGAATATAATTAATACTCAAACACACACACATGTATATACCATATAAACCCAATTTATAATAAATTGAATTATAACGAATTAAACACACCCTATTTTTCATTTATACGGAATCGGCCACATATCGTCGATATACCCCGACATATTTTTATTTATGCTCATTTAAAGAAGTAAATCCGAATTGGATCATTGTAATATATCGGATATTTTAAGCTGATTAGCGTACATTCAACTCTGTGTAAGGGAATTGGACCGGGGCAATACAACTAGTGAAGCGTAAAACTCACAAATATCAATACTTGTAATATGGCAATCGTGATAAGGTCTACAGTTCAAAAAGAACATATTCCAGCTTGAAGCGTAGAGTGACGTCAATAATAGCTTAAGAGTATAGGGATCTGTGAAATTGGAGCTAAAACGGACACGTAGAAAAGAAAGCACGGAATGCGACTTGGAAATGGTGTAGCTTAGATGAGTATTAAATGAAAATCTTGAGTCGAAAATCACATCAAAGTCAGTTATCTCATAAAGAGCGGATAATCGAGTGCCGTCAGTGCAATAAGGAATAAGGAGAGCTACACGTGCTTTGGAGAATGATAAGTGAAAACACCTGGTTAGATTTAGCTGTATACCATTGGTTCAAAACCAGATACATTATCCAGCTCTGCTGGGATCTTCAGGGAGTTTGAAGTGGTTGAAAACATTTTGAAATCATCTGCATATAAAATAAATTTTGAGTTAGTAAAATAAGTCGATTTTATCAGCGACATAATAACAAATAGCAAGGGGCTTAAGATGCTGTCTTGTGGAACCCCGCGCGCCGCTATGAAGGCATTGGGGTACAAGTTGGTAGGATTTTATTCAATATAAAATTTTTGAATCGCAATCCAAACTTACTTGTTTTGTAATCAAAATGGCTTTATCAATCAGTAAATTCAGAATCGACTTGAAGACGTTTGTTGGAAACCAACATACGAAAATCAGAAAAACGCAACATTTGACACACACTAGACATGGAACCATACTGATTGTCGGAAATTAAACGCTACTATGTATCTTCTGGCTTGATAAATGAAGGGATTAAAAATTTGCAAATTTGAACAGAGCGATAGATTTTAAGCACGGAAGAAAAACCGAATGAAAGCCAATACTGCAACACAGCAGTTCAAGTAACAAATTGTGTTACATTGTCGAGCCCCTTCCAGAAATCAACTTTAAACACGCTTTCAAACTCCGAGACACAATATTCTGAAAAAATCGCTAAATTGGTAACTGTGGAACCACTGTAAATGAAGCCGTGTTGATGGAGGTCCTATATGATTTTACCCGCAAATGAAAGCTAATTTCACGAACTACTACTTTTTCAAAATTTAGTGCAGATTGTTAAATAGCAGCCTGTAGTTAGAGACATCAAATCTGCATATAGAAGTGAGGGAAGCCACCTTCCAACGATTGATAAATTAGCCAGAAGAAAGAGTAAAAATGGTAATCCTCTGAGAGTAATCCCCTAAGAATTATTTGCCGCTGCACTACCCTATATTGATAATTTACAAGGCGAATGGCCGTCCTGTACTTGATAGTACTGCTTTCATTTCTAAGAGGGGGAATTGTAGAGCGCAACGCACTTAGCCAATAAAAAAAACTTTCGAAATGCCGCTGATATCGTCGAGCTCCTTACTCTCCTACGATTCTCTTCTCGCGTAAAAGTTGGAATTAACTCGTGAAAATTTTCCTCCGTTGATTTATTACGATTTTCAACGGGGATTATCGAGATGGGAGTGCATTAATCAACTTACTTCGACTCTTGGCGTTGAAGCACCACACTTAGCCACAGTGAAACGCTGGTGCAACGAGTTCCAACGTTGCTGTCAACCCTTGCCCGATGAATTTCGTGAAGGCCGTCCAAAAACGGTGGTTGTGCCAGATACAATCGATGCTGTGCGTCAATTGATAACGCAAGATCGTCATGTGATATATCACGCGATAGAGGCATCCTCGGGTACTAGTGGGATCAGCTTGCATTCAATAGAGCATGAAGATTTGGTTGTCAAAAATATTTGTTCTCGTTGGATACCGCATAATTGAACAATTGCTCAAAAAACGATATCGTGTCGATTGGTGTAAAGAATTGGAGAAGAAATTCAACAGTGACACGTAACAAGTGACGAATCTTGGAGCTACGTATATGACCCAGCAAAAAACAAAGAGCAATCGATTTTATGGAAATGGGTGTTCTGAGACAGGCTTAATCGGACAAAAGTTGTCCTCCGAAGAAGCACCTCAAAGCAACGCGTTGCCGCTTCTCTCAGAAAATCTAGTCATATTGCAACCAGTAGAAAAACTTAAAGCAGTCAATTCTGAATGGTACACAACCATTCGGAACCACAAGTTTTCAGAATATTAAGGAAAACCAACTGCCGAAGACGAATCATCCTTCACCAAGACAATGCGAGTTTGCGCGTATAGGCTCCCACAAAATATCGAATTAATGGGTCATCCGCCTTACAGCCTTGATTTTGTTTCCGAACATCAGAAATATAATTCGAAGTCAACGTTTTTCAATGCCTGCAGAAGCTGGCTTTGTAGGTGTCCACTTCGGAGTGGCAAAAGTGCTTTGAAAATTGGTTCAAGCGAATGCAGAAGTGTATTGACTTCCAAGGAGAATAAGAAACGCTCGTAACTGGCTTAAATAATAAGTTATCCTGTGAGTTTGAATTCGATCGGAGATCAACTGTAGGTAGCCAATTGGCTAATGATCGTATTTTATAGTATGAACTGTTGCAGGAATGATATCCGGTTGTTTGACGAAATTAAATGCACCAGGTGGATATGCCGTACACAATATTATGTTCAATTTGTCCACTACAAAAGGATGATAGATTACAAAGCAAAATTGTGAGAGTAACTTCAGTATTATGCGCGCTCATTTCCTATGTACACAGTCCGGATCCAGTAAATAAAGTTTTCGTTACAATGATACTGGTAGCATCGCGAAACGTCATGGAGGTAGTCATCAAAAGACTGCAACGTTACATGAAATGGTTCAAAAGTGAAGAGGCGACTTGAGGGAAATCCCCGACGAAGTGCCAATCAAATGGCAAAAGAACTGAAAATATCTGACCGTAGCATCCGCCGCATACTGAAAAATTATTTCAAAGTCAAGCCTTACAAGATCCAAAAGGCGCATGATCTCACACCAAAGCAGTAACAAGTCAGACTTGAGAGAGCGAAGAAGTTGCTTCGCTTGGCCGAAAGTGGTCAATTTCCCAACATTGTGTTTTCTGACGAGAATTTTTTTTAAATTGAGCAATTCGTAAACTGCCAAAGTGATAGGGTTTATTTGACCCACCCTTCATACGAGAATTTGAGTAATCGACTGGCCACCAAGAGGCAGCATCCGCCACAGGTAATGGTTTGGGCCGCTGTAAGCGCAGATGGGCGCTCTCCAATCGTTTTCATCTAGCCTGGGGTCAAAGTAAACGCGAAATTTTATCGGGAAAGTATTTTGAAGGTTGCTTTTCTGTATACTTCTTGCATTTCGCATAGGCATTCCGATAAGGCAGCGTCAAATCTTTAGTACTGTTTTTACTATTTCCACTATATAATTCCACCATGGGTTCTACCCTACTATGATTGTATCATGGTAAGAATCATTGCAAACAGACTGAAATAAAAAAATAATGAAAGAAAAGAGAATAGAACCAAAAAAGTTGCATTAAGCACTAAAATATAAAGTTCAACATTTGATTTTGTATTATCTCAACTGTTTCCTCTACCTAAATGTAGCAAAACGTGTCTTTGTTGAAAAGCTAAAAATAATTGGATCCAAACTTCGATCATTACATTAAAATTATAGAACAATGGTTTTTCCATAGAGATCGTCACTGAATATGTAGACAATGTCATCATACAGCTTTTCGCTCGAAAATCGTAGAAACGAATATTAAGTGGTTATATACAGTTAGAATTTTCAAAAAATCGATTTCCGTTTTATATATTTAAGAGTACACACAGAAAATTTAATATCGTTCCGGTGAATATTTTCGAAGTTACACGCAAATTTGAAAAGGCGTTTCAGAGTAAAGTACAGTGTTTTTCAAACTTAAAACGTGTTTTTCTCTAAATGGCGTTTCAAAGTCGGTGACCAACATTACACGAAAACGGCTAAACCGATTAGTCACAAATTTTAGCACGAGCTTCTTAAATATATTTTTTGGTAATATAGTATGGTAATAACGAAGACTTTTTCTCACCGATAAATATTTTTAACAATTTAGGCCGAAATTTTAATCAAAAAACGATTTTTTTAGAGAAGCCGCCATTTTGTCGAAAAAATGTATTTTGCTTATTCCTTCGATTAATTACTAGATTTAACATTACTTTGAGGAAATCTGTTTGGTTTTTTAATTGCAGAGGATCCAGAGCAGAGCTATAGTGGTCACCGCAGAACGTCTTTTTTGAGAGGAGCTCCCGGAGATCGGCTGTAGCTCCTTTCCAAAATAATATATTCACGGACACTAAGTCTTAAAATACAGTTTAAAGATAACATAATATGTGTACAAATTTTTAGAGTTTAAGAGTAAAGTTTTCCCAGAAAAAATGCTGAAAAATTCGCTTTTTTCGGTCTTCTAACTGTATATAACCCCTTAACAGGGAACAACTAAGATACACCACCCGAATTGGTAAAAAACCTCAGTCTAAACATCAGTAAAAGACTGACGAGCCTCGTTTGAATAATACTTATCGCTAAAATTCAATTAATTGAGAAATAATTTATAGATTTTGTTCAATTCTCTTCATGCCATTTGCAAACTTTGGCTTAAAACTCTACTTGGTAGGGTATAAAGACATACAATTATGGTATCATCTTCAAACCAACAACACCAACCACTTTCGCTCCCAGCGCTTCAAACCAACACAATGGCTAGCAATGCCGATTGAACATCGTCGACCGTCTGAGATCATCGAAGCAAACTTCCTGCCAACACTTCGGGTTGGATAAAGCAACTAACAACCAACAACTGGCAACTACTAGCAACAACGCAACCAGCCACCACCAACAGCAGTCAGGCAGTCGCCGCCGCCGCCGCATTCGCACACGCGCATCAGAGTCACAGTCAAGTCACAGTCAGTATTAGCTTGAATGCGAGGTGGTGTGAACGTAAACGTAGGCTGATCGCATCGACGCATCGATCGATCGCACCGATAAGTTGCCAAAAAAACAAAACAAACAAAAAAAAAAGAAAACATTTTGCAGAACGAAACTTGAAGCGGGTAATTCGAACTTGTGTGTTGTTGAAATTCTACTTGGAAAGCAAAAGCAAAATTAAAACAAAAAAGGCTCTGCTTAAGGAGCATCATTAGCTGTAAGATATAGCGTTGAAAGCGTTTTGTCGCACCGAAATAAAGAGTGCAAGGAGTGTGGCGGAGTGCAAGAAGTGACAACGCGCGGTGCTGGGTCGAATGATGGCCTGATGTGGCTTTATAATTTTTGTATTGTGTGAAGAGTGTGTGAAGTGTCTTCGCTGCTGTGGTGTTGGCCATTATTGGCAATTTACTTGCCAATCTGGGAAGGTCTTAAAAAAATATGTGCACACATCCTGTATATCTTTGAATGGGCATATATGTACATACATGTATTATGCGATACATACATACATACATACATACATATACGCGCATAAATATTGCTGGGTGTACTTATTTACATACATACAAACATATGCATGTATGGAGTATTGCGAAGAATGGAGCTTATTTGCTCAATACTTGAATTGTTATTAACTGTCTTACGATAAATAGCAGCAAACAAATAAGAAAACAAAAATAAAGAATTAAGTTAACTAAGCTAATTAAGCGCTGACAACGTTTGCTTTTCATCGCAAGTTAAGTGTCTCATTATTTGTTTATCTCTAATACTCAAGTTTTAAATTCCGTCTCGGATTTTTCTGTATATTTTATTTCAACGGCTATCATTCAGTTTATGTGAGTAGGAAATATGTAAATAAAAACATAGATCTTCGTACGCCAACATACATACACATACATATCTATACACTTACGTACATACTGTAGATATGCCATAAAAATAACTGAAAAACACTTAAAGGCAAAATGCCATAAAAATTGTGACTACGTTGTTGACAATCACTGAACAAAAACAAAAGAAGACATTGCAAAAAATTAATAAATTCAGCAAAATTTGCGGCTACAAACCGGCTGCACACAGCCCCATAAGCGCTAAAGTTTTATGTAGATGCCTACATACGCACTCATACATACTTGCCTATGTGCATACAGACACATGCATAAGTAAATATGTTATCTGACTTATTAATAGATCGGCCTCTGATCGGCTGTATGCTTCATGTTTGATATATTGATTTTTAATTGGGAGTGTATTAATGTATTATTCGGCTTTAATGCTTGACCACGCTCGGTGCGTGCTAATGGAAATTGGGCGCAGTTGTTGAGTTCTATCAAATAACATTGCTATGTTATTTTGCTGTTATGAACTACATAGGATTGTAGGTTATTATTCGGCACCTGTTAATGTTGAATTGAAAAGTGCGAAATGTGCTCCGCTTTATTTTTTATTTATTTGTTTATCAAACACACAACCAAAAGTTATTTAAGAGTGTTTGCACTTATGAGTGACTGCAAGTACACCTAAAGGTAATGTACTTATATATGGAGTTAGCACAAGGACTCTGTAAGATATTAAATACATATAAAGAATGTTCAAATAGTGATGGTATAGAAATAGCAGAGAAGAGAAAAGGGGGAAAAGAAAGATATTCTTACGTGCATATCAACAACTATTGGCAACAAAGTAAGGTAGCAGTTCGCTTCTAAAGCGTGGTGTGCTTTTGATTACTTTGATTTGTAATGGTAGGAAGTTCCAAAGATGGATCGCAAGGGCAAGGAACTGTCGTTCTGTTACTAGGCAACTGTATTTCATACTAAGTAAGTGAAGGTATCGAGACAATTTAACAAATTGAAGTCGGTCCATAAGGTATTTGGGCTCCTGAGAAGTAACGACTTTGTGCAGAAGTGTTAAACATTTAATTTTAGCAAATCATTAAATGGTAAGGAAAATATTAGTTTAGAAAAAGCGGGTATGTGCTCATGGCGTAAACGCAGGGCCGTAGAGAGCATATCCGGGCCCCGGGGAAAAATTGCAAATGCGGGCCCTTGCCAATAATGTCTAATTCATATAAATACGTATTATCTCGAGTCCGGGCCCCTCTGAGAACTCCGGGTCCGGGGGAAAAAGTACCCGAAGCCCCGCCTGTGTAGGGCTTATCACCGGTCGTCTTCGTATAGCTTATCTAAAGGTAGGCCCAGGCTGTTTCGACGGGTCCAGAGGGAGAGGGGTGTTAGATGAGTCGGTTTTAGAGGGCATGTGAAAAGGTGATCATCACTAGTCCTTGGAGATTCATCTGAAATCAATCGGACAAGATAAATTAGTTTTATTAATAAATGATCTTGTGCCTGATCGAAGCTTTTTTTTCTAAATAATTCAATTTCAGTTCAGATTTTCGAGAAAAAAACCCGATAATTAATTGTTACAAAAAATTGAAATTTTTGAAAAAAAAATCCTTCGATCAGGCATGAATTTTTTATGTTTTTCAAAAGCAGTATAAATTTTATTGAAATCTATCAAGCGGTTTTTTAATTACAGTGATCACCAGTTTAAAGAACATAGTGAACATAGAGAAAAACGCATTTTAAGTTTTGCTATCAATTTATGTAGACTTATACACGAATTATTGACATTCAGGGTAACTGCAGAGCCGATGAACTAGCGAGGCTCGGCAACAAGTTGACCGATGAGTACAATGACATAGGCATACCCTTACAAATATATAAGCTACTTATCCTTGAAGAAATCGTAAGGAAAGCAAACGAAAGATGGCGTAATGAAGCCATCTGCAAAATCGCCCATCAACTGTGGCCGACTCTCAATGCTAAACACACAGAATCTTTGCTAAGCCAAAATAAGCACAGTATTAACACACTGAATTCAGTCATAACGGGGCATTGTCTAATAGGTAGGCACGCCCAAAGGATGGCTGTGCAAGCACATGACTTCTGTAGAAGTTGTCTTGATGAGGAAGACAAAGAGACAATCTTACACCTTCTATGCCATTGTCCTGCTCTATCCAGACGGAGATTTGTTATTCTAGGCAGACAATTTTTGAACGAATTGGATGATCTCAGTTCTGCAGAAATAGGAGGTATTCTAAAATTTTTGAAAAGCGCACACTGGTTTTAGGAGAAATAGGGGAAGCTCCCCACGCGGCATCACAAGGGGATATGAGCCAGAGTGTGTCCCACAGGACAACCACTTCAACCTAACCTAACCTAACCTATACGAATTAAATATTAGGAAAAAAATATTTTTCAGCACTTGTACTACCTAGAAATTGTAAATATATAAAGTAGGGTATATATAGGGAATATATATATATTTAGGTATACTTATACATACATTAAAATGGACATTCATAACAATAAAACCCGAGATGTCGGTTGCTTGCAGCTGCTGCTAGTTAGAACGCTTCGAAGCGCCTTTTGGTAATTGTTCAATAACTCGAAAAGTATTTGTCGGATTCACTTGAAATTTTCACACAATAGATATTAAGATATTATACTTTAAGAAAATGCAAAAAAACAAAAAGTCCAATTTTTTGAAAATTCTGACTACCCCTAACCCTTTAAGAACGCCTTTGGTCAAAGCAGTGGAATTTTCACTGGGGTAAAGTGCTGAGTAGTTCATAATGATCGTAGCATACCATAGACTTTGCCTATTGCACTATAGGTTTGGATATCCCAAGTCAGATTTCTATTAAAAGTTATTCCTAGGCTCTTTGCAGTGCCCACAAATTTTCCAATAGAATTGTTCAGTTTCACTTCATTGCAGTCGTCAAGCTTAAAAGTCTTGTTGTAAATAACGATGTGTGAGTCCTGTGCATAAGTATACGAGGTGTATTAAAAAAGTATAGTGACTTTTGAAATTTCGCGAACTGGAAAAAGCGTCAGCACAAGTATTTATATAGTATAATATTTGAGGGGGTTTACTTTCAAGGCGACGAAATAGAAGCTGATGAATAAAAAACTAATTTTTGAAATTATTATTTATTTAATTATTTGAAAATTTTGGTTTTTAGAAACTCACCTCCCATTTTAAACACACCTCGTACGTATGTAAATTGTAACGGGTCATACTATACGATGATATAAAGCTGAAGCATTACAGTTCAAAAAAGTTCTTTTAAAATTTGTTGCTTGGCACAGCCAGTTGTGCGTTACAGCATTCCAAAATAAAGGCAAAAGGTAAGGAAATTCTAAGAGCCGGAGCAGACGGCCTAACAAGATTGTGCTGTTCATGGACCCACTTCAGTATCGTATGCCATAGCAAAGCGGTGATTTCAACGATTCCGTTCTAAAAAGCCAATCGTCGAAAATATTGAAAAAAATCAAGGAAGTCGTCGAGTGGGAATCGCATGCAGGAAGGCCCTTGTCGAGAAATTTAAGATTAGTTAGATAACTGTTGGAAGTTATTTATATACATTTATATATATAACTGACGGTTACACCATTTTTTGGGTGTTTGGCCGAACTACTCCTTATTTATGCGGCGTGCTCTTGATTTTTTCCACAAATAGACGGACCGACATTTTTATGACTCCTCCGAATAAGTGTCGAAAAAGATGGAGCCTGCCAGGTGAACCAGGTCCATCGACAGCGAACAAAAATATTCATGCTTCAAAGCCTATGTTGTGCATCTGGTGGGATCAGAAGGGTGTCATCTATTATGAACCGCTTAAACCATCTTCTAAAATCGATTTTTTTTTTTTGCATTTTCTTAAAGTATAATGTTTTAAAAATATTGTGTAAAAATTTGAAGTGAATCCGACAAATACTTTTCAAATTATTCAACAATTAACAAAGGGCGCTCGGCCGCTCCGGTGCCGATAGCAAAACTTTAAATGCGTTTTTCTCAAAACTATGTTTTTCAAACTGGTGAACACTGTAACTTAAAAACCGCTACGTAGATTTCAATAAAATTTATACAGCTTTTGAAAAACATAAAAAACTTGTGCCTGATCGAAGGATTTTTTTTTTTTTCAAAAATTTCGATTTTTTTTTAACAATTAAGTGTTGGTTTTTTTTTCTAAAATCTGGAAAAAATTTTCTGAGGCCGCCATTTTGTTCATTTTGAAAAAAAAAAAAAATGCTTCGATCAGGCACAAGATTATCTATTAATAAAACTAATTTTTCTTGTCCGATTGGTTTTAGATGAATCTGCAAGGACTTGTGATGTTCACCGCAAGGGACTTCTGCAGAAACGGGCTTCACACAAACAGCGATAACTTTTGCAATTATTAATTTTTTTTTTTGAAATTTTGGTGAAGTCAAGTTAAAACATGATGTTTTTATGCTATGTTTTTATTTTTGTTAAATATATTAATTAAGTAGCAAAAAAAAATTCGTGAAAATCATCATTTTTTCGGGCCTCTGACTACCCCTAACCCCTTAAGCCATCACTGGCGATCGTTACCGACTGCAGCTAATGTATTTGAATCGAGCTACACATGACAAACTGATTTTGCTGCATGACACTGCCAGGGCACACGTTGCTACATTGGTCCAGAAATATTTAGAGGGACCGAATTGGGAAAGCTTGCCCCACCCGCTATTCCCCAGACATTGCACCTTTAGATTACCATCTGCTCCGATCAATGCAGTCAGAGTTTATTGGAGAGCGGTTCACTTCTTACGCGAGCATCGCAAACTGGCTCAATGAATGGATCAAGTCAAAATAACTCGATTTTTTGGTCAGAGGAAAGTTGTAGCCTCCAATGGCACATGCTTCACATAATATCATGCATTATATAATTGTTTAAATAATTAGTAACTTTGGCTAAGAAAGAACGTAATCTTATTCCCATACCCAATATTTACTTATATTCTCCATTTGAATCACCATTTTTATTTAAATTAAGATTTTTGACTCAAATCGCAAATTTTAATTCGTGTTTATGTTTATCCAGTAAAAACTCGTAACTTCCCCTCAAAAGGAAATGTCATTTTGCTCTCTTACTCTCCCCTACTTTGAAATTTTTTTGGGCAATCGGCAATTAAACTTTTGTCTTAGAGAAAATTTGGTCAATGCCATATAAACTTTTAATAAAATATTGTAATTAAATGCTTTTATGCGAAACAATATCTTTCGAATAAAGCGGAAGAAAAAATAGACAAAGTAATTGTTGTAACTTCAATTCAACTCTCAGTACAAGGACGAGCTACTGGGAGCTCCATAAACGTATTGCTTGATCAAACAAACAGAGTGGAGTTTAGTGAGTTAAATTGTTTCGATGGGTATTCTCATATAAAATTTGTATTAACATATACCGGCATGATAACAAATAGTATTTTCAAAAAAGTTAAAGTTGTTCAGAATTTAAACTGAAGCGGCGACAGAAGATATCGTTCGATTGGACTGAAATTTGGCACATACTTTATTAGTCTAACAGTGCAACTTTTCCACAGTATTAGAATTCGATCCTAAAAAAAAAAAATCGGCCCACTCTATTGCGCAATTCTGCAACTAACATAAGCATCAGTTGATTATCGAAAATGTCCACTCATTTTTGAAGCTTCGTTAACTTTGCCGATTTCTTTCATCTAATAACATTCGGCGCATAGTTTTTTCACTCTAATGTGGTACCGGTGACCTTTCATATCCTGTCAAAATTTGGCTGTATTAAAAGGGTTAGAAGAAGATGGAGAAGTTACATATATTACTTTCAGACTTTGTAAGCTCAGAGATATCAACGGCGGGGATTTTTTTAGACAAATTTAGCAAATACAGCAATATAATACATACGGCCTTAAGATTAATGTCACCAAAACTAAATTCATGACTGTACGAGTGTGCAGAAAAAATACTAATAAAAATTTAGCTTTATCACCTTGGATTGAAGATGAAAGAGTTTTCAAATTCAGATACCTTGGAAGTTGGATTACTGAGCAATGGGACTGCATCGAAGAAATTAGAACAAGAATAGAAATGGCAAGGTCATCATTCTGCCACTATAAAAAAATACTCTGTAGCCATGAAATGAGCATGGAATTAAAAATTCGCTTCCTTAAATGCAATGTATGGTCAGTCTTCTTGTAGGCAATGGAGGTATAGAACCTTAATATAGAGATATGAACAGAATAGAAGCCTTTGAAATGTGGGTATAAAGGCGTATGCTTAAAGATCCATGGACTGACCACGTTTCCAAATGGAAAATGAACTGAAACAGGCAGCTTCGTATGACGGTGAAACGAAGACTTCTTCTAGGAAACGAAAGAAGACTTCTTCATATATAAATAAATAAAATAAATAATTGCCGCTTACACCCGTTTTTGGGTATTTGACCGTGCTGCTCCTCCTATTCGTGGTGTGTGTCCTGATGTAGTTCCACAAATGGAGGCTCCCACAGTTTTAAGCCGACTCCGAACGGCAGATGCCTTTTTTATTAGAAACTTGTCCATGCCAGAAGAAGGTTTGCCATTGCTTGCCGAGGGGTGACCGCTATTAGAAACAACTTTTTTTATCATTTGGTGTTGCATGCACGGATGACGCCCGTGAAGAGGAAACTCTTATGAGTATTGCTATACCGGCATAGCGGTATGCACGACTTGCAGCCTCATAGTCACACCTACGTACTAAACACCTCTACTATCCACCACTCTCCCCGCGGAACTGCCAAAAAGGTATTATCTCACGGGGCTGGTTAGCTCAAAGGCTCTTAAGGCCTGGGAAACTCTACGCGTCTTAGAGCGTTATGGATCGCGCGCCAATTTTCTCCCAGTTATTAGCTGATTTCAGCCTAAAATCCATAATATTTGATCCGCTTAAAATTTTAGAGCTTTCGGAAGTATAGCGTGGGCATTGGAACAAGACGTGTTCTCTACATCTTCTTTCCTCTTCGCGCCGATTGGACAGTTTAATGAACTGGCATGGTCAAATCTAAGATATTTGAAATATTTTCTAAATACCCGTGCCCTGAGGAGAATTCAGTTAGGTGGTAGTTTGTTCCTCCGTGGTGCCTTTCTAACCACGTTGTAAGGACAGGTATTAGCTCATGCGTCCATTTACCCTTGGGTGACCAGTTCCACCGATCCTGTTTGTGGGCGGTAGAGTGACATAGAGTTCGAATAGCCTTGTAAATAATCTCTGCATTCCTTTAGCCAAAATATCAACTGGGATTAGTCCTGCAATGACATTCGAAGCGTCATCAGAAATTGTGCGGAAGCCGCAGATAGTCCGCAAAGTGCTTAGCAGATAGACGGTTATTAATTTGTTTGCGTAGTTATTTATGTTCTGTGCACTTCCGAATGGTAGTCACGCAGCAAACCATTCGGCTACGACGACCGCCGTAAAAGTTAGGTTAGGTTAATATAAATAAGGAAGATAAAGACAAAACAAAATATAAAGAAAAAAGTGGTCTGGAAGCAAAGCTCTATAGTGATATTAGTGACAGACGAACGGCAAAAATTGGAGGCGGAGCTCTGCCAAACACCCAAAAAAGGTGTACGCGCTAATTATTTACATATACAATTTAAAGTTTATGATCGTTGTCAAGGTGATATTTCACATTAAAATATCTTTTCCTGTTTTGTGAAGTACAGGGTGTTAACAATGGAAGTCAACAAAGAGAAAATGCGGTACATTTTACAGTTTTTCTTAAAGATCCAGTTAAATATCGACTATAAAGCAGAGTTAAGCCATTTGCGCAACAATTTTACGCCAAAATAATGGATTCCTTTTTCCCAAACTAATGTTAATAATCATTTTATTCTATTACAAAAGTGAGTGGCAAGTGATTACTAAAAAGTAGGAATTTTTTTTTTGAATTAAAAAAAAAACAATAAAAAACCATGGTATTTTTCAGCCTCTCCTATCGGACAATCAGTTTTGGTGCTGAAAAATACCACCTACGCTATACACTGAATAAAAAAACTTTAGAATTTGGCAAAAAACTCCTTAAGGGGTAACACCACTGTACACGCGTAAAATAAACACGATTTTTAAAGAACTTTTTTGTATAGAAGGAAAGGGAAAGGAATCACTCTGATTTGGGAAGTTATTACTTATATATTAAAATACAAAACTACAAAGTTTGATCGAAAAATTTTACAAAATGGCGGCATAGGAGACTTTTTTGTAATGTGGTTTCTCTTGAAGGAGCTCCGCGGCACGCAGCACAGAGGGTGCAAATTTTAATCTGGAACAAAGAAACATTTTTTTTCTTAATCTAGATAAGAATAGCTAGAGAAACACGTAGAAGATTTAAAAAATATTTATTTTTGTGGAATTAGCAAGCATTTAAAGGAAAAAACTCTATTTTGGACTAAAAAAACGGCATTTAAATAATTATAACAATAGTTTAAATTAATCTATCGAAAAACCCCTACGCTCTTCTCTTAAGAAGGTTATTATACAGACGTAGTGAAAAACCCGATTAAAAATATTAAAAATTGTTTGAGTTATGCTGCGTGCCAATTTCAGAAAACTTGTTTTGAGAAAAACGCGTTTAGAGTTTGGAAATTTGGAGAAGTTGTTAGGTAGCAGTCACTAACGCTTGGTTAAAAGCTTAAAATATTTATGAAATAAACTTCGGTAACGTATAAAACTTTTTGTTCTGTATTTTAAAAGGTTCAAAGAATTTTTTAAGCTTATAAAAAAAAAATCAATTTTTTGAAATTTCTACAGTGGTGTTACCCCTTAAGGGGGTATTCTAGTGTGGAGGCATGAATTTGAGGTGTTTTTTCGGGTGCTATAAATAAAAAATAACAAATATTTTTACGATCAATTTTTTAATAAGATATTTATTAATGTTTTAAAAATACATAAAAAAGTTAAAAATATCCAAAAACGAAAAACTTAAAAAGTAATAAGTTGTTGAAGTGGGGGGCTAACAAAAAATGGCGCGCTACACCTACCACGATTGCAAGCGTTCTAATAATGCGTTCTGAAACAAAAAAATAAAAAAGATTATTCATCTTGATGAATGCTGGTACAAAAAAGTCGAAAAAAGAAATTGTTTGGCCAAATTACGGCTGCCCGAAAAAATGAAAAATTTATTTACTACTTTTTGTTACTTTTCGGAATTTTTTAAAAATAGTAAAAATTCTTATTTTGTTTATAATAATAAAAAGTACGATAGATATATATATTGAGAAGGTTCACACTAAATTTCAAGTAAATCGGTTAAGTAGAACCTGAGAAATCAAGGTAAACATTTTGAAATATATAGTTTCAAGAAAAACGCATTTAAAGTTTTGGGTGCAATTGGGGTTCCAGCCGAGCCAGTTTCGAAGTCGTGACATTAAAATAGTTATATCTCTGAAAATAATTAAAATTTTAACAAATCCTTTTAAGGACATATTCTTGAAAGGTTAAGCTTTGAGAATAAAAAAAAACGGTTCTTTCGAATTTCTACACAGAATACCCCCTTAAGTAAACAATCGCCACTTTTTGAGCAAGCGCGTGGGAAGTATAAAAAATTGCAAAAAAATTCTTATGCAGCTTATTGCAAAAAATCTAATTGTAGTCGGGTGTGAACCCCAAACACCACAGCTCTCGTGTGCGCCTAAAGTATGCATGCATTGTGTTGAAAATTATTTTAATTTATTTAATTATTAATTGATGTACTGCCCAATTGCAAGCGCATCTGTTTAGAATCGGGTTTTAAGCTTTTAGCTGTGTCGCTTGATCCATTTATTGTTACACAAAACAAATCACAAAAATCAATATTTCTATAATACACCCATATATGTATGTACGTTTGTACTAACATATATAAATAAATAATGTATTTAAGTACTTTAAGTACTACTTCCATTTGTGGAACAACATCAAGACGCACACCACAAATCGGAGGAGAAGCTCGGCCAAACACCTAACAGAAGTGTATGCGCCAATTATTTATTTTTTTATTTTTTATTTAAGTACTTCCCTTATTATACTCTCTCATAAATTTATATCCATGTAAACCAAATAACCAATTGATACTACGAATTGATGTGTTCATCACCTTTCCATCCATTGTGTTGCCATAGAACTAAAAGAAAAAGCAACGAAGAAGAGGAAGTGACCATTCCCACGCTCGAATAGATGTTTTATTGACTCATTTCTTGCCCCTTGAAATGCTTTTGTCACATTCTGCTCATTTGTACCCATCAGTAGCAGCATCAGTCGACACCTTCTCCTGCCAGGATGTACAAGTGTACATACACACATACATATATCTATATGAGGTTTTATACAAGTGCGTGTCTATGTTTGCTATGTTTGTAAGGGTGTGATTCACTTTTTTGTTGCAACATGTTAATATGTATGTCCAAAACAAAAACAAAAAAAAAAAAAATAAAAAAAAAAACAAGTGAGGAAGTCTACAAACCATACGAGACAGCAGCAAAAATAGACAAACCAGCAAATAAACAGTTGAGACGACCGACAAACAGTTGGACATTGAACGAAAATACCTGTAATGCCTTTAGAACAAAAAGGGAAAAAGACAAAAGCAACACACTTATAAATCCCACAGACTAACTGGCTAAGCTAAACGGCTTTTGCTTGTCGATTGTCCGACTAGCTGCGCAGAGTGGACAACTGGCTGGTGGCTGTTGGCTGTTGTTGGCAACGGTCATACGTTTGCTTGTTGGACGTCTCACTACCCCTGGTTAACCGGCTTTTTGAAGCTGATCGCCTTTTCCGTAATTTATTTGTGGCTCATTTCATTTCAGTGCATCAAGCCCGTGGTGAACATTTTGAAAGCCTTATTATGAGACTAGTTACATATGATACATTGTGTACCCAATTTAAAACTATCAGTTCTAGTGTATTGGTGAACATTAGAGTCTTGAGTACTGTACGCTGATCCAAATTTAAAGTTATTTGCTCGTAATTGTACGATTGCCGATACGTTCACGGATGTGACAATTCGATCTCAAATAATTGTGCACCTTCAACTCAAACTACATATATTTAGTGTTGTTGCTTTGCATGTAATTCGCACTTTTCCTAGTATTCTTTAACATGTTGGTTGAGAAAAGAATCTAACCTCTAATACCTTTTTAAGTTTTTATTTTGGTGCCGGCTGCATTTTGTGCAGGGGGATTTTTGGGAATTGGGATCCACGCCTAAGCATCAGTATTGGGTAACCAGTAACTGTTTGATGAGCTCAAGGACCGTTTAGCACATTTATATAGCCGCTTGATTCAGCGCCGTCACCCGCTCCAGTTGCACCTATATAAAATGTACAGACGCTGAGGTTAGGATGTTTTTTAACGAAATTTTCCTTCTTCAGGTTTGTTTGGTCAGCGGGAGATATTTAATTTCTCTTCTACCACCCATATCTGGGAAGAATTTGCTATCCTTCACCTGCGAAGCGCCTTTTAGAGTTTACAGCCATTCCCCCAGGGGTGCCCTTTAGGTCGCAACTAATTCTTCACTGAGGCTGTTGAGGCTTGTGCAGAAATTTGTCTCACTAATGAGCTGGCTAGGTAGGGTACCCTTGCATTGGAGTCTCAGTGCAAGGATAAGGTATGGCTCCCTTGACTACCTGTGATCCGCTTTTGGACCGCTGTGCGTAGGCTTTACAAAGTTCCAAAGTCTCTTTGATCGCGGAGTGTTATGACTGAGGGAGCTTCTAAGGCTAACAAAGGCACAATTGTTGTTATTGGTGCGAGTGTCGGATTCAAATTCTGAGGTAGCTGTTTGGAGGAATCATTCCAGCATCTACTACTCAGCTTCCGTCTTTTAAGCAAGATAAGCTTCAGCTATCTTGGCTTTCGTATTTTAGCTACAGCGGGGAAAAGCTTTTTATCTACGTTTTTTCAACCGGGAACTACTCGTATCTGGTTTGGACACTAGTTCCTTGCGGAATTTTTCTATTAGGGGCCAACTATTTCCCTTCCCCATTTTCTAATAATCATAGTTTGCATATCTCCTTTCTACCTTTATTTTTTCCGCTCCCTGTTTTACACATGTCACTGGATGGTAACTTCCACTTGCAAAAATGAGTACCCACTCTTTCGGTGCTACTATTAAACCTAACTCTGGAAACAAAGCGCGGACTAGTAAAGGTTCCAAAAATAATATAAACATATAATAAAACTCAAAGATCTTTTTTGGGTACTTGGTCGAGCTCCTCCTCCTATTTATAGTGTGCGTCTTGATGTTGTTTCACAAATGGAGGGACCTAAAGTTTTCAGCTGACTCCGAACGGCAAGTGGGCTTTTATGAGGAACTTATTCATGGCAGAAATACACTCGGAGGTTTGCCATCGCCTTCCGAGGGGCAACCGCTATAGAAAAAAACGTTTTCTAACATTTGGAATCGGTGTTTTTGTGTGGCGGGTCGCAAACTCTGCTTACAACCAGATATACTGGGTTGCTTCGCCTTCTCACATTAGCTCGCTCTCAACCGGATGTTTGGAAGCTACTGAGAGGATACTTAGGTGAAGCTCGGAAGCTGTGAACTGCATGGATCGTATCCAGAAGAATCGTTCTGGCCACTCCCAAATGAATGGCGATCAAAGACTTAACCCACTTGCGTGAACTTCTACACACGGAACCATCCTCCGTCAGAACAACAAACGATGTCAACCTGGAGATAAACCAACGCTTGCTATGGTCTCAGTAAGCAAATTTGTAGCAGAAACCTCTCCCCCCGACACAACTAACACTCCACAAGATGCTCATCTTAACTGTGCTAGTGTATGACACTGAAACATGGGTTGTATTGCAAATTGATGCAGCCGCTCTTGGGGTATCCGAAAGAAAGATACTTCGGAAAATCTTCGATCCTCTTCGTGTTAGCAATAACTACTACCCCCGAAGGAACCACGAGCTGTGTGAGCTCTACGACGATGAGGACATATGTAGTTAAGCGCATCAATATTCAGCGCTTGCGCTAGCTGGGTCATGCGCGCAGAACCTCCAGCAAAGAAGGTTTTCAGATGGCAAGTTAGAGGGCAACAACGTAGGGAAGACCATGCCTTCGATAGAATGTCTATTTCGAGGGAACTTGATCATCGCTTGATGCAACATATTGTAGAAAGCGCGTGCCAAGCAGACACGCCAGGCGAGACTTGTTGTAGTCGGCTAATCCGGTAGGGGTTGTGATTCTTGATCAGGTCATATAAGTAAGTAACATTTGGTGATTCATGCACGGCGATTCGAACCCGTGCACGTCCGAATGCTAGTCACTAACCAACCATTCGGCTGCGGCCGTATATTACAAAGCTTTAAGCTCCTACTTATCCAAAATAGATCCTTACATACTCAACACATCTAACTTCCCCTTCTTTTTGACTCGATCGTGAACCCACCGGATTTTTTACTTCGGTAATAACCATTAAGTTATGTTACAACAACATACTAGTTCCACGCTAGCTTGGAGACAGTTCAATTTAATGCAGGGCATGAACTTATGCATGAAGATGTACATATGTTTAAACTCGTACTCGTATGTCTGGGTGTTGGATGTCTGGAAATCGCTGGCTAGTGGACTTGTAGTCACTGCAGGTGTGCAGACAAAGTTGGTGCGGAAATGTGAAGGAAGTTACTAAAGCAATGATAGCAATCAACAGAAGCTACCCACTAAAATACGAAGAATAACATAAAACTATACATACACACATACTTACGTGCGTAAATACATAAAAAGGCAGAAGCAATAACAAGGCAAAAACAACAAAATGCAACGATCAAGAAAGACGGCAAAAGTCAGTGGCGCGTTAATTTTTTAAGTAGTTAAATACGTGCTCACCTCGCCACACTCTCCAACGTTTGAATTGAGGAGTTATTTTGACTCTGCATTCACATGCATACGCACGTGTTTTTGTGTGTATATACATATGCATATATCTAGGTATAGTATTTATACCTTGTAGTAGCACCAGCAAAGTGATGTTAGTGTTTATTACTTCTTTTTTGCCGGCCTCTTATGTTGATATTGTTGCGCTGTTTTGATAAGTCGCCTTAGCCGGTTTATTGCCACCAATTGCTATGTGCCTTTTCCGACAATTAAAAGCACAAAAAACAAGGTTTTTTAACCATTAATTTCTGTTGTTTTATGATATTCGCGGATCGGTTAAATAATTTCGACCAACTTTGTTTTAGTTATAAATAATTAAGCACCAATTGGAAACATTGAATAATCGATGGGCTTCTCTATTTGTCTTCTACATTTATATGTTCTTCTATATATATATATATATATATGTATGTAATAAAATCATCCTTTACGCCTTACTGTGTAGTATTGTAAGTTAGTTTTTATTAAATATAGTGCAGGGAGAACTCTGATACTTTTGTTAGCAGATTCGACAGAACTCGGGGAAATCCAGTGCACACTGGAGTATTGGCTCCAGTATAAATAAATTCCAGAAAACCGTGTTCGCATTTTTTTAGATAGATTCCTCTTAATTGTCACACCTCGACCTAAGAGGTTTTGGACGAGTTCCACAAATAGTGGCCATATTGTTGGTTCGGGTTGGATGCCCACTGTAGAGATGAAACATCGTCAGCAAGCTAGGCGAATTGAATACGGAAGGTGGCGTCTTTCCAAAAGTTACTTTATTTTGTGCGATTTTGACAAGTCTGACGTCGGAATCTTTTCCAATACAAAACAAACAAAAGGCCTATTTAGTCTACTCTTCATCTTCACAAACAAGTGAAGTCTTCCCCTTCCTTTTGTTTATTTATTCATGGAGCTTGACGACACAGCGGATACGAAAGGTGCAACCTTGTATTCCATCAGCCTTGGGCAGCAAAAAAAGTTCCTCATACAAAACCATCTTAGGTTCGGAGTCGTCATAAAACTGTTCATCCCTCTATTTGTACGACGTTGATTAGAAGCATCCAGTGAAGCAGAGTAGATCAAGTGGATCTGTCCAACGCAGAAGGACCTACCTTGCCACCACCAAATGTTCCGGCATCAAATAATTTCAAGCGCTTAGTACCTATTTTTGTTCTTTGCCTATTCTTGGTGACGGCGATTATCGTAGGCGATGGAACCTATTTATATATGCTATAAACCTATTTTTGATGTGCGTTTTGATGTTGTTTCACACCTATAACAATGCCAGCCTAGAAATCCAACAAAGAATCTCTCTTGCCAACAAGTGCTATTCTGGACTAAGTAGGCAAATGAGTAGTAAAGTCCTCCCTCAACGAACAAAACTAGCACTCTACAAGGATCTCACCATACCCGTCCTTACGTATGGCGCAGAAGCGTGGACGATGACAACATCCGATGAAGCGACGCTTGGAGTGTTTGAGAGAAAGATTCTGCGTAAGATTTTTGGACCTCCGCTGCCTGGGTCATGCCGTCCGAATGAATACAAACGCTCCGGCTATGAAAGCATTCGATGCGGTACCAACTGGTGGTAGCAGAGGAAGAGGAAGGCCTTCTCTGCGTTGGAAAGATCAGGTGGAGAAGGACTTGGCTTCACTTGGTATGTCCAATTGGCGCCGGTTAGAACGAGAAAAAAAAAAAACAACTGGCGTGCTTTGTTCAACTCATTCCAAATCGCGGAAATCAAGAAAAAGAACTTCCGCTAGAATTAATCGATTGAGTAAATTCGACCAACAATCGATTCAGAAAGGATTGTACTTTGGTGATAAAATTTTTAGAGTTTTAAAATTGTATTTTTACAATTCAATTGTTCATAACAAATTAACTAGATTTTTACTATGAAAAAAAACGAATGATGTAAAAAACGGTAATATTAAAAATTATGGTGAGAAAAATTGGATTACATTCGGTTTCAAAGCTATAAACGTTATATTCCTCATACTTTAATTCAGCAAGAACATTTCGTACTCATTTCTCGAAAAAAAAAGCAAAAACCCCTACACAAATACGCACATTTGCCGTGTTCGATTTATCATTTCTCTGCTCGCTAAGCGAAAAATCATATTAATATATATTATAGCTTAAGCATAACGGTGAACCAAAACATATTTGTAGAGTTCGCTTAGCAAATATTTCCTCCACACATTTTTATGTATATTGTCCCACCGTGCATTGGCTATGTATGGGGCTTGCACTTTTTGTGTCGTCGTCGTTCGCGCCTTCGTAGCAATAATAATAGTGATTGTTGCTGTTGTTGGTGATACGTTCTTATAAATCATGTACTTGCCTCTTCACTATTGACGTTGTTGTTGATGATTTGAAGTATGTTTTTTTCTTTTTTACTTTTGTTAATGGCATGTCAAACCGTGCCCTTACCGCGTCACCCCTTCTTCAACACTTCGTCCACCTGATGAGATCGATAGTCGATGTGCCGCAATTGTTGCAGCCACCGCCAAAGTTTTAGTTGATGTCATATGCAAGATCATACATTTATACCCATTGCATATAAAAGAAACTTTCAGTTTTGGAAGAAAAATAATCGAGAATTTTTCGAATTAGGGCCAACTGCAGGTATTTCAGGCCCAAACAGACAAGCTCATTTTTACGAGCCAGTTTTGTGCCTTCTAGAAAATTTTGCAATTGATTGAAAAAGTCATAATCACTTGATACCAGATCGGAGCTACTGGCGTATCGCTAAAAAATGTGTGTGGTCTGCCGTTGTCTGAATGTGGCGTAGCACTTACCAAGATCTTCGGCAATTCTCACCGCTTCTGCTTGATCTCTGCTTCAATCTGGTTAGCTGTTGAGGTCCGAATTGGGTGTTTGGCCCGATAGAAGCAGCTCATAGTAGATAATTCCCTTAAAATCCTACCAAATACATAACAAAGCATTCCACAATTGGTGTTCGTTCGGGCCCGTTTATCGTAATGTGACTAACATTTTTGTTTGGCTCTTGTTCGTATATGCGATTTTTTTGGTCTTTCATCACCAGTTACCAAACCATTCTTTATGTATCAGCAAAGATTATTTGCGTCAATTCGTGTGGCACCCATAGAATGAGCTTTCTCTTGGCACCAGCCTTATAACATACAAATAATTTCAAACGGTTTTCCGACTAGTCTTCAGTTTCTGGACAAGGGAATGGCCTGTGTGTCTCAGCTTCGATGCTCAGATTACCAGAATGCAATCGGTGAATGCATTGTCTTGCTCTAGCATTCAAAACTGCATTGGGTACATAAACATCATGAAATATGGCTTGCTAAAGACATCGGCGGCCGCCGTAGCCGAATATGTTGGTGCGTGATTACCATTCTGAATTCGGAATACGTTGGTTCGAGTCTCCGTGAAACACCAAAAAGAAGAAAAAATATTTTCTAATAGCGGTCGTAGTAGCTGCCGAGGCAATGGCAAACCTCCGAGTTTATTTCTGCCATGAAAAAGGTTCTCATAAAAACCCATTTCCAACCCAAACATCAAGACGCACGCCACATGGAGGAGCCCAAACACCCAAATAAGGGTGTACGCGCCAATTATATATATATACAAGGTAAATAAACAAGACTATCGTCAAAAAAATGTTTTTGATGGCGCCATCTTTTTAATGAGTTAGTGCGTTGGGAGTTACATCCCTACCTCCAGTGAAAGCTTGGTGACATTCGGTGGAATAGAATCGAAGTTTTTGTGTCTAAAGTGTCACTATGTTTGTATCATCGGTAGAAAAATGAGTTTCGAACAAAGTCCTAATATCAAATTTTATATTAAAATCGGTAAAACCGAAACATTTGAATTGATGAAAAAAATGTATGGCGATGATTGTCTATCTCGTACCAGAGTTCATGAGTGGTTTACACGTTTTAGAGATGGTTGTGAGGACACAAATGACAATGAACATACGAGCCACCCAAAATCAGTAATCACTGAAAACTCCATCGAAATTGTTCGTAAATTTATTAAAAATGAACCAAATCATCGTTGAAATACATGGAATCGGAGTTGAATATCTCCAAAGATCGATTTATCGCTGATTTATTTTAAATGATCATTTGGGCTGACGAAAGGTCTGTGCACGTTTCATTCCGCACAAATTAACTGAGGACCAAAAATTGTTCAGAATTCAACATCCTCATTAAAGAGGCGAGAAAAGACGAAAACTTCCTTTACAACATTGCAACTGGTGATGAAACGTGGTGTTTCCAACATGAAGCTGAAACTAAGCGTCAAAGTGCCGAATGAAAGGCCCCAGACGAGCCACCACCCAAAAAACCGCGTTTGGAGAAGTAAAAAATCAAGTCGATGCTCATTTGTTTTTACGATTCCAAGGGAATTGTTCACAAGGAGTTCGTGCCAACGGGCCAAACCGTCAATGCAATTTTCTATCTTGGCGTTTTGAAGCGTTTGTTGCATCGCATTCGTCGAATTCGCCCTGAATACAGCGAAGGAGGAGGCTGGCGCTTATTGCATGATAATGCACCATCTCAACGATTCACTCTTGTGACTGATTTTTTAAATAAGAAATCGCATTTTAACCATTAATCACTCACCGTATTCGCCTGATATGGCTCTCTGTGACTTCTAATTACCTATTCGGAAAATTGCATTTGGCCATGAAAGGAAAACGTTTTGCGACCGTAGAAGTCATCCAAACGGCTTATACCTACATCCTGAAGGACATTCCGGTGAATGACCTGAAACACTCTTTCGAAAAGTTTTTAGATTGCTCAAAACAGTGTATCGAGGCCAGGGGACTAATTTGAATAAATAAACTCGAAGCTATCAGAATAAAGCTCCTGTCGTTTCTATTTTAGCCCAGTCTTGTTAATTTTGGACTTCACCATGTATAATAAATTTTACTGAGCATTCTTTCGGGAAGTGATACCCACTGAGAACCTTTCATTAATATCAACTTAACCTTTCTTTCTTACATTACTTGAAATCAGTATATTTCTTAGTATGGAGAGGCGAACTTAAAAAACATCAACTCATTAAAAGACATCAGCAACGCCAATTCTATTGTACGCAAAAATATTAACTTTCTTTCGCATTTATTTCAAAATACCAGGGTGAAACAGAAACTTGGGTATGATTCACAAAAATGTCTACACCATTTGCGAATGATTTTGGGCTTTGGGAAGGAATGAATGAATTTCTTTTCCCCAAACTACAATAATATATGCAAAATCTTCTCTCCTGAGAGTTTCATTAGGTTTTTCTCATTCTAAATACCCATGAGTTTTTGAATTTGAACTTTTTCACCGTTTTCATTTTAATTTCAACTCCAAGCCGGGATCTTTCCTCTAAAAATTCCACGTATTCTACATACTGAGTCGGCAGAGGTTAACGTATCGACAGCCTTGTTTCACGACCAGACTCATTTCTATAACGGCGATGGCTTTTTCAAGGCACCCGGTAGGACCTTGTACTGGATGAATACTCGTATTATCCGTAAAAGTGAATGTAACAATAATTGAGCCATCTCATTGCGTATAAGCTACGCGCTGGGGTATGGGCAAAGTGCTCAAAGCAGGTTTTGAACAACTGGTTTGACAGATATTCTGCTCCAAATTTCTATATGCATAGGCATCCATTGAATAACGAGTTTAAACATGAATCCGTAATATTCGCAAATTTTTAACTGTCAATCCTTCGGATGTCTCTACTCTACTCATTATCTTTTACCTCTCTATCTAAGATTAAGAAGAAATCTAAGCCTGCGTGGTATTTTCCAAACCTTCGTGATGACAGCAAATGAAGAAGATGATTTAAAACGTTCCGAAAGAAAAGTACATGGATCGATAAAGGAGGATAACGAATGGATAAGAAGAAATATCGACGAGATTGCAGAATTGATACGGCTAGAGGACACGATGAAATTTACAGAAATTTATTAAAGCGCAGGGAATTAGATGAGTAGGACACGTTGCACGCATAAGGGAGGGGCGAAAAAAAGAAAAGATTACAAGGGTCAAAGCCAGATGTTCGAGGCCAAGGACGACTCAGATGGAAGTGGAGGAACAAAGTATGAGAAGGCCTGACTAAATTGGCAATTGGAAATTGGGAAAAGGGTGCAATTGGCGACAAGTATGGAGACAAATCGTCTTGCAAGCCAAGGCTCAGCCAGAGATGTAGCGCCATACGATGATGATGGTTGAAGAAAATAACATGTTAGCTAATGACTATGCAATTGAAATGAAATGAAGCTTTAGTTGCTCTTTTCTCTTTAATACACTTTTTGTTGCCCTAATCAGCGTGTCACTTTCGTTATCGTTGCTGCATGCAACCTCGATTATTAGTTAGGCTTAGTTACACAGCAGTTTGCAGTAGTTTTCATACTGATATACCTTCTGCTCAAATATGAACGAGACGTTATCAATAAAACGGTGCGCGGATGACATATGGCAAAAATATATTACATTTTTTGTTTTTTGGTAGGACTATTATAAGCTTACATGGCAAATGTCAGCATGATATGTCACATAGTTTGTTTTCTGTGCTACTGTAAACAAGTCAAGCTCGAGTGTGTTCTTCGAATTTAACGATGGAATGCAAGTTGAACAAAGAATTTGTTAGAAATTTTGTTATTCCAACAAATTTTGTTATTCCAACAAAATTTCGGCTTCAGACGCCTTAAAAATGTTGCAGACAACCTATGGGCACTCTGCTCTATCGCGTGCACGTGTTTTCCAGTGGTACAATTCGTTCAAAGAGGGCCGTACATCGGTTGAAAACTTGCCTCTTGAACGTCGTCCAGCAACATCAGTAATCGACGAAAACATCGAAAAAGTAAAGGAAATTGTGCTTGAAAATCGCAGAAATCGCAAAATCAGTTGACGCTGAATATTATTTAGACGTTTTAAAGCGTTTGCGCGAGAACATTCGTCTTAAAAGGAAGGAATTGTGGGACAACAAGTAATGGTTCTTGCATCACGATAATGCACCAGCTCACACATCACGTCTTGTTCGCGATTATTTGAACAAAAATAATGTTAATATCGTTCCGCAAGCACCGTATTCGCCTGATATGGCTCCATGTGACTTTTTCTTGTTTCCCAAGCTCAAGTTGCCGCTCCGTGGAAAACATTTTGAGACAATTGAAGTCATAAAAGAGAATTCGAAGAACACACTCGAGCTTGACTTGTTTACAGTAGCACAGAAAACAAACTATGTGACATATCATGCTGAAATTTGCCATGTAAGCTTATAACAGTCCTACCAAAAAACAAAAAATGTATTTTTGCCATATGTCATCCGCGGACCGATTTATTGATAACGTCTCGTTCATATTTGAGCAGAAGGTACAAGTAATATATTTACAATGTCTCTACACGTGCATATATGCATATGTGTCTATGTATGTGAACGAGTAGTTGCGCGACCCTTCCAGCTAGTGGCCCATCAGCCTCTTCAGCTGCCAAGAAGTCTGCCCGCCTCTCCAGTCCATATATCTTCCCGGCAATTATGATCCTTACACACATACTCCCGCATACATACATACCTACATACCTATATACGAGGCAAGTGAATGGGAATGCATGAAAAGTAGTTTGATATTCATTTTTTGTCTCCTCTACGTTTGTCGTTTTTATTCGAACTGCCTGCTGTTCGACGCCTTGGTGTTTATTGAGGTGTTTGCCCATTTAAGCGTTGCCTCGATTTGCTCGCTCAACCTTTTTGTTGACGTTGTTGCCATTTTGTGTCCCGCTGTTGTAACTTTAATTTTTGTTTCCCTCTTTTTTTTTGTTGTTGTTTATTTTTGCTGTCGCTGTCACTCTTGGCACTTGTATTGTTAAAAGTGCATGTCCACTCTTTGTCCTCGTTCTCGTCCGTGTTGTCGCCATCAATTGTCTGTCCGTGTTGCACAGCAGTCAAGCGTCAGGCAAATGGAGTAGTGAACTGGCTCACTTAGTAATAAGGTGTGAGAAAGGCAATAATCGTAAAGAGCTAACAAATTGTTTGCTCGAAGTTAGTGCCGGTGATTGTGTCGTTGCCGTTGCCGTTGCCGTTGCCGTTGACGCTGAGCTGATATTGCATCTGTTGTGTTGTGCTGCTGGCTGGATTTGTACCGCCTACAGGTGTTGATATCGGAGTGGTTAAGTGATAATTAATGGAATATTGAATGTGGTTGTTTCGGCAACCGGATATGGCTGCACTATGATTACATGTGTAATAAAAGGATTTTTCATTTTAATTTCATACAAATATGTCTGCATAAATGCACATTTATACGCACACATACACATGCAACTATCCAATAAAAATATAAGAGAGACGAGAAATAAATACTTTTATATTAGATGAGGTAAAAAGTTCTTAAAGCTTTTTCGCTTTATTATACGAGGTGTGTTCAAAAAGTATCTCGAATTTTGAATTCTCGCAGGTTACGAATATTCGAATTTCGATTTTTTTGTGGCGATATGTTGGTACTCATGTCTCTCACTCATGCCGGCGAGTTCGGCCATTTTAAATGTTCAGTTAATTGTTGACAGCTGCTTTGCTTGCGCGTGTTTCGGCTCGTCTTCGATTTTTACCTATTCAAAAAGATGGATCAAAGAACCTGTATCAAATTTTGTGTGGAAAACGAAATTAAGTGCGCGGATGCATTCCGAATGTTGACCGTGTCATACGGAGAAGCTACTTTGGACCAAAGTAACGTTTATCGATGGTACAAAATGTTCTCAGAAGGCCGAGAAGATGTGAACGACGAAAAGCGTGCCGGACGCCCGAGCACTTCAACAACAGACGAAAAAATTGATGAAGTGAAGAAAATGGTAAATAGAAAATGGTCCAATCGTCGAATCACCGTTAGAGAAGTTGCTCGTGCCAGTCGATTTTTTCAATGATTTGGGCATGAGACGGGTCGCCGCAAAATTCGTACCAAAAGCAGCATCGCATGAACATTGCTAATGAGATGTTGGACTCTGTCCGCGACGAATCAAATTTGCTCCAGAGGGTCATAACTGGTGACGAATCGTGGGTTTATGGTTATGACGTGGAAACCAAAGCTCAATCATCTCAATGGAAGCTGCCGCACGAACCAAGACCGAAAAAAGCGCGCCAAATTCGGTCGAATGTAAAAATTTTGCTTACCGTTTTCTTCGATTGCAGGGGCGTTGTGCATCATGAGTTCTTGCCACAGGGTAAAACGGTCAATAAGGAATATTACCTGCAAGTTATGTGAAATTTGCGCGAAGCAATCCACCAGAAACGCCCCGATTTGTGGAAGAACAAAAATTGGCTCTTGCATCACGATAGCGCCCCTGCTCACACATCGTTGCTTGTACGCGACTTTTTGGCCAAAGCAACACACTTATGATGCCACAGCCACCGTGCTCCCCAGATCTGGCCCCCTGTTACTTTTTCTTGTTCCCGAAACTGAAGAGGCCCATGAAAGGACGACGCTACGATTGACTAGATAAAGACGGCATCCAAGGAGGAGCTGCACAAGATAAAAAAAAATGATTTTTTGAAGTGTTTCGAAGATTGGCTAAAACGTTGGAACAAGTGCATAATATCTCAAGCGGATTACTTCGAAGGAAAAGAAACACAAAATTCGCGATACTTTTTGAACCTCGTACATTCTGTCAAAAAAGTACCGGGAATTGTTCAATAAAACGCAAAATAATTGTTTAATCATCAAAATTTATTTTGTCACCTTCAAAATAGGCTCCATTCGAAGCAATACATATGTGCCAACGATTAGTCCAGTCATAAAATCTCCTTTTAAACTCAAACGTGATCTTCTCAAATATATCTTCTTCAGCTCCTTCAGCGAATTCTCTTTAATGGCCTCTATTGACTCAAAGCGGCGTCCGTGGAGAGGCAATTTAAATGTTTGGGAAAAGAAAAATGTCACATTGGCTAAGTCCGGTGAATACGATGGTTGTTCGATGATATTTTTCAAGTTTTTGATCAAAAAAGTGTTCACAATATGAGCCTTGTGAGACGGTGCAAGATCCATGAGTTTTCCACGCACATTCTCACTCAAACGTCGCATAACTTCCAAATAATATTCTTTATTTACGGTAGAACCATTTGGAACGAATTCTGCGTGCACAACACCATCACAATCAAAGAAATCGAGTAGCATGACTTTCACTTTTGACCGACTTTGACGTGGTTTTTTGGGTTTCGGCTCATGTGGATCGCGCCATTCAGCCGCCTGTTGACTGTTGACTGGTTTGCATGTCAAACTCATAAGCCCTGATACTATGCGCTGGATAACCGTTGGGCCCGAATTCACTTGCTCAAGCATGTCTTCAGCCACCTCCCCCATGAATTTTTTGAGAGAAACTCAACTCTCTTGGAATGAGTCTAGCAGCCACGCGTCTCATGCCCAATTGATGGTGCAAAATGTTGCGAATTGATTCGTGAGACACGCTAAGGTCACGAGCTACCTCCCTCAAACTTAAATGATGGTTTTCCAGCACCATTTCCTTTGTCGACGTTTTCATCCGTTGAAGACGTTGATGGGCGACCAGATCGGGACAAATCCTCCACGACTTCTCGGCCCTCTGCAACAGCCTTACACCACTCGTATACCCCTGTTTTTGATAAAGCACACTTGCCATAGTCTTTCAACATTTTCAACGATTCGGCACACGAAATCCCGTTCAAAACACAAAATTTAAGACAAATTCTTTGTTCGATATTTTTATTCATAGGGAAAATCGCAGAGCACACCTGCGGTTGACTGACATAATTAAATGCCAAAAACGAGCTAATTGACAGATCATGCTCAAACTCTACGCCACTATAGAGAACAGTTATACCAAGATTCCAGCAAAAAAATTTAGACATAGTATGTGTAACGCGTAAATGACCAATTCCCGATATTTTTTTGACAGAATGTATGTTTAAAACTGTTTTAATTTTAATCCAAAGCGGAGCAGTACAGATCTGGATTCCGTTATGCTGCTCCAAACATTAAATTTGTATGAATAATCTTCACCCAACAATGGCTTATACGAGTAACTCAGCTCAAAGTGTCACAACCACTTACTTCCGGTGATAACTTGATATTAATTACTTCTTCATTGTACTGACTGACTTTTCAAAAGCAAATTTGCCCTTTAAGTCACTTATCAGCACACAAACACTGCGAATTGTGATCCTCAGCAGTACATATTTATGAATGAATAAAAAGAAAAAAAGTAAAGACAATCACGCCCATCCCGGCAATACTCTCAAATTGCAGGAGTAATTAATTTTAATTGTCTACAATTCCCAGACTCTTCTGTGTTGATTTCTTTCATTGAAATATTGCAATATTCGCAATGTGCATCAGAGACTTCTTAATTATGATCAGAGGATGGCAGCAAGAGGCGATGCGTTTTACGCTTTAATTTTTCTGGAAGCGATGATTTAACCGTATCTGTCTATGTTATTTGGGTGTGTGAACAAGCAAGTCATTCAATTAGAAGGCTGCTATCGAAAAAGTGGGACTATACCGTTATAATGTACATAAAGACCTGGAAAAGACGGTAAGTTAAGATTACTGGAAAGAAAACTACAGAGTTCCAATAACATAATCTCCGGAGACAAAATAGAAGATTTGCGAAAGAGAAGAAGATTTAGTCAAGCAAACAGTCTGTTGGGGCGTTAGCTTTTACAAGGACAACATCGTAGCACTTTTATTACCAAATATTAGCTTTGAATGCTGACAGATTAATTGAAAAAACAAAAAAACGAAATGTCAAAGGCCGACAAGAGCTGTCAAGAGAATTTTACGTTATTCGAAATATTAAAGAAATTCAAGTTATTCTTTTGCCAACTTTCATACATTACACTGGACCAGCACCTTCATACTTAAAAAAATTTAGTCTTTGCGAACACGCACATGACGTCATCATTTAAAACGATTTTACATGTTATTAGTTCATTAAATATTGTATAAAAAACAATAAAAAATTTAACTTGTTTCATTTTATTTTCATTTTAAAATTTGAAAGGCGCACACTGGGGATTTTTGTACAGAGATGCGGAAAAAAGTATACATCCCGAAAAATATTTACATTTTTACTACTAACGAAGTTGTATATATTTGTGTATGAAAAGAACATGTTTAAAAACTATTTTTTAAAAAAATTTTAAAAAACAATGTTTTTTAAAATTCATAAATTTAAATTTTATTTTTTTTTTTTTTATTAATATAAGCCAGCAAATATTTACGCACAGGATACATGTAAGTTCATAATTCTGAATTACCCTCAAAATGTCAAAACAAAATTAAAAGTGTTTCGTTATCATTATGCACACACTAGAAAGCGTTTAGTTATTATCATTGCCAAAAAATAATCAGTGGCGCCTGGTGGCACCTGCAATTGATTAAAACTGAAAGAGACGCTATTAAGGAACACGTTGATACTAGTTTCTGACCGTAGGTAAATGTAACTCAACTTGCAAATCCAAGAATATGAAGGAATATGATTTTTTTTTTTTCGTAAAATTAATTATAAATAGATAATCAAATGCTTCACAGCCTTTAAAATATATAAAAATATCGTACCCTAAATGAAAAATAAAAAATTGGAAGTCGGCTCAAGCAAAAAAAAAAAAAAACACCTCGGGCTTTGAAGTTTTTTCTTAGTCAGTTCAATACTATAAAAAAATTATACTTTTGACATATCTATAAAAAAAACTGTAAGTCTTTTTGATTTTATTGTTGGTTCTATTCTGGAAGTTAGAAATACCATTAAACATTGCGTAGCTGGTATGTTGCAAATTTGACTTTCTTCCGCTAAATCCCCAGTGTAGGCGTTGCAATATTTTTGAATGTTTTAAACAAGGCGCATTTATTAAAGGTGGTGGCAGTAGACCAACATGATCGTCACGGCAAGGTATTGGCGAAGTAGAAAACAAAAAATTAATTCGCCTTGTTTTATTCTGTGCTGACAGCCAAATGGATGCGGCCAAAGAAAAAAAACAAATCAGCTGATTTACCAACAGCACCTTTAATAGATTCGCCTTGGTTTTAAAATTTATATTCGGTATTTTCGTTATCGCTTTCATCGTCATAAGAAGTTTTCAATTTTTTGGATGGTTGAACATACTCAGATGTCAATATATTTCAGCGAAACGTAGCTAAGAAATCAAGAGATACATCAAAAGGAATGCCATTTTTTGTTATTTTGAAGTCAGTAAACTTTAAACTTCGGCGATCGCCGTAGCCGACGAGGTTGGAGCGTGACTACCATTCGGGAATGCGTATCGAATCTCCCTTGCATGAAACAGCAAAATGATACAATAGAAAAAGTTTTTTCTCATGGCGGTCTCCCCTCGAAGGGCAATGGCAAACCTCTGAGTGTATGTATTTCTGCCATGAAAAAGCTACTCATAAAAACCATTTGTCGTTCGGAGTCGGCTTAGGTCCATCCATTTGTGGAACAACATCAAGACGCACATAACAAATAGGAGGAGCTCGGCCAAACACCTAACAAAAGTGTACGCGCAAATTATTTATTTATTTTTAAACTTTATAACACTCAACTCGCGAGCGTAGGATGGTTGTCCAAATTTTTCCATTTACTTTCAACCATTTTTCTCCCTTCGAGCTCCATAACAGTTGGCGTATTTTTGACCAGCGGGACTTGAGTCGTGAAAAGTTATAAAACCGAAGGCATTTGGATTTGTATTGCTCATATAAACATGCGAGGTACACACACGAGCGCGCAGATCACTCTCTACCTAGTTAATGGGCTATAAAAAAAATTGCACAGTATATTTTTAAGATACTTTACTTTCGAAAATCGATTTTTTTAATTTCTGGATCACCGGGTCTCCTTAAAAAGAAAGGGCTAAAATCGAATGTATTGGACGTAAAAATATTAAGGGTATAACTTATATTTTTTAAACCGCGTTTTCGACTGTTTTAGGTCTGGAAATTACTTTCGACATTATTATTATTATTTGTTTTTGTTGATTTCGACAATTTTTCTTTCGCCACTGTATGTATGCATGTACAGAAAGGGTGTCAGATTGGAGGTACTTTTTCCAATAGGGTTTTTTTGACAGATCACGCATGACTACTGTCAAAGTAAATACCTAATTTTTTTCAGTATTCATTGAAATTTCATCATGGAAGGACTTACCCCTCAACCGCGTTTACAACTCGTACAATTAGATTACTAAAATCGACGCCATGTGAAAAGTGTTCATCATGCGCTCAGGCTAACTTATGGAGTACATAACCGCCCTACCGAACGCACTATTCGGCAAACCATCGGCAAAATTGAAAATAATTTTAAATTATTGGATGATATTCGACCGATTAGGCCAAGTACAGCCCGAAGTGAAGAGAATATTCCGGCTATAAATGAGAGTTTTCTCAACGATTTGGCCTATCTTAAATCATAATATCTATTAAATTACTTTGGCGATTTTACGCAATGATCGTGGTTTAAAAGCATACAAAAAACAGCTAGTCCCAGACGCGAAGCCGGCCGATCTTCCAAAGCGTAATAATTTCAGTCGTTGGGTTCTTGAAAAACTCGCCGAAGATCCACATTTTGGAACTCGAATTTTGTTAAGTGATGAGGCGCATTTTGGGGCAACGCAAAATTGCCGTACTTGGGCTGAAGAGCAATCCGAAGCTATTACATCCATTGAAAGCAACCACTTGGTGTGGCCTATGGACTGGAGGAATCATCAGCCCATATTTCTTCAAAAATGAGTCTGGCGCGAATGCAACAGTGAATGGCGAACGCTAATGCACCATGATAAACGACTTTTTGATGTCGGAATTTGAATCCCGTGATTTCAACAATATTTGGTTCCAACAAGGCGGCGCCACTTGTATACAACCCATGTGACAATGGATTTACTGCGTGGAGTGGCCACTACTACCAGTGGAGTGGCCACCGCGATCCTGTGATATCACACTTTTGGACTTTTATTTGTAGAGTATGTAAAGTCTAAATGCTTTGTGGATAAACCAGCTTCGATTGAAGCATCGGAAGCCAACAAAACTAAAGTTATTCACGAGATACCAACCGAAGTCCTCCAGTGAGTCATTCAAAATTGGAGTTTAGGGATGACCGAATCACGGCGCAGTTGCCTCCAACATTTGAAAGAGATTTCCTTTAAAAAATATATGTCATAAATGGTTCTACATAAAAATAATAAAGATTGCTGCCCAATCAATCTGAATTACCGTTGCTTTATTTCAATTTCAAATCCGATACCTCTAAATTGGTCGCCCTTTATAACTGGCTACCATCACTTTGATCTTCGTTAACGTTGGTAGTGATCTTTAAATTTCCAATTTGGCATCCCAAACCCTGTTCTTTATCTATCCACCGTTCTTAAACTCTTTATTGCAATTAAAAAACAACCGACTTTTCAAATAAACATTGGTTTCTTTTTTTGCAAATTTCAAATTATATTTGAGTTTAGCCACACCATCCTTTTGTTCATAAATACTTTGCACAAAAAAAAATCACTTGTATAAAAATACAAAATTATGAATACGGTGAAAGCGAAATGTCAAAATACCCCTCGATTTCGCTGACCGTGCATACATGCCTACCCCGTTGACTTCTCTACACTTTTTGCCCCAAGCACGACAAGCTCGCCAAGCTCGACACCCTGGGTGAAAAGTCATCTTGTAAATTGGCTCTTAATTTAACGGGGCAATTTCCCAAAGGTTTGAGTTAAAACAGAAAATTAAAAGCTATTGTTTATAATCATTATTCTACGACTTATTCATAAATACATAAATCTAATTGCCTCGTAAAAAATTATTGCTGACGTTTCAAGTGTTTCAAGCGCATTTATCATTATTTAACAATATGGCAATTCCGTTTAAATAACGTTATTCTGCCCATATATTTATTGTATTTTAAAATAGTCTACACATTTCTAACTGTTTCTTAATACATACATATGTATACCCGATATGCACTTCTGTCTGCTATAAACGCATCGAATGTTAGTAGTTTTATCTACACACATACAAAGTTCTGGATGGCTTGAACGAGCAATTCCTAGAAAACAAAATCATAATGAAATCCATTTGAACGACGCAGTAGAATTTGATTTCTCAAGATACCCACTTCATAACTATCACAACAACTCTTACAAATATTTGTTTGCTCTTGCCAATAACGGTCGTTAGCTAAGTCCAATGGCAATCGCTTGCCATTTATAGCAAATATTTCTTTCATTTGCCCCAGTATGCATAGTGCACACATCGTTATACATACTTATACAAGTACAGTCCTTGGCCACCGAATTATGATCGCAAAAAATACAAAATGGGGAGCAAATCTATACAACTCAATCAGCATCAATACTCGTACAGTCCTGATTATTTTGTTTTCCGTGTGATTTTGGCCTGTTCCCAAGTTTAAATGTCGTTCAAAAGATGCCGTTTAGAGCAAAGAATCGAATGTCGCATACGGTTTAAAGGTTGTACCAAAAGACTAGTTCCAGAAATGCTTCCGATATTGGAAAGCCGTTGAAAGCATATTTTCCATCAAATGGAGACCACTTCGGAGGATGTTGCTAGTCTCATGACGCGGAATAGCAGCCGGAATATATAGCCTTAGCCCGGATTTCAATGCTATTAATAATTGCTGTACAGCGTTGAAACCCTATAATGGTGTCTTTCAAAGAAACCCTGCTGAACTCAAATTGAAATGTATTGCATCTCAAACATATCAGTAAGAATTAACCCTTTAACTGTTTAAGTCGAGTATGTATACTTGTCAGAGCAAAACGAAAATTTTTTGCATAATATCGAGTATACTTGTCGTGAAGATAAAGAAAATCCCATTCATATCATTATTCAACGAATCAATCGTAACTTTTTTCCAGAAAAAGGGCGAATAAAGATCTTTTAAAAAATGTGAATTTCAGAGTATTCGTTAGTCTGGCAACCTTTTTTATTTTAATACACAATAGCTTGTATTAAGCTGAAATAACAAATTCTGCGGAAGTACCGTTACAAAACGATTTTTTCAAATAAAAAAGCATTTCGTATGCATTTCTTAGTTGGCTGTGCGATGAATAAAAATATATATTTTCTATAAAACCAACACGCAACGTTTGTTTTTTAGTCACAATTGCCTACTTTCACAGGCAGACACATTTTACTCTGTTTATATCAAATCTGAATTTGGTATCCCCACAAAACTAATACGGCTTTGCAAGATGACGTTGCTCAACACCAGCAGCGCCGTCAGAATTGGAAAGGACTTCTCCGAGCCGTTTGATACCAAACGAGGTTTAAAACAGGTTGACTCGCTGTCGTGTGACTTCTTTAACCTGTTGTTGGAGAGCGTCGTACGAGACGCAGAGCTTAACGCTCAGGCACAGTATTTTATAAGAGTGTACAATTGTTGGCGTATGCCGATGATATTGACATCATCGGCCTTAACAACCGCGTTGTTAGTTCTGCCTTCTCCAAACTGGATAAAAAGGCAAAGCGAATGGGTATGGTGGTGAACGAGGACAAAACGAAGTACCTCATGTCTTCAAATAAACAGTCGGCGCACTCGCGTATCGGCACCCACGTCACTGTTGACAGTTATGATTTCGAGGTTGTAAAAGATTTCGTTTATTTAGGAACCAGCATTGACACCGATAACAATGTCAGCCTTGAAATCCAACGTAGAACCTCTTTAGCCAACAAGTGCTACTTTGGACTAAGTAGGTAATTGAGCAGTAAAGTCCTCTCTCGACCAACAAAATTAACACTCTACAAGGCTCTCATCATACCCGTCCTAATGTATGGCGTAGAAGCGTGGACGATGAAGCGACGCTTGGAGTGTTTGAGAGAAAGATTCTGCGTAAGATTTTTGGACCTTTGCACGTTGCCAACGACGAATATCGCAGGCGATGGAACGATGAGCTATATGAATTTTACGACAACATAGACATAGCGCAGCGAATAAAGATCCAGCGGTTACGTTGGCTGGGTCATGTCGTCCGAATGGATACAAACGCTCCGGCTCTGAAAGTATTCGATGGGGTACCAGCTGGTGGTAGATCAAGTGGAGAAGGACTTGACTTCATTTGGTGTGTCCAACTGGTGCCGGTTAGCACGAGAAATAAACGGTTGACGCGCTTTGCCAAATTGGGACAAAATCGCGTAAGCGGCTATCGCGCCAATTAAGAAGAAGAGGAAGATATCAAGTATACTCGTCTTCGCTGGAAAATAATTAAACAAACAGAAAAAGTCTTTCGAAACAAAATTTCCAATAACAGGTGTTATATTGAATAGCCCGCTATTTCGGTGGATGTCATTTTGAAATTGACATTTTTTGATATCTGACAAGTGAAAACTACGCCATTAATAAAAATGGAACGATACACGCTTAAACAACGCACAAATTCACTATAAAAATGGTGAAAATTTGGCAGAGACGGTTCGTAACACTCGAACATTTTTAGGTCATCGTGAAGCACCTTGTCGGACTGCAATACAGAAATTGGTGAAAAAATTCGAGCTGTTGGGACAAGTTAGTGATGTGAAGAATAAAACCCGTGCACGTCGCTCAAGACAAGCCGAAAATATAGCTGTTGTAGCCGAAAGTGTTGAAGAAACCCCAGGTTTTTCCATTTGTCCATTCCTCGTCCATTACACCGTATTTTGCATAAAGATTTGGGTCTTAAGGCTTATTAAGTGCAATTAACATAAGAGCTCAAGCCGGCCGATCATCAACAACGTAGTGTCTTTGCTGATTGAAATGCATGGAAATGATCCGGAATTCCATCGAAAAATCATCTTGAGTGATAAGGCCCATTTCCATCTCGATGGCTTCGTCAACAAGCAAAATTTTCGGATCTGGGGCTCAGAAAATCCAAGAGTTATTATTGCAAAGCCTCTCTATCTTCAACGTATGACGGTTTGGTGCGGTTTAAGGTCCGGCAGAGTCATTGGGCCTAACTTTTTCGAAAATGAAGCTGGTGCAACAGTTACGGGAAATGGATTGCGCTATCGAGAGATGATTAACGATTTTTTATGGCCGTAATTGAATGGTATTGATTTGAACAACGTTTATTTTCAACAAGACGGCGCTACGTGCCACACAAGCAACGAAACTCTTGATCTTTTACGGGAAAATAAATAAATAGCACCTCTTATTGGAAAACCCCTTTAGAAAGACAAAGTACGCGTATTAGATTTATCGTAAACTGTATATTGCAAAAAAATATTATTCATATAAATTAAATAAAAAATAAAGAAATATCCAGTTCAACAAACTTATTTTAATTTTCATTGACAGCTAAAAGGCAAGTCTTTCACCTTTTAACATCGGTCATAATTCAGTGGCCTTTGCTGTGCATACTTACATATCTACATAAATGCATAGTTACGAGTGCATACACATATAATAGTAGATATATCCAAATGTGCAAGCTCATCATTTATAGTGTTAATGCCATTGCAGGAATATGATTTACCATACACAAAGACGAGTTATCAAGTGGTTCTATCTAACATCGCTGCTACTGCCACTACTACTATGCTGGAGCAGTTTGATCGAGTGCAGGAAACAACATGTGCAGTCCAACGAAGCTGATCATGAACTCATGAGCATTGAAGAAAATGGCGGTGGAGGTGGCGGAGGTGGTGGTAAAGGCAATGTCGGGAATGGTAATCGTCGGGGGCATCGCAAAAAACACCCTCATCGTCAACACCACGAGGACAATGAACTCTCATTGTGGATCAATGAGCAACAATTGAATATGTTAAGTGGTAATGTATTTCTAGGGGGGAGTCTCCGCCAAATGTGCCAATCGTCACAATGGAAGGCACTCCCCCATGAATGTATTAATTTCCAAAAAGAAAAACCGGTCTGATTTTCTAGTTTAAAGCACTTTTCTTTCCACAAGGCTTTGCGCACGGTCGCATTTATGCCATCGAAAATGGTCAAGTGCTGAATGATTTGCGAGAAATTAACATTTATAAATACTTGATTATTCCCGCCGAAGTCAACTACGTGAACTTCACGTGGAAATCGGGTAGCAGAAAATATTTTTACCACTTCGATCGCTTGCAAACGCTGGACGACAATATTCTGAGAGCGCCCACGCTGTCTATTAAAACGAAAGGACGAATACCGGCGGAGGAAAAGAGTAAGCATCCATTACTTATAATTTTGTAGAGTTTATATGAAATACTAAAATAAAGTATTGTAGTATAAGACGGCACTCAAAAATCCGCTCTAAATGAGATAACTGAATTCAATGTAATTTTCGACTCGAGATTTTCATTTAAAGTTCATCTAAGCGACACCATTGCTAAGTCGCATTCAGTGCTTGCTTTTCTTTGTTGTTTTAGCTCACAGATCTCTATCCATAAGGTATTATTTACGTCACTCATGCCCCCCAAGTGGGAATATGCTTGTTTTTATATGCAGACCTTATCACGAGTGCCATATTGCAAGGCTCAAGTGGGTTCAAAAAAAGTTTTACGCTTCCATCGTTTAATTTTGCCATTCCAATTCGGTCATACAGAGTTGAATGTATTCTAATTAACGTAAAATTTCAACAAAGTAAATAGAACAACTATTCTTTCGCTCAACTTTGTTTTTGACATTATGAAGGGTGTAATTGATGCACCATAAATCCTCGAGCGCATAATTTCCTCATCTCGAACAGGACTATTCGTAGTAGTGATATTTTTTACACAGAGTATGTCCGATCACTCTATGCTTCTAATTCTGTTTGTAATGTGTAACACTTATTTATCTCTAATTTTAAAATACGCCAAATACCTCTTCAAATTTTTATGTAAAATTCAGGAAGCATAATATATATTTTAGAAATTAGAGCCAATTTAAACGATGACTTTTCAATCTGGTTGCACGAAGATTTTCGAAGACTTCTTTAAAAGAGAATGTGCAAAAAACCCGCGGTGAAAATACGTCGTGTAAGTTGGCTATTTCTCTAAAGTTTGAACCTTTAGATATATTCCCAAAAGTGTCAAATATACATAACTTACAGAGCCTAAAATGTACTTCAGAAGCTATGTACTATAAATTATAAAAGTATGCGTTAAAATAAATTTAAAAATATTTTAAAAATATATGAAGTATACATATTTGACGCCTTACTCTTTTACTTTTCTTATGACGGAAATTAGAGACACTTGAAATTTGAAAAGGTCGAGCCAAGGAGCACAAGAAGATTTCGTGGCTCCTAGAACACTCAGGCTAAAAAGCCCATTGTATTTAAAGCTCTGGTAAGAGGGTAGTTAGTCAAGGAGGGAAGGAGAAAAGTATCAGAGAAAGAGATAGGAAAGAATAGAGACAGAGATAGAGATAGTTAGTCCTGTGAGAATTTTCCAGATTCTTTGGCAATTCTGTAAATATCCTCCAGTTTTAGAAAACGAATATTACTCATTCTCACGACATCGGAACCCAAAACTCGTAGCCGTGCTCTGCCAAAGGCAGGACACTCACATGGAAAGTGCTCAGTGCTATCCGCCTCCTCCATGCCCGACAGGAACATTGGGTCCTCAATGATTCCAATGGTGGTCATATGCTGACCCCATGGGTTGTGTCCTGTCATGATACCGACCATCAACCGAACGTCTTTCCTTCCAAGTTTTAGTACAATAGAAAGTTTGACAGTTTTCTGTTCGGACTTGTCACAAAACACTTTGCAGTTCTGTAGCATTCTAGACCGGACCATTGCTCTTTATGTAGATTGACTACATAATCGATGATCCAATTCATGATTCCTGCGGAACTGATTCCGATTATTGGCTCTGGCCCTTGTGGGCGAACCGCTAATCCACGGTTGGCCAATTCATGGGCAATTTCGTTTCCTTGAACGCCGGGGTGTCCTGGAACCCCTATAAGTACAAGCCTGTTTTATCTTGCGACGGAATTAAGTTTCTTCTTACATTCTTGAACAATCTTTGAGGTTTGCTTCGCGTTTTCCAGGCCCTTCAGTGCAGCCTGACTGTTACTGAAAACTCCAATCTGTTTCCCGCTTCATCTCCTCCCGCACTTAATTGTTTATTTGAATTTTTTCTCTCTCAGTCTTCAAATACTCGAGTACCCGTGCATAATATAATCTGCGTAAAACTCACTGTCGCCTTCCGAAAAACCTTCTGAAATTCTCTTGGAGCTGGTTTAACTTATGCTCCAATCTTAGGTTTATGAGGAATAGGGAGCAGAATGAAAAATGTATGCAGATGAGACATCCCAGGCATGCGAACTTCGTATTGTCCCCGATCGCTATCAGCTAATTCCTCTTTGCTTTATTGTATGACTTAGAAAAGTACTGCATCAAAAGTAATTAATTCGACAGGGAGAATGAATTCAAAGAAAACTCATAAGAATTTGAATCGGAAAGGTTGTTTGCAAGGTCTAGCCGAGGTCGTTATAAGTATTTGTAAGGATCTATAATATATAAGGTGATATAAATGAATCCCAAAATCTGCTGGTTGATCTACACAGCAGTCGTAAGATCTATTCTAGTTGTATGGCTTCCGTTTTAGGTAAGAAACTTTCTTCAACTTCTTTAAGCTATAGTTCGAATCTCATGCTTCCAAACCTGGCAGGATATCAGATACCAACTCTTAGTACTATACGGTGGAGTTTTTTTTCGCGAAGCTCACCCCTAAACCTCGGATATTGGTCGGTAGATTACTACCGCACTTTCTAGTCTAAGAATTCAGTGATTATTTAGGCTATAGAGTAGAGCTCTGGCCCCATTCGTTGTTAATTTTAAACTTACACCGGGCTAGCGCCGACCTCGAAAAAAGATTACTAAACAGAAACGACTTCAATTCTCTTACTTCCCAAGTTGTTTTAACCATATAGTGCAACGCTCTGAGAATTGTGATTATAGATTAGATTTGTGGGGGCTTGGGCAAGTTCAGCACTCAGTCCGGAAGACCATTGTACTACACCCGGATAGATTACAATGGAAGGAATAGAGAAACAGGATAGATACAGTATATGGTAAGACGGAAAAATTGGTTTGAGCTCACTCTTTCGCGAATCTTTTGGATTCATTGATGAATCTTAAGAGATCTAGAAAATGCTCTGCAATGTTCTCATTCACATGACAGAATAGACATATTTGGTCGCCAATGGATCCCGTAGTAGCCATATGCCGACCACAAACGTTGTGCCCTGTGATTACACCCACCATTACTCTCAGGTCCTTCTTACTAAGTTTTAGGAGAAAGATCGCTAATTTTCTGTTTGGCTCTTTTACAAAGCACTTGGCAACTCTGCAGGAGCCCAACTCAGACCAACGTTTTCTATAGGTAGACCCCATGAAGTCGTCAATCCATAGTTGAATCGATGCAGAATTGACACCTAGAAAGGGTTGAGGACCTAATATGACGTTGCCTGGTAGGATACGCAGAAGGGTTAATTGTTTTTTTCCGAAGATGTTTCAGAAATTATAAGAATTATGAAGTCTAAGAAACAATTATTCATTTCCTTTGTAACTGTCCTGCACTGTGTAAAAGTAGGCTGCAGTATTTGCGACCTAAACCAATGGCCGATGTTGACTTAAAATGCGTAAGGAGATTCATCGGCGCAACGAATGGCTCAACAAGGAGATAAATAAACTAAGTACACCCTTGTTCATAGGTACAACCATTCCAAGTCCAAGAAGATGTTTTTAGAATATGACAGAAATTACAGCGAGTCTAGGCCACATCGTGCTACATTACCTGTATAAGGTTTCCATTGCAGCCGGGGGCAGCTATTCCCCTTATCTGGTGCCAAGATATCGAATTATGAACTGCTAAAAACTCATAGGGAATATATCAGCGTCAGAAACTATTGGTCCGCGCACGCCCACGTGAGCTTTGAGCGTTCCATTCTAGTGCCATCTTACTAAGGGAGTATTCCGGCTTTCGAAGGACATATTCAAGCCATACCCACTTTCTTGCTGATTCCCACATGGGCTGGTTTTTGCTTGTTTCGCTTTAAGAATTCCTCGTTAGAGACAGAAATAACTGGGTTAACTATTTTTTAAGGTATGGCATAACTATGGGAGATTGTATGTGAAAGTGTATCCAAATCTTAGCAAATCTGAAGAAAATACAACTTAACGTTAATTCATTATATAAAAGCATTAAGTCGTCAAATTGTTCTTTAGAACTGAATAAATAAATAAATAAAATTGAAATAAATCAGTGTTCTGTACTAATTGTGATAATGATTTTCTTTGCAGATTTTAGTATTTTCCTGCCGTGCGCCAGCAATAACTCAGGTACGGCAATGTTCAATATCGGTTTGTCTATACAGAACCGCCGGGGGAAACCGTTGCTTGGCACGCCAATACGTTTGAATTTCAAAAAGGAATGCGCACATAGAGGTAACGCTTCCATCTCTACACTAACATCTCCGCAAGGTAGTGTATAAAAAGAAATGCTTCCTTTACAACTTACATACAAAAAACTATACAAAACATTGGCTTCTAACATAATTCTTTCGAAATTTGCTTTCCGAAGACCTCAGTGGAAGTAAATAAATAATTTTGTGTATTTGTTATTATTGAAGATTTGGAAATAAATACATATGTATATGTATGTATATGTGTATATGTACGAAGTGTGGTTATTAATATGGCTACAGAAGACGTGGGCACGCAGGCGAGCGTCAGCTGTTTAGCAGAAGCCTTCTCTATCGAATGCAGTATCTCTGGCATTTGTAAAGAAATCAGTATAGCCATAGTATTCGCATGCCTTCGAATTTTTTCGTCCAGAGTAAATTGAAATTTAGAAACCCCTTTATGATACTTTTAATTCATTGTAGATAAATAAATATTTATCGCGTGCACGTATTTTTGAGTGGTTTAGCCGTTTTTAAGTGTGCCAAGAAGACGTTGAAGATGATTCAAGTCTGAGTCGGCCTTCCACAATATGGAGTTGCTTGCTGTTCATTGAGTTCCTAGAAGAAAAACTCATAATTACTGCCTTCAAAGTTTTTGCTTAAATCTGTAAAAGAGTACAGAAAAACAACCCAAATTGCGGAAGAACCAGCATGGGTTATCTACTAAGGCAATATTCTGGCTCATGACACTTTGACTGTCAAAAGTTTTCTAGCCAAATGAAGCATCCCAGTGTTAAATCAGCCGCCTTGCGACATGCGACTTCTTTCTAAGGTAAAATCTGCATTAAAAGGGACAATATTTGAGTCCATTGCAGATGTGCAAAAGAAGGTGGTACGCATCCTGAAGGAGCTATGGGCGTTACAGGGGCATTATGAGCGTTGTAGGGATAGAATCAATTTACTTGTGTAGGGATAGAATAGGTAAAGTAAATATGTTTGAAATTAAAACAAAATTCTCGCTCATATATGTTTCGACAATGCTGCTCGTGTGACAGTCCTTGCTTGCATATGAATCTATCCGGTAACGTAGACCAACAGTCGCGGAGCATTCCAGTGCCAGTCTCGTAATTTAATAGCCACACCTCGTATTTATATATTATAGCTTTAGGTGTACCATACATCTATGCAAAGCTTATAAAAGTAAACAACGAAAACTAAATTAAATCTGTGGACTTTTCATAAAACAACTTATGTGACTTTAAGAGGTTTTTGCTTTAAGGGTAATCAATTCTTATTGTTCATGGAAAAATTGAATGTTTTGCTGAAGTTTTATAAAGATGGTTATTTATGCTACGTCTATATTATTGTTAAATACTTCGAGAAAGTAAGCAATTTAGCGCTTGACAGGAAAAAAGGGCCAAGTCGACTTAAGTTGTTTTATCAAAATTGCACCGAAATACAGGTAGCGCAAAATTTATCATCAACTTGCTTTGAAACATATTTTTTCTAAGGAAAAAAAAATATTTTGAGTTATGGAAATCTTTATTTCGAGCTCTAGCGCTCCATTCTTTGTGTGTTTGTATACTGCACCTGTATAGTTCACAAGCGTAAATATGATTGAAATATTTGTAACATCTTCCGATAGGGTGATTAATTTTGCGCGTTACATTATGAAAATAAATAATTTCACTTTTTACTATTGACTTGGTTCTTTCTAAATCAGCTGATGGGTCATGCATATTCTCATACAGTTTTCCGCCAAAACACAGTATATTATCTGCGCTAATGGCCTTAGACAGTCCTCCAACCACTTCAAGGGTAGTCGAGTCCTGTAAATCCAGGCTAGCTATGTCGGGCCGGTGCCCGTACTGCCACTCCCTTCTGCAACCATCAAAGCCACGCGTAGCAAACCGGTTACTTTAACCCACAAGCGAGCCCAGCAGGCTGAGAGAGGCTGCAGATGGACAAAACTGATGTTACCTGTCATGTCTGATCGACTGTCGCAGATCCTCCTGTCTATAAGCAACAAGGACTGTAGGCAGCTGGTTGGACTCACGAGCAAAGCACATAGAAAGGGTAGGTTATGTCAGACAGTGCACTCTGTCCAGCATGCGGACCACTTTCTGTGCGTTTGCCCGGCCTTCGCTCGAATCAGGCTTGAGGCCTTAAGAAGCGATTACCTTAGCTCCTTGGCACCTGAAGATTTACTCAGATTTCTTCGGAGGTCAGGTAGATGGAAAAAGAATTAAAAAGGGACCCCGACTGTAGTGCAATTTACTTAACCCTAATCTCATGTCGTCTTCAATCCCAAGTCGATGGGTCTGCGCTTATTTCTACTATATAACGCCAACAGAAAATTAGAAAAAGTTCATAAAGTATCTTCTAAACTTTAACTACATAAACATATCCGAAGAGATTTAAAAAAAAATTGTGTCATAAACAAATGGTATGAAACAGCACTGTGCAACAGTTTCATAAAAAACGGGCCAGACACGAACGTTTGGCGTTTTGGAACGCGATGCATTTGCAGTACTGCCTTATTTGCATTTCTGAACGCATTGCCAACACTGCAAAAGTACGTTGCGCATTATAATGCGTTATTGAATATACCCTTACTTTTCCTCTTCCATTTCAATTCCGCAATGAAAACTTTTATACCGCGCTTGATCGGCTAATGATGTCCATCAGATTGTCTTATGTGGCCAGTTAATGTTCAATCGTACCAAGGATGATAGATTTGCAAGGTTTGGTTGGTTGGTTAAAGTGGTGATTCTTCCAGAATCCAACTAGCGTTTCCGCACCATTTTGTTGCCACATCCTCGTTACCAACTTGTTTAACGGTTATTTACAGATTGACTATATCCAGTCTGTCCGGCTTAAGAACCTTTTAGGTTGTTGACGTCTAAGCCAGACAGTTGTTCCAGACTCTCGAACAATGGTTTACCCAGGGTTAACATTCTGTCCTGTCATAATTCAGAGTTTTGCCATTGCCTACCGAGGGCCGGCCGCTTTTAGAGAAAAAAAATTGTTGTATTATTTTGCTGTTTCATGCACGGAGATTCGAACCTATGCACTCCCGAATGGTAGTCATGCACCTACGGCGGCCGGGTTTGCTCTTTAAGCATGGTGAAAAAGAAAATTGTAAGGGGAACTTCGACTGCCATGTCACTTGGGAGATTCGGCAGCCGAATTCTTCACGACCATTTTACATATATTCACACACTCGTCCAATCAGTCGTCGGTCAGAATGCAACGAATTGTCATTGGTTGATTTTTTTCGTATATCACCAACACAATTTCAGTTTCACATCCCAAGTGCCGTCACCCCATCAGCTGATTCTATCAAATTCGCTCAGAGCCGAATAACGATATCTTAAAGAGCACACCACTAAAAACCTTTCCACCATGCAATCGTACTACCTATAAGTACAGTTGAACCTTCTTCGGCTGCTTTGTAATGCGTATTTTTTTTAGCTAGAACCAGATTAAAATGCTTAGGAGCCTTACAATATGAGGAGTTAGAATGCCTCTCGGGGTTAGAGCTTCAGAGCTTACTTAGAGTTGCAAAAGGCGCAGACGTATTACTAGATGTCTACTACAAAAACACTTAAAGGTCTTTATGATGGCTTTCAGCCAGCCAGGTCAACCTAACCTAACCTTTTTTTAAAAGCTTGAGAACTTAAAAAGATTATACAAAACAGATATTGTTGGAAAGAATTTATTTTTTATTACAATCTGATAGATAATTTCATGGCATTTATTTTTTGAATATGATATGCAACATACGGCGGCTACAAGTTACACGGTCCATTCGATCAGTCCAAGATTGTTAAGCGCGTTATATCGCAAGTTGCGCCGACTTGTTAAAACCAAATGTCGTCGATGTAAGGCCAATTAATTTTTGGAAACAAAAAGTCAGTCGGCAATGCTCGCCATTCAGCGTAACGACAGCTCCTTCTTCATTTCGAAAGAAATAAGGACCGATGATGCCGAAAACGTGTAAACCACACGCTAATTGGACGAAAAGCTCTATCAGTTTCACGAACAGATTTTTCGCTTGTTTTTTTCTCAAGTAAATTTCCACAATTTGACAGTGTTTTTCTGGCTATAAACGATTCACAGTTTTTAGCTGCCAAACCATTGTTATCGACATCGATAGTTCTCATGCAGCTAAAGAAAGCACCCGATAGTATTTACCGCTTGCAGCGATTTGTCTAAGCAACTCGGAATAAATTTTAAGATACATATGTATATACATATGTATGCATACTGTCGCTTTTCAACACAAAAATATTAGTTGGGATATTTTCTAATTATCACATTTTTCTATTAACTAATATAATACATTTCACTTGAACTATTTTGACATTTGACTTTAGCTAAATTACCAAACTAAAATAAATTTTCCACTACAAAAACAAGTGCAAGTAAACAATACTTATCCACTTCCCACTGCGGTCATATACACAAACACATTTGTATTATCTATTCCTATATTGCATTTCCCCTAATACAAGGGCTCATCAAATCAAGGCACTATATTCTACAACTAATGCACAAATTGTCATACATTACATACATACAAACATATATTCATTACGCACTGCTTGTCGATTTATAGAACGCTTGAGAGGACCCACTGCTGTTTGCCAATGCTTTAGTAGTATACGCCTATATATTTAGTACTTTATATTGCTACCGTTAAATTTAAAATTTCAAGGTCCTGATCCGGAATGTAATTTGAAGTGCGGCGACAATGGATTTTGCAATCATCATAAAATTTGCCAATGTAAAGCTGGCTACACAGGTCAATACTGTGAGGCGGCATTTTGTTTTCCCCAATGCCTAAACGGTGGTAACTGTACGGCTCCGTCGGTGTGCACTTGCCCCGATGGCTATCAGGGCACTCAATGCGAAGGAGGTAAGTTCAAATTTTTACTCGTAGTTATATTTGTATTAGAAACAACTTTTATACAGATAAGTATTTATAAATATATTACAACTATGACAGTTATTGCCAAATAAAAAATTTAAGACTAAACGCAAGACGCATTCATTAAAGGTGGTGGCACTAGACGAACAACAATATTATGTACGTTTGATTATCAAAGGAAAACTAGAAAGCAAGTAATGAAACCGCCTTGTTTCATTCTGGGCTGACATCGACATGGACACGGCGAAAAAAACAAATCAGCTGATTTGCCGATACCACCTTTAATAGATTCGCCTTGGACAAAGCTGAGTTTACTTAAACGAGTTTATTGACTCAGATACGCTTTGAAATAGCAATAGCAGTTTTACAACCGATTTTGATAACCTCGGTTAATGCTTTGTAAAACGGTGCCTGCTCGGCGCCGCAGTTGATTCCCGTGTCGTGATGCTCTTGCTCCTCGTCGCGGAACTTTGTTATTGTATCTAACAGTTCCTGCAAATAGTAAATGGAAAACCATTGAATATACAATTACTCTTTTATTAACCTATATTAAATCACCTTATCTGGTTTGGGGGACTCCATTATTTGTCGCAGCTGTTCATTGTAATGGTCCACAATAACCGTTTCCACAGCAACAGTGCACGCCATGGCTGCTTTCTCGCCCAACAATGCAGTGCCTAGAGCATTGAAACCCCAGTGAGGTTTTCATTCTTATAATATCACGTGGTTTTCTATTTCAATGTTTCACCTACCCGCACCCAGCGCAAAGCCGGCCACATTCCAAAACGGTACCATTATTGTGGGTCGCACTCTGTGCTCCTGTATAAGCTTTTCGAATTGCTTGCGATGCTCTTTTTCCTGTTCCCACATGTGTGCGATTGTCTTGCCCATGGGGCCATTACCCAAAACAGCCATTTGACCCGCATAGATGCGATCGGCACCCAATTCGCCAGCATGATCAACACGTATAATTTCATCTGTTAAGGGTGTAGGACGCTTTCGTAACGTGGTCGTGTTGGATTCAGGTTTCTGCGTGCTTCCGTGCTCGGTTGAAGCATTTTGTCTTTGCTGTCGCAGAATCGTACGGCACTGAATTAGTCGCCAACTGTTCGTGCTGCATTTATTCGGGAGTCGCAACATGATTGAATGCAATGTATGTGTTTTCAATTTTCCTAAGCAAGTAAGAAAATCAGAAGTGGATACTTTTAAATATCAACACCACTAACTATTTAATAGTTTAATAATAAAGGGTCTTTCACAATTGACGCTTAGATGGCAGTAGTGAATAATTTCTAGACGGTACCTTTTTTATGTCATCTTTGATATTTGTCAAGCTGACAGATGTACAATTTCACACAATAGAACAACACATTAAAATTAATGAAACTTATTATGAAAATGGTCGATCTTTAAGAACAACAAAACGAAAAGTTCGTGATTTTTTTGGTAGAAATAATCGTCCCAATGAATCGACAATTCAAAGGTTGGTGAAAAAATGTCAAGAAACTGGTTCTGTCGAGGATAGAAAAAGGACTGGCAGACCAAAAACTGGACGTTCTGAAGGGAATATTGCTGCTGTAGCGCTAAGTGTTGCTGAACAACCTTCAACATCGATATCTCGAGGTTAGGCGACGAATAATTAGGCCCTCATGAATCGACCATTTTGCGAATTTTACCAGTAGACGTGCTCATGGTGGACATTTAAACGATGCCATTTTTCACATATAATTTGAATAAAAATAGTGAAAATTGAAATAATCTAAATTTTTACATTTAAAACAACATCTGGACGCATCTTTTGCAAGACCCTTTATTATTGCTAATAAGATGTTATAATTTGTTCATTTGAATCAGGGAACGAAAATATTTATTATTATATTAAGTATGTCTCTTATCGAAACTTTGAAAAATTAATTTTATATAAGAAAAATTATTACATAAAAAATTAAATAATATAGTTGAATAAAAAATAAGTTCCTGGGTAAGAAACATAAATCGCAAACTAAATTTATTTGCAACGTATAAAAAAAGGAGAAAGATTTTTACTGCTGATAAAAAACAAAAAAATGATAAATAACAACAATAAAAAAAATCAAATAAATGATGAAAAAATAAAACTTAAATATATGCACACAGTCAAAGTCAAAAGAAAGTGTACAACAGATATTGATAAGTTTTGACTATTTTTAAAAAAATATACAATAGTTCTTACTACAACAAAAACCATACATCGGAAATTTTCGAACTTTGTATAAAATTTTTAAAATCTCGGCAAATTTTCATAAAAATCACACTAATCAGCTGGCTAATTCTTTTTTTGGTCGGAGTCTTGTGCCTTTTTCCATTTTTTTTTTTTTTTTTGAAAAAAAAAAAACACCCAACGCTTTTTGAACCACTTGAAACTTGCACTCTGGTATACCAAAATTCATTGATCTATAAAACTGCATACCCGAAATATTTCTAAAAACTCTCGAGTAAACAGTTTGAAAATTTGATGAAAATTAACCGAGTTTTTATAAAAAGTTTCGAACTTTGTAAACTTTGCATTGTATGATTCTTGTTGTAGTATGAATTATATAATTATAACAAAATAATTGAAATTACAAAATAAATAAATAAATAGTTAAAACTTCATATGTGGTGTGCACTTTCTTTTGACGCTCACAGTACGTATAATTAGCGCATACATCCCTCGATTTGTGGTGCACGTCTTGATTTATTGATTTTTTATGAGGGCTTTTTCATGGAAGAAATACACACGGAGGTTTACCATTCCCTGTCTAGGGGCCATTGTTATTAGAAGAAAACTTTAGTTGTTTAGTTGTTTCATGCCCTCTGTGGGTATCGAACCAGGACCTTACCGAATTTTAGTCACCCTCAAATCATTCTGCTATGGCGGCCGTAAATTAAAAAAAAGTTACTATAATGAATAAGACAAATAGAAATATTTTTATTTCTATTAAAGGAATCAAGCTCAAAAGAATCAAGCTAAAATTACGAGTAATAATAAAAATATTAGAAATCTAGAAAGATCCAGCATATAAAACAAGAGCTCTGATGACCCTGAATGATGTTGATTGTATGAAAGTTCGTATAGTAATATTTTACAATGTGATCCAAGGCGCATTCATTAAAGGTTATGGCATTAGACCGACAAGAAAGTTTTGTACATTGATAAGAAACATAGATAAGAAAAGGACGAACTGCGTGCAACAGCCGACATTCATTGGAAGCTAGAATCATACGACGATAGTGCGAATGGAATGACTTCCCCTTATTTAATTTTGTGCTGGCATCTGAATGTGCACGGCGGAAGAAAGAATATCAACGGGTCTACTGCTATCACCTTTAAGGGCTTATATACAGTTAGAAGGCCGAAAACAGCGAATTTTCCAGAATTTTTTTCTGAAAAAACTTTTAAATTTATTGATCTAAAAATTTGTACACTTTGATCTTTTAACTGTATTTTAAGACTTAGTACTAGTAAAAATATTTATTTGGAAAGGATCTACAGCTCTTCTCGAAAAAGACGTTTTGAGGTGACCCCTATATCTCTGAACTGGATCCTCGGAAATTGAAAAACCACACAGATTTCGTTAAAGTAATGTTAAATCTAGTAATTAATCGAAAGAATAAGCAAAATAAATTGTTTTTGACAAAATGGTGGTTTCTCAAAAAAAAAAAATCGATTTTTGACCAAAATTTCGGCCTTAAATTGCTTACAAAAAAATATTTATCGGTGAGAAAAAAATCTTCGATTAATTACTAAAACATATATTTAAGAAGCTCATGTTAAAATTTGAGACTAATTGGTTTAACCGTTTTCGAGTAATGTTGGTCAACGACTTAGGAAGCACCATTTGGAGAAAATCACGTTTAAAGTTTGAAAAGCACTTTACTTTACTCTGAAACGCCTTTTCAAATTTGCGTATATCTTCGAAAATGTTCACCGGAACAATATTAAATTTTCTGTGTGTATTCTTAAATATATGTACATTAAGAAAATAAAATAAAAAAATATAATAACTGTATATAACCCCTTAAAGGTTATGGCACTAGACAAACTATTGGAATGTCACGACAGAAGAAAATAAAAAAGAAAAGGACGAACTGCGTGGAACAGCAGGCATTCATTGGAAGCTAGAATCATACGACGATAGTGCGAATGGAATGGCCTTTCCTTATTTCAGAAAGAAAATCAACGGGTCTACTGAGAGAAAAACGCGTATAAAATTTGGGTATAACTTTGAAAATATCCACCGGAACGATAATACATTTTCTGTGTGTATTCTTAAATATATATACATTAGGAAAAAAAAAATTTTTTTTTGAAAATTTTAATTGTATATAACCCCTTAATAGATTCCCCTTGATGTGGTCAGACAATATTCTCTAAATGAAAATTTATTTCATTTATACAAATATACAAAAGTTAAATTGCTACTGTGACATATAGTATACAACAAATTATATGCATTCTAACCCTAAACAATTAACCCCAAAAGTAATTATTCTTATAAGGCAGCAATACAAATTATTAAATGATTTACTATATAACTCTGATCCATGAAAAAACTCAAAAACAAATAATTATTATTGATTGAAAAATGTTTGCTCAGAAAATATTTATTATATTAATTATGAATTTTTTTATACAATATTACTTATAATGATCACAACCCTCTTTTGTCTTTGGATTAAATTTTTTCAGGCATTTGCACCGAGAAATGCTTGAACGGCGGCAAGTGCATACAAAAGGACAAGTGTCAATGTTCCAAGGGATACTATGGCCTGCGCTGTGAATATTGTTAGTTTTCACTTGTTTGAATTTTTTTTTTTCTATTTTTATTTAAGCATATTTCTGCTATTTTCTACATCCATAGCTAAATGTGTGATTCCCTGCAAGAATGGTGGCCGCTGTATAGGCACCAACATATGTCGCTGCCCAAGTGGGCTGCTTGGAAATCATTGTGAAATCGGCCGCAGGCAGCGTTCCACGTGTAAGCGCCCTTGCAAGCATGGCGTCTGTATGCCGAATAAGACCTGCAAATGTGATCCCGGTTTTTATGGGCAATATTGCAATGCAAGTAAGTGTCAAAAACATCTCATGTGTACAATTTTTCTTACTCGAATCATCGCTTGTTTCTTCTTACAGGAATCAAAAAACATCGTCACCTTAATAGATAGGCACAACTAACGCTTTGGATGGATCTCCCTTAGCTCTTCTCTTTACTACTTTGTCGGATTATTTTTTATTGAAAATTTTGCTAGATCGATAGTTAGTTTGCTGTATAGTTTATTTTTTTAATCTATCGCTGACGTATACATAATTCAACTTCTTCTTTAATATGTATTGTATTGAAAGTATAATTAATACTAAATATTTGTATGCCTAGTAAAGGCGCATTAGAATCGTTTATTTCTAGAAATGTTGTGATAAACTTTTTGTTTAATTAATGTAACAAAATTTTACTTCAAGGAAGTCTGAAAATTTCTAATTTATAATTGGAAGTAAACATTTTTATAAAATAAAAATATGAAATTAAAATATCAATCTAATATATATTATAAAAAAATAATGTATGTACAGAGGCACTCACAATAATAGCATTGCGACATTTGCAAAGTTTTGGCTATTTATTTGCTTTTTGTTTAATTTTTTATAATTTTTCATAAAAATATTGTTTATGCTACAACAAAAACCACATATCTCAAAGTTTTAAACCTTGTACCAAGAAGCATTGAGCACGTAGTAGCAGTAGAGCAAAAACAAAATTTAAGCTTTTGCTTTACCTAAAAAAAAAATACTATTTTCTTGTAATTTCGTTGTAATTTTTTTTTTGTTGATAAAATTATCTCCTGTAGACCCATTTACCATCTACCAATATTAATGGCTTTTGATACCAAAATGATCAAAAATATCAATGGTGCGACTATCGGTGATCAAGCAGCTCTACCAAACGTATTACAGGGTCCGGCACGCGAAGAGTCTCCAACTTTAGACCACTCGCGCTACTGATGCACGGGCATCTGTTAGTTGGCTAGTTGACAGTTCAGAGTATTGTTTACAAGCGCGCGGAAGCATTTTACCGAGAGTAAGCGAAAAAAGAATATCAGAAATGGAACTCAAGCGTGATAGTGTGATTGCATTATACCTATTTGGCTGGAAAATCACAACCAACGATTGTTCGTGAGCTCGATCACCTTAAAGTAAATAAAGTTTTTGTTTATCGCACCATTACTCGTTACATTGATACGGGTAGCCTCGCGAAACGTCATCGAGGTGGTCATCAAAAGACTGAAATTTCACGTGAAATGGTTCAAAAAGTGAAGAAGCGACTTGAGCGAAATCCCCGATGAAGTGTCAATCAAATGGCGAAAGAACTGAAAATATCTGAGCGTAGCATTCGCCGCATCAGCAGCATACTGAAAAATTATCTCAAAATCAAGCCTTACAAGATCCAAAAGTCGTATGATTTCACACCAAAGTAGCAACAAGTCAGACTTTAGAGAGCGAAGGAGTTGACCGAAAGCGATCAATTTCCGCACATTGTGTTTTCTGATGAGAAAATTTTTCAAATTGAGCAGCACTCACCACAGGTAATGTTCCGAGCCGCTGTAACCGCAGATGGGCGCTCTACAATCGTTTTTATCGAGCCTGGCGTCAAGGTAAATGCGAAATATTATCGGAAAAGTATTCTGGAGGTTGCTTTGAAGCCGTGGGCAGACAAACATTTCGGTGGCAGACCATTTACGTTTCAGAAGGACTCGGCACCGTCTCACAAGATTCGAGTGAACCAAGAATTGCTAAAAAAACAACGTTCCAAACTTCATAACGTCCACACAATGGCTCTCCAATTCACAAGTCTCGAATCCGATAGATTATTCTCTTTGGGCCATTTTGGAGAGCAAGATCCGAAGTAAAAGACTCACCAGCCTCGAGGCGCTGAAAAAAGCCATTGTTTGCGAGTGGGCCAAAATACCTGCAAGTTACATTCGGGCAACTTGCGATTCGTTTCTGGACCGTCTCAAGGGATATTTTCAAGGCAAAAGGCGGTCATATAGAGCAAAAGTAAAATGATTCTTAATTTTGTATTATTTTTACACATTTTTGACTTTGAATTGAATAAAAGTAATTTTCCAAACTAAATGTATGGCCTTTTTAACTGGTTACACCTTGAGTGAAGAATCCTGTGAGTAAAATACGAGTACATTTCGTTTAATTTTCTATTTTCTTTTCTTTATTTAAATATTATTTATCTTAAACCTTATTCAAAAACAAATCAATTATCCATAACTTATGAGCGTTCCTTTTTCTGTACCACTGCTTTCGGTGCACAGCCCTCCATATACAGTCTTAAAGTCTCTTCGTCCATTTTCTCATTTTCCTTCGGTGGTTTATAGTCGGCGACATGATCAACTCGTATTGTTCGGCCAAGTACTTTAATGCCATTTAAATTGTCGACTGCCAAAATAGTCGAACGCTGATCTTCGTAACACAGAAAGCAGAATCCTTTCGATTTCCCACTACTTTTATCTCGTATCAAGTTGATGTTAACTATTTCGCCATATTGGGAAAATACACAGATGATATCGCCTTCCGTGAGAGTGTACGGCAGGCCGCCAACGAATATCCAAGCAGAATCCTTATACATGTCATGCCATGATTTCTTGCCGCCTTTCAAATCAGTTGCACTGAGTTTGAGAACATTTTTTATATTTGTCATAGTATTCATGTTGATAAGAATGTTAATACATTTATATAATCCTGCGGAAAGCGTTGTAGAAATAAGGGAATTCCAATATTAAAGTTGATTTTTCATTTGTATTCTAATTTACTTTTAATCAGAAGTACAAGCAAATATTTTTATCTTTCGATTAAAATTATTAAGGGTAATGGTTTTTAAGTTAAGTGTTAAATAATAGAAATAATATAAAATATTTTGCTCATCGCTTTCATGGAACTTCGGATTTTATGAGATTTTTCAAAAAACTTCCCAAAATAAATCCAGTGTGTGAAGGGAGAGGCACTAATTAGTATTAAGCTTATGAATGACACCGTCATATTACAGCTATTTTTCGTGACGACCATTCGACAGCTTCTGAGATCTATGCGCAATGGGCGTATGCAGCAACGAATGACGGAAAAAATATATAAGTGCGGTCACACATCGGCAGGCAATGGGAAGCCTTCGAGTTGTTTTCTGACACTCCCATCAACTCATGCCTAGAAATAGTTTCAATATTTGTTAAAACTATTAATATACATACAAATCACGAAGTCTTCACAGCCACATATTCAATTAATAAACAACCAAGAGAGAAGTTCTTAAGCACCGTTTTTCTAAACACAATTCCCAATCATCATCCTTCCTCTTACCACCTTTGCCTATTCTTGCGGGTTTGCTCTTCCCTGTCTAAGTGAACCGTCTAACCTAACTTAACCTATTTGTCAGAATGCACTAAGGCAACCAAATACACACTGTCCCAAATAAGTTTTGGGGATTATAGTGCGATAAGCATATATGGATATATCAAACATATGTATATGAAAAGGCCTCGTACGATACTAAACATCTCCTTACATGTGAACTCAAACCAATTCATCGTACACTGCTTTACCTAAGGTTCGACCTCGTCGAGCCAGCTCGTTTCACAGACCTTCTGTTAGATATATTCAATTACATGCGCGAATTGACATTCCAAGCGAAAGTCAGGTGAGGCTCAAGGCTTTGTCATTTTGTGAGATTAAGTCCTCACTGATCCTCGAGCGTATCGAGAAACAGAATCTGTTAGGAGCGCACAATCGAATCCGGCTAATTTTGGCCCCAGGACACAGGGGTATAACTTAGAACGAAATAGCGGACGCATTGACAAGAGAGGCTGCGGTCTCGTTATTAATGGGAACTCTTCCTTGCTATGGGCAGCACACTATCAGGGAGAAGCTTAGGAATGAAGAACAAAGGCTAAGGGAGGTTAGCTGGCACCAAACTATAGGGCTACACCAGGCGAAATACTTAATATGACTTGAATGAACACAATTAGTGTGACACCAACCGACGCAACCAAAACAACAACAGGAAATAGAGTTCATGTATTGATCGAACACACCAGTCTCCTTTCGAGTCGTGGAGCAGAGTTCTATTGCGAACTCTTTGACTTAACGATCCTCATAATTTTACAAAGAATTTTTAATGAATTACTCTATATGATATGCATATATATCAGTTAAAATGTCCAATAAATACCTATATGCCAATAAATACTACTTAACCTTCTCCAAATGCTTTTGTCTTTCTTTCTCGACAAGATCTTTGCAACGAATGCGCTCCACATCGAATATTAAAGTGCTGGAAGGTTCGACGACACGGCCAGCTATGGATCGGAACGCGGGCGTTTGTAAAATATATATTTTTTCAATTTTTTATTACGAGTCTTTTTCATTTCCTAGATATGGCCTTTGAGCTGATGGGCTAATATAAACAAAAAATTTAACAATTATCTTCTCTTTATATGCTACATTGGTACCAAGGATGAGAGATCATCTCGTATCGCATTGGCATTATATCAGAAAAGATTCTAATTTTAGTCGAGAGGCCTGAATTCGTAGGTGCATACACCGTACCAAATCTGAGTAAGATGCTCACTACCACAGTGACATTTTTTTCTACTCGCACAGTAATTTTTAATTCTTCGTCATAATTGGGCAATAGAACATTATTTTTGTAATAACATCATATCGCTCTCCACAAATGTTTGAGGAATGTCGCTGGATTGAGCCTTAGTCAGGTATCGTCGTATGTCGTTTCGGTAGAGTAGACCCGACTCTTCGAAGGGCAGGTAATAAGACATCGAGCAGTTTTCTTGCCCATCTACTGCTATTGAGCATTAATGAGATTACATCCATTACAATGGTCGGGCATATTTTTGTAGACAAGCAGCAAAACTTTTAACTATGCCAGCAACAATGCTACAACAACAACCACGCAAGTACTATCTCGGTGGAGACCACTTAGGTAATTATCTAGTATAAAACACGAGTGCCAAATTTTATTTAAAATAAATGGTAGATTCACCGATTCCAATGCACCTCCTTTGCAGTTGTTATAGTTGTTGCAGCATCATAAACATTCCCCATACAATTACGGGGAAAATTGCTGGAGTGACAGGTCTCAGCCGGATATAAATCCGGGTCGTTCCGGTAACGTAAAACCAAGTGCCGTGGGAACGCCTCCTTGCAGTTGTTTGCGTTGCCGGAGATACTGAGATTTCAACTAAATCAAGAATGGTAATTCCTGCTACTTATCGCAATATTGTCTTAAGATACAACAACAGTTTTCGTATGTATTTTGTATGCATTCGCCAGACATTTCTGCTGAAGGGGCCGTCTTAGCGGGGTATAAATCCGGATCGTCCGCATAAGGTAGTACCAAATGTCTCTTCTCCTTATGCAAGTCTATGTCTGTATATATATAACACTGTAATAATTCAAACAATAAGTGCACCACTTACCCTCACTTTTATTCAAACTTCTGTGCGAATAATATTATTTACACAACAAAATTCCGACAAAAATAAACTTGTGAACGCAACTCCCAAAATCAGATGGGTTATCTATACAGCTGGTTTATCTGGCTTAAAAAAATATTGGCAGGTTTGCTTCAAACATGCCAAAAGTAAACAGAAGCGATGCCACTCTTTCGGAATAAATTGTTGTGCTTCAATTTTGAGATAAATTCTCAGATGGCATACAAGGGATAAATTTATTCCATGGTTTTTTCTAACAGAATAAAAATTCCCCATAAAGCCAGTTATTGGCCAAATATTCATTCGGGTGCCTGCGGTTACGAACAACTGAATCTCTGTAGCTTCTACCTATTCAATGAACTATAATGTGTACTTCGACACATATTGGAATCTACAAAAGATATTCGATGTAAATCGGTAGAAGAAATGAAAAAAGACCAATTTATGTTTTTGTTTTGACATCTCATTCGTTCGCTATTGTTGCCAGTCGGTTAACGAAACTTCACTGTTCGCAACCAAATATTCATTTTTATATGTAAACTTTTAGATATACAAATAAATCACAGTACAGAAAAAATAGTAATACTTTACAATATATTAAAATATTTTTTTATATAAAGAAACAAATTTTCACGATATTCTTTAAATGTGTAGTTGCTCTAAAGAAACCAGCTTTTTACAGCTTTTTTGTATTTTTTGTTCGGTGCTACCAGAGAACATTGATTTCATGTATACATCAATGTTCTCTGCTGCAACTATCAAATAGAAAATGTTTTGAGATTACTTGTGGTATTTTAAATTCATATACAGCAGAACGAAGCAAGGAAAAAATTACAACTAAATATTCGACACTAAATTTGCAATTTGAAATCTACCAAGCTTTGAAATCATTTCTACAATCTTTTTGCATGTATCTGACACTTGTCTCGGTAACAAAAAAACAAAAACAAAAACAAACATTTCTGGCTTAAAACAAAATAAAAGAATCACGTTAAAAGGGTAAAAGAAAAGTCAGCTGACCAAATTGCAACAAAAGTATACAAAACTATTCCAGCAGGACGAAAGCAATTTAATCTAAAAACAAACTACCGAAGCATACAAAATGACACCCAAAAATATTGATGATCCAGTGGACGGCAATTCCTCCGCAAATGCAGGAGAATCTGATCTGCGAGGTGAGTATAAATCATAATCAACAATAAATCGCCACTTAAAAACTTCCATTTACCATTTCCAGAAGTGCAAGATGTTAACGAAAGCCTAGATGAGCTCACTAAAGTTTTGGACTTTTTCGAACAACGTACCGACGATATGATTGCCCAGCTTAAAGTACTACTTGATTCCAATCGAGAAATACGCCAACAAATAGCTCAAGATAAAGAAAAGGAGACTACCGCCTCTTTGGCAGCAGTGAGCATTAGCTGTAAAGCTGAAGACGCTGATGCAATTGAGAACACCGATGGTTAAGTGCGTTGAACGTTTATGCACGGGAAATGTGCATACAAAAGTATTATAGGCCGTGAAATCTTCGTTAACATTTGCTTGCTTTGGTTTAATTAATTAGCTTAAATACATGTATTCGTGTGAGAATAAATAAAAAAAACTGTATGCAAGAAAAGTTATTTTTTCTTAATATTATAGTTATTTTTTCGTTAATAATTGTTTTGTTGATACTTCGAACAATTGTTTATTCACGAGCTTTAAATGTTGGACTTCCGCACGTAGCCTCTCAATTTCCTTCGCCGCCTCCGCGCCTAAAGTGTGACCATTTGTTTCACCGCTAGGCGCTAACGCAGTGGCAGTAGAAGTGCTTGCCTCTCCATAAAAATCAAATGGATATTTCGGCATAGGCCACCACTCGTAATCTGTATTCGCATTTTCTTTAGTTATTGAAACTTCAATGACCTCATCATCACTTGCTTCCGGTGCATCAAGCATGCGTCGCAGATTTCCAGCGAATTTTCTCGGTGGCTTATTTTCAGGTTTGAATATATCTGGATTTGTCAGTCGCAGTTTTAAATTCGTCACTGGACCCTTATGTTGCATAGTTTTTATAAGCTGCCGACTGGCAATATCCCAAATGCATACTTGTTCGTCCTGTCCACCAGAGACCAGTGTCTTGCCGTCGATCGATAATGCTAAACAAGTAACTGCGCAGCCCTCTTTATGTCCCTTAAAAAGATTGGAGTGTTGTTTTTCAATGTGCAATTCCTGAAAAAAAAACAATTTCTAAATTTTTACTGAAATATTATCGTGCGCTGTTTGTATTACCTTAGATTTTGCCGCGGCATCCATATGAAATTCATAAATATTACCTTCGCCCGTGCCCACGAACACAGTGGTTTCTAAAGTATTTGCTACTACACTGTGTAACGCTTCTGCAAAGACTACATTTAAAAGTAGTGCACCGATAAATAGGTCATATATTTTGCAGGTGCGGTCTAGTGATACAGTTATCATAAATGCACGTGTGCCGCCAAAACCTATATGCACATCCGTTACAGGAAGACCATGATCGGTGAATGTGTATACTGGTGTTTGATTGTCGTCATCCCGGGCGCACACAGTCGTCAAATTCCACACCAATACACTACCGTCTTGACCAGCGGTTGCAAAATGTGAGTCGTCGTCGAAACGAATACAGTTAATGGGTTGGAAATGCTTTGAAATGGTATTCAACATTTTGCCAGACGACAAGTGCCAAATATAAATATTTTCCTGAATAGCTGCCACAAGATAGAGATTATCTGGAGAAAGTGCCACTGCGTTGGCGCGACCAGGCAAAACGAACCGTACATGCGTCACTTGCTTTTGTGAATTAATAGGCCAAACGTGTAGAAGAGGTTTGGTGCTGTTTGCAGCCATGATGTAGTGGTGACTGAGTAAAGAAATGGAGCGCTGTTGCACGACACCTCCAGCCTTATAAACCATTAGATTGGTTCCGGTTTTGTAATCCCATGCAGTAATGGACGCCTGCGACTCATTGGAATCACTAGTGAAAAGCACTTCTATCAGTTCCGCCATCTCCAATATTTTTTCTGCTTAAAACTACAAATGTTGATATTTATTAAAACTCGTCTTTTCCGTTTCTATTTACACGTGGTTTTGTTTACGTTTTGGGTAAGAGATGTCAAAAATTGACACACCGCTAATTGTAAGCTGACGGCGAAGAAACGTGCTGAACAACTTTTGTTTATGAAGCTATTATTGTAAGAACACTGCTTGGATTTTGCAACGTAAATAAGAAAATCAAGAGATGGTACAAGAACCAGAAAGTGGTTGTATATCTTTGCCACAGAAGCGGTATTACCGACAAAGAGCACATTCAAACCCTATTGCAGACCATTGTTTTGACTAGTAAGATTATTTTTAATTATACCTACAGGAATATAAAAACAATGCTAACTCTATATTCTTTCATTACTTTTTCATAGCCCAGCTCATCCGAATGATGTTAATTGGAAAGAATTGTATCCAAACGTAGCGAACAATCAATATGTAGAATTCGCGGACATTGGCTGCGGTTATGGTGGGTTTCTTGTCACTCTTGGAGAAATGTATCCTGATCGGCTAGCGATAGGACTGGAAATTCGAGTTAAAGTTTCAGACTATGTCATGGATCGCATCAAAGCACTGCGTACTCTCCATGCGGGGAAATATAACAACATTGCCTGCTTACGTACAAATGCCATGAAATATTTACCCAACTACTTCCGCAAGGCGCAGTTAGACAAAATGTTTTTCCTGTATCCAGATCCACATTTCAAGCGCGCCAAGCACAAGTGGCGCATCATAAACCAGGCTCTACTCTCAGAATACGCGTATGTATTACGAAAGGGTGGACTTGTTTACACAATGACGGATGTTGAAGATCTTCATAAATGGATTGTACAGCACATGTTACAACACCCTCTGTACGAGCGGCTAACAAATGATGAAGAGGTGAACTCAGAAATCAGTTAATGTAAATTACTGTATTTTTATTTTTTATTGAATTTTTCTAGAACGCCGATCCAATTACACCAAAATTGTATCAGAGCAGCGAAGAAGGTGCTAAGGTTGTGCGTAATAAAGGTGCCCATTTTTTGGCAATTTTTAGACGAATTTAGGATTCTATTAAATATTTTCCAATTAAAAAACACATTTCAACTATTTTGACTTTTAATTCATACTATATAATAAACTTATCTTATTTTTGTTCATTTTGATAACCAACGCCATCACAACATAAAATAATATGTCCACTAGTACCCACTTCTTCAGTGTAGAACTTGGCTCCACTCATTAGCTCCGCCACATGTATCGCTGTACGCGTGTGTTGAGTAAGCGCAGTTGTACGGATTTTTGAAGTACCAGATGCCAGCGCCATGAATATAACAAGTTGGTCCTGCACATGGCAATCTACACATACACCATCTCTTAAGTAACTCGCCAATTCTTCACCTGCTGTCTTGCCCAAAGCAAAACCATCCACTTGCCGCTCACCCAGCGCAGATGACCCAAGTGTACATCCTTCCGTGGTAACAGCCTTCAATATAACACCAGAACCATTATCACGTGCTACTTCTGAACTTTCCTTGTAAGACTCCAATTGTGGCTGGATGGGGCAAACACTATTCAGTACTTTCTCTGCAGCGTTTTTCATATCCTCTGCTACACGCAGTGGTAACTTGCCTGCCACAAAACACCACCCACATACTTCATTTACAGTTCCGAATTGCGTTAAGTTAACCGCCTTTATGTTGCGTACAGATGGAATTACTACTTTGCAATGCCCACCGCCGCGCGGATAATAACCACGCCGAAGGAGATCGAAATCAAACGAAACTCCAAACAGCTCCAAATTTGGACGTAATACTTCGGTCATACTATCCACTTGTGGCGCCATGCCTACATTTGTGCCCCCTATTAGCTCTAATTCGGAAGTGTTGCGACCAAATATCAAGACTGGCAATGCAGCTTGCAGTACTAGAGCCACAGAAGCAGCAGTTCGTGTATCCACCGTGTATTGCCCCGACTTGATAGCTCCTGGATGGAATTCAACTGCGGTTGACTTCATATGGTTACCATTAACCCGAGCTCCAGTGATATTTTGCAAAAGATTCAAACCAAATAAATGTTGATTCGAAAGACCTGGATTAGGTCGGTTGGCACGTATGTTTACAACTCGTATAGCCCGATGAAGAATACAGCTCAAGCTGAGCGCATTACGCAGAATTTGTCCACCTCCTTCCAAGTAGCTACCATCTATTTCAAGAACTTGCGACATAATTTGGGTATAAACTGACTTTTTACTGCGGACGTATATATTTTGCTCCTAATTGTCCTTAGCCGGCGAAGTTGATGCGATCAGCTGTTCCTTGTTTTTGTTTTTGTTTTTCTTTCAAACAAAATTTTGCCATCAGTGTTGTCGGGCTAGTAAAGTTGTAACATAAAGACTTATGCCAAGTATACATACATACACCACTCTGAAAATACAATTTAAAAATGTTTCGCTGTGTGTTTGAATAGCTGAGATATTTTTGGCCGAGATATGTCCCCGAATAAAGAGATAAAGAACCCAGTTAGTGAAGGCATCGGCCGTCATCATTTAATATATTAATATTAAAAAGACCTTCACGAACATCAAATAATGCCTTTCGTGCGCTTCTGATACCTGATTTGCTATTTGCAATTTATAGTCAGCAACGATAAATTGGAAAACTTAACAACAAAAGCAGTGGGTATATAAAACATATTAATTTAATTATCGCTCATGTGCTGGAAACCACTCGGTTTAATTCCGAAATCGAAATTACAATTCGCACAAATTAGTTTGAGATGTGATAAAATCAAGGCGAATTTATTATAGGTGACAGCAATCACATATAAGTAAAACCCTACATGTATTTGTTGTTGCGTTTGGTCCAAGCATCACGTCAACGTACAATCGCAAATGTAAACATACGAATGCAAGAATGATAGAAAGAAGATTGCGGCCATCAGAGCGTACGTGACGTCACGTTTGCTGAGTTGTGCAGTATTGCCAACCATTTGCTCTTCGCAATAAATTTAGTGCTTTTTTATACCGAAAATGCGAAAATTTTGAAGTTTCGTGTTTGTTTCGTTTTTTTTAATTTAAAGCTACCGAAACTTAAGGTTAAAAAACAAACTATATTATTAAACAAAAAAAGGTTAAAAAAGGTCACTCTGAGAAGATTTTAGTGCTAATGAAAATTTTTTTACTCTTATAAAATTTGATAATTTGAAAGTGCAAATTTAATTTTTGGCTCCATTTAAGGTTCTGCAAAAATATTAAATGCCTCTCTCTCAACTCTTCTTAAGATTGAAAACCTTTTTACACATTTTAAAAAGCCTTTGAATTTATTGAATGCGAATTAAAACCATAGAGGTGTAATCGTTTCTTCCGGTCATCAATCCTTAGTGAGACATAGGACATTAAGAGTTATATTCATTGTAAAAATAAACAACAAAATACCATCTTGCGGAAGGATGATTGTAACGATTCTTCGAAATGATTCATTCACATATTGCACTATATAGGACGAGGGTGTCTTAAATTTTAAAAGAAATGTTAAATATTTTAGATCAGCCCGTTCTGAAGTCCAAAGTGAGTCAAAGTTTGGAAAGACGCAATATTGAAATTATCAGCCTAATTTGTATTTCTCCAAAAAAGTGACAATTTCATGCGAGTTGCAGCACAATCCCAAGAATGATAGAATATACCGTGGCACATTCCCGTGTGTAATCTTAAAGAAACATGGAAATTATATTGAATTAGGTATTAAAAACCCAAAAATAATATTGTAAAACGGGCTGTTTCAACTGAATAAGAGGGCAATAGTGTCTTAACTCAAGGAACCAAAATGTTGTTGTTGTTGTTGTTGTAGCAGCATAAACATTTACATACATACGGGGAATGCTGCTGGAGTGACAGTCCTTGGCCGGATATAAATACGGGTCGTTTCAGTAACGTAGAACCGACTGTCGTGGAAACGGAACCAAAATGTCGAGGAAAACGGTTTCAAAGTTTTCATGCCTCTCTAAGCAAAAGCAAAGCCATGTTTTCATCTAATGGGAAACTTAATATATATCGCCACGAATTTCTGATAATATTTGCTATCATTTCTGCACTCTTATCTAAAAAACAAAGTTTTTGAATGAAGGCACTACGAAGTAAATAAGCGATACTTTGATTGTGTCTGGGTCGTTTCTGAATAAGTAGAAGTTTAACCTGCTGCAATATCCAGAATCTAAATAATTCTGCCAAAATAACGCAGATCTCGCGGGGCAGCTAAAGTTATTGTTATTGTTGTAGCAGCATAAATATTCCCCGTGCATATACGAGGAATGCTGCTGAAGTGACAGTCCTTGGCCGGATATAAATCCGGGTCGTTCCGATTAAGTAGAACCGACTGTCGTGGGAACGAGCTTAAGTTATTCTTCTGCGATGGTAGTGGTTGAACTCCAATAACGACATTCGGAGACCCAGAGGTTATAAAGGTGGTATGTCGTAAATACATTTTTATTTTTAATTGTAGAAGCTTGATTCTTCTCGGGAAAGAGTCACATTTCGGGGAATAAGAGACTGGTGGAGTTGGTCAAGTTGCTCCTGCTGAGCGTACCGCTGTTGTTGTTGTAGCCTGATTGTTGAAAACAGCTGGATTACATGCGATGAGAGGAGTTATGCTACACTGGTGAGCTCCGGGGAACAGCAGTTTCAGTTTTGGAAGCTGAAGATGCCTGTTGGCAATGGGCTACATACTGTGTAGTCTACTCCCGATGAATTCTAAGACCTAGAGAATGATGTAGACATTGCTGAAAAAACACTTGCTCTGGCAATACAAAAATTTGTGAAATATAACGAAAAGAAAATGTTAAAAAAAGTGCGTGTAGCGGAGTACACAAAACAGAAGTGAAACTTTTAAGGCAGACAAAGAAAGAGGGAGAGGCCCGAGAAAGAATGAGAGAGAGAGAAAGAATATATATTTAAATAAATTCACAACATTTGCAGGGAATACAAATAGACAAAATTTACAAAAACGGAGAAGTGTCGGCCGGTGTGGGTAAACGCCGGACACAAACCGTGGCAACAACGCGCACTACTCCGAGCGTTTATCACACGCACAAACGCAGTATTTCCAGAGCCGCAGCAACGGCACAAATTACTGCAAAGCAATACCTATAAATCAGACGCCGAAATGGATAACACTTTATAGTACGCACAAGCACTAGCCAGGAAACGGAAATAAGCGCCAAAAAGTAGGCACCAAAAAACAAAACACCAAAAAAATTGTGACCAAAAAACGGCCGAAACAGTAGGCACTAAGGAAATTTAACGCCAAAAAGTAGGCACCAAAAATATATTTCCTACAAGTTTGTACCAACAAACAAGCGCCAAAAAGTAGGCAGTGTTATTTCACACTAGAAATTAGCAACCACAAGGAAAAACTCAGGGAAAACAGCCTAAAGTGTATCTAAGATATATATAAGGTATAGCTCTCTCCCTCCTTTTCCTCTACGTTATATCTTTCTTCTCTCTCCAGGAACGAAAATGCGCAAAATGTTGCATGGCCTTGAAATTTTACTCTCCATCGCTCGTCCATCGACGCCTAAGAAGTTTCACTTCAAAAAATACAATAACTAGTAAAAGAGAGGAATATCTGATGCGGATCCAATGCGCATTTATTAATAGATTCGCATTGATTCCAAGCATATTTTATTTTTGAATGCAACATATGAAAACATTTACTAAGATTACTATTATTCACACAAATGTAGATTCAATAAAATTATAATTAGAACGTGTGTGGTCAACCAACGAGGTATTTGACTCTCAAAATCAAATTACCTTTTACGATCACGAGAGCGTTCGTGGTCACTTGAACGATGCTTATGGCCACCGCGATGAGTTGAGCCGCGATTCGAATAACCGTGATGGTGTTTGCTCGAATAGCCGTGGTGATGTTTGCTTGACTCTTTGTACTCCTGATACTTGTCCCGTTCACGGTATTTATCACTGCTACTCATACGTTCCTTGCTAGAGTAATAATCATTTCGATCATGCTCTCTTGATGATTTCCTGAAAACAGAGAGGATAAACAAAAAAAGTTCAAATCAAGTCATTAATTTGAAATTCATACCTTTTGCGATGTTTTGCGTGTGGCGAACTTGAAGGCGAACGTGAGTAGTGCCTGGATTTTTTCTTATTTTTAGTTACTGGGGGAGTACGCGATCGACTGCGAGAACGGTGCGATTTTTTGTTGCGTGTTTTGTATTCGACTGTCCCAGTGGAAGCGGAACGCGATCGACTTCGTGAACGCGATGCAAATTTTGGTGAGCGTGAACCTCGTGAACGAGATCGCGAGCGTGAACGCGAGTCTTTATTTGGTGACTTATTTTCTGTAGGTAGCGGTAAAGGAATTGTACGTTGTATAAAGCCCCCCCATGCGTTATGTGAACCATTGTTGCGATCTACGGTGGTAACTGCTGGTGGCGTATTTTGCTCCTTGTTTTTGTTGCGCGACTCCATATAACGTTTCTTTAATTCCTCCACAGCAGCGTCTAATTTCTCTACATTTGGCTGAAAAAGTTTTCCTATGATTTGCTGTTTTATTTTAAATTTAAACTAATTTCTTACCTTATTTCGCATGTACAATTCCGTAATACGGTAGCATATATCAACTATGGCGTCCTCGCTTACTTGAAATATACCGAACCACGGAGGATTATTTGGTAGAGGAATTCCCAGTTTTCGTGCACTCAAATATATGCATGCGCAAGCAATAGTCTCAGGTTGATAGCGCATAAAAACGTCTGTGCGCAGAGAGTCATTCATGAAATTCCACGACATTTGCATAAGTTTTTCGTTCTTTTCATATTTCATCACTTGCAAGTACATAACAATTAATTTATGCGGGTGTTTTATATGCACACAAAAACCTAGTTCTTTAAGTACACGGCGCTCCGCTTTTATAACTTGTGTCTTCAGATTTGTATACGTCTGATCTAAAATCATTGGTGTTATGTCTCTGAAAAATGAAATAATTCATGATTTAAAGTAATTAATAGTTACTTCAATTTAACTTACTTTTGCGCGCGCACTTGTTTGATGTGATGAAAAACGTTGATTACATCGCGAATGCGTCGTGGGGCTTCTTCAATTTTCGACGCCAAACAAACGCAACTCATGGCCACAGTTTCCATATTATAACGCACGAAACTTTTCGAATAAAAAAAACGCTGAAATATCACTTGTCCCGTAGCCATTGCAACCTGTGGCAATTTAAGCAATATGCCAGCGGTTTGTATTAGCTCGCATCCAAGTATCCGTAAATCTTTCTCTGTCTCCGGATCCAAACCGTCCACATGTGATGGTGTTGCGTTAATCTTTGCCTCCGATATAAGACTATTTTCCAACGTTAGCACAATTTTGTTAAAGAGTCGTGGATATGCTGGTTTTGCAGCCGTCTGTGATTCTACTCCTCCTGTGGTAGAGACTCCAGCTCCAGTGGAGCCACCAGATACCGACGAAACTGTGTTAACCAAGGTAGACGATGAAGCTGTGCTTGTCATCTTGACGATTGTTGATTTTGTTTGATGATACACTTCGACAACTACCATTTGAATTGATTTTTAATAATAACTGAAAATTAAGTAGAAAACTGATATGCGAACTTTAAAGTAATTAACTTTAAGAAAATCCCACGATAGAAATTTACTAAACAACTTAAAATTGGAAATAAAAATGACAGTTTTGATAAAATTTGAGCGAGCAGGGTTTTTGTTGTAGCAGTTTGGCACAGGGTGTACAGGGTTGCTTTTATTTATTTACCTTTGATGAGTAAAAAATACACTAATTCTTAAGGACGTTCACATATGCATTAATTACTAATAAATCCACGAAATTAATCTACCCGTTCACATATGGCAGACTACCTGCAAAATTCAGCTACCAATGCTGTTGTGAAAGGTTTTTCTTCATAGAAATTATTTTGGTTAAATACTTCGGTGTTTTTGGTTTCTTTAATTATTATTAATGATATGAAGAAAATACAAGGAGCAGGAATAGTCAATTTAATTGCGCAATTGACTGCTAATAATAAACAGCTGTAGGAAATTCGTAAGCGACGTTTACTAAGGTTGCAAAAAATGGTGGCAGCAATGCGCATGGGATATTCTATATTACATTTCTAATACGTAATAAGAGCACAAAACGTTTATGGACACACTTTTTTTTCTGTAATATGAATCAAATTGGCTGGGCTAATGAAAAATCAGGAAAAAGCCCGAAAAACCCATTCTTGTATTAATTAAATAAATTTTAATTTTTGATAACAAAAGCGAATGGATATGATTGGCTAGACAGACGGGACGTAAATCGGGATTACCGATTAAAATTGTAATGTACCAGGCAATTGTTACGCGAATTAATAAACAGCTGATTTGTTTATTGTATAGTTTTGTTGGTAAAAGATTGATCGCAGATTAAACGATTCTTTCTGTTAGCCATCTAAAATTGGAAAAAGGCGTTTTTAAACTAAAAAAAAGTGAAAGTGCTATTAAATACTTGCTCCACGTTTCCACGATACCGAAACAACCCGGTTTTATATGCGGCCAAGGACTGTCACCCCAGCAGCATTCCCCGTATGTAAGTATGGGGAATGTTTATGCTGTTACAACAACTTGCTCCCGTGTGCTAATAATATTGTTCCAGAATTTTAATGCAGCAATGACTGTTTCAGTCTTTCTTGTTCTTTTCTTAAAAAGTTTCATTATTTTTCATTCACAATAGATATTAACTGTCATTGTTGGCTAATCCACTTAAATTATAAAAACTTAGTCTACTAGTCAGTCTGCATGGTTGCTCTTAATTCCTGAGATAATATCGCATTAAGTCTCGATTAACGCCATCGTGTGTTTAGGCTAATAGGAGAAAAAGTAAAAATAGTTTCGCTCACAAACGGATCGTTTCTGGGTACAATATTTTTGCTAAAACATTTAAGAAATGCTTGGATTTAAGTTCTAGAACAATTGCAATCAGCAAAGGCGTATATTTTTCATATAATTGCTGCATTTCTGTATTGCTTAACTTGTTACGTTTTTTTTGCACCTGTTAAAAATTTCCAGCGCAGTGTAATATAAAATTTTCTCAGAATAATAAAAAGTTTTTACGCCATACATCTTTTCTGATTGGCACAGATCCTCAGTTTAAAAATTCACAGCTAAATTGGCACTGCAAAACTGTCAGGGTTGCACTTTGATTCCCCACAGTTGAACTTACACTGTTTTTTATCGCCTAGTTTTTCGACTAAATTTATACTTAATTTAATCTACATTTAGTTCCACAAAAATGGGCTAACGTGGTAGTCAACTGACGCGTTCCATTCCATTTTATTACGATTGAAAGGCTCTCTGTAACCAAATGAAATTAAATGTTGCCTTAAGGTGGGGATATTTACATATTTATTAATATTAAAATTTTTGTATACAAATTTTAGTTTTCATGCGATAACAATTTTTTGATTCGATTTCACAAATTCATGTTTCTCACTGTTTCCCATTTTGTTGATTAATGTTTAGAGAAACGCGTTTTCTCGACCAATCGAGCAATTTAAATTGAATTGACAATTTACAAGTAGATACAATCCGTTCTGTTCGTTTTGATTTTCGTAATAGGTTTGTCAGAATAGACTCTTGTAATTGGTAGCACTGGCAAGCGAAGGCATACACAAACAAATATTCGGCCATTTTTTAAATTGTTGTATATGTGTGTGTATAATTTAAGAAATATCCCTGCAAACCAACGTTGACCAGTTTTTCCAATTTTACCACCACATTCATTCAGTTTTTTTCAATAATACCCACACAATCACATTTAATTCTGTTGTCATTTTTGATGGGTTATACATATATTTATCTCATAATTTTCGTGAATACTTATTAAAATTGACTATAGTGAGTGCGAAAGTGACAGCAAAAATCAAGTTGCAAATGTCATAATGGCATCCGCGAAAATAGAAATAAAAAAAGAATCGCGTTTAATTCGGTGAAAATCTGCGAGCGAAAAGGTAAGTTGAACAATTTTTATTAAATTTTCTAATTATATACATATATATTTAAACTAATAAAATGTATTTTTATTTTCAGAAAAACATATTTCACACCGCAATAAATAAAAAGCAAGAAAAGAAGAAAACAATAAGGCAAAAATCGGGCATCTTTCTTTTGGTAAGTTTGCTTAACGTGAAAAAATTCTTTTTCGCTTATAAAATGTGCAATAGTATGACCAGTGCCGGTGGTCATAGCTTTTCCATCCATACATACACTGCGCAGTGTGTTTTTGTAAGAAATAAGGGCTGAAAAGCAATTTGTTGCCCATACAGGATCAGTGCGGGGATCCTAACCTCAAATACATATGTGTTCTCATAGCTATGGGCAACAAATCTTTTCAATATGTCTAAATACAATTATTTAACTCCCTATTTTAATATTCCCTTAGTCCGCTGCGTAGTGTATATGAATTAAATATGCAATATATGTATGTACATATATACTGCGAAGTAAAATTCTTATGCATGTACATACATACTTTGCATTCCATACATTGTATGTAAATATGCACGGTTGGTGCATGAAATATGTATAAAACCTCTATTTTAACCTTTTCCATTTTGTATTAATAACATCTTTTTTATACTATATAGAATCTATTTTATACTATGTAGAATCTATGTCAGGGCTAGGTATTTTTATAGGTGAAATATTAAGTAATGTAATCCTAATTAGTCGTAGTGATATAAGTTATAAATATTTTTGTATAAATGATAGAAATAAGCTTATTTTTGTCCCCATTCTACATAATTTATTTCGTTCTTTTTTTTAAGTACAATGGAGGACATTTTTTTTCGGAAAGCGAAATGCTCTCTCCACCACGCTCGGGCCCCCCTATTTTTACAGGTATAAATATAAAAATATATTAACAGAATTGTAAATACTTATATTCATACTTAAAACTAATTCCATTTTAGGGTCTGCCGTGCAGCGTAGCGGGTGGCTGTATCGCAGCCCTACGAAAGGCGTACAGCAGTCCCACATTCCACCAGCGCAACAATATCCAACCATGCTACTGCGGTTCCAAGTAAACTTTTTTTATATTTTAATAAATTTTAATTCTTACGTCTATTTTTAATTCTTACACTTATTTCAGGTGAACCAGTTTCTCTGGCTTCTTTACAAAAGGAGCTGAGAGAAATGCGGAGCGATATCCGTGAATCATTAAGGGAAATAAAGACCACCTTAAGGGACCTAGAAAGTAAGGTGGAAAGGAATTTCAAGGACTTCGAAATTAACTAAATAAATATTAAAATTATTTATTAAATAAATAATATGCAATAAATAACCATTTGTATTAGTAATTTTGAAGGATTATTGTATATAGGACCCGTAAGTATTACCTACAAAATTACCTAGTTGAAGAGATTCTGTTAACTATGTGTTAACAACAAAATTCACTTATTCATGAGATTCTGTTAGCTACATGTTAACAACAACATTCATGAGTTCAGAAGGTTTTGTTCACTACATGTTACCTACATCATTCAAAACTTGAATGTCAATTAGAGCAGCACAGCAGTATATGAGAAATTTCTGTTAGTGCGAGCAAATAAAAGCATCACGCGTATAGACTGGAAGTAGGCAGCAAGTGCACGGCGTAGAACAAAAAATTACTATAAAGCTCACAACTTCACAAGTGAAGGATACCCAGAATTTAGCAGTAAATAGCAGATAGTTGGTTTGCAGGGATATAGTTTTTTTACTTTAATACACTATATATATATGTATATATAATTGGCGCGTACAACTTTTTGAGTGTTTGGCCGAGCTCCTTCTCCTATTTGTGGTGTGCGTCTTGATGTTGTTCCACAAATGGAGGCGTCTACAGTTTCAAGCCGACTCCGAACGGCAGATATTTTTTTTATGAGGAGCTTTTTCATGGCAGAAATACACTCGGAGGTTTGCCATTGCCTACCGTGGGGCGACCGCTATTAGAAAAAACGTTTTCTTAATTTTGGTGTTTCACCGAGATTCGAGCCAACGTTCTCGCTCTGAATTCCGAATGGTAGTCACGCACAAACGTATTCGGCTATGGCGGCCGCCTTTAATACATTATATGTACTTATATATATATACTTCATATGTGATACTTTTATTGCTTCCTATGAAATATTTATATATATTTACACTTTATTTTGTTTTCAATAATTTATATGAATTGAAAAATTAAAAGAGCTTATACATATTTCAGAGATAAATTTTATGTTGAATTCTGTTGCTAAGCAAAACTGCAATGCTACACTATTAGGCACAAACTATTACGGCAAAGTGATAACATTTGAATTGATTAGCTCTTGAAAAACTATATTATATTTAAAATACTGTTCTCTTGGAAATGTGCATTAGTTATAGTTGATTCATCTTCTATTATAAGATTGTCCCCTTGGCTTATGCAAAAGTATAACAAATTAGGGGAAATTGTAAGGGCGAAAAGTTAAATGTCATTTTGAGGGGAAGCTGATTGTTTCTGCAAAAATTTAACTATTGATTGAAGGTTTGTTATCCATTCGATTTGATATTATGTTTTCTCGATATAACTTAAAACGTAATTTAATTTCATATGGAGAAAATATGGGGATAATTATAAAAATATAAACTAATTATATAATATAAAAAATCGAAACTACTAAAAAACTGTTTTATCTGCTAAACTTTATCTATTTGAATGAGATAGGCAACCAATCTGCAAACAAGAATTTTTCTAAAAAAACCGCCAAGCCACAATTTCCTGCGTTCATAAGCGGACACGTTTTTTTGAGAATTTTTTACAAAGAACGATTTTATTAAACAAATACAATTTTTAATTATTCAAATAAGGTCTACTTTAAAGTTAATTTTAGCACGTAAAGTTAATGAAAATATTGAAGTGCACGGCTCCTGCAGATGATCTCCCACGCGTCCTAAAAAAAAACAAAGCGTTCGGCGGTGGACAAATTATCTCCGGTTTGGATTATCTGAAATCGAAAAACCAATTAGATTCTTTTCGTGGATAGATAAATCTAGGTATTAATCGAAGGAATAGGCAAAATTTTAATTTTTGATAAAATGGCGGCTATAGGCAAAAAAAATCGAATTTTCTACAAAAATTTTCGCGAAAAATTGCCAAAAAAAATAGAAAAAATTATCAGTCTGGAGCCGGATGGTACTTAAACGATAGTAATAAGTATCACTACGCTATGGGGGGAATGGCAACTGTCTTCCAAACAGAAGTTTTTGCCATCCTAAAATTAGCCGAATGGATAATCGAGAGGAGATGGAGCGGGAAACAGATTGGAGTCTTCAGTGACAGTCAGGCTGCATTGAAGGCCCTGGAGAACGCGAAGCAAACCTCAAAGATTGTTCAAGAATGTAAAAAGAAGCTTAATTCTGTCGCAAGACAGAACAGGCTTGTACTTATATGGGTTCCAGGACACTCCGGTGTTCAAGGAAACGAAATTGCCGTCGAATTGGCCAACCGTGGATCAGCGGTGCCCCCACAGGGACCATAGCCAATAATCGGAATCAGTCCTGCAGGAATCAAGAACTGGATCAACGATTATGTAGGCAATCTACATAAAGAGCGATGGTCCGGTCTGGAACGCTGCAGAACTGCAAAGTGTTTTGTGACAAGTCCGAACAGAAAACTGTCAAGCTTTCTACTAAAACTTAGAAGGAAAGACATTCGGTTGATGGTCGGCATCATTACAGGACACAACTCATGGGGTCAGCATATGACCACCATTGGAATCATCGAGGACCCGGTATGCCTGTCGTGCTTGGAGGAGGCGGATAGCACTGAGCACTTTCTCTGTGAGTGTCCTGCCTTTGCTAGAGCGCGACTACGAGTATTGGGTTCCAATGTAATGAGAATGAGTTATATTCGTTCTCTAAAACTGGAGGATATTTACAAATTTGTCAAAGAATCTGGAAAATTCTCACAGGACTAACTATCTCTATCTCTGTCTCTATTCTTTCCTATCTCTTTCTATGATACTTTTCTCCCTCCCTCCTTGACTATCTACCCCCTTTCCAGAGCTTTAAATACAATGGGCTTTTTTTTAAGCCTGAGTGTTTTAGGAGCCACCAAATCTCCTGGTGCTCCTTGGCACGACCTTTTCAAATTCAAATTCAATCAGAATTCTTATTCCTTCGATTAATACCTGGAGAACATATTTGAGAAGGTTATGTTAAAAATCAAGCCCTTTTTGAGAAATCGTGTCCACCGACTTTGAAAACACGGTTTTGAGAAAACGCGTTTAAAGTTTGAAAAGCACTTTACATAGGGTAAAAATTCTCTGAAACGCCTTTTCAAATTTGCGTGTAACTCCGAAAATATTCACCGGAACGATATTAAATATTCTGTGTGCGTTCTTAAATATATATGTACATTAAGAAAATAAAATAAAACCAAAATCGATTTTTTGAAAATTCTTACTGTATAGGTATAACCCCGCCCTGCCTTATGGAAGGAGAGATTGTCAACCCTGGACAAACCATTATTCGAGTCTCTTAAACCGCACAAACTGGATATAGTCAGGCTGTAATTGACCGTTAAACAAGTTGGTAGCGAGAATGTGGTAACAAAGTGGTGCGGAAGCGCTAGCGCGATTCTGGATGAATCACAACTCCAACCAACCAACCAACAGGAGGCGAACTGTCAAACATACATATGTATATGCATGTATATGCATTTACAAAAACAACACATTTACGACTTGAGTAATCGTTGCCAATTTCTTGAATTAAGTTAAGTCTATACCAACTGAGTTTTACGTGCATGGTTTTTGTATTTGTATGCAATCGTTGCCGGCTACTACTTTTTCCATACGTTAATTTTTATATTGTATATATCAATAACTTGCGTTTAACTGCAATTAAAAAAAATACTTGAAAGACCCTGTATTAAAATAATATTTGCATTAATTTGCAAGTTACAATTTTCAAAAAATCGATTTATTTTTTACTTTCTTTCTTAATGTGCATACATATAAAGGGTTTTCCAATAACAGATATTACAGGTGAATGAATTGCGCTATCGAGAGATGATTAACGATTTTTTATGGCCGGAATTGGATGGTATTGATCTGGACAACGTTTATTTTCAACAAGACGGCGCTACGTGTCACACAAGCAACGAAACCATTGATTTTTTACGGGAAAAGTTTCCCGACAATGTTAGCTCTCGAAGAGGGATCACTATTGGCCACCGAGATCTTGCGATTTAACACTTTGTGACTTTTTTCTTTGGGGCCACGTGAAAGAGAAGGTCTACGCCTACAGCCCAGGGTCGATTCAAGGCCTCAAAGATGGAATTCGTGAGGCTATCGAGGACATAGGGCAGCCACTTTCCAATTCGGTTATGGAAATTTTCATGAAAAGGATATTGTCCTGTAAGCGTGGTCGTGGTGGTCCTTTGCCTGATGTTATTTTCCACTATTAACGGCATACATTCCTCTTTATAATGAAATAAACATCCGATCATTTATATTAAAAAATAGCATTTTTCTTTGAACATTAAAATAACACCTCTTATTGGAAAACCCTTTATTTAAGAATGCATACAGAAAATTTAATATCATTCCGGTGAATATTTTCGAAGTTACACGCAAATTTGAAAAGGCGTTTTTCAATTTTTAAACGCGTTTTTCTCAAAATGATGTTTTCAAGGTCGGTGATCAACATTACTCGAATATTTTAATACGAGCTTCTTAAATATATTTTTTAGTAATTAATGGAAGATTTTTTCTCACCGATAAATATTTTTTTTTTATAAACAATTTAAGGGCGAGATTTTGGTCAAAAATCGATTTTTTGAGGAACCGCCATTTTGTCAAAAAAATTTATTTTGCTTATTCATTCGATCAATTACTACATTTAACATTACTTTAACGAAATCAGTTGTTTTTTAATTTCAGAGGATCCAGTTCAGAAATATAGTGGTCACCGCAAAACGTCTTTTTTTGAAAGGAACTCCAGAGATCAGCTGTAGCTCCTTTCCAAATAAATATTTTTACTAATACTAAGTCTTAAAATACAATTAAAAAATGCGTAAAAAATTTTAGATTAATAAATCTAAAAGTTTTCTCAGGAAAAATTCTGGAAAATTCGTTTTTTTTCGGCCTTCTAACTGTATATAACCCCTTAAAAGTGTTCTGGATATCGATAAACCGTTACATTTATACTCACCCACTTATGTACATTTACATCTCTCTTTATTTGTCCTAGGTGCGTCGTAAGACAGCCACTTTACCAAATCTAACCTAACCTACATTTGCATATGTATGTAAAGGGTGGTTAAATTTCAAGGGCCGATGGTGAATGTGAACCATACCTAAACGTCAACGACACCGTTGGACTTCTTTCTTTGGGGTTATTTGAAAGAAAAGGGGTACGTCGATAAGCCAGCAACAACTCACGAGCTAAAGGATGACACAATTCGGCACATTAACGGCATAGAACATCAATTATGCCTCAGCGTCATCGAAAATTTGGACCATCGGATGGAGGTGCGCGAGGCCGCGGTGGCCATTGGGCCAATATTTTGTTTCATACATAATTGAGGTATGCCAATATTATCATAATAAGAGAAACGACAATAATATCCTAAAAAAAATTCTATTTTATTCAAAATCAACACCGGCCTTTGAAACTTAACCACCCTTTACATGGGGCACATAAAAATTTGCACATCTACATACATAGGTACATACTTATTATACATATGTGTATGCATTTAAATACAGTTTTAATTTGTGCACTTGAAACTGCAACGAGAGTGCTACCTACGTACAAGTATTATCTTATTTTGCCACACACCATTTGCAACACACAGAAGTGCACACAGTATTGCGCTTACCTAAGAGCAACCTATGGCTTGTAATGCGAACGTACAAGTGTCTTAGGTCACATAATGGTTGGACACCAATAATTACGAAACTTACAAACACATGCATCGTTATATATGAGCACGTGTATGGGCATACCTATTCGGAAATCCAATGATTGCTCACTATTAGTACCCATCATCGAGCTCTAACATATAATAATTTTATAGTTAGAGGGAATCTGAAGCAATCACTTTTCTGTTCTGGGGTTTGAAATGAGGGTTATGTTGAGGAAATTCGTCAGGATATGGATTGTAGCGAGGCGGTCATCCAATATGGTAAAACTTAAAGCTACCTTACTAAACATCCGGTACAAAACTTGCTCCCCCTGGTATTGAAGCAAAGCTCAGTGATGATCAGAGCTTTATACGTGAAATACATATTTTGAAGAATGGTTATATCAGAGTCACAGTTTCAGCGCATATTCAAACAGCTTTCTCCATTTTAAGAATGCGACCATTCCAAACGCAGATATCAAAGTTCATTATACTCATCCTGCCGTTTGAAGAAAAATAGGGCACCGAGACAGTAGGTTCTTTTCATTGCAATTGCTGTTAAACGGGGCCGCCTCTAAACTCAATGTAAACCCTACTTGGAATACGTCAAGCCCAAACAAGCTTCACATCGAACTCATACCGTTGGTTTTGTACAAAGTTTGGCTTTTATATTTTGCACTTTTGCAAATTACGTGTAATGAGTTGTAATTCGATATTTTAATCGAAAATTTTAGTATTTTTTAGCATAACTTACTTATAACATTTCACTTACCAGCTTTATTTGTTCTTTTTATGTGGATTATCAAGACAGGACTGCATTGATCAACTTACTACGATTTTTGGCTAAAGCACCACCTTTAGCCACTGTGAAACGCTGGTATATGCAGTTCCAACGTGGCCGTCGAACCTTGCAGGTTGAATATCGTGTGGACCGTCCAGAATCGGTTCTTGTGCCAGAAACAATCGATCTGCGTCAATTGATAACATAAGATCGTCAGGCTTATTCGGGCATTAATGAGGCCAGAATGCATTCAATAGTGCAGGAGAATTTGGATATCAAGAAGATTTGTTCTCGTTAAATACCGTATCATTTGACGATTGCCCAAAAAGGGTCACGTGTAAAGAAATGTTGAATAAATTCGGCCGTGGTGGCTCAAAGCACATCTATAACATTCATAACAGATGACGAGTCTTGAATCTATCCATAAGAGCCGTAACAAAACAGCAATCAATAGTATGCGTGTTCCAAGACGAGCTCGCTGCAACAAAAGTTGTTCGCGGAACATGCAAATGGTCGCCTGTTTTTTCGGGAAATCTAGTCATATCGCCACTGTGCCACTATGGGAACTTAAAACAGTCAACTCTGAGTAATTCACAAACATTTGTTCGCCAGCAGTTTGCGGATAATTAAGGAAAACCATCCGACGAAGATGAATCGTCCTTCACCAATAAAATGCGAGCTCTCAGGTATTGGCTCATATAAGAGAGTTTTTGAACACTCAAAATTGAAGCTGACGAGTTAATGGGTCATCCATCTCACAGCTTAGATTTGGCGGCAAATGATTTCTTTTTGTACACGAACAACAAAAATAAAATGCAAGGCCAACGTTCTTCGATGCCGGAATAAGCTGTTGAAGCCTCGTTTGGAGGTATTCAATTCGGAGTGGCATAAGTGCTTTGAAAATTGGTTCAAGCGAATGCAGAGTCGATTGACTTCCAGGAAGGATATTTTGGAAAACAATGAAGCCATTTTCATCATTATTTTACTGTGTTTTGATTATTCAGCGTAAAATATACCCACGTAAGGTTTAGCAATTTAACCGTTGTTGTTGTTGTAGCAGCAATACTAAGCCCTGTCAGTGTAGTGTATATCACCGATCATCTTCGTCTAACTCATCTAAAGGCAGGCCCTTGCTTAAATTTAATCTAAAAAATCGCAGTTTTTCCTATTTCCCACTATTTATAGCACACTCTAGACTTCATAATCCGCATAAGCTGTTCAACTATGACCCAAATGCAAAGTTCGAAAACGTTTTGAGATAGAAAATTAATAAAAATAATTTTGCTTGATATTTTTCTGATTGCTTGTTTTGATTTTATTCAACGAGGCATAGCAACGGATGCCGGGTATTGTAATATTATGGTTATTAATAAAAAATTATTTTCTATGAAATTATTGTTTGTACTTCTTTTATATACATATCCTAAATCCCTCAAAACTACTTCTACGCGAGCGGGGACGCGGGTTAAGCTAGTAAGTGATAAAATATTGTGAAGTTTAGAGGGAAACATAATACGCTTCCCGTGTATTCCCATTAAATATTGCCCGGTGATGATACCAAGGACGCAGGATGATCGTGGTTCACCGCTTAACCAGCTCATTTAAAATAGCTCAACATTCAGTTGCTACTTTGGAGGAAGTATTACTGCACTGTAGAGATTTTACGGCGACTTGACTGTCAGAGTACGAGTCCCTGGTGTCTATTTACAGCTATTAACTCAGCTTGAAAGGCACTGTAGTAGTCAGGTAGCCATGATATTGACATCATCGGCCTTAACAACCGCGCTGTTAGTTCTGCCTTCTCCAAACTGGATAAAGAGGCAAAGCAAATGGGTCAGGTGGTGAACGAGGGCAAAAGGAAGTAGCTCCTGTCATCAAACAAACAGTCGGCGCACTCGCGTATTGGCACCCACGTCACTGTTGACAGTTATGTTTGATTTCGAGGTTGTAAAAGGTTTCATTTATTTAGGAACCAGTATTAACACCGGTAACAATGTCAGCCTTGAAACCCAACGTAGAATCTCTCTTGCCAACAAGTGCTACTTTGGACTACGTAGGCAATTGAGTAGTAAAGTCCTCTCTCGACGAACAAAACTAACACTCTACAAGGCTCTCATCATAACGTATGGCGCATAATCTTGGACGATGACCACATCCAATGAAGCGACGCTTAGAGTGTTCGAGAGGAAGATTCTGCGCAAGATTTTTGGACCTTTGCACCTTGGCAACGGCGAATATATCAGAGGTGATGGAACAATCAGCTGTATGAGCTTTACGACGACATAGACATAGCGCAGCGAATAAAGATCCAGCGGCTACGCTAGCTGGGTTATGCCGTCCGAATGGATACAAACTGAAAGTATTCGATACGGTACCAGCTGGTGGTAGCAGAGGAAGAGGAAGGCCTCCTCTGCGTTGGAAAGACCAGGTGGAGAAGGACTTGACTTCACTTGGCGTGTCCAACTGGCGCCGGTTAGCACGAGAAAGAAACGACTGGCGCGCTTCGTTAAAGTCGGCTAAAATATCGCGCCAATTAAGAAGAGGAAGAAGCCAGGTAGGCGTAGGCTTAGGTTCAACTGCAGCACTTCTGATGCACAGCATCGGTCACCCTAAAGTGAATACATTTGAGGAATCAAATAAAAAAAATTGTTCTTATGTAAATGCTGCTGGAAAAACATATACATATGTTCATATGAACAAATAAATATTAAATTGTTATGTATCACATAACATAACACAGTTTTAGTACATGTATCCATATATTTATGCAATTGTAACTACAGGTACATAATTGTACATACATAGGTACATATATTCATGTTCATATGCTTCCCAATTTTAGCAATAGGGGAATTAAGACAAGCGCATGGTAGCCAGAATTAATTTTCCGGTATTTGTTGTGTATTTTGTTTCTGTAATTTGAAAAACGAAAAATATAGTACAAGTAAATCAGTGCACTTCCTTTGACTTAATTTTAGTTATTAGTATATTTTAACACAACTCATACAATTCTGAATGATTCTGCACCAACTTGCTTGGCACATGGGCTGAAAAGTCCTAGGCCTGACACATAAATCGTACTAGTTTTATTGCATTCACCTATTTTTCAGTTAGTACTAACCTTAAAAAGACAGCTTTTAAAATTTCACGATAATCTATTGATGAGTACGTGAGTTATGGATCAAAAAGAATTTTGTGCTTTAACTTTACACTGCTTCTTGATGGGAAAGAATATTGTTTAAGTGAAGCAATGGCTTGAAAAGTGTTATGGGAACTCCGCTCCATCAGAAACAACAATAAAGCGATGGTTTGCTGACTTCAAACGTGGTCGTAGATACACCGATGATGCACAACGCAGTGGACGTCCACATGAAGAGGTAAAATCGGTATTGGCTTTATATTGCATGAGCATTTAACTATGAGAAAGCTTTGTTCAAAGTGAGGGCCGAGTTTCCTCACTGTTGAACAAAAACAAGAACGTGTTGATGATTCTGACCAGTGTTTGACCATGTTTTAATATAATAAACCAGAATTTTCGCATCGATATGTAACAATGGATGAAACATGGAGCCATCCCGGAATCAAAACGATCGTCAAATGAGTGGACAACAACTGGTGAACCTCGTCCAAAGCGGCCAAAAGCACAACAATCGGCTGGAAAAGTTATGGCCTCGGTATTTTGGGATGTTCGTGAGGTAATATTCATTGACTATCTTGAGAAGGGAAATACCATCAAAAGTGAATATTATATCTTTGCCATGTGGCAAAGAGAAAAATGTGTTTCAACAATACAACGCACCGTGTCACAAGTCAATCAAAACAATGGCAAAACTATATGGATTAACCTTTGAATTGATTCCACATACACCGTATGCGCCAGATTTGGCTCCCAGCGACTACTGGCTATTCGCAGAGCTAAACAAATGCTCGCAGGTAAGAAATTTCGCTCGAATTAAGAGGTTAGTGCTGAAACTGAGGCCTATTTTGAGGCAAAAGATAAATCGTTCTACAAAAGTGAAAGGTTAGAGCAGCGCTGGAGATTGCGTTGCTCTTGATGGAAATTATATATATGTATATATAATTGGCGCATACACCCTTTTTGGGTGTTTGGCCGAGCTCCTTCTTCTATTTGTGGCGTGCGTCTTGATGTTGTTCCACAATTGGAGGGACCTACACTTTCAAGCCGACTCAGATATTTTTATGAGGAGCTTTTTCATGGCAGAAAAACACTCGGAGGTTTACCATTGCCTGCCGGGGGGCGACCGCTATTAGAAATTTTTTTTTCTTAATTTTGGTGTTTCACCGAGATCCGAACCAACGTTCTCTCTGCACCAACCCATTCGGCTACGGCGATGGAAATTACATTGATGAATAAACTTAATTTTGAACACAAAAGACGTATTTTCGTGGTTAGGCCCGGGACTTTTCAGGCCATGTGTTTCATCAATTATCATCCAAATCATTAGTGAAACACACCAAACCGTCGTTACCGAAGTATTTACAAATAAGGAAGTTTCACTGTACTGGACTTGTCTGAATGGGTTCATTAAAGGCGGGTTCACTAAAGGCCAATGGGCCGGTTTCAACTGCTTGAGGTGCTAGTTTACTTGATGAAGCAAGCGATATGTCACCCGTGGAGCAGTAATAGTAGGAACCACTAGAATTGATGCTTCGCTCACCGCTTCTCTATGTTCTGTGCCTTAGAGTATCTGTGTTTAAAAAAGATGCAAGTTATGCGTTCTTAGCACACCTTATCGAATTTTCTTTTCGTATTCGTGCATACGGAGTATTCATCGCCACTCGCATAAGTATCGCAACCCTACAAACCCCAAGTGAATTCATACAAGGTGGTGGTACTGCAGCAACAACAACATTTACATGTTTTTGCAATTTGGCATTTGGATTTTAAAATCAGAATATAAAATTTTTTATCAGAATATAAACAAACTAACAAAGCAACAACAAGAAAACCGGTCACTTTGACATTCAAAATTCCAATTCGCAATAAAAAATAAATAAAATAAAAATCAGCTCTTCAAGCTCAAATCAGAAATTGCACTGATAGAATGCAGTGCATTCGGTTGCGAATGTTGATAACCACAGGAAAGTGCGATGTTTACAGGATATTCAAACGGCCACTCGTACAATCGTTTAGCGAAATGGACATGGCCATGCGGTAAACCACACTGCAGTGATAAAAACATCACTTTGATCGAGCATAAAACACACAACAATCGCAATGCATTGGATTTATTTCCATTACATAAAAGAACAGTGATTCTTATTCTTCTTTGTTGGCCCGGTAACCGCTTAAGCGATTCCTTCTGAGTTCAACAAAGCTCGCCAGAGGTTTCTTTAAGGTGCCAACTGACGACAATTAGAGATTCCAAGTTACACTCTCAACTTGGTCTTTCCAACGCGGTGGAGGCCTACCTCTTCCTCTGCTACCACCTTCGGGCATCGTAGTAAATATTGTTCTTTCAGAGCCAGTACATTTGTGTCCATTTAAACTACATGTCCTGGCTAGCGGTGCCGCTGAATCTTAATTCGCTACACTATATCCATGTCTGCGCATACCTTATAGAGCTCATTTCATCGCTTTAAACATTCGCTGTCGCCAACTCAGAAAGGCAGAATCTTTCTCTCGAACATGCCAAGGGCTGTCGCATTCCAAGGGTTTGCTGTCGTCCAAAGTCTCTGCGCCATACAATAGGACAGATACGATGAGAGACTTATAAGAAGCGATTTTGTTTGTAATTAATTGCCTACTTAGTCCAAAGTAGGACTTGTTGACAAGAGATATTCTCTGTTGAATTTCAAGGCTAACGTTATAATCGTTCATGGTGAAAAGAATTCAGAAGGTGTATCCAAGATTTGACCCTTAACTGACTCACTGCGAATTTGATAGGATCAGCAAATTGGCTAACGTCACCGAGGACATGAAAGCGGTTCGTTTACGAAAAACTGAGATTGTGTTGGTGATATACGAAAAAACCAACACTTGTGTTACTTCCTTACGGTTTAAACAACGACAGATTGGACGAGTGTGTGAATACGACTGCAGCTTTATAACTGCCTACGGGATTGCTGAGGTGCGATGTAATAATAGCAGATATTTCATTTTATTCTTGTTCCCCTCCAAACCCATTCGCCTCACTTCTTCATCCAGATTGAAACAAAATGGAGCCAGAAAAGGCTGTACTAACAGAACCGTTACTCCAAACGACAGTAATTGCACGCTTTTGTAAAATATGTTGCCAGTTCGTTTCAGTTGTGCACTTCACAGCGATTGCGGCGGCGGTGTGTTTCTACACTATGTAAAGGGGCATCAATTTAGAGGTATCGGATTTTATGATAAATTGAAATAAAACAACGAAAATTCAAATTTTAAAGATAGTCTATTTCAAATGTTGACCGCAACTTCGCAGTGATTCGGCCATCCGTGAACACCAATTTTGAATGACTCACTGGAGAACTTCGGTCGGTATCTCATGAGTAACTTTGGTAATGTTGGCTTCCAATGTCAATCAAAGCTGTTTTATCCACAAAGCATTTAGATTTTGCATACCTCCACAAATAAAAGACCAAAGGTGCGATATCATACCATCTTGGTAACCAATCCACTGATCCAAGACGAGAGATGAATTGCGCAGCGAAACGACGACGCAATAGATCCATTGCTTCACAGACTGTATGGCTAGTAGCGCCGTCTTCTTGGGACCAAATGTTGCGGAGATCATGGGCTTCAATTTTCGGCATCAAAAAGTCGTTTGTCATGGCGCGATAGCGTTCGCCCATCACTGTTACATTGCCTTTCACTGTTATATGGGCTGACGATTCCTCTAGCCCAAAGGCCGCACCCAACAGTTATTTGAAATGGATTTAATGGCTGTTCTGGGATGACTCTTTAGCCCAAATACGCAATTTTGAGTATTGACGTAGCCATTAAGGCAAAAATAGATACACCATACCATAAGTTGGCCTGGGTGCGCGATGAACACTTTTCACAAAGCGTCGATTTTCGTAAATCATTTGTAAAAGTTATTGAGACGTAAGCCTTTCTATGTTGAAATGTCAATGAATACTAAAAAAAAATATGTATTTACTTTGACAGTAATCACGCGTGATATGTCAAAAAAAAAACCTTATTGTAAAAAGTACCTCCAATCTGATCACCCTATTTTATTGAGTTTCACTCATACTGTAAATAAATGTCGTTGCATATATAGAAACAGATCTTTGGTGGTAACACCTCGCACCGCAAAATTAAGACAATTTTTAAAGAACTCGTGTCTATTTAAAATAATAAAAACCTTCTTGCTAGACAACATGTTGCACTGCCTTTCCTTGCGAGCAATTAAAGCAAAAAGCAAGCGAGCATCTCATAAGCTTTAATAAGTAATGTATTTACAAACTACGTGACTATCTGCATACATACATACGTACATCTCACTGTTCCAACTATTTAATGACACTTTTATTTTAGGTGTAATGCATCATCCTCATTTACATATCATAATTATGTATTCAGGTATTCAGTTCAGATGACTTCTCTTTTCAGTTCCTTATAACAATTTTACATAGATGACTACTTCTATAGAATTATCTATACATACATATTTGCTTACGAATCCGCTCTCATTCATTCTCGAATCGGATTGAACTTTGAATTCTTTACATTTCTCTTTAATTGCCAATCACGTCGAATAAATACTAAATGCATTGATACATGCTTACTAATATGTATGCAAATGTGTGCTGTAGATGTACCCATAAAACTTAATAACGTATGTACGAGTATATATCTCAAAACTTGTAAACAAATAATAATGTATCATGTAATAATTAGCTCATTAAGCCTTTGTTAGGTAATTGGCTAAGAGTATCCTCCCATTTTTGATATGCCTTTTAAATGTATCTCACAAATGGATTATAAATTGTTTTGAACTAGAGCCTATTACAGTCTATAACAAAATATGCCGGCAACACCATATATGGCTTGTGCTCCAAAGTGAACGATTTTCTTGTCAGCCTTTCTCGCTTTTTCACAGCGAAAAATCTTCTGCTTTCCTCCACTAAATCCACGGCGACCCTCTTTAAATAAAATATTGCCTAATAACTATGTAGCATGAAGCATCCAAAGTCAAACAAAGGGCTTGGCTGCTGTACTCACTAATATACAAGGTGAAGTCCAAAATAAACAAGACTGGCGTCATATCAAATTTTGTTTTAAAATCGGTAAAACGTTTACCGAAACATTTGAATTGCTGAAAGAAGTTTATGGCGATGATTGTCAATCTCCTGCCAGAGTTCATGAGCGTTTACATGTTTCAGAGATGGTTGTGAGGACATAAATGTCAATGAACATACGGGCTACCCAAAATCAGTAATCACCGAAAACTCCATCGAAATTGTCGTAAATTTATTAAAAATGAACCGAAATCATGGTTCAAATTCATGGAATCGAAATTAAATATCTCCAAAACATCGATTTATCAGATTTTAACTGATCATTTGCACTTACGAAATGTCTGCGCACGTTTCATTCCGCATAAGTTAACTGAGGACCAAAAATTGCTCTGAATTGCAACATTCGAAAAACCTCATTAAAGAGGCGAGAAAAGACGAGAACTTCCTTTACAACATTGCAACTGGTAATGAAACGTGGTGTTTCCAACATGAACCTGAAACTAAGCGTCAAAGTGCCGAATGAAAGGCCCCAGACGAGCCACCACCCAAAAGACCGCGTGTGGAGAAGTCAAAAATCAAGTCGATGCTCATTTGTTTTTATGATTCCAAGGGAATTGTCCATAAGGAGCTCGTGCCAATGGGCCAAACCGTCAATGCAATTTTTTATCTTGGCATTTGGAAGCGTTTCTTGCTTCGCATTCGTCGAATTCGCCCTGAATACCGCGAAGGAGGAAGCTGGCGCTTATTGCACGATAATGGACCATCTCATTGATCCACTTTTGAGAGTGATTTTTTGACTAGAAATCGCATTTTAACCATCAATCACCCATCGTATTCGCCTGATATGGCACCCTGTGACTTCTACCTATTCGGAAAATTGCATTTGGCCATGAAAGGAAAACGTTTTGTGTCCGCAGAGGTCATTCAATAGGCTTGTACCGGCATCCTGAAGCACATTCCGGTTAATGACCTGAAACAATCTCTCGAAAAGCTTTTAGATCGCACGAAACAGTGTATCGAGGCCAGAGGGGACTATTTTTATTAAATTAACTTGAAGTTATCAGAACAAAGTTCCTGTCGTTTCTATTTTAGATCAGTCTTATTTATTTTGAACTTCACCTTGTATATATATCTAATTGGCGCTTACACCCTTTTTGGGTGTTTGTCCGACCTCCACCTCCTATTTGTGGCGTGCGCCTTGATGTTGTTTCACAAATGGAGGGACCTACACTTTTAAGCCGACTCCGAACGGCAGATATTTTTCATTAAGAGCTTTTTGTACATATGCAAATGGGAAAAGATGTGTATTTCACTGAGTAATCTACAATACACTCTAAATTTCGTAAAAAATATATTATCAAGAAGCTCGCTTCCGTACATACATATGCCTGCACATTAATGTGCCTGTACATATATTATATATGTACTCATATATAGAGATGTGCATGAACACACACATACAAAGTTATTTAATAAGTGTCGCTATAATCGGTGTTTCATATTTTGCTCCCTTCCTCAAAAAACTCACTTGCATGCAAGTAGTATCATTTACAGCTGGACTCGAGTTTAACACAGATAAGAAAAATTATTTTCACGTGCCTCTTGGCTTTAGATTACTTCTATAAGCTGAGTTTAAAAAAAGGAATTAGTTATGAATCATTCCGAAAGAACAAAGCCAAAATTACATGCCTTGCCTTTTTAATTCAAACTTCTTGCTGTATGTAACATTTTCTTTTCGTAGCTATGACTAAACAATCACTTTTAAGAACTTTATAATATTTTGTAGATTATTCGAACATTAACACAACCGAACAAAATCTGCCTATCCATCATTGGTGCCCACCAACAACATTACGCCATATACACTGCTCCGTATTGCGCACACCATAATCACTAGCGTACACTTATGACAGGGTAGTATATCCAACACCTGCCCCTTCTGCCAAGCCACAGCCAGTGTACATCACCTAGTGGTATCCTACGCAGAACTTGCTTCGCAAAGGCATTACCACTTCAGCAACAGGGATCCTCTCCAACTTTTAAAAGATGCCACTCAAGGTAACATCAAAAAAATTTATAAATTTCTAAAGGACACCAACCTATGTACTTCGTCGTAGCCCTGCTGCTAGCGCTGCGTTTGCTTGAGTTTACTAATAATTTTATTATCTTGCCTATCACCCTTGCTTTTTAACTTCTACATATCGAAGCTCCCCCAGCCACCCTTGTCGCCTATGCTAACGATTGTTCGATAATGGCGTCGAGCAATGACATTGATGGTCAGTGCTCCAAGCCTAACGATGACATACCCAGCCTTTTAGGTTTTTCACTGCAAGGAATCTCCAAATTTCTCCCACTAAATTCAGGGCAACTCTCTTTACCATCTGGACAAAGGAGGTCAAAGTACAGCTTAAGGCCAATACCGACAGTAAATAACCCCAAAATTTTGGAAGTTACATTCGATAGTTTGTTCTCCTTTTCTGCGCACACAACTGCAATTGCTACTAAAGTCCAAAACCGCAACAAGGACGTCAAATCGCTTGTCGGCAGTACTTGGGGCAAAGATAAAGAAATGTTGCTGGCGACACATAAAGCAATTGGCCGGCCGGTTCTGAACTATGCTGCGACTGAACTAGTGATTCGCAGTGGATGAAGCTTCAGACGTGGCAAAATACTGCAGCCACGGGATGTCTCCCGATGTGCCCCCTGCAATACCTACACCATCAGGCACTAATGCTTCCCGTCAAGGGAAACCGAAAAACATTTCGTGGAGTGATGAGCCCAAGTTGTAAAACTATCAATGATACCATAGGCAGAAGAAAATTTGCATGACGCTTCATGCATGAAAATGAACCGAAACACGATTCACGCCTAGTGAAGAATATAATATTAATGTTTTAAAGGCACTTCTCAATTACCGGATCCCAATCCCGTTGAGAATCGTGGGTGTGATATTTAGTAGTCCATTAAAGCAGATTTTAGTAACTTGTGAACAAACAGAAAATGCCTGGAATGCAATAGCCGAAGATAGATGTGCGACTCTTGAGGAGAGTTTGTCACGGCAATGTGATGCTGTGATTGAAAACAAGGGGTTTCCATCAAAAGATTTAGGTTCCATCTATATAATTTGCTCTTATTTTCAGTTAAGCATATGATAATCATAGAGTTAAATTCTTCAATTTATCATGCCTCCCTAGTAAACATGAAGACATATTATTTTTTGATCTACGAAGGTACTGTTAAGGGGTTTGGGGTAGTTAGAGGCCCGAAAAAACGAGGATTTTCAATAATTTTTTTTGCTAGTCAATTGTGTTATTTTACAAAAATAAAAACATAGCATTAATACATCATGTTTCGACTTGACTTTAGCAAAATTAAAAAAAAAAAATTAATAATTGTAAAAAATTAATTAATTTTGAAAAACAAATCCTTCGATCAGACAAGAGTTTTTTATGTTTTTCAAAAGCAGTATAAATTTTATTGAAATTAACAAGCGGGTTTTAAGTAACAGTGATCACCAGTTTAAAAAACATAGTTTTGAGAAAAACGTATTTAAAGTTTTGCTATCTGCTCTGGAGCGCCCTTTGTTAATTGTTGAATAACTCGAAAAGCTTGTGTCGGATTCACTTCAAATTTTCACACAATATTTTTAAGATATTATACTTTAAGTAAATATCACTACTTTATTTAATCGACATCACGACTTTTTTACTCAGCATAAAAAAATTTTCTTTGGATTATGACACTCTTGCAGCAGGCGAGCGATATAAAGGGTTTTCCAATAAGAGGTGTTATTTTGATAGTTAAAGAAAAGTGCTATTTTTTAATATAAATGATCGGATGTTTATTTTATTATAAAGAGGAAGGTATGCCGTTAATAGTGGAAAATAACATCAGGCAAATGACCACCACGACCAAGCTTACAGGACAATATGCTTTTCATAAAATTTTCTCTAATCGAATCGCAAAGTGGCTGCCTCGATAGCCTCATAAAACCCATCTTTGAGGTCTTGAATCGACCCTGGGCTGTTGGCGTAGACCTTCTCTTTCACGTGGCTCCAAAGAAAAAAGTTGCGAGGGGTTAAATCACAAGATTTCGGTGGCCAATTGTGATCACTTCTTCGAGAGATAACACGGTCCGGAAACTTTTCTCGTAAAAGATCAATGGCTTCGTGGCTTGTGTGACACGTAGTGCCGTCTTGTTGAAAATAAACGTTGTCCAGATCAATACCATCCAATTCCGACCATTAAAAATCGTTAATCATCTCTCGATAGCGATAGATAACACCTTTTACTGGAAAACCCTTTTGTACACCCCGCGACGCAACGGTAGTACATCGATATTTTGGCTATTTTTCTTTGAGTTATACTTCTATACAAAAATAATGAACATTAAAACAAATTTCTTTTGCTACCATTTTGTAGCGTGGTGAATATGTATGTACATACATATGCACATTTGACTTCACATGAGTACTGTGTTCAATGCTATCAATCAACTAAATAAAAGCCAGGAAATCTGAAATAGTCCAAAATAATCCATATTATAGTGCCCACAGACAGTATCTTGTGGAGAAAATTGCAAAATCAATTATAAAACACCACAAAAAGTGTAATGGGCATAAAATGTTTGAAAAATGTTGATATGGCTGTACACAGACGCACATACGAACCAGTTTGAAAGCGTGAAACACAAAGCATTTAAACATGAGAAGCTGAATTAAAACTGGGCAAAGTTCAAATTACACACGCCGCAAATTAAATACGACTTATTACACGGACAGAAAAGAAAAACAAATATTCCCTTCAGATTGAAACGCATACTAGAGAATCACATAGCGCATACATATGTAAGTCGTGTAAAACTTATGGGTAAACACTTGACGAATGTGGGAAATATTTTGATATTTCATATTAGTATTTTCAGCTATTTATGTTTCTTTGCTTTAGCGGACGATTGGCACTTGACGGACATCGATATACCTATGTTACCTATACAGCATACTCGTACTCGTAATAGTATATACCGCTTTATTCAAATAAATCGACTTCAATTACAGAAATACTAATTAGTTACACTTTACACTTAGTTACTAACAAAAGTACAAACCATCTACTTAATTATAAATACACACTTAATAATTTTTGCACATCAAATATGTACATATGTATATATTATTATTGTATTTTGTATACATTATATTTAATCGTTTAGATTCAGTGTGTTATCGCAGCTATCTCGGTTCAATACAATATATATGTAGGTTATTCGATCTTGCATAGTTCTATTGTGGTGTCTTAGGGATCGAAACATTTTAATTTTGTTTTTTATAACCAATTTCGACAAATAATATAAAGAGGCGTTTTGTATAAAAACCATTAACCTCTACACTCAAATTTTATTATTTTACTTATTAGCGATGAGATTTTGTGGGCAATATTTGCAAATAGAAATAAAAATGACTTATATAAATTGATATTATGTAAGTATATTTAAAATGTTTATCTTAAAAAAGTAATAAGGGCATAAATAATATACAGTATACATAGTACAGGGTAATTGTAGAGCGCGAATTATAATATAATATTTAACACCGAGAAAGTGTGTGAATGCGTAAAGTTTCTTAGCCAGTCAATTTTCAAAATACCCTGTTTACAATCTTTTCACTTAGTACACTAAATACATCCGCATTAGATGTGCAATTACGAGTTCGTTTAAAAAACAAAAATTAAAAGCTACGTATATGTAGAAGGGGAGTATATAGTGCAATCACGTATTAAAGGGTTGTTTTTGTACACCGCATTACAATTTAGTTGAATCCGCTGATATGATATGCCTACGCCTGTATACGTTTTACGAGTTGATAGAATAAACTGGCAGCAAAAAGCCATGATACGATACCAAGCTGTTGGAACATCACACCGCCACAAACACCACTAGTCATTGATGATTGTTTCGCTACACGGGGAGTATTGTGGCATATCGTTTCATTTTTAATGAAGCGGAACATTGATTCAACAATGTTAGCAGGAGTGATTTCACTGCATTTCTCCAATTTCTGTACAATACACTTTTCTAGATCCTCCATTTCTTCACATTGTTTGGTACCCATCACAAATTTGGGCAGTTGTTTGATGTCACTGAGTCCATTCTGTGGGACGTACCCTGAAAATGTGCTATTTATGCAGTTTTGTATGTCGTCCTTTTTCGAGTCCAGACATTCTGGCCCTTTCTCTGCAATAAAGAGGGCTATTTGGTCGCCTCCTTTATGGCATACGAAACTTAGAAGACTACGCACGATGCGCATGAACACTTCCTGATGCTCTTTTTCATCCTTATCCAAGCATGCTGCTAACTTGCTGTTGAATGTTTCAATACAGTTAAGAGCTTCAGGTTGTTTGTTACAATATTTGTTGAATACGACATCAAGTTCGCCCTTAGGGCTTGCCTCATCAATTTCCGCTTGAATGGCAGTAAAATTCAATATATTTGTAGCGCAATCTGACAGTGTTGAAACAGCGTTTTCTATTTCATTATAAGCCGCCTCGCCTTTTTCCTTGCCTGCTACTGAAACACATTTGTCGCGAACAAGAGTCTTTGCATCGTCCAGCGTCAGATTAGTGTTGGCCAACTCTGGTGGTAGTTTTTGTTGCAGGTCATTAACATTTATTTGGCTTAAGTCGATGTCGGCAGAAGAAGGACTACCTTTTGCAGTGTCGACGGCAACTATCAAGACAACAATTGACAGCAAAGCTGTAACTATAAGTGGTCGATTCATTTTGCTCTACTTTCGCAAAAAATGCTAAGGCACAAGGTTTTTTTTTCAACTTATTTGAACTGTTTCTACCGAACACTTTTCTTTTGCAGGTCAGCAAACGGGCCACAGAAATGTATTTCGGCTTGCGTTGAATTTGAAAAATATTAAAACTGAACTAATCAACTATTGCATTTCGCGGACACACAAAGACTGAAGTGCTCCACTGCGATGAAAAAGCTGATTCACTACCTTTTTGCGCGATTACAACAGCAGCCGTACATAAGCGAAAGAGTGGGGACCGCTTCCGTTCCAAACGAAATAAAAGAGCTAAACAAATGCTCAAAGGTACTCTCGTTGTTGTCGTCGTTGTCCGATGACTCTCGCCTTGGCCTTTATTAATTGAGGTTTGAGATTGCAGTTCCAGTAAAGCACGCGAATGCAATTCTCTTGCGATGGTCTTCAAGTGGTTCTACACAAATTTAATTAATGTAAGTTAGCCAAAGATGATAACTTGTCTTCCACCAACACGGATTATAAATATATTTCGAGTCTTCCTGTTGATATATGTATCTCCCGATTTAAGAAAATGCGATGCAACACAAAAGAAGAAATGTATGGTTGCATTTTTAAACAAAGTAGTGCCAAAAAATATTGTAGAAGATGGGATAAAGAAGAATTGTATAAAGTACACAATTTGCCGCGAATTAGCTCACGGCTATAAGACATTTAAAGGTACGTTTACATATGCAGAAATTAGCAATAAATCCACAAAATAAATCTACCCGTTCACATATGGCAGATTACCTCAAAAATTGACAATCAGCTGCCAATACTGCTTTGAAAGATTTTTCTTCATAGACATTGCTTTGGTGGAATATTTTGGAGTTTTTGGTTTGTTTAATTATTAGTAACGAATGAGGAAAAACCAAAGGGAAGGAATAGTCAATTTAATTGCGCAATTGGCTGCTAATAATAAACAGTTGGAGGAAATCCGTATACGACGTTTTCTGAGGTAGCAAAAATTCTGGCAGCAATGCGCATGCGAAATTTGATATTACATTTTATAATAAATAATAAGAGGACAAAGCGTTTATGGGCACAAGTTTTTTTCTGTTACATGAATGCATAGTCAATAATACCTAACAAACATTTTATTATTATTCTTTCTATTACTCAGAAAACACAGGGTTGCATGTTAAAAAAATATGGTAATAATCTAGGATTATTTTATAATCTCAGTTTTCGGGAGAGACATTTTGTATGGGTAATCTCGCTTTTTAATTACGAAAAAGTAATTGATGTATTTATATGTAAACGTATTATTATGCTGCTAAAAGCGTACTGAAATGATAATGCCGAAAAAAAGTTTCCAAATATATTGCAAGTCAGGGATCAGATTTTAACGTGCAGAAATTATCCAGGTCGTGGAGACATTAATCGGAAGTCAAGGAGGTACCAATAAATGCATATTATCCCCAGTAGTAATAATCTGAAGGAACGAACTTATTTTTCCACCGTTCAAAATTTATTGATAAAAATCACTTTTATAATGTTGCTCTTTTCTAATACTAAATAAATACAAAAGCAAATACACTTATAATACTTTCGCATAAACGTAGATGAAATTTCTCTCCCAACATCTGACATATGTGAACGGGTAGATTAATGTAGTGAATTTATAGGTGATTAATGCGTATGTGAACGTATTATTAGAGATCAATCTTCCTTTTTTCTCTACACATAGTAATGTATTTTAACTTTATTTATTCCAGCCGAAAGCCTCCGATGCTAGCGCTGAACTAGTTTTAGTTTGTATAATAATTTTATTGCTATGTAAACCTTTATAAAATAAAATAAAATAAAAAAAAATAAACTTTATTTACAGAAAAAATTATCAATATTGGCAAAAACTTTATATATTTTTAATAAAAATATATACAAAAATTAACCAAATGAATCTTGGTATTGCCGCTCTATTGAAATGTATTTACATTGGGACGAAAAGGCGTCGGTTGGTATCCATATGGACACTGGTGTATCAAAATTACTTCTTTCAAGCTAATTGGGTCTGGGCTGTATCGCTCAGATAACACCTACACCAACCAACCCATTTGAGCATTTTTGTAAATATAGTTATATTTATTTACAATTTACTAAAAAAAATCCTACCTTCATTTCGTTTTCTTTAATAACATTTTTATCATAGATGACATTTTTATATTCCCTACCTAGTTCTCATTCTCTATAGAAATTTTATCTCCCTACAGATGTCGCAGAACTCACTGAATTGAAAGTCAGGTTACTTCCCCAATTGACGTTCGCTTACAGCTGATAAGCGACGAAGAAGAGGAATGGAAAAAGTTGAAAGCTGATTGGGAATCGTCGTAATTTTTTATTGACTTTATTTAGCTTATATTTCCATAAACAATTACTTATTTTGTGTTTGACGGGAAGTTACGACACGGTGGATAATTTTATCCCAAAACATCTACTTAGTGACGAAGGAAGCAGCAAAATGTGCTAGTGTACTTTACGGCAATAAGAAAACATTTTGCGTTTTACAGCTGAAGCTACCAGCGGTAATAGCCACCACCGAAACAGCTGTATGACGCTGTTGCATTATTTTTGTATGTCCTGCTTTGTAATATTTCTAAAAGGTTGCTTGTAGATGGCAGAATTTGAGCAGACTACAAACGCCATGACGATTGAGACGAATACCAAAGAAGTTTTGCCAAATCAGGTCGAAGCTATGCCTGCTGATGGTGCGTCGTCTTGCTCGTCTGTAGGTACCGACGATTCTAATGGTAAAACAAGTGAGCAACAGTCATCCACCGCTATTGCAACAGCTGTATCGACAAATAAGTCGTCACCACTGACGGCTCTTTCAGAGGAAACTAGCTCAACTTACTCCTTGAGTATAATTAATGGTCTAGACCAATTCAAACCTATAGTGGCATTTCCAGACCTCTCGTTCGAAGAAGTAGGTGCACTTTTTTAACAACATTTATAAAATTATTCACAAATTAGAAATTGAGATACAAATCTACATATCTTTTAATGGTTTCAGAAAATTGGTCATGGCTCGTTTGGAGTAGTTTATAAAGTGAAATGGCAAACACGACTTGTGGCAGCAAAAGAGTTTATGGCAAATCCCGATCAAGCAGAAGCCATTGAAACGGAGGTAATCTTGCTTACATTTGCTTTAATACCCAGAGCATTAAGGTAGTTATTTGTAAGTTTCATAGTTTCAAAAATTTAAAAGTGCAATAAAAAGAAATCATAATTTTCACAAATTTAGTGGTACGCATACGAATTTGAAACTATCATCTTCATTATTGTAGGGCTCAATAAAAGAAGTGAGAAGATTATGTAGCGCGAACGCCGTGGTAAATATATTAGGGAAACGATTTAAAATATCAGACGTACTTAGGTAGACTTAGCCTACGCGTATGCTAAAACTGAAGCAGCCTTTGCTATAATCACGCATACATACTTTATTAGGCCGGTGTTATTCAATTTTTTGCGTTCGTCTTGATGTAGCTCCACATATAAATGGATCTCCATTTGTACGCCGCTTCCAAAGTAGATACTTTTTATGTGAAACTTTTTCATACTAGAAATGCAATTGGAATATTGCCTGAATACTGCTAAAACAATTTTCTATCATTTGATGCTTGCGTGTGTATCGTCATCGGACCAATGGTAACGAACAGAACTACTTGACTACGGCAGTCGCGGTGTTAAAAGTAGGTTAAAACTAGTTTTGTTAGGGATGTGTGCCGATTTTCATAATAGATACGCGTTATATCTATACTATTACTTTCGCTATAATATAATATTTTAAGTACCTAAAAACAGACAAACTAAAACAAATTGTAATTAAAACTTATCCCACTGTTTGCAGGTTCGACAACTGTCTCGCGTGAGCCATCCCAACATTATAGAGCTTTATGCGATTACCGCAAATCAGCATTCAATATACCTCATTATGGAATTTATGGAAGGCGGATCCTTACATACCTTCTTGCATGGTAAAGTGAAGCCCTATTATTCGACAGCACATGCCATGAGTTGGGCGCGCCAATGTGCAGAGGTAAATGAATGCTATTTTTCGGGTTAAGCTTAATTTATTATAGCATTTCCTACTCTTTTTTTACTAGGGAGTTACATATCTGCACGCAATGAAGCCAAAGCCTTTAATACATCGTGATTTAAAACCACTAAATTTGCTACTTACAAATAAAGGGCGTCATTTGAAAATTTGTGATTTTGGAACCGTTGCTGATCAGGCTACCAAAATGACAAATAACAGGGGTACGGCTGTGTACATGGCACCGGAGGTGAACTTAAACTTCAAAGTGCTGGGTACCAAATTTATGTGTTTTAATGGTTTTTTCTTCTGAAGGTATTCTCATCATGCAAGTATGATGAGAAATGTGATGTTTTTAGTTGGGCCACAGTGTTGTGGGTGGTATTGATGCGCCAACAGCCCTTTGCGGACATTACAAATGCCTATTCCATACAGTGGCAAATTCACAAAGGTTAGTATATTTGTATTAGATAAGTTCTTTCAATAAATTTGTGACATTCAGAAGGATGTGAGATATAGTATATCCACCGATATGTCGGCTAAAGTGATCAGGTCGATAAGTTTACCAACAAGTGTCGACTGCCCAAGACGTTGCTTCAATCATTTGAATCGCAAGCCAATCTGAAATGAATACATGAAAAGAAAGGCACTTTGCCGAGTACAATTCCCAAGTGTTTAAGTGCCTCAGTCTAAAAATTAAAACAAGGGAACAGTTTGACATAGCTGCACTCGTTTCTGCACAATTTTTTATGAAAAAATGTCTAATCTCCGAACTCGCTTAATATTAAACTGAGCGTATTTTTTTATTCCATTTTAAGGCTTTGTAATTAGAGATTATATTTGCATATTTTCGATTTCCGATAAGATTTTTTCATGAGAGTAGAGTAAAGTCGGGTATTGTGGACATCATTTTACCTTGATATTAATTTCTGCAGTAATACTCCTAATGGAAAAGCGTTCTTTTTTTCTTTCGAACAGATATTGAATTATCTTTACATTTTATTGCAAAATATACGCTAATATAATCATTTTCGTCTGATAATAAAAAAAACTGAAACCACCTTAAAAGTTGATGAAAAGAAAAATGGTGGGTAATCTGGCCCAGGGTATTCGGGTAAAGTGGGCCACTAGATAAAATCAACAAAAACAATTGGGGGTGGGATACGGTACACTAGACAGGGCTAGTTAAACTCCCACCTGATTCTACAACAACAACAACAAAACAATTGTAAGAGTTAATAAGCCAATGAATTTATTCATATATTTTTTAAATTTTAATTAATGACTTTAGTTTACTATTTGAAAAAAAAAAAAAAATTGAATTTAGGCAAATATAAATCCACATTCTGTATATCAGATGGTTGAAATTTGTGCTTATCATCATACTCTCATTCTATCAAAGACGTTCATGTTGGAGAGCGAAAACTACTAACATTTTTTGTGCCTGCGCAGGAATCCATGGAGCCAACCTTTCCCTGCAAATTGCTTTTATATTTATATAATTGGTGCGTACACCCTTTTTGGGTGTTTGGCCGAGCTCCTCCTCCTATTTGTGCTTTTCGTCTTGATGTTGTTCCACAAATGGAGCGACCTACAGTTTTAAGCCGACTCCGAACGGCAGATATTTTTATGAGGAGCTTTTTCATGGCAGAAATACACTCGGAGGTTTGCCATTGCCTGCCAAGGGGCAACCGCTATTAGAAAAATGTTTTTATTAATTTTGGTTTCACCGAGATTCGAACCAACGACCTCTCTGTGAATTCCGAATGGTAATCACGCACCAACCCATTCGGCTACGGCGGCCAGCAAATTGCTTAAGAACCGAAAATTTGTTTGACATTTTGGCAATTCCGGCAATTGAAACGCCAGGGAACGAATATCGTGTCTTGTGAGGCCGCAAAGTCTTGATTCCATTTCTAATGTATATTTTACAAGGTCTTTTTCTGTGGCTTCGTCCAGTATTGGCTTACGTCGAAGCTCCACTTGGAGGCAGGTTAGGTTGTTAATGCACTAAAAGCAGGTTAGGGGATGCATTACTCCTTGCCATTCTTTGCAATGTAAAACGCGGCACATCAAAAGTCTTTGATGCAAAAAGTGTGTCCATCTCCTCATTCCTAACAGCTTCAATGGCTTTTTTCATTATATGGGGACCCCGCCATTTCCTTATTTCTCTATTTTTGGCATGTCTAAATACGTATAATTGGGAATTCTATCTGAACTTTTACACGGTTTTCCGACCCGTGAACATGCCACTGATTTTAAAAATAATCACACGCGACTGAAAAGCAATTCGACTGCACTTCACAAAATATTTTGATCATCAATAAAGAGTCGAATTTAAAAAGCGAGCAGCATAAAACATCCGTTATATGAATTTTTAAGTTCATAAGAAACCTTTCTTGGCATGTTCGTTATTATGAAAATACAGACGTTGACCACATTACCCGAATAGCCCACAATATCCGATCTTACTCTAATAAGTGCGAGTTATTTTTGTGCCACTTCTTAGGAGGAAATCTTACAGAACATTTTTTAATAAACTCTAATACGTGGAAATTTTGTTTTACGGTAGCTGCGTATTTGTACTGTCACATACTCGTATAACAGGCATAAAAAGAGTATATAATGTCATCCAAAAAAGTGTATTCTAACCAGGCACGAAAAAAACAAAAAGAAAAGAAAGTGCTTAATCCCATGACAGTCGGTTCTACGTAACCGGAACAACCCGGACTTATATCAGGCCAAGGATTGCCACTTCAGTAGCATTCCCCGTATATGTATGGGGCATGCTTATGCTGCTACAACAACAACAACTACTCAAACTACAAGTTAGGGTTAAGTATACTGCTACAACAACAACAACTCAAACTATTTCAATTTTTTTCCTTGTTCACTCCACTCGGAAGCCTAGGGCCTCGACAAGACTCAGTCTTGCGTTGATTTTGTTAATCTATTTCGCTTTCTGACAGGGTAGGTGATTAGCCTGTCGCTATCAATAAATCAATCACTATTTCAATTACTTCTTGCAAAAACTCCTCGAACACAAACAGTAGTTTCTGTGTGCAGTGATAACATCTGAATATTTTAACATGGTTTTTCCATTATTACAGGTCACCGCCCTCCAATGAATCCCAAAATTCCTCAACCAATTCAAAACCTAATGCAGGCGTGTTGGCTCAAAGAACCGGCAGAACGTCCACCCATGGCTCAAGTGCTAGCTTTTATGAAAAAATTAACTGCTGATTTACCCGGCGCTGATGAACCACTGGAATATGAATTCAAGCATCTACAGGTTTGTTATTCGAAAAAATTTTAGAATTAATAGAATTTTAAATAATTCAGCGAAGCATTAGGCAAGATTTCGTAATGCTGGCAATGCGGCTTAATAATTTGACCGGCTGATCAGCTTCTAAAAGTATTTTTAATATATATAATTATAATTACAATTATAGTATTGTATAAAATATTATTTAAATGATTTATTCACTCAAATGCGTGCCTTTCCCAGATTGTCTGTACGGATACCACACATTCTACGGATAGTTACCAACTCGACTTCAGCAACTTAAAGTCGACTGAAAATTCAAACACGTCGCTCGATTTGACGCCAACTAATTCTGCTAATCATACAAATAACTCTGACTACTCGCTGACGCCTACGAACAGCACCGAGGGTCAGGTCAATTTTATCGTTCCAGCAACAACACAGATACCAACCGCACGAATAGCAGGGTTAACACGTTGGGGTGCTATTCCTGAAGAGTCGGAATCTTCCTTATATGATCAGAAAGATAATACTGATAAAACAGACGCTCAAGGGGATGCATTTAACTTGACATCATCACCATCGGCAATAAAGCGTTATGAAACGATACGCAACGGTATGGCGCAAAAAGTTAATTTTAATGTCAACCCATTATCGGTTGATGTAGACCCTGTAAGTTGAAAACAGATTTTTTCATGCATTTTTTTTTTGCTAAATTGTCTATATCTTTTAATTTCTTTAGCGCGCATGGGACCTAATCTATGGTAAGTGAAAATGTTTTAGCCCAGTTGTTTTATTTTATTTGTTTCTTGTCAAATCTGTCTTATGTTTAATATAAAATGTGGACCATCAGCTGGTTATGCTGTAAATGATTTTACGGTTTTTACTTATTAGAAAGAGTAAACCTTCTGATTAATGGGGAATTGAACTTTATCAAATGGCTGTTTCGACTCGTCAAGTTAATTTGGACTATTTCGAAACGTTGATCAAGCGTAAATTATACGTAGTTTCTATAACTTTTTTGAGCTAAGAATATCAATCTGGGCCAAAAAAGCTGACTTAACAATAAACCAGTCGATGCTCCACCCTTTCTAATATATATATGTGGGATTCATTTTCCGTTCAAATAAAAAAGCTGTCAAGAGGTATGGTTCCTTCGGCAAAGTTTCTTATTTTGATCCCTAGAATATGATTTTCACAGAGCAATGGGCGATTTTTTTGCCTCCTCAAAAATAGACCCGGCCTAATGCATACACATGGGTGAGAAAGGGTGATCAATTTAGAGGTATCGGATTTTTAATGGAAATAAAATAACAAAAGTTCAAATTGATTGGACAATCTTTATTATTTTTGTGTCTAACCATTCACATTTAATTTTTTAAAGAAAATCCCTTTCAAATGTTGGCTGTAACTGCGCCGTTATTCGGCCATCCGTAAACAACAATTTTGAATGACTCGCTTTAGGCCTTCGGTCGGTATCGCGTGAATAATTTTTGTAATGTTAGTTTCCAATGCCTCAATCGCAGCTGGTTTATCCACAAGGCATTTAGACTTTACATACCTCCGCAAATAAAAGTCCAAAGGTGTGATATCATACGATCTTGGCCAATCGGCCAATCCACTGGTCCGAGCCGAGAGAACATTTGTTCACCGAAACGAAAACGCAGTAAATCCATTGTTTCATGGGCTGTATGGCAAGTAGCGGCATCTTGTTGGAACCAAATATTTTAGAGATTGCGGACCTCATTTTCCGGCATCAAAAAGTTGTTTATTTTGGCGCGATAATGTTCGGCGTTCACTGGTACATTGGCGCCAGCTTCGTCTTTGAAGAAATATGGACCGACGATTTCTCCAGTACATAGGCCGCACCAAATTTTTGCTTTCAATGGATGTAATTACCTTTCTTGAATAGCTTCGGGTTGCTCTTCAGTCCAAATACTGCTTATTGACGTAGCCAATAAGGGGGCCCGGTGGTCTAGAGCTCGAAAATTTAGGGTATTTTCTGGAATTTTTCTTACACTAAAAAAATGAAAATCGATATTTAAATTTTTTAGGCTCTTTATTTAACTTCTTTTTTTTATTTTAATAATTTAAGAAATGGCACTGAAGTTGACCCTTCCGAAAAATTGGACCTGGACGGTGTTGTTCATTTTGGCTCTTCTATTTATCTGAAACACAAAAACCAAAAACCCAAAAAAAAAAAAAATTAATCAGTATGACTGTACTATGTCCCGGGCGAAATTTATACATTTTGAATTTGGCACTCTAAAAATCGGTGTTTTTTCAGTTTTTTAATAAAAAAAAAAAAAGAAATATTTGAAATAATAATATGATTCCAGTACGGGCAATAACCATTGATGTTGTGAACAATATTTTAAAATTTCAAACGATTCCGTTGAACAAATTTTTTTTTTGCCAACACCAGGCCGAAAAAAGTCGTTTCGAGATAAATGAGTTTAAGGTTTGAGGTACAGGAACGTGTGGACCGCTCTCTACCTCGTTAATGGGCTGTAGAAGCTATAATATTGGGAATTTCCGCATGAAAATTTTTCAGTATATTCTTAAGATACTATACTTGCGAAATATCGAAAAAACAAAAAATCGATTTTTTGAAATTTCAAGACCACCGGGGTCCCGCCCAAAAATGAGCCTCATTGCTGAACGGTTATGTACACCAGCGCGGTTATGGCCTGAGCGGGCGATGAACACTTTTCACAGGGCGTCGATTTTCGTAATACAATTTTACGATTTGTAAGACTTTCAATAATGAAATGTCAGTGAATACTAAAAAAAATTATTTATTTAGTTTGGCAGTAATCACGCATGATCTGTAAAAGAAACCTATTGGGAAAAGTACCTCCAATTTGATTACCCTTTACATAACATCCATTACTATAGGACTCTTCTATTCGCCACTTCCCCGCTCTCTGTCTTTATGCTCGACTAACTTGACGAAAAATTTGCATGCGAAAGTAACAACAAAGTTATCGAGCGAGATTCGCCGCTAGCGAGTATAGTTATACCTCATAAGACTGGTATAACTAACTATTTTCACAAACACATGTAATTTATGATACCTCTATTCCAGCGTTGTCAGTATATGTCCATTTATACCAGTTGCTTCATCTATTCGCCACTTGCTAACTCTCGGCGAAAGGAAGAGGCCTTATATGGCATATAAAACAGTGTTTTGCCAAGATGCAGATAATAATAATCACAAAATTTGCTGTTAAAAAAATAAATATTGTACAATTTAGAACTTTTGTAACGCCTGAGCCCACACTTACACAATTTAACAACTTCGTCTTGAGAAAGCGACTATATTTTGAATTGAAAACATTTGAACAATTTTTATTTATAAAGTGAAAAATATTTCCAAATCTTCTGTCGTTTAGTAAACTCGTGGCCTTAAACCTCATTTTGGATCTGCTCTCATTTGACCAAATGCCATTTTCCTAGTTCAATTTCGGTGAATACTCGCAAATACCAGTCGATTGGTTCTCATTTTTTTCGCAGGTTTATTTAAGTAAAATAATGCAGAAAAGGCAATAAAGCCTATCAGCTGTTGGAACCAAAATCAGGGGAATACGGAACTTGTTCAATATTTGTGGAGTTCTTGCCAGAATTTGCTTGGCAATGGTAGCCTTGAGTGATGATGAGTTATCGTGATGAAAACTTCACGATTTTCTTATTCCCCAAATCTGGTCTTTTTCGACTAGTTTCGTCTCTGAAGTGTAGCATAATGCTCAGATAATATTCTTTGTTTACCGTGTTATCTTATCCTTATCCCTATCCTTAAAAGGAGTATTTAATAAATGAATTTAGGCTAGTTTTAATACTCGTACTCTTCCTAAGCCGAAACGGTGAAAAACAAAATTGTGCGAGCAACTTCGTCATAGGGCCCTCGGCAACCGATTTTTGCCCGCTCGTTTCACACGTATTCACACATTCGTCCAATGAGCTGTTGTTCAGACGGCAACGAAGTAACATGAGTGGAGACTGTGTTGATTTTTTTCGTATATCACTAACACAATCTCATTTTTTGCGTCAGCCTACCTTGATTCTGTCAAATTCGCAGAGAGCCGGTTAACGGTATAATATTGGGTAGACCTGTAAACGACGCTATTCCTTAATTCCATCATGCTCACCCTCTGACCCCTTTTTGTCGGGGTAGGAATATCACATTTTCATTTCATTCACTTTCTGAACGCCAGTCAATTGTTTCGATTTTTTCAATTCATACATAAACCTAAGCCCTTCCGGTAAAATGACGTCATTGGTTTTCATGCCATACCGTTACTGATGAATACTCGTATGATGGTTAATTTGGTTTAACATTTCTAGTTCACTGAATTTAACAACACTTTTGTAGAAATAACACCGATCACATCACATTTTCTGTCTGTTTCTTTGCTCGCCGGAGATCGTCCGCGGCTTCCCGAAACTGCCCATTTTATATTTCTCTTCTGTCGGTTCTAGGGCTGTTAAAAGTCACTTTGGAAAGGTAATTTGTGTTACTCACTATTTCATTATTTCGTAGTTATTTCATGCACATTACAAAAATAAATCTAAATTCTGGTGAAAAAATGAACTGGGATTGAGATATTCGTGCAGCTTGAAATTTTCTGGCAATTGCATTGAAATCCACTCGGAAGGGAAATACGGAATCTGCCCGAATGGCAAACAATTTTTTTCGAGGTTAGTACAATTTTTGCAAATGGCATCGTACTTGCGAACTATTTTTTTTCTTCTTTTTCTCGGGGCAGACTAGCAAGAACAGCACTCAGATACAATTAAGTCCATTGTACTGCACTCGGGTTCCCTTTTTAATTTTCTTTAAATCTGCCAGAGGGCTGTCAGTGCTTGAATGTCTTTGTTTCACCGTGTGACTTCCAAAGGTGTTTGCTATCGAGAATTACTCCAAGATATTTGATTTCTTTGGATAGCTGGCTTGTGACTCCTTTTAGCTTAGGCAGAACGAGTCCGTCAAGCTTCCTCCTTCTAGTGAAGAGGACAATACCAGTCTTGGTAGGTTTTGCCGATAGCCCATTCACACAGCACCAAGTTTCAATCATATCCAGAGTTTTCTGCATTTTCCTACAGGTGCTCATAAGCGAAGGGACTGTTATCAAACCGGCAATGTCCGCATATGCTTGTGCGTACACTCCCGAATCGTTTAAGGTGGTGAGTAGAGGATCGATCACCATGTACTAGAGCAATGGATACCGCACACCGCCTTGGTGGCAGCCTCTATTAACCCCGGATGACACAAGCAGATCTTTCTCTGCTCGCACCGTGACGATTCTTTGGGCCAGCATCGAACAAATCCAATTCACTAGCATCAGGCATATGCCGTGCCTACAAGCAGAGCTGCACATACTATCAATAGTGGCATTATCAAACACCCCCTCTATGTCCAAAAAGATGCCTATAGCTTAGTCCCTCCTGTCGATTACCAGCTCTACTCTAGCAACAAGGTTTTGCAGTGCCGACTCGCAGGATTTTCCACTTTGATAAGCATGCTGAAATGGAGACAGAGGGTGAGCTTTCGGCGACTTCTACCGTATGCGCAATTCCACTAATCGTTCGAGACTTTTCAGCATGAAAGAAGTCATGCTGATGGGTCTAAAGCTTTTGGGGCGAACCATACTGCTGCAGTATACAAACAGTCAAAAAATGGAGTGCGTAAACATCAAAATAAAGATGTCCATCACACGAAATTTTTATTTTTTTATTTAGTGAAAAGTTATTTAAAAATAAAATTGGATGACTAATTACATTAATATAGACGCCTTCGAGTGGTTGCCGTAGCCGAATGGTTTGGAGTGTGACTAGCATTCGAAACTATGTCGGTTTGAGTCTCCATGCATGAAACTTCAAAATGATGGGAAAAGTTTTTTCTAATAGCGGTCGCATCTTGGCCGGCAATGACAAACCTCCGAGTGTATTTCGGCCATAAAAAAGCTCCTCATAAAAATCATTCAGCTGTTCGGAGTCGGCTTAAAATGTAGGTCCCTCCATGTGTGGAACAACATTAAGTCGCACGCCACAAATAGGAGGAGAAGCTCCGCCAAATACCCAAAAAGGGTGGCGTCATCTGATTTCATTGTCTGATTCATTAAATATATAAACGCGATATGAATCATCTTAAAATATTAATTATGACTTTTTATTGTTATTCTTAAAATACTGTTGTTTGTTTCATATGTACATATGTATGTGCGCACACATGTGTAAATATCCTTTTCCATGAAACGAAAACACAAAATACCAAAAAAAAAAAAACACAATTGATTATTTTTGATGTTCTACACCGACACACATATACAAACATATGTACTAGATATGGATTCTTAGAAAGTGTTTAGCAAGACTACTCTTTCGGCAGTGCATATTTTAGGTATGTTTTATGAGTCCGCAGAAAAATCAGAAAATCAACCGCAATTATAAATAAGTTTTAATTGATTAACAAATAATTTTAGACAGTTTAAGACATCGCTGTAAGTACTCTAAACAATTAATAGCGGTACAATAGAAAATAAAAGAAAGCCACAACGAAAAATACCGAAAAGCTAGCAAAACAATTATAAAATCTATTTTTGAAAATAAAGGAAACACGTAAAATATTATTCTCTTCCTTACCCTGTAGAGTAATCCTCTACATTCGAACTGGTGCGGTTAGAATGAATTGTGAACTATGACCATTTCGTGATCTTTCCTTTCTTTAACTAGCGAAAAAGTGATGATTGCTATTTTTACCAGTACTATTTCGAAACCAGTACCAAATTGCCCTGAACAGATCTGGTGCGAGCCTCATGCCTTTTCGGTAGATATAAAAAGTGTTGAATTCGACAAATTGTGAGGCATTTTCCAAAGGCCCAGTTAAAATGTAGCTGCTAAGCGTTGACGGTGTTAACTTTCTTGCATTGCTTTCAACAAAATCGTAAACAATGGCATACTATACCAAATGCATGGCGAACTGTTGCGAACTTAATACAGTTTTATAAGACCAAGGGTGATGCTATACGATGAAAATCTGGAAAAGAGTAATTTTCGCCCGTAGCAAAGAAGTTGTGCATGTCAGTGAAAATCAGTTTGGCTTTTTAAGCGGCAGATCTACGATAGATGCGTTTCACATCTTGCCACATCAGGTGGAAAAATCTCGAGGACAATGTAAGAATCTTGTAAGGCACGTAGAAAGCACTGTACATAAATGTGGTGAAGGATATGTACTTGCATGCAACATCACAAGTCTTATGTGCTAGGGGTGTATCTGAGAAGTTCTCCATAAACGTAGGGGTACATCACGGCGCAGCCCTCAGTCCGCTTATTTTCAACCTGGTTATGGATACTCTAGCACGCAAACTACAAGACGCATTGCCTTGGACACTGTTGTACGCCGATGATGTCGCGCTACTATCTGAGAATGCTGATATTTTACAAAATAAATTGTCGCAGTGGGCTCAAGACTTGGAAACAAATGCAGACAAAAACAAAAGCAGACAGAAAATAGATCACGTCAGTTTCACTTTTAATTGTATTGACCACGTCTGAGAGTTTCAAATATCTTGGCTCTATTGTAAGCGATGATTGCTCCCTAGACCGCGAAGTGACGAACCGCATACAAGCCGACTGGCAAAGTTGGCGCGCAGTGTCAGGAGACATAAAGACAAAAGACAAAAAGATGTCAATAAAGTTAAAAGACAAAATTTTTAAAGTTGTGTTTAGACCTGCACTGACGTATGCCTCAGAATGCTGGCCGCTGTCTGCTAAACAAGAACAAAGAATCCATGTGGCGGAGATGAGTATGCTGCGATGGGCATTGGGCGTAACAAAATTGGATAAGATAAGCAATGAACACATCAGAGGCTTCAATAAATGAGAAATTGAGACAAAATCGCTTGCGCTGGTATGAGCACATTATGAGAAGACCGAAACAGCTTGCAACAAAGAAACTGGCAACGCTGCCGCTACCATCAATGGGATACGGCCTTTAAGTCCTGGCTAAACACTATTAAAAACGATATGCAGCGAATCGAAGTCTACCAAGGGACAACCCAGGACCGAGTAACCTGAAGATTGCGTACGAAGAGGGCCAACCCCAACCAAGACACCATGGCGAGGACGAAGAAGAATCAAAAGTTATAAGAAATGTATTCACTTAAACAAAAACCTGCAACTGAGAGCGCTTTTGATAGAGTAACTTAGCCCCTCTATTAGTCAGATGTTCCATCATTTAGTTCGAAGTCTTTTTTTTGAGCAACTTGTAAAAAATATTACACGATCAGCTGTGTGGTATTCGTAAACAAAAATCCGAAAATAGTGAAACCAAATATCGAAGACATTCAATTTTACTTAGAATTTGTTTCCGCAAATAGGAGGAACTTTGTCTGAAAATTAAAGAAACGTACCAGATATTTATGAGAAACAAAACGTCGTTTGAAAAGTCCATGCAAAAATAAAAACTACTGAATTTTCTGGGGTAAACCTTTTTTTATTTTTCGACATAGTCTCCTTTTAGGCTCATACCCTTCATCTAACGCTAGTGTGTTGAATCCCTTCCGGATTTGTCCAAGTCTGAAAATTAGCCATTCGTTTCTACAATCAGCCCTTTAAAAAAAAATAAAATAAAAATAAAATCTTTTTTCCGCCAGCCATTTCTTCAAATTGGGGAACAAATAATAGTCCGGGGGATCCGAGGGAGCCAATTCTAGAGAATAGGGGAGATGTGAAACGAGCTAGAATCCTATTTCCATTAATTTTGCGACCACAACTGCTGAGGCGTGAGCTGATGCGTTGTCGTGATGGAAAAAGAAAATCACTCGACTTACTCGATTCAAACGAATGCCAAACACAAAGAAATAGACCGATCTGGCTGAAATTTCTTCTTCCAAGAGATGCTACTAACTAAACACAACATCGATACGAGCCACTAGTGCTTTCTCGCTGACTTTGCACAAACTTCTTAAACAACCCTAAATTCCTTTACAGAGGTGACTACTTGGTAAAGCATACTTACTATGATACTTAACTTTTAGACGACACTTTGGAAATGCAAACAATTTTTTAGTTTAAATTTTTATCAATTTTTTTTTAACATTAACGTCTACATTTGACTACTATTCCATATTTTTTATAACACAAAAGCAACACACTAGCATCCGAAGCTTAGGCTAGGCTCTGTAGAAAGAGTCTAGTTTTTTCTACAGTGTGAAGAGTTTCAACACTTCCCGTTTTTCGGAATTTTTTATAATGAAATTAACTGTTGATTCGGTCATTGCGACCTTTTGACAAATATCGTTTTGCGATAAACCGTGCTTGTAGTCGTTTATATTTAGTTTTTTCAATTGAACTGAATGTTTTTTTTCTGCCATTAGCAGGTTTTTTTTTTAATAAAAGGTCAGAAATCTAGAATTTTCAATAGGAAACTACTATTGACTCTTATTTCAATGCTCACATTGACCACAAAAAAAAAATATATATCTTAGTACACACGGCTTGTAGGTACAGTAGCAAAAAAATAACGGAATTTTGGTCGCCTACTTCGATAAATTGAGACGAGTCCAATATGTGTTGACGCGCTGGATATTGTATATGTTTGCCTTTTTCGCATATACAGTCTTATCTTAGAAAATATTGTATTTTTTATGTTTTCATATAACAACTGGTTGCTTTTCATTTCTGTGATATTTTTTTCTTATTTAAAGTAATATTTGCAAGAGTAAAAAGAAATAGCTTCACTAATAGGTATCAGTCCAATATGTTTTGTCCGACACTGTATTTTTACGGTAGAAAAGTAAATTACAGGTTAATTTTAGTTTTTGGTTTTTTGTTTACTTTATTTCAATTTGTTTTTGTTTCGTTTTATTTTTTATTTATTGTATTTAATTTTATTATTTTAACTTAATTTATTTTATTTCTGTAAAATTTTATTTATGTCTCAATAGACATCAAAAATGTGGCATTACATAAAATCATTATGCAGCCTGTAGAGGGAGTGGCTGCCGCCGAATTCACATTTTCGCATCAGATCATTAAAATTTTGCTATGAAATTTCGTATCGCTGCAGTAAATCTGAAGCGCATGTGTGCAAAAAAATTATTTTCAAAATGCGTAAGCAGTCAAAGCAAAAGCCAGCCGTGCCATCCCTCAATAATAGCGTACGGTCCCCGAAGCGGTGGGCCGCTGCGCTACTACTACTCGTACTCGGACAAATTTTCATTGGTCTAGCTTTTAGTGCTGTCATAAAATGAGCCACAATGTTTGTCTACAAGAAATTAGTCAGTTTTTAGCTTGTATTGTTTCTCGTACTGTAGAGTTTTTATTTTTATTATTCTCTTTGTATTGTGCTCGGAGCCGATGCGGCTGTGCCGCGTGACGATTATTGCGACGAGCTGAAAACATTTTTCCCACTTTTCTCAAAATGAAAACAAAAACAATCTTTCACTTTTTGTTATATTTATGTTGCTCTAAATTGTTTTGTTTCTTGTGGATTTTCTGAAGGCATACCAGCACCCAGTTTGTGCTCAATGAGTCATCAGTAGAGTTGGCAATAGCAAGCGGCTATCAACAGTGAACAGACTGGTGTTCGATGGCAAAATCTGGTCAAAATTATTTTGTTTTTTAGCTTTGGTTTTATAAAAAGATTATTTATTCGTGAAAACCGTTGTAGAACATCTAAAAAATTTATTTGTTATGTTAATTGTAGTAAGGCGCACACATTCGCGGCAGGTGCGTTTATCGAGCGCTTTCTCCATTATGTGATGTGCGCCATCATCAAATGATGAGACCTACAATTTTATGTTGTAGTTGATTTTTTATTAGAAGTTTTTTCGTGACATCATTGCATTTTAAGGGGGGCCTTATACGAATTATTATGCGGCTCAGAAGTCGGTCCAGAGCAGAAAGTGCAAATGGGGGGAATAAAAATAGAAAAAAAGTCTATCAATTGGTGCTACGTGCCCGCGATTTCCAACCTGGGCACCTGACTAAGAACTTGGTGACGGTTTATAGCTCTACCTCACGAATGGATTGCTCGATATTCGCTTTAGTGGCCTGAATCGTTAAAGGATTGTTCGCTTGACATCGGTCTCTCACGTCACCCCACAAAAAAAGTCTAGCGATATCAATTAATTCCACTAAAAATATGCATTTATTTAAGAATTTTTTTTGGAAAGATGATTCATGTAAATTTATTTATCCAATTAGTATACTGTAAACTCATATTTCAAAAATATTTTCAAAAAGTTTCACAAGAAAATATACAAAATTGCGCCGTTGACAACAGATCTACGCAGACGTCTCGAAACTCGAAAAAAGGCAATTTGCCGTGGACAGTTTTTCTCAGCATTGGATCATCTGAAATCAAAAAATCAAAGAGTTTTCATTAGGTAATTAATTGTGCGAGGTAACCCTGTCGAGCTTTTATTAAAAAAAAAATTTGTTTAAATTTTTTTTAACATTTGAAGTAGAAGTTCGATTTTTAGACGATAAATCGCATAATATTGTTTATTGTAAAATAAATAAAAATTGAAAAAACAAAAAAACCTCCCAGGGTTACCTCGGTAATTATGTAGAGAAAGTGTGTACAAAATTTCAGGAAGATCGGTCGAGTAGATTCAGAGAAAAAGTGCCCACCGACTTGAAAAACGTCGTTTTCCAGAAAATCGATTTAAAGTTCGACCATAGCTGGTAGCCGAGTCGGAGCGGCCAACGGTTATAATGCTCTAACTTTGTGAGTTTTGCACCGATTGACTTAAAATTTGGACACAACATTCTTGAGATTATGTACATTCATTTTCTCAAATAAACCAAAATCGATTTTTTTTACCCTAAAAACCCTACCCCCCCCCCTTAAGGGCAGATAGTACAGACTTTAGCGGGTTCTTATATCGAATAAACTGGAATGGATCCACTAAAGCTCTACATGGTTTGGTTGCCACATTTCGCACATGCCTGGGTTTTTAACATTATACTACATATGTCAATTATGATGCCAAATATATGCGTAGGTACATCTTTTGTTGCGCTGCCATGTTAATTTCCAAATGCCTGGTCGTTTGCACTTAATTGTGAATTTCCTCTTGATTGGCTGGATAGGCGCTTAAGCGATTTTCGCCGAGTTTAAAAAAGCGCATCAGCCCTTTCTTTCTCGTGCTAACCGGCGTCAGTTATATACGTCAAGTCATTTTCCACCCGATTTTACCAACAAAAAGCAGGCCTTCTCCTTTCTCTGCTAACACTAGCGGATACTGCATCTAATACTTTTAGAGCCGGAGCGTTTGCATCCATTCGGACGACATGACCTGGGCAACGTCTAAGTCAGCGTAAAGCCTTTAAAGTTCATTGTTCCATCGCCTGCAATACTCGCAATGGTCAGCGTACAAATTTCCAAAACTCTTCCCCTGAGAGTTTCTCTCAAACACTTCAAGGGACGCCTCATTGGATGTTGTAATCATCCAAACTTCTTCAATGTCATCTCTCGAAGAGGTGATCACAATTGGCCACCGAGATCTTGTGATTTAACACCTTGTGACTTTTTTCTTTGGGGCCACGTGAAAGAGAAGGTCTACGCCAACAGCCCAGGTCGATTCAAGACCTCAAAGATGGAATTCGTGAGGCTATCGAGGACATAGGGCAGCCACTTTGCAATTCGGTTATGGAAAATTTCATGAAAAGGATCAGGACAATATCCGAGTGTGGTCGTGGTGGTCATTTGCCTGATGTTATTTTCCACTATTAACGGCATACCTTCCTCTTTATAACGAAATAAACATCCGATCATTTATATCAAAAAATAGCATTTTTTTTTAATATTAAAATAACACCTCTTAGTGGAAAACCCATTGGTTAATTTCAACAAACAGAGCTAAAAAAATACTGGCGAGTAGAAAATTGAAAATATTTATTAGGACATAAAAATATACTGGCATTAAGTAAATTAAGTGTATTAAAATCGCTTCGAAAGTGAAACCGCTTAAAGGCGGAGGTGGGCATTGCGCTCGAAATGTGTGGTCATTGTGTGGTTTCAAGCTTTCGTGTTTTTTTTATACGTTTTGTTGTTTTTTCATTGCACTGCAGCGTAGAAAAATTAACAACCTTTTTAAGGAGGAGATTTTGGCGATGATGTATTAAATTCCAACCGATGACGAAAATACAGCAAGTGAAGAAAAATGCGATTCCGATGATGGCGATGAAGAGGTTACACATGACTATATTTTTGATAAGGACAACAACAACCAATGTCTCAACTCGACAGATGCATTAAATAATGCAATAAATTTCTGTATACCTTATGATTTTGAAGCACATGCAACTTCAACTGCAACGAAAAAAACTGCAGCCTCTTCCGATTCAATTGGTGCAACTTCAGCCGGTACTTCTGTTGTTTTTTGGTTTCAATCAAGCAAACGCCGACGTAAACCGCCCCCTGAGCTTGGATTTTAGGATGACGGACCTGCTGTTATAACGAGTGATATTTTTATTAGACATAATTCACCCATGATGAGACCACTCATCCAGCACTTTAATGACAGATTTCAAGCTGTTCTCATACTTCAAAAGCTGTGCGTTGATGAGCTCATATGTTCGACAAAAATGCAATACAACCCGATCCGCTAATATATGCCAGCTAAATTTCATAAATGGGGAACACAACTTTTCTCTATATGCATTCGAAATTTACCCAAGTGCTGAAGATAACGTCATACTTGTAAATACTCCTGCCCTTGGCGCTGCAACAAATGTCGTTGCAAGGCTTTCTCAAAAAGTTCCTGACAACGTCAATCATATTATCTATTTTGATAATATTTATACTTTGATCGGCTTGGTTGTCCGCCTTTGAAGCCGCGGTATTTACAGTTTGGTGACTGTGCGAGTTAATCGTGTGAGAAACTGCAAGTTGTCTTCTGCTGCTGTATACAATTTTAGATCGATTGGGCAAAGAAAGCTGCAAAATGAGCGGCTACAAGTCTGAAACTCAGGCAAACTACCGCCAAAAGGTGCGGTAGGTATTTTTATCAGGTCAGTCCATAAGTTCGTGCGTGTTTTACCCATAATTTCTCTTTGTACGATTTTTGCATACAAAAAATTATTCGCGGAATATAACGGAACTATTTATATTATCTTTGACATATTGTGCATTCAACAAGTGATTTTAATCGTGGATAGAAGCACGTGTTGTTAAAAAATAAAATGGAATCTTCGAACGCGTATAAGAGGCATATTTTGTATTTTTTTATAAAAGTGGTAAAAATGCCACAACTGCAGCTGCAGAAATAAACACTGCACTGATACCACGGAGATTAAGTAATCTCATAGAACAGTTTACAGGCACCTGGTTCAGTTGGGAAAGGTTTCAAAGCTGGGAAAATGGGTTCCGCATAGACTTTCCGTCGCCAACCTTCAGCAGAGAGTGAATGTGTGTTCTCGGCTGCTGCACGGGCTTGAAAATGAAAGCGTTTTGAATCGTATCGTTACTGGTGATGAAAAATGGGTCTTTTACAATAATCCTGTTCGCAAACGCCAATGGTTAGATAAAGATGAAACACTAGAACCTACCCCTAGAGATGGCCTTCACCCCAAGAAGATTCTCCTGTCTATTTGTGGGATATGGCCGGTATTGTTTATTATGAACTTCTGGAACCAAATCAGACGATAACTACTGATTATTATTCCCATCAGCTATCAAACCTGAATGAGGCACTTAACAAAAATCGACCGTCTTTAGTGAATAGACGCAAAGTTTTGTTTCATCACGACAACGCAAGATCTCATACCGCAAGGCAAACATTAGGCAAGCTGAACGAGTTCGGATGGGAGCTAATGCCGCATCCACCATACTCTCCGGATATTGCACCTTGTGATTATCATCTTTTCCGTGGACTTCAATCCCATATGAGTAACAAGAACTACTCCTCAAAAGAAGCTATAAAAAGGGATTTCGAAGCGTATTTTAGCTCCAAGGACAAACAATTTTTTGATCAGGGAATTAAAAATTTGCCTAAACGTTGGGAATACATTGTAAATAATGAACGAAAATTCATATTAATTTTAAAACCACCTTTAAAAAACCCACGAACTTATGGACTGACCGGATACCTGTACAAGGTAAACTAAGGGTCTAATAAAAAACGGATTTCAAGTTTGTTCATTTTGACCAAAAATTAGTATAAAATGATTGCACAACAGAAAAATCAGGCGTTTGAGGGTTAATTTTTTATTCAACTAAAATTTTGTTGAAGATGTGAATCATTATTTAATCGGATGTGATTCAGTAATATGGCATCTTTTCATACCGATAAAAATTTTCATAAAAAAATTTTTTTTAGAATGACATATTAAGAAAACTTAAAAAAATAAAGGAACAAGTACATTTTGCTTAGTTGAAAGCTTAATGCATTTTTAGGTACCGTATTGAATCACAATTTTCTGTATTTTCCCGCCACACTGTTTACATGTACATACATGCATAGACACATATGTAAATGCATGTAAATACTTGGTTTATTGCTTAAAAACAACTGTTTGCATGTTCAAATAGTCCGCGCTTGAAACTCGTAAAATTATACAATAATATGACAACACAGTGTCGTTTTTTTCTTTTTCAGCAGCACAAATAGTATTATAAATTATCTGAATTTTCCTAAAATAACGCTTCAGAAGAACACGACAAAGGTTTGATTCCGAGAAATTTAATCAAATTATATTTTATATAAAATTAAATAGAAGATTTGGAAAGAAAATTCTCAAGAGATTTATGCGGATATGGTGAATAATAAAAATCAACAAGAACGATGCATCATTCAACCTCTCAAGCGTAGTACACACATTCACGCTAAACTAATTTAATGAGTTATTGGAATGGACACGACTTTTATAGACACCTACATACACACCGTGTCACTGAAATAGATACACCCAATTAAAAAAAAGAAGAAAAAATACACACACACACACACACACACACACACACACACACACACACACACATTTTCACTCTACTATTTATAAAAATTTGTTTTGATTTGACTTAGTCACTATAATGCGTAGGCTTGCAAGTTGAAGTTTCTTTGAAAAATTAAACCTTTTGTTTATTATTAGAGCTCAGTAATTGTCACGGGGGTTGAAAGAAAAGAACTTAATTTTTTATTTGTTAAAAAATGCCTTTAATTTTTTAATTGCTTTTTAGCTACCTCGTACGTTTTTTGATGATACAGGGTGCTCCATTCTAGCGTTTTAAGGCGGCTGTAAATGAAAAAAAAACGCGGGAATCTGTTTCAGTTACTTTTTTTTCTATTGAAAAGAGCGAGCCTTGTTATTTAGCATGGAACATAATTTCATTAAAGCGACTGGATTTTCAGTAGTCGATTTCGTTAACAAAGGAAAACAAGGAAAAGTCAATAGCAGCTTCTAGGCGGCAGGTTAGGTTAGCCAAGTTGCTTGTCTAAGACAAGACACTCGGTGGTTCAAAGGCACATTGTGATACCTGCATTTGGTTACCATTCCCTAACCAAGTTTCTTAAACCACTTTTTAAGAAGGTAACTAGTCCCTCCAGTGAAACATTTTGAAAATTTCCCAGGTCTTCAAACACATAAGCGCCAAGATATTTGCCACGGCTTCTTCTAAGTGCAGGACATTCACATAGGAGATGTTGTACCGACTCAGCTTCTTCTTCATCTCCACAAGTCCCGTAGAAGTCATTGTGAGGTACACCCATTATATTGGCTAAGGTGCCAATTGTGCACTGACCCGTTATAACACCTATGAGGACACTGGTAGTTGATCTGTTAAATCCAAACAGACATTTTATCTTTTTAAAATTCAGTTTTGACCAGAGTGCTTTGGAGACCCTGCAGCTAGTAGTTAAAGATCGGAAGAATGCTTATGTCCTCTACCACTCGCTGAGGCTAGTGCCTTGATCGCTGCTTGACTATCAACAAAAATGGAGTTTGCCGGTTTCTAGGCGCTAAATTTATATCACTTTTTCGGCTGATTATTCGTTATTCGACAGTGACAGTGTGCAAAAGAAAGATAGATTGTAAGGTTGGCTTCGTGGTACCTAGCGCCATCCTGCTGAAACCAAATGTCGGCTATGCCACCTTCTTCAGTACTTTCTAGTATACTCACTTCTAACGGACACCTCTCTTAAGCGGACACTACTTCCAGTACATGTATTAAATCCTTAAGAATTTTTAAAAATTAGTTTCTCTTGAGCGGACAACGATCTTCTCACACGGGATAGTTTTGTTACACTTTTCTCATAAGCAGACACATCCCATAAGTGGACAAGTTTTTCAGTCCCTTTGGATCAGCTACTCCTCCGATTTGTAGCGTGTGTCTTGATGTTCTACAAAAAAGCGGCCGCTGTAGCGGAATGCGTTGGTGCTTGACTACCATTCGGTCCATTGAAGGCCATCTGCAGGCTCAAACACAATGGGAACTGGTACGGCCCCTGTCAGGCATAGGATGAGACGGCGGACCACTTCCGTTGCGTCTGCCAAGCCTTCGCTCGAACCAGGTTTGAGGTCTTTGGCACTGATGTGTTAAGAAGCGACCATCTTGGCTCCTTGGCACCACCAGATCTACTCAGATTTCTTCGGAGATCGGGTAGATTTAAAGAAAATTAAAAGGGAATCCAAGTGTAGTACAATGGACTTAATTAATGTCTGAGTGCTGCACTTGCTAGTTTCCCAACAAAAAAAAACAATTCGGTGGGGTACGGATTCAAAGCAGACGTGAAATGACAGAAAAGGTTTTCTCTAATAGGGGGACCCCTTGTCGTCCATAAAGAATCATCTGCCATTCGGATGCGGCATACATCTATAGGCCCCTCCATTATGTGTAACAACCTTCTCTTCATGTGGGAAAACAAAAAAAAAATCGACTAGTTTTAAGTGTAATGACAAATTCTTGCTAATTTTTAAAAATAAAAATGCTGCAATGATGCCTCCCGACCAAAATCCGCACCATATCGTGTTCTTCAAAACGATAGATGTGAATTATCGGACTCCTTTTGGAAATATGTTTTAATATCTCCCAACTCTTTTAAAAAAATTAGATAAACCACATGGATATTATGAACTTTTTGCTATACCTTGCTATGATAAGTTAAGTGGAGTTTCTTAACTAGCTATTACGAGTTTCTTCTAGCTATTGAGAGCACAACTTAAAAACTTCCGGTTTTTGCAATGAGTACTTAGTACCATCGGCGGCCGTCGGAGCCGCATGGGTTGGTGCGTGACTACGATTCAAAACCTCCGTGCATGAAACAGCAAAATGATAGAAAACGTTTTTTCTAATAGCGGTCGCCCCTCGGCAGGCAATAGCAAATCTCCGAGTGTAGGTCTTATAAAAAACCATTTGCCGCTCGGAGTCGGCTTACAACTGTAGGCCCCATTCATTTGAGAAAAAATTCCAAGACGCACGCCACAAATAGAGGGAGGAGCTTGGCCAAACACCTAACAGAGGTGTATGCGCTAATTATTTAATTTTGTTTTTTACTTAGAGCCATCTGAGCGTCGCTTTTTATTTAAAAATATTTTACTGAAGTGTACGCTTGCGTACTTTTACGTCACTTGAATATATCGATCTACGCATTACCAAAGAAGCAATTGTGTTCTGGAGAAGTTACTCAATCAAGATCTATCAAACACAAGAAAAATAGTACATCCATTAGCGTCTCGAATATGGAAACTTGAAATAAATTTCAAATAAAAAGATTGTAGTACCTCTCAGTTAAAACCTCAATTTATGTACTGATATGGTTGTATCAAATGAAGCTAAAATTATATTTCAAGGACAATTTGGCGCTATGTGGTCTATGCCTTTTCGCGTTTTCCACCAGCTAAACGCGTTCTGGTTTTTTTTTTCATTTAACCACGGATTTTTCTAAGTACTTCTAAGTTTTAAATTATGCCAGCATATGCAAATGTTTTCTAAGTAATTTTCTCGTGCGAGATTTTACCACTTTTTGTGGAGTTACTTGGATTTTCGAAGACGGTAAGAGCCTCTTTTTCTCTTTTATCAGGCAGGGACATAAAGTTAGGTTAGATTGAAGCGGTTGTCCTGTGGAACAAACTCGGACTCATAGCCCATTGTGATGCCGCGTGGGGAGCTTGTCCCTATCTTTCCTAAAACCAGTGTGTGCTTTTCAGAAATTTTAGAACATCTCTGACTTGTGTACCTAGAATAGTAAATTTCGTCTGGATAGAGCAGAACAATGGTATAGAAGGTGCGAGATTGTCTCTTTCTCCTCCTCATCTAGACAACTTCTACAGAAGCCATGTGTTTGCCCACCAATCCTCTATTGGACAGTGGCCCGTTATGACTGAAATCAGTGTGTTAAGACTGTGTTTATTTTTGCTTAGCAGATATTCTGTGCGTTTAGCATTTAGAGTCGGCCACAGTTGACGAGCGATTTTGCAGGTGGCTTCATTGCGCCATCTTTCGTTTGCTTTCCTTACAATTTCTTCAAGGATGAGTAGCTTACATGTTTTTAAGGGTATTCCTATGTCAATGTCTATGTACTCATTGGTCAATTTGGTGTCGCTAGTTCATCCGGTTCTACAGTTACCCTCAATGTCGCGATGGCCAAAAATCTATGTTACCTTTAGGTAAAATGACTCAGAAATCCTGTAAAGATAAATGCGGCACTTCATGGCTACCTTGGAGGTTGTCGAGTGTTTTAAGACGGATTTTGTCGCCGCTTACCGCCGGATACCGCATCACACTGTACCAGTGTAGCGGCTTATTGCAGTGACAAGCTGAAAAAAATTTCTAAAAATTGTTTTTGCTGTTAGATCGATTCACATATGATGATCATAATTCGATACTAATGAAACCTGATAGTGACATAATTTGAAGAAACTTTAACCAATAAGTATTTCCTCTCAATAATGACAATATATGTACCCTAAGATATCCTATAATATATTTACATAGTATATATGCTTATGTATGTGTGCTATTTCTCATCCTCACTCAAATAACGCCTATACTTTTTAGTGAAAAGATAATTTCATTCTGACTCAGACGAAAGTTCAAATAGATTCGTCAGCGACATTTTCGCCACTTAGGTAAATCATCACTGAAAATGCCCAACATGTCATAATATTATGATGGTTCGTTAGCAACGCACCCGCCAATGGATATACAGTTGCGCACATAAAGATCCCAACAGTAAAAAATTTAAGTTTGGTTGCATTACTTTTTTTTGTTAAAATTAAATAAAATTTCATATTAAAAAATATAATTTAAAATACTTAGTATTGGGCCTTAGTGCACTGCGACCTCTAATGTGGTATATTGTGCTTCACCGCGAGCGTAATACCAAACTCCAAATAGAAGAAACAGTTTTTTCTAATAGCGGTCACCCCTCGGTCAGCAACGGCAAACCACCGGGTGCTATTCTGCCATGTAAAAGCTCCTCATACAAACCACTTCATATATTTTGTGTTATCGATATGCCACTACAAAAGTTATATCTCATTAAGGGTATTCTTCAAATTGTGAAAATGGCTTAGCACTCGGGCAAAAAGGTTGATTAGTTCAAAACAACCAAAAAATACACTTAACTTAAAAGTAAATTTCAGTGGCAAGGCCGCTACAATTACAATGTAATTCTGCTTTATAATTTTACTGTTTGCTTTTCGCTGCAAACATCATTGATTTCCAGAAATTTACGTACGAAATGAGCCGGAGAATGCCTGACTTCTCTCTCGACTGCATCCGAATACTTCGATATTAGGCTCATTTAGGTTCCAAGTCACAGTGGCACAGCGGAAAACTGCTGGCCTGATGAGCTGACCAAACAGGGGACCCTCGAGACGGTTTTATCGTAAAATAAGAGGATTGAGGTTCCCTTGAGAACATGTGGTCTGCGCCTGGAAAGATGGGCCTCGCGTCAACTCAGTGAATGCTACGTACACGTACAAAGTCGCGAGATCCTTCTGGCCACATTAGATCGGAGGCGCTCGAGGGACCTTACGAGGCTAACAAAACCGTAGTTTCCAAACTTGGTGGGTGCCCTTACCGGTGGTGTTCATGCTGCAGTAAGGCTTGGGATTGTCTCAAGTCCTTTCTGCAGAAGCTGTTTGGCGGAGGAGGAATCATCTCAGCACCTTTTTCTTAGCTGCCCTACTCTCATAGGGAAAAGACTCAGATATTTGGGATCTCACTGTTTTGTTACACCTGTGGATGTGGTAGGTTTAAACATTACGCACCTGGTGAATTCATCAGCAGATTGAAGTGGTTAACGTAATTATTCACCATTTGGTCATCATCCTTTTTCTTCTTTCTTCCACTTTTTTCAGTTATTTATCTTAACCTAACCCTAAAAATATCTGCCGTTCGGAGTCGGCTTGAAACTGTAGGTCCCTCCATTTGTGGAACAACATCAAGACGCAAACCACAAATAGGAGGAGGAGCTTGGCCAAACCCATAACGTTCTCCGTCACTAGTGCTGGCACACCCGCATCGAAATTTAGTATACCAGTGATGGATGTTTCTTATAGATGGTGAATAGCTCCATAATAATATGCAACATTTTTTTCGGTCTGCGTTAGGGTAATTTGTGAAAAAATAAGGTTTAATTAGCATACGAAATTCACACTTTTCAACTATTATTACGAAAATGCTATCAAAACAAAACTATTAGTCGAATTATTCTTGCTTTCATGGAACTATTTTTAGACCCTCGTATTTTAATGTATGAGCTCCTTAATGTCCATTCAAACACTTTCCGAATCGCAATTCTATTTGGCTTAATTAATGGGATTGTCATAAGTTGTGTACGCGTATGTGTGTGTGGATGTGTATGCGTGGCCGATATTCCTGAACCGAAAAGCTCGACAATTTTCCTCTCTCACATATTTATGACTATATAAATTTCTAATGTTTTCACACGACGCGCGTGAAAAGTGTATTTTTCATCAAACTCAATAATTTATGAAGAATTCATCTGAACACAATCTGCCATCTTTTCGCTTGGCCACTTGCAGACTCATCACATTGCCCTCAAATGCACACATCTAGATATACAAACTTACATATACCTGTATGTATATGAATGTACTCGTGTGTATGTATGTAGTTAAGTACGTGAACAGACAGATCGTAGAGCAGTTTAAATGCAAATAGGCTTCCCTGTTTATTGTTGAGAAATGTTCATAGAAAACTATTTAATTGTGCAAAAATTTGCCGCATCCTCAACTCTCCATTAAAATGAATGTCTCATACAAAGTGATATTTTATTGAAATTACCTGTAATATAATTGATGATTTATGAGCGTCGAAATGTCATTTGTATTAATGTACGATGGCTGAGGAGGTATAAGTTATTGCACTCGCTTTGAAATATTATTTTAGTTCAGCAAAGAAGAAAGTTGGTTGTTAAGACTATGGTTTTGCTCTAATAGAGACTAACGTCGAAAGAATTTTGTTTTCCATTAAAATCTGAATAATAATTTCAAATATTTTTCATTACAACATACCCTAAGCCTCACTATGAATACAGTTGTAGAGGAAATGTATAGGTTTGGGGTAAACTAAAAAACTAAAAATTCAGATAATCCTTTTGCTTCTATAATCCTGCTTTTTATGGATTTCAGAAGCCCCAGAAAGGGACCCAAAGCCCCTCAAAGTGGCAAAAATTGCCGAAATGAAGTTCTAAAATTGGTTAAATGGATTGGGCTATCTTATTACATATGTATCTATGTGTACGAGAAAATAACATTTTTCTAATAGCGGCTGCCCCTCAGCAGGCAATGTCGAACCTGTGAGTGTATTTCTGCCATGAAAAAGCTTCTCATAAAAATATCTGCCGTTCGGAGTCGGCTTAAAACTGTAGGTCCCTCGATCCCTCCATTAGTGGAATAACAACAACATGCACACCATAAATTGGAGGAGGAGCTCGGCCAAACATCCAAAAAGGGTGTACGCGCCAATTATATATATTTATGTGTACGAGTATATTGATTAGAGGTTGCTAGGTACACAAACTTTCAAGTACAAAGTTCGTTTCCGGTGGGTTTTTTGCAAATTATCACATTGGGTGAATTATAGGTCTTCAATGCACTTTTATTCTTGAAAAGAATGCCAGATTTTAACCTTCAACTTATTCCTATGTTATGTGAAACTTATAATATAATTCTTAAATTTTTTTATTAAATACCCATTAACCTGCACTAACCACGATATTGAAATGATTTTGTAGCTATTTTGCAACTTTTTAGATTCACATCCAAAATTTTGTCTTTAACGTTTAATTTTTGTCTGCTAATTAAAAATCTGAAGTCAGTTTTATTTAGTTTGTCCGTTTACACCTGCAGTTTGCCTACAACTACAATGTAGTAGTTCCCAGGGACCACCACGAGGAGGTTGCTGCACTATTGTTAGATTTTTTTCTATAATTATTTTTTATTTTTTAAATGTTTTTATTTTTTTATTTTTGTTAAACTCGGCCAAAATCGCGTAAGCGGTTATCGCGCCAATTAAGAAGAAGAATGCGTGTGTTTATGGCTAGTGGAGGTCTTAGGGGAGACGCGCATCCAGTTAAACGCAGTTACGTTACTTTGCTTTAAATAATTATTCAAATAATTCGAAGCAAGCTTCATGCAAAACAATGCTTCTAAACGCTCTGGAGGCGCATGAAAACTTTTGTACACTGAAGACCAATCAGAAAATTTCTTATGTCTTATCGGAATGCCGACGAAATATAAAGTACCTACAAATATCAAAAAACAAAATGAAAAATAAAACTTTGAAAAACATATTTTTAATTAAAAAAACCTTAATAGATAAAAAATGTAAATAAAAAAAAAATTTTTGTTTTTATTTTTATTGTTATTGTAATTAAAAAAAAATTTAAATATAAAAAAATAAAAGAATTAAATTTTATTATTTCACAAAAAACTAAAACAAACATTGGGAAAAGATGTAAATAAAGAATACGAAAAAAACATTTACGAAATTATAAAAAAAATACAATACTATAATAAAATAATAATTATAATAAAATATAAATAATATAATAATAATAATAAAACTACATTAATAATAAAATTATAATAATAATGAAATTTAGAACAAATATTTGTAATTAAAAAAATTGAAATAAAAAAACACATTTAAAAATTTATAAAAACAAAAACATAATAAAATTATAATTTTTATTTTAATAATAATATTATAAGATTAAATAAACAAAATTTAAATAAAGAGCTATCGGCGCCAGTTGGACACACCAAGTCCAAGTCCTTCTCTCCTCTCCTCTCCTCTGCTACCACCAGATGGTACCGCATCAAATATTTTCAGCCGAGACTTTGTATCCATTCGGTCGACATGACCCAGCCAACGTAGCTGCTGGATCTTTATCCGCTGCGCTATGCCTATGTTGTCGTAAAGCTCATACAGCTCATCGTTCCATCGCCTGCGATCACACACCCTTTACAAGGGGTAATTAAAATGTGATTACTATTTTTTAAAGTTTTCTGCCATATTGGATTCACAATTTTGAATTTTGATCTAATAGCTTCAGATACGTAATTAGCGACCTCAAAAGCCTCAATGCGGAGTTTCATTAAAATCGATCAATGTCTTGATATTTTCACCACTTTGGAGAGCTGCTGGGAAAATGGAATAATTTGTTTTCTCAAATACTTACATTCATACTTGTATGTATATAAATAATGTTGCATTTGTTTTGAAAGCCTTCAGTCGATGTTATGATGCTCCGTTTTTAGACGTTCGACAGCTGTCATTTGGATGGTTTCTTTTTGAAGCACATTTTATTTTGACACTGACAGCTACGAACGCGATACGAAATGGACCGCAATGAATAGCGTTGCGAAATATTAAATACGTTCTTCCAATGGAAATGCGTTCATTGCATAGAAGTTTCATGCGCATTTTACACTTGGTGTCTAACAACTAAATTTCCACAACTGGTGGTCGAAATGGCCACTGTGGTTGCAATGCATTCGTAGAGAATTTCAGTCCGATACGCTGACTTTGTATTGGCGTCATTTTTTTCGTGAATGATGCTATTAATGCCATTTTTAATGCAACGCTTTAATTACCGATTTTTTATGAGCTAAAATTGATAATATAAAGTCCGACGATTGCTGATTTTAGCAGAATGGCGCACTATCTGATTTTCTTTGAATCTGTTAATTCAGTGTATTTTTCTAGAAAGAGAACAAAGAGAAACTTATTCGTGATTTGGTTCCTGTAGAACGAGAAATGTCTAAGGATGTATTTGAAGTTTATATGTATTTGGTTTTTGTAAATTTTTTTTATTTAAAGCCTCTGATATAAACTATTTATTTGTCGAACAACGCCGTAGAAATATTCAAAGAGAGTTGTCTGTAAAAACGTATTTGTTAGACAGAAATTGTTAACATAAATAATATAAAAAGGCTTCAGTTATATATCACCAAGAGAGTATCTGAGTTTTATCGTTCTGCAGCAAGGATAATAGAATACATCATGGTCTTAACCCCTGTTATGCCAGCAAATCTGCTAATTCCTTCAAGTTCGCTGAGAGCCGAGTAGCGGTTGAATATTGGTTACACCTTTGTATTCTGAACATCGTGGCTCTGCAGTACCGCCAATTGTTGACTAATATTTCGAGTATTTTAATGCATGTCGCGAAGGCACCTGAAAGGTTAGTTTGTTGGCCTACCTATTCGATTCACAAAAAATTGTTTAGAGACATCAATTCATATGGGTTTATATGCTGAAAAACTACGATAAATATCTTGTCGGATAGCCAGACGGCCATCAAATCAAAAGACGCTGTTATACTAAGAGCAAAGGTTGCTCAGAAATGCCTGGCAGCTCTAAATGATATCAACATTCTCTTCAAGGTCAGTTTTATATGGCTTCCGGGACATAGAGATATTGACGGTAATTACAAAGTCAATGAGGTAGCCAAAAACGGTACTAATCTTCCACTTCTTTAAAACAGAGGCAATGTTGGAATCCTTATGGCAAATTTCAAAGTAAGAATAAAAAATAATATTCTCCAAGAGGCCAATAGGTCGTGGAGAGAAGAAACTACTTGTGTTACTACCAGACTAATTTGGGGGCAAATGTATAAGAAAAACATGCCCAGAAAATACCAACTGGTACCTGGTGCAATCAAAATCGGGGCATATGAGTTTGAAGCGGTGAAAACTTTCACGTATCTGGGGTTTAAACCAAGCCACGACAACGTAATGAGCATTACAATCGACGAGAGAATACAAGCCGCAAATAGCTCTCACTTATTAAACTCTTTAAAACCAAGCTGCTGAACAGACCTTGCAAAATTTCCCTGTGTAAATCTATAGTCCGACCAGTTCTTTCCTACGGATCGGAGTCTTGGACAATAAGCGAAAAAGACAAAACGAGGTCCAAGTAAGTATTCGGAAGACAATTTTTTAGGCAAATCTTCGGTGCAGTCAAAGATAACGGCGAGATGGACCCATGAACTGGACCAACTTATAAGAGGGGAAAAGGTTGTGCGGTTCATCAAAGCTCAAAGCCTAAGATGACTAGGCCATACCTTGGGAATGGACCCCACGAGAGCTCAACGAAAAGTAATTGACGATAAAACATTTGCAACGAAAGCAAGAGGCCGACCAAGATCAAGATGGATTGACGAACTAGAAGACGACACGAAACAACCAAGGATCGGCTCAAATGGAGACATATTGTGCAGCAGGCCGAAACTCTCACAGAGCGGTAACGCCAAATGATTATGATGATGATATAAGAAAAAGTTAGGAGAATTGCTCAACTTCTCAAGAGAGAACATTTCGAAGGTCGTGACTTGTGTCACCGTTCATTGGCTGTTAGTTAGGCACTCTTCTAGGCTAGGTGTATTTTCACATGAGTACTGCAGAAGTCGTAGAGACGATTAAGAGGAAGAAACAGTAGAAAAGTTCCCTGTCCAGCCTTAGCTAGGAGTAGAAGGTTGTTAGAAAAATACGCTTTTGACTCTTTTACGGTACTATCCGATTTTGGGATAAAATCAATCCTATCATAAATACATCAGCATCCAAATAGTTTTATGATAGATGAACACTGAGGTTCCCGTGATACACAGTGGTACCACAACAGACCTACATGGTCTAAGTGAGTTGGCTTTTTTAAAACCAACTGCCACAGAAACCTAACCTCTAACACTTTGCATCTTGCTTTTCACAAATTTCTGTATTGCGGTCCGAAAAAGTGCTTCTCGACGATCCAAAAATGTTCGAGTTTTACGAACCGTCTCTGCCAAATTTTCACCATTTTTATAGTGAATTTTAGTGCCCCGCCACTGAAAATTCAGATTGGGCGAAGTGTTTTCTATGCAACTTTTTATTGAATGGTTATTTTGCAAATAAATTTTCTCAATTTTCAAACGCTACTCGCTTAAAACTTTTCTTTCTGAAATGCCAAAAAGCGGTATGACTTGCCAAATAACTTTTCTGGTGACAGAGTTTCTCTACATTGGAATGAGGTCTTAAAAAATATTTTAATGTACTTTGTAACAGGGTTAGCATAACTTTTAGTTTCCACTCATTAAATGAAATAATTAAAATTGTCTCTACATATAATACACGTATACATACTCGTATGTACAAAATTTCCAACTGGGTAGCTTGTATTTGAAGTAAAATTTACATATACTCGTAATCGTCGAGTATCGCAAAATATTTTTTATATCTTTGTTTTGTTTATGTTTTTGTGTTCAAATGTTCTGAAACACACAAATGTTTCTACATATACAGGGTGCGTACGGTATTTGAGGACAACTAATTAGCTTTTATTTTGAACAAAATTTAATGAAATTTCACGAATTTTTTAACATTTTTAACTCAGTATATATCTATAAAATCACTTGCATTAACCTCCTCGATCTGGATCCGGAAATGTTTGCATGGCCGAATCAAATGCTCTTTATTCATATTGACATAACGGTATTAATTGCAGTTTCAGAGAAGAAATGGTGTTATTGGTTTCACGCGCAACTACACCTCATACGTAGTAAGCCAGGGGTTTAAAGTCTGGAGAGTTAGGCGGCCATAAGTTTATGTGTTTTGTGGTCATGGAAATTTTTCCGCTATCCAATCTTGTGTCGCCGTCGCTTTGTGTGAAGGAGCAGAGTCTTGCTGAAAGATGTATGGGTTGTCACCGCGTACACTATCAATCCAGGGTTTCACTATTGTCTCTAGAGCCTCGATATATGCAGTAGAATTCACACGAAATCCTTGAGTAAAGAAGTGGGGTGACATGACATGTCCTTTGTTGCTCACAACAGTTAAAACCTTAACAGTGACAAAAAACTTCGTGTGCAGAACAACAGGAACCTCTGTAGAACAAAGCCAAATGTTTTGCGATGGTCTTATTTTGACCTCCGAAAAAATCAAAATATCTCATGCGCTACAGAGTGTTTAATTTTGTTTAGAAGGCATTTCGATTGAATAACTCGCTGTTCAAGAGTTTGCTCCGATATAAATTGTCTGCTGTGCATAACGTAGGATTTATGACGAAGATCTTTATGAACAACTCGACGGATAAGACCAACGATACGCTCCCTCACAAGGACCCTTATCAATGATCGCTCGGGTTTGTTGTATAAATTCTGAAGATCGGACTATGTCTGAATGTTCCTCGTGTTTTTTTAACTGCTTATGAAAGAGAAATTAGAGATTTCTAAATCTCTATTTCTTGAGTTAAATTGTAGTTCTCCATGTCTTATCTGAAAAGGTGCAAAAAGAAAAAAAAAATGGTTTCGAAAAGTTATAGCCACAGACATACATATACTCGTATGAATGCCATCAACTACCGTATGCACCCTGTATATGGGGTTCTGAGCACTCAACGTACACATTTGTCTACAGTCTGTGAAAAAGATGTTTTTTGAAAAATATTTACAACAGCCAAAGGCAACTTGCGATTCATTCAGTATGACTCATACCAAGTGCGATATTGGTGCAGGGCAATAAATATACTCGTACATATGTACATATGTGTGTATGTATGTATTTTAAAATACGTTTTTTAAATTTCGATTTCATTTTCATTTGTTAGGTTAGGTTTGGCTAGATTGCGGCGACTGCTGCCAATTTCCGTGGCTGTGGCAAGAAGTGCGCTTAGACGAGTTCAGCTTATACGAAAACTTCCGAAAATCGGCCCCACAATTCTCATAAATGTTGTCTTTCTTTAAAGTGGAATACGGATAGCTACTGAGCCAAAGTTATGATGGAGTTATAGTTTTGTTGGGTGTTTTATGAACTCTTTTCATGGCAAAATTGTGAAATTGTGTGCGTCTTGATGTTGTTCCACAAATGGAGTGACCTACAGTTTCAAGATTTTTCATGGCAGAAATACACTCGGAGGTTTGCCAGTGCATGCCGAGAGGCGACCGCTGTTAGAAATTTTTCTTAATTTTGGTGTTTCACCCAGATTCGAACCAACGTTCTCCGAATGGTAGTCACGCACCAACCCATTCGTCTACGGCGGCCGCTACTCACGATATATAAAACTGTTTAAAAATAGTTCTGAGGTTCTATGTAAATACTAGGAAAAATTTTGACCATCCAAAACCAATTTCAAGTTTCATAAATATCCAGGCACAGATCAGGCAACATTTTTATTGAAATTGAAAACCGTCTATTTGTGGGATTTTGACCGAACAGAAAGAAGTAGACGTTTACTGCTCAGTAGAGTATCGATCATCTCAACGACCGGAACTTGGGGCCGATTTGTTTTTTTTGACTAAAATCTCATTTTAACCGTCAATCAATCACTCTACGGATTTGCCTGATTTGTCACCCTGCGACTTTTATTTCTTCGTAAAAATGTGCTTGCTAATGAAATGAAAAGGAAAGGGTTTGTGAATTGGAATATTCACACCACTTGATTTTAGATACTGTTTTGTATACCTTCTCTTCAAAAAGTACCCTTTCGTTCGCATCCTATTATTTCACTATAAAGCTCTAAGGGGACCAGGACACAGTGGCATTGCCGGAAACTGCATGGCCGATGAGCTAGCTAATCAGGGCTTCCTAAAAATGTGATTTCCATACAAACGAGGATGTGGGTTTATCTGGCTACCTGAGGTGTGCCTGAGGAGGGAAAAATTGACTGGCAGAGAGGCAAAAGTCTTTTGACCGCCGGTGGTTAGGAGGCAGTTGAAATATCTTTGGTGTCTATCAAAGCCTCTTTTCGTTAGTTGTGGTTGTATAGGGGCTTAAATCGCACACTGTCTAATTCGAATCTATGCGGTCAGACTCAACATAATTGTGTCTTTCACGTAGTAGCTGAACGGAGGATGAGGAAATGCAATCATCTGAGCATTTGCACTAAGTTGTGGGGCTAAGGTTAAAGCATTTTATCTCAAAGTTTTTAAGTAATTCTAAAGGCCTTTCAGCCGCCTGGTAAATCCCCCGAAGGCATGTAGCGTTCGCCTTTCCGTAATTTCTAACTATTTACTCTTAGTGTATATCACTTATTCTTTATTAATTTTCCGTTTTAAGTTTTATCGAATGTTTTTAAACAGGAAGTTTTTTTATACAACGTTTTATACAAATGGCGTCGTCGTAAATCATATTTGACACTTATGAACTCGAGAGCTGCAGTATACAAACAGGCAAACAATGAAGCGCGTAAAGGTCAAAATAAAGATTTTAAACACACAAAATCATTTTTTTTATTTATTGAAAAAGTTTCGTTGGCTGGGTCATGGCGTCCGAATGCATACAAAAGCTCCGGTTCTGAATATATTCGATGCGGTACCAGCTGGTTGTAGCAGAGAAAGAGGAAGGCCTCTTCGGCGTTCGAAAGATCAGGTGGAGCGGACTTGGCTTCATTTGGTGCTTCCAACTGGCACCGGTTAGCAGGAGAAAGAAACGACTGGCGAGCTTTGTTTAACTCGGCCAAAATCACTTAAGCGATTATCAAAAACGAAATTAGATGATTAATTTTGCGCCACATTGTACTTAATTTTCTCAAGGTTCTAATCTTAGTTAATGTAAGGGCAATCTTTTTATGATAAACCACTTTTCTTCATTTTAAATACCAAATACAGGTATTTTATAGAAATCTCCAAGGTGCCTCTGCGCACTGTTTTTGTGGCTCAATGAAATTAATGTTTTTCTTTTCCTGGTATTCCATTCGAAATATAAAAACAAGGAACGCTAATATAAATAATGAAAACCACTGAATTGTTTTCCTGTTAAACCAAACGTGAGGTTGCTAGCCTAAAGTTGGGAAGATATGCAAATACCTACACTTGTGTTCAAACTAATAGGATTAACAGGATTTCAATTCTTTTTTGTATTTAAAAACATAAACAAATTTTTGTCAAAGTATAGTGAATTCTGCAACAAAAATTAGATGACTCAAAGTTCCAAATTTTCTACAAAATTCACAAAAATATAATAAACTTAGAAAGAAAAAAATGCCTCAAAAATACCAAAGTTTTATTCAGAATTATTCTAATTTAGATTTTTTTTAGAAAAAATCTGGTTATGCAGTTTTATAGCCCTTTGAATTTTAGTATAACAAAGTGCAAGTTTCAAGTGGCTCGAAACACTCGTTGATTTTTAACAATTTTTTTTCGCTAAGGTGTTGAGCATTTTTTTTTTTTATATAAAAGAATTCAGAATTTTCAGCACCGTATGCAAAAATTTTTTTTCAAAAATCAATGTTTTGGCCGACTTGCAAGTTACACTGCATTATACTAAAATTGAATGGACTTTGCAACTGCAAACTCAGAAGTTTTCTTAAGGGTCTGATTGAAAAGTTGGAAATTTTGATGAAATTTTTTTGATATTCGTAAGTTTTTTGTGAGTTTAGTGGAGAGTATGGAACTTTGATTTATAAGATTTGTATTATACAATGAATTTTATTTTTATAAAAAATTAACGAAACAAATTAAACAGGAAAAATATTGTGAATATTGTAAAAACTTAAAATGACTTAATTATGTGAGCGCAAGAGTGTGTATGTACTTTTCAATATTTACACATATGTACATATATTTGGCATAAAAATTAGTAAAAAAAACATACAGCACACAGCAAATAGTAAGTATTTGAGTAGAAAAATTTTGTGTTTTCTTTCACTTCGCACAAACATTACGAAATTCATGAGGGATTTTCTCTGGCAATAATTGAAATTTATGTAGAACTATGTATGTACATATGTATGCACATATTTGCAGATTCGAACCAATTCAACGGATAAAAATAGATAGGCCACGATTTTTTGAACGCACTTATACGTGCCACACATCGGCGGCGTGAGTGAGTCATTATCGCAGCAATTAATTAGAAGGATAGTATGAGTTGCATGTGTTTGTTTGTGACTTGTGAGGCAAATTAAAAGTAGATTTTTATTTTAGTACCTATACAATTTGATGGGCAGATGCGTGTTTTAAAAATTACTTTTTCCCATCTGCTACTGTTCGCTTGCGGTGTGTGTAAAAACTTACAGCGTTTCAAATACGCATATGTAAATACATGCATACATTCATACATGTGTGATCCATAAGTATGCCGAACTATCTGCATGAGAGCTCTGATAGGCCTACCTACCATGCCAGCATCACGTTTTCCAGTTAGCCTAAACTCCAGCTAACTTAGAAACATACCAGGTTGTTCAATTAGTTTTACGATTCGATAAGGAGAGCACAATTTTATGATTTGAAATAAACTTTATTGCTCAGTATAGTTTCCCTGAGCATAAATACACTTGTGCCAACGAGATTCCAATTTGTGAATCCCATTCTTGAAGTGAGAATCTGAAATCAGCTGTTATGACCTCATCTTTTGATCAAAAATGCTTCCCATGAATTCGTTTAGGTCTGGAAACATATGGAAGTCGCTAGGGGTCAAAGCTGGTGAATACGATGGATGCTCCAACAATTCTAACTTTAATTCATGGATTTTAGGCATAGTCAAAATGCTGATGTGGTCTGATGTCTTCTGATGAAAATATATTTTCTTCTTTTGCAAACTGGGTCTTTTTTCATGAATTTTTTCTGCAGCTGGTCTTAAAGGTTGCAATAATGTTCAGAATTTATTGTTTTACCAGTTTGCAGGAATTCCATAAACAAAATTCCTTTCGAATCCCAAAAAACTAATGCTAACACGAACTCGTGCCAGAGCCGAAGAACCAGGTTCACACCACTCTTTAGCCTCATGTTTTGATTTAGGATCATGGTGATAGATCTCTCTCTCTCTCTCTCATCCACAGTCTTATCCAGAGCGATGAATCGACGCACAAATCCGCTTTATCCTTTCGAAACGCTCTAAATGTTGCTAAGAAAGTCACTTTCGCATGTGTTTTTATTCTATTGTTAACGAATGCGACACCAGCTGTCTGAAACTCAATACTTCAGTCAAGATACTGCTTACCCTGCCCAATGAGATACCTAGGGCCTCTACTAAATCTCTTTCAGTCACTCGACGATTTTCCAATACGATATCCTATATTTTTTCTACCATTTCTGGTGTTGTTGTTGTTTTTGGACGTCCTTGACGTGGATGGTCTTCAAGGCATGTACAACCACATTTGAATTCAGCAACCCATCTTTCTACTGGTCTAATTGATGGCGAAAAGTACTTCTACACTTTCGGCAGTCGTTCATAAAAAACTCCTTTCCTTTTAAACTTTCCAAAATAAAAATTCAACCTAGTTAATGCCCAGCATGGGCACGTCGACGGGTAAATCCCCCAAACAGTCGTTTCATGAATGCCCAGTTGTTGAGAACGTCGAGATATCGAGATCAGTTTTAAGTCTGCCAGTCCTTTTTTATCCTCGACAGAACCAGTGTCTTGAAATTTTTTAATTAAACTTTTGAACTGGCGTCTCATTCGGACGAGTATTTCCACCAAACATTCTTAAGGACATCTGTCTACTTGACTTTACTTACTACTGAAATTTAGGCGTCACTTTTGAAATACCCTTTATAATTGGCGCTTATATCCTTTATTGGTTGTTTGGCAAAGCTGCTCCTCCAATTGGTCATGTACGTCTTGAGTTTGTTACACTAATGAAGGGACCTACAGTTTTACGCCGACTCTGAGTGTCAGATGGGTTTTTATGAGAGACTTTTTCATGGCAGAAATACACTCGAAGGTTTGGCATTGCTTGGCGAGGGAAATGAAGATTGACCTGTAAATAATGACACAAGTTGTCTGCAGGCCCAACTTTACTTGAACTTATGAAATTAGCGCACCATTGGCGTGGGCACTTATAGGGTATTCATACATACATGCATACATACATACATAGGTTACCGGAACTATCCGAGCTTGCACATATGTTTCCAGGGACTGTCGTTTGAGCAGCATTGCAATGTTTTATGCTCTCACAACAACAATAGGTTCTCGATGACTAATTGTGGGCCAACGTCAGCCCACCCTGTCCAAATGATATGTTGCCTATTTTTCAGAATTTGCATAATCGCAATTGTTTAGACTTAATTAAAGGGCTTGCTATTAATGGTAAGGGTAATGGGAATGGTTGTACGGGTTAGGCTAAGGCCTTTATGCACTGCAACGAAATTGCTCCATTGTGCGCCCCTAAGTGCTTAATTTTAATTGTTTATTATAATATAGTATTATGAGGAATCGAGCCTTCTCCTTAGGAGGGAGCATTCATCCACTAGTAGATACGAGCGCAGGATTCTGTGTAGTCCTATTGATTCTGGAAATTCCTATTGTATTGAAATGTTGATTGCAGGCAAAGTGGCCTGTAAGTGCTCCACAGAGTCATCTAAGGCCCTTTTTACCTCGGCTTAACGCAGATTTTGCTCTGTTGGTATTAAAGTTCAATAACTTTTTGGAGTGATTAAGGCCGTTTGTGCCGTTCCTGTATTCCCTGGTTTTTATTTGGATCCATTTTTGGGTTTCCTGTTCTCGTTGTTTTTGTTAAAGTTGAAACATGGGGTTGTTCAAATAAATGGCCCTAGCGGCCCTTTTTTGGTATAAAATTCTACCTTCTCGTTTCCTTCGTGCCCCTCATGTCCTGGTACCCAAATCAGGGAGACCTGATTAGATTAGATTAGACCTGACCAGTTTGTTGAGTGCATTGTTGGGCAATTAAACCACCAACTGGCCATTAAACTAACACAATTGTTTAATTTTTTCTAATCTACAAGATTTCACCTCATACAAAGTTTATATACTTTACTTGTGATCCTGTAAGTGGCTTTCGGTATACCAAAAGTAGCTCCAGGCATATTCGCGCGAACTCCCATGCAGCAGATCGAGAATATTGGTGGGCGGTACGAATATCTCACTTTTGGTTAACAGTCGTATCCATCACACCAAATATGCTTTTTCGGTACTAGATCTCATCATAGTAGTGCAGATCCATAACTTTGTTCTAAATATTTAGCAAAAAAAAACAGCAAACACATTTTTTTTAGTGTGAAATGTGACCTTGACAACGAGCATAAATTTTGACTTGTTTGATCGAGACTTTTCACGATATCGATCACTACAGCCATCTACCGAGAAAATATTGGATTTCTTTTTCCCCAAACTAATATTTTACAGCAAGCTGTAACTATTTGTGATTTTAGATAGAGATTTGAGAAGTAAATTCAACGGCATTAAAAAAAGACATGCTATATAACCTCCAATAAAGAAAAAAACGTATTTTTGACAGTTTTAGCTTAAAATATTTCGGGAATCTGAGTTACCAGTGCAATTATATGACTCCAAACTTATATTCAGCACAGCGAAAATCTTTGGAAAAGAATAAACTCTGGTTTCTGGTAAAATTTTGTATCGACCTGTGTTATTTATATTTTTCCATAACAAAAAACATTATAGAAAAATTTAGAAAAGTAGTCTAATAAGGTGAGAACTTCAAAATATCTCCACCATAAGAAAGCTTATAACAAGGACCATCTGTTGCAGGCTTCAATTTAAGGCGCACTCTATAAATTGAGGAAGAAGTTTGACCATAGTTTTGTTTTAGATTGAAAGCATGCCGCTTAGCAAATAAAAACATTTTGCAATCAATCTAAACCCTCTGTGCGTGAGACTCATTTCCATCGTGGTGAAATGCCAACCTTCACTACTCTACACAGTATTTCTTTTGTGACGTCAACGCCTTCGAATCTGAGAGCAGATTGCATATGCATATTCTACTTATGGTTCGCCTTCACTCACGTTTTCACGTGCATGCCACATACACACATACATGCGTATTATTTCTAGTTAAACCACTCTGTGTAATAGAACTTTTGTCTGGGAGCGCATCCGCATCCGTTGCTATACTCACGGTTCTCTGTCTCATTCTCGTTCTCGGCGTCGTTGTTGAGTTTGTGGCCAGTCTCAGTCTATGTGCGAGCGCGGTAGTGTAAATGTTCGAAGATTTTCCGTCAGCGGTAGATTAAAACGCGCGGTATCCATTAAATATTTTCCCCATTTCCGCGGCTATACAATTGCCAATGCGAAAGCCTATGAACCGCGATATTCATACATATTTTATATTGTATATAATCCGCAACGAAAATCCAAAGTTTTGACAAGTACACAACTTTTTAATTACAACATTAAAATTTGTTCGTGTTCGAAAATATTTCGAATTTTGGAAAAAAAAAAATCAGACAGAAGACAATGGAACCGTGTGCCCATTACCTACCGGCATAGTATTCAAAATTCAGTGCAGAAATACGGCAAATCGCTGTTTTACATACTTTGTGTGCGGTTGCAATCGCCAAAATTACAAAATCATATGTGAAAATGTGCATTCCATTGCTGAGATCTTTGGAAAATATTATGAAAATAAACAATGACTAGCATTAAGTGAAATTTCATGGAAATTCAAAACCAATACTTAGAAGTTAAACAAACATTTCTTGTTCATACGCAGTGTAGGTTTTTGGTCGAGTTTTGGTTTTGCAAGCATTCAAATTGGTCTACTTTGATTTAATGATTTTTTTTTATGATTTGTTAACTACTGTGATAATTTTTAGACACATTGACCTATGGTGCACTGAAAATTTATTACTGATGACGATGATGACTGATGTCTAATCACTTCGTCTACAGGTGGCGTATATCGACTTAAAAGAACCTGATATGAGGGACACTGGATTGTGGCTATGGTTTAGCCGACAGCCGTAACCGAATGGGTGCGTGCGTGACTATCATTCGGTAGTGCTCGGGTTCGAAACACCGGGCATGAAATACCAAATGATAGAAAGAATTTGTTTCTAATACCAGTCGCCTCTCAGCAGGCAATGACTAGCGCCTGATTGCACTTTTACCATGAAAAGGCTCTCTGCCGTTCCGAGGCGGCGTAAAACGGTATTTCCTTTAAGTCCGCTTGGAAATATTTTCAATGATATTTCCACATAATGTTACAGAACACTTGGATAGAGAAGGCATTCAATGCTCGCTCCATCATCTATTGCAGGGCAACTTATAAAGGGTAATCAATTTAGAGGTAACGGGTAAATTGAAATAAAGCCACGAAAATTCAAACTGGTTGGGCAATCTTTATTATTTTTGTGGAGAGCCATTCATTAAATTTATATTTTAAAGATAACCCCTTTCAAATGTTGGCCACAACTACGCCGTAATTCGGCCATCCATAAACTCAAATTTTGAATGACTCGCTGGAGGACTTCGGTCGGTATCGCGTGAATAATTTTTGCAATGTTAGTTTCCAATGCCTAAGTTGGTTTATCCACAAAGCATTTAGATTTTGCATACCTCCACAAATAAAAGTCCAAAGGTGTGATATCACACGATCTTGATGGCCAATCTACTGGTTCGAAATGAGAGAAAAATTGCTCACCGAAACGAAAACGCAGTAAATCCATTGTTTCACGGGCTGTATGGCAAGTAGGGCGGTTTTCATGGAACCAAATGTTGTGGAGATCATGGGCGCGATTACATTCGCAATTTACTGTTCCATTGGCGTCAGCCTCGTCTTTGAAGAAATATGGGCCGATGATGTCTCCAGCGCATAGACCGCATCAAACGGTTATTTTCAATGGATGTAATGGCTGTTCTTGAATAGCTTCGTGTTACGCTTCAGTCGAAATACGTCAATTTTACCTATTGACGTAGCCATTAAGTCAAAAATGGGTACACCATAAATTGGCCTGGGTGCGCGATGAACACTTTTCACAATGCGTCGATTTTCGTTACACAATTGTACGATTTGTAAACTTACGCGTCAGTCTTTCACTGATGAAAAGCCAATGAATGCTGAATAAAATTTTGTATTTAATATAGTTTCACAGTAGTCACGCGTGATCTGTCAAAGAAAAACTCTATTCGAAAAAGTTCCTCCAATCTGATCACCCTTTATGTATGTGTAGTTCTCAGAATACTTTTCTGTCTTTCAAGCAACATGTTTTCCAAATACGGTGCAATTGTGACAAGCCAAAAACAGATGATCTTCTAAAAGGGTTGCAAAATCACGGATGTCACGTGAAAATGTAGATTTTATTTGGTAGTGTTGCCTACTTAGGTTTGCGTTTTCCCATCAATTTAATTTTTTAAAAGGCTTTAAAGTTTCAAAGGATTAAATTAGCAAAAAAACATGTTTTAAATACTTATATTACCCCTATGAAATTAATATGGACGTTTAAGCAACCTCCGCTTAAATTCATTCCTGCCTGTGAGTATATAGCAAATTGGAAGCCTGCTTATCATTTCAGAGGGTTCATGAAATAGTAAATTTGAAGTGCACACTGCATACATTGCACCTCATCGCAGTATCAAGCTTTTTCCAATGAGAGCAAGATTCACTCCAAGAGTCGCACTATATACATAAGGCTCAAATGATGAGTGTCATCTTACTGCAGCATCAAACTCTTGTTCAAGAATGACTCAACGCAAGAGTGTCCTGAGCCAAAAGGCTCAATAAATCCATCCAAAGGTGTCGTTTACCGTACCACACTGATGGGCGCCAGCTAACCTTATGGGATATAAAGCTCGAATAATCAAACACGTAAAGGAGCTCAGGTATAACTCACTCAGTTATCGGTTCCTCCACTCTCTCTAACGCTAAACAATGGATATCGAACGAAAGAGGATGAGGCTTTAAAAAAAATTGTTTACTTTCCGTTAGCTCAAATGTAGTTAGTACAAGGTGGCGCAAAATTAATCACTCTATTGCAAGATTTATACTTTTTGCAAATGATATTTAACACGTGTGCACTATACAGCTACAGTATGCAAACATAGAAGCAATGGGGCGCGGAATGGTCAAAATAAAGATTTCCATCACTCAAAATCATGTTTTTTTAATTAGTAAAAATCTTATTTAAAAACAACTTGGATGATTAATTTTGCGCCACCATATACAATAATATCATTTAAGAAATGTATCCTTAATTGTACTCGACATTTTTTAATGAATTCTTTTGAAAAAAATGTATGTTACAGGTATTTATATGTAGTAATGCATACCTCAACTTCGTTCTTCTGGCTGAAAACGTAAATAAAATATGTATGTAGTTGAACTTTCCTTCTATGAAGTAAAGTATACGCAATGGCTACCCCTATTTATGTTTCCCCTTTGAAACTTTAAGGCTCGTTAAAAAATTAAATTGATGAGCAGGGTAGTATACTGAGTATGCAGAATTACTAGGGGCGTGCGAATATTCGAAATTTCGAACTATTCGAAGCGAATCGAATCCTAGGATTCGAGTCGAATATCGAATAGTTCGAAATATTCGAATGGTTTGAACTATTCGAATTATTCGAATGGTTAAAATAGTTCGAACTATTCGAATAATTCGAATAGTTTAAATAATTCAGATAATTGGAATATTTAACTGAGTGCATGGTTTTTTTTAAACGATTTTTCTGAAGATTTCAGGTCTAATAACAGCAAAATTAACATGGCTTAAGGGGGGGAGGAGGGGGTAGGGTCACAAAATCCAAATTTTTTTTCTTCACTCATCTTATAGTAAATCATTTCAAGAATGTTGTGTCAAAATTTTAAGTGGATCGGAGCAGAACTCTCAAAGTTATAGCCTTTGTAGGCACTCTACCTCGAATGCGGAGCATCGATAATTTCTCAGAGTCATTTTTTCAAACGCGTTTTTCCCGAAACGACTTCTTAAAAGTCGGTGCCAATCACAACTCCGAAACTATTCAACCGATTCTTTTCAAATTTGGCACACGTTTTCTAAATCAAAAATACCTCCCCCCCACATTGTTTTTTTTTATTTTTTTTTTAAGGTTGTTTTTCACTTACAAATATGGCGAAATTTTTCGCCAAAAATGCTCGTTTTACGTTTTTTTGCCACCAAAACTACAAAAATTAAAAAAAAAATTTTATTAATGTGGGAGGGAGCATTACGTCATACTTTAACTGAAAAATTCGACTTTTTTAGTTTCAGATGATTCTACGACGAATGCCGATTGGCACCGCAGAGCACCTCTCGAAAAACATATCTCCAAAAAAACTCTGTCATGGGCTTATTTGTCAATATTTTATTATTAATATTTTTTAAAAACTTATTGAAAAGATGTACAATAACATGTAACTGATTTTATTAAAGTATCTTAAGCCATATTTCTGTAAAAAATTCACAAAAAAAGTGTTTTTTTTTAGCGCTAAACCCTACCACCCCCTTAAAGTTCATTGTTTAATCTTCGGTTAGGATATCATTATTTTTATAGAATTAGTAGTTTTAAATAACTTGATATAGGTTTTTAAATGATATCGATTCTTCTAATCGTACGTATCGATCGACACATGAAATGATTTCTATCTTAGATGAATGGTTAATCACTAATCTCTTATGCATATTACAATTCTCTACTACAGTATTGTTCTTAAACCTGTTTTCTAATTTTAATGAGTGTACATTCAAGTTTATACTTGGAAGCTACATATATCTGCTTAGGAAAGGAAAAAATAATACTAAAGTTCATGAATAAAATACCATTAATTTCATATCAAAAAAATGCCGAATGCAATTGGCTTTTCCAAACATATAGTATTATTTTACATGACAAGTGTATCTACAGCCACTATCAACGAACTATTTGGTGGTTGATGGCAACTATACTTGGAGTCCTAACTTTGTCCCGGACTCCAAGGACTAGAATTATCAAGTCTGTGAATAGTATTTTAATAGTGTTTTTGAAAACGAACATGAAACTGTTGCTGAACCTCCTGTAATCAAACCCACCAAGTTTTGGGACTTCATGAAACAGCGACGAGCTAATAGAGAAGAAACAGTAACCTTGCGCCTTGAGAAAGACATTGATCAAGAACTTATTCAATATTTGTATTCAGCAGATATTGATCCTTGGGATGATCCTATTCATTGGTGGAAAAAAGAATCAGTTAAATATCCTCTCTTATCAATGCTGGCTCGACGTTATTTGCCAATTCCATCTACGTCTGTTGAGAGTGAGAGGCTGTTTTCTACTGCTGGAGACATTGTGACTGAAAAGCGCAATTCATTATCACCTGATAATGTTGCTCGGTTGTTATTTTTAAATAAAAATATAACTCGTTATGTTTGATTGAATATTATATCGAAATTTTAAATAAAATAACGCTATTCTATTTAGACACGCGAGCAAACGTATTCTTAGAAAGAAATTTTTAATTAGAAAAGTTTATTAGCTTATAATTATTTATATTGTTCAAAATGTTATTGATAAATGTTATATTCAACGATAATTAAATGATAGAAAATTTATTTTATTTTTATTATGTAGAATTACTATAATAGAATAACCTGTTTAGGATTTTATTTCTTCGGATAATTCAAATCGCTCGAATTATTCGAATATTTCAAACTATTCGGAAATTCCGAACTATTCGATATTCTACTCCTAGGATTCGATTCGATTCGAATCGAATGGGATTCGCACACCCCTAAGAATTACTATATAAAATCTATAGTTTCAGCCGTATATGAAATATTTTTTTGGTTAATAAAAAAAGTAGATTTTAGTCATACAGTGTACTATAATACACTTATTAGTCAAAGAAGGAAGCACAAATCTTAAGGAGGTACATGGGTTTCGAGGGGTAGAAAAAGCATATGTATATTATCAAATATGTTTTTAATAGAATTAATGAAATGAAATTAATGAAATTACATGAAAAATTTTTTTGGCAAATTTTCGTTTCAAAAATTCTGCCATTCAGAACACATTTCTTGTGACCCCTCCGAATAAGGTTCCCTTGGCGTTATTAGAATAACACATGATAGGTTCATCTGAAATCCAAAAATCCAAATTATTTTTGTTAGTATATCTAAGTATATTAGTTTGGGGAAAAATAAATCCATTATCTTCTCGTTAGATGGCTGTAGTGATCGAGATCTCGTAAAGTATCTATCAAACAATTTAAAATTTATGCTCGTTGTCAAGGTAAAAGGTAAACAAAATCGTTTGTGCTTTCTGTTTATTCCATTCGGTGGTGATTTATAGGGTGTTAACAATAGAAGTTAACGAAATTCGGTACGTTTTACAGTTTTTCTTTGATAAAGGCCAAAATGCAAGCCAGGTCGCCAGTCCGCTAAAATTGTGAATGGTGCCGATACTGCAACAGCGAATTACGTGTAATTTTGTTTTCGTCGATTCCGTTCAGGCATTTTTGATGTTAAGAGAAATGTCGGCCAGGAGCTAAAGATTGATAATAGATCACAGTTTTAAACCATTTTCGCAAAAATTTGAACTCGTTTCCTGTGGCCCCTCAGAATAAAGTTCTCTTGGCGTTATTCGAATAACCCATGATAGGTTCACCCGAAATCAAAAAATCCAAATTATTTTTGTTAGTAAGAATACATTTGTATACATATACATACTTATGTACATACATAACATTCCCGGTACTTTCAGATCATAGGTATGTGTGTTTTTAGTGCTTGTTTAGATGGAGGAGAAATCTAAAATTTGATTTTTTGATAGAGTTGTGTACAAAGAGGTGTATTTTTGTGTAAAAAATGAGATGTGATAAAACGTCGTATTTAAAACACTAGCCAGTCTTATCTTGAAAAAGATAAAAAATTTGAACAAAATCTGTTTATTACTTTTTGATAAATTATGTTAACCAATAAAACGTGACGTTTTTTATATCCTTGTTCACTGCGCTCAGAAGCATAGGGCCTCGACAAGACTCTACCATTGTATACGGTTCTAGGCTGTTGTTTTTGCTCCGTCCCATGTGATGTCGGTATTTGCTAGTTCGCGCAACATCGACATTCGCCAAGTGATCTTTGGTCTAGCGCGACCTTGCGGCTTCCCTTCCAATGCCTTTCTCATGATGCTATCTGGTGATTGTCTAAGCGTGTGACTTATTCATCGCCACTTTCTGCGTTTGATTTGCCATAGGATCGGCTCCTCATTCGTTGCATTATTATTTAATAAGATAATACATTTTTTTGGTTTGCATTTTAATTTCAAACCCATGTGAAAACCCTTGAGATACCATATACCTCCCAGATGGTCCTATCGTTGAGACGCATTTACGTGTAATTTAAAAGCTAAAGTGAAAACTAAAAAAAATAAACTTTTTAATTTAATTTAACACACCTGAAGTTTATATAATTGACATCTCTAAATAAAAAGCGAACTTAATTGACTATCGCTAAAAAAATAGGTGATTTGTACTTACCACAAGACAAATTTTTTCAAATTCACTCATTCAATCATTGTTTCAAATATGTGACCAATTTGAATTCAACTACGTTTGAATCCAAAATAAAAACTCGATTCAAAGCATTCCGTAATTCAGTCAAATTTCAGTACATACCGAGCACAATATACTTGAATTTCTTGAAAAAAAAAGGACTGAAAGTGCACAATAAGTAGTTGCTGGTAAATTTTCCCGATAATTCTACAAAACAATCGACGAAAACAAAACAAACCAAAACCGGAACACAACAGTATTCAAAAATAAACGAAAATAATGTGTGACGCCACGGCAATAATGACGGCGGCCAAGCAAAATGATCTGCACAGCTGTTGGATAATATATAGTATGCATCGAGTAATAAAACCATAGTGAACCAGCATGAATATTCACTAATGAAAACAAAAAAAAAAAATTATATTACTATGTAGATATGTACGAGTATTTCGGGCATAAATCTACTGACAAATTAAACAAATTTCTTGCTGCTTAATTTCTCGCAAGTATTATTATGAAAAAATGAGTTTTCTTTAAATATTTGTTCGTTCACCGTGCTTTATAAATTTTAATAGCAGATAGTTTTGTTGCTATGAACATTTTTTTTTTTACCCAAATATATGTGCACTAATTACTCCGTTTACAACTATTTTAAACATTTCTACCAAATAGCTAAGGCTGATTATTTTCAAGTAGCAAAATCTATCTGCTCGCAATTGGCTCAATGCAATAATTATTGTGAATTTTTGCTATTATTTACTACTAGGCATGTTGGCATAACTGTGTTGGCTTTGGCTTGCCAAAACAAAAAAACAAAACACCTGCAAGGAAGGAGAAAAAGAGAAATAGAGTAAAATCACATTTCATTATGATGGGAACCTGCATTGTCCTACTGGCAAAATGTTTACTTGTAAGAATTTGTTTACAAGAACAACGCCATTACGTCTGATTTTAATTTACACAAATGAACAAGCTTTCTTTGATAGTTTTTATGTTAAAATTAATAATAAAAAAATTGAAATAAATATAAAAGAAGTAAGTGAATATTATTTTTGTCAATGCTATTCAGTAAATTTCCACATGAAAGCATTCAAACGACCATGTTTCCTTCTATGCCTTCAAAAAAAAAAAACAGGCAATCAGATATCCAAGATTTTTGACGTTCAATTTTTATTTAGGTTGGTTTTCTCTTTGAGATATTACTGATAGCTATTCTCCGGCTGGCGATTCTGGCTACTGTTTAGTGATTATTAAAAAAGCACCTGATACCAACACCTCTTTTAACACACTGACACCTTCGAAAAGTTTACTGTCACGGCTTTCTTTATTACGACTTCTTTTTACTTTATTTACGACGAAATTGACCAAGTTCCTCTTCCTATTTGTGGTGTACGTCTTGATGTTGTTCCACAAATGGAGGGACCTGCAGTTTTAAGTCACCTCCAAATGGCAGATATTTTTTATGATTAACTTTTTCATGGCAGAAATACACTCGGAGGTTTGCCATTGCCTGCATAGGGGCGACCGCCATTAGAAAAAACTGGGGCTGTATGACAAGGTCGGCCGCCGCAGCCGAATGGGTTGGTGCGTTATTACCATTCGGAATTCACAGAGAGAACGTTGGTTCGAATCTCGGTGAAACACCAAAATTAAGAAACTCATTTTTCTAATAGCGGTCGCCCCTCGGCAGGCAATGGCAAACCTCCGAGTGTATTTCTGCCATGAAAAAGTTCCTCATAAAAATATCTGCCGTTCGGAGTCGGCTTGAAACTGTAGGTCCGTCCATTTGTGGAACAACATCAAGACGCACACCACAAATAGGAGGAGGAGCTCGGCCAAACACCTAACAGAAGTGTACGCGCCAATTATTTATTTATGACAAGTAGCGCCATCTTGTTGGAACCAAGAGTTGTGAGATTACAGGCTTCAATTTCCGGCTTCAAAACGTCGTTTATCATGGCGCGATATCGTTCGTCATTCACTGTTCCATTGGCGTCAGCCTTGACTTTGAAGAAATATGCGCAGATGATTCCTCCAGGCCATAGGCCGCACTAAGCGATTATTTTCAATGGATGTAATGGCTGTTCTTGAATGGTTTAATGGCTTCAGGTTGTTCTTTAGTCCAAATACGGCAATTTTGCTTGTTAAACTAAAACTGAGCCTCACCGCTGAACAAAACTCGGTTCCTGAAAACTTTTCACAGATCGTCGATTTTCGTTATACAATTGTACGATTTGTAAATGTTGTTGAGGCGTAAGTCTCTCCTTGATGAAAAGTCAATGAATACTGAAAAAATTATGTACTATATTTAGTTTGACAGTGGTTACTCGTGATCTGTCAAAAAACCCCTATTGGAAAAAGTACCTCCAATGTGATCACCCTATATTTCGGCTGAGAATTACATACCTCTATATCATTGGGGGATCAAATAAACTCTATAAATTTTATCTAAAATACATTCACTTACATTATCCATTTACTCACCATTTTTATTTGAATTTAGAACTTTGCTTCAATTCGCAAATTTTAATTCGAGTTTCTTTTTACTTTGCGATCAGCTGTTTTTATCACTTGCAAATTCTTACAAGTAAAAATGTATGCAGTAAAAACGTGGAACTTTCCCTCAAAATAAAATGTCGTTTTACTCTCTCACTTTCCGCTACTTTGCAAGTTTTTGAGATACATGAACACGTCCACTTGATGATTTGTAACATACATATATAGTATTAAAACTTATTTGCTTTAATTAAATTTGTGATTTATTTACTTTTTTAAATAAATAATAATAATAATATATGCTTCGGCTCGGATTTGCTATTATGTAACATAGACAATTTTAGGCAAACTATAATGACTTATTTAATGAAACTTGGTGGATATGTTAGAGAGTGGGATATATTAGGGAGAGGGACAACTTTTGTAACTCCTAATTATTCCGGAAATAATTGATTGGTAATTATTTGCCTTCAAAGTGCCCTCGAGAACTTCACTAAAGTTTGGCAAATTATAATATATATTTTTCTACACTCCACTTAAATTCACTAAATATACACTCATGCGCGTGTTTTCACTTATTTTTTTATTTGTATTCGAAAGGAGTTCTACGCGAAAATACTGTGGATTGAACAAATGAGGATTATTTTTTTAAAGCGCGGCCGAAGTCCGCCCACGCGGAAAGGAGTTCTATACGAAAATACTGTGGATGACGTAGCCGGTGTTGGACTGATGAGGGCTATTTTTTTTTTTGAAGCGCTGGCGAAGGCCTACCAAAAATTTTACAAATTTGCAAAACCCTTCTAGTCGACGCTCCTGTAAAATTCAATTTTACCTATATGTTTATATTTTCGAAAATGTTTCTCAATTATAAATTAAAGCAAAAACCACTGCAGATTTACAAAACAACCTTCGACTGAACGTCTCTGCATGCGAACTTCGTTCTTATTTCAGGTGTCTGGCAACACCAACTTTTCGCTAAATTATAGAACTTTAACAATAAATTACTTAAAAACTATAAGCCTCCAAAGGGTGCGGTTTTAAATTTTAAGATGGGGATACAGCCCTCTATTCACCCCTTAAAAACATTTTTTTTTAAGCATGTTACATTGGACTACATTTTTCCTTTTGCTTCAACAGATCTATAGTCAGAACATTTCCAAGACGTTTCTTGATAAGCAAAATGTTGCCACCTTCTCTCTTCGATGTTTTTTTCTTTCTTTTTTTTGCTATTTTTGTGGTTACTAATTTTATCAAGTAAATATTATTATATAGGGTGGGCCATGTAAAATTTGCTTTTTGAATCGGCTATAAAAAAAACTAATCAATATTTTTTCAAACTTTGTTTTTTATTTTGAAGATTGAACATTGCCATTTATGAATAAAAAATAATATCGTTCGAATGACTGCCACGACTGGCTTTACAGTAGGCCATTCGATCAACCCAATTTTTAAGCACATTTTCGATTGTTTGTGCTCCAATTTCATGAATGGCAACTTCGATTTCGTGTTTTAAGGCATCAATCGACCCTGGATGGTTCGCATAGCATTTGTCCTTAACGGCTCCCCACAAAAAATAGTCCAACGGGCTTAAATCACAGCTCCGAGGCGGCCAATTGATATCGGAACTTCGGCTGATTATTCGGTTTTCAGAAACGGTAGCCAAAAGTTCGAGTGTAACTTTGGCAGTGTGACAAGTTGCACCGTCCTGTTGAAACCAAATGTCGTCCATGTCATCCTCTTCAATTTTTGGAAACAACTTGTTGAGCATGTCACGGTAACGCTCGCCATTTACTGTAACCGCGGCTCCTTGCTCATTTTCGAAAAAAAAATGGCCCGATGATGCCGCCAGACCAAAAACCGCACCTATCAGTGACTCGTTGTGGATGCATTTGCTTCTCTACAGTAACGTGTGGATTTTCTGTGCCCCAAATCCGACAATTTTGCTTATTGACGTAGGCACCGAGGTGAAAATCAGAAAAGAAGAAGACTCGCCACTTTGGAAATAGGTTTTCAATATTTCCCAATTTTGTTCAAGCGTATTGCGTCCCATTTCGTAAATGTCAAACCATTCAGAAAATTATGAACACATTTGACATATCATTTGTGTTACCATTCTCAAAAAAATAGGTGGTTCAAAAAGCAAACGCTACATGGCCCACCCTGTATTACCTGGATCATCACTGCCAACGCAAACTATTCATCCAGTTTTGTCTATTCCAAATACAGCGATCCTACTCAATTTTTTAATTGTACAAATTATAATTGTTATCGTACGGAAACGATTCTTTCCAAGGCATACTGACTCGTATATATGTAAAATTTAAAATTTTTATATATTAAAATATTTAGCCAATTTGTATATTCACCAAGTAATTTTTATTTAAATTTTTTTATTCATTTTGCAGCCAGGAGCGATGGCAAAGAGGGACTCACCGTCACCGAAACCAAGCCGATGATACCGAATAGTTCAATGGCTGAAAGAGACTTCAATGCCGCCACACATTATGATGTGGAAGATAACGATGACGCAGATGATCCATCGCTCGCTGAGATGCTAGACCCCGAACTACAGCCTGAACAACCCATACCCGACAACGAAGAATCACAAGCCATTTACAGAGAACATCGACGTTTGGCTAAAGAATACTTGCGAGTGGATACAAAACTCTACTATGCACAAGACTTTAAGGAGAAAATTCTTATAGGATTAGATCCAGAAGAGCGTCAAAAGAAACAGGAAATGCTTAGGAAAATTCAAGAGAAAGTAAGCTTGCATTTGGTTCGTAGTTACTTAATTAAGAAACGTAATTCTGTTCTCTTTTTCGCAGCAAGAGCTTTTGGAGCTTTACAATAACTTGAAGCAACAGCGTGAAAACTTACTTGCCGAGCAGACGCGTGCCGTACGACCGAATAGTGCTGGTGTTGCACAACAACAAATGGAGTTGCTTGCCGGAAATGCGAGAACGACGCCAGCGAATGGTGCTGGCAGTGCGCAACAGCACCAAGAATTGCTCGCCGATGATGGCTGGGTGGTCATACAACCGAATCAGAATGCGTAGTCTTGGGTCATGACATATTTTCATTAGAAATTTCTATTCGTGTCCTTTTAATTGCATTTTACTGATCTTTGGTTAATGCTGACATATTAGGTGAGGTGAAAAGTTCTGAATGTTTTTCGCTAGATGTCTTTAGTGAGTCATATCTCAGGATGTATTTAAAGGTGACAGCAGCGTTTCAAAATAAAGCCAAAAAGGGATAATTCGATATATTGTTAAACTATATACCACTAATTTGAGGAAAGACCGCAGCAGGCAGCCAAAAATATTTGTGCTTTGATATATTTTTATATTTTTGGAGCTAACACAGCATGGACTACAACAGCAAAGTGTTGCTTACAGCGGCTCACGCTTCATCGGAAATATTGATAAAATCATGGAAATCGTTTAGTCGAACCGGCATGTGAGCACTTGTTCCATTGCATAGAAAGTGAGGATTAGCGAGAGAACTGTTTGGAATTATTTGCATAGGGTTTATTATAATTCCATAAATTTCGTTGTCGATATAACGCGAAAAAACATTGAGAATTTTTTACTTTATCCAACATTTCATTTTCACTGACCATTTTGCAAAGGAAGGGCTGAAGCCTTTGCGTGATTACTCTTTGAAAAATATCTATTTATGATAAGAAATTAACCGATTTGGTATAGTTTGTAGGGCTTCCGATTATTCTTTATGTCTAAATGGGAGCATATTGTGTATGTATAAATGAATGTATTCATGTTTGTATGTGGGAGTATGTTAAGACAATTGTTCTACTTTTGTTGTAGACATGCCGTGTATGATAGATTACCTGTATTTATGTAAAGTTTATTATTATGGAATTGTAAAAAATGCTGCTATATGCGCGTCGATCATTGTATGATAAGTATGTAAATAATTAAATTAAAATAATATAAAATAAATATAAATTTCAATATCTGTAACAGTGTACTACAATTTATAGTACATATAATTGAAAAAAACTTTTACTTGAGCCGCTTTCAATGCGCTAGCGAAAAATTTGTATGGGCAAAGCAGAAAAAATTTTGCAAACTAGAGATTCGCTAAGTGACGTTGTGGTTGAAATACTGCGAAAATCCTATTAAGGAACCAATACAAAGGGGATAGTATCTTTGCCTTCCACTACCAAGAATCTACAATATTTTGCCGGTTTTCTTATAAGTCGGGTTATGACTGATCTGATATAAACCATTTTTCCAAACACTATTTATTTTGGCTTTAAAATTACTTTACTATTCTAATACCAACTTTTAACCTTTTGAAATAAAAAAAAATTGGTTACAAGAATGCTGTTTTATTGAAAGTGAAGGCGAAGTTCAGAATAAACGAGACTGGCGTCATAAAAATGTTTTGATGGCGCCATCGTTTTGATAAGTTAGTGCGTTGGAAGTTACATCCCTAGCTGACTTCCACGGAAAGCTTGGTGACATTCGGTGCAGTGGAACAAAGTTATTGCGTCTAAAGTGTCACTATGTTTGTGTCATCGGACCGTTTTGCAAGTAGTTTCGAAAAAACAGCTAATATCAAATTTGGTTTTAAAATCGGTAAAACGTTAAGCGAAACATTTGAATTTATGAAAAAAGTTTATGGCGATGATTGCCTATCTCGTGCCAGAGTTCATAAGTTGTTTCAGAGATGATTGTGAGGACATAAATGACAATGAACATACGGGCCGCCCAAAATCAGTAATCACCGAAAACTCCATCGAAATTGTTCGTAAATTTATCAAAAATGAACCGAAATCATCGTTTAAATTTATGGAATCGGAGTTAAATATCTCCAAAACATCGATTTATCGGATTTTGACTGATAATTTGGACTTACGAAAGGTCTGTGCATGTTTCATTCCGCATAAGTTAACTGAGAACCAAAAATTGCCCAGAATTCAACATTCGAAAATCCTCATTAAAGAGGCGAGCAAAAACGTTCACTTCCTTTACGATGTAACGTGATGCTTCCAACATGAACCTGAAACTAAGCGTCAAAGTGCCGAGGAATGTAATTTTCTATCTTTGCGTTTTGAAGTGTTTGTTGCATCGCATTCGTCGAATTCGCCCTGAATACTGCGAAGAAGGAAGCTGGCGCTTATTGCATGCTAATCGATTCACTCTTGCCACTGATTTTTTGACTAGAAACCGCATTTTAACCATCAATCACTCACCGTATTCACCTGACATGGCTCCCTGTGACCTCTACCTATTCGGAAAATTGCATTTGGCCATGAAAGGAAAACGTTTTGTGTCCGTAGAAGTCATCCAAAAGGCTGGTACCGAAATCCTGAAGGACATTTCGATCAATTGCCTGAAACACTCGAAAACCGAGGCCAGAGGGTACAATTTTGATTAAATAAACTCGAAGTTATCAGAATAAAGCTCCTGTCGTTTCTATTTTAGCTCAGTCTTGTTTATTTTGGACTTCACCTTGTAGGTATATCATAAAGAGGAGTAAGAAATCCCTTATTTTCTCGTTAGATGGCTGTAGTGATCGATATCTCGTAAAGTATCGATCAAACAAATTAAAGTTTGTGCTCGTTGACAAGGTGGCATTTCACACTAAAAAAAATCTTTTGCTATTATTTGTTTGTTCCATTCAGTTGTGGGTGTCAGTTACAGGAGTTACAATGGAAGTCAACAAAGAGAAAATTCGGTACATTTTACAATTTTTCTGTGATAAAAGCGAAAATGCAAGCCAGGTCTCAAGACCGCGTAAATTGTGAAACGAGTTCATGGTTCCGATACTGTAAGAACTAATTACCTTCAATTTTGGTTTCGGCGATTCCGTTTAGACAGTTTTAATGTTAAAGGATGTTTGGACAATGTCGATAAAATTACAGAAATAACCGAAGTTTACCGGCATGTTAGTAGTCATAGCGTCGCCCAAAAGCTAAAGATCGATCATAGATCACAGTTTTGAATCATCTGCGCAAAAATTTTACGCAAAAATAATGGATTTATTTTTTCCAAAACTAATATTTATTATTCGCAATGTAATCAATAAAATGTAGAGTCACCACCATTACAGATACACAGAAAATTTAATATTGTTCCGATGAATATTTTCGAAGTTAAACGTAAATTTTAAAAGGCGTTTCAGAGTAAAGTAAAGTGTTTTTCAAACTTTAAACGCGTTTTTCTCAAAATGGTGTTTTCAAAGTCTGTGACCAACATTACTCGAAAACGGCTAAACCGATTAGTCTAAAATTTAACACGAGCTTCTTAAATGTATTTTTAGTAATTAATCGAAGATTTTTTCTCACCGATAAATATTTTTTATTAACAATTTAAGGCCGAAATTTTTTTCAAAAAACGATTTTTTTTTGAGAAACCGATAATTTGTCAAAAAAATGTATTTTCCTTATTCCTTCGATTAATTACTAGATTTAACTTTACTTTAAGGAAGTCAGTTTGGTTTTTTTCATTTCCGAGGATCCACCGCAAAACGTCTTTTTTGAGAGAAGCTCGCGGAGATCAGCTGTAGCCCTTTTCCAAATAAATATTTTTACTAATACTAAGTCTTAAATACAGTTAAAAGATAACATAATATGTGTACAAATTTTTAGATCAATAAATTAAAACTTTTCTTAGAAAAATATCTGGACAATTCGTTTTTGTTCGACCTTCTAACTGTATATCACCCCTTAATCATTGATAGTCCCACCTCGCATACTAAAAGTAGCATGTAAAGGGAGTACGCAGACGTTTGAACTAAACACCAGCGTGTATACCTCCAGATCGGAGGATGTGACAAAAAATGCTACCACAGTGATAAATGAATGCACAAGGAAACCTCTGAATATGGTCTCTTCTTCCCTCATACCCACCCCCGCAACAATTTGGATTTCGCAGACATCACTCCACTATTAAGCAGGGGAACTGCGTATTTAATTTCGTTAGAGAAGCACTTGAGAAGAAGGATCATTGTGTTGCAATTTTTCTAGACATGGCGCAGGTTTTTGATGAGGTGTGACATGGGGGCCGAGGCACGAGTCTATCACATAGTTACTACATTCGCTTAAAATCATATCTTCAGAACAGACATTTTCTTGTCAAAGTAAACGACGAAATCATCGACCTCCACACAATTAAAGCAGGTGTACCATAGGAAAGCGCCATAGGACGCTGTTTACAGCCGATCTTCCCTTCTCGACGAACACACACACAGCCACATATACAGATGTTACTGTTGTATTGGCTAAGATTAATCATGTCTCAGTTGCTTCTTTTAAGCTACAAGGAAACCTGGTTAATGTCTGCGCCTGGTTGAAAAAATGGCGTATAAAAGCAAACGAAAGCAAATCCATGCAAATAACTTTCACCCTTCGCAACGGATCTTCTGTAACTGTGACTTTAAGCAACACACAATTTTCCCAAACAGAATACTTAGGTATTCTGCTAGACAGGCTCTTACATGGCGATCTCACATATTTTTAAAGCGGAATCAAATCGGACTAAAACTACGCTATTGTATTGGTTACTTGGGCAAAAATCTGTGTTGCCACTAGACAATAAAGTGCTTCTATCCCAAGTAATACTCAAACCAATATGGACCTATGGAGTTCAAATATGGGATTCAGCTACAAAATCGGAATTGGTAATCCTGCAGACATTTCAGTCTAAAGAGCTGCGCATGAGCGCCAATGCGCCTTGGTTTGTAAGCAACGACGTTTTACACCGTGACCTGAAAGTCTCAACAATATATGCAGAAATCGGCAATAGCAGTTAGCGATACAGTAATCGCCTTGCCCCTCATCCAAATCCTAGAGCTAATAATTTATTAGACAACATGCATGCCTTATAATTTAGTACAACGTTTTTCTTAGTTTTTCTTAGTAAAGTGATTTGGGGCTGGGGTCAGGTGTTTCGTGAGGAGTGGGAGTAGAAGGGGTTCAAGTGTCTTCACTACTGGGGAAAGGAGAGTTATCGGCCGATAACAAACAAGTTATTTAAAAGTGTTTTTAGTTGCTGACAGATTCCCGTATTTTTATATTTTTTGTATACCAATTTATTTCATATAGTCTACGAACTTACAAATATGCTAACAGTTATTGAAAAATACACACTCTGGGGTTATATACATATGTATATAAACACTTTTTCTTTAAGCACATAAACATATGTACATATTAGTATTGCATACGCAATGTTTAACACAACATTACAGGTTTAAAATTGAACTACTTTTGACTTGGAAAGGTATTATGGACACTGAAAATAAATATTGTTTTCTAAACATATCACAGCAATGAGGAAGTGAAAATCTGTTTCAGAATTTGTGGTAATTTCGTCAGGTCCATGCAAACGTAACTATGGCCAGCAGGCATTTGAGCATTAATTCTACAAATAAACAATAGAAAGGATAAACATTTCAAATTTATCAACAAATTTATAACAGCTTACTCGTCAGCTTCCTCCTCCAAACTACCAATGAACAGCATATGAGCTTTCACCTTCGGTTCGCCGTTCATAAGCGCCTTTGCCAGCTCTTTCGGTTGTATTCCGTAACGTGATAAATTCGCATCGCTAAGCACTACCACAATTGAGTTGTCATAGTCCTCAGTCGACAATGTATTTACAGCTTCTTTGATAGCCTTTACAGTACTGTCGCCGGACCAACAAAACTGGGAATGTGCGTGCATCATACGGATTGTCTCGAAACGTTCTTTATCTGTTTTTGGTGGACTGCCAGCGCAGACAAATGGTATCTCCCAACCCTCACCGCTATGACCAACAATGTCGTAGACGATTTTCTTTTCAAAACCCTCGAATGCTTCCATAACCATAACGACGGCTTCGAGTTCGCGATCCAAACGACCATCGTAACCATTAAATCTGGAAACAGCGAAGGCAGAAATAGTACTTAAAAGTTTCATTTAATTAATACGCCTAATATGAATTTACCTATACATGGAACCGGATACATCAACCACCAACTTCAGGCGATTCGGTTTCTCCTGAATATGATCCGCCCAAGGATTGGCCTCCGCACGTCGTCTATAGATATTCTTTTCGCCAGTAATACCCTCAATCAGGCGCGTGTCATCTAGTTCGCCATGCGTTTGGTACTTCTGCCATTGCCGTTCCTTACTCTTCGTCTGCAAAGCTTCTAATACTGCCTTCAGTTGTTGTACCTGTTTTCGTATGGGTTCGTTAAATTGTGCATATATTTCGTGATCATGCGCGGACATGCGAATCTCTTTTAGCTTGTCTTCGAATGCTTTGCGATTCATTTCACGTGCTGCACGTTTCACCTCTTCAGGTATATCGTCTTTCTCTTCGTCAGAGAGCTGATGCACTTTGTGACCGGCATCTAGGCGAAAGGGGCCACCTTTGCCGCCCAGGCCAGCTGTATCGCGACCACCGGTACCCCCCGCCCATGTGTTGCCACCCACATGTGGTTCGTTCTTTGGATCTACCTTACCGTATTTGGGAGCAGATACGTCAAGTCCGCTTTTGCGCTCCACCGTCAGCTGGATTTGCTTCTTGCGCCGCAGTGCAAACAGTTCATTGCGCGCATACGCTTCAATGGGCAGGCCATGCTTGGACAGCACTGTTGTCACCTGCTCCAGCGCCTCGGACTGATATTTGTCAAAGTCCAGCACGTTGCCTACCAGTTCGGACATTGAGTCATTCGGGTATTTTTCAAGGTGCTTAACAATGTTAACCACCTCTCTGGTGGAGTAAGGGTAATTGAGTAAACCTTCATCGGCCATTGTACGGAGCTCACCAAATGCGTTCACTAGCATTGCGAGCGTCTTCTTCGGCACTGACGGACCATATTTTTGAAGCAAGTAGATTTCTGAATCAGGTGACGGATTATCAATGGCATGACAGCTGAAGACGTCACCCAAAGAGGCAAAGAAGTCGTTGCCGAGGAAAGGAAAGCCGGGTCTGTTTGCCAATACAATTACACGGAAATTGGGATGCATTTCAATGATTTCGCCGGTATGACCGGCCTCCTTAGCAGCGGCACCTTCGCCGGTTGCTACTATTTTGCGTCCATCTGAGAGGAACATTTCGCCATTTTCCACCAAGGTACGCAGTATGCATGTCACATTTACGGGAGCTTTATCAGCTTCATCAATCACCAAAATGTGTCCGCTCTTGACAGCTTTCACCAGTGGACTGTCCTCGTAGATCACCTGACCATCGCGAAGCGTCGATTGCACTGTTAAGCTATGCACGGTGGTATCGCGATGCAATTGCAGGTACTCGCGTGGTTTATTCATCAGCTGCAGTAGTTTATCGATTAATTTATTTTTGCCCACTCCCTGATTACCAACCAACAAGAGATGCTCACCAATAATGAAGTCCTGCAATAGCCGCTCTAAGAGCTCCACATGCTGTGGCATCTCATAGAAAAGCGTGCTGGGTACTTTCGATTCCGCGTCCGTAGCGACAAGCGGCATTGAGGTGTTGCCTATAGTTAGCACATTGCCTTCAACGTTAATTTTACGACGAATACCTGAGCGCGTACGACTCTTCTCGATACCAACGCGCGCAATGGCATCTTCAAGTGCGGCACGTGGCAAAGCGGGCATAAATTTGGCGAGAAAAGTATTTTGCAACACATCGTAGGCGGAGGTCAAAGCATTTGCCTCAGCGTCGCCGCTTGGAAAGGCGGAGGTACGCCGCGCGATTTTCAATAATTGACGCGTTGACAAAGTACCAGCTAAGTTCGAGAGTGTCGGATCGGTTGATTCGCGTAAATAATGCGACAATTTAATGATTTTATGAATATCTGCATTGATTTCTCCATAAAGCTTTTGTATGATTTCATATTCCTCACTTTGTTGAAGTGGGCGCACTTCGAGGAAAAGGAATAAACTCAACATTTCAGAAGTGAGCCAATTTTGAGATGGTTGACTGAGATTCGGTGGCTCACCCAGCGCTATAATGCGAAACGAGTCGTGCATTTTGAGTATACTTTTCTCAGCCAGCTGTAGTTTAGTGTAACCTTGCTGAATGAGCGCATCATAACGCGCAGAACTTAGTAAAATTGTGCCGTCGCAGAGTTGCAATTCGCGATCCTGAATTAAACTACAAACAAAAGTGAAAAATATTAGAATTTGAATAGTAGGTAAAAAATACAAAAATATACGCACCGCTGCAGCGCAACAATTGTACTCTTGTGCAGACGATGTATGCCATTTAGAACGGCAACTGAACCGTATTTTGCGGCGCGCACCAATGGTGAATCACGCCATATTGTATCACCTTCGGACGAAGTTATACGCTGCTGTATTAAATCTCGTGAAGTCATGTCCTCATAGAGAATCATTGTCTCAACAGATTGGTTCAGCAAATGCACCAAATGATTGGTGAGAGTTATTTTGCCTACACCCTTTTGACCTAGCCGATAAAGAGATGTTTATACAATTATTTTAATACATTTTTGAGAAGGTGCATACCAATCAAACAAATGTCGCCCACTGCGATTGATTGCACCATTGCGGCTAGCACATTGCGCTGATGATCGAGGTCTACGAATTGCGCCACTTTTTGTGGAGATGCTAACCGCTGACCACCAGGCGCTGAAATAGACACCTCATCTATTTTAAACTGCAAAGTAGGCGTCGCCTCATCCTTTGTGCTGCTTGTAGATATAGATTTTACGGGTTTGCTTTTTACTGGGTCTATTTTGAAAGACTTCAGTAACGATTTAATGCGATCGATATGCTCTTTTTTCATTGAGGTTTGGTAGGGATAGATGCGGGTTATGGCGTCATGTACACTTATGTGCGGATTTGCTTGCTGCAGGTAAACACAAAACCGGTTTATTGGAAAAATTATTATGAAAATGTTATTTCAAATACTTACCATCATTTTTGCCACCAAATGCAGATTGTCCAGCGGAAAGTCAGGCAGATAGTCAGTCTGTTCTGCAGCTTGAATCGCCATACCAAAGCTAACCAAACTTCTGAGATTTTCAACCGGTACATTCGGCGCATGATGTTGCAGGTCGATTAAAATTTCCTAAAATATGTACAAATCTTAACATATGGACTCATTAGGCCAATAACTTTACTTTAACTTACGTCAAAGGCATAGTGTGAAACATTTCGCGATTGAAAGCGAGAGCGCAAAGGTGGATCTAAGGGAGTTCCTTTATATTTGTGTGTAGGAAGACCTAGCGCAACCACTCGAAAATCTTCCGATACTCGTAGAACACCCAATTTGTCTAGCTCCTCTTTGGTATATGTCTGTTGAGTTAATTTAATGTATAAAATAGTAATTAAAGGGTGGCTAAATTTCAAGGGCCGATGTTGAATGTGAACCACACCTAAACGCCAAGTTTTTTTCTGCATTTCATTTGACATTTTTCAATTTCAGACTAACTCAATTTGAACCATTGATAAATACACAATCGAGCAACGCGTTAAAGTTATGCAGGCTTATTATGAAAATGGGCGTTCAAATCAAAATGCATATTGCGCACTTCGTGAAGAAAATCATCTTCAGTGATGAGGCACATTTTCACCTCAGTGGATTCGTCAATAAGCAGAATTGCCGCATTTGGGCGAATGATAATCCAAGAGTGATTGCCGAAAAACCAATGCACCACAAAGAGTGACTGTTTGGTGCGTCAACAACACAGTCGGTTCTACGTTACCGAAACCACCCGGATTTTTATCCGGCCGAAGACTGTCAGTCCATCAGCATTCCCGGTATGTAAATATGGGGAATGTTTATGATGCTACAACAACAACTGTTTGGTGCGGTTTATGGGCCGCCGGAATCATTGGGCCGTATTTTTTCCAAAATGAGGCCGGTCAGGCGGTTACTGTGAATAGTGTTCGCTATCGTGAGATTATAACGAGCTTTTTATGGCCCGAATTGGAAGATATGAATGTGGACGATATGTGGTTTCAACAGGACGGTGCCACTTGTCATACACAATGGTTCTTTTGCGCGAAAAATTTGATGGCCGAATAATCTCACGCAGCGGTGATGTCAATTGGTCGCCAAGATCATGTGATTCGACATCGTTGGACTTCTTTCTTTGGGGTTATTTGAAAGAAAAGGTGTACGTCGATAAGCCAGCAACAGTTCAAGAGCTAAGGATAAGATAATTCGGCACATTAACGGCATAGAACCTCAATTATGCCTCAGCGTCATCGAAAATTTGGACCATCGGAGTGGGGTGTGCCGCCGAGGCCGCGGCGGTTATTTTGCCGATATTTGATTCCATACGTAATTGATCCATACCAATATTATCATAATAAAGAGAAATTACAATAATTTCCTAAAAACATTGTAGTTGATTCACAATCATCACCGGCCCTTGAAACTTAACCACCCTTTATAAAGCGATAAAATACAACTTTAACACACCTCTAATAATTTGTCGTAACGCTCGGGAGCCATTAGAAATTTGCCATTTTCTAAATGCATTTCACGATTTTCCAGTAAGTTATTCAAAATGGGTAATACATTGCGTTCAGCATGCTCCACGCCATCGAGCACTAATACACGTCCGTTAACAGCAGCACGCACGGCACACTGAAAAATTCGAATTGTCATTTATGTAAAATGAATTACAAAGTTACAACCCACCTGATCATAATAAATAGCAGCTTTATTCTTAATTTCTCGCCGTTGCTTCAGATCACTTTCGGTTGTATCTCTACTCAACGCGATGTATTCTAATTCACGTTGTGTTAGCTCTAAAAATTGCATTGCTAGCTGCCGGCGTAGTGATCCAGGCTGACCTATCAGGAACATATCTTGCTTCAAGATATCCTTTTGCAGCATCCATCGCAAATGATGCAGCGCTGATTGTGTCAGTTCTAGTGTACCATCCTCGCTGTATTGCACTAAATTAAAAAAATTAAACAAAAGTAGTTTTAAATTAAAACGATGGTACATTGAACGCCTGCTTTGCAGCTGCACATGACGCATAGTGTTGTTAATTTTCTGTTATCACAGAGGAAATTAAATAAATTCTTACACCAGTTAAGAGGAACAGCTTCAGGTCGTTTCCACGACAGTCGGTTCTACGATACCGAAACGTCCCGGATTTATATCCGGCTAAGGACTGTCACTCCAGCAGCATTCCTCGTATGTAAGTATGGGGAATGTTTATGCTGCTACAACAACAACAGCATCAGGTGACTGGTAGATCTAAGTATTTTAATTATAGAGTAAAAAGCCTAAACTATTTTCTATAAACTGACAATAAATGCTAAAATGTAAATCCGGATCCTTCCGGTAACGTAGTCACGACTGTGTTGAGAACGCTAAATGTTTGGCAACGATAATTTAATCTGTCTGTTCTGAATTGATGGCAATAGTAAAGATTATTCTTCACCCAAGCGCAAATACGTTGTCTGTCTTCTAATTCGGACTTTGACCTTTATTAATGTTTTTGATTAGCATCGTAAAATTACCATATTTTTGTGGCACCAGCTCTGGATTCTTTGGTGCCTTTAAAGCTTTTGTTACATCTCCAATTTTTATTCGTTCGCTGTTGATTTTAGTTCCTTCATTCACAGTCATTGCTTCCTCTGATTTTGTTGTATAAAATTTCATATAAATTGGCGCAAACGGTGGTGATTTTAACTTTATATGATGCCATAGCAAAGCACTTGTTGTTTTTGTAGTTCTACTTAATGTTGCTAACATTTCACTCAAATAGATTTAAACTTATAATGCTATCAATTGTACTAAGAACTGGACCGTGAGATAATTATGCTCAACATAACATCCATTTGCTTGAAGAAAAATTAAGGAACTTGAAACGTAAATACAAACAGCTGATTACAACTAAATGTTGATGGGAATGAAAGAGACACATCGATATTTGCAGACATCGATAAGTTCATCGAATTGTAGTACAGAACATCATTCACTCGCCTACCAAAAACAAATTATTACTAATTAATATTATGCTTTTTTTTTACTTACTTTATTTGCAATCAGCAAATGTGATAAATTTTTACAAGTAGCAGAATATAAAAATAAATATAAAAAACATATTTCATTGCAGCATTACTTCAATTCAATTTTTGGTTTTCTTAACAATTACGGCAAATATATCTGGTGTGCATATGTACATATGTATGAGCATAAATACTTAATTTCTAAAAGGCAAATCAAGGATTAATACTTATTGCAACTTATCTTATAAAATATATTAATTATATAAAATTGAACCAAACAAAATAAAATAAAATAAAGTAAACATACCAAAGCAATAATTTCATTTACATACATACATACATACCTACCATGGATATGCTACAGTGACTCACAGCGTGTTTGACGCAGGTAATACTTTTTTAGAAAAAAGAAAATGCCTCCATGTTTATTAAATTTAATTAAAAAAATTTACACGACTTGTAATGAGATATGTATGTACTGTTAACCACTGCAGAAACAACAACCACAAAAACAAAGCTTGCTGAAAAAATATAGAAAAAAAAAATAGTTTTCTCATCAAAATATGCTCACAGCTTAAATGATGCAGTGTATTTTATATTTGCGCTGATAATGCAATAACGGTGAAATGTATTTTTTTCTGTTTAGCGTAGCGTCTTATGTCATTCTCAAAAAATTTTTGTAAAGAAAAGTTGAAATAATTAAAATTTTTTAAAATGGGAAAACGGACCTCACTTGAAAAAAGGGAAGACGTTATTTGTCATTATAAAGAAGGCAAAAGACAACGAAAAATTGCCGAAATTGTTGCTATTATTTCCTCAATTGTTCAACATATTATAGCGTTGGAAATTTAACATTTATCGAAGGAAACATGAATAAAGAGATGTATCTGGATTTGCTAAAAGATAATTTAGTACAAAGTGCGGATAAATGGGCATTAGGGATTCGTTTAGGTTCAACCAAGACAACGATCCCAAGCATACGTTTGGAATGGTAAGCACTTGGCTTGTCTGGAACTGCCCACATGGAGCACAGAGTCCCGATCTCAACATTATTACGAATTTGTGGTCAGTGCTGGTAAATAATATAAGAAACCACAATATTTTTAATGCTTCTGATCTGAAACGGGCACTACAGGAAGAATGGGATAAAATTAGTTCCGATTATACAGCAAAACTTGTAGAATCTATGAATTCCCGATTAAAAGCTGTTCTGAATCAAAAGGGATACCCCACTTAGTATTAGCCGTAATCATGACATCGAAATATTATTGTGTTTATGTTTTTTGAATACTTTTAATTTAGTGCATCATTTAAGCTGTGGCCTCAAAACTGTAACTGAATTATTTTAATTTGCCATATCTTTCTTATGAAGAAACTTTTTTTGTTATTAAATAAAACACGTTATTTAACAATAAAAAAAATTAAAAAATTAATCAAAAAATGCATCCTTCGTGCCGATTTATACAGGGAAATATTTGGAAGGGAAATATTTTGTTCGTTGGAGAAGAACGGACGGGGAAGAGAGAGGGGATTTTGTCTCCCGTAGTAGCGACACGATTTCTGCTCTTATTCGTATTTTAAATCTTAAAGTTGGCTGCAAAACAATTTTTGGCTTCATTCGTTTCCTTCTTTTGTGTGAGAAAGTTATGTGCTGGTTTCCAATCAAATGGTTTCCAATACAGGATAATATGATATTTGCTAGTAAAGTAGGCATGATTTAAAAAACTTATGGGACCTGCTTATGTTGAATTCAAAATTGTGTTTTTCATTTCTAGATATTCAAGTTAATTTTAAGTTAAGTATTTATATACGAAGTATTTTTAATTTAATTTTTTTATTCAAGTACAAAAATTCATAGAGATATACAATACATATATGTAAATAAAAAAAAAATATTATTTAACCAGCCTATTTTTTCTTCTTCATTGAAATATTTAAGCAACCTTTGACGAACGTTCTCCGTTTTACATGTTCGCGGATTGTATAAGTAGAATACTATATCCGAACCAGAAGATGAGAGAATTTCCAGTGTCTCCCTTCCAGATGTCTCTGTATGTAAATTGGCTTTTTGTTTGGCAATTCGTAAAGCTTCTCCTCCAATGTGTGAATCGCTGCTTCATTTTGTTTTACATTTGGAGGACACTACACTGCTCCTAATGATGGAGGTCTATCACTATCCTCTGAAGGACGATTGCTATTAGGAATATTTTTCCATAATTAATGTTTTACGTCTATAGTGAGCATTAAACCAGAGACCAAATGAATGGCATCCTAACAGCTATGGCTGCGAAAGAAAGGATGAAAACCGTAGAGTTTTACAATAAGGGCGGGTCGAAATGAAATAAATAAGCAGTGCGAGGTATAAACGAAATTATTTCTTTATTCGAAAAGTCCATGTACGCCATTAGGTATGGAATATGGCATAATATACTCGTAAAATAACAACAATCATGCCTTAGCCACAGCCTTCTATGAGTTTTTATATTTTCCGATAATGAAAGGTCCCAATCTCTCTTTTCAACAAGTGCTACTTTGGACTAAGTAGGCAATTGAGCAGTTAAGACCTCCCTCGACGAGCAAAACTAACACTTTACATGGCTTTCATCATGCCCGTCCTAACTTATGGCGCAGAAGCTTAGACGATGACAACATCCGATGAGGGGGAGTGTTTGAGAGAAAGATTCTGCACGTTGGCGACGGCGAGTATCGTAAGCGATGAAACAGTGAGCTGCATGAGCTTTACGACGACGTAGACATAGCACAGCGAATAAAGATCCAGCGGCTACACAGGCTGGGTCTGTCGTCCGAATGAATACAAACGCTCCGGCTCTGAAAGTATTCGATGCGGTACCAGCTGGGCCCCTCTGCGCTGGAAAGATCAGGTGGAGAAGGACTTGGCTTCACTTGGTGTGTCTAACTGGCGTCGGTTAGCATGAGAAAGATTCGGACAAAATCGCTTATGCGGTTATCGCGCTAATCTAGAAGAAGAAGAAGAAGAAGAAGAAGAAGAAGAAGAAAAGACCCATGAAATCAAAGCGCTTTATCACGAGTTAGGAGAAAATTAATTGATTATTTAAATTTGGCAATACAAATATGTTTTCTTACAAACTACATTTATTTAAATAATTCATTAAGTGGAAATTTGAAATATTGCTTAAATAATGAAAAATCAAAAGCCAAAGATTTTGAAACTTGATTAAATTCTCTCAAAGTTCTAAGTGCAGAGGCATAAGAGGCAATTACAGTTCTGATTCGCTCCAAAAAGAGCTTATAATTTCTCCACAGATTTCTTTAAGGTAAATGAAAATAGTCGGCGAAAAATATTCAGAAGGTATGGCCAAATCAGGCCGTTAACCAGTTCACAGCGAGTTTGGAAGCAACAGCTGGTTGGCTGACGTAGCCGAGGTCATGACAGCATTTTGATTACGAAAAAACTGAGATTGTGTCGGTAATATACGAAAAAAATCAACACAGTCCTCGTCGATGTCCTCGTCTGAACAACGACTGTTTGAACGAGGGTGTGAATACGTATGGAATGAGCAAGGAGAATTCTGCTGCCGAGTCTCTTGTGGCATGGCAGCCGAAGTTACTCGCCCAATTTCGTTTTTCAGTTATCCTCTCTAGAAGAAGTTCGGCTGATTTGCTAACGTCACAGCAGATTGTTTATGACAAAACTTAGATTGGGTTGGTGATATAAAAACAAAATCATTGCAGCCAAAGAATACCTGTGAACTGATCATCAGAATTCTCCTGCCGAAGTCACTCTCACAATTTTGCTTTAGATGGCCAAACTTGATAAAAAATATATGTATACGCCTCAAGGCAAGAATGATAGAAACAAGATTGTGCCCATCAGAGAGTGCGTGACGTCGCATTGGTGCAGTTGCATGAGAGAGATGTGAAATTGCGAACAAGAATGCAAGAATAAGAAGAAATTACATAAACAACTCACAAATAATTTGCACAAGTGCGACGTCAAACACACAGTGATTCTCACAAATTCGCTGAGAGCAAAGTAGCGGTACCACGATCGACGCCACCATATTAATCTCTCCATTTCGCGTCGTAAGATAACTGGAGAGTCTATTACCCCAGTTGAAGTACATATTAAAAATAAAGCAGAGCGAGAGTATGCTTCTTCTTATTTGTAAAGATTTGAAATTTATTAATGCACATTTTGAATCATACAAAGGAATCGGATGGGCGAAATTGAACACTCTGAGAACAAAACGAGTAGAATTCTTTTTTTTCACGCGTTCAAGTCTATTAATGTCACAAACGTGATATGGGCTCCAAATGAATGAACGAAGCTTTAATATTTAGTATAACGACAAGGCTGAAAATGAAAGCAAGTGAGGAATAAGACTTGGCAATGGTGTTATTTAAATAACTGAGAAATAGGAAGTTCGAGTCAAAGGCGCAAGTCCTTAATAAAATATGAGATAGAAATAAAGCCTTATCTTACTAAATATATATGAGTGTTAGTACAAATGTGGAGTGAGAAAATTAAAAATAAAAATTCCCATAAGTACTTACTTACGTATGTGTTCTTGTGCCATTCTCATTAAAATAATACTAACAATAAGTAGATAAGTCAATAATGATTATAAAATTATAAGCAAATACAAATTCTCAAAAAGTAAGTATGTATGTCCTACATACATATGTACGTCCCATACCTTTTCCTGTTTAAGTCGAGTAATTTTTGCAACTGTCGCCTTGAAGAATATTTTTATCAGCAAACTTTTTCCCACAGTACCAAATCTCGGTGTACGACCACTACGAAGAGTATAAAAATATCACTAGTACGCGCCAGTATGCACATACTTACATACCATATGCAAGTACGTATTCCCAAAAGAACAGCAACAATATATACATACATACAAGCTACTTTGTTACTGTTCTGTTTAATCAAGTCGGCTTATGACAATTTTTACGTATGCATGTAGTTGTGCAACTATTGATATGTATGTACATATATTATATATTAATATAATATAACATTCTACTATGTAGTTCAAAAACGCGACATGCAGCGAACACATCTATCAAAGTATTTAAGGTATGCTGAATACGATGGTGATATTTATTTCTCTAGATTGGCCCAAATACGACTTATGCATTTGAAGTTGTCTTGAAATGGAAGTGTTTTTAGTTGGGAAAAGATAGAAAAAAGTTTTTATCAAAAATATAAATATGTATTTGCCACTATGCACCTCATAACCAGCGTTTAAGCAAACAAATATTTTATAATAGTAATAAATATGTATGCATAAAAGGTCCAACTAATTCAGCAATAGAAAGTAAACCAACAATATTTTATTAGTTTGGTCCTTAAAGGCCTCAAATTGTAAAGTGTGATCAGATTGGAGGTAGTTTTTCCAATAGGGGTTTTTTTTGACAGATACCGCGTGACTACTGACAAACTAAATAAATAATTTTTTTTCAGTATTCATTGACATTTCATCAAGGGAAAGACTTACGCCTCAATAACGTTTACAAATCGTATAATTGGATTACGAAAATCGACGCTTTTGTGAAAAGTATTCATCGCGCATCCAGGCCAACTTATGGTGTTCAGCGATGAGGCCCATTTTTGGCTTAATGGCTACTTCAAAAATTTCCGTATTTGGGCTGGAAAGCAACCCGATGTGTAGTACAATGGTCTACTGACTGAGTGCTTGGACTTGTCCAACCCCCCACAAATCTAATCTAAACGTTTGGTGCGGCCTATGGGTTGGAGGAACCATCGCCCCATATTTCTTCAAAGACGAAGCTGACGCCAATGTAATAGTGAACGCCGAACACTGGAGGAAGGGAAGTCCTCTGCTACCACCAGCTAGTACCGCATCGAATACTTTCCGAGCCAGAGCGTTTGTATCCATTTGGACGACAAGATCCAGTCAACGTAGCCGCTGCATCTTTATTCGCTGCGCTATGTCTATGTAATCGTAAAGCTTATATAGCTTATCGTTCCATCATCTGCGATACCCGCCGTTGCCAACGTGTAAAGGCCCAAAACCTTTCTGTCCAAAGTAACACTTGTTGGCAAGAGAGATTCTTCGTTGGATTTCTATGCTGACATTGTTATCGGTGTTAATGCTGGTTCCTAAATAAACGAAGTCGACCTCGAAATCATAACTGTCAACAGTGACGTGGTTGGCAATACGCGAGTGCGCCGACTGTTTCGTTTTGTCCTCGTTCACCACCAGACGCATTCGATTTGCCTCTTTATACAGTTTGGAGAGAGTTGACATACACCAGCAATTGTAAAAAATTGTGCCTGAGCGATTAAGTTCTGCGGCTCGTACGATCCTCTCCAATATCAGGTTAAAGAAGTCAGCGAGTCACCCTGTCTGAAACTTCGTTTGGTATCAAATGGGTGGGAGAAGTCCGTATCAATTCTGACGGCACTTCTGGTATTAAGCAACGTCATCTTGCATAGCCGTATTAGTTTTGCGGGGATACCAAATTCATACAGGAGACTCCTTTTCGTACTGTCGAATGCAGCTTTGAAGTCGACGAAAAGATGGTGTGTGTCCGATTCTCCTTTTATCGGTCTTTCCCAAGATTTGCCGAATTGTGAATATTTGGTCGATGGTGGATTTTCCAGGTCTAAAGCCACACTGATAAGGTCCAATCAGTAGGTTGATGGTGGGTTCCAGCCTTTCACATAATACGCTCGCTATAACCTTATAAGCGATATTTAGAAAACTTTCGGGTCCCAAACCTAGCGCATAACCAGCTATCCTGGGATGCTTCGCACGTTAGCTCACTCCCGAACGGCTGTTCGAAAGCTACGCAGAGAATTCTTGGGCTAATCCCGGAAGTTGTGAGCTGTCTTATATGTAGAGGAATCGTCCTGGCCGCTCCCAAGTGAATGGCGTTCAGATTTGCATTCTGCACATCATCAGCTCTAAATGGAGAAAGAGTCAGGGAGCTAAATGTGTAGGAGCAAATAATAATTCATGCATTTAAGTGCCCGCAAACCATTTCTTAGGCCCAGTTTTTGTTTTGCAGAATTTTTAAACTGGGTTGAACCAGAGTTAAACGTGCACTGAAAAACAGTCCCTTGTGATTAATCCTTTTGGGTGATCGTTACATAAGTGTGATCTTGAAAAGAAAACGAAGAAATTATTGATATATCTTTTCCCATAATTCCCGGCATATGAATGTGAACCACACCTAACCGTCAAGTTTTTTTCTGCATTCCATTCGACATTTTTCAATTTTAGATTGACTCAATTTGAACCATGGAAAGATACACAATCGAGCAACCCGTTAAAGTTATTCAGGCTTATTATGAAAATCAAAATGCATATCAAAAAAAATCATCTTCAGTGATGAGGCACATTTTCACCTCAGCGAATGATAATCCAAGAGTGGTTGCCGAAAAACCAATACACCACAAAGAGTGACTGTTTGGTGCGGTTTATGGGCCGGCGGCATCATTGGGCCGTTTTTTCCAAAATGAGACCGGTCAGGCAGTTACTGTGAATAGTGTTGGCTATCGTGAGATGATAACGAACTTTTTATGGCCCGAATTGGAAGATATGGATGTGGACGATATGTGGTTTCAACAGGACGGTGCCACTTGTCACACAGCTAACGAAACAATGGCTCTTTTGCGCGAAAAATTTGATGACCGAATAATCTCACGTCGTGGCGATGTCAATTGGCCGCCAAGATCATGTGATTTGACACCGTTGGACTTCTTTCTTTGGGGTTATTTGAAAGAAAAGGTGTACGTCGATAAGTCAGCAACAATTCAAGAGCTAAAGGATGAGATAATTCGACACATTAACGGCATAGAACCTTATGCCTCAGCGTCATCGAAAATTTGGACCATCGGATGGAGGTGTGCCGTCGAGGCCGCGGCAGCTATTTGGCTAATATTTTGTTCTTTACGTAATTAAATCATAGCAGTATTGTCATAATAAAAAAAAAATGATAATAAATTCCTACAAAAAATTGTATTTTATTCAAAATCAACACCAGCCCTTGAAACTTAACCACCCTTTATATACCCATCACTTGAGATACCTTTGAAACTACAATTTTATCATACGAAATATAAGTTTATTTTTGGAAAAATTATAAAAATTTTTATTCAGAATCATATTCTAAAATTCATCTATGTATGTATTCCGTGCAAGAGTAGCTATCGTTTTAGACAGTCAAGCAGCTATAAAGGCCTTAGACTCCAACTCCATTTCAACCAAACTAGTTTCAGTGTATAAAGCAACTAGAATTGCTTGGTCTTTGACTTGAAATTACTCTGATATGGGTTCCCGGACACAGGAATATAGAGAGTAATAAAAAAACAGATGACCTAGCAAGAAAAGGTTCGGAACTAGACATAAAAAAGGCGGTGGTAGTTGCTACCCCATTCAAGACAATAAAAATATCCACTGTTTCACTCTATTATGCTTTAGCCGAAAGAGCTGGAATCAAGTAACTACATGTACTACAATAAAAAAGTATGGCTATCGTACAAGATCCAGCGGACAAATTACCTATGCTCTCGCTAGAGCCTGTCATGTATCACTGCAAGAATTTTGTTTTTTTTTGCATTTTCTTAAAGTAGGTACAATGTCTTAAAAATATTGTGTGAAAGTTTGAAATGAATCCCACAAATAATAGGACTATGAATAAGTTCGTGCGGTTCTACAACAGATGGCGTAACTTGATTATTATTCCATCGATCCACATTTCCAAACATTCATTGGAGAGCTACTGTCGTAAGGCACAAACGTCAGTATAAGTTTTTTATTTGGAGCGTAAACAACAATATTTTTACCACACTTGAAAATGTCGAATTTCGTGCCAAATAATGTGTTTTTGCGGGGAATTCTTCTTCATTATTTTAATATGAAGAAAAAAGCAGCCGAAAGTCATCGTATCATGGATACCGAATTGGAGGAATTGCTCGATCAAGATCCGGCTCAAACGCAAGAAGAGGTTGCAAAAACTTTGGGAGTTGATCAATCAACCATTTCCAAACGTTTAAAAGCCATGGGAATGATCCGAAAGGTAGGCCATTGGGTGCCGTATGAATTGAAGCCAAGAGACGTTGAACGCCGTTTTATGGCATGCGAACAACTGCTTCAACGGCACAAAAGAAAGGGTTTTTTGCATCGAATTGTGACTGGCGATGAAAAGTGGGTCCATTACGACAATCCAAAACGTCGGGCAACGTATGGATACCCTGGCCATGCTTCAACATCGACGTCGGCGCAGAATATTCATGGCCTGAAGGTTATGCTGTGTATCTGGTGGGACCAGCTGGGTGTTGTGTATTATGAGCTACTGAAACCGAATGAAACGATTACGGGGGATGTCTACCGACGACAATTGATGCGTTTGAGCCGAGCACTGCGAGAAAAACGGCCGCAATACGCCGATAGACACGACAAAGTTATTTTGCAACATGACAATGCTCGGCCACATGTTGCACAAGTGGTCAAAACATACTTAGAAACGCTCAAATGGGATGTCCTACCCCACCCGCCGTATAGTCCAGACCTTGCGCCATCCGATTACTATCTCTTCCGATCGATGCAACATGGCCTGGCTGACCAGCACTTCCGTAATTACGATGAAGTCAAAAAATGGATCGATTCGTGGATTGCGGCAAAACCGACCGAATTTTTCACAAAGGGAATCCGTGAATTGCCAGAAAGATGGGAAAAAGTAGTAGTAAGCGATGGACAATATTTTGAATATTAAATTTGTAACCATTTTACGTCAATAAAGTTTCAAATTTCGAAAAAAAACCGCACGAACTTATTCATAGTCCTATTACTTTTTGAGTTATTCAACTATTAACAAAGGGCGCTCGGGCAATCGATAGCAAAACTTTAAATGCGTTTTCTCAAAACTATGTTTTTTGAACTGGTGATCACTGTAACTTAAAAATCGCTTGGTTGACTTCAATAAAATATCTACTGCTTTTGAAAAACATAAAAAACTCGTGCCTCGTCGAAGGATTTTTTTTCAAAAATTTCGATTCTTTTTTAACAATTAATTGTCGTTTTTTTTTCTCGAAAATCTGAAAAATATTTCCTGAGGCCGCCATATTGTTAATTGTGAAAAAAGATAAATTTCCAAGGACTTGTGATGATCACCGCAAGGGGCTTCTGGAGAAACGGGTCCCACTCAAATAGCGTTAACTTTTACAATTATTAATTTTTTTTTGAAATTTTGCTAAGGACAAATTGGAAAATGATGTATTAATGCTATGTTTTTATTTTTGTAAAATAAAGCAATTGACTGGCAGAAATAAAAATAATGAAAATCATAATTTTTTCGGGCCTCTGACTACCCCTAACTCCTTAATGAAATCTCAGATAATAGAGATACAAAATTTGTTGTTTTGTTGTTATATCTGGATCTCACGAAATGGATTTGACTCAAACCAAAAAAAAACCTCCAGGCGAGAACAGTTTTAATAAAACGGCGCCCAGTCGCTAATTAAGATTATTTAAGTACAAATACTCAACCACTTCAACAACAACAACATTAATTCCGGTTCCATACGTATAATGTGGCGCAAAATTAAGCACCTCATCGGAAATGGTGTCGTACGTCAATCATATTTGACACTTGTGAACTCAACAACTGCAGTATACAAATAAAGGCTTTTCCAATAACAGGTGTTATCTATCTATCGCTATCGAGAGATGATTAACAATTTTTTATGGCCGGAATTGTACGGTATTGATCTGGACAACGTTTATTTTCAATAAGACGGCGCTGCGTGCCACACAAGCAACGAAACCATTGATCTTTTACGGGAAAAGTTTCCGGACCGTGTTATCTCTCGAAGAGGTGATCACAATTGGCCACCGAGATCTTGTGATTTAACACCTTGTGGCTTTTTTCTTTGAGGCCACGTGAAAGAGACAGTCTACGCCAACAGCCCAGGGTTAATTCAAGATCTCAAAGATGGATTTCGTAAGACTATCGAGGACATAGGGCAGCCATTTTGCACTTCGGTTATGGAAAATTTCATAAAAAGGATTTGTCCTCTAAGCGTCGTCGTGGTGGTCATTTGCCCGATGTTATTTTCCATTATTAATGGCATGCCTTTCTCTTTATAATGAAATAAACATCAGATCATTTGCATTAAAAAATAGCATTTTTCTTTGAATATCAAAATAACATCTCTTATTGGAAAACCCTTTAGATAAGCAATGGAGGTCGTAATGATCAAATTAAAGATTGCCATCACTTAAAATCTTTTTTTTTATTTCGTAAAAAAGTTACTCAAAAACAAAATTGGCTGATTAATTTTGCGCCACCTTGTAAAATTATGATTGTGAGTTAATTTAAAAGTATTATTTATAATAAAAAGAATTGACAATGTTTGCGAGGATAATTGATCTGAAATTAGCCTAGTAATCATATCATTAATATTGACTGCCTAAACTCATTGTGCTATTGAAGCTATAATATTTACTAAACTAAACATTTTGACTATATTAAGAGTGTCTAAATATTTGGATGTAAAGTGCGTAATGAATAATAAATTTGAATATCCGGCGTAACCAGTTCAACCCGAATATCAACCCGCCATAATGCAAGTTTGAATGTGTGCGTTTTTATGTCCATGCTCTCATTTACCGACAATGACAATACTACTTCGTCCTTTTCAATAATAAAAACGTTAATTAACCGCAAAAGTCTGCGTGAGTAATGAAAATTAATCCCTCCTTGAAAAAATATTGCGCCAAACAACCATAATATGCAGACCCACAAGCACAAATACACACACACACACAAGTACTATTTATACTCAACAGCATTCTTACTCGTACATACGAGTACTAACTACCAAAGCCGAACAGAAGACTATTAAATTTTTCAAACCAAATGGCGAAAGAGATAGCGAAAAAATAATTGATGTTCAATGGCGAGGCTGTGTTATATAAGTAGATTTACTCATACATATGTACATATGTTTCTCCATCTTCCTATGAGTCATAAGAATGGGATCGCTATACATATTCCGATGAATTTACATTGAAATGTTTAAGGTCATATGTAAAGGGATGTTGAGCTTTTTCCTTTTATGTCCGTCCCATACTCAGAAGCTTAACAGTTTACCCACGTTGTAAAATGCAAACATACGTACATATGTATGTACGAGTAGGTAAATGGCTCGTTTTTTTTCTGACCATTGCAAAGTATCGTATATGCCCCTATCGAGTATTGCCTCTAATATCTATAGTTGTGGCCATCTTCAAGTTCGTGATATTAGAGTATTGCGTTCACCTGAAAATCTTTGCTAAGAATTAAGATAATGTCAGCCGTGAAGTTAAGTGAATAATCATTGAAGAAGTACTTTTGAAAAGTAAAGTCCTCTGTGAATGAGAATACACCCCACATTCATTATGCCTCTTCTTATACAAGTCTTATTGCATAGTGAGATCAACCAATGAGGAGGTTGTTGGAGTATTTGAGAGTATTTAGAGTAGGGTGTATATGTGTAAGTTTTACAAGGAAAAAGACCAATTCGTGTCTTAACTGGGGAGGTAATGTATATTATGTTCGATGGTTTAGGACTTGCGAAGAAGTAAAGGAGAAGCAAAGAGAGATTTGTTTTAACCTCTTTTAATGTTTTTAAATGGCGTCAGTTTGCTGAGGTAGAAAAAATTGCACACGTCTCATTTTTGATGCCGACCAGATTGCCTTAATAAATCCAGATGACGTCCAGATTGTCTCATTCACTTAAGAAAACGTATAATTTTGTAATTATGTAAGAAAAAGAACAGAACAAAAAAAACCTTAGTAATAGCACACATACATATGTGTACGATGTTTGTCTATGTAACTTAAAATTTTTTAACAAAACATATTGTATTTTTGATTGTATTAATAAAATTTTGGAACTGTGTGTAGTATTGTATGCAAGAAGTGCGGCTAGGGTATTATACACTAGGGTGGCTCATCTTTGTAGTGGAATGTTTTTTTTTATACAAATAGTTAATTTAGGTCAATAAGAGATAAATAAAATCACTCGGGGGATTCTGTTATCCCTAAAGAGCGGGCCCCCAAGTGGCGGATAGGGGAATACCTCTCAGATGTGAGTGGTAAGAGAGAAATGAAATATTTCAAGTGGACCACACAGACCGTAGATATAAACTTCGGTCGCAAGCGGGTGTCTGTACTTAAATCAAACGGCTCGCTATAAAAATTGACAGGTAGAACTAGATAGCTTAAGATGTATTTACCAGCACGTTCCGCACTGACGTACGTGGCGTTGCGCAGAGTTGGTAGCCCAGCCGTAAAACCAAAATGCCCAAGAAAGGGGGACTCCGCCCTATGTTCCGACTAGGAACGACACTAAATTGCAACGTTACATTATTTTTGTTTTTTTTGTATTCAATTTATTATCAAGGAAAAAAACTAAAACTGATGTCAAATTAGGAATATCTTCTATATGTAATATGTGCATAAGCAATATCTTTCATATACATACATACATATGTACATATGAATCATCGAACAATTTTGCTTTTGTTCACTTAGTCTTAGACTATGTTCAAACAGACACTTATTAACGATTAAGAACATTCCAGTAATTTACCATGCAAAAATTCAAACTATTAATTGCAAACTAAAAATCAAAATCACATACAACGTTTGTGTAAAATTCGAAAATATAAAATATTTATTACAGCGCACGCTCGATAACGTGAACGCTCTAAAGCGCGCACACCCCAAAACGTGAACAGACATTTTTGTGCATTGACTACTCTAAAACGTGAACAAACCCAAAAAGCTCTATAACATGAACAATAAACGTTATAACTATTTGAATGTAGTTTACATTGATCTCAGGTAATTCTGAAACTGGGGAATACCCTAATTATAAAATAGGCATTTTATTCATAATTGCATGTAAGGAGTAAAATGTTTCAGTCGCGGTTTTGGTTTTGCAAAGAGTGTTTCGTTTTAAATTTTCTGGTGAAAATGAGTTCTAAAAAACCCATGTGCTTGACATTAAAACAAAAGGCTAAAATTCTCGGCTTTTTAAAAAAAGGCTCATCTGTGACGATTTTAGCAACGAAATATAATGTTGCTAAATCAACAATTTGTAACATTAAAGCAAAAAAGCAAGTGATTTTGAAATGCGTAAACAACACGTATTGTGGACCTGGAAATTGAAAAACACTGCGTTCTTCAGAGTTGCCCAAAGTGGAGAGATCTCTTTATCGTTGGTGTATCCGAATGCGAGATAAAAACTGGCCAGTAAGAGCTCTAATGTTGAAAGAAAAGGCAAAAACACTGCATGCAAATTTTAAAGAAAATGAAGCAAACTTCTTCGCTAGTGATGGATGGTTCCAAGGATTCAAGAAAAGGTACGGTATTCGTCTTCTTAAAATATCCGGCGAAAAACTGTCTTCGCAACTTCAGCTAGTGGATCCGTTTAAAGAAAAACTTAAAGCTAAAATGACCGAATTAGAGTTGTGCAACGATCAGTTATATAATGCTGATGAGTCGAGGTTATTCTGGAGACTTTTGCCTGAGAAAACGTACGCGACAAGTTTGGAGAAGAGAACCCCAGGGGTAAAGTCCGAGAAGCAGCGAATTACGTTTTTATGCTGTTTAAACGCCACTGGATCCCACAAGCTTAAGCTTTTGGTAATTGGAAAGGCGAAGAATCCATGCTGCTTTAAAAACTTTCAGTGTCCCACCGACTATAAGAGCTCGAAATCCGCCTGGATGACGGCGGCTATTTTCAAGCAATGGTTTCCTGAGTCATTTGTTCCACAGGTAAATATTTCTTTTAAGTTTTGCCCGATTTTGAGGGCTAACTGTTTGTTTTTTAAGGTTACCTCGTTTTCAAAGGAGAAACCCTTACCAATTAAAGCTCTCCTCCTAATCGACAACGCTCCTTCTTACCCCAATGAAGCTGAACTGACAACGGAGAATGGGCAAATTTCGGCAATGTTTATGCCACCAACCGTTACTCCCCTCATTCAACCGATGGATCAGAATGCAATAAAAATCACTAAGTTGCATTACAGAAACAGCCTTCCTTCAATAGCAGCGACAAAGTCTGATTTGCTCGAGTCGTTGAAAAAAATTAACTTAAAAACAGCTATAAATCTTTTGGATGCGGCTTGGTTTCGTATTGGTCAAGCAACATTAGCTAAGTGCTAGAACAGTATTAAAGTAGTAAATTTTGCGGTAAACAATGATGATCCCGAAGATAATGTTCCGTTGGCGGTTTTAAAAGAAAAATGGGAAGCTGAACTTCGCACCTTGATAAGCAACGCCGTCGATCTCCTTAGTAGTTTAAAACCTGTGGTTCGTTCGAGTTCGCAGATATGCTCAAAGATATGTATGTGGGTTATTGAAAAAACTTTTTTCTATTAAAAATTTCAGATTGAATTCACGTTACCAGCCATTTACGAATGGAACGAAGATATCGAGGAGGGCAAGTCAGATGACGATCATCAACAAGAGGATGAATCCGATGATGACAGCGTATCAGAGCAACTGGAGAAAATTAAGCCGACTGAAGCGGTTGAAATTTTCAACTAGGCGTTAATATGGGCTGGTCATCAAGACGTCGATCAAAATGATATGAATGTGCTAAGACGGTTAAGGGAGAAAGCTGTGCTTCAAGTTTTGAAAAACAGAAGATACAAAAAAAGATGACTGATTTTTTTAAATAAAACTATCCTATGACTTAATAATCGACAAGTCTAACAGTCATTAAGTCTAGTCGAATAATTTGCTTTAGGAGTCTCATATACCCCCTGACGCACATATGGCTCAGGAGCGTATCAGTGCTTACCAGGCGCACGTTTCCTGAACCATATGTGGCTCAGCGGACAGGGAACGTGTTAATATGTAACGAAAATAAGAATAAAATGTGAATTTAAATGTGAAAAAATATATTTACTTAGTCTTTTCGGCATTCCAAAACGTGAACACTTTTGTTAACGTGAACTGCTTTGGTTTGAATTAGTTCACGTTATCGAGTGTGCGCTGCAGTTTATTATGAAATAAATATTCCGGGAATATATGTAACTAAAAGTAATCCGAAGTTGCCTTAGAGGAAAAGCTGTGGACCGAAATAACTTAATAAAACCGATCCAAGATGTTGTCAGTCAAACTCAAACCAAAAAAGTCAGCCGAACGCTGATGGTATAATAATAAATCAAAGTAATAAATAAAATAACAAATACGAGTTATAATAAAAAAATAAAAAAAAAGAAATTTTAGTTTAATAAATTAGCGAAAGGCCCTAGTTAGTAATCCGAATGTATTGGTGCGTAACTACCATTCGCAATTCAGAAATAATGTAGGTTCGAATCTCGGTAAAACACCAAAATGAAGAGATTTTTTTTCTAATAGCGGTCGCCCCTCTGGAGGCAACGGCAAACCTCCGAGTGTATTTCTGCCATGAAAAAGCTCCTCATAAAAAATATCTGCCCTTCGGAGTCGGCTTGAAACTGTATGCCCCTGTAGACCCCTCAAACATAAATATATTATATATTAATATATTATATAACAATATACATTTTTAATAATAAATATTAAGAAAAAAATATTATAAAAAAATAAAAATTACAAAATTGTATTGAGCAATTGTTAAAATCTTTTACTTTTCTTTCAATTAAATATAAATAAATATTAAAAGGCACACATATTATTTTTTGTTTCTTTTCTATATTTTTGTCTAGTTAAAAAACAAGTAAGAATGTGCTTAGGGTTTTCTGAATGTTCTTTCACCGATAATTTAACTGCGAAATATTATTGCGGCCACCCTAATGTATGATCAGGTACAAGTATTTTATGTATTATGTACGTACATATGTATATCGATAAGTCTATCTGAAAAGTTGCACTGTGCAATGAATAAAAAAAAAATACAAAAATGACATCAAAAATCTTCGAATGTGCAAAAACTGGTTTGTACTTCAATCAGCAATCTACGCCCAAGAGTCAAAACAACGAATACGCAAAAAACTAATAAATCCATACACAATGAGTGTGTATACAAATATCTACATTCATATGGACATGGAAATAAAGTACATAGCATATACACGCATACAACTGCATGCATTTTTTGCGCCCTATATAAATTTCCACTTTTATGTTTGCTCTCATTCATTTGTGTGTGTATCACTTCAAAGCCCCACCTTTTTCATTTATTCATTTGCACCAACAGCACGGATAATAACAAACCACATTACACACGACAGTACAAGTGCATGCACACTTGCATACATACATACATATATTCATACATATTAACAGTAGAGTTGAGGCACACAGGCACATTCAAATTAACCATGTGGAGTGTTGATTCTATATACAGGAAAGTAACCAATCAGCGCGCGTCCATAAAAGCAACAAGAACATTGAGAATGAACAACTCGCAGTGGTGTAGCAATTGAGGCGAACATAACTGAAACAACATTTTGCTTGCCGGGTGTTGTGAGTGGCGTTGAGGCCAACAACACCAACAAGTGGAAGCCGTATGAAGAGCGTGTTGCTGATTGGTGGGGTTGATGCTAAGAAGGCAGAGAGTACACAAGAAATCCGAGTAAATGACGATTTTTGGTGAGCGCCAAAGCCAGAACAAAAACATCGGTTAACTGCAGTGGCTGAGCTAGGATTGATTTTGAGCGGCACTCATAGGCCTTTAACTTTAACATTGCTGAATTCTCTCAAAACAAAACAATTTAGCGAGAGCTCAATTTAAGCAAGAATTAGAGGTGAAAGAGTGCGTATGCGCAATGACTTTTCCTGCACAAAAAATAACATCCCACATGAGTTGTTTGTAGTTTTTGGGTTGTTATCAAAAGTTGAAAAAAATGTAAATCTTGGTTGTGTATTGATTGTGCATTTGCTGCTGCTCGACTATGTGTGCATATGTTGTTGCTGGTGTGTCTGGACTTCCCATTTTGAGTGAATGTATGTGTGTGTGCGTGTTTGGTTTTTTAACTTCTACTCTACGTTCGCTTACTATGTATGCACTTAGTTGCTGTTGCTGTTACCGCTGCCACGACTGCCTCTGGCTGCTGTTACTGCTGGGTTAAACCGCTGCTGGTGGTCACGGCAAGTGCCAGTAACAATTTTGTTCGGTTCATGTGAGCATCGTAGTAGCAACGGTATTGTAGTTGAGCAGATAAGTGAACGAGGAGCGTAAATTCAAATATAAATTTATATTCGCGCGTAGATGAGTAAGCCGCAATCGTCAATTAAAAAAAAAAAAAAACGTGAGTTTCAAAAGCAACAGTAAATGTATGCATATATGCATATATATTTTTTCATATATGCTCACATGTAAGCAAAGGTGGCAGTGAACTGTGAAACAATAATAATTTACATAAAAGTGTTTAAAAATACCCAAACTCACATTTTACTCCACGTAGTAAATCGTAATAAAAAATAAGAGAAAATAAATATTACCGTTAAATCGTTCGAAATAAATTGTTATTAGTTATAAATTTTCTAATACATCAAATCGAGCATCGGAATGGTTTGTGGGAATTTCGCAATATCTAAACCCATTTCAAACGCTGCAGTTTTGTTGTTGTTGTTTTTTGTTGTGGTTTTATTAAAATGTCAAACGTCAGTAATAAACGCGTCTAGCACGCTTTATGCGGAAAAAAGCGACTGTCGTAGCTAATACCGGACAACAATTTAATTAATTTACGAATAATCATCCACTTACTTTATAAATAATTATTTGTGCGAAAACTGATGAGCGGCTGCTTAGGAATTTTACATATATGTAAATACAGTTAGTAGTAAAGAAGTTGTGAAATGCATTGCGGATTTCTTTTTTTTAATGTTTCAAGTTCTTCCTCAAAAACAAGCAATCAAGTAATAAAAAACTCCATTGATTTCTGTGATTTGTTTTGTTAAAATGCTTTAATTTAATTAGCATCTTGGGTTCATACAACTTGGCGCCAAACGGGAAGCAGGTGATGTGACTTCAGAGCGAAATCAGTAATGGCAATTCTCGTAAGTGAGCAGAGGCGTATTTACCATGGCGCAACAGTGACAAATGAAAAAATAAAAAAATTCCAATTCAACGGGAAACAAAATGTTTATGTTTTTTTATAGAAATTAAATACAAATTTCTTATAAAGAGTTTCAACTAAGTCACATATCGAATCTATGAACCCTTAACCGATAGGCTGCGCCCACTCGAAATCGGTTGCAAGAGATTCGATTTATTCGCTTACTTGAAGCAGTTAAGCGACCCCGAGCATCAGATGGCTGCTGTTAATTTACAGGGAGAATATGAAGATGATTTAGAATCTGGAATGAATTCGTGTAGTTCAAATTGTTGTTGGGAGAGGGGAGAAAATGCATATGATTTAGAATCTTCAATAGCGAATGAATTCGTGTCGTTCAAATCGTAGTGGGAAGATGGGAAATAGTAGGACAAATAGTAATCTATAATACCTAATAACAATTGGCCACCGTAGCCGAATGGGTTGGTACATGACTACCATTCGGAGAACGTTGGTTCGAATCTCGGTGAAACACCAAAATTAAGAAAAAGTTTGGTTTGGGTTGGCTGCTTGCCGCACTCTTTCTCTGCCACGTCTTCCGTTTTGGGATACTGTGTCGTAAATTCGCCTTGCTAGACATGGTTCTTCGATCGACAGCTGTACTTCTCCATTGCCTACAGAGTCCAAAGTAGTACCTGTGGCAAGAATTATTCTCCGTTTGATATCCAGGCTGACGTCATTTCTGTTATTAATGCTGACCCCAGGGTAGACAAAGCTCTTCACAACTTTGAATTGTTGGTTGTCAACACTGAAATATTGTCCCTCTTCCTTGTGTATTGACAGCAGGGCCGTTGTCTTGCCCTCATTCCTCGCAAGAACAATTTTGCTCGCCTCCCTCTTCAAACTGGATTATGAATAAACTATTCTCTTATGCAAAAAAAAAAAACTTACCAATAAGCCCTGGTACTATTGCTATGAGACGCACTTCGTGCATAAATGTAGGTATGTAGAAGGCAACTTGAGGTGAAGTGAAGTTTGGCATTCTTCAATCTGCCGAAACAAAAATAAAACTCAAAAACTAATTTTTATTTCTGAGTGTGAAAATTAATGTGAAGAAGTGAGTTTTACTTTCGTTCCAAAATTGAATTGAAAGTTTTGATCAAGAATAAGAACTGGAAAAAAAATTGTTTAAAAAAATTATTATTATTTCTGATCAAAAAGTAACAACTCACAAAATAATTATTATGCCAAACCGAAAAAATAATGTAGAAGGTGAGTTGAAGTGAGTTCAGGTGAAGTTTGGCATTTTTAGTTTTTCGATCTGTCAAAAACAAAAAAAACAAAAATACTCAAGAACTAATTATTATTTCTGAGGGAAGAAATAAAGCTGAAGAAGTGAGTTTTACTTTCGTTCCAAAATCGAATCGAAAGTTTTGATCGAAAATAAAACTTAAAAAAAAAAAAATTGTTAACTTTTTGCTAATTATTTCTGATAAAAATAACAACTCAAAAAATAATTATTCTTTAAGATCGAAAAAATAACCCTCGAAAAATGGTTAATTTTAGTTAGAAAAAATATAACTCGATAGATGATTATATTGCTGAACAGTAAAATGAGACTAGAAATCTTTTAAATTTTAGTACTTAAAAATAATGATTAAATGTCAATTTTGTTGATAAAACTCATAATGGTTACGGCCTCTGGGTAGCGCGATCCAATTTCTATTGAAAAATCGAAAGACTTAAGAAACAAACTAGAGCTCCTGCTGCGCTGTGGCAATTACAAATATTATGCATTCGACGATATAATTTCGAATCGTGTCATTGTAAGTTTAGCTTCAAACGCATTGAGTTTTTTGGGTTTTTGTTCCTAATACTTTTAACAGTATTAGTTTCATCCTGTTAAATTATTCTAACCCCACAAGCAATCACTTTGCCAATGGGATGCAATGCCTCTCTGCTATATCTTTTTTACTGCCGACTGGAGTGAGGCTCTCTCAATACTACAAGTATTACTTAGTACCAGCGTTGATGTTAAAAGACGCACTAAAATATTTCGCGCCCTTTCTCTATTTAATTACCAAAATTAAATTTATTAAGAGGATTCATATTCTGGCTAAGAAAATAGTGATTCAGATTGGTGGGACTTCACATGTAACGTTAAATGGAAGTGGACGTTGAAAGAAATGAGTTATATGATTAACTTCGTTCACACAGAGATTTCTAACAAATAATTCGGTTAATAGAATTTGAACAAGCCGACCTCGTATGCAAGAATAATGTAATTGAGAAATTTTATCTGCAACTATCAATAAACAAGATTCGTTTGTACTCAAACAAACTTATATGAAAATTCCAAAATTTAAAGTACAAGTTTATTCCACAAAAGTCATATTATCGCCTTCAAAGTACTCGCCATCTTTTTTTTTTTTTTTTGTTTGTTTTTTTGGTTTTTGGTGTGTGAGGCAGGGTTGAAAATGCTTTCGCAATTACAACGACCGTCGGCTACTGCATCGTGTGGTGTGGCCACTAAAACGATCCCTCTTTTCCTTCTGTGGAGATACCCTTCCCGAGACTGCTTTCTATATTACTTCGGGAGGACCCAGAACGACATCCATAAAGGACCAATTCTATTCATCCACGTCCACCATATTTGTAGCCAGCTTTCATGCTATAGCCTCATCTTCTTGTGTCTCTATCTGTGAGGCTTCGCTTTGTTGCACTGTGTCGAGGTCAATTTTTTTTTTTTCGTAGTACGTTCTCGATGTATTTCTTTACCGCGCTCCAGCTGCCCTCGCGTTCGAGAATTTTGCTGATTATGTTACTCGGCGCGATGTCGCCAATCTGCTCCCTCAGAGCATTTCTTTCCGCGAGCCAACTTAAAACTAAAAAACGTGTGCTCAGCGTCATTGCTCAGCGCTTCGCAGTATATGCACTTGGAATTGGTTATATTGGCCATGCGGTGTAGGTACCGCTGGAAGTATCCGTGTCCCGAGAGGAACTGAGTTAAGAAGTTTTTCACTTCCCCGAAGTTCCTTTGGACCCATTTGTCAATTGATGGAATAAGTTTCGCCATCAACTGCAATGCTCTTTTGCCAGCGTTTAATCCAGCTCGCGAAATATTTCTGGAACTCTCTTTTCGGTGTAGCCATCAGAGTCGCAGGAAGCCATATCAAGTAAATTCAATGGGTGTTGGATGGTATTCGTTTCGTACTTGGTCAAAAATTCACGAATAAGGATTGCAATGTACGAGGGTGCGTTATCATAGTGTAAAATCCAAGAGTTGTTTTCTCACAAATTCTTTCCTTCCTTCACGTAAACGTCTCATAAACCCCAAGTAATAATCCTTATTAACTGTCTAACCTTCTGGTGAAAATACGTGATGTACAATAACGTTGTAATAAATAAGGAGCATCGTTTTCTTTTTGACCTCACAATGAGGTTTTTTTGGTTTGGGGTTGGTTCATTTCGAGCTCTCAATCACCTGATGTCTGGATTGCGTGTCGTACTCATAAACCCACATCTCGTCTCCAGTAATGACGCGTTTGATGAATGTTCGGTGGAATTCAGCAATGGAAATCATGTCTTTTGTCTTGTTCAAGTCCTTTTCCAGCTCTCCGACGGTGAAGGGGTTACATACGACCAGTAGCGCCAAAAATGCGCTAAAACAAAAACTGTTTTTAGAAGGGATAATAATAGAAATAAATATTAAAAAAATATCAAAAATCCGACATACTATAGAGAAAACACTTTCGAATATAAAAAAAAATACATCAAAAATATTAAAAACTGTATAAGTTATCATGCAGACCGTGACGGAAAAAGTAGTTTCGAGAAAAACGAATCGAAACTTTCAATTGCATTTCGCTCGAGGCGTTACCTGTGCACATCAAACTCTCATCGGGCAGTTATATTTTCTACCATAACTTTGTATCTATGGAGAGTTTTTACAATCGACTTCCACAGGAATATGCGTAAAACTATAAAGAATAATAATCTGTAAAAAAAATCGATTTTTTGAAAATTCTGGACGTATGTAACTCCTTAATTTTCGGCTATAGATCAACTTTCACTGTTTCTTTCACTGTTTTGATGTTTCCATCAGTTTTCGATGCCACTACGCCACTACGTTCCTCATCCTCGATAGACTTCCGACCTCTTCTGAAGCGTTTATGCCACTCGTAAGCGGCTGTTTTCTTTAGAGCATCATTACCGAAACAGTTTCCCAACATTTCTAAGATTTTCACACCATTGAATTCGTTTTAACACACAATAAAAACTCGTTGTTGCAAATTCAACTCCATTTTTAAAACTGTAACAAATCGAAATCTCGTGCAGAGGGAGATTTACTAAAGGCGGCGTAACTTTTACAAATGCCAAGCAATGGCGATAAAATTTTGTAAGAATATTAATCACAAATGTGGCAGCTTAAAAACAAACAGAACTCAAATCAGTTGACTTAGAGCGTCACATGGCGGTTGTTCCAGGAACTTTTAGATCAAGATGGTGCATTCTTGAAAACATGCCATCCATACTTTTTTTAATTTCGGGTCTTTAGTTGATTGAAGTGACGCTCATTTGAAAATTCATGCAGAATGCAATTTGGCTTGTTTTTTAAGACCAGTGCAATAGGAATTTCTTTTATTTAAAATTTTCGTTAAGCACGATTTTTCTATCCTTAAAATTTAATATGTATACAGAGAAATCTAGTAACTTTTTGGCTCTCTATTGTAGTGTTAGTAGATTTTTGTAGACCATTTTATTAGTCAAAAAGATCCTCTTAGTAGAAGTTTGTGAGTTAAAATATTCTAAAAACAAAAAAAAAAATGCTTGCTATATTTTAATTTGGTTCCCAAAGACAGAAAATATATTTCAAATGAATTTATGCAAAACGAAATCGAGCCAAATTTCGGTCAAAAATTCGACCAATAACAATTCTCACTATAAGTAGTTGGTTTTATCCAATTTCAGTTAAACTATACAATGTCAAAAAATATGTCGCGAACCAGAAAGACCGCGAAAAGCTTCTCGGCTGGATGACTCTTTTATAAAACTGCAAGAGCATCCAGTAGTTTCTTCCAGCTAAATTCAAAAAGTTTATGTTTGTCAGTTAGTAAGACCGAACAATTGGAAAGCGAGCAGTTGAAGCAGGGTTGTTCGGCCGGCGGCTGGCTAAGAAGCCATTCATTTCAACAAAAAATAGAAAAACCAGATTAGAATTTGCGGCTTGATTGACCGGCCCAAACATGGTAGACAGTTTTTTAAGTCAGACGAAGTGCAATATAAAAGATTCCGAAAGGGCAGGGACTCAACCCTAAGTATTGCATTGCAACTACCAAATACGGTGCCGCGTATTTATTTACGGAAGATATTTGAAATAAATTAATTGCGCTTGCGACTAACAAATTTCAAATTCAATTCAGTGTGAAAAAATGTGTGATGAAGTAGAGCAAAATGTTTTAGGAGTACTAGGAGTGCTCGTGGCTATTAACACGAATAGCCTAGGCTAAGTGTGTTTTACTGCGATGGGATACAATAAGACAAATTTGTACTTTTGGCTTCCGCAAATCCTCAATCATTTCTTAAAAAACGTATTGAGTAAATATATATAGATTGTCAAAAAAGTCTTGCGGTATTTCCGCAAGCTTGTCTTTGCAAGCGCGTAGTTCTAGTTGTATTCGTCGCATCGGTTCACGCTAGAGCTTTTTGGAAAGCTCTTTTCACGTGCTAACACGTGTTTGATTAATTGTTGTTTGCTTTTAGTCGTTCGTGAGTTATAGCGTCGCAAACATGGAGCAAAATAAAGAGAAAATACGGCATATTTTACAGTACTACTACGATAAAGGCAAAAATCGAAAGAGACCGGCATAGTAACAGCCGTAGCATCGGCCAAGAGCTGGGCATGAGTCATCAAACCGTTATAAACCATTTGAAGAAGCTTGGATTCAAAAAGAAGCTCGATGTATGGGTGCCACACGACTTGACGCAAAACAACATTTTTGCCCGTGTGGATGCATGCGAATCGCTTCTGAATCGTAACAAAATCGACCCGTTTTTGAAGCTGATGGTGACTGGCGATGAAAAGTGGGCCACTTACGACAACGTGAAGCGCAAACGGCCGTGGTCGAAAAGCGGTGAAGCTGCCCAGACGGTGGCCAAGCCTGGATTGACGGTCAGGAAGGTTCTTCTGTGTGTTTGGTGGGGTTGGCAGGGAATCATCCACTATGAGCTGCTCCCCTATGGCCAAACGCTCAATTCAGACCTGTACTGCCAACAACTGGACCGTTTGAATGCAGCACTCATGCAGAAGAGGCCATCTTTGATCAACAGAGGCCGAATTGTCTTCCATCAGGACAAGGCCAGGCCACACACATCTTTGGTGACGCGCCAGAAGCTCCGGGAGCTCGGATGGGAGGTGCTTTTGCATCCACCGTATAGTCCGGATCTCGCACCAAGTGATTACCACCTATTTCTGTCCATGGCGAACGAGCTTGGTAGTCGGAAGTTGTCCACAAGAGAGTCCTGTGAAAATTGGCTCTCCGAGTTTTTTGACAATAGGGAAGCGAGCTTCTATAACAGGGACATTTTGAAGTTTGCATCTCGTTGGGAACTCGTCATCGAACAAAACGGCGCATATTTGACTTAAATCGCATTATTATAACCAATTTTATGAACAATTGAAGATTCAATAAAAATATCGCAAGACTTTTTTGACAACCTATTATTTATATATACGCACAAATATGTATGAGTAACAAAACCGAAATTTGGCAACGATGAGGGCAATCAGAATTGAATAGTCATCTGCCGCTATAAGAATAAATGAAGAGAGAGAGAGAGAGTGGCTCTCTGTTTTGATCAGTCCACTACTGGGCAACAACGCGGTCAGCAATCTACGCTAATCGAGTTCGCAATAAAAGCACAATACAACCAGAGCAACCAGCAGTAGCTGTGTTCATATGTATGTGAGTACAAGCGCAGAGTTTTGTTGTGTTTTTCTGGGAACTCGTTAAAGCCCGCGCATCGTTGAAGAAATAAAGTCGAACACGCCGTCGCAGCTGTTTCTGCGTGTCTTTTTCGATATCGGCGCGTTTCCAACTTCGGTCTGGTGCGGGTGACTCACGCCACAATGTACGCCAAAACGTTCATAAGTCCAACAAAAAGTAAGACAAGTGAACGTCACACTATCGGCGTAAGCGTACCGGTTGTAGCGCTTTAAAATTGAGTTAAAATACGTATTGAAACGTATTAATTTATGTAAATTTGTCATTCTTCAAATGTTTCTTAACTAGTTCGCCAATTTGCCGTATGCACATAGCACATAGGCACGTATCTACAAATCAAATATGTATGTGTATGTATGTATGAATTTGTATGTAATTAAAAATCAGTGATCAATTCAAGATTTCCGGTAACGATTTGGAAAATCCAAAATTTTCGGAAGCTACGATGACAAGCCAAAACAAGTCCACAACAAAATAATAACAACAATAAAATTGTATCGACTTGAGCGGAATTCCCCAATGTGCTTAAATAAATTTATGAATTTTCTTAGTGTTTGTATTAAAAGTATTAAAGATCGAAATGCAATATAAATGACAAGTGCAATATGTGCGTTAACAGTAAATTTTAGTTGAAACTATATAAAGCTGGTAATCCGTGAAACAAAATCATCTTATTTGCAATAAATTAAAAAGTGTAATCCCTGAGTGATAGTACTTCTGTTTGCCATTTGGCCATATAGCCGTAAAGCTGAAGATAAAAACTACGCCCAGTAACCCCGCCGCCATTGTTGCTTCAATTAATACCGCCCCCCTTCAAGAGTACTCGTTTAGATCACATAACGGCACACACGACCATCACCTTTCACCGTCTTCGTCGCAGCCGCAGCCACAGTCGCTGCTTGAACAAAATAACACCAACGTGGCTGCCGTTGGTTGTCTTCGGTCCGTTTCTTCCGCCACCGTTTATCCGCAGGCCGCCAAAATTGCTCCTTATCAAAGACGAATGCATTTGCCGAGCACAGCCGCTGCGGTGTACAGCGGTTCAACATCTGGTGGACTCGGCGGTCTCGGTGGCGGCGTGGGCGGCGGAGGTGGTGGTGGTATTGGCATTGGTGTTGGTATCGGCGACGCCGTCGGCCACAACGTTGGCAGTTTGATTGGTACTGGTATCGCAATGGTCACATCGTCTACCTCGCCAATGGCTTGGTGTGAAGCCGCCTCAGTGCCACAACCGGTTCCACCCAGCAATACCAGTGTTGGGAGCAGTTCACCCATTGGTGGTGCCAGCAATGGTACGGCGCATAGCAGTAATAGTAATACAAATAGTAGCAGCAACAATAATCATGCCAACAATAACAATAATAACCACAGTAGTAGTAACAACAATGTTGGCTATCAGGATCTGTGGTGGACGGAGCGAATGGTGGAGATGGCACACGAGAAGTTCCCCAACGAATTAGGTAAGCAAGCAATAATGTTGAAAAAATAAGCTGATTTGAGTTAAATTTCACAAGTGTTGCTTTTTGATGTCCGTTAAATAATTTTTGCCAACAAGTACCAGTTTAGACCACAGTCAAGAAAATACAGAAGGTGGTGACTTCCACTATTCGCTATCCCGCGCTTACGGTATTCGGTAGAATCAGTTATTGAGCTGGCGTAATAAGTGTGCATTTGTTTTCATTTTATTTCATTTCTCATTTTTATTGTTATTAACAAGCGAATTTATCGTAGCCCTCCGTTGTCTTTCTTGTTAGCCCACTGGCAGGTCAGAAATACTCTCATGGATGCTTCAATCTTGTATCTATCATTATTAAGTTTGGACTACCTACTTAGTGAGCTATAAAGCCCATTGTATAAAATCAAAAATTTCACCTTGCTTGCCCAATATACGGCGGAAGGGTCAGAACGATAGAATGCAAGATGGGGGCCATTAGAGAGGTGTGACGTCACACTAGTGCAAGTGCGAGAAAGAAATATGAATATTCGAAGAAGTATTTAAGAAAAGGAAGAAATTACATAAACAACAATTGAATTGTGTGACGTCACACAAACAGCTATTCTGTCAAATTCCCTAGCTAATACCTGTAACAGCTGTATGAGATGGGCGCCGCCTTTGCATTCTCCATACTAAGAGGAGTCTTCGAGTGCTTGACAGAAGGTTTATCGGAAGATGTATGAACATTTTCGAGTTAGATATGAGTATGGGGACCAGCCGCCCTGTTTTTGGTAGGGCAATACTGTTTTTTTTTGCTTATTCGCATACCCAGAAACCAGAACTGAGCTTAATCGCAATGCGAACGAAATGCTTTATAAATTCTGCTCGCAAAATGCATATGTAAGAAGTTTTTAGCGATTCGGTAACTTTTGATTTGCGATTGGTTTGGGCTTGAAGCCCACTATGTTATCAAATTATCGAAAAAGGTGTTTCCTAGTAGTGACAGCTCGTATGCATACAATGGTAAACCTCCTAAATAAAATCCTTGTCATAATTCTTGTGCATTAATAATTTTTCCTAGGTTTTAAATTAAATGTAATTCCTTTACTTTCTATCACAAAGCAGCCTTTTGGGTAAAATCCGCAGAATAGCCTGTCTGAGCGTAACGGGAGTAATGCGACCTGCCCCACAGCGGCTTTAGGAATGGTCACTGGACTCATTCCACTATATTTTGTAGTCAAAGGGACGGCAATCAGTACAGCTCTAAGGCTTCCTAATCGATTCCATCTCAAAAAAAGCAATCTTACAGGACATGTAAGGATTCTGGGTTCAATCCTGAACACTCCTTGCCTGACAGTTCGCGACAAGATGGAAAGGAAACAAGAATTCTCCAAGTAATTCAAAATGCTCATTAGTGACCACTCAGCGTGGAGAAAGAATGAAATATTCTTAAATCAGGGCGAACAGGTGTGGTTTACTGATGGGTCCAAAATGGAAGACGGTAGTGCCGGGCTGGAATTGTCGGACCACATTTCAAAAAAGCAATAGCAATGGAGGTGCACGCCTTAGAGTAGTGTGTAAGAGAATGTCTGCGGAGCGGCACGCGCGGTGGCAATATTAATATTCTCTCTGACAGTCAACCAGCTTTAAAATCGCTGAATAGCATCTCATTCCAATCAAGGTTGGTCAGGAAATGTTTTAAAATCCTCAACACTCTAGCATCAAGAAACCCTGTTACCTTGATGTGGGTTCCGGGACATGAGGGACACTTTAGCGAAAAAGAGGGCAAACACTCCCTTAATTGGTCTTGAGCCTTCCTGCAGGGTAAATAACAGCTTCAAAAGTGCCTTTCTACTCGAGCAGGAACAACGAGGTTTAATCGATTACTGGGGAGCCCAATCGGGCATGCGGCAATCAAAATGACTCCAGAACGGATAAAGGCAAAAACAATCCTTAACCTAAGCAGAAAGGACATACAACTTTTCACTGAACTACTAACAGGACACTGCAAACTTAATTATCACATGAAAAAGATATAAAACGATAGAAAACGATTCCTGTAGACTCTGCAAAGATACATCAGAAACAGCAGAACAAATTCTATTCGACTGCCCAGCAGTGGCACGACGCAGACTAAATTATCTGGGAAATGAGGCTATAGATCGAAACCTCCTGGTAGAAATTAAGCCTACAGCAGTTTTAGGATTTATTAACAGCCCAAAACTCTTTGAGTAAGCTACATGGCTGCTGCACTATAGATCTATTCAGGTCGCTATGCACAAACAGCCAATCAATAATAATAAGTTTCGCAAATAGGCACATCACTTTGAATTTTCTTTGAAGTTTTATTTCTGATTTGCGTCAATTCTTGCGTGATTTATAAATACTTATACATATACACATATTTCATCAAATGCAGGACTACAATCACTGACGATTGATTCAAAAAAATATTATGTTTTTTAAGCTAAGAAAGAATCTAAGTAACTGTACGCGCGCCATAAATCAGTGACTCGCATTGTAATTAATATTATGTAATAAAAAAATTGTAAGGCTTCACTTTGCATGCGTAATTCGATATATTTTTAAGACACACACATGCACAAACATATAACTTTTTCAGCCTCTTACTTGCAACTTTTTTGGGTTGGCTTGAGATCAATTTTTTTACGTTGGCAAGTTTAGGGATATTCACTTTCATTGACGAAATTCATTGATACTGCAGAAATATTGCTGATTTGATGCCAAAGTAACTGATATGGAGAAGTGTGATGTGCTGAAAAAAGCCTTAAGGAAAGTAAAAATAATCACTATTTTGTTTGAGTTATGATACCCTTTCGGTTGAAAAAATGTTGTTGATTTGTAACTGAAAAGTAAAAAAATATTTTATTTATTGAAATTGTATCGTTAACTGTATTACTTTCATCTATAACTATTGTATTACATATATATATTAATATGTATTATTATATAGTAATACGTATAATTTTGTCTGCAATGCGAAACCGATGGAAAACTGAGAAAGGGGTAGAAAAATTATGAAAAATATTTGTATATACCAGGTTTTTCAATAAGTTTTGCCGTTCGATAAGAAAAGCACAATTTTCTTATTTGAAGTACATTTTATTATTCAGTATATATATATACCTATATATATAATATATACATTTAATTGGCGCGTACACGATTTTTGAGTGTTTGGCCGAGCTCCTCCTCCTATTTGTGGTGTGCGACCTCAAATCAAATGAAGGGAACTACAGTTTCAAGCCGACTCCGAGCGGTAGATATTTTTTTATGAGGAGTTTTTTTCATGGCAGAGTGTAGGAAGAGGAGGCCAAAATCTGGTGAATACGGTGGATGCTCAATAATTCGAACTTTAATTCGTGGATTTTGGCCTTTGTCAAAATGCTCTTGTGACTCGGTGCATTGTCTTGATGAAAAATAATTTTTTTTCTTTTACAAACTGGATATTTTTTCGCGAATTTTTTTCTTCAGCTGGTCTTAGAGGTAACAGTAATATTCAGAATTTGTTGTTTTAACAGTTTGCAAGAAATCCACAAAAAAAAAACTGCTTTCGCATCCCAAAAAACTGATTCTAACACCTTCTTGGCCGATTTCTGGGCACGAACTCGTTTCGGAGCCGAAGAATCAGGTTCACACCACTCTTTCTCTTTAGCCTCTTGTTTTGATTTAAGATCATGGTGATAGACCCAAGTATCATCTAAAGTGATGAATCGACTAGCAAAATCCAATTTATTCTTTCGAAACGCTCTAAATGTTGCTGAGAAAGTCACATTTCAATGTATTTATGTTCCATTGTTAGCAAATGCGGAACGCTTCACCTTATATGCACACATCTTTTTGAAACCAGAGACTTCAATCAAAATATTGCTTACTCTGCCCAATGAGATGCTGAGAGCTTCTACTAAATCTCTTTCAGTCACTTCAAGATTTTCCAGTACGAAATGCTGAATTTTTTCTACGATTCTTGTTGTTGTTGCATTTTTTGGATGTCCTTGACGTAGATCGTCTTCAAGTCTTGTACGACCACGTTGAAATTCAGCAACCCATATTTCTGCTGTACTAATTGATGATAAAAAGTCCTTCTACACTTTTAACATTCGTTCATAAATTTCCTTTGCTTTTAAACCTTCCAAAAATAAAAATTCAATCACTGCGCGATACTTAATTTATTTCCAGTGTAGGAAATACTGAGACGCGTTGCTACTAAGTGACTTGTAAACAAAGATTGAATTCACAGATTAAAATGAAACTTCACATGCGTTCATATGAAGAGTGTGCCAACATAACAAAAAAAAGGTTAGTAGCAACTCTTATCGAACCGCAAAATGTATTGAACAACCTAGCCTCGCCTATGGCAAGTGTGCTTTATCAAAAACAGGGGTTTACGAGTGGTATAAGGCTTTTGCAGAGGACCGAGAAGTCGTGAAAGATTTGCCTCGATCTGGTCGCCCATCAACGTCTTCAACGGATGAAAACGTCGTCAAAGTTAAGGAAATGGTGCTAGAGAACATCATTTAAGTTTGAGTGATATAGCTCTCGACCTTAGCGTATCTCAAAAATCAATTCGCAACATTTTACACCATCAATTGGGCATGAGACGCGTGGCTGCTCGACTTGTTCCAAGAGAGTTGAATTTTTTTCAAGAAATTCATCGGAAGAAGGTGGCTGAAGACATGCTTGAGCAAGTGACAAATGAATTCGGACCCAACGACCTACGAGGCGTGGGTTATTGAGTTTGACATGCAAACCAGTCAACAGTCAACAGGCGGCTGAATGGCACTATCCACGTGAGCCGAAACCCAATAAATCACGTCGAAATCGGTCAAAACTGAAAGTCATGCTACTCGTTTTCTTTGATTATCATGGTGTTGTGTACTTGAAATTCATTCTAAATGGTTCTACGGTAAATAAAGAATATTATTTGTAAGTTATGCGACGTTTGAGAGAGAATGTGCGTAGGAAATGGCTCAATTTGTGGAAAGAAAACTTCTGGATCTTTCACCACGCACCGTGACCGTCCATGACCGTTACCATGCACCGTCTTACAAGGCTCATATTGTGAACACTTTTTTGATAAAAAAAAAACAAATATCATCGAACAACCACCATATTTACGGGACTTAGCCCTCTGTGACTTTTTCCTTTTCCCAAAACTTAAATTGCCACTCCGCGGACGCCGCTTTGAGTCTCCATTAAGGAGAGTTTGCTGAAAGAACTGAAAAAGATCTCTTTAAACGCGTTTAAAAGGTGCTTTGATGACTGGACTAATCGTTGGCATATTTGTATTGCTTCGAATGGAGCCTATTTTGACGGTGACAAAATAAATTTTCATGATTAAACAATTATTTTGCGTTTTATTGAACGACTCCCGGTACTTTTTTGACAGAACCTATTTTCGAGCAAAGTACAGATCTACTTTAATTATTAGAAAACCGTGGAATACTACATCAAATACGGTTCTTCCATACAAATTATTTTCCCTAATCACGTGAACCGGTCTTTATATCAAATAACGCATCGATCTCATGACATTCCTGGCCAATAAACACTTTATTGCCAACATTCTCGATGAGCATTTTGCTTAAATGTTTCTGAATTTCTTTCATGCAACATTGTGCCGCATAATAAAAATGTTTGCACTTTACTTAGCATTTCCTACTGCTGGCAAAAATAACTTTAACTTTATTGACATTTAATAATTTAAGTTTATTTAAATCCACAGCAAACCCTAGCCGGGCAATTAATAATGCAACCTATGGAAACGGTTGTCAGCAACATGCCAACCAACCAAACTGTAATTAAATTATAGTAATGAAAATTACACATAATTAATTAACTCTATGCCGCCTCCCAACTTAAATTAACACTTCACAACTAACAGCAATACATCTTTCATCTTTCAGTTCGTACCAGCAATCCATATTTCTTGTGCTCCAGACTGCCAGCGCATTGGCGCTCCAACAAAACGCTGCCCAACTCCTTCAAAGTGGTGGCACTCGTGGAAGTCGGCGACGGCACTCTGGTAACGATACGTGCCGGCAACGATGAGAATTGCTGTGCCGAACTGAGAAACTGCACGGCGGTGATGAAGGATCATGTGGCCAAGTTTAATGATCTACGCTTTGTGGGACGCAGCGGCCGAGGTGAGTGATTGACAGCAAAGGAATAAAACCAAAACAACAAAAAATAAATGAAATACAAAAAAACTGGTGCGATGTGGAAATCAGAAGCATCAGTAGAAGCACCTTCAGCAGTCAATAATAAGCCAATATGGCAGCGTTTAACTTCCGTCAATGAATTCTTAGCTCTACCTAGCGCTTTGTTACTTTTATTGTTATTGCTTTTGCAGCATTGTTGAGTTGGGTGCTCGTGTAAGAACGCATTTTGCGTCACCTTAAGTGAGACAAGTAAGTGCCCGCAAATAAAACGGACGACGCAAGCTGAACGAGCGGGCGTTCCAGTAGAGCCACTTGCGAAAATTATATTCCCGAAAATTGAGCGTTGTCGAACGTTGTCGGTCTCGGTGTCGGTGTCGGACTTCAAGACCAGTGAGTTTCACTCACAGAAGTCGTCACATTATGTCCGCAAGCCCGAGGGCGTCAGGCACTTAGTGCGTTCAGTGCATATATATATACATACATATGTATGTACATGCACGCGTGTGTGTTTGCTGCTCCACGAAAGTCTGTTGTTGGCTCTTGAGCGCAACCCTTATAAAAATTACATAAAAGTGCATTTCGAAATTTCGAGCCAACAAAATTGCGTTCAAACAATGAGGTGTAATTCTGCAGCAACAATTGAGCGTGTTGCAGTCAAAAACTGCACCAACTGTCATCTCCCATCCATCACGTGTCCATGCGCTTAGCTGCAGCCCGCCAGCGTATAAATATATAAGTAAGTATGCGTGTTGCAATTGCTCTGGCAATTCTTCCTCATTCTCCGCCTATATTGGCGAACAGCGGCAAGTTCTGTGTATTTGCTTAGCACGCAACCCAAATTTTTGCCATCAATAATCGATTTTAAAGTATGCACTTTGGCATTGCTGTTGCACTGCGATTGCAATATGTCATCTTTATTTTGCTGGTCGGCCGATCGGCAACGTGTTGCAAATGCTGCAAGTGCATGCAAAGTGCAGTCTGTGTGCCGCATCGCGACAGCTCGCTAATTTTCTATCCAAACTGGCAATTAATACACCAGGAAATTCACGCAATAGTCAGACGGCACGCGCAACAGTTGGCCAAAAATGATGATGGTGATGATCATGCCGTTGTGGGTAATGGGTAGGTCGAAGGCACTCATGTGCAGAGCGGTTTGATAGTTTAAGGCAATTCTAGGCGTGTTTCGTGCCTATTAAAATATTGATGTTTTATTTTGCTTCATTCAGCAAAAACGAAAGGTTTGGAGACTTTACGATCAACTTTCGATAAGTAGAATTGGGCGCGTTCAAAAAAAAATTTCTTAAGCAGGCATTAAGTTCCCATGATTTAAGGCCCCTGTTCCATGCTATAATTCTCGGCTAAAGCTAATTAGTTTAGATTATCTAGAAAAGAGAAGACAGTCCTTTTACTTTCCTTTATTGTCACTGCTATCCGCAATGGCATCGTCGACTGTCCAGTTCTACTTTAGCGGATAAGCTTTAGTGTTCCACAAAGAAGTCCTCGCAATGTTTACCCTTTTTATGCGGAAAACTTTAAGACTCAATTTGCGAGTAATGCAGCCATTGCTCGCACACTTAGAGACTATAATTCATTAACCAATTCTAGCCTGCTTGATGTTGCTTTATCGAGATCTAATTTTGTAAACATTTAAAATTGACTACTACTTTATTTTTGAATTAATTATTTAATACTAGCTTTAACCCGCGCCCCGCTCGCGTAGGAATAGTTTTGAGGGGTTTAGGATATGTATATAAAAGAATTACAAACAATAAGTTCAAAGGAAATAATTTTTGATTAATAACCAAATAAAATATTACAGTACCCGACATCCGTTGCTATGCCTCGTTGAATAAAATCAAAAAAACCAATCAGAAAAATATCAAGCAAAGTTGAACTGCTTATGCGGATTATGAGGTCTAGAGTGGGAAATAGGAAAAACTAAGATTGTTTAGATTAAATTTAAGCAAATATTCGATTATTAGTGACGAATGAGAGTGGTGGCGCGGTCTGGGGGCTGTGGGAAGGGAGTTCCATCATAAAAATAGGCCTATAACCTTCATTGGGTGAAAATATGAATGTATAAAAATTTTTGCGTCATTTGGTGTTGTCGTTTCGTAGTGATGCGCGGACAACGTACAGACATTCACCTTTATAGTATAGAAGAAGATTGTATTTATATTGATTGCTAGTATTTTAGTAGCCAAATATGGCTTTTTCCCCTTACATTTTTGTTTAGTCCGTAAGGTAATTTATAATGTAGTTCATTAAAATATAATAAATAGGGGAGAATGGGGAGTTGTGAGACATAGGGAGTTGTGAGACATTGTTACCGTTCGGCATTATTCATTTGTTTACATTCGATTTTAAGTGTCAACAAGTGTTCTCGATGCGATCTCACTTTTCAGCTAGCATTGGTCATATTTACACGCGTTCGACGCGTCTCTCCAGTTACTGTGTTTTGGAATTTCTCGGTAAGTTTTTTTCATCATTTGTTTTGCGATACATTCGATCAGTTGTTGAAGCAAATTGCAAATGTTAATATATAGAAGTTATTAATTGTCCTATTAGCTTTGAATTTACACATTCACTTGGGCGTGAACGTTCGATGTGTTTATGACTACGCGGCCATTTATAAAAAAAAACGATTTGGGGAGTTGTAAGACAACAAATGAGGGGAGTTGTGAGACACCGTGTTTTTCGACGTTTTAACGCATCTGTCATAAGTACCTCGCAATATTCATGCATTGTTTGTACATATATCATGAAATTTTCGGTTAAATTTGAGTTTTTATTGTTTTTCCGCTTTTAAAGTTAAGCAGAAACAACTCCATTCATTGGAATGTATGCGATCAAGCTGTGCACCTAAAGTGTGCCAATTTACGAACTGGTTATTATACATGTTCTCACTGCGAATCATCAGATTGATGGCATTTTTTATACACTTCTTTATAACAATTGTCTTTTCTTTTTTATTTCTCATCTTAATAAAGAACTAACAACTAAAATAAGTCATTTTTATTGATTTAAACCATGGTGTCTCACAACTCCCCACATTTTTGTTTTTTTATATTTTATATTATTATATACAATTTTTATTTTAAGGAAAATTGTAGTTTTGTTAAATAGGCCATACCAATAGCTTCCAGTATTCATTGACTAAAGATTCCATCGTTGACATATGCAGAATATTAAGATTTTGAGTAATACGGGTCCAAAAACAAAACCCGTCTCACAACTCCCCATTCTCCCTTACTTATAAATAAATGAAATTTGGATGGCGGAATTTTCCAAGCACTCAGATCATATTTCCCATTGTACTTAAGGCCCATGATTCAATTATTATAGGTTTGCTTAGTTGTGACATTCGAATTCTGACACTCCCTTACAAAAGGTGGCATTTAAGAAGGGCGAAGAAAGTGGAAAAATTAAATACCTTTTGGGTAAAAATGGTAGCAAAAAATGTTTTGTTTTTACTTAAATTATAAATGGTACAAACAGAAATTTCCAGGAATGATATTAAAAAAATAAGGTTACTAAGTTCAGCCCAGATTGATATTTTGTGAATTAATTTTTAAATTGAAAACTGATCATTTGCCAATATGTCGCTATTATATTACTTAAGTATTATGGCCCTAATCAAAGCCTTTTAGAGGAGAAGCGAACTCATCATAAATTTAGTTGACTAACAAGAAACTGTGACCATATTCACGCCTTGCTTTGCCCATGTAACTTTGGAGTTTTTTGGGGGTCGCGATTATTCTTACACTCCTAACTACTTGACCGCGGCCTCGGCGGCACACCTCCATCCGATGGTCCAAATTTTCGATGTCGCTAAGGCATAATTGAGGTTCTATGCCGTTAATGTGCCGAATTATCTCATCCTTAAGCTCTTGAATGGTTGCTGGCTTATCGACGTACACCTTTTCTTTCAAATAACCCCAAAGAAAGAAGTCCAACGGTGTCAAATCACATGATCTTGGCGGTCAATTGACATCGCCGCGACGTGAGATTATTCGGCCATCAAATTTTTCGCGCAAAAGAGCCATTGTTTCGTTAGCTGTGTGACAAGTGGCACCGTCCTGTTGAAACCACATATCGTCCACATCCATATCTTCCAATTCGGGCCATAAAAAGTTCGTTGTCATCTTATGATATCTTATGATATTCACAGTAACTACCTGACCGGCCTCATTTTGGAAAAAATACGGCCCACTGATGCCGCCGGCCCATAAACCGCACCAAACAGTCACTCTTTGTGGGTGCATTGGTTTTTCGGCAATCACTCTTGGATTATCATTCGCCCAAATGCGGCAATTCTGCTTATTGACGAATCCACTGAGGTGAAAATGTGCCTCATCACTGAATATGAAGTGCGCGATATGAATTTTGATTTGAACGCCCGTTTTCATAAAAAGCCTGAATAACTTTAACGCGTTGCTTGATTGTGTATCTTTCCATGGTCCAAATGGAATTAGTCTCAAATTAAAAAATGTCAAATGAAATGCAGAAAAAAACCTGACGTTTAGGTGTAGTTTACATTCAACATCGGCCCTTGAAATTTAACCACCCTTTATTATACAATTTTATAACTTTTGCATTTACGTATTTTACGTTTTAAATCTTTGCAATAAATCGTTAGGCCGACATTTTTTGAATCTTCAAGAGAAGTTTACCTTAGAAAGGTTATTTGCTCGGTTATTCGGATGAGTGGCAAGTCGGTTGTTGTATCTTTGGTTGAGGTTGTTTATTTCTTCGAAAACTGTCGTAACTTTTAGGTCATTTCGTACAAGCCATGGCGCATTGGCACACATGCAGAGCCCCTTTGACTGAAATCTTTGCATAATTTGTTTTTACAGCTGAGCCCCATAATTGAACTCCATACGTCCATATCGGTTTCAGAATAGATTTGTAAATAAGCACCTTATTGTCAAGTGAAAGTGCTGAATTGTAGCCGATTAACCAGTGTAGTGATCGTAATTTCAGTCCAAGTTGCTTTCGCTTTAAAAATATTTGCGATAGCCAAGTAAAATGCCCGTCTAATAGAATACCTAAATATTTGGCATTATCTGTTTGAGGTATTGGAACGCTGTTAAGAGATACGGCAGGGCATGAGCCGTTTCGAAGTGTGAATGTTATCTGCGCCGATTTGCTTTCGTTAGCTTTTATGCGCCATTTTTTCATCCAGTTTAGGTTTTCTTGTAAGTAATCAGAAGCAATTGAGGCAATAAAAATATTACAAAGAAAAAATACATAAAAAATTTTCAAATGCACATTTTTAAAAAATTTTGTATAAAATTCAGTATATTAAAAAAAAATGTGTATACACTTTCCTTTTAGCCCTACAAGAAACATATTACCCAAAACCTTCAAGGCAGTCTTCCAACATTTAAATGCATTAAATAAGTTGTGGTTTGTGGTTTTGCTTTTGCTTTGCTGATTAAGATAAAAATATAAGCTTGACTGTATTAGTGTACATGTGTGTGTGTGTGTGATAACAATAACCGAAAAACCTTGATATGACGCAGAAAGCTAAGCTATAGATAAAAAAGTATATTCATAAATATATAAGTTTAACCGCATCCATAACCTTTTACAAAAAAATGTACCGCTTATAAATAATTTTAAGAACATTATGGAAATATTAAAAACTTGTGACCGCTTTAACCCTCTGTTTCACAAGGTGGTCTCAGGTCATTCATTTCCCCAGTCTCTTATTTGAACTTCCGTATTGACTGCCCTTAATTAAATAACGAGATGATGTGTCAACAGAGTTCAGGTTAGTACTTATTTCTCGTGCCAAAATTACCAGGAGGAAAGTCTTATACAAATTTGTTCTGATAATCTTATGAAATTATAAGCAAGAGCTTCAAAGTATACATCGAATTTTATATTAACCCAAGACTATTACTGATAGAATAATCATTCCTAAGCTTTGAACCGACACAATTCTGACAACTCCGCAAAATGTTTATGCAGTTCTAGTGTAGTACGTTCGCTGTTGAAACGCTCTTTTTCACTTTGTGGCTTTCTCAAAGATGCAGAAGCGACAATTCATTTTGAGGGGAAGTTACAAATTCTTATTGGGTAAATTTTTACTAACAATACCAGTGAAGAACCATTTTCTCTTGGCTGCCATTTTACATGATAGCATGTGGTCAAAACTGATTGTACAGTCTGTGTCAGAAAAAAGGAACCGTGATTATTCATGAAGTATTAAAGATATATATTTAAAAATTTTTTACATGAAAATATGTACAAAACTACGAGTCGCAATTACCCACTAATTCGTTCAGTCTTCATCGTTTTCGAGTATAGTCTGTCATCTTCTTTATGCTTTGAACCAGCTTTTCTGGTAACTCGTCGACAAATAGGACTAGATTTTGCGAACTTGACGCACGAGTTGCTTTAAATTATCGACTAGCCTTCCGGTAAGATGCGTTTTCATAGTTCCCCACACATTTTCAATGGGGTTGGCATGTGGGGACTGGGAAGGCCAGACCAATACTGTGATGCCATTTTCTTGTTTTGTTGTTTCTCAACGTGTTTTCTGAGAACAGTGGTTTTGATGATGTGGGCCGGTACGATATGTTCGCTTCTTTCAGTCGACGTTCGATGGTGTGTTAGTATCATCTATTCCCGTTTTAGCAAGAACTGATCGCCTTGTCGTAGTCCCAAAGAAGGGTCCCGCTTAAAAAGCTGGACGATCACTTTATCCTGCTTTTTTGTCATCACTCGCTTCAAGCCTGCAGCAGTTTTAGGATTTATTATTAGCCTAAAACTGTTTGAGTAGGCTACATGGCGGCACAATAGATCTCTTCAGGTCACAGTGCACAAACAGCCAATCAATAATAGTATATAATAAGTGCGGTAGCAATACTCCGAATTGGTGGGGGGTCATTTTTCCCAAAATCACTTTCCCAAAAAAATTTTTTCCCAAATTTTTTTTCCCCAAAAAATAATTTTCCCAATATTTTTTTTCCCAAAAATATTTTTTCCCGCTTTATTGTTTTTTCCTGAATGCATGTTTTCCCAAAATAACTTTTTTCCAATAGATAGCTTTCCCGAACAAATACTACTGAAATTAATTTTTATTATTCTACTATTTCACATTTTTCGACGATTCCGACAATATGAGTGTATATAATAATCAAAAATCTTATACTTAAGTAATCGAAAAAGATTCGAAAAAGTTTTTCAATATACATTTTTCAATTCGGATAAAAAGACAAGGTAACGAATGTATCCAACTTCACTCATATAAACAAGTTTTTTCACGTCATTCTTTTCGTGTCAAAATTTCATGAGCCAAAATTTGCTGCCTAAAGTCAAAATTTCTAATTATGGCGGAATTAATTGAATGCAAAAAATCATTTCTTTTCAAATAATAAAAAATGTACTCGCCCATTCATTGCAAATGTATATGCGATATTTTACAGACGAACGATATTTTGGGAAAAATATTTTATGGGAAAATTTATTGGGAAATTTTTAGTTTGGGAAAAATGGCATTGGGAAAATTATTTTTTGGGAAAAAAAAATTTGGGAAAAAATTTTTTTGGGAAAGTGATTTTGGGAAAATTGTACCCCAATCCTCCGAATTTCTTACTTACCTACCAGTTACAATATAAAACAGAAAACAATTTACAAAATTTTGGGCGAATACCTTAATCGTTCTTAATTATGTTTCGGACAAAAATATCAGTGTTCCTATTAAAACGCAAAAAATCAATGCGAATCCTTTAAGAGAAATAGGGAACGCATTCCAATGAATGTGATCATAGCAAATATATTCAAGGGCAAAAAGTACCGTTACGGCACCATACTCGATAAAACACGCGCATATACATACCTACATATGGTTGTCAACGCATCGTTCTTAAGTATTCTTCCACGGATGTAGCATCAATATAGGGGTTGCCCATATTCGACGGACCCGACGGATTTCGATGACTCTTTGGGCCCATTCCAATCGACGTGGCTTGTCCGCAGGCAACAATCTTTGCGTCAATTGAATCTTATACGGGAATAAATGCAAATCAATGCGGAAAATTCGTTGTAAAGTGGTCCGAGCAATGCCCAACTGCTGAGAACGGCGATTTTGGGATGTCCTTGGCGACGCCTTGGTCGGTTTTGATTTGGCCTCTTTGGATTAGAAAGAGCATCACCAGTCGAAAACCTTTCGTACAAACGTTTAATGGTGTTCTTAGAAGGCGCACTTTTCACATTATTTAATTTTTTATACCCACGTTGAGTTTTCACAATTGACTTCTTTTGTTGAATGTAAATTTCAACAATTTGGGAGCGCTCACGTGGCGTGTGCTGTTCCATGATAAAAATCTGCTTGGACTGACACTTCCAACGCGGTATGTCATTAAGCGATCTGACGTCTCTGTCAAAAGGTACAGGGTTGCCAGATGGGTCCGTCGAATATTGGCAACCCTGTATGTATATGTTAACCTGTTTTCATTAGTTTGACAGCATTTGCTGTAAAATATTGGGTAGTCGAAAGGTCTTTTCGAATTTTGTCGATGCTGTATCAGTTCGTGTAGCACAACAATGGTTCGCTCGCTTCCGTTCTGGAAATTTCGATGTGAAAGATGCACCTCGCTCCGGTCGACCTATCGTTGAAAAAGTCGATGAAATTATGGAAGAAAATGACCAGGACCGTCACATAAGCTGTCATGACATCGCCCAAGGCACTAAACATTCATTATCAAAGGGTTTTGAACCATTTAAAAAGGCTGGTTACGAAAAGAAGCTCGATGTTTGGGTACGACATGAATTGTCTGTGAAAAATTTAATATACCGAATTAAAATCTGCGATTCTTTGCTGAAACGAAATGAAATCGAACCATTTCTGAAGCGAATGGTAACAGGAGACGAAAAGTGGATCAAATACGACAATAATGTGCGTGCAAATACGACAATCATGGTGCAAGGGTGGTGAAGCTCAAAAAATGGTCGCAAAGCCAGAATTAACGCTTCGAAAGGTTATGCTGTGTGTTTGGTGGGATTGGAAAGGAGTCATCCACTATGAGCTGCTCCAGCCTGCTCGAACGATTGATTCTACACTTTACTGTCAACAACTGATGAGATTGAAGCAAGCAATCGAAAAAAAAAACGGCCAGAACTGATCAGCAGAAAGGGCGTCGTCTTCCATGAGGACAACGCTAGGCCACACACATTTTTGATGACTCGGCAAAAACTGGGAGAGCTTGGCTGAGAAGTTTTGATGCATCCACCATATAGCCCTGACCTTGCACCATCGGACTACCATTTGTTTCGGTCAATGCAGAACTCACTTAATGGAGTAAAGTTGGCTTCAAGAGAAGCCTGTGAAAATTACTTGTCGCAGTTTTTCGCCGAGAAACCATGGAATAATGTCTCTAGAAGAAAAATGGCAAAGGTGGTCGACCAAAATGGTACATATTTGGTTTAATAAAGTTCATTATAAATATAAAAAAATATGAATTGAAGTTTGATTAGAAATACGAAAAGACTTTTTCGACTACCCAATATTACCGTATTAAAACCGGGCAAAAGAAACATATGCAGTGAAAATTCTTGAATGAAACATTTTTTTATTAAATTTAAATTATTAAAAGTATACAATTATAGGTAAATACAGCATAAGACAGAATTGACTATTTTTTCCTTAAATTTCTTGTTTTTGTGCGCCATGAAAATTTGCAAAATTGGCGTTTTTGCACTTGTTTTTTTGGATAGTTTTTTATTTGAAAGCAAATTATGTGTAATCCGAAATTTATTTATCGACTATTTCTTACTGGAAAAGTAACTATTTGCATTATATGAACTAAAGGTTAAGTATATCTAAAAAGGGGAATTAACCCTTTCGCGACCATGAAAGCAAATACAAACGTATTTACTTTGTTAGCATAGCAACTACGCTTTAAGAAATACTTCGAAAATACTACTGAGAGAATGCCGGCAAATTTGAAACAGGTCGCTTTTTGATAATCGCAAAACGCAACAAACCGCAATTTTTTGGTTTATTATCAACGAAATTTGGGAAACACGCACTTAGTAGAGCAAGCTTTGCTGAACTCGGAAAGTATTTGCGTAGTAAGATTTCGATCAAATGACTTTAACTCAGTGCACCGAACTCGTACTTTGCGTGCTTGCATAGCCAAAATATAAAATTTTTTTTTACTATTACTCGTGCATACATACGCATGTGTATAAGTACAGGTATCCCTCGTATAACGCGATAGTTACGTTCCAGAAGAATTGCGCGTTATGTAATTCCGCGTTATCTAAAACATAGTTTTCATATAAATTTGGGGGTTATGTTGCAATAGGTTTTTTTAAATAAAATATATACAAAATAACAGATGCACATATATTTCAACTCAATACTAAAGTTCAGACTTTCTTATACAATTAAAAACACAAGATATGAATAATAATACATATGTACATACATATTTCAAAATTCAAAAAACAAAATTTAAATAATTATGTGCACATTAAAAAATTTAAAAACAAACTAAAACAAATTAAAGGTTTATTAAATTCATATGGTAATTAATCTGTTTCACTGTCTTCAAAGATCTTTGCACGTGGGCGTTTTTGGGGGAGCAATAGCTTCATCAGAAGATATTTCTTCAACATAATTTTCGCTATTGGATAAGAAACTAGTTGTGGGACCTTGTGGTTCTTCTACTGGTTTTATAATTGCAAAATCTGTTATCAGTTTTTGGTGGGTGGTTTTTTTAAGCTCCTTTTCAATTTCGTAATAAGGTGCTAGATTAATATCTATTATATCTATCTAAGGCAAAAAAGGGTAATTCCCGGTTTACATTAAAAATACATTACATATTATAAATATGTGGTACGCAAATTAGTGTTACCAGATTTTATAATTATGTATTTTCCCCTTCGCGTTATATAAGTCTAAATTTCGCGTTATACTGAAACCTAATTTTTCCAAATCGCGTTATATCGAAACCGCGTTGTATAAGACCGCGTTATACAAGGGATACCTGTATATACCTAATTCTACTTGTTTTTCTGACCTTTGCTGATCATATTTCTACAAACATTTGTACATATATATAATTATATGTGCAAGGTGGCTCAAAATCAATCATCATTTTCTTTTTGAATAAGTGGTTTTGAGTGTTGGAAATCTTTATTTTGACCTCTGCTTCATTGCTTGTCTATTTGTATACTGCAGCTGTCTAGTTCACAACTGTCAAATATGATTGACGTACGACGCCATTTGCCAAAATTATAAATCTTCTGGTAGGGGGATTAATTTTGCGCCACCTTGCACTAACTATATTCGACGTGGTGGAAAGTATCATAAATACATTTTTTTAAGCTGGATATATCCTCTTTCATTTGATATCCATTGTTTAGCGTTAGAGAGAGTGGGGGAACCGCGGAATGAGTGAATTATACCGAGCTCCTGTATATACATACATATTACACTTCTCGAATATATTTTTAAATAGCCTGAGCAAATGAGCAACGAGTACTTACACACCTGCTATTACTCGACAATTTTCGCGCGTGAACTCGAGTATATTATTTTTATTATTTATAGGAGATATATACAATGTAACCCTAACTTAATTAGCCACTGGCTACTTGAACTCGAGTATGTCACGCTTTTTCGAGTAATTCGACCAATAATTTTAATTATTTTGACTTTTCTGTCAAACATTTTTTTTAGTTTAAAATTATTTATACACAGTGCTGACTTCTATGGAAAACTAAAGAAATGTTGACAAATAAAATTGACAATTTTTGTTTAATTTCTGAAATTGCTAAAATATACGAAAATTGCGAAGCAAATACATATTTGAGCAGTTGCGTAATAAAGGGGTAGGGGTAGTCAGAGGCCCGAAAAAATGATAATTTTCAATAACATTTTTTTGCTAGTCAATTGCTTTATTTTACAAAAATAAAAACATAGTATTTTTAATACATCATGTTTCGACTTGACTTAAGTAAAAAATTAATAATTATAAAAGTTATCGCAGTTCCGCCAGAAGTTCCTTGCGGTGATCATTATAAGTCCTTGGAGATTCATCTTAAATCAATCATACAAGAGAAATTAGTTTTTTTAACGGGGTAATCTTGTGTCTGATCGAAGTTTTCTTTTATTTAGTTTAGTTTTCATATTTTCGAGAAAAAAACCCGATAATTAATTGTTAAAAAAAATCGAAATATTTGTAAAAAAAATCCTTCGATGAGGCACGAGTTTTTTATGTTTTTCAAGAGCAGTACAAATTTTATTGAAATCTACCAAGCGGTTTTTAAGTTACAGTGATCACCAGTTCAAAAAACATAGTTTTGAGAAACACGCATTTCAAGTTTTGCTATCGACCGCCCGAGCGTCCATTGTTAATTGTTGAATAACTCGAAAAGTATTTGCCGGATTCACTTCACATTTTCACACAGTATTTTTACTTTAAAAAAATGCAAAACCAAATTTCCAATTTTTTTTTAATTCTGACTACCCCTAATCCCATAAACGAATTTCGACCGAGTAGCAAGTTACTACCCGGGTATCTGAAGCTCTATAATTAGTATATAAGGTATGGCGCCCACACCCTTTGTTGGTTATTTGGCCGAACTCTTTCTCAACTTGCGGTATGTGTCTTGATGTATTTCTACAGAGGAAAGTACATGCCTCCGAACAGCAGATGGGTTTTTATGTGGACCGTTTTCATGGCAGAAATACATTTGGAGGTTTGCCATTGCCTGACTAGAAGCGACCACTACTGGGGAAAAAAGTCTTGTGCCCACAGCGAATTTCAAACATGAGTACTACCATTTGCACATTTGGCTACAGCGGCTTTGCTATACACAGACACATACAACAATTTCACATTTAGAAATAGCCTTGAATATTACTTTACCCCATAAAAAGTTATCTGCCAACGTTTAAATGATCAACGCTGTTAGGGGAAGGGGTGGTGGACACTTACAGCGAAAAAAGCAATTTCATTGCTGTCTGATAGTGACTATTTAAATGTCGGTTATGATGGCCGCTACTGCCGTTGATTGAAATGACATTTAATCATGCGTAACAGCGACAACAATAATTACGTGCATCATAACGCCCGCAAGGAGGACAAGTAAATAAGCATTTTTTAATTTACTCGTAAATTTTTAGCTTCGGAATTGCATGGAAAGTCTGCGTGTTGAGCGAAAAAAGAAAAACAATTTCAATTTCGCCATTGGTCACTTGTAACAGTAAGCGCCAGTGAGCTGGTGTTTCTGACGGCTGCATGAACCATTTTGGCAAATGTCGCATGAAATAGTAATATGTTTCTACTTACTTCTTTTTCTGCTGTTTTTTAATTACAATTTAAGAAGTATTTAAATTGAGACTACCAATAGCGAGATGCTCTACATAGTACTAAAGATCCATTATAACGAGAATTGACTATTAACCTAGAAATATCTACTACAGCAGCTAACGACAGCAAAAAACCAAACAAATCTAAGATATTAAGATACAAATATGCAAAAGCTGTCATTGGGGAAAATACGCTTACGTACATTTTTTGGCCTTTAACTGTAAAAACCACGAGAGCGTTATGAAATATACTGCATGTATATCCTGCACGGAATATCAGACTTAAGCGTCATAATGGAAAATTCTGCTATATACAGAAAATACTACAGGGAGGAAGTACTGCTAGTTTATGCAAAATGTAGAAGAAAAAATTGTTCATGGCGATTCGTGCTCATTTTAAAGCAAGATGAATATACATAGGTGACACACTGCCAAAAAGCGTTAAATGAATTTTTGAAGAGGCCAATTCTGATTATATTCGAAATTACCCCAAGTTGAACCCAGTGGAACATATTTGGGTTAGAATACAAAGGGGCTGTATTGAGTAATTCAAAACCAATGAATAGAGTGCAATAAGTTTCCAGAGTCAGATAGGAGTGAAATTTTATTTTTATTTATTTATATAAAATTAGCTTACAACATAAATCTTATAAGCTATTTTAAGTTAGGGGCTATAGCAGCGAGGCCTTAAGCTCGATAATTTTATATACATATGCATACTTCCATTCTTAAACTTAGTAGATACAATTTTATTTTAAAACGCCAGCGGTGGGCTTCATATGAAATATTAAGCGGACAGATACCTGTAAACGGCCCCATTTTCCCTGATTTTCATTAAAATTATTTAAAATGAAGAAGTCAATATACTTTTTTCAAAATTGGCATACAGTTTATTTATACATTAAAATAATATACATTTTTTTTATTTTAATCATTTCAAATTCCGGATGTGCACTCAATTCTCCCAGGAAGGTCGCAGCGGGGCTTCTCAATCGGCGGGCATTGTATCATCGGCGTCAGTGACCTGAATACAAAAAACCAAAAATTTGTATGTTTTTGAATGTTACCATTTCTATATGAATTGAAAAAAAAAATGGAAAAAAATTCGCGAAATAAAATGCTTCAACAAAAAAAAAAGAATTTTATTTTTTCGAAAAATTTTCGAAAACTTGTAAATTCACATAGAAAGTAATATCATATCAAAATTTCCGAGAGATCGGTCAATAACTTTTCGAGTTATCGTGTACGCTAATTCGAAAAATATAGTTATGAGAAAAACGCGTCTAAAGTTTGAATACGTAACTATTTCTCTCCCAGCGCTCGAACGCAAAGAATAGAGTCGTCACTAGGGCGGGTCGATTTAAAAATCGATTTTTTGCCTCCCCACAAAAGACACTAAAAGTTCGACCCAAATTGGGGGGCATCAGAATTCGTTTTAGAGGTATGGTTCCTTCGGCAAAGTTTCTTATTATGATCCCTAGAATATGATTTTCACAGAGCAATGGGCGATACTTAAATTTATGTTCTTCTTAAAGAATTATATTAACATTTTATGAAAAAAAAAATGTTTTTTTTTGAAATTTTACAGGTATCTGCCCCTTAATATATGCAGCCCACGTAAAAAGAAAGTATATATGAACCATTTATTGACAAATTTTGACTATTTATTTATTTACTCTTTAATTTCAATTAGTCTTTTATAAAAACTCAGTATATACTACCACAAAAACTATATGAAGCAAAGTCTTAAACTTTACATAAAATTTGTAAGGATTCGGCAAATTTTCATCAAAATTTTCAACTTTTTACTCAGAATTTCTAAAAAAAAATTCAGATATGCAATTAAATAGCTTATTAAATTTAGGTATAGTGAAGTGCATTCAAGTGTATATGGGTAAAATATCACTCTGAGTTTTGAGAATTTTTTTGGTCGCGGTCTTGTAAATTTTCTCCATTTAACGCCTACTACACTTTCAAAATATAACGCAATTTTCGAACCATTTGAAGCTTGCACTTTATTATATCTAAATTCGTGACCTTTAAAACTGCACATTTGAAATTTTTCAAAAAATTCTGAGTAAAAAGTTTGAAACTTTTATGGAAATTTGCGAAATTTTCGCAAAGTTCGAAAATTTGATTTATATGGTTTTTGTTGTATTATGAACCTTATTTTTATAAACAAATATTTGGTATTACAAAATAAATAAATAATCAAAAATTATCAATAAGTGGTGCACTCTTCCTTCTGACGCTGACAGTATGCCCGTATATACAAGGTGACGCAAAATTAATTACCATATCGGAAGATTTACAACAATTTAGAATAGATTTACTTACAATTTTTGTAAATGGCGTCGTACATCAATCATATTTGAAGTTTTTGTGAAATAGACAGCTGCAGTATACATAGGTACAAACAGATAAGCAATGGAGCGCTTCAAGTGGAATGGAGATATTTAAAAACAAAATCGAATGAGTAATTTTGTGCCACCTTGTATATATGGATATAATTAGCGCTTATACTATTTGTGTGGACCTTTGACCAGGCTCCGTCTTTAATTTGTGGTATGCGTCGTGGGTTTGTTCTTCAACAGGCGGTCTTACAATTTTATGTCAACTCCGAATGGCAGATGGTTTTTTTATGAGTAGATTTTTCATGACAAAATTACACTTAGAGGTTTACCATTGTCTGGATTCCTGGTCATTGTGACATTGAGCATAACTGTAGGGCCAATGAACTAGCGAGACTCGGCATCAAGTTGACTGGAGAGTAAACAGACAATGTAATAGGCATCCGGTTCTAGAATTGCAAGGTACTTATTTTGAAGGAAACTGTAAGAGCAGCGAACGAAAAATGGTGTCATAAAATCACCTGTAGAATCGCCCGACAATTGTGTCCGGCTCTCAATGTAAATGCACAGGATCTCTGCAAAATCCTAGCATGCTGATTACCGTTATAACAGCGCACTATCTAATAGGCCGACACGCCCAGAGAATGAGCGAGCAAACAGATGACTTCGGCTGAAGTTATGTAGATGAGGAAGAGGAAGAGACGATCGCGCACCTCGTCTGCTATTGTCCTGCTCTATCCGGACGTAGATTTACCATTTTAGGTAGACAATTTTTCAAATGAATTGGAAGATCTCAGTACTGTGGAAATCAAGGATCTTCTAACATTTTTGAAAAGTACACACTGGGTTTAGGAGACATAAAGACAAGCCTCCCACGCGGCATCACAATGGGCTATCAGTTTGAATGTTTCCCATAGTAGACAACTGCTTCAACCTAACATAACCTACCATTGCCTTGCAAAAGGTAACCGCTATCAAAAAAAAGCTTTGCCGTCATTTGCTGTTTCATGCCCACAGTGGGTTTTGCACCCGGATCTTACTATGTGGTACTCACGCACAACGTGTTTCAACATAAAATTTTTCACGAAATATCAATGCGATAAAATTTTGTAATCAATTATGTGGCATGCAGAAAATTTCGACTACGACACACATATCTTTTGAATTGTGCCAATACGTTTTCGAACATCTGTAAAAAATATTAGCAGAATATGTTGTCCAATGTACAATTGACAACTTGCTTACTAACCAACTGGAAAAAATTTCTTTCCCATAATTTACTTATTTAAAAATCCTTATCCTGTCGCAGTTAAATACGCTTTTGTGTAATATTTTATTAATATGCGCAAAGTCCTCATTAGCGGCTGCATAGTTTCACTAACTCCTCACCAACGACAGCTAGAGATATTTGTGTGTAAATGAGTTTTTGAGTGAGTGAGTCGAAAATACCAAAAACTTAACAAGATTAATGAATCCAATTTGTTTGCACACAATTCCGTTCATTGCGTAAAATTTCAAAACTCCCGCTTCACGCATTTAAAAACTGAGCTAAGCCGAGTCAATCTTTCCCCTTTGAGAAGAGTTTCGGTTGCTTTTATTTAGCTATTTTTTCATGGGGGCAAGCACAATGACGAGAGCCTCCTGACTGACACGCGTCATCAATAAGCGCCTTTGGGCTGCGACAACTACAAAAACCGAAATGCTTAAAAGACACCACCACCACCACCAAAAAGCCAACTCCGAAAAGAGATAATCATCCTTGCCCTCTGCCACAAAATAACACCAGCAGTTAAACAGAAACAACAACAACTTAATACTGTAGCAGCGCTCTGATTTATCTGTTGAACTGATTTCTTGACTCTTTATTTGATGTTTTACATGCATTGAACTCTTTTTTCTGTTTTTGGTGCTTCGCACGCTCTATTGTTATTAGACTCTCATGGCTTGAGATGGCTGTTGACCAAAGTACCGTTGGTAGTTGGTGGTTTGTTGGCACTGAAGCTGGATGACTAATATAGATTATTAACTTTTTGAATTCATTTTTTATTGTCTCTATTTGAAATCACTCGTACGCTTTGCTATTTGCTTTTGTTTTGTTTCAGCTCTTTTATATATGTATGACCATATATGTATGTATGTGTATGTATAATATATACTGGTATACCCACTGATATCCCCATATGATCTATATATGTAAAATTAGTAAAATTTTCATTGCTAGGACAATGCTTTGAATTTTGAAAATATTTATTTCTTCTATTTTTCCAACCTGCTGTCTGTTGGGATTTGGCTTTCATCCAATCGTTTGCCTCTTTGCGCCTACATATGTTGGCTTGATTTATTTACGTATAATTTTTATTAATTGCACTTTCAAACGCAATTCAAATTATTTGTATAACTCCATCAAACGTCTTTGTTTTGCCGCCTTCTTCAACGCAATGATGCTATTTGATGTTGGTTTCCAAAATATTTCATTTCGTGTCTGTTGAAAATGTTGTGCGCAGTTAATAACTTTATTGTACTTGTTAAAAAGGCTCAATAACCTGTAATGATCCGATGATAATTTAGTGCGCTCAGTGTAATTAGTTCTTCTGTTGATTGCTTCTCCTCCAATTTATAGTGATTTTGGCTTCTATTTATTTATTTATAGAAATGAATAGAACTTGGGGTTTGTGTCTTACACAGATGGACTCCCTATGTTCCGAAAATATGAACTTTTTACAATTTTTTTTATTAATCAAACATTCGCGTTCGGCTTAGATACACAATTTTGCATGCTTTTTCAAGCTATCAAACTAGCTATTTAGGGGCCTTTTAGCAACTACGTTTAGGATAATTTTTACTGCGGCTTGAATGGCTGGATTCAGGACTGACATATACGTTCAATCCTCAACACTTTATTGTAATAGGTTCACATGCAACGAGATTATCTACTTTTTCGAGCTTAACTTTCAATCCATAATTAAAAAGCGAAATTCCCCATACGAAATTTCTTTCCCGAAATCAGAGATTATAAAAAAAAATCTTAGATTATAAAGGTACTTTTTTCCGCACAACCCAGTGTTTTCTGTGTTGTCCATAATCATTATTACGAATGTAAAGATTCACGAAGAACCGTCAAAATAAAAACTAAATAAAATGAACGCCGGAAAAGAAAAGAGGTTTGTAGATATACAAGGTGAAGTCCAAAATAAACAAGACTGAGCTAAAATAGAAACGACAGGAGCTTTGTTCTGATAACTTCGAGTTTATTTATTGAAAATAATCCCCTCTGGCCTCGATATAATGTCTTGCGTGATCTAAAAGCTTTTCGAAAGAGTGTTTCAGGCTATTGACCGGAATGCCCTTCAGAATGTCGGTACAAGCCTTTTGGATGGCCTCTACGGACGCAAAGCGTTTTCCTTTCATTGCCAAATGCAATTTTCCGAATAGGTAGACATGACAGGGAGCCATATCCGGCGAATACGGTGAGTGACTCCGTCACAAGAGTGACTGCTTCCTCCTTCGCGGTATTCAGGGCGAATTTGACGAATGCGATACAACAAACGCTTCAAAACGCCAAGATAAAAAAGTGCATTGACCGTTTGGCCCATTGGCATGAACTCCTTGTGCACAATTTCCTTGGAATCGTAAAAATAAATGAGCATCGACTTGATTTTTGACTTCTCCAATCGCGGTTTTTTGGGTGGTGGCTCGTCTGGGGCCTTCCGTTTTAACGCTTAGTTTGAGGTTCATGTTTCAATCACCAGTTAAAATGTTGTAAAGGAAGTTCTCGTCCCTTCTCGCCTCTTTAATGAGGTCTTTCGAATGTTGAATTCTGAGCAATTTTTGGTTCTCAGGAGATATTCAACTCCGGTTCCATGAATTTCAACGATGATTTCGGTTAATTTTTGATAAATTTACGAACAATTTCGATGGAGTTTTCGGTGATTACTGATTTTGAGCGGCCCGTATGTTCATTGTCATTTATTTCCTCACAACTATCTCTGAAAGGTGTACACCACTCATGAACTCTGGCACGAGATATACAATCATCGTCATAAACTTTTTTCATCAATTCGAATGTTTCGGTAAACATTTTACCGATTTTAAAACAAAATTTGATATTAACTCTTTGTCTGAAACTCATTTTTGTACCGATGACACAAACATACTGACACTTTAGACGCAATAACTTCGCTTCCACTGAACCGAGTGTCACCAAGCTTTCACTGAAAGTCTGCTAGGGATGTAAGTTTCAACGCATTAACTCACTAAAGGATGGCGCCATCAAAAACTTGTTTACGACGCCAGTCTCGTTTATTTTGGACTTCTCCTTGTAATTCTAAAAAGCTTTTTGTTGGATATTATTAATTATGCATTCATATTACAGAAAAAAGCGTATGTCTAAAGATGCTTTGGCCTGTTATTGCTTATTATAAAATTTAGTATCGAATTTCGCATGCGTATTGCTGCCATAATTATATGCAACCTGAGTAGGCATCGGATTTCCTCCAACTGTCTTTTACTAGCATCAAATTGCGCAATTAAGTTAACTATTGCTTCTATTTCCCTTTTCTTCATATCCTTATTAATTAGATATACACTAAAATATTGCACCAAACCAATTTCTATGAAGAGCCTTCAAAAAGGTCTTGACATCTGATTGGCAATTTTGGAGCTAATCTGCCATATGGGAACGCGTAGATTAATTTTTCTGGATTTATTGCTAATCACTGCATATGAGAACATACTTTTACAGCGCTTTGAAATAACACGGCTCATCAATATTTTTTTTTACACAAAAAAAAAAATAGAAATAAAAAGAGCATTCTAAACAAAGTTTCTAGTTAAAGAAGCTCTTAAAAATTGTCTAAAAGACATTGTTCAAATTGTACAACGATTCTAAAAGTAATTTCCAAATTAGCAATACTAAAAATAATAAATTGGGGTATTATCTGGGGTATCGTAAGTGCCGTATTATTGTATGTAATGAACTTAAAATGGCTGGAAATATATTTAGGTCCCGAGTATTCTAAACATTTATTTAATCGTTAAAATCTTTAAGGCATAAGAAAATTCGACGCTTATGGCACCTTGTGGATGTTGTAAATTGGCGTTTACTTACACCCTTTATTGGGTGTTTGATCAAGCTCCTCATCCAACAGTTTTAAGCCGCCGCCAAAGGATAGATACATTTTTTATGAGGAACTTTTTCATGGCTCAGAGATTTGCCATTGCTGACACTTTTCACGTGTTTTATTAACCCTAATCCCATTTATTTTGACAATTTGTTTATGATAAAATATTATTAAAATATATTTTTTTGAAATCTCTTCGGATATGTTTAGTTAAAGCTTAGAAGATATCTTATGCATTTTTTCTAATTTTCTGTTGGCGTTATATAGTAGAAATAAGCGCCGACCCATTAACATGGGATTTAGGTGCCAAATGGAACGCCTTGACATTAGGGTTAAGTCAGAAAAATGTCCAAAATTCTTCAATGGATGTCCAAGCCTTTTTTCTCCTTATTTACTCCTCTCGGGAGCATAAGGCCTCGACAAGACTCAGTGTTGCGTTGCTGTCGTTAATCTGTTTTTGGTTTCTGGCAGGGTAGGTGATTAGCCTTCCGCTTACAGTCGTACTATTGCAGAATATTTAGTATAAAATTTTACATTTCGTATTATATTATCTTTGCCAAAAAGTATAGCTGTTCTGAACTAAATTAAAATGAGTCATTCAATTTTTTTATAACTTTTTCATTAAATAAAAAAAAAACAAAAATCATTTTGAGTGATGTAAATATTTATTTTGTGTCATGTGTTCTCATGTGTCAAATATGTTTGACGTGCGACGCAATTTGCAAAAATTAGAAATCTTCCGATAGGGTGATTAATTTTGCGCCACCTAGCAAATCAAATTAAAAAACAAATGCTCTTATATTAAAGAGTTTTTTTTTCAAATTTGTATTGGAAACCCGCTTAGCTTTTGGTAATTGCTTGATACGTATGTAAATTTGTATATTTTGTTCGAATCCCCATTGAATAGGAAAAGCATCTGCACTCTTTAATTTCTAGTTATTTGTGCTATATTACCAAAGTACCTCAACCCATCTTAGTCAGCATGAAACTGTGACATTTTCTCAAAGTCGTGCTGCACCTTTTTTTCTGACCCATTTTTCTCAATTCTGAGCTAACAATTTTTCACTCATAATTCATCAGTTTCTCATTATGTTGCTGTCAGAAACATGAGCAATCAAATAAAAATCCTTAAAATGATTTCACACTCTCAGTTAGCAGTTTTGTGGCAATTAAACGCCCCACTTTGCATCTTCAAGCGCTGCCGCCAGCTGTTACGGCGCGTGTAATGATCACTTTAAATTAATTTACCCATCAAAAAAGTGCGACCGGCGGCATAATGCGTAGAGAGAGGACATTGGCGAAGAACACCAAAGGCACCGACTACCCATCGTCAACGTCAAGGCGAGATGCATTCAAGCAAAACTGCCACGTTTACCCAACTAATTTGTAGTTTTCGGGCTTTGTTGCTCAGTTCCTAAATCCATTTGCATGTCGCACAATTGACATATTGCCACATTGTCGAAGATTTACGTTCGCACTTCATTTTTCACGTGAAGCGCATATTTGTATGTGTACGTATGTGTGTGTACGAGTATATTGATATTTTGTAGCATCGTACTCTTCTTTTGAGCCACTTTAATTGAATAAGCCTTAACTTTATTTCACCATTCACTCATATGAATATATTTTTTAATTTTGTTTTTGTATTTTTGTTTTTCAGGCAAAAGCTTTACGCTTACCATCACCGTTAATACCAGTCCAATACAGGTGGCCACCTATGCCAAAGCTATTAAAGTCACCGTTGATGGGCCGCGTGAACCGCGCTCTAAGACAAGTAAGTTGGTTGTTGCTGGTCGTTCGGGTGTGCTTAAAAAAGGGAATTTGAAACGCACTAGGCATTCCTCTTCTTCTTCTACCACTGCTACTACTACTACTACTATCAATACTACTGGCACATTCACTCCCAAAAACGTTTCTTACGAGTTGCAAATAATGGACTCACAAATATTCTTACACACACCGACATCGTCACCATTAATGTCCTGCCGATCGTTTGAGCAGAGCGATTGTGGTGATTCCATGACAAATAATGGTGAGAGTTTACCCGCATTAAACTGCATAGCAAATCGAGTATCGAAATGATTAGAAGCGAAAAACATTCATTGAGCTAAGCAGGTGTTAATGCAGAAAATCAAAGAAGACATACAGGGCATTAAATATGTAACTATAGCATAGAGGCTTATTGAAAAGTTTTGACAATATACATACATAACTGTTTCTTATTAAACTAATATCATTTTTTTTTAAATAATATTAAACATTTCTGCTCATGATAATATTATATAAATCATTCTCCTACAAAAAACGTCTAAATCCAAATTTAAAAATTAAATATAAAAAATGAAACAAATTTTCAAAAATTTTTTGGAAAAATTTCATGGCAAAGCTCTGAGTGTATTTTTGCCAAAAAAAGCTTCTCATAAAAACCATTTTCCGTTTGAAGTCGGTTTAAAACTGTAGGTCGCTGCATTTCTGGAACAACATCAAGACGCACATCAAAAATAGAAAGAGGAGCTCGGCCAAATACCTAACAGAAGTGTACGCGCCAATTATTTATTTATTTAAGCTTAAAGTGGCTTGAAAATCACGTTGATTTTTGACAATTTTTTTCGCTGTCGGTCTTGTGCATTTACCGCAATACTATTTATACTTCTGACCAATAATGTAAAAGCTTTTGTTGTATTCCAAAATATGCTCTATGATGACCAACGCACTTTAATATTCCTTTGAACTAATTTTTGAAGCACTTTGTGCACTCACGTTTCCAGGACGTTCTTTAACATAAGTTATGTGGGATCCAAATCGAACACACCTTTTTTGCCATAAGGCAAATCTTTTTGGTGGTCGTCATGCTAATGCCCAAGGATGCCGCAATCTCACAGTACCTATGTGACACGAAGATCTTGTTCAATCAATTCGCGCACAGAACCGACATTTTCTGGCACAACAACTGATTTTGGAAGACCTTCGTCGGCGAGCGAAGTGCGAACAAGAGAAAAACCATTGTGCCAGATTTTTACGATACAATGATTTTAGTTCATCGTTGCATTCTTGTCTCGTTAGTTCACGTCGAAAATTGTGAAAAATAATCACGCGAAAATATTCGTAATTTAATTCCACTTTTTTGTCGAGATGATTTTAAAAGCTACTTTTGGCAGAACTGTATGGCTCACACATCAAAACGTTCTGAGTGCGTTTATGATAAAATATGCCGATCTTTCTAGTGGAAATGTCAGACGGCGCCTGATGGCACTAGAAGTACCGACAGTCTGAAATATAAGTAGCGATTCCCGTAACAAGTGCTCCAAATTTTTTTATATGGAAGAAAATACCCAACACAGTCAACAAAAAAAATAAATTCGCAAAATTCAACGCATTTTTTGAGCTCCTTCAAACTTACACTTTATTACGAGTATAACGAAATACAATGGGCTATAAAACTGAATACTTAATTCTTATTAATATAAAAAGTTTAAATTTTAATGAAAATTTATGAACTTTTTTAGTTCCCAACTTAGATCTACATGGTTTTTGTAGAAGAATGAACTGTATTTTCATAAAAACCTTTTAAAACGAAATAACACAGAAATAAATTGTCGAAACTTGCCAATAAGTCTTCGTGCTATAATTATTGAGCATATTTTCTGATACGGCCTTTATACATATGTACATATATACATCTTCTTCATTGTATTTTTCGAAACTGTCATACAAACATTTGTTGCGAAATACTTGAATATCCGCATAGGTTATTGTTGCCTATTTTCATGTTCTAATTTTCATTGCTTCTTTTTCGCATTTTTAGCAACTTCGTAGAAGATTCGGATGCGTTGGTTTTGCAAATAAATAATTTGCCTCGAAAGTTTTTGAGGCACGCGAAAAGCGTCTTTCAAACAAATTTTAATAGTTGTTTTTCGAGGGAGGAAAAGCTTCGATGTTTCGAGGTCTTCGAGGGAATCCTCTATTAATAAAAAAAGTATTCAATGAGTAAATTTTCTCCAGAAGTGGCCCAATACACCGACTTTCATGATCATGTGATTTCACGCCTGTGAATTATTTATTGTGGAACTATGTGAAATCCATGCCACAAATAGGAGGAGGAGCGCGGACAAACACCCAAAAATTGTGCATGTGCCAATTATATATATGTACCTATATATGTGAAATCAGTTGTCTATGTCGGCAAACCCACAACTGTTGTAGTCCTGAATATTGGTTAGGTTAAATGGCTGCCCTTGCGAGAGGCCCACTTGAACAAAAATTTAAAATTTATCCGTTGTGAAACCATACAGGGGGAGAGTAGGGGGAAAAGAGAGGGGGAGGAACTAGACAGGTGAAAAAAGGAAGAAGGGCTTGGATTACGGGATGACGACCATAAGTGGCGAGAAGTGGTATTAACCGCTTCAAGCTACTGATGAGTTTCACCAGATGTGTGATATTTCAACCCGCAATATCCGCCGGTGTAGCGAAAAAGTGAGAGCCCAGATGCTTAGATCTTAGCCCAACGCCAACAGGGCAGCTGAGAAGAAGGTGCTGAGATGGTTCCACATCGACCTCCAGACAGCTTCTACAGAATGGGCTTGACGCAATCCCAAGCCTCACCGAATGGAAACCTAACGAATAGTGTCCGGTGGCGATACCCACAAAATTCGATAGCTGTGGCTTTGTTAGCCTTAGACGTACTCTCGAACGACCCGATCTACCCGCGGCCAGAAGGATCTCGCGACTTTACACGTTTGCGCACTATCCCAGGGCTCGCTGCGTTGACGCAAGGCTCATCTTTCCAGTAGCAGACCACAGATTTTTAAGGGAACTCCAATCCTCTCATCTTGCGATGAAGCCGTCTCAAGCGTCCCCTGTCTAGGCAGCTCATCGACCGAGCAGTTTCCCTCTATGCCACTGTGATTGGGAACCCAAATGAACCTAATATCGAAGTAATTCGATGCAATCGAGAGGGAGGTCAGATATTCCTCGACTAATTTCGAACGCACAAACATCGAGGCCAAGGCTCTAATTGCCGTTTGGCTGTCGGAGTAGATATTTACCTCCTTTACTGTAATTACAGAAGCGAGCAACCATCCACTGCTTTCTTAATTGCTGCTACTTCCGTTTGCAAAACACTAAAGTGGTCCTTGAGCCTAAATTTGAGCTTGATGGGGAGCTCCTTGCAGAATACTCCCCCTCCAACTCTTCCGTCCTACTTCGAGCCATCCGTAAACATGTTTGCCATGCCCTGCCTTCAAATGTCGCACCCCGCCCACTCTTCCCTTGAAGGAATATGAATGGAACAATTTTCGCTCGGACCTAGCGAGGGTGTACAATGGAGATGAACTCGAAGTTGTTAAGAATTCTAGAGGGTCCGTAGCTTAAGTCTAGTACATGGTCCGAATACTTCAATTTGATTGCGGTTCTTCCTGTCCACGGGTGGCACATTCAGCATAGCGTTGTGCGCTAGAGTAGGAGTGCGTCGAAGCGCCCCACTGATTTCAATGAGGGCAGACCTTTGAACCCTCTCCAGCTTCTTAACTGATGTCATCCTTTCCAGCGGGTTCCACCAGACAAGAACTCTGTGTAGCAGTTCTGAATATTGAGTTTAGGTTGAATATTTTAGTGATCTATATTTAATATCGTATTCTTCGGAGTTGGGCAAATTAATTAGGTTTCAGTTACTTGTACATACATATTCCATGTATGCAAACATACATTTAGCTCTATTAAGTAATTAGAAAATATAGTTTTTTCTTGCATCCCCTTGAAAGGGAAATATCAAAGGAAAAAATTACCGCACATTACCGCAAAAAATCGCATTTTCGCCACTTGAACGCATCAATTCAGGTACTTTGATGAAAAACAATTACTATTTATGTATGTATGTATGTACATAATATTAGCCGAGATAGCAACGATTATGCGTATCCAGCTGTGTCAGGCGCTGGCACCTTATTATTGATTGTTTCAAAACATTTGGCATGCAAACCATGTGGTCACACACAATTTTTTCTTTGCACCTACAAATTGCCATACTCCAGTGTTATGTGGCGGTACTTTGAGAAAATGGCAATGCAGGAAAAGGAAAAATGCGGAAAACCGCACAAAACAAGGGCATAATTACCATTTACGCAAGCAGGAATTACAAAACAATAAACAAAAAAGTCACTACACAAAAAGGATCATTTTCGCTTTGCCATTTTCAATGGAACATTTATTACTTTTTTAATCCCTTAAATGGCCCTACAAACATATGCACTACATATACATACATACATATGCACTCATATTACAAGTAAGTCGAGCGGAATACGTCAAAATATTTCAATATTAGATTGACTGGATAATGGGCTTACAATACACGCCGTGACCATATGCATGAACTAATTTTTTAGGATAAAGGTACATATACATATATGTGAGTACGTTTGTATGTATAGAAGAGTGTTGAACCGATGAGCTACATCAAACAAAAGTAACGGATACATAATACATAGGTACTTTGTATACGGCATACAGTAACAGGAGTTTATATGGCGCTGACTTGGGTCAGTATGTCAGAAAACATTTTACTTAAGATTATTGCATTCTTTACACAAAGTTAAGCAGCGGAGTTGGGAGCAAGAGTTGGTGTTTTAGAAACACAAATTTGTGGTGTGAAAGTTAATTTGTTTTTATTCTACTAAGAATATATTATTTCAAGCATTTCCAAGTTTTCATGGGGTGATGATGCATTGATTACGCTGGCGAATAAGAGCAGGGGGGATATATACTTATAATTACTATATGTGGACATATGTATATTTGATATACAAGGAGATGCCCAAAATAAGGAAGACTAGCGTCATAAAAATGTTTTCGATTGCGTCATCTTTTTAATGAGTTAGTGCGTTGGAAGTTACATCCCTAGCTGACTTCCAGTGAAAGCTTGGTGACATTCGGTTCAGTGCAAGCGAAGTTATTGCGTCTAAAGTGTCAGTATGTTTGTGTCATCGGTACAAAAATGAGTTTCGAACAAAGAGCTAATATCAAAGTTTTGTGTTAAAATCGGTAAAATGTTTACCGAAACATTTGAATTAATGAAAAAAGTTTATGGCGATGATTGTATATCTCGTGCCAGAGTTCATGAGTGGTGTACACCTTTCAAAGATGGTTGTGAGGACATAAATGGCAATGAACATACGGGCCACCACAATCACCCACCCACCGAAAACTCCATCGAAATTGTTCGTAAATTTATCAAAAATGAACCAAAATTATCGTTCAAAGTCATGGAATCGGAGTTAAATATCTTCAAAATATCGATTTGGCGGATTTTAACTGATCATTTGGACTTACGAAAGGTCTGTGCCCGTTTCATTCCGCACAAATTAACTGAGGACCAAAAATTGCTCAGAATTGCAACATTCGAAAGGCCTCATTAAAGAGGGGAGAAAAGACGAGAACTTCCTTTACAACATTGCAACTGGTGATTAAACGTGGTGTTTCCAACATGAACCTGAAACTAAGCGTCAAAGTGTCAAATAGAAGGCCCCAGACAAGCCACCACCCAAAAAATTGCGTTTGGAAAAGTCAAAAATCAAGTCGATGCTCATTTGTTTCTACGATTCCAAGGAAATTGTCCACAAGGAGTTCACGCCAATGAGCCAAACCGTCAATGCACTTTTTTATCTTGGCGTTTTGAAGGGTATGGTGCATCGCATTCGTCGAATTCGCCCTGAATACCGTGAAGAAGGAAGCTGGCGCTTATTGCACGATAATTCACCATCTCATCGATCCACTCTTGTGACTGATTTTTTGACTAGAAAACGCATTTTAACCATCAATCACTCACCGTATTGGGTGATATGGCTCCCTATGACTTCTACGTATTCGGAAATTGCATTTGGCAATGAAAGGAAAACGTTTTGAGCCCGTAGAAGTCATCCAGAAGGCTTGTACCGAAATCCTGAAGGACATTCCGGTGAATGACCTGAAGCACTCTTTCGAAAAACTTTTAGATCACGCAAAACAGTGTATAGAGGCTAGAGGGGACTATTTTGAATAAATAAACTCGAAGTTATCAGAACAAAGCTCAGTCTTGTTTATTTTGGTTTTCCCTTGTATGTATTGAAAGTATGTACTTTCGATTTGATAACAATTCCCAAAGTAGGCGCGAATTTTTATGTGCTAAAACTCTTGTGCAAAAATTGCTTAAAAACTACAAAGAAATTGGTACCAAAATATCTGTGAAGATACTGTTCTTAAATTGTCATTTTGATACCTTCCCAGAAGTTTTCGAACATATTGGTGAATGTGGGGAACGATTCATTCACGACATTAAAGAGATTTGATGGACGTTTCGTGGATCGTTGTTGCGTGACTCAGTTAGGTGAAGTGAAAAAGCTTTCAAATAATTTGCTGACTAATCTTATACGTACGTGGAAAACCATTCGGTAATTTTTACTTCCCCTAGATAAAGGGCCTTTCAAAAATGACGCCTAGATGTCTGTAGTGAATAATTCCTAGACGGTACCTCTTTTTTACGTCATCTTTGGCATCCGTTGAGTAAACAGATGTACAATTTTACAAGATAGAACAGCGCGTTAGAAATCAAAGAAACTTATTGTAAAATTGATCGATCTTTAAGAACAACGTATCGCAAAATTCGTAATTTTTTTGGTGGAAATAATCTACTGAAAAGATTAGTGAAGAAATTTCAAGAAACTGGTTCTGTCGACGATAGACGACATAGATGGCGGACTAAGAACTGAACGTTCTGTTGAGAATATTATTGTTGCGCAAGTGTTATTAAACAACCAAAACCCAACAACATCGATATCTCGACGTTCTCACCACTGCAACCGTAATTCGCCAACAACTCGATTGTTTGGCACTTCATTGGTTCACATTATAATTATCATTTCCAAAAATTATAAAACTTATCATAGGATGATTAATTTTGCGTCATCTTGTACGTATAGCAACGGAAATCATACATTGATGAATTTTTTAATTTGATTTTGTCCTTTCGATGTTTTCAACGCATTTTGCTTTTTATGAAAATGTTTTCAAATGACTGCATGCATAATTTGGCGCAAAGCCAAATTTTCTTTTTTGGTGAGGCGTTCAGAAATTGCCAGAATTTGAATTAAAATTTGTTTATCATTTCCCAAAAGTAAACTTAAATTTCAAAGATATCTCAAATGATAAGTATATAATTTAGATAAAATAAAATCACTCTCATCTTTCCCACATTCCAATGGTAGTCGGTTTTTGCATAACCTGGAGTAGAACTTATTAATTTTTTCCTCATACCTACGCTTACGCCTTTTTATGAAGAAAAAAAGATTTTGATTCTATCATTTCGATTTTACCCAGTTTAACGAAAATCATATTTATTTTAATTTCATGACATAATTTCCATTTTCCCATACTCAGTGTCCACTGGACGGCAGGACATTTTGTGCTCTCATATACAATTTCATTTCCGTTGCATGAATTTTTATGTTCCCATTTAAAATATTTTACAAATTTAGTCTAATTTTCATTTTCAAACATTTTTTCTGCTTACAGGTCCACCTGGCAGTCATCCAATTCGCGCATTAGGTCTTGGCCAAACATTTTTTGAGTCCTCATCTTACCCCACTCATTTGCGTGATTTCGCCGAAGTGCGCCGCTCCATACGCCAGCCACCAACGGTGTCTTCTACTGGTACCGCCTTGCCGCAATTAGCCAATCACTCATCGCCCAATAGTAGTCGTACAATAAATGCAGATGTATATAAACCAAACGCGCCAGAGATATCAGGTACGTACTTATGCTACTATTTAGATTAAGGCAAACTCATAAGAAGCCCACTAAAAATTTATAACAACAAGTATGCGTGTGTACATGCATATAGACCCATTTATAAAAACAAAAAAAAAAACATTTACAATTTATCTTACGTTATTCTTCGTTTAACTCTTATAACATTAGTGCAATTATTTCATGTCTTCTCTTAATCAAGTTTATTGTCTAACAAAAAAAATACCCTCGAATCAAATAATGTAATTTTACCCTTTCGAATTTCTAATGGGAGTTTTATGAAGTGCACATTAATTGTTCTAAGTGAACTGCCCAACAAGTTAGTGGCTTTCATATGAAATCTGTGGTTTTAGTGCATCGACTGTCCCGTTTGAGTCAGTTCTGGTTTATTTATAGCACGTGCTGGAACTTCTTTACTATTATTCATCGCTTTGTGCGGACTTAGAAGAAGAAGAAAATATTAGCAACATCTTATTAGAATATTTTTAATACATAAAGGCTAATAACTTGCATTTGACTTGCCGTGAAATGTTGCTAGCAACATTGATTGTCAAATGAGAAGAAACGTCAAATTTATGAGCATCGTCCCAGAAGCAATTGGAAAAGTGTTTTTAAAGAAATGAATACGCAAACGCATGTATATATTCTCACAACAAAATATAAAGAAGATTTACTTACATTCTTTGCGCATACGTTTCGCTTAAAAAATGCCATATCTTCGGAGTATTTGAACTCAGGAACTTTACTCGCAAACGAACTATCAGTTTTCGCTCAATTTTAAATGACATGTGCATTTAAAATAGGTGTGAAAAATGTTGCTGGCGTGTTGCTCGGCGTTTTCACGGCATTAACTGAGTACTACTTTGTTGCAAGGATGATAGAATTCAAGGTTGCGCCTTCCAAATTCACCGGGTCGTCAGGCTGCATAAACAAACAAAAGGGAGGGGAATTACTTATTTGTGAATAGGAAGAGTATGGAAAAGCAATAGAAACTACCAAATTCAAGATCGTTCACACGACAGTCGGTTCTACATTTATATCCTACCAAGGACATGCATTTTTCGACTCTCTGAAAAAAGAACAAATAAGGCTCGTAAGTGAAAACGTTATATGTAAGTTTGTCATACGTAGTGCTGCAAAGACGCAAAATATAAAAGGCAACCCTCGAGTATAAATAGATTAATTAAAATTCGGCCGCCGTAGTGAAATGAGTTTGTGTGTGACTACCATTCGGAATTCGAAGAACTTAAGTTCGAATCTCCGTGAAACACCAAAATGAAGAAAAAGTTTTTTCTAATAGCGGCCGCAGCTCGACAGGCAATGGCAAACCTCCGAGTGTATTTCTGACATGCAAGAGGTCTTCATAAAAAACCATTTGCCGTTCGGAGTTGGCTTAAAACTGTAGGTCCCTCGAGCCCTCCATTTGTGGAACGACATCAAGACGCACCTCACAAATAGGAGGAGGAGCGTGGTCAAACACCCAAAAAGGGTGTAAGCGCCAATTATACATACAACAGTTTATGAATTTTTTTATTTAAAAAACTGTTTCGTTTTTTTGAAGGCATTATTTCCACCTTACAGATTTTTGACAACATTTTTTTGGTTGTTTTACATTGATTGTTGTAATTACAAAAAACAAAACCGGTAAAATAATTTGAATATAACAAAATTTGCAGGCAAAGCGAATAAATCGTTTTTATTTGAGCAAATTTTTTTATTAAGGGTCAACACAAATAGTTTTTAATTTTCTTATTAACATTTTTTTTTTTTTTTTTTGCGCATAGAGAGTGCAGCTGATGTTAGCCTTTCAAGTATAACGCAATTTTTTTTATAATCAAAATTCATAAATTTGTTATAAATGCTAATGATACAAATTACCCAACGGTGCGAATTCACAAATGTATGTACATCCGTATGTTCGCTTCATGGTCCGGAAATGCCGCTTTAGTAGTGAGTAGTCAAAGTTTCCTTCCAGTACTCGACGGCATACTGAACGCACAAAAGTGGCGCTTAAGCTGTTAATTTATTGAAACTAAAGAGAAAAATATGAATGAAAAACAGGAATTGGATTTAAAAATATTTAATTAGTATGAGCCAAAAAACTGGTCTACAATTCCAAGAAATTAGCCTATGGTAGTATGAAGAACGCGCTGAAGCATACATACCTATGCTGTTATATTTTTAAACACGGAGATGAATGCAAATGCCAAATACATACATATGTAAATGCGTACATTCACAGTTAGTTGACTGTTACTCCAGTTATATTTTTTTTTCGCATTGATAGCAATGTTTTTCTTTCATATGGAAGGAGAAAGAATTTAATAGTGCAGAGAGAGACAATGTACAGTTTGTTTTGTAGTGCGCAAAGCCACAAATCAATCCAAATGCGGTTGCGCAGATGTTGGATGGAGAAAAATCAAAAAAGAAAATAATTTTTGTTTGATATAATTTTGAAGCGTTTAAGAATATGTACATATATACATGTGAATGTACACCTGTGCTCACATATTACAGTAACTTTGACTTTTTACAATATTCGCAATATTTCGATGCAAATTTTTGTTTCGTTAACAGCAAACGTTTTTTTCGTATAAAAAAATCTTTCGTATAACAAAATCCTTCGTCGTTTTGGTAACTACGTTTGTGATGATTCCAGAGGGATGTTCCCTCCTTTTCTTTTGGATTTTTCCCTCAAGGGCCGCCTGTTTAAAAAAACCTATGCTCCGTGCTCTTCAGCAGAAGTTTCAATTTTACGCCTCTGTTTTTGGACAATTTCCTCAACGAAATTTGTGGATGCATTCCATTTTTCTTGGCATATTATCTTTTGCTCGATTATTTCTCCAGGTGTACATACATACACCAATAGCTTGTCGCAGAGCTGATCTCTTTGTGTTCCAGAGAAGGTGCATTTGAAGCAGGTGAGCTCCGCATCATCGTATTCAGTATCTCCATAAATGAAATTTTGCAAGTTCAACTTTCCCATTTTTTTTTTTCCAAAAGTTCCTTTGGCCTTAAACTTAGTTGTCGTTGGTTGTAGCTTTTGTTTTCGCCATGCACTTTTCTTAAAAATATTCGTACCTACCTTGTATGCTATGCAGATGTATTAACCCATGTCTAGTCACATTAATAACAATTTTACACAATACTGGGGAAGAAGTTTTCATTGTTAGTTTTCGGTAGCTGTCGAAGTTACCAATGAAATGCAGCTGTCAAAATATTCAGTAAGATTTGCCATTTTATCACGTCAAACATGAGGAGTTCAATTAATTAAAAAATTATTATCGAAATTTCAGCTCAGTTGTTAGTGCGTAACGTAAATTTCGTCGTGTCAACACAAATCCACAAGTGTGCGCCCAATCTAATAAATCATATTATTTTGAGGCTTCATTTAAGCAGATGCAATAATAAATAAATCATTCGAATTGTATACCGTAGCTTACGCAGGTTTCGGAAGAACTGACCTCCAAGAAATATTCTTGTAATTCACAGTGCTTGGCATTTGCAAAGAAAATGATGGAATTTGCACTTCTTTGTCTAAATATAAAATTCTGGCAGAAATGATTTGGTTTTTGCTTAAAAAGCGAGCTGATGTGAGTCTACCTATACTCCACCTTTGGAACCGAGCAATTAATCTAAATAAGAGTTAGCGATCGCTCATTTTTTATTCATAAAGCTGCAATTAGTGGTGTCGTAGCTATAAGGCCATAGCCGTAACCATAAACGGCTGAAATAGAAGTAGAATTAATGACAACATTTGCATTTTGTCATAAAAACACGGATAATTTTCTACCAGGTCAATTCATTTTTCGTCGTTTATTTTTAATATTCAAATTTTTTATCGCAAATATCAAAATAAATGTAAAGTATTTCGAAAAATGATACGAAAAAAATAAAATAAAATTCAATAGATACATGCGGCTTCTCAGACAGTCAAGCAGCTATAAAGGCCTTAGACTCCAACTCCGTTTCATCCAAACTAGTCTTACAGTGTAGAGAGGAGCTGGAATTGCTTAGTCATTGGTTTGAAATCACTCTGATATGGCTTCTCGATCATAGGAACATACGGGGTAATGAGATAGCGGATGAGCTAGCAAGAAAAGGTTCGGCACTTGAGATAGCAGAGGCAGTGGCAGTCTACACCCCACTCAACACATTAAAAGCATCCATTGCTTCACACTATCATGCTTTAGCCGAAAGAAGATGGAAGCAACTAACTACATGTATTACAACAAAAAACTCATGACCGTCGTATAAAATCCAAAGGACGAATGATCTGTTAGGATGCTCTCGGCCAAACATCTCACAAATCACTGCAACCCTTACAGGCCATTGGAAAGTAGGGGATCATGCAGATCAACCTACCCTTCAATCCTATCTTCTGAATCTGGCAAGCGGAAGGGGCGAAGGAAAGTCTTTTCCACTACTATATAAATATCCAGGGCTAGGGTATGACTTCGCTCTTTCGGTATGCCTTTCTTATTCGAATTTGATGAGATCTCAGACATTGAGATATAGAATTTGCTGCTATACTTGGACCTCACTAAATGGATCTGACTTAGAACAAAAAAAAAAAACAAACAAATAAACATCATCACACAAGAACAGTGGTAGTAACACGGTGCTGGTCAATAATTAGGATTAATTCAGTGGAAATACTCAACCCCTTCAACAACAGATACATACGGCTACGGTTATTGTGCGGCACCTATCATCGATTACAGTGATGCCAATATGTTTGATCAGAACAGCTGATTGCTATGGTTACGGTTTTGGCTGCGCTACGGCACCATTAATTGCAGCTTAAGACCCAGTATGCCGTGCAACGAATTTGGCGGTGGTGTGATCAATTTATGACTGTATATTCGTTGTAAGTTCGTGTTCTTCGTTTATGGAGTATAGACCGAAGTGAGACATCTTATAAGACATCTCGCCTAATTGCAGCCAGAAGAAAGTCACATATGCTCTGTCCAAAACAGCTCTATCTTAAGTTTATTAAGTGAACTGGGTCTGGATGAGGAACTGTGGTGAGCAGAGCGCACAAAAGGCCATAAGGTCGAAATGCAAACCTTAAATCAAATCTAATCTAAACTACGTGAATCCTATGCACTGTAGATGCCCAGACTAGGCCATTTGCAGTTAATCGCAATATATCCTTCGCTTTGTGATGTGTAATGAAACAAGTCTACCTTTGATTATCTTAAAAAATAAGTTATCCCCGGGTCACTTGCTCGTTGCTTTCAAGACGTACTTCGCATGCATAGAGTAACTACTTTTGTAATGACTTTACGACTTTTTTCAACTTAATGGCGTTTGCCGAAAGCACATTCCACGTCACGTCTGACGTCTCCTTTATTTCGTCTTTACTGAAGTCATTGATGAAAATTCTGCATACATATAATTTTTCACTTCTTTCTTCACTTTACGAGTATTTTGCCATAATCCACACATCAAATGTCCAAATTGTCCAAATGCCTACTCCTGTGTTCCTTTGTCTGACCTCTGGATACTCGTACTTCTTAATCAAACGGAAGCGTTTTACATTTGTATTTTTTTAACCGCCTTTCAATTGCGACAGCAAATATCCGACAATTTTAAATGTAATTTGCCTACTCCTTTGCACTGTAAATATGCTGCAACATACACACATACATATGCACTTACTTTTATATGCATAACTGAATTGCTGCACAGGAAGAGGTGATCAAAAGGAACGTTATGAAATGAAATCTTTTGGCCCACAAAAGGCAGTGAGCCAAATGCACTACAGGCACTATGGCCAAAAAGACAGTGAAAGGCATGTAGGCATATCGTATGAGCCGATGAATCGACGAATTTTTGCGGTAAGCCATTGTTGGTAACCGCAGATGTGGCCGCCGCCGCCACCACCGTTACCACTACCGTCGTATGAACCATGAACCACAAATGCAGAGGCAACTTCCGCTCCAATCGCAGCCATTTTCCATAGCCGTTGGCGGATTCCACCACTGTTGGCCCAGAATGTCAAGTCAAAGTGCCCGTATGAATGTTTGTATGCCTTTTGGTTGGGATTTTTAATATTGGCAAACATTGATATTGTTATTGTTGGCTGGTTGGTTGGTGTAAACTGCAACTTTGTTCATGTAATTGCAAAAATTCTCGCATATAACGAAGTGAAAATTGTCAGTTAATGATGTGCAGCGATGGGGAGAAGAATAATAAAGGTTGGCTTGGGTTTGGCAACCAACCGAAGAAGGATGGAAGAGTAGGTACGCGTAAAACTGGCTGTAAGTGCGACTGAAATAGCATTGGTGTATTGTCTGCATGTTAAAGCCTGTGACGAAAAGTGCTAAAAGGCCAAGACCATTTCGCCAAGCCAAAATGCTCTCTCTTGCATTTGAGGCTCGTTGATAACAGTACGCTCAGGAAATCTGTTTATCTGATTGTTCGAGTAGTGTGAGAACTTTAGTTGGTTTTTTGCGAATGATCGCTGTGACTTCGCGCTATGCACTCAGCCAATCATTTCACCGTTCATCCATTCAGCTTCTGTGCTCTTGAGAATATTGGTTGGTAAGTAAGCAAATGCCTGGGTAATGGGTTTGAAGTAATATTAAGACGCCTTATTTTTTAGTGAAGTAGCAGATAATTTGCGGTACACATGATAAATTATCGATTTCCGGTTTAATATTTAATTTAAGGTGAACGGAAATCAACGAAATAAAAGTTAACAGTATTATTCGCATGCCTTGAATTTTTGTAAATAAATTACATTTAACACGCTTAGCTTTCTTTTTTCATGGCATTGATGGGTGCTAATAAGGTTCAGGTGAGTTTAATACTCTTCGGGTTGTCGAAAATGCGTTAAATTTCTCAAATGGCTACTGAATCCGAGGCAACACTTTATTCTTCTTTGGCATTTAGACTTACGTTTCATTAATGCTGCTTTCCGTTTTATTTGTGTCTTGATGTTGTTCTATAAATGAAGGTAATCTGTTTTCAACCCGCAGATGATTTTCATAAGAATCTTTTCCATGGCAGAAAGTAATGCGATTTTAAAAGAGATTTGCTTCCATTTAATATTTGATATCTGTATAGAAATAAACGAGAGGCGGAAATACGTGATTGCGAGAAGTTTGAGATACTCGCCAATAGGAGAAACGCCCGAAAATTCCAACAGAAAGATCGGCAGCTTACAGAAGGTTTCAAGACCGGGGCTTTTTCCTGTAAGAACAAAAACGGAGATCTGGTCACTGACATCGAGAGCAATCTTAAATTATGGAGGGAACACTTCTCAAACCTGTTAAACAGTGTTAGCTGCGCATGTCACAGAGAATGTAAAGATCCCGATACCCCAATCGTTAACGACGGGACTGCCGTTCCGCTACCCACCAAGACAAGGTGGGGAATAGCGATAACGCGGCTAAAGGGCAACAAAGCCCCGGGGCCGATGGACTGCCGGCTGAGCTATTCAAACTTGGGGACGAGGAGCTGGTAAGGTGCATGTATCAAAGGTGACTCTACAATCTGTGCCAATTACCGCGGGATTAGTCTTCTAAATATCGCCTATAAAATTCTAGCGAGCGTGTTGTGTGCAAAGCTGAAGCTCACCATCAACCAACTGATTGGACCTTATCAGTGTGGCTTGAAACCTGGAAAATCTACAATCGACCAGATATTCACAATACAGGTACGCCAAGTCTTAGAAAAGACCCATGGAAGGAGAATCGACACACACCATTTTTTGTCGATTTTGAAGTTTCCTGTATGCCGCGATGTTTGAATTTGGTAACCCCGCAAAACTAATACGGCTATGCAAGATAACGTTGCTCAACACCAGCAGCGCCGTCAAAATTGGGCAGGACCTCTCCGAGCCGTTTGCTACCAAACGAGATTTCAGACAGGGTGACTCGCTGTCGTGTGACTTCTTTAACCCTTTGCCACACGATTTGATTTCGAAGAAACATGCGTGCTCAGACTATTTAATTTTAATGCAACTCTGTGCAGGTGTTATCAGAAAATGAAACTAAAATATTATAACGGCTGTTTTTAAGAGGATGGAGAGGATCGTGCGAGCCGCAGAACTTAATCGCTCAGGCACAATTTTTTAAAAGAGGGTACAATTGTCTCCAAACTGGAAAAGAGGTAAAGCGGATGGGTCTGGTGGTAAACCAGGACAAAGCGAAGTACCTCCTATCATCAAACAGACAGTCGTTGACAGACAGTTGTAAAAGACTTCGTATATTTAGGAACCATCATTAACACCAATAATAGAATCTCTCTTGCCAACAAGTGCTGCATTGGACTAAGTAGACAACTGAGTAGTAAAGTCGTTTCTCAACGAAGAAAACTAACACTCTACAAGGATCTCATCATACCCGTCCTAACGTATGGCGCTTGGAGTGTTTGAGAGAAAGATTCTGCGCAAGATTTTTGGGCTTTTGCACGTTGGCAACGGCGAATATTGCAGGCGATGGAACGATGAGCTGTATGAGCTTTACGACGACATAGAAATAGCGCAGCGAATAAAGATCCAGCGGCTACGTTGGCTAGGTCATGTCGACCGAATGGTTACAAATGCTCCGACTCTGAGAGTATTCGACGTGATATCAGCTGGTGGTAGCAGAGGAATAGGAAGGCCTTCTCTGCGTTGAAAAGATCAGGTGGAGAAAGACTTGACTTCATTCGGTGTTTCCACCTGACGGCGGTTAGCTCAAGAAAGAAACGACTGTAAAATATCATCGATAGTAAAATAAAGGGAAAAGTGGAATGAACTCGCATTATCTTCACTAGCAGACCACTTTACCTTTGAAGAACGTTCCAAAATATTTATTTATTTATTCGTTTACAGAGGTTTCTACATACTACAAAAATTCAACTTAAAGTTAAATACATTTTAATTAAAATTTGTAACTAGAAAGTAAGTGTTGCATAGTCGTATGCATCTATATATCGGCGCATTATATGCATAATTAGATGTACATAAGTACAGCGACTGTAAAAATTCTGGTCTTCCTCAATTCATATTTAGGATAAAAGAGGTTTAGCAAATCGTAAATTTCACTACAGTCCACTAAATCATTAAGAACATACCTATAATGGGTTATCTAATAAGAGGTGTTATTTTGATATTCAAAGGAAAATGCTATTTTTTAATACAAATGATCGGATGTTTATTTCATTACAAAGAGGAAGGTATGCCGTTAATAGTGGAAAATAACATCAGGCTAAAGACCACCACGACCACGCTTACAGGACAATATCCTTTTCATGAAATTTTCCTTAACCGAATTGCAAAGTGGCTGCCCTATGTCCTCGATAGCCTCACGAATTCCATCTTCGAGGTTTTGAATCGACCCTGGGCTGTTGGCGTAGACCTTCTCTCTCACATGACCCCAAAGAAAAAAGTCACAAGGTGTTAAATCACAAGATCTCGGTGGCCAGTTGTGATCCCCTCTTCGAGAGATAACACGGTCCGCAAACTTTTCGAGTAAAACATCAATGGTTTCGTTGCTTGTGTGGCACGTAGCGCTGTCTTGTTGAAAATAAATGTTGTCCAGATCAATACCATCCAATTCCGGCCATAAAAAATCGTTAATCATCTCTAATCTCATCTAAATAATACCTGTTATTGCAAAACCCTTTAAATAATATATATGTATATACATATAATAATATACAGGTATCCCTTGTATAACGCGGTCTTATACAACGCGGTTTCGATATAACGCGATTTGGAAAAATTAGGTTTCAGTACAACGCGAAATTTAGGCTTATATAACGCGAAGGGGAAAATACATAATTATAAAATCTGGTAACACTAATTTGCGTACCACATATTTATAATATGTAATGTATTTTTAATGTAAACCGGGAATTACCCTTTTTTGCCTTAGATAGATATAATAGATATTAATCTAGCACCTTATTACGAAATTGAAAAGGAGCTTAAAAAAACCACCCACCAAAAACTGATAACAGATTTTGCAATTATAAAACCAGTAGAAGAATCACAAGGTCCCACAACTAGTTTCTTATCCAATAACGAAAACTATGTTAAAGAAATATCTTCTGATGAAGTTATTGCTACCCCAAAACGCCCACGCGCAGAGATCTTTGAAGACAGGGAAACAGATTAATTACCATATGAAGTTTGAAGAATAACAATAAAGTTTTTAATAAACCTTTAATTTGTTTTAGTTTGTTTTTACATATTTAATGTGCACATAATTATTTAAATTTTGTTTTTTGAATTTTGAAATATGTATGTACATATGTATTATTATTCGTATCTTGTGTTTTTAATTGTATAAGAAAGTCTGAACTTTAGTATTGAGTTGAAATATATATGCATCTGTTATTTGGTATGTATTTTATTTAAAAAAAAACCTATTGGAACATAACCCCCAAATTTATATGAAAACTAAGTCTTAGATAACGCGGAATTACATAACGCGCAATTCTTCTGGAACGTAACTATCGCGTTATACGAGGGATACCTGTATACAAAAGTAACTTCCTCTGTCAGATAAGCTCTATAAACCTAACAGCTAACGCCTATCCAAATAATCGGGACAACCATTTGACTAACGAATTTTGAGTAATGTAAACTTTGTTCAAATTCTTTGCACTCTTTCTATTTTATTTGAATCAGTTACGAAACTCGTAAGAATTCCAAATTATGCAACAATAATCTAGGTGACTGCACACCAACGAAACATACAGCGCTTTTAAAGTCAATCATGGAAAATACTTTAGACACAATATGGGCCACATGCTCCACAAAGTTAGCTTCGAATCGAAAACCAGACCCAAGTCTATTTTCATATTACTTTTTTCAATACTTACCATGCAGATTGTAATTGAAAGTATTTATAAGGACTAGTCCTCGTGGAATATGACACAACACAGCATTTAGATGTAAATTATTCATTGTGCACCACGTCTGAAAATTTTCAAGATCAATTTTCAGTCACGTTACGTATTCTTAAAAACAACTTCACATCATCAGCAAACATTAAACATTTCTTTTTAATAAAATGAATTTATAAATCATTAATAAAAATGAGAAACAACAGTGGATCGCAGTGTGTCCCTTGAGGTATGCCATACCACGCGTATACTATTACGAACGATTTCACGGTACCCATTTTTAGGAAAAGCTTTCTCCCAGTTAAAAAACGACTGAAGAATTTAATTTTTACTTTCAGGAATCATACTTTAAGAAGAAATCTCGGCTGAGATAATACACTAACCCTCTTGTGTTCGAAAATGTATGAAGAATGTTCAAGAAATTTGTTTGTTAATTGACAACACAACCTAAACTCATGTTCGTCCAATGCGATAGTGCGAACTTGAATACGAGAAGAGTAGAGATAGTTCTGCATTAATACCTCGGCTTAGGATTTGCATATGAGGTTCAATTACATCAAAAAATAAAAGCCTGCCTACACGTGTATTTTATGTATTATAAAGTTTCAAAGGCCGTTGTTGATTTTGCAAAAATACCATTTTTTTAGGAAATTATTGTCATTTCTCTTTATTATGATAATATTAGAATGGCTCAAACAAAGTATCGGCCAAATGGCCGCCGCGGCCTCGACGGCACACCTCCATCCGATGGTCCAAACTTTCGATGTCGCTGCATAATTGAGGTTCTATGCCGTTAATGTGCCGAATTATCTCATCCTTTAGCTCTTGAATTGTTGCTGGCTTATCGACATACACCTTTTCTTTCAAATAACCCCAAAGAAAGAAGTCCAACGGTGTCAAATCACATGACCTTGGCGGTCAATTGACATCGCCGCGACGTGAGATTATTCGGCCCTCAAATTTTTCGCGCAAAAAAAACCATTGCTTCGTTAGCTGTGTGACAAGTGGCACCGTCCTGTTGAAACCACATATCGTCCACATCCATATCTTCCCATTCGGGCTATGAAAAGTTCGTTATCATCTCACGATAGTGAACACTATTCACAGTAACTACCTGACCGGTCTCATTTTGGAAAAAACGGCCCAATGATCTCGCCGGCCCATAAACCACACCAAACAGTCACTCTTTGTGGGTGCATTGGTTTTTCGGCAATCACTCTTGGATTATCATTCGCCCAAATGCGGCAATTCTGTTTATTGACGAATCCACTAAGGTGAAAATGGGCCTCATCACTGAAGTTGATTTTCTTTGATATGCATTTTGATTTGAACGCCCGGTTTCATAATAAGCCTGAATAACTTTAACGCGTTGCTCGATTGTGTATCTTTCCATGATTCAAATTGAGTTAATCTAAAATTAAAAAATGTCCAATGAAATGTAGAAAAAGCCTGACGTTTAGGTGTGGTTTAGATTCAACATCGGCCCTTAAAATTTAACCACCCTTTACAAAAATTTAATTTTTTTTTTTGAAATTTTTTTTTTTTAATTTTAAAATTTATATTTTGGTGTTGGCAGCAGAATTAACTACATTTTCTTAAACAAAAATATTACAATGGAAGGCTTGTCAACAAGTCCCTGTGCCATAGTTATTAAACGCATCGAATGTACTACATGGCTGTATATTTAGAAAAAATTAATTAAAAAACAAAATTTAAATTGTATGTGCATCATGAAAATACGCAGAGTAGCAGTGCAAAGCAGCCAATCTCTGAAGGAATGGGAAAACATTGAGAAATAACGTATGCACATAAATGTACCTGTTAGTCCTTTGCAATTATCAAACGTCAATTGAGGGCTAAATTAATGACAAAACTGACCCCACGCACACAACATGCCCCGCACAAAGAAATATGCCACATACAGGCGGCACGCACCGGTTGTCCATTATTAGCCTCTTTGGTTTAGCCTTTGAAGGACCAGAGAGACAAGACTGGCAGCCAGTCATCCATTACAATATTCACTCTCGTTCACTGCGACCGCCAATTCAGGTGGAATTGGTCTTTAGCTGATTTGCAGCAGGCAAGTTCGTGCAATTCGCTTTTGTTCTTACGTGCACCCGCTAAAGACTTTGTGAATTGAAAATAAATACAAAATACAAATTAAGAAAAAACTGTGCGCATATGAACATTTGAGAGGCGCGGGCCGCCACTGCTGCCTCGTAAATTATAGGTTCGGTGTTTGTTTGAAGGCGGCAGTAGCGTAGCAATTTTGTTGGTAGATGTTGTTGATGGTGATGGTGGTGGTGGTGGCGCACGATGGCCACAGTGTTGTAATGCAACATTATAATTTATTTAGTAGCTGTGCTGGTGATAGCGGTTGGCTACTGACTACGCTCAACAGGGTTGCAAAACCAAAGCGGCATGTGTCAGCCGAGAGCGGGTTGAATGCTACGAGTATATGGCAAGTTTACTAAATTACTGCAAATAATACAGTTGTTATTTAGTTGATTATTATTGTTATTGTTGCACTACGCGTAGTGTAATTTTCGCTTAATTGAAACATTAAAATGTGATAAATGCAGCGGAATTGGAGGGAGCAGAATTCTAAGTGCCTCAAAGTGCTTATGTTGCAAAGGCGGGACGTCGGACAAGTGCATAGTTGCAGATAATAGGGCAAAGCTCAAACCAATAAGAGTCTCAGTTCAGGTGGAGTTCGCATTAGACATTCTTTTGCTTTAGTGATCTTAGACTTGTTATTTTTTCTATCTATTTCAAATATTACACCCATTATCGGTGGCGAATGGTCATGCCTAAGTGAAAACAATAATTTTTCTTAAATTTTTTTATCTCTAATTTTGCCCAGTTTAGCATAAATAAGCAGTTTAGGATAGATATATAAATTGATACAAAATGTTACCAATTTTTCTTTATTAACAACTAAATTATAATTTTTTTTTGGTATTTTGGAAACTATCGTTAAATGGAAGCTGAAGTTTCCTGAGGTAAATACATATCTCAATCGCTAGCCCGCACGGAAGGCGGGACTATTCTGGTTATTATTAACCGATAAACTTTACTAAATCAATACTTCTCTTGGCTCTGAACACTTTGGTGTATGGTATGCATATCTAAGCTATGTCCATGTCGATTTTGTTATGTTGTGCGAACAAAGTGCACTATTGGGAAAGGTTATAAAAATCGTGAGTAACTCAAGAATCTTTAAAAAAAATTAGTTTGTCTTTAAGATAAAAAATCAAAAGCGAAGCAATTTGAAATTTTATTAAATTCTTTTCATGTTCCATGTATCGGAGTATAAGACTAACCGGCTCCAGAAACAATACATTCTGTCAAAAAAAAAATACCGGGAATTGTTCAGTAAAACGCAAAATGATTGTTTAATCATCAAAATTTTTTTTGTCGCCTTCAAAATAGGCTCCATTCGAAGCAATACAAATATGCCAACGATTAGTCCAGTCATCAAAGCCCCTTTTAAACGCATTTGAAGGGATATTTTTTAGCTCCTTCAGCGAATTCTCCTTAATGGCCTCTATCGACTCAAAACGGCGTCCGTGTCGGCAATTTAAATTTTTGGGAAAAGAAAAATTTCACAGTGGGCTAAATCCGGTAAATACGGTGGTTGTTCGATAATATTTGTCGAGTTTTTGGTCAAAAAAGTGTTCACAATATGAGCCTTGAGAGACGGTGCATGGTAACGGTCATGGACGGTCATGGTGCATGGTGCATCCATGAGTTTTCTTTCCATAAATTGGGCCGCAAGAGGACAGTCAATTACACCACTGATGATATCAAAGATAAAGCAGAGTGAAAAATAATCCTTTAATTTTTTATCTTGAAATCTACAAAGAAATAAGATCAAAAAAATTAAGTGATCTGTGAGCGAAACGAACCAAATTCTTTTGAATTCGTTCAAGTTTATTAATATGGCAAAGGTGATGCGGCCTTCATATAGAAGAGAACATATTCCGGGTCGTGGCTTGCTATAACATTTGTCTCCAAATAGCTCAGCGTGTCGATCTACGCCATCCAACCATCGGAGTTTTGGTATTGCTTTGCCACTATTTCTTTTGCACGTACCCAATAGGATTTTCTTCGGTGGGTATGCTTCGTCTCCCCTTTTAATGTGACCAGCACACCATAGACGCGCTTGAAGCTTTATTGTCGTAACAATATGCGAATGTTTATACCGTCTTTGAAGCTCATGATTGAATCGTGTTCTCCAAATGCGGTTTTCGCAAGCAGCTCCAAATATTTTGCATGGGATTTTACGCCCAACCACGTTGAGTTTTAGCTCTTCGGCCTTGCTTAGTGTCCAAGTTTCACTATAAGTGCTGAAGTATTCTTTGATTTTGACACCGAGACATTTGAATTCCTGAACAATTTCGACTTTTTTTTAGGATTTTGGCCGATGTTCGACACTGCTTGTCTTTGTGGTGATGGCAACATTGCCTTCGTCTTGCCTGCATTAAAGAATAATTGTATTCTTCTTTCTGATCTATCAATTTTTATGAAGGCTTCTTTAAGGTCATCAAGGGATGGCGCTATAATGTACTAATCATCTGCACATGCTAAGATTTGTACTGATTCAAAGAATGTAATTCCGCCTATGATTACACCAGCTTCCCTTATTACTTTTTCAGACCGAGATTAATCAGATTAGATCGTACAAATGAGGTAAATAGTAACTTTGGCGTTTATGGATTAGTCAAAGGGCTGAATAAAAGCAAAGGTAGAATGGTATGACTTAGAAATTATATAATTTAGGTGACACAGATTTCCGCTTTTATAGGAAAAACAGAAACGAAGCCAAAATTTAATCAAAATCGGATAACTTTTAACACTTTCGTAGGCCAATCCTGATCATATTTCATATTTAACTTAACGCTAAACAACAATAATTGAAAAATTCTTATTATTATATTACATTTTAAAAAACTTACATATCAGTACATACTTGTATGGATAGAGAAAAATTAAAATAAAAAGCGTCCTTCAAAAGGCGCGCCAAGATGTTATTTTAAAATAAAATATGTAAAAACTTAAATTATTTCATGTAAAACGGCTCTTAACAATTATACGCAAACAATTACGTCATTTAAATGTCCACTTTGATCGCGTCTACGTACTATTGTTGTTGAAGTGGTTGAGCATTTCTACTGAAATAATCCTAATTAGCGACCAGACCGTTTTACTACCACTGTTCTCGTGTGATGCTCCTTTTTTTTTTTTTTTATTATTTTTTGTTTTTGTTGTGTAAGTAAGTCAGATCCATTTAGTCAGATACAAGTATAGCAGCAAATTCTTTATCTCGATGTCTGAGATCTCATTAATTTGCTGTAAGAACGAAAGAGCGAAGTCGTGCCGCTGATCATTCACATAAGTAGTGGAAAAGACTTTCCTTCACCCCTTCCGTTTGACAGCTTCTGCAGATAGGATTGAAAGGAAGGTTGAGTCTGGCTGCATAATCCCCTACCTTCCCATGACTAAGTGATGCGTGAAATGCTTGGTCGAAGGCATCCTAATAGGTAATTCTTCCCTTAGATTTTTTTTTTGGATGTTGTAGAGCATACAGTAAATTGCTTCCAACTTCTATCGGCTAAAGCATGATAGTGTGAAGCAATGGATGTTTTTATTGTGTTGAGTAGGGTGGCGACTGCCACCGCCTCTGCTACGTCTAGTGTCGAACCTTTTCTCCTATGACCGGGAGTAATTCAGAGTAATTTCAAGCCAATGACTAAGGAATTCCAGTTCGTCTTTACACTGTAAGACTAGTTTGGATGAAATGGAGTTAGAGTCTAAGGCCTTTATAGCTGCTTGACTGTCTGAGAAGATAGTTACTCTTGCACCAACTTCCTTGTAGAGTTTTAGTGATTTACATGCTTCTGTGATCGTTAATAGTTCTGCCTGGAACTCGCTGGCGTAGTCAGAAAGTCGAAATGACTAAGATAGGTTGAGCGGTTCCGAATGGAAAGCAGCTCCCACACCACAGTTCATCTTAGAACCATCAGTGTAGATTTCAATATCGTATCTTCCAATTAACTTCCCTTTGCCCCATTCGGCTCTCGCACCGTAAAGTCTTTCTTGAAGTTAAGGTCAGGGAATGTGTAGTCCGATTTGTTTTTGATCAGCGAGGGTGCCTGTAGGAGGATCTTGCTGTGATCATGCGATCTTGTTGCCTAGCTTCCTATGTCTCTGAGTCTCACCACGCTGCAAGTATCGATTGTTTTTATATGTAAATCTAATGGTAATTGATGTGTTAGTACATTGAGCGCTTCAGTAGGACTGGTGCAAAGCGCTCCTACAGTTATGATACACGCTGTTCTTTGTATCTTCTTCAGCTTGGTTTGGTTGTATTTCTTTTCTATTGCAGGCCACCAGACAAGTTTCGCATATGTTAGTATTGGCCTCATAATGGCTGTGTAGGACCAATTGGTTAGTTTTGCTTGGAGACCCCATTTTTTACCCAATATTCCCTTACACGTGTAAAGTGTACTATACGTTGGAACTCCAGCTGAGTTTGGGATCTAAGATAACACCTAAGTATTTTGCCTGTTGGGTTAGCTACAGACTGTCAAACAAGAATTAAAATGTTTAAGGACTCGCTCATAAGTTTATGATAAGTTTATATTGATTCGAATGTTGTGTATTAGCTCTGGACTCGTTGTTGTCTTATTCACATAGACTTTACTTTTCAAAAAACCTCTATCTGGTTTGCTAGCCCGTTTTCTATCCACGACAGAAGCAGTTTTTTGAAATTTTTTCAACAAGCTTTGACTCATTCGAACGATTATTTCCACCAAAAAAATTACGAATTTTGCGTTATGTTGTTCTTAAAGATCAACCATTTTCAGAGTAAGTTTCAATAATTTTTCTATTGTGTAAAATTGTCAAGAAATCTTTCACTACTCATATCTAGGCGTCACTTTTAGATATAATAAAAAAATGCTGTGACAAACCTAGTTGCGTTTCTAGAAAAAAAAATTTGCTATTAATAAACGAAACTCAACTAAGAATGCGTATTGAAAAAATTAATTGTATTTTAACAATGTATTGTATAACTATTCTAAAATATAATACAATAATTTATATCATATCTGTTGAAATTTTAAATTTCACAACTCTGCAACAAACTCTCGCTATGTCGCTTAATTCAACAGAATTTAATTTATTAACATCAATATAAAGTTATCACCAACATTCCCGAAGAGCGCCACTCATAAGTGGCTTCTTCCGCTTCCAGTTTGAGGGCAGCCGTCATTGCGCACACACCTGCTCAGCCGTTGAATTTTCTAAGTAATTAATCAAGGCATTCATTTACTTGTCGCTGGGTGTCATTGTCGGATTTTCACAATCTTACCCATACACATAGGTGTGTATGTATGTATCTTCCTTTCCTAGCAGCGGCATTTCATTCCTTTCTTGATGTCTTCATTCTTATAATAAATTGAAAATAAATTAGGAAGGCATGTTGAAGGCTGCTTTGTCCCTTCTTCCCTTTGGTGTGTGTTTTGGTTCCGTTTCGCTGGTAACCCTTTTACCGGTGAGGCTGTTTGACATTCTGCCATGCCCCGATGTGACATCTACATACATACGCTTTATTGATAGCGCTCAGCAGGGTTCCATATATTGCAATTTTCCCAGATTTGAGTACTGACATGCCCATATGTACGTTTGTAGATATGTGTGTAATCTGCGTGGTTGTGCGTTTCGCAGTTTAACAGGGAATTATTTTTCAATTAGCAGCTTTTTATGATATTTCATGTTTATGACATGTTGTGACATCTCTTTTGTGCTTAAATTTATTTAAAGGTGGCAGTGAAGGATGCATATTTTTCAATATTAGGCAAAAATGGTGAAAACTACAATATTTTTTTTTGTTTTGCTTTTAAAAGAAAAATTCACTTTTCTGCTAATAAATGGAATTCTTAAAAATTCTGGAAATGGAAATGTTACTGTACAGTTAGTCACTTAATAATATATATATTGGGTATAGGAATAAGTTTCCGTCCTTTCTTAGCGAAAGTTACGAATTATGTAAACAATTAAATAATACCTACATAATATTATATGAAGTATGTGCCATCGGAACTTTACTCCATCAGCATACGGATTCCTCTGACGAAAAATTGGAGTTCTTTTGACTTGATCCATTCATTGATCCAGTTTGCGATGCTCTCGTAAGAAGTGAGCCGCTCTCGATATCCCTCCCCTTCAATTGATGAGACACCCAGTTACCTGCTTTCTGCATCATTCCCATCGCGTGCAAACGTTTACGTTTGATCCGTAAACATCCAACTCTTTAGACATGTCATCAAGGGTTCAACATGCGTCTTCATCCAATAATTGTTGTAGTTGAGTATCTTCCAATTTTTTCGGCACCTCTTTGCGATCTTTATCACTCACTTGAAATTGCCACCTTCGACGCGTCGAAACCACTCTTTACAAGTTGTATTTGATGGAGCGTGATTACCATAAATATTGGTCAATATACGACACGTTTCAGCTGCACTTTTCCTTAAAAGGTAAAAATGAAGGAAGACTTCCCGCAAATGCTGTTTTTTCGGGACGAACGTAGACATTTTTGACGGCAGATAAAAAAGGATCTTTACGCATAAAACGAATGTCAACTACTACAATCGAGACCTCACGTATACACCTTCAAATCAGCAGTCTATGACTAGAGTGAACACAAAAATAGTATCAGCACCGACACCACTTTTACGACACCACTTATTCCCATACCCAATAAATTACATAGATATCCAATCTGTCTAATGGAAGCGTGACCGCTAAAAGTTAGAAGTAATCAGCTCCAAATCAGTCGAATTTGCATTTTCAAAAGCATTAGAATCAGGTGACTGTGAGGACCAATCTAACGTGCATATCAATTACATTTGGCTGTTTCTATCCTACACATAGACATTTTGGTGAGAGAAATGGCTGAATCTTCAAAAAGTAAGATGAGTCGTCCAGCAGTGAAGGAGAGTTGCTGGCAGAAATAATATAGCAGAGTCCGTGGAGCAATTCGCCGAACGTATGTTGGATCTATCGCTTGACTCCTTCAGTACAAAGTTGGCTAAACAGCCGATATGGGGATGTGAATTTCCTGCTCACTCAAATATTAACAGTACACAATTGCTTCATAAGTCAGTTGTACATAAATTCGGACATGAAGACGACCCATACAGGCAAAAAAACATTGTTACTGCGTTACTGAAGACGCAAAAACAGTGTTTTTTTGTCTGTCCAAATGGGTTGACATGAGAAATATAGTAGGGAAACCAATTAACATTAACAACCTGGTTGATATCATACTTGAGTCAAAAGAAAACTGGTGCCCTGTTTGCAATGTAGCAAATAAAACCACCACAAAGTTGCGTTGCAAATTTTCATAGAAAAGCAATAGGCCGCCCCCTCCGCGAAGTAATACCTAACGGTAGTTTCACGGACAAAGGGAAACGGAACAGGGGTGAGTTTTTAATGCGGTGAGCCGAAAAATAAGTACCACAGTTCGGCTTTCAATGGTTTGTGCCACCTCTATAAAAAAAGAAAAAAAAACAAGAAAATTATATACACCTTCGGCTTTGATATTTGGAATCATTGTCTTCTCGTAAAATCCAAGATGGACTATTTCTTCCAATTATCTTCGCAGTTCATGGCATTGATGCCTTTTGCAACATTTTATTCATCAACACTGCACTCAAATTGCGGTAAACACAAATAAACGGTATCTCTAAAAAAAAATGGTATCTCTGTTATAAATGAAGCAAAATTACTTAAGTTTAGTACAAATAATGAACCCAAAAAGATCAATATGACTCATGTCAAATTTTGAAAATTGACTCGGGCAACGCTTACTTTTGGTTCAATGCGTGTGTTTCGGTAACGACTCAATAAAACTCACGCAAATGAGGTGCATGTAGTACTCGTCACTTCATGTAGATTCGACTTAAACATTAATAAGATCGGGCAAAAACAAAGCCAACTTATTACATATTAAGACTAAATTTCCTTCCGTCCTTCTGATAATAATAAATAAATTTTGTATCTGCATTGAGCCCAATGGCCGACACTTCGAACTAAAACATCTTTTGTGTCCACCGTCTGTCTAATATTATGAACTATGATTTTCATTGTCTGTAGTTTGTTTGGTTCCAACAATTATCAGCCAGCACAAATAAAATTTTACTAAAATGCGCGCGGCTATACAAAGTTCGGTCTAGACCGGATTTAGAACTTCCTTAATTGTTTTTTGTTTTAAGTTCTATATCTCTATATTATTGATTTATTCCTCGCTTCATTAGAGCAATTGGCATGGACCCTTTCGGCAATTAAGAAGCTTTCGGCGCTTATTGATCATCTACTTATGTCTTATCTTTACATAAATATACATCCAAGGGGTCCAGGTAGTTCTCAGCCATCGTATCTTTTGAGAATTGAAAAAATAAATAATTTGCTCTTTGCTTACGGAACCGTAGTTTACAATAAAATCAAATATTTTTACAATACATACATATGTACAAATGAATACCAGAAATTTTGGATTATGTTACTTCTGGTTGGAAGAAATAAGCTCAACTACTTAAGGGGTTACATAGCCCAGCAGCGCCAAAAATGCGCTAAAAGAAAAAACTATTTTTAGAAGGGATAACGATAGAAATAAATGTAAAAAAATTGTATGCGTTGTTTATTAGTACTTAAACTTTATAAAAAAATTTATTTTTATTTTATATTTGTCTTTACAAAAATTAGTATATAAAAAGTCACGTTACCCAAAGCACAATCAAAAAAATAGTTGCTCCACGGTCTGCATCATTTCTCCTTGAAATGTTGATGGATCTGTAAAAAGTAAAAAAAAATCTTGTAAAATAAAGTTGTAGTGATAGCCGTTTACGTCATAAATGTCACACTTCAATTGTGTTTATAAAAATGTTTAACAAAAATATCAAAAACCAAATCTATAAAGAAAACACCTTCGAATATTAAAAAAAACCGCATCAAAAAATACTGGATGAGTTATCATGAAGACCGTGCCGGGAAAAGTAGTTTCGAGAAAAACGAGTTTAAAGTTTGAGGTACAGGAGCGCGGACCGCTCTCTACCTAGTTAATAGACTGTAGAAGCTATAATATTGTAGAAGCTAATAATATATGTATATTCACAGTATATTCTTAAGATATTTTTTTTTGTAATGTAACCCCTTAATAGAACACAAAAATAAATTTTATTTTGTTGAGGAACTTTCTTCATAACTTAAGGCTAATAAAATCTTTTTCCTTTGCAGAGACCAACCAACTGATGGGAGCCACAGATTGGACTACTGGCTATGCATCGACCAGTCCAGGTGCCTACAACAGCTACCGTTCACATCCTAACCCCTACCAGTATCCCCATCCCACACAGACTGCTCCTGCCACCACTAATCTACCCCACTATGGCTATGACACCAGTGTGCCGCCTACATTGGCTGTCGATCATCCCAACCTCCATGTTCCCAGTATGCTAACGGATATGTCGGCGTTATGCTCGACCAGCGATTATTCACACAGCAGCATGGCAGCCTCTGCCGGCACATTTGTACCCCACGCACAAGCGCCCATCTGCAGTCCTACCCATTATGGCGGTTGTAAATCGGAGATGGACTCTCTAAATACCAGCTACCCTACGTACAATAGTTTTGCCAACGGCTACAACAACTACAATTATAGTAGCTGCGCAGCACAAGGTACCGGATATCCGGGGCAGGCGGCGCACACAATGGTACTGTACCCGCAACTCTATTCCACAGTTAATCAAAATCAAATTCATGTGCATATCCATGACAACTCGCCCACGATCAGCTCGCTAACGGGCTGCCGAAGTATTGAGATTGGCATTGGCACCTCCGACCATGAAGCGCTGGGCGCACAAGGATCGTCGCAGGCATTACATGATGGTCAAATGGGCAGTGGAAATAATAGTAGTGGCGTAGTTGGAGGTAGTGCCACAGGAGCTGATGTTGGGAGTGGAGCTGTGGCCACAGGTGGAGAACATACAATGCAACACCAACATCAGCACCAGCAGCAACAGCAGCAGCAGCAGCCTCAACATGACACACAGTCGCAAGTGCAGCAACAAGCACAACAGCAATCGCACTTGGAGGTGCCGCAGGGAGACGCGGACGTGGCTAGTGAACAACATAGTGGTGCACGCGTCGAAGATGTGGGTGATATGGGAAATGTATGGCGTCCATACTGACCAGGTGCAAGCAATTTTGGCAAAGCCGAGCAGGAGACGGGCGGTGGTGCGACCGCAAAAGCTTACTTATTTGCACATTGAACTGAATTGAAAACTGATAGTGGAGGCAAAGAGACGAAAAATTATTACGTACATTATATAATATATATTTAGAATATTTTATATTTTTAAACATCTGTTAGTGAATGGAAAAATATGGGAATCTAAAATTTTTTACGAATAATTAATTTGTTTTTTTTGTCTTTTTTTTTTTGTAATGTTTATGTCATTCTTGTGTAATTTAATATTTGATGTAAATATTTATTATGGAATAATACCAACTAAATTATAAGCCTACTTTAAAAAGTAGGGTGCGGTGAGTTGGAATTGTGTGTGGGTTCTGTGTATGGCTCATATTGGATGTTGGATGAGTTGAATTAAGCATATAACTCCGAGGGGATTTTTAAATCTCTTTTTACTCATTTTGAAAACGATAATTTTTAATATAAATAAAAAAAATAAAATTTTCAGCAAAAGTCATAAACAGTAGCTAAAATTGCTGTGCATTTTGATCAGAATGCTTGACCAAATACCAGAAACTTATTTTCTTTTGGTTATTTATACATACCATAAAAGTCCTACACTTTGCCATCCTGAAAGTATCCGCATGGATAATCGAGAGGAGATGGCACTCAGTCAGGCTGCACTGAAGGCCCTTGAGAACGCGAAGCAAACCTCAAAGATTATTCAAGAATGTAAGAAGAAGCTTAACTCTGTCGCAAGGCAAAACAGGCTTGTACTTATATGGGTTCCGGGACACTCCGGTGTTCAAGGAAACGAAATTGCCGTCAAATTGGCCAACCGTAGATCAGCGGTGTCCCCTCAAGGGCCAGAACCAATAATCGGAATCAGTTCTGCAGGAATCATGAATTGGATCAGCGATTATGTAGGCAACCTACATAAAGAGCGATGGTCCGGTCTAGAACTACAAAGTGCAGAACTGCAAAGTGTTTTGTGACAAGACCGAACAGAAAACTGTCAAACTTTCTACTACAACTTAGAATGAAAGAATATGACCACCATTGGAATCATTGAGAACCCAATGTGCCTATCTTGCTTGGAGGAGGCGGATAGCACTGAGCACTTTCTCTGTGAGTGTCCTGCCTTTGCTAAAGCACGGCTACGAGTTTTGGGTTCCGATGTAATGAGAATGAGTTATATTCGTTCTCTAAAACTGGAGGATATTTAGAGATTTGCCAAAGAATCTGGAAAATTCTCACAGGACTAACTACTTCTGTCTCTGTCTCAGTCTCTATTCTTTCCTATCTACTTTTCTCCTTCCCTCCTTGACTATCTACCCCCTTTCCAGAGCTTCAAATACAAAGGGCTTTTTAGCCTCAGTGTTTTAGGAGCCACCAAATCTTGGTGCTCCTTGGCTCGACATTTTCAAATTTCAATTTTCCTATACTTCAACGAAGCCGTGCCAAATATCTTGGCGAATATTTCTTCGAAGGCCTGCGAAATTTGCAAGATGTCTCACTGCAGGTTACCTTCTTAAAAAGATCTAAGTGGTTTAAGCTACTTGTTTAGGGGATAGAAATCAAATGCAGGTATCACAATGGGCCTTAGGGCCACGGAGACAAGCAATATAGCTAACCTAACTCTCTTTTTCTCTCTTAGCTTCAGTCTGTGGTGGATCATAGTTTCATCAGCAATCCTCCTCCAATTCAGTCTCTCTCTTGCCTCATTTCTCCAATTACGAACGTTCATCACTTTTAAGTCTGCTTTTACGTCATCAAGCCAGCTCTTTCTTGGTCGGTCTCTCTTTCTTTCTCCAGTTCGACGGAAAGTAAGCATCCTTTTTTGTATTCTTTCGTTGGGCATTCTTATGAAGTGGCCAATCCAATAATTCGCTGGGTTTTAATAACCTAACTGACATACCTAAAAAGATTTTTATATTTGTTATATATACCTACCAGGCTCTAAGTGCTAAAAAATTGAAACAAATATTTTTGTTTTATTTCAATTTTAATTTCATTATTTATAAATATTTTATTATATAACCTATCCATAACCTGTCCACTTAAAATTATAAAACTTGACACCACTTAACTTGACAGTCAAAAGTCAAAAACAAAAAAAAATTGTCCACCCTATTACACTAACGCCATTTTACATCGATAAAAATTGAGCTGATACCTCGATAATCTGTATTAATATTTATTTCCTGAATCATTTGGGATTGTTATAAGACGATGACTTAGATGAAGCTTACAATTTCATTCAACCTAACTTTATGAACGAAAAGGCCTGCAGCGCCACTCCATCCCACCGCACCCCAGTAAATAAATATACATAAATATGTACTTATGTGTTTACTCATGTCTTGTAATGATAATGCAATCGTCCATAAAAAGAGCTGATGTACAATTTTGCGTAGTTACTTAATAAATACATACAAACATACATAATAAATACATGAAAATTCAATAATTTTGTTATTTAGTTTAAAAATAGTTATGTATACGTAAGTGTTTACTCATAAACATTAGTACAACTTAAATTACATCTACTTAATTTAAAATTTATAGAGTGTAATTAAATGAAATTAAATATGTTCAACTACAAGTGAAAACTGAAATAATAAATATTGCATAAAAACAAAATACTTGCATTCAAGTCTGTGTTTAGCGGCGTAAAACTGTTAGGAAATTGATCCTGGTTTTATCCTGCAGAGCGCACATTATTCTTTATAATTTTTGAAAAGTAGTCACCTGCCAACAAAACTGAGAATGGCATTGTGGATGACCGGAATTTTCCAAGCACTCAGCCAATATTACCCAATGCACTTAAGACCAAGAGAGAAGATTTAAATGGCAGGCAAAGAGAGTTGGTCGCCGAAGCCGAATGCGTTGATGCATTACTAGCATTCGGAAGTGCACAGATTCGAAATCCCGGCACGAATCACCAATTGATAGAAAAAGTTGTTTCTAAAAGCGATCGGTCCTCGGCAGACTATTACAAATCATCTGCTGTTCTTAAGCGACGTAAGAGTGTAGGAGGAGGAGCTCAGTCAAACACCCAAAACGGCTGTAAGTGCCAATTAGAGGCACAACAGACTATAAGGTTGAAGTGCAAAACTCTCAATGAATGAAGGGCCAATTATATACATATATAAATCCAGGGTCCGGCACTCGAAGTGTAACCAACTTAGTTGGCTAAATGACAGTCCAGAGTATTGTTTGCAAGCGCGCGGAAGCATTTTGGCCGAGAGTAAACGCGAAAAAAGAAAATCAGTAATGGATTTGAAACGTAATATTGTAATTGCATTATATTTGGCTTGCAAATCACAATCAGCGATTGTACGTGAGCTCGAGCACCTTAAAGTAAATAAAGTTTTCGTTGCAATGATACTGGTAGCATCGCGAAACGTCATGGAGGTGGTAATCCAAAGACTGCAACGTCACGTGAAATGGTTCATAAAGTGAAGAAGCGATTTGAGCGAAATCCCCGACCCAGGCCCGTCGGGAGGGGGGGGATCGGGTACTTTTTCCCCCGGGCCTGGAGTTTTCAGAGGGGCCCGGACTCGAGATTAGACGTATTTATATGAATTAGACATCATTTGAAAGGGCCCACATTTGCAATTTTCCCCCGGGCCCGGATATGCTCTCTACGGGCCTGCCCCGACCCCCGACGAAGTGCCAATCAAATGGCGAAAGAACTGAAAATATTTGATCATAGCCTCCGCCGCATATTGAAAATGATCTCAAAATCAAGCCTTACAAGATCCAAAAGGCGCATGATCTCGCACCAAAGCAGCAACAAGTCAGAGTGGAGAGAGCGAAGGAGTTACTTCGCTTGTCCGAAAGCGGTCAATTTCCGAACATTGTGTTTTCTGAGGAGAAAAGTTTTCAAATTGAGCAATTCGTAAACCCCCAAAACGATAGGGTTTATTTTACCGATCGTCCATACGAGAATTTGAGTCACAGGTAATGGTTTAGGCCGCTGTAACCGCAGATGGGCGAGCGCTTTCCAATCGTTTTCATCGAGCATGGCATTAAAATAAATGTGAAATTTTATCGGGAAAGTATTCTGGAGGTTGCTTTGAAGCCGTGGACAGACAAACATTTCGGTAGCAGACCATGGACATTTCAATAGCACTCGGCACCGTCTCACAAAGCTCGAGTAAACCAAGAATAGCTAAAAAACCACATTCCGAACTTCATAACGTCCACACAATGCCTCTTAAATTCACCAGACGCGAATCCAATGGATTATTCTTTTTGGGCCATTTTGGAGAGCAAGATCCGAAGTAAAAGACTCACCAGCCTCGAGGCGCTAAAAAAATCCATTGGCTGCGAGTGGGCCAAAATACCTGCAAGTCACAATCGGGCAGCTTGCAATTCGTTTCTGGACTGTCTCATGGCCAAAGTCAAGACAAAAGGTGGTCATATCGAGCAAAAGTAAATTGATTCTTAATTTTGTATTATTTTCACACATTTTTTACTTTGAATGGCCTTTTAACTGGTTACACTTTGAGTGCCGGACCGTGTAATAAACCAATTTTTTTGGCGACGGCACACATATTTTTTCTACAGCACAGATTTTACAACACAAGACTCTTCGTACTTGCTTTTCAGACTCGCAAATAACCCTCTTTGTTAGGAGAAATCCTGAAACATAAATGAAAATTACCTGTTTAACGGAGCTTTTAACTGCATTAAATTGTTGGTGGAAATAAGCTATGAGACTGGTTTACATCAGATATATAGTAGAATGTTTTTTTTTTTTCAATAAAAAGCTCTTCAGACACAAATAAAAATAATTTTTTTATGCCCGAAATAAAATAATCAGCGAGCCGGCTTTTAATCACTTGTGGCCGCATAAGGTTTTATCGTAAATAATACATAGCACAGCTTTTTACAAGAAAATACGTATTTACATACTTTGGTCAGATACCAACATATGTTGCCAAATGAACTCAACTGACTCACACACTTTCGATTAAAAAAATGTTTAGCTAGATATGAAATTTATTTTGTTACTCATCTGTGTTTTTCATAAGATGATTAAAATAATCTTCAAGGAAAATATGCGTGGATGATTAAAAATATTTGAATTTGAAAGAAGTAAATATGAATCACCATATATTGTTATGAAAAATAAATGAGAGACTAACTAAAATAGAATGCGCAATATTCATCTGTTTTCCGAGGGATCATAATATGAGCTTTATGTGAAGGAGCATATGGTACTAAAGAACGGGGGTTTATCGTCAAGTAATTCCTTAAACTCAGATAAAAGAAACGAAAATTTGTTAGTCGTATCGATTGTAGTTACCTGAGATGAAATCGAAGTAACTGCTTCACATTTGGAAGCCGTTCCAATCAGTGGATCGATTACCCGTTTCCATTTTAATCTCTATTTAGCTTATGCCTATAAATTCTTCGCATATAAACCTCGTTGCAAAATTGTAAAAACCCAGCTGTTTTTTAGAAAAATATAATTCATACTACAACAAAAACCATATAACACAAAAAGTTTAAAACTTTGTACAAAAATTAAAAGATTTTTTTACAAAATTTTAGTAAATCTTTCAACTTTTTAATCAGAATTTTCCTGGGAATGTTGGATTTTAGTACAAAGAGCTTGTTTCAAGTGACTACCCTTGCTTGTACCGATAATTTGAATATACATACATCAACCCTCGCTCGGCCTCCCTGCCCTGACATAGATCTTTGTATTGGGATCAATTAGGAACGAATACATATTTTTGTTCTTGTGTAGTAGGTAAGTGGGGACTTTAGACGATAACGGAGATTCGGAGCTGAACTTCAAAATCTCCTCACTGATGAAAAGTATGTACGTACTTGTTTGAATTTTTTATATGGAAAAAAAAGAAAAATTCAATGGGTTGTAATCTGCATACTCAGAAAAGAGTAGACTTATTGAAGTCCAAATCTTGTGGATCTTTACATAAAACAAGGTGCCTCCTATAGTCAGAACTACAAAGGCAGAACTGCGAGGGCTTTAACATCGGAAACCAGCAAAATCTTTAAGATTGCATCAAATTCCGCTATTCAAACAGCAAAAAATTAAAGAAATGGTAAATTTTGCAGCCCGTAAATCAACTATTCGATGGGCTATTCTTAAAGCACCACAAAAAATTACAAAAAACACTTTGAATAAATTTCGCAAATAAGGTCCCTTGATTTTGCAAGGAACCTCATGGCTTGGAGTGCTGTTACAAATAACGATCTCGGTGAATGGAAAAAAGTAGTATTTAGTGACGAAAAGAAGTCTAATCTGGATGAAAGTAAAAAAGGTACTTGAGTCGACATCACAGCCGCGAAGGTGGATTTTTGGTAAGCGGAGTAATATCGTACTATGGCGCGTTCGAATTGAAAATTTTTAGACTACAAAATGACAAGAAACAGCTAAAAGGGGTTAGGGGTAGTCAACATTTTAAAAAAGTTGGATTTTTGTTTTGCATTTTCTTAAAGTATAATATTTTATAAATATTGTGTGAAAATTTGAAGTGAATCCGACAAATACTTTTCGAGTTATTCAACAATTAACAAAGGGCGCTCCGGAGCAGAAAGCAAAACTTTAAATGCGTATTTCTCAAAATTATTATGTTTTTTAAACTGGTGATCACTGTAACTTAAAAACCGCTTGAAATTGAAATTTGAAAGTGTCGAGCCAAGGAGCACTAGGAGATTTGGTGGCTCCTAAAACACTCAGGCTAAAAAGCCCATTGTATTTCTGCAAAGATAGTCAAGGAAGGAAAGAGAAAAGTATCAGAGAAAGATATAGGAAAGAATAGAGACAGAGATAGAGATAGTTAATCCTGTGAGAATTTTCCAGATTCTTTGGCAAATCTGTAAATATCCTCCAGTTTTAGAGAATGAATATAACTCATTCTCATGACATCGGAACCCAATACTCGTAGCCGTGCTCTAGCAAAGGCATGACACTCACAGAGAAAGAGCTCAGTGCTATCCGTCTCCTCCAAGCATGACAGGCATATCGGGTCCTCGATGATTCCAATGGTGGTCATATGCTGACCCCATGGGTTGTGTCCTGTAATGATGCCGACCATCAACCGAATGACTTTCCTTCTAAGTTTTAGTAGAAAGTTTGACAGTTTTCTGTTTGGACTTGTCACAAAACACTTTGCAGTTCTGCTGCGTTCTAGACCGGAACATCGCTCTTTATGTACATGACATGTTTGTCTACATAAGCGCTGATCCAATTCTTGATTCCTGCGGAACTGATTCCGATTATTGGTTCTGGCCCCTGTGGGGGCATCGCTGATCCACGGTTGGCCAATTCGTCGGCAAAAAACGCTTAGTAGATTTCAATAAAATGTATACTGCTTTTGAAAAACCTAAAAAACTCGAGCCTGATCGAAGGATTTTTTTTTTCAAAAAATCCGATTTTTTTTTTAACAATTAATTGTCGGCGGCCGCCGTAGTCGAATGGGTTGCTGTGTGACTACCATTCGGAATTCACAGAGAGAACGTAGGTTCGAATCTCGGTGAAACACTAAAAAAAATTAAGAAAAATATTTTTCTAATAGCGCTCGCCCCTCGGCAGGCAATGGCAAACCTCCGAGTGTATCTCTGCCATGAAAAAGCTCCTCAGAAAAATATCTGGCGTTCAGAGTCGGCTTGAAACTGTATTTCCCTCCATTTTCTGGAACAATATCAAGACGCACACCACAAATAGGAGGAGGAGCTCGGCCAAACACCCAAAAAAGGGTGTACGCGCCAATTATATATATATATATATACTCGTATACAATATATATATATAATTGTCGGTTTTTTTTCTCGAAAATCAGAAAATTATTTCCTGAAGCCGCCATATTGTAAATTTTGAAAATATAAAAAAGCTTCGATCAGGCACAAGATTATCTATTAATAAAACTAATTTCTCTTGTCCGATTGATTGTAGATGAATCTCCAAGGACTTGTGATGATCACCGCAAGGGACTTCTGGAGAAACGGGCTCCATTTTGAAATTTTGCTAAAGTCAAGTCGAAACATGATTTATTAATGTTATGCTTTTATTTTTGTAGAATAAAGCAAACTAGCAAAAAAATGTTATTGAAAATTATCATTTTTCCGGGCCTCTGACTACCCCTAACCCCTTAAATTTCCTTAAAATAAGTTATATTTTTATAACTATTACCAAATAACCAAAAATGGCCAAATAAAAAATATTTATCAATAATAAGATTTAGGTATGAGACAAGTTTTTCGTTTTATTTCAAAATGTGGGCAATTATTTTCAGTTTTTCTTAGAAAAGTTTTCTCGGTTCAATTTGATGCTTACAACGCCTTTTGAGTGGCGTTGATGCGTAAAATCCATAGGTGGCGGCCATCTTGTACCGCTATTCCGCTCTCAGTAAATTTGGCGGAATCGTTGTGGGTGTGACCTCATACTTGGGCAATCTATTCGCGTGTTGTTTGTGTAATTGCTCCTTCTTTTTCCATTGCTCGCTTTTTCACATTTCTCTCGAGCAACCGCGCCAGTGTGACGTCACGCAAAAATTATTCACAAATCCTCTCCGATGTGTGCAGTCTTGCAATCTACATATCCTTACTGCGTTTAGCTCACATTGCATAAACTCTTCAATGCTAAGCATATTTCACTCTCTTCAACTACTCGTTCACCTTGTATTTGCAAGCATTTCAAAATTTCTTCATTCTTCATAACTTCGATGCATCACAAAACAGTAGCCTGTCAATGTGTAGATGCTTGAGACCGCCCAGCTGCAATGCATGTCAGCTCAAACACTTTAACTATAACGCTTTTGACATCAGCACATGCACATGAGCAACTCCAGACATATTTACTTGTAGTGCAGCAAGCAATAAACGCCAAACGAGAAGCTGAAAGGAGCACAAAAACGAAAAACAATACAAAAAATAAAAAATCAAAAACTCCCCAACTCTGGAATAACTCTCTACAAATTCCAACTTTGAAACTCAACCTGCGCAAATTCCTACTCTTGCGCGAGGCATTCAGCTTAAATTGTTTATTAAGAATTTACTGCTGCAAAAACACTGTTGTGCCCTAGCCTGCTCAACTCTAGTGATGGCCATAAATGTTAGAAAGTTAGTTTCATAGATGTACGAGTATGAATGTAATCGTGCTCATAGATGTTGTTGTAAGTATATACGTATATGTGTGCGTCTGGCGAACGTTTGCCTACTCACCGCAAGGTGATCAAATGTACTCACACACTTCTGGCCGGCCGGCAGTTTCTACCGCTGACCGTTCGCTCAGGCGGGGAATTGATCACCTTCTGCAGGAAACCTTCAGTTTTTGCACGCGTGTGTCCCGCACTCGACGCGAACGTTGATGTTGCACATGCGCGCTTGCAGCTTGGGGCTTCTTGGCAAGCGAATGAGTACGTGGCAGAAAATTATGAGCGATAATTTGATATTGTCCTATATTTTGTATATTTTTTTCTTTTGCCTTAGCAATTTTTTTTTTATTTTTTTTTTTTTGCTTTAGCTCGGTGCTTCTGTTAAGTTGAGACTTTTCATGTCTTTTCAATTTTACACTTGAGCGCTGATGCACACGCCAGTGTAGCAGCAGCTTTCAGAAAGGAAAAAAATCTAAGTTTACAAGCGTACGTACTCATCGATACATACGATATGTAAATATGTATCAATAATTCATAAAATAATGAAGAACATGCGTGGTATAGTGCGAGCAAGTAAATTCATCCGTCAATCAATACACAAGTCAGTCGATACGTTTGCGCATCCCATGTTGTTGGCATCGTTGCTGAAGAATAAAATTAAATACAAAAAAAAAAAAACACAAAAACATTGTGCAATTGAAGACGAGCCCTTTGGAAAGTATTTTGTTTTGCTGCTGGCATCGATATCTTACAAACTTGTTTGGCTTCATTCTTACGTACAATAAAATATTTAGTTGCAATAACGAAGTTAAAATATCTTACAAGTTCTGCAAGAATCTTCAGCGATCCTTCTGTCAGTATACTTTTATATTATACAAATATTTACTTACATGGATGGTTCCATGGGCAGAAGTCCACACAAATGGGGAAAGTCCCTCATCGCCATTCACTTGGGTGTGGCCAGGACGATTCTAAGCAGCTCAATACTTCCGAGCTTCCAGTATCCTCTGAGTAGCTCCCAAACATCCGTTTGAGAGCGAGCTAATGTGAGAAGGCGAAGCACAACTGGTTGCGCTTAGGGCTTGGACCCACCACAGAAAAACTCCCCCAATGAAAATTCAAAAACAGCCTCGGAGAAGGCCTCCTATTACTAACAAAGCATACCTATAATGCTAGTCTAAAATTGCTCAGATCTAAAATATTATCGCGTGAGCAAAAATTAAGAATGTATAAAGCACTGATACGACTTGTGCTCGCATATGGCTGTGAACTGTGGACGCTGAAAGCTAACAAGACAAAACAGCTAATGTGCTTTGAAAAAAGAGTGCTCCGAAAAATCTATGGTCCGCTTAGATTGGCAGATGGCACTTATCGCATTAGGCACAATGCCAAACTGGAAGACATAGTTAAGAAAGAAACTATAATAAGATTTATTAAGTCTCAACGACTGAGATGGCTGGGACATGTGGCTAGAATGCCAAGGGAGCGATCAACGAGAAAGGCACTAGATCTTCGCCCAATTGGAGAAAGAACAAGGGGACGCCCGAGGAAAAGGTGGTGAGAAGATGTGGAAGCTGGTCTTAGGAAAATGCGCGTGCAATGTTGGAAGGAAGTGGCTGTAAATCGAGATCGATGGCAAGAAGCTGTGAAGGAAGCAATGGTTCACCAAGAACTGTGACGCTAAGAAGAATGAGAAGGCCTCCTATAACGTTGACGACACTCGCAAGCGAAAAACGGACTCCGGCTAAAACCGACGTACGGTTGTAGTGACATCTAAGTAAGTAAGTATGTCTCATACCATAAGAGTGGGTCATCTCTCCGTTACTGTGGAACCTAGTCTTAAATGAATTACTTATTGCCTTGAGCAAGCAAATGCTGAAGATATGATGTAGTTATCCTGGTGATAGTTTGGTGAAGTTTCTCTCCACCATCAGCGGGCCCATGTAATCAGCGTTAAGGGAATTCTCTAAGTGGGTGACCTCAAACGGTCTAATGGTTAACCCAGCCAAGACCGAACTAGTTTTGTTCACTAGAAGATATAGGTTAACGATTTTTCAGTTATCGTCTATTGATGGAGTAACACTAAGCCTAACAAACGAAGTCAAGTATCTTGGCCTAATTCTGCACTCAATGCTTTCTTGGAACAGGAACTCCGAGTAAAGGATGAAGAAAGCTTTTAATGCCCTCTTTATCTCTTAGAGGACGTTTGGGAAAAAAGGGGTCTGAAACCGTATGTATAAGCCACTGGGTCAGCAGACCTATTTTGACTTATAGAGCTTTCGTGTGGTGGGAGGCGATGCAAACACAATCCTACCTAAAAAATCTCATAAGGGTCCAACGATTAGCTTGCGTAGGAATAACAGGTGCGATCCGATCGACGCCTCATCCTCTGATGTATTTGTTAAAGGGATAGCGGCCAAATCTGCTTCCAGGGTTAAAGCAGCAGACAGGCTAAAAGAAAATACGCATGGTTATGCGTCAGTTCTACTATCTATGAAACACCTGCAAGACGAATCGAAAACCGACGAAGTTGGGTACCATACATCCCAAGAGAGATCTGAACAAAGACTATAAAATAAGAACACCCTACAGAAAGATTTGGCAGACCAGAGTAATACGAGATGATAGTGGTCACCATATTTATCGGATAGTGTACTTGGAACAAGTTTCCTTAAATTGTTCATTTAGACTCTCAGACCGGTGTAGTGTCTTCCAAGCTGAGATTTACGCTATAGACAAAGCAGCAAAGATGATAAGACTTATGGACCTTACCATTTTCAAGTCAAGAAGCGATCAAGGCACTGACCTCAGCACACACCAATTCAAGATGTGTTAAAGAATGCAGAAGGTCGCTCTCGCTTATCCAACAACACAACAGCACACTTTGTTAGGTCACCGACCACTTTGGAGCGGAGGGAAATGATAAAGCGGATGAATTATGAGGAATATGAATATGAAAATGAATATGAATATATGAGGACATTAGCATTTCTTCAAACGAACAGTACACTGCGATTGTCTTGAGCGTAATCGCAGAAACCAATAGAAGGTGGTCTCTGACTATTAACTGCAAGGTCTCCAAAATGTTCTGGCCAAACCTGAATCTTAAAAGTACAAAATGTCTACTTGAATTGAACCGATCAACTACCAGCGTCCTCACAGGTGTTACAACGAGTCACTGCACTATTGGCATCCTAGCTCGAAGAATGGGTGTGCCTTACAATGACTTCTGCGGGAGTGGTGAAGGATGAAGAAGAAATTTAGTTAGTACAACACCTCCTCTGTAAATGCCCTACCCTTCAAAGAAGCTGTGCCAAATATCTTGGCGATTATTTCTTTGAAAACCTGGGATATTTGCAAAATGCCTCACCGGAGGGACTAGTTACCTTCTTAAAAAGTCCTAAGTGGTTTAAGCAATTTAGTTCTCCCGTTTCTTCTGTCAGATAATACGTCTCTCTTTCTTTCTTAGCTCTCGGTAGCGATCCCACATGGCTCGCGTTGCGCCCGATCGCAGCGTAGCTCTATAGGCAGCATCTTATCATCATAAATTTAGTTATAGGATAGAAATCAAATGCAGGTATCACAATGGGCCTTAGGGCCACCGAGTGTCTTGTCTTAGACAAGCTAACCTACTTAAGTCTCGACGTTATAAGACCCTTGGAATGCGATCTAAATGTTTCGCCAAAAGTAGTCACTGAATAAATAGAGTTTTATTTTTGGGCGTATGCAAGTAAAAAACTCCTCAACTAGAGAAGTTGTTTCATATTTAAAAGCCTTTTCCAGGACTTATTTTGCCACCTGCGAATAGTACAAGGGGCATACTAATCTGTATGCGTACCAACGATTCTGGAGAAGTGGAAGTTTTATGTTACCGAATAAGGGAGTCATGGTGAGCGACTTTTGGAGCATAGTTAGTTTTATTATTGTACATAAGGGAGGCCTTTGTGCTTAAATGTAGTTTACAAATGTCGATTACAAATTTGGGCAAAACTATTTTTTTAATGCCATTTATGCCATTAATGTTCTACCATTTTATCATATTTCAAATTGCGCTGTTATTCTGCCAGTCTGCGCGAGTTTTCTGCGTATTGTCTGAGCATTTTTCAGACCTCTACAGAGTCAACTTTACTACGCTGAACTAAAATAAGAGTATACTCGTATATCAAACAGTTAAGGCGGGACAAATCCCCGGCTGTGATTACTTCTCACTTTCTAACCAGTAAAGGTGTACTTTCATATTGCAAGCATTTTAAATGTCTCATGAACATCCTGCATCCTTGAAAATGCAATTTTGGCATACATATTCATGTGCTCGTACACACACATTCATATACCTACATGTACTCTCTCGCATATAGGTATAGTAGATTTGCATTCAATTGGTGTCATTGGAGTGTTGTGTTTGTAGTACTCGTATTATTTTTGTTGCACCCGCCTGTAGTGTGTGAACTTTCGGTGTCCAATTCAATCTATACCGACAAATAACCGCAAAGCTTGCACGATCATCTCGATCGTCTGCTATTGCATTGTTGTAAGCATGTTCGCTGTTGATGTTGCTGTTGCTGTTGCTGCCGCTGTACATTTTGCGGTCTCCGGTTGGTGGCAATGCTAATAGAGGCGATGGTGGTGAAGGAGCTGTTGGTGCTAGCGGTTAATTGTAAACGAACAACTACAATTTCCACACACACACACACTACTATTGCCGTTGTTTGAAGGTGCGTTTTTAAGGTTTCATTCAAAATTTAACATTTTGCAATAACAATATTTTGCTCAATACGCTGTAACAACCAATCACGCCTGGTTGGACACATACATATGTATGGATGCATGCATGTAGACATGTTTATACACTTACGGGTGCTTGTACTTATTTAAAACCTTAAAACAAACACATGTTTTGCATATACATATGTATTCATAATTAGATAGGTGGTTGGTTTAAACCAGCGCATAGTTACATACACACAGAGTCAAGTAAGTACGCATATAACAGCTTGTAAATGAGTATATTTATTAACATATTTATTTTGCAAGTTGTAGCTTATTAATTAATTATGATTCTGATGCTGTAACTTTTTAGATAAGCCATTGTATGCAATGTTGTTGTTGCGGTCACATTTGCATATTTCGTACAAACACAGATATATATGTATACACTCGTATATAAGTGCACAAGTGTGCCGCTGCTTGTAATCCGAATTTTCCATAATACGAGTATGTTTGTGTGTTTATATGAAAATACAATTATAGTGCATTGAAAATTTTCAAATATTTAAGTCCGTTTTGCGGTAATTGCTAATGATATATAATTAAATAATTTGCAGAATTAACTTAAACTAAGTATTACTCAATGGGCTTACAAATGAAAGTCATCAACACTTGAAATGCATACGTACATATACACAGGGTGGTCTAGATAGTGGTTTCTTTTTAAAAATTAAAAAGGGAACAAAACTGTTTTTTTTCACAATATTATTGATTTATTGGAAAGAGCACACATTCCCATTCTTTATGGCACGCGATTTCAAGCATTTTTCCGAGGCCTTGCTGATGATTTCTGGCCCTGTCTTGCTCAATATTCGCTTGCAAGGCCTGTGAATCGTTTATGGATTGTTCGCGGTATATCCACGGCACATCACAAAAAACTGTAATGGCAAACAACTCAAACCGCAGCTCCGACGTGGCCAATTAATATCACCGAGACGGCTGATAACACGATTTCCGAACTTGGTGAGCGATTAATTAAGGCATGGGCACGAGGGGCTCAAGACCATGCGGATATATGGCCAATAATAGTATAGTACTATGTTATAATTCCTGTACAAAAACCTGGCTTTGAGAGTTTCAGAGAACGTTTTTTGTAATAGCGGTCGCCCTCGACAGCCCATGGCAAACCTCCGAGTGTATTTCTGCCATGAAAAAGCTTTTCATAAAAACTATTTGCCGTACAGAGTCAGAGTCAACGATATCAGCCTGGAGATCAAACGGAGAATCACTCTTGCTAATAGGTGTTACGATGGGCTAAGTAAGCAATTGAGTAGTTGAGCCCTCTCTCGCATGACCAAACTGACACTTTACAAGACGCTCATCATACCGCAGAGGCATGGGTAGTGTCACAAAGCGATGCAGCCGCTCTTGGGGTGTTCGAGAGAAAAGTTCTTCGTAAGATCTTCGGTCCTGTGCGCGTTGGCGAAGACTACCGTTCAAGAATGAACCACGAGCTGTATGAGCTCTACGCCGACATTGACGTAGTTCAACGCATCGCCATCCAACGCCTGCGTTGGCTAGGGCATGTCGTGCGTATGGATGAAGAAGCTCCAGCAAAGAAGGTGTTCGAGGGCGAAGTCCAAGGGAGCCGACGCAGAGGAAGACCATTGCTCCGGTGGAAAGACCAGGTGGAGGAAACCCTATGCTCGCTTGGTGTACAGAATTGGAGAAGGCGCGCGCGGAGTAGAGGCGCCTGTAGAGAGCTAGTGAGGTCGGCCGTAACTCGGTAACGGGTTGTTATGGCCACCTAAGTAAGTAAGTAAGTACAGAGTCAGCTTAAAACTATAAGTCCCTCCATTTGTGAAACAACGACAAGACGCCATAAAGGGTGTAAGCACCAATTATATATAGGTATGTATATATATATAATGGGTCCTCTTTCGAATGCAGTACTTCTAATTCTTGTAAACAAATTTGTTTAATCCAGCCTTTGTTGGCATTCGAGAGTTTTTTTGTGTTGTTTCAATAATTTATTGAACGAAATTCACGCTATTGAATATTAAGCGCAAACACGTGCGTATGAAGACGTTAGAGACCAGGTTGTCTGTCGAATCATTAGTCAACCTTACTGTACACCCTAATATTCAGCTGAAATCTGTAAAACCACAAATTAAATCCGACCCGAATTGTCGAAGGATAAGTCATGGCTCAGCTGCGTTGCCTTAAAGCATCAATCTTATTACTTAACAGCCACACCTCGTATGAGTTTCCATAATAATACTCATATTTTTAAAAACGTTTTCAAACTTGGAACTATTTCAAATATGGACTGCCGGACTAAATTCTCAGAGGTTAGACCAAATCTCTTTAATTGTAAACCTTAAAGTTTAATTAACTGTACGATGTCTGTTAATTTAGCTAATCTTATGTAGCTTTAAAGGAAAGCAAGTCATTAAAATCTTCAAACAGCCAGTTGTGAAAGCTATTTTCTTGCACCGGCAATGTTTTGTTGTGTACAAATGGTTCGCTCAAATTGCACCCAAAAACAAGAATTCAACAATAGGCACTTAATCTCTACAACAATTGCGCCACATAAATCAATCCTCACTAGCTATCGCAATTAAACAGGTTGCTTTCATTAAATGCTGACCAAAAACATCAAACAAAAGTCAACCAGAAAAGGTTTCTTCCAACAAACCTACATACGTGCAAAGTCTTTGTATATACTACGTGCATGTATACCTAAATACATACATACATACCTATATTCATACTTATGTGTGCTCATGTATGAAAGCGTGAATGTTACACTCCCATAAGGAGGCACGCTATTACGAGTAGCCGTAAACATTGAATAGAGACAATTGCGCGCACGAATGCAGTGTTGATTTCACGAAAAATAGGTCACCACCCACAATTGACAGAGCGCAGGCGTCGCGCTCCCACTACGGCAACGACCGCTGCTCTGCTCAACAGACGAAGCAATCTCGCAGAGTCTGCTCTCCTGAATGGTGCCAGCCACCACCACCACCACGAGTACGAGTACTCTCTCAATTCAGCAGAATCCACAGCGTTGACTCAGCAATGGTTGTCACTCGAACTGGTCCACTGTCTGGTGTTAGACTTGCACAAGTGGAATGATTCATCGACGCTGACCAGTTCCATGTTAGCACGTTTTATTGTTTATTCGCGTATATATGTATATGTATGTATGTGTTTGTATGTATGTATACATGGATTTTGTTGTTGATTTATCAATGTATGTTAGTTAACGTAGGTTAGTTCAGTGAACAGCTGATTTGTATGCGCTAATGAAACCGTTCGAAGAAAGCTTAGCAAGCATATGGTGTGTTGTTGTAGTTGACAATGTTTTGATTGTAGCTAAGTGTGAATTTCCAGCTTTTTTCACTTTAATTGCAAATACAATAAATCTCTAAATCTCAGCTATTCTTGCGAAAGGGTGATCAGTCGGGCGGGTGTTATGCCATGAATTTCACGGTGAATATGAATTTAAATAATTACGTGTGCCATGAATAGGGTTTCAAAACGGGGGGATTTTTCTAATTAAGTACTTACTTGTAAAACGCAGCGAAATAGAACTTTTAATAGAAATGCTAACTGAAGTTCACAACTGTTGCGATTTTGCATATTTGCAATACTAACTATTCTATTTGTATGGTGAAATGTTTTACGCTTGTTAATGTTTGGATTTTCTATTAAATGCACAGTAAATATTCCCACACTTACATATGTATGTAAGTATGCGTGTGGGTTGAAAATCACCTCCTCTGTGTATAGGTAAAGGCAGTTATATTGAAATTAAATTCAAGGCAAATGTTATTTTACACAAGAAAGAGTGATTTCTCTATACGTGAGTTATTTTTCCTATATGGTCAGAGAACCTAATGTAAAACAGGCCGAAAAAAACTTTATCAGAAGTCTAAGAAAACCTATCTAAATGGGGTATCCAACCAAAAATATCAAATTGGTCCTACACAGCCATTGTAAGGCCAATACTAACATATGCGGCACTAGTTTGGTGGCATGCAACAGAAAAGAAATACAACAAAATTAAGCTGAACAAGATACAAAGAACAGCATACATCTTAACTACAGGAGCGTTTAGCACCAGTCCTACTGAAGCTCTCAATGTACTAACACATCAATTACCATTAGACTTACACATAAAAATAATCGATACTTGCAGCTTGTTGAGACTCAGAGGCATAGGAAGCTGGACAACAAGATCGCATTGTCAAAGCAAGATCCTCCTACAGGGGCCCTCGCTACGCCAAAACAAATCAGACTACACATTCCCTGACCTTAACTTCAAGAAAGACTTTGAGGTGCGAGAGCCGAATGGGGCAAAGGGAATGTGATTGGAAGATACGATATGGAAATCTACACTGACGGTTCTAAGATGAACTGTGGTGTGGGAGCTGGCTTCCATTCGGAGCCGCTCAACATATCTTAGTCATTTCGACTTCCTGACTACGCCAACGTGTTCCAGGCAGAATTATTAGCGATCAGAAAAGCATGCAAATCCCTAAAACTCTACAAGGAAGTTGGTGCAAGAGTAGCTATCTTCTCAGACAGTCAAGCAGCTATAAAGGCTTTAGACTCCAACTCCATTTCATCCAAACTAGTCTTACAGTGTAGAGAGGGGCTGGAACTGCTTAGTCATTGGCTTGAAATTACTCTGATATGGGTTCCCGGTCATGGGAATATTCGGACGAATCACCTGTTAGGACGTTATCCACCAAACATCTCACGCATCACTGCCACCCTTACAGGTCATTGGAAAGTAGCGGAGCATTCAGCCAGACTCAACCTCCCCTTCAATTCCATCTGCAGAAGCTGTAAAGCGGAAGGGGTAAAGGAAAATATTTTCCACTACTTATGTGAATGTCCAGGGCTAGCTTGGGCACGACTCCGTTCCTTCGGTGAGCCGTTCTTACAGCACATTAAGGAAATCTCAGACATAGAGATAAAGGATTTGCGGTTATACCTGGACCTCACGAAATGTAATATATCTGAAGCACACACAAAAAAAGACATCATCACACGAGGCAGTGGTAATAAAACGGTGCACAACAACAACACACCTATCTGAAGGTTTTCAACGTAGAAAAAATTTTAAAACTATTTAACTCTTTGATGCCTGCTCTAATGGATTTCTGAATATTGAGAAGTTTGTAAACTAAAAATTATTTAAACGAGCTATTTTTTCCAACAATTTTTCAATTTCTAATTTTAAAACGCCAAATGATAAAAGCAAAAATAGTTTTTCTAATAGCGGCAAAGATTTCTAAAACCAGTAATCGCTGAAAAGGATCAAACTGATAGTGGATCAAGCTCTGACTTTGGATTAGGACGACCTCAAGCAAAACGTTTCAAACAGACTCAAATTATAATAAGTGATCCCGATAAGGAAGATTTGTAGAAGGTTTAATTTGAATTTTGGTTTAATTCATTGTTAAGTAGATTTGAAATTCCGTTTTTATTTTTTTTTTATTTTTTATTTTTTTGTGTTATTCAAATAACTGAATTGGTATTAATTTATGTTGTTATGATGAATTGAATAAATGGAAAAATATCTTAAATGAAACATATTAAAACTATATTTTTTTTAATAGGAACCTAACCCTGATTTTTGTAGTCTCCTACAACGCCATTTCCTACAACGCGGATTTTTTTAGGAATCCATTGAACCCAAATTTTTACGGCATTTGAGTCAGTGAAGTTTGATACATCGCATGAAAACGAATCTTTTAAATATATTGAAATTTACATTTTTGCCACACTTTTGAATTTCTTGTTTGTTTCTTAAAGAATCTTTATTATCATAGAGCATCCGGTGCATGCGTAAGTGGAGCATCCGGCGCATGCATAAGTAGAGCACAGGTCTCTACATTTGACCGCAGTGGGTTAAATAGTTTTCGAGTTAAGTTGGAAACGGCAGAAAAAATCCTTTCACTTACATATTCTACAAGGTGGCCCAAAATTAGTCAGCCTATCGGAAGATTTCTAGTATTTGCAAATGACGTCGTGCGTCAATCATATTTGACACTTGTGAACTAAACAGCTGCAGGACGCAAACATACAAGTATTGAAGCGCGTAAAGGTCGAGCCAAACATTTGCACCACTCAGAAATATTTTTTATTATTGTTTTTTATATGTATATGTTGGGATAAATAAAACCGCGTATGAAAAGTTGTATTAAAATAATTTCTGCTCGGCAAATTAAAATTTATTTAGTATTCAGATGAACGTTTTTGCTGACCGATTTCGTAAATTTTGAAAATCATATAATTTAATATTTAGATAATAATCTAATAATCAATACGATCTCTCTAGGATGATGGCGAAAGGAAAACCATTCTAGCAGTAAGCTGAAAAACTCGATTTGAATACTTCAACTCTTAAATAGCCACGTTTAAAAAACTCTAGCCGCTTCGGTGATACAAATCTGCACAAATGTCTCCAACATTCATGTTAGGAAAATCATTCTGGTGAAGAGGTGAGATGTCATATCAAAGCCCAGGATTGTTCTAACCCTAAGCAACCTTCGGGTATGATAATTAGGTGTTTAAGGGGAAGACAGCAGTTTCTCTCTGCTGTGTCAGCTAGAATATAATCCGCTTAGTGTGTCAATTAGCCCGATATCGACGCTTCAGTTCTTTTGTTTTTTTCTAAATACGATGCAGAAGCTGTGGGGAGCCTGCAGAAAAAGAAACTGTTGAACACTTTCTTTGCAAATGGGCCTTTAAGGTTCCTTAGTGTACTTTTTGTGAACAGCCTAAGGCAGTTCTCCAGCCTCAATCCCTTTTCTCACCTCCGGATGACTGTAGATGATTTTTCTTCCTTTAAGTTTTGTAATCTTTCGCAGGTAGGTGTCTACATTATTACGGTAACAAAACAGCACTCTAGTGCTACTAGAGCACTTTAGTGTGCCCGTGGTACCCTTGCCATCTAACCTACCTGCCTACCTACGGTATCTCTAAAGTGGTGACGCACCATAACATTTATGTTATTGTATTATTGTTATTGTTTTTAGTTGCAATTAAACCACAACGGTAAGTAATGGAAACATCTGACAAAACTTTCGAAAAATAACCTCGCTCCAAATGCATTATAAGTTGAAAATACGAACTGAACTGGTCTTCTAGTGAAAAATATACATGAATATTATGACTCTAAATAACGTTGGAAACTTTAATGACGTTGACTGAGTGAATCACAGAAGCTGATTTTAACTATTAGTAAAGGCGTTCAAAAATTAAATTACTCATGCGAACTCGAATGGACCATTCACGATCCACTAATAAACTCACGTCTTTACTAATAAACATTTTTTTTTATACCATTCCGTTTTAGGGTCTTTACAATTACTTATCTGATAAACGGCATCTGATATGACATCGTTTTAATCTTATAGTAGTTTTACTATTGTATTATCTCACTCAGTAGTTAATGCGCCCGGCGAAGAAAAATCCAACAGCAAGCGCTGCAAAGTTGACTGAAATGGCCAAAAAGGATTTAGGTAAGACTTGCCATCCAGAAACTGTTCGAAGAGTGCTGAGGGAAGCAAATTTAAATGGCAGAATAGTCCGTAATAAACCTTTCGTAAGAGCAAGGCATAGAAGTCATAGATTGCAGTTTGCGCGTTACCTCTAAATAGAACGCCAGCACTTTTCAGGACCGTACTTTTTGCAGACGAGGTAAAAATAAACTTATTTGGAGCAGATGGCAGACCTTTTACATAGCACGACATCAATACGAAGCTCAAACCACAAAACTTGCGAGCTACTATAAAACACGGTGGTGGCAAGATTATGGTTTGAGTATGCATGGAGTTGAAAATTGGATCTTTATCGAAGAAACAATCAACAAATATGTTTATTAAAAACTTTTGCAATAAAATTGGGCTCAAAGCGCTAGAAAATTATAAATTGAAGATGACTTTCGCTTTTATTAAGATAACGACCCTAAGCCCAAATCACAGATAATACAAATATGGGTAATATATAAATGTCCCCAAATTGTTGAAGCTCCTGCAAAATCATCAGATTTGTGGTCGGTTTTGAAGACAAATATAAGAAGATATGGCATCCATAACAAATCTGATTTTAAAAAGGCGATACTTGAAGAGTACAACCAAATTAGTCCAGATATACAAAAAATTGGTTTATTCCATGTCACGTAGAAATGCTCGACTCTAGCCGAAGGCAGTAACTTATTGTTTGATGAATATGGATGATTTATTCACTTTAGGTATTAACAACCTTTTACGCTTTGTCCAAAGCTCAAGATGGTTCAATCTAGAAATGGAAATGTAGCCCAGCCCACGCGACTTATAACGGACCAATTTCGTGGTCTAAGTGTCATCGCTAAGTGCCATCCTATGTGCGATGTGGCTGCCATACTTACTTACCTATGCCATGTAGACTTCTAGCTGTAATTGATAATAAAGGATATTCTACCAAGTACTAAATGCTTTAAACTTTCAAAAATTCGAAATAAATAGTTGGTCGTTCTTAACAGCATCATTTAAGCTGCGGGTTGAATTCACTTCATGTTTTTTTTTCTTGCATTACAATGAATCAATCAGTTAATTTATTTTACAAAAATAAAAACATAGCATTAATACATCATGTTTCGAGTTGGCTTTAGCCCGTTTCGCCAGAAGTCCCTTGCGGTGATCATCACAAGTCCTTGGAGATCCATCTTAAATCTATCGGACAAGAGAAATTAGTTTTATTAATAGATAATCTTGTGCCTGATTGAAGCTTTTTTCAGATTTTTGAGAAAAAAAAACTGGCAATTAGTTGTTTAAAAAATATCGAAATTTTTGAAAAAAAAAATACAAGTTTTTCATGTTTTTCAAAAGCAGTATAAATTTTATTGAAATCTATCAAGCGGTTTTTAAATTACAGTGATCACCAGTTCAAAAAACATAATTTTGAGAAAAACGCATTTAAAGTTTTGCTATCGGGCACCCGAGTGTCCTTTGTTAATTGTTGAATAACTCGAAAAGTAGTTGTCGGATTCACTTCAAATTTTCACACAATATTAATAAAAAATATTATACTTTAAGAAAATAAAAAAAAATCAATTTTTTTGAAAATTCTGGCTACCCCTACCCCTTAACAATATAATAGCACAAAAATGGAAAGGGAACTCGGGGACATTTATCAAGAGCCACAAATAATCCGCTAAAAGCCACATGAGGCTCGCAAGCCCCAAGTTAGCCCCCGTGCTATATAGTAAAAGCGTGTCATTTTGCAGCTGCGTAATTGCGGTAGCTACCACAAGGCCAGAAGAAATTTGACTGCTTCTTTGTGCCATTGCGATCGCTTTTTCTGGAATATATAGACATAATAGGCGCATAAACCCTTTTTTAGGTATTCGGCCGAGCTCCTCCTCCTATTTGTGGCATGCGTCTTGATGTTGGTGTTTCGCCAAGATTCGAGCCTACGTTCTCTCTGAATTCCGAATGGTAGTCACACACCAACCCATTCGGCTAAATCGGCCGTTTTTTTTTCTGTAATACGAATGCATAATTAATAATATTTAATAAACATTTTATTAGAATTATGTTCACAAACCTTTTTTCGCTGCCGGTGTTCATTTTATTTAGTTTTTACATTAACGTTTCTCTCTACATTCGTAAAAATAATTATCGATAACACAGAAAACACAGGGTTATACGGAAAAAAGTATCGTTGTAATTAAAATTATTTTATAACCTTGGATTTCAGGAGGCAAATTTTGTATGGATAATTTCGCTATTTAATTATGGATTGGGAGTCAAGCCCGAAAAAGTAGGTAATATCGTTATATGTGAACCTATTAATAGAGTTTTCAATAGATAACGTTGGGGTATTTCAACATTTGAATGGCTTGCTGTTCATCAGAGTTGTATAGCATAAGTCCAAATCTGTTGAAGAACTCCTTTGTATATGGTCACTTATTTTCAAAGCTCTGCTTTCTAAAATGCCAGCTAAATTTCTTTGTTTTTTGGTTTAGTTGCTTTTCTTTAGGTTTTATAAGTATTTGGTAAAACTCGAATTCCTATCTGGTTACCCCTTTCGTATGGCCTTTGCGCAGGGGAAAGAACTGCACGTTTGGGGAAAGAATTGCACGGCTGAGAAAGGAGATTTGATAGTTAGCCTAAGAGCAAAAGGCAAAACGTACAAGGAAATTGAAAATATTGTTGGCTACACACCTACAATGATATTTAATGCGATTCATTATAAAAAAGCCAGAAAATCGGGGTAGAAAACGCCAAACAACCGCTCTCGAAGATAGTCGCATTGTGCGCTTTAGCAAGATAAGGACGTCAGCATCATCTAAAGTTATCACAAATGAATTGAATCTCTCGGTCAGTGACGTTTACAGTCCGTCATCGTCTAATTGAGCAAAATCTAAATGCCAGAAGTCCTAGAAAAGTACCCCTTTTGACAGGGAAGCATGTGGAAGGACGACTCAGAATTGCAAATGGTCATCTGGTCTGGCCCGCAGAAAAATGGCGAAACATATGAAACAGACGAAAGCTAAATTGTTTTATTTGGTGGAACAGGTTCAAGGCAGTATGTACGACGTCCACCAAACGCCAAATATAATCCTAGATACACAAAGAAGACAGTTAAGCATAGTGGCCTAAGTATAATGATATGGGCTTTTCTTACAATGGCGTTGACCCTATCCATATGATAAATGGCATTATTGATAGACATATTTACGTAGATATATTACCATATGCCAGTTGGGAAATGCCTATAAAATGGACATTTCAACAGGACAACGATCCGAAACATCCGAGCAAGCTTGTGAAAGATTGGCTTGCATCCGAAAAGATCAATCTTATGCTACGGCCCCCTCAGTTCCCAGGTCTTAATCCGATCGAAAACGTATGGGGAGATGTTAAGCGGGTTATAGCAACTGCAAATGCGTCAAACAAAGCTTAGCTTTGGCAAGTGGTTTAGGAAGCATGGTCTCAAATCCCCTTGAAGCGTTGCCAAGACCTTATCGATTCCATGTCCCGCCGATGCGAAGCCGTTATTAAAAATAAAGGCTATGCAACTAAATATTAGACTGTATTGAGTATGAAGAACTCAAAAAATCATTTTTGAATAAAGTTATTCAGTTTTGTTTTTCCTTTAATGTAACCACTACTATAATTATGAACAGCCACTATTCGGTGCACTTCGCAAAAGTCGTCAAAAAATTACACAAACCAATGGAAAACTAACATCATCTTTTCACTATTCTTTTCTTTATATGCTATTCTTAAAAATATATGAAAAGCCGATTAATTTGTAATGTTTAACATACAGGGTTGCCCATATTCGACGGACAGAGACGTCATATCGCTTAACCTTTCTACGGTCTTCGGGTCATTTTTGACCCATTTCAGGAAAAAAATTAAGTTTTTTCAAGAACCAAATTTTTTCAGGACTTGATGTGTCGTGACTTTTTCTAATTATTTATATTTTATATAATAAGCGTAAAATTAAAAAAAAATTAATTTAAGCTCTGTCGCGTAGAAATTTTTATACATCTACGACCCTCGGGTCGAATTTGACCCAACGTATAAATCAGACGTTATTTGAACTAAATTTATTTGCTAATTGCAAATTTTCGGCTCAGCGGTTGCATTGTATTATTTAATCTGCTTTTATTGAGTTCGCAGTAAACATCAATTTAAAAGCACGCGCTTTGTTTGGTTATTCGACTATTTCTTTCGTAACGATGAGTGATAGTGAAAGTGAATTCTCTTTGGCCGCGTTTCGGATGATGAGGAATCATGTTCTGAATTCGAAAATCATGTTGAGGTTGCAGATTCTTCCCACAGTGATTTTAGTGATGACGAAAATTCTCTTATGCCTTCTGAAATGATGTCGTCAAAAAATGGTCAAATAAATTTTTCAAAAACCCCTCTTGTAACAAGTGCCGGAAGAGCTTCAAGAGAAAATATTATCAGCTTGATTCCTGGACTAACGCGTTACTCGTGCTCACGAATTACCGAAAAAGAAATTTCTAGCTTTGAACTATTTTTTCCACCTTGATACGTACGATATTGACCTACACAAACATTGAGGGAAAACGAATATACGGTGAAGAATGGCTGGATATTGGAAACATCGAACTATTTGGAACCCTGAAACCGCAAGACCAATATTCGCTGCAACTATGCCTTTGAAGACTTTCAAAAAAATATCGAGAGTGATTAGGTTCGACAATAGGGAAACTCGAAGTGAACGAAGATCGTTGGATAAATTTGCTCCTGTACGTGATTTGTGGAATCAATGGATTGAGATATTACCTAAGCTTTTCAATCCAACGGAAAACGTGACCATCGATGAACAATTAGTAGCTTTCAGAGGAAGATGTCCATTCCGCCAGTACATGCCAGCAAAGCCTGCAAAGTATGGAATCAAATTTTGGGTATTTTGTGATTCTACAACGAGCTATGTTTGGAACATCCAACCTTACACTGGCAAGGCAATCGGAAGAACCCCCGAAAAAAATCCAGGCATGCGTGTTCTTGATTTGATTGAAGGGCTAAAAGGACATAACCTCACAACCGACAATTTTTTCACGTCTTATCAATTGGCACAAAAATTAGTGGAGAAACGTATTACGATAGTAGGAACAATACGCAAAAACAAGCCCGAACTACCACCAGACTTAGTGAACATAAAAAGAAGACCACTAAATTCATCAATCTTTGCTTTTACCGAACAAACATCTCTCGTTTCGTACATACCTAAGAAGAATAGAGCTGTGATTCTACTTAGCACTCTACACCATGATTCAAAAATTAGTAATCGTCGGGATAAAAAGCCAGAAATAATACTGGACTACAATAAATGTAAAGGTGGTGTAGACACATTGGACAAAGCTGTAAGCGGTTACACTTGCAAACGAATGACAAAACGGTGGCCTCAAGTAGTGTTTAGTAACATAATCGACATTTCAGCTTATAACGCTTTGGTTTTATTCAAATCCGCCAACCACACCTGGAAACAGGGCTGTCTTACAAAGCGCCGTTTTTACTTGGAAAACCTTGGTATGCAGCTCGCAACACCCTATATAAAAAAGCGACGAACTTTACCACGAGCACATTTTTCACTTGAAATTGCCAAAAAATACGAAAGGATTCTCAACTGGATGCACAACCATCATCATCAGGTCAATTTGGAAACACGTCGGAAAAGAAAATAACTAAAAGAAGTCGATGTCAATTATGCCCAAAAACTGATAACAAAACAGGATTAGTTTGCGACATTTGTAATAAATATATATGTAAACAACATTCTAAAACTATTACTTTGTGTACAAACTGTCTGAAAAAATGTATTTCTTTTTTCTTTCATTATTAAATACATTTTTTATTTAAAGTTTTCGTTATTCATGAATATCTTTTTGTTATTGAATAAACGTTTTTGTTAAAGTTTGCATTATTCACATAAAAATAAAATAAAAATTTTCATAAATAATTATATTAATAAAAAAATATGATAATGGAATAAATATATTTGGATTTTCATTTTTATTTAAGATACCTATTTAATGGAAAAAAACCTAACAGCAAAAATAATCAAAAACCAAGTATAAACCTTGAAAATAAAGTATTGGGTCAAATTTGACCCGAAGTCCGTCCGCGTCAGTTAATTTGAAGTCCGTAGGAAGGTTAATGACATATCGCGTTGGAACCGTCAGTCCAATCAGATTTTTACCATGGAACAGTACTCGCCACGCGAGCGCTCCCAAATTGTTGAAATTTACATTCAACAAAAGAAGTCAAAAGAAGAAGAAGAAGAAGAACAAAATCATAATGTCCGATCAAGCTCATTTTTTATTGAATGGGACGGTAAACAAGCAAAATTGCCGTAATTACGCCACTGAAAATCCTCACGAAATTCAAGAGGTACCTCTTTACGACGAAAAAGTCACTGTTTGGTGCGGTGTTAGTGCGAAAACGATTATTGGGCCGTTTTTCTTCGAAAATGGAGATGGTCAAGCTGTTACCGTCAATCAGGAGCGTTATAACGATATGATAACCACTTTTGTGATGCCAATTATTCGTCAAAAGCGTAAGAGGCAGTTCTGGTTTCAACAAGACGGCGCTCCACCACACACAGCTCGCACCACAATCGATTTTTTGAAGAAATTGTTTCCTCGTCGTTTGATATCGAAAAATGGCGATTTTGACTGGCCACCGCGTTCGCCCGATTTGACGCCACCTGACTTATTCTTGTGGGGATATTTAAAATCAAAGGTTTATATTAATAAGCCAAAGACCATAGAAGAGCTCAAAAACAACATCCGTGAGGAAATAGCCGCTATTCCAGCCGAAATGTTAGCTAAAACTATGGAAAATGCTGCAAAATGGGCACAATACGCCGTACAGGCTCAAGGCGGCCATTTGAGAGATATAATATTCAAAAAGTGATGTCAACAAATCTACTTGAACCCTATGAAATGATTATTATCGTCAACATCAAAAAAATTGTGTTTTTCTTTGATTAAAAAAAACACATGGGTCCGTCGAATATGGGCAGCCCAGTATAGAAAAATGAATAGGAATGTTGTAAGGCGCTGCACTACTATATTTTTGAACACAGTTGTACGTATGTATGTACCATAGGATGTATGCTACAGATTTTTTCAAATCCTTTCCATTTTTCTCTTTAAATCTTTAGTAATAATTCCCATAGAACTTTTTACGCAATTAGTTTTTCAATTAACTATGTACGAGTCTACATACTATATGCCCTTTCGTTTCCTGGTCAACCAATTTTCAATTAAGTCCTATATTTTCAATATTTAATAAGCGGTTTACAACAACAATAACAACACAGGTAACGCTGTAATGGATCATATCCGCCCCATTTGGACATTTCGCACAACAAATATCACAAGCAATTACAGCAACAAATACAACAGAAAAAAGTTCAGTGAAAATTCAGCGAGAAACTATTAAATTACCCTGCACACAGTGGCATTGACGTTTCGCGGATAAACCAGCGGAGACCCGCTCCGCGATATTGGGTTTTTTCTTTAATGCATCAACTTAATTTGCGAATTAGCCATAGTGAAAAATGGCACACAGAGAACTAAATTACCGCCAACAAAGCTGAAAAAGCAACAATGTAAATAGCTAACAGCAGGAGTGCCAGCGGCGTTAAACCGGAAGCGACGCTTGGGGAAATTTGCAGCAACAACCACGGGAAATATGTCAAAAACGTTGGCCAAAAAACCGCTAATCAAGTTCACAGGTCACATACCCGAAATGCCACAGGCCACAACCAACACGCACACAGACGCATATGATGTTCACATATGTATGTATGTGTGTAAGTGCGCGTGTGAAATGCATCCTCGGAAAATGTTTATTTTCCGATGTTTGCGAGTGTGTTTGGCAATTCAGTATTCATATGTTTGAATGTGTTTGTGTGGTAATTGAAATTTACATACATATGTATGCGTGTTTGTATGTATGTATGGATGTATGTGAACTGTAAGTTTGGCGGTAAAACAACGGAAGCGACGACACCAATTTCTCTTGTTTTGGTTATTTTTGTTGTTGTTGTTTTTGTTGGGTTTGATGATTTGCTATTTTGCTATTTTTATATTTGTTTAGACGTGTAAAATTGTACTATATTGTGGTTTTAACTTGTTATGGATATTACTATGGTTTTAGGCTTTCCATTGCTTGTGTTTGTGTGTGTGAATCGCAAATGCCGACACGTGCCTCAACAAAAAACCACTTCCCGTAAATACTTACAATTAATGGCTTTTATATTTATTAAACAAAATATTCTTTATTGCAAATAAATTAATTTACCAACATTGATGAGGAAATGTAAAAAAACGATGGGCAAAAAAATATTGGTAATAAAAAATATAAATACAATAACTCCCAGCCTCCTCGATATACCTATCTCCTATTGCATTACGGCCAGCAACTACTACTACTCTTTTAGCTGATTACCGATAGACGAGTATGTATGTATGTGTGTATGTATGAACATAGCATATCACTGAAGGCAACGACCTCCGATATTTTTTGACTTTTATGCCTGTTTTCATCCATAACGCGTGTCACGAAACCAACGGAAGTGAAAAAAATACGAACGAGTTCGTATACCTATTAAACATAGTTATAAATAATTTACTTTATTTAATAATTAAACCCCGATATACAAACAGAGGCACTCCTGAATGAGAAGTTCATCAGTCGTTATGGGTGATTGCACTGAATGGGATTCTAGTAGAACTCAATAAAGGAAAGGTAAAACTGATCGCATATGCAGTTAAAGTAGCAACTTGTTGTCGGCATATGCTGGGCATACAAACGCGCTCCGTGCAACTATGAGTGGCTTGCAAGAAAACACGGGGACATAGTCTACTACCTCACCCAGTTGCTGCGCGGACACAGCTGTTTCCAAGACTACCGCAGCTCGGTGGAGAGTGCGGAGCATGCAATTTTCTACTGTGACCGCTTTAAAGAAGAAAGAGATGCACTAGAAAGAGTTTTGGAGCATCCAATAGCCTTGAGAACCCTCACGAGAGTCAGTTTGGGCTTTCGCCGCAAAAATCGTAAGCCGTCTCCGACATAGCGATTGGGAGCACAAGTCACGGCAGCAAACAATAGTAGCAGCACCAGGAGCGGCATCACCATTAACAGCAATGCAGTGGAGGCTGACCGAAATTGACGGGTCGTTAACGACCACCGACACTTGAGTCATTAACTCGCAATAACGTACTAATTGACGTAGAGACACAAGAAGGCGAGCCCATAGCATGAAGCTGGCTACAAATATGGTGGACCCAGACATGGGTGAATAGAATTGGTGTCTCTCCAGAAGAAAAGGACCGTGCCTCACCCACCAACAAAAAAAGATGACGTAGTAGAGACATTATCGGGGTTTTTACGGCTCCATAGCTACTGTAATGCTTGAGAATGCTCTTTCTAGTTTACGCACATAGACCACGCACAGAGGACTCAATGTTACATAATAGATATTTAAAAAATATAATAAAAATCCCTCAGCTTAGATTTGCGTCGCTCAATGGTACACCATTCCCAATATCCTCCGAGGCAAAAGAGGTGAGCTTCGTATTATTCTCCATACAAAAATGAAGTGCAAAAGCCTCCAAATGCAGTTTGCTTGCGTTTATGTGCGGATGACGCCGTGGCACAAACAAGTAATTCTCCTTCCTTTTGTTTGTTTATTCATGAAGCCTGACGATACAGCGCATTCGGAAGGCACAACCTTGTATTCTATCATCCTCGAATAAGTCGTTTTTCAAACGGCAACGAAGCTGTGTTAATTTTTTCTTATATCTTATATCAGTTTTGACATAAGCAAGCCGTTGTCATATCAGCTGATTTTTTTTTAATCGCTGACAGCCGGTTAAGGGTCTGATGTTGACTATGTCTCTTCTGTATATCGTTTTAACGTGTTTCTATATTTTTTCCAGTTAGTGATTAGATATATGTTTTTTTTCTGTATTAAAAAATAATATTTTTTCTAATCATAAAATAATTTTTTCTTTAAAAATGCAATTTTTTCTCATAAAATATTTTATTTAACTTAGAAATTTTTTCTCATGGTAATTTTTTTTGTAACAAAAATATGGAAATGATTTATTACATATATTTGTTCGAAAAATGGAATTATTATCAGATAAAATTTGTAAGCTAAATATTTTATGAGAAAAAAAGCATAAATATAAAACCATGTCTATCATAAGTGTTACAACAGAATATGAGGTGTGTTCAAAAAGTATCGCGAAATTTGTGTTTTTTCAAAAATTATTTATTTATTCATTAATATCTATTTTGTCCCTTTCGAAGTAATCCCCATGAGATATTATGCACTTGTGCCAACGTTTTTTTCCAATCTTCGAAGGACTTCAAAAAATCATTTTTTTATCTTGTTCAGCTCCTCCTTCGATGCCGTCTTTATCTCGTCAATCGTAGCGTAGCGTCGTCCTTTCATGGCCTTCTTCAGCTTCGGGAACAAGAAAAAGTCACAGGGGGCCAGATCTGTGGAATACAGTGGCTGTGGCGTCATTAGTGTGTTGTTTTTGGTCAAAAAGCTAAGGGGCGTTATCGTGATGCAAGAGCCAATTTTTGTTCTTCCACAAATCTGGGCGTTTCTGGCGGATTGCTTCTCGCAAATTGCGCATAACTTGCAGGTAATATTCCTTATTATGGAGGATGGTTCCATGTGTAGAAGTCCACGCAAGTGGGGAAAGTTACTGATCGCCATTCACTTGGGAGTGGCCAGGACGATTCTTCTACATATGGTTCAAGCAGCTCACAACATCCGGGATTAGCCCACGTATCCTCTGGTTAGCTTCCGAACACCCGTTCGGGAGTGAGCTAACGTGAGAAGGCGAAGCATCCCAGCATAGCTGGTAGTGCGCTGGGTTTGGGACCCGCCACTTAAAAAGCCCCCCCAATGAAAACAGCAACAAAGCCTCGGATGAGAACTTCCAACACTGATGACGACCCCTGCAAACGAAATAAGGAATACGATTTGAGGGCATGCACCTGGAATGTCCGGTCCCTTAATGGGGAAGGTGCCTCTGCCCGGCTGGTTGATGTCCTCGTGAGAGTAAAGGCTGACATCACTGCCATCCAAGAGATGCGATGGACGGGGCAAGGTAAGAAAAACATAGGACCTTGCGACGTCTACTACAGCTGCCATGTAAAGGAGCGCAAATTCGGTGTCGGATTTGTTGTGGGAGAGAGACTTCGTCGCCAAGTACTGTCGTTCACTCCGGTGGACGAGCGTTTCGCAATAATCCGCATCAAAGCGCGATTTTTTAACATCTCGCTAATTTGCGCCCACGCCCCGACGGAAGAGAAGACGATGTGACCAAGGATTCTTTCTATGAGCGCTTGGAACGTTCCTATGAGCGCTGCCCCCGCCACGACATAAAAATCGTGCTTGGCGACTTCAACGCCAGGGTGGGCAAGGAGGGAATTTTTGGTCCCACAGTCGGAAAATTCAGCCTGCACAACGAAACATCCGGTAACGGACAGAGGCTGATCGACTTCGCCGGGGCCCGAAACATGGTAGTCTGCAGCACCAGATTCCAGCATAAAAAGATACACCAAGCTACCTGGCTGTCTCCTGATCGAAAAACGCGAAACCAGATCGATCATGTTGTGATAGATGGAATACACGCTTCTAGTGTATTAGATATACGTACGATCCGAGGAGCCAACATCGACTCGGATCATTACCTTGTTGCAACCAAACTGCGCACACGCCTCTGTGCAGCAAAAAACGTACATCTACCTACGCAAAGAATGTTCAACATCGAAAAGCTGCAGTCACAACAGACAGCCAGAAGATTCGCCACTCGACTCTCACTCCTGCTCTCGGAGAGCCCTGCCCAACAAACCGGCATGCGCGAGCAATGGAGCAACATTTCTCGCTCCCTACGTACCGCCGCCGAAGAAGAAATCGGATTCCGGCGAGCCCGAAAAAACAATTGGTACGACGAGGAATGTCATGCTGCCGCAGAAAGAAAGGATGCTGCCTATAGAGCCACGCTGCGATCGGGCGCAACGCGAGCCATGTGGGATCGCTACAGAGAGCTGAAAAAGGAAGAGTGACTTATTATCCGACAGAAGAAACGAGAGGCCGAAATACGTGAGTGCGAGGAGCTTGAGATGCTGGCCAATAGGAACAACGCCCGAAAATTCTACCAGAAAGTTCGGCGGCTTACAGAAGGTTTTAAGACCGGGGCGTTTTCCTGTAAGAACAAAGACGGCGATCTGGTGACTGACGTACAGAGCAATCTTAAATTATGGAGGGAACACTTCTCGAACCTGTTAAACAGTGACAGCTGCGCATGTCATAGAGAATGTGAAGATCCCGATACCCCAATCGATGACGACGGAATTGTAGTTCCGTTACCCGACCATGACGAGGTGAGAATAGCAATATCACGGCTAAAGAACAACAAAGCCGCGGGCGCCGACGGACTGCTGGCTGAGCTATTCAAACATGGCGGCGAGGAGCTGGTAAGGTGCATGCATCAGCTCCTATGCAAAATATGGTCGGATGAAAGCATGCCTGCCGATTGGAATTTAAGTGTGCTCTGCCCAATCCATAAGAAGGGCGATCCTGCAATTTGTGCCAATTACCGCGGGATTAGTCTTCTAAATATCGCCTATAATGTTCTAGCGAGCGTATTGTGTGAAAGGCTGAAGCCCACCGTCAACCAACTGATTGGACCTTATCAGTGTGGCTTCAGACCTGGAAAGTCTACCATCGACCAAATATTCACAATATGCCAAATCTTGGAAAAGACCCATGAAAGGAGAATCGACACACACCATCTTTTCGTCGACTTCAAAGCTACATTCGACAGTACGGAAAGGAGTTACCTGTATGCCGCTATGTCTGAATTTGGTATCCCCGCAAAACTAATACGGCTATGTAAGATGACGTTGCTCAACACCAGCAGCGCCGTCAGAATTGGGAAGGACCTCTCCGAGCCGTTTGATACCAAACGAGGTTTCAGACAGGGTGACTCGCTGTCGTGTGACTTCTTTAACCTGATGTTGGAGAGCATCGTACGAGCCGCAGAACTTAATCGCTCAGGCACAATATTTTATAAGAGCGTACAATTGTTGGCGTATGCCGATGATATCATCGGCCTTAACAACCGCGCTGTTAGTTCTGCCTTCTCCAAACTGGATAAAGAGGCAAAGCGAATGGGTTTGGTGGTGAACGAGGACAAAACGAAGTACCTCCTGTCTTCAAACAAACAGTCGGCGCACTCGCGTATCGGCACTCACGTCACTGTAGACAGTTATAATTTCGAGGTTGTAAAAGACTTCGTTTATTTAGGAACCATCATTAACACCGATAACAATGTCAGCCTTGAAATCCAACGTAAAATCTCTCTTGCCAACAAGTGCTACTTTGGACTAAGTAGGCAACTGAGCAGTAAAGTCCTCTCTCGACGAACAAAACTAGCACTCTACAAGACTCTCATCATGCCCGTCCTAACGTATGGCGCAGAAGCTTGGACGATGACAACATCCGATGAAGCGACGCTTGGAGTGTTCGAGAGAAAGATTCTGCGTAAGATTTTTGGACCTTTGCACGTTGGCAACGGCGAATATCGCAGACGATGGAACGATGAGCTGCATGAGCTTTACGACGACATAGACATAGCGCAGCGGCTTCGTTGGGTGGGACATGTCGTCCGAATGGATACAAACGCTCCGGCTTTGAAATTATTCGATGCGGTACCAGCTGGTGGTAGCAGAGGAAGAGGAAGGCCTCCTCTGCGTTGGAAAGATCAGGTGGATAAGGACTTGGCTTCACTTGGTGTGTCCAATTGGCGCCGGTTAGCACGAGAAAGAAACGACTGGCGCGCTTTGTTAAGCTCGGCCAAAATCGCGTAAGCGGTTATCGCGCCAATTAAGTAGAAGAAGAATATTCCTTATTGACCGTTTTACCCTGTGGCAAGAACTCATGATGCACAACTCCCCTGCAATCGAAGAAAACGGTAAGCAAAACTTTTACATTCGACCGAACTTGGTGCGTTTTTTCGGTCTTAGTTCGTGCGGCATCTTCCATTGAGATGATTGATCTTTGGTTTTTACGTCATAACCATAAACCCACTATTCGTCACCAGTTATGACACTCTGGAGCAAATTTGAGTCGTCGCGGACAGAGTCCAACATCTCATTAGCAATGTTCATGCGATGCTGCTTTTGATCGCACGCTTTTCGTCGTTCACATCTTCTCGGCCATCTGAGAACATTTTGTACCACCGATAAACGTCGCTTTGATCCGAAGTAGCTTCTCCGTATGACACAGTCAACATTCAGAATGCATCCGCACACTTAATTTCGTTTTTCACACAAAATTTGATACAGGTTCTCTGTTCCGTCTAGATAAAAATCGAAGACGAGCCGAAACAAGTGCAAGCAAAGCAGCTGTCAACAATTAACTGAACACTCAAAATGGCCGAACTCGTCGGCATAACCTGCGAAAATTCAAAATTCCTGATTCTTTTTGAACACATCAAAACTGGACATCTCAGAATTTAAAACAATAAAAATACAAAATTTTTCCAATGAAAAACTACATATAAATAATAACAAAAATTTTGCAACAGCGCCAACTAGCGTAAATTTTAGGTAAAAATAAACAATAAAAATGAATTTATTTGAACTCAAAAACAATGAGACACCATAACTTTCCTGAAGAATTCTAGAAACAAATTTTATTTGCTCGAATTTTACTCAATTTTTCCTGTGCACAGGATATTTTAAAAATTACCAACTTTAATTGAGTATAGCAAAAAAAAAAACAGTTCTATAGGCTAACCATTTTTTTTTTTTTTTTTTTCGAAATTTGATTATGAGAGGTGTAAGCTCTCATTAACTTTTGGTTCCATCAAATACTAAAGCCTGAACCTTCATTTCGTATCACTCTGTAATCCTCGTGCCAAGTAGCAGTACGAGTAGCAACAATTTCTGAAAAATGTCTAACTAAAAAACAAAGCAAAAACTCTTGAAATCTGCCAGCAATGCACGCAAAGGCTTCAAACACCTAAATTTGCATACAAAATTCCCTAAAATTGCCCAGCTGTGCATACACTAAACTGTGTTTTGTTTTTGGATTTTATCAACAGATGTAGCTTAGATATACATACCTACATAGTTCTTGGAAGCTGAGGTGCTCAAAATTCAACTACTACGGATATACCTTTTTTCCACCAGTATTTGTGCCCATAATAAGTATTGCTCCACGCAAAGCTGTCAGCTCAATGTGTTTGGTTGCAGGTGCTATTCTGGCATTCTTGGAGGTTTAGCAGCCGCGTCGGTGCAACCAAAAAAGTTACGCAACACATCAGCACGATTGACAGCTTGACATGCGTCGGGGTAATACTCGTATAGAGGTGGTCAAAAGCCTTATTAAAGCCACAATCCTGCAGTCGCACATACGAAACTTAAAATGTAGATGCATGCATACATACAGACACTCGCAACACTTTATGATGCGTGCTTTCAACAAATTACAATTATGTAGATACAATCATTGAACGGCCAACAACAAAAAATGCGGAGGAAAATTGGGTGCTAAATATCAAACGGCAAAATGTCAAGTGTGCAAAATTGTACATTTGCCTTTTCGTTCACTGACCTCAGTCATGCGATAATCATTACGCATTTTTTTCTACTCTGTTAAGAATTGCAAGCTTTCTGATAACATTGGTTTTCAATGCAAACTCACATCTTATACTCGTGCATATATTTGCATACCTATACATACATATATGCATACAAATGTAATCAGGCACTGTGCATAAAATTACAATTACTCCCAATGCGTACTTTATAGTATTTTTATCAGCTTCACTATTTCGTAAGCAGGATTATTTATAAATATTTACTCTGTACTCATATGAAAGTATTAATTGGCTACACTTGCATTTATTAAGGGATTTTCGATAAGGTACAGAATGGAATTTTATGATGGTTTATTTATGATTTATAAGTTAACCCTAAAACTCCCAACAGTTGCTATATTTAGCTGGAAAAGTATAAAAAATTGAAAGCTAAGTTTCAAATAAAGTAAAATGTATATCATTCTAAATATTAATATTGCAATTTCAGTGCTATTGAAGATGTTGTTCAAGTTTTACTCTTCGGAAATATCTTTATACTTTACAGAAAGTTCTTCCACTAATTGAAACAAAAAAAAATGTTGGCAATAAATTAGTTTTAGGAAAAGGAAATCCATTATTTTGCGTGCAATTTTTATGGAAATGGTTATAGGGCTGCTCCAGCCAAAGTAACATTCAAATTTTACAAAGGTTCCAGAGTAAAATTTTTAAATGTGCAGTCAGTGCTCCTTGGAATACCCGTAGCTCCGATCTTGAGCGCGACCTAAATATTGATTCAGTAGCAGGCACAGTACAAAACGCAGCAAAAGCTCACGATTAAGATTAAGATTAACACTAAACCTACCAACAAATTATATCAGGTCATTCCATAAGTTCGTGCGTATTTTACCTATAATCTCACTCTTGTACGATTTTTGCATACAAAAAACTATTCGCGGAATATAACGGAACTATTTACATTTTCTTTAATATATTGTGCATTCAACAAGTGATTTTAATCGCGGATATAAGCACATGTTGTTAAAAAATAAAATGGAATCTTTGAACGGGTATAAGAGGCATATTATCTATTGTTTTTATAAAAGTGGTAAAAATGCAACAACTGCTGCAGCAGAAATAAACACTGTTCACGGAGAGGATACCGTGAGTGTAAGGACTGCGCAAAAGTGGTTTTCAAAATTCCGAAGTGGTAACTGCGACGTGAAGGATACCCCGCTCGCTGGTCGTCCTAAAGTCTTTAACTCCGACGCCCTGCTCGAACTCGTGGAAGCTGAGCCAAATTTGACAGTCGATTTGATAGCTCAGAGGTTAAATACATCGCATGGAACAGTTCACAGGCACCTGGTTCAGTTGGGAAAGGTTTCAAAGCTGGGGAAATGGGTTCCGCATAGACTTTCCGTCGCCAACCTTCAGCAGAGAGTGAATGTGTGTTCTCAGCTGCTGCAACGGCTTGAAAATGAAAGTTTTTTGAGCCGTATCGTTACTGGTGATAAAAAGCGGGTCCTTTACAATAATCCTGTTCGCAAACGCTAATAGTTAGATAAAGATGAAACACCAGAACCGGCCCCTAGAGATGGCCTTCACCCCAAGAAGATTCTCCTGTTTATTTGGTGGTATATGGCCGGTATTGTTTATTATGAACTTCTGGAACCAAATCAGACGATAACTACTGATTATTATTCCCATCAGCTATCAAATCTGAATGAGGCACTTAAAACAAATCGACCGTCTTTAGTGAATAGACTCAAAGTTTTGTTTCACCACGACAACGCAAGACCTCATACCGCAAGGCAAACATTAGGCAAGCTGAACGAGCTCGGATGGAATCTAATGCCGCATCCACCATACTCTCCGGATAGTGCACCTTGTGATTATCGCCTTTTCCGTGGACTTCAATCCCATATGATTAACAAGAACTACTCCTCAAAAGAAGCTTTAAAAAGGGATATCGAAGCGTATTTTGGCTCCAAGGCCAAACAATTTTTTGAGCAGGGGATTAAAAATTTGCCTAAACGTTGAGAAGACATTGTAAATAATGAAGGAAAATATATTATTGATTAATAAATACTTTAAACATCTTTTTTATTGATTTTAAAACCACCTTTAAAAAACGCACAAACTTATGGACTGACCTGATATATATCTATTCCTACCGATGGCGATCAAACTATAATAAAATTTATTCGTTGTCGCACTTTTTACAGATGGAGGGTCTCTCCCGTAAACATTTTCCGCAAACATATTTTTTACATGTAGAACAAATGTTTGAGGTTTAATATTTTTTTTTTTTTGCAATTTCCTATTTGACACGTTTTTCGTCTTTCGGAAGTTATAGCGGAATCTGCTTAAGTTATCGTCATACTTTCCATTTTTTCTTGTTCATTTATAACGCTGTATTCGGTGGCAAGTTCCTCTGCCAACTGAAATAAATATTCTTGTCCCGATATCCTTGCTCCAGTTGTTTGCTTATATAAAATCCAAGCATTTATAGCAGCTAAATCCTATCTATTAGATTTAGATTTTGTGCTGTACTTTCTAGCCATTTTATCTGTCATATCCACGCCAAATTTTACAAAAGTACAATTATTTGATTTGTAAAGCTACGTTGAAAACGTGCCATTTTGTCTTCCTTTTCTTTTGCAGGTTTGGATAGTTCCCTCTTATCCGCTCGAATAGTCCCTACTAAGTTAGTTCTTTTTGACAAAAGTTTTGTTGCAAAAGATGTGTTCGTAAAAAAATCATCGGTGGTTATATTTCGTTCGCACCTTATAAGTGGTTCAGTGAGTTTGAGAACAACAAATTCACTAAGTGGTGTTGCTGATAGCCTCGTCTCATCTTTTCCCAAATACGGAAATCCATTCTCAATATATTTACTTTCAACGTCCGATGCCAGCCAGAACTTGATTCCGAACTTATCGGGTTTACTGGGCATATATTGCATAAATCGACAGTTATATCTGCGCCTGGTTTGTAGCAGTTTTGACTATTTTCTATAAATGCATTCCATACCTTAGAGATAAGAGCAAATTTGTACATAAGTCTGCAGACGCTGGCTCCGCTCGCTTCCTCTATCAAAATGAGTAATTCGCATAATTTCTGTGAAACGATTTCTGTTCATCGTTCGTGAAAAAATGCAGGCCCCATTTCTTATTCCATAAGTTCGTATATCCCGTTGGCACTGATATTTCTCTTAAAATTGTATGAAGCTCATGACATTAACGTCAAAATTGTTTTAATGACAGTTCAATAAATTGTTTATAAGCCATCAAAAGCATTTGCGTCTCAGTTTTGTTTAATTTTTTTTTTCTGTGATGGAATTTATACGTAATAGTGTGATTGCGTTATATTTGGCTGGAAAATCACAACCAGCCATTGTACGTGAGCTCAGTCACATCAAAGTGAATAAAATGTTTGTGTATCGCACTATAAAACGTTACAATGATACTGGTAGCATTGCAAAACCGCAACAACGCCAGAAATGGTTCGGAAAGTGAAGGCTCGACTTGAACGAAATCCACGTCGAAGTGGAAGAAAAATCGCCAAAGAACTGAAAATATTGACAGACAGCATTCGACGCATATTGAGAAATGAGCTCAAGGTCAAGGCTTACAAGTTCCAAAAAGCACCCGGCAAAAAAAAGTTCGGTGCGAAAGAGCAAAGGAGTTGTTGCGCTTGCACGAACGTGGCGAATTTCCTAACATTGTGTTTGCTGATGAAAAAAGTATCCCAATTGATCAGTTCATAAACACTCAAAACGATCATGTCTACTTGACCGAACGCTCATATGAGAATTTGAGTCTACGTATGGCCTCTCGAAGCAATTTCCCATCGCAAGTAATGGTTTGGGCCGTAGTGACCGCTGATGGACGCTCTCCAATCGTTTTTATCGAGCCTGGTGTCAAAGTCAATGCGACTTATTATTGGGAAAATGTTTTAGAAGCTGCTTTAGAGCCGTGGACACGCAATCATTTCGGTCGTAAACCATGGACGTTCCAACAGGACTCGGCACCGTCTCATAAAGCTCGTGTGAACCAAGAATGGTTAAAAAATCTTGTCACACACTTCATTTCGTCCACACAATGGCTTTCGAATTCGCCAGACGCAAATCCGATGGCCTATTCCATCTGGTCCATTTTGGAGAGCAAGGTGAGGACTGAAAAATATGCCAGTATGGATGCGCTGAAAATAGCGATTATACGAGAATGGGCCAAAATACCTCAAGATCACATTCGTGCAGCATGCAACTCATTTTTTGACCGTTCGAAGGCTATATTCAAGGTAAAAGGTGGTCATATCGAGCTAAAATGAATATACATACATACATATGTTAAAATTGTAATCATTTTTGAACAATTTTGTCTTTGGAATCAATAAAAACTAATTTCACATAAAAGAGTTATGGTGTTTTGAATAGGTAACACTTCATATCGCACACCCTGTATACTATTCGCACTCCCAGAATTCTTTTATTCATCTACTTCATAGCATAGTTCGGTTACATATATTATTTATTTCTTTCAGCAATTTCCTTTGCATTGAAATTTTAAGGCTAAATTTTTTAATTTGTATTTGAAAAACTCACCAATAACACTGTGGAACAAATTCAGGATAGCAAACATTGGGTCCATTCTGAGAGTGGCGGGTGAAAATAGAGGCGAAATTAGAAGACCCGTATCGCGCCGTTTTTTTACGCCTTCGAAGTTCGAAATCGGAGCAAAATTGTTTATATGGTTTTTTGGCTATAACTCGTCAACTAATTAATATTTTTTCAATCTGTAAAAGCCAAATTATTGCTAGAGACCTGTGCAACAATTACAATTTTTGAAAAAATTGATTTCGAAAATTTTTGTGGTACTTATGAAACAATATACCGAAACTCGGCTCCGATTTCGAACTTCGAAGGCCGATTAAAAAAAAATTCGAACTAACATAAAAAAACGGCGCGATACGGGTCTTCTAATTTCGCCTCTATTTTCACCCGCCACTCTCAGAATGTACCTAATTTTTGCTAACCTGAATTTGTTCCACAGTGTAATCTAATTTGAATGATCGCTATTTTGCCTCACCTCTGAGTTGCCAGCCGTCGATCTGTACCCAGCATAAAACAAACTGTAAGAACATGGCGTTTTCCTAAAATCGGATGACATTTTCTTGGAAAACTACTGTTTTTGTGTTAAGTTTGAGATTTCACTGCAGATAACTTCATAAAATTTCATATAAGTACAATATATTCTAGCGGTCAAAAGACCGTTCAGGCTAGACAACGGTGAGTACACTCCGAGAGGAGTGAAACAAAAATAATGTGAATAAGAACTTTAACTCTGTTTGTGGAAAGAAGCTTATGAGCGAAGCTGACTTAAGAGCTATTCTCTTTTTTTCTGAGAATGTGTCATACATATCGACCCGCCCTAAAGTAAATGGATAGCTTTCAAAATTGTTGCCGCACTCGTTTTGTGGTCCTTAGCTCGAATTTTGTGGTGAGTTTTATGACTTATCCTACAACGATATGATTTCAGTAGTAATTTTAGTTTAATTATATTTATATATATTTTATTATCAAGGTTCTTAGTAATTGTAAATGATTTGATAAGCACTCACTGTACGTATGCAAAATTTAGCTGTGCGACTCTAAAGTCATATTGACACAAATTTTCATATATAAGGGCCGCTCCACATCATGGTATCTATCACGGTTCATTCTCAGTCTAGAAAATGTCATCATGTTTACATTATATTTTGCCGTTCCAAGTTCGATCTCGCTTATACAAAAACGTCTTTAAGGTAGTAGCTGGCCAAATACTAATTTTTTATAGATATTTTCTTAAGAAAATGAATTGCGATAGTTTTGATTTTATAGTATGTTGTTATTGACATCAAATAATATACAAAAACAATTTTTGTTGTTTTTTTTTTTGACATTTTTTTTGTAGTAGTGTGGCACAAAGTAAGCGTCTTAAAAAAAAGATAGGTGCCTTGTCATCAAGATTTTGGCTCTTCACGACATTTGTAACGAAAAAGTTAAACTGATTATTATTCTGTAGGCTTGCCATACTGGCAGATGCTACAATGGGAAAATTTTTTTGAAAAATAACAAAATGGCAGACTTTGAAAGAAAGGTATGTTTTTCGGGTGGAAATCAGACTGTAATATGGAAAGCAATAATGGTGCGGGGCTGCTTTTTCTGAAACGGTGTCTGGCCAATTCATCATATTGAAGGCAATATGGATGCGGTCAAGTACGTTCAGATACTTCCAAATGTGAGAGAATTTATTGGTGATTTGGAAAATTTCAACAAGTGGCAAACAAGTTTTTCGAATACAATTCGATCAATGCTCTGGATTGAGCATCTTCAAGTGCTGACTTAAATCCAAAAGAGCGACGTAAAAAATGCACTCAGTACACAGAATATCACAATTTTGGATCAGTTATTTGAAGAGGTCAAGGCAATATATTCTGGGAATCCATTCCTGTTAGAAGTTGCAGAGGTTTAATAATGTCAATGCAAAGGCGCTGTGCAACAGTAAAAAAACGCAAAGAATTTTCAACAAAATATTATTTAATATATGTATAATTTGCGGCCACCGTAGCCGAATGGGTTCGTGCGTGACTACCATTCGCAATTCACAGAGAGAAGGTCGGTTCGAATCTCGGTAAAACACCAAAATTAAGAAAAACATATTTCTAATAGCGGTCACCCCTCGGCAGGCAATGGCAAACCTCCGAATGTATTTCTGCCATAAAAAAGCCCTCATAAAAATATCTGCCGTTCGGAGTCGGCTTAAAACTGTAGGTCCCTCCATTTGTGGAACAACATCAAGACGCATACCAGCTCGGCCAAATACCATAAAAGAGTATAAGCGCCAATTATATATATATATGGTATATACTTTTCCCTTTCGCCAGCATTTTTTATGATTTGACTATTATTGTATTTTGCTTCGTTCTTAAGTTTTTTCTCAAAGAATTTCGCAATGTATTAACTTTTGTACATGAAGTAATAAAAAAATGTATGTTTTTCTTAGATAAAAATGTTAATACAAATTGAAAACATTTTAAATTTATGAAGTAAGAGCTAATATGCGAAACATTTAAGTAATTTTTTCACTTAACGAAGACAACTGGGTATCGTTCTAAAGTATTTTTCAACGGCTGCTGCAAAATTTGTTATATTTGGTATTAATATTTTTGGGCACTGGTTTAAACCAGTTTTCTCCAATTTCTGGTCTTATTGTGGGTTATTTTCTAGAGGATTCTGCGATTTTCTTTATGGCGATTTGTCACCAAGGATGGACAGCTATTTTATGCTATCAATTTGATTTTCAATATTCTCTGCATTTCACTGCGTCCAGGATCTATTCAGATTTTCACAAGTTTCTACGGTGTATTGCTCAAGAGTCTGAAAACTCATTTCAACCATTTAATATATTAATATACTGGCAATCATGCTTACCTACACCAAAGAGGATAAATGCAGTGTGACAGAGAGTTGCGGATGCTGTCCGTGCACCGCTCGTTGATGCCGTGCACGGAAATTGGGAATTGGGTAAAAGTTTCGAAAATGTGCGTAAAAAAGCTCGCCTTTGCGTTACGACCTGAGGCAGTGACCTGACCAACAACATGTTAAAGAACATTAAATGCACCCAGTATATATTCTGTGTGTTCCTGTATGGCAAAGCACATGGTATGCTCAAGAGTAATGGATTACAAAACTGTGAATATTGAAGTAGAAACTCAGTGTAACTTTGCCGTGTCGTAATTGCAGGTGAGGTGTGACAGATAACTAAAAATAGAATGCCAAAGTAGTGCAGTTATACAAATAACAATAGGTTAGGTTGATGTAAATACGAAAGATAATAGAAAGAAAAAACTATTTGTAAGCAAAATAATGTAAACCATCACTTGAAATATGCTTCTGAAGCTTTTTTTAAGCTTTAACAAGACCTATTCTGGAATATGGTTCAATATTCTGCAACCATCACCGAATTAACATATGTACATACATAGATAAGCTACAATCTGTGCAAAACAGTTTTCACTTTTTGCCTTAAGGAACTTTCGATGCGGCTCGCTTTATTATAATATGATGAGACAACTTTGCCCATATCTTTCCGGCTCCGGCTTCCCCAAAATTCCAACTGATTTACACATTTTTAATAAATTGTTAGTTTACCTTTCTATTTAATATGGGGAAAAATGAATCAACAAAGTGTAGTAAATTGTAATGACGATAACCAAAGCAATTGGGAATTTGATAAAATTATTTCGTACAACACCTTATCGAAGATGGTCTCTCATTGACTTGTTTTTTTTTTGCTTTATTATTACTATAGCTGCTGGAAAACCCAACACAAACCGGCCCGACAGAGCATTCACTTCCACAATTGGAAAAAAAAGACATTTCGAAATGTGTAATACTGTTAAGTGAGTGCAATACACTACAGTGTTCTGTTTTGTGACAGGTATAATAATAAAAAGTGAAGTCGTGAAGCTCGGACGGCAGTGAATTTTTTAAAATCTATGAAAAACACGTTAATTTCAAAGTGAATATTCTTTAACTTTTCAGGAATTGCTCTTAGCTTGCTTAATTACTTTAGTTGTTTTGTAGAGATTTTGTAGATTGCGGTTTGATAAACAAGTGACTGTTATATGAGAAGGGGCCACAGCTATCGACCGATTTTGAGCAAGTACCACATTTCGTTCATATATAATATTAAAATTTTTTCTCAAGCTAATCTTTGCACAAAGTTTCGCAAGTCTCTGATACCAGCTTTGGTTATTAAATAACAGGGTTGGGCATGATTCACTAAAAAATAAATGCAATAAGCGTTTCACTTTCATTACTTCTTCACTATCACTACTTCTACACGAATTTCATTGCCACTGAATATTTCGTGATAGTGAAAAAAAATTGCAATATTTAGTGACAGTGAAAATTTTGAATGATAATTAACATTTTTCAGTCGCATAACATAAAAGAAGAAGAAAAGTAAGACTATATGAACGTAGCAGTATAAGAAGATATTTTTCAAATAAACCATAATTTTGAATAGAAGCTTATAATTATATCGCACCAAAAGTAGCAAAATATAATTAATTTTTATTTACTTTTTTTAATAGCAATTTTTAAAAATTACCATTAGTTTTCTTTTGCCTTGTCGATCGATTGATAACAAAGGAAAGAAGTCTTTCCACTGACTCAGAGGAAGGTATTGTATTTTAATAATATTGATAGTACGTATATACTCGTATACATATATAGTTGGCGCGTACACCATTTTTTGGGTGTTTGGCCGAGCTCCTCCTCCTATTTGTGGTGTGCGTCTTGATGTTTTTCCACAAATGGAGGGGCCTACAGTTTTACGCCGACTCCGATCGGCAAATGGTTTTTATGAGGAACTTTTTCATGGCAAGAATACACTCGAAAAAAAGTTTTCCTGCCATTTTGCTGTTTCATGCACATAAGTAGATTCGAACCTATGCACTCGCGAATGGTAGTTACGCACCCACTCCTTCGGATACGGAGGCCGATAGAAGCGGTTTGATAGAAGCTTCAAATTAAAAATTCAAAGATGATAGATTACAGGTTTGGCCAACCGAAGCAAAATTGTGAGAGTAACTTCGGCTGCCATTTCATCGGGAAGTTGGAAGCAGAATTCTGCCTGCTCATTTCACACATATTCACACACTCGCCCAATCAGTCGTTATTCAAACGACAACAAACTAATTGATTTTTCATATATTATCAGCCCAATCTCAGTATTTTCGTAAACAAACCACCGTCACAGCCCCCATATAGTACGTAAGCAAATCAGCTGATTCCTTCAAAATCGCTGAGAGCCGGCTAATCGTTTGATGTTGGTCACTCTCTGCCCACTGTAAATGCTGTTTAAAACCAAACCTGCAAACGGACAGCCTCTATAAAGAAGGTATGCACTACATGAGATTAAAATGATTTACGACGTCAGTTACGAAAATTATTAGTCACTCCTCGTATATTGAGCGTTCTCATCAGCAAGCTTAATTTTTACATTAAGCTGAGAAAAAGTGGTATTTTTAAATTTTACTTAGTAGTTATTGAAATCCATACTATTTCCGCTTTTTCGAAATTCTTGTAAGATTATCTCTTACATCAAGTTTAAGAAATATTACTTTATTAATTATTAAAATATACTTTTCTGGTTTTTGAAAACTACAGCCATGGTTATATAAATAGCACATTAAGACTTTACAAGCAAAGAGTTGAACATGTTTTTAAATAATTATTTTTTATTGGGAAAAAAGCAACATAAATATAAAAAACTTATTTACTTCCACTTTAAAACAAAAAAAGGTCGAAAGGAATTTCAGTTCTGATTTAGTTTACGAAAACGTTGATAACTCACGAAACCTCCTGGACACATAAATAGCACATCCTAAAAAATTCCAAATATAAGCAAAAATAGTAAACAAATAAGATAGTTAAGTAATAGTATTGTTTTACAAGATAAGTATTTTGTACTATATCCATCGTTTTTGATTACTTCTTCAAGCCGTCCCTCCATGCTTGCTACAAGCTTGTGGCATCTTTCCTTGGGAGTCAAGTACCAAGCCTCCTCAACTGCGGAAGCATAAACTCAAACGCAAATAGCTCCATTTTATTCTGGAACACTATATATCCAGATACTGAAATCTGTCCATTTTACCAACCACGCGAACATTCAGCCCAACACCATGCCAGGAAAAAGCTACCCAAACCATGCCCCCAAACCGCCACCGTGTTTAATCGTCTTTTTGTGAACCTAGGATTTAGCGCTTAATTTTTTGGACAACGTACAATAGTTTTCCCATGTGGTCCCATCCTATTTATTTTGGTTTCGTCGGTCCAAAGTACGTTTTTCCAAAACTGAATAGATTTAGAATAGAATAGTCGGTGTTTGATATGTATTTTTGAGAGAAGTGGTTTTTTTCTGCTTATGCGGCCAAACAGCTGGGCTTCGCCTTCCTACAAGCTTTCTGGACACCTGTAGACCAGATTCTTGGTTTATTTCAAGCTTTATTTGCCGTGCCGACTTAAAATGATCTGCTTTGCTCTTGCGTATTATAGCATGTATATTATATACATTGACATCAGTTTTTCGCGCTTTGGTTGTCTTTTCGTTTTTTTGCTTAGATAGCATGAATCTTTCTTAACAGAATTAAGAGCATTATAAAGCATTTTCCGAGAGCACATCATCATTTCAACTATTTCTGCATAGCTTTTTCCGTTTTGACTCATACGGTATGTACGAGCTCTTTTCTCCGGCGTGCAATGTTTTCCACGTCCCATTTTTAGTAATTACTTTAATATTTTATTTAAGAAACAAAAAATTATATTGTACTAAAAATCGCTGAAACAGTATTAAAGTTTTACTCTCCGCTGCACAAAGTAAAATGTGCTATTTTTGTGCCCACTTCAAAACAGCAATAAGCATAAATAAAATAAAACGCAAAAAATTCAATCGAAAAAAAACGGTAAATTCCTCGCATAAATGTAAGCTTAATAACGGTAATAAATGCAATCAAACAAATTTATTTGATCAAAGCAGAGTTCGTACTAAAAACTTAACTCAAAATATAAGGTTCACATTTGTGCTATTTATCTGCCCATGGCTGTATTAAAGATGAAACTGACAATAATTTAAGAGTTTTTAGAAATGGTTGTGATGCTGCGCACATTTCATTCGACTTATTTGAAACTAGTCTAATCTAAGCTTGATCAAAAAAATAGTTCTTTGGTGCAGCAATCAAGCACGCCTCCAATAATCGTGCAAAATTTAACGTGGCATACAATTTGATGTATCTAAAATGTCGATGAGAAATTCAGTTTTCAAGTTTAGTCTCACCTATAGGTAAGTAGTTAGAGTACCAATCTTGCACTCCGCATATAGCACTAAAGCGTCATTTTCAGCTACAGCCAGCCAAAGCTGTTGTTGTAATGGAGAAGATTGATGGGATTTAGGTTGGCGAACTTTCACAGGCTGTCGAGGAAAGGAGCACGCAGTGGCCTTAACCGTCTAGCTACCAAACCCGCGCATTTACAGAGAAAATGTTCAACAGTCTCCTTCTCTGAAAGGTCCCCGCATTGTCTGCAATTGGAGTTAAATGGTAAGCCTAGCTTTCATTCGTGTTGATAATCTAATGACCGGTAAACACAGCTAAGAACTTGGAGAGTGAATCGCGTGGAATCCCCAAGACTTTCTGAGTCCTCCGTTTATACCTACGTATTATTACTATTTTATTGAAGATTTTAATTATTTTCTTTGCGGAATAAATGCAAAACACTGTGCTTAGCTGTTGCTGCTTAATGGACGAGGTGATTCATAGAAATAGCAGATTACCGGTATGAGCGACACATCAACGCATACTCTCCGAATTTATTTTAATACTCAGCTGATGTGTACATCATACTCATACATACATACATACATACATACATACGGTATAACTTTGTAGCACGTACGCCATCACTTTGGTGAGTTTAATTCTTCACAGACGTACAAACAATGACAACGATTGAAAAATATATTAAAAGTGGGCTTTTTCTTGGGAATTAGCATGCAAAACAGGTGCAGTCAAATCGATTTTAATAGTCGTTTATCTGACAATATCGAAGAACAAATAGGAACTCAGGTACACATAAATACATGCATACAATCAGACAGCTGCAGAGACGGGCCTAATAAGTCTGTATGTAAATAGAAATAGGTAATAAAACAGGTGGACAGAAATGATTATTCGACACCACAATCCATGCGAATTAATGGTAGCCAGTTGAAGAAAATAAGAAACGGAATAATATTTCAAGAAAGTAAAAAACCTGCATACGTCAGCGCCCAACTACTAAATTCGTCATCCATATGAGTATTACTGTTTATGCAAACGGGAGGCATTGTGTATACCATAAATGCGTGCGAATGTAAAAGTTTTTCTTTACTCTACTGTATCACAAAATCGTTACTTTATCTGATGCTCCTTTCATCCTAAATTCGGAAATTTTCCAATTATGTTACAATTTTCATTGATCAACAAAAAAAATTTCTACGAATATACATTTCAGCAACATTGTCCTTTTTCTACCGCCCTGCATTTGTATTCTTTACTGTATTTTATTACTTTTTATTCACCGCGTCAAACTCGAACCCACGCATTCGAAAGGAAGCCACAAGTTGCCAATCTGTCTGCCCGATTTGTGGTCACCTACTGTGTGATGTTCGCGGCGTTGGCGGTTTTGCCGGCAAAAAAGCTTTTCTGTCTCTATGCTCTCCTTCAGATACTCGTCATTTGTTGGTCATGCTGATTGATTGTGGCGCGCACGCGCCCTAAACTGAATTACATATTTTTTACGACTTTCGTCGTAGTAAATCTTAAGTGATGACAGAATCACTGTATAAAAATAAATTTATATGAGTATATGGATGCGCAAATACAACAAAATATTGTTTTGCAGTTGGTAGATGTCATAACACAAAGAGGGCTGGAGACGATGTCTTTCCTGCGCAAAGCACAAAAATATTTGTGGATGTACATACATATGCCTGTATGTGAAAGATCGTTCGATTCGATTTATTGAAAATGAAAATATGTGAAATTTCTGTACCAACGAAATCTAAAACCCTGCCTTAAACCGAAAAAAAACACTAAAGATATATGTATTTGTCTGAGGTATTCGGTTAGAAAATACTCAGTTAAAAATATAAATATTGATACAGTTATATATGTAGTACATGGGCTGAAAAGTCCCGAGCCTAACAAAGAAAGCACTTTTTTTTGTTCAAAATTCGCTTTATTTATCAACGTAATTTCCATAAAGAACAAAGCAATCATTCCAGCGCCACTCTAACATTTCAATACCACTTGTGTAGAACGATTTATCTTTTGCCTCAAAATAGGCCTCAGTTTCAGCGATAACCTCTTCATTCGAGCGAAGGTATGCGAACAGCCTCTAGTCGCTTAGAGCCAAATCTGGCGAATAAGGTGGATGTGGAAGCAATTCGAAATTTAATTCATGTAAAGTGTGGTTAAATTTCAAGAGCCGGTGTTGATTTTGAATAAAATACAATGTTTTTAGAAAATTATTGTCATTTCTCTTTATTATGATAATATTGGTATGGCTGAATTACGTATGGAACAAAATATCGGCCAAATGGCCGCCGCGGCCTTGGCGGCACACCTCCATCCGATGGTCCAAATTTTCGATGACGCTGAGGCATAATTGAGGTTCTATGCCATTAATGTGCCGAATTATGTCATCCTTTAGCTTTTGAATTGTTGCTGGCTTATCTGTACGTCTTTTCTTTCAAATAACCCCAAAGAAAGAAGTCCAACGGTGTCAAATCACATAATCTTGGCGGCCAATTGACCTCGCCGCGACGTGAGATTATTCGGCCATCAAATTTTTCGCGCAAAAGAGCCATTGTTTCGTTAGCTGTGTGACAAGTGGCACCATCCTGTTGAAACCACATATCGTCCACATCCATATCTTCCAATTCGGGCCATAAAAAGTTCGTTATCATCTCACGATAGCGAGCAGTATTCACAGTAACCGCCTGACCGGCCTCATTTTGGAAAAAATACAGCCCAATGATGCCGCCGGCCCATAAACCGCACCAAACAGTCACTCTTTGAGGGTGCATTGGTTTTTCGGCAATCACTCTTGGATTATCATTCGCCCAAATGCGGTAATTCTGTTTATTGACGAATCCACTGAGGTGAAAATGTGCCTCATCACTGAAGATGATTTTTTTCGAAAATTGGTCATTTACTGTTGCCATTTCCTGCCACCAGTCTGACTATTGACGACACTTCAAATGGTCAAGAGGCTTTAGTTCTTGAGTCAACGACGAGCGTGAGAGGTTGGGCACGACGCGGAGTTGAGGTGGACGGCTCTTCAACCACACTATCGCGAACAGCAGCAATATTTTCTGCAGTACGAGCATGCACTGATGTTTTCACATCTCCTGCAGACCCGGTTTGCTCAAACTTTTGCACAATTTTTCCGATTGCACGGACATTTGGACGATTAAGTTGGCCGAAAAAGTAACGAAATGCGCGATATGAATTTTAATTTGAACGCCCGTTTTTATAATAAGCCTGAATAACTTTAACGCGTTGCTCGATTGTGTATCTTTCCATGGTTCAAATTGAATTAGTCTGAAATTGAAAAATGTTAAATGAAATGCAAAAAACAACTTGAAGTTTAGGTTTGGTTCACACTCAATATCGGCCCTTAAAATTTAACCACCCTTTTGTTTTGCCATTGTTTTGATTGACTTATTTTCTTTGCCACATACGGAGGTTTCTTTGCAATGTCGGCCTTCAAACGCTCTAATAACACTACATTATATTCACTATTGAAGTTATTTCCCTTCTCAAGATAGTCGATGAATACAGGGTTGGCCATATTAAGCTGACCCATGTGATTATTAAAAAAATATGGAAAAAGAAACATTTTTTTGTGTTTCATTGTGAAAAACATTTAATTTAGTTCAAGGAGATTCGTTTACATCACTTTTTGAATATGATATCGCGCAAGTGGTCGCCCTTAGCTCGTATAGCGTAATGTGCCCGTTTTTCGGCGTTTTCCATAGTTTTGGCCAGCGTCTCGGCCGATATGGTGGCTATTTTCCGTCGGATATTGGCCTTAAGTGCGCCTAGTGTCTTTGGCTTGTTGACGTAAACCTTAGATTTCAAATAGCCCCAAAGAAAAAAGTCCGGTGGCGTCAAATCCGGTGATCGTGGCGGCCAGTCAAAATCGCCGCTTTTTGATATCAAACGGCCAGGGAACAAAGTCTTCAATAAGTTGACGGTGGCTCGTGCTGTGTGTGGTGGTGCGCCATCTTGCTGAAACCAGAAGTGCTCCATACCATTTTCACGAACAATCGGCATCACAAAATCGGTTATCATGGCCCGATAACGCTCTTGATTGACGGTCAATGGTTGGTGTTGACCATTTTCAAAGAAGAACGGCCCAATGACCATATCAGCGCAAATGCCACACCAGACTGTAACTTTTTGGTCGTGGAGAGGTACCTCTTCAATAATTTGAGGGTTTTCAGTGGCGTAGAAACGGCAATTTTGCTTATTTACGGTTCCGTTCAAGGAGAAATGGGCCTCATCACTCATAATGATTTGATGCCAAAAATCCTCATCAGTTTGGGCCATTCGGACGACAAAATTGGCATATTCCAAGCGACGAGGCTTATCGGCCGGCAACAGTTGTTGATTTAGTTGTATTTTGTACGGGAATATCCCCAAATCCAAACGAATGATACGTCGTAGAGTGGTCCGAGGGATGTCCAACTGAGCAGAACGACGATTACCTGACGTTCGCGGCGATGACTCGATACTGGCTCGTACGGCCGCGATATTTTCGTTAGATCGTCTTGGCCGCTTTTTATTTGGACGTCGGGTATTAGCCACAGTGCCGGAAGACAAAAATCTTTTGTGCATTTGCTTGATTGCGTTCTTTGACGGCGCACTTTTCACTTTATTTTTTTTTTCTCCACGCACGTTGCGTTTTTACAATCGAGAAGGAATTTTGAATGTACAGTTGAACAATTTCAGCGCGTTCTATTGGGGTGTACTGTTTCATGGTATAAATCTCCTTCGACTGACGCTTCCAACGCGGTATGTCATTAGCTGATCTGAAATTACAGTAAAAAGTTATAGGGTTACTCAATGGGTCAGTTTAATATGGCCAACCCTGTATTACCTCACGCACATCCCAAAATACCAGGCCATAACTTTTCTAGCCGATTGTTGGGCCTTTGGCGCTTTGGACGAGGTTCAGCAGTTGCTGTCCACTCAGATGATGATCGTTTTGATTCGGAAGTGAAGGGATGGATCTCATCCATTGTCACATATCGACGTGAGAATTCTGGTTTATTACATTATTATTATTACTGCTCTGGTTTTTGGTCAACAGTGAGCAAACGAGGCACCCGCTTTGAACAGAACTTTCTCATAGTCAAATGCCCATGCAATATAAAACCAAAACCTTCTTTTGATATCTTTACGATGTCAGCTAACTCACGCAATTTCACTTTTCGATCACTCAAAGTGATTTTGTGAATTTTTTTCTGGTTTTACCGCCTCATTTGAACGTCCACTGCGTTGTGTATCATTTGAGTCTCTACAACTCGAAGTCAGCAAACACCATTGTTTTATTGTTGTTTCTGATGGAGCGGAGCCACTAACCCACCATTGCTTTGCTTGATCGGTAATTTTTCCCATGAAGAGGCAATGTAAAATTGAAACACGAAATTCTTTTTGATCCATTGTTTTGAAAATAACAACAGTGGCATCACTCTCAGCACAATAACTCACGAACTAATGAATAAAATATCATGCAATTTGAACGGCTGTCTTTTTAAGACAGGTAAGACACTAGGTAAGTAGTGCCATCAATGTGTTAGACCCGGGACTTTTCAGCCCAAGTGTTAAGTAGCTGTTGCCAGAGCGGAATGAGCTGTTGCGTGCATACCATTCGGTAGTGTCCGGGTTCGAAACATGACAAAAAAGAAACACCAATAATAGAAATATGAAGCAGTAAGTTATAGAAGAAGTTGTTTCTAACGGTGGTCTCTCCTCAGCAGGCAATATCAATCCTCCGAGTGTATTTTTGGCATGAAAAGCTGCTCATAAAAACCATCTGCCACTCGAGAAGTGCTCGGTAAAATACGCAATAAAGGGTGTAAGCGCTAATTATTTATATGCGAGTATGTATTTGTAAGTAAATATTGAGCCTTTGGTATACAATTAACGATTTATTAATACCAAATATAGAACGTAAGTTAGGGGAATGAAATGGAGACCAAATTATGAGTGAATGAAAATGAAAGTCTGTGTTGACAGTAAAGAGGTCACTGTCTAAGGGTACTAGGCACTGGACCTTTTCAAAATTACAGGAATTTAATGAACTGCGAATATTTCAATAGCCTATTGGTGGCCGCTGTAGCCGGTTGGTGCGTGACTACCATTCGGAATTCACAGAGAGATCGTCGGTTCGAATCACGAATTGAAACACCAAATTAAGAAAAACATTTTTCTAATAGCAGTCGCCCCTGAAACTGTCTCCATTTGTGGAACAACATCAAAACGCATTTGTGGAACAACATTACAAAAGTATGGAAACATAAGGTTGAGAGGATTTCGGCAGCGTCACCAAATTTTGTTTATCACTCTAAAAATCTTTCATGGACATTCTGATATTAAGAACCATTTTTTTCAAATATTTATACGTTGTTGTTGCTGATATCTATGATGAAACAAAAAGAGTATCTTAGGTGGGTATAACTCTGGGTTAGCTGATTTAACTACTCGTATATGAAAACGATTTTGGAGCTCAAATGGATATAGAAATGATTAGAGTTAGGGCATAACATAAAATCATACCAAAATTGGATGCCAAATAACCAAGTTGTAATGAAAAATCGTTCTGGTAAGTATAAAAAAAAATGTTTTTATAGCGCCGCAATCCTCTCTATATAAGCTTCAAATACAGGGATGTACTTTTACAACTTTTTTCCGACAGACTCCAGTATAGGTGCCTTCATAAAATTAAACTAATATTCCAATTTATTTTTCATTGCCTTATGTAAGAAGAAATTTTGTCTTGTCCTCCCTCATCCACATGCATATTCATCTCGCTGTTTTATTAATAATGTCGTTAACTTTTAATATTTTTATTGAACTTAGAATTCATATTTCTTTATGGAAGTTTACTTTTTATGTCAATTATTTCCCAAATTGGTTTTTTATTTTTGTATATTTTTTATTCTGATTTACTCCTCATTTTTTATTCTGAGTTACTCATCATCATTAATATTCAAAATCAAGCAAATAATACTTTTTGAAAAGCGCGTTTGCTAATTTACTACTCCGCTTTACATACTGACCCAATATAGTATATGCTTTAACCTACGCCAGTTAAAAAGTGGTAATCCCGACCTATTCTTTGCTTGAGACTGTTCCGCTTCAAATGCTTCGTATGTATGCATGCACGAGTATTTTATTTTATTATTCAAGTTACTTGATTGACTCCGGAAATGCTTTCGGCACAGTGTAGAGACAACCGTCAATAATCAGAAGCAATCGAAGCGCCACCGACACCTCCACCGAAATTCGCCACACAAAATTAACAAGTCAATAAATAAATTTGTTTAAAAAGCGTAAAAACAACAGCAACTTAACTAAAAACCCACCTTCGTGCACTCTTTATCAATCGCTGCTACCCGGATACTTTGTTGTTGGCAGGTCAGTCGGCATTTATCGTTGAATAACTTGTAATACAAAAACAATAAGAACAGCTACATTGAGTTGATAAAAGAATCAATGCAATATTTATATCATACTTATGTATGTATGTACCCAAATACGATTGGAAATGGAAGAGCCCATTGTTGTTAGAATTATCATAATATATTTGTTTACAAACGTAAAAGGCTGTTGCTGGTCTTGGCTGTGCGCCTGGCCGTCAATGTTGACTTAGTCAACAAAGCACTGCGCCAAGTTAAGACGTACAAAAAAACATCTAACATCGATAAACAATAAAGAAGAACAGTGACGCTAAAAATATAAGCACAATAGGATTTGCTATACCATCAGCCCTAATATGCACTACGAACGAACTCGCGTCGTGATCGGACTCCCACGATGAATTCGGAAAAAAAAGTTATAGGAATTCTAACGTTTTCGTAGTTAAAGTGGTTGGCAAACTTGCGAGTTTAGAAAATTTTTACCTCGATGTCATTTTAGTAACGACATTTTTTAAATTGAATCAAGTGAACGAATTAAGGCGGAGTACCGTTTAATGAATTTGCTGACGAAGTGATAGTTTTGCGTTAACTTCTACATTGTATGTTCTAATAATATAAAATTGGCGCTGCTTATAATAAAGGAAAAAGCTAACATTCTGAACAAATTAAATGCGGGAATTTCCATTAGCTATATTAGAAATCGTATTAAAAAAACATTACAGTCCATAAAGAAGTTTGTTACGTGGTCTGAATCGCATCCAGGTAAAAGGAAATTTCTTAAGATTTCTGAGTTTCCAAAAATGGAAAAGGCGTTGTTCAATTGGTTTGCGGATCAAAAGGCCAAAAATATGCCAAAAGAGTGTGCAAAATCTTTCAGATCTTTCTTATTGATAATGTTCCATGTCATCCCAAAGAGGGCGAGTTAAAGAGTTTAAGATTTTGTTTTTATTAATTTGTAATACCAAAATGATTTCCATGGTGCTATTTTATTTACCATAACTGTACTTGCACATACAAAAATATGTACATATGTCGATAATTTGTTCTGAATGATCATCAGTGTTTCAATTTTTTATGGCCAAATTGTGTGAACTTTATGATCGGTCAGGTATTTTAAGTTGAACAATTGAAAAAAAGAAACAATTTGTATTTGATGATATAAAAATCTACGATTAAGAATATGGATGTATTATAACATGTTCATATGCATATACGAGGGCGGTTCAATAAGTAACCGTGTTTGATGAAAGAGGGCGTTCCTCAGGAAAGTTGGTCTTAGCATCGTGTGCTGCCATCTATCAAACGACGGCAAAACAAATTTCAGAGTGATTGATAGGTTAGTTTAGATTTGGGAGATATTCGAGTAAGACGTGTTTTATGATTTTCGCTAAGATGAAAAAGAGCAGTATCGTTCGGTAATTCCCTTCTTGTTTTTGGGTGGAAAAAAATACGAGGAGATAAAAACGAAGTTGGATGCTGTCAATGCGGATGATATGCCATTATGACCACAGTTAGATATTGGTTTAACGAGTTTCAACGTGGGCGAACATCCGTTTTTGACGAGGAGCGAGCAGGACGCCCGGCAGACGTAGTTACCGAGGAAATCATTCAAAAAGTGCACGACATGATTCTCGCTGATCGACAAACGAAAGTGCGCGAAGTAACAAAGGCCAAAGGTACGTCGACCAGATCGGCAATTAATATTTTACATGATAAATGGGCGATGAAAAAATTGTCAGCCCGATGGATGCCGCGATTGCTCACGGTGGACAACAAGCGGATACGGTTGTTAACTTCGAAGCAGTGTTTGGAGCAATTTAAGCGAGATCCGAAGGAAATTTTGCGTCGAGTTGTCACCGTTGATGAAACCTGGATTCATCGTTATACACCAGAGACTAAGCAAGAATCAAACCAATGGATTTCTCCCAGTGAATTTGCTCCAAAGAAGGCGAAGACAGTCCCGAAGGCGAAAACAGTCCCGAAAACGAAGACAGTCCCATCGGATTTTTTAGTAAAAGGAAGAACGATCACTGGACAATAGTACAGTGAGTTATTGGACCGCTTTCACGAAAAATTGAAGAAGACACGGCCGTATTTGGCGAAAAAGATAGGTGCTATTTCACCACGATACAGCACCAGCCCATTGATTCGGAGTTGTCGCAGTCAAACTGCATGAATAGCGTTATGAATTGCTTCCGCACCTTCTTTATTCTCCCGATTTCGCTCCCTGGAACTTTTTCTTGTTCCCTTATAGGAAGTCAACGCCGAGACAGAGGCGAATTTTGAAGAACTCAACCACCCATATTTTTTGCAGGTGTTAAAAAATGGTCGGAGCGTTGGGAGAAGTGTATCTTTCTAAGGGGGACTGTGTTGAAAAATTCAAAAAATGGTATCTTCATTTCTAACACGGGAACTTATTGAACCCGCTCGTATGTACATATGCGGGGAAAATACATACCCAGTCGGAAATTTCGTCATGTAGGACAGTATTCGGCCGCCGTAGTCAAATGAGTTGGTGCGTGATTGCCATTCGAATCTCCGTGCATGAAACACCAAAATGATAGAAACGTTTTTTTCTAATAGCGGTCTCCCCTCGGTACCTTCATTTGTGGAACAATATCACGCCACACATCACAAATAGGAAAAGGGTACTCTACCAAATACCCAAAAGAGGGGTTAAGCGTGTAAATTGGTTAAAGAAGAGATACAATTTAAACACATTCAATATCACTAAGGATCCCATGTTGCTTGCGAAATACCCCTTTAATTTATTGCCTTAAAATATCCCGTAATACCGAAATTGAGAATGGTCTCTAATTTCAACATCCCTAATACGTGCATGTACATATGTATGGTGTATGTATATTTATTAGCAATTTTTACGCATATTTATTAACTCTAACTGTGTTTTTACGAGTATAATGTGGGGAAATAAAAATCCCACGGTGCGCTTTGCATTCGTCACGTTGAGAATATTAGTTCGTCACATCACATGATTACGAACGCACTCGTACGAGTATTGCATTTAGTGCAGTGACGAAATTAACTCGACTTCTGAGTTTAATTTAAATTTGATTATTCATTGCAATAAATACGGGCGAATCGTTTGCGAATCAGTTCAACGTAAAAGTTGAAGTCTGAGGAAAATTTTCATTTTTATAAGCGTAGCGATCGAGCTCTTAATTAAATCTGGGTAAATTTTCAAGCTGGCACAACTACCAAGCGAATGTACTTTTAAGTGGGTGGAGTAAAATGCTTGTAGAAAAACTTGTGAAGAACTGCGAACATCGCTTTTCTAAGAAAAGTTTTGCATTAGTATGAAAAATTTATATGCAGTTTTATTTAATATTCCGCAAAAAAAAAATGAATAACGACCTTTTTTCCTTTTAAAAAATATGATGTCCCCCAATTTGGGTCGAACAAAAAATCCCACTTTGACCCATTTAGAGTGATCCAATCGTGTCCAAATGTATGACCGACCCCCACTAACTTTGGACGGCCGATCCACCCACGCCAGTGGCACACCCCCTGGAACTCCCCTTGGGGGTTCCCCATACAATCATTTCAAAATATCACCATTTTTGGCCTTTACATGAGAAAAGAAACTAAAAAGTTCGACCCGAATTGGGGGACTTCAGAATTCCATTTAGAGGTATGGTTCCTTCGGCCAAGTTTCTTATTTTGATCCCTAGAATATGATTTTCACAGAGCAATGGGCGATTTTTTTGCCTCCCCACAAATCGACCCGGCCTAGTGCACATAGTCCTTGGATATGTGCGTATATCCTTACAATCCCTGACCTGGATGTGAACATTCCCATCTCACTCATTCCAGAAAACCTCAATAGGGTTCAGATTAGGTGACTGAGAGGTGGTCATTCCATTGCTTTATATAATCTTTGAACCCTAAATACTTCTTGCAATTTTTTGTTATGTGGATAAAAATCAATCCACTGTTCTTAACTGTACCATCCTATACGAAATATTTCACTATATAGTCAATCCACGGTGCAGCCAATCAGCTTAAGCTGCTTCCCAATTGTTATTTTTTTTTTGTGCCAACTTTATGTAGAGCTTTAAAATTTTCAAATTTTAAATTGGAATTTTATATATTTTTGGCATATTTTTAATTTACAACCAATATCTATGAAAAGTAAAATTATTTCTTAAAATATTAAGAGTTTTACCCTTCAATCGTTGGCGCTTTGCAGAAAATTACATTTACATCATTTACATTTAGTGAGAATATTAACACTAAAGAGTAAAAGGGTCCACTGAGCGATTCAAAAAATAAACATTTTTTTGGATTTTTTCCAGCGTTACAATGAAATAAATAAAAATTCTGAAAAAGACCCTGAATTGAAATTTGAAAAATATCAACCAAGAAGCACAGAGATGGCTAACTTCTAAAACACTCGGGCTAAAAAGCTCATTGTAAAAGGGTAGATAGTCAAGGAGGAAAGGAGAGAAGTAAAAGAAAGAAAGAGATAAGATAGAATAGAGATAGAGGCAGAGATAGCTAATTCTGTGAGAATTTTTCAGATTCTTTGGAAATCTGAAAATATCCTCCAGTTTGATAGAACAAATTTTACTCATTCTCATGACATCGAAACCGAAAATTCGTAACCTTGCTCTAGCAAACGCAGGACACTCACAGAGAAAATGGTCAATCCTATCCGGCTTTTCTAAGCACGGCAGGCATCAACCGAACGTCTTTTCTTCCATTTTTTGGAGGAAAGTTCGACAGTTTTCGGTTCATGCTTGTCACAAAACACTTTGCAGTTCTGCACTGTTCTAGACTGGATCATCGCTACTTATGTAAGTTGTATACATCAACATCATCGCTGATCCAATTCATGATGTATGTAGAACTAATTCCGATGATTGTCTCTGGTCTTTGTGTGCTAACCGCTGATTCGCAGTTGACCAATTCATCGGCAACTTTGAACACGACAATGTCCTGGAGCCTGCATATATGTACAAGCTTATTCTGTCTTGCAACAGAATCAAGTTTCTTCTAACATTCTTGAACAAAATTTGAAGTTTGCTTCGCGCTCTCCAGGGCTTTCAGTGCAGCCTTATTGTCACTAAAGACTCCAATCTACTTTCCGCTCCATCTCTTCTCAATTATCCATTTTGCTACTTTCAGAACGGCAAAAATTTCCGTTTGGAAAACAGTCGCCATTCCTCCCATGGCTAATGATACCATCCCAGTCGCGAACCGATTTCATTCTGAAAAGAAAATATCTGTCAAGCCTCTCTGAATGCACTCTGAAATACTCACGTAATTTAAATTTAACATCAAATGCAATGAAAACTCGCAAAAACCGATATAAATCCAAGTTTCAAACTTTGTGCAAATGAAAAAAATTCAAAACAATTTCATCAGAATGTCTACCTTTTTAATAAGAATTTTTAGGGAGTTTCAAGTGTGCAGTTGTATAGTATTTTAATTTTTGTATAGTATTTTAAATTACGTTGATTTTTGAAAATTTTGTTTTTAGTTTGCGGTCTTGTGCATTTCCTTACTATTACGAATGTTCAACTATTTTTTATATGGAAGTAAAACACACCCTTTGTTGCATTGCGATAATTTTGTGTGAAAGCGCTTTTGTTTTCTTATAACGATGGCTTATTCATACGATTGATCCAAATAAAATAAGCCAAAGGTTGAGAAACTATGAAAAATAAGAATAGATATTGGGTAGTGAAGATAGGTTTGATCACTCGGATGATGCTAATGTAGCTGATTCCAAATACGAGTATGCTATGTACTTGAATGATTCTGAAAATTCAGATAATAAGCAGGAAAAATTAGGTGATGTGGAAAGTAATACGCAAACAGACTAGCAGCAATGGAGCGCGCAAGGGTCAAAATAAAATTTCCATTACTCAAAATAATTTCTTGTTTTTTTATTTAATAAACAAATGGCACTGGACTGGAACCCGCAAGGGAACAGAGGTCGCGGTTGGCCAAAAAAAACTTGGAGAAGGTCGATGTTGCGCGAGCTAGCAGATGCCGACATTACTCGTATATGGATCAGCGCGAACATAACTGTTAACGATGGACGAAATTTGTCGAGGCTACCGAGCGGAGTGGACAAAGAAGAAAAAAAAAATTATTCAAAGCCTAATTTGGTTGATTAATTTTGCGACACCTTATATTTTATATATCTGTACACATATATACATACATATATTATATTTTTTTTACTATTTCACAATAATAAAAGGCAAATGAGTGAAAATCCTCGACTTGAAAAATTTTATTATATTTAAACGAATGTAATTAGCAATAAACGGAATACTTAAGGTGTCACAGATACAAACTTACGGACGATACCTCATATTTAACCTAAATCAATTTTTATTAGGCACTGTCAGTGAAAACGTGGTTTATAAAAACTTAATGTTTGCAGCTTTTTGCATATCTTAAGAAATGTGTGGTATGAGTGCTTTTATTTAAATCGAAGGCTATTTTTACCTCTAAATTTTTACTGAAATTGCCTGGAAGCACCTTTAAAGTTATTCTTCATTCATAAACACACACATATACATACATGCATATACTTACACACTCACAATTGCTTCATTGTGCGAACGCACGATATATTATAGCAATTCTTATGGTTTTTCTCGCAATACATCCTTACGTAGGTGTGTGTGTGTGTGTGTATAGTCAGTCTCAAAATTTTAGTATAGCAAAAAACCTCAGAAACCATTTTTCAATTTGAAAAGTGTCCGGAAACCACAAGTTCTACTCGCTTAACTATCTGCTATTTATCGGTAGCATAACTGCTGTGACTGAAGTGAGTTGCTTGTAGTTCTATACTCTAACGGGTTAATTGCCATTCCACTGCGTGCTTATAGATACCCTTACATCCCAACGGTAACAATTATGCTTAGGACTCTATTCACACACTTGCACACAAACGTCAAGAAAAAGTCATTCCGCCACACTTTGTTGATCACAATTGTACCCTTTTCAACTGGCACTCGTAGCATTTATATGGTACTAAGCCAAGGTAACTACATACACAAAAGTGGCGGGGCAAGTGGTTAGCGTTGAATTGTGGCAGGTTGTTAGGGCAAGTAAAGCCTACAATTTGATTATCGCAATGTGAATTGTGGCATTTGTTGCATGTCCTAAGACTCAACTGGTATGCCTGATGCCAGTTTCCTTTGCGATTCACCACTCTTGCTGCTGGACTAACGGTGTCCACACTCGTCGACAAGACATTCGCACAAACACACACACACACTTACTTACGCCTATTTGCTTATGCATTTGTCAACAACATGCATTTTAATGGCCAATTTCTCACGTTAAATGGTGTCCATTCTTCTGGTCCACACAACAAGTGCACCTAAGGACTTCGACAAAGTGTAGCAAGTGTTTTGAATTTTTTGAACATTTTTCCCATATGCACATACATACATACATATGCAATAATATACTTGCATGAGTACTCGTGGGCTTGTCGGTAGTTTGTGCGAAATGTGCGTGTAATTTTTCTGCGCACATCTTGACTGTAAAATTTGAAAAACGACTAGAAATTGTCTCGTTGGCCTACAATTACGCAATGGAGAAGGCTGTGTTGCTATGAGTGCGGCACAGTATTTTGAATGTAGTCAATAAATTGTTTATATATAAATGTATTTTTTTAAATAAAATAGTGTCTGGTTTCAGCAATAAGTTTTGAAAATATCAGGCTTCAAAAATTTGAAGTCGTACAATTTCAGTGCGAAACTTTGCTATTCTAAATTTTAACGCTCTGATAAATTTTGTAGGAAGATTTTTTTTTATTTCCGTTCCACATTATTCATTCACTATCATCACTATCTATCACATCACTAAATATTAGTTTTAACAGTTTTATGAGATAACACACGGGCTGAAAAGTGTCGGGCCTAACAAAAATACACTTTTTTGTTTTGTTCAAAATTGACTTTATTTATCAACCTAATTTCCATCGAGAACAACGCAATCATTCCAGCGCCCCTCTAACATTTCAATACCACTTTTGTTGAACGATTTATCTTTTGTCCCAAAATAGGCCTCAGTTTCCGCGATAACCTCTTCATTCGAGCGTAACTTCTTACCGGTCTGCGAACAGCCAGTAGTCGCTGGGAGTCAAATCTGGCTAATGCGGTAGATGTGGAAGCAATTCGAAATTCAATTCATGTAGTTGTGCCATTGCTTTTCTTGACTTGTGACTGACTTGTTTTTGGTCAAGAGTGAGCGGCACGCACTTTGAACAGAGATTTCCCATAGTCAAATGCTCATACAATATGAAGCCAAAACCTTATTTTGACATCTGCCGCACGCAACTCCACTTTTCGATCATTCAAAACGATTTTGTGAATTTATTTAATGTTTTCTGGTATTACCGCCTCATTTAGACGTCCACTACGTTGTGCATCATCGGGGCCTCTACGACCAGCACTAGTTTGAAGTCAGCAATCCATCGATTTATTGTTATTTTTGAAGGAGCGGAGTCCCCACTAGCACTTTCCAAGCCATTTCTTTGCTTGAACGATATTTTCCCCATCAAGAGGCAGAGTAAAATTCAAACACGAAATTTTTTTTTATCCATTGTATTGAAAATAACAACAGTGGCATCACTCTCAGCAGAATAACTCACGAACTAATGAATAGAATATCATTAAATTTGAACATCTGCCTTTTTAAGATTAGTACTAACTGAAAAAGAAGTGAATCGAATAAAACTAGTGCATTCTATGTGTTAGGCCCAACTCTTTTCAGCCCATGTGTTATAACCGCACACGCTAGTGGTAAAACTTGCCCAATAACTTTTTTGTTGCTTTCACATGCAAAGTTTTCGCCAAGTGAGCAGAGCCCAGAGATAGCGAGCAAAGAAGTAGCGAACCGAAGGCGCCTAATGTCAATAGAAATCTATAACTTTTTGCTTTCTCTTTAGTAATTTATAGGTACCATGTAAAAACAAAAACCGTTCATCTTTTGAGACCAAGAAAGAACCAAGACACATTTGGAGCCTTGAGTTGAAATTAATATGAATTAGGATGCAATGAATAAATAAAGTGAAAATCAAACGAATCCAGATCTGGTGAATACGGAAGGTGCGATAAGGCTTCCCATTATTCTTTTCCTTGATTGATGCGACAAACGCTTAATCGATTTTGGCCGAATTTAACAAATCGCCTCAGTCGTTTCTTTCTCGTGCCAACTGGCGCAAGTTGGGCATACTAAGTGAAGCCAAGGCATTCTCCACTTGATATTTCTAACGCAAAGGAAAAGAAGGCTTCCACCAGCAGTTACCGCATCTAATACTTTCTGAGTCGGAGCGGAACGAAGTCGCTGGATCTTTATTCGCCGTATTATGTCTATGTCATCGTAAAGTTTATACAACTCATCGTTCCATCGCTTACGATACTCACCGTGCCCAATGTGCAAAGGTTCAAAAATCTTCCGCGGAATCTTTCTCTCAAACACTCCACAGCAAGCCTGATCGAACGTAGCAAACTTCTGCGCCAAGCGATAGGACTGGAATGATGAGAGCCTTAAAAGTATTCGTTTTGTTTTTCGAGAGAGAGAGAGAGAGAGAGAGCTTTACTACTCAATGGACTACTTAGTCTAAAGTTGCACTTGTTGGCAAAAGAGATGCTCCGTTGGTTTCCCAGGCTGGCATTATTTTCGGTGTTAATGCTGGTTCCTAAATAAATGAAGTTTTTACAACCTCGAAATAATAACTGTCAACAATGACGTGGGTGCCGATACGCGAGTGCGCCGACTGTTTGTTTGATGACAGGAGGTACTTCGTTTTGTCCTCGTTCACCACAGGACTCACTCGCTTTGCTTCTTTATCCAGTTCCGAACAGGCAGAGCTAACAGCGTGGTTGTAATAGTTTATTAATAAAAACTGTTTCTTCAACTAACACAACCTCCACAAGCATTACAGCAGTTTGGAAAATTAGATTAATAATTTATTTCTGTAAAATGTGTGGTTTTTTTGAATATGTGTTAGCTGTGGTAGGAGTGGAAAATTATCCAAAAATGTGGTAGTATATCTACCCCAGTTGTAGTACAGTGCAACATTGTCCCAAAGCAATTACGAGTATAACCCTGAATCTGGATTCATTTCGTTGATAAATTTACTGATTTAAAAAAATCGCTCTTATAACAGTATCACTGAGATCAGATTTTTGGGGTGTCGGACAAGTCCAGGAAGACCATTGTACTACACCCGGATAGAGTGCACTTGAAGGAATAGAGAGACTGGACGGATAAAGTATGAATGGTAAGTAATTGGTTTGAGGTCACTCTTCCGCCATTCTTTTGGATTCATTGATGAATTTTAAGAGATCCGGAAGAGGAAGAGATGAAGTTTATCCATACTCAGTACATCGCACCCCAACAGCCTAAGTCTGATTCTAGAAAACGCCGGGTAGCTTCAGAGAAAATACTCTGCAGTGTCCTCTTCTTACGACAGAACAAGCACATTGGGTCGCCAATGATTCTCATGGTAGTCATATGCCTACCACAGGCGTTGTGCCTGAGATTACACCCACGAGTACTCTCAGGTCTTTCCTACTAAGTTTTAGGAGAAAGGTCGCTAACTTCGTCTTTAGTTCTTTCACAAAGCGGTTAGCTACTCTGCAGGAGCCCAACTCAGCACAACGGCTTCTATGGGTAGGCCTCATGAAGACGTCAGTCCCTAGTTGAATCAATGCAGAATTGACACCCAGAAAGGCATCAGGGCTCAGTGGTATGCTTGCAGAGCCTTCATTACATAATTTATCAGCTTACTCGTTCCCTGTAATACCACAATGCCTAGGCATCCAAATAAGATAAACTTTATTGTGTTTTGCAACACTGTTCAGTTTTGTCTTACATTCACAGACTAATTTCGAAGAGCAGCGTGGGTTAGCAAGAGCACTTAATGCCGTTTGACTGGCACTACAAATTCCAATACTCTGTGCCACTTTTTCTCAATTGGCCAGTTTGTTGCATTCAAGACGGCATTGACTTCCGTCAAGAATACCGTAGCCATCTGTTCTGTAGCGTAGAAGTACTTAGTGTCTTAGGCTAAGTACCATCCAGATCTGCTACGATCACTAGTTTTCGATCCGTCGGTGTAGTAAGTGTGCTGAAATCCCGTTAATAGGTTCTCTATACTTAACCATTGATCTCTATGTGGGATCAAAGCATCATACTTTCTACCGAAGCTAACGTAAGGCACCCGCTTGTCCGCTGGATTCGAGAACAGTGTGCACCGCTTCGACAACTGGTGGCATATCTGACAGTGGCCAGGGTTTCTTTCATTTCCCCAGACGCCGTTTAACTTGAGCCTGTACGCCGCCTTCCCCGCCACTTTACTAACCAAACTGTTCTCATTGCACTTTAATACTTTTACGTTCAAAGAATAGCAACTACCCTACTTAAAAAATTGCATTTATTTCAACAGAGTTTTTGCCTCTTTGTGAACACTGCCCAATATTTAGTGACTTGGCAATGGTCATTTGATGTGGTTGTTCTGAAAATAAACTGACTTTTCACTGCTGCATGGGAATTGGAACTTCGCACACGCGTACACACACACAAATGAACTCGTAAAGTGCTAGTATTTATTAAAAGGGTCAGAAATCATACGCAGCTGATGCCGTGTCCATTGTAACTTACACATGTTGTCAGCCTTGAAGTATGCAATATATTGTACGTAGAAACACATAGTATGACAATAAGTTTGTTATTCAAAGAGCTTTCTTCAACTGTTTCGGATGCAAATCCAATGCGAAAATCCACTGCACTGCGCTACTTTACTCTGCTCTGCACTTGAAGGTGCTGCATGCACTGCAATTTTGTACGGAAATGTACATCCATTTAGTGCAGGAAGTCGATGCAAATGAGCTTTTAGTTTTTTACCATCAAATTATTGGATTACTACATCTGTATGTTCCAAGGGTTATGCAAAGCCACGTTGCCATGATTACATTTGTATTTGTAATAGGAGCAATAAGTGTCTGCATATCGACTGCATTTCCGGTCAATCAGTCATATAATCACACTGTCATTTCTACAATATAAACTCGTGCCTTTACTTGTGCCCTTGTGGCGCAATGTGTGTGCAACCCAAGCGTTTGTCTAATTTCTATTGAAATTCTCATCCTGATCTAATCATGCATTTATATATTATATACATGTATGTGTGTATGTTTGTATGTATATAGATTGTGCTGTGTCCGTTAATGTGAGTTAATTGAGTCGCACGGAAATTTATGTCTGCTTGGTAAAATTAGTTTGTAATTAAATTAGTGACAAACTGGTAAATTGTGATTATAATGCAGAATCTAATTTTTACTAAAATCAAAATTGTAAGCTCTTCGTATTTGCTCGAATTCAAATAAAATTTTCCAATCCTCCTATCCAAAGCCCCTTTTTCCCCTCCTGTTTTTTGTTTTTTTGTTTTCCCCTCTGCTTTTGTCCAAATGGGCCCTCGCTTGAGCAGCCATTTATCCTAACCTTTAGACTAAGACTTTTCTATAGATTTTAGTTCAAAGTGATCTTCCCTCGTCATAGCATTAACAAGACGAAATATAAATTATTTATGAAAAAATTAACTACAGTGTACTCTCTCTTAACGGACATCTCTCTTAAGGAGATAGCTCCCATAAACGGCAGGTTTTTTAAGTGAAAAATGCACAGGTGGAAAAATGACTATGGATAGGCTCCCGATTTTATACTGCATCAATGCGGCTGGAGGAAAATAACGGCTTTTTGTTAATGGAAGATCTGTAGAGCTTCGGGCGTTTCGCAACATTAATTTGAACAATTTACCAGTTACGTGGCTTGAATGACGTCTGGTTTGAAGGCGTTATAAAAACTCTAAATTCATGTACAAATCGTTATTTTTAAAACACATTTTGGTATGGCTATGGAGCTGTTAAAATCAATAAATTTGTTAGATGTGATTTATTTCGTACATAAAGCGTGCGTGGAGCAAGTGAGTCCACACACAATACAAAAGTGTTTTATTAAGGGGTTACATACGAGTACGTCCAGAATTTTCAAAAAATCGATTTTTTTCGATATTTCGAAAGTATAGTATCTTAAGAATATACTGTGAAATTTTCATGCGGAAATTCCCAATATTATATAGTAGCTTCTACCTGATCATTTCAACGCAGTTCTCCTTTATCCCTTCTTCCTCTGCTACCACCAGCTGGTGGCCCATCGAGTACGGAACCTTTGCATCCATTCGGACTGCATAACCTAGCCAGCGGAGGCACCGTGGCATCATCGCTACAGAGCTCAGACGGCTCATGGCTCTATAGCCTGTGATGTTTGTCGTAGCCAAGGTGCAAAGATCAAAAACCTTCCGCTCTTCATTGTCGAAGCTTCTGCGCCTACTTAGTAAAAAAGAAGCACTTGTTGACAACTGAATGGTCATGGGACCCCAATCTACTCACATAGCGGCATATCGCATCCACCAGCTCAGATATACATACAAGACCTAAACTAAATATAATAAACTGAGTTTAAATGGTCATAAAAACAGCAGCTCGTTTAGTGCTGCACCAAGTAATATACCAATAAGCAACCAAACTAGCATTGGAGTTCTCTTCATCACAGCCTTAAAGTTCTCGCTTTTGATATCCAACAACCTAGATGGACTTTGGCCCAAGATTAAAGGTAAGCTTGGATAATCATCACAATAAGCCACAAATTATGAAAGAGGACTAGAGTTCGACCGTTGATGTAAATGATGAGGTGACTATCCATAAACTCAAAAGCTTTCAGTAGCAACAGGAAATTCTGTAAAAACCTGGAGTCAGACTTTGCAAGAGGTGAGCACCCTCACAATACAATCCGTCTTAATTCTGCCCGACCTCAGACTCTGTCGCGTTATAGTGAGAAAGCAAATAATTTATGATTTTCGTGCTTTAAATTTGTATCTAGCAATTACAAAAACGTGTAGAAATTTTTAAAGTAACAATTTAAGATGTGGGTTTTTATTACATTTTGTTTTTTTAAATAACCATCCGTTTCCGCAATTGCGGCTTTTTTGTTCGCATAAATATTCAAAAACACTTTATTTGTATAAATTCAGGCACCAGCCTCAGATCTCACCTACTTACTCGGACAAACTCGGAACGTGGTGTGCTAAAATATGCCAAGCGGCCATAGCCGGAAGCCATAGTAAAACCATCGTTTTATTTTTTGTCAGCCTCCTCCCAGCCGCGCCGCAGCAACGCAGGCGAGTGGAGTGCGACAATTTACAAATGACCAGAACGAGTAAATATGTCAAGTGCAGCCGTTTTGGCTCGCAGGACTTTATAAATGTGTGTCTGTGTGAGTGAAAGCTGGCTGCTGCCGGCTCCGTGCGTTGCCAGTTTTTGCTGTTGTTGCTGCTACTGCGTTGCACGCATCGTTAAAATGTTGCTAGACACAATAATTTTATTTTTCAGTTTTTTTTCAGTTCAATGTGAGCAAATGCACCGCTTGTCATTGCTCCTGCTGCTGATGGACATCACCAACATCAACATTAGCAACAGCAGCGCCTCTTACCAACAACACTGCTCGTACTCGCATTGTGCGTTAGTGTAACATTTTCCATGACGGCGGCTAGTTGGTTGCAACGTAAATTTGGTCCAATGCATTTCCGGTTCATGTGCACCAAAGCTGGTTGTTGTTTTTGCATTGCACTTGCATCACACCCCAAATGTTGCCGGTTGCATGGGGTAGGGCAGCGCAGGCGACTAACGCAAATTGGCCAACTAAATTATGCAGCACAGCCGTCGTCGTCACTGCAACAGTATCATCTGTGTACACACATACACGCGCACATAGGCATCGGTTTAGCCTGTATCTGGCAATTACGTTGACATAGAGTGTGAAGGTCATTGCTGCACTTTTATAACAACATCCAAATACTCCAATACTGTGCGGAGCCGTTCAGTTGGCGTTGCCTTTTTATAACATTCCTTTACAGTTACAAACTTACATATGTACGTACTCGTTTATGTTGTGCAGTGTATATTGCATCAGCCGACAGGACGCCGTCGTGTTCCCGTAACATGTTCATAATTTTTGGCACAAGCCAGAAACATGTGTTCGCGGTCGTTATTCCGTGGTTAAGCATCGTTCGTTTCCGTATGCAGTGATTTGTCACTTTAGGCCACAACTGCGAAATTGTTTTTGCCTTTATTCGAGTCACTGAAACGACCAGAGGAAAGTGAATTACCTACATTAATAAAACTCAGTGATTATTTGGTTAAAAAATATGTGTAAAAAATTTAAGGTCTCAATATTCTATTGATTACTGGGAATAAATGCTATTTATTTCAGTAGAGGGCAATTACTTGAATCACCAGAGTGATGAGGTGAGTTCATGCCTTATGTTAAGAAATAGTTTTAGACGTCAAAAAAATATATATATTTTATAATCCATATTTTCAGACGGTCACAATAGCCGAATGCGTTGTTTGCATGACTACCATTTGTTAGGGTCCGAGATGGAGACCCCTGGCATGAAACTCCAAATGATAGAAAATGTTGTTTCTAAAAGCGGTCGCCCCTCGGCAGGCAATAGCAAACCTCCGAGTGTATTTCTGTCATTAAAAAGCTCCTCATGAAAAACTATCTGAAGGAGGCATGAAACTGTAGGTCTCTTCATTTGTTGAAAAGCATCAAGACACACCACAAACGCCAAAAAAGGGTGTAAGCGCTAATTGTACAGAGTGATATGAAGTGTTACCAACTTCTCACTGCTTGTATCTGTAAAACAGCTCATGTCATCGACGTCAAAATTGTTTTAATGACAGTTCAATAAATTGTTTATAAGCCATCAAAAGCATTTGCGTCTCAGTTTTGTTTAATTTTTTTTTCTGTGATGGAATTCAAACGTAATAGTGTGATTGCGTTATATTTGGCTGGAAAATCACAACCAGCCATTGTTCGTGAGCACAGTCACCTCAAAGTGAATTGGCCAAAAAAACCGCAACAACGCCAGAAATGCTTCGGAAAGTGAAGGCTCGACTTGAACGAAATCCACGTCGAAGTGGAAGAAAAATGGGCAAAGAACTGAAAATATCGACAGACAGCATTCGACGCATATTGAAAAATGAGCTCAATGTCAAGGCTTACAAGTTCCAAAAAGCACACGATCTTTCACCTCAGCAAAAAAAGTGCGAAAAAGCAAAGGAGTTGTTGCGCTTGCACGAACATGGCGAATTTCCTAACATTGTGTTTTCTGATGAAAAAAATTTCCCAATTGATCAGTTCTTAAACACTCAAAACGATCGAGTTTACCTGACCGAACGCTCATACGAGAATTTGAGCCTACGTATGGCCACTCGAAGCAATTTCCCATCACAAGTAATGGTTTGTGCCGCAATGACCGCTGATGGACGCTCTCGAATCGTTTTTATCGAGCCTGGTGTCAAAGTAAATGCGACTTATTATTGGGAAAATGTTTTAGAAGTTGCTTTAGAGCCATGGACACGCAAACATTGCGGTCGTAGACCATGGACGTTCCAACAGGACTCGGCACCGTCTCATAAAGCTATCAAAGTCGCCATGTCTCTTTAAACCCAACAGTTCTGCGGGGCTGAGTTCCATCAAAATCATGTAGCCAGAAGTGTTTGTCTTCTCGTACATTGTAAAAATAGACACCTGACACTTTCTGGCCTTTGTTACCAAAGCGGCTTCTGAATAAGTCATTGTAGGGAGCTCTTGTCGTTCTGGGTATCTCCCCCGTATGTGGCCTGTAATTAGCGCCGGATTTAGATAATTTGCATGGCTGAGAGGGCTCAAGTGTATTGTATCTGGAGTACTTACTTTGAAAGAGAATCGATATAGGGAGGAGGCATATATAGATATTAATAAGTAAGTGAATAATTTTCAAGAAAATGAAGAAGTTACCTAATGATTTCAAGAAGATAGCAACTGAGGTTTCGGACTTAAGTTTTTTGGAGAATAAAGAGGAGAGTAGAGGAGGTGTTCCAGGATACCCCCAACATTTCTTTGATTAGGTCTTAGATAATGTAAAACAGCATCTCGTGACCTCGACCGTAGATTCTAGTCAACTCTAGGTAGTACCTGTAATTTTTCGTTTAAGTTTTAGCAATTTTTTCAAAATTACGATACATTCCCGCTTTTCATTTTCGAGACCCTTGTCGCATCCAATACAGTTTCCATCGAGCTGAGTGATCAATTATAACTTAGGACAACTTTAGGAAGACTTCAGTCACTAGATATGGAATGGGTAAAAATATGTGGTCACTTTTTCAGATACTGCAAGACGTTCACATGGATATTTTCGTAAAATCGGCTGACTTTAGTTCGCTCGAAAAAGAATAATGATTACATACTAGATCGGAGCGGCTTAATTAGGTAAATATATGCAGCAAATTGTGTGTGTGTGAGTGTGTGTATATGTATTGCCCTTATGCACTTCGTGCACGCTAGAGCGCATTTCGACATTTAAACCAACATCAAAGTGCCCATGAGGTAATTCTATACACTCATTAGCGCAAACACTTACTTAGCCGTAAGTTAAGCCATCCACTTGGTACGAACAGTAAGCACCCAATTACAGAAGCAAGAGTAAATTGCCGCAATGCACTTAGGTAAGCAGATATTTATAAGCATTACAAGCTTATGTTCACACTTTAATTTGTAAACATTTGAAATTAGCCGAGCCAATAGAAAATAATCGTTAGTCATATTGAATACTGTATATAGAGACGAGGAGGTCGCGAATAAGGCGCTTAACTTTGTACAAATAATTATGTATTTACAAGAACAATAATGATATTCCAACTGCGAGGTGGAAGGGATTTTAAGAGAGAGTCTTGAGCGTTCCACTTAGTGAAACTGAATTTCAATCACTTCCAACAAAATTTATTATATTGTTATACTCTTCGTCAGACGAGCTTTAGCATCTTGTTGCCCACTACAGAGATCCATTTCTCTATTTACTGAGCATTTCAGATTATCTAGCTACAATAAGCTACCCTCCTATCGAGAGATCTGTCCAATCACCAAACTCAACGACCGTCCTTCAGAACCTGGGAACGGCTCGAATTATTACAAAGGGTAGTTAATAATTCCTAGACGGTACCTTTACTTATGTCAATTTTGACATTTATCAATTAGGCAGACGTACAATTTTACACGAACTTATTATGAAAGTGGCTAGTGTCGGAAAGTATTAAGCCGAATTTACAAACAGATTTACAAACAAATTCCTTCGGATTATATGTAAAGTTTTTTGGCCTTACACTATTCGAAATGCGGACTTGTGGCAGATCACAAAGTAAGAACCGATCCAAAAAATAATAAGAGGTCGTAAATAGCCATGGATCGGGCACAATCTCAGAGAGGACAGGGGAAGCATAAGCAGAACAGCGTTGGATTCGCCGAGATTGCTAAACTCAATGCGATAATGTTTGAGCGAGTTCTTAAAAATTTTAATTCTATTGATTTAGCTTTGAAGTCACCTACAACCAATTCGAAAATCGTCAGGCAATGCAAAGAAGAAGTTAATGAAGAACATAGAAGGAAATGAGAAAGTTGATGAAGTGACAAGAGAGGGGGCCGCCTATAACGAATCCGAGGCGATAGAAATAGGCTGTCTCCAAGGCGTGCGCTAAGGGGAGATCTTCTCGCTATCCCAGTAGGAGAAGAGCCTCAGACTGTTTGTCTTTCACAATCTGCGTGAGTACCCAAGTCTGGGAGCTCTACGACATAGAATGCTTGGGAATTCTCGATGGTTAACTTGAAAGAAATTGCAGAAAAAAATAGATGACGTAAGCAGAATCATAGTCAAATCAAGACTAAATAATATCAAGACTAATAAAAAGCAGTGGTCATATCAAAATGGCAACTTTTGTGCTAATTTGGTCTGGGCTGTGTCTCTCAGGCAATACCTCCCCCACCACAACAATAAAAACCATATAAATTCAAGTTTCAAGCTTTACACAAAAAATAGAAAAATTCCCCAAATTTTAGTACGCAGTTTTATAGCCCATTAAATTTCAGCTCATTGCAAGTTTGAAGCTGCTGAAAAAAATCAGGTTTATTTTTTATATTTTTATTTCCTTGATGGTGTTGCGCTTTGTTTATATTTAGAAAATGCGCAAAAAGAAAATACGAAATATCAACTGAAAAGAAAATACGAAATATCAACTAAAATTTAATAAGCTATAAAACTATTTACTAAAAATTCTCTTAGGTTTCCTACTTTTTTTAATTTTTGTTTGAGTTGAGTTGGCCTAGGATTGATTTCTGCCTCAAACGAAGACGGAGTTTAGAACGAGGTATGTTTTTATATACTTTGGATGTCTATGTCATCATTAATCGCATCTAAGCTCTGCCTGTTGATTAGTTGCAATGTTGATTAGTTTTGCCTGTTTAAAGTGGCAACCTCCGACATGAATTCTTCTGATTTTTAGTAAATCAGTTCAACGAAGTGCTGGTAAGGTTACGGGGTAATTTCGATCATAGTCGCTAGCTCAACGTCGATTTCATTTCTATTTATCCACAGTACCGTGGGCCCATTGTTTGATAGATTGTGTAAGATCTGCCAGCATTCTACGACGACCTTGCGCGTGACTCAACATGATGGCTACCATTGGACAAGTATTTATTTATTTAATTATATGAAATATAATTATAAAGAATTACATTACAGTAGTAGGGCAACTAACATCTGGGGCTAACAGCCTGTGAATAAATAAAAAGTACGTTCCATCAATTCTATATTTACAAAACGATCTCAGAAACTACCGCCTGTTAAACTTGATGTGCACATTCTCAGTTCTCAAGGAGCACTGTAAAGTCGGTTCGCGATCACTGATGTTTGTAGGTGATAGACCAGGATAAAAATCGTTAGATGTATTGGGTATGGAAATAAGTTTCCGTCCTTTCTTAGTCAAAGTCACGAATTATTTAAATAATTAAATAATTCATGATATTATGTGAAGTATGTGCCATTGGCGGCCGCCGTAGCCGAATGGGTTGGTGCGCGACTACTATTCGGAATTCACAGAGAGAACGTCGGTTCGAATCTCGGTGAAATCACCAAAATTAAGAAAAACATTTTTCTAATAGCGGTCGCCCCTTGGCAGGCAATGGCAAACCTCCGAGTGTATTTCTGCCATGAAAAAGTTTCTCACAAAAATATCTGCCGTCCGGAGTCGGCTTGAAACTGTAGGTCCCTCCATTTGTGGAACAACATCAAGGCGCACACCACAAATACGAGGAGGAGCTCGGCCAAACACCCAAAAAGGATGTACGCGCCAATTATATAATATATAAAAATTATATGTGCCATTGGAAGCTACAAGTTTACTCCATCTTTCAGACAGCATACGAAAAATTCGAGACCCTTTGACTTGTTTGCGATGCTCTCTAAAGAAGTGAACCGCTCTCCAATAAGGGCTGACTACATTGATCAGAACAGATGGTAATGTCTGGGGAATACGGCGGAGTTTCCAAGGAAGTCACAATTCAAAGCCTTTAAATATTTCTGGACCGATTTAGCAACGTGTGGCCTGGCGTTATCATGCAGCAAAATCAGTTTGTCATGACATCCTTCTGATCCCACCAGATGCGCAACATAGGTTTTGAAGCATGAATACTTTTTTTCGCTGTCGATGGACCTGGTTCCCCTGGCATTTTTCATCGCCAGTGACGATGCGCTGCAGAAAACCTTTTCTTTTCTGCCGTTCAAAAAGCATCTCACCTCACCAAACGTCTCCCGATATCCCTCTCTTTCAATTAATGTGGCACCTAGTTACCTGCTTTCTGGACCATTCCCATCGCGCGCAAACGTTTATCGATGGTTGATCTGTCAACATCTAACTAACACCCTGCAAGGCTCTCATCATGCCCGTCCTAACCTCCTAAGCGCAGAACCGTGAACGATGACAACATCCGATGAAGCGACGTTAGGAGTGTTTGAGAGAAAGATTCTGCGCAAGATTTTTGGACCTTTGCACGTTGGTAATGGAGAATATCGCAAACGATGGAACGATGAGCTGTATGCACTTTACGACGACATAGACATAGCGCAGCGAATAAAGATCCAACGGCTACGTTGGCTGGGTCATGTCCGAATGGATACAAACGCTCCGCCTCTGAAAGTATTCGCTGCGGTTCCAACTGGTGGTGGCAAAGGAAGAGGAAGACTTCCTCTGCGCTGCAATAATCAGGTGGAGAAGGACTTGGCTTCACTTGGTGTTTCCAACTGGCGCCGGTTAGCTCTAGAAAGAAACGACGCGCTTTGTTAAATTCGGCCAAAATCGAGTAAGCGGCTATCGCGCCAATTAAGAAGAAGAAGAATATGGCTCGAAAGGCTATAAAACGCATGTTTATAAAAAAGCATACCTCGCGAGATAGTAGCGAATGCGAAGATGAGAAGTCAACAAAAAATGCAAAAGTTTTCTTCTGAGCCTTAAAGTTGAGATGCACAATTGAAGACGGACTAAAATCTGTCTAGTACTAACATACATATGTATGTATGTATGTATATTTCCAGAACTATTCAGACGTCAATATTGCAGTGTGATTTTGGAATTATTTTCGAATATGTGCCAATAATCGAAGTCTGCTGCAAGTATCTCCTAAAATAATAATGGAATTTTAAAAAGATTATAACCATGAAGCAGAAAATATTAACTATCACTTTCGCCAGCAGATATGTACGAGTATATTTTTTTATAAAAACGTTTTTTTTTTAATATTTATTATCACACAAAAACACTTTCTGTTGTAATTTTTTAGCTAAAAATATGATAAAAGATACATCCATATTGCGATGTAACCCCAGTTTTTTTTTTTGTTTCTTTTGTTTTTGTTAATATTAAACCAAAAGTATTATCATTTGTCTTTATTTATTCGTGAGCAGTAGCCGAGTATATGCACGCATCCGAGTAAACATCCACGTACATATTTATGTTTGTATTTGTGCATTAAAATATTTTCAAGAGTTCGCTGGAAAACCTTATCCTTTTTGGTTCACTATCTTCTTAATTAACATACATACGAGTATTATATGTGCGTATGTATGTATATCTATCACTTGCTATCCAATCGCTTGCCTTTTGTGCACCCAACAAATTATCACATACTTAAACGCGTTTGAGGTTTGAGGTCAGCTTTGAAAATAAAGGGTTGTCATATAATTATCAAAAAACAAACATTAAAATCCATCCGTTGCGCACGGAATTATAGATACACATACAAATATACTCACAAAAGTATGAACCACTGAGTAAATAAATGATGTGCCTACTTAAATGAGAAAAAAGAATATGCAACACCTATTTTCATAAATATAGCAACACTTATGTGCTGAGTAAATAAATAGAGATTCAGCTAAACGGGTTTAAGATATCATATCTTCTTAATGGAGTAAGATTTTATTTATTTAAATGATTTAAATTTTTTTAAATTTGATGAAAAATGAATTATGTCTTATTTTGCTAAATAACCAAAGTCAATTCGAAAGTAATTTTTCCTGCGCTTATCGCTATGAAGTGACTTAAATTTTTTAAGTTTCTCAGTTTAAAGTCGAAAAGCATTATTATGTGCGTATATGTTAGGGATGTCAACAATAGCGGTAATTGGTAGTCCCGAAATTTCAGACATTTAATACCACTCAGGTATCCCGTAAACAGTCCCGGAGCACAAGTTTCTTAAATTAAAGTGTTTCCAGAAAAACTATAAAGAATTTTCCGAAAATACTCGGAAGACTGTCACTTCAGCGACATTACTCAAAAATGTATGGTGAATGGTTTAAGCTGTTACAAAGACAGTTTCTCCAGTTTCATGACAGATTACGTAAGGCGAACTTCTTTACCACAATATTGTATTCTAAACCCTTACTTCTACTTTGACTTATTTTTAAAAATATTTTTTTTTTGGCGGAAGAGAGGGGTTTAAAACGTCTAATGCAACATCAAAGCAGCCGTCGCAGCAATAGCATGTCCGCCCGACTAGAAATTTTGGTGAGGCGGTGATTAGGCGCAAATAAGGCAGACCGCATTCCAAATTTGCGCCTCATAAGGCAGCCAAACTAGGCCCAAGTCCCGAAAGGTGTCGCCACACACCTGCCTTATTAGACGCAGGTTCGAAAAACCGAACTTCGGTAATACTCCCGATGCCCCTCTACAAATCAGTTAGGGATTCCAATTTATGCCTAAGTGAGACACTGTCACAGATTTTCGTGACCACAACCAAATTTGGTATTGTTCTGGTATGCCAGTCTTTGCCTTGTCTAACGTGGGCGTGGTAAGGTAATAGTGAGGCGTGCCTCAGTAAGGCCTGCCTAATTCGGGCCTAACTGATTCTGTGGCCTGCCTCGCAGTAATTCTAGTCGGGTGGAGGCCAAAAAACCTCGCAATCGCTTGGAACCGCCGCCCACCCCGGAACCGCTTTCACATTACGTCAGAGTAGCGTTCGATCTTGCTCATTACAAGGTCTATGCTTTAGTGCCTGCGTCCAGATCCCGCTTTTTTACCCGGAAAATTTTTTCGGCGAAAGTTGATTTCCCACGTTTCCTCGCTGCTTATCCTCTTGTCGATTACATTTTCAATGGTTATGTGGCCGGCTCCATTTTCCAACGCTCGACATTATTGTTCCCATTGCACGCATCGGAAAAATGTGTGTTCAGCAACATTTTCGGCTGCGTTACTGTATATAAATGTGCAGTGTTCGCATTTCCCTATTTTGAACAGATATTTCTGGAAATACCCATGCGCCGAAAGCATTTAGGTTTGGTTAGGTTGACCTGGCTGGCTGAAAGCCATCACATAAACCTATTGGTCTCTCGCTTATCACTTGAACAGCTGATACTTAGACAGGCACAACTCTCAGTGCTCCCATTCATTCAGGTCGACTCCGAACGGTAGATATTTTTTTTGAGGAGCTTTTTGATGGCAGAAATATACTCGGAGGTTTGCCATTGCCTGCCGAGGATACCATCTTGGCGGCTTTCCCTTCTGTGTATTTTATTTGGACCCAGAAAGTTAGTCTTGGGTCCAGTCTTATGTCTTAAGTTCTTCAGATTCTTTTTTTGTGGTTAGTTGGTTGGTATTTGAGCAAGTTTGCATACTAACTTCTAACGGCGTATGCTTCTTGGTTAGAAGTATTAGCTCCGTTTTCTCTGTGGCTAATTTGAACAATAAAAATAATATGAATCAGTATTCACCTTGACTAATTCTGAGCTTGCAACGGGTTCCTTCAATCCCGAGATTAGCATCTCTAATGTACATACCCACGTAGTTAGGTATATACATACACACACATATATACATATAAAAGCGAAAATGGTGGCAGACTGGAAACATGAATATGATGAATTCAAATTAGTCGCTCGATCTCGTTTTCAATTTACTGCCAGAGCATAATTAGCTTCAAAATAAGCATAAACTAGCACTGTCCAACGTGTTCTATTCATGCCCTGACGGCGTACAGTGGATTAAATTTAACTTTTTGCAGATAAAATGGGTTGAAGGTTGAAACTAATTGATCAGAAAGAATTTATAATCTTCACATACAAAGGAACATAAATAACATTTAGCCGAATTTCTCAAAAATTTTGGTTGACAATACAAAACCTTTAGTTTTTAAACTTTGTTTCTTTAAAACATACCGCCGCCCCTGAACGAAATTATTAAAAAATTCAAATGGTTTTTTCTGTTAAAAATTGTATGCACGAAATTTCGGGCAGATTGAGCAAAAAAAGCAAAGAAAAAATTATTTCAAACTATGCAGTGATAACTGGCTTCTGGTCCATAGAAGAGCAGGCAGCCAATATATACTGCCATAGTTGTAATCAACCGGAGAAAAAGAAACTATCTTCCACTTCCTCGGCGAATGCGCTGTCCTATAGAATGTTAATGTAAAGGATGTTAGCCCTTGCCAAAGCGCTTTTCGAAAACCTCGAAGAGCTGGCCGGCATAGACGTAAAAAACCTTATAAGATTTCTCAAGCGCACAGACTGCATATAGACGTGAAGGAATAACCGCATAAACTGTTGGTGGCAACAAAATGGTGTGGAAGTACTAAGTGGATTATTGGTGAATCACCACATCAATCAATAAACCAACTAACCCGTAGGCTATCTTTAACATTTTCAAGGCTCTCACACATGATATTGGTATCTCCAACCGAGGATACGGGTAAAGCTACTTGAGTTTCAGGGTGAGCTTATTTGCGGCTATTAACCTACTCAATAAATTTCCAACTTTTGATTTTATTCGAGGTTGCACTATGTGATTATTATTCCTTGGTATTGATATGAAATTGAAATATTGAGAATACATAAAATGTATATACGTAAAATGTCTACGTGAAATGTATGGTATATTACATTTCAGTTCACTACTTTAGGCAAAAGATTTTTTTAATAAATTGAAAGATGTCAATACTGTGAAATCTGGGATTTTCTAATATTTTTAAAAATTTCACATTGGTTTTAAGGAGATCAAGATGCCCATGTGTTATCCCAATGGTCACACTCAGGCTTATGTGTCTTATAGTGCACAGCCGCTATAACCTAATCTAACCTTATTTCCCACTATTTTTCTTACTAAGTAAAATACTCACTTCGAATTTTACTAATGTTGCGATTCAAGTGACAATGTTTTTTGGCGCAATTAGCTTTCCTCTTGTACTGAAATTCAGGAGCATCTCATATAAGGTTCTAACAATAATCAGCGAGCATAGTGGGATTCCATCTCCTTTGGCTTTTCGTGTTCGTCACAAACTGAACTCAAAAGTGAAAGAATGCAAATTGCGCCGATCAGAGAGACGTGACGTCACACTGCTGTAGTTGCGTGAGAGAAATGTAAAAATGCGAACAAGAATGCAAAAAAGGAAGAAGAAATTACATAAGCTACTCACTAATAAATTGTAGAAGTGCGGTGTCACACACACAGCCATTCAGCCCAAAAATGATAGAAGCAAGATTGCGCCCATCAGAGATTGCGTGACGTCACATTGACCGAGTTGTGCAGTGCTGCCAACCATTTTCTCTTCGCAAAAAATGTAGTGCTTTTGTATATATAAAAATGCGAAAATTTTAAAGTGGGTGTTTCTTTCTTATTTTTAATTTAAAGCTACCGAAACTATAAGTTAAAAAATAAATGTGTTAGTTCTTATCTCTTTGAAAGAGTAACATACAAAGTATACCGTTTTATCTGATCTCAAAATTGTAAAATAAAGAACCTTAAATGGATATACATTGGTTGTTTTTATAGAGCAATTCACTGAAGCAGCTTCACAAAAAGGTTGTTCAGTTCTCTTATTTCTCAGTTTTACTACTCATAATATAATATAATAATATTTATGATTTTATAATATATTTATTTATAAATATATAATATATTTATTTATAAACTTTTAGATATTATTTTGTTTGTTTATAAAATTCTCAAATACCAATTCTCATTTGGGTAAATTAAAGTCAGCTGTCACAATGAAATACCACTTTGCTCCATGATGGAAAGAATAATGAGATGGCGCCTACTTTGCTCTCAGCGAATTTGACAATGAGTTACGTGGTTTTAGCCCCAGTACCAGTACCAGATTACCATTTTCGTAACTTGTAACTCGTATTTTTTTTTTTTTTTTTGGTATTTCGTCTCGAAGTTTTAGTGATTTCTTCATGCCATTTCTCTAGCCTGTTCTAATTAAAAGTAATGTTTATAATTTTTGTTAAGTATATTTTTTTTTAATTAGTTCAATAATTCACTCAGTTTTATTTAGCTTTACTTTTTTAACATCTGGTCGCATTGCCTGTTGGTGTTCTTCTGCTTTCGGCAGTCAACTCTCTCTCTCGCTACTGCAGTGTTGCCTAGCTTTCGATATAAAAACGCACTAATATGCCCATTTAAAGAAAATAAAATACCAAATTTTTATTGAATTACTTAAAGTACTTTGTATGTGTGACAAATTGTCTTTAAAATGTGCGTTTTTTTAAATAAATGTGTTATGGTAATGCACAATTTAATTTATGAGTTTTTTTTTTTTGCTTATTTTTACTATGAATACACCTCTTAATGCCCGAACACCTCTATGGTTTTAATTCGCATTCAGTAAATTAAAACGCTTTTTAAAATGTGTAAAAAGGTTTTCAATGTTAAGAAAAGTTGAGAGAAGAACATTTAATATTCTTGCATTCACTTAAAAGGAGCAAAAAAATAAATTTGCACTTTCAAAATATCAAACTTTATAAGAATCAACAAATTTGCATTAGGACTGAAATCATCTCAGAGTGACCTTTTTTACATTCCTTTGTTTAATAATGCAGTTTTTTTAATTTACAGTTTCGGCAGCTTTAAATTAAAAACAAAACAAAAAAACACCAAGTTTAAAAATTTTCGCATTTTGGGTATATAAAGCACTACGTTTATAGTGAAGAGCAAATGGTTGGCAACACTGCACAACTTGGCAAACGTGACGTCACGCACTCTTTGATGGGCGCAATCTTGTTTCTATGATTCTTGACTTTGCTCTACTTGCAAATTTTTTTCGACTAATAGAGTGCAATTCGATCATATTTGTGCTAATTCGTACGAGAGAATTATTTGCCACGCGAGCACTCTTACTGTATTGCGAGTACTTTTTCATAGTACCTCTCACTATTCGCACTACACTACGACCAAGACTTAAAGCCATTCCAGCAGCATTATTCGAAAGCTTTTAGAGAGTTATCAATAACCTCGAAACACTAACAACTTCTTTGCTACTCAGATTTTTCTTCTTTTTTCTTTTTGTCTCCTGTTTTCATTAAAAAATATAAATACATTCTTTTAAATTCTTACCGCCCTAAATTTCTCAATAAAAGCACCATTTTAAGAATCCTAAATGCAATCACTATTTCTGTTCGTTTATTTGCCAATCGTAGACACAGCACAACAGGTAATGCACGAACCTGCCGTGAGATACATACATACGAGTAATCATAACAATAATACTACGTTGCCTGTTAGTTGTTTTTATGCCCAGAGCTGCGAAATCACCGAGCCTAATGGCGATAGCTATGAGTGGATATCAAAAGTGCAGTAACGGTTGCTTTTGTGTTGTGTAAGCGAGCTTCCGATTAAGCGAGTGGGAATGCAAGAGATAGGCGGCTCGGCTCCTGCAACTGTTATTGCTGTACTCACAAATATCCATGCAAATCAGCAGCATTGCTTGGCACGTTCACGCGGACGAGGTGTTGAGAGCACCCGACTTTTGTACTGAACTTGACTTTTGGCTGACAGGTGAGTTTGGCAAAGGCCGATGGAGTGAGTTAACCGCCTTGCGAGAGAGCGTTGAAGTGAATGTGAATTGGGCGCGTGAAATTGAAAGGAATTACCTCACCGGAATTGCAATCGAATGCAAAGAACTCGATCACGAACCACTTAACCTGCAAATGACTTCTGTTCATATTACTCGTTATATGTAGCATTGACTGAGGAGAGTTAAGGGGTAAAAGAGGTGCATTATTTGTTTGATTTGTGCTCATCGAATTTGATGTATAAAAATTGATCGATTCGTTGATTGATTTTCGCCATTCGATGTGAGGTTCTGCCCTCTTCTTAGTTGATTATTGTTATCAATGTTATTTTTGTATAAGTTGCGCGCAAGCGCCATGTCGGCTGAATGTTTTAGTGCTGTTAAATGTGTCCGTCCAGGATTGCTCGTAATAATTTGGCATTAAGAATCGTGATGATTATTTTTGAATTCGCTACCGATGTTCTTCTGCGGTTTCACACTTTGGTCAGGAGCAAATTTTTATTGTTTGCCTGTACCACACACACAAACCTACTTTTGTATTAACGAACTCGTAACACAGGTGGTTTGATTGCGGTGAGGTGAAGGTGCCAAGTTTGATTAGGTTGCAAGGTGAGTGGATGCGAGTTCAATGCGCGGTCCAGAAATCGCCACCACATTCATACACACATGTAAACAGGCTTAAGTCAATATGGGCAAAGGTAATAACGGTTGGAAAAGTACATACATACATATGTGATTCTTTTGTTGGTATAAGGGAGTCACAAAATGTGTTAACAAGCTGATAAACTGCAACCACGATGTAATAACCGATTACTTGCCTAATTACGACAAATTTGCTAAGAAAAATGCATTGGCCATTAGTTTCATAACGCGCCTATTCAGGCCAGGGCCATGCTCGAGAAGTTAGCAGGCAGGAAACATACTTAAATCCGACCACCTCATCAAACGATGTCATCTTCAAAGCTTCATTTCCTTAGAATAAATCCGTACCTTAGTTTTGTTCACGAGAAAACGTCGCCGTCCAGCGACACCCGTAGCCGAATGGGTTGGTGCGTGACTACCATTCGGAGTATGTAGTTTCGAGTCTGCGTGAAACATCAAAATGAAGAAAACGTTTTTTCTAATGGCGGTCGCCCTTCAGAAGGCGAGGGCAAATCTCCGAGATTATTTCTGAAGCTTCTCATAAAAAATATTCTCCGTTCGGAGTCGGTTTAAAATTGTAGGCCTCTCCAAGACGTACGCCAGAAATAGGAGGAGGAGCTCGTCCAAATGCCCAAAGAGGGTCAGCACCAAATTATACATATCATATATAGTAATCCAGCACTGTAACGAGTGAAACTGAGTCTTGCTGACAAAGTTAAATATCTAGAAGTAATTTTGTGTAAGATTGGTAAAACCTGGCGTCTGAAACCTGCAGTATTCCTGTGGATGCACACAGCACTTATCAGACCTATCATCTCTTATGCCTCTATGGTTTGGTGGCGATGGACCATGGTTAAGTCCACAAGTCAGGAACTATGCAAACTGCAAAGAAGTATATGTTTATGCATTATGGGTGATATGAGTGCAACCTCCGGCGATGTTCTAAATGTTATGCTTAATTTGCTCCGCTTGGATCTTAAGATACCGCAGGAAACAATAAAAGCAATGTGTAGACTCCATAAATATGGTTTCTGGCACGAAGACGAAACTTCGGGACACAGGGAAATCTTTATGATGACATCTGAGCAGTATCCTCTGTTCTTGGCACCTAAGGACGATCTTCTGCCCGTAGTTTCATTTGGAAAGAAATTTGAAATAAAATTTCCACTGAGTGAGTAATTCAGTGTACCTTCAAAGAGATTTTATGCATATTTTGTTTACCGATGAATTCAATAATGAAAGAGGTTCTGGAGCCGGATGCTACTAAAACGATATTATCAAGTATCATTACGCTATGGGAGGAATGGCAACTGTTTTCCAAACAAAAATCTTTGCCATTATAAAAGTAGTAGAATGGATAATTGAGAGCAGATGGAGCGGAAAACAGATTGAAGTCTTTGGTGAGGTCAGGCTGCACTGAAAGCCCTGGAAAGCGCGAAGCAAACCTTCGAAAATGTAAGAAGAAGCTTAATTCTGTTGCAAGACGGAATAAAATGGTACTTATAAATATGAGTTCCAGGACATCGCGGTGTTCAAGGAAATGAAGTTGCCGATGAATTGGTCAAAAGACGTTCGGTTGATGGTCGGTGTTATTACAGGGCACAATCATTGAAGACCCAATTTCATTTCCCCCTATGCTCCTATGTCCTAGAACCAAGATCAGAGGAATATTACCTGCTTAGCTAAGAGATTTGAACTCCTCCTTAGAGGAGTTGACAAGTTTGGATCTGCACCATGGTGTCGTCAGAGCCGTTATCGCGGCTTGACTATCAGAAAAAATGATAATATCTGCCTCGCTACCACGTTTCCAAAGCATTTTACTTGCCTGGAGGGTGCAAAGACTTCAGAGAAAAACCTTACTCCGACTCCCGATTCCATCTTGGAGCCATGAGTGAAGACAGAGATACCAGCATGTCAGTAGAGATCTTGCCCTCGTTCCAATCCTGCCTTCTTGGAAAGATTGACCTGGCACGACTCTCAAATTCCAGTTTGCGGATAGAGAGATCAGTACGAAGTTCAGAGAGAGTCTAGGGTGTCGCGGTTTCTATTTTCTGGTAAAAAGCACCATCACCGTTTTATCAGAGTTGACTCTGAGGCCGCAACTGGCAGCCCAGCGACTAATTACAGCCAATAATGACCTTTTCCAAATCTCAGCCCTGACTGAGGGAAACGATCCTGATACCCAAAGGAAAATTATCACAGAAAAAATGTTAGGCAAGGAGTAGTCGATTCCGCTTTCATCTCAGCCCACATCTTGGCGAATTTCGTGTAAAGATCTTGGCCTTAATTCTTTGAAGCTCTTCTTTTAATGGGGTCTTCAAGAGATATGTTATATCCATATTGAAAACTTCTGAAAAATAGTAATAGTTCTTGAGAAGTAGTACTCATAAACATAGGAGATTTATTTACTATTAAATTAAACTTTCTCTGTATTCTTCGATCCAAAAGCTGTATAAGTGTAAAAAATACAAATAATATCAAAAATGAGAGTAATGAAAGAGCTTTCATAAAAAATACTGAAAACCTTCTATAGCCTCTAAATAAACTCCATTTTAATGGCATTTTTGTATTATTTATTTATTCTTGTAACTTAAAATACTTACACTGCCTGCCACCTGGTGGTAGAACCAAAATCAGCTGTGCCCCTATTTGCTTAAACAAAACATAATTTTATTTAATAGAAGATGAGCAGGCTTCAGTTTATTTGTTTATATAAATAGTACAGAGTAAGACTAAGGTCTTTTAATAGTACTTCAACAATATTATAAACAACTGGAATATTTTTAACATACAAGTTTCTTAATGAGTGAATGAATCCAATATATTTAACTTAACTATAATAATAAGAAGAAAAGAAGCAATAGGAAAAGAAAAGAAGGATTGATTTAGAAAAGAAAGTCCAGCCTTCACAGTGTCGGGTAATGAGTTCCACACTTTAACAGCGTTAATGAAAAATAGTCTAGATGACGGTAGGTAATTAAATTTTAGAACGATGAATTTGTTGTGTCTGCGAGACATTACTGGTATCAACTTCTCTGTCAGATAGGGAGGAGACTTGAATAATGTAACTTTGCACAAAAATATGCAATTTCTAGCAGACAAATAACTATTAAGGCAACAGCCCAGTAACCTTGATCGCCATGCAGAGATATGGTCATATCTGCCAATCCCATATACATACCGCGTGGCGTTATTAAATGCCACATTAAGTTTATGGCAAGATGTGGAGTCGAGTCTGCTGTATACCACCTCAGAGTACGTAATGAGAGGCATGATTAGCTGGAAAACTAATTTGTGCCTCGTTTTCTCTGGCGTGAATGTTGCAGAGACTCTCAGCTTACGCAATGTAGCATAAATGTTCCCCACAACCCTATTTATATGGTCAGCATATGGGTAAAATTGCATTTTCTTCATACAGATTTGAGACTTTTTTCCCAAAATTTGGGTTTTAGTGAATTTGGCTGAAGGCATAATGGAAAGAATATTAAGATGGCGCCTATCGTGGCACCGTTACTTTGCTCTCAGCGAATTTGACAATGAGTGACGTCATATTAGTACCAGTATGGCCAGATTACCATTTTCGCAACTTGATTTAGCATTTTGTTTTTGTTATTTAGTCTCGGAGTTTTAGTTCTTTCTTCATGACATTTTTCTAGCCCGTTCTAATTAAAAGTGATGTTTATAATTTTGTAAAATATACATATTTTAAAAATTAGTTCAATAATTCACTCAGTTTTATTTACTTTACTTTTTTTAAGATCTGATCGCATTTCCCGCGATTACAGTTATTGTTGGTGTTCCTCCTTCCAGCAATCAAATTTCTCTCTCGCTATTGCAATGCTACCTAGCTTTGGATATAAAACGCACTAAGATGCCCATTTAAAGAAAATAAAATACCAAATTTTTATTGAATTACTTAAAGAACTTTGGATGCGTGACAAATTGTCTATAAAATGTGCGTACAATTTAATTTATGAGTCTTTTTGTTAAGAGAAACTCTTTTGTTAAAAGAACGACTTTTTTGCTATATTTGAGGTTAGGTAACAAGATAAGGTACTCTCTTTGTAAAATTTTCGTTATAGTTTCTTCAGTATTTGCTGGTATTTTTTTGTTTGTTTTTTACTATGAATACACCTCTCGATGCCCCATGGCCCACTAAGGATTGAGGACCGGAAGAAACGATTGCACCTCTATGGTTTTAATTCGCATAACGCTTTTTAAAATGTGTAAAAAGGTTTTCAATGTTAAGAAGAGTTGAGAGAAGAAGATTTAATATTCTTGCATAACCTTAAAAGGAGCAAAAAATTAAATTTGCATATCAAATTTTATTAGAATCAACAATTGTTTCATTAACTTTAAAATCTTCTCAGAGTGACCTTTTTTAACCCTCTTTTGTTTAATAATACAATTGTTTTCACTTTCGGCAGCTTTAAATTAAAAAAAAGAAACAAACACCATATTTCAAAATTTTCGCAGAACACATGGTTGTCAACATTGCACAACTCAACTAATCTGACGTCGCGCACTCTGTGATGGGCGTACTCTTGTTTCTATAATTCTTGGTACAGATCCATCATCGTCTCTAATCCCAAGGCTCTTTCTTCCTTCCCTTCTCCTTTCTCCTCTCCCCTGTATGGCATCACAACGGACGAATTTTCAATATTTGTCCAAGTGTGCCCTAAGCTACGCCAGCCATTTAACCTAACCTGGTACAGATCCATAAGTAAATATAGTCTCAGCTGGTTGTCAGAAAATACCCACAGCTGAGATCATCTGATTCCAAAACGCTCTTTTATGTAACATGGTTGCATTAAAAGATTAAATTTCATAGAAAGTCGTACCAAAAAGTCTAAAAATATATATAAAAATTCAGATATTTCTCAATAAAAAGAATTATTATAGCTAAGAAATGTCCAAGTCCAAGGTATTATTATCAATTTTTTTCTATTATTTTTAATGTTAACATAAAAATTCTAATTTAGTATAGCAATTCCGTCAATACGCTCAAACTCACACCAAGGGTGCCTTAAAAAAAATAGGAAGAAGAAGCGTATTTTGTATTTTTGTACAATGGACACAGATGATCGTTTGACAATTTTCTGGATTTTGCCAGAAAGAGACCGTCTATAACTAGAAAAGAGGTCAGGTTACTCTCAAAACAGCACAAAGTACGATCTTAGGCATATAATCTTGTATTCATAGATAATCTTGTATTTACTGATCTTGGTATTAAGAGAAAGCACGGAAATAAGTGGCTTCCCATAATCGCGAAAAGTGAAAACCAAGAAAACCACGATGTTTTTCGAAGCTGTGTGTGAAAAGACACCTTTTTTCAATAAGTACTGCCAACTTAAACTTCAAAATTAGTATTGTCTCATAACGTTTTTTCCTAACTATTGCTTGTTGTGAATTTCTTTTAACAAAAAGTCTGTCAAAAGACGCGCCTTGATGTTTTTTTAAAAAAAAGCTTGCACAAATTTATATTTTTGGAATTTTTGTTCAAAACACAACTTTTGACAATTTAATGTGAAAAATGTCATCATTTAAATGTACACCAAGAGCAAGCACATCTACAGGTTAAACCCGTCAAATAGTCGATTCATGGATGTCGAGTTGTTGAGAACGTCGAAATATCGATTCAGAAGCGAGTCGTCCATTTTTTTTATTGTCTGATATTCTATCTGTCGTCTCTTTTATCCACGACAGAACCAGCTTCTTGAAATTTGTTCACCAAACTTTCAATTGTCGATTCCAACGATTATTCCCTTTAAAAAACAGCACAAAAGTTGAATACTTTCTACCTCTACCGTACGACAAGTCTGGCGCAAATGACAACTGTTTAAATAAAAAAAATTTTATATCGCGCAAATTTTTAGCTGTGGTGTTTTTTATTATGTCAAATTAAATACAAAAATTTGTGGAATTTAAATATAATAAATTGACACAATTCAAATGTCCCCTTGTCTTTTCGTCAAAAGCTCGAAGGAATATAGAATCAGGCCGGACTTTACCAAATTGAGAAGCAGCTTGAAATCTAAAATTTGTTCTGAAAAATCCACGTGTGCGCTGATAACGGAGTTGCGATCACACCCACCAGCTATGACCACCATAAATTCTATTAAAGGCAACTTCCGCTTCAATAAGGATTAAAATTATTATTAATATTTCAATAGCTTGCATTTTTACTAAGACTTTTTAATTTCACAATATATTTTTCAACCAACAAAAATTCTCTATACAAAACGAAATAATTATAATATTTGTTCTCCCGCCAAGACCATCTGCTTTTTTTTTTTTGTTTATATGTAGCAAAATTCTCATTGCGTTTTAAACGTCAGACCAGTAAATTGCTTTGCTATAACACTCGCAGCGGTATTTACGGACGTATATCGATATTATTCCACCTAGAATACACACCTGTAATAAATTCGCCTTGGAATACACTATTCCGAACAGCTGTTAATATTATTGTGAATAGGCAACTAGAGAAGAAGAAGAGTGAAACGTTTATCCAAAAAGGAAAAAATACGTGCGTAAACACTTCACACAAAAGTTAAAGCGTCAATTCAACATTTGCTTCCAAAATAAATTTACAAAATGACCACAGCCGCACGTCCTACATTTGATCCTGCACGAGGTGGCACCGGTCGTGGTGAAAAAGATTTAAGTGCATTGTCCAAACAATATTCCAGCAGAGACTTACCAGGGCACACCAAGTTAAAATACAGGTATCTTTCATGTATATTTACTGTTATTCCAAAAATAACTATTCTTGCTCTACCCCACACAGAGAAGCTGGTCAAGGTACTGCCGAAGAGCTGCGCAACCGTGATTTTCGCAAAGAATTAGATGAGCGCGAACGCGAAGCACGTCCCACAAAAACACTCCCTTCGATTGTGCGTAAAGCAATTGAAGCCAATAATTCAACTAATAGCGGTGCAGGTGGTGCTAAACGTGCACGACTGGAACAACCAGCCGCGCCTGTAAATCTGGATGCTGACGATCCGATAGACAAAGATAGTTCGGAGGAGGACTCCGATTCGGACGATGAAGATGATACCGCTGCGTTGTTAGCAGAATTGAATAAAATCAAGCAAGAACGTATGCAAGAGGAAACGCGCAAAGAGCAAGAAAAGAAACAGGAAGAAGAACGTATTCGCATGGAGAATATTTTGTCCGGCAATCCATTGATCAATTATGCACCCGGTACAGGCGCAACTGCTAGTAAAAACCTGGGTAGTGATCTAAAAGTCAAGCGTCGTTGGGACGACGATGTGGTGTTCAAAAATTGTGCCCGTACTGAACCAGAAAAGAAAACGCATTTCATTAACGACTCGCTGCGCAGTGAATTTCACAAAAAATTTATGGATAAATATATAAAGTAATGTGTTTATGTAAAATTTTCTAACGTAATAAAATTTGTAATTCATTTTAAGGAAATTGCGGTTATTGTATATTCTATGATCTTTAATTAATTTTTTTTTTTTTCATTATAAAGTGGAGTTTGTGTGATTTGATAGGAAGTTTGCCTGTTTCTTGTAAAATACTGAATAATTTATTAACTGCATATAAGAGCATAATAGCGTAAAAGAAAACATACTATTTAATATGATCTAAGTATATGTTTACCTTGTTTTGAATGAATGAAGAATATTCAGTAATAACCACTACCTAATTTCCTAACTGTATAATATTTATACCATGGAAAAGCTCTTCTTTGCCTAAAATTGCTTATAGGGCATTACTCTAAACCCGACCTAAATAAATTGTTGATTGCTCTTATATATTTAAATTTTTACTTTTTGTGACTTTTCCGGCCAACAAATTAATCAGTTGTTCGTAAAACTTGTAAATCGTTACTGGTTTTGCGTTCTTTGTACTTTTTTTGATATTTTTCACTTTTTAGAGAGAATTCTCGGAAAATTAAGTCACTGGCAAGTTACTGGATAATTTTTACATAAGCAGACCTATTATCAATGGGGTTTCAAAAACTTGCTGGTCAATCCAAACGGCCGAGTTTCTCTTTTCGAAGAAGCCAAGAATCAGTTGAGACACGTGAATTGCAACTTCACCTGAATAAATTGTTAATTGCTCTTATATATTCAAGAAAATACCGAATATTTGTCTTTTTGTGACAGTAGCATTGAATAATTCAAAAAAATTCCTTTAATATATAAGAGAATACCTAATATTTAATAATATGTATTTATAATTGTCTTGTACTACATGTCACCCTGTCCTGAAAATGATTCGTTTGACATTTGCCACTTGACTCTGGCCATCTTAATGGCAACGCAAACAAAAATATTCCAAACAGCTGACCATCATTGTTTTTGCGCAGTATATCAACTTTGTGAGACTTTTGTCTATTTTCAAAACTTGGCCAGTCTTTTGTTAAAATGATATTAAAGCCATTTAAATTGTGATATATTAGGAGGAAAAGAGTACTGAAAATGGTGAACCATTAGTTTTCATCTCCTCAAATTTGCGTGTTCATTCGCATATATCTACTATACAAACAGTGTATCACTGTACCCCGGTAGAGGCTCCACCACCCAAGACCCAATGTGAATCCCAGTGGAGAGCGCAAGATGAGCAAATAAAACTTGCATTGCCAATAATCAGAAGAGAAAAAGACTTTGAACTGTGCAGTTCGAATGAAGTGATTTTCACAATCATACGTAAAATATCGTCAGCGGGGAACAGCAATTCATAGATATCCAAAAAATATAAATGAAATGCCTACAAATATGTGTGTAGTGTAAACAGTGGAACTAAAGAAAATAAGCAAAGCATAAAGCGTGTATAATAAAATGTAAAGTCGATATTCAGGTGGGAATGTGTGTAGCTAAAAATTGTAATTATTGAAACACAGAAAATATTTGAAAGCAGAGTAAACTAGGCAAAAAAAAAAACGTACTAACAAAACAAAAAATCAGTGCTGATTCAGTGCCGCACGGAAGCTTTGTTTTTCAACTGGTACGTTTGGTCAATACGGTTACAAACCTACTTGGGTGTTAGTTCATTATACATAATAATTTGTGATAAGCGCATGCAAATGACTTAAGTGGTACGACGACACTATTGTTTTCGCCAGATTTCGACATTTATCTTTGTGCCAATTAACACCGAAACGCTCGAAACCGTTGCATTAACACACCTGTGGGTATTACAAATCAGCAGCTGAGAGAAGCCACAAAACTGGAGAAGTGGAAGAGAACACGGAGCTCTACGAAAAAAATGGATCGTCATAGCAAGGGGAATGCGAGTGGAGGGGGTGGTGGTGGTCCGCCTGAAAAGCCATCAATTTTGGAAGGTAACGAAAACATACACTTTCGTATCATATCACATAATTTGTATAAAGAAAGATTAATTCTATTTATATATCAAATATTTGATTTGTAAAAGCTTTATAATCAAGACTACAATAATTCCAAAGGCTAGTGAAAAGGCTAAATTTGGACCAAAACTTCAAGCAAGAAAAAGGGGTGGCGACTATTATTATGGCTCATTAGTATTGCTACTACAGCAACAACAACATGGCTCATTAGTACAATAGCACAAGTACAATACGTTATTTGTGGGTGTCTAGTTGAATTTTAATGCATATATAATATATAGGAGCATGGTTATTTAATCTGGGAAGTCTTGTATTTTGCATTGGCAAGCTCGTCTCGGTTGATAAGCTATTGTACATGACAAAACATGACTCTTCACAGTATCTGCATACACAAAGGCCTTTACACGTACGCTCATTAATTCATATGGATTTAAAATTGCTCCCAAATGTGCATAAGAGCTTATATGTGTATATGTAAATATGTACTTATGTATATATTCATCTGTATGTAAATGCAAGTGTAAAGTAGCTGACTAAATTAAGCAAGTATACATCTCGAGTGGACTAGTCCTTTGCCGCCTACAGTCGCACTTGTTACTTGTATACCTCAGCGAAATAAATAATGAAACAAACAGTTTTTTTAAGAAATCCAAATACGTACTTAATTTTTTTTTTATTTTTAATTATTTTTTTTTTTAATTTTAATGTACATTAATAAGAATGAAAAGGACAAGGCTTAGTCAGAGGCCCGAAAAAATGATGATTTTGAATTTTTTTTTTTTTGTAGTCAATTGCTTTTTTTTACAAAAATAAAAGCATAGCATAAATACATCATGTTTCGACTTGACTTTAGCAAAATTTCAAAAAAAAATTAATATTTGCAAAAGTTATCCCTGTTTGTGTGGATCCCGTTTCTCCAGAAGTCCCTTGCGTTGATCATTACAAGTTCTTGGAGATTCATCTACAATCAATCGGACAAGCGAAATTAGTTTTACTAATAGATAATCTTCTACCTGATCCAAGCTTTTTTTAATTAACAATATAGGCCGCCTATTTTCAAATTTTTTTCAGATTTTCGAAAAACCACCGACAAGTGTTTAAAAAAAATCGAAAAAAAATCCTTCGATCAGGCACGAGTTTTTTATATTTTTCAAAAGCAGTATAAATTTTATTGAAATCTACCAAGCGGTTTTTAAGTTACAGTGATCACCAATTCAAAAAACATAGTTTTGAGAAAAACGCATTTAAAGTTTTGCTATCGGTCGGTTGCTTGCAGCTGCTGCTAGCTACTTGCTCTCGAACGCTGCGGAGCGCCCTTTGTTATTTGTTTAATAACTCAAAAAGTATTTGTCGGATTCACTTGAAATTTTCACGTAATAGTTTTAAGATATTATACTTTAAGAAAATGCAAAAAAAAATCCAATTTTTGAAAATTATGACTACTCCTAACCCTTTAATTTTTGTGGTTTTTCCTGCCAACAATTTAATCAGCTGTTCGTTGAAAATTAACGTTTCAACAAATGAAAATTAACGTTTAACTAAAAATCTGAAAGCTTGCCCCGCTATTTATTTCGCACAGCAAAAAAGCGTGTCCTAAAACGATCCCGAGAAAAGAAGGAAATAAAACTAAAAATTGTCATTACCTGCAAAATTGCATTACACTAATGTTACCAGAGCTTAAAAAAGATTTGTTGCGCATAGCTTTGGGATTAAGGGGACCCAGTGGTCGAGAAATTTCAAAAAATCATTTTTTATTTTTAGTATGTATTTTTAGTATTTTAGTAAGTATAGCATCTTAAGAATGTACTGTGAAGTTTTCATTCCTAATATTATAGCTTCTACAGCCCATTAATTAGGTAGAGAGCTGTCCGCGCGCTCCTGTACCTCAAACTTTACACTTATTTATCTCCAAACGACTTATTTCGGCCTGGTGTTGTCAAAAACTATACAACCGAATCGTCTATTTTAATATGTTGTTCACAACATCAATGGCTATCGCACGTACTAGAATCTTATTATTATTTCGTTTTTTTTTTTTATTAAAAAAACTGAAATAAACCCTATTTTTAGAAGGACAAATTCAAAACAGCGCCATTTTGTGAATTTTTTTTATTCTAGTAGCGGGGCATACCTACAGTCATACTGATTATTAACTTTTTGGTTTTCGTGTTTCAGATAAATAGAAGAGTCAAAATGGACAATACCGTCCAGGTCCAATTTTTCGGGAGGGTAAACTTCAGCGCCATTTTTAAAATTATTAAAATAAAAAAAAATATTTTTTTAAGTTAAATAAAAAGCCTAAAAAATTAAATTCATTCTAATTCATTTTTTTATTGTAAAAAAAAATTCCTAAAATTACCATACATTTTCGGGACCCCTTAACAAATTTCAGTTGTATAGATTTTAATCTATTTGCTTCATTATTAATTTCGCTGTGCTATGCAGACATAAATAACTAAATATTTCCCGAGCAAATTTAGCTCATATGCTAAAAATAGGTTTTAATTTAACTAAAATTTCTGTATAAGATATAAAATAGTCCATAAAATTAGAGGAAACAATCGCAAATTCTACCCTAGAATAATTCATAATTTTTGTAGTTTTAAACTTCTCTTCTCTTGATTTATAATTGTACAGAAGTATAAGAACAACCTAACCTGTAAGATCAAATTAATTTCGCTTTTGACATTCATAAATCCAAACACCATCTGATAATGGGCAGTGCCCGAACATTCCAACCAATCAATTTCGAGTCCGCGGTAACGAGATATTCAGGGCTTAAACTGCGATTAGTGGTGCGTACCTTAGCCATAACCGTAACTATAGCAATCAGCTGTGCTGATCAAACATATGGGCATCACTCTAAACGGTTATAGGTGCCACACTATAATGCCATAACTATAACCGTAGCCGTATGTATCTATTGAATTTTGGTTTTTCCCCGCAACCGTAAGCAGCTGTGAAATACTTTGCATTTGTTTTGTTATTTGCCATAAAAATTTGAATATCTGAAATGAAGAACAAAAAATTAATTGACCTGGTAGAAAATTATCCGTGTTTTTATGACAAAATGCAAATGTTGTGTTTATTTCTACTTCAATATCAGCTGTTTATAGTTACGGCATGACTAATTGACAAATGCTGTAATGTTGCGGCTATGGTTATAGGTACAGCTATGGCGTTACGGCTACGGCACCACTAATTGCAGCTAAGTACCGTCACTGATTATAACCTCACCATATGGTTCAATATAATAAATCGAGTTGCGATTATTCGTATGGACTATTGAAAAGCGTGCCTCTATTTGGAATTCGCAACGCACTTTTATCTCTGCCACGAGTAATGTGTGCATATTAAGTATTTTTAATGACTGCGGCCCCTCTCGATGCTGAGTCACTGCACTATGTCTATATCAATATAAAACTCATGCAGAATGTCAGCTCAACTACGTGCACACAGCCGCCAACATACAAACCCACTAATCCGGATATCATTAAGATGTCATTATCATTGTTATCCGAGGAAGATTAAGCGTTTTTAAGTGCATACATACACACACATATTTACATACAAAGACTTGCTGCTCTTATCACAAAACAAACGCGTCGTTCTTGCTGGCCAATAATAACAGAAATTCATATAAGAAACAGTTATGTTCCAATTTTAATGGAGAACATTTTTTATAGAGGAAAATTTAAACACATATAACCATCTAAAAAATGTATCTGTTTATATGTATGTATTATGCATATATTGGGTAGTCGAAAAAGTTTTTTGGTATTTCTAATCAAACTTCAAATCATTTTTTTTTTATATTTATAATGAACTTTATTAAACCAAATATGTACCATTTTGGTCGACCACCTTTTGCCATTTTTCTTCTAGAGACATTATTCCATCAGTGTAAAACTTTTGGGGTTTCTCGGCGAAAAACTGCGACAAGTAATTTCCACAGGCTTCTCTTGAAGCCAACTTTACTCCATTAAGGGAGTTCTGCATTGACCGAAACAAAGGGTAATCCGATGGTGCAAGGTCAGGGCTATATGGTGGATGCATCGAAACTTCCCAGCCAAGCTCTCCTAGTTTTTGCCGAGTCATCAAAGATGTGTGTGGCCTAGCGTTGTCCTGATGGAAGACGACGCCCTTTCTGCTGATCAGTTCTGGCCGTTTTTTTCGATTGCTTTCTTCAATCTCATCAGTTGTTGACAGTAAAGTGTAGAATCAATCGATCGAGCAGGCTGGAGCAGCTCATAGTGGATGACTCCTTTCCAATCCCACCAAACACACAGCATAACCTTTCGAGGCGTCAATCCTGGCTTTGCGACCATTTGTTGAGCTTCACCACTCTTGCACCATGACCTTTTTCGCACATTATTGTCGTATTTGATCCACTTTTCGCAGATGTTAATTCGGTCCATTAAATTTTTCACAGACAATTCATGTGGTACCCAAACATCGAGCTTCTTTTTGTAACCAGCCTTTTTTAAATAGTTCAAAACCGTTTGATGATGAATGCTTAGTGCCTTGGCGATGTCATGACAGCTTATGTGACGGTCCTGGTCAATCTTTTCCATAATTTCATCAACTTTTTCAACGATAGGTCGACCGGAGCGAGGTGCATCTTTCACATCGAAATTTCCAGAACGGAAGCGAGCGAACCATTGTTGTGCTACACGAACTGATACAGCATCATCTCCGTAAACTTCACAAATTTCATTGGTGGCTTACGAGGCATTCTTCCCTTTTTTATACAAAAATTTCAAAATATAGCGAATTTCTTCATTATTTTCACTCATTTTTGAACAGCTATAACTTTTTTTCTACTTCTCCGAGTTTAATTTTTTTTGGTTAAATGAAGCTTAAAATGTCACCTTTCTAACAACATATGATATGACACAATGTGATTGGTAGCACTGGAGATAGATGACTCCAACGACATCTATTGACAAAATACGAAAATACTTTTTCGACTACCCAATATGTTATGCATTTTCTGCCATTTAACGAATTATCGTAATTTTTTATATGGAGAAAATGCAAAAGAGCGCCAGCGAAAAGAAAAAATTCAAAAATCAACGCAATTTTTGAGGTGCTTCGAATTTGGACCCTTACCAAAATTCAATGGAATATATTGTAAAACACAGATTTTTTTTAAACATTCCGACTAAAAAGTTCGAAAATTTGAATTTTTGTAAATTTTCTACAAAGTTTGAAACTTTGAGTTACATGGTTTTGTTGTGGTGTGCACTATACTTTTATAAAACAAAAAAAAAAATATTCCAAACTTTGCAATTTGTCGCGGTGCGATTATTGCAAATACAGGTCTACTAGGTGAAGTCCAAAATAAACAAGACTGGCGTCGTAAAAATGTTTTTGATGGTGCCATCCTTTTAATGAGTTAGTGCATTGGAAGTTACATCCCTAGCTGACTTCCAGTGAAAATTTGGTGACATTAGATTCAGTGGAAGCGTAGTTCTTGCGTCTAAAGTGTCAGTATGTTTGTGTCATCGCTACAAAAATGAGTTTCGAACAAAGAGCTAATATCAAATTTTGTTTTAAAATCGCTATAACGTTTACCCACACATTCGAATTGATGAAAAAAGTTTATGGCGATGACTGTTTATCTCTTGTCAGAGTTCATGATTGGCATACACGTTTCAGAGTTTGTTGTGAGAACATAAACGACAATGAATAGGATGAATGAATGGGCCGCCCAAAATCAGTAATCGCCGAAAACTTCATCGAACTTGTTCGTAAATTTATCAAAAATGAACCGAAATCATCGTTGAAATTCATGGAATCGGAGTTGAATATCTCCAAAACATCGTTGTATCCCATTTTAACTGATCATTTGGGCTTACGAAAGGTCAGTGCTCGTTTCATTCCGCACAAGTTAACTGTGGACCAAGAATTGCTCAGAATTCAACATTCGAAAGACCTCATTAAAGAGGCGAGAAAGACGAAAACTTCCTTTCCAACATTGTAACTGGTGATGGAACGTGGTGTTTCCCACATGAACCTGAAACTAAGCGTCAAAGTGCCGAATGGAAGATCCCAGACAAGTCACCACCCAAAAAATCGCGTTTGGAGAAGTAAAAAATCTAGTCCATGCTCAGTTGCTTTCACGATTCCTAGGGAATTGTCCACAAGGAGTTCGTGCCAACGGGCCAAACCGTCAATGTAATTTTCTATCTTGGCGTTTTGAAGAGTTTGCTGCATCGCATTCGTCGAATTCGTCCTGAATACTGCGAAGTAGGAAGCTGGCGCTTATTGCATGATAATGCACCATTTCATCGATTCACTCTTGTGACTGATTTTTAACTACATAGAAATCGCTTTTGAACTATCACTCATTCCGCGTATCCGTCTGATATGGCTCCCTGTGAGTTCTACCTATTCGGAAAATTGCATTTGGCCATGAAAGGAAAACGTTTTGCGTCCGTAGTGTCCATCCAAAAGGCTTGTACCGACATCCTAAAGGACATTCCGGCCAATGACCTGAAACACGATCTCGAAAAGCTTTTAGATCGCTCAAAACAATATATCGAGGCCAGAGGGGCCTATTTTGAATAAATAAATCGAAGTTATCAGAACAAAGCTCCTGTCGTATCTACATATTTTAGCTCAGTCTTGTTTATTTTGGACTTCACCTTGTACTGTTTCAGCAGAGTTTCGCAAATAGAAATTTGGTTCATTAAAGTTTTTATTTTAATTTAAAATCTTCATATGGCATCAAAACCAGAAGCTTCCTTTTGCATTAAGATATTTTGAAAGGGTGCAAAACTGTTTGGTGTTTGTTGATAGATGGTGGTCTGCTTCTCTGGAAATATCATGGCTACTTATGTGACGGTCTGCCTTAATATCTTGGCTTCTTAATTGGTTTTTTTTAGCAAGATTGATTGTTGTTGTTTTTACTGTTGTGACAGTTCATCAAGCCCTGCCAGTGCGGGGTAGTCACCGATCGTCATCGTCTAGCTCATCAGTGAAATGGGATTGTTAGGTGAGCGAGTTTAAGAGGGCATGTGAACTGGTGGTTAGTATCGTGCGGTTTACCGTCACATGCATATAGTATGGTATTAAGTATGTCGGGGTCGATTCTGGATAAGTAGAAGTTTGACTTGTTACAATATCCAGAACGTAATTGAGTCAAAGTTACGCGGATCTCACGAGGCAGCTGAAGCTCTTCATCTGCGATGAGTGGCAATTGGACTCCGATGACGGCATTCGGAGGTTGAGAGTTTAGGAAGGTGGTAAGGGACTACTAATGAATGTCGTTCAATGTCTGTCTGATCAGGCAGTAGATCCAATGGTTGTAGGTTGTAGGTGTCTGGTCGTAAATTCCGTCATTGTCATTCCCACGACTGTCGGTTCTACGTAGCGGAATGACTCGGGCTTTTTTCCGACCAAGGGTTACTGCCCCAGTAAACTCGCCCTGCGTGGTGCGCTGAACCGCACCTAAGTAAGATTTGTCGGCAATAACGGTAAATTGTACCATTTTTTATCTATGAATTATCACTTTTCAAAAGCGCCAAAGTTTTACCGGTTGCGATTTATACTCGTATTGCAAGGGAAGGCATTTAAGTTTAAAACCGCGTATCGGATACGGCACGTTTTAAATTATGAGTAATTATTATAAAATTACTTTTTCTTCTTCTAAAAAAATCTTCAAAATTTAATTATTAATAACTGAGCAAAAGCAAAAAATTTTTTTTTTATTTATTTTTTATTTTATTATTTTTTCTTGCAAATAATATATTTTATTTGCATTTTTCATAAATTAGCTGCCTACAAATTCACCCTCATACAAATTTGTATTGCTTTTGTAATCCATGTTTTTCCCATTGTGCATGACCGCTCTAACAAGCGAATTATCGGTTGCATAGTTGAGTGTGACTCACAAAACAACTTTTTATTTTTATTTTTTAAATAAATTACATATTTTAAAGTTTGTTTACTTTTGCCATATTTACCTTCTTTCTCTTTCTTCTTGCAATGCACGCAAGTCAATTTTCTTTTTTTTAATTCGATCCCCACTATCCACTATTCATAGGCACGATATGCCTTATTTACCCCACAAACCAAAGAAAGTCGAATAAGCGAGTTAGTTGCTGTTGCAGCTGAAACTTGCCGAAGTTTTTGTCATTTCGGCGGCACTATTAAAAAATGTCTAAATTCATTGGCCAATGAATTTTTCTCATGTTTTTGTTGTTGTAGCAGCATAAACATTCCCCATAGCTATACAGGGAAATGGGAATGCTGCTGGAGTCATAATCCTTGGTCGAATATAAATCCGCACATTTCCCGTAACGACGAACCGCCTGCTGTGTGAACGACTATTTGCTTTCATGGAGGTATTTAGCGGTATGTTCGTAGATGCCCTCTAATGTGCTTAGAAGGCGGCACATTTCCTGCGGTATCACCCTACAGAAAATGCGTGTAGAGTCTATAGAGATCTGTAGCTTTGTCCAGAGCGTCATGCTACTTCAGCACCAAGTTTGCGTTGGAGTTTAAACTGGACCTCTTTATGCATTTTCTCACTTCACTGTAAACATCCTTTCATTTTTCTCTACTCCAGCAACTCTATAAGTAGAAAGGCGTTTGCAAATCTTTCAACACCTCAACTGGACCAACAAACTACCCAAAGGGGTTGTGTTTTTCAACGGCAATTTTGTCTTGCTTACTAAACTAAGTAAATAATTGACATCAAGCATGTTTGGGTACCTAAAAATTTTAGGTTTTTCTAAAGACATATTAATGTTTGATTCGATGCTGGATGCCGTTGGAAAGAAGCTAGTCCTTGGAAAGAAGATAAATATTGGTGGAAGATCACTATTGTCGATGTTTCTCGAAAAATGAAGGACTCATTTTTTAAAACGGCTTGAGAAATTAAAATTCGATTATTGCCTTAGTAATAGAGTCGGTGTACATTTGCTAGAGTAGAGTCTTGCGTTAAAAATCTTTCGTGAAGAGATTAGCTTAAACAGACAGAGAATGTCATTGTCAGAGGTTCAGGCAACTCATAGCCTTCCCCATGGATAAACTGAGATTGCTCTCGAGATATGATCCACTGACTCTTGTCGTATCTGCGATCAGTCTCGGTAGACTCCAGCATACCTTCTTCCCGAGCTATAGCGCGAAGAAGGATGAGAAATATCGGCAGAAAGAAAGGCACATACGCTCAGTCCAACCCAGCTCTATCTAAGTTTTATTAAGGAAACTGGGTTTGGATGAGTTACTGTGATGAGTAGAGAGCACAAAACACCGTGAAACCTACTCCACTGTCATGTTTCCATAGTAAGAAGTGATCAGTTTTTATCCTAGCCACATGAAAAAAAGTGGGTAAACCGAGCAGAGATCTTAGCCAGATCCGACATAATATTTCATATCTACGTTACGTCCCCCATCTTCGCACTTGTAAAGGGTAACCAGATTGGAGGTACTTTTTTCAATAGGGCTTTTTTGACAGATCACGCGTCACTTCTGTCAAACTTAATACATCATTTTTTCAGTATTCATTGACATTTCATCATGGAAAGACTTACGCCTCAGCAACGTTTACAAATCGTACAATTGTATTTCGAAAATGGATGCTCTGTAAAAAGTGTTCATCGCACGCTCAGGCCAACTTATGGTGTACAGCGATAAGGCCCATTTTTGGCTAAATGGCTACGTCAATAAGCAAAATTGCCATATTTGAGCGGAAATGCAAACCCGAAGCCATGCGATAAGAGCCATTACCGTTTAATGCGGCCTATGGGCTTGTAGGAATCATCGACCCATATTTCTTCAAAGACCAGGCTGGCGCCAATGGAACAGTGAATGGTGAACGTAATCGCCTCATTATAAACGACTTTTAGGTGCCAAAAATTGATGCCCGTGATCGTCACAACATTTAGTTCCGACAAGACGGCAATTTATCTCTCGTCTCGTACCAGTGGAGTGGCCATCAAGATCGTGTGGTATCACACCTTTTTTTTGTTTTTTTTTTGGCGGTGAGGTTGGGTTAAAAATGCCTTCGCACCATATAGTAACCGTCGCTACTACGTGTGTGGTGATTCCACTAAAAATATCCCTCCTGTTCTCTTGAATTTTTCCCTCCACCCCGGAACTGTTTCCGCATTGCTTCGAGGTAGAGGGCCAAGACGGCGTCCTAAGAAGAACACTTACTTACTCACCCTGCGTCCAGGGTCGCCTGTTTTGAGAAACCTATGCTCAATGCTCTTCAGCATAGCTTTCCATTTCGCGCTTCTTTTTTCGGATAATATCCTCCACAAAATTTGCGATGGCATTCCATTTTTCTTCGTCTATCATCATTTTCTCGATAATTTCTTCAGGTGTAAATACACCAATAGCTCGTTGCAGACCTGTTCTCTCTACGTTCCACCTCTCGCATTTAAAGAAGATGTGCTCCGTATCATCATACTCAGTATCTCCATATATGCAGTTTGGTTGGCTCACTTTTCCCATTCGCCACAAATACTTGCGAAAGGACCCATGTCCGGACAAAAACTGTGTGAGGTAATAGTTAACCTCACCGTGCTTTCTTTCTACCCACTTTTTTAGATCGGGTATTTCTCTCGCTGTCCATCTACCATACCGTGGTACAACTCCTTTGGACTTTTATTTTTGGGGGTATGTAAATGGGAGTATCTAAAAGTTTTGTGGATAAACCAGCTTCGATTGAGACATTGGAAGCAATATTACTAAAGTTATTCTCGAGATACCGACCGAAGTCCTCCAAGGAATCATTCAAAATTGGAGTTTCTTACGGATGACCGTATTACAGCGCAGTTGCGGCCAACATTTGAAAGGGATTGCCTGTAAAAAATAAATTTGGACTTTCGTTGTTTTATTTCAGTTTAAAATCCGATATCTCTAAATTGATCACCCTTTTGTTGACCTACAAATAACGAAACCTTCGATAGCAATAAATATCTTAGTACCATTTTTTTTGAAGAAAAAGGTCGTATTTGGTGGAGTGCTGTGTCCACGGATCTAGCCTTGCAGTAGAGGTGTTGACTATTAGACAGCTTTTTCAAAATTGATTTCTGCAAAATATCTACATATCCAGCAATATTTAGAATTTTAAGAAGAAACGAAACTAGGCTTCACGGCCTAAGTGGCATGCTTGAGCCTTTTATATAAAGTACACACCAAACTTTTAGCGCTTTGGTTAGTTGGGTATATTTTATTGAATTTTATGTACCCGAGAGTATGTACTGCATGTGTGTACATACATACATACATACATACATACATATATGTGTGGTTTGCGTATTTATACGCAAATTATTGGCCTGTCATTCAATTGCCGGCAGGTCGCCCACTGCCATCTCACTCTCTGATAGATATTTTCCGCAGCTTTTCCGCCGCTTTCATGCGCATCTCGCATTGTATTTTTAACACAAAAACAGGTAGATTTTATTGATCCACTGGCATGCGACAATTTAATAAAGCTGTAATAAGCACAGCTTATGCTTTCACAAAGTTTTCCATATCCCGCTTTGTTGTTGCTTGTGCGTATTTTATTGCACGGCTCGGTTGGTTACCTGTTGAGCTTCATTAAATTTTCTTGTGGTTTATTTTGTGTATTAAAACAAGAGTATGTACATTTTACTGTTCTGTAGCATGCAAATGTAGTAGTGGGCTGAATTTGTTGATCGTTTAAAGGTAAGCTGCCGCGTAATTTATGTGCGCGTCTTATCTGACTGAAGTTGGGCTCTATTTTTAACTGATATGCCCACATTCTAGTGGTTATTTATCTATGTATGTATGTATGTAGAAATGAGTTTTTAAATTCTCTTTATTTAGCTCACTCGACTTCTGCATAGCATCGCAGCTATAAATAAATTAGTTTTTGTGTATTTTGATTTTTTGTGTTTCGATTAGCCTTTTAAGTTTTATTGGTACTGTAATTATCCGTACTTGAATTTAAACGTAAAGATTTGTGCATGAAAATATTGTATTAAGTTTTTCAAGTATTCAGTATCAGTGCAAGCCGATGACTCATATTAGCATATATTGTATGTATGTATGTATGTATGTATTTATGGAAGCATGTGGAATGACCAGCGTCCATGCAATAATGCGAAAATTAAAATACATGCATACATACATTTGTATTTACTCCGAAACAATCATTTTCAAAGTGTTAAATTCATTGTAAAACCATGTGAAAAGGAATAAATTGCACTATGAGCCTTCAGTATTTGGACATGAATCAAAATGCTGAAACTCCAAAAATTTCAGAATAAAAATAAATTATTTTCTCCTCTAAAATAAGGTGCGTTTCTAATCATAAACACCCCTAATTATTCAAAGTGTTTAATTTACAGATTTCAGAGGAAAATAAAAATTTGACACATCGATTAAAGTAACAAAAGTTCGTCCCCTTAGTATTAAAGTAGCCTATACATTTTTTGATGTTTTGAGAAAATGAATTTCAAACTTTTTGTCGAAAGTAGCTCTCACTCAAATCTTGTTATGTCTGTAAATATTTATTATTTTTTCACTGACGTTTTGACCCACTTTGTGGAACTAGAATTTGACAAAATTTTGACCACATGTAAAATCGACGATGGAGAATCCAAAAATTCAATAAAAAAATAATAGCCTATGAGCACATAGGCTATTGTTATACTAAGGGGACGAGTTATCTGTTTCATTACAGAATTTAGAACTTTTTTTAATAGATAAAGAAAATTTTTAGCAAAAACGTATTTCCAGGCGTTTCAAAATGATAAGACACTGTTTAGTTAAAGCGATCATTTAACAAAAGTATAGGTACTTTTTTCACATTTTTTTTCTGTTGTCTAGAATATGCAGGAAACATTTCTCTTATGTGGGTTTCTGCGCACAGGAATATAGAGTGAAATGAAATTGCCGATGAGCTTGCCAGAAAGGTCTCGACAGAACCGGCTTCAGCTGTCCCCTTCTCAGACATCGGTTTCCCCCTTGGCCGTCGTTTAAGGGAAACTAAACAATTTCTTTCTAATAAAAGCGCAAGACAGATGGAGGTCTGTCTCATCGTAGATAAGAGTTTATTAAGTAGAAAAACGTTACAATATTTATGTTATCGCACAATTTACAAAATATGATATAAATCTTAATTTTACATCATTATATTTGTATATTATATTTATCACAGGTTTGGTTTTTTAAACGATTTTTTCTTTTTTCGAAGGAAAAAACTACTATGAAAAACCTCCGCTTTACATCTTACATGCTAGGGTTAATCTATACGCATTTAAGTACCACGGCCTAATTGAACATTAAGAAAGTTCAGTTATTAGCAGATTGTCCGAAAAACTGGAACGAATTTTGAATCTTTTAGTCAAATTTTGTATTTGATCTGACAAAATCTTAGTTTTTGATTCATCATGAAGCTTTCTGGTGGAGAAATGCCATGGGAGTCGTAGCATCATTTTGAGTACCTTATTTTGGCAGATTTGCAGTTTCTTAACATGCAACTTTGCGATATTACTCCAAGCTGGACAGGCATATAATATTATTGGCTGAAATATAGACTTATAAATTATTAGTTTATTTTCATCATTTAACACGTTCACGCCGGCGCGTACCACCGGTGGCTCGCACAAGTCTGCTTCATGGGGCGGCGCGTACCACCGGTGGCTCGCACAAGATTGCTTCATGGGACGGCGTGTACCACCAATGGTACTTTATTAGACGGTACCTATGAGATGAGAAGCCATAAACGACTACCCTTATGAAAAAATTTCGTTTTATATAACCTGCAATCGCTTCCGATAGAGCGAAAAGATGTAAACGTTGCCGTCGGTGGGCGAAGACCATGAATAACAGCGCCGGCGGGAACGTGTTAAGCCTGAGCGTCTATTTATTAGGGGATATAACATTTTAATCGCCAAATTTACTTTCTCTGTCTCATCGTGTGCTATTTCAAAAACACCATGGCCTCAATACGATAGAAACAGAACGCTTAAGGTGATGTGAATCCCCTGCCATTCAATTTCCAAACTCATTGCGGTGTTCACTGTGTTCAGCAACTTTTCTAACGGTGATTCAACGATTGTCCAATACCATTTTCTTCACTTCATCAATTTTTTCGTCTGTTGTTGAAGTGCTCCGGCGTCAGGCGCGCCGGCACGCTTTTCGTTGTTCACATCTTCTCGGCCTTCTGAGAACATTTTGTACCACCGATAAACGTTGCCCAAAGTAGCTTCTCCGTACGACACAGTCAACATTCGGAATGCATCCGTGCACTTAATTTCGTTTTTCACACAAAATTTGATACAGGTTCTTTGATCCATCTTTTTGAATAGGTAAAAATCGAAGACGAGCCGAAACACGTGCAAGCAAAGCAGCTGTCAACAATTAACTGAACACTCAAAATGGTCAACATATCGCGACAAAAAAATTTAAATTCGAATATACGTAACCTGCGAAAATTCGAAATTGACGATACTTTTTGAACACACCTCATATTATCTGAAAATAAATTTAAGCTGCCGTATATTGAGAAGAAAATATCATTAAAATCAAGTTTCCAGAAACACAATATCCCTAAGTCTACCTGTAACTATCGTAAAAGCTGTCTGCAAAGAAATAGGCTTGTAATTTTAGTTTCTTCTTCTTGATTAACGCAATAACCTCGAGTTTAACAAAACGCGCCAGTCGTTTCCTTCTCGCGCTAACCGGCGCCAGTTAGGCACACCGAGTGAAATTGAATCTGACGGTTTGCTACAGGATAAAATTAATAAAAAAATTAAATTAAACAGAAACGCAATGTACATACATAAAGTATATTTTTATTTAGAAATATATACCAACCTCTCTGGAACGTACATTTGGTAACGTACTGTGCGTCAATACTGTGCGTGCACTTGTACGTGTATATGTGTATGTATACTCGTACATGAGTTACATGGCTAGATAACAATAATCTGTCATTCATTTGGTTCGTTCGTGACATTACATGTAGGGTATTGACATTAAATATAAATTTTTCATGGCCTTTATTGATTTCGCAACAAAGCCAGCCCATAGATTGTGTTACTATTTATCAAGGGTAGTAAAAAATAGCATGAATTAGTTGTAACGAAAATTGTCTAATTATTGATTATTATAACACAGTTTTATTGTTTCGCTGATATTCAATAATTAATCGAAATTAGAAATGATTCACAGACATTCATGAATCTAATAGTCATTCGAAGTTCGCAAGTTCGAACCGTAAATAACTTTCTACTTGATAGCGCTTGCCTGTTGGCAAACATCCGAGTGCGTTTCAGTCAGGAATTCAGCAATAGTGGGGCCGCATACAAATTGCATTAAATGTTGTAAATTGTATTTATACATAAAATAAATGCCATATTCATGAATTGAGTTAATTTCATTCCATTCAATACGAAATGAAGTCTTGAACTAAAAGCCAGTCCTTTAACTTTTTGATATCCGGTGCACTAGCGGAAGGATTATAACTGTGGAATTGCTGTCACTGTGTTAAATAACTGTAGCACTTGGACTTACTAACAAACTTTGACAACTTATTTGTTTCGTATTAAATTTTATAAATTTTTTTATTACCCAAAACCACAAAAATCCAAATTTCAAATTTTGTACAAATTTATGAAAAAAATTCAGTAAATTTTCATCAATCAATCAATCAACTTTCTAATCAGAACTTTTAGAAAAATATCAGGGATCAATTTCATAGCCCAATGAGTTTTGCTATAAAAAAAGGCAGGTTTTAACTGACTCAAAGCTCGCGTTGATTTTTGAAATTTTTTTTTCTCATAGTCTCGAAATATTTTTGAAGTGAAACATCTTAGGCGTCGATGGGCGAGCGAGAATGGAGAGTAAAATTTCAAGGTCATGCAACGTTTTGGGCATTTTCGTTCCGCGAGAGAGAAAAAAGATATAACGTAGAGGAAAAAGAGAGAGAGAGCTATACCTTATATAGGTATATCTCAGATACACTTTAGGCTATTTTTCCTGAGTTTTTCCTTGTGGTTGCAAATTTCTAGTCAGAAATAACGCTGCTTTCTTTTTGGCGTTTGTTTGTTGGTGCAAACTTGTAGGAAATATATTTCTGGTGCCTACTGTCTTGGTGCTTACTGTCTGGAGCGTTTTTTGTCCCAATTTTTTTGGCGTTTTTTTTTTTGGTGCCTACTTTTTGGCACTTATTTCCGTTTTCTGGCTAGTGCTTGTGCGTACCATAAAGTGCTCTCCATTCCGGCGTCGGATTTATTGGTATTGCCTTGCGGTAATTTGTGCCGTTGCTGCGGTCCAGGAATCGCTGCATTTGCGCAGGTGATAAATGCTCGGAGTAGTGCGCATTGGTGCCACGGTTTGTGTCCGGCGTTTACCTACACCGGTCGACCCTTCTCCGTTTTTTGTAAATTTTGTCTATTTGTATTCTCTGCAAATGTTGTGAATTTATTTAGATATATATTCTTTCTCTCTCTCTCTCTCATTCTCTCTCGGGTCTCTCCCTCTTTCTTTGTCTGCCTTAAAAGTTTCACTTCTGCTATGTGTACTACGCTACCCGCTTTTTTCTGAGATTTTCAAGATTCACACTGCTAGAATGCCATTTATCTCATTTCTTCCTTAACTCGACTTAAGCATCTCTTTCATTTTCATATGACCGCTTTTATATAGAATGAGTCAAAACTTACCACAAAAAAGGCTGCCAAATTGCCGAAAAAAAAGGTAAGGTCATTAAATTGGCCAGATAATTCACAACACAAACTGTCCTTGGTCCGCACAAACGATAATATTTTTGCTGTCGTTGCTCGTGTGCACATGAATCCGATAACATCGATTCGCCTCAGAACTCAGCAACTCAACGTTAGCCACACTAGACTGAGGGGAATTCTGTGTGAAGTCCTCATCTTATTCCCTTTCAGGATTCAATTAACTCAGAAATTAAAGGCAGAAATCTCTCGCAGCTATGTTAAAATTACCGTAGAGAAGCGAATGCATTCCGAGCGTCTGACTATTTTTTTTGGTTTTTCGATTAATGGGATTATTCGGCTATTGTGCTTCGAAGTCAACAGCGTTACGGGCAATGAAGAACGTTATAGAGGCATGCCAAATAATTTTGTTTAGCAGTTTAATGAAGAATTGCATGAGGGCGTACTTTGATTACAAGCCATCCCGAAATCGATCTCTGCAATAGTGCGCCACTATGTTCGATACTGATGTAATCAGTTTTTAATGAGATCAGTTGACTTTCTTGCCGCTAGGACTTAATACCGCTAAACTTGTTCTTGCGGGTCGATCGAAAATTGAGGTGCTTAAACAAAACAGTGTCCGCACTATTGCTAAAATGGAGGTTGAAATTTGATATTAAATTGGGTTGCTAGGTCGGGCTACTACATACCCAGTGATGCAAGCCTTTTAATGAAGTTGTATTCGGTAATTATAAATAAATAATTATAAAAATAGTGGGAAGCTTACGCTTCTAGTAAAGAAAGTCATTAAATATTTAGTTTTATAGCATTTTAAACATTAAAAATTTTACATGTCAGATGTCTATGGATTGATATGGCCATGCCTGTCTATCCGTCGAATGAATAACGGGCATGAATTGAGGTATCTCTATGAAATTTTTTAACATATCCCATTATTGATAAAAACTTGATATTTTTAAAGTGCCAGCTAAGTTAAAACCCACATCCATTTTCCATTTAACATTTCAAAAATATACAAATTTTATTATAATTTAGTCAATAATGAGGTGAAATTTCACAGATTTGGTATACAAGATGATTAAAAAATAATAATTTAAATTTGTTTTCGAAAATAGGTGTGAATATTCCTCTTTAAAGCACCGCGATACCCAGCTCAACTTTTAACACCAAATAATGAGTGAAAAAGCGAATGCACAAAACCTTTAAAAACCACACAGCTTAAATTTTAATCTTTAAGGTGCTCTGCTGCACCAGTGGCATACAGCGAAATGGTGCTTGGCTTTCAGTTGAAATCGTACAGCTGTCGGCGTACGAACCAAAATACCTGCTATCGCTTAACGCAACAAACGTGGGGAAATAATTTCGCTATGCATGAAAAGTTAGAAGATATTTTGGAAACTAAGTGAAAATAATCGCACATATAAAAAATTAAATCGAGCGTACATTAATAATAATTTCGATTAATTTGCCACAATGCTGGATTTTATAACAAAAATTGAAGTTGGAAAAAGCAACAAGCCAACATTAGTTGCAGCGTATAACAAAAATAAAGCGCTACGAATATGCGCAAAATGGCATCTGAGTGGTAAATAACGGAAATAAAAAAACATATAAATTACGAAAGAAGAAAAATTGTGTTAAAAATGATTGGTTTCTTCTGTTTTTTAAATTTTGTACAATTATTCGTAGTATATAATTAAAATTCGCGCTGTCATGAATAGGTGCGAAGCAGTAAGAAAATCTATGGAAAAAATTCAGAAAAAAAAACAAATTTTAGGGTGATCCTCATTTTCCATGCAAAATGGCCTATAATAAAAAATACGCTATATTAACACTTTTTTTTTTGACATCTGAAAAGTCGCGCATATTAAAAAAAATGGATATTTGTCTCCACAGGACAAGAGGTCAACCTGATAAGGTTGTCTGGCAAATTAACTTTTATCGGCCACAATGAGATGAGATGTTGATTAATCGGAGAAGTGCACGTGTTAACTATAAAAATAATCGTTGCTTAGAAACAATACTAAGGCAGAGGCTGGAATTGTCGGACCACATTCCAAAAAAGCAATTGCAATGGGAAAAACCACTTCCATTTTCCAGGCGGAGGTCCACGCCTTAGAACTGTGTGCCAAAGAATATCTACGGAGAGGCACGTGCGGTGCCAATATTTACATTCTCTCTGGCAATCAAGAAGCTCTCAAATCGCTGGTTTTAAAATCCTCAACACCTTAGCATCAAGAAACTTTGTTACCTTGATGTGGGTTCCGGGACATGAGGGGAACGAAGGAAATGAAATTGCGGACACTTTAATGAAAAAGGGGGGCAAACCCTCCCTTCATAGGTCCTAAACTTTTTGCGGGGTATATAACAGCTTCAAAAGTGCCTTTCTACGTGAGCAGAAACAACGAGGCATACTCGATTACTGGAGAGTTCAAACGGGCATGCGGCAATCGCAAAAAATCATAGATCTAGAACGGTAGAAATTAAGCCTACAGCAGTTTTACGATTTATTAATAGCCTAAAACTGTTCGAGTAGGCTACATGGCTGCCCAATAGATCTATTCAGGCCGCAGTGCTCAAACAGCCAATCAATAGTAATAATGTCTGAAAACTGACTTACTCCAAGAACGATGGAGTACAAGAGTGAAAGTGGGAAATGTAGTTTGAAGTGAGAAAAATAGAGTAACGTGACCAAATTCTATAGGAAATGTAAGTGAGAACTAAGAAGAGTGTGTCAAAATAGTTGTTTGTAAAAAAAAAACAACTGGGATTCCGTCCAAGGATGATAAATTACCAGGTTTGGCCATATGGCTGAGAACCGGTTAACGGTTTGATGTTGAGTATACCTCTGCATTCTGTACATCGTGAGTTACGTCGGCTCCACACAACCTTCGTAAAGAGCTTCCCATCAAACTTAAATTCAGGCTTCCGGACCACTGTAGTGTTTTCCAAGCGGAGGTATCCGCAATTAATAAAGCAGTGGATTGGTTGCTTACCTCGCCAATTACCGTTAAGGAAGTAAATATTTACTCCGATAGCCAAGCGGCAATTAGGGCCTTGGGCTCGTTGTTTGTGCGTTCGAGATTGGTCGGGGAATGTCTGGCTTCTCTCTCGATTGCATCCAAATACTTCGACATCAGGCGCATTTGGGTTCCCGGTCACAGCGGCATAGAGTGTAACTTCTGGGCTGATAAGCTGGATAGACAGGGAACTTTGGAGACGGTGTCGTCGCGAAATGAGAGGATTGGGGTTCCCTTAAGAACCTGTGGTCTGCGCCTGGAAATATGGGCCTCGAGTCAACTCAGCGAGTGCTGGGCTAGTGCGCAAACGTACAAGGTCGCGAGATCCTTCTGGTCACGGGTACATCGGGGACGCTCGAGGGAACTCCTGCGTCCTCAAGTCCGTTCTGCAGAAGCCGTCTTAAGGACGAGATTGAAGTAGCGTGGTACACATAACAGAAGTGAAACTTTCAAGGCAGACAAAGAAAGAGGGAGAGACCCGAGAGAGAATGAGAGAGAGAGAGAAAGAGAAAGAATATATATCTAAATAAATTTAAAACATTTGCAGAGAATACAAGTAGACAAAATTTACAAAAAACGGAGAAGGGTCGACCGGTGTAGGTTAACGCCGGACACAAACCGTGGCAACAACGCGCACTACTCCGAGCGTTTATCACCCGCACAAGTGCAGCGATTCCAGAACCGCAGCATCAGCATAAATTACCGCAAGGCAATACCAATAAATCCGACGCCGGAATGGATAGTATTTTATAGTATGCACAAGCACTAGCCACGAAACGGAAATAAGCGCCAAAAAGTCGGCACCAAAAACAAAAACGCAAAAAAAATTGGGACCAAAAAACGCCCCAAACAGTAGGCACCAAGGAAATATAATGCCAAAAAGTGGGCACCAAAAATATATTTCCTACAAGTTTGCACCAACATACAAGCGCCAAAAAGTAGGCAGTGTTATTTCTCACTAGAAATTAGCAACCACAAGGAAAAACTCAGGAAAAATAGCCTAAAGTGTATCTGAGATATATATGTATAAGGTATAGCTCTCTCTCACATTTTCCTCTACGTTATATCTTTTCTCTCTCTCGCGGAACGAAAATGCCCAAAACGTTGCATGACCTTGAAATTTTACTGTCCATTCTCGCTCGTGCATCGACGCCTAAGAAGTTTCACAAAAATCAGGCACAAGAGAGCTACATACACAAATATTTGATAGATACTTTAACATTGTCATCAGAGAGAGCTGCTTGCTGACATAGTTGCAGCAAGTGATCAGAAACATTTAGTATCTAAGCTTATCGATCGTTGAGAAAAGGCGATAAGAATAAAAGGTCGCTTTGAAAAAAGTAACAGTACTTGGTTTGATGGTGAATTCAAGTTACCTGTCACCTGTCGCCTTCGTCTAACCCATCTAACGGTTGACCCAGAAAGCGTGCCTTGTCTCGCTATCTGCTGTGGCCATAAATGCTAATTTATGGTTTTTATTTTGGCATCTCGTTCGCTATTGCTACCAGTCGGTTCGCGAAACTTCCTAGTTCGGAACACTGCCCTCCGCTTAAATCTGATCGTCCCGATTATAGGTACACCAAATTCTTCGATCCAAATAGGACCAATCTCTCTAGGTGAACTATGTTGACTTCCCCCTGTCCCACAGCCTCCCTCCACCTGAGTTCGTCTTAGGTTGGCTGGATGGTTCTTCTGATTGCTTGGCCCTCAGACTGTCATCAACTTCAACACATAGTCGAATGCGTTTGGCAGGTAGCGCAGATTCGTTTTCTTCACCAGGGGCGCGACTATCGTCTTTCACTAACTTAATAGCGCTTCTACGGTCTGCATCATCGGCATTATCATCATTCTCTGGGTCATCAAGTGCATCAGCATTCTCTTCACAAATGCTGTCTGTACCTATTTGCTCGATGGCTTGTGTATCTGGTAGCCAATTGCAGACTGCTGCAATTACCATTGGTTTCATCGCCGGCATCCGAAGACTTTGATTTTGCTTCGTCATTCTTTTGTAAAGTAGTAGATTTATCGTTTTCAAATTTGTTGCAAGCATTATCCGAGTTGTCGGATTGTAAATCAGATTTGGCGGCTTCTGACACATTTTTATCCATTTTCGATTCAATTGTGATTTCGCTGCTATCTTCAGACTCTTTTTGATTTTATTTCGTCGGTGGTGCCTTCCATTTGCTAGCATCCGTGACGTCTACTTTCTCAACAACATCTTACTTTGTGTTTTCTACATCAGTTTTCTTCTTCTCAGATAACGTCTCGCCTTTTTCAAGCTTTTCTCCATCATTAGATTCCTCTTCGTTTTCTGTTCGATTACTTACTGCAGTGCTGCTCAGTGTTTCATTTGTCCCTTTCAATTGTTGTTGTGCCGTCATATGTGTCTTCTCTGCTTCTACAAGTATAATTAGTAGTTTATGCCATCCTCGATCCTTCCTCGAACCTTATTCATGGATATTTCGCAATTTTACCTATAAGAAGCGCGAAACAAATATTATAGGCGATACCAATTACATCATTCCAGAAAGAGTTCTCGTTGAACAACTAACGAAAAATAAAGATAAATACTCACTATTTTATAATTAAATTTTTTATTTATCATTTTCGACTTTTCAATTTTCAAACGTTTTTTATAGTCAAGTTTAATGTTAAATTCATTAAAAAGTCCATAAAAACATACGCACAAATTATTAATTATTATCACTTAAACAGAGTTTAATATTTTTGAGACAGCCAGACCGTTTCAGTCCCGTCATATCGACACATGCAGAAATCACAAAATATTAAAAAATAGTTAGCATGGGAAGAATTCATATGACACATTTCCAATTAAAAGTCACCCTCTAAGTCTTTTTTCCTTTTAGCTGGGAGGAGGCTCAAATTTCTTATCTCGAACTAAGAGAGAGCACCTTACTACACACATTACAACCACTTTTACTTGGCTCTAAACAACTCCAACTTGTTGCATGCCATAACCCGTCAATTGCATACTACAGACAAACCTCGACAACACGAACGCCTATAAAGTTTCCATATCACGGAGAAAATTAAGTGGTAATAGGCTTTAAAGAGCAAAAGAAAATAAACAGGGCTTTGGAGGATTGATAATAGCGAGGATAATAGTGAATAATTCATACCCAGACGCTTTTCTTTTGTTTGAATTTGCATATCTAATACAGCTGCGAGGATTGATAATAGCGAGGATAATAGTGAATAATTCATACCCAGACCGATTACTCGCAAAGTCAATGTAAAGATTGCAGTGCAGAAAATCTTGAGTTGGTGCAAACAATTGCTCAAAACAATTTGGCATGGCCAGTAAAGAAGTGGAGGAGCATCCAAATTAATCAAAAATTGTCCTCAAAGCTGTTTCCAATATAAATATTAAATATACCTACATACAAATAGGAGGTATGAGGCGCCTCCTAATGCGGTCTATAACACAGAGTTCACTACAAAAACTTTAAAAGTTGTTGTAACAACCTAAACATTGCTCATACATGCTTAGGAAGTGCTGTTGGAGTTGCAATCCTTGGCCGGATGTAAATCTGTAAAATGCTCCAGTAATTTATTTGCTGCAATTGTAATTTATTACTGAAGTTATGGAGGTTTGACTGTATACAAACAATCATACATTTGCTATTATACACTTGCGATAGCATCGACGTGAATGTAGGTCAATTCGATTACTTCTAAGGCTTCCTCGCCCATGCAAAATATTCGCTAACTGGCCTGTCAGTTGTTGCTGTGCCAGCAGTCAACCGTTGGCAGCACAATCTGATTCACCGGTAACACTCATTCTTGCTGCGAACATAGAAATGAGGCAAAAAACAGCACAACCAACACGTAATTCATTTAGACGTCCATCCAGGATGGATATTACACACGAACATACATTTATAAATGGTGATAACAAACTTACTGACTTTGAATGCTGTGTTAAAATTATTTTTCAACAAGATTTCCTATCTTTCTATTATTATTTATCTTTCTTTTGCAGGCATTCTGCACAACCTATTCGAAGGTCTTATCGATAAGGATGAGACTGTGCGCACGGCCATCAAAAGTTCCCTCATCAAGATTTTGGAAACACATCCGGCGCGCGCTACCGACATACTTGTGGACTATCGAGAAAGAAACCCTAAACTGCCGGAACAAACAGTCATCACATTGCTAAAGTGAGTTGAATTTTTTGTGAACAAGTTTGCCGTTGACATAAAATTTAAGTCATGGAATGCCATATGGAAAAGAAAAAATTAAATATAGCCAACCCTCAACCAGTCTCCACTCTCGTTAAGATTCGTGCAGCTCCGATTTGTCCAGGTTGACGGCAAATGAGGAGCTGGCTTAAGTGTTAGGCAGTAGTGAAAATAAAAGAAAGATAAATAACTGCAAGAAAAGGCGCCAATCCTTTCACCTCTCTGGTGCCAGATGACGTAATTAGTCCTCCAAACCCGGAGTAGACCTTCCTCGCTTGCTTTTACCAGCCCTAAATATCGCATTGAATATATTCAGAGCTAGAGCACTAAACCAAAGCCTTTGTAGAGCTTACACAGCTTAGCATTCCCTTTACGAATCGCTCCACAAATCTTTCGCGAAACTTGCTCTCAAACAATCCAAAAACCACCTCATCGGACGGGGTGCAACTGAAGTAACAGTCATTGTCCAAATAGGGGCAAACATGCCTCTAATTGGTTCTGAGCCTTTCTATGGACTTACAGAAGGTCACATTAACGAAGTGGGAGGAGAATAAATTCGTTGAACTCTAGCTAAATTCTGTGTGTGTATTTGGTAAACTCAACCGAACGACGACTGCTTTACGGTGGTGCTAGCCGCTTTATATACTGATAAAATTCATCAGGCTTTTAATATCAATGCCTGCAATATCAGCAGGCGCAGCAAAGAGATGGCAGCCAAGATGTTTAAATCTTCAGGGCAGTGAAGGAGAAAGAGCTGAGATGATTCGACCTCATCCTCCATGCCACTGATGCAAAAAGGAATCGAAGTATTGCCGAGCCGCACTGCATGTATACCTCGCAGGTAGTCGAAGGGATCCCAATCCTCTCGTTTCGCGGGGTAACTACCTCACAGGTCCTTCCTATCTAGCCAGCGCATCTGTCTCACAGTTTCCTGCAATGTCTATATGGTCAGATACCCTGATGAGCCCTATTTCAAAGAATTCGGATGCAATGAAAAGTGAAGTCAGGTATTCCCCAACCAGTTTCAAATACACAATCATCAATCCCAGGGCTCTGATTGTCGCTCGCCTGTCGGAGTAGATATTAACCTCCGTGACAGTTATTACACAAGTGAGCAGCCAAGCAGCTGCTTTTTTAATCACCGCTACCTCTGTAGTGGTCCGTTAACCTGAACTTGAGTCTGATGGAGAGCTCCTTGCAGAATACTCCTCCGCCAACCCAGGTTCACCAGGCTCTGCCTTCGAATACTGCACCGCGTACACATTCCCCTTAAAGGAATGTGAGTGGAGAAGCAGGAGTGTGCATTAATCAGTAGTCCTAAGGACAGTTGAGTGTCCGTAATTGAAGTAAAGCTTGTAGCCTGAGCCTCTCAATGTGATTGCGGCACGTGTAGCCGCAGCGTTGCCTGCAGTGTCTACAGGTACAACCTTTGCATCCATAAAAAGCTATTTTTGTCTTCCTCATTCTCTCCTCAATGTTGGTCTTCCATGTTAGCTTACTGTCAAAGATTAGACCTAGGTACTTCACCTTGTCACAGAGCACCAACGAAGCACCCCCTATTGAGGAGCGTTGAGCTCTGGGTATTTTCCCCTTCCTTTTGAATAGGACGAGCTCCGTCTTGAGTAGATTCACCGATAGGCTGCAATCCGCCGCCCAATTAAAAACTACTTTCAGATATCCCTGCATCAAATCGTACAGGGTATCTAAAAATTTTCATCTAACAATTAGTGCCACGTCGTCCGCGTACGGAACCATCCTGCAGCCCCTTCTCACCAGCTTCTCCAGCAAGTTCGGGTAATATAGTACCTACTGTTGTGTGAACGATAGTTTGGCTGTTATTGTTGTTGTACCTGCTAAACATTCCCCATAAATTTTTGCTGCTGGAGTAACAAACCTTGGCCGTATATTAACCGGGTCGCTCCGATAACTATCGTGGAGATGACGATGGACTCTGATGGTACAGCCCAGAAAATGATCGATTTATTTAAACAAATTTTGATCGGCTCAAAGGATTCTTTTATACCCTAGTTTTTTGTTTTAGATTCTGACAAAGTTGATGAGCAGATGTTTCATCTTTGAGACTAAATTTTTTGAATATGGAGAAGAATTAGCTCTCAGGATCGTTGTAGCTTATAGTTGGGAGCTCAAACCACGTCCAGTTTCCCATCTAACCAAAACGAGCTACTGCAGCATAAACTCATGCGACGAAGAACAGTCTTTAAATTGATGTACCTTATCGGATTGGTCGGTGACTTAGGCAACGATCATTTCCTGCCCAGTGCTAAACATTACTACCAGCCATGCAACTATTACCAAATCTGTCGCCTTTATCTGAGAAAGTGAGGAGGCGTTGCATTCATTTTTTCCGTGTAGTAAACTAAATGCCATCAGATATTGATAATGGTGATTAAGTTTACAAATTCCTATTCGAATGGGTTTACTACGTTCATCCTTTTTTATGGATTTATCTAACAAAAGGTGGTGATGCATTTATCATTTCACTTTCAGAGCCATCGAACGAGTAGTCAACTCAGATACAGCCGTACCCTCAGAGGCGAGTAAGAAGCTGATAACATTAGCCATAGCGGAGCTGACGCGTTCATCCGAACATCAGCCACACATCCAAGATCATGCACTGACCATTTTAGTGGCAATTGGCCGCAAAGAATGCAATGCGGTTATGGAAGCATTGATGGCCAACACCAAAGAGGGAGCTGTCGCACATTTCATGGTAATGCAGTGTTTGGGAGCTATGGCCACGGCAAATGTCGCTGGTGTTGTGCCTTTCATCAAACCGATACTCGCGACCATACTGCCGAATCTGGGTGGCATCAAACACGACCACATCAAGCAAGCACACGCATATGGTTGGTCTGGGTAAATTATTTTCCGCTTTATATAACTAAACTTTTTTCTTGCCTCTAGCTATTGGCCACTTCAGTGAAGCACTACTGGAACACTCATCTACACATGGTGCTGCTGCTGCCGCCACAGCTGCAGCAAGCACCACTAATGGCGAATTGCCACCTACCTCGACAGCGCCAGCCGAAACTACAGATGTTACAACTGATTGTGCTACCGAAATTTCGGTTGCTTACGATGTACTTTTCAATCAATGGCTGAATTCGCGTGAACCCAAAGTATGCGTCGAAATATTGCAAGCACTCTCTTCGATGTATCCACTGTTGCCTGTCGACAAGATACAGGATCAATCACCACGCCTAATACCACAAATACTGGCGCTATATCGTCGCTCGATTGAGCGAAACTCTGTGACGCAATTTCTCTCGTCGGTGTTGAAAACAAATATCACATTGCAACCGTCGGTGTTGGACACAGTGGCCGAACCATTAATATCAAATCTCTTCGATTTGGTTTGTGTATTCCCAGACTACGAAAAACCACAGACTGTGAAGGGCCATTATGAAGTGCTACGTTGCTTTCACCTGCTCTCGGGCATTTATGCAGTGAAGATTGTGGACACTTTGTTGATACACTTGCGCAACAACAGCGAACGCGACCGTATCAAATCGCTTCTGATACTCACCCATCTGATGAATACGTCCACGGCGCAAATTGAAGATAAAATTCACGGTTTCTTAGAGTGTATCAAATCGATGATCGTAACAGAGAAGAGCATCAAAATGAAGATGACTTTGCTGAAGACCATAGTGGCGTTATCGCAAAAGGGTTTTATCAAAGAGAAAGAGTTCGTTTGGTTTGTGATACGCTACAGTTGTAAATACACAAAGGTGAATCAAGAGCACGGATCACTAGAGGAGCACGCCAACTTTGTGCTTTCCTGTGAGAACTCGCTCTTTATGCTCTCCTCCACTGCTGGCACAATGGATGAGCTGTTGAAGCGTGAACTGCTGAACTATTTTGTATTACTGGACTACACGGATGTATGCTCGAATTTGGCTAAATGCCTGGCTAGCCTCTTCTCCAAGTCGCCGAGCATCGAATATGAAATTGCGGCTGATGATGAGGGCGACGAAAAGAGAGAGGGCGCTGGTGAGGAACAAGGCAAAGAAATTGGCCAATCTAATATTAAGAGCGGCAAAATAATTGTACCATGTCCGGAGTCAATATTTGGAAGATGTCTAGCTCTTTTGGGCCACTCTGTTAAACGCTCCTCCAACATATTGTCATTCCTAAAATACTACTATCCACATTTGAACCCCGAACTAAATACGCTGTGGGATAAACGCATACCCGATCTATTGCTGCACATCAATAAAGAGCCGGTTTTTTCACGCAAATTAATTGAATTCATCACCGAAACGGTGGAATACTTGAATGCGCATGATGAAAACTTCGCTGAACGGCTGGTTAACAAAATGTCCGATCAATTGAATCTATACCCCATAAATACGCCGCACACCGAATTTGTCGTGCCTACTTTGTCGATCGAGCGCGGCATGTTGTTGAAATCGCTCGCATTGGCGCTGTGCTTTGTCACTGAATTGCAAACCATAAATGCTAAAATCGATATGATCATCAACTCGGCACGACAAGAGAAACTCGACAAGCATGTGAAGCATGCGGAATATGAACAAAAAATTGCACCATGTGCCGTGGCGTTGGGCTATATTTCACGCAAGCATTTGACCCATTTAATTAAAAAATTAGCCGAATTGGCACATATTGGCGGTCGAAAGCACTCGACAGGTTTCTTCAGCAATTTGCACTTTATCAAAGACACACACAAAGAGCAGGAGATGTACAAGACGAATTTATTAGTTATCAAATCATTCGGCCACATATTGGACGAATCGGATCCCGTGCAGTCGTTGCAGAACCTCGACGATACAATACTTAATTTTCTCATTCTGCAATTGACCGGCACTAAAGATCAGACAATTATGTCGGCTATCCTTAAGACTCTACTTAGCATCTGTAATCAAATAATTGCGACGAAGGAGCAACTAACCGCGCCGCTCAAGTATCGTAAGCAGATAATGGAGGCGGTATTTAGCATACCAATCGAGGCGCCATTCAACGATCTACCGCTACTGCCAACCATTTTAAAACTGGGCACCGATTTTATACGCATTGGTAGGAAATTTTACTAACTTTAACTCATCATTCTTGGAGACTAAACAATTTTTTTATTAAAACTATTGTATTTTTTTTATTTGTTTATACACTTTTTTTAACATTTTTGTTTTCTTTACAATAATTTTTTTTTTTATTATTTAGAAAACTTTTTTAAAATTTTTGGTTTCTTTCTATTTATTTATTTTATTATTTAGAAATTTCTTTGTTCCAAAAGTTACAAAACTCTTGAAAATTATCCCTTTCTGTCTTCTATAGTTCGTTGATTGACTACTCTTTAAGCAATTTTCGTTTAACTTTTGCAGGTGGCGTTGATACCACAGAGTCGGTCGATGGTAGTGTTATATTCGAAATTGCTTGTAAAAATTTCTTCTCATGCGCACAGCATTTAAAAATCAAATTTGATTCACCCGAGGAAGACGAGCGTAACAGTTTTCTGGCAAAACATTTAAATGAATCTTTGCCGGAATTAAATGCCCTAGCTAAAGCTATCACTGAAACGGATCCATCACCTTCTACACTTGATCTAATCATTTCGATTTTAGAGTCGTGGACAAGGGACAAAAACTCAGAGGTCCGCATTTGCGCTTCACACGTCTTCAATAACGCTCTGGATGTGTATATAAAGACGATGAAAATTGGCTGTGAGGCGCCTTCAAAGTTCAATCAAACTGGTCAAATGTTGGGTAAAATTGTTCCGCGTTGTATAGACTCGAACGGCACAGTGCGCCAAGTATCGGTGGATATTTTACAAAAGACGCTCGAAATATCGTGTATTTATGAGACCCTCACCATTGCCGACAGCGAAACCGATTGGGTCAAGGAGATCGAATTGGTGAAGGAGCAAATCATTACGGATGATCCAAAGATGATTTACCATTTGGCCGGTGAAATAGCTAAAGTAATATCTTTGCGCATGTCCAATTTTCAGTATTTACAGTTTTGGTAAGTGGCAAAAATCGAATTAGATTCATTATATAAGAATTTATTAATCTAGAACACTTATTTATATGAAACTGTAGAGCACAATGCGCTTGTCTGATGACTTTTTTTCTGGGGAATACGCTCTCACTTGGTGGGAATTCTTATTTGATGTCCACTGAAAAGCTCGAACTCAAAGCCTGCTGCCGGTTACAAGATTGCCAGCTTGGCTACGGTAATCACCGCAAGAAATTAAGTAATGGGGTTGTTGTTGTTGTTGTTGTAGCAGTAACTTTGCCCTCTCAGTATAGTGTAACTAATCACCGGTCGTCTTCGTCTAGCTCATCTAACGGTAGGCCCACGAAACTTGCTGTTTCGACCGGTTGGGTCCAGAGGGAGAGGGGTGGTAGATGAGTGGGTTTAGAGGGACATGTGAAAAGGTGGTTAGTGTCGTGCGAGGTGCTTTCACATGCGGGACATATATTAAGGGGTCAATACTGGAGAAGTAGAACGTAATTGTGCCAGTGTTATGCGGGTCTCACGGGGAAGCTGGAGCTCTTCATCTGCTATAGGTGGTGGTTGGAAGGTGGTGATGGTCTCCCGATAAATGTCGTTTATTGTCTGTCTAAACACTGTCTGGTCCAGTAGATGTCTGTTCATTTTGTTCTGGATCTCGTCGGCGTAATTGACGAAATGTCTATTGACGTGCCTGGAAGGCGGCTCTGGCTCAAGCAAGTGCCTGCAAGGGTGAAACCTGCGGTAGCACCAAAGCAGAAACTGTTTGCTAAGTATTTTTTTGTGCTCCTTTACTGGGGGCATATGTGCCTCGTTGTGAAGGGGTTGAAGATGGGATATCAGGAGGCAACCCGTCGCTGTCCGAATAGCAGTGTTTTAGTAAGTCTGGAGCTTTATCCACTGCTTGTCAATAGTTCCAGGCGACCAGATAGGCGCAGCATAGTTTAGAACCGGCCGGCCCATTGCTTTAAATGTCGATAGCAACATTTCTTTGTCTTTGCCCCAAGTACTGCCGGCAAGCGATTTGAGGACCTTGTTGCTATCTTGGACTTTAGTGGCAATTGCGATTGTGTGCGCAGAGAGGAATCTCCAACTTTCCCCCACAAAGTCCACGGCGACCCTCTTTATCACCTGGACAAAGGAGGTCAAACTGCAACTCAAGGTAAAAGTCGATGACACACCAATTCCGACTGCTAACAATTCAAAAATTTTGGGTGTAACCTTTAACAGTTTGCGCTCCTCCTCTGCGCACAAAACCGCAATTGCCACTAAAGTCCAAAATCGATCTAATGGTCGAAATGCATAGCTTTCTACATATCTCTCTGTTCATCTATAATTGGCGCTTCCACCCTTTTTGGGTGTTTGACCGAGCTGCTCCTCCGAGCGTCTTGACGTTTTGCATAAATGGAGGAACCTATGGTCTTAAACCGACTCCGAGTGATAGATTTTTTGTGGGGAACTTTTTCATGAAAGAAATACACTCGGAGGTTTGCCATTGCCTGCCGAGGGGCGACCGCTATCATCATCATTTTGCTAGAGTAGGATATTCGAACCTACACACTTCCGAATGGTAGTCACGCACCAAAGCATTCGGCTACGGCGGCCGCCATATCTATCTATCTATCTAATGTAAAAACGACTGTAGTTCCACTCTAGCGTATCTTGGCCCATTTCTTCTTCCTTTGAAAACAGATGTCCAGTAGAATTTATCATTCGCCAAATTATTCTTCGGGACGTCAAGTTGCCAATGATCATGAAATTGTCTCTTTACTAAAACTAAAATATTTAAGATGTTTTTTTATGCATTTCCTATAATTTAATTATTGTTGTAATTTTTATCTTTAATAGCAAAACTCTTCTGCAAGGGCTACGTGATCCAGAGCAAAGTTCCTCAATTGGCGCTTCGGTGGTGTTGAAATTTTTCGTACAACACAAAGGCTCAGAGCTGTTCCACGCCATTCCGGATCTCGTCAAAGAGAGTTTAAGTGTAAGTTTTGAGGTTTAAGTAACATTTTTGAAATATTAATAAAGTATGAATTTTAGGCTGTTCGAGATTGTGAAATAAATCGCGCGCGCTCTGGTGTACTAAAAGCGCTCGTCGCGCTTACAAAACATCACCCTAAGTTGGTATGCTTTGAAATGCTGACTCAGCCTTTGCCGTACGAAAAGTATGTAATTTCGTAGTTTTCTTTTATTTTTCACAATTTTTTTATTTTTTTTTTTTATTTTTTTTTTTTTGTTTTGTTTTATTACAACATAAGTCCTCTTTACACTTTCACAGCAACATCGTCGAATACTGGCACCTTGTCGCCAGTGATGCTGAACTAACAGGCGCACTCCTGGACAATTTCTTACAAATATTAAGTTCTTCGTGTCTGTACGAACCAAATGAAGCGCCGGCAACTGATCGCCAAAAGATTGCCAGCATACAACCATTCGCTATTTTCTGTGCTCTAAAAGAAATAATGCCGTGCAAGGATATCAAAGAGGTGCGGAGCGTCCACTTTCTGCCAAAATACATTTGTTTTTAATAACTATTTTCCGCATTACCCTTCACAGGAATTGTATAAGAAATTCCCCGAACTCTTCACTATGATGTTAACCTCCTTGGCCACTTACACAAACTTAGCACCGCCCATGCAAACAGGTAACCAACGCAGCAGTTCACCCACTCATTCGGGCAACAACGCCTCTACCAGTTCACTCTCCACTGTCGCCTCGACGACCAAATCGAGGTTTGGTTTTGTGCCGAACAAAGATCTGATTAAACTGAATCCCTGTCAAATCGTGTTGGACACCTTTCAAGCATTCCTTGGCAATCTGGAAATGGAACAAATCGCCACAGTGCTTACAGTGCATACCCAATTGGCCAGCAGCACCGATCTGAAAAACTTTATCGAACTGCTGACACCAACAGCAATTGGCCTCGTGAACCAGTTGCAAATCTCGTCGAGCATTATGAAGCAGGTCGTTACCGCACTTAGCAAATATGTCTCTTCACCATATGATGGCCAGCGTATTGCGGCAGTGGGCTTGTTTTCACGTCTAGTGCCGCTGAAGCCGTGCGGCGAAATCTCTTCAGTTATTATGTTGCACCTAAGTTCGGCGCTGAGCGATCCAAATGCCGTAGTGCGCGGCTTAAGCATACAAGGTTTCGGGTATGTGGGTAATCTGACTGAACATGACATTGAAAAGTATACGGAAACAGCGGTCACTGCGTTGCTGAAGGGCATCGATGATACCGTTAGGTGAGTTCACATTGTAACTGTCAAGCTTTCTACCGATTCGTTTTTTTTTTTTTTAATTTTTTTGGATTTTTGCTTTGTAGCGACTGTCTCATAAATATCCCATTGGAAAGCATGCGCGGTTTAGCGCGCATTCTGCAAACATTGCCCAGCGATCGTCTGGAATCATTTCATGTCTCGTTAGCAATACGTATTAGGCCATTTTTCGGCAGCTATTCCATCGAGATACGTGAAGCGTCCATTATTCTCTTTGGCGATCTGTGTGAATCGAAGAAAGCGCATGATAAGGATGGCAGCATGTCGCCGAACTCCTCCTCGACAGAGGCGCTGCGCGAGCAGTTAATCGCGAATCTCTTTCCGATTTTGCTGCACTTGAGCGAGGGTGAAGCGACAATAATAAGAGTGAGTTGGAGTATTTGTATTGTATCAGCTCTTTCTGAATTTTATTGAAACTTTTCCAGGCATGCAAGGGTACTTTACGAAAGGTTTGTGGCTTATTGAATGCTCCAAAAGTGAACGAAATGGCACAGCGTCACCTAATCGATCACGGCCAGTTGAACTATGGTGTTTTTATAGTGGATTTTGTTAAGCTAATCGTACGCAACCCATATCTACCTTTTGTGAAGTGCTTTGTAACTTTGCTTTTTTGATTTCAGGCTATGGACTTACCGGATCATATACAAGATTTCATTGACTCTGCAATACCGAAGTTACGTAGCCAATGGGCAGAGGTGCGGGGCAGTGCTGCGATAGTTATAGGTAAATTGCATACTTTTTTTTATACTTATGTCTTGCCATAAATTCTGTGACAAATTTTACAATGCATACGGCGAGAACAAATACGCAGAAAAAAATACGCTAGCAATTGTGGTGTCAGGCGAGCTGCTGTAATTGCCCACTACTCTAGTGGGGGCGTCGTCGTTTAGAGTGCTGAATGTCGAATCGTCTATCTGCTCTGCCAATAGCTGTCCCCTACGATCATGTGGCAGGCTTGAATGCCAAAGATCGTGATGCGCATTAAGGTCACCTGCTACCAATCCGTTTTCACCCCTGATGCGTACCAATATCAGGGTGATATCCTGCCGGTGACAAGGGGGTATATAAAAATTAGAAATTTCAAGCTCGGCATCGCCTGACCGGACAGCTATTACTTGACATACTAAGGTGCTGTCCCTGCGGTCATCAATGAGACAATACTGCACTGTATGGTGGACTATGAACGCTAGGCCACCACCCTCGTCTCGCTCGCGGTCCTTTCTGTGCACCTTGTAGCCGTCTCTGATGATCAGGGAGGAGCTAGCGTGCATTTTTGTCTCTTGGACCGCAGCTATCTTGATACCATGTCGGCTCATGAAGTCGACTATCTCGTCAATCTTACTCGTAAGTCCGTTTTGCTTTTGTTCGTATGCATTGTTTACTCATATTTTCTACTCAGTTTCGTGGCAAAATTCGCTTAACAATGGAGTGGGAAGCTAAGGAAAATCGCGCTGCAGTGATAGCATTACAAAATTGGGGTAAAAGTGCCAGTGAGATTTACGAATTGCTGAAAAAACTTAATATTTCGAGAATTTTTGCTTACCGCACACGATTAATCTTTTCTCGCAAACGTCTGAAGTGACATACAGAAAAAGAAGTGGGGGTTCTCGCTGGGTTCGAACCAGTGCAGCCACAAAAGCCACTCGAGAAAGAGTTCTTAGAAATCCCTTTAGAAATCATGTCCGGGGAAATGAGTGTATGGACCATATCCATGTCAAGATTATTTGGAGATGATCTCCATACGAAAGTCTTCCGTCGCTCAACTGGTTGTCTTTTGACAACGCGCCTGAAAAAAATTAGATTCGTCAGATGGAAGCAGCTTCTTCGGTGGCACGCGGTTAACGGTCATGAAAATATTATTTCCACAGATGAGGAAATTTTCACTGTTGAAGAAATTTTTAATAAGCAAAACTTCAAAATCTATGCTAAAACTTCTAAAGACGTAAAATATGTTGTTCCAAGGGTTCAGCGTGGCCACCATCCAGCCTCCGTAATGTTTTAGTGGGAAGTGTCTTGTAAAGGCGTTACATCTCTTCATTTCTGCGAAGAAGGGGTTAATAAGACCGGGGCAAAAGTGTACTAGGAAAAGGTCTAAGAAGGCGTGGTGAAGTAGTTGAGCAGTATTCTCTGCAATGGAGGGCGTTGTATCTTCCAGCAAGATTCCGCTCCAGCCCATAAGGCAAAAACCACCCAGCAGTGGCTAAAAAACCACATTCCTGGGTTCAAAGCCGCAGAAGATTGGCAGATCTAAATCCATTGGACCACAGTTTGTGGTCAGAATTGGAGAACATAGTTTGTCGAAGACCTCACAGAAATTTGGGGAGCCTTAAACAATCTTTGGTTAGAGCAGCGACGTCAATTCCCATGAAAACCGTGCGTGCTGCAATAGCTGAAGGCTTGTGAAAAAGCAAATGGTGACCATTTCGAATGAAAATGATTAAATAAAACTAACTTCATTAAAAAAATATATAACTTCATATATACTTATAACGGGTTTAACTTGTAACAGAACTTATGGCAGGACTAAGTAGAATTAGTTTGGTGAAAAAGAAATCCATTATTTTTGCGTACATTTTTTGCGCAAATGGTTTAAAACTGTTTTATGGTCGTTCTTTAGCTCCTGGGTGATGCTAGGACTCAACTTCGATTATATCTGTTATTCGGTTCGATGTTATCGAAATTTTTCTTAACTTAAAAAAATCGTAAACGAAATCGACGAAATCAAAATTGCATGTAATTCGCTGTTACAGTATCGGCACCATAAACAGCATTCACAATTTCAGCGGCCTCGCTTGCATTTTCGCCTTTTTCAAAGAAAAACTGTACGAGGAGAGTTCAATAAGTACCAGTGTTAGAAATGAAGACATCATTTTTTCAAAAAAATTTTATTTTTGCTTTTCAACATATTCACTTTTTAGAAAAATACATTTCTTCCAACGCTCCGGCCATTTTTTTTAACCCCTCCAAAAAATGGGATGTGTCGAACTCTCCAAAATACGCCTCTGTCTCGCCGTTGACTTCCTCGCTTGAAATAAATTTTTTTCCCGCGGGCCATTTTTTCATGCTAGTGAACAAGAAAAAGTCGTAGGGAGCCAGATTGGGTGAGCCAGGAGGCCCGGCAGCAATTCATAACGCAATTCATGCAGTTTGGCGGCGACAATTCCGGATGAATGCGCTGGTGCTTTATCGTGGTGAAACAGTATCTTTCCTTTCCGCCAAATGCGGCCGTGGCTCCTTCAATTTTTTATTAAAGCAGTCCAATAACTCACTTTTTCTATAAATTCCATGAGGATGACGCCGTTCACATCCTCAAAAATCGTCGCCATGACCTTACCGGCCGATGGAACTACCTTCGCGTTCTTTGGAGCAAATTGACAGGGAGAAATCCAACTTTAATTGTTGCATAGTTTCTGGTGTGTAATGATGAATCCAGATTTCATCAACGGTGACAACTCGACGCAAAAATTCCTTCGGATCTCGCTTAAATTGCTCCAAACATTGCTTCGCAGTTAACAGCCGCAACCGCTTGTTGTTCAGTGTGAGCAATCGCGGCACCCAAGGGGCCGACAAATTTTTCATCGCCAACTTATCATGTAAAATATTAATTACCGTTCCGGTCGACCTGCCTATGGCCTTTGTTACCTCGCGGACTTTCGTTCGTCAATCAGCGAGAATTATGTTGTGGACTTTTCGAATCCTTTCCTCGGTAACTACGTCGACCAGGCGTCGCTGGTCGCTCCGCATCAAAAATGGATGTTCGCCCACGTTTAAATTCGTTGAACCAAAATCTAACTGTAGTCATAGATGGCGAAGCGTTCCCATAGACAGCATCCAACTGTGCGTTTCAACGACAGTCGGTTCTACGTTACCGAAACGAGCCGGATTTTTATCCGGCCAAGAACCGTCACTCCAGCAGCATTCCCCGTATGTAAGTATGGAGAATGTTTACGCTACTACAACAACAACAACAATAACAACATGTGTGCCAACTATGCTTTTATCTCCTCGCATTTTTCCCATCCAAAAACCAAAAGCGAATTCTTTTCCATCTTAGCGAAAATCACGAAACACATTTCACTCGAATTGCTGCCAAATCCAAACTAACCTATCAATCAGCCTGAAATCTGTTTTGCCGTTGTTTGATAAATGGCAGCACACGATACTAACACCAACACCCACGTTCCCTTCCCACGACAGTCGGTTCTGCGTTACCGAAACGACTCGGATTTATATCCAGCCAAGGACTTTCACTCCAGCAGCATTCCCCATATATAGTATGGGAATGTTTACGCTGATACAACAACAACAACACCAACTTTCCTCAGGAACGCCCTCTCGCCAATCAAACACGGGTACTTATTGGACCGCCCTCGTAAAATGGAGCGAATTTTCTCTTTGTTCACTTCCATTGTTTACACCCTGTAACTCACAGCTGAATGTAACAACAAACAAAAAGCAGAAAAGGATTTTTTTTTTTTTGTGTGAAATGTCACCTTGACAACGAGCATGAACTTTCAATTATTTGATCGATACTTCACGAGATATCGATCACCACGGCTATCTACCGAGAAAATAATCGTTTCCACGACAGTCGGTTCTACGTTACCGAAAGGACCCGGATTTATATCCGGCCAAGGACTGTCACTCCAGCAGCATTTCCCGTATGTAAATATGGGGAATGTTTATGCTGCTACAACAACAACAACCGAGAAAATAATGGATTTTTTCCCCCCCAACCTAAAGTAACTCCTTTTTGTTATAACTTCTTTGATTCTTTGCAGGCATACTCCACAACTTCCTGCCGGAACGCAATACCCAAACCGAATCCGTGGGAAATAAACTGGCTGCCCTACTAAAAGACGAAAATCATTTTGTACGCGTTAAAGCCGCCACGGCATTGGGTTATTTCTTTGGCGACATTTGAAAGGAAAGAACCGTTGGCACTTCCACTCAAAAGCGCTAATGTACGAGTTTCTTTGAGTCCGTATAAAAGGGATTTGTAAGAATGTAAAGAGTGTACCTTAAAGGAAACTAAAATTCAATGTGAAGATCTGTAAATGTGATTAATTGAAATTAGGTTAATCTATATTGTATTAAAAACCCTTATTATCTTTTACTATGTATTTATATGTATGCAAGCATCTAATATGTATACGCGTATCATCTGCATTAAAAATATTTATGCGCATGTGTCATTGGATTCCTTTTTATATCCTCCGTTTATGAAGAACAATAGTCAAACTTTCGATGCATATTTCCGGCTTGTTTAAAACTGCAAAAGTGTTTATTTGATTTAAAGTTTCTCATACATAAGTCTATATATTAAATGTTAATATTATATATGAAGTCTAATTGTATCCAAAAAGGTGAAAATAGAAAAACACTTGGAGAGTCCTTGCATTGTTTGGTTATTTGTTTATTAAAAATAAATGTAAAATTTGAAGCAAAATCATGTGGCGAATTTACCTCATATAATAAATATAAAGATCATTTTAACATTTATGTACCTAAATTACAAAATAGCGCACCTTTTTTCAATCACATATCAGCAAAAGGAAAGTATTCTATGCGTCCACTAGACCAGGCAATGGTTAAAACAGTTTCCGGATTTCGCATATTTTTGCTTTTAAAGCAGATGTATGAGGGATATTCTACGCCTATGCCAGTAAGGAAACATAGCGGCGAAATGGTCATATCGAATTTCCGCAAACACGTGCTGAAGAGTGCAATGCAAGGCGAGTCTTTGAATATAACAGCCAGATATTTGCCATCTGCGTCCCAGGCTAACGCTTGTGGCTTGCCGCCAACCTCGCGGCGACCAGCATTAAATTTGGTTAAATCGGCAATTTTTAAAGCTTCTTTAGCGGACGTACCGGCTATGGGAAAAACAAAAATTATTAATTTTACTTTTGGATTCAAACTATAGTAAATTAGCAACGGGTACATAACGTAATACTATAAGTTTGTTGGCAGCATTATACAAGCCATGACTGTGCTTGTGTCGAGGCTCACCTGTAGCTTGCCTTATCAATAAAATTTACTATTGGCAACGGCCAGCGAAGGCTTAAGCAACAATTCAAGCATTTGAATGGATTTTCCCATGCTTGTAGTAGGTGCGCGTTGCCTTAAATCTGTGATTGCGACATTAGCGTATTACTTACATGCGAAAACCTGTTCGCTCTGGAAATTCAAGCGATATAGAATGCTATCGCCAGTTGTGACAAAAAGCAAAAAATTACCGCATGGTGACCAGCATGCTGACTGTACGACGCCAGTGTTGATGGTCCAACGTTCCGGCGTCCATTTCTTATGGACTGACCACACACGAAAAACATTCCCAACAGTGGCAGCAAATAGAAAAGCGCCATTAGGTGACCATTTCAGTAGCGAGCAGGGAGGACCTACCCGTCTCAATGGCATATTCTGCATTTTATCCACATCCCACAATAAAATATCAGTATCGCTTATAGAGGCTGTGGCAAGCAGCGTACCATTGGTGCTCCACTGTACGGATGTGATGGGACAATGTCCAGGACTATGGTTTGTTTAGTTAGTCTATGCTGAATTGTGTAGCATAAATAGAACTCACTGTTTCAGAAATACGGCTTGTGTGGCACTACGCGTTATATGCATATTGGTATCCATTGTCCATAGACATACTCCCTTTTGGCAACCAACCGCCAACTCAGCGGCAGTTAACGGGCGCCACGCCATTGAAGTAATCCACTTCTGTGAACCACTCTACAAAAACAAAAACAAATTGTAAGTGAAAAAATCAGCAGGTGTTTAAATAACTCTTTACTTTGAGAACTGGCACCATTGCCGGTTCGTCGGTATATATTCTGACAATATCATCTGATCCCGCAACAGCAATTTTGAAACAATTCGGATGCCATACAATACAACGTATATAGGAGCGTAACCAGTCACGCGTTTCAGAGAACTCAGCCACGTTGCCGACACTCACCTCACGCATATGCGGAAAAATTTTGGTCTTGAGCTTTTTTACAAATTGCAACATTTCAAATGTGAATTGTGCCGTTGCGCATATTAACGGACTCAGAGTGGCCGTTTGTCGGTCGCGCGCTTCATTCAGCGCCTCCATAAAGCCACTTTCGAAAAATGTGCGTATTATACGCTTCATCACACCTTCGTCCACCGGTATCATTACATTGCGATACGTGTCCATTGAGTGGCCGCTGACGGATGTGCTGAACATTTCACAATTCAAATTAATTTCCGGATAATTTCTCGACTAAAATTTTTAATAAAATGCATATGGAAATTTTAGAATTTCAAAGTATTTTACTTACTACTGAGCAGCTTCCCACTTCATTTTGTGGTAGCGCGCAGAGCTGGCCTGGAACAATGAATGTGGAAACATCCTGTAGGGAAACCATTTCAGTCTTATCGTTTTTAATTAATATGTTTATTAACTAATTTTAATTTTAATTTGAGAAAATTTGTTTATTTCATTAATCGGCAAAATACCTGCTGCTAGAATTGATCTGCCGGTATATTTCATAGGTAACGTTAAATGCGCGAATGAGATCTGACAGCTACTATGCTGCCACTCTTTAGTAATAATATAGATGGATTGACTTTTGGTGAGATTTCTGAGGAGCGTAAATGTGATAGCAAAATTAAGTGTTTTGGTTATTCTTAAATACTAATACAGTATAATCTCGATAATTCGGACAATTAAATACCAGAGGTTGTCCGAAATATCGAATTTTCCGGATTATCGAGTGGGTAAAAAATTTAATAGAAATCAGTAGATCAGTAATTAAATGAAATAAACTTTTATTTAATCTTAAATTGATTAATATTCAATGAGTTATATGTACATATATTAGTTTTTATTCGGCCGTAAAATAAATCAATATATTCGTTTGCCGCAATTTTGTTTCATTTCTCTTTCTGAGACTCACAAGTTTTAAAATGTTTCCGGATGAAAATTCCTGTTCCTCTGCATATTTAATACAACTATCAAATGCGACAATAGCTTGAGAGTGCGAAATTTTAGGATCTTGACTTTCATTTTCGTCAAGACTGCTGTTCTCGTTATCTTCTTCCTCAATCTCGTTGATATCGAAATCAGTGTCGCCATTCAACCACTCAGTAATCTCGTTATCATTATATACATCAGGGGATATTTCAACAAGAAGATCAATTATTTTAGTTGAGCTGCTGGGCCGTAGCATCGCAAGAGGCAAATCATCATCTGAGTCCCATTCTTCGTCATAAAGAATTTTGTTAAAACATTTTCTGAGCACGCGTTCATCCACATTTTTCCAAGCATTAGACGATAAAAAAGCCACATCTTTTAATGTAAAGTTTTTTAAAGATTCCGGGAGATTGCTCGGTGGGCTGGACAAAAGTAGAGACAAAAAACTCTTCCGATAGTTTGTCTTTAAAATTCGGATAGCATTTTGGTCCATTGGCTGTATAAGAGCCGTGCAGTTTGGTGGCAAAAACATAACATATATGTCCTTATCGACATCCGACAGTGATTGGGGATGGCAAGTTGCATTGTCTAGCAGTAAAATGGCTTTGGCTGGTAAATTCTTTTCCTTTAAGTAACGCTTTACTTCTTTAACGAATGAGTTTTCAAACCAATTTTTAAAGATTTGCTCTGTCATCCAAGCATTTTTGGTATGGGAGTACCCAAGCGGAAGGTTTACATTTTTAAACGCTCTGGGGTTTTTGGCTTTCCCTATCATGAACAATGGAAGTTCGTGTTCTCCGGTTGCATTACAACAAACTAGAAGTGTTACTCTTTCTTTTCCAATTTCGCGCCCGGTGCGGATTTTTCATTATGCAATGCAAGGGTTTTTTCTAGAAGTTTTCTCCAAAACAAAGCAGTCTCATCTGCATTATAAACCTGATCATACGTAATGCCCATTTCTGCAATTTTCTTTCGCAATTTTTCAATAAAGGGTTGCACAGCAGTAGAATCATTGGAAAGTTTTTCGCCAGATATTTTTAAGAATTTAATTCCATATCGGGAACGAAAATTACTAAACCAACCATTACTAGCCACAAATTCCACACTTTGTCCGTAAATTTGGGAACAGAATTGTTTGGCCTTTTCTTTGATGATTTCCGAGGAAATCGGTGCATTGTTTCGTCTTGCGTTTACAAACCATTTATACAAGTAGTCTTCCATCTTTTCAAACTCCGCAGGTCGCATAGTTTTACGCTTTCCAAGGCCACATTCTGTTCTAGCAATGTAACTGCAAAATATAATCAAAGGAGGGTAAACTCTTCTTACAAAATGTTTTCGTTTTTTTTTACCTATCAATCTTTAATCCACTTGATTTTATGTCCGAAATTGTAGATTTACCTACATTGTATTGCGCAGCTAGCTGTCGAATTGACTGTCCTTCACTTAGTTTCTTAAGAACTTCTTTTTTCTGGTCTATCGTTAAAAACGTATGTTTTTTCTTAGCTGCTGGTGCCATAGTTAAATTTATACAGTCCACAGTTAAAGAAATTATGGAGTTAATGTTTGAAATTAGCTACTGAACTACACGTTACGCAAATATGCTTATGAATATGAACTAGGAGGCTGACGAGCACTTAAACGCACTATTCACGCAAAGTAGTTAGCAGGGGAGGATTATAAAATAAAATAAAAAATAACGGAATTCCTTTTTATTTTAGCATATTCACTGGATAATAAAGAAGTGTCCGAATTTTAGAGGTACATGAATACGTGGTGTCCGGATTACAGAAACTTCTATAGAAAACGTTTTGGTGTCCGGATTACCGCGCTGTCCGAATTATCAAGTGTCCGAATTACCAAGATTATACTGTACTTCGTTAACCTAATGAATTTGAACTCTATTTGCATAATATTCTTGTACGTGTTGCAATTAATTTAATTCGTTATTGTCGTTTTTTAATGCTCTTTAACAGGGCAATATTAGAGCGACGTCGCCAAAGTAACTTGTTTGAGTAAATCGGCGGATATGTTCATTTTTTAAATTAACAAAATATTAAAAATGAAGTGCCACGAGTTAAATTGTGAAAGCATAAATGATAATAAAGCTTTCGAATGAAGTTTTTTCGCTTTTATTCATTCATTCTTGGCTTTCCACTTGCTTTCACTTATTCTTGCTCTTCTTTTTGTTTGTTAATTTTTCGGTGTTGACATCACGCCTTCGATAATGTAAATATGTTAAAGGTTTCATTCATTACACTGACATTATAAAGGGTTTTTCATTGGCGCGGGTCGATTTTGGTGCCCTGTGGCAGCCATTTTGTTTTGGTGACATCTGTCAAATCTTTTGTTTATTATTCAGTTGTTTATGCCAAATTATCATGGCAAGTTACACGATTGAACAGCACGTTCAAATGATAAAACTTTATTATCAAAATGAGTGTTCATTAACGCAAACGTTGCGCGCATTGCACCCATTTTTCGGTAGACGTGGTGGCCCTTCCAATTTCTTATGGCCCATATTGAACCATATGGACCTAGACAACGTGTGGTTCCAGCAGGATGGCGCTACGTACCACACAGCAAACGCCATTTTATTCCATTTCAACATCTACCCGCCCTTATTGAAAACCCCTTTATATATACATATATAATTGGCGCGTACACCTTTTTTGGGTGTTTGGCCGAACTCCTCCTCTTATTTGTGGTGTGCGTCTTGATGTTGTTCCACAAATGGAGGGACCTACAGTTTCAAGCCGACTCTGAACGGCAGATATTTTTAATGAGTAGCTTTTGCATGGCAGAAATACACCCAGAGGTTTGCCATTGCCTGCCGAGGCGCGACCGCCATTAGAAAGAACTTTTCCTTCGTTTAAGCCTTTCACCGAGATTCTCTCTGAATTCCGAATGGTAGTCACGCACCAATCATTCGGCTACGGTGGCCATTAGAATGTCAAAATAAAGTAGAATAGCAAATTATACCGGCTTTTCGTCATTTATTTAGTGCCGACATTTTTCTAATGTTCAAGGTGATAGAAAATCGCATTGTTGTACTCTATCATTATTGCTTGTATTCACGTAAAAAATAAAACAAACAAAAAATACAAAAGCAAGCATAAGAAGAATAGTAAGTTTCTGTGGCGGTTACAACCCTTTGTGCACTGCTAAATATGCACTGAATTTGTGTATGAACAATGAACCAGCTTCCATCGCCACTAAATTTTACACTATTCTTAATTTGGAATGCAGAGCATTGCGTTTTCTAATCCTGGTTAACGCCAATGCACCTCTTAACCAAATAAACGCAACAATGTTTTACGTTCCATAATCCTGATTCATTTATTTTCGTTCTCTGAAAAGTTGAAGTTCTCACCATTTGAAATCAACAATTCCAATTGCTCTACATTGACGTTGTTATCGTGGCACTCTCCATCATAGATAATCTCTCCATGCAAACTGTATGGGCATGCGGGACTTTAAACAGCACTTTCCATATATTATAAACAAAAATTGAATTTAGTTCAAAAATGAAGCAATCTGCTTTCGTAAAACTTATGTAGTAAAAGCTTACGAATTTGATACCGCGCCCAGTCTTCATTTACATCATTTATGGAAGAAGAAATAAATAATTCTTTAGCCCAACACCATCGGACATGCATATTTTTCTCAGCTGGAAGGCAATTTCATGTTTTTGGAACGACTTTCGAAGCAATGGCCCACCTTAGCGTCAAAATGAAAATAAGGGAGTAGGAAATTCGATGTGAAGTAAAATTTTTCGATACCTATGGATAAACAAGCAACCTGGCTAATCTAACCTACAGATGGCTATCATTTAACTTTTATGGCCTCTGGTGACGATACAGCATGCTTGACTGCGCTTTGTATGTGTTAGCGCAGTCGGGTGGCGTCGTGTCACACATACTTGTTGTCGGTAAAAATCAAAAATTTTAGATATTAGCGTCAAGCACCCGACACGCACACATATAAAGTTCTTGTCAAACAATGCTTGACCGTCACCAGAGGCCATTACACATCGCTAACAACAAGACATCTCTTTAGAAAATGTTCGTAAATAGTATTTATAATAAGTATGGCAACACTCTTCACTGGCAGAAATTGGGCAAATCAGAAATCAAATTTTGACAGCTTTTTGTTCGTGTGCAAAGAAAAAAGTTGTTTAATTGTTTACTCTGTTTTAAGTTACTTAGAATTTCGGAAATTTCCATAAATTTGCGATAATTGAAAGTGAAATCTAAAATGCTAGTTTTCTGAAGGTGAGTGTATAAAGTGTGCAAACAAAATATGTCGATTCTAAATGCCTTAAACGATAGTTAAAAAACCCAAGGCAAAAGTGTCCAACATTGATTTTTCGCCTTGCCGCATTTGTAGCTGCCTTTTTTGTTGACCACAAGAAAAGGAAGTGGGCCTAAAGGCCAATGTTGAGTAGGGGTCAAAAAGTACATGCTTTATGAGTGGCTCAGTACGGCCATTCGTTCCATATATTTTATTGTGCTGATAAGATAGCAAAAGTGCAAGCGCGGGAAAGTGAACAACTATTTGTTTTTAACCTGAATATAAGTGAAAAAATTGCCCAGCTGTGACAAGTGTTTTTTCAGTAAACTTTCATACACCGAACAGAAAACTTTCAAGTAAAAAATGGAAATTTAAACTTATGCATTTATTTGAGTTACATTTATTTTGGCTGGAATTTAGAACAATGCCGATCTTGGAATTTCTGGCAAACTATAATGTTTTTTTTAATGAAACTTGGTGGAGATGTTAGTGAGGTGTTAAGGAACACTCTTTATAACTTTAAATTAATCGGGAAATAATAATTTTTTAATTATTTACATTCAAAATGCCCTTGGGAACATCAGTATAATTTGCCACATTACACTCTATATTTTTTAACATTTCACTATAAATCACCAAATATACACTCACACGCGTGTTTGTACCGATTTTTATGCTAATATTCTAATTATATCTATTAAAATTAAATGCAAATTCATTTGCCTATGCAATCACATTCCAATTTTAAGCGCGAACAAGAAGAAGATTGGAATTACAACAGTATGGTGTTGCCGGATGCCTGCAAATGAAAACAAAAATTAAGTACTTGAGTTTAGTGTTAATGATGGGAATGGGGGTTATTGTGCCTGCTTACTACATACACGCATATGACGTTTTAATTTTGGGTTCAATGGTTTTAACACGGAAAGGAGTTTTACGCAAAAATACTGTGCATTGCGTAGCCGGAGTTGGACTGATGAGGGTTATTTTTTTGAAGTGCGGCCGAAGGCCGCCCACGCGAAAAGGAGTTCTACGCAAAAATACTGTGGATTGCCTAGCCGGAGTTGGACTGATGAGGGTTATTTTTTTGAAGCGCGGCCGAAGGCCGCCCACGCGAAAAGGAGTTCTACGCAAAAATACTGTGGGTTGCGTAGCCGGAGTTGGACTGATGAGGGTTATTTTTTTAAAGCGCGGCCGAAGGCCGCCCACGCGAAAAGGAGTTCTACGCAAAAATACTGTGGATTGCGTAGCCGGAGTTGGACTGATGAGGGTTATTTTTTTGAAGTGCGGCCGAAGGCCGCCCACGCGAAAAGGAGTTCTACGCAAAAATGCTGTGGATTGCGTAGCCGGAGTTGGACTGATGAGTGTTATTTTTTTGAAGTGCGGCCGAAGGCCGCCTACGCGATAAAGAGTTCCACGCAAAAATACTGTGTTAATCAATTTAATTTAATTTTAATTACTTTATTATTTTTTGTGATACGCTTAATATCATTGTTTTTAAGTTTAAATGAGTTGTATGTTTTTATTTTCAAATTCATTTCTCAACTTTAAATTACAGCAAAAAATACTGCAGTTTTACAATGAACCTTCCACTGAACATCCTTGCGTGCGAACTTCGTTTTCATTTCAGGTGTATGGCAACACCAACTTTTCGCTAAATTATAGAACTTTAACATTAAATTACTTAAAAACTATAAGCCTCCGGCAGGTTCTGTTTTCAGTTTTAAGATGGGGATACACCCCTCTATCACCCCCTTTTTACCGTTTTTTCCAAAGCGATCGGCACTATACTAAATTCTAGCCTTTATTTTTGTTAACTACATACAAAATACCTTTAAAAATTACCTATAGTACCATTAAACATTGTTACTATTAATCTCAATTCTTTATCATTTCATTAAAGAAGTATTACATCTTTCGTGATAAAGGCACTCCATAAATACTGTTGTTGGTGATGATGCTATTGTTATTAACCAAAGCACGACTACTTGGTGCTATATTAGTAGTCTCCTCGCGTGTATGGCTTGACTTCTTTTTGGTTAGTTTTGTCTTCACTTTACGAACGAAAGTGTTCGAATTCAGCGAGGACTTAATTGATAGATTGGTCTTACTAAGCTTTGTGCTTCCACCAGCACCATTGTTTTGATCCTTTTTGCATGTACCGTCAGCTACGCAACTAAGTGAGAGTTGTGATTTGCTGCTGCGATGCACTTTCTTAACTTTCTTTGTCGACGACTGCTGCACTGCCGTTACTACAATGCTTCCGGTTTTGAAGCGATTAACGCCCGGTATACGCGCTTTGGATGCATTTGAAGAAAGTCCAGCTTGTTGATGCGAATTGGTGTTGTTAGTACGCTTTGCGGTGGCGTGACCGTGGCCTCGGCTTTTCGATCTACCTTTAGTTAGGCGCGCAATAAGCTGTGATGTATCGGCGATCTTCGTGAGTGCATTGCTGAATAAAAAAGATAATAATGGGTGGTGGTAGAGTGTAAGGCGGACATATTATATACAATTCTTCTATATAATATACTTGAGTACAATTCATTTATCACAAAAAAAACATTTTTATTTGAAAATTACCTTCGCCGTTTCAACTTGTGGTCGACAATTCCAGCCTCATCTTTTGTGGGGGCCTTTAGCTCCTTTTTCACTTGTGAAACCTTTCGAAATATACGCATAGTTCGCTCATCCTCAATAATTTCCGGCATACCTAATGCCAGAGCACCCATTTGAATACTAATTTTTCTGCTTAGCATTGGCGACGCATTGGCATCTTTGGCCACAAAAGTTCTGCCTACATTATTTAGCTCTTGTTGCCAATGCAATAGCTTCTGTGAACAGGCGCTGTAATGTAACATTTCCACAAGTACAATACGAGTATTTAGGCAATTGATTACTTTCACACGCTGCGTTAACTTACTTAAGAAAGGCTTCATTGTCGGCTTTGCGGTGACTGGTATCCTCTAGTTTTTCACGTGATGGTTTTTTTAGTCGTTCAAACGCTCCATGTCTGGACTGTTGTCCCGATGTGTGCTGGCGCAATATTTGTTGATTCCATGAAAGTGGCCGTTGGTGTTCTTCTTTGCTTTTATCAGATTTTACACCCGTCCAGTACCTTTTTTTCAATGACAGCTTCAAATCTAACTCTTCTATTTTACTTTCGCCGAGAGTGTAGGAGCTGGGCATTCTATAACTAAAAAATTAATACTTATTTATAAAGAAATTCGTTCGGACAGCCCGAACAGAATATAGCCTACACGCATACATTTATACCAAGGAGCACTTATTTGGTAAACACGTAAGAATGGAGAAATCTAATAATTTGCAAGGAATACGCACATAAATGGTACGAGGTTTTAATTCCAATTAGGTCTGAAATTTCAATGGTCACAATATTTCGGTACAGCCAGTTCTGTATTTTTGTGTATTACATATATAAAACCATTCGTACAAAATCCCAAGTGTTATGAACACATATACATTTGTATGTATGTATGTATAAGTGTATGTACATTAATTTAACAAATTACAATAATAAGATGTTTCCATTGGATGGTCTAAATGGGCCTTTTACAAAATCACTAATCCACTCACTTTTGACGCGCCATACACACCGGTTTTGGCGCTCCATTGTTGAGGTTATGCCATGAGTTGGTGCGCCTAGCCGGCTTGAAGGTTACCGGAAATTCGAGAGTGCCGAATGCATCCGTTACCCTTTGCGAAGAAGTCATTTTCGGGATTACAGTGACTTTTGTGCCCTTAGATGGTGATGTAATAATCAATTCGGGCGGCATCTTGGCTCTTGAACGCCCAGTTGCGTTATCGCCAATTTCTTCAATATAGCGGCGCTGCAGCTCGCTTTGCAATAGACGGCGTGCACGTACGCGCGGTACAGTGCAATATTGCGGCAAACAATCGTCCTCGTCAGGTGCGTTTGGCTCTTCGTCGGTGGAGAATATCAAATCTGCGCTGGGGTCGGTGGTGGGAAGATCCAGTGCTATGCGTGTTTCGCTTCGTTTGCGATGACTATGTGAGCGACGTGCGCGAAGTTTACGATGCTGAGCGGGGTGAGATTAAAAAAAAGAGATAAATTGGGAGGGGTTAACTAAATTTACAGATGATAAAAAAAAATGTTAAGACCGTTATTGTGTATTGTGCGTTGAGTGTGAACATTTTTAAGCTAAAATAACAAAAATAAAAAACGCTGTATGTAAAAAATTTAACACCATATCCTTCGAGCCGGATTTGAACCAGCGACCTATGGATAGCTATGCTTTTTCATTACATCAAATTCCTCTACAGTCCACCGCTCTACCAACTGAGCTATCGAAGGTGTTTGCCTCCTGGTGTCAAATGCAGTCAATGACATGAGGGCGTTTTCTAGCGATAAAAAGACGTAAATAGATTTTTGCGAATTTGTGCCAAAAGAAAGAAGAAAAGTAGAGCGCTCTCACAGCGCCTGATAATTGTACGGTTTATTTTTTCTTAAACGCCCCCACTAATAGCGTGAAATAAAAATGAGCGATACATATTAATTTTATAATTTTATATTACAATAAATTAAGAAATAAATAAATAAAATAGTTAAAAAATGTATGTTACCCATGAGGCTGTACTCAATTGGCGGTTTTGTAACAAAATTTCGGTATAAAATCACATAAACTACTTAGAGTTGATGCAACAAAAAATTACGAAATAAAAAAATAATTAGAAAGAAATGTGTAATTATAAAGAAAAAAAAAATTATAAAGAAAAAAAAAATTATAGAGAAAAAAAAATTAATAAGGAAAAAAAAATATTATAAATACGAAAAAAATAATAAGGAAAAAAGAAATTATAAAGAAATATATATATGTATATACATTATGTAAAAAAAAAAAATAATAAAAAAAAAATTAAAAAGAAAGCAAGACTTTCTATTTTCTTGTTTTCTTTAAAATTTTTTTATATAATTTGTTTTTCTTTATAATTTTTTTTTATAATTTGTTTTTCTTTATAAGTTTTTTTTACAATTTGTTTTTCTTTATAATTTTTTTTTTATAATTTGTTTTTCTTTATAATTTTTTTTTATAATTTGTTCTTTATAATAACATATTCTTTCGAATTATTTTTTTGAAATTAGAAAGAAAGAAAAAAGAGAAAATTTCTGTTCCCCATGAGACTGTACTCATTTCGCGTTTTTGTTAAAATTTTCGCTATAAAATTACATTAACTATTTAGAGTTGATGCAACAGACGGAATGAGTGAATTCGAACTTTGATAGAAAGAATTTACAAATAAATCAAAACAAAATATTTAATCATGATCCTTCGAGCCGGATTTGAACCAGCGACCTATGGATAGCTATGCTTTTTTGGCTTTCAAATTCCTCTACAGTCCACCGCTCTACCAACTGAGCTATCGAAGGTGTTGTCAAATTTTTGTCAAATGACTCATATATAACTTAGCAGTGCAATTATCTGTGATAACCAGCAGTAGAAATCGTAAATTTTTTAACTTTGAAATTCGGAATAACAAATGATTATGATTGCTTTTGAAATACATCTGTTTGATATTTGGACAATTCACAATTAAGTGCAAATGGCCTGATATCCTGGGATTTATAAATTATGATGCAAATATGTATATATAAATTCTGTTGTGCTTCCATGGAAATTTGGAATATTGCCATACATTTTCTGTGACAAAAATGTACAAACTTTGACCCACTGTAAATAGAAATCACAATTGTAACATGCAGGGCTACAACTTTGTTCTGTAATACTTGTGCTTTCAGGGGCTTTGAAACCGTTCCTCGTTTTTCGATGTGTCCTTAAACCCTAAAACTGTTAGAGTAATCTGATACCAAATATCGATGAAAGTTTTTAATAAACTGATATCTTCGTTGCCAGAAAGATGTGCTGCAATCACAAAAAGTAATGAGTTTCATGCAAAATATTAGACAAGCAGACATGTTCTGCGAATGGTACGATATTTGTAATTTTAAAGTAATAAATTTTTCAAATGGAAACTGCTAGAAACACATCATTTATGTTGTATTTAACGATTTAGTGGCAAATTTGTACCTTTTTGTTAAGAAATCTCCGAAATAGGTTTTGTAAATTTCTTACTCTGAAGTGGGGTAGTTTAGTTTTGGCCAATACTGTACATAAAATCTACTAACAATCTAACTACTTTCATAAATTAAGATTTCATAATAAAAAATAGTGGAAACAAATTTTTACATTGGTTTTTATTATCGATGTCTAAAGTATTTAGTTACTCCAACAAAAATATAAAAAATAATTAAAGAAACAGAAACCAAAATTAAAGCAAAATACTAATAAGTTAAATAAAAAAAAGTAAGTAAAAAATTAAAAAGTAAATAGATAATAAAACTACAATTGACAAAAATAAAAATAAAAAATACCGAAAACTAAAATAATCAATAAATGAGACTTAAGTGAGCCTTTAGAAATAAAATTAAAGTAACGTTATATAAACAAATAAAAAAAACAATTGAAAAATGTGAAGAAAAATGTAAAAAATATAAGAAATTTTAAAATAAAAAAAAATAAATCCTTCGAGCCGGATTTGAACCAGCGACCTATGGATAGCTATGCCTTGGCTTTCAAATTCCTCTACAGTCCACCGCTCTACCAACTGAGCTATCGAAGGCGTTACATATTCTTTGCCAAAGGCTTGTCATAATACAAAGCTCCTATTTTATTCCTCCTTTGCTTTATTTTTGGTTATATAAAATAACAAATTTACATATTTGCGTTCGTAACGCTTTGGCTATAGCAAAGAACTTAGGGTATTTATAACAAAAAACAAAAATAAATTTTCTACTGTAGACTTGCCTTCGGAGAGTTGCACACACAAATTGCCCATAATAAGTTTTTGTCTACGCTAACAATTGGGTTCTTGTCATTGCTTTATAGCTTCAGCAAAGAACTTTTGAGGAGAAGAACGTTAAAATGGGTACTAAAAATAAAGCCTTTACAGAGTGCTTAGTTCTCCGCTAGAGGTTAATTAACGAACAATTACAAAATGCAATGAAAAATATTATATTACCTCAAAATTTTTTTAACCAAAAATATTAAATATTTAAAATTTTTTAATATTACATCTTAAAAAATGACAAAACTGTCAAAAAGAAAAAAATAAAAACAAATCCTTTTTTTTCCAAACTTGTTTTTAATTATATTTACTCTTACAAAAAAAAAAAAAAAAAAAAATTTAATTGACAAAGATGTTAAGGGGTTAATTGGGTTTCGTCGGGTAAAAAAAGGCCTATTTTCAATATTTTTTTTTATGTAAAATTATTATTTATTTAATTCAAACTTTTTTCTGTCTTATAGATACATATTTAAAGAATAATTTCTGAAATAAAAAAAAAAAAAAAAATTAAACTCCTCCATTGTGATGTCATTTCCGGTGACCACTCGAAAAAAAGGTGCGTCCGCGTTGTCAGCATAACTCCTGACAGGATCATCAAAAATGAAAAAATATGGCACGAAGAACAAAATTTTTCATAATTTCATAAAATCTTATCGACTTCGTGGGTTTTTTGTAAAATTGCCGTCAAATGAAAATTTGTCGATGTTACCTAATTTTGCGAATTTTTAATTCTTTGGCATATTTTAATGATTCGCTTTTTTTATTTTTCTTTGTAATGAAGCAACCAGAACAAGTAACAACTTGTACCTGTTGGCACGCGACCTCTAATCAGACATTGCACTTCAAATCTTCAAATTTACCTACGAATGGCATACGAAATAAAAGAGAAAATGTCCTTCAATTCTACAAAAAAATAGCTGCCAATACTTCCTCATTAAATGGTGATCAAATACATGAAATTAACAAAAAAAGGAAAGAATAAAAGTAAATAAATAAAATAAATCCCAAAAAAAAGAATCAGAAAGTCAACAGCAATTAATTTTCACCTTATCAAACAAACAGATATAAATATCAACAAAGCAGGCTGCTACAATAAAAAGCTTTGCTAAAGAGAAAGAAATGCAGTTGATTGGACAGAATTCGCCCTACAAATAATGCACAAACAAATAGATTATATGCGAGTTGTCTAATGAATGGGACTAAATGAAAAAAGGAAACAAAAATAAAAAGTTAAAAAAGCAAAAACAAAAAATAATAAAAATAATAACAGACTTGCCAATAATTAGCATTGCATAATTTTTTTCACATTTACTCATTCTTACACTCATTGAGGGACCTTTTAGTTAATATGACTATTTTAAGGCACACATTCTTAGGTGAATACAAAGGTAAGGTGAATACAAAATGTGGCGAAATAAGAAAAACAAATAAAGGTAAACGCCCATACAAATGAGGTATGCAATATTTGGCAACATTCCGACATTTTACAAAAGTTTGTTGCACAGTACATACAGTGGCGATCATAACTGTGCATGATGATTTTTGTTATATTTTTAATGTTTTTCTAGTTAGAAGTTTTTTTTTTTTTTTTTTTTTTTTTTTTTTTTTTTTTTTTTTAATATTTTTCTATTTAGAAATTTTTTAAATTTTTTTTTTAATATTTTTCTAGTTACAATTTCTTTTATTTTTTGTATTTTTGTATATTTTCCATTCATTAACAAAAACCATATAAATCGAAAGTTTAAACTTAATAAAAAATTTAAATAAGTTCGACGGACTTTCATCTAAATTGTGAACTCTTTGGTGTGAATTTTCAGAAAATTCATGGGTATGCAGTAACATGGCCCATTTTATTCCAGTAAAACAAGTGCAAGTTTTCAGCAAGTAGAAACTCACATTGTTTTTTAATATATTTTCTTGCTGTTGGCTTTTTAGACTTTATGCCACTTAAAAATGAATTTCTTGTGGAAGAAATATGCAAGACCGCCTGAAAAAAAAAATGTTAATTATTAATTCCAGTTTTGATAAATTACACTGGTTACGTGGAAGAAACCGCAAAAGACGTCACAAAAAATAATTTTCATAGAAGCTGCGAAAATTCAAAGTTTTATTAATATATATATTCTCTTTATATTATTCTCGTTTTATTTTTGTGTTGTGAAATACTAATTTTACAGTAATTTTTTCACATTTTTAAAGCGAACTGCAAATACAATTTTTTATATCGCTTATGCATGACCCACTAGCATGTGGCGCTAGTCGAATTGTCATCTATTCGTTGTGGCATGACGAGACTTACATTGATATGATTAGGCCCATAAGGAGCCGAGGGCCTAAACAGACTATGCCGGTTGAAATCCGTCTTCAACCAACTGAATGAGGCTTATCTGTGTGGCTTCATACATCAGATTTTCATTGTACATCGAAGGCCTATAAAGTATACTATTGAATCCCCCCACCTTTCCATTGGCTTGAAAGCTACTCATAACGCGAAGAGAAGCTGCCCATTCCATGTATTAAATTTGGTAAACTCTGGGGAGCACATTAGTTTACATAGAACGAGGGCGGTCAGCATGATTTTATTCAGCTTAGAGAGGGAGACAAAAGATATTGGACGAGTAGAAAATGTAGTACTTCCTGTTAACACAAAGTCCAGTCCGTGTATTGGACTAGCAATGCGGTACGGTGCACTAGACAGGGTTAGTTTACTGGGGCGGCAGCCTTTTGTCGGGGAAAACCCGAGTCATTCCGGTTCCCTGAACCGGTTGCCATGCAAATGCTGGACTACCCATCGTCTTTGGTGGTTACCACGAAGTTACGAAGGACCTTTTCTACTCAGAAACTTGCATGAATTGACGCAAAATGACGGCAGTTGTTTGTTATATCTTAATTTTGCCTGCTGGGATCTTTAAACCATAATTCCTCCTCGTCGGGGAAAATATCTTTTTTCCCACCATCCAAACAGGAGATACTCGTTGCAGTAAAAGCCCTCAAAAACAATAAAGCTGCCGGCTGTGACCGTCTACCAGTTGACATTTTTTTAAGGCTTGCGCAGAACAGCCTGCAAATCTTCTTCAGCCTATTTTCAATGCAACCTGGGACGAAGAAGAGCTCCCCGATGACTGGTTATAAGGTATATTAGTCGTCCTGCCGAAGAAAGGTGACCTATCGCTCTGTAAAAACTACAGAGGAATTATGGTGTTGTCAAAGTTAAATCAAATGGTATTATTTAAAGCATACTTTACTTCGATTTGAATTTTTGTATCAGAAAATATTTATGAAAATAACAAAATTCAGTACAAATTAAAGAACATAAAATATGTAAAAAATCTAATGCAAAATTGAAGTACATAAAAAAAACATATACTTCAGATCCTTCGAGCCGGATTTGAACCAGCGACCTATGGATAGCTATGCTTTGGCTTTCAAATTCCTCTACAGTCCACCGCTCTACCAACTGAGCTATCGAAGGTGTTGATACGATTTTGCCAGAAATATAATCAGAAAACCTTAGCCACAGAAAATTTGCCCTGACAAGATTAATTTATGCTGATATAATTTTAATATACTTAAATTTATTTGCTCTAAAAACATAGCCACATACACACATAATCGTACCTACATATGTATAAACATATCTGAATGCGAGTAAAAATGAAAAAATTGAATGAATTGATTAATTAAAGAAATATTGGAAATAAACGAAAATACTGAGGTAGAGGGAAAAGTGGTACTGATCAGTCATCCCCATTATAAAATTCCGATTACAAATTTATGCGGCATTTTTTCTTTAAATTTGTAAAATATTATATAATTTAAAAATATTAATGATTTAAAAAGAAATTAGTCAGCGGCCTACCCTTCAAATAGACGAAAGCGATTGAATTTTTCTACTGGTGGTGCTGGGTGGAGTAGCCACTAAATGGAGAAAATGCACAAAACCTCGCCCGAAAAAAATTCTCAAAAATCACTGTGACGCCATATCGAGAATAAGTAAGCATCTCAGCTTGGTGTAGTCAGAAAAGCGGCACATACGCTGAGCTCAGCTCAGTACCATCTTGTGTTTATTGAAAGAACAGGGCCTGAATGCTACCTTGCTCTACACATTTTCCAAGAGAAAGCTTCAAATGTACAATATTTTAGAAACCGTAAAATGAATTTCAGGAATCGTAAAATATAATTCAGAATAGCCATTTGTACTTCAGAAACTGTGAAATGTATTTCAAGATAGCCAATTTTACTTTAGAAACTGTAAAATGTATTTCAGAGTAATTAATTGTGTTTCAGGAGCTGTAAATGTTGTTCTGAAAATGTGTTTCAGGATCGTCAATTGTATTTCAAAATTCGTAAACTTTTCTTCAGATAAGTAATTTGTACTCCAGAAACTGTCAAATGTATTTTAAGATACCCATTTGTCCTTCAGAAACTGTAAAATGTATTTCAGGCTAGTCAATTGTACTTCAGAAACTGGGAAATGGACTTCAGAAGAGTCAAAAACTGTAACAATTTTCTTTACAATAGTCAATTGTATTTCAAAAACCGTAAAATTTATTTCAGATCAGTCAATTGTATTTCTGAAACCGTAAACTTATCTTCAGAATAGTTATTCGTAGTTCAGAAACCGTCAAATGTTTTTCAAAATAGTCAAGTGTATTTCAGAAACTTTAAAATGTACTTTAGAAGGAAGATTTTACTACACATTCCAATTATTTAGAGTATACTCAACAGTGATTTAATTTTTTAATAAAATTTCCAAAATACAAGTACGTAGAAGTAATTTGTTAACAATGTCTATTTAAGAATGAAACTATTAATTAATTAATGCAGGTTTTTAACTTACAAACTGGCACATCTAATGAAGATAGTGCATGTAGTTGAAAATTGGTCGAATGTTGTATGGCTTCACCATAACCGCCGCCAACAAGTACCGTTTTTGCCTCGTCAATAAATCGCTCCAAGCACAAGAGCCTCTGCTCGACAGCGCTCGAGCCAAATGTGGCTAGAACGGTTATATTTTACTTAAAAAATTGATTATTCTGAAGCGCAGTTTATAGTTTCTGAAGTACATTTTACGATTTCAGATATATAATTGACTATTCTGGAGTACATCTTACGGTTTCTGATGTAATATTGACTTTTCTGAAGTACATTTTACAGTCTCTGAAGTACAATTGGCTATTCTGATATATATTTTACGGTTTCTGAAGTACAATTGACTCTTATGAAATACATTTTATAGTTCCTGATTGAATATTGACTTTTCTGAAGTACATTTTACAGTCTCTGAAGTACAATTGGCTATTCTGAAGAACATTCGATGCTTTCCGAAGTACTGTTGAAAAAGGTGTGGTAACGAAATTCTATACTTACTGGAAATTCCTACCTTATTACTAATCTCAAAAAAAAAAGTTATTGATTAAGTGATATTGGCTTTTATGCTATACAAAGGTATAAATATGAGGTGCCTTTTATTGTTCATAAGGTGCTTAAGCGTTTTGTGCTTGTAACAGCTGAAATTGTAACCTCATTTAAGATCCAAAGCTATCGAATTTCCAGCAATGGGTCTCTATAGTACCCTCTAATTTCTATAGTAGAAATTATAAATTGACCATTGAATAAAAAGTTTGTAATTTTTCATTTGTATTAAGAACAGTCATTTTCAGCTCGAAAATAAATCACTGTGCAATGCCAAATCAATGTCTAAGCGCGCGCCCCAACGACGACTAAATTTCACGCAAACGTTGCATTCTTGCCCATACCTGTTTACTTGCAAACACATGAACAAACATCCACATAGATATGTGTATTGCTGTGACACAAATACCAAGACTTATTTGTTTTAAACTTATTGATTTTTCTTTCATTGTCTCTATTATGACCATAACATTGCAACCGGGGGAATTTTTCTTACCAAGTTTTTACTGATTTATTTGGCAGGTAAAGGTTGCTGCCATAGTAAAATTTGCAGCAAAAGAAAAAAAAACACATTTACACACAAAAGAGCAACCGGTAGAATGGCGACAGTGACACTCTGACTATATTAAGCCAGTTAGTGACGACTGCCCCACGAAACTTGCACAACCTTTCATCAGTTGCACCTAGCACGCCCACAGCGCCAATTTGTGGGAAAACCAGCACTCTAGGGCGGACTTTTTTTTGGTTTTTTGATTTCACCGCCTCTTTAATGAAATTCATTTGACAAGTCACGCAAAACGCAAAACATTTTATCAAATTTTTAAGCTTATATGCTGAGCGAAATTTATGTAAGAAGTTAAGCTGATGTCGAAAGGCCCCTTGTGCACTTGACCTTTTCAACGGCGCAAAATGCGCGTGTTGCCAAACAAAGCATTCAGCAAATTTTTTGCCACAAATAAAAAAAATTATATTTGAACGACAAAAAAAGAAAAAAAACAATATAAGGGCGGAAAACAATTAGAGCCGATAGGCATGTAAGGCCTACAAAAAGGCACGACCAAAATAAAAGCGAAAAAAGCAAATCAAATAAATGATTTAATGGAAAGTGGAAGCACACGAAAAAAAACTGAAAAAAAAAACAATGGCAAAAGTAGCGAAGTAAAATTCAAAGATGAAACCAAATAAAAATGTTGCCTTTGCATTTTTTGGCAAAAATGTTGGCGAATGTATGACAGTCAGCGAGAGAATATGTGCTTCGTGAAAAAAGTGAAAATGCTCGAAAAATTCACGGCTTCAGCCTTTTTTGCAGTTCAACAATGCTCGCAAAGGTCGTATGAAATATGTGAAAAGCGTTGGAAAAATTTGCAGTCATTGCAAATATGCTGAAAGTTGCAACAATTCGTCGTTGGAAGTTACATATTTGAGCGTTGTGCGAATTATTTTGTTTTTTTTTTTTGTTTCGCTACTCGAGAATTTCACGGTATTTTTTTGAGCACGCGAAAGCTTAGCGTGCCGTTAAATGCGAAGGTAGTGACAACCACGTATTTGCTGCACGCAGTTATTAAGCCAGCGAGCGTGAAGCCACTCAAAGCTCGTGCTGCACTGCACAAGAAATTTTAAATTACATGGGGAAAGACTAGGATATGGGCGGATATGCTCGAGTGAGCGGAAGAGAGTAGTGTGATCGATTTGCTTTTTGTCATAAACTGGTTCTCCTGTTCATTTCAGTTTTTCGCGATTGTCTAGGTTTTGATTTGCTTCCTCCAGTGACTTGCAGGAATGCAGTATGTCTAAAAGCGCAATATTCACGTAAAAAGTAGGATTTTTGTTGAGTTATGTCTTTTATTTCATAAAATTTCTGATTTTTTTTTTAATATTCCTCACGTATGCGGGCAATACAACTTATAAAACAATACAACTTACAAAGCAACTTACTTACAGGATCCGGCATTCGAAGTGTTATCAACTTCAGACCGCTCGCGCAGTTAATGAAAGGGCATCAGCTGCCTGTTAGTTGACTAAATGACAGTCCAGAGTATTGTGTACAAGCGTGCGGAAAGATTTTGCCGAGATTAAACGCAAAAAAAACAGTAATGGATTTCAAACGTTATAGTGTGATTGCATTATATGATATTTGGCTGGAAAATCACAACCAGCGATTGTTCGTGAGCTCGAGCACCTTAAAGTAAATAAAGTTTTCATTGCAATGGTACTGGTGGCATCGCGAAACGTCATGGAGGTGGTAATCAAAAGACTGCAACGTCACGTGAAATGGTTCCAAAAGTGAAGAAGCGACTTGAGCGAAATCTCCGACGAAGTGCCAATCAAATGGCGAAAGAACTGAAAATATCTGACCGTAGTATCCGCCGCATACTGAAAAATGATTTCAAAGACAAGCTCTTACAAGAACCAAAAGGCGCATGATCTCACACCAAAGCAGCAACAAGTCAGATTTGAAAGAGCGAAGGACTTACTTCTTGGCCGAAAGCAGTCAATTTCCGAACATTGTGTTTTCTGACGAGAAATTTTTTCAAATTGAGCAATTCGTAAACTGCCAAAGATAGGGTTTATTTGGCCGATGGTTCCTACGAGAATTTGAGTCATCGATTGGTCACCAGGAGGCAGCACCCGCCACAGGTAATGGTTTGGGCCGCTGTAACCGTAGATGGGCGCTCTCCAATCGTTTTCATCGAGCCTTTTCGACCGAATTCCACTGTTCCTTTTTTCTATCTTTACTTTGAACCTAACTATCATACATATCTTAAGGAGCACATTAACCAATCTTTAGATGTATCGAACCTTAAGAATAACAAGCTTTTGGGAGAACGAAAATGTCCTTATCGGTATGGCAAAGTGAGTTGCGAGGTTATAGGTTAATTGAGAAACTATACCTTCTTAGTCGTTATACAAAATTATATTTTTTGTATGCTTTTAATCCATTTTTGATTATATTTGATTAATATTTTTCGATACAAAATAATCGATTTTCTTTAACTTAATTTTTTGCGTTTTTATTTAATCGTTATTCTCCAATTTTAATTTTGCTGTCGTCTTTCATGATTCTCATAAAAAATAATCGATTTATTTAATCGGTACTCTAAAACTTAAATTTTTCCGTCGTCTTTGTATGATTTTCATTTTTGCGTTGCTTGATTATATTTATTTTTTTTTTTCTGGTAAAAAATAATCGATTTATTTAATCGGTACTCTAGAACTTACATTTTTCCGTCGTCTTTGTATGCTTTTTATTTATTTATTTTTATTATATTTGTCGATACAAAATAATCGATTTTCTTTAACTTAACTACTTGCGTAGTTTATTTAATCGGTATTCTAATATTTTCATTTTTCCGTCGTCTTTTTATGAATTTTATTCATTTTTGTATTACAAGGTGAAGTCCAGACAGGAGCTTTGTTCTGATCACTTCGAGTTTATTTATTTACAATAGTCCCCTCTAGCCTCGATACACTGTTTTGCGCGATCTAAAAGCTTTTCGAAAGAGTGTTTCAGGTCATTGACCGGAATGTTCTTCCGGATGTCGGTACAAGCGTTTTGGATGGCCTCTACGGACGCAAAACGTTTTCCTTTCATGGTCAAATGCAATTTTCCGAATAGGTAGAAGTCATAGGGAGCCATTTCAGGCGAATACGGTGAGTGATTGATGGTTAAAATGCGATTTCTAGTTAAAAAAATCAACCACAAGAGTGGATCGACGAAATGGTGCTGCATGGTAATGCTAGTTTCCTCCTTCGCGCTATTGAGGGCGAATTCGACGAATGCGATGCAACAAACGCTACAAAATGCCAAGATAGAAAATTGCATTAACGGTTGGGCCCATTGACACGAACGTCTTGTGAACGATTCCCTTGGAATCGTAAAAGCAAATGAGCATCGACTGGTTTTTGACTTCTCCAAACGCGACTTTTTGGGTGGTGGCTTGTCTGGGGTCTTCAATTCGGCACTTTGACGCCTTTTTTATGTTCATGTTGGAAACACCACGTTTCGTCACCAGTTAAAATCTTGCAAAGGAAGTTCTCGTCTTTTCCAGCCTCCTTAATGAGGTCTTTCGAATGTTGAATTCTGAGCAATTTTTGGTTCTCAGTTAACTTATGCGGAATGAAACGTGCACAGACCTTTCGTAAGCCCAAATAATCAGTTAAAATGCGATAAAACAATGATTTGGAGATATTTCGGTTCATTTTTGATAAATTTACAAACAAATTCGTCGGAGTTTTCGGTGCATTTTGGGCGGCCCGTATGTTTACTGTCATTTATGTCCTCACAACCATCTCTGAAACGTGTAAGCCACTCATGAACTCTGACAAGAGTTGAATAGTCATCGTCATAAACTTTTTTAATCAATTCAAATGTTTCGGTAAACGTTTTACTGATTTTGATTTTAAAACAAAATTTGATATTAGCTCTTTGTTTGAAACTCATTTTTGTACCGATGACACAAACATACTGACACTTTAGACGCAATAACTTCGCTTGCACTGAACCGAATGTCACCAAGCTTTCACTGGAAGTCAGCTAGGGATGTAACTTCTATCAAAAACATGTTTATGATGCCAGTCTTGTTTATTTTGGACTTCACCTTGTATATTTGATCTTTATTTTCAGATTTCAATTTTTCTTTGTATGATTTTAATTTTTACGTTTTTTGATATATTTATCGATATTTTTTTCGGTAAGAAATAATGGTTAAATTTTTAACCATTAACAATTTTAAATTAAATAAATCAAAAAATTTTGTTCGATCATATTTGACACTCAGATTTTAACGTTTTCGATGGTAATAAATGCAAAAAAATCGGATCCAGTTATTTTTTATCTTTAAAAAATCAAAATATCGATTATTGAGTCACAAAGACATAACCAAATTGTCGCATTTAGAGCGAAACTAATCTCATAGAATAGAGAGCCTTGTTTAACATTTTTTTATGACCGCAAGTGTGTGAATGTGATCTGAAAACCTTAACCGAAGCTATTGATTTATTATTTAATTTTTTTAATTTTATTTCTTTTGAAATGGGCATTAGTTCTGGACTATTTTTTAAAGTCCAAGGACTTAGGTTTACGCGTACAAGTCAACTGTTTACTATTGCAGTGCTTAAAATCCACATAGCACCACTCGCTCATGGAATACAGCCATTGAGGCTCCAACAAGTTCTAGAAACTTGTGGTTTCAGGATGAACAACCTCAGACGATCTCTCAGTGGCCATATGAACCTTCGACATCATTTTCCCTATTCCATTTCTTTTTAGCCTTCCACAATTACCTTGTTAGTTCTGCCATCTACACCACGAAAACTCCTGCTTCAAACTTATACTAGTAGCCTTATTCGGCACCAGAAAAAATGTTGCTTTACCTTTCAAAAAAAATCCCTAAATATGGAAATTCCTACATTGAGTAGCAAAAAAATAGTTGTATTAACTTATACGTTAGGAGATTTTTGAAGCCATTAGCTTACAAAAACATTTTACCTTTATCTTACTGCGGTAGATGAATATTTTTCTATCCGCCAACCACATGCGAAGTTTTCTAGAAACAACTAAACGTTGTTGTTGTGGTGGCTCTTTAATAGCTTTCGTTTCCTTGGACCTTTTCTTGGTGGCATGAAACTTGCGCGAAACTTTTCTACAATCTTGCCTCGAATCATCCGTACCACCTTCGGCAGATAAGAATACACAATCCTCAGATGGATTTACTGAATCTGATACACTTGCATGTGAAAGGCCATCCAGCGCATCCTGAAAAATCTCCTCATATAAACTCTCTTGTGTGCTCATACCATCGCCATTTATAACGCCACCGCGCAGTCGACGTGTCTGCGATTTAGCGCCATCTTGAACACTACTGATACTCTTCTTTTTCGAGCTCTTCTTATTGGCCCGTTTCGGTTTGCCAGGTTTATAACGCATAAAACAGCGGAATTTCTTTTGAAATAACGGTTGAAAGTAGATGCGATCAAGCTCATGCATAACTCGACGCATGCGGCTTAGTTTGTGCTGTGCAATTTGAGGGAATGAAATAGCGGGATAAAGGACGGGAATATTGGATAGAAAGAGATCTGTGCATAGGTAGTACATACCCGGCGAGTTTGCGCCTCTGCTTCTGGAGTAGATGGTGGCGCTCTAGATAGAGTGCAGCAGGGTCCTTCCAAATCAGAAAAACTGGAACCACGGCATTCGTTCTCTGAACTGGATACACCACCCTCGTCGCTATGTGAGTTTAGAAGAATTGGAGTGCATCAAATCGGCTTGCAAATAACCGTGAATAGCTTACCTGGAATAATCGGATAGTGGTATATTTAGTGGTTCGTCGGCGTTGGAACCTTCTTTCAAAAGGCGTTCAATGATTTTCAAACGCAAGCGTTCCTGTTTTTGGGGAAAATAATTTAAAATTATTAAAACATTCTAAAATTATGAGAATGTCAACGTGAAAAGCGAATGTGCCTACATTTTTGTGCTTCGGTTTGATATCCTCTATTAAAAACAAAGCGAGAATTGCTAAAAAAAAAAGTGTTAAGAGAAAGCTTTTGAGATTTACAAAAACACTTCAAATAATTTTAATGTAAATCATAGTGATGTAAGTAGTAAATGTTGAGTTGAATGAGAATGTAATGAGACGGACTACTCGATTTACCGAAATTCGGTGTGAAATAAGCACACAAAGCACCTCGGTGTGCGTTGGATCCGGTTGCAGTGCAACTCCATTTCGGGTAGACCAAACATTGCCCATATTTGATTATGAAGTCGCAACTGCCGCAAAACTTCCCGAAAACCCTAATGACAAGTTGAAGCTAACTATAAGGGCTTCTACACTGCTGCAGGGAGACATTTCATTTTGGTATTAAATTAATAAATAAAGAAATAATATTCCAGCTTAATAGAGTCTTAAGCATAGATACTAATTCGACGTCATTATTCTCGAACAGTTGGCGCAAAAGTGACTCAAAGTTATGCGGTCTTTCTTATCGTGAGTTCCATGTGAGCAAATATTCCCATAAATTGACACTTTGATTTTTTTGTCACCAATTTTTTGGTCACGATTGGTCACATAAGGCTGATTTTGTTTAACCACATGGACAACCATTGGTTAGTGTCTGATTAAGATTAAGATCGTCGCTACTATCGAGACTGGCGTTCGGTTAGCCTTAGCAGCTCTCGGACGTTTACGGCCAGCCCGTGGTTAGAAACGCCTCACGATCTGGCATTTCTGTGTTCTAGCCAAGCTCCCGATGAACTGACGCGAGGCCTAACATCTAAGAGGTAGCTGACCACAGGAGTCTCTACATATCGGGTTACTTGCCGAGCCAGCCTTTGACGTGCTATAAGCCTGATAACGAAGTATCCAAATGTAGTTCAAAGGCAAGCGAGGCATTTTTCGACTAATCTCCAGCGCACTATCAATTAATGTTCATCTCCTTTAAGGGTAGTACATAAGTGAACAGCCAATCGACTAGTTCTTTAATAGTAGATACCTATGCCTAGAAATCACTGCGGTGATTCAAAGACCTAAATTTATTTAACATTGATGATGAGCTTTTCCTCTAATCTTTCTATACGATTTCTAGCAATCCTTGAGGCTCTATTTTCAGTTGTAATGTAGTGTAGGGGATACGTGGATATAGTAGGATTTCCATGGCTCAAAGATGTATGCAGCGGAATGATTCTGAAGTTTCTAAAAACGGTATAGAATCTAGGTATAGCAGGCACAAATGAGCTCGGCTATGGTTAGAAACTAAAACTATAGTAAAATTCCATCCCCAAAGTGCTTTCCTCCCAAACACCCGTGGATAGTATTGAAAGACTTGTAAAGTGTTTAAAGTTTCATTCTACTGATTTAAAAATGTAAGTGCGGAACATCCCGAAATAAGTCAACAAAATCTAGTAATAAATATGTAATACGAAAAATTAAAAAAAAAAATTTATTAAAAAATACGCTTCGCTCATTTGCTGGAAAGCGCGGTGTATTGTACATTAGAGCGATACGTTATGCGATACGATATGAAAGTGATGAGAGTCTTGGCCAGAGATGCATACCGAAGAGAATAGTGTGTCGACTTGCAGGACAATAGCGACACAAAGGCCTTTCATGACATTTAAAATTATGAGCTCATATGATGCGGATTTCTAAAATACATTTTATACCGGAAACATTTAATAGAATTCGGTTAAAAAGTAATGTTTTTCCTGGAACTCTTCTGTAAAGTTATGTTAACATGGGTTCCTGGCCATTGTCACATTCCGGGTAACTGTAGGGCCGATGAACTAGCGAAACTTGGCATCAAGTTTACTGGTGAGTACACAGGCAATGATATATACCCTTACAGACTTGTAAGCTACTTATTTTTGAGGAAATTGTAAGAGCAGCGAATGAAAGATGATGTAGTGAAACCACCTGCAGAATCGCTCAACAGTTGTGGCCGACTCTCAATGCCAAACGTGCAGAATCTCTGCAAAGCCAAAATAAACACAGTCTTACCTACTGATTTTGGTTATAACAGCGCATTGCCTTATAGGCAGACACGCTCAAAAGATCGGCGGCAGACACATAAATTCTGCTAAAGCTGTCTAGATGAGGCAGCGGAAGAGACGATCTCGCAACTCCTAGACCATTGTCCTGCTCTATCCAGACGTAGATTTACCATTTTAGGTAGACAAGTTTTTAATGTTTTGGAAGATCTCAGTAGATTAGATCAGAGATCTTCTGAAATTTTTGGAAGGCACACATGGGTTTTAGGAGAGATAAGATCAAGGGCTACGAGCCTGAGTGTGTCACATATAGCATAGACAAACGGTCGCGTTAATCGGGATTAATAAATTAATTCGGAATTATATCAAGAATTAAGTGCAACTAATCCGGATCAACTATGTAGTAGACTTCTGTTTTTTTGTAGGGACAGATAAGCAAGTACAGCACTCAGCCACAATTAAGTCCATTGTACTGCATTCGGTTTCCCTTTATAATTTTCTTTAAATCTACCCGACCTCCGAAGAAATCTGAGTAGATCTTGTGGTACCAAGGAGCCAAGGTGGTCGTTTCTTAACACATCAATGCGGGGCAGACGCATAGGAAGTCGTCCGCCGTCTCATCCTCCTCTCCGCAAGCGGGACAAAGTACACTGTCTGAGATGCCTATCTTTTCCATGTGCTTCGCCCATAGAAAGTGGCCCGTCATCAGTCCGACGATCAGCCGACAATCCCCTCTGCTTAATGACAGGAGGATCTGCGACAGTCGGTTCATCTTACAGACTTGATTTATCCAGACTTAGTTTCCATAAGTTTAAGCTGATTAGGGGTATTATCGATGGCCAGCCTGTCGAAAAACGACAGTTAATATCTCTTGTAAATGGAAAATAATCAAGCTTTAATAAAGAACAAGAAAGACTGAATGAAATGCCTTGTTTTGATATTTCCGAGCAGTTTAAGAAATTGCAATTTAAGATTTTTTTAAATAAAAAATTATTTCTTAGCATCAAGACAGCTAATACCTTTATTTGTTGCCTGCGTTCCATATTTTACTGACAAAACTATCCAATAAACAAATCAGCTGTACACTAATCCGCTTAACAACCGTCTGTTACACTACAACTTTAATCAGAATTAACTGTCCCGGTAATTTGGATTAACGCCGCCATCTGTCAATGCTATTACTGTTTTTGGTAGAGAGGGGAATTCATTTTTGATGTTTATTTTTACCTTAATCTTAAATAGGTGTCACTGTTGTAAAATTTGTGCTTTTTGTACGGTTTTTCTTTGTACAAATTTTGTATTTTAAGTGTTTTCAAGACTGAGAAGTCAATTTTTGGTGTCTCCTTCACTGCAAAACTTATCTTTTCTATTACATTATTTTTGTTTTTTATTTCTCTTTTCTTTATTTTCCATTTTCCAATTGACCATTTTTCTGTACTTTCATATCATAATTCTTTTTTTAAATAAATAAAAAAAGGACATATGAAAAAGGAATTATTTATTTTTTTTATTAAAACAAATTTAAAAAAACAACGTCCTCGTGGCAGATAGTGAAATGAAGACTTAAAAGCCGGCCTTCTCGATATTTTGGATTTTTACAGGCTGATACTCTTTCAACAAATGTGCGATGTGTCAAAAATTATCAGAATAAAAGTACTACCGATTGTGTCATATAAAGTACCGAAAACGCAAAAAATAAAACAATAAAACAACAAAACTACAAATTCTGTTTATAAAAGACTTAAAATTTATTATTTACTTTTGTTAGCACAGATTGACTACAAATAAAATATGACATATGTAAATACAAAATCAACAAACTAAATTTACGGAATAGAATAAATAATACAAGTACAGTGTAGAGATTAAATAAATATTTCCGTTGTAAATTCACTTAGCCAAATTATACTAATTAAAATAAAATATTCTACGCAAATCAATTATAGAAAGTAAACAAATGTGTACGATGTCATTGCGTTCATTTTTAGTGCTTATATGTATGTGCAAATATTTTCGACTTTCGCCGACAAAAAATTTTCATAGTTTAATCTGTAATTTAGGGGAGCGAATTAGGCGGATGAGTGTTTTTTAACGTTTAAATAAATAAATAATGGGTTGTGTATGCAAGGGAAGACGGATGGGTGGGCTTGAAATACAGAGGATACCGAATAGGTTAAATATACAAGTAAATGTGGAAATAGAAATATAAGCGTAATGTAAAAAAGTTTTTGCTTTGGCGGAGAAAGCGCGTCAAGATAGCATTTAAGATAAAAATTGATCAAAATGGCACGAAGCGGAGTTTGTTATTTTTGTATCTTATATATATATATATATGTATACGCAGAAACGTTGAGCAACTCAGAGTTAGTGATAACAACTATTACGGTTTAGAGGGGAAGTTGCGTTTTCTTAGAGCTTAAGTTACTAAATACTGCGTTGTTAGTACAAAAATTGTGTATTTTTGTATTATATTCTTTTTTTTGTTATTCGATTTAAACAAGTTCTGTTACTTAAAAGTTATTGCATTATATTTTAATCATAAATTAAGTGTTTTGTACCACCGTAACCATTTTTAGTTCATGCGCCCTTGTACTTTTCCGCTACATAATTTTTGATAAATTTTCCTAGGTGTGTGAAATATTGCAAATTACTTTGTTTGATAGTGTTTCGCCAGCACAAATCACCGAGCTTAGCCGAGATGGGTTATGTCAAAGAGATATGGAGGTTTTAGATTCACCATACTCCGGTTCAGACCTCAATCGTATGGGTAAAAAAAGGCTAAGAAATTATTCTCAAAGGACAGTACAGGACTGAAACAGAAAATCAACGAAATTTGGGTATTGATTACACCAGAAGAGTGTGTGTCCTTAGTCGAAAGAATACCAATGAGATTAGAAGAAGTTATAAAAGCAATGCCACAAAATATTAATTTCAAGTTTAGTAACTTTAAGAACTAAAAGTGTTTACTTGCTTTTGTTTATTTAATTAGTTATGTTGACGAAGTGCTTATACTTTTTTTATTTTCAAGAAATTAATTAAAATAAATAAATAAATAATTGGCGCGTACACTTCTGCTAGGTGTTTGGCCGAGCTCCTCCTCCTATTTGTGGTGTGCGTCTTGATGTTGTTCCACAAATGGAGGGACCTACAGTTTCAAGCCGACTCCGAACGGCAGATATTTTTATGAGGAGCTTTTTCATGGCAGAAATACACTCGGAGGTTTGCCATTGCCTGCCGAGGGGCGACCGCTATTAGAAAAATGTTTTTATTAATTTTGCCTTCACCGAGATTCGAACTAACGACCTCTCGGTGAATTCCGAATGGTAATCACGCACCAACCCATTCGGCTACGTTAATTACTTTTGATAATAAGTTTCAAAAACTGTAAACATTTCCAACAACGTGGTTCTGAGTATGTCAAAATATCAACTTTCAAATTTCGTTGGTGTCCTCACAGATTACTATCCGCGAGGTATGCATACCGTGGGCCTTGAAATTACTTCGAGTCCTTTTTGCGTCAGCTGTAAGGAGGATGAGTTGGAATCGTCCAATCACCTTCTACTTAGCTGCCCTGCCCTCGCGGGACTAAGATTTAGGCATCTTGGCTCTCATTTCTCTCCTACGCCTGCTGATATAGCAGGTCTTGATCTTGGCTATCTCATGAGCTTAATCAGCAGCGTAAAAGTTTAATGCAACCGCAAATCAAACATCGCTAGTAATCCACAAATATTCAACCCTCCTTCGTGCCCTCACCCTCTTCTCTATCTCCTTTCGTCCTATCGGTTTCTTTCACCTTATTTCCCTTCCAAGTGGGCTCACACTCTGGGCAACCATTCAACGTGGTTTGCAATATTTCTTATACCATAAGAAGTTCATCAAAAATTATGTAGCGAAGAAGTACAAGGGCGTTTGAACTAAAAGTTTGCAGGGTTGTTCGAGTACGAGGCTCTTGGCAGATAGTAAATTTACCTATAATTCTTTTTTATAACTTTGGCAGAAGTCTAAGGGCCGTTTTCTTAAATAACTTCTCACTTTATCATACCGATAAACACATCTTCGTTATTTCAAAAGCTGCTCAAAGTATATTTAATGTGCTTTTAAAATGTCTAGTTAAGTTTAAACTAAAGTAAAATTATTGTCAAAAACGAGCAGCTGCTTTTGCTTATCAACATTAAAATCGTTCAATAGTTGACCAAAATCACGGAATTTCATCCAAGCCTTATCTAGGAAATTTGTTTAGAATTTTAATTTATTATAATTAAAATTTGTTAGTTAGTTAAAAAGCGAAGAGTTAAGCGCTGGAGTTAGGAGTAGTTTATCGGTAGAGTCAGTAAAGCTCACTTTTTTGCTTAGATGAGAAAACGGGCAGAGAAATCTTGAATTCTTTCGGTGACATTTATTTGTGAGTTTGGCTTTGTATTATTTTACACAAATATGCTAAATAAAAAAAAATTATAAAATATTATAAAAAAAGTGATACAACGAAGTTAAAAAATAAAAAAAAAGTTGTAAAATAAAAAAAGGAGAAAAATAAAAAAAATGGTAAAATAAAAAAAGTTGGAAAAAAAAAAATATTGTAAAATAAAAAAATGTTGTAAAAAATAAGAAATAATAAAAATGAAATGTAATAATTTTTGTTGCTAATTCAGAAAATTTCCATCATTCATTGAGCATTACACGTTTTGTTCGCATCTCGATGATAGTGGCAACTTTCCTCAGCGGCGTCATCTGCTGTCAAACACGGGTATTTATTGAATCAAGTTACGATTTATAGAAAAAGGAAGCGTAAAGGCATAAAATGCTTAATTTAAAGTAATAATGCTTGCATTTAAAGGAAAGCATAAATTAATTCTGTTAAAATCAAAATTTTGAAAAATCCCATTAAGCGTTTTACTGTATTTTTAAATATTTAATTAGTAAGAAAATAGGCAGTCAAGTGGTATGCAAAATAAAAACAAAATTAAGATATTTTAAAGTAAAAAAAAAATTGTTTTGGGTACTCAAATAACTAATATAAATAAGAAAAGAACTAATGAAATCAGCCTCAAATAACTTCATTTAAATATCTACCATAGGCACGTCTACAGGTAAAATCTGCCAAACAGTCGATTCATGAATGAATAATTAGGTGGTAGTTGTTTAGCAACACTTTGCGCTACAGCAGCAATATTCTCAACAGAACGCCAAGTTTTTGGTCTGCCAGTCCTTTTTCTATCCGCGACAGAACCAATTTCTTGCAATTCTTTCACCAACCTTTGAATTATCGACTAATTTGAACGATTATTTCCACTAAAAAAATCACGAATTTTGTGATAGGTTGTTCTTAAAGATCGGCCATTTTCATAATAAGCTTCAATAGTTTTAACGCGTCGTTCCAACGTGTAAAATTGTCTACTTGACAAATGTCAAAGTTGGCATAAAAAAAAGGTCACGCACTACTGACATCTGGCGTCACCTTTGAAAGACTCTTTAAAAAGTCAGCGCTAGTATTTTAAAAAGATATGCTTAATAACAGTGAAAAGCGGGATAAGAAGTTACATCGGGAACGATACACGAACGAATGGCAACACGATTGATGTGTGGGCAAAAGAAATCGTCTGCGATCGATTTGTGATCGCTCGTATGCTTTCACCTGTGATCACCTTTACATGACTTGTTATTATAAATTTATTTATTATGGAAACATCATTTACCCATCGAATCTATAATATTTCTTAAACTTGAGACAAATTGTATACATTAGGATGCGCCAATTTATGCTAAAATAATCACTGAGATTATTTCGTTTTCTGAAGTATTCTGTTGATAGTTCTGAGCAAAAAAGTTCAAAGAACGAATTCAAGCGTCATTAGTTTTAATATCAAATATTAGTTTGGGGAAAAAGACAGTCATTATTTTCTTGGTAGATGGCTGTAGTGATCGATATCTCGTAAAGTATCGATCAAATAATTTAAAGTTTATGCTCGTTGTCAAGGCGACATTTCAGACTAAAAAAATTGCTTTGCTGTTTTTTGCTTGCTCCATTCAGTTGTGAGTTACAAAGAGAAAATTCGATGCATTTTTCAGTTTCTCTTTGATAAAGGCGAAAATGCAAGCTAGGCCGCCAGGCCGCTGAAATTGTGAATGGTGCCGATACTATAACAGCGAACTATGTGCAATTTTGGTTTCGTCTTTTCCTTTCAGGCATTTCTTATGTTAAAGAATGTCGATAATGTTGATAAAATCACAGAAATAATTGAAGTTGACCGGCATGTTAGTAGTCGTAGCATCGCACAGGCGCAAAAGATCGACCATAAAACAATTTTAAACCATTTACGCAAAGCTGGATTCAAAAATAAGCGCGATATTCGGGTGCCACACCTATTAACACCAAAACACATGATGATTTCCATCTGCGATGCCTTGGCCAAACGAAATGAAATCGACCCATTTCTTAAACGGATGGGGTTGAGAAATGGGTCACATATGACAATATTGTGAGAAAGCGATCGTGGCCAGCGATCGCGAAGAAGCAGCTGAAACGGTGGCCATACCAGGACTAACGGCCAGCAAAGTTCTATTTGGTGTGACTTGAAAGGAATCATTTATTATGAGTTGCTGCCGTATCGTCAAACACTAAATTTTGATTTTTACTGTTAGAACCGGCCAGTATTGGCCAACAGAAGCGGTGTTGTCTTCCATCAGGACAACGCACGGGCACACATGCCTGTAGTGACTCGCCAAAAACTCCGGGAGCTTGGTTGGGAAATTTTATAATGCATCAACCATATAGTCCGGACTTGGAACCAAGCGATTACCACCTTTTTCTCTCACTGCAAGACTTCCTGAGTGATAAGAAATCGCTATGAAGAGAAAATTGTGAAAATTGATTGTTAGAGTTTTTCGCCAATAGACCAAGGCTTCTATGAGAGAGACATTGTGAAGGTACCATTAAAATGGCAACAAATTTTACAACAAAGCTTTGCATATCTGACCCCAATCGGATAATCCGAAACATCTTAAATAAAATTTTGAAGTTTACGCAAAAATAATGGATTTCTTTTTACCGAAACTAATATTTACATATTAATCCTTGTACGCGAAATAGAGGCCTCAATCCTACATTTTATTGAAATGCGTTGTAATAGGTTTTTTTTTAAGAAAGGCTATTATGAATTCTCGCAAGAAGAGCTTTTATTTTAACATTTGTTTTGAAATGTTTTATTACATAATTTTTCCGGAGCAAAGTGTATTCGGCTGTTTTTGGGTATGACAATCTAATTTTTTACGCTTATTTTGTTCAAGAACCTCCTCTAATTGTCTAAAATGCCAATATTCACAATTTTAATCCTTTTGTAAGTACAGTAAAATCTATAAAAGTCGATTATATTTTGATAAAAAATGTATCTAGTAATTAAAATAAAATATAAAAAGAAAAATATTAAACCCTTAAAAATAAAAAAATAATAATAATAATAGAATTTAAAATATTGGAAAATTAACAACTAAAATAAAAAATATTGTATGAAGGCCTATTTGCAACATCTGAGGTAAGCCGAAAGTCTCAGTAGCTAGTGCTGCTCTTCAAAATAATTTAAATTTATAATCTTAATAATAATAATAATTGTAATGAGACCTAAAATCCATTTTAGGACTGCGCACTGTACCTCGGGAACGTTTCTGTTCAGAACTACCAGTGGAATATTTCAGACAGCGTAACAAAGGCGCCCTAGTACACATTTTCTTTACTGTTTACGAATTACACTTACTTTATTGCAAAGTGAACGCCAAAGTGGCTAAAGTATTCGCAATTTCATTTGCTTGTATTTCTTGTAAAACTTTTGGTACAAAAAGCCACGAGGTCGAAGTGCAAACTTCCAATAAAGCTAATCTAAAACTTTTGGCAGCAATCATTAAATGAATTTTCTTATTACATAAAACCACTTGATAAAGTTTAAAAAAAAAAACAAAAATCAAATTAGCTAGAGTCAACCAGTTATGTGAATACCCATAATAAAAAAAGCAAGAAAAGTCATCTCAAATAAAGCGCAACATAAACTAATTCCCTGAATAAAATATATTACTCTACCAGAAAAATAAGAAATAAAAATAAAAATATTGTATATATTGTAAATAACTAAAATATAATACAAATCGATTAATTTTAATACTTAAAACCTACGAACTAAGACACAAAACATATAAAGTTCTGGCAGCGCCAGCATCTTTTACTTGACTACGTGAGAACGGAGCCGGCAGCAATGTTAAGCTAATTATTATTTTTTTTAAGATTGTAAAACTTCTTTCTGGCGGAATTGCATTGAATTAAAAAAAAATTGTGTGTTTTGTTTTTTACTTTCGCGCCCTTAGGAAACACTCTTCCCTGTATGTTTAACCTTAAGTTTCTCATCGATTATACATCCCTGTTCGGCCATTTTCTTCAATTTCAATGCTTTCTTCTCGCGTTTCTCACGTTTCCTAATCTTTTTGATTTGTTTCATAAGTTTATTCGTTTTCTTTACTTTATTTGGTGTTTCATCGCCATAATCTAGTAAAGTCTCACAGAAGGCGCGTCCCATGTGCTCGTAGTCCTGCAAAGATAATAGAAAATTTATTGAAATTTATTTATTGGAAAAATTAAAAAAAAAAGTTAAAGAAAATCTTGCATAATAGAGCAATAAAATAATATTAATTAGTAACCTAATATCGTATGCTCGGGCATGAAATAATTAAAAAAAATTAAAAAACAAAATTAAAAAAAAAAATTAAAAAAAAAAATTAAAAGCATTTCTAGTTCAATCGCTCTGACGCCTTGTTTATTCTTATATAAAATGGTTGTATATACATATGGCTGATTTCACCCTCGCTTTTTGGCGATAGAACGCTTACATTTTTTCCTATCTCCTTTCGAAAATGTTAAGGCCAAGAATTGGGTTTGCAGAGATGAAAAAAGCAAAAATAATCCTCACATTTTCTTCTCAGGAAGAAGTAAAAAAGTTGAAATGGTTGACATTTACATTTGTGTAAGAAGTAGAGCCCCAGAAACCGGGGTAACGAGCAGGGCGGGTTGCTCGATATGTATATACCTATGGAATGAGACTTTGCTTTCAATTTAAAAGGTTTATTAACAAAAAATGGTAACACATTTAATCTTCAAAACAATAGCCATCGCTAGCGACACATTTTTCCCATCTCTCAGGCAATTTTTGGATGCCGCGCCAAAAAAATTGGCCGTCTTTGGCCGCAACCCATCATCAAGCCATTTTTTGGCTTCTTCGTGAGAATTGAAGCGCTGCTCGGAATGATAATCGGAAGGCGCCAAGTCTGGTGAGTAAGCTGCATGCACCAGCGGTTCCCAATCGTACGTCTCCACCAATTCCCGGGCTGCTCTTGTTCGATGTGGCGGTGCATTGTCACATTGTCAGTTCATGCGGCACCCATCTTCCGTCCTTTAAAATCATGCCCATGTATTTAAAACGTTTGGAAATTGTTTTTTGGGTCACTCCCAACTGCTCTGCCATCATTTCTTGCGATTGACAATCATCTTCATCCAACAATGCTTGCAATTCGGCGTCCCCAAACTTTTTCGGTGGCCGGCCACGGTCCTCGTTCTCCGCGCCAAAATCACAACTTCGGAATTTTTCAAACCACCTGAAGCACTGTGCTCTACTTAGAGCATGCCCACCATAAGCTTCTGTAAGCATTTGATGAGCTTGAGAAACGTTTTTCTTCAATTGATAACAGAAAATCAACGATGTCCGCAAATCGCAGTTTGAAGGCACGAAATTCGTCATTTTTTAAGAGCGACAAAAATGCATTGGCAGATGACAGACGAAAAAAATAAGACATTTGGGAAGGTTTAAAAATACTTCTAGCGACATCTATGGACTAATAGCTGAAAGTCTCATTTCATAGGTATACACCGTAAATAGTTGGGTGTTTGGCCGAGCTCCTCTTCCCATTTATGGTGTGTATCTTGATGTTTTCCACAAATGGAGGGAACTACAGTTTTATATCGTCTCCGCACGGCGATTGGTTTTTTATGAGGAGTTTTCCCATTTCCTTGCCGAGAAGCGACCGCTATTAGAAAAATCTATCAATTGTTATTTCATGACCCGGTGTTTCAAATCTGTGCACTTCTTAGAGTTTGTCACCCACCAACGCATTCTGCTAATGCAGTCGCTTGCTGCTCCCTTGAAACTCGTTCATTGCTCCACTGCTCAAATATTTGTTCGAAATTTTCGAGCTTTTATAGTAATGAATAATTTGAGCAGCTTAACAAAAGTTGTCAATTTTGTTTGTCAGCATTCTTTAGTTTTTCAACGACGTTAGCGCTGTGTATAAATAATTTGTAAAACAAAAAAACAAGTGCTGGCAAAAAAGTCAAAAGAATCAAAAGTTTTGTACGAAGTACTCTAGAAAGCTCGATATACTGGAGTTCACGCTCGAAAATTTTCGAGTAATGAGCAGCAAACAGGTGTGCAGGTACTCGTTGCTCATTCGCTTGAGCTGTTCGAAAATGAGCGAATAAAATGGAGAGTTCTAGTGGAAAGTAGATATTGGCGGGGCCTTGCTCCGCGGATTGTAAAAAGAATCAATAAAAATATGATTTTTTCGTATTGCTGCCTCAAGTCCTTTTATCCTTCCCCAAATACCTTCAAGTAAAAACAATATATAGCAACAATACAAGCTCAAAGTGGGTGAATGTTAAGCATCCTCGGAGCTCACCAGAAAGTTTTGAATGTTTGTACAAATTTTTTTCATGTAGATTCAATTTGGGATGCAATTGAAAAAAATTGTTGAAATTGTCGAGGCTTTAAAAGCTTCGTCAGACCGAAAACATTTTTAGCCAGAAATATGTCGAAAAAAGTAGAAGGCTGAAAAAACATTTATTTTTTCTAATTTTTACTCTATGTTTATGGTTGTTGTTGGTGCAGCATAAAACCACAGTATAATGATGGCGGTGGTGTAGGTGTTGTCTGAGTGAAACAGCCCAGACCCATTTAGCCGAAGATGCCATTTTGATGCACCACTTGTAGAACCACTACTTTTTCTTAGTCAAATTATCTTGATTTGACTATGAATCTGCCTATGCCATCTATTTCCTTTCTTGCAAAAAAGTATGCGACATTCCTTGACCAGCTTTAAACCCGGTTCCTTCCGATAACGTGGAATCGACCATCGGGTTCTTTGGTTGTTGTTGTTATAGCAGCAAAAACACTACCCCTACATGTACGGGGAGTGCTGCTGGAGTGACAGTCCTTGGCCGGATATATACTCATAGTAAATCCGGGTCGTTCCGGTAACGTAGAACCGACTGTCGGGGGGAACGTCTTCGGTCTTCTGTCGGTTCTTTGGTCTTCGGTATGGGTTTGTTGGTTTCAACTTCTCAATTTTCGACTTATGTATATCAAATTCTTCAATTTGTATACATTTTTCACTTTGATTTTTTCGATGTGGATCCCAATTCGTTAATGTTAGGCTGTGATTAGTAACACTGTGCAATGATTTGAGGGTCATTGCCTGGGGGCAAAAAGATTACAACTTTGGCTTACAACCCTAGACCCATATAGTAAAACGTTAAAATCGTTTTGCATTCTTTTGTCAAATTTCTTTGGTATTACCATTTTAGATTTGCCTAATTTATATTCTTGCCCAAGTGTTTTTAAAATAAATGAAAAAAAAGTTAAAATACATGAGAAAAATATGTTGTTTTAAAAGAATAATTTTGCAGAACATTTTATCCATTAGCTCTTTCACGAAAGGATATTTTGGCTCTCTTTTTTTAAAAGTCCCAATAAAATGACATTTTGAAGGTCGCTAGAGGGTTAAAATGTTCTAGAAAATTATTTGCCATACAATTTTGCTAGTGATCCCTTCAGACAAATTTTTTGAGCAAATAATCTGTAAGTCCTCCATCCTGCGCTTTGCGTTATTGCGCCATCAAAAATGAGTGTTGATTTACTGCTTAACTTTATGACTCTTAAATTCAACTGATAGCCTCTTATATGTTTGCGAGGATTTAACTTAAAAGCGTAATGAAAGTACTTTTTTCCTTTTCTCTTAATACTGCTTTTAAACTTAACTTTATTATGAAATTCTTTCTAATTCAAATCAAAAAGTTGTCGGCTCCTTAAAAGCACCTATTTGCAATTGGAAATACTTTAAAAGGTTTACAATTTCTTACTTTAATTACTTTCAGTTTTCCTTCAACAACTTGCCCAACTTTTCCATTTACAATACAAATATTTCCTTTGACATACCAGCTTTGCCCTTCTTGGGAGTGCTCATTTTCATGTCTAGGCAGTCAAGTTCAGTAAAACTTAAGCCATTAGTACGTTTACGCAGCCATGCGCATCCTTTGTCTCACTTTCATCCACTATCTTTCCTTTTAGTATTTCTGTTTTTCTTGTGTATTTACCAAATGATTCTTAGTTCTTACTTTGCTTCTGGTTTTTCAATTATTTTTCCTTATGCTTAGTCGGGTATTTTCTTTACTTATATGTCGGTTGTATACTTGTTTGTGAGTGTGCATATATCCTTAGAGTAAGGTAAGCCGATTATGACCAATGCTGACCACAAACATATACAAAAACATATATATTTAGATACAATTACAGTCATGTATCGACTTTAGTTTTTATAGAACGATAAGTGAAAATGTACATTAGGGTGACAAAAAAAAAAAAAAAAGAAGTTTTTTAAGCACCTATTTTTTATACTTTATTGAATATTTACCAGTGGCGGCAACATATTGAGAAATACCATTGAAATCACATGGAAAAAATTAAGTTTTTAGTGAATTTGGTATAAAATACTTACAGATATTCCAATTTTCTTTCATAAATATCGAAAAAATATACCCTACTGTTGATTTGAAAAATATATAATTTAAACTCTGTCTTACGAGTACCCTAAAAAACTACATCTTTCTTGGCAAGATAAACAAATTTATTAAGTATCAACAATAAATGGTTTAAATAATTTAAAAAACATTTAATAACAACATAATAATGCATTCTTTTCTTACTAAACATTGCTTAAGCCAAAAATAAAAAAATGAAATAAATATTAGGTGCGCAACTAAGTTCTCGCTGCTTTTTTTTTTTTGATGAAAATATGGATAAAAAAATGGTTACAAGTGAATCATTGAAAGTATGGCCCATCGCTGGCTACTACTTTTTCTCATCTTTCTGGTAGATCTCGTATACCGTCGCGGTAAAACTAGCCCACTGAACTATTGCAATATGTTTACTCGTCTGTTGTCCTAGATAATAAAATACATTTCCTTCATATTTTTTTTGGATATTAGAATTAGCATTAGATTTTAGATATCAGTAGTTTTATCTACCGAAACTTCCATTGCCAATGCTTACTGCGCCATAAATTAGCTTATAAACGAAACGCCATGGATCTTAAAGTCCTTTGTGTTTTATGCTGAGCTATTACTCTTCGAACTTTGGTATGATGTAAACTTTTATATTGTCTCTAAAGGTTTATTTACTACAGATAAGAGAAGCCATTTGTGTACTTATATCAAGAGCGGGTTTGAGTGCTGACTGGCAATCTACTGTTGCTAATGCCTCAAAGTTTAGATTTTCAAATGTTGTTTAACGGAAGCTGTTTGTTATATAAATATGTATTTTCATGTATGTATGTATGTATGTACCGTCTGTCACGTAGTCGTAATCGTAATCGATCACATAATCGTAATCTGTCACGTAATCGAAATCGTGGTTACGTGTATACAATTGCAAAAACAAACATTTTTATGCAGAACATTTTTCTAGAAACTATTTTATTGATAAAAACGATGCGTTCAATCTCCACCACTTATAATTTTAGAATATGCTTCCAATGAGGTTTTCGGTGCATTCGCAGGGAGAAGAATTTCAAATTTTCCAAATTTGTCGATGAGCTGCTGGGAATGGCAGAATCCACATTACCAATTGGATTAATATCAAGTGCGGCGGATTGTGGTATTAAAACAGCGCTAGACGCGAATTAACGTATGGCGCAGAAGCTTGGACGATGACAACATCCGATAAAGCGACGCTTTGAGTGTTTGAGAGAAGGATTCTGGGTAAGATTTTTGGTCCTTTGCACGTTGGAAACGGCGAATATCGCAAACGATGGAACGATGAGCTGTATGCACTTTACGACGACATAGACATAGCGCAGCGAATAAAGATCCACCGGCTACGTTGGCGGGGTCATGTCGTCCGAATGGATACAAACGCTCTGGCTGTGAAAGTATTCGATGCGGTACCAGCTGGTGGTAGTAGAGGAAGAGGAAGGCCTCCTTTGCGTTGGAAAGATCAGGTGGAGAAGGACTTGACTTAACTGGTGTGTGGCGCCGGTTAGCACGAGAAACAAATGACTGGCGCGCTTTGTTAAACTCGGATAAAATCGCGTAAGCGGTTATCGCGCCAATTAAGAAGAAAAAGACGCGAAGTAAGTGTCTCTCAGCTCGGTAAACAAGTCACTCAAACAACAATATCGAGTGATTGTAACGCTCCTCGGAGGATGCGAACGCAAAATACAGGCGGAACCTGCATTCATTTTGACAAATTTTGCAGATCAGCGAAAAATATGTTAGGAAACGTCTGTTAGCATAATTTTAGTTTGATAGCGGGGTTTTGCATTTTTGTGCCCGAGTTTTACGACGGATGCGAGTTGTGGCGTATCCTAACAGTAAAAAACGAATAGGATACCTGGCATGGCTCAATGTTTCTATTGCTTTGTCCCGTAATTGACATTTGGAAGGACAAAAATATCAGACTCCATATGTTCGTATTCGGAATTGCATCCATATTGGTAGAAGTATTCGCATTCACATTCGTATTCGTATTCGTATTCGTATTCGTATTCGTATTCGTATTCGTATTCATATTCGTATTCGTATTCGTATTCGTATTCGTATTCGTATTCGTATTCGTATTCGTATTCGTATTCGTATTCGTATTCGTATTCGTATTCGTATTCGTATTCGTATTTGTATTCGAATTCGTATTCGTATTCGTATTCGTATTCGTATTCGTATTCGTATTCGTATTCGTATTCGTATTCGTATTCGTATTCGTATTCGTATTCGTATCCGTATTCGTATTCGCATTCGTATTCGTATTTCTATTCGCCTTGGTATTCGCATTCGTAACCATGTTCTTTTCTTATGTTCGTGTTCGTATTCGCATTCATATACTTTGGCGTATTTGCATTCTTATTTGTATTTGTTCTCATATTCGTTTTTGCATTCGTGTTCGTTTCGGTATTCGCATCGGTATTCGTATTCATATTCATATTCGTATTCGCATCGATATTCGTATTTAGATTCGTATTCGTATTCATGTTCCCAATTGTACTTGTATTCGCATTCATATTTATATTCGTCTTAGTATTCACGTTCGTACTCATATTCGTTCTCGTATTCATTTTCGCATCCATATTCGTATTCATATTCGTATTCGTATTTCTATTCGTATTCATGCTCGCATCCGTATTTTCGTATTAGCATTTGGCATTATAGCTTAAAAACTTGCTATATGCAACTCTCTTTGCAGCTGCCGCAATAAGCCTAAAACCTTCAGAAGCAGATGCTCGTCTAGTACTACTTATACATACATACACATATGTCAGCTTGTGTATGTACTTATACTTATACATTCCAGACATTTATGATTATCAGTATTTTTATTTATATCAATAAGTGCATAACTTGCACGACGCTGCCAAGCACGTTGCTGCCGTCAGCTAAAGCAATAACAATAACAGCATTTTTGAACAACAAAGAAAATGTCGTGAGGGCGTAGTTAGTAGTTGACGATGGGTTTTGATATCCTCCATTGAACCACCAACTGCCAATATGGCAGCAGAGCTTTTCTATGTCTCACTTAAGCTTCCATCAACATCATCTGTATACACATATTAATGTTTATGGTATATGTATGCTTCTTCAAAAAAATTTTACTGAAGCATAAGGGTATATAATACATGTGGGTATATAGTACATTTGGGTATATAATACACATATGTATGTTTATATGTAAAAAACCGTAACATTCTCGCTTCATTCGCTTTCAATGATTTTATTTTAGAATCTTAGTATTTTTTACCAAGAGCAAACATTTTAGTATACATCGATTGTGGTGAGCTGCTGTCCTTTTTAATTTTTCTTTCGTGTTTTCAACAGCAAGATTTCTTCTTTATTTATTATTCCATTACTCGGGTTTAACTTCAATGTTTTCAATACTTGTCTATCAACAACAGCAAATGGCATTTTTTCAATATTCATCATACGCCATGGCGTCTCGCGTATCAATTATATTGCTTGTAGCTATTTGTGTTTTATATTCTATTATATATTTATGTAAGTTGTTAAAATATGCTGTCTGATATATTTCTCATCAATTCTACTCCTTTCCAGAGTGTTCATCACAAGGTGAGTACGGCTTGTGCGCCATCGATGCAGGCGAAGTTGACATGTATGCATGTATATACAATCTGTGTAAGTTTTCGTTTGATTGAAATAATTGGATGTTTGTGTTGATATGTAGATTTATGCATTGAATACACAAGTGGGTATAACCAATATAAAGTTCAGCTATTGAGTGGGAAACAGTTTCAAATATTGTGGGTATGATTTAAAATTCTCTGTAGCTTATACTTTCGGCTACCAGTAACAAAAATCTTAAGCTCAATTTACATTAACTTTGTGAAATTTCAAATTTTTACAAAATCTTAAAAGTTATTATAATTCTTTAATGAGAAACATTCAAGTACTTGCAAAATATGCAAAAAAAAAACAAAAATCATGTCATTTGTGCCGCAGCTCAGGCAGCCATCTGTTGTCAACGAATCTCAAATGTCAACAGAAATGGGCAGAAATATTTAATTGGCACAACTCGTGTGACACTAAAAAAATCGATTTTTTGGCATTTTAGAGCTATAAATACCCTTAGGTATTAGAAATAACGATTTCCATATAGTAATTATTTGCTATATTAAAAGCAACATTTTTAACCTTAAAATTTTTCCAAAATGAAATTTTTCAATTTCGCTGCAGTTTTTACTTCAGCACCATGATTCAATTATTAAAGGTGTGCTCAATTGTGACATTAGAATTTTGACACCCCCTTACAAAAGGTCACATTTATGAAGGGCGAAGAAAGTGGAAAATTAAATACCTTTTTGGTAAAAATGGTAGCAAAAAATGTTTTGTTTTTATTTAAATTATAAATGGTACAAACGAGAATTGCCAGGAATGATATTAAAAAAAAGGTTATTAAGTTAAACCCAGATGATATTTTGTGAATTATTTTTTAAATTGGAAACTTACCACGAAGGTGGAAAGTTTCGCTAATATGACGCTATGATATAATATTACCTAAGCATTATGGCCCTAATGAAAACGTTGCAGAGGAGAAGCGAACTCATCATAAATTTAGTTGATTAACAACAAGTTATAAACAAACTCACGTGTTGCTTTACTATGCGATGCCCACGTAAGTTTGGACTTTTGACCCCCCAAGTCGCGATTATTTTTACATTCCTAACTACTTGACAAACTACCACGGGCATGATACACCAAATGATAGAAAATGTCGTTTGTAATATAATAGCGGAGGCTCCTCGACAAGCAATGGCACACCTCCGAGTGAATTTCTGCCATGAAAAAACTCCTCATAAAAAACCATCTACCATCAGGAGGCTGTGATTAATTACATATTGCTAATGAGCCCTTATTTATAACTTATGTATCTTTAAAGTAACCTAGTAAGTACTCCCCCCAACCTGTATTTTAAAGACGTAAGATTCAAATTGTCCAAATGTCGCATCTTTCACGGTCATTGCCCCAAAAATATGTTCTATGATATCCTGATTTTAGCTGTATGTCAGGATGTTTTCCATATCGTTTTGGTTATGGACGTATCGAGCTAGTGCTTATACATTCTTTTGAAAACGAAATGTTTTTCCTACAAATTTTACTTTTCTTCCACTTTTGCTAAAAATTTCTAGAGTTAGCAACCTAGTGTCTTGCTAAGGGAGCCATGAGAAAGCTGCTTACTGAGCAAAACTTTTATTATTGAATCATGCTTCAGCTCAATACAAATCATCCGATCGATTTGAATGTTTTTTCTATGTAGCTTCTTTAGTAAATATTTGTTATTCCATATAGTAATTTTCAATTTTTTTTTTATTTTAATTTTATTAAATTCTAATAAATTTACTATTGCGTTGATTTTTGACAATTTTTTCTGTTGACGGTGTTGGGTGTTTTCTTCAATGTAAAAAAAATTGGAGTAGGCTTTAAATGGAGAAAATGCATAAATCAGTGTAATTTTTAATCTACTTGCAATTTACACTTTGGGTTACAAAAATTAAATGATCTATATAACTGCATTCCGAAATTTTTCTAAAATTTCTGAGTTTAAATTTTGAGAATTTGATGAAAATGTGATGAAAATTTGGCGAATTTTGAAAAATTTTATTCCAAGTTCGAAACTTTGCTTTACATGGTTTTTTGTACGAGCTATATTTTAATGAAAAAATAGTTGAAATTACAAAATAAACAAATAAATAGTCAAAATTTATAAATATGTTGTGTATACTTTCTCTTGCCGTTGACTGTACATACCTACATATTTTTTTATTATTTTATTTTATATTTATTAAGGGGGTAGTATGGTATTTTTTTTTTTTCATTTATTTTTTTTTTTTTTTTTTAATTATTCTATAACATCTTAAGATTATTGTGTGAAAGTTTGAAGTGCATTAGAGTAAAATTGACAAAGACACAAAGGATTAAGTATCTACCTCTCCAACCGGATTTCACGCTGTAAAAATCTTCACAAATCTTTAAACGCGTTTTTCTCACACTTGCCTTTTTTACGGTCGGTGTCCACTGTAGATTCATATCTACTGCACCGATTCTTTTCAAATTTGGTTTTTTTGTTTCTTTACTTTATTCACGAGGTAATGACGTCGAGTTTTTTTTTTTTAAATTTTGTCATATTTTAAAACAACAAAGTTTTCAAGTTTTTTTTATGAAAAATCGGTGTTTTGACTTCAAAGCGCTTTAAAAAATTAAAAAAAAAAAAAAAAAAAAATTCGACGTTGTTACCTGCGAAACTTTATTAGCTGATGAAATCAATTTGGTTTTTTAATTTTAGTTGATCCAGTAATGAGTTCTGAGGGACACCGCAATAAAACTTTTTTATGAGACGTCCGCGAAGATTCGCTGCCACCAACTCATTTCTTCATAAAAATCAATGAAAATTTCACACAATATTCTTTAAATATGACTTTATAATGAAGTAATTTTAAAATTTTGAATAAATCAACTGTGTCGACAAAAAAAATTTCGAAAAATATGCTTGTTTTACACCGAATTAACCATACTACCCCCTTAAATGATTTTACACCCTCAAAATTCCTTATTATTATTATTTATTTATATTTTATTAATTTTATAAAGTGTATTAATTTTATAAAAAAAATAAAATTAAAAAAATACTGTTATGCATATGATACTTCGAAATTATGCCCTCCAAATAGCGAAACATTCGGTGGAACACCTTTGCTTTTATTAATCCCTTAAAAATCACTTTTTTGTTGGCTATCACCAGTTGCTAGTAGCACTAGAGTTCAAAATCAGTACTCGACCCACATAGCCAATATAGACGACCATTACAGACGTTCCCCCGACAGTCGGTTCTACATTACCGGAACGACCCGGATTTACTATATATCCGGCCAAGGACTGTCACTCCAGCAGCACTCCCCGTACATGTATAGGGAATGTTTTTGCTGCTATAACAACAACAACAACAACCATTACATTGCAGTATAACAGAAAAAGTTAAAATTCCTTAGAGCTACCATCATCAAATGGGTCCACCCATACAAAAACTCCCTTAGGAAGAAGTCTAAAAACCGCGATTGCCATGCTAAAGGGCTAAGAGACTTGCCTCCTTTCTGGGCTAATGATTTAGCGATTTATCAAACAGACTTCACTTAATCAGTTTAGCGAAAAGTTTGTTGATTTCAATGTGAAACTTTGTTGCGGTAATGTTTTTGTATAAATTTGAACTTTTTTATCTACTATATCTTACTTACCGCCGTATTAAAGTGGGTACCCTTGCGCGACCCCAACGATGACCCGCCAAATGATGCCTCAATTGTGTAACTGTTTGTGATGCCCAACATCCAAACCACAATGCGGCCAGTACCCTCTTTGCTGCGTTGCACCTTAAATTTACAGCTTTCAAAAGAAAACTGTAAAAAAGTCAGACATGAAAAGAAAATTAGAAACATGAAATGTGTAGAAATGTAGCACAACGTAAAAAAAAAAAATAAATAAATAATAAAAAAAGGTAGCAGCAAGAGATATAATGTAGCACACAAAATCTGGGTTATGCTTCATTAAGGACGAAAATGAAATAGATAATCACCCACCTAGAAAACTCCAAAAGTAGATTAAACAGCAGACAATAGCAATAGAAAGAGAATTTGCTTTTATCTTCAGCCAGGTGGCTGCTACTCACCTTATCAGCGACATTCTTGTGCAGCATTAACGGAAATACTTGTTCCGTGAGCTTCTTTTCGGGATTGCGTTTATTCTCACAGCCATAAACGAAAATGTTGTGCTTGCGCGAGTGGGCGTGCATATCACAGTACAAGACAACTTTGTATTCATCAATCAGTCTTCGTGCCGGTGAGAAGTGAAAAATTTATGAAACAATATCAAAAAGCAATCAACTCAATTGAAGTCTATTATTTATTCATGTTTCTAACATAGGAGCGATTCCACGTCAAATGAGCCAAGTTTTTTATACGAGCCAAGAATTTGTCGCAAATTCTTATGAAAATTGGTTTATTTGTAGGCTCGAGTAGGAAAATGATAGGCAAAATGTGGGGAAAAATTTAATAATTTTGAGATGTATGGAAATTTTTAAATTTTGGTATGCACTTTCAAAAAGTGAAATATCTTCGTTTTTTTAACGTTTGTATGATTCTCTTTTGGTTTTTTAAATTAAAATATATATTTTTTAGTTTAGAATTTTTTTCTATTTTTTTGGAAAATGTGACATTTTTTTTTTCTCAAAAACTTTTAACAAAAAAACAATTTAACTTTTTTTTCAAAAACATTTTTTAAAATATATTTTATACTAAAAAAATAAAAATTGAAAAGACTCTAGCCAAAATTTTCAACTTTGCATAAATCTAAAAATTACTAATATAGATTTTTTTAATAAAAAAAAAAAATGCAGCTAATTTCTTATTACATTCGAGGTTTATGGGAACACATGGAATCGCTTATGATAATAAATTGGTGTGGTTTGATTAGTAAAAACTGCTTACCTTTTAACCATGGCTTTTGTATACCAAATGGATGGATAAGTTTCCCGTATAACGGTGCGATATTGTCGATTTAGATCTTTGCCCGTCAACGAGTTGCGCGTATTGCCTACAATCACACCGTCCGGATTGAGCATTGGTATAAGCTTGAAAATGAAGCGATGTCGCAGTCTTTTGGCTGCCAACGTTTCGCCGGTGATGAAATCCATAAGGCCTTTCATCATCCATGAGGCAGGCGTTTCGCTGGGATGTACACGCGCCGATACTACAATGGCCTTCTTTTTCTATAATCCAATAAAAAATATAAATATCTTTTGGTAAAAACCGATTTTTGTTTTGTATCTGTAAATCTTACAAGAAGTATACACGCAAAATTGAAGCATTTTGTCTATGTAAATATGTGGGTGCTTATTATTTCATTCGCCTAGCACTCATATCAGCAATTCTCAACTGACTTATGAGTACCTACGTTCTTGCCGCTAGGAGCTGAACAACGATAAAGTCCACTAGCTGCAAGGCTCAACCCACTTTGGAATAAATGATAGTCAGCTGCACCATGCGCTGTTCTTTTATTAGACTGTCATTATTTACAATTCTCATACGGTTTAATCTAACGAATGGTTGTCTTCGTGTGTATTTCCGTTTACCTTTCAGTTCTGCTTGACTTACAATCATGGAAACGTAGTAACAGCACCGTGCGACAACCATTTTAAACAAAAAAAGTGCACCCGCAAAACTAGGTACTAAATATAAAGTATATCAAGTATATAAATATAGTAAAACTACGCTTTCAGTTCTTTTTGACGTCAGAACTTTTTAAAGGACTTTTGAAATTTCAAATATACAGGTATGATTAATTCAATTCTTTTTTTGTAATGCAGTGGCATGTAGAATAATAATATAGGCATTAAATAAGAGAGGAAATTCTCCGAAATTCAGAAAAAAAAAATTTTTTGGAGCAAAAGGAGAAATAGGTATAGAAAATGTCCATTTAAAATTCTATCATTGAAATTTTGATAGATACTTTAGATATGCTGCGGATAGACACTATTACACATTCGAATTTCCTTCATATAACTTATTACTTTATTTATTGAGGATAAAAAATTTTTTAAATAAAGTTACAAAAAAAAAAAACATTTCCAATACCTATTCGTCCTTGTGCACCAAAAAATAATTTTATATTTTCAATTCCGGAGAGTTTGCTCTTTTATATACCCATATTATTATTCTGAATTTCTTATATAAATATTATTGAAATTTCAAAGGTTTTTGTCGCGCGTTTACACCTGCTAAAATTTTCAAAAACAACATTTTGTCGGTTAGCTTTCTAATTTTCGAACTACCTTTTCAAGAAATTAGGTTTTTACCCATACAATCGTATCCCTTTTTGAAATATATAGGCATTTCCAGTATTGCAAATGTCTGGGGTGAAAATAAGAGCGTGACCCACAATTCTCTAATTTCCTATACAGTAAAATAATACTAACTCTTCTCCATCTCTTTTTGGGCAGCTGTTAGCTGGCAAATATTTCCACCGAAATTCCAATAAATCCAAAACAACACTCCGCATATGAAATCTACTAAAATGGTCTAAAGTAATTACTTCATCGTAATGCTTTTCGTATTTATTTATAAGCGCATACTTAGATGGACTTAACGGCTTGATGAACTTCATTACAGCATGCCAAAATATTTGCTCTCTCCACATGTTTAACTATTCATGCCCGAGTGTGCCCATGCATATGTACATACATATGTATGTGTGTACATACTCATCTATACTTTCCAATGCCAGCAAGCCGAAAGCCTTCAATCTACTGCTAAGCAGCTGCTCACGTGAGACAGGAAATCATCACTTTTGATAATAGGGGATTACAATCTCGTTGTAGTGATGCTATCATCAGTTGAGTATTATGTTATAGTGGCTTATTATTTCAAGTGGACTACCTACACATACATGTGAATACATACACTGAGTAGTATATGTACTTATATATACACCAAATAAGTAGCAGTGCGGCTTTATGCTGCAACTATTGATGGAAAAATATATGTTTATGTATGCATTTAAGTATTTATGGCATGAACCCCAAAAAACTTCGAATTAAATAAATTCGTGCAAATATTTTCCAGAGCTTACTTTGAATGCTTGTAATGAAAGTTTGATATTTTTCATACCAATATGTGAATGTATGTATGATTTTCCACTGCTTATATATCTACAAGTTTGTGGTGTACGGTGGAACTCTGAATTAAATTTTTATATCACATAGTAGGCTAATATTTTTGATGAAATTCTGCGTAAAGTGCGAGTAAGAATTTTTTTATTTATTTATCCAATTTTACTACGAAATCCATTAAGGCGTAAGTTTTCAACGATCGTTACACTAAAACATGCAAAGGGTGAAATTTCACTTTGAAGATTTGCTTTTTCAAATCTTTTGAATTTTATATGTATGTATTATAGTTAAAAAAATGGAGTTTGCGTTTCATTGTGATGGAATTGTATTATACTTTTTTGAAATTATTAGTTAATTTTGAGTTAATTTAATCAATAGAGCTCGTGATCTCCGAAAATTAGTGAAGGGTTCTCGACCGTCGATGACCAAGATAAAAGCTTTGAATGCATTTTTTTGGTAACTACTGTAATTCGAGAACCACTTAAGGGATTGAGTGGAATTTATGTAGCTTATTGAAAGCAAAAAAAGCTAGTATTCAAGCTAAGGATTTTCTTAACAATTCGGCTCAAGGTTTCTGGAAATAAGAAAACTTCGACTAAGTACTAGATTATTATGAAGTTAAAGAACTTTTCTGTTCTGATAGATTTTAGATGAGCTCATACCAATGGTCTCCGCAAAGTATTGTACTATATGTGAAAGAACCTCCAGCAAAGATGGCTACAACTTCGACCAAATATTAGTGTTTTTTTTTTTTAAATTTAGTAAAGTCATTCTATAAATTACACGGACCCCCGAAATTATTATTCATGAGTTTCATTATTTATATACAATATATAAGGTTGTCAAAAAAGTCTTGCGGTATTTCCGCAAGCTTGTCTTTGCAAGCGCGTAGTTCTAGTTGTATTCGTCGCATCGGTTCACGCTAGAGCTTTTTGGAAAGCTCTTTTCACGTGCTAACACGTGTTTGATTAATTGTTGTTTGCTTTTAGTCGTTCGTGAGTTATAGCGTCGCAAACATGGAGCAAAATAAAGAGAAAATACGGCATATTTTACAGTACTACTACGATAAAGGCAAAAATGCATCTCATGCTGCCAATAAAATTTGTGCAGTTTATGGACCCGATACAGTTTCCATTTCCACCGCACAACGATGGTTTCAACGTTTTCGTTCTGGTACAGAGGTGATCGAAGATGCGCCACGGTCCGGAAGGCCTGTCGTCGAAAATTGCGATAAAATCGCTGAATTGATCGAAAGAGACCGGCATAGTAGCAGCCGTAGCCAAGAGCTGGGCATGAGTCATCAAACCGTTATAAACCATTTGAAGAAGCTTGGATTCAAAAAGATGCATGCGAATCGCTTCTGAATCGCAACAAAATCGACCCGTTTTTGAAGCGGATGGTGACTGGCGATGAAAAGTGGGTCACTTACGACAACGTGAAGCGCAAACGGTCGTGGTCGAAAAGCGGTGAAGCTGCCCAGACGGTGGCCAAGCCTGGATTGACGGCCAGGAAGGTTCTTCTGTGTGTTTGGTGGGATTGGCAGGGAATCATCCACTATGAGCTGCTCCCCTATGGCCAAACGCTCAATTCGGACCTGTACTGGCAACAACTGGACCGCTTGAATGCAGCACTCATGCAGAAGAGGCCATCTTTGATCAACAGAGGCCGAATTGTCTTCCATCAGGACAACGCCAGGCCACACACATCTTTGGCGACGCGCCAGAAGCTCCGGGAGCTCGGATGGGAGGTTCTTTTGCATCCACCGTATAGTCCGGATCTCGCACCAAGTGATTACCACCTATTTCTGTCCATGGCGAACGAGCTTGGTAGTCGGAAGTTGTCCACAAGAGAGTCCTGTGAAAATTGGCTCTCCGAGTTTTTTGACAATAGGGAAGCGAGCTTCTATAACAGGGGCATTATGAAGTTGGCATCTCGTTGGGAACACGTCATCGAACAAAACGGCGCATATTTGACTTAAATCGCATTATTATAACCAATTTTATGAACAATTGAGAATTCAATAAAAATACCGCAAGACTTTTTTGACAACCATATATATACACTCTTTTTTGGAAGTTTTTCCGATCTCCTTTTCCCATCTTGATGTTTTTTCCACAAATTGGGTGACCTACAGTTTTTTGCTGCCTTCGAACGGCAGATGGTTTTTAATGAGGATTTCTTTCATGGCATAGATACACTGCTATTGCCGTGTGGCTGTTGTCTATTGACTACTTATTTCTTTATTTTATAAAAACATAGTTCGTCCTATAATTAAAATAATTAAAATAATCCAAGTTACAAATTTTCTACAAGATTTTTAAAAATTCGACATATTTTCATCAACATTTTTTATCAGAGTTTTGAAAAAAAAAAATTGGATACGTGATTTTATAGCCCATTAAAAATTAGTATAATAAAGTCCAAGTTTTTTTCCCGGACGAGGCTTCACATTTTCTCCGAATAAAAAAATCGTCGTTTTAAGTTTATTAAATTTGTCTTTAATATTTGTGTATGTAAACTTTTTTAGATACGATCTGTGAATTCGGGGGTTTATTTGTTAATACTGATTTGTGGCACTACCAAAATATAATTATTTGAAAATGGTAATGAAAATCAGTAAACGCAAAAAAGGGTCCTCTTAAAAAAACCGTTTGCCGTTCGAAGGAGGCATAAAACTATGAAACTGTAGATCCTCGGAATTCGGCCAAATACACAATAAACGATGTAAGCGCGAATTATATAGTATATATATATATATATATTTATGTTTTCCCCTTCAAAGTAATCCAACGTTTTGTGCCAACGTTTTTTCCAATCTTCGAAGCACTTCAAAAAATCATTTTTTTTTATCTTGTTCAGCTCCTCCTCCGATGCCGTCTTTATCTCGTCAATCGTAGTGCAGCGTCATCTTTTCATGGGCCTCTACAGTTTCGGCAACAAGAAAAAGTCACAGTGGGCCAGATCTGGGGAATACGGTGGCTGTGGCATCATTAGTGTGCTGTTTTTGGCCAAAAAGCCAAGGGGCGTTATCGTGATGCAAGAGCCAATTTTTGTTCTTCCACAAATCTGGGCGTTTCTGGCGGATTGCTTCGCGCAAATTGCGCATAACTTGCAGGTAATATTCCTTATTGACCGTTTTACCCTGTGGCAAGAACTCATGATGCACAACGCCCCTGCAATCGAAGAAAACGGTAAGCAAAACTTTTACATTCGACCGAATTTGGCGCGCTTTTTTCGGTCTTAGTTCGAGTGGCAGCTGCCATTGAGATGATTGAGCTTTGGTTTCCACGTCATAACCATAAACCCACGATTCGTCACCAGTTATGACCCTCTGGAGCGAATTTGGGTCGTCGTGGACACGAAATACAAAAAGAACTTAGTGATTTTATTAAAAATGCTGATTGCCAATGACTTTTTGTATTCGATTTGGCATAAAATTGATAATCCTACGACAGGTTTTTGTGGGAGTGGAATACCATAGTTCTTTATTTTTTTGCCATAAATCCTTCCTATTTTTGAATGTTCCCTTCCCGATTCGCTTTTTTAAATCTTCCCAAAGGTTTTCAATGGGGTTTAGGTCGGGTGCTTGGGCTTGACCAATCCATAACTTTAACATTACTAATACTAATATTGAGGAGTGTTCTGGGTTATTATCTGCATAAAAAACCACCTAAGTGACATATGCTCCGCAACAAATGGTAGCATAACTTCTTGAAGTATGTCCTTGTTAATAAATTTGTCCACGTTTTGGTTATGAGGTGAATAGGTCCTACTCTATGCCAAGAGAAGTCCCCGAATCATTATGTGGCCGCTACCGTGCTTGCATTTTTTTTATGAATCCCGGTGAGAACTCTTTGTTCCATCGCTCCAAAGTTATACCATTCCTTTATACCCTCTGGTCCACACCATGACTTGGGTCCTTGAGCAAAACTTTTCTTCGCTTTTGAAGTTGATTTTTTCAACAGAGGAACTTTACGAGCTATTCTGCCTCGTTCATGTTGTACAATCGACGCCGTACACTTCTCGCTGATACTACGTTGTTCATTTCAGTTGCAATGACCTTTGCTGAGTTAAATGGATCCTTCTGGGGTCACAATTAAAAGTACCTATTTTAATGACCATATGTGTATATGTATATCAGGCCTATCTCATGGAAGACTGTTTCGTCTAATATTACATTATAAATTTGTTCTGCTTATCAAAATTTTTCTTACTACTTTAATTGCATTATTTTCTGAGTCTCCCAAATTCTAAAGCTCTACAAATGTAAGAACGGTGCCAATGGAAAAGCAAATATGCTAAAAAATTAAAACAAAAAATAAGCTTTCCCTTTCGTAAAAATGTTTGCTTCCCTTTTTAATTTTCTTCTTCCCTAGGTGCAATAATCGTAATAAATGCGATTGCCCGGATTTCTATTCACGAACTCGAACCAAAGAGCTCTTACTTACTGAACAATAAGTTAAGCCACAAAAGTTTCTTTACTCACCCGCATCGCTTCTTCGTCCGGAACCGGCGCGGTTACCGTTAAATAATACACATTGTTACCCGCAAGCGAGCGACACAAAAGTCTTAATTTACAAAATTTCGATTTTACAGGATCCTTTTGTATATTCATCAGATAATCCTGCAAGGAGTGTACAATGTCATGTGAAAATCGAGCATTACAATGATGATTATGATCTTTATTAATTAATACACCCACACACACCAGATGACCGCACTCGATGGCATCACAACGGGTAAAGTGGCCAATGATATTTGTGAGTGGCCACTCAATGGCAGTTGTGGGTACGTTTGTGCATTCATACAAATTTACATATATATGTACACAGGTACTTATAGTACTCGTATGTGTGCGAGATACTCACCTGCAAGTCACTGTACGTGTACGGATAACTGTGTGCGAAGTACACCGTATCGTTGTCGTGTTGAAATTCAATATTAAATGTTAACGTATAGGAGCAATTCTCCTCCTCCTCCTCAGATGGTGTGCTGCAAGGCGGTACGGCAAGCAAAAGGACGCGGAGAGGGGGGATGGGGTGGAGAAAGGAGAGAAAATTTAAATGAAAGAGTTGATGCGGGCAGGAAGAAGAGCAAACGAAAAGAGATTACAACGCGGCTGTGCCATGAAAAATGGGCTATAATTGGAATTTTCATTTGCAAGCAGCTATTTACGTATGTGCAAACATACATACAAACTGCACATACTCGTATATACTTAGCTATTTGCATGTGAAAGTGTATGTACATTCTTGTCAAGGTTGCCCCTGATAATAAACTCACTCATCATCGTTGCGATAGTAGGCGATATTTGTGCCACAACGCTTCCAGCCTTCACGTATCTGTTTGGCGTCGATGGTCGAATACATGAGCGGACGCATGCCATCGTTGTACAGACTATCGGACTTGACCAAGTTCACGATGGAAAATCTTTTCGGATATGATGGCGTTGTAGGTGTGGTGTGCCGGGTCAGCAGTTTATATGCAGCACAGTTGCACAGCATCCATATGTGTGAAAGTCATTAGATGCACGTTGCAGTATTGCCGTTGTCGATGAGCAGCATTAGCAGGGGCCAAGCAATTTGGAAGCGGAAATGAAATAAAAAAGAAATTTCGTAAATTAGTCAGCGTTGACCATTGGAAAATTGGAGAATATTTATGCTTAGTGTGCGCTGTGTTTGAGTATGTGTTTTATATATGTATGTACATATGTGGATGTATGGGTTTGAGAAGGCGCGCTGGTCGATTATCAATTGAAGGAAATGTGGGTAATGATTGAAAATTTATTGCCATTACCAGCACTCATTGCAGTTGGCTCAAAAGTGACGACTTTTAACTTATCTACTAAAAACTTGTAAGGATATTTGCAGCACCGATGAAGGACTGAAAAAATGGCAGAGATGTGGCCATGTTCAGACCGTTAAGGGGGAACGCCACTGTGGGGGGTCAAAAAATAGTCGATTTTTGGGAATTTTATTTTGTAAGTAGGAATGATTATTCGAGAATCGGACAAAAGGCAATTTTTTATATATGTATTAAACTATGTTGATGCAAATTTTTATTAAAAAATATTGAAAATTGACAAATTTATGTAACTAAACTTAACGAGTTAAAAAAAATCATCATCTGGTGGCAGCGATACAGCAATGAATAACCATCTGAAATTAAAAAACCAAAAATTTTATTAATCTGCACAATAGTGACTATCGTTGTAAGTAGCCGTTTTTTTATTGTTTTTGTTTTTTTGACAAACTGGAAGATTTGACTTTCGATATGTGTTTTTAACCATTTTTTTTGATTTTAAACAGGCCCAAAAAAATTGTTATTTCCAAATTTTGAAAATTGGCTACCTATAGTACAACGATAGCCAATGCGATAACAAAAATTTCGAAAAAAGAAATTTAAAGTCGGTTCATTAGTCTTCGCGAAATCGTTGCCACCGTGTCAAAAAAAGTCGTTTGAAATAAAGCATCGTATCGTAAGCGCTACGGGGCCGAACCGACAGGTGCTCACTTAAGTGCACATAGAATCGGGAATAACGCGAATTTCGCTTTAAAATTTTTACCACATTTTCTTGAGTGTTTATACTAACAATTTATGCAACAAAAAAAGATTTTTTGGAATTTTCACACTGGTGTTCCCCCTTAATGGGCTCACAGCGAATTTGAAAGAATCAGCTGATTGTCTGACGTAAAGGGGTCTCGACAGCGGTTTGTTTACAGAAAACTGAGATTGCGAAAAATATCAACACAACCTCGACTCATGTTACTTTGTTGCCGTCTGAACAACGACTGATTGAACGAGTGTGTGAAATGAGCAAAACAGAATTCTGCTCCCAAAATATTTCGGGAAAATATGAGGAATTACGTCAGCTGGAGTGAACTAGAAGTGGATTTCATTATTTTGTTTTCGTTGATAAAATTGATTTTTTGATCTTTTTTTTACAATTTTTATTTATAACAAACTTGATTTTTGGGTTTTTGTTTTCAAATCGGTTCAGCTCGCGTAAATCTTAATATAATATTTTGCCGAAATCTTTTGGCGGTAGTCTGCCTTAAAATAAAGGAATTAGGAATAAAGGAAAAGGAAGGAGGAATAAGAGGTGTAATTTTGATATTCAAAGAAAAATGCTATTTTTTAATATAAATGATCGGATGTTTATTTCATTATTTCATTAATAGCGGAAAATAACATCAGGCAAATGATTACCACGACCACGCTACAGGATAATATCCTTTTCATGGAATTTTCCATAACCTAATTGCAAAGTGGCTACCCTATGTTCTCGACAGCCTCACGAATTCCATCTTTGAGGTCTTGAATCGACCCTGAGCTGTTGGCGCAGACCTTCTCTTTCACGCGACCCCAAAGAAAAAAGTCACAAGGTGTTAAATCACAAGATCTCGGTGGCCAATTGTGATCACCTCTTCGAGAGATAACACGGTACGGAAACTTTTCCCGTAAAAGATCAATGGTTTCGTTGGTTGTGTGGCACGTAGCGCCGTCTTGTTGAAAATAAACGTTGTCCAGATCAATACCATCCAATTCCGGCCATAAAAAATCGTTAATCATCTCTCGATAGCATAATCCATTCACCTGTAACACTTGTTATTGGAAAACCCTTTGTAATACGTTTTAAAATTCCGAAAGACAAAATTATTTTCTTTTTTTTTGGTGAGACACCCTAATGTACATATGTATGCGCATATGACTGAATGCTTCTCAAAACAAATTTTACAACGCCTACAAATCTAACTGTCATTACGACTCTTGTATGTTTAATTGTGGTGCAGAAAGCAAAAGGGAAGTTCATTTGATGGCTTTCGTTTTTGAATTGGGGGTTTCTTTCTGAGAGATGTCCATTCGGACATTCGGACCCCTTACTTCGGGTCCTATTTATGGTGACGTGACAGCCTGGAGGATGGAGAGAAGAGATCATCTCAGCCTACATCCGGCAGACTAAGACTAAGTGTTTTTGCTGTATCTCATCAGATTCTTTTACTTCTTCAAACTTCTCCAAATTGCTCAGCCTTTTTTCCATACAACTGAGTTCAACTGAGTGGGTTGGTGCGTGACTACCATTCGGGAGTGCGTAGATTCGAATCTCCGTGTCTGAAATAGCAAAATGAAAAAAAAACCGCTTTTTCTAATAGCGGCTCTCCCTCGGTAAGCAATGGCAAACCTCCCAGTGTTTTCTGCCATAAAAAAGCTCCTCATAAAAAATCATTTGCCGTTCTGCAGACCCCTCCATTCGTGGAATAGCATCAAGACGCACACCACAAATAGGCGGAGGAGCTCGGCTAAAGACGTAACAGAGGTGTATGCACCAATTATTTATTCATTTCATTTTAACTAAGTGCCATCAATGGAAAAGTTGATTCTGTGCTGAATACTTGAATTCAATTACAATAACTTTTAGTTATTTCACTCACCTGTAAATGACATTCTTCCTAGTTCGACGCACACGAAAATAGAACCATTGTTTCGATCGGCTCGTATATAAATCGGAACGTAAATATAGCTCATAATAGGTTTGTGTAATCATCACCGCCTTTGCCAGATTACCCGACTCGAAGCGCGACTCAAACTCCAGACCATCATATTCGTCCGCATTGCAGGGATGACAATTCATCAACACCTTGGAACCACCAACTGCTGAGCGACTAAACTGAAGTTCATACAATGAATCAGAATTTCCAATTTCATTATATACATTTTGATTATCATTATAAGGATTATATCTGCTTGTCAAATCATAATTCGCCGCGTATGCTTCCTGAGTTTGGGAATTGTTTAAGCTTGAGGAAATTGAGGCCGATTTAAAACTCTGATTGTTTGCCAATATTTCAGCAGGATGCGTTTTTATTGATTTTGAATTTTGTGCTTTTGATTTTGTTAACGCCAGATGGTGCAAGTTCATGTTCGTTGCAGTTACCGTCTCACGCAATGTCTTACTACCGTCATCATCGTCGTTTTTGGCATCGTCAAAAGTGCGTTCACATTCAAGCTCACTGCTTAAGCTAGTACAACTACTACTACTACTACTACTGCTAGATTTATTTGTATTAGGACCTATGTCTCCTGAAAAGGTGCTAGTGGCATTAGATTTGTTTTCAATTAATTTTACCGGTGCGACGGGTCGTGTAGGGAGATCAGGTAGAGGCACATCTTCGAAAGCCCTCTTTGACGCATTTTGCTTCTCTTTAATGGTAGCTACATCTTTGCCAAATTGACTTTTAATGTACGTAGGCGTAGCTGGTTGGTATTCCGGAGATTTATTTGCCCAAATATCATCGATGTCATCTTCGATCCTCACTTCGCTTACTTCGCTCACTTCGACTACTTTGTTCAATACTTCTTCGGTTGTTTTAACTTCAATCTCATCATCATCATCTTTATCCATATCGTCATTGTCATTGCCGTCATCATCATCGTACTCGTCGTTGGAATTGCTCGATGATCGTCGCTCAAGGCTGGCTAGTAATTTGGTGAAGGAGTTCTTCAGTTTCAACTTACGACGATCGGGTGTGCTGCGATCGGGCGAAGAGCCACGCGACTCCGAGGACGATATATCCGAATCGCTCGACGAATTTTGTGCTCTCGACTTCTTCTTCGATGCCTGTGCATGCAATCGGTGGTAAGGTGGACGACGATGGGATTTTGTTCAATTTCGTTTGTGGGCAGTTGTCAAAAAAGCAAATTTTTATTAAATGAAATTTGAAATTAACAAAAAAAAGTGAATTAAAAATTAAGATAAATTATACCAATAAACAATTACAACAATAACAAGAACATAAATAGAAAAATAGTTAGTAATGGGTTTGTTGTTGTTGGACGTACATAGGTAGCAAGTTAAACTCAAGTAACACAAGGTCATCTAAATGTTTGGTCGAATAGGGTCATGCATGAAGCACCAAAATGAAGAAAGTTTTTTGTAATAGCGGTCGCCCCTCGGCAGGCAATGGCAAACCTCTGAGTGCATTTCTGCTATGAAAACGCTCCTCATAAAGAACCAATTGCCGTTCGGAGTCGGCTTAAAAGATCACGCCACAAATAAGAGACAATTATTTTCTTTTTTTCCTTTATATATATTTTTATATCGATATATTTGTTCTTCTCCGCCTAAAATAGTGTTGGGCATTTATTGACAAACTTTCCTGCGCCCTGGGCTGAAGTATTTAATTGAATCTCATTTCATTTCATTGCAACGCACATCATGCCACATTCTGCCCTTTTATTTCATCTTCTTCTTTTTGATTAAATTTTTTTTTTAATCTTCCCCACAAGCCACTCTCTAACGCTCTTGAACTTGAAAGATCTTACCTGAAATCGCTCAAACGAAACATCGAATAGTGCAGCTGCTCACAACCACAGGAACCCTCACAAAACTTTTGCTTTCTATAAATTTGTAGGAAGTGCATACCAATGCCATGCCACCTTTGCTTTGTAGACAAGCGAACACATGAAAATAATGCCAGACCAACAGTTCGAAGGCGCGAATAATTGGCAAAAAACAGATTTTCAGAACGAGGGGAAAAACGTTCATTAACGCCATCGACGCTGAACATTTGCAGATGATTACAAATGCAGAAGACAGCAAATACAAATTGTGCAATGTCGACGGTGATAGGCAGCTGTGTGGTTGTGGCGGTGCTGGCGGTTTATGTGACGTCATTGGCTAAGTTAGGTCACAGTGGTTATTAAGCCAACAGTTGGTGACGTGCTGTGTCGTGGTTGGCAGACTGATTAAACACATACATATGCATATACATATGTATATATAGAAGTACATACAGATCTGGCGCACTACGTCGCAATGGCACTGACACTGACAATGGCAATGACAGACAAGCCGCTACAGTGGCCAATGGCGACACCACTTGGCACATCGTCGAACCCGTAACTGCAAATTCACGCGTAATTTAATTTATTTTTATATATTCTTAATTTCAGTTCATTTGATTTTCGCGTGAATGAAATGAATTTTTGTATGTCCACATTCTGATTTCTGTCGACAATGGGCCTGTTAACTGTTCATTTATTTTTCCGCTACTATGCACTGCTTTTGCTGGTACAGATGCCACACTTTGCAAGCGACAACAACAATTAACTGCTTTAGGTTTGGAATAATTAAATTTTCGACAAATTTCTACCAAGCGTATGCACATTGAAATTTACTATTTTAAATTTTTTGCCTCTGCCTTTTTATTTGAAATATGCTCGATGATAGTTCGAACAATTTGTGGTCGCTTAACAAACACGAGTCACCATTTTCATTTCATTCAATAGCTACACACACACGCACAAACACACCCGCATGCTTAATTGATTTTTCAGGCCATATTTGCCAAGTGCTGTTGCAGTTCATTGAGCCGTTAGCTAATTAGTGGCAGCTGTTGCAGCCACCATCAGCCACAACCAAACATTATCATTTTAAAAGTTGTAATAGCTAAGTGGTTTTTGTGTGTACGGGCTGTAACAGCTGATACGTAAGGTAATTTACAGGTTGATAATATCGTCTGTAGTTATTTTAATTTGTTTTTTTGTTTTCTATTATTTCTTACTCAACTTTGTTGAAAGTTATCGAAGTTTCTAATTAACCAAGGACAGTGATACGTTAAGCTTTTGAGAATTTAAAATAAATTATGAACAATATTATATTTGTAATTTAAAGAGATTTGCTATTAAGAGAAGTTTACGAGGGTTGCCACTTAAGTTTTAAGATATGCATACAAAGCTGTACCAGTGGAAATGTCTTAGATGCATATCTCACATCGTAAATTTTGACAATTTGAATGATAATCGTACTTAAAAGACTTCTCATATGAGTAGTTTTTGTGTCGTTTACAGTTACGCTTAATTTGACAGTCGCTCAAAAAAAAATCACGTCGGGTTTTCCGAAATGATTGGCGCAACGTAGAACGGTTATTCCTAAATGGTTACCATCATTTTGCGGATAATTGCGTATTTCACTCATAGATGGCTTCAGTTGAATTTTTAGGTTTGCAGACGTAGCACAGACGTAAAACACATTTTGTTATTTGATAGTTGGCAATTCAGTTGTCAATCAGTAAAAAAAGTATTTTGAAAAAGTTATGTCCTGTTTATGGTGACGAAGCCTTAAAAGAACGACAGTGTCAAAATTGGTTTGCCAAATTTCGTTCTGGTGATTTTTCACTCAAAGATGAAAAACGCTCTGGTCCTCCAGTTGATGCAATAACCGATTCGGATCGTCACAGTACAACACGTGAGATTGCAGAGAAGCTTCATGTATCCAATACATGCATTGGAAATCACTTAAAACAACCTGGATATGTTCAAAAACTCGATATATGGGCTCCTCACGAACTGAAAGAAACTCATTTTACGTATCCAATACATGCATTGGAAATCACTTAAAACAACCTGGCTATGTTCAAAAACTCGATATATGGGCTCCTCACGAACTGAAAGAAACTCATTTAACGCAACGTATTAACAGCTGCGATTTGCTAAAGAAACGTAATGAAAATGATCCATTTTTAAAACGACTGATAACTGGCGATGAAAAATCGGTTGTTTACAACAATATCAAGCGGAAAAGATCGTGGAACAGGCCAGGTGAACCAACTCAAACAACATCAAAGGCTGATATTCATCAAAAGAAGATTTCGTTATCAGTTTGGTGGGATTACAATGGAATTGTCTACTTTGAACTCTTACCACCCAACCGAACGATCCATTCTGATGGCTACATTGAACAGTTAACGAAATTAAACAATGCAGTTGAAGAAAACCGGCCCGAATTGACAAATCGAAAAAGTATTGTATTCCATCATGACAATGCCAGGCCACACACATCTTTAGCCACTCGGCAAAAATTATTGGAGCTTGGATGGGATGTTTTACCACATCCACCATATAGTCCTGTACTTGCACTATCTGATTACTTTTTGTTTCGATCTTTACAAAACTCCTTGAATGGTAAAAATTTCAATAATGATGATGATGTCAAACCGTACCTCAGTTTTTTGCCAATAAAAACCAGAATTTTTATGAACGTGGGATTATGATGCTGCCAATTTGTCGAGAGAGCTTACTGAGCAAACTTTTTATTATTAAATCATGACTCGTAATTTAGTGAATAAGGTACAGAGATCAGCGGAATCAACAATATGTGGCGTCATGAATACCATGCCATCCATGACTTTGGATATCATATTACATCTGCACCCTTAGATCTCTTCTGCAAATAATCAGCGAGCTATTCCGCTTTAAGGCTCAGTGCGAGCTCACATTCAACCATCTTAGACTCCTATACGGATATACCCTGTGATTGTGATTATCATCCTCCCATCCTCTGCTTCGAAAGGAATTTCTTAATGAAAATCCCTTCTAGACTGGAATGGCTTGAAGAAGATCCATCACCCAACACGCCCGTTAAAATGGACACCGGTGTAGGATCAGGGTTATTTTGCGAAAAGCTTTTTATCAGTGAATCCTTTAAACTACCGGATCACTGTAGTGTTTTTTAAGCGGAAATAAACGCTATTCATGAAGCCTTGAAATGGTGGTTAGAGATAAACAGAATATCATTAACAGATATCTGCATTCTATCAAGCATTGGAAGCATTCCATATAACATTAAGCAGTGTCTTACATTAACGCCAATCTCTTAATGAGATGGCCAAACAATATCGTATTATCTTATGCTGGGTTCCAGGCCACAGAGATATACCAGGGAACTGTAGGGCTTGCCAACTTGCAAGAGAAGGTACCTGCATGCCAAACATAAGTAATTTTATGGGGGTACCTCTCGCAAGTTGTAAGCTTCTTATTAAGGACGCACTAATCAGTTCTGTAAATCACAAAAAAAATTACGTCTGTCCTAGAATATTATAAAATTGAGTAGACAAATTAGGACCTTAGTAGAAGTTTGAGACTTGGATTTATATGGGTTTTGCAGGATAGTGAACGAAATTTTAATAAATAATAAGACACAAATAAGTTGACAAAACTTGTCAATAATCTCCTATGCTTAAGTTATTTAACGTACTATACGTAAGGCGGCGCAAAATTAATCATCCAATTTTGTTTTTGAATGACTTTGTCCAAAAATAAAACAGTGATTTTGAGTGATGTAAATCTTTATTTTTACCTTTAAGCGCTCCATTGCTTCTCCATTGCCAATTGCAAAATTGTTTTCATCTTTCGATTGGGTGATTAATTTTGCGCCACCTTGTATATCAGCATTTCTGATAAAAATCACACACATTAAGCACGTGAGCTAGAGAAAATTTATGCGTAACCGTAAAAACCCGTACTTCTTGGCATCATAGTTTCTTACTGAATAACCAACCACCCCATACTAAAAAATACTGGGATGGTTTTTTGTATAATTTTATGTGGGTCTAATTGTGCGTACCAACTAGCAACAGAAATGTGACATTGGCGCGTGTTTTAAGTATAGGTTTTGGGTTAAGATTATGTTTGGTCTGACTTGTGTCAAGTTCAGTATACAAAAATCGCCAAGCTGAAATGTCATTTCCTAACCAGTTTGGTTATAAAATTCCATTTGATATTTTTTTGTAAATTAAAAGTTTAAAATTAACTTTAAACTTAAAAACTACAATTAACATTAAACTTAAAAAAATGTAGTATTCAAATAAAATAAAAAATGCCAACAAAATTACAACAATATTACCTTGAAGGTCATTCTAGTTACCTGCCGAATTTGCAAGCATTCAATGCAGTCGAACAATTCTATACTATGTAACCATACCAAACAAAATTGTCTGTCAGCGTGCCAGTACAACAAATTTGAACATAGAAGCGCAAACATTCGTAAAGCGAATTTTCATACGAAAGCATTCTGTGAATTTGTGCGCACACACACACACATACTTACGTAATTGACAGCACTAACGGGATTGTAATTGAAGACCACCACGCCATTCTCTTCACCCACCGGCCGTGGCTTTAATTCGTGTCCCGTCGGTTGATTGTAGGATTCCGGTTGCGTTGGTACATAGGGTATATGGGCGATGCGCTCCTCGATGACCTGCACAAAGATAAGAAGAAAAACAAACAAAAAATAAATTAATTATTAAATGCAAACAGATATGTGAGTATTTATATGTAAAAAAAAATATGTAATTACTTTTTCTGTTGTATCTATTTAATTTTAATAGATTTTGATTAATAGCACAAGTTAATGTTAAGTGATTGAGGGTAATTTGTTTATGTGAGCACCGAGGAATTTGCCACATTTGCCAAGCAAAATTTGTATTTTGAAAATTTTCGCACATAAAAAATTACATTTATTTCGTTTTGTGATCGCACATTTTCAAATGTGGCCATTAATTATATTTGCTGTTGGCGGAATAGAGTCGCACACACACGCGAGTGCATGGCTTCGTAATTTGTGAATATGAAAATTTATAATTGCTGACTACCGACATATATGAGGGGAGTTCAAAAAGTGCGTGGCATGAAGTTCAACTTAAATTTGAAATTATGTTGCCCTTGCGACATATTCTCCTCTTGATTTCAATCGTTAAAGCAAAATTTGTTTACTTAGGATACAGAAATCGCGAACTCCAGTTCAGCATTATTAGTAATTTTTTTCTACCGAATATATTTTTGCGTTTTAGAAAATAAATAATATTTAAAGAAGCTAAATTTGGACAATGCGTAGGTTGATTGAGAGAATTGAGAACAAACGCAATATAGGGCAAAAGAGCGCCCTCATTTTGTCTTAAAGGCATCTTTTAGTTTTCTGAAAGCATAGCTTAGCATTCTCTCTTACTATTTGCACCTTTTCTTTGTAATAACACTAAGTGGGGCAAAATTAACCACCTCATCGGAAGATTTATAATTTTTGCAAATAAGGTCGTGCGTCAATCATATTTGGTACTTGAGCGCCATACAGGTGCAGTACACAAACAGACAAGTGATGGAGCGGTCAAAATAATGCCTTAAACAAAATAATGCCTCAAAACCAAATTGGATGATTAACAACTTGTCAATCTCCAAGGGCACTAAACTACGAATATTCGGCTCATGTGTAAAGGCAGTATTGTTGTACGGAAGCGAAACATGGCTGGTCTCTAACACCATCACATAGAGGCTACAATCTTTCGTCAACAAATGCCTCCGCATCATCTGCAGAATATTCTGGCCAAACGCCATCAGTAACGACGCACTGTGGAGATTAGCGAATGATAAACCCATCCTATGGCAAATCAAACGCAAAAAGTGGCGATGGATAGGTCACACATTGAGAAAACCACCAGAGGTCGCGGTCGACCCAAGGCCACTTCGCGAAGGTCGATGTTGCACGAACTAGCAGAAGCCGACATCACATGGGACGGTGCAAAAACAACAACACAGAACCGTGTACGATGGAAGAGTCTTGTCGAGGCCCAACGCTCCCGAGAGGAGTGAACAAGGAAAAACAAAACCAACTTGTCAATATAACAATTAATATATAAAATACCTGGGGTGTTCAAAAACAAGTAATCCACCCCCCGTTTGTGACATCTTGAACTATCTAAGCGGTGCTGCCCTTTTTTGTAGCACTGCATGGCTCCTGTCGTGACAGGTTTAAGTAATGAACCCAAGTTTCGGGTTCTGTGGTAAAAATACGGTTCATAAACTCATTCCTGTTCTAGCAACAATGATTCAAAAACTCATGAATATTTTCCGATAATATCTACGATACGGCCACGGCCGCTGTAGTCGGGTTTGTGCGTAACTACCTCTCGGAAGTGCACAGGTTCGAATCTCCAGGCATTAAGCATCAAACGATAAAAAAGTGTTGTCTAATACCGCTCGCTTCTCTGCAGAGGCAATGTCAAACCCCCGAGTGTATTTCTGCCATGCAAAAGCTGTTCTTAATAAAAAAAAACTCATTTTTCTATTGAGTTAGAAGATCTCAGCGCTTGAACATGAGCGATCTCATAAAGTATTTGTGCAGTTTATATTGGTTTTATGAGGAATCAGGACACGTTTCTCATCCGCACTGTAGACCTGGTGTGTCCTACAACAGCTACGACCTAGATTAATGTAGCCTTTAATCGTACATCTTCCAGAACAAATTTCTTATCCAAAAACGAGACGGCCAACTTGAGTGTTGATCGTTCTCAACTAAGTCTCTACATTGGTTGAATGTACTAAGCCACTTATCAATTTTTGATTTTCCTGAGCAAGACTCCGTAAACAAATTACTTATTTTCCATCATGAACTGTACTGCTTTTCCTTGCTTAGTGAGAGACTTTGTAAGGTGATGAGCGCACTCAATTTTCTCCTTAGTTGATGGCTTCTATCTGATTTACTTGTTTATCCAGCGATATCGTAAAGATTGTTAAATCGAATAAACTCAAACGTTTAGTATAAACAGAATAAACTCGTTGCGGCAACGTCGTTGGGCGGATTAATGGATGATATTATATTTGTCGCAATACCGAATTTCGCCCAATTAAATTGAACTAAAGCTCAATTCCCAATCAAAAGCGAAAATATGAATCCCCAAATGTTTCGATTAATTCAAATTATCGAAGTCTTATTGGGTCGGCGAACAGCCAGTAGTCGGTAGCAGCCAAATCTGGCGAATGCGGTGGATGTGGGAGCAAATTAAACGTTGCACCCACTTTCAACAGAGCTTTCTCATAGTTAAATGCTCCTGCAGTATAAAGCCAACAGGTTCTTTAGGATGTAAGCTAACTCACGCAACTTCCCTTTTCGATCATTCATTATTTTTATGTTTTCTGGTGTTACCGCCTCATTTGGATATCCACGACGCAGTGTGTGCATCAACGCTGTCCCTACGAGCAGTACCAGTTTGAAATCAGCAAACCATCGTTTTATTATTGTTTCTGATGGAGCGGAGTCCCCATAACACTTTTCAAGCCATTGCTTTGCTGGAATGGTATTTTTTCCCATCAAGAAGCGGTGTACGTTTAAAACATGATTTTCTTTTTGATCCATTGTTTTGAAAATAACAAAAGTAGCGTCACTCTTAGTACAATAACTCACAAACTAATGAATAGAATATCATGAAATTGAACAGCTGCCTTTTTGAAAGCGGGGAGCCGCGGTAATAGTGCAGACACACCAAATTTAGCGAAGTTCTCAACCATCTGTGCGATCCTTCTGATAGAAAAATGTGAAACACAGATGGCGCTCCAAGGCGTTGTTCCTAAGCAACGACAGGTGGGCATTCCCACTATCTAGGACCGGTAGCGGTAGGCTAATCACCTATCCTGCCAGAAATCAAATAGATTAACGACACCAACGCAAGACAAGTCTTGTCCAGGCCCTATGCTCCCGAGAGGAGTGAACAAGGAAGAAAAACTAATTGAAAAATGTGCTAGGCCCGGGACTTTTCAGCCATGTTTTTATTGCGAAGAAGATTCGATTCCCATGGCAGCCGGTTCTATGTTACCGGAGTGACTCGGGTTTTTCCCGACCAAGGGCTGCCGCAAAATCAAAAATAAATCTATAATCTCCCATATACTGGTTTTAATTTTGACAGCGAACTTTGCTCCGACGAAATTCGATCAGTGAAATGATTCTGTTTATATCATTAAAAGTGTAGTTGTCCTGAGTCGTCAAGTAGTGCTAAGTAGAAAAAACTACATCTCTCCTTTTCAATTACTTTATTCTGCGAACTTTTTAAACTCCCCTCGTACGTACCTAACATACATATATATGTATATGTTAAACGCCACACAAATATTGTATCTAATTGTTCATTTGCATTTTGTATAATTGTATATCTACTAACAAAAGACATGACCTCATATGTCTACTCGAATTTTCATCCAAAATTTCACATTTTCAAATTTGCTTGATTTTAATATAATTTAAAACCTTCGCTAAATAGAACACGCACACCTACACACACACAGACACTCCCTAACGCAAAACGTGCAAAATTCACATAGCGAGCAATTAAAATTTGCGTTGTGGCAAAATTTGTTATTGCTCTCGGCATGATTGCCTTTGCGGAATTATTCAACGAGTATTCGTATAATTTGATTTGAAGCTTTTCGTGCATTCATTTTTGCATATTCTGCATAATTTATATAATTCATATTACGCCTTCACATTCACGCTCACGCAATGCACTGACTTGACTAGTCCAGAAGAGCACTTATTGTGCGCACATCCTTACAGTTACTTTGAGTAAGTATGCATATTAAATAGTTGAAAGGTTCTTGCCACACGATTTTCTTTTTCTTGCAGCGCTTTCAACGAAGTGTCAGATTCAGCACCAACGCCACTATCTAACTGTTGAGTGCAGTCCCTGTAGGAAAATGTAATGGTGTTAATTGCCGCCCCCTTGTTTAAGGGTTTGGAGGACGTCTCAAAAGCGGATCTCCTAGCGCTGCTTAGATTCGTCAGGAGCGCTGACATCCTACTTGATGTCTACTTTCGATATTCATAGAGGTCGGTCTCCATCTGGTATCGCTAGGGACCAAAAGGACCTAACCTAATCTAATTGCCGCCCTGGTCCAAAATATTTCTAGTACGCCCTGCATCTCTTTTCCAGTTTCTTTGGTTCCTTTTCGAACCAATTCTTCTTTAGCTTTAAGTAAATTCTGTACAGTTCGGTTTATGAAACTTTGGCAAAAAAGAAAGACAAATAGACAAATGTGGAAAGTGAAATATTAAGAAAAAATTTCGATGATGCCATATTGCGCCCATTTTTTGCTAGTGAAAATCTACCTGCTTACGTACTAGTTTACTTTTGACGAACTTTATTTCACGAATTCAAATTTTCCCTGCAGCGCTGCTTCGCTGTATGGTTGCCTAGTGGTTGCCTTGTGCCAGAGTGGCGGGCATTCATTGTCGATTGGTGCTCGAGTGAAGTGCCGCACTTGGTGAGCTTGGGCTTCCTTAAGCGCTCAGCAATCAGCTTTTCTGAATGCTTTAACGCCCATCTTAGCCTCGGAATTTCCTTAGTATCCCTTTTAAATGCTTCAAGGAGCCTATGCACAAATATATTTTTTTGACGAAATACGCTATTTTGTGTTTTTTTGTAAATAACTTAGAACTTTCCAACTAAATTTAAATGTACATATGAACATATATGAAGGAATTTATGTTATTGTAAATTGTACGTTTGAATTTAAATGCGACAGCGAAATTATAAATTATGTTGTGTGGTTTCTTATATCCTGCCCTGGCTACATGTTCGAGGCAATACTCAGTAATAGAAAATAAGTTTCATACCAAAACGAGTTAGAATTCTCACGTGAAGCCCAAGGGCTTGTGACTATTAAGCCTTGTTTCACTCTTCTGCACAATTCTAGAGAGATTGCACTGCATATACACACTCGGCAGAAGGTAATTCCGAGTAATCCATCCAACTGCCAATATGCCTAATCGAAGGCAGCTTTGTGAAAACATCACTCCAACAAATAGTTACCAGAACTGAAAGGGCTCTGGCCTTTAAGTAATTGGTGCTAGAACTCAAAGGGCTCTGGCCTTTAAGAAAGTGCTAGCTGTATTACTCGATAGATTTAAGCTCCGGGCAGTATTTCGTCAAATTTGTAGAATTTGTTCTTTGTTAGGAGTTCTACAGCGCGCAGACCAATAGAAGATGCACCACAGAGCCCTCTTGTGACATAAAGAGACAAGTTTCGTTTAAAAGAAATGAGTACAGAACTAGATCCCTTGTCAATATACAGGTAGACCGCCCTTCCATTAATACGCTGTTTGGTATCATCTCCGGTTACTGTCTAAAGGGAAAACATGGGCAACGTATGGGCTTTCTCTCAAATGACTTCTGTCCCAGCTGGTGGAATGAGTAGGAGGTGGAGAGCGTTGAACACTTCCTCTGTCACTGTCCCGCTTTTGCCGGAATACGATATCGCGGTCTAAACTCTTACATTTTTTGGATGTCTATCAGATTAGAAATCAGCAGTCATCCAAAGTATTTTATCATCTATCCGAGCGACAAAGTGGTTTCACCACATTGCAAATTAGAGTAGAAAATTGAGCCCAAGCTAGTAGTATCACAACGCGTCTACAGGCCTAAGTGAGGCCCCTCTACATTCGTATGAAGCAGTAGATGGCAACCACCGTAACTTAACCTAACCTAGGAGAACAATACACTCGGAAATGGGAGTTTTCTTTATCTTTGCACATACCATCCCATGGTTGAATATTCGCTCAGCGCTTTGAAATCTGGCGTTCACCCTCTTCCTGCGATAATAGAGTTGAGGCTGCTATTGGTTACGTTGAACAACTTTACCAGACCGCTTATTCCAAACACGTCAGACCTTAGGTGAATTAGTACAGAACGACTTGAGTTTTGTGTGAATCTGTTGCAAGTTTAAATGCCAATCCGAGAAAAGTCGTTTTGATACTCTTCACCGGAAAAACTAAAATTCTCCACTTCCAACATCCATTGTTAAGTGAAATAACTCAGAAAACTCTCGAAATTAGTGAAGTACTTCGGCATTGCCTTGGATAGGAACCTAATCTGATAGCGGAATGTGCAGAAACGATTCAGAGAGACCATCATTGCCCTATACGCGAATGAGGCTGCGGCAGGTAAAAGTCTTATTTCAAGCCCGAGCAGTAATATGCTCTATATTCTTCCACGGAGTTCCAGTCTGATTGACATTCGTAGGTCAGTCTACAGTAAAGACTAGGCTAACTGAGGTACAAAGAACAGAGTGATTGCTTTATTTTCAATGGCGACATAAGTTCTCGCTACCTCTCTTAATTATCTGTCGGTCGTGTTGTATGGAAAACTCCAGATTAGCTGTAATACAGTCCGGTCTAATGCTGCAAAAACTTTGGAAATCCAGAAATTGGGGCACGCCAAATTACTCGACGACTACCTAGCAATTTTCAGCCCGGACTCTCATTTTCTGAAACTGCTTGTTGACCTCCGAGAATGAATGGGACGCTAAGTTAGTACTGGCTCTGAACACTAACTCCACATTAATTTACACCGACGGTTCGAAAGTAAAAGAAAAGGTCAATGTCAGAAAGGGAAGCTTCCGGTTAATGAACACAAAAACCAAATTTTTCGTGAAATTTTTTTTGATAAGGAAGCAAAATGCTCGAAAAATGCATAAATAACTCCCAAGCCGACAGTCTGCTTGAAAACTGTTACGGACACTTTGAATAGAAAATTTTATTATTTTTAATTTCATAAAAAATAGATTTAAAATCGACTGACTATGTTTTGAGATAAAGTCATTTGAAATAAAAAATTAAATTATTCGCTTTTATTCAAAACACAAAAATTTTAAATTTTTCTATAACGCGAAATCTGTCCCAATTTCGCAACATTTCAATTCATACTTGGTTTTAGAGGCAAACTCTACATAAGAATTGACTGTGAATTAATGCTAGTCAGACATTTGAGTTTTGTAATTTGTAAACTTTTGCCATTTTCATATGCCATAAAGCAATTTGGTATCAAATCTCAAAGACAAAAGAGCAAGAAAAAAATCCTTGGATGTAAAAATAGGCCGAAATATTTTAGACTTATTCGTTCATCAATTGTCATTTTATTTTTGCACATTTTTGCTGTTTTCGCTCATATTTTATATACGCATGAATGTACTCCGTAGTTGCACCGACAAACTCTAACAGCAGCTAAATCTTTGTTTATTTGTTGTCCGTGGGACTTCCGTTTTATGATTATTTGTCATGCGACTAAAGTGAGAATGACTATGACTACCAAGGCTAACAAAAAGTTTACTTTGGGGTCGCCACATCTTTTACACGAATTGCCACAAGCGCAAAAGTATCGCAAAACAAATAAACATAATCCGTGCAGTGTAGGCAGAGAATTCGAGTGAGCAGAGCAGAGTAGGAAATTATACGAAGAATACACAGTGGGTGCATATTATAGCTATGTAATAGGGCGGGTCGTATTTTTTTTCGAACTCGTTTTTAGCAGATTCGGATTTTATATGAAATTCTAAGAAAAACATTCTACTATAGCGTAGTTTAGGTAAGCCAGTTTGCTTTTCTAAGACAAGACACTCGGTGGCCCTTAGGCCCATTGTGATACCTAAATTTGATTTCAATCCCCTAACTACACCACTTAACACCACTGAGATCTTTTTGAGATGGTAACTAGTCCCTACAGTGAGACACTGGCTCATGAAAGACTTGGTCGCAGATATGCGGCAAGTTTTTATTGTGGATTTGGTGGCCCAAAACAAACAACAACATGTAGCTTTTGGGTGAATTGTAAGCAGTTACTCATCTCGACTGAAATAAATCAGTGGAAATGGAGGTGGATTGGTCATACTCTTCGAAAGGATCCCACAGAAATATGTAGGCAAGCACTCGATTGGAACCCACAAGGCAGTAGAAAAAAAGGACGCCCTAAGTATACTTGTAAGAGAACTCCCAAAAAAGATCTTAAGGTTGCAGGGAAATCTTTTTACGAAGTCAAGGTCTACGCGAAGGATCGCGACTGTTGGAAGCGCTTTGTAGAGGCCCTATCTCCCGTAAGGGGGAAAGTCTTCAAAGAAATAATAGCCAAGATATTTGGTACAGCTTCTTTAAAGTGCAGAACATTCATAGAAGAGTTTTTGTACCGACTCAATTTCTTTTTCATCTCCACAACTACTACAGAAGTCATTGTGAGGTACACTCACTCTGCTGGCTAGCGTGCTAATGGCGCAGTGACCCTTTATAACACCTGTAGGGCATCTGTTGAATTCAAGCTGACATTTTGATGTTTTAAGATTCAGTTTTGGCTAGAGTGCTTTGGACAGCATGCAGTTAGTAGGCAGTGACCATCTTCTATTGGGTTCCGCGATTACCATCAAGTCAATCGCAGTGTATTGGAAGAATTCTTATGTCCTTTACCACTCGCTGGAAGTCAAGCTCAGAGCCTTTCCTTGCACACGCATCAGCTCTTTCATTTCCCTGCTCTCCAGAGTGGCCGAGGACCCAAGAAAGTGTGATGTTGTCTTTTTTGGATAAGCGAGAGCGAACTCCTGCATGCTTTAACACATCTTGAATTGATGCGCGTTGAGGCAAGTGCCTTGATCTCTGTTTGACTATCAACAAAAATGGTAAGGTTTACTGGAGGTAACACCCCAGTCCTATAATTTTTGTTGCTTTAGCGTAGCTCTACAGTCAATTTCGAGCCCCTCAATCATTAAAAGAAGCTATCTTTAAGTAATACGAAATTGATATGAGGGTTACTATCTATATATGTAACTTTTTTAAATAAAAAATAGGAGTTGGCAATTTTTTGGTATGAGGAATTTATTTTTGATACTAATTTTTTATTGAAAGAACCTCAAGGTGGCGGTACAAAGTGTTTAGTATGTAATTATACGTAATATTTATTACTTATATAATAAGATAAATTATTGTATGGAATTTCTTTCTATGCAAATCAAATTAAATCTTTTAAAAAACCAAAAAAACAGATAGAATTTAACAATACTTCAAAAATTTATTTTAAGATTTTTTTTGTAACCCTAATTTTTTTTTATCTTTATTTTTAATTAAAACCGTATTTACAATTATTTTGAATTTAGATTCCTTAGATTTTAGATCCTTTTTACCTTCAACAAATGGTGTATTTTTTTGCTTTCGATTTTCATTGCCTTGATTCCCTATCGATTTTTTTATTATATTAGTTAAAGGAAACTTCTTTTAATATTTGCGAGCTCGAAATTGATTTTGAGAGAGCTATGCTCCAAGGCCTGTGTTTTTTAGAGTCAAATGTAGAATCCAAATTTACTCGGAACAATGTCAAGAAAAATCATTCCATACGAATTTGTACACCCTACTAAACATATACATACATACGAGTAGATATTTGTTGCTAGAGCGTCATTGCTTTTCAACGACAATTTCGTGCTCTTATCAGCTTGGCGTTATTGTCGTACTTTTTATGATTACTTTCAGTTTGCGCCTACTATTTTGCCACTTTTCCTAACATCAACCTCAACACTTGGTCAAATGGAGAAATTCTTCATGGCATTATAACTTGGTTGTCTTTGGTCATTTGTGTTATTATGTAAATTGTTATTATTGCAGTTATTCTTTTTCTTGTTACTCGTGACTGGAACTACTTATTATTCCAAGAGTTATTTCAAAGTTATGCCGCGTTGCTAGGCTCATTCGTATGTCCATTCAGTACTTATAACTCCTGTGGACTGATGTAATAAATATATTGTCTTACAGATATCTTTTCTGCTGCTTCCTTTCTTTGTCCGTACCGTCAATGTAGTTGGGATAGCATTAAACAGCGAACGAATGTTGGGTGTCGGAAGTTGCGCACTCACAGCGTCTTCGGTTTCATCTTTCTTTTCCATCATTCTACGCGCTAACACTTTCTCCTCCTCCTCTTCCTCGTCTTTAGGCTAAGCCTGTCAAGATGCGCGTAATAATTTGCGTTGAAAGGTAATGGAGGTTAAATGATAAAATAGAAATGAATGAAAATAAAAATGGCGTAGCAGATCTCCTGGGTTCTGGTTGTTGGAAGGATAAGAAAAGTGACCTCAAATAATTTTATGTGCAAATGTATTCATGAACAATAAATTAATGGAAAAAGTTGTTCATCTGTATTAGTGGTTTACTGGTCATCAAATGAGATTGCTGTGAGAATAACTTAGATGTAACTTTGATTATGCTGAAATTAATAATAAATTTTTTCATTATCTTCGGACACTCATGTGGAAAAGATGTGCGTTTGCTTTATTCTTCATTGAATAAGTGATTTCACTGCGAACGTCACACAGAATCTATTATGGCCGTCCCTCGGCAGCAATTATTAATCTGTTAATGAATTTTTGAAATAAAAAAGTTTTTTCACTAACACAAGTTAACGTTCGCAGGCTACATTATTGTGTATATGTATAGAGCCAAGTACTTGTGGGGCTACTTTGCAGCACATAACAAATTTTAGATGATGCTGGATATAAAATTCCGTCAAGATGCATGCGTCATGTTAGTATACATGCTACATGTAGGAATATACTCGTACAAGGTGGCGCAAAATTAATCACCGCATTGGAAGATTTATAATTTTTCCAAATGGCGTCGTACATCAATCTTATTTGACACTTGTGAACTTGGTCAAAATAAAATAATTGTTTTTTTAAATATTTAGTAAAAAAGTTATTAAAAAAAATGGATTCTTATTTTTGCGCCACCATAAACAACATCACTCAAAATAAAGGAATGCTTACATAAATGTGCGATATACTCGTATGTATAGTTTATTGAAAATAAGGTAGTGAGTCGAAGTAAAAACTACTGCGATTTTAGCCTCATAGACAACATTTATTTTTTTCTCGAATAATTTGACTCAATAGAGTCAACAGTTTCTGAACACATACTGCTTATACATATTTAAATAATTGGCGCGTACACATTTGTTAGGTCTTTGACCGAATTCCTCCTGGTATTTATGGTGGGAGTCTTGATGTTGTTCCACAGTTTTAAGCCGACTCTGAACGGCAGATATTTTTATGAGGAACTTTTGCCTGGCAGAAATACACTCGGAGTTTGCCATTGCTTGCCGAGGGACGACCGCTATTAGAAATAAAAATAGAACAAGTTTGCTTTCATTTTGCTGTTTCATGCACGGAGATTCGAACCTACGCACTACCGAATAGTAGTGACACACCAACACATTCGGCTATGGCGACCGCAGCACGTTTTACTTCACATAATATTTTTATTTATTAATTAATTGAAAAGTAACATTAAGATTATTATTCTACAATGAAAAAAACAAAACGCCCACTAACCAAGACGTACTTCCTTCCTTCCTTAATTGGCGCGATAACCGCTTACGCGATTTTGGCCGAGCTTAACAAAGCGCGCCAGTCGTTTCTCTCTCGTGCTAACCGGCGCCAATTGGACACACCAAGTGAAGCCAAGTCCTTCTCCACCTGATCTTTCCAACGCAGAGGAGGCCTTCCTCTTCCTCTGCTACCACCAGCTGGTACCGCATCGAATACTTTCAAAGCCGGAGCGTTTGAATCCATTCGGACGACATGACCCTGCCAAGGAAGCCGCTGGATCTTTATTCGCTGCGCTATGTCTATGTCGTCGTAAAGCTCATACAGCTCATCGTTCCATCGCCTGCGATATTCGCCATTGCCAACGTGCAAAGGTCCAAAAACCTTACGCAGAATCTTTCTCTCGAACACTCCAAGCGTCGCTTCATCGGATGTTGTCATCGTCCAAGCTTCTGCGCCATAAGTTAGGACGGGCATGATGAGAGTATTGTAGAGTGTTAGTTTTGTTCGTCGAGAGAGGTCTTTACTGCTCAGTTGCCTACTTAGTCCAAAGTAGCACTTGTTGGCAAGAGAGATTCTACGTTGGATTTCAAGGCTGGCATTGTTATCGGTGTTAATGCTGGTTCCTAAATAAACGAAGTCTTTTACAACCTCGAAATTATAACTGTCTACAGTGACGTGGGTGCCGATACGCGAGTGCGCCGACTGTTTGTTTGAAGACAGGAGGTACTTCGTTTTGTCCTCGTTCACCACCAAACCCATTCGCTTTGTCTCTTTATCCAGTTTGGAGAAGGCAGAACTAACAGCGCGGTTGTTAAGGCCGATGATATCAATATCATCGGCATACGCCAACAATTGTACGCTCTTACAAAATATTGTGCCTGAGCGATTAAGTTCTGCGGCTCGTACGATGCTCTCCAACATCAGGTTAAAGAAGTCACACGACAGCGAGTCACCCTGTCTGAAACCTCGTTTGGTATCAAACGGCTCGGAGAGGTCCTTCCCAATTCTGACGGCGCTGCTGGTGTTGAGCAACGTCATCTTACATAGCCGTATTAGTTTTGCGGGGATACCAAATTCAGACATAGCGGCATACAGGTAACTCCTTTCCGTACTGTCGAATGCAGCTTTGAAGTCGACGAAAAGATGGTGTGTGTCGATTCTCCTTTCATGGGTCTTTTCCAAGATTTGGCGTATTGTGAATATTTGGTCGATGGTAGACTTTCCAGGTCTGAAGCCACACTGATAAGGTCCAATCAGCTGGTTGACGGTGGGCTTCAGCCTTTCACACAATACGCTCGCTAGAACCTTATAGGCGATATTTAGAAGACTAATCCCGCGGTAATTGGCACAAATTGCAGGATCGCCCTTCTTATGGATTGGGCAGAGCATACTTAAATTCCAATCGGCAGGCATGCTTTCATCCGACCATATTTTGCATAGGAGCTGATGCATGCACCTTACCAGCTCTTCGCCGCCATGTTTGAATAGCTCAGCCGGCAGTCCGTCGGCGCCCGCGGCTTTGTTGTTCTTTAGCCGCGTTATCGCTATTCTCACCTCGTCATGGTCGGGTAACGGAACGACAATTCCGTCGTCAACGATTGGGGTATCGGGATCTTCACATTCTCTATGACATGCGCAGCTGTCACCGTTTAACAGGTTCGAGAAGTGTTTTCCTTCCATAATTTAAGATTGCTCTGTACGTCAGTCACCAGATCGCCGTCTTTGTTCTTACAGGACAACGCCCCGGTCTTAAAACCTTCTGTAAGCCGCCGAACTTTCTGGTAGAATTTTCGGGCGTTGTTCCTATTGGCCAGCATCTCAAGCTCCTCGCACTCACGTATTTCGGCCTCTCGTTTCTTCTGTCGGATAATACGTCTCTCTTCCTTTTTCAGCTCTCTGTAGCGATCCCACATGGCTCGCGTTGCGCCCGATCGCAGCGTGGCTCTATAGGCGGCATCTTTTCTTTCGGCGGCAGCATGACATTCCTCGTCGTACCAATTGTTTTTTCGGGCTCGCCGGAATCCGATTTCTTCTTCGGCGGCGGTACGTAGGGAACGAGAAATGTTGCTCCATTGCTCGCGCATGCCGGTGTGTTGGGCAGTGCTCTCCGAGAGCAGGAGTGAGAGTCGAGTGGCGAATCTTCTGGCTGTCTGTTGTGATTGCAGCTTCTCGATGTCGAACATTCTTTGCGTAGGTAGATGTACGTTTTTTGCTGCACAGAGGCGTGTGCGCAGTTTGGCTGCAACAAGGTAATGATCCGAGTCGATGTTGGCTCCTCGGATCGTATGTACATCTAATACACTAGAAGCGTGTCTTCCATCTATCACAACATGATCGATCTGGTTTCGCGTTTTTCGATCAGGAGACAGCCAGGTAGCTTGGTGTATCTTTTTATGCTGGAATCTGGTGCTGCAGACTACCATGTTTCGGGCCCCGGCGAAGTCGATCAGCCTCTGTCCGTTACCGGATGTTTCGTTGTGCAGGCTGAATTTTCCGACTGTGGGACCAAAAATTCCCTCCTTGCCCACCCTGGCGTTGAAGTCGCCAAGCACGATTTTAATGTCGTGGCGGGGGCAGCGCTCATAGGAACGTTCCAAGCGCTCATAGAAAGAATCCTTGGTCGCATCGTCCTTCTCTTCCGTCGGGGCGTGGGCGCAAATTAGCGAGATGTTAAAAAATCGCGCTTTGATGCGGATTATTGCGAGACGCTCGTCCACCGGAGTGAACGACAGTACTTGGCGACGAAGTCTCTCTCCCACAACAAATCCGACACCGAATTTGCGCTCCTTTACATGGCAGCTGTAGTAGACGTCGCAAGGTCCTATGTTTTTCTTACCTTGCCCCGTCCATCGCATCTCTTGGATGGCAGTGATGTCAGCCTTTACTCTCACGAGGACATCAACCAGCCGGGCAGAGGCACCTTCCCCATTAAGGGACCGGACATTCCAGGTGCATGCCCTCAAATCGTATTCCTTATTTCGTTTGCAGGGGTCGTCATCAGTGTTGGAAGTTCTCATCCGAGGCTTTGTTGCTGTTTTCATTGGGGGGGCTTTTTAAGTGGCGGGTCCCAAACCCAGCGCACAACCAGCTATGCTGGGATGCTTCGCCTTCTCACTTTAGCTCACTCCCGGACGGGTGTTCGGAAGCTAACCAGAGGATACGTGGGCTAATCCCGGACGTTGTGAGCTGCTTGGACCATATGTAGAAGAATCGTCCTGGCCACTCCCAAGTGAATGGCGATCAGTAACTTTCCCCACTTGCGTGGACTTCTACACATGGAACCATCCTCCCCAAGACGTACTACTCTTCACATAATATATTGAATAATTTTCCTCTTAGAATATTCGCATGTAGATCAAGGAGAAGAAGATTAATTCGGATTAAAAAGTGTTGAAATTTTAATGAAAATTTGTAGACATTTCTTTTCATTTGCACAGAGTTTGTGGTTATAAGGTTTGAGTGGGAGTATTATTTATAAAAAATTAATGTAAATTAAAAAACAAAAGAAAAGTAGTGAGAATTGGTAAAAATATTTTGCTTCCACAGTTTTGCGGGCTGTATTTACTTTATGTAAGAAAAAAGGAATATATTTGAACTGTGTGCATTCTTCGTTTTTGTTTTAAGAACTTCTTTTTGTGTGACAATAAAGAACCTTTCTTGTTTTTTTAGGAAACTTAAAAAATTCGTCAAACTCCTGCCTAATGTACTTAAATTATTTGACCGCAGCAGAAATTTTAAAATTTTGATATGTTTGTTTGTTTTTGCTCGTAATATTCTCTAATACTTGAAAAAACTAAATACAAAAAAGATTAAGGTGTAGTTAACATATTCAAACATTTCCATGTGTGGGACAGCTTATCTCAATCCCACGCGTACCGTGTTGAAAATTTTAAACTGCATTTTTGGAGTCGAAACTTTAACTGTATTTATATAAGTGCAATATATTTAAAATTATATTCTGCATGGATATACTTATAGACTTTTATTGATATATATATATATATAGGTTTTTTAATAAATAAATTTCGGATGAGTTTTTTTTTTTAATTTTTAACTTTCTTAATAATGCGCCGCTTACTTAGCGTACTCAATTCAACAGTCGAAATAAATTTTTTTTTCTTCACTATACATAAACAACTTTGCATTGCTTCACTATTTCTAGAAGGATCCCCTGCTTCTGCTGTTCTCTCTTTTTCTTTTAAATTAGAAGGCAAAATCGCCACACATGCGCTGCCATGGTGCCCAGCACTGATTCATAAGAGGCATAAACAACTGGGTAAACATATTTTACCAAATGAGGAAATTAAACCCGATAAAATAGGACAAATACTAAAATTTATTGAGGAAGTTGGACTCAGAGAAACACAATAGATCTTTCAGGTCGCAGTTCTAAACTCCCTCAAAATAATAAATAAGAACAATGACAAAAAAAAAAAAGAATTGCAGGTGCATGGGTCCAGCCGTGCGTCTTTCAAAAAATAAAAACTGCTTCGAATAAAAGCTCTGCGCTCGCCATTTTCTTATATACTATGTACTTTGAAAAAAAAAATTAAAAAAGTAGTAATAGTAATAACAAAAAAATAAATAAAAATAACAATAACGGCGATCACCGGTGACCTCACGGCGCTACAAAAAAAACTTAGTGCCGGTCACCGGTGACCCCCATGGCATTCAATAGTACATATCATGGCACAAATAAAAGACGTTTTCAGAGTTTTAAATTATTTTATTGCGTTACCGGGATTTTTTTTTTAAATGCTTATTTTTCCCGCCAATATAAATTAAATTAAACCCCACAAACTATTGATGCAGGGGAAAAGTGTTTAAAAAGTGATGTGAGAGCTATTATTATTTCTGTCGATTGTCGTATTAGTGGTGCGTTAAGCGTAGGCTACTTTTTTAAAAAATCAAGAAAATGTAAACAAAAAAATTTCAAAATTTTACCATCCATTTTTTTTTTATTTATTTTTAGTACTCATCAGTAATATCAAAGAGTAAAAACAGTATTTTTTTAATTTATTCAACATTTAAAAAGTTATTAGGTATCCTAACAACCGCAGAGCTCTTCATACTGATTACAAGAGCCAATAAAAAAATTCAGTCAGCGACGAATTTATAATTTAAGTTCAGACAAAAATAGGCCTTCATTTAGTTTGAATGATGCTATATTTGACTTGCCGTATAGGGAGTGTTAGAATGCAACTCTGTACATTACCAAATGTCAAAATTCTGAATGTAGCATCAATAAAAATTACTTACTCGCCCTTTCTTCTTCCAAGGGTACACAAAAAATAAGTTGAATTACGGAGTTATAACGAAACGTGCGTGTGTTTCGTACTTGGAAGAGTTACACAGATTGTTATTATTGGTTTCGTAGTGTCTGGTCCAAATGTCTGGTTAGTGCCTTCTTCAGCGATAGCCTTTGCCTTTGGGTAGATATAACTAAATTTGTTTCGTAAAAGTAGAACCGGCTGTCATGGGAACATAACTAATTTGCCTTAGTCCACTTAAGGCCTCGTGCTACGATCTACAGGTTTATAGTTTAACTTTTTATCATTAAGCACTTACAGCAGATTGAAGAAATTGTGACATTTTGCTATCGAAATAAAATAATTAACTGTGCAAGGTAAAAATTGTTTAACGCTGCTTCGTGATTTAATGTTAGTTTCTCTCTGTACGCCACCAGAGTTAGTCACGAGTCTCTAATAGCTGTTACAGAGTAGTTTATATTATTCTGATCTGTTTACCACACGTTTACGCGTAACACTTGGGCCCGAGTTTCGTCGAGCGCAATGTCACAGATTGGTATCGCATGCGCGACTTTTCTCGATGATTTCCCCGATTTGATCAACAATTTCGAAGATTAGCGTGCCACAAAACGAATCGTTGCGGTGATCGCATCATCCTACTTTTCACCTTGGTCGAAGTGGCACCGAAGAATGTATACAATTTTCTCTCTTGTTACCTTTATTTTGGAGCACTGTATTGCACAACTGGCTTCGCCTAACTAAAAAACTGTCAAAGAATTCTTTTTGAAGCGCAATGCTTGAGCCTTAAATTTTCGTTTAGTACGACCCGATCCCATGTATACTCGTATGTCCTGAGCTCTATGGCTTCCTAAAGATAAATATATCCAGCGGAAAACATTCAGCGCGTTTTTCTTCACATAATTTGTCATTAACCGATATTTTATAAGCAAATAAGACATTTCACTATTACCAGTACTTGATACTTGCATAACATCCATCGCTTCTGATAGTCAAGGCCAAAGTTAGCGTGAATTAGTTGCTTTTCTAGCTATCGCTTGACTAAGGACGTTAATGATGAAGCTTGTGGCGTCTGGTACGGCATGTCACATGCACCACACATTAATTAAATGTGGTGAATTTGCGTCTAATTAATTTATGCGCTTCCCTTTCCCGTTAGCACGAGTACATGCCGTAATTATTAGCAGTGGAAGGAGCAGGCACATAACCAGTCGACAGCTGAAGAAGGGGAATGGCATAGAGAGGATGGCACATTTGTTGATGGAGCAAATGGTTTGTTAATTTTGTTCGTGCTCACGGCTCAGCACTTATAAATAGAGCAAGCAAGCACTGCTATATATAGACATAGTAGTCTTTTAGATAAGCTGGGTATAAGTAAGCTTACTGTGCACTTCACTGCGCTACCTCCTCTGAACAGTCTAATATTATGACATCGTCAGGTAACTGGGAAGAGTTTATCTGCACATAATGACAGAAAGCAGTATAAATCTTCTCATTTTATGGTTGCTTTTTCGAACAAACAAACAAATATACATACCTATATTTGTGTAGTGTTGATTGTGCAAGTTAGAGTACATAGTCGTGCATATACGAGTATATGTAGTTAATATACTGCTGAGTAGGGCATACACTGGGCAGCATAATTGGAGGCAAGGCGGGGGTTTTTTTTTTTTAATATTTACAATGTTTTTCGAGTTGAAAACTTTTTTTCTTTAAATAAATGAAAGTGTCTAACTTTATACAAAATTAACAAAAAATCATAAAAATTTTGTCTAAATTTTAAACTTTTTGATCTGAGTTTTTAGGAAATGTCTGGGTATGGAGAAACATGGCTCATGAAGTTTTAGCAAATAGAGTGCAAATTTTGAGCGGCTAAAAAATCGGACTGATTTTTAATAATTTGTTTTTTCTGACAGCTTGTGCAGTTTTTTATATAGCAAATACAATTTATAAAAACAGATGTTAATATTTTATTTATTTTTATTTTTTTGTTTTTTTTTCCCAAGGATCTGTTGCATTTCTTTCCGCAAAAAATTCATTTATATATGAAATGAAGGTAATTGATTAGTTGATTTGTTTTCAAAAACCTTTTAAACTCAATTTTATAAGGAATTAAGCTGAATTTTTGTTATAAGTTCCCATGAATTCTTACGACCAACCGCGTGCAAAATGAAAAAGACAACCGACTTCAGTTAAAGAATTTATTCAAGTGATTGATTAGTTCTAGCATTTATTATGTCAAGTCGTTATAAAGGTCAAAAAGGAGAAAATGGCAGAAGAGAGAGAATTAAAGATGGGTTTGGATTATAGAGTTGCCAAATACACACAATTTTGTTAACTAGTCTCCTAGAAACTTTATATTTCTAAAAATTCGGCAATTTCGGGAAATTTTCATCAAAATTTCAAACTTTTTATATATAAAAGAGTTTTTAGAAAAATTTCGGGTATGCAGTTTTATAGACCAGGTAGAAGAAGTGACCTCGGTAGTCTAGCGAAAGTGCACTAGAGTGCCATCTCAGAGGTTGTGGGTTCGAACCATATGTCAAGTACTGTCCTCGCACGTTTTCCAAACCTACCTCCTAGTTTCTAAAAAAAACAGAAAAAATCATTCCTCACCCCAAAAACATTATCTAATCCTTACTCTCGCACAAAAGTCAGCGCATTACTTGCATGGTGGCTGCTAAAACAAGCAAACACAAAAAAAAAAAACAAAGAAAACGGCGCAGTTACACATTGCATCAGTGGCGCCAGCAAGAGGAAGCGGGCAATCGCGGTAATAGCGCAGACACACCAAAATTTAGCGAAGTCCTCAATCATCTGTGTGATCATTCTGACAGAAATATGTGAAACACAGATGGCGCTCTAAACAGTTAGAAGGCGTTATTCCCAAGTAACGACAGGTGGGCACTCCTACTAATTAGGACTGATAGCGGATGTGTAATCACCTACCCTGCCAGAAAGCAAAAATAGATTAACGAAACCAACGCAAGACTGAGTCTTGTTGAGGTCATATACTCCCGAGTGAGCAAGGAAAAAAAAACAGAAGTGTTAGTTTCAAGTGGTTCATGCATGGCGTTAATTTTTGACAATTTTTCCGGCTGACGGTGTTGCGTGTTTTCTTCCATATAAAAAAATGTTGAGTAGGCGTTAAATGGAGAAAATGCACAAGAACGGGACCAAAAAAAAATTGTGAAAAATCACACTGAAACTTGCACTTAACAATATGTGGTGTATACTTTCTTTTGACGTTGACTGTAGGTATGCATTTAGTTGCTAATTTTCCATTTCTGTTTCCAAGTCGCGTGTGACGTTTTGTCTCGAAAATCGTTCATTTCCCCCATCACTTGCTTTTTTAGTTTTTTGCTTCTCGCTCATTTGTTTTTTCTTTAGTTTGTTGCCTGCCTGCTAGTGCCCATCTGCTCACTATCTGTTTGTGCCTACTGGCGTGCTGGTCGTCGTTTGCCTGGCTGCTAACTTGCCAGCTGTTTATGCTGAAGTAAGAGGCACTTTTTGACAACCGGATGTTACTGCCAGTTCATATGCAAGTCTGAAACTTTGTATCAGCGTGTAGGAGTAAAAACATGCATTCATACTTCTCTGCTTTGCTTAGGTGTACATTTTGAATTCTTTATAATACGGCTTTGTTTGTAATAGCGGTTTTGCATGCCCTTCCCTCACTCGATAACTATCGTTTTCAAGTGCCTCTGACATGTTTTCCCTATTTATATTACATTATGTGTGCCACAATTTTAATTATCTCCCGCGTACTTGTATCTGTAAGCTGGTTTCCTCACTTACTTACTTTCTGGTCATAACCATTGTTATTGCTGTGACATGTCAAGTGTGTTATGTGTGAGCAAGATAAGCAAAATAATTATCTAGATTAGCTGAGTGCGAAACTTCGTGCAGTTTCTTTTTTCTTCTTCTTGTTTTTCGGTTGCATGATGTGTCAGTTTTTGGCGTTTCGGTATAATTTACATTACAATGTTGTGGTGTAAGCGCGAACAACGAATGGAAATATGTGAGAGTTCAGCTAATGTGAATTTCTTGTTGAATGTTGCTCATACGCAGCGTACGGTCGGTATTGCAATGTTGTTCATGTGGCACATATGATCGTACTAGCTGTTACCTAAGGGTCTGCGTTCTAAATGTTAATTCTGTTAGTGTAGCACATGGAAGCTAAAAATGTTTTTGTATTAGAACGGTTCTTCCCATATTACTAAACAACATGAATTCATTTCTTACTTGTTTACATTTTAGCGTAACGAAGTGAAACTTTAGGAAATTATTTTTAATTATTATCGACATGTTGAGTCAGTGGTTGCAAATTTAAGAACGATTAACGCCATAACTGGTTCCATTGAATGCCCCACTATACCTGATGAAAGGCAAGAGTTCGAGTCAACATTTTCTCTTTTAAATGTTCCTGCTTCAGTGAGATAACGCCGTGCTATTGCAGATTTTTTAGTTAAAAATGCGTCAAATTATTCGCTTTCACGCTGTACACAGAAATTGGGACCTTCTTAGTCCAAACTTGGCCAACGACGCTCGCAAGATCATATTAACTCAAGAAATGAATCTTCTTAATCATTTAAATCATCGCAACCTCTTCGATTGGGCTCTACAAAAATTATGAAAAATTATTTATATTATGTCGTTATTGAGGATACAATAGAGATGCAATGTATAAATGTGTGTGCACAAATTAGGATAAAGATATTCTAAACAAGTATTCAAGAACAAGCAAAACCCTTTATGGGGCAATAAAAAATGCAATTACCGATGCACGCAAACAATTTTGTTCATTCGTAATTCAAGTCGTTCATTCGTCCATTCAACGTAAATACCTATGCAAGGAAGAATAAAAAGTGTAGCATACCTTAAGGAGAACTGTGGGATTATTTGCTTTTGAGTTCCTGTATATATTTACGTAATTTTTATGCACATTGTGTCTGAGAAGGTCACTATTGAAATTTGTGAGGTTTTTTTTAGAATATTTTAGCCCTTTACCGCCCATACAAATACTTAATTTTTGAAGTTTTCCTAAAAAGGGTCAAAGCGATCCTATTTGGGCAGAGCTAATGGGCAACATTAGCGACCGATTCTGCACAAAAGAGGCATCGTATGGAATTTCATCAGACATCTTGAGGATCTGGACTTCGTCGATGACATCTGCCTTCTCCCTCAAAAGCTTGCTGACATGCAAACGAAAGCGGGTAGACTGGTCATGCTGGTACGCACCTTCGCCAAAACGAAGGCTATGAGAGTCAACCACAAGAAAACAAGACAAAAATGGTTGACGGGTGCTCTGTGCAATTTGTCGAAAGCTTCTGCTACCTCGACTAGACTATCACGACAGACGGTGGAACAGATGAAGATGTCAACTACAGGCTAAAAAAGCGGACGGTGGCGTTCGGGCTAATGCATACAGTGTAGGCGAGTTCGTAAATCGCCAGGTGCTCTAAACTGCGAATATTGAGCTTATGTGTGAAGTCAGTTTTTTTTGTACGGAAGTGAAACGTGGCTGCTCTCTAACACCATCACACAGAGGCTACAATCTTTCGTTAACAAATGCCTCCGCATCATTTATAGAATATTCTGGCCGAACTCTATTAGCAACGATGCGCTGTGGAGGTCAATGAATGAGTAAACCATCTAATGGTAAATCAAATGCAGAAAGTGGCAATGGAGAGGTCACACGCTTAGAAAACCACTAGATAACAACATGAGAACGGCACCCGACTGGAACCCGTAAGGGAGCAGAGGTCGCGGTTGGTCAAGGAATACTTAAAGAAGGTCGCTGTTGCGCGAACTAGCAGATGGCGATTTGACATGGGACGGTGTATGAACAACAGCCCAGAACCCTGTACGATGGAAGAGTCTTGCCGAAGTCCTATGAACAAGGACAATCATATGGATTACAATATTATGCAAAGGTATTCTTCTCAACATGTGTAAACTACAAGGTGGCGCAAAATTAATCATCCATTTTTTTAGTTGAAAAAGTTTTTGCTAAAAAAATTTATTTTGAGGGTTAAACATCTTTATTTAAACCCTAATGCGCTCCATTGCTTTCTGTATTTTGCAGCTGTTTATTTCAGAAGCATCAAAAATGATTGGCATACGACGCCATTTGCCAAAAATATAAATCTTTGGGTAAGGTGATTAATTTTGCACTTAATTCGCACTTTGCAGCTATTCCGCACAGATAAATATATAATATATTTAATTGGCGCTTACACCCTTTTTGGGTGTTTGGTCGAGCTCCTCCTCCTATTTGTGGTGTGCGTCTTGATGTTGTTCCACAAAATGAAGGGGACCTACAGTTTCAAGCCGACTCCGAACGGCAGATATTTTTATGAGGAGCTTTTTCATGGCAGAAATACACTTGGAGGTTTGCCATTGCCTCCCGAGGGGTGACCGCTATTAGAAAAATGTTTTTCTTAATTTTGGTGTTTGACCGAGATTCGAACCTACGTTCTCTCTGTGAATTGCGAATGGTAGTCACGCACCGACCCATTCGGAGACGGCGGCCGCAGATAAATAGGTAAAATAAAAATTTAAACCATTTTTTCCGCTTCGTTGGAGGCCATTCTGGTACATAATTTCCAAATTATTTAAGCTTTTAAAATTTCACCTGAGGCTTTACTATCTGGCCCTTTCATCTTAAATTGACTTCATTCCGCTCTCAGGCAATAATTATAAATTCTTCCGTAGCTCATTTCGGACTAAAAATTCAGTTTTAACCCTTTGCGATAGGCAAATTTCAAGCTCAAATTGAAGTTTAAGCAACCATTGGTTTTTGTTCTAATACATCGACGCAATCCTTTAATTTACATTCTGGAGGTTGCAGATAATACCACGAGAGTTGATAATCATTTAATAGTGAGTCAGCAGCTTTATTTACGTACACGCATACATACATAAACCTGGGCTCAAAAATTCTTTATTGCAACACTTCTTTAAAGTAGAAACTTTTTGCCAACTTTGTGTTTCACAACCTAACGGAGCGTGCTTGTTCAAACTAATAAATTTTATATTGAAGTTTATTTTTTTTTGTGTGCACCCAGCCTTCAACACAGCTTCTCCCCCACAAATATGTCAGTTTAAATCCGTGCACAAATCCCTTGAAATATGCAATGAACTGTCAAAAGCTGGCTTCTAGTGCAAGCGCTGCCGCTAAAAACATACCCATACTCAAGCACAGCGAAAAAATAACTACGAAAATTTGCATATTGCAAAATGCGAATTATTTCCTGCAGCTGCCTCCGCCTTGGCGCCAAAATACATTATATTATTTTATCTACATATAAGTCAAAGCTATGTATGTGTGTGTGTATTCACTTTGAAGCGAGGTGTTTTAGCCGACAGCAGCCTGTACAACCTTGACAGATGGGCATAAATATTGTATAGCATATTTTTAAGCGCCTAACAGCCCACGGCGCAACTAATAGATTCTTGTCGTCAGCGGCTATGGCAGCGGCTGTTATGTAAAATATGCAGTGAAAGGTGAAAGAGTGGCACGTGCGGCTGTTACACTGCGGCATATGACTATGTAGAACTACATATATAATATATGTATACAAGTATATGTATGTATATATATAAATAGAAATTTGTATAAAATTGTTAAGGTGATTTGCAGTTGTTGCAAATTTTGATAAATCTTTTGCCTTTGTCATTTTGCCGTGGAAAATGTGTAGCAGCGGGTCGGCAAAAAATATTCATTTGTAGAGATGTAAATGCGCCAAAAGATAGCGGACGTGAATTGCATAAATATTTTTTATTGTACGTACAAATTAATAATGAAATTGAATGCCGCTGTAGAGCTTTTGTGATTTGTTTTCTTCGATTTTACATTTCGCCCTTAAATAAGTGGAAGTGTTGTTGTTTTTTTTTTTGTTTTTTATATAGTCTATGGCGTAATTTTGCATGCATCCGCCTGCGATTTTTCTGCTCGAAGAAGCATGAATTTCCGCTGGTTCCTTGGCAAAAGTAGATATGCAAATAGTGCAAGGAAGTGAGCTTTGCATTGGTTGCGCACATTTTTCAAAAGCAAATATGCAATTTAGAGGGAGAAGAACTTTTTTACGTTAACGCATGAATTCGATATGATGGAGCAGCTCATGGTGAGTACTGAAGGAGCTATAAATTTATGCATACATATTCGCCAATATACTTTCTTTTCCATTCAACATTACTATTGCGTCACAGCCGCTTAAAAGTTGCTAGCATGTCAGCGTTGCCATTTTCATTATTACTGACACTTTCTCCATTCTGATATTAATGCCATCGTCAATCCGTATTTAAAAAAAAGAAAAGAAAAATTTCAACGTTTCAGCGTTTCATCGTTTATTCGCGCACAACACACACAGAAACCCTTCATTGCAGCCAGCATTGACTAGCGCTATTGCTTTACGCTTGCTTTCTCACTACTCGTCACATTACTATTGTTGGTGCCATAAATCCCATGTCAACATTTAGTGAAATGCGCATTTTACTGACAGTCTCCCGTTAGCCTCCACTCTCATCTCCTTCATACTCTCACCATCTCTAAGCTCTTATCGCTGATCACTCTTTGTTCGCTTACCATTTACCGGAGCGTATACGTAACTCAGCTTCGAGAAGGCAGCCACACAAAAGCGCGCATCAGCCTTGAGAGCTGTAATTCCGATTGTCATTAGTGTGCATATATATGTATAGGTACATACATACATCCATACATTTTATACATACATACAATTGATTCGACAGTAAGTCGTATGAAAAGACGTGCTGCTCTTTTAGTGATTGAGAAGTCTGTGGGCGGTTAAGGAAAACAGTTGGAAAGTAAGTAAAAATACGAAATACGTTGACAGACAAGCGGAGATGATCATATCAACGCCGTAGCATATCAAATTTAATGGCGCATAATGCTTTGATATGCTCTTTGTTGGTATTGTTGTATTTTGGCTGTTCACTCCAAACAGAGGGTGTGAATTTATGCATAACTGCTTTTTATTTTTTTGTTATTTTTGTATGTAAACAAGTTTTATGGGTGTTTGATGGCGATTTTCACAGCTGACTTGCTTTTATGGGTTTGTACGTGTGTAAAAGGGAAGAACATGATATATTAAATGTAAAAGTAAAATGACTTGGTGTATTTCTTTTGCGAAGGGAGGCCAAAGAATTCCCGGTTTGGTGGGGTTGGAGATGGGAGGTAAGCCAATGAAAAATAAAGTATATTTGCTTATTAATCTACGAAGCGACGTTTCGTTAGTAGAGGCGTATATTTATACTAGGTTAGGTTGGGTTTTTGTTGCAGTCGGTGCCACTGTGTAACACGCGAACCTTAATATTTATTCTTCATGGAACCATTTAGACGCTCTTATGAAGCATAGGATAGGTTTTATCCCCACACAGAATAGTTGCTTAGGAGAGTCCAAGGAGTATTTTCCTAATAACTCTGCTCTACTTTTAGCTAAGGCTGGACAATTGCAGTGGAAGTATTCTACTATTTCTTCCTCTTCCTTGTCTCCACAACTTCTGTAGTATTCATGAGAAAATACACCTAATCTGCTCAGGAAGATGCGGGTTTAAAAGACAAACAAATCACAGGAATTGCTGGAGTATCATTAAAGACCGTTTTAAGCATGCTTCACTGTTATCTCTATAAAATCTGACCGTACAGTTTTAGACAAATAAATGAATATATCTGGTCATTTCAAGATAGTTACGAAGATTGCTCATACCATTTCACAACCAACTGTGCCTGGGTGTTCGCGCGTATTCTTGTAGAGAGAACAGAAACACATTTATGAACCACAAGTTTAAGTTTAAACAACAATCCATGCAGTGAAACAAAAGTGTATCATCGCCCAAGAACTTTAATTTTTGAAATTTCCAAAACATCTTAAGAGTAGCGATGTTGAAGGTTAATACTACTTAGAGCTTAATTACTGCCACATTCAACTTTCTACACGAAACTTCCGCTAACGGGCTAATCTTGATCGTGCTCGCCGGGGGTCTAGGCAAGACACTCTTTAACTACAGGTGCCAGCGCGGAAAAACTCAACAAGTTACGTGGATGTCTGTTGATCCAACTCGAAACATGAAATTAAATGTATTCTATTACGATAAACGCAGCGCACGCCTGCTGTAATTTATACAAAACTGCAAAATATAAAAGTTTTTAGTATTTCAATAGCCTAGAATTTCACATTTCAAATTGCACTTTGCACTTCCTAGCAGGAGTGCGGAAGAAAAACTTTTAAGGTAACTTACAATCTTAGTGATTAGTGAATAGTTGATAAAATACCAGTAAAGATTTCTAACCTCTGATGAAATCCAAATTCCCGTAGGGTGCTGCTCCAGGGAAAATTTATTTTCTTTTCAAAAAAGATTAGCTGTCCGAACCAAACCGTATTGAGGCAATAAAGTGACAGAAGCAAAAAGAAATGAACAAAATTTTTTAAAGTTCGGCATGAATTTCTTAACAGAAATAATATATGAATAGAAATGAGCACTGCTCTTATATCTGTGTGTGTATGTGTATATTAGGCCGGGTCGATTTGTGGGGAGGCAAAAAAATCGCGCATTGTTCTGTGAAAATCATATTCTAGGGATCAAAATAAGAAACTTTGCCGAAGGAACCATACCTCTAAAACGAATTCTGATGTCCCCCAATTTGGGTCGAACTTTTAGTGTCTTTTGTGGGGAGGCAAAAAAATCGCCCATTGCTCTGTGAAAATCATATTCTAGGGATCAAAATAAGAAACTTTGCCGAAGGAACCATACCTCTAAAACGAATTCTGATGTCCCCCAATTTGGGTCGAACTTTTTAGTTTATTTTCTCATGTAAAGGCCAAAAATGGTGATATTTTAAAATGATTGTATGAGGAACCCCCTAGGGGAGTTCCAGGGGGTGTGCCACTGGCATGGGTAGATCGGCCGTCCAAAGTTAGTGGGGGTCGGTCATACATTTGGACTCGATTGGAGCACTCTAAACGGGTCAAAGTGAGATTTTTCAAATTGGGGGACATCAGAATTCGTTTTAGAGGTATGGTTCCTTCGGCAAAGTTTCTTATTTTGATCCCTAGAATACGATTTTCACAGAGCAATGAGCGATTTTTAAATCGACCCGCCCTAGTGTATATGTGTGACTGTAAGCAGAGAGTAAACTCACATAACTGGCCTACTAGCTAACTATTGTTGTGGAAAGCTCTGCGGTGTTAGTTGGCAAAAATGTTGGAAAGAAATAGGAAAGAAAAGAAAAGAAGAAGCACACGCACTTACTCCAATTGGAATATACGCAAAGGGAAGCACGGAAAGCAACGTAACTAGGTAAGGAAAAGGAAATGTAAATTTGCTTGTCATCACTGCTGCGCTTAGGGGTCGCCTGACTACCCGCTGTTCCATTCAGTTTCACAGACGTGCTTACCAACGTCGGCGCGTATAAAATCCACAAGAAATAAAATAATAATCTGATGGCATGAATTGAGGCCCAAATTAAATTAGAATGACTTGGTATTGAGGTCGTTAGATGCCGGAGTAACGGTGGCAATGGCGATAACTATGAAGAGTAGATGAAAATGTCGATAAAGTTGAGTGAAATTGCTGAGATGCTGTGGAATTTGTTGGCGATACCACAAATATGACATGGCCCTGTGAGATAATGAAAGAAAATTGCGCAAATAGAATTGCTTTTAGGATAAAATGACGTGACAACAATTTTATGAATTGCAAGTAACCGGAAGGGACTAGTAGAATTTGTGCGCTGAATTCAAATCAATTACGTGAATATTTTTGCAGAGAAAATTTTAACTAAAAATAATAAGAAAACTCTACCAATGGTCGACAATTTCCAGCTCGCTAGATATTTGCAGTGAATTTTTATAATTTTTATATACGCGATGTGGCTATCAAATAGCGAAATTTAGGCTACTTCAGAAAAAGCGCGCGTTTACCAAACGCAAGCGACCAGCGCGAAGGCGCAGTGCCTTCTTCAATTGTAATACTTGTCGCTTCTGTAAACAAATTAGTATAGCCGATTTGGATGCAGTCAGAAAATTTTGAGTCTAAAAATAGTGACGAGAGTAATGATTCACTGATGATATCTTGGAGACAGTAAAGAGAAAACTTTTCTGTGTAAAAGGGAAAAATTAACCGAGTTGTGGAAAAGCAATTAATGTCGCTCTCCGTCAAGCCAACCAAAAACAGCAGCAGACAACTTAACATTAGTTGTACAATATTTGTAGGAGTAGCACTACCAGTAATAAAAAAGTGCGGTGGAGAGATAGCAGATCGCAAAGCAGCGGTAACAGCACAAGAGCATCGCCAACAGAAGATGCCAGCGGCGAGGGCAAGAGTGCATCATTATCTACTAACTTCATTAGCTGCGTTTTTCGGTTAGTGATTTGATCTTCGATTTGGTTGGTACTTCCTTGATTTGGTTAGTGATTCCTCGATACTTTTTTCGAGTTTGATGCTTCATACCTATCAATTCTTTTTGGTCTACAGCTATGACTATCATTCATCGTAAATTCATTTCATCATGTCATATTTTTCTTGTTTGCTTTTCTTGAGACTTTTGTGTGTAGTTGATTTTGAAATGCCTCCCACATCATACGTTAGAACCTACTTCAAAAAGTTTACTCCAATACTCGTAAATTTGCAGTGCAAAAAAGTTTATACTAAAAGGATGTAGCACTCAGTCGGACTTTTCTCGGAAGCACGAAATATAATTACAGCTAGAATGACTTCTTTCTCTTCTTCGTCTCTACAACTTCTGCAGGATTCATGCGAAAATACTCCTAGCCTAGAAGAGTGCCGCCTAACTAACATCCAATGACTGGTGACATAAGCCACGACCTTCGAGCTGTTCTCTCTGGAGAGGTTGAGTAATTCTCTTGAACTTTTCTTATCTATTTGCGGCCAAATTAATCTGATTGTAACACAAGTTTTTTCTTCTCTCCTTGACCTATTGACCTTCTGGAGAATATTATTTTTTATCCTTAATTTGCAAGTTGCCACAGGAACTCCATTTTAGTCTCTGATTTTAAGCAGTGGAAGATTAGTATCCTAACTGGCTAGCTCATCGGCCTTGCAATTTCCTTCAATATCTCTATGATCCGTAACCCATTATACAATTGAACTTGAATACTGTGCTAATATCATTTAGAGCTGTCAGGCATGCCTAAGCAACCGTTGATCTTAGTATAAGTGCCTCCATTGATTTTATGGCTGCTTGGCGGTCCGAGAAGATATTTTTGTTATGGCGTGTGTGCTTAAGTACAGTTACCTCCTTTATGGCTAAGACTTCTGCCTGTAAACGCTACAGTTGTCCGGAGAAGTAGGACAGATAATTCTAGTTTTAGTTCTTGTGAAAAAACTCCATAGCCTGCTTTATTTTCTAGCTTGTAACCATCCGTGTAAAAACTTTATTCCTAATATGATGTTAGTCTTGAAGAGCCTGTCGAAGGCATGGGAATGTCTAAATTGTGCCTCGGCATCTTGTCCCTCTTGCCCAGTCGTAGTATGGATGTATTTAACCCAGATGTTGAAGAATCCGGCTTTGTTGCGATTGTGGTGAGGCGCTCGTGAACCTATTTAAGTAGCAGTAACCGGCGGGCTATAAATCTGGCAAGAAATTTGCACTCCTTTGCAAGGAAACTAAAATAGATGTTGTAAAACATAGTAGTCTCGACCCTGCCACACAGAAGTAACAAGCGGACGCTCAAGCTTTACTTAAAACAGCTACTGAAGTTACCAATGCAATACGCCATAAAACAATTCACTATTTAACGAATTCTTACTAAGCAGCGCAAAATTTAAATTTAATAATTTTAAATTTCGAGTAAGAGTACCCATTTTCCTCAGCTTCAACTTTGCCATTAAATTCCATTATAAGCAATACACATTTAAAAAATGCTCCTTCTCCCCTTTTATTATCCCTATCTTTTCCATAGCTTAATTTCAGGGAAATTTTCACAACATAGTTTTCCTTGGGAACAATCGTAGAATTCACTTTTTGTTTTGCTGTGGTGCCAAACTGAACGCGCTGCTTTTCATTTTGCTTCCTGGCCACTTCTCTCTTGCAATTTGAAAAGGGAAGAAGGAAAATAAAAATTCATACAAAATATTTCGTGAGCTGCACGGTGTAGGTGCAGGTGTTGCAATTCACACCCATTACTGCTGCATCTTCACTTCTCACCATTATTCGCATTTTTTTATAGCTTCGTTTCACAGCCTGCTCTGCGGCACCGTGTTCTGCCTGCATAATGCATTGCAGAATAATGTTGCAAGGTGGCGTGGCAAACATATAAACAGGCAATGTGTATGTATATGTGGAGCGTAACACTTCTAAATATAAAATTTTTCCAGGAACTCAAAGGCACCTAGAAGAAAATTGTTTTATTGTGGTTTTAAAGCATAAATAGGAAGCTGCTTTTATTTGAATTATTTGTGGTTTAATTTCTACTACTTTTGAAAATTTAATTCAATATTAAATATTTCCATAGCCTTTGAGTGGAACTAATCACTTTTCTGTTTATTGTACTATTGCCTTGAGCTGCATATCGGTTATAAATTGTGCTCCATGTGTGCTTATACGAAGGGAAAATAATCGAAATTGAAAGAGTGCATTATTCTACGGAGGCTCGGTTTTAGTATCGTGATTAGGTTAGGCACACTGAGAGAGGTGCCCTTGGGCGAAGAAGTTAAATTTGTCCATTGTGATACCATTGCATAGGAAATAAGGATGACAGAACGATCAGGACAGAAGAAAAGAAGAGATTTGTGGATGACGACCGAACAGTGATTGAACTACGGTTATGGTAACCGATTCATGCTACTGGTGAAGCTTACCAGGTGGCTATATCAAGTCCTGCAATATATCAGTAAGCATTGCGAAGAAACCAGCGCCAATATGCCTAAATCTTAACCCCGCGCAGCTAAGTAGGTAAACTAAAGGGAAGGTGATGAGATGATTCCACCTCATGCTCCACACACCTAACGCAAAAAAGACTCGAAGTAATGCTGAGTATCATAGCTTGCACACCTCGCGGACAGGAAAATTCGAGAGCTGAGAGCTTTCAAAACTAAACCATTCCACTGCAGGCTGGATTTATCTAATGCTTAGGCAGGTAAGAGAAATGGTTGAAGCACTAATCTGGCCTTCCACAATTAGCAACAAAACGCCTTTTTGGTAGCATTATGAGACCTCCAACAGGCAGATATCTACAGCCAGTTAGAGCTGTTGATGTACTGGTGAATGAGATTTAGTTGGAGTGCTTAATCGTCCAGCTGCCAAACAGAGAAAGTGCTTAACAGTCTCCTTCTCTGAAAGGGCCCCACAACTTCTGCAGTGAGGGTGAAATGGTAAACTTAGCTTTTCCGATTTTGTGCCAATCGTCCGATGACCGGTAGACACAGCTACGGGCTAAACTCGGCTTTGGTTTGAATGGCACCAAAGGGGTTTTCACAATAGCACATGAAGAAATGGAGCTTCTGTCCTGCGCTTTCCTAAGAAATAAGTTGTGCAATTCCACTTTCACAACAGTCAGGGGGATGTCGATGACCGGGTAGGAGGTCTCTGAGACAAATTCAGTCCCCTTCCTGACAAGCTCATCAGCAATTTCATTTTCCTCTATATTCCTATGTCCTGGAACCCTGATCAGAGAAATATTACTTCCAAACCCAAGAGATTTGATCTCCTCCTTACAGGAGTTGACTAATTTGGATCTGCACCATGGCATCGTCAGAGCCTTGATCGCGGCTTTCCGGCATCGGAAAGAATGTTAATATCTCTCTTGCTTCTACTTTCCGGAAGCATTTTGCATGCTGGCAGGATCGCAAAGACTTCTATGCTTAAGACTATAGAATGCTTAATGAGCGCAAAAAACAATGAGTGGAGGCGACTGCCTTAACCTAGTGGGGTGGTGCGTGACCACTATTCGGGGGTACGTAGGTTCGAACTTTCGTGCATGAAACTGCAAAATTATAGAAAAAGTTGTTTCTAATAGCGGCCGTCCTCGGCAGTTAATGGCAAACCTCAGAGTGTATTTCTGCAATAAAAAAGCTCGCCGTAAAAAACCATTTGCCGTTCGGAGTTGGCTTAAAACTTCAGGCCCCTCCGTTTGTGGAATAAAATGGAGCTCGGGCAAACACTTAACAGAAGTATACGCGTCAATTACTTATTTTTTTTTTAATAAGCGCAATATCACTTCTTCTCTGGGTAGCTCTTCTGTGAGCTTCAAAGTCATAAAAGGTTGCGGCGCGCATGGCGACGTCTTATCACCTTTTCTGTGACCTTTTTGTTTTTGCTGATAATCTGTTAATAATATAATTGAATATGGTTACGATGCCGAGGTCTCTGCAGATGACTTGAGCTGACTTGGCAATCATCGTTTTGGACAAATTCAACTGTAACACAGCATGCAACGTGATGAGCTCGGTCCTTGACAAGGTCGCTAGCTGGTGTGTCAGCGAGGGTCTCTTTTAGTTTCCAAGAAAGTAAAAGCTGAACATTCACATTCACAGTACTCGAATACAAAGACGGGCCAAGTGTTTGGGTATAACCGTCGACAGGAGACTCAGTAGGTACTCCCATCTCAACAAAACTGTAAATAAAGTCACACAACGCAAGTGAACCTGTCAAAATTTTTTTTATAGGACATCTTGTCCGAATTGAAACTTACACCTCCTTAGTGTAGTGGATGAACACTTAATAAAATATCTGAAAGCTACCTTCGAATAAGCAAACTGCTGCGATCGGCTTGTCTCTAGACCACAGAATCGATGAGAACTTGTCAAGCTACAGCTATGCAGATCTTTCAGTATCAACTCCTCTTCAAATTCTAATAAAAGCAGCAGCACCCTCATGGAACTGTACCTGAAAATATCTGGTGGGATATTGCCAGAAGGCAATGGCTAAAGAAGCCAGATTTGGCAGAAGATTCCTAGTGAGATTGCTCTGCTCGGGAAAGTGGGAGAAATGCAGTCTTTTCTTTCGACCCTAGATATGCACAATGGTGCACAAGTGGATAAATTTGGAAACCAGGCTAGTACTCTGATCTGATGGAGCTGGTACTAAGATCTTGTAGCTAATGCGTTACTTAAATATCTATAATGGACTACGTTCGCATCTGTATCTGTCTACTAAGAACCACTTTTATCGGAAAGGCTGAGACGCCTTATCGCATTTTATGTAAATGTTGGTTCTTTGCTGGATCTAAATAAATTTTAAGAAGACTGATCCTATGACTACCAGAATTCACATTCGCTTACCTGAACTATCTATGGCCTTGGCTATGGGCGGTCAGGAACGAGTTATCGGAGTTCAGCTTGTGTTCTGTCTACTAAGAACCACTTTTATCGGAAAGGCGGGGTCGCCTTAATGTATTTTATGTGAATGTCGGTTCTTTGCTGGATCTAAATAAATTTTAAGAAGACTGCAGCTGATCCTATGACTACCAGAATTGACATTCGCTTACCTGAACTGTCTAATGGTGCCTTGGCTATGAGCGACCAGGAACGAGTTATCGGAGTTCAGCTCGGGTTCAATCATATAAAAAAAAATTTCTAGTTCACAATGCCCCTTTGCCGGTGTGTTCCTGCAATACGCAATATCTTATCTTAACTTACCTACCAATCTTCTTTATTATTGCGCATGGGTTTTTCATTGAGCAGCTTTATTAATAAAATCTGACGACTTCATGAATGCACGTACATACATATATACCCTTCCATGCGTATGTTTATTGTCACTAAAGGCCAAACATGTAAAGGTAAAGCGGTAAAAGAAAAATTACTTGAACTGAAATGTAAAATACCATTGCATTGCGTTATCAATCATTGCTGGGTATTTGTAAGTAAATTCCAAGTGATAAACGAGCAATTGATTACCTTAAAGGATTACAGTTGCGTAGCGTAGTCAATACATACAAATGCTTGTGTGGGTTCGGGTAAAGTAAATAAAGAGTTTTCTGATAAAATTTAGCAGAAATTTAACGAGCCAATCGATTTTCTGCGATCTTGGAATTTAAAAAAGATATTGCAACTAGAAAGGCCTTGTACAGCCCGTGGGGCAAACCGATAGCACCTTAATAAGTAGATGGCACATTTAGTTTTATTTTGTTTACGAAAATCAGATAAATTTATTGCTAGATGACAATTTGCATGAAGGTGATGGGATATACGAGGGCCGTTTGAAAAGTACGTGCAAAGTCAGAGAGATGGCTCAGGGGCGCGTATCGAGGTTATGTTTATTTAGTAGCATCTCTTTGAAGAACACACAGCAATTTCGAGCCATATTATATTATTATATTTCTGGAACTCGAGGAACTCGAGTGATTTTCCGTTTCCATCATGGCAACCCACCAGCTCACGCCTCAGCAGTTGTCGCAAAATGAATGGATATAGGGTGGCAACTCGTTTCACATCCCCATTTTTTCCAGGCTTGACTCCCTCGGACCTCTCGGACTACTATTTCGACCCCGAATTGGAGCAAATGGCTGGTGGGAAGAAGATTTTATGCACATGGACAAAGGAGGCTAAAGGTTTATCTTAAACAATTAAGTGGTTTTTATTTTTGTACAGAGTTTGCAAACAAGCCTCACATTTTCAATAAATGGCAAAGGATTCTCACGCATGTTTAAGCGACTAACTCGTTATCCATTTACATACATATATACATATAAAGGGCGGTTAAATTTCAAGGGCCGATATTGAATAAGAACCACGCCTAAACGTCAAGTTTTTTCTGCATTTCATTTGACATTTTTCAATTTCAGTCTAACTCAATTTGAACCATTAATCGAGCAACGAGTTAAAGTTATTCAGGCTTATGAAAACGAGCGTTCAAATCAAAATGCATATCGCGCACTTCGTGAAGAAAATCATCTTCAGTGATGAGGCACATTTTCACCTCAGTGGATTCGTCAATAAGCAGAATTGCCGCATTTGGGCGATCGATAATCCAAGAGCGATTGCCGAAAAAGCAATGCACCCACAAAGAGTGACTGTTTGGTGCGGTTTATGGGCCGGCGGCATCATTGGGCCGTATTTTTTTCCAAAATGAGGCCGGTCAGGAAGTTACTGTGAATAGTGTTCGCTATCGTGAGATGATAACGAACTTTTAATGGCCCGAATTGGAAGATATGGATGAGGACGATATGTGGTTTCAACAGGACGGTGCCACTTGTCACACAGCTAACGAAACTATTGCTCTTTTGCGTGAAAAATTTGATGGCCGAATAATCTCACGTCGCGGCGATGTCAATTGGCCGCCAAGATCATGTGATTTGACACCGCTGGACTTCTTTCTTTGGGGTTATTTCAAAGAAAAGGTGTACGTCGATAAGCCAGCAACAATTCAAAAGCTAAAGGATGAGATAATTCGACACATTAACGGCATAGAACGTCAATTATGCCTCAGCGTTATCGAAAATTTGGACCATCGGATGGAGGTGTGCCGTCGAGGCCGCGGCAGCCATTTGGCCGATATCGTGTTCCATACGTAATTGAGCCATACCAATATGATAATAAAGAGAAATGTCAATAATTTCCTAAAAAGCTTGTATTTTATTCAAAATCAACACCGGATATCCTATTGTGTATGTATATTATTTTGTAGGTTTCAGCTAAAATTCCTTAGGATATATGAGCTCTTCCGATGTTTGAATAATTTCCTTGAATGAAATTCTCCTGAAATGGTAACCAGAAAATGCAACAGCTTGCATTTACCACTGCAGGCTTTGTATGTTGGATGCATACATACATATGCACGCCTGGCTATGTATAACTACACATACACCTCCAGTTCGAATAACGCTCAATTGCATTTTTCAGTTTCCATTATACGAGTACTTGAAGAACGCGAAGGTAAAGACGTTGAAAGCAATAAATAACACCTGCACTCATCCACACACCACTAAATTTAGGGCTTCACTCCCTCAAGAGCTTCAATGTTGAGCTAGCAGCAAGCGAAGTACTCTACACGCACACTCACACACAAATCTATGTATACTATATATTAGATGTGTTTTCCATAAAAAAGTACCTCCTACTTATTCAGCAAAATGGAATGCCCGGGGAGTTACTTATTGACTACGAAGGCGTTGTATGCAGAATCAATTGCTCGTGCCGTGCTCCACTTGCAGCTGCCGCGGAAAAAACCCTTGAGGTTAAGCTCATTTATTTTCACACGTTTCTGTGTGTGTATTTTTTCGCTTTTTTCTGCATTTATGAACACAAAACGAACAGGTTAAAATGTGTTTGTCTTTAGTCTTATTCAGCATTGGTAGGGAAACTGGCATTTCGGCCACAGCTGGCTGGGTTTGCTGGCCGGTCGGTGTGCCGCGTGTCCACTTTCGACATGGAGAATTTAAATGTTTCCTTTGGCTAAGTGAATGCAACAATTTGCTGGCATCTATGTGCAATCTAAGATTTGTGCATGTTTGTTTGTGTGTGTCAGATTGTTTGCACTGCCCTACCGTTAAGTGTGCGTGAGTGGCCGATAAAATTCAAAACTTTTTAAGCTACTCTCTGGTGTGATGCAATGCTTCTACACACCCAGCAGAGGGGAAGAAAAGGGGAATGTTAGTCTTCCGGCTTCGAATGCAGCAGGGAAAAAGCAACGAAAAATGCATTGCTTAAATCGTGAGTTACATAAATACAGCAGCACTTAATGTCTCCATACTTTTCGATGCTATAAATAAAAGGCAGCTTTTGCGCGAGTTTAAAAATAAAATAAACTTTTTTTGGTATGTGACTCAAGGGAGTTTGTGGAAAGTTGTTTATTTGTGATAAAAAATATGTCTTATAAAAAGATTTTTTATAACGTAATAAATTCAATTTTTTTTTATTTTGTAGTACCCCATATTTTTGGAGAAACCTCAGTGTTCTCGGCTAAATCAGTTACATTTGTTTTTCTAATTATATGAATACTTCACATCATTTGATTAAGACCAACCAGAGCTTGATTTATTCTTCTAAAAATATTTTCTTTTAGAAGTACATCTCCGTTTAGAAAATTTTTTAAACTTTCAACTTTTTAACTCCAATTTTTATGATTTTTCCAGGCAAGCAGTTTTATAGCGCATTGAATTTTAGTCTAACAAAGTGCAAGTTTCAAGTGACTACGAAATCCCGTTGATTTTTGGCAATTTTTGCAAGAATCGTGGAATTGAAACGAAATGTTTGAGAGGCTTTTTTTTTGGTAATGTGAAAACTGGATTTATATGGTTATTGCCAATCAATGGGGTATACTTTTATACAAGAATAATGAACATTCACAAAACAAAAAAATGTCAAAATGTTGAGGTGGTAGCCTGTTACGAGATGTATGTAAATAAGATGCAACGCAATTCTGACGGAATGCATACCTTAAGACCATATCAGCCACAGATCTTATCTAAACAATGATTTGAAAGTTAGTTAGACTTAGGTTTCAAAATAAATAATCAAACATGCCTACCCCATAAAGATTTCAGTTTTGGGCACTCGAATATTCTCGCAACTCTTCCGGAAATACATGAAGAGCTAGATTACACTGCTCCACAATTCTGATTTGAAAATAAGTTTTCCACACGTATCCCAGAAAAATGTGAAGGAGATAAGGTTAAGCACCTTGACCCAGTGTTAGTGGCTACCTTTACTGACAGCTCAAACCAAAAGAATAATAAAGTCTGGTAGTGGCATCCACTCAGAAGTGTTGTAGCTGAACTTAAGTCTACGGATACCTAAGTTCTGCCGTGTCTTTCCAGCAGTAGATTGACTTAAATACAATGGGGTCTTTAGTCTGAGTGTTTTAGGAGCCACCAAATCTCCTGGAGCTCCTTGGCTCGACCTTTTCAGATTGACCACGGAGCTCACTTGTGACATGGTGAAAGGAATTCAGAAGCTGTGGGCACAATCAGACCGTTAACCTTCTTTCGAATTTAATATAATCAGCTGATTGACTGACGTCATAACAGCGTTTTATTTATGAAAAAAAAAACGGAAATTTTGTTTATTATGTACTAACGATTGATTGGACGAGTGTGTGAATACGTGTGACAAGAGCGGGCAGAACTCGTTTGCCGGATACCCGGTGATGCGGCAGCCGAAGTTGCTCACACATGGGACACTGGCCACACTTGGTAATCTATCACAATTAGGCTTGTAAGTTAACTAAATAGGCTGGGCCTAGAAGGAATGAGCACAGAACTAGATCCCTCATCAATCTAAACCGGTCTTATAAGTACGGCGATTAGCATCATCACCGAGTACTGCCGAATGAGAATACATGGAAAACGTATTAGCTTTTCTTCGAATGATTTCTGTTGCAGTTGTAAGAACGAAGATGAAGTGCAGAGCGTTGCACACTTCCTCTCCCACTGCCTCGCTCTTGCCAGAACGCGATATCGCTGTCTAAACTTTTACTTTTTTGGATTTCTAGCTGACTTGGAATCGGCAGCCTTCCACAGTGTTTTTTCATTTATCCGAGAGATAGCGCGTTTTTACCGCATTGGGAATTATAGGCGGAACTTGAGTCCAAACTTAAATAAAATGATTCAGAAATATTTTCTAACAATTTAACTGTAGTTGTTGCACGGGCATCAGCTGTCTGTTAGTTGGCTAAATGACAGTTCGGAGTTTTGTTTACAAGCGCGCGGAGGCATTTTGCCGAGACAAAACGCGAAAAAAGGAAATCAGTAATGGATTTCAAACGTAATAGTGGGATTGCATTATATTTGGCTGGAAAATCACAACCAGCGATTGTTCGTGAGTTCGAGCACCTTAAAGTAAATAAAGTTTTTGTTTATCGCACCATTATTCGTTACAGTGATACTGGGAGCATCGCTATACGTTGTGGAGATGGTCATCAAAAGACGGCAACGTCACGTGAAATGGTTCAAAAAGTGAAGAAGAGTCTTGAGCGAAATCCCCGACGAAGTGCCAATCAAATGGCGCAAGAACTGAAAATATCTGACCGCAGCATCCGCCGCATACTGAAAAATGATTTCAAAGTGCAAGCTCTTTACGATATCCAAAAGAGGCATGATCTCACACCAAAGCAGCAACAAGTCACACTTGAGAGTGCGAAGGGGTTGCTTCGCTTGGTCGGAAGCGGTGAATTTTCGAACATTGTGTTTTCTGACGAGAAAATTTTTCAAATTAAGCAATTCGTAAACTCCGAGAACGATAGAGTTTATTTGACCGACCGTTCATACGAGAGTTTGCGTCATCGATTGGCCACCAGGAGGCAGCACCCGCCACAGGTAATGGTTTGGACCGCTGTAACCGCAGATGGGCGCTCTCCAATCGTTTTCATCAAGCCTGGCGTCAAGATAAATGCGAAATATTATCGGGAAAGTATTCTGGAGGTTGCTTTGAAGCCATGGGCAGACAAACATTTCGGTGGCGGAGCATGTACGTTTCAACAGATCTCGACACCGTCTCACAAAGCTCGAGTGAACCAAGAATGGCTAAAAAACATCGTTCCGAACTTCATAACGTCCACACAATGGCTCTCAAATTCACCAGACGCGAATCCGATGGATTATTCTTTTTGGGCCATTTTGAAGAGCAAGTAAAAGACTCACCAGCCTCGAGGCGCTGAAAAAGCTATTGTCTGCAAGTGGTCCAAAATTCCTGCAAGTCACATTCGGGCAGCTTGCGATTCGTTTCTGGACCGTCTCAAGGCCATTGACAAAGCAAAGGGCCATAGTATCGAGCAGAAGTAAACTAATTCGTAATTTTGTGTTATTTTAACACATGGTTTACTTTGAATTGAATGAAAGTAATTTTCCAAACTAAATTTATGGCCTTTTTAATTAGTTACACTTCGAGTGCCGGCCTCCGTAAATTTGTTCGGTCTTCATACTAATGACTGTGCTATCACAGTGGATGAGCAAAGGTCTAAGTGAGTTGGTTTAAAGACCGACTGCCACTTCTATCTACCTTCTAAATGCATACTATATCTAATTTTTTTGGTTTTCACTCTTTCTACAATAATTTTTAATTATTTTAATGTGAGTTCTCGTTTTGACAGAATTTCTATTTCTTACCAATTTAGTTTCAATTTTCTATGAAAAATTACAAGCACAAATAAAAATCTATTTAAATTTTTGCATTATTTTCTTTAGTTCAGTTATTTTTTAGTAAAAATACATTTGTGTATTATCGATCAAATTTGCACGGGAGCCACTGTATAATACCAAATACCGTTAATAAATTCCTCTCCCTGAGCAAATCATCGATTAGGCAGCAAGTTAATTGAACCTTACCATTATGGCCCATTTAATATTCTGATGAGGGAGTCATACGCCGACACACTTACATATCATACATCGGCTACGAAAGTTCACTCGTCCAACTAGCGGGTGGGTAAATAAAGGGTCTGACAAAAGGTTTGAAAATGAAATATGAAAAAATGTAGATTATTTCAGTGTTCACTGTTTTTATTCAAAATACGGCTCTTAACAATAATGTGTGAAAAATGGCATCATTTAAATTGCGCACCATGAGAACGTCGACAGGTAAAACCCACTAAACAGTCGATTCATGAGTGCCTAAGTGAGATGTCGATGTTGAAGGTTGCTCTGTAACACTTTGTGCTACAGCAGAAATATTCTCAACAGAACGTCCAGTGTTTAGCAGGCCAGTATTTTTTCTACTTTCGATAGAACTAGTTTCTGGAATCTTTTCACCAATCTTTGAATTATCGACTCATATCGGACGATTATTTCCACCAAAAAAAAATTACGAATTTTATGATATGGTTTTCGTAAAGAGCGACCTTTTTCATAACAAGTTTCAATAATTTTAACGCTTTGCTCTATAGTGTAAAAAATGTCAAAGGTGATACAAAAAAAAAGTTCCGGCTAGGAATTGTTCACTACTGACATCTAATTGTCCCTTTTGAAAGACCCTTTGTATACGAACAGGTATGTGCTTCTCCAATGTTTTTGCACATACTTGTGTGTGTGTGTGTGCATGTGAGCAACATTTTTTTTCGAAAATTTCCTCATTTTTTTAAGTACCATAGTCGAACAAATGCTGATGCTGCATTGAAGTCGTGTGTGAGTATGTTTACCACTCTGCCCACACCTCTCTGCCAGAGTAAACAAGTGCGATGCAAAAGCAAACAGAAGCTGCGCGCCGTCCCTGCAGACGTGTGGACGTGTGGGCGCAGGTGGAAAAATGTGAGTATACAAAACGAAGCTAAATTTAAATTTACGCATTAGAGATGAACGACAGCAAATAAATAAGAAAAAAAAATGAATAAAATAACAAAAGCGAAATATAAATTGGAAATCGACTTAAGGAGTGACGGTAGTAAGTGGCGTTGGGTAAAAAGCATTTGGGTCGACGCACCGGTAGCAGGCAAGCACAGACGATGGAAAAGGGCGTGTGTGACGATTAATTGTGTGTGAAGCTGTGATGTAATTGTGTGCCAGGAAATGGTGCGGCGTGGGTGTTTTGATTGATGTTGGCGCGTGGGCATTTGGTGCTTTTATTTTGTATGACAAGTGACAAATTTTGTTAGTTATTATGAGCGAGCATTAGGGTGCGCGCACCTTATTCAATAATATCAATCTTTTGGGCTCACAAATTTGTCCGTTATTCAATAACATTTATATATTTTTTGGGGTTCACAGATCTTTTTTCTTTGCTGAAAAGTAAATTTCATTAATAAAAAAATACCGCGCATTCGTTATATGTGGAAAATGCGCAGTACCGTCAAGAAAAAAATTATCATAAATTAACCAGAATTTTCAGCCACTTCAAACTTGCATTTTATTTTACTAAAATTTAATGATCTATGCATAACCGGATTTTATCTAAAAAATCTGAGTAAGAAATTAGAATTTTTGATGAAAAGAAAAAGGAAAAGAAAAATAGTCGAAACTGATCAAAATCGCATCGCTTGTTAGGTGAACGGGAAGTGAAATTCGGATTTTTTTCGTTGGTTTATTAAAACCAAATTTGTTGTAAACCAATTAAAATTATTTATAATATTTATTTATATACATGGTAAACAAAAAAATCGATATAATTTGTAATTTGTAATCTAGAAAATATATTTGCTTTGGTCAGTACAGCAATTTCCATAAGCACAAAGTCTGTTAGCTATAGGCTATTGTCTCTTTTGTGACTTTGTTGTCATTCATTTTTGATTTCGTTGACCATTGACACGAAATTTATTTTACATACTTATATAGCAAAAAATGGCGAATGTCAGTAAATATAATGTCGCTTAGTGCAGGTCAAAAGGCGAACATCAATTAAAAGAGCGAAAACAGTTTGACCAGGGGTCGGCTGCTAGGTTCACTTCAAGCAGCCAAAGAATTTATAACCGTTTTTATATTTAAAAGTCGCACAAAAAATGAAAAAAGGACGAGGAGCAGCAAATTCTCTGAATTTTCTTCGATGTATGTAGGTCTTCTGGGGGTGAGTATGAGACTTTCCTTTCAATATGAAATAAGAGGGAAGTTTTGTATAGGATCTGGTGCAGTTCATGTTGCCACCATTTATTTGACCTTTTGCCAATGCGAAAATTTATTACGTGCATGCCACTGCACAAACATTTCCTGTTTTTTTCCTCTTTCGTTATATTTCTAAAGGTGTTGGACTTGGACAAGATATCAGATTCATGCCTTGTAATGCCATTTTAGTGGGAAAAAGTCGGAAATAACTAGAAAAAGAACGATGACTAATCACGGTTCGGCTAACTGCCTCATGCTATTGATGACATTTATCAGGTGGTTGATATATAGGCGTAACAAAAAAGTGAACGCCAAGATGAGTAAATCTTAACGCCGCAAGAGCAAGAGCATTAAGGATTAGGTGTTTATGAGCCCACCTCATCCTGCCTGACAGTTGCCATAAAAAGGGCTGCATGCCGAGCCCTTGTAGATAGTGCCTAGTAAGTGCACCCAAAAAATGCAAGACCCTGCGGTTTTGTTAACCTTAGGAACTTCCTCGAGCGCCTTCGGTTTACAGGGCTCGCTGAGTTGACACGAAGCCCACCTTTCGAGGCGTGGACCACAGGAAGTCAAGGGAACTTCAATACTCTCGCTTCGCAGTTTCTGCAGTAATTTCAACGCATTCAAATGCGGTCGAAAGAGAAATCAAGCATTAAAAAATAAATAAATAATTGAGGAGTAGCAACCCATTCAGCTTCGTCGGCCACAGTCAGGCATTCCCCGACCAATTTAGAGCGCATTATAATCGAGACTAAGGCTCTACTTGCCGCTTGGCTGTCATAGCAAATGTTAACTTCCTTAACAGTTAATACACAAGCCTTCGTTGGCTGAGGTAAGCTCCGGCTACACAAAATATGGTCTAACCTGGTTAGGTTAGCTGGCAGCTACTAAATTCATTTTAAAGATACATTCCTTTAGAGATTAACCTTGTTTTCCGCTCACCTTACTTCAGGCACGTAAGCTGCTTCTCTACCTTTAGCTCTGGATCTGACTCCGGCATCTTTTGCAAAAAATACGAAATTGGATAAACAATGCAGAGCATTTCATTGCTTCTGCAATCAGTTTTTGGGCTATTTATTTTAGTTACCTGGACAAGATTATCGGTGAGCTAAACAGAAAATATTTTTCATAATGCCTTTGCGAGGGCAGGCCAAAAAGTGTCACCCTCTATATGAACTATAAACGGACCCACTATCTTCAACAATCAGCTAATTTAAGTTATGTTGGACAAGCAAAGTGTTCACTGGGTAGCCACAAAGAACGGAACAAATGCCGCCACTCCTATCCTTTCACACTAATTGGATTTTTGGTGAATCACCACTTCAACCAACCAGCCTATCCGTTCATGTCCTTAAACTAGCCTAATCCTTTGTCGAATCCTGTCGGCCTGTTCTTTGAGATTGTGTCTAAATTTCCGCTCCTTCGTTTTTCTCCACAATGGGCTTGGTAAATGTTATAAGTTGTCAGTTCGTCGCACAACCGAAGTCACATCACATTTGGAGAGCACCCATTAATAGGTACAGCACAAACCCCTGCAAGCAATTCTTCTGAACTTACTAGGCGTTGGATTATCGACACTCATAAGGTTGAGCACTGCATACAATAATAACAGTAGGAGCTAAATGGATAAAAAAGAACTACAAGCAGATGAACAGCTTTTGTGTAGATTTCCGGTTTGAATGAGACTGTGGTAAACCGTCATGTGGGCTTTAATAAATCTTTGCCGGCCCTGCCCGCCACAGAGTCACAAGAGCTATGGTATTAAAGTGAAACAGAGCCTCTATTTGGACTTTCAGTTGTCGTCATCACAACCTAATCTAACCCAACTTCTTAAGGAGCACCCTATCATGGCACAGAGCACTAAATATGATTGGACAGCTGGGGTGCTGCTTTGTTTATTTTATTCAGCGTAAAATATTTATTTACTTTTGGAACAGAAAAGTGAAAGCCTTTAACTCGAACACTGGCCGACAAGAAGAATAAAAGGTGTGCACTTTATTGCGAAATATTCTAATATTCCTAGCAGCTCACACTGCTGTGCGCAGAAATCAATATTTTTTTCTAATTTTTATACCAAAATTTTATTTATTTTTATCATACAAATTTTCCAATTTGTGTTTTTAATGATCTCAATCTGAATTCCAAAGAACTGCTTGCTTGTTTACATTTTGATTACACAAACTGGCAATCTCGGAGAAAAAACAATAAATTTATATGATTTTCATTCTTAATATAGAATTTTGCTTTTCTTTGTTTACTTGTTATACGTTTTATGATTTTCCCACCGGTTTGCTTTCTCATTCAACATTTTGTTGACTATAAGCCAATTATTTCTTTATTTTGCGCTGCAGGCGCACTCATTTTTCTTAGCTGCTTAAGCCCATATGGCACAAAGGCAAAACGACAAACAGCTGAGTAAACAACAAACATTTATAGTTAGCTTGTGGAAAAGAGTGTATTGTATAAAATAGAATGCATATGTGAGCATATGTATGTGTGTGTGTGTGCATACACTTGTGTTCATAATAATAGCAGCGCAACATATTGAAAAATGTTTACTAAATATTTTTTATTTAACTTTTTTTTATAAAAATATATTTTATGCTAGTACAGAAACCAAATTTCAAATTTCGTACAAGATTTAAAAAAATTAAAAAAAGTTTCAACAAAATTTCAATAATTTTAGTCAGAATGTTTAGAGCTATTCTATGCATGCAGTTTTGTAGCTTATTACATTTTGGTACAAGGTGGCACAAAATTAATTATCCAATTTTTTGTTGTAACAATATATAGTTTATACTACAACAAATATCATATAGCTTAAAGTTTGAAACTTTGTACAAAATTTAATAAAATAAAATAAAAAAGATTTCATCGAAATTTCCAACATTTTAGTCAAAATTTTCAAAAACTCTGGGTATGCAGTTTTGAAGCTTATTAGAGTTTGGTACAAGGTAGCGCAAAATTAATCATCCAACCTCGTTTTTGAATAACTTTTTTACTAGATCAAAAACCAAAACAAGGTTTTAAGTGATGCCAATTTTATATCTTCTTATCAGTCGGCTTCAACAAGTCGATTTTTTTACTGCAATCGATAGATAGGAGAATATACCCTCAGAATTTTATAGCGGAATTCAAAGTGATTTCGGAGTTACAGGCCTGTGTACCGTCCCTCGTGTGAGTATACTGTCTACCTTCTGAAAACTTTAAAACACGTTTTCTCAAAACCATGTTTTTGAAAATGGCGTGTAAGATTAAAAAAAAAAACGACGAAAGTTATCTTTTCAAACCGATAATCTATATAAAGATAATTAAAATGCGCAACTAGTTAACTTACAAAATACAAACAAAAAAATCATTTTTTAATGTTATTTAACACCTTTTTTGAAAAAAGCGAAAAAAAAACACTTTTTTCAATAATTAATTGTGTGGTAATTTTTTCATATTTTTATACAAAAGTAGTCTATTATATGCGGGAAAGCCTTCTGAATAAGACAATGTTTTTCTTTTGTATTTCAGGTGAAAACTACGACCGCAATCTTACACGCCGCTTTACTAGCGCGCAATGAGAAGCTGTGCGAGATCCCTCATATGGCCGCCATTTTGTTTTTTTATTTATGTTAAAAAATTGTTTATTACTCTTCAATCATGCCTTCAAATAAATACAAAAGATTATTCCTGTGTGCCGCTTTTTTCGCCTCGAAAAAAAAAAATTGAGAAAAACGCCTTTTTTTGAAGCCATTGATAAGAGGTCCCCTTAAATGCTCCATTGCTCATCTGTTTGTATGCTGTAGCTGTCTCGTTCACAAGTGTAAAATTTGCTGGGCGTACGATGTCATTTGTAAAAATTGTGAATCTGCCGATAGGGTGATTAATTTTGCGCCACTAGCAAAAGTAAAGTGCAAGTTTAAAGTGGTTGAAAATTTTCGAGCATTAGTTATCTTGAAGAAAATTCATAACTCTACAACAAAAGAAAAGTATCAAAAATCCATGCGAATTTTGAGCCACTTTAAACTGGCCAAATATGATACCAGAATTTGATTGGCCACAAAATTGCTTACCAGAATCTTTTTTAAACAACTGACTAAAGTTTTTTGATTTTTTTTACATTCTGCACAAAGTTTGAAGCTTTGAGTTAAATACTTTTCGTTGTAGTATGCAGTATATTTTTATAAAAAAAAAAAAAAAAAAAAAAATAAATGGGAAATAAATAAAAAATTTAGACTTTCCAATATGTTGCGCTGCTATTATTGTGAACAGAAGTGTATGTACTTATGTACGTAAGTATTTGTGCGAGGCATTAAAATCAAAATTTACGAAATGAATTTGGTCAGTCAGAGGAGAATATAAAAAATTAAATATATATATTGTACAATTGATGGAAGTTTGACTTATCGACATTAAGGCCAAGGCGGACTAGCTTTCCTTTAGTTATCAGCTCCAGCGTAGAGTCAACAAGTGAGCGTTGGTTTCTCGGAACGATAGCATAGCCGCGGATCTGGACGCTTTTCGAGAAAATGGTAGCTCCAGGGTCAATATCGCTGATAACAAAATTGAAAACTAGGTTTAGGTATGAGGGTAGAGAGTGTGCCTTCTTGTTTCCCACCTGTGACAACATCAAATGGGTCTGAAGTTTTTTCTTGTATCACCGCCTTGGATATTACTCCATCCATGGTCATTGATACCAAAGACGCCAGTTTCTTCGGCACTTCTTGCCGACGAAGTATTAAAAACAGTTTGTTTCAATCGATGCAAAATACTTTTGTAAAAACTCTAAGAAAAAAATTAAACACCAAAAACAAAAAACTTAAAACTTGGCTATTCATTGCGCTCCTATTATTTTGAACGCAGGTGTACATACTTATATGCTTATAAATATATGCATATATTTTCTCTGATCACAAATAGCCCCTGCACTCCTCTTTTGTGATGGATATTAGTGTCCGAGCTACATACACACGCTTAGCCGTACAAATAGTTCCAAGCACGCGCTTCTAGATACTCATACAAATATGCAAACCCATACGAGTATGTCACACATACACATGCAGAAATGTCTTCTACCAACTACGCTGTGGGAGACCGCCTGTCACCTTAGGGAAATAAATGAGCATTGCTCAGCAGACAAGCGCTTAAAGTGTGTGGGTGTTTGTTTGTGTGTCGGTGTTGTAATATTCTATATTGTTAGTCTAACGGCTATAGCATCAGTCCCCCAGCTAAGGCAAAACACATAAAATACCACCCTTCCAATTCTTAAGCATATCTGTCCCTTCGCAACAGGCAACAGTAATTTCTGAAATTGAGAAGCTTTTCTTTAGCTAGAAGAATTAATCAAAGTTTAGCGCGGAAAACTAGGACCCGTTTTTATTATAAGTATGTAAATATATAAGGATGCTCGCATACATGTGTGTTCGCTGAAATTCAAAACTTAGGCAATCTTGTGCAACTTATTTTTGCCTACCAACTCCTTCCCCCAAAGCCAAGCTACACAGAAAGACCTTTTCTCTGTCGCATATCTTACTTCGCTCTCATGAAGTGAATGGCTCGTTTGCGCCTTTTCGCTTGACCGAAATGGTAAAGGTACTCGTACTCGATAAATATTTGATAATCCTACTTGTGCTATTTTTCAATTTTGCATATTTCGTTCCTTTCCATTTCACTTCCGAAATGTTCATGTTTTGCGAACCGTAAATTTAGCAAGACATTCATTTCGGTTTGTGTTTTGTTGCATGTGAAAAGCAGCGAACCCTCAAGTGGCATAAACTAATTGAATTGTAAATTTTTTAATAAACTGATGAAGAGTTGCTTGCGCACAATTAATTTTCACAAAATCCTATTAACTCAAATAGAATAAGCTATAATTTATGATGTTTGGGCGTAATAAATTTTATACATTTTGAGTGTCAAACAAAGTTACACACTTAAGTGTTCAAGATGGAGAAAAAATCATGTCGATTTAAGTAGGTCAATTAGTCAGTTCCATCAGCGGGGTTTTTTTTAATGATGTCTAAAAAAATAAATATGTCATATAATTCACTTCATGTCTTTCGAAATGTTTACGAAAGTCATCTCCAAAGTGAATGTTGTGCTGCCTAGAATTGAATTTGAAAAATAAATTTCGATCGAGGGGAAAAGTTTCGATCGCAAATTTGGGGAAAAGTTATAGGTATAGGTATGTATGTAGTTGGCACGTACACCCTTTTTGGGTGTTTGGCCGTGCTCCTCCTTCTGTTTGTGGCGTGCGTCTTGATGTTGTTCCACAAATGAAGGGACCTACAATTTCAAGTCGATACCGAACGGCAGATATTTTTTATTAGGAGTTTTTACATGGCAGAAATACAATCGGAGTTTTGCCATTGCCTGGGAGGGGCGACCGCTATAAGAAAAATGTTTTTCTTCATTTTGGTGTTCCACCTAGATTCGAACCTACGTTCTCTCTGAATTCCGAATGGTAGTCGCGCATCAACGCATACAGCTACGGCGGGAAAATGTTTAACAACATTTCAATTAAAAACTTTTAGTTAGTGTAGTGTGCGTCCGTTTTGCTCAACTAGGAATATTACGGTGCAACAGCCCGAACGTACCACAGACAAAAACTCACCAGTTGCTGCACCATAATGAAAATAAATCTGCATAAAGACTTCGGCATATTCCGTTATAAGGTTTGACTCCCAGTACTGTAGGCAACCAACCGCTTCGATATAGCTTCTCTGTATAAGATTTGGAGTAACTGAAAAATTATGGCGATTTGATAAAAAAATTGTCTTTTCACTCCTCCTCCACGGAACTGTGATATGACAGTGTCGGATATTGATGCTATTTCGACAATGTGGATGGTTATCTGGATGAACTCAACAGTTCGTTCGATTATTAGCAGTAAACCAGCATTGACGTATACAACTATTCGTCCAAAAGGAAAATTCATCCGTGAATATTGCGTTTGTTCAATTTCATTGTGAGTTTGCCTAAGTCCATTCAAACCCTTTTTCAATGTAAAATCAGCGGGTTTTTTAATGTACGCCGAAATTTGAGATCTTCAGCGCATAGTCTTCGGTACGCCGTTGTGCCTGTTTATTTTGTTTTGTTTTTTTACTTTCAAGGTGTGTACGTAGAAATAGTGCTTCAGCTCGTTTTTCGAAACTAAAAATTTTCAAAATTGGGGATATTTTCAGGCTTTGTAATTATTCAATATGAACAGAAATAAAAAGGGTTATCAATATATTGGAATTGGCCAGCAAAAATACGAGTCTACGTTCGACCGGTCGTTAAAGAAAGAATCAACATTTGCGAACGTCCCCGAGCGGGTATTGATAAGCTTAGTTTAATATTTATAAGTTGTAAACTCTTTATAGGTACAAATGACCATGAGGTCGAAGTGCAAACCCCGTCTTTGCCTACATACGTCAATAAGCCAGTAGTAAATTTCCCTTCAAAATATGTGCTTAATTTGAATTGAGAAAAGAGAATCGAACTTGAAGGACCCTGTATATCATGTTAAGCGTGCGACTGCAAAATAAAATAGACGAATGTATCTTTGTACCCAGGTTCCTAGTAATCATCTGCTCCACCTCTATTTTCTTCTATTGTTCTTTTCTTATATTTGTTTTTTCGATTGCTTCGTATCGGAAGTTTTCCACAGCTCGGCTTCTTGAAAGTATTTTCTTGTGTTTTCCCATCAGTAAATTTCGAGGTATGCACTTTATATCGTGCATAACATAAATACGTTTCCTGATTTTGAGATCTCTTGGAATTTATACTTCTCACTGCATATCCGCCAGTTTTCCTCGAATTGCCTGTTGGCAATCTGACTATCATACCGTCAGTTACAAGATGTAACTTGCGATTTATAGAACGAGTTCTTGGATTACTCTTTGCTATAAAATTATGGTACTAAAAATTGACTAACTTGTTAGCCTTAAGGTCTAAAAAGGCCTCGCTACGCTCTCATGGAGATTGGCAACTAACCAAACTATATTACGTAAAACTAACCAAACTTAGCCTAATCTAATAGTGAATGACAACATTCACCATCTAATCCAAATTTTATATGATGCAAATAGTTGTTGTTCGCTTAACGTAAAAATTGCATATCCAGCTTTAAATCATTAGTTTCGTATCTATTTGATGTTACTCATACGCACTGTATGTCGACTGCGTTATGCTCTCAACATCTTGAAATTCAAAGTTTATGATTCGAAAAGTTTTGCACAACAAAATAATTGCCAGAATTTCATTAATAAATTTTTTTTATTTTTATTGCTCCTTTTTTCCACATTTTGCAATTTTCACTAGACACCTACTTACGGCTGCACACGTAATGTGAAATATGAATTGTAAAAGTTAAAAGTGATGCTACCTGTAAAAAAAATAATAATTTCCTTATTATACAAAAATTAATTTAAAAAATTCATATCTATTAAGATTTTCTTAGGCAATCTTAAAAGGAAACGAACAAATTGCACTTTCCACGCGCTGCCTCTTTCTATTTTGTATTCACTTGCCGCATTGCCCACTTTTGTTACACCTCATTAACTGCGTGCATTTTATGAGCCAAACATAAAATTCGCTTTGCATATTTCTTGCCAAAATTTCAATTCTAAAAGTGCAACGCCAGCAGTGCTTTGGAAGGTGCCCGTTTCGCAGCCGTCACAGAAAATTTAGGAAGAAAGCGAAAGCTTCGCGGATGGAAATAGAGTTACGAATGTACACACAAACGCGTGCTTATATGAGTGGGTGGGTATGCGGCATTAAGCATTCTTTTGCTGCATATTAAATTTAAAATGTTTCTTGAAGTGGTCGGTCAGGCCGGCGTATTCGACGACAACAAAAAAATATGTTTATAGGCAGTTTTAAAAAATGTAGCAGGTGCTTGCATCTTAAAATGTGAGTATTTTTACACCATCTTCATCTTTTTACTCCGACTGGCGTACGATGCTCCGTGCTGCTTAGCGCTTTATTGTATGCAAACTTTGGTATTTATGGATTTATATATTCACTGGACGACTGCAAAGCGGTGAAATGAGCGATTAAATGCGTTTCGTTACGTTCAAGTAATTTTTATGAGTTCAGCGGCCAAAATGTGTTCTGCTTCAATGAAAAAAATATATATTGTGAATACAACAAATATACAGTAGTATTGTGCGATGAAATAATGTGTACCTTAGCAAAATTTTTGGTACTATAAAATGTGTAAGCGCTTAAGGCGTTAGGGGCGGTAGAACAAAAAAAAAATGATTTTGGTTTGTTCACATTTTCTTGTAGTTGAATGTTCCGAAAATATTCCCTTACAATTTCAAATTAATATAGCTGCATTAATAGTTTCCAAATATCTGACAATTAGTGATAGATTAATGGATCCTCGGTGGCCAAGGTAAAAATATTAAACTCATATTTTTCGAAATTATATTTTCGAAGTGGGGAATCATTATTATTTTGGCTAAGGGCCAAAACTGTTCAATCACAGAAAAAAATGTTTCAGTTAAATAAAAAAATTTCAGTTGTACAATTTTCATTAATTTAATTAGAGAGTATGGCGATGGGTTAGAGAGTATGATGAAGTTACAATAAATATCTAGAAGTAATCTTGGATAAGAAGCTGACTTGGGAGAGTATTTCTATGGATACGAGTATACACAGCACTTATCCGACCAATCATCACTTATGCTTCTGTGGTTTGGTGGCGACGGTCCATGGTTAAGTCCAAGCGTCAGGAACTATACAAACTGCAAAGAAGTATATGTTTATGCATTATGGGTGCCATGAGTGCAACCTCCGGCGTTGTCCTAAATGCTTTGCTTAATTTGATCCCCTAGGATCTTAAGAAACAACAGGAAGCAATAAAAGCAATGTGTAGACTCCATAAATACCTACATATGGTTTCTGGCACGAAGACGCTTTTCTATGCGTTCTGTTGTAGACACCTTTTAGCTTATATCTAGCATGCCCATGTCAGCAAGGCTATCGTGTAATATTTGATACGGATCTTACTTTTCCTAGCCTTATACATTTTATTATTATCTTATGCCATGCTTGATTTTGTTAGGCGTTATAACTCCGATTTCTAGGACCCTTATACACTGAGTCCACTGATACAACGAATTCAGAAAGTATTTTTACATTTCACGTTGCGTAATTTACGCTTTTTACGCCTATTGATGAACTAAATTCTTTGCAGATCAGAAGCATAATCTTATCTTTGTCATTCATTTTCGATTTAATCCGTAGTGCTGTTGACTGTCCGGTGCTTCCTGCGTGTATTCTCTTTAATATTCCGGTCAGAGCTCTTCGTAGTTCGGAGTTTTTCTCTGTTGGTCTCTCAGAAACTTCTTTATGCTCGAAATGCTCCGTTTACTAGAGCCTTAATTGAGTTTAATAAAATCTCTTAATTTTTTGAGATAGATTTTTTATTTTTCAATTGAAAATTTTCGATATTTATTATAAATGGTTTAATTGTACTTCCTTTTTTACTTGCCTATTAACCTTCAAATATGTCTACTTAGCTTATAAGAATCAATTATATTCGTTAGCTTAATAAAAATAAATAAATAAATAAAAAATAAAATAAAATAGAACAAACTAAAATAAAATAAAATAAAATAAAATAAAATAAAATAAAATAAAATAATATAAAATAAAATAAATACATAAAAAAAAATAAATAAATAAAAAAAAATTCTGGTCAATTACTTAACAAATTTTCATCGTAAACCCCCCTTTTTCTTCTCATATGATTGTGGCTGATTTTTCTGTAACTTTAAAAATCACATCATAACATCGAAGCACCCTCTTGCTATCATAGATAACCTAAAAGGAAATTGGCGGCAAGAACTGAAGCTGATGCCTTGGAAAAATACGTTTGAAAATGCTTCGATATTTAGATTAATCCTTGAGGCCTATTTTGAAGGCACTAAAATGAAGTCAAATCAGTATTAAATATTTGCACTTTATTGACTAATTACAGTTTCTTTTTTATATGTACAAAAATAAATGTCATTAGAATTTTCAACCATATACATAGGTACATTTGATATACACACATACTCGCTAAATACCGAAATATTTCACAGTTCACCTATTTAGCCATGAACCTCAGTGGCCCTTGACAACGAAGTGTTAGTAAGCATAATTGCAGAACTCCAAACAGCCGAAATCCTAAACTAAATTAGCAACGAACAAACAATGCGGCGAGGGATAGTACGAAAATCGTTTGGGAGCTTCTCGACCCATTTATATGCCTCGCAAAGCCATACCACTACATAAAAGTACTCTTTGTGTGACTAATAAGTAGGTTTTTAGGTTACCGCTATCGACTGCCGCCTAAGCAGTAAGTTCACTGAGTAATGTTGCCAGGAGTCGTCAAATATTTGTTTTACTACTATTTATTTTAGCACGAACACATTTACATAAATAAAAATAAAACACACATCATACATATAAGTAAATGTCGATCAATTTTTGCTATAATAAGAAGTGTCAACATTTGATTGAATTCATCATGAACGTCATGTCTAACTGCCGGAAGTAAATAAGTACAAGTTTATTAGATTTAAAAGATAGTGGAAAGGCGTATAATAGGCCGTATGGAATGAATGTAAATAAATAGGCAAGAATATCTGCATACATGCGTACATATGTACGCAGAGGCGGTAGGTGGCGGCGGTGGCGGTATCATAGCAAATATTGTGTTGTGGTTATTTGTTCACTTAATAAATCGATTTCGAATCGAAGCGTCATAAATCCAACGAAATTACAATATTGCCATTGAATTATTTCTCCTACTGCTGCTTGCCTACCAACCGCCCAATCTGTAGTTATGCTAATTTTCTCCTTTTTTCACGCTGTCGGCATGCAGCTGACAGAAATAGTTTCGTGTGTAAAGTTCGTTGGTAAAAGCCCAGAACGGCAAAATGCAATGTATGATAAGGAAGCAATGAATAATTGAGAATAAATTTGCCATGCGACCATCAATGCCGCAAAAACAGAAGTTGGTTGACAAAGTACGAGAAATGTGCAATAAAATGGGAAGGGAAAATGAGAAAAAGGAGTCAGCGCATCCAAACACACACATACACACGTATTGAATAATATTAAATATTTTATAGTCAAGTAAATTTTTAATATTTGGAACACACTGTCAGCGTCAAAAGAAAGTCTACGCCACATATTGCCCAAGGTTGCCTGTGTATTTATTTGGGAATTTCAATTATTTTTATTTTTTATAAAAATATAGTTGTTGCTGATGTTTGAGACAGCTGGATAAGAACTTGTTCAGAGCTTCAAAATCATGTTTAAATTTAAAAGATTCCATGTCTTTTCACCAAAATATTCACAACGAAAATTTACATAGATAGGACAGGTATCAATGGCATGCTGAATATTTGCTGAGTTTGAAAATACCGAGAATTTTTAATAGAATTTACTGGGCTGCACCCAATTTTTTTTTTTTAATTCTTTGACATTTAATTTTTCTATAAACTGCGGCATATATGCCCTCAAAGAAGCAGAAGAAAAGCCATTTACAGACTCCATATTCAAGATTTGCGATAAATCTTTCATTTCTTAAATCTTTTTCCAGTGTACCCCAAGACGCGGAGTCTGTTCAGCAGAAATATGCGGAAGGCTGTCATGTAGCAGAGAAAAACAGTGAAAAACATAAAAATATTGCCCATACTGTGTGCTGTATACTGTGTGTTTCAAACTGTGTACACAATTTATAAAAATTGGAAAAAACTTGCATCAACATTTCACACTTTTTATTCCGAATCGTTAGATAAAATAGTTTTTAGTCAGAATTAAAAAAAAAATTGGGTGTACAGTTTTATAGCCAATTTAATTTTAGTAAAATAAACTGCGAGTTTCAAGTGAGTTAAAAATCACATTGATTTTTCAGAATTTATTTTTGCATGCTAGACAAATTTTTTCATATGGAAGAAATCAACCAACACCGTCAGCAAAAAAAAAAAAAAAAAAAAACAAATACAATAAAAAGCAAACACATTGCCAAAAATCAACGCGAATTATAATAGGATTTACTGGGTTATTAAACTGTGCACCCAAGTTTTTTTTTTAATTCCTACTAAAAAATTGGATGAAAATTTGTCGAGTTTTCATTTATCTGGTACAAAGTTGGTAAGATTGATTTATATAATATTTGTTGTAGCTGAACTATGTGTTTATACAAAACAATGAAAACTAAAAAATAAATATTGTGGTACTATAGTTTTTCCCCGCGTACTATAATACCGTTAAGCCGCGATCAAGGTTCTGACGATGCCATAGTGCAGATCAAAACTAGTCAACTCCTGTAAGGAGGAAATCAAATATCTTGTGTGTGTAGGTGACATTTTTCTGATTTGGGTTCCAGGTTATAGGAATATAGAGGGAATGAAACTGCTGGTGAGCTTGCCAAGAATGGGACTGAATTCGTCTCAGAGACCTCCTACCGGGTCATCGGTATCTCCCTGACTGTTGTTAAAGGTGAATTGTATAATTTATTTCTCAGGGAGCTTCATTTCTTCATGTGCTATTTCAAAAACCCTTTGGGCCCAGTGCAATAGAAGGAGGACCACGCCAATCAATTTCCACACTCGTAACTGTGTTTACCGGTCATTGGATGATCGACGCACACGAGGAAAAGCTAAGCTTACCATTTAACCTCCATTGCAGAAGCTGTGGGACCTTTGAAACAAGGAGGCTATTGAGCACTTTTTCTGTAAATGTCCGGGTTTGGCAGCTAGGTGATTAATGTCACTCGGTGCTCTTTTCTTCGACAGCCTGGGGCAGTACTCCAACATAAATCCCATCAACCTTTTTCGTTACATCAACAGCGCTGATATCTGCAGACATATGCTTGTTAAAGATCTCATAATGGTATCAAAACGGCCTTTTAGTGCAACTTGGGGAGTGCCAGAGTGGTTATTCAATCATTTCACTTTTCTACCATAGTTTTCCGAGGGCTGTATTCACTAGGTCTCAGACGGTTGTGGTGTGCAAGTTAAGACCACCCGCACAAATTCGCTAACTATGTACAATTAGCTGATGTTATATTTTTTGTTAAAGCTCAGCTTACGCTTTACAACACTACTTTTGCCTACGTGACCAAGATCGAGTGATTTTTTGATGGGGTACGCGCAGTAACAACCATTGCTCTCACACTTTACTCAAAACCAGTTTTGAGGAAAAACTAATGAATTATGAGTTGCATGGCCTAGCGGAAAACGTTGGTGAAATTCCATCGAGCTGGGGTTTGATTGAGCGAAGCATTTTAGTTAAAGAACAGAATAAAGATTGACATTGAAACCGAAGGTCCAACTCGAATTTTTATAAAGATATTAAGTGGCGCCCAACGTGGGGCCTGTCAAATAAATATTTCGGATGCAAGAATAATTCCTATAAGGAAGGCCGGACAAAGCGACAGGTCTCAAAAGAACCAGGACCATTATCTACCGGAGCAGTGAATCATACATTTTACTTGGACAGTTGGGATACTGTGAAGCCTTTATCTTATCTTTATCTTTTCGTAATTACATATGTAAGTAATAATTAGATTTGATAATTATTTCATGTGAGAAATAAAATATAAAATTTGAGACTAAAGTGTTAATAGTCCCTTTTCGTGTCGTATTGAGGTGAAATTTTTTCCCAATTGCGTAACATACACGTGTTCAAAACTAAAAAAGGTTCAATATACTTGCGTAAGAAACAATAAAAAGTTATTTTTTCATCAATTGGTTTTTCCATCTTAAAAACGGCAAACTTGAAAAATTAAAAATCGCTATATCAGGCGATAACAAGATTTCACTGCATTTGTGCAAAGTTATTGAAACTTAGTTCCCAACTTACGTAACATACACGTGTTCTATAGTAACATTAGCTAAATATTTTCTTTCTGGAAAATTTCGCATAGAATTTTTCATTTCAATTAAAAACAAAAACTACAAAGTTTTCCATATTAAAAAATTGCTGTATCAGGCGAAAAGAAACATAGATTTCCGTGAATTATTTTGAAACATAGTAATATAATTTGTCAGATTACATAACATAATCTCGTTTAAAACAGTTAAAACAAATGGTACACCCAGTCTTTTAACTTTTACGGCTGTAAAAATACACATTTTCCATAGTGCGGAAAACGAACCATAGATTGTTCAGTTTACACATAGTTGTTTACAGCCACCAGAAATCATCGTGATATCTGTAGTTTCTGCAGAATGGAAATCACAAGAGAGCTAGTTTTAGATATCGTAAGAGTCTCAACCGAGCGTGCTAGGGCAGAGTTCACGGCCCAAGTTCAAGAACTTACTCTAGCCTTAAATCGCCTTAAACCACCATGTGTTGAGCCCTGCCAACCCGTTGCAATTAACCCTTTAACAGAGTCAGGAAATGCTAGTTTGGACTTAGTAAAGTCTTTACCCGAATTTAGTGGCGATGCCTCGTGTTACCCAGCCTGGCGCTCCGCTGCCGCCTTTGCCATTAATTACTACCCTGAAGGTTCCGAAAAATATTACGTGGCAATGGGCATTTTCCGGAATAAAATTACTGGTGCGGCGAATTCAACACTGTCGTCTTTCAATACGGTGCTAAATTTTAAGGCAATAATCGCCAGGTTAGACCAAACCTATGCAGATAAAAGACCAGTTCATGTTCTGGAAACTGAACTAAGTATTCTTAGGCAAGGTCATTTGTCAATTGCAGACTACTATGACTCGGTGGACAAACACTTGACGCTTATCATAAATAACCAAATAATGACGAATAGTGGCAACGACGAAGTTATAAAGGCTCTAAACGATCGTGCAAGAGCAAACGCTCTACGAGTATTCATTTCAGGTCTTCGCCGTCCACTATGTGACATATTATTTTCCTCGTCACCAAAGGATCTGCCCACTGCCTTGGCCGTTGCACAGGAGCTTGAGATGAATCACAAGCGCTATGATTTCGCCCAAACCTTTGCAATGGGTAGTTCAGTTAAACCAAACAAAGTAAGAGCGACAATGCCGCAATATAATTTTAATTCACAAAATGAACCAAATCGTTTACCAAATCACAACAATAGACCGAGTCCAATGGACGTTGACCATGGCACATCTATCTATCGAAAAATTAATGCCACTCAAAATAGTGCAATCATTTCTAAAACCCCCAATCAAGCAGTTGTATTTAAACGCTCTCGTGAGCCATCCGGTTCTTCCCAGAGACCTGGTGGAAAGACACAGCGGGTTAATTATATGCCAGACAATATTGGCATAGTTTCTGATGAATCTGAAAACGAAGAACACTACGACGACTATGATAGCTCGAATTTTAAAAGTTATTCCGAAGAGCCTTACCATACATGCGACTCTAAAAATGATTCCGAAATAAATTTTTTAAACAAAAGTCGCTCCTACCTTTCATCACTAAAACTACTGCGAATGGTCAGGAGCTAAAAATTTTAATAGATACAGGCACTTCAAAAAATTTTATTAAACATTTTCAATTTCTCGACGGAATTAAGGAGATGAAAACCCCATTTACGCTAAAATCAATAAATGGGCAAAATTTTATAGACAAAAAATGTTTGGTTAATGTTCTCAACCACACCTCGACTTTTTATTTACTTGATAATCTAAAAACGTTCGATGGCATAATTGGTTATGACTTCCTAAAAGAAATTGACTCAAAAATTGATATTAATGCAGGGTATTTATATTATCGGGATGGTAAGGTAAAACTTCAGCACCTTTGTTGCAATCAAGTCAACTTGATTACAATTAACGATGATTCCGTGCCTGCAAGTGTTCAAAATGACTTTCGTCAATTAATTAATAAAAACACTAATGCATTTGCTCACCCAAATCGTTCCCTACCCTACAATACCAATGTCGAGGCTACAATTCGTACCACTACAGAAAACCCAATTTTTAGCAAAAGCTACCCGTACCCGATTTCAGCAGCAGAGTTCATAAACTCCGAAATAAAATCACTCTTAGGAGATGGCATAATTCGCAAGTCGTGTTCACCCTATAATTCGCCCGTCCACGTAGTAACAAAAAAGGGCATTGACGAAAATGGCAAACAAAAACTGCGTATGGTGATAGACTTTCGGAAAATTAACGAAAACACCATCTCTGATCGATATCCCATACCGGACACTTCTGTCATCCTGTCCAATTTAGGAAAATCAAAGTTCTTCTCCACGCTAGATTTGAAGTCAGGATTCCACCAAATCAACTTGCGCGAGAAAGATAGACCAAAAACAGCATTCAGTGTAAATAATGGCAAGTACGAATTTTGCCGCTTGCCATTTGGTTTGAAAAATGCTCCAAGCATTTTTCAACGAGCGATAGACGATATCCTGCGTGATGAAATTGGTAAGACCTGCCATGTTTATATAGACGATATAATTATCTTTTCACCAAACGAGCATTTGCATCTGAATGACATTAAAATAATTTTAAACAAATTAGAAACTGCCGGTATGAGAGTTTCGCCCGAAAAGTCCAAGTTTTTCCAAAAAGAAGTGGAGTTTTTAGGATTTGTAGTGTCGCAGAACGGTTTAAGAACTTGTCCAAACAAAATAACCGATATTTTAAATTACAAAGTTCCAGAAACTTTACGCTCTCTACGATCCTTCCTTGGTCTTGCGGGATATTACCGTAGGTTCGTGAAAGATTATGCAGCCATCGTGAAACCGCTAACGAAATATTTGCGAGGAGAGAATGGACACGTAGAAGCTAACAAGTCAAAAAAAATCCAAATAAAATTGGACCCCGAAGCCATGTCCGCCTTTAACAGAGTTAAGAAAATTCTTGCTTCTGAAGATGTTTTGCTCCAATACCCGGATTTTAGCTGCCCTTTCGATCTGACCACAGATGCGTCTTCAAATGCTTTGGGCGCGGTTTTGTCCCAGAAAAATAGGCCTATAACAATGATTTCCCGAACGCTATCTCGAACAGAACAAAATTATGCCACCAATGAGCGTGAGCTACTAGCTATAGTTTGGGCATTGAAGGCCCTTCGGCACTATCTATATGGCGTCAAAAACATCCATATTTTCACTGACCACCAGCCGCTTATCTTTTCAATTTCGGATAAAAATCCTAACACTAAAATGAAAAGGTGGCGTGCTTTCGTCGTTTGCTCCTACGTTTCATTATAAGCCAGGAAGTGAAAACAAGGTGGCAGACGCGCTCTCCAGACAGTTCATAAATAACATGAGTGAATCAATAGATACGGCTCATAGTGAGGAATCATTGAGTAATGTTGTAAAAACGGTCAAATGCCCCATAAATCAATTTAAAAACCAACTAATACTAACAAAAGCGTCATACCTAAATAAAGTGACAAAAATTATTTTTCAGAAACATGTCCGCCATACAATTTCCTTCGATTCGCTCGAAAACTTGTTTGAATGTCTTAAAACCGTAATAAATCCTAATAATACGAACGCGATTCATTGTGACCTACCAACACTTTCCGAAATACAAAACGATTTAGTTTCACTCTTCCCGGCAGTGAAATTTCTCCACACAGAAATTTTTGTGATAGATTTGATAAATAAAACGGATCAATTAGAAACAGTAATTGCAGAGCATAACCGCGCACACCGTTGTCTGCAAGAGAACTTTAAACAAATTTCTCGAGAATATTATTTCCCAAATATCAAAAAAATGTTAAAGGCTATCATTGCAAACTGTAAGATATGTCTAGAAAATAAATACCAGCGTAAACCAGTAAATCTCGAAATAGGCAAAACTCCTATTCCAAAGACACCTGGCGAGATCTTACACATGGACATTTTTTTTACAGACAAGCAACATTTCCTAACCTGTATGGATAAGTTTTCGAAATACGCTGTAGTAAAACCAATTCAATCGCGCTCTACATTAGATATCAAGGAAGCCTTGCTAGAAATACTCCTAATATTTAAAAACACCAAAACTATTGTTTCAGACAATGAGAAAGCCTTTCATTCGATGACAATTAAAACTTTTCTTAGGGACAACTTTTCAATCGAACAATTTTTCATTCCGACGTTACATAGCCAAAGTAATGGGCAGGTTGAAAGATTCCATTCAACCTTAATGGAAATTGCCCGATGCATAAGAGAACAACAACAGCTGAGTGAGACTATTGAATTGGTGATACTGGCTACTCATAAGTACAATAACACCATTCATTCTATTACAAATGCTAAACCTATCGACATTCTTCATAACTCTTCGAATGAGGATTTGGAAATGATACGCGATAGATTGTGCCAAGAGCAGGGGAACGTTTTAGGTAGACGGAATAAAAATAATAAAATGAAAACCTATGAGCCTGGTGAAAAAGTATTTTTGAAGAGAAATAGACGTCTAGGAAACAAATTTAACAAGATATTTGTTGAAAAAGTTGTGGAAAAGGATCTAGGCAGCACGGTCTTGATCGATGGAAAAATCATTCATAAAAGCAACTTACGATAAGTGTCGTTGAGCCTTTTTTTGTTTCGTATGAGAGTTTAAGTGGTGGAAGTTATATTGCTACAATGACGCGAAAAAGTTCGTAAGCGTAAAAAAAATTTATCTGAAAATGAAATATATTATCAGTTCTGATTATTTACAACTTCCTGATAAAATTAGAATTGTAAATATACTCTTTAAACTAAGTTTAATTTTCACCATCCTTTGATGAGTTACATTCATTTTAATTTTAAGAAACGTAATCATAGTATAATCATGTAATCATAGTATAATAATCAAACAAATTTATTGTTCAAAAGTATGGAATTTAAGCTCAATCAAGCTTCAACATTAATAACGCTTTTAAGCCAACAAGTCGTATTTTGAACCTAACTATTCGAACCTCTGAGCCACAGCTTTTTAGTAGCTGAAACGGGGACGTTTCGAACTCGACAAGGAGAGTAGTTAAGACCACCCGCACAAATTCGCTAACTATGTACAATTAGCTGATGTTATATTTTTTGTTAAAGCTCAGCTTACGCTTTACAACACTACTTTTGCCTACGTGACCAAGATCGAGTGATTTTTTGATGGGGTACGCGCAGTAACAACCATTGCTCTCACACTTTACTCAAAACCAGTTTTGAGGAAAAACTAATGAATTATGAGTTGCATGGCCTAGCGGAAAACGTTGGTGAAATTCCATCGAGCTGGGGTTTGATTGAGCGAAGCATTTTAGTTAAAGAACAGAATAAAGATTGACATTGAAACCGAAGGTCCAACTCGAATTTTTATAAAGATATTAAGTTGCACAAGTCGGCTTTCAACCGTGTATTCGCAAAGAAATATTATGATTGCGGGTTCAGCTTCGAAATATGCCGAAATTTTAAAAGGTTCTTATCGCACTTGATGTGAAGTCAAGTTTCTGTTGACTTCGGACAAACACTGAAACTCCATGATGCCGAAAAAAATGTATTTGTATTTTGACATAAAGAAAGGTTTACAGCCTTAAAAGTCTCGCCTAGTCTATCCATTAAAGGACAATTTTTTTGAAGGGTTCGATAAAACTGAGAAGGCATCCTAATATTTTTTCTATATCTCCAAAGAAATTATAAAATTTCGAAATGTTTTTCCACCGCAAGATTGGTTTTACCATTAATTCCGAAATTTATACCCCTAAACGAGTACACTCATACAGCATAGCATAGAAGTTACTGACTCAACTTTGTGTGCGATTTGCCTGAAAGATGAAACGCCTGCATTTCATTACATATGCGTATCTCCAGCCTTTGGGTAGATCAAGTAAATGTGCTTCGCTGAAATAATCAGAAGAAGTTTTGATCTCATGGGGCTAAATCTAGCAGATCTTTACTAGAGCATTTCTGCGGTTAGCCGAGCTTCACTGCCTTTGGAGAACCAAGTCGGTTGGGTATACGGTTGCGCTATGTGAGATTGATGACTGCGAATTACTACTCCATCGATTGCTGTATCTCGCCAAGGCTTCACTTGATATACGAGAGTTGCTATTTATATTTCTGGGGCGTGGCACACTTCTACTCTTATTAGGACACCTTCTGATGATTAGAAAGTTTGACACATTTTACCATATACTCATTCAGATCGTTTTGATGTGTGAGTCATTTTAATGTTATTTACAGTGGCCTCAAAACTTCATCCCGGCAAAAAAATAGAACCATGAACAGTTCAAGCGAAATTTTTACACAATTTTCTGTGTGAATCAACAAGACTAGAATGCATCGATGAACTAAAATCATTCTACGGCCAGTGGATACTTTGCTTTCAAAAAAAAAATAAATAAATAAAATTGGCGCGTACACGTCTGTTAGGTGTTTGACCGAGGCCCTCCTGCTATTTATGGCGCCCGTCTTGATTTTGTTCCGAAAATGGAGGGACTTACAGTTTCAAGCCGACTCCGAACGGCAGATATTTTTTATGAGGAGCTTTCTCATGGCAGAAATGCATTCGGGGATTTGCCATTGCCTGCCGAGGGACGACTGCTATTAGAAATAACTATAATTTTGTTGTTTCATGTACGGAGATTCGAACCAACGCATTCTCTAGTGGTAGTCATGTACTATGGCGGCCGTAAAAGGCTCGATCTTTCAGTACCGTAAACATCTGGTAAAATTAAATTTCTGATACAAATTCGCACCCCGACGAATTCCGAGCAGGTCGTTCAAAATCAGTTGTTCCAGAAAATATCGATGCTGTGCGTAAAGTGAATGAGCAGGGTCTTCGCTTCACATACCGTGGGATTGAGGCATCCTGCTGCGTTAGCATGATGAGCACCAGTAAGATGCGTGATTACCTTGTGGTAAAAAAATGTGTTGGATTTCATTTCAATTTAAAAGCACCCAGGGAACGTGACTGGATAAAGAGCTTAGAAAATAGGTTCAAACGAATGCAAAATCGTACTTGTCATTCGAGAATGAAACCGTTTTTGACCACCAATGTTCATTTTACCCTAGGATAGATCAGAAATAGAAAGATCAATACTCGTATTTCGTGTTAGGCTGCTGCCGATTTGGGTGCTTGAAAAGCAATTAGGAAGTGCGGTTTTTCGTGCAATGGGTAATAGTTTTACGGGACTGTCTGTAATAATATACTAAAAAGGCTTTCGAGCTTTATATCTTAGCACTTTTTTTTTCACCATGAGCATGTAAGTACATAAGCTGAGTACATAAATGCTTCTTGATCACTCATACGCCGTGTACCAATAATTAATTTTTACTCTGCTTTCCATTTAGCGATATTTTATGCACTCGAAAATAATGCACATATTTTACCTGTAAGGTCAATGAATTTGCTTTGTGTATCGGCGACTATGATAGCAAATTACATTGTGAATTTTTCGATTTTTTGGGCTATTCCAATACATACACACACACATATGTACGTATAAAGTATAAAAGCACAATATTTATGGTCATGTAATCTCTTTATTTTCGAAAATTGAATATTACGCATGACTTCCTGAGTAGGATAAATTAATTTTAAAACCGGAGAGAAAGAAAAAACAGCGAGCCATATTATTTATATTTGTTTACGTCACGTTAAAATCGCATGCAATTGTCAACGGTTGTTAGCCAATATGAATGGGATTTAAAACAGACATAAATGCACACATACATATATTTCGTGGGATGTAATTGAATTGTAAAAAATGTGTGAAAAGTTTTTATATAAAGAAGAGCTGTTGTGTAAATTGAAAAACGCGCCCACGACCACTTAAAATTGATATGTAATAGTGTTGAGATAACTGCGATTTTATTCCAGTAAAATTAAGAAAAAAACAGAAAAAAAGCATTAAAGTGGAAATATAGGCAGATATGAGTGCAAGGCTACAGGAATGCAAAAATAAATATGTTAGTTTAAGATAGGCATTTATATGAATTGAAAAAGTCCACTTATTTTTGTCTAATAAAACTGCATCAATTATTTTAATTAAAATACAGTTTAGTAAACTTTCAAAGATTCAATTACTGATAGTCACTATCAAGAGTTAGTATTTATTTTGCAAGCCTAAATAGACTGTGCAACATAATAAAATGGGCTAGGCATGTTTGAAAAAAATCACAGCCTATGGATGTGTTAATTTGCGTTAATTTTTCTTTGAATAATTTTTCAATTTCTTTCAAAACACCACAGATTGCTCATAAAATTTGTTAAAATTTTTGGAATTTGCCCTCGAAATTTTTGCAACTCATATGATTTTTCAAATTATGCTTCATAATTTGCATTATATCCATAAAACGGCTGCAAATACTTACATTACAGACGCGTTTGCCAAATTTGAAACCGCCATCTGCTCTATAATTTCACTGACTATTCCATACAAAACTAATAAAAAAAGCTAATAGGCGTGTCCTTCGAGACAAGGAGCTCGAAAGTATCGCAGTGTCTGTATGCATGTTTTTACATAAAAATAGTTACAAAATAATCTGTTATCAAATCTACAGATTTTAATCACGGAATCCCGAAAAATTGCAATACAAATTTATATGAATCCTTGCATAATTTATTAATTTGTTCTTTAAGTTCAAATACAAAAATGGTTTGGATTGAAATTTTATCGTAAGAAAGTTATTTTTTATGAGGAGCTTTTTCATGGCAGAAATACACTCGGAGGTTTGCCATTGCCAGCCGAGGGGCGACCCGCCATTTGAAAAAACGTTTTCTTAATTTTGGTGTTTCAATGAGATTCGAACCTACGTTCTCTCTGAATTCCGAATGGTAGTCACGCACCAACCCATTCGACTACGGCGGCCGCTATACTTGTTACCATATTTAAAATGTTTTAGGCGAAAAGTTTTCCAGTTTTCAATGCGCCAGTAAAAAAAAAAACGAAAATAAAAAATTAGAATTTTTTTGCTTTTGTTTTTGTACTGTTTATCGTACTTAATTTAAATCACGACTTTCAAAATAAAGTTCATTCTCATCTGATTAATATTTCTACGAATACATTAGTTTGAGGTCACTTTGCAACAAATCTCTTGGAATCATTAATGAATCTTAAGAGATATGGAAGAGGAAGAGTATGAACTTTATCCATACTCAGTATATCGCAACCCAATATCCTAAGTCTGATTCTGGAAAACGCCGAACATCTATAGAGAAAATGGTCTGCAGTGTCGTCATCCTCAAGACAGGATAGGCATATCGAGCAGTCCACGACCCCCATGGTAGCTATATGCTGACCACAGACGTTGTGCCCTGGGACTACACCCACCAGTACTTCAGGTCCTTTCTGCTGAGTTTTAGGAGAAAGGTCGCTTTTTTCCTGTTTGGTTCTTTCACAAAGCACTTGACTACTACTCTGCACGAGTTCAACCCATACCAATGTTCTCTATGGGTAGACCCCATGAAGTCGTCAATCCATAAATGAATCGATGCGGAATTGACACCTGGAAAGGGTTCAGGGCCTAGTGGCATACTTGCAGAGCCTTCATTAGCCAATTTATCAGCTAACTCGTTCCCTGTAATACCACAATGTCCAGGCACCCAAATAAGACTAACTTTGTTGTGTTTTGCAACACTCTTAAGTTTTGTCTTACATTCACCGACCAACTTCGAAGAGCAGCGTAGGTTAGCAAGGGCTTTCAGTGCAGCTTGACTGTCACTACAAATGAAGCGAGTAAATATGTAAATAAATAAATAAATTTATAAATTTAAATCTCACAAACCCTGAAAATTAATTTTAGCATAATAAATTAACACACGTTTCACGCAAAAACTTTTTTAATTTGTCCCAACTTTCCAATAAATTTTTCCTCTACTGGCGATTTCGAACCGCAGCTCAGCCACGAGCAAACCAAATCGTTTGTATTAAAAAACCGCATAAACGCATATGAAAATGAACAAATTTTTTTACTGTCCAAAGCATTAAAGCTATGCGTATTTATGGTTAAATTTATATTTACTATCCATCATCTGCAACGCATAACATTTATGAATCGTCTGAATATGAGGCATAAACGCTTTTGCACATTGAACTCAAACCTTCAAGCGTTGCACTTTCGACCGCCAGGCAACTGATTTTCCGCCATATCGTCGCACGTCCGGAGTGCAAGTGTAACCATTACTTGTGGTTGAGCAAATTTTAGGTTCGTTCTGCACTTACCATCAACACAGACACACACGCCCACACGCACATACATACTATAGTTTGTGCTTGCAGCGTGGCGCCACAAATAGCTTCAATTTATTGTACCACTAAATATTTATGCAAATTTGTTGTACTACACACATTTTATGTCTACATAAATGTGTGTATGCATTTTTTGCATTGTGTTTGCTGCACTTTTGGGTTTTTGGTGGCGCTTGCCACACACTTTTCTAATACATCATATTTATGTGCATTTTGTTTGCGATTTGAATTAGCATGTTTCGTGTAATATATTCATGCAAGCGTGCGCACACACACACACATCTATATATATATTGTATATGTATGTTATATGTGCAGAAAAGTAGCTGACTGTTTTCACTTTAGTTTGTGCAACAAGGTTATAAATATAAATAACGAATGTTTAGCGCTTTGACAAGTTTTCAACTATTTACGCTAACAACCGCAAAGTGTGGGGCTTCTGAAAATTTTAATAATAATTTTATGAATTTGCTGCTATTAACTTTAAACCTACAAATAAATTCAGTTTTGGTTGCGCATGAGGTTTACGGAAGCTCTCTATGGGAATGTAGATACGTTTGTGGTCACGTAATTAAGTATGATGAGTATCTTCTTTTAATATTTGTACAAATTTAAAAATAATTTAAAAGAGTTTTCAAAATTATCAAAATATTTTTCAATGTTTTACTCAAATTAGAAAAAAATTTTTATAGCGCACTCAATTATTCAAAAACCAATTGAATGTACAAAATTTGCAAAATTTTTCATGCCAAATTTTTTCTTAAATTTTGTATAAAATTCACAAAAATTGAAAAGAGTTTTAAAAACTATCAAAGTTTTTTTCAATGTTTTAATGAAAATTTTTAGCGCAGTTTTATAGCGCATTCATCTGTCCAAAAACAAAATTGGATGATTAGCTTTGCGCCATCTTGTACAATATTTGAAAAAAATGTTCATGCTAAATATTCTTCTGACCACTCGCCGATATTATTTGAATGTGTAAGTTATATAAAATCTATAGATACATCTTTTCGCATACTTAATGACAGAACCAACTGGAAGAAATTCCTCCACTATATTGACGATCAACTTATATTATATGTGATATTAAAAACGACGTAGAACTAGAAGCAGGGATCAGATCGGCACCAAAGCAAGCAAATAGACAAGCAATAGACAAAATACAAATTACCCAACAATTGACATTACTATTAAGAAGCAAATTATAGAAAAAAGAGAGTTAAGAAAAAGATAGCAAAAACAAGATCATCTGAGTACAAAAGAAAACTAAACTTAGCTACAAAAATTCTAAAAGATACCTTAAACAAGAGAAATAATAAAGAAATCGAAAACTATTTGAAGAATCTGACTCTCTATCAAGATACAAACTACTCTTTATGGGAATGTACTAAAAAAATAGAAACTCAAATAAAACATCAACCACCATTAAAAAAAGATGACAATTCATGGGCTGTTACAAAAGAGGAAAAATCGAAGACATTGGCAAATTACTTCGAAAAAGTTCTATTAATAGACGAAGAAAAGAAAATCAGCAACCAAAACAACTTCCACTATGATTTTACAAAAATAAAAAGGACGAATACATACGAAATAATAGCTTGCCTCAAAAAAGATATGACATGATAACAGGAAAAGCATTAGAGGAGCTACCAACCAAGGCATATATATATTTACGAAACGTTTTTAATGTAATACAATTGCTTACAATCGCTTACAATATTTTCCGAAACTCTGGAAAGTGGCAGAGATTATTGCATTGCCAAAACCGGGTAAAGATCCAACTACCGTGCCATCATAACATATAGACCAATAAGCTTATTACCGACAATATCTAAAATTGCTGAAAAATTACTGCATGATCGAATAAGCCAATTTCTAGACCAAAAACGTATAATAACGTATCATGAATTTGGATTTAGAAAAAAAACATTCGATTATTCAACAGACCTATAGAATTACAAATAAAATCCAATCACACTTTGAAAACAATCTATACTGTGCCGCAGTATTTTTGGACGTAGCTAATGCGTTAGACAAAGTGTGGCACGAAGGCTTACTCCACAAAATAAAAAGAATACTACCTTTTTACTATTATCTCATCATAAAATGCAACCTAACCGACCCCAGCTTCTATATTAAATATGACAATCAATGTTCAGATATTCATCAAATAACTGCTAGAGTTCCGCAAGGAAGCGTTCGGGGACCTCTACTGTATGTTTTATTCACCGCAGACATACCTCCTCCTGTCGAAACTAATTCTTCAATTGCTACGCTCGCAGACGATACAAGCATCAGACAAAAGCTTAATTATCGCTACTGAAAAACTGCAGCGATACACAAACACAGTTAAGGATTGGTTTGATAACTGGTGCCTAAAAATAAACGAAGACAAAACCGTGCAGGTTATATTTATTAAGGGGGGAAGCTGGTCTAGAGCACAAAAAATGGGCATATTTTATGAATTTATTTTGACTCAACAAAGGAATCAATCGAAAATCTGTGAAATAGGTTTAATAATATAGCTTTCATGGTACAAATACAAAATTTTTCGTCTGAATTAATTTCAAAATGGCCGCTGTCCAGCAGTTCTCCTAAGGCGCCTTTTTTTCTAGTGGGTCCATTGCCGAAGACGTAAACTCCTTAATTTTTGTCCTGGATCAAAAAATAAAATTTTTTTAGTTTCTATGTAACAACAGAAAGAGACGTACGTAGGATTTTTTCGATATTTTGTTTTTTCGCGAAATGGTGCACGTTTGAACAAAAAGTTACAATTTTCACTATAAAGAACGACATAAAATTGTTGATTAAAAAAAAAACTATGTAATATAAATAAAAAATCCTACGTACGTCTCCGGAGAAAGGTATTTCGAATGTATTGTCAAAATTTCGTAAGAATCGGTAAAGATTTGTTCGAGTTATGTCTTCGGCCAGTTTAAAAAAAGTGATTTCGAGAAAAACGTGTTTAAAGTTGTAAGTAGCGTTCGGGGCATACCTGCGAGGCACTGCCGTCGAATGAAAAATTTGGGCATTTAGACATTTTTGCTGGCATCCCTCATTTGGTATATTATTTCTAAGACCCTAAAGCACCTTTTAAGACAAAAAAAAATTTTTCGATTTTTTCAAAATTCTAGACCAGCTTCCCCCCTTAACAAAACAAAATCTACTGCAGCTCCAATTAAAATAAATGACAAAGCCATTACAATAGAACCAAATACCTGGGAATCCAATTGGACCCCTAACTAAATTGGAATCACCACATAAAGCAAAAGGTCAAACAAATAAAAGAAAAACTTCGACAACTTCATTGATTAGTCTGGCTCAAAATTCAGACTCACCATACAGAACAAGCTGTTTGTGTGCAAAACTATGATTAAACCAGTCTGGCCATATGGGCTACAGGTGTGGGGAACAGCTAAAAAAACTCACATAAAAAATTCAACGCCAGCAATCGAAGATTCTTCGAATTTTGACCATGTCTGACAGGTACACGAAAAATGATGACATCCACAGGACTTTTAATATAGCAACAGTAGGCGAGGAAATCAAAAAAATAACAACAAAGGATAGGTTAGGTTAGGTAGCAATGGTTGCCCAGAGAGTGGGCTCACTTGGTCGAGAAAGTTTGGATCATCCTTTGTGATACCATTGCAAGAAGGGGGAAAGACGTGAAGGAAAAGGACGATAGGACGAAAGGGAAAGGGGTAGGGAGGGTTGAGTGTTTGTGGACCATGCGGTCTGCGGTTGCAACGAAGCAAAAAGATAACAAAAAAACAACTTTTTTTTAAATTATAATTCGTTTCATTACAAGAATAAATCAAAGTTCCAAACTTTTTACCAAAGTCACAAAAATGTAAATCTTGTTTTGAATTATGATCGAAATTTCCAAAAAACAAAAGTTCTATGTATACAGTTTTATAGCGCATTCAATTATTCAAAAACAAAATTCGATGATTAATTTTGCGCCACCTTGTACAATATTTGCAAAATTTTTGATGTAAAATTTTTTTTTCGTAAATTTTCTTTATTAAAATATAGTTCATTGTTAAACAGAGACCTTATAAATCAAAGCTCCAAGCTTTGTACAAAATTCACAAAAGTTTGGCAAAATGCCAAAAATCATCATTGAAAATTTAAATTGTTTTACCAGTTTCATAGCACATTCAATTGTAGGAAATTTATAGAAAATTTCTGGGTATATAATGTATAATAACTTATGCAGTTTTATTGTGATAAAGTGCAAGTTTGCAGTCGCTTAAAAATCGCGTTGATTTTTCACAATTTTTTTTTCGCTATGGCGTTGAGAATTTTCTACCACATAAAAAATTTCAGAGCGACTGCCATAGCCGAAAGAGTTTGTGCGTACGACGCGGAAGCGGATACCAAGTAATAGAAGAAATACAAGTTTTTCCAATAGCGGTCCCTCCTTGACAATGGCAAACGTCCGAGTGCATTTCTGCCATGAAAAAACTCATCATTCCGAGGAAGAAAATTCTCGACATTCAGCGAAAAAAAATTGTCAAAAATCAATGCGATTTTTAAGCGCCTTCAAACTTGCACTTTATTATACTAAAATTGAATGGGCTATACAACCAGAGAATTCTCTGATACAGCTGCATATGCAGAAGCTTTCTAAAACTGAGTAAAAAGTTGAAATTTTTGAAGGTAATTTTTTCTTAATTTTTAAAATTTGTGTGACTTTTGTACAAAGCTTGGAATTTTGGTTTATGGGGTTTTGTTGTTGTAGTTGTTGTTAAAAATTAAATTTGTTTTATAATTTTTTTAGAAAGCTGAAATTATTCTTTAAATTTTTTCATCTTTTAGAAATCCGTAAAATTACCTAAATACAGGATTGCTGGGCCACCGGGATCTCTCTTATCCCTTTTGGATCATTCAGCGGAAAAAATCAGTGATCAAAAACTCTCTCTTATCATCAAGAACGGAATAAATTGCAATAAATACTTTTTTTTAGTTCGAATTTGAGGAAAAAAAATAATTTTGGTAATCCTTTCACATTCTTTTGCATTAAGAGTCTTGGTGTCGTAAGTTTATATGGACGCAAGGTATTTGGAGTACATCGTACATTTCGAGTGGTGATGCAAAAAGGTTAAGCTCAAGGCGCATTCAGTAAAGGTGGTGGCACTAGACCATCAACAATATTTGGTACGTTTGGTTGTCAAAGAAAAGTATGGGCAAAAGAGAAAACAAAGAATGAATTCGCCTTGTTTCATTCTGGGCTGACAGCCACATGGACACGGCGAAAGAAAAAAAAAATAAATAAAGCTGAAAGTTCTCTTACAAATTTTGGAGAAGATGCATTCTGAATTTTTTATTTTTTGTATGCATATTTTTCAAGAAATGTACATAACCGGATATTTAACATTTGTGAGGATTTGTATTTTAGAATTCATTAGCATAAGAAATGCTGTGTATGCATCTCATATCTCTTCAAAATTGTGCTGTATATTTAAACCCACAGCTCGAATTATTTTTACCTTCTAACAATTTTATTCCTTTTTTATTTCCAGGTAAAATACTAAAATATTTTAGCAAAATACGCGGAGTGAACAAAAAGGTTTGTATTTATTTTCACCGCAAGTTCCCAGTAGTAACTTTTTTTACAAAAATATAACCTTAACAATGCCTCATGGCCTTTACAATTCTGTTCCTGGCTTTTTGCGAGCAAATAATTAAACAAAGAAAGCAAAAAAAAAAAAAAAAATAATCAACGGAAACGGAAAATGGTAAATTTGCATAGAAACTACGGTGTGACTGCTTAGCTTTATCATTTATTACAAGAGGTAAAATTCCACTGATTTTATGTGAAATGGGAGTGAGTATTGAGCGGTGTGTTTTTGTAATTTTTTTTTGTTATAATATTGCAAGCGTTATTTTATTGTTTGCTTGCATAATGAACTATTTAAATATAATATGATACAAGTTTCGTTTTCCTATTTTTGTGTTTGTTTTTTTGTGGGGTTGTTAAATGTTGTCATAAGAAATATATTGGAAAGGTATTATTGATGCAAAATATGTTTAACCCTAATCCTATGTCGATTCATTTGGCACCTTAATCCCATGTCGTTGGGACGGATTTTGTTTTTATCTTATCGACGCGTTTTGGTTTTATTTTTTTCGGAGTTCTTTGCGAGTGTTTAAAATTTTTGACCTCAATTGTTTGTGGCATATTATAATCATATTGTTGCCACTAGTAAATTCTGCATCATCCGTATTCTTTTACATAAATGGCCGATCCGTCGCGTTGGTTCGTATAGTCAAAAATGTACAAAGAATACCTTGGATTTGGTCACTGCAGAGAGATCTAACTCCTAATCATTTTGTATTTACTTACTCATAAATGTTACTCATACGCACCGTGCACTTCTTCGGTTGCTGTTTCTTCTTTGTCCGCGAAAGACAGTTTATATCACAATTAAGTTGGCTCACATGTTTTAATATTCTTTTACAATTTCTCAGCTCTTTTGGTAAGCGCAAAAATTGCATACGAATATACGGAAAGCTGCATTTGATTTATTACATACAACAGAGAATATAAGTTAGATGTATGTATGTGTGTGTACACTGCTCAGCTCACTTTCTGTTTACTTTTTTGTTTCACAATTTTTCTTTACTTATTGTTTTTACTTGCGCGGAAATCTTAAACCCAGCCAACCAAATGTGGAGCGTTCCGAATATAGAGTGAACGGAAGGCCTCAAGAGAATCTTCTTGATGTTTATTCTTTTTAGTATTCACTTATTAATTATAAATAAATAAATTACCCCAAAAACACTCCGCCTAAGCTATCCTCGGGTGATTTAACGTGCTCTTTTTTTTAAATCATAGGCGAATAGGAGGCAGTATGCAGGGAGTTTTTGCGGGTCATTTGAATGAACTTTCTGGTACGCCGAAATTATTCATTTAAAGAAGCCAATAAACACACTTCGTTCATATATGTTAAGAGAGCTCTTTTCTCTGGCGGCTGTGCTACTTTGTGTCTCTTTTCGGAGTCTCCCTTGAAGGTTCAGCGCACCGCACAGCAGCGTGTCCTAATTGTGCGTCTTGGGGCTTCCGCCGCCTGGTTGGAAAGGTTTGGCATACACATCAAAGTATAAATCACTGGTCTACGTATGTATGTACGTATGCGTGTATGTATTGTAGACTAGTTGTGTATTAAAACGTCTTGCATTTGTTCGTTTTCATTAAAAAGCAATATGTAAACTTGTTAGGGTGTATGCTTTTCGTTTTCGTGCGTAAACTGAAAAATTACATAATATCACAAATATGTATTTATGCGTATGTATATGTGTTCATTTGTGCATGCCACTTCTGTTATAAAAGCAGTAACTTCCGTCTCTTGGCATAACATCTACGTATGTAAATTAGGAGTAACAAGCAACCACACACATATGTATGCGCACTAGGGACTTACAAGCTTTGGTATTGTTATGACTAAACAACAAATTTGCTTAGCTTACAACAAAAGAAAGTCAAAGGTAAACGAAGGATATTGAATTAATTCTTAGGTAAAAGAAGGAAGCCAAAAGGGCAAGATGAGCGGAAATGTTAATTTTGAGGAAAATATTAGCATAACATAGTTAACATACAGAAAGGATGTTACAATATATGGCAACCACTTTACAAATACAAGACTGTTCAATAAGTTTTGCGGTTCGATAAGAAAAACATAATTTTATGGTTGGAAATACATTTTATTATTCAGTATAGTCTCCTTGAGCATCAATACATTTGTTCCCAACAGGCAGTGAAGCCTTTTACAATCAGTTAGAATATAGTGTTTATACTGCCTGCAAGAGCAAACAAAAGTCTTCGCTTGTCAAAATTTTTCTTAACAAGTTGTAAGAATTCACTAGAAAAACTATATATATATATATAATTGGCGCGTACACCCTTTTTGGGTGTTTGGCCGAGCTCCTCCTCCTATTTGTGGTGTGCGTCTTGAAGCTGTTCCGCAAATGGAGGGACCTACAGTTTCAAGCCGACTCCGAACGGCAAATATTTTTATGAGGAGCTTTTTCATGGCAGAAATACATTCGGAGGTTTGACATTGCCTGCCGAGGGGCGACCGCTATTAGAAAAAACTTTTTAGAAAGTTTAGGATACTGAAAAAAACGGGGCGATTAGCAAAAACTTCGACAGCAGATAACTTGTAGCAAAAAAAACAATTTGAAGTCGCTGTAGTAGTCGTTAGCAAACACCTCTACTACTTACGGGAACCATAACTTCAATTATCCTTTTTGAAACACGTGAAATTTTTATTTTTCAATATCCTTGAATATTTCCATAAAAGCATAACAGAAACCGGTAAGCATACAGGAAAAAGGCACATTTTCATTCGCTTTTGTGTGCATGCATGTTTTTTCTTTAAGTGTTAAGGAAAAATGCATTTCAGAGAGGAGACTCACAAGGGATGAAGATATTAATATTAAATTTTAAATTAATTAAAAATAAAATTTTGACAGGCTCTTGTGTAAAAAAGGGTTTTCCTAATTTTTTTATTTTTGGAAGAGATTCACAAAAAACAAATATTAAAAATAAAAAGTAAATTTTATAAAATTTTGGAAATGAATCAAAAAATAAAAGTTTGACAGATTCTTATGTAAAAAAAATGTTTTTATAACTTTTATTTTTGGAGATGTTCACAAAAAAAAATTTTAATAAAATTTTCATTTTAAACAAATTTAAAAATTAAACAAAATTAAAATGTTGACAGATTATTGTGTAAAAAACGAGGTTTTATAATTTTTTATTTTTGGAGATGTTCACAGATAAATAAATTGTCATTTTAAAGAATTTACAAGTTAATAAAAAATAAAATTTTGTCAGATTCTTAGGTAAAAAAAAGTTTTTATAATTTTTTATTTTTGGAAGAGATTCGGAAATAAATAAATAAAGGGTGATTTTTTAAAAGCTAGAGGAAAGTTTTTCAAAAACACTCCCGTAAAATTCAGAAAAATGCATGAAATTTTTATTTAAATCGATAGTACAGTCCATATAATTTAATGTTTGAAGATTATTTCATGCAAATGTTGATCGCGACTGCGCTTCAAATGGTCCATCCGCTTAGTCCAATTCTGGCATACTCTTTCCAATGTTTCGGCCGGTATTTCACATATAAATGCTTTAATGTTGTCTTCCAATGCGTTAATTGAAGCAGGCTTGTCTGAATAGACATGATCTTTAACATATCCCCACAAAAAATAATCTAAAGGCGTTATATCGCACGATCTGGGTGGCCAATTGACAGGTCCCGAACGTGAAATAAAATGTTAACCGAACTCGCCTCTCAACAAGTCCATTGTTACGCGCGCTGTGTGGAATGTGGCACCGTCTTGCTGAAACCACATGTCATGCAAGTCAAGCTCTTGCATTTTGGGCAAAAAAAAGTGGGATATCATTTCACGGTAACTTTCACCATTCACAGTTACGTTACGATTCGCAGCATCTTTGAAGAAGTACGGTCCAATGATACCTCCAGCCCATAAACCGCACCAAACTGTGACCTTTTCTGGATTCATTGGTAGCTCTTGCAATTCTTCTGGCTGATTTTCGCTCCAAAATCGACCATTCTGCTTATTTACGTACCCATTGATCCAAAAATGAGCTTCGTCGCTGAATACAATTTTTTGATAAAAAAGTGGATCTTAAACTTTCTTAACAGAACACGCACTTTTATAATAAAATTCAATGATTTGCAAGCGTTGTTCGTTTGTAAGACGATTCATGGTTGAGTTATAGACCAAACTGAAGATGTTTGACAGTGAAACAAAACACGAAACGTGCGTCAGCTGTTTAAACCAACTGTTTAAAAAGATAATAGCTAAAAAATCACCCGTTATTTCCTTTCCTATGGTTTTCGCTTCACATACTTTTTTTCTCATTTATTTCTCTTAGCAACGTATAGCATTCTCATTTTTCTTTTTGTTAAGAAATTTAATGCATAGAGCATATCTAACCTTTAAATGTTTTATGTCTGTAAATTTAAAATGAATCGTGTTGAGCATTTTTGCCTGGTATAAGTCAATATTTGTATGCCCCCATATGCATATATGTACGCACATGCACACACCTTGCTGTGTAAAACAAAAGCTTAGCCACTTAAAAGCACATTTAACCTCTTCAACCTTTGCTGCACTCCTCCCTTCTCTTACCCCGTACTTGCACAGTACGAGTATTTGTGTTGTTGCATGTCCACATGTAGTAGTGTAGTATTTCCGCACTCTTAACCTCTTTGTGCGTCTGATTGCCAGGTAGAGTAATACAAATGCATACAACAACAACAATGTATGTATTACGCACAAGCGAAATAACAGTTAATGCAGCTACTTTGCAATCATGACTCTAGGACCTCTTGTTACGCAGTGTCCTATGCAGTTGGAGTGAATGTCTGTACACAGAATAGAGAATGCTAAAGTGTATGTTCCACAATTTGAAAGGCCGACATGCCCATTCATTCCTCTATGCAGTTTGTATAGCTGTTTATTCTACTAAAGTTTTCAATGTGCTCGTAAATGGCAAAAAAAGTAGAATAAAATAACTAGCGGGTGGAGGCAGTTGGTTGTTGCTATTTCAGGCAATGGATTCAGATTTCCATGAAAATCTGCCAATGATCTGTAAAACTTCTCCAGGAGGAAATGAAAATAAACAGACTTCTGACGTTTATTTCATACTTTTACGCCGCAGCGAAAAATATTGTCTTAAATTGATAGTATTTTGTAGTTACTTGAAAGGATATGGTCGGATGAGCGTATGCCAAGCGACTGGAACCAGAGTGTGCTGTGCCCAATACATTAGAATGGTGATTGAGCAACTTGCGCAAACTACCGCGGGATAAGCCTTTTTAACATCGCATTGAGCGTATTGTGTGAGAGGATGAAGCTTATCGTCAACAAACTTTCGGCCTTATAAATGCGGCTTCAGACTTGGTAAGACCACTGTAGATCAGATTTTCACAATACGCCAACTCCTGGAGGAAGCCTACGAAAAACATCTCGTGTGTCTCTTTGTCGATTTTAAAGCCTCCTTTAATGGCACGCCTCCTACCACAAGCACCGTCAGAATTTGAAGTAACCTCCGAGCCGTTCGATACCAGACGAGGTTTCAGACAAGGCGATTCTATATCTTGTGACTTTTTCAACATCGTACTGGAAGCAATCTTTCGCGCTGCCGATCTGAACTACACTGGCACTATCTTTTATAGGAGTACCATGCTGCTAGCTTATGCCGATGACATCGACATTATCGGCGAAACCAACCGCACTGTATACTCGGCTTACTCCAGTTTAAAGAGAGAGGCGAGCAATGTGAGTAATGCGGTGAATGAGGGCAAAACAAAGTACCTGCGTCTTGAATCATATGCCAGTTTTGACAAAAAAAAATTAGAAGTTGTAAGGACTTTGTCTGCCTTGCGACCAGCATTAACAACAGAAATGACGTCAGCTTGAAGATCAAACGGAGAATAACTCTTACCAACAGGTGTTATTTTGACTTCAGTAAGCAAGTGAGATCTCTCTCTCTCTCTCTCGCAGGACCATACTGGTACTCTGTAAAATGCTCATCATTTCCGTCCTGCTATATAGCGCAGAAGTTTAGACGATATCAACAGCAGAAGAGAAGGGTATGGGAGCCTTCGAGAGAGAAATCCTACATAAAATCTTTGGCGCCCTCGGCGTTAGTGAGGAGTACCGCGTACGGTGGAGTAGCGAGCTGTTTGAGCTATGTCTTGTCATGTCTTTGAACGTAGTTAAGCTTGTAAAAATACAGCGACTCACGCGCATGAAAGAAGACACTTCAGCAAAGCGAATCTACGACGCGGTACCCCAAGAAGAAAGTCGAGGAAGAGAAAGGCCACATCTCCGTTGGAAGGCCCAAGTGATTCAGGACCTGTAAGCACTCGAGATTTGCAACTTTGATTAAGAATTAAAAAGTTTTGATGAAAGTTTAAACATTTTCAAAATTTCGTGAAATACCTGACTGGGACTCTCTAAGTAGTACTAAAGCGTAGTTTTGATTAGTAGTAGTACTTTACGTTATGTAGTTTGTTTACAAAAAGAAATATACGTTTTTACAAAAGTAATAGTGTTGTGTTTAGGAGATCGGAGGAGTTTGAATGAATAATGGTCCTGCAAGTCTTCCCACATAGAAGACATCTGGCGGAAAACACACCGTTCTTGTGGTTGAAACGGAAAAAAATTTCATGTCGGCCAATTTTCGGCCAACGTTATAAATATGTGAATTTTTAAAATTGTGTCCATTTTACCAATTGAGTCATATTTGCATCGGAATGAGTACATTTCTCCGCTGAGTGCCATAAGGCTCCTTTAGAGTGGTATTAATATCCCAGTTACCTGTATCTTTGATATATTATCTCTGTTACATTTTTTTTGAAATACTAACTGTACCGGAATGAGAAAAGAGTATTTTTTTACATAAAACAGCGATGCCCAATATGTGAGCGAGGTGTTAAGTCTACTCTTGCACTGAGCGAAATATATAGCTATGGGACAGAGAACAATTATTTTTTTTGTAATAAAATAATCAGAGGTTAAATCTTTTTACCTTTCGGCATAAGGGAAGAAAGCAAAAGCTGTTAAAGGATTTATTTCAGCCTTTTATTGTAAAAATTTAATAATTTTGAAGCGCGTAAAAGAAAAAAGATAGAAGGGACAAAACTAATATTAAACCTAAGAAAAAAAGAAATCTTAAAAAAACCATATAAAATAATATTTAGTAGTTTGTATGTCCTTCGAGACGCGGCCTCGGTAGTCTAGCGTAAGTGCACTAGCCTGCCATCGCCGAGGTTCTGGGTTCGAATCCCACGTAAAGTACGGTCCTCACACTTTTCCAAATTTACCTACTTTCATAGGTTCTATAAAAAAGAAACAAGTTCATTCATTATCCTTGCAATCCTAACTCCCGTACAAAAGTCAGCGCATTACTTGCATTGTGACAGCTAAAACAAACAAAAAAACAAAGAAAAAGGCGCAGTTACACATTGCATCAGTGGCGCCAGCAAGAGGAAGCGGGCAATCGCGATAATAGCGCAGACACACGAAATTTGGCGAAGTCCTCAACAATCTGTGCGATCCTTCTGCCAGAAAAATGTGCGACACAGATGGCGCTCGAAGCAGTAAGAAGGCAGTGTTCCTAAGCAACGACAGGTGGGCATTCCCACTACTTAGGACTGGTAGCGGCAGGCTAATCACCTACCCTGTCAGAAATCAAAATAGATTAACGAAACCAACTCAAGACTGAGTCTTGTCGAGGCCCTATGATGTCCTTCTTTATGTATTCTAACTGATACTAGTTGTCGTGGCATCGAACTTACGAGCGCTAAAGGACACTAATGTCGATTTTTGGCCTTTTCTCTTGAATAGCTTTTTTAAGGTGCGATAGGCTAATCAATTTGCGTCCACTTTTATAAACTCGCTTGCTAAGACTGCTCCAGAGGTTCTCCATTGGATTAGGGTCCAAACCAACTGTGGGCCAATCCAGCATTTCTACGCGAAAAACTCCTTTGTACGCTTAGCGCTGTAGATTGAAGCATTGTCCTGTTGATACGTCCAAAACTCACCGTGAAATTCTTCGGCAAAATTCAAAAACCATTATCCAAGAGTTCTACGTTCATCTTATCCTAAATAAAACAAATTGGGGGTCTTGCCACGTTAGCTAACATAAAACACGCCAGGCCATAAGAGAGCCACCGTGGAAGTTTTGGAAGCGACACGTTTGGCGTAGCTCCCGAATATCTCTCCAATACTTCTGACAACTATTAAGCCTATAGAGGTAACATTTTTTATACCATTAAAAATGATGGATTGCCATTAATCATCCCAAAACTTATGATTATTGGCTAATTGAAGTCGAGCTGTCTTATGGGATGGTGCAAGCTTCGATTTCGCCAGTCTGTTTTGATATTTTAAATTCGTACTTTCACCAAAAATTTGATGTATTCTCTTCTTCGTAATATTGAGAGAAAATTCACACCCAATTTGGTTAGGGCTGGTGTTTTTATTGTCAAATCTTAGGCATCGAACCAGTTATTTTAATTTTTCCATATACATCAGGATTTTTCAAAAATTTATGGATTTTTTTTTCGATTTACATTTAGTGCGATTTTGCGAACTCTCGACATTTTTTAGCACAGATGAGACTATCTCGTCAATACGTCCAGGAATGTTTTATTTCAAATATTGAATAAATATCGTATTCGTTGCAATACAAACAAAAACTACTTTGCTTAAATCGCATAATTTAGATGCGCAACTTTCATTACAAAAACGCGTAATAATGCGTCCTTCAAATTTTGATTGCAATATCGCCGTATTTAGTTAAGTTATGTGACATGTGATACTGTCCTGCTGAAGCAATGTGTGCTTGAGATCCACATCAATAATTACATGCTCAGAAGATTCGGTTATCAAACACCGATCCAAACACTCACCACTCTGCATCTTCTCAAAGAAATACGAGTCTCTGAGATTACAAAACGATAATGTTAGGCTGTGGTCAGATTGCTTCGGACGATTGCAAAATTCGGAATAATAAACTGATAATTTTTTCACACTAAGCAGTCGATGTTATTCCAAACACCTTAGGCCGGATTTTTTGCCCCTCTCCTTAACCTCAAAAGCAGTGAAAAATCTTCAAGTTCCCAACTAAATGAGCAAAAACGCTATTCGTTATTTGTTCGAAGCCTTGTGATGCTAAAACCGATCCGAGACCATTTTATAAATATCGGGATTTCGTGATTTTAAAATGATCAATTCGGGAACCCGAGAATTTTCGGGATTTATCAATTCAATATAAAAAAATGATACATTGAGGTTATGTTAGACTTGGACAAATATTCAAAATTCGTCCGTTGTGATACCGTACAGGGGAAAGGAGAAGGATAGAAAGAAGGAGCCTTGGGAGTAGAGGATGACGACCAACGGTGGCTAATTTACGTTCGCAATTATATTGAAATAAGATCAGATTTTTGATATAAAAAAGTTAGTTCTGAGTATCTGAATTTTCCGAACCTGGAAATGGTGCATTGAAATGGAAAGAATACATAAAAGAGGACTAACAATAGTTCTGTAAGTTGATGGTATTTTTATTTTCGGAAAAATCTTAAAATGTCGTTAGTTTTGCTATAGTCTTGTTTGTTATGTTTTATTTAAAATTTCCGAAAAATCGGTCTGTAAATGTTGCTCAATACTTTTTAAGTAAATTCGAAAACAGAGAGTCTACCACCTATGATATAATATGATCGTAACATGTGCCAAAGTTTGGTTTTTTAAGTATGACCCGCAAAGTTAAATATCAGCCCATGGTATAGAGCCCGAAAGAAGCAAACCCACCTGTGAAATCTCGGCAGCAAATCTCAGCAACAAAAGTGATGATCTCGGTTTACTTCACCACAGCAAAAATTGTATATACCATTAGATTCTTCTTTACAAAAAGTTTGTAGAGTTCAAAAATTTACTTGAAAATAGGAAAAGCGTGGAATTGCGCCGCTACTTCTTACACTACGATGATGCGCCAGCGCACACTGTTGAAATGATAAGTGAATTTATTGCGGTTTTTGGCATTGAAGAATTTCGTTAACGTCTTATTTTCCAGATCTGGGGCCATGTAATTTCTGGTTATTTGCAAAAGTTGAGAAAATTTTCTTTGAGAGGAAAAGTCTTTGGTAGCAATAAAAAGATAATAAATGCGGATAATGCTGAACTTAAGAATCTGCAAAAACTCGATTTTAAGGACTGTTTTCAACAGTGGATTCACAGATTAAAAAATTTTATTAGAATTAATGGTGATTATGTGGAGAAGATGCAAAATAATGAAGATAAAAACAAAAAATCAAATGAAAATTTTTTTCAATTCAAATAATCGAACTTTTGTTAGCCCGCTCTGATATATTAGGTTTAAGGTTTAAGGCGGAAAAATTTACTTTTCCTTTAAACAAAAATGTAGTCTATACGAGTCTCGGTATCCCGAAAATTCGGTACACAAGAAAACGTAGAATCGCGGGATGCAGAATGCTAGCCCTAATGTTTTCCAACATGAGAGTACCGCTAAGGCAGCGCGACCGTGCAACAAGGGGGAATGAAACAATTTGCTTGTTAAAATTTTAAAAGGCCACTTAACAATGTTTCGAAACTCAATGGGTCCTTTTAGGTGGCAGTAACCACACCGAGCATGACCTTTACCGCGCCCCCCTATACGTACAATTAAACATATGTACGCATACATGTGAACAGAAGGGGCTGCATTACGCTTGTAATTTCCAACACTCGCTGCTTTTGCTGTTGTGTTGTTGTTTTGCCCACGACTAACTGCCGTTAAAGGTGCTGAATTGTCAACAAGCGCGCGCTCGAGCACAACTTGCCCGCTTTTAGTGCTAAGCTCTTCGCCAATTTGCCTTCGTTCATTGCCGTAACGCGTTCATGTTTGTATATCATGGATATGCACACATGTACACACACCGATACATACGTATGTGTGTGTTCGCTGTAAATTCATTAAGTTTGCACGTGGCTGCCTTTGCTCTTTGCTCTTCGCGTCAGTTGCCTACTACCAACTACTTTATTATGCTGTTTTACATTCAAAAAACAAAGTTTCACTTTAAAGCGGCAAATTTACCCAATTAAAATTTATATTCAAGAATTTTACATACTAATTTTTCGTAACAAATTTTGCTTTGCATAAAGTTTAGAGTTATTTAAACCTTAACTTATTTTGGCATTTAATTAAAAAAATGAATTAAATACGTTTGCTGCTGCTGTTGTGAATCTCAAAATTTGTTTGAAATATTTTCTTCTCATGCTGGCACGTTTTACTTTACCATTTGTACATAGCATAACATAACCAGCATTATCACCATAAAAACTTTTCTGACAGATAAATGCCAGAGACATGCAATTTTCGTCATTTATGCAATGCTTTCAACAACTGTCAACGTGACTTGTGCGATTGCTACTTTACGAACCGCATTCAGTGCCAACAACCGCAATAGCGACTTAGTTCGAATTGCATGTGACGTATACGCCCCACACGCACCAACCCGGTTGGTTGCATCAATAGCGGTGGCACGTTGCAGGCGTCACACTGTTCGTGGCGGCTTATGACAACAAATGTACTATGCCATGGTCGCGCGGCCATAACGAACTGACTCTTTGGTTTGTTGGTTGGTTGATTGGTGGTCCGTTGGCCGTTGGCCGTTGGTCGTTGTTGATGGTAGTGGCAGCGGTGTGCTAACCATTCATACATTGTTTTCCGTTTGTTGTGTTTTCAATGCTGCTGTGGTGCCTGTTGTTGCTTTCATTGAAGTTTGTCTCACAACAAGTAGTGTCCGCATATTTGCCTGTTTATCTCTTTGCTCATTTCTTCGACGCTTAATTTGTGCCGTTTAACTGTCAGCTACAATTTTTATTGCTTGCTATAAAATGCTTTGGGGCGTACAAATACTGATGCGATGGTGAGATGGCATATAAAATTAAATATCACAAAGACTTGCGCTGCAAAAATAACGTCATATGTTTCGGTTGTTTTTTGAATAGCTTAAGAATTTTAAATGATTATAAAAAACGGAAATTTATTTATTTATGTATAGAGTTAATGATACTGACATTAAGAAATATTACAAAATATATATATATTACATTTTGTTGTTGGTTTTTCTTAGTACTTATATAATGCGCTTAAGGGTAAATTCCCCAAAATATGCTAAATTATTACACAATAAATAGTACTTCAATGTACAGGGTGGCCATATAGCGTTTGCTTTTTGAAGCACCTATTTCTTTGAGAATGGTAACACAAATGACATGCCAAATGTGTTCATAATTTACAAAATGGGACGCTATACGCTTGAACAAAATTGGGAAATATTGAAAACCTGTTTCCAAAGTCTTCTTCTTCTTTTCCGATGAAGCTCATTTTCACATCGGTGGCTACGTCAATAAGCACAATTGTCGGAGCACGTTACTGTAGTGAAGCAAATGCACCCACAACGAGTCACTGTTTGGTGCGGTTTTTGGCCTGGTGGCATCTTCGGGCCATTTTTTTCGAAAATGAGCGAGGAGCCGCGGTTACAGTAAATGGCGAGCGTTACCGTGAAATGCTCATTTCCAAAAATTGAAGAGGATGACATGGACGACATTTGGTTTCAATAGGACGGTGCAACTTGTCACACTGCCAAAGTTACACTGGAACTTTTGGCTACCGTTTTTGAAATCCGATATCAATTGGCCGCCTCGAAGCTGTGATTTAAGCCCGTTGGACCATTTTTTGTTGGGAACCGTTAAGGACAAATGCTATGCGAACCATCCAGAGACGATTGATGCTTTAAAACACCAAATCGAAGTTGCCATTCATGAAATTGGAGCCCAAACAAACGAAAATGTGCTTAAAAATTTGGTTGATCGAATGGCCAACTGTAAAGCCAGTCGTGGCAATCATTTGAACGATATTATTTTTCATTCATAAATGACAATGTTCAATCTTCAAAATAAAAAAAAAGTTTAAAAAAATATTGATTAGTGTTTTTTTTATAGCCGATTCAAAAAGCAAATTTTACATCCACCCTGTATTATAAAGCGATTTTGAAACCGATAAGTGCAGCTCTAAGAAATTCGAGAAATCATTGAACTGGGATAAAGCTCTATTAATTGAAGCAATGGCATTGTAAAGCGTTTTATATAAGCCTATACAAAAAGTATCGAAATTGCGAAGGTTTCTATATGGCACATTAAAGTAAATTAACTCAAGAAGGGATGAGCCGAAAGGAGGTCGAGAAGAAGTGAAAGAGAAAAGAGATCGTCTGGTATTTTATGATAATAAGCCAATTAATAGCAACGAGAGTTATAAGAAGGAATCGGTTCAAAAAAATTTAAGGAGGACAAAGTAAAACGTAGGAATATTTTCTGCACTCTCCCCAATCGATTTACTTAGTCTTGTCATAAATTCTGTGACAAATTTTACAATGTATACGGCGAGAACAAATTCGCAGAAAAAAGTTCCGTTATTTTTGATTTTGTTCGTATGCATTGTTCACTCATATTTTATACTCAGTTTCGTGGCAAATTTCGCTTGTTAACAATGGAGTGGGGAGCTAAGGAAAATCGCATTGCAGTGATTGCATGACAAAAGTGGGGTAAAAGTGCCAGTGAGATTTACGAATTGCTGAAAATCTTAATATTTCGAGAATTTTTGCTTACCGCACACGATTAATCGTTTCTCCCAAACGTCTGAAGTGACAGACAGAAAAAGAAGTGGTAAAAAAGTCGCTCGGTAAAGAATTTGCAGAAATCCTATAGGAAAGCAGAAAATCATGACCAGGGAAATGAATGGATCGACCTGATCCATGTCAAGACTATTTGGAGATGATCTCCACATGAAAGCCTTCCGTCGCTCAACTGGTCATCCGTTGACAACGCACTTGAATAAAATTTGACTCGACAGATGCAAGCAACTTCTTCCGCGCCACGCGGTTAACAGCCAAGAACATATTTATGTTTTGTATTCTTTTCACAGATGAAAAAATGTTCACTGTTGAAGAAATTTTTAATAAGCAAAACTAAAAAATCGATGCTAAAACTTCTAAAGACGCAAAAAATGTTGTTTCAAGGTTTCAGCGTGGCCACCGTCCAGCCCCCGTAATGGTTTGGTGGGAAGTGTCTTGTAAAGGTGTTACATCTCTTCATTTCTGCGAAAAAGAGGTTAAGACCGGGGCAAAAGTGTACTAGGAGGATATCTTAGAAGACGTAGTGAAGCAGTTGAGCAGTACTCTCTTCAATGGGGAACGTTAGATCTTCCGGAAAGATTCTGCTCCAGCCCATAAGGCAAAAACCACCCAACAGTGGGTAAAAAGCACTACGAAATAAAACAATATTCCTGAGTTCATAGCCAAAGAAGATTGGCCTGGAGATTGGAGCTGGTAATTCAGATCTGAATCCATTGCACCACAGTTTGTGGTCAGAATTGGACTAGAGTTCATGGCCTGTCGAAGACCTCACAGAAATTTGGAGAGTCTGAAATAATATTTGGTGCGAGCAGCGTCGCCAATATTCATGGAAACCGTGCGTGGTGCAATATCTGAATGGCCTAATCGTTTGAAGGCTTGTGTAAAAGCAAATGCTGTCCATTTACAGGGTGGGCCATATAGCGTTTGCTTTTTGAACCACCTATTTTTTTGAGAATGGTAACAGAAATGACATGTCATATGAGTTCATAATTTACTTTTCATTTACGAAATGGGACGCTATACGCTTGAACAAAATTGGGAAATATTGGAAACCTATTTCCAAAGTGGGGAGTCTTCTTCTTCTTTTCTGATTTTCACATCGGTGGCTATGTCAATAAACAAAATTGTCGGATTTGGGGCTCACAACGAGTCACTGTTTGGTGCGGTTTTTGGCCTGGCGGCATCATCGGGCCATTTTTTTTCGAAAATGAGTGAACAATTTTGATTCGTTTTGTTTTTATAGCCGATTCTAAAAGAAAATTTAACATGGCCCACCCTGTAGAATGAAAATTGAAAGAAATTTGTTTATATATCTGATTAAATGAATCTAACTTCATTAAAAAAAGTATAATTTCATATCTATAACGGACTTGACTTGTAACAGAATTTATGGCAGGACTAAGCATATATGTATGTGTAACAGTATATAACATACATACGTATCGAAGTCTCTATTTTCTGCTGAGAACATTTCTTCCAACTGTCTAACTTTTGAGTTTTTAAATTCCCTGCTTTTTTATTATAATATTTCGGTTCGGTTTCGGTTCGAGTTCGGTCGCATTTAGCTGAAGTTTAATTCGTTTCGGTTCGGCCTTAAAAATCAATGTTCGGTTGTTCTCTAATAGCAACCCTACACAATAATTTCAACGTTGCTCCCACGCTTGAAAGTACTCTTGTAGGCTTACTATTTGGGCGAAATATTTTGATGATCGGTAGTAAAATTTTGCCTATGTTTTAATGTGGATCCTCGGTGTGATTTTATCTTATGTATTAAGCGACAATGAATTCTTATTAATATTAAAAGGCAGTAAATTTAAAAGTAAGTAAAATGTTTCCATCTACGAACAGTGCCAAGAATAGCAATCAGCGGTTTGGAGTACTTGTGCCCCCGTCGATTACCGCTTCTACCAATCCATTTCCTTCCACACATCTTTAAGCGTCCTGCATACTCACACACATACACATAGTAGCCATTATAATGACCCTACTCTGCCACTTGGCAACCGCACCGCACCATAGCAACAAAACTAACAATGCCAATTTCTAAGCCGTTTGGCTAAATTGCACCGAAAACCTTCAATTTTTTTTCACTGCCCCAGTTCCTAATTTTTTCTTAGGTTTCGTTGATTGCCGAGTAGTGGTCGGTGGTTTGAGATTGGTGGTGGTTAGGAAGCTTGAGACCGCCAGCCAACCAACTTTCCTACCAATTGGTGAACAATGCACTCGTACAACCGAAACAAGCGAGACAACGTTGGCACAAAATCAGTTCAATTCAGCACACTTTTCGTTTTCAATTCCGTTTGCTTTTCAATTCATGATGGTGCTGATGCAGGGAGGCTGGTGCCGAGAAATAGGGAAAGCAAAGTGGTAACGATGATGGTGCAAGTGAGTTGCGATGCCGCTGCCGCTGCTGCTGCTGGTGGTTTTGTGATTGTTTGATGACTGTTAAAAAATGTTGGTTGCAAAAAACAACAAAAAAGGCAAGCATGAGTGCGGAAACCAAAATACAAACAACAACAAAACACCAGCGACAACAAAAGAAATTGGTTCACATTGAATGGCTGCCATTGGCAATCCTTTATGCACTCAACACTCACGCACACATACATCTATATACATCCGCTGTGCACACACATAGACTCACACACACACACAGGTGCCTTATTCATTGGATATCAAACAATGCGTATATTTGGCCCATTTTTTATTTCTGCTCCAAACATTTCAATGGTGTTTTTATTGTGTTGCCATGCAGTCTGATGACGTTGAAAAAAATGGCTGAGGTAATAGAAAGAGTATAAGTGGCAGTTTCCACCAAAAACAATTCGACTGTACCACTCCTTATGCGGAAATAATGGGGCGTGGTATGCATTTGAAATACTCGAGTTGTGTTGGAGTACAAAAAACGGTAGCAATGAGAGGAGGAATCAGCGAGATATGTATTTATGTGCATGAAAATTACAGGATTACATGAAAAATTATACTATTAACTGAGTCGCCCAAGGTCCTTGTTTATCGAAATACCAGCAAATTTATAAAACGTTGAAATTTTTTTGTATTGTTGTTTTGGTATTTGGACTAATTGGTTGCCAATTTCAATGCATGAATACATTTGGTTGTGTAGTGTAACAGTACTTTGCGGATTATTCATATTTTTGTAAATTTTAAAGACTGCGTTTGAAAAATTGTGGTTCGCAAAATTCAATAAATATCCTGCCGCAGGTTTGCTTCTTTTCTCGCAACTGTAAATTGCTTGCAAAATCAGAAATTTAAGACTGTCTTTTTGACTCCAACTTCTCATCATTTCGCCATGACTCTGCAGTGTAGAACTTCTGACCTAGAAGCAGCGCAAAGTTTGCTAAAAAGGAAGGTGCAGCGCTCAAATATTATCAAAACATAAGTTTTGCTTATATGCCAAAAGCTTTTTTCTTCCTTATTCCCAACAACATTTCCTCTTTATTTTTTTGTCGGGACAACTAACAACAAGTAAGTACAGCACTGAGGCGGATTCCCTTCTAATTTTCTTTTTATTATTTCTACCCGTTTTTTTTTAAATCTAGCCGACCTCCGAAGAAATATGAGTCGATCCTGTGGTACTAAAGAGCCAAGGTGGTCCCTTCTTAACACATCAGTGCCAAAGACCTCAAGCATGATTCGAGCGAAGGCGAGGCAGACGCACAGAAAGTGGTCCGCCGTCTTATCCTTCTCTTCACAACCTGGGCAGAGTACACTGTCTGAGATGTCTACTTTTTCTATGTGGTTTGCCCTCAGAAAGTGGCCCGTCATCATTCCTACCAGCTGTGTGCAGTCCCTTCTGCTTAATGATAGGAGGATTTGCGACAGTCGTTCGGACATGACAGGTAACATCAGATTAGTCCATCTGCAGCCTCTTTCAGCCTGTCAAGCTCGCTTGTGGGTTATAGTAACCCATTTGCTAACCGTGGCTTTGAAGGGGGTGGCAGAAAGAGCTCCAGGTCAAAGAAGTTGGCCTTAGGGCCTATTCTAGCTAAGAAGTTAGAGGTCTCGTTACCCACGTGTCCCGGGACCCATGTTAGCATCAGGTTATTATGTCTACCAACAAAGTTTTGCCTGGATTTGCAGAACTCAACAACTCTTGATGTGGTTGGGGAGATGTCTAAGGCCATGAGCGCAGCTTTGCTGTCGCTTCAGGCACATACAGATCTGCCTCTCCATCTGTTTTCCGAAACACTGCTTAAAACACAGATGCATGCATTCCAAGAGTAAAGCACAGTTTTGTCCCGCTGGATTCCACGTAGACCCCAGAGCCGGAGCCGTGCTCAGCCCTGGAGCCATCCGTGAAAATGTGAAAACAGATCTCTTTGCTTTTTAAAAGTATTCAAACTAGCCTCCATTTAATTCTACCCAGCTTAAATCGCGGAAAATCTCGCCTTCTGCAGCATTTTTGTTTTTCTTTGTTTTCCCCCCGGATGTTGTGATTCTTCTGAGACGGTGCCGATCTTGCTTTTATTTTTTGGTGAAGCGCTCGAAAATTTCAAAATTATATTTTATTGATTATATTTCCTGACGCTATTTGCTTCTTTGTTCTTAGCAACACTTCCCTCTGTATCTTTTTGCTTTTTAAAAGTATTCAAATTAGCCTCCTTTTTATTCTGCCCAACATAAATTAGGGAAGGCCTCACTGTCTGCGGCATTTATATTTTTATTTTATTTTTTACCGAATGTTGTGATTCTTCTGAAAAATGGGACGATGTTTTTTACTTTTTTTTTGACGATGCCCATTCTTCCTTATTGTGGTTTTTTTTTGTTCCCAAATTGCTTTTTTTTACCCAAATAACCGAAAGAGCAACGCTCAGGAACAGTTGACTGCCAACAAAATTTATCAGCAATTTGAGAAAAAAGTTTATTACTACTGGCAAAACATCAATCATGTCCATGGAAGAGTAAAGATCGTTCGACTTTTCTTATCCACAAAACTTGACAACCAATGAAAAAAGCGAGCCAAGGCTGAGGAGGTACAGATCGCATCGCTGGAAGAGTTCAAGGCCGTACTATAAAGCGAACATAAGAAGTGCTTCAATTGGAAAAGGTTTGCCAAAAATTTATTATATCTGAGAAGATTATTTTGAAATGGATGTGAAAAAATTTGGTGAATATTTTTGGAGAAAAATAAGGTCACTATTTTTGAACAAAGTTTTTGAACATGTCAGTTATAAATAAGTAATACTTTAGCTTATAAGTAGGAAATATCATTAAAAAATGCCTAATTCATAGAATTAGATGGGCTGCTTCAAAAAGAGATGATGGAAATCGAAGAATGATTATTTCTGTGCCATTTCTTCAAGTTCATAAATCAGCGCGATTAGTTTGGCTCTTCCAGCATATGAATGTATATATTTAGCTAAACGTTCAGGTGCGTGAAGGATTTGCTGCCTAGAAAACTGAAAATCACAATATTCGCAGGGAAAATGCTGAGTAGACTCTACGTCGTACTCATTTCTACAACTTGTAGAGGAATAGCTATGCGGTATTGCATATACAAAGTAGATTTTTTTATGGAAGGAAGTGCATTACACCGCCAGGTAAAAAAATTATAAAAAATCAACGGAAACGTTTAACAATTTCAACCATACCAACAACCTACACTACATAATTTTTCGATTATTTTCAACCAGTCACATACTGGCTCCTCGATTAAACATAAAAATATACTCAAAATCAAACGAAATTTAATTAACAAATAAAACTAAATACACTAAAAGAAATATAAAATCATCGATTCAAACCAAAAAAGATTCAAACACAATTTAAAAAATAAGTCGACAGAAATCATAAAAAAAAACTAGAAGCTGCCGTAATAACGGTAGTCTGTACAGGTACGGTAGTCTGTAGTCTGTCAAAATACAATTTTATCCTACAAACGATGCCATACCCTGACGTTTTGCCATTTTAATTATAGTTCAAAAAAAAAAAAAAACTTTGAACGTAGCACCGCAAAATACGTTGAACAAAACAAAAACAAAAAATACCTAAATAGCAGCTGTTCGAGTTGTAGCAGAGCAACCGAAGCGAGAGCAGTAGTGGTAGCTGGAGCACACATGAATAATTTCACAAATAGCGCTCCGACCGACCCCAAGCTTTTTGCTACGACTCCACATACAGAGAGCTCTTAAAATTTGTATGGCCTATTTTGCGGAGCTACTGGTAGTAACGAAACATAGCTTGAAGCGGAGCAAATCAATTGACCGCGAGTTTTGCGCTACTTGCTGTACTACGCATCTGTTCAAGTTCAGAGCTGTAGCGAGAGCCAAACTGACAATTACGGACTAGCGGAGCAAATTCAATCCCTGGAAGCAGAGTTTATGGTTTTTTTTCTATTTTTATATAAAGTTTGGGTTTATAAGGCTTTTCTGAAAACAAAAAAAAAAAAAATAGTGAACATTCAAAACAGCAAACGAAAATAGTCACAACTAGTAAAAATATTATTGTTTTGTTGCGCGCTGTAGGTCTGGGCCCCATTTCACCAACTAGATATCATTTATCATTTTAAAATTTTTAGATAAGCCTTTTTTCGAAATGTAGTATTGAACTACAAGCTTTAAGCTGTTCAATAAGTTTTGTGGCTCGATAAAAAAAACACAAATTTTATGGTTTGATATGCACTTTATTATTCAGTATAGTCTCACTGAGCATCAATACACTTTTTCCAACGAAAATCCTATTTTTGAATTCCATTCCTGAAGTGAGAATCTGGAAGGGCTGCAAAATATGCTTCCAAAGCTGTTATGAACTCATCATTTCATAAAAAACGCTTTCCATGCATGAACCTTTTTAAGGTTTTGAAACAGATTGAAGGGGCCAAATCTGCTGAATGGGCTGGATGTTCCAACAATTCGAACTTTAATTAAAAGATTTTAGCCATTTTTTGCAAACTGGGTATTTTTTCATAAATTATTCCTTCAGCTGGTGTAAAATGTCACAATAATATTCAAAATTTATTATTTTACCAGTTTGTAATCCACAAACAAAACTCCTTTCGCATTCCTAAAACTGATGCTAACACCTCCTTGGCCGATTTTGGAACACGAACTCGTTTCGGAGCCGAAGAACCAGGTTCGCACAACTCTTTAGCCAGTTTTTTTTTGATTTAGGATCATGGTAACAAACCCAAGTCCCATCCATAGTGAAGAGTCGACGCACAAAATCCACTTCATCCTTTAGAAAACGCTCTAAATGTTGTTGAGAAAGTCGCATTCGGATTTCTTTTTGTTCCATTGTTAGCGAATGAGGCACCCATTACGCACACAGCTTTCTGAAACTTAAAACTTCAGTCAAAATATTGCTTACACTGTCCCAGGCCTAGGACTTCTACTAAATCTCCTTCAGTCACTCGACGATTTCCCAATACGACTTCCTGTATTTCTGCTACGATTTCTGGTGTTGCTGCTATTTTCGGACGTGCTTGACGTGGATCGTCTTCAAGGCTTGTACGACCACGTTTAAATTCAGCAACCTATCTTTTTGCTGTACTGAGAGATAGCGCAAAGTTTTTATAGACTTTCCATATTCGTCCAGAAATTCCCTTTGCTTTTAAGCCTTCCACAAATAAAAATTCAATCACTACCCGATGCTTGATTTTTGTTCATTGTAGAAAATACTGTGACGCGTCGATACTAAATGGCTTGTAAACCAAGAGCGAATTCACAAAGTAAAATGAAGCTTCACCTATGTACGTTCATATGAAGAGTGTACCAACATAACAAAAAAATGAGGGGAGGTAGCGACGACTTCTTATCGAACCGCAAAACTTATTGAAGAACCCAGTAAAAAAATCAAGTAAAATTCGCACTTGTGTTCTCTGTAACAGTGAAATAATTTAGCTTTTAGTACGTAATTCTGCCCCCCCGACCTGTATATTTATATTAAAAATTAAAATTTTGTACTAACAGCTGTCAAAACCAGGTACGCTTTTGTTTGCATATATTAGTTATTTTTAGTGCACAGCTTCTTAAACTTCAAATATAAAATACGATAGAAAAAGTCATTTGTTTTTCCTTTCAAACCAACTGGGTCACGTTCATGAAGAAGACAATTAGCTGCAATTAAGTTTGAGTGTGCGAAACAACAACCCGCCGGGCCGGCACAGAAACGTCAATAACTCATCGCCGTATACCGCGTATTGCCTCGAATAAAGAACTGTGAAAAGTTTTCAAATAACATAAATTTCAATGTTGCTGCAACAAATGGCTTGTCATTAATTTTCATTGCCACGTCTCATGACTGCAGTTAAAACTTAACTGAGTCTGTGTTTATATGCTGCAACAAAGTAAATCATAGACAGAATAAAAATGCGCATATAAATTGAAGCATTCGAGGTAGGAGAAAGATGAACTAATTCGGAGATGCTCCCTGTTTTCCCAACATTTGTCATTAAACTGCTGCTACTTGCTTACTCCAATGCATTTAAAATGTGTGTGTGTGCTGATAACAAAGAAATTATATATCCCCACTAACTTTTGTTCCATGACATGGCATGAGAAGGCGAGTACTTTGTAGCAAACCTGAATAGAATGATTCTCTGTACCAGCGTGGTAAGCATCGAAGAAATTGTTTGTTTTCCTGACTGCTGCGTGTTTGACGCTTAATTAACACCAGTCGATTTGGAGGTGGTGCTGTGGAGACTACAACGACCCAGGACGCTGCAAATTTCGTTTCTTGTGCAGCTGCTTGAGACATTGCGGCTAAAAGCACGGCAAGTGGTGATGTGCTCGAGTGTGGTGCTGAACTTCAGAGTCTGAGTAGTTAAAGTGCTTGCACAGCATATTGTGGCTATGAAGTCATTGAGATTTTATACACTTCGTCTTACTGCTGCCACTTCTCTATTCTACCGTTCATTCATCCTTTTTTGTTTTTATTCACTTATGTAGAGCAAATAATTTGCGCCACCTCACTCGTGTCGCAGCAGAGACGTTCATTATTGTGTTGGCTTCACGTCAGTAAAAGCTCTAAAGAAGGTAAGCAACTTGAGTGCATACGACTAACAGAGATAAGTAAAATACTAGGCAATTTTCACGCTGCTGAAATTAACTTTCACCATTTTTTGTTTGAATTTCTTCGTAGCTTATTCTTATGACCAGAAACTCATTGTCTTTTCGCCCTATTCGCCTTTGAACTGCCAGATTTGTAGTGAGCCTGCTTCCAGTACTTTTCCCCTCAATTTCGCCCTTCGCTTTTTAAGTCTCATGCCCGTTCGCGCATAATCTTCACATCAAATCTTTATCACTCTTTCAGCTGCACGCAATTTTCTTGCGTGGATAACACTCCCTTGAGAAAACACTTATATACACAGATAGGTACATAACTGGCGTATACATCCTTTGCTAGGAGTATAACCGAAATCTTTTACCAATTTGAGCAGTGCGTTTAGATTTTGTCCTAAAAAATGGGAAATTTAGGTTTTTGTGCCGATTAGGAAAAACCGATTGGATTTAGGAAAAGCTTTTTACGACAGGTGTGCAATCGAAGGCGCAAAACTATTAGGGAACATTTTTTCTAGCATTTGTGATTTAATGCTCACAGTGAATATCGAACACAGGATCCATCTTTTACGGTAGTCACACACGAATCTACTCATCTATGTGCGCCTCCACTACGAGTAGATGTATGCGTATGAGTATGGCGTAGAATAAATTGCTTTTTTTTTTGTTTGTTTTTGCTACCGCTGTTAATGGAAAGCCGTGATAGCCTACGCGTGTCTGATTACGCGTTTTAATGCGGTAGTTGTCAACTAGTCGACTTCCTGTACACACTGCTGCCGTTGGTTTATCAAACGTAGAGATTTGCTTGACATAGTTTTCTACAGATTTCAGCTTTTGCATGCTTGACTCTATGCTTGAACTGTGCAATTTAATTTGCCGATTAGTTTTTTTATGTGGGTCGAATTTTAAAGCAATGCGAATTACTTATGAGTTTCAGATTTTGGGGCACAGGTGCGTATACGTAATTCAATTACTTCTTCGTACATTACACCCAACGTCAGGCAACAAATTTTTTACTGATTGGAAATTGCGTGCAAATAAATTAAATTGGAAATTGAAAATTGAAAAAAGTAACTGTATAGTAAAGTGTAACTGTGACTTTTTACCAACATTTTAGACTTGCTAATGCATATGTACTAGCTTGTTCTAGTTGCGTGCCTACACATGTATGTATGTGTGTGTGTTCTTGTGTAACAGTTTTGCGTTAGCAAACTCATATTCTGACGCTTACTATACTTAACAACGAGGTCGCAAGGGGGTAGTATGAAAATATAATATTTAGTTTCTCACTTTCCGCCACAAACAGCAAGAAGTGTTGTTGTTTTTACAGCTTTATATCTTGTAAGTGAAAGTATAAATAATGAAAGTTGTTATACATCAAAAGCGTTAGTAAAATGTTATGTTTCATACTTTGCTGAGATTAAAGTGTGTAAGATAATTAGCGAGAATTAGCAAAGCTTTACACAAAATTTTTAACACAGCATAACTTTCGTTGTACTTGCAGTTTACAACTTCATTCCCTTTTGCCAGAAGAAAATGTGTAATAAATATTTACCTTAGTATTATTTGAATCATAACTTAAAGAAGAAAAAATGAAATACACTAGATTTGTAATTAATTACAGCTTAGCATTAATTATGCGGCCCAACAATTTTACAAAACTTGTACTTAACACAAATAATCACTAATAATTGTGAAAGCAGAAGTCTTCAGAATCAACTTTGCCGACGGTAGAACTAGACCAGAGGGTTGGCGTAGCTCGTGCGCAGGGTTATTTTTAAAATTTCGGGCGAAAGCGAGAATCTACGAAAATCTATCGAATATATTATGTATAAAACGACTTCAATTATAATTTCTGTTCTCACATTTCGATAATAGAGTTGAAAGAAGAGGTTTGTGGAGGTACGTTTTAAGTAGACATTTTTGATCCTTTCTCAAAACAAGTACAGCTCAAATTCATTAAAAAAGGCATTTAGAGACTAAAAGTGTTCCACAAAATTGTCATCAAGACAAAGTTAGTGGGCGTCACAGAAGACGATAAAACTCGTACGGGTTAAGATGAGTGCGTAAGAAACCTTTCTGCAAGCTAATTTTGGCCATTTGGTATAGACACATTGCAAATACATACAACTAAGAGAATTAGAAAGGATCAATTTGTATGGAAATCATTTTTTTGACGTACTGTAATGCATAGGTTGATATGAAAACTAAATTTGCCCGAGTATTTCCATTAACTAGAACCACTTTCCTTCCTTCGCAATCTACCAAGTAATCAAAATTATAATATATTTGTATTGTAGATCGCCAATAATTACTTAATATTTGTACATGTGCGAGGTCTGTTCAAAAAATAAGGTGAATTTCCATTTTTGGCGGACTACGTACAATCGACTTTCGATTATTATTATTGTTTTTGTTTTTTTGTATGTTGGTACACTCATCTCGAAGATATGCTCACAGTTTAAGCAATATAACAGGTTTAGTTTGTTTGCGAGAGGCATAAATAATACTAGTTTTTGAGTGTCCGGCGATTTTCTGCTATCGACTCTTGGCTCTCCTGGACTCTTCCATTGGGTTGATTGGGATTTGGTTTCGATTTCATAACCATATACCCATGATTCGTCGCCAGTTATGACCCTTTTAAGCAAGATTTTTAAAACCGTGAAAATATCTTCGAGACGAATGTGCCAACATAAAAAAATAATGATCGAAAGTCGAATATACGTAGTCCGCGAAATTAAAAAATGCACCTTATTTTTTTAACAAATCTCGCAATTTATATATGTAAAAATATTTGAAGACTTGTTTTATCTCATGCCAAAGATACTTTTCTATAGGTGGTGTCAGCATAGCTTCATTGAAATTAGACACAGTTAATAGGGATGTGGTTTTTCCCAAACATCCTTTAAGTGCCTCCATTTATATATAAGTTCTTCTCTCAAGACTGGACGGCTGAGCTCTTGGAAGTTTGGAATTTAAAAATTCTTATTTTCAGCCAAGTATTATTTAGTCCATTAGACAAATTTTATTCAAACGTATGCTAGAAATTAATTCATATTGAAAACAGCATCAGCAAAACAAAAAAAAAATCTGAAATATTAACACGGTTTTTCAGCGACTCTAGCTTGCATTTTATTAAACAAAAATTTCGTGGATCATAAACTGCTTTCAGGAAATTTTTCTAGAAATTCTGATTAACAAGTTTCACATTTTTAAGAAAATGTCTTGAATTTTTTTTTGTTATTTGTAACAAATGCAACATATGGTTTTTGTAATGGAATGGGTAATAGTTTCATTAAATATTATGAAAATTAAATAAGAAGCATTTAAACTGTCAAAACTTGGCAATAAGTCCATAGTTCTGAAATGTACATTATAAATACAAATTTTTCAAAATATATTGACATCAGCGTAAGCTAGCAGGAATAGGGATCGATTTTTTTTTATCTTAATTTTTATCTTTATCTTTGCATTTATTTTTATTGTTATTATTTTCTCTACTTTTATTTATATCTTTATCTTTATCTTTATTTTTATCTTCATTTTTATTCTTATCTTTATCTTTATCTTTATCTTTATCTTTATCTTTATCCTTATCCTTATCCGTATCCTTATCCTTATCCTTATCCTTATCCTTATCCTTATCTTTATCCTTATCTTTATTTTTATCTTTATCCTTATCTCTATCTTTATCTTTATCTGTATCCTTATCTGTATCCTTATCTTTATCTTTATCTTTATCCTTATCTGTATCCTTATCTGTATCCTTATCTTTATCCTTATCTTTATCCTTAGCTTTATCCTTATCTTTATCTTTATCCTTATCTTTATCCTTATCTTTATCCTTATCTTTATCCCTATATTTATCTTTATCTTTATCTTTATCCTTATCCTTATCCTTATCCTTATCCTTATCCTTATCCTTATCCTTATCCTTATCCTTATCCGTATCCTTATCCTTATCCTTATCCTTATCCTTATCTTTATTTTTATCTTTTTCCTTATCTTTATCTTTATCTGTATCCTTATCTGTATCCTTATCTTTATCTTTATCTTTATCCTTATCTGTATCCTTATCTGTATCCTTATCTTTATCCTTATCTTTATCCTTAGCTTTATCCTTATCTTTATCCTTATCTTTATCTTTATCTTTATCTTTATCTTTATCTTTATCTTTATCCTTATCTTTATCCTTATCTTTATCCCTATCTTTATCTTTTATTTATCTTTATGTTTATCTTTATTTTTATCTTTCTTTATCTTTCTCTTTATCCTACCTTCACCTTCATCCTTACATCATCCCAAAAATGATTATAAACACCCTGCTTTTTATTTTAATTTATTAAAATGTACAACAAAATGACATGGAATGTAGTATCTACTGTGAATATTGTCAAATATTTTTGCCAGAAATATTGCCTATAGCACAAATTCTATTATCATCTCGGTCGCAAGTCATAAAAAGTCTGGCTTACATCTGTTTTATTGATTTCTACCTGCAGTCACAAGTAAAATTAAGCACATAAAATTCTGACCTCAATAACACATAAATATATGTAAATATGTGTATACGCATGTTTTATGTAATAGAATAACAATTTTGGCCTCTAGGGTGCCGCGAAATCTCGACAGACAACCGTCATAATAAAAATAAATATCCCACTGCTCCACTTCTAACCACCACCTCACCCTGCCACTTAACCTCAAAACAGAATTTAAAGCACTGACATCGACCTCCGTAACTTTCTCCGTCGTTCAAGCAAGCAAACACTTGTAGGTATACCCTCACATACATACATATGCATCTAAGCAAGCAAAGGAATATATTGGTGAAGTTAAATAAATAAAACTCACCATCAAAGAACATTGAATGTTAGAGATCATCAATCATTATTTGTACGCATGAAAGCCAACGCGCCAACCAGCAAGGATATACCTATTCAAGTGCTACACGTGGGTGGATGGGCCTTAGTCGCTATGTACACGCCTCCTACTGATTCTTTTCCCCACATCCTCAGCTAGTAAGGGATTGGCGTTCGGAAAGGGCTACTCCATATGCTTCGATTTATGCGGGTCACATTAAAGTAAACCACTCACCGTTGTCGTTGTGGCAGGCAGCTCAGCGGCGTAAACAGCTGCAAACTAATTCAATTTTTAGACGCACACCCACACAAACACTAGCACGAACGCCTTCAATAAAAGCAAACAGCCACCCGAAGTGTGGACCATTGGGGTTTCGTACGTACAAAAACATTTGTACATTATGCGCGCGTCAGATTGAAATTTATGAGTTTATCGTTTTACAAGAACCAACTCACACATAAGCATAAAAAGTGAGTTGAGAATACCCAATGGGGAAATTCTTGGTGACGAACTGGTGCGCAACTTTGTAATGAACGCGACACAGTGACTTGTTCGCATTTCTTATCTTTTCCAATATTAACTGCTGGTGTGTTTTACTAGACGAGGTGCTAAGAATTAAAACTAATTACCGGCCACGTCTCTTTTTTTCAGTGACTTAGACATGACTCAAATATGATTTAGATCGCTTTTCGCGTCCATCAAATAATATTTAGTTCCTTTTTTTTTTGAAGTGTTGCGAATTAAAAAATAAATAAATTTTATGCTCGTAATATTTTTCTTGATTTCTGAATTTCGGTGTTAACCGCTCCCATGAAAAATTAAAAAAAAAATGTCAAAAAGGTTGTACTTGCTTGCACAACCGTAACTGAGCTAATGATTGCCTTTCCTATGGAAACCGATGACTATAGCCTTCTAACTCACCCTGCAGATACTTAATTCTTGATTTGACTGGCCGCGAGCTTAGACTGAGCGGAGATTAGATTATGTAGCGGATACATCCATTTGTGCACAGTTGGGTCAAAGCTCGGTAGAAGGGTTTGGAGGTGGCATCTATTCGCAACACCTAGACATGTCATTTTCGACTGCTTGCATCATCTTCAGGCTTAGCTTATGGCTACTTTAAGGGCGGTGTGATATAATTTCGTGCTAGGAAATCTACATCGTCACTGATGACCCTATGATCTCTTAACGAGATGGCGCAGCAAGGGTTCCAGGCCATTACGATGTAGATATAAAAGCCAATCTAGCGCGAGGTCGACTTAACTCATATTGACATCAGAGATACAAAAGAAAGATTTTGTGCAAAATCCACCTAGTAAGCGTTTCGGCTACTTTGGCCTTAAATAAGTGCTCATTCGATAATATATTTATCTAACTTAGTTCTTTATGGAACATTGCTTGATGGTCTTTTGTGCTCATTGAATTCTGTACATGAGATCATGCTGCATTTATTCTGTCGCTGTCTGCTACTATTTACGACCCGTTTAGACATTCGGTACACATTTCTTTAAGGAACTTGGGCTTCTCAGTTCCTTTAGGGTCAGTTAACTGACAAAATTTGTTTTGATTACAAATTGGAAAGCTTTGGAAGCTTGTTGGTTCAGTACACAATCGCAAATCACAAGCGACATCCCAAAGGGGCAGGTGAGTATAAATACTATACAGGGGCAACTATCCCACATCCCAAAAGGACAGGTGAGTATTCTATATAGGGGCACCTATCCAATGCCCAACATAAAAGTGTTTGCCAATTTGGTTAGTTTGTTAAAGTGGTGATTCATTCAGAACCTAACTAGCGCTTCCGCGCCATTTTGTTGCCACATCCTCGCAATCAATTTGTTTAATCATTATATACAGCAGGACTATATCCAGTCTGTGCGGTTTAGGAACCTTATTAGGTTGTTGACGTTTAAGCTTGACAGTTGTTCGAGACTCTCGAACAGTGGTTTGCCAAGGGTTGACATTCTTTCCTTCCATGAGGCAGGGCATTCACATAGGAAAAGGAAAATACTTTCCTTTTTCCCTGGCTGCTTACAACTGTGACAGTGTGTGTTATGAGGGATGCCCATTTTGGTTGCGCGTTCCCCGATTAATATGAAGCCATTTACCACTGCCGTGAGTCTACAGGCATCGCTTCGTTTCATATTTGTCAGTATTGACGTTTGTTTGTGGTTCTGCTGACATTGCATGTTGTCTGATCCAATCCGCGATTCCTTGATATTTTGAGAAGATCGCATCTGGTAGTTTGAATACGGATTCTGCAAGAATAAGATCGCCTTCTTGCCAGTTCGTTCGCTTTTTCTTTTCCTTAAATGTTCCGATGTCCCGGAACCCATATTAAGCTAAATTTATGGTTTACATTCAAGGTGGTAAAGCTAATTCTGTGTGTGCTTGAATCGTTGCTTGGTTATTCGAAATAATAGCGATAATGCACTTAAAAGAGAAGTCTGCTATTGGAAGCCTTAGAGGAAGCTTGTCCCTATTGCCAGACACAGCAAGTATTGGGAAGACGAAAAGATTTTTCAATTCTAAGTCTGTGTGAATGTGTACCAGCTCCAACATCAAAATCCATTTTTGAACCCTCTGTGTGGACTGTAATGTCGACGTTGTTTAGTGAAAGAAGAGTGGTAAAATTCCTATTGAATGTCACCGTTGCGATAATGTTAATCAGTTCTCACCGAAGTAAACTGAGTTTGCCGCAATAATAAACTGGCCTGACCATAGCTCATATGCCATCTTCTTGATATGAAGATCTATCGGAGTAACATGTGTCAGTGCATTAAGAAGCCAATATATGTACTCAAATGTAGATGAGGAGAGATGGAGTGCATCGAGTGTTACCTCTGTCACTGCACCGGTCTGGTTATTTTATTACCTTAGCAAACGCTTTTTTGAATGCCTGGCGGACTTGAATGCAATGGATATTTGGAATTTTGAACTTTTCATCAAGAATGCCGACATCACAACGCCCCGACTAACCTAAGTATGATTTTCTGTATTCAGTTGAGACTAAAGGGCACCACAATCTTAATAATAAGTGTTAGATATGTCGGTTACTTTTGCACTATCTAAAATCCAGTGAAACAGCAAATTTTGTCACTGGTAAAAGTTTTCTCTGTAGGGTATGTAAACGTATGGAGCTTACATATGTGCATATTTACATAAACGAATTCCCTTACTTATGCAGTTTCTCTCTTTTGCGTTACGCATATTGATTTTTGTTTGCACGATTTTTGACATGAATTCAATTTCCAACATCCCACCACGTGTGTAAGAGATTTACGTATGCGACGCATTGTAGTTAGATAGGAAAATTGAAAAAAAAAAACATAAAAAATAAAAAAAAAGAAATAAACATAGATTCCATTAACAACAACGAAATCCCTTTTGTGTTTTCAATTTCTATTACAGCCGTAAATCCGTAGTCAAAATTTTTTGTTTTCTTGAATATCAAAGCAGAATCAATCTAGCGCTGCCCTGCCGCATGCGAATATACAATTGTCCCAGTAGAGCGCCGTTATTGGTAGGAACCCACGTAAAAACAATCGGACACTGTCCCAGTAGAGCTGTGCACTCAAGCCTAATACTCGCAATTCAAGCCTAATACTCGGCTTTTGCTCTGAAATCATCTCCAAAATTAAAAAATTTTACAAACCCTTTGGCGGAACTTCTTTCGTGTTCTGCTATGATTTTTTACTTTACTACATTTTTTTTTATTATATATTTTTCATATTATTATATTCTTCTTCTAATCACTCACCTGACACTCGATCGGCCATCTGGGGGCCTGCTGTGAGCAGTCATGATCCTTGTCTTTCGGCAGGGCGAAAAGATCACGCGGTTCTTTTAAACGAGCAATTGGTCGTAACGTTTTTTCATCAGTGTTCACCTCCAATTGATTGGTTTTCAGGCCTTTGGAAAGAAAGTTACCTAAAAAGCCTGAAAAGAGTGTTAAATACCACATAAATAAGTATCCAAGAAATTAAATTCATCAAGTTATATTAGTAAATAAATTTCCGAAATTTACAGTTATTTAATAATTTCATTGACTAAGGAGGCCCCCGAGCCAAATGGATTGGTGTGCAACTACCATTCGGAAGTAGTTGCGTACGTTCGAATCTCCGTACATCAAACAGCAAAATGATAGAAAAAGTCCTTTCTAATAGAGGTCGCCCCTCGGCAGACAATGACATTGTGCGCATTACTTTACAAATAAGTAAAAAGATGTTTAAGATTTCGACTCAAGATATAACGGGGCCAAAGCTGGCCTTGGTAGAAAAAAATTAAGTGGCAGCATTGCAGAGTTGAAAGATTTACCAAAGCGAAAGCAATTGCGGTCGAAATTGCGACACAGGCGCACAAGAACACATAAAGCGAATATTTTGAGCGGAAGCGGAAATATTGTGACAGGGAGGAGGGTTGGACTGCATGCTGATTGTACAGAGAAACGTTTGTGTTTTTGTTGTTTTAAATTGAGTGTGTTGACACTTTAGTATGTCGCAAATGCAAACAATTACTTTTAAGCGTTCATACACATTTGCAAACGGGCAGGGGTCCACACTCATACATACACTATCGTAAGTGTGTGATAGAACACAAACAGAAAAACCAGCTATGACAAGTGCTGTGAATTGTCTTAAAGTAGCTCAAAATGTGCGCAATAAAAGAAATAAACATAAAAGCAATGGAAGAGTTGGAAAAATAAATAGCCCGACAAAAATATGAAAAACAAATCGAGTAATTGTATGGAATTGTCTCTTTTTATGAGCGACAAAAAGAGCAAATGAAATAAATTAGATGAAAGATGACAGATGACAGATGAAAATGAAGCAGGCATTTCAAGAATGAGCACAGCTTGTAAAAGCACATAATTTCTAGAGACATACACACAAACGCGCATGCACAAATTTACGGACAAAATAATAGGAATACTCGTAACAGAATTTTTAGGCAAAGTAATCGATTTCACTACTTTTCTTTCTTTTGTAGTTTTCATGGTTTCAAAAAATTTAACTTATTTTACAGCAATCTATCTTTATCTAAGTAAATCAAAGTTTCAGACTTTGTGGCAGACTTATAAAAATTCGAGAAATTTCTATGAAATCTTCAAACTTTTTAATTATAATTTCTAGCAAATTAGTGCAATAAAGCACAAGCCCAAAGTCACTGAAAATTTTCGTTGACAATTTTTTTGACATTTTTTTTCCCTGACGGTGTTACGCTTCTCCTCCATATAAACAAACTTTCGTCTATTCGTTTTACAATTGTATTATTTTTCCCGTAAGTGTATAGGTTTTTATGTATATCGTTTGTTTATCGCACATCCATAAAATCGAAACTATTTCGGAAAAAGCTAAGATACTAGTGGGCAAAAAGTAAGGTGAATTTGGTTGTAAAATGAAAAATGTTTATTTATTCTTGTAAACAATTTTCATCCCCTTCAAAATAATCTCCTCTTGATGAAATACACTTATGCCAACGATTTTTCCAATCCCCGAAACATGCCAAATAGTTCATTTCCGGTATAGCCGTCAGCACCTTCTTCGACTCAGCTTTTATCTCCTCAATCGACTCGAAACGCGTTCCCCGGAGTGGTCTCTTGAGTTTTGGGAATAGCCAGAAGTCACACGGAGCCAAATCAGGCGAATACTGTGGTTGCGGAACGATATGCGTGGAATTTTTTGCGAAATGGTCACGAAGAACGAGTGCAGTGTGAGACGGTGCATTATCGTGATGCAAAAACCAAGAGTTGTTGGCCCATAATTCTGGTCTTTTTAGATGAATTGCTTCACGTAAACGACGCATAACGCTCAAATAATATTCCTTATTAACAGTTTGGTCAGGTGAAAAGAATTCATAGTGCACCACACCACGAAAATCGAAAAAACTGTCATCATGACCTTTATTTTTGAACGACTTTGACGTGCTCTTTTCGGTCTGGCCTCGCCTTTAGCACGATATTCGCTTGATTGGTTGGTTGTTTCACGGTCGTAAGCATAAATCCAAGTCTCATCTCCCGTAATGATGCATTTGAGCTTGTCCTGATAGTCTGAAAGCATTGTTTCACACACATCAACGCGACGACTTTTTTCCAAGAAATTGAGAGTTTTCGGTACCAAACGATATTTGACCTTTCGTAGGCCCAAATGGTCTTTCAAAATGGTTTTCACAGATCCTTCTGATATCCCGATCATATCAGTAAGGTCTTTAACAGTCAACCGACGATTTTTGAGCACTAACTCTAACTAACTTTATTGACGTGTTGGTCATCTGTTGACGTCGATGGTCGTCCGGAGCGCTCCAAGTCATCAACACGTTCTCGACCCTCTTTGAAGTCTTTGTACCACTTATAAACATTTTTCTGCGACATGGTTGAATCACCAAATGCCTTCTGCAACATGCTAAACGTTTCCGCAGCCGAAATTTCATTCCGCAAACAAAATTGGATGGCACTTCTCTGCTCAATCAAATCAGACATTGTAAAAATCGAAAAATGCACTCTTGGTCGTTTGGTAAACACAAGCGTAAATATATTACTGATAATGACATTCACATGAAAGTTGGCCCAGATGTTATTAACAGTGCTGCCAACTCATGAAAAAAATAACTAGAGCGAAATTTTAATCCCGCGAAGTTTGACAAATAAATTCACCTTACTTTTTGCCCACAGTAGATATTGGTTCTGTATGTATGGAAAACAATTTTGCCAAAAAAAATAGAACAGCAGTAGAAGCGATCATTAAAGAAGCTGTGGCGACCTCTCAGAAAAGGAGACTGTTGAGCACTTTCTTTGCAAATGTCAGGGCTTGGCAGCCGACGATTTAAGTCACTGGGTACTCCTTTCTTCGACAGCCTGGGGCAGTGTGCCAACCTAAATCCAGTCAATCTCCTCCATTATGGCTGTAGATATCTGGCTGTTGGAGGTCCCATAATGGTATGAAAACGGCGCTTTAGTGTTACTTGAGGAGTGCCAGACCGGCACTTCAACCAGTTCACCTACCTAGAAGCGATCGGAATGCGGGATAGTGTGGAAGAGTAAATCTCTGCTCAGCTAAAGATATGGAAAAATATGTTATATATATGGTTATGACACAATGAGCTCAAAGTCCATACAGAAACAGAGCCAATGACGCTAAAAAAACACACAAAGTGGGTACGGGAATAGGTTTCCGCCCACGTGAAAGAGGTGTCGCTGCTGTTACTATTTTTGTGTTCGCTATAGTAATATACTGGTGATTTGTAGTGCAGTAGTTGAGATTCATTTGAAGCGTAAAGATCCTTTTTTATCTGACATCAAAAATTTCTACAATCGTCCCAAAAACACAGCATAACCTTTTAAAGAAAAGTGCAGCTGAAACGGGTCGTGTGTTGATCAATATTTACGGTAATCGCGCTCCATCAAATACAACTTGTAAATAGTAGTTTCGACTCTTCCAAAGTGGCAATTTTGACGTGAGTGATAAAGATCGCGAAGGGGCAACGAAAAAATTCGAAGATACTCAGCTACAACAATTATTGAATGAAGACGCATGCCAAACCCTTGCTGATATGTCTAAAGAGTTGGATGTTGACAGATCAACCATCAATAAATGTTTGCACGTGATGGGAATAGTCCACAAAGCAGATAACTGGATGCCACATCAATTGAAGGAGAGGGCATTTTGATAGCGAGAGACTTTGGGGACGTGTGATATGCTTATTGAACGGCTGAAAAGAAAAGGTTTTCTGCATCGCATCGTCACTGGCGATGAAAAATGGGTCTATTTTGAGTTCTTTTCTAATAGCGGTCGCCCCTCGGCAGGCAATGGCAAACCTCCGATTGTATTTCTGCCATGAAAAAGCTCTTCATAAAAAATATCTGCCGTTCGGAGTCGGCTTTGTGGAACAACATCAAGACGCACACCACAAATAGGAAGAGGAGCTCGGCTAAACACCAAAATAGGGTATATAATCCGCATGCTGCCTGAAAAATGGAGTAAAGTTGTAGCTTCCAATGGCACAGACTTCACATATCTATTCATGTTCATATCTTCTATTATTTCATTGTTTAAATAATTCTTAACTTTGACTAAGAAAGGACGAAAGCTTACTTCCATACCCAATACTTTATCTTAATTTCGCCACAAGTAGGGAAGGTAATCAGGGCCAAATCAGCAGAATTTGCGTTGATAAATGTTTGACAGTCGATATTTGTTTTCCTTTGAGTTTTTGCTTAACTCTTTCCCAAACATTTGCAATAGAGTTGTCATCAGGCGATTTGAAGGTCGATTATCATTGAAGTTGTCGATTATCAGCAGTACACAAGAAGTGCCCCATGCAACTATTCGTCCAAAAGGAAGATTCAGCCGTGAATATTGCATTTGCCCTCTTTCGTTCTGAATTTGCCTTAGCCCACAACAGTCATTTTTCAATGTGTGATAATGAGAGCAGCGGTTTTTTCCATTTGCTCCGGAGTTTAGGTCTTCTGCACGTAAACGCCTTTGAATTGTGCCTTTGGATGCATTAGCGATACTTTTCCGTAAAACTGCATCAGCTACACGCAACGATAAATTCGGTTTTGTCACAAACAAATCAAAGATCTTCTGATATTGCTTTGGAGAAGTATTTTTTTTGGGCCTCGGCCGAGGAAGTTGTCAATGTTTCGGTACACCGTTGCAACCGTTTATTTATAAACGTCTTCGACTTATTCAAATATTTTGCTGCAGATGTACATGACATTTTTGAAAAAAAAACACACGCAAAATTCAGAAAAATGCATCCATATAATTTAATGTTTGAAGATTATTTCATGCAAATGTTAACCGCGACTGCGCTTCAAATGGTCCATCCGCTTAGTCCAATTTTGGCATACTCTTTCCAATGTTTCGGCCGGTATCTCACATATAAATGCTTTAATGTTGTCTTCCAATGCGTTAATTGAAGCAGGCTTATCTGAATAGACATGAGCTTTAACATAGCCCCACAAAAAATAATATAAAGGCGTTATATCGCAACATCTGGGTGGCCAATTGACAGGTCCCGAACGTGAAATAAAATGTCCATCGAACTCGCGTCTCAACAAGTCCATTGTTACGCGTGCTGTGTGGCATGTAGCACAGTCTTGCTGAAACCACATGTCATGCAAGTCAAGCTCTTGCATTTTGGGCAAAAAAAGTTGAATATCATTTCACGGTAGCGCTCACCATTCAGTTACGTTACGATTCGCAGCATCTTTGAAGAAGTACGGTCCAATGATACCTCCAGCCCATAAACCGCACCAAACTGTGACCTTTTCTGGATACATTGGTAGCTCTTGCAATTCTTCTGACTGATTTTCACCCCAAAATCGACAATTCTGCTTATTTAATATACGTACCCATTGATCCAAAAATGAGCTTCGTCGTTGAACACAAGAACACGCATTTTTATAATAAAATTCAATGATTTGCAAGCGTTGTTCGTTTGTAAGACGATTCATGGTTAAATTATAGACCAAACTGAAGATGTTTGACAGTGAAATAAAACACAAAACGTGAGTCAGCTGTTTAAACCAACTGTTTAAAAAGTTAATAGCTAAAAAATCACCCGTTATATGATCTCAGCATTACCACGTTTTACTATTAGGTCAACCAAATTTTCAATTTATTTATTAAAAACAGTCGTTTCATTAGTATTGTAATTTTTTTTTCAACATAAAAATGCTTATTTTGTTTGCTCGTTACTTGCTAAACTGGTCGTTAAAAACTATTCAATAAGTTGGGATAATTAAGCCCATTTTACCTCCCATTAAATTTGATGAGGAGCTAAAAGCTACCCTTACTACATAATTCGACGAAGCTGTTTACAGCGCTTTTACCAAGCAATTAAAAATGGACTTTCGACCATCAAAAGTTTACAAAGCACTTTAAATTTTTTCGCAAAAATAAACCAATAACAACAAAACCCTCAACCCAGATGCGGCTCCAAGAAACTGCAGTAATTTACAAACAGTTTAAACTAAAAAAAAAATTGAATTTCAAAAACAAAAAAAAAAAAGATATTATGGCAGCACTTAATAAACAGTAAAACCACAACAATTTTATTAGCCAACAGAGAGTGCTTGTGATGTTGCAGCACCGATTTTGTTGTTGTTGTTTTTTTGTGGAAGTGGTCAACGTTGCTGCTGCCTTTTTATACGTGCTAATGATGTTGTTGTAGGCGATTAGTGTTGTTACTGCTTTGCAACAACACACATATAAAAACATGGTAGTTAAACATATCCATGAATGTGCTTAGATATGCATGTATGTGTGCAGAGCAAACCACTGCAGTATAACAAAAATAAAGTGAAAGAAAGAGAAGCTAGTAATAACAAGTAGCCCAAATAACCCAAGAAACGACTGGTTGACCAACTAAACTGGCCACGTAAACTACTGAACAGGTCACAGATGGTGCCAGATGAAGGTTGAGCATTTCTTGTTGTAGCAGTTAGCTGCAATGTTGTTGTACCTAGTTTGTTTCTTATTACTTGGCGTATGCACGGCACGTGTAATAATAAGGTTCGTAAACACAAAAACAGCAACAAACAGACGCACATCACTCATCCGCAGTGGTGAACAATTTACAAACATTAATAGCCTTTTCTTTACTTGAAAAAAAAAAAATCCAAGAACAAAAAAAAAATAAAAACAAAAAAAATAAAAAACAAAAAAAAAGATAGCGCTGCATTATATGAAGATATTGTCATACGTTTCATATTTCATTTGAGAAAAGAACAAGATAAATTCAATAAACTATAAAATGAATATAATAAAGTAGAACGATTTACTTCCAATTTACAATTAAAATTTCCACACAATTATTTTGCTGAACTTTTGTACACAGATAAATTAGATGAAGACCACTCCCCGCCACGCCCTACAGAGGGCAGAGAAAGTTGCACTTTTGCGAGATGAAAATATTATTCGCTATTTTGTACTACGTAGCGTTTTAATTCAGACTACGCCAAATGCCATACTTATTTATTTGTCTTATTGGAGAAGTAAAAAATCTACGAGGGGGTTTCAATAAGTACCCGTATTAAGAATGAAGACACCATTTTTTTCAAAATTTTTTATTTTTCAAAATAGTCCCCTTTGAGAAAGATACTTTTCTCCCAACGCTCCGGCCAATTTTTTAACCCCTCCAAAAATAGGATTTGCCGAGCTCTTTAAAATACGTCTCTGTTTCGGCGATGACTTCCTCGTTTGAACCAAGCTTTTTTCCCGCGGGCCATTTTTTCATGCTAGTGAACAAGAAAAAGTCGTAGGGAGCCAGATCGGGTGAGCCAAGGGGTGTGGCAACAATTCATAACGCAGTTCATGCAGTTTGACGGGGACAACTCCGCATGAATGTGCTGGTGCTTTACCGTGGTGAATCAGCACTTTTTTCGCCAAATGCGGCCGTGTCTCGTTCAATTTCTTGTGAAAGTGGTTCAATGACTCACCGTAGTATTGTCCAGTGATCGTTCTTCCTTTTACTAAAAAATCCATGAGAACGACGTCGTTCGCATCCCAAAAAATCGTCGCCATGACCTTTCTGGGCGATGGGACTGTTTTCGTCTTCGGGACTGTCTTTGCCTTCTTTGGAGCAAATTCACTGGGAGAAATCCATTGCTTTGATTGTTGCTTAGTTTCTGAAGCCTTCATTCCTGGACACCTGGAGAAGGCTAAAATGGATTCTGCGCAAGGCAAACCAAAAGAACGGAGGCCCGTCCCTCAGACGACTAACGATAAAAAAATATTTTGCAGAAATAGAGAAAGAAAGCTATATAAGGGCGATGATTGATCGCAGTTCCCATGCCGGCGCAATCCCGCAAGCAAACTGGGATCTGATAAACAGAAGCCTTTGGAAAGTATACAGAGATTTCTTAAAAGAAAATTCAGGACCTCCTCCCAGTTGCTCGGATGCGGTGTGTGCTGATCTACGATCGCTGGACTTATACACCCTGGCACCCTTGGTCGGGCCCCACCTCGATGTGATCCTCCGAGAAGACATCTCCAACCAGCCAAGTTCCAGAACCTGGATACCAGACTTTCACACCGATTCAGAGGAAGTGCTGGAACAAATTAAACTGGGTAATTCTGAGCTGAGATTGGCAAGTGGATGACAAGACATACGACGCTATTTGCAAAAACTATAAATATTCCGTATGGTGACTAATTTTGCACCACCTTGCAGAATATGAAATACCTTCTTCTCAAATTCAGGGTGTTTTTGCATCTTCCTATAATATAAAAGTAGGTATCGCGCCCCCTTATAAAGCTGACATTTGTCATATTCTTTACCCTTGTTTTCCCTTATTCCAGACTCGATCGAAATTACAAAGTCTTGTTGTTTTTTTGGAAGTCCAGAGCGATAATACAAACCATGCACGCTGAGGTTTGAGAAAGTATTGAGTCTATTCATTCAAATGAATCTGGTGAATGTCAACAAAAACTCTAATTATTCCCGCCTTCAAAACGAGTTTCTGTAACCACCTGTATGCAAATGCATACAAACACACAAATACAAATATATTCAAGTGCTTTTAGCTTGAAGGATAACCATTGAAGCAGCGTAGGGATGCCAGCTGCTGCAACGGAAGTATTCAAAATGTTCGGCTGAAAATTAAGTTTTTCTCTGGCAAAGTTGCTGAAACGAAATTACATACAAAACGTAACTACATATGAGAAAAAAATGAAACGTACCCGAAATTTTCACGAAATTTGGTTGCTGAAGTTTGTTAAATTATAACAACGGTGCGGTGCTATATTGTTGTGAAGTTGTTGTTTTGGTGGCGTACGTGCTACCTTTTCTCTTTGCTTGATGCCTGACTACCTGCTGTTAGCAGTTATCTGTTAAACGTAGCTCCTTTCACAAGTTGTGTTGCACTATCTTTGTTTTTTTTTTGTTTTTTTTTTTTTTTTTTTTTTTTTTTTTGTTTTCTCTTTTGTTTTGAACCAGCGAAACTTTCTTTTGCACCGTTACAGCACCTCTATAATTTTATTTTACTTTTATTTTGATAATAAAAAAATTCCTTTTTGTTTAATTTGCTTTTCGTACAGTTTTTTTCTGAAACCGGTTTTTGTTTTTAATAAAATTTTAACTTTGTAAAGGGAAAGATATTTACGTTTTCTTGATGGTTAAAAAATAAATATTTCTAAATAAAATTTGAAAAATGTACTTATGTATGCAATGGGGTGCCTCACGCAGTCTTAAAATATAATATTGAGAGAAATGGTAAAGCCGAAGAGCTAGTCGGGGAAGGTACTACTCTTCAACTGCTCAGTGACAAAAGTATCATTGGGATACCTATGGCCATGAGCATATTCATAATTGAGAGTGGCATTCTAAAAGAGGCCAATAGGGCACGGAAAGATGAAGGCACATGCGTAACAGCTAGGCTAATATGGCCGCAAATAAATAAGAAAAATGCAAAGCAACTGCTAAGTCCTTCAAGCGATGATATCTCGAAGGTCGTGGCTTGTGTCACGGGTCATTGGCTATTTGGCATGATCCTTGAGACTATAAGCTTTCTTCCATGAGTATTGCAGAAGTTCTAGAGATGAGAAAGAGGAGCAAACGGTTGCGCACTTCCTTTGCAATTGGCCAGCCTTAGCTGAAAACAGAGCAGGTTTTCTATGTAAATATTTTTGCAATTCTCTTGCGCAACTGTCTGACGTGGGGATGAGACCAATCTGTGCTTGATAAGAGCCACAAAATGCTTCCACGAAGGAAAGTAAATGAGTTTTCCATGCCACACAGTGGTATCACAACGGATTTGAAAGGTCTAAGTGAGTTGGGCGTGCAGACCGACTGCCACCGTAACCTAACTTAACCTAAACAACAACAATAAAACTAATAAAAAAGTAAATGAAACAACAGAAAAAAAATCAAAATAAGTAAAGTAAAAAATAAATAAAAAAAAACCAGGTTAGGTAGATTAACCTATAATTTCGAGTACTAATTTTTTTTGTACTGAAAGTTTTGCACTCTTTGCCGTAAATCAAATTTGTATACTTGTTTTTTTTTTTTTTTGTGCAGTTTTTGTTTTGTATTTTTGGTTTGTGTTTTTTCTTTATTCTTTTTTTAATTTTTGTTTTGTATTTTTTTTTTTTTGTATTTCTTGTTTGTTTGAGGAGTCTAAGTCTCTCAAGCTCCCTGTGCTGCTGTGTTCACCTTGGTGTGAACTTATTGAAATCGCTCACACTATTTGTTACAGTCAAGAAGTGGCGGGAAACTAATAGCACTAAATTTCACCAAATCAATTTTAGTGACCTTTGTAGCCTGAGTCTGAAGACCGCGGTACAACAACTGATGAAATGTGAACCAGAGTATTCATCCTTCAGGCATGACGCGCAGATGCTGACAATTGCCAAATTTTACCTTAGCAAATATTAAATGGCCAATATACCAAAAAGTAACCTACAAGCGCTCTAGGCGAGAAAACAAAGAATTGTACTCATTAAAATGTTGCAAAAAAAATTTCACTAGTTAAGAGAACAGATAACTGCAAAACACTTATTGTCAATACTCGTATTAGGAAAGGTCACCTTTAAATGCCTGCAACCAGAAGTGACACGCCATCTGATCTCATGTTGAAGTGTCGTTGAAGTTAGTATTAATACAAGAAATTATTATTCTGTCAAAGAAAAATTATTCTAACATAGACGATGTGGCCCTAATCGTCGATGACCTAAAACGTCAATTTGGCGTTAACAGCCTACGCGATTTTGACCGATTTTAACAAAGCGAGCCAGTCGTTTCTGTCTCGTGCTAACCGGCGCCACTTGGAAACACTAAGTGACGCCAAGTCCCTCTCCACTTGATCTTTCTTGATCATAGCAAAGGAGAAGACCTTCTTCTTCTTCTGCTACCACCAGCTGGTTTGTATCCGTTCGGAAGACATGATCCAGTCAATGAAGACGCTGGATCTTTATTCGCTGCGCTATATCTATGTAGCCGTATGGCCATGAACATACTAATTTTCCAGATAACTAATATCTTGAAGCTCACCAGAGGAATTGTTATTATACTCCATTCCGTTAAAACCCTGTTAATATCGAAAATTGCGAGTTGCCTAACTTGAGAAAACGCACTTGTCAGCCTCAGATCTATGCGTGTGAACAAGGATTTTGCAACCTTTGCATGGCAAGGTGCTGGTCCAACGTGTACAGAGCTAATTAAATGCTCTCACCGGCCCAAAAGCAGAATGCAGGTGATCAAAGAAATCCTCAAACCCTCTTCGCTTAGCGAAATATCCTTAAGAATGCATTGCCTAGCTGGTTCATCAGTCAGAGTTTCCTTCGTAAGCACTGTGATCTGACTGACTGTGACCTCAGCTCGAGGTAATAGAGGTATTTACAGCTATTTTGTTTAGCAGGAAGTTTGTAGTTTTTTTCATTAAGAATCTTCAGCTTTGTTTATTTGAGGCTAGTAAATTAGCTATCTCCAAAACTAATTGTTTACCACTTTTGACGCTTCTCTATTCCCATATTTCCCTGCCACTGGAAAATGTGTTATAAATATTGTAAAATTTCAATTAAATAAACTTGCTAGCTAAAGAAAAATGAGTAGCATCAGTTAGCTGATTAGGTTATAACCACTACCATAAAAATGATGAAGCCTGTCACCACCATAATGTGCTCCTTACTAAGCGGCCTGTCGTGAAATATAATAGTATTATAAAATCAAAAAACTCGTTTAAAAACTACTGGGCGACACAACCCGTTGTTTATTGTTGTTGTTGCTGAAGTGGTTTATTATTTCTATTGAAATAATCCTAATTAGCGACTAGCGCCGCTTTAATACCACTGTTCTTGTGTGACGTCTTCTTGTTTCTTGTTGTGAATACCCGTAATGCAATATTGAGATGTTACAGAAAGGTAATTAGGTATCTCGTGACCAATTTCGAGCGCACTTCATTAAGCTTAAAGCGTTAATTATCACTGGGGTCTCGCAAGAAATATTGACCTCCTTAACGCGTACATGAAAACTAGTCGGCTGCCTCCTTTGGAACAACACTGTAATAATCTGCAAGCCCATATTTGGATTTAATGGTGGAGAGTCGCTTCCAAAAGACTAATTCAGCAAGCTTTTCGTTCATCTTAGATCCATCTCTGAATGCACTTTTTTGGCTCAGCGGGCACTAAATGTAAAGCAGATTAGACTCTACATTTAAAACTTTTCGCCACTCAGCTGTAAGAAAGCCGGAAGTTAGAAACATTTAGGCAACAGAATTAGTAATTTCCGCAGACTATTCTGAAAAACTGAAATGGGCCGGAGAAAAAAAAAAAATCAAATATACACATATATCAATAGAAATCGAGAAAGAGACTACGGATGAATATAACACAAAATATTTTATTTTTTTATAAGGAAAATGTATGTAAAATAGCTATTTTTCACTGAGAGCTAATTTGTTTGTTTATGTCTTGGTGAAGGCATGAATGGTTGGGGCAGTTGGGGACGAGGCAATTTAATGAACTGCGGGCTCTGTCACTCAAACGTCTACATGTACGAGTATGTATATAATTTTACTAAAAATCAACGCTAAGAAGTACGACACACGTAGGAATTAAACGGTTGGCGGCAGTAAATTTTATTTTTATGCGAAATTTTTATTAATATTTATTCTGAGCTGGCAGTCGAGTCCTGAATAAAATTCCGCCTTTTTAATTGAACAATTTTAATTCATATTTTATTTTTTTAATTTTGCTCAACACAATTGAAAAAATAAATTTATTTGATCATTGAAACCGAATTTTAGTGAAAATCAATTTCACAAACTTTCATTTATTTAGTTATTATTTTGAAATAAATTTGATTCCATTATTTCAAATTTTTGTAAAAATTAGATTTAGCATTTACATATATCGGAGCTTTCACATTTTTTTGTGTTTAAATATTTTTATTTATTTATTTATAACGAGGAAAAACAAGAAATTATTTTTACACGAAATAAGGAGCACTTGCTGCCAGGGCCTTCGGCTCGGTGTTAAATAGTGAAAAAAATTTGATTCCATGATTGACCTATGTTGAATTTTTGTAAAAAACGAAGGCGTCTCATACATTTTTTATTTAGTTCAGATATTTGTTTTATTTAATTCAATTTTTTTTTATATATTTATTTTATTTTTAGTTCAGATAATTTTTTATTTCGTTCAGATATATATATTTTTTAATTCAGATATTTTCTTTCTATTTTTATTTAATTTTTTATTTAATTCAGATATATTTTTTATTTAATTCAAATACTTTTTTTATTTAATTCAGATCTTTTTTTATTTAATTCAGATTTTTGTTTTTTTAAATTAAATCGGATATTTATTTTATTTAATTGGACTAATTTTTTTACTTACTTCAGATTTTTTTTTATTTAATTGAGATATTTTTTTATTTAATTGGGATACTTTTTTATTTAATTCGGACATTTCTTTTATTTAATTGGGCTAATTTTTTTATTTAATTCAGATTTTTTTAGTATTTAATTCAGATTTTTTTATTTAATTCAGATACTTTTTTTTATTTAATTCGGATATTTCTTGTATTTTATTGCGATATTTTTTTATTTAATTCAAATTTTTTTTTATTTAATTCAGATACGTTTTTTTATTTAATTCGGATATTTCTTGTATTTAAGTGGGATATTTTTTTTATTTAATTCACGTTTTTTTTATTTAATTAAGGTTTGTTTTATTTAATTCAGATACTTTTTTTATTTAATTCGGATATTTCTTTTATTTAACTCAACCTTTTTTTTATTTAATTCAGATATTTTTTATTTAATTCAGATCCTTTTTTTATTTAATTCGGACATTTCTTTTATTTAATTGGGATACTTTTTTTATTTAATTCAGGTATTATTTTAACACTGATGGCATAAATATTTTTGACAGCCATTAATTTTGAAACTTTTCATGTATGACTTAAAAACTCGTTTCGTTTAATTATTTTAAGCAACAAAATTAACTTCTGCATTTTTGATCACTCAAACCCATTTTACACCACGTATACAAATTATTTAAAAAAACACACATATCGTTTTTATTTTCACCTCTCAATTACTTGAATATTTATTAATAAAAAAAAAATTCATTCAACTGTTTTTCGCAAAATCAAAACCCGTTACACATGAAACCATCGACAACACGGCAACGCAACTTCGACGCATTCACTTTTAACGTCGTCGTCGTCTCTACTCGAGTTTATTAAAAATATTAGCGCTTTGTATTTGGCTTCCCGTTGTTGCCTCACTGTTGCTCGCTTTGTTGATAACTGAAATCAGCGGGAAAATTTTTTTGCCAACTCGCTGTGAATTTTTGTATCTTCTGCCCAAACGTCTGTCCTTCGGTCTCTCTTTGCTTTGTGCCTTCCCACAAGCGTTCGTTATTTAATAGCAACAATGGCGTGTTGCCGAGCTTTTGGCAAATTATAATAATTGCTGTTGTTGTTGTGTTGCATGCACGCGACAGCCACTTTGACGACAATCGCTACAGGCGCACGCAAAAGCAGCAGCAGCAACACATTTTTCTTAGTATTGTGGCAACATTTTGCGGAGCTCGAGCTTTTGTCGTGTCGCATGTTGATTCCAAAGAGCTTACGTGGCAAAAAAGCTTTGTGCGGGTGTCGTATATGTCGCTTTACTCTCCTAATTTTTCTTTCTAGCCTCCCATGGAGCTTTTTTACTCGTCTCTTAAACTTTTTCTCTCTCACTTTCCGAGTTTCCTCTAGTACAACGTTTTTTTCCATTCAGTTGACCGAGCAAGTAGCTGTTCGCCGCTGGCATTTATTTACTTTCGAAAATTGTTCTTCTTTCTGGCTAAGACCTTGCTGAGGGGCGATTGTGTGCAGCAGTTTGGACCTTCTACTTCTTCCATCTCAACTTTACATAACTGGTATTTGTCTTGTCTCCATTGCTTACGTATGCAGTTGTTGCTTGTCAAAATGTTGTTGCATTTTTATGTTCAAATGCTGCTTTTAATCACCTTTATGTGCGATAATGTTGCAATAGTTTTTTTTATTATTTTTGAAATTTTAATTTACGCTGTGAATTTTATTTATTTTGTAGTTTATGCAAACCCACTGCACTTAGGCTAAAATATTTCGCTCACTCTTAATTTAGATATAAATAAATGGATATAAAATGAATGGGACGTTTGCACTTCGACCTGAAAATCTTTTGTGCCTTCTACGAGTACTCATCGCAGTATCTCATTCAAACCCACACGATATACTTACGTATAAATAAAAAATATAGCGGGCTCCTCATTCACTCAGATGGCTGCGAGCGATTTTTTTTTATCCCCAATATATTTAGTATAAAATTTTAGCAAATATGATTTTTATAGACGCTACGCTATTTCCCCAAACTAATATTTATTTAAGGTGATTACTTATATTCCAGTGATTTCAGTAGGCTTTTTTCAGCCTGCAAGGTGTTGCAACTGAGATGTATGAGACTTTAGTCTGAGCTCGCGGCTAGCTCGTTTCTGTCTCTGTGAGCCACCTTATTGCTCTTCAAAGTATCCCCTTAATTGTTTTGAAGGAAACGATGTGCCTATAAATTATTTCGTAAGCCTGTTGAGAATTGCAGCGGTTTTGATAGTCAAATGAAATAATGAAATAAATATCGTGGTTCACGTAAAAAAAAAAATATGCTAGGTAGATAGGTAAGTGAAGTGGTTGAAGTACCATTCTGGCATTCCCCAAGTAGCACTAAAACGCTGTTTTGATACCATTACCAACGGGCAGTTACTAGAGCTGTTGATGTAATGGAGAAGGTTGAAGGGATTTGCGTTGAAGTATTGCATTACTCCAGGCTGTTGAAGAAAGGAGTATCCAGTGACCTCAAGCGTCTAGCTGCCAAACCCGAAAATTTACAGAGAAATTGCTCAACAGTATCCTTCTCCGAAAGGTACCCCACAGCTTCTGCAATGGAGACTAAATGTTAAAACTAGCTTTTGAGCGTGTATGTCGATCGTCCAATGGCCGGTAAACACAGCTACGAGTGTGAAAATTGAATGGCGTGGAGTCCTCAGGACTAATTGGAAGCGGTAACTATTGGTACTGACTGTGAAAATGGCAGGTGTCTAAAGACTTGGCTCCACAAAAGATTACCACTTGCTTGACACGAAAATCAAAACTCCACTTGCACATAATTTTATTCTGCCAAGGAAATTTAAAGATAAAGGAAATGATGACGACGATAACGAAAATCATTCAAGTAGTTACGAATTAAGAAGGAGCTTTAGAAAATGGAGTAGAGTCTAATGGTCTAGTTATTTTAAAATCTACCACCTCTTTTGAGTGCATGAGCGCTCTAAAACTCGTTTGTGTAAGCCGATGCGTGAGAGCTCGCATTGTCTTCGTCTTTGGTTGTTGGTTTTCCTTAATTCTCGGAAAACTTCAGGCAAACAATTGGTTGTGTATCACTCAGACTTGATTGTTTTACTCGTAAGCTTCTCTAGTGGTATAGTTGCGGCATTACAGTCTGTGTCAGAAAAAAGGAACCACGATATATATTTAAAAAATTTTTACATGAAAGTATGTAAAAAGCTATGACTCGCAATTACTCAATAAGCCGTGTAGTCTTCATCGTTGTCGAGTATAGTCTGGTATCTTCTTCATGCTTTGAACCAGCTTTTCTGCATGGCTCGTCGACAAACAGGACTAGATTTTGCGAACTTGACGCACGTGTTGCTTTAAATCATCGACTGGCTTTCCGGCAAAATGCGTTTTCACAATTCCCCACACGTTTTCAATGGGGTTGGCGTCTGGGGACTGGGAAGGTCAGTCCAATATTGTGGCACCATTTGCTTGCTTTGTTGTTTCTCAATGTGTTTTTCTGAGTGAGAGCAGTGGTTTTGATGATGTGAGACGGTAGGATATGTTCGCCTTCTTCAGTCGACGTTCGATGGTGTTGATACTTACATCTATTCCCTTTTTAGCTAGAACTGATTGTGCTTGGCGTAGTCACAAAAAAGGGTCCCGCTTAAAAAGTTAGACGATCACTTTATCCTCATTTTTTATCGTGACTCGCTTCAAGACGCTGTACCAGATACCAGGTTTTCCAGACCATTTGTTTTGAGGTCCTTCTTTTGTTAGATTAAGTTCGTCTTGGAACATCCATACTGTCGATTGCTGTTTTGTTTCTGGCTCGTATGCAAAGATCCGAGATTCCTTACCTATTACAATGTCATAGACATGCTTTGAATAGCCGCTTCTGGATTTCTCCAACATTTATTTTTTCCAATCGACACGAGACCTTTTTTTGGACAATTGTCAAATTATGCGGGATCCAACGAAAACAAATCTTGGAGACCATGCAATAATGAATATAAGCTGGTCCTACTGAGGTCCAAGGCTGTCCCTATCTCGCAATATGTCGCATGACGATCTTACGTTATCATTTGACGCCAGTAGGGATCGACGTTCATGATGTACAGTGGGGATTTTTTGACAATTTTATTCAAAAATAACTACATAATCCAATTTGAACCAATTTTGATACTTTTTTTCTAAATGCTCGTAAAAGAATTTAGAAGAGATTGTCCAGGCCCTAATTTCAGTTTATTTTTAATTGTATCAAAAAACGTCGTTGAAAAAGAGTACTTTTATGAAAAATTCAGAAAAATTTTAAAAGCAAAACAACCAATATATCATTTCTTTTTTTGTTAATTTTTCGGATATTTTATTATGGGCCTTGCACTGACCTTCAATCTGTCCTCGCAAGGCCAAACAGACAACGAATTCAACAGCTCTAAATCTCTGCAGCTCTGTATATACATTTTTTTTTTAATTTTTCCGGAGAATACTCTAGGTTTCTCCGGAAAAAAAAACACAATATAGATTTTAAGTTTTTAGGTAATTAGGTTACTATTCATTAGAACTACGATAAAATTTGTCGAAAAATCACTGATTTGACGTTGGAACTCGTTGTACCAACGTTTCACAGCGGTTAAGTATGGTGCCCCAAGGCCAAAAGTCAAAGTAAGTTGATCAATGCGTACCTGCCTCCATAATCCACGTCGTAATAAATCATCGCATGAAAATTTTCACGAGTTAGTTCCATCTTTTGGGTAAAAGGAATTTTTCAACTCATTGAAACAAAAACAAATAAGGCTCGTAAGTGAAAACTTAAGGTGTAAGTTTATGCCTAAAAATATTAAAGTTTTCGATGAAAATATCAAATTACAACTCATCACACGCAGTGTTGCAAAGGCGAGCCTGTTTAAAGGTAACCCTCGTATTGCACTTCGCGACGTTGTGATCGATTTGCATATAAAGGGTGATCAGATTGGAGGTAATTTTTCCAATAAGGGGTTTTTGATAGACCACGCGTGACTATTGTCAAACTAAGTACATAATTTTTTCCATTCAAAATTGATGTTTACGGATGACCGAATTACCACGCAGTTGCGGCCAACATTTGAAAGGGAATATATTTAAGAAAATAATGTCATGAAAAGTTCTACATAAAAATAATGTTTTATGTTAATTTAAAATCCGATACCTCTAAATTGATCACCCTCTATAATCCCCTGTTTATCATAGATTTCTCAAGTTGATTTTATACTGCAATGCAATAAAGTTAGAAGAAATTTTCTCGACAAATTATCTGTTTTAATGGTAACTTTGTGAAATGAATTAATTTCGAAATTTGTCACAATAACCACTTGTGCCACAAATTCTTAGTAGTAAAAATTTTTCTACAAGGTCAAAAATTTATAACACACATATCTTTATTTACTTTCTTATGTGGACACAAATATTTTTTCCTAACCTAAATAATTAAAGAGCGCTTTTCAACAACTCACTGGCAATGTAAGCTCTATAAATGCATGCATTTTTTCACCCATAAATCACATGGTGGTGTTCGTCTGGATAGAGCCACACGTTCATGCGATTAATGCAAAATTAATGTACCATCACAACAATTCACACATAAATACAACAAGGAAATAAATTTCCATTATAGACCACTAAAGGTGATGGCCCACACAAAAAGCGTTTGCCAAAGCCCCAAAAGGTAATAAATTTTCGCTTAATTGCAGTTCATAATTTCCATTTAGCGCACAGAAAGAAAATTTCACAAACATTTTCACCTAAAAGGAAGCCGCACACAAAACGTAAATCTATTTATTGTAAACGATAACAACAAACAAAAAACGGCAGTGAAAATAAACAGCACTTGCATAGGTGGAAAAAGCAAAATAAAACAAAAAAAAACAAAAGAAAATGCAAGCATCAAACAAAAAATTGGAAAAACAATAAAAAAAATGCGACAAAAACCGAAATAACAATAAAATGGGTAATAACAATAATAAGAGCCTGGCATGTGTTAGGCGTCAATGGCTGCCGTCTACTGTGCATGGTGGCGGCGAGTACGGCGTCGGTTGGCGAGTACTTTCCTGCACATCTCGCACTGTTTGTTAGGCACATTTGAGTAGGTGTATCTTTGCGCGCACCATGAGAAAGTAACAACAAAAGCATTGACCTTGTATATTTGTGCAAATTCACTTTACAGTCGCTGCCGCCACAATTGTTATTATTATTGTTTTTATTGCAATTGTTATTGCTGCCGAAAAGGCAAATCAAAACAAGGCGAAAAGCCTCGCTAGTGGTCAAGTTGGTATGAAAATGTTTTTACTCTCGTTTTTTCTGCACATTGCCATTTTTTCGTGCAAATACTTTTTGCAGCTTTTAATGCGCGCAGAATTTTCACAAAGCTTTTTCAATGCACTTTCTATATACATATCGCTCTCTCTCTCGCTCTCCTATCACTTCCGCTCTCCTATCTCTTGCTCTAGTCTACTTTCATGCGCTCATTTGTCGCTTTCCACACTGCTTCTACCATCGTTGCGGCAAAATAAACAGCTCATCTGTTTTCAATCCGCAACGCTTTTCACTCCCACGCTTGCCGCTGCGCTCTCAATACATTTTTTTATTTTTTATTTTCTTTTTGGTGTATGAAAATTAATCTTAGTTCGTTATAAATTTTTAAAAGTTAACTGGCTTAAATTATTTTCTCTTTCCTCCGCTACCTTTCCACATTTATCGCGCCAATGTTGTGTGAGCAAGATTTTACTTGTATAGCCAAGGGTAAAATGTCTTTTCCACGAGTAATTCGACATTGAACTGTGCTTTGCTCAACAAGTTGTTTTTATGTCATTTCTGAATTTCAATGCTGCAGGCATCTGATGCATCTCTCCAATTAATTTGCAGCGACATACATACCTATGTATGCATATGGGTTTTTACCGTACTGGAAATACACAGAAACTGCATTTAGTTGATGGATCTCTGTATGGAAAGATTTTTCGGTGTACTTCGGTTACAACCAGTACTGGTTTTTGGCAAATTTTCGTTCTACTGTGGTCTTCGTAATTTTTTTTTTAATACAAAAAACGTCACAGAGTCCTTGATTTTCAATACATAAGTTCGTAAGGGGTTGCCTCTTATGTTTCAACTTTAGAAAAGTAGCTGCGTCGAATTGCCATTTACAGTACTTTATTTTTATTTTTTTTATATCAATTTAATTTAGATAGATTTGCTTTCCTACAAAATAATGTATGTGAAACAGTTTAATTTGTTATATGAATGTGATAAGTAATATCACTTAACATCTTCTGACATAGTTGGAAGTTCTTATCCCTTCCCCCGCAAACATTGGCACGCGCCTGTCGGCTCTGTTCTGGCAAACATTAACAAAGTACATGTGTAGTAACCCATGATGGAGAGAATAATGGGATGGCGCCTATCGTGGTACCGTTACTTTGCTCTCAGCAAATTTGACAATGAGTGACGTCATATTAGCACCATTTTCGTAACTTGATTTAGCATTTTTTTGTTATTTAGTCGCGGAGTTTTATCCATTTCTTCTTGACATTTTTCTAGCCTTGTCTAATTAAAATGTAATGTTTATATTTAGTTTTGTAAAATATACATTTTTTAAAACTTAGTTCAATAGTTCACTTAGTTTTATTTAGCTTTACTTTTTTTAACATCTGGTTGCATTCCTCACGATTACGGTTATTGTTGGTGTTCTTCTCCTTTCAGCAGTCAAATCTCTCTCACGCTACTGCAGTGTTGCCTAGCTTTCGATATAAAAACGCTCTAAAACGCCCATTTAAAGAAAATAAAATACCAAATTTTTATTGAATTACTTAAAGAACTTTGTATGTGTAACAAATTGTCTTTAAATGTGCGTTTTTTTTTAATAAATGTGTTATGTACCTTTTTATGTTATAAGTTTTTTGTTAAGAGAAACTCTTTTTTTAAGAGAACGGCTTTTTTGCTATATTTCAGGTTATGTAACAATATAAGGTACTCCTTTTGTAAAAATGTCGATATGGTTTCTTCAATATTTTCTGGCATTTTGTTGCTTATTTTTACTATTACTACACCTACTGATGCCCTATGTCCCATTAAGGATTGAGGACCGGAGAAAACGATTACACCTCTATGGTTTTAATTCGCATTCAGTAAATTCAAACGCTTTTTAAAATAAGTGAAAAGGTTTTCAATGTTAAGAAGAGTTGAGAGAAGAAGATTCAATATTCTAACCTAACCTTAAAAGGAGCAAAAAATTAAATTTGTACTTTCAAAATATCAAATTTTATAAGATTCGACAAATTTTCATTAGCACTAAAATCTTCTTAGAGTGACCTTTTTTAAAATTCGTTTCTTTTTTTTTACTTACAGTTTCGGTGGCTTTAAATTAAAAAAAGAAACAAACACCAAACTTAAAAATTTTCGCGAATTGTGGGTATGAAAAAGCACTAAATTTATTGTGAAGAGCAAAAGGTTGGCAACACTGCACAACTCAGCTAATGCGACGTCACGCACTCTCTGTTTCACGTCACGTCTCACGCAATCTTGTTTCTATCATTCTTAGTAGCAACATATACGCTTTGGTAAAGAGTGCACGCGAGCAATATCCCTTTTTGATTTTGAAAAATTACAAATAACAGCACCATGAGGTGCTTTTTTATGAGAGCTTTTCCATGGCAAAAATACTATCGGAGGTTTGCCATTGCCTGTTCGAGAGCGATCGCCATTGGAAAAAACAGTTTCCATTATATTGTTTCCATTCCATTGTATTGCGTGGCCACAGCGGATTATATTTTTATAGCTCATGCAATTTTAGTTTAATAAATTGAAGACTTTAAGTGTCTGAAAATTACTTAGATCTCACATAAATATTATTGAGAATAAATTCAACCTTGGTCAGCTCAACCTTTTCTCGGTGATGTAATTAAACTGGATTGCCACCTCGAAAATAGATACAATTACGTTGCAGGCCGGTAGCGATAATTTCGTTGGAAGCTGCCAGTTGCGCGTTTTATGCTTTCCCCTATTGGGGGTTCTTCCCATTTTAATCCAATGGACGTGTACTGCTGTTTCTGTTATCTTTTTTCTGGTACAAAATAAATAAAAATATAACTCTAATGCGAACAACAACTCTAGGAATAGGTTTATAATCATTTTTTTGCAGAAGCGAGAGGTACTCGAAAGAGAAAGCTGATGAATGCTTGACAACTGGCAGTGGCTTGTTTGCGTACGTTTTGCTTATGCGTACGACTTCTCTAGCAACTCAGTCTAGTTATTTAGTAGCCACACCTCGTGTGTACCTTCACAAGCACAATATAAGGGCTGCAATGGCAATAAAAACATTTTAATAACTGATGTACCGGTACTACAACAACAGTAAAAGCAGTAGCAGCTGCTAGTTATCGGTATTTTTACGCTTCTGAAATTGTGCAAAAAGGTGCGCTTTTCAATTTTGTTGCAACCATACAATTTAATTATTGTGACAATTGCAACAATGGCTCCAAAACCATAGTGGCGAGCATAAAAGAAGAGCATTACAAAAACAAAAGAATTAAAAAAAAACCAAAAAAAAATTCTATAAAAATCAGTAAAACAAAATTTTCGAGTTTCCTTTTCCCCTCCTCAGCTAGCAGCAGTTGCACTCTGCTTCACTAATATCGCTCGGCTTCTGCTGCGTCATGCGCTGTGGCAACAACTGTTGTCCACATTAATGTTGCATGTATGGCTGCTATGATTATAGGTGCTTGCATTATTGCCATATTGTGCGCTGAACATTTTCCTGCACAATTAATTAAAATTTTATGCCCACATGCGAAAATTGTTGGCAATGAAATGTAGCTGACAAATAAATGTGCAGCAACCAACCAAAGAGCCAGATAGCAGCGAGTGCAACTGCCTTGGCTGCATCAACGACAATTGTCAATAGGTTGTGTATACCGTATGCCGGTATGTATGTATGCATCTATGTATGTACATATGTATGTATGCATGCAAGTATGAATCGGTGCAATAAAATATGCAGCAGGTTGTGCGCACTCATTGCTAGTTTTTGCTTTAATTTATAATGTAATCGGTATGCGACAGATATGTTAGCGACCAGCGGAAGAAATATGGCGATAAGTGCAATTGGAATTTCGTTTTGATGCATGTGAATTTTATCACAGATTTCATCAATTGTCGCTCAGTCTGTTGCTCGGTCTCGATTTAATTTACTCGTGTATATATAATAATTGTGATTTATATACCGCAGGGAAATATTTGTGCACATTTTATTTGTTTATTTTGTATGCGCTGCATTTTGCACTGTTTACATTTAATATTTTATGTGTCTAAGTACGAGTATTCATAGCGAAATTATTTATCGTCTACTGATGGCGAGCTTTCAATTTATAATAAATTCTAAATATGTTAATTTTGCAAGAATAATGATATTAAGGCACTAATTAATGGTTTTATTGCCAGCTCTCGAATTGATTAAGGGGTTATTAGAAATTTGTTTGCACACTGCTGGTTTGTAAGCAGTGGGAATATTAGAGATGTTGATTTTGGTTTGCAGAGCATTGATTTAGGTAATACTTATGGCTCCTTGACTATCACTTTCTTATTATAATAACGTCTTATCTGAGCTCTCCCACATCTATTGGTCTGCTTATTGGGTTCTATGCTCAGTTTCTTGAGTGAGCTTATTCTATAATTCATTATTATACATATTTACCAGAAAAAGTATCCATACACAGAGAAATGAAAGCAATATATTAGGAAATTCATTTAAAAAAAAACTAAAATATTTAAAACTTTTATGAGAAATGTTTAGTCAGTAATTTTTCTATAATGTCTATACAATTTTTTCTAAGTACATCTGTAAAAATTAAATTTTACAAAACAAAAAAAATCACTTCAAACGAATCAGAAAAAGTTTCCGTACAACACGGACTCCCAGCAATATGCAGTGTAATTGATTTTGAGAAGGGCCTCTCTGAGCCGTGTGGTACCAAACGAGGTTTCAGACCGACAGACTCGATGTTGTGTGACTTCTTTAACCTGATGTTGGAGTGGATCGTATGAACCGCAGAACTTAATCGCTCAGGCACAATTTTTTATAAGAGCGTACTGGGTTGCCCATATTCGACGGACCCATGTGTTTTTTTTTTTTAAATCAAAGAAAAGCACAATTTTTTTGATGTTGACGATAATAATCATTTTATTTGGGTCAAGTAGATTTGTTGACATCACTTTTTGAATATGATATCTCTCAAATGGCCGCCTTGAGCCTATACAGCGTGTTTTGCAGCATTTTCCATAGTTTTAGCTAACATTTCGGTTGGAATAGCGGATATTTCCTCACGGATGTTGTTCTTGAGCTCTTCTATGGTCTTTGGCTTATTAATATAAACTTTTGATTTTAAATATCCCCACAAGAAGAAGTCAGGTGGCGTTAAATCGGGCGAACGCGGTGGCCAGTAAAAATCGCCATTTTTCGACATCAAACGACGAGGAAACAATTTCTTCAAAAAATCGATTGTGGGGCGAGCTGTGTGCGGTGGAGCGCCGTCTTGTTGAAACCATAACTGCCTCATACGCTTTCGACGAATAGTTGGCATCACAAAAGTGGTTATCATATCGCGTTAACGCTCCTGATTGGCGGTAACAGCTTGACCATCTTCATTTTCGAAGAAAAACGGCCCAATAATCGTTTTCGCACTAACGCCGCACCAAACAGTGACTTCTTCGTCGTAAAGAGGTACCTCTTGAATTTCGTGAGGATTTTCAATGGCATAAATACGGCAATTTTGCTCGTTTACCGTCCCATTCAATAAGAAATGAGCCTCATCGGACATGATGATTTTGTTCTTCTTCTTTTGACTTCTTTTGTTGAATGTAAATTTCAACAATTTGGGAGCGCTCGCGTGGCGTGTACTGTTAACATAGTAAAAATCTGCTTGGTCTGACGCTTCCAACGCGGTATGTCATTAAGCGATCTGACGTCTCTGTCAAAAGGTTGTCACAGGGTTGCCAGATGGGACCATCGAATATGGGCAACCCTGTACAATTGTTGGCGTATGCCAGTGATATAGACATCATCGGCCTTAACAACCGGGCTGTTAGTTCTTCCTTCTCCAAACTGGATAAAGAGGCAAAGCGAATGGGTCTGGTGGTGAACAAGGACAAAACGAAGTACCTCCTGTCATCAAACAAACAGTCGGCGCACTCGCGTATCGGCACCGACGTCAATATTGACAGCTATGATTTCGAGGCTGTAAAAGACTTCCTATATTTAGGAACCACATTAACATCGATAACAATGTCACCCTTGAAATCCAACATAGAACTTCTCTTGCCAACAAGTGCTACTTTAGACTAAGTAGGCAACTGAGCAGTAAAGTCCTCTCTCGACGAACGAAAATAACACTCTACATACAAGGCTCTCATCATGCCCGTCCTAACGTATGGCGCAGAAGCTTGGACGATGACAACATCCGATTAAGCGATGCTTGGAGTGTTTGAGGGAAAGATTCTGCGTACAATTTTTGGACCTTTGCACGTTGGCAACGGCGAATATCGCTGGCGATGGAACGAAGTGCTGTATGAGCTTTACGACGACATAGACATAGCGCAGCGTATAAAGATCCAGAGGCTACGCTGGCTGGGTCATGTCGTCCGAATGGATATAAACGCCTGGCTCTGAAAGTATTCGATTCGATACCAGCTGGTGGATACTGCTAGGAGCGCCATCTGCATTTCACATTTTTCTGGCAGAAGGATCGCACAGATTGTTGGCGCCACTGGTGCAATGCCATTGATTTTGCTTGTGTTTGCAGTCACAATGCAAATGATGCGCTGACTATTGTGCGGGAGTAAGGATGGGAAAGATAAATTTTTGGGGTTAAGTAATGAATTTTTTTATATTTATTTTTTTATTTTTTAGAAACAGGGAAAGTAGGTAAATTTGGTGAGTGTGGAAGTGTGAGGACCGTGCTTAACGTGGGGTTCGAACCCACAAACTCTGGGATGGCAGGCTAGTGCACTTACACTAGGATGCAGAGGCCGGTTTTCAAATCTATTTGCCACAAAAATAATTGCAAATCCGATAAGCTTCATCAGACTCAAGAGAAAGTCTACAAAAGACCTCACATGATAATAAATTAGTCTAAATTAGTACGTCTTTGTCATAGAATTAATAAATGCTTGCACCACTGGGTCCATTCCATAAATATTTTTTCTCTTAAATGAATTAAATAGCTTTAAGTAAGAATATTGCTTAATGTGTAAAAAACAGATCGCTATAAAGAAATGGATAAAATAAACAACATTTTTCTATTCAGTCAGCCTATGAGTTGCTCCCTACTCTGCCAATGAAATATTTATTCTAAACTTTCAACTTCGGTTTTCTACCACTAAATCGCACTAAACGACACTTATGAGTGGCATGCATTTTTGATTTATTCCATTTGTTCGCAAAAAAAGTGAAAATTTCTAAAATTCCATTAACTATGCAACAGTTAAATAAGCAAAAGCTAACCAGTGCACTCTCTTCCATACAAAAATAACAAAATGAATATATTCGCCCAGGGTCAGATGTGATAGGTAGATGCAAATATGACTACCGAAATATTTGTTAAACCTAAGGTTCAACAAGTTTCGCATTTAAGTGGCCCATTAATTAACAACCTGTAAAAAAGCGATTTAGATTTATTTCAACCGCAACAAAATTTCACAACAATTTTCACTTTTCCCTTCAAGCAGATTATTTTTTTGCTTGCTATTTTTTCTGTTTTTTTTGTGGAAGTAATTTTTACGCTCGATTGGCTTTTATTTATCCACTCACTGAACAGCTCACCAGGTTATGCAAACAAATATACGCGCGTTGAAATTTACATATATTTATGTATGTATGTACGTACATATGGAAAGGCGTATCTGGGGATAGCCACAATTTTTCCATCACACGGTGCATTTATTTAATGGCTCAGAAATTAATTTTTAATCAGCGGATTGCAAAAAAAAAAGATTAAAAATTGTTAACAAATATTTGCTGTGGCATGTGGCTTACCTATGTAAATATCGGGTGCTTTTTTAGCTACATGACAACTATCGATATGGATTTGACGGCTAAGAAGGGTAAACTGTGTTAACATTTCTGTTCAGTAAGTTTTGGCAAGTCCTCATTAATCGTTTAACGACAGAACAACGCTTCGAAATTGTGGATATTTACTGTAAAAAAATAAATAAATCTGTTCCAGAAGCTTATAGAGAACAAATTTTTTAAATTGTGGAAATATACCTAGAAAAAAAATATGTTCGTGAAGTTATTTCTATCAAAATGAGAGAGGAGCTGCCCTTACGGTGAATGTCAAGCGCTATCGAGCCATACTAACTAAATTTTTGCTTTCAAAAATTAATCAGCTAAACATCGACGACTTGAAAGAGAATGTACTTAGGACTCATACTTGATAGGAATCTCACGTGGAAATCTAATTTTGAGGAAAGAGGAAAGAAGCGGTCGGTTTTAAATTGGAGTTAACACCTCGCGTTACACATTGGCTCGATACTTCTGTAGTTAGGCCAATTTTAATATATGGAATACTTGTATGGTGGCCATCTGCTTAAAATACGAGTTACGCTAAAATCACGAGTAAAATAGCATTTTTATGCATCTCTGTTACTTTAAGGACTACCCCAAACAAAGCCCTGGAAGTGCTAGTCAATTTACCTGCACTAAATCTCGTAGGGAAACACGTGGCCGCCGTCTCGGCGCCTTGACTCAAAAGTATGGCGCTATGGAAAGCACGGTGGTTTGGCCACGCCTGTATTTTGCACACTCTGAACAGTCCCAAACAAGAAAAATACTATTCTATTCCTAGAGTCACATTCGACAAGCTCTTCAAGACGAGTATACCGTCAAGAAGTGAGTGGCAGACACCAAGGCCATGGAGAAGGCGGGAATTCAATTTTTAAACAGATGGCTCCAAGCTAGACGATAAGGTTGGCTATGGAGTGTTTTCGATCAATTGGGACTGGTACTACTCGTACGACGACCAGACTACTGCTCTATCAGGCAGAGGTTCTAGCTATAAAAAAGTGGCTACATATCTAAATACGCACGCCGTAACAAAAACGACTATAAATATATTCTTGGATGGCCAGGCGGTCATTAAATTAATGAATGCGGCATTATTAAGATCGAAGGTTGCACAGGAATGCCAGACAGCCCTAAATTATTTTAGCGTCGTATTCAAGTTCAGCCTTATTTGGGCTCCGGGATACAGAGATATTGATGGAAATTGAAGCCGATGAGCTAGCCAGGAAAGGTACTACTTTTCAACTGATCAGTGACAAAAGTATCATTGGGATACCTATGGGTACGAGTCAGCTAATAATCGGAAAAACATTATCCAAGATGCCAATAGCTCATGGAGAGATAAAGATACATTTGTAACAGCTAGGCTAGCATGGCCGCAAATAAACAAGAAAAATACAAAGGAATTTCTTAGCCTCTCAAGAGATGATATCTCGAAGGTTGTGGCTTGTGTCACCTGTCATTGGCTGTTTGACAGGTATTCCTTGAGATTAGGAGCATTCTCCTATGCAGAAGTTGTAGGCATGAGGAAGAGGAAGAAGACAGGCGCAACTGTTTGGCGTGCAGATGGGACCAATCCTGTATTTCATAAGAGCCACAAAAATAACCAAAAAGAGCCAAAGAAAAATAAATGATATACCCTTGACGCACACTGGTATCACAACGGACCTGTAAGGTCGAAGTGAGTTGGTCGTACAGACCGACTGCCACCGTAACCTAACCTAACCTAAACATCGACAAGATTTGGTTCCAACAAGACGGCGTATTTTACCATACAGGGCACTTAATAATCGCCATATGGTTAGATTTGTTAGAAAAAGTAGTCAAAATCTGGACTGATCGAATGAACCATGTAACTCGTAGCCGTGGCGGATATATGCCGGATATTATATTCAAAACAATTCCAGATTATACTAAAAAAAAATAATGCCATCAATATTGTGTTATCATTTAAAGCTCCCAAGCTCTTAAAAGACACCCAATATATATATATATATAGATTAGGGCGGGTCGATTTAAAAATCGCTCATTGCTCTGTGAAAATCGTATTCTAGGGATCAAAATAAGAAACTTTGCCGAAGGAACCATACCTCTAAAACGAATTCTGATGTCCCCCAATTTGGGTCGAACGAAAAATCCCACTTTGACCCATTTAGAGAGCTCCAATCGAGTCCAAATGTATGACCGACCCCCACTAACTTTGGACGGCCGATCCACCCATGCCAGTGGCACACCCCCTGGAGCTCCCCTGGGGGTTCCCCATACAATCATTTCAAAATATCAACATTTTTGGCCTTTACATAAAAAAAGAAACTAAAAAGTTCGATCCAAATTGGGGGACATCAGAATTCGTTTTAGAGGTATGGTTCCTTCGGCAAAGTTTCTTATTTTGATCCCTAGAATATGATTTTCACAGAGCAATGGGCGATTTTTTTGCCTCCCCACAAATCGACCCGGCCTAATATACATAGTACATGTAATGAAGTCGGAAGTATTTTCCACACGCGTAGAGGTATTTAAGGCGAGGGGGGTGGGGGTGCTTTATTTACTGTGTAAAGAGTATATTTTAAGAGGCGCAAGATTTTCTATTGTAATCAGAGGACAAGGCTTGGATGTATAGAATATTTTATTTGGCGTTAAGCTAATTTTTGCACAATTTTTTTTATTCACACAATCAGCATAACGACGCAATTTTGCAAACCTAATCATATTTTCAGTTCAATAAAGTCATAGAAGTACTTTTACAAATTGGCGCAAAATGAATCACCCTATCGGAAGATTTCTACTTTTTCAAATGTCGTTGCACGCCAATAATATTTGACACTTGTGAACGGGACAGCGGCAGTAGACAAACAGACAAGCAATGGAGCTCATAAATGTTAAAATAAAAATTTCCAATACTCAAAAACATTTTTTGTTTATTTAATAAAAATTTATTTAAAAACAAATTTGGATGATTAATTTTGCGCATATACCTATAAGTATATTTTTGTTTTCTTTATTGATAACAGTGTGTAACATTTTCAATTGTTACCTGAAAATGGAACGATTCAATTCCGTATGGGAGAGCCACACAGTGAAACCTTTCAAGCGTTTTACATTCCAGCCAAATTTTACAATACTTATTGCCTAATTAAGTTTAAATTGTTGAAATTGATTTGAAATTTGAAAAAAATCGAGCCAAGAAGCATCGAGAGAATAGTAACTCTATGGAAACTATAAGAGTAGAAAGTGCAGGAAGAAAGGAAAGAAGGAGAGAAGTGGCAGAGAGAAAGAGATATAATGGAATAGAGACAAAGATAGCTAGTCCTGTAAGAATTTTTCGGATTTTTTTGGAAAATCTGAAAATATCCCCCCTTTGAGAGAGCAAATTTCACTCAATTTCATGACATCGGAATCCAAAATTCGTAACCTTGCTATAGCAAAGGCAGGACACTCACAGAGAAAATGCTCAGTGCTATGCTCCTCCACTAAGCAAGTCAGGCAAATAGGGTTCTTGATATGCTGACCCCATAATTTGTGTGCTGTAGTAATATCGCTCATCAACCGAACTTTTTACTACCAAGTTTTAGAAGAAAGCTCGACAGTTTTCTATTCGGGGTTGTCAAAGAACATTTTGCAGTTTTGCAGCGTTCTAGACGGCATCATTACTACTTATGTAAGTTGTATACATAAGTTGATTCCTGCAGAACTGATTCCGATTATTCGCTCTGGTTCCTGTGGGATAACCGCTGATCTGCAGTTGGCAATTTCATTAACTTGGACACCGCGGTGTCCTGGAGTTCCTAGAGGTACAAGCTTATTCCATCTTGCAAGAGAATTAAGCTTCTTCTTACATTCTTGAACAATCTTTGAGGTTTGCTTTGCGTTCTCCGAGGCCTTCAGTGCAGCCTAACTGTCACCAAAGGCTCCAATCTGGTCCCTTATCCTCTCAGTTTTAATTCTGCTACTTTCAGAATGGCAAAAATTTCCATTTGGAAAACAGTTGTCATTCCTCGCATAGCGTAATGAGTTCCATTTAAGTACCACCGGCTCAAGAACTCATGTCATTATTGGATCCATCAGTGAAGAAAATATCCGTCAAATGCACTTGATTGCACTTAAATTGTTAATCTGAGTATTTTCCAAAAAGTCGATAAAAGGCTTAAAAGGGTGTATTAAAAATGAGATACCCGCTTCCGACACATATAAAATATTGTAATTTCATGAGACAAACTTTGGTGAAACATTCTAACCAATTAGCGTACTCACGCTACGGTCTTTTGTACTCTTGTTTTTTTTGTGAAAATTCTTCAAAAGTTATTTCGGGAGGTCGCCGACATGTTACAATAATCCAGCAAATTGTTTCCACGAAAATTTCACTAAAAGTCTTTGCAGGTAAAATCTATCTACGTAAAAAAAAAAAATACTTTCCCTATAAATATGAAGCATTTCTTTATGCGAACGAGCGAACAGAGCTGCTATATTATTCTCCACATTATTATTGTGTTACTTTAGTGCAAGGCGGTAATAGTATATGTAGTCACTACGCTACTATTCTTCTTTATAATAATAACTAGAAGAGTATTTGATTGTAATTTGCTACTGGTAAAATTCTAGCCATTCTCGCACTGTTATGACTTCATCCATTAAACACCAGCTCATGACCTAGAATGCCTGCTGAGTAGAATTCTGAATATCAGCATTGAATTTCTCTAAATTCTAGGAATTCAGCAAGTTTTCCACCCACAAAACACCGCATTTCCCTGTTAAATCGATTGCACCATGGTTTTGCTAAATAGGTATTTCGAACCAATTTGCTAATTACCAAGAATACGTAAAGGAATTTCCCCTGAAAACATAAGTTGCATTTCATTGACATTAGAAACCACAAACTAATTAGAAAATCAGAAAACAATTCATAATGTATTGACAAGTAATAAACCGTAAGCAAGTGGAAATTTGTGGATAGCAAAAGCATTTGGTTGTTTGGTATTTTGCCATTTTCTTTGTTACTATAACTGCATGCCTTTTAGCAAGAGGGATAATAAATGTTTATTTAGTTGTGTGCGGAATAAAATGTACTTGTAGACGGGCTGCTTTTGCCACGTGAGCAGACGCCAGTTGTCATTCATATAGCCATTATCAATAAAATTATTCAGAACATAAGGACATTTTTCGATATACACATCAAGATATTCAGCTTTATCCGATTTTCTTTTTTAATACACTGCGATAAATATCTGTAGCACAGGACACTTTTTGACAGTTTCTTTCTTCCGTATTTATTTTTAATAATTTTCCTATGAAAATATAGTTCATTCTCATAAAAAAAATCATATAAATCTAAGTATCAAACTTTGTGCAAATATAAAAACATTGAACAAATTTTTATCAAAATTTCGAGTATGCAGCTTTGTAGCCCATTCAATTTGTATATGATAAAACACAATTTTCAAGTGGCTCAAAAATCTGGTTGATTTTTGACAATTTTTTTTTTGCTAATGGTGTTGGGTTTCTCTGTCATATAAAAAAATGTCCAGTGTTCGTTATATGGGCGAAAATGTACCAAACCAACAGCAAAAAAAAAAATTATCAAAAATCAACGCGATTTTTAAGTAACTTCAAACTTGCACTAAAATTTACTGGCCTATAAAAGCGTGTACTTTTTGCTAAAAGTTCGAATCAAAAAATATGAAAATTTGATGAAAATTTGTTGATTTCTTTTTAATTTGCACAAAATTTGATACTTAGATTTACAGCCTTGACCAGAAGTATTAGGCACTCCACTAAATTAAAAGTAATTTCAAATGGGCTACCAAAGTGATCGCTGCTTTTTGCAAATGTGTCACTAGTATGCTTAACCTGTGATGTCAACAATAAATTGTATTATAGGAAAAGCCATGGCACATTTGGTGCGTAAAGTCTAAAATGCTGCATTTTTAAAGAGATACTTCAAATATTTGGGCATTTTAAATTTGGTAGTCAATTTGGAAATAATCTTTAGTGCAAATCCATCAACCAGATATAAATAATTTGCTTTTATCGAAAGGCCTAAAAAAAGTGAACGACAAAAGTGTCCAAATCCAAGTTTGAATTGAGAAAGAGAAGTCTCAGTTTTTTTGCCAATTTGATGGGATGTTCGCGGTGCGCATTCGAATTTGCTATAAAAGGATTTGCGGTCACAAAATCCCACTGCAATATGAAAAAAAGTGGAAGAAAACGTCTCACTAGTGTACGGGAAAATCGAAAACTTCTACGCGAGCTTCTCAAGAATCGTAAAAAATCCTCTTCTGCCCCTGCAGCTGTCCTGTTGGAAGAAATTCGAAAATCCGTTTGTGCTCGAACACTTAGAAGGAGATCCTGGAAGAAGGTTTAAAAGGATATAAAGCCCGAAAGAAGCCGTGGTTTCCAGAAAAAAATCGGAAAACGCATTTAGAATGGGCTCTCCGATGCCAGCATTTTACGGAGGAAGGTTGGGCGAATGTTTCCGGTCTGTTGAATCGAACTTAGTTTACCTAATTTTAAAATATCAACAACCATAGCTTCTTACGCTAGTTCAATTTCGAGGAAATAATACAAATCTTATAAACACACCTGGTGTAACATTTTTCAACCGACGGGTTGCCAAGAAATACTATCTAAATTCAGCGGTAGCCACTGTTAAGCACGGGCGAGTCAGCGTTATGATCTGGGGTTGTGTGTCTGCTGATGATGTCGGCAAAATGTTCATTTGCCAGGATCGCATGGACAGTCAAAAGTACATAAATGTTTGAGAAACTGTGATTTTGCCTTCGTAAACGCGTATTTTCGGCGACACTAATTTAGACAGAGTTCACAAATTAGTGACTACGGTGCGTGGGTTCAGAGACAATAACAGTGTTTTATTAGATTGGCCAGGACAGCCTCGAGATAAGATAAAGGAACAGAGTATAACATGGCAAAGAGTAACTTCACTTTTTCAAAGGACAAAATCCGTAATTAATGGGGTGCCTAATACTTTTGGCCAAGGCTGTATATGGTTTTTGCAGGAGCATGAACTATATTTTCATATAAAATATATTCCAATTAAATAAGAAACAAACAAACTATAGTTAAACTATGTAGACTTCCAAGTGTACTTTGCTTTCTGATATGTTCAGTCAGACAAGTTTACTTTTACAAATTGATTGACGAAAAGTTTAAAAGAACTTTCTAAAACTATTTTTCCTACGCAAAAGTTAAAACAAATTGACGGCAAAATGAATTGTGAGCTCTTTTTCTTTGCCATAACTGACCAGACCTAGTTAGGTGAGATGATGTAGTTTTTTCATACGAACAAGGAAGATGGTTTCCTTAGTTATACGAGGGTCGTTTGGAAAGTGCAAAAATAAAAATTATTAAATTTAAAAAATTTTATTTTTCGACATAGCCTCCTTTTAGGCTTATATACTTCGTCCAACGCTGTTCTATTTTGTTGATCCATTTCGAATAATAGGATTTGTCTAAGTCTGAAAAACAGTCATTCGTTTCGCCAATCACCTCCTCGTTTGCATAACATCTTTTTCCCCGCCAGCCATTTTTCAAATTGTAGAACAAATAGTAGTCCGAGGAATCCAAGTCTAGAGAATAGGGCGAAAAGGGCCATTAATTTTGCGACCACAACTGCTGAGGTGTGAGCTTTTGCGCTGTCGTGATGCAAAAGGAAAATTACTTAACTTTCTCGATTCAAACGAATGCCGAATTATAAATATAAACCGCTCGCCCGGGCGCCTTATATCCACACTTGGCTAAAACGTATTCACCACCTTCTAAGGTTAATCAGGCCGAAATTCTGGGGACTTGAAAGGATTTAAATCTTAACATTGTCCGATTAGCATTCATGCGGCGATACTGCACCTTCCTTCGTGCTGGTTTTACGATAGTTTTCTGGATGATAATGAGTGGAGGAGTGGTTTATTTAACCTTAGTATCTGTTCTCGGGTTGCCCAGTTTTCGCGAGGTCTTTATTCAGCTACTTGGCTCTCACCCTCTAACTATGTTTGAGAAGCTATCAGGACTGGTCTGCGAAATTTTCTCATTAGCGAGCAGCTCTTTTCCAACCCATCCCGCTATCCGTTTAGTGATGCCACATTGAACATATTTCTAGTCACTCTTCCCTGTGAGCTCTCCTTCATTTAACACAGCCTAGCTATGTCTAACTGCACCATTGCACCTTGTTATTTTTTCTTTCAGTTAAAGATGGGATCCGTTTATTGAACAGCTCCATAAAAGTTCGGTACTCTCAGATATCACTCAAAATGTACTTGAAATAACGCAATAACTAATTGATTGAGTAACTTTTTCGCACACTTAAGCACTTGTTGATAAACAGTACCTTTACTTGCATTACATACTGTATGCCATGTAGATTCGGATCATTTTTATTTTGTTTTATTCTTTACCTCCCTGTAATCCACTCAACGGGTGATAATCCAGTGTATTGTAGTTTTTTGTTCGCTTACAAATCCTCTGTGAATGACAAATCCGTTAACTTTATCAAATCTCTTGTTCTATTTCAGCACAGCAACTACAACAAGAACAATTGCGTTGTAAGCGGATGACTGCAGCAACAAAAAAATAAAATATTAATAGAGAAGTAAACAGAAACAACGATCCTTCCAATATCCACTAACAAAAAAAAACACTGTAATAAAAGAAAAAAGTACAACATAAAAAGTAACAACAACAACGCAACAACCACACATCGACAAGTCACCTACAACGACTTTCTGCAAAAAGACTTGAAACACAATAACAACAACAACAACAAAACGTGAAACTTAGTAGCAACAGTACAACAACACGAATGCAAAAGAAGAAAAATTGTGCAGCTTACAGAGAAATCCAAGGGGGAAGTGGCAAGAGAAAGCAGCCAACTTTGGCGTACAAATAGTAAGTTGAAAGCTTCTTGTTTGTCTTTTATGTTTTGGAATTCACAAAATCCTACTCAAGAGCGCCGGAAAAGCTTATAAGCGAGTATTGAACACATAACGAATTGCCATAATGATTTCCCATGAGCAAATCGCCTAGAAAGAATATCAAGAAAGTGGGTTCAAACAAAGTGAGCGCTTTGTTGCTGTGCGGCTCGGCGTCCATTAACTGTAGGATATCGAATGGTTGCAAGAAAAAAGACTACTGCTTTCGATAAGTATATAAGTAGTATATAGGGTGTTATTTTATGGTTTAATTGTTCGGCTTGGTAACGTCACTACAAGTGATTCACAATTTGACAAGAGTTCATTCACGCCAGAATAAAAGTTGCAAATTAATTTCAAAAAAACGTGATCCAGTTCGCGAAAGTTAAAGCGCGCTACGTTCATTGCTGAGGAAGACCCTTTTCGGGGCAAAGACTGCAAGAAAGCAAGAAAAGCTTTTCGCATTTAGTGTGTAGAAAATCTTGAAGCCATTTTTGATAAGCCGTTACATTCACTATGTTCGGATACAAAACCACAGGTTGTGCTTTGGATGTAGTGATTCTGCCAATTTGAACGTATGGATGTCTGGTTTGATGGGAAGCTCTTCGGAAGGGCTATAATATCACTAAATTGAGGAGGGTGCAAAGAATTGCATGTATTGGCATCACCGGTACATGTTGAACTTGCCCCAGTGCTCCCTTGAATGCAGTTTCGCACTTACCTCCGATCGACTTTTACATTATTTCCATTGTTGCTCAAAGTGCAATCAGGTGAAATGAGGTTGGTCCCTGAAGGCAATCTCTCAAAAGACATGGTAGTATTTTGGGCTATTAATACCGTGTTTTTCTGAACTTCCGACAGATCTCTCTACCCGCAAGCTGCAGTTTGAGAGTCGTGCCAGGACAATCTTCCCAAGTAGGCAGCATTAAAACGAGGGAAAATCTGTATCGATGCTGGTACCTCTATCTTCACTGGCGGCTCCAAGATGGAATCGAGAGTCGGAGCCAATTAATCGATTTCCTTAAAACTACCGAATGCTGCTAGAGTTTTTCAAGCAGAAATCTTTGCGATGCTGCAAGTATGCCAAATGCTTGTGAGATATTAATAATTTTTTTTTCGATAGTCAAGTCGCGATCACAGCTCTGACGACGTCATGGTACAGATATTGGATCAACTCTTGTAAGGAGCAGATCAAGTCTCTTGGTGGTGCAGGTAACATTTCTCTGATCGGGGTTCCAGGATATAGGAACATAGAGGAAAATAAAATTGCTGATGAGCTTGCCAGTAAGGGAACTGAATTGGTTTCAGAGACCTCCTACCAGATTATCGGCATCCCCCTTACTGTTAAAGGGGAATCGCACAACTTATTTTCAAGAGAGCTTGGAAAAGATGGAGCTCCATTTCTTCATGAGCTATTTTGAAAACCCTGTAGCCCCAGTACACTAGACGGAGGTATCAGAAAATCTTGGGAACTCCACGCTATTCAATTTCAAAACTCGTAGCAGTGTTTGCCGGTCATGGCACGATAGGCACATACGCGGAAAAATTAGATTTACCGTTTAACCCCCAATGCAGAAGCTATGTGGACCTTTCAAAGAAGGAAACTTTTAAGTACTTTCTCTGTAAATGTCCGGGTTAGGCAGCTAGACGATTAAGGCCCTTTCTGGGCCAACCTAAATCACATCAATCTTCTCCATTACATTAACAGCTCTGGTTGGCTGTATATATCTGCCTATTGTAGCTCTCAACAGCAAAAAGTCAGACTTGAGGAGCGAAGGAGTCGCTTGGCCGAAATCGGTCAATTTCCGAACATTGTGTTTGCTGACGAGAAAATTTTTCAAATAGAGCAATTAGTAAACTCTCAAAACGATAGGTTTTATTGGACCGACCGTTCATACGAGAATTTGAGTCATCGATTGGCTACCAGGAGGCAGCACTCGCCACAGGTAATGGTTTGGGCCGCTGTAACCGCAGATGGGCGCTCTTCAGTCGTTTTCATCGAGCCTGGCGTCAAGGTAAATGCAAAATATTATCGGGGAAAGTATTCTGGAATTTGCTTTGCAGTCATGGGCAGACAAACATTTCGGTGGCAGACCATGGACGTTTTAACAGGACTCGGCACCTTATCACAAAGCTCGAGTGAACCAAGAATGGTTAAAAAACAACGTTCCGAACTTCATAACGTCCACACAATGGCTCTAAAACTCACAAGAGTTTGGCTCTCAAGATTCACCAGTCTCGAGGCGCTGAAAAAAGTCATTGCTCACGAGTGGGCCAAAATACCTGCAAGTCACTTTCGGTTAGCTTGCGATTCGTTTGTGGACCATGTCAAGGCCCTAGTCAATGCCAGAGGTCATCATATCAAGCAAAAGTAAATTTATTCTTAAGTTTGTATTATTTTCACACATTTTTTACTTTGAATTGAATAAAAATAATTTTCCAAACTAAATTTATGGTCTTTTTAATTGGTTACACTTCGGGTGCCGGACCCTGTAATATTGCATTTCTTCAAGCATCTGGCTTAGAAGCACGCACCAATCTAAGCACTTCGGTTATGAACTAAGAAGCTATAAAAAGTCACCAATTGTTGTTGTTTTTACATAAAAAATTTAACTTTGCGAGCAGCGGAAGGGGTGAATCGAAAGTGGCATTTATATGTGCCAGAATTGAATAGGTTGTTGCAGCAATGAACTGAAATACCTAGATTTTTACTAAAAGTGCTGACAAACAAATTCGGAATTTTGATCAAATTTGTTAATTTTTTAAAAGCTTTTAGTTATATGGTTGTTGTTGCAGTTTGAGTTGTGTTTTTATATACATATATGCAGTGTACTCTCTCCTAAGCGCCCACCTGAGGGACAGAAAAAGGTGTCCCCTTATGAAAAAAGTGTAGAAAAAGTTAATATTATGGGAGGGTTAACGTATTCGCTTATGGGGGGTGACCGCTTTAGAGAGATGTAGATTAGAGCCTGTGTCGCACCGCTATCATTTTGACCGCCACTGTATGTATTCATACCGATATGTTCATAAATCCATCTTACACCATTTTGCTCTACAAAATTTCAGCCAAAGTATTGTTACAACTCATCAAATTTCACTTACTGCACCTTTTGTAGTATTTTGGCGTGCATCCCTGCAGGACAGCAATCTACTAAAACAATGGTGTGCAGTTGCAATGAACTTAAATGTTCATCTAGTTTGCTTTGGTTCTCTTTTCTATATCGCCCATTTTATTCAAAAGTGTCCTAACTCAAAAAAGTAAAATATCGAGAGTCATGGCTACGATGTTTTTAATTTACGATGACTCCCTAAGTAAAAGTTAAGACATATTTCCATCTACTGAGATATCGGTAGTGGATATCGCAATGCACTTTTTATTCAATATAAAAGAAGAGCTTTTGGTGATTTCTGTATACTTAGCTTAAACAGTTTTTTTGGGATCACGACACTATTGAAGTGAATAAGCGATTTCAGAAACTGGTTAGTCTTGCCTTGTGATGCCCCAGGATTACAAAACTAGACTCTGGCTCACACTGTTGCCGCTGTCACTATAATCAACTTAGTTCTAGCTTCGATTCCTGGTACAGATTTTTTCGGTTTTGGTTATATATATTTAATATGAAAATAGAAAGATTTTACTTCAATTTATGAATTTTATAATTTACAATTTTTTTTTAGTTCTAATGTAAATATAAGCAAGTGGAAAACAGTCCTTTTCATCACCGAGTCCAAATTTAATTTGGTAGGATACGATGGTAGATGCTACGTCCGACGCCTACGAAGCAAACGGCTTCAAAAATCATACTGTATTAAGACAGTGGAACCTAGTGGCTATGTTATGGTCTTTGGATTCTTTTCATCTTCCGGTTTGTGGCCACTTCATCGTATTACCGGTACAATACCTGTGTATCATTAAGTTCACAGAGATATTATGGAATCTGTAATGCTGCCACATACCGTGTGGGGAATGCCACTAAAGTGGGTCTTCCAACAGTACAATGAACCGAAGGATACAAAGGTCTTTAAATCGTGGTTCCATCGTGGTTCCCTGGCTTTAACGCTAAAGAAATCTTAAGGGAAATTGGTAAAAAAGAATCTTTGACCCGGTCGCACTGTGACGAAGTTGACGAAAGCAAACTTGTTCTGAGCTAGAAAAATATTTCTTTAGTTCAGAACATTCCTGCAGGGGTGTTACAATCAAGCTCATATGAACATAAGTATGCATATACCCAACAAACATTTAGATTCACAAATGAGTAATTGAGAAATCTTAGCTCGAAGCTTTTACTCCCATAAGGAAGGTAATCGTCAATTTTCGTTTATAAGGAGATTTTTACATTCTTGCGAAGAGCCGCTTATGAGTACTTGTGAATTGTGTGAATGACTCTTACTAGCCTAATACGACTTATTTCGTATTCGAATGTGATTTTAGTGTAGCTTCAATGAAACTATCATATTTTTAGACTCTTATTGTTCTCACATACGGCATTTTTTTTTGCAAAATTCTTAAAATCTGTTTGCTTTTGAAAATTTCTGGCATATGACATTGTTTCGTATGAAAACGTTATCTGCCGAAAACAAACACAACAAGGCGAGTCATATATGAATGAGTCAAAGTTTTGATTCTTACGAAATTGAGCTTAGAATACATATTTATGCACATACTCGTACATGGACATACTCGGATACCAAACAAATTTATACACCTAGCGAATGAAAAATATTCTGCGTAAAAAGTTTACCACAGCACTGACTGTCGCCGTATCATTAAATTCTATTTTTATCGTTTTTTTTGTTTTTTAATTCTTTCCATTTTCAACCTTCTTCCACTCGCTTTGCTGTGCATCTATTCGCATAACGGTTGGCAAATTTTAAATTTTCTGCGCTCATTGACTTTTCGTTGTATTCCGCTTTGTTATTCAGAGTTCAAACACTCGTCAGCAGCTTATGCAAAGTTTCAAGTTGATTCTGTATTGATTGGTGTCCAAACTGCAAAGTTTTACTTTGAGATCTCAACTGTTGAGTTGTTTTGCGTTTTTCTTCTGACAAGTTTTTCGTTCGTTTTTTTTCATCCTTTTTGAGTTTAGGAAATTTTACAATTTCCACAGAAGAAATCACTTGTAAGCATTTAACAATTACAAAAACAAAACAGTGTTGCCTAAGAAGGAGATTTACTTATAATCAACTTGAAGAAAATATTTCCTGATATTTCTTTGACCAACTAAGCTTGTGCCCAAAGTCAACTAGGGGGCAAATGAACTGAACCACGTGTTTGAGCTAAGTAGGTACAAATATGGGCATTTCCGCAGTAAAGTGCACCAGCATGAAAAGGTGAATGGATAAAAAACTTTTTGCCTGTTAAGAAAAGAAAAATAAAGAAGAAAAAAATATTAAAGTATTCGCATTTTAAAAATTGAGAATCACTAAGAAAAGTTACTTCAAAATGCATTTAAGTTTTTTTCTATGGTATATTGAATATCATTTTTTCTTTAATAATTCTGCTTTAAGTTGGAGTGCAGGCAGGTGATACATACCACAAATCTGTTTTACAACAACAATTCATTTCAATAAATATGCAGATAATGCAAATAGCGATCAGTTAACGCTAATTTCTATACCCGTAAGCACTATGTCTGACCAGATAAGAACGAGAGAATAAATTAGAATTTTAAATAAAACAAAAACGGTGGGAGATAACAAATCCTCTATAATTCTGCCTTTTTTTGCTGTATTAATACTGAAGATTGCATTCGCTTCAATAACAGCAATCTTGCCTGCTGCTGACCTAGCCACTGATCTAAAAATGGGTCTGGTCTGAGAAAATTAATTTTTGTTCAAAATCCGGATCATCGAGTCGAAATTCCGGCAAATTTGTTTAATAATTTCAAAACGTTCGACAAGCGTAAAACGTATGATGAAATTACGTAACTTACAGAATATTTTGACAACTGGTTGGTACTTTAACAGCTGCTGTAATAGCAACTAACAAAAACTGTCATTGTTCACAATCAGCTTTTATGTAGAAAGAAAGAGATTGTAAATCTTCGAAATTTATTTTTTTTTGTTTCTTTTGGATAACTAACGGGACCAGATTTTTGGAAATCCCTGTCTTTTGACTTAGAATAGTTTTCAAAAATTCGTAACCTCTGTTCTATTGGAGCTAGGAATGTGTTTTTTTTTCATCTCATTTCATGATGCTAAAAGAATAAACTTTTTAAGTAAAAATAATTGTATGAAAATGATATGTTAGAAACATTTTTGTATTATAAACAAATTAAATGTTTAATTCGAGTTTTCAGAATTTTTAACATAACCCTCGTCTTTCTCGCTCTTTTGCTATTAAAAAATTGAGTGGTTGTGGAGATATATGTAGATACATAGATGTTTATGTAGATACAGTGAGGTGCAAAAATGGAACATAAATAACTTAGGTTACGTTTAGTACCATATCTACGCAAACAAGCTTGTTTATTTGATTGCAATTGTACGTGTATTATATAATTAGTGTGTAAGCTTTCAAATGAGCCCATAACGGTTAAAATCTAACAACAACAACTACTCATTGGAAGAGCTGAAAATAAAAACACAAATGTTCCAATTATGCACCGCTTATTTATTTATGAAAAAAGTACAAAAAAGAAATTACTTTAATACTTCGTCCAAAGCCCCTTCGATTTTTTTAATGCCTTTATACGGTTTGGCATACTTTCTGTATATTTAGCCACAGTTTGTGGCGGAATGGAGTACCACACATCCTGGACTCGCTCCCAGACCTCATTCATCCCTTTTGGCGGGTTCACATAGTTTGCGAGCTTTTGTTTTACGAGATGCCACAAATTCTCAATGAGGTTCATGTCAGGGCTTTGTGCTGGCCACTGCATAACCGAAAATTTTTGGGACTTCAGCCAGCTGGACACCATTTTTGCCGTATGTTTAGGGTCATTGTCTCGTTGAAAAATTACTTTTTCAACAGCAAGGCCGGTTTTTTGGATGGCAGCAGGCAAATTTTCTTGCAAGATCGTCAAGTACTGCTCCTTTTTCATTCGTCCTTCGATTTTGATCAAAGGACCCCCAAACCATTATGTTGCCACCACCATGCTTCACTGTTTCTTTCACGCTTGATTTTGTTAACTGCTGGGGATCTTTTGACCAAAACCATGAACAGCCATCCGATTCAAACTGGTAGATGTTTATTTCATCTGACCATATCACCTGTAAAAAACAAAAATATGCATTAAATGATATTAATTATTGAAGCTTTCCTGCTTAGTACCTGCTACCAATCTGCACTAGTCCAATCGGCGTGTACTTCAGCAAACTTTTTTCTGCTTATCATGTTTTTTTTTTGAAAGCAGCGGTCTTTTCTTCTTTTCTGCAGCTTTCAATCCTAATTTTTTTAAATTTCGTCTCGCTGTCCATTTGCTGACTTTGAAATGCATTGTCTGAATGCCTTCTGACGGTATTTTTACGCTACCGCTTGCAACTAGTTTAGCCAAATGCCGGCTTTCCCACTCGGTCATTTTTTGTGGACGCCCAGGATTTTGTTTAACTTGTAATAAATCATGTTTTTTTTTAAGCCTTTGCACTTTGGTGTGACTAACTTTGAATTTTTGGGCACATTTTCGAATAGACAACCCGTCCCGCACAGATTTTACAATATTTTCTTCAAAACTTGGTTTTATAGTTTTATTTATTAATGACTTGACACTTTGACACTTTATGACACCAATTCCAGAAGAAGAACAAAAGAAACCACAGCCAAATTTAAAAAGAACCGTTAAAATTAAGCATTGAACAACAACGAAGTAAGCGGTGCATAATTGGAACATTTGTGTTTTTATTTTCAGCTCTTCCAATGAGTAGTTGTTGTTAGATTTTAGCCGTTATGGGCTCATTTGAAAGCTTACACACTAATTATATAATACACGTACAATTGCAATCAAATAAACAAGCTTGTTTGCGTAGATATGGTACTAAACGTAACTTATGTTATTTATGTTCCATTTTTGCACCTTACTGTATATTCAAACTTTTAGTCGGGCAAGTGGTTTTTCCTTGAATTGTAAGGCAAATAATTGTCGGTCTCAGAGAAAAGAAATTAAATGCTTTCTTTAGAATTTTTCCGTAACTTTCGAACTTAAAAAAAAATGTTATCGTGATGTAGCAAAAAAGATGGAAATAGTCTCTGCATAAGAAATTAGGTTAAAAAAAATCAAAATTTAAAAACGGTGTGTTTATTTTTGAGCAATAAAAATTGTTCGACTTCGTTTTTGTTAGTCTTATAAATTCACAAACTTGTATTAAACAAATCTTTATATATAAAACTGAATGTTTGTCTGTATGTCATCGATGAACTCAACAACTACTGGACCGATTATTATCAAAATTAGTATATATATGTATTTTCCCACGGAGAAGGTTTATAGAATATGCACATTGATACCACTCGCCACCAGATGGCGCTGCAGAGTAGCAACTTCTGCCTCGTTCAACCGATTGTCATAAAAACTAGTATTACCATGTATTTTTACACAGAGGAAACGAATATGACGAATTTAATTGAAGACATATGTTTGACAATCGCTAACAAGGCACTAGTGCAATTGGGAATGCCTGCTCCAAACCGACCTGCAAACAACCTTTTCGATCGTGATTTGTATCGAGAAACACACTATTATTCTGACGAACTGGGGACATTCGTTAGAACAAATCTTCTGCAGTTGATTCCAGAACAACGCATTGCGTTTGACAGAATTATGCGTGCAATCACAGAACAAAGCGGTGGACTGTTTTTCATAGATGCGCCCGGTGATACAGGCAAGACTTTTCTTCTTTCACTAATTTTTGAAACCATACGATTACAAAATAATATTTCACTGGCTATTGCATCATCTGGAATTGCGGCAACTCTCTTGGATGGTGGCCGAACAGCGCATTCAGCATTGAAACTGCCGTTGAATTGGCAAAACACTGAGGCTCTAACATGCAACAAAGGCAAAAACTCTAGAATGGGAAAAGTACTCCAAACGCGTCAAATTATCATATGGGACGAATTTACAATGTGTCACAAGAAAACATTGGAAGCGCTTGATCGTACACTGCGAGATTTGAGAGGAAATAGACGGATCTTCGGTGCCGCACTCATTTTATTGTCTGGTGATTTTCGACAAACACTGCCCATTATACCACATTCAACACCCGCTGATGAACTTAATGCATGTCTAAATGCACAATTATTGGATATTGGAAATGGGCGAATGGAAATTGATGAATCTACACAATGTATCACCCTGCCAGTAAACTTCTGTAAGATCACAGAAAGCATCGACGTATTGGTACAAAAAGTTTTCCCAAACATTGCACAAAACTACGAAAACCATCAGTAGCTCAGTACGCGTGCTATATTAGCAGCCAAAAACATCGATGTCAATACCAACAACTTCACCTTTCAGCATAGAATACCCAGTGAAACGACAACATATAAGTCCATCGATACTGTGGAGAATCAAGACGAGGTTGTCAACTATCCAACTGAATTTTTGAATTCCCTTGATTTGCCAGGCATGCCGCGCCGCACGTTCTTACATTGAAAATTGGCGTACCCATCATTCTTCTTAGAAATATAAATCCAACGGGACCAGACTCTCTGGCAAGAAAATGATGAACAATGATATCGAGGCAACAATTTTGACTGGAAAATTCAAAGGTGAAGACGTTATGTTGCCACGTATCCCACTGATCCCCACAGATATGCCATTCGAAATCAAACGTGTACAGCTCCCGGTGCGACTCGCTTTCGCAATGATTATTAACAAAGCAAAAGGACAATCGTTACAAGTGTGTGGATTGAATTTGAAGAATCCATGCTTCTCACATGGACAACTCTATGTGGCTTGCTCACGTGTCGGAAAACCTTCTGATTTATTCGCCTACGCACCAGATGGAGAAACAAAAAAAATTTGTTTACCACAGCACTTCAATAAACATCGAATTGAAACTAAACTTTGTAATGTCACACTTTTTTCGAAATAAACAAAATCAATAAAATGGTTTAGAATGAATTGAATATTTGTGTACTGATTTTTCTTTAAAGTTATTTTTATAAAATACAACTTTTATTAAAAAAAAACATAAACGTTTTAATATATTACAAAATTTTTTTACCACAAAAAATATTTCGAATTAAAAAAATGGTTATTTAAAGTTTATATTTTTTACCAACAAAATATTTTGAATTTTTTGTTTTTAATCTTCCACCTTTTTCGACATTTTTTTATTATTTTTTACCCAACAAATTGTTCCAATTGCCCTAGTTTCTTAAATTGAAATTTATGAGTAAAAATTTGCTCAATTTTTTTTATTAAATTTTTAATTTTAAAAATTGTGAACAAAAATTCGAGTTTTTTTTACAATTATATACATTTTTCGACTTTTTTTATTTTTTAGCGAAAAAATTGTTCGAACTCGTTTTTGGTAATTTTTGACTTATCAATTCCAAATTTTTATCAAAAAGTGTGCTAAATTTGTTTAACTGTTTTAAATTAAATTTATAATTTAAAAATTTTTTTACCAAAAAAAATATTACGATTTTTTTCATTTTCTACCGTTTTCGACTTTCCTTGTTTATTTTTTAGCGAACAAATTCGAATTCATTTTTGTTAATTTTTTACACATAAATTTAAAATTTTTACCCAAAAATTGATCGGTTTTTTAAATTATCAAAAAAACATATTTCAGATTGTTGCTTTTAATTTTCTACCTTTTGCGACTACTCGTGTTTATTCTTTGCCAAGAAAATTGTTCGAGCTCGATTTTTTATTTTTAAAATCAATAATTTTTTTTTAAATGTTTAATTTTGTAATTAAATTCAATTACCTTGACCTTAAAAACAAAGCAAATTAATGGCAAAATAAGTTTTTTACCGAGCCACGTACCAGCGCTGTTCATTGTTCTGCTCCCATCTTTTTTTTCAATTCCAGAAAATTTTCTCTTTCATGTAACACAAACTTTTTCTTGTTCTACATTCCACTGAATCTTTGAAATAATTTTTTTAGTTAATCATACTCTTGAAATTTCAAAGCCTATTAAAAAAAATCCTGATATCGGAGAAAAGAACTAAAACGCAGTTTTACTGTATTTGCTCCGTAGTTTCGAGTAAGGTATAAAATTAATGTCGCATAATGTTTTGAATAGAAATAAATTATATTTTCAAGGAAGAAAAATAACGTTTTCTTATTCCCAATTGCAAAAGCAATCCTGTTTATTTTGGAATGCACCATGTATTCGTAAGATATAGCATTTACCTCCAGCATTTATCGGCGACAGCGTGCAAGTGGGAAACAGCTGCGCCTGCAGAAACTGCACACGTCCACCGAAGCCTCCAAGCTCCATTGCCTTCAAGTGCTAAGTGCAATTGATCGAAATACAAATATAATTTTTCATTTGCACGCGCTTCACTTCACCTGCACATTCGCACATTCACATGGCTTTGAAATTTATTTTATAAATCTTTCTCAGTCAGAAAAATTAACTTTGCACTTTTCAACTTCAACCGTTTTTTCGCTCTACTACTTTTCAGTTATGTGGGAGAGAGTTCAAGTTAAGATGTTGATCTGGCCCAACACAGTTTGTGATACATATTTATTTACTTATATTATGAATTGCATTTGCATATTCACGCTTCAGGCGAAATTGCTCGTATTTTTCGTTTTTAGGTGCTTTACTGTTGTTATTTTTTTTTTTTTAATGCCTTTGTGATTTACTCTTGCAAATGCAATGGCGGATTGTTCTGCCCCATTTGACGCTCTTATTTCTTTAATTTATTTGTGCTTATCTTAGACAGCTCGAAATTGATGAGTTCCTTTGCCTTTCGTTATTTATTTGCTTGAAATTAAAAGCTCATTGATTGCTTTGCTTGTTTGTTGTTTGTTTTTTTTTGATTTTCGTCTTTGTCTCTGCGCCAATTTTATTGCTTTTTCACTCTATAAAATGCCACTGCCATTTGGCATATTGAAACCATCAAAATGTTTGCTCCCGGTATTGACTTTTAAATTTGATTTATTTTTGTCAGCTGCTTTGACGTGAGCTCCAATTTGTTAGTTCAATTATATCGATGAAAGGTTGAACTTTTACCAAAAAGAAAACTTCTTCCAGAATGCTCATAAAAACAAATAATTGGAGTTTAGAAAATGTCAGCAGTTGCGCTGCTAGGTGCATGATGACCCCGTTTATTTGTATATTACATACAAATATAACTTCACTTCACTACTGCTGTGGATGCCTGGGCGTATGAGTAACCACAGCGCTCCTATTTCTACCCACAATAGCCTTCGCACCAACAATAACCAGTTGTGTTAATCAAAAAAACTATTCGCAACAACTTTTTACAAATAACTCCACGCACACACCCGCAAACACTAATATCCGTAAAATATGCATTTTTAGTAATTTTTTTTATTCATTCCTAAAACTTTTGCATATTTCTCCCATGAAATAAATAGTTCGAACAACTTTTTTTGAACAAACTCTAAATACGACTGACGAAATATTCAGCCGAAAAATATGCACGAAAAATATACGCACACATTCTCATGGCACGCAAACAAAACAATAAGTTGCAACCAGTGTAATGCAACAACAATCTGTGTAAGAATGTAACCAGCTAACGAAAATCGTGAATTTTTGCATTTGAATTTTCATAGGCATTCACTTCACCGTCAAGTGTAACGTGTCTGGAAATCGTGAAAACCGCGGCAAATGCCAAAAAACGAAAAAACGAAAAACAGAAATGCCGTTATACTTAAAAAAAAAAACAAACAAACAAAAAAAAATCCAGAAACCCTTGGATACCAAGCGAAGTGACGTTGGCAGAAAGGTGAAAGCGCTCAAGCCGCTTGACAACAACTTAGAATAACAACAATTGCAAGAAGTCTTGTAAATCGGCTAACCGAAGTCAGTAGATGTGCAGAGAAACGGTTAGATGTGCAGTTAGGCTAGACGGACAGGTAGCTAGACAGATAGACAGTCGCTTCGTTAGACAGGTGACGTTTATGTAGGCAACAAATTCTCCTTTGGCGTTCATGTACGTCGTTTTGCCGCAGACACGCACATTTACACCACTTCAGTATTGTATGATAATTTCCATTTGCTATGTCGTTAATTGATTGATGTCAGCGTTGATGGCAGTTTTCTGTATTTTTAGTGAAATTAGGTTTTTGTGATTAAAATAGCAGGCATATGTTTGTGGTTATAAATAGAAATTGCACACTCACTTCAACATTTCTTCACAACTTTCATAAGAGGTAGTTGTGCTCCTCACATTGACTGCTAAATTGGATTCGTAATCCGACAAATGATCAATTTAGTATGGAAAAATATTTCTTTTTTTTAAGTATGTATAACTTACAGTCAGTCAAAAAGTACTTGCACTGTGATTTTTTTACAATAAATTTTTTTTGTCAATGTTGTGTTAAAAAAATTTGGTTTTTTTAGCAGTCTTAATCGAATTTTGAAGTTTTATCCGAAAGCCATTAAATTTTCCTCAAAATTTTAATTTTTTTTATTTAGAATTAAAAAAAATTTTTTTGGTAAGCAATTTTATAGCTCATTTAAATTAAGTGCAAAAAGTGCAATTTCAAAGTTGCTGCAAATTCCCGTTGATTTTTAGTAGAGTCTGTGCTGATGGTCTCTGCATTTTCTTTCCTTCAAGCGTTCAACCATTGAATGATTTGGTGGCTTGTTCCCAAAATTTGTTTCCGATCGAGTTTGTTTTTTCTCCACACAAACGAGAATCAATTGAAAACTTCGGGCAAAAATAAAAATTATTAAAATTATAATATAATTAAAATTATAAAGGGTTTTTCAAAAACAGGTGTTATTTTGAATAGCCCGATCGAATCGAGAGATGACTAACGATTTTTTATGGCCGGAATTGAATGGTATTGATCTGGACAACGTTTATTTTCAACAAGACGGCGCTACGTGCCAAGCAACGAAACCATTGATCTTTTCCGGGAAAACTTTCCGGACCGTGTCATCTCTCGAAGAGGTGATCACAATTGGCCAGCAAGATCTTGAAAGAAAAGGTCTACGCCAACAGCCCAGGGTCGATTCAAGACCTTATAGTGCGTTATATCGCACGATCTGGGTGGTCAATTGACAGGTCCCGAACGTGAAATAATCCATTGATCCAAAAATGAGCTTCGTCGCTGAACACAATTTTTCGATAAAAAAGTGGATCTTCGGCCAACTTTCCAAGAGTCCATTCACCAAAAATTCTGCATTGCGGGAGGTCGTTCGGCTTCAATTCTTGCACCAGCTGTATTTTGAAAGGCTTCACACCTAAATCCTTTCCTATCATGGACATAGGGCAGCCACTTGTAATTCGGTTATGGAAAATTTCATGAAAAGGATATTCTCCTGTAAGCGTGGTCGTGGTGGTCATTTGCCTGATATTATTTTTTTAATTAACGGCATACCTTCCTCTTTATAATGAAATAAACATCCGATCATTTATATTAAAAAATAGCATTTTTCTTTGAATATCAAAATAACACCTCTTATGGGAAAACCCTTTACATTGTTTGGGATAAACCTTTTTTATTTTTCGACATAGTCTCCTTGTAGGCTTCGTCCAACGCTGTTCTGGTAAGTTGATCCCTTCCGAATAATAGGATTTGTCTAAGTCTGAAAAACAGCCATTCCTCAACTGCCTCCTCGTTTGCATAAAATCTTTTTCCTGCCAGCCATTTCTTCAAACTAGGAAACAATTAGTAGTCCGAGTGATTCGAGCGAGCCAAACCTGGAGAGTAGGGCGGATAAGAAACCAGTTGCAAGCCTATGTCCATTAATTTTGCGACCACAACTGCTGACTCGTGAGCTGGTGGGTTGCCATGATGGAAACGGAAAATCACTCGAATTCCTCGATTCAAACGAATGCCACACACACACACAGAAATATACCAATCTGGCTCACACTTGGTGTGTGTTCTTCCAAGAGATGCTACTAACTGAACATAACCTCCATATGCGCCAGGAGTACAATCTCTCTAACTTTGCCGGCATTTTTAAGCGACTTTCGTAAATTAATTGAATTGCACACTTTTTCAAATCGAAAATTTTCGTAAATAAGACAAATTAGCACCACAAGCCACGAGGCGGTCATTCACCAGATATTGCGTGCACTCTCTATTCCATAAAATCCACACAACATTTCACTAAAAATTTACAGAATGCACGTATCGTTCCACCACTACCGTCTTCGCCGTGCGACTCCTATCCACCGTCTAGACCATTCTAGAAACAGCTTTTTGTGCCTAAAATCGCTGGGTGCTTTGAAAACGATTGAGCGTTTGCATGTGAAATGATCCAAGTACCTATATTAGACGTTGTCGTCAAAAATTTGTTTATTTGATATAGAGTGTTTTAAAGTGATATATATATTTTTTTTTTTTTAATTTTTATAAATATTTTTTTTTTAAGTTTTTGGAATATAAAATATTATACTTGAAAAACAAAAATATTTTTTTTTGTTTAATTTTTTGAAATATAAAATACTGGAAAAAAAAAACTAATTTTTTTGGTTAAAATATTTTGTAAAAAAACTTTTTTTGGTAATTTTTGAAACAAAAACACCGCTCAGATCTTGTTTTTATTTAGTTTTAATATAGCTTAGACTATCAGTAATCTGCTCAGTAATCCCTGTAAGTTTCATAATAGGACTCCCTACTATGGCGCCTATCGTGGTCGCTTTACGTTGCTCTCTGCGCATTTTATCATTGATTGATTATCATTTTCGTAACTTGATTTAGCATTTTTTTCGTTCTCTAGCCTGAGAGTCTTAATTCTTTCTGCCTGACATTTTTCTAGCCTCTTCTAACTAAAATGTCTTGTTTATAATTATATGAAATACAAATTTTTTATAAATTCACAAAGCAACAATTCTATAAGTTCAATAATGTTTTGCTTACAATTGTCATTTGCCCGCTCATGTGGACACTTCGAAATTTCTTTTGAAATATAGAAAGTGTGAAGAAAATGTTATGCGAATACTCGTCTTGCCCTTTAAGGGGGGCCTCTACTGTAAAACTTAAAAAAAATCGATTTTTTACTTTTTGTTGAAACATACTCAGAAACAACTCCAGAATGTTCCATGAAAATCTTAAAAAGAAATCTTGAATAGTATTCAAGTTATAAAAGTTTTAGCAAAGCAGGTATAAACTGAGCGCTCGAGCGGTTTACGGTCATATGCTGTAAGTATGAAAAATTGTTTAAGCGTGTTTTTCTCGAAACCACGTTTTCAAAATTGCCCACATCACAGCTCCGTGAAAAATTAACATATCAAGCTCAAACTTTGATAGTATATTTTTAACAATATTTACTAGTTTTTAAAGCTATGGTGGGAAAAATTTATTATTTATAACCCCTTTTTTAATAACAAAATGACAACAAAAAAATGTCGATTTTTTAAAAAACTTCAAAAATTTTACAAAAAAAATTTTTTTTTTGCAAGTAATAGGCTTAACAACTAAAAATAATGATATATAATAAAAAAAAATTGGTTTTTTTCATTTCAGATTTTTTTTAAATGCGCGACAGTGTGGGCAGATTTCAAAAGGCGTTTCGGGGGAGCGGCTGTACAGCTGCCATTTTGAAATGAAAATAAATTAAAAAAATTTTTTGTACACTCAAGACCTGTGTTTATGTAACCCTAAACTTTTTTTTACTAATATAATTAAATTAATACAAGTATGAAAACAAAATCCATGAAAATTTGATTTTTACAGTAGAATCCCCCCTTAAACCAGCCCTGTACCCAAATTGAACAACTTTAATTAGCAAGAATCCATCCTTATATTTAAAACGTATGTTAAGAGAATCTCTTTAAAAAAAGGGCCAAAAAACAGTTGTTGTGCTATATTTGAGGTTATGTAAAAAGGGTAAAGGTACTCCTTTTCCAAAACTCCTCCTCCAATTTGTGGTGTCCGTCTTGATGTTTTTACACAAATAGACGGACCCACAGTTTTAAGCCGACTCCGAACGGACGATGGCTTTTTGTTTTTACCCTCTTTTGGGCATCCGCGTCTGACCAGACTTTTTCGACTTTGGACGCAAATTTAACATATTTCTATTATAGCTAACGACGTGAGCTTCCAGGTAGCTTTCTAAAATTTAATTTTCTATCGATTTATGGATATATCCTTTTTAAAGGTATCCTCGAACAGGAAGAAAAAGGGCCGGACACGAGTGCCCATCCGAAGGTTTTAAAAAAGATGCCCAACGGAAGGTTTATGAGGTACTTTTTCATGGTAGAAATACATTTAGAAGTTTGGCATTGCCTGCCGAGGCGCTCTAATTACTACTTGAATAACCATCTTTTTCTCGGTTTCGGAAGTGGTTATTCAATTTTGCTGCAACTTTATTGCCCTTCGGCCGCATAGTTCAGAATAATTATTTTTTTCGTTATTGTTTATCCAACGACTGGCGTCATTTTTTATGATCGATGCGTCTATAAAATTTAATAATGCCTCAAAACAGTTTAACAGTTTTTTGTTTTTTTTTGCCTATGATGTGAGAAAAGCATTAATATTTAAAGGCATCCAATGTGTACATGTATATGTATGTATCCATGTATATAAATAGACAAATTTCTGTATGAGCGGAAGCATGAAAAATTGCTTTCGCAGGCGTGATTTGTGCAAACAATTTATTTTCACAAATTTTTTGTTTAACAGCAAGCAAATGTCGCTGAAATGAACTGTGCCAAGAGAGATGAAATAAATTTAGTGAAAAATATATGGCATCACATTTATTTGTAAGAATAAATAAAGGTGAATAAATACAAATAACAACAGGTACATAAATGTGTATGTATGCATCGAAGAATATATGCCTGTATGTGTGTATGTATGTGTATTTATTATTGTTTTTGAATGAGTTTGTATGTACTTATATTTTAATATTGCTCGCCTTGACCATCAAAATATTTGCTGATTATTTTTAATTTTTTTATTTTTGCATTTGATTGTGTTTTCTATTTAAATTTGTGCTTTCTTTCGAGGTGGGAAACTTGGGCGTTCAGCTGCGACACCTGTTCGTGCAATTTCCATCTTAATTCTCAAAGTCGTAAAATATTTGTATCTATCTATCAAATGGATATAGATGGCGGCAGCTGACTTTTAAAGAAAGCATTTAAATTCAATGGCCGTTTTCAATATTTGTGAGTGTCTCGTATTGTTTATAAGTTGTGTATGTTTATACAGGGTGGACCATCTAGCGTTTTGAACTTAATTAATAATTTCAGCCATGACTTAATTCATTTCAACAAAAAATGCATAAATATTTTTCAACGCATTTTTTCAATTTCTTATTGGAAAGGGCAAACCCTGTCATTTTAAACGCGGAAAACATCATTCCAATGGCTTCCAAGGCTGGCTGTACAGTACCCATTTCCTCAATGTAACCCATTTTTTAATCATCAATGGTAATTTCGGTTTCATGTTTCAACTCTTAAATTGTTTCTGAATGACTGGCGTAACATTTATCGCCAACGGAGGGACACAAAAAATAGTCTGATGAAGTCAAATCGCCAACTGAGAGCGCCATATGGGCTGTTTATTGATTTTTCGAAGATTTTCGGCTGATTTTATTATTTCCCAAATTCGCTTCAGCGAAAAACGATCAACTTTGTATTTATAAATATTTAAGCATAAACTTATTATTATTATAAGCAATGAATAACTTTTTTACTAAATAGAAAAAATGATTTTAAGTGATGAATATCTTTATTTTAAAATTTTTATATTTTTTTTAGTTTGACTTTGACGCGCTCTATTGCTTGTCTGCTTGTATACTGCAGCTGTCTGTTCACAAGTGCCAAGTATGATTGACGTACAACGCCATTATAATAAATTATATACAAATTATAAATCTTCTGGGGTGATTAATTTGACCCCACGTGCTATTTAAATAAGGTGTGAAAACTTTTTATTTTCATTGAAGCTTATACAATTTACTTTCAAATCAAAACCCTGTCAACTTACAAACATAAACAAAATTTCAGACCCATTACTGTCGTTAATTTAGATTTGATTTAAAAAAAATCAGTAGTTCAGATTCCAAACGCTAAATAAACCACCCACAAGCACATATTCGGTTTTTTTTTTTGTTTTAAATGTAAACAGAATAATTTGAGAAACAGGAGAATTGCCAGAAATCCACTTCGTTAATCATATTTAGGTGTGGCAGAAATATTTGTATTTAAGCGAAGAAAATGCATATTTAAGGGTAGAAAATATTTCTGAAAATGCATGAGTGTCTATATGGTTCAGCTGTCTTTTAAAAACGCTTCGCTTTTGTTTTAAAAATATTTAAATATTTAACATTTAATTTTCCTCTTTTTTTTTGGACGGCGCTAGGCTTTTTCTTTTATACAAGAAAATTCTAGCTTGTACTTTGATGGAAGAAAAAACGTGAATCTCAGGGGGAAAAAAATTATCAAAAATTAGCGGTAATTTATGGTCACTTGAAATTAGCAATTTTGTATACCAAAACTCAATGGGCTGTAAAACTGCATACCCAGAAAAATTGTGGAACTTCTGGTTATAAAGTTCAAGTTTTAATGAAATTTTGAACAATTTTGTACAAGGTTTAAAAGTTTGCATTATACGTGTTTTGTTGTTGTATCAACTCTATATTTTATGAAAAAAACCAAACAATAAAAAAATAAATAAATAAATAATTGGCGCGTACACTTCTGTTAGGTGCTTGGCCGAGCTCCTCCTCCTATTTGTGGTGTGCGTGTTGATGTTGTTCCACAAATGGAGGGACCTACAGTTTCAAGCCGACTCCGAACGGCAGATATTTTTATGAGGAGCTTTTTCATGGCAGAAATACACTCGGAGGTTTGCCATTGCTTACCGAGGGGCGACCGCTATTAGAAAAATGTTTTTATTAATTTTGCTTTCACCGAGATTCGAACCAACGATCTCTCTGTGAATTCCGAATGGTGATCACGCACCAACCCATTCGGCTACGGCGGCCGCCTAAACAAAACCAAACAGTAGTGTGTTTATAAATGAGGGGTATGTGAAAAAAATTATAGAATTAATAGCGGTAAGGGCAAGTATAATATAATAGATTTTATATGGTAGGTAAGTAGGTGAAATGGTTGAAGTATTGTACAACCACCCCAATACTCCCCAAGTAGCAAGAAATATCGTTTTGATACCATTATGATACCTAGGCAGATATCTATAGCCAGCCAGAGCTGTTGACGTACTTGTAATGGAGAAGATTGATGGGATTTATTTTGGAGTATTACCCCAGGCTTTCGAAGAAAATATCGCCCAGTGACCTTAATCGTCCGGGTGTCAAACCCGGACATTTATGGAGAAAGTGTTTAAAAGTTTCCTTCTCTGAAAGGTCCTCACAGCTTCTGAAATGGAGCTCAAATGGTAAACCTAGGTTTTCCGTGTTTTTGTCGATCGTCCAATGACCAGTAAACACTGTTACGAGTTTTGAAATTGAATAGCGTGGAGTCCTCAGCATTTTTTAAGTTCTCCGTCTATTGTACTGGGGCGAAAAGAGGTGCATCTTTTCTGCGCTTTCCTGAGAAATAAGTTGTGCAATTCTCCTTTAAGAACAGTCAGGGGAATGCCCATCGACATCGACATCGGGTAAAAGGTCTCTGAGACCAATTCAGTCGACCCCTTCCTGGCAAATTCATAAGTGATTTTATTTCCCTCTATGCTCCTGTATCCTGGAACCCCGATCAGAGAAATGTTATCTGCACAACCAAGAGTGTTTAAACTCCTCCTCACAGGAGTTGACTAATTTGGATCTGCACAGAGGCTTGATTGCGGCTTGACTATCGGGAAAAAATGTTAATATCTCCCTTGCTCCCACGTTAGCTAAGCATTTTGCATACCTGCATCATCGCAAAGACTTCTGCCTGAAAAACACTAGCAGTACCTGGCAGTTTTAAGGAAATAAATAAATTGGCTGATTTAGAGAAAACCCCTGCTCCGCTTCTTGATTCTATCTTGAAACCGTCAGTGAAGGCAAAGGTATCAGCATCGGTACAAATTTTCACCTCGTTGCAATCTTGTCTACTTGAAAAGATTGCCCTGGCACAACATTCAAACTTCAGTTTACGGATAGAGAGATCTGTACGAAGTTCAGAGAAATGCATAAAAACGCTACCATGCCCCTTGAGAAATGACCTCCACAGGCCAACCTCCTCTAACCTGATTGCATTTTGAGCAGCGATGGAAATAACGTAGAAGTCGATGGGAAGTATGTGTAAAATGACGTTAAGGGCAGCGTTGGGTCAAGTTCTACACACTCCGGTGGTGCCAGTACAAGCAGTCATTTGCACCCACTCCAGTTGAGTGGTATTACAGCCCTTCCGAAGAGACCAGGCATCGATAAGTTAACATTGTAACCACTATGTTGTACATCCAAAGCATGACCCGTGGCTTGAGTACGCATTTTTTACCGAATATAGATTGTCACGAATAGAAAGCTATACTGGCCGTCTTTACCCTATTGCGAATGTGTAACTTCCAATGGAGTTTGAAGGAGCGAGTTGTCGAGTCCATAGAGAAAACTCACCATAAACAGTTGCGTTATCAGTTCCCGAGTTTAACAAGATTTTGAGAATTGAGTCGATAGAGAAGACTCACCATTAATCGTTGCGCTATCAGTTTCCGAGTTTAACAACATTTTGAGAATTGAAAAAAAGTACGTTGGCTTAAGTGTTTCTTTGTTCAGAAATACCTCAAGGGGGACGAAATTGGTTTAAATGTATTATCATCACACAGAAAAATTCGTAGAAAACAAAGCAGCACTTCATAAGTCTTTTTTTTGTTTATCTTGGAAAATTTAAATAACAATAAAATTGTTAAATAAACGAGTAAACGCAGCAATAGAAACGGAGGCTTTCAGCTGGACTTCATAAGTTATTTTATGCTTAAAGTATTTTTAATTAAAAAATAGCAAATATTTTTTATTTATGAAATTTTTTAAAATAACTTCAAAAGTCATATTTAATTAAAAAATCGTAAAATTACTATACTGAGTTAAATAATTAGAGCACTAGGGTTTATTCACAACTTATTTAATTTTAATACAATAATTTTTTCTTTTTTTTTTTTTTGTTTTTTTTGTTTTTTTTTTTTTTTGGTTCTTTTATAAAAAAATTTGGATCATTTTCCTGCAAACCACATATAAATCCAAGTTTCAAACTTAAAAAAACTTCAAGAAATTTTCTTCAAATTTCACACTTTTTTAATCAGAATTTTTAGAAAAATTTCAGGTATGCAGTTGTGTAGCCCATTCAATTCTATAATAATAAAGTGCAAGTTTGAAGTATCTCAAACATCGCGTTGATTTTTGAGAATTTTTTCGCTGGCGGTCTTATGTATCATATTTTCTTCACGTAACGAACGCTCGACTTATTTTTTACTTATACGTGAGAAACATCTAACACCATTAGCAAAAATATTGTCAAAAATCAACGTAGTTTTTCAGCCACAACTGGCACTTTATCATTTTAGAATTTAATGGGCTACACAATTGCATACCAGACATTTTTTTTAAATTCTGATTAAAGACTTTTCAGCGACTTCAAACTTGCACTTTATTATAGCAAAATTCAATGAGCTGTAAAACTGCATACTCGAAATTTTTCTAGAAATACTGATTAAAGAATTTGACATTTGAAAATTTGTTAAATTTTTGAAATTTGATTTTGATAATTCGATTTGTATGGTTTTTGTAGGAGAATGAACTCTATTTTTGCATAAACTATAATTTTCATATCAAAATAAATAATGAAATAATAAGAAAAAAATTATCAAAATTTGCTCTTAAGTACCTGTGCTATAGTTTTTTTTAACGCAGTGCATAATTACATATTGACATTCATAAACTTACCACTGGGATACTCAGTTAATATAAGGGATAAACTCATCTCCATGCAAGTGCTGTGAATAATTGCTTTATTAGACAGATATTCACGAGTAGTTGTGTGTGTAGTTACGCTATTTGCTTTAACTCCAATTTGCCTAAACACTTTCTGCAATATTTGTTTGCATAACACTATCGAAATTTGTTGCACTAACACACTTACACGTATTCGTGTACACGTATACACTACTTATGCATTCAATAGCCGATTGTAATATTTGAGCGATTGTGGCCAATTAGAAACACTTGAAACGTCAACACATGTCAAAATACTGGCAGAATTATTCAACTTTTGCGGGCGTGGAAGGCGAGTTTGTTGTTGAAAGCGAAACCATTAACCTCGATGCAATTGAGCACAGAAAGAAACAAAAAACTATAGTTGCAGCTGCCTTTGAAAAGTTAATCTAAATTTGCTTTGTAATCCCAAACAAATTTTTTATGCTCCTCTTATATGCTTGAGGACGTATTTATTCACTTTCAAGCTGTGTTTTACGATTCAAAGATAATTTTTTTTGTGCATTAATTTGCATGCTCATCAACAAATATCATGCAACAAATTAGCGCTCAGCATAAATTTTCACTTCCTACTACAAATCACCACAAATTGCAGTTAATTTGATTTCCTTTTATTTATTTTGGTTATTTTTTGTTGGTTTTGCTTGTGTTCGCTCATCAATGGTTTCACCATTTGCCGCTGCTGCTCGTCTTATCGCCAAAACTGATTTTCGGTACTGACTTCACAGCAAGCAGTCGACAAGAATTGGGAGCCCAATTTGGAGCATGTTTTATGCCATCGCATTCATGTTTGGAACTTCTTCTGGTGTATTGGCTGTTGTCAGCGGCACACCAATCAGCGCACCAACGAAAATTTGCCAATTTATTCTTTGCCTCACAGTAGGGAACTAACTTGATTACATACCAAAGTATGTACATAAATACATGCATACATACATACACACATACACACATATATATGTATTGGTTTTGTTTTAAATGGAGCCAATAACTATCGCTATTTCCGACAGCCGTTGTCATTTGCAATTTTAAAACGATTACCTTCGGCCTCCTCGCCACATAGCCTCGGTATTGGTTGCCACGTGTTTTTTGCTTGTAATTTACTGTTGTATGCTTTCACTAATCCCTTGTCTTTCCTCTTTGTGTTTATTTGGTCTTTTTGTTTCTTCTCTAACCCCAAATTTTGTTACTCGCCTCTAATGGTGTCATCGTCAGCTCAGTAGAATCCTCCTGCTCTCCCTTTTTGCCATTGTCGTTTTTATTCTTTGTTTGCTTGGTTCGATAAATGTTTATTTTTTGTGTTGGCTTTTGATTTATGTAGGTGCATATGTAGAGGCTCTTATTAATGATGCTTTGTTGGAAAAAGCTTTTTCCGGATAAGTTTTATTTACAGATCTTATCCTTCGAAATTGTGTTTTTCTTTTTTTTTTGGGAAATATCCTCATTTATTCATTCATATAATTTTCAGACACGAAGCTGATTTGTACAGCTTTGTTCCTCGTACATATAAAAAGTGGCGCAAAATTAGTCATCCTACCTTGTTTTTGAATAACTTTTTTTGAGTGATGGAAATTTTTATTTTGACCCTTATGCGTTCCATTGCTGTTTTGTATACTGCAACTGGCTGTTCACAAGTCTCAAATATGGCTGACGTATGACGCCATTTGCAAAAATTATAAATCTTCCCATAGTGTGATTAATTCTGCGCCTTTTTTAGTATTAAGATTGAGTTTAAAAAATTTCCAAACAGGAATAGGATTGTTTAACCGTTTCGGGACGGGAACTTTTGTGACGTACAATCTCAAAGAAAAGTGTTTATTTCGTCTCCTATGGCTATTTTAAGAAAAGTAATTTGATAATTTATTTTTCGCGCATCCCTAAAAGGAGATATTGTCCTGGGATAAAAACATCCCAAATCCATCTGTATTCAAAAATATTAATAAAAATTCTAGATTTAAATTCACTCGATTTCATTTTATTTTGTCGTTTATATATTCAATTTTATCTTATAAGACATTATATTTATATCTGATGGCAAGGAGTAAAACATTTTTTACAAAATGCCAAGTTGCAAGCAATGCAAATCTGATTCGTACGGCTCTCTTTGCCCTTTTTAGCACAATTTACGCATCGTTGTCTCTTGTTCGTTCTTTGTGGCAAATGATCTCCCAGATTTTGTTTAATTTTTTTCTTCATTGCGGAGACCGGTCCTGTTCGAACTTTGCGCTGAATTTTCGCATTCTTTTTCCCTTCGTCGATGAGGCATTTGGATAGCTCTACCAAGAATCCCAAGAACGGTTTTCTTTTCTGACGTGGATGGTTTGTTTTCGCCTGGATAATCCAAGCGTTTACGGCGCATGTCATCATAAGTCGAAAGAAAACTTTTCGCCACCATTTAGCAGACTTTCGGTCTAGTTCATACAGGGTAACCATTTTGTCGGCCAAATCTACGCCACCCATAATGTTTCGGTATGTTTTCACTAAATCTGGACAAGTCACATCAACTCTGGTGCCATCTTTTTGTTTTCTTTGAACAGTGCCCACTGTAGCCTCATGGCAATTGCTTAGAAGCATTACATGTTTAGTATCTTGCCAAACCACTGCGAAAGTACCAGATGAATTACACTCGAAAACATATTCTCCTCTGTTTAGTTTTTCAGTAACTTTAGGTAAATTTTTTCTGTTAGATATACAGGTACCTAAAGCTGGAAAAGGAATATTATTTATCAATTTTGTTGACGTGAAAAAACGGTCAAAACACAATGTAGTGTCAGGATATCTGATGGTCGATGCCAATTTCATAATAATGCGTTCGCCTAATGTGGATGATGTATGCGAATTGTCTTCTTTTCCGGAATATATATTAAAATCGTAAGTATAGCCAGTCATACTGTCGCATCTCATCCATAATTTTATTCCTCTCTTCACTGGCTTCAATGGCATATACTGCTTCAAGGTAGAGCGACCCAAAAATTTGGTCATAGACTCATCAATGCTTTGGAATGGAGAGTCGGATCTACATTTTTGAAAGGTACTTTTGAGGCAATTGACCAAATCATCAATGAAATATGTTTTAGGTTTTGGATCAGGCTGGTATGATAACGAGGAAAAATATAGTTTGGACACAACGTGTAAGAACCGATCTCTGGGCATGGCTTTTTTTATGTGGATTCCCCAATGAAGGGCTATTTGAAAAATAGTCCTTCAAAGAAGGCACTCGATTATATGACATTACAAATGAGCATCCGAGAATTATGAGGATGGCTTATATTGTGAATATCAATTCTCTCATTGGTACAATATACTATGTGATAAATAAAGCTTCTAGGCAATAGCTTGAAAAATACCTCCAAAGGTTTCAGTCCACGAGTTATGCCCTCATTACTAATGATTCGTTCTTGGCTAATAGTGAATCGTGGCTTGAATGTCGGTTGTGGGTCTGCCCATATTATAATATCATCAGGCCGTTCATTCACATTATCTTCTTCCAAACGTTCAACTTCGTATATTTCATCATCAGTACTTTCATTTTCACCATCATTTTCATCTATAGCACTTTCATTTCCACGATCAATTTCTTTTTCTTCATCATATGCTCTGCCGGGCTGTGTGTTTTCTCTATCTTCTGAATCAATGTTGCTTTTTTCACTGGGACTGTATGCGGAACCACTATCAGCAAACAGATCATCCTCATCACTCGATTCATTCACAAAGTTCTGAATTTGTGAAACACCCAGTCTGCGTGGTCTCTCCATTCTGTAAGTAAAATAATGTACATGAGTACGTATGGGATAATAATATCCCACAAATAAACAGATTTGGGATGATTTCTTCCCACGGAACTTACCTTAACTTCTTATAAGGAAAATAAGTTATTCTTTATTCTAAACTTTTTATTTCAATAGATTAGCACTATTTGCACAAAATGTAACTATATTTCTAAGCTTTTTCCAAACAAATACCATCTACGCAACAACGTGTCTAAGAAAATGACATTTAATAAAAAACTGATGACTCCAACCAACAGCTGGTATTTTTGTTTTTGTAGAGAAGAGTATAATGAATGATTTGGGACTGTTTTGAACCAAATCGCTTCCATATTGTAACAGATACGATTTTTTTAATTTCTTCGGGATAAAAACATCCCCATCGTCCCGAAATGGGTGAGAGTTATTGATTTAGTTTTTTTACTTAAGAGTTTAACTCCTTCCTTCAAAAAATATAAAATTAAAAATAAATTAAAAAATTACCCAAAAAAAAAAAGACAATTGGTTTCCTTTATGAGTTTGAAATTTAAACAATACACTTTTTTACCCTTTATGTATCAAAAATTTAATGTTTAGATAGACATGGAATGGGTCATTTTTCGCTTGAAAAAAAAACCGAGTAATCAGCCGTAACTGTGATGTGCATTGGCCGAATATAAACAGCGATACGAAAAAACATCGTTGATTCCTTTATTTACAGTTTGTGTCAGAAAAGAACCGGTTGTTTTCTTGTAACTTCAAGATATATTTCGTTCTGCTAACAGCTCCACTCAAGGGCTACGACGCCAGTGCTAACTCAGGTTAGTGTCGTTCGAAACTTTCCCGTAAACGCAACCAAACAAAAATGAGTGAGAAGCACACGAAGCGTTTCGAGGCAGTATTTTTATGCACGCATTAAAAAGGGCCGAAATTATCTTAAGCAACACGTGCATCAAGTTCGCAAAATCTGGTCCTCTTTGTCGGCGAGCTACGCAGAAAAGCTTCAAAGCATGCCGAGAAGATGCCAGGCTACACTCGACTACGATGAAGACTACACGGCTTCTTGAGTAATTGCGACTCGTAGTTTTGTACGTACTTTCATGTAAAATTAATAAATATATATCTTTTATACTGCATGAATATTCGCGATTCCTGTTTTCTGACACAGACTGTAGAGACGAATGAAATTTGAAGTGAATTCCAAACGCTTGCTGGATCCTCTATTAGAACACTTTCGATTGACGTAAAGGTTCAATAGAATTGATTTTTAAAATAGACATTCCCAAATTTAATAAATAAAAAAATTAAAATAAAAGAGGTTAAATTTTCTTAAAAAACAACCTTATGCATACTTATTTTTACAGTGGCGGTCAGAATAATAGCAGCGGAACATAATGCACAATTTTGACTATTTATTTATTTTTTATTTAATTTCAGATTTATAAAAATATACATAACCTATTTTGTAACCAAAACAATAAAAATCAAAATTTTTTAGATTTAAAAACTTTAAAATATTTTTCAAATTTTCATACAAATTGTTGACTTTTGTGTCCGAATTTTAGGAAATATTCTGGATGTAGAATGAAGAAGAGCATGTAGAACTTGGTCCAGTGTAGCCCTGAATGTCGTTTTGCACTTACTTCCCATCGACTTTTACCTTATTTCCATCGCTGCTCAAAGTGCAATCAGGTGAAAGGAGGTTGGCCTCTGAAGGCTATATCTCAAGGGATATTGGTGCACTTTTGGGCAGTTAACACCGTATTTCTCTGAGCTTCGGATAGATATATCTATCCGCAAACTGGAATTCATGCCAGGTAAATCTTAGCAAGTAGGCAAGATTGGAATAAGAGTAAGATCTGTACCGATGCTGGTACTTCTGTCTTCACTGACGGTTTCAAGATGGAATCAGGAATCGGAGCAGAGGTTTTCTCTAAATCAGCTAATTTATCTATTTCCTCAAAACTACCGAATGCTGCTAGTGTTTTTCAGGCAGAAGTCTTTGCGATGATTCAGGTATGCAAAATGCTTAGGGAACGTGGGAGCGAGGGAGATATTAACATTTTTCTCGATAATCAAGCCGCGACGCCATGGTGCAGATCCAATTTGGTCTACTCCTGTAAGGAAGAGATCAAGTATCTTGGGTGTGCAGGTAATATTTCTGTGGTGTGGGTTCCAGGACATAGAAGCATGGAGAGAAATAAAATTTCTTATATACTTGCCAGGAAGGAGTCTCAGAGGTTTCCTACCCGATCATCGATATCCCTGACTGTTTTTAAAGGAGAATTGCACAACTCATAAAGGTTAGGTTGACCTGGCTGGCTGAAAGCCATCACATAGACCTATTGATCCTTGGTGTTACCAGATGGAGCTAGACCTTTACGTTTCTTTGTAGTAGACATCTTGTAATACGTCTGCATCTTTTGCGAATCTAAGTAAACTCTGGAGCTCTATCTCCGAAAGGTATTCTAACTTCTCATATTGTACAGCTCCGAAACATTTTTATCTGGTTCTAGCTAATGCAGGACAGAAACATAGAAGGTGCTCTAGCGTTTCCCTCTTTTCCAGCTCATTGCAAAATCTGCAGCTATCGTTGTTTGTAATTCCTATCTTGTATGCGTGCGCCGCTTGCAAATTGTGGCCTGTCGGCATACCTACGATAGTTCTGCTTTCTTTTCTAGACAGTTCTAGTACGAATCGGTCGTAATTATCTGCATTCTGTGTAGATATGATTTTCGCGGTTTTGCAAGTGGCTAGATTATTCCACCTCCTGTCTATCCGTGTTTTCATGTACGCAGCGATGTCACTGTATACCGGATTTAAAGGTTTCAGTATGTCGTTTTCTTGTTCGAATTGTCTGTAAACAGCGCTTTTGGCAATCTCATCTAAGATTTCGTTTCCTGTAATGCCCTTATGTCCGGGTACCCAATATATACAACCGTCTGTCTGCGGCTAATCTCTCGATGGCTTCCCTGCTTTTTAGAACATTTTTAGATGAAAGTTCATATGAGTTTATTACTTTTATCGCCACTTGGCTGCCAAAGTATATATTTATTTTGGCGTTGCTCGACGTCTTTGCGAATGCTATTTCCGCAGCCTTACCTACAGCAAAGACTTCTGCTTGAAAAATACTGCAGTGGTCAGGAAGCTTAAATGACTGCCTGATGCCTAGCTCTGCGCAATAAATCCCTACCCTTACTCCGTCTAACATTTTTGAGCCATCAGTAAATATATTAAGAGTATTTGGATTAGGTTTCATTCCTCTTTTCGATCACACTTCTTCTATTGTTGTTCGGAATTTCTTCACCCAATTGCATTTCGGAGTCATATAGTCCGTTTGGACCCTATAACTAATGCCTATTGAGCTATGTCCGAATGTTTTACAGGTAAATTCGCCTGTCGCGCTGAGTCTTACGGCGGATTTAGCTGCTAGGCATTCCGCCGCAATATCAATCGGTGACAAGTTGAGTATTGCGCTGCCGTTGGAGTAGTTCTCAATGCACCTGTCATGCAGAGTGCACCAAGACGTTGAATACTTTCCATAGGCTTTTTATATGTCGGTTTTCTTAGCACAGTCCACCACACCAGAGCACCGTATAGTAATATTGGCTTTACTACAGCTGAGTAACACCAATACATTATAGCAGGAGATAGGCCGCATGCATCTTTTTATATGCGTATAGTGCGTTGCTGGCCTTTTTCTTCCTCTCTAATATATTGTACTTCCATAATAATTGACTATCCAAAATTACCCCAAGGTATGATACTTTGTGTGGTTTAGCTTCGGGGGTTGCCAATAGGGGATCTTGTACCTTCTAATAAAAAGTATCATATCCGTTTTATCAGCATTTATCCCTAGGCCTTCCTGTGTTGCCCATTCATTCACTGCTGCGAGTGTATTATTCATTATGTCACTCATGGTGTTTAGGTATTTGCCTGTCACTGTCACTGTCACATATGCTACTAGTTTCGATGCCGTACCTTCAAATTTCTTTAGTAACTCATTAAAGGCGAGTAGCCAGAGAAGTGGCGATAGAACACCACCCTGTGGCGTACCCAACGTGCACAACTTATAACTAAGGCACTTTCTCTGTAAATATCCGGGTTTGACAGCTAAACGATTAAGGTCACTCGGTGCTCCTTTCTTCGACAACTTTGGGCAGTGCGCAAACCTAAATCCCATTAATCCTCCTTATTGAATCAACAGCTTTGGCTGGCTGTATATATCGGCCTGTTGAAGGTCTCATAATGGTATCAAACGGCGCTTAAGTGCTAATTGTGGAGTGCTAGAGCTTCAACCATTTCACCTACCTACCTATATAATTTTTCTCCATATAACAATGCTCGAAATGTTTTTGTATACAAGAAAAGTGCAACACCGGAAACAACAAAAAAAAACACAAATTCAGAACTTAATACGAATATATAGTCACTTCGAATTTGTACAAAATTTAATGGACTACATAACTGCTTACCCAAAATATTTAAAAAAAGTTTGAAATTGCGTTGAAAATTTGTTGAATTTTTATTTTCTAAAAAGTTTGAGACTTTAAGATATGTTTTTTGATGTAGTATGACCTTTATTTCTATAAAAATTAAATAAAAAACAAATGAATTGTCAAAACCTGGCACTATGTTCCACTGCTATTATTTTGACCGCAACTGTATTTCTACTGCAGAAATATAAATGTAAGCCAAAGTAAATATTTGTCTACTCTACCCGTCTTGCCACGTAAATAAACTCGATTATACTCAATTCCAGAGTCAGTTGAGCTCACATTGCCATTGCCAAAGGCACTGCACACCAAGGAAAGTAAAGCCAGAAGAAGAAAAAAATAAACAGGAACAGAATGACCACGACTTGCCGCTTCTCCAAATGCCCTTGGACAGGTCCTTTGAATGAAATCTTTTCCCACTGCGAAACTTCTCATCCGAAGTGTATATGTGAACATAAAGGAAAAAATTACTACGATTTCGTGTTTGATGACATCACCAACGAGGCATTCCTACTCTCCGGTCCGAATGGACTCTACTGGTTTTGCGTGGACCCACGCGAGTACAATGACGAACTGTATCGGGGCATTTTTCACATTGGCGATTCTGAACCCATCGATTATACACTCAAATTGGGGCTCATACGTGACGGGCGCGCTGAATATCTTGGGCCATTCAAATCTCGCTGTGAAAAAAACGACCTAATTTATGACTTAAAATTTAAATACGATTACATGGCATTCATCCACAAAGAAATGCCATCGCAACAAATGCGTTTATATGTTGGCGAATATGATGATAGCGATGATGTGTATGAGCCCACCTGGGATGAACTCTCCTGGGATGAGGAGGATGAACGTGTGAACCGCACGTGCGTGGAGAAGTTTACGTGCTGCATCTGCTACGAGTATATCAAACGAGATATCAGATTTTGCGAGAAGCACCATTATGTGTGCCTCACATGCTTCGATGGCATGCGCGAACGTGGAAAATTGCGTTGTCCTATATGCCGCTTGGATTATCCATATGACTGCAGTGATCCGGTATTGGAGCGCTTTCTGCGTATGGTCAAATTCCCCGACTGTGAAGAAGGGGAGCAGGAGCTGGAACATCATCAGCAGCAGAAAAGACGACGCATCGCAGAGCAGTCAATTGAAATAAGTGGGGCTGCCACAGGAGCAGTACGTCCACGCAGGAGGAATTCAATCTAACAACGGTTAGGGAGTTTATGTTTATTAAAAATATTGAAAAAAACTCAAACAACTTAACATTCCGGAAACGAAATACGAGTAGCGGTTAAAATTAAAGCGGGCAAAATTTTAATATGGCTGAGGCGAAAAAATAGTAAAATTTCTATTGGGCAGTTGTTCCGCCTTGTTTTGCGGGTGTTGCTCACTTCAGCACTGAACTTTTGATTTTGGATTTATTTTTAGCTACATATTTACATTGCATATACTACTTCTCTTGATTCATTAAAATAAATATTTGTTAGTATGCACGTTCACCTATTTATGAGACGTAAACTTTTTAAATGTTAAATATTCGTATAATTTTTGATGTACTTTCAAGTTTGTTTTGTTTCAGTCTTTAAATTTAAGTCCATAATTTTATTGCTCTAAAAATATGTAAACAAAACCATAAAAGTCTTATTTTGACAAGAGTGAAATTTTAATATTAGTTTATTTACAATTCGCTGGCTATTACATAAAATATTTTATAAAATAGGTGTGAGAAAATAAATGCTTTCGATGATTACTGTACAACTAGTAATTGAAATACGTACACATGTACACGTACACAAGATTACTCAAATATATACATATGTATTAATTATTACTAAAAGTCTGTCCCGGCAGATTTATAGATATGTCTATTCTTATATTGTAATAAAATGTAAAATGTAGAATTGGACTTGGGTTTTTTCTTTCTACTAAAAAAAGGCTTTATTAACACCGAGAAACTCGCATCAGCTAAGAGTTTCGAAAATTTTTAACCGAATTAACCCAAATTTTCATAATTCCCCACACATTTTCAATGGGGTTGGCGTCTGGTGACTGGGAAGGCAATCCATTGCTGTGCCGCCTTTTCTTCTTTTGTTGTTTCGCAATGTGTTTTTCTGAGAGCAGTGGTTTTGATGATGTGGACGGTAGGATATGTTCGCCTCCTTCAGTCGACGTTCGATGGTGTTGATACTCACATCTATTTCCTTTTTAGCTAGAACTGATTGTGCTTGGCGTAGTCACAAAGAAGGGTCCCCCTTAAAAAGTTGGATGAACACTTTATCCTGCTTTTTTGTCATCACTCGCTTCAAGCCGCGCTCGAAAAAGGCATCAACATTTTTGTGCACTTATACCGCTGATTCCACATCACAATAAACTTTTTGATTTTTAAATCACTTTTGCAGCCGCGTACGATAATTTCGGTCCTTTCGAATGCGTGCATAAAAATACCGTCTCAAAACGTTTCTTGTACTTTTCACTCATTTTTGTTTGGTTGCGTTTACGGGAAAGTTTCGAACGACTTAGCACTGGCGTCGGAGCGCTTGATGAGACTATTACGCAGCAAAAAGCAGTACGAAATATATCTTGAAGTTGCAAGAAAAAAACCGGTTCTTTTCTTCTAACGCAGACTGTATATCAGTAAAGAATTAATAAAGCGCTGAAAAAAATTGTTTCACGGTGGAAATATCTTTTTTAATTTTCAATAAGACCTATTGAAGGGAAAATAATGAAAAAGTTTTATATTTTGATTTTTTTTACGTAACAATGTAAAAAAACTAGTTGTAAAGTAGAAAACAGTTGAAAAGTGGAAAAATTATTATCGAGAGAAAGATGAGTATATCAACTCCGTGAAAATATATATAATACAGTAGGTTCTGTTTTTATGCGGCTTTTTTTTATGCGGTTTTGAAATAGTGCGGTTTTTTTTTTAAATTACAAAATGCATGTCGACCTATCGGGAATTGCACATATAAACAAGATTCTAAACCAGCTAAGCAAAAACTCATCACAGATTACATCAGAAATGCTAACCCTACAAGTATGGAACCGCCTGCATAACTATCTAGATCAGACGTGTACATTTCCTCAAGTGATGAAAGTGATTTTACGCCAAATCCTAAACGAACGCGCAACATGTGGGTATTGTCTGATTCTATTTCTGACTTAAATTTATTTTTCGATTCTGACGTTTCTTAAATAAAGATATAATTTTCAAAAATACAATATTTTGATTATGCGATTTTATTTAATTATTTCAGATTCATGCGGTCTATGGAACGTATCTATAGTTATAATATGGGACTAGTGCCCTTTTTTATGCGATTTTATTACATTATTTCAGATTTATGCGGTTTTAGCATTTGAAGCGTATCTATAGTTTTACTATAGAACTGGTAGCTTTTTTTATGCTGTTTCTTGCGGAACGTATCTACCGCATAAAAACAGAACCTACTGTATATTATTTTTGTCAAAAAGTTTTTACGTTGTACTCTGTCATCGTTTTTTGAAAACTAATCAATCGCAATGCAATTCCTCTTTTTCACCACTTGCACAAAAGTGAGGTTATTTCGAAATGTCATAAAATCATAGACAATTTATTTGCGTTTTATTGTTTTTAAATAAATATTTGATGGAGTAAAATAGTTTGAGTTAATTTATAATACTTAATTTAGAAATAAAATTGAATCACAACTGCAATACCATACCATGTTTTTTGGTTTTTTCCTTCTTGTTTTTCTTTTTCCTTTTTCTGTTTTGCTTTTTTTTCTTTTTTGTTGTTTTTGTTATTTTTTCATGAGAAATTTTGTAAAACTAATCGAAAAAGTACTTTTCTGTAAATTGTATTGTACCATACTACAGAAAATTGTATGTATCCTACTTTTTCGTATAGTTACGGCTGTAACTGCGCCTGAAAGTATTGTATATTATAATATTACATATGCAAAACTGGGTCCGTTCGTGCTTCACATTTTATTGCCTCAAATTTGCAACCGTGTTACTCTCTTCCCGATGCTTAGCTTAGCTTGTAAACTTTTCTTTGTCTTTCAAAAGGGACGCCTAAATATCACTTGTGATTAATTCTTAGATGGTACCTTTTTTTGATGTCATCTCTGACGTTTGTCAAATAGGCAGATGTACAAATTTACACGATAAAACTTATTATGAAAATGATCGATCTTTAAGAACGACATTGTGCGAAGTTCATGATTTTTGTGATGGAAATAATCGTCCGAATGAGTTGACAATTCAAAGGTTGGTAAAAAAATGGCGAGAAAAAGGACTTATGTACCAAAAACTGGAACCTCTGTTGAGAATATTTGCTGTTGTAGCGCAGAGTGTTGCTGAACAACCAACACTCAACAACATCGATAACTCGACGCTCTCAACAAGTATGCATGCATGAATCGACTGTTTGGCGGATTTTACTTGTAGACTTGCTCATGGTGGTCATTTAAATGATGTAATTCTTCACATATGGTGTAATTGTTAAGAGCCGTATTTTAAATGAAAAAAGGGACACCAGAAAAAATGTAAATTCGTATATGTTTTATTTTAAAATAACATCTAGGTGCGCCTTTTGAAAGACCCTTTATATTATAAAAAAAAAGCTTGCAAATGTAAACTAGGGTTTATCCGATACACAATACACAAATATTACCTCAATCTTGCAAATCTGTTACTATATTGCTGATGCGCAAATTTAAATAGGAAGTACAATCAACGATAGTTGCAGATTTTGCAGTAAACTGGAAGAGATGGGAACGTTAGTGCACCTTCTATGTTCTTGCCCTGAGTTAGCTAGAACCAGATTAAAATGCTTAGGAGCTCTACAATATGAGAGGTTACAATGTCTCTCGGGGTTAGACCTTCAGAGCTTACTTAGATTCGCAAAAGACGTAGACGTATTAAAAGTCTACAAAGAAACGTAAAGGTAACATCCATCTCAATCTCCACCTGGTAACACTAAGGGCCAATAGGAATATGTAATGGCTTTCACTCAGCTAGGTCAACCTAACCTAATAGATTACAAAAAAAAAAAAATTGGAAAGATATTTATACTCACTCTCTAATATTAATGGCCCCTATTATGAGTTGTATTCGATCTTCGATATTCGCTGGTTGTCGAAGATCGAAAATCGAATGTCAATTTGGTATTATGAGCGGTGCAACCCTATTGAAATTTTCGTTGTTTACCGAATTTAGAGTCGAATGCAATTTTGCTTTCGATCGTGTAGCGTATAGTGGGAAAACTTGTTAAAGTGTAAGTTGTTTGCGATTATTTATGGTTTTATAGTAACCAAATAATAAATATATACTAATTTTGTTAATATTATGCAGGGCGAAAGTCGTGAGTACCAAACAACAATTAGAAAGGCGAATCCACAATTCGCAAAAGGGATTTGCACCAAACTTCAAGCAGCAAAAAAATGGGAGGAATTTACAACGGAGCTGAATTGCTTGGGACCACCAGTGAGAACGGCAGCAAAATGGATTAAGCTTAATAATGGTTTTTTTTTTGTGATGTTTATAGAAATACATTTTCATATTTTTTTCGAATGACGAATAACACTGTGCGACAGTGAAAATATACTTTTATAGAGACCTAGTACAACTTGTAGGTATAGTAAAACTAAGAAACATGGTATAGGAGAAATTTCCAATACACCCCCAAAATCTCATTTTATGGCCATAAAACCGTTTTTCAGTAGGTTGATGTGAACAATCACTCCTAACTTCGCCAATTTCCATCCGATTTCGAATTTGTTTTTTTAGTTCGAAAGAACAAAAACAAGCCTTTTTGACAGTGTGTTGACATTTTTTCTGAAATGACAACTGACGAGACTGTAGACGGAAGTATTTGGAAATTTTTTATTTTTTCTCTATTTTTTCAACTTTGACATAATTTTTACGATATTATCCGATATGGAGGATTTTTTTTAGTACCCTACTGTTATAGTAAATTTAATTTTGCGTCAAATGAGCTATATTTGAATGTAATTGAATTAAAATTAATAGAGTTGTGTGGGTTTTAAGATGTTTTCTTTTTTTTTACTACGAGATTTGGTATGCGTTTCTAAGCATGAAAATGATAACAAGTCTCATTATAAATACATAATATTTATTGGAGTATTGTGCAGTGCATCACTGTACGGTATGGTACGGTACGGTACGGTGCGGAACTGGTTCCAAATTTAAAAATGCATTGGAAACGGCCCTTTGGAGTTTAGTATGGTACGGTACATTTGTCATTCTCTTCATCAGTTTTGAATACTTCTCTGTAAGAAATTCGATCATCATCATTCATCTTAAGTCGTCATCAACTAAATTCCATTGTTTAAATCGAGAAGCGAGCGTTTCAGATTGTCTTCCCGATAGAAGTAAATCACGAGAAAGATCCTGAAAGTCGGAATTTGATACAATGTGTCGTTCTGAAGACTTAGAACCAGACGGAAAGTGCTCTTCATCATCAGGTTTATTGTTATCAGTTTGATCATCATCAGCAATGAGTTGAACTTCCTTCAGTTCATAACTTGCAGTTGAGTCAATCATATCGTCCAAGACTACGGGGTTCTTAGCAGTTGCAACATCAGCATACTTTATGTGCTTTCGAGTTTTATAATGATGACCGTTTACGCCCGTTTTACAAAAATAACAATCATCTGGTTTATGATAAGGCTGATGATGCCACATCATCGGAGAATATTGAGAAATTCGACTTTTCTGGCAACGTTTTGATTTATATCTCTTGAACTTCAATGAAACAAACAATAAAATTTTGACGTTTTAATAAGGTTAAATTATAATAACAAACTTCTTTTGTTAATCAATGTACAGTGTGAACTTTGGTACACTTGGGAGCTTTTTCATATTTCTATTGAAAAAAAAATGTTCTATAATATGTCAGATATTTTCGTAAGTTCTAACCAGTTCTGTTGTATGCAGTACAGTGTACTGTTATGTATACATATACACTCCAATAAATATTACGTATCTATAATAACGCATCAAAACACGTCCTTATTCCCATTTAGCGTAAGCTATACCTACATACCAAATTAGTAAAAAAAAAAAATAAAATCTTATAACTCACACAACTCTTTTAATTTTAATTCAATTACAGTCAAATATAGCTCATTTGACGCAAAATTAAATTTACTATAACAGTAGGGTACTAAAAAAAATCCTTCATATCGGATAATATCGTAAAAATTATGTCAAAGTTGAAAAAATAGAGAAAAAATAAAAAAATTCCAAATACTTCCGTCTACAGTCTCGTCAGTTGTCATTTCAGAAAAAATGTCAACACACTGTCAAAAAGGCTTGTTTTTGTTCTTTCGAACTAAAAAAGCAAATTCGAAATCGGATGGAAATTGGCGAAGTTAGGAGTGATTCTTCACATCAACCTACTGAAAAACGGTTTTATGGCCATAAAATGAGATTTTGGGGGTGTATTGGAAATTTCTCCTACACCATGTTTCTTAGTTTTACTATACCTACAAGTTGTGATAGGTCTCCATAAAAGTATATTTAATTTTTTCTTTTTTGTCACACCGTGTAATTGAATAAAGAAAATTTATAACAAAAATAAAACAGAAAGTGTGGTGTAAAGGTTTCTATTTAATTCTTTTTAGATTTTTCTATAATATTCTCAAAATTTCATTTCTTATGTTTTCTAATTCTCCGTTATTTGACTCCACTTCAATATCTTCAGCATCATCGTACACATTGGGTTGAGCAAGTCCTAGCATACCTTCATTACCAATACTCAATTGGTACGATCCCTGAGCACAAACTCGCAGAACTGTGGCTAGCTTTAAAATATTTGGAATCAATTTGGCTCGGGTGCACTGCTGCAACTGGTTTTCTGTACTGGACAGTAGGGTCACAAACGGCTCTTTAGATAATCTAAAGTTCTTTAAAAATCTGTAAGGAAATTTCTGTAATATTAAGTACGTCAACACATTTTGAAAGCTCTAAATTTACTCAGTGGAAGCCATTTCTAGGTGGTTGGATGCGTCCCTCAATTGTTTCCTACTTCTAGCTAGTTCCACTAATCTTTCATCGTCCGATGAATCGTCGAACCACAACTCCGTTGTACTCATTTTCACAAAAAATACTTTTTTTACCTTTTAAAAATAATGTTGGCAAAGAATTTCAACACAATCGGTTTTTCTTTTATTTTGATTTGCTGTATCAGCTGAGAAAAAATTATCTATTGTAAATGCGTCGAGCGATCGAAATTCACAATAGTCATATTCTTCAACGAATGAGCACCATAATACCAAATGAAAATTCGTTCGATCAGAACTTTCGACTACAGTCGAAGATCGAATGTTGCTCATAATAGGGGCCAATATGAATATGAAACGAAAGAGGATAAATTCAGTTTTTAAAAAAAGTTTGCTTACTTTTCGCCAGGACAAATATAGAATTTGTGTATATAATTATTGCGTAGGTATATCTTGTTTTATAGAAGGGAAATTCAACTATATGCGTTTTTATAAAACAGCAAGAAGAGGAAGTTAAAAAGTAAATAAGCCAATTTAGCTGGATACGTCCGCTTTCATTTGATATCAATTTTAAATATCAAGTATTGATAAAAAGTATTTAGAATTATTTATTAAGTATTTAGAAATATTAATCTGTTTTTCACTGTAGTCTATAAGGAATACAACACATCTCTATTATTAAATGTATAAATAAATTAATTAATTAAATTTTAGTCCTTGTAGGCCCTAGTAGCTAGTGTGCTTTAATGTTAGGTACTTGCTCTAGATATTAGAAGGGCTATTCTCTACATTCCTTTCCTTTTAGATTTGATAAATGGGATTATTGACTCCCCATTGCTATTTGAGAAAGTCAACTTCAATATTCCTCAGCGAAGTTTACGGAATCATGATTTTTTCTGGTTAGGGATGGTAAGAACTAATTACAGGGTTTGATTGAAAAATAATGAGCCTTACCGCGTGGAGTGTCTGCCAAGCGATCAACCGAATCGGCTGGTGGGGGAAAATGATCGTTGGACCTTCCACTAGAAACCGGTCCCTGTTCGCTGGCAACAGCGGTGTAGTCAACATCGCTCCGCGCGTGAAAGCTGTTTTAAAAGTGTGTTAGGATTTTGCAGTGGCGAAAGTGCAGCGATCGTTTACTCCGTTAAATTTTGCGTAAAGCTAAACAAAACGAGTACCGAAACCATTGGGCTGCTCAAGGAGGCTTACGGGGACCAATCGCTGTCCAGTGCCCAGGTAAAACAGTGGCACAAGTCGTTCAAGGAAGCCCGGGAAGACGTCAAAGACGCACAGCGATCTGGAAGGCCTTCGACGACGCAAACAGACGAAGATGTGAACCGGGTTCGTGAATTTATGAACATTGACCGTCGTGCTAGTCTACGTGAGATCAGTGAAGAGTTAAATTTAACTTATTACAATGTGCGGGAAATCGTGACCGGAAAACTTGAAATGCGCAAAGTGTGTGCCAAACTGGTTCCAAAGGTTTTGACTGATGAACAAAAGCAATTGCGTGTGGAAAAGAGTCGTGAAGTACAGTACCAGGGCACTGGACAGAGATTGGTCTGCCTTGATTGGTTCTGCCTAATTAATAATAATTAGTCTTTTGAATATTTAAAATTTTGAAAATGGAATTGCTGAGAAAACGTGAAATTGACTACACAGCCATTACCATATGGAATCTATAGTTTCACGTGCATCTGAAATTTTTCCCAGATAACTTTTACTGTAGCACGGTGTAATATGAATCAATATTAGAAAATTTCTTTTATAAAACGTAATATTCGAGAAAGTTGAGAAGCATCGCTTTTAATGACTGATAAAACCATATAAAGAAAAAAGTGGTCTTTCTGTGCCACAAATACGGACAAATTTCTATTATAGCGGTCATGCATAAATATTTTCTTTCGAATCGGTTCCCAATACTTTGCTCCAAAAAGCCGATATACTCTTTAGATTAAAATCATCTTTAAGGTCCAGTCGAACTTAATTTTTCGGTAAAAACAACTGTTTAGCCGTATTGAACAAGGTGAATCTATGCCTATATATTTTTTTGCAATTTGATGGCGATTGGCAACATTTCATTCAGAATTTAAACCAAACAACAACAAAAACACACATCATTTTGACATTCAAACCACCAAACCCCAAGAAAAAAAAAAATAAGCTGTTCTTGTAACTTTACCTTGTAAAAATTCGCCTTGGTACTGAATATTTAAAATACATTTACTACGAACTTTGCTTACTTTTCATTTTCGTCTCAATTGCGCAGTGAAATATTTTGCTAGTGATGATCAACAGATTTTCAAGATCTATTTCATCAACCGATTGTTTCGATTTGTGTCCTGTCTGTGGCCTACTTAACACATGCACAAAGAACACACGAACAATCACCAACACCAACAACAAGCACAATTGCCGATAGTGTGACCAGATGATAAAAAAGTAAAGCCAAATAGAACTGAGTGAATTATTGAACTAATCAAAAAAATATTTATATATAAACATCAAATTTTAAATAGAAGAGGCTAGAAAAATGTCAGGAAGAAAGACTATGACTCCGAGGCTAGAGAACGAAAAAAATGCTAAATCAAGTTACGAAAATGATAATCTGGTCACACTGATCGCCAGTTGGACTAGGGTGACGACATGAAAATCAGCTGATATTGTCAAATTCGCTGAGAGCAAAGTAACGGTACCGCGATAGGTTCCACCTAATTATTCTTTCCCATCGTGGTTTTAAACTAGGTGTAATGTTACCGATGTTAATTATAAAAAAATAAAAAAAATAGCTCAAGAAACTGACTAAACCCTTGCTTGTCTGCAAAAAAGAACACGAACCGAGAGGTGCTTACGCTTTCATTAGAAGCACAACAAACAGTTCAAATCAAAGTATTTTCTACAAGAACAAAATCACTAACCCACATATGAACGGAACAAAAGATGTATGAACGTCAACAACTAACAATCAGCAAACAAAGTAAGAGTTTTTTGCGTATTCGCTGCGTGCCAGGATAATAATTCGCTTACTGCAAAGTAAGAGCCCAGTTACGAGGAGTGTGGCAAGAGAAGCAGCGCATTATTCCTAAATTGTTCAAACAATTAATTTTTGGCATCTTTTCCCATTCGCTATTCACATAAATTTTGACCTATGTACGTACTATGTCTGTACTTACCCGCTGTACTCATCGCTTTAGTATTTGAGTATTTGTGCTAGTATAGGAATTTCTCTTGTAACATTTATGAGGCAAAGGTAAAATTAGTGTCAGTTGCTGACGAATGGTTGTTCATGTGCGTTAAAATGTTTATATTTATTACACTGCAGGATATTTCTTATTTCCGATTACTTATCGCTAACCACAAGCACACAAATTTCATCTAATGATTTCAAACCACTTCAATTCAATCCTCAGCTGACTTTGTCCGAGATTTATTGCATTTGCTTGCTGTTTGCCACTGTTTGACGCCTCAGAATCGCGTATGATTATAAATATTTGAAGCCACTTAAATAATTTGCTTTAGCCGAAAGTATTAAAGGACTTTAAAAAACTTTTAAAAAACGAGTTAGTTAGATAAAGAAATTTAAACAATTTGAAAGATAGACAAACGAAAACGAAAATTTTAAAATTGAAAGCTGTATATTGGGAATTGATTTGCTGTGCGGCCATAAATTTTTTCAATCAACGAAGCACAGTATTTTTTCAATTTTGTCAAAAGTGAAGTGTTAGTCCAATGCCGGCTTGCTTTACTGGCTTTGCTACTAAGAAACTAAAACTGAAAGCCAAAGAGGCAACACTGAAAAGCGTCAAAATGAAAATAAGAGTATACAAAATTCAATGTGAAGGAAAATTATTTGGAAAGACAATATTTGTGCCCATGATTCAAAATATAATACAAGGTTCTGTATTTGGTGACATCTGATATTTGACATCCCTTAATCTCTCGCTGCATTTTGGAAATAAGGAGAAAAGGTGATCGCCCTCGGCGAAAATTACAGAAAGGTAGTATAAATAGTACGCAAAGTAAAAATACGTAAGTACTTAGATAAAGCAGTGAAATGTGTTTTAATAATTCAAGCAAGTTTGCAATATACACATTTGGTGTTTTAATATATTAGAAATATTGAGAAAAAAAATGTTAAAATATGCATTTAACTAATTATTTATCAGTGCTAAAACTGAAAGATCTATCAAAACTGAAGCGAAACTATGTAGTCCTTTTTTTATTTTACATTATAAAGGGTGGTTAAGTTTCAAGGGCCCGTGTTGATTTGAATAGAATACAATTTTTTAAGAACTGATTGTCATTTCTCCTTATTATGATAATATTGGTAAGGCTCAATTACGTATGGAATAAAATATCGGTCAAATGGCCTCCGCGGCCTCGGCGGCACATCTCCATCCGATGGTCCAAATTTTCGATGACGCTGAGGCATAATTGAGGTTCTATCAGTGATGGTAAATGATTTTTTGAAAAATCCCTACACAGCCCAAAAAAATTCCCTACTTTTCCCTACGCTTCAAAAAATTTTCCCTACAAAATTCCCTACATATTTTTCTCCTGTGTTTACTTAATAATGAGGCACTTGAAACGTCAAAATTGAATTATTTCCTTAAGTTTTGGGCTTGGTGCTGTTTTGACACTTTAATAAGAAATTTTATTTCAAAAATATATACAGGGTTGGCCATATTAAACTGACCCATGTGATTATTAAAAAAATATGGAAAAAGAAACATTTTTTTGTGTTTCATTGTGAAAAACATTTAATTTAGTTCAAGGAGATTCGTTTACATCACTTTTTGAATATGATATCGCGCAAGTGGTCGCCCTTAGCTCGTATAGCGTAATGTGCCCGTTTTTCGGCGTTTTCCATAGTTTTGGCCAGCGTCTCGGCCGATATGGCGGCTATTTCCCGTCGGATATTGGCCTTAAGTGCGCCTAGTGTCTTTGGCTTGTTGACGTAAACCTTAGATTTCAAATAGCTCCAAAGAAAAAAGTCCGGTGGCGTCAAATCCGGTGATCGTGGCGGCCAGTCAAAATCGCCGCTTTTTGATATCAAACGGCCAGGGAACAAAGTCTTCAATAAGTTGACGGTGGCTCGTGCTGTGTGTGGTGGTGCGCCATCTTGCTGAAACCAGAAGTGCTCCATACCATTTTCACGAACAATCGGCATCACAAAATCGGTTATCATGGCCCGATAACGCTCTTGATTGACGGTCAATGGTTGGTGTTGACCATTTTCAAAGAAGAACGGCCCAATGACCATATCAGCGCAAATGCCACACCAGACTGTAACTTTTTGGTCGTGGAGAGGTACCTCTTCAATAATTTGAGGGTTTTCAGTGGCGTAGAAACGGCAATTTTGCTTATTTACGGTTCCGTTCAAGGAGAAATGGGCCTCATCACTCATAATGATTTGATGCCAAAAATCCTCATCAGTTTGGGCCATTCGGACGACAAAATTGGCATATTCCAAGCGACGAGGCTTATCGGCCGGCAACAGTTGTTGATTTAGTTGTATTTTGTACGGGAATATCCCCAAATCCAAACGAATGATACGTCGTAGAGTGGTCCGAGGGATGTCCAACTGAGCAGAACGACGATTACCTGACGTTCGCGGCGAGGACTCGATACTGGCTCGTACGGCCGCGATATTTTCGTTAGATCGTCTTGGCCGCTTTTTATTTGGACGTCGGGTATTAGCCACAGTGCCGGAAGACAAAAATCTTTTGTGCATTTGCTTGATTGCGTTCTTTGACGGCGCACTTTTCACTTTATTTTTTTTTTCTCTACGCTTGTTGCGTTTTTACAATCGAGAAGGAATTTTGAATGTACAGCTGAACAATTTCAGCGCGTTCTATTGGGGTGTACTGTTTCATGGTATAAATCTCCTTCGACTGACGCTTCCAACGCGGTATGTCATTAGCTGATCTGAAATTACAGTAAAAAGTTATAGGGTTACTCAATGGGTCAGTTTAATATGGCCAACCCTGTATACTCGTAAATACACATATTTATTATATTATAAACATAAATGTACAGAAAAATTCAGCAAAAAAACTAAAAATTAGACTTTTTCATTACATTCAGTTCTGTTTAAAATAAGACAGAGTTTCTATTTTTTCAGAATCCGGCACGATTACTTTTAAGATTGGTATTAAATGGTCCACCCCTTGCAGCGCGACATTACGCTCAGCGAAGGACATGCTAAGTTTTATTTCAAAATTTCTAGAACCATTTGGTTTAATCGGCTTTTTCTTAAAAAAACTGTTTATTTTAGGTGTCTTTTTTATTGTCTTGATATTTTTTTGGTACATTTTTGCTTCGGCGTGCTTCTGCAAATCAGAATTACCGCAGTTCAGAACTTTGTCGCACTCAGCGCATTTGCATTTAAATGGATCGTTATCCACAGCTTTCATCCAGCCACTAAAATTGTCGCCTTCAAGCCACTTGTTATTGAACTTTTGTTTCCGATACTTGAATTTTTCTCCTGGTGTTCCTCCGAAGAGTCAGTTGAAGAGGAGGAGCTCATTTCTGTAAAATATATAAATTTTAAATATAAAAAAGCTAAAACTAAAATAATTGCAAACTTACTTCAAAAGTGAAAAGAACCAGAAAACATGGGACAACTAACAATTTTCGCGCGAAAAAAATCGCGTTAGCGTTCACGAAAAAAAAAATTGCAATGTGGCCGTATTAACGCTTTAAAAGTATGCTGCCATAAGGAAAAAAACACTGGCATGAAATCTTACTGCGCCTTTTTGTTTGAAATGAACTTTTTTAATTTTTCCCGCTATTTTTAAATTTTTTCTGTCCTTTTTGAAAATTCCCTACATTTACAGAATTTAAAAAAATCTGTCCTTCTTTTTCGACAAAAATCCCTACATGTAGGGAATTTTCCCTACATTTACCATCACTGGGTTCTATGCCGTTAATGTGCCGAATTATCTTATCCTTTAGCTCTTGAATTGTTCCTGGCTTACAGACGCACATTTTTTGTTTTTCAAATAACCACAAAGTAAAAAGTCCAACGGTGTCGTTGACGTTTAGGTGTGGTTCACATTCAACATCGTCCCTTGAAATTTAACCACCCTTTATAATATAAGATGTAATATTGCTTCTTGTGCGTAATAATTTAAATTAATGTTGCATTTTATTTGAATAATTCCTTTTGGTCAAACCTGTACTGAAGTGATAAATGAAACGACTAAATTATGGTAGAAATTCATAGAGAAGAGAGATTGTTCGTGACCTCGAGCACCTTAAAGTAAATAAAGTTTTTGTTTATCGCACCATTACTTGTTGCAATGATACTGGTAGCATCGCGAAACGTCATGGAGGTGATCATCAAAAGACTGCAACGTCACGTGAAATGTTTCAAAAAGTGAAGAAGCGACTTGAGCGAAATGGCCGACAAAGTGCCAACCAAATGGCGAAAGAACTGAAAATATCTGACCGTAGCATCCGCCGCATACTGAAAAATGATTTCAAAATCAAGCCTTACAACAACCAAAAGGCGCATGATCTCACAGCAAAGCAGCAACATGCCAGACTTGAGAGAGCAAAGGAGTTACTTCGCTTGGCCGAAAGCAGTCAATTTCCGAATGTGGTTTATGACGAGAAAATTTTTCAAATTGAGTAATTCGTCAACTCCCAAAACGATAGGGATTATTTTACTAACCGTTCATACGAGAATTTTAGTCATCGATAGGCCACCAGGAGGAGGCACCCGCCACAGGTAATGGTTTGCGCCGCTGTAACCGCGGATGGGCGCTCTCCAATCGTTTTCATTGAGCGTGACGTCAAGGTAAATGCGAAATATTATCGGGAAAGTATTCTGGAGGTTGCTTTGAAGTCGTGGGCAGACAAACATTTCAGTGGCAGGCCATTGACGTTTCAACAGGACTCGGTACCGTCTCTCAAAGCTCGAGTGAACCCAGAATGGCTCTGAAATTCGTCAGACGCGAATCCGATGGATTAATCTCTTTGGGCCATTTTGAGAGCAACTTTTTAATTCGTTACACTTCGAGTGCCGGACCCTGTACAAGAAATTATTAACAATTAAAAGATATTAAGTGTATAATAAAATAAATTAATTAAAAATGTATGCATGTGAAATTTAAAAAAAATAAGAAAAATTATTGAAAATTTAAGTAATTTAAGTTTATAATAAAAGAAATTAATTAAAAATTTAAGAAAATTAAATTTGTAATAAAAAAAATTACTTAGAAATTTAAGCAAATTAAATTTTCAATAAACAAAAAATATTAAAAATTCTTAAAAATGGAAGTAATTTAAGTTTATAATAAAATTATGAATTAGGAAAAAATTTAAGCAAATTAAGTGGATAATAAAAAAAAACTAATTTGAAATCGAGGCAAATGAAATTATTAACAGAAATTATTAAAAGTTGAAGTGATGTAAGTTTATAATAAAAAAAAACACCAGTCTAACGGTTAGACGCGATAGAAGTGAAACCTTCCGTAAAACAAACTGAGAGAGAATAAGACGAAAGCAGCATTAGGAGCAAGATAATTATAGGTTCATTATAATATTGCTATAAAGTTCATATTTTATTTTCTTCATTTTATTATTATTCATCCTCAATGTTTTCAATTTCAACAAATGATACGAGTGGCTTATGATAGCTAAAATATGATACAAATGCTTTGGTTTCGATGTTGTCAACATGTCTTTGAAATACCGCGTCAATGGTTGTTTTTGATCGTGTTGTCGATTCAGTGCGATTGTTACACATTTTTAAATTGAATGTTGTATTGAGAACGTCAATTAAAGGAACCGCTGTATCCAATGCAAAATTTACGTTAAAATCGCCACTTAAAATCATTGGAACTTTATTGTAATCTTTTCTAAGTATCCGCGATACTTCTGGTGTATACTTTATTAAATTTTCGTGAATGAATTCCGTGATGCTATTTATTGATTTTTTTTTCTGTCGATATTCACGACACTTTTCTGCATTATTTTTCGGCATAATTGCGGTAAATATTTAAAAATGAAAATATTTACGAATATAAAAATACACACGCGGTTGCTATTATGAGTGTCCCCAGCAAAACCTGCGTGACCGAAACTCTAACACAATTACATTTTTTTGAATGTTACAAACACATATGCACGCAGGTTTTGCTGGGGCGTGACCGAAACTCTAACACAATTACACATATGCACTCGTATTTGTTTGAAAATCGAATTTTTTTTTTGGTTCTCCGTCACCTTTGGAAAATGTGTAAACAGTAAGCAAACTTTATTCATATATTTTTCCTCATTTTTGCATCAGTAAAATTAAACAAACGCCGTAGCCGAATGGGTTGGTGCGTGACTACTATTCAGAATTCACAGAGAGAACGTCAGTTCGAATTTCGGTGAAAACACCAAAATTAAGGAAAACTATTTTTCTAATAGCGCTCACCCCTCAGCAGGCAATGGCAAAACACCGAGTGTATTTCTGCCATGAAAAAAAGCTCCTCATAAACATATCATAAAATAAAAAAATAAAATAAATGTATAAAAAAAATTTTTTTCTTGTGATTCGAACCAAGGATTTTGGATCGGAAGCTCACATTGCTAGCCGCTCGGCTATCGCGCCATGCTGTCGGCGCTGGCCTAAAAGTTATTTAGTTCGTCGCTACGTGTATATGTAATATTCGTAGCCAAGAGTGTCGCTTTTTTCGTTTCACTTTTTCTCAAATCACTCACAACGATTCTAAAGAAGTTTTCACTTCAAAATTAGAAGTTGAAGCAATAAGCTTACAAACATAAATGTAAAATATTTATAGGAATAAGTGAACCCACAATTTTCGGTAAAGAGTGAGTAATTAATTCCTTATTTTAATTTCTGTTCGCTTCGTGATTCTTCCAAAAACATAATTGCACATCCAATACAAACAGGCACTCATACATACACAAAATTGAAAAAGCTGCCTCGTGGCGCGACAAAATGCAAAAGTTTCAGCAACTCTGCTGACAAATAACTTATGGGCGAACAAAGGATCAAAATACAATAACAAAAATAAATCGCCGAGCTTAAGTCGAAACTTATACTGAAACATGGCACATTACAAATTTATGGACAAGATGGTAGTTAGCTACAAATTACTTTGCGGAGAATTTACACTCCATGGAATAAGATACAAGCCAGAGAAATTTTCCACAAAAACAAAGAAGAAACACAAAACGTATTATTCATGTAAAAAATTAAGCGTGAGATATGCAGGTAGGTTTGTACGCGTACGTAAAAGTACTTGTAACGTGCACCGTAAATTTCCTAGTATTCGCGATGACTTGATTCACGGTGTAGCCTAACAACTGCCTGCTACAAAATGACACTCAAACAAATGCCATGAAATAAGGACGAACTGTGAGGTGCAAACCGGGATGCCGCTTCGCAACCACGCAGTACAGCGATTGTACTGGGAAAATTCGCGGAATTTCACACATACACATATGCGCATATGTACATGGGTGCATGTATGTATAATAATTACGTGTTTGCCATTTGCTTTCCTTCGCGCTAACCCGCTATACTCTTTCTCACATATATGGAAACAACTTATACATACCCACACACATATGCATAAACCTTTACTCGTTTTTTACTCCATACCTATTCATTTCAGCATAAGGAACGTACGCATAGTAACTACCTGCAACATGCAAGCACACAAAGCTCCGTGCATACTTGCGCTTACTTATGCAGTGCACTGACGTGATATACATGCGCCACGATTTATTGTTTTCTGTTTTAATGAAGCCGCTACTTTGATTTGCGAACTCCGACAGCAAATACCAAGAACTGTTGTGTGTTTTCCCACACACAGCAGATTGCCATCAAATACCTTTGCATTTACATACAAACATATGCAGAATAATTCATAAGGGATGGGAAAGTTAAATGTGAAACATTCTATGTAGCCTACATTCGCATGCGTAGCAGCAGCTGAATTCATTGAACTCTGGCGTAGCAAACAGCAAACTTGCAAAACAAATGTGTAACGACTCAGCGCGCATTACATACAATATAAATATACCTTAGACCTTAAAGTATAGCGGTTTGTGAGGTAAAAATAAAAATTAAGAACCTACCTTAAATGGTTTCTTTAATTATTTTCGGTTCCTCTACTAACTTGGGTTGAGAATCCGATTAGACATAACCTCGGTATTCATATTATTTTCTTAAAAGACGGTAAAAAATGCGCCCTTCAAACCTTTCATAAGGTTTATACTAGCGCAGGAGGAGATTACTGGAATCTCGGTCTGAGACACGCTGGCTATGCGCCCATCGTAATAGAGAGTTTAGTACTACTATTATTATTATTATGGACCCACAATACACTGCGCCCTCTAATGCTTTCTATTGTGTCTGAACGCAAGCCTTTATTGGTGGGTTCTGATGAATTTCGGTATTTTCTCAGGTCATATCAACAATGGACTTAAAGTCACGTCATCTAGATGAGTGAGCCTTTTTCACATCCCTTTTACAGCCAAACTATATTTTTAAGGTATAAAGAATTATATATCATTCGAAAAATATTTTGATGGGAAGAATTTAAAAACAGAAATTTCAAATTAGTTTAATATAAAACAAAGAAAATCAATTCAAAAATGGCACTACAGCAAATGTCAACACGTGTACGAGCATAACATAAATACCTCCTAAATGTATGCTTTAGTGTACTGAATTAAGGAAACGTGTTAAGCAGCAGCTTAAGCATAAAATTTAAGGTAAGATTAATACAAGAATGAAAGTTAAGTTGAATAAGTAGATGAGGAAAAGGATTAAGGCAAAAATAAAAATAAAAATATGGAAAGATAAAGGCAAAGGTGAGGGTTGATAAGTGAAAGAATAAAGACAAGGTCAGGGATATGGGAAAAAAAAATATAGGGATAAGGATAAAGGCGAGGATAAAGAAAAAGATAAAGATGAAAATAAAGGTTTGAATAAATCCAAAGATAGCGATAGAGATAAAGATACAGATAGAGATAGAGATAAAAAGATAAAGATAGAGATAAAGATAAAGATAAAAATAGAGATAAAGATAAAGATAAGATAAAGAAAAGATAAAGATAAAACAAAAAAGAAGAAGATGAAGATAAGAACAGGGGGGATACAGATTAAACTGAAATGGGGAAAAAACAAATAATTGGAACGGGAATTGTATTTGGTCGAATTTTCGAATACAGGTCATATTGATGAAAATAAATGGATATTTAAGGAGATAGGGGTAGTCAGAGGCCCGAAAAAATTATGATTTTGATGATTGGTTTTATTATTAGATAATCTTGTGCCTGGTCGAAGCTCTTTTTTCAAGTTAACAATATGGCGGCTTCAAGAAATATTTTTTAGATTTTCGAGAAAAAAACCGACAGTTAATTGTTAAAAAAAAAAACGAAATTTTCGAAAAAAAACCTTCGATCAGGTACGAGTTTTTTATGTTTTTCAAAAGCAGTATACATTTTATTAAAATCTACTAAGCGGTGTTTAAGTTACAGTGATCAACAAAATTTTTAAGGTATTGCACTTTAAGAAAATGCAAAAGAAATCCAATTTTTTTAAATTCTGATTACCCCCAACCCCTTAAAGAGTGATCAGATTAGATGTACTTATTCCAATAGATTTTTGATAAATCACGCGAAACTACTGTCAAATCAAATACATAATTTTTTCAGTATTCATTGGCATTTCATCTTCGAAAGACTTACGCCTCAGCAACGTTTACAAATCGTAGAATCGTATTATGAAAATCGACGCTCTGTAAAAAGTCCATTTTTGGCTTAATAAGCAAAATTGCTCTAAGAGCAGCCCCAAGCCATTCAAGAATAGCCATTACATCCATTAAAAAAACCGTTTGATGCGGCCTATAAGCTGAAGAAATCATCGGCCCATATTTCTTCAAAGACGTGGCTGGAGTCAATGGAGTCAGAGAATGGCAAACTCTATTGCGCCATGATAAACGTCTTTTAATGCCGGAAATCGAAGTCCGTGATCTCCACAACATTTGGTTCCAACAAGACGGCGCTACTTGCCATACAGCCCGTGAAACAATGGATTTATTGCGTAATCGTTTCGGTGAGCAATTTATCTCTCATCTCGGACCAGTGGAGTGGCCACTAAGATCGTGCGATATATCACACCTTTGAACTTTTATTTGTGGCGGTATGTAAAATCTAAATGCTTTGTGGACAAACCCGCTTCGATTGAGGCATTGGAACATTACTAAAGTTACTCACGAGATATGACTGCAATCCTCCGGCGAAATTGGTGTTCAGGGATGACCGAATTACGGTGCAGTTGTGGCCATCATTTGAAAGGGATTATCTTGAAAAATTAAATGTCATGAATGGTTCTACACAAAAATAATAAAGATTGCCAAATCAATTTAAGTTTTTGTTGTCTTATTTCAATTTAAAATCTGATATCTCTAAGTTGGCCACCCTTTATTTCATCTGAAATGTTAAAATTTTAACTTAGATGCGAACAAATAAACAAATAAATTCAAAACATATTTTAATTCCTTAAAAGTCCCAATTAATCATACGAGAACGATCACTCATAGAATTTTTACTTAAATACCTTGCTGAGCGTCCATATTTTTGATCTGCAACGGAATAGCCTTTTTTTACTTATTTTCTTATATTAATGCATTTTTAATACTTTAAAAATTAACAAAGCCAAATTCTAATTCCATTACGTTAAATTTTTTATTGCATTACATTTTATTTTTCGTTTATGAGATATACCTTACCAATCTATCATATTTCGTGCAATAAATTAAAATATTTTACCTCCGACTTTTTAGCCCGCTCGATTTTCTCATTGGCTCATTTGAGTTTCTATTTTTACTTTAAATCGATTATGATTTCTATTTTTAACACATCATATTTCGCTTGATTCTATTGGCACTTCCGGCAGGACTTCAAGTTGTTGTTACTCAGCAACAAAAATCTATAAATAAAACAAATGCATTTAATTGAAAGCCAACACTTTGCTCCCAACGCACATATTGGCTGATGTTTTTAATCCTTTGCATTCGATTTTTTTTTTATATTTTTATTCAAGTAACCAGCAACACGACGCAATCTTAGAAATATCTGATTCACTTAAGTAAATGCTAGAAAAAAACGCACCATATTTGGTATGAAATATATTATAAATACTACCAATAAGAACTAGTACGTGCATATGTATGTATGTAGGGAAGCATGGGACTTTTAGATCAATAATTTCTTCGTGAGGTCAAATAATTCTTGCTACAGCTGTCACGGAACACTTTGTTTTGGTCACTTGAAAGGTGGAGTTCTCTCTCGGCAAAAAAGTGTCTCATCTTGTCAGTGCTTTTATAAGATCGCAACCGTGGATGATGGGTGCAGAAGGAGATGGAATGGTAGCAAGCTTTGTAATTATATCGACATAAAATTTATAAAAAAACAACTTCATTGGCTGAAATAGGTCAAACGTATGACTGATGACGATCCGGTGAAAATATCCTTTTATACAGTACCAGTGGGTGGGCAACGGAAATAAGGGCACACGACCAAATGCATGCACTTATAATGAATAGGAGACGCTTTTTTGTGTCGGAAATTGATAATGACACGACATTTCTGTTCAGTAAGGTTTGGCAAGTGATCATGAATAGATTAGCTCCAGAGCAACGCTTCTGAATTGTGGAAATTTACTTTGTTACTTCTTTCAAAATGAGGAAGGAACTGCCGTTACGGTGAATAGCGAGCGCTATCGACCCATGTTGACTAAATTTTTGTTTCAAAAAATTAATTAGCTAAACATCGCCGGCATTTGGGTCCAACAAGACGGCGCTGCTTTCCATTCAGCTTGCTTAGAAATCGATTTGTGGCAAAATCAATTTGGTGACAACTTTCTTTCCAGAAGTAGCCCTGCACCCCTCGTTTGTGCGATTTAATGCCTCTGTATTACCTTTTATGGGGATATGTTAAGTCATTGATTTGTGCCGACAAACCAGCAGCTCTTGAAACTTTGTTAGCCAATATTCTAGCCAGCATTGACGCCATAACGCCAGATTTATTGGAAAAAGTAGTTGAAGATTGAACTGATCGAATGGACCACTTAACTCGCAGCCGTGGCGAACGTATGCCGGATATTACATTCAAAAACTAAATGCCTTGGAATTAACTACCAGATTATAATAAAAAAATCATTGCAACAACATTTCTAATTGAGTTATCATTTTCAGTCCTCAACCTCTTAAAAAAAAACCTTTAAACAATAAAGGATGATCGAAGATCATGAAGGGATCACTATTGGATGTGAATAATACGGGGAGGATGCAGAAGGAAAGAGAAAGATATATAAAGGAAGAGCTCTTTAGACTACCCTTTTGTACTATTTTCTAAGAAATGCTTTTCTTCTTATGAATTCTGAGTGATCTACAACGAGGTATGTAATTTTTGTATACAAGTAGATCAGAGAGCAATTTCGTATAAGATATGGATTAGGTTTGAGCAGAGATCGATCTATGCCAATGCCAGAGACAATCGTTGCCCTTCAATCAGTGGAAGTCTTACAAATTTGCCAAAAATATACCGCCTTAAAGAAATAAGTGGCTATTAAATCACGGCTGTTTAGTTAGTAGTGTAGTTTATAAGATGGCATTTATTCCAAGTGACTTAAGTCCGCTATTGTAAAGGCTTGCTTTACAGAAAAATATGGATATTATTGCTTAAGAGAGGTGCGTTGGGTTCAACAGAAAAAAAACAAATATAAACACCAGATAAACAAATTATTTCACACCGGAGCCTTAGCACTGACTCCTTTATTGCATTTTTCCACCTATGAGTTTTTTGATATCCATATCAATATGCGCAACCATTGTGTTTTGTTACGTAAATATATATAGTATTATTATTGTTTTTGTATTTTGCTAAAATAAAGTCTCATTTGCAAAAGCTTCCATCGCTTTAGTCGATTGACGGCATTGACAGCCTTTCAAATTGCAATCATTGCTATTCCTGAAAAAAAAAATGTGTATGTGTTTGAGAGGGAAATCCCTATGTACTTAAATGGAGAACTCATAGTTAGCTGCTTTGCCTATTGCTTATGATTCGCATTTCATGCAATGTGCGGTTTTGGCATGTCGATTTTCCTGAACACATCCTTTAAGGGGTCCCGGTGGTCTAGAGCTCGAAAATTTAGGATATTTTCAAGATTTTTTTTTCCAAAAAAATGAAAAACGGAATTTAAATTGTTTAGGCTTTTTATTTAACTTCTTTTACATACAAAAATGAAATAAAATTTTTTTTTAATTTCAATCATTTTAAAAATGGCGCTGAAGTTGACCCTCCCGAAAAATTGGACCTGGTCGGTGTTGTTAATTATTAATAAGTATGACTGTAGCTATGTTCCGCTACTAGAATAAAAAAAAATGTTTGACAAAAGGGCGCGGTTTTTGAATTTGTCAGTCTAAAAATCGAGTTTTTTCAGTTTTTTAATCAAAAAACTACTAAATAGTTGAAATAATAGTAGGATTCTAGTACGGGCAATAACCATTGGCGTTGTAAACAACACATTAAAATTTCAGATGATTCGGTTGAATGTTCTTTTTTTTTGTGACAACACCAGGCCGGAAAAAGTCGTATCGAGATAAATGAGTTTAAAGTTTGAGGAGCAGGAGCGCGCGGACCGCTCTCTACCTAGTTGATGGGCTGTAGAAGCTACAATATTGGGAATTTCCGCATGAAAATTTCACAGTATATTCTTAAGATATTATAATATACTTTCGAAATATCGAATAAACAAAAAATCGTTTTTTTTTTGAAATTTCTAGACCATCGGATCCCCTTAAGTTGCGATTAGTGGTGCCGTACCTTAACAAATATTGTCAATAATTATAATTATAATTGTACTTCAATACTAGGGGAAAAGTAAACAAATAAAATAAGCTAAACTATCAAAGTTTTTAACCTTTTTGATGAGTGCTTTAGAGTTAATAGTTACTTGCCCTGGCCACTATTAATTCGTACCCCTACGGTTTTTCTCATATAAAAACTGTTGCGAAATTTTAAACACACCACTAAATTTTTATATAGAAATATAGTCATATAGTTCATACTAAAACAAAAACCGTATAACACAAAGTTGCAAAATTTGTAAAAAAATTTCAAAAGTTCATCAAAACTTTCCAATTTTTAACCCGAATTTTTAGAATTTTTCTGTGTACACAGTTTTTAAGCTTGCGAATTGAATTTTAGTGCGTTTTTCAAATGACAACAAAGTACAGTTAATTTTTAGCACTTTTTTGCTGTCGGTGCTGTGTTTTTTCTTCCATATAAACAAAAATTCGAGAATTCGAAGTCTTCAAATTTTTCTAGGTCTGGAAACAGATGGAAGTCACTAGTGGCTTAGTCTGGTGAATGGTGCCACGTTTGCCATCTTGCTGTCAATATCTATTCCATGTGCCTGGATAAGCCATAAGCTTCTTCTGTTCAGATTCTTACATTTGCAAAAAAAATACTACTCGAATTACCTGGGTACCTATTCCTCAAAATGTCTTCCATGAAATATGTTGGACCCCGTTTCCTATCTATCTGACAATATCTATTCCATATCCCTGGATAATTCTTCAATACAGATACCTCTTAGGGGTAGGTTATAGCGGTTGAACAGTATGGGACACACTCAGGCTCATAGACTATTGTGATGGCGCATAGGGAAATGTCTTTATCTCTACTAAAACCAGTATGAACTTTTTTTTTAATTTTAGAAGATCCGTATTAGAAAGTCTCAGCCGTACTGAAATGAAAAGAAAATGTCTACCTAAAGTGATGAATCTACATCTAAATAGAGCAGAACAGTGGCACAGAAGGTGCTTCCTTTTCGCTTCCACTTCCTTTTTAGATGATGGTGGAAAATGTTTAAAACACATAGCTGAGCCAAATACTTAATTTACACATATAGAATATGGAAAAATATAGAAGTAGAACTGTACAAGGAATATTTTTGTAGAATATCTTAACCCATTAACTCATCCAATATATGGTCGTTTGACCCTTCTTTGGAAAAATTTAAAAAACAATGCCTTTGGAGGGTCGCTAGAGGATTAAAACGTTATAGAAAATTATTCCCCGGAATATTTCAACTGGAGTTTTCTCAATTAACATCTGCATAAAAAGAACGCAGCAATCCTTATTTTTTCTTCAAGGGCTTTTACGTGGCGTATAAACAAAACTGCTACCTGCGTCGGTAAATGCATTTTTTAATAGCTTAGAAAAGGGTTTGATTGTTCTTAACAACTCCCCAGTTCGCCAGTTCTCCAGTTCCCATTAAGATATGCTACACTTTTATTACTTTTTCCTGTATTGCGGTGTTGCCAGCCATGTATTGTTGAAGATAATTATTTATTTATTTATTCATTCATTTATTAATCTAGAAATGCAATATTTCCTACAGACTATGATAAACATTTCCTACAAACTATGAAAAATTAATCTGGTCCACCATCTGCCGTGATGATGCAGCCGAGGTAGCAGAAACTTTCAACTAATTCCAGCATCCGTCAACTAATATCAATTAGCGTGCATCAAACGTATGAAAACGTTCTGAAGAGCCTCCCTATTTCCCGCAGGAATCACCATGTCGTCAGTGTATGCGCATATTTGTGTCGATTTATAAAATATTGTGCCACCTTGAGGAAATTCGTTTATTGCTGAATGTAGTGTTAAATTAAATAAAAGCGTTGATAGTGAGTCACCTTGTGTCACGCCGAATTTCATTTTGAATTCGTCATATATTTCGCCAACTGATCAAATGTATGTATTTTTGTGGTATAGCCAGTACTTTTAGGTGATGGTCGATATATTTTCTGTTGAGTTTATCAAACGTTTGCTTAAAGTCTATAAAGAGACAGTTGAAGTCATGAAATTTTTCGAATATCTGCGACCTGATAAAGCATTGATCTGTTGTCGAGCGTCCGCTTCTAAAATCGCATTGATAATCTCCCACGATTTCTTCTGCATACACATTTAGTTTCTCATACAGTATGTTTGAAAGAATTTTGTAGCTCACGTTAAGAAGAGATATAGCTCTATAATTTACACAATTTAATTTGTCCCCTTTTTTATAAATTTGGACTATTAAGCTTGTATACCATTCTTCAGGCTTATTTTCTGTTCTCTAAATTTGAAGTATTATTTCATGTATCTGTCTTATCAACTCTTCTCCGCCATGTTTTATGAGCTCTGTATATTTATACAGTCTTCACCACCTGACTTGCAGTTTTTCAGCTTATCTATTGCTCTGTTCAGGTCATTAAGATCGGGGTCTTCCAGCCGATTTTCTACTGTGTATACAGTACCAAAAGGTTTTATGAGCCACACTACCTTTAAAAGGTTTGGTTCGTAATTTGAAAACTTCTGAGGATAATTATTCAATCAAATAATGAACTTCGCGTATTACAAACCACTTACCATGCGCACACATTTCCCATTCATTACACCTCCCATATGTTTCCAAGTATCCGCTTTGTGAATCAACCACCTCTCCTACTCATTCACTAAGTAGGCCCAAATGACGAATGTTTGATCGATACGACCAATTGGGTGGAGTGGGTTAAATCACAGCAGTTGCCATTTCAGTGCATGGAGAACTGGTTAGTGAAAAAATGCCAGACAACAATAAACAATAACAAAGTTTGAGTGCTGCATAGCGTCACATCGGCCGTTTCTTTTGCCTTTTTCATATCCTTGCAGTTGCATTTATGCTAAGGACTCGACATGCGTCATCACGTGGCGCTCAAACAAGTAATTTATAAATAATTTAGATTTGCAATTTTGTTTTTTCTGCTGACATTGCACTGCCATCCAATTTAATTGCTGCGGTCGTCGCAATTTAAAATCCTTTATTTTTCTTGCAAAGTAATGTAAATTGAATTTCTTGTTCGTATTAATTCGTGAATGCCGCAATAATTTGTATTTTCATCTTTATGATTGCAGATAGTTAACTAGGACACACCTGTTGTTCACAGCGACTATCCTTGTTGTAGTTGTCACATCATTGGGTTCAACGAACACACTCATCCGATACTTGACAATAATCTTACCGCTAACATTTACACCATCAACGCCAGCTTTAAGTCTAAAACCTAAATCAATTTGTGATTTGTGTGCGCATTTTCTTACTGCCATTGCACCACCTCTAGTGCTCTTGTTGTCATCCGTAAACCGTCATCCGTCATCTGTCATTCAGTAAAATGGGTCGAAAAATCACCGTCGCCATTTCAACGCTTAATCAGTGGGCACTTGACTTTGAAGGTAATTTGGCGCGCATTTTGCAATCCATACTGGAGGCAAAGGATATGGGCGCCTGTTATCGTACCGGCCCAGAATTGGAAGTAACGTAAGTTGAGCCAATCTCCACATTTATTTACTTTTTTTGCGAATTGATGTATATTTTTTATTATTTTCAATAGTGGTTACAGCTGCGAAGATCACTTTTTCGAGCCGGACACATATCTGCACTCGTGGGAAACGCTCCTGGAGATAATGCTTTCGCCACTTTGGTAAGCATCTGAAAATTTCTAATTCAACTGAAAATAAAGTAAAGATTTTGTGTACTATCATCATGCATTTTGTAGCGAAAATATGCTCATCGACGTTGGTATGCCGGTTATGCACCGCAATGTTGCCTACAATTGCCGTATTGCCTTCTTCAATCGCCAAATATTGCTCATACGCCCTAAAATGGCAATGGCCGACGATGACAACTATAGAGAATCGCGTTGGTTTACTTCCTGGACAAAGGTAAGATTAATTAAATGCTAAAGGTGCCCTCTACATATTTCGATTCGAATGATTAGCGTTATATCGTTCTTGTGTAGGCTAGCTCCGCGGCTTTCCCCACAGCAAAAACTTCCGCTTGGAAAATACTGCTGTGGTCTGGCAGCTTGATAGGCTGTCTTATCCCTAGTTTTGAGCAGTAAGTGCCCGCTCCCACTCCATCTGAAGTTTTAGAGCCGTCTGTATAGATGTGAAAAGTTCTATGGCCAGGGCTCATGCCTTTGTGCCATCTCTCCTCTTCAATTGTAGTGCGAAACCTTCTCTCTCAACTAAAGTACGGAGTCATGTAGTCTGTACAACCTGAGCTCCACTTTCCTATTGAGCTGTGACCAAAGCTTCTGCAGGTGAATACTACAGCAGCCACTAACTTCCTCGCGGATTTCGCTGCCCGGTTTTCCGCCATAAGATGAATAGGTGGTATGCTGAGTATCATTTCCAGCGCCGCCGTTGGAGTGGTTTTCATCGCTCCTGTTGTGCACAGAGCAGCGAGTCGCTGAATCCTTTCCAGTGGCATTAAGTATGTATGTTAATATTCTTGTCGCAATCCACCATACTAAGCCCCATACAGCAATATCGGTCTAACTACTGCCGTGTAGCACCAATGCATCAGAGAGGGTGATAGATCCCAAATAATGCTCAGCATTCTTTTACATGCGTACCGCGCATTACTGGCCTTTCATCACCCTTTCCTCCACATTGTGCTTCCACCATTACTCAACTCTCAATGAATTCGACAGAATCATCTCTTGAGCAGACGTAAACTATACAGTTTTGTCTAAATTTTTTTGCTAAAAGCAACTTTTTTCCATAATCCTTGTTTCCGTTAACCTAAGCAAACTTTTCATTTTTATTTACAAGCGCTGACTACTTCGTTACTTTTCTCTTAGTTTTCCCACACACTTCATCCATAGATACGCCACAGCAAAGCTGCATTATCTTTGTCACTTCCATCTGCGTGATGTTGTATTCTATTATGTAATTTTTGAGGTAGCAGTGTCTCATAATTTAGTTTTTACGTTCCACTTGAAAGAAGTCTTCCTTCTATAGGGTACAAAGCATAGCATAAGCCATTTGAGAAGCATATAAATGTTGCCGGAGGAGTGGATGGATAAGCCAAAATGAGTTGCTAATTACCATGAATTGCTTATTACCATGAGCAAGAAAAGGATCAAGATAGTTGCTTATGCGGACGATGGAGTCATCCTGATGAAAGGGAACTTTCTCTCGACTATCAGCGGGCTCATGCGTTCAGCGTTAAGAAAAGTGGGCGATCTCAAACGATCTAATGGTTAACCCAGTCAAAGATGGACTAGTTCTGCTCACTAAAAGACATAAGATACCGAGTTTTTAGTTACCGTCCTTAAATGGAGTAACACTAACCCTATCGAACGAAGTCAAGTATCTTGGAATAATTCTAGGCTCAAAACTTTCTTAGAAAAGGAACACCGAGGAAAGTTTGAAGAAAGCTTGTAATGCCCTCTTTATCTGTAAGAGGACATTTGGCAAAAATGGGGCCTGAAACCATATATAAACCACTGAGCGTACAATACGATCATCAGACCTATTTGGACTTATGGAGCTTGCGTGTGGTGGGAGGCGGTGTAGACACAATCCTACTTAAAAAATCTCATAAAAGTCCAACGATTAGCTTGACCAGAGTCATAACAGTTCATAGTGGCCACCATTTTTATATTGACGGCGGCTCAAAAATGGACAATGACACGGGATCGGGAACGTACTCGAAACTATTGCCCTTAAATTGCTCCTTTAAACTCCGAAGACCGGTGTAGCGTCTTCCAAGCTGAGATCTACGCTATAAACAAAGCAGCAAAAACGATAAGACTAATGGACATTCTAAGACTTTTCCCATCCTAATAAAACTGTTGCTGTATTCGCACTGAATACCAAAGAACTCAGCTAGGAAATTTCAGCACACAAAACCTAGTTGTTCCTAATTAAATTGTAATTATTTTTAATTGGTTTGGGGTGGAATTTCTTAGTCGAGTTTTGCTGGAGGAATGCGCCATGACTGCTGCTTTTTGTTTTTGCTTATCCTTTGTAAAAACTACCTGTGCTTCAAACGATTTCTACTGAGGGCAGCGCTAAATTCATATTCGGTATCTGTACATAATTTCAGATAAGTAAGTACAATTCTGTTAATGAATAAATTCTATCTATCAATCGAATCGAAATATAAAGTGAGTCTTTGTGTTTTGCTGACATTTTTTTATTAAATAATTTTATCTTCCTCCCTAGGCTCTTCAAACGGAAGAGCATTATCTGCCACGCATGATCTCTCAACATACCGGCCAGACGACTGCACCATTTGGCGATGCGGTTATCGCTACAAAGGACACCTGCATCGGTTACGAGATTTGCGAAGAACTGTGGAATGTACGAAGGTAGGTTCATTTAAGTCAATTGTCGAAAATTTCGGTTGAGATGCAATAACTGGGTTTTCAAACGCTGTGTTACAAAACACTCAGTTAAGAACTAAGCTTGAGAAAATTTCATCCACAGAATTTTTCTTGGACGCATTTCTTACAAGTTAAGTTTGAAAGGAGTACTGAAAAAATGCTTGATACGACTGGCATGTTTTCTAAATGGTGTAAAATTGTAAGTTAGGGTAGAAAACACAAAATTTAGTGGAATTACTAATTTTTAATCGATAACATAGGCCCACTAAATTCACTTCTTTTCCTCCTTTCTTAAATCGGACTGGCTTCTGCTGCATTTTTTTTAATATCAGTTTTTCAAAATGAAAAATGGTGGATTCAATCAAAAACTTAAGCTAAGATCATTAAACCGAACACTCTGAAATTTGTATAGTCTAAGCGGCGCCACTTTAAATTTTAAAAAACTAACATTGGTGGTAGTAATTTTTATGAGCTAAGCTCACAATACAAATATCATGTCAGTCCATAAGTTCGTGCGTTTTTTAAAGGTGGTTTTAAAATTAATAAAAAAGATGTTTAAAGTATTTATTAATCAATAATATATTTTCCTTCATTTTTTACAAAGTCTTCCCAACGTTTAGGCAAATTTTTAATTCCCTGCTCAAAAATCTTTCGTCCTTGGAGCCAAAATACGCTTCGATATTCCTTTTTATAGCTTCATTTGAGGAGTAGTTCTTATTAATCATATGGCATTGAAGTTAACGGAAAAGGTGATAATCACAAGGTGCAATATCTGAATAGTATGGAGGATGCGGCATTAGATCCCATCCGAGCTCGTTCAGCTTACCTAATGTTTGCCTTAGGGTATGAGGTCTTGCGTTGTCGTGGTGAAACAAAACTTTGCGTCTATTCACTAAAGACGGTCGATTTTTGTTAAGTGCCTCATTCAGGTTTGATAGCTGATGGGAATAGTAATCAGCAGTTATGGTCTGGGGTCGGTTCTGGTATTTCATCTTTATCTAACCATTGGCGTTTGCGCATAGGATTATTGAAAAGGACCCATTTTTCATTACCAGTAACGATACGGTTCAAAAAACTTTCATTTTCATTTTCAAGCCATTGCAGCAGCTGAGAACACACATTCACTCTCTGCTGAAGGTTGGCCACGGAAAGTCTATGCGGAACCAATTTTCCCAGCTTTGAAACCTTTCCCAACTGAACCAGGTGCCTGTGAACTGTTCCATGCGATGAATTTAACCTCTGAGCTATCATATCGACTGTCAAATTTGGCTCAGCTTCGACGAGTTCGAGCTAGGCGTCGGAGTTAAAGACTTCAGGACAACCGGCATCCTCCACGTCGCAGTTACCACTTCGAAATTTTGAAAGCCACTTCTGCGCAGTCCTTACACTCGCGGTATCCTCTCCGTGAACAGTGTTTATTTCTGCAGCAGCAGTTGTTGCATAAAAAAATACAAAATATGCCTCTTATACGCGTTCGAAGATTCCATTTTATTTTTTAACAACACGTGCTTCTATCGATTGCTTCTGCGATTAATATCACTTGTTGAATGCACAATATATCAAAGAAAATATAAATAGTTCCGTTATATTCCGCGAATAATTTGTTGTATGCAAAAAACGTACAAAAGTGAAATTAAATATGCGCGAACTTATGGACTGTCCGATACTACTCAATCCTAAGCACTGGAACTTAGAGCGTAGAATCCATTGATATCAAAGGTTTTTTTTCTAATGAAACTTCTAAAAATACCCAAATTAATGCGACTTTGACGTCATGGGCACTTTTGTGCTCCAGAATCTTCAAAATCGTGTTCAACGCACAAAAATAGATCGGTAGTCTCATATAAAAAAAAAATTAAAAAAAAAACAAATGAAATTTAAATTTAAATTTGAATAGGTCGGGCCAAGGAGCACTAAAAGATTTGGTGGCTCCTAAAACACTGAGGCTAAAAAGCCTGTATTTAGGGCTTTGGAAAGTATCAGAAAAAGATATAGGAAAGAATGGAGACAGAGACAGAGGTAGTAAGTCCTGTGAGAATTTTTCAGATTCTTTTGTAAATCTGCATATATTACTCATTCTCACGATATCGGAACGCAAAACTCGTAGCCTTGCTTTAGCAAAGGCAAGACACTCACAGAAAAAGTGCTCAGTGCTATCCGCCTCCTCCAAACAAGACAGTAATTGTTGTTGACTTATCGCTAGCATCAATGAATGAAAAATAGTCTAGAGGCCTCAAATGACTTGATCTTTGAGACGAGTGTCTAAATTCATTGTTAGAGACATTTTGTCACCAAACCCTTCCTTCAACAAATCAGTGGTTTATCCTACAGTATGGCAGGCCAACTGGAGCCACAAATCTTTCAGCCCAAGTTTGCACACATTTGGTGGCAAAAAGTTGTTGAGTATAGCTCTTTGCGGGTTGTTGCTGTTCCAACAGCTTCAAACACATTTAAGAATGCTAGTGGAGTGACAGTTTTTGATCGAATATAAATCGAGGTCGCTTCTGTAGCGCGAACGACATCAATGCTGATATATTGGTTTGTTTCGTTTTTAAAAAAGTATGGAGATTTTTCATCTCTTAAGAGTTCCGCTAGTTGATAAGTCACTTTTTTGCAAGATCATTTACAAAGCCCCACAAAGAAGTGGAAGTAATCTGGAATTAATGATGTAGTTATGCCGAAAATTGGACAAAGCCCTCTGAATATTTTATATTCCACTGTTCACGGGCACATTAAAAAATTGTACTAAAATGTAGTACGAAAGCAAGATTTCGAAAGTGCTTCAAAAGCTTACATAAGTATTTAGAATTCTTGAAATTAAGCGATGACTATTAACAAATGCTTGTGGCCCTTTTATAAAATGTATAGCATTTCTGCTAAAAGATTGCGCTGTAAGGTTTTAGCGAATTTGTCTTGAACCTTTCAGATCAGAACGCTGAAAACATAGTAAAGCAAAGCATTGGGGCAAATAATTCTATTTGAAAATTTAAATTTATTGAAAAGTCCAACTACTGAACCGGGCGGTAGTATACTACAACGATGCAGGGATAGATCTTTCCCAAAATATGTTTTTTTTATTTATTTAATTTTTTAATACAAGGTGAACCAAAACAAATAAGGCTGGCGTCATAAAGTCACGTGCGCTGGAAGTCACATCTCTAGCTGAGTTCCAGCGAAAGCTTGGTGACATTCGGTTCAGTGGAAGCGAAGTCATTACGTCTAAAATGTCAGTATGTTTGTGTCATCGGTACAAAAATGAGTTTCGAACAAAGAGCTAATATCAAATTTTGTTTTAAAATCAGTAAAAAGTTTAGCGAAACATTTGAATTGATGAAGAAAGTTTATGACGATGATTGTCTATTTCCTGCCAGAGCTCATGAGTGGTTTACATGTTTCAGAGATGGTTGTGAGGACGTAAACCGAAAACTCCATCGAAATTGTTCGTAAATTTATCAAAAATGAACCGAAATCATCGTTAAAATTCATGGACTCGGAGGTGAATGTCTCCAAAACATCGATTTATCGCCTTTTAACTGATTATTTGGGCTTACCAAAGGTCTGTGCACGTTTCATTCCGCACAAGTTAACTGAGAACCAAAAATTGCTCAGAATTGAACATTTGAAAGACCTCATTAAAAAGTCGAGAAAAGACGAGAACTTCCTTTACAACATTGAAACTGGTGATGAAATGTGGTGTTTGAAACATGAACCTGAAACTAAGCGTCGAAGTGTCGAATGGAAGGCCCCAGACGAGCCACCACCAAAAAAATCGCGTTTGGAGAAGTCAAAAAACAAGTCGATGCTCATTTGTTTTTACGATTCCAAGGAAAATATCCACAGGGAGTTCGTGCCAACGAGCCAAACCGTCAATGCAATTTTCTATCTTGGCGTTTTTTGGAAGGAAACTGGCGCTCATTGCATGGTAATGCACCATATCATCGATCCACTCTTGTGACTGATTTTTTGACTAGATATCGCATTTTAACCATCAATACCTCCCAGTTTTAGCCGGATATGGCTCCCTGTGAGTTCTACCTATTCGGAAAGGAAAACGTTTTGCGTCCGTCAAAGCAACCCAAAAGGCTTGTACCGACATTCTACAGAACATTCCGGTCAATGACCTGAAAGACTCTTTCGAAAAGCTTTTAAATCGCGTCAAACCGTTTATCGAGGCCACAGGGGACTATTTTGAATAAATAAACTCGAAGTTATCAGAACAAAGCTCCTGTTGTTTCTATTTTAGCTCATTCTTCTTCATTTTGGACTTCACCTTGTATATCTCTGCATCTCTGAATACTCAAATATAATATTTAAATTTTAAGGTTTACATTTACCGCACAATAACTACTCGAAACGTACATCTCTAAAATCTCTACACTTACTCCACTCCTATTTTCAGCAAACATATCGACATGTCACTTTCGGGAGTTGAGATCATTGTTAACGGTTCTGGATCTTATATGGAACTGCGCAAAGCGCACATTACCACCGATCTGATGCGCAATGCCAGCTTCAAGGCAGGTGGCGCCTATCTGTTCAGCAACTTACGGGGTTGCGATGGGCAACGTATCTACTTCAATGGCTGCTCGGCCATAGCCATGAATGGCGAAATTGTCGCCAGAAGCAAGCAATTTGCTCTGCAGGATGTGGTATGTTCTCTGCGCATAATTTTGAAATCCCACACTATTTTCGAATTCAATTAACTTCTGATTTTTACTGCATTCCAGGAAGTCACTTTGGCCACCATTGATCTCGAAGAGATACGCTCGTATCGCGTCTCGCTACGTTCTCGCTGCAATTACGCCGCCTCCGCGCCGAGCTATCCGCGCATCACTTGTGACTTTGAGATGTCAACACACAATGACATCTTCAAAAGTTCTTCCACACCACTGCAGTGGATTTATCATTCACCCGAGGAGGAAATTGCCATGGGCCCTGCCTGCTGGTTATGGGACTACCTACGGCGTTCTGGCCAAGGTGGCTTCTTTTTGCCGCTCAGCGGTGGTGTTGACTCCAGCAGCTCCGCCACTATTGTATACTCCATGTGCCGCATGATCGTGAATGCCGTGCAAGGCGGTGATGCCCAGGTACTACACGATATCCGAAAAATACTCGCCGACTCCGAGTACACACCCGATAATCCGGCAACTCTTTGCAATCGCTTGCTAGTCACATGCTTCATGGGTAGCGTCAACTCTAGCAAGGAGACACGGCGTCGGGCGGCACAGCTGGCTAATCAGCTGGGCAGCTATCACATCGAAATCAGCATTGACACTGCCGTGAATGCGCTGTTGAGCATTTTCAATGCGGTTACTGGTCTCACGCCACGCTTCCGCACGCAGGGCGGATGCGCGCGTCAAAATCTAGCGCTGCAGAACATACAATCGCGCATACGCATGGTGCTGGCGTATATGTTTGCGCAACTTATGTTGTGGGTACGCAATCGGCCAGGTGGATTGTTGGTGCTTGGCTCGGCGAATGTAGACGAAGCCTTGCGCGGCTATATGACGAAATACGATTGCTCATCGGCGGATGTAAATCCTATTGGCGGAATTTCGAAAACCGACTTGCGACGCTTTCTCAACTATGCGAAGGAAAAGTGAGTTTTAGACATATTTGTCAAGCTATTTTTTGTAATACATACTTCACTCGGCTTGCAGATTTAATTTAACTGTGCTGGAGTCAATTATTGAAGCGCCTCCCACTGCCGAACTGGAGCCACTGCAAGATGGCCAACTCGTACAAACAGACGAACAGGATATGGGCATGACTTATGTGGAGTTGAGTGAGTACGGACGTTTGCGTAGGCAGGCGCGCTGTGGACCATACAGCATGTTTTGTAAACTGGTGGCTACATGGCACGCTGATCTGAGTCCCAAAGAGGTGGGTAAAGTAAATTTTCGTGTAATATGAACAAGTACAAATCTTTTAATAATTATAGATAACAGATAGTAGATAATAAATAACAGATGATTGATGATGCATAACAGATAATGCACAGTGAAGGACTTAAGCCTACATAAATTTTTTTGAAAAAAAAACGGTTATGTAGTTTATTCATAAATATACAAAATTTCACTTCCTTTATAACAAGAAAATTAACAAAACAACATAATAAAAGTCTGCATACATCCAACTGCTGTGGCTCACTCAAGCAAAGCAAGCATTGAAAAAGTCTGGCTCGAGGAAAGAGATGCTCTGAGGAAGCAGATAGGCGACATCGTTCTGAGCAACATAATGAGCAAACAGATCGAACGCGAGGACGGCTGGAAGGCGGTAAAGTGTCTCTTTAGCGGTAAAGTGTCTCTTTAGTAAAGTGTCATCGAGGACTTATTAAGGAAAAACACAGTGCAACAAAGCGAAACCGCATGGATGGAGACACAAGAAGGCGAGCCTACAGCATGGAAGGTTTCTAAAAATACGGTGCACCCAGACGTGGGTGAATAGAATTGGTCCTTCATGTATGTCATTCCTGGCCTTCCCGAAGTAATGCAGAAATTAGTCCCGGGAAGGGTGTCTCCCCAGAAGGGGAGGAGCGATTATTTTAGTGGCCGCACCACTCGACGTAGTAGACCACGGTCCCTGTAAGTACGAAGGCTTTTTGAACCCTTCCTCACCCATCAAAAACAAAAAAAAGCTTGAAAAGTAGCAGTAAAGCACCGTTTTTTGAAAACTTCGGTTTGTCGCTGTGGATAAAATAATGAGCACGAAAAAAGGAAAATTTCTTCTGATTTAAGAAAATTCGCGGTTAAGCACAGGAAAGAATGTTTCGCCGAAATTACAAATTTAAGTCGAGCAACGGCCAGGTTAAAACGATTGTTAAGAATTACGAAAAAACTAATTCGCATGAAAATAAAAAGCGAGCCGGCCATCCAAAGAAGCTGGCCAGATGAGACGTAAGCACCTTTTTAAGAGAAGTCGACAAAAATCCGAGACTTAGTGCTCCGAAAGTAATCCAACATATAATCGAGACATCTAGAGAAAGTGCTCACCCAAGAATTATTCAAAGATATCTTAGTAATAGTGGATATTTCAGCAGAGCACCACGTAAAAAGCCTCTGATTTGAGAAAAACCCCGTCACCTTCAGCTTGAGCACGGGCACAAGGCAAAGAAATGGATTTCTGGTCTAATGTTATATTTACTGCTGAATCGAAATATGGAGGAGAAAAAATGCGGATATGGAAATGAAAATATTGATTCCCACCGTCAAGCACGGTTAAGGTAGTGTAATGGTATGGAGAGCTTAAGCTGCATCTGGCCTTGGAGAAAGATGACCTTTATTACAGGTACTATGGAACAAATATGAGAACATATCAACTTTTGGGCCCATCAGTGGAATGTTTGAGTCTTGAGCAAGGCTGGGTTTTCCAACAAGACAATGTTCCTAAGCATACTGCTCTAATTGTCAAAGAATGGATCTTATATTACCCACCCAGCTAACTACACATAACGCCGCAGAGTCAGGATTTAAAGCCGATGCATATTTGGGAGAGAGAGAAAAGTTCGACGAAGTATAGTAAGTGACGCAAAATCAATTAAAAAAAAGTTGATAGAGGCATATAACCAAATAAGGTGGGATCAGCTTACCCAACTTGTTGGATCAATGCCACGATGCTTTCAAGCAGTGGTTGTTATCGGTGGTGGACCGGTATTCAAAAAAGACGGTTTTAAAATTAATAATTTTTTTTTCGACTAATTGAACTACGAAAACTTTTGTCGTTCCGCTTTTTTGCTGTTTTGTTTATTTTTTTTGTTATAAAGCAGGTAAAATAATAACTCCAATTTTTATAAATTTTTGAATAATATGAATTCCGAAAAAACTGCAACGAAGGTTTTTTTTAAATACCTTCTGAGAAATAAGAAAATATGCTGCTGTATGTAGACTTAAGCCCTGCACTGTATACTTCTTCTTCTTAATTGGCGCTATAACCGCTTACGCGATTTTGGCCGAGTTTAGCAAAGCGCGCCAGTCGTTTCTTTCTCGTGCTAACCTGCGCCAGTTGGACACACCAAGTGAAGCCAAGTCCTTCTCCACCTGATCTTTCCAACGCAGAGGAGGCCGCCCTCTTCCTCTGCTACCACCAGCTGGTACCGCATCGAATACTTTCAAAGCCGGAGCGTTTGTATCCATTCGGACGACATGACCCAGCCAACGTAGCCGCTGGATCTTTATTCGCTGCGCTATGTCTATGTCGTCGTAAAGCTCATACAGCTCATCGTTCCATCGTCTGCGATATTCGCCGTTGCCAACGTGCAAAGGTCCAAAAATCTTACGCAGAATCTTTCTCTCGAACACTCCAAGCGTCGCTTCATCGGATGTTGTCATCGTCCAAGCTTCTGCGCCATACGTTAGGACGGGCATGATGAGAGTCTTGTAGAGTGTTAGTTTTGTTCGTCGAGAGAGGACTTTACTGCTCAGTTGCCTACTTAGTCCAAAGTAGCACTTGTTGGCAAGAGAGATTCTACGTTGGATTTCAAGGCTGACATTGTTATCGGTGTTAATGCTGGTTCCTAAATAGACGAAGTCTTTTACAACCTCGAAATTATAACTGTCTACAGTGACGTGGGTGCCGATACGCGAGTGCGCCGACTGTTTGTTTGAAGACAGGAGGTACTTCGTTTTGTCCTCGTTCACCACCAGACCCATTCGCTTTGCCTCTTTGTCCAGTTTGGAGAAGGCAGAACTAACAGCGCGGTTGTTAAGGCCGATGATGTCAATATCATCGGCATACGCCAGCAATTGTACGCTCTTATAAAAGATTGTGCCTGAGCGATTAAGTTCTGCGGCTCGCACGATGCTCTCCAACATCAGGTTAAAGAAGTCACACGACAGGGAGTCACCCTGTCTGAAACCTCGTTTGGTATCAAACGGCTCGGAGAGGTCCTTTCCAATTCTGACGGCGCTGTTGGTGTTGAGCAACGTCATCTTACATAGCCGTATTAGTTTTGCGGGGATACCAAATTCAGACATCGCGGCATACAGGTAACTCCTTTCCGTACTGTCGAATGCTGCTTTGAAGTCGACGAAAAGATGGTGTGTGTCGATTCTCCTTTCATGGGTCTTTTCCAAGATTTGGCGTATTGAGAATATTTGGTCGATGGTAGACTTTCCAGGTCTGAAGCCACACTGATAAGGTCCAATCAGTTGGTTGACGGTGGGCTTCAGCCTTTCACACAATACGCTCGCTAGAACCTTATAGGCGATATTTAGAAGACTAATCCCGCGGTAATTGGCACAAATTGCAGGATCGCCCTTCTTATGGATTGGGCAGAGCACACTTAAATTCCAATGCATTGTATACTAGGTTATAGATAATAGTTAATGGTTAAAAGATAATAGAAAAAAGTAGTAGATATTAAATAATAGATAATTAAAAAAAGTAGTACAGGGGCTTCCAGAAATTTCAAGATTATTTATTGCAAATACTAGACACTATTTTTTTAATATATTTTCAATTTCTTAATATTTACCATCAAATATAACTCAATCGGTCTTCAATTTTAGGTCGCCGACAAGGTAAAGCACTTCTTCCGTTGCTATGCCATTAATCGTCACAAGATGACTGTGCTCACGCCATCGGTGCACGCCGAAAGCTATAGTCCTGATGACAATCGATTCGATCATCGTCCATTCTTGTATCGCGCCAACTGGAGTTGGCAATTCAAGGCCATCGACGATGAGGTGGAGAAACTGCAACCCGGCTACACGCCCACCTCAACGCATATGCGTCCGAGCAGCGATGATATGTTGTCGCACGAATGCTTGCATCCTTCCGCACATCGCTCGTCACATTTGGGTTCGAAGAACTCATCGCCATTATCGTGCTCTTCCATCGAAGGTGGTGGCGCTGGCGGCATCGGTGCTGGACCCAGCGGCAGTATGGGTACTTTGGGTAAAAAGCCCAGCGGCTATTCAAAGATTCATGTGAATGTGCTCGGCAAGATTAAGGATCGCACTGGCATACCGGTTTAGGATATGTGGTTTGAGGAATGGCGTTTGGAAGTTTGTGTCACAACGCAGCGGGTGAATAGGTAATGCAAGTGGAGGTGTGCCAGCTTATAGGCGTGACATTATATTTTTAATTATTATCCAGTTGGGTGTTTAAACAGTTTTTCAATTTCCTTAATTTCTTTCAAGAGGCAAAGACTAGGATAAGTTTTTTTTTTCTTTAAATGTCTTTAAAGATATGAAAGTTAATAGATTTGCCAATTTACAAAGTAAAGTCCAAAATAAACCAGACTGAGCTAAAATAGAAGCGACAGGAGCTTGGTTCTGATAACTTCGAGTTTATTTAATCAGAATTGTACCCTCTGGCCTCGATAAACGGTTTGACGCGATGTAAAATCTTTTCGAAAGAGTGTTTCAGGTCATTGACTAGAATGTTCTGCAGAATGTCGGTACAAGCCTTTTCGGTGGCTTCTACGGACGCAAAACGTTTTCCTGTCCGAATAGGTAGAAGTCACAGTGAGTGATTGATGGTTAAAATGCGATTTCTAGTCAAAAAATCAGTCACAAGAGTGGATCGATGAGATGGTGCACTACCATGTAATAAGCGCCAGTTTCCTCCTTCGAGGTATTCAGGGCGAATTCGACGAATGCGATGCAACAAACGCTTCAAAACGCTAAGATAGAAAATTGCATTGACGGTTTGGCTCGTTGGCACGAATTCCCTGTGGATATTTCCTTTGGAATCGTAAAAACAAATGAGCATCGACTTGATTTTTGACTTCTCCAAACGCGATTTTTTGGGTGGTGGCTCGTCTGGGGCCTTCCATTCGGCACTTTCACGCCTTTTTTAGGTTCATGTTGGAAACACCACATTTCATCACCAGTTTCAATGTTGTAAATGAAGTTCTGGTATTTTCACCCCTCTTTAATGAGGTTTTTCGAATGTTGAATTCTGAGCAATTTTTGGGTTTCTGTTAACTTGTGTGGAATGAAACGTGCACAGACCTTTCGCAAGCCCAAATGATCAATTAAAATGCGATAAATCGCTGGTTTGGAGATACTTAACTCCGATTCCAAGAGTTTCAGCGATGATTTCAGTTCATTTTTGATAAATTTACGAACAAATTCGATGAAGTTTTCGGTGCATTTTGGGCGGCCCGTATGTTCACTGTCATTTAGGTCCTTACAACTATCTCTGAAACGTGTAAGCCATTCAATAACTCTGACAAGAGATAGACAGTCGTCATCATAAACTTTTTTCATCAATTCAAATCTTTCGCTAATCGTTTTACCGATTTTAAAACAAAATTTGATATTAGCTCTTTTTTTGAAACTCATTTTTGTACCGATGACACAAACATACTGACACTTTAGACGCAATAACTTCGCTTCCACTGTACCGAATGTCACCAAGCTTTCACTAGAAGTCAGCTAGGGATGTAACTCATTAAAAAGATGAAGATGGCGCTATCAAAAGCATTTTTATGACGCCAGTCTTGTCTCTTTTGGACTTCACCTTGTAGAATATATATTTAAATTTCGTATTCTTTAATATTTTCCTCAACTGTAGGCCAAAAGATTTGCCTATTTTTTAATAATAATTTCAATATATACCTATACAAATGCGTTTACAAAAATAATGTGCCCATCTATAATAAATTTCTCTCAATTTCGTTAAATTTTAGAAAATTTCTTCTATAGCCTTCATTTAAAAAAATTCTTAAAAATCTTATAAATTATTTTAAACAGTTTGGTTTAAAACTTGGTTAGAATACTGGAATTTTCTAGTTTTTGCAAGTATAACAAAATAAATTAATTAAATAAAATTTGTTGTCTACTCTGTATGCAATTTTTAACAAGACTTGACTTAGAGATCTTCTATCGTACATATTTGCCATCACATTAGAAATTAGCATGAATTTCAATACAAATAATTTGTAGGTATATTAAAGATTTTTGAAAACAATATCCTTAATCATTGTAGTAAATAAGCATTCGAGTACATACATATACGTAAAATAAAAAATAAAAAACGAATTATTATTAGTCTCATAAATATGTTTCAAGAATAATTGACTGCTATCGCTGTAAATAAATATTCAATTTTTTGCCTCGCCATCACATTTTGTTAATTTGTAACGTTAACGATACCGAAGGAATTGTTCAAGGAATTTTCCTAAAAAAATTGTTTTTGTAAACTTTCACCAAAACAAACAAAGAAACAACAGAACTGTTAGCTTACATTGTAACATCTAAGCATTATTATTATAAAAAAACACACACACAACAACAAAAAATGTATAACTAAATAAAAGTAAAAACGCCTTTGTAACTATCAATTAGTACTTAGTCTGTAGACAAAGTTGCATACCAATAAAGTTAACTACAATAAATGCATATAAAAATATGAAAAAGTAATTGAAAACCTATTTAAATTATCACAAACCATTCACTGAAGTCCCATTTAGTTTATCATTAAGATTTTTTTTTTTTTGCCCAAAATGTTTTACTCAACTGACTTGAACTCGTTCACCGGTTAGATGAAAACTTAAACGTAAACTAAAGGTCAACGTATTGAACAAACGACCCAAGGATTCGGAAAAAAGTTAGCAGACGGTACCTCAAGGCGGTGTGCTCTCCCCTCTTCTCTTGGTGCTGGCAATAAATGTCTTGCTAAAGGGACTGGAGGAGAGTGGAGCCCACATCGTAGCCTATGCAGATGATGTTGCTATTGCAGTAAGAGGAAAATTCCCCAATACGAGTACGCTATGTGAAATTACGGAAGGACTATTCAATTCGGTTGGAAAGTGGTCGAGAGCAGACGGGCTAAACGCCAACCAATGTATCAATGCGTCGTCCTCGTGATTGTGTCATATCCGATATGCTCCGTCATCTCGCCGGAAGGGGCCATATATTTTTCACAGTATCTTTTTTCAGTATTTAGTCGATATCTGTTGTTTTAAGTCAGTCAGAGGCCCAAAAAAATGATGATTTTCAATACAGTAGGTTCTGTTTTTATGCGATAGATACGTTCCGCAAGAAACAGCATAAAAAAAACAGCATTAAAAAAGCTACTAGTTCTATAGTAAAACTATAGATACGTTTCAAATGCTAAAACCGCATAAATCTGAAATAATCGCATAAAAAAGGGCACTAGTCCCATATTATTACTATAGATACGTTCCATAGACCGCATGAATCTGAAATAATTAAATAAAATCGCATAAACAAAATATTGTATCTTTGAAAATTATATCTTTATATATCTTCCATACTTGTAGGGTTAACATTTCTGATGTAATCTGTGATGAGTTTTTGCTTAGCTGGTTTAGAATCTTGTTTATATGTACAATTCCCGATAGGTCGACATGCATTTTGTAATTAAAAAAAAACCCGCACTATTTCAAAACCGCATAAAAAAAGCCGCATAAAAACAGAACCTACTGTAATCTTTTTTTTTTTGCTAGTCAATTGCTTTACTTTATAAAAATAAAAACATATCATTAATACATAATGTCCTATGGATCTACACGGCTATGATAACACCTATTATCACTTATGCATCAGTCGTCTGGATGAGTAGACTCTCTCTCGTGGGAACCAGGAGGACCTTATCGAGACTATAACGCACTGTGGCCATCTGTTGCACCGGCGCTTTTCCTACGGCTTCAGGCCCTGCATTAGATGCTCTGATTGGTCTACCCCCACTTAATGCAAACAATAGGAACTGGTACAGCCCCTGTCGGGCATTGGAAAACAGGACTTCGATCCAACGATTCTCTCTATATCCCTTGACTCCATGCCATCAAGAGTCGTACTTGAAAAGAGATACAGTGTAGTGCTACCAGAGGCTCAGTTGTGATCAAACTCTGAAAATGAGGACGGCAAACACTGTTTTCGCATTTTCACGGATGCCTCCAGGACCAATCACGGCTCCGGCTCTGGGGTCTACGTGAAATCCAGCAGGACAAAACTGCACTTTGCTCATGGAATGCATGCATCTGTGTTTCCAGCGGAGATGTATGCTGTTCAAGAAGCGATGAACTTTGTTGTGGAAAGCAGATGGGGAGGCAGATCTATATGTGTCTGCAGCGACAGTCAAGCTGCGCTCATGGCCTTAGATAGCCCTCCAACCACATCAGGGGTAGTCGAATCCTGTAAATCCAGACTGAACTATGTCGGTAGGCATAATAGCCTGATTCTAACATGGGTCCCGGGACACGTGGGTATCGTGGGTAACGAGACTTCTGACTCCTTAGCTAGGATGGGTTCTGAGGCCAACTTCTTTGGCCCAGAGCCCGTTTTGCCACTCCCTTCTGCAGCCATCAAAGCCACGGTTAGCAAATGGCTACTATAACCTACAACCTACAAGCGAGATTGTCCCTCCTGTCATTAAGCAGAAGGGAGTGCAGACAGCTGGTTGGACTGATGACGGGCCACTTTCTGTGGGCGAAGCACATGGAAAAGGTAGGCATCTCAAACAGTGCACTCTGCCCAGCTTGCGAAGAGGAGGATGAGACGGCGGACCACTTCCTATGCGTCTGCCCCGCCTTCGCTCGAATCAGGCTTGAGGTTTTTGGCCCTGATGTGTTAAGAACCGACCACCTTGGCTCCCTGCCATCACAAGATCTACTAAAAATTCTTCGGAGATCGGGCAGATTTAAAGAAAATTAAAAGGGAATCGAAGTGTAGTGCAATGGACTTAATTAATGTCTGAGTGCTGCACTTGCTAGTTGTCCCGACAAAAACAAAAAAAAAAATACATCATGAATCATCACAAGTCCTTGAAGATTCATCTAAAATCAATCGAACAAGAGGAATAAGTCTTATAAATAGATAATTTTGTGGCTGCTCGAAGCTATTTTTCTAAATTAACAATATGATGGCCTCAGGAAATATTTTTCAAATTTTCGAAAAAAGACCGACAATTAATTGTTTAAAAAAAATCGAAATTTAAAAAAAAAATCCTTCGATCAGACACGAGTTTTTAAGTTTTTCAAAAGCAGTATACATTTTATTGAAGCGGTTTTAAGTTACAGTGACCACCAGATCAAAAAACATAGTTTTGAGGAAAACGCATTTAAAATTTTGCTATCTGCCCCGGAACGCCCGTGCGCCCTTTGTTAATTTTTGAATAACTCGAAAATATTTTTCGGATTCACTTGAAATATTCACACAATATTTTTAAAATATTATACTTTAAGAAAATGTAAACAAAAATCGAATTTTTAGAAAATTTTGACTACCCCTAACCACTTAAAGAAAAGAACAAGAAAGACTGGAGCAGTTTGAGAAATTGTAACTTTAGTTTTATTTAATAAATAACTATTTCTTAGTATCAGGGCAGCTAATACCCGTATTTGCTGTCCAATAAACGAATCAGCATTAATTGCGCCTCTATCTCCGTTTAACACTGCCGTCTGTCAAGTCAATAACTAGTTTTTTTTTTTTCGAACTTCTGGTTTGAGTGTCAAAGAACCCCTTTTTTTGTTGTTGCCTTCCTTGCTTGTCTACATTCCCACTGAAATTTTTTAAACTCCAACACGTAATGCATGTGCGAAGGGGTTCAATAAGTACCCGTGTTAGAAATGAAGACACCAGTTTTTGAAAAAAAACTTCATTTTTCAACATAGTCCGTTATTAGAAAGATACACTTCTCCCAAAGCGCCGGCCATTTTTTTTAACCCCTCCAAAAAATAGGATTTGTCGAACTCTCCAGAATACGCCTCTATGAGCAATCGCGGCACCCAAGGGGCTGACAATTTTTTCATCAGTAACTTATCATGTAAAATATTAATTGCCGTTCCGGTCGACCAGCTTATGGCCTTTGTTACTTCGCGTACTTCCGTTCATCGATCAGCGAGAATCATGTCGTGGACTTTTTGAATGATTTCCTCGGTAACCACGCCAGCCGGTCGTCCTGGTCACGGCTCATTAAAAACGGATGCTCACTAATGTTTAAATTCGTTGAACCAATATCTAACTGCGGTCATAGATGGCGAAGCGTCCCCATAGACAGCATCTGAAGTTTGCTTTTATCTCCTCGCATTTTTTCCCATCCAAAAACAAAAAGCGAATTACCGAACGATTCTGCTCTTTTTTATCTTAGCCAATATCACAAAACACGTCTTACTCGAATAGCTGCTAAATCCAAACGAACCTATTAATCACTCTGAAATTTGTAATTCGTTTGATAGATGGCAGCACACGATGCTAATACCAACTTCCCTCAGGAACGCCGTCTGTTATCAAATACAGGTACTTGTTGAACCGCACTCGTAAATCCAGTTGTTGCTCTATCGAAGTCACCTTCTATGAATTCGTCTCAACGTTTCACAAATACATACTTTGTTATGAATTAAGATTGTATGATCATTTTTTTAACTTTATATTTGTAATTCGTCTTAATATGATTTTATTTTTAAAAATTACACTATTAAAATGTTTACTTATTCTTGAACTAAACAGAAGCAACATCAAATAAAATGTATGGAGTATTGCTATTTAAAAACAACAAACCTAATTGAAGACTTTTCGTTTTGTTCGTAGAGCTCGAATTGGTCGTTTTGCAACTGTAAATTTTCACTCATTTTCAAATATCAGTTGATGACTAGAGTATCTGCTGAGTAGTTTGACTTTTCGCTGCAGTATATAAATTCTCTCTGCATGAATGTAAAAAAACGAAATTTTGTGCATCCACGCGAAAGCAATTCAAGACTCTAGCAATGAGAAGGTAACGGGCCGTTGATGCATTTGTTTTTGTATTTGTATTAAGTCGTGATAATTTTTAACCAATAAAGACGGGTCAGTTCGCTTTCTCAGTAGCTGCAAATGCATTGGGTATCGCACCTTTGACGCTTATGATTTCAGTCAACATTTTTGGTGTTTGCCATGCATTGCCAGTTAGTTATAAGTGGATGTATGTATGTACTGTAGTATTAAAAATTGAACAGACAGTGATTCTAGAATGCACTCTTCGAATTTTGCGCTCAAAAAAAGACTTAAAAGTTCGTAAGTTCAACAACATCAAGACGGACGCCGATCGCCAAACACCCGAAAGAGGTGTACACGCCAATTATATATATGTATATACATATATATAACATAATACATATATAATGCTGGAGCAGAACTTAATTGCACACGAAGCAAAAGCCCGCCCCGTCGATTTATACATTTTTAACTGGTTATTCAGTTTTAAAAAAGAACCGGTTACTAATATCGAAAGACCATTTTAGTCCACAATGCACTGGTAACAAAAAACGCAAATAAAGAGCTTTGCATAACGAGATTTTATTTTGTCTACTGATTTGTTCCATTTCATCATCGCTGTCAGAGGAAGAACATTCTATCAGCAATTGTACTGTTAAGGCAATCACAGCTTTCTTCATATTTTATTTACCAAATTAGTTAATAACCAAGAACTACATAGAAGCTTAAAACACAAAAGATACCTTTAATGCTTTCGATTTGTATTTCGGAAACTGCATCAACGGAGCCGGGAGGCTGTGGTTATGAAGGTTGAGGATTAAGTTCATAGCGTAAAAGTCCGGGACATTTGCGATGTTTATGGAGAAGGTGTCATAGGCGACTCTATAGCACGGAAATGGTTTGCAAAGTTCAAAAATGGCGACTTTGACATCTATGGCACGCTCCGCAGCGGAAGGCCTTCTGAATTCGATGGAGAACGTTTCAAATCACTTTTGAAGGAGAACGGTCTAGAAGCCAGTCGTGAATTTGCGGATAAAATTAACTTTGATCATAACACGATTCTCAATCACCTTCATTGGGAGCCTGGATGCCTCACAAGCTCAACGAAAAAAAAACAAAGCATTCGCTTTCAAATTGCTTCTCAACTTATGATCGCGTGTTGTCCAATGGCGCTTTTTGCACCGAATCGCCACGGGAAATGAGAAATGGTGCCTATACATCAATATGAAGCAAAGAATTGAGTGGGTGCCGGGAGTCAAGCCGTATCCTCATCCAAAGAAGGTCATAATATGTGTTTGGTGTCAATGCGAAATGCTCAAAAAGAATTCCAAGTTAACAACGAACTTTACATTGCCCAGCTACACCACGAGAATGAGGCTATTCGACTGAAAACTCCTCATCAACTCATCCTCGACAACGGCAGGCCCCATGTAGCACAAGTCGTCAATACCGCACTCCCAGAGCTCAAATGGAACGGCCTTCAGTATCCGCCGTATTCTCCGGGCCTTGTACCGACCGATTACCATCTTTTCCGCTCCCTGTCAAACCATGGCTATGTTCAGAAACGCATTATAATGCGCAGTACTTGCAGCGCTGGCAGCACTGGCAGCACTGTCAATGTGACAATTCATGCAACTGATAGATTTGTTGAAAAATTGCAAATAGATTTGTTGCATTTATGAACGCGCTGTGCAGTAAAATGGAATTGTTACTAAGTTTGGTCATGGACGATGCATGTGAGGAAAAAACCGATTGTCTTTTATTAAATTTAAGAGAAAAAACCCGTGTAAAGCTTAAAAGAAGGACATATATTGTCAAAAGTTTAATATCAAAACGGAAAATACCCAAAAATAAGTCTTTTTTTGAAACAATAAAATCGTTTCCCGAGGATATATTTTATTCTCATGCGATGTTTCTATCTATTTTTAAATCTTCATTAACTTTTTTTACTTCATCTACGACCTTAGCCCAAAACACGCTCTTTTTCCTCCTTCCCGACGTGAACTCGTTCTCCATGCTCAGTCGGACTCTGAACAGTAATTTTATCTCCGATGTACTAAAGTAATCACTAAAACCAAGAAAAGTATAATAAAATAAAGTTTAAATATCGTATTTTTCATCAATTTTTGTATTAAAAGCTAAAATAAATAATTAAATACCCACTTTTCATCAGACATTGTACTAGCGTATTTATTGGCAGTGTGAAAATTTTGCTGCAAATAATGCACGACTTTTGATACAAAAATGACGTTTAAGAACGCGTTGCATTTGCAGTACTGCCATATTTGCATTTTTGAACGCACTGCTCACTCTGAAATGGTATGTTGCGCATTATAAAGCATTGTTGCGCATACCCTCTCTTATTGATATAATTATTGTTTTTTGTGTAAATACAAGTCTTCGGTGAAAACGTTACGATCTTGTTCCCCAACTAATACATACCTCTATATCATTGGTCGATTCCTATAAATAATATACTAAAAAAAGGCTTACTTATATTCTCCATTTTAATTATCTTTTTCCCCAATATAGAACTCTGGCTCAATTCGTAAGTTTGAGTTCGTTTTTATTTTTTACTTGCCATCAGCTGTTTTTTCACATGCTAATTCTTACAAACAAAAATGTATCCAATAAAAGCTTGCAAGTTCCCCAGAACACCAAAACTCGATAGTTTGTAAAAATTGTTACAAGTTATTTGCTTCATGAACAAAATTGGGCTAGGAAATGCACCACCCAAACACCAATCGGAACTATAATCAGTTTATATCCCAATTATTAACACCAATCGGAACTTTAATCAGTTTAGATTCCTGTTGTAGACTAACGAAAATCTAACTTTCGAACTAATAAAATCGTTACCGGTGGCAGCACCCAATCGTATGTCAAGTGTCGGTCATTTACGTACTATAGAAATTCGTATCCCAAGGGCAGCCGATTAATTTGAAGTCAAAACGACAATTACAAAACTAGGTTCAATTTTTGGACAAAGAACTGACGAAACTTACCATTTGCAAAAGTAGAAAATTGCATTCCTAAATTAAAAGAGAATACCCGTTTGTTTTAAATAAGTTTTCATTTATTTTTGGATAACCTTTACATGATATTTGTTTTAGATGTTTGCTCAAAGCTCTCAGATTTTTACTTAGTATGCAAAAACAAGGGTGTGTGTGTCTGTGTTTGAGTTCATTTTAACTAATTTTTGTTTGCTTATTTCAATAAATTGCGTTTAGATTCTCTTCTAAATGTACATATTTTCGCTTTTCAACTTAAATACAAAAACAAAAATGCAATGTCTGCAATTGTCATTAGCAAATGAAGTAAACAATTCCAATTTAAGGCTAGGTAGAATTTTTTTTGTAAACTACATATAAAATAATTAAACTTAAAAAGGTTCGAGGAGAGTGACTGCTATTCGTTAAAAAATAAAGCTAAATGTTATCAACAGATGACGAAGACGAGAATGACTGAGTAAAGAATAAACTATGAGCTAGCGTACGAGGTGAGTTAGCGTAAATGTGGAATGGTGGGTGTTTTGTGGGCAGGCAGTTGCTGCCGCATTACGACTAAACATGATCGATAACGATTGATTTAAATTAAACGACTAAACGAAAATGTAGCCTAATATATATGTATGTATGTAAACGCGTGTTTGTGTCACTTATGCTAAAACCTTCACCGTTGATTGCACAATAAACCCGATTATTTAAAAATGTAAATCATTTGCGTAACTGCGCGCGATGGACTGAGATGCAAGGCAACAATTGGTGGAGACGAAAGTCGACAAGGGACTTGTGTGATATTAAATATTATATTATTAAAAAAAATGTATAAGAAAAACAAATATAAGAAAGAAAAAAAAAACAAATAAATAAAAATAGTATATGTTAAATATTTATTAATTATTATTTTTAATAAATATTATATTACAAAAAAAAAAAATTAATAATTAATAAAAGAAAAAATGCATAACAAAAAGACAAAAACAAAAAAAAAAATTGAGAGAAAAGGAAAACCAAGAGAAAAAAAAAAACAAAAGAAAAAAATTAAAAAAAACCGAGAGAAAATAAAAAAACCAAAAGAAAAAAAAATAAAAAAAAACCAAAAGAAAAAAAAATAAAAAAAAACCAAAAGAAAAAAAAATTAATAAACAAAACCGGAAGAGAAAAAATAAAAAAATCACAAGAAAAAAATAAAAAAAATCACAAGAAAAAAATAAAAAAAATCACAAGAAAAAAATAAAAAAAACCAAAAGAAAAAATTAACTGTCAAAAAAATAAAAAGCAAAAAACATAAGACAAAAGAAATAAAACAATAAACAATAAAATACAAAAAAAGTAAAAGAAAGACAAAGAAATAAAAAAGAGCAGACAGAAGAGAAAAAAATTAAAAGAAAACAAACTAAAATAAAAAAAAACCAAAAGAAAAAAATAAGAGACAAAAACAAAAAACAAGACAATAAAAAGTAAAAGACAAAGAAAGAAGAGAAAAAAGAAAAACATAAAGTAAATAAAAGAAAATAAATAAATAAAAAATAAATAAAAGAAAAATCAACCCAAAAGGAAAAAAAAAAAAAAAAAAAAAAAAAAAAAAAAAAAAAAAACAAGAAAAAAACCAAAAGAAAATAAATATAAAAAAAAAAAAAAAAAAAAGAAAAAAAAAAATAAAAAAGAAAAAAAAAAAGAAAAAACCAAAAGAAAAAAAAAATAAAAAACCAAAAGAAAAAATAAGATACAAAAAAAAAAGAATAAAAAAAGACAAAAAAAAGTAAAAGTGAGAAAAAAGAAACAAAAAAGAAGACAAAAAATAAATAAATAAAATCAAAAATAATAACAAAAATTTGTAAAAGAATTAAAAAAAAAAAACCAAACTAGCTCTGCTTAATTGCAGTTGTTTGTTTTCCTTGCTCGCTCTTCCAGTCCATCAACTTGCCTTGTTTTAGCGTACTCTTCCTAGCGGAGTCGCACTTTGCTGCTCATAAACAAATTTCTACTGAATAAAATAGCAAATATTTGACTCAACTTATTTACGTGTAGCAAATATAAAGCCTTTATTTTTTTATATTCGTTATTTTATTGGTGTATACTTGTGTGTGCGTATGTGTTTACTTAAAACTGCGTTGTGATAATATTAGTTGCTTTCGAACTTAGAATTAACGCATTACTAGAAAAAATAAACAAAAGCAAAATGAAAAAAAAAAAAAAAATGTTCTACGAAAATAATTACACTAACATATGTTTTAATGATAATTAAACCAAAGAGATTCAAATCAGTACGAATTGGTGGTTTTTTCACTTGTTTTCATTTACTTTCTCTCAAAGCTCTCGATCCTTAAACTACGATTAAACTTTATTTAAAATACATCTATTTATAAATTAAAGCTTAGCTTAACACAATTGCAAAGTTTTTTTTCAATTGCCTCATTTATGAGCAGCAAAAGCAGTGAGCCTAATATGTTTTTTTTAGTCTTCATTTCGACAAAAACGAAACGCTTACAAACTAAGTGAGTGAGTTCATTCGATAAACTTCCAATTATAGATACAATGAAATCAAGTGCGTTTTCCAACTTAATTAATGTTTAATATTTAATATTTACGCCTCTTTACACTTGTTGCTATTTAATTTAATTTTATTAATTCATTTATTTCCAATAAACTAACTTCAGAAAATATTATATAAAATAAACTATGAAATTCCTTTATAACTAAATCATTAATTTTAGAAGGTATGTGATATGGATTAAATAAAAATGTACATGATTCTTTTAAAAGGCAAAGTAAAACAAAAACAAAACTATTTAGATGTAATTAAAAACAAAGCTACTTCAAATAAAGATGTATAATGGTTTGTGTTCAGCCACAAAATAAGAAAAAAATAAAAATAAAAACCTATATAACTTATTACAAAAGTTACGCGAAATGAGATTTTAATTAAACTGATTTTTAACTTAACTTAACTCTTTGATTAGAAGCACAATTTTGTTTTACATTCATAAATGTACAGTGAACTCTTATTCCAGCCTTATTTTCCAACTGCTCAATTTCATATCTATTTCTTCTCGCACAAACTTTACATTATAAAAATTCTGTTATGTTACAAATATAAGAATAATGAGAATTAGTTCCGCAGTGTTATCAACTTAAAATCGACTTAAATTCTCTAAGAAAAAAATGTACAATACACGTATATCAATTTAATCATTTTACCTAGCTTTAAATGTCTAAAAGAATATACTCCCAAGTTTCTTTTTTTACATGTTTACATTGCGTGTCTGCGTGTGGTTTACGGTTGGCTTGAAAAGGATATAATATTTAACATATAGCCAAGCATTAAAAATATACGCCCATCAAAAAGTAGTAAAATAAAGCGCAGCAGCTGTCGCAGTATAAACATTTCATGGAGCAAAATTAATAATAAAAAAAAAAAGAAAAATTCCCAGTACAAAATGTGGCCAAATACAGGCAATGAATGAACTTAACTGAACTTTCAATAATTGTAGAAGTAAACATAAGCAAATCATATAATCTCCTTTAGGCAGTTTTTAGAAAACTCAAATATGTCAATTGAACTAACTACGCTATAAATATATAAGAAAGGCATGTTTTCGCAGCAGTTCGATCAGTTCATTTCCATCTATTTTGGGTGACTGAAAATTGGTGTGTGTATTATTTACAACGTGGTACTATTGGCCACTATACGTTTTTAATTATGCACCGGCATTGGCAGTTGTCCTAGCAAATTGTTGGCGAATTGTGAGTTCGTAAATTTGAAATGACGCTTATCATAAAATTTCAACAATGCAGGTGAGTATGGATGATTTTCTTTCAAGTGTATATAATGAACCTCGGGTTCGCAAGTCGTATGCCCACATTCCTCACAAACGTACATCTGTAAATAAGACAACAAACAAAAAAAAACATTATTTAGTGCGCATATAAAATGAAAAGTTTCACATTTAATATTTTACCTTAGCGCGCCGTTCCTTATACGCATACTGATGCTGCACACTGTGCACTTTGAGGCAGTGCGACTCTAGTGAACAGCGCTGCGTGAAGCTCTTTTCGCACAAATTGCACTTGTACGGTCGCACGCCGGTGTGTGTGCGCGTGTGGCGTTTCAAATCGAAGGTGTCGTTGAATCCTTTGCCACAAAATGTGCACAAGTAGCGCTTAATCTCCGAGTGACACTTCATGTGCCGATTCAGAAGGCGTTGTAACGAGAACGCTTTCAGACAAACGCGACACACAAACTTGGTGCCATCAGGCGCACAGCTCCCGCTTTCCGAACCGTCAGTACTAACATTGCCACTCTTCTTCAGATCATCAACACAATCAATGCTGCGTATACGATGGTGGCCCGTATGTGTGTTTTCCACAGCAAGTGGATTTTTGATGCCATGACCGCCATTTACAAATTCCAGTTGCACTTCTGGCGGCAGACCCAACTATAAAATAATAATTAAAATAAAAAAAATTGAAAAAAACCTTCAAAGTTAGGAAATAAAGTAGAAAACTCAGCATAGATAGTCACAAAACAAGTTCGTTCGGCGCACAATACAATTAGACGGATAGAAAATAAACATTAAATAATACTGAACGGCTTTAAGCCTACGTTGGGCTACCGGGTCTGGCCAGACTGGCTTTTTCAACTTTGGACGTGAATTGAATATATTTCTAATATAGCTAACGACTTGAACTGTCAGATAGCTTCCTAAAATTTAATTTTCTACCGATTTATGGATATCTTTTAAAAAGAATAAAAAAAAAAAAAAAAAGGCCAGAACCGGGCGCCCAACCGAAGGTTTTAAAAAAGGTGTCCAACGGAGGGTTAAATTAGCTATGTACAATTTCTTTAAGGACAAACATTATTTACATGCAGCAGCTATTTACATTTTATTATGTCGGTGCAAAGAATTAAATACACTTTTTACTAAACTTGAGTATATGTAATCCTTCTCCTACTACGTAGCATTCAAACAAAACGAAAACAATCAAACGATAAAACAATGCGTTATGTTGATTCTGCTTTTGCCTTGATTTTAATGCTTACCCTCTGCTGTAACATTTTGCTTTCGTGTAGCATGGCGACAGTGGGCGATGGTGGCAGTATGCCGGCGGCGGTTGCTGCCGCTGCGACAACACTGCTCAGCGGATCTCTCGCCACCATCGACGCAGACCCACTAGAGGAACTTGTACTCAATTTTCTAGAACCCGTATCGCAAGAACTTGCATTGAAACTGCCGGTCGAATGAGTGGGACTTACGCTTTGTATCAGGGGCTTGGTGTCCAGCATGGCAGTGCTGGCATCTAGCAAACCGGAAGTCGAGGCGCCCGACGAGTTACTCGCTGCCGACGACATGCCATGATGCGCAGAAAGATGTGCTGCATTCGGTGACGGCAGCGACAGATTACTGTTATCGCTACTGTGGTGATGATGATGCTGCATATGATGTGGCGGCGCAATGTGATGCTGCTGCTGCTGGTGATGATGTTGCGCTGAACCATATGGATGGTTATGTTGTTGGTATGCATGTTGCTGTGGTTGTTGTGTCAACAACATTGGACCGCCATGCTGCATCATGGAACTCGACTGATGCTGCTGCTGGTGTTGTTGATAAGGATGTTGTTGGGCATGATGCTGATGCTGCTGTTGTTGTTGCTGCAGCTGCATCAAATCACGTGTGGCATGTTGATACGATGGTGGTGGCTGTTGCTGCTGCTGATTTACGCTATGCTGTTCGTTATTCATGTGTTGCTGATTGTTGTTCACATGTTGTTGGTGCTCAAATGGATATGGTTGCATGTTGGCATTTTGGTTACTGCCGATGTGATTGCGTGAAATGTTGTTTGTTATTTGCTGAATGAGACTCTCGTGAAATGTGTCAAGCTGGTTGGGGTTGTTGCCGTCCACCGGTGTTATGGACACGGAATCAGGAGTGAGCGAAGGCGTAGACACCAGCTCGAAGTCTTGCCGAGGGCTTGTGGAGTTATCGTCATCCACACATTCCCGTTGCAAGAATGAGCTAAGGTCGACTGCATCGGAGAGCTGTTCCAACAAATGATCTGTTTGTGAGCTGAGCATAAGTGTGGCTGTGAATTGTAAGGGATCCACTGATCCGTTGGGGCCTTGCGAATTGGCAAGGTCCGACATAATTGCATCCTCATAAGCGGCAGCATTGAAATTTCCCGAATTGCCCATTGTGGCTTGGATTATGTTTTGCGCAAAAGCACCAATGTCAATCTTGGCCTCATCATACTCAATATCTGGCTCGTCCTTCAATATAATGCCGTACGCTGATGGATTGTTACCGTAATGTGGATGTCCATGATGGTGTTGATGATGATGATGATGTTGAACAGAAGAAGAAGCAGAGTTATTATATTTGTTATTATGCGCATGCGCAGAATAATTTGTGTTACCCTGGCCATTGACAAATGTACCTTCCAAACTACCACTACCACTATCATTTACACCGCTACCTACACCGCTGACACCATTTCCGTTCGTCGATACGCAGTCTATATAGTTGTTGTTTGACTGTTGTTGACCACCAGTATTTCCACCTGCTGCAGACATTAAATATGCAGCTGCGGCTGCATTTTGAATAAGGAAATTTGAGTTTCCGTTAAAATTTGCTGTTGAAGATGACGAATTCATTGCATTTCCACTCTTCAAGCTTTCGTAAAAAGGAGGAAGAGCACCCGAAGGTGGCGAATTTGGACCGTAATTGCTACGACCGTCACGGCCGCCACCCATGCCACCACCAGCACCGCCGCTGCCACCCAGTGCACCACCAAAGCCCGTAGGTGAACCAGCACCTCCACTGGGACTTTGATTAGTACCGTTACCCGAACCGTTCCCGCCGAATCCACTAGAGCCTTGAAAACCTTGCCCGGCACCTGTTGATGATGTGCGTCCGTGTCCGGCTGCGGCAGCCAAAATTCCTGGTAAACTACGTACAAGACGTGGGTTGAGCCGCGCTTGTGCAAGTACGGCACGCGCTGCTAATATTGCGCTTCGTCGACGGGCTTCGCGTAACTTACGTTCGCGATCTAAACGTTTGGCATTCAAAGAATCACTTTGCTCTTCGTCGCTATCGAATGAAGCAGAACGTCGTTTTGGTACGTGATAATCAATGGGCTCTTGTTGTTCGGGTCCGAGGTGCTCAAGTGAACAAGGTGGTAGTAGAACTTCGTGCTGGTTTTGACGTTGAGGTGGTGTAGGTGCTGGTTTGGGTGTACGTTGTATAACACTGCAACGTACTGCTGGTTCTGGAGGAGGAGGTGGACTGGGGCGTTTCTCCAAAGGGGGTGGAGTGCTACGCAAACGCAGTGAGAGTGGTTTATCTTCTGGCACCAATGGTTTCTCGTCAACAATAAGTTTAGAACCGTCTGAATCCGAGTCCGAATCACTGGAGCTATCTTCAGTAGGTGTGGTTGTATTACGACGACTTACCACTTCTACCGGATATTCTTTGCGTTGCGCTTGTGTTAATACAATACCGCCGCTATAAGGCTTATTGCCACCTAAAATCGATGAGTAGAAACGCGGTTTGTCAGTTTTTGCAACTAATTCGACACCGACTTCTACTGGCTCAATGACCTTGGGGTCCTTAACTTTTAGTGTTTTTGGTGGTTGTGTGAAGGAATCGGCCTGCGAATCCTCTTTGCAGTCTTCTGTTTCTTTTACAATCCTCTCTTGAATTGGTGCACTGCACGGCGAGAGAGTTTTGCACGGAGGCGTTTGTGGTTGGGGAGGTATAATCGATGTGGGTGATAGTGGTAGTGAAGCAGTTTCGGTGGTTGAAGCCTCCGCTGCTAAAGTGGGGACACCTGTTGATGCGTGATCGTTTTGTGTGATGGCAGATCCCCCGACTGGAAATAAATAAATAAAGAAAAAAAAGCGTATTAATAAATAGCCCTAATTCACAATATGTAATTACTTTCTTTAAAATGTTTGAAGTGTTAACTGTACAGGAATTCCTAGAATTAACGGAAGCAATGTTATTGGATTTTCCTAGAGTTAACGGTAAGGTTAAAATTTAAGAAAACACCCTATGTAAAGTTTTTTTTACAAATTCGACACGACTTTTAAACGACCTTCCGCACTTAATAACGGTTTAAGACCAATTAATTTACAATAAATTTTGGAATTTAGCAAAACTTTCAGATAACTGCGTAGAAAACGAACTGGAATTTCAAATAACTGTTTCCATGTCTAGACAGCAGGGAATTGTTGCCATATAACTGTTTAATTGTCAACGCAAATTAGACAATTTGACTTGCCAGATGCGTGAAAAGGAAATAAATTGTTAACAATATTGAGGAGTCTGTGAGGTTTTAGTACCATTTCAAACTTTACACAAATTTTCTAACCATACAGAGCTGGTTCGTTTATATTTATACGAGAAGCATAAACAAAACAATGTAAATAATTATACTTTTTATAATAAAAAAGGAAACATGACATCTCGTCGGGCAAACCGTTTCGAATAACAGTTAGCTTCAAGCAAAAACGTTTAAACATTTTATTAAATTCACTGTTAACACATCGCTATATATTCAAGCGTGTCTCACATGAAACTCCTTTGCGTCGCGAAAATTTTGAGTATACAAAAGTAGGTGAGCGAGTAATATAGGGAGAACATCTTTCTGAATTCGTCATTTCATTACTTTTTGTTAGAACACAAAACATAACACTTAGTGACATTGTGACATCAATATTGTAGAATTAAACACCATGGAAATCACTTTTGAAGCATTTGAATTTATTGGAAATGTTAAAGCATTAAAATTTGTGCAACTGATCAATGACGGCAAGATGAAATCACGTTGTCACTGATTGGTAAACAAACGGATTCGAAAACGGCACCCAGAAACTGAACTGTATAGATTTACGTGTATAGTGCACATTTTAAATTGGACTGTATAAGATTACTATAACTGAACAATTTCCGTATGAATGAATTGTAGTAGATGAAGTTGGGAAGCAGCTGTGCTGGAGAAAGCTCAAGCATTTAAAGCTTTGCTACAGTGTTGCCGACTCCAATTGTGTATATGATACTTTTAATGTTTTCCCCGTAAGCAAATTATAACGGAAACTTTATCTCGGGTTTACGCAGGACAATGCGCTGAATTTAATTGAAAATAGTATTATTATTGTCAAGAAGAAAAAGTGTGCCAGACACAAATGTCAAAATCTGTGAACAAAAATTTACTCTACTGATACTACCATATTTGAGCACATTCAACGCTGATACTGAGTAGGTATGGGAGATCAAAGTAACTGTGTTTTTTACGCACATATGCAGGTGCGTTTAAAACAACAACAAGAAAAGAAAAGAAAAACGCTTATCGACAATTCTATCTATAATCCGTAAAATTATTTGGCATTACTGTTCAGAAAATATAAAATCAATATTTATTGAAGTAAAGTACGAATAAAAAATGCAAGCGGTAAGAAAAATTTTTAATTTCAGAATTCTCAATTTTTTCAAAATTTTGAAAGTGTCTTACACGATATCAATGTACGTTTGATTCTCAGTAGTCCTTTCGCTTCGTGTATGCGGTCGATAAAGCAGATTGGAGAAAGTCGGTAAGAGCTGCATAGCTACATTTCTAATGCTCGAAATAGAAGTGCGGCGGAAAGCGGGTAACAGGTTGACGGGTGGTGAGCAGCCGGTCTACTCCCGCTGGAAAATTCGGTCGGTTAAACACTATTGCGACGGGATGGTTTTCAGCTGACATTTTGTGGTTACAATAAAATTAATTTTGTAGAGAAATTTTTCACAAGAAAGAAGTAACTGGCGCGATTTGTTAACCTTCCTATACCCGCGCGTTGGTCTGTGAGACCGAGAAAAGGATTTTACGTAAATTTTTGTTTTTCCAGAATCTCTACAAAGTTGAATTTACTGCTAGCTTCCGGTTTTCTTGCAAGCTCTATATTAGTGTTGATTTGGCGTTTGCACTAGACTGGCGTGTTGGTGAATTTTATAAAAATTGGTCTGTGAGACCGACGCGGGTATATGTGTAATTTTTTGTGAAGTTAAAGTAGTTATTTTGTTTTTTGTTTCTTTCTTATTTTTTTACGTTTTACTATTTTGCAGGTACTTTTTAATATTATAATGAATGAAGAACAAATCAGACTACTTTTGGAGGAAAAAAATTCGACTTCTGATTATGAGGATGAAAATGACAGCGACGTTGAAGACTTTGTTGCAGGAGATGTAGAAAGTTATGATACCCAGCAAGCAGATGATGAAGAAATCGACGAGGAGTTAAATGAGATAGATGATAGAGAATTTTATCTTGGTAAAGATGGACACACTAGGTGGAATAATGATGCTCCGTCAAATCGTGTAAGACGTCTCGCTAGGAATATAGTCACTCAACTGCCAGGGCCTAGAAAAGAAACAAAAAGCTTGAAGGACATAGGCGAGCTTTGGAGATTATTTTTTACTGAAGTTGTTATAAATCGCATTGTAAAGTATACTAATGAACATATTGATCTCATAAAACCTAATTTTTCAAGAGAAAGCGACTGACCTATACAGATAACATAGAAATCGAAGCCCTTTTAGGCCTTTTAATCTTTGCTGGAGTTAGGAGAAATAGTCGGTTAAATGCTAAAGATTTATCTCCTTTCCGGAGATATTTCGATTAACTATGAGCTGGAAAAGATTTTATTTATTAATGCGTTGTCTAAGATTTGACAATAAATTCACGTGAGCTGAAAGGACTGCCGTAGATAAACTAGCTCCAATAAGGGAATTATTTGAAGAAGTTGTAGCCGCGTTTCAAAAATACTACAGTGTGTCCCAGTTTAGTTTGATGTTTTTATTGCAAATAAATATTTTTTAAGCTAGAAAAGGCATTTTTTGTATTTTTTTTTTTGAAGAGGTAAAAGCGTAGGTTTTCTTTTTAATGCAGATTTTTACATGAATTGCGATATGCCATGATTTTTTATTTCAAGACTAAAAACTAATATAATTTATAATTTATGTATTGTCCAAGAAGTGTTTTTAAGTTATTATAGCTTATTTTTATTTATGTGAATAAAAAAAAAAAGTTATTGTTTTGTTTTTGTAGTACTTAAGAAAAAATTATCGATTTTGATGGCGTTTTTCTTAATCACTTAAAATCAATAAAATAAGTGAATACAAATTTAATGCGTAGTTTTATTTTTTTATTACATCTACGGGATTGAAAAATAATAATTTGTTTTTAGTTTTGTTTGAAAAAACTAATATTTTATGTAGTTTGAACTTTCGGTTTGTGAGACCGTGCGCGAGTATATGTGTTACAAAAATTAACGCGGGTATAGGAAGGGTAAACTCGGCCAAAATCGCGTAAGCGGTTATCGTGCCAATTAAGAAGAGGAAGAAAATATGGATGAGTTCGTGGTTGTTATTGTTGTAGCAGCATAAACATTCCGCACACTTACAAACGGGGAATGCTGTTGCATTGCCAGTCCTTGGCCGATTATAAATTCGGGTCATTTCGGTAACGTAGAACCGACTGAGTTCATGAAAATGTTCGTATGATGATGCTATTTTCGCTGTGGATTATTGAGACAGGAGTCCATTGATCAACTTACTTCAATACTTTTGGCGTTGGAGCACCACATTGAAGCTGGTAAAGCGAGCTCCGGCGAACTTTGTAGGATGAATTTCGTGAAGGCCGCACAAAAACGATTGCGGTGCCAGAAATAATCGATGTTGTGCGTGAATTGATAACGCGAGATCATCATGAGATATATCGGGATATAGAGGTGGGATACCGAGTTGGTGCATAATTTGACGATTGCCCAAAAACGGGCTCGTGTCAATTGGTGCAGAGAAATGTTGAATAAATTCAGCGACAAAAAATAAGAGTTCATCAAAAATGAAAAAGGAAAAGCGAGGTCAACGTCTTTCAAGGCCTAAAAAACTGTTACCCTATAAATAGCTCGGTTTGGAGGTATACACATCTGAATGGAAAGAGTGCTTTGAAAATTGGTTCAAGTGAATGACTTCTAAGGAGAGTATTTTGAAAAACAAAAAATCCACTTTTATTATTATTTTACTGTGTTTTCATTATTGGACGCAAATGATAAGAGGTACCCTCGTAGCAGTAATGCATATTGAAATTCGAATTATACTGATTGTGCTTTGTAGGTGACCCAGGATCTATGGAAAATTATCATTTACTAAATAAATAATTCTTATATTTTTGCGCTCTTAAAAAAATTCAATAAATCGTCATTGCTTTTTATTAAAGTTATTATTATTTATAGGGGATATATACAATATAACCCTAACTAAATTATCACACTGGCTACTAGGGCCTTCGGTGATGTTTGTCAAAGTTATTTTTTATTCGGATGTGCCGATTACTCGAATTGCAAAATTGCGGTGCATAACGGGCTAGGTTGTTGTTGTTGTAGCAGTACCTTTGCCCTGTCAGTATAGCGTAATCACCGGTCGTCTTCGTCTAGCTCATTTAACGGTAGGCCCAGGAAACTAGCTGTTTCGACGGGTTGCGTCCAGAGAGAGAGGGGTGTTAGATGAGTGGGTTTAATAGGGCATGTGAAAAGGTAGTTAGTGTCATGCGGGGTGCCTTCATGCAGGGTGCCTGCTATACATATGTTTAGTATGTCGGGGTCGATTCTGGATAAGTAGGAGTTTAACCTGCTACAATATGCAGAAGTAGGAGTTTAACTTGCTACAATATCTAGAACGTAATTGTGCCAAGGTTACGCGAGACTCTCGGGGAAGTTGGAGCTCTTCGTCTGCGATTGGTGGTGGTTGAACTCCGATAGCGGCATTTGGGGGTCGGGAGCTTAAGAAGGTGGGGAGAGTCTCCCGATGAATGTCGTTTATGGCCTGTCTGTACACTGACCGATCCAGTAACTGTCTGTTTGTTTTGTCTGAGATCCCGTCAGCGTTGTTGAAGAAATACCTCCTGATGTGCCTGGGGGGTGGCTTCTAGCTAAGTCGCATTATTCGCTTGAATTCAGGATAGGCCTGTTAATTTTCATTTGGTTTGAAAAAAATCATCTTCATGCATTTTTTTGCAATTTCAAAAAATATATGCACATACTTGCCTTTGGACCACCCGGCATAGGTGGGCGCTGTAAGATTTCTGCTTAATATTTTTTTCGTTTTCGTTTTTATTTGTTTATTCTTTTATATAATAATAAAACTACAACAACTGCAAACAAGCACAAAAGTGGACGTTTGGATAAGTGGTTCCAACACGTTTTCAAATTTAAAAATAGCAGCAATGAATATGCAAATATACTTACACATACATACATATATGCGTATGTATGTATATCCATGTGCGCGAAATACGTAAGTGCATACATATTTACATACATGCATACCAAACGGCGAACTGTATAATAATTTGCTTCACATTTTAATTACTCGAATTATAGCAACAAGCAACCAGTAAAGGAAATCGCGTTTTCACTGGAATTGATATGCAAAATAAAAATAGGGAATGACATTGAAGAATGCTAGGCATGGTGGGCACAGCATAAGGAAGGTGGCATACGATGCCATTTGTCATGCCGAGTGTACAAATGCAGCTACTGGTGGGTGCAACAAAGAATAGTCGATTTTCGCAAGTGAATTGTCCGTTTGTGTGCATTCATAAATATTCAATGAAGATGTTAATTGATTCATTTACTTGTGCCAACGTTGCAGTGTGCTGTAATTTAGCTTACACACATACCCAACTACACGCGCAATAAACGCTCGCTATGAGAAGCATTCATAACTGTGCGGAGCGTTCGACCGACCGGCTCGGCTTCGGTGGGTCACAACAAACTTAATATTGCATAGAAGTTCGTGTAGGAAAACTGCATTAAGGTGGACAAGTAAGAACACAAAACAAATAAAAAATTACAAGAAAAAACAACACAACAACTCTTGTAAGAATGGCAACAAGTAGAATAATACACACACCCGTACATACGCGCATACTTAGAGATAAATAATGCGCAAAGGCAAGGTTGCAAACTTGTATTGGAGTGGGCAACAGACGTGCGCGGTGTGGGTGGCGGCGATGAGGGTCTGGCAGCAGCGAGTTACAATCGCCAGTGTTTGTTGTTGCTGTTATAGCGCTTGTACTTGCTTATTGTTATAGTGGTTGTGCTTTTTTGTTGTTTTGTTGTTGCGCTTTTTGCTGCATGTTTATTTGAGATCAAGATCAAGGTTTTTCCCTCAGCTTCATGCAATTCCTCTGTTCTTACAGATTCGTACATTTTTTCCAGTTTATTTGCCACGACTAGTTGTTGTACGAGTAAGTGCGATGCGAAGGAAGAGCTAAACAAATTTCTAAACAGTGCAAGTTGCTGCAGACAATGGCAAAATTATAGCTGTTCAGCAAAGTTTAAGTGGATTTGGCTCAGCTGGGAAAGGCAACGGCGCAATTCTGCTCAACTCAACTAAACTCAACGCCATTTATTCCAGGAGGAGGGCAGCAAACGAACGCAACCAAGGCAAACGTTAAGTTGTTAAAAGATACCTAAAAGCAACAACAACAAATACACAAAAAACAGACAAACAAACATTGTTGGTCTCATCAAAGAAGGGGCTGCAAAAAGAGGCTTCCTCTAACAAGTTTACGAAAAAATCAAAGCCAAAGTCAGAGTCAATGGCAGAACTAAAACTTGAGAACAGCTATGCGGCGCGATCACGCAACGCTTTGGCGAGGCTGTTTTTGCTTAAAATACTCGTAAATATGTGCACACACAGGCTTTTACATACATACGCATGCATGTATGTGTGTATTTAGCCACATGCGAGCCATCCAAGTGTCAGCCTACCAAAGTTTGTTAAAGCCACGTTCAAACGTACACAGCAAGGGAGGGGGGGCGAAAAACATAAAAAAGCTGGTACCACAGGCAGCAAAGGGGTAGAAGAGGAAGCAGAAGGGGAAGAAAAATAAATGAAGTAATGAAAAGAATCACGCGAAACAAAGTTTGCAACTATTACGTCTGCTTGGCTGGGCACGTTTGGCTTGGTCGACGACAACGGCGGCGGCCATAACGGCGGGGCTGGCAACCAACCAGTGGATGTACATATCTTGCGGATAGAATATGCGCTACATGGCGTGTAATTACGTGAGTGTGCGCGCATGCGCCTCGTAGTTGAATTCAAAGTAGTTGCCTGAAGAATTCCAAAACTTGTGAATATATTGGACAAAGTGCCAGCAGAAGAGCAATGCTGGTACGTGTATAGGCCCGCTAACACGACATACCCTACTACATACATATCTATGTAGTGCATGTGCATACACATGTGTGTGCATATATGTATGTATGTATATAAAACGTGCATAATCGCCGACTAACGAAAGAGATTCGTATATTGCGCGTATAACCAGTTTTTTAGTTCTATACATTGTGTTATGTGCATGCGTATGTATGTATGTAAGTACGTTTGTAAAATAAAAAATTGAAAATAAAAGAAAATACATATATAAAAAATGCAAGCGCACAATTCAGACAAGATGCGAGATGTGGTATTTGCAGACTCTGCCTTTTAGACGGCTGGATTATGGCGAGCAGCCGTAGTACGCATTTTGGCATACTGGGTAATAGAAAATTAATTATATACAGATAATATATATTTTGTGGTAGTTATTAAAACGTAAAGAAGGCAAAAAATACAAAAAAAAAAAAAACAAAAAAAAAACGAAGCAAAAAAAAATTAATATATGAAAAAAAAAACTGCGCCGTGCTACAAAATAAATTATGGCATATTAATTATCATCATAAATAAAAGTACTGTTGGTTTTGAGCATTTTAATTTCGGCTAGCGCATGAGTGTGTCCTTTTGCAACTTACTTTAGTATTAAGCGCACACTCAGTTAATTGTAATTACAAATTCTAGGCATACACGCGCTTTGAAGCAGTAATCCAACATGGCTTGTTCGCTGAGCGGCTGGGTTGGTAGCGGGTACTGCGGCGACGCGCACATATGGATGTAGCACTTTGAAAAAATCGCTAAGTGATGTGTGCATGTATATAAATACTATAAACGCGAATGTGTGCACACCTACATATATTTACGCATGCCTGTGTCTCCTGTGTGTATGTATGTAAGCGCCTTTCGCACATGTGGCATTCTTGAATGGATATACCAAGCAAAGCTTCAATTTTTATGTAAATATAAATACTTAGAAATATATGTATGTATGCATGTATGTTCACACGCACACACATATGTAAATGTCAATAGTAGAAATATCACACAATGTCAGATCAATGCACTTTAGTTTTATGACTTTGTGCAATTCAAATTATAATGTAAATGTCAATTTATTTGCTTGCGTACATGAATTGACTGAAAATGTATGTATGTATGTGCTCTTAAAATGTGTCATTGTTCACTTGAGCATTAGCGGAGTGTAATATTTATGTACGAATATAATTGAGTGGCTAAGTATGCAAATACAAACGGCGAAATAGAAAGAAAAATTGGTGAGTGTTTCGGCATAAACAAATTGGGTATCACGGGGCTATGTACACTTTTAGGTACCTTACCAAAAAAAGTTGCTGGTTTTCCAACAGAATTATACAATTTATTATATTTTAAGATTTCCGTGCAGAATATTTCGAAAAAAATACTTCGAAAAAATTATTTCGAAAATCATGTTTTTTTATTTTAACAATGTTTTTTTTACCTTTTCTGTTATTTTTTTCTAACATTCTTCAGTTTTAATCAAATATTATTATAATCAAGCTTTCAAACTTTATAAAAAATAGAAAAATTAGAAAAATTCAATTCGGGTTTTTTTAAATATTCAAAAAGGTTTTCTCAATAGTCTGTCGAGCCGGATTTTTTTACTCAAAAATTCATTACTCAAAAACAACTGATTTTAGCAACTGGGCATTCAGCTCAATTGAAGTTTGAGGTGTCCTCTTGGTTTGGAAAAAAGTTAAAAAAAAAATAAACTTTGAAATATTGAATTTCGAAAAAATTTCGCACTTTTTGTTTTTTGCAAAATAAAAATTTTCAACTACGTTTTTGCTATTGTTTGTACTTGAAGTCGCTCGTGCAAGTAATTACCATGATTTTCAATCCAGATACATTAAAATCGGTTCATTTTTGACTAAGTTATGAGCAATTAAAAAAAAAAATTTCTTCTAAAATAAAAAAAAATCGATTTTGAGCCGAAAAATAAAATTGCCGATAAATCTTAAAAAGAAAATTTTTCGGGCGAATAAAAAAATACGTGTCTCATTATTTTGACCAGAGAGCAACATAATTGAGTTACATCGAAATCGAAGATTTTAATTTTTATTACAAATTTTTATAGACATATTTAAAGTGTGACATTTATGACGTAAAACGTATAATTTTTTTAATGCCTTAAATTGCAAAAATTTTCAAAATTCAAAAATCCGGCTCGACAGACTATAACTACAACTTTATTTTACAAGATTTTTTTTTTTAATTTTTAAAGATCCATCAACATTTCAAGGGGAAATAATGCAGACCGCGGAGAAACTTTTTTTTCATTGTACTTTGGGTTACGTGATTTTTTATATACAAATTTTTGTAAAGAAAAATGAAAATAAATTTTTTTTATAAAATCTAAGTACTAATAAACAATGTATACAATTTTTTTATATTTATTTCGATTGTTAACCCTTCTAAAAACAGCTTTTCTTTAAGCGCATATTTGGCGCTACTGGGCGTATGTAACCGCCTGAGCGACTAAAAAATCGCGTTGATATTTTATAATATTTTCCGCTGATTTTTTCGGCTCTTTGCATTCTATTCTACATGAAAGTAAATTCTTTCTGGAAGAAAATGCACAAGACAGTTTGCAAGAAAAAATATTAAACAAATTAACGACAGTTTTTATAAATTTTTTTATATGAAAGAAAAGCTGCGAATGACGTTACAAACTAACAAAATTAAAAATTAGCGCAAAATTTTTTGGCCGCCTAAAACTTGCACAATTTTGACCTATCTGAAGGTTATAAAAGTGCCTTCTTACATGCAAGAGTCTATGTGACCTGTTCCCTTTTACTACTAGAGAAATTTATTGAAATATAAATTAAAAAATAAAAATAAAAAATGCATAAAAAAAAAATAAAATAAAATATGAAAAATATATAACATAAAAAATCGGTACTGCTTTCGCATCGGAATTATAAAATCTATTATAAATTAAGATTCCCGCCAAAATATTTCTCAAAAATATTAAGATTTACATGAGTTGGCCGATACGAAAAATTTAGTTTTTCTTGCAAGCAAAATTAGTTTTTAAAAATATATCTTTCAAAAACCACATCAGATTATTCTTGAGTCCAAGCCAAAAAAATCTGCATAACAATGTCTAAATGTCTCATAAACGGAATCAAACTAATCAGTCGTTTGATGCTATGCTTGACTTTTTCACCAGATAAGTTTAAGGAAAACTTGAATAACATGAGCCAAATATAGATCGATTTAGACTTCTGAGATATTAGAAATATGTTTTTCCATCCCTTTAATTTTTGGAAATAAATTTAGTTTTGAGAAATTTCGAAAAACATTTGCAAGAGCAGTCACACTATGCACTATGTAACCTGTAAATACAACACTTTTCCCAAATTTATTTTCTTTCTGATGATTGCAGAAGAGACTATGCAATTTGTGTTTGAAGAAAAGTGGAAGCAAGCGTTTTGAAAGCACCTTTTGGGAAAGAAAAAATTCATGGGCGAAGTTAAAGCTCTCCAAACGTGATTTGATTTCTGATAATTGCATTTAAACTGTAAAATATTTCTTTTAGAAATTGAAGTGGAAATCTAATTTTTCAAACTATTTTTTTGGGAAGTAAATTCATAAAAAGAAATTAAAAATTATCCAAAATCGATTTTTTCTGGATATTTCAGTTAAATGATAAAATACCACTCTGAAGAGGATATGAATTTTCTCAAACACTTTATTGGACAGTAAAAATTTATAAAGGAATATAAAAATTTTTTGAAATTGATTTGCTTTCTGATAATTCCAGTTAAACTATACAAAATTGGGTTTTAAAATTACAGTGGCAAGCAGTTTTTCCGGGAAAGTGAAAATTCATAAAGAAAAACAAAAAACTGGGATGCAAATTGCAATTAGACAATACAAAACTCGTTTTCAAAATTGCAGTAGAAATGAGCTTCTGGGATAGCAAAAAAAATCCAAATTTGTTTTATAACAATTTCAGTTTCAGTTCACCCATGCAAAGTTTCTTTTCGAAATTGAGTTAGAAAAGGTTTACAATAATTTGCTATCTGAAAATTGCAATTATGGTTATGAATGTAAATTTACTTTTCGAAATCGATTGTCGAAAAGCTGAAAAGTAGTTTATCAAAACTGAAAGCAGGTTTTCAGGAAAATCAAAATTCACTTGGACTAGTAACAACTTTTTCGCTGAAAAACGAGCTAAAGCAGCAATTTTCTTGCCGTATCTGAACACACCTTTACTTCGGTGAAGTCTAACAACAGCTCAAATTAGGCGCTTCCGTTGAGCATTCGACACAAAGAAACTTAGTTACTATAAATAGGAAGTCCTTTTGGCGTCCATTAAACAAATGTATGCATTAAAATAACATGAGAAAGGGGGGAAAAAATAATAGCTTAAAAAAACAGCAGTAATATTTGATTTGTGCAAATGGAATTAAAATTAATCAGACACAAAGAAAAAGCAAAATTAAAAATGTTCACAAACTAGCTGTACAGCTTACGACTTGATTACTTGCGTACTTGTCATTATCGTATGCTCACAATTAATAAAGCAGGAATTCGAAAAGCAGTTGAGCATTTTTTCCGCCACATTAGATCAATTTTTGCAAATCATAGCCACGTTTCTGCAATTATGCCAAATCATTTATCACAATTTAACGCAACCACAGGCGGCTGCCAATATGTTTGCCAACATGTAAATTAAAAAAAAAAGAAAAAGAAATAAATTTATACGAATTTCAACAAAATAGCAAATACCTGGGCATTGGTATAATAAATGGCTTTCAAGCCTTATGTGATTGTTATTGTAATAATGAAGTGTAGCATGGCGCATTTTGTGTGGAGTAAATTATAGAAAAATGAATGATAAGTGAATTTAAATGGAACACGAGCATACACATTTCAGAGCAGAGGAAGTGAGAAACAGAGATAGACTTACAACAGTTGAAGGAGAAGGCGAGAAGAATGTTAGTGTAGAGGCACGAAATGTAGGAAATAACTTTGTTAATGACAACTTTTGATGTTAAGTTATGGGAGAGTTGAAGTCGTTTACAATTCATGCTGATTTATGAGATTCCCTTAAATTTAATTGAGAAAAGCGGTGTCAAAAAAAAAAAAAATTATAAATGCACTAAATATTTACTAGTCTTTTTTATTTATTTATAATCTAAAAACTGCTAAGCTGAGAGCAAATTAAATTTTTTTAAGCATAAATTGTTCCTACTCGTTCCAGGAAAAAAAACCGCGTGATTCCGAATATGAATGCGTGAATGAGTGATTTTTTTTTGTGTCTCTATAGCTAAGCAAATTTATGAACTAAAGTTAAATTCCATGTAATTGCGAGCAGTAGTACATAAAATATTATTTAAGTAATTATCACCAAAATAAAAAAGGAAAACAAAAAAGAAAAACGCAAAGAAAAAATCTCAATAAAATTGTAGAATAAAATTGAGAAATCATATAAATAGTAATCAGACATGTAATTACTATAGTCAAAGTTGGCCATAAATAACTGTTGTGCGTGTACTTGTCGTGTGTGCATATGCAAAAAAAAAAAACAAGATTGCGAAAATCAGCATCACTTATGAGTGAAAACAAGTTTGACTAAAATAACTAAAACTGTGGTAATGGGGTAATTACTACAATCAAGCCTTAAGGTCAGCATGATTTTATGAAACCAAAGCGCCGTAAATCACCGATTTAAAGTGAGGCACTTGCGAATGTATTGTACTAAAGCGGCAGCAGCAATAGCGGTAGCACTTGAGTGCGGTTCCTCAAAGTTCGGCGCGTATGAGCAGGGCGTATGAGCAACAAAACAGCGCATGTGAAATATCTACCAATGTTCATATGTATGTGTGTACAGGTTTTTGCAAATGTTCATAGGCGCATAATGTGACGCATTTCGGAACCATTTTCTTTAATAATAATTTAAAATAATTTGTATGCAAAAGACTGCAAACTGCAAAGAGCAGTGGAGAATATGTTTCCTGTGCCGCTAGGTGGAGATTTTTCGAAGAGGAGCGATTTGGCTTATAATCAGAATATAAACACATATATTATATAAGTGACATGAAAAGGAAAAATTTTACAAAAAATGGACGCATTAGGTCATTTCACTTTTATTAGAAGAGAAAAACCTGTAAAGAATTGAGTGCAGCTAAAGAGTGTAATAGAAGAGCCTGCAGAATAAGCTCTCTACTGATTTTGTTGAAATGTGCATACTTAGGCTTTAATATAGCATAGAAGTAACTATGAATATGAGTGTTGTAGGATAAACGACAAATTTTTGAGAATTTTCTTAGATTTGCAGGGAATTTCGCAGTCATCATCTTTAATATAACAAAAAAAAATATGAAAAAAATATATATATTAAAACACTATAACATAAAAAGATCGGTACTGCTTCGCATTGTTATTAACCATAAAATCTATTATATTTTAAAACTCCCGCCGAAATATTTCGCAAAAATGTATAGATTTACATGAGCTGGACCGACATGAAAAATTTGTTTTTTTTGCAAGCAAAATTAGTTTTAAAACATATATCTTTCAAACACCACATCAGATAATTCTTGAGTCTAAGCTTAAAAAATCTGCATAACAATGTCCAAGTGCCTCATCAACGGAATCAAACTAATCAGTTTTTTGATGCCATGCTTGACTTTTTTACCAGATAAGTTTAAGGAATTTAATGAGCCAAATCCAGATAGATTTAGACTTCTGAGGCATCATTGAAAATATTTGATTATTTTTTATATTATATTTTTTCCCAACCTTTTAATTTTTGGAAATTAATTTAATTTTTGGAATGAATTGTCACGCCTCATTTTTTTTGCCAAATATTTGTACACCTCCGTTCCGTTGATTTTCAGTGGCATTTGCCAATCGATCCAGTTCAGATAACATCTAAATTTCCCCGAAATATTTTGGAGAAAATCTTAGAATCTAACAAATTTCATTATTGCGGTAGGAAAGCTGCAATTTTTAATCGGGAGGCTCTCTCTTGTACACACATACATACATATATGGTTTAATAGAAGGCGAGTGGAAGTGAAAAGACGGTGAACTCTCGTTTCAAAATTTCATGCATTTGATTTAGCATGAAATTTAGCTCACTCGACTTGTACAAATAACTTCTTAAGAAACTTTATAGAGATTTTGCGTAAACTTGAATAGGAAACATACTAATTAGTTAGAAATGGTTGCACAAGTTGGCGCAAAATTAATCAACCAATATTGTTTTGAGTAACTTTTTTACTAAAAAAAAATCGAAATGATTTTGCGTGATGGAAATACGTATTTTGATCTTTACGCGCTTCATTTGCTAAAATTAAAAAAACTCTCCGATAGGGTGATTAATTTTGCGCCATATTGTATGCATAAGTACATACTTATAGCTCCACTTAGACACTTACAACGTGTGGCTATGATCAAAAAGCACCGGGTTGACTGTTTTCTTCGAGTGCCAAGGCGTAGTGCACCACGAGTACTTTCCATCGGGCCAGACAGTCAATAAAGAATATTATTTATCCGTTTTGAAGCGTTTGAGAGATGCTGTACGTCGCAAATGGCCGGAAATGTGCGCAAACATTTCTTGGATTTTGCATAATGATAACGCGCCATCGCACCGATCCCAAATTGAGCTGGATTATTTGACCAAACACCAAGTAAATGTCATCGTGCAAGCACCGTATTCACCTGATATGGCCCCGTGCTACTTCTTTTTGTTTCCCAAGTTGAAGTTACTACTTCGTGGAAGGAGTTTTCAGTCGATAGACGATATCAAAGAGAATGCGTCGAAGTTGCTGAAGGCCAAACCAAAGGGTTAAACGTTGGCACTTGTATGTTACTTCAGACGGGTCATATTTTGAAGGAGATAAAATAAATATGCCTGAAATTTAACTCTGTTTTATTTTATTTAAACATTCCCGGTACTTTTTGATCATAGAGTAGTTTGCGAAAAATTATAGCACAAATATTTTTTTCAGTTTTTATAATTGTTTATCTTCTTTGAATGTTCATTATTTTTTCTTATAAAAGTTTAGCTTATTGTTTAACAAAAGCTTTATAAACCAGGGCTTCAAACTTTATATAAAAATTAGGAAAATTATAGAAATTCACACAGTTTTTAATTAGAATTTGAGAAAAATATTTGGTATGCACTTTTAAAGCTTATTTGGGTATGGCGTTCGTTATATGGGGAGAATGTGTGACATTATCAGGAAAAAAATTATAAAAATCAAGAAGATTTTTAAACAACTTTAAACTTGCACTTTATTAGGCTAGAATTTAAGAAGCTACACAACTGCATACCACAAATATATCGAGAAATTTTAATTAAAAACCGAGGAATTGAATGAAAAGTTAGTGGAATTTTTCTATATTTTTTATTCAAACATGGGCTTACATGGTTTTTGTCAGACAAATGAGCTTTGCTTTCATAGAAAAAAAGTAGAAATATTAAACAATAAAAACACACAGAAAAAAAAATAAAAAGAGAGAAGGAAAATATAAACACATGTAAACATAATTGTAATTATGTTCGTAGTCTCCCATATTTTAATGAAAATTTGTATAATTTATTTTAAGGGGTTAGGTTGAGTAGTTTTTGAGAACATTTGACAACCGACTTTGAACACACGGTTCCGAGAAAAACGCGTTCAAAGTTTTGAGTAACAATAAAAGTGGCTTGGAGCCCTTACCTTCCAAAGACTGTATCTCCGAAACTATTATTCGGATCGACTTGAAAATTTAGGATACTATTCGTGAGATGTTGTAGAAATTAATAAGTAAAAAAAAATCGATTTTCTGAACTCACGAAACCCATGTAACCCCTTAAATACAGAAATATTTAAAAAATAAATGGATGTTGGGATATTCTACTGGAATCTAAACTCCATTTTTTTTCTTTTTGGTTCTTGCAGATGAGCGTTTAAAATGTCTAATGCAACATCAATGCCGCCGTCGCAGCAATGGTTTGCCCGGAGCCTAAACAACTCCCCTTCGTTCGGAACTGTCGCCCACCGGAACCGCTTTCGCATTACCGCATTGATAAACGTTTTCCAATTTCAATGAAGTTTTGCATACTTGTCCCATTATAGAAAGGAAAAGCTGCTACAACCTCTAATGGCTGCAGTTAAGGGAGATGTGAGGGGCACGGTCTGGCAAAAAACGACATACAACCCTTCACTTAATGCATTTATATCGAAGAAAAACTGCTGCTCTCCATATATTTAATATGTAAATATTAAGTAATTTATGGTAATTTACAAGCACCGTTTTGATTACTTGATAAATTTTCTAACATCAGGCGAAACAACGAAACCTGCAATGGCATGTAAAAAGGCTGGTCATACAGGTAGATATGTACGAATAAATGTATGTTGTGAGGCGTGTTTGTTGAGAGTGGAGTGCACAGCTATTCGACAGCTTTAATTAGAAAATTTAATTGAGAAATCAGTTATCAGCAACTTGTAATCAAATCAAACTACAATAGATGCTTCACACAATGCAGAATAGGAATTAAGCGAAGAATCGAGTAAAAATGCGTTTCAAATTGAATTTACTGCATTTTTTCGAAAGCAATAAATGCCGATTACATACAACACATTCAAGCATATATAAGCTTTGAATATGTATAAGTATGTATGTATGTATGTATAAGCACTCGTGTAAGTAGGTGTTGAAGTAAGCGCACAATAGCGCAGCTCACAATGTTAAGGTCAAGGTCGGTTGTAATGTGCAATTACACGCTAATCATTTATGTATGTGTGTATGTGTGTATGTATGTATGTATAGGTATTTATGTACAATCGCATACTTCTACATAACATTGCATTGTTCATATGTACCCATACAAATAAACGTAAGCATGCACGTGTGCTTGGCAAGTTTGCTGCATTGCTTCTATGCATTTATGTGGTAATTTTATTGCTATCCTATTAATTTGCTGTTAATAAATAACAAAAGCAAATTTAACCGAAATGAAGAAAAATAAAAAAAAACAACAAAAAACAAAAAAAATGTAATAATAAGTCCAAAAGATATATAGGAAATAAATTGAAACGTAAACGTCAAGTGCAGGTAGTGACTTACATGAAATACATACATATATACACACATACATACATACATACATACATACATACATACATATATATACATACATACATATACACACACACACACACACACACACACGCCCCTAAGCACTGTTTTCGTTGGCTTGCCCAGAAAATGTGTCTTTGAGTGAGCGCTTACATACATACAAACATATGTACATACAAACAAACAAATATGCTTAGCTATGTACACACGTATGCATGTCGGCGTGTCGGTATGTATGCTTGTATGTAAATATGCATGCATATAATTGTTTTTACATTTGTATGCCAGTAAGTAATATTTGCCTGCGGCTTAACCTTCAATGAGGTTTCGTTTTCACATAACGCTGTGGCACAGCTGACTGTCGCACTGGCTGGCTGTCTGGCTGCTTGGTTGCTTGGTTGCTTCGCTGCCTCACTGCCTCACTGCTTTACTAATTAAATAGGTATGTACCTGCTTGGCTGTTTGTGTTTGTTCAAGCGCTCAGCGTTATTGTCTGTTTAGTGTAATACAGAGCAACAAAAAAATAAAAATGAAAATAAAAAAAATAAAAGAATTACTTAAAGCATACTGTAACTAATACAACTACAAGTAAAGCTTTAGCCAAAGTTGTAAAATGAGTATTTGAAGGCGTCACCGCTGAATTGTGGGAAAATATAGTCACGTTACAATTTCAAGCACATTTTTAATTTTAACTACATACATACATTCATACATACATACACACACACACATATATATATATATATATCTATGTACATATTTTCTTAACTTGCTCTGATATTAACAGCTTTTTTGGTTTTTTGTTTTTGTAACTAATTCATATTTCTTGCAAGTTCGTATAGTTTGAGCATGAAAAAAAATTGGTTTTTGCTTAAGTTTGTAAAGGTTAGGCGCTACGCGCTTGTAATAACAAATTAATTGCCGTTTGTTTTTTATTGGCTGCTAATCGACACAATAGGGTGTCTGCAACATGGGTGTAAAAATACACAAAAATATGTATGCAAGTAATAGAACAGTAAATAAAAATATAAAAAATTTTGTAACGTGCTTTTAAATTTTTTATGAACTGGCAGTGTCAAAACGTCTCACAAGGTTTTATCTGGATAACACACTTTAACACAATTGGGTCTAGTAAAAGATCATGCAGGTTCTGCTGTGATGAAGAGGAGTCTATGGAATACTTAATCGCCAACTGTGAGTTATTAAACCACAGGAGACACAGAATCCAGGGCTCGTACCTACTAAAGGAGGAAGACCTACAATTACTCCCTCCTAAGCAGCTGGTTTGATTTTTTGGTATACTAAATAGTTAAAATTAAGTAATTAGGGGTGCATAAAAGGTCAATCTAGTCGCAGTGCATAAAAGCTTTAGCCTAACCCGTACAACCATTACCATTACCATTACAATTTGGTTGCGATTTAGGGTTAGGTAAGGTTTTTTTTTGGCAGTTGGCTTAGACCATACAGTGTATGGGTAACACGGGAACCTCAGTACTCATTCAGCATGGCACTATTTAGGCGCTCTTATGAAGGATAAGATAGGTTTTATCGCACTACCGATAGTTCCGTTCTCTACTCCTAACTAAGGCTCTACAATTACAGAGAAAGTGTTCTACTGTTTCCTCCTCTTCCTCGTCTCTACAACTTTTGTAGTATTCATGAGAAAATACTCCTAGCCTAGAAGAGTGCCTAACTAACAGCCAATGACCGGTAACACAAGGCACGACCTTCGAAATGTTCTCTCATGAGAAAGGTTGAGCAATTGATTCTGGGCTCCTTTTTTGAGGGGACAGATACCTGTAAAATTTCTAAAAGAAAAATTTTTTTTTTTGATAAAATGTTAATATAATCCTTTAAGAATATGTCAAACGTAAATTTAAGTATATCTTATATTATAGATCTTCAACCGTGACGACTCTATCCTTTGCGTTCGAGTGCTGGGAGAGGTATAGTTACGTTGTATTCAAACTTTAGACGCGTTTTTCTCAAAACTATATTTTTCGAATTGGCGTACACGATAACTCGAAAAGTTATTGACCGATCTCCCTGAAATTTTCCACACACCTTTTTTATGATATGACTTTCTATGTGAATTTAAAGTTTTCGAAATTTTTTCGAAAAAATACTTTTTTCGAAACAAAAATGGTTCGCCCCAAAATTCATTTTATTCCGTGAATTTTTTTTTTTCTATTTTTGTTTAATTGATATAAACATTAATAAACCAAAAAAAAGTTCCTCTTTTGTATTCAGTTCACTGACGGCGATTCTACAATGCCCGACGATTGAGAAGCCCCGCTGCGACCTTCCTGGAAGAATTGAGTGTACATCCGCCATTTTAAATGATTAAAATAAAAAAAATATATTTATATGATTTTAATGTATACATCAACTGTATGCCAATTTTGAAAAAAATATATTGACTTCTTCATTTTAAATAATTTTAATGAAAATCAGGGAAAATATGGCCGTTTGCAGGTATCTGTCCCCTTCTTCTCTCTATCACCAATTGGCCTTCTGAAGAATATTATTTTTTATCCTTCAATTGCAAGTTGCCATCGGAATTCAAATATTGCCCTTGTTCTCAAGCAGTGGAAAATTAGTATCATTTTTGGCCAGCTCATCGGCCTTGCAATTTCCTTCGATATCTCTATGTCCCGGAATTCATATAAGACTGAGCTTGAAGATGGCGCTAATATCATTTGGAGCAGCTAGGTGTTTCTGAGCAACCTTTGATCTTAGTATAACTGCCTCGATTGATTTGATGGCTGCTTAGCTATCCTAGAAGCTGTTTATCGTAGTTTTTGCTACGGCGCGCGTGTGTGTAGGCATACAGTTACCTTTTTTATGGATAAAATTTCAGCCTGGTAGACGCTGCATTAGTTCAGGAGTCGGACAGATAATTCTAGTCCTAACTCTTTTGAAAAAAACTCATAGTCTAGTTTATTTTCTAGCTTGAATCCATCTGTACTAAAATTTATTTCCCCTCTTCTCCATGGCCTTTGAGTTTGCCACTCTCTTCTTGACGGGATGTTAGTCTTGCAGTGACTGTCGAAGGTAGAGAGCATGCGATTTATGAACCAGCAAATTTTTAATTTTTTTAAAAACTACCAAAAAATTCCCGATTTGATGGTCGCAATTTTAAGAGTGCACTGAGCATCTCTGTTCTCATATTGTGGAGAATTCAGTATGAAAACCTCATATAGGTCGAGGTTTATAAGATAAAGTTAATTCAGCAGGTGCAGCCTTTTGGTCAACAGCAGCAGCGAAATTACATTTGAGTTGAATAAGTGGCAACATTGGATGCGATTGGATTACCAGCGCTCCGGGAGTTATGGGCGAAAAAGTGCTAGCAAGTTGGCTCTATCGAATCGAAAGCGGTAAACCTGTTTTCTATGGTCAGGTGAGCGATATCGAATTCTGCGCTTAAACTTAAAATGAGTTTTTATAACCTACACACTTAATACATTTTAGCCAGATATCGGCAACAATCTGATTTTTTTTTTTCAAATAAAAAAATACTAAGCCCCTATTGGAAACCCCTTTACATGTAGGTGTATTTAGTGCATGAGGCTGTTGAAATGTAAGCAAAAACAAGGCGGCGATAAAAAAATGTTCCTGCTTCTAGACCTCAAATTGTATGAGGAAGTGATAAACTTATTTACATGGCTGTACACATACACACACACACACTCAAAGTGGATTATTTTCCACTGACATCCGATACTTGGGCGTCAAGATTGGCGCTATTAATTAAAGTTCAGGCGAATGCTAACAAATAAAATAAATTGAAAAGTAATTCTAAGTAGTTAATTTTAATTACTAATAATAAACATTCAGTCTGCCGTACCTACTAGGGCAGTCAAAGAGTTCTGTAGGGTTATTAATGACTATCGAGTGGCGTAGTTGTAGGTGCAAAACACCTGCGGTATGAGTTAATTTTTAAATGTATGGGTAGATGTTTAAGGCGTGTATACGTGAAGATAGATTGAAGAATTGTTATTTTTTGTTGAACTCAAGGTTCGTGTAAAAATTATTTAAAAAAATAATGAGCTTTTAAATATAAATGTAATTTTTGCATTAAAAAAATATTTAATTTCTACACAGCTAACCAAACGCGAGCACTCACAATGAAGCTGCCAAGCGTCAAAAGCCATTTTAACCCTTTTCGCTACATTTATTTGCTCATTGATATCTATGGCCAGCAGTTAAACCAGAAATTTCACACACACACACACACACACACACACCCAGCAAACTCGTTTCATCCATCAAACACATCCGCACTACTTAAATAATATTTTATATGCATTGATGGCTTAAATAACAATTTTCAATTATCGTTGAATGTGTGATTCTGAATTTCCACTAACTGTCAGGTTGCTCGCATACAGATGCAGGCACTTAACTATCCAAGCGATTGCAAGCATTTGCACCTGTCGCCAGGCCGGCCGGTATGAGCAGCAGCAGCAGCAGCAGCAGCAGCCTCAGTCGAGTACCGACAGTTGATAGCATCAACGCTAAGCAGCTAAAGGCGACATCAATCTCTGCAACATCTAAGCGACAAGCACTCAGCCCACTTGCACACACATTTGTGTTGCCAATTCAGCAGCTGCCGTCAAAGATGGGATCTACTACATATATATTTACATAGGGGTTCTTTATACGTACATACATACATACGTTTAACTATTCATAAAAATAGGAAATTATTGAAAACTGCATTTTGAAGCTTTGATAAATCAATGCAAGCAAATGTCTGTAAGACTTACGCCCAATGTTCACTGCCACATAAGTAAATATATGGGGAAGTGTGTGCATGTGTATGTATGTGTGTATATATAAATTCTCTGCATAATTTTTCCCTCCAAAAGGGAAACCAGTATTTACGCTCCTTAATATTCTGGTCTCGCCTTTTCCGTGCTTTCGTGCAGTTGTGTGGCAGAAAAAATACGACAGTAAAACAGTTGCAACATTCAACGGTACAGCAGCAACAGCAGCAGCAGAGGCAACAAAAATGGAGTAACTAAGAAGAAAAATTCCTATCAACGGTCTTTTGCTTTCAATCCACTCAGCTTTTGCTACTTTTATGGCTTTGAAGTTTTGCTTTCCTATGAAAATCTGCGCCATATGGACAGTTGAGGGAATATAAGGGCAATGAAGACAAATGCTTGCAAACTGAATGGTGGATAAAAGGAAATGGAAAATGAAGAAAATAGGAGAAGTAAGTGTTGAAGAAAAAAAAGGAATTAAAGAGTTTAGTGGCGGAAGAAGTTGTTGTTGGCGGACAGACTAAGTACACCTAAGTAGAATAACGTGATAGTTGTGACTTGAAGCGCACTCGTACATCACGCCAAAGTGGTATGCACACTTACACGCGTACATATATAAATATATATATAAATATACCATACATATCTATATACATATGGAGATGTTAATACAGTTGCACATACATACTCGCATCTGTGAGAGCCTTTTCATAGCTGTATACAGCGTAAAGCTGACGGAGCAGCAGCAGACGTTCGAGTAGACAAAAACCGCAGCTTTGGCTAAGCAGTTGACGATTGCTATGAGGCCTTGTGACCGTGAATTCTTTGTTGCAATTGCGTGTTGTTGTTGGTATTTCTTCTTCTTCTCCTTTTTTTCTTCAACTAGCTGCTATAACTACCACGCACAAAAGTGGTGCTGTTGGCCAAGACGTTGGCTGGTGGTCAACTGGTTGCATATTTGCTTAGTGCAGTTTGGTCACTCGGTTAGTTAGGTGATTGCTTGCTTGCTTGCTTTGAAAAGGGAAGTTGCAAATTACCACCACCACCACAGAAGGAGGTGCAACTGAGCAACCCACAATTACTTGTTGCTGAGTAGCATTGACGCAGGCTAGCAGTGTTAGGTAATGCAGTTGTCTGACTTCACTTAGTTGAATGGCTGCTAGTTAGAATGTGCCATGGAAGGCGGAAAGAGTGTGTGAGGGGGCAAGGGTTGTTAAAGTAAGTACTACACACGTCAAAGTACAATACATAGAAAAGGGCATTGCAGCGTTTAAGCATTAAAGAGGCGGACTGGTATTCGCCGTACGCTCAACACTTGCCACCTTCTGGGGTAACTTTTCCATGTGCTGCCTTCTTTTTCGCCTGCCTTCGCTTTAGTATATACTTTTTAATATTTTTTTGTGTTGCCTCTATGATTGTGCAATTTATTTGCATTCTGCTTTGTATTTGTTGTAAACTTAGAACAGCAAAAGCCAAGCAATCGAATAGTAAGTAGCAACAATATATAAAAGACTTAAGCGGCAAACTTGAACGAATCGGAATGACGTTGCTTGCAGGTCTGGTAAAAGGGAAGTCGAAAATGATGCCAAACTTTTTTCAAAAATATTCAATATACTCACTATGTTTTTATTTTTTGTTTTTAATAAATCAGTTAAACATTAATTGTTAGCGAGAAGAGAAGTGTCACCGAAGAAGGCGCGCTGAACCTCCACACCAAGGCTTCTCGACCACTGTAGCAAATTTGAATTAACACTAATAAGAGAGAAAGAGGCGACTCTTTGGGCAATATCTCTATGAGAATCTCCACTTCTTTCATGGTAGCGAATGAATGTAGAAAATCTTTGAATGAGCTGGCTGCAAAGTGTGCCAAAAAAGCTGCTTGGGTTCCCGGACTCAGAAACATACCTGGATAAGTTAACAAGGAAGGGAGCTTGCCTACATTTAGTTAACTCTATCTATAACTTGGGCCCACCTCTATCGTTATGCAAGAATTAACTTTCGACTTGGATTGGCTTTGATTGAACTGACGAATAGCAGATGAGCTAGGGAACCTAAATGTTGAGTAGCAGAACAGGTCTTCCTAAGTGTCAATAAAGAAATATCTAACTTTCTAGTCTCATTTGGCTTCATTGATTCTTCAACCTTCGTTAATTCTTATGGTATGCATCTTTATAAAGCACTGCCTACTAGGACGGCTGCAGCGAAGAGAAGCAGGTATAGAGTGGCAAGCATATCTTTGTGACTACATATATAGAGAACTTGGACTACTATTTTTTTGGAATTTTCTGCATAACATTGAGAAAACGTAGTGTTTTCTTCACGGGATAGTATAATTCGTTCATCCACTTATCACTTGAATAGGTAATAAAGTCCTGCCCGCATGATGATAGTCAAAGTATGATAATAGAATATAACCTAACCTCCAAGGGCTGGGCACAAAAGATCTTTTAGGTCAAAGTGCCGGTCATTGCGCAGTCTACAAATACCACCGCATAAAAGTTAAAGAAGTATATTGAAAAGCTCAAATATAAATGATAGAGATACTGAAATATCCAAACTTCCGTAATTACATCGAAATTAATATCAATTATCTAAATAATACCTGAATATGCAGTGATGAAGGTATTGGCAGTACCAAATGGTGATTGATATCGTCCTATCAAATGTTGACGATAATTGACACAAAAATACATGAATTATTTGAACATTTTTTTTTTAATTCTCTTTATCGTCCCCTTAGTATTAAAATAGCCTATACATTTTTTGATGTTTTGAGAAAACGAATTTCAAACTTTTTGTCGAAAGTAGCTCTCACTCAAATCTCGTTATGTCTGTAAATATTTATTATTTTTTGACTGACGTTTTGACCCACTTTGTGGAACTAGAATTTGACAAAATTTTGACCACATATAAAATCGACGATGGAGAATCCAAAAATTCAAAAAAAAAAAAAAAATAATAGCCTATGAGCACATAGGCTATTGTTATACTAAGGGGACGTTATATTCAAAAATATATTTTCGAGCTTATAAGTGAAGGACTAGAAATGTTTTTAATCAAGTTGTTGGTATAAAAAAATGTGTTTAAAAATTCGTTGACATCTACAAACTTTCTTTTAAAATGCATTAAAAAGCAATTATCTGACTTGTCTGACTTCTTGAACTTGCATGCACCTCGTTACTCTCAGCTGTATTTATCCACAGAGCAGGGGAGCAAAAATAAAGCGGTCATTTAACTTACTTATTTACGTAACAATGGTTTTTCTGAGAATTCAAACATCGTTAAAGTAAAGCTAGAATTTCGCAGCAACGCTAAAAACTTAAACCGCAGAGTGCAGTGTCAAAAAGCTAATGCCTTTAAAGCCCGCCTCTCTATCACTCTGTTGCTATGTCTCAGTAAACACAAATGGCAACCATTCCAAGTGTCTTAGTTATCTAACTTTAGTGCTTTGTTCGAATAAAGTAAATAGCCTGCTTAGTTTATGGGCTTTCGTGTAATTCACCACTCATTTCTAATAACAATTCGTCACTTGGCCTGCTAACTGTAGACGCCCTTTGGTGGCAGCCTTGTGATGATATTCTTTAAATGATGGCGTTGCTTTAATGTATTTTAAGCGCACATAAATTCATACCTACATATACCATACTTAAGTAAGCTCGCTCGAGTGTATGTGTGCGTGTAAGTAGGTACTGAATTAAATAATTCACTGGAAATCATAAAAGCAAAAAAAACGGTCTAACGGCTGCTTTGATGTGAATGCCATGCAAGCGATTAAAAATACGTCTTATACAGATACTGTATGCGTATGTATGTATATATATATGCATGTGTGATCACTTTGTGTTTAGAGGCATGTGCTCAAGGGTTAGCAAAAAGTTTTAATACTATATACGAGTATTTTTTTCTTCAAATCTTAACTTGCATGTAATATTTAGCCAGTGCGCATCATCGGTCTCTTCTGATTTATTTTCTTCTTCTTCCTATAAAGGTTTATATTCTTTTAAATTGCTGTTGCCATGGTTATAACGCTCGCTGGTTGTATGGATGTTACCTTCAAACTACAATGCATTCACACATACACACATACAAACCATGATTACACCATTCTTTTGGGATGCCTACGCCCTTTGGCTAATTTTTCTTTGATCTTCGAAATCATTTCGATTAATGTTTTCATTCATTTGCCGCAATTGATTTGATTTGGATTTGTTACATGCAAATCATTTAATTGTCTTAGCTATTATTGCAGGTTTTAATTAAAGATTAGCTCTTAACTGGTAATTATATTTCGAATTATGTTAAAGCTGTTAAAAAATAATGAATAAATAAATGTGAAGTGATTTTAAATAATAGTAAAATATTTCTAGAAAAATAATTTTCTATACTTATGAAAATTAAAATTTTTTTTTTTTAATTTCAGATATAGAAACTTTTTGAAAATGGATAGCACTTTATGGTGTATGCACAAGCACTAGCCAGAAAACGGAAATAAGCGCCAAAAAATGGGGGCCAAAAAGCGCCCGTAGACTCCGTAGGCACCAAGGAAATATAACGCCAAAAAGTAGGCACCAAAAATATATTTCCTACAAGTTTGCACCAACAAAGAAGCGCCAAAAAGTAGGCAGTGTTATTTCTCACTATAAATTAGCAATCACAAGTAAAAACTCAGGAAAAATAATTAACCTAAAGTGTTTCTAAGATATGTGTAAGGTATAGCTCTCTCACTCTCCTTTTCCTCTACGTTATATCTTTTCTCTCTCTCGTGGAACGAAAATGCCCAAAACGTTGCATGGCCTTGAAATTTTACTCTCCATTCTCGCTCGTCCATCGACTCCTACGAAGTTTCACTTCAAAACGATAATAAAAACAGTATCTATTTTTAATTTTATATTACGGCTATAATACAAATTTAGTATTCGTAAAATTTATGTATTAATACAAATAACTTTTCATACTAAATAAATAAATAAATAAATAAATAATAAAATAATTAGAATGTAAATCAATATTTAATTTAATGTTATAAAAATTTATTATATTAAAGTTTACGTCTTAACACAAATTTCTTGCTGAATCAATAACGGAATTAATTAGAACCTTTTTTCAATATTTCATAAGTGTGAATTTTACATTAATAAGCAAAAATTGATAATATTTATAAATTAATAAAAAAAAATCCCTTTGAGAAAATAATTAAAATAATGTCTTAGTATTTATTTAAACTAAATTTTACTAATTTTATACCTGAACATACCTGCAATGCATAAAAGTGGTGCAATTTATACGATTTATTTATTTGTACTACACTTAGCATAGGCGGTGGCAGTCTCCACGCCACTGCACACATTAAAAGCATCCATAGCTTCACACTATCTTGCTTTAGCCGAAAGAAGATGGAAGCAAATAACTACATGTATTACAACAAAAAACACATGGCCTTCATACTAAATCCAAAGGACGAATAACCTGTTAGAATTTTCTCGGCCAAACATCTCACGCATCACTGTGACCCTCACAGGTCATTGGAAAGTAGGGGAGCATGCAGCCAGACTCAACCTCCCCTTCAATCCCATCTGCAGAAGCTGTCAAGCGGAAGGAGCGAAGGAAAGTCTTTTCCACTATTTATGTGCATGTCCGGGGCTAGCTAGGGCACGACTCCGCTCCTTCGGTAAGCCTTTCCTACAGCAAATTCAGGAGATCTCAGATATCGAGATAAAGGATGCTGCTGTTTTACTTGGACCTGACTAAATGGATCTGACTTGGAAAAAAGAGACATCATCACACGAGACAGTGTTAGTAAAACGGTGTTGGTTACTAATTAGGAGTATTTCAGTGGAAATAATCAACCACTTCAACAACAACAACTGCAACGATTTATTTTAATTTTCTATGTGTGAGCTTCTTCACAAAAAATGCTGAATTTTAATATACACCTAGTTTTTGTAGCAATTTTCATATCGACACAATCATTCTCCATTTTTGAAGCAACTGCGAACACACTTCTCGTACATACGCGCGTACTTATATTCCTTTCTTAAAACGCTTAACTTAGTAAAGTGCAAATAATACTTATTACATACATATTTACGAAGTAACCACCTTGAGCTGCCTCAGTAGTTAAAAACTTACTTTGCTTGTACAAAAAACAAAAAAAAATTAAGTAAATATGTGCTTAAATAAAGATACACGAGACATATGTACATTCATACGTATTTATATACGGGTAAGCGTGCAGCTTTGTTCATTTCGTGTATACGGAAGTTTAAATATTGTCTGTATGTAATTTTGTCAATTTAAATTAATTGCCAAGTATACGGGAGCGACATTTAACACCTTCATTGCCACTTCCGCAATTGCAAATAAAGCTGTTTAAAATTCACCTGATACAATGTAAGCAAATACGAATAAGTAAACCTATCAACTTTTTATTCTAAATCAGCAATTAGTTTGTAAATAATTTAGAGTAAATGGCGCATAAAATGCAAAACGCGTAATATTAAATGCTTTCATTAAAAGTAAAATGCGTAAAAAGGTAAGTTGAAGTGTTTTTACAAATATTGTGCAATTATGAAAATTAAATGAAAATTATGAAAGGTAGAGTTGTTGGCGAATATATTGATAATTATATTAAGTTAGAACAACAACAAACCACGCAATCACAAAAAATGATTGCTGCTAATATTAATAAAATTTCGTTCTTATATAAAAATGCATTCTAGTTCATCTAAAGAAAAGTTTAGGATAGAAGGACTAGGCTTTTGTGAGAGCTCAATTACAACTGAGTTGGAGGATATCTATAGCATTTGGCCAAGTGTGGAAATATTTACCTTAAGACAAAAGACAAGTGCAAACCTGCACATCACACGAACTCGCAGTAGAACTAGACGAGATAGGCAAGGCTGAGAAGAAGACGCTTCAGTACAAAAGTGTAATTTTTTTAAATTTGTAGTGATAGAAAAGTTTTATTTTTTAATGCATCAGTTATGGAAGCCAGTAGGCCACTACAAAACGAAACAGAAAAGCAACAAATTGCAGGTAGTTGGAAAGCTAAAATATCGAAACTGCAAGTAGCAGCAACAACAAAACGCCAGAATATAGTGACATCAGTAGTGTCGATGGTGTCAGTGAACTTACTTTGCTACAACTATTTTTGCAAATTTATTCAACATACGCCGCGTAGAATGGTAAATGTAAGCAAAGGAATAACAACAAAAAAACAACAACATTTCGTGACATCCGCAAGCTTTGAATGTAGGTATAAGCAATGGGCACAAAAAAAGACAAAAAAGCGATAGTTGCTATTGCGCATTTGGCTCTTGCGGTGGCAGCGATAAGTAATCGAAAAAAAGAAGACTAATAAGAAATAATAAAATCGACATTTCACATATTAGATTTGACTTGAATGCCTCTTATATGTACTTATATATACATATTAGGGCGGGTCGATTTAAAAATCGCTCATTGCTCTGTGAAAATCGTATTCTAGAGATCAAAATAAGAAACTTTGCCGAAGGAACCATACCTCTAAAACGAATTCTGATGTAGCCCAATTTGGGTCGAACGAAAAATCCCACTTTGACCCATTTAGAGTGCTCCAATCGAGTCCAAATGTATGACCGACCCCCACTAACTTTGGACGGCCGATCCACCCATGCCAGTGGCATACCCCCTGGAACTCCCCTGGGGGGTTCCCCATACAATAATTTCAAACTATCACCATTTTTGGCCTTTACATGAGAAAAGAAACTAAAAAGTTCGACCCAAATTGGGGGACATCAGAATTCGTTTTAGAGGTATGGTTCCTTCGGCAAAGTTTCTTATTTTGATCCCTAGAATATGATTTTCACAGAGTAATGGGCGATTTTTTTGCCTCCCCACAAATCGACCCGGCCTAATACATATACATAAATGCATTGAAGAGTCGTGGATATGCGTTCGCCTAAATTCATTTACTAAGTAGTGAACATTTTTCAAGAAAAAAACTAATTTATTTTAAGTTAAAAAAACATGTAGAAAGTAGTTAAAAATGCTTAGCGCCTCACTTTTATTGCGAAATTAACTCTGTAATAACCATGCGGACACATACATACATACATATACTAATTTGGTGTCATAGTAAAAAAAATTATGTATTAAGTACGCAGAAATAAACTTGACTCTGATGCGGTGTAAAACATTCATGGCGATATCTACGCACAGCAACTCATTAATTGAATTACTTTTACTTGAAAAGGCTTAGTTAATTGAAGCTTTGTAACCCTTTTTCTCAACATTTTGGTTTACTCAATTATGGAACTCTGCAAAAAATGTAAATCTTAGTTCCTCTAGAAAAATTCAATGAACTTCCTTCACACAAATTCAATTCTTCTATTCATTTATTATCTACTTCAACTATTAACTCGGTCATTAGCCCTACATCGATAAGCTCGCATAAATATATTTGCCCATACATACATATATATATATTTTGCCAATGGACATCCGTCAACAAACAACAATAAACCTATAATCGAAATAATCAACTGCATAAACAAATAATCTAAAAAGCATTGAACCTCATCTCCATACGAACTGCCCGCACAGCCGACTGTGCGTCGAATATAGCTCCACATGAAACCCTGCCAGACATCCAAGCAAATAAGCCGCATAGTTTATTGACCAATCAGCCACATCCAAATGGCGCTGGTAACTAGCTGTTCGTGCTGCGTTGGTGGATGAACTTTCAATGTGCGGACGCAGTGCTCATCAATAAGCCCAAAACACAATAAAAGGAACAAAACTGCAAAAACAAAAAAAAAAACCGACACCAAAAGCCACGTAAAATTGCGTCGTAACTGCTGGATGCGTGAATTTTTCTTTCTAAACATACCAGCACCCTCACATACATACATGTATACGTACATATGTAGGCGGTTCGTTATGTGGGTTGTGCCCGTAAAAGGCAAAGGGAATGAGTGCGAATGTGGAGAAAGAAGAACGAGTACAGAAAGATGTACGAGTATATCGAGAAGCAAAAGTAGAAGTGCCAAGTATGGCTGAAAAAAATGTAAACAAGCCATTACCATATCGGTTAGCTCTGCTTGTATAAATGTATAAATTTTGTAAATAAATATTTATATACATACATACATAACTATGCTCATATATGTATGTACGTATGCGCATATAAGCGCACATGAAGGTGTGTTCGACGCGTGCGGAGAAAGAATTGTTAGAAGAAGCGTAGCTACATAAGTATTTGCATAGTTGCAAGTGTCGTTGCCTACCCACACATTTCAACAGTCTGCAGCATTCATTGGTAATTGGCTCGAGTGCGGTGAGTTGGTGGGGGCTGCTAAAGTGTAGCTCGGTCGTTAGTGCAGCAGCTGTTCGATTGAGTGGTGTTCATGTTAATGATGTTTCTGAAGTGATGCTGTAAAATTAGCATTTTTGTGTGTGTGTGAATTCGAAAAGTGAATTCATTTGAAGAAAAAAGGAAAGAGAATTACAATAAATTCAACTCAACCCAGAAACACTAGTTTGTTTAGATTTTTGAAAGTGCATGCAATGTAGGTGTGTGCATGTAAATTTGCAAAGTGGAAGGTCTTCCTTGCTGGGAATAGGTTCACCATTTCGATTGATGACAGTGATCTAGAAAAACTAATTATTTTTCTGTTAAGGTGATGAATTCAGGGCAGTGGTTGATAAATATTTTTTCAATGCTCAGCAGAGGGTTCAAAGGCTTGATTTTTAAGTTGCCAACACCATTTCTAGCGAAAAAAATTTTCACACTGGGTATAAGATTTCTAATCAATGCAACGCCATTTCAATATATGAGGGACTAACCAGAACAATGTGCACAAATTCCAGTTCCATTGTTGCAAATTATTTGTATGGATGGCCATGAAATTGTGCACCATGAACTGATTGAGCTTCATAATAGGGCTTGAGCTCATCTTGAGCTGTTTATTATTTCTAAGAAGATATCTGAAGTCAGTGGCCTACGCCGATAAGCCAGATACTATCATACTTGAAAGGCCAAGGAACAATATTTGTAAAGATCGGTTATCCGAAAAGGGACACAAGTACGTGCTGCGTTGCACATTTTTTAAGCTGTTTGCAATGGTAGTATATCAACCACTCCTGCACAAGATAAGACGAAGGTTTTGGGTCATTATCTTGTTGAAATGGCCAAGTTGTCCCATTAAGGGCCAGTTTTTCGACACAGAACATGTGCTTCTCACGTCTCCCCGCTTCAGAAGTGTAAGAGCTAAACTGGAGTACAGCCTTGGCAGCAACATCACGCCCGAGAACTTAGTGCCACTGATGTTCAAGAGCCAGGACAATTGGAGCAAAGCCCAGCACATGGCTGCTGAAATAGTGCAGCTACTCCGACATAGCGAGCACGCAAGGAAGATGCGTGAACGCCGAATAAGATCGTGAAGCAGCAAACCTATCCAAAGATGAAAACGCAGGTAAACTGACGATACCAATATTAGAAACTAACTTGTATATGGTAATGAACAGGGACATGGGGGGAGGGGGCGTATCGATCCGACAGGGTGTTTCTCTTCAGATATGACTTAACAGTGGTGGTAATAGGCAGATGCAGCTTGTGATATTTTGCATCAGAACAGTAACTGACGTTGAGTGCAACGCTCAAGCCGCCTCTCGACGAAATACTTGACGGTAGTACCGGCGGGATCGGTACTTTGACGGTAGGAGGTTTAGTTCGGGTTAAAGTCCCACACTGACGGGGTAAGGCTTTCGATGCTTCCTCTTCATAAAAAAAAAACAAAAAAATACTCCAAACCATCACATTTCCTCCACCGTTTTTAACTGTTTTGAGAAGGTTGTTCCCTTGAAGCTCTTTATTTGGCTTTCGCCAAATCTTTTGTGCTCCATCTGACCGAAATAAATTGAATTTTTATTCATCACTAAATATGGTGGTGTTCCAAAAAGTGTAGGGCTTATTTAAATGCGGTTTAGCAAATTCTAGCCTCTTTTTCTTATTTACCTTCGAAATTAAGGGATTGCGTCGAGGAACTCGGCCATGATACCTAGCCTTATATAGGGTATTCCGAACAGTTTGGGGGTTGAAATTGATTTCAAATTAATTTTGCAGGGTCTCGCACAATTTGACAGCCGAGGTTTTTCGATTTTGTGCTACCGTGGACACCACAATTCGCACTTGTCGTTCGCTTAATTTTTTTTGGGCGGCCAGATCTGCTCTCCGGAGCTATTTTGCCAATATTGCAATAACGCATAACGATGTTATGAGCGCTGGTCCATGATTTGTCGACAAGTTTGCCAATTTCGCTACATGATTTTTTTCTAAATATAGTTTTATCATTAATTGACGTAGTTCTAGGGAGATTTCAGCACCACCACCCATTTTGGTCTATATCCGCTGAAATCGCGATCAAAAGTGATTGCGATCGTATGCAATTCCTAAAACGTGGGAATAAGTAAAAAGCGAGAGTGGAAACAACGGCCCCAAAAGTATAAGCTGACATAAAGAATGTGCCAATACTTTTTTGACGTGAATTTGTGCTTTTTTTTTCGTTTCAAGGTTTAGCTTGTAAACCTATGTCGATATTAATTTTTTTTTCTTGAAATACCTAAGAAATAATTACATTTAGAAAATACGGCTTTCTATTTTTATATATTTTCATTAGAGGAAATGTTATAGCACAGAGAACCTTGATTTTTTGAGTGTGCCAATACATTTTTGACTCACTGTATTTTAATTATCAAATCAAAACATGAGATAACATATCATAACATAGTATAAAATAATCTAGATAACATAGCATATCCGAACGTAATAAAAGAGGATAACAAAACATAAGATAACATAGCATAGCAGAACAAAATATCTACTTTTTCACCATCATGCTCGCAAAAAATTTGTCTGAGTGCAAGAGACGAGCAACATTTTTTTTAGTTTAGAGCTTATACGTGGCATGGTTAGGGATATTAAGGGTTTTGCTTTTCTTTGAACATAACAAACAGCTTTAAAAATATTTTCTCTGCGAGCTGCCAAAACGAAAAAAATGTGTTGCTAATAGAACATAACAAAACATAACACAACATAAAAAAACATGGCACAACATAAAAAATACATAACACAACATAACACAACATAACAAAACATAACAACATAACAAAACAGAACACAGTATATGTAGCATCGCATGCCGTAAACAACAATAAACTTTTCTAAAAATTATTTGCTAGAACAATTTCATACATAAAAATTCAAAAACACTGTGGTTTAGTTTACTCAACCTATATAGTCAATTTTTACAAAAGCAAAACTATGCAGCTTAACAGCAATTAAGTAAAATATATTAAAAAAGTAAAACACAACAATAGTAAACCTTGACATGCCTGCAAATGGCAAAACACAGCGTATCATTGCGCACATACACATGGACGACTTCACAAGCATAGAATGAGACTAGATTATCTCAGAGAATTAACATTCAACACACTCATACGCGTGCATACACACAACTAATGCATACATACATACAACTACTGTTACGGCAATCAATATGAATGTAATAACAATAATAACTTGGCAGAAGATTATATCAGAAATGAGATATTCTGAATGAATTTATATGATGCCTGCGGTATTCCGTTCTATACTCGTGTGTGTGAGTGTGTGTGACTGTGTTCGAAGCTGCATGTGAAGCGTAGCAAATACGCAAATGTGTAGAAATTGTGTAATCATAATTTTCTACGCGAACTACATTAACAAATCAACTCGAAATAAGCAAAACGAAAAAAATGCTGCATAGTAAATAAAGAATAGTCAGCGGCAAAAGCGAAATGAAAAAATATCGCATAGCAACAACAACGGCATACTGATATTTTTCGTTCGACTAATCGAGGTGTAGAACTATGCATGTCTACACATTTCAATCAGTATAAGCGATAGAAATATAATTATTTTACAGATTGTTCTGTACTCCAATGTAAAGCGTTTGTGGCTGATAGTTGGGCTTTGATCAACAGCTTGCGCTGTGCTGTAAGTATGCTGCATTCTAATTACTGTTTATGCTCATTTTGCGTAAATTTTATTGAAAATGAGAGGAATAAAAAAAATTTAGCTGTAAGTGGTCAAACGAAAAAGTAAAGAAATTCTGGAAAATTTTTTGGTGATTTTGCATTTTGTTCGTGCAGAAAAATTGTAAGCTGTAAATTGTTAGCTGTAATCTGAATAAATTTCAACTAAAGTATACACACATATATAGCAGACATGTGGAAGAATTCTATACGCACAGACATAAAGCACTATTGGGTAACAAAAAAAAAAAAAACAACAAAAAAATTCAAAATAAAGTATAAAGTATAAGCGATACTCTTTTTGACTACTAAATTGGCCTAGAAGCCTGTGGTGCTGTGCCTTTATGGCTCAATTGCAAATGCAGATCACGTTTAATTGAAGCGGCAACGGTAGCGACACTGACAGCCGCAAAGCAAAAACAATCAACAAATAGTTGTGGTAGTTGCTGGATATCACTTGACAATAATCCAGTTGCTGATTGTGGCTCGTTTTAGACCCGTGCGCATTAAGGGTGCTAGGTTATCTTTAATAACTTGGTGCGCTTAACGTTTGCTAGTGACGTAGTATAAATGAATATAGAAATGTGTGAACTAAAATTTTTTAAATGATGAGGGGGATCATTTTGATATTTAATTAATTTATAAATTAGTAGCCTGTATAAATATAATCCTTGACCTAGATTATTGCTCCCCGAGTGGCTAATAAAAGAGCTACTTGCGCTAAATATTATTTTACAACTAGACATTTCGCTAGAAACGTGCGTTGGGTATATGAAATTTAGTTCTGCCTGAACTTAGAGACTTCTTTACTTTTTTATATTTTAATTATTTTGTAAGTCTACCCGCTGAGTGGCAGTAGCAGCTATAGGGTAGTGGCATAAGTGTTAGGTAAAGTGAAAAAGAGTAACACAAAATTTTAGTATTAAAGTGGAAAATATAAATACTGCTTATGAAGGTATTTTTGGCTCTTTCTCAAAAGGCAACCTATCATATGTATCTGTAAATGTCTTAAGCCACGCTTAACTGATAACTAAAATGTTCATCAAAAAGAAAATAAAAATACTCTCAAATTCATGCGGGAATCACTTTTTCCTCATTTTTTTTATTTTTGTTTTTCCTAATTTTTTTTTATTTTTCTTGGGAGTTACTTTTTCCTCATATCAATAGCCGCAGGCAAAAGGTGATTGTTTGCTTTTTATTACAATATTTTCTAAAAGCTTTTTTTTACCTAAAAAATTAACTAAATAAACAATTTTTTTAAGAATTTTTCTTGCTGCTTGTTTTAGTTCGATGATGGAAATGAAAAAATAGTTATCCCAGTATTAGCTTAAGTTAGCAATAGCTTAAGTGCAAACTCAATATGCAAAAGTTTGGGAATTTTTTCAAACTTTTTCTAAAAAAATAAATTCATGACGGAATAACTGTTTCCTCATATCAATGGCAGCAGGCAAACGTGGAGTGTTTATTTTTAAGTAAATTTTTTTCTAAAAAAAACGTTTTTTTTAATTAAAAATTTTTGTACCAAAAAAAAAACAAGATTTAAATATTATAAAAAAATGGCTAAAAATATAATAAAACTGAAGAGAAAAAAATTTTTTTATAAAACCTTTGTTTTTAATGCTTGTTGTTGTTTGATGATTGAAATAGCCAAAATTGTGGCAATTTTTTTTTATTGAAAAAATGAAATTATGCCTGAACCACTTTTTTCTCATATCAATAGCTGAAAAGCAATAGGAGAAAATGAGGGTTTTCTTAATTTTTTCTAAAAAGTAATATTTTTGTACCCAAAAAATTAACTTTAAAGTGCTTTAAATAAAAAAGTGGCTAAACCTAACCCACTTTTCCCTCAAACCCATAGCTTAAGTGCAAATGCAACAATCGAAAGCTTGGTAATTTAAAAAAAAAAATTAAAAAAAAAAAAATTTTAAAAAAAAAAAATTTTTTTTTGAAAAAATAAAATACCTGAACCACGTTTCCCTCATATTAATAGCTTAAGTACAACGGGAAAGAGTTTAAAAATACATTTTTTTCTAAAAAGAAAACTTTTTCCACAAATAAATTTTTTTCTAAAAATAATTTTTTTTCTAAATTAAATTTTTGTTTTGAATAAAACTTTTTCCACAAATAAAATTTCTCACAAAAATATAATTTTGTTTATTTAAAAAAAATTGTGTAAATAATATAAGAAGAAATCGAGAGGGGAAAAATTTAACTATGGAATTTCGTTTCTTTTTGTAGTTTAAGTATCCAAATTAAAAAATAGCCACAGTAAGAGTTTTTATTTTTTATTGATTTCCTATTTCATGCAGTAAAAGTGGAGACTGTAGATCATATAGCTACTATTTCAGGGCTTATTGCTAACTCTGCTACGTAGAAAAATTGTATGCCAATAACCCGAAAACTTCATCAGCAACATGAAGAGGCTAACACAACCGCAGACTAGTCACCGTTCATAGTCCACAAACACTCAACCCTCCTCACCCTTTTCCCTTTCGTCCTATCGTTCTTTTTCCTTTACCTCTTTTTCCCCTCTTGCAATGGTGTCATAAAGGATGAACCAAACCTAACCTAACCCAAAAACGATTCCTAAACTGAAAAACGAGATCCGCTGTGCTAAGCATAAATTGAACTGGCACTGCCATCGAAGTTTTTATCAAAAAGGATTAACGAGTGCCCGTAGTTTGTCATCTAAAAGAACTAATGCCACAAGGTGGCCACCTTTCGGACATTGTGACCTACAATGTAATATAACTTCGGCTTCTAAACACATAAAAACAACAACTCTTCGAATAAACAGTGCATTTTATTTTTTCAATTTTAAAAAGGTGATCTTAAAGTAGTACCCTGTATTTGAGCGAGCATCTGCTGTACACTATGTGCATAAATAAGCCAACTTCTATGTATACATTATCAAGTGCACACACACACATAAAAGTATGTATGAAGTTTCAACGCACTCTGTTTTGGCGTTTCATTGTCGCTCCGTTGCGTGCGCAACAATGGCAAATCATTAACCCTAAATTCATTTGCATTTGTGATAAATTCGGGCAATACCGGTGAAAAAAAAACTCGTGCCTATTGACGTACACACACACATGTGTATGTATGTATGTATGCATGTGTTTAAGTGTTTGCAATGACATATTGTCACTAATGGCGTTATTCTATTCATTCTTCGTAGTTTAGTCAGAAAATATTGTGGCCATGTTAATATCGAAAAAAGGTAGTTGACTTATTTGGAGTAGCTTGCACTTATTTGCTTTGATTGTTGTTGTATTGTTTGAAAAATAATATTGGCTTTTATTTTTTAATTATTATGAGTTGATTTATTTTTAAATTAATTTTGTTTTATTTAAAGTTTATTAAGCAGAAGTACAGTGAGCTAAATAACTATAGCACAAGGACTTATCGACAAGTTTTCTCAAATGATTTGCTTCTTACTTCACCTTGATAATTATTAACGAAGACATAGTTCATTCTCCTAAAAATTCATATAAATCTAAAATTTTTTTCTCAAAATATAACAAATTAAATCTGATCTAATCTAAACTACCATCAGCAAAAAAATTATCGAAAATCAACGCGATTTTCAAACCACTATAAACTTGCACTATTTTACACTGAAATTCTAACTCGAAATTTTGTAATAGTTCTGGTTAAAAAGTTTGAAAAGATGAACATTTAAATTTTTTTTTTGTATTTCCACAAAGTGTGATAATTGTTTCTATATAGCTTTTGAAGAATAAGCTATCTTCTAGTGTGTGAAATGGCTTAGACTCAGGGTACTTGGTGAAGGTCAGCTGCAAGGTTTTAAGTCGGTCAACGACAAAGAGCCGAAAACATTATTCCAGCTCGCCAATGCGTGCGTAATAATCTTTGACATTTTATAGTTAAATAAAATTAGGGTTCAATGGCCGCAAATACTTCGGGTAGCACTAAGGCCACATTCGATCTATGTGAGGCCGTCTCTTGAACTGCCAGCTCAACACTACTACTACTAACTAAACTTATTTTTATAAATGAAAGCAACTGCAGTATAATATGGACTGATGATAGTGATTCAGGAACGCAAACAATCCTCAAAAAATATATCAGAAGAGAATAAAAACAAAAATTTTGGCAAAAATATGGGAAATGAGGAAAAACTATCGATTGCCTCTGTTCAGATTTTAGTTTCACAGTTAGACGGCTTAATAGACTTTATTTATATTAGATTCTAATCGCAAGACAAGACGAGAATGCTCGCAAGACAAATAATATCGCTATAACAAGAAAAAAATCTGCTCTTCGCTACAGCTGCACTCTAGCGCTCAGGTAGATGCCTTAGAAAAACCAAAAATTCCCTAAGTACAACAAAAGCAAATTGCGCATACATGTTCTCTACATATTAACGGCACTTAATTCATAAATATAAAATATAAGTCTCTTATAAACTCAAATGTAAATCTGCTAACCAAAATTGTCTGCCTGCCAAATGATCAACACTCGTACACGAAAATAAAAATTAGAAAAAAATTATGCAAAAAAAGTAAAAAATACAAAAATAAACATAAATCAGGTATTTTTTTACGTTCGTTACTGGATCAGCGCTTTTTTTCAATAATTAATATATATCCGCTCTTCTGTTGATATTACGTGAGTTTTGCTAGTGGAAGTTTGAGTTGATCCAATATTTTTATATGTACGGATATTTTAATTTTGTCCCTCTTTTTGATAGCTTTTTTGTCATATCTTTGCGTAGATGTAGACAAACATGCAAATGAATACAGTTATATGAATACATACATACATACATACACACATACATATGTTCAGCTTTCGATGTTGCTTTCGGTTAAATAGTAAATTTTGGGGTCATTTCATTTTCGTAACCTAATACCACTACTGATTTTGAAAGAAATAATATCTGCTTTCGATTTTGCTTCACCCGTTTGCTTGATGTATACAAACATACGTACGTGTGTGGGTATTAGCATAAATTAAGAAAAAAAATTTCGGTGACTTTTTTCAGTCAGCCTTATTGTTTGCTATGTGAGTTTGTGAAATGACATGGATGAGAGTAACTTTTGGTTTTTAATTGAATTTGAATTTTAGTTTTTATATTATATTTCGTTATAATTTAAGTTTTTCTTTATATATTTTTGTATTTTTATTTTTATAGTTTTTTATTACAATATTACATTTTTTTTAGTTTTTTAAATTGTTTTCCTTATTTCTATTCTTTTAATATTTTTTTTAAATATATTTTTTGCTTGTATTGTTTTATTTTTACTTTTGCTTTTATTTTTATTTTTTTGTTGTTAATATTTTTGTAATCTTTTTAGTTTAATTTTGATTTAGTTAAATTTTTCTTTTACTTTTATTTTTATTTTATATTTGTATTTTTATTTTAATGTTTGTAAAACTTCTTAGGCGTCGATGGACGAGCGAGAATGGAGAGTAAAATTTCAAGGCCATGCAACGTTTTGGGCATTTTCGTTCCGCGAGAAAAAAATATAACGCAGAGGAAAAGGAGAGAGAAAGCTACACCTTATATATATCTTAGATACACTTTAGGCTATTTCCCCTGAGTTTTTCCTTGTGGTTGCTAATTTCTAGTGAGAAATAACACTGCTTACTTTTTGGCGTTATATTTCCTTGGTGCCTACTGTTTCGGGCGTTTTTTGGTCCCAATTTTTTTGGCGTTTTTTTAAGTGCCTACTTTTTATTGCTTATTTCCGTTTCCTGGCTAGTGCTTGTGCGTACTATAAAGTGCTATCAATTCCGGCGTCGAATATATTGGTATTGCCTTACGGTAATTTGTGCCGTTGCTGCGGTCCTGGAATCGCTGCGTTTGTGCGGGTGATAAACGCTCGGAGTAGTGCGCGTTGTTGCCATGGTGTATGTCCGGCGTTTACCTACACCGGTCGACCCTTCTCCGTTTTTTGTAAATTTTGTCTATTTGTATTCTCAGCGACTATTGTAAATTTATTTAGATATGTATTCTTTCTCTCTGCCTCTCTCTTTCATTCTCTCTCAGGGCTCTCCCTCTTTCTTTATCTGCCTTGAAAGTTTCACTTCTGTTGTGTGTACTACGCTATACGCATTTGATTTTTTTGTTTTTAATTTTTTTGTAATTTTTTTATTTTTATTGTTTTTTATGTAAATTTTTCTTTTATTTTTACTTTTACTTTTATTTTCATTTTATTTTTGTATTTTTATTGTAAGTTTTTCTTATTAAAGTATTATTATGAGTTTTTTTATTTAATTATGTTTGAAATTTTTGTTATTTAATTAATATTTTCAATTTATTTTTTTTGTTTTTTTTTACTTTTACTTGCACATTTGTTTTTGTTTTTATTTAATTTTTTTTATTATTTTTATTTTTTCTTTTTATATTTTTTACTTTTATTATTATTTTAATTTTTATTTTTTTCATAATTTTTTATTTTATTTTTATTTTCTTATTACAGTCTTCATATTTGGTTTGCGTTTTTTTATTTTTACTTTTATTTCTATTTTTTTAAGTTTTTTGTTTTTACTTTTATTCCTAATTTATTATATATTTAAAAAAATTTTTTTTTTTTTAAGTTTCTTTATTTTAACTTTTATTTATTTATTTTACTCATTCACACAATAAACGAAAGCGGTTTTGCTTTTTGTTTGTGTTTTGCTCGTTTTTCCTTCACTTTTACGTGTAGCGTCGCCTTTGTTGCTCTCGCCCCTAGAAATATGTAAACATTTTATGAATGACTTTTGTCAATTCTATTCAAATTCTATTAATGTCTAATTAATTTTTAAGCTTCCCTTGTAAGTACTTCGGGACCAATTTTTGTTGTGCGTCTAAATGGTGCAAAAAAAATTTGGAGGAACCTACATTTTTTTGCCACCTTTGAACGGTAGATTCATTTTTATGACAAGGTTTTTCAGAAATACTCGCGCAGATCTGCCATTACCTACCTAGTAGCCACTATTATTAGAAAAAAACTTTATCCGTAAGAAAAACAAAAACTAAATTAAAAAAAAAATATTACTTGTTCAGACCGTTACACGTTTTCTTCTGTTTTATTTTGCTGTTTACTACGAATACGCGTTTTGAAAAGAATTACCCGATATTTTTCATTGCTTTTTGCTTTATTGGTATTTGCTAGTTAGAAAAAAAAACAAAAAATTAAAAAAAAAATATTATTTCTTAAGCCGTTACAATTTTTATCGTTCAATAGCGTTTTAGATTGATAACTCTAGTAAAATTAATTTACAAGCTGCTGCTCCTCCGCGAGACTATTAAATAATAGCTAGAGACGGCACCCTGAATTCCCCCAAAATACTTCCTTGATTGTTAAAATTGGTAGAAATTTTAATGATTTAAATTCTTAAATAACACATCCAGCAGCTGATTTCAGCTTTAAACTCTTCAAAATTTGAGCTGGGCAAATTAAAATAAAAAACACTTCGCGGAACACGAGCTACTAAAACACCAACATTTTTTTAATTCAATATCTTTTTGTTATGTCAGGTAAATTTCAGGCACAAATTGCCTCATTAAATAAAACACACGTAGCAAAAACAAAAACAAAAAGTGTAAGCCCATCAGACAAACTAATCAACTTCTAATGCACGGCATAAATTTAAAATTGCGCTCAAAGCAATCAACAAATTACAAGAATTGCAGAAAATTCTAGCTAATAAAGTTTTAAGACTCAAATTACGCGAGACGACACAACACATCCTGCAGCTGCTTTCAACACAAATTTCGAAGCAGATAACTGATACATACAAATTTGCTAAAACACACAAGACGAAGAGTCGAGGCAAAAAAGGCAAAACACAAGCTTAGGTTATATATTAGCTGCCGGCGATTAGAGGGTTAGAGACAAATTCATTTAAACGCAGCCGCCTAAAAATTTATAGACTCAAGCTACAGCCCTATTAAATTCAAATGAAAAAGGCAAACAGAGAAAGAAATTGAAAAAAATTGCTAAATATAAATTAAAATATTTATAGCTTTCAGAAGGTTTGCGTAGCTGGGAAGGAAAGAAAAAATTAAGCCAGCTAAAAGTGGCTGTCCGTGCACATCATGCGGCTTTTGGGCGTGTGTGCTTGTGTGCGTGTAGAAGACATCTTATTACCATTAAAGGCTTAAAAAAACAAAAAAAAAAGATGCATGTACGAACAAACACTGCCAAATTTTGTTAGAATTACTAAATGACTTTTAAAGGCAGGCATGCGTGCTTAGGCTTCGATTGAAGGGGATATTCGTAGCTGTTTAAATAAAAAAAGGGAGCTTAAAAAAGTAGAGTGCATTCTACAGCGTGTTCGGTTGAAGCGCATTAGGTCATTTGGTTTTTGGCACACTCAGAAAGTGCAGAAAAAAAACAAGACAAAAGTGAATCTCCCAAAAAAAAAGAGGCAGACCAAAGGGAGCTGTAAAACAAATTGCAAATGAAAAAGAAAGCCAAAGGTTGCCTATCGTCTGCCAATATGCAATATGTGTCTAACTTCCACCTGTTTCGTTAAAGAAAAGTGGCCGCAGGCAGCAGCCACAAGTGCAAACATATGTACATTTGCATGTAAGCATATTGCAAATAAGGCCAGAAAGAGGAAGTGCTGTACGTGAGGGAATAGTTTGCTGCTTTGCTGGCGAGTTAGACTGCGTTTTGGTTTGACAGCGGATGCATACATCAATTTGGCATTACCGGCCGTCAATATGCGCAAGAAGCCTGTAGCATTTGGCATTTGGTGTTTGCCATTTTTGCCATACATATTTTTTTCGCTCGCCAACTGTGACTTAAAGAAGAGCAAGAAACCTATTTAAGCATTTGATGGAGGTTGCTTGCATACGAAAAAATACAGGCGCGCTAGCAAACTTTTTGGCCACGGATATATGATTGTTTCAGTTGCTTTTTTTTTGCTGCGTACTACAAACATGCATTTTTAAATAAATTACCCGAAATTTTTCATTGCTTTTTACTTTGTTGCTGTTTGCTAGTTAGAAAATGAAAAAGCATGTGTTGCGGCTTGTTGAAGTGAATGCGAAGTGTTGTTTAAGTAAATGCCTTGGCACTCAAAAGGGCTAACACTTGAAGCCTGGTCTTAGATGGCGGAGTTAAAGGAGTAACGCAACAAGGTGCATTTCAAGCAAATTGACAGTTGAAAGGACATTAAAGGAGCTTCACTTTAGGTCGAAACAATTGGTGTTTGAAATTTGCAATGCAGTTGTCAGCTGAGAATAGATGAGCTGTCAACTAATCTGTTGTGCATGCGACTATTTCTTTGGGGCAACAGCGGCAGCATAAATTATAATTCAATACTAAGTAAGCGAAAGAAAGAGAGAGGGAGAAAGAGAGATATGGGAGTAACAGGTGTGCCCAAATTGTTAAAAGCCTGGCACTAACAATTGAAAAAAGGAAGAATATTTGTGGAGCTCTTGCATCAACTACGCATCAGTGCAGTTGTCGGCTTTTGATGGATGAGCTGCAAAGGTAGGTGCCGTGCATTAAGGGGCATAAATTAGAATGAATTGAATATTCGAAATAAAATAAAGAAACAAATTAACAGTTTTTTTTCAAAACTTCACAGAAATATGTACAAATGATGGAAATGTTCAGAAGGTGTGTTTCAGCTGGCCTTCTAACAAAGCTGCTGAGTTTTTTCTTAATTGAATAAAACCACATAATCGATATATGTCATATTAACGAAAAACACAAAAAAAACCAAATAATATTACGAAAATTTTGAAAATATCGAAATTTAAAATTTTATATCAGCTATTATCATTTCAAATATTAGTCTAATCATTAAAAAAAATTGTTTTTAAAGAATGTAAATTTTTCTAAACAAAGCTGTAAAAAAGTTCATTACTTTGCCATTTCAACGATTATCATTTTTCATGAGAGAGAAATAACTTTTTAGAAAAAAATTTTTTGGTAAACAGCTGAAAATTTTCAAAAAAAAACATTTTAAATAATTTCTTATGCCACATTTCAAATTCTTTTTAAATGGCATAAAAATTACTTATTAGAAAAAAAATTTTGTAAACATGAAATGAGGGAGAAATTACTGTTTAGAAAAAAATTTTTTTTGGAGAAGAATTGAAGTTTTTCAAACAAAAAAAAAAACAAAAATTAGAAAAAAATTTTGTATGCTACATTTTAGCTATTTGAAATGAGGGAGAAGTAACCTTTTAGAAAAAATTTGTTTTGGAAAAGAATTACAATTTTACAAAAAAAAAAATTAGAAAAAAAATTTTTATGCTACATTTTGGCTATTGGGAAAATCACTTTTCAGAAATTCTTTTTTGGTAAACACCAGAAATTTTTCTAGAAAAATTAGAAAACAATTTCATGTGTTAAATTTTGGCTAATATTTTACAAAATAAGTGGGAGAACACTTCGCAGAGAAAAGGTTGGTAACCAGCTGAAATATTTAAAAACAAAGAAAAACAATAAAAAAAATTTTGAAGAAAAATTGAGAGAGAAATAACTTTGTACAAAAAATTATTTTGATAAATAGCTGTCCCTGTTATAAAAAATATTAGAAAAAACTCGAATACTGCATTTTGGCATTTATCTTTCTAATGAGATAAAAATTACTTTTTGGAAAAAATGTTTAAGGCCATTTTTGCGAAAAAACAAAAAGAGTAAAAAAATATAAAAAATGTCCTACGATATTTTTGGCTATTACCTTTGTAAATGAGAGAGAAGTTAGTTAAGAAAAAAACTTTTTGCAAACAGCTGTAATTTTTTTCAAAATACATTCGAAAAAAGGTTTTAAACTAATATTTATGAGCAGCAGTTTCGTTTTACAAAAACAGAAAAAAATTATTTTAAAAATTCCGAAATTTGTTTTGATACATCTTGACTATTAAAAATATAATTCACAGAGAAATTCTTAAAAAAAACCGAGCTTTTGTTTTATAAACAGCTGCAATAATAAAAAAAATTGAAATCGTGTTTTCTGTGCTATATCTTAGCTATTATCTTTTGAATAGGTGATGTAAGTGCTCAAAAAGTTTTTTTAAAATTCATCATTTTAGTGCTGCCAAGTAGGTAAATGGCGAAAAGTAGCTTATTCAAAAGCACACAGATATGCACACCAATGCACATATATAAGGTATGTAATAAAATCCCATCATCCAAATATATACAGAAATACTGAATTTCGCCAATTTCATCATTTCGCTATTAAAAAGTGACTCAGCATGGCAAATTGCTCGCTTCCTGTCCGCTACTTATTTTAGAACGAAAGACTTAAGCAACAAACTTGTGCTTACTTCGTAATTTCCGCTCGATGCAATAATTTAGTTAGAAAAGTGCCAGTGGCTGTTGATGATTACACTTGAAAATATGTAATAAATATGTAAATATTTATTAATGACAGGTACAGCATACTTTTAATTAATTTATAAATATGTGGAATTAACTGGGTTGAGTGATGTAAGGAAATGTATTGTTTCCATGCGACATGACTGCGTGCGTGCAGAACAAGTGAGGAGCGATGGAGAAGATTGGAGCGCTTGAATTGAAAATATTCCTAATATGCTAATCTACATACTAGTTTAACTTGTTAGGGGTTTCAAAAAGCTTTAATACAGAGACGTTTTGCAAAGGGTTGCCACCTATATAAAAAGTGAAATTATTTAAAAATGCAAGTTAATAAAAATATTAGGAATTGCGTATTCGACGAAAGGTATTTAAGCATACTTTCAAATAGAAATATTTTTAAATAGAGTTACCATATGTCCAAGAAATTTAATTTAATTAAATAAGTAAATTAAATAAATTATTACAATTTGGTGTCATATAAAAGCAAGGCGAGAAAGCTTTGAGTAAGCTATATTTTTGAATAGGGTTGCCACCTATAATAAATAATAAAGTGCTTAAATATTTTAGCTAAAAAAATAATTATGGAATGGGTGTCAAAGGAATGGTATTGAGCTTTACGCTAGACATATTTTTAAAGAGTTACCAACTATCTAGAATTTTAGCTAAATTAAATATGTTAGCTACTTAAAATAGTACAATGAGAGAAAGAAACTATATATTTTCTAAGGATAATTCACTTCAGAAATTAAAATAAATTCAGGGTTGCCATGTTTTAAGAAAATATTTTATTGTTATTAAATACTTTATAAACCAAAACAATCATTAAAACGATGATGGAAAATTACTTTTAAACACAAGATTTTGACTGCAGTGAGTTGACATATTTTTCTAATAAAAGTATAGAATTAAAAAAAAAAAAAAATTATAAGAATAATAAAAAAGTTGAATGCTTTGATAAAATACAAAATTGTGATTCAACTGCAAGGGAGGAAGAAAAAAATAACAAAAGTATTTTCAACGATAAGATTTTTAAAAGTACCCTAATTGCAGTGAATTGACGCGTTTTTAAATACAAGTTAAAAAATTAAAAAAAGAAAGTAAAAATTCAAAAGCTTCGATGAAATTCAAATTCATTATTTAACTGCAAAGGGGGAAGCTTGCACACTTTAAAAAAGGGCGGTAAGTTACGTTGGTTGCTACTCTTCATGAGGATGTAAAGTGGCTCATTTAGGCTTAGAGGACAAATAAACGTTACTGCAATAGAGGTGTTACAGTATGCTAACCAGTTAAAGCTTTAGAATGGCACAGGGCTTATTGTAAAAAAAAAAAAAAAATTATGAAGAAAAAATTATGAGCTCTGCTAAACCAGCTACAATCCTGACAGTGTCTTTCAGATGGGGTGATCTTCTCATTATTCTTGCAGACTATTAAAAATACTACAATTCTGAGTTCAGTGTTTGCAATCACCATTGACAAAGCTCAATAAATTTTTCAAGTGATTTGATTCTTCGGTTTCGAAAAGTATTGCGACTACACTGGTTATTTATATGCCGCATGTTTCAGAGTCAGCAAGCCCGAAAATCTCTGTATCAGTACAGACAGCGATACATACAAAAATATTGTGAAATGGGGAATATTAGAAATGCGAATGTAAATATTTTGATTATTGCTTTTCAAATACTGGTTCGAAAAAAATTTGAGTAAAATTTTACTGATTCACTACATTAAAAACGCTTCAATTTCAATTGCTGAACTCAATAAATAGAAACACAGACATACATTACTCTGCGAAATTGTACACCCACGCCGCCCCTCATTTTTTACTCACAGCAAAAATCGTGCAAATTCCTTTCAAATTATAGCAGCTACACGCCAGCGAATTTAATTCATAAAAGCTTCTCAGAATTTTCCACACTGTGTGCAAACAGCAGCAGTATGATGATGATTCATTGAATAGTAGAAAAATTATATGCAATAATCAAGTGTAACTTACACATAGAATAAAATAGTAAGAAACAATAAACAAAACGATTCCACATCATTTCAGCTGCCATAAAATCAACAACTAGAACACAATTAGGTTCATTGTAGCTCACAAATAATAGCAAGTACTTGACGATCTAATGCAGGCACTGTGCAGGCATATTTGCATTCATACACCTGAGCTTATATAATTAGCTCGAAAACAAAAACAACAATGCCATAAAAAAGAAAGGAACAAAGCGAACGTCGAGTGCATGACAATAACAGTAAAAGCTGTGCCTGCTTACACGTCGTACTTGTACTAATGAATTGAGTATTATTTGGTTTTAGTAAGCGTCTAAATTACAAAAGACAGCGATTAGTAAGGGGTTGCGGTGAAGAGGCTGCGTGAACGGATGAGTAGCAGCAGTGCACAAGTGCGAGATGAAGTGGCGAGTGAGCGATGCAACACCCACTAAGTTAGCACGTTTACGTGTAGTTAAAACACAGCTCACGTGTACGCGGTGCGCTTTGAGCTTAGCTGCTTTAACGAACAAACAAACAAAAAAAAAGGGGGAAAAAATTAGAAAAACAACAAGAACAAATGACGCTAGAAAACTTGAAACTATGAAATACTAAACGTGTAAGAGTATAGTAAAATTCACAGCAACTACAATAATGATAATAACAACTACAACAACCACAAACCCAGCAGCAGCAGTTGTTTATCCAATCGCATATGCAAATCAGTCCTCAGCGCGGCATAGGTCGTCATGTGTGTGTGTGTGTAGATGTGCCTGAGTTCGTGTTCGTATGTTTGTGTGTGTGTGATTGCTAACAATGCAACAATGCAACTAATTGTGGTGTTTGCAATTTATTTGCGCAATTGTTGTTGTTACTACTACCCACTACCCACCAACAGCAAAAACACTTGTTGCGCCGCACTACCTTTGCGCTGGCCTTTTGCATTTGGCATTTTGCAGCAAGAATGATTGGGCAATTTTTCAACATATTTTGCTGCTTGCTAAGCTGTTTGAATTAATTGTGCTTTTAAGTGCTGGCAAATCAATTTTTTTCCTATAATATCTTTGGTGTTTTTGCACACCTATTACGCGCGGTCTTTGTTTGTTGTTGTTAATTGCACATTTGATGGGGAAAAAATCGCATGCAACTTTTGCGCTTGCATTTTATGTGCAACGAATTAGCATTTGTTCTACAACGATGAAATTCGTGCATGTGGCTTTATCTCACATACATTTACACACGCTTACACGTGTATGAATAACCAAGTGAGTGTGTGCTCCTTGTTGTTATGACGTCCCCAGCAATAGAAGTTGCAGTTATTGACCTTGCAACCATCATTCCCCCCTCTACACCCGCCAGCAGTTGTTTACATTTATTTTTTGTAATTGCCAGTCATGAAAGCGCTCAGCACATGGCATTCACAATCAAATTACCAATTAATGTAAAGTTCATGGTGAAGTGCAAAGTGTTGGTTTACACAACTTGGAAGCTGTTTGTCGGTAATATTCTCGCCACTGAGATTTCTGTTATACGAACTTCAGTTTAATTTTTTTAAAACACCGAAAATAAATTAATGACGCATTTGCCATTGCTACTCACCAGCCATGCGCTGTTGATGGTTGATGAGGAAGGCAAGACGATGCGCTTGTGTGATAAGCTTAATTGAAAAGCGTAAAAATTCAAGTACAGAGCGCGCTGCGTATTCGAGGGAGGCACAAAAATATGCATAAATTAATTTGCAATCAAATTAATGCTGAATTTATGTAGCGTGATTTTGCAAGAAAAAAAAAACCAAAAAAAAAAAACTTAAAAAAAAAACTTTACAAAACTAGGGATGTATGTGTATTTATTGGACAGGCGCGCAAAAGTATGTGGGAAAGTTGCGATAACAGCTGAAATTTCGGTACGTGTAATTAAAAAACGCCCATTTCTTTAAAATAAATGTGATTTTTGGCGTTTAGCGTATAATTAAAGTGGGAAGCTATTATTCATGTGCAAAAAATATGCCTGAGCCCTAAAAAGTTGCTGAAATGAAATAAAACTGAAGCGCTGATATTGGTGACAAAGTGGCTATGGAAGATTTAAATAATGAATTATCTGCCAGAAATTTTCCTATAAGATATGAGTTAATTTTTTAGAAGATATATAATTGAAATCATTTGACATGAATTTTTGAGTACTGCTCGCTTAAGCTGAATTAAAGTGGTTCAAGCAGTCAAGAAAATTTCAGCTCTCTTGGATTTTAAAAGAAAACTGAAACAATTAATCACAACTCTTTATAGAGCATTCGATAGACTCATGGAAAGAACTGCTATGTAAAGCAGTGCCGTCAAAGCTTATATCGATCACCAAGAGCTTATACCAACAAGCCAAGTGTAGAGTAGTAGATAACAATTCACTAAGCAACAAAGTACCCAGTGGGTACTTGGGTCGGGCAAGGCTGCGTTTTGCCCCCACTACTACCTAATATTGTTCTCGTCATGATTATGACGAATGCAATGCGTGAAGGTGGAGGAGTCACTTGCGGTCTACACGGCAGTATTAGCGACCTTGACTAAGAAAACGAAATCTGTCTGCTTACGCATAGCTTTACTGACATCACCGCAAAAACTCAACGCCTTGCGGAAGTGGCAGCCTGCTAGGGCTCAAAATCAATGTTAATAAGACCAAAATACTACGTATTAACGCAACGAATAAGAACTACTTCGCAATAAATAACCAGCCGATCAAAGATGCCAACTCATTCTGCTACCTGGGTAGCAATGTTATCACTGATAGCGGAACTGGAGCTGATGTTAATCACTGACTTCAAAAAGCAAGATAGGGCTTTGGCCGATTACAAGCAGTTTTGAGGTCCTCCTTTTTGTCAACACGCTTCAAAATAAACATTTTCAACTCCAATGTAAAGTCAATACTTCTGTACGACTGTGAGTAGTCGCACATGGCCGCCAGCAATTTAATAAAAGTGAAATTTTTCATCAACAAGTGTGACAACAGAAGTCGTTTTGAATAACAGACTATGGAAGCTAACGCGGCAAGATGCCATAATATTAACGTTGAAGTTTGGAAAAGGAAACGGCAATGGTTTGGCCACGTCCAGCATAAACCAACGAAGAACGCAACGAAAATGGCCATCGGATTGAATCCAAAGGGTAGCCGTAGGCCAAAAGGCCCAACACATACCTCGAGAAGGCAGACCGAGCTCGAAATTGCAGCCCAAAACAAGAGCTGGGGAGAGGTTAAATTTCGAGCTTAAAATGGAAAAAAATTGGAATATTTTTATGCCCTATCTTCCTTGTAGAAATAATGGGAAAATATATTTTTATATACATAATTGGTCAAGTATATAATGGAGTTCATATGAAGCGCGTTTTCTAAGTATAGTACAGAGAATTATTGGCAAGCTTTGACAATTTATTTATTTCGTATTTAATTAAAATAATTTTTTTAAGCATATACATTTGATTTTACTAGGAAAACCATATAAACTTACGCAATTAAAATAAAAAAATAAAAATAAAAAAAAAGTTTAATGAAATTAAGAAAAACATATTCTGAAAAATTAAAAAAAATTAATCAGAATTTTTAGAGAAATTTCATGTATTCAGTTTTACAGCATAGGGAATTTTGCTACATTAAAATGTAAATTTAAAGTGACTCACGCTGACTTTTTACAATTTCTTCTGCGTGTGGCCACAAAAGAAAATCCAAAAAAACTTAGGTAATTAAAATAAATAAAAAAATAAATAAAAAAATGTAATAAAATTAAGAAAAAAAAATCTGAAAAATTAAAAAAATTCAAACTTTTTAAGCAGAATTTTTCGAAAAAGTTCATGTATGCGGTTTTATAGTCCATTGAATTTTAATGTAAAGAAGTGTAGGTTTGAAGCGACTCAAAAATCACGTTGATTTTTTTTAATTTTTAGCTGATTGCATTGGGTATCTGCTTCCGTATAAAACAAACACGTTAAGCTTTATTGACAATGGAGCGTTGAGCCATTTGAGCCTTACTTGTGACATAAACAAAGTGCCACGAATAAGATCCACAGGTTCTACGGCCTATGTCTGCTAAACGCACAGGGAAAAAGGCAGACCACCTTTGTGTTAAAAATATCAAGCAGGCGATTATTCAACTTCAATTTATGTGTCTAGCCAGCGCCAGTAAAAGCGAGGAAGAAACTGCTGGTGCGCTTTGTAGAACTCGGACAAAGCCGATTAGGCTCTTACGATGCCAATAAAGAAGAAGCATATCACTTTGTCAATTGTAGTTTGAAAGGTTTGGCGCCAGCTCTGACAATTTGAAGAAAGCACGACCCTGTTGGGCTAGGAAAAGAGAACTCTTCCAAGCAAAAGCAAAACACTGGCGCGTAAAGTCAAAGTTAAAAGTAGTAATGCGACTTTTTACTGTTCTTAGTTATAAAAAAATGTCACGGCGGTAAGAAATTTCGGTAACCAAAGAAAAAATTCGCATTTTGAGGGTCATCGAATTATTTGCAGGTCATCAAGAGATTGCGAAAGTGTTGGATGAAGTGTATCGTGATAAGATAAGACTATCTTAAAAAGTACATTTTTTCTTCAAATACAACGTTTCTTGAATCAATTTTAAAACAAGTTATTAACTAAACTCGTGAATTGGTTGAATTAAAATATTTCTTCTTATTCAAGGGTACCTACCCTAACGTAAGACTTATAATTTTTACGTCAATCATATTTGACATTTGTGAACAAGACAGCTGCAGTATACAAAACAGACAAATGCTTAAATGTCAAAATAGAGATTTTTATGGCTCAAAAAAAATTTTCTTTTCATTTTATCAAAATTACTTTCTTTTGACAACTGATTTTGCGCTACCTTGTAACCCTATATTTATCTACTTCTAATTTATAATTTTTTTATATTTTATGTATAATTGTATAAAATTATATAAATTGCAAGCAACAGCTCTATGAACTTTCCATACTTCAATCCCATCCATTTTTGTTCAATTTTTATTAGCTAACTGCTCATATCAACTCTCTTATGATCTGTGTTCCTTTGCAACTTGTAGAGAATTGGAAAAAATATACTCACCTCTTCAAAAATGAACCTCCACGAAAACTTGCCACACTCTGTTGGCGCGGCAATTTCGCCCAAATCAAAGGTGACGCATGTCATTTCGATTTAAGTCAGCAAAAGGCAAAAATTATGTCAGTGCGATAGCAACAACAACAGCAAATATGGCAAAATTAGATCACCAAAAAAAAATTAAGAACTGCAGCAGCCACAACCCATAAAGTTGCTTTTTGTTGCAAAGTCTAAAAGGCAACCAAACGATAGCGGCCATGTAACCATTCCAAGAGTAGAGCGAAAAAAGAAAATCTATTCTAACCCAAGCCTTTGTTGATTTGTTTGTATTACATGTAAGCTGACAAAAATGTCAAAAACGTCGGTGCATTTGCTGTGTTCGTGGTATGGTGCAGCAGTTGGCGCCAAAAATGCATACGAATTTGGTCAAAAGCGCGCCAAAGCGTAAACTTGTAAATGTCAAAAGCATTGCATGGAAAAAAGCTTAAATGGAAGCAAGCAAAAAACAAACAAGAAATCCATGTATGTTTGTATGTATATATGAGCAAGTAAGAAAATCAAAACAGAGAAAAAAATCCAAGGAAATTACCGGTGACAACAGCAGTGGACTGCGCGCTGCATGAGCCAAAAGCGCTTGTCTTTAGCATTAACCTCGAAAGCGCGCGCAAGCCTGACGTCATAGCGAGCCACAATTAGAAGAGAACACATGCACATATGCGTACCTACACATATAGGCTTAAGTAGTAGTCAGGGTTTGCAAAGCAAAAAGTGCAGTGCAAAAGTCGTTGCGGCGTAATGCAGCAGCAAAAATACACACACACACACCCATACTAACACAGAACCGTTTGACTTGGTCAAAGTCATTTCGAAGCATTGATTTTGGTAGGCGGCGGCAGCCTGGCAGGCGTGCAGCCAATCAGTTGGCTAAATAATGTTTGTTCATTGCTGGTTGTCAAGACTGACGACATTCGGACAGACGATGCTGTCACAAAGCATATACGAAATACGAAAAAAAAATTGGCAATGCAAAGAAAAGCAGCGAATAAATGTTGGTGTAAAAACAGAAATGGACAAGAAAATTACACAAATTCAAGGTCAACAAACAGCAATAAAAACGAACCGGCACACACAGACACATGCACACATGCGCATTCTATAGCTTAGCTAAGTGTGTGCTTGTGCTGCACTATTTGCTTCATTGATTGTGGCCAATTAAATGCAGCAACAATTTGCAGTTGCAGCAGCAGTTGCAGTTGGAGTCGCATATGTACGTATGTATGTATATTTGCTTGCCTGTATGTACTATAAGTATGAGTTTGTGCGCTTTGTATTTCTTTAATTAAATAAACGATTAATTTTATTACTTCGCATCGTAAGTCGTTGGCTATGAGCGTTTTTTGCTTGCTGTTATACTCCCATTGCGCCCTGCCCCCCTGCTCCATGTACATACGTATGTATGTATGTATGTACTGCGGTTGTTATTGTAAGTTATCCGTTGTGATTGGCCTTGCCAGCGACCGCAATGGTAATCTATGCTTTAGTTGACACTGCGCTAATATTTGAAATCACACAAATGCTCACGTACGTGTGTGTGTGTATGTGCGCGTATGTTTGCTAGTAAAAATATATTCTTAGCTGCATTGCGCGACCATCAACAGCTCATAATTGCAGGCTGTAGTTTTGTGTTTCATAGATATTCGTATTCGAATTCGCATTTGCACTTAATGTATCGAGCGCGCTTTGTAGGTGATTGCGAGTGTTTGATTCTGAAATTGGTCTTGACATGGCTTTGGCTTTGGCTTTTGGTGGTTTTTGGTCTTGGTTATGTTTCATTCAGTTTAGTTGGCTATTTGTTAATGTAAAGTAGTCGAGTGGCCTAACCTTGGGCTGCTTTAGTTAATTTTGTGTGTAGTTACGCAGAAATGTTCTATGTTCTATGGACTTGGAGTAAGGCTCATTATGGGAAGATTTTTTTCTAATGAAATTAAATGATGTGGAATGAAATGGAATTAAAGGAAATAAAATGAAATGAGATGAAAGAGATGGAACTGAAATGGAATGAGACCAGAGTAAATTTTATTGAAACTAATTGATAAGAAATAGAACAAAATGAAGTGGAATGAAAGTGTGATTAGAGAAATTAAATGAAATAGAATCAAATTAAAGAAAATGAAATGGGATCAAAGAGATAGAAATGAAATCGAATGAGAGGAGATGAAATGGAATGAGAGAGAATGGAATTAAAGGAAATGAAATGAGTTAAAAGAGATGGAAATGAAATGAAATGAGTTGAAAGAGATGGAAATGAAATGAAATGAGACCAGATTGAATTTTATTGAAACTAATTGATATAAAGTGGAACAAAATGTAATGGTATGAAAGTGCGCTTACAGAAATTAAATGAAATAGAATGAATTTAAACGAAATTGTATGGGATCAAAGAGATAGAAATGAAATGGAATGAGGTGAAAGAGATGGAAATGAAATGGAATGGAATGAGATGAAATGGAATGGAATGAGATGAAATGGAATGGAATGAGATGAAATGGAATGGAATGAGATGAAATGGAATGAGAAGAGTGGAGATTAAATAGAATGATGGGAATTGAAGGGAAATGTATATAAATTGAGGTGAAACAAAATCAAATGGAATGAGACAAGAGGAATTTGAATAAAATTTAATAAAAGTAAGTGATATAAAATGGATCAAAATTAAATGAAGTGGGTCCAGAGGAATTTGAATAAAATTTAATACAACTAAGTGATAAAAAATAGAGAAAAAGGAAATGAAATGAAGTGAGTAACTGAAATTATATTGAATTTAAAGAAATTAATTAAAATGGAATGAAATGAAATGAAATTCATAAAACTGAAATGAAAATGATTTTAATGAAATGACATGAGGCTAGAAGAAATGAAATGAAATTATATGGAACGGAATGAAACGATTTGACAATAAAATAAAATAAATTGGAACAAAATGAGATGAGCTGACACAAAATGGAATGAAATAAAATAAGATGAAAGAAAACGGAGTGGAATGAAAATGCAAAAATAAAACAAATTGAAAATAAATCGAAGAATATTAAATAAAATAATATGAAATAATATATACACGAAATGAAAGTAAAAATAAATGAAGTGATTTGAAATGGGATTAGAAGGAGCAAAGTAAAGTTTAATGAAACAAAATAAAAGCAAATGAAATAGAATTGAAAGAAGTAAGACTAGAAGGAATGAAGTAAAATTCAAATTACAACCAAATTAGAGATGAACTGACATAAAGTGATATAAAATGGAAGAAAATAAAATGAAATGAATTGAAACAGAGTGAAATTTGATGAAATGAATTGGAATGATGTTGAGTGAAGGGGTGTGAAATGGAATTGAATCTGAAAAGTTATATTAGACCCAGTGCAATGAGTTGACATAAAATGTGATGAAATAAATGCGATGAAAGCAAATAGAATAAATACTCTAAAATGCAAGGAATTGAATGGAAACCAGAAAAAATGAAATAAAATCAAATTGAATAAAATGAAGGTAATATGAATAGGAAATAAAATAAAAGCAAATGAAATGGAATTTGACCAGACACGACAAGGAGGAATTAAATAAAATAATAGTAAAAGGAGATCATATGAAATAGGAGGATATGAAAGTATTAGTAATAAAAAGAAGTGGAATGGAATGGAATTGAACGAAATGAGATGAGTTGAGTTGACTTAAAAGCAACGAAATTAATGGGATGAAAGGAAACAAAATAAGAATGAAGATACATCAAAAGGAAATGAATGAAATGTGACTAGAAGTAATGAAAGAAAATGGAATGGAACGAAGTGAAATCAAATTATACGGAATAAAATGTAGACAAAGTAAAAAAATTTCACGAAGTGAGACCAGGAGGAATTAAATACAATTAGATTTAAAAAAATATATGAAACCAATGGCAACGCAATTATGGTGAATAAAATGAAGTGATTTGGGACGGAATTAAAACAATTAGATTACAGGAAGGGAAACGAAAGGCGATGAGTTGACTTGGAATGAAGTGGAATTAAAAAAAATGTGGATACATGAAAATATATAGTAAAATTGAAACCTTTCTGGAGAAACCATTCTTGAGTACGAGCGACTGAGATAAAGTGTCGTAAGGAGGCTGAGCGCCGATTTTCGCCAAGGGGACTTCAAAGGCCAAATATAGGTTAGGTTTTAGGTTTGGCAGCCGCATCGCACATAGAGACAACGATGGCACTTAGACCACGGCCACATATATTGGTACGAAAATTTTTAATAAACTGTTAAATTAAGCCTGGGTTAAATTTCAAAACATAGCACAAATGGCGCATAAAAAATGCACAGTAGCGAAAATTTACAGCAGCGAGCACTTGAGCCACTCAGTTGAGCAGTTCAAAGCCGGTAGAGCAGGTGAAGGTGAGTAAATATGTGCATCTACGAATATTTATGTGAGTTGCTAGCAAATAATAAAAATAACTGCGTGTGCCATACGAACTTTACACGTTTGGGCCGAGCTTCCACATAGAAGCTGCTAAATAGAATACCAAAAAACAAAAGAAAAAAAAAACAACTGCAATGAAAAATTAGTAAAATATTAACAGCCGCTTCTGCGTGTCTACAGCGGATGCCAACTGTCGTATAATTGCCAGATCAGACAAAATACAAATAAGCGTACATACAAACATACATTTGTACATGAATTTGAAAAATGTAAGCTTGTGTTCGATGCATTTTTCAACACAGGCTAATATAAAATATTCAAGCATGCTTAAAACTAACAAACTACAGACTTCATACTCACACACACACACACACACATATATGTGTATTGTTTGCTCATTTCGTTGACTTGTTTTTGTGCCATTGCATTTGCTTATCTAACAGCGGCAAATTAGCATCGCCATCGCCATCACCATCACCAACGCCATAGCCGGGCATGGCATGTTCGCCTCACTCGCCTAGCTATTACTCATAAGCGCAGTGCAAGTGGGGTGGGGATGCAGGCGTTTGGGCGACCGACCGATTGGCCGACGAATGGGGCAGTGGACGTTGAGAAGGTTGCTTCCACATGCATGCAAGTAGAAATGAACGATTCTGCCTAGCCAGAATTCATTCACATACACACATACATGAGTGTGTGTGTGTACTGTGCTGGCCTTTTGTGGTGACATGTGCGCGCGCGTGCGCCAACCAAATGCAGCGCCAGCGCGCCTCGAACTACAGTCCAAAAGTCATTCATATGCAAAGCGAACGCATATGGTAATGTGCATGTTTTCGTATGTCTCCGTGTGTGTGTGTGTGTGTGTACATCAATATGTAATCACCCAGCCGCCCGCTGACCAACACTCTCATTGCAATTGCAAATATTCTGTGCTACAATTCGTTTCATTTTCTTTTTGCGGCACTTTTTATTTCACGGCTTTGCTATTGTCTTTTATTTGACAGTTTTATTTGCTGCACAATTTTATTTAAACTATTTTTGCCGCTTTTCAGTGTGCAGAGGTAATTGTTAATATTGATTTTTGCTCGATTTTTATTTTGCAACTAAATTGCAAATAATATAAAATTTAGGTCAACGCATATATTGTGAATTTGTGAATATGTATGTGTGCCTGTATGTATGTTTTTTTATGTATGCAAGTGTAAGTATGTGCTTGCCGCTTAGTTAGCGATCGGCTATTGCATCTAAGCAAATATAGCCGGCTATGTGGATGCATACACCAGTGAGTGTGTGTGTGTGTGTATGGGCGTATGGGTGGCAGTGTTTGTGCAACCATTTCACATATGCCTGTTAGATGTTGCATGTTTTGTCTCCATTCTTATTACTGCAATCGGTTTTGTAGCGCTCGTTATTGCCGCTATTGTTGTAACAATTGCCTTTTGTTGGCGATTTTTATTGCTGTTATTGTTTGGCCGCTTGCAAAAAAAAAACAAAACGAAAAGTAAAGCAACAAAAACAAACAAAACCAAATTGTTTTTTGCCGTTATTGTTTTTGCTTTTGTTATTTTATTTTACAATTTTACTAACTTTTTCTATGCCCCACCAAAGTTGTGCTGTTGTTTTTGTATGTTGCCGCAATTTGTTTTGCTTTTCAAATATTTTGTTAGTGCACAAAACACACTCGTAGAAACATTTTTATTTTACACTTTTTACATAAAAAATATTAACATTTTTATTACCGACACATTGTTTGCCTAGCAGCCATAGCCCATTTGCGTGTGCGAAGCATTATGAGTTTTGTTGTTGTGTTCTTTTATGTCATATTTACTGTTCATATGCTATTGAATTGCTCGCTGCTAAAGCTGTGTAGCTTGCCAGGACATTTCCGACTGAGTGAGCAAACCGTCAAAAATACACAAACTTGAAAATTTCCACACTGGTAGGCTTGGCCGCAATAATTTATATGTTTTACGTAATAATTTATAAATTTGGGTGCGCTTAGTGCTAAAATGTTGTGTTTCTCTAAGTGTACTATAGGGTGCGTAAGAGCCTCGTTAATTTTATTTCTGCTAGGCTAGGTTTGAGGCTGAAAATATGACTCATGTCTAAGTGATACCTAAATGATATGGAAGGGACTGAAGTGAAATGAGGCTGCAAAAAATTAAAATAAAATAAAATGAGATACAATGAATGAAAATAAAGAAAGAAGATACAAAAAAAAAATATATATTATATAATAATTAAAAAAATAATAATAAATCAAGGAATAAATAAGTTAAAATTAAGTAAAATAAAATAAAACAAAAAAAATTTAATGAAATAAATTTAAAAAAAAGTTGAGTAAACCAAAATAAAAAACAAAAATGAGAAATAAAATAAATTAAAATTAAAAAATGAAATCAGGATGCAAAAATTTAAATAAAAAAGTTATAAGATCCAATAAAAGATACAAGAAAACTTAAAATAAGTCAAGAAATAAATAGATAAATAAAAATTAAGTAAAATAAAATCAAACAAAAAAATTTGAATGAAATAAATTAAAAAAAAAGTTAAGTAAACCAAAAAAAAATGAAAATAAATTAAATTAAAATTAACAAATGCAATGAAGCTACAAAAGCTTAAAATAAAAAAAAAAATAAGATCCAGAAAAAAAAACAAAAAAATTAAAATAAATCAATATATAAATAAAAATTAAGTAAAATAAAATAAAACAAGCAAATTTGAATGAAATAAATTTTAAAAGAAAGGTTGAGTAAACAAAAAAAAAAAATTAAAAATAAAATAAATTAAAATTCAAAAATGCAATGAGGCTGCAAAACATTAAAATAAAAAAATAGGATCCAAAAAAAGATACAAAAAAACTTAAAATAAATCAAAAAAAATAAATAAATAACTAAAAATTAAGTAAAAAAAAATAAGACAAAAAAATTTGAGTGAAATAATATTTAAAAGAAAAGTTGAGTAAGCCAAACAAAAAACATGAAAAATGAAGTAACTTTAAATTAAAAAATGTAAACAAAAATTCAAAATAAAATAATATATTATATAAGACAAATTAAAAAAAAAAATAAATAAAATGAAATTCAATAAATTAAAATGAACTAAATAAACATTTATTAAAAATTTATTATAGTATATAACAAAAAAAATATATGAAAAATAAAAAAAATAATAATAAAATGAATAAAATAAAGTGAAATACCAAAGACTAAAACTTATTACAAATAATTATAAAATTAAAAATAAAAAAATATAAAGTGAAAAAAATGAAATATAATAAAAAAATAAAAAAATATTAAATTATGTTTGGAAAACTTGAAAAAATATTATAAAAGGAACGAAGTAAAATACAATAAAACAAAATAAAGTAAAATAAATTGACTTGCATTAAAACTCCATTTCTATACACATATCTATGTAAAATAAAACTAAAATAAAAACAAAAATAAATAAATAAAATAAAATATCGTCAAATGAATTAAAAAAATGCAAGTAAAATGCATTAAAAAAAATTAAATGAAACAGAATAAAATTAAAAAAAAAACATAAATAAAAGCAATTAAAAAAAATTAAATTGTACAAGAAAAATAAACAAATAAAAAGTAAACTAAACTAATATAGAGGAAAAAAATTTAAATACATTAAAAAATAATTAACAAAAAATCTAACATGAAATAAAATAATATGAATACTCCCTGTAGAGGCTCTATGCTCCCGAGTGGAGTGAACAAGGAAAAAAAGAAATAGTAAAACTGATAAAGTATACTAAAATATAAAAAAATAAAATAAAAATAAAATACAATAAAATAAAAGAAAAAAATTGAAATATATTAAAAACTAATTAAAAAAAAACAAAAATGAAATATAATAATATGAATAAAGAACTTAAAAAAAAAATAAAGTAAAAAAAAAAATAATGGGGTTGGTGCGTGATTACCATTCCGAATTCACAGAGAGAACGTTGGTTCGAATCTCGGTGAAACACCAAAATTAAGAAAAACATTTTTCTAATAGCGGTGGCCCCTCGGCAGGCAATGGCAAACCTCCGAGTGTATTTCTGTCATGAAAAAGCTCCTCATAAAAAATATCTGCCGTTCGGAGTCGGCTTGACGGTCCCTCCATGTGTGGAACAACACCAAGACGTATGCCACAAATAGGAGGAGGAGCTCGGCTACGCGCAAATTATATATATATATATGAATCACTGGCGAGATCACGAAGTAAAAGCGAGAAGGAAAGAAGAATAAGAAGCAAGGAAATGAGGTTGCAACCACTAAGCATACATTTATGTAATCCATGATGACCTAAAATCATTTTTATGCACTTGAAATAAAATCAACCTCACCACGTGGATGCTTATTGAACTGTATTCTGTGAAGCCACCTAAACCCTGGCCAAACTTCACCGACACTTACGGCTAATTTTTAGAGCTCAGCTAATTTGTTGCTAACATCACAAGCGATGAGTTTCGCCCTACCTTGGTAGCAGGCGTTATCGGTATATAACACTTAAAAAAAAAATTCTGTGACTGTTTTCTTTTTGGCGTAGCCAATTGTGTTTTATGGAGGTAAAAAAAGAAAATTCGATCAAATTTTCGTTAGCACTAGGATTAAGGTGAACGCTTTATGTATGAAAAAGTGGAGACTTGGTTAGACTGAGCTAACTGTTGTTGTCATTTTTATGCATTTCATAAATATAAGGGGTTTCGGCTATGCTAAAAAATGTTTACTGCCATGGGCGTTGAAATTTTAGAAACACAAATAATCTAAAAAATGTAACTAAATAAACAAATTGCCAGTAGAATTGAGTATATATTGAATTGATTGTATAAGTATGTAAGTAAATATGTCTTCATAAGTAAATATGTGTTGCTTTTACCTAAACGCACAGAAAATTGACTCAACCAAATGGGGGGAAAAACCAGATCAAATAACAGATCAACACATATTTCATCCTGCAGTCATTATTAATTTTAATACTCAAATTTACTGATTTATGGTCCAGCAGCAAATGGGCCAATAACAAACTGACCGAATTGCTAAATGCCTGCTTAACTTAAATCACATTCACCACTCACGTATTAAGCAAACACCCACTTTTTCACAAAAGAAAAAAAAATACAAAAAAAAAACTTCACAAAGCCCTGTTACTTGTTTTGAAAATGAAAATGAGCAAATCGAAAAATATTTATGTAGATATTGACTAAGTCGATGCTGTGCAATATTTGATGACCAAAGGGATGTGGTAAGTTTGTTAATGACACACGCTCATACAAGCCACTAATAGCTAATGGATGCATAAACTACGCAACACTTGAGCATTTTTTGTTTTTGTTTTTTGGTTTTTTTTTTTCAAATTTTGTGTACCGTTTTTATGTAAATTGACTGTTTTTTTTTTAAAAAGGCAGCCCTTCAGTATGATATGAGCAAATATGCGTGCATGTGTTGGTGTATGCTCAATATTTGGTTACCAATGTGAAATTATGCGTGAAATAATCATGCAGCAACGGCAGCCAAAATATTTGGGAAACCAACAAAAAAAAAGAAGAAAAAACACTCAATATGTATTACAAAATATTGGGAAGCAATAAAGCAAACACAAAAACCGCAAAGCATGCGAGATACCAAAACAAAAAAAAACACAGCTAAGCTGAGCTGAGCTACTGGCTCTGGCTGCTGCTGCCGCTGCTCTACCAGTTAACCCGCATCACTTTTGCTTGCTTGCTTTCTGTGCTGCTGTAGCGGCTTGTTGTTGTAACTGTTACTGGCTTTTCGTCGCCACCGTCATAGTAGACAAAAATGACGTAACTTTTTTGGTGTCGTCGTAGTCGCCGTTGACGTCGTCGTAGGCGCCGCCGGGTGACCAACTTTATTTTGTTGAAAGCAACAGCAACAACAGTAAATACTGTTAAATGAAATGAAATATGTAAACAGCAGCCGTTGAAACTGAAAATTGAAAACGGCAAATGCAACAACAGCAACAGCAACAACCACAGGCATAGCACGCTGTGATATTTGCTGATTAAACTTAGCGATAACCTTGAAAACCGGTAAATATAGCCATAGCCATAGCTGATGCTGCATAGTGACGACACTATTTTGTTGTTGGCGTTGAATAAGATAATTTATTTAATCTTTTTTTGTTTTGTTTGGTTTAGAGGATGGATCGAATAAAATTTTTGTTTGCCTGTTGAAATAGTTGCAGGTGTAAATTTTTAGCGGTATATGTAGTTGGATGAGCATCGTAGTAGTTAAGATGTTTTGTGGCGTGAATGAAAGACTTAAGCGACGAACTTGCTGCTCCTTGAAGGAAACACTAAGTTGCTCAATGGATGCTGGTATATTTTCGAGTGAGTTTAAATTTTTTGACACAGCAAACACCCGTTTGGTATTCACCAAAAATATCAATGGAGTAAACAGTAAAAAATAAAAACAAAAGAATATTTAAATGTAAAAAAACAAGAAAAAAAAAATATAACAATTTGCTTTAAACGTTACGAAGCAAATTATATGCAATTTTTTAATATTCTAATAGGAAAAGTGACTTTATATACAATATATATATATAAATATATATTTAACTATTATATTTTTATATTCTTACGTTTTGCTTGATTTATATTCTTATTTTTATTAATATATATTTTTATATTCTTATAATCTTATATTTTTATAGCTTTATATTTTATATATTTTTGTACTTTTGTATTTTAATATTTTTATCTGTTTATATTTTTCTAGTTTTATACTTTTTTATATTATTGTATTTTTGTAATTTTTTTATTTTTATATTCTTGTATTTTTCTAGTTTTATATTTTTGTTTATTTTTATATTCTTATATTATTTATTTTATTGTTATTATATTTTCATATCCTTATATTTTTTATAATTATTATATTTTTATACCCTTGAACTCATATGTTCTTATATTTTTGAATTTTTGTATATTTTTATGGTTTTATATTTTCATACTTTTAAACTTTTATATTCTTAAATTTTTGTATTTTGATATTTTTATATTTTAAAATTTAAAAATTTTTACATTTCTATATTTTTCATATTTTTATATTCTCATATTTTTTTATACTTTTATGTTCATATATTCTTATATTTTTGTATTTTTATATTTATGTTTATATTTTATTATATTAAATTAAGTTTTATATTTTTATTGTTATTATATTTTATTTAGTTATACGCCAAACAGAAACTTGCATTATTATTATTATAAATATATTATTTTATTTTATATTTCTGTGTACATATCAAACTCAAACGTAAAAAAAATTAAATTTAAAAAAAATTTTAATTAAAAAAAAATAAAATTTTTAAAAATTCTAAATTTGTTTTCTAACCATACATTTTTTTCCCCTTTTTGGTTTATAATTAACAACTTGTTTGCGAATATTTTTGTTTAAGATCCATTTTTACTTTCAACTTCCATTCTACTTTCTATCTACATTGTCACAACTCTGTCCCAATTTTCGTCTTAGAATTTCATGTAGAATTTAAATTTCCTACCAGCGATGTCAAAAAAAAAATCATTTCATGCAAATTCACCCACCCTAATGTACATGTGTATATGCAAATGTGACAGATAATAAAAAACTGACCTGCACTTTGAGCACTCAAGTGCAGCAGAGAACTTATAAAAAAGATACATTTCAGCCAAAAAATTAATGCAGCTTTATTAGAAAATGTCATAAATTAACTTTGTAATTTGTGTATTCCGGGAGCTTGCACACAAAAGGACATTTTAATGTGCCAAAAAAGCTGCCATTTTTCTCGCTTGGGTACATATTTTTCTATCATTTAATTTTCAAATAATTTCATTTCTATGCAAATTTCAAGCACACCTTCGACTTACTTTCAAATGCATTCACCTCACTTATTTTTTTCTGAAGTGCTACTTTATGCTTTACTGCTTTGCTGACAAGCGATTCACCTTCAGAGGCGCAAACAACTGGATTGTTGTAAAAAAAAAAATAGCAATTTTCTAATTTCCTGTAAGTATTGAATGCTCACATAGTTAGCTAACATTTCGCTTTTTAATTTTGTATTTTTGTTTTTTGTTTTTTGCTTTTATGTTTTTTTGCCGTTGAAATGCAGTTCACCCTCAGCGCTTAAACCGCCTTCAACTTGCACCAATACATGTGAGCGCAGTAAGCATGCAATTTAAAGTAAATTTATTTTTAAAATATATAAACACATACATACATACACCTATGTGCAGTTATGCGCCCCACTAATAGGTACACCTGAGTGCATGCAAACATACAAATTAGTACTCAGTTGTATGTAGGTTTGTGAAAAATGTTAAAGAATCATAAGAAATAAATGAAACACAAAGTGCAGCGTCAATTTCAAAAACGCATTTATCACTTGCTTAATGATGCCAGTGCAATCAAGCAATCACCGTGCAAATCGCTGCAGCAGCAACAACAAATGAAATGAGGTACATACAAACACATGGTGATAGCGGTAATTGTGGCAGTGCATAAAATGTCTGAGAACGCGCGTTAAAATGATTAATGACAGCGCATTTGCAAGGTTCACATCGCCGTGCAGTGTTGGTAGGTAGGCAGCTGAGTGGAGTGTTTGTAAGTAGTGTTCTAGACGCCATTGTTGTGGCCCGTTTTAAAGTGAGTGCTTTTTTGCAAAGTAATGTAAAGTGTTAGCTTTTGCAGATGAAAAGTTGTAAAAGTATATTAAAATGCCTGCCACAATTACCAATTTTATAAAGAGTAAATACTCGTGTGGCGTCAAGAGAAGAGGAAGGCCTGAGTAAGCAGCTTGCAGTGCATGCTTACCGAACAGTAAATAAAAAAGCAATCGATGCTACTAACGATCGTAGGCAAGAAAACGGAGTCCCTTTTTTGAGGACTTAAAAACATTAAAAATAGTCAGCCGTAAAGTTGAGCGCTGACAATTTTAGTGTAAAGTTGTTGGGGTTTTTCTATTGGCCTAAAGTAACCAATAAAATGATCATGGCGTTATATAATTTTAGATTTTTATTTCAAATGTATACGCCGAGTAAATAATAGAGAAAAAGCTAAAGAAAACGAAGATATTCCATTTTGCGAAGCTATATCAAAATTAAAAAAAATGTCTTACCAAAAATTTGTAACAGAAAAAAAATAGTTTTTCAATTTTGTTTTTAAGGGTGTTTTATTCTAAATAATTCCAAAAAAGAGATATTAAAATATTAAAAAACTAAAAAAGATATTTCACTTTGAAAACCTTTACTGAAAAAAGAAATGTCTTACGTCTATTAGCCTAAGTTATTATTAAAAAAAATTGAAAAATCTGAATTTCACTTTGAAAACCTTTACTGAAAAAAGAAATGTCTTACATCTATTAGCCTAAGTTATTATTAAAAAAAATTCAAAAAATCTGAGTGAGTAAAAAATTAGAAAAGAAAATTTTTAAATTAAAAAAAAAAAAAAAAAAATTAAAAAAAATATGTGAAATGTTTCTAATAACCTGCGAAATTTGGCATAAAAAACTATCCTAAAATTAAAAAAGAAAAAATTTTAGCATGTTGGACTAAGCTTTTATTAAAAGAAATAAAAAAATAGTGGGGGGCTTCTAAAAATGTAATTTTTTTTAATTTGAAATTAGAAAAAAATTAGTTCTTCAAATATGTCTGTTTTTTTTTAAATTGAAATAAGAAAAAAATTAGTTTTTCAAATATGTAATTTTTTTTTCAAAAGTTTGTAAAAAAATATAATATTTTCCCCAATTTTTTTTAAAGCGTATTTTATGCTAAAAAAATAAAAAGAAGTCATAAAAGGGTTAAAAAGAACCAAAGGAACCTCACATTGAAAACCTTTACCAAATTAAAAAAAATGTCTTAAGTCTATTAGTCTAAGTGCTTATTAAAAAATGAGAAAAAACATGATTTTCTCCAAAAATTTTAAACAAACAAATGGAACTTTTTCAAAAAAAATTGGTTTTCAAAGTCTATTTTTCTTAAAAATTAGAAAAAAAAATTTCTAAAGTTAAAAAAAACGTAAGCTTAAAAAATTAGAAAAACTTTTTTATAAAAATGTTGAAAAGAGCCTAAGATATTTCATTTTTAAAAACTCTATCAACATTTTAAAAATTCTGAAAATATATATTTCTTTTAATTTTTTAGTGCACTGTATCCAACTCAAGCCAAAAAAAAGGAAATTTTCAGAAAAATTGAGGACCATATCCAAAATACTAGTATCGCTTGACATGGAATGGCTCATACCTACTTTTTTTTACTCTTTTTAATAAATAAATAAATAAAAATATGTGATTATTTCTGTTTTATTATTTATTATTGAATTAAATTTTTTGTTTTGATTTAATTTTATTCATTCATTTATATATTTTACCAACTACTTTTATATTTATTTATTCTCCGAGTGACACAGCCCAGATCTAATTAGCATAAAAGTTGCTATTTGTTGTGTTATAGCTATGAAATAGAGTGTATTTCTTTCATTTGAATTTTTTTAAGCGACAGATCACAAGATTTGTGTATTGAAAGTTATTGAAATTTTGGCAATAGAAAAATTTATATTATAAATTATTTAAATTTCGAGAATAATGTGTGTTTGAAGCGTTTCGCTAGATGCATTTTAAAATATTTTGAGTCTTTTATTTTTGTTGTTAAAAATGTGTTTAATTTTTTACTGTGGTCTTACCGCAGTATTTTGCCGCTAATTTATTTCTATATTTACTTGATATGAAATATTTCATATACAAATTTTCAGTCTCCCCCTTTCACTCTTCCTCTCTGTCACTCTTTCTCTCTCTCACTCTTTCTCCAAAACACATTTGGCCCACTACTACTGAGATGTGTGTAAAAAAAAAAACTAATTATTTATTCATAGAAATATCGCAAGCAAGCGGCTTCGCATGGCTAGAAGTCAACAACTTTAAAAATGCTAAACGGCTGGGGCGCGTTGTCAGCTGATACCCACACTGATGCTGAGCTGAGCTGAACTGACTAAATAAATTAAATCTCAAATTTCAATAACTGCGATCGAACAAGTCGCCTGACTGGCTTAGAATATGCCGTTAATTTTTGTTGTAAATTAATGCTTTTTCACGAATGATATTAGCAAGTCGATATGTATTGCAAAATTTATAAAACCAACAAAACAAGTTTTAGCCAACTTTTTTTCTTCAAAATACGAGTATGCCTGCAATAAAATATTTATAACGATTTTTCCAGCTTTGCCAAAAATGACAACCAGTTAGCCAGGCACATGCCGTTGCCAGCGAAATAACTGTTGTTATTTGTTGGCTTTATTTTGCGCCAGGCAGATGAATGATTTTAAATTTAGAGTGTCAATGTGTAGGTTGCTGTTGTTGTTGTAGTTTTTGTTGATTTTCGTGAGTTAAATTTGGGCGACTAGCGAGTGGCCGAACAAGTTCACTGATTTTGCGGGATATTCACAAGAGTGTGCATGCTTAAGCGAAGTAATTCTCACAAATTTTATTTAAAATCGTACAACTGCCGCATAAAATTTACAATAAAATGGCAATTTTTCGAACGTTTTAAATTTTTTATTATGCATATTTTCCAAATTTATTCTTCTATTATAGCCCATTTATGAACGGCTCTTGACTTTAGCGCACAAATTATCGAAAACCACAATAAAAAATTATAATAGTCGTAAAAATTGCGCGAAGCACTTGTCAGCCAGCCCGCGAGGCAATCAACCACCGCCAACCGCCAACTCCCAGTCGCCACCACTGTTGTCTTCGTCACCTTCGTTGGCGGCAGCTTGGCTACGCGCTTCAGCTTTAACCTTGGTCTTGGCATAAATTCTTGGTATTGACTTGGTGGTGCTTGCCTCGCTCGACTGGGTTGCGCCCCCTAATGCACGTTCGTCATATAAATACATAAATACATACATATGCACACACTGACTGAAGCTTTGGCTTGCAGTTGGCTGCATAACTTGCTTTGGTTTTCTTCTATGTTTGTGGTTTGTTCATCTGCATAGAGTTGTGTGTGTGTGAGTGAATGTGTCGTTGCATATGAATTATAATTCTTGACGCTGTCTTTGCGGTTGAAAATTTGCCATTATTTGCCACATTGTTGCATTAGTTGCTAACGTGTTTGTTTTTGTTTGTCTTGACTTGACTGATGCCGTTTATTATCTGCAGTAAAGTGTGGGCGGACTTGCTTTTAGTGAAGAAGTTTTTTTTCTCATATTTTTTTTGAAAACAAAAGAAAAATATTTAAAGAAAACTTACTTTGTATGCAGTTAGCGAAGTTATGACAATAATAAAGCTGGATTTTTAACCCTTAAATGACCACATTTTTGGTGTGCCAATCAAATTTAAGTCATCATTATTCTAACTGGTGACTGAGATAAAAAGTTTTAGAAAGTTTTGTTGATTCTTTGTTGTCAAAAAGTGCAACTCCTTATATAGAAAAATGTATTTGAAGTTAAAAATTAAATTTTAAACGAATTTTTCTGGTCACAAGGCTCAATAAATTTGCGCAAATGCGTTCAACCGTACCACACTGATATGCGCCAACAAACTTCATGAGTTAAAAAGCTCAAATAAATAAACACGAAAAGGAGCTCAGCCAGAAACTCTGGTATCATTGAACCAATCCTCTGTTCTTTCACTCGCCCTAACGCTAAAGACGATTAAAAGTCATATACAACTAATATAAGAACTGGACAATTCGCTAAAAAAGTTTTTGCTTCCTGGAGGTACCAACGGGCGTTTGAGGGTAAAGTTAGAAAATTATATACATTTTTTTTGGTATATAATTTCTTTTAAGACGTATTTCAATTAATATTCTTGATATTTGAAAGGTGTGTTGAGCAAATTATTTATTCAAAGTAATTTATTTCTTCGCGTTTTCTCGTTTATTTCATATTCCTAAGATTAAAATAAAATATTTATAAACATTCACAAATAGTCGGAATATGGTAAAGACGCAAATGCGCTCTTATATTCATTATGTTTGCATTTTAGGGTTGCTCTTAACCCTCTAATGCTATTTAACCCTCTAACGGCTATTAACGCTTGTGGCTTAGGGTTGCTCTTAACCCTCAAATGCTATTTAACCCTCTAACAACTATTAACGCTTGTGGCCACACACCTTTTAAAATTAAATTGAAGTAAATTTTTGCAAATCAATGTTTGCCTTGATGCCAGACCAGCTTTTTAGTGGTATGTCTGTGTAGCTAACCCAGAGAATTTATTTCTTCGTGCTACTAACTGATTAATAATTATCACAATTTTTACTCTTTTTGAAGCTCTAAAATAAGTTGAATTATTTTACTCTCAGTTGAGCTCAAAATATATTTTAATTATATGTTTAATTCCGCAAGAAAAAAGAAGCAATGTTTTTAATGACTTAGTGATAGACACATTTTCTATTCATAAAAAAATGTCTATTCAATATTATCTCCTATTTCTTAATCAGTTCCAAGGGGTCTGATTTTATTATTCTCATCGCACTCTTATTCTCATGCACACTTGTGCATTACAGGGTTAACACTCTGCATATAAACTATGTGTGAGTGTGTGTGTGATGCTACTTAAGCTGCTTTGTGAGTTTAACCTTTCATTTCAACACCTTCCTCGAAACAAGCTGCAATGAAGTGCTTGATGGGATATGATATTAATGATCATAGTGCTATAAAAAGACACTAATATATCAATTGGCAGCAGCAGCAAATATTAATAGCGAATAAAAATACTTATAGCTGAAAATGAAATGCAAAATAATGGAATGATGTTGGTGGAGCGTGAAAGTAAAATTCACAGCCATTAACGCTTATAACTATATTTAAATCGAAGAATGCTATTCAGAACAGATTTTTTTAATAAGCATAAAATTATGGCAAATGATGTGATGCAGGTGTTTAAGAATATTTCTTCAATTTTGATTTCACAGAAGGGTGATGATTTTGAATTTTCCGCTAACGGTCAGGTAGTTAGGTTTTTTTTATTATTTTGCATATAAAATTCTATTAAGTGTATTGCGTGAAGAAAGGCTTCTGCAATAAACTTCTTGCACCTTGCTTGGTAAGCAGATTGACTAGACTTAAAATCCAAAAAACAATGCGTGAAAAGAGACCCGAAACAGCGATCTTGGCGATTTGAAAGCCACTTTTCAGAATTGAATTGACTAAATGAAGCTTGACTTGACTTTAGTATCTCCAAAAAACTGTTCTGCATCGGCTCTTTTCGACCTACTTGATACCATGAGACATTTTAGGTAAGATGACTTCATATCGTGTGAGTTCTTTAATTAATTTTGAGGACAAGATAAATCTGGATACAAAACTGAGTCGTTCACACAAAATTCAAGACTTGAATGCTAATTCCGACTGCTATAAACTTAGTTGAGAAACCACTGGTATCAACAGATGGGACTGGCGGTTCTTAATGTCAAAACGAAGTTCATCCAGTCATCAAACTAATATTTAGCGTATTTAAGTTTTAGCACCAACGTCACTGTTGATTGTTATAAATTTGAAGTAGTTGAGGACTTCGTTTACCTACTCTACTATTCGAAACTTGACCACTAATAATATTAACTTTGAAATCGAAGGGTGAATCATTCTTGCGAACAACTACCACGTTGTACTGAATAGGGAATTGACCATGAAAGTTCTCTCTAAACGCATAAAAGTCACAGCCTGCAAGTGCTGGACCATTTTCAAAGGGTTATAAGGCGTATCATCTTAGATAAGACTGTTCTCTAAAGAAGCGTTCTCTGGCAGGTGATGGAAATAGTGAACTCTGTGAGCTTTACAAGCACAAAAATATAGTGCAAAGAGTTCAAGCACAACCGCTCCACTGCCTTGGGCATTTGGTGCGCATGAACTTAAAAGGTCTGAAAGCATGTATTTGGTAGGGAATCTGCTGGGGCAGTGGCAGAAAAGCGATCCATTATCTGCGTTGGAAAGTTTAGGTGGAGAAAAAATTGGCCACACTTGGTGTATCTAATTGGCATTAGCTTACTCATGAAGTAGGCAGAAGAGAGATGCCATTTAAACTGATAGAAGTATTTGGATATATTCTTAAATTTTTCTGAAAATTGGGTATTAGTAGGCTTGAGGATAATAAATAAATTGAAAAACTGAAAAAATTTTTGAAAAAATTGTATAATTTTGAGATTTATTCGATGGTGAAAATTTTTGCATAGAGCTTTTAAAGAGAAACATCTTTGGCTCTTTTCTTAATTTAAAAAAAAACTTTTGATTTAAAATTTTTGAGTGAAAAAAATTTTTGGTTTTTAATATTTTTGTAAAAAAATATATTTTTTTTTATTTTTTGTTTCTAATATATTTGTAAAAAAATATTTTTTTTTAAATTTTTTGTTAATAAAATTTTTTTAAATTTATTTGAAAAATAAATTTTTGGGAAAGAAATTATCTTTTTAAAATATTAAAAATTTGTGCAAACTTTTTTTGTCATTAAAAAAAAATAGCTTACAAAGTCAGTAGTGCCTGCAAGTTTCATAACAGGTATGAAAGCCAAAGCATTTTGTAGCCTCTTTTGTACAAACAACTTTTTTTTAATTTTGTGGCAAAACTTTTTTTTTGAATTTTTTTTGTAAAAATTATTTTTTTAGTGTTCATTGTAAAAGTTTTTTTTTTTTAATTTCTTGTAAGAAATATCTTTGGTTCTCTTTTAAAGTAAAAAAACTTTTGAGTTGAAATTTTTGAGTGAAAATAATTTTTCGTTTTTGAAAATGTATTTTTGTGGAAGGAATTGTACTATTTTGTTAAATATTTTTGTCATATTTGAAAAAAATCAGATTCGAATTTTTTTGTTTTTGAATTTTTTTTGTAAAAAAGTATTATTTTTCTGTAAATAAATTATTTTTAGAAATATATTTTTGGGAAAGAAATTATACTATTTTTTTAAATTTTTTTTGCCATATTTGAAAAAAATCAGATTCGATTTTTTTTGTTTTTAAAATAATTTACACTCCGCTCAGTAGCCCCTGCAAAGTATTGTAAGCACAAAATTGCTAGGATTCGAGGGAAAGTTAAAGCATTCATTAGTTTGAGTGGCAATCATTTCTTCGAAATTTTCTACGATAAAGCAAAAAAATCTCCTTCGGCATTTGAAGCGAAAGCTTTCCAAAATAACTTCACTTCCTTTTCGCCTCTCCATTGCATTGCAAATGAAAAGGAAATCAAATAATATTTTACATATACGAATATTTTTAAGCAAAACTAAATTTAAAGTAAATTACAAGCGAGTGTGTGTGCGAGTGCGCGAGTGGCTGTGAACAAGTGTGAAGCTGTGACGAAAAGCCGCAAAGTGGTTGTGCTATGCAACGCGCTACACAGCACTGCATGAAACTGAAATAAATGTGGGGAAAATAAATAAATGCCGAACGATTGCATCGGTGAGTGCAGAGCAATGACGGGCGCAGCGGTGCAACGACGCGGCGGGGACAATGTGAAAAAATTACATGCTTTTTCAGGTCAGGGTTGACTTGTATATGAATTGCATAAAGACAAATAAACGCGCGCACTCACATATACATACATACATACATATGTATGTACATGCATATGTCCGACGAGGCGTAGTGTTTAAAATAAACACCGTATCAATGCAACAACAACAACTGCATCAACAGTTCCAACTGTAAAACACCACCTGATTGCGCCTGCGGCTGCTGTGGCGACTGCAGCAGCAGCTCTGCTACGACACATACGAGTATAAACCTCCAACACAACCACACACATCCACATATACATACATACATACAAATGTACGTACGCACATGATTTAAGTATTTAGTTGAATATTTTGCTGCTATTTTTGTAGCTGGCTGGTGATTTTGTATTGTTTTGTTTGATTTGCTGTTGTTATTATTGTTGTTGCTCAAGCTCTGGCGTAATTTGAGCAGATGAAATGGAGCGTTGAGATGTGTTAATGCTTTTTAGCATACTGATGTGGCTTTTCGAGCACACAAATACAGATATGCCCACACGCACACACACATGCATATGTACATATCTTTATACATATGCAACCAAATACGTGCCCATGTTGTATGCTGGTATGCTAGCTAATTTTATGTCCGATTTTGTAATACCTACAAAAAATGCAAATAAAAAAGGCAAATATTTGAGTAAATAAAAAACGGAGAAGTGCACAAAACGTGTCACAATGTTGGCATGCCGACAGGCTGCTGCGTTGCTCTTCATTGCTCAGATGCAGATCTGGGACTTGTGTCGCCTTTTGTTACATATACGAACTTGTAATAAGCGCGGTTGCGTGGTGGCTGACAACGGCAGTTTGCTGCTCGCCTACATATGCGCCTTATACTCGTAAATGTGCCGTAATTATTGTTGTAACGGGAGTACCAAGTTGCCACAAAAAATTTTTTGGTATTAAAACATTTCTATTTTTTATTTTTTTTTTATTTTTATAAAAATTTGCTTATATATTTAAATAAAAATATAAATTTTTTTTCGTGACATATATTTTTCATATCCAGTCTCAAATCAACCACTGTACACGCGTAAAATAAACACGATTTTTAAAGAATTTTTTTGTCCAGAAGGAAAGGGAAAGGAATCACTCTGATTTGGGAAGTTATTACTTATATACTAAAATACAAAACTGCAAAGTTTGATCGAAAAATTTTACAAAATGGCGGCATTGGAGACATTTTTGTAATGTGGTTTCTCTAGAAGGAGTTCCGCGGCACGCAGCACAGAGGGTGCAAATTTTAATCTGGAACAAAGAAACATTTTTTTTTTAATCTAGATAAAAATAGCTAGAGAAACACGTAGGGGATTTAAAAAATATTTATTTTTGTGGAATAAGCAAGCATTTGAAGGAAAAACTCTATTTTGGACTAAAAAAACGGCATTTAAATGATTATAACAATCGTTTAAATTAATCTATCGAAAAACCCCTACGCTCTTCTCTTCTTCTTCTTAATTGGCGCGATAACCGCTTACGCGATTTTGGCCGAGCTTAACAAAGCGCGCCAGTCGTTTCTTTCTCGTGTTAACCGGCGCCAATTGGACACACCAAGTGAAGCCAAGTCCTTCTCCACCTGATCTTTCCAACGCAGAGGAGGTCTTCCTCTTCCTCTGCTACCACCAGCTGGTACCGCATCGAATACTTTCAAAGCCGGAGCGTTTGTATCCATTCGGACGACATGACCCAGCCAACGAAGCCGCTGGATCTTTATTCGCTGCGCTATGTCTATGTCGTCGTAAAGCTCATACAGCTCATCGTTCCATCGCCTGCGATATTCGCCGTTGCCAACGTGCAAAGGTCCAAAAATCTTACGCAGAATCTTTCTCTCGAACACTCCAAGCGTCGCTTCATCGGATGTTGTCATCGTCCAAGCTTCTGCGCCATACGTCAGGACGGGCATGATGAGAGTCTTGTAGAGTGTTAGTTTTGTTCGTCGAGAGAGGACTTTACTGCTCAATTGCCTACTTAGTCCAAAGTAGCACTTGTTGGCAAGAGAGATTCTACGTTGGATTTCAAGGCTGACATTGTTATCGGTGTTAGTGATGGTTCCTAAATACACGAAGTCTTTTACAACCTCAAAATTATCACTGTCAACAGTGACGTGGGTGCCGATACGCGAGTGCGCCGACTGTTTGTTTGAAGACAGGAGGTACTTCGTTTTGTCCTCGTTCACCACCAAATCCTTTCGCTTTGCCTCTTTATCCAGTTTGGAGAAGGCAGAACAAACAGCGCGGTTGTTAAGGCCGATGATGTCAATATCATCGGCATACGCCAGCAATTGTACGCTCTTATAAAAAATTGCGTCTGAGCGATTAAGTTCTGCGGCTCGTACGATGCTCTCCAACATCAGGTTAAAGAAGTCACACGACAGCGAGTCACCCTGTCTGAAACCTCGTTTGGTATCAAACGGCTCGGAGAGGTCCTTCCCAATTCTGACGGCGCTGCTGGTGTTGAGCAACGTCATCTTACATAGCCGTATTAGTTTTGCGGGGATACCAAATTCAGACATAGCGTCGATTCTCCTTTCATGGGTCTTTTCCAAGATTTGGCGTATTGTGAATATTTGGTCGATGGTAGACTTTCCAGGTCTGAAGCCACACTGATAAGGTCCAATCAGTTGGTTGACGGTAGGCTTCAGCCTTTCACACAATACGCTCGCTAGAACCTTATAGGTGATATTTAGATGACTCATCCCGCGGTAATTGGCACAAATTGCAGGATCACCCTTCTTATGGATTGGGCAGAGCACACTTAAATTCCAATCGGCAGGCATGCTTTCATGCGACCATATTTTGCATAGGAGCTGATGCATGCACCTTACCAGCTCCTCGCCGCCATTTTTGAATAGCTCAGCCGGCAGTCCGTCGGTGCCCGCGGCTTTGTTGTTCTTTAGCCGTGATATTGCTATTCTCACCTCGTCATGGTCGGGTAACGGAACGACAATTCCGTCGTCAACGATTGGGGTATCGGGATCTTCACATTCTCTCTGACATGCACAGCTATCACTATTTAGCAGGTTCGAGAAGTGTTCCCTCCATAATTTAAGATTGCTCTGTACGTCAGTCACCAGATCACCGTCTTTGTTCTTACAGTAAAACGCCCCGGTCTTAAAACCTTCTGTAAGCCGCTCTTCTCTTAAGAAGGTTATTATACAGACGTAGTGAAAAACCTGATTAAAAATATCAAAAATTGAAAAAAAATCAATTTTTTGAAATTTCTACAGTGGTGTTACCCCTTAACCAAAGCAATAATCCCAAAGTTGTACTGCCTTTTTCAAAAGACTTAAGCAGCAAACTCGGCGCCTTTTATCAAAACGTAACACGCAGCACCGAACGGTCTCAAATGCATAACTGTGGGAGCTTTACGCGGCCAGAGCTTTGACGGCCCCGCAGTTGTAAGAGCTTGTGCTAAATGCTGCTTTTTTTGCTTTTTTTTCCTTGTTCACTCCTCTCGGGAGCATAGGACCTCGGCAAGACTCAGTCTTGGGTTGGTTTCGTTAATCTGTTTTGATTTCGGACAGGGTAGCCTGCTTCTACACAGATCCAAAAGTTTTCTTTTTTTTTCGTTCTGCGATGCCGTTTTGCTGTGGTGTATAAGGTGCACTCAACGGCCTCCTAATTCCACAATTTATATTTATTCCACAAAAGATATCTATAGAGCAAAGCTTGCTGAGGCTTTTTAAACATTTTAGCACTTGCTGGAGTGTATTGTTCTCACAGCTATTGGGATCAGATCTATGATAAGACACATAAAATTACGCTTAAGAAAGAGGGTGTGGAACCAGGTGGGTCATAAAATAAATTATTGACGCGTACACTTCTGTTAGGTGCTTGGCTGAGTTGGTCATTAGAATCATAAGCCACAGCATGTTGAAAGTTGGTTTGAGTGCTCAACTCAAGTGTATAGATACTAGGAATATGAATGTTTTACATTTCTATGATTCCAGGATTATCTCGATTTCGTGATGATATTTACAGAATCCCGAAATGAATACCGGGTTTGCGATATTATTTATTTTACAGCAACATGAGTCGAAAAATATTGCATCAATTATATTTGAGAAGCTCTACTAACTTATAATAATTGATAAATAAAAGGGTTTCCGGCATTATTTTTTAATTTAAAGTGAAAACTTTTCCATTTTTGTTTCCGCAAAACAAAAGAGGAAAGTTAAATTTACACGCATTTTAAAGCACTTTAGCTTGTTTATAAATATCTGCTTGTCTGTCGAGAAAAGCTTCACTCAAAAAACTCTTAAAAAGTATGCAAGTGCATTTTGCGTATCTCGGAATGCCGGTATTGCCATCCCTAATGTACCTTTAATCCTGAGCCCCGGCATATCTGTTAAGCATCACTAAAAATTTGAAGTGCGCGCCAATGTTATTAAAGTGATTTTCTCGCATGCACGGTCACCCTAGTACACAACTGCATACATACTCGTACATGTGCCGGTGTGCGTACAGATTTTTATATTACTTCTAAGTCTCAGCAACATAATTGATTACTCCTGTTGCCTTCTATGCGTATACAAAATGCATTATGCTTGCCAAGTGTATGTACATTCAACTATACACACAACGCATAAATTTTATTTTATTTTCTCAATTTCTTGACTGCCAATTTACCAAATGATGATTCATGGCGTTTTTTTTCCTGTTTTTGATTAAACGAAAAAAAGTAAAAACGGTTTTGGGTCTACTCGTTTATAGCCGCTCCCTACTTTTATTTTCCTCCTCATTATCTACAACAGGTCTGCATTTGTATGTTTGATAGCATGTCTGTGAGTATTCGATTGAGTAGGGATAGCCAGGATTCTTGCCTCAATTTCAAGGCACTTTATTTGTCTTTTCATTTGTGTTGTGTGCAGGTTTTTTTTTTGTGCTCGAAATTTTGGGCTATCAAATATGCATTTCAATGTGCACAGCCAACGAAATGAAATTAAAAAGCGAAAATCAGACACGATAAAACTCCAACGGGGCACATACAAACAAGGCACATTATCGTCATCGTCGTCGTCGTGATTTTTATAATTTTATTTCTTTTCGCCCTTTTTCTTTATTCCTGTGCTTCAATCACTCTTCTTTGGTTTGTTCCTTTCTTTCAATCAAATGAAAAAAAAAATTTATATCTATATATATTCTACCTGTTTGTGCTGTTAGTTAGCAAGCTGTATTTGATCCGGTTGCGTTGCTGTATTCTATGACGCACATACACCTATATGCGGGCACATGCAAGTGTATGCGCATAAGTGGGCGCTTGTGTGATCGAGCATCGCAGCGTTTGTTTGCCACACATAAATATTTTATTTGCTTCATGTTTGTTGTAGATAATCAAATGCAGTCGGACAGGGTAGGATAGGACAGACAGGGCAGACTGGCAAAGGCATCGACAGGTATGCCGCAGGTAGAGTAACATTGATTTTAAGTACATCAAAAAAAAAAAAAAAAAATACAAAAAAAAAAAAATGAAAACAATTTATATTCCTGACTGCACTGCACGTATGCCTGATTTTTTTACTGGTATTTTATGCGTTCGTGTTTACCCTCCTTTTCTTTGCTCCGGAATATTTGTTGCTCATCAGCGTTTTCTAACTATGCTGTTGAAAGCAATGCTGATGCATTTCTATGCAATTTCTTTGCACGTGCATGTACTCCTATATCTGGTCACTGTGTCGCTATCTGTGTATACGTAATTGATTGTGTGTTATAATCTTCTGCGGAAATTCGTGCTGCTATGAAAGAAAATATTTCTCGCTGACGACGCATGACGCAAAATCGAATTATTAATGCAGCCCTTTTGTAATGGCAGCTAACAAAAGTTGAATTTTGTTTTGTATTCCTAAAACTGTTAGGTTTAACTGGGAAGTGTGGATGTGTAAAGGTGAGCGTTAGATAATATTTTCTATTCGTTTTCACAATAAAATTACTAAGAAGTCGTAAAACTGGATATTGCAAATATTTTGAAAAATAAAAAATGTAATTAAATTAAATTCTTTATAGGCTGTTTTATATAAAATTTAGAAGAATTCAAGTGTTTTTTTCTTTTTTGTTTTTTTTACTTATATGCAATTGCATAGAACAACTGAGCTCTTTATTTTCACGATAAAGTGACGATGGAAATGTTCAACTGGATTTTCTAAATGTTTTGTTAAACAATTTAATTCGGTTGTATTCTATACTGAATTTTGCAAATGTTTAATTGAAAAAAAAACAATATATAATTCTTTTAAATTCCGTACAGCTCACCGTTATTACAAGATAATTTAAGTTATTATGCAATATATAAACATTTCTTATTTGGCCTATATCCACTTGATCTTTATTTTCTTTATACAATTTCTAAGATTGCATTCAAGTGGATTTTTGAAATAATATGTTAAAAACTAAAATTCGATTATGTACCCCATAAGATTAGACTACTTAGCGGCTTATACTTCGCTCTCATAACCCTTATGTACCCCATGCGATAGCAAAAGTTATCCAGGAAAAAGTTCATATATACATTTCCAATATACAGATTCCATTTAGCAATGCTCCATCCACACTTTTTTACTTTCTCATCTATATAATTTTTAAAAAACTTTTAAGCTTCAAAACAGCAGATTTTCAGAAACTGGTTTTAAGTACAAGGGGGCACAAAGTTATTCACGCTATCAGAAGAGTTATATGATAATTTATGAAAATACAAGGTGGCGCAAAATTAATCACCCATTAAGAATATTTATAATTTTTGCGATTGACCTCATACGCTAATCATTTTGTGTTTTTTTTTATGTTTTTTAAATACAAGGTGGCGCAAAATTAATCAACCTATCAGAAGATTTATAAGTTTTGTAAATGGCGTCATACGTCAATCATTTAGTGTTTTTTTTTTTAAATACAAGGTGGCGCAAAATTGATCAATCTATCTGAAGATTTATAATTTTTGCAAATGGCGTCGCACGTCAGTCATATTGTTTTTTTATTTTTTTTTAAAACAGATGGCGCAAAATTAATCACGCTATGAAAACATTTATAATTTTTACCATTGGCCTCGTACGTCAATCATTTGTTTTTTTTTAATACAGATGGCGCAAAATTAATCATCCAATCAAAAAGTTTATAATTTATGAAAATACAAGGTGGCGCAAAATTAATCACACTATGAAAATATTTATAATTTTTGCAAATGGCCGCGTACGTGAATCATATTGGTTTTGTTAAGTTTGATTTTATTAAAATACAAGGTGGCGCAAAATTAATCACCCTATCAGGTTTATAATTTCTGCAATGGCGTCGCACGTCTATCATATTTGACATCTATACATCTGCGTAAAGGTAAAAAAAAAGATTTCCAAATAGTTCTTTCCAATTTAAAAATAATTTCTTTTTTTATTTAGTAAAACAATTATGCCAAAACAAATTTGGATGATTAATTCTGCACCACCTTGTACTTGCACTACTTCTATGATATAATATTAATATGGCTATAGAAAAATAAAAAATGTCCAGCTATTGGAAAATAGTTTTTCTTTGCCTTTCGCCAGTACAAATACAGTGGAATAAGTCCTTTGAAAAATGTATCTTTAAATATGCATGAAATTTTCGACTGAATTATTTTATAAAAAATATATGTTCAAGGTGTATATATCTAGCAATGCATACCTGAACTACTCGCTTCGTACTATTTTATGAAAATGTAAAAAAAAAGTTTGAAATTTCCTCCTATGAAATGAAGTTTACGCAATCGATATTACTGATTACGTTTTTGTCTTAGAAACTTTCAAGTTATGTAAAATTTAAATTGATGAAAATTAAAAAAATTAACTCGAAAAATAAATTCAAAAAACATAAAATTACACAAGTGCATATGAAATTATTTCTGTATAACCAAAGAAATATTTTGTTACGCACTTTTTTATGCATAAAAAAGAATTGAACTTTCCTCTTATGAAATAAATCTTGCTCAATCGATATCTTTGTTTTTCTCATTATAATTTAAGGACCTTTAAAAATTTAATTTTTCAGAACATTAAAAACTGCGGTATGCAGCATTGGTATATAAAATCTATTGCTTCACGTCCATATAATTTTATTTCTGTATAGCAAAAAAAATATTTTTGTCGCATTTTATATTATTTCATATAATAACTCAGCTTTTTTATATTTTACTTATGCTTTTTTATTTCTTAATATTTTTTTTAGTTCTCCTTTTTGTATTATATTTTCATTTTCAAAGCCTCCTTTTTTCAACTCCGATTCATGCAAATTTCTATCAAAAGTTTCTCAATAAAATTTCATGTTTTGTTTGCTAACAAGTGTTTTTAATTACATCAATCAGCATTCAATTTGGTGGCTATTCAAACGCGAGAAAGCGGTTCTAATTGAGGTGAATGTGTTTTATGGTACATTTTGTTTGCACAACAACAAAGGAATGCTAGAAAATTGCTAAAAAATAAAAATTATTTCTTCAAAAACAACACTCGCTTGCTGGTTGTGAAAATATTCGAACAAGAAAACAGGTTAGTCCGTTCATTCTCCAATGTAGCAGGCAGGCCATTAATTTTTATAACAGCCATCAAAAAATTATAACGAAACATGAAATTTATTATTCAAACGATTCCCGAAAATTCGCTAGTTAGACTTAATTTCTTGATATTCTTTTATTTTTTTGTTTGTGATATTCTACGAAAATAAATTTAAAATTAACAGTTTACGCACAAAAATTATAAATCGCCAGAAATTACCCAAGTTAACTAAAGCTAGAGGATATGTCTAGTATTAGCATACATTCTCATATATATGTATGTATGTAAGCATTTGAGTAGATGCAGGCTTAGTAATTACTATCATTTTACAAAACTTATAAGTGAAAGGCCGCTTTTTACGGCTAGAATGTTGCCAATCTCTAAGCGCTGCTCTCTCATTTTGCGTGCTTAGGAGCATTTACAATTAAATATATAAGTATATATAATTTATATAACTATAATTGGCGCCTACACCCTTTATTTTGGGTGTTTGGCTGAGGTCTTCCTCCTATTTCCGCTCAAATGGAGGGACCTACAGTTTTATGCCGCTTCCGCGTGGCAGAGCTTCCTTCATGGCAGAAATACACTCGGAGGTCTGCTATTGCCTGCTGAGGGGCGAAAACTCTTTTCTATCACTTGGGGTTTCATGTTCTCAACAGGTTTAGAATCTGTGCATTCCCGAATGGTAGTCACGCACCAAGCCACTCGGCTGCGGTAGTCGCTACAACTAAATTTTCATACTTATTTAGGCATCAAGAAATTAGCAATTTCAAGTTTTTTTCAATGAGCAGAAAATATACATATAAATGGTAAGAAATAACAAGCAAATACCACTTAGCTATGCGTTTGTGTTATCATATTAATGAAATAAATTTTGATGCAATCATAATTTTTTATATGCAAAACACAATTTTTATTTTTATGAAAGTAATAAAGTACGTGTATATGTGGTAGTGAGTCTCATATCAGCCCAAAATTTCTATACTCAAGGTCCATTAAAAATAACGGGATTTTATGACGGCCGCATCTCTGTGGAGATTAACGAACGAGGATCCCATTGTTAGGTAAATAAAATGCAGAAAGTGGCGATGGACAGGTCACACACTTAGAAAACCACCAGATAGCATCACGAGGATGGCACTTGACTGGAATCCGCAAGGGAGCAGAGGTCGCGGTCGACCAAAAAATATTTGGTGATGGTCGAAGCTGCGTGGACTAGCAGATGCCAACAACTCATAGAACCAAGTACGATGAAAGAGTCTTGTCGAAGCGCTATGCTCCGGAGAGGAGTGAACAAGGAAAAAAACAAAAAAATCTCGTAAGCTAAGGCAAATTGGCAAGTGCATTTTAAGATGGACTTTCCAAGAGCAGCTCGGCTTATGCCCATACCTTTGAGAGTGAATGCTCTAGACTAGCACTTTTGTAAGGCAAAGCTAACTGCAGTTCCAGAGAGCTGGTCTAGGCTGATACCACGTTAAAGAGAGATAAACAGTAGATGTGTACTTGAATTCAGTGAGAAAAAAGGAAAAAGGAAAAAAAGAAAAACGCTCACTTAACCTCCACTACATCTATCTGCCCATTAAAGCGAGCTAAGATCACTGGGGTGGCAGCGCTTTAGTGCTCAACTTTTACTACCATCCAGCAAATTACTATTATGCCCTCTGATAATCAAACACTTATCAAATTTCTATAGTCATACAGAGGTTCTCTTAGGACTTCTAAGTCTTCTAAGGTAGCAATTGGTTGTATGAAAACCCTGAAGTAACTGCCAGAAATTATATGTAAGACGAGCGCTGTAAGATGTATCTGTTACAGTACCTCCGCGAAAACTGCTTCACAGATAAACTAGCCATGAGGGAAAGGGAACAAACTTACAAACGATGAACTCTGCTCATCCGCTTCCACTTGGAAATGCTGCTATAAACTGACTTTTATTGAAAGAGCGAGTCAAAGAAATCGATCACTTGTTAGCTAACCCCCTTTAAATCCACTTGCGACCAGACAAGTTTGGCCAAAGGCGGCCTCATGCGCTGGACTTCTAGGTAGATAGGTAGGTAGGTAGGTAGGTCGGTGAAATCGTTGAAGTACCAGTCCCGCACTCTGAAAGTGGCAATAGGACGCCGTTTTGATACCATTTGGAGACTTCCAACAGACAGATATCTACAGCCAGCCAGAGTTGCCGATGCAATGGAAAAGATTGATGGGATTTAGCTTGGCGCACTGTCTCTGGCTATCGAAAAAAGGAGCACTGAGTGAACTTAATCCTCTAGCAGCCCAACTCAGACATTTACAAAGAAAGTGTCTTACAGTCTCCTTCTCTGAAAGGCCCCTACAGCTTCTGCAATGGGGAGTTTGGAATTTGCATGGCGTCGAGTCCTCAGTACTTCCTGTGGCCTGCGTCTATTTGTACTGGGACCAAAGAGTTTTCAAACTAGCACATGAAGAAATGGAGCTCCATCTTTTCTGTGCTTTCTGGAGAAGTAAGTTGTGCGATTCCTCTTCAACAACAATCAAGGGGAAGAGAATAACCGTTAGGAGGTCTCTGAGACCAATTCAGTCCACTTTCTGTCAAGCTTATCAGCAATGTCATGTTCATATGTTCTGAAACCTAGATCAGAGAAATGTTACCTACACTTGCAAGAGATTTGATCTCCACCTTACAGCAAGTGACTAGTTTTGATCAGCACCATGGCATCGTGAGAACCTTGATCGCGGTCCGACTAGGCTTCTAAGCCACTAATATAAATCGATCCTATGTGATTAAGGGCAGTAATTAGAGTACTGTATAATAGATATACACGGAAAGAGGATGCATTAACTGGAAATTAGAGGCCTAGGACGATTGTATGATGCACAAAGCAAGAGATTTGTAACACACAACTGATCCTCAGAGTTACAAGTGATGAGTGGTGCTACCATTGAATTGCTATTAAATTTCCTTCCATCCCTACAGAAAATTCATTGCCACAGCAGCTGTCGCAATAAAGTGATTTTTTATCTTCTATGGAGAATAGTTTATATATTTATTATTATTACTATGAATAGATCACTGGGTCTAGTGTGCCCGTTTAAATATTCCGAAAGAAGTAATGGAAAAACTTTCCTTTACTACCACGATATATTTGAATGGGGGGCGGAGAGGGAGGGGGCGTGGCACCACCCACCACGCCCATTAGAAAGAGCAAGGTTACACCATTATAACTGTGAAAGTCCCAACCTCTTAGTGTCCCTATAGAACTTAAAAATTAGGTTTTTTCCGACCGCATTTGCAGTTTGTACTGAAATACAGTTGAAGAGAAGAGTATACAGCAATCGTCAACCCAGCAAGCATTTAACTTAGGTTTTATATTTCATAGCACTTATGAAAACGTTGTTTTATCGTAAAAGTTATGAGTGTCGATGGCGAAAATTTAGGGCAAAAAATGTTCGATTTTGCATTATTTCACTATTTATAAAATGTTTTTTTTATAAAAATATTTGTTTTTGTAATATAAATGTAAATTTGAAATCAAAAAAGCGGCGCAGGCGAAAATTTGGACTAAAAATCGCGCGATTTTTATTCCAAATTTTCAGTATTTGTAAAAATATTTGTTTTTGTAATATATATGTATATTTGAAATCAAAAAAGCGCCGCAGGCGAAAATTTGGACTAAAAATCGCGCGATTTTTATTCCAAATTTTCAGTATTTGTAAAATATTTGTTTTTGTAATATATATGTATATTTGAAATAAAAAAAAAGCGCCGCAGGCGAAAATTTGGACTAAAAATCGCGCGATTTTTATTCCAAATTTTCAGTATTTGTAAAATATTTGTTTTTGTAATATATATGTATATTTGAAATAAAAAAAAAGCGCCGCAGGCGAAAATTTGGACTAAAAATCGCGCGATTTTTATTCCAAATTTTCAGTATTTGTAAAATATTTGTTTTTGTAATATATATGTATATTTGAAATAAAAAAAAAGCGCCGCAGGCGAAAATTTGGACTAAAAATCGCGCGATTTTTATTCCAAATTTTCAGTATTTGTAAAAATATTTGTTTTTGTAATATATATGTATATTTGAAATAAAAAAAAAGCGCCGCAGGCGAAAATTTGGACTAAAAATCGCGCGATTTTTATTCCAAATTTTCAGTATTTGTAAAAATATTTGTTTTTGTAATATATATGTATATTTGAAATAAAAAAAGCGCCCCTATAAATAATAAAAATAATAATGAAAGAATTGTTCCCTTTTGGTTGACTGGGTTTTTCTTATTTCCCTTTGTTCTTCTCTCTCTCATCGTTCGTTTGACGGTTCGCTCCTCAAATTTATTCTGCACGGCATTACAAACGGTTAGAAGAACATTTGTAATAATAGAATTTTAATAGAATTTGGACTATTATTTAGTAAAAATAGCTTTAAATCGAATCTTAATGTAATAAAGAATCTTTATAAGTGATTTTGTTACTTTTCTGTGTTTGTATTTAAGTGAAATAAGCCTCTGTAATGGGGCATTTTTTCAAGCTTATAAAAAAAAAGATGCATTTTTAACGTTAAATATTGCTTGTAATTCTTAATTTTAATTTATAAAAAGAATATAAATCAAAAGGCTGATATAGTGACTACATTTGCGTGTTATAATTTTTAAATTCGGTCCACGCACTTAGACATTATAACCAAATATATCGTGGTAGAAAAGGAAAGCTCAGCCGAAGTAATTATTATATATAGGAATATAAAATCTTCAATATATTTGAAATTAAAATGCTATACATAAGTTTGTATTTTTATTTTATAATTCGAATACACGCGCCATGATTTCTTCACACAATTTTCGCCAGCTAAAGGAAATAAAGAAACAAAAAAAAAACAAAACAAAGAAAAGAATACTTGAAGTTCACTTTACGATTTCTGCTTTTTTGTTTCTCTTGATGAGAATGATGTCATACACTTAATGATTCGAAGCCTTTGCCACAGGCAGGGAATGGTAAGCAGTTTGATAGCGTGACGCTGCCGACGTTTGAAAGTTAATGAACTTGGAAATGCACCCGTTTTATTGTCTGTATGTATGGGTACGCTCTTTTTGCAAAAAAATAATGAAACGTTTTTATTTAAAATGAAGTACAGTAGAGTTGTAATTATTATGCTGTTTTTCGTTTAAATACTCTTTAATTTTTCCATAATGAGATTTTCAGAAGCAGGAGCCGTTGATGAATGGGCTTGTGCGTGATTACAATGCGATTGATTCTGGGTTCGATACCTATTGTGAGCATGAAATACCAAGTTATAGTGTAGAGTTCTTTCGTTAGAAATAGCAAAGCTGTGAATGCATTTATGTCATGAAAAGGGTTTTCATAAAAGATTACTTGTCATGAGGAGGTGGAGTTGAGCAGTAGAGAGCAAACTTTGTTTAGACATTTTCCAGTCAGCGAGTGTATTACCTTTATTCAGACCTGCTAAAAATGATGAGCAAAAAAAGATGAGCTAAACAACAGTAACAGGGTTTTCAATAGTGCCAAAGTAGTTTCAAGCGTTCGAGAGACGTTAAGGCTTCAATTCTTGACTTATTTTGAACTTTACGGGGTGTACGCCAATATCTTTAATGAGATTGCAAGATTTACTATTCCTTTGAATGGCGTTGTTGCTGGCGTACTAACAACATAAACGACTATCCATATGTTTTTAGGAAATGCTGCTGAAGTGATAATCATTAGCTGGATTTGAATCGGTGGAATGCTCCAAACGGAGAGAAATCAACTCATTTTGAAGAGTGGCTCACTCACCTCATTTTGAAGTGTTGACACCTTTTTTTTGTAATTTGACACAGCAGCATTCAAATGGTGAGAGTGTGTGCTGCCAAAAATAAATTTTTCAAAAGAAAATTTAAGCAAGTCTTTGTTTGGGAATAAAAAAAATTATATTCCACGATTTTTTGCAAAGAATATTTTTTTACATAAATAAAAAAGATTTATGTTCCATGGCATTTTCCAAATAATGACTTTTAATAAAATAATATTTTGGCACTCTCAAAAAATTAATTTTTCATGGGAAAATTTAAGCAATTTTTTTTAAATAAATATAAAATATTTTATGTTCCATGACTTTTTGCAAATAATGTTTTGACACTCTCCAAACATTTATTTTTCATAAAAAAATTTAAACATATTTATTTTTTTATATCAATAAAAAAGATTTTATACTCCATGACTTTCTGCAAATAATTACTTTTAATAAAATAATATTTGGCACTCTCAAAAAATAAATTTTTCCTAAAAATAAGTAATGATATTTTTAATATAAATAAAAAAAGTTTAATATTCCATTACATTTTGCAATTAAAAATTCATTTCAGAAGTTTAGTTTTAATTTCCATATATTTAAATTTGTTAATTTTTTGTATTTCTTTGAAAAACCAATAATAAATAAAACCCCTACCGAATAAAACATTTGTTTGAGTTGCCCAAAAAAATGGCAGCGCAAGGTGGTGCAGCGAAGAGCCAAAGAAAGTGCCGCCTTTGGCAATACTTGCACTCAATTTTTTGGCTTCATTTATTTCCGCAATACCTTTGCTAATAATTTGAGTATTTTAAGCAGCCATGCAAAATAAGCCAACAAAAAATATAGCCCTATATAAAAATATCACAAAAAAACAAAATACACCAACATTTGCCACACAAAGCCTCGCGCGCCAACTCGCGCACATCCTGCGCAAATATCGTTTTTTCGGCAAGCGAGCAAACGCTGCACATTTACCACAACCTAACGGATGTTTTTTGGTGGTCCCTCTGCGCTCGCCTAAACCATTTCCGCCTTCACTTAGATAGTTGTCTTTCGTTTGTTTAAGGAAATGAAATGAAGCGAAGTATTTCTTAGAAAGAAGAAAGAAAAAAAAACAAACCGAAAAAAATGGCAAGTTGGAAGCGCCTCTTATACGAGTAGTGAAATGGCAAAGTAGCAGCTACGTACGACATAAGAATTATTAGCGGATGTAGCTAACAGTTAACGATCAACACAAATGCAACAGATGTGCAGAGCAAACAAATGGCAGATGAGTTTCTGCGCGAATGGCAGAAGTTGAGAGTTTGAAAGGGTTGCAAGAACGAAAATGCAAGAAATTAGTACCTGAGTAGACAATTTGAAAGAGAAATAAAAATTTATGTGTTATATAAATTGTTAGCGGTTGTATTTTTTCACTTTTCTAAAGCACTTTTTTCAGATGAAATTATAGTTGAAATGATGATTCTGTAATTGTTTTATTTTACTGGCTTTCACGCATTCATTTAACTGCTTCGATTTCCGCTTAAGCAGTGAAGATGCTTCGTTTTATTCACAAATATTTTATGTTATTTATTTATTTCGTTTTTTATTTTTGAGATTTTGCCAGCCTGGTCTGCACAGCGACTAACGCTGTGAAAAATTGCCACTTCATCAACTCACCACCTGTTCGTCATGTTTGCTTTCGCTCAGTGGGCGCGCAATCAGTGCGCTTGTTCGCTTAGCATGTGGCGGTAGGATGCTGCCAGTTGACTTGTCTCTTCTCATCTGCAAATTTGTGCGAAATTACCCACATGCACATAAACCAACGACGCGCATAAAATGAGCAACATAAAGGAGCAACAACGTAAAACATAACATTTCAAAGGATTTCGCTCTAGTCGCGGTTGTAAAAGAGGACTTTTGTAAAATTGTTAGACATAAATATCGCCATTTCTTCGGCTATACGGAAGTACCGTTTTACGAACGAAGTAAAAATTCAAGTTTTGCTTCTATGCCACAAACGTCGCTTTGCCACAGACAATGTCTGCTACAACACAAGTATGAACTAATTATTGCAGCAATCAAATTCGCCACACTAAAAACATTTTACAAAAATAAAATAAACAAAAAACCAATGTAAAAGATCACATATTTATTTGAAGCCACTATTAGTGCTCGGGAGCACTGAAGACCAGCCACAACGGTCGCCTTCACCTTCCGCTCTTCTTGACAGCCATTAAAAGGTGGTAAAATTTTATTAAAAAATCAATAATGTTCTATGGTAAAAATAACTGAAGAAAATCAACCAAAAAAACACGAAAGCAACCAAAATCTACCCGACAAATTCGTAGAAAGGCTGCTGGCAGCTGCTGGCGCGCAATTGCACTTATCATTGCGTCTTTATCACCGCACGACTAAGCAAATTACGAAGCAGATAGCGATAGTGATACGAGTAGCGAAGGCATGTCTGTACAATTTGTATACGTGTGTGTGTGTGTGTGTGTGTGTGTGTGTGTGTGCGTTTTACTTCTAAGCCAAAGTTGGTAAAGCAATAAAAGACCAGCAGTACACAGAACTTTTTCGGTGTGTTAAGCAATCACATCTTGATTGCGTTCTGTAATTGTTGCATAGATTCTTTGGACTTTTTCTTGTTGTTCTCTCTATGCTTTTATTAGCTTGTAAATGACTTGGATGTGAAGTTTATTGTCAGTCGTTGACTCGGTTCTTTATAAATGTACATTGGCGATTTTTATTTCACTTCTTGGAAGTGTTAATTTTATTGCGGTATCTGATTTGCTTTTTTTTTAATTTTTAATTTTGTTTTTGTTGACATGTGGATGTTGCTCAATAGCGGGGCTTATCGGATTTTTGTTGCTCTGCCAGCTTTTTGCAAATTAGCCAAATCACACAACGTTGATGATAATCTGACTTATTGCTGCCATTTTTTAGCATTACGCAGTGGAGGACTACCTCTAATGCACAAAAACAAATGTATTTAACTGTGATTTAGTGTTCGGATGAGGTGAGGTAAGGTGTTGAAGGCGGTCATTGCTGTTACTTTTTTCAATGGAAATTAACATGCAAACTGTTTTTACAGTATTTTATTGATTCGATTTTGACTTTGAGTTTGATATTGATTTTCTTTTTGATTTGTATTGAATTTGATTTTATTAGCGATTTTGATTTTGGTATTCATATTCTTGCTTTCCTCAACATCGACACAGTAGCAGAAATCATCTGCAAACGCAGCACAAATCATATTGCCCGTTTAATGAACCACACAAATACTGACGTGCGACAACTCCCATCAGCAGAAAGAGCAAACTCCAGGCGGCTCAAACGACTAACCCCAACTCAGCTGATAACTAGAATAATTTAAAGCTACACTTGTACACTCACATTAAAACTTAACCAAAATGTAATATTGATAATGATTAATGTTATGAGATCCAAGCTGTAGAAAGAATTACTTAGTGTCATACGACAGGTGTAATTAATAAAGAGGCAAAAAAAAAAAAAATCTTTCTGATATTCTTCCAGTTTAATCTTGATTTTGAGTTTGATTTTAATTTCGTTTTTAATATAGGTTTGGTATTAATTTTTATTTAAATTTTGGTTTCGATGATTTTTCTTTACATATTGATTTTTGTTTTGATTTTTAATTCGACTTTGATTTTGATTTTGATTTTCATATTGAATTTTTTTTTTATTTTTGATTTGATTTTAACTTTGGTTTTGTTTTTGATTTTAATTTGTGTATTGATTTATCTTTTGATTCTGTTGTTTGATTTTGATTTTTATTTTTAATATTTTTTAATATTGATTTTGATACTGAAATTAGTTTCTATTTTTTAAGTTTGATTTTCTTTTTAATTTTGGTCTGAATCTTGATTTTTTTCAAATTGAGTTTGGTTTTTTTTTCAAATTGATTTTGATTTTTTTTCAAATTGATTTTTGTTTTGGTTCTTAATTTGATGTTGATTTTGATTTTAATTTTTATTTTGATTTTTAATTTGATTTTCATACTCATTTTTGCTTGGGTTTTTAATTTGATTTTCATTTTTATTTTTAATATTTTTTAATATTGATTTTGATATTGATATTAATTTTTATTTTATAATTTATTATATAATTTATATTTATTTGATTTTCTTTTTAATTTTGATCTGGATCTGGACTTTGATTTTGACTCTGATTTTAATTTTTTTTTTCGAATTGATTTTTGTTTTGGTTCTTTATTCGATATTGATTTTGATTTGTACTTTTATTTTTAGTTTAATTTTGACTTTGGCTGTCATATTCATTTTGGTTTAGATTTTTAATTTGATTTTTATTTTTTTATTTACATAATTATTTTGATTTCAATATTTTTTTTATTTTGACTTTGATTTTGGTTTTTACTTTGATCGTAATTTTAATTTTTATTTTAATTTTGTTCTTAATTTAGTTTTGATTTAGCTTTTGATTTAGAGTTTGATTTTGATATTTTTTCCCTTTTCTTTTATTTATTTTTATTTTGATTTAGATTTTAATTTTGATTGAATTTTGACTCTGATTTTTAGTTTGCTTTTGGTTTCAATTTTGACTGTGACTTTAAGTTTGTTTTGTATAATTTTTGCTTTCAAGTTAGAAATTTAACTTAAATTTTAATTTTTCTGCAATCTTAATTTTAATATTAAAGTAAATTTTCGATTTTATACTAATTTAAATTTTTATGCTAATTCTTATTTTAACTTTAATTTGAACCTTAATTAAAATTTTAGTTATCATTTTTAATTTGAATTAAATTTGAACAATTTTTTTTAATTAAAATTTAATCTTAATTAAAATATAATTTGAACCTTAATAAAAATTTTAGTTATCAATTTTAATTTAAATTAAATTTGAACTTAAGTTTTTAATTAAAAATTAATCTTAATTTTAATTTTAGTTATAAAATTTATTTAATTTTAATTTTAAACTTGATTTGAATTTTAATTATAGTTTTAATTGTAGCTTTAATTTAAATTTTTTAAATTTAATATTTATTTTTGGTTTTATTTTAATTCTTATTTAAATTTTAGTTATAATTTTTAATTTTTAATTTAATATTAATTGTAATTTTAATTTTAAATTTAATTTAAATTTTAATTTTAATTCTAAACTTTATTTAGATTTATTGTAATTTCAAATTTAATTTAAATTAAAATTTTAGTATTAATTAAAATTTGAAAAACTAAAGAATTTTTTTCAAGCGTCGTTTCTCGTTTCATTTCTATTCTCTCTATTAAAACTCCAACTAAAAGACTTAAGCAGCGAACCCAAGTCGTTCACATAAAACTCGCTGCGCCATTGGAAGGGAAGGGTAGGTAGCAGCCATATGCAAGATTGCCATTGACTTTAATCAGGCTATTAGGCTGTAACTGACTTACACTGGGTAAACTTAAGCTCAGATATCAAATTCAAGTAAGCAACTTTGGGACCTCAGTACTTGGTAAATAAAAAGTTACAAAAATCTGCATAATAATACAGAACACACAATATTATCTTCTCACCTAGCACCGTAGGCCTAAGTAGCTAGTGTGCTCTATCAATTAGTGTTATATTTCATATTGCTCTAATAAATAATAATAATAATAATATCTTCTCACCTTTACGCCTCACTTTCTCATTTTAAGTCTATCTAATGACAAAATGACTTCGAAAAATGGCATAACCATTTGAAAACTAAATGTGTCGTTCCTAGAAAATTTAAAACAGATAATAAATGTAGGACAAGGATAGGTATGAAATCGCTAGCAGCGACATGACTTTTGTTGATTGAAAATGCTTAAAGTTGTTATAGAAATGTGTTAAATTTAAGCGTTATCAATTAACAATTAATAAAGAATGAAACATATGTGAGACTAAACAAGACTTGAGACTTTTTGAACTAAAGCTTAGTTTGAAATATCGGATCGAGTCTCTTCGTTGCACAGAGTTTTGGAAATTTATGACGAAAACTTTTTCACCCGCAAAATTTTTACATTGAATAACAGTCCCGCTTACTTTGTTTATAAATGTGACATAAATGATATTTGGAAGAAATGCTCGTTTCTTTCTTGAATTTACATTCAAAACAGGGATATGACAAATTTTTCATCCTGCTTGGTAATTCGTTTCTTTACTTTACCGAAGGTTAATGGGAAAATGCGTAAATAAATTGAACTGTTAGTAAATTCTAAAAGCAAAGCAACAGAGGAAATCTAACATTAACAACAACAAAACATAAAATTTTTGTAACCCTAACCAAAACCACCATTAGCCCAATGGTAACTGGCATCCTCTTCAACTAACGTTGATAAATGCCACAGGTCTGACACTACGAGGAAAAGCAGGCTGGGCCGGTTTGAACTTCAGTATCCCGTACTGGGCATAACAAGTTGGCTTAACTGGTCAAGGAACAAATGTGGATGTGGATGTAGATGTGCTGGTTAGGCAATTTTTCACTTATCGATTTCCTTTTACCTTTTATGAAACCATTATAGAATGCTGCTGCGGCGTTATGCGGCAGAGACAGTAGTGATTTTACATTTGCCATTTACGCTATTTCTAGTGAACGTCAGCCATGGGTAAGAGTAACAAGTACACTTAGGTACACACACACACACACACACTCATATAATGGTAGCTCTTTATTTGTGGGCACTGAGTGCTGCACAAGTATGTGAGTGATAATGATAATGATTATCATAATGGCGTTACGACTCGCAGTAACTATGAATAAAGTTTGCAGCTTAGCAGCGTGCGAAGTGCTTATTGAAGGTGAGTAAGTGAGTGTGTATGCAAAAGGGAAGAGGTGGTGCTGGTGGTTGTAAAATGAGGAGTTGAGTGCCAATTGTTGTTGGGGCATAGGCAAAACACCGCAGCGCAGCACAGCGTAACTTATCCACCAGACCGTGGCGCATTAAGTGCTTTGTTTGTGAATACGTAATGCTTGCTGCTTAATAACAAGAACCACAATAACACCACTAAGAATAATAACAAAACACGACAAGCACTTCAAGTAAGCAAACTGCTGTGTACCTCTGCGTGTTTGTGTGTGTGTGTTAGTGTGTGGCAAATGAAGGAATTTCCAAGTGAGAATGGGGAATAAAGTTGTGCATGTTGAGGTGGAAAATGAGGAATGTGGCATGGAAGACTGCTGATTTTGTGTGCAACCAAAGGCACCCAACAGTTAGTAAGGTCTACGTGAATGTGCTAAGAATGTGGCAACACATACATGTGTATGTATGTATATATTGTAAGTAGGTTTATAAGTATTAGCATTTGATTGTGGTGGAATAGGGAGTATAAAGCGAAAGCAAAAATATGCCAAAGGCGTAGGCATTTGCCCAATGGTTGGCTAAGCTAACTTGATTTACTGTCTAAGTTGCTTGTTATATGCTTAGGATGTGATAGAGATTTAGTTGAGAAGTGATGAAGACTTTTCTGAGTATTTTTGTTTTTTAATTTTATATAAAATGCTTTAAGGGGAAATACTTATTGAATATTTTAAAGTTTTATAAATAATTGGTGCGTACACCCTTTTTCGGTGTTTGGTCGGGCTTCTGCTTCTATTTGTGATGAGCGTCTCCTCACAAATGGAGGAACCCATGGTTGTTTGTCGCCTGTGAACGTCAGAAGGTGTTTTAAGAGAAACTTTTATCGCCTGTGAACGTCAGAAGGTGCTTTAAGAGAAACTTTTTTCAGATCAGATATACAATCGAAGGTTTGCCATTGGCTGTCGGGCGTTTTTGGAGTTTCATGATCGCAGTTTCGAGCGCGGACACTAACGAGTTGTAGTCACGCATCAACCTTTTGGCTACAACGGCCGACAGTAGGAGTAGAAAAGTAGGACAACAAAAATTAATCAAAAATTGTGATTAGAAGCGGTAGTATGTCTTTCCCAAGAAACTCTGAGATATTTGTTTACTGAAAAAAATTCTCTCTCTACCTCTCCAAATATGTCTATCACATCCGGAAGATGAGAGAGACATTCTAACTCGAATCTCGGTAAATATTTTGAGTCTTCATTTTTGATTAGTCTTCAGTTTTCAAATCTATATCACGGAAATCAGATTTGTTTGTCCAAGGTATGGTACATTTTTCTCTCCACATCTACATTAAAAACTGTGAAGCTCTGTTTATGATTCAAAGATTATAAAAAGTTTTTTATTTTTATGTTTTATTTTGCACTTTTTTTCTGTGATATGAATGAAAAAAGTGAATAGTTGGATTAAACAAGTAATATAAAATAAATAAATAACTGACGCGTATACTTTTCTTAGGTGTTTGGTCGACCTCCTCTTCCTATTGATGGTGTGCGTTTTGATGTTGTTCCACAACTGGAGGGACTTACAGTTTAAAGACGACTCCGAATGGCAAAGGGTTTTTATGAAGAGAACAATTTTTTTTTTTATTATTTAATGTTCATGCACGGAGATGTGGACCTACTCTTAGGTGGAATAGCCAAATTAAGTTATAGCATTAGAGACTTAGAGTTACGTTACTACCTCAACATGTAAAGCATTAAAAACCCAACGCGATAGCATTTAACGCAGTTATCCCATACTATTTTTTTTTTTATAAGCCAATTAAAAAAAAAAAAAAAAAATTATAAATTTATACAATCAATTTTATACAAAAGTGTCTTTTAGGTCCAGTTGAATGGTTTTTAAAATCTTGTGAAATTTTTGAAATTAGTACAAAATTAGTACTACTTAGTACAAATACATACACAGCTAAATGGCATGCATAATTATTTAGCTAGCAAAAATGTGGGAAATGTCTGGAGGTAAGCACCATCTTATATCAAATGCAAGCCGTCGGGCAGAACTTAGCCACACACACTCAATCACGCAGCTAGTCAGCTTACCCATCTTGCTTAACCGGGCCGAAATATGGGCGAAGCACAGGCTTCATTCCAACCAACTAAGTCTATTGGCGTGTCAGTTTGAAGTGGCTGACGGGCATAACTAAAAGATTTTTATACCACCACACACACACACACACACACATACTTAGTTAAGACTTGTTTACTCATAAATTCATACTATTCTGTTTTGTTTTTTTACTTTTAATTTAAACTGCTGATGTGTTTTGCTTTTGTGTTTTTTGCCTATTTGTAAGCTAAGTATTTCTTCTTTCCATTCTAGAATTCTGTTGCTCCGCTGTTGGCTTAATTAATGGTGAAATGAAAGAAATAATTAATTATTGCATGAGTTTTAGATATTTGTAGGAAAGGAACAAGCCAGCGTGCCATGAATGGCAGCATGAATGGGAAAATCACTGAACAGCGACGAGGGACTGATGAGCAAGCGCTGAGCGTGTAATGGCTTCGATGGAAGTCGAGCTTGTGCGAGACGAGGTACTGAGGATTTTTATGAGTGTACTTTGGTACTTGTAGCGCTTCTCACTGGCACTTCTGGCTACTCGTATGGCTGGCTCATTACATCAAGTAGCTAACCAAGTTGAGTGCGTGTACCTTCATTGAGGTCGGTGGAATTTTTTTTGTTTTCCTCTACGACATATTTGTGTGAAAATTATGCTGATTTTTTTTCTGCTGCTTGTAATAAAATAGTTTGCAGTCGACAGCATAATTATAATTATTTTATTTGAGAATATTTGAAAAATGCGTCTGGTTAGTGCTTTCATTGATTTCAATATAGGATGCGCGGAATGGTTTTTATGCGTTGCGTTTATAAATCATTTTTGCACTTTTAAAAGGGTGAATTAAGGAACAATCGAGGGAACATAGAGTATAGCTTAGTTGTCCGATTGCATTGTCGTTCACAGGCGATAAGAATTTTATAAATGTGTATATTAAAAAAATAATTATTTAGCTATCATAATTTAAAGTTTTCGGAAAAATATTTCTTAAAGATATTAAGATTTGGTTGGGCTGGACATATTTCAAAATTTTTTTGTTTTAATAAACCAGGTTTTAAAAATATTTTTTCCATAAAATCACTTCAGATGATAGGCGAACCTGCATACAAATGTTTATGAATTCAAAAATATTAACTGATTTTTTTTGTATAGAAAGAGGTGTATCACTTTCTACATACATACATACATATATACAATATATTTTTTAAATTTAAGTGATTATAATATAACAAAAATAGCTAAAGGAGTGGTGTTTTGCAAAACAAGCATTTTTTTATTATTTGAAATTATTTCCATTATTCTGAGCTTATTTTATTTCTGAAGAAAATGCGGTAAATAAATTTTCTGGAATGAACACAATTCTGCTTCTTCATGATTGCGCATTAACCGGCGCCAGTTGCTCACACCAAGTGGAGCCAAGTCCTTCCTTCTTCCTCTTTTTCTGCTGACCGCCATGAATATAATTGAGGAAGTTAAAAATGTTACGAAAAATCAATTTGAGAATAAAATTGAAGGAAAAGATATAAATATCAGAATAAAATATCGAATTTTCTTAAATTTTCCACCAAACATATTTTTGGATAGGCTGACCCAAGTTTTTTCCCTGATGAGTGCTTTCAGTTTAACAAATAAATTAAAAAATGACGCAATAAAAGAAATGTGGCAACCAAACTTAGAAAAAAAAAAATCAAAAACAATTTCATGAAATTTCTAATTATTTACTTTGCTTTTGGCAACCAAAGTATTTCCGAAGAAACCCAAACCAAATTTCTTTCAATGAAAGTTTTCAGTGCAACACTAAAGTATGAAATGGTGCAATAAAGTCAATTCATAATAAAATTTGAATAAAGATTTAAATGTAAAAAAAAATTCGTTAAATATCGAACTATATTTTTTCCTACCAAATTTTTTCGGAAAAGTGGAAATTCCCTTGATGAAAGTTTTCAGTTTAACAAATAAATTTAAAAATTGTGCAATGAAAGAAATATTTAACCAAACTTAAAAAAAAATAAAATATTAAAAACAAATTCATAAAATTTCTAATTATTTACTTTGCTTTTGGCCACCAAAATATTTACGAAGAAACCCAAACCAAATTTCCTTCAATGAAAGTTTTCAGTGTAAGAACGAAATTAAAAAATTCTGATGGAATGAAAGCTATTTGAACACAAAATTTCATTGTCAAAAAAAAAAAAAAAAAAAATCGCAAAATTTTTAATAATTTTTTTTGGTACGAAATGTTTTCGAAAAAGTGGAAATTCCTTGTATGAATGTTTTCAGTGCAGCAAATGAAGTAAAAATGGCGCAATAAAAGCATTTTGGTAACCAAACTTAAAAAAAAAATTCTTAAAATTTCCACTTACTTGCTGTTTTTTGGCCAACAAAATATTTCCGAAGAAACACAAACCAAATTTTTTTCAATGACAGTTTTCAGAATAATTCAGAAATAACACAACTAAAAAATGATGCAACTAACGCTATTTAACAACAAAACTTCCATAAAGACTTAAATATCAAACCAAAAGAATCTTAAAAAAATGTTGGTGCTAAAAAAACTAAAAACTTAAAATAAACAAAACAAAATTGAAAAAACTTAACAATTTTTTTTGGCCATTTTAGCTTTTAGTTAAAAAAACAAAAAACTTGAAAAAACTTAAGAAGTGTTTTGGCCATTTTAGCTTTTAGTTGAAAAAAAAACGAAAAATCAAAAAACTACAAAATTTTGGTTTTGAGAAAAAAACTTTTTTATAATTGTTATTTTTTTTAAGTTTCTAGTTTGTGTTTTTTAACTAAAAACTACAAAAAAAAATTTAAGTTTTTTTTTTATTTTTGTTTTATTTTTAGTTTTTTAAGCTTTTATTTGGTTTGGTGGTACCAAATGTACATCAAATAAATATTTTACCAAAAAAAAAAAATAAATTCTAGTCAGTTTGGCTTCTGAATAGCATTGATTATGCGGATTACTCTATTGCTCACATTATTTCGTTGGCCTAGCAATTCTCAATAGGCCCATTAAATTATTTACAGATATGCTGCGTGCTGAAAAACTCTAGTCAGAATCTTCGCAACAATAATTAGAGATTTAGGCGCACATAGAGCCAATGCGACCAAATAAATCAATAAACAAGCTTGCCGCCGTTTCCTAGTTTTATACTGAATAAAATAATAACTCTTTTTAATTTCTTAACTCTTTTTAATTTATTAAACAGTGAGATTGAGTTTTAGCTTCGAAAAATACAGCCTCAGAGGGGGTTCATTGGTTTGAGCAAAAGGTCTGCTTGGCTTAGGAATATGTTGGAGTAGAACTACGAAAATCTTTCATGGGCACTGAAATGGGTCTCTATAATCATCGAATGAAATCTTTCAGAACAGCGCATCTAACCTTTAGTTTTTATGGCATAAATACTCTTAAGATCTCCAGAGCACAATTAATTTAGACACAGCTTCACTAGGAGCTGATTGGGTGCACCAAAGGTCGGCTTGTCTTAAGAAACTGTTGCGTTAGAACTGGGAAAATCTTTCACGGGTACTACATCGAGTGCACTCTTTAAGAGCAGCCCATCAAATTTAATCCAGTTTTATATTCTTTCATGTTAGAAATAGACACGCAGATTTTTTATTGCCTGCGGAGTGGCCAGCGCTGTTAGCAGAAACCTTTTCTGCATGCTTTATGTCCTCAGTGCAGATCGAGTCAAGAATCTATTGTCTACATGTACGCGTGAGCACTTTAGGCCACGGCGCTACTAAATCAAAATTATTCTCTAGTACTAATTATTCAAACAAATCTAAATATTAAAGTGCAGCGATTTTCCACTCAATTACTCAAATATTTATGAGCATAATTGAAATGTTGATTAGAGAACGAGCGGGTGCTCAAAACAAGCCGTTTAGATAACAAGATTAAATTTTCTAAAGAAAAAAGCACTAAAACTTTATACGGCGGTAATTAGCATATTCCTCCGGCCCTATTGGGGGAAGAGGCAAAGCATCTGAAAACAGTAAGCGTTCAAAACATTTCATTCATAAGCACACTTTTGCTGATAGTGAACATAAAAGAGCAACAAAAAAGCTATTAATACAACTAAACTAAAAGCAGCGGCAGTCGAAATTTTGCTGACGTCTTACCACCGAGAATTTTATTAGACTAAAATGCATATTTAGTAAAACGGGCAGTAGAGGAAATTAATGTCTTCGGCGCGCATGCATAATTATTATATTACCATCTACATACATATGCATATATTCATATGTATTTATGTTACTTTTATTGAGTTATAAATGATTCAAATAGGCACTAAAAGGGTTAACACAGTGGCACCGCTGCTGTAGTGAGCTTTGGTTGGGTAATTCAATCTAAAGCTTAGCGCGTAATAAATTCTTTAGTTTTTATTAATTGGTATAAATTTGTTTACGAATGCCGACAGCAGCGGTGAACAAATTTGGCTGCACATTCTGAAAAAAAACGAACACTTCGAAAAAAGCCGGCTAGAAAGGGAATTACGTAGAAAAATAGATAGTGAAAAAAATCCACTAGAAACTTGAAAGTATTTAACATTTCAGTTGAACAAAGACTTGACTGCTAGCGACCTCCAAAGTCTGGGTTATGGCAGCATACACAAATGTCTTTGTTTTTGTTTTGGGAAGCTGCATCAGACAAGCAGACAAACAGACAAACGGGCACTGGGTGTTGTGCCTAAGGTAAGCTGTGCTGGCAAGAAGCTTAAGTTGAGGCAATTACGCTGTTACTACTTTCATTCGAAGGTGAAAGAGATTATTTAAGCAACAATAAAAAACATAAAAATAAAAAATCAAGACACTTAAAAGAATTGTTGAATACCCCAAAAACAAGCGAGGCGAACGTGTAAGCAGCAAAACAGCAAAGCAGCAAGTAAAGAAAGAAAGTCATAAACAAGGCAACTTCAATAAAAAGTCAAGACAAAAACAGAACAAAAAACAAATTCACGGTGTTGGTGTTGGTAATTGGTATGACAGCAAAAATTCTACCGAAAGCGCTGTGAGGCTTTTATTTTTGTAATTTTACTTCTTTTTTTCTGTATTTCATTTCAGTGTAACGAAATGTTAGACTTCAGTAACGAACGCCTATACTTGGCTAGAAGCCTGACTGCCAAACAGACTGGCTGACTGACTGACTGGCTCGCTGGCTGAATGGTTGGTTGGTTGGTTGGATAGCTGTACTGACGCGCTTTAGTCGCGTGTGTGTGTGTGTGTGTATGCGCGTGTGTATGAGTTTGCGGCCATTTCGCTGATGGCGTTGATTAGTTGCGCTTCATTCTTCATTCTAGCCGAGCTGGTAAAAGCGCATTTGACGGCGGCGAGATTTTTGTTGTGTAATAGTGAATACATAATAATAAAAGACAAATAAATGATTGAATAAAATTGCTGCTCGTTTTTCAAGATGGAGATGGCTTTCCAGTCAGAGAAGACTAAAGCAACAAAGCAAAATATTGCACAGATATGTACGCTTGTATGTGGACGCTTGCGAAGTGGTAGCATGTGTAACAGAGGTAAATGAGCAGTAAATATGAAATAAATAAAAAGTTGATAAATAAATTAAATAAAAGCTATAAATAAAGTAAAAAGGGGCTTAAGCGCATAATTAGATGTGGTCACATTAAACAAGATAATAAATTAATAAATGAATAAAAAATTAAGAAAATATATGCAAAATATGCAAATGGTTACAACTGTTTAAAAAATATAATTTATTAGTCGGGTATGTAAGAGATGCCCCTTTAAGAATTATGTTTATTTAATCCCATTTCTTGGAAAGAATGTTTATGGCAGAAGAAAAAAGTATATGGGAAATAAAAAATTAAAAAAATTGAAAAAAATAAGAATGAAATAAAATAAATTTAAAAAATATTAAATAATAGAATAGGAAAAATAATGCGTTACAAAAACAAAATTTTTATACAAAAAAAAAAAAAATATGCGACTGGTGAGTTAATGTAAATTTTAATATTGCTTTTCTCAGCACAAAAAAAAACAAAAATAAATAAAATAAAATAAAAAATATTAAATAATACGAAATAAAGTATAATAAAATTAAAAAAAACACACAAAATAAAATAGATAAATTAAATAAACAAAACGAAGATGAAAAAATTCAAACGAATTAAATAAATTAAGAAAAATAGTGGTTAAAAAAAAATTAATAAATGAATAAATAGAAATTAGAAAAATAGTGATTTAAAAAAAACCGTTGAGATAATAAAAATTTGAATTTTGCCACTTAAAAAAACAACAGTTAAACATTACTAACATTACTATATTATTTTTAGTTTTTTAAGCTTTTATTTGTTTTTTACCACCAAATTTTATTTTTAGTTTTTTAAGCTTTTATTTGTTTTTTACCACCAAATGTACAACAACAAAATATTTTACCCAAAAAAAAAAAATAAATAAATTCTAGTCAGTTTGGCTTCTAAATAGCATTAATTGCACTTTATTTATCGCATTATTTCGTTGGCCTAGCACACCCGTCTGCAATTCTCAATAGGCCCATGAAATTATTTACAGATATGCTGTGAAGTAGCTTCAAAAATTAATGGCACAAAATCTTCAATTCTTTTTTATATGAAAACAAAAACACTGTTCAAAATAACAACAATTTTGAGCTGCTTAGTCCCCCCACAAAGCCACGGAGAAGCGCGTCGTATGCATGATTTGCATACCAATTATAATAGAATTTTTTGGTTGCCAGTTTAAGAATTTTCAATCAAAATTGCATAAATGGCTGTAAGCTTTCTCAGAATGAAAAAATTAGGCAGCTGAGAAATCAATGAAAAAAATTTATAACACAAGCAGCAAAAGTGGTTTGTTCTGAATTTTATTAAAACAAAAATATAAAAAAAATTAAAAAAATAAAGAAATCAAAAATATAAAGAAATAAAAAAGAAATAAAAAAAAATGAAGAAATAAAAATAAATATAGAAACGAAAAAAAAAAAAAATATTGTATTATATTTAAAAAACGAAGTTACCAAAAATTATAAAAATTATTTATTATCACAAATTAATTTCATACCATTTTTAAATTTATATAAAAAATTTTGCTTTATTTAAAAATTAATTACACCGCATGAATGCATGAATGAAAGCATTTTAAATCGCTGCAGTAACCGCACATATTTCAGTTCAAAATTATTATACAAATAACAATAAACATTCATTACTTCAATAAGCAAATGATATACAAAGTACAGAAAATCAAAGCATTTCATACAAAACCGACAGTTAAACAGTCGTTGACAATCATTCATTTCGTTCAGACATTCAGCACCAAATGTGCGCCTTTTCTTAGCGAGACAGTAGCCATTCAAATGGCAAATGGATGCAAGTGTGGATGTGTGTGTGTGTGGGTACTGGCAGTCAATCAGCGAGTCAAGCAGACTGGCTGCCGTCGTCGGTCGGTTAATGCGCTTTGAAATTTCTGAATTTGCATTGTTTTGCTAGCAAAAGCCATAAACAATTATTCTTAAGCTAAATTACGCGATATATTAGTATACAAATGTGTATTGTTGTGTGACAATATATGGCAAACACACCCCCATGCAGTGGAAAAAATCAAAAAACCATAAGGAAAATAATAATAATTGAGAAAAATTAAATGAGCAAAAAATGGCAAAAGATAAATATGCATTAAGTTGAAAAAATACGATTACGATACATTTTCGCGCTTTCAATGTGTGAGTGTATCAGTGTATCAGTGTTTATTGTCGCGAGCATATTGAAGCACACGTGAATGTATGTAGGTATTCGCCCTGCTGTGCAGCTGAGTTCCTATAATGATATTGTAAAACTGAATTCTTACAACAACAACACAGATACTTGAACATTTCTTATGTCATAAAGCATCTCGCATTGAATTCAACCGACTGAGGGTGTGCTTGTGCTTTTGCTTGAATTTGCGCACTAAATTTTGTTGAATATAATACGGAGTGAATTAGAATAAACAAAGCGAGTGGATATAGGTGGAATATTTTTTATTTGCCACTTCTAAGCTTGAAGAACTGTGTCAAGTTGTCTTGTCTTGTCTGTTGTCAAATTGTGTGTGCTTAGTAGTGACAAGCAGGAGTAATCGCAGCTCATTTGTTGGCCAGCGCTTAATTTCTATGCACATACACAAGCGCGCATACATACATACAATGGCATATACAATATGCTTAATATTATTTTTTTTTCGCTCTATGATTTGTATTTGTAGCTCTTACTTTTATTTATTTGAGCAAAGCAAAACATGGGTGTTGACCAATTGTTGTTTGTTATTAATTAGTTTAGATGATTTTTATCGCGAGCAAGCGATCGATGTACATACATATACATACAATTGTGTAAATATGGCATATACATGCAATGACTTAATTAAATCAGCAATCGAATGCGTTTAAAAAATCACATAGAAAAGAAGCGCGCTGCACTCAAAAGGAGATATGCCAGATCATTTTATTTATGTATTACCGTGTATGTGTATAATTATCGCACAAAGAAATGTATATAGAAAAATATAGCGAATTTTGGTGAGCTTATCAGTTCTATGGCGTACACATTTAAATGCATATACATTTTTTTATATATATTTTTCATACATTTTCCTTTTTTTATATATTTTCCTTTTATTCACATATTTTCAAGTATTTTCCTTTTATTTAGCGGTATTTTGTACTGCGTATAGCTTTTTTCGTCTTGAACAAATACTTTTCGTTTGTTCTTGCTTATGTGAAAGTGCATGAATTATTGACTTCAGCAAATAGCGAAAATCGGCTTTCTTACCAAAGACTTAAGTAGCGAACTTGCATTTGCGCACATTTGATATATGAATTAACTCGAAGATTAATCAAAATTATAAATACAAAAATAAATATATTTGCGCTAATCACTTTTGTAGATTTCTTCTCATCTACAGCCTGTTGCAAATGTGTAAATATACCACTAATGTTTTTTATGAAAATATAGTTCATCTGCAACAAACAAAGACCGTAGGACTTAAGTTATATACAACCATAAAATTCTATAACTTTGTACAAAGTGTTCTCAAATTTTTTCAAAACTTTAAATTTCTTAACCAGAATTTCTAAAATTTTCCTTGCATTGCCATTTTATGCCCAAAATGTCTCAAAATTTCGTCAAAACCTTAAATTTTTTAACCAGAATTTTTAAAATTTTTCTTGGATTGCAATTTTATGCCCAAAATGTTTCAAAATTTCTTCAAAACCTTAATTTTTTAATGAGAAATTTTAGAATTTTCCTTGGACTGCAGTACAAAATATTTCAAAATTTAAAATTTTTTAACACAGAATTTTTCTAGGCTTTCCTGGCTATGCAGTTTTATAGCCCAGTGAATTTTAGTATAAAAAGTTGCAAGCTTTAAGTGACTACAAAATACTGTTCCTTATTGACAAGTTTTCTCGTTGCGTTGCTAGGCCTTTTCTTCCATAAAAATGGTAAGAGTTTTGCCTCAGTCTTAAAATGAAACATCCAAAACTAGCCTTTCTTCAGCTAAGGTAGTGTGACTACTCAAAAAGCTATAGTTTGAGTTATTTGCTGCTCTTATTCCCTTATCTTGGAAAATTAAAAATATATTTTCGAAACACTTTTTCTATCTGCTAAATTATGTCTTAAACTAGTTTGCTTGACGAAAAGAGATTAAAATTTGTATGCCTAGAAGTAGACAAAGTTTGATAGAAATCAAGTGTTCCCTGTTGTTTAAAAAAATTGAAATTTTATTCTTGGTTAAAAAATAATTTTACTAATGAAAATTGTACCAAAATAAAAACGTCAAAATACCAACTATACTTCAAGGAATTATTTAAAAAATTATTTAAAAATTAAAACATAACTCAAAACAATAAGGGTAAGAAAATTTTGCTCATTTTCCAAATGAAAAAAGTTTATTTAAATTTCTAAAGAAAAAAAATTTTAAAATTTAATAATTTTTTAAATGAAAAAAAAAAAATTATACCAGAATAAGGTGGCCAAAATACTTCAAGAAATGAAAAAAAATATTTAAGAAAATTTATTTTTTCTCAATAATTTAATCAACTTTTCTCATTTTTTAAATTAAAAAAAAAATATTTAAAGTTTAAAAGAAACATTTTTCAAAAAAAAAAAACATGATTTTACTGAAAAAATTATACTGGAGTAAGGTGGCCAAAATACTTCAAGAAATAAAAAAAAGGTGCAAACAAAAGTTTAAAAAAATATTGGCCATTTTTCAAATGAAAAAAGAAAATATTTAAATTTAAAAAAAATTATAAAAAAAAGTTCTCTTTTTTCAGAGAAGATTTGAAGTCATCTAGAAGCGTTTTTCGCGCCTTACCAATAAATTATTGGCTGTCAGCTTAAGTGAATTGCCAATTTGTAGAAAAATAAGCTTTAGTTAAAAATTATCAATTTTTTTTACAAAAAGCCACGATTTGGAATATTTTCGTTTAAAGTGGCAAAAAGAATATAAACAAGAACTATGCATATTTACTCATGTATATACCTAAATTGTTTATAATAAAATAAATTATTCGAAAAAAAATATATATTTTAATTTAAAAAAAATATAAAATTTGCATATATTGGAGAATTAACATTAAGCGGATGAATATTAAATAAAACCTAACATATATAATATAAAAAAATATACAGAATTCTACAAAATTTTATTTTTGTATGTGATTTTTGTATAAAAAAAAATAAAAAAAAATATTTTACTAAATAAATATTACAACGGAAGATTCTAAAATAAAATATAAGAAAACAATTTTAAAAATCTAGAAGTCTAATTTTCACTATTTCACTGCTACGTTTTCTGTTTTGATTTGTATTTATTTCGAGGAATATTTTTCATATCCTTCAAAAAAGTTATTTTTTCGAATTAATTGTATTTAATTTCTGCGTGACCAGTAGAGTCTTTAGTACTTTAAAGTATAGCGCTGTAGTTGTGCGTTTGTGTTGCACTAAATTCTAACAATAAAATTAAAATTGAATGTTTCAAAATTTTTCAAGAAGGTTATGAAATGACACTGACAACGTCTTAGGGACCACGACAAACAAAGTAATTGTAATTTGTGGTCGGCAAGGAAAAATTTAAATTCTGGGCATTTCTATGTGGGAACAAAAAAAAAAGCACAAAGCTAACATCAATCAAAAGACTTAAGCGGCGAACTTGCCGCTGTCGGCAACTGCGACTGAATGGAATTTTTACACGCAAAATAGAAAAATACACTTCAATAATTATAATTCTAACTAAACAACTAACACCTTAACAATTTGAATGAATATTTAGCTATACCCCGTACTTTAACACTCCACATAGACATAAAAGGCAAGTTCCAAAAATTGAAATTTCTTAGCAAAACACTCACCTTCAGCAGCGTCAGCATCATTATCGTCATTATATAATTGCTTTTGTTGCTGTTGCTGTTGCTGTTGGCCAAAATAGTAACGCCGATGATGGAAACGTTTGCGCGAAAGTGGCGGTGTATTTGGAGTCGTTGTAGTGTTTGCTGTTGTTGTCGATGCGGCTGCTGTTGGTGTGACCAACAAATTCACTGGTTCATTCAATTCCTCACCAGCCACCGTTGCTACAGGAGATGTGCAATCGGAAGGCGTCTTTGCAGGCGAAACCAATTGCGACGGCGACAAGTCACTGCCTTGCGGTTCAGGCGTCTTGGGTGGTTGCAACGGTGCTGGTATGAGTGCTGGTGGTGATTGCGATGGTGTTTGAGTTGGTGTGGGCGTTCGCAAAGGCCTATTGACGCTATATGCGTTGCGTAATGTTGGTGTATATGAACGCGGCGACACATCTGTGGGTACTGGCGGTGAGTTGGGCTTACCGCCACCGCCTACCGGCGGTGAGGGACTTAGTGGCGGTACAAGGCGATGATCCTCATTTTTATCCTGTAGTAGATTTTGTGATTCTAATAGCCGCTGTTGCTGCTGATGCAAGCGGTTTTTGATGAGAAAAATTTTCGGCATTTTGGCGTTAGTGCTCTGACGTAAATGCTAAATGCCGCGAATGTGCTCGAAAATGTTAGTTTTTCTTTGATTTGTTTGTTGTTTAAGTGCACTTTTTCAGCTTGCTGCCTGTAGTCATAGTCACTGCCAGCAAAACACTAATCCAAGCTGTGTGTTTGCCGGAGCTACAAATGCCACTGAATGCTTCAACACAGTTGTTTGTGCTTTTTTGAATTTGTTTATGTTTTTTGTTTTCAAAATTAGAAAAATTTTTAAGTTTAATTCGATGTCTTTTTCACTCGCTGGTACACTTTGTTCAAACTTATTTTGGGTTGGCAATCAAAGTGAGCCATTTTAAGCACTTCACCGAAAACCTTTTTCTAACTTTGTTTTAAGAATATTTTGTATAATTTGAGTTTTGTATTTTATTTATGTGCTGGAAATATACCGAATTTAAACCGTTTCAAACCGATTTTAATGCTTTTTATGCTGATTTTCAATTAACTAAATGGATTTGTTTTCACGCAGTGTGCATTTTATTGTTTCAAATATTTCACAATAATTGCAGAAATATATTATTTTACTCATCACGGCTTTAAAAAGTATGTATTATGCATTTTTGAAATATTTTTTTGATTGTACAAAACCATTTGAGCTTCGATTTTTTATTGGTTCGCTCGCTGCTCTGCGCAGTACGAACTTGTTTTAGATTCTAGAATTTTAATCCTTCATATCCTTTGCTAGAATCCACCTATTCACACTTATATACAATTTTTCACTTAGATGTTTGAATTTCTCACTTAAATTCACTTCACTTCATCCAAGATTCACTAGGTTTTTACTTTTTATTTGTTTCTTTAGTGGCAGTAGGAAATTTGTATTCTACACATATATTGTACTTATATGTATGTATGTGTGTATTGGTTTTTCTTCTTAGAACTCCAAAAAGATCTAAATGATTCACTTTACAAACGACGAACGCGATTTGGAAGCGCTAAACGCGTGTATCCTCAACGCTTGATCGTCTCTTACTGTATTCCAGCGGTACTCGCGCACAAGCAGTTAGTCCAAAGTCAGCCAGTTGTCGTTGCCGTCGCCGTCGTCGTCGTCAATCAGTAACAGCGGTTCATCCAATATCGTCACACACGCACACATGCATACGTTCAAGCGCAAGTGTGTTTAAAGGTGGAACGGTGTATGGCAACGGTGGAACGTCGGCACTTTATACAGCCGGTTGGTCGGTTAGCTGGCTGGTTGGCTAGCAGCTAGTGATCGCCATGCCTCGTTTCGTTTCGTCGTTTTTCCTTTTCAGAGAATACTCCACATACATACATGCATATGTATGCATATGAGTGAGTGTTGTTGTTAGAAGTTCTAGCTGCTACTTGGGGTTTTTCATACGATATATGCTTTTGTTGTTGTAGACGAAGAAAAACACCGTAAGCGGCTGAGGTAAGGCGTACTTTTTCAGTGCAACGTACGAACAACGAATGCGGCTAGAACTGAGCAAACGGCAAACGCTAGACGATCAAAATTCTAAGCCACATTTCTTGCTCTCCGCATGTGTTTGATTGCGTGCCAAAGTGAGTCGATGCAGCAGAGTTAGGAAGTGGGCGTGAGAGTGTTAGTGCAAAGGAGAAATAGTATTTGCGTGTATTTGAGTTAGCGATAGCGCTGTTGTTGGTGCTAGCAACGTAGAGTGCAAGTGATCTTGGCTCAGGTGAGCAAGCGCTAGTTGTGCCAAGCAACAGGCAATAAGATCTCCCTCCACCTGTATGTACTCACTTACACACCATTGGGGTGGTTGAGTTCGGCTTCGCTTTCGTCAAAAACAGTCTTAGTTGCTCACAGTTGCTCTCCAACATCGCTCACTAATACTTCATGCTATGCGCGTGTTTGTGTTTAACGGTTTTAGAATTTTACTTGCCTTTACTGTTCATTCTGCTTGTCGTTTGGTTGTTGTTATTGCTGTAGCTCACTAGTAGTCGCTTCAGCTCACATATACACCTATGTTTTCTCTCAACACTTGATAGAATTAGCTCACCTGCTGGCGTGTTGCGTTGTTTGTTGTAAATAGAGCTGGAGTTGTTCGGCGAAGTCGCTCTCACTCTTTTTCGCTCTTTTCCAAACATACTCTCACGTAGGTATGTGCGTATTTGCGCCGTGTGCTCAGTCTGCACTATGCTTACAGTTACTCAGCTGAGCAACGCTTCTTTTCGACGCTCAGTTTGTGTTGGCTCAGTAGAGCCTACATTGCACTTTTTTGCTGTAAAGCCACATGTGTTTTTTTGTCATAGTCCTTCCCCAATCCCTTCTTCCCTCTTCTGATTCCTAGTGCTCATACTTGCTTAGTTTTTCAAATGTGCTTTGGTTTCTTGGTTTGCGGCTTGCGGCTTGACTTAGACGTGAATTTGGCTTCGGCGGCCGAGCGTCAGATCGCGACCGCGGTTTCACAGTTCAGAGTCAAGGTAGAGGTAATACCAGTATTGCATTTTTTGTTGTTTTTCATTTTTGTGTGCATGTCTTATGTTAGTATTTTCTTCTTCTTGCTTGTGCTTCTTTCATAGCGACTCTATTATTGCCGGCAACTTGGCGTTGTTGTGTTTTTCTTCGTTTTCGTCTTTTTGGACCGCATTGGTTTCGGCTGTTACTTCACACAAAATTTTGTTGTTTGTATGTATGCATGTATGCACATATATATGTATATTCATTGCATTTGTTGCTATTGCTCTTGACTCTGAATTTTTAGCCATTTGCGGCCTTTCTGGTATGCAGGTTTGTTTTTGTTTTTGATGTCAGTTTATTTGGCTCGTTGCATTTTTATTGTTGCACTTTTTGCGCCTGTAACTTTTGGCCAAATTTAAGGTACTATGTGATTTGCTACACTTGAGTGTGTGTGTGTGTGTGTGCACCTCCACTAGTTGTTGGCATGAAATTGAAGTTTTGCAGAAAATTGGGTGGTGGGGAGACATTTGATGTTTCTTATGTCGGGGGGCATTTGTTCTCATGTACGAGCATGGAAATGTATGTGTATGTGTGTATGTATGTATGTATATTGTATTGTTGAATTCAGCGAGAGTTTCGTTGACGTTGGACTTTATGTACATTTGTAAAGAAATTTTAGTTTTTACTTTTGTTTTTGTTCTCATGAAACTTTTCATTAATTTCTCATACAGTTTTGGCTCATGTGCCGATAAAAGCCAATCTTAAAACAACTGTAGCCTTTGTAGCTGAGTATTCATTTGTGTAGCATATCGGGTGTTAGTCCGAAAGAGATGGATGTATAGAAGTGACCCGAAAATATCAGAATATAAAATACCGCAAGCCCAAAAAAAGCTTCTTTTAAAAACCCTCTCCCGTTCGGAGGCGGCATATTCACAGTTTTATGGCATTTGTGAAAAACATTGAGGAGCTCCACCAAACATCCAAAAAGTTGCAGTTAGGCTAGCCATATCTAAGACACTCGGTGGCTCTAAGCCCCATTGTGATATTTATTTTTGATTTCCATCCCCTAACTAAATTACTTAAACCACTTAGATTTTTTTAAGAAGGTAGTGAGACATTTTGCGAATTTTCCAGGCTTTCGAAGAAAAAATCGCGAAGTTATTTGACCTGGCTTCTTCAAAGTGCCGTACATTCACAGAGGAGGTGTTGTACCGACTCAATTTCTTCTTCAGCTCCACAACTCCTTCAGAAGTCATTGTGAGGTACACCCATTCTACTGGCTTGGATGCCAATAGTGCAGTGACCCGTTATAACACCTGCGACGATGAAGGGAGTTGATCTGTTGAATCCAAGCAAAACATTTTGTCCATCTAAGAGTCAGTTTAGGCGTTTTGAAGAGCGTTTTGGAAACCCTGCAGTTAGTAGTCACAGAGCTCCTTCTTTTAGTTTCCGCGTTCACGTTCAAGTCAATCGCAGTGTGCAGTTCGTTTAGAGGAATGCTTAGAGCCTTTCCTTGCTCACTCTTCCGCTCTTCCATTTCCCTCTATTCCAGATTGGCCGGGGACCCAACAAAGTTTGGAGTTGTGTTGCTAGTTAAGCAAGAGCGACCTCCTGCATTCGTTAACACATCTTGAATTGATGCGCGTTGAAGCCAGCGTTTTCATTGCTACTTGACTTTCACCAAAAATGGTAAGTTCATCAGTCTTATCGTTTTTGCTGCTTTGTCTCAGCTTGGAAGACACTAAACCAGTCTAGAACTCTCACTAATAAGACAGCCATGATGAAAGACCGCTTGAATGCAGTTTTTGTTGGTCTGGCGACTGCTGATTTGCATACTTTGCCCACCTTGATGGGTTTAGTACTTGACAAGAGTGACTAGCACAGAAATTTTAGGGCTACTATTATTAACGCCATTAGATTTATATTATTACTGCAATTTCCAAAAAAAAAATCCTCTAATACTTATGATGTGGATGTGGTTGCTGCTGACTGTTTGTCTGATATCAGAAAATTTTCAACTTGTCGTCCCTAATCTCCAAAAGCATTTGCTACAACTCTTTATCTATTTTAGAAAACATAGGCCTCTGATTACTGTGAATGTGGTCTGGCAATACAGGTTTCATCTTATCAGTAAACACAATTCACTTCTTCTACTCGATACCAAGAGAGACAATTTTGCTCAGCCAATACAAGAAGCCATTGACTTTGGGTAGTCTCCATTGCCGGTACTTTCACTGAGAGAAGATCAAGCAGAGTGTCGTATCTTCTTGATATCACAGCTTCTGGTGATAATAAAATCTAGAAAGCTAATTGTTATAGGTGTTAATGGAAAGCTCCTTTGCTCTGCCTGTTTTAGGAAGGCCATATTAGACAAATAGTCGGAATAGTAGCATCCGCCCCACTGTTAGGTTAGGTTAGGTGGTGGTATCTGATCTGTGAAAAGATCTCAGTTAGACGTCTAGGGTCCATTGAGTTGCCAGTCATATGTACACCACTTTTATGAGTTATAATTTTAAAGTATTAGAGAATTTTCTTTCCTTGGAAAGTTGCAGTAATAATACAAATAAATAGCGATAATGGCCTTAAAACTGGTGCGAAAGTCACCCTCACTAAACCTACTACGTTGTCCTGAGTATACGAATCAGCCGTAAGTTAGTCGCTCGATGGACCAAAAATACCACCCTCGTGAAATTAAAGTGCCGGTCTGGCACTCCTCAAGTAGCACTAAAGTGCCGTTTTGATAACCTCCCTCGTACTTAAAGGCAAAGATTTATATTGCTCACTTATTCGTGGAATGCCCTTGATTTTCCATTTAAAAGAGTATGCCAATATTTTTATAATGAAGGTATGTATATTTAAAAAAAAAATCATTCAACTGTACATGTTTTGTATAATTAATGACCTTAAGAAAAACTTACTAGCGCTAACTATTTGTCATCTCAACATTGAAATCGAATTTACATCAATCAATCATCACCTACAAGTCGTGTTTATGCATAAATAATAAATGTGATGAAACATCGAATTGAAAAGTAAGTTGGCAATACTATTTATTATTCAGAATCCACAAAAAGTCGTGCAACGAAATTACAAAATCCAATAAGAATTTTTGTTAGAAACATCGGCGAACATAACCAACAGGCGATTTGGCGCTCTCTTCATCATCTTCACTCAGCACAAAAATCGGATCGACCGATCGTGTAACAATACATATATACATACATACATACATACATATTTATTTTCCCTGCTACTCTCACTTAACTGTCCGCAGTGTTTACTTATTGACATGAAGCATTTGCCTAACTAACGTTATTCATGCAGAGCGCACCGTCAGTATGGGAAACACACTGACCTACACATGCACATACAGCTGAGTGCCATCATCTCGGTTTCTGCGGCGAATTCAGTTACACTCACACATCCACAACCACTTGAAGCGAATGAGGAAAGTAAATTGTGTGAGGAGTTCTCGTGTTGGTAGTAGTGAGAGCGAAGTGCTTACCACCTGTACTGCGCGCCATCACCGGTTCACCAACGATAAGCTGTGTCGGTCGTTTGGACATTCGGCCTCCTCAGCCGAGCTGACCAGCCGATTGCCGACAAATTTACAGCTATAATTGCTAATGTGTGGGTACGTGTTTGTTCGTCGTCATATGTGCACATGTGTCTTTTGTAGATATGTTTTGTTGACCATTGATTAGCTGTGATTTTATTTGGTTAGCGGAGAGTACACATTCAGCAAGTTATGTTAGTAGAGAGGCAGATTGCGAGAGAGAGAGAGAGAGAGGGATAGGCAAGTGAACTGGCCGCTACAAACCGGTTTTATGGCACATTACATGATATCTAACATTGACTGTGACTTTGGTGCGATTACAACACAACAAAGGCAACAACAATATAATTGCTTGGCGCTGCTTATGCTCGTCCCGTCTTATTGGTATTTGATTTTTGACTTTTTTACTTCTCGACTGTTTCTCCGTTTCCATTGCTGTCGCTTCTCGTATTCTTATTCTTCATACAGGAGTTAGGTTAGTGCTTGCAATTTGACTTGTTTACTCTTTTCATATTTGATTCTTTTATTTTTTCTCTATCGGCACTTGGCATTCAGTGTCGTCCGACGAACGGTACGAACGAAATTAAACTTCACTCTCACTCATCGTTGTACATTTCGAATTTTCTGTTCTACTCTGATGTGTGTATATATGTTTGTATGTATTTATGTATGTATGTATGTATGTATGTATGTAGGTAGGTATGTGTGCATGTTTGTATGTATGTTTGTATGTAAGTGCTTACCGTTCCACTGCTGTTGAGTTACGCCTCACTGTAAGGATTTATAACAGAGATTTACACAGCTACATAAAAGCCATGTTTTTACGTATATTTACATATACATATATATATTTATTTATTTATATATTTATGCATGCATGCATACACTTTCTTTTATATAAAGAAACTACGGATATTAAAATTAAGTGATTGACAGAAGATTAAAACGTAAATTCCTATGTAAAGCCATAGGAATTTATTCCCTTAATTACGTATGTATGTGTAATGTTTTGTACTTCATGACCGATTTTTATGTTTAGAACACATTTATGAGTTAGGCTGCATAAGCCATATTCTGACAGTTTAGTGATAAAAATATTTCACATTGCAACTTTTTACTACTTAATAAATAAATAATGGAAATTCCATACGCATTTCCAGGTTCAGAATAATATCTTTCTCTTTAAGTGGTAGGTAGTCAGAATTTTCAAAAAATTGGAGTTTTTTTGCATTTCCTTAAAGTATAATATCTTAAAAATATTGTGTGAAAATTTAAAGTGAATTCAACAAATACTTTTCGAGTTAAGAATTAACAAAAGGCGTTCGGACAAAACCAAACAAAAACTTTAAATGCGTTTTTCTCAAAACTATGTTTTTTGAACTGGTAAGTTAAAAACTGCTTGGTTGATTTGAATAAAATTTATACTGGTTTTGAAAAACATAAAAAATTCGTGCCTGATTTTTTTCAAAAATTTCGATTTTTTTTAAACAATTAATAAACGGTTTTTTTTCGAAATTTTTTTCGATTGTTAATTTTGAAAAGAAAACACAAAAAACCTTCGATCAGGCATAAGATTATCTATTAATAAAATTAATTTTTCTTGCCCGATTGGTTTAACATGAATCTCCAAGGACTTGTGAGGATCACCACAAGGGACTTCTGGAGAAACGAGCTCCGCACAAACCGCGATAACTTTTGCAATTATTAATTTTTGTTTTTTTGAAATTTTGCCAAAGTCAAGTCGAAACATGATAAATTAATGCTATGTTTTTATTTTTGTGAAATAAAGCAATTGACTAGCGAAAAAAAATTAATGAAAATCATAATTTTTTAGGGCCCCTGACTGGCCCTAACTCCTTAATAATTTGAATATTAATTTAATTAAATTTATGAAAAATTTTAAAATGCTTCAGTAATTCATTCTGTTCCGCTAAGATGGAAGAAAGACTAAAAAATTAATTTTTTTTGCTTAAATATTTATTTTTAGTACCGGATAAAATGAATTACCTGTATGAATTAAAGAGACTAATTTTTTACAAGCTATTCTCGTTCTTTACGTACCGCCGCCGAAGAAGAAATCGGAATGCTGCCTATACAGTCTCGTTGCGATCGGGCGCAACGCAAGCCACATGAAAAAGTTATCGGGTATTCAGCAAGAAAGAGAGACTCTTATCAGAAGAAAGCAACAAGAAGCCGAAATACGTGAGTGCTAGGAGCTGGAGATGGTGGTCAGTAGAAAAAACGTCCAAAAACCATATCATACCAGTAAGTTCTGCAGCCTACGGAAACTTCTAAGACCGGGGTGATTTCCTGTAAGAACAAAGGCGGCCATCTGGTGACTGACATCCAGAGCACGCTTAAATTATGGAGCGAACACCTCTCCATCCTGTTAAATAGTGACACCTACGTATGTTAAAGAGAATGTGAAGATTCCTATACCTGATACCCCAATACTTGACGACGGAACAGTAGTCTCGCCGTCCGACTATAACGAGGAGGGAATAGCGATAACGCAGCTAAAGAACAACAAAGCCGCGTGAATTGACGGATTGCCGGCTGAGCTATTCAAACATGACAGCGAGGAACTGGAGAATATACAAAATGTATTGGAACTTAAGTGTGCCCTTCCCAAAATCAAAATAAGGGTAAATCTGGAATCTGTACCAATTACCCCGGGATAAGTTTTCTAAATACCGGCTATAAGGTGCTATCCAGCGTATTGTGGGAATGGCTCAAGCCCACCATCAACGAACTGATTGGACCTTATCAATGTAGCTTTAAACCTGGAAACTCCACCATAGTCTTGGAAAAGACCCATGAAGGGAGAATCGACACATACCACCTTTTTGACGATTTTAAAGCTGCGTTTGACAACACGAATTTGGTATCCCCGCAAAATTAATATGGCTATGCAGACATGCTCGCATGTCAGCCTTGAAATCCAACGTAGAATCTCTCTTGCCAACAAGTGCTACTTTGGACTAAGTAGGCAACTGAGTAGTAAAGTTCTCTCTCGACGAACAAACCTAACACTCTACAAGGCTCTCATCATGCCCGTCCTAACGTATGGCGCAGAAGCTTGGACGATGACAACATCCAATGGAGCGACGCTTGGAGTGTTTGAGAGAAAGATTCTGTGGAAGATTTTTGGACCTTTGCTCATCGGGGACGTCGAGTGTCGTAGGTGGTGGAACAGTGGGCTGTAAGAGCTTTACAACGACATAGACATAGCGCAGCGAATAAAGATCCAGCGGCTACGTTGGATGGGTCATGCTCGAGTGAACGTAAACGCTCCGGCTCAGAAAGTATTCGATACGGTACCAGCTGGTGGAGGCAGAGGAAGAAGAAGGTCTTCTACGTTGGAATTAGGTGGAGAAGGACTTGGTTTCCAACTGGCACCGGTTAGCAAGAGAAAAAAACGACTGGCGCGCTTTGTTAAACTCAATCAACATCGTAAGCGGTTATTGCACCAATAAAGAAGAAGAAGCCTCGTAATGGAGGAACTGAATTGGGAATATTATGAAAAATCAATAAGTTAGTAACAGGTGAATATAAGGTAGGCTTCAAAAGACGCGCCTAGATGCTATTCTAAAATACGACACGTGGAAATTTACATGCTTTCAGGTTGCACTAGATAAAATCATACCACACGTGAATAATCACAACATGTAAATGACCATCATGAGCAGCTCCATAGGTGAGGTCCTCCAAATTGTCGAATTGTTGAGAACGTTGAAGGCTGTTCAACAACACAGCGCTACAGCAGCACCATTTTCAACATAGCGTCGAGTTTCTGGTATGAAAGTCCTTTTTCTAACCACGACAGAATCAGCCTCTTGAAAATTTCCACCAAATTTTGTATTGTTGACTCATTTGTTGTTCTGACATTTGCCTACTTGACTCACTTTACTCACTTTTTATACAAATACTGACCATTTACAATTAAAAAGTGTACATTTGTAAATATAACCCTGCGCGCTAACTGTACAAATGTGTGTAATATATGTCCGTACGTGCAGCCTTAATGCGCTCGTATTCGTGGCTCTTCGCATTCACATAATTTCTTGGCAAGAAAAGCCGTTTACGTAACCTCTTTGTTGTTCTTCATTCATTGTATATTTGTTGCTTGTCTGATAACCAATACATTCACATTCGTTAACTACATATATGTATGTGTTGGAGTAAGTATTCCATAACCAAGTATTTAATAGCGGTGTACAGATACACACATACATACACACGAAGTACTTATTTGTAAACTCTTTTACAGTTCTTGGCTAAAACGTTGAATTTGTTGTTGTTTATCATTGATTGCTGCGACGTGTAACGACTGAAACGTGCGGCGAAAGTAATTGCCACTGAACAGCAACAACAACAACAAGAATAGTTTCCGCAAACTTCGTAGCTGACGCTGGTCCTAATTTTTCCATTAGGTAATTGTCAAAGTAAAATCGAATTAACGCGGAGTTATAATTAAATGGTAAGGCTTGAAATTTTATATTTCGCTTTCTGCGGAAAAATTCTAATTCTGTAGTATAGAAATCCTCCAATTAGAAATCCACAGGGGGTAAGGAAGTGCTCAAATAATAGTTATAGTCACGGAAAGGTTAGGACTGGTTAGGTTGAACTGGTGGACTTGCAGTCACGCCTAGACGATAGACGATTCGGTCTATAGCGATACCGGATGGAGTCTATTAGTTATACGTTCTGAATAGTCCACCGTATGGTGCCTGTTTCTATTGCGAATTAAGACATTTACATTCAACAAAAGAAGTCAATTGTGAAAACTCAACGTGCGTATAAAAAATTAAATAATGTGAAAAGTGCGCCTTCTAAGAACACCATTAAACGTTTGTACGAAAGGTTTTCGACTGGTGATGCTTTTTCTAATCCAAAGAGACCAAATCAAAACCGACCAAGGCGTCGCCAAGGACATCCCAAAATCGCCGTTCTCAGCAGTTCGGCAATGTTTGGATCACTTTACAACGAATTATCCGCATTGTTTTGCATTTATTCCCAAATGGGCCCAAAGAGTCATCGAAATCCGTCGGGTCCGTCGAATATGGGCAACCCTGTATACGTGAAAGTGAACAAGCTTTCCCATCTTGTCCTGGATTTTCGGATTATGTTTTCGCCTAGTTCGTTGGATAGTATTTGTATTGACTATCTCGTTCCCTTCAATGCTCTAATGGCCTGGAACTCAATAGAAATGTAGCTTACATTTCGCTGCCATACTTTTTACTGGCTCCCTACTCTGAAGAAGGATTCGTTCTTGACCGCTCTACCAAACCGTGTAATGGCTTTAATGGCTGCCTGATTATCTATGTAAAAGTTAACCTTGGAGTTGGTCCCTTGGTATCACAAGCTAGGTCTGTTGCCTTTCTAACTGAGAAAACCTCGGCCGGAAATACACTGCAGTCATATGGAAACTTAAAACGGGAGCCATATAGCCCATATTGGCTTTATTGTTCCGGTTTATTAAGCTATGCGAGTTCGTCTAGGGCTTTCCGTCTTCCTACAGACTTCGCTGCAAGGTTTTCTGCAAAAAATCTATCAGTGGTAGGTCGAGTATGTATTAGAAGATCGCCACTGGAGTCGTCCTTAGCGATCTCGTAATGCATGAACCAGCTAGTCACTGAACCTTTGTCATAGGCGCAATATATGAAGATTGAAGATGGTCACGGAAAGATCCTGACCGATATTTTGGAGTTCTCCGGATCCAAACACTGCCAACTCCTACCCTCAATGGAAGAGTGGAGACAAGAGGCTATAAAACAGGGTGTGTTCACTCATGAATACTTCGAGATATTTGGTCCCGCGGCATGAAAAGTCCACCACATAATAATTTTTCATGGATAAATTAGAGTTTCCAGGGAGGTGCTGAGATGACCCCATCTCATTGTCCAGATAGTTCCTGCAAAAAGGACTTGAATCAACCTAAAGTATTTTCGTGCGGATATCTAACGGACAATGTCTGGTAAAGATGCCTAAACAGTTCGAGAGCTGCGGTTTTGTTAGCCTTAGAAGTTCTCTCGAGCGCCTTCGACTCGCAACTTTTCATGTCTGGGCACTAGCCCGGGACTCACTGAGTTGACGCGAAACCGATATTTGCAGGAGCAGACCAGAGGCTTTCAAGGGAAGCCTCATTTGTCTTTTTCTTATTTATTTCCGGCCATAGAAACCTCGCTGCTACGCATGTATCTTCATATCTCCATGCCCCCTCTCGATATTAAGCGCTTTAGTAATGTTCACTTCCAACGCCTGAATCGAAGCTGGTTTATCTACAAAGACTTTTCATACCTAAAACGCGATCTTGGTGGCCAATTCGACATAGTAAATTCACTGTTTCACAGGCTGTACGGCAAGTAGCGCCGTCTTGTTAGAACCAAATATTGTGCAGATCACGATCTTCAATTGCCGATATTAAAAAGTCATTTATCATGGCGCGAAATCGTTCTCTTTCACTGTTACATTAGCGCCAGCCACGTCTTTGAAGAAAGATTGGCCGATGATTCCTCCTGCTTATAAGCCACACCAAATGGTTGCTTTCAATGGATGTAATGGGTGTTCTTGAATGGCTTCGGGGTGCTCTTCACCCCACATATGACAATTTGCCATTAGATAATTCAATAGAAAACGTATCTTCTTCTTGATTGGCTCGATAACCACTTACGCGATTTTGGCCGAGTTTAATAAAGCGCGCCAGTTCTTTCTTTCTCGTGCTAACCGGCGCCAGTTGGAAACACCGACTGCTTTTCCACCTGATCTTTCCAACGTAGAGGAGACCTTCCCCTCCTCTGCTACCATCAGCTAGTACCACCTCGAATCCTTTCAGAGCCGGCCTGTTTGTGTTAATTCGGATGAAATAACCCAGCCAACATAGCCGCTGGATCTTTATTCGCTGCGCTAAGTCTGTGACGGCCGCCGTGGCCGAATGAGTTGGTGCGTGACTACCATTCGCAATTCAGAGAGAACGTCAGTTCGAGTCTCGGTGAAAAATCAAAATTAAGAAAAAGTTTTTTCTATTAGCGGTCGCCCCTCGGCTGGCAATGGCAAATACACTCGGAGGTATTTCTGCTATGAAAAAGCTCCTCATAAAAAGTATCTGCCGTTCGGAGTCGGCTTGAAACTGAGAGGTCCAAAAATCGTCCAAAGAATCTTTCTCTCAAACACTTCAAGAGACGCCTGATCGGATGTTGTCATTGTCTAAGCTTCAGCGCTATACGATAGGACGGTCATGATGAGAGCCTTTTAGAGTATTAGTTTTGTTCGTCGAGAGAGGACTTTACTACTCATTTGCCTACTTAGTCCAAAGTAGCACTTGTTGGCAAGAGAGATTCTACGTTGGATTTCAAGGCTGACCTTGTTATCGGTGTTAATACTGGTTCCTAAATATACGAAGTCCTTACAACCTCGAAATCATAGCTTTCAACAGTGACGTGGGTGCCAATACGCGAGTGCGACGACTGTTTGTTTGATGACAGGAGGTACTTCGTTTTGTCCTTGTTCACCACCAGACCCATTCGCTTTGTCTCTTTATCCAGTTTGGAGAAGGCAGAACTAACAGCGCGGTTGTTGAGGTCGATGATGTCAATATCATCGGCATACGCCGACAATTGTATGCTCTTATAAAAACTTGTGCCTGAGCGATTAAGTTCTGCGGCTCATGCGACCCGCTCCAACATCAGGTTGAAAAAGTCACACGACAGCGAGTCACCTTGTCTGAAACCTCGTTTGGTATTAAACGGCTCGGATAGGTCCTTCCCAATTCTAATGGCGCTGCTGGTGTTGAGCATTGTCATCTTGCATCACAGACATGAAGCGAGCCTAATAAAGTGTTAGTTTTGTATGTCGAGAGAGGATAATAAAAACCAATCTATGAAAATTTAAGTTCGTATTAATCATTTGTGTTGCGCGTTCTAACTAAGTTCGAATTTTTTTTTTCCTTTTGAAGATTTTTCGCTTGAAGTTCATTCATTCTTTTGCGGAAATTACTGCCGCTGCAAGCTCTTGCACTGATGTGCTACACATAAGACCTGATTACTGCTTTATTTCTGCCTATAATTAAGTAATCAATAACATTTTACTTTTTGTTGCTTTCGTAATTTGTATTTTGCATTTTTTATTATTTTTTTTTTGTTTTCTGAAACCGAAAGTTTCGGAGTTGCTGAGAAATAAATGTATATAATTTTTATTTTAAACCAATTCAAATTAGCCGCATATCGACCTGCCTCTAATTCAGTTCTACACTTTGATCGCGCATTCATTAAACACTATAATTATAATTATTGGCTCAGCTCCTACTTTAGCTAGACAAGTACTTGTCGGTCTTCTTTTTTTCTCGACATCCTCCACTCACGAGTGTTTGTGGTTGCAAAAGTGGGGGCCTTCACCGTACAATAGCGCAAGTTTTTGCTTCTCCGCTGAGCGATTTTTTCCCATTCCAACTTTAAACGCACACACAAATTTTTACATGCACACATACACATGCGGTGTTGGTTGTGTTTTGTTGTTCATTTGCCAGCGACATCTTCACTTGTTCTTTCCTTCCTGTGTCTAGTTGTGGTTGTTTATTAGTATCCGCAGCAGCACACATACATACACACGCTTGCATGTACATAACTATTAATAGTCACTTACATATGCACGCCGATGTTTGTGAGTGTGTGTGTGTGTGTTCGTCGGTTGGTGGTTCGCTTGCACTTTGTATACATTATGCAGATCATTCTTCAAGTGCTTGTACAAGCCACTGTTCTATGCGCGCTTCTGCTTCTTCCTCCCTTCCACTCTTCTATGCGCTGTATTTTTCTACCATTTCGCTAGCTTGCCTTGCCACCCCATTTCAAACCTTGCGATCAGAAGTTTTTCGTTCAACAGCTCTTTCGTGCCTTTATTTAATTCCTTCTCTAGATACTCGTCCTCTTTCTCCGCCTCGTCCTCTCCTCATTCCCTCATTGAATTCTTTATCACTGGTGTTTCGTGTGTGCTTTCAAGCGTTCTGTTCTTCACTTTTCTGCCTGTTTCTTACCTTTTGGTTTGTTTGTTTTTGCTTAACTTTTGTTCTTGCTTTCTTTTGCTTCTTATTGAATGTGCCGTGTTTTTGTTCTTATTGCCTTTAATATCTATGTACCTATGCACGTCCGTCTGTTTTTGTTGTGTGTTGTGCTGCGGCTATATTTTGCTAAAAGACCTGTTTTACCAGTTCCTATATGTACCTACTAACGTACTAACACTGTTATAGCGGATTCATTGCTGGCTCGTCAGCGACATCGTCGGCCACGGCAACGGCAACGGCAATGGCAACGGCAACGGCAACGGCAGCGGCAATGTCGTCGGGGTCTTCTTCTTTTTCGGTAGGCTCTCTTTTTGCCTTATTTGCTGCCTTCGTGTACCGCATTACTTTGGCTCTTGTTCCGACTATTGTTGTTGATGAAATTACTGAAGGAAGCAATCTTTTTTTGCTTTTGTTTTTGCTGCTCTTCGATGTTTTTGTCCGCCGTGGTCGCATCATTGGCGTTTAGATCTTCCTTTGCTTGGCTGCTGCAGCTTCTTATTCATTGGGGTTCTGCCGCAGCTTTGGTGCAAGTTGTTGTTTTTTGTTGTTAAGACCTTTTGTCTTTTTCTTAGTTATTTTTATGCTGCCTCTTTGGCCGATGGCCTTAAGGATCGTTATCTACATTTTGGTATGAGAGGATGAAATGGGCTTTTGTGTTGCGGCTGAATTTTTCATTTGGTCATTTTAAGCAGACGAGATAATATATAAGGTTTCAAAAGAATTTCTGATAAAATTATACATTAGATGAAAAGCCAGAATATCTTCCTTTGGCATAAATTCGTATAGCTGGATGTTATGAAGTGGAGCTTGGAATGTGATAAGCATTTCAAGCAAGAAAACAATGCGTGACTGCATCAGAATGGGGGTTTTTGCATTGCCTTTCAGCAAAAGATGTTGTAATTTTTTTACAAAATCAGAAAAAAATTAAAATTATAAATTTTGGAGGTTAAAAATGAGGTTTATAGGAAAATGTGAACTTGTGCTGACTTCGCCTTTTAAGTAAAAACCGCTGCTCTGCAAACATTCTTCCGTCTATCAATGCAAGGGTTAGATCACAAGTTTTTAACCTTCAAGCGTTATTTGTGCCAATTTGAAACAATTTCCATCTGACTTTTATTTTATTGGTCGAAAATAATAATCAAAACTTTACCCTTGCTTTTTCAGTTAGAAATAAAAGTTAAAATAATTCTTTCACTTCTTCGGTCGAAAATACAAGTAAAAATTTGACAAGTGGCTCGTACCTACGATATGTCTCACCGCACGGATTTCCACTACCATCGAGACCCTCACCGCCGTTATGGCGTTGCTAGTCTTCAAAGCTCCCTCGAAGGCTTCTGAAGTAGCCAAGATGGGATGCAGAATGATTAGGGAATGTGAGAGTGAACATTTTTTCCGATAGTCAAACCACGATCAAGGCGCTGACGACGCCATTGCACAGACTCAATCTAGTTAACTCCTGTAAGGAGAAGATAAAATCCTTGGGTGTACAGGTAAAACTTTTCTGATCTGGGTTCCAGGACATAGGAACATGAAATTGCTGATTAGTTACTAGAAAGGCGACTGAATTGATTTCAGATATCTTCACCCTGCCATCGGCATCCCCTTGAAGGGGAATTGCACAACTTATTTCTCTGTAAAGCGCAGAAGAGATGTAGCTCCAATTCTTCATGTGCTATTTTGAAAACCCTTTGGCCCCAAGACAATAGATTGAGGACGCAAAAAGTCCTGGCGGCTTCACGCCATTCAATTTCCAAACTTGTAGCTGTCTTTACCGGTCATTGGACGATCGGCACACACAGAAACGCTAGGTGTACCTTTTAACTTCCATTTGTAGAAGCTGTGGGACCTTTCAGACAAGAAGGCTGTTGAATACTTTCACTGTGTATGTCTGGATTTGACAGCTAGACGATTAAGATCATTGGGTGCGCTTTTCTTCGACAGCCTGGGGCAGTGCGCCAACCTAAATCCAATTAATCTTCTCCATTAAATGAACAGCTCTGGTTGGCTGTAGATATCTGCCTGTTGGAGGTTTCATAACGGTATCAAAACGGCGCTTTAGTGCTTCTTGTCCATGATAAGCCCATTAAGTAAAGCGTCAACCTCTGGAGTGAGGAAATGATTTCTGATACCGATGAGTGCATCCCTTTGTACTCCCCAACTACTTTGCCAATGAAATCTCCTCTAGATAATTCTTACTTACATTGGATATATGGCCAATCTTCTCCTTCTACTTGTGGTGTGCGTCTCGATGTTGTTCTACAAATAGAGGGTTCTAAAGTTTTAAGCTGACTCCGTACGGCAAATGGTTTTCATGAGGAACTTTTTTCATAGCAAAACTAAACTCAGCGGTTCCACATTTGCTGCGGTTGGGTGACCGATATTGGAAAAGACTTTCAAAAAACTACAATTTGGAGGTTTCCTATTGCCCGCCAAAGAGCGACCGCTATTAGCAAAAATGGGTTCGACTCATCTCAATTCTTCCAGGGAGGTCGCAGCGGGACTTCTCAATCGGCGGGCATTGTAGCATCGGCGTCAGTGACCTGAATATAAAAACAAAACATTTTTTGTTTATTAATACCATAGTTTCGATATGAATTAAAAAAATGGGGAATAAAATGCTTCAAAAAAGAAAATGAATTTTGGGCCTACTATTTCTTTTCTTTTGACATATTATTAAAGGATTATATTAACATTTTATGAAAAAAAATTTCCAAATTTTACTAGTATCTGCCCCCTTAAGGTCCGTAATGATACCTCCATTTGATTTCCATCCCCTAACTAACTTGCTGAAACCACTCAGACCTTTTGAATAAGGTAACTAGTCTCTCCAGCGAGACACTGACTCATGACAGACTTGGTCGTAAATACGCTGCAAGTTTTTGTTAATAAATGTTCAAGACGTTTATTGCGGATTTGGTGGCCCAGAGCAATCAACAACAGAGAGCATTGGGCGAATTGTAAGCAGTTACCATCTAGACTGAAGGAATCCCTAAGAAATATGTAGGCAAGCACTCGATTGGAACCCGCAAAATAGTAGAAAAAAAGCACGCCCTAAGTGCACCTGGAAAAGAACGCTCGAAAAAACCTTAAGGTTACAGAGAAATCTTTTAAAAAAGTCTAAGTCATCGAGAGGATAAGAAGTAAGAGACAGTGAAACATTTTGCAAATTTCCCAGGTCTTCAAAGAAAAAATCGCAAAGTTATTTGGCACAGTTTCTTTGAAGTGCCGGACATTCACAGAGAAGTTTATGTACCGATTCAATTTCTTCTTCATCTCCGCTCGCTGAAGGTCAAGCTCAGAGCCTTTCGTTGCTCACTCTTCCGCTCTTTCATTTCTCTCCACTCCAGAGTGCCCGGGGACCCAATAAAACGTGGTGTTGTGTTATTGGACAAGCGAGAGTGACCTCCTGCATTCTTTAACATATTTTGATTGTGTACATTGAATGTATTTACAGAAGAATGCCAGTAAGAAAATAAAAATAAACGAAAAATCTGCACCCCTGTAATCTGAGTAATATTGCTAAATTGGGGAAAATTAGTTTTTTTCTAATTATGTAAGTTACAGCGCTGTGAATGAGTTCATAATCAAATGCACCTGCATTGGCCAAGTTCGCTGCTTGAGTCTTTTGATTTATCGCCAATTAACTAAACAAAGTGCAATTCTTTTCATTATACCTCTTCAAGTAATGGCGTGTGCGTGTCTTTGATCTCTCTTCAGCGCTGTAATTACTCCTTTTTGTAAGCTTAAAAAGGTTTACTTAAGTTTCTTAAACAGCGATCAAGTTCACTTTAATTCAGAACAATAAAAGTTTTCCGCCGAAATCGATTGTTTTTCATTGTAAGCATATCGCCTATGAAAATCGAAATGTATTCAAGCGTACGGTATCTGTGTTTGGATATATACTAAGGCTGGATTTAATAGTTGATTCTGGTAAGTCTTTGTGTACTGGACTATGAAGTGAGTTTATAATTGGCGAAAGAGATAACTCATTTTGTATAGAACTCAGCTGTTTGCGTACACATTACGTACATATTTATGCATGTGTGTATGTAGGTTTGAACTTTTATAGTTGGAGGATAAAAAGCTTGAATAAAAGTTATAAAAAACCATAAAATTACCTCAAAATACCTTCAATGCCAAGGTGAGTTTTATGGTTGCCACCCAGTACCCCGTACTAATAAAAGCTCACACAAACACACACACATGCATAAGTGTGTATAAACATAAAAAAAAAATCATTGCCAGTGTAATGAGCAGCAATTTTAATTAAATTTTAACACCTCGAACGCATACGGAAATTTGATACAAAAACTAACCAAAAAAGGCGAATGAAAAATAAAAATTAGAAAAAAAACGCACACACAAAACAGCAACAAAGTTCGCCCTTATTAACCCAGACTCTGCTGTTTAGCTAAGCATTCGTTTGCAAAAAGAAACACAAGACTGTTTGTTTTCCTCGTTGTTACCAACAACAGTTAGCGGCAAGTGATGATCACCTTTTGTTGAATGGCGTAGTTGTCTGTCTCTATAGCCTTTGTGCTGAACTTCAAAAAAAGTTTAAGGCAACAACTTTTGCTTCTGTGTCGAGTTTCGGGAAGCTAGCATATAGGGTCTTTGAAGTTCAAGTTTCTTTTCTAGCACTTTCTGGCGTCTCGTCTGGTGGATGTTGAGTAGATACTCGTAAAAACACTAAATTTAATCCAATTTTACTGGAGAGTTATATAAAAGTAGTTATGGGAACTTCGTGGACTTAAATGTAGATTTTTTGAATATATTTATTTGTTGGACATTTCAAAAGCATTGCGGCGTGACCGATTTGATTTGTTCGTTACTTCAATTCCGTCTGGGTTCGAGGTCAATTGTGGGCATGAAACATCAAATTGCAGAAGAAGTTCTTAACGAATCCAAGTCGGAGCAGGGGTTTTGTCTTAGTCAGCTAATTAGTCTATTTCCTTAAAACTTGCAAATACTGTTATTGTTTTTTTTATTTTTTTAGGTAGTAGTCTTTGCGATCATGGAATGTGCGAACGAGAGAGATATCAGCATTTTTTTATACTCCAATCACGATCAAGGCTCTGACGACATCATAGTGCAGACCCAAGTTAGGCAAGTCTTGTAAAGAAGATATCAAATCTCTTGGGTGTGCAGGTAACATTTCTGTGATCTGGGTTCCAAGGCATAGGAATATAAAGGTATATTAAATTGTGGTGAGCTTACCAAGAATAGAATTCGGATTGGACAATGGGCACACATAGGAAAAAGCAAGGTTTACCATGTAGTCCCCATTGCAAAAACTGTGTGTGACCTTTCAGAGAAAGAAACTTTTGAGCACTTTTTCTGGGAATGCCCTGTTTTGGCAGTTTCTATGTGAAGGCATGACAAAATAAACAAAATAGCAAAGACTTTAGACCTTGGAAAATTCACAGCAATATATTGAAAAGACTTTACATTAGAGCTGGGTATCGAGCTACTCGCATTGCTCGAAACTCGTTCACCGCAAATGTTTGTTCAAAATTTTCAAGCTATTGAGCAGCTGAGCAAAAACTTTCAATGTTATTTATTAGATCCTCTCCAGACCACTACAGTGTATTTTAAGCTGAGGTAGCCACAATTAAAAAAACAGCTTAGTGGCTGCCAACTTGCATAATAACTGTCAAGGATGGTAATATCTACTCCGACAGCCAAGCGTCAAATAGGGCCTTTGGCGCGATGATGGTGCTCTCGAAACTGGTTGGAGAATGCCTGACTTCACTTCCGATTGCATCCGAATTCTTCGATATAAGGCTCATCTGGATACCTTGTCATAGCGACATTGCAGAAAACTGCGAGGTGGATGAACTGTCCAGATAGGGGATATGTGAGGTAGTCTCGCCGACAATTGAGAGTGTTGGGATCCCGTTGACTAGTGGATTGGAGTCGCTCGAAGGATCTTCTGAGGTTAATAAAGTATCAGCTCTCACAGGACACTGGTCGCATGGTATGTATGCTGCGAGACTCGGTATTATTTCGAGCCCTTTTTGGTCAGTTGTATGGAGGATGAGGTAGAATTATGTCAGCAACTCCTCCTTAGCTACCCTACTTTCGCGGGGTTAAGATATACGAATCGTGGCTTTTTTCTTCTTGCTACGCCTGTTGATATAGCAGATCTTCCTCCTTCTGAGTCTTCTTATCCCCCTTACAATGGTATCAGGAAATACAAATTTTTGATTTTCGTTCAAGTGTGCCGTCTCTATGGGCAACCTCTATGCGCAAGCATTTCAACTTAACCCAACAATGGTATATTCGAAGACTAAAAAACTCGCCCTCGTTTGGAACCATCGCCCACCCTGGAACCGCTTTCGCATTACTTCAGAGTAGCGTGCCACCTTCCTCATTACTTATGTGCCAGAGCCCGCTTTATCAGCCGGAAAATTTTTTCTGCGAAACCACTGCTGTGTTCCCACGTTTCCTCGCTACTTAGCACCTTTGGATTACATTTTCAGTTGTAAGGTGACCGATTGTATTCTCCAGCGTTCGACGACGTTCTTGTTCTCAATACGGGCATTGGAAAAAGGTGTGTGAAGCGTCATCTTCGACAACATCCCCATATGCATGTGTGGTGTTCGTACAGGTATTTCTGGAAATACCCGTACCCCGAAAGCAATTGGATTGTATAAAAAATTTATTAACCCAACTGTCCATCAAATGCGTGTTTTGTTTCTCCAGCGGTCTTGCCATAGGATTGGCGTTTCATCCTTTATTTCATGCGCTGCAGATAGAGTTCGTGTGTATAAAATTAAATCATTTGAAGCGGACAAGAGATCCGTTTACGCCTAAATCGAATCGAAAATTTTAACAAAAGAAGCAGCATCTCTTAGCGTGAATACGAGAGATATTTATAAAGCAACATTTATCATTTATTAATAGCAAGTCCGCTACTACAAAGGACCTTCTACTGCAAAATAAATTAAGTAAATTAAGTGAATTCTCTTCCAAAACATCTGTTTAGTTTGAATTTCAAAGACTTCAACTTCCAACTTGAATTACCCCGACCTTTGGTTCCAACAAGACGGCGCTACATGCCATACAGCCAACGCAACAATCGATTTATTGAAGGAAAGTTTTGGTGGGCGCATTATCTCGCGCCGTGGACCTGTGGCGTGGCCTCCAAGATCGTGCGATATAACACCGCTGGACTATTTCTTGTGGGGCTATGTGAAGACGCTTGTCTACGCAGATAAGCCCGAGACGATTGACGTCTTGGAAGAGAATATTCGGCGCGTTATTGCTGACATACGGGCCCAATTGCTGCAAAAAGTGGTCGAAAATTGGGCCACTCGGCTGGAATTTATTCGAGCCAGCTGCGGCGGCCACTTGCCCGAAATCATTTTTAAAACATAATGGCAAACCCTTATCTTTATAATAAAGCTAAATTCTTGGTCATAACATTAAATTATATAAGTTTGTTACAGGGGTTGTTGTTCATGATCACAACCAAAATAATTTCAAACTTAATATTCATGCGTTTGCAAAACCTTAAAGATTTGGCTGTATCGAATCACAATTTTTTTTCCAGTGTTTTTGGCCAAAAATGCATTTCATTTACTTTTCATGGATAAATGCATTCTTGCATTCAGAAGTCTATGGAAAGTTTAGCGAACAAATGCCGCCTTCTTTAATAGGCCTTTCTGAGCGTTCTGTTAAAGGGGTTTCATGAAAGTTCATTGAAATGAAAGGTCAGTTAGAGGGCTAATATATATTTTGCAAGCATTTTAAATAAGAAATACTTCTAAGAGGCACCAAGGATATGTAATTCCTACGATTGAAGGAAAAACATGGTATTGCCCCTCTTGTCCTCTTTTGCGCTCTTCGGTTGGTGATCGGGAGGTGCTCAAAAAGGGACCAAAAAGGACAAGTGGCATTAGCTCCAATGTTGTTATTTGACTTTTGCTGATGCCCTGAAATCTTCATCGAAATGTAGCCACCAGATTTAAAATTTTAATTAATTTATTTTCCAACTGCTTTCAATTCAGTGCAAATAAAATTTTATGAAATAATAAAAAGAATGAATTGCGCATTCTCGAGCTGTAAAAAAATAAGACTTCGATGCAAAAAAGCCGGTAAACAGCTTTTTAAATTTGGAAATACCATAATTTAAGGTAGTAGTCTGGTCAAATACTCATTTTTTATAATATAGATATGTTTTAGGATTTTTTTTTGATCGTATGTTATTATTGTCATCAAATAGTGTACAAAAAACAATTTTTTTTTTACATATTTTTTTCTAGTAATGTGGCACCAAAGTAACCATCTTAAAACAAAGATAGGTGGCTTGTCATTCTGGCAGATGCTACACTGGGAAATTTTTTTTGAAAAATAACAAAATGGCGGACTTTTTTTTCAAAAGCTTAAAAAATATCTATAAAAAATGAGTATTTGACCAGACTTCTACCTTAAATTTAACTACATATTACCAATGTGGCAACGTTACTAGCTATATGAATAAATTGAGAAACTTCAAAAATACCTGAATCCGTCAAAAAAATTTGGGTAAAATCACCATTTTTTTCAATATGATATAAGCAGTCGCAGTAGTTGAGTAGGTTTGTGGGTTACTACCATTCCGTAAGCCCTGCGTTCGAAGCCCACTGATCACAGGCACTAACAAACTATCAAGCATATGAAAAACTTTGAAAAAGCTTCTAACAGAAAATCGCTTGTCAGCCACAGGCTGCTTAAAACTGCATGTTCCTCTATTAACAGGACAATGTAAGCACAATCGGCCGAGGAGAAGCTCGGCAAAAAACCTAATAAATGATGTACGTGCCAATTACCGTTATATTTATATACACACATTCACATATGTATATACATATATGGCATATCTTTAAATGCATAAAATTTATTTGAACTTGAAGCAAAGCAACAACAAATTCACCCAATACAAAAGGGCAATGCAGAGTAAAAAAATATTGCGGTGTTCACCTCTCGAGATATTCATTGGCCAAGTGGCTAAGCAAAAAGCATAAATCCCTGGCATTACAACAACACAATACCTAACCTAACGTAAAGTGCCACCAAAACTAAAGTTCAAATTCAAATCGAAAAATTCAAGTTCATGATGAATGTCTCACGTGCGACTGCGCGTTCCAGTGGCAATGACAGCCATTTCGGAGGCAAACGTGAAATTAATAGCAAAAAAAAAAAAACAAAAAACAAAAAGAAACAAATTAAAAAATCAAATAAAAGCAAATACAAAATTTTTTAGACAAAAGTACAAAATACGAGTACAGAGCGCGAGTGGCATGACAAGTCGCGTCGGTGTATTTTGCATTATGTTTTATATGAATCGAGTTGTCGTTGTTGTTTTTATTTTTGTTGCCGTTGTTGTTTTCGTCGCTGTTGATGCTGGTGTTGGTGATAAATTTGACGGCAGTTGCGACGCTAGTACTAGCAGAGCGATAGCGTGGCGAATGCTGCTGATATTTGTTGGTTGCCGGTGCTCAGTGTAACTCGAACTGCGCGACTAATTGCTTTGGGGTACAACGAAAAGAGTTTTAAATTTTATTTAACTTGATTTCACTTTGTTTAAAGTAATTTTTTATTTCAAATGATTTTATTGCAATTTACTCATTATTTTTTTATTTCATTTAATGAAACTATATTTTTTTCTACTGAATTTAGTTTTATATTTAATATGTTTTTTTTAATTTACTTTGTTTTATTATTTTTCATACTATTATTTAATTAAATGTAAGAAATGTTATGCAGTTTTTTTATTATATACAATTTTTTATTTTATTTTATTTAGTTCACATTTTTAGTTTTTCTAATTAATTAAACTCTTTTTATTTTAATTTAAAGTATTTTTGTTTATTATTAATAATTTTTATGTAATTTTATTTTAATTTAAATTGGCTTTATTTCCCCTAACTGTTACTTTTTTTTTGGTTTTTTTAATATCACAATGGGCAGGCCTGCTGTTGGCCCTGTAGGTTGCAACCGACAACCACTGTACCTACTTTTTTTAATTTAACCTAGTTTCATTTAATTTAGTTTATTGCATTTATTAATTTTATTTCTATTAAATTTATTCATTCATTTATGTTTTTTAATTCTTCTATTTATTCTCATTTTTGGTAATATTTTTTTATTGCATTTCGGTTAGTGTAATTTTTTTTATTTAATCTATTGTTTTTCTACTTAATTATAAATTAATACAATTAATTACTTAGGTAATAGAACCACCAAATCTTTAATATTAATATTTTCTCTACGACAGGACTCCATAAATTATACTAAATTGCCTTAAGAAACCCCGTTGTCTTTAAATACCATTTTTTTTACAACGCGCTGAGCTGTTTTCTCTTCTAGTCGCCTAAATCTAAATTTGGAAACTATCCGAAAATTATGCCCAGTGTAGTGAGCAATCGCGCTTTGTTGGCATTGGTATTGGCGCTGACGTTGTCTTCACATCCATTACTCGTGCTTTACTTCTATATGTGACCAATTAAGTTGCTGTTATTACTGTTGCTTGCCGCTTATTGATGGCAATATGCAATAATTTTCGTTACTTGAACTTCAACCGAACTGTAATAACTCGACAAAATCTGAAACACTCACTTTTATGAGTAGTTACGTTGGATGTGATTTTACTTTTTGTTTATTGTTGGGAAGGTACTTTGCTGGTTAGTTGTTTTGACAGCAGCAACAATTTTTGTTACCGCTTCGATTATATTGTATGTACCAGCTGCTTTCATTGCCTTCGTCAAATGTATTTGTGCAATTGCTATGAGCTGATTTTTGTTGTTGTTGTTATTATAGTTGCTTTGTAATAAAGTTGCTCACTAGTTTGGTACTCTTGGCGTGTTTTTACTAGCCGAGTTTTGCTTTTATGCAAGGGAATTTGGCGAGAACTTTAGTCGCCAGAGATTGCAAGGTAACATTTTTAGAAACAAATACTTTTCTAAATATTTTGCAGTTACATATTCGCATATTTGACTTCACGTGGATATCTTTGCATAGTTTAAGTTCACTAGAAAAATTGCCACAGTAGAAGTGGTGTCTTGGGCGGCGAGTAGATATCTAGATAGTGCTCGAGAATAAGTTTTTATTGTTACTTTTTGGCAATGCACACGTAGGCGGACATGCATTCGCCTTGTCCAAGGCTACGAGAGTTAAGCACAACAACGCAAGACAGATATTGGTTGACGGATGCCCGGTGGAATTTGTCGACAGCTTCTGATACCTCGGCTGCATCATCATGGCAGATGGTGGATCAGATGAAGATGTCAGTTGCAGCTAAACAAAGTAAGGGTGGCGCTCGGGCAAATGCATACAGTATGGCGGAGTTCGCAAACCTCCAACTGCTCTAAACTTCGAGTATTCGGCTCAGGCGTGAAGTCCGTACTGTTGTACGGAAGCGAAACATGGCTGGTCACTTCGTCTCTAACATCATCTCACAGAGGCTACAATCTTTTATTAAGAAGTGCATCTGCATCATCTGCAGAATATTCTGGCCAAACACCATCAGTAACAACGCACTGTGGAGATTAATGAGTGAGGAACCCATCCTTAGGCATATCAAACGCTGAAAGTGGCGTGGATAGGTCAGTAAGAAAACCACCAGATAGCATCACTAGAATAGCACTAGAGTCGAACTCGCAAGGGAGTAGAGGTCCCAATCGACCAAAAACACTTGGAGAAAGTCGATGCTGCGCGAATTAGCAGATGCCGACATCTCATGGAACCGTGCAAAAACAACAGCACAGAACCGTGTACGATGAAAGAGTATTGTCGAGGCCCTATGCTTTCAAGAGGAGTGAAAAAGGAAAAAAAACATGCTCCATTACGTATTTGTTGTGAATGAAATTGTACATTTGTTAAAATTATAAATCTTCCGTTAGGGTGATTAATTTTGCGCCACTTCATTGTTTACCTCAGAATTGAGGTAGCAACACTCGTGCACCTCTCACGCGTATTTTACTATTGGTTTCAAAAATTTATTCTGTTTATGTTTGTATTCAGGATTATGTTCGCATTTCCCTGCATAAGAGGGAAATGGTTTCCATTTTAAGTAGTCGACTTCGAAACGATTGTCGTCAAATGTACCTCGTCTTCTGTGTAAGATTAGCCAACAAATAGTAGGCGTTTATCTGCATACAACAGTAAAAAAAACCCAAACATCGCATGAATGCATGTAAATGGTATGCCAAATTCCTGTACAAAGGCAAGCGAGAAAGAATGGAAAGGATAAACCTGTGCTAAGTCGTCGGTTTGCCGTTTGCGTTGTGCAGTCACAAGTGCGTTGCGCCACTCAACGAGTCGAAGAGTCTACCTGGATTATTAAATACTATTTCCTTGAAGGCTAAATGAGTTGTTAGCGGATACTGTAAGATTGTGTAGGATTTTGAGTTCTGCATGCGGCAGTTACCTTTTGAAAGGATTAGAATAGCAAGAGGCGGATACGCCTGAACAAAAAATTACTGAGTATTTTTTTGGAAAAGCGCAAGAATTGTGAAAGCCGAGAATAAATGGAGTAATATTACAAGTTGGTTAAACAACTATGGATTATTTATGTACGGCCTGACTAACAAAAGGAAAAATTCAAACTTAGAGTTAAGGTATGAAAAAAAATTAAATGCTGCTAATTCGGTGTATCCTTTTCGCGTTTTGTGCAGTTCGTTAATTTTGTGAGAAATTTTGAGAGCGTAAGTTCTTTTAAAAATTGGACACTGGTTTGAAGCAGTGTTCCTATGTGCACACTTTACAGGTCTAAAAATGTGAAGTGTATCTGCAGCAAAATATTTGAAGACGTCGAAGACGTTCATATAAAGGGTGGTTAAGTTTCAAGTGCCGGTGTTGATTTTGAATAAAATACAATTTTTTTAGAAATAATTGTAATTTTTCTTTATTATGATAATATTGGTATGGCTCAATTACGCATGGAACAAAATATCGGCCAAATGGCCGATGGCCGACCTTCCGATGGTCCAAATTTTCGATGACGCTGGGGCATAATTGAGGTTCTATGCCGTTAATGTGCCGAATTATCTCATTCTTTAGCTCTTGAATTGTTGCTGGCTTATCGACGTACACCTTTTTATTCAAATAACCCCAAAGAAAGAAGTCCAATGGTGTCAAATCACATGATCTTGGAGGCCAATTGACAACGCCGCGACGTGAGATTATTCGGCCATCAAATTTTTCGCGCAAAAGAACCATTGTTTCGTTAGCTGTGTGATAAGTGCCACCGTCCTGTTGAAACCACATATCGTCCACATCCATATCTTCCAATTCGGGCCATAAAAAGTTCGTTATCATCTCACGATAGCGAACACTATTCACAGTAACTGCCTGACCGGCCTCATTTTGGAAAAAATACGGCCCAATGATGCCGTCGGCCCAATGATACCGCCGGCCCATAAACCGCACCAAACAGTCACTCTTTGTGGATGCATTGGTTTTTCGGCAATCACTCTTAGATTATCATTCGCCCACATGCAGCAATTCTGTTTATTGACGAATCCAATGAGGTGAAAATGTGCCTCATCACGGAAGATGATTTTCTTCGAAAATTGGTCATTAACTGTTGCCATTTCCTGCCACCATTCTGACCATTGCTTCATTGTGTGTCGTTCAATGGTTCAAATTGAGTTAAGCTGAAATTGAAAAATGTCAAATGAATTGTAGAAAAGAGCTTGACAGTTAAGTGTGGTTTGCATTCAATATCGGCCCTTGAAATTTAACCACCCTTTATAAATAGGGGCTATGGTATACCGAAATTAAAAACGTCTGACGAGGTCCAAAAAACATACCTCACCAAAACAAGTTGAGAAGATAATTGATTTCTTTGTGACAAAGCCGAACTTATCATTAGGTGAAGCTGAAACAGTTTTAAAGAAAAATGGTGTTCATATATCCAAAGACACGATTCGAGGATGTTTGCGTACAGAAGACTCCAAATTCCGAAGCACATCGAAAATTCACACGTAGAAAAAGGACTGGCATGGGCAAAGGCAAATTTGGGCGAATAGTTCTATATGTTGGTCCTGGTGTTCTGTTGATATACGCCAACTTCAACGAACTAGTAGACATCCAGTTGAGGTTTATGATTGGAGCTGCTTTTCCCAAAAAGGATTTGGTCATTTATTTGTGCTTACCCCTAATTTGATTGCAGTTTTGATGAATAAAATTTACCAAAAAGCATCACTGCCATCAGCTCCGAAGTGATTTGGAAGAACTAGCCAACATTGGATTTTACAATAACACAACGATCCCAAGTATCGAAGCCGAAGGTGTGTGGAGTAGAAACAGCAAAATGAGATTGAAATGTTGTATTAATATAGACAATCGCCAGATGCCAACCCCATCTTTTTAATGAGTTGCTGCGTTGGAAATTACATCCCTAGTTGACTTCCAGTGAAAGTTTGGTGACATTCGGTTCAGTGCAAGGGAAGTTATTGCGTCTAAAGTGTCAGTCTGTTTGTGTCATCGGTACAAAAATGAGTTTAGAACAAAGAGCAAATATCAAATTTTGTTTTAAAATCAGTAAAACGTTAAGCGAAACATTTGAATTGGCGAAAAAAGTTTATGGCGATAATTGTTTATCTCGTGCCGGAGTTCATGAGTGGTTTACAACTTTCAGAGATGTTTGTGAGGGCATAAATTAATATGAACTTACGGACCGCCCAAAATCAGTAATCACCGAAAACTCCATAAAAATTGATCGTATATTTATCAAAAATGAATTAAAATCATAGATGAAATTTTTGGAAACGGGATTGAATATCTCCAAAACATCGATTTATCGCATACTCGATTCATTACGCAAGTTAACTGAGGACCAAAAATTGATCAGAATGCATCATTCGAAAGACATTATTAAAGAGGCAAAAAAAGGCGAGAACTTCCTTGAAATCATTGTAACGGGTGATGAAATGTGGTGTTTCCAACATGGAACTGAAACTAAGCGTCAAAGTGCCGAATGGAAGGCGCCAGACGAGCCACCATCCAAAAAATTGAGTTTGTAGTCAAAAATCTAGTCGATGCTCATTTGTTTTTACAATCCCAAGGGAATTGTCCACAAGGAGTTCGTGCCAGCGGGTAAAACCGTCAATGCAATTTTCTTTCGTGGCGTTTTGAAGCGTTTGTTGCATGGCATTCGTCGAATTCGCCCTGAATATCACGAAGGAGGAAGCTGGCGCTGATTGCATGATAATGCACCATCTCATCGATCCACTCTTGTGACTGAGTTTTTGACTAGAAATCGCAATTAAACCTTCAATTATTCACCGTATTTGCTTAATATGGCTCCGTGTAACTTCAACCTATTCGGAAAATTGCATTTGGCCATGAAAGGAAAACGTGTTGCCTCCGTAGAGGCCATCCAAAAGACTGAAGGACATTCCGGTCAATGACCTGAACCACTCTTTCGAAGAGTTGTTAGATCGCACAAAATCGTTTATCGAGGCCAGAGGCGACTATTTTGAATAAATAAACTCGAAGCTATCAGAACAAAGCTCCTATTGTTTCTATTTTAGCTCAGTCTTGTTTATTTTGCACTTCACCATGTATAATTTAACTGTTTCTTTGGCCTTGGTGAGATCTTTCTTTTTTTTTCATAAATTCAAACTTTATAAACTGAAAAGATGAACAAGAAAAAATATTTAATTTTATTTTTGAATATTTTTTTTACAATATTAAGATTTAAAAAATTTTGATTGTCTCAATTTTTTTTATTTCGACCTTTAAACACTCCATTGCTGTTAGCCTACTGCAGCTATTTAGTGCACAAGTGGCAAATATATCATAATTGGCGTACGACGCCATTTCCAAAAATTATAAGCTTTCGATGATTAATTTTGCGCCACCTTGTACTTATAAAAACAAGAAATTTTAATTGCGTACTGTCATAAAGTTTTTCTAAAAGTTTGTAAAAGGAACCCTATGACTTTCAATACCAGCGTTATGAATTAGACAAATGTTGAATGTGATTGAACCAACCATTGCCAGCAGTAAATGTAAAGGCGAAAATGTATAGATTCTGCGTATTCCAATGTTGCTTGCTCATTTTATCTTCAACCTTAAATTACTACACTTTCCTATCGCTATTGAGGGGCTAGAAAAAATCAGAGGCCCGAAAAAATGATGATTTCCAATAATTTTTTTTTGGTAGTCAGCTGAGGCTTTGCATCATGTTTCACTTTAGCAAAATTTCAAAAAAAAATTAATAATTTTAAAAGTTATCGCTGTCTGTGTGGGCTCGTTTTTCCAGAAGTCCCTTGCGGTGATCATCACAAGTCCTTGGAGATTAATCCAAAATCAATGGGACAAGAGAAATTAGTTTTATTAATAGATAATCTTGTGCGTGATCGAAGTTTTCTTTTTTTTTTTTTAAATTAACAAATGGCGGCCTCAGGAAATATTTTTCAGATTTTCGCGAAAAAAATCGTCAATTAATTGTTAAAAAAAATCGAAATTAAAAAAAAAAATCCTTCGATGAAGAACGAGTTTTTAAGCAGTATAAATTTTACTAAAATCTATTAAGCGGTTTTTAAGTTACAGTGATCACCAGTTTAAAAGACATAGGTTTGAGAAAAACGCATTTAAAAGCTTGCTATTGATTTATGTAGAGTTATACAATTTTTTTAATTACTTATCTACTTACTGTATCAACTATTCCTGGGCCATATAATAAAGGGTGATTTTTTAAGAGCTATAGGAAAGTTTTTTCAAAAAACACATGTAAAATTCAGAAAAATTCATGAAATTTTTATTTAAATCGATAGTACAGTCCATATAATTTAATGTTTGAAGATTATTTCATGCAAATGTTGACCGCGACTGCGCCTCCAATGGCCCATCCGCTTAGTCCAATTTTGGCATACTCTTTCCAATGACAGACCTGAGCTTTAACATAGCTTCACAAAAAATAATCTAAAGGCATTATATCGCACCATCTGGGTGGCCAATTGACAGGTCCCGAACGTGAAATAAAATGTTCACCGAACTCGCCTCTCAACAAGTCCATTGTTACGCGTGCTGTGTGGCATGTGGCACCGTCTTGCTGAAAGCACATGTCATGCAAGTCAAGCTCTTGCATTTTGGGCAAAAAAAAAAGTTGGATATCATTTCACGGTAGCGCTCACCATTCACAGTTACGTTACGATTCGCAGCATCTGTGAAGAAATACGGTCCAATGATACCTCCAGCCCATAAACCGCACCAAACTGTGACCTTTTCTGGAAATATTGGTAGCTCCTGCAATTTTTCTGGCTGATCTTCACTCCAAAATCGACAATTCTGCTTATTTACGTGCCCATTGATACAAAAATGAGCTTCGTCGCTGAACACAATTTTTCGATAAAAAGTGGATCTTCGGTCAACTTTTCAAGAGCCCATTCACCAAAAATTCTGCCTTACGGTAGGTCGTTCGGCTTCAATTCTTGCACCAGCTGTATTTTGAAAGGCTTCCTACCTAAATCCTTTCGCAAAATTATCCACGTTGTTGAGTAACAGAGGCCCAATCGCTGCGAACGGCGACGAATCGATAATTGATGGTCATCATTAACACTGGCCGATACAGCTGCGATGCTGCGATATTTTCTTCAGTTCGCACTCTACGTAAGCGTGTTGGTGGTTTGATGTCCAGTAATGTAAATTTGGTTCTAGGTTTAGTCACATTAGCTCGAATAGTCGCTTCAGTGGGTCGATTAAACTGACCATAAAATGGAAGAAGCGCGCGATAAACTTTCTTAACAAAACACGCATTTTTATAGTAAAATTTAATGATTTGCAAGCGTTGTTCGTTTGTAAGACGATTCATGGTTAAATTATACACTCAAAAAATTTTATTGGTAAAACTAACCGAAAAACTATGTTAAAAACGGGTGAAACCAACCAATAGAAAATAGTTAGCAACCCTTACTGAAGTTGTGGTTAAAAATTGTTAATTTTACCAAAAAAAATGGTTGAAATTTAACAATGTGAAATTGGTTCACTTAACCACAAAAGTAGGTTCGTATGGCTCCAACCTATAAAAATTGGTAAAATTAATTAACTTATATTAATAGTAATGCCCACCTAACCACAAAAGTTGGTAAAAACTAATGTAAAAATTGTAATATAACCACAAAAATTGTAGAATTAACTATTTTTACTGTTACATTACTATAAAAATTGTATTGTTACTGAAGTTGTGGTACATAAACAATTAAAATTGTCAAAGTACTATTTATACTGTAATCCTACAATATAAATTGTGTGATAACAATATTAATTGTTTAGTATTACCACAATTTTAGATACAATAAAATTTTTGTAGAATAGTTATTATACAATTAGAATCTTTATAGTTACATTTCTACTCTATATCGTTTTGATTTAAACATCAACGTTGTAAAGATAAAAACAGTATTTGTATTTTATTCAGGAAAATTTATTTTGTTTTTTTTAAATGGATTGTAATAAAAATAATTCACAAAAAGTAACAATGTTGGAGATTTTTTTAAGTTATCCCTAACAGTCTTTAAGATAACGTTTTAAACATAAATATATAAGTGTACGTACAATTAAAAGAAAGGTTAAATCAGAACCTTTTACAAATCTCTTCGAGCTTTTTTAATGTAGTTTTAATCACAAGTTTTCAGTTTTATATTGTAACTAAATTATAATTATTAAGTAATCTCTCTCAGATACCTTTATATAAAAAAAGTACATTAAATTTTTTTTTCAGGAAAACTAAACATACTTAATTTGTAATATGTAGCATAGTAAAAGCTTTTAAACCATATTTTTAATTATCCATAACAGTCTTTACACAAATTATATGGCGTTTGCATTATTCGTTTTGCACAAAACATCTTTTAAAAAATGACTTCAATTTGGAGGATAGAATGTTTTTAAAACCCCTATGTTTTTAAAATGTTTTTTAAATGGCCCCTGAAAATGGTGCCTGCAATGTACACAAAAGAAGGTGCTTGACGATGTCAAATTATGTAAAACATTTTGAAAAACTTGTTCACACAAAAAGCACGATACCATATTGAATTATTATACATACATATATGTACGCTTATTGACAAAGTTTTCTTAACATATTATTTAAGATCGTTAATTAAACACAGTACATTTGGGGATGCTTTGTCGCCTTCTAAATTTATCGAATAAAAATACTTTTGAACAAACAACCAAAATTCTAAGCTATCACTGGGGTATTTTAAATGAAGGACATGAAATTTCTTAAAGCAAGTATCAAACGCACTCAAAAAACAGGGCATCTCATATTTGATTTCTTCAAAGTAAACATAAAATGTAGCGTCACATAAATTAGAGCCAACTGCAATAATTATTGGTTGTAAGGTCTCACCGCGATCATAAAGGGAAGTCTTCAGCTTGTTTAAACAGTTTTCAACATCATTTGCCGTAACAACATGAAGAATAAACGACATCTACGAATCTTTGATAGTAGACCGGTAAATCTTTCTTGCGGTATTTGCTTTTCGTTTTATTGTTGGACGCAGCAAAACATGAAGCAGTAGTGCAGTGATCTGTTCTGAACCTATGTATATGTTTAGAAATAGTAAAGATATGTAAATATAAATAAATATATGTTTGAGTAAATGCCTTGACAAACCTTTTTCTTGTGATTTTATTGTTTCCAATTGTTGCAAGTGCGCCGGATCCGTCAACTTTGTTTTTAGCAGTGGGATAATTTTGAGATTAAAGGTCTTCCATTTATCGACGATGGATGTGGAATGTGGATGCAAATAACTAAAATCGATTTGAATCTAAAAATAGATTGATACTGTTACTATATATTGTACTATGGTAATTCGTAAAATTTGGAAAACATTCAAATTTTTATAGGAGTTGCCCTATTTATAATTATCATAAGCACTTTACTTACCAGGTTATACCCCAATGAATGTGAAAAGAGCTTCCAATTTTGTAAGACTTCAAAAATTTTGTTTTGTGTACCGTTTGTGCTTAGAATTTCTTGTCTTCGTTTTTTAAAACACTTTCGCCAATTTTCCTGCACGTCATTCCACGGCTCCGTAAACATTTTTAGCCAATCTTGAGCCTTTGCAATTTCTAAGGAATAAATCAAAATGTTGATAATGGTACACATAAGACGTAGAAAAATTCGGCTTCAGTATACCTGTTTCTTCTCCACAGTTTGAAATATCAGCTTTTGGGGATTCACCACCTATATTGCTTTTTTCATAAACAAATTCACCCGTTCTCTTTAAACGTTTTGCAGTATTATAATATTTGTCATACAATCTTCCTGACGGCCGCGATCCAATTAAATTAAAATACATTGCCTATGTAGAAAATATCCAAATAAAAATATCAAAATATCGTTTTAAATAAAAGACAAACCTTGTCATCATTGAATGTTTCTTCAATTTTAATAGAAATGTGCTCAAATTCTTTTCTTCCAAGTTTTATTTTATGTCTCAAGTGCCAAGTTACTATAGAATCTATTAGAATTTTACGTGCTGCGTCGTTCAGTTTTCCAGTTTCTTTGTAAGTCTGATTGACATAGTATCCATTTGGATGACTCCTCAATACTGATTGAATATTTTAAATTTTGAATGTAAATTGAAATACTTTACAGTGAGCGTGAAAAGAAACTATACACCATAAAATTGCAATTTTTACTAAAAATTAATAATTTCGCTAATTTCTAATACAAGTATTCACAAGAATACAGCAAAAAATTAAATTTAAGATTTAATTTAATGTAATTTAAATTTTAGTATAGTACGATACTAAGAAAAAATCAAGCTTATAAATTTGTATGCAAAAAAATTCTGGGGCTTAGAAAAAAGAATTGCCAAAAGGTAATTGTTTTAGCGGCTTAAGTAATAGTAACTTATTAAACCAAAATTTAACAAGCTACAAAACTGCATACTCGAACTTTAACTTATATATTACTAATATTTATTGTATTTATTAATATTTATTATTTACATTTTTTATTGTATTCGTGAATGAATACTTTTACTAGGAATTTGCGAACTTGTTTTAGAATAAGTAATTTTTCGTGAATTTTGCAATTTTATGATGCACAATTTTTTTTGACGTTCACTGTAGATATTTGCATATGTATATACTCACAATGGAGCCGCGGTACCCATTAGGATCGTGAATAACTTTAGAAGAAGAACTTGTTGATTGACTGCAGTTTAAATATTGTGAATTTTCCACGTCTTCCAGGAAAGTCGTGTCTACAGATATTGTATCGTAGGCTTTGACATCAGAATATCCCTTAAATAGAAAAGTTGTATTTTGTTTACCGAATAAATTCAAATTTTATGTTTGTACTTACATTTGCGATTTTCCATTGCTGAAGCTTGAAACGAAACTCCACTTTTTCTCCTAACTTACGTTCCCGGAATAAGTATGTCAAGTCCTGCTCTTCCAAATATCTTAGCCGTTCAAGTGTTATAGATTCATCTACGATTTGTTAAAATATTACACATTTGCCTAATAAGTTTATTTCATTTACAAACAGAAATCGATGCATGCAATTATTTTCACACTTTTTATATGAGCAATAAAAGCAACAACACAACCAAAGCCAAATAACGGAATGGTTGCATGACGCCGTTTCACCAGCATTTTTGTTAATTTACAAATGTTATTTTTAATAAACCTACCTTTTAATGCTTGTAAAATGTAGCTGAATCCCCAAGAGTCTAATAAAGATTCCAGTCCGTCCTTTTCTGCAGATTCCAAAATATTATTTTCCATTTTTATAACTTGCACACACAATTTACATTCAACCGGCTTGCTCAAAGTTTTCAACCAACTGATTGCAGCGAGCGTCGGCGAAGTTCCGTTACAAACAATAACAACAGCAACAACATGGTTCGCTTCTATTATTGCAATCGTTTATTTTTTAACTGCTGTATCAATGGTTACTTTAACACAAGGAATAGTAGTGGCACAATTTGCCACTGTCAAAATAACCTATTGAAATTGTTAAAAGGCATTTTCAGGGAGAAATATTTTAACTGATTGGTACTGGTATAATTAACCAAGGTTTATGGTTGATTTAGTTTTTTTCAAATGTACAATTTTATTGTAAAATTAACCAAATAAGATCAGTTAAATCACACTAACAAAATAACATTAGAAAAAAAATACGATTTACGTAGGTTAATTTTACTGAACAAATAGTAAGTGAAGAAAGTAACAATTTTTGAATTGGTTAATTCTACCATATTTGTTGGTAAGAAAACAACAACAAAATGTAAGGAAAATTTTAACTTTTTCAAACAGTTAATATAACAAGCTAAAATTGTTAAAATTACAGCAACAAATTATACAGAGCGCGCACTAACCGACAAAAAATTGTTTATTTGACCAACGTTTGCAGTTAGCTGAGAATTTTTGCAACAACAATTTACATGGTAGTAAAATTAACCACGGAAATTGTTACATTTAACCAATGTTATTTTTCTGGGTGTAGACCAAACTGAAGATCTTTGACAGTGAAACAAAACACGAAACGTGCGCCAGCTTTTTAAACCAACTGTTTAAAAATATGATAGCTAAAAAATCACCCGTTAGTTCTTCAGCGTCGTAGCAGCTTCCAAAATGTCGAGTTGCTGTTGCCTACGGAGCATTTTACATTCTCGTGTGTTATCGTTAGCGCGCTTATCTGCTACTTGCATACGTGCAGATAAGTCGGTTGCTCGCAGCTGCTGCTACCTACTTGCTTTTAAACGCTCCGGAGCGCCCGAGCGCCCTTTGTTAATTGTTGAATAACTCGAAAAGTATTTGTCGGATTTACTTCAAATTTTCACATATAAAATATCCAATTTTTTGAAAATTCGACTACCCCTAACCCCTTAAAAAAGTTAAGCAATTTTTCGTTTAAATAAATATAGGAAAAATTATGGACAGCATATGGCCCCTGCGCTCATTGTAATGAGCTCATTAAAGAAGCAGCCTACAGATTTTTCCGTGTGTTTTCATCAATTCAGGCCTAATTTTTTACGGTAGAAAATTCGCGTCTCTACTATTTGCTCAATAATTAAATCAAAGCCATTTATGAGAGTATTAACTTTTTTATAGTCTAACTTCATTTTATTTTAAATAATCAGTCACTTTACCGTTAAGTTGAATTCAATGCATATTGTTTTTTTTTAATGTGGCAATGCTTCAATGATTAGGTGTTAAGTGAACGTGGGAGCTGCTAAGAAATTTATACACTCGCTTTTAGTACAATGTAGCAGATACCAGCGATGCCAATTTTTTCGAATTTTGCAGTCCCGGCATTTTCGGGATGTCCCTATTACTATTCCGGGATCCCGGGACTAGTTTGGGTATTTATGTAGATATTCATAATTTGGCAAGGACTTAACTCGAAAAAATTGCATTGAAAATTGCACTCACCATATAATATAGCAATAAAAAAACCTTTTAAATATCTCTTTTTTCTTCAAATTGAAATTTATGGCTTTAGTAACAAATTAGAAGACAGATGGGGCGCAGCCGGAAATCTATATATATAAAAATGAAATGATGTTCGTTTGTACGCATTTTTTTGCGCCGATACGAGGCCAATTTTATTCGTTCTTTTTTCATATTATAGGGATCCACTAGGGGAAGGTTTTTAGCAAAAAAAAATTTCTTTTAAATATTTTCTTCATATAAAAAAAAGAAAAAATCAAAATATTGTACAAAACAAAACTTGCTCGATTCTTAGATTAAAGTAAGTTTCGAATCGACATTCATTTTATGTGTACAACTTTTTTTGAATTTTTCGTTATTGTATACAGAAATTTCAAATGATTCGAATGAAAATTTTTTTTTTTTTTTATTTCTTCCATAAAATATTACACCTGTCATTAGACAATAAGTAATAATAAGTAATAATAATAAGTAGACAATAAGTGATTTACGAAAAGATGGAATGAGAGTGATATTGAAGGGCCAATGCCCCCAAGCTCATTTAGAAGAAATATATACATATTATTTAAAAACAAGTGGTTAACAAACAATGACATATACGATTAGTTGACAATTGATTACAAGGATTTTGCAAGATCTGTTGGTGTTTGACGGTTAAGCCGACTTTGGGTAGATTTTTCTTTATTTGGTAGTCTTCTCATCATAGGATTTGTATGCGTTAATAGTCTATTTATGTGTCTTCTGCTAGCGCTTTGTATTGTTTCATCAATAGTATCGATGTCAAGGTCGCGATGAATATCTGCGTTACGTATGTACCAAGGTGCATTAGTTAAGGCCCTACGTATTTATGAAAATAATGTTTCAATTCAATTGAGCAATGCTTTCTTTGACCAATTCTATATGGAAATGAATGCGTTTGCAAACGATGTTTTCGGCTATGAACAAATGTTGGAATCGAATGAAAAAGGAAAGAAACGCGAAATGAAAAAAAAAATTCTTGGAAAATTTAAAATGAATGGTGCTTCATTGGAAAAATTCAAAGGTAATAAGAACATACACAAGATAAAGTTAGAATTCGAATTTTTAGATTTATTTTGTTTATTTCTCATTTTTTCAGAAGTACACCACACAACAACTCATTCCAACTCTGATTTTGAAATCCTGTTGGAATTGGTGATCGATAATTTTGTCACTATAATGGTCAATGGAAATTTGCGTGTATCAGACCCTGCATATTATTTACCATATCAACTTTTTATGGAACATATGGACCAAATGAACACAAAAAAATAATTTAGTTTTGTTTTGATTTTTTGCAACATTTTGGTTTTCAGTTAATACAATAAAAACAATATTGTTTTTTCGTGAACACAAAATTTTAAATTTATTACGTTGTTTGTTTAGAATTTTTTTAGAAAAAAAAAGTAAATTTTTTGGTTTTGAGGAAATTTGTTTATTGTTGCTATTTGTGAAAGCGTAGATATTTGTAAGTATATTATTTGACTATAATCCTAAAAGTTAATGGAATACCACTATGACACATAGAAAACATTTTTTCAAACGGGTGTTTTTCGAAAATTATAAAAAGAATTGTTTTCAAAAATGTTGAAGAAATAAAGTAAAATAAAAAAATTTCGAAAGCATGAAATTTTTTCAAAACCAAATTTTCCTCAAAAAGATAAAAGAAATTTCTTCGAAGAGGTGTTTTTCTAAAATTACAAAAAAAAAAAATTTCAAAAATTTTAAACAAATAAAATAAAATAAAACTTTTTCAAGGGTATGGAACTTTTCAAAACAAAATTTTCTGAAAACCAAAAAAAATGAAAAAAAAAATGGTGTTTTCAAAGCATTTCATATTCCACTATTAATAGAGAATACATTTTTTCGAGGGGGTGTTTTTCAAAGCGGAAAAAAATCTTTTTTAACAAATCAATTTAAACTTTTACAAAAGTATGAAAATTTTTCAAAAACAAAATTTTCTCAAAAACGTTAAATTAAAAAAAAAAAATAGTTTTTTCAAAATATTTAATTTTCAGCAATTAACTGAGAAGAAATTTGTTAGAGCGAAGTGTTTTTCAAAACTTCAAAAAACACTTTTTAACCAAAAAAAATTAACCTTTTTTTCAAAAACAACAGGAATGATAACATTGCCTAACAATTTCTGCACTTTTGCACAGTCTAAAGAGGCATTGATACAGAGTGTATTTCCAAACATAGTTCAACATTACAAAAACCATGATTGACTCAGCGAAAGAGCAATTTTAGCTGGGAAAAATAAGGACGTCAATGATATAAATTCAGCTATTTTAGATCAAATACCTGGTGACATAGTTGCGTATAAGTCAATGGACACTATTACTGATCAAGATGAGGTCGTAAATTATCCAACTGAATTCTTAAACTCACCCGATTTGCCAGGCTTACCACCTCATAATTTACGATTAAAAATTGGAGCACCGATTATTATGCTGCGCAATAGTAATGTGCCCCGACTTTGCAATGGTACCAGACTCGCTGTGAAGAAGCTAATGGGTAACGTTATCGAAGCAACAATTTTGAAAGGGAAGTAGAAAGGAGAAGACATTTTGATACCCTGAATTCCACTGATTCCGGCGGATTTACCATTCGATTTCAAACGTTTGCAGTTCCCTATTCGCCTTGCCTTCGCTATGACAATTAATAAGGCGCAAGGACAGTCTCTACAAATGTGCGGTATTAATTTAGAATACCCAATTTTTTCTCATGGACAATTGTATGTAGCTTGCTCACGAGTTGGCAAACCATCGTCATTATTCACGCGAAAGATGAAAAACCCAAAAACGTTGTCTACCAAAAAGTGTTACAATAAAGTTCGAATGAAATTGTATCAAAGAATTTGCTTTGTTTCGTATTAATTTTATTCTCTTTCAGCAAATCATTGAATTTATCGCCTAGCGAAGCGGGCGAGGGTACGCTAGTTGAGTATAAATGAAGATATCAGACTCATCGCTGCATGTTTTTGCACAATATACCGCGTCAATCGGTACGCAAGAGACCGGCGGCCAGGCGACTTCTAAAAATTATTGTATATTATATATTTAGGAAGGATCTTAGACGTCAAAAGTTTAAATCGGGAGACAATATTGGAGCTTCTTTGTATGGTAAAAACTATCTTTCGGAGCGATGAAGCCCATTTTTATTTAAATGGAAGGGTAAATAAGGAAAATAGAATAATCAAAAAGTGACGGTTTGGTGTGCATTATCAAACAATGGAATAATTCGATCATATTCTTGTTTTTTAAATCCTCAAAGCCAAGCCGTTTCTGCGGATGGTGTCACTTATCGGGGCATGCCGAACGATTATTAAACTTTTGTAGGAGCTAAGGATTCTACGAAATTTTTCCAAACCTTTTTTTTCTCGTCATAGGTCTCAGTTCACTAAACGATTTTTCAGTTCCATTGCGAATAGTCCATTGCCAAGTCATCAGTGGTCTGCTTCTTCTTCTCGTTCCTTGCGAGTTCCAAGTCAAGGCGGCGTGCGATATTTCATTCTGAGTATGTCCTGTCCATCCATACATATATTTTCTTTATATCGTTGATGCTGTTTTGGCGTGTAATTTTTCAGAGCACCTCGTTTGTTATTACTCATAGCTCCATCCTGTCTTAAGTATATTACGCAGACACCTGTTTATATACGCTTGCAGCTTTGCTTTTGTGGTCAATGTCACAACTCACTGATTCGTACAACAGCACGGGCTTTACGTACGCCTTAAAAAATTTAAACTTTGTATAAGTTCTGATGTTGTTGGAGTGCCATATACTATATGTATTTTGACGCCTAGCGAATGCGTTTACGTGCTTTATTTATACAGTTGTAAATTGAACTTTTTGCAGCACCGTCTTTGGAGACGAAACTTCCCAAATAGTAAAAACTGTTTAACGCATAGATTCCGGCTTTTTAATATTAATGATGAGTCCTGCTTTTGCTACTCTTGCTGAAGCAAATTGAATTTCATCTGCATGTGTTCAAATGAATGTGAGAGTCAGGATCATTCGCGTTCTTCAGATCTTCCAGACTTGTGTTCACTCCCCAGGTAATCCCCCGATTTACAGGGTCGAATATTTGGAAAACCCAGCCTACGAAAGCGATAAATAATACATGGGACAAGACAAACTCTTGTCGGACTCCAGTAGTGGAGACAAAAACTTCACTGAGCTTTCGCTTGTAAAGAACTCTACCATTCGCACCATTGCAGCTATTTTTAATTAAATCTATGGTTTTTCTCGGAATACCCATTCCCTCTAAGGCTTCCCATATGCATACTCTTTTGACAGAGTTAAAAGCTTTTTCATAGTCGATGAAGGTCGCTCGTAGGGTGGTATTATATTCAATATACGGCTCAATAATCACTTGCATAGTGTTGATGAACGATTATTTTCTGCCAGTAATGAGAGAACATACCTATTTCTATCAGTATTCATGCATGGTTTCAGCAAGATGGCGTCACGCCACACACGACCAGAGAGGCCATGACGATATTGCGTGATTTCTTCCCTAACAAACTGATGTGGTTTTGCTTATGACCTGGTCATCTTCGCGAGAAATATAATTTATGTATTTCCAGCACTCCGATCAAAAGCAAAATTTTTCAGCTTAAAGATCAACGAAAACAAAACGAAGTATCTCGCAAGGCTTAACACGTTGAGAAAAGCGCCAGATCGTAGAATTGGCCATCACGAATTTGAAAGCGTGGATGAAATTAAGTACCTCGAACTGCTTCTCAGTAGAACAGATGATACAACGACTGATATCCAAGACCGCGTACAGGCTGCAAACAGAACATATTTTGCCCACGTTAAACTATTAAAAAGCAAGCTCTTGAGTAGGAAAACGAAAATCAAAATATATAAAAAACTGATTCGACCAGTGGCAACGTACGGATGCGAAACGTGAACATTGAAAGCGAATACAATTAAACAATCTGGAAAGAAAAATACTGTGTCTAGTACGAGGAGAACATGGGGTATATCGCATCTGATATAACAGCGAGATAGAGGATTCCTGCAAGGCGAAAACGCTGTGCGGTTTGCCAAATCGCAACGCATCCGATGGCTAGGGCACGCAAGGTTCTACATGCGAGCATGCTTGGTGAAAAGCGAAGAGGACGGCTGCGGAAACGGTGGTTAGACGACGTTGAGAAGGTCCTCAGAAGCATAGGAGTGACCAACTATCGTAGTCTCGCTATGAACCGGAGATGCATAGAGAAGAATTGTGGAGGAAACTAAGGCTCACAACGAGCTGTGATGGTATGTATGATGATGAAACTGATAAGGAGTTTCGGTGACATATTCTGGCCAAGCGCATCACCAGATCTTACTGTTACAGACTTTATTCTCTGGGAATACCTCAAAAGTAAAGTCTTTGCAACGAACCCAGCTACCATCTCAGCACTAACAGAAAATATCGATCGCGAGTGGTACAGAGTTCGGAGGCCAGATTGCAAGAGTCTATTTGACGTAACAGTCAACATTTAGAGGAAATAATTTTGAAAGAATAGAATCGGCATTCGTCTTCTTTGTAACAGTTAAATAAAATTTTGTCGTTAGTATTTTTTTTTATTTAGTTTTCTAATTCTGTGATCGGATACCCCGTACACTCGTCGTTCACTCAATTAATTTTTTTAATTAATTAAAACTTCTTTCAGGAACAGTAAATGGCTAAACATTCGAAAATTGGTTCAGCCTTAGGTTAGGTTAGGTTAAATAGCTGCCCTAGCTGAGTTGACTCGAGACCCATCTTTCCAGGAGCAGACCACAGGTTCTTAAGAGAAACCCATTCCTCTCATTTCGTGACGAAACTCATCGGCCCAGCAATTGCCCTCTATGCCGCTGTGACCGGGAACCCAAATGAGCCTGATGTCGAAGTACTTAGATGCAATCGAGAGAGAAGCCAGACATTCTCCGACCAATCGAACGCACAAGTAACGAGCCCAAGGCCCTAATTGCCGCTTGGCTATCGGAGTAAATATTTACTTCCTTAACGGTAATTACCAAGGTAAGCAATCAATCCACTGCTTTCTTACTTGCGGATACCTCCGTTTGGAAAACACTACAGTGGTCCGGAAGCCTGAATTTAAGATGAGAAGCTCCTTACACAATACTCCCCCACCAACCCTTCCGTCCAACGTCGAGCCATCCGTGAACATGTTTGCCATGCCTTGCCGCCAAATGTTGCAAAGCATTGCGCTTCCCAGCTCGGTTCGCTGCTTGCTGGCGCCAGTTGGTTACACCGAGTGTTGCCAGGTTAAGCCTCACTTGATCTCCCCAACGTAGATTAGGTCTCCCTCTTCCTCTACGCCCACCAGTGGGTTCTCTCTCGAAGGACTGCCGTGACGGAGCACTTTCGCGCATCCTCGAGATATGCTGAGTATGCTGACGATATTGAGATTGTCGGCCTGGACAACCGCGCCTGGAGAAGTAAGCAGAAAAAGTGGGTCTTGCATTGAACGAGAGTAAAACAAAGTACCTGCTGTCTACATACAAAGAGTCCTCGCCTCTTGGGTCACTGTTGGCAACCACAAATTTGAAGTGGGGAATGACTTTGTTTATCTAGGTGCCAGTGTTAACAGCCAGAACTACGTCAGCCTCTTGCTAACAGATGTTACTTAGGGTAACACAATAGGTAAATGAGAAGTAGAGCCCTTTCTCGGAAAAAGAGAACAACGCTGTAATAAAGCCGGATGCCGCCCTTGTATCTGGCGCTGTAGCTTGGACGATGACGACAACTGATGAAAGAGCGTTCGAAAGAAAAATTCTCCGGTAAATCTTTGGTCCTCTTCACGTAGGTGAGAAAGAGTTCCGTATCCGATGGAACAGCGAGTTGTATGAGCTATACAAAATGCTTCATTAGAAACTAAAAATCCCGAACGATCCGGGATTCTTGGCAAATAATTTAAAAAATGCTACAATCCCTATTGTAATATTTAATTATATTTCTAATAAACCTTGCTGGCTACAAACAGTATTCAGTATAAAAAATGTGTTTGCATTTAAGTGATAAAAAAATTAAGCCATACTTCTTATTATTAAAAAAGTGATTATGCATTAGCACAATATGAGATTAAAAAGCTGCGAGAATATTTTTTTTATACAAAGCAACGCTTTCACCTCGCCCACTGGGTATTAAAGTTTTAATGCGCCACCTTCCGACATAAAAATCCTTAATTTTCGCATTAAATCTGTATAGAAACGGAAGCTGCTAATAGCCAAGTGGGTTGGGTGCTTTGAGCCACAACAATTTGTATGCTGATTTAATTGCAGGCATAAATCCACTCAGCAGCAGTCGATGTTGAGGCTAAAACTCATAAAATTATAATTTACAATTGACGCCTACTTACATATACATACACTCATAGTACGTACATATATAGGTATATGGATATGTGTGAGCATAGAAGGTGAGGCTTGAATTCTTTTCATAGAAAAATTACTAAGTTATTGTTGTTGTTACGTGCATATGCACGTATGCCATCACAGAATCAAGTGAAGAATGCAATATTTTAAATGCGTGAAGGTAAGAAAAGTATTGTATTAAAATGTTTGTTAAGCGTCTTGAGGTGAAGCTCAAGTTTTGATAACTTCCAAATTAAATGTCAATACGAATATTCATTCAGTACATTTTGAAGGCGCGATGAAAAAATTTATTATAATACTTCTGATTGCCGTGTGTAAATAAAATGGAAATGTTTATTTGCTTACTAGAGCATAATTCGTTCGTAACTGTGCATACGCAACAACAATAGTTTCTATTCAATGAACTGAGCTGAATTGAACTCGTAGTAGAAGATCAGTTTGTGTTCATCGATGACAACGCTCGTCTTCGAACTGATCGGTTGCACTGTAGGGGTTTTTGACTGAACGAAGTGTCACCAACTCGAACTACATTCAGCGCAGTCATTGAGATGCGTTAATGATTCGGATAGAAACCCTGTGGGGAAAAGCCACACTGGTGTTTAAACATTCTTGCTCAGATGCTGGTATTTAATAGAAGAAAGCTTACTAGTTCGCTATTGACTAGAATGGGACCAGTAGTAAAATGATCAATAAGTCTGCAAATTAGTTGGTTACTCTTTTAGATAAGTGAATTGAAACTCGTCTATGCATAGAGCAATGCAACGTTTTGACTAGAGGTTTGTGTATTAGTAGATACTGATGAATATACAAGTATTAATTTGGGGGAAAAAGAAATCTATAATTTTTGCGTAAAAATTTTACGTTAATGGTTTAAGTTTTGGACTTCTTACATGTCGGCCAAGTTTCGATATTATCGATATTTTCTTTAACATCAAAAATACCTGAACGGAATCGACGAAATCAAAATTGCTCGCACTTAACTGTTATAGTATCGGCACCATAAACACTATTCACAACTTCAGCGGCATGGCTTGCATTTTCGCCTTTATCAAAGAAAAGATGTGAATTTTCTCTTTGTTGAATTCCATTGTTAACACCCTGTAACTCAAAACTTAATGGAAGAAATACAAAAAAAAAACAACAAAAAAAGAAAACAAAGAGTTTTTTAGTGTGAAATGTCACTACAGCCATCATCCTCCAGCCTAATATTTATTGGGAAAACGCTATTTCCAAGTCAATCAAATAAAAGCAATAACTAATAAACCCTCTAACAGGCAAAATTGAGATCTTGGGGGAAAAGGCCTGGAAAGTTTTGAAAGGGGAGAACTAACAGCGCGGATGTTAAGGGCGATGATGTCAAAATCATCGGCATACGTTCTTATAAAAAATTGTGCCTGAACGATTAAGTTCTGCGGCTCGTATGATCTTTTCCATTATCAGGTTAAAGATATCACGCGACAGCGAGTCAGCTTGTCTGAAACCAGTCATCCTCTCTGGCTTGGAGAGGTTCTTCTCAATTCTGGAGCACCGCTGATATTGAGCAACGCCATCTTGCATAGCCGTATTAGCCGGGGATAGCAAATTCAGACATCGGTATATCAACTCCTTTTCATGCCATCGAATACTACTTTAAAATCGACAAAAGGATGGTGTGTGTCGAATCTCCTTTCATGGGTTTTTTCCAAAACTTGGCGTATAGTGAATATCTGGTTGATTGCTGATTGCAAAATCACCCTTCTTGTGGCAGGATTTCATCTGACCATATTTTGCATAGAAGCTGATGCATGCACCGTATCAGCTCCATATTTGAATAGCTCAGCCGGCAGTCTGTCGGCACCCATGGCTTTGTTGTTCTTTAGCCGCGTTATCGCTATTCTCCCCACCTCATGGTCGGGTAGCGAAACAATAGTCCCTTCGTCAACGATTGGGGTATCGGGAGCTTCACAATCTCAGTGACGTGCGCAGTTGTCTTGAAACTCTCTGTAAGCCGCTGAAATTTTTGATAGAATTTTCGGAATTAAGTTCCTCGTACTCACGTATTTCGGCCTCTCGTTTCTTCATTATTATAATGCGTCTGTCGTCCTCTGCCAGCTCCCGGTAGTGATCCCATAGGGCACGCATTCCGCCCGATCGCAGCGCCTTTTTATTCCGTGGCAGCGTGACATTCCTCGTCATACCAATCGTTTTTTCTGGCTCGTCGAAATCCAATTTCTTCTTCGGCGGCGGGACCTAAAGAACAGGAAATGCTACTCCATTGCTCGTGCATGCCGGTTTGTTGGGCAGTACTCTCAGAGCGCAGGAGTGAGAGTCTAGTGGCGAATCTTCTGGTTGTCTATTGTGATTGGAGGTTTTCGATGTCAAACATTCTTTGCATAGTTAGATGTACGTTTTTTGCTGCACATACCGTAATTTGGCTCGGGTCGTACGAATATCCAAAACACTAGAAGCGTGTCTTCCACCTATCACAACATGATTGATCTGGTTTCGCGGTTTTCGATCAGGAGGCAGCCACGTTGCTTGGTGCATTCTCTTATGCTGGAATCTGGTGCTGCCGACTACCATGTTTTGAGCTCCGGCGAAGTCGATGGGCCTCTGTCTGTTACCGGATGTTTCATTGCACAGACGGAATTTTCCGACTGTGGTACTGAAAATTTTCTCCTTTCCCACCCTGGCATAGAAGTCGCTAGCCACGATTTCCATATCGTGGCGGGAGCAGCGCTCATTGAAGGAATCTTTGGTTGCATTATCCTTCTCTTCCATTGGGACGTAGGAGTAAATGAACGAGATGTTGGTCAGTTGGCTGGTCACAGGCACCTTCCCCATTAAAGAAACCAAACATTCCAGATGGATGCACTCAAATCATTGTGCTTAGTTCGTTTGCAGCTTGGACCGTGACTGAATGTCAATCAGGGACTTTCCCCACTTGCGTGGACTTCTACACGGAAGCATCCCCCAAAAATGCAAAAATTGGAACCAATTTTATTCCCAATTTACTCGCAGAAAAATACTCGGCGCAACCGACGGGCACATAAACAGGGTTTCCAGAATTAGGCTAGCATTAATTTATTTAATGTTCCTACAGTGAGTACGTTTAATTTTAAATTTTTATTATTTTTTTATTATATTTTTATTTATTTTATTTAATTATAGTCTGGTGGAACTCTCTAAAGAAGACGACATTGGTGAAGAAGCCGGAAAAAGTTCAAAGTTCGGCACTCATTGAAATCAGTTGGGCGTTTCGAACGACTCCTATTCTGGCGTTCAACGCAATGTTAAATGTGGTATCCGTAGACATCGTAGGCGAGATTGCCGCTGCCTGTACCGCAATCAGAATGAGGGGTTCAGGCTTTACGCTCCGCCTCACTTATGGGTAATCGTGCATCCTTGGAAATTTTGAGTTCATCCCCTTGTCAACGGATCAATGTATACCCTCGCTTAGTCCAACCGGAACTTTCTCCACTCACACTTGATCAAGGGAAGTGTGGACGGGAGGCTACACTTGGAGACAGGGCCTGGTGAACTTGTTCAGGGATGGATCGAAGTTGAAAGGAGAGGTTGGCGGAGAAGTTTTTTGCGAGGAGCTCCCCATCAGACTCAAATTCAGGTTTTCCTATTCACCTTACTTTCTTTACAATGGTATCACAAAGGACGAACCCGTTTATCTTCGTCCAAGGCAACCATTCCAAACTAACCTAACTTATTTTTTTATTAGAATTTTATTGAAGTTGAACAAACTTTTGGATGTTAAGAAAGTAACAATACGTGAAAGAGGATGTAATTGATCTTAGGAAAAATCAATTCCGTATAAACTTTTCATATTTTAATTGGTCTAAAATGATTAAATATAACATATTTTTCCCTACAGGGAACATTTGTAGATATGAATGGATGTGTGCGTTCTCATTGTTTTTCATAGATGCAAGGTGTATGTGTGTACTTGTGTGCGTGTGTGGGGATTGCAAAGTTTGTATGAAGAGTGATTGGTAAGTGATGGGCGTGATAAAATCTCTGAAATTGCTTATGATTTACATAAAGAAACAAATAACCAAAAAAAGAAAAAAGATCGAAACTAAACACAGCCTCTGGAGCACCGATTGCTTGTCATACTGACATATCCATTCATGTATGTTGTGTATATCTGTGATGACTTAAATTACTGCATTATGCTAATTCTGATTTTCTAAACAAATTATGGATAAAGTAAGAGAAAGATAGGCCGCGTTAGGTGTTCGAAAGTTGTGAAATAAAAATTAAAAACTCTTCAGCAGTCACTTTAAAGTACCGTTGACCGCTGCGAGTAAATGTAACAAAAATACTGGGTAAACTAATCAAAATCTATGAACTTTTCGGAACCTTTAGCGTTGTACCGCTCTCGATGTTTATTGAATGACTTAAAGACTCTTCATTGAGCAGAAGATCTATTCTGTAGGGTTCATTTATAATTAGTATCATTACTGGAACTATTGATTGTCTTTCCTTTCTGAGTAGAATTCAATTTACAGTTCCTAATGAGAATCTTCGACGGTATGAAATCGTGAAAATTGGTTTCTCGGGGACCAATTACGGGATCTATACTTCGATTTTTGGAGCATGTGGCTTACATTTTTTTTTGAATTCTTTTGGTGCTGATTTTACTTGGCCGTATGGCATCAACCATATTTTACGATCTTAAATCGTATTTTTCTTAGTAATTATTAAAGTATTGTACATTACCCCAACATGTTGTTGTTGTAGTGGTTGAGTATTCCTTCTGAAATATTCGTCGTTTTACTAGCACCGTCCTCGTGTGATGAAGTCTTGTGTGTGTTTTTTTTAAGTCAGATCCATTTCATTAGATCTAGGTATAACAATAAACTTTGTCTACATCTGAGATTTCATCAATTTGCCGTAAAAAGGGCTTGCCGATCTAGCTAGATCTGAACATTCGGATAGATCGAGTTCTTAAACTCGTTCCGCTTAACAGTTTCTGTAGATTGGATAGAAAGGGAGGTTAAGTATGGCTGAGTGATTCCTTACTTTCCAGATAATTTGCCCTCTAGATGTTGTACGACGGCTTGTTTCATGTAATACTAAAGCTATTTATTTGCTTCTACCTTTTTTCGGCTAAAGCATAGCAGTGTAAAGCAATGGGTGTTTTCATTGTGTTGATGGTGTAGAAACTGCCACCGCCTCTGTTATGTCTAGTGCAGAACCTTTTCTTGCTAGCTCATCTGCCTCTATGTTCCTATGACCGGAAACCCAGTTCCTTTCTGCACTGTAAAACTAACCTGGATGAAATGGAATTGAAATAAAAGGCCTTAATAGCTGCTTGACTGTCTTGCACCAATTTCTTCGTTGTACTTTAGTGATTTGCATGCTTCTCTGATTGCTAGTAGTTCTACTTGGAACACGCTGGCATAGTCAGGAAGTCGGATTGATTTGGATATGTTGAGTGGCTCCGAACAGGGGCCACAGGTAATCTTAGAACTATCAGTGTAGATTTCAATGTCGAATGTACCAATCACTTTTCCTTTCCTACATTCGGGTCTCGGTGGAAAACGTACTGTAAAGTCTTTCTTGAAGTTCAGGGGAATGTGTAGTTTGTGTTTTTGAGCAGTGAGAGTCTTTGTAGAAGTATCTTGCTGTGACCGTACGATCTTGTTATCCAGTTTCCTATATCTCTAAGTCTAACCGCGCTGCAAGTAGTTATATGTAAGTCGAATGGTAATACATAGATGTATTAGTACATTAAGCGCTTCAGTAGGACTGGTGCTAAGCGCTCCTGTTCTTTGTTTCTTATTCAGCTTGGTTTGATTGTATTTATTTTCTATTGCGGGCCACCAAACTAGTGCCGCATATGTTAGTATTGGCCTTACATTGGCTGTGTAGGACCAATAGGATAGTTCTGGTGGGGTCTCCAACCTTCCTCTCGTTTTTTACCCAACATTCTCTTGCACGTGTAAAGTGCTATATTCGCTTTCCTTACCTTGTCCTCTACGTTAGACCTCCAGCTGAGTTTGGGATCTAAGGTAATACCTAAGTATTTTGCCTGTTGGGTTAGCAGGTTGTAGACATTGAAATCTACACTGATGGTTCTAAGATTAACTGTGGCGTTGGAGCTGACCCCTGTTCGGAGCCACTCAACATATCCAAATCAATCCGACTTCCTGACTATGCCAGCGTGTTCCAAGTAGAACTACTAGCAATCATAGAAGCATGCAAATCACTAAAATACAACGAAGAAATTGGTGAAAGAGTAGCTATCTTTTCAGACTAACGCCATTTAATTTTGGGGGATTAAAGTTCGGCACCTTGGTTCTCTTAGTGAATAACATCAGTTCAGTTTTGTTCGGGTTTACACTTAAACTACAATCTGTGGCGCAATTGCTGCGTAATTCCAGAGCTCCCAGAGTATTGCTGTCTAGTTCACCGATGATTATTCTAGTTTTAAGCATGTTCTCTATCCATTCATTGAGACCTATGCCTGTTCCTAACATATTAAGAGCCTCAATTATGGATCTTGTGCTAACGAGGGCTTCCTCTATGCCCAGAAAAACGACTTACCTTAACATAGTCTGTAAATTAAATAAATGAGTTCAAGCTTCTAGTAACGGGTGTTTCATTTGGCTTGTATTTTTATGTAAATAAAGCGTCATGAAGATTGGAATTTTTGACAGTATTAGACAATTTTATGACATTTGGTGGTCAGCAATAATATCGGCTATGTGTATGTCTCGGGCGTGTCTTGTCACACCAATCCGATCCGGGCAATTCGGTACAACTTTACTCAGCATAGATGGCCTTATTTCGCTAGTATCGAAGGATGACTTGTACTAAATCGTCAATCTTACTTGAGCACTTCCATGTGAAGTATCCAAACATTTTGAACACTGCTTTTAAAAATTTGTTTATTTGTAGGCCCATCAGAAGGAAATTGAGAACTTATTAAATTTAATAATCTTTATTTATTCAACGTTAAAGTGAAATGTCCTTGGTTCTTTTCAAATTTTTTATGATTTTTTGTTCTTTAAATTTTTTTTTTATAAAATATACTTAATATAGAAAAATTACTTGAGAAACAAAAATTCTATATTTTTGTCAAACATTTTCGGGAAACAAATTTTATTTATGGTAAATCACTTGATTTGTTAGAGCATAAATGAGAGCAGAATGAAAAGATTTTGAAAAACTTGTCAAATAAAGCGTGATCAGATTGGAAGAACTTTTTCCAATTGGTTTTTTTTAAAGTTCACGCATATCTTCTGTCCAACTATATACATAATTTTGCAAAAAAACAAAAAGTGCGAAATGTTTTCGAAATTTAATATTTCAAAAAGTGTATTTTTTTTTAACTTTTTCCAAATCAAGAGGACGCCTCAAACTTCAATTGAGCTGAATGCCCAGATGCTAAAATCAGTTGTTGAGCAATGAATTTTTAGGTAAAAAACCTGATTCGCACTTTTCGTTTCTTGGAAAATAAAAAAATTTTAACTACTTTTTTGCAATTGTTTCTACGTGAAGTCGCTCGTGCTAGTAAGACGATCATTTTGAATCTAGAATTATTAAAATTGGTTCATTTTCGACTAAGTTATGGGCATTAAAAAAAAAAATTCTTATATAATAAAAAAAATCGATTTTGAGCCGAAAAACAAAATAGCCGATAACTCTTGAAAAAAATTTTTTTGGGGCGAACAAAAAAATACGTGTCTCATTATTTTGACCAGAGAGCAACATATTTGAGTTACATCGAAATCGAAGAAGATATCCCGAATAGCCCGATTGAATTGAAATGGAAAGCATCTGCTACACATGTATATATACTTATATGTATATATAACTAACGAGGTGTCCTGAAAAACACGGCAAATTAGAAGAAAAATCATTATACCCCACAACAAGGTAAGCTCTCAGGCATCGTATTTCAGTATACAGCATCAACTACAGTGCTAATTTAGTTTCCCCCATGATTTCCTTCTATATGCCTGCATAGGTTCATCAATTCAAATGCAAACGATAGAAAAATTATTAAAACAAACCCAGCTCAAATGTAGCTGACTTCAAAGCCAATGAAAAGCTCTAATTGCATGGAAGAGTTGTATGTGTGCTTTCCCATAAAAAGAATTAATGACTGAAGCGCGTGCAGAAAACGTCTGTATGTATGCATATATTTATAAAAACTGGTGACACTGGCTTAAAAAATTTACGAAAATATTTCAATTAAGAAGTGGTAGTACTTCAGTGTGTACTCGTATTTTTTAAGACTACATTTTTCTCTGCCGTATACAAGCATTTTGCACTATAAGCCCCAGCGAGTACTTAGGAACAAGTGAGTTGTATGAGAGGTTTATGAACTTCGGTACATTAGCGATGAACTGGCTATTTTTTGCCATTACTGCTTTATTATTCCCTTTGTTTTAATACCAAGGCGACAAATTGCGACACTCTAATGCCAGTTGACTGCTCATCTACCAATAAAGCTACATGCAAGTACATACAGGTATCGCCCGCTTGCTGGCAGAACGAAATAAATCAAAAAAATCATGAAAACCGGTTTCAAAGTTTTCAATTTACTATTTATAACGCTCTAAGCAAATGTGAAGAGGTATTTTCTGTTACTGTTTATAGATATCGTCATGAATAGATATCGACATGACCTAGGTGACGTCAACCAACCAGCTGATTCTTTCAAATTCGCTCAGATCCGGTTACCGGTCTGATCTTGGCCCCACCTTCTTAGTTCTCTTCACCACCATACTGATGTGCATAATAGGTAGGAATAAATGGTTACTTCTTGCGTCCTTTGAACCTTCTATTACTGATGACAATATTACGACTTATTTTGCTGGAACTTTAAATTTTCGTAAATATCAAATTTTATGTTTTAAACTCATAAAAAAGTGTACTGTTATCAAAATTAAACCACCAAAGCTAGTGAATAACCTAGCACAGTTCAGTTAAAATTTGACATATTGACAAATTGTGACCATTTACTTATTTAATTTTTAATTTCAATTATTATTTTTTTATGAGGTCTATAATTCTTACCACATTTATCGTAAAGATATTTGAAAGATTGATTGATTATCACATTCGAGAGCACTCTGAATCTAAATTATCTCCAGCTTAGCATGCTTACCTGAAGGAGACATCGGAAACAGCTTTTCATGAAGTGGTAGGGACTGTAGAATAATCTCTGGAGGGCCAAAAATTCACTTCTGCGGCCTTTGTAGATATAGAGAGTGCTTTTAATAATGTTAAGGCGGAGTCAATTGCCACTAATTAGATAGTTAAGAGGTGGAAAAACGTATCTGTCTCTCGATCTTGTCGTTGAGAAGCTGTAAGTAAGTTAATGCAGTGGCAGGTAGGGCTAAAGTCATTCGATTTGTGCACAGGTGGACGTCGTAGGGAGGTGTCCTCTGACTAAGTTAAAACAGGGTGGGGTTAATGTAGTAGCATATGCTGATGACTTGGTCCTAATGGTACCCGGACCGTTTCCTCAGTGATAGCTGAGCTCTTGGAAAAGTCATTGGCCGTTTTCTGTTGCTGGCCTACCAGTTGTTGTCTCAAAATCAAGTGTGATAAAACGGAGGAGGAAAATATAAAGCTACATATATACTTTAGACTTCCCAGATTAAATAGCCACGTTCTCCCGCTTCCATAGGAAGTACGGTATCTTGGAGTGATACTTCACTCCAAACTCCATTGGTAGTTACACATTGGAAATCGGGTAAAGAAGGCCTGCATAGCTTTCTACTCCTCAAAAATTATGTTCGGCAAAAAATTGGGTCTCAAGCCACAAGTCGTTCTGTGGATGTACAACATTGGCGCCTTCACCCTTTTTGGGTGTTTGGCCGGGCTCCTCCTCCTATTTGTGGTGTGCATCTTGATTCTGTTACACAAATGGAGGGACCTACAGTTTGAAGCCGACTCCGAACGGCAGATAATTTTATGAACAGATTTTTCATGGCAGAAATACACTCGGAGGTTTGCCATTGCCTGCCGAGGAGCGACTGCTATTAAAAACAACTTTTTCTTCATTTTGGCCTTTCACCGAGATTCGAACTTACGTTCACTCTGAATTCCGAATGGTAGTCACGCATCTACTCATTCGGGCGCCGGATGTACAACAGAGTGGTTCCATTTTTAATTTATGGATGCCTGGTTTGGTGGAAAGCTCTTCGGAAGGGCTATATTACCACTCAGCTGGGGAGGGTGCAAAGGACTACAAGTATTGGCATCACCGGAGCTTGCAGAACTTGTCACCATGCTGCCCTTAAAGTCATTTTACACTTACTTCACATCTACTTTAACGTCATTTCTATTGCTGTTCAAAGTGAAATCAGGTTAAAGGAGGTTGGCCTCTGAAGGAAATCTCTCAAGAGATATGGTTGCATTTTCAGGCAGTGAACACCGCATTTCTCTAAACTTCATACAGATCTCTCTTTCCGTAAACTGAAGTTTGAGTGTTGTTCCAGGGCGCTCTTTCCAAGTAAGTAAGATTGGAACGAGGGGAAATGTTGTACCGGAATGTGATAATCAATCAACCTCTGGTTTCACTGACGGTTCCAAGATTGAATCGGGAGTCGAAGTAGTGGATTTCTCTAACTCAGCAAATTTATCTATTTCCTTTAAAATGCCGAATACTGCTAGTATTTTTCAGGCAGAAGTCTTTGCAATCTTCCAGCCATGCAAAATACTTAGGGAACATAGGAGCGAGGAAGATATTAACATTTTTCCCATAACCAATCAGCTATCAAAGCTCTGACAATGTCATGTTGTAGATTCAAACTGGTCAACTCCTGTAAAGAGGAGATCAAATCTTTTGGGCACCCAGACATCATATCTCTGATCTGGGTTTCAGGACATAGGCACATAGAGGGAAATAAAATTGTTGATGAGCTAGCCGGGAAGTGGTCGACTGAATTGGTGTCAGAGGTCTTCTAGCCGGTCATTGTGGGATGACTGTTGTTAAAGGAAAATTGCACAACTTATTTATCAGGAAAGCGCAGAAGAGCTCAATTTCTTCGTGTGCCACTCCGAAAACCCCCCTTGTAGAGACGGAAGCTGTTCAGCACTTTCTCTGTAAATGTTCGGGTTTAGCAGCTAGACGATTAAAGCCACTGAGTGCTCGTTTCTTCGACAGCCTTGGGCAGTGCTCCAACCTAAATTCTGTCTACCTTCTTCATTACATCAACAGCTGTGGTTGGCTGTAGATATCTGCCTGTTGATGGTTTTAAAATGGTATCAAAATGGCGCCTTATTGCTACTAGGGGAGTTCCAGAGTGGTATTTCATTTATTTAACTTCCCTATCTATGGTTTATATAACTATAACCTATAACAAAGATCATAATAATCCAAGTCTCAAACATTAACAAGATTTATGAAATTCAACAGATTTAAATAAATCCAAATTTCCATCGAGATTTAAGAACTTCTTATAAAAAAAAAAGTGTAATCTTAATTAATTCTTAAATTTTCCAAATTTTAATTAATTGATTAAATTAATTAAAAAAAAAAATGTTTTAATCTTAATTAATTTTTAAATTTTTTAAATTTTAATTAATTTATTAAAATAATAAAAAAAAATTATTAAAATTAAAAAAAATTAGTAATTTTGTTTTTAATTTTTTTTTTTTTTTAAATTTTGTATGTTGCTTTATAGCCCATTCAATTTTAATATAATAAAGTGCAAGCATGAAACCGCTCAAAATCGTCGTTAATTTTTGCTAATTTTTTTAACGTTGTTTCGCATTTTCACTATATATAAAAAAACAACTGCCCTCCTCAAATTTGTGGTGTGCGTTATAATCTTATTCTATAAATGAGGGGAATCACCTTTAGTAGATCTCATATTAATGACTAAAAATAATTTGAAGCACTTTGCCATCGCTGAAGGGTCTGTGGTACGTCATTCAGCACCAATTGTCAAGAGCTCACGCCTATTGGCTCTCGAAGAGCAGTAGTTGTTGGTACGTTGGATTTAACATTATTACATCAAACCACTCCATGAAAAAAAAAAACTCCAGGGAAAGCACAATTTTTGCATAAAATCTTTTTTATTTTTGAAAAACAAATATTATTTTGTGCTTTTGTGTAATTTTTTTAAAGCGTTGTGCCGCGTTTCCACAAAGGGCTAAATTTCTTCTAGCTGCTTAGTTTGCCTGACACTTGTGGTAAAATGTATTATCTAATTATCTTTTTGCTAAGCTATCAAATCCAAAGAAGGCAATACAGGTAGCAATAAAGAAAAGCTCACTTTTTTGTATAATAATTTTTGTAGTTTTTTGTTTTGTAGTGATTCCTTTTTGATATTAGATAACTGGAAAGAAAAAGTTTATATGCAATAAAATAAAAACTCACACACATGCACACATACACACATACCTACACTAATATTTTTGCAGAAATGTCATGTAGAATAAAAGAAGAACGGAAAGTAATGCAATAAAAAAAAAGCTTGCGGAAGAAGCAACTGGGCCGACGGACAGCCGCTGAGCGCCGCTTTGTAATGGACACGAAAAATTCCCATAATGCCATGTGCGCTTTGTGCCGGTCAAACCTGCGCAAACAGTAGCGACTTACGGCAACAACAAAAGCAACCGTAATTGTCGTGCGATTGTGCGATGTAAGTAAGCTCATATGTAGGCATGTATGTGTGTATGTGTGTGTATAAATATGTAAGAAATGACAGCGGCAACTGAATAAAGTTGAAGTTGGCGGCGTGACCGGTGAGCGGTAAGTCAAAAGTACAATACTTGTCGTTTAGAAGAAAATAAAAAAACACAAAGAAAAAGATACCCATATACAAGCAATGCTATGGAGGAAAAATAACTTGCTCACAGTGTTAGGAACAACAACTCATTTTGCAACAAAAATTACAATCATAAAATAATAGCCACCAAACTGCAAGTGTAATATTGAAGACAACAAACGACGCAAGTTCAAGAAACAAGTTTGTCGCTCCGCTTCTGTACAAACATATACACACATTTATATGCACATGTAGCTTAGCTATCGCTCATCTCGTCAACTTCATCAAATAGCTGTACTTAATGCTTGGGAAAATTTTCGAAACGCAAATCTTACCGCTTTTTCAGGCAGCTTACGCTTACAAAATATTTATGTTCCTAGTCTAATAGCTTAATATGAATACAAACAGCTGTTGTTGTTGTTGTTGTTGCAGTTTTTATTGTTGGCCATATGCATGATGCCCAGCGGTGGTGACGGTGCCATATGAATTTTATTCACATGCATTTTATGCTCATTGCTGTTGTTGTCGCAATGGAGAAAAAGACATGAATACATTTAAGCTTCTACACACTTCCGCTTTCCATGCTCACCAATCGCCTTAATTTTTTGTTTGCTGTTGCTGTTGTTGTTCTAAGACTCATTTGAGGCAATCATTTTATTGGTGGGTATTTTTTTTTAACATGCATGGGACATTACGGCCTGATTGGTAGCGTAATGAGAGGATTTTCTTATAGTATCCTCGGGGGCTTTGATCAGAACAAGTGGGGTATTAGCTGCAGCAGCTTCGTTAGATTTCTGAGAGCTTGCGAATAATGTTGTATAAAGATTTGAGTAATGAAAGAGTGAAAATTAAGCTTTTCTAGGTGGAAAGCACGAGAAAAATATGCAGCGAGTACCAAAATTTGCGAAAAAATTGGATATTTATTTGGTTATGTTATTTATAAAGAGGAGCCATTCGCCTGATTTGGGAATGTTTTTAAGATGCTGCTTTAAGTATTAGGAAGTGTAAACTCTTCGATTACTTCCTGGATATAACTTTGTGCAAATCGCTTCATAGGCTGCTCTGTACAGCTTAGGTTAGGTTAGGTTGACCTGGCTGGCTGAAAGCCATCACAAAGACCTATTGATCCTTAGTGTTACCAGATGGAGCTAGACTTTTACGTTTCCTAGTAGTAATCTTCTTGTAATAACCCTGTGTCTTTTCCGAATCTAAGTAAGCTTTGAAGCTCAAATCCCAAGAGACATTTTAACCTCTCATATTTTAGAGCTCTTAAGCATTTCATTCGGGTTCTAGCTAATGCAGGGCAAGCACATAAAAGGTGTTCAAGAGTTTTCCTCTCTTCTGCAGCTATCATTGTTTGCAATTCCCATCTGTTATGCGTGTGCCGCTAACAAATTGTGGCCTGTAAACTGACCTACGATAGTTCTGCTTTCTTTTCTAGAAAGGGCTAGTACGAATCTGGCGTATTTAGCTGCATTCTGTGTATAGACGATTTTTGTGGTTTTACAAATGGCTAGATTATTCCACCTTACGTCTATCCATGTTTTCTTGTCCGCAGCGATGTCACTGTATACCGGAATTAAAGGTTTCAGTATGTCGTTTTCTAGTTCGAATTGTATGTAAACAGCGTTTTTGGCAATCTCATCTAGAATTTCTTTTCCTGTAATGCCCTTATGCCTGGGTACCCAATAGATATGCAACCGTCTGCCCGAGGCTAATCTCTCTATGGCTTCCCTGCTTCTTAGAACAATTTTAGATGAGTTTATTGTGTGAAAAAAATTTTTTTAGACCTTTTTTTTTAGAACTTATCTGCCTTAAAGGTACCTTTAATGTTACTATGTCTTGGCACTCAGTATAAATTGATAGAAAAATACCGTCCAAGTATTCTTAATAATTCGTAATACTTTTTGACTGTGTTAGACTTGATTGGAGCGATTTCAGAGCACCCTGGCTATCGGAGTAAATAAAGATTTCTCTTATTTAGCACTAGAAGACTTTCTGCGATTACCAAGGTTTCGGCTTGGAATAGGCTGCATTGATCAGGTAAGCGAAGATATGAAGGAGACTTTATCAATAAAACGGTCCGCGGATGACGTATGGCAAAAATAAATTTTTTGTTGGATGGTAGGACTGTTATAAGCTTACATGGCAAATTTCAGCGTGATATGTCACATAGTTTGTTTTCTGTGCTACTGTAAACAAGTCAAGCTCGAGTGTGTTTTTCGAATTTAACGATGGAAATTCAAGTTGAACAAAGAATTTGTTTGAAATTTTGTTATTCCAACAAAATTTCGGCTTCAGATGCCTCAAAAATGTTGCAGACTACCTATGGGGACTCTGCTCTATCGCGTGCACGTGTTTTCCAGTGGTACAAATCGTTCAAAGAGGGCCGTACAGAGGGCCCAAAAAACCACGCCAAAGTCGCTCAAAAATTAAAATTATGCTGTCTGTTTTTATCGATTACGAAGGGGTGGTGCACTCGGAGTTCCTTCCGCAAGGCCGATCGGTTAACGCTGAATATTATTTAGACGTTTTAAAGCGTTTGCGCGAGAGCATTCGTCTTAAAAGGAAGGAATTGTGGGACAACAAGTCATGGTTCTTGCATCACGATAATGCACCAGCTCACACATCACGTCTTGTTCGCGATTATTTGAACAAAAATAATGTTAATATCGTTCCGCAAGCACCGTATTCGCCTGATATGGCTCCATGTGGATTTTTCCTTTTTCCCAAGCTCAAGTGGAAAACATTTTGAGACTATTGAAGTCATAAAAGAGAATTCGAAGAAGGAACTGAAATCCATACCGAAAACGGCCTTCCAGAAATGCTATGATGATTGGAAAAAACGTTGGCATATGGGTATCGGCTCCAATGGTGATTACTTTGAAGGAGATAAAATAAAAATTGAACAATAATTAACCGTTTGTGTTTTATTAAATCAGTCTCGTTCATATTTGAGCAGAAGGTATACTGGTGCCTTTAGATTCGGAGTATACACCACCTCACACTTGATTATTGAGTTTTGAGCCATTTGGATTGAAAATGGATTGTATAAGGCTTGCCTAGGTATGACTGCACCGAGTCACAAAAGTCAGTGGTATTAGGAATACTAGGAAACATCTCAAATATGCTCGAGTGTCCCTGGTTATTTGTTTTGTGCATCGATGTCTATCTCAATCTTAACGTTGCTTTAGCGGCTAGTTTGCAAAAAGTGAGCACCCCAGTATTACTGAGGCTAGCCGCCCTTTGGATACTTTTTATCGTCTTGATTGACGTTTCTTATCAAGGGTTGGTCATCAGACCAGAACTTCATTGGCCATAATTTGTTTGACAGTAGCTGTATATAGTCAGTGAATTATTTTGGGGACTAATCCCCATTTGAGGTCAAAGATTTCTTACATGAATAGAGCGCTGTAGAAGCCTTCTCTGCTCTGCCCTGAACATTCAGTTTAAATGAAAATTTCTCGTCAAGGGTTAAACTTGTCTTGACACCGACCGGCAGAATAGTTCCCTATATACATTTCGTATTTACTTTGCCTTAATGGTAGATATTTGCCAGTTTATATACATACAGTAGGTTCTGTTTTTATGCGGTAGATACGTTCCGCAAGAAACAGCATAAAAAAAAAAACAGCATAAAAAAAGCTACTAGTTCTATAGTAAAACTATAGATACGTTTCAAAAGTGATAAAACCGCAAAAATCTGAAATAATGTAATAAAATCGCATAAAAAAGGGCACTAGTCCCATATTATAACTATAGATACGTTCCATAGACCGCATGAATCTGAAATAATTAAATAAAATCGCATAAACAAAATATTGTATTTTTGAAAATTATATCTTTATTTAAGAAACGTCAGAATCGAAAAATAAATTTAAGTCAGAAATAGAATCAGACAATACCCATATGTTGCGCATTCGTTTAGGATTTGGCGTAAAATCACTTTCGTCACTTGAGGAAATGTACACGTCTGATCTAGATAGTTATGCAGGCGGTTCCATACTTGTAGGGTTAGCATTTCTGATGTAATCTGTGATGAGTTTTTGCTTAGCTGGTTTAGAATCTTGTTTATATGTACAATTCCCGATAGGTCGACATGCATTTTGTAATTTTAAAAAAAACCGCACTATTTCAAAACCGCATAAAAAAAAGCCGCATAAAAACAGAACCTACTGTACTTACACATGGACTGAATATCACATTTAGGCTTAGATCCCTGGACCTTCTTCCGGTGTGATACACGCAAACATATACACATATGGCGGGCTCCATTCATTTATAGAAGCTACGTTTTGTTTTTCTGTTTTGCATTTTAATTTAATTTTAGTAAAAGTTAAAATTACACTTCAATTCTTTCTTTGTAATTCCGTTAAAGTGAAAAAAGTGCCGTTACAGATTTCAGAAACTGAAAAGCGAACAAATTCGCGAAATAGTTCTGAATATTTCCATCCACACTCTCACATTCCGTCCAATTTATTGTTAACACATTGCTGAAGAAATTGATCACTTCAAATCGATTTGGATGCCAATAGAATCACTGACCTATATTTGTGCAACCCACTCGAAACAAACACGCCTTACATCTGCGTGTAAGTATGTATGCCTATACATTTTCTGCTATAATCTGACAACAATTTGAAACCAAAACTAGCTCAAATGCTTACAATCATCAATTAATTATATAATTGCTACTTCTGCACAAGTTTGCGCAGATTGAAGAGAAACAAATAGATTCTTAGAATTCAGGTGGCAAGTGTAACACGAGAATCAATCAACGATCAGAGAATCGATTATCTTTGTGGCAAATTGCTTGCTCTGGCTCGTAGTTACGCATAGCAGTTGTTGCAGGAACTCACACATTTGCGATTGCCGCAAATATATGGGTCGACAATAACGCCCACATGGCAGCACAGCAGCGTGCGAAGGCATACGAGTACAATGTCTCTGAATAGGAATGTAGGTATGTATGTATGCCTGTATGCACGTAATGAACTGGTTTGCTTCTTTCAGTCAGTAGGCGCAAATTGTAAATCGGTTTATAAGAGAGTCAAAAGACCGCAAATAATTGTAGTTTATCGCGACTGGTTAACAAATACGCACATGCGCCTATATGTAATCAATGATGTGAAATGGTACATCGCTGCGTATGAGTAATGTGAGACACTTCTTCGGTTTGCGCTTTAATTTCATATTTGGGACAAACGATTGAAGATATGCACATGAATGACTATATATACATGCGCAATGCGGGTATGTAAGTATGTGAAAAACATTCTGAAATTATGATGTGGACTGCTATTGAACAACTCTGTTCTCAATGACAACGCGACGTCGTAGTCGAGTGGGCTTGTGTGTGACTACCATTCGACTGGTCTCAGCATAAGGTAACCACTGTTAATTTACTATTCAAAGTTACACTGTTTTTCACTAGTTTTCTTTCTTCAGTTGCCAACCGGACGTTTTGAGGTTGCATAAACTATATGAACTATTTTTAGCAACTCACTATTTTGAGAGTAATTTCTTGAGAAATGGAAAAAGTCGTTCATTGTACCTTATGAGTGGATAGGTAAGTATGTTAGATGGCAAGAGTACCACAGTTACACTACAAGTCGCACTAGAGTGCCGTTTTGATACTATAATGTAGACCCCTACCAGCGAAATCCATCTAGTGCTGTTGATGTAGTGGAGTAGAGAAAAGGGATCTGGGCTAGAGAACTATCCCAGACTATACCTTAAAGACACACCAAGGAACCTCAAGCATTTAGCGCCAAACCCGGACATTTGTAAGGAAAGTGTTCAACAGTCACTTCCTCTGCTGGATCCTTAGAACCTCTGAAATGGGAGTTGCACGGAAGTTAAAGCTTCTCCGCATGAATTCCGATCACCCAGTGATCGGTGAACATCGTTATGAGTTTGGAAACCGAATGGCGGGGATCCTCAGCACTTTAAGCGTGCTGTTTGTGCAGTTTCCCTTTAACAACGGGGATGCCGATGTCCTAGACAACAGAAACCGGTTCTGTCAACCCCTTCATGGCAACTTCATTTCCCTTATGCCCTGGCCGAGGCGTTTAATCTCCTCCATATAGGAGTTGACCAGAAGAGAGCCACAACATGGTGATGACAGGGTCTTCATCGCAGCTTGACAACCGGTAAAGTATTTATGTCTTCCTCCCAGCAGCGATTCCTAAACACTTTGCAGGATCGCGAAGACCTCTGCTCGAAAAACACATTTAGTTTTCGACAGTTTAAAGGAAATTGATAAATTGGCTGATTTAGAGAAAACCCAAACTCCCACATCCGATTCCATCTTGGTGAAAACAGAGGTACCAGTTTCGGTGCAGATATTCCCCTCGTTCCGATTCAACCTGTTTGGAAAGATAGCCCAAGCAGAACCCTCAAAACCCAGTATGCGGTTGAAGATATCTGAACGAAGTATACAGCGAAGGAAGGGGAAATTTGCGTCAAAGTGCTACCATGTCCTACAGGAGATTACCTCCTGAGGCCAACCTGCTTGAAGCTAAAAGCGCTCTGAGCGGCAATGAATTGAGCTTAAAGATCAACGGGAAGTAAGTTCAGAATGATATTAAGTGCGGTAAAATTGCATAATATTAAATATAATTTTACAACAACATTTAGGCGCCTAATATACTGGTAACAATATAACCGCTAACAAACTGGTTTGAATTGGACTAGTTACAAACTAGACACTTTTTCACTACTTCAAGTCTTCTATGCAAGGTACGAATATTAGGATGGCCCGCGAAATCATACGTTATTAGCTGTTTAAAAAAATTATTTTTACTATATTTTATAAGGACACTTTTATTAATTTTGGGGGAATTTCAGGGTTCCTATAAAAAATTGTTGAAAGGTGTTTTTTTTAAGACAGAGTATAATTTTTTGAATATTTTTAAAATAAACTTAAAGGAAGAAATTACATACATCGATCTGTAAAAATCTTTTTCTCAAATTTTCCGAAAAGTGTATTTTTTCTATACGAATTCACTGATAATTTTCATTTTCAAACGTTAAATATTAAATAAAAAAAAACAAAAAATTAATTTTTTAGTCAAAGAATAAGTTTAGCGGGTAGCATTAAATAAAAAATTTTTTTTTTTTGGACCACCCTAGTACATACTCGTATGCTTCAATGCACTTGTTGCAGACACAAAATGACCTTAACAAGCGCTACTTAGGCGCATTAATTAATGACAGCTGCATTATTTCTGTTGCATTTTGCTCTTGTACTAAGAGCTTCATTTCAGGGACAGCCTAACGGAGCGACTGAGTTGCACACGACAGCATTGTCGCTGCGGCAAACTTCTAATGCATCAGTGTGACTTTGCGTAATCGTCACATTGACATTGGCATTTCAGGCGGGCGATTAAGCATCGCGACTGCGTCCATTGCCAACGACCAAAAAACTTAAAACACAAAAGCAAAAAGCACAAAAAAGCGACAACAACAACTATTGCACTTTGCGGCGCTTAAGCAGCGAAGCGATCCATCAATCGGAAACGACAATAGGCGATGATAATTTGAGCTGATGAACTAGTGGACTGATGAGCAGCTCGCCGAAGAAGCTGAAGGACTTCTATTCTTTGCTCTGTCGAGCCGCAGTTGAGTTTCTTGCATTCACAGCCGCGGTAAATGTATTTGTGTGTGTGTGTGTGTGCAGTTGCTAATTTGCTCATGTCGTTCGCGTCAGTGGCCAATTAGTTTTTCGCTCCCGCACGCCACATTTGACGTTTGGCAATTTGAGAAATGCGCGCGTGCAACTGCAACAGATCGAAGGCGGTGCCGATCAAACGAATGTGGCTGACTAAAGCTTTTATCGTCAGTATATGCATGTATGAGTGTATGTATGTATGTTGATGTGTGGGTAACTAAGCTGCTCTAAGTTAGCTAAGATGTTTTACGAGCTGTGTTGGGAATTTAATGCATTTTTTGTTTGTTGTTGTTTGTTTTTATATGCCATCCAATTGCAAACGAATGGTCTAACAAGTGACGTCTGATTCAACTGATGACGGCATACCTATTTATCCCAATGAAAAATTGAATACCGAGAAAGATGAAACGTTAACGCGTTTGTAATGAATGCAGTTAGTAAGTTAAATAAGTCAATGTACGTAAGTATGTAAGTTGATGGTGTAATTTTTTTAAATGTTGGGTAGTTCGTTCAAAAATGAAGAATCGCAACAAATCGAATATTTTGACTGCCCAACTTGCAGTGAAATGATAAATTTGCACGCCCACAGAGCGGCATATTCTTCAAAATAACTGCCCTAAAGTTGAACGTGAGTGCTATGCGATTTTTTTGGCGCAAAATCTAAAACGTATGCCAAGTCAAAACCTAAAACGGTACCTCTAAAAACAAAAAAACAATTTACCGAAATATGAATAATATGTGTTGTGTTTCCAGGGCTATTGCATTATATGGATAAAACAAAATTGCAAAAGCCCCACACATTGACAAGTTTTGACTATTTATTTATTTACTATATGGCACGCGCATCTTCGCATGCGTATTAAATTAAAATTAATTTTATTGTACTGAATTAAACCTTTCAACCATTGGCAATCAACTCCAAAAATATTTTCAAAAATAAGTTTTCCTAAATTTCGTTCATTTCACATGCATACCGTATTATTTAAAAGATTTATTACAAATTATTTAACCTAGTGAATTTAATATTTAAAACAGGGGGCAACACTATTCAAAAATATGTTTTAAATTAGGTGTTTTTAAGCACTTCCTCTTGTGTTATACTTTATTTATTATTTGTTATTTATAATTGAGTAAAATTTTTCAAATATGTGGCAACTCTATTCAAAAATATATTCTAAATTAGGTGTTTTTAAGCACTTCCCCTTGAGTTATACTTCATTTATTATTTGTTATATATAATTGAATTAAAATTTTCAAATATGTGGCATCTCTATTCAAAAATATATTCTAATTAAGTGTTTTTAAGCTCTTCCCCTTGTGTTATACTTCACTTATTTTATTATTTATGTTTGAATTAAATTTTTCAAATATGTGTCAACTCTATTCAAAAATATATTCTAATTAAGTGTTTTTAAGCTCTTCCCCTTGTGTTATACTTCATTTATTTTATTATTTATGTTTGAATTAAATTTTTCAAATATGTGGCAACTCTATTCAAAAATATATTCTAAATTAGGTGTTTTTAAGCACTTCCCCTTGAGTTATACTTCATTTATTATTTGTTATATATAATTGAATTAAAATTTTCAAATATGTGGCATCTCTATTCAAAAATATATTCTAATTAAGTGTTTTTAAGCTCTTCCCCTTGTGTTATACTTCATTTATTTTATTATTTATGTTTGAATTAAATTTTTCAAATATGTGGCAAGTCTATTAAAAAATATTTTCTAAATTAGGTGCTTTTAAGCTCTTCCCCTTGTGTTATACTTTATTTATTTTATTATATAATATATAATTGAATTAAATGTTTCAAATATGTGGCAACTCTATTCAAAAATATATTCTAATTAAGTGTTTTTAAGCTCTTCCCCTTGTGCTATACTTCAATTATTTTATTATTTATGTTTCAATTTAATTTTTCAAATATGTGGCAACTCTTTTCAAAAATATATTCCAAAGTGGGTACTTGTAAGCTCTTTTCTTTGAAGTGTATTTCGTTTATTTTATTATTTGTACTTTAATTAAATTTTCCAAACAGGTGGCAACCATTTTCAAAGAATATATTCTAATGTTAGGGGTTTTAAAGCTTTTTCTTTGTTATATATCATTTATTTTATTTTTTTATCTTTGGACTTAAATTTGCAAACGGGTGGCCAATTTGAAATATATTCGAAGCTAAGCTCTTTCAAAATCGCTTTTTGGAGACTTCGAAGCGCTGGCCGGCATAGACGTAAACAACCTTATAAGGTTTTTCAATCGCACAGACTGGATATAATCGTGAAGGAATAACCGTATAACTTGTTGGTAGCGAGGTTGCGGCAACATAATGGTGCGGAAGCTCTAATTGGATTCTTGGTGAATAACCACTTCAACTAACCAATCTCTTTCAAAGGTTTTATTCATTTCAAACTTATATTGTAATATTTGATTCAACTTATTAATTTCATTCAAATTTTTAACAGGTGGCAACTCTCTTAAGGCCATTTGTTTCAACCCAGCTCATAAACTATCTCTGCATAAACTTTCATGCCTATCCGTATGGTCGTTTCTGCGTGATTGATTCGCAAGCATCAAGACTCTCAAACCCACAAAAATACAAACTTTCACATTTACTCAACTTACATTCACTCTATCGGAAGATTTATTTTTGCAAATAGCGTCAAACATCAAGTGAGAATCACAACCAATCATATTTGACTTTTCCGCACTGTACAGCTTTTCCATTACTCAAAATTCTAATATTTTTAGATAAGTAAAAGAAGTTATTTAAAACTAAAATTTGTTCCTTTTCTGTGCCATCTTGAATTAGTAGGATTTGTTAACTTCCGTATTTTTTTATAAAAATATACTTCATTCTATAACAAATTCCATTTCAATTAAGTTTCAAACTTTGTATAAGATTTTTAAGAATTTGTGATAAGAAGTCGTCAAATTGTTTGGCGCAAATCAGGCACTGCTCTTGAGCTAAAAAATTTTGTTGATACAATCAAACACGGCGGTGGTGGCATTATGATGTAGGAATGCATGATGGCAAGTGGTGGGGGTCAGTTAGAATTGATTAAATTAACAATGAATAAATGGAGGTTCTTAACACTTTAAAAACGAATTTGAAACAAAGTGCCGAAAAACTTGACGTATCAAGAACATTAACACACAGCCGAGATCATTAAGCTTTGGCTCTTGTTCAGCGCTTCAAAACAGCTCAAAATATCCCCCAGGCACCCGATCTCAATCCAATTGAGAGATTACAACTGAGAAAACAGACAAGAGTGATTGAGTGAAGTCCTAAAACATCGTGGCTGTCCAACGTAATAGTGTGATTGCACTACATAGGTATATTTGACTGAATCACAACCACTTATTGTTCGTGAGTTCGAGCACCTTAAAGTAAATAGATTTTTTTGTTTATCGCACCGTTACTCGTTATAATGATACTAGTAGCATCACGAAACGTCATAGAGTTGGCCATCAAAAGACTGCAACGTCACGTGAAATGGTTCAAAAGGTGAAGAAGCGACTTTAGCGAAATCTCCGACGAAGTGCCAATCAAATGGCGAAAGAACTGACAATATCTGACCTTAGCGTCCACCTCATGCTGAAAAATGATCCCAAAGTCAAGCCTTACAAGATCCAAAAGGCGCACCACCTCACACCAAAGCAGAAACAAGTCAGACTTGAGACCAATTTCCGAATATTGTGTTTTTTGACGAGAAATTTTTTCACATTGGGCAATTCGTAAACTCCCAAAACAATAGGGTTTATTTGACCGACCGTTCATACCAGAATCTGAGTCATCGATTGGCCAGCAGCAGGCAGCACCCGCAAACAGGTAATGGCTTGGGCTGCTGTAACCGCAGATGGCCGCTCTCCAATCGTTTTCATCGAGTCTGGCGTCAAGGTATATGAGAAATATTATCAGGAAAGTCTTCCGGAGGTTGCTTTGAAGCCGTGGGCAAATAATCATTTCGGTGGCAGACCGTGAACGTCTCAACAGGACTCGGCATCAACTCACAAAGCTCGAGTGAACCAAGAAAGGCTAAGAACAACGTTTCGAATTTCATAACGTCAACACAATGGCTCTCAAATTCACCCGACGCGAATTCGATGGATTATTTTCTTTGGGCCATTTTGGAGACCAGGGTCCGAACTAAAAGATTCACCAGTCTCGAGGCGCTAAAAAAGGTCGTTGTCTGCGACTGGGCCAAAATACCTTCAAGTCACATTCGGGCAACTTGCGATTCGTTTCTGGACCATCTGAAGCGCATATTCAAGAGAAAAGGTGGTCATATCGAGCAAAAGTAAATTGATTCTTAATTTTGTATTATTTTCACACACTTTTTACTTAGAATTGAATACAAGTGATTTTCCAAACTAAATTTATGGCCTTTTTAATTCGTTACACTTCTAAAATATCTGTTTATCTAGAAATTTATAAAAAAAATAAATAATTGGCGCGTACACTTCTGTTAGGTGTTTGGCCGAGCTCCTCCTCCTATTTGTGGTGTGCGTCTTGATGTTGTTCCACAAATGGAGGGGCCTACAGTTTCAAGCCGACTCCGAACGGCAGATATTTTTATGAGGAGCTTTTTCATGGCAGAAATACACTCGGAGGTTTGCCATTGCCTGCCGAGGGGCGACCGCTATTAGAAAAATGTTTTTATTAATTTTGCTTTCACCGAGATTCGAACCAACGATCTCTCTGTGAATTCCGAATAGATTCCGATTTTAATCAAATTTAAAATATTTGTAAGGTGTACGCAGACTTTATGGGCTATACATTGAGAGATAAACGATTTTTTCCTATTAACTTTGTTAGCAAAAGTTTGCATTTCTGTGCTTTCGAGTACTTTTTCTTTAGAGAAATAAAAAGTACTTTTTCCAAGTGGAAGTAGTAAAAAATAGTTTTGCACGGATTTATTAAGTAGTTCAAGATGGCCGGCAAAGAATGTAATTTAGACATCTGACATCATTTTTAATCATTGTTTCATGGATCGGCGTAATACTCTGAAAACTAAATTGCTTTCCTTGTTCTCCAATTTGAGGAAAAAAAAAATCAAAAGCTCTAAAAAATGTGTTCATCACTTCCACTTTTGTTCGAATTTCAGCCGTGCCAAAGTCGAAAGTGGAATTAGCTGAGTATTCAAATAGCTAATGCGAACAGCCAAGTAACTGAATTTAATTGCACGAGCGGTAAATCGTCATCCAACCAAGCCGCTTGGCCCAATCGGGCCAGCAGCTGGCCAGTCAGCCCACCACACCAGCCCGCCAGCTAAGCAAGTTAGCTAGTCGCAAGTGCGAACAAACGCACTAAAAGTGCGTATAGCAGCCACTGGATTTGAGTGTTTAAATGTATTTAAATGTGTGCATGTGCATGAGTGTGTGTGTGTATGTGTGCGAATAAACATTGGCCTTGGCCTTGGCAGCGGTTGTTGGCCAAACAAAAGCTTGGCCGGTGCGCAAACTTTAACGCAACGCAAAATTCAAAAAGCAACTGAAAGCAAAAATTAAGCAAATGAAAAGCTAAGAAGAAATACACAATATTGTACCGCCATACACACACACACACACACACACACACATAGATACGTAAATGAAATAGCAGGCGTTCAAAATTGTGTTAGCCATGATTGCTAAGCGGTTAAAATTATAGGAACAATGGCAAGTAAATATGAGTAAGTCGGCGTTTGCTTTTTCAAATGTACTCGTATTTATGTATGCAAAAATGTATATAACCTGCGTATGAAATGTGAGTTAGCAACTGGCGTCGCCACAAAAAAAAAAAAAAAAAATAGTTCTAAATAACCGCCCAATTGCCGCCTTGTGCGTGAATATGCGAATTTGATTAGTAATTACTTGCCATTACTTTTCATTAGACGTACTCGTGTATGAGTTGTTTAATCTTGCGAAATCACTTTGCTTCTCATATACAAATTTTTTTAATATTTCTTTCAAACCCACTTTGCTTGACGCTTACTTTTGTTTATAAACACAGTTAAATGCGGGTCTGCGGGGTTAAATATTATAAATTATTGCTCGATGAAAGGTTTACAAAACACAAGGTGGCGCAAAAAGTATGAACAAATTTTCTTTTAAAGTAGTTCCAAAGTCCATTGCACAGTTAGTAGCAGTACAGCCACTGATTTCACGTTTTTCTGCTTCTTTGGTTCTCAGTTATTAAATTGTTTACTCTAATCTCTAAAGTTTTGTTTATGGACTTTGAGATTCTATTGTTCCCACAATTTTCCATGCGGAGCTCTTCACCATAAGGGAATCAGTGGAAATCATATCCAGAAGAGTGTTCGAGAAAGTAAAAATTAAAATACTTTCAGACAGCCAATCGGTTCTCAAAGCTTTGAATAGCTTCACATTCAAGCCAAAAGTCTAAATAGAGTGCAACAATGCACTTAACAAACTGGCCACTCATAATCAGGTCTCACTGGAAACGAGAAGGCAGACTTTTATGCTAAAGAAGGGGCAGAAGGGCTATTTATTGGACCAACCCCATTTTTCGGCTTTAACAAAAATAATATAAAATAGGAAACCAAAAAATGGATCCAAACTAAAATCAGGGAACACTGGAACGGCACAAGCGGCCTTAATAACTCCAAAAAGTTTTTGAACTTCAATGTCAACACAGCAAAATATGCTCTAACCCTAGATAGATTACTCTGTGGAGCACTTACAGTTCACTTTGCCTGTTATAAACACTTTAACACAATAGGGTTATCTGGTACAAGATCATACAGGTTCTGCTGTGATGAAGAAGAGTCTATGGAACACTTAATCACCAACTGTGAGGCATTAGGCCATAGGAGACACAGAATCCTGGGCTCGTACCTACTATAGGAGGAAGACCTACAATTCCTCCCTCCTTAGGAGCTGCTTCGATTCCTCGGTATACTTAATAATTATAATTAAGTAATTTGCGGCGCACAATAGATTAATCTGGTCGCAGTGCATAAAGGCCTTAGCTTAACCCGTACAACCATTACTATTACCATTGATTTTGCTTTAGGAGGTAGTTGGGTGAAATGGTCGAAGTACCACTCTGGCACTTCCCAAGTAGCACTGAACCAGCGGTCAGTGTTTTGTTCCACCAGTGAAAAGAATCTTTCTTGCTGAAAGATGCAGGAGAAGCCACTTTAAAGGCTGTCTGTTAGAACCGCCTGCATGTCTAGTTGATCGATAGGTGAGATGGAAAATGTACGTCTGTTCATCCTCTTGCTGAAAACCCTATTGAACGGAGACCAGTTGGTTCTTTTAGCGATCCTGTGGAGAGATATGGTTTCCTGTGTTTTTGCTCTACTGCCCTGGGTAGTTCTAAAAAACACTTAAAAAATAGGATTTTCTTCCTCATCTCCTAGGCTGTCGCCAAGCGGGTTTTTGCAAATTAGTAGGCCGAAAAAAGCGAATTTTCCAGAATTTTTTCTGAGAAAACTTTTAAATTTATTGATCTAAAAATTTTACACATATTTTTTAACTGTGTTTTAAGACTTTGTATTAGTAAAAATATTTATTTAGAAAGGAGCTACATCTGATCTCCAGGAGCTCCTCTCAAAAAAGACGTTTTGCGGTGACCACTATATCTCTGAACTGGATCGTCTGAAATTAAAAAACCAAACGGATTTCGTTAAAGTTATGTTAAATCTAGTAGTGTTGAAAGGAATAAGCAAAATAGGTTTTTTGGGCAATATGGCGCTTATCGGTGAGAAAAATCTTCGTTTAATTACTAGAAAATATATTTAAGAAGCTCGTGTTAAAATTTGATACTAATCGGCTTAGCCGTTTTCGTGTAATGTTGATCACCATTTTGAGAAAAACGCGTTTACAGTTTGAAAAGCACTTTACAAGCACTCTGAGACGTCTTGCGTGTAACTTCGAAAATATTCGCCGAAACGATATTAAAGTTTCTGTGTGTATTATTAAATATAATATATGTATATTAAGAAGACAAAATTAAAAAAAATAGATATTTTGAAAATTCTAACTGTATATGATCTCTTAAGGCATTTTGCATTACCTTCAGTAAGATTTTCGGAATAAGTTGGAGTTCTTTATAGCATGGTTGGTTTGCGACTTTGTTTACGCCCACGCCTTTAAGTAACGCCATAGAAAGTATGCTCGAGCCGTTATATCGGGCGCTCTCGCTGCCAACGAAAAATGCCACAAATCTAGTAAGCAACAACTGGCTAAAGTGTTCGCCAAAATCTCCATAGAGTCACGCGCTATGCAGTCAGTGGCAGCTTCTTGCTAGAAGCACATATCTCCACGATTCTTAGTCATCCACTTTCGATACCAAGAACTCGTCCAAAATAATCTTTCGTTGGCGGATGGAGTGGCAGGACAGGGGTTTTCGTGAGATGACATGGTGTTTCGCTTATCCAAAACAGATTATTTTATTTATTCCCATCTCTAGAAAGGTAGAAGTCTATCTCATCGCTCATCATCAAAAACATCAGGAATTTCTCTAAAGACGAAATTAAACGACGTAAAAGGGTGTTATTCAAAATATACTTAGTGTCACATTAGTTTGGCGATCGGCTGGCACCAGCTGTTGAACCATCTGCATAATATGTGAAAAAACCTGTCCAAGCTCTTGGAAAACTATCAACTGAGTTGCGCCTTTTTGGGCCCATGTTGATGGTTTTCTACTCGTCTCTTACTCCCATAGCGTGGATGTTCTCAGGTGACCAACTTTTTTAAGGCCGTATAGGTGGTTTCTGATCTCAGTCTGCTCAAGTTTAGCCATCACACGTAGAATTCGTTTGATTGTTTTTGTGCCACACTCTTGGCATATTTTTTTGAAATTTACATACATTAAGTGAACTACTACTACTGAATAACTACTGACTAGTTATTCCAGGCTCCCTATAATCTACGCGCTAGTTTTTAAGGGTGTGGAGATTCCTTTGAGGGAGAACGCAAGTATTTAGGACTCATACTAGATAGGAAACTCACGTGGAAACATAATATTCAGAAGCCGACCTTAATACATGGGATACCTGCATGCTGAGCATTTGCGTAAAAGGCGAGTTACGCTAAAATCATGAGTAAGGTCCAAATAACACCTTCTTCATGCATCTTTGGTACTTTAAGGACTATCCGGAACAAAACGCTGGAAGTTCTATTCAACTTGACTGCACTAAATCTTGTAGGGGCTTAGACTCAAAAGTATGGCGCTATGGAAAGACCATCGGCTTGGCCACACCTGTATTTTGCTTTCTCTGAATATTAACATACAAGAAATGGACTACTCTATTCATAGACTAACCTTCGACAGACTCTTCAGGACGAACATATCGTCAAGAAGAGAGTGGCAGACATCAAGGCCATGGAGAAGCGAGGAATTAAATTTTTTAAAAACACATGGTTCCAAGCTAGACGATAAGGTTCGCTATGGGGACTTTTCGAAGGAATTAGGACTAGTTCGACTATCAGACTACTGCAGCGTTTATCAAGAGCGTTTGCCATTATCCAAGAGGCAAATAGGTCGTGGAGAGAAAAAATATACATAGCAGCTAAGCTAACGGAAACCCTGCTCCTCATAAGAGCTACAAATTGGTTTCCCGAAGAAAAATAAATGAGGTTTCCGTGTCGCAACGTTGCATCACAAAGGATCTGTAACGTCTAAGTGAGTTGGTAGTATAGGTCGACTGCCACCATAACCTAACCTAACCTATTCCAGTGAAATATTGAAAACAAATTATTGTAATAAACGCCAAATGAAAAAGTTTTAGAGTATACGGTCCGGCGATCCACTGCAGACTATCCCTATAAACACTTTCTCCAGGCAGAGCCGCCTCCTAAACACATCAGCAGTCGCCTCTATAAGCTTAAAGTGGAGGCTCGGTGAGATGCAGGTCAACGACTGGAACCAAAAGTACTATCAACGGGGTATAAACGACATTCCTCAAAAGCCAGTTATTAACTTCCAGCATTCTTGCCCATGAATGCCGTTAACGGGGACTATCCTGAATGGATATCTCAAATTTGCCTCGATAAACCTGAGTCGATATTGAAACAGTATAGTTGCTTACTTATCCAGAAAATACCTCAAACTGCCCAACATATATGAGCAGAATCCTCACGCGATATTTTAGAACTCTCACCATCTCACAATCATTCAAAAACAACTCCTCTAATACCTTTTCCATTATTGTCGAATCTCGCTGTAGCCGCACATTTTTTGGACCTATCGTTAGATAAATTCCAAGACAATTTTCGGCAGACTAACTAGGCAGGGTTTAGTAAGACTGTTGGAAAAACAAAAACAACCGTTTTTTTTTTAATTTTAAAGAATTTTTTCTTTTATGTGAGCTTTCAAGAGGACATTTTACAAATAATCAACCCTGCAATGGCGAATTTACAGCGAAAAATTATCTATAAAACCATTTCAAGGAGCAACAGGCCCCAGATCTGACTCAAACTGTGGTGTTATACTTAGCAAAGAGAAAGTTTACAAGCGAAGTCCTTGAATTTTAAATTATTTCAAACATTTTATCGATTCCCGCATCAAACCTGCAGGCAATGATAAGAAATGTAATGTTAAGCCGCTTATGTGACGTTGAGGTGGATACCGTTTAAATTTTATGATTTTAAAAATCATTAAAAAACAAAAAAAAAAACTATTTAATTATCTATTCAACGAAATTAAAAGAAGTCTTAAAAAATACAACGAAAAGTTGTTTGAGTTTTTTCATGCAGCAAAATTTCATTAGCCACCCTGTATAGAAGTATGTATGCATATGCGCATATGTATACGCACAACTTCTTAACTACTGCGCGTGCGTAACTTTTCAAATTTGTTTAGCAAGGCTTAGACTTACTTACAAGCAGCCCAACTCGGTTAGCACCTTGACTTAACATGCGCGGGTCAACTAAATGTTCGCTAAGCGGATATTCACACGTGAATGGGTTAATTAAAATGTAGTAACGGATGTGGTAGTTTTTATGTTATTACTTATTTACATACAAATATTTTTTTTGTAAAAAATCAGAAATTTTTTAATAAACTTAGCAACTGCTGAAAGAATAATGACTCCCATTGACTCTGTGGATATCCAATATGGGTAGAGTGAGGACGTTTACGGATTGAATGCAAAATGTTTTAATGTTTTAAATGTCAATGATAATATAATTATGAAATAATTTGAAGCCCACATTGCTTAAAATAGTACAGGGTATTAAAGTAGTCGGTTGATTTAAATATAAGTGGGTAAATGAAGTGATTAGTGTAGAACTTTAATAAATTGAAAAAATTCCAAATACCATAGGTAGATGTCTATGAAATGAGACTTTTTTTTCAATTTCAAACATTTATTAACAAAAAATGGTTACATATTTACTCTTCAAAATAATAGCCTTCGCTGACGACACATTTTTCCCATCTCTCAGGCAATTTGTGGATGCCGCGCTAAAAAAATTGGCCGTCTTTGGCCGCAAACCAATCATCGAGCCAATTTTTGGCTTCTTCGTGAGAATTGAAGCGCTGCTCGCAAAGTGCGTGGCCCATTGATGCAAACAAATGACAATCGGAAGGTGCCAAGTCTAGTGAGTAAGCCGCATGCACCAGCGGTTCTCAATCGCACGTCTCCACCAATTCCCGAGTCGCTCTTGTTCGATGTGGCGGTGCATTGTCATCAAAAAAAAATACTTTGTGACGCCGATCGGCATATTCTGGGCGTTTTCGGTGAATAGCGCTGTTCAAATCGGCCCATTGCCGTTGGTAGCATGCACCGTCAATTGTTTCACCTGGTTTTAATAGATCGTACCAAATCATATCACGTTGATCCCAGAAAACCCACAGCATGGTTTGGCCGTTGTTTTTGGCTTGTAGGCGGGCCGGCCATACGATCGTTTACGCTTGAGATTGGAGAAATACACCAATTTTTTATCACTCGTAACGATTTGATGCAAAAAAAGACTTCCTTTTGAACCGGGAGAGCAGCATTTCACAAGTGGTTTTTCGGTTCTCTTGCTACCTTTCAGTCAGTTCATGCGGCACCCATCTTCCGACCTTTAAAATCATGCCCATGTCTTTCAAACGTTTGAAAATGGTTTTTTATGTCACTCCCAACTGCTCTGCCATCATTTCTTGCATTTGACCATCATCTTCATCCAACAATGCTTGCAATTCGGCGTCTTCAAACTTATTCGGTGGCCGGCCACGGTCCTCGTTCTCCACGCTAAAATCACCACTTCGGAATTTTTCAAACCATCTGAAGCACTGTGCTCTACTTAGAGCATGCCCACCATAAGTTTCTATAAGCATTTGATGAGCTTGAGAAGCGTTTTTCTTCAATTGATAACAGAAAATCAACGATGTCCGCAAATCATAGTTTGAAGGCACGAAATGCGACATTTTTTAGAGCGACAAAAATGCATTGTTGTATGAAAAGTAACAAACAATGAACTGAATATTGTTGACAAATGAGAAAAACAAGACATTTGGGAAGGTTTAAAAATACTCCTAGCGACATATATGGTATTTTTTTATAAAATACATTTTTATAAGAAAATGCAAAAAAACTCACCTGTTCATATAAAAATTTGGCGCCCTGCACACCTTAGTACATAAAAAATGTAAAGTAATCTGATAATTAGTTTAATGTTTTTAAAGATTTTTTTCTCGATTTTTTTCTCGATTTTTAGCACATTTTTTTAGCAAACTTGAAACTTTATTTGAAATTGTTTTTCTCCTGATTACTCCTTTGAGGTGTGTAAGGACTCTACGAGGATTTTCCCACATAAGCGGTAAGGTGATATTGTCTTAGCATTGCCCCAGCTTGTGTTGAAGGAAGATGAGTCATATCGGATGGATCTTTTCCAGATATTCTTTGGCCGGTCGCGGCTTCTGTTTACCTGAGGAATCTAGAGCCATTCTTGTGATGCTGTGGAGTGGTTTTCAAGGAGCGCGGTATATTCAACTCTATTTCCTGCGTGTTAGCTGGCGCATATAAATCCTTCGTCACAGTATTTCCTTCCAAAGAGGAATGGGATAACGGGCTCATTGTTAAGATAAATGACTTAAACATCTACACAGATGGCTCAAAACTGGATAACAAAGTAGGTGGAGGGGTCTATTCCGACAAACTCGGAGTATGCCAATCATTTCGCTTACCTGATCATTGCAGTGTATTTCAGGCGGAAGTCACTGCCATAAAAGAGGGGCTTAAAGAAATAAAAACGAGAGTATTATCCACAAATGAAGTCTTCATTTACTCGGACAGTCAAGCAGCGATAAAAGCGCTGGAATCAAAAACGCACTCGTCAAAAACAGTTCTAGAATGTTTTAAACTACTAGATGACGTATCTAAGTGCTACAAGGTGCACCTTATCTGGGTACCAGGCCACAGGGACATTCCAGGAAATTGTAAGGCGGATGAACTTGCAAGAGCCGGTACAACGCTCGATCTCGAACCGGATAAGGCGCTGATACCCATGCCTATAGCCACTTGTAAATTACTTATAGACAGGGAAACCATCAAAAAGGTAAATACAATCTGGCAAAACCTCACAACATGCGAACTAAGCAGACAGACATGGCGAACTGGAACAGCGGTCGATCGAAGATCTTGCTAAGATTCAACAGGGAATCTATAAGAAAAATGATAGGTGTATTAACAGGTCATTGTTTAATAGGCAGCCACGCTAGAAGGTTAGGACTACCTTACTTCGATTTCTGTCGAAGCTGTCTAAATACAGAAGAAGAGGAAACAGTCAGACACCTTTTATGTGAGTGTGAAAGCCTAGCTAGGAGAAGGCTGCGCACCCTCGATACAGCATTTCTAACCGATGTAGCGGATATAGCCCATCTAAAACTAACGAAGCTCTGCTCGTTTATTAAAGCAACCGGATGGTTTGAAAGGGAACACGTAGAGTAAGGATAAGCTCCAGTGGTATCACAATGGGCCTGCCGAAGGTCTAAGTGTGTCTTACGACAACCACCCTACCTACCTACCTACCTAGCTGGCGTAAGATGACCTTCTCGTTCGTTTATCTTCAGAGTTCTACGTTATTTATTAAGTTGGGTCAGAAAATTCTCGATATTAGCTTCAAGCATTTTTTAGCGTAGCGTTGAAGTGTCTGCGTAATCGTTTTCGAAGCGTGCAAAGTTTCACTTTCATATAGCAGCTTGGTGTTTCTGGAAGTGTGCGAGTTTGCCCAAATATTCCAAAAGCGCTCGGATGCAGCCCTTGTCTTGCTCAATCTGTTGTTGACGTTTTCTTTTACTCCGCCTTCCGCTGCTATAGTGCAGTACATTTAGCAGAAGCTATCATTGAACTCCATTTTGCTTTCTTTGCCATCCATCATTATGTGGTTATTGTTGGTAGGAGTGAATCTCAAAGCCTTGGGTTTTGCAACGTTTAATTACAGCCCAACTTTACGTGGCAACATTACTAGTTCGTCCATCTCTGCTGGTTCAACATCGAATAAAATGTTATTTTATATTGGTGTTATTAGTGGATGTGCTACATAAGTCTTTATGATAAAAAAATGCCGAGGTACCGGTATGATGATAAAGCGGACAAGAAATATATATGTATATACACGTGTGTCAGTGATTTGAGAGTTTGCGTCGGAATTTTGTTTTAGGTGGGAACAAATTTTTAACTTCTGGCAAATTGAATTAGTCTGAGATTGAAAAATGTCGAAGGAAATATAGAAAAAAACTTGACAACCCTTTATAATTGGCGCTCACACCATTTGCTTGTGTACTTGGCCAAACTGCTCCTCCTATTACTGGTATGCGCCTTGATATCTTTCCATAAACGAAGGCACCTACCGTTGTTTTTAGTTTCTAGCGGACTTGATCATTTCCTCTACATAACGAATGGTCAACATTTTGTTTTTAATGTAAAAAAAAAAGTATTTTCTTCTAACCAACTCGTTTATTGAGCCTCTCTCATGCAGCTACGGTGGCCACTATAGTTAGTAGTTTCAAAATTCCGTACAAAATTAAAAACTACTTAATTGTTTGGGCGAAACTTTTTTATTTTTCAACATAGTCTTCTTTTAGGTTTATATGTACACTTAATTTAACGCTGTTCTTATTTGTTTACCATTTCAGCTAATAGGATTTGTCAAAGTCTGAGAGTAGCCATTCATTTCTGCAATCACCTCTTCATTTGAATAAACTCATTTTCCGACCAGTCGTTTCTTAAAATTGGGGAATGAATAGCAGTTTGAATGCACGGAGGGGGCCTAGTCTGGAAAATAAGGAGGATCCGAAACACGTTGGAACTCTATTTCCACGAATTTTACGATCACAACTGCTGAGGCGCGAGCTATGGCGATGTTGTGAGGAAAAGAAAAATCAATCGTTTCAAAGGAATGCCAAACACACAGAAATATACCGATTTGGTTGAAACTTGGTGTGTTGTCTGCCAGGAGATGCTATTAACTAAACATAACCTCGAGGCGCGCCAGTAGTGCAATCTTTCTGACTTTGGACTGTATAGTTACTCTTACATTCCTAAAATTTTCGTATTTTTCCTGACGGTACAGTGGTCTAAGAACTTTGATTCTAAAAAAGGCGGGGAAGCTGAAAATCTGCAGTTTATTTCATTGAAAAAGTGCATAATTTTCAGTCAAAAGCGCTGGAAAAAAGTAGCATTAATTATTGTGAACATTACTTTTCTTTTTACTGTTTAAGGCCCATAGACAGTCTTATCTCATTTTGAGTTGGTTATTTATTTTCCTTAGCGTAATTGCATGCACACGAAGAAAATAAGAGATCGGACATTTCGATAAATTTTGTCAATATGAAAGTGCAATGAATGTAAATGGCCACTCATGAAAAGCATAATTGAAAATAATTTATATGTCACAGAATTTTTTGTTTAGCATGCATTTCGGAGGGGTAAAACTCGCACTAGAAAATTTTCAAAAGAACAAATAAAAAAAAGAAAATAAATAAATAAATAGATTAAAATAAAATAAAAAGAAAAAAAAGTATGCAACACCGTATTATCTAATAGCCAATCGATTAAGCAAGCGTTACGTATCGCTTCTACACTGCTAAATCCATTTCAACACTGCATTCGAATCCCATTTGCTATGCTTATTATGTTGCTAATTTGCACAGCTATTGATTACAGTTTCTCGGCGAAATCATTACTGCACACGCTCGCATGTGGATAAGCGTTGTGAATAAAATTTGCAAACAAAAATTTTTCCTCACAATTTATCATTCATCTCAGCAGTTCATTGACTGCGAATGATAAATTGTCGCGTGGCAGTTTTGCAAAGTGGCGGCAAAAAAGTAAAAAAATCTTGCATTTTCGGTTTTGTTTTTGCAATAGTTGCTAATTGTTTTCTTTGCTTCACCCGCGTGCAATTTGAAATAGAAATTTCTACGAAAGACTAATTTCATTAAATTATGATAAATGAATATTTTAGTAAGTTAGAAAATTGTTTTTTTTTTGGTTGGAATCGCTTCTGCTTCTTTAACTTTGCTACTGCAACTATCAATCAATTCCTATGCGTTTTTTAAATATTTAGCATTTTAGAGAAATAGTTTTAGAGCCTCGTGTGGTCATTTAATTTTGCATAATTTTATATGATTAGTTAAACTGCAGGTGAGTTGGGAACACTTACTTTTCGCTTTAAATTGGGGAGACTTTGCTAGGAATTGAGGAGACTTTGGGGAGGTAGGAAAATAATTTTCACTGCTGTGATTAGACATTTTGAACTAAATTGGCGTAAGCATGGAACGATGACTCAGTGTTTGGTGAAACTTAAGTGGTCACGGTGGTCTAGGTATTTAAATTTTTTAGGCTTTTCATTTAACTTCTTTTACTGTACAAAGATGAAAAAAAAAATTTAATTTTAATAATTTAAAAAATGGTGCCCTCCCGAAAAATTGGACTTGGACGGTGTTGTCCAGTTTGGTATTTGGCTTCTGTTTATCTGAAACATAAAAAAAGCAAAAAAATTATTAAGGGAGCAGCATCAAAAAAAGTATCAATTTTTGTTGGGTGATCCTAATGTGCCGTGTAAATCGCATTGGAAGAATGTTTGCAGATATCCATTGAATTTCCTTTTCAGCTACGAAACTTCGCTTCGGTTTTGGGTAGACTTCGGCCTAAAATGGCCGATCTTTACTTAAATATTGCTTAGCATTTTTTCTTAGTTGTATTTCTCATTAAGCCAAACGAAAGGAAAAATCTTCCCACGTCACTTTTGCATTAAATCGCACCGTGCCACCCGTTAAGCTCTTACATTGCCCACCCCTTAAGGGGACAGATACTTGTAAACGGCCATATTTTCCTTGATTTTCATTAAAATTATTTAAAATGAATACATTTTTTTCAAAATTAGAATACAGTTTATTTATACATTAAAATAATATACAATTTTTTTTTATTATTTTAATCATTTAAAATGACAGATGTACACTCAATTCTGCCAGGAAGATCGCAGGGCATTGTAGCATCGGCGTTAGTGACCTGAATACAAGAAACCAAAATTTTCTTTGTTTATTAATGTCATAATTTCTATATGAATTCACATTAAATGAAAAAAAAATTCTCCGAATAAAATGCTTGAAAAAATGAATTTTGGGGCGAATTTTCTTACTATTTTTGCATCAAAAAAATTATTTTTTCTAAAAATTTTCAAAAACTTCTAAATTCACATAGAAAGTAAGATCATAAAAAAGATGTGTGCAAAATTTCAGGGTGATCGGTCAATAGCTTTTCGAGTTATCGTGTACGCCAGTTCGAAAATCATAGTTTTGAGAAAAACGCGTCTAAAGTCGGCAACGTAACTATACCTCTCCCAGCGCTCAAACGCAAGAATGGAGTCATCACGGTTGACGATCTATAATATAAGAAATACTCAAATTAACGTTTTAAAATTTTTTTGACATATTCTTAAAGGATTATATTAATTGCATTTCTTCCTCCATGCTTAACGGTAGGAATAAGATTTTTTTCATTCAGTTGTGTATTTCCTTTTCGCCAAACTTTTGGAGGGCCATCTGATCCGAAAACATTAAATTTCGACTCATCGCTGAATATGACGTTTTCCCATAAAGAATCTGGCTCATTTATATAGTGTTTGGTGAACTCCAATTTCTTCTTTCAGTTAAATCTGAAATGTAGGGCATGCGGCGTGCCACTCTGCTGTGATAACCAGCGTTATGCAGGCAATTACGGACTGTATGTGGGCTTACTTGCTTATGGAAAGACTCTTGAATATTTTGGCATAATATCGTGGAGGTTATTTTTTATTCTGAGCGACTGATGCTACTATGTTGAGTTCCTCACGAGGCGTCAATATTTTTCGCTATCCGGGTTGGTGGTGATTAGCTTCAGTATTAGTGTAACTAAAAAATCACTTTGCATCGTAGGATGCGATTTGCCAATGGTTTTGCCGATTTCGCGCAGAGACTTGATACAAATTTTACGCATTTCTAATGGTAAATCCACACTTCCTCCCATTTTGTCACTTTCAACCAGATATTACGCGCAACTGATGCGATTTTTACTGTTACTTTTGCAGCATCCATATCAGGACCTGAAAGTGTACGAACAAAATGTTTTGCAGCATTTTTCTACATCTGCCTTCTTTCCTTGGTACCCTTCAGCGGTCTACGCAGGGTGTACGAATAAATTGTGTGATCACTATATATATAGATCATAATGTCTCTCTGCTCAAGTATCCTGTGAAATTTTATCTACATTACCAGGAAACATTGTAAATTAAACTAAATAATTAAGAATTAGAATGAAATAATTGTTCTACACGCGTACGATGAGGCGTCAAAAGGTACGAGCAGAAGAAATAGAGGCAAATGAAGACCAAAACTGTGATGGTTGGATGCCGTAGATCGGAAAGCTCAGCTATTTGATATACGATGCTGGAGAACTCAAGCGAGGGATGAATCGAATTGGCAACAAATGTCATAGCAAACCAGGAACCGATCCGGATTGCTGAGCTAACAATGATGATACGATAGTACAAGGAACCATAGAAGTGTTAAAATAAAAAATAAAAAAATAATAATAGTAATAGTCATAGCGAAATTCTTATTTTCTTCTGCCTGTTTTTAACGTAGCAAATGTATTTAACGGTGCTCGAATAAAACGCTCAAAATCGTAGGTGATTGTACTCAAAGAATGTTCTTTTATACAAATATTAGTAGACTTTGTATTTCTGCGCAATATTTGGTAGCATTAAAACAGTTAATAATCAAAAAAGCAAAATCACAGCAATTAATGAACTTTAAGTAAAATACAACTTTTTTTGGCACTAATTGCAAATCCAGCAAACAAAACTGCAAAGAGCTGCTTAGCAAATTGGCTGACAGTTGATTGACAGAAGAGCTTATTGATAAAAGAAAGAAACATATACACTCTTATAAACTTATAAATAAATCTGCACTAATAAAAGTGTCAAAAGCGTAAATTGCGTCAATTACCTCAAAGCGCTGAAAAAGTGTGAAAAATTGTTGCAAAAGTGCCCCGTGTAGTAGCGTGAGATTTCTTATCGAGTCATGTGGGGGTAAGCAAGTAAGCGAGTACTTATACATATGTACATGCATGTACATGTTTCAACCTCTAAGTGACTTTTGTGCTGTATCGTACTTACACACTTAAGTTGCTACTTAAGTGCTTTACTGTTTTAGGGCTTAGAATGACGGATGACGGCAAAAGAATTCATTGGCATGTGGCTGCCGAGGGGGTTGAGCGTGGATTTTTTATTGCAGTTAAGCTAATTTTGTTGGTATGGCGTGGGAGCTTTAAAATCTTTTACGCTCTTTTTAATTGAGTTCGTTGTTTTTGCGCTTTTTGAGGCATCATGGAATTTCGCAGAAAAACAGGTGACTTTTACTTTTGTTTCTCGCAACTCATGAAAATACCAAGTTGCACAATAGCGCTGACAACGGTATTTAATTGACTTATTCACAAGAGTTCTGTGACTAAAAATACTCGTACGAGTAAACATCTAGAAGCAAATGTGGGAGCACGATTTTCACAATTCACGGCGCGTATGACGTCATTTGTTTTGATCCGATATTAGAAGTGACTAAGTATTCGGTGGAAATTAAATCGTCAAGCGGTGAATAAAAGACTTAAGCAACAAACTAAGAAATCAATTTAATAGAATTGCACAGCGAAATGATCTCTTAAAATTGTTTACTACAGAGTCGTTATTGATTTAGAAAGAAAGATTGTGCTTTTTAATTTTTTATTCACTTTACACGATGATTAAACGGTAGAAAATTGCTTGTAACAAGCCCTGATTATATATTTATAAATGTTTTCAAATATCTTTTCTATACCCGATTTAAAAAGGTTTAGTAGCCAGTTCATCTACGTATAAAAAATTACATGGACCTGGCGGGAAATAAACTTGAAAAACTTGTGTCGCATTAAGATGTTATAAACCTTGTAAGCCCAAAAAAATGGACGATTGTTAAAATTTTTTTTAAATATGCTTTATAACTTTTATTCAAATGAGGCATATATCATACTGAAACATACTGAAAAATGTTATTATTTGTTGTTGATATCGCCCCTCCCCCGAAACGCCGTTTTTCAGAAGAGGCTTGCGGTGATCACGGTAGCGCATGAGCAGCTCAACTGAAATCAAAAACATTAAATGATTATTGTAGAAAAATGTTTTTTAGTGAATCTGAATGGTTTATTTACCCAACAAAAATTTTTCTCGATATGAAAACCGCTTTGCACCAAAAACATGATTTTTGAGGGGTTTAAAAATTAAAAAAAAATTAATTCCCCCAGAACTATGCAAATATTTATAAAAAGTGAACCGCTCAGATTAACGAGGTTGTAACTTCGAATATTTACAAAAAAAGTTTATGGAAATCGGTCAAATAGTTTTTGATAAATAATGCTCACCGTGACAGTAATTTTCAAAAAACACGACTCCGATATAATCGCGTCTAAAGTTCTGCGTGCACTTCTCGTTCCAAGAAGGGTCGCGCGCTTCCACGGTCTGTGACTTTCGTTCTAGTGCTCCGATCTTTATGATTTTTTGAATTTAAATATTTTTAAAATGATGTAATTTTAGAATATGCCATTCGATTTTCGCGCATTACCCCGAGGGTTTCACCTGCACAAACTCAGCGCTTCCCGGACCGCAGCAACGGCACAAATTACCGCAAGGCAATACAAATAAATCCGACGTCGGAATGGATAGCACTTTATAGTACGCACAAGCACTAGCCAGGAAACGGAAATAAAGGCCAAAAAGTAGGCACCAGAAAAACGCCAAAAAAATTGGGACCGAAAAACGCCCCAAACAGTAGGCACAAAGGAAATATAACGCCAAAGAGTAGGCACGAAAAATGTATTTCCAAAAGTTTGCGCCAATAAACAAGCTTCAAAAAATAGGCAGTGTTATTTCTAACTAGAAATTAGCAACCATAAGAAAAAACTCAGGAAAAATAGCATAAAGTGTATGTAAGATATATATAAGGTATAGCTCTTCCTCTATCCTTTTCCTGTGCGATATATCTTTTGTCTCTCTCGCGGAACGAAAATGCCCAAAACGTTGCATGGCCTTGAAATTTTACTCTACATTCTCACTCGTCCACCGACGCCTAAGAAGAAGAAGAACCTTACTTCTACATACATATATGTTTTTTATTTCGCTTAAAACTTTTTAATTCTACATTATGTAATAATATAACAATAAATAATTGTTCCATTTTCCTAAAACATATTAAAAAATCCCAAATCAAATTCATTCTCTTCATGTTTTCATTTTCTTTACCTGCCGCTCTTAATCCTAAAACTCATCTTTTGTATTTGAGTTCCATGTTCTTATGCTTCATTTCCACCTCTTCTTTGTGTCGTTTTTTTCTACATTTTTCCTGTTTTGCTTTATTTGCATTAATTTTAGTTCCTTATATACATTTAACTCGTATATTTTTCTATTATATATATCCATATTTGCTATGACTTTTTTGATATTGCCAATTTTTTGGCTAAGGGTGTCTTAGACTTCGGACTGCTAACGATTTACTACGAACGTTTTCTTGGTTCCCAGCAGTTATTCTGCGAAATTGATGATGACCGTCCAAGTTACTTACCGCACTTGCTTCCAATTCCATGGAATGAAGAGCCTGTGAATTGACTGCTTCTTGCAGGTGGAACAACTCTTGCACGGTTCGCTTGTTTCGTGTCGGTTTGATGCAATTTCTCTTTAAGTTTTAGTTTGTACTCGTAGGCTAGCGAAGCTTAAATAGTACACGGAAGTAGGTAGCTGCGGTCGCACAAAGTATTGGGTTGGGAAACAAGTTCGTAACGTATTCACCGAAGACTTTATTTCAACTCAAAACAATAATTATATCAATCAGCTAATCAATCGTGTGTTCGCCGTTGCTGTTTGCTACCTTTTCCCACCTCTCGACCAATTTGTTGATGCCGTTCCGCCAAAAATCAACTGGTCTGTTGTCAAAGAAGTTGTTGAGCCAGTTTTAAGGAACTCTTTGTTATCCAAGGTAAATCGCTTTGACAGGGCGCGGAAAAGATGGTAATCGGTCGGTGCAAGGCCCGGAGAATACAGCGGATGTTGAAGGTCCTTCCACTCGAGCTCTTGGAGTGTGGCTTGGACGACTTGTGCAACATGGGACCTGGCGTTGTCGTGAAGGTAGTTTGTTTGACCATGTCGATCAGATATTTCAGTCCAATAGCCTCATTCACGCGAAGTAACGCGGCAATGTAGAGCTCCTTGTTGAGCGTGACATTCTTTTCGAGCATTTCCCAGTGCACCATGCCCGCCCAGTCCCGCCAAACAGATTTCAGGATCTTCTTTGGTGCCACCCACTGCTTTCTCTGCTTCATATTAGTGTACTCGTACTTTCTCATTTCCCGTGACGGTTCGGCAAAAAAAGCGCTGTTTATGGGCGCGTGTTGCTCGATGGGACGGTGAGATGCTGAGAAGCAATTTGAAGGCGACTCTCTTTGTTTTTTTTCGTTGACCTTGTAAAGCATCCATGCTCCGAATTTTTCGGTAAATCCCATTGAATGAAGGTGATTGAGAATCGCTTTATGATCATAGTTAATTTTTTGGCGTCAATTTGCGACTGGTTCTCCTTCAAAAGTGATTTGAGACGCAAAGAAGAGCAGGTTCTTAAGTCTCCAAACTAATATAATAAAAAATTAAATGCCTCAAAAATAAAATTAACACGGTTTTTTAGAGCACAAAGAGTTCTATTGAATGAATACTTACGCTTTGCCAAACAGCAAACAAATCGTTGTAAAATAAAAGAAACTATAAAAACGCTATGAGCTTATTCCCCAACCCAATAATAAGGTTCTTTGCTTATTCCATTCACGCCCACATGCTTACCCCAAAGGCAAGTCGACGGAGACAGCGCTTCACGAGGTAATCCGAGCAATAGAGGGGTCTCTAACAAGCAAACAGTACACAATGTGTCCCAATACGATCAGTGGGATCATTCAAAGGGCGCTAAGCGAGCTTAACTCTAGGGCTACAGGCTGTGTCCTAAGTTTAAACGCGCGTAAAACAGAACAGGCAACAATAAGGCATTTAGGTTAAATGAAGCGGGTACCTCGAAGAGGACTGACTACATCGTCCCGACGGTAACATTCAGTTGACATTTTGTCACTCTCTTTCCATCTCGGAAAGAATGGAATAAGGGATTCTCCCTAAACAAGTTCGACACTACAGTCTATACAGATGGCAGTAAAATGGGTTGTGGTGTTGGAGCTGGCATATGTTCTCATAGACTTAAAATTGAAAGATCTGTGCGTCTTCTTAATGCTTGCAGTGTCTTTCAGGCGGAAGTACTGGCAATTGGGGAAGCTTGTAGGCTACTAATCGCAGATCGCTCTTTTAAGGGCAATATCGCTATACTTTCGAATAGCCAAGCTGCAATCCAGGCACTGGGTTCAGCTACAACAACCTCTAAAGTGGTGGAGCAAAGTAGGAATAGCCTCACCACCTTGAGTGAAAACCATAAAGTAACTTTAATTTGGGTCCCGGGATATCGGAACATGGAAGGTAACGAAAAAGCTGATGAACTGGCAAGAGCGGGATCTGCCACGAATAACGCTCTTGCAGAATCGGTACTCACACCACTAGGTGCAGTCAAGAGTGCAATTTCCCTAAAATACCTTCGAATTGCAGATTGTAGATGGAGAGACCAGACGAAATGCAAAATCAGCAGAACGTTATGGCCCACCTACAATCTCAAGCAATCGTCAACATTGATAAACATGAAACGACGGGACGCCTTGAGACTAACGGCAGTCATAATTGGCTTCTAGTCTATCAGAGAACAAGCCGCCGAAATGGGCATCCCTCACAACCCATACTGTCATAGTTGTAAATAACCAGAAAAAAAGGAAACAATCTTCCATTTCCTCTGCGAAACCCCTGCCCTATGGAAGGACAGAGTGTTAATCCTGGGTAAACCGCTGTCCGAGAGTCTGGAACAGCTGTCTGGCTTGGGTGTCAACAACCTGATAAGGCTCTTGAACCGCACAGACTGGATATAGTTTTGCTGTAAATAACTGGTAAACAAGTTGGCAACGAGGATGTGGCAACAAAATGGTGCGGAAGCGCTAGTTTGATTCTGGAAGAATCACCACTTAAACCAACCAACCACTCGCGCCCACTTGCATTGGAGGACCAATGGTATTAAGTAGCGAATTTCTCCCACAGCTCTGCCTTGCTCTTCTTCCTTGAGCTTTGACTTTCCACCCCTCTGGCTACGTGTGGATTTTTTTTCATTACTTTTGCTAGCTTTTGGAACTGCTCCGTTGTTATTCGTTTGGTGCCGTTTTTATTAAACAGGATTAAGTACATATGATTAGAGTATGCTAACATTTTACTTTTTTTAATGCGAACAGAATAAGCAATAGCCAAATTTTGACATTGATGACGAAATGAATGTGTTTTCTTGCCAAAGGCAATGCAGAAAATTCATTTGCGGCACTTGTTCGCGATTTGTTGGCGAATTCGCTTGAGATTCGCATCTCACAATTCGAGACTGCTAAATTCGCATATATATCTACATTCTCTTCGACAATATTAGCCTTAGTCTGGCTAGTTCCTGAGTTGAAATTAAATTCCTGGATTCCCTATTGCCACACCTCTTTGCTTACTACCCCAAAGGAACCAGAATAACAGAAAAAATCGTGCCAAAGGTGGAACTCGTCTGGCCAAGTTCTTAATAAATAATAGATATATATAGATAGTAGCGTTGTCGAAAATTCCGAGATTCTTAACAGAGAAACTCCCTTTTTTTCTCGTATCAATTTGTTTTTGGCTTGCTTTAGACTGCTCTATCAGATATGAATAGGCAATAGTTTTCTTATATGCATGTAAATTTAACGTATTAAATTTTATTTTGTTGCTAATGAAATTAGTTTTGCTATACTTTCAGAAGTATATTTAAAATCCATTTGTTTATTTTTAATTTATGGTGGAGTTCTTTTCGGCCAAAGTCTTCCTCCTCAAGAGCATCGCCAACAATATTGATGAAAATGTTTTCGACTTCAGGTGTTGCAAAATAGTGAATACCTCAGTATCGGCATTAATCACGAGATCCAGAAATTGTAGCCTGAAAATCTCGCGTCCGTAAAGATCTAAAAAATTAAAAAATAATAAGTTTTTATGTATTCCAAATTTCCTTTATATATATTACAATATATTCACCTATGTGTACGTGCAGATGCACTACTCCATATGTCTGCTAAAAAATTCACTCACTGATGTGACTACAAACCTTTAAATTTCCGTCAACATTGTAAATTCTCATACTTATATTGAGCAAATATTTATCTATGTATATTAACATTTTTGTACATAAAAATAATACGAAAAACATAGAACAGACATAATAAATGAAATAGCTGCCGCCTGCTGTGTTGGCAATACTGGGCAACTTTGGCGCGCAAGCTCATGTTACCGTGACAGGCGAGCGAGCGAGAAATTTTAAATTTAAATTAAAACAGAATAGAATATTTGCCACAGATAGTACAAACACATACCCCTATAGCAGATGTACATACACATACATACATAAACGTATCGGACCAGCAACATTGTCGCTGTGAAGTAGCAGCAGGGATTCGTGAGCTCCAACCAGGCAGTGCGGAACAATTTCCATTGTTCTAAGCAGCGAAGCACAGCCACAATATGGTCAAACCGTCGATCCGCCACATCGTCAAATAGTCAAAATAAAAGCCAACAAATAGCCAACAAGAAATACAACAAAAGCTATTCAAATAAAAGTAAGCCAACTAAAAAACCACTGCAGCACTGAAGCAAAAAAGCGCCAAGTTGTATAGAAAAATGCAACGCCTTGCAAGAAAATTTGTAGCTAAATACTATAGAATTTTGCAATGAAATTCTAAAGTATCAAAAAATTAAAAAAAATAATAAAAAAAAAATATATATTATAAAAATAATAAAAAATTTACTGCCTTCCAGCTTTTGGAAGTTGACTATAACTAAGGAGGCTGAGCTCCTCCTTCGATTTGTGGTGTGTGTCTTGATGTGGTATCACAAATGGAGGGCTCCACAGTTTTAAGCCGAACGGCAGGTTTTGTTTTTTTATGAGGAGCTTATTCTTAGCAGAAATTTACTCGGAGATTTGCCATTGCCTGCCGTGGGGCGACCGCTATTAGAAAAAAAATGTCCTTTATTTTGGTGTTTCACCGAGATTTTAACCTACGTTCTCTCTGAATTCCGAAAGGTAGTCATGCACCAACCCATTCGCCTACGGCCGATTTATATAAAAATTTAATTATTTTTCCTTTATTATCTGCATTTATTGCGGGCTTGTTAATTTTATATGCCTTGCCTTTCTTTTTGTAGTTGCAACAGAAGCTCAAAAGCTTTTTGAAACTGCTAGTAAAGTAAAAATTTTGGACGAAGCATAATTTCGGATGTTGTCGAAGGTGTCGACCCACCTGTAATGGGCACCATTTAGTTGCCTCTCCTATTTGGCACACTCGTTAACAAATCGAGTTTGGTCGATCTTGAAGATCCGCGCTAAGGTAAATAAAGTTAAAGGCAGCAAGTGAGGCTTAGATGCCTTCGTCTTGCAATGTCGATGCCTTTCCTACTTATCATTCATACAGCTGCGCAGTTCTGGCCACTCACAGATTTCTCTGCAGGGTGGCAGAAATGCGCATTTTTATGTGTGACACATGCAACTGCTGTCATTTTTGTTGTTATGTTGTTACGTGTTGGCGGTAAGTGTGACTTTTTAAGCCAAAGGTGTGCATTTTTTGTATCGCTTCCATAAAATGTTCGCTACGCTGCCTTTGGCAACACTTTTTTCTTGATATCTGCTTCCATTGATAGAAGCCGACAGCGCAAGTGACATCTAAAAGCACTATAATGCGCTTGAATCCAACAGAAATAGTATGGCTATGTATGTATGTATGTTGGTGTTCGAGTACAGAAATTTGTATATAAGGGTGGCAAAAAAAAAGTTTTTTTTTTAATTTGCCGCCCAAATTTTTTGTTTGACCGAAAAAATGAGACACCAGTTAAACATTTTTTTTGGCGTGCTACCAACATTTTAAAAATGAGTATTGATATCCTATGGGGAAAATGCACTTTCCCACAACTTAGAAAGAGAGTATTAGGTAAGGAAAGCTTAAAGTTCGGTATAATTTCATTTCAGTACCCTTTGCTTGATTAAGGTAGTAGTCTGGTAACTTACACGTTTTTTGAGGCCATGTTTGGGACATTTTTTGGAAGGGAAAATAAAATTCAATTGGTTTGATTTTCTGATATGTTATTAAAGGCATCAGAAGGTGTACAAAAAAAAAAATTTTTTTTTTTTTTTTAATGTTTTGATACTATTTTTATACACTGCAGTAAGCGGCAAAAAAAAGAGGTACAGTGGCTGGCCGGCGTGATTTCGTCACTTGTGGTCATCTGAAACAGAAAAAACAAATTGCTTATTAATCAGTGTGCTTGTCGTTCTGGCGGGTAGTAAAATCAAATGATTTTGACAAAAAATAACAAAATGGCGGACTTCGTAAAAAAATTGCCTTTTTTTAAAATGGAAATCGGTCTAAAAAATGGAATGTTAGGGACGAAATAAATTAAATCTACTACCCGCCAGAACTATTGATGTGTAGAAAAATATATCTAAATTTCAGCTCAATCCGTTAGATAGAAAATTTGTTTTCACGACGGCCATCCGGAAAAACGTTGTTTTGAGAAAAACGCGTTTAAAGTTTTAGCAATTAAGCCTCGCAAGTACGAGCCGCTCTCATCTATGTGCTATAATTTCGTCAATATTTCGAATTTCGGTCTAAAATTTGTACAGTAAACTACCAATATATCGCACTTTCAAAATATGTAAAAACCCGAAATTCGAAATTTTCAAAATAAGTTACCAGACTACTACCTTAACACCTTAGTTTTAAGTTTTAACTTTTTTGGTTTTTGGTGATTTTCAAGGTCCCCATAAAAATAATTTAAATATTTTTTTTCTTTTATAACGCATAGAGCACTATTTTGTATACTTTTCTGCTAATAGAAATTCGATGGTGATTTTCAAAGGGTATGAGTAAATATAAAAAAAATATTGCATACAAATTAGGTACCTAACACTTTTGGCCATAGAAACAATTTTGGCAGTGGCATCAACAAAAGTATACATTTGCTTGGGGTCATTCTCATGTGTCATGCAAATCTGCATTGCAAGAATGTTTGCAGAGATCCATTCAACTTCCTCTTCAGTTACGAAACATCGTTTCGGTTTTGGGTAGACTTTGGGCCTTAATGGCCGATCTTTGTTTTAATATTTCTTAGCATTTTTTCTTAATTGTATTTCGCATTAAGCCAAACGAAACGAAATCTTCCTAAGTCACTTTTGTATTAAATCGAGCCGTGTCTCCCGTTAGGGTCGAACACTGCCCACCCGTTAAGGGACAGATACCTGTAAACTTTCATATTTTCCTTGATTTTCATTAAAATTATTTCAAATGAAGAAGTCAATATATTTTTTTCAAAATTAGCATACAGTTTATTTATACATTAAAATAATATAACATTTTTTTTTTTTTAATTATTTAAAATGGCGGATGTACACTCAATTCTTCCAGGAAGGTCGCAGCGGCGCTTCTCAAGCGGCGCGCATTATAGCATCGCCGTCAGTGACCTGAAACCCAAAAATTATTTTGTTTATTAATGTCATAATTTCTAATTGAATTAACAATAAATTGAAAAAAAAATTCGCGCAACAAAATGCTTAAAAAAATGAATATTGGGGCGAATTATCCTACTATTTTTGCTTCGAAATAATTATTTTTTCGAAAAATGTTGGAAAACTTGAAATTCATAGAAAGTAACACCATAAAAAAGATGTATGCAAAATTTCAGGGAAATCGGTCAATAACATTTCGAGTTATCCTGTACGCCAATTCGAAAAATTTAGTTCAGAGAAAAATGCGTCTAAAGTTTGAATACATGAAAATTCAACCTCTCCCAGCGCTCGAGTGCAAAGAATAGAGTCGTCACGGTTGACGATCTATAATATAAGAAATACAAATTTCAATTTACGTTCTAAAATTGTGTTGACATATTTTTAAAGGATTATATAAAAAATAGTTTTTTTTCGAAATTTTACAGAAATCTGTCCCCTTAAGCTCAATAATGTAATCCTCCCCAAAACTAACATCACAAAATATCTCGGCATGCATCTCGATAGCAAACTTACATGGAAAACCCATATTTTCACCAAACGAAAGGCTGTAATAATGAAACTCAGTAGCTTATATTAGTAGAAATTCTCATGTTTCTGAAGGCAAGCTCTCACTTTACTCAACTATTTTAAAACCTATATGGATATATCTCTGAATATGGATATCTTGGGGCACTGCAGCTACTTCGAACATCGAAATACTTAAAAGATTCCAGTCGAAACCCCTCAGAGTGATCTCAAACGCCCCTTAATATATCACAAATGCACAAATTCATCGTGATCTCAAAGTACCCACAATAATTGATGAAATAAAAAAATATGCCACATCACACAACACACGACTCCAAGTGCACTTAAATTTCTTTGAACAGAAATAATTTTAAATTCTATAACTTTCACCAGACTCAAAAGAAAGTCTACAAATGACCTCTTATCATAATAAATAGCCTCAATTATTATGCATCTTAAAATTAGTAAATGTTTGCACCACTGAGTTTATTCGTTAAATACTTTTTCTCTTAAATGAATTAAGTAGCTTTAACATTGTTTAATGTTTAGCAGACCGATCGGAATAAAGAAATGGATTAAAAAAAAAATAGAATAAATTTAGGGAGTAGTATCAAGAAAGGTAAATTTTTTGTTGGGTCATCCTAATGTATAGTATAAATCTGAAAACACACGCAACTACAACAATGCTTGTAGAATTCTACTGAACTTCGTCTTCAGCTACGAAAGCTCGTTTCAGTTTTAGGCAGACTTAGGCCAAAACTGGCCGAACTTTGAATATTTCTTCCCTTTTTTGTTTTTTTGTTATCGTATTTAAGTTTTATAATACAAGGTGGTGCAAAAATTAGGCAATCAATTTTGTTTTCAGTAACTGTTTTACTAAACAAAAATAAACAAAAATTGATTTCGAGAGATGGAAATGAAAAATTACTTTGATCTTCAGGCACTCCAATGCTTATCCTTTTGTCTACTGCAGCTATTCACAAGTGTCAAATATGATTGCAGTACGACGCCATTTGCAAAAATTATAAATCTTTTGACAGGGGGATCAATTTTTCAATAATTTTGTTGCCAGTCAGCATTTTCTATTAAAAAGTGGTTAACTGCTCTAGCATCGAATATCGCTAGTGAGCAATTCTTCACAGCTGGAAGTCAACTCCTTCCGTTTGCTCGACATAAATGCTTGGAAGTATTTTTTTTACATTTTATAGTTTAATTAACTTTTGTGCATATAATAACTACACTATGCAATATTAATTTTTGCACCAGGAAGGGATTAGTTGGTACTGATAAAGTTTGGTACGCCTAATTCACATCCGGTCTCAGTGACACCGCAATAAAGAAAATAGTTTCGTCGAAATTATCGCCAAGATATTTGGCAGGGCTCTTCATCTCCACAACTGCTGCAGAAGTCATTGTGAGGTACATCCGTTCCACTGGCTAAAGTGCTAATTGCAAGCAGACATTTTGTACTTGTTCTGCAGTTAGTAGTCAGTGACCTCTTTCTATTACTTTACGCGATGACGCTCAAGTCAGTTGCAGTATACAGTTCGTTTAGAGGAATGCGAATGTCCTCTACCACTGGCTGAAGGCCTAGCTCAGAGCCTTTCCTCCGTGGTATCCAGGGACCCAACAAAGTATGGTGATGGATTGTTGGTTGAGCGAGAGTGACCTTCTGCATTCTTTAACTCTTTTTAAATTGATGTGCGTTTAGATCAGTGCTTTGATCGTTGCTTGACTATCCACAAAAATGGTAAGGTTTGCCGAAGGTAAGTCCATTAGTCTTAACGTTTTTGCTGCTTTGTCTGTGGCGTAAATCTCAGCTTGGAAGACGCTACACTTGCCTGGGAGACTGAAGGAGCAATTTAAAGATAATTGTTCTCAGTGCGTTCCTGATCTAGTGCCATTGTCCATCTTTGAGCCGTCAGTATAAATATCATGACTACTATCATCTGATATGATTTTGGTCTGCCAATCCTTTCTGTCTAATCAATAAGTCTCCCTAATATTTTAAGTAAAATCGAAGAGAGACTAATTGACTTAAAAACTGTTTAAGTATTGTGGCCTGGTTTCCCTGTTTTGTGAATAAAGGCTACCCAAACCTTTCTCCAAAAGCTTGGGATATACTCTGAAGATACGAATTCTTTGAAGATCTTAACTAACCATTTATTAATCGTTTCTATTGACTGCTGTAACATCAGTGGTGTAATTCTGTCCAGTCCTCCTGACTTGTATGGTTTGAAGGAGTTTACCGCCCAGGTATACTTAGCCTCACAGATAATCCCCCATGCAAGTTAATCTATATGAATTCCAGAAGGGCTAGAAATTTGGATAGTGTTCGCTCATTTTAGCATCCAAGGAAGTGTGTTTGCGTGAGATATTCAAGTGTTTCCTGACCTATTTCTGTGAAGCTGCCATCTGGTCCTTGCAAAAAGTTTGGTTTGCCATTTGCCTTGGAGACAAATTTTTTAAGTCTTGAGAACTCAGATATGTCCTCCAGCTCTTCATAGAGCTGATATTTTGATTATGTGGTGGCTAAAATTTCTATTACATTAAGAAAGTGTAGAAAAAGGAACATTCTCATTTTGTTAAAATTTTTTTTAACACATCTGTACTTATATATTCAGATTTCTCAGTTATGTTGAAATAAAACTATGATATGAAGGAAATTGCTTCATGTCGAATTCAACATGCGTCCCTCATATATAAAATGTTGCTAATTATTGTACTTTCCAGTGATATTAAAAAAAGAGTTTCCATAGTGCATGTATATATTATATTATTAGTGCAACCCAAAATTTGAGATATGCCATGCCTTTTGGTAGTTTTTCACAAATGAACGGACCCGCCGCCTCCGAATGGCAGAAGGTTTTTTATGGAATACTGGGATTTATTTAATTTTAATATTTTTTTAATGAAATTTAGCTCCTTTTGCTACTCAAATTAACTAATTAATTTATGTTGAGCAAAAAAAAATATTATTATAATTTTATAATAAAATTATATACGATATTTATTTATTATAAATTAGAGTTTATGCAAAGCTCTGAAAGCAAATGGCCGCCTGTTTTTTTGGAAAATCTAGTAATGTCACAACTCTACCATTAAAAAAACTTCAAATAGTCAACTATGAGTAGCGCACAACCATTTGTTTGGCAAAAGCTTTCGGAGAATAAAGAAAATTAACCGCCGAAGGCTAATTATCTTTCACCAAGGCAATGCGAGCAACGAGAGACAATTCACACAAGAGAGTTTTTGAGAATTTAAAAGATCGAATGAGTGGGTCGTCCGCCTTACGGACCTTATTTGATTGTTCCAATGATTTTTTTTTGTTCTCAAACATCAAAAATAAAATGCGAGGTAGATGTTTTCCAATGCCGAAGAAGAAGCTGTTGAAGGGGTTAGGGGCAGTCAGAGGCTCGAAAAAATGATGATTTTCAAAAAATTTGGTTTGCTAGTCAATTGCTTAGAAAAACATAAAAACATAACATTAATTCAACATGTTTCGACTTGTCTTTAGAAAAATTAAAAAAAAAAATTAATTTTAAAACTTATCGCTGTTTGTGCGGAGCCCAGAAGTCCCTTGCGGTGATCATCACAAGTCCTTGGAGAATCATCTAAAATCAATCGGACAAGAGAAATTAGTTTTACTGATAAATCATCTTGTGTCTGATTGGAGCTCTTTTTTCAAAACTAACAATATAGCGGTCTCAGCAAATATTTTTCAGATTTTCGAGAAGAAGCCCCAACAATTAATTGTAAAAAAACGAAAATTTTTGAAAAAAAAATCCTTGATCAGGCACGAGTTTTTTATGTTTTTCAAAAGCAGTATACATTTTATTGGAATCCACCAAGCGGTTTTTAAGTTACAGTGATTACCAGTTCAAAGAACATAGTTTTGAGTAATACGCGTTTAAAGTTTTTGCCCGAGCGCCCTTTGTTAGTCGTTGAATAACTCGAAAAGTATTTGTCGGATTTACTTTAAATTTTCACACAATATTTTCAGGATATTATACTTTAAGAAAATGCAAATAAAGATCCAATTGAAAATTCTGACTACCCCTAACCCCTGAGCCCGTTACACAGCTCGTTTTGAAGATATCCAATTCTAAGTGATAGAAGCACTTTGAAAATTGGTTCAGTCGAAAGCAAAAATATCTATATTGACTTCCAAGAATAATATTTTGGAAAAAATAAAGCAATTTTCATTATTATTTTGCTGTATTTTCATTTTGTTTTTTTATATATTATAAAAAAATAGATACATATTTTATTGATAAAGTTGGTTCCGTGTTCGTAGCCACTCGCAAATATAGTCGGCTGCAGCAACAGGTCTATTAATAGTTCCTGCGGAGAAAATAACAAAATACTGTTAAAAAGTAGTGTAAAAGATATTTTATTTCATCTCTTATAGTAGTTTGATAGACGAAGTCGTACTAGTTCCAGAGTGACTCGAATTTTACTAGTTGAGAGATGACTGAGCTTGTAGGCAAATAAATGCTCTACTATTGCGTTTGTTGTTCTTATTGTTGTTATGTTTTAAAATATTTGATGTTGTTTTTATTTAGTTTTAGAAAAAGTGAAACTTTGAAATTAGAAATTTGTAGAAATAAAATCATACGGGTATTAAGAAGAAAACAATTTTAAGATTAGAAAAAAATGCTGTGCAATATTTTAATTTTTAATGAACTGCTGCTGAAACTTTCCTTGATTTACTGGCATAAGTCTGTTGCAGAGGCTGACAATTGAAATGCTAAAAATACTGCTTGTCAGCATTTGAAACAAATTCAAAAAGCGAACTACTTCAGCTGCAAAGTGAACTGGTAATAAAGTAGTTCAGAACTAATAAGTTTGACGGCAGGGGTCTAAAAAAATGTACTTATATTTAGGCACACACTACTCATAGATAATAAATCAATAAAACTCCACTAGCCATTCACAAAAACACTAACTCTAAGTATATACAAGTAGTTGTTTATTTTTGTGGCAAATGAAGACATTCACTGTGGCAGACAATCACTGTGATGAGGGCTTCATAAGAAAGCAAGAGATTTTGTGTGGCTTTCAGGCGATGATTATCTATTCGTAAGCACCCAAGGATGTATGTAAGTGTGTGGCTAAGCATTGCCAAGCCAAAGCGGCAATCAAGCAGGCAGTTAGTCAAACAACCTTAGCGAAAATACTTAAGTCGCACTTAAAACGCACTTAGAACGATTGGTTGCGGTTGGCTGATCGTTGAAAGCAACAGGCAGCAGTGGCTGGCTGATTGCGGGCAATATTTGTATTGCTTCTACTCGTAGCTTACAAGCGTTGGCGTTGAGGTGTACACTTTGGTGCTGATTCTAATACCAGAAGTTTTGTTGTACATTTTTTGTTGTTGTTTTGATTGTAAAAACAGTGCGGCAGTGCAAGCAGTGAAGCAAACACCACTAAATCGATGAGGAAGTAATTAGAATTTTTGTGGCTACCGGTGGCTGTTGTTGTAGTTTTTTCTTGTTGCTACTACTGCTGCTTTGGTTGTTTGTGCTGTATATCATCAGCGCTTGTATGAAAATGAAAATCTGTGGTTATGTGTGCGTTTTTGCTTGGCACATTTGCTACGGTCTCTTCCTCTGCTATTTGCCACGCTCCGCCAAGCGATCACGTAGTGAGAGTGTAATGTACGTTTTGCACTTATGTATCGTATGCTACGGTCCAAGTCATGAGAACTGTTCTTTTTATTGAATTATTTACCCATAGAAACGAATGTAGAACTGCTAGATTTTTTCGTGAAAAAAAAAAAAAAATTGTTTTCAGCTAAATCAAATCAACAGCAGAAGGTAGGAAGTATGCTTTGATTTGAATAACAAAAAGTCAAATGAGAATTAATCCATGTATTAAAACTCGTTGATTTTGATGTAGTCTGATAGTTCCTACTGAGATATTCGCTTATGAGAAAAGTCTTTAGTTGCGCTTCATAGCTCAGCATTGGAGTGTCATGGCGTGGACGATTCCGCCTCAGCTGCCGGCGGTTACCTTTGCTTTTCGTTTGCTTTGGTAGAATTATGAAAACTCTTGCGAGTTTCTACTTTATGTTGATTTGTGCAGATTTGTATAGGAATATGTTGATTAACTAAATTAGATGTATCTTTTTATTTATGATGACTAAAGTCATGCACTTGAGACGCCTCATTGCAAATGCAAGCAACGGACTTAATTTTTAAATGCAAAAAAAAAGAAAAATATTCGAAATAAATAAATTTTCCACTTCCTGGTTGCAATGAAATACCAAATTTTAAGAATGAAATGTATGCAACAAAAACCACATACAACGAGGGTTGCTTCAAAAGTCAGTGCAAAGTCAGAGAGATGGTACCACTGGCAGGTATCGAGGTTATTTAACTAACTAAATAGTAGCAGCTAACTAACTAAATACCATTTCGGAGAGCGTAGGTTCGAATATTCGTACATGAAACACGAAAATGATAGAAGAAAGTGTTTTCTAAAAGCGGTCGTCCCTCGGCAGACAATGGCAAACCTTCGAGTGTATTTCTGCCATGGAAAAGCTGCTCATAAAAACCATTTGCCATTCGAAGTACACTTAAAGCTGTAGGTCTCGCTTGGAACTACACACACAAAGTTTCTGCCAATTTCGTTTGTGCTTGGTATTCGTTTGAATTGAGAAAGTCGAGTGATTTTCAAAAAATTCACGACAATGCCTCAGCAGTTCTGGTAGCAAAGCTAATAGAAATAGGGTACCAACGCGTTTCATATTTCCCTATTCTCCAGATTTGGCTCCTTCGCTTTCAAAATATTTTCGGGGACTTCGACAGAATATTTATGCTCTCAAAATGATTGTTCCGCAACTTTTTTATTAATGAAGAAAGTGTCAGAATTGGAGGTAACAGTTTAAGTGCCGCGAGCAAACTAAAACTATACGGACGCATTTAAATGATTTTTATTTTATGAGCAACTAAACAATATTAGGTTTTTTATTACATATTAAAGATGACAGATTGGCGCTCCAATAAATTCATAAAAATACTGGTTATGCTAAATTTTAGAGCAGGAGTCTAAAGATTTCAAATACCAAATTTTTGCAAAAACGAAAATAAAATAAGCATTTATGTAAAGAAGGTAGGTAACCCTACCATGCAGTTTAAATGACAGCTTTTGCACTTCGTTGCGCATTCTCATTTAATTGGTTGTTCAAAAATATCAATAATGTTGACTTAATTTAATGTAATGTTGAAGATATGAACCAGACGATAGTGAGTCCTCAACTATCACCTTCTCATTAGACCGTAAGAGATTATTTCTTCATACTTGGAAACTGCAAAGACTTACATAGTTGGTTGGGGGTTAAATGAGAGGCAGTTCCTAACCTAATTCATTTAACTTTAATATATTTTTTTTAAGTTTTTCAAGCACCTTGCTAGCAGCTAGGCATTGAAGATGAACTGTTTCAGAGAAACTGACGACAGATAGAGACGCTTGACTCAAACACTCTCTACAGTAGCAAACAGAAGACGAGATAATAGTTTGTAAATACTATGGGAGGAGTGAGAACTATCGATGACGTTAAGTCTAGATACGCCCCCACATGAGTCGAACATGGAACCTGTTGCGTTAATAGAAATAAACGCGGCTCCATATTGAAAAAATGCTAACGCGGTTTCAAAGTGGAAATCCACTGAGGAGGAAGGATGTTAAAGTGGTAATGAGATAATATCTCTGGCATTTTGATTTCAATCAGCTTGCCAAAAAAACAAAATAAAAAAAAATCGTTTGAGGCGGCAGGGGTTTGGACTTAACACAAAACCACCGAGCAAATATTTGGTCTTAGGCAAGTAAAAAGGTGTATATTTAAGAAGTACGGAAGTATGATGTCACATGAGAGATTGAATGGCTTTAATGGTGTGCCTTGGAGGCACTATTACGACAGACGGCGGAGAAGCAAATGCAGACTAAACAAAGGAAAGGCGGCGTTCGAACGCCGAATGCACACAGAATGGGCGAGTTCGCAAATCTCTAGACGCACTAAACTGCGAGTATTTAGCTCATGTGTAAAGTCTGTATTGGGGTACGGAAGTGAAGCATGGCTGGTCTCTAACACCATCGCACAGAAATTACAATCTTTCGTCAAAAAACGGCTCCGCCTCAATTGTAGAATATTCTGGCCGAACACCTTCAGCACCGACGCGCTGTGGTGGAGGAACCTATCCTTAGGCAAATTAAGCGCAGAGAGTGGCGATGGATAGGTCACACGCTTCGAAAACTAATAGATAGTGTCACAAGCATGGCACTAGACTGGAATTCGTAAGGCAGAAGAGATCGCGGTGGGCCGAAGATAGTTTGGTGAAGATCGATGTTGCGCGAGCTAGAAGATGCCTACGATAGAAGAGTCTTATCGAAGATATAAAAAAACGAAAAATCTTCGAGGAAATTAAATTTAGGTTCTGCAAGTGGTTTTCATAATACATTTTAAACTTTCCTTCTAAAAACGCTGATTAAATGTGTCCTTCAAATTTTACGATTTTTCGAAATTTACTTCTTCTATTTTTACAAAAGTGTTCTATTCTGTAGGAGTATGTATGTTAAACAGACAATGATACGTGGTTCTTTAAAATATCCTCTTTCTCCGAAAATGTAAGCTTAGAAGTGGTAGCGCCATTTATTTAGTTTTCAGGAGCATTTTGACTTAACCGCGTAATGCGACCTTTGTAACAAACAAAAAAAAAATTATATATTATATTTGGTCTAGGTTAGGAGGAGCTCGGCCAAACACTCAAAAAAGGTGTACGCGCCAATTATATATATATATATTTATAGTTTGTCTTAGTCAGATTGCTTGTCCAAGACAAAATACTCGGAGGCTCTAAGGCCCATTGCGACATCTGTATTTGATTTCCATCCCCTGACTTAGGTCTTTTTAAGAAGGTAACCACTCCTCTCAGTGAGATATTCCGCAAATTTCCCAAGTCTCCAAAGAAAATTTGAGATCTGTCAGCGAACTAGTTTTTGGATGCAAACATTTTAGTCTAAGATTATGACGGGAATCCCACAGAATACTCCCTAATCGCATTACCAATTTGATTCTAGAATATTTAATAATTAAACATTTTGCAGTAAAAACAAACCCCTTACTTATTAAATCTGGCCAGGCAACTGTATTAACGATTAGGAAAACGGAAATGCTTATGTACGTCTAATGAAGGTCATGCAAACTGCTCGTTTGTGAGCGCAAAAAGTATGGAAAATCATAGAATCTCACGTAATTATGCCATGAACTCAAGCCAGCGAATCTGCCAAGTTAAGGAAGACGAATGAAAAAATATTAACTATAACCAGCATTGAGTGGAGTTGATGACCTGCACGTTAGAACTCAAGCTTACAACATCGCATCGCATGTACAGCTAGAATGGCTATTGCAAACGCTGATGCTGCCCGAATGGCCGCTTATTTGGTATGCAAAAGGAAAAGAAAAAAGTCTCAACTGCACTCAAAAGGTAGCCAAACCCAAACACAATGGCGCACCTCTCCCCGACCACTTCTTCCTTTTTTGGGTGGTTCGCAAACCTTTCGTTTTCAGTCTCAGATGGAAATTTGCAATTTTAATATTTGACGGCAAAAAGCGCACGACGAACGCCGCAGGTATACATTTAATGTAAATGAGAGGAACAGTGCTTACTCACAGCAAACAAAAGACTTAAGTAACAAACGTGTTTTTTTTTCTTTTCTTTTTGTGTTTGGTTTTGTTTTTTTTAGCTGGAAGAAGCATTGTGACATTATGTTAGTTTGTTATTGTTGTTGCGTCTTTTTTGATGTGCAGTGGTTTTACTTTTAAATGGTTGGCAATTTCTCAATGCTAAATTTGGGTATAACGAAAATAAATGGCATCCTCGCCATAATGCAATACATATCTACATGCTTATATGCATGATTTTATATGAAGCACGCACACACGCACACACATCCATATTTAATTGACTTTTTGTGTGCACAATAATGCATTCCTTTGTTTTCGTGTGTGCTGCCTGCTAACAGTGCATTACGTGATCCCCACCTACGGCGACGGTGACCAATCATTAAGACAGAAAGTCTCCAGAAAAAAAATATTATCTTGTTTTTTAACACTCTCAAAAAACGCAATTTTTTAAATCTGGTTTCCAAAAGATAAGTGTGTACAAATTAACGAAAGCTGTAGAAATGTGAATTAAATGCGAGTGAAAAGAAACAACGAGGCAGAATATTTTTTGGCAATGACTGACTGGACCAGATTTGCTTTCTTGCCAAGTCTTGTTTGTGAAAAAAATTCAGCACGATCAAACAACAATGTGCCAAATTGTTATTGTGTTGTGTCAGCATTGTTGCTGTGTGTTCTTTTTGTTGTTGAGTCACTCCTTTCGCTGAAAACGGTAAAAAAGTAAGTTTTTTACGCTAGCAGGCATAAACATATTTACATATTTTAAAAGTCTATATTTGCAGTTGTCTGTCGATGTGAAACTGTTTAACGAAAAACGCAAATTGTTTGCGGATTTCATTAGAACCTTTCACTGTCGGACGCATTGGCCGACCTATTAAGTGATTGAAAGTGATCCTTAGTCAGTGGCGAAGAAGATGTGAGGGATTTGAGCAGAGCGATTTATTGGCATAAGTTCTCGAATTTTATGATAAAAAAACAAATATTAAATTAAGAGTAATTGTTTGCTGAGCTCAAATTCGTGCATACGAGGGGAGGTCAAAAAGTTGGAGAACTGAAGGTAAAGTAAATTTAATTTTTTTTCTTGTTTATTTTGATATGGAATTTTATAATAAAAAACCCAACACCAAATTAAGAATAATTGTTTGCTAGGTTAGGAACTTACAGGTCCGTTGTGATACCACTGCGCTGCACGGGAACCCCATTTACTTTCCTTCGTCGAACCATTTTGTTGCTCTTATGAAACGTAGAATTGATCCCAACCCCACGCCAGACAGCTCTGTAAAAGAGTTAAAAAAATTATTTACCTAGACCACCTCTACAACTTCCGCAATATTCATGGGAGACAACTTCTAGTCTTGAGGAATGCCTGCCAAACAGCCAATGACCAGTTAGTCAAGCCACGACCTTCGAGACATTGTCTCTTGAGAGACTAAGCAGTTCCTTTGTCCTTTTCTTGTTTATTTGCGGCCATAGCAGTCTAGCTGTTACACATGTATCTTCAAATTGTTTGCTAAGTACAAACTCATATATACGAGGGGAGGCCAAAAAGTTGCTGAATTTAAGATTAGTTTATTTTTTTGTTCATTTCGATATCTACTGATTTGGAACTTTTTCTAATGAAAACAAGAAATGCTTTTTATAAAAACAATATAGAGAACTTTTCGCTTAAAAAATACTCCAAGAAACCCAGCAAATCGGTTGGTTTCGATTTAGTGAACTTCTTCTTGATTAGCGCGATCACCGCTTACGCGATTTTGGCCGAGTTTAACAAAGCGCGCCAGTCGTTTCCTTCTCATGCTAACCGGCCTCACATGTGCGCACTAAGTAAGGCGAAGTCCTTCTCCACTTGATTTTTCCAACGCAGAGGAGGCCTTCCTCTTCCTCTGCTACCATCAGCTGGTCCCGCATCGAATACTTTTACAGCCGGAGCATTTGTATCCTTTCAAACGACGTGGCCTAGCCAACGTAGCCACTGGATCTTCGCTATGCTATGTCTATGTCGTCGTAAAGCTCTTACAGCTCATCGTTACATCGCCTGCGATACTCGTACAGCGTACAAGGATCCAAAAATCCTGCGCAGGATCTTTCTCTCAAACACTCCAAGGGGAGCCTCAACGTGAAGTTCACATTAACCAAATATATCCAAAACAACGCATCCCAATAAATAATGAATTAGGTCTAAAGGGTGTTTTAAAAGATGAGCGCAGATCTTGTTTTAATATAAAACGTGTTAAAATTTAGAATTTTTACTCTTAACAGTTATGTTTGAAAAATATCATTATTTAAATGTTCACCAGGTCTATAGGTAAAATTCGATTCATGAATGCCTGTTTTTTGAGAGCGTCGATCTTGAAGGTTATTGAGCAACACTTAACGCAACAGTAACAAAACTTTTAACAGAAGGTCAAGTTTTGGTCTGGCTTCTTTTATTCTCTACAGAACCATTTTCTTTATGTTCCCAAATCCATGGATTTTCAGCTCAAATATTTGAACTTAGAAGTAAAGAACGATCGAAAGATCATCACAGCAGTGCGAGAAAGATTTACCACGCATACCATAAAGAAGTATACCACGTTTAGGAATTATTCACTGTCCTCATCTAGGCACTACTTTTGAAAAAATGTATTTAGTATTGAAAAAATCCTTAAATTCGCTTAGTTTAGTATTTGTGTTGATTTTATTTCAATTTGTAGCAACTGCGCCAAAATTCTTTGTGAGGTGTCACATGATTCTAAAAAATTTCTGAAGTAATTTTAGTAGTTGTCTTATTTAATTTAGTTTTGTTGTCTCCTCTGGTAAAAACTTGAATACTTACCAAGGCGTTTGTCTCGCTTAAGCATCAGTGCCGGGCACTGTAAACTCCTAGGTGAATAAGATAAATTTTCAACATGCAATGCCCTGTTAAAATTTTTGTGATTATTCTAAAATTTTTGTGATTTAATTCTATACAATACTTAAATTGGCTTAGATTACGGCTACATATCACTGCTTTTGATTGCAATAAACCTGTTCTTTGTCGTCTTCCTGAATACGAAAGGAGAAGTTGTTCTTTCCCATGCTACAAAATGGCTCTGGGCATATGAGTGGGTCAGGCGCACAGTGGGGATTTTGCGATCAATTTTTGTCAAAAATAGATACAGGATCCAAATTTTGACCGATCTTAATAAAGGGTTTTCCAGGTGTTATCTATTGCTGTCGAGAGATGATTAACGATTTTTTATGGCCGGAATTGGATGGTGTCGATCTGGACTACGTTTATTTTCAACAAGACGGCGCTACGTGTTACACAAGCAACGAAACCAATGATCTTTTACGGGAAAAGTTTCCGGACCGTGTTATCTCTCGAAGAGGTGATCACAATTGGCCACCAAGATGTTGTGATTTATCACCTTGTGGCAGAGAAGGTCTACGCAAACAGCCCAGGGTCGATTCAAAACCTCGAAGATGGAATTCGTGAGGCTATCGAGGACATACCTGTAGGGCAGCCACTTTGCAATTCGGTTATGGAACATTTCATGAAAGGGATATTGTCCTGTAAGCGTGGTGGTGGTGGTAATTTGCCTGATGTTATTTTCCACTATTAACGGCATAACTTTCTCTGTATAATGAAATAAACCTCCCATGATTTATATTAAAAAATAGTATTTTCCTTTGAATATCAAAATAACACCTCCTATTGGTAAACCCTTTAGATTTGTTTTAAATGCTCCTAAATGGAAGAGATTAAATCAAAATGCACCCTTGAATGGGGATGACAAATTCAGAAAAACTATAAAAACAAAAAATTATGTGTATTCAAACTCGGTTTCGAATTGTTTTTTGATCCTCTCTTTAACTTTTTCTTTACAAACATCCACAAACTGATACCTCCGCAATACTTAAATGATACCAAGAGATACTGATGCCAAGAGTGAAAAAGGAAATACAATTTTTTTAGTTGTAAATTTTTTCAAATTTTTTTGAGGTTATAAAAAATAGTTAAATTTGTTTCTCTTAATAATGCACAGGAGTAAATTAATTTTCAAAGCTTTAAGGACACGGATAGACAGGCGGTATAAAATTTAGTGTATTCTCGCTCCGCTTAAGCCTCTTTTTCTGCCTGGACCAAAGTCTCTAACAGAGTAGGCTGTCATATCTCATATATGGATTTCTTGTATTGCTTAAGATCCAAGAGCTTGGGCGAAAGAATTGGAATTGAGTATTTTCTTCGTAGTGTAGCTGCGATATGCCTTTTCACGCTCGTTTAAACTTGAATGAAACCTCTTAGGCGGTTACCACACCAATGTTCAGATTGACTTTTGCATTTGGCGGTTTTCCATGGTTAATGAACCAATTTTGCTGAAATCTAGAGCATATGAAGATTGGTATTAGAGCGTTCGTTTTTATAGAGGTCCCAGGAAGTGGTAGGCAAAAATTTGCCTTCACCCACTCAGAGAGCTTTTTGATCTACGCATCACATAGTATCTCTCGATGTATGCACGCAATATTTACATTTACACTTTCTAAATCAAAGTTTTTGAAATTAAGTTCAACCAAAATTTCAATTTGATATTTGTATTTACTAGTAGTATTCCATTAGTTTAAGCGTAGTAAATATTTTTTGCCCTTTTTATTTTTTTTAGAGCGATAATTCGCAACCACGCAATATTTACCAAAACATGTTCCATCACCACCAACACCAATAACGCTCGCCACCAGTAGCTTTACCAACATTCGTACAATTCGACACGCGACACCCCCACCTCTTAACCGGCGTCTACCGCCGTTCGAACAGCGTAATAATTTAAGTTGGTGTCGCGCATAACGGTAACTTGCGTTAGTCATTCTACGAGTAGTCGAACTTGTTGAATTAATTCATAAGCAAATAACTACATGTACACATACACATATACACGCATACACACAAATATGTTTATATAATACTTACGCGCTTGTATTTGCATTAACTTCGCTTGCGTTGGCGTTGGAAGTGGGAATTCGAACGAAAATATTTACAGAGCCTTAATGGAAAGTAATGGGAATTTTTGTTATATTTTTTGTGTGATTCTCGACGGAGTATAGGTCTACTGATGAGATGGTCATGATGATGAAATATTTGCTTACACATTTGTATTTACGTGCTCATATATATAAGAATAAATAGTATGACCATTTTGTTGTTGTTGTGATTATGTGAAATAATACGCAATTTAATGTGTGTGTATCATATTTACTTTCTGAATTTGTTTTGGTAACTGGGTCAGATTTTGAAAGCTTTGCTTAAACGCTTTGAATAGCTACAGAATGATTCTTAAGTGCGTTGGTCTAGAAAAAAAAAACGAACTGATGTAAGTAACACAAAATTCAGTAGTATAAATTTGTAAATTTCGAGCATATGTATGTATACACTGGCCACTTCCGTATAGATGTTTGTTGTGAAGTACTTGAAATTGAAAATTATCAGATAAGTTGCATAGCTTCCACTTTTTAATCTCCTTTTGCACCAGTGTGGATGCTTTAACATTGTTTACACAACCGTTTTTCGTTATGAGTGATAATAAATTATAATAATAATACAATTTTAAGAATGATGAAGATTGTTAATTAAGCATTGTCTATCTCTCTGTTCGTCCGTTTGCTGCCTAAAATATGAAATATTTCAGAGAAAATATAAATATTGATACATCACCTTTCACTTGCGGTGATTCAAGCAAAACATTAAAAAATTCGTATGAGCCACAATCTTAATTAATTTTTTTATATTAATAACTAGTTCCATCCCCAAAATCCTTACTTTGCGCACTAATGCTTATGAAGACTCTTTTGCTTTATTTGGCGCATACCTTTACTGTGTTAAAAATGATGAAATTAATATTGGTAGTCGAACTATTTTCATGATGAACAAACTATTATTAAAGAGAAACTATTATTAAATTAAAATTAATTAAACTGTACTACGAAATGTTTGATTTCTTCCAACCAGGATGGTTTTGTAACAGGTAAGAGAAGCCATCTCTTAAGGGGGGAGGCTGGTTTATAAGGTCAAAAAAAATCAATTTTTTTTTTCGTTTTAAGCGACTCCTAATATATTTCAGAATATTCACACAAAGTTACAGAGCCTAATTCTCAATATTTCCGTAGATACAAAGCCAAAGGTAGGCGAGCGTTAGATAGTTACGCTGTGACCGGACAGCTATAGTACAAACTTTATCTTCTTTTCTCGACTTTTCATTTTTATGATTTCTTTGAATTGGCGTACACGAATGAAAAAAATAATGAACCTTTTGAAATGAATCATAGCTTGTTCCCTTCAGTATTAAATTCTCTTCTTTTTGAATTAACAATTTTTCAAGATTTTTATACCAAGTTGAAGTGAATTTTTTTTATAGAAAGGCAGTTTTTTCTTTAAAACCTCCAAAAAGTTAAAATTTTGGAATTTCTCTCAGTTTTCTTAGTTCATCTAGAATAAAAAATCTTGATAATTAGAAATCCATTTGAATTTTTTGCTCTAGATAATAATTACGAGCTGTATCTTGTACGCCAGTTGGAAACTCCAGCGTTGCAGCGCTCTACTAATTTCTATGCTAAACATTTTTTTTCAACTTATTTTAACCAGTACAAAAGTTTTTTATACTTTTTAAATGTTCATTAAAAGATATAAAAAACTTTGCAGTGGTAAATAATTGTTTTCCTTAAAAAAAAAAAATCGCAAAGAGATGCAATTTTTAGACCTCATAAACCAGGCTCCCCCCTTATGCACAGTTTGTAGGAAAATTGGTGAAATACTTTCAATTTCTTTATCACTTGGCCGCTGAGGCTCCTTAGGCATTAGTTGTACCGACGGAATATTGCTATTTTCATTACTTTTAACGGTAGTTGGCGAATTAGTAGATGTTATGATTTTAGAAGTTTCTCCACTAACGGAAGGAGTAGGAGAACGGATAGACTTTCAGCGAGCGGCCGCACAAATTTTGCAAAAAAACTTATTGACCGAGCAGAGTAGGAATTCTAAATCAGCTGGCAAAACACCAACATAATTCAAATGAAAAAAATCGTTACATTTGTCGCACTGTACTTTAGCTTGGTTACGTTCAACCTTTAATCCGCACACACAAGGCATTTTATACATAAATGTAAGTGTAAGGTATTTTGAAAAATTTATACCGTTTTTAATTAAACTAAATTCATTCGGCCGCCGTAGCCGATTGGGTTGGTGCGTGCCTACCCTTCGGAATTCAGGGAGAGAACATAGGTTCGAATCTCGGTGAAAGACCAAAATGGAGAAAACGTTTTTTCTATAGCGGTCGCCCCTCGGCAGGCAATAGCAGACCTGTAGGTCCCTCCATGTGTGGAACAACATCAAGACGCACACCACAAATAGGAGGAGGACCTCGGCCAAACACTCAAAAAAGGTGTATGCGCCAATTAAAAGTTATGTCAACTTCTGGTAGTCGTTGGATCGTCTTATTGGGTTTGCTGTGCTTTTATCCTAGCGAAAATATATTCACTTGGCGTATATACATAGATGTCGCTAGGAATATTTTTAATCCTTCCCAAATGTCTAGTTTTTCTCATTTGTCAACACTATTCAGTTCATTGTTTGTTACGTTTCATACAACAATACACTCTTACCGCTCTTAAAAATGTCGAATTTCGTGCCTCCAAACTACGATTTGCGGACATCGTTGATTTTCTGTTATCAATTGAAGAAAAACGCTTCTCAAGCTCATCAAATGCTTATAGAAGCTTATGGTGGACATGCTCTAAGTAGAGCACAGTGCTTCAGGTGGCTTGAAAAATTCCGAAGTGGTGATTTTAGCGGGGAGAATGAGGACCGTGGCCGGCCACCGAAAAAGTTTGGGGACGCCGAATTGCAAGCATTGTTGGATGAAGATGATGGTCAAACGCAAGAAATGATGGCAGAGCAGTTGGGAGTCACCCAAAAAACCATTTCCAAACGTTTGAAAGACATGGGCATGATTTTAAAGGTCGGAAGATGGGTGCCGCTTGAAATGACAAAGTGACAATGCACCGCCACATAGATCAAGTGCAACCCGGGAATTGGTGGAGGCGTACGATTTGGAACTGCTGGTGCATGCAGGTTACTCACCAGACTTGGCGCCTTCCGATTAGCATTTGCCTGCATCGATGGGCCACGCACTTTCCGAGCAGCGCTTCAGTTCTCACGAAGAAGCCAAAAAATGGCTCGATGATTGGTTTGCGGCCAATTTTTTTGGCGCGGCATCCCCAAATTGCCTGAGGGATGGGAAAAATGTGTCGCTAGCGATGGCTATTATTCTGAAGATTAAATTTGTAACCATTTTTTGTTAATAAACGTTTGAAATTGAAAAAAAGTATCATTTCATATGTATATACCAATACTAACACTATATACATTCAAATATAATAATGAACGAGCACCTTGGTTTAACCAAATTTCATTCTACAGATATTTGACAATTTTAATATTATGAATTCCCTTTGGTCAACCAGAATTGCATACATGTGGATATTATTCTTAAAATCGCTGTATTATAAATTCTTATCTGTCTTGCAAACAGGCATTGTTTATTGGCTCAATATGCAAAATGCAAAGAGGTAAAAACTTCAAAAAAACAAAAACAAAAAAAAAAAACAAAAAAATAAAAAATAAGAAAAAAAACCACATAAAGGAATTCAAAAACATTAAAACTGAATTTTTTTTGGGTTGGGTTCTTTCGAAGTGAACTCAGCAGACGTTTGTTTTTTGTTATTTAATTACTCTTCGGCATTTTGAATTTGTGCTATGTTGACTGCCTCCCCTAAAATGGCATTCGTCCCCAATTTCTTTATATGAGCATAAGTAGTTATTCATACATGAGAACGCAGTAAAAAGAATAAAGGTTTGAGCTTTAGCGGAAGGAGCATTTGAACGAAATTTGAATGAAATTATTGGCAAGAACAAAAACATTAGCTTAAAAAAGTTGGCATAAACCAAATGGCAATAGAAAGCCAATATATAGTACTTATCTGAGTATGAAACTACATCACTATTTTGTTATTTAGAAGCAAAGTTATTAAAAAAAAGGATGATTAATTTTGCGCCGTCTTGTATATATAATATAATATTATAAAATTGCCGTTTATACCCGTTCTTAGGGTGGTTGGCCGGGCTCCTCCTCCCACTTGTGGCGCCTTGTTTTTTCATGGCCGAAACACACTCAGAGATTTACTATTGCCTGCCCAGGAGCGACCGCTATTAGAAAAATATTTCCTAGCATTTCATGTTTCATGCCCAAGATTTCGAACTTGTGTATTACCGATTGGTAGGTAGGTAGGTAGGTTAGATGGCAGGAGAACCCCAGGTACACTATAAGTAGCACTTAGGTGCTGTTTTGATACCATAATTCAGACCACTATCTGCGACAAATTTTAGGGAAGATAAAATCGTCTACAGCCATTCAGTGCTGTTGATGTAGTGGAGGAGAGAAAAGGGGTTTAGGCTGAAGAATTTCTTCAAGCCAACCCCAAATGGCACGCTAGGGTATCTCAAGCGCTCAGCCGCCAGAGTCGGACATTTGCAGAGGAAGTGTTCAACAGCCTCTTTCTCTGCAGGATCCCCACAGCTTCTGCAATAGGGGTTGTACGGAATTCCAAGGTTTTTACTAAGTATCTAGCCTCCATAGTGAAGGGTTTGAACAAAATAAATTTTAAAAATGGATTTCTCATAGTCAGAAACACTCTGCTATATTTGTTTCTAAGGAAATATTAAAACAGATTTCGTATCAATTAAGGTGGTTAGGTTTCAAGGGCCGGTATTGATTTTGAACAAAATACAAGTTTTTTTAGAAAATTATTACCGTTTCTCTTTATTATGATAATATTGATAGAACTCAATTACGTATGAAACAAAATATTGGCCAAATGGCTAATTGGCCTCCAAAGACCACCAAATGCAAATAGTTCCTTATCTAAAGGGTGGTTAAGTTTTAAGGGCCGGTGTTGATTATAAATAAAAAAGCAAGTTTTTAGGAAATTATTGTCATTTTTCCCTATTATGATCATACTAGTATGGCTCAATTACTTATAGAACAAAATATTGGCCAAATAGCCCGCGGCCTCGGCAGCACACCTCCATCCGATGGTCAAAATTTTCGATGACGCTGAGGCATAATTGAGGTTCTATGCCGTTAATGTGCCGAATTATCTCATCCTTTAGCTCTTGAATTGTTGCTGGCTTATCGACGTACACCTTTTCTTTCAAATAACCCCAAAGAAAGAAGTCCAACGGTGTCGTTGACGTTTAGGTGTGGTTCGCATTCAACATCGGCCCTTGAAATTTAACCACCCTTCATAAGATTGAAACGTCTGCATGGCTCATGAGAATTCATAATCAAAATTAAAAATGGGGAAGCTCGAAATGCTCTTTAGAACTCTTCTTCCATGAACTCGTTTTCCTAGAAATACCACTGGAATACTGCAGATGACGAAAAAGTTCAACTTTGTCCCACCCTAAGAGCACATACATATATTTCTCGCAAGTTGCTCCTCCCCACACACCTTTTCGCTCTTCATCCCACACTCTGCACCTTTAATGCGCGTTTGTTTGTATGTTTTTTTGTTGATTTTTTTTATTTTATTTTTTTCCCCCCAACTTATCTGCGATACTTTTTTACACGTTTACAAATTTGTGAAATTCCCTGTTTATCGGCAGCAATAAGAATGAGAACCAAAACAAGTCATAATAACAATAAAAACAACAACAATGAACGGTATATTGGTAGTACGTGTCTGGAGCGACGCAAGCGAAAATGAATTGATCACTTTTGTTTATTTACCGTAATGTACACAGCCACGGAGATATAAGAGAGTGTGTGTGTGTGTATATATAAAGGTAAATATAAAAATTCTTACATTCAAAGGTGTTTAAATATTTGTGCGAGTACATACTGGTTTGTATGTATGTGTGCGTATTTGTTCGTTCATTTTATTAGCCGTTAAAATTTACACGCAAATATGCATGCACATGTGAGAGTTAATGTGTGTGTGTGTGCGCGTATTTGCCAAAATCGTAGCGTAGTTTGTCTGTCAATTGCTTGACATTTGCGTCATGCGGGGACTGGTTGGGCGGCTGGCTTGATAACTGTTTTGTGAGCGAAGGTGAAGGTGAAGGTGGGGTTTTCAGTGTGTGGAGTAACGACTAGCGATTGCCTCTTTTAGTTATTTTTTGTTGCTTTCTCGTAAAGGGAAGCGCACTTTTGGGGTTCTTTTGGATCCAACAATATTTAATACTTACGATTACGAAAAACCTTTACAAAAGATTATTACAAAATTTATATTTTTAACTTTGCTGCTGCATTTTGAATTTGTTTGTCTTTGCTCCTTTTGTCCAATTCACTTCCACATTCGTGGCTCTGCACCTCCTTGTTGACATTCAGCACTTTATTTACTGCAAGTTTTATGCTTTCATTGTGAGTTTTTTTCTTGTTTCTCAAAAATTTGATAAATAAAATTACAGTCAGCTTTCGGCTCCGACATTCTTTTGTGGGAGTGTTTTGACGTTGACCACCAAATCTGAGTCACATTCCGCGCATTATGGTGATCAATTATGATTGTTGGTTTATTGTTATTGTTCTTTTGCATTTATCGCTTGTCTCGAACAAAGAAATCTCCTGGGCGTCGGCTGATTAATGAAGTTGTTAAATATTTGTTATACAATATTTAATTTGCGAAAAATGGTAAATAATGTGTTGCGTTGTAAGCCGCTGATCGTTTAAGATTAAGCATCGCCTCTGCGTTAGTGAATTACGACTCACCGGCGTAGCCGTATGGAGTTGTGCGTGACGTATCGGCACAAAAGTTTAAATTTGGATTTACGGTAGATACCTATGAAATGAGACTTTTTTCAATTTCAAACGTTTATTAACAAAAACTGGTTAAAAATTCAATCTTCAAAATAATAGCCATCGCTAGCGACACATTTTCCCATCTCTCAGGCAATTTGTGGATGCCGCGCCAAAAATATTGGCCGTCTTTGGTCGCAAACCAAACATTGAGCCATTTTTTGGCTTCTTCGTGAGAATTGTAGCGCTGCTCGGAAAGTACGTGGCCCATCGATTCAAACAAATGATAATCGGAAGGCGCAAGTCTGGTGAGTAAGCCGCATGCACCAGCAGTTCCCAATCGTACGTCTCCACCAATTAACGGGCCGCTCTTGTTTGATGTGGCGGTGCATTGTCATCAAGAAAAATTACTTCGTGACGCCGATCGGCATATTCTGGGCGTTTTCGGTGAATAGCGCTGTTCAAATCGGCCCATTGCCGTTGGTAGCGTGCACCGTCAATTGTTTCACCTGGTTTTAATAGCTCGTACCAAATCATACTACGCTCATCCCAGAAAACACACAGCATTGCCTTGCGGTCGAAGCGATTTGATTTGGCCGTTGTTTTTGGCTTGTGGCCGGACGGACCATACGATCGTTTAAGCTTGCGATTGGAGTAATACACCCATTTTTCATCAGCCGTAACGATTCGATGCACAAAATACTTCCTTTTGAACCAGGAGAGCAACATTTCACAAGTGGTTTTTTGGTTCTCTTGCTGCCTTTCAGTGAGTTCATACGGCACCCATCTTCCGACCTTTAAAATCATGCCCATGTCTTTCAAGCATTTGGAAATGATTTTTTGGGTCACACCCAACTGCTCTGACATCACTTCTTGCGTTTGACCATCGTCTTCATCCAACCATGCTTGCAATTCGGCGTCTTCAAACTTTTTCGGTAGCCAGCCACGGTCCTCGTTCTCCACGCTAAAATCACCACTTCGGTTTTTCAAGCCACCTGAAGCACTGTGCTCTACTTAGAGCATGTCCACCATAAGCTTCTATAAGCATTTTATGAGCTTGAGAAGCGTTTTTCTTCAATTGATAACAGAAAATCAAAGATGTCCGCAAATCATAGTTTGAAGGCACGAAATGCGACATTTTTAAGAGCGACAAAAATGCATTGTTGTATGAAACGTAACAAAGAATGAACTGAATATTGTTGACAGATGACAGACAAAAAAAATGTGAGCCGTCATGGGACGCCTGGCAGATGTGAAACATCGTGTGTGTACAAGTAATATGCATAAAAGATAATATTATTACAGGAATTAAATATAGCCTAATGAAAAAATGAAGTATTACAAATTTCTTACAGAAAATGGTAACTTTATTTAATAAACATTTATTTAAATGTGATATCAAAATTCGATATTAATATCAAGCCACAATTTGAATATTTTCATCTGTGACTTCAGTAATAGTTATATTCGATTTTTCCTCTGCCGGTATTACTGTGACGATTGGTCGATGATAACTAAAGTACGTTACAAAAGTGTTGAATGAAGTATTATAACGATATCTCACAAATACAGCATCTATTGTTGTTCCATATTTGGTAGTAGATTCTCTTGGATTGTTGTTGATTTGCAAATGAAATTCTTTTTGAAGTGTGCTTTGAGTGCTGACATTTTTTGAATTTTCAGGTGGCGCAAAATTAATCATCCAGTTTTGTATTTGAAAATTAAAAAAAAAAATTAAATAAAAAAATTACTTTGAGTGATAAAATTTTTTGACGTTTTTGGTGGCGCAAAATAATCATCCAGATTTGTATTTGAAAATTAAAAAAATTATAAATAAAGAAATTATATTGAGTGATGACTTTTGACCTTTACGCCCGCCATTGCTTGTCTGTTTTTATACGGCAGTTCTACACTTCACAAATTTCAATTATGAATGCCGTACTGCACTATTTGTAAAATATATAAATAATCCGATAGCATGATTAATTTTGTGTCACTTTGTATGATAATCAAAATGTGTCTTTAAAATATGCCTTCCTCCATAGGCTTAAACTTTTTATTCAATTTCAACTTTTGCTCATTACGAGCTGGCATATCTCGAATTTGCTATTAAAAAGTTTGCACTTTTCATTTCGAATTAATAAAGCAATAAATTTGGCATTGCAAAATAGTTCCACTTGGTTTAAATAATTGAGTAATGAAACTTCTTTCTGCAGTGGTTCTGCTTTCTGTGACCTTTTGATATTTTTCAACTCAAACACCGACCTACGTCATTTCTTCGCACAGAGAGCGCGCCTCAAAGGGGCCCACTCTAGCCAGCCTTCCAGTTTCCCATGAATTCTCTGTAATCGAATTTCTATTATCTACATAGCAAATTACCGAACACATTCAAAAGCCCATAACGCACCAACATTTACTAAGCACTCACGAGCATCCAACTTGCCGCTCTTTAGCAACTCTACATTTGCCTCTCTAACATGGCACACATACTAACACACTTTAACCCACATCATTTGTGAGTTGTTCCTTTGAAATTGGCTTAGCGCTACTCATACTACTACACATAAAATATATATATGTATACCTTTGTATAGCATGGCGTCCCGTCGCCACGGCAAGCGTCGCCACGCCAACGATTCGGCTTACAAGTGAGCCTATAGATGTTTCACATCAACAACACATTTGGGAAGTTTTAAAAATACTCCTAGCGACATTTATGGACTAATAGCTGAGAATCTCATTTCATAGGTATATGGTTTTTGTAGTATAATGAATTATATTTTAATGACAAAATTAATAAAAATAAATAAGTAATACGTATCTATGCCATAGTTGAGAACCACACTTTATATCCGGTTGCTGCCAGCAAATTTATTCGGCAATTGCACTGCCATCGCCCAAAAACATTTGACCTGCGCATTTTACTTACTCAGTCTTGCCCGCTTGCACATGACACACAACATGCAGCCATTTAATTTCGAATTTCACCATTTGGCGATCAGTTTTTCCATATTCTTTAAGTAAAGTCGGGAATATTCGCCAAAGATATACGTTATTCGTTTGCCGAAATTACCAACTGCTGGTGCACTTTGCACCCGAAACTCTTCAAGCAATTACTAACTTACATTCAAGCAGCTGCTTGTCGACATTTGATTACGTGTTTTCAATATTCGTACGCACATAAAGCCGCACATACAACACATTTGTCTTGCAGTTAATAATCTCGGCCGATCGGCCAGCGTCAATGAGCGACACGCGCCCAACGCACAAATCAGGTTCGCTGCTTAAGTCTTTGGTTAGTGCGTGGCGCAGAATGCACTTCCCTCTTTGAGACGACCAAAGTGCTAAGTTGTTAAACGCGTACCTAATAATTTTTACGTTTGTTTTTGTGATTTTTTATTGCAACAGCCGGAAACTGAAACATGTAAACGCGGCATCTGCTGCTTTTTGTGCACAAGAAAAAGTGTTTGGACGCACATGCGTATGTGCATATGTGTGGGTATACAGTCGTGCATGATTCCGCATGTAAGCTGCATGCGCATTTGAAACACCTTGTGCTGCCATTACGCCCCACAAACAATCGGTTGGACGTCACAAGTTGCCCAAATTACATAATGGCGATAAAAAGCTTCGTCAAAAAGAACATCTTGCAATTTCTGAAGTTCTTGCCGCCCCCCTTGCCACATACATACAATTACGTATCGATGCAAAGTAATTGCCCTTATTTGCGCCAATGACATATGCAAGTTTTTTTCCTTTACATATGCATGTGGCTTCGTCCAAAATCTCTGACAGCGCATCCTTTTGGCTGGTGCATTTTCGTCGCTTGTTGGCAGCTGCCGTAAATGCGATATTGCAACAGTAGGAGTAGTAGGAGCAGCCTGTGTACGCTGTGTAACAAAAGCCCACAGAGGCAATGCGGCACAGCTGTAAGTTGAAGTTATTGCAATTCACTGCTGATGCCAATTTTGGCTTGAATCAACATCTCGCGGCAGTCAGCCGCTTCAGCGTGAAGATAAGCAATCATAAAGCACGATTTTTGGCTGTGTCATGGCGGGCATACGGCCGGGCCTAAAGTGCTTGTGAGAGGCAGCAGGCAAATCGCAGGTAGTTTGCTGAACAAATAATCTGAGGCAGGGCTGGAATATTTGTCCAAATGTACGCACGTCGTGGCGTTGATAAGGAATAAATGACTCTTTTATCGGCATTTTGGGGATGCTATGCGCGCATGTTTGCTTACAAAAGGTAATTACAGTGAGAGAAATAAAATTACATTTCTAATGAAATATTTGTATGGAAAAATTACTTAAGTATTATATTATTAATAATACCCAGCTCGTCGTCGATTGTTATATTAAGAATTTTAAGTGCACACCCAAGAAGAATTGCATTAAAGCAACTTTTTTTAAATGCCAGTTGTTGATACGATAAGCAACAACTGCAAAATAACAGCGCTGAAAATTGTATGTCACGTTTACTTACAGTGTAGGTTGTATAGAAATATTAGCCACACATTTTTTTGACTTTGAGAACTGCCATAGTATCTATTATGTTTCCAAAATTTATAAAAGCTTACATTTAACGTTTAAATAAAAGCGAAAAATATTAAAACCTCCGAAAATTAAATAATCAGCGAAAACACTGAATGTGAATATATTGCACGGAAGCTGGGATTTGGTTCTATCAGACTTTTTTTATGGAACACCTTAAAAAATAAATTCCTTTGTTGTGTGGTTAGGTGAAATGGTTGAAGTTTCACTCTGGTCTTCCTGAGTAGCACTAAAGCGCCACTTTGATACCATTTTGAGACTTCCAATATGCAGATATCTACAGGCAGCTTGAGCTGTTGATGTAGTGGAGAAGATTGAAGAGATTTAGGTTGGCGCACTGCCTCAGACTGTCCAAGAAAGGAGCTCCCAGTGATTTTAATCGTTTAGATGATAAACCCGGACATTTATAGAAAAAGTGCTCAACAGTCTTCTTCACAGCGAGGTCCCCACAGCCTCTGCAATGGGGATTAAATGGTAAACCTAGCTTTTTCTACATGTGTGCTGATCATCCAAGCACCGGTAAACACAGCTATGAGTTTGGAAATTGATTGGCGCAGAGACCCGAGGACTCGCTGAGTCTTTCGTCTATTGTACTGGCTGCACAGGGTTTTCGAAATACTCTGAGAGTTCGATCTTTTCTGCGCTTTCTTAAGAAATAAGCTGTGCAATTCCCCTTTAGCAACAGTCGGGCATATGCCGATGACCGGCCGATGATCTCTGTGAGCAACTAATCAACCTCTTTCTGCTAAATCCATCAGCCATTTCATTCCCTTCTATGTTCCTATGTCCTGGAACTCAGGTCAGAAAAATGTTATCTGCATACCCAAAATATTTGGTCTCCTCCTTACAGGAGTTTACTGGCATGAATATTTTGCATGGCTGCAGGATCGCAAAGATTTCTGCCTGAAAACACTAGCAGTGTTCGGCAGTTTTAAGGAAATTGAAAAATTGGCAGTTTTAAGGAAATAGAAAAATTCCCTGCTCCGACTTCCAATTCCATATAGGAGCCGTCAGCGAAGACAGAGCTGCAAGCTTCTGTGTAGTTTTTCCCCTCGATCCATGCCTGCCTACTTGGAAGGATTGCGCTGGCACGACCCTCGAACTCCAGATTGCGGATAGAGAGATCTGTCCGAAGTTCAGAGAAAGACGACAGTCAAGGCAGCACTGGTACAAGTTCTACATCCTTTGGTAATGTCAATGCGTGCAGTCCTTGGCACCCTCCCCAGTTTAATGATATTATAGCTTTTCACCGAAGCAGGCATCCAAACTCTGAAAATGAGGTCGGCAAACACTGTTTTCGCATTTGCACGGATGAATCCAGGGCCGAGCACGGTTCCGGCTTTGGTGTCTACGTGGAATCAAGCGGGACAAAACTACACTTTGCTCTTGGAATGCAGAACTTTGCTGTCGAAAACAGATGAAGACATAATATCCTGATGCTAACATGAGAGATCTCTGACTTTTTAGCTAGAATGGGCTCTGAAGCCAACTTCCTTGGCCCAGAGCCCGTTTTGCCACTCCCTTCTGCAGTTATCAAAGCCACGATTAGCAAATGGGTTACTATAATACAACCCACAAGCAAGCTCGTAAGGCTCAGAGAGGCTGCAGATAGACAAAACTGATGTTACCTGTCATGTCCGATCGACTGTCGCAGATTCTTCTGTCATTAAGGGGTTACATCTAGTTAGAAGCCCTGAAAAATGAGGTTTTTAAAAAAATTTTCCTGAGAAAACTTCTGAATTAATTGTTTTAAGCCTTTGTACACATATTATGGTAACTTTGAATAATATTTAAAAAAAATTTATTTGCAAGAATAACAGTTTTTATAGATGCTACAGCAGATTTCCAGGAATCCCTCCAAAAAAAGACGTTTTACGGTGACCACTATATCTCCGAAGTGGATTATCTAAAATGAAAAAACCAAACGGATTTGATTAAAGTATTGTATATTCTTGTAATTAATCGAAGGAATAAGCAAAAAAAAATTTATTGACAAAATGGCGGCTTCTCAAAAAAAAAAATCTATTTTTTGGAATAGTTTTGGCCTTAAATTGTGTATAAACAAAAAAATGTTTATCGGTTTTAAAAAAGCTTCTATTAAGTACTAGAAAATATAGTTCAGAAGCCGGTGTAAAAATTTCAGACTAACCGGTTTAGCCGTTTCCGAGAAATCGTGGTCACCGACTTTCAAAACACAGTTTTGAGAAAAACAAGGTTAAAGTTTTAAAAGCTAATTTAAAGTGCTCTGACGCTTCGTTACATTTATGCGTATAACTTCAAAAATAATCTTCGGAATGACTTGAAATTTTCATAGTGTTTACTTAAATATATGTACATTACAAAAATGAAATAAAAAAAAATCGATTTTTTGAAAATTCTAACTAGATGTAACCCCTTAAGCAGAAGGAATTATGGGCAGCTGGTTGGACTGCTGACGGGCCACTATCTATGGTTGAAACACATGGAAAAGGTAGATATCTCAGACAGTGCACTCTGCGCAGCATGTGGAGAGGAAGATGAGCGGCGGACCGTCCTTCGCTCGAATCAGGTTGGAGGTCTTTGACACTGATGTGCTAAGGACTGACCACCTTGCCTACTTGGCACCATAAGATCTTGTCAGATTTCTTCCGAGGTCGGGTAGATTTAAAGAAAATTAAACCGGAACCAGAATGCAGTGCAATGGACTTAATTGTGTCTGAGTGCTGTACTTGCTAGTCTCTCCCGCCAAAAAAAGGCATTCATAAGTTAACATTGGAACCACTTCATTGTACATCTAAGGTACGACCTGTGGCTTGAGTCCTCATTTTGTTCCGAACATAGATTTTCAGGAATAAAAGGCTATACTGGCTTCCATTACCCGATTTTCAATGTGTAGTTTCCAATGGAGTTTGAGATGAAGTATCACTCCAAGATACTTAACTTCCGATGAAAGGGGAAAACGTGGTGTTTAATTTGGGAAGCCAAAGTGTAGAGTTTTATATTTTCTTGAAAATAGTACCAGCTGCATGTTGTCAGCTGATTCAAGAGTAAAGCATGAAGTTGAAGTCGTCACTGCTGAGGTACGGAGGTGGCACAAAAATGGCACAGTGACATTTGGTAGTATTGTGATATGATGATGACGAATGAATATTTTATTATAATATACTACAAAATCATATTATCACCACAATATTTTTCGTTATGTTATCTGGTGCATTAAACATGAAATCTGAGGGTTTTTCAACTCGTGGAGGTGCAGCGTATAGAAGTGATTGCCCTTGTGCTTTGTTGATCATTATTGCGAATGACGGGAAACTGTAGGCGTTTCAAATGGCATATCAGTTGGTATCACAGATACCTGGTATATACCTATGAAATGAGACTTTCAGCTATGAGTCCATAGATGTTGCCAGGAGTACTTTTAAACCTTCCCAAATGTCTTGTTTTTTTTTTGTCTGTCATCTGTCAACTATATTCAGTTCATTGTTTGTTACTTTTCATACAACAATGCATTTTTGTCGCTCTTAAAAATGTCGAATTTCGTGCCTTCAAAATACGATTTGCGGACATCGAAAAACCACTTGTGAAATGCTGCTCTCCCGGTTCAAAAGGAATTCTTTTTTGCAACGAATCGTTACGAGTGATGAAAAATGGGTATATTTCTCCAATCCCAAGCGTAAACGATCGTATGGTCCGCCCGGTCACAAGCCAAAAACAACGGCCAAACCAAATCGGTTCGGCCGCAAGGCAATGCTGTGTGTTTTCTGGGATCAGCGTGGTATGATTTGGTACGAGCAGGTGAAATAGTTGACGGTGCACGCTATCAACGACAATTGGCCGATTTGAACAGCGCTATACACCGTACGATTGGGAACCGCTGGTGCATGCGGCTTACCCACCAGACTTGGCGCCTTCCGATTATCATTTGTTTGCATCAATGGGCCACGCACTTTCCGAGCAGCGCTTCAATTCTCACGAAGAAGCCAAAAAATGGCTCGATGATTGGTTTCCGGCCAAAGACGGCCAAATTTTTTAGTGCGGCATCCACAAATTGCCTGAGAGATGGGAAAATGTGTCGCTAGCGATGGCTATTATTTTGAAGATTAAATTTGTAACCATTTTTTGGTATTCTTGCCATCAATACATCTTCTCCTTTGAATTTGCTATTCAAATTTGTCGCTACAATAAAATTATTAATTAATTTCATTGCATTGCTAACATTCTTCTTGTTTTAATTTTTAATTTCTTTCTCTTAGCTCCTAATGAAATACAGGTCTTCAGTTGCTTGTCCCCCATCCGACGCGTCCTCAGGTGGCGAATCGCGGAAAGCCCTGTAGATATACGAGGCAGGTAGGAAATAAAACCAACCGGACCAAAACAAGCACACACTTGCTTGAGGTTGCAGATAGAACAGAGGTTAATTAAAAATAAAACTAAGAGGTTCAGCTAGGCATAAACAGTTTTTAATAAAGGAGCTAACAGACCATCTACATCGGTCTGAAACAAGCTCCTAAGATCCCAATACCTTGAATTACCTCATTAGTTGAAATGGATAATGAGCCCAAGTTTGGTGCAGATTCGTTAGTGGAAGCAGAGCCCGCTGTATTGCAGTCAAGGTCATTATCAAAATTGGCGCGGAAATTCGCTGCAAGAAAAATGACACGTGAATACGATAAATTTGGAAAATATGATACGTAATATAATGATTCCTATTGCCCTAATTGGCTAAAAGCTATGATAAAGGCTAATAAATTCTCTTTAATAAACTTAGATAATTGACTGTTTGAAAAACATTTAATCATTCGCTTATTTATTGACAACAAATAGCAAGTAACGAAGAAATTATTTATTTGTGTGTATGTGTGCAAGCACAAGTGCAACACAAGCATGCACTTTAAGTATGTAAATTCAATAATTTCAGGCATTTAAAATTCAGATAACAGCAGTTTTTGCGGCTTTTCGTATTCATTGGAGATTTTACCGATTTTTTACCTGCAAACAGTCGTATGGCGTACATATGTCATTCAATTGTCAGAAGTGTCAGCACCAAACTTTGGTCACGTCAATTCACGTCAAGCACAAGTTTATGCAAATCTAAGCATTTCAGTAGAAAGGCAAAATCAGTGGCAATGTCAAAGTAAGAAAATATAAGTTCAAGCGCATTTGATAAAAAAAAACCAAACGTAAAGCATTTTATCATATTTATGTATACAAGCAGTGTTGTTTGGGAATTCCTGGAACTGGTTCGGAAGTATACAAAAGGTAATAGTAATGGATTTTTGCAACACACAAAAGCCAATTTAATTAATTTGGTTTGCTTGAATTTTATGTTTGTAAGAGTCATTTGGCCACCTCCACCACCTTACAAGGTGAAGTCCAAAATAAATAAGACTGGCGTCATAAAAATGTTTTCGATGGAGCATTATTTTCAATTTAATGGAAATTACATACCTAGCTGACTTCCAATGAAAGCTTGATGATATTCGGTGCAGTTGGAAGCGAAGTTATTGCGTCTAAAGTGTCAGTATGTTTGTGTCATCGGTACAAAATGAGTTTCGGACAAAGAGCTAATATCAAATTTTGTTTTCAAATCGGTAAAACGTATACCGAAATATTTGAATTGATGAAAAGAGTTTATGGCGATGATTGTCTATCTCATGCGAGAGTTCATGAGTGGTTTACACGTTTCAGAGATGGTTGTGAAGACATAAATGGCAATGAAAATCACCGAAAACTCTATCGAAATTGTGCGTAAATTTATCAAAAATGAACCGAAATCATAGTTGGAATCGGAGTTGAATATCTCCAAAACATCGATTTATCGTATTTTAACTGATTATTTGGACTTACGAAAGGTCTGTGCCCAATTCACTCCGCTCAAGTTAACTGAGGACCAAAAATTGCTCAGAATTCAACATTCGAAAGACCTCATTAAAGAGTCGAAAAAAGACGAGAACTTCCTTTACAACATTGTAGCTGGTGATTAAATGTGGTGTTTCCAACATGGACCTGCAACTAAGCGCCAAAGTGCCGAATGGAAGGCGCCAGATGGGCCACCACTCAAAAAATCCCGTTTGGAGAAGTCAAAAATCAAGTTTATACTCATTTGTTTTAACAATTCAAAGGGAACTGTCAAAGAGGGAAAAGCAAAGAGTTCATGTCAACGGGCCAAATCATCAATGCAATTTTCTATCTTGGCGTTTTGAAGCGTTTCTTGCATCGCATTCGTCGAATTCGCCCTGAACACCGCGAAGGAGGAAACTAGCGTTTATTGCATGAAAATGCACCATCTCATTGATCCACTCCTGTGACTAATTTCTTGACTAGAAATCGCATTTTAACCATCAACCGCCCACCGTATTCACCTGATATGGCTCCTTGTGATTTCTATCTATCCGGAAATTTGCATTTGGGCATGAAAGGAAAACGTTTTGCGTCCGTAAAGGCCATCCAAAAGACTTGTACCGACATCCTGAAGGACCTTACGGTGAGCTTTAAAATGCACGCCACAATTTGGAGGAATAGGTCGGTCAAACTCAAAGTAAAGCATCGATTACACTTATACATACATTCTTGCAACATTTATATGTGTAACATGTAAATGACTCCTCGCTTTCCTTTCAATATGCCCTCTATTATATCCTCGACACCTTCAATCAGTTTCTATTGAAAGGCAGTATGCAAAACTTGTTGACTAATTCGCCTCCTGCCTTGAAAATAAATTACTAAAATTCAGAAAACATTAAAAACTCCTAAAAGTCATGTTATTCCAAATATTATTACCTTCAAGTTAATTCTTACAATAAAATCTGTCAGCATGTTTGAAATTGCATTTTTATGCCAAAATATCCCACGCAGCAACACCGAAATTCAAACGGCTACATTCACGCAGCCTCCGCTGTTTAAGTGGCTGAACATTCTAAAATAACCGAAATGGCTTTATCATAGCTTTTTGAGCGCTGTAATTGCTATTTCATAGCAAACATTACAGCAATAAAAAATAATTATAAATAAAAAAATTTTGCCAATACAGGAATAAAATTAAAGAAAAAATCAATATTTGCACAAAAATGATGTTAATGACAAAAGTGTAATAAAAGTAAGGCCGAGATGGTGTGCGTGATTACCATTCGGTGTGTCAAAGTTCAAGGCCTCCTGGGGACATATGAAACATAAAATTATAATAAAATTTGTTGCTGAGTGTGTTTCTGCCATGAAAACTGCAGGTCACCCCATACGTGAAACTACATCAGTTGTTCACCATAAATTAGAGGAGGACTCGGCCAAATGCGGATAATTAAATATAGGTGCGTAACTAAGTTCCCGCTGTTTGTCACTAGATGTCGCCAGCAGTGTGTGCTAGTCGATTCTAAAATAACCTAAACGTCATAAACCAAGCTTAAAAATATGGTAAACAAACTGCTTCGATACATTAGTGATTTTGTTTTGGTTTCATTTACTTTTGGTTTTGTGAAAATGATTGATTTTGTGCCGAATAATCATCCTTTGCGGGAGGTGTTGATTTTCCTCTTTAATTAAAAAAAAAAAAAACGGCGGCTGAAACGTATCGAGCCGCTTCAAAGACGGTGATTTTAATGTTGACCGTCCGCGTGAAGGAAGGCCAAAAACCTTAGAAGACGTTGAGTTGGAGGCATTGCTCAATGAGGATCCATGTCGAACGCAAGAAGAGCTTGCTTCAGTATTGGGAGTTACCCGCCAATCCATATTCAAGCGATTGCATGCTTTGGGAATGATTCAGAAACAGGGGACTTGGGTTCCTTATGAGTTAAAACCAAGGGATGTTGAACGTCGTTTTTTCGCTTGTGAATAACTGCTTGAGGGGCAAAAAAGGAAGGGTTTTCTTCTTCGCATCGTGACGGGTGATGAAAAATGGATTCTTTAGAGCAATCCAAAGAAGAGAAAGTCATGGGGACTGCCCAGTCATGCTTCTATAGAGTGGGCTATGTAAAATTTGTTTTTTGAATCGGCTATAAAAAAAATTAATAGTTTTTCAAACTTTTTTTTTTTATTTTGAATACTGAAAATTGTTATTTATGAATGAAAAATAGTATCGTTCAAATGACTGTCACGACTGGCTTTACAGTAGGCCATTCGATCAACCCAATTTTTAAGCACATTTTCGATTGTTTGGGCTCCAATTTCATGAATGGCAACTTCGATTTCGTGTTTTAAAGCATCAATCGTCTCTGGATGGTTCGCATAGTGCCTGTCCTTAACGGCTCCCCACACAAAAATAGTCCAACGGGCTTAAATCACAGCTCCGAGGCGGCCAATTGATACCGGAATTTCGGCTGATTATTCGGTTTTTAAAAACGGTAGCCAAAAGTTCGAGTGTAACTTTGGCAGTGTGACAAGTTGCACCGTCCTGTTGAAACCAAATGTCGCCCATGTCATCCTCTTCAATTTTTGGAAACAACTCGTTGAGCATGTCCCGGTAACGCTCGCCATTTAGTGTAACCGCGGCTCCTCGCTCATTTCCGAAAAAAAATGGCTCGATGATGCCGCCAGACCAAAAACCGCACCAAACAGTGTCTCGTTGTGGATGCATTTGCTTCTCTACAGTAACGTGTGGATTTTATAAGCCCCAAAATCTGACAATTTTGCTTATTGACCTAGCCACCGATGTGAAAATCAGAAAAGAAGAAGAAAACTCACCACTTTGAAAATATTTTTTCAATATTTCCCAATTTTGTTCAAGCGTATAGCATCGCATTTCGTAAATGTCAAACCTTTAGGTAAATTATGAACACATTTGACATGTCATTTGTGTTACCATTCTCAAAAAAATAGGTGGTTCAAAAAGCAAACGTTATATGGCCCACCCTGTACGTAGTCGCCTCTTCCGAATATTCACGCTGCGAAGGTTATGCTATGTATTTGATGGGACCAACTAAGTGTTATTTATTATAAACTGTTGAAACCAAGCGAAACAATCACTGGAGATCGGTATCGACTTCAATTGATGCGATTGAGCCGAGCACTGTGCGAGAAGCGGCCACAATATCCGGAGAGGCATGAAAAAGTGATTCTACAGCATGACAACGCTCGGCCTCACGTTGCCAAACCCGTTAAAACCTACGTGGAAATACTGAAATGGGAAATCCTACCCCACCCGACATGTTCTCCAGATATTGCGCCGTCCGATTATCACCTGCTTCGATCGATGGCACAAGGTATCAGCCGTATCATTCATATGAAGACATCAAAATATGGCTTGATCCATGGATAGCCTCAAAAGATGAACAGTTTTACCGCGACAGTATACGAGATCTACCAGAAAGATGGGAGAAAGTAGTAGCCAGCGATGGGCAATAATTCTTTTGTAACCATTTTTTCAGAATAAAGTTGTATTTTCCTCAAAACAAAACAGCGAGAACTTAGTTGCGCACCATTACTTATATTGTATAGTCAAAACTTATCAGTATGTGGTGGCCTTATGGCTACGTCACTCTATTTATATTACATAAAAGTTAAAATTCTAATAAAACAATAATAAAAATAAATGCAATAAAATAACCATAGCAAATGTGATAAAAATAGTTGTAGTAGCAATAATAATAATAACAACAACCCCACGAAAATATCGGCAAATCCATTTTATAGTTTATAATATGTAAATAGAAAAATAAATTTGGTGATTGTAAAAAGCTGCGTCTGCTTGATAAGCACATAAACAGAAGAAGTCGAAATAAGCAACAGAATGCACAGAATGAAGCAGTAGAACCAAAAAAAGTTATAAAAATGCCTTTAAATTTATCTTGGCCGCTGCTGTGGCTGCTTCTCTAGTTTTTGATCATTAAACTCAAATTGCCTGCTATCAACTTTGCGTAGGCTTTAGGAGTGTAATATTCTTCTATTTTCTTCTGCCTATTCTCCATTGTGTGTGTGTGTGCCGTCTGCTTGGCTTAAAAGTGTAGCTGTAGCGTCTTGAAATGTATATGCATAAAGTTTACATTCGGAAGCTGGAATGATCGTAATTTATTTGGTGTAAAAATTTATTTATGAGCTGTAATTGTAAGCGTGTTTGTGCAATTAAAAACTTGTCTATTTTTATGTACTTCCATTTTGATATTTTTCTGCTGCTAGAAGAAATTAATAGGTTCTGTCATAATTTAAGTTTATGTGTGAATGTATACTTCTAATTCCGCACAATTTGTTCTGGCTTGGAATCTGCTTGAGCATCTGCAGGACCTAAACTTGCAGAATTGAAGGAAGGATAATTTTTCTTAAGGTGTGCGATTGACCGTTGCAGGTTCGTTTTCTTTAGGGAATGGTTAAAATATTTTTTTATCAAACAATATTTTTTAGCGAATAGAATTTTGTATTTTGTGTGTTTTTAATTCTTTTGCATGAACTGATTTTTTCCACAACTGCAACTTTAATATAGAAAGGCCCTAACTCATATTTTTGATACCTCACAAGTGGAGGAAAAACCTGAGTGCAAATCGAAAAAAATTGTTCATTGGGGTTATCACCCGAAATTCACCTCTTATATGTAGATGGCAAGATGACATTCTACTACTGTGGGCAAAATGTGAGGTGAATTTGGTTGTAAAATGAAAAATCTTTATTTATTCTTGTAAATCAATTTCATTCCCTTCAAAATAATCCCCTCTCGATGAAATACACTTATGCCAACGATTTTTCAAATCCCCGAAGCATGCCAAATAGTCCATTTCCGGCATAGCCATCAGCACCTTCTTCGATTCAGCTTTTATCTCCTCAATCGACTCGAAACGCGTTCCCCGGAGTGGTCTCTTGAGTTTTGGGAATAGCCAGAAGTCACACGGACCCAAATCAGGCGAATACGGTGGTTGCGGAACGATATGCGTGGAATTTTTGGCGAAATGGTCACGAAGAACGAGTGCAGTGTGAGACGATGCATTATCGTGATGTAAAAACCAAGAGTTGTTGGCCCATAATTCTGGTCTTTTTAGACGAATTGCTTCACGTAAACGACGCATAATGCTCAAATAATATTCCTTATTAACAGTTTGGCCAGGTGGAAGGAATTCATAGTGCACCACACCACGAAAATCGAAAAAAACTGTCATCATGGCCTTTATTTTTGAGCGACTTTGATGTGCTCTTTTCGGTCTGGCCTCACCTTTAGCACGATATTCGCTTGATTGGTCGGTTGTTTCAGGGTCGTAAGCATAAAGCCAAGTCTCATCTCTCGTAATGATGCATTTGAGCTTGTCCTGATAGTCTGAAAGCATTGTTTCACACACATGAACGCGACGACTTTTTTCCAAGAAATTGAAAGTTTTCGGTACCAAACGAGATTTGACTTTTTGTAGGCCCAAATGGTCTTTCAAAATGGTTTTACAGATCCTTCTGATATTCCGATCATATCAGTAAGGTCTTTAACAGTCAACCGACGATTTTTAAGCACTAACTCCTTCACTTTATTGACGTGTCGGTCATCTGTTGACGTCGATGGTCGTCCGGTGCCAATGTTGGTTGCTTAATAAACGAAGTCTCTTACAACTTCAAAGCCATAACCACCAACAGTGATGTGGAGCTCGATACGCGAGTGAGCCGACGGACGACAGGAGGTACTTCGTCTTCGTCTTGTCCAGCTCTTTTAGCCAGCTTAGAAAGGCGAAAGTTGTCAAGGCCGATGATATTGATATCATCACCAGCTATTGTTCGCTCTTATAATACATTTTGCTTGGATTATTAAGTTCTGCGGTTAATACAATCTTTTCTAGCATAAGGTTAAAGAAGCCACACAACAGAGAGTCACCCTTTTTGAAGTTTCCTTTGGTATCAAATGTCTCATTTGGCATCAAATGGCTCATGTAGGTTTTCCCTAGTTCTGATGGAGCTGCTGGTATCTCTCAACGTCATCTGGAACAGTCGTATTAGTTTTGCGGGGATACCAAATTCAGGCATTGAGGCATATAGGTAACTCCTTTTCGTACTGTCAAATGTAGCTAAGAAATCGACAAAAAGATGGTGTGTCGTTACTTCTTTCATAGCACTTTCTTTTAGACATTTTTTTTATTATTAAGTAAATAAATTTTGCAGATAAACTTACAAGCTAGGCACCAACGACAGAGGTTTTCTGCCTAGATTTAGAAAGAAAAATAAACTTTTATATCCCAGAAAAGCAAGTATAGTTGCTCTAAGTTCTTCATTTATTTGGCCGTATAATTACTCAATCCAACATATAATCACCATTCAATTAATTGTTTACTTATAAAGGATTAGTCAACAAAAGAGTTAGGAGACAAACTTTGATTTTTCTTTAGCGCTGCTACTGGGTCTGCATAAAAATTAATAAAGAAATGTGTGTGACTTACACTTGAATACCAATGCCTAGTTCTCACTGTATACAAATCGTTTTTATTACATATTTGCTTTCACAATTTTTGTTTAAAAGAATAAATGGAAAAGTACGGCGTCTGTGCGAAAATCATTTGTTTGTGTGGTTGTTTTGTGTTGTCATTTCGTATCCACTTCCGTTTTAGAGTTTATTGGACTGAATGTGGGCCCATGTGTTTGGTTAGAAGTGACGGAAATTTGTGTCAATTATATGCAAGAAATTTATTAATCATTCGTTTTATACTTCATTGGATGTGAATTTATATACGAAGCAAAAAGGTGTCGCCTAAAATTCATTCGATGTTTATGACAGGTATTTATATTTTTTTGTAATAATTTGGTGCGTTTAGATATTGATATTTTTCTTCGAGAACATGAAAATTAATATATGCTAATGAATATTATTCTCAACTAATACATCCAATTCGGCACTTTGCGCCCCCGCCTGGTGCTCTAGCAAATAATAATAATAATAATAATAATAATAATAAATACATCCGTTACTTTGTTGCCTACTGAATCTCTTTGAAATTGTGAAATCGCCTGATGTACTTTAGTTTTATAAGCTATTGGATATATTTGCGCTATATATTGGTCATATATATAAAAATACTGGAAATGATTCACAAGTATGGAAATTGGGTATCCTATGAATGAAGATGTAAACGTTAAATATACGAAGAGCGATGCTGAAAAATATATATTTAAGATTTCAACGTCCCCATTTACGTCAAGAAAGGAGCTCGATTTGATACTGCATTGTGATAAGCGATGAAAAGTGAATACAAAACGATAATTTCAAGGAAAAAAAAGTATTACTCTAATTCTGCCCAAATAATGTCACAGTAACCTACATAAATCTGCTTTCACCAACCGCAGATGTATTTTTAGAGGAAGATTTGTTATGGTGCCAATATACTCGGAGGTTTGGTATTGCCTGTCGAAGAGTAACCGTTATTAGACATGTTTTTTTTTTGTTACTCATATTTTTTGTTTCATCACAGATAAAAGCCAAGCTATTAACGAAGAAATTTTATGAATAAACAAGGAATTTGTGAATGATCAAATGAAAATACCCAAGTAGAAAATTGGTAAAGAAAAATTGCATAGTTTTTTTGTATATATATCGTATATTTAACGTTTTTATTTGGCACCTGAGAAGTATCTTGCAGCATTAGAGTATATGGGCCAACAAAGTACCGAGTATGGATCACCTAAAATGCCATGTGTTTATTTTCTGTACTGACGCCAAGGCTCTTGGGGAGGCGGAATGCTATATTCCACCATTCCTACATCCGGTATGCAATTTTGCTATCAATGAGTGTTATTTCTGAAACAGTGACTTCACTCAATAAAATAAAATAAATAAAAAACTTTACCACAAACTATAAGTAAAATTAGGTTTAAAAATAATAGTCAACGGTAAAGTTTAAAATTTGGCAGCAATAAATAGAGATTTAAATAAAAACTTACTCCCTAAAGTAGCGTCAATGACATCAGCCAACAAATTAGGTAAAGTGCTGTCAAATGATTTCCATTGACTTGAGTGCCAACTTTATGGGCTACTTGAAATATAGAAGTTAAAGCAAATACTTCAAGGAAAACGGCCGCAAAGCAAGAAAATATTACCGCAACGCACAATGACCTTCAACGCCTTGGAAATGTAATAGTAGATGAAACGAAAGGTAAGCAACGGCACAAAAGTCCATTAGGAACATTCAACTAAGTGAATATATCACCGCATTTTGATAGACAACGACAAAGGCAAAGAAGTCAACGAATGACATGCGTGATAGGAAGTCAACCAAAAAAATCAACAAAAAAAAAGAAGAAAATAAAAAAATAGCAATTACACAAAGCACTAAGTAAGGTTCACAAAAATGCTAATTGCCCACAGTTGAATAATTGTCACAGTGTTTTCCGGATTTTATTCTTATCTTCACTTCAAATTCTTGCCTAAAAAAGAAAAAAACAGAAACAGAAAACTAAACTGCCGACCATTAAGCCCAAAGTGGCGCTTTAGGAAGTAAACAAAATGTGCTTTCTTTGTACTTGTTTTTGTTTTTATGCTAGTTCTTTGTTAGTGAGGGCTGAAGTGTTGACAAAACAGCAACAACATTTACAGATAACAGCCAGTCTGCATAGGAACGCAAAAAATAAAATTAAAAAAAATTAAAACCACAAAGTTCATTCAGAGTTCATAGGCAACGGCAGGCATTTCGGTGCGGGGCTGGCAACAAATTAAGCAATTGCACAAGAAAAATTTAAATATATAACAAAGGAAAAAATATTAAAAAACGAAAAAAAAAAAAAACACAAATACCAGAGAGTGAATTTGTTTACCACCTGAGGCCAGAATATTACAAAATTCTAAACAAACAAAAAACAATTTAGAATAGACTACTTACCACGAAAATGTTTCTACTTCTATTTGGTGTTTTTTAATTACCTTGTGCGCACAATTAAAGTAGCACCGTTATGCAAGAGCTATGCTCGGGAATGATGCCTTAATTATACCCCCAAAAATGTTTTGCTTAGTTCGTAATTCACTGGAAAAGCAAACTAGTTTCATATACTAAAGTTCCAGAAGTTAAGAAAATCGAAATAGCTTAGAGTGTATGCTACATACATACATACACACATGCAGTCATACATACAAGTACATACACCTTTGCATATGTAGGCTTGTATTTGCATGCGTGTTTAAAAATTGGTGTGAACTACCTATCAGGTTAATAACCTTGGCTTTTAGCAGAAGATTTTAAGGAAATGTAAGCAAAGTTTTGCTTTCTTAGGAATTTCGTATAAAGTTCAAGTAATGCAAATTAAATTTATAAAAACATATCCCATCCGGTTAGGAAGTATACATCTTGTCCTAGAACCGAGTTCTCAGAATTTATACAGGTTTTTAAAAATCGGGAATAAAAGTTAAAGTTCGTCATACTTCGCTGTGAATCGAGAGTTGTCTGCAAATTTTGTTTGTTATTTTAATACTTTCTTCATGTGGACATATCTGTCAATTCATTCTTTGTTTACAAGTCCTTTTGCATCGATGCGCCACCGAATTTTCCACAATGGAAAAAATCAAGTATCGTGCAGAACTAAATTTTTCTATTTGGAAGTCTTAAAAGGATAGTAAATTTATGAGCGAATGTTAACCAGTTAACTGTGTCGCTCCATTTACAAAGTGCGCATAAATTGTTGTCGCGAAAATCGAATGATGACTAGAATAGTCGGTAAGCACAGAGTAAGTGTCGCTATTAAAGAATTGCATGAAACAGATAGCACCCTGAGGGCGGCTTTAGATTCGGGTGGTTTTGCAAAAATTGATTACCATATAAATTCCTTTTCTCTACTATAATACTACTCAGCTCATCATCGAAATATTGTTAAATTGTTGTTGCACTTATTTCTAAAACTCCTTGGTATGATTTGTTGCAGACCAGGCCTCGCAGAAAAATTAAACGGCGCTCTATTTCCTGCTCTGATATTCCACAGAGTATTTTTACCCAGCTCTTCCATCTCACTATCGTTGTTGTTCTCCGAGTCAGTTATATTGAAATCCGTTATAATTTCAGGATCGCTCTCTTCACAAGTAATGTTTTCAGAGGACGATGGAAATGCTTGTAAACGGCTTCTCTTCATTGTAGGCGATATCGCGTCATCATTACTGTGGGAAATACTTATTTTGAGGATAAACAAATTAAATCTGAAAAAAAAATAGTTTACAAATATTTTCGGGCAAACATTATAACATTTACGCACTAGAAATTCTAACGTTGCACTGTACTCACTTGATAAGAACCTCTGACAGGTGAGATTTCCACTGATACTCACTTTTTTGGTACTCTTCATTGTGAATTGATAATAACTGCTCACTTAATGCCAATAAATTTCCGATTCTTTATCACTTATTCGGTATTCGAACTAATACGCTGTTTCTGCCGCTGTCTGCGGGGACGCAAGAGGTCCATGTGAGTATACTCGTCAAACACAGTTAACTGGTTAAAGCGTATAAGGTTTTTCGCCATCAATTAGTACAGTAGAAAGATGGGTTGCTGAATTTAAACCTGGTCGTACAAACCTTGAAGACTATCCACGTTAAGGACATCCAGAAATAGCAACAAATCCAAAAATCGTAGAAAAAATGCAGGAAATCGTATGGGAAAATCATCGAGTGACTGAAAGGTGTTGATATTTAGTAGAAACCCGAGGTATTTCATTAGGCAGTGCAACCAATATTTTGACTGAAGTACTGGGTTTCAGAAAGCTGTGTGCCGCATTCGCGAACAATAAAATAAAATCACATTTGAATGCGATCTTCTCCGTAACACTGAGAGTGTTTTCGAAAGGATAAAGTAGGTTTTGTGCATCGATTCCTCGCTATCGATGCGACTTGGGTCACTCTCAAGAATTCTAAGTAAAAATAAGAGGCTAAGTAGGGATGTGAACCTTGTTCTTCGGCTCCGAAACGAGCTCTTGTCCAAAAATCGGCCAAGAAGGTGTTCGCATCAGTTTTTTGTGGTGCAAAAGCAATTTTGCTTGTGAATTACTTGCAAACTGATAAAAAAATAAATTCTGAATATTTTTGTATATTAACTTTTTAGACCAGCTGAGGGAAAAAATTCAAGAAAACATACCCAGTTAGTAAAAGAAAAAAATCTTTTTCATCGGGACAAGGTATCCTGTCACAATGTCCTGTTTTGACAATGGCTAAAATCTGTGATTCAAACTGCATATTCACCGGATTTAGTCCCTAGCGATTTCCATCTGTCGCCATACATAAAAAAAATTCATGTATGAAAAGCTTTTTCTTCAATTGTTGCGATTCTCACTTCAGGGATGGAATTCATAAATTGGAAGGCGAAAATATTTTGGGCATTCAGTTGATTAGTTAGATTTATGTGTTTTTTTGGGGTATGGGTTATTTTTTACGCTCGCCATCACTCCAGAGCTGTATGGAAGCTCAACTGGTAATAGACTTGACTACGACGTCTGACTGAAGACTTAAATCTAATGCTTCAGGGAACAGGAGCCCTCGGAGTTCGCTCTGACCTTTTCGTGGGAACCTCCCTTGGAGGATTATTGTGATGGTTGTGGTTTAACAACCAAATGCGCATCATTCGACTTTCATTGATTGATTTCGAAACTATTTAATAAAGAGGTGCAGCAAAGTAGTTAGCGATGGGGTTTCTTCGAAACAGTTTACTGACCCACCTGTGGTGTATATCTGGGTAGTATTTTTATATTAATAATATTTTTTTTATTATTAACGTCAGTTTCTGTTTTTCCTTTGCTGTTTTAGTTTATGCTGAGGTAAGAAATTCTAGTGATTCAGCCGTCCTACACTCTGAGCAGAATAATATATTTTCCTGGTGCCTTATGAATCGTCTATTTCTTAATATTGAAAAATGTAATAAAATCACATTTTCTAAGCTTGAAAATCACCTTATTATCTCTTATCATAATTATACATATCTTGCTTCATCTGATGTGAATAAAAATTTAGGAGTTTCCTTTGATTCAAGGTTGAATTCTGTCACGCACGTAAACCGCCTTTTCCAATTCATTTGCTATGCTCTCTTTTGTGTGACGACACTCAGCACACTTCACTGACCCAAACTGCGTTTGTTTGGTCCAAATTAGATTATGCTGTTTTTATTTGGAGATAATGATAAGATGCCATATCAATCGAGTGGAGAGGGTTCAAAAAATTGTTCTGCGTTTCGCAGTACTTTCACTTAATTTGTTAGACCGGAAACCATCATACGAGTCGCGCTGTCGATTGATTAGTATTTTCCCATTAAGGGACAGAGGTACTCATCAGGCAGTATGATCTACTGTTGATCTCGTTAATGGCGAAATTGACTGCCCGGTACTTACAGAAAGAAAGCTCCTTGCAGAAATTTTCAAAAATATTTATCTCGTTTTTGCTGTATTTTTGGCTTGAGAAGTTTTTAAGACCACAAGAATGTATGTACTTTATTATGATGTTATTAACTGTTTTAAATTGTCTGAATTTTTTAAGAAAGCTTAAAATTTTTCAGGGTCCTATAAAAACTTTTTGAATTTTATAGTTTTAATACGGAATTTTTTTAATATTTTTGAAGAGAAATTAAAAGAGGAGATTAAATCGAATCGAGTTTTCCTAGTTCATGCATATCTACTATTTATCAAAATTTATTATCCAGTTTTGTTTTTAAATATTATTTCACTAAACAAAAAACAAATGATTTTGAGTAATAGAAATCTTTATTTTGACCTTTCCGCGCTCCTTTGCTGGTTTATTTGTTTATTTCACCGGCCTAGTGAACATGTGTCAAATATGACTGATGTGCGACGCCATTTGCAAAAATTATAAATCATCTGATAGGGTGATTAATTTTGTGCCACCTTGTAGTGTAATAGAATGCAACAAAAAAAAAAGTTATGTTTGACGTACCATGCCCTTAACATATATTAGATTATAAATCCTCCGGAAGGATGATTAATTGTACGCCACCTTGTATTTTTATAAAATCGAAGAAAAAAATATATTTGATGTACGATACTATTTTCAATAATTATATATATGCCGATAAGATGATTATTAATTTTGCGCCACCTTGTATTTTAATAAAATCGGAGAATAATAGATATGTTTGATGGGATGATAGGATGATTAATTTTAATAAAATCGAAGAAAAAAACAGATATGATTGACCTACGACGCCATTTACAAAAATTATTACTCTTCCGATAGGGTGATTAATTTTGCGCCACCTTGTGTTTTAATAAATTCGGACAAAAAAGATATGTTGACGTAAAGATATGTTGACGTACGACGCCATTTACAAAAATTATATTATTAATCCTCCGGAAGGATGATTAATTTTGCGCCACCTTGTATTTTAATAAATTTAAAGAAAAAAAATGTTTGGCGTATGACGCCACTTGTAAAAATTATTATTCTTCCAACAGGGTGATTAAATTTGTGCCACCTTGTATATTAATAACACCGAACAAAAAAACGTAAGTGGAGTACTTTCCATGCAATTCAATATTGAATCTTAGAAAATCGCAAGGCAAATTGTACTTCATGTTTTAACTCCAGACCGCTTAGCCCGTTCGTCCATTTGATCGAAACAATCACACCTGTATTTGCAACGTTTACATGAAAAAAGCGCATATTCGGAAATTAAAAAATTTTCTAACAAATATTGAAATGCGGGATCAATGCTAACTCGCAGAAAACTAAACAGTAAAACAATGCTAACTAATAGAAAACAGGTTTCTTATAAACAATGGCACCCAGACATCTCTTTTTAGTTCAAGATTCGCTACCTTACGATTCTGCATAATAATGATAAGAGAAAAACATTGACTTTGGTGAAATGATTTCACCACTATACTGGAAACAACATCATTTGCTAGTATTTCAAAAACGAGAAATACGACCTTTCTGCGAATGGGGTTATTGCATGCCGCCTCTCAATAATGCCTTCTGCATTTCCTCACTCTCACTACGACAATTTTGCTTGTTTATGTAGCTGTGAAGCCAAAATAGTCCCCATGGCAGTACAACACACGGTATTATACGCGAATTAATCCAAGATTTTCGAAATAAATTTGCACAGTTTACAACAAAGTTATAGTACCCTAGTGCACTACTAGTATACCGTATATAAAAATACGAAGAAAACCAGCGACAGCTAACGCCAATTAAAATCGAATTTACACATTGAAAATACGAAACCAAAATTGTAAAATCATTTCCTAGCGTTGCAGCAAGAACCTGTTGGTTATCGATAGAACCAGAAGACTGGGCAAAAAATGCCAACGTAATGAAAACCAGAGAAGCAGAAACAATGCCATCAACAACAAGTGCGGTAAATGTTGTATCATTAATTAGCTTTGTCATGTCACAGAAAAATTTTTTTAATGAAACAAATGTAGAAAAAAGTGCGAAAATCATAAATACTAATTGAATATCACTGAAGAAATAAAATTAAAAAAAAAAAAAAAATTACAGGAAATACAGTAATTTCATGATGTGAAAGACGTACAGCCAGCTAAACTTTGTCGATTTCCAGTTGCTGACAATTCAGCGTATGATTGCTTGTCTCGCAGGCTATAAAATCATAATGCATATGAGAATTCGATTTGCAGATTATACTTATACGTACTTACGATTATGAACGCTTGTACAAAGCGAAGCTGTCTTCTGGTAAATATTTGAAGTATCATCACAGTTACGCCCAGCTGGCCTGGAGCAAGGTAAATGAGTCGTGCGAACCGTGAGGCGGTTGTGCGAGCAGCTGGGAGCGATGCGACATTCCTACTCATAGTGAACAAACATTTGCTCACCTCTTCATTTCTGCGTCTTTTTTTTCTCGCTCTTTCATTAACTTGCCTATTCATTCACTAATCTGCTAAAATTTTAATTAAAATCCAGCTTGCCGTTTTGACCGTCATATTGAACACGAACAGGATCATTGGCGCAACTAGAGAGTGTGATTTAGGTGGTTTTTATAGACCTCAATGCTGATACAGTTAAACTAATTAACTGGTGAGGTGTTTTATATATACTTAATTCGATTATTAGTATCCATTTATTATTGCATTATTTTTTAAATGAAAATATGTAAGTGCCTTAACACAAGATTTATGGACTGAGCCAATTTGACTCGTTTAGAATTCTATTGCTAAATACATAGAAAACTGAAATAATATTTTTAAGTAAATGTGTTGGTTTTTAGTTACGTAATGAAATATAGATAAATATAGGTTGCTCCCCCTCCGCCGACGGCCTCATTTCGCATATTCGAATGTGATGTACCCATTTTTACGGCAATTAGCTAAATCGACTCATAAAATGATTTAACAGTTAATTGCTGTAAGCAAATCAAACGTATAGCTTACATAAAGAAATTTCTCTCCGAAATTCATCATCAATTTGGTCAATTTATTAGTTAGCTGGTGTCCAAAGGGGTCTTATTTACCCTTCGAATTTCTAGAAAAATGCTCTAAATTTTTTATATATGGAAATTTCGCAATTCCGTCAAGGAAAAAAATTATAAAAAATCAGCGAGATTTTCCAGTAACTTCAAACTCGCACTTTATTACACTAAAATTTAATAGATTATAAAACTGCAGCAGTTGTTCTAGAAATTCCTTTTAAAAACTTTGGACTTGGGCTGAAAAGTTTTTTGAATTTAACTAATTTTTGTATAAAATAAAAAAAATGGCTTTATATTATTATTGCTAGACAATGAGCTAAAAAGTGATGAGCAGTACAAAAAGAGAAAAAAAGTCAAAACTGGGCAAAATATTAAGGCGTTATCATTTTGTCTCGGGCTAGATTACAATTTCTTAATCTTGATGATTGAGAAATTGTTTTGATAGATTAGATTAAATGTATATACTATATACATACATAGGTCCATTCACTAGAACCTTTCTCGCTCATCTATAGGCCTTAACTCTTTGTGTAAGACTTTTCATCGCTGAATCGGTTGCCGAATTGGTTTTTCAAATAGTAACAGAGTACTAAAAACCACTAATCACTAATTTGTAATTGACCATCTAAGCCCGGTGACCACTTTTTCCTATGCAACTTTTTCTAATTTTCAATTTCAAATCTTGTAGTATTAATGTCTGAATATTATTGCCACGGCACGCTCTGGTATATTTGCTGTCTTGTAAAGTGGGTGTTCGCGTTTTTCAGTCTGAGCTAAGCCGAAATACAATCAGTTGTTAATGTGTCAAGTGACATTGTCTCAGCCAAGAGATACTTCAGAACTTATTCACTTAGAAAGTAAAATTTTTCCGCATACCAATATCGGTTATCCAACTCAAATTGCTCCAACACATCTTGCGAATGCGCGCATACATATGGAAACCTCCATTAAAACGATAAATCTTCACAGGTAATTGCGCAAAGAAATAATAATAATCATAATATTAAGATTTTCCCACGATTTAAAACACTTTGAAAACTTGATTTGATAGCAGAATAGAATACAGAAAGAGAGCACTTGACATGTATACATTTGAAAAATGATTCCAAACACCCGCGCACGCGATTACGGTGTAGATGAAGTGCTGGCCATTTATGTGCATATGTACACGTACGTACATGCACATGTACATGCGCCTTTGTGTGGGTGAAGAATGATTAGCAAAGAAGAACTACGAGAATGCTGTTTTCGGTAAAAACATTGGAAGTCTTTTAAAGTGACTGCCTACAAACTAGTGAAAAATGGATTGAATGGGCCTGAAAAATGTAGGCCAATTTTATGTTGAGTGAAAGGTATAATATGTATTAATGAATTTTAAACAGAAACATACGTGTTTAGTTATCAAAAACAAAAAGAAGTTTCAGATTTTAATGACAGTATAGAGATGAATGATGGAAAGACACCATTTTGAGTTTAGAATGTTGGAAGAATTATTTTTAATGAGAAGTAATTCCTTAAAACTGTGCTATAAAAAATTCATGAAAACGTGGCTTGGTAAAATTGAATTTAAGTTCAGGTAAAAATTTTTGTTAACCTCCAAATTCAGCTCATTTTTTTCCAAATGTTGCACTATAGTCTTGTTAAACTAGACAAGGCTTTGAAATATACAACATCAAGTCAGCCGGGACCCCAATTCCACGAAAATGTGCAATGTGCGCATAGAAAAGTTATGTTATGGAAAATTGTGCCTGTGACTAACTTGAAAAACAGGGTGCTCTAAACTCTCACAAAATCACCGAAAGCTCGGCAGCTGCATAATTTTTGTTTAACCCATTGAGCGCAAAAGCAAATTAAATTGTAGTAGATTGGAATAAAGTTTGACCCTTCAAAATATTGAACAATTTCATAAAACAAGTACTTCAGCGTCTTTCTGAGATACATCGAAAGAAATAGAGGAATCATAATTTTTGAGCCACTGGCATAACTCAAAATGAAAGCACAATCTCAAAAAGATTCATAGCCCTTGTCCAGAGTTTATTTTTCGTCTTGGTTAAGTGATTACTTCGGAGGCAATGAGTCGAGGTTGTCAACTATCCAACTGAATTCTTGAATTAGCTTGATTTGTCAGACATGCCGCCTCACGTTCTTACATTGAAAATTGGCGTACCCATCATTCTTCTTGGAAACATAAATCCAACATGACTTTGCAACGGAACAAGACTCTCAGTCAAGAAAATGATGAACAATGTTATCGAGGCAACAATTTTAACTGGAAAATTCAAAGGTGAAGACGTACTGTTGCCACGTATCCCAATGATCCCGACAGACATGCCACTCGAATTCAAACGTTTACAGTTCCCGGTGCGACTCGCTTTCGCAATGACTATTAACAACGCACAAGGACAATCGTTACAAGTGTGTGAATTGAATTTGAAGAATCCATGCTACTCACATGGACAGCTCTATGTGGCTTGCACACGTGTCGGAAAACCTTCTGATTTATTCGTCTACGCACCAGATGGAGAAACAAGAAATATTGTGTATTCCAGAGCACTTCAATACACATCAAATTGAAACTAAACTTTGCAATGTCACAATTTTTTCGAAATAAACAAAATCAATAAAATTTTAATATTTGTGTACTGATTTTTCTTTAAAGTTATTTTTCCTAAATTTATTAAAGTTGTTGGCGTAGCAACGCGTGTACAGCTAGTTCTAAATAAAAAGGACGCGCAATATACATTTTTTTTTTTAATTTATTCAAACTAAATTTATTAAATATTTCGAAACAAGAAATATATGACTTTGACTACTTTCATAATTAGGGGCACAATCAAATAAAACTTGTGTACCTTTTCAAATTACTTGCCAATGAGGCACTATCGCATAACAGTGGACATCAGAAAAGTTTGCATGAAGATAGAGCTAGAACCACTACACAACCCATAGAGAGCTAGTTATCCCCTACTTGGAAACTAGTTCGACGCACAGCTGGATTTAAACATACCGTTGTGTTTGTGTGCTTCTCCTGAGTATTTCATGCACATGCGCATGCCACGCTGATTAAATCAAGTGTTCGAAATCGCCTGCTGCATAATTACTAAAACGATTTTGTATTGGTGATTTGCAAGCGAGCAGGTAAGGCCGGGCATAATTCTTTTTTGCATTTTCTCACAATTAAAATATAATAAGTGAGATTGTTTTTTTTTTTAATTTTTATTTGAAGGAGTTTCTCATGTGAGCTTTTTTTCAAAACTTCGCACACATACCTGCATACAAGCTTTAATTGTTAATTTTTGCCCATTCATGTTTATTAATATTTTTAATGCACACATGAAATGACAAGCCAAAAGTCACGCCCACAATATATTTTAGCGCGCTTAGAACGATTTCGAGTTGTTGTTTTTGCCGCACATGCATGGTATTGGCACCACTCTGGACCACCACATCAAGTGTTTGGCAATAAATAACCAAATACAGCAAGTACAATAACAAAAGCAACAAAGGAAATAGTAACAAAAATAACAACAATGCTGTCATATAAAGCAACTTCATTAATTGTTTCGTAAATTATTGTTTTGATTTTCAAAAATATTTAAATTTTCGCGCATACTATTGAGTTGGAAGTTGTTGTTGTATTCGTTTATTATTTTTTTTTGTGCGGTTTTTTTGGAAGTATAGATTTCACCACGGTGTCTATTTGAGAAAATCAAAAATGATTTAAGTGCTTTTTAATTGTCAATTCAAGTGTTGCCCCCTAGCACTCAATCATTCTTTTATTTGCACACACACACATGTGTACATACATATATGGTATATAAATTAAACATTTTTTTTTTCAACTAAGCTGCAATTTATTGCTGTTTTATATCAATAATTATCGTCTTATATTGCATTTTTCATTCGTTTGTGAATAAAATAAACACTTCATTGATTTCTTATTGCATTTGTTATTGGCTAGATTATCAGCGAAAAAGTATCTTAGTAAATTTTTTTTCAATAGAATAATAAAAAAGGCTGCCACGCTTTGTATGTGCTAAAATATCAACGCCAATGTTTGATTATCGCTGCTTAAACAAAAGACTTAAGTCACAAACTTCCATTTGCCAAATTTCATGCCAAATTAATTAAGTCATAAAAATGCTATAATCATTTATCTAACATGCATTTCTAATGCTAATTTATTTGTTTTGCTGCTTGAGCTCTTCCAAATACCGTTAGCTGTCAATAGTTGTTCTTTTTGTACAGTAGTGTTGCTCACTGATAACTCTTGCTGCTGCCAGAAAAAATTTGCTTAACCAAAAATAAACTTGCTAACATTTTTTCCATTATTCCTATTTTCTTTTTTGCAAATGTTTTTACCTATTTGCTATTATTATTATTTTTTCTTTGTATTTTTTGAAATTTGCATTAGCATTCTTTGGATTTTCTGCTGTCGCCTCGAATTTCTCGTTCAACGCAGCAATAGCAAAATATCGCATGCAACGTGCCCCGCATTGCTAATTGGAATTGTCTAGAGCAACCCACGTTTGGCGCGAAATACACAGTTGTGATAACGACAACATGCCTCTATGCATACCCTCAGGCACAAAGCCATACACACACGCACACACACACATGCATAGCACACAAAAATTCTAAGCTCTTCAATTTCAACCATTCAGCTATGGATTGAAAACAGAAAAAAAAATAATAAAAAAAAAATAATAAGAATAACGCATTGCATGCCTTTCTTTTTACAAGTACGTAATTTGGAATTGTAAAACAAAAAAATCCTGATGTTATGCATGCAACTCATGAATGGTACATAAAAATGTAATTAAGTTGAAATTAAAGCAAAGCTTGAGACAATTGAGTATTTTATTTATTGAATGGCGAAAAGTTTGAATTTTGGTGAAATGTGCTGGGGGTACTGTTTGTGAGTGGGTGCATCAATCATGTCACGTTTTTGTGATGAATTGATAAATTTGAATATTTTGTTAAATAAATGCAATCTCATAAATCTTTTGAATTTATTATTAAAAGCGAATTTGCAAACGTTTAGCTCAATTGAGTGTAGGCAGAAAATATCAAAAAACATCTGACTATATTTTTCTCGCTGGGATTTGGTAGCCGTGCGTGATATGCAGGCTATAGATCTCGGATTAAAATCCCGCTGCTGGAATTGAACTTTTGACAGAAGCTCCGCTCAACAATACTACTCAATATTGACCCAATTTGACACACTTGCGCTTAGAGAAAAGTGAATATGCGAGGGTTATATTCTATAGTGTACGCCCAGTAATGAATACAGTAAAATAATATTAAAAATGACTTTATTCTCCTTAAAAGCCAATATAATTTTGCTTTCGCGTTCCCCAATTGTCAAACCATTTGTGTTACTCAGAAGTAAATACCTGCAAAGATCTTCTTCAGGCGTTGAAAAACGTTAACCTCGTATTTTTTTCGTATGTTCTGGAACAAAAATCAATTAGGTGCCAAATCAAGGCTGTAAGACTGATGATTCATTAATTCGATCCAATAACTTTGTTGCGTGAGCTAATATGTGAGAGATCGCATTGTCTTGGGGAAGGATGATTCATAAAGGGTTAGGGTAGTCAGAATTTTCAACAAAAAATTTATTTTTTGCTTTTTCTATAAGTATAATATCTTAAAAAATGTTGTGTGAAAATTTCAGTTATTCAGCAATTAATAAAAGGGCGCTCCGGAATCGATAGCAAAACTTAAACTGCGTTTTTCTCAAAACTATGTTTCTTGAATTGGTGATCACTGTAACTTAAAAACTGTTTGGTGGATTTCAATAAAATTTATACTGCCTTTGAGAAACACAAAAAACTCGTGTCTGATCGATGGATTTTTTTCAAAAATTTTTCTTAAACCACTATTTTTTGGTTTTTTTCTCGAAAATCTGAAAAATATTTCCTGAAGCCGTCATATTGTTAATTTTGAAAAAAAAGCTCCGATCAGGTCTTGTACCTTATTATCTATTAATAAAACTTATTTCTCTTGTCCGATTAATTTTAGCTGAATTTCCAAGGACTTGTGATGATCACCGCAAGGGACTTCTGGATAAACGGGCTTCCCACAAACAGCTGTAACTTTCACAATTAATATTTTTTTTTGAAATTTTGCTGAAGTCAAGTCGAAACATGATGTGTCAATGCTATGTTTTTATTTTTGTATAATAAGACAATTGACTAGCACACAAAAAGAATTATTGAAAATTATAATTTTTTCGGGCTTGTGACTACCCTGTACTTCGCCGCAATCCGGAACGAAAATGGTAATAAATATCTTCGCATCATAAATGATCGCACGAAAATTATCATGAGATAATTCCATGTTTTGAAGGGGAGAGATTTTTCAACTTACTGGAAAAAGAACAAATAAAATTCTCCGCTCAGAATTTTATTTTGATGTTGATAAATTTTGATTCACTTGAAATAGAGGAAAACTGAAATTATTTTCAAGTTTTGATTATATTTTTTTTTTAAATAATTTTGAGTATTTACTTTGAAAAAATTTAGTTCAACAGAAGACACAAATATCAAACTTTCAAACCTAGTGTTTAATCATTCATCCAACTTCCTCATAAGTTTTAAGAAAAAATAAAAATTTTGAGAAAACGTTGTAAAAAAATTTCCAAAAAAACTTTTATTTATTTACTGGTTATCCAAAAAAAATTATACAAATTTTAAAGAGAACGGAAAGTATTTGTTTTTAAATAACTTTCTTTGCCTTCCTATTAGACTTAAGCCTATAAATAAAACCATTTTCTGGGAAATTGAAGATCATGCGTCAAAACTACTGGATTACCTTCATAATCAAAAACGATGCCGAGGACTAAGGAGTAATTTCTCGTGAAAAGCTGAGCGTCACAAAGACAATAATCAGAGTCTTCGAGATTAAGGGGACAGATACCTGTAAACGGTCATATTTTCCCTGATTTTCCTTAAATTTATTTAAAATGAAGAAGTCAATATATTTTTTTCAAAATTGGCATACTGTTTACTTATACATTAAAATAATATACATCTTTTTTTTATTTATTTTAATCATTTAAAATGGCGGATGCACGCTCAATTCTTCCAGGAAGGTCGCAGCGGGGCTTCTCAATCAGCGGACATTGTACCATCGGCATCAGTGACCTGATTACAAAAGGCCAACCATGTTTTTGCTTATTAATGTCATAATTCCTATATGAATTTAACAAAAAAAATCGCGGAATAAAGTGCTTCAAAGAAAAATGAATTTTTGGGTGAATTTTCCTACTATTCTTGCCTCGAAAAAATTATTATTTCGAATACTTTTCGAAAACTTGAAACACATAGAAAGTAATATCATAAAAAAGATGTGTGCACAATTTCAGGGAGATCGGTCAATAACTTTTCGAGTTATTGTGTACGCCAGTTCGAAAAATATAGTTTTGAGAAAAACGCGTCTAAAGTTTGAATACATGAAAATTCTTCTCCCAGCGCTCGAACGCAAAGTCGTCACGGTCTATAATATAAAAAATACTTAAATTTACGTTCTAAGACTTTTTTGACATATTCTTATATTACAATAACATTTTATGAAAAAAAAATTTTCCAAATTTTACAGATATCTGCCCCTAGCAAATGTCATATGCAAATATTTATTGATATTAAGAGAAAATTTGGCGGCCGCCGTAGCCGAATGGGTTGGTGCGTGACTACCATTCGAAATTCACAGAGGAAACGTAGATTCAAATCTCGGTAAAACACCAAAATTAAGAAAAACCTCGGAGTGTATTTCTGCCATGAAAAAGCGCCTCATAAAAATATCTGCCGTTCGGTGTCGGCTTGAAACTGTAGGTCCCTCCATTTGTGGAACAACATCAAGTCGCACACCACAAATAGGAGGAGGAGCTCGGCCAAAGACCTAATAAGGGTGTACGCGCCAATTATATATTATAAGAGAACATTTATTGTACACATAACTCTGTAGAAATGATGCTTCCTACAAGCAAGAGACTACGCAAAAATTTCAGACATCTGCATAAACCAAAAACTTCAATTGGTGGAAACTAGCTCCACCGACACTAATGAAAAGATCAAAGAAAAGAGGACTTAAAATATTATCCCTGGAGGACACGAACGGTGGAATTACAAAGAGGTGTGGTTAGTATTATCTATGGCCACATACTATATCAGATGTTTTTGGAGAGATATGATTTAACTCAGGTAAAGAATAAGTAATGGAAACTTAGGTTTTCAAATTGCCGTAGTAAAATATTGTGCGCGACGGCATCGCACATTTTTTTAAAAGGGACGACCGATACTTTTCTTAATTTTGGTGTTTCATCGAGATTCGAACCTACGTTCTCTCTGTGAATTACGAATGGTAGTCACGCACTAACCCATTCGGCTACGGCGGCCGCTTTGATAGTCGCCGGAAATCTTTTCAGCGTATTCATGATTTCTATGATTTCTTCTCATATACACTTCCCGACGCCAAATTGTAAACACTCCACTATTTATTTTTCTATAAAAATGTATGGTAGTTCATCCTACAACAAAAACCGGTTTACTGAAATTTTCATATTAAAAAAAAAATAAATTTTTCAGAACTTAACTTTTCACCCTTGACTTTTAACCGGAGTTTTTAAAATGACTGTTGGGATTTTCCTTCTACAAGGTGAAGTCCAAAATAAACAAGATTGAGTTAAAATAGAAACGACAAGAACTTTGTTCCGATAACTTCGAAAATCGTCCCCTCTGCCCTTTTCGAAAGAGTGTTTCAGGTCATTGACCGGAACGTCCTTCAGAATGTCGATACAAACCTTTTTCCTTTCATGGCCAAATGAAATTTTCCGAATAGGTAAAAGTCACAGGGAGTCATATCTGGCAAACACGGTGAGTGACTGATGGTTAAAATGCGATTTCTAGTCAAAAAATTAGTCACAAGAGTGGATCAATGATGCATTTTCATGCAATAAGCGCCAGCTTTCTCCTTCGCGGTATTCAGGGAGAATCGACTAATATGATGCAACAAACGCTTCAAAACGCCAAGATAGAAAATCGCATTGATAATTTGGCCCGTTGGCACGAACTTCTTGTGGACAATTCCCGTGGAATCGTAAAAACAAATGAGCATCGAGTTGATTTTTGACTTCTCCGAACGCGATTTTTTGGGTGGTGACCCGTTTGGCGCCTTCCATTCGGCACTTTCACGCTTAGTTGTCTTTCGAATGTTGAATTCTGAGCAATTTTTGGTCCTCAGTTAACTTGAGCGGAATGAAACGAGTACAGACCTTTCGTAAGCCCAAATAATCAATTAAAGTGCGATAAATCGATGTTTTGGAGATATTCAACTCCGATTTCATGAATTTAAACTATGATTTCGGTTCAGTTTTGATAAATTTACGAACAGTTTCGATGAAGTTTTCGGTGATTACTGATTTGGTCAGTCCGTATGTTTATTGCCCTTTATGTCCAACCATCTTTGAAACGAGTAAAGCACTAATGAACTCTGGCACGAGATAGACATTCATCGATATATTGTACATTTTTTTGATCAATTGAAATGTTTCGGTAAATGTTTTACCGGTTTTAAAACAAAATTTGATATCAACTCTTTGTTCGAAAATAATTTTTGTATCCATGACATAAACATACTGACACTTTAGACGCAATAACTTCGCTTCCACTGAACCGAATGTCACCAAATTTTCACTGGAAGTCAGCTAGGGGTGTAACTTCCAACGCACTAACTCATTAAAAATATGACGCCATCAAAAACATTTTTATGACGACAGTCTTTTTTATTTTGGACTTCACCTTGTAAAGGGCCCGCCATCTATCGTTACGGATTTGAACTAGGTATTATTTGAAGAATGGTAACACTTAGCTGTCATCTGATTCGACAGAAAATTAGTTTTATTCTTCCGCTGAACGAAAATGGTTGTGTATACGCTCAAAGAACGCTATGAAATATTGCGACATTACTTTGAAAATCATGGTAATGTTGCGGAATGTGTACGAAAATTACGTACGGCAATGGGAAGAGAAAAAGCACCGAATGTAGCGTATGTGCGTTACTTTGCGAAAAAAGTAAGAGAAACTGGGTTGCTTATTGACAAACCCACGCCTGACCGACCAAAAACCGTGCGTACACCCGTATGCCAACAAACCAGCAACAATTGATGCACTGAAGACCAACATACGCGATGTCATAGCTGAAATACAGCCGCACACAATCGAAAATGTGTTGAAAAATTGGACCGATCGTATGGGATGGTGCATGGCTAGCCGAGGCAGCTATATGAATAAAGTTGTATACCATCATTAACCGGAAGGATTGTACTTCAAAATAAAGTTTCAAAACAAAGTTTGGAAAAATATTGAGTAGTTTTTTTTTATAGCATTTTTAATTCCGTAAAGTTATATGGCGGACCCTATATATATGTACTTTGCATAGAAGAACAGGTGTGACCCCACAATGAACAAGAATTGTCAAAAATCAACTGTATTCACTGCAGACAGCATTTTGTTTACTTAAAACAAAAATAATGTCGAACTCGGAACACCTTTTAAATTGACGTGTTAAAAGGTTTGGCGATGCCTGATGTTTAAGCAGCGCCACTCTACATTGCTAATTTGTATCCAGGACGAACTTACAAAATCCGGATTAAACGCCGACATGCAATTCACAAATGCCTACTTACTGAAAATAGTGACTATTTGTAATCAATACTTCTTAGAAGTAAATCACTCTGAAGCCGAATTGAGGCATTCTGATCTGAATATGTCCACGAGCCGCCATCGCATTTATCACGATTTAAAGGAGATGTGTGCATGTAACGTTGAACATTTTTGAATATCTCACAAATCAAGCATTCTGTGTCACACATTCTTGGGCAATTTCTTTGTGTTGTTTTTATTGCTTTGAATTTCTATGCATTTCAATCGTTGTATCTCGTTTCATATTTGTTTTGCAGCCAAGTGAAGAGTAAGTGGATCAGCTGCTTTTGGAGTCACAGGGACGTAAATCAAATGCCGCCGAACTGCTGCCGTTTGGAGAGGTGCTTTTCACTGAATTACTGGTATTGCATGTGCAACAGCATGTGCAACATGTGGCATGCGGCATGCAGCAACATGTCGTACAACAGATTGGCGACATTTAACATGCGAAACATTCAATTGCGTTTGACACTCAAGGCGTTGGCTAGTAGCGACAATAGCAACAGCAACAAATGCAACAAAAACAACACATTGCAAGCGTGTGTTAGTGGCATGAAAAATGGCAACAACACTGTCACTAAAGTATTTTAACAGTAGCTGCATTGGGTTGCAAGCGTTGTTGTTGTCGCATAGTTGTTGGCGTTAGTTAAATGTCCGTGTTGCTCCTTTATTGTTTTCTTCCCCACAATTTTTTGCTTCTTTTAAGTTTTGAAGCGCACAATGTGTGCTCTTGTTGTTTTTACTTAGTTTGTTTAAATTTTTTTATTTTTTAGTTTTTATTTTTTTTTTTCATTTCTCATTATTAGCTATGTTGCACTCATTGTTGCTGCAGCAATTTACACGCGAAATCAATTCAATTGACTTTTTCCTTGCTGATTGCGTCCATCGCTACCAATGCTGCGGTTATTTACAGTTTCAAGCAGTTGGCAATAAATTGTTGCCGCTACCTGTCCCAGCTTCAATGTCTGCTCAGTCCCCATTGTTGGCAGAGTTTGTGCTCCTTTGTATGAATTTAAATAGATGAAACAATTTCTCTCCCATGAGTAACTATAAATTTAAATGCAAACTAGTTGGAACTATTAAAACTAAGCAGCAAATGCTGACTCGCATGTTGCAGGCACCATTTTTCTAGTCATTTTTCTCTGCGATGCGGACTTCCTTCGGCGATGCTCGTATTTTATGGATTTTCAAACTCGCAGCTGCGAATTTCTTTTATTGCTTGCTCAAACAAAGGAGTGTAAATGCTGTTTTTTGTTTTTTTTTTTTGTTAAAAGTAGGCCGAGTGATAAGAGTTTGTAGAAGCAGCGGTGATTCACGCAATTACAAAATTACTTTAAAAATACGAGAATTATTAACTTAAGTAGCTTTAGTCTGTTGGCTCTAATGGATGAGAATTTCACAAAAAATCAAATCAAAAAAAAAATAATTTTCAACTGGCTCTCAGTGGCAAAAATTGTATTTCAATATCTGCCATACAGTTCTTATACAACAGTCGTAAGGCTCAAGATCTTATTTAAATGTGGAGTGATTGTTTGGTGCCCTACCTTAGGGCTTAGTACTCCAGCTTTCACTTTCTTCTCAAGAATTAGAATTAAAAAAAAAACTTTTTTTTATCTTTTAGAGAATATGTTATCCAATTTTTGGAAGGATATTCCCAGTATTTTCAATTCTACAGCCGTTTTAGAAGGTAGAGCCAGATTTGTCACGCGGCGGCATCAATGGAAAATATCCACTCTCAAAACTTTGAACTCATTTATCTCAAAATGACTTTTTTCGGCCAGGTGTTGTAAAAAAAACAATTATTCAACGGAATCGTCGGGAATTTTAATATGTTGTTCACAACGCCAATGTCTATTGCGAGTACTAGAATCATATTATTATTTTAATTATTGCGTATTTTCTTTAATTAAAATATTGAAAAACCCCGATTTTTAGAGTGTACATAGCTATAGTCATACTGATTAATAATTTTTTTGGGTTTTATGTTTCAGTTAAATAGAAGAGCCAAAATGGACAACACCGTCCAGTTCCAATTTTTCGGAAGGGTCAACTTCAGCGCTATTTTTAAAATTATTGAAATAAAAAAATAATTTTTTTTTTCGTTTTTGTAAAAAAGAAGTTAAATAAAAAGCCTTAGAATTTTAAATATCGTTCTTTAATTTTTTTTATTAAAAAAAATCCTGAAAATACCCTAAATTTTTGAGCTTTAGACCACCCCTTTTTGTTTCCCCCCTTCTATGTTCCGCCTCTCACATTTAAAGAATACCTATGTACTCCGCAGTTTGGTATGCTCACTTTTCCCATTGCCACAAATATTAGGTCAGTCCATAAGTTCGGTCTTATTTTACTCATAATTTCACTTTTGTACGATTTTTTAATACAAAAATTTATTCGCGGAATATAACGGAACTATTTATATTTTCTTTGATATATCATGCATTCAACAAGTGATTTTAATCGCGGATAGAAGCACGTGTTGTTAAAAAATAAAATGGAATCTTCGAACGCGTATAAGAGGCATATTTTGTATTTTTGTTTATAAAATTGGTAAAAATGCAACAACTGCTGCTGCAGAAATACACACTGTTCACGGAGAGGATACCGTGAGTGTAAGGACTGGGCAAAAGTGGTTTTCAAAATTCCGAAGTGGTAACTGCGACGTGGAGGATGCCCCGCGCGCTGGTCGTCCTGAAGTCTTAAACTCCGACGCCTCGCTCGAGTTTTATTCTATTCACCTCTTTTTCAATTAGCGCTAGCCTTAAAAAGACAGCTGTTTAAATTTCATTCTTTAGCTCGTGAATTATTGTGCTATGAGTGACGCTACTTTTGTTATACTCAAACAATGGATCAGAAAGAATTGCGTGCTTTAATTTCTCACTACTTCTTGATGGGAAAAAATATCGTTGAAGCAAAGAATGGCCTTAAAAGTGTTATGGAGATTCCGCTCCATTGCAAACAACAATAAAACGATGGTTTGCTGACTTCAAACGTGGTCGTGGAGACACCGCTGATGCACAACGCAATGGAAGTCCAAATGAGTCGGTAACACCAGAAAACATCAAAAAATCCACAGATTCGTTTTGACTGAAAACGAATTGGTTTCAAAGTGGGTATAGCGTTTGCCCAATGTTGGCCAAAAACACACGGCGACACAAGTCAATCAAAACAATCGCAAAACTACATAAATTGCACTTAGAATTGCCGGCACATTCACCTAATTCGCCAGATATGGCTCCCAGTGGCTACTGCTGTTCGCAGACCTAAAACAAAATTCTCGTCGGTAAGAAATTTCGTATGAATGAGGAGGATGTCGCTTATATTTTTGTTAATTTATTTATGGGTTATATACCTTTTGAGCCCTCAAGCCCTTCTGTCATTAAGCAGAGGGGAGTGCAGACGGCGGGTTGGACTGTTGACGGGACACTATCTGTAGGCGATGCACATGGAAAGGTTGGGCATCTCAGACAGTGTACTCTGCCCAGCTTAAGAAGAGGAGGATGAGACGGCGGGCCACTTCCTGTGCGTCTGCCCCGCCTTCGCTCGAATCAGGTTTGAGGTCTTTGGCACTGATGTGTTAAGAAGCGACCACCTTGGCTCCTTCCCACCACAAGATCTACTCAGATTTCTTCGGAGATCGGATAGATTTAAAAAAAATTAAAAGTGAACTTAAGTGCAGTACAATGGACTTAATTAATGTCTGAATGCTGTACTTGCTAGTTGTCCCGACAAAAAAAAAATAGAGGAATGGATTTAACTGAATAAACAATTTAGTTTATAATAATTAAACTGAAACTGAGGCCGATTTTGCGGCAAAAGATAAATCCTTCTACAAAAGTGATATTGAAATGTTAGAGCGGCGCTGGAAGGGCTGTTCTTGATGGAAATAACGTTGTTGAATAAAGCTAATTTTGAACAAAAAAAAACGGATTTCCAGTCCATGGGTTACAAAAATGTATAAACTTTCTTATTGGCTTCGAATTTTATTTGAATGAGTGATGTCAACTTGTAAATTTTGTCTGTATGTATGTACTTATACTCGTTTATGTGTAGCATTTGGCAGATCACATCTTTTGTTGTGCCTTATCAGAACATACCACGCAAAGTGGAGATGTAAATATAAATATTAAATGGTATAGGTAATTCCCTTTTTAAGCTATTGTGGCATATCATCACCTTCTGTGGCATCAATATGAAAAACCTTTTTTTTTTTTGAAAAACGGAGATTGGCACACAAATAGCAAACTTTTCACACTACACAGCTTTGGAGCTGCTAATAGCTTACAGTGATTGGAATTGGCAGATATGGCAAGGAATCTTTTCCTTCTACTGCTTAATTCAGTACGGCGGCTGCCGTAGTCGAATGGGCTGGGGCGTAACTACCATTTGAAGAACGTAGGTTCGAATCTCCGAGAAACACCAAAATGAAGAAAACTCCGAGAGTATTTCTGCGATGGAAAAGCTCCTCACCAGAATATTTGCCGTTCGGAGTCGACTTAAAACTCGGCCAAATACCAAAAAAAGGTTGCAAGCGCCAATTATGTATGTATGTATGTATATCCATATTAAAAACAAATAAGATTTCTTATTTTCCAACAAATAAATTCTACACTGCACATATACTCGTACAAACGTATGTATGTAGGTATGTATATAACTAAAATATCTTAATTTTTCATGCTTGCTGCAAGCAGCATTTCTGATCAATTACGCTTTCAGTTCAACACTAGCAATGGAAAAAAATACATACACACATGCATAGAAACTCACACACACATACATACAACCATACTCACAATGTATTTCAACTCAGACCAACAATTGAATTTAATGCCAAATTACGTTTACGATTTACGCGTGGCAACTGGACAAACTGCCAGGTGGACAACAGCAGCAGCATCAGCAGCAGCGCAGCAGAAAAAAAAAACAAAAACCGTCACAAGAACGCTGGCAGTACCGCTACAATGAACAGTTGAATTAAAAGGTGGAAATCGGTGGAAAATTAGTGAAAGAAAAATATTTCAATGCAAAAATATACTAATCGCAAATTCGATTGCCGCTGCACTGGTAAATTAGCTGCTGTTGTTGTTGCTGCTGGCCATAAGTGTAAGTGCAGTGGCTAATGATGTTGTTTGTGCCTTGGCTGCCGCTTGCGCTGCTATTAATGGAATTTCTTCGCTTTGGATTGTCAGGCTCACCGCGGCACGCGTTGATTATAGACCAAAAGCAGTAACAACAACAAAAAAAAGAAACATAGAATTAGTACGCAGCCGCGGCAACATTCAGATTAGCAACCAAAAAAACTGGCCAGAAATTAATGTGCACATATTTCCAATGCTTTTCTAGTTTTTTTCGCATTTTGCTTTTTTTTAGCAAAATTTTCACATTTTAATCTCATCGCGTTTTTTTCGTGTTGCGCTTCGCAATCGAAATTGCTGTAATTCTATTATTCCATTGTCGCGAATAATGCAAATAAATGCAACACTTAAATTACCAAACATGCCACATGTGGCACGAAAGAAACAAAACTAACAAAAATAAGCTGCGAAAAGAAAAGCATCAAGGAAGAGGCGCAAAAAGAGGTTCAAAAGTACAAGTAGTGGACAGAAAAAAATATTGTCGCACGACTACAACAACATGCAAGCATAATTGCTTCCTGCTGTGTCCACTTGGATCGCGCCATTTGGTCAAAGGCCCGCTGTGCTGGCATTGGTGGTCGGTGACTGCTTGCGTTGCAACTGTCTGCCAGCCGGGAGAGAACAACATTTCACTGCGTATTGCATGCCGTTGTAAGCGTGAAATTAATGTTGAACGCAATTTTGTGCAAACACTTGACCCAACAAGCTGACACAAACAAAAAGTCACGCAAACAGAGAAATTAACCGCGATGGGATATTCTACGATATGGGGAGCCAGTGCAGTTGGATTTTATTTATCAGGTTATAGGCAAGTTTTTTTTTTTCTTAAGTTTTATTAAAATGTTGTATAAGTAATGTGTCGCCTATGTATAAGACTATTCTGAGTCCGAGCAAAAAACAAAAAGTTATGAGTGAGTTTGCGAAAAGTGCTTGCTAATGTTCACTAAATGGCGGTTTTACTGGCAGCCTTTATTGATCACCCACTGGTGCATTCAAGTTGAAGGAGAAGGTAGCCTGCGGGATAGGCTGTAAGTTGGTTTGCAGCTTAATTGTCTAAATAAATACTACTCTAAATCTCATAAAATAATGTCCCCAAATATATTGCATGTGTAAGCTAATAACCAAGCACAGAATTCTCCGATTGGCACAGGGTTTTTTGTATATCGCAAATAATCTCTCCGGGAAGGACATAAACTGCTTAGACTTACTAAAAAGAGTATCAATAAGCCAAAAAGAGTAAAGAAAGCTAAAAATTTCTTTTCAAACTACAACAATTCCAAAATGCTTCAACCAATTGACGCTCTATTTCTTGTTACCTTAAATGGCTGCTATCATTCGGCATTAACTAGTTTTTCAATTATTTCCTGTGACCATTAAAATTTTGAAAACAAAAGGCACATTTCTTCAAAGAACTAATATATTATTCGTATATAAGTTTGTCGGGTGTTAAACTCCACTAAGCGGAAATGAGCAAGGAAAGTCGAGACGACAATATTCGTATTTGATCGTCTTTGGACTCTCTGATTTCTACATCTTTTAATTTGTTAATTTGTTGCTCACTACCCTTTCGTACATACTTTGCCTCAACGGCTGATCAGCATATGGCAGGTGTTTCATTATTTAAATATTCTTTAATATAAGTAACTCGCTTTTATGTGAAATTAAAATGATTTTTAAAAAATACCCTCGCCATTCGCTAATCTGAACTGCGTTCTATTGAGCTGCTGCACCGACCGAGGCAAGGGCAAAAAGTTTGCGGCATAAGAAAAGAGGAGTTGGAGAATAAGATAATATCTTTTAACTTTGCTATACTTGAGGTTTCAATAAAACTTTAAATACTTAGTTTCAGCTAAATTAGTTCTTTAGCCATTTAGATATCGCCAGATAAATAAGTCATTTGAGAAGAAAACATCAACTGCGGAGAAAATGTTGTTGCGTGCAGTAAATGGATTACTCCCTATGCAAAGAAAACCACCACATTTCATTATAGAACAAAACTCATCTATTCATAGAGACCTTTGCGTATGAAAAACGATGATTTATAAGTGGTGGGATTGTGGCAACAGTGTGAGAACTGTTTTAGGAATTATCGAAACATTTTTCCAGAAAGAGAAATGTTTGAAAAGGAAGGAAGTCACTGTAATGATTGAAGTATCAGGTCAAACTGTTTTAAATATTCAACATAATGACTTTGTTTTAGCTAAGGGTAGCGTAAAATTATATACCATATATATAAATAATTGGCGCGTACACCCTTTTTAGGTGTTTGGCCGAGCTCCTCCTCATATTTATTGTATCAACCCGACTCCGAACGGCAGCTATTTTTTTATGAGGAGCTTTTTCATGGCAAAAATACGGTCGGAGGTTTGCCATTGCCTGCCGAGGCGCGACCGCTATTAGAAAAATGTTTTTCTTAATTTTGGTTTTCCACCGAGATTCGAACCTGCGTTCTCTCTGAATTCCGAATGGTCATCACGCACGAACCCATTCGGCTACGGCGACCGCAAAATTTGTGCCGATATTTCTCACATCACTTCAGAAACAACAGTGTTCGAGTGTTCTTGCTGGTATTAATTTATTAACCGAGTTTTTACTATGTAGACTCAAAGCCTGGGCTGCTCAATATAAACTTGAGTCGAAGCACAAATCTAAGTACTGACGCAAAAGGAGTGTAGTACCGTTAAAAATGTTGTCGTTCAACAGAGGTAGGAAGTTCCATACTACGATAATTGTAGAAGCTGCTATAATACAGAAGAGTAGGAAACTATAAGACACCTCCTTTGTGAGTGTGAAGGATTAGCTAGAAGAAGACTTTGCACGCTTGGCAGCGCATTTTTAACAGATGTGGCAGATACAGCCCATCTTAAACTACAATAATGAAGTTAAGCTCATTTATAAAAGTCGCAGGAAGGTTTAAAAGGGATCCCTTAGTATAAAGAAGAAGCTCCAGTGGTATCACAACGGACCTACCAGAGGTGTAAATGTATCATATTGACAGTCACCAGACCTACCAACCTATCTACCGCCAAAAATGTTCATGATGTCATAATAAATCGGGAAAGTGATCTTTAACTATTTTTTTGCCGTTTTGTTTTTAGTTTAGAAGTTGAGAATACATCGCATAGTTACCTAACCTATTAGTCCTACAGTTTGATAGGAAACAAATTGTGCAAAGCTTTCAACTCATTTGTGGTTTCCGTTCACTTCCGTTTTATAAAGTATATTTTGGTTATGTTTTTACCCTTTTGATTTGGAATCTAGCTGAGTGCAACTTAGTTAAGATGGGACTCAGAACTTTACTAAAGCGCTTTGAAGTCAAAACACCAATTTTTCATAAAAAAAACTTGAAAACTTTGTTGTTTTAAAATATGACAAAATTAAAAAAAAAACAAACTCGACGTTGTTACCTGCGAAACTTTATTAGCTGATGAAATCAATTTGGTTTTTTGATTTTAGTTGATCCAGTAATGAGTTCTGAGGGACACCGCAATAAAACTTTTTTATGAGACGTCCGCGAAGATTCGCTGCCACCAACTCATTTCTTCATAAAAATCAATGAAAATTTCACACAATATTCTTTAAATATGACTTTATAATGAAGTAATTTTAAAATTTTGAATAAATCAACTGTGTCGACAAAAAAAATTTCGAAAAATATGCTTGTTTTACACCGAATTAACCATACTACCCCCTTAAGATGGGACCCAAAACTTTACTATGGTTTCGAGGAACTGAAAGATAAAGTTAAAGTGAAGAATAAGAAAAAGAAAAAATATATACATATATAAATATAATAGGCTTTTACTCCCATTGGGTATTGGAGAGAGCTCCTCTTCCTATTTGTAGCATGCGTCTTGATGTTGCTCCATAGATGGAGGTATCTACAGTTTTAAGCGGTCTCCGAAAGGTAGATAGTTTTTGTGAGGAGCTTTTCATGGCAGAAATAAATTCGTATGCTTGCCATTGCCTGCCGAACGATTACCACTATTAGAAAAAACTCAGTTAAAGTATATTAGAAAATATAAGTATTGCATTTTGGAACCTTTTGTATTCTCTGTTCATCACAGAATCTCATCCAAACTCAGTTATTTCAAGAAACATAAGATGAAGCTGAGTTAGGCAAACCGTATGTTACTTTCTTCTGGCCGAAAGACTTACTCCGACTTCTCGCTTTGGTATCACATTCGAAAAGCAAGTGCAGTGATGTTTCCGGAGATAGGTGGCGAAAACGATAGGAGTCTTATCCATATCTCCGAGCCTCTGCAGATTCTTAAGCAATTTGAGTGATCAGTGAGAATGCTAGCAAACATTTTCAGTCTATTCTTATGGAGGTGTATGATATGATTTATAAGTAAAGTTACTCAACGAACCGCAAACTGATTGTCATGACTAATTTCGATATATAATTAAAGTGAGTAAACACTAATTACTTTCCTTTCTGAAAACGGGACTAAATGAGCAACTAGCTCCGGAAACGCAGTCGATATGAATGTGCCCAACCTCGTACAAAACTGCCAATATTATGTTAAGGAGTTGGAATACGAAAAGTACAATCCTTATTTTATCATTTTCTAGAAAAGACTACAAAATATTGGTTGGAATACTGACGGGACAGTGTCTCACTCCACATCACGTAGCCAAAATGGGATTAATCCAGAGCTATGTGTGTAACGAATGCAACAAAGCGAATGCTGGAACACATACATACTTTGCCACTGCCCTGCTTTTTGTAGGACTCAACAAATGTGCCTAGCATCAACATCCTTGAAGGATATTGCTCCAATCTGCGACCAATCCTCGGAAACTAAAACATACCTTCTTTAAGAAATTTGCTGCTATAGCGAGGAAAGAATTTAAAATATCTCGGTCGGAAAGCCGCATATGATGAGCTCAACTCAGCTCCAGTTTAATTTTTTTGAGACAGCTGGGTTTGCATGAGGTACTGTGAAGTGCGTGAGTTGCAATGCAAACCTCATTTTGATTCATTCATTCAAGCAGGGAAGACTTGTGGAAAAGTCTACTCTCGGCTGTCATTTCTTGGATGGTAAAACTGAAAACTTGCTAGAGTGTATATATGTACACAAATCTGTAAAATTAGTTTTAACGTTCAAAACATTTACAACGCAATAAGAGAGTCACGACAGAAAAGAAGCTTTACTCATTATGGTTTTGTATGAGGGGCTTTTTTTCCATGGCACAAATATACTCGGAAGTTTGGCATTGCCTGCCGAGGGATGATCGCCTTTAGAAACAATTTTTTCTATCACTTGGTGTTTCATGTTCGGAGATTCAAGCCTGGGCACTACCAAGTGGTAGTCACGCAGAGCTACGCCGGCCGCTTGAAACCACATGCCAGGCATTAATTTGCAAACCAAACATATTTCAGACCGACATATTTTTTATTTGACTGCAATTTTTATATTTAAATGTGGGAAGTAGGGGATATCAATATTTGAGAACTTTGAGGTTTTTGGTTCCGAGACATATTTTCCAAAGACTTAATTCCGGTTCCATTGGAGCTAAAAACTTTCTTTACACTTCATTTAGAAGCTAACTGAATAACTTAAAAAAATTTAGGGTTTGTTTTTTGGTTTGGCAGCCGCATCGCACATAGAGAGAACGATGCCACTTAGACCAAGGAATGGGTCCGTTGTGAGGGTTAAACAAATGAAAAATGTTTAATCGATTATTAATGAATTCTTTTTTCTCATAGTGAGTTTTTACTATATCAATCGCATGTCTCGTCCGATTTTAGATCAAAAAAATATTTATAATCAATGGAGAAATTATAATAATAATAATAATTATTATTTTTAATAATATTATAAACAAAAATTATTATTATTATTATTTTACTTAATACAATTAAAATTACAATAAATACAATTATCATCTATCGACTATGAAAAAATATTTTAACCAGTGCGTCACTTAGGTACAAATTAGTATATTATAAATTTAAGGCATACAATCCAGCTTATCCCATTTAGTGTGGAATGCCTCACATCTATAGCTGAGCCAACAAAAATGAAAAAAAAGTAATCAAATACATTTAAGCGTATAATCACGACGACTTCCGAATGCTCGAAAAACAGGCCAGATAGAAATTTTTGCGCGTGCGCTGCAAGCGTTGCGAGTTTTTTTACACCAAGCTTAAAATCAATGTACATGTGAATGTATTTGTTCATTTTAGTTTGCGCAGCTCAATGCCACGACTCTTAGTCCCGATGGTGACGACTTTTGCGCGATTTCCTTGTGCTGCAATCAGTGGCTGTGCATGTATGCTGTCAATTGTGGCAACATGCTGCAAGTGCAACAAATTTAGTATTGCCATTCGATTAGATACAAAAATGCAAATAATTTGCTAATACAAGTGATTAAACTTTGGTTGGCTGAAACGAAGAGGCATGCAGGGTGAAGAGGCTAAGCGTTTATTTACGGCCGTGTGTGTCCGCTCAGATACATTCGACTGCAATTAAGAATACTTAAAACCCGGCACTAGGTCATGATTTAGAATATTTATTTTAAAGAAACGGAATTTGGAATCTTGGCAGGAAATTTACACAGCCAGTATTACAATATTACAACAAAGAATATTACATTAGCTAAATAGAATATGAGTTCGATAGAGGTAAGACTGGCGTTACGTTACTGAAGTTTAGCTTCGTCAGGTAGGTAGGTGGGTATAATGGTTGTCGATTGACACACCTAGGCCTGCTGTATGCCCATTGTGATACCACCGGGGCTGTCGCCTCTAGGACCCCGGAAAGATTTCTCATGTTTTTCCTACTAAGTTTCAACAGTCGGTTTGTGCCGCCTATGTTCCATTCCGGCCACGTCATTCTGCTAGTTGCACAGGTTAAGGACTGAGATCATAGTCTGGTGGCGGCACTGATAGTGTGTTTATCTATAAGCATCTTACAAGTTGCTGAAGGTATAGGTATGTTCGCTTTGCCTGGTCGGATCGGTAATGTGGTACCCAATCTCGCTAGTTCATCTGCTTTGCAGTTGCCTTCTATGTCTCTATTACCCGGCACCCAGAGCAGGTTTATTTCAAAATACTGTGAACTAGTACTACATGGTCCCTATGATACCTAGCGCGCTTTGAACCATATTTATATTTGTAATTGTGTTCCAATCGTCAATGAACAGGATCCAGAGACAAATTTCTTACGCAAATGCACCACCAACGTGGGAATCCTGTTAGAGATCTGGTTCAATTTATGATCCATTCTGTTCGAGTTGTTTTTTGTCATTAGTTTGGCAGTATAGCTTTTTGTAATTGGAAAGGAAATTTATATAGGAACATGAAATTATATTAAAACAACATTGTTTTTTGAAAATTTTTCCAAAAAAAAATTGTTAATTTTAATTGCATTTCATTTTATCAAGAAAAATTAAGCAATCGAAGATAAAAAATCCACAAATTGTTTCCTCAAAAATGTTTAAAGGAAAATGAGTTTTTTTCAAAAAAATTTTGTTTTAAGTTTTATTAAAAAAAAAATCCCAAACACTTTTTTTTAATTTTTTTCCAAAAATATTTTTTTTTTATATTAATTTAAGAAATTTCATTATTTTTTTTCAAAGAAATTTTTTTTAACTTTTTTCCCAAAAAATTTTTTAAATAAGTCTGAAAATATTTCCGAAAAGTCGCTTAAATGCCACCTGGAAGTTCTGAACCGTCTGGTTTAACTACCCAAAATAATTTCACGAAAACTTCACGAAGCTAAAGGGCGCTTTCAACAACATCCTACCGGAGGCCATAACAAGCGAATTGACTGATTTGGGTGTCGCCGAGGGCCTTGTCAAACTTACAAAACAGTTGCTCCTAGGCAGTTTCGTAATTTCGACGTTAGGCCCCTCGACGATACGCAGATCCGCCAAGAGAGGCACCCCTCAGGGCGGTATACTTTCTCCTCTGCTGTAGGTTCTGGCAATGAATCAATTGTTGAAGACTCTAGAGGAAAGGAGGATACACGTAGTGGCCTACGCAGGCGATGTTGTAATATTAATAAGGGGGAAATTCCCAGATACCCTCTGCAACATAATGCAAAATGCTTTGAACGATGTAAGCCGGAGGGCTGCATCGAGTGGTCTTGGGATAAATCCCAACAAAACAGAACTAATATGTTCACCAGAAAATATAGGAAACTTGTTCTAAACCCCTACCCTTGAGGGAATCACACTATCAATTAGAGAAGAGGCGAGCTACCTAGGACTAGTATTAGATAGGAAGCATGCGCGGTAACATGCGATTAAAGAGAGAGTAAAAAAACAGCCATAGCACTCTATACATGCAAAAGAATTGGGGGGGCAAAATGGGGCCTAACCCCAAAAATGGTACATTGTATGTATTGTATACAGCAGTGGTACGGCCTATCATGACATACGGTGTCTTAGTCTGGTGGCCAACACTCGAGAAAATAACAACAGTAAAATGCCTAGAACGTATTTAAAAGGGTGCTAGTCTCTGCATAAGCGGGGCACTAAAGACTACGTCCACGGCAGCGATGAATGTCATGCTGCACTTAGTACCGATTGAGGCCTACAGCAATCAGCTGGCGGCCAAATCGGCACTTAGGTTGAGAGAATCTTCTAACTTAGCCACTAACAGAAGAGGTCACGCAAAGATACTAGACGAATACCCCTTCCTAAATCAAACGACAGACTTCTATAGCTCAGTAGAGTTGGATTTAAACACATCCTTTACCACAACCTTCCCAACGAGAGAAGATTGGGATAATGGGATAATGGACAATAGAAGCGGAATCAGCACCTATACTGATGGTTCCAAGCTGAATGATCAAGTAGGCGGAGGATCACTGCAGTGCATTTCAAGCTGAAATACCTATTGGCTATCAGAGAAGGCCTGCTAGCCCTAAACAAAAGAGTCCTCACAACAAGAGATATAAACATATATTCCGATAGCCAATCGGCCCTGAAAGCTTTAAAATCGCCTTATATTAACTCGAAGACAGTAAAAGAATGTATCGACGTTCTGACAGAACTATCACAGTACTTTGTTCCCAAATAGCGAAAAAATAATGCAGCGGCAGACAACTGACATTTCTGAGTATACCACCGCATAAAATTAATAAGTTGTTAAGTTATACGAAAAATAGAAGAAACGCGTAATAGTCATAGCTGAAATTCTCTTGAATTGCACCAGTTTGAACCACATGAATTTCTGTACAAGGCATATTTGTATTTTCTCTATATCTTCTGCCGATAACAGAAGCTTGAGCGTTATTGCGAGTTCTTTGACCAGCTTAAAATTTCATAAATACACACAGACACACAGGTACATACGAACTTACGCTCTCTACATACGTAGGATCATAAGCTACTGAAGTTTAATTTCTTCTGAGCAACTTTGGGCAATGGTGGTATATAAAATAAACAAATTTTTTCTTTCGAACAACTTTTAATGATTAAAAAACAGTTTTTATTGTAATTACAACAAAGGTGGACTTTGCATTTAAGGCATTTGGACAGTGGGATTCCTGTTTAGCACAATCTGCAACGTCCCTTTTGACTAAAGATTTCCCAATGTTCCATTTTATCGTAACCCTGTGAGACTGAAGGATTCGGTTGGAACCTGTACTTTTTCGACTGTTGGAAAGACACGCTGCTTGATGGGGAGCCCAGGGATACTATCGAGCTAGCTCTTTCAACTTTCGATGGTCGGCCTTTCTTTTTTCCAAACGAAGTAGTGGCAGTAAGCAACTCATGAGCAATTTCTAGTTGAAATTTTATTAGAGGAATATGATTTTGCCTCGGGTTTATCAAGTTTAAATGCTTTCTATACAATAGTCATGCATTTGTAACGAATGTTCCGAGGCACCAATAGAAGGTTCTTATGTACCATTTCTTTGAGCGGTGGTTGTAGAGCTCCATGAGCATGTCAGCGAAATCTACTCTGTCCATACTCTTATTGTAAGAAGCAACAATCGCAGGTCTTGCAGCATCAATATAAGTTTTTTCATTTGCATATACCAACAACGTGATAGAAGCAACTATACTGAAAGGAAAGTATCTATAAAGGAGCAGACGTTTTGATACCACGCTTCCCAATGATTCCGACTGATGTACCATTTGAATTTAAACGACTACTGTTTCCAGTACGGCTTGCTTTTGCTATGACCATAAATAAGTCCCAGGGACAATCATTAGGTGTTTGTGGTATTAATCTAGAAAACCCATGTTTCTCACATGGTCAATTGTATGTTGCCTGTTCCCCTGTTGGAAAACCATTACATTTTTTTGTATATTCACCAGGTAATCAAACAAAAAACATTGTACCTATGTTTTGTCATTGAAGCACCCACTTTATAAATATGCGTCACCTTTAGGTTCCCACTATTCCTTTAGATTATTTTTCAATCAGGTTTGAACCTTAAGTTCCCCTCTTAGTTTGAAGCCCTCTGGCAGACATCGGAGTCGGGGTTTTTAGTGGCTCCCAAAAGGGTGGCCAAATTTCGAGGAAGCGAAGATACTTAGGTCACCCGAGCTGACCCTTTTCTTTAATTCTCCTGAACAGAACCGTCACCACGATGAAAGGGCGGTGTGTGAGGGACACAGAACGAAGTCTGTCGGGTCCGCTAGTATAATATAAAATAAATATGCTACACATTTCATTTTGGTAGCTGTTGTTAAGTGATGCATTTTTTTTAAGAATTTTATCTACATATATTTATTTTTTCCTAATTCTGATTTAATAACTGATCCACTTCGTAAACGCCAAAAAGGCTTCACGTCTTACTTTCTTATATTTTTCTCACTGAAATTTCACTTATTTTACAACTCGATTAAACTTCGAATGTGCAGATGTAAATTATGAACATAAATTATTTTTAATTTCCCTTTCTAACAAATGCGCATACATCTGTGACCACAACATTTCACAGTAATCACTTGAATACCTTTTGCAGCAATTCACTGACTTTTGAATTGCTCACCATTTTTGCACCCACATTTTAGCATAAATACTTAGCATAAGTACTTTCACTTAGTAGCTTACAAAATAGCTACCAAATAACTATTTTCAACCCCAAAAGGCATAAAAATAAAAACCCGTTAAATCCCAAAATATTCACAGTCACCAACAGCCAAGCACTCAGTTGATGATTAGGAGTCTCAAATACTTTTATTTCTTATAATTTTCGAAGATATAGAAATATTTACATCTCCAAGCCATGCATATTTATGTGTGCATGTAAGTAAGTATTATACTTTAACATGAATGGAGAAATGGAAGGTTTTCCGATTCATGAATTTGTAGTTAAAATTAGTTTTTAATATTAAAATTATTGAATATTCAATTTTTTAGTATTTGTGCGTTTAGGTTTAAGTATTGAGCAGGCGATCAATTGCTGAATTATGTTTCATGTGTAAAATTTCTATTTATAAGGAATTCTTTTATGATTGCAGTGGGCACAAAAATCAAACTTACTTCAAAATTCTATTCAGTCTATTGGGTGTTCAAATACCCGTAAAAAATATTTAAGTGCAATACTTTTCTTTCACTGTTTCTTACTTGATTTTAATATTTTGGTGATAAAATCAAATGTAATATATGAGGGCGGGTCAATAAGTCCGTGACTTTTTGTACTTCTGACCTCTTTACTGAAAAAGAAATACTGCTCCTTTCAATAAGCGTCTGTCAGTTGACTCCTGTTAAAATTTGAACGTGCTGCGTCAGTTAGTTTGTGTTTTACAGCTACCTTTATCAGACTACCCAGTAATTTGAGGAGAAAATGGAAAAAACTGAATTTCGTGTGCTTATTAAGCCGATTCACCCTTAGAAACCCACTGTTTCAACTGTTGTTTGGTCTCTCGTGTGTGGTGATGAATCCATGTTTCGTCCACGGTTACAAAACGTCGCAAAAACTCCTCCATATTGCGATTAAACAACGCCAAACCTTCCTGTGAAGTTGTTACACGATTGCGTCTGTGGTCGACTGTGAATTACTCGGTAGTCTGATAAAGGTACCTGTAAAACACAAACTAACTGACGCAGCACGTTCAAATTTTGACTGGAGTCAATTGAAGATGCCTGTTGACAGGAGCAGTATTTCTTTTTCGATAAAGAGGTCAGAAATACAAAAAGTCTCGGACTTATTGACCCGCCCTCGTAATAAAACTTCAAATTTTATGTAGGTATATATGTTTTTCTGTTTTTGTGGTTGATTTAGGGTTCAAAATGTCTTCGCACTTACAGCGGCCGCAGTCTACTGGGTTGAGTGGTTCAGCTACTAAAACAATTCTTCTTCTCCTTCACCCCACGCTTTCCGGGACTATTTTCTGCATTACTTCCGGAGGGCCCAGAATGGCATTCATAAAGAACATACTCTATTCGTCCACGTCCGAGTCCACCATATTTGTAGCCAGCTTTCATCCTACAGGCTTGTCTACTTGTGTCTCTGTCTGTGAGGCTTTACTTTGTTGCGCTGTGTCGAGGTCTATCTCTGTTTTCCGTAGTACTCCTTGATGTATGTCTTCACCGCATTCCAGCTGTCCTCGCGTTCAAGCATTTTGCTGTTTATGTTATTCGCCGTGATGCCGCCAATCCGCTTCCTCAGAGCATATCCTTCCGCGAACCATCTGTCACAACTAAAAAACGTTTGTTCAGCGTCATCGTCCGGCGCTTCGCAGTATATGCCCTTGGGATCGCTTACCTTGCCCATGCGGTAAAGGTATCTCCGGAAGTATCGGTGGCCCGAGAGGAACTAAGTTAATAAGTAATTCACTGTTCCGAAGTTGCTTTGTACACATTTGTCTATTGATGGAACGAGTTTCGTTCGCCATCTGCCATTCGGTCCATCGGCTTTGCCACCGCAGCATGGTTTGGCATCTCCATTCCGCGACGCTAGTGATGACGTGTTTCTTTTGGAGTCCCACTCGGGCCATGAGGTCGACGGGAATCTCCACGTCGATCACAAATAGTGCAGCGGCAGAGACTGTGTGGTAGGCTGAGGGAACTCTGAGTGCTGCTGCTCGTTGCACAGCCTTCACAGCGCTTGACTTGGCATAAATCGCTGCCGTACAGGAGAATTGAGTTTGATGTCGCCATGATTAGCCCTATGCTGGTTCACCGATGTTTGGTAGCTGCACGCCGTACCTGGGCCCAAAAGGTGAGCTTGCAGTTAAGTTGAATGCCTAGGTATTTCACTACTATTTACATGCTAACCCAAACTGTGGACTGTGGACTCGTATCAGACTGATTAAAAAAAAAACGGAATGTTAAAGAGAATGAGGAGCTTTTTTTGGCACATTCTGAGAGCTTTACCTAAACTAAAAATTACAGGTGTAGTTGGTCTAGAGAAATAGTGAATTAAAGAAGTAAAGTAAGAGTAAAGAAAATATAGGCACCGTAGCAGGCAGTATCGGAGAAAACCTAGAAATGTCGACTCGGCGCCGATCAGCTGAATTCAGAGTCAACCCAGCGCATACGTTTTTTGGTTAAGTGTTTGACAGAGCTCTTCCCTAATTTCTGCTGTGGTATGCCACAATTGGCTGCCCCTACAGCTTTTGTGCTGCTTCCGCACGCAAATGGTTTTTTATGAAGAGATATAACAGAAATATACTCGAAAAGTTGCCATTACTTGCCGAGGGGTGACAGCTATTAGGAAAACTTTTTCTATCGCTTCATGTTCCATGCGCGGAGTATCAAGTCCGTGCACTACCGTATGATGGTAAGCAACTCATTCGGCTACATCGGCCGTCTTAACTAGTAACTTTAGTTTAAATTAGAAATCTTTTATTTGCATGTTTGTACCCTTTTTCACGCATCTTTTGAGTGAATGGCAAGAGGTGTGAATAAAACCTATTTTGAACTTTCAAATTTCATCATCATACGAATATACAATAGGATTTAAATCACAAAAGATATATAGTACGTATATATGTAGATATGCATGTGTACGTGTGGGCAACCGAAAGACTGAAGCGACGAACTTGGCGCGTAAGTTAAACATTCTCTTAAACACACGCACAAGCGCACGCCTATAGAAATCGTCGACTAACAGCAAATCATTTATTTACTGCTGGCATCAACAGGTATCAAAGAAAATTTGAGTGAAAGGAGAACAGGTGCGTTGTGTGGTCAGCTAAAGCTTGTCATAAAAAATCTATTGAAAATTTTCAATTGTCAGCTTTAAAATCGGCCTATGTTTTGTATTTTGAGAAAAAAGGGTATTACTAAAAGTACCGAAATGGATAGTGATTATTGCTAAAGTTACAGTTACATCGGAAAATTTGTAGTCTCTATACATAAACAGAGGTGATATTTTATTAGTGGTTGAATATAGTTTCAACGCAGCAGAAAGCACGCATACTAAAGAAAATCCTCCACGATTCTACTTTCTTCCACCTGAGAGATTTCATGTCAAGTGATGTATATTTTTTGGACTTGAGGTCAGTTCTTCTGAAAATTGGTTTATTTTGTAGGTGGTGATTTGAGTATACTAAGAAATACACTGAAAATATTGGAAAATAATTTATAGTTTGAGGTTTATTCAGTGCTTACATTTTTGGTGTGGAATTTTTTAACTGAAATATCCTCGTTTCTTTTTGTACAATTTTTTTTTTAATTCTTTGGAACAAACTATTTTTTATTTTGATTTTTATATATTTGTAAGAGGAATAGTAATAAATAAACAATACACTTAAAATTAACAAGAACGCTGAGTACCAAGGCCTTCGGCCCGAGATTTATACTTCTAAGGCTGTTTTAGAAAAGTGTGAAGAACTTGGAGATATATCGGATGAAAGTAACAATTATTTTATATTTTTAGTTTAGCTAAGATTTGAAATTTTATGAAAGCGTTGATATTATCTGAGTTGGCTTATCTCAGATGGTTTGATGTTGCCAAAACTTGTTGTGCGCATCTGGTTTAGCTCAGGGCATGCCTCTAGGAGATATTACACTGATAAATCTGGTCTATGAGTGGGAATTGAATGTTCAATTTTTAGATGCATAAAGGTTCTGATACCTGTGCAAGGAGAGTCGGATAGGAAAATCGGTTTAGTTCTACGGGGATTATTTAAGGGTGGCGGCTCCTCCAGACAACTAGTTTTTCAATCATTTGTTGCAAAAAACTGATAGTATTTAATATCCTAAAATAAATTGCATATTAATACTAATGCTTAAGTGAATATATAAATATTTTTTTAAATGCTGCTTCAGCAGCTCAAATGTGGATCCTTTAATGTGCGCCGTGGAATGTACAGCCTATTGTAAACAAATGGAATCAAACAGACAACAATTTTTCACTAAAAAAAGTTAGTCCACTTTACACTTACATTATTTTTAACGAAAAATATTAAAATTTGTGGTGAAAAAGAAAAAAAAAAACTTTTTAAACAAATTATTCAAAACAATATTTTTAGTTATAATTAATATAAAATTTGAGGTACATGAAAAGCACAATATGTTAAAAAATATCCCTGTAAATTTTTAAGTTGATATCTTGATTACTTTTTGAGTTGTATTCGATAGCGCGGAAAAAACGTATTTCGAGAAAAACGTGATTAAAGTTTTCATTCTTACTCATCTTCTGTTCGACGCTCATCCCCTCACTGACTTTATAAGTACTTTTTAGACTTTCTATTAAGCTTAAAATATTGAAAAGATATTCTCTAGATTGTAAATGAATTTTTAAAGCAAAAAAAAAAAGGAATATTTCAAAGTGCTGGAGAAGCTGCCTCCCTTATTTTGTGTTGATCGGTGGCCCAATTATGCGTGAGTTTGCCGGCTAAGAAATTTCACGCATACATCCGTAGATTTTTTGAAGTGAGATGGTTAAAAAAATGTAATGGCTGCATACGTGCTTTATTCACACACTCATCAGCGACTTCGTTGGCTTTGATTCCACCATAACCAGGAACCCACGGGAACATTTTTTTTTTGCCATTTTTGAAAAACACCTTCTCAGAAGTTTCCTTATTTTTTTCTTTAATAGCCGAGGTTAGGTTAGGTTAGGTTAAATGGCTGCCCTAGCTAAAGGGCTCACTTGGACAAATGTTAAGAAATTCGTCCGTTGTGGTGCCATACATGGGAGAGGAGAAAGGAGATGGGAAGGAAGAAGGAGCTTTGGGATTAGATACGATGATGACCATACATTTTACGACGGCACCGACGGGGGCTAATTTACGTTCGTAGTTAGCCGTATCAAGCTACTAATGAACTTCACCAAATTTATGATACTTACGCCGGCTATATCCGCAGGCGTAGCGAAAAAGCGGGAGCCCAGATTTCTAAGTCTTTGCCAGACGAGAGCAGGGCAGCTGAGAAGAAGGTGTTGAGATGATTCCACCTCGTCCTCCAGACAGTTTCTGCAGAACGGACTTGAGGTAATCCCAAGTCTTAGGGCGTGAACACCTACCGGACAATGCCCGGTAAGGATGCCCACCAAATTTGAGAGCTGGGGCTTTCTTAGCCTTAGGAGTTCCCTTGAGCGTCCCCGATCTACCCGTGGCCAGAAGGATCTCGCGACCTTGCACGTTTGCGCACTAGCCCAGCGCTTGCTGAGTGGTCTCGAGGCCCATCTTTCCAGGAGCAGACCACAGGTTCTCAGGGGAACCCCAATTCTTTCATTATGCAACGAAACCGTCTCCAAAGTTCCCTGTTTAGCCAGCTCATCAGCCCAGCAGTTTCCCTCTATGCCGCTGTGACCGGGAACCCAAATGATCCTGATGAAGAAGTATTCGGATGCAGTCGAGAGAGAAGCTAGACATTCCCCGACTAATCTCGAACGCACAAGCAGCGAGCCCAAGGCCCTAATTGCCGATTGGCTATCGGAGTAAATATTTACTTCCTTAACGGTTATTACCGAATTAAGCAACCAGTCCACCGCTTCCTTAATTGCGGATACCTCCGCTTGGAAAACACTACAGTCGTTCGGGAGCCTACGTTTAAGTTTGATGGGAGGCTCCTTACAGAATACTCCCCCACCAACCCTTCCGTCCAACTTCGAGCCATCCGTGAACATGTTTGGCATGCCTTGCCGCCGAATGTTGCACCCCGCCCACTCATCCCTTGAGGGAATGTGAGTAGAAAAAGGTCCGCTCGGACCTAGCGTGGGTGTACAGTGGTCCAGCACCGTAGGGATGAACTCAAAGTTTTTAAGAATGCTAGAGTGTCCGTAACTTAAGTCTAGCCTATGGCCCGAACACCTTAATCTGATTGCAGCGCATGCAGCGGTAGTTTTTCCTACAATGTCCACGGGCGCCACATTCAGCATAGCGTTAAGTGCTAGAGTAGGAGTGGTACGGAGAGCCCCACTGATTCCAATGAGGGCAGACCTTTGTACCCTCTCCAGCTTCTTAACTGATACCATCCTTTCTAGCGAGTTCCACCAGACAAGGACTCCGTATAGCAAGATTGGTTTTATAATCGTATTATAAAGCCAAAAAGTGACTTTAGGCGAGAGGCCCCATCTTTTGCCGATAGCGCCCCTGCAACCATACAAGGCGACTGTTGCCTTTCTGATTCTCTCCTCAATGTTTGGCTTCCATGTAAGACCTCTGTCAAGGATGAGTCCCAGGTACTTCACCTTGTCAGAGAGCTCCAACGGAGCGCCCAATATTGAGGGGAGATAATAGCCGAGACTATGTTTCGTAATCTCAGAAAATTGTATAGTGGCATTCCATTGACTTTTTGAGCTATTATGCGAATACATAATTAGTGAAAAATATCGAAGCATACAGATGTAGCGATACTTTGAACGATTTTCGAAGGAAAGCTTCTGTTTAAAACTATCACCCAATCCGCTACCACAATTGTTACAGCGCTAAGTTGCCCAAATCAGACTAACTCCATCCCGACAAACTGGATCCATGACTACTTTCTTGTGCTACTTTCCATGACTCGATGTCACTATTACTGAAATGAGAACCTTTTTTGCTGCCTCACTATCCAAAAATTCAGCAATACTAGTCCCGGCTCGTTCCCAGTCTGGAACAGTTTTGTAAGACTCCCACATTCGAAAGACTTTCGACTGAAAAGCTATCCCTGACTTTAGTAATTGCAAAGATCTTCCCATATGGAGATCAGCTGAACAGACTTCCGCATCTAAATTTTGCATTATATTTTGAGCTTCTTGTGATCTTCTCTACGAAAAAATATTGTCTTAAAGTTCTTATCGAAGTGAATTGCTGGGCATACCAAATCCGCTTCATCGCAAATTTCTGGAGCGTTGAAGGAGTGTAGAACACGTCCGCTCTTTTCAAAGTCTCAGTGTTCTTAGCCTCACGGCACGCTGTGAAGCAGCTTCTTCTTTGCTCAACAGATCTACCAGTGGCTAATGATCTATCCCATACAAATCCTACGATTGAGTGAACTGGTTCTAGTGATTGCAGTGTATGCAAACCCCTGCGGTGATGTAGTTTATTTTAATAACCTTTCACCAAACTGGCGATACATTAGAAATACATGGACAGATCTCAAATAGACCTTAACCTTTCCCTCTGCAGCCGATTCTACGTTACCGGAACGAGCCACATTTGTATGCGGCCAAGGAATATCGTTCCTGCAGCATTCCTCACGTATTCATGGGGTAAATTTATGCTATTACAACAGTAACAACCAAACGCTGGGTTTCGGTCGCATACCTCATTTATGGGACATTTGTGACAGTCAGATTGCACTAAAGGGTCTGGAGGACGCAAAGCAAACCTCAAATATTGTTCAAGAATGAAAGAAGAAGCTTAATTTGGTTGAAAGATGCCATAAGCTTGTACTTATGTGGGTTCCAGGACACTAAGGTGTTCAAGGGAATACCATTGCCGATAGTTGGTCAGATGCGGACAAGAGGTTACCCAACAACGACTAGAGTCAATAATGGGAATCAGTTCAACAGAAGTAATGAATTGGATCAGCGATTATGTATGCACTTTACATAGACATGTGGTGGTCCAGTTTAGAACGCTACAGAAATGCAAAGTGTTTTGTCACAAGCCTGGACAGAAAACTGTCGAACTTTCTTCTAAAACTTGAAGGAAAAGACGTGCGAATGATGGTCGGTATTATTGGGATCAGCATATGACGATCATTGGAATTATTGAGGACCCTCTTTGGCTGCCTTGCTTAGAGGAGCCGGATAGCATTCAGCAATTTGTCTGTGAGTGTCTTGCATTTGCTAGATCAAGGCCACGAATTTTGGATTTCGATGCCATGGAAATATGTAATATTCGTTCTCTCAACCTTGAGAATATTTTCAGATTTTGCAAAGGGAAATTCTCACAGTTCTAGCTACCTCTATGTCTCTATTGCATCCTATCTGTTTCCTTCTATTACTTCTCTCACCTCCTCCTTGACCAACTATCCTTTTACTTTCCAGAGTTTTAAATAAAATGGACTTTTAACCTAAGTGGTTTAGGAGTTACCAACTGTATCGGTGCTTCTTGGCTCGATATTTTCAAACCTCATTCCTCCCGAGTAACTTCTTCCAAGAACAGAGGAGCCCTTAAGCTCCTTGGCAGGAAGGTTCTCAAGTACTTAGCACTGAACTTGGAAAAGGAAAGATTAGGTTGAGACTTTTCTTTTTCCTATTTATTTTCTCGCACTATTGGAAAACCTGTTATTTTATGGCAATAGAGTTCATCGAATTCAGACCTTAGAAATCGGAATAATAGTCACTGTGGTACTTTTCTTGCGTCTTTTTGTGTGAGTGCTCCATTGGGAGTCCCAAAGTAGTGATATTTTATTTCAAAGGGTATAGAGGATCGGTAATTTTTTCCGACATGATTTGTTCATAAATCCAGGTATTTAAATTTTCTTTGAATGATAAACAGAAATTGAAAAAATCTCAATCATTGCAGATGCAATATTTTGTAAGACACTGTTAAATGTTTACGATTAAAGTGGCACGAGCTCTCGCTTAAGATGTGAATCCATCCTATCATAGAGGGCAAAGAACTATGCAATAAAAATATTCATAAATTTTATATATGAAATTATGACACCAATCGAAAAAGATTATTTGGTGAAGGTATCACGGCAGGCGGTTCACCGACAAGTTAACTGCCCAAAGAAGTCATAACTATTTCATATGTAAATTTTATTCAGTCAAAAACATGATCTAGTAATAAAACGCGTTCACTAAAATTACGAAAAAAAAACACAAAAACGAAAAAATTAATCCACAACAATCGCTGTGAACTTTTACGAGCGGCTTCATTCATAAAAATGTTGTTGCAGTCACCATAGAAATAATATTTTAATCGATTTGATTATTTATAGGTGCGCTCATAAAGACCCACCCAGTGAGTAAGTGAGTCAGTGCTAATGAAGAGCCATAAATGTTGGTAAAAAAAAATAATAGAAGCCGTAATTTAAATTAAGGCCATGGAAATAATTCTTAGCGTAAAATTGTAATTTGTCAAACATTGATTTTGATGTACGACAATAATAAAAATTTGGTTGGATGTGATAGAGCAGGGTAAATATTTGTGTTTAGATGTATTGTTTTATTGAGCATTTGAAAGTGTAACTAAGCATTTCCATAATTTTTTCTAAATATTTCCCTACCCTTCGGTTGACTTTCTACTACACTGGGGACATTTTTTATGGCTTAACTTGATTGCCTGCGTCATTTGTGTATAAGCACACAATTAGTATAAATACATGTACAGGGGTTTTCAATAGGTGCGCTCGAACTTAGAAAAAAAATAAATAAACAAATAATTGACAGGTACTCTTTTCTTTGATGGCTTTTGGTATGTGTCTTTATGTTGTTCCACAAATGGAAGGACCAACAATCCGAACGGCAAATGGTTTTAATGAGGAACTTTTTCATGGCCGAATTACACTCGGAGGCTTGCCATTTAAACCTTTTCTATTATTTGATGTTCGTGCACGGAGGTTCTAATCTACGCAGCCCCGTATAGTAGTCACGCACCAACCCATCCGACTACGTCGGCCGCGAACTTTGCAACTGCCGAATTTGGCGCATGGAAAATGCATGAAAGATTTAGCAGGAGCTTCTTTACTCCAAAATAGTTAACATTTGGCATTCACTTTGATCCAACAGTTATTTAGTCTAATATTTCTTTGAAGATATGCAATAAGCTGCGCCCAGCTGCGAATGTCCACTGACATCGAGCGATGATAACACACATTTTCTAGCTTAGCCCATGAACAGAATTGCAGCGAACAGCGGACAGCGGGCAACGGGTTACCGGGTACCCGTTGTCAAACTTAGAACGCGTTTAATAGCATGAAAACGTACAAAATTGTGGCGTGGATGGATATTTAGCCGTTGGTTATTTTTACGGAGGAAAAATATTTAGATTCACTTCTATTTTCTCTGCCTGGTTGAAGACTCAAGATTGCTTTTCTGATTACTTGTTGACAATTTGTTTGCTTAAAAGCAACAGCAGGCGAATAATAAGCAAATGATATTCGATTTGTACATGAAAACGCGCAAAATATCAATAATCTAGAAAGAGGTTGTTCTCTTGTAACAATGAGCTTCAACGGGTTGCTTCACAAATATAGCGAACGAAAAGATTCCCCAACAAAATTGATTTTATTGTACCACAAAATGACCGCTGAGAACCCCCCGGTCCGAATTTTCCGATGCATATGGATCAGCTGTTCACCGCTCATCAACCCGTTACACACTGCTTACTCCAATTCTGTTTCGGGCCTTAAGTTGGACGGTATGGACCGCACAAGCATATGGTTTCAGCAGGATGGCGACACTTTTTATGCTGCATGGAGGCTGTTGAATTTATTGGGTGCGAAGTTCGAGAGCTTAATCATCACGCATTGCGGCGACATTCACTAGTCACCCAATTAGTATAATCAAGCATTTCTCGTCTATTTAATGTGAGGACACGTGAAATCTCCGGTATATGCACATAAATTATAGACTAGTGCCGCTTTGAATTCCTACATAAGCATACTGCTTGAAATTGACCACTATTTCTAAAGTTCATCCAAAAGTGGTTTACTAGAATGCGCCATCTACTGCGGAACAGCCACATTTATTCGCTTAAAATTCTTTTTCACACGTACTACCATATATTCGTGTGAATCTCTACATCTCATAAAATAAAACCACAAAATATGTAAGTATGTGGGCTAATAACCAATCACAGAATGCTCCGATTTACACAGGGCCTTTGGTATTTTAATACTAATCTCCCATGAAAGCTTCTTTTTTGACAAAAATTGCATACACTTACAAAAGAGGCACACCTGGGATAGAAACTGTGTTAAAAATAACAAATTTAATTTTCAAACTGCGATAAAACAAAAACGACTCAACCGATTCGAGTTAAGTTTTTTTGTTATAAAACCTTGAAGTGCTTGATAAGTCTCTGCATTAACCAAATTTATCAATTATTTCCTATTACCATTGAATTTCTGAAAATAATAACAGGATTTTTTCAATAACTTGCTGTTTTCGCTAGCAGGCAAAGCATAGATGTAAAATAAATATTCTCTGATTACTGAATCTATAGTTTGTTATTGACTTGATCACTATTCCTTCATGTTTATATAGAAGGTGGCGCAAAATTAATCATCCAATTTTGGTTTTGGGTAACTTTTTTCCCAAGAACAAAAAATGATTTTCTGTGATGAAAATCTTTATTTTGTCCTTTGCGGCCGTCATTGCTTGTTTGTTTGCTTACTGCAGTTGTCTATTTCACAAATGTCAAACATGATTGACGAACGACGCCATTGGCAAAAATTATAAATCTTCCTATAGGATGATTAATTTTGTGCCACCTTTGATTAAAAAAAAAATCAAAGAAAAAAACGATATGATTGGCATTTATTCGTTATTTGTAAAAATTATTATTCTTCCGATAGGGTGATTAATTTTGTGCCACCTTGTATTTTAACCCTTATCGGCCAAAAGTTAAGTTTTCATCCTTATAAACGTTTTAGAATTTTACCTAATTTTCCCTCGTCTTATGGGTGAGTATTACAAAAAAAGCTCTCGGCCGTTAAGGGTTAATAAAATCAAAGAAAAACATGTTTGACGTACCTCACCATTTGCAAAAATGGTGACTGGGTGATTGTCCTAGGCCTTAAAGGCAGAGCAGCACACGTAGTATGAAGACGAAACAAAAAAAACCTTCTTGCAATACCTCTTGAAACCTTTGCTTTATTTAATTTCAAAGTTCGAACACTCTTAATGAAACACCCCAAATAAATATATAATAAACTTATAAATCAGCAGCTTAATTGCTATTTTATGCTCCTAATTAGTCAGGTAGATGTAAACAAAATGTCGTACAAGGAATTTCAATCGAAAAGTTATAAATTTTTCTTTAACAAAGAAATTTTACACTCAGAAACTTGTATAGCTCAAAACATTTATCATGGCTTCGGCTCCTTTTTATGACCTTTTTATGCAGTTACAATAATATTTGTTTATTAGCTGCATATTTATAAAAAACTTATTTGTTTACTAACTTTTTAGTTGGATTGGTTGGGCTTGAGAAGTGCAAGAGGATTTGTTTCAAATGAGACTTTTTTGTGGTGGCAGTTTGGTGCCAAAGTTATTGCCTTTTTAAAAGTATTATATTCTTTAATCAATTATTAACGCCATTTTTTGACTTATTAGTTGCCCATCTTTTGTTATAAATGATTTTTGTACCTCATATTTATTAATAAAAGGTCTCATTAAATTTTAAATATTTTTTTATTTTTTTCTCATTAAATTTCTTCCATAGGTCTCATTAATTTTTTCACAGACATCTAACGTTTAGTTCCAATAGTTTTAAATGGGCGCAAGTACAAATTTATGAACATCAATACAATTGCAAGTCTATTTGGCATTTGATGTTTAACTCGAATTTTAAGGTATTTCGAATTTACAGAGGTTTAAAGAAAAAAAGAAGAGCAATGCAAACTCTGGTTGAAGGCAGTTCTCAAAACGAGTATCTTTTGTAGTCTCTTTCCAACTAACTGGGCCCTTCGAACAACAAACCAACCAGTTCGGTTACTTAGTCATTTATGCTTGTACATTCAAGACGCACATCTGGTGTGACACTTTTTGGATAATTTCTTTTTTTACATTATTCAATAGTTTATGCTTTAAAAAAAATTTGTAATGATTTATGATAACAAATTTATATTAAGAAAATCGATACTTTTGACTTATAATTTTACAGCACAGTATTTTTACAATCTTTACTTTGAGTGCAAAATTTTGAAAATAGAATATTACACCATACAAATTTCATACCCAGCCCCGGGTCAATATATCTCCAAAATTTAAATAAAGCAGTCATTAATTCATAAATATCCCTTTTTGCTCTTCTTTTAGTTCGTCATACTTCATGTAAGGCTCGCTTTAAATTTTTATGGAATCTAAATAATAAAACTTCTCAATACTTTCGATACCCTTTCATTGATGACCACTCAACTCTACCTTAAAATCTTACCTACCAGGCATTTCTTTTTGTTTGAGAGCAGAAAATAACTTGTCACAAAGTTGAAAATATGATTAATTAATATACTAGGTCCGGCCCTCGAACTGTAACCAACTTCAGACCACTCGCGCAGATGCTGCATGGGCATCAGCTATCTGTTAGTCAGCTAAATGACAATCCAGAATATTTATCACAAGCGCGCGGAAGCATTTTGCCGAGAAAAAACACGAAAAAAGAAATTCAGGAATGGTTTTCAACGAAATAGTGGATTACATTATATTTGGCTGTAAAATCAAGACCAGCGATTGTTGGTGAGCTTGAGCACCTTAAAGGGAATAAAGTTTTTGTTTATCGCAGCATTACTCGTTGCAATAACACTGCAACGTTACGTGAATTGGTTTAAAAGTGAAGAAGCGACTTGAGCGAAATCCCCGATGAAGTACTAATTAAGTGGCGAAAGAATTGAAAATGATTGACCGTATCATCCGCCGCTTACTGAAAAATGATGTCAGAGTCAAGCTTTACATGATCCAAAAGGCGCATTATCTCATACCAAAGCAGCAACAAGTCAGACTTGAGAGAGTGAGGGAGTTGCCTAGTTTGGTCGAAAGCGGTCAATTTCCGAACATTGTGTTTTTCGACGAGAAAATTGAAGCAATTCGTAAACTCCCATAACGATAGGATGTATTTGACCGACCATTCATACGAAAATTTGAGTAATCGATTGGCCACCAGGAGGCAGCATCCGCAGGTAAAGGTTTGGTCCGCTGAAACCGCCGATGGACGCTCCCCAATCATTTTAATCGAGGTGAGTGCGAAATATTATCGGGAAAATATTCTGGAGGTTGCTTTGAAGCCGTTGGCACACAAACATTTCGGTGGCGGAGCATGGACGTTTCAACAGGACTCGGCACCGTCTCACAAAGCTCGAGTGAACCAATAATGGCTAAAAAACAAATTTCCGAACTTAATACCGTCCACACAATCGCTCTCAAATTCACCAGACGTGAATCGGCTGGATTGTTCTCTTTGGGCCAATTTGAAGAGCAAGGTCCGAACTAGTCTCGAGGCGCTGAAAAAAGCCATTATCCGCGAGTGGGCCAAAATATCTTCAAGTTACAAGCTGATTCGTTTCTGGACCGTCTCAAGGCCATAGTGAAGGCAAAAGGGTGGTCATATCGAGAAAAAGTAAATTAGTTCTTAATTTTTTATTATTTTCACACATTTTTTACTTTGAATTGAATAAAAGTAATTTTCCAAAGTAAATTTATGGTCTTTTTATGGGCCAAACTTCCTCAGATATAACTAATTTGGTAGGAGGTATTCCGATTCTTTAGAAAATTAACACATTTTGAGTAATACATGATGGGGCAAAATTAATCATCCAATTAAGTTTTTGAATAGATTTTCTACTACATGAAAAAAATGGTTTTGTGTGACGCACATCTTTATTTTGTCCTTTGCGCGCCCCATTGCTTGCCTGTTTGTTTACTACAGCTGCTTAGTTCACAAGTGTCAAATTTGATTGACGTACGACGCCCTTGGCAAACATTATAAACATTCAGCGAAGGGGATTTATCTTGACCCATCTTTCATGTGAAGACATTTTTGGTTAAGAAGATTTTGAAAAATTTTCAAGTTCTGGGAGATATGTGAAGGGGAAATGTTGGGTAAATAAAATATTTCTGTGGCATTTAAATGGGTTTACTTTAAACGTGTTTACAATAGTCTGGACAGATTTATGAGCTTATTAAAATGAATAAACACTTTTGAAATTTTCAAAAATTCTCAGCTCAAAAAATTTTTTTTTAATTTTTAATTAGTTTTTCGTCCATTTGGAACTTTTTTTCTAGGTATTTGACCAAATTAATTTTTTTAATAGATTGAGTTCTAAGTAAAAAAGGAATTTCTCCGATTCTCGAAATTGGCCTACTTGAAAGTTCGAAATTGTGGTTTTAGTAAAAAGTTATTTAAAATGATTAAATAACTAAAGAAGTGAAGATATAGTCGTAATCTGCCTATTTAAATAAAGGGGTTTCCAATAACAGGTGTTATTGGTGAATGGATTGCGCTATCGAGAGCTGATTAACCCCGGAATTGGATGGTATTGATCTGGACAACGTTTATTTTCAACAAGACGGCGTTACGTGCCACACAAGCAACGAAACCATTGATATTTTACGGGAAAAGTTGGCGGACCGTGTTATCTCTCGAAGAGGTGATCGCAATTGACCACCGAGATCTTGTGATTTATGGTTAGGGAAAATTTCATGAAAAGGATATTGTCCTGTAAGCGTGGTCGTGGTGGTCATTTGCCTAATGTTATTTTCCACTATTAATGGCATACCTTCCTCTTTATAATGAAATAAACATCCGATCATTTATATTGAAAAATAACATTTTTCTTTGAATATCAATAACAACTCCTATTAGAAAACCCTTTTGTACATAAATATTTTGCGCAAAAATATGAAAATATTCTGTTGTTGTAAAGGTAATTAGATGCGTTTTCCTTTAAAGTGCACAATCACACAATTTGTGAATATAAATTTGGAAAAAAGCAAATACTTTTTTTAATGTTTAATTGAAAAGTATTGTACTTTTTTTATACAAACAATGAATTTAGCCAAAACTAAATTAAAACTTCCTGATGCACGGAGTATTTTGTTCGCTGCGCCACGCATCACCGTACGACATTTCATGCAATGGTAATAGTTGGTATGATTTGGATCTAGGTCGTGACCTGTCCGATACACACTTCTTATTATAGACATAATATCATTACATTCAGCAGCCTTTATATTCCAGAATTTTAAAAATGTTTACCATACAAATACGAATCCTTTACATATTTTGTTTAAATTTTCAAAATTTTGGCAGATTTTTACTTTAAGTTGTTGCTTCAAGCGGACAGCCAATTTGACCCAAAAAGTCATGATCTTTTTGGCAACCATACAAATACTTGAACTTAGGCGGCGTTAAAGCGAGAAATCATTAGTCCATTTGATAAGCCAGCGAACTTTTCAAGCCTCCGTACTTTCTCACGCCATTTCTGTGCCGACGCAAAACCATTTGTGGCTACCTTATTTTTGGAAGTAAGTGTATTAGATTCGAGGCGTTCCTGAAGCAACTCTTATTATAATATTATTAATTGCTAACGCGTCTTCCTTGGGCGCATAGCGCCGATTTGAGGCAATGCAAAGCAAAATAAATATTTCTGTAATATACATGCATTTCTATCTCTTCCTTCAAAAAGTTATTTATTTCACATGAGATGCCAGCATGAATTAGTTGCATTGCCACTAATTGCGTTAGCATTCACGGGCAATGGATAAACTGCCAAGTAATAAAATTTAATGCCAATTAAGGCGACTAATACAAAATAGCCAACTGAAGTACAAAACAGGAAAATTAGCAACAAATCAAGCATCTGTATCGACCGCACGCTGTTTTTGTTATTTAAATAATAATAAAAAACAAATGCTTACGAACGAACCCGAAATGCGTGAAAAGGAAGCGCATTGATACGTGATAATTGCTAAAGAATCATAACAAATACATTCGAGTAGGTATGTGGAAGGCTGCGGCATTAACATATAAACATAAATTTCAAGTTATGCAAAGAAATGAAAAAAGTAAAGTAAACCAAAAGACTTCGAGAAATGCGTAGTAAACTAACGATGTGGCAAGCCACACGTGCGGCGATTCGCGCAAATACTCAAATTTACTACTTCTGCTGGTACATTCATGCATATGTGTTTTTGTAAGTGGGCGAAATACTGAGCTCGACATTCGCACAACGCAGAAAAACCTGTCGTGGAAAAACTAAACTTGACGGAAACATTATGAATTGGACAAGGTAAAGATCAACATTGCCTAGAAACCTACTGCAATCAATAATACAAACGTGTTTGTTGTCTGCATGCATTTTGTTGCAACATGAAAAGTGCGTTACGACAAACTAAGTTACTTAGAACAAACAACAAAGTAAAAAAATATAAGAAATAAACAAACAAAAATAATAAAAAACTGTGCTGGAACAAGTTTCGGAGCCAAGAAATCAAATATAAATAAATTTAGATGGTTAGTTTTTAGTTGCAAAAACCTGCTCAAATTCATTTTTTTCTTCAACTCAATGACTTGTTTGCCATTTATCAATAACCATCGTAAATTATGAAAACTGCTCCGTTATTTATTTTTAGGCTTTTGACAACCGAATGCTTTTATTGAGGAAGTGGTCCACTTCCAAATACTTTTGGTCAATCCAAATATGCAGGATTGGACCTACAATTGGTAGCATTGGAAAATTACATACAAGCTGGTGTTATAATTACTATACACCGCACGAAAGAATTATAGGATCAAGATGATTCTGATGATGTCTACTAAAGCACAGCAAACTAAAGTAAAGTAAGGACGGGAAATGTCCCAATATCGCTTCGCTGATTGCATGCTTTAAGAGGTATATCATAACAGAAATTAATCCGAATTTATGGCTGGTATTTTATTAAAGCGCAAATTCTTGTTCTGTGTTTTTTAGAAGAGGTTTGCGGTGATCACGGTAGCGCATGAGCAGCTCAACTGAAACCAAAAACATTAAATGATTATTGTAGAAAAATGTTTTTTAGTGAATCTGAACGGTTTATTTTCCCAAAAAAAAATTTTCTCGATATGAAAACCGCTTTGCACCAAAAAAACGATTTTTGAGGGGTTGAAAAAAAAAAAAATTTATTCCAGCGAACGAAGCGCTCAGATTCACGAGGTTGCAATTTCAAATAATTAAAAAAAAAAATTTATGCAAATCGGTCAAATAGTTTTCGATAAATAATGCTCACCGCGACAGTAATTTTCAAAAAACACGACTTCGAGATAATCGCGTCTAAAGTTTTGCGTGCACTTCTCGTTCCAAGAAAGGTCCCGCGCTTCCACGGTCTGTAACTTTCGTTCTAGTGCTCCGATCTTTATGATTTTTTGAATTTATATTTTTAAGATGATGTACTTTTAGAATTTACCATAAAACTATTTTCGATTTTTTAGTCCAACACAAGGTATATAACCCCTTAAATTTAAAAGGATTCAGTGGAAGCTCTGCTTCTTCTTAATTGGCGCGATAATCGCTTACGCTGTTTTAACCGAGTTTACTAAAGCGTGCCAGTTGTTTCTTCCACGTGCTAACCGGCCCCACCAAGTGAAGCCAAGTCTTTTTACACCTCATCGTTCCAACGCTGATGAGACCTTCGTCTTCCTCTGCTACCACCAGCTGGTACCGCATCGAATACTTTCAGAGCCGGAGCGGGTCAAGGGACGACGTGACCCAGCCAACGAGGCTGCTGGATCTTTATTCGCTGCGTTATGTCTATGTTGCCACACTGATAAGGACCAATCAGTTGGTTGATAGTGGGTTTCACCCTTAGGCAATGTTTAGAAGACTAATACCGCGGTTATTGGCACAGATTGCGGGATCATCCTTCTTATGGATTGGGCAGAGCACACTTAAATTCCAATCGGCAGGCAGACTTTCATCCGACCATATTTTGCATAGAAGCTGATGCATGCGCCTTACCAGCTCCTCGCCGCCATGTTTGAATAGCTCACCCGGCAGTCCGTCGGTGCCCGCGGCTTTGTTGTTCTTTAGCCGCGTTATCGCTATTCTCACCTCGTCATGATCGGGTAGCGGAACGACAATTCCGTCGTCAACGATTGTGGTATCGCGATCTTCACATTCTCTGTGACATGCGCAGCTGTCACTGTTTAACCGGTTCGATAAGTGTTCCCTCCATAATTTAAGTATGCTCTGGATGTCAGTCACCATATCGCCGTCTTTCTTCTTACAGGAAATCACTCCGGTCTAAAAAGATTCCGTAGGCTGCAGAACTTACTGGTATGATATGGATTTCGGACGTTTTTCTACTGGCCAGCATCTCACGCTCTTCGGGCTCTCGTTTTTTCTTCAGTGTAAGTTATTATGTAAAAATTATTATACAATATTATAACTGCTTTTGATTGCTTTATGTGATCCTTATATTTATGTTGTTGTTTTGGTTTAGAAAGAAAAAACATTCCGCGTGGAAAGTTTTGTCTGAGATTGAACAGGGACAAATTTCATCATGGAGAGAGAGGCCTTACAATGCGAGGGATTGCTTCAAAATTAAAAAGAAGCAAAAGTGTTGATCTGAATTACTGATATTTGAAAAAAAAGTACGGATGTACCAAGAAAATGGTAGAAAACCAAAATCTGCTCAAATTAAATTTGGAAGTCACTACCCGTCGAGTACAATGAATTTTGCAAGCGGATTCTAGTCTAGAATATGTAAAAGGAGTACGTAACCCTAAACTAACCATACGACACAAAAAGGCCAGATTAATATTTGCAGAAAAGTACGAATTGTGGAAAGATGGATGGGGAAGAGTAATTTTTTTCCGATGAAAAAAAAAAATCAATCTGGACGGACTAGATGGTTCCCAAATGTATTGGTTTGGTAAGCGGAGGAAAAAGGAAAGGAGGGGGTTCTCTCATGGTTTGGGCAGCCATTAGGGTCAAAGGCTAAACGCCTACATGTTTCATATCCATATCATAATTAATAGTGTCGAGAGTATTCAACTTCTGGGCGAATTACTTATTACTTTTTGATGATAATTTAAATGAAGAGTGGATTTTCCAGCATGACAACGCAGCCATGCATGATTCTAAAGCAACAAAAGTGTTTTTGGCAGCGAAAAAGTACTAAAGTTTAAATGGCCTGCCTGTAGCTCTGACCTCAACCCAATCGAAAATGCATCGGTACATATTTCTTAATCGGTTTTCAAAAATGGCAGACAGTTTGATGCCGCTAAAATCTTTAGAAGTGCGATTATTTTAGGATGGTCTAAAAAATGTATAAAAATATTAACTTGGGTAAAAAAAATTCATTATTTTTATTTTTTATTATACGCAGATGGCGTAAAACTGCTTTGCGGTTGATCTTTAGCTCCCGAACGATGCTACAATTGCTCACATCGCGGTCCTCTGCGATGATTTGTATGATTTTATTGACATTTTTTTAGCATTAAAAAAGTCTGGATGGAATCGACGAAACCAAAATTGCTCGTAATTAGCTGTTACAGCATCGGCACCATAAACACCATTCACAGGCTTTTGAAATTGTGAATGTAAGAGCTAATTACGTGCAATTTTGGTTTCGTCGATTCCGTTTAGACATTTTTGAAGTTAAAGAAAATGTCGGCAAAGTCAATAAAAAAACAAGAGAAAATCTTATATAAAAATAATGGATTTCTTAGAGATAGAGAGAGAGAGGTGAGCTATAGTTGGGCCAGAATAATATTTGAATTAAGTTCAAAGTCTGTTTCGCTTAGTTCCTTTCAAATACGTTGAAACTCTTTAAATTTTATTTTAAATCACAAAATTTCTGGCTACGTGGCAAATGATTTTCTAGCTGCTAGTTGCTTCTCCAATCAGTGAAGATGGTTGGCGTTAGATTTCAATGTTGCCTTTATAAATTTGTACTCCACTGCTATATTTTCCAAGAGTCAAAAATGCCACCAATAAAACAAAACACAGAAAATTAGAAAAGCCTTAAAATAACTTCCTTCTCAAAGCATTCAACCCGTATTGCCTCTATAATTAGTTATTCTTCTTACTGTCACATTTATTTACAAATTGTTGTTCTTGTCACCATGTTGTGACACAATGTTACGCAGAGCACCGAAAGGATGCGGCAGTAAATTGAAAACGCTTTATTGTTGCAAGTTGCACAATTTTATTGCCTGTAACTAAAAGTCGTCACAACTCATAACTTTGGCATTCTGTGCAACCAAAATACCTGTTGAAATGTCTGCAGGGTATCACTAAGAGGAAAAATATATATACTCGTGTGTATTTGAAGCATCATATATTTGCTTGTGAATGCCCATTCATGTGCATGTGTGTGTGTGTATAAGTATGCACAGACACCTCCCTTTCGTGATGGTCCCAGTCACACTTTGGCTGCTCCGCTGAATCCCATGACCTTGTTGAACTGTTAATAATGAAATTTATTATTTTTCTGTAATAACTTTTTAAGTGAGGGTTTTTGCTTTCAACTGCGCTGAGGCAGCACTGGCGCATCGTATAAGTCACGAGTCACTCCCAACGACCGCCGGAACTGCCGGGACCGCAGGTGCCGCAAACGATTCTGCATGCAAACAAACAAGAAGATTTTTTTTATGTTGTAAATGAGTTTGTATTTCTGCAGGAACTTTTATGCGAAAAAGAAAGAAGTCACCACATAACTACATGCACAGGTTTATGTGTTTGATTGCATATATTTGTGTGCACAAACACACACAAACACTTTATGGAATTTTTAATTTTTCGCGATGTACCGAATGCCATGCTGCGTTTGCCGACACAGCAACATCAAAATACTACCTTCTGATATATAAAATGTGTGAATTTATATTTATTTAGCAAAAACACAAAACAAAAAATCGTTATTTGGCTATGGAAGAGTGGAAGTGTGCAGTTTGAAAGTAATTTCAAGTCATAATTTCATCAGATTCGCCTTCGTTGCAGGCGAAGCTCAGTGGATCAGACAGAAAAAAGAGCAAAACATAGAAGAAAAGCGAGCAGGTATGTAAGTTATACGATTATATGGGTATAAGAAGAAAAATATTTGCACTCTATATAAAGAGTGACAAGAATCAAAAATATGGAGTTGAGCTAATGAAATGGTGCACTTTTTAACAGGTATGAAATAAAGTTTTTTCCTCTTGATTGGCGCGATAACCGCTTAAGCGACTTTGACCGAGTTTAACAAAGCGCGACAATCGTTTCTTGTTCGTGATAAGCAGCACCAGTTGGTCACACCAACTGAAGTCAATTTCTTCTCCACCTGATCTTTCTTCCTCAGCTATCATCAACCGGTACAGCATCAGAGCCGGACGACATGGCCCAGCCACCGGAGCCGCTGGATCTTTACTCGCTGCGCTATGTCCAAGTCATCTTAACGCTCATAAAGCTTATGGTTCCATCGCCTGCAATACTAGCCGTAGCCAACGTGCAGAGGTCCAGAAATCTTCTGCAGAATGCTTCTTTCAAACACTCCAAGGGACGGCTCATCGGATGTTGTCATAGTCCAAGCATCTGCGCCATATGTTATGGGCGACAGGATGGGAGCCTTATAGAGCGTTACTTGTGTTCGTCGAGAGACGACTTTACTACTCAATTGCCTACTTAGTCTAAAGTAGCACTTATTCGCTAATTCTTTGGATTTTAAGGCTGACATTATTATCGGTGTTAATGCTGGTTTCTAAATAAATGAAATCTCTTACTACTATAAAATAAAATTTATATGCTAAAGTATCTTTCAGAGTAACGCCTGGATGTCAGTAGTGAATAATTCCTAGACATCACCTCTTTTTATGTCGTCTTTGATATTTCTCAAGTAGGCCGGTGTACAACTTTACAAGATAAAACAACGCGTTGAAGTTATTAAAACTTATTATAAAAATGGTGACAGGTAGAGATATTGGCCACAGTGACCTGATCTGCAAACGTCTTGCAGGAAAATCTCGGGGTTGTAGCCCAAGAATCATGAGGCCAATGGTGACATGTGGAGCGTTTGCGTAGGCATCGAGAGTCATTCCCTCAACAGTGCGAGAAGCGCTAACTAAGCTTCAGCGCTTAGCATGCGTGTTTATCACGGGAACTATGCGGACCTGCCCTACAGCTGCGATGGAAGTGATGCTTGAGCTGACACCGATCCACATAGTTATTCAGCAATCAGTTAAGCTTACCCTGCTGAATATTGCCAGGAGAGACTTCGTGAGAGGAAAACATGCCTAAGACTGCAACTGCCAATCAACCATCTACCCAGAGATGATATCACTAAGGTGATCAAACTGGAAAAGAAATTCAGAATTCAACTGACTAATAAGTTAAACTGGAGTAGAACTGCAATCGCAAAGGAACTCCAGGAGAGTAACCTGCACTGCCACACAGATGCCTCGAAGACCCCAGAAGGCATAGGCGCTGGAATTTACGGCCCCAGAACTAAACGGTCTGTGTTGATGGACAGTTTTCCAAGCATTTTCCAAGTGGAGATGTAAGACATTTGTCTATGTGCAGACATAAACCTAGACAGAAATTTTCGTAATGAACGAATTGCCATTCTGCGTGATAGTGAGACACCACTCATAGCCCTATCGTCCAACGAGATCAAATCCTCACAAATCCTACAATTATTTGAGTATTTTGAGAAACTTAATCTACTAGGAATGCACAATTGCATCCGGCTAATTTGGGTCCCAGGACACAGGGGTATAACTGGGAACGAAATAGTGGACGCATTGGCGGAAGTGGCTTCGGCCTCGCCTTTAATAGCCTTCCTTGCTATGGAACAACGCGCCAACAAGGAGCAGCTCAGGAGTGAAGAGCTAGGGCAAAGAGGGTTTGCTGGCACCAAACTATTGCGCTACGCGAAATCTTTACTGGGAGGGCACAACCAAAAGAGGTTTCAAAAACTCTTAACCCTCTCCAAGGATAATAATAGAATGCTCACAGGCCACTGGAGACTGCGTAGTCATCTGCACATGATCTGGATTTCGTCTACGGACTCTTGTTATTTCTGCGACCAATCTCAGGAGACTCCAATGCTCCTTATCCTGGAATGCAGCGCTATAGCGCGGAGAAGGCTGAGCCCTTGTCCAATTGCAACCCGAGAAAAAGCACATAGGCTCAATCCAACCCAGCTCAATCTTGAGTTGAATAAGGAAACTGGGTTTGGATGAAGTACTGTGATGAGTAGAGAGCACAAAGGACAACGGGGTGAAGTGGAAACCTCATAAAGAATCTAAATCTAAATCTAATAAAATGGTCCACCTTTAAGAACAGCATATCGCAAACTTCGTGATTCCTTTGGTGGAAATCGTTCGAATCACTCAACAATTCAAAGGTCGGTGAAGAATCTGATTCTGTCGAGGAACAGGCCTGGCAGATCAAAAACTGGAGTTCTGTTGAGAATATGTTTGCTGTAGCACAAAGTGTTGTTGAATAACCTTCAACGTTGATACTTCGACGTTCCCAACAATTAGGCATTCATGAATCAACTCTTTAGTGGATTTTAAATAAGAATTTGCATTTTCAGTTTTTCAAAATTACACCAATACAAAAATTTAAGCTAATGGGTAATTATCATGGCAGAACTTTCAGGGATTGGCTCTTTGTACATGTTGGAAGCGTCAGACCAAGCAGATTTTTACCATTGAACAGTAGACGCCACGCGAGCGCTCCCAAATTGTTGAAATTTACATTCAACAAAGGAAGTCAAAAGAAGAAGAACAAAATCATCTTGTCCGATGAGGCTCATTTCTTATTAAATGGGACGGTAAACAAGCAAAATTGCCGTATTTACGCCACTGAAAATCCTCACGAATTTCAAGAGGTACCTCTTTACGGCGAAAAAGTCACTGTTTGGTGCGGCGTTAGTGCGAAAACGATTATTGGGCCGTTTTTCTTCGAAAATGAAGATGGTCTGTTACCGTCAATCAGGAGAGTTATCGCGATATGATAACCACTTTTGTGATGCCAATTATTCGTCGAAAGCGTATGAGGCAGTTCTGGTTTCAACACGATGGCGCTCCACCACATACAGCTCGCACCACAATCGATGTTTTGAAGAAATTGTTTCCTCGTCGTTTGATGTCGAAAAATGGCGATTTTGACTGGCTGCCGCGCTCGCCCTATTTAACGCCACCTGACTTCTTCTTGTGGGGATATTTTTTAAATCAAAGGTTTATATTAATAAGCCAAAGACCATAGAAGAGCTCAAGAACAACATCCGTGAGGAAATAGCCGCTATTCCAGCCGAAATGCTAGCTAAAACTATGGAAAATGCTGCAAAACGGGCACAATACGCCGTACAGGCTCAAGGCGGCCATTTGAGAGATATCATATTCAAAAAGTGATGTCAACAAATGTACTTGAACCAAATAAAATGATTATTATATGAAGAAGCCACCAACGGGGTTCTGAGCTGAAACACAACATTCGGATCGAGATTGTTGAACTGAAAACTAAATTGCCGTTCCCTTTGGATGAATACCCAAACCATCTCATGCCCACCATCGTATTTTAGTGTTAAATTTTTCGCGATTTCACTTCAAAAGAATGTCCCTGACAGCGGGTGGAACCTTTCGTATGATCTATTAGGGAAAGCGCGGAGTTGAGAAATACTCCGTGCGATACTTAGTTACATCCGAATTTTCATTAAGGCGCAGCACCGGTAAATCGCTTCATAAAATTAACAGCTGTGACGTAAGAAAGTCTACCCGTTGCACATAAAATACTAAGACCGAAATTTTTCTCCTTGTTCTGTGCCACATCGTTCCACCAATATAAACGCCACTTCATGGCTCGCCTAATGCCAATTGCTAATTGAATCACAAAACATTTTACACCAATCAAACAAGTCATAATATTTAGCTAATAATGATGCTGGTTCGACTGGACATCAGATTCCGCAATATCCGGCAATGAATTATGCAGCACAACTTCAAGGATGGTTTCTTGTTCCAGTGCTAACTCGTTGTGCGTGCATAAGTAGGCAGTGTCTATGTGGTATACCATATGTTACTATAGTCGCATATTTATACGTTGTCGCATGCCACAACGGAGGCCTAATAAAATGTGTAATTTCATAGTCTAACAGAAATGCGTGTTCAAGGCTTAACTGATGTGAGTATCAGGCACAGGTGCTGGCTATATGGATCACGCAATTGGAAAAATTGAAAAGTTTTAAACAACAAAAAATATACTGCATTCGTCCAAATATTGGAAACATTTGACGACAAAAAAGGAAACATTTTTGGTTGATTATTTAATACGGCGCCAACGTACAAGCAGATTAGATGGTATACATTTTCTTCGTTACGTCGCAATAAAACATCTTTTCTAAAAAATGGTCGGTATATTATCTGCTAGAAAAGTGAAAACTCATTCACCTCACGGTAGGCTATGGCAAACAATCTCATCCATCTCATAAAAACCATTTGCCGTTTGTAGTCGGCTTAAAACTGTAGATCCCTCCATTTGTAAGGCGTTTTTCAATAGGTAGGGCGAACGACGCAATATTTTTTTATTTTTCGCTTGTCATTTGTAAACTTCATTAGTATACATTTCATCATGGAACGCTACACACTTGAGCAACGATTGCAAATCGTGCAAATTTTTTATGAAAATAATCGTTCTGTTGCTGCTACTTTAAGAGCATTTTTTCCAAAAAATTATCTTCAGTGATGAAGCTCACTTTTGGCTCAATGGCTTTGTCAACAAGCAAAATATGCGTTACTGGGCAGAAAGCAATCCACACGTGATTCATGAAGCACCGTTGCATCCCGAAAAAATCACTGTTTGGTGCGGTTTACATGCCGGCGGCGTAATTGGCCCATATTTTTTCGTTGACGAGAACGATCGCCACGTTACTGTGAATGGAAATCGATACCGCGTCATGATAAACGATTATTTTTGACCGCAATTGAATGTTATGGACTTAGACGACATGTGGTTTCAACAGGACGGGGCCACAAGACACACAGCACACGCTACAATTGATTTGTTGAAGAGTAGGATCGATGAGCGCATTTCCAGAAATGGACCGGTCGAATGGCCGCCGCGCTCGTGTGATTTGACGCCTCTACACTATTTTCTTTGGGGTTATGTGAAGTCATTGGTCTACAGTAACAAGCCGGCGACGATTTGTGAGCTCAGAGCCAATATTGAACGCGAAATTGCTGGAATTTTGGCCGATTTATGCAAAAGAGTGGTCGAAAATTGGGTTCAACAATTGGACTTCGTAAAACGTGCACGCGGTGGTCATGCAAAAGAAATCGAATTTCATACTTAAATGTATATGTTCAAACTCGATAATAAAAAAAAAATTAGTTAAAAAAGTCAAACCGTTTGTGTTTTATTCTTACTGAAAAACGCTTTAGAACAACTTCAAGACACATACCACAAATAGGAGGAGGAACTCGGCCAAAATTCCTAACAGAAGTGTATGCGGCAATTTTTTTTGTTTTATATATCTACAGCTGTAGTAAAACAGTGAAAGGCCAGATGTTTGAATCTTAGTCCGACGAAGATAGAGAAACTGAGGAGAGCTGACAAGATGATTTCAACTTAGTCTCTGGACAGCTGCCGCAGAAAGAACTTCAAGTAAATCCTAGTCTCACCGCTTGCCCATCTAACGGACAATGTCCGGTGAGGATACTTACCAAATTTGAAAGCTGTGCTATAGTACATACTTATTGTGGGGTTTTTTGAAGTAAAGTCTAAGCGAAGAAGCCATCAACGAAGACTTGAGCTGAAAAATAATATTCGGATCGAGATTGTTGAACTGAAAACTAAATTGCCGTTACCTTTGGATGAATCCAAAGTTCCCCTTAGAAGCTCCCTTGGGCGCCCCTCATTTTTGTGATAACTGTAACGACTCAGCAGGCGGGGGTATGCCGCTGAGTGCATTACTTTCCATAAAAAGAATGTCTTAAGAATATCTGAACTCGGAGGTGGCATAAAACTATGATTCCCTCCATAGGTCCGCATTTAAGACTGCGTTTTTCTGGCTATTTGCTATAAAATTGTAGGAATTTATACATACGAAAGTGTGAGTATGTGAAGAATAAGTAGTGAACATCTTCTATAAAGTTTTCGTCGGGGTAGTTGCTGTAGGAATTGTCGTCGTGGTTGAATCTGTGTAAATATGAAGCAGCCAAAAACTGGGTCAGGTAATAGTCTACTTTTACACATGGTCTCATTAGCCAAAGTCTTAGATTGTGTCCAATACCCTTTTGTAGAGTTATACCATTTTGTCTGCATGGTGGGGGCTTGACCCAACGATGCAGTTTTCCTTTAACGTTACATGAGCAGACGAGTTTACAGGCCTTTGCGTATTTACTAATTGGGCAGCTTGCACTGCAGGTATGTCTTAAGGCTACATGCCAGATATTATTAGGGCCGGATCATCGGGCACAGTTTCAAATTCAATGTATTCTTCGTAGACTGTTATCCGAGAAAGCATGAGACGTGTTACGTTTTGTTCGCCCCAATAGATGCACCGTACAAAATTTGATTTTTCACGACATTAGCCGTATTGAGGATATCTAGCTGCAAAAAGATGGCCCTACATGTCACACAGCCCACCAAACAGTTAGTTTGTTGTAAACAAAATAGGAATGGAAGAATAATTTCGATTTTGGCTGTCATGGTCATTCGTCTATTTTCTGTGTGCCATCTCAAGCGGAAGGTTTATTTTATATGTATAAACCAAAAACCACTGAAGCTACGTAGAATAACATTTGGTGCGAAATCTCGGAGATAGAGGCTTAACTATACCTGAATACTATTGAAAATTTCTCTAAAATTATTGACATCTGCTTCCGTTCACGCGAGGTTATTCAGCCAATATTAATTGTTAATCATGCGTTATACAAGTAGACTCTCTACCCCTGCTGAGTTTCTATTCAAAATATGTATTTAATTTTAATTAAAATAAAAGAAACTAAAACGTATAAGACCTTTTACTTTTATATAATGCAAAGTGTATTAAAATTAATCACTTAGTTTTGATTTTCAATAACTTTTCTACTAAATAAAAAATATGTTTTTAAGGTAGTAGTCTGGTAACTTATTTTTAAAATTTCGAATTTCGGTTTTTTACATATTTTGAAAGTGCGATATATTGGTAATATACTGTAAAAATTTTAGACCGAAATTCGAAATATTGACGAAATTATAGCACATACATGAGAGCGACTCGTACTTGCGCGCGCTAAGCCGCTAAAACTTTAAACGCGTTTTTCTCAAAACAACGTTTTTCCGGATGGCCGTCGTGAAAACAAATTTTCTATCTAACGCTGAAATTTAGATATATTTTTCTACACATCAATAGTTCTGGCGGGTAGTAGATTTAATTTATTTCGTCCCTAACTTTCCATTTTTTAGTCCGATTTCCACTTTTAAAAAAGGCAATTTTTTTACGAAGTCCGCCATTTTGTTATTTTTTGTCAAAATCATTTGATTTTACTACCCACCAGAACGACAAGCACACTGATTAATAAGCAATTTGTTTTTTCTGTTTCAGATTACCACAAGTGACGAAATCACGCCGGCCAGCCACTGTACCTCTTTTTTTTGCCGCTTGCTGCAGTGTACAAAAATAGTATCAAAACATTAAAAAAAAAAAAAAATTGTTGTACACCTTCTGATACCTTTAATAACATATTAGAAAATCAAACCAATTGAATTTTATTTTCCCTTCCAAAAAATGTCCCAAACATGGCCTCAAAAACATGTAAGTTACCAGACTACTACCTTAAGTGACAGAAATCTTTATTTTCGCCTATACGTGCTCCATCACTTGTCTATTTGTATAGTGCAGTTGTTTAGATCACGACGCTATTTGCAAAAAATATACAACTTCCACTAGCGTTGTTAATTTACGCCACCTTGTTTAAGTAATATGAATAAAAGATGAAATTTTTTACTTAATCGGTAGCCCCGCAAAATAGGCAAAGGTGTTTGTCATTAAACATTTTTGTTTATAATTTACGTGAATAATTTTCAGTGTGCCCATTTTTTGGTGGGATACTGTCACGATTACGCGTACCACAAACTGCATAATTCAATACGCCTTATTGCCTTGTTAGCATTCCACTGCATGCAGTATAAATGTGCTTCGGCGAATTGTGAAGCATTCTTTACTTAACCTCAGGCTGATGCGATAAGGAATAAGATATTCTCTGCTCCATTAATACGTACGGCGTATGTGTGTATGTCGATATACTTTTAGTAAACAATTTTGTATAAATTGCTCTAAGAAAGACAGGCTTTTAACAAACTAGTTTGAGACTAGTCGAGCCACCATGCCAATGATAAAAAACAACTATCAAGCGAAAGGAAATTAAGCAGAAAAAATCGAAGAGATGCCGCACATAACATTTTCGGATTTGGAAAGGAAACGTGTTTTCCTTTTTTTGTTCAAAATTAGCCTTATTCATCAACGTAATTTTCATCAAGAACAACGCCATCATTTCAATGCCACTCTAACATTTCAATACCACTTTTGTAGAGCGATTTCGCTTCTGCCTTAAAATAGGCCTGAGTTGCAACGATATCCTCTTCATTCGAGGTCTTCGAACAGCCAGTAGTCGCTGGGCGCCAAATCTGGCGAATGCAGTGGGTGTGCAAGCAATTCGAAGTTCAATTCATGTAGTTTTGCAATTGTTTTGATTGACTTGTGACACGGTGCGTTGTGTTGATGAAACAAAACAGTGAGCAAACGCGGCTCCTATTTTGAACAGAGCTTTTCCATTGTCAAATGTTCATGTAATATAAGACCGACACGTGTTTCGATATTTTTACAAAGCCAGCTAACTCACGCAACTTCACTTTTCGATCATTCAAAATGATATTGTGGATTTTTTGATGAAATTCTTTTTTATCCATTGTTTTGAAAACATCAAAAGATAAGTCATTGTTAGCACAATAACTCACTAACTAATGTATAGAAAATCATCAAAATTTTAATAGTCTTTTTAAGGTTAGTACTAACTGAAAAAGGGGTGAATGCAATACGACTAATGCAATCTATGTTTTAGGCTCAGCACTTTTCAGCCCATGTGTTATATAATAAATTTTTAAAATACATACTTTCCAAAATTCTTTGGAACCTCAATTTATGATTCACATTGGGGCACATTCATAAATACTTTTAAGCCACTGCAGTATTTTCCAAGCCCAAGCAGGCGTTACTAACAAAGCAGTAGATAATTTTGGAAAATAAATATTTCCGAAAAAAAGGAGCGTTTAAATAGCCTTCGCTCGATATATTATATATAATATGTCGAGGATATATCCAGATATACTTCAAGTTCAAATCACAAAAAGACTGATTTATTATATTATATATATAATTGGTTAGGTATTTGGCTGAACTGCTCCTTCTAAAGGGTTTTCCAATAACAGGTGTTAGGTGTTAAACAGGAAATATGATTAACGATTTTTTATGGCCGGAATAGGATGGTATTTAACTGGACAACGCTCATTTTCAACAAGTCGGCGCTACGTGCCACACAAGCAACGAAACTATTGAGCTTTTATGGGAAAGGTTTCCGGACCGTGTTATCTCTCGAAGAGGTGATCACAATTGGCCACCGAGATATTGTGACTTTTTTCTTTGAGGCCACGTGAAAGAAAATGTCTACGTCAATAGCACAGGGTCAATTCAAGACCTCAAGGATGGAATTTGTGAGGCTATCGATGAGATAGGACAGCCACTTTGCAATTCGGTTATGGAAAATTTCATGAAAAGGATATTGTCCTGTAAGCGTGGTCGTGGTGGTTATTTGCCCGATGTTATCTTCCACTATTAACGGCGTACCTTCCTCTTTGTAACTAATGAAATAAACATCCGATCATTTATATCAAAGAATATCACTTTTCTTTGAATATAAAAATAACACCTCTGTTTGGAGAGCCCTTTATGTGTGCGTCTTGATGTTGTTCCACAAACGGAGAGACCTACAATCCGAAGGCCAAATAGTTTTTATGAGGAGCTTTTTCATGGCAAAAATACACTCGGAGGTTTGCCATTGCCTGCCGAGGGGTTGCCGCGTTTAGAATAAACTTAAATATTAATCGTAAATAGTGAGTGGTTCCACTGATGCTACTTGTACTACATATCGGGTTATACCGATGATGTTAAAATATAATCGTATAATTAAACAGATATCTAGCTAAAATTTCAATCATTCACGTTGGCAGCATAAAGTAACCAATTTTTTAGTAACTTAACCTGAGCCAATTTTTTATTAATGGAAAATGTGTTCTCTCTTTATTCGAAAAACTTTTCACTTGGTTTGACTGCATACACTTAGAGTAATCTGGTTTAGTTTGAGAGTATTTTTTAAGGGGGGTATTCCCTCGGCAGGCAATTACAAACCTCCGAGTGTATTTCTGTCATGAAAAAGCTCGTCATAAAAATATCTGCCGTTCGGAGTCGGCTTGAAACTGTGGGTCCCTCTATTTGTAGAACAACATCAAGACACACACCACAAATAGGAGGAGGAGCTCGGCCAAACACCTAACAGAAGTGTAAGCGCCAATTATTTTTTTTTTTTTTTATACCTTGTGTTGGACTAAAAACTCGAACTTTTTTTTATGGTAAATTCGAAAAGTACATCATCTTAAAAATATAAATAAGATCGGAGCACTAGAAAGAAAGTTACAGACCGTGGAATCGCGCGACCTTTCTTGGAACGAGAAGTGCACGCAAAACTTTAGACGCGATTATCTTAAAGTCATGTTTTTTGAAAATTACCATCGCGGTGATCATTATTTATCAAAAACTATTTGACCAATTTGCTTAAACTTTTTTTTTAATTATTCGAAATTACAACCTCGTGAATCTGAACTGTTCACTTTTCATAAATATTTGCATAGTTCGCTGGAATTAATTTTTTTTTATTTTTTCAACCTCTCAAAAATCGTTTTTTTTTTTTGCAAAGCGGTTTTCATATCGAGAAAAGTTTCTCTTGGGTAAATAAACCGTTCAGATTCACTAAAAAACATTTTTCTACAATAATCATTTAATTTTGTTGATTTCAGTCGAGCTGCTCATACGCTACCGTGATCACCGCAAGCCTCTTCTAAAAAACGACGTTTCGGGGGGGAGGGGCGATATCAACAATAAATAATATCATTTTTTTAAATAAAAACACCAAAATGTATTATTCGAGAGTTACCCTTCAGTATGATATATGTATGCCTTATTTGAATAAAAGTTCTAAAACATATTTAAAAAAAATTATGACAATCGTCCATTTTTTCGGGCTCACAAGATATGTAACCCCATTCAATAAGTCCCTTATTTTTCTTATTTTTATTTTTTTTATTTACAAACGCCATTTTTTTGTTAACCCAAATCCATTTGTTATCACCTAATTTTCAGTATTCATCAGAATCATTTAGAAGAAGTTAGTTTTACCCTTTCGAACATTACTAACCCAATTCGAATACAATTTACATGTCGTGTTGCTCATAATTGACTTTATTGAAATCAAACGAATACCATAAATCCAGTAGACAATTGAAAAGCTACTTTTTTCTTAACGATAAAAATGTATTTCATACTAAATCAAAGCATTCATAATACGCCATATGTCAGCCAATAGCCTGGAGTGAACTGCGATGAAATGCGAACAAAAATATTTCGATTCAGTCAAAACAATACGCAAGTGCAGTTATTCTAACTGTTTTAAAAATATTAAACAAATCAAGTGAATAGTTTCAGGGCACACATCAATACACGCATAAGTTCACAAGCTAATAGACCACAAAAGTTAGTGGAGGAGATTTTTCAACAAAGCGATCTATTAACGAGCTTAATGTGGAAAGAGGGATTCTAGAAATGTGAGCAAATGTGTAAACAGCTTTGAAATGGTCATCGACTAGAGACAAACCATTCACAAAAACAAAAAGAGAAAAATAATCAATTGGAATACATATTAAGTTCCCTTCACACAGTCTGGGCATTTTGGTCAACGAATTTCTTCATTCACAGATATGTTTTGTATGTGTGCGTTAGTGTTTATCAACACATTCACATATCTGTGTCTAAGTTTTTGAGTTATTTATGATGACTTAAGACGCAAATCAATACAAGTAACTAGTTTTATCCCCTCGTATTCGAAAGCAATCGAATAAAAATCAGTATTATATAGCATTTCTTATAAAAATTCGATTTCTGATTTCCATTATGATTGTTGTGACAAACAAAAGGTGACCGCGTCAAATGCTACACGCATAAATTAAACAAAGTGTGAGTACCGTAACATCCTTTTGTTACACAAAACATTCAACGAAGCAATTGACATTAGACAAATATTCCAAAACCAAATACAAACACACAAACACACAAGCACTAACAATAGCGAAGGCAATGGCAACAATAACAAAAACCTCAACACCTGTATATAAAATACATACACACAGAGGTAATGATTGGGAGGTTAGAACGCATAAGAAAGTTTGTGGCTTAAGTCTTTTGTATAAGTGAAGGTGACACCAGATACCAGTGGTTCTAAAAATAGCGCGAGAAAAGGCAAAAATTCGAAAGCGTGTGGAAAATAAAAGGCTTAAAAAAGCTATGGCGCCAATTTGCTAATGTAATCAACGGAAAAAAATGCTTTATAGAGTATCACAGCTAATTTCTGCTCAGTGAAGCAATTTTGCTGAAGATTTTTTGTGCTTAACTTTAAAGTAGCGTAGAACCGACGCGTATTGAGATTATCGAAACTTATTAACCTATATTTATCTCATATGAAACGAAGATACATTTTGGTGGAGGTGGGATTACTTTTGCTCAATGCCCTCAATGCTTTTGATTACCTACAAGAAAACCTTAACAATGTTAGCGAATGGATGAAAAAATGGCGCATAAAAGCTAACGAAAGCAAATCGGCGCAGATACCATTCACACTTCGAGATGGCTCATGTCCTGCCGTATCTCTTAACAGCGTTCCAATACCTCAAACAGATAATGCCAAATATTTAGGTATTCTATTAAACTGGCGTCTTACTTTCCCATCGCATATATTTTTAAAGCGAAAGCAACTTGGACTGAAATTACGATCACTACACTGGTTAATCGGCTCCAATTCAGCACTTACATTAGACAATAAGGTGCTTATCTACAAATCTATTCTGAAACCGATATGGACGTAAGGAGTTCAATTATGGGGCTCAGCTGCAAAATCAAATCTAAAAATTATGCAAAGATTTCAGTCAAAGATGCTCCGCATGTGTGCCAATTCGCCATGGTTTGTACGAAACAAGATATTGCACCGTGACCTAAAAGTTACGACAGTTTTCGAAGAAATAAACAACCTCAACCAGAGATACAACCACCGACTTGCCACTCATCTGAATAACCGAGCAAATAATCCTTCCAAGATAAGCTACTCTTGAAGATTAAACAAATGTCAGCCTAACGATTTCATGCAAAGATTTAAAACGTAATACCCGAACATGCAAAAGTTAAAAAAATTGTATAATATATTTGATGTTCATTATTAAGTAACGAATTGTCCTGGGAGTTCTCACTCTAAGTTAGTCTTCTTTGAATGGTAGGTAAAAACGGTACTTATTGTTACTGTTATGACAGAATGTATGAAATAAATGGAGACAAAAAAAAAAAAAACAAAAAGAAAAAACCAAACAGACAAAGGAACTAAGTTTAAAAATATTTTTTCATTATATCATTTTACACCTTGTTCCGCAATAATTATTCTTTTTTATTTAAATTTTTTTTATTTTGCTTTTCTGTTTTTGTTTTGGTAATGTTTCTTTCTCAGACAGTGTCACATATAATGATATTATTGTTACATTTATTGTGAGGTTATTTAGCAGTGCAGCCGGAAAGATTTATTGCGCCCCTTCATGGATTCAGAGTATTCCTTGGGCCTCAACTTCTCAACAAATTTTAGAATTTGCCCTATTTTACTGTGTTTTATTTCCCCCTCTGGTAAAATATGTTTACCCACATGTTTGTTTCGCTTATGCATCAATAGTGAAGACGATGTCAGCAGATGTTTGGCGGTTGGATTTTCCTCCACACAGAACCGCAATTGGATTATATTCCCATGTTAGTACATCGATAATTCAATCTGCAATGCCTTGTTAGAATTCCTGTAATGATTCTAAAATCATTGCCATTTAACTCCAAGCCATCTTTTTTATGAAAGAAACACGTAGATCTATTTACAACGAATAACTTAAACTTTATTTCCAGATTTTGACAAGTACATGAATGGTTGCCATATTTGATAACTACATCAATAGTTTTAATATAAATATTTAGCACTAGATGATGTTAGAATTTACATTTTGATATACATTTTCAACAATCTTCAATTCAGTTTAGGTTAAGGGGGGAAAAAGGTTTAAATCGATCAAAAATCGACTTTTTTTATTGCATAAATCGTTAGCATAACTACTCAAGAATATGTGGTAAAATTTTTAAAGCGAAATTGGTATTATTCCCGATTCTATGGGCACTTAAGTGACTATCCGTCGGTTCCGCACCATAGCGCGCGTTAGTTAGAACGACGTTTTTCTCGAAACTACTTTTTTCAACTGGTGGGCACTCTAGCTCATAAAGTTATAGACCAACCGTTATACAGTTTTTTCGGAGTATTCTTTATTCAATCTTAATCCATATGAACCTAATTATGGGATTATATTATCTTTAAAAATATTTTTTTAAGCAAAATAGATGAAAAAATATGGTATAAAAAAACTACTTTGTGTTCAAGTGCCTCAAAAGCACGCAATTTTCAATATTTTTTTACCACAATTTGGTTCATACTCTTAGGAAATATGTTGTTAATAAAAAAAAAAATTGCTGTTCATTTCCCAACTCCCACCAGCAAGACCCTCGGATGGCAATCGTTCATGGTGAGCACGCTCTAACGCTTCTATCTCTAAAAGTGCACCTAAAAATATAAATAAAATATCCTCTAAACTTAAACAATTTCTGATTATTTCTTCTTTGTTCAAAAATTTTGACCTCCTAAACCGGTTTCCCCCCTTAAAGCTTCCTATCAGTCCTAATCATTTTGATTGCGATAAAACCTGCATCTGAGGCCCCTAAGGGAGGGAGCCTCTTTCGTGGCTAATTTATCTGCCACTTAGTTCCCAAGTCAAATAAGACTATTTCTTTTTCGTACCACTATCCTGGGCATGAGGTCTGACCGATTTTTAGATCTTCGGGAAAATATATATTAACAAATTTCTGCGATTGCGATATATTATATGTGACCTGGTCTATGAAAAGGTACCTTACGTTCCAAAAAATCATTTTTCACTTTTTTGTTGATTCGAATAGTGTTCACACACTCAGGCTCTTTAAAATGGTGAAAACCAGAAAGTCATAATTTGTTTAAAAGTTTGTTAAAAGTAAAAAAAAAAAGAAAAGTACAAATACGAAAAATACTGATTTTTTTGTCATGATACAAATAAGAATAACGAAGACAATAATTTGTGCAAGTTAAAAACTGAACCATTCCTGGACAGTCTGAGGTGTAATGAATACGATACTGAAATCTGTTTTCAAAAAATTTGTTACAAAAAATTTATTCATAACTTTATAAATAATGGTTTTTAAGGATTTGCCAAAATTTTTGTCACTAATTGTGGCATTGTTTCAACATCAAAAGTTAATTAAAATATTTAAAAACTGGTATTCGGAGGTTCGCGAGGTTGCTGAATATGAATATGAAGTGAGATTATTTAAAATCAAAATGGCGGATCCAATATGTCGGACATGTTTTTTTAATTTAACGGATCCTCTTAAGATTCAATACACGGGGCTTTTTGGCATTGCTGATTACGAATCCGATATCAGATTTCAGAAATTCAATAAGGCGGATCGAATATGGCGGACATATTTTTTTAAAATTCATCAGATCCACTTGAAAATTTTCACTCGGGGGTTTTGGAGGTCGCTGATTACGAATCTGTTGTGAGATTTAAAAAAATCAAAATAGCTGATCCAATATGGCAGACAAATTTTAAAAAATGCATCGAATTCTTTCTAAACTCCTTACTTAGGGGTTTTTGGTGTCGCTAATTGCAAATCCAATATCAAATTTAAAAGATTCTAAATGATGGATCCAATATGGTTTTCGAAACTCAAAATTCATCGGATTCGTTTGAAAGTTTTTTGAAAAATTTACGTTTTTTAAGTTTTTATATTTTATTTCTGCGATTTGCATTCACTTTTTCTTATTTATTTATATTTAAAAAAATGTTTTTCACTGCTTCTGTGATTTTATTGATACTGTGATCTATGCTGAAGAAAATAAGCCAAAACGGATTGAAAAATATTAATATTTAAAAAAGTTACAAGGGTTTTTAGAAGATTAAACTTGAACTGCTGATTTCTCGAAAACTTGTTTTCGCGCGTAAGGTACCTTTTCATGGACCAGGTCATATATATTAAAAAGCTTATTAATAACATCGACACTTTGTAGTCAACCAATTCCCATGCGCATGCGCTTTACAAATATTACACATGTACGTCTAGGCGCTACTCTTCGACTTGGCAGTCTAAGTTAACTTTTCATAAATTCAAAATTTCTCTAATCATTAATAAATTTCAATTATTTAGAAGCCATAAAATTAATATTGTATCCACAAAAAATGACTGTAAATTGGCTGAAATGCTGGGAACCACTTAAAAACTCTTTCACTGCCACTTGTTCAACCAGCAGGGTAGGAGTGGTGTGGCGTTGGTGTGGCGCATCAATTGCCACTCAGTACTGAAGTAGCCTATGGCTTTGTTCGCACTTAATTTCAACTGTGTCTACAACCAGGTGTCCGCATGTCTTCTTGTTCATTAACTGGCCGTTGATTGTACCAAGTCTAATGATATCGACGCGATGTCGTGAAATTGATTTGTCAATATAGGGTGAGCCTTCGTCTAGTTTATTTCTGAATCGCACTAACAGCTATTTCGTGCTAAAGAAAGTGGCAGCAACTCAGTAAAATATCTGCAAGGTACAAAATGACTCGCAGCGTTTCAAAATAAAACTCAAAACTTACTTGTAAAGTGAGTGCTATATTTTCGAAGCTGTGGGTTAATTTTCAAGTGAAGTCTGTTTGCATACTAGGTTAGTCAATAAGTTTTGCGGTTCGATAAGGTCTGAAATACACTTATTACTCAGTAGAGTCTCCCTGAACATCAATATATGACTCATTCTAACGAGATTCTAATTTATGAATTCCATCTCCGAAGTGAGAATCTGGAAGAGCTGCAAAATACGTTTCCACAGCTGTTATGACCTTATCATTTGCTAAAAACGCTTTCCATGCACGAATTATTTTCGGTCTGGAAACAGATAGAAGTCGGTAATCTGGTTAATACGGTGGATGCTCCAACAATTCGAACTTTAATTCATGATGGAATGGATAAATGGCTGCATAAGCCATTGTCAAAATGTTCTTGTGACGCGGTGCATTGCCCTAATGAAAATAATCTTTTTGCAACCTAGGTTTATCAAGATTTTTTTCCTTCAGATGGTCTAAATGGTTGTAAAAATATTCAGAATTTATTGTTTTACCTACCTTTCAGATCCTTCCTTATTTGTCGATTTCTAGGCACGAACTCGTTTCGGAGAAGAAGAACCAGGTTCACACCACTCTTTAGCCTTGTGTTTTGATTTAGGACCTTGGTGATAGATCCCAACTCTCAGCCATAGTGATGAATCGTTACACAAAATCCACTTTATCTTTTCGAAAACGTAGCTGAGAAAGTCGCATACGAATGCAGCACGCAGTGGGCACACGGGTTCTGAAACCCAATACTTCAAAATATTGCTTCCACTGCCTAACGAAATACCTCGGGCTTCTATCAGGTCAGTCCATAAGTTCTTGCGTATTTTACCCATAATTTCACTTTTGTACAATTTTTGCATACAAAAAATTATTCGCAGAATATAACGGAATTATTTAAATTTACTTTGATAAATTGTGCATTCAGAAAGTGATTTTAATCGCGAATAGAAGCATGCGTATAAGAGGCATATTTTGTATTTTTTTATAAAAGTGGTAAAAATGCAACAACTGCTGCTGCAGAAATACACACTGTTCACGGAGAGGATACCGTGAGTGTAAGGACTGGGCAAAAGAGGTTTTCAAAATTCCGAAGTGGTAACTGCGACGTGGAGGTTGCCCTGCGCGCTGGTCGTCCTGAAGTCTTTAACTCCGAGGCCTTGCTCGAACTCGTGGAAGCTGAGCCAAATTTGACAGTCGATATGATAGCTCAGAGGTTAAATTCATCGCATGGAACAGTTCACAGGCACCTGGTTCAGTTGGGAAAGGTTTCAAAGCTGGGAAAATGGGTTCCGCATAGACTTTCCGTCGCCAATCTTCAGCAAAGAGTGATTGTGTGTTCTCAGCTGCTGCAACGGCTTGAAAATGAAAGTTTTTTGAACCGTGTCGCTACTAATGATGAAAAAGGGGTCCTTTACTATAATCCTGTTTGCAAACGCCAATGGTTAGATAAGGATGAAACACCAGAACCGAGATGGCCTTCATCCCAAGAAGATGCTCCTGTCTATTTCGTGGGATATGGCCGGTATTGTTTATTATGAACTTCTGGAGCCAAACCAGACGATAACTGCTGATTATTATTCCCATCAGCTATCAAACCTGAATGAGGCACTTAAAAAAAATCGACCGTCTTCAGTGAATAGACGCAAAGTTTTGTTGCACCACGCCAACGCAAGATCTCATACCGCTAGGCAAACATTAGGCAAGCTGAACGAGCTCGGATGGGAGCTAATGCCACATCCACCATACTCTCCGGATATTGCACCTTGTGATTATCACCTTTTCCGTGGACTTTAATCCCATATGAGTAGCAAGAACTCCTCCTCAAAAGAAGCTATAAAAAGGGATATCGAAGCGGACAAAAAATTTGTTGAGCTGGGAATTTGCCTAAACGTTGGGAAGGCATTGTAAATAATGAAGGAAAATATATTATTGATTAATAAATACTTTAAATATCTTTTTTATTAATTTTAAAACCACCTTTAAAAAACGCACGAACTTATGGACTGAAGATCAGTTTCTTTTAGTCACTCGATGATTTTCCAATACGATATTTTGCATTTCTTTCTAGGATTTCTGATGGTCTAGCTGTTTCGGGCTTGTACGTCGAGTTTACCTGCATAACAAAAAATTTTGCCTAGTAGCAACACTCTCTCTTATCAAGGCAAAAACTCCTCGAACAACTTAGTAGATATTAATCCAACTAAATTTAATTTATCTCCCGATTAAATTAGAAATAGAGTAATAAATAAAAATAAATAAACTACCTTTAAAAAAAATTTTTCCCAAAAAAATTACCTCAGTTGATAAAAGAAGCTTTGTTTAAAAAGTCTGTATAAAAGAGTTAAAACATTTTTTTATGGAATGAAATCGGTCCAGCTCACGTAAATCTTAGTATTTTTTCGAAATATTCTTTTGAAACCATTGGTTGGTTGGTTGGTTTTTGTGGTGATTCTTCCAGAATCCAATTAGTGCTTCCACACCATTTTGTTGTCACATCCTGGTTACCAACTTGTTTACCTGTTATTTACGGCATGATTATATCCAATTTGTGCGGTTTAAGAACCTTGTTAGGACATCTAAGCGATAGAGTTGTTCGAGACTCTCGAACAGCGGCCTGCCCAGGGTTAACATTCTGTCCTTCCATAGCGCAGGGCATTCACAGAGGGAGTAGAAGATTGTTTCCTTTTCTCCGGTTGTTTACAACTGTGACGGTTTGTGTTGTGAGGTATGCACATTTTGGCTGCTTGTTCTCCAACAGACTAAAAGCATGAAACCATTAAAGTATAATATTTTTTATAATTCTGATGGAAATCCAGCACTAATTTTTTTTTTTTTGTTATGAGTGCTGCACCCTAATGTACGAGTATGTACATATGTACGTGAATTTTGCTGCCGTTATCCTGAAAGCAATTCTAGCTGCTTATCTTAATTCCCGCACAGTAATGACAATATGAAAATTATTTATTTCTGCCTATTTCCTTTTATTGAATCTCGAATATTCCCGCCAAATTCGAAAATTTGTTTGTCTCCCTGGACCCTCCCTTCACCGACCAAAGCTTCAGCCGTTATTTTATATATATACCCATTTAATGCATGGGTGTATGTGCCACTGGCAACAATCTCAGGCATTGAATTAATATTCTTAGTTGCATCTTTGACATTCTCTCACTGACAATACAAATATAATTTCTTCTAATGTGATTTAATTTCCAACTTCTTTCATTTCTCAACTGAGATTAATGGCACTTCTCATTGCATTTTTATGTGGCTGAGTGCTGTCATGCCGCATGACTGGATTTTTAATGGTTTTTTGATTAACTGCGCTCTAATTGATTTAAATTTGCATTGTTTGCGGTAAAATTTTAAGTGCTGTGCAATTACTTAGGTAGTGAGAATATTTTAAAGTGGCATACACAGATGCTTTTTCTTGCATAGTGAAAAGTGAGTAAGTTCTTTTTTGGTTTGTTTTTAATTCAAAAGAAATGGTTCGGAGTAAATTTATGATTCAATGTTGGTGATAAATTGACTATCGATAATTGATATGCATAGAGTGAGTATGAAATAGGAAACTGCCATGAAGATGAGGGGTCCAAGCATGCCAAAGTATTATAAATAATGGCAAGAATTGCACGCGGAAAAGGGTTCAATTAATTTTCAGGAGGAAGCACGAACATATTTATACAGTGAAGGACTTAAGTCTGCATGGAGGAGGAACTCGGCCAAGCAAGGAAAAAGGGTGTACGCACCAAGTCGTTCTACCAATGGAGGGACCTACAGTTTCAAGCCGACTCCGTCTTTTTTTATTTTTTTTATGAGGAGCTTTTTCATGGCAGAAATACACTCGAAGGTTTGCCATTGCCTGCGGAGGAGCGGCCGCTATTAGAAAACTTTTTCTTCATTTTGGTCTTTCACCGATATTCGAACCCATGTGCGCTCTGAATTCCTACGGCGGCCACCAGAAGATATAATATATAGTACAATAATTGAAAAAAACGGTTGATGTAATTTTTTCGGAATTCATATTTGTTCATAAATTTATAAAAATTGCATTATTTCACTTCAGGGCGCACAGATGTGCTTTACTGATGGGTCCAAAATAGAAGACGGTAGTGACGGGGCTGGAACTGTTGGACCACATTTCAAAAAAGCAGTTGCAATGGGAAAAACTACTTCAATTTTCCAGGCGGAGGTCCACGTCCTAGAACTGTGTGCCAGAGAATGTGCGGAGAGGCACGCGCGGTGCCAATATTAACATTCTCTCTGACAGTCAAGCAGCTCTAAAATCGCTAGATAGTTGGTTGGTCTGGGAATGTTTTAAAATCTTAAATCTTAAATCTTCAGAAACTTTTTTACCTTGAAGTGAGTTTCGGGACATGAGGGGCACGAAAGGAATGAAATTACGGTTACTTAAGCGAAAAAGGTGGCAAATACTCCCTCCATAGGTCCTGAACCTTTCTGCGGGGTAAACAACAGCTTCAAAAGTGCCTTTCTACGTGAGAAGGAGCAACGAGGCCTAATCGATTACTGGTGAACATAGATCCAGCACAGGTAAAGGCAGAAGCAGTTCTTAACCTAAGCACAGAGGACACAAAACTTTACACTGAACTAAACGGGTTTCCAGTAAGAGCGCTTCAACTTTTGAACTTTTTTGAATAAAACACAAACGGTTTGACTTTTTTAACTATTTTTTTTTTTTTATTATCGAGTTTGATCATATACCATTAAGTATGAAATTCGATTTCTTTTGCATGACCACCGCGTGCACGTTTTACGAAGTCCAATCGTTGAACCCAATTTTCGACCACTCTTTTGCATAAATCGGCCGAAATTCCAGCAATTTCGCGTTCAATATTGGCTCTGAGCTCACAAATCGTCGCCGGCTTGTTACTGTAGACCAATGACTTCACACAACCCCAAAACGGGACGGCTTATTAAATGGACCGTAAAATGGCAGTAATGCTCGTAAAGTAGCAGCAACAGAACGATTATTTTCATAAAAAATTTGCACGATTTGCAATCGTTGCTCAAGTGTGTAACGTTCCATGATGAAATGTATACTAATGAAGTTTACAAATGACAAGCGAAAAATAAAAGATATTGCGTCGTTCGCCTTCCCTATCGGAAAAAAGTTGAACCGCACCTATTGAATAATCTTATACTAACAGGACACTGTAAACTTAATTATCACATGAAAAAGATAGGTGTGAAAGAAGACCATTCACGTAGACTCTGCAAAAAAGCATAAGAAACAGCACAACACGTTTTATGCGACTGCCCAGCAGTGGCACGACGCAAATTAAATTACCTGGGAAATGCGGCTATAAATCCAAACTTCCTGGTAGAAATTAAGTCTACAGCAGTTTTAGGATTTATAAATACCCTAAAACTGTTCGAGTAGGATACATGGCTGCACACTAGTTCTATTCAGGTCGCAGTGCACAAACAGCCAATCAATAATGTTAATAATATATTATTATTTATATATGAAATTATGACATCAATCGAAAAAGATAATTTGGTGAAGATATTAGGGCAGGCGGTTCACCGATAAGTTAACTGCCCAAAGAAGTCGTAACTATTTCATATGTAAATTTTATTCAGTCAAAAACATGATCTAGTAATAAAACGCGTTCACTAAAATTACGAAAAAAAACACACAAAAAAAACACAAAAACAAAAAAATGAATCAACAACAATCGCTGTGAACTTTTACGAGCGGCTTCATTCATAAAAATGTTGTTGCAGTCACCATAGAAATAACATTTTAACCGATTTGATTATTTATACGGGTGGGCCATATAGCGTTTATTTTTTGAGAATGGTAACAGAAATGACATGTCAAATGGGTTCATAATTTACTTAAAGGTTTGACATTTACGACATGGGACGCTATACGCTTGAACAAAATTGGGAAATATTGAAAACCTATTTCCAAAGTGGTGAGTCTTCTTCTTCCTCCGCGGTTACAGTAAATGGCAAGCGTTACCGTGACATGCTCAACGAGTTTTTGTTTCCAAAAATTGGAGAGGATGGCATGGGCGACATTTGGTTTCAACAGGACTGTGCAACTTGTCACACTGCCAAAGTTACATTCCAACTTTTGGCTACCGTTTTTGAATTCCGATATCAATTGGCCGCCTCGGAGCTGTGATTTAAGCCCGTTGGACTACTTTTTGTGGGGAGCCGTTAAGGACAAATGCTATGCGAACCATCCAGAGACGATTGATGCTTAAAAACACGAAATTGAGGTTGCCATTCATGAAATTGGAGCCCAAACAATCGAAAATGTGCTTAAAAATTGGGTTGATCGAATGGCCTACTGTAAAGCCAGTCGTGACAGTCATTCGAACGATATTATTTTTTATTCATAAATGACAATGTTCAATCTTCAAAATAAAGAAAAAAGTTTGAAAAAATATAGATCAGTTTTTTGTTTTATAGCCGATTCAAAAAGCAAATTTTACATGGTCCACCATATAATTTTACTTGCTTTACAAACGACCAAAAAAGAGGTATGGCAAAAGTCTACATGCAGTTCAATTGCCTTACAAAAACAAATTTAGGATTCTATTAGGGGCTTCAAATGTTGTTCCAACATGTTTTCGTATTTATATTGATCCTTAGTACTTGCAATAAAGGTCATCTTTCCAACGCCAAATGCAGCTATAGCTCCCTAAACCTTTACGCTATCTCCGCCGTGCTTGGCAATAGGTATGAAATTTTTCATTTCCATATCCGCATTTCTTCTCCTCCACATTTTAGCCCGCCCATAACTTCAAAACAACCACAACAAAGCAGGATGTATAATGGTTCACGGGTGTTCGGTAGAATTTGTCGACAGCTTCTGCTACCTCGGCTGCAATATCACGACAGACGGCGAAGCAGATTAAGATGTCAACTGCAGGCTAAACAAAGTAGGGCTGGCGTTCGATCGAATGCATGCAGTACAGTACTATACAGAGAATATTCAGCTCAACCGTGAAGTCAATATTGTGAAACGGAATTGAAACATGGCTCGTTTCCAACATCATCACACAAAAGTTACAATCTTTTGTCAACAAATGGCTCCGCCCCATCTGTAGAATATTCTGGCCGAACACTTTCAGTAACGACGCGCTGTGGAGATCAACGAATAGGGACCTCATCCTATGGCAAATCAAACGAAGAAAGTAACGACGGATAGGTCATACGCTTAGGTTTTCTAAGATAGCATCACGAGCATGGCACTAAACTGGAATCCATAAAGGAGGAGAGGTCCCGGTCGGCCAAAGGTCACTTGGTGAAGATCGATGTGGCGCGAACTAGCGGATGCCGACATTACATGGGACTGCGCAAAAATAACAGTCAACAGTCAGAAGCCGTTACGATGGAAGAGGCTTGTCGATGCCTTATATTACCGGGCGAAGTGAGCAAGGATATAGAAAAATCATTTCCAAATATACTGAACTGCGATTCGTAAGTAAATAAACTTTTAAAACAGAAATCCATTCCATTGCCAATATGTGCCCGTGCAAACTGAAGCCGAAGGGGACGGTTTTTTCTGAAATTAGAGGTTTTTACGTAGTATTCTGTTGAAATATCCGCGATTATTAAGTGGTTCCGGTGGTCTAGAGCTCAAAAATTTAGGGTATTTTCAGGAATTTTTTTTACAATAAAAAAATGAAAAACGATATTTAAATTTTTTAGGCTTTTTATTTAACTTCTTTTACATACAAAAAGGAAAAAGTAAAATTTTTTTTTTTTGATTTTAATAATTTAAAAAATGGCGCAGAAGTTGACCCTCCTCAAAAATTGTATCCGGACGGTGTTGTCCATTTTGGCTCTTCTATTTATTTGAAACACAAAAAACAAAAAACTCTTAATCAGTATGACTGTAGCTATATCCCGCTACTATGTAGAATAAAAAAAAAAACAACAAAAATGAAAAAATGGTGCTATTTTTAATTTGACACTCTAAAAATCGGGTTTATTTTCAGTTTTTTAGTACAAAAAATACGAAATAATTGAAATATTAATAAGATTCTAGCACGGGCAATAGCCGTTAATGTTGATGATTAAAATTTCAGACGATTCGGTTGAATAGTTTTTTTGTTTTTTTGACAACACCAGGCCGAAAAAAGTAGTTTTGAGATAATTGAGTTTAAAGTTTTGAGAGTGGATGTTTTCTGTTGATGCGTGATGAATCTGACTCCAACTGCTAAAACGGCTGTAAAATTAAAAATACTAATAATATCCTTCCAAAAATTTTACAGTATATTCTTAAAAGCCTATATTTTTGAAATATCAAAAAAAACAACGATTGTTTGAAAGTTTTAGGTCGCCGGGACCTCTTGATATATTTTAATAGTTCTTAGATAAACTCTTTTTCCGGATCTCTCGACAATATATTGGACCAATTTCGGAGCACTAATTTTCGTATTTTTGTCGACTTCTCTTATAATGGAGCTTACATCTCTTCTAGACAGCTTCTTTGGGCGGCTGGTTTGCTTTTTTCACACGACTTTATGTTAGCAAGCTGCGATTTTCATGTTTTTTTAGTAGTATGAATTTTATTTTCATGTGTCAAAACTTATCAAATAGTCCTAGTGCTGGTCCAATAGTCTGTTTTTGACAGGTATAAATCAGGGACGTATTTTGTTGTGCCCAGCGTTTTTTTGATATCGAAAAATTTATATAAAAAAATTGAAGTTTTTGCCGCAAAACAGCACCAAATTCCGTACTCGGCGGATTTGGTACCTTGCAACTTTTTCTAATACCCAAAACAGAAACTAAAAAAAACAGAAATTTGTTTCAACCCTAGAGATGAACTTCGCATCATTGGAAGAGTTCGGGCGCTTTTCGTTCAGATGTGGTTCGAGTGTTGGAAGAGGCAATGGCATAAATGTATTATTATTATTGGGAGGGGTTACTTTGAAGGACACAAAATGCATAAATACATGTTTTTCGAGAAATATGAAAAACACTTCTTGAACACAATTTGCATATGATTGATATTACACACACATACGGATAAGTGTGCATGTAGGTATGTACGCCTGTGAAGCTTTGCGGAAAATTGCAATTGTAACACCCCAACGGGTGTTGTATTGAACACATCCGCGCTGACTGATTCTTTAATTGCATAAATATACACAACCCATGACTGCGGACTTTTGTGAATGTCTAATTACTGAGGCAATGTTTGCTGCTATGAGCTAATCACAAAATAAACATCATACCATTTAGAAAAGTATGTAAATGTGGCACGACTAACGAGCCACAAAACAATTTATTAATTTATATTAAAGTATTGCTTGGTGGATTGCACAAGGAAATCCGAGGTGTGCACATGGGCTAGAGGAAATGTTGGCAACATATTTTCAGCGTCATGGTTTAAAATGAGGTATTTAAATGTGATTAAGAAAAAATGTGTAAATGCCACTCATATCTGACATATTTAATTAAATATGTAGGATAAATTATTTGAAGCGTTTATATTGAATTTAATTCAATGGCATGGCGACACATTATTACCACGAATGAGTAACTGTTTCGTGTTGTTAATAGAACTAATTAGCATATTGTGTGATAATTCTCTTGTGTCATAAATTTTAACGTAACCCAAGTGTGTATGTATAGCGAATGTTTAGTTTCTTTGCAAATATAGCGACTTTAGGTGGGCTTATACAAGGTGGCGCAAACTTAATCACTCGAAGAAAGATTTAAATTTTGTTGCAAATGGCGACATATATCAGTCATATTTGACATTTGTGAATAAGGTTAGGTTAGGTTGACCTGGCTGGCTGAGAGCCATCACATATACCCATTGATCGTTAGTGTTACCAGATGGAGCTAGACCTTTACGTTTCTTTGTACAATAGTAGACATGTTGTAATACCTCTGCGTCTTTTGCGAATCTAAGTAAGCTCTGAAGCTCTAGCGCCGAGAGACATTCTAACCTCCTGTAGAGCTCGTAAGCAATTCATTCGGGTTCTAGCCAATACAAGGCAAGAACATAGAAGGTGTTCAAGAGTTTCTCTCTCTTCTGCAGCTATCATTGTTTGCAATTCCCACCTGTTATGCGTGTGCCGCTAACAAATTGTGGCCTGTCAGCATGCCTACCATAGTTCTGCTTTCCTTTCTAGACAGGGCTAGTACGGATCTGGTGTGTTTATCTGCATTCTGTGTACAGACGATTTTTGTGGTTTTACAAATGGCTAGATTACTCCACCTCCTGTCTATCCGTGTTTTCATGTCCGCAGTGATGTCATTGTATACCAAATTTAAAGGTTTCAGTATGTCGTTTTCTTGTTCGAATTGTATGTAAACAGCGCTTTTGGCAATCTGTTCTACAATTTCGTTTCCTGGAATGCCGTTATGTCCGGGTACCCAATAGATTTGTAACCGTCTGTCTGCGGCCAGTCTTTCTATGGCTTCCCCGGTCCTAAGAAAGTTTGAAGATGAAATTTTATATTAGTTTATTGCCTTTACTGACGCTTGACTCTCAACGTATAATTATATTTATGTTGCAGTTGCTCGATGTCCTGGCTAGTGATATTTCTGCATTTCCTACCGAAAAGATTTCGGCTTAAAAAATACTGCAATGGTCAGCTCTGCGCAATAAATACCAACACCTACTCCGTACATCATTTTTGAGCCGTCAGTAAATATATTAAGTGTATTGGGGCTAGGTTTCATACCTCTATTCCATCCCCCTTCTTCTGTTGTTGTTCGGAATTTCTTCACCCAATTGTATTTTCGGAGTATTGTCCGTATTGGTCCGATAACTCATATCTATTAACCTACGTCCGAATATTTTCAGGTAAATTCACCCGTTGCGTTAAGTCTTGCGGCCATGTAAGCCCCAGCACTCTTTTACATGCATATAGTGCGTTACTGGCCTTTTTCTTCATCTCCAATATTTTGTGCTTCCATAATAGATTGCTATCCAAAATTACTCCAAGGTACTTTGCGTGGTCTTTGAGAGTCAGTTCTACGCCGTTTAGCTTCGCGGGTGCCAATCATATTTGCCATTTGTGAATTAGACACCTGCAGTATAGAAAACATGACAGCAATAGTGCGCGTAAAGGTCAAAGTAAAGATTTCTATCACTCAAAACAAGTTTTTTTTTTAATATATATTAATGATCCGAATGATCCGAAAGGTAGGCCATTGGGTGCCGTATGAATTGAAGCCAAGAGACGTTGAACGCCGTTTTATGGCATGCGAACAACTGCTTCAACGGCACAAAAGAAAGGGTTTTTTGCATCGAATTGTGACTGGCGATGAAAAGTGGGTCCATTACGACAATCCAAAACGTCGGGCAACGTATGGATACCCTGGCCATGCTTCAACATCGACGTCGGCGCAGAATATTCATGGCCTGAAGGTTATGCTGTGTATCTGGTGGGACCAGCTGGGTGTTGTGTATTATGAGCTACTGAAACCGAATGAAACGATTACGGGGGATGTCTACCGACGACAATTGATGCGTTTGAGCCGAGCACTGCGAGAAAAACGGCCGCAATACGCCGATAGACACGACAAAGTTATTTTGCAACATGACAATGCTCGGCCACATGTTGCACAAGTGGTCAAAACATACTTAGAAACGCTCAAATGGGATGTCCTACCCCACCCGCCGTATAGTCCAGACCTTGCGCCATCCGATTACTATCTCTTCCGATCGATGCAACATGGCCTGGCTGACCAGCACTTCCGTAATTACGATGAAGTCAAAAAATGGATCGATTCGTGGATTGCGGCAAAACCGACCGAATTTTTCACAAAGGGAATCCGTGAATTGCCAGAAAGATGGGAAAAAGTAGTAGTAAGCGATGGACAATATTTTGAATATTAAATTTGTAACCATTTTACGTCAATAAAGTTTCAAATTTCGAAAAAAACCGCACGAACTTATTCATAGTCCATTATTAAATATAATAATTATAGTAAAAAAGTTACTCAAAAACATAATTGGATGATTAATTTTGCGCCACCTGGTAAGTTCGTTTGTACACACAAGCAAAAATATTCTGTGTCGAAAATCATTAGGAATGCTTATTTTTTTTATATTAAGATAACACCATCAGGAAAAAAATTAACAAGAATTTTGAGCCACCTCAAACTTACAGTTTATTGTACCAGAGTTTAAATACTAGAACTTAGTGGGCTATAAAACCTCGTACCTAACTATTTTTTTAATTTTTCTCAAAACTGTAAAACAATATTTACAAATAGCATGGACAATAAAAGCATTGAGCTGCCAAACTCAATTGAAAATGCAAGCCACGCAATACAAAACACGACAAAAGAAGAAATAAAATATTAAATAAAGAAACCTAAAGACAAAGAGACACCGGGATATGACCTAGTAAACGGAAAAATGCGAAAGGAGCTACCCGATACTATAATATAATAAAGCACATACGAGACCTCTCCAACGGAATAGTTAGGCTACAATACTTTCCAAGAGCATGGAAAGTTGCACAAGTTATAGCGATCCCCAACCTACTGAACGTCACTGTTGCTAGCTCGTACAGACCAATTAGTACTTGACAGAATTAACCCGATTCTAAACCAAAAAGACGCCATCCCCTCTCACCAGTTCGGTTTCCGAAAACAACATTCAACAGTGCAACAGATTCACAGAGTAGTAAACAAAATTACACACGACTTCGATAAGCAGAAATATTGCATTGCCGTGTATTTGGCCATCGTGAAAACATTTGACAGAGCATGGCACAAAGGACTTCTATATAAGCTAAAAAATATTTTACCACTTAACATATTTAATTTCCTTAAAAGCTACATAACTGTTAGACACTTCTTCATAAAATACGACGATGGGTGCTCTAAAATTTTACGGCGACAGCTGGGCGCCATAGTATACCTACAGGGTGGGCCATGTAAAATTTGCTTTTTGAATCGGCTATAAAAAAAAACTAATCAATATTTTTTCAAACTTTTTTTTATTTTGAAGATTGAACATTGCCATTTATGAATAAAAAATAATATCGTTCGAATGACTGTCACGACTGGCTTTACAGTAGGCCATTCGGTCAACCCAATTTTTATTCACATTATCGATTGTTTGGGCTCCAATTTCATGAATGGCAACTTCGATTTCGTGTTTCAAAGCATCAATCGTCTCTGGATGGTTCGCATAGCATTTGTCTTTAACGGCTCCCCACAAAAAATAGTCCAACGGGCTTAAATCACAGCTCCGAGGCGGCCGATTGATATCGGAATTCAAAAACGGTAGCCAAAAGTTGGAGTGTAACTTCGGCAGGGTGATACGTTGCACCGTCCTGTTGAAACCAAATGTCGTCCATGTCATCCTCTTCAATTTTTGGAAACAAAAACTCGTTGAGCATGTCACGGTAACGCTCGCCATTTACTGTAACCGCGGCTCCTCGCTCATTTTCGAAAAAAAAATGGCCCGATGATGCCGCCAGACCAAAAACCGCACCAAACAGTGACTCGTTGCGAATGCATTTGCTTCTCTACAGTAAGGGTGCGACCAGAGTGAGCGCTGAAAGCCGAGCCGAGATTGTCAGTGCGATAAAGATTGTCAGTGCGATAAAACTGATTACATACAAGTCAATACAAATAAGCTTGTGTATAACACAGTGAGCGCCGACAAGAGCAGAGAGCAAAGCCGATGAGTGCGAGAAAACAGTTTCAAAGCGTTTTGCTCGCTTTTTTGGATTGTTGATGTTTACTTTTTAGAGTGCAGTTGTGTTTTTAACACACTTTTATTAGGTCGGGTTGTATGTATGTATGTATGTATGTATGTATGTATGTAACGGAATCTTTGAGCTTAATTTTCACTGGCTTCTAAAAATCTGATCGACTTGAAATTTTGCACACTTAATTTTGCATATCCTAATTTAAATCAGTATATAAATGTTTTCCAAACTCTTTTGTGTTAATAATTGCATTAATCACACTAGGAGAAGCAAAATACCCTTCATCAGATGAATCCATTACCGTGTATAGCAATTTTTTAAACACAAATGAACAACAAAATTAAATGACATAAGAGCAAAACACATGGAATAAACAGAATTTCAGCGCTGATTCTCGCATTCACTGTGTTATATACAAATTTTCTTCTCGCATGAAAATAAGCGTCAATAAGCTCGGCTCGGCTCCGCTCGGCATCAGCGTTCACTCTGGTCGCACCCTAACGTGTGGATTTTCTAAACCCCAAATCCGACAATTTTGCTTACTGACGTAGCCACCGATGTGAAAATCAGAAAAGAAGAAGAAGACTCACCACTTTGGAAATAGGTTTCCAATATTTCCCAATTTTGTTCAAGCATATAGCGTCCCATTTCGTAAATGTCAAACCGTTAAGTAAATTATGAACACATTTGACATGTCATTTGTGTTACCATTCTCAAAAAAAAACGTAGTTCAAAAAGCAAAAACTATATGGCCCACCCTGTAGTATACACAACAGATGTACTAACGCCAACTACTCGAGGATCAATGATAGTTACATTTGCAGACGACACAGTTTTAATGATAGCTAACGACAACGAAGAAGCTGCAACAAAAACACTGCAAGATACGCTATCAGCTACAACACAATGGTTTGAAAAATGGGGCATTGAGGACAATAAAGACAATACACAACATGTAATATACGTGAAAAAAGTCTGCAAGACATCCAATTCTATACTTGTTTTAGCCACAGAGTGAATACTGTTGACCAGGGTTTGAAGTTGCTCCGCTACTTCCTAGTTTTTAAGTTATGCACTCGCTACTACTCTGAATTTGAAAAGGTAGCGTAAAACGCGAGTTCCACAGTTTTGTTCCGCTCCAAGCAATGTTTCGTTACTGCTTGTAGCTCAGAGTAATAGTCAAAAAAATTGCTCCTTGTAGTTGTAGTAGTAGCAAAAACCTTGGAATAGACCGTAGCGCTACCTGCGAAATTATTCATGTGTACTCCAGCTACCGCTTCTCTTGCGCTACTACTGCTTCCATAGCTGCTGCTATTTGGGCAGTGCTCGTTTTTGTTACTCGTAGATGCATTTGCTATGCGTTTTTGCGGGGCTATACGAAAAATATAACCGAGAAGTTAGATATGTCAGTATACTGTAGGTTATAGGTATGGTTGAACACAACTTCCAATTACATTTTTATATTTACTGAATCCTCCAAAGTTTAATGTTAAAAAAAATCCACATATTATGCGCTAATCTATTGATATCTTGACTATTTTTCTACTACTCATTTGTTCAAGTTGCGAATAGTAGCGAGAGCAGAGCATAGTTGCAATATTTTCCCCCAGTGCGTTCAAAATAAAATCAATCCAAATAATATTATGAAGTCATAATTTTTATTAAACAGGGTTATTGCTTTATTTCTGCAAACAACAACACCACATACACAAACATACCACACGATATTCATGTATTTTCGCCACGCTACAGCAGTAATTACCGACTCACAGCTATTAAATAGCACCCGCGCAATTCAAATGCCACCTTCTAGCATTTTTTCGTGCAACTGTATATGTCACGATTTGTCGTAGTGATGCCAGGCCGTGCTTAGTAATCTCATTTTGAAAAATGTATCACCTCAATATCTCTCGTGTCAGTTTGCCGTGAATCATTTCTTTACATGCTCGCCGATGCATTTTGATGGTGAGTTTATGAACGACAAATGTCACTGAGTATTGTAATTTATTTTTAAAATTTTTATTAATTTTTCTACTGCATATTTACGTATTTATTACTACTTCAATGCCAATGTTCTAATGTCTATAATTTCTATATTTGTGTGTACACAATTTCACGCTTTCCATTTGATATTTTGAATTATGTTGCTGTCATTGCGTTTTTATGCTTCTGTTTAACGATTTTTTCAAGATTAAATGAAAAGAAAATCAGGGGAGAAAAATATGTGCCTGTATAGCTTACTAAGTTAGTCACAAGTTCGAAAAAGCAGAATGACAGAAAAAACTTTTTTTCTTGCTTAAGCCAATTGGCGGTTTTGTCAGTCCTTCGAGTGCAGATTTTACTTCGCTATATGCCGTCTTAATCAACCATCTCAGGTCTTAATTCGTTTAGTGCCTGTCTGTAAGGAAATTGAACTTAGTCTGTAAGAAATTGCTTATCCAAAAACTTTATCTAAACAAATAAGAAAGGAAATAATAAAAATAAAATCAGCTTTGCATTTTCCTCCTAAAAGAGCTTCCCGTCCAAAAAAAACAATTTTCTCTAAGCGGCAGAAATAAGAGCTTTCAAGACGAGTATCACCAATTATTGGAAATGCTTGGCCTACACCTTTCAACTTCATATGCGCTTTATTCCTATTGAAATCATACATCTGCATAAATATCTTCGCGCTAAGCAAAAAGCTGTAGGTAGTTTGGCACTAAATAATGGCAACCTGGCTAAATTTATTCTGCAACATGTCAGCACTCACTGCCAAGTCGCCAATTGCTATTCGTCAGTGATTACTCGCTTATCCAGTAGATAATTAAACGGTTTTCTTAGTTATGATTTATAGTTTAGCCCACTCAAGTAAAAAAGCGCTACCTTGCAGGAAAAACCAACACTAGTGGATGTGATTTGGCAAGCCAAAAAGTGATGGCAAAACTCTATCTTCAATAGGTTAACTACGCCAACTGGCATACTAAGTTTATTACCGTTATCCCACTCTTCATCAACGGTATTCATAATAATGATTTAACGCTCAATCCGCGCAATTAAAATAGTGCTACTCTATAGGAAAACCTGAGCTAATGACGTAAAGCGATATGAGGGCTCGATAGTAAGAATAAACTTCACCCTCCAAAATCACTTGGTAAATTTTTAGTTTAACCTATTGGTACTCCATAATTCTTGCAAACTTCGACCTGCCCGGTGCTGACCAATATAAATCCGCTTTGGGACGTAGCTGATCCTTCTCTGCATACGTCTCCTGAAAGGAGGGTTAGACGAGCTGCAGTATTTGCAGCGAGGTCCAATGAAGGTGGTAGCAGAGGAAGAGATAGGCCTCCATTGCATTGGAAGGACCAACTGATGTCGGTTAGCACGAGAAAGAAACAACTGGCGCACTCTGTTGAACTGGGCTAAAGTAGCTTAAGTGGTTAGCGAGCCAATAAAGAAGAAGATCCAGTGGACCTGTTCGAAATAATTCAAAATTAGATGGAAAGCTTGACAAAGGAGCCTCCTGCAAAGAGTTTCCAATTAAACTAAATTTAGGCCTGGAAGTCGATTAAAAATAATAATAAATAATTGGGCCTTAAACTTCTGTTAGGTGTTTGGCCGGCCTCCTCCCTCTATTTCTTCTATAAATGGAGGTGCCTACAGTTTTAAGCCGACCCCGAAAGGCAAATGGTTTTTATGAAGAGCTTTTTAATGCAGAAATAAACTTGGAGGTTAGCCATTTACTGCCCACTATTAGACTTGTTATATTTTTAATGTTCATGCACGGAAATTCGAACCTACGTATTTCCAAATGGTAGTCACGCACCAACCCATTCGGCTACAGCGGCGAATTAGTCACCTACTTTTTAGCAGTCGATTACTTACCACTAATTAGTAGGTAAGGAAAAATTTGTGGCCTCAGGTTAACTGATGGTGTATAGAAAAGCGGGCAGGGAGCCGCAGCAGCATTTCGAAGGTCCACTATCAAACTTATATGTATGCAGATCAAATCAATGGGTTTTTATTTGGGTTGGTTTCTCCGAGCAGAGATAGCTATTTTTAACTACTTGTGGTCTGCTCTTGTATGGCACGCGAGGTCGCCAGGTGCCTCTTGTCATGAGTGAGTCATCGGCGTTCGAGAGAAGTTTTTTTTCGTCGGTGGGTAAGGTAGGATTCAAAATTTCTTCGCACTTACAGCGACCGTCGTCAACTGCATGGTGTGGTGTCGTCACTAAACGAATCCCTCTCCTTCTTAGGGGAAGACACCCTTCCAGAGACTATTCTCTGCATTATTTCGGGAATGCCCAGAACGGTATCCATAAAAAGGACCACTGCTATTCAGCCACATCTGGGTCCACCATATTTGTAGCCAGCTTCATGCCATAGGCTCCTTCTTTTGTATCTCTATGTCAAGTAGTACGCAATTAAGGGTCAATGACTCAAGTGTTTGTAGTTGTTGTCAGCCCGTCAAATTCGGTCATCCTCCACTGCACTGCTGCTAATGGTGATGCTCTGCGTCTGGTGCAGCTACTATTGATTGCTACCGTGCCTTGCGCTCCCAATCGATATGGCGGAGACTCATAACCATTTTTTCTGCGAAAGCTCGAACTGGTTGCCACTTCCCAATGGTTGAACATATATCTCTCGTAAGAGTGTTTAAGGCTATTGGATGCTGCAAAATTCTTTCTAGTGCATCTCTTTCTTCTTTAAAGCAGTCACAGTACAAAATTATAAATTCCGCGCTCCACCATGTTGGGGCAGTGTGTAGAGAAAGGGGTGTCTGCCAGCTTAGTTTAAACCGATGCAGGTATTATTATCCGCTCAGCAATTGGGTGAGGTAGTAGTCTACGTCCCCGTGTTTTCTTGTAAGCCACTCATCGATGCACGGAATGAGTTTATATGCCCAGTGCCCGTTTTGATACAACTCCCAACGCTGTTGCCGTCGTCTAATTGTCAGCGCCCGTTCTGAGGCTTTTTGATCCAATGTAGGCAGAGAGATAAAGAGCTGCTAATGATGACAAAAGTGCAACTCTAGATGTTGAAGGTGGTCTTAACGAAGCACCTTCTGTTGGGAGTCCATACTTTGAGACTCAAAAAGCTTCGAACTTCTTTTTCGGTATCTGTCTGGAGAACTATGAGATGCAAGAATCCCTGCACTTATTCTTCAGTTGCTCTGATCTCGTACGGCTAAGATTCAGACATCTAGGTCTTCATTTTCTAACTATATTAGTCGCCTGTATTTTCCATTTGCAATTTTTAATCACCGTTACTTGAATATCTTTTTTGATATCTCCCCTTTCCCATTAGTTTTTTTTTGTTAATTTGTACCAAAATGGACTCATTATTAGTGGACATTTTAACCGATCTCGTCACATTTTGTGACCAACTAGTTGACCTGTTCGAAGTTTCTGGCTGCAATCAGGTTGAATAGATTACTTTTTCTTTTTTGCTTAGAACTCAATAAATATTGTTTCTCTTTGCGGTGAATTAAAATTATAGGTCCTAGCTAGTCCTAAATTTCACATTAAGGGGGTAGTATGGTTAATTCGGTGTAAAACAAGCATATTTTTCGAAATTTTTTTTTGTCGACACAGTTGATTTATTCAAAATTTTAAAATTACTTCATTATAAAGTCATATTTAAAGAATATTGTGTGAAATTTTCATTGATTTTTATGAAGAAATGAGTTGGTGGCAGCGAATCTTCGCGGACGTCTCATAAAAAAGTTTTATTGCGGTGCCCTCAGAACTCATTACTGGATCAACTAAAATCAAAAAACCAAATTGATTTCATCAGCTAATAAAGTTTCGCAGGTAACAACGCCGAATTTTTTTTTTTTTTTTTTTTTTTTTTAATTTTTTAAACACCGATTTTTCATAAAAAAACTTGAAAACTTTGTTGTTTTAAAATATGACAAAATTAAAAAAAAAAAAAACTCGACGTCATTACCTCGTGAATAAAGTAAAGAAACAAAAAAACTAAATTTGAAAAGAATCGGTGCAGTAGATATGAATCTACAGTGGACACCGACCGTAAAAAAGGCAAGTGTGAGAAAAACGCGTTTAAAGATTTGTGAAGATTTTTACAGCGTGAAATCCGGTTGGAGAGGTAGATACTTAATCCTTTGTGTCTTTGTCAATTTTACTCTAATGCACTTCAAACTTTCACACAATAATCTTAAGATGTTATAGAATAATTTAAAAAAAAAAAAAAAAAAATGGAAAAAAAAAAAATACCATACTACCCCCTTAATGATCTATAATAATAAGAATAATTAATCGTTTATTGGGTGCTTTGATCGCGCTCCTTCGTTTCATGATTTAAGCCGATAAATGAGGCAGCGGCATCAACGCGAGCTAAGTTGCAGTAATTTCTAATAGATATCATAAATTCGTTTCCTAGAATACAACTGTGCAAAATTTTCGAGTTGCTTACTTCCTAGTGGTCGTATTTTTCAATTCATTAGAGGCGTACCATTTTCCTATTAGCTACCTGCCATACAGAGTAGCTTTAGCTACACCTAGACCTCTTGACCTATGTGTGCGTATGTTTACACCTTAGTGCACAGACATAATTTGCTGTGAAGGTAATAAGTTGCTTTTTCTACTTTACATTCGAACGATTGTCAAAGTACTGAAACTTATTAATGATCGATCTTACATTTCACGATTCAACAAACGCTACAACAAAGCTTTGATAGCCAATGAAATTTTCCTTTTTATTATTTCACCAATGCAAGAATGATCTACCGGGAGTAAAAGGGGTATATCAGAAACGCTTTCCCAAGCGATGCTAATTTTGTTGTTTAATAATTTTAATAAATAATATAAATATTTCGGTGGGATCACACGAGGAAAAAATTATCATAGTTGCTGCTGCGACGATTTAATTTTTGGATCGAGATGAATCTTTTAAGTTACTGTAAACAACACAAATAGCGCTGGTATTTCAAAACGTTCTGAGTACGTAAAAGCCAAAAAATGTCAAACTTTGCGATACAGCTGTCAGTTGCCAGATTGCAACACCAGGGTTGCCAAATCCCGAAATATAAAAGGCACCCCTCGTATGCCGAATATCGTATTCCAAAAATAAATCCCATGAAATTATCTACAAAATTATAATAAGAAAAATGCATTCCAATAATATTCCTGTTTTGTATTATCAGTGTTAGTTCTTAAGTTCTTAAAAAACACCCGATGCATCACTCTCAAAATTAGAGACAAAACAAATAACGAATAGATTGGCAGTTAGTGAAGCTGACTGCAAATGTATGCCATCTGTCTATGTGCAGAGATTAACTTAGAGAGGAACTTCCGGAATGAGTGAATTGCCATTCTGAGCGAAAGTCAGGCTGCACTCAAGAGTTTGTCATCCTGTGCGATTAAGTACTCATTGGCTTTTGAGTGAAAATCGAGAAACTGAATCTATTGGGAACGCACAGCCGCATCCGGTTAATGTTCTTAGAACACAGGAGTACAACACGCATTGACAAGTTTGACTGTGGTCTCATCATTAATAGGACTCGAGTCCTTTCTTGTCTCGGGACAGTACACCATCAAGGAGAAGCTTAGGTGTGAAGAGGTAAAGCTAAAAGAGGTTAGCTGGCACTTAACTATGGAGCTACGCAAAGCGAAATCCTTAACGAGGCTGGGAACAACCAAAAGCGGTTAAGAAAACTCATAGCCCTCCCTCTCAGGAGACTCCAATGCACCTTGTCCTCAAATGCATCGCTACAGGGAGGAAAAGGTTGAAACATCTCGGCCATTTGCAGCCACAAGAAAAGCACATACGCTCAGTACAACCCAGCTCTATCTTCAGTTTAATAAGGGAACTGGGTCTGGATGAGGTACTGTGATGAGTACAGGGCACAAAAACCCATGACATCAAAGTGCAAACCTCAAATAAGCTTAACTCTAATCTAATCTAAAAGTGAATTTAGTACTTATTTCATTGAGAATCATTGATGCTGAACTTTCAGATAAAGATTTGTTCGATTTGATGAAGCTACAAAATAATTTTGGGATCCTCTCTATATTCCTCTCACATTGCAGATTATATATATTATTTATTGAAACAATTAAACTTGCGCAAGTAGTGTAAAGATTTTGTATTGTATATGTTTCAACACTATAAGTGCCATTTCTGTGATATTTTAGCTTCTTCAGACCCTTAGTGTACTACGGTAATTTATAAGCTTTTAGTTGCTTCCATATAAACTCCATAAAGATTTTCGCTATATTACTAACTCAGTTACCTCGACTTGACTTAATAGTTCTTTCCAATCAATAGTATTTAATGTGATATTTAGCATGTGATTTGGGATTGGCATCCCTGAAACATACAGACGGAGTATGTACTTATTCATCATGATTCAAGATTTCCATAGCTTATTACTCAACTTTTGTCAAAAACAAATTTTTTAAATTATAAAACGGTCGAAATGTTAGAATTGGAAGAAAACATAAAATTTGTAAATGCCATCAATTCGTATTATTTTCTTTTCGTGTATTTTATTGTTCCATACGACGTTCAGTGGGGCGCGCGATTACTGTGATAGATTCAAGGGACGTGTTTTCAATCAAATTTGTATAGGACTCTACACCAACACTTTGAAATCCAAGTATAAGGACGACAAGATAAATTACAAGGATCAATTCGCCATTTACGTGGACATAAATGATCCAACCGTTTACTTGCTGGCACTGCGCAAATCCATGTTACATCGTTGCATGCAGATTCATCACATAGAGAAAACCGATGTTGAATGCTTGGATGGCGAAACACCACAACCAATTTTATCATTACATGCTGAAATCTATTGTTTCCAATATAAATTGGATTACTTTCAAGATTTGATCAATCTATGTCAGTTGGAGAATAGAAGGTCCGAAATATTGCCAGATATAAAGAAATTTGCTGTTTTATATGCGATGCGTTCGATTTTGAGTGAAGAAGGTACAGGCTCTTTGAAGCCGTGGACGAAAATGAGGCTCACAGCTATTTTTGTACTAATAATTTGCATTCAGAGTGTTTTGGAAAAATTATGCATTTATTATGTTTAGAGTCTAGTCCCTTTACGTAAGCCATACATAGATATTGCATGTACGCGCAGAGAAATGTAAATTGCGAATACATTCATATGCATTTACAATACAAAAATTATATATTCGAGGTGTGTAGTGTTCTATCTTTTGTAGGAAATTGAGGGCCCACTTGCTTTTTCAAAATATTTTTCCCTCAGAAGGACAGCACATGTGTCGAGAACTTGCACACATGAAGCGAACTTTTTGATCATCCTGAACGAAGCGAAGCGCAACATATTTCAGACGAGTCACTCAAAATGGCGCATTATAAAATATCGTCTCTGTGGGTTCAAATTCTGTCTTTAAACTGAGGTTGATTACACCAGCATAGGTTTGGTGTTAGTTGGTTAGGCTGGGTTAAATGGCTACCACAAAGGCACACTCAGAAAGTTGAGTTCAAGAACCATATCTTTCATAACCTTTAAATTTGAAAAAAAGCACTGAGAAATTGGTAACTCCTAAAACAGTTGGGCTAAAAAGCTCTGGAAATTAAAAGGGTAGGTAGTAAGGAGGAAAGGAGCATAGTAACAGAAAGAAAGAGATAGGATACAATAGAGACAGAGACAGATGCAGAGACAGAGACAGAGACAGAGACAGAGACAGAGACAGAGGCAGAGACAGAGACAGAGACAGAGACAGAGACAGAGGCAGAGACAGAGACACAGAGACAGAGACAGAGACAGATAGAGAGACCGAGACAAAGACAGAGACAGAGACAGAGACAGAGACAGCGACAGAGAGAGACAGAGACAGAGACAGAGACCGAGACAGAGACAGAGACAGATACAGAGATAACTAGTCCTGTGAGAATTTTTCAGGTTTGCGATAACCTGAAACACACAAAAAAGTAAGAAAAATAGAAATAAAATAGGGTTAAAAGATTGCAGAGCGCTACTTTCAAATATCTAAACCTGAAAGTTCTCCAGCATATATAAAAAATGAGAGCCAAAGCTTCTGGATGTGATTTTCGTCATACTCTGTGACACAGCGACACAGCCGAATTCTGGAGCACATTGAAAAAACTTCAACTCTCATTATCACACATTGAAAGGGGCCTTGTGTGGGCTGAGGCAAAATTCAGGGCGAAATTGGACAAGCGCAATATTCACTCACGCGTGACTCTTCCTTTTGGGCGAATAGTTCGATACGTTGGTCCTTGTGCTCTGCTGATAAGCGACAACTTCAACGAACTGTTAAACAGCCAGTTAAGGTTCTAGTTTTGGTGCTGTTTCTTCGTTTATTTGTGTTTACCGATTATTGGAAAGCAGCTTTCATGAATAAAATTTAGCAAAAAGCATCACTGTCATCTGCTGCGAAGATATTTGAAAGAACTAGCCAATCTTGGATTTTACAATAACACAACAATCCCAAGCATCGAAGCCGAGGTTGTGTAGATTGGAAACAGCAAAATGGGATTGAAATGTTGGATTGACCTACACAATCACCTGACGCTAATCCCATGGAAAATGTTTGGGCAAAATTTGAGAAAACAAATAGGAGCGGTCGAGCAGTTTTCAAGACAAATTCAGTTGATTTGGAGCCGATTTCCTCCACAATTTGCGCAGAAATTATAACAAAAATGTGGCTCAAATATGTGAAGCCATTATAGCTAATGGTGGAGACTATACATTTCATTGCATATATTGGCTATAATAAATACTACAAGCCCATCCAAAGCAGTTTGAAAAAAGAAGACACCATTTTGTTCAACATAGTCCCCTTTTAGAAAGATACACTCCTCCCTCCACCGCACCTTCTATTTCGCCAAATGCGGCCGTGTCTCCTTCAATTTTTCATAGAAGCTGTCCAATAACTTACTGTAGTATTGCCCAGTGATAGTTCTTCCTTATTCTAAAAAATCACATCCCAAAAATCGTCGCTATGACCCTTCCCGCCGATGGGATTGTCCTCGCCTTCTTTGGAGCAGACTCACCGGGTGAAATACATTGTTCTGATTGTTTCTTAGATTCTGCTGTGTAATGATGAATCCATATTTCATCAACGGTGACAACTCGACGCAAAAATTCCTTCGGATCTAGCTTAAATTGTTCCAAACACTGCTTCGAAGTTAACAGCCGCATCCGATTGTTGTTCAGTGTGAGCAATAGCGGCACCCGGGCCGACAATTTTTGCATTGCCAACTTATCCCGTAAAATATTAATTGCTGTTCCGGTCCATATACCTATGGCCTCTATTACTTCGCGCACTTTCGTTCGTCGATTGGCGAGAATCGTGGTATTTTTGAATGATTTCCTCGGTAACCACGTCTGCCGAGCGACTTGGTCGCTTCTCGTTAAAAACGAATGTTCACCAACGTTTAAATTCGTTGAACCAATATCTACTGTTATCATAGATGGGGAAGCATACCTATAAACAGCATCCAATTTTACTTTTATCTCCTCGCATTTTTTCCCATCTAAAACCAAAAACCGAGTTACCGAACGGTACTGCTCTTTTTCCATCCTAGCGAAAATCACGAAACGCGTCTTAGCCGAATAGCTGCCAAGCCCAAATTAACCTATCAATCAGTCTGAAATTTGTTTTGCCGTCGTTTGTGCTTATTTAAATTAACTACAGTGTACTCTCTCTTAAGCAGACACCTAAGGGACTGAAAATAGTGTCCGCTTATGGGAGGTGTTCGCTTAAGAAAGGTGTCCATTAGGGGAGAGTACACTGGATTTTGTGTTGTATTTAGAAGACTTTCTTAATATTTTTTTTTTAATTTATTTATGTCATCATCATCATCAAGTAGCGATTACAGCTCAGGGTGAGCTTAAGCTTCATCCACAATCCTCTTCCAATCTGCACGGTTCATAGCAATGAATCTCCAGCTCCTAACTCGTGGCTTTTTCAGGTCGGCTATGGCTTGGTCAAGCCAGGTTAACCTTGGACGTCCTCGAGCTCGGGTCATTAGACAATTCGTTGATAAAAAAGATTTTTGGGCGCGGCTGTCTTCCATGCGCACAGTGTGCCCTAACCATCGAAGCCTTTGGGATTTAATGTATTTCACGACGTCTTCTCCCTGGCATAAGTTTAGCAACTCATCGTTGCAGCGTATGGGGCCAAACACCCTTCGAAGTACTTTTCGTTCGAAAACTCTTAAGCTACTTTCGTCTTTGCTTGTCAATGTCCAGCACTCGCAGCCGTAGGACAGCACCGGTAGTATTATTGACTGGTAGAGGCGGAGTTTACATTCACGTGTGAACAGTTTGGACTGCAGCAATTTTGTGTGGGCGTAATAGGCTTTGTTTGGTGCATTGGGTATTCTGTCTTGTATTGTGTCGTAACTACTGTTGTCATTTTTTATTAACACTCCCAAATATTTTAAGAGTTGAACACCTTCAAAGGTTAATGTCCCGATTTGGATGTTTTCAGGACTTCGTCTTTCTTCGCTGCAGGAGACCTTCAGATATTTAGTTATGCCTTTATTTATGTACATTTTTAATTAATTATCGTATCATCATATCTCATTTGGCACTCACGTGCTTTGGGCACTTCATCCACCCATGAAAGGTGAGGCTTTCATATAGGCTTTCCCACCATTGCCAACTTTCTTATAACGAAGCCTGTAATACTCATATATCGCATCCTGGAGCCTATTAACGGGACTTCAGCACACTTTCTACACCGACGGATCCAAAACCAGCGATGTTAGCGGATCTGAATAGTACTTAGACGAAGATACCTAGTACTCCTATGCGACAGGACAGATGGCCATGGTATTCTTTTGCGGAAGTCTATGCCATCTTGAATGTAGCAAACTGGCTAATTGAGAAAAAGTTGCGTGGTAGTAGTATTGGAATTTGTAGTGACAGTCAAGCTGCACTGAGAGCCCTTGCTAACCCATGCAATCCACCCAATTGGTTGGTGTACGTAAAACAAAACTGAACAAAGTTAGTCTTATTTGGGTGGCTGGACGTTGCGGTATTACAGGGAATGAGTTAGCTGATAAACTGGCTAATAAAGGCTCTGCCAACACACCACTTGGCTCTGTACCCTTTCTAAGTGTCGATTCCGCATCGATTCAACTATGAATTGACGATTTCATGAGGTCTACCCATAGAAGACGTTGGTCTGTGTTGAGCTCCTGCAGAGTAGCCAAGTACTTTGTGAAAGAACCAAACGGAAATTAGTGACCTTTCTCATAAAACTTAGCAGAAAAGACCTGTGCGTATTGGTAGGTATAATCACAGGGCACAACGCCTGAGATCCTCATAAGACTACTATGAGAATCATTGATGACCCAATATGCCTGTCTTGTCGTGAAAATGAGGTCACTGCAGAGCACTTTCTCCTTGCTGTCCGGTGATTTCTAGAAGCAGTTTTAAGCTGTTGGAGGGCGATGTTTTGAAAAAGTTCATTCTTTTCCTCTTCCGGATCTCTTAAGATGCATCAATGAATGCAAAAGATTCGGGGAAGAGTGACCCCTAACCGATTTGCCCTTCTTAAATATATACTGGCGCGTACACTCTTTTTTGGGTGCTTGGCCGAGCTTCTGCTCCTTTTTGTGGCGTGCGTCTTTATGCTGTTCCATAAATGGAGGGACCTAAAGTTTCAAGCCAACTCCGAACGGCAAATATTTTTTATGAAGAACTTTTTCATGACAGAAATACACTCGGAGGTTTGTCATTGCTTCCTAGGGACGACAGCTGTGCGAAAAAACGTTTACTTCTTTTTGGTTTTTCACCGAGATTCAAACCTACGTTCTCTCTGAATTCCGAATGGTAGTCATGCACCAACCCTTTCGGCTACTGCGGCCGCTTGGTTTCCTTCGTTTGCACGTGACCACGAACAGCAAAAAACGTGTTGTTGCGCATCAGCACACCATTTTGGAATTGAAATATTTTTCTTACAAATTCTACTTTTCCTCAACTTCTACTCAAAAATTCTAGAGTTAGCAACCCAGTGCCTTACTAAGGAGACGATTTGGCAATAATTGAATGATGTTATGGACCAACCTTTTCTTTCTTAACTTTACTTTCCTTAGTAGTGAATTAATGGTATAGACTACTTCCGACAATATTACGCAAAAGCAATACCGTCAGACCAAAAGATTTTCAATTTCGCATTGGCCTCGATATGCGATTCTACTATATACATTTTTCCACTAACAGGTGTTATTTTGAATGGGATTGCGCTATTGAGAGATGATTAACGATTTTTTATGGCCGGAATTGGATGGTATTGATCTGGACAACGTTTATTTCCAACAAGACGGCACTACGTGCCACACACGCAACGAAACCATTGATCTTTTACGGGAAAAGTTTCCGGACCGTCTTATCTCTCGAAGAGGTGATCACAATTGGCCACCGAGATTTTGTGATTTAACACCTTGTGACTTTTTTCTTTGGGGCCACGTGAAAAATAATGGAATTCGTGAGGCTATCGAGGGCATAGGGCAGTCACTTCAATTCGGTTATGCAAAATTTCATGAGAAGGTTATTGTCCTGTAAGCGCGGCCGTGGTGGCCATTTGCATGATATTTTCCACTATTAACAGCATACCTTCTTCTAATGAAATAAACATCTGATCATTTATATTAAAAAATAGCATTTTTCTTTGAATATCAAAAAAACACCTCTTATTGGAAAATCTTTTATTTTGGCCGAAATTTTTCATAATAGTGGGGCAAATTTTACTTTTTGGGTAATTTGAATATAAAAAAAACCGCACCACAAATTGCTATTCGTTCCAATTTTTGCAGAATTGAGTCGAAAGTAACTGTAAAATTTGTCAAGCATTATTAGATAGAAGGCAGAAGCGGCTGCCACTAGAAACAGCAGCACACTTAGCCGAAATACAGAGGTCAAATGAAATAGCAGCAATTTATTACAGAGTTTCCATGCGAATTAATACACACACACACACATACACGCACACTTAATAAAGAATATTAGCGTATAATTGTCAAAATCGCACTGCAATTTCTATATTATGATTTTATCACCATTTTCCCAACGGCCAAAAATTCGTTACACTTCGGGAAGTATGCCACAGTGGCAAGCAGTTCAACTTCAATTGATGTCTTGCACGCCACTTTAGTCATCAATTACGCACGCAGTACACAACGTACGATGACTAGTCGATTGGATTAGTTTTTTTGTTGCTTGCTAGCCGAAATACACGTACATGCATATACATACATATAAACATTTCTGCACGATTACAAACATTTATTTGTATGCAAAAAATATGACAGCATTTTTTAAGTTCTGCGCGTACGCGGTACGCTTATGGCCTTTAACCGCGAGACACATAAATTTTATGGAGAGCAAAACGAATCGGAAGCCAAGTTAAAAGACAACAAAGAGATAAGTTTAAGTTCATCTGAAACGGAGCTCGTTATACCCCATGCATTTATAGTCCATGCAGCATTTAATGGACTCAAAATAACATGCACTCAATTTTTGCAAAATGGCTAGGAAATATTTATTATCAGCCGTTAATATAATAGGTTAGGTTAGCCTGGTTGGCAACAAGCCACGCATAGACCTTTTGGTCCCTAGCAATACCAGATGGAGACCGGCCTCTATGAATACCGAAAGTAGACATCATGTAGGATGTCAGCGCTTTTGACGAATCTAGGCAGAGTTGGGAGATTTGCTTTTGAGATGTCCGCCAGAGAATGGGGCTCCCAGGCATTTTAAACGCGTTTTTGATAATGCCGGACAAACGCGCAGAAGGTGTTTTAAATCCTCTGCATTTCCTGCATTTGTCCGTGTTAACAATGCCTACCTCGTACGCATGTGCAGCCAATAGATTATGACCTGTTAGCATACCTATGATAGTTCTGCAGTCCTTTTGCGGGAGCGTAAGTACGAATTGAGTCAGTTTTTTGTCTTTAGTTGCTGTTTTGCATGTGGTCAGATTAGTCCACATAGGTTCCACTCGCCTTTTCATGTAGTCGTCCATTTCATTGTATTTAGTGGTTTTGGTATGCCGTTCTCTTGTTAAAATGGTAGTCTAACAGCGCTTTTTACTATCTCATCTACTATTTCGTTCCCCATACTGCCTTTGTGACCAGGTACCCAGTAGATATGCAGCCTACTGTTTGCGGCTAGCCTTTCTATGGCCTCCCTGCTCCGTCGAACATTTTTGGACTTAATACAATATGCGTTTATTGCTTTTATTGCTGATTGACTGTCCACGTATATATTAATTGTTGAGTTCTTTCTTGATCTTGCGTAGGCTAGCTCCGCGGAGTAAATATATTAAATATTAGGGTAATTTAGGTTGACCTGGCTGGCTGAAAGCCATCACATAGACCTATTGGTTCTTACTGGTACCAGATGGAATTTGACCCTTATGTTTCCTTGTAGTAAGCTTCTTGTAATAACCCTGCGTCTTTGCGAATCTAAGCAAGCTCTGCAGCTCTAACCCCGAGAGACATTCTAACCTTTCATACAGCTCTTAAACATTTCATTGGGGTTCTAGCTAATGCAGGGCAAGAACATAGTACGAATCTGGCGTATTTATCTGCAGTCCGTGCACACATGATTTTCGCGGGTTTCCACTGCTAAATTGTTTCACCTCCTCTCCGTGTTTTCATGTCAGCAGCGATGTCATCATCTACAATTTCGTTTCCTGCAATGCCATTATGTAACCGTCTGTCTGCGGCTAGTCTCTCTATGGCTTCCCTGTTCCTAAGAATGTTTTTAGATGAAATTTCATATGAGTTTATTGCCTTTATTGCCGCTTGACTGTCAACATATATGCGAGGTCTGTTAGTAAAGTATCCGACTTTGTTTTTTATTTCTAACACCTGACAAATTTGAATTACGCGCGCTTGTATAAGCACACCTGTAACCTTCCTGCACATGTGTGAATTTTTTCCCACCCGTCCCTAGCGTCAGTTGCTGTCAAGCAGTGTGAACGTAACATGGTATTTAGTGCTCTCGTCGGTTTTTGAATACAAGCAAAATGACGGAACGATTGGAGCAGCGTTACTGCATCCAATTTTGCCAGAAACTGAGTGATAGCCAGGTGGAAACCATTCGAAAGACTCGGACGGCTTTCGGCGACGATGCTATGGGTATCATGTTGGAGTTGCTCGATGTTCTTGCTGGTGCTATTTCTGCAGCCTTTCCTCCCGCAAAGACTTCTGCTTGAAAAATACTACAATGGTCAGGGAGCTTAATTGGCCACCAGGACCTCCAGCTCTGCGGAATAAATCCCTGCACCTACTCCGTCCATCATTTTCGAGCTGTCAGTAAATATATTGTATTAAGAGTATTTGGGTTAGGATTCATTCCTTTTTTCCATCCCTCTTTTCTATTGTTGTTCGGAATCGCTTCACTCAATTGTATTTCGGAGTCATGTAATCCGTATTGGTCCGGTAACTCATACCTATTGAGCAATGCCCGAATACTAAATATCCACTTAAAAAGTTCTGAGCGTTTGATATCGATGATGAAATAAATATTTTCGTGCTTATCTTAACTTCCTACGCAATGATGTGCCATATGTGCTCACCTGCCTGCCGACTCTACGATTTCCATGATTTTATCAGCCTTTGTCCGAACTTGCCTCACTTCGACATCCATAATTACAGAACGAAATCGTTGGAGCCACTACTTTGCTGTTGCATTCCATAAGTAGCAAACCATTGTTTGGTACCTGCTCCGACTTTTCACTTTGGTCGTAGTGAGGCTGATAAAGATATAGAATTTTTTTCGCTTTCACCTTTAGTTTGGAACGATATAGCATACAACCAGCTTACCCAAATGCAAAATAGTCATTGAAATTTTCTTTAAGTGTAAATTCACCTTCAAATCGCCTTATAGTACGTGCGTTGGGCTATACAGTGAATTGAATTGTAGAAGGAAAAAATCCATTATTTTTACCTGTCACTGAAGGCTTTATTCAGCGAATGTAGAAAGATCTGACTTAGATCTCGTTCAAGTGGCTTTGAATGGATTTTTATGCAATGTTTAGCTCCTGGCAAGCGGTAAATGAGAAATGTAGCCAAACTTTAATAAACCCTTTGTATTGAATTCCAGAAACATGAAAAGTACGATCTAAGAATGTCTCAACGAAATTGAAAAAATTATGATAAATGCAAGATACGCATAGCAACGTGGAGCTTAAGTTTCCTCACAGGACGAAGCTTTGAAAAAGCCGAAGAGTTAAAAAGTCGCAAAATTGAATTCGCATGCGTCCAAGAAACTAAATGAAAAGGCAACTAGACTAAAATAATTGGCTTGCGCTATAAACTATTTAACAACGGGGTATCGTCAAGCCATAACAAAAAATGATTCTTCTTGTATGAAAACCGCTAAAATCTGATCGTTTGGAAAGTGGGAAGAGAGTCCCATGCAGACTCAAGTCAATTAAACTAGCGGCAGAAGAGGGCCCATATATAAACATAATTTCGGCTTACGCAAGTGGGTTGTGACACATTTACCAAACGAATTTTCTGGGAAGAGTTCGAAAACCTGCTATTCAGTATCGCCAGAGAGGAAGTAAAACTTCTCTGTTGCGATCTAAACAACCTTATTGGCGAAACAAGTGAGGCATACGAAACCATACACGGTGGCTTTAGTGTTGGGTCTAGAAACGCACATCGTATTGATACACTGGACTTCGCACATATACTTGACTTGGCCATAAACTGGCATTTCAGCAAGCCAAAATAACACTTGATCACTTACAAATCAACTAATGCCGCAACGCAAATTGTGACGGCGACTCTGTCAAATTTTTCAAAGACTGCAAAGTCACACCTGGCGAGGCGCTAACAACGCAACATAGATTGCTCGTTGCAGATTTTCGGGTGGCCTGGAAGAGGAACACTAATAAAACTAATTATTCACCAAAAATTAAATTGCCTTTACTCAATACAGTTAAGCGACGCGTACTGACAGAAGACCTTCTTAACTTCATTGCATCAACTGCATAGGACTGCACATCAGCAAATGCCATGTGAAATACGTTTCAGAACTACTGCTTAAAAGACTGAGCGTTCATAAAATCCAAAAGGCGGCATGGTGGTGGAACGAAGAAGTTCAACGTTAATGTAGACGCACGTCAAAGCTCAGCTTTAAGCACTTTTCTCTTTAATCTGCTGATGGACTTCCTTACGCGTAAATCCAAGGCATCCTCACTTGGACACCGCTGTATGCAGACGATGTAGCCCTTCTGGGACTCGACAAACCCATGTTCCGGTTACCGTGCTTGAATCGAATGGGCTGCGAGTAAGCAGAAGCAAAGCAAACACCAAAGGAAAGACCGAAGCAATCGAGTTTAATTTTGCCACAGTGAGTTGTGAGAGCCCAGCTCTTACAATAAATAACTTCCCCTTCAAAACCGTTGAAAGCTTTAATTACTTGGGCTCGCATGTCAGCCAAGATGACACCTTCGAACGATAATTTAATCACCGAATTGAATGTGGAGGACAAAGCCAAAGAGCAGCCTCCAGTGTACTGAGCGACAAGAAAGTTCCAGAAAAATTAAATGAGAAAATCTACAAAAGCATGATCAAGCTGGCATTGATATATGCATCCGAGTGTTGTTCGACGTAAACTGAAACTGCATGCGGCAGAAATGGGGATGCTAATGTGAACCAGCGGCGTCACACTGCAGGACAAGATTTAAAGCGCCTAGGAAAGCCGCCTACGCTGGTACGGTCACGTAATGAGAAGACCAGAGATTCACGCAGTGAGGCAGGCGTGGCAGATGGAGGTAGCGAAAAGAGGGACAGTTAAACCACCAAAAACCTAGAAAAACACCATTGAAAACGAAAAGCGATGCAGAAATGTCAGCGAAGAAGCGACTCAGGATCGCGTTAGCTGGAGATTTCGCACAACAAGAGTCGACCCGAAATAGGATAAAGCCAGGCTAAAGAAGAACCTCGAGTATTAAATGTAGAAAAACTAAAAGAGAAATACAAAAATATCCATTTTCATACAAAACTGAGGATCAAGAATAACTTTTTGTACCTTTGATGAAGATGAAATTGCATTTTTATTTCCTTTCGATATTTGTAAGTATAAGTATAAGAAGCGGAAGAAGAAATATATATTTGGTGAGCATTCTAATAAACATTATTCATATTTTCAACGACCTGGCTTACGTTTTCGCCTTTATTGATGGAAAAATGTGAAATATGGCTTTTTTTCTACCTGCTGGTATCCACATTTGACGCGCTATCAAACAAAAACTTTTTTAGTACGAAGTCTTATCGCTCTAACGCCATCTAGACTAACCCGATCGTATTCATATCGTACGAGATACAGATTTTAAAATTCATCTATTGGATAATTAATGAATTTATTTTTTTCTCATTTGCAATACAAAATCCCTGTGTCAGAAGTCAGCCACAGCAGTGAATACTGAAATTAAATGAAAGGCGGTTAAACTTACATAGTTTCTGCATTGGGTATGCAAGAGCATCAAATGAATTGGACCTGCGCGTGCGCAATCGCGAGATGTAATCGAAGCGCAAAGTGGTTATCGTTTAAGCCGATGCATCGCGAAAAGCGCAATCGAAGCGGGCGGGCGTTGACAGTACGGGTGGAAGAGTAATAAAAACGTAAAACCGCAGCAACATGTTGCAAAAATGCAACAACACCATGACACACACACTTATATATAAAAATTATGAAGAAGAAGAAACCCAAAAAGTGCCAAGTGCTGCCGCTAAATCATATAAATCAACAGCATTTTATTTAATTTTGTACGAAAATATATTTTTTTTATTATTATTATTGTTTTTTACTTCTTTTCCTTTTGATAGTAACATTAAAGGCAATCTTCGAAGAATATTCGTGAATTTGCAAAATAAAATTACATCGATTTACTGATATGAATCTGGCGCGCGCAATAATAATTCATTTTATGATGCGTTTTTGAATTGAAAATTGCCTATAAACGAGTCCGCAAGGCCGTCTGCAACAAGTGCACAACTACAAGCTACACTGCACCCCATGCACACACGAACACACACATACATATACTCGTATGTACACACTCTTGTTTACGAGTATTAATTTACAAAACGCCGAATAAATCGCTTAAACAAAATAACTTTACGGCCACAGACCACCGCTCACGGATTAACGCGCCAGATTATCGGCAGCAACAGCGAAAAAGCGAACATACACCGAGCAGAAAAAAGAGTTCAATGGAATGGCTTAACATAACTTGAAAATGGCAGCATGAGAAAGTCGGCTGAAAATCAAGGAGCATAAAGTGGCCGTATGGAGAACCTAAATGTATGCGCAGGCGCAACATTTAGCTACAGCTTCAAGCATACATATATTGATTGTTTGACCACAAAACAACCAACTGGTGAACTAAAAAATTTTTGCGGCACTTATTATAAAATATTGCAGTAGATGCGGCGCACGTTACTGTTGCCAACACAGGCAAATTCACAGCGAACAGTGGGGCAGAAGACGGGAAATTAGTCCAAAATAAATTAAATCAAATCTGAAAGAGAGGAGGAGAAATTAGTCTACGATAAATTAAAGCAACTCTAAAGCAGAAGACAAGAGATTCGTCAAAGCTAAATTAAAGCATCTCTGAAGAAGAGGACGAAAAATTAGTCTAAAATAAATTAAAGAAACCCTGAAATTTCTGCAGATAAGTATGATACATCAGCACACATAGGCCTGCAAATGGCTATTTTAGGACACCAAATGGATACAAGGTATCTCCTCTCTTTCAACCAGTCAAGTTAACTAAGCAGCTAGCATATCTTCAACTCTCTCTCTACTCTGTGTTCACTTAAAAGCATTGCATCGGAAAATCTGTATCTTCTCCTCTATAATGCAGAACTCTTCTTTGTCTAGAAAGACCATCGTGGGCTCCGTGGGTCATTCCTCATATCCCCCGATAACAATATGGCCCGTATGTAGTCTCATGACTACAGATATTTCTCTGCTACCGAGGGAGAAGAGCTCTTCCAATTTTCTCAGGGTTCACTTAAGGTACAAAAGTCTGCCCGTATATGCAAATGTTTTTACCTCGAGTGCGTTTCTTGGCGGAAGAATTTCCTAATATCTAATCTACAAAAAGCAAGCGGCATACTTAACGTCTTCCCATTCCCAGTTTGACAGTCGGTTCGATGTTACTAAACGTCTCGGATTTATATCTGGTCAATAACTATCAAACCTGCAACATGTCCAAAACACTTTAGGATTATTAATGCTGTGACAATGAACTTAACCTCTTCTCACGTTAGTGAAAGTGGTGGAGAATTACCCCTTCATACGAAACAGATGGCAGGAAGATCTGTAATTCACATACCATTCATACAATTTCTTTATCGATGGGTCCAAAATTGTGGAAGGAGTAGGAGCTGCTGTCCTTTGACCGCTATTCGATCTCCAAAAGTCTTTTTCAGACTCCTCAATCACTGTAGTATATATCAAGCTGAAATCTATGCGACAACAAAAGCAACTGAATTAGGACTGGAGTTAATACTCGGAAAAACATTTTCATTGATAGCCAAGTGGCTATTAAAGTAATTATGGATCCTTGGACTAACTTTGTGTGTCCAACAATGTAGATCCAGAATGGATGAACTCTACGGAAACGGGCAGGTCACTATTTACGGGATACCAGGACATAAAACAATAGAAGGAAGTGAGAGAGCCCATGAGCTCGCTGCAGCAAGCATTTGCTTGCCGAGATAGCACACGTCAGAAACATACCTATCATTGTCTTTTCTGTAAACAGATCTAAATGAGGAAGTAGCTCTGGAAACGCCGTCGATATGGCCACACTTAACCTCGTGCTAAAGTGTTAAAATACCAAATACCAAAACTGCAAACTTTATTTTATCACTGTCTAGGAAAGAGTGCAAAATATTGGTTGAAGTACTGGCGGGATAGTGGCTCACCCCACATCACGTAGCCAAAATGGGATTAATCCAGAGCGATGCGTGTAGCACATGCAACGAATCGAATGCTAGGGTTACTTTAGAACACCTACTTTGCCACTGCCCTGCTTTTTGTAGGACTCGATAAATGTTTTGAATGAAACATTTCTCGCACAAAATTTTTTGTTTCTTTTGCTTCGTGACTAGAGCGATAAATGCTCAAAGAGTTTTAGCCGATTTTAACAAGGCTCGCAGCCGTTGATCTTTCCAACCAGAAGGGTTTCCAGGAGGCTTTTCTCCTCCTCTGGTACCACCATCTAGTACTACAGCGAATACTTTCAGATCCAGAGCATTTTTATCCAATCGGACAAGATGACCTAGCCAGCAGAGCCGCTGAGTCAGTATTCTCTTCACCATGTCTATGTCGCCGTAAAGTTCATATAGCTCATTGTTCCATCGCCTACGATACTACATGTCTGCAACGTGCAAAGGTCTAAAATTCTTTCGCAGAATCTTTCTCTTAAAGAGTCCAAGTTTCTGTGACTTACGTTAAGACTGGCATGATAAGAACCTGATAGAGTGGTCGTTCTGTTCATCGAGAGAGGTCTTTACTACCCAACTGCCTACAAAGTGCAAAGTATCACTTCTTGGCAAGAGAGATTTTCCGTTGGATTTCAAAGCTGGCATTTTTATCGGTGTTAATGCTGGTTCCTAGATAGACTAAATCAAAATCATAATCGTCAGCAGTGGCTTAGGTGCCGATACGCGAGTGCCAACTGTTTTCTGTGACAGGAAGTATTGCACCTTGCCCTCGTTCAACACCAGAACGTCAAGCTGGCCATGACCTATGAATACAAGTTTACTGCAGTTGAGCTCTGGTATCGCACACATATGTATATACAACATATATTTTTTTGGCGTTCATTTGGTAAAAAAGCTGCAGTGTTTCGCACTGCAGGTTTGATTCAGATGAAAGAAAATTCTCGATCAACTTGGAGAAATATTTTTGTCTGAAGAATTTGAGCAAACACCTTCACATTCTTTACGCAACGGTTTTTAACATTTTGCCTTGAAGTTACAGTTTATCAAATTGTGTGCTAATTAGCGAAATAAAAGACTTTGATTGGTTTTTAATAATAATAATGCATCACAAGTTCCTCTTTCAGCATAAAATTTTCTAACCGCAGGCCCACTATGCACGCATTGAAATGTATGCACGCCAACATGCTGCACGTTCGTCCGCTTAACTCACGCAACATAATACGCTATCAACAATACGAGTACATGCAGAGCAATGGCAAAAGCTACTAATGTCATCTCGTAAAATTTTATGCTTTTGCATATCTAGAAAAAAAAAAAAAATCATGTAAATATTTTGTGAGGACATCCCGAGAATGTCCCGATGGTCATAGCTGCCGGTGTTGCAACATTTAGGCGTCTACTGTTTCCCATTCATGCACTTATTGTATGTATTGCAAATCATCACCAGCTGAATGTTTGGGCTTGTCTCATAAAAAACAAAAAAAAAGGTTATCAACATCACTCTGGTGTTAATTCATATGAAAAGTATGCTTACTTTAGTTTTATATTGCAATTTGCGCTCAATAAAAATTGTCCGTGAATGATGTACCTGTACGTTTTCCGCATGGGGAAAATGTGATACTGCTATTTAACGCTACATTAAATAATTTCTTAAGTTTAAGGAAATATAATAGTAATTTTGAGTCACTTGATGCTTCATTTTGATCGGAGCTATGAAACCAGTAAAGTAAATCCTGGTTTTGTTAACAGAGATTATCTTTATATCTCCGCAGCCTTCAAGCTAGAGTATGATCATCGTTTGAGCTGGCTTTGGAAATAGTTAACTCTCGAAAATCAGCACTCAAAATGCCCAAACTGATGTAGATCTACATTGAAAGTCGATATTTGGCATACCGCCTTCGTTAGCAACTAAAAGTTATAGAAGGTTGGAGTTACTGCATACCGCAGCCAAAGATATCCTTACCTTACACTTCTTTAAACTTCTTTGACTTGCCATCCTCGCCGCATACACATAAAATTATGTTCTTTTCAGCGCCTTTTGTTAATATTTTGAATAACAATTGCAGGAGATACAGACTCTATTACCTTGAAAAGTTGAAAAAATATTGTTCATGTGTTTCTCGAGAAGACATTTTTTATTTCAAAATAAGGAACGTGATTTGAGTACGTTACCACCTTAATTGATATGGGTGATGGGTCCTAAGTTAAAGTGTTAAAACATGGAGGAGCGTTTAGGCAAATGAGTTCAAAGCCTTTTGTGTTACCAAGGGAACTTTTCTTAATTATTGTATATTTTTAATTAATGAGACTAACCTCATACGGCGGCCGCCGTAGGCGAATGGGTTGGTGCGTGATTATCATTCGGAATTCACGGAGAGAATGTAGGTTCGAATCTCGGTGAAACACCAAAATTAAGAAAAACATTTTTCTAAAAGCGGTCGCCCCTCGGCAGGCAATGGCAAACCTCCGAGTGTATTTCTGCCGTAAAAAAGCTCCTCATAAAAATATCTGCCATTCGGAATGGGCTTGAAACTGTAGGTCCCTCCATTTGTAGAACAACATCAAGACGCACACCACAAATAGAAGGAGGAGCTCGGCCAAACACCCAATCAGTTTGTACGCGCCAATTATAAACATATTATATATAGTATATATATATATATATATGATAGGGAAAGCTCGTCACTCGGCATCACAATGGGCTATAAGCCTGAGTGTGTCCCACAGGACAACCGCTTCAACCTGACCTAACATATGATTCTACATCTATATTCTATAGTATCCGAAATGTGGACTTGTGGCAAATCACCGAGCAAGAACCAATCCAAAAGCAAATAAGAGAGACATGGAAAGCTTAAGCAGAATAGCACTGGAATGGAACCCACAAGAACACAGGCAATCCGATCGTTCACAAAATACCTGGAGGCGTTCTAATCTTCATGATATACATACAATTAGAAGCAGTTGACCAAACGTGGGATGTCGCAAAGAGAGCAGCAGTTAATAGAATATGATGTAAATGTTTTGTTGAAGCCCCATTTTCCAATTGGAAAAATAAAGGAATAAAAAAAAGAATTCTATATATATACATGGGTAATAAGATGCTACAAATAAATTCAGAAAATATTTACCCACAAAGTTACTTCAATATGTAGCGAACTTTTCCACACTCTATTCTGATTTCATTTCCATATTGATTTTTGACTCGCGCCTGTGAAAGGTTGACATCAGCTTTTATCACCTGTTGCCATTGTCACTTGTTCGACATGCAATTTTCTGCAATAGTAAGTCAACAATTACATATGTATTTATTTATAAATTCATACAAACATATATTACAAATATATTCCTAATTCCTATTCTGCCTGCGTTGCAATTTACATTATCATAGCGCCCGCGGTGAAAATAGTTGGGCCATCGATAGAACAAAGCAGGGCTAGGGGTATATGTGCATGTACATACTACATATGTGTGTGTCTTGGTATGAAGTACAGATATCTTTGCATATTAATTGGTGTAGGTTTGAATGTTAGTCGATATTTTGCCTTGGATATTTGAATTGCTTATCAGCACGGCAGAGCACTGAGCCAGGCTGAGTTATTTGAGTTGCGGAGGCGGCCGTCAAAAGAATGATCAACTTTGTTGAAGTCGCGAAATGCAAATGACGAATTGAGATAAGCGAGTGCATAGTTAATGCCGAGAAGCTTATAATGCGATTCTTGTTTTTTTTTCCTTTTTGCATTTTGATCGTTTTTTGTGTAATGCGGTTTTGCATCTTAGGCATGCAATACGTTCAGGGCTCGACCTCCATTGTAAGTACTAGGCATTAAAAAAGTGCTGCGACTCAGCAAGCTATGGTTTAACAACCGAATATACAGATGTGCAAGTAAAATTTAGGGACACTTTTAGAAGAAACGCCTTTCAGAGATAAATGTACTTACTTGTGCCAGTATATTTTATCATTTAAAAAATCTCTACTAGCGGTAATAAACTATATTAAAGCCTCTCAGAATTCGAACCCCGGCATCGTAGAGATATTGATGCATATACATCTCTTCGCTCATTTAAATTGCAGAAATTTCATTTGAAATTACATTCGAGTATATGAACGATGCATAAAACTTCATGTGCATTCGGCGCAGCAATAGATGTAACGTGATACGGGTGTCGCCGCAGAAATGAGATACGACACAGATTTTTACAAAGATTTGCATTTTTTATTACGTTTACATAATTTTATTTGAAAATGTTTACTTCCAATGGAATACGTTAGAATCACGTTGGCGCGGCAAGGTTTCCATGTAGGTATACTTCAAATATTAGCTTTGATCCATGACTTCTAAAAAAATTACATCGCTGTAAATTATCTAAAAATCGATGGAAGAAAATTAGTGATAAGTAATTTCACACAGATCGGCTACCTTTTCAAGCACTGCCCTGGCTACGACAGCTGGACATATGAGAGGCGATTAATTAGCTAGCGACCTGAGGTATTTAGCGATGACTTATAATATCAGTACTGATAACAGCAATTGGTAGACTCACTGTTAGAGTTGATCACTTTTTTATTTGGTTTACTAAAAGTTATTCCTCGAACAAGAAACAAGATCCGAATCCTGACACTGCTCGACACGCAGCGACGATTGGAACAAAATTAACTTCAAAGGGTCAGAGTGATTTGATCGAAATTTGCAACCGTATTGTGAACATTGATGAAACCTGGACTCCTCAGTATGAAGCAGAGTTCAAGCAAGTGCCGATGAAGTGGATAAAAAGGATTAAAAACCCACCAAAGAAACTCCAAGTGAAACAGTTGGAAAAACGAGGCAATTTTACTAAGTGATTACTTGCATAAGAAATGGCAATATATGATCAGTACTACATATAATAATTTACTGGGTTAGACATGTGAGGAGGTTGTACAAAATAAACCAGGTAAGACAATGCGTCCGCTCACATGTACAGCTAGGATTGCGGTACTCACGAGACTCACAGAATTTGAATCCGGGATATGGCTCTCAGTGGCTTTTTCCTTTTTTCAATCTTACAATAGAGCTCACCGTTACTCCGAGCTTTCAGGGATGAGATTGGTTGAGAAGAACCACGTTGATGGTAAATCTAAAAAGAAAAAAATGTCTGTGCGTTCTTCTTCTTCTTGATTGCCACTATAACCGCTTAAGCGATTTTGGCCGAGTTTAACAAAGCGCGCTAGTCATTTCTTTTTCTTGCTAACCGGCGCCAGTTAGACACACCAAATACTTCCAACTCAAAAGAGGTCTTCCTCTGCTAGCTCCAGTGTTTATACTTTGAGAACACTTTGAGACTCGGATCATTTTTATCCATTCGGTCGACTTGACCTTGCCAACGGAGATGCTAGGTTTTTATTCTCTGCACTAAGTATGTCTGTGGCGTCGTAAAACTCATGGAGCTCAAAATTCCATCGCTTACTCGCCATTCCCAAAAAAAATATTGTAGATATTATAGATCTTTAAATTTCGACTGGCGCTTAAGGCTGCAGCCATTTAACGCGGAACGGTGGAAGCTAGGGTCTAAACCTATATTATAAAGGCTGATCAATTTCCAGGTATCGGATTTTAAATTGAAATAAAATATCGAAAATACAAATTTATTTGGCAATCTTTATTATTTTTGTGTGGAACCATTCATGGCATTTACTTTCTAAAGATAATCCCTTTCAAATGTTGGCCGTAACTGTGCCGTATTCGGCCATCCGTAAACATCAATTTTGAAGGACTCACTCCAATGCCTAAATCAAATCTGGTTTATTCACAAAGCATTTAGATTTGACGTACCCCACAAATAAAAGTACAAATGTGTGATATCACAGGATCTTGGTGGCCAATCTATTGGCCCGAAACGAGAGATAAATTGCTCCCGGAAAAGACGACGCAGTAAATGCATTGTTTCACTGGCTGTATGGGAAGTGGCGCTGTCTTGTTGAAACCAAATATTATGGAGATCATGGGCTTCAATTTCCGGCATCAAAAGTCGTTTGTCATGGCGCGTTAGCGTTCATCATTCACTGTTACATTGACGTCAGCCTCATCTTTGAAGAAATATGGACCGATGATTTCTCCAGCCCATAGGGCGCACCAAACGATTGTTTTCAAAGGATGTAAAGGCTATTCTTGAATGGCTTGCGGTTGCCCTACAGCCCAAATATGACAATTATGCTTATTGACGTAGCCATTAAGCCGAAAATGGACCGCTGAGCAAAATTCAGGACACAAAATGCGGTTGAACACTTTTCACAGAGCGTCGATTTTCGTAATAAAATTGTACGATTTGCAAACGTTGTTGAGTCGTTGGTCTCACCATAATGAAATTTCAATGAATACTGAAAAAAAATGATTTTGTATTTAATTTGACAGTAGTCACGCGTGATCTATCAAAAGAATCCTATTGAAAAAAGTACTGCCAATCTGATCACCCTTTATTTTATATAAACTATATATAAATAATTGGCGCTTGTACCCTTTTTGGGTGTTTGGCCACTTCGGCCGAATGGATTAGAGCGTGCCTACCATTCGGAAGTGCGCAAGCTCGAGTCTCCGTGAATGGAACACCAAAATAATGGACACATTTTTTAATAGCGCTTGCCTCTCGGCAGACAATGGCAAGCCTCTGAGTGTATTTCTGCCATGCAAGAGCTCCTATTACTAGTTTCGCATAAAAAAGTGGTAGTTTAATGGGACAGATACCTGTAAACGGCCATATTTTCACTGATTTTCATTAAAATTATTTAAAATTTATTTTTTCAAAATTTGCATACAATTTATTTATACATTAAAATAATATATATATTTTTTTAATCATTTAAAATGGCAGATGTACACTCAAATCTTCCAGGAAGGTCGCTGCCGGGCTTCTCAATTGGCGGGCATTGTAGCATCGGCGTTAGTGACCTGAATAAAAAAAACCAAAAAGCTTTTTGTTTATTAATGTCATAATTTCTATATGAAGTAAAAAAAAATGAAAATAAAATTCGCGGAATAAAATGCTTCAAAAAAAAAAATGAGTTTTGGGGCGAATTTTCCTACTATGTTTGCTTCGAAAAAATTACTTTTTCGAAAAATTGTAAATTCACATAGAAAGTAATATCATAAAAAAGATGTGTGCAAAATGTCAGGGAGATCGGTCGATAACTTTTCGAGTTATCGTGTACGCCAATTCGAAAAATATAGTTTTGAGAAAAACGCGTCTAAAGTTTGAATACAACGTAACTATACCTCTCCCAGCGCTCGAAGGCGAAGAATAGAGACGTCACGGTTGACGATCTATAATAGAAGAAATACTTCAATTTACGTTTAACTTTTTTTTTTTGGCATATTCTTAAAGGACTATATTAACATTTTATGAAAAAAAAAAAAAAATCGAAATTTTACAGGTATCTGCCCCCCCTAGTGCATATTTGAATAACTCAGCTGGTACTCCGTCGGCTCCCGCAGCTTTCTTGTAATCTAACCGTGCGCTACTACTTCTGTTCCTACTAAGTGCTTGTGCTCAGGTATGGTTTTTTTCGCTTTCAAATCAAGAAAATTCAATTTTCTTTTCTCTCCACAAACAATTGACGAAATTATCGGCACACTAAAAGGTTTCAATATTTTTGTCTACTTAAACGAGAAAACAATACAAAAAGTAAGTAGAAAATTGTTCAACAATCGAGTAAAAGACATTTAACGGAAGCAAGAAACGCTAATGAAGATGGCCAGCCAACTCTGATGGATCTCCAATTTCAGCTGATTAATTGCTAAATTTCAAATGCTTTTGTTGGAGTTTTCTACATGCATACGCAGAATACCTCAAATTTTTTAATCACCCTCATATCGATATTATAAATTAATAATGCTTAAGCAACAATGGCTGTAGATATTTCAAACCATTTCAAACCATTTCAAAGCATTTCAAAAACACACGCAACTGGACAATCAACTCAATTTAGGCCATTTCTAATACAATATAATTCCGTGCCAAAGAATGTGTTTATTTTTAATTGCAGGAGTGTGAAAGACTAAACGACAAACTTTAAAATGTGTCAGTTTATATAAATCAAAATTTTCATAACAATAGCAACGGCAGCTATAAAGCAATAGTAGTTAGTAGCGTCAAGTAGCTAAATGTAATATGTGGTGATCACTTAAGGAGCAGCAGCAGCAGCAGCAGCAGCAGCAGCAGCAGCAACAACAATAATCCAATCAAGTTCAAACACTGACAGGCAGAAACTGTCATTGCCGCTGGCACGCGGCGAGAGGCGTTAAATTAGTGACAATTTATTAACACCAATTATAGCTGTTTGTACATAATTTGACATATACAATAGCTTTCAGCGCTTTTACAGACATACACACATACACACACACGCATACCCCCATACATCCATATGTGCCAACATTTAAGCAGAGGATCAATAACTTTTTATCAGATGTCAGCTGTGGTGTCAATGTGCGACTTTAACGGTTCTACATTTGAAACAAAAAGCGCCGTTAAAATATTCACCTATGCAGCACATACGTACATACTATTGTTGTATTTGCATATGTGTTGCACATCTTGAATATTTTCATACGTTTCCTATACTACATTTAAGCAGATAAATAATGAATTCAATTATTTAAGCGTGAACAATTAATCATTTTCGAAACAAAGGCACTGTTGAACAAACAAGCAGATTTTTTTTTCTAAGCGTCCATAAATTTTCGTCTACGTTTTATATTATTTAAATTTTATATGTATGTTTTCGTGTTGTTAAGCTGGTAGCAATGACTGCAGACTTCGTTATTATGATAAAAATTATCAGGCTAAGGGATTTAATGTGGTCAGAGTTGAATAGACTTGCGGCTAATTAATTAAGGGGTTAGGCCACTGTAAAAATACAAATTTCTTTTTGTTTTCTTGTTTTTATTTAATAGGTGCCCTAATACTTTAAAAAATTATATACCAAAGGATTAAGGTGAGAAGAAAATACCTGTGCTATTATATCATCCACCTGCGTCCAATGATTATACCACCAGAGTTTATTAAAAATTTTTTTAATTTATTTGTTTCTTATTTGATTTTAATAGGTTTTTTATAAAAATATATTTCATTCTTCTACCAAAAGCATATCAATTCATTTTTGAAACTTTGTAAGAATTGAAGAGAACATTCGCAAACTTGCATTAAATATTCACACTTTTGAGTCAAAATTAAAAAAAAATCGAAAAAATTGAAATTTCAGTTATTGTTGTTATTGTAACAGCATAAGCATTTGCCATACACCTACGAGGAACGTTGCTGGAATAACAGTTCTTGGCCGAATATAAATTAGGGTTGTTCCGGTAACTTAAAACCGATAGCCGTGGCTTGAAATTTCAGTAATTTTGGCCAATGAATTTTGATATAAAAAAGTGAAATTTGCAAGTGGCTTAAAAATCGCATTGATTTTGCGCATTTTTTTCTCCCGACGATACTACTAATTTTCTTCATATAAAAGAAAATTACGTGCAGCCACTAAAAATTTTCAAAAAATTGTTTTTTTGTTTTGCATTTTCTTAAAGTATAATATTTTAGAAATATTGTGTGAAAATTTGAAGTGAATCGGATAAATACTTTTCGAGTTATTAAACAATTAACAAAGGGCGCTCGAGCGCTCCGTTGCTACGTAGGCGACAGCAAATGGACATTTTGGAAGCTGCTATGACGGCCGAAAAATTATTATATGGCCGAGGAATAGATGACACATTGAAAGTAATTAAATAATTCGTATAATTCTATATAAAGCGATAGCAATCTTTTAAATGCGTTTTTCTCAAAACTATGTTTTTTGAACGATCATTTGGGCGATCACTGTAACTTTAAACCGCTTGGTAGATTTCAATAAAATTTATTCTGCTTTCGAAAAACTTAAAAAACTTGTGCCTGATCGAAGGATTCTTTTTTTCAAAAATTTCGATTTTTTTTAAACAATTAATTCTGGGTTTTTTTCTCGAAAATCTGAAAAATATTTCCTGAGGCGCTATATTGTTAATTTTGAAAAAAATAAAGTTTCGATGAGGCATAAGATTATCTATTAATAAAACAAATTTTTCTTGTTCGATTGATTTTAGATGAATCTACAAGGCCTTGTGATGATCAACGCAAGGGACTTCTGGAGAAACGAGCTCCACACAAACAGCGATAACTTTTACAATTACTATTTTTTTTTTGTTTTTGAAATTTTGCTAAAGTCAAGTCGAAACCTGATGTATTAATGCTATGTTTTTGTTTTTGTAAAATAAAGCAACTGACTAGCAAAAAAAAAAATTATTGAAAATCATAATTTTTTTGGGCCTCTGACTACGCCTAACCCCTTATATGATATTTGTTGCAGAGTGAACTACATTTTTATTAAAAATCAATGGAAATTAAAAAAGCAAAAGAAAAGCAGTCAAAATTGGTGAAAATGTTGTGTTAATATCGGGGTTTTTAGTGCTTCTTACGATTTTTCATTTCTTTATTCATACAATTTTCTATTAAATCAGGTTCGCAAACTGCTAACTTAAACTCTACGGAATTTATCCCTCAGGCCAACTATAAGCACAATTCACCGCCAAATACACACTCAGCTGATTTATAAAAAAACGTTGCAAACACTTAAAGCTCAATCAACGTTGTACATATATCTTTCCTTTTTTCAACTTTTATTTAATTTTAAGCTTTTTTTTTCTTGTAAGTTTATATGTATGTGCTTAATTACATCAGAATATTTACGTTTTCTTAACAATTCCCATATTTTATATCTTATTATTTTTACCATTTATTATGAAAAAAAACCGAAACTTGTTCATAAAATTCCATTTTATGGTTCCTACCCAGGCACGCCAGACGATTTCAAATAGTGTTGTACACACATTCATATGCCCATACATACATACCTACCTCTCTTCTCTTCTTTTCAACTCGAAACTATGTATGTCACACGTACTTTTTTAATAGCAGCAGCAAATTTCCTGTCGCTTTTGATTTTACTTTTAGAATACATTTTCAAATAATATTCAATTATCAGCGACGAATTGGGTCAAACGGAAAGCATTACAGGATGTCAAACAGGTGTTAAGCATTTTTAAAACCCAAAAGCTAATTAAAGGCAAATTATGTGAGGGCTTAATTTGTTGTTGTTGTTTTATTAGGGTTTGAATACTTAAGTTGTAAGTTTGGCGTCCAGATTATATTAATTAATTAATTTTTTCTTTACCACGCCCTCCTAAAATACAAGCACACGTGTGTAATATGGTTTTAGATATTTTTCATTTGCTGCCAAACATAGAAAAATAGAAGAATGCTTAAAGCAAAAGATGAAACAATCATCAGCTGACAGCGCTAAAGGCATTTATTAGTACGATTTATAGACCAGAGCCAACTTTGATTCTTCTTCTTAAAAGTGAGGCAAAGCATCATCAATTGTCTCAACTTCTAGGATATCTACGTCAATACCCATCGGCTACCAAATTCAGTAAGTCAAATCACTACTCTCTGATGACAAACTAAGTAGCTAAGGCATTATTAGCGAGTTAAGACAGGTTTTATGAAAAAATTTGAAGGAATTAAGCCGAGTGGTATTAACATTCCCCACCGTTTCCACGGCAGTCGGTTCTACGTTACCGAAACAACCCGGATTTATATCCGGCCAAGGACTGTCACTCCAGCAGCATTCCCCGTATGTAAGTATGGGGAATGTTTATGATGTTACAATAATAACAACAACAAGAGGTATGTCTAAAGTCAAAAAGCAACTTAAATTATGAAGCTAACAAAACCTAAGTTTCGGTAACAAATGATACAGTTAATGTCAATAACTATTACAAAGAAGAGAGTACGGATGGTTTTCTTAATTATTTCCTCTAAATGCTGGATAACGTTGGATATACTCTTGGAACCTGACCTCCGCATTCCGTGCCAGTCGCTGGAGTACTGATGTCGGAAAGCCTTTAACCTCGCGAAGAAATTTTTTTTGTAGTGCTAAAGTGGTCGCTGGGTGTGTTTCACAGACTTTATTTTTGAGGTACCCAAGAAAAAAGAAACCAGATCGGGCGACCTGGGTGGCCAGACTATGCTATATCTGTCTTAACAATTAAGAAATAAAAAATTCGCTAGTACCTCTCTCAGCTTCTTTTATGACATTTCAACAACAACCGCCTATTTCCATATTTATTAGAGTACCTTAACAAAAAACGTTCCAAGCAAATTTATTATATTTTAGGCCTACCTCCAAAATATTTCGAAAAAATATTAAAATATTCGTAAGCTGCACTTATTTGAAATTACCTCCAAAACTCGAATTTTATAAAAAAATGTTTTCTTTAATTTTTTCCCAAAAAATCACCTGAGATGATGGAGGAATCAAAATATGGTGAAGGGGAATTTAAAAAACGTACAACTTTATATCAGAAGTCTAAGACGAGAAAAAGTTGATTTGAAAACCAACAAAATTATTTACTAGAAAACGTTCAAACAATATTGTTTTTTTTTTATCATTCAGTTAAAATAAGCAACCAAATAAAAAAAAAACTTTTTTTAAATTTTAATTAAAGAAAAAAATTGTTTGAGTTAAAAAAATTTTTAATTATGTTTGGTTATGGTCTATACAACCCACTCACTTAATATAGATCTTATAGATCTGTTGCAATAGTACTTTGTGACCCAGGAACCTCATTTATTTTTATTTCGTGTACCAATTTTGTGGCACATCCCCATGCCGGACAGTTCCGCAAGAGAATTGAAAAAGTATCTTCTTAGAAAACCTGATTTTAAAAAAGGCTGCAAAATTGCAAATGAAGTGCGCCACTGTTTCTTCCTCTTCCTCATCTCTACAACTTTTACAATATTCTTGCGAGAAAACTCCTAATCTTAAGGAATGCCTGCCAAACAGCCAATGATGGAGGGTTAAACCACCTTTTGCTTATATATTTGCGGCCACAGTAGTCTAGCTGTTAAGCATGTACCTAAAATTTTTGAATTAAGAAAATGAAAAACAAAATGTATTGAAAACACCAAGTGTTTACGTGAACCTTTTTTAAAAATTATCGATAGTAATTTTTTTTTTTTGGGTTTTTTTTTGTTTTTTGTCGGTACAACTAGCAAGTACAGCACTCAGACACAATTAAGTCCATTGTACATTCCCTTTTAGTTTTCTTTAAATCTACCCGACCTCCGAAAAAATCTGAGTAGATCTTGTGGTGGCAAGGACCCAAGATGGTCGCGTCTTAACACATCAGATCTCAAACCTGATTCGAGCGAAGACGGAGCAGACGCACTGGAAGTGGTCCGCCGTCTCATCCTCCTCTTCCCAAGCTGGATAGAGTACACTGTCTGAGATGCCCACCCTTTCCATGTGCTTTGCCCACAGAAAGTGGCTCATCATCAGTCCAACCAGCTGTCTGGAGGAGGAGCGGGAGGATTTGCGACAATCGTTCGAACATGATAGGTAACATCAGTTTAGTCCATCTGGAGCCTTTCTGAGCCTGCCATGCTCGCTTGTGGGTTGTAGTAACCCATTTGCTTACAGTGGCTTTGATGGCTGCAGAAGGGAGTGGCAGAACAGGCTGCGGGCCAAAGAAGTTGGCCTCAGAGCCCATCCTAGCTAAGGAGTCAGAGGTCTCATTACCCACGATACTCACGTGTCCCGGGACCCATGTTAGCATCAGGATATTATGTCGTCTGACATAGCGTGGGGCTCCTCTCTATCTGTTTTCCACAACAGACAATTAGTCGTTTTATATAAAGAATTAGGATCAAATTTTAAACATTTAGACGCACTGAGGTAGTGATAAAAAATATAAAAATAAAATTGGCTCCCATTCTCAGAGCGTTCGAGTTTGTATCTGTCATCACGAAATTAACCACAGAATGTAAAGTCTATTAAGTCGGTAGAAAACACCCTGTAAACATATAAATACATAAACGGCGCGTCTTCTCACATATGTGTTGCGTGTGTGAGTACTATTCTACAAAACGCAAGAACCTACAGTTTTAAGACACCTCTAAGTGGGCACTGATTTTTATGAGAAACTTTTTCACGACAGAAACTCACCCGCAACGGTTTGCCACTTACTGCCACGTGGCGACCGCTATAAGAAAACATATTTTTTTAACAATAGGTGTTTCATGCCCCCAGTGGTTTTCCAACACGGCACCTACCGAATAATAATCACGCTCAAATCCTTTGGGCTGCAACGGCCGCATAGATTTACATAGATGAAATTAAGATGATAGACACTTTTGGCATTGGAAAGAGGTGCGTAGGTCTCAACCAGCACAGCCTATGTATGTGTGTACGAGTGTACGTGTTCATGCGGCCATAATCAGATAAATTAATGTTGAAATTAAATAAATTATTAAATTTGCATTTTATGGATACGTATTTAATCGTTCTGCCACTCTTAGCTTCAAGTATTCCAATTACAAAATATGAGTAAGTATTTTTTTGACGCCGCCACTTTGCACTTGGCATTGGGCAACAACTGGCGACCCGAGACCAACAGCGATTATGCCGAAACAACAACAACAACAACATTTTACAACATGTCGCCAACAATGACACGACCGGTAAGCAGTCTACCCAAGTGCGGCCGTCAACACAGCCAAGTGTGGCTCTGACTTTGACTGTGGCAGAGACTCCGTGGCAATGCGGCAGATTAAGATTCAGTGGCGGAAAATTGAAATATGGGACGATTTGCGCATATGTAATGAGCTGTGGTAAAAAAAAAAACAAAAAACAACAAAAACACACTAGCAAACAACAAGGCTGATGCGTGACACAATTTTCAAAACATCAACAGAAATGCGAAAAAGGAAAAAATTATGTAAAAACATGAAAAAAAATAAAATTTAACAACAAAATTGTTGACTGGCGACAACATAACCGCTACCGAAAGGGAAGCCTCCAGTGGCAGTTGTCACACATTTTGAGCGCGTTCAAACCGGAAGTGCAATAAAACGAAATGTCAAAAGAGTAAAAATCAAATAAAATAGTAATAAAAAAATAAAAGCGACAAATTTAAATAAAAAGGTAAAAATAGCAGCGCAACAATAAAGCGCTGCTTTAACAAAGAGTGTGGCAAGCCAAAAGTGGGCAAGACAACAAACAACTACAAAAAACAAAAAAAAAACATTGTGTAGCCCGACAGGGGGAAGGAGATGTGTAGGCAACTCGCTGGGAACTTGCCGACTTCCGACCGTGATTTCATGTGTAGATTCTTTAGCGATTCGACACAACCCGGGTACACTCCATTACCCGTTGTGCTCTGTGTGCTTTATTGTACGTTTTAAGAACTTTGTGGCTAAAAATAAGTGAAACTAAAAAAAGTGATTACAAAAAGTAAGTTATGAGTATTTCGTCATAAATGAGAACACAAGCGCGCACATAGTGGGCATATTGAATAATCTTAGAACTTTTTCGCCGCCCAAAAAGGGTATGTAACCTCATTGGCTGGCTGGCTGATTGGTCAGCTGACAGCTCAGTTTGACTTGTAAACCTTCTTTTGTCTTCATTCGTCTATTCGCTCGTACGTTTGATGAGTTTTGAATAATTATTCATATCTTTACTTTTGCTTGTCATTTTTTGTGGTCATTTGGCTCGTGGCATTGCTGGCTAAACAGGTGACAGCGGCGTATAATTTTAAGTATACAGCCAATGAAACTAATAATGACAACTAAATTTTTTAGAAATTAACAAAGAGAAAAAACAAAGCAAATAACAAGCAGACGACCACTCTAACGCATTTGCCGTTTTTTCTACTTCGATTGTTAACACCAAAACCGTTAATGCGGGGTAATTAGTTAATGAATGGATTCTTCAGAATATTCAACTTAGTAATGAATGAATTTGGCAGATTACTAATTACAAGAATTATACTAAAACAGAAGAAAATAGTAAAGGGAAAATAGCTACAAAAGCAGCACTAAAATATAAAGTTCCCGCTGACCTGAAGAACTGAAAAAATTACGTCTTAAATGACAACTTTATCGAAATTTAACTATAGGCAATGAAGGGAATTTTGTTGTAATAAAAAAAATTAATATATTAAAAATTATTTGTAGATGGCCATCCAGCTGCAAAGCGAAATTCGGCTTTTTACAGATTAAAACTATAATAGCTTACGACGCTATGCTCCAATCGAAGTTCAAGGCAAAACAAATACAGTAGATTCTGTTTTTATGCGGTTTATTTTTATGCGGTTTTGAAAGAGTGCGGTTTTTTAAAAAATTAAAAAATGCATGTACATATGTATAAACAAGATTCTAAGCCAGCTAAGCAAAAACTCATCACAGATTATATCAAAAATGCTAACCCTACAAGTATGGAACCGCCTGCATACCCATCCATATCAGACGTGTACATTTCCTCAAGTGACGAAAGTGATTTTACGCCAAATCCTAAACGAATGCGCAACACGCGGGTATTGTCTGATTCTATTTCTGACGACGTAAATTTATTTTTCGATTCTGACGTTTTTTTAAATAAAGATGTAATTTTCAAAAATACAATTTTTTGTTTATGCGATTTTATTTAATTATTTCAGATTCATGCGGTCTATGGAACGTATCTATAGTTATAATATGGGACTAGTGCCCTTTTTTATGCGATTTTATTACATTATTTCAGATTTATGCGGTTCTTAGCACTTTTTAAACGTATCTATAGTTTTACTATAGAACTGGTAGCTTTTTTATGCTGTTTTTTTTATGCTGTTTCTTGCGGAACGTGTAGACCGCATAAAAACAGAATCTACTGTAATAGTAAATGTGCATGATTAATTGGTCCATACATCCTAGGTTGGGGTTTGGTCAAGCTTCTCATTCAATTTGTTTCTGATAATTATAACCATATTAATTTCCGCCAATTTCGAAATAAAGCAAAAAAATTATAAGAACTTTTTACTTCATGTAATATTACTTATATATAATTTTTTTTTTGTCTTCAAAAAGGGGATGGAAGGAACAGTATCTTAAACGAGTATCAAGCAGGCTCCAGAAAGAATTACTCCACGCCGACAATATGTTCAATTTAGCCGCTATTGTCCATTTAAAACTCGAAGAAAAGAAGAAAGTTTACGCGTAATTCGACAGACTTTAAAGCGGCATTTGATAGAGTATCAAGAGACACGCCTTGATATATAAACTGCACCATATTGGTCTTGCAACGAAACTAGTGAAGTCCATAGAGAATATATACAGCGATACAAAGACAGTTGCATGGAATGGCTCAGAAATTTCAGATACATTCAAAACAAACTCGGACGTCAAACAGGAATTCTTATTGTCACCAAAACTATTTGCTCTTTACATAAACAACTTACATGAAAGCTTAGAAGGAGGATTAGACAGAGAAGGGAAAAATATTAGACTTCAAATGTATGCGGATGATATCATTGTGTTAGCGCATCGCACAGGCGAACTACAGGTGATGATTAATAACCTTGAAAGCTACTGCAACCTGTGGAATCTGGAAGTAAACCGCTTAAAGTCTCAAATAACGGTGTTCAGAAAAGGAGGGAAACTTAGTAAAGAGAAGAGAAATGGTATTATAGTAAGGAATAAGTACAGACTGTGTCTCGATATAATATACTTACTGAAGAGTGAAAATAACACCTCAGATGAATTTTAAAAAACATGTTAAAAACAGAATAGCTGCAGCAAAAATGGTATTAATGCTTCGTGGACTTCTCTTTTAAAAAGGAAAGATATTTCAATTGAAGCTAAATGAAACTTTTTCTTGCAGTTGGTCGTTCAATCCAATCGTATGCAGCACAGGTGTGGGGTTTCGGGTGGTTTGAAGAAGTTGATATATTGCAAAAGTATTTTGTAAAGCGAATTCTGAAGCTACCGTCACATACATATGCCTACATACATACTTTTTTTTTGGAAATCGACATGCAACAAAATCATTTGTTCACTTATCTTAAGTATATGCACAGAATTTTGTTTACATATATACTAAGAAAATCGGCTGCCACATTATCTGTCCAAAATTGTTATAAAGAAAGAAGCCTTCTGGATTAGAGATCTAAAGAACTTGTTTAGTAAAAACGAGGCGCATGATCGCACACCCATGCAGCAACGAGTCAGACTTGAGAGAGCGAAGCAGTTGCTTTACTTGGCCGAAAGCGGTAAATTTCCAAAATAGTGTTTTCTGACACAATTTTTCAAATTGAGTAATTCGTAAACTCCCAAAACGATAGTGTTTATTTGACCGACCGTTCATACGAGAATTTGAGTAATCGATTGGCCACCAGGAGGCAGCAGCTGCCACAGGTAATGGTTTGAGCCGCTGTAACCGCCAATGGATGCTCTCCAATCGTTTTCATTGAGCCTGGCGCCAAGGTAAATGCGAAATATTATCGGGAAAGTATTCTGGAGGTTGCTTTGAAGCCGAGGGCAGACAAAGATTTCGGTGGCAGACCATTGGCGGTTCAACAAGACTCGGCACCGTCTCACAAGGCTTGAGTGAACCAAGAATGGCTAAAAAACAACATTCCGAACTTCATAACGTCCACACAATGGCTCCAGATGCGAATCCGATGGATTATTCTCTTTGGGCCATTTTGGAGAGCGAGGTCCGAACTAAAAGAGTTACCAGTCGGAAGGCGCTGAAAAAAGCCATTCTCCGCGATTGGGTCAAAAAACCTACAAGTCACATTCGGGCAGCAACCGATTCGTTTCTGGACCGTTTTAAGGTCATAGTCAAGGTAAAAGGTGGTTATAGCGAGCAAAAGGAAATAAATTTTTAATTAGCTGAAAGCCTCCGTTGCTAGCGCTGCGTTATCTTTTTGTTTATTTAGCAATTGTATTGTTATTTAAGCTTTTAAAAAAAAAAAAAAAAAATTTAATCTTGTATTATTTTCACACATTTTTACTTTGAATTGAATAAAAGTAATTTTCCAAACAAAATGTATGGCCTTTTTATGGTAATTGGTTACACTTCGAGGGCTGGACTCTGTACAATTAATAAAAACATTAGATAATTTAAGATTCCTGCCTCACAAAATGCCACTTTTAGATATCGTCCAAAGTCTGTTGTTCACGTAAATATCGTTCACACCTTCGGTGGCCTAATTTTTATAACAAGTAAACCTTCATCGCTAAAAAGTCATCGCGTAGCCATCCAATTTTTTGTTTGTTTTTTTTTTCATTAATAAAGCAATTCCAATGCAAGTCAATATAAGTTCCAAAATAAGCGCCGCGGCAAGTTCATTGCTCCCCCTTCAAAGCCTTAACTGAATGGGCAATATTCGTTTTTAATTTTTAGCCATTTATTGCGAATGATAGGCAAACGTTTGAACAACAGACTGGCGGAAATAAAAAATAAACAATTAATGATCAATGAATGAGACATAAATTGAATAGAAATTCAGAAAGCTGCATACGCAATGTTGCACTGAAGCAGTCACAACTTTTTGCCAATGCATTCACAGTTTATATTTACTTCAGAAATGTTTATCTCTGAATGCGCATGCAACATAAACTTGCAACAAAATGTCGCGTGCCACTGTCGCAGCAGCCCAAACACCGGATGCTATTATGCAATGTAGAATCAACAACTGCTGACCACCGGTGGTCAACAGCAACAACAACGATTGCTTGTGTTAACAGCTGATGTTTGCCAAGCGATAAAGTCGTTTTGTTTATGCCAAATCGTTCAAACATCAACAACAATAATAAAAAATCGTCTTAGCTGGAGAGCTTGTTGCAGGCCATAAAGGCATGGCCTCGAGGTAAGTCAAGTTGCTTACACATACATGCACATATGTAACCAACAGATAGTAAGGGGTTTATGCATTAGAAGGCAGCAGCAATAGTTCCAAATCGACAGCAGCTGCTTTCCTTACAATGCAATAAATTGCTGATTGACAAATTGTCCGTACAAATTGTTGCCGAAGATCATAGAAAAAATGTACTAAGAGTATTTGCAAGCGTCCAAAAGCGTTTTCGTGAACGTGGCAACCCGCCTTTGGCAGAAAACATGTACGACCATGAAATAATAAATTTTTACATAGAGCTTAAAAGGGGAAAAAATCAAGCGATCGTATCGCATAAAAATGTGGAAAATTTATCGATTGGTTTTTCGTGATTAATGAATTAGTTTGTTATGGGCAGCTCAGCCACGGATTGTGAGAATGCACAGGTGAAGGTATTTATGTATGTAGCTAGACAAACAATTAGTTATTTGTGATGCCAATGGAAAGAATATACTGAGAATTATGCCCCTTAAGCCCAGTTGGCAGGCTATGCGAATTCAAGGAGGCGACCCCTCATAAGTAACAGAGGTAATAGAAAATAATCTTTTGATTTGTTGAATAGCTGCGAAGAGTTTATATAACCAAATATTTGTATGCATATCGCTCATTTGCTGCAAGACTATATATATATTCTGTAAGACTAGTATAACCTAAATATCAAAGATGTCGAGTAAAATGCCTTCAGAGTTTTCAATTTGCTAAAGAAGAGCTGTTGGTAATTTCCACATATTTGTATAAGTTTTTTAATTCTTATAATTTTTATTTTTACTTTTTTAATTTTTTTTTTATTTTTTATTTTTTTTTTAATTTTCTTTTTTTTTTGAATTTAACATGAGTCAAAGGTCATAATCGCCAGTGCTTATCTTTAGTGAATTAATTATTCATAATTTGTTTGCATGTAAATAAATAAAAAAAAATTGTTTTCATGCCCTTCCTGCAGTAAATGAGCGATATGAAGAACGAATAGTTTCTAATCTTATTCGTTTTAGTATGCCACACAGCGCTACGATATTTATTTAGTTTAAACGTTTTCAAAATTCAACGAACTGATAAGAATTTCCATAAAATGTTAAATGAAAAAACATCTAAACTTACTTCAGTTTGTGTAAGGTTGAAGATATTTGCTGACTTTTAGAGGGGCAGCCGAGCACCCACGTCGCTGTTGGCAGTTATGATTTCGAGATTGTAACCGACTTCGTTTATCTAGGAACCAGATCAATAAAAATAACAGTCTTGAAATTTATCGGAGAATCTCTTTTGCCAACAAGTGCTACTTTGGACTAAGTAGGCAATTGAGTAGAAAAATGCTCCCTCGACACACAAAACTAAAATTTTATAAGGCTCCTGTCGCTCCTAACATAAGGCGCAAAAGCTTGCACGATGACAGCATCCGATGAGGTGTCCCTTTGGCTACTTGATAGAAAGATTCTGGAGGTTTTTGGACCTTTGCACCTAGGCGACAACGAGTATTGCAGGCGGTGGCTTTACGGTGGCACAGTGCAGCTAATAAAGATCCAGCGGCTACGTTGGCTGGGTCATATCGTCCGAATGGATACAAATGCTCCGGCTTCTTCTTAATTGGCGCGATAACCGCTTACGCGATTTTGGCCGAGCTTAAGAAAGCTCCCCAGTCGTTTCTTTCTCGCGCCACCTGATCTTTCCAACACAGAGGAGGCCTTCCTCTTCCTCTACTACCACCAGCTGGTACTGCATCAAATACTTTCAGAGCCGGAGCCGCTGAATCTTTATTCGCTGCGCTATGTCTATGTCGTCGTAAAGCCCATACAGCTCATCGTTTCATCGCCTGCGATATTCGCCGTTGCCAACATGCAAGGGACCAAAAATCTTCCGCAGCATCTTTCTCTCAAACACTCCAAGCGTCGCTTCATCGGATGTTGTCATCGTCCATGCTTCTGCGCCATACGTTAGGACGGGCATGATGAGAGACTTATAAAATGTTAGTTTTGTTCGTCAAGAGATGACTTTACTACTCAATTGCCCACTTAGTCCTAAGTAGCACTTGTTGGCAAGAGAGAGATTCTACGTTGGATTTCAAGGCTGACATTGTTATCGGTGTTAATGCTGGTTCCTAAGTATACGAAGTCCTTTACAACCTCGAAATCATAACTGTCAACAGTGACGTGGGTGCCGAAACGCAAGTGCGCCAACTGTTTGTTTGATGACAGGAGGTACTTCGTTTTGTCCTCGTTCACCACCAGACCCTTTCGCTTTGCCTCTTTATCCAGTTTGGAGAAGGCAGAACTAACAGCGCGGCTGTTAAGACCGATGATGTCAATATCATCAGCATACGCTAACAATTGTACGTTCTTATAAAAAAACTGTGCCTGAGCGATTAAGTTCTGCGGCTCGTACGATGATCTCCAACATCTGGTTAAATAAGTCACACGACAGCGAATCACCCTGTCTGAAACCTCGTTTGGTATCAAACGGCTCGGAGTGGTCCTTCCCAATTCCGACGGCGCTGCTGGTGTTGAGCAACGTCGTCTTGCAAACCCGTATTAGTTTTGTGGGGATACCAAATTCAGACATCGCGGCATACCGGAAACTGCTTTTCGTGCTGTCGAATGCAGCTTTGAAATCGACGAAAAGATGGTGTGTGTCGATTCTCCTTTCATGGGTCTTTTCCAAGATTTGGCGTGTTGTGAACATTCGGTCAATGGCAGACTTTCCAGGTCTGAAGCCACACTGATACGGTCCAATCAGTTGGTTGACGGTGGGGTTCAGCCTTTCACACAAGACGCTCGTTAGAACCTTATAGGCGATATTTAGAAGACTAATCCCGCGGTAATTGGCACAAATTGCAGGATCACACTTCTTATGGATTGGGCAGAGCACACTTAAATTCCAATCAGCAGGCATGCTTTCATCCGATCATATTTTGCATAAAAGCTGATGCATGCCCCTACCAGCTCCTCGCCGCCATGTTCGAATAGCTCAGCCTTCAGTCCATCGGCGCCCGCGGCTTTGTTGTTCTTTAGGTGCGTTATCGCTATTCGTACCTCGTCATAGTCGGGTAGCGGAAGGACAATACCGTCGTCAACGATTGGGGTTTCGTGATCTTCACATTCTCTGTGACATGCGCACCTATCACTGTTTAGCAGGTTCGAGAAGTGTTCCCTCCATAATTTCAGATTGATCTGGGTGTCAGTCACCATATCGCCATCTTTATACTTACAGAAAAACGCCCCGGTCTTAAAACCTTCTATAAGCGTTGTGTTATCAGACCTAAATGTGTCGGAAGACAGCCACTCAGCCTCGCCTGGCCTACTGCATTAATGGGCTTCATTGCTCCACTACTGTTGGCCTAAGCGATAAAGACCGACCAGGTCCACAGCCTAAAAGTAAAAATAATTAAATCTTACATATGATATATTTTATTTTATTTATTTATTTACAGTCTTATAAGGCTTATAACACATTCAGGAAACTAAAAGTTTCGTACTTTTTGGTATAATTTGATACATTTCTACTTCCTTAGATGGAAATTAAATTGCCGATGAGCTTAGCAGGAAAATAATTGTAAATTGTTTCTGAGACCTCCTAATCGGCATTCCCCTGACTGTTGTTAAATGGAAATTGCACAACTTATTTCTCAAAAAATCGTAGAAAAGATGGAGCTCCATTTCTTGGTGTGCTATTTCGAAAGCGCTTTGGCTCCATTACAATGGATGGAGGACTCAGAAAGTGCTGTGAGCTCCACGCCGTTCAATTTCCAAACACGTAGCCTTGTTCATCGGTCACTGAACGATCGGCACACACGCAGAAAAGCTAGGTTTACCATTTAACCCCCATTACAGAGGCTGTGGGGATCTTTGACAGAAGGAGAATGTTGACCACTATCTCTCTAAAACTCCGGATTTAGCAGCTAGACGATTAAGGTCACGGGGTGCTTCTTACTTCGACAGCCAGCGGCAGTGCGCCCACCTAAATCCCATCTTTTTTTCTATTACATCAATAGCTCGGAGCTCAAGAAAAAAATAGGCTCAACCTTATAACTCCTCAGGACTCTACTAGTGCTACCCAACCGACTATATACGAAAAGAGAGCACCGAAAGAAAATTACTCGTGTACAAAAAGTGAACCCGAACAGCATATCAAGCCAAGTGGCAAAGATAAAATTAAGTGGCAGTAGTGGCAGCCAAAGTTATATGGTTAAGTGCACTTTTTTTTTTGTTTTGCTTAAGCCAACTACTAACGAACTTGCACATGCGCATACGACTCACATATACATACATATGTTTACAGTAAGTATACAGGCAAGTCGACATATTCACGGCAATGCCAACCAACGGTTGCAACCAGCGGAATTTTCAAAGTCAACGTCAACTGGCAAAGACTTGATGAACGAGTGCTGCCACAATTGCTGCACCAACTCACCGCACAACTCAAAGGCACATGCTACAATGTGTCTGCCTGGATGAGTATGTGTAGCGTGTGTGAGGGTAGTAGCAGCCACGCTGTGCGCACAAATTGCATGTGGGTGTAAAATTATAGCTTGCAGCAACTAGCAACTGCCACCACTCAAATAAGCAAAGCAGACAGACAAGTTGCACTAAGGTAATATGTATGCAGTGCACTGACAGCAGTAAGGCGATACAACACAAAATCAAAGCACAAAATTTAAAGTGTGCAACACGTAGAATAAAATTATCACCAGTGGTAGTGGCAGCAATGCAGCAGCGGCAGTGGCACTGGCAGTGGCAATGGCAATGAGGCTGCAATACAAGCACTGCCACTGATAGCTCTAATGGTGCTGCCGATTGCGTTGGCAGTCTGGCAGACAGGCGTACGTGCATGTGGAGGTGCAAAGCGGTACCACTGCCAGCTATTAAATTCTAATCACTGTGATTTACCTGCAGGATAGCAGTTTTAACTTTTCGATTTCCCACTGCGCTTTTAAATATTTTCAAGTTGCAGTTTTTCGCTTCAAATTTTACTATTTTTTATTTCTGTTTTGTTTTTATAGCTTAATTTTAATGTGCAACATTTTTATTATAACCACCTCCACTACAAGAAAAAAAAACTAAAAACAGAAACCCAGCTGGAACGGTGGGCGATTTAAGCTTTTTGCATTTTGTCGTTCAACTACCGATTGCCAGTAACCTCTACCGCGATGCCAATCGATTCGCAATTGCAAAGCATTGCTGCAAAGTGGGTGTGTCCAGTGCAAACGCCCAACACCTACTGTTTATTGCCATGGGCTGCGGATTGCCGCTTTTAGCAGTTAGTTGTTGGCTGCTGGTTTGTGACTTTCTGCTGTGAGATTATCTGTAACTGCTTGTTTACGAGAGTTAATTACATGCACGGCCACAAGTTGCTGAGGCCATAATGCCTATGTATTGCATGGAACTGAATAAATATACATTTATTATGTGTGTTAATTAATAAGCAAGGTTTGTGGAATCTCTATTATAATTCTAATAAATGTGCAATAAATATAGCGTCGCTGCTAATCAGGTGCCATAACATTTATGTGGCATCGCCAAACAGGTGTTTGAGGATACTTAACCGATGACGGAAATTGTGACCCACCATAGCGACGTTGTGCCTCATAGGTAAAGAATGTTTCCAGATACTTCAAAGCATAAACTTACCCCAGTTGTGTGGAAAATCTACGCTAATATAATTTCTTGTATTTACAAAGTAAAATAAAAATTTGAAAATATGTTGGTTGATATGCAACTACATTAAATTAAATTAAATACAATACAATAAATATAATAGTAAATACGCTGATAAAAATCTCTGTTACAAAATTATATTAGGTGCGCAGCTAAGTTCTCGCTGTTTTTTGATGAAGATACAACTTTATTCTGAAAAAATGGTTACAAGTGAATCATTGAAAGTATTGCCCATCGCTGGCTACTACTCTTTCCCATCCTTTTGGTAGGCCATTGGGGTAAAATTGTTCATATTTTGAGGCTGTCCACGTATCAATCCATTTTTTGATGTCTTCATATGAATGGAACAGCTGGTCACCTAGACAATGTGCCATCGATCGGAACAGGTGATAATTGGACGGCGCAATATTTGGAGAATATGGCGGGTGGGGTAGGATTTCCCATTTCAGTGTTTCCAGGTAGGTTTTAACGGGTTTGGCAACGTGAGGCCGAGCGTTGTCGTGCTGTAGAATCACTTGTTCATGCCTCTCCGCGTATTGCGCCCGCTTCTCGCGCAGTGCTCGGCTCAATCGCATCAATTGAAGTCGATACCGATCCCCAGTGATGGTTTCGCTTGGTTTTAACAGTTCATACTAAATCCAATTAACCAACTTTGTCCCACCAAATACATAGCATAACCTTCGCAGCGTGAGTATTCGGCCGAGGCGACGACGTAAAAGCATGACCAGGCAGTCCCCATGACTTCCTCTTCTTTAAAGTGCTGTAATTAATCCATTTTTCATCACCCGTCACGATGTGATAAAGAAAACCCTTCCTTTTTTGCTGCTGGAGCAGTTGTGCACAGGCGAAAAAACGACCTTCAACATCCCTTGGTTTTATTTCATAAGGCACCCAAGTCTCCTGTTTCTGAGTCATTCCCAAAGCATGCAGTCGCTTGGAAATGAATTGGCGGGTAACTCCTAGTACTGAAGCAAGCTATTCTTGCGTTTGACACGGATCCTCATTGAGTAATGCCTCCAATTCAGCGTCCTCGAGGGTTTTTGGCCTTCCTTCAGGCGGACGGTCGTCAACATTAAAATCACCCCATAGGTTGAACCAACTGTTGATTTCGATGGATGTAATTGCTGTTGTTGAATGGCTTCGCTTATTGACGTAACCATTAACCCAAAAATGGGCTCATCGCTGTACACCATAAGTTGGCCTGAGCTCACGATTAACACTTTTCACAGAGCATCGATTTTCGTAATATAAATGTACGATTTGCAAACGTTGTTGAGGTCTGTCCATGATTAAATGTCAATGAATACTGAAAAAAATTATGTATCTAGTTTCACAGTAGTCACGCGTGATCTATCAAAAAACCCTATTGGAAATAGTACCTCCAATCTGATCACTTTGATCATGAACTCTACGCGGAGTTCACCAGGGATGTATTCTATCGCTTTTGTTATTCCTCTTAGTAATAGGAGACGTCCTCGAAGCAGCCTTAAGCCCTCTTCACAACTGTGGTCTTAAATGCACGATGACTAACACGCCACGCTACAATACATCGATTGTGCTGACGAGAACGAAACTTAACCGAGTTTAAAGTAAGAGGTTCCACGTTTCATAGGGAAGCTAGGTCTGCCAGCCTTCAAAAAAATTTTAACAAGACGAAGGTGATAAGTCTGGCAAATAAGATGGGTGGGTGTGTGGAGATTGTAGGTAATCCTATCGAAACAATGGAGGATTTTACTTAAGTCGCCAGCAAAGCTGCCCCGGGCAGTGGCGCGGATGTACACATACGCTCCCGAATTGAGAAAGCCAGAAGGCATTCGAGATGTTTGTACCCTGTATGGCGAAACAACAACCTGAGTTCCAGTTTAGTGGTTAGGCTCTTCAAGTCAAATGTGCTGTCGGTACTGCTGTACAGTAGCTCTATCTGGAAAATAACCACCGTTGTAACCAGTTGCTTACAAGTTTGTGTTAACCGCTGACTAAGGACTACATCCAAAAGTAAAGCCAAACAAGGAATTGCTCGAGAAAGCAAACATGGAGCCACTAGACATTTGGATTAGAAGGCATAAATGGAAGTGGAAGGTGAATAGTAACAGTTTACGCAAAGAAGACGGTAATATAGCGAAGAAGGCAATGGATTGGAACCCACTCACAGTGAAAGAAGGAGCGCCTGACAGGCCAAGGGAAGCCTGGCAAAGAACTCTGGATCGCGGGACGGCTCAACTGGGGTTAAGCTGGAAACAGTTGAAGGCATTATCCAGTAATCGGACTAGATGGCGCATAGATGTTGCTCCTGCCCTTTGTCCCGCTAGAAAATCAAGAAAACAATGATCATTTTTTGTGCAGGTTGAATTCATCTTGTAGAGAGTGAAGTTTTTCAATTTCAGTTTCATAATAAATATGGAAATATAAAAAAAAAATATAAAAATATAAAAAAAAACTCTAAAATAAAAGAAATCCAACAAACCCATATCTCACTCAACTTTAGTAAAAAACTTGATTCTTAATTGCAAAAAAATGTATATGAAAGTAGCTTTCAAGTGCACTAAATCAACTCAATTGGATTACCTAAGGCTATGGAACACGGAAGTAAAATCGCTTAGAAATTTTAACGCTTCGTTACTTTTAGGTGCTTTTATCGCTGCGAAAAATATCTCAACCTGAGATTGACGAGTATGCGCGTAAAATTAAAGAGACGCCATGTCAACAGCAGTGAGCAAGCGGAACACTACGTTTTTTGTTTTCTTTTTTTTGTTTTTTGTGTACATATGACTGTATGTATGTGCGTGTATGATGTGCGCGCGCAGAACTGCGGTAAGCCGAGCAGCAAATGTGGTATTCATAAACTATAAACTAAGTGACTATCCAGCGATAGTTGCGCTTCAAAATTTAAACAAAATTTATGCGTATAATTTTTAACTATAAGTACATACATGCATACTTCTATACAAGTATGTGTGTACAGTATATGTCCAACAAATTACGAACGATGCAAATATAGAGCGATTTTATGCCAAGTGATGCAATTATTTTGGACATTGTTGTAAACTTTTCTGAAAATTGGTTTATTTGATGGCCTGATTAAAATAAGGAGTAAACTGGAAATATATCGAAAAAAATATTTAATAATTCTCATAGTTTTTTTTCATTACTGTAAATTATGGTATAAAATTCTTTGAATATCAATATACTCTTCCATTTAACATTTTTATAATTTTTACATTTATTTTTTTATAATAGAATGTCATTTAAAAAATTTTTTTTTATTCAAAGTTAAAAAAAATCGTTTTTTGGTACAATAATTTTTGAAAATTACCCCGCCCTAGATTTTTTTCTAATTTTTTGTTTTACTTCCAACAAACTACTCAAAATATTTATCATGCATTCATAGCCGTATAAAAAATGTTGTAAGCAATGAGGAATAGCAGGCAGTTGACGGTAAATGGCCCAAATGACGTCACAGCAATTTTGCTAGTATTAGTGATATTAACTTCCGAAACTGATATTGAGGTATTTTGGGAGAAAATTTATTGGAAAAAAATGGGTCAGGAAGGAGCCACGAGTACTCTTTTGAAATAATTGATTTTAGTTGTTCTTTCAATCAGTCACCACAGTAAATGGGGGAAGAATATTTTCCCACGTCAATTTGAAAAAAATAAATAATAAATTCGAAATTTCAGCACTCTCTAGTATTTAACAACAAAATTTTTCTTAAAAAAAATTAACAAAGCAATTTACGAAATATAATGAAACTGATTTTCATGACAATAAATAGGTGTTGTAAATATTTCTGTATCTAGGAACTGTTTTTGTTTAGTTATGTGTACAGTAAACTGTTTATATTATTTTATTTTAAATGAATTACCGTTTTTTGTTGCTAATCTTTTTACTTTTATTATAAAAATTTCTGTTTTCTTCAAATAAAAAAACGCTTTAGATTGTATCGGGTGGTCAGATCTGTAAAAGTGCTTGTCCTTTTCTAAGATTGTGTGGGCAGATCTCGAATCTGTTCTCATCCGTCCAAAACGACATACAAAATCTCTATAATTCTGCTGAGCAGCTTTTCGATACCTTATAATTATTCATGTAAAATATGGGGACTTATTCATCTAAGAATCCTTTGGTATCAGCAATTTCACGCTTAGCCAAACTTTGATCATTACAAACACTATCATACATTTGTTCAATGAATTTTGGTATTGTTCCACTGTTTAGTCGTTCATCTTCAAGCCTAGTTCGACCGCGTTAAACTCTTAAACCTTTCGATAGACAATTGGAAATGAAATATCCATTTTTTTAGGGTTTATGAATTTCTGTTTCTGAATGAAGAACTATTCTGAATGCACTGCGCTCGCCACGTGGACCGGATGTGAGCACCACTTTATCCTCAAGCAAATTATGGGTCAAGTCGGTCACAACGCGCAGGCCGACAGTAGGTAGACCACGCAGTCAACCAGTGAGGTAAGTAGACTAGTCGGGTTTAAAATGAATGAAGACAAAAATGTGTTGCTTATCTGTCCGAACGACCGCATTTAAATTAGTACAGTGGTTGGTATCATCAGAGGTCACTACCTAATAGGAATACGTATACGAGGTGTGTTCAAAAAGTTTTGCGAATTTTGTGCTTTTTAAAAAATTATATATTTATACAATAATATTTATTTTGCCCCCTTCAAAGTAATCCGCATGGGGTATTATGCACTTGTGCCAACGTTTTTTCCAATCTTCGAAGCACTTCAAAAAATATTTTTTTTATCTTATTCAGCTCCTTCTTCGATGCCGTCTTTATCTCGTCAATCGTTCCATAGCGTCGTCCTTTCATGGGCCTCTTCAGTTTGGGGAACAAGAAAAAGTCACAGGGGGCCTGATCTGGGGAATATGGTGGCTGTGGCACCATTAGTGTGTTGTTTTGGCCAAAAAGTCGCACACAGGCAACGATGTGTGAGCGGGGGCGTTATCGGGATGCAAGAGCCAATTTTTGTTCTTCCACAAATCCGGGCGTTTCTGGCGGATTGCTTCGCGTAAATTGCGCATTACTTGCAGGTAATATTCCTTATTGACCGTTTTACCCTGTGGCAAGAACTTATGATGCACAACGCCCTGCAATCGAAGAAAACGGCAAGCAAAACTGTTACATTCGATCGGACTTGGCGCGCTTTTTCCGGTCTTGGTTCGTGCGGCAGCTTCCATTGAGATGATTGAGCTTTGGTTTCCACGTCATAACCATAAACCCACGATTCGTCACCAGTTATGACCCTCTGGAGTAAATCTGAGTCGTCGCGGACAGAGTCCAACATCTCATTAGCAATGTTCATGCGATGCTGCTTTTGATCGAAATTTAGTAGTTTTAGTACGAATTTTGCGGCGATCCATCTCATGCCCAAATCATTGAAAAAAATTGAATGGCACGAGCCAATCGATATGTCTAGGTCCTCAGCAACTTCTCTAACGGTGATTCGATGATTGGCCAATACCATTTTTTTTACTTCATCAATTTTTTGGTCTGTTGTTGAAGTGTTCGGGCGTCCGGCACGCTTTTCGTCGTTCGCATCTTCTCGGCCTTCTGAGAACATTTTGTACCACCGACAAACGTTGTAATCAAACGTCGAAAGTAGCTTCTCCGTATGACACAGTCAATATTCGGAATGCATCCGCGCACTTAATTTCGTTTTTCGCACACATCAAAATTTGATACAGATTCTTTGATCCATCTTTTTGAAAAGATAAAAATCGAAGACGAGCCGAAACACGTGCAAGCAAAGCAGCTGTCAACAATTAACTGAACATTCAAAATGACCGAACTCGTCGGCATGAGTGAGAGACATGAGTACCAACATATTGCCACAAAAAACTCGAAATTCGAATATAAGTAATTCAAATATTCGTAACCTGCGAAAATTCAAAATTCGCGATACTTTTTGAACACAACTCATATGTACAAGAACTCACTCATATGATTTCTGCAGGGACTTCGAGAACAAGGATGAAGAGGGCGAAATGTGAACTCAAACGACCGATACCAAAATGCGCCTCCAGTCTTCAGTGAGTAACTTAACCTAACCTAACTTATATCTTTTGGTGCATTCTACGTGATAACTCTTTTTATAATTTCTTGCGATTTGACATAGTTTTTTCACACATGCTTCAAATTTTATTTTAAAATCGGTTTGCTTTTTAAATAGCCCAACAGTTTTTAATTAATAAGTGCAGGTAGTATGATTTAATGATAAGATGCAAGATTTTGCATCTTGAAAATATTATCGTCTAGGGGAAGTTCCATACACTTGAAATGTGGTAAATAAGAGATAATTCTTCAGCAACGAAATTTGTTGGTTCGAGCACCTTGGCGCCTCAAGAAAATATATTGAGTTAGGTCTTCGGCTGAAAATACAGCTCCTAATGATTACAGAATTTATTACAAAAACTTAGTCAATTGTCCTCTTCTTTCCTTCCTCTAAGCCTAATTTTCGAACTCCGTCATTTCTTTCTGATGCAAGTTGTCATTAAAATATTTTTCAAGTACCTTACCCTTCTCTAGTATGGTGAGTCGTCGTCTGTATGCAGTGGAGCCTAAAATAAGCGCCTACATATTTTATGCTTGTAGCTTTAAAATCTCAGGTTTGTAAAAAAGCTTTGCCATTCGCATTTCATTGGACAGATACTGTAGAGACTGCAAATATATATACATATAATATAGGGTGGTTCATCTAGCGTTTTGAATTTAATTTAATTTGGATGTACATAAAAGGCGCATGAATATTTTTCAATGACATTTTTTTTATTTTTAATGGAAAGAAACAACTTTGTTATTAAGCGTTGAACACAATTCCATTCAAATTAATTCCGATAACTGGCTATACAGATGTTTCCTCTGCTACTCCCAGCTGGTACCGCATCGAATACTTTTACAACAGAAGTGATTGCATCAATATGACTTTTTCAGCCGGGAAACTGGATCTTTATTCACTGAACTATGTCCAATAAAGCTTATACAGCTCATGTTGTTCCATTGTCTACAATATCTGCCGGCCAATGTGCAAAGGTCCAAAAAACTTCCGCAGAATCTTTTATGCGAACACTCCAAGGGATGCCTTTCGGATTTTGTCTTCGTCAAAGCTGCTGCGTCATACAATAGGACGGGCAAGTGTTCGGTGCCGATAAGTAGTTTCTCAAGCATCTTCCAAGGAAGATGTATGCCATCTGAGCAAATTGCCTTTCTGAGCGACAGTCAGATGGCATTCAAAACTCTGTCATCCTTTTAAATTAAATTGGGTAACAGGAACCAGGGGTAAACTGAGAACGAAGTTGGGGACACATTGGCGAGAGTGATTGCCATTAATAGAACCGAAGCTCTTCCTTCCTATGGGAAAACACACCATTAAGGAGAATCTTAAGAGTGAAGTCTAAGGCAGATTAGCTGGCATCAAACTATGGAACTACGCCAGGCATTTCCTACCTGGAAGCGTACAACCAAAAGAGGTTTAAAAAACGCATAACCCTCCCCAAGGATAAACTAAGAATGCTCAATGCCTGCATTCTCACATGCCATTGCAGACTAAGCAGTCATTTGCACATGATTGGTATATGGTCCACTGATTCTTGTCGTTCTCTGGCCATCTCGGGCAACTACAGCCAGAAGAAAGGCACATGCGCTCAACCCAACCCAGTTCTAACTTACGTTTAATAAGACAATTGGATCTGGATAAGGCACTGTGATGAGTAGAGGGCACAAAAGAATATGACGTCGGAGTGCAAACCTTGAAGTTATCTCAGATATTCTAAATAGGACGGGCTTGATTATATATATAATACAGGGTGGCTGATGAAAGCCGCTACCAAAAAAAAATTGAATAACTTTTTTTCTTTTTAAGTTTTTGTTTTCTTAATTTCGGTGTTTCACCGAGATTCGAACCAACGTTCTCTCTGTGAATTCCGAATGGTAATCACGCACCAACCCATTCGCTTGATTAGGGGACGGGCTTGATGAGAGGATTTTAAAGTGTTGTTTTGTTCGTCAGTTCCTACTAAGTCCAAAGTAGCACTTTTGTCAAAAGAGACTTTCCGCTGAATTTCATGGCTGAAATTATTATCGAAGCTAATGGTGGTTTCACTTATCTCATAGATGGCAACTTCGATCACATGTTTCAACACTTGATACGTCTCTCGTTGGCTGATGAAACGTTGGCCCTTAACGTCGACCGACTAAAAATTGTCCAGTGGAGTCAAATAGGAGTTTCTAGCCTACTTGGATACTCGATTTTAATATTTCCCAACTCTTTTGAAACAAAAAATGACACACTCTTAAGCGAATCTGCGCGCATATCAAACATATCCACAATGATTTAAGACGCGCGGAGGTTCGTAGTCGAAATAACTAGCAGCCTATGAGCTAACCAGCCCCTTGAAGTAATTCCTTTTTTAGACTGTTCTCCGGGGAGAGTGGTAGATAGTGGAGAGGTGTACATAGGTGTAGCTGTGGGACTACAAGTCGTGCATACTGCTATGCCGGTATAGCAGTACTCATGAGAGCTTCCGCTTCACGGGCGTCATACAAAACAAAAAAAAAACACTCCTAATTATCTCAACTCATCATCTGGAGAAATAAAGGAAGTTTCAAGGGAGACCTCAAGCCACACTATTACCAATCCAATTCCATTATATAAAAAAAAAATCGCATACAATCGTCGTGAGGGAAAAGGGCAGCTAAGAAAAATTGGAGACCGGAAACTCCTTCTTTTCGGCTTCCTCCATCCACGTCAATCACGTCCGAAAAAAAATCTTGCACAATCGACATGAGGGATAACGCAAGCTTTAAGGTAGACTGGAAACAAGGCAAATGTAAAAAAAAACTCTGTGAATTTCTAAACATACACTCGTTTTTTGGTGCATCTCAGATATTATTTTAGCTCTCAAAATCATTTAAAATTCTAAAGCTTGGATGTCACACCCTGTATATGCTTGTGTTGCATGCTTCCGTGGCTGTGTGTAATTATAAGGAAAGCTGTAATTACACCTGAGTCAAGAAGATTCTGTGAATTATGGCAAAGGCGCATAGGCATCCATACATACACACACATACACGCATGCGCATGCGCACTAATCATATGAATGCGTACCGGTAAGATGGTATTCTTGCACATTAATTGTTGATTCTCAGGGACTCAATGTGTGTATGTATATATGTACACTTTATATAATTTATTATAAAATAACAGAACTATTTTAGTTGATGTGGACGTATTTTAACAGGTAGGTACTTTTTATGGCTTTTAATAACAGGTGAGTCGGTCGGTTGAAGGCAGTGTAGGCGGCGCAATTGAGTAACTTTTGCAGTTATATGAGTTGTGTTTTTTTTTTGTATTTACATTTTCAGCTTACATTATAATTACATATACATACACACATATTTTTTGATAACTTTTGAAGTTTATTATAAGCTCGACTTTGCTTTTTGTGCGCCAACCAGAAATACATAAATAAACTTTACACTTAAGCAAATGCGAGCGAATGATTTATGATGCCAAGCTAAGATATCAGTGAGTTACTTTAACTACGCACACACACACATATATGTATTGTACATATATATGCACACACAAACATACACATACACTAATATGCGGATACTTACGCGTTCTTGCTTTTAATGTGCACCTAAATGCCACCAAGCGCAGCCGAAAGCGGCAACGGGCAACGGCAACAGCTGTCAATACGTACAATTATTTGTTGAATGATATGTGTCTGTATGTGTATGTGTGTTATACAATATCAGCGAACGATAGCGGTGAAATAGTTTCGGTGCGCGCATTCTTCGCACTTAAACTGCCACTATTACAGGTGTTGTTGACGTTGTTGTTGTTGTTGTTGTTGTCGCTTGTTCTCCTGCTACTACTTGGAGTGTCAATGCTCTATAGCGGTTATTTAATAGTTTCCATTATCATTTACACTAAAAATGCCATAATTACCCAACAAAGTATTCGTTATTATCTCTCTGGACGAATGAGTGACTAACTGCCTGAGTGACTGAGTGACTGTCTGTCCATTTGTCTGTCCGCTTGTCTGCTGTTTACAGTCAATCACTACAGCTCACGCCAAACTTCAAGTGGCCACGAGCTATTGGCAAAAAGTATTGTGCGCATCCGTCGTTACGTTGGACAATCCAATTTCATCACATTCGTACGAGAAAGAAGTCTTCGTGTGGGTTGAGTGGTAGCGACATCCGCACAAGCATCTCTGACCAGAAGAGCACGCGCCAATGTCGTTTTTAGTATCATTTACCATCATCAATTTGGCGCGTGTGTTGAAGTTTTACAAATTTAAATTAATTTGCGTGCTTGCTTCTTGCACTTCTGCAACTTGTGCAGCTGCCAGCCTGATTGTTGCACCGGCGCGCGGTAGCTAATTCATAAATGATGGCATTCAAATTGCACAAGGCTATGCTGGAGGTGTATTGGAATGGCTGCAGAGATGCGCAATTCAAGTATAAATGATTTTTTTTTGTTTTTGTTGTTGTTGTAGAGCTCGCACAAAGCATTGACAGCCGAAGTGTGGGGTTTGGCTCCCCGCACTAAAAACCCACCCCTGCTCCGTTTCCATTTCCGCGCAACGCATCATCGAAAGCCTGTACCCCGTCAGTGTAGGACCTTAACCCAAACTAAACCTCCTACCGTCAATGTACCGATCCCTTCCCGGTACAACAGTTACGTAGATCATCGGGAAGGCGGTTGAGCACTAGGCTATACGTCAGTTACTCTTCACATGCAATCCATGATTTTATTAGCTACATTCCTAGCGGCGTACAAGTTTTTTTCTTTGACTCAAGCATAATATCAATCAGGTTGTTAGCTCTAATTAGTTTGCGTCGCTTATTTATAATTTCAACTCTCTCGGACAGACAAAAAAAAGCTATAATCTGCGTCTTCAATAACGTCACTTGCCCGGAAGGTGCAGTATAGATCGTCTTCATGTCCGAATTTCTGAATATAAAATTTGGAGCAGCTGTGTACAGTCAATATTGGGATAAAGTGGAAACCCACATCCCTTTGTTGATTGTATAGGCCAAGGAGGAATCAAGCGATAGGTTCAAAGTCCCCTCGGCGTATTGCTCCACCGACTCTGCCAACAACTCTCCTTCACGGCTTGGCGACTAACCTCACTTTTTGAGGATTCAGCCATTCCTCGCCAAAATGTATAAATTCATATTGTATATATTTGTTTGTAAATAAAAGTTTAGTTTAAAATTCATAATATGAATTATACGATACCTTTTTGATAGCCGTCTATCTAAGCGCTTTGCCGAACGACTAATGTACTTTATGATCGCTTATGTGCTATCTGGGTTGAAAGCCAGGCCGGGGTAAGTTTATCTGGCTTATCTGAATAGATTTCACATAGACGACAAAGGTTCGACCCCATCCATGTTACCTTTGTAAGTTTTAATAAACAGTGTAAACTTTTGTCAGTAATATTCTTCAGAACAAAAAATAAATGGATCCCAAGCAGTTGTAATGAGTTCTGCTTAAAGCAAGGCAGTGTCAAAAGAGCTGTTCTAACGTATACCTTTCTTCTTCGCATATTAAGTTACACACTTCGCTCTGGATCAATCCCATTTAAGCTGCGTCATGTGGAGTGAAATGATGCCCCGATATCTTACATTCCCTCCGTGGGAGTGATAGAAGTATTATTTTGCCAATACTTTGGAAGGTCGAGGCTTCTTATTTACATTGTGAGTTAGTTCCTCATCTATCTTCGTCTTCAAAACTGAGAGTGAGGTATATATGTTCGACGTACTCACCCTAGGCAAGCTCGTCAACTCTCTCATTTCCATCTACTCCCTTGTGCCCTGAAAGATCTCTAATTTGTGTAAAAGGCGTCGTTGTCATTTATATTTGACGCTTAGAAACTAGACAGCTCGGAGTGTCTAAAGGTCAAGATAAAGATTTCCAACACTCAAAACTCAAAACTAATACTAACATTCAGTCGTATAAAGGTCATAAGCTTAATTATAGCTCCTTACATTTACATTTAAGACTTAAAGAAGTGTTGAGAACAGTAAGAGTTGAAGATAAAGACAAAGCAGTAAAAAAATTAATAAATACATCGAGAATGGAAGACGAGTAAATTACCATCGCATTCAATTGACAGAATTAAAATAATTATGAATTCCCTTTTTGAAACTACCCCTATTCAAAGTAGTCTTGATAGTTTCTGGAATGGAATTCCAGAGTCTCTCGGCATTCATAAAGAAAAGCCTTAAAGAACTCTGATGCCTATTAGACCTCCTCTTTCTCTTTTTTAGCCTGACCGCCTTCGGTGAACCACTGCCTCGGTAACTATCTTTCTCGATCCGCTGTTAATTGCCACCAGTTTTGTACAGGGTCCGGCACCCGGTTACCCAATTAAAAAGGCATTTTAAATAAAAATCTTAAGCCAAGTGTCGAAAAACTAGGGATCGAAGGCGACTTTTATTTTTACCAGGACAATGATCCCAAACACAAATCGTTTGTTGCGCGGGAATATCTATTATATAATTGCCTCCACGTATTGGAAGTACCACCGCAGTCTGCAGATATAAATATTATTGAAAACTTATGGTTCCGTCTTGACCAAAACCTACAGAAACATAGCATTTCGTTGAAACAAAACCTTTTAGATGTCTTACAAGACGAGTGGCGTGCAATTCCTTCCACATATAGTATAGCAGCAATTTCTTAGAATCACCGCCCAGACATCTACAAGCCGTTATTTCCGCCAATGGTGGCCCAGCAAGTATTAATTTGTTATTTAAGTTTATTTGAGTTAAGGTGGCTCATTTTCACTGTGAGATAAATTTGTGGATTATTTTAGTTTTTGTTCATTTTTTGTAATAAAGAAAGGAAGTCCTTCATGGACGCAATGGATTTTTGACTTAATATTCAAACAATAAAAACATATAAAATTGTTTTCCAATCTGTATTATTTTTAAACAATTTTCCAGTAAATCTGATAAATAGGTAGTGTGGCTCACTTTGACTGTGACTCCCTGTACGTATATCCAAGAATATTATAAAATTGAATAGACTTCAAATTAGGACCTTAGTAGAGGCCCTCACAGGACATTTTCTCATAGGAAATCACACAAGAATTGGAAACAATACAACACCTTTTTTGCACACGCCCGGCTTTAGCCAGAAGATTGAACTAATATTTAAGATCCTACTTCTTAATGAATATGAATAATCTATACCTTGATGTATCAACAACTTTTTACGCTTTGTCCAAAGCTCAGGATGGTTCAATCTGGAAGAGGAAATGTAGCCCAGCCGCTGCAACTCACAACGGACCCACTCCGTGGTCTAAGTGGCATCGCTGTTTCCATGTGCAAAAGCAACATTAATTTTGTAAAATTAAAAATTCATAAAAAAGTAATTCGAAAACAAAACTGGATGAATGATTTTGTATATATTTCAATATGGAAACCGTGAAAGAGAAAATTCAACTGCTAAGGTAACTAAACTCAAGAGAAAAGAAAAGCACAAATTAAATTGCATAAAATAATATTTTTACACAAAATTTTACACCAACGAAATTAGCACTCAACAGTTATTTAAGTTCATTTATATTAGTAATTAGTAATTAGTTTTTAGAAAAATCTTCAACAAGCTTCCATAACGGCTTTCTTATTGCCCATTCCCTAAACTGACTTTGCCACACTTGAACACACGCCATACACATAATTACAGCCAATTTTAATTAGACGCTAATTTGTTAAAAGGTAATTAAGATAAATGGCAATAGGTGTGTAAAAGAGCTGAAATTGAAAATAAAATAAAAAAGTGCTTTTGGACAATTATAACCCTAAGGCAGCACTTCGTGTGAGTGTGAATACCAGCTGTGTTAGTAACAATAGGAGTGCAAAAATTGTCCATAGAAAAAGAGTGCAATAGTCCATAAGAAATTTTCATTTAATACTCGCTAGAATTCGCCAACAGACGGATGTTTACTAACCAAACGTGAATTGCTGAAATAAATCACTTGGCAATACAAATACGCTCTGATCGTTATGAAGAGCTTTAATTACTTATTAATTGTCAAAGCTGCAGATTATGGCGATGTTGTACAAGAACTCATATGGCTTTCAGTGTCAGTAGCCGAATGCGGCGAAATGTCTATATAAAATTACAAATTAATTACGTACATGCATACAAATGTACAGTGACCACCTCTGATTGCAAAACATAAATAAGGTAAAAAAAAGAACAAAACAAGTTGACCAACTGACAATATCGATGACAGCAATCATCAAGCCATCAACACGTAGCTGCCTGCTCTCGTCAGTGGCAAATAAAGAAAAATAGAAAAATAGTAAATCACCAAAAAGGATTTATCAAGCGATTATTTTAATATTGGCAAATAGGCAAGCATCTAAACATGAGCAAAGCGGGCAACCGAGCAGTGCTTGGAAAATATGGAATTATATATGTAAGCGCTGAGTAGATCCCTTTATAGTAGAACAAAACGAGCAATGCTTGTCATGCAATTATCGCTGCAATCTACTTGCGCTTTGACAACGCAACGGACGAGATGTAGCTCAAGCAAACGGCACAGACTTATCCAATTTCTTTGTACTGCACTTGCTTTACCATCCGCTCCGCTCCGCAAGCTGTGCTGCATTTTGCTTTGTTTAATCTTCCATTGCCTCTACGCTAATCACTTGGCTGATCTTTCACTTCTTTTCATCTGAGTATGTGCACTTTTTTCTTCTTCTTCTCCTCCTCCTTTAGCATCTCCGCAATCTGTTTGCTGCAGAATTTCAAAGCTCCTGATAGTATCAGCAGCTAGGGGCCGCTACTAAATTCCCATGGCAGCTCATTTGGAGGCATTTTATTTGGTTTTGCTGCAACTGCTGCAACTATTGCTGTTGTTGCCTCTTTTGCCGCAACCGTATTAGCCGACTTACGCCGATCATAGCGTAATAGTTCTATGTTGTTTCCGACAATTTGATTTTATTGACTTTGACTTGACAGTTGTGTGGTGAGTGGTTGAACGTAAAAGGTGGTCAAAGAATGTCCGTCCAAAGTGCAGCGGAGTTCAGGCAGACGTAGGCCGAGTAGCGTCTAAATGGCTGACAGCATGGCACCCAATAGTTAGCTTGGTACTGCGCTCACTGTTTGGCTTGCCAGTGGCCAGTAATGGTGCGCTGTGCTTGTGAACATCAGCCGCTGAAGCATTCTTCTAATTCCACTCTTCTTTTAAAGAGACTAAACAAATATATATCTATACTCGTTCGCATAGAGTCAAAAGGAGTGTAACATTTTAACTCTTTTGAAAGAAATAGAAATAAAAAAAAAATTTGAAAGAAATAAAATAAAAATTGTTTCAACGTATGCGAGAAAATTTTATAAAAATGTTTACTTCCGTACATACTTTAAAAACTAATTTCGATTCTGATTCTCAACTACTTAAACTCAACTAGTACTAAATAAACTTAAGAGGCATGACTTTAATGCTTTTGAAAGAAATAAGAAAATATGTATACTTTTTATCGCATACAAGAAAATTTTATAAAAATTTTACTTATGTTAATACATATTTCAAACAAACACCTAAATAAAAAAGTATGAACAGTGATGGTAAATGTAGGGGAAATTCCCTAAATGTAGGGATTTTTGTCGAAAAATGTGGGTGTAGAGAAAAGAAGGACAGATTTTGTTAATTTCTATAAATGTAAGGAATTTTCAAGAAGGACAGAAAAAAAGGAAAAAGCGGGAAAAATTAGAAAAGTTCATTTAAAATAAAAATCCGCAGTAAAGTTTCATGTCAGACTTTTTTCTTTATGGCAGAATACTTTTAAAAGCGTTAATACGGCAACATTGCCGTTTTTTTCTTCGTTAACGCTAACGCGATTTTCTTCGCGCGAAAATTCTTAGTTTTCTGGTGTTTTTCACTTTTGAAGTAAGTTTGCAAATAATTTAGTTTTAGCTTTTTTTATATTTAAAATGCATTTATACTTATATATGAGTTCCCTCTTTTCGATTGACTCTTCGAGGGATCACCAGAAAAAACAATGCAAGTATCGGAAACAAAACTTCAATAACAAGTGGCTTGACGACGACAATTTTAGTGGCTGGTTGGAAGCAGTGGCTAACAATCCATTCAAATGAAAATGCGCTGCGTGCGACAAAGTTTTTAACTGCGGCAATTTTAATTTTGAGAAGCACACCGAATCAGAAATGCACCAAAAAATGTGAAGGCAATAAAAAATTAGGTGTCTTTTTTATTGCCTATATAGATTTTTTTAAGAAAAAATTGAGTAAACCAAATGGTTCCAGAAATTTCAAATTAAGACTTAGCATGTTCTTCGCTGAGCATAATGACGCACTGCAAGTGGTGAATCATTTAAACCCACTCTTAAAAGAAACCCTGCCGGATTCTGAAAAAATAAAAACTCTGCATTGCTTTAAACAGAACTGAATGTAATGAAAAAGTCTAATTTTTAGTCTTTTTGCTTAATTTTTCTTCACATTTGTGTTTATAATATAATAAATATGTGTACCTACCTATATATATTTGAAGTAAAATTTGTTTTTATTATAAAGTCTCAAAATAGCACCAAGTCCAAAACTTAAGCAAATAATTCAATTTTGACGTTGCAAGTGCCTCATTATAGTGTAAACACAGGAGAAAAAATGTAGGGAATTGTATAGGGAACATTTTTTGTAAGCGTAGGGAAAAGTAGGGAATTTTTTGGGCTATGTAGGGATTTTGCAAAAAATCATTTACCATCACTGCGTATGAATGCAAAAGTTATCAATTTTATCATCATATTATCGCATACGAAAAAGTTTTAGAACAATTTTGGGCTCAATAAAGGGATCAAGAGGAATGATTTTGAAAAAAAAACATAGTAATAAATATAGGTACATAGTATCGCATTCGAGAAAATTTTATAAAAAGTTTTGGAAAATTTTTATTTATGTACTTTGACAAAAAAAATTTCAGCCTTAATTTTTAACTGCTTAAATATAAAAGAAAAATATAAAAACTTTAGTTTGTGATACATATAGGGGTTTTCAATAGGGGCATAATATAACTCATTATATATATATATATAATAAATAACAGAAATATGTAAAGGGTTTTTCAATAAGAGCGGGTAGATGTTAAAATGAAATGAAATGGCGTTTGCTGTGTGGCACGTAGCGCCGTCCTGCTGGAACCACATGTAGTCTAGGTCCATATGGTTCAATATGGGCCATAAGAAATTGGAAGGGCCACCACGTCTACCGAAAAATGGGCGCAATGCGCGCAACGTTTTGCGTTAACACTTATTTTGATAATAAAGTTTTATCATTTGAACGTGCTGTTCAATCGTGTAACTTGCCATGATTATTTGGCATAAACAACTGAATAATAAACAAAAGATTTGAGAGATGTCACCAAAACAAAATGGCTGCCACAGGGCGCCAAAATCGACCCGCGCCAATTGAAAAAGAGAACGATTATTTTCATAAAAAATTTGCACGATTTGCAATCGTTGCTCAAGTGTGTAGCGTTCCATGATGAAATGTATACTAATGAACTTTACAAGTGACAAGCGAAAAATAAAAAATATTGCGTCGTTCGCCCTCCCTATCGGAAAAAAGTTGAAGCGCACCTATTGAAGCCCCCTATATATCACATGAAAAAATTTTTTTTTAAATGTTGGAAAATGTAAGTTTTTCACCTTTTATTTTCAAATACCTAAATAAAAATGTATTTATCGTATTTATTTTAAGTATCGTATGCGAGAAAATTTTATAAAAAATTTCGGAAATTGGAAAAAATCTTCAATCTTTATTTTCAAATACCTAAAATAAATTTATGAATGGAAAATATCAGTTTACGATACATATATGGGTTTCCAATACGGGCATAACATAATTAATGCAAAGTCCATTAAAGAGCTTAAGAGGCATGACTTTGAGTTGAAAGAAACATAGGTGATAACAAAAATATGTAAAGTATCGCATTCAAGAAAATTTTGTAAAAAGTTTTATAAAATATTTACCTTTGTATTCTAAAGAACTTTTTCAATTTTGATTTTAATACCTAAAAAAATGTGTGAATAAATATATGGATCCTCAATATGGGCATAATATAATTTATGCAGAGTTCATTCAAGAACTATACAAGTTTTGACATTTTAATGCTTTTCAACGAAATATAAATAAAAACACATCGCATAAGAGATAATTGTATAAAAAATGTTAGAAAATGTTTACCTTTGTACGTTAAACACTTTTTCTATTTTAATTTTGAAGTACCTCAATAAAAGTGTGTAAAAGGAAACACTTTATTTGAATCGCATGAGAGAAAATTTTGGAAAAAATGTTGAAAAGTACCATGCAAATTTTGTGGTTTTACATTTTGACACTTAATTTTTTAATTGAATTTTAATTATTTTTTAATGCACTGCATCTGTAACGAAAGTGATGTGAATAGAAGCTTCAAGCTTCGTACGCAATTCAGAAAAGTTCATCAAATTAACATCGTAATGCCTAACTTTTTGCATAGAATTTTTTTTTTGTGTATGGTTTTTGCATTTTTACGCTCATTTTTACTCATAATTACTTAAAAATCGCATTGATTTAAAAAAAAATTTCAAATACCTAAATGTGAAAAAACAAAATCAGTTGTGGTAAATGCAGGATTTTGAATGGGCATAACATAATTTATGCGGAGTCCATTCGAGAATTATATGAGGCATGACTTTTTAGCTCTTTTGAAAGTAGCAATAAAGAAGCAATTGTGTTAACGCATGCGAAAAAACATATACCATTCTGCTCCCAACAGTCAGCCTGCCTGTATGTGCAAAATAAATTTACTTAAATAGGCTCTAAACATAACATTTTGCAAAGCGCTGCTAACAATAAGTTCTAATTTTCAAAAAAAAAAATACGCTTTTATCCTTAATGAATATTCTACCGTTGCGTTTTACTAGTAAGAATGCTTTTATTTCAAAATATGGAAGCCATATATCAGGGGCAATTAATCCGCTTACGTATATCGATCGAAACTCCTCTTCTTTTTTTAACATTTTTACCGTATGGAGAAAGCAAATTCATATCAGTCTTTAGAAAACAAAAAAAAAAAAAAATCACAAAAAAAAACAAAAGAAAATCACTTAGCCAATCACTCTATTTTACTTCAATTCATTTGTATTCCATTCTATTTCGCTAAATTCCATGCTATATCTGTCCATTTAACTTCATTCACTTCGTTTTATTGCATTCCATTGCAATTCCACGCCGAGACTTTCATTGAAAAGATGTGCGTAATTTATGATGGTGTGACCCACCTAATGCCCGGTTTTCATTATTCATTTTTTATGACAAAAAATGCGGCTTTGTTGTGTAGATATTAAAATGCTACAATGCCAGAACGTTGGCATTTCGCATACAATTTTTTTGCAAAAAAAAAAAATGTATCAACCAAATCAGGCATAAGACGCATAAGCGATCTAATTTCTTTTAATGGGAGTTCTAACGGATATACAGGGGGTGTTGTCTCCTAGCACGATGTGCAATTCCAGCCAGCCTGGCCTGAACCACATTCGCTGCATTAAAATTTCTTATCTTTATTTCACACCACATCAAATGTGACTCCTGCAAGACTATACACGCCGGCGGCGTGCAGGGGCCTAGTAAGGACAATGACTGTCGATTCTCGCCCGCATGAATCCTGAAGGTAAGAGGTAGTAATACAATTTCTTTTTCCTTTCCCTATTCTCAGTGTTCCTTTCCCCACTCTTTCTCCACTGCGCTGAAGTAAAATGCCATACAACCCGTGCCGAGACTTAACCTGGCTGGGGGCACATTTCCTTCAAATAGCCCAATCGCAAGCGGGGTATACAAAATACCTGACGACGTTTTGTATTATTCAGCCTTACTTGCACGTAGGAGCTTTTGAGCGAGTGAACTTTCCTTGTTCTGCGCTGGTGGGACCAAAATGGAGTCTTCAAAATCATTATAAATATTAAAAATGCAGAGTCCGGATCTCTTAGTAAGCCAAAAGGCGGCAACCACTCCAATGCAACCCCAATCAATCTCTGAACTGTGGTGCTGCTAAGGTGGGACCTGGCCTTAGCACTCCTGAGCAGTCAAAAGCTTTAGGCTCGACTATTTCTGCTCGTAGTCTTAACAGGCTGACTACCAGTTTTGCCGCGAAAGCAGAAACCGGGAAAACTTTGTTAAACACAGGAGTGCGTCTAAGCTGGCTTACATAATGAAATGGTAGCCGATGGCATTCTGCATAGATTTTCGGCTGTAGGCGAGGATTCTTTATCCGCTAAGGATAAGGCGTAGGTGAATTAAGCAAAGTCCATCGATTTAAATTGCATCTCTTGTGCGTCACAGGCAAACACAGGGAGGCCAGCGCCTAAACAGTAGAGATCCTCCGAAGAGCAACATGTAATCAAAAGGAATGGGGCTCCTCAGCATACTCTAGGGATATAATATAGCTCTGTGGTTAAAGGTAGCGGCAAGATGTTAGCTGTCGTGGATAGGACGAAGGAGGACTGTGGTGTTCGTAATGATCAGTGGAGGTGGATTCAGGTTGCCTAGGCCAACGTACTCTTCAGCGTTCTGGAGGAGCATCTGGGTATGCCTCCGTGTTGACGCGATGCGGGCTGGTATCGCCCTACCTGGCGAAGTTCTCTCAGCGGTTCGATGCTGTCTTTCAAAAGTGACGCGTAAGTATCAGTGCTGAATAATTCCTAGACTGTATCTTTTTTATGTCAAGTAGTAGATGTACAGTTTTAAAGATAGAATAACGGGTTAAAATTCTTGAAACTTATTATGAAAATGGAAGATCTTTAAAAACAACATATCGCAAATATCGCAAATATTTTTAGTAGAGATAGTCATCCAAACGAGTCGATAATTCAAGGGTTGGTGAAAAAATTTGAAGAAACTGGTACTGTAGAGGGTAGAAAAAGGCGTGGCAGACCAAAAACTGGACGTTCTGTTGAGAATATTGCTTCTGTCGCACAAAGTATTGTTGGTGGAACAATTGGTCCGTTTTTCTTTGAAGATGAAAATGCAAGAACTGTTCCTGTCATAGACGATTTTTTGTTTTCAACAAAATAGGGCCACATAGCTGGGGAAAACATTGAATTATTGCGATCTTAGTGTCCCGGTCGATTAATTTCTCGTAAGGGGACATAAACTGATCACCTTGAAAATTTGTATTTCGTGAAAATTTGAATTCTCGTATGACAACCTGTAAACGATGGACATTTCGATGGTGCAATATTTCACATATAATTGTTAAGACCCTTACTTTGAATGAAAATAGTGAAAACTCAAAGAATCTAAATTTTTTCATGTAATATTTTAAAACAACAACTAGACGCGAAAGACCCCCACTTTGCTATGGCCTTGAGAGCCCTCTTCCTTGTTTGCTCGCTGTTTCTCTGCTATTAACCAAAATTCGCGAGTGTGAGTGCGAAAATCGGAGCTAATAATTTCCCATCAACTGGCTAATTTTTACCCTTACCTTTATATGTTCTCTGCAGACCAGCTATTTCATGCTTTCACAAACATTTTCATATATACTTATATTGTACATAGCACGCATACATACATATATTTACTCTTGCGACATAGTGGATATCGACTCATTTAACCTGCCTCATCATGCGGCTAGAACAAACTCTTTAACATTTCTGATCTTTACGACGCTCAACTCCATTTGTGCTCAAATCGGAAAGCCTTTATTTCCCAAATTTGTGTGTCTAATGAAATTTTTCAATTCTTCAGAGAATCTTCTGCGCTTTTGTTTCCACATATTGCACATATTTATTTACTTTCTTTGCCTTTATTTGCACTCCAACGTTGCTGTCGGCATTCATTGTTGTGGCACTATTGGCTTTGGGCTTTTTAATGAATTATCTCAAGCCCGTTTTGGGCGTAACACCGTCGCGACTGTTGAGCCTCACAAGTCACACTGCGACAGGGTTGAAAGTCTTCTGGGAGCGACAAATTTGTTAAGTGGCCATAAAGTAAATGGTTATTTCCATTACTCGCTTGGGAATTCATAGTTGGGTATGGGTATGTCGCAGCTAATAGTTTCGCTGACATTTAGTGTAACGTGCATGCATGTATAAGTGTATATGTGTATGTATGTATACATAGGTATGTACTGTTAAACTTATTTCCCAGAGTGACAGGTTCAGGAAATCGCCACCCATATGTCTTGCATGGACATACCAATAATTCTTCAAGTCGCCATCGTCTTTCTGCAAACAATTACAAGCCGCTGAGCGCATTTTAGCTATTAAAAATGTTCTCAAAAAATACGTATTCAGTTAAGAGTAGATACTAGGAAGGATTTTATAAGCCTTACTATTAGTATTGCATCATTACCTAACTAAGGAGTGTGAAATCGCATAAAGAGCTGTGCTTGAGACCACAGAAAACTATTATTATTATTGGCCTCTAATGTGGTTTATTTTTGTTTTTCATTGGGGGAGAATTTTTAAGTCGCGGGTCCTAAACCCAGCGCACAACCAAATATCCTGGGTTTCTTCGCCATCTCACATTAGCTCGCTCTCAAACAGATGTTCAGAAGCTACCCAGAGGGTATTTGGGCGAATCCCGGAAGTTGTGAGCTGATTGGCTCGTATGCAAAAGAATCGTCCTGCACACTCCCAAGTGAATGGCAATTAGGAACTTTCCCAAATTGCGTGGACTTCTACAGAAGGAATCATCTATCCATTTAGCACGAGAAAGAAACGGCTGGCGCGCATTGTTAAACCCGACCAAGATGGTTTAAGCGGTTATCGCAACAATCAAGAAGAAGAAGAAAGTGGTCTATTGTGCTTGACAGCAAGCCTAAAATGAAGACTTTTGTTGACTTTGAGTACCTCCTTTCGTACGTCCATATTGCTAATGTATTTAAAGTTGCCCCAGCTAGGTGCGCGAGTCTTCGTCTGCGTATTCACAGAGAATGTGCTCCGGAGCTTCATCATCAAGTTCGCAAAAACACCGAAGCTTGCTTCTACTAATTCTAGTTTACTAAAATGATAAAGAATACTGCAATGCCTCATATAGTATACCGTAAGAGTTCATAAGCCATTTCTACCCAGGTTTAGGATCCAATTAAATCCTCTTCTAGAGGGAAGGTTGCATCCTCCTCTATCCCGGACTCTCCATCCAGTAACGTGTGGATTACCTCTCCTCCCAGTTTTTGATAAATTCTTTCTGGCGGGCCCACAAAAGGGTTCTGGCCCACATGAGATTTTGAAATAGCGCTTAATTTCGCTAAGCAGTCCGCCTGTTTCTTGCCGTCAGAAACTTCACACACTGGTAGCTAGTATATGAGGCGGTGATTCTTGCTCCCAAAGTATTGAATACATTGAAGCATTCCTCAACGAGTTTTTATTGTTATGCTACTATGAGAGACTGCAAAATCGTATAAACTTATGAAGAGCAATGAGCTTATCCTATTAGAATCAGTTGGGTACTACGAATAATCACGACTTAAGTGCTCAACACCTAGAAAGATATTTTACTCAGGGATATTACAGCAAAGCGGCTGCATCCCGTGTCGATGTTAGAAGCTTTGAGTTCATTGCACTGGGACTAGCCATCGGCATAATAGATCTACATAGGCTCCAAGCGACTCCTTTTTCTTTCTAAAAAAATTAAGCATAATTTTAAGCATAAATTTAGAATACCAAATCGCTGCGCCAGCCGCTTTTTTTCCTCTTACCACGGCGGCCGCCGTAGCCGAATGGATTGGTGCGTGACTATCCTTCGGAATTCGGAGAACGTAGCTTCGAATCTTCCACAAACACCAAAATGACGAAATGGAGTTTTTTTTACAATAATAGCGGTCGCTCCTCTGCTGTTCTGAGTCGGCTTGAAACTGTCGGTCCGTCCCTCCATTTGAGCAATAACAAGACGCACGCCACAAATAGGAGGAGGAGCTCGGCCAAACACCCAAAAGGTGTGTAACCGCCAATTATCTACATATAAAAATTACTGCAATACATTCAAAGCGAAGATAAAAAAGAATCAGTCGATTATTTGCCGACTAGATATTACACCACTGATAGAGAGATCGAAATTCATCAGAGAACTGTTTACATCACTTTTGTGTCATTTCTGGGACTTCGCTGAAAATTACTGGCCGTCGAGCTTGCAATTCAAGACACCTGGATTCCTTAAGTTACTTGTGGTCTGCATTACATTTTCATATAGAGAAAATTCGCAACACTGTCAGGAAAAAAATACCACAACTCTACTAGAATTTTCTTTCTTATAAAGAGTGATCAATTTAGAGATATCGGATTCCAAATTGAAATAAAACAATGAAAATTCAAATTGTTTGGGCAATCTTTATTATTTTTGAGTAGAACCATTCATGACATTTATTTTTTAAAGACAATCCCTTTGAAATGTTAACTGTGCTCTATTTCGGCCAACACCAATTCTAAATGACTCGCTGTGGACTTCGGTCGGTATCTCTTGAATAACTTTAGTAATGTAGCCTTCAATGCCTCAATCGAAGCTGGGCTATGAACAAGGGATTTAGACTTTACGTACCTCACAAATAAAAGTCCAAAGGCGTAATATCACACGATCTTGGTGACCAATCCACTTTGCTGAGGCGAGAACGAGAGACAAATTACTCACCGAAACGACGACGCTTTACTATCCAATCTTTCACGGGGGCATAGCAAGTAGCGCTGTCTTGTCGAAATGTGGAACCGTATGGAGATCACAGGCTTCAAGTTCCGTTCATCCGGTATTAAAAATTCGTTTTCATGGTGCGATAGCGTTCGCCATTCACTGTTACATTGTCGTCAACCTCATCTTTGAAGAAATATGGGCCGATGATTCATCCAGCCCATAGCTGGCACCAAACGGTCGTTTTCAATGGATGTAATGGCTGTTCTTGAATGGCTTCAGGTTGCTCTCCAGCCCAAATATGACAATTTTGTTTATTGATGTAGTCATTAAGCCAAAACTGGGCTCATCGCTGTACATCATAAGTTGGCCTAAGCGCGCGATGAACACTTTTCACCGACCGCCGAGTTTCGTAATACAATTGTACGATTTGTAAAAGTTGCTGAGGGGTAAGTCTTTACATAATGAAATGTAAATGAATAGTGAAAAAAGTATGTAAGTAGTAAAAGTAAGTAAGTAGTTTGACAGTAGTCATGCGAGATCTGTCAAAACAATCCTGCTGGAAAAAATACCCCCAATCGAATCACCCTTCATTAAAATTTAATGGGCTATAAAACTGCGTACTCGAAAAAAATCTGGTTTAAAGTAGTGAGCATCGACTCATGAAGCAATAATTAAAGGTGATGTAAGTAGCCTAATTTTCACCCTGTGTTAGCCATCTTGAAGCTACTTAATAAATCCGTGTTGTCCTCTTGGAAAAGCTACTTTTTATTTCAGAGCAAATTCTAAAGAAAAAGTACTCAAAAGCGTTGAAATTAAAACTTTTGCTGAAAAAGTTAGCAGGCAATACTGTTTTGCCTATTCCATTTTGCTTAAACTTTCGCATCTTTCAATTCTATTGAAAGTTCTGTGAAAATTATTGTAAAAATTACATTGATAAATAGCTGCCACATAGCCACATTTGGGTAAGTCTTTTGTTGCAGATTATCAATCTGATTTTTTGTTAATAACTGCTTAAAATTGATATACACAGGTGTGATTAGAGCCCGTTGCTGCCACCAATACTTTGCGTTTCATCAAAAAAAAAGAACCCGGTGTTAAATAACAGGCATTTATCCACGTAAGCATGATTTCTGTGACAAAAAATAACACTGACACTTAGCATCTTTTGGCCACAGAAACTTACGAGGGTTGCTATTAAAATTTCTGGTCTACAAAGTTTTTAGCGGTTTGACATTTCAAAAAAAATAATTGCTTTATCGGCTTAATATATTTAGTAATCATTTAAGTAAATTATAAGAAAAAAATGCCAAAGAATAAGAAAATAAACGGAAAAAAAGATTTCTTGAAGTGCTTTATTTTTAATAGCTTAAGATTTTTCGTGAAATAACATTTTAAGTAAATTAATAAAATAGAGATTTTTAGAATACTTTGTTTATATTTAAAGTACAATAAAGGAAAACACTCAAAACACTACATCGGAGAAGATTTTATCAAAAATGCCTGTGTTTTCTTTACTATTAATTTTTGGATTGAATCTTTTAACAGACGAAATATGCCAAAACCAAGCTGTGTTTTGTTCCACAAAACGTGGACAAAAGAGAAAGTTAAGTTTGTTCATGTTCCCAAAGACGAAGTGAAAGGAAAAAATTGGGTAAAATCATGCAGCACTTCGTTAAGCCAGGCGAAAAAGGTTGCATGTATAACTTTTCGGCAAAGGATTTCGAGATCGGACCAGATCGGAAAAGGGCTAAATTGTATAGTGATGCTCTTCCGATGCCTATCGAAATTTTGCATTGTTGGAATGAGCCTGAGACAGCCCCTCATTTAGTTGACGCTTCTACGCAAACAGAGTAAATTCTTTTTTATTTGAAAAGTGTAGTTTTATTTAAACGAATTTTGATTTAGATCATTTACCGATTCTCGTGTGTCTCAACTGGAAAAAGAATTGGCCCATCTTAAGGAACGATTAGTGAAATTGGATGAATTTAAATCAAACGTCAGTCAAATACTTTCTGAGGGGCAAATTAAAAGGTTAGAAGACCCGACCAAAACAATTCATTGGGCTTGGGACGATATGGCACAGGCTATATCCTTGCATTCTGCATACAACTAAGCAACAAGTCCCTCAGGGACTTATATCGTTATGTTCAGGAAAAGTACTGCTTTCAGTACATTCTGACTTATCGATTAAATCAGGATGTACTGGAGCATTTTTTCGGGGCGATGCGTGCCAAAGGCGGGTTGTATGACAATCCTAGTCCTATGGAATTGAAATATAGATTACGAAGATATTTATTAGGTGAATCAATGCATATATTACTAATTTCTGAATAACTTAACGATTTCTATTAACAGCACGAAATACTTCAATATTAGTTGATCGTGGCAATGTTGAGGCCGACGAAACTAACTGGCTCCGTCTCAATGATACTTCTTTAGAAACTTTACAAAGTTTGCTAACAGAAGATGATATAGTTTCAGACGACTCTCTCTTCGCCAACGATTCATTAAATGAGGACGCTGACTTTGATAGCTTACACGAAGATGCCCTTGAATATATTGCCGGTTACATAATACGCAAATTAAAGTTTACCGATTGTTCATGCAATGAGCCTACATTTACTTGGGTTGACACTTTATCTAAAGGCGGATTAGTTAAACGAAGCACCGAGTTCTTGGACAAAATTAAAATGTTGGAATCTGCGTTTAACCAGTTCAACGGCAGGGAGCTTTACGGTGGGATATCATTTTTACAAAAATTGTTCAGATTAAGGGAAAACGTGAGTTTACGCGATGATGTTAAGGGGGGAAGCTGGTCTAGAATTTTGAAAAAATCGAAAAATTTTTTTTTGTCTTAAAAGGTGCTTTAGGGTCTTAGAAATAATATACCAAATGAGGGATGCCAGCAAAAATGTCTAAATGCCCTAATTTTTCATTCGACGGCAGTGCCTCGCAGGTATGCCCCGAACGCTACTTACGAAATTTTGACAATACATTCAAAATACCTTTCTCCGGAGACGTACGTAGGATTATTTATTTATATTACATAGTTTTTTTTTAATCAACAATTTTATGTCGTTCTTTATAGTGAAAATTGTAACTTTTTGTTCAAACGTGCACCATTTCGCGAAAAAACAAAATATCGAAAAAATCCTACGTACGTCTCTTTCTGTTGTTATATAGAAACTAAAAAAATTTTATTTTTTGATCCAGGACAAAAATTAAGGAGTTTACGTCTTCGGCAATGGACCCACTAGAAAAAAAGGCGCCTTAGGAGAACTGCTGGACAGCGGCCATTTTCAAATTAATTCAGACGAAAAATTTTGTATTTGTACCATGAAAGCTATATTATTAAACCTATTTCACAGATTTTCGATTGATTCCTTTGTTGAGTCAAAATAAATTCATAAAATATGCCCATTTTTTGCGCTCTAGACCAGCTTCCCCCCTTAAACGATTTTTTTTTAAATGCCGGATGCACTTTCGAATAAAGCATTTTAACCGGTGCAATAAACAAAAGAAGAGAACAATGAGCATTCGATAAGATAATTGTAAGTAAAGTATGCAATGCTTTGGGCGTCTACTTGTGTTTCTGCGTATATATAAATTTATCTTTTTTTAACACAGATTTTATACTTGTAACTTTGCAGGTAATCTCGTTAAAAAATCAAATGTATGATTAGCGGACGTGACGAAATAAAAGTGGTTTTTCCGCGTTAGGAGTTTCCACTATTCTCAAGTTGTTTTATTTACTTGAGTGTAGGTTTACAAGTAGCACATATAGATTCCAATCCGATGCATGGCCAAAATACATATATATATGACAAAAATCCATGGGAATAGTTAAGTTAAAAATATAAATAATTAAGTACCACTTATAAAATAACATAAAATTATTCTATGGCTTACAACGACCTTTTTCAATTGTTTACTACATTTTCAGAAAGGGGATAAACTTATGCCCTTTTTTCCCTTGCTTCCAAATTGCATCAATGGATTAAGTAGCATCCGAAATCAGTTGTCAAACTTTACTTAACCTTGTATAATTGAATCATGGCATCGACTTACATGACATTTGTTGTAGAATTAATTTCATTTTTATTTAAAAAGTTATGAAAATTAAAGAGATAAAGTAAAAGTAGTCAAAACTGGTCAAAACATCGCCTATTTATTATTCCGATCATAGGTGTAATTCTGCGGCTCATTTGGCTTTTTGAACTGCGAGTAAATTTTTTACAATCACTGAAGATGCTCATTACCATTAAAAAATCAAATAATTGCTGATGGATGGTGCGGTCATGTTATTCGGTTATTAGAACAAATTGCAAATTTTTGAAAGCTTCAGGGGCGACCGTTGGTCAACGATTTGATTTGTGTAGCGTAGACTATAATTGAAATCAATTAGATTTTACTTTGGAAAGACTATCACTCGGAGCGCCGGCAAAAACCAGAAAGTTAAAAAACAAAAACAAAGAATACAGAAAGAATAGGTGATTTGCGGTGTGGCAAAGTGACTTTAAAAAAGTTGAATACAAGCGAATTATTAATAAACTTGCCACATTATCTGTGGAATGCATCGAAACCATTAATTTACGTGCTGCTCGCTTGCGCGCTGGCACGTTGCCGCATGCGCGGCTAGTCAGACCCAAACTCATCTCCGCTCAACTCTTCAGGCAACGTACTTTGATCTGGTTCTGGCGCGTTGCGCGCATTAATAATGCGTCGCGCTAAATTTGTGGCATGCCACATGCTCGCCATTGCCACATTGTGCAAATATTAGTGGTGCACGTTAAGTACATAACATCAACAACAAAACGCCAACAGTACAACTCCACTTACTTACATTGGTTGCATGAGTATGTTTGTATGTATTAGGGATGGAAATCCCGGAGCTCCGACGTTTTGCAGGCCTCGGAAATCCCGGGCTACGCTTATAATAATCCCAGTATCCTGTATCTCTGTATGAATTTGAAAAGCTAAAATATTAATTCCGGTGTATCAGAATTCGAAAAGCTAAAATTTTTTAAGCATCGAATTGAAAGAATTAAAAAGTTCTTTATCAACAAATTTCATTATCTCTTTCGTATATTTTTTTTTAATTCTGTTCAATATTTTTTAAACTAATTCTTCTTCTTCTTGAACTGCCTATCCATTGCAGGATGTTGGTGGTCACAAATACTAATAAAATTTCAAAACGTTTCTCTACCTTGGGTTGTAAATGAATTCTCTAATTACCCTCAGTCTGGTCCATTAGCGAATATTTCTTTGCCGTGGCATCTGCTTTCGTTCTATGCCAAGCTTGCCTTATAATTTTCTTTCGATTTTGATTTGGAGCAGCTCTTCGCCTTCTTTGTCCTCATCATGGTTCCTTAGTTGGGTCGGCCCTGCTAGTGCGCAATCTCCAGTTTACTCGGTCCTGGGTTATCCCTTCGTTGACTTCGCTTTGCTCCATATCGTTTTTAATAGTGTTTAGCCTGGAGATTAAGGCTCGGCCACTCCCATTGATGGTAGTGGCTGTGTTACCAATCTCTTTGTTGCATGCTGTTTCAGTCTTCTCATAATGGGGCGTACCAGCGCAAGCTATTTTCTCTCAATTCCTCTGTTATTGCAGCCACATGACAGCTACCTCGGATGTGTTTATTGTTTATCTTACCCTGTTTTGTGACGCCCGAAGCCCAACGTAGCATTTTCATCTCCGCCACTTGTATTCTTTGCTCCTGTTTAACAGAGAACGGCCCGCTTTTTGAAGCATACGCCATTGCAGGTCTAACCACAGCTTTATAAATTTTGCTTCCTAACTTGATTAGCATCTTTTTGTCACACAAGACTCCTGACACTGCACGCCAACTTTGCCAGCTGGCTTGCATGCGGTTCGTCACTTCCACAAATGGAGGAACCTACAGTTTTAAACCGGCTCCGAACGGCAGGTGTTTTTTGATGAGCTTTTTCATTACAGAAATTCACTAGGTTGTTTGCCATGTAGCTCATGTACTTTACTACCTCGAATAGTGTGCCTCACATATGTCGTTATGCGGCGCTTGATACTTAGAAGTAACCCTCGTCGTTTTTGACATCATTTCTGAACTTCTTCAGTTGCGATATAATCAGTATTGGAAATCTTAAGTAAGCTACTACAGCGCCACATCTCGAAGGTTTATATTTTGTTTATTGCTCCGACTTTCACAGTCCATGTTTCTACTCTATACAATGGTAAAGGTCACACACAGCATTTCATGTAACGTAATCACCATCACCATTATCATCATCAGTCAGCGTTACAACCCGTATAGGTTTTAGTTTCCTCTACTCTCTTCCAGGCTTCTCTATGAATTGCTAGTGACCGCCAGTTTCTCACTTCAATTTGTTTCAGACCACTTTCGACGCCATTTTTTGTGCGGTCTTCCCCCTTTTCTCTCCCCAATCGGCGACTGTTTTCCATAATGGGTTTTTGGGCGTTGCTGTTTTCCATACTTATGACGTTTCCCAGCGATCTTCCGATTCAATGAACTTGACCATATCTTCTTCGTTTATTAGACTAAGCAATTACGTTTCGAAGTTTAACGTAATCGCAGTTTGGCATATTTCAAACAAACATATCTGGCTGTCACGATTCGGCACCTAATTACCCTATACGGCTTTCTTAATGACTTTTCCTTATATTAATACTTTGAAGATTACCTTGTATTTGCACTTTTATGTGACGCACGCATTCTTGAGTCTTATAGTTCTCTAACTTACTTTTACGGCCTGATCAAGGATCACAACCCGTTGCGGGATTAAAGCCGACTGCAATAAGTCTCGCCAGTCTTCCGTCTTGTCGTCTTCAATTTGTTATGTCCAGCGATAATAGGATTCCCTCAGCTTGGTCCCTCCATCGGACGCATGCTCTTCCCCTACGTCGTTGTCCTCTAACTTGCCATCTGAACACATTTCTTTGATGGCGCTTCTGAATCTATACGCTCGACGTTACCCAGCTAGAGCAAGCGCTGAATATTGATGCGCTTAAGTATGTCCAAACTTAACTATGACTCGCTGTCGGGTAAATTCTTTAACCTGATGTTGGAGAGCATCGTACGAGCCGCAGAACTTAATCGCTCAGGCACAATATTTTATAAGAGCGTTCAATTCGACATCATCGGCTTTAACAACCGCGCTGTTAGTTCTGCATTCTCCAAACTGGATAAAGAGGCAATGCGAATGGGTCTGGTGGTGAACGAAGACAAAACGAAGTACCTCCTGTCTTCAAACAAACAGTCGGCGCACTCGCGTATCGGGGGACGTGAGCCACTATTGACAGTTATGATTTCGAGGTTGTAAAGGACTTCGTATACTTAGGAACCAGCATTAAAACCGATAACAATGTCAGTCTTGAAATCCAGTCTTGAAATCATGCCAATAAGTGCTACTTTGGACTAAGTAGACAACTGAGCAGTAAAGTCCTCTCTCGACCAACAAAACTAACACTCTACAAGACTCTCATCATGCCCGTCCTAACGTATTGCGCAGAAGCGTGGACGATGACGACATCCGATAAAGCGACGCTTGTAGTGTTTGAGAGAAAGATTCTGCGTAAGTTTTTGGGCCTTTGCACGTTGGCAACGGCGAATATCGCAGGCGGTGGAACGATGAGCTGTATGAGCTTTACGATGGCATAGACATAGCGCAGCGAATAAAGATCCAGCAGCTACGTTGGCTGGGTCATGTCGTCCGAATGGATACAAACGCTCCGGCTTTGAAAGTATTCGATGCGGTACCAGCTGGTGGTAGTAGAGGAAGAGGAAGGCCTCCTCTGAGTTGGAAAGATCAGGTGCAGAAGGACTTGGCTTCACTTGTTGTGTCCAATTGGCGCCGGTTAGCACGAGAAAGAAACGACTGGCGCACCAATTAAGAAGAAGAACTATGTCCAAATCGGCGTAGTGCTCATACAGTTGGTTAGAGATTTTAAAAACATCCCGAAATCCCGGATACAAATTCTCCGTTAGCAGTGGCACCCTTAGTGTGCATGTGTACATATGTATGTATGTATGTAAGGCGAGACGTCATTTGCGCCACTCATTGCTCGGCTGATGATTGTTGCCGCCAGAGGCATGCTACCGTGCCAGCAATGCGGAATAGAATACCCGTAGCTTCAATTTGAGTATTCCAGAATAGTTTGTGTACGATTTTAAACACGAGTTCATTAAATTAATTAATGTTTTGCTAAGAAGCAGGGAATGAAAATGTAGGAAAAGTGAGCAATAAATACGCACAGGTGTTTGGCTGCAGAAAACCGAGAAATGTGAGTAGGTGCATATGTATTAGTTGTGGCAAAATCGCAAACGTAATATTTTTTTTTTTAATTTTAGATTATTTTACCGAAAAGAAATGTGAAACTTAAAGGAAAAAAATATGAAATTTCATTCAAATCGGTCAAGCTATTCTCGAGTTGTTGCAAGGCTAACACACATCAATTGATTTATAGGCTTTTCTATTAGTGATAGTTGATAGGTCAATGTGTTGACAGGTTATGGTGGTCAAGTTATATTTTGACAGTGTCTGTAAAATGCTTTTTTTTTATTACGTAGTCTCTCTGGTAAAATCGCTATGTGGCAAGCTATACGATTGAGTTGCACTTGCAATTGATAAAACTGAACTATAAAAAATTTAAGCTTATGATTATCTCTTGCAAAGACGGCAGGAATTGGCCATCAAGAAATTTCGCCTTCAGCCCACTATTATTTTTTCTTATGTCTCCATTAGACACTTTCTTTTAAGGTTTACTGGAGCAGGTATCTGCCTGTCTAATCAATTTGAGCCGCTTGTTACGAAAACTATTTCGTCTAAATGCCGCTCTTGGTTAAGGGGGGAAGCTGGTCTAGAGCGCAAAAAATGGGCATATTTTATGAATTTATTTTGACTCAACAAAGGAATCAATCGAAAATCTGTGAAATAGGTTTAATAATATAGCTTTCATGGTACAAATACAAAATTTTTCGTCTGAATTAATTTCAAAATGGCCGCTGTCCAGCAGTTCTCCTAAGGCGCCTTTTTTCTAGTGGGTCCATTGCGGAAGACGTAAACTCCTTAATTTTAGTCCTGGATCAAAAAATAAAATTTTTTTAGTTTCTATATAACAACAGAAAGAGACGTACGTAGGATTTTTTCGATATTTTGTTTTTTCGCGAAATGGTGCACGTTTGAACAAAAAGTTACAATTTTCACTATAAAGAACGACATAAAATTGTTGATTAAAAAAAAAAACTATGTAATATAAATAAAAAATCCTACGTACGTCTCCGGAGAAAGGTATTTCGAATGTATTGTCAAAATTTCGTAAGAATCGGTAAAGATTTGTTCGAGTTATGTCTTCGGCCAGTTTAAAAAAAGTGATTTCGAGAAAAACGCGTTTAAAGTTGTAAGTAGCGTTCGGGGCATACCTGCGAGGCACTGCCGTCGAATGAAAAATTTGGGCATTTAGACATTTTTGCTGGCATCCCTCATTTGGTATATTATTTCTAAGACCCTAAAGCACCTTTTAAGACAAAAAAAAATTTTTCGATTTTTTCAAAATTCTAGACCAGCTTCCCCCCTTAAATAGACACATCAAAATGTTAATTTCAAAACGAAATCGAGCGAGAAGAGACCACCATAGTAGAAGATACCCTTTGCTAAGTCTGTAAAACTTTTCGGATAGAAACAATCAAAGCAATAAAGACTTTGTATTACGACCAGCAATTCGACCCTTCCCACGACAGTCGGTTGTACGTTATTGAAACGACCCGGAATAATATCCGGCTAAGGACTGTCCTCTAGCAGCGTTCCCCGTACAGGCATAGGGATTATTTATACTACTTCAAAAACAACAACCATCAATTCAATCAAAGCAAGCATGGCGGCGAATTCGCGAAATAAGGATTAGAAAAGAAAAGACACAAGCCAGCGATGCTATAAATGTATATTATTTAAATAAACAGTTCCTGCACTCCACGAATACTTTTGCGAAAATGACCACCACAACTGTACAAGGTCTGACACTCGAAGTGTAACCAATTAAAAATGCCATCAATTTACTTCTAAAATCACTTTTTTTTCAATTCAAAGTAAAAAATGTGTGAAAATAATACAAAACTGATATTTACTTTTACAATTTACTTTTGCTCGATATGGCCACCATTTTCCTTGACTATGGCCCTGAGATGGTCCAGAAACGAATCGCAAGCTGCCCAAATGTGACTTGTAGGTATTTTGGCCCACTCGCGGACAATGGCTTTTTTCAGCGCCTCGAGACTGGTCAATCTTTTAGTTCAGACTTTGCTCTCCAAAATGGCTCAAAGAGAATAATCCACCGAATTTGCATCTGGTGAAGGTTAGAGCCATTTTGTGGGCGTTATGAAGTTCGGAACGTTATTTTTTGCCATTCTTGGTTCACTCGAGATTTGTGAGACGATGCCGAGTCCTGTTGAAACGTCCATGGTCTGCCACCGAAATACTTGTCTGCTCACGGCTTCTAAGCAACCTCCAGAATACTTTCCCTATAATATTTCACACTTACCTTGTTTCCAGGCTCGATGAAAACGATTGGAGAGGGCCCATCCGCGGTTACAGCGGTCCAAACCATTACCTGTGGCGGGTGTTGCCACCTGGTGGTCAGTCAATGGCTCAAATTCTCGTATGAACGGTCGGTCAAATAAACGATATCGCTTTGGGAGTTTACGAATGGCTTAGAAAACACAATGTTCGAAAATTGGCCACTTTCGGTCAAGCGAGGCAACTCCTTCGCTCTCTCAAGTCTGACTTGTTGCTGCTTTGGTGTGAGATCACGCACCTTTTGGATCTTGGATCTTGTAAGACTTGACTTTGACATAATTTTTCAGTATGCGGCTGATACTACGGTCAGATATTTTCAGTTCTTACTCCATTCGACTGTCACTCGTCGGCGATTTCCCTTAAGTTGTTTCTTCACTTTTTGAACCATTTCACGGGACGTTGCAGTCTTTTGATGACCAATTCAACGACGTTTTGCGATGCTACCAGTATCATTGTAACGAGTAATGGTGTGTTAACAAAAACTTTATTTACTTTAAGGTGCTCGAGCTCACGAACAATCGTTGGTTGTTATTTTCCAGCCAAATATAATGTAATTACACCATTAGTGATGTCCTTTTTTCACGTTTACTCTCGGCAAAATGCTTCCGCGCGCTTGTAAACAATACTCTGGACTGTCATTTAGTCAACTAACAGACATCTAACGGAAATGCATTAGCTACGCCAGCGGCCTGAAGTTGGTTACACTTCGAGTGCCGGACCTTGTAATCCAGAAAGTCTCTGTTCAATTCAATTTTTATTATGTTAATCAGTGCCAGCCGACTTTTATACCATAAGAAGATTTTTTCATGATAGAAATGCGCGTGAATGCCTGCCGTGACCTATATTGGAACAGAAGTTTTATAATTTTTTTAAATTTTTTAAATTTTTAAATTTTTTGTACTTGACAATTTATTTCATGGGTATGGAAAATATGACTTCACCTTTTCAGAATATTTTGACTGCCGGCGTGGAGACTCATATTCAAAAATTCTTAACTAGCAATAAAGGTAAACAAAATTCATTTTTTTATGTGAGAGCTCATAAAAAGTGGTTTTACCGCATAGCACAGAAAAATTCATTGGGAACTAGCCTCACATCAAAACATTAAAAAGTGGGCGTTACTCGTATGTCTAAATTTTGCTTGCTATGTTGAATATTGGTACAACTGTCCGGTTTAGTGTGACCGAGTTTGAACGTAATCTGTCAATTAGCTTGTTTTTGGCATTCAATTATATCAGTCAACCGCAGGTGTGCTCTGCGATTTTCACTATGAATAAAAATATCGAACCACGAATTTGTCTTAATGTTTGTGTGTTTGAACGGGATTTCGTGTGCCGAATCATTGAAAATATTGCAGAAAGCCTATGACAAGTGTGTTTTATCAAAATCACGTGTATATGAGTTTAGCATGCAAACCAGTCAACAGTCAACAGGCGGCTGAGTGGCGCTATCCACATTAGCCGAAACCCAAAAACCACGTTAAAGTCGGTCGAAACTGAAAGTCATGCTACTCAGTTTCTTTTATTATCATGGTGGCGTGCTCTCGGAATTCGTTCTAAATGGTTCTACGGTAAATAAAGTATATCATTTGGAAGTTATGCGAAGTGTGAGAGAGAATAAGCGTAGGAAACGGCCCAATTTGTGGAATGAAAACTAATAGATCTTGCACCATGACGACGCACTGTCTCACAAGGCTCATATTGTGAACACTTTTTCGACCAAAAACTCGACAAATTTCATTGAACAACCACCGTATTCACCGGATTTAGCCACCAGTGACTTTTTCCTTTTCCCAAAACTTTAATTGCCACTCCGCGGACGAAGCTTCGAGTCGATAGATGCCATTAAGGAGAATTCGCTGAAGGAGCTGAAGAAGAGCACTTCAAACTCGTTTAAACGGTGCTTTGATGACTGGACTCATCATTGACATATGAGTATAACCTGTTTGAATGGTTACAAAATAAATGTTGATGATTAAAGAGTTGTTTTGCGTTTTATTGAACAATTTCCGGTACTTTTTTGACAGAGTGTACTGTATCTTTACGCGTCTCTTAGCTAAAAATCACAAAATTCTAACAAATTTTATTTTTAAAATTTAATGTAATTTTATAATATTTATTTTATTAAAGTAAAATTTATTACATTAAAAACTCAATTTTTATTAAAGTAAAAAATTAATGATTAAACTAATTAAGTATACGCATTTGCAATGCAGTGCCCTATCGATGTTTCATTTATCTTCTTCTTAGAGGAAATTTTTCCATACACATACACATGTACATGCATTTTATATACGAAAGCATTTCGGATTGTTGTCGAGTCTCGATTGTTGATTGTCTTCAATTAACGGTATTTTACAAAAGAATTTCTGAACATTGCCAACCCTGACTCATGCCTTAAGTTCAAAGTTAATATTTTTTACTGACCATTTAAGCACATTTTGCGGGCATTAACGTCAATGAAATACAGCAACAACAATGCAGCTATGTCTGTACAAGAACGACTTCGTGTCAAGTGAAGAAGTCGTCGTTAAGACCAAAAAGAAGAGCAGTGAAATAAACGTAGCAAAATACAGTCATTACCATTACCAACACAATCATATTCGCCTTCGTTTTGCCTTTGGCAAGTGGCTGGCGCTGAGCGGCGTTTAATCCCATTCCTGTTACACTTGAAATTCGAGGCGCAAAACAATGTGGTAATAAATCAATCAACATAGCAGCAGTAGCAAAAAAACATGGCCAATGAAAAATGGATAAACAAAAGAAGGGGAAAATGTGTGTAAAAATACGATTTATAAGAAAAACTATAAAGAAATGCATTGCTTTTCAAGAGCAATAAAGCCTGCTTGGCTAATGAAAGATGCAAGAATAATTTTTGGAAATTATAGGTACCAAAAATACAAAAACAAAAACCAAAATAAAAACAAACAAAAAATGAAATATAAAAATAAAAACCAAAATAAAAACACAAAAAAATAAAAATAACAAAAAACTCAAAAACGAATTCTTACAAGCCGAGCTAAGAAACAGAAGCATTTAAGGGGGAACACCACTGTGATTTTTCAAAAAAATCGATGTTTTTGCATTTTCTTAACCCTTTCGTCCCGAGTGGTACACATATGTACCAGCACTTTTTAATGTACCCTAAAAGCTTTAAATTACACTAAAAACGGTATACAATTGCACCGTCTGGTAACCTTAAATGTTGATGAAAGTGAGGTTAGTAAAACTTCAACAGCTGACTTTTTATACACGTGGTTATGTTGCGAAGTTTGCCTTATTTAGTATTTTTTAGCAAAAAAAGTGGTAAACCAGAAGTGTACCTATAACCTTTTGTAATATTTTGGAGCACAAACCCTATCAGAATAAAGGTATGTAAATTTGATGTTGTATCTGATTGTATGTCAGATTTTTCTGCGGATTCATCAGACGACTACGAACCAAGCGGAGATGAAACAGATTCTTCATCTAATGAAAGTGACGACTAAATGGACCTTGAAACAGAAAGTGAGAGCGATCACAACCAAATTGATTTTGAGCAGCCTACAACATCTGAGTCGGCACAGCGGGCCAGAAAATTAGCCACTGAATCTGAGCCTTATTTTGTTCATAATAATCGTATTCTTGACTCAAGCGACTCATTTAGTACTGCCAAAATTACTCCACCAGAAAGGCCTTGTGAAATACTGAGCAATATCTCAAAGCAATCCACTGCATTGGAGATTTTCCACGAAATGTTCCCTCATCCCTTATGTTTACACATAGTAGCTTGTACTAATCAGCGTTTGGAGTTATTTAACCAAACAAGAGGCAAACACCTGAAATTGATAAAGCTTACCGATAAGAGGAAATCCAAAAAATTTTATGCTGTATGCTAGTCCGGGTCGATTTGTGGGAAGGCAAAAAAATCACCCATTGTTCTGTGAAAATCATATTCTAGTTATCAAAATAAGAAACTTTGCCGAAGGAACCATACCTCTAAAACGAATTCTGATGTCCCCCAATTTGGGTCGAACTTTTTAGTTTCTTTTCTCATGTAAAGGCCAAAAATGGTGATATTTTGAAATGATTGTATGGGGAACCCCCCAGGGTAGCTCCAGGAGGTGTGCCATTGGCATGGGTGGATCGGCCGTCCAAAGTTAGTGGGGGTCGGTCATACATTTGGACTCGATTGGAGCACTCTAAATGGGTCAAAGTGGGATTTTTCGTTCGACCCAAATTGGGTGACATCAGAATTCGTTTTAGAGGTATGGTTCCTTTGGCAAAGTTTCTTATTTTGATCCCTAGAATACGATTTCTCGTGACAGATATATGGTCCTTACTTCCAAATTATACTTTTCAGCACCTAGAAAGCCTCAAAATACATCAAAATCTTATTATGTCGATGACTTAATTTCTTGTTTGAAGCATACTTTTAGTAAATGTCGCCAAGACAGTCCATATCAAAGTAAGATGAGAGCATGACTAAATTCAGGGGCCGTTCCTCACTCAAGCAATATATGCCCTTGAAGCCAGTCAAACGTGGTATCAAACTTTGGCTACGTTGTGATGTTGATTCTGGATATACATATGACCTTAATGTGTACGTTGGTAAAGGTTCAGAACCAAGTGTTGATTCATTAACTCTTGGAGAAAGAGTTGTGAAGACATTAGCTTCTACAATAAAGTCTCCTGATGTAGTTCTATGCTTGGATCACTTTTTTACAAGTGTAAATTTATTGGAAACTATTAGCTTTGCTGCCGTTGGCACTTGCATGGCTAACCGCAAAAACGTTCCACCAATGCCAGGAAAACTTAAACGGGGAGAAGCACTATTTCGGTGTACAGATACGGGACTTATGTGTACAAAATGGCAAGACACAAAATAAGTGTTGTTAAAGACTAATTGTCATAAGCCTAATATGACTAAAATTTCAAATGAAAGACAAGTCAGGTCATCAAGTGAAAATAGACTGCCCCGAAGCAATTGCATTCTATCGACATGGGCGGAGTTGATCGGGTTGATCAATCCATAAGTCTCTACAATCAGGATAGAAAGTCTACCAAATGGTGGAAGAAAGTCTTTTATACTTCCCTTGGTATGTGTACAACCAACGCATGGATACTTTACAACGATTTGAGGCGTAAAAATGAGAAAGTTCCTTATTTTACATATGAATGTGAATCTTGCTGAAGAACTGATTGCAGAAGGGAAGAAGAACACAGGATTGCCATTACCAAGAAGAGGTACTCTTTCTAAGAAGAGAAAACATTTTGGCTCATCATTACATATGCCTGTCGAAGGTGCTACAAGAAGACGTTGTAGTCGTTGCGCGTTAGTAAAAATTCAAAAGAGAACAAAAACTACTTGGGAAGAATGTAATGTTCCACTATGTAAAGATTGTTCCAAGCTTTATCACGCAAAATAAATGATATTTCTTTATATTATAGCGATAACACTAAGAATACAATGTAACTTGCTGTACCTGTTAGTAGATATGTGTACCGGTTAAAAACCCTAGTGGTACATATATGTACTACACCTTTTCCTCCCTCCACGGCCTCCCACAAATAAATTTCTTTGCTTTTTCATCTGAAATAGTGTATATTAATCGAATATAGGCTTTTAAGGTAATTATTTTTGCTGTAAATACGAAATTCGAATTCAGGGACGAAAGGGTTAAGGTAGATATATTCAAAAATATGTAAACAAAATTTTAACTTAAAATCTTGAGAATTGACGAAATTATACCCAATGCAATAAGTGCAGGTAGTGAGTTATCATACAACAGCCAATGAAAACTTTAAACGCGTTTTTCTCAAAATGACTTTTCTGAACATGGTGGCCTCGATTTCTCGAAGATTTATGAATCGATTTAATTTTTTTTTTTTTTTAATTTTTGTACATGTGTTGGCTACAGTCGTTCAAAGCCGTTTTTAAAAATTCCGAAAATTAATATTTTTCCAAGCCTTTTGAAACAAAAAGATAAAAACACAAACTCATTTATCAAACCTGCACCATTTTTCCAAAAAAAAAAAATTAAAAAAGAAACCCCACGTTCAACGATAGCCATTGATGTATAGATTAAGAATTTTTTTGGTTTTTTGCTTTCAGGCGGCCGCCGTAGCCGAATGGGTTGGTGCGTGATTACCATTCGGAATTCACAGAGAGGTCGTTGGTTCGAATCTTGGTGAAAGCAAAATTAATAAAAAAACATTTTTCTAATAGCGGTCGCCCCTCGGCAGGCAATGGCAAACCTCCGAGTATATTTCTGCCATGAAAAAGCTCCTCATAAAAATATCTGCCGTTCGGAGTCGGCTTGAAACTGTGAAACAACATCCATTTGTGGAACAACATCAAGGCGCACACCACAAATAAGAGGAGGAGCTCGGCCAAACACCTAACAGAAGTGTAAGCGCCAATTATTAATTTTTTTTTATAGTGGTCACCAGGGTGCATCAGTTTTTTATAACGTCATTGCATTAATATTAATAACAATTGTAATTTTTAATATTTTTTTGATAATTTTTCCGATCTTCCAATAATCATCCCTACTTATAAGCAAAAAATTCATGAAAATCGCTTAATTTTCACGCGTTCACAGTGGTGTTCCCCCTTAAGCTATTTTACTTCGGTCCCTCCTCCACCCACACACACATCCGCAGCCCAAATGCCATTGAGAAGTCCTTAAAAGGTACTTTATTTATTTACGTTTTAATTTGTCAGAACAACAAAGTAAACAAATCGTTAAGCAAAGACAATCGAACGCATATTTAAAAGGGTTTAAGTGTAATCTCAGGCCTTTTTTGTAAGCATTTTTCATGTCGTTGGATTTGTGCATTTTTTTCGTTAAGTTTTGCTTTTTTTTGCAGAAAAATCTGCGTAACACAAGACAACAGTGGCAGCAGGCAGCAAAATAGCCCCTGTAAACAACAAAGTCTTCGAACAGAAAAAATAAAAATAAAACAAAAAAACTTTAAATCAAAACTACTCCAACGTAGGCGAAAATATCAACAACTCCAGGCGACAATCCAACAATATAAATGGCGTTAGCAAAGTAGGTCAAGCAAGACCACAAAAAGGCAAAACAATGATCGAGAACAATAACAAGAACAAAGGCTACGTATAAGTGACAACGAATAAATGACAATAATAATAAAAACAAAGGTCCAAACGCTCCGGCCATATGCACGAAAGCCAGCAACAACCGCCAGCCAGCCAACACCTAAAGCCTAAAGTAGCCTTTATAAATACTTATACATACACACATCCGTATTCGTACATGTACTTGTAGTTAGCTGGCTGGGATTTGGGATCGCGTCTGACTGACTGGACACGCGAATAACAACAGCAGCAAAAATGGCAACGCCAATTGTAGAGTAAAGGCAACAGCAAAGCCAACGGCAACGGCAATCCAAGCGTCAGTTCGCGTTGACAGCTCAACAGGCCCAACATTCCAGCCTGCCATTGACTGCTCTTGAGGTAAGTAGCAATAATAAAAACAACACCAACAACAACAGCACACATTTTAATACACAGCAACAAATGAAGCAGTCGCAAATGTGGCAGAAGCGCCCACCGTACGTTGCATACTAATTAGGAGCACTCAATACCGGTACGTACGTAAATAAGTATATGTAGATGTGTGTATGTAGATGTGAATATGTATATGTGCGTACATATATATGTGCTCAGCGACATCACTAATCCATGATTGTGTAAAAAATGTGGCTTTCTTGTTGACTTAACAAATTGTCTAAGTTCTTCGTTATTTGTTTTCTTTCTACCAATGCGTACATTTGGGGCTTTCCACGCTAAAAATAACAACAAAATATAGTTTGTGCAAGGTGGCGCAAAATTCATCATCCCTTTTGTTTTTGAATCACGTTTTTTACTAAATAATTTTAAAACTCTTCTTTATTTTTTGCTTGTCTGCATGTATACAGCAGCTGTTTCGTTCACAAACAATGCGAAAGTTCTAAATCTTCCGATAGGGTGATTAATTTTGCACCACCTTCTACCTATGTAGGTATTAGATTTGCATCTTCATTAAAATCACTTCTAATAAGTGGTAGTTAGTCGACTTCCAAGGAAGGACCGCTCCGAGCCGTTTGATACCAAACGAGGTTTCAGACAGGGTGACTCGCTGTCGTGTGACTTCTTTAACCTGATGTTGGAGAGCATCGTACGAGCCGCAGAACTTAATCGCTCAGGCAGAATGTTTTATAAGAGCGTACAATTGTTGGCGTATGCCGATAATATTTACATCATCGGCCTTAACAACCGCGCTGTTAGTTCTGCCTTCTCTAAACTGGATAAAGAGGCAAAGGTGAACGAGGACAAAACGAAGTACCTCCTGTCATCAAACAAACAGTCGGCGCACTCACGTATCGGCACCCACGTCACTGTTGACAGTTATAATTTCGAGGTTGTAAAAGACTTCGTTTATTTAGGAACCAGCATTAACACCGATAACAATGTCAACCTTGAAATCCAACGTAGAATCTCTCTTGCCAACAAGTGCTACTTTGGACTAAGTAGACAATTCAGTAGTAAAGTCCTCCCTCGACGAACAAAACTAACACTCTACAAGGCTCTCATCATGCCTGTCCGTATGGCGCAGAAACGTGGACGATGACAACATCCGATGAAGCGACGCTTGGAGTGTTTGAGAGAAAGGCGAATATCGCAGGCGATGGAACGATGAGCTTTACGACGACATAGACATAGCGTAGCTAATAAATATCCAACGTCTACGCTGGCTGGGTCATGCCGTCCGAATGGATACAAACGCTCCGGCTCTGAAAGTATTTGATGCGGTACCAGCTGGTGGTAGCAGAGGAAGAGGAAGGCCTCTTCTGCGCTGGAAAGATCAGGTGGAGAAGGACTTGACTTCACTTGGTGTGTCCAATTGGCCCGGTTGGCACGAAAAAGAAACGACTGGCGCGCTATGTTAAACTCGGCCAAAATCGCGTAAGCAGTTATCGCGCCAATTAAGAAGAAGAAGATACCACTGGAGCTCTTTCTTTACACTCCGCAGTCTTCTCGGAACCAACCTGTAGACTTAATGAATTTTTTTAACTTTGGCAACCCTATTTGTGAGAACACGAGACACTTTTTATTCATTCAAATTTATTGGATTGTATCGAAAGTATTATTATTATTATTCCTCTTATTTGCTAGAGCGATAGCCGGGGATGCAAAGTGCTGAAACAAATAAGTTCCATTTGGGTCGATTTGCAGCCACGTGAGCGAATCGTCAACAGTCGTGATTTCATTGAATAGGCTCCGCCTCCATATTCCTTTTGGTCGTCCTGTACGACGAGACCCTTGCGGTTCCAGTTTAACGACATTCTGCTAATATCAGTAGCAGGTTTACGGATTGTATGACCAATCGATTTCCATTTTCGTTCTTGAATCTCAATTTCAATTGGTCTGTGACCACTTCGAGTAAGGAACTCGCCCTTCCAGGCGACTCCATCAGGCCACCAGATACATGGAATGGCTCTAAGGCAACGATTTATAAAAGTTTGAATTCTTTTTGTGGTCGAGACTGCTATAGACGACGTTTTACAGCCATTTAATAGCACAGACTTAAGATTTGAGTTAAAAGTCCTCAACTTTGTTCTGGTAATCAACTGCTTAGAATTCCATATGCTTTTAAGCCTACCTGGATTTCAATATTCTGTGGTCGATGCCTGCAGTTGAGTCACAATCTGGGGTGACTTGGCTGTTAAGAATGACTTTAGAGAGCACTTTGGGAGTTACACTGTGCAACATGATCCCACTGCAATTCCTACACTCGGAGGCAGTGCCCGTTCTTCGGAAGCTTCTTTTTTTCAGACGACTTGGAACAGCCGATAGCATCTGCTCTGATAGTTTGGGACGTGATGTTGTCTCCGCCACCAGATTTCCCAGATTTCTAACTTCGAATAGAAGTCTCATTCTCTGTAACAGTTGGGTTTTGGTAAGATACGCCGAGAACTTTTTGAGTGTACCGTCCAGGATTCACTATTGTACCGAAAGTATGCCCATTCCAAGGTACGATAACTCTGCCAACGAATAATCAATTCATAAAAATATTTTCAAACCCATTTTTCACAGCTACATCCGCACGAATTCTCTTCTGAGCGATTCCATGTCGAGTGATCCAAGTATTCTGGACATTGTGGTCAATTTTTCTAAAACACTGGTTTCTTATCGCTTCCCAGTGACTAAGTGTGGCGCCTCAACGCCAAAAGTCGAAGTAATAAAGTAAGTTGATAAAAGCACTCCTGTCTCGATAATCCACGTCGAAAATAGCAATAAATCATCACACGAAAATTTTCACGAGTTAATTCCATATTTTGCACGGGATGAAAAAAAAACAAATAAAGCTCGTATCTAAGTGAAAACATAGTAAGTTTATGCTAAATAATTCGACAAAAGTATCACAAATACAGTTCATTATACGTAGTGCTAGTCTCTGGGGAGACCCCCTTCCCGGAACTACCTTGATTACTTCGGGAAGGCTCAGAACGGTGCTATTCACCCACGCCTGAGTCCACCATATTTGTAGCCAGCTTCATGCTATAGGCTCGTCTTCTAATGCCTCTGTGCCGTCATACCCGTGGCGCGTTGCAGGTGCAGCATTATCCTCTTTGCAAAACTTTAAACTGTGTTCCAACAGTCATGTGATGCACACATGTTATTGACTAAGCTGTCTGCGCTAAGTTGTTCTCAGTTGTTCTCCCAAGACTAACTCAAGCATTCGGCATTCTTCGTTGAAACGATCACAGAAGAAGAACACGTTCTGCGCGCTTTCTATTGCATTGTTGTAAAACCGATGGAGGTACTCCAGGAAACATTCGTGACCGCTCAATATTTGGGTTAAATAGTGGTCTACGTCTCCATGGCTTCTGATAACCCATTTTCAGATGAGTCCCTTCTGCTTTGCAACTTTTCTAACGAATGCAGACGTTCTGCAGCTTTCGCTTCAGTTGTCAGCTTTACTCCTCGTCTATCATGAAGTCCTCTCATTTCATGCACAAGTACATATATCTATTTGGAGCTTTCCAGCGATGACGTAAACCGCGTCGTCTGATACGGACCTGTATGCCACGATATTCTTAGTGCATTTCGTCGGCTCACTTGAGTTACGGGTCTAACATTAGATGGCAGCATGACTGAATCCACCACCCTTGCCAGGAGCTGCCTTCTGGCGTCTTGCGGTCCGCCCATGTTTGGAAGAAGTCTTGTAAAAGCACCGTTGACTGATACTGCTTTGGAACCCGCAGTTGCAAAGTGTTACTTAAAGCAGAGCTGTGCATCAATCATTACGCCTAAATACTTTATTGCCTGTTGCGACAGTATTTCATGGCCACCTATTCGCAATTTCATGAACTCGTTTTTCCTCCGCACAGTTACGACGACCGCTTCTGTTTTTTGTACTGCCAACTTCAGTCTCGCTGCAGAGAGCCATAGTCGGACTCTAGCTGCTGTATCACTACACTCTCTTGTAGGCGGTCTTTTTGTCCGTGATCACGAATCGGCATAGCCTACCAGAGTTGCTTTATCCGGAAATTTTAATCAGAGTACTCCGTCGTACATGAGACTCCATAGTCAGGGTCCAAGGACAGATTCCTGAGAGACGACACCAGGTATATGTCTTTAGACCAGTGTCCGTATCATACTGCAAGATTGTATCCCTAAAGTAGCTTCCTACTATCCGTATTAGATATCCAAGGCCTTTGAGATTTCTCAGAGACAGTAAAATGTTTGACCACCTCGCCGAATTGAATGCATTTTTGACGTTTAGCGTAATAACTTCACAGAACTTCGTGCGTGTGGGTCCTCCGCTAATAGCGCTCCATTGTTTGTCTGTTTGTATGCTGCAACTGCATAGTTTACAAGCGTCAAATGTGATTGACACACGATGCCATTTGCAAAAATTATAAATCTTCCGACAGGGTGATTAATTTTGCGCCACCTGGTATATGAGATATCTTCCTTTCTTGGACATCTAGTTGCAATATCTACGCAATATGCGCTAAATAACAGTAGACATGAGAGTTTTATATCATTTTTGATTGTATTTTTTAAATCAATGACCCAAAATTAGCAGCTACATAAATTTTCAGATGTTTAGCTTCAACTGTTGATTTTTTGTACTAAAAGGGCTAAAAGTCAACCAGTTCTTCACTTTTGTTCTTCTTTTTTTGTTTAATTGAGTCAAAGCGTGAGACTACTCGGCCCAATCGGTCAATGATATTTGTTCTTAATTAAAATAATTCTCATTCCCAATCCATATTTTATCTATATTTATGTATTTGTGCCTGATTCCCATAAATACCCAACTATCTAATTCATATTTAATACTTTTTTAATATTCTAATTAAGCAGCAATAAAATAAATTATTATTTTATATTTGCGCAATCGACGCAACTTCGGCGGAAGTGGTCACTCAGCGCTATGAGGTAAGTGGCAACAGAGTTGTGTTAAACAGCACAAACTTACATCTACCTGCACAGCTACATACATACAAACATACTCGACTGTATGCCTACATATGCACCTCCAACTGTAAAGCGCGTGTGTGGCAAATCAGTGTTGACAACATTGTTCCGTTTGGCGGATTTGGCGGCAGCAAACAACTTCAACAAGAATAACTCATACAAAAGCGCTAACGCTTGTCAATCAGTGTAAATAGAATATTGCAAAAACAAAAAAAAAAGATGTAAAGTTGTTGGTATAAACTAAAAAAATGCACCGCTGAATGCCAGTAATTTTTTAAATAAGTTGCCACAAAATGATGCATGAGACGTTCCAATGCGCAGTAATGGGCTAGCGACGACAGCACACGAGATATCACTCTTCGACGCAGGGAGAAAGGCCGCAAGGAGTGCGAGTATTTATGTGGCACTGATTGCAGGATTACATAGCACAAAGCTGTGCGTCGTTTAGTGCGTAAATATCGCATTTCCTGTAGTTAGAAACCGAACAACTTAGGCCATTACATCCCATCACTTGACGACTAAACAGTCCATAAAATATTATAGTTATGACGTATTTGATGGCAGGCAAATGCATAGGCTCAGGTGTATGTACAGCTGTGAGTTTGAAAATAGCAGTAGTCTTAAAATATTCATTTGAAGTCACTTATTTTTTCCCCATAAATCATGCAAAACAAAATTTAATTACCAAATATCTACGAAGGGTGAGGAAGTTTAAAGTGTATTAAGTTTATCTGAGTAAATCTGGCAACTGCGTAAGCCGTGGTTCTTTATTGGCGTCGTTGAGTTTTTAAGTGCAGCATTGAAATAGCAATGCCTTCAGTTTTTTAAAGTTATGCGATATTGATAAAATTTTGCACTTATTTACGCAAAAGTACGTTTTTTATTTTTTCTTTATATTGTATATATTTTTTTAATTTTGGTGTGTGCCAAATATTTTTTACCTTTTGACTGTAGGAGCGAAACACTGCACCACAGAACAACGAAAGCATAACATTTTCTGAAATTGAGAGCAGATGGAAGTTCTTAAACAGAAATACAAAATATTCTTTCATGTTCAACAAAAATGATTCCAAATGGAAAGAAATTTATGGAAAATCCAGAAAAAGGAGAGGAAAACTTCCCTGCAAGATGGTCGCAGAAGTGTAAGGTGCTCCTAAGAGAAGTCCATGAAGTCAGCGACACAAATGAAAAAGAGGCGAACTTAAACGTTTCTGACATGACTGCACGTTGAAGCCTGCGAGAAGCTGGTTTAGTAGCTCGCAGCCCAAAAAAGGCTTTCTTGACGCCAAAAGATAAGGCAAAACTTTTGGAATTCGCAAGAAATTATGCTAACATATGGCGTAACATTTTATGGGCTGACGAGTCTGAAATAGTTTTGTATGGCGGCATGGGTTCACGGCAATATATTGGACGTACACCGAAACATGAAAGCTCACAAATACACAAAATTGATGGTATAATGCAAGAATGATAGAAACAAGATTGCGCCCATCAGAGAGTGCGTGACGTCACGTTTGCCAAGTTGTGCAGTGTTACCAACCATTTGCTCTTCACAATAAATTTAGTGCTTTTTTATACCCAAAATGCAAAAATTTTTAAGTTTGGTGTTTGTTTCTTTTTGTTTTTAATTTAAAGCTACCGAAACTGTAAGTTAAAAAAAACTGTATTATTAAACAAAAGAATGATAGAAAAGGTCACTCTGAGAAGATTTTATTGCTAATGCAAATTTGTTGATTCTTATAAAGTTTGATATTTTGAAAGTGCAAATTTAATTATGCTGCTTTTAAGTTAATGCTAGAATATTAAATGTTCTTCTCTCAACTCGTCTTAAGATTGAAAACCTGTTTACACATTTTAAAAAGCGCTTGAATTTGCTGAATGCGAATTAAAACCATAGATGTGTAATCTTTTCGTCCGGTCCTCAATCCTTAGTGGGACATAGGGATCAAGAGGTGTATTGACAGTAAAAATAAGCAACAAAATATCAGAAAATACAAAAACTGTACCGTATCTTGTTACATAACCTGAAATATATAGCACAAAAGTCGTTCCTTTAAAAAGGAATTTCTCTTAACAAAAAAACTCATAAATTAAATTGTAGTTAAACATAACACATTTATTTGGAAAAACGTACATTTTAAAGACAATTTGTCACGCATACAAAAAATTGGTATTTTATTTTCTTTACATGGGCATTTTAGTGCGTTTTTATATCCAAAGCTAGGCAGCACTGCAGTAGCGAGAGAGACATTTGACTGCTGAAAGGAGAAGAACGCCAAAATAATCGCAATCGCGGGCAAAGCGACCAGATGTTAGAAACAGCAAAGCTAAGTGAAATTGAGTGAATTATTGAACTAATTTTTAAAAATGTATATTTTACAAAATTATAAATATCACATTTTAATTAGAACAGGCTAGAAAAATTTCATGCAGAAAGAACTAAAACTCCGAGACTAAATAACAAAAAAAAAATGCTAAATCAAGTTACGAAAATGGTAATCTGGCCATACTAAAACCAGGTTACTCATTGCGAAATTCGCTGAGAGCAAAGTAACGGTATCACGATAGCCGTCATCTCATTATTCTGTCCATCAGGGGCATAACAGACACCAATATTTATGTGGAAATAATGCCGAATGTTATATGGCCGTACGGCAGAGAGGAAATGTCAATGAAATGTGGCCACCAGCAGGATAATGATTCTAAACACACGATTCGCAAGACCAAGGATTGGTTTCGCGTAAATAAATTTGAGGGTATTAGTCTGGTTAAATACTCATTTTTTATAGAGTTTTTTTTTTTTTTTAAATAAAATGCGATCGTTTCGATTTTATCGGATATTATTATTGACAACAAATAGTATACAAAAACAATTGTTTTTTTTTTGACGTAGTTTTCTGTAGTAGTGTGGCACCAAAGTAAGCGTCTTAAAAAAAGATAGTTGGCTTGTCAACAGGATTTTAGCTCTTCGGAACATCTGAAACGAAAAAGTTAAAAAGATTATTATTCTGTAGGCTTGTCATTCTAGCAGGTGCTACTTTCGTTTCTTTTTAGCCCTAACTTTCCTTACTACAGCCTGATTTCCACCCGAAAAACATACCTTTTTTCAAAAGTTCGCCATTTTGCTATTTTTCAAAAAAAATGTTCCCATTGTAGCCACACTAATACAAAAAAATATTTGAAAAAAAAATGTTGTTGTATATTATTTGATGTCAGTAATAACAGACGATAAAATCAAAGCAATCGCATTTTATTTTCATCAAAAATAAAATTCCTAAAAAATCTCTACAAAAAATGAGTATTTGAAGTTTTGGAATGATCAGCTCAGTCATCCGACCCTAATGCGATAAAAAATATGTTGGGGGGCTGAAAAAAAGTTAAACACAATGCCAAACCGGTTAAAATCAATAACTTTGGTCAATCGTTAAAATTGCGTGACTGAAGATTTCGGAGAAGCGATGTGAGCTATTGGTAGATTCAATACCCCGCCTTTGTGCTACCGTAAATATTTGTTGCAACTATCAGTATCTGCAAACTTTGTCAATTCACTTTTTGTTTAATTTTTTTATAAACTTGGTTAGAATGCGTTACTCATATAACCGCTGTTTTTTTTAATGTTAACCCTGAACTTCTACCTTTTATTATACAAATTTTGGTTTTTCGTTATAGAATTGACTTAAATATGTGTTCTGTTAAATAATCGAATAATATTTCTAAATAATAACAACAACTTTCTAATCACTTCAAAGGTGAAATTGTTTTTGGAAAAATCTAATATTTTTTTGGTACTGCCATTTTCGTGCTCGCCACTATATCTTCACCTGTATGTAGATATGTGTATAAAAAGTCGCAACTGCGGTGAACACAAAGCGCTTTATTTGAACGGAAGCAGGAAGTTGACATTTGCGTTGAATTTTCAATCAACGAGGAGATATTGCGGAATACTGCTTTGCATAATCATTTTGCATAATCGCAGCTTAACAGCGCTGAGCCGGTGAGTAAGTGAGCGCAATTAATAGTGAATTGGTTGGTTCTTATACTTGATCGAATAGCCCTGATAGGTTACTGGCGAAACACTAGTGAATACTCCTATTGTTAGAGTTATCAGACACGGCAACGGAAGTGATTTAAGAAAATCTGTGAAACTGAAGAATTTTGGAGAATCAGGAATTAACTCTCTATGCATATGAATTATTTTTCAAAGGTAAGCTTTTTTGCTAAAAGTAGCCGAAAGGTCTATTGAAAATAGCCAAAATTTTTAATTAAAAACGAAATTGTTTGCAACAAGAAGGACTGCTGAAGACCAAAAACAAGTAGAAGAAATCGATTTGGCTACACGAAGGTTAGTTTGGGCAAGTGGTATACGAGGTTTGAGCACTCAATTCTAGGAGGCAAACAAGCATATTAAGCAACGAGCAACACTTTGTTACACTGTACGACAAAATCAAACTTTTTCAAAAATAACAAGGTTTCCACAATGGATTCTGATAGAAGGGACATACAAAAATGTGTGAGGATTAATTTCGTTAGTGTGTTCTGAAGAACTCATTTAGGTAAAATGTCCATATGTAATAAAATAATTGGCACTTATTCCCTTTACGGGGTGTTTGGCCGAGCTCTTCCAGTGGCCCGCGTCTTTCCACAAACGGAGGAAGCAACAATTTTGCGCCGACTCCGAGCGGCAGATGGTTTTTTATGAGGAGCTTTTTCATGGTATAAATATACTCCGAGCGTTTGCCATTGCCTGCTGACCGCTTTTAAAAAAAATTCTATAAATTCGTGTTTCATACTCGTCTAAGTCTAAGTCTAAGTAAGTCTAAGTTGCCATACACATTTTCCGTTTCTACTTATTTCTGGTTTTTATTTTTATCTTTGAGCATTCGTGTGTTAAGGGACTTGTAGTATAGTTTTATGACACCGATTTTTTTTGGTAGATTATAACCTATTATTTCCCTATGTTAAGAGTATTTTTTACCCTTTGCTGCAAAAAATACAAAAAGGACCCGTCTAATGTGGTTGAGGAGTTAGAGGGTTTATTCCACAAAAATGTTCACCATTATTTTTTACATAGAATTTCTGAACGCATCATACCTATATGTGAATTGAAAGGCTAAATAGTAAATTTATAAAAGGACTGTATTTTCGGATGATTTTATCGCTGCCTCCCAATCAGGGCCCCAGGTTGACTCCGTTTATACCGAATTCTCTAAGGCCTTTGATCGGGTTTCTCATATAATATTAATAAAAAAATTAGCCTGCAGTGGCTTCCACTCAGCCTTCTTAAGTTGTAGCTCATCTTACTTGCTGAATCGCCATTGTTTGGTCATCGTCGACAACGTTAGGTCTCTTCCTTTCGTTGCTTACTCTGGGACTCCGCAAGGTAGTATTCTGGGTCCGCTTCTTTTTGTTCTGTTTATCAACAATATTTACTCTGGCTTTTCGTCAGCAAGATTTCTGCTTTATGCAGACGACATTAAGATTTATTCCACGATTACTACAGGGTGAACGAAATGAAGTGTTACCTATTCAAAATACCATAACTTTTTTGTGTGAAATTCGTTTTTATTGATTTCAAAGACAAAATTGTTTAAAAATGATTACAATTTTAACATATTCACTTTAGCTCGATATGACCACCTTTGCCTTGACTATAGCCTTCAACCAGTCAAAAAATGAGCTGCATGCTGCACGAATGTGATCTTGAGGTATTTTGGCCCATTCTCGTATAATCGCTTTTTCCAGCGCATCCATACCGGCATATTTATATATAGTCCTCACCTTGCTCTCCGAAATGGACCAGATGGAATCCATCGGATTTATAATGGCGAATTCGAAAGCTATTGTGTGGACGAAATGAAGTGTGGAACATGATTTTTTAACCATTCTTGGTTTACACGAGCTTTATGAGACAGTTTCAAGCCGACTCCGAACGGCAGATATTTTTTATGAGGAGCTTTTTCATGGCAGATATACACTCAGAGGTTTGCCATTGCTTACCGAGGGGCGTCCGCTATTAGAAAAAACTGTATCTTAATTTTGGTGTTTCACCGAGATTCAAACCTACGTTCTCTCCGAATTCCGAATGGTAGTCACGCTTTCGGCTACGGCGGCCGTCTATCGCTCAACATAAATAAGTGTTTTCAAATTACCTTTTCGAAGCGTGCCACTGTCATTGACTCGCCTTATCACATATCGAGAACACCCCTGTCCGATGTAAGTGAAATTAAAGACTTGGGTGTAAAATTTGATTCGAAGCTTACTTTTACTAGCCATGCAAATTTAATTATTGCCAAATCTTACACCTTGCTTGCTTTTGTTAGGCGTCATAGCTCCGATTTCTCCGACCCTTACGGCGTTTGTCCGTTCCAAACTGGAGTATGCATCTTTCATTTGGTCTCCGTATTATTCGTGCCATGCTCCTAGAATTGAATGAATTCAGAAAGTATTCTTATATTTCGCTTTGCGTAGTTTATGCTTTTCGGATCCTATTCCTACATATGAAGTGCGGTGCTTATTGATCAACTTAGAATCATTGCAAATCAGAAGAAAAATCCTATCTTTATCCTTCATTTTCGACTTAATCCGTGGGGCTGTTGACTGTCCGACGATTCTTGAGAGGATTGTCCTTAATATTCCGTCCAGAGCTCTGCGTAGGACGGACATCTTCTATGTTGGTCTTTCAAAATCCCTTTATGCTCAGAATGGTATTCCGAAGTTAACATGCTCACGAGTTCCCTTCAGTTCCTTGAGTTGTGACTACATCTAGGCGAATAATAAATAATCACAGCAAGCGACGTTGTGTATAGGAGATATGTACGTAAATGTTGGATTGCCACTTTCCGCCAAAAATTCTTGCAAAACGAACACGAAATTGTAGGCTGCGTTGAAGTGGAGCAGCCGTTCTAGGCTAGTTCGGATCGCATACGGAAAATGCGCGCTCGGAGCTGTTCTATGGACTAAAACATAAAAGTGCACAGTCACTGCTTGTTCGGGGGTACCGAAACAACTTTCAGCATTGCCTTCATTTCCACATCTTAGACATCCTTGTCTGTTTTGGCTGCTCCTCACCCTTCCCCACCCAGTACTTACTTTGTTTACGAGTCCCAATCCGAGTTATTCAGCCTTTGTTATCGCTCTAAATGCGGGACAGCAAATTCACGTACATGATTTTCGCTCTTTTCTAAGACACTACGGAAAATTTGACTTTCGAGGAACTATACATCTTACACTGTCTTACTCGTCCTCGACTACATACGAACTGCAACATATCGGTATTATATGCTGCTCTTGAGGCACTTAGCCCTCAGTGTAACCCGAGGTGAGATTGTGGAAATAGTCTTTTAGCAGCCTGGCACCAGAAATTACGAGAAGTATTGATACCCACCTTACATAGCTAAAGCTCCGGAGATGGTTTTGGATCTTCATCCGAGGGGGGGCATAAGGCGCTTTGAGGGCTTGCAACCGAATGGATTTTTAAGGGACGACATCCAACTCTGGAGCTAAGATCTTTACCGAGACGGAACATCTGTCAGGCTGAAGTGTGGACAATATTTGTGGCTGCTGCGAAACTGTTACAAGTAGGGCCAACGAGAGGTAATTTAGTCATCTACTCGGATATACCAAGCAGCTTTCTCGACTGTGTTGTTACCCTTGGAGATTGTGCGTGAGGCCATATGCAGACTGAGCGAGTTTTGTAGTTGCAATACTATTACACTTATGTGGCTGTCATGACATCTATGGCAACGAAAATCTGACCTGCGTGCTAGAGCCGGTTGAGTGAAGAGTTTCATTGATGAGGTACAGCTCAGTTACACACAGGTCTGTAATCAGACGACTACTGAAATAGTCTCAACCCCCCCGACTTCCACCCGGGACTGCATTACATCGTGTTCCAGCTGTGATTGGGTCTATTGACCACAATAGGAACTTGCGTTCATGCTCTTTGCCTGGGACTTATGAAAGTTATATGCTAATAATAATAAAATAATAGATGGGCTCAAAAGGAACATCGAAAATACTGTAATGGTATGACTAATACCGTTTTGTCACTATAGGCGTGAGTGATAAATTCAGATGACTATAATTGCCGTCAGTTCGTCTCTAGTCAACCTGCGCGTAAACTCTGCTTCTAAATGAATACAGGCTCAGACGTCATAGCTATCAACCTCTAACTGCTGCTGTTGAAACAATTTCCTTCTTCGCCTTTCTTCATCGAGCTCATTCAGCGAGCGCATCACCAGCATAGTAAACTTATACGCGGCATCCCAACAGTGTTTTGAGCTGCACAGGATGCATATTAGATTAGTCATATAAGGTTAACTCCTCGCACCTTCTTGCGAATAAAGGATAGTGGAATAAAATATGTTTCGCGTGTTCGAGCTCTTCGCGGCAGGTGGGACAGTATCGTGAAACAGCCAGACCAAATCTTTGTATTATAGATAATGTTGAAAGGATCCATGTACAGTCAGAAACTGTGTTAGGTAAGGTCAACCTCTCCAAATCTACGTTGCAACCATGTTTCGACTAGCGATCAGTGGAGAATAAGTCCCATCATAGTTGCCATTCTTTAAGTGTTGAGCTTCGTTGTTCTCGTTTAAGCTTCCTTGACGGTTTTGCGCCTGATCTGTCAAAGAGGTGATGTATTGTAGTTCGCGTGCACAGATATCCAGAGGAATTTTCCCGAAATTTTGCGTCTCTAGATACTGTTCTATAGACCTGTCTGGCATCGATCAGGTGTATATCTCGACTTTGAGACCATATTAATGCGGTATAAAATAAGATGGAGTCTGTAACTGTGGAGAGAAGTCTTCGTCTGGTGCCTTGTGCTCACGCAGGTACTGGTTGACAAACGTTTGCAGGCGGCTAGTGATTGCCGCGGTTACATTCCATGTGGTGCAACCATATAGGAGGACAGATTTGACACTTTTGTTAAATTTGCGGAAATTGGTTTAAAGGTTCATGTTGCCATTTTGCCACAAAGGCGCGAGGATGTCATATGATGAAGTAACTTTGCTAATCCTACACTCAACATCTACCCCAGAGTCGCCTTCGGGGATGACAATGAAGCCAAGGAGCAAAATTTAACTACACTTTCGTTGTGCGCCCATGGCAACCGGCTCTGATGTGGCCTCATTGAGATGCGGTGCTTTGGTTTTTATAGCATTGATCTTGAGGCCGGTACCTTGAAGCTTTTTCTGCATGGCTTGAGTAAGCTGTTTCCGGTCGCAAAGTTTATAAGGTAGTAAGCAGATGACAGCCGCGTATGCCAGGTACCTGAGAAATTGGTTGTTTATCTGCCACTGGATACTTTTATACTGATTTTTATTCCTGAAAGCAGCGCACATGACGTTCTCGAGGACAAGAAGAAACAACATTGGGCACAATACGCATTGGAAAGGCGCAGAAAGCAATTCTTTCTGCAGCACGTAGCAACTAGCGTCTTTGTAGCTCTCCCTTTTCAGGGCAATGAGCTTTTGGGATAGAATCAAAGCTTATCTGGTATGACTCCTCTTCGCACATCAGACCAGATGGCTTCCCGATTGATGCCGTCGAAGTCTTTTTCAAAGTGAATAGAAAACAAATGCAGCTTAGATTTGTACTCAACACATTGATCGATGATATTCCTAAGGGTTTTTAATTGATCGGCATAAGAGAATCTACTGCGACAAATGGCCTGGCACGAGCTTCGGGTGATTTTTTTAGCTATTATCTTTTTAAGCAGTTGATTTAAATAGCTGACGCACGTTTCATGTTTGTTGTTTCACTGTCAAACATCTTCAGTTTGGTCCACAATTTAACCATGAATCGTCTTACAAACGAACAACGCTGGCAAATCATTGAATTTTATTATAAAAATGCGTGTTCTGTTAAGAAAGTTTAAAATCCACTTTTTTATCGAAAAATTGTGTTCAGTGACGAAGCTCATTTTTGGATCAATGGGTACGTAAATAAGCAGAATTGTCGATTTTGGAGTGAAGATCAGCCAGGAGAATTGCAGGAGCTACCAATGCATCCAGGAAAGGTCACAATTTGGGGCGGTTTATGGGCTGGAGGTATCATTGGACCGTACTTCTTCAAAGATGCTGCGAATCGTAACGTAACTGTGAATGGTGAGCGCTACCGTGATATGATATCCAACTTTTTTTTGCCCAAAATGCAAGAGCTTGACTTGCATGACATGTGGTTTCAGCAAGACGGTGCAACATGCCACCCAGCACGCGTAACAATTTACTTGTTGAGAGGCGAGTTCGGTGAACATTTTATTTCTCGCTCGGGACCTGTCAATTGGCCACCCAGATCGTACGATATAACGCCTTTAGATTGTTTTGTGTGGGGCTATGTTAAAGCTCATGTCTATTCAGACGAGCCTGCTTCAATTAACGCATTGGAAGACAACATTAAAGCATTTATATGTGAGATACCGACCGAAACATTGGGAAGAGTATGCCAAAATTGGACTAAGCAGACCATTTGAAGCGCAGTACCGGTCAAGATTTGCATGAAATAATCTTCAAACATTTAATTATATGGACTCTACTATCGATTTAAATAAAAATTTTATGCATTTTTTTGAATTTTACGCGTGTTTTTTTGAAAAACTTTCCTATAGCTCTCAAAAATCACCTTTAGATGCTTCTAGATGGATTTCCAGCCGGTTCAGAATTATGCGTGATATTTGCACTCACAGGCAGCACCTCGAGTTGTTGCGGTTCCTGGGATCTCCTTTTTTTATGACATTGTTGAACGGGAAGCCTTATTGTTTGCTGCTTACAATCATTAACAAGTCAGAATGGTTAAACTAAATTTGCAATACTAAACGGATTTGAATACTCACTTACAAGAATAATTTTTATTTATCACCACAAATTAAGAAATGCTAATGACTCAATCCTATTGCCAATAACGATTATCCACTTACCGACTTATTGCAAAAGCTACAGGAGGCCAACTGGCAACAGGCAGTTAATAAAAAAAACAAAAAAAAAACAAATGTCGAACGCTCCCATTCGTTCATCCAACAAACCATTGATGAGTGTAAAAGGAAGTCGGCAACATGCCACAGCCAATCATAGCAAATTAGCGGCACGCAAAATGAAAATTATTTAAATTATTTACGATTTATGTTAGTACTCATACGTGACACGAGAGCAAGTGTGAGTGTGTGTGTGTGTGTGTGTGTGTATGTAGGTATGTGTATAATTGTTTGTTGTTGTCTCTAAGTGTGATACTGCTAATTTAACATGACGCTTTAGTATGCAACACAGCTGCAATGAACAACTTGCCACATGCATTAAAGCAAGAATAGCAAAAAAAAAACAAAAAACAAAAGGCAAAACAGATAATAAATCAATTGCATGCAGCCAGCAAATACAGTTATTTGTTGAAATGCGAGTTGCAGGAACAATAGGATCAACAACAGGCAAGAAAAACAGCAAACCAACTGTTGCTGTGTTAAATGGCAACAATCAGCAACAGTTTAAGGCCGGCCGCAAAATGAGTCTTGGCTTGAAACAGCTGTTTATCAGTGCTGCTGTGCAGCTGAGCTCTGCCGCAAATTGTGGCAGGTTGCAAACAATATCCGAGTCACAGTGTTATTCTATTATTTATCAATTATTTTTTACCATATCGTACATAAATCGCCAGCTGTTGCTTGCGTTACTGGTTGCTGGAATGGAAATGTACGCAATATGCAACATTTTAGGTTGCAGCACCTACGCAGCGGCCATACATGACATGTTGCATATATAAAGTTTATGTCTAATTGTCTTACGAGTATTTTTAGACCTGCGTGCACATCAAGTAGCCAGCCTATCAAGTTGCAACAAGCAATTTTAAATTGAATTATAGTTACACTTGTTGGGATGCGTGTGGCAACACTATCCGGCGCATTGTTAGCGCATGTTGAGCGAGCAGGTTCAAATGCGTTAGCAATTCAAAATATGCCGGGAAGTTTCAACAGCGCAGTATTAGTTTTCAAAGATGTGCAACATCGCAACAGGAGCCATTGAAAAACCTAATCAGCAGCTGGACACTTGTGGCAGCAACAAGATAGACAACAGAGAGCAGAGCGGCGAGCAGACTGCGCGGCCTTCAGGTTGCAGTGAATGCTGGAAATGAGAAACTTGTTTTTGTTTTTTTTTGCTGCCGCAACAAGTGTTGTTGATATTTGAGCTGCTGCTTCTGCAACTAAATTCTTATCTATCGCAATAATTTAACTAACACATGCAACTGTTTGTGGAGCAACTCATCTTCATGCTGCTTTAGCTGCTTCTCACACAAATGAGCATTTCTTTAGCCCTCTAATGCACAGCCCCAAGCCGCTGCGAATTGAGAGCACGAAAACGTTTTTATGGGTAACTTAAGTGCAAAAATCACGATGTGTGAAGTATTTCGAAAGGTTTCTGCGCAGTCAATTCACAATCTTTTTATTATCAATTTCTATTTAATCTTTTGGCATCTTCGCGCATTCATAGTAAAAAGACAACATCGGCCTTCATACCAAATTGCGCACATTTAACCCTAATGTTAAATCTCTACTCCTATATGGTTCCACCACATGGAATATAGCCGGGGCAATCACAAACCGCCTGCAAACGTTTGTCAACCGCTACCTGCGCACGCAGTTTGGGAATTTTTGGTCTCGTACAATATTCAACTCGGATCTGCTAAAAAAAGCTAACCAGCTTGACGTGGTGACTGAAATACCAAAAAGGCAAGTGGCAGTGGGTAGGTCATGCACCACCTGGAGACGCTCAACATAAGCTGAAGTAAACTCTCCTGATCGTAGGCCGAACGAACTGGGATACAAAGCTCAAAAATCAAGTCCGTTGGCGAAGGGGCGTAGTTGACGCCCTATACTCCAGTAGCAGTTAAAGAAACAAAATAATATAAAAAATAAATAAATCACTGGGAACTCTATAGGGTAGCCTATTGTACTTGACCACAAACCTATAATTTGAGGCTTCTAATGAATATGAGGAACACTTTTTTAATATTTATATTTTTAGTGTTTTCATTTTGATACTTATTTTCGACTCTTTCAATTACTTATTTTTTTGTTTTTTTTTTTTAATTTTTTATATTTAAATTTTTAAATTTTTAATTTTGATAATTTTTTTCCATTTTTAATTTTTTTAATTTTTCCTATTTGTATATTTTAAGCTTCTTAATTTTGATAATCTCTTTCGAATTATTGTGTTTTTACGTTTTCTTTCCACTTTGGACTTTTTTCATATTTTTATTTTTAGTTTTTTAATCTTGATAATTTTTTTGCATTTTTATTTATTTATGTTTTTATATTTATATTTTCACTTTTTTATTTTTTTTAATTTTGGTAATTTTTTTCGAATCGTTTATTTCATTTTTGATTTATATTATTAAGTTTTTAAATTTAGCAATTTTTTCTAACTCTCTAATTTTTTTATATTTATATTTTTACTATTTTTATATTTATATTTTTATATTAGTATTTGACTTCGATAATTTTTTTCTACCTTTTAAATTTTTTACATTTATACTTTTACTTTTCTTTTAATTTTTTTATGTTCATATTTTTAGTTTTTTAATTTTGATAATATTTTTGGAATCATTTATTTTGTTTTTTGGATTAATATATTTAGCTTTTCGATTTTGCAAATTTCTGTTCCATCTTTTAATTTTTTTATGCTCATATTTTTAGTTTTTTTATTCTGATGTTTTTTTCGAATCATTTATTTTTTATTTTTATATTATTAGGTTTTTAAGTTTAGCAATTTTTTCTAACCTTTTAATTTTTTTATATTTGTATTTTTACTTTTCTCTATTTTATTTTTTTTATATTTATATTTTTGGTTTTTAATTTTGATAATGTTTTTCAACCCTTTTATTTTTTTGGATTTATAGGGTGGTTAAGTTTCAAGGGCCGGAGTTGATTTTGAATGAAATAAAATTGTTTTAGGAAATTATTGTCATTTCTCTTTATTATGATAATATTCGTATAACTCAATTGAAATATGTTATTGGCATGAAATAAATTTAATTCGGCGGCACACCTCCATTCAATGGTCCAAATTTTCGATAACGCTGGGGCATAATTGAGGTTATATGCCGTTAATGTGCTGAATTATCTCATCCCTTAGCTCTTGAATTGTTGCTGTCTTATCGACGTACACCGAATCCACTGAGGTGAAAATGTGCCTCATCACTGAAGATGATTTTCTTCGAAAATTGGTCATTCACTGTTGCCATTTCCTGCCACCATTCTGACCATTGACGACGCTTGAAATGGCCAAGAGGCTTTAGTTCTTGAGTCAATTGCACCTTGTAAGCGTATAAATGCAAGTCTTTAAGAATAATGTTCATCAACGACGAGCGTAAGAGGTGCAATTGTTGGGCACGACGACGAGTTGAGGTGGACAGCTCTTCAACCACACTATCGCGAACAGCAGCAATATTTTCTGCAGTACCAGCTGTACGAGCATGCACTGGTGTTTTCACATCTCCTACAGACCCGGTTTGCTCAAACTTTTGCACAATTTTTTCGATTATGCATTTTGATTTGAACGCCCGTTTTCATAATAAGCCTGAATAACTTTAACGCGTTGTCCGATTGTGTGGCTTTCCATGATTCAAATTGAACTAGTCTGGAATTGAAAAATGTCAAATAAAGTGCAGAAAGAAACTTGACGCTTAGGTGTGGTTCACATTCAAGAACAGCCCTTGAAATTTAACCACCCTTTTGATTATTTTTTTCTACATTTTGAATTTTTTTATATTTTTACTTTTACTTCCCATTTTTTTTTATTTTTTTATGCTCATATTTTTAGTTTTTTAATTTTGATAATTTTTTCTAATCTTTTAATTTTTTTATATTTATAATTTTACTTTTTTATTTTTTTTATATTTATATTTTTACTTTTTTAATTTTGGTAATTTTTTCCGAATCTTAGTTTCGTCATTTTTATGGATTTTTCTAGTTTTAAAATTTTGCTTATTTGCCCACTTATGTTTTTTTTTTTTGATATTTGCGGCTTCCATGAGCTGCACTAAGACCTCCATCTAGCCATAGCCACACGCCCTATATATATTTAAAAAAAATCGGATGATTACTTTTGAAAAATCGTCCTCCATATTGGGCTCATCATTTTGAATTTTGAAAAATTACCTTCAAATTAGTACTCAAGACTTTAAAAACCCCTTCTCATGAAGTCTCATGAAAATCTACCAATGGCTTGATATTTTCACCACTTTTGAAGTGTTATAGAGGAGAAACTAATCTACTACCTTGAGGATGATTAAAGCTAATAGTTTATTGGATCATACCAGATTAATTGGTGCTTACACCCGAACTTAGATTTGCTCATAATACGTGGGCAATTTTCAGATGCACTTTTCTGCGTAAGAGTTGCGTTTTGTACGCATAAAAATGCTTACTCGCTATTTTTACGCATCGTTGGAGCTTAATCTCAAAGGTAGACTTTGAACACACATAGCCAAATGTTTAAAGGCGATATACAAGTATGTATCGCATGTTGTGATGGGCAAAGTCTCCATATCTTGACTGCCGCTAAATACAATAAAATCATCAGCACTTGTATTTAAAATAAATAATTTTTCTTAATGGAAAATAGGCGGTTTTCATAGATAATTCTACTCTGAGATTTGTTTATTTTTTTTTTTTTTTGAGACATAAAGCACTGCATCCTTTAATTTTTAATATTGAATTTGAGCACTTCCTCAGGTTTTCGATTCCACAACACTAATGAATTTAGGGTCCCACCACCCAGGTGTGGTTGAATCTTCGCCTTTACTTAGGCTAAAAAAGTTCACTAAAGAAAACATCAACTGCGTTTGCTTACCATTTCATACATAAGAAAATGCTCCGATGAAAATATTATAAAACTCTAAATGCATGGATGCACAATGGATGCAACAGGCCCGCGAATACAAGGAAAGCTCCAAGTTCAGAAGGACCTGCCTGCATTTGGCATTAACAACTGACCCAACTTTGCTAAGCACAGCAGCAACTGGCGAAGTCCCAAGCCATGACAAAACAGTTGCGGAGCCACAAAGGAATAATATATAATAAATATAAATAACAATAAAAATAATGTAAAGAAAGTATGTACAGAAAGTATATGAATGAAATTAACGGCCGGCGAGCACATTCACCTACCCATTTTCCAAAACCTGCCCTACCAGTTAATAATTTTTGACGTGACACAAAGTTTAATTATAACTAAATCATTTTTTTTTTTTCATTTTATTGATGTTCGGATTTATTTTAATTTATCTTTCTTTTGTTCATTAAGCTCTTTAAGCTCCTCCGGCGCAAAACAGTTTCTAACTAATTTGTTATGCAATTCAACAATTCAACTATTAAGCAAAATTCGCTTGCTTTAATTGACTTTATCTGCTAGCCGAACCAAATTATTTTTAATTAAATAATAAACTAATAAATACAATAAAACTGATTTAAGCCTCAACACTTCCTTGTCAATCGCATCTTAATTGAAATTTCGCTAAACCTATTAAAGGCATGAATCCAAAGCAATTTAGCGGATTTTAGCGATACGAACATGCGATATGCGATTCCTATACGATTAATTATTGCTCGACTCAACCACTGCCGACTCCGAAACAGCATGAAATTTCTACAACCATTAAAATCAATGTGGCTCCAGATAAAGCTGGCGTATTTCAAGTAGAATTTTTAACAATCAAGGAAGCCTACAAAGCCATATCTAACAGCATGCAGCTGGAGCCAATATAGACAGGCTGCTATAAAGACAGAAGGACGGAAAGAAGGAACTCACGCGCTCAGTCAATGATTCAATATCACTCTAGTATGGGTTTCAGACCACAAGAAGATCGAGGACACGAACTATCGACTTATGTCATGTATGGTAGAAGAAATGGGGTTACAAAAGCGTACCAAAGACCCCACAACGCTGAGCGGCGGACGACCCAACAGCTCAAGACTAACTGCGGTTCTTACAGATCACTGGTTAAACATACCACACTACATTATATCCAGCAGTTGTAGAGAAGTGGGATAAGGGAAACTCCTGTTCACTGTCTTTGCAATTGTCCGGGCTAATCAAGAGCTTTTAGCAAATCATTCCTCAAAAGTATTGACGGAATTTTTCACTTAGAATTATTGCCCCTGCTTCTCTTCCTAGACACAACGAAGTCGCTGTAGGAGGTAGAACTTGTGGAAACTCAACTATCAAAACAACAGAGAACTATAGTGACTACAGGGACTATGAAGAGTCTTTCAGACCAAAAAATACTGCTACTCAAGCAACTACAGAAAGCTATGATTCAGAGGTAATAATGGACTTAGCTGCGGCTTCGGTAGTCTAGTATAAGTGCACTAGCCAGCCATCCCAGAGGTTGTGGGTTCAAATCCCACATAAAGCACGGTCCTCGCACTTTTCCAAACATTCTTTATAAATATCTCATCTCGCCCGTCCTAATGTATGGCGCAGGAGCAAGAACGATGGCAACATCTGATGAGACGTCCCTTGGAGTGTTTGAGAGAAAGATTCTGCAGAAGATTTTTGGATCTTTGCATGTTGGCGGCGGAGAGTATCGCAGGTGCTAGAACAATGAGCTGTATGAGCTTTACGGCGATAAGGACATAGGAGAGCGAATAAACTTCCAGCAGCTCCACTGCCTTCTCGAACGTATGGATACAAAAGTTCCTGCTCCGGGGATTTTCGATGTAGGTTATAGCTGAGTGAATGTAGACCTTCTCTTTCCGTTGCAATCAAGTGGATTCCAGTGGAAAAGGACTTGGCTACACTTGGTGTCTCTGGCTGGTGAGAAAATAATTGGCGCGCTTTGTTGAACTCGACCAGTCACCGGTAGACGGTTCCCATATCAATCCAGAAGAAAAAGAGTGTAAGATGTAGTAATTGAATTTAATTAAAACTTCATTAAAACTCAGATCTAATAATGAATGCTGCGAATAGAGGTCAACTAGAAAGAAAATATGTACAGACTCAAAGCAACTTTCTTGAAAGTCGCCAAGGAATAAAAAAATTGCATTAAACTTAGCAAGCAATCAACGTTCATATGAATATTTTAGTTCATAAGTTTTTACCCGCATTTTAATTGCTTCGCTTTATTAATTGGCCAGCTGTAATTGCTAATATCAACAACGTTAACGAATGAGTTTTATGAATGGTGACAACCAGAGGCGTTTACGTACACCAAAGTGCGCCACTAAAAAAGAGTTTAATTGTGATTTGGATTTGATCGCGGAATGGTAAACTTTTTGCATAAAAAAAGCATTTAAAAACAAATGTTGCATTGGCGTGTGGCAATAATTGCAAACATTAGCAACAGCAACAAAACATAGTTACTCATGTCTGGCATTTAGCAGTGACGGTGGCAATGGCAGTGATGTAGGTTGTGCTGTGGTGGCAAGTGAGATACGAAAAAACAGCAACACGATGGCAACAAGGACGGCAAGAGGGGTGAGAATGGCAACGGCGACGGCTTCAAGCTCAGCTACAGCCATGGCATTGGCCATTGCAACGTCAACAACATTTCAAATAAAAATGCTTTAAAAATAATGGCAAATAATATTAAACGACATTCAATCAACATTCCTGGACAGCAGTAATTGTGGCCCAGCTCGCCAGCCGTCAGTGGTAACAAGTTGTGACTGCAACTGCAAATGTTGCAAATGCTGCTGCTGTAGCTGCCACAAGATGAAGTTATTAAAATTGCAGCCAAATGCAGCATAGGAGGAGCAGCAGAGCAACTAAGTATGCGTTTATTAAAGTTACGGTTGTTTTGCTATTGCCGTTGTTGTTGTTGTTGTTTTAGTTTGTGCATTGTAAGAGCACAACTACAACGCACAGTGGTCCGACCAGAAGGCGTTGGCGGACAAAATTCAAAAACTCATTCAATTAAGCTGAAAATATATATTTAGGCGTATTAAGGATCAGTGATGACGAATCTGACCTTAGTTTTAGCAAATTTTAAATTCATTGAATGCTATAAATACATTTTTACTTCGTAATTAGCTGGTAGGTTCGTTTTTACATTTTTCACGACCCCAGAGAGTACCACGTGGAGGTTTACGGTAAGGTTATTCTCTCCTCATTTTTTTTGTTTTTAGATTTTTTTAATTTTTTATTTTTTTTTTTTTTTATTTTTTTTTTTTAATTTTTAATTTTTTTTTTTATTTTTTAATTTTTTTTTAATTCTTAATGTTTTTTATGATTCAGAATCCTCGGTTTCTCATGAGCTGTTTTCTGTGGCTGGATAATTTTTCAAATTTAAAACGCAAGAACCTTCTTTGAAAATGGTTTTGGCTTATTTTTCGGAACCTTAGTTTTTGATATTATAACTACATCTGATGAACAAAGCAAAGCATTTAATAAATCTGTCATTATGTCAGTTCTCGACATTTTTCGTGTATTGTTTTGTCTAAAATTTTTCAAATCCTTATTGCGTGCTTCCTGAGCCTCTGCGGAGAGTTGGCCAATAGGCAGCAAAGCATGTTTAATAATTAAACTCCCATGAATTAGTTGTCTCTTAATGCTGATAGGGTCTGTGATGTCTTTTTCTGTCTTTTACACAAAATTGCATAAGCCATATGTAACGTTTTGCCTGTGGGTAAATGCACAAAAGCTACATTATTTTTAATTTGCGCAACTTTGCGCAAGAGGTTTCAGTTTGAGAACATAGCTGAAATATGTGGCTACATCACTCATGTTGATTTCAAGTGGACCGGTGTGGACCACTCGTAAAAATGATCTTTAAAAAAAAAATTTTCGAAAAATTTTGAAATTTCAAAAAAAAAAATTGGATTTTGTACCACAACTTATGAGAATTATTACTGTTTCCGTTAATATATTCAATTATCTTGTTTTTTTTTTAAATTTGGTTAACAATCAAATGGTAATATTTATTTGCAGACATGAAAATGAAACTCTTGTATGAAGTACGATTTGCATACAATTTCATGTTTAAAGTCAAAAAACTACAATGAAAAATTTTTTAAATTAAGTAATATTTTCAGGAAATCTGCCTTGAATATTTAAGAAAACATCTGCATTATCAAATTTTTTTTTTCAAAAATGTTGAAAAATTGAATTTTGTCCGGCCACCACTGTGCAACGTCGAGCTCGGGCAATCATTCTGTCACGTCACAACATTGAATTGTATTGCAACATGAATATGTAAGCTTCTCCATCTTTGTTACCAGAAGTATTAGCGCTGCGGGTCGCTGGCAGTGGGCGAAGGTCAGTTATATCTATCAGTTAAATGTACTGAAAATCGTCCACAGGCCTTGCAGTAACTCTAGATTACTTAATATAATATACGCAAGGGGTGCATAATTAATCGCCCTTTGGCAAGATTCAATTGGAAAATTGGTCTTAAAATCAACGAAGATAAGGCGAAATATATGATGATGTCCAGACAAAATAAACCAACATCAGGCAAACTGAAAATTGGCGATTTTTCTTTTGAAATCGGCGAATCCTTTACCTATTTAGGCTTCAAACTGAGTAGAGACAATTCAATGAGCCTCACCATCGATGAAAGAATTCTAGCAGCGAACAGATCGTATGCATCGTTAACGAAACTCTTCAAATCAAAACTACTAAAGAGACAATGCAAATTGACACTGTATAAAACCATCATTAGACCAGTATTGTGCTATGCAGCTGAATCGTGGACGCTAATTGAAGCAGATAAAACAAAACTGCAAGCCTTCGAACGAAAAGTACTCAGAAGAATTTTCGGAGCAATCAAAGATCACGGCGAGTGGCGGATAAGATCGAACGACGAGCTAGATCAACTGATAAAGGGCGAAAATGTTATACGTTTCATCAAAGCGTAGCGGTTAAGATGGCTGGGTCACATTACAAGAATGGACGGTACGAGGGCGCAGAAGAAAATCGTAGAAGCCAGAGCGTTCAACACTAGAGCAAGAGGAAGCCCGAGAACAAGATAGACCGACGAACTAGAGGACGACATCAAGAAACTTAGTATAACGAACTGAAAAAAAGTCGGAAGCGTTCGAGACGTATGGAGGTCCCTCGTGCAGCAGGCCAAAGCTCACAAAGAGCTGTAGAGCCAAAAGATGATGATGATGGGAAGATTCATAATTTTCGCTTATGGCGTCGTACGTTAAAGAATATTTGTGAACTAGACAGCTGCAGTAGGTAAACAGACAAACAATGGAGCGCGTAAAGGTCAAAAAAGGATTTCCATTAATCAAAAAATTTGTTTGTTTTATTAAGTAAAAAAGTTATTCAAACACAAGATTAGACAATAAAGACATAGGATTAAATGAGGTCATGCGGATGCCTTACGATGGTGCGAACAGACAAACCTATCCTGTAGCATAAAGTAACGAAAAGGCATTCGTGTAAATATTTATTGCTCAAGGTGGTCAAATACAATTTCTTGATCCAAAGATGGTTTTGATGCTGAAAGTTAAATTAGCCTGGACGGCACAAATTCTTCTGGAAGTAGGCAAAACAGATCATACTGCGACAATCCAGGGTTTATCGCAATCAAAATCAATGATAAGTAGCTTTAACCTAAACCGATTTAAAGATTGTGTGGAATTAAATAAGAATGATTTTAGAATATTCCCAGAAGCTTTTACCGGGTAATGCAGATTAAATAATAATATTTCTAACCTCTGAATATACTCAAGTGGAATTTGGAAATTCGGTTTTATGTATTGTTCGGAAAATATAATCTTTTAAGAGGTTATATACAGTTAGAAGGCCAAAAATGAGCGAATTTTCCAGAATTTTTTCTGAGCAAACTTTTAAATTTATTGACCTAAAAATGTGTACACATATTATGTTATCTTTCAGGAGTACTTTAAGACTTCTTCTTCTTAATTGGCGCGATAACCGCTTATGCGATTTTAGCCGAGTTTAATAAAGCGCCCCCGTCGTTTCTTTCTCGTGCTAACCGGCGCCAGTTGGACACACCAAGTCTAAGTCCTTCTCCACCTGATCTTTCCAGCATAAAAGAGACCTTCCTCTTCCTCTGCTACCACCAGCTGGAGTCGCATCCGGACGACATGACCCAGTGAACGTAGCCGCTGAATCTTTATTCGCTGCGCTATGTCTATGTCGTCGTAAAGCTCATACAGCTCATCGTTCCATCGCCTGCGTTATTCGCCGTTGCCAACGTGCAGAGGTCCAAAAATCTTGCGCAGAATCCTTCTCTCAAACACTCCAAGCGTCGCTTCATCGGATGTTGTCATCGTCCAAGCTTCTGCGCCATACGTTAGGACGGGCATGATGAGAGTCTGGTACAGTGTTAGTTTTGTTCATCGAAAGAGGACTCTACTGCTCAATTGCCTATTTAGTCCAAAGTAGCACTTGTTGGCAAAAGAGATTCTACGTTGGATTTCAAGGCTGACATTGTTATCGGTGTTAATGCTGGTTCCTAAATAAACGAAGTACCGGACAACCTCGAAATCATAACTGTCAACAGTGACGTGGGTGTCGATACGCAAGTGCGCCGACTGTTTTTTTGATGACAGGAGGTACTTCGTTTTGTCCTCGTTCACCACCAGACTCATTCGCTTTGCCTCTTTATCCAGTTTGGAAAAGGCAGAAATAACAGCGCGGTTGTTAAGGCCAATGATGTCAATATCATCAGCAGACGCCAATAATTGTACGCTCTTATAAAATATTGTGCCTGAGCGATTGAGTTCTGCGGCTCGTACGATCCTCTCCAACATCAGGCAAAGAAGTCACACGACACCGACTCACCCGGTCTGAAACCTCGTTTGGTATCAAACGGCTCGGAGTGGTCTTTCCCAAATCTGACGGCGGTGCTGGTGTTGAGCAACGTCATCTTGCAAAGCCGTATTAGTTTTGTGGGATACCAAATTCAGACATCGCGGCATACAGGTACCTCTTTTTCGTACTATCGAATGCAGCTTTGGAATCGACGAAAAGATGGTGTGTGTCGATTCTCCTTTCATGGGTCTTTTCCAAGATTTGGCGTGTTGTAAATATTTGGTCGATGGTAGACTTTCCAGGTTTAAAGCCACACTGATAAAGTCCAATCAGTTGGTTGACGGTGGGCTTCAGCCTTTCACACAATACGCTCGCTAGGACCTTATAGACGATATTTAGAAGCCTAATCCCGCGGTAATTGGCACAGATTACAAGATCACCCTTCTTGTGGATTGGGCAGAGCACACTTAAATTCCATTCATACTTTCATCCGACCATATTTTGCATAGAAGCTGATGCATGCACCTTACCAACTCCTCCCGCCATGTTTGAATAGCTCAGCCGGCAGTCCGTCGGCGCCCGCGGCTTTGTTGTTCTTTAGCCACGTTATCGCTATTCTCACCTCGTCATGGTCGGGTAGCGGAACGACAATTCCGTCGTCAACGATTGGGGTATCGGGATCTTCACATTCTCTGTGACATGCGCAGCTATCACTATTTAGCAGGTTCGAGAAGTGTTCCCTCTATAATATAAGAATGCCCTGGATGTCAGTCACCAGATCGCCGGCTGTGTTCTTACAGGAAAACGCCCTCTGTAAGCCGCCGAACTTTCTGGTAGAATTTTCGGGCACTGTTCCAATGGCCAGATTCACAAGCTCCATGCACTCTCGTATTTCGGCCTCTCGTTTCTTCTTTCGGATAATACGTCTCTCTTTCTTTCTTAGCTCTCTGTAGCGATCCCACATGGCTCGCGTTGCGCTCGGTCGCAACGTGGTTGCATAAGCGGCCTTCTTTCTTTCTGCGGCAGCATAACAGTCCTCGTCGTACCAACTGTTTTTTCGGGCTTGCCGGAATCCGATTTCTTCTTCGGCGGCGGTACGTAGGGAGCGAAAAAATGTTACTCCATTGCTCGTGCATGCCGGTTTGTTGAGGAGTTCTCTCCGAGAGCAGGAGTGAAAGTCGAGTGGCGAATCTTTTGGGCTGTCTGTTGTGATTGCAGCTTTTCGACGTTGAACAATCTTTGCGTAGGTAGATGTGCGTTTTTTGCTGCACAGAGGCGATGTTGGGTCCTCGAATCGTACGTACATCTAATACACTAGAAGCGTGTTCTCCATCTATCACAACATCATCAATTTGGTTTCGCGTTTTTCAATCAGGAGACAGCCAGGTAGCTTGGTGTATCTTTTTATGTTGGAATCTGTTGCTGCAGACTACCATGTTTCGGGCCCTGGCGAAATCGATCAGCCTGTGTCCCTTTCCGGATGTTTCGTTGTGCAGGCTGAATTTGCCGACTGTGGGACTCAAAATTCCCTCCTTGCCCACCCTGGCGTTGACGACGCCAAGCATGATTTTTATGTCGTGGCGGGGGCATCGCTCATAGGAACGTTCCAGGCGCTCATAGCAGGAATCTTTGGTCGCATCGTCCTTCTCTTCCGTCGGGGCGCACATGAGCGAGATATTAAAAGAACGGGCTTTGATGCGGATTATTACGAGACGCTCGTCCATCGGAGTGAACGACAGTACTTAGCGACGAAGTCTCTCTCCCACAACAAATCCGACATCGACTTTGCGCTCGTTTGCATGGCAGCTGTAGTAGACGTCGCAAGATCCTATGTTTTTCTTGCCTTGCCCCGTCCATCGCATCTCTTGAATGGCAGTGAGTCCTTCCCCATTAAAGGACCGGACATTCCTGGTGCATGCTCTCAATTCGTAGTCCTTAGTTCGTTAGCAGGGGTCGTCATCAAGTGCTCATCCGAGGCTTTGTATATGTTTTCATTGCAGGGATTTTTAAGTGGCGGGTCCCAAACCCAGCACACAACCAGCTATCCTTGGATGCTTCGCCTTCTCACGTTAACTCACTCCCGAACGGGTGTTCGATAGCTACCTATGGGCCCAGATTGCGTTCAACCGTGACTTAAGTTTCATTACATGAGATAACGTAAGTTTTGATCTACCAAAAAAATAAAAATTAAAAATTTATTTTTACTCCAGAAAAGATAAATAAAACTCAAGAATTGAGTTTTACTTTCGATCAAAAAATTAAAACTCAAAAATTAATTATTATTTTTGATTGAAAATTTAAAATTTATAAAACAAACTTTATTTCAGATCCAAAAAAGAAACCTCATGAAAAATCTGAATACTTCAGAGGAATAAAATAACACTTGACAAATGACTTTTATTTTTGATCCAAAAACTTATGATATCAAAAACTTCAAAATAAGGACCAGCTAACCTAATCTAATCTAGCCTAATCTAGTACCGCGAAGAAAGCCATGAAGCTAATGGGCATGAAGGCCAAAGGCAGACCGAGGAACCCATGGAAATTAATCTCAACGATTTAGAAACTCATAATTACGAAGAAAAAGCTCAAGATTGATCGCTTTGGGCTTTTCTTTGAGGCCTTGGAAGCCAACATTACTGAAATAATTCCCGAGATATCCGCCGAAGTCCTTCAGCGAGTTATTCAAAATTACTGTTTACGCATGGCGGCCAGCATTTTAAAAATTAATGTGATGAATGGTTCCACACAAGAATAATAACTGTTGCCAATCAATTTGAACTTTCGCTGATTTATTTCAATTTAAAATCCAATACCTCTAAAATGACGCTTCACTAGAAACCTTAAAATTTTAAAAATTGGAAATAAATAGATGGTCTTTTTTAACAGCATTATTTAAGCTGCGGCGTTAATTCTCTGTATGTTTCTGTTTTTTTGCCTTACAATGAAATGAGTGGGCACTTTGTTGTATTTTATGTGGCGAAATAAAATAAAACAAAATACATAAAAGATCTGCATGCTCTGTTTTTTTTTCTATTTTTGCAAAATATTGTGAAATATAGAACACTCTACAAAAATACAGCCTATCGGTATCAAATAAAACGTGAGTGACTGTATAAGAATTTCCGATTGTAAGCAATTCATCGATTTTCGCAATATTTCCTTCAACTTCGCTACGAACTACTACTGGGTAATTTTCACTACTAAAATTTTAGCATAATCACAATTTTCACTACTTTTTATGGGCTGGTTATGGCATCGCCTATAATTATTACCAAGCGGAGATCGCGTGCCAAACATGTCGTACACAAGGTGAATTATTATTGCCGCGATTTGGTTGCCACACTTCGGCCATATTGTCGGCACTCACACTTTGTTATCTGCTGCCGCCTTGCTGAAAGCTACAGCGTTTTGCATTAGCCGCTCATGGTAGGTATGAAGCATTTTGATGCGCATCCCCAGCTGAAACGCCTTATCGTAGAACAAGATCAACAACAGCTGCTGCAACTGATAGTGCAGCCGATTGATCTAATATCAAATCAGCAGGAACAGCAGCAGGGGCAGCAACTGCAACAGCGGTGGCGCAAATATAAAGTTGCGGACAACACAAAGTCAAACAGCATAGCGAGTAGCTGGTGAACAAGTTTAGTTGCTCATGGCAGAATAGCAGAATGCGCTTTGTTGGCGATGGTAGTTGCCTATTAACAATAACAGCGATCGACAACGGGCATCTCAATGCAATGGTGCTCATATAATGTAGCCTGCAAAAGCAACAGAAAAAAGTAGTTGAAATTAAAGACAGCCTTTTGCACTTGCCGACCCAGCAACGACGGCTTATCTAATGTACTCTCTGTTCCAAAAAAAACACGAACATTTTATAATTGGAAGTAACAATTTTGCCTAATTTTCCATGTAACATACATATGGCGTATGATGCCCTGAATATCGTTTTGCACTTTTTTTTGTTTTCTTTTTTTTTGTCGAGACAACTTGCAAGTGCAGCACTCAGACATTAATTAAGTCCATTATACTGCACTCAAGTTCTCTTTTAATTTTCTTTAAATCTACCCGATCTACCCGAAGACATTTGAGGAGATCTTGTGGTGCAAAGGAGCCAAGATGGTCGCTTCTTAACACATCAGTGCCAAAGACCTCTAGCCTGATTCGAGCGAAGGCGGGCAGACGCACAGGAATTGGAAGATGGGCGGAGTACACTGTCTGAGATGCCCAACCTTTCCATGTGCTTCGCCCACAGAAAGTGGCCAGTCATCAGTCCAACCAGTCGTCTGCATTCTCCTCTGCTTAATGGCACTTACTCCCCATCGACTTTTACGTTAATTCCATCGCTACTCAAAGTGCTATCAGGTTAAAGAAGGTTGGCCGCAGAAGACAATCCCCAAGCGACATGGCAGTATTTTTAGGCAATTAACTGCGTATTTCTCTAAACTTTGTACATTTCTCTCTATCCGCAAACTGAAGTTTGAGGGTCGTGCCAGAGCAATTTCCAAGTAGGCAGAATTGGATCGAGCCTCTATCTTCACTAGTGGCTCCGAGATGGAATCGGAAATCGGAGCAGGGGTTATCCCCAAATCAACCAATTTATATATTTCCTTAAAGTTGCCGAATACTGCTACTGTTTTTCAGGAGGAAATTTTTGCGATCCTGCAGGCGCGCAAAATGCGAAGGGAACGTGGGAGCGAGGGAGATATTAACATTTTTTCGGATAGTCAAGCCGCGATCAACACTCTGACGATGCCATGGTGCAGATCCAAACTAGTCAACTCCCGTAAGGAGGAGATCAAATCTCTTGGGTGCGCATGAGAGAAATGAAATTACTGATGAGCTTACCAGGAAGGGAATCGAACTGGGCTCAGAGATCTCCTACCCGGTCTTCGACATTCCTCTGGCTGTTGTTGAAGGGGCATTGCACAACTTATTTCTCAGGAAAGTACAGAACAGATTGAGCTTTAATTCTTCGTGAGGTGTTTCGAAAACCCGTTGGCCCCAGTACAATAGATGGATGATTCAGAATGTTCCACGTCATTCAATTTCCAAACTCGTAGCTGTATTAACCGGTCATTGGACGATCGATACTCACTCAAAAAAGCTTAAATTTAATTCCATTGCTGCGGGATCTTTTAGAGAAGGAGACTGTTGAGCCCATTCTCTCTAGAGGTGCGAGTTTGGTTGCTAGGCCATTAAGGTCACTAGATGCTCCTCCTTCTGTCTAGGTGATTCTTCCTTCTTTCGCTACTTTGACAGTGCCAAAGTGGTACTTCAACCATTTCACCTACCTACCTGCTTTCATTTAGTTTCAGAAAAAATAATAGTTTGAAAAATTAGAGGATTTAGAAAAAATAAAATCGAGCAATAAGTTTAAGTATAAAAAGCAATTTAATGTAATATTTTAATTCATAATAAAATATTTTTAAAACGTATTTATATCAATTTTTATGTACTTTTTCAACCCGTCCAAAACTAGTGATTTTCGTTATAAATTGAACTAGTGTTTTTTTTTTTTTTTTTTTTGTATAAACTAAGTAGTTCTCTCATCATGCCCGTCCTAACGTATGGCGCAGAAGCTTGGACGATGACAACATCCGATGAAGCGACGCTTGGAGTGTTCGAGAGAAAGATTCTGCGTAAGATTTTTGGACCTTTGCACGTTGGCAACAGCGAATATCGCAGACGATGGAACGATGAGCTGTATGAGCTTTACGACGACATAGACATAGCGCAGCGAATAAAGATCCAGCGGCTACGTTGGCTGGGTCATGTCGTCCGAATGGATACAAACGCTCCGGCTTTGAAAGTATTCGATGCGGTACCAGCTGGTGGTAGCAGAGGAAGAGGGCGGCCTCCTCTGCGTTGGAAAGATCAGGTGGAGAAGGACTTGGCTTCACTTGGTGTGTCCAACTGGCGCCGGTTAGCACGAGAAAGAAACGACTGGCGCGCTTTGTTAAACTCGGCCAAAATCGCGTAAGCGGTTATAGCGCCAATTAAGAAGAAGAAGAAGTAGTTCATTAGCTGTGGGAAGACGCTGATGCAGATTGTGAATAGTTCATTAAAAGGCGCTGATTCAGAGGTTAAGCAAAGGTATCAACTGCAAGTGCTGAAAAAATTAAATATTGAAAAATGACAAAAGGTAAACTGTCTCAATTGAAGGCAAACTGGTGGTTAGACACTAGGTTGTTCTATGGTTCGAAATACGTTTTATTATTCAGTAGAGTCCCTCTGAATATCAATCCACTTGTTCCAACGAAATTCCAATTTATGAATTCCATCCCTGAAGTGAGAATCTGGAAGAGCTGCAAAATGTGATTCCACAGCTCTTATTACCCCATCATTTAGCGCTCTCCACGCATGCTTTTTTTAAGGTCTGGAAACAGATGGGAGTCGTTTAAGACCAAATCTAGGTAATACGGTGGGTGCTCCAACAATTCAAACTTTAATTCATAGATTTTAGCCATTGTCAAAATGCTTTTGGGACGCGATGCATTGTCCTGATGAAAAATATTTTTTTTCTTTTGCACTGGGTCTTTTTCCACGAATTTGTTCCTTCAGCTGGTCTAATAATGGTTACAATAATATTCAGAATTTATTATATTCCCAGTTCGCAAGTGATCCACGAACAAAATTCCTTTCGAACCTTTCGTTAAAACTGATGCTAGCACCTTTTTGGCCGATTTCTGTACGCGAACTCGTCTCGGAGCCGAAGAACCAGGTTCACACCATTCTTTAGCCTCTTGCTTTGATTTAGGATCATGGTGATAGATCCAAGTGTCATCTATAGTGATGAAAACGCTAAGAAAGTCGTATTCGAGTATGTTTTTGTTCCATTGTTCCAGCTTTCTGAAATTCTATATCTACTTCTGTGAAAATATTGCTTACTCTGCTCAATGAAATACCTAGGGCTCCTAATAAATCTCCTCCAGTCTATCGACGATTTTTCAATACAATGTCCTGTAGTTTTTTACAATTTCTGGTGTTGTTGCTGTTTTGGTTTGTATCACCACGTTAAAATTCAGCAACCCATCTTTTTACTGTACTAAATGGTGACGAAAAAGGAAGACGAATATATCCCCAACGGTCATAAACTTCTTTTGCTTTTAAACCTTCTAAAAATAAAAATGCAATCACTGCGCAATACTTGATTTTTTCCATTGTAGAAAATGCTGTGACACGTCGATGCTGACTGGGTTGTAAATAAACAGTGAATTGGCAGACCGAAATAAAACTTCGCATACGTTAATATGAAACCTAGTAGCAACGCGCTTTCTTATAAAGGGTGGTTAAGTTTCAAGGGTCGGTGTTGGTTTTGAATAAAATACAATTCGTTTAGGAAATTATTATCATTTCTCTTTATTATGATAATATTGGTATAGCTCAATTACGTGTAAAACAAAATATCGGCCAAATAGCCGCGCGGCTTCGGCGGCACACCTCCATCCGATGGTCCAAATTTTCGATGACGCTTGGGCATAATTGAGGTTCTAAGCCGTTAATGTGCCGAATTATCGCACCCCTTAGCTCTTCAATTGTTGCTGGCTTATCGACGTACACCTTTTCTTTCAAATAACCCCAAAGAAAGAAGTCCAGCGGTGTCAAATCACATGATTTTGGCGGCCAATTGACATCGACGCGACGTGAGATTATTCAGCCATCAAATTTTTCGCGCAAAAGAGCCATTGCACAGTGGTTCCGCCATAGGACATTGGATGAAAATAGTCATGCTAAAATTATGCAACAATATTTGGCTAAATGTTAGTTCATTAGTCATAGTAACTTAGAGTATAAAAGAAATTTCAACTGCACAAACAATTCACTTATAATTGTGCCTGCAAAGCAAGAGAATTTGAAAAGTGATAGTTAGCGTGGTCTCCGCTCCGTACTTACGCAGTTCCGGGAAGTGTTATTTTTCTAAGAGTTACTGTGTTTGGGACCTGTTGTACAATGGAAATTCAAGTTGAAGGTATGTACGACATGTTGAAGGTTTTGTTATCTTTTTTAATTATTATTTAATAGGTTTTCAGACCGTATGAAATACGTACTTTAAAATTTTATGTTTATTTTTTTTTTATAAGAAGTTTGTAAAATTTTAACTAAGTTCGCACGAATATGCACAAATGAAACATACATTAAAATATTCTTACGTATGTCCTCTTTAAGGAAAAATAATTTCCAGCTGCGATGACCTGCGACTGCGCTTGATATAGGGTATAATCTGTACCTATGTGTAGAATTTTGAAAAATGTGGTTCTACTTTGTGTTCAAGAAGAAGAGTATTTTAAAAAAGCTATTAGTGACTTGAATCCGACTGTTGTTAAAATCGATAACCATAGCTATAAAGTAAATCATTCTTTATAATTAACTATGGTTGATGGTAAAGTGTGCTGTACTCTTAGTGACTCATCTACGAGTAAATGTTATATTTGTGGTGCGACACCTAAAGAAATGAATGACTTAGAAAAGTGTAGAAACAAACAAGTAAACTCCAGTAGATTTGAATTTGGTTTATCACCCCTGCATTCTTGTTCTTATTCATGTTTCTTTTAGAATCGAATTTAAAAGGTGGCAAGCACGTTCATCTGAGGAAAAAACACTTTTAGCTAAGAGAAAGGAATTTGTTCAGAGGGAGTTTAGAGAACAATTAGGCTTGATAGTTGACAAACCGCGAAGTGGAGGAAGTGGCACCTCTAATGATGGAAATACAGCACGAAAATTTTTCCTTCATTCAACCATATCATCCGAAATCACAGGAATAGACAAACACGTTATAGATAGATGTAGTTATCTCCTACAATGTCTTTCATCTGGTTTTAAAATTAATTCGAATAAATTCAAAATATACGCACTAGACACTGCTAAAATTCTAGTTAGTAAATATTCATGGTATAATTTACCTGCATCAGTTCATAAAGTGCTCATTCATAGGTCGGAGGTAATCGATCATTATTTATTATCAATTGGAGAATTATCAGAGGAGGCAGCTGAATCATGTAATAAATTAATGAAACAATTCAGACGTGACAATGCCAGAAAGCACTCAAGAACTGTAACTAACACGGATCTTTTGCACAGGCTTCTTCTTAATTTCGATCCATTTATATCTAGTCTATGAAAATTACCATGTAAAAAGAAATCTATGATGTCAAGAGAAGTGTTAGATTTATTGAGTTAAAAGTTTTGTATTTCTAAGTACATTAACTTTTTGGGAAGTGAATATTTTATTGTTTTCATAAATAAGAATAAGTTAACTGGCATCAAAGTATACTTTATGCTCATCCTTTCGGAATTTAATGTTTTTTTTTTTATTATTGTTTATAATTTAAGATTTATGCAAAACATTAAACGAAACAAAAAAATTGCATATAAAAAATGTGTGTACCTAATTTTCCTTTGACTTTTTATATTAATTATATATTTCTTTATTATATATTATTATTATTATATCTTATATATATTCTTATTATATACACTACCGGTCAAAAGTTTGGGTTCACTTACATTATTTTGGAATTTTACACAATAAAGTCGGCTTATTAGTGGTTTTGTTTTTAAAACGTGCGTTCTGCTACTAGTTTGAGTTTAGGAGATTGTTATTGTTTACAAAGTGACTGTGGGAGACGCGTAGATCAAGCATTAACGGGTTATGACTTGCTGCATTCTGTCAATGCGTCTAGTGCCTATTACGCGTAACACCTTACTGCTGCAAAACTCACTTCAAGAGTTATATTTCTAATTGTTGGTGTCATCTTTGGTATCATAAAGGTACGTAAAACAATTTTTTGTATTCCAAAAAATAACTGTTTTACAAAAACTTACATACAAGTCGACGTTATACCAAAATTATCTTCTAATTATTAAAATTTAAATAAAACTACATATTTCTTGTTTTATTATTTAAAATGGGTCGGAAAGCAGAGCTTAGTGTAGAAACACGAGCAGTCATTGTAGCACTATATGGAGAAGGCTATTCAACGCGAAAATTTGCTTCGAAATGCCTCTCAAAATGCTGTCATGAGAACATTACAAAGAAAGAGCGATACTGGATGTAATCAGAGTCGTCATCGTTCTGGGAAGCCTAAAACTTCGTCAAATGGAGAGGATAAGTTCATATGTGCTGTAAACAAAAAAAATCGTTTTCTAACAGCCCCTGAAATTCGCGAACAACTCAATTTCTCGCTCGAGGCTCCAGTGTCTGTTTCGACGGTACAGCGACGACTAAGAATCTACGGCCTAAAAGGGTGCGTCGCCGCCAAAAAACTTTTACTTCGAAGGCAAAATAAAGTAAATAGACTTAATTGGGCTAAAAACATAAAGAGTGGACAACTGAACAATGGTCTAAAGTCTTGTTCACGGACGAGTCCAAATTTGAAATTTTCACCAAACGACACCGCCAACATATTGGCCGTTTGTCGGTGAACGCATGATGAACCAATGTGTTGTTCCCACAGTTAAGCATGGTGGAGGGTTAGTGTTAGTCTGGGGATGCTTTGTGGAGAAAAAGTTGGAAACATTGTACAAATTAAGGGTATCATGGACAAAAAAGTCTACCACAACATACTTCAACGGCACGCTTTTCCGTGTGGGAAAAGACTTGTGGGCAGCGGATTCGTTTTCCAGCAGGATAACGATCCTAAGCACCCTTAAAAATTTTGCCAGGATTACATTGCAGCCAAAGAAAATCAAAAACAACTGAAATATATGGAATGACATCCTCAGTCGCCGGATTGTAACCCGATCAAGTTCCTGTGGGACGAGTTGGTCAGGAAGTAAGAATATTGCAACCTACTAATACAAAACAACTTTGGACATTTCTACAAAATTGCTGGAATCAAATAACAGCAGAATCTTTGCGTAAATTAGTTGAGAGGATGCCCAGAATATGCCATGCTGTAATACGTGCCAAAGGCGGATATTTCGAGGAAACGAAAATATGAACAAATACTTGCGGGTTTCTTTAAAAGTTAACATATTTTGTATTAAACACAATTACTTTCTCTAAAATAACAATATTAAAAAATCTTTGACGAAGAAAATCATGATTATTTGAAATTTTTTTACAATTTTTCAAGTGAACCCAAACTTTTGACCGGTAGTGTATATATTACTTTTTATACGTCTTAATGTTTTTTTAACAAATAAAAACATTTCTCAACTTAAAAACGTACTAAAAAGTCATTTATCACGCCAAAAGTTCTTATGACCGCTCTTCCTACGCGGCGGGACCACTGTGCATTGTTTCGTTAGCTGTGTGATAAGTGCCACCGTCCTGTTGAAACCACATATCGTCCACATCCATTTCTTCCAATTCGGGCCATAAGAAGTTCGTTATCATCTCACGATAGCGAACACTATTCACAGTAACTGCCTGACCGGCCTCATTTTGGAAAAAATACGGCCCAATGATGCCGGCGGCCCTTAAACCACACCAAACAGTCACTCTTTGTGGGTGCATTGGTTTTTCGGCAATCACTCTTGCATTATCATTCGCCAAAATGCGGCAATTCTGCTTATTGACGAATCCACTGAGGTGAAAATGTGCCTCATCACTGAAGATGATTTTCATTTTGATTTGAACGCCCGTTTTCATAATAAGCCTGAATAACTTTAACGCGTTGCTCGATTGTGTATCTGAACAACCTAGTAGCTTAAAGCTGGAAGATTTGGCTGAAGGGATTCGAATTTTTTTCACCCAAATGTCTCACTCATTCTACTGTGCAGGCACTGCTGCGTCGAAATCTAAAATGGTCTATGAGATGACGCTTTAACTTCTTTTCATTTCTGAAAAGCTCGCTTTTTTTTAGAACAGAGGGTATATTACGCTTTAGGGTAGTGGAACAGTTTCTGCTGGTTGCAGCAATTTTTTTATTTGCCACTTGTTAGTTGTTATATTAGTTGTGTTGCATCGCACTTTGGCATGTTGTCACAATACTCGTACATAGGTGTAGTACTCGAAGAGTCAACGAGGCGTTGATGCCACTCATTCATGCAGCCGACGTCTGCATTGCGCGATTAAAGTTTTTGCACCTTGTACTGCCAACATTTTGATTCCACTTGACTTTGTTCTCGGTCGAATGCTTAGTGGCGAGTCAATTTCTTATAAGTTATCAAATCAACTGAGTCATTTACTGGCAGAAACTCAGTTTGCTCGCCTCTCGAATGGCTCTAATGGTAACTTTTAAGTGCAGTAATTAGTTGTTCAGCTGCAATGGCACAGAAAATGCACAGAAAGTGCATTGCTTTTTAAACAGGTTAATTGATTGCCTTTTAAAGTAATGCTGGTTAACTTTTCATCAATTGTGTGGCTATTTATGTGCATGAGTGTGTGCGTATGTGCGCGCTGAGTAACGATGCTAATAAATCACAGTTGAACTTCGCAGTTTGCAGTTTCCTTATAGGCGATTTTCTTTTTTGTTTCTATTCAAGGTAGAAACTACCTTGATAAAAGTAATTTATATTGGCTGATTGGTAAAGTTGAGAAGCAGAAGCTGTGAGTGACCGCTTCGGGTTCGCGTCTTAATAATATATTTTTTTTAAATGAGACCTAAAGACAGCTTGGCTGATAAACGAAAGAATTGGTTGTAAAGTGTCAACTAGTACAACTCTTAGATGGACATAAGAGCAGCTCAACAAACGGTTTGCTGACAGTTTCCAGCTGTGGGGCGTCAAAGCTTTTATGACTTAGTTTTTGTGACAAGTAATCGACTGCCACCTTCAAGCAAAGTAAATCATAACTTTTAGCTCCACAAGTCTGCAATAATGCAACATTTAAGATGCAGTTTTACTATATCTATCGTTAATATTTTATTGAAAATACAGGGGGTCTGGTGATAGAAATAGATTTTAAATTTCATCCCTAACCGCTGAGCGTAAAATCGGGAAGGACTAACGATATCGTAGTGGATGGGTGAACAACGTTCGCTCGGCAATCGTAACAAGTCAAACAAGGTCAACGATTAGTGTGCCACTACTCGTCGCAAATTTTTCCAAAGCTGCAATACTCGAAGCTTACGAGATGCCTTAAGTGAAGATTTCACTCGTTCATGGGTGCAAAGGTGTCAGGAAAACAGTCCATAACCGGGCGCAGGCGAACATCGAAAACAAATGAAAATATTGAACTCGCCGCTACAAGTTTGCTCGATTATCAACGTCAGTCCGTGCGTAAGGGACAATCCGCGCCCTAGGATCTAGGAAAGGATCTCAGACTTCACCCATCAAATTTCAAATCGAGCAACCGCTTAAGCGTAACGATTACAATTTGGCTAAAAATTTCTGCGAGACAATGTTGGAACGATTTCGTACGGTAACAACTATCTTTTGGAGTTATGTAGCCCATTTTACTTTAAATGGAAGCGTAAATAAGTAAAATGGACCACCTAAAGGTAGGGGGTGCAGTCCTTTAGATTAATTTCTGCCAATAATGAGAGAACCTCCTTCATTAAATCTCAGAATATTTAAGGCTCTAATTTAAAAATATTTGAGTAAGAATTTTGTTGATAATAATTCAGAAGTATAAATGATAAATGAGCAGCAGTAGCCGAATGGGTTGGTGCGTGACTAGGTTCCGTGGGCGGTCGTAGGTTCCATGCATAAAGCAGCAAAATGATAGAAAAAGTTTTCCATTGCCGTTCGGAGTCGACATGAAACTGTAGATCCCTCCATTTGTGGAACAACATCAAGACGCAGACCACAAATAGGAGGAGGAACTCGCCTAAATACCTAAAAAGTGTGTAGGCGCCAATTATAAATATACTAGCGAAAACCCGCCCGTTCCGCTGGTCGTCTTTAAAAAAATCTATATTAATTAATTAAATTAAGCCGAAAAATACAGTGTGTATTTTATACAAATTCTCGCGCATGAATAGAATAATGAAAGAAGTTTTAAATAGTAGTAGCAATTAAAAAACGTTTGATGTGATTTACCTTATTACTTTTTTTATTGTAATCCTCTTTGGTATACAATATTCTTCGTTTTTCCATGCGTTGTTGAATAAATGAACAATATCGATGGCTTACCAACTCTTGAGTATGAAACATAAAGTTGGCCATGAGAAAAACATGAATATTCTAAATCGATACCACAAATTGATAAAGTTTTGCCTTGTGACTTATTAATAGTAATCGCGAATGCAAGGCGAACAGGAAATTGAAGACGTTTGAATTCAAACGGCATATCCGATGGTATCATTGGTATTCACGGTATTAAAACGTCTTCACCAGAGTACTTCCCATTCAAAATTGTTGCTTCAATGATGTTATTCATCAATCTCTTAACTGTTAATCGAGTGCCATTACATAGTCGTGGTTGATTTATGTTTCTCAACATAATAATCGGTGCGCCTATTTGCAAGTTTAGCATGTGTGGCGGTAATCCAGGTAAATCAAGGGAATTCAAAAATTCAGTGGGATAATTTACAATATCATTATCAATATCGGATCGATACGTTTGTTCTGGACTTGGTATGTTAGCCAAAGTAGCCGCATTCATTTCATTCACATCTTTATTTTTGCCAGCCATGATGGCTCGTTCACTAAGCCAATCATGATTTTTGTAATTTTGAGGCAAATTTGGGAAAATACTTTGAATTAACTGTTCTTTCGTTTGACTTATTTGACAAAAGTTTGGTTATAAAATTATGAAGCCAGTTAAATTGTCGACAGGAACTTTGCCATTTCCAATATCCAATAATTGCTGTGAAAATTCAGCAGCTGATGGATCATTTGCATTAGAACACGTACATTTGTAGTTAGTTTGAGTGTTTGAACATGTCTCCACAAATATGATGATTTCAAACATGCAGCCAATTCATCTGCTACAGTTGCTCGAGGAACAACAGGCAGTGTTTGTCTAAAATCACCTGCCAGCAGCACTAAGGCACGACCAAACATTTCATTTTTACTACGTAAATCTCGTAATGTCCTATCGTGACTCATCCCATACAGTGGCTTTTTATGTGCACTCATCCCATACAATTACGTGTGCGAAAAAGCGGAGAAGGAGAAGAGAACTGTTCTATTCCCTGGTCACTCAGAGATCTAAAAAATACTCTGTATTAAAGCAACCATCAGTACCTTTGATGTGATACCCACAATGTAAAAACACATCCTAGGGTTACCCGGGTCCTCGTTTTGGCCTCCGGCAGCGCCACCTGGTGGCGAGTGGAATCAATAAGCATATTATACTAACCTTCACCGTGGAAAAATATATATATATACCAAATTTCATAATAATCGCCCAGACACACACGACCAAAATGTATTCAATTCTAATCTACAAAAAATACGTGCGGCAAATAGCAAAAACACACTCACTTAACCGACGCAGCGCACACTCACGCGTTATCGGATTTCAACCAAACTTCACAGAAACCTTTGCCAAAGCAACACCAACAATGTGTGAAACTTTCATTGTTTTCCTCACACGCGTTGCTGAGATTACCCCGGACAAATGCACACTTTTTTTCGGCTTAATTTTTATATATATAGATTTGGGTTTCAGAAAGCTGTGTGCACAATGGGTTCCACATTCGCTAACAATGGAACAAAATGCGACTTTCTCAGCAACATTTACAGCATTTTCGAAAGGATAAAACGGATTTTGTGCGTCGATTCGTCATTATGGATGAGACTTAGATCCATCACCATTATCCTGAATCAAAACAGGAGCCTCAAGAGCGGTGTGAACCTAGTTCTTCGGCTCCGAAACGAGTTCGTATATAGAAATCGGCCAAGAAGGTGTTACCATCAGGTTTTTGGGATGCGAAAGGAATTTTGTTAGTGGATCAATTGCAAATTGGTAATATAATGAATTCCTAATATTATTGTAACCATTATTAGACCAGCTGAAGAGAAAAATTCGTGAAAAATGACCCAGTTTGCAAAAGAAAAAATCATCAGAACAATGCATTGCGTCCCAAAAGCATTTTGACAATGGATATGAATCTATAAATTAAAGTTTGAATTGTTGGAGCATCCACCGTATTCACCAGATTTGGCCTTAAGCGTCTTCCGTCTATTTCCAGACCTTAAAAAATGCATGCGTGGAAAGCGTTTTTCACCAAATGATGATCTTATCAGATGTGGAAGCGTATTTTACATGCCTTCCAGATGATCACTTCAGTTATGGAATTCATAAATTGTATGTGTATTGATATTCAGAGGGACTCTACTGAAGAATAAAGTGTATTTCAAACCATATCGAACTGCAAAACTTAGTGAACAACAAAACGATATAAATACGTCTTAAATCAAAACAAACACATTTTACAATATCAGCCTTAACCCCAGCTCGTACATTCCAGGAAACTCTAAGCGGAATTCTAATCGAAATTTCTAAAATAACAAAAAACCAAAAAAAAAAAAATCAAAAGAACTAAAAACATCCACAGTTTATCTATCATTGTGTCATCATCAACATTGCGAAAATGTGTTGGTCGACATACTAAAAATCACTCGCTTCGCCACTTACATAAATGTCCACAACTCATGGCGCGTAATTCAATAAAACAGCAAAACCATTCTGCCTATTGAGTTCTACTCTCTGCAAATATTTTCAAATTTAATTCATTATCAAAGACACAGACTGCTCAGATTTTTATTAGACAACCAAAATTGCTGTATCGGACAGGTGGGCATTTTCAGCAAAATTTATACGAAAGCTTTATCATACAAATAAGTCTTATTTGCATACATTTGGGCATTTTTTTTATTTCAGTGGTTTTTTTATATTTTTTCGGTAGACTCGCATAAAATATATTTAACACAATTCGCCGAATTATAATAGTTAATTATGACAAAGCTCAAGCTCAAAGTCACAGCATCTTCATCAGAAGCCAGTTGGGTGTAGATCCGTGGCATTGTTTGCTGCTTAGAAAATGGTAACGGTGTTCGTGTTCAATTGTTTGGAACGAGCTAGACGAGATTTCTTCATGTTTGATATGCTTTATAAAAAGGATTTTCGAATTATAATTTTTTGCATGAAAAGTAAATATAATTTACCGATATGTATTGTTCAACTTTTGTTTGTTGATCTGCGTGAAATGTATTGTAAATAAAATATTAGAATAGCATATGTTTCGTATGCGTAAGCGTTTGAAAATAATACGCTCGTTAAAATTCATAAGCAATTTCCATTCTATTACTTACAACATTTGTATTCGGTTAATGAACCCTGCATGGGAGAGGGTTCTTCTTTTTAATCGACGGAAAGCCAGATTCGCTTAAGAGTCGCGACACAAATCGCAGGCTTGGAAGTATTAAAGTGCTCACCATCCAAATTTATGCTCCAAAAACTTAAAGCAGAGTAAGTGAGCTACTTAGCTAAGCTATTTAAGTTGGTTTCCATCACCAAATTAATGGGAGCTTGCAAAAAAATGTACCATGAAATTAAATAACCAGAATATTCATTCATTCTTCAGCGTGAGTTGAATGACTTAAATAGTTGATCTATGAAAGTTTAGTATTGTTCCAATATTTTACTGCATCTCAAACTCGCCGCTTAAAACAATTAGTGAATTAAAAGACCTGTGATTAGTGAATTATTCGTCAAAATTGTTTTCTGATCCTTACACTCCTAAACTGTGGCACTCGCCCTTAGTCCGGTCCAGGTTAGAGTACGCGGTAACCATTTAGAGACCGCTTCATGCAGTCCATGTAGATAAGAGTCTGTTCAGAGAGTTTTTCAGCGTTTTGCTTTGCGCTCGATACATTTTTTTATCCCATTCCGCCCAATCGCTCCCGTTGCTTACTTACAAATCTCATGTCATTAGAGTCAAGGTTGTTCTGTTGTATTTTGCCTTTGATATTTGTGCGGTCTCAATAGATTGTTCGGAGCTGCTCAATAAAATTTATTTATACTTAGTCCTGTCATAAGGCGGCCGCCGTAGCCGAATGAGTTGATGCGTGACTACCATTCGGAATTCACAAAACAAACGTCGGTTCGAATCTCGGTGAAGCACCAAAATGAAGAAAAACATTTTTCTAATAGCAGTCGCCCCTCGGCAGGCAATGGCCAACCTCTGAGTGTATTGCTGCCATGGAAAAGCTCCTCATAAAAAATATCTGTCATTCGCAGTCGGCTTGAAACTGTAGGTCCTTTCATTTGTGGAACAATATCAAGACGCACGCCACAAATAAGAGGAGGAGCTCGGCTAGTCCTGCCATAAGTTCTGGTACAAGTTAGCCCGTTATAGATATGAAATCATAATACTTTTTTTAATAAAGTTAGTTTTATTTGATAATGTAAATATTAAAAAACGAACATTTTCAATTTTCATTTGAAATGGTCACCCTCTGCTTTTAAACAAGTCTTCAAACGACTAAGCCATTCAGCAATTGCAGCACGCATTAGTTCCTCTAATTGGGGAATAAATAGTAGTTTATCCGCGGGAGTCAAGTCAAGAGAATAGGGGGATGTGAAACTAGTTGAAATCATATTTCCATTAATCATGCGACCACAACTCCTGAGGCATGAGCTGGTGCGTTGTTGTGATGGACAAGAAAAATCACTCAACTTGCTCGATTCAAATGAACGCCAAACACAGAGAAATATACCAATCTGGCTAATACTTGGTGTGTGTTGTTCCAAGAGATGCTACTAACTAGACATAGCTTTGATATGCGTCAGAAATGTCATCTCTCTGATTTTGCACCGACTTTTCAAATGACTCTCGCACGTTGGAAAGGCTTTCTTTTCACTTAGTAGTTCCAATCAGCACAAATCGGGATGGGGAAGAAGAACGAACTGGATGGCTTTGTTGAACAGTCGACCTCAATAAAGATTTGGGTATGTATAATGACTAAAGCATGAGGCTCACTTAATTTTTTGTACGGGACATTGAGATAGGAGCAGTACCAAACTATACCGATTTTTTTTTTTTTTTGCGTTTTACACTTCAGAATATTTTTTCCTGGTTGGTGTTTTTTGTCATATGGAAATTCACTGGATGGGAACACATTTTCTGAATCAAGTTTAAATAACAAATACACTGCAAAAAGAAGAACAAAATAAAAAAATAAAAACTCAAACAAAAATTAAAAAAGTATTGCGGCTGCGTCAAAAAGGTTAAGAAAGATAAAGAGTAAGCTTAAGAGAATATTTAATAATTCAATCCAAGTTTTTTTTATTAAAAATTATAAGCATTAAGCGCAACTACCAGTTTTTTTTTATTATTTATTTATTGTCAACAAAGCAATAATTCGTTGGGCTTAGTGCTTGTCTTCCATTCGGAAGTGCACAACCCCGAGCTCAAAACACCAATTGATAGAAAAAGTTTTTTTTTAATATCAGGCAATGCCAAACCTCCGAGTGTATTTCTGCTATGAAAAAGCTTCACATAAAAACAAAAACTATCTGTCGCTCGGAGGTGACATAAAATTGTAGGTCCCTTCAAACCACAAATAAAAGGAGGAGTTCGGCCAAGGTTAGGTTAGGTTGAAACGGTTGTCCTGTAGGACACACTCAGGCTCGTATCCCATTGTGATGCCGCGTGGGGAGCTTTCCCTATTTCTCCTAAAGCCATTGTGTGATTTTCAAAAATTTTAGAATATCTCTGATTTCTGCGGAACTGAGATCTTCCAATTGTCTGCCTAGAATAGCAAATCTCCGTCTGGATAGAGCAGAATAATGGCACAGAAGGTGTAAGATTGTCGCTTCTTCTTCCACATCAAGGCAACTTCTACAGAAGTCATGTGCCTGCACACCCATCCTTTGGGCGTGCGTACCTATGAGACAATGTCCCGTTATGACTGAAATCAGTGTGCTAAGACTGTGTTTATTTTGGCTTAGCAAAGATTCTGTGCGTTTAACACTAAGAGTCGGCCACAGTTGATGGGCGATTTTGCAGGTGGCTTCGTTACGCCATCTTTCGTTTACTTTCCTTAGGATTTCTTCAAGGATAAGTAGCTTACATGTTTGTAAGGGTATGCCTATGTCATTGTCTATATACTCATCGGTCAACTTGGTGCCGAGTCTCGCTAGTTCATCGGCTCCACAGTTACCCTCAATGTCGCGATGGCCAGGAACCCATGCTATCATTAAATGAAATGACTCAGCCATCTCGTTAAAGGATGTGCGGCATTTCATGGCTACCTTGGAGGTTGTCGACTGTTTTGTAAGGGATTTTATCGCCGCCTGGCTGTCAGTGAAAATGTAGCTGTCATTTCCGGATATCGCATCACACCGTACCAGTATCGCGGCTTTCGTTATTGCCATCAGTTCGGCCTAAAAGACACTACAGTAGTCGGGGAGCCGAAAAATGAAGGAGATCCCCGGATTATACACCTCCGCCCATCCTTCCCTCGAGGTTTGAGTCATATGTGTATACATGGATAGACTCGCCCTGTCTTACATCGTCCCGTTCCCACTCTTCCCTTGAGGGTAGGAGGGTCGTGAACGTTGTAATGGCAAGTGTGGGTGGGAGTGCATAGTCCACCAGTCCGGGAATCTCGGAAGTGCCAGCCAGGATTTTGCCGTGACAGTAGCTCTTATCTAACCGCTTACTTAGAGCCCGTTTTGTCACTCCCTTCTGCGGCCATCACAGCCACGGTTAGCAAATGGGTAACTACCACCCACCCAAAAGAGGCTGCAGATGGACCAAACTGATGTTACCGATCGACTGTCGCAAGCCCTTCTGTCATTAAGCAGAGGGGAGTGCAGACGACTGGTTGGACTGGGCATCTCAGACAGTGTACTCTGCCCAGCTTATGAAGAGGAGGACAAGACGGCGGACCACTTCCTGTGTGTCTGCCCCGCCTTCGCTCGAATCAGGTTTGAGGTCTTTGGCACTGATGTGTTAAGAAGCGACCATCTTGGCTCCTTGGCACCACAAGATCTACTTAGATTTCTTCGGAGATCGGGTAGATTTAAAGAAAATTAAAAGGGAATCCAAGTGTAGTACAATGGACTTAATTCATGTCTGAGTGCTGCACTTGCTAGTTGTCCCGACAAAAAAAAAAATTCAGTGTTATTGCCGTGCTACGAGCGATATATTTTGCCTGCAGATATACCGGTTTAATGTCGCATATAATCCTTTCGATGGTGTGGTTGACATCGCGCCAGTTATGAGAACAGGTGCTGGTCTCTGAACCTTGTCAAGTTTTTTGATGTTCACCCCCTTCTCAAGGGCATTCCACCATATTACAATACCATAGTAGAGAATATGCCTAACCACTGCTGTGCACAGCCAGTGTATCATTTTGGGTTCCAATCCGCATTTCTTTCCAATTAGCTTTCCGCAGGAGTACAACGCCATCATAGATTTTCGTACTCTATCTGCGACTGTGAGCCCCCAATTTAGCTTCCTATCCTGTACAAGTCCTCCATATTTCCCCTTTTCTGTTATTCTAAGTAGGAATACGTGTTTAAGAGCAGGTGTTTTATGTTTTCCGCTAAATAGTATCAGATCCGTTTTTCCCGGATTTACTTCAAGTCCTCGACTTTTACACCAAAGTGATAGTCTGTTGAGGGATCTTTGTTGAAGATCGCATAAAGTTGGAAGGTGTTTCCCCGAGATTGCTATAACAATATCATTGGCATATGAGATTATTTTCCCTCCCATTTTTTCAAGTTCTTGAAGAAGATTATTGACAGTTAAGTTCCACAGAAGTGGAGGTACACCTTGGGGTGTACCCCAGATCGGGAATTTCTTGATGGATGTGTCACCCAGATTTGCGCTTATCGTTCGTCCAGTTAGTATTCGTTCTATAAACGAGACTAGTGCCATAATTACACCCATTTCCGTTAGCGAAGTTGTAATAGCCTCCGGATATATATTAGTGAAGGCACCCTCGATATCTAGAAAGGCAGCGAGGGTGTATTCCTTACAGTGAAGTGATTTGCCTTTGCTGTATGCGTGTTGGGACGGCGATAGCTTATTGCAAATTTCTCCTTTGAAATGCATATCTAGTAAACGTTCTAGGGCTTTTAACAGAAAGGATGATAGGCTAATCGGCCTGAAGTCCTTCGGTTTCGTATGAGTCGTTTTCCCTCCCTTGGGAATGAATACCACTTTTACTTCAGCCCATTTTTTGGGGACATAATTGAGTCGTATCGCCGCCTTGAAGATTAAGACGAGTATAGGTGCGAGCTCGGCCAAACACCCAAAAAATGCCAAGAAATACAATAACAAAATAAATAATTAAAGTATTATTCTACCAAGAAGTTAAAACTACCAAGACTTTCAACCAGGCTAGAATTATTTACTCAAATTTCTGAAGCGAAAATCATCAAATGTAATACATATGAAAATATTCGTGCATTTCTTACTCATTCTCGTACAGTCAAGCAACCGCAGCCGCTCGCCCAGAAATTATGCCACTTTAACCACTCCTCTCAATTTTATCTGCTTCAAAACATGTTTGGTTTTTTGTTTTTTATTTTTTGTTTGTTAATGGATTTTCATCCAATGCAGTAATTTAATTTATCAAATTAAAACGTATTTCGGGGAAAAGGATTGAACCGTAATTCACTCAACAAAACGAGCTACGCGCGTACAAGCGAGGCAAATACTTGCATGTTGAAAAATAAAATATTTCAAAAACCTTTTGGTTTTGCTTTGTCTGTTATCCTCTGTACTTGCCAAAGTATGTCTATCAGTTTAAAATTTCCATATTGTAATACCATCAATTAATTGGACAGCCAAATGTTTTGTCTCTGAGCTTGTAACACATAAAAATCATGGAAAGTATGAAAACAAAAAACACTGTACCAAATACATATCGACAAAAATGATTCCAACTACAACAACCTTATCAGCCAAAAGCTGCTGAATGGTAATCGAAACGCGTACCATAAATTAGTTAAAATGATATTTGATGCCATTAATTAATGATCGTATCAAATTCAACGATTTCAACGCACATTTGCATTTCCATTCATTTATTCTAGCATCTCTTTACAAAAACATGGATATTAACATTTTTATTTCAAGGTGTGATAAATTCACGCTCCAACTGTCTGCCCGTCGCTGTTGCACAAATATTGTTGCTGGATATTTATTTATGAGCAACCGTGGCCGATCATCGGCTCAAAACAAAGGCGTTGAATGTTAAGCTCTGCGCGCCCAACGCCAATCTTACACTCGCACGCTTAGCTGCTCGTTGCCGATGTTTGTAGACGCAGCGGAATGGGAGAAATAGCCAATCTGACATGTACGAGTATTAAGTTCGAGTCTCGATCTTCAAATTCCGCGATTTTTTTTTTTTTGTATTTTTAAAGCTAAAATCATGCACTTTTGCATAATTTTTGTTTAATTTATTTATGATATTCGCTCAGCGGTGAGTTTCTGCATTTAGCTTTTTAGAGTTAAAAATTTTTGGTACAAATTTTGGTTTCATTCTAAAATATCTCTTAAAGGTATAATGCCTAAGTCGCCTTCAAACAATGAAAAAATAGTGGGTTTTCGCTAAACTGTTCTCAAAAATATTTTTTGAAAAAACAGCATTTACGCGAAGTCATGCTTCATTATTACATTTTAAAGAAAGCTGCAGCTGAAATATGTCGTACATTCATCAATATTAACGGAAATCACGCTCCATCAAATGCAACTTGTAAGAGTGGTTTCGATGCTTCCAAAGTGGCAATTTTGACGTGAGTGATAAAGATCGCAAAGGGGCACCGAACAAACTCGAAGAAACTCAACTACAACTATTATTGGACGAACACGCATGCCGAACCCTTGATGATATGTCTAAAGAGTTGAATGTTGACACATCAACCGTCGGTAAACGTTTGCATGCAATGGGAATTGTCCAGAAAGCAGGTAACTGGGTGCCACATCAATTGAACGAGAGGGATATCGAGAGACGTTTGGTGACGAGTGAGATGCTTTTTGAACGGCAGAAAAAAAGGTTTTCTTCATCGCATCGTCACTGGCGATGGAAAATGGATCTATTATGATAACCCTAAACGTCGAAAATGTTGGAACCTGCCAGGTGAACCAGGTCCATAGACAGCGAACAAAATATTCATGCTTCAAAGGTTATGTTGTGCATCTGGTATGATCAGAAGGGTGTCATCTATTGTGAACTCCTTAAATCATCTGAAACCATCACTGGCAATCGTTACCCACTGCAACTAATGCGTTTGAATTGAGCTCTCAAAGAAAAGTAGCCGGAATGGGGATGACAAAGCCAGGCCACACGTTGCTAAATCAGTCCAGAAATACTTAGAGTGACTGAATTAGGAAATCCTGCCCCTCCCGCTGTATTCTCCAGACATTGCACCTTCGAGTTACCACCTGTTCCGATCAGTGGAGTAGGCGTTAAATCCCTCCTCAAGTTGGTTTCCTTGCCACAGGGATGAGGCTTAAGTGGTGGTTTAGCCCATTTCGTGGGGGCTATTTATCCGCGGAACGCGGAAGAGGTGCTCATCATGCAGAGATTACCGTAGCAACGCTCCCCTGTTATACCCTATCGCTTATTTTACCTGGCACTAAGTATAAAATGTACTTTTAATATTTGACGTGTGGAGCCTAAGCAAGGATTAATCTGCACGAGTTAGCCCACCTTTGGGAAATCTTCCCGACGAGAAATCAGCGGTTCGGGCATCGGATGTGCAGACCTGAACCTCACATCCCTTTATTATAACCGGAACTGACAACCAGGATTTTGGAGGAAGCACACTACTGCCGGTAAAAAATAGCATACTGACTATGTCCATCCGAAGCAACGGAACAAGCTGTGGAGGATGGCGGAAAATTTCTTATTAGTCTCAGACGGATCCTTGGTGCCGAATAAGTCTCTGACAACCGTTTAACCTGGTGCGAGTCAGGAGAGTACCTGTAAAAAGGCTGAAGTTACTGGGGATTCGCATGCAGGTGCTGGTTTGTCGGAAAGGCAGATCAAACGGAGAAGACAGAAGTCGAAGAAAGCCGAAGTATTAGCTAAGGTAAGTACTCAAGCTCCATCAACTTCGACACCTGTAATGGCGTCGGGATAAGCGTGACAGATCAGATGATTCCTCTGTAATGTTGCAATCTTCCGAAGCCGAAACGGGGTATGTGCCGATCCCAATAGCTTGGCCTATCTTATATCACTATTTGCGCGATTTTTCGCAATGATATTGCTTAGAAAGCGTATAAAATACAGCTAGTCTAAGATTTCAAGCCGGCCAAACCGGCATAATTTCAGTTGCTGGGCTCGCCGAAGATCCTCATTTTGGAACCCGAATTTCGTTTAGCTATGAGGTCCATTTTTGGCTTTGAGGTATGGGAAGCTAACATCTGTAAAGTTATTCACCAGATACCGACCGAAGTCCTCCAGCGAGTCTTTTAAAGTGGATGTTTACGGATGGCCGAATTACGGCGCAGTTGCGGCCAACATTTGAAAGGGATTATCCCTGAAGAAACTATCATGAATGCTTCTACACAGAAATAATACAGATTGTCCAATAAATTTGAACTTTGTTTTATTTCAATTTAAAATCCGATACCTTTAAATTGAACAGCCTTTAATAACAACACAACTTTGTTTGTCTGCCCGTCCGTCTGCTCATGCACACGATTGCACCGGAGTGAAATTTTAAATACCTGAAATAAACTTAGTACAAATGTTTCCATTGTTTAAATAATTTGGTATTGGAGCTGACCAAAATGGGGCTCCAACCAAGCTTACCTTTCTCATGAAGATAATTTTCAAAGGAAAGAAAAAGATTTGCTGACTATAAGCAAAGAGAATGGAATATGTTTACAACAAAATTTTGGAAAATCGACGAAGCGTTTGAAGTAAATAGAGAAATATGATTTATTTCAAGTTGCATAAAGATCGGTTTCGTCCTACTTTGAGCTTTTCTATGTACAGTCTGTGTCAAAAGATATATATTCAACAATTTTTTTACATAAAAGTATGTACAAAACTACGAGTCGCAATTACTCAATAAGCCGTGTAGTCTCCATCGTTGTCGAGTATAGCCTGGCATTTTCTCTGCATGCTTTGAACCAAATTTTCTGCGTAGCTTGTCGACAAAGAGGACCAGATTTTGCGAACTTGACGCACGAGTTGCTTTAAATCATGGACTGACTTTCCGGCAAAATGCGTTTTCATAATTCCTCACACATTTTCAACGGAGTTGGCGTGTGGGGACTGGGAAGGCCAGTCCATTACAGCTTTCTGAGAGCAGTATTTTGTTGATGTGGGACGGTGGGATATGTTCGCCTCCTTCAGCCGTCGTTCGATGGTGTTGATACTCACATCTATTCGCAAGAACTTATCGGGCTTGGCGTAGTCACAAATAAGGGTCCCGCTTAAAAAGTTGGACGATGACTTTATCCTGCTTTTTTTGCCGTCACTCGATTCAAGCCGCGCTCGGAAAAGCCATTAATATTTTTGTACACTTTATACCGCAGATTCCACATCACAACAAACTTTTTAGATTTCTTAATCACTTTTGCAGCCCCGACGTGAGATAATTTCGGCGAAATATATCTTGAAGTTACAAGAAAAAAACCGATTATTTTCTTATTATTACTTTTGTTTTTTGTTAATTGTACTGAATATTTTTATTTATTTTTACCAAATCCAGTTTTCATGTTTATGATATGCATTATACAAGGTGGCGCAAAAATTAGTCACCCTATCGGAAGGTTTCTAATTTTTTCAAGGGGTGTCGTACGTCAATGATATTTGGGACTTGCGAACCAGGTAGTTGCAGCGTACAAACGGACAAGCAATAGAGTGCCTAAATGTCTAAATAAAGATTTCCATTACTCAAAATCATTTTTTTGATTCAGTAAAAGTTTTGCAAAAACAAAATTGGATGATTAATTGAATGTTTGAAAATTAATGAAATGAAAAAAATTTCTTAACATTTTTTTATAAATAAAAAAAATTGTATTTCAAAGCTTTCTTTAGCTTATTTACAGTATACCCAATATATTAAAACAATCAGTTATTGAAGTTATCCGAGCCAACTTAACAATTTCTCCCACTGTGCGCAGGTGCCTCCCGTTTCCCTCTAAACTAATTTGCATAATTCTTCCATAATCATTGTAATATTTAATCTGGTCGTATTTTACATAAATACATACATAAGCACTTACATAAAAATGTGCGCTAGCTGAGCTTATGAACTTTTCATTCTAAACCAAAAAACCAAAAAACAAGTGAAAGAAGAAAAGCAGACAGAAAACAAGTCAACAAGCACCAATTAGTATTTCAGAGCATTTCACAGGCGGCAAAATTGTTTCATTCATAAATCTCAGCCGAAAATTGAATGGATGAACCTTTTGGGGCAGATGAGCAATGGGCAATTGAATTGTCTCGTATTCAAGTTTTTTCAATGAAATTCGAGGCATCAACACATTGTCGCAACGGATGTAATTATGGTCTAATCCCTGCCTAATAAACAAGTCAGTGAAAGGGTACGATAAGTTACTCGATTATATGGATTCTATGTAAACGAGACGTATCTATGTGTGTATGTATGTATGGATGTATGGTATGTCTGTATGTATTTAGGTACGCTTTTTTGGTGCCACATTTTGTATTTTTTATTTTTATTTTTTTATAATGGGACTTGCGGCGCTCTCACGAGTTAGCCACTATGAAAAGTTCACCTTTCGAAAACTTTTCTTTGCAGTCTTTTTTGATATATTGAAATAAGTACAAAACTGGCTTTCTTTGCTACTTTCGTTCAGAAATGGATTACATTTCATGAATGATATTTTAAAAGCTACTAATTTTCAATACTTCGAAAGCTGGCATTGGTCACTTTTTTGTTATATGAAGAGAATCATTTGGAAAGCTACTTAATTTATTAAAAACATTTAACTCAAAGCTTGTTCATCCATTTTCATGCAAATATGCACATTTGTGGGAACATTTTAATCCTCATGTGAAAATATTTACTTTCCATTATCGCTAAATATAGTGAAAAACTGGTAGAGCCCATAGTCACCATAAAGTATTTTTTGTCCGAGAGAAAGGCTTTTCTGAGAGTAACAAACTATTTTTACTTCAAATATTTTCATGCTAAGTATTTTTCTTAGTCTTACCGTTTTGCTAAGAGAAAAAACTTTTTCTATCATTTGGTTTTCGGAGTTACAAATCCGGGCACTGCCAAATGCAATTCACGTGCCAAGTCATTTGACTGCAGCACCCACCTCAAAGTGTTGGAGTTGGAAAAAATTCAAAATTTTCTTCTCTATTTTGTTTTTAAATTTTGTCACAGTTGACTCAGAGTAACATTACAACCATGCCAATTTTGCATTTTTCTCATCACAGGAGCCCAAGCAATGTTTTGGTAGAAAGTTTTTGTACGAAGGAACTGGAATCGAAAAGTTATCCTAACGCAATGGAGCAATTAGTGTTGTACCATTTCCCGCACTGTGGCGCCTCAGAAATTGCCGTAATTTCTGTGTAAGTTCATGTTTTCTCTTTTTGCTTATTATGTTTTAGCTTTGTCACCGCTTAAGGTGACAAAGGTACGTGTCCTTTTAAGATATGATTTTTTTTTTTTTTCAGATATTAAAGTCAAAGGAAATCATTGTTGCATCGCTTGCGTTATTCACCGTCCCAAACTTGCAAAGGTACAAAAGTCTTCCGTAGAATCTTTCTCTCAAATACTCCAAGGGACGCCTATTTAGTCCAAAGTAGCACTTGTTGGCAAGGGAGACTCTCCGTTGAAATCGTGTCCTTAGTTATCCAGGACGCTATTTTTATTTTCATTGGGAGTTTATTTTTTACTTGGCGCATCCCAAACCAAGCGCAGAACAAGTTGTCCTGGGCTGTTTCGTCTTCGCACATTAGCTCGCTCCCTAACGGGTGTTCGGAAGCTAGTCAAAGGATACCTGGGGGAAGCCCGGAAGTTATACCAGCTTGAACCATTTTCACAAGAATCGTACTGAGCACACTCCCAACTAATCACCGGTCACGGCTGTTTTCTGGAATATCTACATCGCTTCCTGACTGTCTCTAATGCCCCAGCATCTCCAAATCAGTAGAGAGCGCAGAGCATGTAGCCCGACAAACACTGTTCTCGCATTTTCACGAATGGCGGAGGTGTATGCTGTTCAAGAAGCGTTAAACTTTGTTGTCGAAAACAGAAGGAGAGGAAGATCTGTACAGCTAAGCTGTGCTTAGACATCCCTCCAACCACTTCAAGGGCAGTTGAGCCCTGTAAATTCAGGTTAAACAATGTGGGATGGCATAATATCCTGATGTTAACATGGGTCCCAAGATACGTGAGTATCGCGGGTAACGAGATCTCTGACTCTTTAGCCATAATGGACTTCGGGCCAAGGAAGTTGGCCTCTAAGCCCTTCCTGCCATTGCCTTCTGCAGCCATCAAAGCCACGATTAGCAAACAAGTTACTCTAACCCACAAGGCAGGCTGAAAGGGGCTGGACAAAACTGGTATTACCTGTCATGTCCGACCGACTGTCGCAGTTCCTCCTGTCACTTAGCAGAGGGGACTGTAGGAGGCTGGTTGGACTGATGACAGGCCACTTTCTATGGGCAAAGCATCTCAAACATCTCAGACAGTGCACTCTGCCTAGCATGTGGAGAGGAGAATGAGACGGTGGGCCACTTTCCATGTGTCTGTCCGGGCTTTGCTCGAATCAGGCTTGAGGTCTTTGGCACTGATGTGTTAAGAAGAGACCGCTTTGGATCTTGGGTAGAACAAGAACTACTCAGATTTCTTCGGAGGTCGGGTAAATTAAAAAAAAATTAAAAAGGTAATCCGACTTAATTGTGTCTGAGTGCTGTACTTGCTAATCTGTCCCGACAAAAAAAAAAAATATAGCCTTTCAATGCATTTACTTTTGCGGAGATCGGGCCTTGCTCGCGAGGGTCTTAGAGCACCCGACGACAGAGATCGAACTTCTGCAGGGCATGTACTCGTCCAGCGTCAAATGTTACGCAGTAAGAGCGTTTGCGGCCTCAATCATGACGGAGCCGCAACACGTCGATTGGGAAGTAAAGCTCAACGACGATAACAACAGCAGCATACCGCTGGAGACGAACTGCTTTAGACAAACCAACAATCGCACAGACGCTTGAGATAAGTACTCACTACAGTAGCAGGCAAATGGCAAGGCGATAGTTAGTAAATTTCATACTATCGCCGAATTTCAATACCTTTTACTCCAAAAACACTGAGAAGAAAAAAGCGTAGAGTCTCCATACGCCCACAGTAGAGGAACCTGTACGCAGGTACCCTTTATGTCAGCAGACGTAAACGTGGATCCACCCAGATGTAATATTTCCAGGTGCCGGAGTGAAATTTAACCAATTGATTTGATGACTTAAATACAAAAGCACAGGAACTCTACTGAAATAATCCACTACCCTTATTCGGCACTGGTTCGGTTTCGTGTAGCGTTAAATATTGAATCATCCGTTCATTAGAGTAAAATTTTCATTATTTGTACAATTTTTCCCATGAATTTATCTGTGTTGAACTAAAAATAACCACTAAAATTTAAATATAATATTTTCATAAATTTCATAATTTCATTTTTATAAATTGACGTGTTTCCAAGGCCACTCAAGTCAGTTTGTAACTTAGACAGTAGAAAGTGCAATCTTAAAAGGTCTCGCATTTAGGTTAAGAAGACCTTCTCTTGTACGAAAAATTAAGCTAATAGCGTGGCCAGAAAAATCATCACTGAAATATTTAATATCTTTAAGTGCTAAGTTAGCATACAAATCGTGGGGTTCTGATTTAACAGCAGAGCCCAGAAAAGTCGAAAGTTTTTTTATTCTTAAGATTGTCTAAAAACAAAGGTATGAACGCGGACAAAGACTCAGAAGTAAAAGCTTTAAGAGGCTCCATTAGTGAGATATCCTTCCACTTTTTTACTCAATGAGCGCCGAGGTGTGCATTCTCCTCAGCAAGGACGCGCGGAAGCCGGCGACTGGGCATAATAAAACAACGCAAGACAAAGTAGGTATGTGATCGGGGGCAAATCTCTTTCGATGTGAATCATATAATTCGGAGTATTTGGCGGTAAAAATAAATAAATTTTTTAATAAAGGATCGTTGAAGTCGCCCAACTGAATCGTATTCGTCGACAATCCAAACTTTCGCCTCATAAAATATGATCGCCTTTGAACACGCATCATATATTTTTATATTATTTGAAATGGAGATTCGAAGATAATTAATAAATAGTCAAGTTACCTTGATAGCGGTTTACAGATCAGCAAGCTTTAGATTTAAATATTTCGTATCAGAGAGTTTGTATGGAAAAAGCCAGCCCGACATTCTCGTCGCCAAACTTCCAATTGTAAGAAGAAGGTATTCTGCTGCATTCCCTAAACACCATGCATTTCGACTTGGTGAAATTTACTTTAAGACCCCATTGAATGCGGATTGCATCCATCATATACTGCAATTAACACGGAGACTCGGCAAAAAGCACTAAGCCGTCCGCTACATTAGATAACAGTTAAATACGAAGATTAGCCACTTTAACTTCACCAAGTAGGTAAACGTTTAAATCATTTGAATACAAAGAGAACACAATTAAGCTTTTCGAGTATATTTGAATCCAGCAAGAATGGCCATATGAGTATGGTTTAATATGGCACAAAATTAGTCATCCATGACTTTTTACTAAATAAAAAACATGATTTTGAGTGATGGAAATCTTTATTTTGACCTTTGCGCGTTCGAGTGCTTGTCTGTTTGTATTGAACAGCTGTCTAGTCCACAAGTGTCAAATATAACCGGCGTAAGAAGCCATTTCCGAAAATTAGAAATCTTCCGATTAAAAAGTGCATTTCCTGAATATCTGTTAGTAGACCCCTGTGGGGACAACACTCTACAAGGCTCTCATTATGCTCGACCTAACGTATGGCGCAGAAGCGTGGTAGCAGAGGAAGAGGAGGGCCTCCTCTGTGTTGGAAATATCAGGTGGAGAAGGACTTGGCTTCACTTGGTGTGTCCAACTGGCGCTGGTTAGCACTAGAAAGAAATGACTGGGGTGCTTTATTAAACTCGACCAAAATCGCGTAAGCGGCTATCGCGCCAATTAAGAAGAAGAAGACGCCTGTGGTATTTAAGTGTTTAATATTGCCCCAGTTTTTGCAGACTTAACGGTTAGCGCACGCATTGATTGTCTATTGTACAAATACACTTCTTCTATTCAACATACATATCTACATAAGTGCTTTTAAAAATATGCTGAAATATTTATTCATACACAAGAATGAGTGCTCCAAAAAGAGGGCCCACAACACACCAACACCATATTATTATTGCTTAATGCATCATCCACGTGGATGAAATAGTGCAGACCCATTTAAATTCGCGCATTGATGAGCAGTTCCGTATAATCATAAAAATAGTCTAAGTATATGTTTACATTCTCCATCGCTACGTTTCGTTTCGTTTCGTTTACGGCAGCAATTCAACCAGTACCGGCCAAGTTGGCACAATTCAGGTAAATTTTCTAATAGAATAAAAAAATGAACGGGTATTCATCTATACTAAACTTACGTACATACATACACACACACACACATATATATATATATAACTTTGTATAAATCATATTGCGAGTATTTAAAGCAGAAGCTAGCCAAAGGCGCCTATCCGTCCAAAGCAGCAGTGCAGCGATGACAACAACCGCTGGGTCTTTGATAGCCACTGCGACTGCTTCGGTAGCGTCTTGTTGTTGTTGTCAGTGCGCAACCGCACGTGCCCTATTAACTCAAATAGAATAGAAATGACATTATAATGAGTGATTATGATTTTCTTGAAACACGACTTACGTACATTAATTATGCGTTCGCAGTTGGAACGATCAGCGCATCGACTCGCCAAACGAGTGGTGATGAGGCGGTGCTATTTTGTTCTAACTCACTGCTCATGAGCGGGCACACGCGCGGTGTATATACATAACCCTATTTATTTGTATGTGTGTTTGTATTTTTATGAAGCATTAATACGTAACATTAACAGAACCGAGACAGTTGCAGGGGTGGAATTTAAAGAAACTTATATTTGTTCTCTTATAGGAATGCTATGATATGCTATGCTATGCTATGTTTCATGAACGTATGCATATGAAGGTAACCATAAACCAGTAAATATGTAATTAATTTAAAAAATTAAATAGATTTTAGGGTATACATTTTCATTTATTTATTTCATTTTGGTAAGTCAAGAAATACAAAGTTTCTTACCGACTACATAGAACTAAGAGTATTTATATAGAAGTAATTAACAAAATTAAAGCTTAGGAAACTAAATTAACAAATATATACTGCGGAATTATTTGGATTTCTTACAAAGAAAGAAATTTTTTAATTGGGTATTAAATACATGTTTCGCCCTGGAAAAGTCTAAATCCAAAAGGGCGAGATAGTTAATGTCAGACAGCGTTCTAACGAGAGGCGCATTAGCACTATATAATGTCCTCCTAAAGCCAACATGAAAAATTTTGCAACGGCGAAAATTCCTGCAAGAAACATTAAAATGTATTATTTCTAGAAGAAACGGGCAGTCAATTTGTCCATTAACGAGATCGAAGATAAAAGAAGCTGCCTGAAACGTACCTCTGTCACTTAATAGACAGAGACTAATGAAACGACAGCGTGAGTCGTACGATGGTTTGGGGTCTGAGAAATTGAGTGAATGTAGCGCGAAACTCACAAAAATTGTTTGAACCCTCTCCACTCGATTTATATGGACTGCATGATAAGGCCTCCAAATAAAAGAGGCATAATCTAATTTGGACCGCATAAACGCAAAGTATAAAATCTTAAGAGTATGTGGATCAGTGAAGTGCGATGAGTGACGTCTAAAAAAAGCGAGCATAGCAAGTGAATTGGAAATGGCATAATTTAGGTGCGCGATAAAATTAAGTTTAGTATCAAAGAAGACCCCTAAATTGTTTATCATATCAGACGAATCAAGATATGTATAAATGATATGATAAGAGATATAGAGGAGGTTTTGAAGCCTAGAAAATGAGATTTTATGTCATTTTTCAATATTAAGAAATAGACGATTCATAAGGCACCAGGAAAATAAATTATTCAACTCGGACTGTAGGGCGGCTGAATCACTAAAATTTCTTATTTCAGCGTACACTTTTAGGTCATCAGCATAGAGAAGAAAATTAGCGAAGGAAAAGCACGAACAAATATCATTAATAAACAAAACAAATAACAAAGGTCCTAAAATACTACCCTGAGGTACACCAGAGGTGGCAGTGTACTGTTTCGAAGAAACTTCATCGATAACTACAGTACAGCATCTCTTTATTAAATAGGATCGAATCCAATCAAGGAACGTAGAATGAAAACCGAGACAAGCCAATTTAGTTACTAAAATCGTATGGGAGATTTTATCAAAGGCTTTAGAGAAATCCGTGTAAATCGCGTCAGTTAGGAAACCATTCTGGAAGCCTGTGTGGCAATCATCGGTAAAAACGGATAAGTTAGATAACGTAGATCTTGCAGCAACAAAACCATGCTGTCGAGGACTAATTAGATGTTTAACGCTTAAATATAACTTGTCTTTAACAATGCATTCAAAAAGTTGAGGTACAGCAGATAATTTGGAAATTTGTCTATAATTTGCAATATCGCTCTTATTACCGCTTTTGAAAATAGGAGTGACTGAAGTCAGCTTCCAATCATCAATAAATATTCCTTCAGCCAAAGATTTGTTAAAAATTAGCTTAAGAGGTTGTCACAAAGAGCGACAATTTTTAAGCAAAGTTACGGAAGCCCATCTACATCCGAATGAGCAGAGTTTTTAATCTTCAACAATCCCTCAATGACATCATCATCTGTTCCACATGTGTACCCAAGTCTACTGAGGAAGACACTTTCCCCGAGGAATTATGACGAATGGCTGCCAAATGTACTTCCTGAATATCTTCATCAGACACAAAGATTGATGAAAAGAAATCGGCAAATAAATCCGCAGCCCCACTGACAGAGCCGGTAGTAACGTCCCTATAAAAAACAGAATTAGGAATAGAAAAGGCCTTTTTAATCGATTTAATATATCACCAAAAATTCTTCGGATTACTTTTTATAGTATATTAAGCTCAAATTTGTGAACGTATTCCTTATACAAAGCCTTATTTAAAGTACGAAATTTATTCCTGTGGAGTATAAAAAACTCATAATAGCGGGTTTCGTTAATTAACTTGAACTTCTTAAAAAACTTATTTCTCAAATTTTTATGATGTTTAAGTTCTTTCGTGCACCACGGAAACTTATAATTTACACGCTTAAAAATTGGAACATGTGGAGAACATTATCTAGGACTAAAGTTTTAAATATCTTAAAGCATTCAGCAACTGCAATATTGCCTAGAGATACTTCCCAATCAGCTTCACGTAAGGCATTATCAAGGGTTTGGAAATGACACCGAGCAAAATTAAAGGAAGGATGAGCACTATCAGGACTGAATTCAAAAAATTCTAAAAATTCCAAGTCTATCTTTATAGGAATATGGTGAACGTTGATCGGCGATATTGAAGAAAAAGGTTGCAATACGACAGAATTAATGTTGTCGCTTATAAAAATCAAATCTAGTAAACGAAACATACTATTAGTTAACCCATTAATCTGAGTTAGACCCATGCCCAGTAAATTATCAATAAAGTAAGATTTATAGGAATAATATACAACTTAAGCACCTTGACATGCATAGCCAACGAAGTGTGTCTTTATTTTTCACACCATTGAAAGAGCCTTTAATTGTATGCCGCCTACGATCCACAATTGAAATCAATAAAGAAGTTTCTGAAAGTCAAGTCCACTCAGAATTTTAGCTTTGCCCACCGAGAAGCGCTCGATATTTTCAAAGAAGCTATTATACGAGGATTGTTATTTATATTTCTCGCATTGGACACTTCCAATGCTTTCATGCGGCTGCTGTCCTTTCCCTTTGAAAATTTGACATATTTTACCATAAACGCATTCAGAACGTTTTATTTTGTGAGTGATATTCGTGTTGTCCGCACTGGCTTTAAAAAATCATCTCGGCACTACAAAAATTAATTAAATTCGTAATTTTCAACGTTGAATGGAACAGGACAAGAATGCGTCGATGAATTATAATCCTTATACGCCGAAAAAGCGCTATCTTTTGGCACCATAAAAACTTCTACTGGTGTAATGAATTTTCTAGTCGTCGCTGTTCGCTCATTAACGAATTATGGAGAGCCCAGAATCAGTTGTTGTAGCCGAAAGTATCGATGCTGTGCGCAAAATGATTGAGTAAAATCGTCATGTCACATACCGTCAGATTAAGGCACCCTTTGCATAATAACTTTTTGTTAAACATTCATAAAACGACCAGGAAGCGCAACTGAACAATGTACTTTGAAAATACGATGAAACGAGTGCAAAAAGTGTACTGGTAATCCGGAGAATATTTTGACAAGCAATAAAACCTGTTCATTTTCCATTTTGTGTTCAAATAAAAAGCGCAGTTCACTAATACCTCGCACACAGCTTGTTTTATTTCATTTTGACATGCTCTTATGGGAAAACGCTGTACACATTCTGTTAAAAAAATATCGGAACTTGTCCATTTAAAACGCGCGTTACACATATGTCTAATTTTTTTTTGGATGTTGGTACAACTACAGTGTCGGAGAGCTTCAGTGTGATCTGTCAATTAGCTTGTTTTTGGCATTTAATTGTATCAGTCAATCGCAGGTGTGCTCTGCGATTTTCACTGTGGATAAAAATATCGAACAAAGAATTTGTTTTAAATTTGGTTTTTTGAACAGGATTGCGTGTGCTGAATCGTTGAAGATGTTGCAGAAAGTCTATGGCGAGTGTGTTTTATCAACAAGACGGGTCTACGAGCGGTATAAGGCTTTTGCAGAGGGCCGAAATGCCATGGAAGATTTTTCCCGATCTGGCCGCCCATCAACGTCTTCAACAGATGAAAACGTCGACAAAGTCAAGGAAATGGTGCTGGAAAACCATCATTTAAGTTTGAGGGAGGTAGCTCGTGGCCTTAGCGTGTCTCACGAATCAATTCGCAATATTTTACATCACTCATTGGGCATGAGACGCGTGGCTGCTCGACTCGTTCCAAGAGAGTTGAATTTCTTTCAAAAAATTCATCGGAAGAAGGTGGCTGAAGATATGCTCGAGCAAGTGAATTCGGACCCAATGTTTATCCAGCGCATCATAACAGGTGATGAGGGGTGGGCATATGAGTTTGACATGCAAACCAATCAACAGTCAACAGGCGGCTGAATGGCGATATCCACATGAGCTAAAACCCAAGAAACTACGTCAAAGTCGGTCAAAAGTAAAAGTCTTCTACTCGTTTTTTTGATTATCAGGGTGCTTTGTACTCGGAATTCATTCCAAATGGTTCAACGGTAAAGAAAGAATATTATTTGGAACTTGTACGAAGTTTGAGAGAGAATGTGCGAAGGAAACGGCCCAATTTGTGGAAAGAAAACTCATGGATCTTGCACAATGATAACGCATCGTCTCACAAGGCTCATATTGTGAACACGTTTTTGGCCAACAACTCGGCAAAGCACCGTATTCACTGGATTTAGCCCTCTGTGGCTTTTTCTTTTTCCCGAAACTTAAATTGCCACCCCGCGGACGCCGCTTTGAGTCGATAGAAGCCATTGAGGAGAATTTGCTGAAGGAGCTGAAGAAGAGCACTTTAAACGCGTCTAAAAGGTGCTTTGATGACTGGACTAATCGTTAGCATATGTGTGTAGCTTTGAATGGAGCCTATTTTGAAGGTGCCAAATAAATTCTGATGATTAAACAATTATTTTCCGTTTTATTGAACAACTCCCGGTACTTTTTTAACAGAATGAATGCATACAAATTAGGGTATTTACACATTAGGGCAGGTCAATTTGTTTGAAATGGTTGTTTCGACATTGTTCCTATCGAATGCGGACTCTACTTAAAGCTATCGGGAAAAAATCTGTTATAGCATAGCTCTAAAGTCCATTTCGCTCATCTTGATTGTCAAGCTTCGTAGCCGCGGTATTTACAGTTTGGGGACTGTTCAAGTTACTCGCGTGTGCCAAACTGCAAGTGGCCTTCTGATGCTGCACTTCCTACAACAAATACTTTGCGTGGCTATTCCGAAGAGTTTGTAGGTACTGCTTTCGATGTTGATACTCAGTTGCAAAAAGTAACTCGATGGGACCGAAAAAATTAAGAAAATATCGAGATAGATTTCCCCAATGCTATAAAAGAATATTTTTTTTTTTGTGTCTGAAGTAGCAGTAGAGCACTCAGACAACATTAAGTCCCCTCGGGTTCCCTTTTTAATTTTCTTTAAATCTACCCGACCTTCGAAGAAATCTGAGCCGATCCTGTGGTGCCAAGGAGCCAAGATGGTCGCTTCTTAGACCATCAGGGCCAAAGACCTCAAACCTGATTCGAGCGACGGCGGGGCATTCGCACAGAAAGTAATCCGCCGCCTCATCCTCCTCTCCACGTGATAGGCAAAGTGCACTGTCTGAGATGCCCATATGCTTCGCCCATAGAAAGTGGGTTGAAGTAACCCGTTTGCTACCGGTGACTTTAATGGCTGTAGAAGAAAGTCGCAGTATAATTTCTAGGCCAATGAAGTTGCCCTGAGAGCCCATCTTAGCTAAAGAGTCGGAGATCTCGTTACCCATGATACCCACGTGTCCCGGGACCCATGTTAACATCAGGATATTATGTCTGCCGGCATAGGATTTACAGGACTCAACTACCCTACCTACCCTGAAATGGTTGAAGGGCTGTTTAAGGCCATGAGCGCAGTTTTGCTGTCACTGCAGACGCATATACTTGTACATCTGCCTCTCCATCTGTTTTCTATAAAGTTCATTGCTTCATGAATAGCATACGGAATATAAAACTCGGTCGACTGTCTATCTTTCGTTGCGAAGTCGCTGACTCAATGTGTTTGCTTGTTTGATTCTCTCCCGTCCCGTGGCTGTAGTCGTCCATCATCACATTCGGCATGCGAACGGTGTTGAGGAAAAGCTATTTTCCAACAATTGGTATTTATTACGATCAGATTGGTTATTGGTATACAATGTTAGATCGATGAGACAAAAAAAGCTTCAAAATGAGCGGTTACAAGTCTGAAACTCTGGCATTTTGTTCAAAACTTAACATTCATTTATGCAATTCAAGTACAAAAAATGGTTTCTTTGGGTACCATAACCAAAAATTAAAGAATAAAATAAGAATTCATATCCAATACAGAAGGCAAAGTGAGAGTCTAATATTTTTATTCTTCACTTCAAATCCATTCATTTTGATCAAAAACTAGTCTAAAATAATTTTTTGAGCACAAAAGAAAACTCAGGCATTTGAGGGTTAACTAAGCACATAAAAAGTCCCAAATTATTTTACATCGGAATCACTGCACCTAAAATTAAAGTAGTCGAATCGATGGGCCGTAGCGTATAAAAATAGGAAGTGCCATCTCGGAATAATAGAAAAAAAACACAGTTTCCGGAAGTGAGCAAAACAAGTGCACCCACCGTACAACTTCAAATCGGGCATTGCCCTTGCCGAAAAATCTGCGCGTCAGTGGAAGAAATGAAAAAAAAAAAAACTAAATAAGTTTCACACAACCTCAAACCAAGTACAGTGCCCTACTAAGCAAAAAACATCTACATACGCACTAAGCGCTCATCTACTTATGTGAGTATGTGTGTGTACGTACATCCTTAACATCCATAGAAAATCGGATTTGGAAGGCGTTAACAATAGAATTTATAGACCATAATGCAGTAGCACCACCAGCTGAGCGCAGCGAAAGGAATCCTTTCACACGTCCATCATCAAGCTGTTAGCAGCGCATTTGCTTACGGTTGTGCGATCATAAATAATTCCATTCATTGAGTGACTGAGCACCCATGACAGGAGCGTATCCTTGCCGTTGCACGCACTTGTACACTTACGCGTGTCCTTGATATGTGGGAAAATTACAAGCAGGTAAACGCCTAAGCGCACATCTCATCTGTCATCTTTGCGCCGCTCTGCTATTTTTACGGCATTTTGGGTCGTTTTTTATATGAAAATCTTTTATATGACTCTTCCCCATACACATGCGTATGTAGATAGGTATGTAGAGAGCTTGAAATACTTTAGATTTGCTGCATCCATCGTCAGGTTCATAATTTTATTTGCACATTACTTAAAAAAAAAGGTAACTTAGAATTTTCCCCAAAAATGATTCGAATGTTGAAAGATTTTTTTTTTTGGTTGTTGGTTGTTCGTGAGGCGTGACAACATCCGCTAATGCGACAAAAAATTCTACACACTAACACCCTCACCGCATTCGCCTGCACCGCCGAAGTATTGCGTCTAGGCCAGCGATGCTACTGATTGCCTTCACGGGGGTTGTTGGCTGCGATTTTCCAACGTGAGAACGGCACACAGGTGCTGATCACGCACATGCGATCACTTTTATTGTATTTGTGGCAGAGGAATATCAAATGCAGACTCCCCTCGCCATCTTCTTTCATTGTGCTTCACATCTCTTTGCCGATAAGCTGGCTACCATCCACCGTCTGTTTGTGCATTTCCACTTGCGTCAGTCCATAAGGACAGATTTCCATTGTCTATTTCCTCTTTGGAAACTCGATACGATTCGTATGTTTGTTTTGTTGACTTGATTCACATTAATAATTTCCTTTTATTTATTTTTCATTTGACGGTGCAGAAATCTGCATTTCAGTGTGAGAATTTTTCATTACTTGCACCTTTACGCCGTTATCTCAACGTAGGCGTGCGAAAATCTTTTTTCCCTTTCTTAATAGGCTTTCCATTACTTGCTGCTGGTTTGCGCAAAAATCAATGCCAATGAGATTTATTTACCTAATCTACTTTGCAGTAATTCTTAGGTAATATTTTTAGGCTTCCGATTGCCATATTTTTATGAGATTAAAAATTGCAATTTTTTTTTTGATCTCTCGAAGTTTTGTTATGAAACAAAAGTAAGGAATACTTTGTTTGGCAGTAAGCAAAAAAGGCAAATTTCGATATGAAAAAACTTGAAATTAGTTTTCAATTTATCGCATTTATTTAGTGTTGAGTCATGGGTTGTTTTGATATCGACAGCTATTTTGCACTCAATCAAATGCCTCTACCAGGCTCTCATCTTGCCCGTCCTAACGTATGGCGCAGAAGCTTGGACGAAGACGATATCCGATGAGGCGTCCCTTGGAGTGTTTGAGAGAAAGATTCTGCCGAAGATATTTGGATCTTTGCACGATGGCGGCGGCGAGTATCGCAGGCGAGAAAATAATAGGCTGTATGAGCTTTACGCCAACATAGAAATAGTGCGGCGAATAAAGATCCAGCGGCTTCGTGGGCTGGATCATATCGACCGAAAGTCTGGGTCTCAAAGTATTCGATTCGGACGATAGCTCATTTTGTTAAAGAAGAAGAATGAAATGAATGGGAGATATTGCAAACTTCTTTCCACAGTTGTTGTTTTTTTTTTCAAACACTTAACAGATTTCAATTTCATGATTTCGTCGTGGCTTTCTTAGCTTCCACAGAAGATAAATGTTTTAAATTTAATAGTTTTTCTTCGAGTTTCTGTTCCAGACAAGCATTACGATTTTATCTCGTCGCCCGTATTCGAGTTGGATTTAAGAGGTGCCCTGGAAAAGCGGTTAGAACGTTGCGGTGCTGGACGTTAATAAATAATTTTTCATTAAACTTTTTTTATGAAACAATTAACCCACTTACTTATCTTTACAGAACTATTTTGCCAATTTTTTCCCCCTTTTTGGACACAATATGTATTTACTCTTAACAGAGGGATGGTGCTGGAGGATGGAGTGGAGCTATAGTCCTAGTTTGGATCCACAACGTAGTATTTCTCCCAATTTTAACGTATGGATCCCTGGTTCGGTGGAGATATAATATCACTAAACTGGAGAGAGTGTTAAGAACTGCTTGTATTAGCATCACCGGAGTATGAAGAACTTGTCTCAGTGCTGCCCCTAATATCGTTGTGTACTTACTTCCCATCGAATTTTACGTTATTTACATCGCTGCTAAAAGTGCAATCAGGTTAAAGCAAATTGGTCTCTGAAGGTAATCTCATACGAGCCAATGCATTTTTAGGTAGTGAGTAACGTATTTCTCTGAACTTCGTGCAGATGTCCCTATTCCCAAACCGGAGTTTGAAGGTCGTACAAATACAATATTTTCCAGTAGGCAGGATTGGAATGAGAGGAAAATCTGCATTGAAGCTGGTACATCTGTGTTCACTGACGGCACCAAGATGGAATCGAGAGTCGGAGCAGGGGTTCTCTCTAAATCAGCCAATTTATCTATTTCCTTAAAACTGCCGAACACTGCTAGTGTTTTTCAGGCGGAAGCCTTTGCGATAGTGCAGGCGTGCAAAATGCTTAGGAAACGGGAGAACGAGGGAGATATTAACATTTTTTTCCGATAGTAAAACTGCGATCAAGGTACAGACGACGTTATGGTGCAGATTCAAACTGGTCAACTCCTAAGGAGGATATGAAATCTATTGTGGGCTTAGGAACTTAGAGCGAAATAAAATTACTGGTGAGCTCGCCAGGAAGTGGTCGACGGAATTGGTCTCAGAGATCTAATACTCGGTCATCGGCATCCCCTCGACTGTTGTTGGAGAGAAATTGTACAACTTATTTCTCAGAAAAGCGTAAAACAAATGGAGCTCCATCCACGCAGCTAGGTTTACCATTTAACCCGCATTGTAGAAGCAGTGGGGACCTTTCAGAGAGGAAGACTATTGAGGACGCTCTCTTAAAATGTCCAGGCTTGGCAGCTACTCGATTAAGGCTACTGGGTGCTTCGACAGTCTGGTCAGTGGGCCAAAATAAATCCGATCCGGCGGCCGCCGTAGCCAAATGGGTTGGTGCGTGACTACCATTCGGAATTCACAGAGAAAACGTAGGTTCGAATCTCGGCCAAACACCAAAATTAATAAAAACATTTTTCTAATAGCTGTCGCCCCTCGGCAGGCAATGGCAAACCTCCGAGTGTATTTCTGCCATGAAAAAGCTCCTCATAAAAATATCTGCCGTTCGAAGTCGGCTTGAAACTGTAGGTCCCTCCATTTGTGGAACAACATCAAGACGCACACCACAAATAGGAGGAGGAGCTCAGCCAAACACCGAAACGGGTGTACGCGCCAATTATAAAGGGTTTTTCAATAAGGGCGGATAGATGTTAAAATGGAATAAAATGGCGTTTACTGTGTGGCACGTAGCGCCGACCTGCTGAAACCACATGTCGTCTAGGTCCATATGGCTCAATATGGGTCATAAGAAATTGGAAAGGCCACCACGTCTACCGAAAAATGGGCGCAATGCGCGCAACGTTTTGCGTTAATGAACATTCATTTTGATAATAAAGTTTTACCATTTGAACGTGCTGTTCAGTCGTGTAACTTGACATGATAATTTGGCATAAACCACTGAATAATAAACAAAAGATTTGACAGATGTCACCAAAAGAAAATGGCTGCCACAGGGCGCCAAAATCGACCCGCGCCAATTGAAAAACCCTTTATATATATAATCTTCCATTACATCAATAGATCTGGCTGGCTGGCTGGTATTACAGGGAACGAGTTGGCTGATAAACTGATTAGTGAAGGCTCTGCAAGCATATCACTAGGCACTGAATCCTTTCTAGGTGTCAATTCTGCATCGATTCAACTATGGAAGTCTACCCATAGAAGACACTGGTCTGCTTTGGGCTTCTGTAGCCAAATGCTTTGTGACAGAAGCAAACAGGAAATTAGCGAACTTTCTTCTAAAACTTAGTTAGAAGAACCTGACAGAACTAGTGGGTGTAATCACTGGGCACAACGCCAGCGGTCAGCATATGGTTACCATGCTTATCCTGGCTTGAGAATGAGGACACTGCAGAGCACTTTTACTATAGCTGTCCGGCGTTTTCTAGTATCAGACTTAGGCTGTTGGGTAGCGATGCACTGAGTATGAATAAAGCTCATACTCTTCCTCTCCTGGATATCTTAATATCACCAATGAATCCAAAAGATTCGCGGAAGAGTGACCTCAAACCGGTCTTTTCGTTTTACTATCCATTTAATATCTATTCTGTCTCTCTATTGTTTCTACTGTAATCTTTCCGGGTGCAGTACAATGGTTTTCTTGACTGAGTACTTGGACTTATCCAACTCCCCACAAATCGAATCTAGTCAATTAGTTTAATACCTCTTGTTGACTCCCCCAATCCAGTGAGAGGATGTGAAAGAAAATATGAATTTTTAATTTAAACATACACATGTACATCTGAATATGAATATGAAGGTATATTCGTATGTACATAAATGTCGGTATGTCCAAGAACGGTAAACTTTGTGGTTCTCAATCAAAATTTTTTCACATAATCATAAACACACGCGTGAGAAATGTTTGTCTATTATACCAAAATTATTTTTAAAATACGCAAACGTCTTTTAACAACCTAATTTATGTTCTAATCCAATCAAGAAATATTTGTTAGCTTTGTGGCACGAAAACGCATAATTTAACAAATTCTCAGTGAGTACAACGAAAGTATGAAATATTTTATACAAACTCCTCAATTCATATTTAGTTGTGTGATCACTGGCCGTGGGCCGTTGCGAATGAGTTAATCACGTTTTTGGAGAGCACAATTAAATCCATGTAGGTATGTATATTTATAGCTATGTATATGTGTGTGTATGTTTGTATGTATGCATATATGTGCATATGTACGAGTCGCGTTGATGTCACTCTTGATCGCTGAATATATAGCTGTACTATACAACAACAATGATTTAGTGCAAGTTGCCGCCCAAGCAGCAAAAACGAAGTAAGCATCAAAACACAAGCCCAAACAAGAAAATCAGCGTATAATTTGTCAATGCACTGCTTTGCCACAAGGCCCATGTGCCTATGTGCATTCAACAAGTGCACCGCCGCCGCCACCGGCAAGATTTGAGATTGCACTGCCATTTACTCGTACACACATGGAGCAGCGGGCATGTCGCCGCAGCTGGCCGTTGCACGTTTTTGGGGCGTTGGGACTTAAAAGGTGGTGACTGGTTCGGAAGCGCATTGAAGAAAGCCATAAACACACATGCACCTACACATGTACATAACAAATGCATGCGGTGACAGCATAAGCGGCTGCTGTGCGTCACGGCTCGATGGTTTCACACACAACCAAACATCTAATGATTATTTAGTGGGATGCACAATGGGCTAGAAAGTAAATTTGTGGCATAAATTCAAACATTTTATAGAAACAAAATCTGTTTTAATACCAACGGATTGTAATAAAGGGTGGTTAAGTCATAAGGGCCGGTGCTGATTTTGAAAAAAATACAATTTTGTTAGGAAATTATTGTCATTTCTCTTTATTATGATAATATTGGTATGGCTCAATAACACATGGAGCAAAATATCGGCCAAATGGCTGCCAAGGCCTCGGCGGCACACCTCCATCCGATGGTCCAAATTTTCGATGACGCTGAGGCATAATTGAGGTTCTATACCGTTAATGTGCCGAATTATCTCATCCTTCAGCTTTTGAATTGTTGCTGGCTTATCGACGTACACCTTTTCTTTCAAATAACACCAAAGAAAGAAGTCCAACGTCGTCAAATCACGTAATCTGGGCGGCCAATTGACATCGCCGCGACGTTAGATTATTCGGTCATCATATTTTTCGCGCAAAAGAGCCATTGTTTCGTTAGCTGTGTGATAAGTGCCACCGTCCTGTTGAAACCACATATCGTCCACATCCATTTCTTCCAATTCGGGCCATAAGAAGTTCGTTATCATCTCACGATAGCGAACACTATTCACAGTAACTGCCTGACCGGCCTCATTTTGGAAAAAATACGGCCCAATGATGCCGGCGGCCCTTAAACCGCACTAAACAGTCACTCTTTGTGGGTGCTTTAGTTGTTCGGCAATCACTCTTGGATTATCATTTGCCCAAATGCGGCAATTCTGCTTATTGACGAATCCACTGATGTGAAAAGTGCGCGATGTGCATTCTGATTTGAACGCCCATTTTTATAATAAGCGTGTTTCTCGATTGTGTATTTTTCCATGGTTCAAATTGAGTTAGACTGAAATTGAAAAATAATAAATCAATTGCAGCAGACAACTAGACGTTAAGGTGTGGTTCACATTCAACAACGGCCCTTAAAACTTAACCACCCTTTATTAATTTGTCAAGAAGATAAAAAACTTTGTAACTATTTTTGATAATAAGACAACCCTGAAACTATAAAAGCTCTTCAAAATCGAGTTGTAGTCAGAAAATGATTTTCAATATTTTTTTGTTTTTGCTAGTCAATTGCTTTATTTTACAAAAATAAAAACGTAGCAAAATTTCAAAAAAAAATTAATAATTGTAACAGTTATCGCTGTGCGTGTGGAGCCCGTTTCTCCAGAAGCTCCTTGCAGTGATCTCCGCAAGTACTTGAAGGTTCATTGAGAATCAGTAATAGATAATCTGGTGCCTGATCGCAGCTTTGTTTTTAATTTACAATATGGCGGCCTCAGGAAATATTTTTCAGTTTTTCGAGAAAAACCCCACAATTAAGTGTTAAAAAAAAATCGAAATTCTTGAGAAAAACGCATTTAAAGTTTTGCGGTGCGACCGAGCGCCCTTTGTTAATTGTTGAATTACTCGAAAAGTATTTCTCCGATTCACATCAAATTTTCACACAATATTTTTAAAATATTATACTTTAAGAAATTGCAAACAAATCGATATTTTGAAAATTCTGACTACCCTTAACACCTCAAGTGTGAACAATAGTAATGTGCTCATATTTCGATATATTTATATATATATTACTCAATATATATATTACTCGATAAAAAAATAATCAGCTAATACTCTATTTCCTATTCGGTACTCTACCGAAACTCCAACACAATTGCAAATTTTATTGTGTTACCAATACATCATCATCATTGTTGGCTGGACAACCCTGGTCGGGTCTTCGCCTGCTGTAGCATATGCCTACAATTATCTCGGCTTCCTGTCCGTGTCCTCCATGCCCGAAATCCCAATAAGCCTGCGTCTTCTTCTACGCCGTCTATCTATCTAAGGGGTGGGCGACCCCTTCTTCTCTGTTACCAATACACCCAAAATAATTTTTGATTGGAACTCAACTTATTCTTCAAGGATGATAGATTGCCAGGTTTGGATCCGTCACCGGATACTAGGCAACAAAATTCTGCCCGCTCATTTCACAGGTATTCACACACTGGTCCACTCAGCCGTTGTTCAGACGGCAACGAAGTAGCGTGAACGAAGATTACCTTGATTTTTTTCGTATAACACTAACACAAACTCAGTTTGGTTTTAAACAAATCGATGTGACAACTCCGGTGATGACAGCCAGTCAGCTGATTAACGGTCTGAATAATTTTGGAGAATATTCGAAACCGTTCGCTCCTTTCCGAAAGGGCTCCTTTTCCTCTCTTTTGCAAAGTATAAATAAAACAGCCTTTGTGAGGTCGCTAGCGTTTTAAAATGTTCCAAAAATTACAATTTATTCGCCGGAAAATTTCACTAAGTGTATTGGTTGGTTAAAGTGGTTATTCTTCCAGAATCCAACTAGTGCTTCCGCACCATTTTGTTGCCACATCTTCGTTACCAACTTGTTCGACGGTTATTTACAGCATGACTATATCCAGTCTGTGCGGTTTAAGAATCTTATTAGGTTGTGGACGTCTAAGCCAGACAGTTGTTCGAGATTCTCGAACAGCGGTCGGCGCAGGGTTAAGATTATGTCCTTCCATAGGGCAGGGCATTCACAGAGGAAATAGAAGATTGTCTCCTTTTTCTCCGGTTGTTTACATTTGCGACAGTATGTATTGTGAGGGATACCCATTATGGCAGCCTGTTCTCCGATAGACCAAAAGCCAGTCATGGCTGCCGTTAGTCTCCAGGCGTCCCGTCGTTTCATGTTTATCAATTTCGACGATTGCTTGAGGTGGGACATAACGTCCCGCTGATTTTGCACTTCGTCTGGTCTCTCCATCTACAATCTGCGATTCGAAGGTATTTTAGGGAAATTGCATTCTTGACTGCACCTAATGGTGTGAATACCGGTACTGCAAGAAAGTATTCATGGCAGATCGTCCTCTTGCCAGTTCATCGGCTTTTTCGTTATGTCTATGTTTTATGTTCCGGTGTCCCGGAACCCAAATTAAGGTTACTTTATGGTTTTCACGAAGGTAGTGAGGCTAGTCCTGCTTTGCTCCACCACTTTAGAAGTTGTTGTAGCCGAGTCCAGTGCCTGGATTCCAGCTTGGCTATCCGATAGAATAGCGATATTGTCCTTAAAAGGGATATCCGTGATTAGTGGCCTACAGGCTTCCCCAATTGCCAGTACTTCCGCCTGGAAGGCACCGCTAGTATTAGGGAGACGCACAGATTTTTCAATTCCAAGTCTATGAGAACATATACCAGCTCCAACACCATAATCCATTTTACTGCTATCTGTATAGACTATAGTATGGAAGTTGTTTAGAGAGAATCCCTTATTCCATTCTTCCTTAGATAGAAAGAGGAAATTCCTATTGAATGTTACCGTCGGGACGATATAGTCAGTCCTCACCGAGGTTAACTGAGTTTGTCGCAATAATAGACTAGTATGACCATAAGTCACTAAGTGTATTCTCAAACAAAATTTTTATATAAATTAATTGGACAATCTTTATTACCTTTGTGTAGAACCATTCATGACATTTCTGTTTCAAAGATAATCTCTTTCAAATATTGGCCGCAAATGTGCCGTAATTCGGCCATCTGTAAATACCAATTTTAAATTACTCGCTGGAGGACTTCGGTCGGTATCTAATGAATAACTTTAGTAATTTTTAGCTTTGTTGTCCAGCACAAAATTAGTCATCCAATTTTGTTTTTGAATAACTTTCTTACTTAGTACAATAAAAAAAAAATAATTTGTTTGGTGGAAGTCTGTATTTTAACCTTAAGCGATACATTGCTCGTCTGTTTGTTTACAGCAGCTATCTACTTCACAAGTGTCAAATATGATTGGCGTACGACACCATTTTCAAAAATAGCAAAACTTCCAACAAAGTGATTAATTTTGCGCCGCCTTGAATATGTCGAAGAATATTTATTTTTTTATAATTGTCTATTTTGTATTCTTCATAGTAATCCCCCTCAAATAAATTCACTTGTTTCAACTTTTTTGCAGTTCGAAACACCTTTGAGCAAAGAGCGCTAAAAAAATTACCATATAATTATTATACTGCATTGTTTTATTCTTGCTTTTTTACTCTAACTAAATACTATCGTTTGTCGTTTGATACTTTTGAACTAAAACACTTCGCCAGTTGGCTCTTGAAATTCTTTGTTTTGCAATGCAGCATCAAGCACTCATGCCAAGTGCGGCTGTACTAGCTCTCTATATTGTGTTCATTCAGGTATTTGTTCTTCAATCATGAGTGGCAAAAAGAAGAATATTTGGCCATGACGAAATTTTCCATACATAAAGTCAACCTAAAGGCGTCATTATTAAATTTTCTTTAGTACTTTTCGCTCACGCACAACATAAACTGTGCGAAGAATAAAATTGTCATATACTAATAGCGACTATTCATATTTTGCGCTATTTTGTTCACGTTTCTATGCTCTGCAAGAGGACCGACATAATCAGAGACTAATATAGTGTTATTGAGAGTGATCTGCTCTTTTTACCGAGAGCATAATAACACCGTTGGCAAAAAATATTCTTCGTTTTATTTCACGCTTGATAGTATTGGTAGTATTCATGATAATTTCAACGGGGAGCAATGCTCTCCACAGCTTCAACGCTCTTACTGCAGCCAATGACGAGGCGAGTCTCCGAATGTAATGAAAGTAATGTGTTTTGTGAGTACTTTTCTTTATTGTAGTATACAATTATCTCCATCATTTAACACATCACTGCTAACAGTTCCGATTTCCGTATAGAATATTAGTGTTGTGATTATGTTGATTACGATTACTATCAACCACAACCAACTCCCCTTCATATTCTGCTTTTTTATCAAATATAAAGTAGCCTGGCCAATAACAAAACTTCGTTCTATACTTCCTCGGCTCTTTTAGAACTCAGCGGTAAGGTTATAGGTATATAAAATAGAAAATTAAGGAAAAATTAAAACAAAAAAGAAATTAATCACATGAGCTGAATTATTTTCTTCACGTGACGCGTAATTACTATTCGGTAGTGTTCGGATTCGAACACCAAAGTGATAAGAAAAAATGTTTTCCAATTTGAAATTTCAAATTAGTTTATATGATTTTTTTATGAATACTGCTTTCTGTTGTCCAAAATTAGATACCCCATGTGCCCTTGTATTTTAGAGTGAAAACTTACTTTCTGCAAAAAATTACTTATGTGAAATTAATGTGAAAATATTTATTTATAGCCCTTTTTTCGACTCAGCAATTCATTTAAGTACTTTGCAGCCTTGCCAATCCCTGGGCTAATGATCAGCTGATACGCGAAATGGTGGGCTACCAAAAGTAAGGCACCAAAACTAACTGACGAAAAGAGTTCGTTTTGACGTTAGTGCCGCGATACTAGCATTTTGCAGAAACTCATATTCAAATAACATAAAAAAATAAATGATGAATAAGATAAATGTTAATTTTTTTTACTTTTACTTTTGCTCGATATGACCACCTTTTGCCTTGAGACGGTAAAGAAACGAATCGCAAACTGCCCGAAAGTGACTTGCAGGTATTTCGGTCCATTCGCGGACAATGGCTTTTTTCAGCGCCTCGAGACTGGTCAATCTTTTAGTTCAGACTTTGCTCTCCAAAATGGCTCAAAGAGAATAATCCACCGAATTTGCGTCTGGTGAAGGTTAGAGCCATTTTGTGGGCGTTATGAAGTTCGGAACGTTATTTTTTGCCATTCTTGGTTCACTCGAGATTTGTGAGACGATGCCGAGTCCTGTTGAAACGTCCATGGTCTGCCACCGAAATACTTGTCTGCTCACGGCCTCAAAGCAACCTCCAGAATACTTTCCCGATAATATTTCGCATTTGCCTTCGCGTCATACTTGATGAAAACGTTTGGAGAGCGTCCATCTGCGGTTACAGTGGCCCAAACCTTTACCAGCGGCGGGTGCTGCCTGCTGGCGGCCAATCGATGACTCAACATTTCGTATGAACGGTCGATCAAATAAACTTTATCTTTGTGAGAGTTTACGCATTGCTCAATTTGAAAAATTTGCTCGTCAGAAAACACAATGTTCGGAAATTGACTGCTTTCGGCCAAGAGAGCGAAGGATCTCAAGTCTGACTTGTCGCAGCTTTATTGTGAGATCAAGCGCTTTTTGGATCTTGTAAGGCTCGACTTTGAGATCATTTTTCAGTATGCGACGGATGCTTGGCTTAGATATTCTCAGTTCTTTCGCCATTTGACTGGCACTCGTCGGCGATTTCGCTCAAGTCGCTCCTTCACGTTGCAGTCTTTTGATGAGCACCTCCATGACGTTCCGCGCTGCTAGCAGTATCACTACTTAAGGTTCTCGAGCTCACGAACAATCGCTGTTTGTGATTTTCCAGGCAAATATAGTGCAATCACACTATTTCGTTTGAAATCCATTACTAATTTTCTTTTTTCGCGTTTACTCTGGGCAAAATACTTCTGCGCGCTTGTAAACAATACTCTGGACTGTCAATTAGCCAACTAACAGACAGCTGATGTCCGTGCATCGGCTGCGCGAGCGGTCTGAAGTTGGTTACGATTCGAGTGCCGGACCCTGTAATTGGTGTTTTTATGAAAAAATGCAGATGATGTTAGAAGTAGGCGTTATTTATCTTATATCATTACAGTAAACTATACCAAATTTCAAGTATCTAACTCCACTTTTCAAATTTACGCCACCAATTTCGCCTTTAGGCCCATTGTAGGATGGGAGGATGCCAATAAAAGTAATAGCAGATTCGAAAAAATAACAAACAAAACGAATTAAAAAAAATTACATCAACAATTTTTGCCAATACACGGCAACCAACTGGTAGCAATTTGTCAGAGCAGCAAGAGGGCACCTGTTCACTACAGGCCACTGATGTTCGATGCTTGTCAAAAAGTTTGGACTATTTGTTAGTGCTGCATAGGTTATTTGGCTACTATGCAACGAAAAGTCGTGACTAACTTTGGGAGCATTTGAAGAATTGTAGGTAAAGTACTTTGTGTTGCTACTGTTTAACTAAGCAAGAGGCATTTGTCCACATACATACATACATGCATACATATGGAATGAGTCGACATATATGTAGTAAGTAGCAGAGTCTTACAAAAAAAATCGCTTGGTCAATGAACAAGAAAAATAGAATTTCATGGTTTGATGATTCTACAAAAGAGACACAAAAATTATGGAAGTGAATGCGATGACAATAACAACGTTGTGTAATAGGCGATATGGACAATAGGAGTATGGCTGATACTAAATACTAATACAAATGCATAGAGAACCAGACCAGAAGTGAATTCGAAGAGTAATTAGTAAAAAAAGTGCACAGATAGCATACATATAACAGAATATATGTATGTACATATATATGTATTTTGGGTATTTTCATAAATCCGAGAAATGTCAAAGCCATTGCTGGTTTACCAATTGAATCCGATTGTGTCTGATCATTATAACATTGCAGGGAGTCGTGCTTTTAGTTACAGTAATTAGAAGTATTGTGCGGCAAATGTATGATTTGGTAGTCATTGTGGCTTACAAATACAAAAATACGAGTACAGATATTTTTTTTATTATTTATTACTTCTTTCTTATTGCTGCTTGTGCGATATAGAGATATCATTGCCGATCGGAAAGTAACCAAGCGCGCTTACGTTGAAGAAAGAAAGGTGTACAGTACCTAGCGGTTCACTTGTATAAAATCCTCTCAATGTTCTAAAAAAAAATAATGGATGAAAACACAAATTTGTGTAATAAAAATAAATCAGATACATATCACAGTGAAGCAAATACAGTCAACTTAAATGCTGAAAAAAACCGACTATACATAATTTGCCTGAGACTCTAAAATTTATCTATAGCCAGTCCTTTCACTAACTCTTATGTGAAAGGATTGTTTCAACCTTTTTCTGAAAAGCCAGAAAAACTGAACTTTGAAGGCTGCTAGAGGGATAAAATGATATTGGGAATTCTTTGTACGAAGGCAGTACAAATCTACACCAAGTGAAATGATAATTAGTTCAAATCAAAAATGTTAACATCTGGGACTGCTGGGGAAATCCACAGTCACAGCACTGCACACACTCGTTGTCAATACTCGTATAGAAAAGGCTCTAAATCAAAAAGAAATAGCCCTCTGTTCCTTTATGGACATAGAGGGAGCCTTCGACAACACAAATTACAAATCCATGGAAACAGCACTCGAGAAAAGAGATGCAAACCCTATATTAACACATTGGATAAGCCAAATGCTTAATCAGAGAATTATTAAAGCCTCGTTAGGCCAAGCTGAACTTAATGTCACAACAGTAAAAGGATGTCCGCAAGGAGGAATTCTTTCTCCACTGCTATGGTCCCTACTAGTTGATGACTTGGTGCAGCACCTAAACAATAAGGGATTTATAACCATTGGCTATGCAGATGACATATCTGTTATAATAAAAGGCAACCATGAAAGGACACTAACAGACTTAATGTAAAATGCCTTGAACGCAACATGGGAATGGTGTAAAAAGGAGGGTCTATCGATCAACCCTAACAAAACCACAATTATCCCCTTCACAAGAAAAAGAAAGTTGGAGTTTCCTATATATACAGATAGATATACACCCAAATGGTTAGACCAATCATACTGTATGGGGCACTAGTATGGTGGAGCAAATCTATCCAACAAAGAGCGATAACCAAACTGGGAAAAGTACAAAGGCTTGCGTGCCTATGCATCACAGGGGCTATGAGAACTACCCCAACAGCTGACATGGAAGCACTCCTTAATCTCCCACCACTTCATATAGCAATCCAAGAGGAAGCAGCTACGCAAGCACCCGTGCTACACATGAAAGAAAATTTCAAATTAGGCAACCTCACCGGTCACCTAAGTATCCTAAATAAAATCAAAAACAGCATAAGCATAGCTCAAGCCTCAGACCACATTGACGGCGACCCGTCTCATGCCCAAATCATTGAAAAAAATCAAATGGCACGAACCAATCGATATGTCTAGGTCCTCAACAACTTTTCTAACGGTGATTCGACGATTGGCCAATACCATTTTCTTCACTTCATCAATTTTTTCGTCTGTTGTTTAAGTGCTCGGGCGTCCGGCACGCTTTTCGTCGTTCACATCTTCTCGGCCTTCTGAGAACATTTTTACCACCGATAAACGTAGCTTCGGTTGTGTCCTATATCTACGGCCTGCTATTAGGTTCGTCTGTCGCGTCTGTTATTTTGCACATGTATATATATAAAGCTCCCTTCCGTTAGAATCAGTCAAATGTATTTTTCGATTTCATCTGGGTTTCATAAAAATCACCCCCATTTGAAGGCGAAATTTTTAGGAAAAATTAAATGAGTAGGAAAGTGCAGAAAACTCTGGATATGATTGACACTTGGTGCTGCGCGAATGGGGTATCGGCAAACCTCACCAAGACTGGTATTGTCCTCTTCACCAGATGGAGGAAGCTTGATGGATTCGTTCTGCCTAAGCTAAAAGGAGTCACAACCCAGCTATCCAAAGAAATCCAATATCTTAGAGTAATCCTTGATAGTAAACTCCTTTGGAAGTCACAGCTTGGAACAAAGACATCCAAAGTACTGACATCCTTCTGGCAGTGTAAGAATGTTTTTGGAAAAACGTGGGGTCTTCCTACTAACAAGGTCATATGGATCAAAACGGCTATGATACGACCAATTATCACCTCTGCATCAGTGGTCTGGATGAGTAGGCTCTCTCTCGTGGGAGTCACGAGGACCTTATCGAGACTACAACGCACTGTGGCCATCTGTTGCGTCTGAGCTTTCCCGACTACTTCAGGCCCGGCATTAGATGCTCTGGTTAATCTAGCACCACTTGATGTTTTCATCCAAGGAGAGGACTTGAAGGTCATCTGCAGGCTAAAACACAATGGGAATTGGTACGGCCGCCGTCCGGTATTGGACAACGGAGTAGGCATGGACTTCGATCCAACTATCCTCGCCATGCCCTTTGACTCCATGACATCCAGAGTCGTGCTTGACAAGAGATACAGTGTGGTACTGCCAGAGGCTCAACTGTGGTCAAAGCCAGAAAATGAGCCCGGCAAACACTGTTTTCGCATTTTCACGAATGGCTCCAGGACCGAGCACGGTTCCGGCTCTGGTGTCTACGTGGAATCAAGCGGGACAAAACTACACTTCGCTCTTGGAATGCATGCATCTGTGTTTGTTGTGGAAAACAGATGGATCGGCAGGTCTGTATGTGTCTGTAACGACAGCCTTGATAAGCCACTTTCTATGCGCAAAGCACATGGAAAAGGTGGACAAGGTGGCAAGACAGTGCACTCTGCCTAGTATGTGGAGATGAGGATGAGATGGCGAACCACTTTTTGTGCATCTGTCCGGCCCTCGCTCGAATCAGGCTTGAGGTCTTTGGCACTGATGTGTTACGAATGGACCACCTTGGTTCCTTGGCACCACAAGATCTCCTCAGATTTTTGCGGAGGTCGAGTAGATTTAAAGAAAATTAAAAAAGGAACCCGAGTGCAGTGCAATGGACTTAATTGTGTCTGACTGCTGTACTTGCTAGTCTGTCCCGGCAAAAAAAATGAATGCACACAAAACAACAGAGACAATCTTGGGATGTACCCTTCAAAGTTCAATGGGTATTTATCAATGTGCAGTTAAGAGAGCAAAATATAAAATATTATACCTTATAATTTTTTTTTAATTTATAGATTTATAAAAAGCGAGGGCTAAGATTACTAATATATTTATACCCAGATCAAAACTTCTTCGTTTTCCATTAATATAATTCAAATAAAAAGAAAAATCTACATATTTACAATTTTTGCAAGGTGTGGTTCCCACGCAGTTTCTCCCCAAACAGCATTTCAGAATCCATAGCAAACCGAAATTCGCATACTCACTCAACAGCGAACTCGCCCCGAACAAATTTAAAACATCAAACAACCACTCAGCAAACGAAACTCAACACAAACGAAATAGTAAAGAGTGCAGAAAACAATAAGGCCTATCAAAAAGAACAAAAGCATCAGCTAAAAAATGTCATCCATAGAACAAAAATAATCAAACTCGCAGCGCAGAGGTGTTGGTTGATATTGCCCTTGTGTTCGATTGGCAAGTGGAATAAACAAAACAATAATAGCAGGTAGGCATACGCACGCACACATCAAAAGCCAGTAAGGATTCTACGCACATCCTGCCGTCAGACTATTCTTAGCTAAGCAGCTCATATCAAATTTCTATTGAAACGCAATACAAAGTGGAGAAAATGCGTAAGTAAGCAAATACGTGAAAAACGCATTTTGTCTCATTCCGGTACTGAGAGTTCTAAATGTTTTGCAAAGGATTTGGTTTTCAACAAAGCAAGTGCATCAAACGCGTGGTCAGACGTATTCAACAATCTCGAAAACGAGTTTTTTTTTCCTCTTCAGGTAGGAACGCATAAATGGCATTGGACACTTTTACTTTTGTTCTATGCCTTACAGAGGTACATAAATCTCATTTGCCCTGCAATTTATGGGTAACACTCATTGTCCATAATACCGTAATTGCATTGAAAGGGAAAGTGTCAGAAAATGAAAGTGCGCCCTGCTGGCCTGTTGATAGCCTCTTGGCGTGCCATCCAGAATGCTTATCTGATTTTTCAGGTATTTTCACAAAAATATTAATCCCCTTTAATTTTTATCTTCGCCTGCAAGTGATGTGAATATACCAGGTGGAGCCATTCAATTTCGAGCACTGACCACACTGCGTCTTTCGTAAAAATTTGTCTACAAAGAGTAAAGTTTGGAGTCGATATCCAGTTTTATTTATGTTTTATCCGCATTCAGAGCGAAGGCAAATACTGTGTGGCATGGTTTGACACTGGATACAGTGTCGGATATTTGAGTATGTCCCGAAATCCGTAAATAAAAGTAGCATTGAGTGAGAACAAGTTGCGAAATGACCAACGAAAGCCAATTCCCGATTGAATACTAAGTTTATCTTTTCTTCGATATTCACTATGCTATTTATCGTTAATTTTTTCCTGCCAGATGCAGAATTAGACAATTCTACGCTGATATCCTGAACTCGATTTCGGCACCAACGGCTGGATTTCGAACCACAACAACCCGCAGGTTCATTACTCCTTCCTTGTGCAAGTTTTTTGCCAATCAAATCTTCCACGTTTTCGTAACCACTCTATAGCACCAATATTGCTCTCCTTCAGGAATTATACGCGTCCGCGATTGCCCATAGGATATAAACCGCAACAAGTCTTGAAATCGTTAGTCGGTAGTACTTATGGTAACGACATAGAAATATGGCTGGCGATCGGACAGTCAGTTCTAAATTATGCACAGCCAATCTGGTCGCCTGAGACAAGTGATATAAAGTGTCTGAAGCAACAGACCTGCCAAAATATTGTACTCAGTACGAGCACGGGATATCTCATTATAACATCTGCACAGTGAGTCATGTTTACTTTCTGACAAGGAGCTCAACAAAGCACGCCTTGCTGAGGTGCTTCACCAGTAGGTAATTGCAGGACTCAGAACTACCTTCTAGGCGCAATGGGAGTAATCTGCATCACACGACTAATGGGATTTATAACTACACACAATAACCATTCACCTTTCAGTATACAGAGAACCAATTAGCGTCATTCACCTAATTCAACTGTCGCACTTCTATTTCGCTATCGGAGTCCAACCAGCACCCCTTGCAGACGAAGTGCTTTAGCTGCATCACGAGGCCTGCGTTACTTTGGCTGTACTATGTATGTTCTGAACACTGTAGCGGACTAAACTCCTAGGTAGGAAGGTTAGATAGCAAAAGTACCATAGGTACACTACAAGTAGCTCTAGAGAACCGTCTTGATACCATAATGTAGACCACTACCTGCGAAAATTACAAGAGTTAAAGGAAGAAAACCCATCTGCAGCCATCTCGTGCTGTAGATATAGTGGAGTAGAGAAAAGGAATCCAGGCTGGAGAACTCCCTCAGGATATCTCCAAAAGGCACACTAAGGAACCTCAAGCGAAACCCGGACATTTGCAAAAAATGTGATCACCATTCTCTTTCTCAGCAGTATCCCCACAGCTTCTATAATAGGAGTTGTAGGGAAGTTCAAGCTTCTGCGCATGAATTCCGATCCCCCAGTGAGCGGTGAACATCGCTATGAGTTGGCGGAGGATCCCTAGAACTTTAAGCGGCCTGCTTAAGTCGTACTGGGACCAAAGTGTTTTTCAGATAGCACACTCTAAGATAGAACTCCATCTGTCTTGTGTTTTTTTTAAGAAAGAAATTGCGCAGATTCCCTTTCACAACAGCCAAGGGGACAACGATGTCTGAGATAAGGACAACTGAAACCGGCTCTCTCGACATCTTTCTGACAAGCTCATAGGCAATTTCATTTCCCTCTCATCCAGAATTTACCCAGATGTACTCGAAACATGCCCGTCATGCATGTGAAGGTGCCCCGCATGATATTAACCACCATCACTTGCAACCTGAAAACCACTTTCTTTAAACCCCTTTTAATCTCGACTCACACTCTCGAAACAGCCTGCTTCCTGCCCCTAACGTTAGTTTAGTTAGCGGACAACCGCTGTCAGTGACTTCACTGTACTTGGTGTGGTCTTGTGAACTGCTACAAGAGCAACAACCAAAATTGCCCTCGGTGACTTTTACTTATTTCCCAAGATAAAGTCGCATCGCAAGAGAACTGCCACTGCAGCCGCCGTGCTGAACGGGTTAAGTTTGGAGGATTGTGTTAAATTTGGAGGTTAAGATTGCGGATTCCAATCCCGGAAGCAACACTGGAATCGTAATGTAGAGTTAAAGCGAAACTATTATTAAGGTCAATAACAAAATTTTGCTCCTAACTTCATTTACTCTTGCCTTATTGGCACTTAATAGGAACTTAATAGGCACACCTCGTGTACATATATATGCTTGTTTGTATTACATTCAGATGAACGTATACAGACTTGTTTTCTGCATTTCGATTCGGTGTGCAAACGATACAGTTTCTCTACCTCTTGGCAATGGTTTCTTCTATTCCAAGTAAGACCGACTGATTATTCTCATATCAAAGGGTCAGAAGTAGCACTGTGTGTAAATTGGCTGCTTACCTCTGTAATTACTGTAAAAGACGTTAATATCTACTCCGACAATCAAGCGGCAATCGAGGCCTTGGGCTCGTTGTTTGTGCGCTCGAAATTAGTCGAGGAATGCCTGACTTCTCCCCCGATTGCATTCAAATACTTCGATATTAGGCTTATACCGGTCACATCGCCTATAGAAGAACTGCTGGGCTGATGAGCTAGCTAGACAGGAGTCCCGAGAGATGGTTTGATCGCAAAACGAAAGAATTGGGGTTCCCCTAGGAACTTGTGGTCTACTTCTGAAAATATGGGCTTCGCGACAACTCAGCGAGCGCTGAGCTAGTGCACAAACGGACAAAGTCGAGAGATCCTTCTGACCACGGGTAGATCTGGGCGCTCGAGGGAACTTCTAAGGCTAATAAAGCTGCAGCTTTCGAATTTGGTAGGTATCCTTAGCGGATCTTGTCCGTTAGGTGCCCATGCGCTGAGACTTGGAGTTGCTTCAAGTCCTTTCTGCAGAAGCTATCTGGAGCATGAGGTGGAATCATCTCGGCACCTCCTTCTTAGGTGCCCTGCTCCCGTCGGGCAAAAATTTAGGCATCTAGGCTCTCACTTTTTTCTGCTTCTGCGGATATTGCGGGTTTAAGGTGCGTGATGCACCTGATGAATTTCATCAGTAGGTTGAAGCGCCGTCATCCTCTAAACCAAAGCTTCCTTTTTCCACTTGATTGGTTCCTTTCCTTCTTCTTCCCCCCTGTATGGTATTATATCACAATGGACGAATTTTTGAGTATTTGTCCAAGTGAGCCCACTCGCATGGGCAGCCAATTATTCTAATACGTTTCAAGTCAAAGTTTGATCAGGATCGATATTCCCAGCATTACTGCATTTTTTTCGTAATCTCCAAATACCTACTTATAATTATACATATGTATGTATGTAGTAATAGGTGCATACTCTTGCAGAGTTCCGCATAACATTTTTTAAATATAATATTTAAAATTTTTTACTTCCACGATTACGAGTACTGTTAAGTCATCAAAGGGTCAAAGGCAAAGTTGAACTGTAGCAAAAGCTAAAACTTCCGTATCAGGAAAAAACAAGACCAGAACAAATCCAAGACAAATGTGAGAAAAATTAAATTACAAATACAGTGCGATAAATTACGCAATAATAAAGAAAAGCACATCAGCAGAGAAAACAGAAACAAGAAGCATCATCAACCGCAAAAACATTAGCAGATATGATAATTTGATATGCACTAAGCGCAAAATTTAAACGACTTTATACAACTTCGCACTTCTGCATTTACACACAAACATATAAACCAAGAACGAAGTGTCCAAGTTCTTGATCAAGAAGTGGACAGAAAACACAAGCAAAAAAAAACATAAAATAGCGTAACAGAAATGACTACACTCCGCTAATATCTTCCGATTGCTATCTTTCCCAGAAATACCGCACATGCGTCCAAAGTGGACAGCAGCTAGAGAAGCGACGCAACTGAACGCACCGAAACGCAGCAAATTAACGCAAATCAGCGCATCAGCGGCGTTGATCGATGAACCATTCGCGGCGTGGTGTGTTGTTGGTCAGCGCTGTCATTTGGCTTTTACGCAATCAGTTTTTCTATGGTTCTAAATGTACTATTTGTACATACATACATACACGTACATTTGTATACATATGTATGTGTATGTGTTTGTGTCTGAGCTGCAGCACCGTTATTTAATAAGGAAATTTATTGTATTTGCGAATTTTATTCACCGACTCTCAAACACTATTTCGAATTCAGGTGCGTACGAGTAAGCTGGAAGAAGCGCCGCACAGTGGGATAATTCCACAAATTTTGAGAGCTCAATTGGCGAATGGAAAACGAAAGAATATTTTGCGAAAATGTAATGTATATCATTTTGACAATGGTTTTTAAGGAGGCATTCTAGTGTAGAAATTCGAAAAAATAGTTTTCTTATTATATTCTCAAAGCTTAACCTTTCAAAAATATGTCCTTAAAAAGTTTTGTCAAAATTTTTATTACTTCCGATTTACTTGTAATTTGGTGTGAGCTTTCTCAGTATATAGGTATACTACTGTGGGCAAAAAGTAAGGTGAATTTGGTTGTAAAATGAAAAACCTTTATTTATTCTTGTAAATCAATTTCATCCCATTCAAAATAATCCCCTCTCGATGAAATACACTTGTGTCAATGATTTTTCCAATCCCCGAAACATGCCAAATAGTCCATTTTCGGTATAGCCATCAGCACCTTCTTCGATTCAGCTTTTATCTCCTCAATCGACTCGAAACGCGTTCCCCGGAGTGGTCTCCTGAGTTTTGGGAATAGCCAGAAGTCACACGGAGCCAAATCAGGCGAATACGGTGGTTGCGGAACGATATGCGTGGAATTTTTGGCGAAATGGTCACGAAGAACGAGTGCAGTGTGAGACGGTGCATTATCGTGATGCAAAAACCAAGAGTTGTTGGCCCATAATTCTGGTCCTTTTAGACGAATGGCTTCACGTAAACGACGCATAACGCTCAAATAATATTCCTTATTAACAGTTTGGCCAGGTGAAAGGAATTCATAGTGCACCACACCACGAAAATCGAAAAAAACTGTCATCATGACCTTTATTTTTGAACGACTTTGACGTGCTCTTTTCGGTCTGGCCTCGCCTTTAGCACTATATTCGCTTGATTGGTCGGTTGTTTCAGGGTCGTAAGCATTAATCCAAGTCTCATCTCTTGCCCTGATAGTCTGAAAGCATTGTTTCACACACATCAACGCGACGACTTTTTTCCGAGAAATTGAGAGTTTTCGGTACCAAACGAGATTTGACTTTTTGTAGGCCCAAATGGTCTTTCAAACTAGTTTTCACAGATCCTTCTGATATTCCGATCATATCAGTAAGGTCTTTAACAGTCAACCGACGATTTTTGAGCACTAACTCCTTCACTTTATTGACGTGTTGGTCATCTGTTGACGTCGATGGTCGTCCGGAGCGCTCCAAGTCATCAACACGTTCTCGACCCTCTTTGAAGTTTTTGTACCACTTATAAACATTTTTCTGCGACATGGTCGAATCACCAAATGCCTTCTGCAACATGCTAAACGTTTCCGCAGCCGAAATTTCATTCCGCAAACAAAATTTGATGGCATTTCTCTGCTCAATCAAATCAGACATTGTAAAAATCGAAAAATGCACTCTTGGTCGTTTGGTAAACACAAGCGTAAATATATTACTGATAATGACATTCACATGAAAGTTGGCCCAGATGTTATTAACAGTGCTGCCAGCTCATGAAAAAAATAACTAGAACGAAATTTTAATCCCGCGAAGTTTGACAAATAAATTCGCCTTACTTTTTGCCCACAGTAGTATCTATTGTACTTACTCTTATTATAAACAAAATAAAATTTTTACTATTTTTAAAAAGTTCCGAAAAATAACAAAAAGTAGTAAATAAATTTATAATTTTTTCGGGCAGCCAGAATTTGGCCAAAATAAATTTTTTTTCGACTTTTTTGTAGTAAGTACGATAGCAGCATTCCTCAAGATTAATAGTCTTTTTTATTTCTTTGTTTCAGATCATTAGAACGCTTGCAATCGTGGTAGGTGTGGCGCGCCATTTTTTGCTAACCCCCCACTTCAACAACTTTTTGAGTTTTTCGTTTTTTGAGACTTTTAATTTTTTTATGTATTTTTAAAACATTAATAAATATTTTATTAAATAATGGAGGGTATAAAATTTTTTATTTTTTAGTTTTAGCACCCGAAAAATCACCTCAAATTCATGTATCTACACTAGCATACCCCCTTAACCCTATAGTAATGAGTTGTGTCCACAGCTCACATTTGAGCCAGATTATCCGTAAGGCAGTTTGTTAACTGTCGGGTGAACTAAGGAATTTAATGTGAAGATATGCTTCCACAATGATAATAAAGGGTATTTCGAAACTGACGCCGAAATGTCAGTGGTGAATAATTCCTAGACGATGCCTTTTTTATATCATCATCATTTGTCAAGTAGACAGGTGTATGATTTTACACGATAGAATAACGGCTTAAAATTATTGAAATTCATTATGAAAATGGTCGATCTTTAAGAACAACATATCGCAAACTTCGTGATTTTTAGGTGGAAATAATCGTCCGAATGAGTCGACAATTCAAGAGTTGGTGAAAAAATTTCAAGAAACTGGTTCTGCTAAAGATACAAAGCGAATCTATTAAAGGTGGTGTTGGTGTTGAAATAAATCTCGAACTGCTTAGAGAATGATGTCCCACATTTCACCGTAGACAGGAGAGAAATCAATAGGATCATATGTAAGAAGGATTTTTGTTATCTCGGGATCGAAATAACACCAACAGGCGGAATGTCTAGCGATGTTTTTGCACAATTCCGTTCCAATTTAAAATCTGTGCTGCTTTATGGTTGCGAGTTAACATTTGATCTGATTCGGAAACTGCAAACTTTTGTCAACATTGCGCGGACATTTCAAACGAACCTGGTTGATAGGTAGACCACACTTGGATGCCACACAATTTCGCGATTCAGCAAATTCTTCAAATGCCCAGCATTTCTTAACATCAGTCACCGCTGGTCCTTTTAAATCTAACTCTTCGTGCTAAGCCCTTAAGAAACTAGCATTAACTAACTTGATGTGCATCTAATCTGTAAGGTTTTGTAATCACAGATTTAATAAAGAAATTAAATTTATTTAATTAATAAAAATAATAATTAATTACATTACAAAAACAAAGGCAACCACCAACAGCTAAGGCTATCGACCCACCTCAAGTAACTGCCGCATATTTGGTCATAATGTTCCCACTGTTCTCAGAATAACAAGTCGTGATGCGCCAAGTAATGGTCAGCATGCCTGTAATCGATTTGTGCGTGTTGCATGTTGCACGTTGCACATTGCCAAACACGCCGCATATTCATTCTAAGCTTTATGCAATAACACATTCAATATTGTTCGCACGCTCGGCGCATCTAGTGGCATACACACGCTTATACACATATACATACATACATATATATATACATGCACATGTACGAGCAGTACAGACATTTTTCACAGCACGTTGCACGTTTTGATTTTTCAATTAAACGCAAAGCGGCAACGACGTTTCACACATCGCACGCAACTAACCATCTCATGCAACGCACACACACATTCATGCATATATTCGGCTATCAGGTGCGTCGCCGCACACGAGAAGCAACCAAGCAAAGGCGCTGTAGCCCGCTGTGCGCACAACAGCGCAGTCGCAATGTTCGATAGCCGCGCCAGTTCAGCTCATTCGATTGCGGAATTGTTTAATTGGCAGCGACAATGACTGACTGACTGTCTGACTGTCCGTATGTCTGTTTGTTTAACTGGCTAGCGGGCCGGCTAGCTGACCGATCACTTGTTGTTCGTTTGTTTGAATGAGTTAGAGAGTGAATGCAACAACCTGGTCATTGGCTCGCGGCCAAATACAGCGCATCTTTTCGAGGATCTCACATTAAATGGCCATACTTTTAGGTGTTTTATTGATCAGTTATGATTTTAAATGTACTGCTAATATGCTGATATGCTGATATGTTGGCTTTTCGAAATGGGGATAATACCGGTATAAACTATGCATGTGTGTATGTGTGTGTGTGTGGTAACTGTGCTCATCAAAATTGCCCTCTCACACGCTTCAAATCGCTTTGCCACACTTCTTCCACATCTCGCTATTGGAAAGGCTCTGCGGCGTTGTGTTCAAGTCCAATCCATGCCCCAAGCCTTTATCCTATTTTCAATACATTTTTAAATGCAATCTCCTTTTTATAGCCACAACAATGGGAATCATATTGTAGTTGGTATTCTGTTTCTGGGAACAGAGTTCGCATTTAAATCGTCAAGATGACAACATTTATGCGCCACTCACCACCACCAGACTTCTTTGTTTCGCAGCAACTCACATTTTTAGTGTTTTGTTATAGTTTTTTTCTTTGTTGCTTATTTGTTCTTAGCTATTATGTTGCGTTCTATGTCGACTAGCATTGTAATCTTCGGCCAAATATTTTCGATTTATGCGGCTAAATGGAATTAGAAAGGAGTGGGAATTTTCTAATGCGTTGGTTGGGCTTCGAACTTTCACCACTTTGAACGCAGTTGATTTCTTTTTTTTTCGTTTACTTTTAATTGTATGTAAATTTGGGTTAAAGCTGATTGTGGGTTAGTCAAACGCATTTCTGACTATGTGGCGAATGATTTACTGTGACACCACTTGCCCCGTGGTGTGGAAAGGATTCTTCCAATTGATGTGGAAAACTTATTGTTTGTTGATTACTTAAAAAAATAGGTACATTGCGTGAGATTTTGATTAATCTTTATGGATACCAAAAAGGTGCACCAATCCGCATTCCCTCCTCAAGCTTACTAAGGCCAGTTGGAAACCGCAAGCTGTGGTAGAGAAACTTGAAATTTTCACCTGAGCAGTGATTACTTTAACATCTGAAACAAATGAACTCAAGGATAATGGAATACGAGATTACGTAGACTAAAGCAGAAAAAGTAGAAAAAAGGGCGTAACTTTGTGGGACTCAATTATAAAGGGTGGTTAAGTTTTAAGGGCCGATGTTGATTTTGAATAAAATACAATTTTTTTAGGAAATTATTATCATTTCTCTTTATTATGATAATATTGGTATAGCTCAATTACGTATGCAACAAAATATCAGCCAAGTGGCCGCCGCGGCCTCGGCGGCACACCTAAATCCGATAGTCCAAATTTTCGATGACGCTGAGGCATAATTGAGGTTCCATGCCGTTAATGTGCCGAATTAGCTCATCCTTTAGCTCTTGAATTGTTGCTGGCTTATCGACGTACACCTTTTCTTCCAAATAACCCCAAAGAAAGAAGTCCAGCGGTGTCAAATCACATGATCTTGGCGGCCAATTGACATCGCCGCGACGTGAGATTATTCGGCCATCAAATTTTTCGCGCAAAAGAGCCACTGTTTCGTTAGCTATGTGACAAGTGGCACCGTCCTGTTGAAACCACATATCGCCGACATCCATATCTTCCTATTCGGGCCATAAAAAGTTTGTTATCATCTCTCGATAGCGAACACTATTCACAGTAACAGCCTGACCGTCCTCATTTTGGAAAAAAATACGGCCCAATGATGCCGCCGGCCCATAAACCGCGCCAAACAGTCACTCTTTGTGGGTGCATTGGTTTTTCGGCAATCACTCTTGGATCATCATTCGCCCAAATGCGGCAATTCTGCCTATTGACGAATCCACTGAGGTGAAAATGTGCCTCATCACTGAAGTAGATTTTCTTCACGAAGTGCGCGATATGCATTTTGATTTGAATGCCCGTTTTCATAATAAGCCTGAATAACTTTAACGCGTTGCTCGATTGTGTACCTTTCCATGGTTCAAATTGAATTGGTCTGAAAATTAAAAATGCCAAATAAAATGCAGAAGAAGCTTAATGTTTAGGTGTGGTTCACATTCAACATCGGCCCTTTAAATTTAACCACCATTTAGATGAGATGTGAGGGGAACAAGGAAGAAAATGTCAAAATAGCAAAAATCCGCAGATAAAAATTTAAATGTAGGCTGTGGTATGTGTTAAGGATGGCATTCTTAGGACTGGTCTTCTATTCCCACACAATTCGATATTTACAACGGAGTCGATTCCCATAAAACTCGCTATTAACTACTCCTCCTCTACTAAGGGAGAATATATAAGTACAATCTGCACGGACAGTAAATCTACCATGGCAGCTCTGTCGAGCACACACAGCAGAGCATCTATAATTGATAACATTTGAAATAAATAGCAAAAAATGTCAGCAAAATATCTATATCCTGATTCGAATCTTTCGTTAAAACCGACATTCGCAGGAAGGGAGACCTGGATTACATACCAATGCAGCTACAAATCCATAAATCCAGAACGACTAAAAGCATTTATTCCAACAGGAGCGACATTGCAGCTGAAAACACTGAATATAAAAATGTACAACCAACCTCGTTAGTGTTCAAATTCAATCTTTTCCTTTATTCATATTTCTAAATGGCTGTTAGCCACTTAACTTAATGTGTGAACATATTTTTAAGTTGACTAAGAACTATTGCTTAGGGGCTAATTACACATATCAACCAACGTGGATGGATGCTTATGTTTACACAGAAGACAAAAATCTTCACCCTACTCCAACTGGGACACACAAATATCTCTCACCAACACCTTCCAACAGGAATGAATACCTGCCCCAATTTGCTTAGCGTGTAACTGTCCACTGCCCATTATGAACATAATAGACTACTGCGCCAAGTACAACAACAGCAGAAACAACATCTTTACAGGCAGGAAATCTTCAGTTTTACTAAAAGAGATTTCTCTTTGAAAATATGTCAAATATTTATGGCTTTACCTTCTGCTCAAATATGAACGAGACGTTATCAATAAAACGGTCCGCGGATGACATATGGCAAAAATAAATTTTTTGTTTTTTGGTAGGACTGAGCAGAAGGTATATACCACATTGGACTAGTATATCTCATATATTCTTATTGATTTTTTACACAATTTAATTTTATTCCAATATTTTTTTTATTTAAGTAAAAAATCTCTTAGTATTTTAGGCTGATGGTCTTAACTGTTAGTGCCTTTGGTAATGTAATATAATTATTCATAATTATTCATAATTATTCATAATTATTCATAATTATATTTCTAATAAATAAATAAATCAAATAAATAAGTTATAAAATGTAAATATATATCTGCAATTACGTCAGCTTAACTTCTGGTTAGCTAAAGAAGCGGCTCAATTATCAAGCAAAAAGCATCCAGTAAATGCAGCGCAACAAGCAGCTGCAAGGCAAAGTAACATCCGAGAATGTCAAAAAAAAAATGGAACAGCCATCGAATGGTGGTTGGACCCACCAATTTTTATACCCGATTAAAGGCTAGGACGATAAAACTAATGGACTTACCTTCAAGCAGCGATCAAGGCAGTGGCCTCAGCGCGCATCAACTCACGATGTGTTAAAGAATCCAGGAGGTCCCTGTCGCTTATTCAACAATACCACACTACGCTGGGTCCTTGGCCACTCTGCCACTACTGCACGATTTGAAAGATTGAGGATATTTCTCAAGTCTCTTTATGTCAAGCAGGAGTGGGAGAAACTTATTCCCAAAGTTCCTGATACGAAAAAACTTGATCGCAGGCAAAGTGAAACACATAGACGTAATAATTGGATTTTTTTAAATTTATATTCCCGAGCGAATTTGAATCTAAAGAGAGCTAGACGAAGCGGCGGCAATTAACAAATCGCCAATCGACCGACAAAATAATGCCTGGCGGCGGCTTTCGTAAAGTAAGTTTACCCTAATTTGAAGTGAAGTGAAGTTAACGCGCCACTAAAAAACCTGAAAATAAAATATATCAATCCATTCGGCTACGGCGGCCACAAACTACCCGCTAATATTATTCAAAACAAAAAAAAACAAATGGTACTCTAGATGACGTACTGGTGGAGATATTTCAAAAGGTAGTACTCTTCGTTTTTGTTGTTTCTTAACCGGCGCCAATTGGAAACACCAATTCTCCACCTGATATTTCCAACGCAGAGGAGACCTTCCTCTTCTTCTGCTGCCACCAGCTGGTATCGCATCGAATACATTGAGACCAGGAGCGTTAGTATTCATTCGGATCTTTAATCGTTGCGCTATGTCGTCGTAAAGTCTATACAGCTCATCATTCAATCGCTTGCGATATTCGCTGCCGCCAACGTACGAAGGTCCAAAAATCTTCCACAGAATCATTTTCTCAAACATTCTAAGCGTCGCTTCATCGGATAATGTCATCACCCAAGCTTCTGCGCCATACGTTAGGACGGGCATGCTGGGAGCCTTTTAGAGTGTTAGTTTTGTTCGTCGAGAGAGGACTTTACTACTCAGTTGCCTACTCTGTTCAATTTTAAGGCTGACTTAATTATCGGTGTTAATGCTGGTTCCTAAATAAACGAAGTTATTTTAACCTTGAAATCATAACTGTCAACAGTGACGTGGGTGCCAATACACGAGTGTCCAACTCTGTTTTGATGACAGAAGGTACTTCACTTTATCGTGGTTCACCACCAGACCCATTTGCTTTGCTTCTTATGTGATAATTTTTATTGAAATTTTAGAAATTTTTTTTCCACTTGTACCACAAAGTACAAAAAAGGCGGAAGAGATAAGAAAACGCTAGAAATACTCAGGTATGTGGCGAACCGTTTAAATAAGGAATCGTGTTAAAATTTCGCACTATTGGCGTTTATTTCAAGAAAACTACAATATATTGTAATAGTCGATCAGCTTCCAGTTATGGCGAAAGTGTACCCAGTGGAACCAAAACTATACGAAGTTCATGGGTTTCTAAAGTACTTTAGAACATATAAACATTAGGCCGGGTCGATTTGTGGGGAGGCAAAAAAATCGCCCATTGCTCTGTGAAAGTCATATTCTAGGGAGCAAAATGAGAAACTTTGCCGAAGGAACCATACCTCTAAAACGAATTCTGATGTCCTCATGTAAAGGCCAAAAATGGTGATATTTTGAAATGATTGTATGGGGAACCCCCCAGGTGAGTTCCAGGGGGTGTGACACTGACATGGGTGGATCGACCGTCCAAAGTTAGTGGGGGTCGGTCATACATTTGGACTCCATTGGAGCACTCTAAAAGGGTCAAAGTGGGATTTTTCTTTCGACCCAAATTGGGGGACATCAGAATTCGTTTTAGAGGTATGGTTCCTTCGGCAAAGTTTCTTATTTTGATCCCTATAATACGATTTTCACAGAGCAATGAGCGATTTTTAAATCGACCTGCCCTAATAAACATATATAACAATTTTATTGTACTTGCTACTCAGCCTTTGACTGGTACTTACCATGGCAATGAAATTACAATATTTTGGTTATCTTCTACTACATCGGTCCAAATGATATTGATATGATATGCGTGATCTATAAAAGTATATAAATACAGTGTCGTAAACTATGTTGTGTATCCTGCTCCACTCTCGCGGCGACCAACACTTTTAGAAGCAACAAAGCGAAGTGATGCATTTTTTTATCCAGGTAGACTGCAATAACCGGTGGCTTTTTAAGGCATTTCCTTTAAAGATAGATCCGCGGCTGCCCCTTAAGCAATATCAAGTTTGGAGGTTTCCGTTGAAGGCAGGAGATTAAGAATTTCGGATGGAAAATCCGTGTGGGTAATATTCAAGGCAGATAGATCCTCAATTGTAGAATCGTTGCTGGGGCCATATTGCATATCTACGCATTCTCACTCATACACTTCTGAATGGATTTCGGTTACATTTTTTAAATAGAGGAATCCGATTTTAAATTGAAATAAAGCCACGAATATTCAAAGTGACTGGGCAGTCTTTCTTTATTTTTGAGTAGGACCATTCATGACATTTATTTTCTAAAGACAATCCCTTTCAAATGTTGGCCGCAACTGAGCCGTAATTCGGCTATTTGTGAACAGCAATTTTGAATGACTCACTGGAGGACTTCAGTCGGTAGCTCGTGAATAACTTCAGTAATGTTTGTTTCCGATGCCTCAATCGAAGCTGGTTTATCCACAAAGGAATTAGACTTTACATACCCCTCAAACAAAAGTCCAAAAGTGTGATATCACACGCTCTTGGTGGCCAATCTACTGGTCCGAAACGAGAGATAAATTGCTCACCGAATCGACGACGCAGTCTTGTTGGAACCAAAAGATCATTTCTCATGGGAAAATTGCGTTCGTCATTCACTGTTGCATTTGCGCCAGCCTCGTCTTTGAAGAAAAGTGGGCTGATGGTGGCGATAACCTACTTCCTAGAACATAAAAATGTTAGGTACGTGTACTGAAAGCTGTGCGAATTACGCACTGCGATTGGTTTGGGGCTACTGGTATACACCAACTGGCTGACGATTGAGGAGTGCGGGAGCGGCTCCTGATACTGGTCCGTTTACGTTAAAGTTCGCCTATGGAGGCTTACATATTTTTTTACGCCAATCATTTACACTGTGAGTACACAATGAGTAGCATTCATTTCGCTGCTTGTTCCGTAGTGCTTCCATAAGCGGGGGTGAATCAGTTGATAGAAGAATAAATATCAGCAAGACACCCTTATTTTGTCATATTTAATTATTATTGACTTCAAGTTATTTCTGATAAAGTCCGTCATGTTCTGATCTCATGAAAAAGCAGTTGCATACATAAACTATTCTGCTCTTGTAAGAAAATATACCTCTTTTTCCCGCTAGTAATAAATTCGAATGACCTTAAAGCAAATCAGCTCTTGAAAGTTAGCTAGCAAATGGGTATAAACCTATTTAAATGGACTTGTAAGCCAAAGGAAGCCTCCAGCCCATAGACCCCACCAAACGGTTGCTTTCAATGGACAGCCATTACGTTTTTGAATGGCTTTGGGTTGCTCTTCAGCCCAAATATGGCAATTTTGCTCATTGATGTAGCCATTAAGCCCAAAATGGGCCTCATCGCTGAACACCATAAATTGGACTGAGCGCGCGGTGAACACTTTTCACAGAGCGTCTATTTTCATAATAAAATTGTCGGATTTGTTAACGTTGTTGATACATAAGTCTTTCCATGATGAAACTTCAATAAGTACTGAAAGAAATTGTGTATTTCGTGTGACAATAGTCACACGGGATCTGCCAAAAGCCACTATTTAAAAGTACATCCACCCTTTATTTTAAGAAATACTACTTACTCGCCTATGTTCGCTAAAGAGGAGTATACGTAGAAAGTCATCGAGGGACCGTCCTCCAGCATGAAGTGAAAAGGCATGTAGCCAGCAACACTTCCCAGCAGGCGTGCAGTCGGGAAGCAACAAAAATCGAAAATAAATATTGTAATTAAAATATGCCACACCGGCGATAAGTCACTTGACAAAGCGGAGTCGGCGAGACGTACGAACGGAATTAATTGATATAGACGCAAAGGCCAAGAGCAGTAAAGTCGAAAATCAACAACAACCACAATGTTGCAGCAAAGTAAACTGGTAATGTCAAGAGATCAAACTATAAAGCGACACATTCAAAAGCAACAACACCAATAGCTGCACCAAACCAAAAACAAAAGTAATCACTAATATTTACTTGGTCGGAAAATAAATGGGCGACAAGGTAATGGTACATGGTGAGCGCTCACAAACACATGGTTGCATTATGCATTTTTGTTTTTGTTTTGGATTTTTCTTAATTTTATTTGTTTGCATTGACTTCTTTTGTTTGTTTGTACAACAAATGCATTTGACGCCACACCCAGTGCACAATCAACACTCTTAAATGCAGGCAGCAAAAAGCCGCACGAAACGTCGAATTTATGACGACAAAGTGCGTACTGCTTCTATCTACAAACTACGAGTATTCTTCGGCAGTAGAAATTAATGGCTGTCTCAAATAAAATGTAAAATATGTCGTCTGCCAATGGAATGTTTTAGGCAGCAGTTCTAATACTGCGACAGCAAATACAGGTCACAGATATCCAACAATGTAGCGCAGCGCAAAAGTAAAATTCTACTAAGTTGCTACAAAAAATAGGAGGAAGCATTGCTGAACTTTAAAAGCTTTCATCGTAAAATGTGCACAGAAATGCTGCTGGTAGTTAGACAAAGGCGAAAAATGGGGGAAAACACCAATTTCTATAATGGCAAATACATTGCTGTACTTATGCGCGCACTCCCAGCCCGTCAATGTCAATCCAATGCCAACGGCAGCTCGGCTCTGCCAACTATCGGGCAGTCAGCCAACCGATCAGCAGCTACCCAAAACAAGCGGGATTTATCGCCTCACAAAATGCAACACATTCTTACCCATATATCCCTCACCGCCAATTCTGCAGTTGCCTGCAGCCATTCACCAGCGGCCAGTAATCATCATCAGAGGTGGGTTGCGTGACAGCCAGTGCCAGCCATAGCAGCAATTGCTACCGGCAATATGGTAGCATCGGAGTAGTGGGCATGTGGGCGCACAACTGCATACCTACCTACATATTTATGTCAGCATAGTACGAACGTAAGATGACAAAATGAACGGTGGAGCAAGTCATTTCGAACCTATTTGGTTTCCATTTCAATTTTAGGAGTAATAACAATGCAGTTTGTGTGCACCGACTTGAGCTGACCCACACTGTGACTGGAGCAGTATCACAAGAGCAAGCGTGGGTACGTTCGGTGTCATGCTCGGTAATCTTCAGGTGGAGAACGAAGATTATTGTGAATGGTGAAATGGATTAAGTGCAAGAAGGAGCTACACAGAGCATCAAGATTGAGCAATGCATAGAGTTGTATAAAGATTAAACTGGTTGAATTACCGGCTTCATAGTGGATTTTAGATATATGAGAGGTGGGCTCCAGACCAAAAGTCATACTTTCTCCTATACGAAGTGGAACATTTAAGCCCCAGAAACTTGTCAATTAAACGAAAGAAAATTGGTCTTAAACTACAATACTCTCCAACTGACTCTGCACAACGATCTCAATTTTCTTTCCCTAATTGGAAGCGGCCGCCGTCACCGAATGGATTTGGTGCGTAACTATCATTCGGAATTCAGAGAGAACGTAGGTTCGAATCTCGGTGAAGAAATGAAGAAAAAGTTTTTTTCTAATAGCGGTCACCGCTCGACAAGCAATCGCAAACCTCCGAGTGTATTTCTGCACGAAAAAGCTCATCGTAAAAAACCATTTGCCATTCGGAGTCAGCTTGAAACTGTAGGTGCCTCCATTTGTGGAAAGCCGAAGATCACAAATTGGAGGACGAGCTCGGCCAAACCCCCAACGGAAGCGTACGCGGCAATTATTTATGTAATTGGAAGCATATTTAGTAATCCTTAGCAGTGAATTCTAACAGTACCGCGCTTACAGTTTCCTTGGCCTGAACGCCACCATGCTGAGTACCCTTGAAGTGCCTCTTCATCTTGAGCAGATCACATGGAAAAGAAATGTGGATCGCGAGACGGCTCAACTGGGGTTAAGCTGGAAGCAGGTGAAGGCGTTGTCTAGTAATCGGACGAAATGGCGCATAGGTATTGTTAGTGCCCTATGATTCAAGAAAACAATAATAATGATGATTACTTCACTTTAAGGATCAAAAATCCTGTAATTAAAAGCGCTTTAAATAATTCCAGAGCTTATGCAATAACAATATAATAATCCTCACGGAAATTCTGAATTTTGACTTGACTAAACTGGTCATTTAATCGTGAAAAATCTGCATATTCTGTGGAGTAGCTGGTCTCCAACACCATCACCCAGAAGTTACAATCTTTCGCCAACAAATACCTCCGCATCACCTGTAGAATATTCTGGCCGAACACCATCAGCAATGATGTGCTGTGGGGATCAACGAATGAGGAGCTCCTCCTATGGCAATTCAAACTCAGAAAGTGGCGACGGATAGGGCCACACGCTTAGAAAACCACCAGATAGCATCAAGAGAATGGCACTGGATTGAAACCCGCAAGGGAGCAGAGATCGCGATCAGCCGAAGGTCACTTGGTGAAGGTCGATGTTGCGTGAACTAGCAGATGCCGAGATCACATGGGACCGCGCAAAAACAACAACCCAGAGCCTTGTACTATGAAAGTGTTCTGTCCAGGCCCTATACTCGCGAGCGGAGTGAACAAGCTTAGGCGAATTACAAAAGCTGCTTGCAAATGTTGGATTAAGTTTAGGTTAGGTATATCTAGCTTATCTGAATAGGTCTCACATAGATACATGTCTTGGTGAGTTTGTTTAAACTTTTGTCAGCAATACCCTTCAGAGACGAAAAGTATACCGATCCCAGGGAGTTATAACGAGTTCTGCTTAGAGCAGGGCAGTGGCAAAGGAGGTGTTCTAACATACCCCTTACTTCTTCGCTTAAGTTGGTCGTTCTGGACCAATCTCCGATGATGGTTGTTGAATTAAACGATGTTGAATCTTAAATTCTCGAAGAAGGCTCAATGGCTCCTATCGTCACAATTCCTTCAGCTAAGCTTTTCTTAAAAAAGTTATAATAAGAATTCAACTAATTCATTGTCACTTAAGTAACCTTCTCGTTCATTCCTCTTCACTTAAAAAAAAAATTAATCAATGAGCGAACTTGATGAAACATAAACAAGGCCGTCCCAAAGCACTTGGAATTAACGATATTGCGACTTAACTGCAGCTGACTATCGATTATGGGCACCATCGACAAACTATCGATAGTTGTCGATATCATAAGCAAAGTTGATAACGAAAGTTGAAATAAATAACGAAATAATTAGATTTTATACAAGCAGACAATCATTTTTTTCATTTCTGGCCTTGGGAACTTCTAGTGTTGGGAGGCGCCATCTGACGTTTCCATTGAAAGGTTTTTCAAATTTTACATAAAAGCGGAGAGAATGTTTTTAAATGTGAGGCATATTATTCTTGCCCACAGTGGTTTTAAAAATTCGTCTTAGAAAAAATGGAATTAATGCGTGAATATTTTCCTGCGATTATTTTGAACAACTTTCGACGTAACAACAAGAAGGGCAAGAATGCATCGATGAACTAAAAGCATACGAGCAAGCACCATGCTTTGGCACAGGAAAAAAAATTGGTATGGGGCAAAGAATTTCCTCGTGATCGCTGTTCACTCACTGACAAATTCCGGGAAGGTCGTTCAAAATCAGTTGTTGTGCCAGAAAATATCGATTATGTGCGCAAATGATTAGCAAGATCGCCATGCCACATACCGTCAGACTGAGGCATCCTTGGACATTAGTATGACGAGCATGAATAAAATGGTGCATGGGCATGGGAAATATTTTGAAAAACAATAAAACTCTTTTCCAACTGGCAATGTTCATTTTTCCATTGTTAAATATAAATAGCAACGCTCGTATATACCTAAGATTCGCTATTAAAAGCAATCCTCACACTTCGTTCAATAATCGATCTTTCGCGCACTATGATCGATAACCGGTTTTGGTAATCACAGGTGGCCTGAATGGATACAAACGCTCCGGCTCTGAAAGTATTCTATGCGGTAGCAGCTGGTGACAGCAGAGGAAGAGGAAGGCCTCCTCTGCGTTGGAAAGGTCAGGTGGAGAAAGACTTGGCTTCACTTGGTGTGTTCAACTAGCGTCGGTTAGCACGAGAAAGAAACGGCATCGGTCGTTTGTTAAACTCGACCAAAATCGCGTCAACAGTTATCACGCCAATCAAGAAAAAGAAAGGTAATGGTTGTATGGGTTACTCTAAGTCCTTTATGCACAGCGATCAGATTGATCTATTGTGCGCCGCTAAGTGCTTTATTTTAATTATTTATTTAATATTGCGAGGAATCGAACCAACTCCTCAGGAGGGAGCATTTGTAAGTCTTCAACCTCCAGTAAGTACGAGCCCTGGATTATGTGTCTCCTGTGATCCAATGATTCACAGTTGGTGATAAAGTGTTCCATGGCACAGTGGGAGAAATGGTCAAACTAGCGGCGCTTTCTAAATAGCTTCTTAAATACAATGAAAAAATACATTAATATACTTTATTCTAAAAATATGTGTTAATTATTTATTTCTACGTTTTTATGTTTTATTAGAAAAAAAAACTATTTAGAGTCGGAGCTCTCAGAATTACTGCCATCAGGTAGATCATTTATATGTAAAAGAAGGTTTTTGACCTCATCATCTATTTCAATGTGATTTTTGGAGTACTTGGAGGTGCTTTTAGACTAAGATGTAATAATAGGATCTGAAGAAACTAAAAGAGTGTGTATTAAGTCTTCCATTGTATTCAACCTTGAGTTTTTTCGCGTATGGTTCAGTCTATAACTGCGAAAATCTTTATTTCTTGCCTCAAGTGCCTCTTCTGACATCATTCCTATTGGTAGCGAAACTTTTTCAATAATATCTGCTCCGTGTATTAATATTTTATGTACAGCCCCATTTAAATATTGCTTTTATGCTGTCATTAATATTGCCTACAGTCAAAACACCATCAAAAGATTATGAAAACCCTTGTACTATACTTGCAACAGTATGGTCTACAAGACTTTGCAGGGCAACTTCCGCTGAAAGTTCAGTTACGTGTATGTCACTGGGGTAACACTCTGTTTTAGCCTTAAGTAAAATATCGTAGCTTGGATAAATATTGCAGTTTCGTTCTTTGGCACCATATTGCATTATTTTGTACGACCTTTTCGAGTATCCGCCATCCATATAAAGAGATAAAGCTTCCTCAGGTGTATACGGAATTGGGGTTTTTGTTCAGAGTTTACAGACTTAAGCGTTTTCGGAGCAGTCGAACTACCATTAACTGTTGGTTAGGTGTGTCGTTAACAATTGATGCAATTTTTTTTTTTTTTTTTGGAGTTTTCCTTATACACTCTGAAAAAGGTGTTTGTATACGGTGATCAACAGTTGGCTTAGAAAAAATTATATTTTCATCCAACCATTTCTTATTTCGCTCTTCGAACACTGACATAACCCATTCTTTCCACTTTTCTACAAGTTTGCTTATGAAATTTCTTAATTGTTTTGAATTTTGCAAGTTTGCTCTTCACTATACTTTGAGCGATCAATGACGTTAGAAAATATATGATTTTCAACCATTAGAAATTTTTTTGTTGGTACTGGTTCACTGTGTCATATTAAAAAAAAGGTGCATTTAGACTCTGCCATAGTATCTAAAAAAGGAAAAAAATCAGTAACTTGCAAATACTTGCAGCCAATTTTTTGACAAGACGTAGACCACAACATATTTTAACAAATTATACAAACATTAAATCGAATCCCATCGAATCCACCACACTTATTTTCTACGGAACATTGGATTACATATATAAAAATACTTTGATATAGGACAATTTCTTTTTCCAGTGTAAAGATCTAAAACATATATTAACAGACCACAATGACTTTTTTTTTTTATTTAACACATACCAAATTATAATAATTAAGTCGCAAATCTTATTAAAAAATTTTATATTCAAGTTTTTCAGTTCAACAAAATTGCACTTAAAAATAGGTAAATAGTAGGTAATTATTGCACTTGTTAAAACATGTGTTAAATTCGAAAGCTCACAGATATGCGAATATTTGCAACAAAACAAAAACCAAACCAGAAAAGACCCCGTTAGGAAATAAATTTTCAATAAAACAAACAAAATTTGGAGAATTCTGCATTTAAAAATTTCGCTAAAGCGCCGCTAGATTGACCATTTCTCCCACTGTGCATGGGCTCCTTTTCATCACAGCAGAGCCTGCCTAAATGAGTGCTGGATAGTCAGTCCTATTGTACTGAAATGTATGTATATAGCGTGAAAAATGGCCTGTAAGTGCTCCACAGAGTAATCTATATTTGTATAGGGTTAAAGCAGATTTTGCTCTTTTGGTATTAAAGTTCAGGAACTTTTTGAAGTGATTAAGGTCATTTGTGCAGAGTCGGCAGTTTGTTGAGTGCATTCTTACATTCTATAAGGCCTTCTGAATTGAATGTAAAGCTATTTAAGGCTTTGAGAACTGATTGACTGTCCGAAAGTACTTTAATTTTTACTTTGTCCTTTAACGGTTTCCACTGTTTCCACTGTTTTCATATGGCGCATGGAAAAGTGTACTATCTGTCCGCAGTGTTAAAGATTTGCGTGCTCAGGCCCTACTGTTCCTGCTCCTACCTCCTGGAGCCTTTTGGATCCATCCGTATACCATTTTTGCGAGTAATACACATAATATCACTCGCTCTGTTGCTCGCTACTGAAGGACCGAACCCATCGAAATGTACTGCAGTATTGAGCTGATGGGTTGGGGTACTGAGTCAACCGAGTCAGCCAAGTGAATGAAGTTATATACCACAATTAGTATAAAAATTTAGTATTTCAAATCAACAATCTTTTACAAATCTTTTTTTCTATAATTTTTTTTAACACTAAATCAACCGTTAGCGCATCCTTTCAACCAAAAATCGCCTAAACATACCATAATCACTTGTAAGCTCCTTTTGTAGAGCCATTAAGCTTAATTAAGCTTCACACAAGGCAGTGCTGTTGGGCTTCTAAAGGTGAGTAGTGCCTTTCTCCACAGTTAGTTGTGCCCTCTTCGAAACCTTCAATAGTGATCTCGTATTTCAACACAATGAGGGCCAAGGAACTCAGGCCGACACTTGCCAGACTGAATGTGTTTTTTTCTAAAAACAAAGTATACTAAAACCGGTCTGCAGATAAATGATTACAAAGTTTTATGAATTTAGTATTTACTGAGAATTTCAAAATTTTCAATTATTAAGAATTCAGTTTTATTACTACTGTCCTCACTAAATATCCCATAAATACTACATCGGCTCAAACTACACACAATCGACCAAATGCGAAATAAAATAAGAATTCTACTGCCAGTTGTCTAATGGCAAAAGAACAATTTGAAAAGTATGGAATGTAACCAAAGCTCATCACCACAATCCTAAGGACTGATTACAAAAAAAAACTCTCAAAAAGCTACTCATACCCTCTTACAAGACTACCTCAACATCAAAAGAACAAGACAAACAGAAAGTACATTCTTAATAGCAAAGAAAATTGCGATTTATCCAAGCAATTGCAGACAACAAGAAAATTGCCAGCTACAAGCTCAGTGCATTACAGCGCGTGTCCGCTGGTCAGAATGCTGATGCCAGCAATTTCAGTTAACAACTAACTGGTTGCGACGCTGCCCCAGTGCCTTGCTGCTCCACAGACGAAAAACGACGAAAACCCCTTCGAAATAACCAACCCACTGACTAAGCGACCGCAGAGAAGCAAGAGTCAAGTACGAGATGGGCAACTAACTGCACAGGCGCACACGCCACCACCAGCGCAATCGGCACTAACCGTCTCACCACTACACTCGAAGTCCACGCCTATGGCACACGACCAGCAAAAACAATACTTGCCAGTATATACCATGCATATAATATATGAATATGTATATGTATACGTATATGTATATGTATGTATGTAGTGTGTAATATGCCGGTAGGTGCTTTAGTTATATTTTTAGCAGCAAAAACTCATTGCCGACTTCTTAACTGCGGGCCAAATTGCCTGAATCGTCGGACTTAGTCTGTTTGCTGCTGCAATGGTTGGCTGATTGCAGCGAACCGAACACCGATAGCGACCCCCCAAAATGAAGCATTTTATCTTGTAGAAAAATACAACAAGCACTTTGCTGTTCATTTTGCAACTTTTCTACTTTATGCCGCATTTCGTTTTGGCGCAGGCGGTGATGGCAAATTTCCCTGACAGCAATTCGGAATTCGCTTAAGTCAAGTAAACGCTTAAGCACAAGTACTTTTGTACTTAAAGTCTAGCTGACGGCTGATAGCTGATTGGTGAACCAGTGAAAGATTTGAAGCATCAAATGACTGTAGTCCAACTTTGTGGCGGCCAGTTGTCGGTTGCGTCTATTAGTTTGCTTTTGCGAACTCTAAATGCAGCAAATTGTGTTGCTTTGGGGGCGTCTGAGTTCAGTTTGGGTTGGGTGAATTATGCAATTTAGTGCTTAGAAGCTCATCCATCCGCCATCACTTACCTTTTCTCTCACTTAATTCTTATCTTTATTGCATCGAGCAGTGTCTTTGGGTGAAAATGAATTGGAGTATATCACACAATTTTGGTGTCGCTTACACATTGCTCGAAAATATAGGCCATCCTGTTGACCTCGATAATTAACATAAATAGTACATGAACTACTGAGTTTGCTTACTAATCTGGAGCTGGTTAGAAAAGTTGAGGCACTGGCGCTATTTTCGCCAAACAAAAGAGAAGAAGTGGTCATTTTGTGGATCTTGGCTCCAAAAGCTCCGAGAATTTCGATGAAGAAAAATAACTGAATTTAATGCTTTAATTAATGTTGTATCTACATATAAAAATTGGGAACCTACATACATAGGGTTGAAAATAGCAAAAACCTGATTTTTTATTATTATTTTTTATTTTTGTATGATTATTATTTATTTAAATTAAAAAAACAGTCTCCTACGCTCTCGTTGGAAGTCAAGCATCTTGGTGCAATATTTGACCCTTAAGCTCCATTAGAAACTGCACATCGAAAGTCGAGTTAAGAAGGCCAGTATAGCTTTTTAGGTAACTCTATGTTCGGCAAAAAATGGGGTTCTGCCAAATTTAACGCATGGATGTCTGATTTGGTGGGAAGCTCTTCTGAAGGGCTATAAAATCACTAAGCTGGGGAGGTTGCGAAGGACTGCTTTTGTTGATATCACCGGAGTATGTAGAGTTTGTCCCAGTGCTGACCTGAATGTCATTTTGCACTTACTTGCCTTCGACATTTATGTTATTTCCTTCTCTGCTCAAAGTGCAATCAGGTTAAAGAACATTTGCCTCTGGAAACAATCGCTCAAGGGACATGGTAGCATTTTTGGGCAGTTACGACTGTATTACTCTGAACTTCGGACAGATCTCACTATCCGCAAGCTGGTGTTTTGAGAGTCGTGCCAGGGAAATCTTTCCAAGTAGGAAGAATTGTAATGAGGAGGAGATCTGCATCTGGAATCTGGAGCTGTAGCAGGGGTTTTTTCTAAATAAATTAATATTTCAGTCTTCTTTAAGACGCTGAAAACTGGCAGTGCTTTTCAAGCAGAGATCTCGCGATCCTGGAGGCATACAAAATGCTGAGGGACGCACAAATATCTCTTCTGATAGTCAAGCTGCGATCAAGGCCCTGTGGTCCCATGTTGCAGCTCTCTTCTGGTCAACTCCTGTAAGGAGAAAATCAAACGTCTCCAACGCGCAGGAAACATTTATATTATCTGGGTTCCAGGACATAGGAACCTAGAGAGAAATAAAACTGCTGATGAGCTTAACAAGAAGGCTTACCAAAGCCCACATAAAAGAAGTTAACAACGACTTGGAAGACACGGAATTCTCCACTCTGAGAGGAGAGACCAGGATATAGGCTCACGCTGAAGTGAAGTAGACCACATCAGAGGTCGCAGTTACCTATAAAACTAGCTATCCTTATTTGGATATGCGAGTATATGACAGTTTTGGGACAAGCTTTCCTGTGAGCTCATGTGCTCGATCATTGTTGGCGGCTAACCTATCCAATGCTAGGTCCAAGAAACAGGCTGTTTCGACAGGGTCGGATCAGAGGCAAAGGGATGTTAGATGAGTGGATTTAAGTGAGCATGCGAAGAGGAGGGAAGATTCATGTGGGGCACCTTCGTCCGCCGGATATATATAAATTATGTCATGATCAATGTTATATAAGCAGGAGTTTGACCAACTAAAATAACCGAAACGTAAATGTGCGAGAATAACGCGAGTCTCACGAGGCAACTGAAGCTCTTCGTTTCCGATGGGTTGCTCATTGAGTCATACTATACTATGTTTTAACCCTTAAGTCGCGAGCGCGGTATCCAGTGCCGCTACTTCAATTCTATGTTCCAGAGGAAATGCGTCCCCAATTAAGAAGACTGCTGAAATGAAATGTTTTTTGTCCGATTTGTCAATACTTCTTAGTAAAAATTTGTGGTTTGATTTATTTTATAACAACTTTATAAATCGTAAAATATTTAGACTATACATGCTTATCCATAGCGAAAGGAATTCAGAAGGTTTGGCCATTATCAGACCGTTAACGGACTCTCAGCGATTTGAAGAAACCCGCTGATTTGCTGACTTAACCGGGGTTATAACAATAGTTTTCTTTGCGTCAGAAGACGGCAAAAACTGAGATTAAGTTGGTGGTGTACGAAAAGATTAAGGCAACCGCCACTCACATTACCACGTTGCCATCTGAACAACGAGTGATTGGACGAGCGTAAAAATACGTGTAAAATGACCGGGCAGCCACTGTCGAATCCCGTATGACGTGGCAGCCGAAATTACTCTCATAATTTTGCTTTGTTTGGCCAAATCTTGTAATCTATCATTTCTTATACTTATGATTCTAAAGGGTGGTTAAGTTTCAAGAGCCTGTGTTGATTTTGAATAAAATACAATTTTTTTAGGAAATTATTTTCATTTCTCTGTATTATCATAATATTGGTATGGTTGAATTATATCGGTCAAATGTCCGCCGCGGCCTCGGCGGCACACCTCCATCCGATGGTCCAAATTTTCGATGACGCTGAGGCATAATTGAGGTTATATGCCGTTAATGTACAGAATAATCTCACCCGTTAGCTCTTGAATTGCTGCTGGCTTATAGACGTACACCTTTTCTTTCAAATAACCCCAAAGAAGGAAGTCCAACGGTGTCGTTGACGTTTAGGTGTGGTTCACATTCAACATCGGCCCTTGAAGTTTAACCACCCTTTATATGTTAAAATTCTAAGGCGGTATCACATGCAGATAATGACGAATAACTTAAAATTGATGAGCCTCGTGGGATGAGGGTTAAAAGTTCAAAGAAAAGTTTCTCCATTTTAGTGTTGGGTGTAGCCAGTTGTGTATTACAACAATCCAAAATGGAGGTAAGGTTAAAAGAGAAAATTCGATACATTCTTCAGTACCACTTCGATGAAGATAAAAAGGCAGAACAGGCGACAAAAAAATTAATTAAAATCTGACGAAATCGAAAAATTTTAAATTTGTTAATTTTATCCTCGAAGTAAAGCCAGTTTAGTAAAAAATCCAATATATTCCTAGTAGTTAGGTTAGGTTTGGCAGCCGCATCGCACAACGATGCTACTTAGACCACGAAATGGGTCCGTTGTGAGCCGCGGGGGCTGGGCTACATTTCACTCTCCACATTGAACCATCCTGAGCTTTTGACAAAGCGTAAAAGGTTGTTGATACCTAAAGTGTATAGATTATCTATATTCGTTAGGAAGTAGGATTTTAAAAATCGGTTCCTGCTTCTGGCTAGACCTGGGCATGTGCAAAAAAGGTGTTGTATTGTTTCCAATTCTTGTGTGATTTCCTATGAGACAATGTCCTGTGAGGGCTCCTACTAAGGTCCTGATTTGAAGTCTACTCAATTGTATAATACCCTTGGACAGACATAAGTTTAGCCTTGGCCATGGTTGCCTGGCAATTTCACAGGTGTTAACGCTAATCCATCTTTGATATTCCTAGTAAGTGCGCGTTTATTCGAATTAAAATATTCTTGTACATCTAAAAAAATATTATTTAAAATAAGACAAACTCAGAGTTCGATGGATTTTGGGAACGTTCCTGAGTTAATTTTCCAGGTGAATAATCCCGAATTCGAAAGATGAGCACAATTAAAGTAATTAGTAGAGCTAAACCGAGCTGTAGCCGGAAAACAGAAATGATTTATTTTTTATTTTTAATGCATTAGTTTTCCAATATAAAATACTATCTTCCTTTCATTGGGCCATACTTTGATTTATCTTCAATTATTTGCTGACTGCGCGAATCTCATGCAAATTTATTGCAATTAACACTGCAGAATATTACAATTAAAAAATCATTACTTGAACTAACATGCATACATACAAACATTAGACATCATGTTGCAAGTAAACGAAAAAAAGCAAAGTAGGAGAGCAAATAGACATAAAAAGAATAAAATAAAGTGTAAAGCAGGGGACGGCGAGGCGTCGCAAAGCCAGTGCGAAATGCGCTGAAGATGTACACAAAGGTAAAGCCTAGCGTTGTTTTTGTTGTTGGCTGACTTTCAGCAGCGTTAGGTGCTTGCTGGCCCGTTCCATATTAATCACAGCCAAGCGCACACAGTGCATCACCACCGCCGTCACTAACTGCATTGGTTCGAGTACTGCTGCAAGTTCTTGTGAGTGCAACAGGCAATCGTCTGGCTGCTCATGCAGCATGTGGCATGTAGCATGTAGTATGTAGCATGTTCCACAGTCATTACAAACAAGGCTCAATGCACAACAAATTATTGCCACAACAGCCAGCCAGCCAGCCAGCCAAACGGGCACTTCAAGGAAGATGCTCTGGCAGACATACATGCATACCAGTTATCTTGCATTCATATACATACATATATGTAGGTACATACATGCATAAGGTTTTAAGAAAAGTGTACGTTGTTTTCTTGTTTTCCCTAGGACGGCAGTGCGATGACTTTTATCGCATTCATAAGACAAAGTTTTCATCGAAACCAACTTTTTACTTTACTGCTTGGCTGGTTCGAATGGTTGTCTTGGCAGAGCAAATTTTTTTCCATAGACACAATAAACTCGCAAGATATACCCAGAAGAACTCTGAATCGAAAGGAAACAATTTTATCTGCCAGAAAGGGATTTCCGGCTGAACTTCTTCTCTAATTTGTGGTGTGCGATTGTTGTTTTTCCACAAATAGTTACAAAGACCTTTAATTTTATATCCCTTCGAATGGCAGCTTGTTTTTTTAAGAAGCTTTTTAATGTTAGAAATTCACTCTAAGCAGTTCTTCCTGCGAAACACTAACAAGATTACAAGCTCATGGCCCCCGGCATCGATTGAGGTTATTCTAGACCCCACATCTCTTCACATTCATATCCAATCCCCGACGAGGAGGGCCATTCTAAGAACAGGCAAAGTTACCACTGGCTCAGGCGCCTTTCAAAATTGCAGGAAGATCGATCTTCTTACTGAACTAGCTCCTGAGATCTCAAAGCCATAGGGCACGATGCAACCGAAGTTGAGTTTTGTTAAACACTTTAAGACTAAGATTTGGAAACGGTCATCTAAAGCCTATAAGATAAACCAGAACATAGTAACATGAACACGGACGGATCTCTCACCGCGAACTGGATATAGAGGCAGGTGTCTGCGGAACGAGTAAGAGATACTCGGGAGAGCTAGGCAAGAATGCAAGTATATTTCAATCGAAACACTATGTAATAGGAAGATTAGCTCACTTTAACCTTAAACGTAACTATAACAATAAAAGCATAGCTTTCCTCCCTGATAACAAGGCTGCATTCAAAGCTCTTAATTCTCATACTGCCAGATGAGCAATTCACAACATTTCTGGGATGTTACACAGAAGTTTGCCAAGCAAATGTTGCGTACGCTACTGCAAGCAGGACGAAGAAGGGCGAACAACAGAACTGTTTCTGCACCGCCAACTAGAGCTAATTAATATCAATGCTTTGGGCCGCGTCTGATCACAGCGAGCATCTCAACAAGTGCTGAATTGAACATGAAACAGTGTTCCAGAGGATGTGGACTCAGACGTTCCGACGATAATTACAGACGCTTGAGTTAACGACTCACGACCATATCATACGCAGACAAGACGGTAATGCACATGACATTTTTACACCCTTTCGAGCTTTCATCTGCTTCATAGCGAAAGTAATAGAGACTATCAGCGACGCATAATGTCCATACGTCATAGGAGGAGAACCTTATCGCAGGTTTCTTTTGTGGTTTAAAGACACAATTAGGGCTCCACCCTCGATGTAGTGCAAATGCGATCTCAGGGTAGAAGTCAACCAAAGAAAAATACAAAACTCTTCTTTCTAGGTTAGATCAAATCTAGATAAAATATCTTAGACTAGAGTAACCGGGTATGTATTTGTAGGTCATAGGGCGCTTAAGAATTACTAGGAACGAAAAGATGTTAGGCAAGCTTCTACTCCAATACAGGGTTGCTAATATTCGACGGACCCATCTGCCAACCGTGTATATTTTGACAGAGACGTCAAATCGCTTAATAACATACCGCGTTAGAAGCGTCAGTCCAAGCAGATTTTTACCATGGAACAGTACACGCCACGCGAGCGCTTCCAAATCGTTGAAATTAGCATTCAACAAAAGAAGTCAATTGTGAAAACTCAACATGCTATAAAAAATTAAATAATGTGAAAAGTGCGCCTTCTAAGAACACCATTAAACGTTTGTACGAAAGGTTTTCGACTGGTGATGCTCTTTCTTATCCAAAGAGGCCAAATCAAAACCGACCAAGGCGTCGCCAAGGACATCCCAAAATCGCCGTTCCCAGCAGTTGGGCATTGCTCAGACCACTTTACAACGAATTATCCGCATTGATTTGCATTTATTCCCGTATCAGATTCAATTGACGCAAAGATTGTTGCCTGCGGACAAGTCTCGTCGATTGGAATGGGCCCAAAAAGTCATCGAAATCCGTCGGGTCCGTCGGGTCCGTCGAATATGGGCAACCCTGTACATGTTGTAGATCTTGATATTGTCCCAGAAATAGATGGGCATATAATATTAAGCTATGTACCGCCGAAGGATAGATGATTTCTTTCTGAAAAGCTTTTTTGGGACAGAAATACGCTCGGGGCTTAGACGAGGGTTGCTATTTATACATATTACTGGCCTAACAGTGAAAAAATTAACATTCTGATTGAAAAAGTTTTTATTTATTTTTTTCAATATTTGTTTCTTCCTCGTCCAATTAAGTTGAGGAAAAATAAATTATTTTTGTGTAAAATTCAAACTTTATTCCAACGTTTTGTTGTATAATTTGTTGCCATTTTAAAGGTAGCTTCATAAGGGGTTAGAGGCAGTCAGAGTTTTAAAAAAATTGAATTTTTTTTTACATTTCCTTAAAGTATAGTATCTTAAAAATATTGAGTGAAAATTTGAAGTGAATCCAACAAATACTTTTCGAGTTATTCAACGACTAACAAAGGGCGCTCCGGCGCTCCGGAGCAGATAACAAAATTTGAATTGCGTTTTTCTCAAAACCATGTTTTTTGAACTGGTGATCACTGTAACTTTAAAATCGCTTTTTCTTTAATTTTCGATTTTTTTTTAACAATTCATTGTCGGTTTTTTTCTCGAAAATCTGAAAAATATTTCTTGAGGCCGCCATATTATGAGTTTTGAAAAAAAGATTATCTATTAATAAAACTAATTTCTCTTGACCAATTGATTTTAGATGAATCTCCAAAGACTTGTGACGATCACCGCAAGGAACTTCTGGAGAAACGGGCTCCACACAAACAGCGATAACTTTCACAATTATTAATTTTTTTGAAAATTTTGCTAAAGTCAAGACGAAATATGATGTATAAATGCTATTTGCTTATTTTTGTAAAATAAAGCAACTGACTAGTAAAAAAAAATTATTGAAAATCATCATTTTTTTGGGCCTCTGACTACCCCTAAACCCATTATGGCCTTCTCACAGACGTCTTGGATCATACTGGCGAAAAACTCTAGTAATCGATTTTCACAATCTTCTCTTCACACCAATTTCTTATCAGTCCTTAGCAATAAAACCTCCCAACCAATCCCCCGGAATTTTTACCGAGTCACTACAGACGTGTGTGACCTTGTGTCGTCTTGGGGTGAGGTGTTGTCAGTTGGTCAATACTGGCCGTTTCTGAGCAATCGCTAGCTTCAAGCCGTTCAGTTGCTGACAGTAGAGATCTGAATTTAGTAGAACCCAGTAGAACCTTATTGGCCAATAGTTCTGATTTGGCCACCGTTTGAGCTGCTTCATCACGCTTTGACCTCGATTGTTTTCACAAAATATTGACGTATGTGACCCATTTCTCATCCCCAGTCATCATCGGTTAAAGAAATGGGCCGATTTCAGGTGAAAATTCTATCCATGACGTTTTTTTGTTGCTTGGTGAGACACTCAAACATCAAGCTTCTTTTTGAATCCAGATTTGCGCACATGGCTTAAAGCTGTTTTATGGTCGATCTTTAGCTCTCGAATTTGGTGGGTATCCTTATCGGACATTTTCCGTTAGGTATTCATGCGGTGAGACTTGGGATTGCCTCAAGTCCGTTCTGCAGAAGCTGCCCTGTTATCGTTTGGCAAAGATTTAAACCTCTGGGCTCTCATTTTTTCGCTGCGCCTGCGGATATAGCGGGTCCAAATATTACAAATATCAGAAGCTTGTTGCGGCTAATTACGAATGTAAATCAGCCACCGTCGGCGTCGTTGTAAAATGCAGGGTCATCATCGTCCCTAATCCCAGGGCTCCTTCTTCCTTCCCTTTTTCTTTCCTCTCTCCCCTGTATGGCATCACAACGGACGAATTTTTGAATATTTGTCCAAGTGTGCCCTAAGCTAGGGCAGCCATTTAACCTAATCTGACCTATGGTCGATATTTAGCTCTCTTTGGGCGATGTTACGACTACTAAAATGACGATTATTTTTGTGATTTGATCGACATTTCGGACATTATCGACATTTTCCTTAGCATCCAAAATGCCTGAATGGAATCGGCGAAACCAAAATTGCAAGTAATTACCTGCTACAGCATCGGCATCATAAACACCATTCACATTTTCAGCGGCCTGGCGACCTGGCTTGCATTTTCGCCTTTATCAAAGAAAAACTGTAAAATGTATCGAATTTCTTCTTTGTTGACTTCCATTAATAACACCCTGTAACTCACAACTGAATGGAGCAAGTAAAAAAAAGAAAAGAATTTTTTAGTGTGAAATGTCGCCTTGACAACGAGCATTAACTTTAAATTGTTTGATGGATACTTTACGAGATATCGATCACTACAGCCATCTACCGAGAAAATAACGGATTTCTTTTTCCCCAAACTAGTATTTGCCTCCAATCAAAGCCAAAGTAATATACATAACACAGTCAGAAGATAAAAAATTGTTTCGCTCTGGGGGTATATTTTTGAGGATTATCCTCCCTTTAGGGGACTTTGGGGTATTTTTGAGGTTATGTTTAAAACCTAGAATCCAATTTAACTGACCTCGGATTCAAAATCAGCCATCCCAAGAACATCTGAATATTACACAGTCGAACTCCTAAGCCAAAATCAATTTTTTTAATTACATACGAACATAAACAATGCCACAAAATATTACATTTAAAGCACCTTTTAAAAAGAGACTCAAAAATAACGAAATATTCAACGAATTGCCATGTAGTCCATGCTATTGTTGTTGTTGTTGTTAGTGGTAGTTGTTAATATGTTTACTTTGACTAATAGCAATCATACTGTTTGTGATAATCATAAAAAAGCTTGCTGGAAACGTATTTGTGATGGCCCAAGGTGCCAGAGGACTTGTACGCACAGTCAGCAACGTTTTAGAACTCTTGTAAGCTGCGTAAAATTGGAATGCCATGCTTTTATTGTTATTTTTAGTATTCGCACATACTATTTTTAGTGTTGACCAGTATTGTTTTTCGAGTCATATTTTTTATGGCTCCCTGCTCAGTACTTGCGGGAAGGAGCTGAATTTTGCAATTTACATGGCGTTGAGGTCGGCTCCTTTCTCTGTTGCCACTCTCACAGTATCTCTAACCTATCATGCAATACACCTTTTTTATACCAATGCACAATAATCTGGGTAAACTGTAATTTAAGCTGTTTGCGAATACTAAATTTTTAGCAATTTATTTTAAAGTTCAATTTATCTTGCTGTTAAGTACATAAAGGGTTTTCCAATAGCAGGTGTTACAGGTGAATGCATTGCGGTATCGAGAGATGATTAACGATTTTTTATGGCCGGAATGGGATGGTATTGATCTGGACCACGTTTATTTTCAACAAGATGGCGCTACGTGCCAAGCAACGAAACCATTGAACTTTTCCGGGAAAACTTTCCGGACCGTGTCATCTCTCGAAGTGGTGATCACAATTGGCCACCGAGATCTTGTCATGTAACACCTTGCGACTTTTTTCTTTGGGTCCACATGAAAGAGAAGATCCACGCCAACAGCCCAGGGTCGATTCAAGACCTCAAAAATGGAGTTCGCGAGGCTATCGAGGACATAGGGCAGCCACTTTGCAATTCGGTTATGGAAAATTTCATGAAAAGGATATTGTCCTGTAAGCGTGGTCGTGCTGGTCATTTACCTGATGTTTTTTCCACTATTAACGGCATACCTTCCTCTTTATAATAAGATGATAATTTATATTAAAAAATAGCATTTTTCTTTGAATATCAAAATAACACCTCTTACTACAAATCCTTTAAATTTTAGCTCTCTCAGAAACTTACTGAAATATTAAATGCATTTAAAGCTAAATTTCTGTGCCATATAGAACGACTGAGCATTGGTCTTGAAAGGGTTATTTCAAAGCCATTAAAAAACTTAGGTTTTGATAGCAGTACTCGAAAAATTCTACACAACTAAAATTTTTGAACAAAAATATGTATAGAAATATACGACCAAAGTTCGGCTCATTTTTTGGGTGAAACCGAAAGAAATTTTATGGCCGAAGTAGAAACCGAAGCTCGGCCATTCTGTAATGGAGCCTTTAAAATTTAAATTTATATTGGTTGAAAATGAGATTAAATTATTTGAAGTTTTTTATTTGGAACAGTTGGTTTTGGATTACCAGCCAAAAAGGTAGTTTAAAATAATAAATTTGTAGGCCATACTTGCCGCAAAATTACGCTTGCCGTCCTTGTACACGAAATTGGAAACGAACGCAATGAGTGCAGTGAGTAACTCGAATAAAAATTAAGAATAAAATTTCAAAAATATAAAAATTAAATAAATACGAAGCTTGTTAAGCATATCATTTAAACGAGTAGGGCGCAAAATTATCCTCTTTTATATGTAAGTATGCAGTAATTTGGAATTCTTAATCATCTTTTCATTCGACCAGCCATTTCTGCACCTCTCAGAGGGCTTATGAAATGGTAAATATAGAACTTACACTGCGTTCAGTCTATACTTAAGCATTTCACCAAGCTTTTTCCTTTAAGAGAGCTCCTTTCGTGAGCTACAAAATTCAATAAACGAAAAAAACCGAATGACATAACCTGCCAAATTACTGCAAGTCCGGCTCTCAACTCACCATTACTACTACCGCTCCTCTAGCTCCCCTTTTCTCACTCTCCCTAAATGGATTGGGAGATTGTCCATTAAAAATAGATACACTCAGACAGGAACCAGGTACATCCTTCATTTAAAGGTTACTTCTCAAAAGCTAAAAATCAAAAAGTCTTAAATTAGATCTGATGTGCTGCATTACAAAAGAAGGCAGGATTACTTGAAGAGTTTTAAATATGTAGTACTCTTCCCTTATTATATTCCAAATATCATAGATTACCAGGTTTGAACTTCAGCTACAGTGAAAAACAAAATTGAGCGAGTAATTCCGCCACCAGATCCTCGGCAGCAGAACTCTGTCCGCTCGTTTCACACACAACACAATACCACTACGACCAAGCTGAGGAGACGTAGAAGGCAGCTAAAAAAAATTATAATCGATATTTACGGATGTAATGCAGTATCGAAAGTTGTTGTATTGTTGGCAATAAAATAACAACATTCTGCTCCAGCCTAGCAGAGATTAAGGATGCAATAAAGAAGAAGCTGAAGCTCAACAAAGCTGCGGGCGAAGATGGCATACAGCCTGAACTAGTGATTGCCGACCTGCAAATATCAGCGGAAATTCTTCATCTCCACATTACCGCTCTCTGGAGCAATAAAAAGCTGCCTCCGTCCTGGACAAAAGGTATCAACACGAAGCTGCCCAAGAAAGGCTACCTGCGTGACTGCGGCAACTGGCGAGGAGTAACCCTACTTAACACCATCTACAAAATTGTAGCCGCGATCATACAAAGCAGGCTCAAAGATATCGACGCTCCTTAAGAGACGAGCAAGCTGGTTTTCGCCTTCACCGAAACTGTGTTGACTAAGCCAACACACTTCGGATTATAGTAGAACCATCAGTTGAGTGGCGCTCCCCGCTCTACATGCTGTTCGTAGGCCTCAAGAAGGCGTTCGATAATATCAAACGAGGCGCAATATGGCTACACTGAGTAGAAAGGGAGTTCCCGCCAAGATAATCCGCGACATCAAAGCCCTCTACGAGAACTTCGAACTGGCAGTGCTTCACAATGGCGATATCAGCGATGCATTCACTACCAACGCAGGCGTACGGCAAGGCTGTCTCCTGTCGCCCTTTCTCTTCGCCATCGTCCTTGATGACGTCATGAGCCCACTGACCCTGCACAAAAAAGGCATCGTATGGAGTTTCCCCAGACATCTTGAGGATCTGGACTGCGCCGACGATATCTGCCTCCTCTCTCACAAGCTCTCTGACATGCAAGCGAAGGTGCACAGACTAATCGCGCTGGCATACACTGTTTCACTAGAGGTCAACATCGCCAAGACCAAGGCTATGAGAGTTAACCATAATAACGCAAGGCAGATATTGGTTGACGGATGCCGGGTAGAATTTATCCACTGCATCATCACGGCAGATAGTGGAGCAGACGAAGATGTCAACTGCAGGCTAAACAAAGAAAGGCGGCATTCGGGCGAATGCATACAGCATGGAAGAATTCGCAAATCTCCAGGCGCACTAAACTACGAATATTTGGCTCATGCGTGAAGTCAGCATAGTTGTACGGAAGCGTAACGTGGCTGGTCTCTAACACCATCACACAGGGGTTACAATCCTTCATCAACAAATGGCTCCACATAATCTGCAGAATATTCTAGCCAAACACCATCAGCAACGACGGACTGTGGAGATTAAGGAACGAGGAACTCATCCTTAAGCAAATCAAACATAGAAAGTGGCGATAGATAGGTCACACGTTGAGAAAACCAACAGATAGCATCACATGAACGGCATTAGACGAAGCCCGCAAGTGAGCAGAGGTCCCGGTCGACCAAAACACACTTGGAGAAGGTCGATGATGCGCGAACTAGCAGATGTCGAGATCTCATGGGACGGTGCAAAAACAATAGCACAGAACAGTGCCCGATGGAAGAGTCTTGTCGAGGTCCTATGCTTCCGAGAGGAGTGAACAAGGAAGAAGAAATAAAATATGGACGTCGAAACTGAGGTACATTCTGATAGGCCAATTGTGGAATATGTCAAAGAAACCGCGGAAATCGTTCAGTCAAATCGGAATTAGAGCTCATACTCCATTGACCAGGGATTCAAAATTGACCCGAAAACCTGCTTAGAATCACATTCTTATGATTTTGATCGTCGAAAAAAGTGAAAATAGGAGCAAATATTTTTACTTCACTTATTAACTTTAACCATAACATTTCACAAAAAACATACGCCGGGTATTTTAAGTTCGATTACGTTCAAACTTAGACACTTCTTTACCTGTTTGCTATTCCTTAAGTTTTTTTTTTTCGAATGGTGTCGTGTTGTCGGTCGCGTGCTGTGAACCATGCAATCGATTTGCAAGTGATTAATAAATTTATTATGCCGAAAACATTTATTATCTTCGAGGAAAAATGTGCATGCGTTCGTGCGTATATATCCATGCAATGCCACTCATATATTTAGATGGATATGCAGTTGTTGTTGATTTTTTGTCTAATTTTAGCTGCACAAGCCATGCTCGTTGACACAAGTGCGGCATCTTAGTAAAAAGTTGTTCATTGCTGCTTTGAGAGTTGTGACAGGAATAGCCGCAATTGTTGCCCGAATGGATTGTTTTAGTTCATCCAAATTTGTTGGCTTTGTTTTATAAACTTCTTGTTTACATAAACTCCACAAGAAAAAGTCAGGTGCAGTAAGGTCAGGCGACCTGGGGGCCAACGAAATTCGGAGTTTCTTGAAATCAGTTTATTGGGAAATTTTCGTCGCAACTCTGTCATAACAGTCTGGGCAATGTGAGACGTTGCCCCATCTTGTTGAAACCACACAGAGTTGAAAGGAATTCTCTTTCGGCGTAGTTCTGGATAGAAAAATTCTTTCAGCATTTTCAAATAACGGTCTCCAGTAACCGTAACGGTGTGACCATTTTCTTCAAAAAAATAAGGCCCGACAATACAGCGTGAAGAAACCGCACACCACACTGTCACGCGAAGAGGATGCAATTCCGTCTCGTGGAGTATCTGTGGGTTAGAAGTACTCCATATTCGACAATTTTGTTTGTTCACATTGCCGTTTAAATCGAAATGGGCCTCATCAGACATGAAAAGGCAGTATAACAGGTCCAAAGAACAGTTTTTTTCTGCATCTCTGGTGCTTTAAGGACTACCCCCTACAAAGCGCTGGAAGTACTAATCCTTTTGCCTGCACTAAATCTCGTAGGGAAACACGTGGCCGCTGCCTCGGCGCTTAGACTCAAAAATATGGCCCTAAGGAAAAATCGGTGTTTTGGCCACACATGTATTTGGCACACTCTGAACAGTCACAAACAAGAAATAGACTACTCTATTCCTAGACTCACCATCGACAAGCTCTTCAAGACGAATATACCGTCAGGAAGGGAGTGGCAGACACCAAGGCCATGGAGAAGGGGGAAATTAAATTTTTATACAGATGGTTCCAAGCTAGACGATAAGGTTGGTAATGGGGAATTTTAGATGGAATTAGGACTGGAACTATTCGTTCAACTACCAGACTACTGAAGCGTCCAGCAGGCAGAGGTTCTAACTATAAAGCAAGTGGCTACATATCTTAATACGCATGCCGTAACAAAAACGACTATAAATATATTCCCGCATAGCCATTAAATCAATGGATGCGGCTATACTAAGATCAAAGGTTGCACAGAAATGCCGGGCAGACCTAAATTATATTAGCGTCGTATTCAAGGTCAGCCTTATTTGGATTCCGGGGCACAGGGATATTGAGGGAAACTGTAAAGCCGATGAGCTAGATAGGAAAGGTAATGCTCTACAACTGTTCAGTGACAAAAGTATCATTGGGATACCTATGGCCATGAGTAAAGTAATAATAAAACACAAAATTATTCAAGAGACAAATAGGTCATGGAGATACAAGCATAACAGCCAAGCCACTATGGCCGCAAATAAACAAGAAAAGGACAAAGGAATTGCTTAGTCTCTCAAGAAATGACATCTCGAAGGTCGTGGCTTGTGCCATTGGCTATTTTGCAGGCATTCCTTGAGACTAGGAGTATTCTCCCATGAATATTGTAGAAGTTGCAGATATGAGAAAGAGAAAGAAACAGTTGAGCACTTCCTTTGCAATTGTCTAGCCTTAGCTAAAATCAGAGCAGGTTGTCTAGGTAAGCACTTTTTCAATTCTCTTACAGAACTGTCTGGCGTGGGGATTATACCAATCCTGCGCTACATGAGAGCCTCAAAATGGTTTCACGAATATAAATAAACAAAGCTCCCGTGACGCACAGTAGTATCGCAGCGGACCTGTAAGGTGTAAGTGAAGTGAGACCACCGTAGCCCAACAAACCTATTTTACTATTTTTTACATATATATTTTTTTCTATATTTACATATAAATGAGCTTCTAACGAGGATCGAAAAATCACGTTCGCGCGATGTCTAGAACTAGACTATACTTTTATAAAGCTTCCACATACATGCGTCTATTCAATTAATCAAAGCATAGAATTTGTTCGAGCCTTAGGAATCTAAGAGTTTACTTCTAAGCTAAACGTTCTCGCTTTAGCCCCTCGGTCATACGGCGGGAAAAAAGTGCATGTAGCGTAGTACATATAACAGAAGTGAAACTTTCAAGGCAGACAAAGAAAGAGGGAGAGACCCGTGAAAGAATGAAAGAGAGATAGAGAGAGGGAAAGAATATATATCTAAATAAATTTACAACATTTGGAGAGAATACAAATAGACAAAATTTACAAAAAACGGAGAAGGGTCGGCCGGTGTAGGTAAGCGACGCCGGAATGTATAGCACTTTATAGTATGCACAGGCACTAGCCAGGAAACGGAAATAAGCGCCAAAAAGTAAGTACAAAAAAACGCCAAAAAAATTGGGACATAAAAACGTCCCAAACAGTAGGCACCAAGGAAATATAACGCCATAAAGTGCGCACCAAAAATATATTTCCTACAAGTCTGCGCCAACAAACAAGCGCCAAAAAGTAGGCAGTATTATTTCTCACTAGAAAATAGCAACCGCAAGGAAAAACTCAGGAAAAATAGCCTAAAGTGTATCTAAGATATATATAAGGTGTAGATCTCTCTCTCTCCGTTTCCTCACTAGAAAATAGCAACCGCAAGGAAAAACTCAGGAAAAATAGCCTAAAGTGTATCTAAGATATATATAAGGTATATCTCTCTCTATCTCCGTTTCCTCTACGTTGAATCTTCTTTCTCTCTCGGGGAAGGAAAATTCCCAAACCGTTGCATGGTCTTGAAATTTTACTCCCATTCTCGCTCGTCCATCGACGACTTCTTCTTTTCACTTCAAAAAAAAAAATTAATATTAAATCAAAAAGTTGAAATAGAACTCAAGTATAACTTATTCGATCAATCCATCAAATTTACCTACAACTGGATCATTTCTCATATGCAGAATAATCAATTCTCCTATTGAACTCTGAACTTCAAGCAAAATATAATTATCCACTCCTATTGATAGATTTCGGTTAAAAGTTATGCAACACAGGTAAATTTGTGTGAATTTTTCTGCATTACCTACTATTTCTTATATACTCGGAAAAGCTCGCAGCTTGCCCGGCCCACTGCGTTGACCCTGACCTAACCTGAAGCGGTGCAGCACTGCGCGGTCCAGCAAGTAACTGACTCAATAAAAATCCGGTTCCGCTTCCTCATTTGAGGTGCCACACTGCAAATACTACTTGTTTCGTAACCGAGAATTGGGAACTGAATTCAATTGTTCCAAGCACACATACATACGTACATCTGCATGTGTGTATGTGTGCAATTGTTGCCAAGCATTAAAATCCCATTATAAATCAATTTTCGCTGTTGCACCTAAGATGCTTAGACGTTACAGTTTTATGGTTATTTATAAACCACACAATACGAACACAACAAATAAACAAAGAGAATAAAAGCAAAGTATATGTGGCAACACAACTTCTTGCACCTATGCAGCTGCTGCTGTGTTTGCGTCTGTGTGAATTTATTGAACTTGACTGTGACTGTGACTGTTGATGCATGAGACGTCAGCGCAAAACTGATCACATTACATTCTGCCATGTTGCACGCAACACATCGACCAACGACGTAGCCGACAACACAAACAACAACAGCAATAGATCGCATAATCACATTGCATTATCATCATCACGATCGCCGACAAATAAACGTCTATAAGCATACATGAATGTTCATATGTATGCGTGTATGTGTGTATGAATGTGCGTATGTGTGATAGCGCAGCATCATCGACATCAGCAGCACCGGCAAGCAATTCATAAGATACTGGGCCTTTAGTAAATATAATCACAGCGTAAAAAGGCTTTTCGTACTACCTGACAACAACAAGAAGCACAGTAACAGCAACAAATGCCGTCAAAGTCATTCAACTAAGCACAAGGCGGTCACACGCACGGCTAGCAAATTCTTACACCAGCTGGAGTTGAACAGCTGAGATTGCCGGGTCGGCTGAAACGACAATAACAAAGAGAGCAAATGAGCTTTGAAAGGGTGCGAAAAAAGTGTTCAATATTTTTAATTTTCTTCTATCTCTTTATCAACTAAAATAGCGTAGCACTCCGATTAAAGGGTGCTGCTTTAAGACGCGTGAAATCACAAAGAGGAACAGGAGCTTTTTTAGCCGCAAATAGTTAAAAAAAATAATATTAACCTACTAAAGGAGCACATTTTATAGGCTAACAGGCAGTGAATTGGTTTTTTTTATTGCTACCTTTGCTATTATAACTGCCTTGAGACATTTAGTAATTATTATTAAGGTATATTTATATGGAAAGCTGCCTCCGTCCTGGACAAAAGGTATCAACGGGAAGGTGCCCAAGAAAGGCGATCTGCGTGACTGCGGCAATTGGCGACTACTTAACACCATCTACAAAATTGTAGCCGCGATCATACAGAGCAGACTCAAAGATATCGAACGCTCCTTAAGAGACGAGCAAGCTGGTTTTCGCCTTCACCGAAGCTGTATTGACCAAGCCAACACACTTCGGATTATAGTAGAACCATCAGTTGAGTGGCGCTCCCCGCTCTACATGCTGTTCGTAGGCCTCAAGAAGGCGTTCGATAATATCAAACGAGGCGCAATATGGCTACACTGAGTAGAAAGGGAGTTCCCGCCAAGATAATCCGCGACATCAAAGCCCTCTACGAGAACTTCGAACTGGCAGTGCTTCACAAAGGCGATATCAGTGATCCATTCTCTACCAACGCAGGCGTAAAGCAAAGTTGTCCCCTGTCGCCCTTTCTCTTCGCCATCGTGCTTGATGACGACATGAGCCAACTGGCCCTGCACAAAAAAAGGCATCGTATGGAGTTTCATTAGATATCTTGAGGACCTGGACTTCGCCGATAACATCTGCCTCCTCTCTCACAAACTCTCTGACATGCAAGCGAAGGCGGTCAGACTAGTCGCGCTGGCACGTACTGTCGGACTATCAAGACCAAGGCTATGAGTGTTAGCCACAATAACGCAAGGCAGATATTGGTTGTCGGATGCCCGGTGGAATTCGTTAAAAGCTTCTGCTACCATCATCATCATCTGCATCATCATTGCAGATAGTGGAGCAGATGACGATGTCAACTGCAGGTTAAACAAAAGAAGGATGGCATTCAGGCGACAGTATTGTTGTACCGAAACGAAACATGGCTGGTCTTTAACATCATCACACAAAGGTTACAGTCCTTCATCAATAAATGCCTGCACATCATCTGCAGAATATTCTAGCCAAACACCATCAGCTACGACGCACTGTGGAGATTAACGAACGAGGAGCTCATTCTTAGGCAAATCAAACGCGATGCATATGCCACACATTGAGAAAACCATAGGTCACGGTCGACCAAAACACACTTGGAGAAGGTCGATGTTGCGCGAACTAGCAGATGCCGACATCTCATGGGACGGTGCAAAAACAACAGCACAGAACCGTGCACGATGGAAGAGTCTTGTCGAGGCCACATGCTTCCGAAAGGAGTGAAAAGGGGGAAAAATATTTATATGAAAAACTGATACAAATTTAGGACTTTCGACAATTTTGGTTTAAGAAATTCGCAAAAATGTAAAAACTAAGGGATGCCTGCAGGCTCCCGGCGGTTATAACTGGCTTTTGGTCTATCGGGGAACAGCCACAATGAGTATACCTCACAACACAAACCGTCATAGTTGTAAACAACCGGAGAAAAAGGAACCGATTTTCCATTACCTCTGCGAGTGCCCTGCCTTATGGAAGGAGTGAATGTCAACCGTGGGCAAACCACTGATCGAGAGTCTCGAACAACTGTCTGACTTAGACGTCAAAAACCTAATAAGGTTCCTAAACTGCACAGGCTGGAGATAGTCATGGTGTAAATAACCGTTAATAGCGACCAACCAACCAACCTTGAAGGAATAAGGAAAAAATTACCCGTTACAAAAATTATCCAGTCATGGGCTCTACCAAGTCAAGTCTTAGTATTATATCTAACAGTATGTTTTTTAAAGGGAAATCTGAATTGAAAAGAGTAAGATTTTACAGGGTCCGGCACATGAAGTGTAACCAATTAAAAAGGCCATAAATTTAGTTTCGAAAACTACTTTTATTCTATACAAAGTAAAAAATGTGTGAAAATAATACAAAATTAAGAATCAATTTACTTTGGCTCGATATGACCACCTTTTGCCTAAATTATAGCCTTGAGCCGGTCCAGAAACGAATCGCAAGCTGTCCGAATGTGACTTGCAGGTATTTTGGCCCACTCGCGGAAAATGGCTTTTTTCAGTGCCTCGAGACCGGTGAATCTTTTAGTCCGGACCTTGCACTCCAAAATGGCCCAAAGAAAATAGTCCATCGGATTCGCGTCTGGTGAATTTGAGAGCCATTGTGTGGACGTTATGAAGTTCGGAACGTTGTTTTGTAGCCATTCTTGGTTCACTTGAGCTTTGTGAGACGATGTCAAGTCCTGTTGAATCGTCCATAGTCTGCCACCAAACAGTTTGTCTGCCCACGACTTCAAAGCAATATTCAAAATACTTTCCCTATAATATTTCGCATTTTCCTTGACGCCTTCCTCGATGAAAACGATTGGAGGCCGCCCGTCTACGGCCGCCCAAACTATTAGCAGGACTTCCAGCACTATTTCGAATATTGCGAATGCAGCATTGCAGGGTTAGAAGAGGGGTATATATTGGAAGAGTTAATAAATAAATACGTATGAAATCAAAATAAAATATTTTACAGCATCAGCCTCGTTCTTCAGTAGCCACACCTCGTGCGCATCTAAATCTTACTCTGTACTACATATTTTTTGGACGACCCAGCAACGCACACCTAAACACGCAATTATGCTGTGCAATATGATGCAACATACCACGCCTATTCCTTGCTATTTGCCGGCTACTTGCTACATGTTGCATGTTGGCACGTCAGCAGTAACTAATTAAAACGGTTTCAAGGTAGACCAAGCGTCCAAGCAAATGCAATCAACAGGCTACAGGTATGTATAACTGAGAAATCAGCAAAATACAGAAACAAATATGTTAAATGCACGCAATATAACAACAACAACAACAACAACAACAAGCGGGCGTTAGAAGAACTATTTGCACTAAAACACGTTCAACAGCATCAAATGGTGGCAATGCGGCAACAAAAAGGACACAACAAGGCCACTGACTGTTAAAAGGGTTGCAACTACTTGTGAATGTGCGACATGCCACGATCATGTTGCCGATACTTTTTATGGCATATTCACACACATTTGTTGAAAACTTAAAATTGCATAAAATTACAACAATACCATTGCCGGTTTGTACTCACACACACACAAATAAAATAAACTCTTGCCACATAGTCTCCAAATGCCAAATGTAATTGTCATTGACCATAACTGCCGCAATACGAGTATGACGTCTATGTCAGTTGGTGTTGCATTGTCTACAATGTGCAACATGTAGTGCCGCGCTGCCTTTATTGCTTAGAAAATGACTTCAGCAGCAATTATTGATCGCCTCCACCGCAATAATTTGGTTGTTTGCCGGTAATGACACAGCAATGCGTTTAAGCTGCACACGTCCGCGCAACAATTGCTGGCACAGGCTTCAACAGAAACAAGAGCAAGAGGCAGATTGGTAGGTAGGTAGGTAGGTTGGTTGGTTGTTAGAAAAAATTGCGAATTCAACTGCAATAGTCGATGGGTAATTTTATATCCTTATTAAGAAACTATCAGCTCGGAATGTCTGCGATGCCGCTGATGGCAACAAAAAACGAAGCCAAACAACAAGTTTTTTTTTAATATTGAAATTACTTGCAACGCAGCTAAATTGAAATCAGTTCAGGAGAACAAATTAGGGACGGCGTGAGTACGTCGCGTGCGATGTGGGAGTTATGGAGTTATGGTCTGGTGGCGACGGAGTATGGTTAAGTCCACACTCCGAGAACAATAGGGGCTGCAAAGAAGTGTATGTTTATGCATTACGGGTACCATGAGTGCAACCTCCGGCGATGCTCTAAATACTACAGGGTTGCCCATATTCGACGGACCCATCTGGCAACCCTGTATCTTTTGACAAAGACGTCAGATCGCTTAATGACATACCGCGTTGGAAGCGTCAGTCCAAGCAGACTTTTACCATGGAACAGTACACGCCACGCGAGCGCTCCCAAATTGTTGAAATTTACATTCAACAAAAGAAGTCAATAGTGAAAACTCAACGTGCGTATAAAAAATTAAATAATGTGAAAAGTGCGCCTTCTAAGAACACCATTAAACGTTTGTACAAAAGGTTTTCGACTGGTGATGCTTTTTCTAATCCAAAGAGACCAAATCAAAATCGACCAAGGCGATCGGATGAGAATATTGCTCTTGTACGAGCCAGTGTTGAGACGTCGCCAAGGACATCCCAAAATCGTCGTTCTCAGCAGTTGGGCAATGCTCGGACCACTTTACAACGAAATATTCGCATTGATTTCCATTTATTCCCGTATAAGATTCAATTGACGCAAAGATTGTTGCCTGCGGACAAGCCTCGTCGATTGGAATGGGCCCAAAGAGTCATCGAAATGGCTGAAGATGACGAGCAATTTTGGGACAAAATCATAATGTCCGATGAGGCTCATTTCTTATTGAATGGGACGGTAAACAAGCAAAATTGCCGTATTTACGCCACTGAAAATCCTCCCGAAATTCAAGAGGTACCTCTTTACGACGAAAAAGTCACTGTTTGGTGCGGCGTTAGTGCGAAAACGATTATTTGGAAAATGCTGCAAAACGGGCACAATACGCCGTACAGGCTCAAGGCGGCCATTTGAGAGATATCATATTCGAAAAGTGATGTCAAAAAATTTTGAAGCCCGCAGCTTAATTTAAGCTTTGCAACTCGCGTTCTTTAGCTTGCTTGTGGCGGAAGTTGCGATAATTTTGATTTCGATTTTCGTTTTTATAGTGCTTTCTACTTTTATAATCACTTTTTTAAGGGACCAACAGTGGAAAAAAATATTGATTATTCTCTTTAAAAATCTACAAAATACCTAAATAAACAAACGAAACCTTCCTATTAAAACCCCCAATGGAATATTGGCCAAAAGCGGCACTGCAAAGTCGAAAGTTTTTACTGATTATTTCGAAATATAATAAATTTAAGCTTTATGAAGCAAATCGTGCACTACTGCTCACTAGCATACATCAAGTTGAAAATCAGTTACCTTTGGCTTCGCTGTCAGAGATATAGTAAACATGAAATAAGTCTCCTGAAATCCAAAAACACACCCGTCTCCGATCTCAATACCGCAGAAATCTTAAAAAACCGTCCACAAAACACTTTAATTAAGCTAACATGGCTTATAAACAGCACGCGTTTAGTTAAAATATGTGCCAGCTTACTGGAAAGTTTCAGAAGTAATAATGACAGCAAAATCTAGCAGAAGTCCTCACGAAGTATTACCATACCGTCCGATCTCCTTGCTACCTATAATGTCCAAGTTACTAGGAAAAATAATTCTGCAGTGCTTGCAGCCTTTTATTGCAAACAAACGGCTTATTCCTACTCATATATTTGAATATCGATCAAAGCACCGATCAGCGTTAAGCCGATAAATGCCGGAGTTCCAAAAGAAAATAGCATAACGGCTACCTTCGCTGCCGATACATGCATTTCAGCAGTCGGTGATGATAAGACTCAGTCCACTCGTAAACTCCAGAAGGGCGTTAACAAAATTATTGAATGAAGTGGCGTTTAAACTTAAAAACACTAAACCAATCCATGTAGATTTTATCAACAAAAAAATCCAATATCGTCTTTTATACATTTGAGGAATGTACGAACTCCCCACTGCAATACTGGGTAGTGTAGTAGTAAGAAGCGTACAATGAGCAATCTGTCGCGTCCAACAGAGGCACTTAATGTCATGCTATGCCTGTTACCGTATACACGCATGATTTCTGTCGTAGCTGCACAAATGAGGAGGAATTGGAAACAATTCCACACCTTTTTTGCACATGCCCGGCTCTAGCAAGAAGCAGAAACCGATTTTTAAAATCCTACTTCTTAACGAATATAGATAATCTATACACTTTAGGTATCAACAACCTTTTACGCTTTGTCAAAAGCTCAGGATGGTTCAATATGGAAAGGGAAATGTAGCCCAGCCCCCGCGGCTCACAACGGACCCATTCCGTGGTCTAAGTGGCATCGTTGTCTCTATGTGCGATGCGGCTGCCAAACCTACCTACCTATGCCTGTTACCAATGGACTTACAACTACGACTAATAGCAACGAGGCTAGGATGTTTGGTCATAGTGTTATTTTAGACAGCCAAAGGCTTACTAACAACTCATCCGATTTAACTACCGCTACTCTAGACTTTAGATAAGCGATTAAGGTTAAGTTCCCCACGCGAAAGAAATGGGATTTGAATTCAGTATAACTGCACTTTACACTGCCGGTATTGGAATAGGGTCTTTCAAGCACAAGTTCTCGGAATAAGGGAAGATTGACCATCTACAACATCTATCGGAAGTATACATTTTTTCAGATAGTCAAGCAGCCATTTTAGCTTTAAAGTCACCTATAACCAATTCAAAGTCGTCAGACAATACAAGGAAGAACTTAATGTTTAACAGGCCATAGGAACATAGAAGGAAATGAGAAAGACTCTCTTGGCAAGACTACCCTTTAAGATCCTACAACAAAAAGGGCTTGCGTGGCCCAATTTCAAGAAATCCAGAACTGACGAGTTGTTGAAAATGCTACGAGCAGACATATTTAGAATTACGTCAACAATAAGCGGCCACTGGCCTTTGAGAGGCCATGCCAGGAAGATGGGATGGCCATACAACGATATATGTAGAAGCTGCAATCAAGAAGTATCTAAGGAAACAGTCTTTCGATATCCGTGTGCGTGACCAAGTATGGGTGCTCTATGATATGGAATTCTGGAGGAATTCTCGATGATCAACTTGAAAGAAATTACAGTAGTAAAATCAAGATGGGTCGACTAATAAAAAGCACTGGTTCGTCAAATGGTGTATCCAAATGACATATTTCGTGCTAATTGGGTCTGGGCTCTGTCACTCAGACAACATCTCCACAACCACGTACGTATATAAAACCTTTTTGATTTGCATCTGCTGTGCAATGTCTGGTTCATGTCTTGATGCGAGTCTACAAATGCAGCAACCTACACTTTAATGCCGACGGGGTTCTAAGACTGAATATGCCCCCCAGAACTAAAGTCATTGGATTCGCGGATGACATCGCGGTGGTAATGGTAGCAAAACATATCCACGAAATTGAGAGGATCGCAAGCGAATCAGTAAGCAGGATCAAGACTTGGCTAAGGTCTATGAAGCTGGAATTAGCTGAGCATAAGACCGATGTAGTTCTAATAAGCAGCAGGAAGATAGTAGAAAATATAAGTGTAAATGTTGGGTCTGTAACCATTACTTCAAAACCTGCTATAAAATACCTAGGAGTGATGGTCGACAGCCGTTTAAACTTCAAAACACACCTGGAGTACGCTGTAAAGAAGGCATCGAGTGTGCAGGTCTGCCTGTCGCGAATCATGCCAAACAATGGCGGACCTAGCCACAGCAAAAGAATGCTATATAGCAGGGTAGTCAGCTCGGTTCTTTTGTATGCCGCACCGATCTGGGCTGATGCACTGAACTTAAATAGCTTCACAAAAAAACTGACAGCCGTCTTTCGGCTAAGCGCTTTGCGAACTATCTGCGGCTTCCGTACAATTTCGGATGATGCTTCCTTCGTTATAGCAGGGCTAGTCCCCGTGGACATCTTGGCGAAAGAAATGCAGAGAGTGTACATAAGGCTATCTGAACACGACAGTAGAGCAAGTCGTAAAACTATTGCAGAGGAAGAAAGACGTCGTTCGATCGCCCACTGGCAAGACCGGTGGAACAGATCACCGAAAGGTAGATGGACGCATGGGTTAATACCCATCCTTACGACGTGGTTAGAAAGGAAGCATGGGGAAACAAACTTCCACCTAACCCAATTTCTTTCAGGGCACGGAGTATTTCGAAAATACCTCCATAGATTCGGCCATGACAGTTCCCCAAACTGCCCAATCTGCACGGATAGGGAAGAAGACGCTGATCACGTCTTGTTCCAATGCCCACGCTATGCTCCCGAAACTTGTGGTATTTTAAACGGAGAAAATATTATAGATTTTATGCTAAAATCGAGCGATAACTGGAAGCGAATCTGCGCGCATGCAAAATATATCCACAATGATCTAAGACGCGCGGAGGTTCGTAGACGAAGTAACTAGCAGCCTATGAGCTAACCAGCCCCGTGAGGTAATTCCTTCCTGGACAGTTCCGCGGGGAGAGTGGTAGAGTGGAGAGGTGTTTAGTACGTAGGTGTAGCTGTGAGGCTACAAGTCGTGCATACTGCTATGCCGGTATAGCAGTACTCATGAGAGTTTCCTCTTCATGGGCGTCATCCCGAAAAAAAAAAAAAAAACACTTTAATGCCGTCTCCGCAAAGCAGATAGTTTTTTTAAGAACTTTTATCAGGATCAAAATGCATCATTCAAAGTTTAGCCATAGCCTTGTCAAGCAAACGGTATTTGAACATCGATTACAAAATGTGTCATGTTTTCACAACCTACTCGCATAGTGCCCCACACCGCATACCGCATGAAGCACGGCTGATATTATTGCTCGTACAGCCACAGTTCGCACAATAACCGCCAACAAGTGCAAAGGCAATTAGTTTCGCTTTATTTGTATGGACTACTCAGCATTCCTCTTTAGCCCCAGCGCAACACCAGCCTCCCCCCGCCTTTTGCCGAATACTGCACGTTTCTTTAGCTGCATACATACATACATAATTGTATACGAATACGGCTGTCACATTTTCTCTCTGAACTGACATTAATCCATTTCAATTACATACATTTCATCATAGTCTCACTTTTTTGTTACTATTCCATTCTATGGTCGGTCTTTGATTATTTCTGCTGCTACTGATCGTCTGCTATCTGCTTGTTTTGTTGTTTTGCTACTCATTTGCACTGCTGTCTGGCCGCTGCCACTGCCGCTGCAGTGATTCGCTCGATTTTCCTGTATTTGGCATTAAATTCTAATTAAACTTCCTGTCATTGCCGCGAATGTTTTATTGGTGTTGTCAAGTTCATGTTTGCCTTTTTTCGCCACACAAACTCGACGCAACTCAGCCACTTTTCAAATACACTTTTCTTCGCTGCTACTACTGCTGCTACTGTCTTGGCAACAATTGCTGCGTCGACTTGTGTCTATACATACATAAACATTTTAACTCCTTTTTAATGCAGCAATACTCGTCTTTTAATATTAAATTTGTCGATCGCTTAATTGGTGTTGGCCAGGCACGTTTACACATTTTTACAACCACTGGAACATATGTATTTGTATGAGTTATTATACACATACATATGCATTTATTCATATGACCGCCTGGCTGCCTCCGGTGCTAGTGACCACTTCTCTTGCAAACTATTCAATCGCTCAACTTATGCGTAGACGTCTGCGATCAGAGGAATGTGGTTTTTAACAACATTTTTTCTTCAAACTTTTATTCGAGCAAATTCGAGTGTGCGCGTAATTAACAAAGAGAGTCGTTCAATAAGTCCTGAAACTTGCTACTCATTGATGTATACACTTGTGCATTCAAAACAGTCAGTAATAAAAGAAGAGTTCAAGTGAACTTGAAAGGAGTAATTCCACAACACAATTTTATTACAAAAACCGACGATCTGTGAAAAATGTTCATCGCGCGATCAGGTAAACTTATGGGATTCAGCGATAAGGTTCATTTTGGCTAATGGCTACGTCAATAAGCAAATTGGGTTGAAGAGCAACCCGAGGCTTGCGCCAATGTAACAGTGAATGGCAAATGCTATCGTGCCATGATAGATGACTTTTTGATGCCGGAAATTGAAGCCCGGGATCTCAACAACATTTGGTTTCAACAAGACCCTAACCAGGCGCTACTTGCCACACAGCCCGTAAAACAATGGATTTACTGCATCGTCGTTTCGGTGAGCAATTTATCTCTCGTTTCGGACCTGTGGATTTTCCAATAAGATCGTGTGTATCACACCTTTAGACTTTCATTTTTAGGGGTATGTAAAGTCTAAATACTTTGTTCGTAAACCAGCTTCGATTGAAGCTAATAAAAAATAACTAAAGTTATTCACGATATACTGACTGAAGACCTCCAGCGAGTCAATCAAAATTTGTGTTTACGGATGGCCGAATTACGGCGCAGTTGCGGGCACCATTTGAACGGGATTATCCCTGTAAAAAATATCATTAATGGCTCTACACAAAAAAAAATAAAGATTGCCCAATCAATTTGCAATTTCGTTGTTTTATTTCAATTTAAAATCCAATAGCTCTAAATACATTTAGTAGCTGATTTCGATTCAACGTTTCTCTGCTCGCTAGACTATTCAGCTGTTCGCCAAGCGATGTTCAATGAACACTTTTATTAGCCGCTTAACTCACAAGCGACATGCTTACTTCCAAGTAAAAGTAGGGATGGTGATGATGGGGGTGGATTCGTTGTCTGAGCGCCACAGCCCAGACCCCATTAGCACAAAAGATGACATTTTGGTGCATTACTTGTAGAACCACTGCTTTTTATTGGTCGAACCATCTTGATTTGGCTATGAATCTGCCTATGTGGTCTACTTTCTTTTCTGCAATTTCTTTCAAGTTGACCATTGAGAATTCCCCCAACATTCTAGGCCGGGGACAGCCTATTTCTATCGCTTCGGACTCGTTATAGGATGACCCCTGTCTTGCCAGTTCATCAACTTTCTCATTTCCTTCTATGTTCCTATGGCCAGGCACCCAGATCAGATAAGAAGAGTAGGGATATTTTACTAGTTTCTCACCAAATCTTTCTCCAATTGTAAATTTGCTTTTCGTTGATCACAACAAATTGCGTAAAAATGTTTTTCCTTTGCAAACTGATAAAACAAAAATAATCCAGTGCTGTCAACGTTGGGTTCAAGGAATTTTTTTTTTTGTTTTATTCACCATTCGATGGGTGGTTGGTTAACCGAATGCAGCTGGTATTTAGTTCACGGCGTTAAAGGGATATAGCACTGGGACTTATTGACACTTTTTTTATTTCCTATTTAATTTTAATATTTTTTTTTTTTATAAAAAAAACAGTTCGGTTTCCTACAAACACTTTAAAAAACCAAACTTCATACTTCGGGGGAACTAAAAAAATTGACAAAATTTCACATTTTTTAATCAGGAATTTTAAGATAAATTTTGGTTTTATAACCCATCGAATTTTGGTGCTATAAAGTGCAAGTTTAAAGGGGCTCAACGCTCCTCCGATAAGACTGGGAGGGTTACCTTCCTAAAAATATCTAAATGGTTTGGCCAAACTTATTAGGGGATGCAAATCAAATGCATCATAAGAGGCTTTAGAGTCACCCAGTGTCTTATCTTAGACAAGCTAACCTAACCTAACCTATGCACCTCCAATCAGTCATTGTTCAGACGTTATCTATGGTTCAGAGGGCAACGAAATAATTTCTGCAGTAGATGTGCTGATTTTTTTTTTACATTACCAACACAATCTCAGTTTTTGGCGCCCTCTGTTGTAAATAAACCGTATCACATCTCCTGTTACGTCAGAAAATTAGCTGATTCCTTCAAAATCGCAGAAAGCCGGTTAGGGTTGTAGTATTGACCTCACCTTCTGAATTCTCTCCAGCATTGACAGCACTGACTGTTTGGAGGGAAGCTCTTCGGAAGGGCTATACTATTTCTACACTGGAAGGGTGCAAAGGACTGCTTGTATCATCACTAGATCATGTAGAACTTGTCCCAGTGATGGCCTTAATGTAGTTTTTCACTTACTTCCCATTGACTTTTATGTTATTTCCACCGCTGCTCAAAGTGGAATAAGGTTAAAGGAGATTGTTCTCTGCAGGCTATATCTCCGGAGAGATGGTAGCATTTTTGGGTAGTAAATACCGCGTTTCTCTGAACTTCGTACAGATCTCCCCCTAAACTGGAGTTTGAGGGTCGTGCCAAGGCAATCTTTCCAAATAGGCAGGATTGGTACGAGGGGGAAATCAGTACCGAAACTGGCACCTCAGTATTCACTGACGGTTTAAAGATGGAGTCAGAAGTCGGAGTCGGAGTAGGAGTTTTCTCGAAATCAGTAAATTTATCTATTTCCTTACAACTGCCGAATTCTGCTAGTTTTTTTCGGGCAGAAGCCTTTGCGATCCTGCAGACATGCAGAATTTTAGGGAACGTGGAAGAGAGGGAGATATTAACATTTTCTTCGATAATCAAGTTGCTCTGAAGGCACTGACATCGGCATAGTGCAAATCCAAACTGGTCAACTTCTGTAACGAGGAGATCAAATCTCTTGGGTGTGCAGGAAACATTTCTCTGATCCGGGTTCCAAGGCATAGGAGCATAGGGGCAAATGAAATTTCTGATGAGCTAGGAAGGGGACTGAATTGGTTTTAGTGGTTTCCTACCCGATCATCGGCGATCTCCTGACTGTTGTTAAAATGGAATTGCACAACTTATTTCTAAGAAAAGCACAGAACAGATGGAGCTCCATTTCTCCAGAGGAAAGTTGTGGGGACTCTACACAATTCAATTTCCAAACTCGCACACACGCGAAAAAGCTCTGTGTAGCAATTAATCCACTTTTAATTATGAGATTAGAACTCTCTGGCGTATGCGATGAAAATGTACCAAAAACCTTGAGAATTTTAACGGTTACAACAACCCATTACTTAACGAATTGCTACTACCATTTTTCGCATTTTATTAGGACTTATTTAATGGCCCTCATTTCAAACAACAACAAATATACATACATGTGCAAGCATACATATGTAGACTTATGGTTGTGTGTGTGTTATTGGGTAGCATTAAGATGCAATTGGTGGTGAGCAGTTGATCCCAAGTCTTCTTATGCATCCAAGAAAATATTTTTTTCTTCACTCATTTGCCTCATTAGTCAATGTTGGCTGCAGCATTCCATTCACAAACAACTATATTAGTTCTTCACGTCGCTTTACGAGGAATATTAAATAGCTGAAGTATTTACATAAATTGTATGTAAATAAGTATGTGTGTGTGTATGAATAAAATAATAATCGATTTAGACAATTTTGCTTCGTATTTGCATTATTTAAAAGAAATTTAGTGCAAAATTTATAGAAATTGTAGGTTAATTAAAAAAATATGGCTACCGAATGCGCTTCTCGGGGAGCTTGAGAATTTTGTGCAGTAGCCCAATCTTGTACGCTTAACCCAATGACAGCCAATAGCAAGTTTAAATTCATATTTGAATCGCCTCTGGGTAATTGTTATGATGGAGTCAAATTGTTGCCCGTAGCGCAGTCCTATTTATAATCAAATTTCGTTTATGTCCTCCCCTTCAATTTGGGGAAACGAAAAATCAGTTAACTTGGCGCTGTAAAGTCGCATTTGGTTGTACGAGTAACTGTGCACAGTGGTAAGTTAGTGGCAAGAAATTAGTTTTTCACCCATTTCAATAATTTTCATTTTTCATTTCAATAATCAAATGATGCAGTTTCCAACAAAAATGTCTGACTATATTAAATAAAAATCACAATCTCCTTACCTATATGGTAATATTCTGTTTTAGAAAAATTTCACTGATGTTACTAACAGATTGGACTACGAAATTAGATGACATTTTTGTGCATGTAATCGACTTCAGGGAAAACCCACCGTCAGTCTCTTCAACACCAACATAGCATCAAGAAGAGAGTGGCAAACTGCGAAAAGAGGATGGCAAACGGATGGCTCCAAGCTAGAAGTAAAGTAGGCTATGGAGTTTATTTCAAAAGAGTTGGGACTAGAATTATCTGCCCGACTTCTGGATTACTGCCGCGTCTACCAGTCCGAAGTCTTAGCCATAATGGAGGTGACTGTGTACCTTCACACACACACCGTACCGCAAGCTACTTCTCGGTTAGCCAGGCGGCCATCAAATCAATGGAGGCAGTTCTGGCAACTCTAAATGATATCAGCACCGTCGTCAAGGTCAGTCTTATATGGGTTCCGAAACATAAGGTCATGGAGATAAGAAAATACGGATGTTACAACCAGGCTAATTTGGCCGCAAATACATAGTAGGCAAGAAAAGGTCAGGAGAATTGCTCAACCTCACAAGAGAGAACATCTCGAAGGTCGTGGCTTGTGTCACCGGTCATTGGCCGTTAAGTGGGAATTCTTCTTGACTAGAAGTATTTTTTTCCTGAATACTGCAGAAGTTGTAGAGATGAGGTAGAGGAAGAATTCTACTGTTTCTTCCTCACTTCCTTTGTAATTATCCAGCCTTAGCTAGGGGTAGAGCATGGTTGTTAGGAAAACGCTCTTTTGACTCTCTTACGGAACTATCCGGTATTTCGATAAAACCTATCCTATGCGTCACAAGCGCGTCTAAATGGTTCAATGATGGCTAAAGAGAGATTCTCATGTTAGCCTGGGGTACAAAAACGAGTCTACAAGGTCTAAGTGAGTTGGCTGCTACAAAAACCTAACCTAACGTAAACTGGCAGATGGTATTTATTAAATAAATATGATATCCGGCATATGTCACCCGCAGCCACGAGTTATATGGCCCATTCGATCAGTCCAATAAATCGATTGTTGGAACCAAATGCCGACGTTGTTTAGCTGATTAATTTTCTGAAGCAAAAATTCAGTCAACATGGCACATTTCTTGACGAAGTGCTCTATGAACTTCGCAAACAAACTTATTTTTATTTTTTTTTTAAGTGAAACTTCTTAGACGTCGATGGAAGAGCGAGAATGGAGAGTAAAATTTCAAGGCCATGCAACGTTTTGGACATTTTCGTTTTGCGAGAGAGAAAAAAGATATAACGTAGAGGAAAAGAAGAGAGAGAGCTATACCTTAAATATATCTTAGATACAATTTAGGCTATTTTTCCTGAGTTTTTCCTTGTGGTTGCTAATTTCTAGTGAGAAATAACACTGCCTACTTTTTGGAGCTTGTTTGTTGGTGCAGACTTGTAGGAAATATATTTTTGGTGCCTAATTTTTGGTGTTATATTTCCTTGGTACCAACTGTTTGGCGCGTTTTTTGTCCTAATTTTTTTGGCGTTTGTTTTTGTGCCTACTTTTTGGCGCTTACTTTTGTTTCCTGGCTAGTGCTTGTGCGTACTATAAAGTGCTATCCATTCCGGCGTCGGATTTATTGGTATTGCTTTGCGGTAATTTGTGACGTTGCTGCGGTCCTGAAATTGCTGTGCGGGTGATAACGCTCGGAGTAGTGCACGTTTTTGCCACGGTTTGTGTCCGGCGTTTACCTACACCGGTCGATCCTTCTCCGTTTTCTGTAAATTTTGTCTATTTGTATTCTCTGCAAATGTTGTGAATTTATTTAGATATATATTCTTTCTCTCCCTCTCTCTCTCTCTCTCTCTCATTCTCTCTCAGGTCTCTCCCTCTTTCTTTGTTTGCCTTGAAAGTTTCACTTCTCTTATGTGTACTACGCTACACGCACTTTTTTTTAATAAAAGTTTAATGGTGTTTTTATTAATATACATATATGTAGCTTTTTCTTAACAATTTGAAGCCAAGATTATTTGGTTTACGTAAGTGCTTCAAAAGATAAGCGTGTACGAAAATGGCACTATATAATACGAGGGTTGCCTTTATATTTTGCACCCAATCATGAAAACACCGTAAAATAATAATGAAAATGATTTAATTGTTTTTCAAAATATTATATTCTCCCTCGAAGTCAATAAACAGTCCATCAATTTTTAAAGGACATTTGCCATTCAAAGGAGGTATCAACCTCCGAAACGAGCTGTTTAAAGGCTTCAACAGCTCCTTCGTCATCGTGTTTTATTTTTGATATCCGGAAGCAAAAAGAAATCATTAGCTGTCAAATCATGGCTGCAGGGCGTATGACCCATTAATACGATCTTTTGAGTGCTGTGAAGCGATACGCGAAAGCTTGCATTGCCTTGGTGAAGGACGATTTGTCTTTAGCAATTGGTTTTCTTTAATTCTTCGCAATGCTCTGGAAAATAAGTGGTTTCGTACTACTCAAAATTAATTGTTTTAAGTTTGTCCAGTGGTGCATTTGCGACGAAAACAGTTTTTCCGAAGGAACAGACGACTATTTGCTTTGAGGTGCTTCTTCCGCGAACAACTTTTGTTAGATTAAGGTCGTCTTGGAACACCTAAACTTTCAATTGTTGTTTTGTTTCCCTAATATTCTTTATTTACCGTAGAACCATTTGGAACGAATTCCGAGTGCACAACACCATAATAATCAGAAAAAACGAGTAGCAGGCTTTCACTTTTGACCGACTTTGACGTGGTTTTTTGGGTTTCGGTTCATGTGGATAGCGCCATTCAGCCGCCTTGTTACATGTTGACTGGTTTGCATGTTAAACTCATATACCCAAGTCTCATCACCTGTTATGATGCGCTGATGTGCTGGATAAACTTTGGGCCCAAATTCACTTGCTCAAGCATGTCTTCAGCCACCTTCTTCCGAAGTATTTTTTAAAAGAAATTCAACTATCTTGGAACGAGTCGAGCAGCCACGCGTCTCATGCTCGATCGATGGTGTAAAATGTCGCGAATTGATTTGTGAGACACGCTAAGGTCACGAGCTACCTCCCTCAAACTTAAATAGTAGTTTTCCGGCGCCATTTCCTTGACTTTATGGACGTTTTCTTCCGTTGAAAACGTTGATGGGCGGCTTCCACGACTGCTCGGCCCTCTGCAAAAGCCTCATACCACTCGTAGACCTGCGTTTTTGATAAAGCACACTCGCCATAGGCTTTCTGCAACATTTTCAACGATTCAGCAGACGAAATCTCGTTCAAAACACAAAATTTAAGACAAATTCTTGGTTCGATATTTTTATCCATAGTTAAAATCGCAGAGTACACCTGTGATTGACTGATATAATTAAATGCCAAAACGAAGCTCAATGACAGATGACGCTCATACTCTGCGACACTATAGATAAGGACAGTTGTACCAACATTCTGTTAGCAATTCCCGATATGTTTTTTGTTTTTTTGACAGAATGTATATAAGTAATATACTCAACAGTCACTTGATTTAAAATCAATTTATTGAGCATTTCGCCCGCAGAAAATAAGCGCAGCTATACAGTAATATTTAGGTTTCCCCATTTCATAGCTCACAACTGTATTTTTGCTCGCAGAACTACTGAATTCACTACAACAAAATACACCACAACAAACCCCACTGCTCTGAGCGCCCTCTTCTGTGAGACCCAGCAAAACTGCGATGGTCATGTCTTACGCTTTGTATGCCGGCGCTACCTGCTGGAGAAAACTTTGGTTACTCCGAAAACAAAACCGGTGAACTTGGCTAAGCCAAGACAAGTAAACAGCAAAACAATCTAAAGCAGAAGCAACGCCAGATGGCAGCATAATTGATGACTGCTAATTTTTATTATCTAATCCGAATTTATAAGTTTTGCTATACAGACTCATTCTCTTCTTCTTAATTGGCGCTATAACCGCTTACGCGATTTTGGCCGGACTTATTAGCTAAACTAAATACTCCGTTAACCATCTTACTTTTATTTCTTTCCACTAAATTTTTTATTCTTTAAATACCTCTCAGCATATTTGTTCAATATCCATTAAGATAAATTTTAGATAAAGCAAGATAAAGATACAGTGTTGCATTTGCTTGCACGTGGATTGGTGTTACCATTTTTCTTAAATTGTCAAACAGGCAGCTCAGAGAGCACGAGAGTAGAGTTGCCAGCCGCGCGCTACCCCAGGCCAACACGGCTGTTTACATTTATTGGTGTTTGATACGTGAATGCGAACGGACGGGGAACGTTTTTCGCTCGGATCGCGCGCAGTGTTTTTGTTATTTTGCCAGCAAAGGCAAACAAAATCAAATTGTTTGTATGTACGCACAAGTGTGAGTGTATGGAGAGTGGAAAAAAAGTGTTTAATTCGTCGCCAGTCGCAAACCAATCAAATAATTTTAAAGAAACTTTTTACTGTAAGTGAAATTGTGCGTGATGTGAATATGTAAATGAGTGCGTATAATTCGGTGTTGTTGCAAAGGCAAAAGTAAATTTTCTTTGAATGCAACAACAAACAGCCGAGCTCAGAATCCCTTTGTTGCGCACAGTGATGTTTACGCGTGTGCATGTATGCGTGTTTGTGAGTTTTTGAGTATGCAATTCGGTGTATGACGCCGACAGCAACAAGCATATTTAGTGCGTCGACGTGGTGCAACAACACAAAAGTGTAAACAAAACAAAAAAATGGTTGTGTATTTATATGTGTATGTATATACCGCTCAGAGAACGTCTAAATGCAAGTGGAATTCTTGGAAAATATGAATTGTCTGTGCAAATTCATACATACACACACATCCACATTGCTGTATGCATCCGAGTGTTGATAAACATATGAATGAATAGCAACATTTATTAGTTGCTGAACGCCGCTGTTATGCTGGAGTTTAAGCTTGAGAAGCAAACGCCCACACAATCAAATGGATACCGACTCAAAAATAATTCAATTACGAATTATTTGACTTGTGGCTGGAAATAGAAATCTCCCGGCGAAGAGAATATGTTTTTTGTCAAAAACCAAAGGCATTTCGAAAATGCGCGCTGGCTTATAGTTTTTTTTCGGAATTTGTGTTGTTTGGTTTTTATAGAAGCGACTGTAAAATGATTTCCGCGCTTATTGGCCTTGAATACGAAGGACGTAAGCTGGAACCCTACTACCGACATGAAATATAAAAAGTTCAATTGGTTATACAATCATTTGTAATGATGATTACAAATTATCACAAAAAGGCATTCCTTAGCACCAAAACTAAAAAACCCTAAGGCACATTGAACAGTTAGTAGCATTAGATCTGAACTGATTTGAGTCCTTCTATTTATTTGCTCTCTAAATTATAAAACTTTGTTAAAATTACTCGAAAGTGTCAGTCTATGTTTATCGATTTTGACATTCTAGGGACCAAAAACAAAATATATTGCGTGGTTGACACTAGACACTGTTCTGTACGATTTATTGTCAAAGTAAAGGAAAGTAGAAAACAAATAATGAATTCGCCTTGTTTCATTCTGAGCTGACAGTCACATGAACACGACGAAAGAAAAAAAAAATTCAGCTGATTTACCAACATCACCTTTAATAGATTCGCCCTGCCTTGGCCGTAACCAAATTCGAGAGAGCAAAGTGACAGTTCGGTGCGTAAGAAACGATTATTTTGTGCTGGGCGCAAACATATAATTGTATTTTTTGTAAATAGATTCGCGTTTTGTGAAAATTTTGATTTCTGTGTGCTTCCGGACTGTTTGCTGCGGGACTTTACGCTTTTCGATCTATAATCAAAAACAATATAATGAGCCTATTTTTTCCTTCCCCCAAGCGCATCTAACGTCCAGCTTCCTTTTTCCTGCTTTCTTGGCTGCTCCTTCAATTCGAATTTACTTTAAACCAAACTATAAACACAACCAGCTGATTAGTCTTCTTCTATTTGTTTTTGCTAGGGACGCCAAACTTTGCCTCCGTTAACATTTTCTAGTATTTTGCTTTGATAAACTTGCTTCCGCTCAAGAATGATGTAATAAGATTGCGTCTTCAACATTCCGCTATCCTTTTTGTTTTAATCTCGAGAGGCAGCTGCTAGGATGTTGAAAAAAAAAAACACAAAATAACTTCGATATTTCGCTGCCGAGTCTTCCAGCAGGTATACCTTACGGTCAATGTCCTGTAAGGGAACTATGGAAATTCGAGAACTGAAATTTTATTCATCTAAAAGATCCCTCGAGCGTTGTGTACCTGTCTAACGCTCGCGCTGGGTTGATGCGAAGCCTACCTCTCCAGGAGGAGACCGCAGGTAGTAAAGGGGATTCCAATCCTCTCATTTCGCGGAGTAACTACCTCACAGTTCCCCTGTCTTGCCAGCTCCTTCTGCCTCGCAATGCCGCTATGACCAGGTACCCAGAAGAGCCTTATATCGAAGAATTTGGGTGCGATCGAAAGTAAAGTCATGCATTACGCAACCAGTTGCGAGTGCAACATCATCGAGTCCAAGGCCCTGATTGCCGCTTGGCTGTCGGAGTAGATATTAACCTCCGTGACAGTTATTACACAAGTAAGCAGCCAATCAGTTGATTCTGTTTGCCACAACCTTGAAATACACTGCAGTGGTCTGGTCTAGTAACCTGTATTTGAGTCTGATGGAGAGCTCCTTGCACAATGCACCTCCGTCAACTCTTTCATCCAATTTCGGTTCACCCTTGACCAGGTTCACCAGGCCCTGCTTCCAAATACTGCACCCCGCCCACTCTCCCCTTGAAGGAATGTGACTGGAGAATGTTTCGATCGTACTAAGCAGTGTTGCGCATTGATCAGTCGCCGAAAGGATGAACCAAAAGTTCCTAAGCATACTTGAGTGTCGGTAATTGAGATTAAGCTTGCAGCCTGAGGCTCTCAGTCTGATTGTGGCACGTGTAGCCGCAGCTTTGCCTGCAAAATCTACAGGTACCGCATTAAGCATGCACGAACTGATTTTCCATAGTTTTTTCTCTCTCTTGTTTGCTCAATTTTAACGTCACAGCCAAAAATACTCCCACGGTTGTCGCAATCTTGTAATCTGTCATTCTTGACCACCTTCTGTATTGTATCAAGGCTATCAGCGATCTTCGTTCGGCAGGCAAAGTCAACCATTCAGGCACAGCTTCTTAGAAGAACTCTTGTATCTCAGTTCCCTATCGCTTAAATTTCAGAAATTATTTTTTTATTTTATAGAGATTTTTTTATTGTTTTAGAGAGATTTCTTTTACTTTTTACCCTCGACGTGACGGCTTCGAAATTTCACCGAACTGCTGGTTTATTTGTTTTCATTTTTCACACGTCGCTTTGGTTTCTGTTTTTTTATTACATTTTATTTTCAACAATTTTTGTCTTCAAAGTTTTGTTGTGTGCTTTTATTGCGCTCGCTTGTTGTCGTTACTGGTTTTCCTCTGGTTTTTGTTGGCTCATTACTCGCTGAGCGCTGCTCATCGTTCATTGTTAGTCAGTATTGTTTTTTGTTTTTTGTTTTTGTTAATCGCTAACTACTATCAACACACAGATGTATGTGTATATATGTATGTATGTATGCTAGCAGTGAATTTTTATTAATTTTAAATTCAAAAAATGTGAAACTCACTTCTTCAAAGCGAAAATACAGGCATTTACTAGGAAAGAAAGCGTGTTTAGGTGAGGTGCATACCTAAAAAAACAAAAACACAAAAAAACAACAATTACTAAACTCGAGAAAAGTGGCCTTAAAAAAGGTGGACTTCCAAAATATGAATGGCAATGAGGATTTCAAGAGTATTGCGTCGAATATTGTAAGCGTTTTTTTTTCTTTTAACTCTGCAAAATGTTCTTAAATGTAGTAATCTGGGAATTCAGTGGTCTCGAAGTTAAGTTGAGTCTCAGTACATGGAGATTAAAATCAAAGCGAGTCCGTATGAAATACCGAACTTGCCTCAAACAACGCTCTCGACCATCTCCAACCCACCTGAGGTCAGGAAAACTTCAAGTCAATCTCACCCAAAGCTCACTGAATTAACTCGAGCCCACTTGGCCAAAGCAGCCCCCACCATTTACCTGCATCAATAAGCTACTTCCAGAACGCTTTGCCTAGCCAACTCATCAGCTCTTCGATGTCCCTGTGATCTGATACCCATAGAGTAGGGGGTTTCACAGTGTCTCGCTGATTCGAGAGAGAGCACAAGACGAAATCACAAAGTTACTTGAGAGAGCAAGTGCAGGTATATATAAACCTGGCAACAAGAACTCCACTACATATATATAGTTGGTGCTTACACCCTGTTTAGGTGTTTGGCCGAGCTCCTCCTCCTAATTATCGCGTGCGTCTTGATGTTGTTCCACAAATAGAGAGACCTACGGTTTTAAGCCGATTCCGAACGGCAGATATTTTTTTATGAGGAGATGTTTCATGTCAGAAATACACTCGGAGGTTTGGCAATTCCCTGCGGAGGGGCGACCGCTATTAGAAAAAACTTTTTCTTCATTTTTGGTTTTCACGGAGTTTCGCACCAACCCATTCGGCTACGGCGGCCGAGCTCTCCATTGCAATGGTTAAATAGCCAACCGAGAGGGACCGGCCTTAGTTTGCCATCTCTCAACTGCATAATTATGGAGTGGAGCAAATACAAGGTGGCGCAAAATTAATCATCCTATCGAAAGATGTCTAATTTTTGCAAATGGTGCTGTACGTCAATTATATTTGACACTTGTGAACTTGGCAGCTGCAGCATACAAATGGACAAGTAGTGGAATGCATACTGATTTTTAGCACTCAAAAAAAATTAAATTTTTTATTTAATATAGTAAATAATTAAATTTTTTTATTTAGTACAAAAATTATTTTTATGTACTAAATTTTATTTTCATGTAGAAAATTTTTATTTTGTGAAAAGAATTAATTAAAAAAAAATAAAAATTGGATAATTACAATAATTTTGCGCCACCCAAGTACTAAGTAACAAAAGCGGATTTCAGACAAGCAGATTTCTAGGTATCTGTTCGGTAGAAATTTCATGGAATCTTTAGTTTTCTATCAACTAAGGCGCTTTACCTCAATTTTTCATAAGAGTCCAGGTCACGAATAATCTGGTGTTGGCCCAAAGTATATTTGTGGCAGTTCTAAAATATTGAGAAACAGCTAACTTTGACGTATCATAAGACTTAATGAGGTGTGTAAGAGAACTAAAGATGGATATAGACGACGACGTGGCGCGCTTCATCGTCTAGGGTGTGGTGCGCGAACAAAAACAACTGTCTTAGTTTGTGTTCATGCTTGAAGTGTGCGAATCGGCGGAAAATATTAGCTTGAGCCAGAAATTAATAGTGTAGTTAATTGAGTGCCTAAACGAGCTAAAATGATGACCAATAGAAAATGAAAAATATAAGAAAAAATAGAAAAAAACCAGAGCATGGGATAGAATTAAATTGCATTAGTGCAAAAATAATTCCTGCTTATTTCTACTACCATTAAGCCAAGGGGCTGGGCTGTAATACTATATTTGCCTGGAATTTGAAGTCTTAGCTTTGTGATGAGGCAAGGAATCTTAACGTAGCGGATAACCTCTAGTTTGGCGTAAACGCGTCTCGCATTTATGTATTTGGGTTAGCAACTGCAGGAGTTACCAATTCGAGAATGTAGTAATGTATACATATGTAAGTCGCCATGTTCATACGCAAAAAGTTCTATAATTCTAGTATCCCACAATTCAAGACGATATATTAGCTTTACACTGCACCTCTCTTCTTTTTCTATTAGCCAATCATTTACTCATACTTTTCTGCATTTTACTCTCTTTCCCTTTTTCTTTTTAAACAGGCATAAATAACAAATATTGCAATCGCATCATCCGCGTTTTGCTATTTATTGGTCAAATATCGATTTTTTTTTTTTTTTTGAAAACCGCCATTTTGTCAAAAATATGTATTCTAGATTTAACATTACTTTAAAGAAATCTGTTTGGGTTTTTAATTTCAGAGGATCCAGTTCAGAGATATAGTGGCCAACGCAAAACGTCTTTTTTGAAAGGAGCTTCCGAGATCAGCTGCAGCTCCTTTCCAAATAAATATTTTTACTAATACTAAGTCTTAAAATAGCAGTTAAAAGACAACATAATATGTCCACAAATTTTTACATCAATAAATTTAAAAGTTTTCTCAGAAAACATTCTAGAAAATTCGCTGTGTTTGGCTTTCTAACTGTATATAACTCCTTAAGATATCGGAAATATGAAAATTAGTAAAATTCAAAATTACATCAGCTGTCAAAATCACTGATTGTCGAGTAGCGGCGCCGTGGTATGCGCATCCTTCTGTATTATCTCATTCGAGCCGAACAGTCTCGCGATAACTCGCAAGCTCGATTAAGTTAAAAACTGCGATAACTTGTAACAAGTTCGGTCCCTTGCTTAACTCGTACAAAATATATGAAATTTGATCCCCTTGAGAGGGAATTCATATTTATCCTACAGCCGCATGACTACGCGAATTTCTCTCTAGTCGCTCGTATCTGACAAAAATGCGCTCTAACTCCCATTAATTATTCATATGACGCTATAGTTCGCTAAGAAACGACTGGCGCGCTTTGTTAAACTCGGCCAAAATCGCTTCAGCGGTTAGCGCGCCAATTAAGAAGAAGAAGTTATAGAACGTAATTGCAGAATCAGTAACCGTTAATTTTGCTTTCAGCTCTACAAACTGCTTTTAGCTCTATAACTCATAACTACGCTAACGCGGAACTTGCGGTAACTCTTCATAAAAATAATAAAAAACTCGGTCATCCCCTGAATTACGAGTTATCGCGTTTCCACGCGATTCTCGTCTTTTCTAAGTGCAAAACCTGCATATGCAAATAAATATTCATGACACTTGAACGCTCACTCATCGGGGCTTGGCAGTGTGAAATATTATTATTTATTATTCTGTTTGACACCAGCAAGGACAGCCACTTTTGCGAACCTGCTTTACAGTTTTCCACCGCGCAGTTTCTAAGCCACGTCGCACCGAGCTCGAAACATCTAAATAAATCCTGCTGAAACCCAGCTGCTACTCCCTCAAATCTACGTAGGCGTAATAAGGTTTAGAGACTTATTTTTTGTTATCACCAACAACTATTTGAATGTGACCAAATTTTACTAGAAATCGAGCATTTTATTTCATATTTTCCTATGTCTACAAAAAATGTGCTTTCAAATTTCTCAACCTATCATCAGCAGCCAACTTATTGTGCGAATACTTATAATTTTAATTAATTTTTTATTACCAACTTTACCTTTTGCCCATCCAACGCATTTGCTTATTCGTTTGCTGCCATGGTTTGCATTTTTCATTTTTCTTGTTTTTTTTTTATTTAATAAAAACCAAAAATCTTGTCCCAAATTCAATACTTGTAAGCAGAGACTGGCTTGCAGGCGACCAGCTAAAGGCAAGCAAGCGGGCAAACACGTTTTGCCAGATACTTCAAACCAAACCGCTTCTCACCGGTGGCTAGCACAGCGAAGAGCCAGACAACGAACTAGCGAAAAGCGAGTAGACTTCAAAATACACCGCTTGTAACAAAAAACAAAACTCACTTTACTACTACTACCCGCACGTAGACAGAAACTATACGTACATATGTATGCGTATATGTAAATACGTACACGATGGCCCGCCCGACAACAACGTGTCCCACTCACTCACTAATTTTTCCTACCTTTATTCAGCTCGCACCTCGTTCGTTTGCTGGCTTCACAAATAAACGCCAAACAAATGAATTGTTACACTCTATGGCCGTATGGCTGTGTGGCTGTGTGGCAGTCGTATTGTGGTATTTCATACTTTTCGTTTTAATTCTTATTAACTTGCGTTTACATTTATGTATTTTACTCACTACGTTGCCTCTACTTGACATACCTGTTTTTAGTTACTTACACAAAGCGGCTGTCAGTGCTTTGGGCTGATAGCTTTTGATTCCATCTTTGCTGTCTTCGATATGTTTTATTTATCCAGTCTACTTGTATTACCAATAATATTTATAGTATATTTGTGTGCTGTACCTGGATGATCGAGTTTTGTTTGTTTATTTTTTGACTATTTAAATATGAAATAAAATATCAAAATATGGGTAAAAGAGGCATAATGAATGAATGATCTTTTGGCAAATCTCGATCTTGCAATAATTTTTTTAACGTTGCTTATTGAGTTTATTATTAAACTTAAAAAGTTAAAATAAAATATTAATATATGTATACTATATATTGTACATACACACATACTTAAATTCTGAACAATGTGTTGAACAAAGTTTGAGTCATCAAAAGTTGAGCTTGGATATACTAAGCAGCCACACAAACTTCGATGGCAGCAACATCAAAATTTAGAGTTTTTGGGTTGGTGTTGAAATCAGTAATCTTTATGCACTAACCACAATTAATAAGTACCCTCTGGCAATTTCTTCTCATATAACACATGGGCTGAAAAGTCCCAGGCCTAACAAAGAAAACACGCTTCACACACAAAGATAGCTTCATTCATCAACGTAATTTCCATCAAGAACAACGCAATCATTCCAGCGCCGCTCTAATAAAGCGTTTTTCAGTAAGAGCGCTTCAACTTTTTTTTTTAATAAAACACAAACGGTTTGACTTTTTTAACTAATTTTTGTTTTATTATCGAGTTTGAACATATACATTTAAGTATGAAATTCGATTTCTTTTGCATGACCACCGCGTGCACGTTTTACGAAGTCCAATCGTTGAACCCAATTTTCGACCACTCTTTTGCATAAATCGGCCGAAATTCCAGCAATTTCGCGTTCAATATTGGCTCTGAGCTCACAAATCGTCGCCGGCTTGTTACTGTAGGCTAATGACTTCACATAACCCTAAAGAAAATAGTCTAGAGGCGTCAAATCACACGAGCGCGGCGGCCATTCGACAGGTCCATTTCTGGAAATAATGCGTTCATCGAACTTACTCTTCAACAAATCAATTGTAGCGTGTGCTGTGTGGCTTGTCGCCCCGTCCTGTTGAAACCACATGTCGTCTAAGTCCATACCATTCAATTGCGGCCAAAAATAATCGTTTATCATGTCGCGGTATCGATTTCCATTCACAGTAACGTGGCGATCGTTCTCGTCAACGAAAAAATATGGGCCAATTATGCCGCTGGCATGTAAACCGCACCAAACAGTGATTTTTTCGGGATGCAACGGTGCCTCATGAATCACGTGTGGATTGCTTTCTGCCCAGTAACGCATATTTTGCTTGTTGACAAAGCCATTGAGCCAAAAGTGAGCTTCATCACTGATGATGATTTTTTGGAAAATTTATAAATTTTCATAAAAAATTTGCACGATTATTTTCATAAAAAATTTGAACGATTTGCAATCGTTGCTCAAGTGTGTAGCGTTCCATGATGAAATGTATACTAATGAAAGCGAAAAATAAAAAATATTGCGTCGTTCGCCCTGCCTATCGGAAAAAAGTTGAAGCGCACCTATTGAAAAACGCCTTATAACAATACCACTTTTGTAGAACGATGTATCTTTTGCGTCAAAATAGACCTCAGTTTCAGTGATCACCTCTTCATTCGAGCGAAATTTCTTACCGGCGAACATTTTTTTAAGTCTGTGAACAGACAGTAGTTGTTGGAAGCCCAACCTGGCGAATACGGTGAATGTGGGAGCAATTCAAAGTTCAATTCATGTAGTTTTCCCATTGTTTTGATTGGCTTGTGACACGGTGCGTTGTCTTGAAAATGAGAAAACGCGGCACCCACTTCGAACAGAGCTTTATCATAGACAAATGCTCATGCGATATAAAGCCAACACATTCCTTGAATATCTTTACGAGGTCAGCTAACTCGCGCAACTTCACTTTTCGATCATTCAATACGATTTTATGGATTTTATGATGTTTTCTGGTGCTAACGCCTCATTTGGACGTCCACTGCGTTGGGCATCATTGGTGTCTCTACGACCAGCACCAGTTTGAAGTCAGCAAACCATCGTTTTATCGTTGTTTCTGATGGAGCGGAATCCCCATAACACTCTTCAAGCCATTGCTTTGCTTGAACGGTATTTTTTCCCCAGCAATAAGCAGTGTAAAATTAAAGCATGACTCTTTTCTATCCAATGTTTTGAAAATAATAGCAAAAATAATTCATCACGATGTCTCACGAACTAATGAATAGAATTTCATGAAATTTTAATAGCTGTCCTTTTAAGGTTGGTACTAACTGAAACTGAAACAGGGACTTTTCAGCCCATGCGTTATTTTTGTATTATAATAGTCAGCGGCCACCGTAGCCGAATGGGTTGCTGCGTGACTACCATTCGGAATTGTTCTCTAGGTTCGAATCTCGGTCAAAGGCCAAAAATGAAAAAAAAAGTTCTTTCTAATAGCGGTCACCCCTCGGCAGGCAATGGCAAGCCTTCGAGTGTATTTCTGCCATGAAAAAGCTGCTCGTAAAAAATATCTGCCGTTCATAGTCGGCTTGTAACTGTAGGCCCCTCCATTTGTGGAGCAACATCAAAACGCACGCCACAAATAGGAGGAGGAACACTCGTCCAAGCACTCAAAAAAGGTGTACGCGCCAATTATGCACATATAATAGACGGAAAAAATCTCTTTGAACTAAAATATAAGCAAGAAAACAACTGCTTTAGTTAGTTTCGAGTTACAAGGGAGAAAACTCCACCTTCACAGTCATTTTTAAAGAAAATTGATGATGGTTAATAGAAAATTCAAAAAAGGCAACATTGTAGAGTTTACTCGCTTTTAGCTCGAAACTAATGTGGTTTAAGCCATCCTAAAATATTAAATGGCATGAAAAGGAGCGAAGGTATAATTTTTTTAATGCGGCAAATGCCGGAAAAAATCTTTTTTAACAAAACAAGTATTTTTTAACAAAAGGAGCTTTTTTTTAACAAAAATTAAAGATTTTGGGGGTTATAGAAAATATGAAACATGGTTTTGTGTTATATTTATACCTACAACGTCTACTATGTCACCTTAAGAGGACATGATATCTTTTTGCGGCTGTAATTACTAAAGTGAGTGACAGAAATAAAATCTTATTTAAAAAAAAATTTAACTTTATTGTTTTTCCCCTTTTTAACAGAACAGTTTCTGTTGCCCTTGTGTAGAGGGTTGCCCTTTTAAAATGGAATTAGTTTTTCTAAAAACAGAGAGTAAGATTTTTTTTAACAGAGATTTTTTTTAACAAATTCATTTTTAAGATAAAAAATTTTCAAAAGTGAAATTATTTATTTCTAAAAAACGGATATTTACTATTTTAGAGGCAAGTATATTTTTTATTTTAAATATTTAAAAAAAAAAATTTTGTTTAGAAACAAACTATTTTACTTTAAAAGGGCTACTGTTGCTGTTCAAAAATTATTAATCAAGTTATTTTTTTTTTTTAATTAGAAATGTCTTTCTTTGCCGCTTTTTCTTTTTGTAATTTTAAATATTTGAATTTTTTTTTTTAATTTTCAATATTTCTTAAAATGTTTTATTTTTGATTTTATTTTTTTTTTTTTAAAGGGCCACTGTTGCCGTTAGAAAAAATCATTAATAATTAAATTTTTTTAATTAGAATTTTATTTCTTTATCACCAATAATTTTAAATATTTAAATTTTTTTTTTTTTTGGAATTTTAAATATTTAAAAAAAAAATTTTCGTTTTTTTTTTAGAAACAAATTTTTTTTTTTAATTTTAAATATTTAAAAACAAATGTTTATTGTAGTTTTTTTTATTGTTTTTTTAGAAACAAATAATTTCAGTTTAAAAGGGCTACTTTTGCTGTTAAAAAAATCATTAATAAAGTAATTTTTTTTTTTTAACTAGAAATTTCTTTATTTGTCACTTTAGAAACAAATTTTTTTTAATTTTAAATATTTTTTTTTAATTTTAAAAATTTTTTTTTAATTTTAAATATTTTTTTTTTAATTTTTTATTTTTAAAATTAGTTTTTTTTAATATTTTTTTAAGTTTTTTATTTTTGAAATTTTTATTTTTTTATAATTTTTTTTTTTTGCCACATTTAATTTCACTTGAAAGCGCAACCCTTTACTGTTGCACATCGAGTTTTTTAAATCAATTTCCTTTCAAAACCCTTCCCTTAAAAAAATATAATAGTTCGATTTGTGGCCCGTATTACCCCAAGTGTACCGCAACCGCAGAAAATCCAATTTCACACAATACGTCGCGACGAGCGGTAAAAGAATCTTGAAATTTGTAGTACTGAGGATACGTTATTGTTGGTATATAATGCGTCTTCTCGTTTATTGAAATCCCAGTTGGGGCTGGCGTCGATGTGAAGTGAACTCTAATCTATTCTTATTTGTGAATATTTTCTGGAACGTCAATACGAATTTGTGTCCTGATTTTTAGTAGATTTTTCATTCAAGAAGCGGTTAGAACAGGAAAACACTCAGTATTTAATTTAATGACTTTCGATCTTCTTTTTTCATTTTCACAATAGAAACTACTTGCGAAATCTGACAATTTTCCTTTCCCTGCAGGAATTTCTCGAGCACATTTATTTGCTTTTCCAATGTATTGTTAGTAGCTACGGTCGGCATCAAGCAACAATAAATTACTGTGGTTGTTGTAAAACTAAGCTGCTTCAATCGGCAAATTTTTCTCTTGTACCCGAATTTTTATTTGTAGTTACCGGAAAGCACCTGAGCCTAGTCCTGATTGTGATTTGACCACTTTGCGCTACTCTTCGTGGCGTCTCAAGTTACTGATCTAAGCTGGGAAACCCGCTGTAATTGAAGCCAACATTCAATCGATTATTAGCGAGATAAGGCCAGTTTTACCTACAAAATGGGTACGAAATTAAATCAAAGTTGTATACCTTAAACAAACACCCTTTACCTTTGCCGCATTAACAGACACGTAACGAGCGCTTAATTTCCAATGACCAAAAACTCAGTTAACTGTGCGCATCGATAAAATCAGAGATTTCATTAAATTCAATAATTCCCGGTAACTGATTAGTGAAGTTAGGCAAGCTGCAACTTTTCTCACCCAACCCAAATCAATTGTGGAAAATTTGCTTACTAACAGGCACGAAATAGCACTTTGTCGATTTATTCTCGGAAAAAAATCTGCGTTCATAAAAATAATTATTATTTTTTTACATTGCTGAGCAAAATAAATTAATTGTAAAAATGTGAAAAATTTAATTTTTTATTGGAATTCTAAGCAATTAACGGACAAAATTTAATCTTATAGAAATATAGGCAGAGCTTCGTGCATGCATATCTACATACATACATACATACTTACGCAGGTATGCATATAAATAGCATTTTTGCGAAATACAAGGTGGCGCAAAATTAATCATCCTATCGGAAGGTCTATACTTCTTGCAAAAAAACAGCTCCAGTATAAAAAATATACAGGGTCAAAATGAAAATTTCCATCACTTAAAATAATTTTTTTATTTATTAAAAAAGGTATGCGCAATCAAAATTGGATGATTAGTTTTGTGCCACCTTGTACATGTATGCATATAAATAGCATTTTTACTAAATACAAGGTGGCGCAAAATTAATCATCCTATCGGAAGGTTTATACTTCCTGAAAATAGATAACTCCAGTATAAAAACCAGACAAGGCCAAAATAAAAACTTGCGCCACCTTGTGTAAGCGTACACCGAAAAATAACAATGAAGTAAACCAAGTAAGAGGGCAAGCGAGCGAGTGAGCGCGCTTGTGAGCGCCATCTGACATTTGCAAACAAAGTAACTGTCATATGACAACGAAATCGCTTATGATCTGCGCTCGCTTCTATTACTTCATTAGTACTCGCTAATAAATTTTGTTGTACCGGCCAACTGCTCCCAGTTTTAATTTAATTAAGTTTTTTTTTTTTGTTTTTTGATTTTGTAATTTAGGTTTATTGCTACGCTCAACGCCAATAAATATTGCAGCAAAGAAATCGAGAAGAGTTGTGTGCAAGATCGGAAAAAATGAATAATCAGTAAAAGTAGTTGATGTGTGTGTGTGCGCAAGTGAGAGGCTTGAGTAGTGAAACCATAAAAATGCCCTCCACAAACCAAAAATGCATGCATGCATACGCACAACTACAAGCAATTCAAGTGTTGGTGAAACGACAAAAAGAGTGGCGCTCTCTCTTGACTTAACTTTGCGCTGAGCTTGAGTTGGCTAGCAAACCACTTCTATGCAGTAATAAATAGTATTGTATTTGAGGAAATGATTACCTTCTCAACACAAGCATAACATTATTTACATATTGCATTGTATGTATATTTGATTTTGTTTTTTACACACCACAGCAGCTGAGTAACGAATTTTACATATCAAAAAAGGGAAAAAATCGCTTTCAAAATTTAATTTAATAACGAAAACCAGACGAAAAAAACGCTGAATCATGCAAGCGCTCATGTCTGAGACTACAGAAACTTTTACTTAAGACAAAAATAATAAAAAAAAGAAACAAACAAAAAAAAAACGCACAAAGTTGCAATACGCATTTTTCATACGAAAATAGTAAGTAATCGAAAATATTTAATATACAAAGAAACATACATACATACATACAAATGTATGTGTAAAAAGTGAAATTATATTTAACAAAAATCATACCATCACATGGAGTGAAAAATAAAAATATACAAAAAAAAAATCAAAAAGAAATCAGTTATATTCAAAAGCAAATAAAAGTGATGGTTGTGCGTCTGAAAATGACAGCCAACCAAATGAGCAGCAACTTGCCTGCTAAAAAGGCTGCCACGAAAACAACAACCCAATCAACAGCAACTATGCTACCAACACTGCCAGCCACTTGGCGTGGAGTTGGCGCATCTGAAGCAAGCAAACAAACAGCATTTCGAATACAAAAGCAAAATCTAGAAAAAACAATACACACAGCGTCAGCCAACAAACAGAAACAGCAGCAGCAGCAGCAACAACAGCAACAGCAGCAGCGTGTACAACTACAACGAAACTTACTCATTGGATTAATTTTAACAGCATTTTGCGCACAGGTGAGTAGTATGAACGCACACATACATGCATATGCAAAAGCACTGTTGGATATTGATACATATTCGTATGTGTGAATTATCAATTTGAAATGTACAGTAAAGACGCATTAATCGGTAGCAATTAAAATTAACTTAATTTGGTATATAGAAGCAAACAGAATTACTTGTTGCTTGCAAAACACTTAAGTAGAAATCCTCTTAACGCCTAAGGATTTTTATAACTAAACGCTTGCAAAAATTAATTATACTCTTATCAATAAAGTTATACAGGTGATTAACAGATTAGGAAAAAATAACATTCCTTCAAATTTTTCCTAAGTAGCGGTGGGTTTTTCTAACACAGGCAAGGCTTAACTAGCTGGTATCATATCAGAGCCTCTCAAATTTGCAGAGAGCCTTCATTCGTCGCCATATGTCTATGACATCCAAATCCATCTCTCCAAAAAGCAGCTCTCCTATTGGTAGCAGGCATTCATAAGTCTTCTAAAGACCCTTCCTCTCTCCGCTGCCGCTCTTGTGCTAGAAGATTCAAACGGTTTGGTTCCGCTGATAGCTAAAAACGCTGCTTCTGATACTGTTCTGTATGAAGGAGCCACTCTGAGAGCGCAGGTGCGTTGCAAAGATTATACAGTTTTTTTACGGCATTTCACTAGCGAATCTGCCCATATTTCGCATGCGTATAGAAGAATCCTGTTTCTTTGGAACGAACCTTGTGCAACATGCGTTGCATCTTAACGAATTTACGGTGCGCTCAAATGCATTTTATGATAATATATATATATATATAATTGAAGAAGTTGGCATTAGCGGGACCATACTGTAAATTAAATAGTGTATTTGCCAATGCCATTAACTGAATTGGCAATTCTTTGTTATTATATGTTAGTATGAACTCAGATTTTCGGCTTCCACACTCACATACCGACATATCCATGAAATTAGGGTGACTCACCCAAATAAGTGGCGGGTTTTTCAAAGGAGTTATAAAATTTATTATAGATATTTAATATTTAAAGACTTTCCCCAAAATGTTCTGGAAAAGTATTAAGATCTATGTGAGCTCGAACGATTTTAAAATATCTCAAAAAATAGAGTTTTTTAAGGGGTTAAGTGTAGTCAGAATTTTCAAAAACTTGGATATTGGGATAACGTGTGCGTTGAGAGCCTCCTCCCTAGGACATGATCTGATTGCACCAACCATAATTGCACAGGCTGATCTTTGTATTCTGCCGAGTAATTTGGTATTGTAATCTCTCCCTAGATCTTTCCACCAAACTACCGAACCATACGATAAAATAGTTCGTATAACCGTCTTATACAGCCATAATGTATGTTTAGGTTGAAGACCCCATCTTCTTCCAAGCACACGTTTACAGGCATATAAAGCAATTTCTGCCTCCCTTATCCGTTCTTCAACATTTAATTTTCAGCTTAGTTTGGAGTCCAGAATTACCCTTAAGTACTTTGCACTGGCTGAAAGTGAGAGGGTTTGTCCGTTAATATTGGTAGGGTAAAGATTGGTACCTTGTATCTGGTGGTAAAGAGCATAAGTTCTGTTTTACGCGGGTTTAAACTTAGGCCACAGCCTGTTGCCCAAGAATTAAGATCGTCTAATGCCCTTTTAATGATCCCACTGATCGTATTAAGACACAGTCCTGACGCCATTAGCACCACATCATCAGCGTACGCCACCGCTTTTATCCCACCTCCATCAAGTTTTATTAAGATTTTGGTAATCACACATAACCAAAGAAGTGGAGATAACACTATCCCCTGGGGAGTACCCCTATGGACTCTCTTAGTTATGTTGATATTACCCATGTTAGCTTTGATGATCCTGGTTTCTAGCATAGACATGATCCATTTGCTGATACAATTTTCCACCCCTAAGTCTATTAACGCCCTTTGGATAGCATCAGAGCTAAGGTTATTAAATGCGCCTTCTACATATGTCCAGAAAAGCTGCCATGGTATACTGTTTGTTTACTAGAGACCCCTCTATTGTTCGGATTACCTCGTGGAGCGCTGTCTCCGTCGATTTGCCTTTGAAGTAAGCATGTTGTGTAGTTGATATACTAGAACTCTCCAGCGAACTTCTAATATGCATATCTAAAAGCCGTTCCACAGTTTTTAGAAAGAAGGGCGGCAGACTGATTGGCCTAAAGTCCTTCGCTGTTTCATTTCCCCTTCTGCCCACCTTTGGTATGAAGACGACTCTAACAAGTTTCCAGCTATTTGGAATATAACCTAGGTTTAGACACGCTTTGAAAATTTCCATTAGCCATGGTTGAATACTATCAAGAGTTTCCTGTAACAACTTAGAAAAGATCCCATCAGGGCCTGGAGATTTGAAAGCTGAGAATGATTTGATTGCCCATGCAACCTTCTCTTTCATAACTATTACATCGACAAGATGCTGTGGGTCATATCGGCTCCGCCGCATTCTCCCAACATCACTGTCATGGGCGCTACATCCCGGAAAATGAGTATTTAAAGGAAGTTCTAGACAATCTTCTGCCGTAGAAGTACAAGTACCATCTGGCCTCTTGACCCAAGAAGCCATTGAATGATATTTGGACAAAATACGGCTAAGTCTCGCATAATCTCTGGTAGATTCGATAAAAGAACAGAAATCACTCCAGCTCTCTTTCTTGGCGGTCCTGATTGCCTTCATGTATTGTCTCCGACTTTCTCTATACAACTGCCAATTACCTGTTGAGTAGCTGAGATTGAAATTTGATCTGGCTTCTTCCCTTAACTTTGAGAGCTCATTGCTTCACCAAGGAAGATAGGATTTTTTACTATATTTAATTGGACACGACGTTGTGTATGCCCTACTAAATGTCTCCTTCAATGTTGTGACCGCTTGGTAGATTTCAATAAAATGTATACTGCTTTTGAAAAAAAAAATTATTGAAAATCATCACTTTTCGGGCCTCTGCCTACCCCTAACCGCTTAAACATATTTATTAAAAAAAAGTTGTTTCCAAAAGATTTCCTGAGACGATAAACATTTTTAAAAACATTTATTAAAATAAATTTGAAATTAATAATTAATTGCCAATTTCTTATTAAGAAATAAATTTATTAATTAATATAACTCATAAATTTATACAATATGTAATTTAATAAATTAACTTAATTAAAATATAAAAAAAATTTCCTCAGATGATAGATGAGTTAAGCTTAAAAGATCTACATACAATTTTTGAAAAATTTTGTCAAAGGAATCAATTGAGATTTTTGGAGTTACTTTCAAAATTCGGTACAGCTCAGGAGAATCTTTATTTCTTTCAGAAATATTTTGGCGAAATCTTATAATATAATAGATTTTATAGATACCATGGAAAAATCGTACTGATTTTTGTTTTCTTCTTTCTGTTCTTTTTATTTATTTTTTTTGTTTTTTCTTGTTCCTGTTTTTTTTTTTTTTGTTTTTTGTTTTTCTTTTTTTTTATTTTTTTTTTTTTTTATTTGTGACGCACCCTAATATACTTAATCATACACACATAATTTAGATAACGAAAGCAAATCTACTTTTCGCTCAATTTTGTTTTGCCTACAAATTCCGCGCATAAATAATGCAAAATGAGATAAAAAATTATATTCAATACAATTTTTGAACGAAAATACAAACGCAAAGGTAAGAGCAAAACGCATTCATTTCTATGCCGCTCCACTTTTTTCGCCCAAATATATTTAAGCTGGGCTTGCGCCACTTTAGCGTTTTCAAGGTTTTTGGTATTTTACACCCATTTCAACTCCTTAAATGCGTTTTTATAAATTTACAAAATTTTCATTTGCTTTTCAACACTCCACCTTTGAATGCATTCATTTGCTACAATTGCCACACTTGCAGCTACTTTGCTGTTTTATGCAATTGATATAAAAAAATAAAATAACTGGTTGCCATCTAAAAAGACGAACTAACCGAGTTGAGGCTAATTACACGTCTTAATGGTCAGGCTGCAGTGCGTAATTGGGTGTAGTTGAGTAACCGAATAAGTGAAGGCTGCAACGTGTAAACGAGTAAGTTAAGCTCATTGGTGGATACCTGTTTGCTGTGCAATTTATGGTCAGTTCGTGTTCTGGAATGCAAAGGTATACGCGTAAGTGCACGTATGTATGGATGTATGTATGTATGTATATTGCATTGCAAGCTGTTGTATAAAACAATTGCTTTGAATTGGAAAAAAATGTGTTGTATAATACCGAATGATAACATCAAATGTTCGAAGAAAATATTTGTGTCAATGATTTGTTATTTCGAAATACATTTAAATAACACTTTTTATTTATTTTAAAATTAAATATATTCAAATTTAAAAAAATTTGTTTTTGTTTGTCAAGAATCGCTGTATGTGCATTTGTGTCCATGCTTACCATAAATTTTCAATAAAATTTTGTAAAAATTACGCACTGATACCACCACGAAATTTCTTTTGGAATAACTGCAGTTTTTCACCCGCAATTGAGAAGGTCGAAGTTCTTTCCTTTCAATTCATTCCGCAAGCACTGGTCATGACTATCATTCACGGCAAGTTGGGTAAGATTAGACTGGCTGATCAAAAATAATCTCTCACAGGCCACTAATTGCACTCTAGTGCAAGCAAGAGCTTTCTTTGATTCGACAACTGCCAACAAAAAAAATTAATTGTCGTGTAATATATGAAAGTTAGTCAAAATGCAGCTTTGCTTCACTCGCTTGAAGCGCTTTAAAGTATCGCTTTGTCGGGCTTTGACATTTCATTTCCACCCGCCGCTTCGTTTCTTCATATTAATCTGACAGCGTTCAAAGCTACCATTTGGCCATAGAAGTTTTCAGAGTAAAGTAAAGAAAAACAAAGCAACATTGGACCTTCACCTTAAGATTGCGCAGATTGAAGTGAAGAAGTGAAGTGAAGAAAAATAAGCAAAGATTTGCAAAAGCGCTTTAAGGTGAAACTCTTCCATGACAGAAATACACTCGGAGGTTTGTCATTGCCTGCCCTAGCTGAGCGCTATTAGTAAAAAAACCGTTTCCTTCATTTGTCGTTTCGTAAATCGGGTTTCGAACCCTTATTGCTTCTATTATTATTATTGGGCCTCTAATGTAGTCGATTGAGCTTGACTGGGAGCTTAGGATTGGAGGCTTCTAATGAATTTAAGCATTTCTGCAGGCTTTGGGGCCTTATCTCCCCTGGATTTAGAGGCACACCACCTCGGTGTGCGAGTCTTCATCTTGATACAGCTACATATTTGCTAAAAAGATGTTCCGGTAATTTGTCGTCCAGTGTGCAAAAACGTCAGACGCTTGTTATAAATAGTTTAATTGCAATTCTTTGCTTTTTTAAGGCCTATTAACCTTAAAACATATCTACTTAGCCAATAAGAATTTATTGTTTCATTGGCTTAATAAATAAACTTCGCTAGGCGTTCCGGCTGTTCACTGCCGTTATTACCTTCATGGCTTGGTGCCTAGCCTAGCAAGGTGGTGTTCCTTGCTTCCAGGGTATTGAGAACACTGCAGCGTTCCTCAACGAGCTTGGATGTTACTATGTGAGATTGCAGAATACGTAAGGCTGCCTAGCTGTCTGAAAAAATGCTGATGCGCTACGGACTTATGCCTCTTTGAAGGTATTCTCTGACACAGATTTCTATGCCATGGATTTCCTGTGGGTCAACCATCCATTGGTATCGATGTTTTATAGCTCTACCCAAAGACACCCGCACCAGTCCTACCACCTGCAAGTTTTATTTTTATTAATTTGTTTGGAAGATACAGTAGAGTACTTCTTTTGCAAATGTCCAGCTTTAGCTAAAATCAGAGCAGGTTTTCTAGGCAGATACTTTTTCGATTCTCTTACGTAACTATCTGACCTGAGGATGGGACCAATCCTGCGCTTCATAAGAGCTGCTAAATGGTTCCACGAAGTAAATGAAAATGAATATTGTTTTTTAATTGATTTTATATGACTTTATTCTATTTTGTTTTAATTTTATTTTATTTGAATTGTATTTTATTAATTTTTTTGTTTTATTCATTAATTTTTTTTTTTTGTATTTTATTCATTTATTTATTTATTTATTTTTTTTATCGTTGGTTGGTTGGTTGGTTTAGGGGTGACCCCGCATCGGAGTGCCACATAGACCGCAAGTTGGGTCCGTTGTGTGGCCCTAGAGCTCATTATATTATATGATTTTCCCACCTAACCGAGATTTTTATTATAGATTTTAGTTAAAGATATTGACTGTCAGTGAAAAAGCGGATATCCTCCAGTGATATTATCTTTTCTAAGATAGTTTTCGCAGCATACCAGATAGCGCATACTTCCGCTTGGAATACACTACAGTAGTCGGGTAGTCTAAATGATAGATTGATGTGAGGAAAATTGGAAAAGATTCCAAATCCCACTTTACCGTCTTGTTTTGAACCATCTGTGTATATAATCAGAGGGCCATCGATTCGGTAAGATTTGTCTTCCATTCTTCTCTAGTTGGGAGTGAACAGGAGAATAGCAATTTAATCAATTTAAGGGAGGGGTCTAGGGTTTGAGCATTTTTTTTAATGAATTTTTGAGACTTTGCTTTAGAGATATGAATAGTGAAAATGTATTTAAACTTTTTGTACATTATAAAGCATCATTTCAACAATATTGTACTAAATTTTTGTAAGAAAATATTGGGAAATAAGCCGGTGAGGTAACTTTTCCGAAAACGCCTTTTCCAAAAGGTGATTTGCGGTGACTATCGTATCTAGTTGTAAAATCACCTGAAATAAAAAAAACAGAATTATTTGGTTAAATTATCACCAAAACCTCCCCCCCACTGGCTCCGATTTTTTTTTTTTCATTTTTACGTTGCCAGCGCGTTTTTGAAGCAAAAAGTGTGATTTTCACTGATTTTTTCGCTGTATAAGTGGAAACCGCCCTTAATGTAAAACAAAAAAGTGAAAAATCTCTCAGTGGGGGAGAGGTATTTTATACCAAATTTGAAAAGGATCGGTTAAATATTGTTGAAGTTCTAATAGTCACGGACTTTGAAAAAGTGGTTTCGAGAAAAACGCGTTTGAAAAAAACGCTCCGCTCCAAACGCTCGCAGCTGTCGCAGAGGAGTGGGGACAAAAACGTCTATAACTCCAAAAGTTTTGCTCCGATTGAGCTGAAATTTTGGGACAATATTTTTGAGATGATTTACTATAAGAAAAAGCTATTTCCAAAAAATCGATGTTTTGAAAGTCAACCCCTAGACCCCTCCCTTAATTTTATTTTATTCATTCATTTCCTTTTTTAATCAATTATATTTTTTAGAATTTTTTCACTAATTTTTTTGTTGTATTTTATTTATTTTTTATGACTTTATTATATTTTGTTTTAATTTAATTTTCATTTTATTCCTCTATTTTTTGTTTTTATATTATTCGTGTATATAATTTTTTTTTTGTATTTTATTAATGTATTTATTTCATTTAAGTCAATTTTTTTTGCATTTATTTTATTGGTTTTTTTTTTCTTTTGTTTTATTGATTAGCCTTTTTTTTGCGCCCAATTATAAAAGGCAATGACATGTCTGCGCCGTTCGAGACTGTTTGTCACAATGTCAGACGACCATCAAACGTCACCCACTCTCAATTCAACGCACTACGGCATGTGGTGTTGCGAGTCGAGTTGGCTCACAGCCATGATGGAGTGAAAACAATGTTGCGCCGAATAAATGCGTAAATTTCTAATAGATTTATATCTTTAGCTAAACGTTTTGGGCATTACAACTTATCTGCTTGTGTGTGTGTGAGTGTGTGAGTAAACGCATATAAGCATAAATTAGTGTACAGGGCAAAATAGGAAAAGTGGAGTGTTGCACGCTGCTCATTGTCAACAAAGCTGAGCACATTGACATTATAACACGATTCCCATATGTTTTTACATTCGTGCTGGCACACAAACATACATGCATACCTACACACACACACAGCACACATGAACATCGGCACCAATCTATTTGTACATACCTGGGCACAAATTAGGCGCACGTCAGAATCAAAATTATAATGGCACAAAATTATGTTGGAATTTCGCTCTCCGATCTCTGTCTCTATGGTAGCATTTACACATACACACATACAAGAGTGATTATGAACTGCCAAGCGGAACAGCAACCGAATTGTGTTTGGCAATGTATGTAATTACAGTAACACTTATTTCTTTGTTGCTGTTTTCGCGGTGAAATTTTCAGACTACCTCACCATTTTATCTGAACTGGCTGTATGGCTGCGTGTGTCCAAAAAAATATTTCCTAAACAAACTGTCGCTTAATTTACAAGATAATTCGCTTAAAATTACCAATCCACGCACATTCATGTGAACGTAATTATTTATATACATTAACATGTACATATGTATTTATATGAAAAAAATTAAAAATTAGATTTGAGCTCAGCATAGTTCTCATGACTACCAGTCGTCTTATTTTAGTGCGAAGGAAAATTTTGCACATATTCACATACATACATCATAAATCCATGCATATACCCTAGTAAATGAAAAATATTATCAGCAAAGGTGCATACATACAGACGCTTAAAGGTGTCACTTTCACCACAAGGGTTGAGCAAGTTTATACAGCTAAGGAAATTCCATGCAAAAATTGCGGTAATTACAAAAAAAAAATATACATTATTAAAAGGTCATAACAGCTTGGGAAAGTTAAGTTCGTAAATACCCTTTGACTGTGCGAAATCTGGTGAAAATGGTCACAGAAATCTGTGGCATTAGAAGAGCCACAAATATCTATTAATCAAAATCGAGGGTAAAAGAAAAGTCTATTTATTTGAATAATAATAAGTGGTAGTGTTTCCGATGAATGAGTTGTCCACCGATAATATACAGTCCGGTTCCCTTGACTAGAGACAAGTGGCCATTTTATGGAAGAAAATGGTTATAACAGCAACCGTTTTGATCTAGCAACACAAGGATTTCTGATAATTCAAGTGAAGACTGTACTTTGATCGAAAATAGATTCTATCTAACGGTAAAATATAATTCCATCTAACGGTAAAACTACAGCAGCTGTTATACTAGAGCCTGATTTATTTGTTCACTTAAATAGTGGCACTAATCTAATAAGAAAAAATAACAGCAAATAGAGGATTTTTTTACGTTTATTACTTAAACCTTAATATTTAATACTGCCACTTTGTTTACAAATTACTTTGTAAATACGTTAATAAATGTATTTGCCCCAATCCGCAAGAAGAGCTTGCTTCAGTATTAGGAGTTACCCGCCAATCCATTTCCAAGCGATTGCATGCTTTGGGAATGATTCAGAAACTGAGTTGAAAATGAGTTAAAAGCAAGGGATGTTGAACGTCGTTTTTCGCCTGTGAACAACTGCTCCAGCGGCAAAAAAAGAAAGAAGGATTTTCTTCTTCGCATCGGGACGGGTGATGAAAAATGGATTCATCACAGCAATCCAAAGAAACGAAAGTCCTGGGGTCATGCTCGTTCATGCTTCTACGTCGTCGCCTCGGCCGAATATTCACGCTGCGATGGTTATGTTTGCTATGTACGAGCTGTTAAAACCAAGCGAAACCATCACTGGGGATCGGTATTTACTTCAAATGATGCGAATGAGCCGAGCACTGCGCGAGAAGTGGCCACAATAGGCGGAGAGGCATGAAAAAGTGATTCTACAGCATGACAATGCTCGGCCTCACGTTGCCAGACGCGTTAAAACCTACCTGGAAACACTGAAAAGGGAAATCCTACCTCACCCGCCATATTCTCCAGATATTGCGCCGTCCAATTTTCACCTGTTCCGATCGGTGGCACATGGTCTAGCTGACCAGCAGTTCCATTCATATGAAAACATCAAAAAATGGCTTGATCCTCAAAAGATGAGCAGTTCTATCACGACGGTATACGAGATCTTCCAGAAAGATTTGAAAAAGTAATAGCCAGTGAAATGCAATACTTTCAATGATTCACTTGTAACCATTTTGTCAGAATAAAGTTGTATTTTCATCAAAAAATCAGCGAGAAATTAGTTGAACTTTCAATAATGTTCAGATCTGGTGGCTATTCAATGCTTTGGCTTAAATATCAAATTATCATTTTGGGACGCAATACAAGTTTTGACCACACTTGAAGTGTGTACCGGAGCATTATCCTGTGGAAAAATTCACTTAATAGGTCCAAATAACTTTACGAATCTCGGAAAAAGATTATTCCAATAGAGCTTTAAAGCTCTCCCCGTCATTTTGAATACTACACCACCTTCACGGCCATCCGGCCCATCCAAACTGAACTTATTTTCGCCACTAAATACTACTTTTTTCCACTCACCGGGATCATTATTTGTAACAGAACTCCAAGCCCTGTGGGGGGTTAAAGCTTCAGAACTTACTTAGATTCGCAAAAGACGCAGGCTTCTAACAAGAAGGCTCTACAAGGAAACGTAAGGGTCAAGTTCCATCTGGTACCACTAAGGACCAATAAGTCTATGTGATGGCTCTCAGCCAGCCAGGTCAATCTAACCTAACCAAGCCGTGTGGTCCCTCGAAAAATCGAGGCGGTGTTCTTGGCGAAATTTATTCTTCAGATGTGACGCTTTTTGAATGGCCTTTCGTATGGTAGATTTGCTGGCTGCAACATTTGCCATTTCTTTGATTTTTGCTTGGAAGGGCGAAATTTTATTCAATCCTATGGATTTTGTGGGTTTCCTTCGGAGTCGAAGCCTTATACCTTAGTAGTTCTTACCATAGGCGGCATACAGCTCGCGACACATGATGGCTCATCAATAGTTTGCCTACTTTCGACTAAAAATCCCAATTTCATACTCTATAGAAAAATTAGAAAATTTTCCAAAAAAAAAAAAAAATTCTTCACAATTCCACGGTTCCGTCAAACAAAAAAAAAAAATTGTAAAAAATCAAAGGTATTTTTCAGCAACTTCAAGCTTGTACTTTATTATACTAAAATGTAATAAGCCTTAAAACTGCATACCAAAAATCTGTCTAGAGGCGCTAATTAAAAAGCCTGCCATTGGGTAGGTAGGAAGCAAAATACGAAGCAGCTTTAGTACACTGCGGTCAAAAGATTTATGTATATATATAAGGCCCTCTATCTCCTAATTGGAGCATAGAGCGTCTACAACTCCTCTTCGCCATCGAACACGGTTTTGTGCAAGGGCTCTCAGTTCGTTCCAGGTCTTATTTACGGACCTCATTTCCGCCTCCGTTGAGCGGCGCCAGGTGGTTCGTGGTGTGCCTGCACTTCGTTCTGTCTGTTGGAAGGGGTTGCATCGCAGCGCCTTTCTGGCGATGTTGTCGTCACTCTTCCTTAGGGTGTGACCGATCCATTACCATTTTATTGTGCGGATTTCAGTCGCCACATCGGATTGATTAGTCTTCCTCCGTGGACTCTGTAGACTTTTGACAGTTCTAGATCTTTTATTATTTTTTAAGCTTTCCAGTTCAACTGAGACGCACAGTGGTTAGCAATTTAGATACCTGCTGTACGCTTGTAAAAAAATGTTTATAAAAAAATAGTTATATTTCTTCCCTTCATAGTGAATAGCTCGACAAGTTTGAGCACGACATATCCACTTAAGGGCTACTCACGTCTCATCTTTTCCTAAATATGGAATCCCATTTGCAATATATTTAGTTTAAATATCAAATGCTAGCCCATATTTTACACCCAGTTTTGGGCTTTATTCGACAAATATTGCGTAAATCTGCATCTGGTTTTTGTTGACAAGAGTTGTTTGTCAATGGCAATATTTGGTGCTGTTTTGTAAAGATTCATACGATTTTCAATAAACCTGTCCCATGCTGCTGATACTAAAACAAATGTATCGCTTTGTAGACGTCGACTTCTCTCACTTTTTTTATCAAAGTGATTAAGTGGCAAAATTTCGGTAAAATCATTTCTACTCGTGGTGTTTACAAAGAAGTTTGGTCCCCATTTTTTGCTCCATTAAAATGGAAGTTTCAAATTTTTTGCTTCAATCATACAAAACTGCAATAAAAGCTTTCAATTTTATTTTTGTTAGGTTCCTTTTTTACCTAAAACTTGGGAAGCTTCTAATTCCGTGCAAGATCATATTTGCCTTTAGATAAGATATATATAATGTAAAGCTCCCTCTCTCTTCTTTTCCTCTACGTTATATCTTTGTTCTCTCTCGCGGAACGAAAATGCCCAAAACGTTGCATGGCCATCGACACCTAAGAAGTTTCACTTCAAAAACGAAAATCGTTTGATCTTCGCAGACGAAACCGGCTCTTAATGAAAGCTTACACTGACACCTGGAACATTATTTATATTAAAATTCTGCCAACTTTTTTAAACGAGTGTCGTTTAAACACCTGATAGACGCAGATCAACAGCAGCGGAATGCAGGTCATTTTAGCTAGACAATCATTAACTTGCCCGCCCATTCATTCGCTTCTAAGTATCACTCAATCATTTTATGCATCCGCTATTGCAATGAAATTCTCGTTACATATTTTTATGACACATTTTAATGCATCCGTAACAATTTCGTGCTGAAATTTGTAGTTATGCTGGCGTCTACGTAATTAACTGGGTATTTCTAATTGCTCGAATTTTTATGCACTTAAACACACACACATACCTATATACTTGAGCCATTTTTTGTAACCTAAGCATGTAATGTAATATGTAAGTAGATAGTATGAACATTCTGTCAAAAAAGTGTCGTGAATTTGTCAATGAAGCACAAAATATTTACTATTCATTCAAATTTATTGTGATCTTGGCTTACATAAATAAATAATTGGCGCGTATGCTTCTGATCAGCTGTTTGGCCGAGTTGTTCCTGCTCTTCCACAAATGGCATAAAATTAAGAAAAAAGTTTTTTCTAATAGCGGTCGCCCCTCGGCAAGCAATGGTAAACCTTCAAGTGTATTTCTGCCATGAAAAAGCTCTTCATGAAAAACCTTTTGCCATTCGGAGGTGGTTTACAACTGTAGGTCCCTCCATTTGTGGAAGGGTCTTGGCTTACGTGTCTATAAAATACAGATTTTCCTTTTACAAGCTTTTGAATCCAATGACCATCGTTTGCGTCGCATTTTTGGTAATTGAACTCATTTAGATTTATTGGGGAAAGTATTCAAAAATTTGACTGAGCTAATGGACAATGCAACCCTGCGACGAATATATGCCGAATATCATATTCCAAAAATAAATGCCATGAAATTATCCACCAGATTACAATAAAATTAAAAAATGCATTCCAACAAAATTTCTGTTTTGTACGAGTATTATCATAAGCTCTTAACAAAAATCCCACAAAATTTCACAAATAAAATGTCACCGTTGTTGCTCAAGTTTGGGCTCCACGTATCGTTTAAGGGAGTATTCTGGTCTAGACGCCTTAATTTTAGGTATTTTTAAAACTAAGATAAAAAAAATGAAAAACATTTTTACTATCCATTTTTTTTATAGTTTTTATTAATATTGGGAAAGTATAAAAAAAAATTAAAAAATCGTGGAATTACAGGCCGGCGGCATAAAAACCGGTGCTCCCTGGTTGACATGATTCCAAACCTTGTAGTGATGTAAAACAAACAAATTTAAAAAATTCTTCATTAGTTAGGATGTCGCTATCGGATTACGCCAAATCCAAGAAAAAAAAAATCACAAAATGGCGTCAACTTGAAAAAAAAATTGTTTTTTACCCTCTTTGTTTAGCCTTTACAAATTTTTTAAAAATACTTCAAACTTAAATTTTTCAAAATCCGAAGCAGGCGCGATAGACATATGTATAATAAAAATTTCTTATCAAACTTCAAAGCGATCGGTCAAGTGGAACTTGATATATCATGAGGACCATCTCAAAACAAGTAGTAGTTTGAGCAACAATTCCAATAGAATAACTTAGATCGTAATATTTACTACTCACTCTGGATTAATCGGCGATATATTTCCGGGTATTTATTATAGAAGTATAAAGTATATATATGTGTATAGAAAAAATAAAGGTTGTGTTGGATACAAAAGATTTTCTCGAAAGAACGAGTCCTCTAGTCGTCCGGTAACATCTGCCGTTTATTGTGCGATTCGCTCCACTCGGCCGGCTTAGACGCCACGTCACAAAATCTGTTGTAACTCCGAAAATAATTCGAATTTTGAAAAATGCGTTGAAGGGCATATTTTTGAAGGTCTAAATTTTGAAAATATGCAAAGAACAAAAATTAGTTTTTTTTTCAAATTTCAAGCCCCTAATGGGCTACATGGGCTTCGTCGGGTAAAAAAAGGCCAATTTTCAATATTTTTTTTCTATGTAAAAAATTATTTATTTAATTCAAATTTTTTTCTGTCTTATTCACACATATTTAAAGAATATTTTGTGAAATTTTCAAAAAAAAAAATTAAAACTCCTCCATTGTGACGTCATTTCCGGTGACCCCTCGAAAAAAGGTGCGTTCGCGTTGTCAGCATAACTCCTGACAGGATCATCAAAAATGAAAAAACAAAAATAAGTGTTTTAGTTAAGACCATAAACTCGTGCTTGAACGAAGGAAAGAAAAAAAGTAAAAATTGGAATTTTGGCAGACATTTTTCCAAAAAAATGAAAATTTCGGTCAAATTTGCTTGACATTTTGTTTTTTTTTTAAATAGTTGTAATTGAAAAAAAAAAACCAAATCCTTACCAAAAAACCAAAACCAAATACCTGTGTAAAATTTCATCAAGATCGGTTGAGTAGTTTTCGAGAACATTTGACAACCGACTTTGAAAACACGGTTCCGAGAAAAACGCTTTAAAGTGGCTTGGAGCGCACACATTCCAAAGAGTGTATCTCCGAAACTATTTTTCGGATCGACTTGAAAATTTAGGATAATATTCTTGAGATGTTGTAGAAATTAATAAGCCAAAAAAAATCAATTTTTTTAACCCACGAAGCCCATTTAACCCCTTAAAGAAAGCAATCTCAGGCCTTTTTCTCTGACTTTTCCTTGTCTTGCGTGATGCCTGTCGAGCGCTGTAGAAGTACATATAATTTTACTAATACTTATTTTTTTTATTTATGCACATAATATCCCACTGTGCGGCGTTGTTTTAGAATAGGCACCAAATATTGAAGAATTATGTAGATATGAACTAGTGTCCAAGTGGTTCGCAATTGGCGAAATAGTGATCGTGCAAGACATTATTTTTTTTCACTAATGCAGATTTTCCCTACAGGGTCGCTTGGACAATTAGTGTGAGATTCGAATGATTTTGTTTGGGGGAAATAAAATATGTACAACACTACAAGCTTGTAGTACCTATGCATACATACATATGGATTTTTTGCTGCTTGTTTTTTATGCATTAAGCAATCGCTCATGGGTTCTGTGTGCTTGCAAAACAACAACTCTAAATCCAGTCAAATCGAACGTCAAATTTGACTGTCATTAAAGTGGTAAATAATTAATTTGGCCATTCATATACATATACACGTACTAATAGACACATTCTGTGAATGAATTTGTGCCACTTGAAGGCAATTCAGAGTTCAAAAATATTGCTTTTGAAAAAAAAGCTCAAAAATTTAATTTTTTGAAAGCTACAAATCGTGCACTCATTTTCTGGCATTCTGCTGCATTTGTGAATGTATGTATGTTAGTATTTGTGTACACTTTAATGGTCATCCATGAGCCTAGCGGTAAGAATAACAATAAATGTAGGTCTAAATCTAGTAATTTGTTGGCTGCCTTTAAACTCGTGCAAAAGTGACCGGTTCATGAAAGTTGCTATGCTGTACAAACAATTGAAAGAAATTTTGAAAGCAATTGGCTTAAGAACTCTTTCGTGTTTAAAATAATTCAAATGTCACACAAATTAAGCAAACACTTCCCAATTAAACGCACAGAATGTCACATACGGGCATGCGCGACACAATTCCAAGTTTAACATACATACAAGCACACACACAGTGTCTAAAAGTCACGTTTTTCAATTTAGAGTCATGGCCTAAAGCAGACTTGAAGAGGAAGAATGAAGCAGAAAATTAAATTATATTAATGAGTAAATGAAGGCAAAAATATAGAAAAAATATATAAAAAAAAAACAGATATGAATGATTAGTGAAATTAAAAAATAAATAATTCGTGACCCACCGGTTTAATATATGAAAACGAGTCTAAATAATTCATAGCAATCCTTTCTGAACATTTCGGGCTCGCACTCCCTCACAACATTACTGAAGATTTTTAACTATTTTATTTCAATTGCAATTTCTAGGCATCAAAGGAGATTCAGGCAAATCATAACTCTTCTTAAAGATAAATTCGAATCTTACATGTCTCTGCAGATTGCGTAGTCATCTGCACAGGAATGGGATATGGTCCACAGACTCATGTCGTTTCTGCGACCAGTCTCCGCGGACTCCAGCATACCTTCTTCTCGAAAGTGACGCTATAGCGCGAAGAAGGTTGTGATATGTCGGCCTGAAAAAAGACATATCCACTCAACCCAACCAGGTTTATCAAGGGAACTAAGTTTGGATGAAATGCTGTCATGAGTAGGGGGCACAAAAGACCAGGTAGTCGAAATGCAAGCCACATTTTTTTCGTTTCATTCACTTTCATGTGCTCCTTAAAATTACTTTCAGGGTCCTTAGGCTACGAAAAAAAATTTGCACACCTCAAAGTTCTACTTATTGAATGTGCAGTATAAGCCATCATCACGTCAACTCAGCGAGCGCTGGGCTATTGCGCTAATGTGCAAAGTTGCGAGGTCCTTCTGGCCATGGGTGGTTCGGGAGCGCTCGAAGGAGCTTCGAGCTAAGGCTAACAAAGCTGGTGAAATTCCAGAGTAGCGTGAAGCGATTAATACGAACGTAGTTAGCCGCTGTTAGTCATAATTCCCCAATAAAAATCCCCTTTTTCCACCCGTTTGGTTCTTTTGCCACTCTTGTGATTTTTACGATCAGATCTCCAGCTGAGAAACAGTTTGCTAGTCCCTGTTTTAAACATTTAGAAATTAAAGGCAAACCTCACCCTGTGGTCGGCCAATCATTTGAAAAGTCAACGAAATCATTGAAAAAATTTGGAAACAAAGTGGCTAAAAATGCATTGCCAAACTGTTCTGAAATATTTGAAAAAGCTGAACCGAAACAGAAACTCAATGTGCGGACAGACTATTTGAATAAGTCAGCTAAGATCTTGGTTCTAATAACTTTTTAATGATGTAGCGGTAGATTTTCTATTTTACGTATTCTAATTTATAATCCATCCAAAAGACGCAATAAATTTCATTGACTTTCCCTACTCATTGCGGCTTGGCCAGCTCTTTTATGTACATATTTATTTACTCTACTATAAGGCAAATAAAATATTTTGTCAGCAAAAATCATAATAAAAGCAAACGAATGAGTGTCAACAGTGGCGAAGTAAGAAGAAAAAGACAGACAAACTGGCGGGAACTTAAATAAAAGAACTTAAATAATAAATACTAGTATATTTCTATTTATAAACGTTCGAAAATTGTACGTACTTGAATTATTATATATTTCTAAGCGTACCGATTTTCACAGAAAGAAAATACTCGTGCAAAATATGTTTCGTGCCAAATGTGTGCCGTTCAGTCACCCTATAGAAGCATGCAGCTCGTACAGAGAACGCCCACACACATACCACCTGGCGCTTCAATCAATGCCTTGGCAACAAATTAGTTTATTATTAATAAAAAAAAATATCAACTGTGTAAGAAAGCAGGGTTTGAATAGTAAATGTTCTAGAAACATTGCCAAACAACGCCACGATACCGAAAGGTTTATTGAAATCATAAATATTATAGCCTTGTTATTGTTGTTTTTGGAATTATTCACATTCTTCTCTTATTATATTTTTATTATAATTTTTGTTTATTAATAAATTATAATTAAATAAATAATTGGCGCGTCTACCTCTGTCAGGTGTTCGGCCAAGCTCCTCCTCCTATTTGTGGCGTGCGTGTTGATGTTGTTCCACAAATGGATGGACCTGCAAGCCGAGGAAGGAGGAGCCTTTTCATGTCTGAAATACGCTCAGAGCTTTGCCATTGCCTGCCGAGGGGCGACCGCTATTAGAAACACTTTTTCTTCATTTTGGTCTTTCACCGAGATTCGAACCTACATTTTTTCTCAATTCCGAATGGTAGTCACGCACCAAACCATTCGGCGGCCGTCATTACTATTATCTTAAAATGTCATTGCGACTAAAGAAGTCACCCCTAGGTAGGTAAGTAGTGAAATGGTTGAAGTACCACTCTTGCACTCCCCAAGTAACACTAAAGAGCGCCGTTTTGATGCCATTATGAGACCCCCAAAAGGTAGATATCTTTAGCCAGCCCGAACTGTTGATGTAATGGAGAAGATTGATGTGATTTAGGTTGGCGCACTGTCCCAGGCTGTCGAAGAAAAAAGCACCCAGTGATCTTAATCGTCTAGCTGCCAAACCCGGACACTTACAAAGAAATTGCTCGACAGTTTCCTTCTCTGAAACGTCCCAACAGCTTCTGCAATGGAGGTTAAATGGTAAACTTAGCTTTTCTGCGTGTGTGCCAAATGATTGGTGAGCACAGCTTAGAGCTTGGAAATTGAAAGTCGTGCATTCCCTAATACTTTTAGCGTCCATTGTACAGGGTCCAAAATGTTTTCGAAATAACACATGAAGAAGAGGAGCTCCATCTTTTCTGCGCTTTCCTGAGCAATAAGTTCTGCAATTCCCCTTTAACAACAGTCGGGGGATGCCAATGGCCAGGTAGGAGGTCTCTAAGACCAATTCAGTCGCCTCCCTGGCAAATGGATCAACAATTTCATTTTCTTATTTTTTTGTTCCTATATTCTGGCACCTATATCCGAGAAATATTACCAGAACACCCAAGAGATTTGATCTCTTCCTTACAGTAGTTGACTAGTTTGGATCTGCACCGTGGCGTCGTCAGAGCCTTGATCGCGACTTCACTATCGGACAAAGTGTTAATATCTCCCTCGCTACCACGATTTTCCATGCGGAGCTCTTCGCCATAATGGAAACAGTGGAAATCATATCCAAAAGAGGCTTCGAGAAAGTAAAAATTAAAATACTTTCGAACAGCCAATCGGTTCTCAAAGCCGTGAATAGCTTCACATTCAAGTCAAAAGTCCTAATAGAGTGTAACAATGCACTCAACAAACCGGCCACTCATAATTAGGTCTCACTGATTTGGGTACCAGGATATGAGGGACACGAAGGAAACGAGAAGGCAGACTTTTATGCCAAAAAAGGGGCAGAAAGGCAATTTATTGTACCAACACCATTTTTCGGCTTTAACAAAAATAATATAAAATAGGAAACCAAAAAATGGATCCAAGTGAAAATCAGGGAACACTGGAACGGCACAAGCGGCCTTAATAACTCTAAAAACTTTTTGAACTTCAATGCCCACAGCGCAAATTCTGCTCTAACTCTAGATAAAAAGGGCCTCAGATAACTCTGTGAAGCATTTACAGGTCTCACTTTGTCTGTAATAAACACTTCAACACAATAGGGTTATCTAGTACATGATCATGCAGGTTCTGCTGTGATGAAGAGGAGTCTATGGAACACTTAATCACCAACTGTGAGGCATTAGGCCACAGAAGACACAAAATCCTGGTTTGTATCTACTAGAGGAGGAAGGCCTACAATTGCTCCCTCCTAAGGAGCTGGTTCGATTCCTTGGTATACTAAATAATTATAATTAAATAATTAGGGGCGCACAATAGACCAATCTGGACGTAGAGCATGAAGGCCATAGCCTAACCCGTACAACCATTACCATTACCATCTCCCTCGCTCCTACGTTCCCTAAGCATTTTGTATGCTTGCAGGAACGTGAAGACTTCTGCCTGTAAAACGCTAGCAGTATTCGGCAATTTTAAGGAAATAGATAAGTTGACTGATTTAGAGAAGACCCCTGCTCCGACTCCCTATCCCATCTTGGAGACGTCAGTGTTAGCTTCGGTGCAGATTTTCCCTTCGTTCCAATCCTGCCTACTTGGAAAGATTTCCCTGGCACGACCCTTACCCCCATTTCCACTTATTTTGAAAATTAATCTCTTTGAAGCGTGCCGCGTAAGGGGTCCTGGTGGTCTAGAGCTCGAAAATTTAGGGTATTTTCAGGAATTTTTTTTACAATAAAAGAAATGGAAACGATATTTAAATTTTTTAGGCTTTTTATTTAACTTCTTTTACATACAAAAATGGGGGATAAATTGTTTTTTAATTTTAATAGTTTTAAAATAATTAAAAAAAAAAACGGCTGTAGAATCGAAGATACTGGGAATATCCTTCCTAAAATTTGACAGTATATTCTTAAGAGCCTATACTTTCGAAATATCCAAAAAAAAAATCGATTTTTTGAAAATTCTAGACCACCGAGTCCCCTTAAGTTTTTAGTACAGCAAAATTTCCCGATTTTCTATCTAGCAGAACCCTAACAAAGTCATCCAGTTGGCATTCAAATTGCACAAAAAAATCGATTTTTTTTTTTTGCATAATTTTGTTGTATGTGTATGCGAGAATACGCCACAGAAAGGATTTTTTGAAAATCGCATTTTTTCACATTTTTCTGGGCACCGAAGTGTACCCTCCTCCGGCCGTTTTATCATAAACTTTATCTTTAAACGCGTTTCCCCGAAAATCGTGTTTTTAAGCATTTTGGTCACACTTTTCATAGTAGTTATACTCCGATTTCAATGGTTTTGGTCTTAAAAGGTTCGGAAAACTTACCGCTAAGTTTCCCCGTCTACGATTTTTGAAATTTTTTTTCATTCCATTTTTATAACCTTTTAAAGTTCAAAAAATTAGCAAAAAAAAATTTTTTTTGCAAATTGTTGCATAGCTTTTGAAAAAAATTAAAAAAAAAAAATCTGTCACGGGAAAACTTAACCAGGGCAACTCTGAAGACAACGCATATCTAATTTTTGCTTTCTGATTACCCAGGTGGAAAAACCGTGACCAAAATGGAGACCTGTTTCGTTTGGAGGTGGACGTCTTCAGCGCCATTTCAAGGTCGCGGGTGTTAATTTTTTTCAAAGTCAAAACCATTTTTTAAAAGCCAAGACATGTACCTTTAAAATAAAAAAAAAATGTTTTTTAAATATTCACAGGATTTGTCACAATCAATCCCCAAAAAAACCCTTCATTTCAGGGCCTCGAGACCAGAAGACCCCCTTAATTAGTTGGTCCACTTCTATATTTTTGATTTATTCCCCAGTGCGCCAGTTGGCTTGTGACACCTTTTCTAGCACGAAAAATTCAAATTGTAAGCGAAAATTTGCACCCAAAAATACGAAATGTATGTTAATTATAGACGCCAAGCGTTGGCAGCTTTGTTGCGACTTCCATTCACTCATTTCATTCATTTGTTCATACGATATTGAGTTTTTCGGCGCATCGCAATGAACATTTGCCGCACACGCATAAACATACTCGTACATACATACATACATACATACATACATACAAGCGTGTATTTAAAAAAAGTTATTATTAGTTATTGTTGCCATAGGCATAAATGCGCGCTTGTTGGATAATTGAATTGAGTCACATGGTTTGGCTTCTATTCTACTACATAGACGTCCATATACATATATGTATGTGTTCGTGTGTATGCATACTACAAAAATAATACCAATATAATTTATGTACGAATGATTTTGATATATGTACACAGGTTTATATGCAAATATGCATGAAAAAGCTACTCGTAAAAAAAATCATTTGCCGTTCCGAGACAACATAAAACAGTAGGTCCCTCTATTTGTGGAACCAAATCAAGACGCGCACCACAAATAGGAGGAGAAGCTCGGCGAAACAATAAACAAAGGATGTAAGCGCCAATTATATTCATATACATAAATATATACTACATACTTACATATATATACAGCTGTGTTCAAAAAATTAGTACTGCAGCACATCATAACATTCATATTCATTTTTCTATATGTTAAACATTACAAATTAATTGGGTTTTCACATATTTCTAAGAATAGCATACAAAGAAGAGAATAGTGAAAATATACCGTTAGTTTTTCATTGATTTGTGTAATTTTTTGACGAATGTTGCGAAGCGCACCGAAAAGTGGATGTTCATAATTATACCATAGCAGTGGTTACATTAAAGGAAAAACAAAACTAAAAAACTTTATTCAAAAATGATTTTTTTGAGTTCTTCATACTCAATACAGTCGAATATTTAGTTGCATAGCCTTTATTTTTAATAACGGCTTCGCATCAGCGGGGCATGGAATCGATAAGGTCTTGACAACACTTCAAGGGGATTTGAGACCATGCTTCCTGAACCACTTGCCAAAGATAAGCTTTGTTTGAAGCATTTGCAGTTGCCACAACCTGCTTAACATCTCCCCATAAGTTTTCGATCGGATTAAGATCTGGGGACTGAGGTGGCCATAGCATAAGATCGAACTTTTGCGATGCAAACCAATCTTTCACAAGCTTGCTCGTATGTTTCGAATCGTTGTCCTGTTGAAATGACCATTGTATAAGCATTTCCCAACTAGCATATGGTAGCATTATATTTTGTAATATGTCTACATAAACATGTCTATTCATAATGCCATTTATCATATGGATAGAGCCAACGCCATTGTAAGAAAAGCAAGCCCATATAGTTATACTTCGGCCACTATGCTTAATTGTCTTCTTTGTGTACCTAGAATTATATTCGGTGTTTGGTGGACGTCGTACATACTGCCTAGAGTCTGTTCCACAAAATAAAACAAATTTGCTTTCGTCTGTCCACAATATGTTTCGCCACTTTTCTGCGGGCCAGATCAGATGAGCATTTGCAAATCTGAGTCGTCCTTCCACATGCTTCCCAGTCAAAAAGGGGTACTTTTCTAGGACTTCTGGCATTTAGATTTTGCTCAATTAGACGATGACGGACTGTAAACGTGACTGACCGAGAGATTCAATTCATTTTTGATAACTTTAGATGATGCTGACGTCCTTTTCTTGCTATCTTCGATTGCGGTTGTTTGGCGTTTTTTACCCCGATTTTCTGGTTTTTTTATAATGAATCGCATTAAATATCATTGTAGGTGTGCAGCCAACAATATTTTCAATTCCCGTGTACGTTTTGCCTTTTGCTCTTAGGCTAACTATCAAACTCTTTTCTCAGCCGGGCAATTCATTCCCCTGTCCACTAGAATGAAAATTGTTACATACCCAATGAAAATCATTCACCAAAACATTAAGCACTACATTACACTTACTATTGATGTTTTTTGTTGTACTAATAAATTTATTGATTATTATTATAATTGGTTTGCAACCACTCACACCAAGCACTACTATAATTATGAACAGCCACTTTTCGTTGCATTTCGCAAAAGTCATCAAAAGCAAACACAAACCAATGCAAAACTAACGGGATTTAATCGCTATTCTCTTCTTTGCATCCTATTCTTAGAACACAAATGAACATGTGTTCAATTAACACTATTTAACATGGCGAAAAATGAATATGAATGTTGTGAGGTGCAGCACTACTATATTTTTGAACACAGCTGTACATACAAAGCATCATTAAATATGATTTGTGTATTTTTGCGTTGCCAAAAAATTTTGCTGCAAAAATTCAATTTCGCAGAAAATGTGATAAAGATAAATGCGAAATGTGCTTTACGCCGTCTTTTTGAAATCAAGTTTTTTCTTTCGGCTGCTTTCTGTTGAAATTTTTGCTTAAACAAATAGTGGAGAAAGGTGACTGGTAAATTTTGCTACATTTAGAAGCTCAAATAACGTTTTTTAATCCATTTAATATATTTTTTTTTATTTAATTGAAGTGAAAATTAACATAATTCACTTTTCTTAGTCTTTTTTTAAAGGCATTTAAAGGTGATAGATTTCAAATGCATTATTTCCACAACATTGTTCATCCCTGCCTGCGGAGTTGAAGCGGAAATCGGTTCATACGAAACTATTAACCTTCGGTAGACACACTTGGAGTCTGAGTCAGCCCACAAAATATTTGATGGGTTTTAGTTCATTTATTTGTAACACCTGAAAATATATCGTTAGCTAGGCCGATTTTACTTTTCAAATTCATGCAGTAAATCCTCAGTAGTTGGTGTGCACCGCATTTATGCAGATGTAAAAAAGTGATGGGGTGAAATTTACCAAGTGTGTAGAATAGCCATCATTGCTCTAAAAGAAAATCACTCCTAAATACATTTACTACTGTGGGCTAAAAGTAAGGTGAATTTATTTGTCAAACTTCGCGGGATTAAAATTTTGCTCTAGTTATTTTTTTTCATGAGTTGGCAGCACTGTTCATAAGATCTGGGCCAACTTTCATGTGAATGTCGTTATCAGTAATATATTTACGCTTGTGTTTACCAAACGATCAAGAGTGCATTTTTCGATTTTTACAATGTCTGATTTGATTGAGCAGAGAAGTGCCATCAAATTTTGTTTGCGGAATGAAATTTCGGCTGTGGAAACATTTAGCATATTGCAGAAGGCATTTGGTGATTCGACCATGTCGCAGAAAAATGTTTATAAGTGGTACAAAGACTTCAAAGAGGGTCGAGAACGTGTTGATGACTTGGAGCGCTCCGGACGACCATCGACGCCAACAGATGACCAACACGTCAATAAAGTGAAGGCGTTAGTGCTCAAAAATCGTCGGTTGACTGTTAAAGACCTTACTGATATGATCGGAATATCAGAAGGATCTGTGAAAACCATTTTGAAAGACCATTTGGGCCTACGAAAAGTCAAATCTCGTTTGGTACCGAAAACTCTTAATTTCTTGAAAAAAAGTCGTCGCGTTGATGTGTGTGAAACAATACTTTCAGACTATCAGGGCAAGCTCAAATGCATCATTACGGGGAATGAGACTTGGATTTATGTTTACGGCCCTGAAACAACCGACCAATCAAGCGAATATCGTGCTAAAGGCGAGGCCAGACCGAAAAGAGCACGTCAAAGTCGTTCAAAAATAAAGGTCATGATGACAGTTTTTTTCGATGTTCGTGGTGTGGTGCACTATGAATTCCTTCCACCTGGCCAAACTGTTAATAAGAAATTTTATTTGAGCGTTATGCGTCGTTTACGTGAAGCAATTCGTCTAAAAAGACCAGAATTATGGGCCAACAACTCTTGGTTTTTGCATCACGATAATGCACCGTCTCACTCTGCACTCGTTCTTCGTGACCATTTCGCCAAAAATTCCACGCATATCGTGCGCCTGATTTGGCTCCGTGTGACTTCTGGCTATTCTCAAAACTCAAGAGACCACTCCGGGGAACGCGTTTCGAGTCGATTGAGGAGATAAAAGCTGAATCGAAGAAGGTGCTGATAGCTATACCGGAAATGGACTATTTGGCATGTTTCGGGGATTGGAAAAATCGTTGGCATAAGTGTATTTCATCAAGAGGGGATTATTTTGAAGGGGATGATTTTGATTTACAAGAATAAATAAAGATTTTTCGTTTTACAACCAAATTCGCCTTACTTTTTGCCCACAGTAGTACGTACATACTGTCAGCGTCAAAGGAAAGTGTGAACCACATATTGATAAGTCCTGATTTTGTCATTTTTAAAAGTATTTTTTTATAATTTTAAATAATTTGATACAAAAGTATATAGTAGTTCATACTCAGACTAATAATAATACATTTTGCTACATTTTCTTATTCTTACTAGATTATTTTTAGTTTATGGTGTTAGGAGTACTCAGAATTTTAAAAAAATAAGATTTTTTTTTGGCATTTTCTTAAAGTATAATATCTTAAAAATGTTGTGTGGATTGAGTTTAGAGGAATCTCCAAGGACTTGTGATGATCACCGCAAGGGACTTCTGGAGAAACAGGCTCGACACAAACAGCGATAACTTCTACAATTATTAATTTTTTTGTTTTTTTTTTTGAAATTTTGCTAAAGCCGAGTCGAAACATGATGTATTAATGCTATATTTTTATTTTTGTAAAATAAAGCAATTGAGTAGCAAAAAAAAAATGATTGAAAATCATAATTTTTTCGGGCCTCTGACTACCTCCATTCCCTAATATAGTTTTCTGAAGTAAAAGATAGTTTTCCGATAAATTATTTTCTTTAGATCGAAAAGCCTATTTCTGATAAAAATTTTCTTTAGTCAAACAAATTCAATTTTGATATCTTTGAATTAATTAAATTAAAAAAATTATTTTAAATTTATGTTATCTAAATATGTAAATACTTACAAAAAAAAGTGTAAGAATTGGGATGGAACTTACTCCAGTGTGTTGCTTACATAAAAAAATATAGGTGTGTCTTCCGACGGTTAATAACCCTTAAATTAATGATTGGCATTTTTATACAGAGATTTTATGACAATTGTACGTGTACCACATTTTAAAGCCATTACCCTACAAGAACAGTGACAGTGATTTGACCGGTCATACGATGCTCAATGTTGATGAAAAAAAAATTTTTTTTGAGGGTTTGCAGAGCAGAATGTTTGGAAAAATTCAACAATGCTCAGAACAAAGCTTCTATCAGATTCTGCATCATCATCATAAGCACTACAGTGTTGTGCACACCATTGCTTCCACAAGTACAGTTCTCCACTCCGAACGATCCTCCACTACGCATTTCCAGTTCCCTTATGTTCCTACGCATGATCCCCTTTTTCCGCATACCGGCTTTGACCTCATCAATTCAGCGTTTTTTTTGGTCTCCCTCGACCTCTCCGTTCAATTGGTTGTCTATGAAACGCTAATCTGGCAACTGCCCTTTTGGGCATTCTGTGCGTGTGCCCCAGCTATCCGATTCGTTGACTTTTTATAAGCCGGTTATCGTGTCCATTATGCATCAATGCGTCGAGCTCGTGATTGTGTCTTATCCGATATGTTCCGTCATCTCACCGGAAGGGACCATATATTGTTCGCAGTATCTCTCTTCCAAACCTCAATATTTGGTCGATGTCTGTTGTTTTAAGTACCCATACCTCAGTGCTGTATGTTAGTGTGGATCTTATAGGTGCTTGCATCTTTAGAGTTTTTACTCTAGACACTAACTTTTAAAGTCACATAGATTGGAAAGAATTTTTTGTTCGGCATAGTTCTGGAATAATTGCCTTAATATTCTCAAATTAGGGTTTCTCGTGACTGTTTTCTTCAAAGAGGTGAGATCCGACAATTCAGTTTGTTGAAACTGCGACTCAAGGTGGGTGCATTCGGTGCATCGGGATAATAATCACTTCTTCTTCTTGTTAATTGGCGCGGTAACCGCTTAAGCGATTTTAGCCGAGTTTAAGAAAGTGCGCCAGTCGTTTCTTTCTGCGCTAACCGGCTCCAGTTGGATACACCAAATGAAACCCAGTCCTTCTGCACCTGATCTTTCCAGCACAAAAGAGGCCTTCCTCTTCCTCTGCTACCACCAGCTGGTACCTCCTCGAATACTTTCAGAGCTGTGCTAAGTCATAAAGCTCATACAGCTCACTGGTCCATCGCGTACGGTACTTGCTGTCACCAACGTGCAAAGGTCCAAAAATCTTCCGTAGACTCTTTCTCTCAAACAGTCCAAGACACGTCCATACGTTGGAACGTGAACCTTAAGACTCACTGAATAGTCGATAGTTTTGCTCATTGACCTTGACGTTTATGTCGAAATCCGCGCACCGTCTGACATAAAATTTCGTTAAATATGTTTTCGCCCTCTGCCACTATTCACAGAATTCTACTGCATCGGTCATCGACTGCTACTCCTCTGCTTGATTGCCTTCAGTGACTGCCCGCTGACACTCATTTACGCAGTTAAATTCTTTTTGGAACTTCTAGATGGTAAGGCTTTCTGGCAATTGTCCCACTTTCGAGAGAGAGAGAGAGAACTTTTCAGCCTATTTATGGTTCCAGCTAGTCAACTGCGCTTATTTTCCAATTTGTGGTTTGCGTCTTTATATTGAACTGAAAAGTAAAGGAAACTTTAATTTTATGCCGCCACCGAGCAATAGTTGAATCTCACCTGTGGCCTGCTTCCTTTGAGAAATTCTAAAAAATAGTACAATATTTAACCTAGACTTGTGTACAGGAGCCTGCGAGCAAATAAAATTCTCTCCCTAGCACAAAAAATATTTGCAGCTTAGCTCCACCCCTTCCCAATAAGTTTTCAGCTACACCAGTGTTGCATCGGCTTCTTGTATGTGGTATTTTGTGATTGATGATTTAATTTTATAAGTGACGCAACTAAATCCAAGGTACTGCATACTTTTGTTGTCATTTTCGTTGTTGTTATCTTTCTTTATGATCGATGTGATTGTATTATGAAGCCGGGAGCGACATTGGCCAACTTTCTTTCCTATTTTAATTGTTGATTTTTCACTTTTGAAATTTTATTTAATTTTTTCGCTTTTTTCGTTTGATGCCGCGGCTGCTTTCTTAGTTTTTTATTGTGCCACCTTTCACTCTGATATGTCGGAATAAAAGTCTTTTTCACGTGCTTAATATATCTGCCGTTGTTGTCTTTCATTTTCTTTTCTTTGCATTCTTCAACGAATTATGTGACTTTTTTAATGTAAACTTTAATGTTACAGCAGAGATAAAAATTTGGCATATACATACTTATATATACTTTAATATATTATACATTAGGGTTACCCGCAATTATAATAGCATATACTAATTTTTTGTTTTTTTTTTAATTCTAGTTTTTAAATTTTTATTTTTTATTTTAATAATTTTGTAATGAAACTATAGTTCATTCCCTTAACCAAAACTACATAAATCCAAGTTTTAAACTTTACGCAAATTAAAAATAAACTCAACATGCCTTTACTTTTTCAAATTTCCCATTTTTTAATCAGACTTTTTAGAGAACTTTTTAGTACGTGGTTTTATAGCCCATTAAATTTTATCTTAAGAAAGGGCAAACGTCTGCGCTATCAGTAGGCAAACGTGGCCCGAATAGGACATGGGTCGCACTAAGAGTATATTTAATACGTATATTGGTGTCTAATTTTTGTTCTTCCACAAATCCGGGGGTTTCTTGCGGATTGCTTCGCACAAATTGCGCATAACTTGCAGGTAATATTCCTCATTGACCGTTTTACCCTGTGGCAAGAACTCATGATTCGCAACGCCCCTGCAATCGAAGAAAGCGGTAAGCAAAACTTTTACATTCGACCGAACTTGGCGCGCTTTTTTCGGTCTTGGTTCGTGCGGCTGCTTCCATTGAGATGATTGAGTTTTGGTTTTCACGTCATAACCAGAAACCCACGATTCGTCACCAGTTATGACCCTCTGGAGCATATTTGGGTCGCCGCGGACAGAGTCCAACATCTCATTAGCAATGTTCATGCGATGGTGCTTTTGGTCGAAATTGAGCAGTTTTGGTACGAAGTTTGCGGCGACCCGCGTCATGTCCAAATCATTGCAAAAATCGAATGGCACGAGCCAATCGATATGTGATTGATTCGACGATTGGCCAATACCATTTTCTTCACTTCATCAATTTTTGAAGTGCTCATCTGTTGAAGTGATCGGGCGTCCGGCACTCCGGCACGCTTTTCGTCGTTCACATCTTCTCGGCCTTCTGAGAATATTCTGTACCACCGATAAACGTTGCGTTGATTCAAAGTAGCTTCTCCGTATGACACAGTCAGCATTCGGAATGCATCCGCGCACTTAATTTCGTTTTTCGCACAAAATTTGATGCAGGTTCTTTGATCCATCTTTTTGAATAGGTAAAAATCGAAGACGAGCCGAAACACGTGCAAGCAAAGCAGCTGTCAACAATTAGCTGAACATTCAAAATGGTCGAACTCGTCGGCATAAGTGAGAGCCATGAGTATCATCATATCGCCACGACCTCGTATTTAGTGAAATCTGGTGAGACACCCGACATCTGGTTAAAAAACAAAATGCATTTAATATTTCATGACTCCGGAAAATGTATAAGCCGCTTAAGACATAGGCGCATCAAGTATAATTTCGCTTGTGATGCGAAATTCAGCAACAGCGCGCCAATGGAAAGCAGTGAGTTCCCCCGCCTTCCGCAAAAATAACAATAGAATTGTCGTGCTTCAACCGCAATTGATAAATCAATCAACCAATTAAGCGAACAATCATATGCTAAGTGCTATTGATTAGATAGCAAATTCAATTGTTTTATCTGACAAAGAAAGCGAAGACATAGGGGAACAATATTTGTATGGAAAGGATAATTAGTAAAGATTTTTATGCGGTTTTTTTGGTGACAACAGAGCAAAGCAAATTATTTGAGTGGAAGCAAATTAATTTGTACTCGCATGCAAGTGTTCGTGGGTACATATATAAGCATGTGACAGTTGTTGGTGTTGTATGTGTGCCAATAAATTAACGGCATGGTGCAAAAATTTTACCTATGCCGGTATTTATCGCCATATTGCGCCGTATTCAAGCGTTGAATATGAAATGTCCGATTTGCTTCCGAAATTGAGCGCTGTGGGACGCGAAATTATCGAATGTCACAGAAGCAAATTTTACAGGAGAGTTTATTTTCCATGCTTTAGCTGGCAACATCAATACCTAATTTTAGATTTGATGAGGGCTGAGATCACTGACTAATATGACTAATCGTACGATTTTTTCCCATGAAAAAGTTTCAATTTTCCAAATGGTAAATGGAAATGAAAATGAAAATGGCATATACGATAATTTTGCTCATACCATTTTGTATAAGTGCGCCTTATTTGTGATCTAAAAATTTCAAACAAATCATGGATTCATTTCGATCATTTTGTTTTATTCGTGAAAGACATGGGTTTAATTAAAATTAAAGTTTTGAAATTAAGAAATAAGTGAATGTAATAACGGTAATAGCAGTTGTTGTTGTTATTGTTGTAGCAGCATAATCATTGTCAATACATATGCGGATAATGCTGCTGAAAAGACAGTTCTTGGTCGGATATAAACCCGGGTCGTTCCAGTTACGTAGAACCGACAGCTTTGATTTAAAAAGTCTTCTAATTTTGAGAAATATTTTAATTTTGCGTACTCATTGTGGTTTTTGTTAAACACAGATTTTGTACACAATTGTTTTTTGTTTTTGTTTTTGTTTTTTTTTATTTTTTTTTTTTATTTTTTTTTTTGAACTTTCATAATGGCTTATGGCTTTTTTAGTAGAATTATCCTCACGTCCATACCTTATGAAGTATAAATGCATACTTACGAGAAGAAAACGCACTCTTCGTGAATGCAACGCCTTGTACAAGGTGGCGCAAAATTAATCACCCTTCCGAAAGATTTCTAATATTTGCAAACAACAACTTCAGTATGCAAAAAGACAAGGAATGGATTGCGTAAAGGTCTATAAAAATATAGCTTTCACTGAAACAAAAACCATATACAGCGAACGCTCGATAACGTGAACTAATTCAAACCAAGGCAGTTCACGTTAACTAAAGTGTTCACGTTTTGGAGTGCCCAAAAAGGCTAAGTAAATATATTTTTTCACATTTAAATTCACATTTTATTCTTCTTTTCGTTTCATATTAATTGAAAATCAAGTCATACGATGGTTTTATTTAAAAAAAATCAGTCATATTTTTTTGTTTCTTCTGTTTTTCTCAAACTTGAAGCACAGCTTTCTCCCTTAACCGTCTTAGCACACCCACATCATCTTGATCGACGTCTTCATGACCAGCCCATTTCAACGCCTTGTTGAAAATTTCAACTGCTTCAGTCGACTTAATATTCTCCAGTTTCTCTGATACGCTGTCATCATCGGATTCGTCCTCTTGTTGATGATCGACATCTGCATTGCCCTCCTCGATATCTTCGTTCCATTCATGAGTGGCTGGTAACATGAATTCAATCTGAAATTTTTAATAAAAAAAGTTTTTTCAATAATCCATATAGGTACATATCTTTGAGCATATCTGCGAGCACGAACGAACCTCAGGATTTAAACTACTAAGGAGATCGACGGTGTTGCTCATCAAGGTGCGAAGGTCAGCTTCCCATTTTTCTTTTAAAACCGCCAACGGAACATTATCTTCAGGACCATTGCTTACCGCAAAATTTAAAATACTGTTCCAGCACTTAGCTAATGTTGCTTCACCAACACGAAACCAAGCCGCATCCAAAAGATTTATAGCTGTTTTTAAGTTAATTTTTTTCAACGGCTCGAGCAAATCAGACTTTGTCGCTGCTATTGAAGCTAGAAGGCTGTTTCTGTAATGCAACTTAGTGATTTTATTGCATTCTGATCCATCGGTTGAATGAGTGGAGTAACGTTTGGTGGCATAAACATTGTCGAAATTTGCCCCTTCTCCATTGTCAGTTCAGCTTCATTTGGGTGTGAATGAGCGTTGTCGATTAGGAGGAGAGCTTTAATTGGTAAGGCTTTCTCCTTTAAAAACGATGTAACCTTAAAAAACAACAACTAGTTAACCTTCGAAATCGGACAAAACTTAAAAAGAATATTCACCTGTGGAACAAATGACTTATGAAACCATTGCTTGAAAATAGCCGACGTCATTCAGGCGGATTTCGAGCTCTTATAGTCGGTGGGACACTGAATGCAGCGTGGATTCTTTGCCTTTCCAATTACCAAAAGCTTAAGCTTGTGGGATCCAGTGGCGTTTGAACAGCATAAAAACGGGATTCGCATCTTCTCGGACTTTACCGCTGGGGCTCTCTTCTCCAAACTTGACGCGTACGTTTTCTCTGGCAAAAGTCTCCAGAATAACCCCGACTCATCAGCATTATAAATAGTTATAAATGATCGTTGCACAACTCCAATTCGGCCATTTTAGCTTTAAGTTAAAGCAATCGCTTGGAAATGGACTTGCGAGTAACTCCTAATACTGAAGCAAACTCGTCTTGTATTTGACACGGATCCTCATTGAGTAATGCCTCCAATTCAGCGTCTTTGAAGGTGTTTGGCCTTCCTTCATGCGAACGGTTGTCAACATTAAAATCACCTCACCGTTTTTGAAGCGACGGAACCAATCTCGGTACGTTGTTTCACTCAAAGCCGCATCTCCATACACTTTTTGCGCTTCAGCCGCCGTTTTTTTTCAAATGAAAGAGGAAAATCAACACTTCCCTCAAATAACGATTATTTGGCACAAAATCAGACATTTTCACAAAACCAAAAGTATATGATACCAAAACCAAATCTCTAATGTGTCGAAGCAGTTTGTTTACCATACGTCTAAGCTTGGTTTATGACGTTTAGGTTATTTAGATTCGACTTGCACACACTGCTGGCGGCATCTATTGACAAACAGCGGGAACTTCGTTGCGCACCTAATAAAATGTGTGCCGGGCTCAAAATTGACTTTTTAGCTATTCTTTAGTGGCTTTTTTTGTTTCTTAGAGTCTTATGTAGAATCCGAATCTCCTAGAACAGTTGCCAAAAAAAAGAAAACAAAATTACCAACTCTAATGTGCACGTAATTTTCATACCCACTGTGGCCGCAACACGTTTGGCAATCTTTAGCAAAAGCTGTCAGCAAGTTGCGTGCTACAATACAGAAACAAAAATACATAAGTAGCGTGCGTAAATAATAATAAATAATGACGACTGGCTTTGGCGACTGGAATGCCAATTCACAATTTCTAGCCATACGCAAGAGTTGCATAAGTCGCTTAAAAGTGTCGCTTAGTTGCAGAAAATATTTGTTTGCTTCATAGCGGAAATATGTATTATCTACTGGTTATAACCTGTTCATTTACTGTTATTGTTGCTAGACGCACGCACGCATGCACTCACACACACGCTCACATATTTATCAGTTGCGAGACTTTCTTGCGAATTCACACTTCCTACTCTCCCAATTTGCCAAGCGCCATCACACTTACATAATTGCATTCCCTTCTTCCTTGCCTACTTCCGAGCAGCTGCATTCCTAATTAATCTCTCATGGCATTGTTGTGCGATTACAATAAAGTCCAAAATGAAAATCTCACAATTCCAAGGCTTTTTGGGAAAAGAAACTTCATTCTCCAAAACAATTGTATTTGTACACACTCACATACATACATATGTACATATTTATGCATTTGCACGTATCGAATTGCATTTTTCCAGAAAATCTTCCCTTTTTGGCAAATAATTTCGTACATTTTCACAAGAATTGAAACAATGTTTTTGAAAGTCCCCTTTTGCAAATAAATATTTGAGGGGCTCGTAAATATTTACTCCGCCCTCAACTGACAGCTAACGGTGAAATATTACTTTGACAATTTTACCCTAAGTAAGCTAATACACAAACAAAAAAGCTATACTGTAGTTTATTTACTCTCGAGTGCACTTGACAGCAAACAGGTAAAACTAATGGCAACATTGTCGAGCAGTGGACAATTTACTTATACGAGTATATAGACTTTTGTATGAGGATGATGAGCAGCGGGTGCTGTTTTGGTTTCTTTTTTTTTTTTTGTTTCTTTTTGCTTTTTGAAAGAGCTACCAACCGGGAGCTGGCTATGTATTAAATAGGTAATGAAATTGAGAATATAAAATATTTTATTTTGACCATCGATTTAACCATATATTTTTTTTTCGAAAATGCTAGGCGATTTTGCAAATATTGCACATTATTACACCACTAACGGCATTCTCATCACCTACCCTGTCAGAAATCAAAATAGCTTAACGAAACCAACGCAAGACTGGCTTGTCGAGAGAGAAGTAAACAAGAAAAAAAAAACAAAAAACAAAACATTTTTTATTTAATATAAAAATAATAAAAAAAATTATATATTTCTTCATCTAGCGATAAATATATAACACCTCAGCATTTTTACCAGTTTTGACTGTTTTTCTTCTTTTTTTTCTTTTTGATATTGTTAACTTTTTTAATAAAGTATAACTCATTATCTAACAAAACCCTCATAAATCTGACTTTACAAAAATTACAAAAGTGTACAAAAATTAGAAACAGTGGACAAATTTTCATTAAAATTTCAACTTTTTTATATGGCGAAAATAGGCAACACCCTAAGGAAAAAAAATATCAAAAATCAACGAAAATATATAGCGACATCAAACTTGCACTTTGTTATACTAGTATTTAAAGGGCTATAAAACTGCGTGCTCAATTTTTATTTTTATTTATTTTTTATTCTCATTAAAACTTTTGAAAATTCATCGAATTTTTATAATTCTTGTTCGAAACATGGGTTACTACATATAATTTTTATTATAAATTAAATTATATATTAATAAAAAAAATTATTTAAATGAAATATATATGTATATATATATATACAGTGACCGACAAAAGTCTACATACATCCAGGGCTCGTAGGGCAGCGTGGCTGTTTGATAGAATGCAGATATCTGAGTCACTGATAGAAAGATCTTCGCAAAATAACCCTGATCCTACACCGGTGTCCATTTTAGATCCGTCCGTGTAAATCTTGACGGGTGTGTTGGGTGTCTGTTTGGATCTTCTTCAAGCCATTCCAATCTAGAAAGAATTTTCATTAGGACATTCCTTTCGAAGCAGAGAATGGGAGGGTGATAATCACTCTCTCTGGGTATATCCGTATAGGAGTCTAAGATGGTTGAATGTCCATGTGTGACAGTCCTCCACTGTGAGGTAGTTTTGAGCCTTAAAGCGGAGCAGGCCGCTGAGTATTTGCAGAAGAGATCATATTGCTAATTCCGCTGATCTCTGCACTTTATTCAATAAATTAGAATAGGGGTTTTTCTGCATAGCACATCACCAGACAACATGTCCATATAGAAGAATGGGTCTGACGACAGCAGTGTAAAGCCAATGAGCAACCTTAGGTTTAATTCCCCAGATCTTACCTAAAGCTCTCTTACAGGCATAAAAAGCTAGGTTCGCTTTCCTGACTCTTTCTAAGATGTTTGACTTCCAAGTCAGTTTCCTATCTATGTTTAGTCCCAAGTACTTGGTTTCTTCCGAAATCACAAGAGTTTCTCCCTTGAGCATAATTGGACTTGACTTAGGGATTCTGTGTTTCCTAGTGAACAATATGAGTTGTGTTTTATCTGTGTTGACTCCTAGACCACACTTTTCTGCCCACCTAGAAAGTATATCTAGAGCATTTTGTATTAGGTCTGTTAATGTAGCTACAAATTCGGAAAAATTGTCATCAAAATTTCTACTTTTTTATATGGCGAAAATAGGCAACACACGTATTTTTTATTTCTGATGAACTGACTTTAATGCTCAATCCCGACTTCTCCTGAAATTAGTTTCAAACAACATAAGGAACACTCCATAAACCTTTTCAACTAATATAGCCATTTATTGATAACTTCATTAATTTGCAATTGTTTTGTTAAAAAAGAAATACCTCTAAAAAACACCCATTACATAGAGAATTGCTGTTTGACTGAACCGAATTCGTACAATCCAACTGTCTCGTTTAGTGCGAACTGTAATGAAAAGGGAGGCTAAATTACTCACAAACACACAAATACAAACTTTTGGTTTGATATTTCACGAGTTTTTTGCTGGAAATAGATTTGCAGCCATTTCCTGATTTAAAATTTTGGCATTTCTATATATACACACACATACATATTCATGCACATAGTTGGGCGGCAAGCAACACGCCATCTGACTCGTGCAATCGAGTGTGTTTTTGTTAGTCGTATTTCTTTGAATTTTTGTTTTTGTTTTAATATTTGCAGTTCATGTTTGCGTCAGTCATGTTTGCCAAAGAGATTTTCGCCTGAGTGAAATTGTTAATCACGGCAACGACAGATAAAATATCACAATGCTAATTAATTTCGCAGTTTTGCTAAAATTTATTTCTAGGAGGAAATAAGTTTGCATTTATGATTAGAATTTCATTATTAGTTTGAAATTACAGAAATATGAAAACTTGCTTTGCTAGATGAGCTTTTAGTGGCAATTAAACCTATCGAATAAAATCTAGTGGAATTCAAATTTTTATACTCGCATTTTTGTGCGAACTACAAAATACCAGAAGGGCATTTCTAAGCTTCAGTAAACATATTATGCAAAATTTTTTATTGAATACTTAAACCAAACAATTTTTTTTAGAATTTATGTAAATAGCGCAAGTAGGCAGCATAGGAATGAGGGGAAAAGCTGCACCGAAGCAGGCACCCCTGTCTTCACTAACGGCTCCAAGATGGAATCGGCAGTCAGAGCAGTGGTTTTCATTAAATCAGCCAATTCATCTATTTTCTTAAAATTGCCGAATACTGCTAGAGTTTTTCAGGCAGAAATTTTTGCGATCGTGCAGGCTTGCAAAATGCTTATGGAACGTGGGAGCGAGAGAGATATTAACATTTTTTCTAAAAGTGAAGCCGCGACCCAGACTCTGACGACGCCATATTGCAGATCCAAACTATTCAAAACCTGAAAGGAGGATATCAAATCTCTTGGGTGTGCAGGTAACATTTCTCTGATCTGGATTCCAGGTCATAGGAACATAGAGGGAAATGAAATTGCTGATGAGCTTACAAGGAAAGGGTCGACTGAATTGGTCTCAGGTATCTCTATAACTGTTTTTAAAGGGAAATTGCACAACTTCTTTCTCATGAAAGCGCAGAACAGATGGAGCTCCCTTTCTTTATGTGCTATTTTGAAAACCCTTTGGCTCCAGAACAACAGAAGGAGGACTCAGAACGTCCTGGGGACTCCACATTATTCAATTTCCAAACTCGTAGCTGTTTTTACCGGTCATTGGACGATTGCCACACACGTGGAAAAGCTAAGTTTACCGTTTAACCCTCATTGCAGCATCTGTGGGGACCTTTTTAGAGAAAAAGACTGTTGGGCACTTGCTCTATAAATATTCAGATTTGGCAACTAGACGATTAATGTCACTGGGTGCTCCTTTTTTCGACAGCCTAGAACAATGCGCCAACCTGCGAGGGGGGTTCAATAATAAATAATGAGGGGGGGTTGCTTTTACCTCCTCTCATTTCTTCCCATACAAAAACAAAAAGCGAATTACCCTACGAGACTGCTCTTTTTCCATCTTATCCAAATCCAAACTAGCCTATCACTCAGTCTTAAATTTGTTTTGTCGTCGTTTGATAGATGGCGGCACACGATTATAATACCAACTTCCCTCAGGACCGCCCTCATTCATTAAACACGGGTACTTACTGAACCGCCCTCGTAAATCCCATCGATCTGCTTCTTCTCTATTTTTTTTATGAAATTTTTATAATTACTCCTGACATATCCGACCTGAAATATTACCTCTCACCGCAGAAAATGCTAGAGAGTCTATATAATCTGAAGCACGAGTTTGGGAAAATCAAATATTTAGCTCGGTAATGTACTGCAAGATTTATCTGTTACCTTTTGAAGCCTTTTCGTACTTCGCTTTTAAATTTTTGTGTAGCAAAACTCAGCGAGAGTTCAGTGCTGAATTCATTAACGTAAGCCTGCGGTCCGAACAGTTTGTACGGCGTGTCGCTACAAGCCTCTTCTTCTTCTTCGTTAACCTAGCCTTATCCTACATATTTCGGGTCAGTTCTCCTTGTACGAAATCTCTACAGGTCACATGATCCTGAGTCGTCTCTTCGCTGACGGTTCTGCATCGCATGTTGTTTTCAATGGTGGTTATCTACGTTTTTGGTGGTTTGACTGGCCCTCCTTTCGCTACCTTCATGTGCAACACCTGCCTCACTGCGTGAATCTCTGGTCTTCTCATTACATGGCGGTACCAGCGTAGGCGGTGTTCTTGGAGCTTAGTGCTAATTTGAGCCACTGGTAGCAATAACCAAGGATTAAGGTAGTTGGAGTATTGTCCAGCAGTGGAACGCCGCTGACCCACCTCAACATCCGCATTTCTGTCGCATGCAATTTCAGCTCTAGCTTGCGCGGTACAGCCCAGCTGATAATATTTTGTATATTTTATCTTTTAATTTTTTTGGAATTTTCTTCTCGCACAGGACAGCGGAAGCTGCTCTCCAGCTTCGCCATGCACATTGAATTCGGTGATTAAATTATCGTTCGAAGGTGCCGTCTTGGCTGGCATGCGAGTCCAAGTACTTAAAGCTATCCACGATTTTGAAGGGGACCTTATTTATTGTAAAAGCTGTACTCTCACAACTCGCTGTGGCAAAATAAAACTTGATTGCTTCGGCCTTTGTGCGGCTTACCCGTAGCCCATTCGATTCAAGACGGTAACCCACCGGCTCAGATTGTCTTCGAGGATGGCTTTGTTGCGAGCGAGAAGGGCTCAATCGTCAGCATACAGTAGTGTCCAAGGGCGGTTTCCTTGCATTTCATGCGTAAGAAAGTCCAACACCAGATTAGAGAGAAGTGGGCGTAAAGTTGAGTCTTGATGTACGCCTACATTAGCGTTGAAACTTTGGAGCAGGCCACTCGCACATTTTACAATGATGGTTTCCAGGAGCAGGTGTTTTCTTAATGCCGTTCAAAGGAGATCCCTAGACACGCGGCCGAACGCATTTTCGAGGTCAATAAATACGCCAAACGGATTTAGTTTTTCTAGTCGGTGTTCGTCTATCGCCGTACGAAGAATGTGGATAGCATCAAAAGTCGACTTTCCACTCACGAAACCGAACTGGATGTTGGTGATCTTAGCAATACTTCTAATGCGTGCATCGAGGACTCGTTCCCATATCTTTAGTTTAAGTTTTATTTCGCGGTAGTTTGAACAGCACCTGACATCGTTTTTGTTTTTGTGGAAAGGGATAAGATAGCTACTACGCCACGCTTCCGGAATACCCTCCGCTGCAACCTTGTTAAAGAGAGATGTGAGCCTGAGAATACCTGCTTTGCCAAAAACTCGGAAGATTTCTGAAGGAATCAGATCTGCACCAAGCGCTTTATTCCTTGTCAGTGTAAGCCCTAGGTAGTATTACCTCAAGTGCGAGAGTAAGAGGTAAAGGGTATTTAAAAAGCGACGCTACGATAGAACAGCGCGTGAAATTATTGAAACTTATTATGAAAATTGGCCCATCTTTAAAAACAACATATCGCAAAATTCAATATTATTTTGATGGAAATAATCGCCTGAGTGAGTCGTCAATTCAAAGGACGATGAAGAAATGTCCAGAAGCTGATTCTGTCGAAGACAGAAAAAGGACTGGCAGGCCAAATACTTGACGTTATGTTGAAAATATTCGTGTTTTTGTTGTTGCTTTTTTTTTTTTTGAATTTCCACAGCTGTGCATTTAATTTAATTCAATTTATAGTTTTAATAAATTTAATTTTTTTTTCTTGTTTTTGCAACCGAACCAGAATTCAAAATCGAATTACTCACATTGTGCTTACCATAATTTCGCCATTAATTCTAACAATTGACCAACTCGTTCATGTTATGACATTACCACATGAGCACATAAGAGCGCAGCATGCGAACCGCACCGACCGCAACAACATGCCTACAGACATGCACCATGCAACCGCTCGAAAACCCCTTTGCTCCAATGCAAAAATATCACTTAAATGTATACACCACGCCAATTCTACGCCGGAAGGCTGGAAATAATTGATGCTGGCAGCTGATAGATTAACCCTTTCCGCCCACCCCCGCTGGTCAGGCGTTTATTATTATGTGGCTATTGAATGCCGCCTGTGGTGCTAACTGTTGTATGATTGTTGTTGTTGTTCTTGTTATCATTGTTGTTGTCATTGTTGTTTCATCACCCACACAAGTAAATTGCTTAATTTATGCAAGCACATACAAATTATTTGCTTGCCTTAAAGTCAACTGTGAACAGCGCCATAAAGCGACAGGAAAGCATATCAAAAGAGGACAGCTGGGTGGGGCAATAAGTGTGAAGAAGCCTTCGAAGCTGCTTGTAAAATAGGGTAAACATGGTTCATGCGTGTATATATGCATATGTATGTGTGTGTAAGTCAAACCGATTAGGTTTTAACTGCCCGACTATCAGATTTCTTTGATTTGCTCAAGTAGTTTGTTTTCTATTTTTTTTTGAATATTCGCAGCTGATATTTTAAATATGGCGATGTCCGATGGAATATCAATTGTCAAACTATTTAACGAACTAACCAGTCAGCCTCTACATCTATCTTATACAGGTTCATGAACCAGTTTTTAAGAGTCAAAAGTCACGAGTTTTGGATGAGTTGAACAGATAACAAAATTGATCCAAAAAGTTACAAAAAAATATAATAATTTAATTTCCAAAATTACGCGCTATGAAATTTAAATTCTGTTAGTTTGGCTTTACTTTTAAACCTTTAGTCCTAAATAAGTAGTGGAAATTTTAAAATTTTTCATCGTTTAACTTAATTTTGTGAGTCTGATATAGAATTAGACTCTTAATTGGGTCTGCCGTATATAAAATATTATATATCTTGAAGTGAAGTTTTGCGTGATGGTCGATCTTTAGCTCCAGGAAGATGCTCCGACTACTAAGATGCCGGTCAACTTCGATTATTTCTGTGATTTTATAGACATTTTCTTTAACATCAATAATGCCTGGATGGAATCGGTGAAACAAAATTCCACGTAATTAGCTGTTACAGTATCGACACTATTAGCACCATTCACAATTTCAGCGGCCTGGCGGTCAGGTTTCGTCTTTATCAAAGAAAAACTATAAATGTACCGAATTTTTTTCTTTGTTGACTGTCATTGTTAACACCCTGTAACTCACAACTGAATGGAACAACCGAAAAACAGCAAATGAATGAAACGGCAGATGAATTTTTATGATGTAGAAATACACTCAGAACTTTGGCATTACCTGTCGATGAGCGACCCCAATTAGAAAAAACTTTTTTTCTAATATATCATTTAGTGTTTTGTGAACGAGGTTTCGAACCTGGACACTTCCGGATTGTAGTCATAATTGTGCATAGTTTTCCGGGACTTGTGCTTGACTTCGTTGGCTGGGCCATGTCGTTCGAATGGATATAAACGCTCCGGCTCCGAGAGTATTCGATACGATATGAGCTGATGGTAGCAGAGGTGGAGAAAGACTTGGATTAACTTGGTGTGCCTAACTGGCGCGCTTTGTTTCACTCGGCAAAAATCGCGGTAGCGGTTATAGCGGCAATCAAGAAGAAGAGAAGAGAAATGTATGCTATGATGAAAAAGAAAAACTTCTTTGTAATATTAAATTGTAATACTATTTTTCAATGCTTCACCTCTAAAGCAACAAATTTAAATTTATATAAAATATCCTACTTGCACGCCTCATTTTACAGATTTAAAGAGAAGGAAACGCACAATGGATTAGTATCGGCTACATACAAAGAATACATAATAAATTCAACCACTATGTACAAATGGATGCATCATGGTCTGAAGGGGTTATAGGATTCATATTTAATAGAAAAATATTGGTTTTGCATACTGTTCTGAGTGACCCTTTTGCAACTAGTTACATTCGGGCGACTCCCGAACTAGTTCCTTTTCTTCCATACACTAGCAGTTCATGAAATAAATTGTTTGTTAAGCACTTTGGCTCTTCACTACTGGGTATTTGTAAACAGTCGCAGAAAATGGAGACTGCAAACTCAGCATATCACTGAACTGAATCCGAGCCTCAACGATAAAGAATTCAATTAGCTTTAATATTTGAATATTTTATTAATTTTTTACTGAAACAAATCACAAACTTTTGGTGCTTCTTAGACTATCAAATATACTTGTCACCTTACAACAGCATTTCACATAAATTTGCAAACCTTCTCTGCCATAGCAGATACCCTCATACCCGCCTAAGTAAGCGCACATAAATAATCGAGTTTATAGACTTACCTCCTATGCATGCTTACATACATATGTACATTCATACATACAAACACTACATGCCGTGCGTAATTTATACGACTGCTGCACGTGACTCACATGCCGATTTCGCTTCCTTTCTCATCATGTCGTTCCGGTTGAGTGTTAGAAATTAACTTGAAATTTTCAAATTTTAAATGCAGCCCAAAAATGACAGGGGAATCATTTTATAAGCAGCACTGCTTCGTTGCCTTTCTGCTTACGGTATCTTCTCCCCAACACTTTTATATTCTCTTCTGTCATTCGTGACTTCCAAATGCATTTCCTTATTACGGTTTGCACCCTCATTTCCATTTCATTTTAATTTCAAGTATTTCTCCTAAATTTTTGCTCAATTTGCGCTTTGATCAAATGATTCGTTGTCGCCACTGGCCAATTAGTTGCGCTTGGCATTGTTCAATGCTAATTGAGCTTATAATTTTAAGAAGCGAAGAGAAAGCACTGGAAATTGGCTGATTGCATATGAGGGTATGTGGGTATATGTGTGTGTGTGAGAGAGTTAAATGCTATAATTAAATTGGAGATATCTAAAATTACCAATTGAATATTTTGTGACTGTTGATTATCTTCGTTTAAAATTTTGGGCGCAACCGAAATGCGCTAAAATCCGTTTGGTTGGTTTATTGCAGCTTCTAATTTGTAGACTGAAACTTTGTTCAGCGGTAGAAGTGACATGATATAAGTCTGAGCAGGTTATGTTGATTGATTACAGAGCTTCTCCCGTGACTACTTACGAATTGGGATACACTACTGGCATTTTCAGTTTTTCACGATTCTTCAGAGGAAAAGCTTATTTGATGACATTGCTTTGAGGTATTTTGAAGAATCTGTATTTTCTGTATTGCAAAAGAAGATTTGACTCTTATGAATGAATTTTTTTTCTTCTTCTTCTTGATAGACTTGATAAACGCTAACAAAACGGGTCAATCGCTTCTTTCTCATGCTCCAATTGGACATACCAAGAAGGGTCAAGTCCATGTCTCCCAACAAATTTTTTAAGTAAATAAATATTTGTTTTTTTTTATTGTTATTTTTATTATTGATGCGGGGAGAATCCTAAATATGTTGCGGGCTTAAAAGTATTGCGGGAAAAGTCCTGTATCCAATTCAATAAGAAAGTCTGCTGGTTCAGTTTCGAAATTACAATTTTTCTCTCACAATTCATTACAAACTATATATACACAATTATTTCAAACAAAACCTACTTATTTTCACAGAAAATTATAACGAATAACAAGAGTTGAAAAACATTAAAGTATTTTAAACTAATACTAAATTGGACTCAACAATTACATACATTTTTTATTATTAATATTATATTATTATTTTTTTATTATTATTATTTGTATTTTTTTTTAATTTATTCATTTATTTTTTCTTACTTTTTTTCAATTTTTTTTATTTAACAAAACGCATCAATCGCTTCTTTCTCATGTTTCAATTGGACACACCAAGAAAGGTCGAATTCATGTCTCCCCACAAATTTTTTAAGTAAATAAATATTTTTTTTGTTCTTATTTTTATTATTGTATTATTATTTCTTTAATATTATTATTATTTTATTTATTTTTACTGTTTTTATTATATTTTTGTTTGTTATTATTATTTGTAATTTATTATATTCTTTTTTTCATAAATTATTGTTTTTTTTTTGTTTTTTTTCTTACTTTTTTTTTAATTTATTTTTTTATATTTTTTTCCTATTTTATTTAATGACATAATTTACAAAAACAACGATTTCAATAGAATTCCATCTTAATTGCGTCTCCTTAATAGTTTCCTTTGCTCATTACTTCCACACTCTGTCGTCATCAGTTCTCTCTATTTACTTAATGCAATCAACGAGTCACCACTTTTCGCCCGCCGGTAGATGGCAAATTCACACATTGCCCGTGGGTCGCCTCACGCAATTTTGAAATATTGCATGCACAAAGAATGCAATGCTCAAAGTGCACCCGCAAATTTCCAGATTTCCATCCACGCCCTCACTCAATCATTCCTGCATGTAAGTGTGTATATACACACGGGGTGCACAAATATCTATTTACTTGCCTGATTGAATTTTATTATGTCTGCTGTGCCTTTGTTTATGTTTGGATTATAGGATATTGCCCCTTTGACTTGATTTTCGTGCCGCACAGTTGGGGCAATAAAAATGTTTATTTGTGAGATTGGCGTTTTTTTTTTCTCAGGCAGCTGCACTTCCTGAAAAGTATTAAATTCTAATTTGTTGGTGCAGATTTTTTTCAGTAAAAGTATATTTTTGAAAAATAAAAGCTGTGTGGATGAATAAACTGAAGTAGGTCGAAGAAACAGGGGTGATAATGGCTGGCTCATTGTAAAGAAATACTAAGAAAGGAAAGAACGCTTAGGGATAAGTGAGGAGAAAAATTTAGTTTGATTTCACCTCTACATTTTTTTTTCATTGTTCACTCCTCTCGGGAGCATATGGCCTCGACAAGACTCTTCCATCGTACACGGTTCTGTGCTGTTGTTTTTGCACCGTCCCATGAGATGTCGGCATCTACTAGTTCGCGCAACATCGACCTTCTCCAAGTGTTTTTTGGTCGACCGGGACCTCTGCTCCCTTGCGGGTTCCAGTCAAGTGCCATCCTCGTGATGCTATCTGGTAGTTTGCTCAGTGTGTGACCTATCCATCGCCACTTTTTGCGACTGATTTGCCTAAGAATGGGTTCATCGTTCGTTAATCTCTCCAGTGCGTCGTTGCTGATGATGTTTGGCCAAAATATTCTGCAGCTGATGCGGAGGTATTTGTTGATGAAGGATTGTAGCCTCTGTGTGATGCTGTTAAAGACCAGCCACGTTTCGCTTCCGTACAACTATGCTGACTTCACGCAAGAGCCGAATATGGTAGTTTAGTGTGCCTGGAGATTTGCGAATTCCCCCATACTGTATGCATTCGCCCGAATGTCGCCCTTAGTTTGTTTAGCCTGCAGTTGACATCTTCATCTGATATCGCCTTTGTGAAGCACTGCCAGTTCGGAGTTCTCGTAGATGGCTTTGATGAGGTGGATTATCTTGGCGGACACTCCGTTTCTACTCAGTGCCAGCCATATTGCGTCTCGTTTGATAGTGTCGAACGCATTCGTAAAGTCTACGAACAGCATGTAGAGCGGGAAGCACCACTCAACTGATTGTTCTACTATAATCGGAAGTGTGTTGGCTTAGTCAACACAGCTCCGGTGAGGTGAGAAAACCAGCTTGCTCGTCTCGTAAGGAGCGTACGATTTCTTTGAGCCTGTTTTGTATGATTATGGCGGGATTTGAATCCTTAATAGGTCAGAGAAATCGGTGAAGGAATAGTGAATAGAACTTGTACATCTTCAGCGCATCCTTTTTCTTGGAATATTTTCAATAGAGGGATGAATTAGATGCTTTGACAGTGAGGCTCAAAAAAAGTTCATTAATTTTATTTGTTGTTTTTGTTTTTTGGCATGTTTTTAAGAATTTTCCTCTCTAAACACACAGTGATGCAATGCCGTGAAAAAAAATATGTCAAACAGGTACTATTTTTTTTTTTTTGTTGCTTTCCTCTTTTCCGACAAGAGAATCTATCGTTTTTTACCACACTTTTACAGACCTAGAAAAAAAACGGAGCAAATTTATTCAACTTAAAAAATACCTTTTTCAATCACAACAACTGAAATGTAATCAATTTTTCTTCGTACAGTTTCAAATAATTTTTTATTATCTCAAAATTATTATTGTAAAATTTTTTTATTTTTTACTGTACGATTTCGTTTTTTACATTTGTTTATTTATTTACAAAAAAATTAAAATACGTTTGTTAAAGAAGATGTTTCTCGAGGTATCCCCAAGTGGATTTTTTTTCGACTTTTCTTGAAATTTCTCGTAGTAAACCGAAGCCAAGTCAGCCGCCAAAGCGGAATGAGTTGGTGCGTGACTACCATCCGGATTTCAGAGAGAACGTAGGTTCGAATTTCGGTGAAACACCTAAATAAAAAAAGTGTTTTTCTAATAGCGGCCGCCCCTCGGCAGGCAATAGTAAACCTCTGCCATGAAAAAGCTCCTCATAAAAATATTTGCCGCTCGGAGTCGGCTTGAAACTGTAGATGCCTCCATTTGTGGAATAACATCATGACGCACGCCACAAATAGGAGGAGGAGCTCGGCAAAACACCAAAAAAAATTTGAAGCCGAAGAACCGATTTTCTTCAACAAAAATGAAAAAGGCAACCCTATGAAATTAAGTGAAGAAGTACAGTCTAAGAACTTAAAACGATCCAATAGAGTTAGTTTCAACAAACTTTAAGAAAAAAATCTTGGGATATTCGGCATGAATTAAAACAAAAAAGATTTTAATACTGTTTTTCCAGTCTGTGCTGGTACCTAACGCAAATTTCTACCCCGCTCTGAGCTACACAACTGGCATGAAATGGTAGACAATTGGCTTGAAATGCATGAAACTTAAACTCACGGCTCAATTTTCATTGGCAAATTATGTCATAAGACTGCTGAGAATTGCAGACGTATAAAAAAATAAACTCAAATTGTAGCTCGATCGAAAATATTTATTAAAAATATTTATGGAGAAGTGCAGAAAACTATATTTCAACTCACAAAAACAAAAATTACATTCACATTTTTCCACTCATAAAAATTAAATTAAATGAAGCACTTTCTACATTCAGTAACTGCATTATCAATTGACTTAATGGATGCTACCAAAACAGACATATTATGCACACACACACATACATACATACATATTTGTTTTAAGTTTTGTTTTTCACTTCATACAAAATTCATACTCGGATTCCCACTAATTTATGCACAAGTGTGTGTGTCCGTGTATATTCCTTCGATATGTCTGTTCACGCGGCGCAACAACAAACTGACATTCATAGGTGGTTTTGCTGCCTACCAGAGAAGCCGATTGCCACAAATCACTTCATGCCGCACTTGGCACAGCAACGCAAGTGCAACATGAAGAACACAGCTGCTGCTGCTACTGCTGCTGCTGCATATTTTATCAAATACAACCAGCTGCCTAGAGGAAATACACGCAAAAGGCAGATATGCAGCTGAACACTTGAGATTTCTGAGAATCTGAATGGGAATATATTTATGTATGTGTGTGTGTACACTTGTCTGTATGCATGCATACACATATAAAAGTAGCAACATAGCACACAAGTCAAATGAAAAATTGCTGCACCATCAGTGATGCCACAAACCGAATTGTCTCGGATTGCAGCCAACTCCGCCGTTTCTTCTCCATCCATTCGTGCATGTGTCTTCGAATGCATATATGTACATATGTATGTATGTGTAGACTTACACATTTCCATTGTGTCAACTCGTCTTCACTTAGTTTCTTGCTCCTATTCATAAAGCGTGCTCGAGCAGAATAGCGTGGACTTGTCTGTCATAAAAATGACAAATATCAGTTCACATACGGACGGGCAACATTTTCGGAATTGTTGTTGAAAGTTAATGAAATTGATTAATTTGATATGTTAAAAAGGGGGCAAACAAAGTCATTTAGTAGCAACAGCAACAAAGAAGGCATTATACATCGCCTGAAATACGGCAGATAGCAGATGGCTGCTTGCTGCTGTTTAGAGAAAAGCTGGAAGCAAAATTATTGAATGGGCTACAAATGGGGTGAGGGGCTAATAAACACCTAATGGCAGCGGGAAATAAGTTAATTAGATGATTTGAGTTACACATGGCCATATGTTAACATAGATACGTCTATACATACATACACACTTACATACATACATGCATACAAGTGGCTGTATACATCCAGATACTTACTGGGAGTTAATTTCACCGAAATTCTTGAGGCTTTAGGAACATTTGTTTGTTAACTTAAAAGTGCCTCACCAAAAAAATTATAAAATTTATTATAGTCTCAGGCTTCCGGTATAATATTTCAGAGAAATATGTATTAAGATTTACGTGAGCAGTTCGTACCTCCAAAAATCCAGTTGTTGATATGAAATGGTATGAGACTTTTTTTCAATTTCAAACGTTCAATTAAAAAAATGGTTACAAATTTAATTTTCAAAATAATAGCCATCGCTAGCGACACATTTTTCCCATCTTTCAGGCAATTTGTGGATGCCGCGCCAAAAAAATTGGCCGCCTTTGGCCGCAAACCAATCATCGAGCCATTTTTTGCTTCTTCGTGAAAATTGAAGCGTTGCTCGTAAAGTGCGTGGCCCATCGATGCAAACAAATGATTACACAGGTCAACAACGTTTTGTTCAAGGAAAGTGTAGTATCATTTCCGAAGTAATTTTTGGCGTAGAATCCGAATCCGGGGTTTAAATTGCTCTATCGCGTCAGGATTTTGAGATATCCTAACCTAAAAGTGCAAAAAACGCTGTTTTTGCCCATTTTTGAGGTTATGTAGCTACGAAGATTTTGCTTTTCATAAAAAAGTAGACGTGGTATTTTAAATTATAAGTCTTCCTTTTAAATGCCGTTAAGTTTGCTCAAATATCTTAATTTTTCACTGAGATATCGCATTTTGAAGTCTCCATGTTTGTGAATTTTTCGATATTCGAAAATCCATTGAGATAACATGAGACGTGATACGGTCGATTACATGGCTTTAAAATACTATGTTTACTTTTTTATGAAGAGCAAAATCTGCGTAGCTACATAACCTCAAAAATGGTCAAAAACAGCGTTTTTTGCACTTTTAGGTTAGGATATCTCAAAATCCTGACGTGATAGAGCAATTTAAACCCCGGATTCGGATTTTACGCCAAAAATTACTTCGGAAATGAGACTACACTTTTATAGAACATTCCGAACCCATTTTCTTGCAGACCTGTGTTATCGGAAGACGCCAAGTCTGGTGAGTAAGCCGCATGCACCAGCGGTTCCCAAACATACGTCTCCACCAATTCCCGGGTCGCTCTTGTTCGATGTGGCGGTGCATTGTCATCAAGAAAAATTACTTTGTGACGCCGATCGGTATATTGTGGGCGTTTTCGGTGTATAGCCCTGTTCCAATCGGCCAATTGTCGTTGGTAGCGTGCACCGTTAACTGTTTCACGTGGTTTTAATAGCTCGTAGCTCATTGCCTTGTGGCCGAGGCGATTTGGTTTGGCCGTTGTTTTTGGCTTGTGGCCGGGCGGACCATACGATCGTTTAAGCTTGGGAGTGGAGAAATGCCGCCATTTTTCATCACCCGTAACGATTCGATGCAAAAAAGGCTTCCTTTTGAACTGGGAGAGCAGCATTTCACAAGACGAAAAAAACAAGACAATTGGGAAGGTTTAAAAACACTCCTAGCGACATCTATGGACTAATAGCTGAAAGTTTTAAGTAATAAGTTTTTTGAAAATTTTTTTTTCCAAAAAATTGCCTCAGATAATAATAATAAAAGTTAAAGCTTAAAAAGTTTGCATAAAAATGTTTAAAAATTTCATCAACAAATCAACATTCTAAGTATTGAGATTTTTGATAAGTTTTTTTCGATGGTAGGTTAACGAAAACTTGAATAACTCAGCCAAATCTTGACCGATTTAAACTGCTCAGGTTTCATTGCAAATGTATTTTCTCACCCTTTTTATTTCTTAAAAAAATAATCTCTTCTCGTCTCTAACTTTTTTGGAAAATTTGCTATTTTGTTAAAGCAATTTTTAGAATTTGTATGTAGACTTTTTAAGCTAAAATTCTCCTATTATTGGAGGTGATTTTCTAAAACAATTTCGTTTACAACTAATTTTCTTTATACAAAAACTCTTTCTTTGGTCTACTTTTAAATCGCTTCATCCGGCATAAATCTTGACATTTTTCCGAAATATTTTTGCGGAGATCTTAAAATATAATAAATTTTATAGTTCCGATGGAAAAACAAAACCGAAAATGTGCATATGCCATATACGTGGATGAAAATAAAAAGAAAACAAGGCATGGAGTAAAAACACTTCGCTTCCCTTCTTTTAGACACACCAGGAGTTGCCTGGAAAGCTGAGAATGGGCCATAGTTTGGTTTGCGCGGATCAATTTCAAATAGCAACAATGAACTACTTTTCATTTGGGGGTACCACATAATGACTTTGGTCGAAGCTATCAAGATATTGAAAAGAGGAAACCATGAAACACCCCCTGTGTACATGCATTGCTTTATATGTGCATAAAAAGGCTTTCCCCGCTCGAATCCGCTTTTCTTGACAGCGTTGAAGTGAGTTACCGAAATTAACAAAATTCATGAAATCCACAGGTTGGTTCCGAGAAGATTCAGGAGTGTAAAGGACGATCTCCAGTGGTATCACAATAAGACTATTCAGGTCTATGTGTATCAGATGTCAGTCACTTAACCTAACCTAAATCTCTCAATAAAATTAATTAAGAATTAAGAATTTCAATAACAAAGACCGCCACCTCATACCCCTTTTTTCTGCTCGCTTGCCACTGATATCAATTGCCTACACTTTCTCCTGCTAATTCAAACTGCAAACCCGATTTTTCTACAGATTCTGACAACAGTAAAACTATTTTTTTCACTTAACTAATATTTGTATATTTTGCATATGCACCAAGTTAGATGAAAACTATGGTTTCTGGAAATATCTAGACCAGACTATCAAGTTCCCAAGATAGAACTGATCAAAGACTATAAATACGAGTACCCGACATAAAGGATTGGCAGACCAGAGTCGTAACAGATGGTAGTTGTCACCATATATATACTGACGTCTCAAAGATGACACTGGATCGGGAATGTACTCGGTACGATTATCCTTAAATTGCTCCTTTAGACTTCCAGACTGATATAGCGTCTTCCAAGCTGAGGTCTACACTATAGACAAAGCAGCAAAAACGATAAGGCTAAGGCAAACCTTACCATTTTTGTTGTTAGACAAGCAGCAAACAAGGCATTGCCCTACCCCACTTTTTGGGGTCCCTGGCCACTCTGGAGTGGAGAGAAATGAAAGAACGGATGAGTGTGAAAGGAAAGGCTCTGTGCTTGACCTTCAGCAAGTGGTAGCGGACATAAGCATTTCTCTGAACGAACTGTACATTGTGATTGACTTGAGCGTAATCGCGGAACCAGTATAAGGTGGTCTCTGAATACTAATTAACTGCAGGGTCTCCAAAGCGCTCTGGCCAAAACTGAATCTTAAAAGAACAAAATTTCGGCTTGGATTCAACAGATCAAATACCAGTGCCCCCACAAGTGTTATAACGGATCTCTGCGCTATTGACACCCTAGCCAGTAGAGTGAGTGTGCCTAACAATCACTTCTGCAGGATTTGTGGAGATGAGGAAGAAATTACGTCGGTACAATACCCACCTCTATGAATGTGCTACACTTCAAAGAAGCCGTGCGATGTATTTACTGACGATTATTTCTCTGCAAACCTCGGAAATTTGCAAAATGTCTCAGGGACTAGTTAAAATCTCAGTCGTTTAAGCAACTTAGTAGGGATGGAATTCAGAAGCATGTATAATGGGCCTTAGGGCCACCGAGCGATTTAGACAAGCAACCTGGCTAACTTAACAGTAATTGGCCAAAACTACTTAAGTTAAGGGGTTCCGGTGGTCTAGAGCTCGAAAATTTAGGGTATTTTCAGGAATTCTTTTTACAATAAAAAAATGAAAAATGATATTTAAATTTTTCAGGCTTTTTATTTAACTTCTTTTACAACAAAAATGAAACACATTTTTTTGTTTTTTTTTTTTAATTTTAATAATTTTAAATATGGCGCTGAAGTGGGCCTCCGGAAAAAATGGATCTGGACGGTGTTGTCCATTTTGGCTCTTCTATTTATCTAAAATCCAAAAACCCAAAAACCCAAAAAATTATTAATCAGTAAGACTGTAGCTATGTCCCGTACTGAAAAAAGAACATTTTACAAAATGGCACGGTTTTGAATTTGACACTCCAAAAATCGGGGTTTTTCTGTTTTTTATTCAAAAAAATACGAAATATTTGAAATACCATAATAATATGATTCTAGTACGGGCGATGGCCATTGATGTTGTGAACAACATTAAAATTTCAGACGATTCCGCTGAATCGTTTTTTTTTCAACAACACCAGGCTGAAAAAAGTAGTTTTGAGATATTTAATTGAGTTTAACGTTTCAAAAGTGGCCGCGTGACGAATTTTTCTACCTACAAAAACGACTGTAGAATCGAAAATACTGAAAATATCCTTCGAAAAATTTGACAGTATATTCTTAAAAGCCTATACTTTTGAAATATCAAAAAACAAAAATCGAGTTTTTGAAAACTCTAGACCACCGGGACCCCTTAAATCTGGCATCTTAAGCTTACATAAGAAATATTTCCAAAATCAGACTTCAGTTTCATAATCTATATGCAATCATTCCTCTAATAATTTGTCTACATTTTTTTAAGATAAAAATTTAATACCTTTATAGGTTAAAAAATCCGAATGCGCATCGAGTGCACGAATTTATTCGCCTTTGTTACTTATTTCCTTTCAAAATTGTTTTCATGTTGCTCAATGTTTTCTTAATTAACTCTATTTTTTTTGTTTCCACCATTCATTCCCTCGTTTTTATACTCACTCCATTTATCAACTTTTTTAATTGTATTTGATTTGACTTTTTATTGTTTAACATTTTTTCTTGATTTCTTTCTACCCTCTCTTTTGTCTCTGGTCCACCTAGCGCTGGCCCGCCTTGCGTCTATTTTTGCCAAAAATAAAATTTTATTTGATTTGTTGTATTTGTTTTCACTTGTTCGTTTACTTCTGTTTGTTCTTGTTTGCTCTTGTTTCTGTCTGCATTGATTTCTCTGGCATTAAGGATTTCTCGACTTGCAGCAGTTCGCCGTTTATTTGATATTTTTTCTTTTTTAGAATTTATATTTGTTTATTTTTACATTTCCTCATTTTGTAATCGAAGCATTGGGTAATTACTTCTTTATTTCGATTTGAACTCTTAGTAGGTCAAAAATCCACATGAGCCTATACAGTAAAATTTTCAAATATATGTATGTGCGGGAAGTATCTAAAGCTTTTACAGAAAGTTGAAATATTCCTTGAATAAATTTAGTTGTTGCAACAACGCTGATTTCGTATACAACGTCCACGATTTTCGACAATTGTGTTAATAATGCTAGGTTTTGAATTGGAATGGGAGATTTTTTAAAAATTTATTGCAAATGAAATTGGAGGGGACTTAAAGCGAATTTCCGTTGATATCGCACTAAATATCTTCTTTTTTTTTTTTTTTGGTGAGTGAAGGATTCAAAATACCTTCCCACTTACAGCGACCGTCGTCTACTGCGTCGTGTGATGTGGCCACTAAATCAATCCCTCCTCCGCTTCTAGGGAGTCTTCGTTCCCGAAACTACTTTCAGCATTACTTCGGGAGGGCCCAGATCGACGCCCATAAAATGGACCAGTTTCATTCAACCACGCCTGAGACCACCATGCTTGTAGCCAGCTTCATGCTATAGACTCGTCTTCGTATATCTCTGTCTGTGAGGCTTCGCTTTGTTGTACTGCGTCGAGGTCTATCTTTTTTCTGTGTAATATGCCGTTATCGTAGTTTTTAACCGCATTCTAGTCATCCTCTCGTTCAAACATCTTGCCGATCACGAGCCAGTTGTCGCAATTCAAGAACGTGTGTTCAGCGTCAACGTTCGATATATGCACCTGGGGTCACTTACCTTACATATGCGGTATAGGCATTTCCGGAAGTATCCGTGGCCCGATAGGAACTGAGTCATGAAATAGCCCACAATCTATTTATCTGTTGTAGGAATGAGCTTCGCCGTCTATCTGCCACTCGATTCACAGCCCCATCGGCTTTGCCACCGCTGCATGGTTTAGGATATCCGTTCCACGGCGTTGGTGGTGTGTTTTTACTAGAGTTCCACGCATCCACTCGTTCTCGGGCCATGAGGTCGATAGGTATCTCCCTGCTGACCACAAAAACTGTTACGCCTGAGACAGTGCGGTAGGCTGAAGTTAAGCTTTGAGTGCCGCTGTTCGTTGCGCAGCCCCAGTGCTTTGTGCTTGGTTGTATAGTTTGGCGAATCTCAATAAACACTTCTCATGGCCCAATTTTCGCGCACCTACTGGTCTCTTCTAAGACACTAAATTATTTATTTAAACCTACCAAAAGAAGTTTATAGATTACCTTACCTTGCTTTGACTTCTGTGATTTTTATTCGTTTTCGGCACTCATTGGCATGGAATACTTCCACAAGATTGTCAACAAAAGAGTTTCTTGATATAAAGTGAGTGGTATAATGATAAGGTTGCCATACATTGATACATTTGTATTGCATAATTATTTTTATTTTTAAAATTAATTTTAAATATTTTTCTTTTTTATACGAATAAAGTTCATTCTAATACAAAACAAGTTCCAAACTTTATACAAAATTTATAAAAACTTGACGAATTTTTTATACAAATTTCTGTCTTTTTAATCAGTACTAGGAGTTTTTGGGTACGCAGTTCTATAGCCCTTTAAATTTAGTATAATAAAGTATAAGTATGAAGGAACTCAGAATTTTCGCTGATTTTTAATCATTTTTCCCCCGACGGTGTTGCGTACTTTCTCCGTATAAAAGAATTTCATGCAATAGTTATGTGGAGAAAATGAAGCGGGAATTTAAACCCACTTCAAACTTACATTTAATTATATCACAATGTGGCGCATAATTAATCATCCATTTATTTTTGAATAACCGTTTTACTAAATAAAAAAAATTGATTTTAAGTGATGGAAATGTCTATATTGACCATTGTCTGTTTGCATATCGGAGCTGTAGAAAGATACATCTATTGCCGTACAAGAAGGGATACAAACTGCAAATAAGTCTTACTTCCCACATACAAAGTTGATGAACTCGAGATTACTTACTAGAAACCAGAAACTACGAATTTACAAAACTGTCATAAGACCGACACTCACAAACGGTTGCGAAGTCTGGGTGCTAAAATGCAATGAAACCGATTAGTTAAACTATTTTGAAAGAAATATTCTTGAAAACTATGTTTACCGCGAGTTAGACAAACTTATCAAGGTTGCAAAGGTAATCAGGTACATCAAAGCAAAGGATTCGATGGTACGGCCGCATTCTACAAATATGCAACGAAAGAGCTATAATAAAGATTTTCGAAACAAATCCACAAGGCGACGGAAGAACATGTCGGCCGGGAAAACGATGGAGAGATGACATTTAATGCGACTTTGGAGCTTTGGGTATATCTGATATCAAACGAAAAGCTGATGGCCTGATTAAAAAGTTTAAATTTTTATGAAAATTTGTCGACTTTTTAACAATCTTATCTATTGAATGTATTATATTTTTGAAAAAAAAAAAATTAAATTAATTGAAAAAATATATATAGTCAAAACTTTTTAAAATGTTTATGTGGAACAAAAAAAAAAGAGGTTGTCTGTAAAGTCGGTTTCCTGACGATAGTTTAACGTGATAACGTCATAAGAAAATACTGATTGAATGGTTGCATTTTCAAAAGAAAATTTTAATTTTATTTGTTTGATAGATATTTTGTATGGATATAGAGAATGAGTTAACATTAACATAACATAATATACTTTAACACAACATAACATAACATAACATAACATAACATAACACAACACAACATAACATAACATAACATAACATAACATAACATAACTTAACATAACATAACATAACATTACATAACATAACATAACATAACAAATTACCCCGTATTAAAGCACCTATCAACAGCTTTCATTTGATACCCATATTGTACATACACAACCAAAGGTTACCCGGGTCCACGTTTGACCTATATCTCGAGACCCCAGTCACGGAGCGGCATGAAAAATACTCTGTACTAAAGCATTCACCAACAGCTTTCATTTGATACCCATATTGTACATACACGTCCGAAGGTTACCCGGGTCCACGTTTTGACCTATATCTTGAAACCCTATCTACCAATAGGTATTCAAACTATACGGAAATCATCTTCAATACCTACTTAACAATGTGTGTAAGTTTGGTTTAATTCGGTTCAAAGACACGGCGGGTCCACGTTTTGGCATATATTTCGAGACCCTAGTCATCAATAGGTATGAAAACTACCCCGTATTAAAGCACTTATCAACAGCTTTCATTTGATACCCATATTGTACATACACAACCAAAGGTTACCCGGGTCCACGTTTTGACCTATATCTCGAGACCCCAGTCACGGAGCGGCATGAAAAATACTCTGTACTAAAGCATTCACCAACAGCTTCAATTTGATATCCATATTGTACAAACACATTCTAGGGTCCACGTTTTGGTCTCTATCTCGAGACCCTAGTCACGGAGCAGCATGAGAAATACTCTGGACTAAAGCATTCACCAACAGCTTCCATTTGATACCCATATTGTACATACACATCCGAAGGTTACCCGGGTCCACGTTTTGACCTATATCTCGAGCCCTATTTCCAAAATAAAATATAATCCATGTTACTCGTGGATGATGTAGCTTTCGAATGGTGAAAGAATTTTTAAAATCGTTCCAGTAGTTTTGAGCCTATTCATTACAAACAAAGTTTTCCTCTTTATAATATTAGTATAGACAACATATCTTACAAGGTATATGGTAAATATTAATATACCATACATTTTTTCCTTCATATATAATAAAAAAATTAATAATTATAACATTAAAACAACAGGTATTATTAACAAACTTGGTTTTATTTTAAATTCTTCAAGTGAATCAAATTAATAATAATCAATAAGAAGGCATATGCAAATACAAATACGTGAATTTATATATGTACATATGCGCATATACATACATATATACGCTCACTTAAGTAGGAGAGAGCAAGATGTCGAACGTTGCCGTTCGTTTGCTTTGTTTGCTTTGTCGTTCGTTCCGCCCTTTCGCTTGCAGTTCATTCAATGCAATGAGCAAGGTAACGGCAATGAGCAAGGTAACACTAATATGAGCAAGGTAACACTAATGAGCAAGGTAACACTAATATGAGCAAGGTAACACTAATGAGCAAGGTAACTACATATGAGCAAGGTAACGACACATTTTTTCGTGCGTGCAGCCTGTCAAATCGAATTATAAGACGTTATCACGTCAAAAACGTTCAACGGCAGTTCCCAATAACCAATCAAGAAAATGTATTTCATCCGCAACTATTTCAGAAGCGAAAATAAGCCTGTGCGCTTCCTGTTTCACACTGACTTAGAGTGTAGACACATATACGGGTCAAACAAAAACAAATACACCTGTACACTATAACTCTCACCTCCCAGAATCCAAATGAGTGCAACGGCAAATGAAAGAGCAGCAGCAATAACAAACATTACTTTAAAGAGCGCCTCACGAAACCAAAAATTATTCATCTGATGCGCCCTATGAATCTGCATACATACGAATACAATACCAGTTGATGTAAATTAAATTACAACTGCGCGTTCTCTCAATCTGATCAATGAAATTAAGGAGTAAATTCGATAATTCTCAAACTATCCGCGTCATCAGCTGGGTTTTTTAATTGTTTCCAAGCAATTTTTAATTTTCAATACAATTTCAACCAAGTACATTGAATAAACACTACAAAATAGTGTAGTGTTGAAAATAATCGATCAGCTGTGTTGATTAACATTTTAAAATATGTACTTGTGCATGTGTGGGTGTGCATTTAATGTACTTATAAGTTACCCTCTTCCGGAGACTGCCAACAGCAACCTATTCCAAATCAGTTTAAATATCTGCTGATACCGCAAATGACTCCCTTTCTATGTTCATCAACTTGGTTGAGTTATAATTCAATTCGACCTTGATCTTGCCTTTCACATTACCTTACAGTTGATGTGGTGGCAGCAGCAAAGAACGGATGTCAAAGCAAAGTGCAAGCAAGCAGCGGCAAAATCAATTAAATTAGCCACAGCAACCGGCAACGCCAGAATCATCTGCTTCAGCGTAATCATCGTCATTTTCATCATCAGCATTCATTGCTAGTGACGCCCTTTGAAGTTCAGCCATAGCCGGGTATCGCAACAAGCAGTCACTTATTTCTCATACACAGTTGCAAAAGCAACCCTGTAGGGAAAATTTGGTATATTTTAAACCATTTCTAGATCTTTTCCATACAAACGATATTCCAATATCTTAAATATAAAAATGTACTCGTACTTACATTTGATTGTGACCGGTAAACTGAAAATGTATCCCGCCGATTAAATTCACAAGGTAAGTGTGTATTTGTTTGCAAGACATTAACCCTCTTGTACCAAAAATCACAAATTTAAGAGTTCTCATAATAAACGACTATCGAAAAGCATATATGATACTTTAGCGGCACACATTAACTGGTCGCATTTTTTCTACTATTACAAATAATAGACTGGTCAACTGAAATATAGTCATTGCAGTTGTTTATACTAAACTTTACTTCCAATTTGTGATGAGCGTACCAGTGATGATATTTAGGATTTCAGAATTGTACAAATGCGCCGAAAAAAAATGATTTTTTCAAGCCAATTTTGACTATTACCCTACTCAACCTAAATAAGTTACGAGAAATGAAATCACTCAGAATAAAAAAATGTAAAAAAAAAATGACTCAAATACATAATTCCATTAAGCCAAAAAGTTTCTCTACGTCAAGTTCGTCCCAGAGTCATTTACCAAGATCAATAGATAGTTATCAAAACCGAAACTATAAGCTATGCTTATTTTAATTAAATCCTTGGTTGGTTGAAGTGGTTATTCACCAAGAATCCAATTATCATTTCCGCAGAATTTGGTTGCAACATCCTCGCTATCAACAAGTTATGCAGATATTCCATCCCGACTATATTTAGTCGGAGCGAATCAGAAGCCTCATAAGGTACTTTACGTCTATACCGGCGAGCTCTACGAGGTCTCAAAAAGATGTTTACCAAGGGTTAAAATCCTTGCCTTCCATAGGGCAGGGCATTCACTGAGGAAGTGGAAGATAGTTTCCTTTTTCTCACTTTATACAACCATAAAGAATACTTTTGTAGGTTGAAGACCCCATCTTTTCCCAAGCTTACAATTTGAGGTATACAGATCAATTTTTATTTTCCTTACCCTTTCTGCAATATTCAGTTTCCAGTTAAGCTTGGAATCCAAGATTACTCCTAAGTACTTTACTCTGAGTGAAATTAGCAGATTACCCTTCGTCCATGATATAGTGGAAGGGTAAAATTGGGTACCTTGTATATAGTGGTAAACAGTTTACCGCTTTTACGTAGGTTCAAACCTAAGCCACAGCCTGTAGCCCAAGAGTTGAGCTCACCTAACCTCCTTGAATGATCTCACTGATTGTGTTAGGTCATAGTCCTGATGTCATTACCGCAAGTTCATCAGCGTACACAACCATTTTTACCCCACCTCCATTAAGTTTTATTAATATTAAGGTTTTGCTTATCACACATAACCAAAGAAGTGGAGATAATATCCGTTCCTGTGGAGTTCCGCTATTGACTCCCTTAGTTATGTTGGTAATTCCCATATTAGCTTTGATGATCCTGGTTTCTAGAACATCATCCATCAGCTAATGCTGTTTCTCACCCCTGAGTCTATTAATGCCCGTTGGATAGTATGAGTACTAACGTTATTAAAGGCGTCTTCTGTATGCAAGAATGTCGTCTTGGTATATTGCTTTTTAGAGAGCTCTCTGTAGTTCGAATTACCTCGTGAAGCCCTATCTCCGCAGATTTGCCTTTAAAGTACGCATGTTGTCCAGTTGATATACCAAAACACTCCAATGAGATGAAGGACTGATTGGTCTAAAATCCTGCGCTGACTGAGGGGCATGAATGAATTTGGTATGAAGACGACCTTAAGTAGCATTCAACTATCTAGAATATAGCCAACCAGCTTTGAAAATATCCACTAGCTATGGTAGAATATAGTCCAGGGGTTCCTGTAACATATTTGGAATAATCCCATCAAGGCCCGAAGATTTAAGATATGAAAAACTGAAATGAAATTGCTCATGCCATTTTCGTGCTCATGCCTTCGTAATTATTAAATCTGCGGGGTGCTGACGATCATATTGGCTAATACTTCCATACCCACTTCAGCACTGCATCCCGGAGAATGTGTGTTTAAGAGGAGTTATGAAGATCCTTCTGTCGTAGCAGTCCGAGTTCCATCTCTTTTCTTGACTCATGGTTCCATCGACTGATCTTTATTATGCCATTGACTGGTCCCTAGTTTAGAAAAGAGAAGCTCAGTTTTTTCTTGCGAGTCTCTTTCAACATTTTTGATAAAATTGTTTATGGAAAATATGAAAATAAAAAGTATAACTTTTGCAAATGGCGTGCTGCGTCAATCATATTTGTCATTTCTAAATTAGACAGCTGTAGCATACAAACAGGCAAGCAATGGAGTGTGTAAGGGTCAGAATAAAGATTTCTATCCAAATATTTTTTTGTTTGTTTTTATATAGTAAAAAGGTATTCAAAGTAGATGATTAATTGTGCTCCACATTGTACTTATTTTATTCATTGACTTAATGAGAACCCCGTTAGTGAAATACTGTTCACTATTCATAAAAATATCACTAAAAATCGAAGTATACAATTTCTTTAACTGCCACAGATTTTCTCTACTGGGCGGTGATTACGAGAAAGTGTTTTGTGTGTGTGTGTGTGTGTAGTTGTGCATTACTGGCCAGACGTCGTTATTTATAGTTAACCACTCATATAAGTAACCACCCAGTGACAGTGCAAAACCACAGCAACAAAGTTACAAAAGGCCAGCGAAAGAAATAGCAGCCAGAGCACAACGGCAATCGTAGCAGATGCTTAAAATTTTGCCCTTAAACTTGCCGGCGCTGCGTCTGGCTGCTGTCTGCGGCTTATCGATTGCTGTCTTGCCGCGCTGCCTACTCTTGCTATGATTTTTTGCTTGCATATTTATTTTTATTTTTGCCGAGCATTTTTCAAATATAATTTTGTTTATACATCCCAAGTGCGCTATTATCCTTTAGAGGATCAATGAGTCGTAGCTGAAAACTGCAAGATAAAATAAAATTACTTACAAGGTTGCGAACATGTAGCAAAACGTTTACATGTGCACACAGTCTATCAGTTGTAAGCAACAAAGTAAGATAAAAAAACGCGTCACGTACTCGAGAATTTTCAAAACTAGCAGCAAGGAAATGTTGCATGCACCATCTACACTTCTTAGTGTGGCAAGGAGACATGGCTGTTGTTGCAGTTGTTTAGTGCAGTTTTGCAATTTATTGCTTCCGGTACAACAACAACAACAACAGTACGTATTGCAGTGGCAACTCATCATTCTTTTTTTGTTTGGTTGCCTTAAGGGGTTAGGGGTAGTCAGAGGCCCGAAAAATGATGATTTTCACGAATTTGTTTTTGCTACTTAATTAATTTATTTAACAAAAATAAATACATAGCATAAAAACATCATGTTTTAACTTGACTTCACCAAAATTTCAAAAAAAAAATTAAAAATTGCAAAAGTTATCGCTGTTTGTGTGAAGCCCGTTTCTCCAGAAGTCCCTTGCGGTGAACATCACAAGTCCTTGCAGATTCATCTAAAACCAATCGGATGAGAAAAATTATTTTTATTGATAGATAATCTCGAGCCGGATCGAAGCTTTTTTTTTTTTTCAAAATGAACAAAATGGCGGCCTCAGAAATTTTTTTCCAGATTTTAGAAAAAAAAAACCAACAGTTAATTGTTAAAAAAAAACCGAAATTTTTGAAAAAAAAAAAAATCCTTCGATCAGGCACAAGTTTTTTATGTTTTTCAAAAGCTGTATAAATTTTATTGAAATCTACGTAGCGGTTTTTAAGTTACAGTGTTCACCAGTTTGAAAAACATAGTTTTGAGAAAAACGCATATAAAGTTTTGCTATCTGCTCTGGAGCGCCCGAGCGCCCGTTGTAAATTGTTGAATAACTCGAAAAGTATTTGTCAAATTCACTTCATATTTTTACACAATATTTTTAAGATATTATACTTTAAGAAAATGCAAAAAAAAAAAATCGATTTTTTGAAAATTCTGACTACCCCTAACCCCTTAATGTGCGAAAATATTTTGGGAAGAGGAAATGTATAATACAGAAGGGCTCAGATATGAGATGTAAAGATGAATTCAAAACTGAAAATATGCATATCTACTATATCTACTGCGCTTCCTTGAAATAATAATAATAGGAGCCCGATTAATTACCAAATTTCAACTATTTTTGTTTTTATTATTTTTTTTTTATTATTAATTTTTTATTATTATTTTTTTTACTATTTTTTTATTATTATTTTTGTATTATTATTTTATTATTATTATTTTTTTAATTATTATTTTTTTGTTTGTTTATTTTTTCTCGTGTTTTCATAAAACTATACAGTCACTCACACCTTATTTGATTTTTTTTGTAATCTGTTCTATATCTCACAATATTTTGCGAAAATGGAAAACAGAGTATGCAGATATTTAATTTATTTTGTTTTATTTAATTTCTCAAAATAAAATACAAAAAATGATAGCTTCGTTCTTTATGCGCGTAATTTAGTCGCGATGTCACAGTGGACAGGTCAATAATAATAGAATAATATTTTTTTTAAATCCTCATGATTTCTTCCCTAATAAACTGTTCGGTTACATATCCTGGTCGCCCGATCTTACACCTATGGATTTTTTTCTGTGGGGGTACCTCAAAAGTAAGGTCTATGATACAAACCCAGCGTACAATTTAGCACTAAAGGAAAATATCGTTCGCGAGGTTAATGGTATTCCGGCATCACTTCTCCAGCGAATGGCATGGAGTAAGAAGGCCAGATTCCAAGAGAGAATCCGTTGTGAAGGTCAACATTTAGAAGAAATAATTGAATAAAAATCGGCACCTGTCTGAACGGTCAACATATAGTGGAAACAATTGAAAATAAAAAAAAATTCGCTCTTGTGTTCTTTGTTATTGAAATAAACCAACCACTTGCTCTACGGAATGAATTTAGTGCTGTTTTATACCCAAAATGCGAAAAAAAATTGATATTTCGAAAGTGAACATTTAATTTCTGTTCCTTTTAAGGTTATGTTAGAATATTAAATTTTCTTTTCTCAACTCTTCTTAACATTCAAAACGTTTTTACACATTTTAAAAAGGGTTTGAATTTACTGAATGCGAATTAAGTGGCATAACAACATTTATACAAAAACAGTTACATAACCCCAAATATAGCAAAAAAGTCGTTCTCTTAACAAAAAACTCGTAAATTAAATTGTACATAACCATAACACATTTATTAAAAAAACGCACGTTTTAAAGACAATTTGTCACGCATACAAAGTTCTTTAAGTAATTCAATAAAAATTTGGTACTTTATTTTCTTTAAATGGGCATTGTAGTGCGTTTTTATATCCAAAGCTTGGCAGCACTGCAGTAGCGAGAGAGAAATTCGACTGCTGAAAGGAGAAGAACTCCAACAGTAACCGCAATCGAGGGCAGTGCGACTAGATGTTAAATAAAACTAAGTGAATTATTGAACTAATGTTTAAAAAATTTATATTTTACAAAATTATAAACTTTACATTTTAATTTGGACAGGCTAGAAAATGTCATGAAGAAAGAACGAAAATTCCAAGACTAAAAACAAAAAAATGCTAAATCAAGTTACGAAAATGGTAATCTAGCCATACTGGTGCTAATACGACGTCACTCACTATCAAATTAGCTGAGAGCAAAGTAACGGTACCACGATAGGCGCCATCTCATTATTTTTTCCATCATGCATTGCGAATTCTCTTTTGGTGTTGCCCGTCGCGTTCATACACCTTGACATTTTTAGTTTTTGGCCTGAAGTCAACCACGACTTTGAGAAGAACGAGAATATAAAGGGTGTTGATAGATCACGAACATCACAAGTAACGAGTTCAAGTAACAAATGTTTAGTGCTTCCAAACAAAAGTAATTTTTGGCAGCTTTTTTCCAGCGTTACCAAAATTTGTTTATTGAAAAAAATTGCTTCTTCTATTCGCCGCTTGCTAACGCTTGGCCAAACAAAGAGGTCTAAAGTAATTCACTTCTCTTTATCTGCACTATGTGTGCACTTCAATGCTTTATCATGGGATCAATTAAACTCAATTTTCCTTCGCTTAAAGTAGCAAAACAAACAAAGATTACGTACTTTTAATCTACTTTGGGTCAAATCGGAAAAGTTCACAGCCTTTCAGCCACCCTTCTATTAATGAAAAGCAATGATACGAAATAGGAATACAAAAGTAAATGTACAAGCATATGTATGTACATTAGAGCGGGTTAAGGTTTTTCTCTACTTTGTTTCGGCGACTGAAGTACTCTACTGACAATTCTGAGCGAAAAAGTCCACGGAGTATAGCTTGAAAATTAATTTCGAGCCCCGATATTTTTGATTTCTGTTGTTAATCAGTGATCAATTGTTTTTTTATTTTGGATTTGTTTTTTCAAAGAAAATGTATGTCTGAGTGTGAGAAACGAGAAATTAATTTCTGATCTTCACTTTACTCAAAAACCCTCTGCTAGAGACAAGGCAACAGTGACAACCAGAAGTTTTGAATTTTGATAAGTGGTTCAGTCACTGGGTGCATTCCTTAAATGTCTCTTAAATTAATTAAATAGCTTTAAGTAAAAATATTTGCTTAATGTTTAAAAAACAGATCGCAATAAAAAAATGAATTTAAAAAAAAATTGAGATTTATAGTGAAATTATATGACCAATATTTTTAGTGTTCATTTTATACTTATGATGGAGAAAAAGGGGTAAATATCTTCGCTCAGCCTCAGTGGATTTTAATAATTAATAACCCAATAAAAACAGAAAAACATAGTTTATTTGAATATAATTTTATACATACACTGGTAAACAAAATAGTAGTTTAAAACGCTCTTCAAAATGAAAAAAGGTAAAATATTTTAAAATTGTTTACATTAATTACCTACCTACCATTAATTACCTTAAAGTTACAGAATTCCTTAAGCAGGATTAACACTTTATATTTCGTAATTAGCACGAAAATATCTTCTTTTGATTGAAATACATAGTGAATAAATAAATAAATATAAAGTTAGGGGCTAGTATATGCTTCAAACTATCCAAAGTTGTTTTTTCGACCCAGAGCTCAGAGTTTCTGCAATTTTTTTTATTTGAATAAGACTGAGAAAAAGTAAATTCTAAGATTTTTTTGTCACACAATATAATATTAAAGTCAGGAATACAGTGAATTATAGTAATAGAGCATGGAGCATTTTATCGCTATAATTTTTTTATTGTCAAATACTTCTATGTTTTTTTTATATATTTATTCAATAATTTGAAATGGAATAAATGCAATGAATAGATTTTTTTTTAGTTGAAAGTAGAAAAAATCGATTTTATTGCCTTAAAAATAGCCAAATTGTGTAAACTTTACAATTTTGTGGTATCCAGCAAAGAGCTTAGAGCAAAACTAAAAAACCAAAACTGATTGGGAATCAATAACTAGAAATAGAAATAAGGTGATTCGAAAACAATTTTAGAGCTAAGCTTCTCTGCACCTTTTTTGTTCAGGGTTTTCAGTAGAATGCTTCAGTCGCCGAAATGAATTCGATTATTTTAAAAAATTGGGCCGCCCTAATGTGCATATGTATTTTTTGTCTTTTTTTTTTGGTAAAGAGGTGCTGTCACACCAATGGTATGTGGGGCATGCTCCCACTAACCCTGTAGCATTCCTCCTGTTCGGCTGATTTCCTCCCTCGAACCGCATGGAAAGCAGTCAATTCAAGGCTTTCCTCACCCAGTCAATGTGATTGAGTCTCATCACGACTGTAACCGCGAACATTTCTACGGCATACCATTTAACGATGGTCGAGCCCATATCCAGGACAAATGTAGTGTAAGATGGCGGATATTGGAATGCCTTATCCTTAGAGCAACTGGGCCAAAACGGGCTGCCAAATGTTGCTTGAAGCTTAGCCCCGTGTCGAGCATGAATTCGAGATAGTTAATCGCCTCCTGTGAAAATATTTCGTGCCTATCAACCGTAATTCTAATACCACTTTTTTGCATCCGTGCGCTTATAAGCACGGCCTTGATTTTCTGGAATGTCCAGGTCTCCAGGTCCGCAGTACAGAGTTATCGCTGTACCTTGCCGCTGCATCGTTACATTTTGCTTCCAGCTGATCTAGCCGTTTGTCTACCAGTGCAATGTCACCAGCTTATCCTTCGATCTGTGCCTTATCGGGAAGTTTCAGTTTTATGACCCTGTCCTAATTGTTGGCCCCAGGACCGAGGAACCTTGTTCCAAATTGTTGGCCCCAGGACCGTTCCTTGCGGAGGCCCACCAGTGACTTCATACTTTTTTGACCTATTATCGATATCGTACTAAAGAATACAATTGCTGAAATAGCTTCTGATGATTCGCAAGAGATAACATGGCACCTTCAAGTATTTTAAGGGTTGGTGCGTGATTACCATTCGGAATTCACAGAGAGGTCGTTGGTTCGAATCTCGGTGAAACACCATAACTAAGAAAAACATTTTTCTAATAGCGGTCGCCCCTCAGCAGGCAATGGCAAACCTCCGAGTGTATTTCTGCCATGAAAAAGCTGCTCATAAAAATATCTGCCGTTCGGAGTCGGCTTGAAACTGTAGGTCCCTTCATTTGTGGAACAACATCAAGACGCACACCACAAATAGGAGGAGGAGCTCGGCCAAATACCTAACAGAAGTGTACGCGCCAATTATTTATTTATTTTATATGCTGGACCATTTTGCCGAATTGAAAGCATGTTTTTGCTATGCAGCAAAAGTAGTTCGACTTCTACATTTTTCAAATACTAACAAATTGTATTTTAAACCAAGCGTTGTCCAACGAAATATGTACCAATCTTCAGACCATTTAGCGTAGTAGTCAGTTCCTGCATCGGTGATATACCAGTCAAAAAATTAAAATTATCAATTTACGCAAAAAGTAGATGATTGACTCCATCAATCTTTATATTCATCAATATTTAGCTCATTGCACTAATCGGTCATTTTGCAACTGGTGCAATTCTAGTCACTCTGGAACTAGTTTGATTTCTTCCAGCAAATGTCCATTCATGAGGAAAAATATTTTCTGAATAGTTTACATTTTCACTGCAGGCCATCTACGTGTTTATATTCATACAAGCGTACACATCCTTAGTCACCCGCATTTATTGACCATTTCCCATGAACGGCACATTGTGCCAAGGGTTAAATACATTTTCTTATAGACTTTTATTCCAAGTTTCGTGGAAATTCGAAAAAAGGGTTTATTATTGCACGAGAGAATTTTAGGTAAACTAGGATTTCGATTTATATGAATTTTGTATGTGGCTCATTCGACATTTTTTTCTTAGAATTCATTTGGTATACCGGATTTTTCACGTGCAGCATATGTTGCAAGTAAATCACTCTTGCTACAAACACTCCCCGCCAACTGAACGGAAATGCAAACTGTTAGAATAAATCAATTGTGCCGTTTTGCTTTTTCACTCTTTCGCTTCACTCTCTGTTTATCTTATCAATTGCAGGCACAACTGCTAGTTCGCTTGTAGTGGCACCTTTCGCTTTGAGGCGCATGCTGTGTGACGTATATCATTTCGTTTCGTTGATCATCGGAAATGTCGTTTTTCCATCTCTTTATGACCCAAGTGCGTCCAAGTGCAATTCGAAGTGTTCCCGTTGTGCGCGTGAAATAACAGGAAAGCAATATGTCACACGTGTGGTAAAGCTGCTCCCAACTACTTCTGTCATACATTCATTTATGTATGGATTTTTTCTTCCTTGCAATGCCCGGTTGTTTTTTTTTTCGTTTTTTTTTTTTGTTGATTTGCGACACGACTCATTTATTTGCACTTAACAACTTCTTTGCAATAACAGCAGTTCTGTTCTATGCACCCAAAGCACATTCAGTTGATTTAAACACTACAATTTTCATCACACGCCGTTGCAATAACTCAAATTTTCGCTGGGAGTATTTCCTTAGAACGCATAGACTTGCCAACTGCGTGTTACACAAATCGCCTGAAAACACTCTCAATATTTTTTTTATTGTTTTCCAATCATGTAACGCAGTCCCTTTTTATTGCATTTTTTTGACACTTCTGCTCCTTTTTAACATTCGTCTACTAAGCGCATTTCTGTCACACGTGACACGCGTGTAAAAACAGTCGCATGTGTCGTTGCGAGGGTGTTAATGTAATTTCGGCATGGCTTTCAATATATTTTTATTACTTTTTTCTACGATGTGCGCCATACAGCAGTAAATGGGTCAGCGAAAACCTCAAATAAAACAAGGGTTGCTCTCAAAATGTTTGCCATTGGAAATATGATTGGCTTGTAATGTGACAAAATCGTTTGGCGCAACGTTTTCGTATGAGCGATTACATGGAATGTTTATTTATCTTAGAAGAAAAAATAAATAAAATGTGTATAATTTTAAAATTCGCCAAAAAACAGTTCGGGACTAACAAAAGTTCGGCAAGTTTCATGAAAAAAAATACAAAAATATTCGGCAAGTTTCATGAAAAAAAATACAAAACTATTTTTAATTTGTTATTTTTAATCTTCATTATTTTTTTTCATTTTGCACATAATCACCATTAGTTTTAACAAAATAAATAAATAATTGGCGTGTACTCTTCTGTTATGTGTTTGACCGAGCACTTCCTCCTATTTGTGGCGTGCGTCTTGATGTTGTTCCACAAATGGAGGGACCTACAGTTTTAAGCCGACTCCGAAGCGCATGATATTTTGTATTATGAGGAGCTTTTTCATGGCAGAAATACTCTCTATTAGAAAAAACGTTTTCTTGATTTTGGTGTTTCATGCACAGAGACTCGGACCTACGTACTGCGAATGCTAGTTACGCACCAACCCATTCGGCTATGGTGGCCGAATTTTCAATTCTTTTGTTTAAACTGTAGATCCACTGTTAAGTCAATCCTCAAAATCACGTTTTTGTAGCTTCTTAGCTTCTAAATTAGTCGCATTAATTATTTCTGCATTGGTACCGAAGAGTTTTCCTCTTGAATTTGTGGAAATAACCTGAAATCACATGGTGCCAGATTCGGGGACGGACGAGTTTCTTCGATGCCAGAAATCGATATAAAGCTACTTTTCATTTGAGCACTATGAGTAGGCGAATTATCGTGGTGCAGAAGGAAGTGGCGAAATTCCTCTTTCTTTCTATTTCCCAGCAAATTTTCGAATACTTCTGGTAAGCAGTTTAAGTAATTACTCACTTAAAAGTATCCAGGGAAAAACTGTTACAATATCTGCTCTGGTGAAGTAAACAGAATTCATCACTTTCGTTGCTGACTTTTGTTGTCTGGCTTTAGCAGGTGGAATTTTTGTTTGATGGCTCCATACCATTGACTGCTATTTGGCTTCCGGGACATGCTTTTCTACCTATTGCAATCATATTCAAATTGCTATACTCTCCGTTTTCGAACACTGTCAACACCAGGGTCACATTTATCTCGTCGGTCGAAGATGATGGCCGTCCTTCACGAAAAAATATCCAGTCTGGAATCTTTGATACCATTTAAAAATGGTATTCAAGGATGTTGCGTTTGTTTTATATATAATTTGGGATTTATTGAAAATTTCCACATGCTTCAGTTGACTTTGAAAGCTGCGTTGCTAGCAAAATGTCTACTGAGTTTTCTTCAGTAATTTTACGTTTTCTCGTCTACACTCGTGACGATTTCTTTCAGATTCAGAATAAAACATCGTACGACTATACAAAACGAATATAAGTTTAAGATTACCGATTGAGGTCAACCAACTGCAGAGATACTTCGTAAAGAGGATTCTAAGGATAAGATTCTTACAAGTTATATAAAAATTATAAATTCACGGACCTTTTGTTAGTCCTCATATGATCTATGAAGGGACTAACGAAGTTCTCTTAATAGACTATAAGGAAAAATCCGCAAACAGTTTTATATTCATTATCTAAATCTCGATTGTTTTTATATTTATCGACGCCATTCCCACCGATTTCTATACATTTCTGAAGGCAGCCAGACCTCATGGAATGAAAGTTTCCAAACTCGTCTTGTTTAGATTTGCCACTTCGGCATACTCTGCATTATTACAGACGACTTTTCTCTTACAGTTTGTTTTCCTTTTGGTAATAACCAGAAATCTCAGAGCTCTACATTCAGAGAATCTACATAGTGCTCGTTGAATGTTTATAATCCCTAAGGGTGCAATGAAGATGTTTGTTTTTTCAGTATTGCGAGCTCCCCATCTCGTTCCGAAGTATGAACTTCTACATCTGGTAAAGCGAAAAGTAGCAGCGCAGTTAATATTTTCAATAAGTTTTCAAAAAGTAAAAAAGGAGCAGATTTCAGTAAATCTTCTTGCAGTTACTGTCTGTCCAAATTTCCGAAGAATAACAGTTAAAAAATGTCCGCTCATGAAAAATAGACAGCAATACTTTGGGCACTGACTGCTTAGGCACTTGACTGGTGAATTGGCACCTGCTGGGCCGTAGTTTTCATGGCTGCACTTTTACCCGTACAATTGTAATTAACCGTAAGAGATTACATCTTCTATACCATCGACTATTACTAGGTTCCTAGCTCGTTCTTGAAGAACTAAGCTTCATGAAGTGTTACAATTTTATGAAAGGATCTCAATTTTAATTTTTTTTTTTTGTTTTGAAGACACACGTCAAAATTGTGGTAATTTCTTTGCCTATCCAGTGTGATACTAAATATTCACGATACAACCTTGGTATTCAAACTCTGTTCTTCAACAATAATTTTCTAGGTTTGAAGTACCATAAGATTTGAGTTGACTCAAGTCATGTTCCAAGGCACAAGTTCCTCATCTGTCAATGGCTTTCGTCGGTCTCCATGAGAATCGTCCCCCAAAGAAAAAATATCCGATCTGATCTATCCGAAACTACGCTTTGGGACTGTTGTTGTTGTTGTTACAACAGTCTTACTACGTAGAACCATAGGGAAAGTGGTATTAGAGGAGTTACGTCAAGTGATGATGTGAAGGGGTAGTTACAATCATGCGAGGAATCCACACATAGGCAAGCGGGATGTCAGTCTAAGTCGGCGGAGATGAGCCATCTTAAGTAAATTCATCGTTTACCACGTCCTGTGCTGTGTTGGAGGAACTTATAGTCCCCCAACTGATTTTCCCCGATGAATTCCGTAATTATGAATCGATATCGGTCACCACTGATCTGCGTAATCCCCGAAAAAGAATGGTCCGACAATTTGAGATACACCACTCTCCGCTGAAAGTGAAATGTGGCTAATCGCTCATTATGATTCATTTCCAAAATTCCTATTCTTTTTGCGACAATTCAAGCATCATTCTGTCGTACTCCAAGGGACGAGGCTTGTCCAAAGCCAGCCAACGTTGAACCAATTGCTCTTTATAAGGAAACAAATGCAAGTCTTCCTTTATAATTATCCATAAAGTGGTTTTCGCGATTTTCAATTGGAACGAATTATGATGAAAGAGGTCCGTGGCTTCTCTCGAGCATCTTCACGAACAACCTTCAAACTCTCCAAACTCTGTTTGGTACAGAGTCGAAGCATTCCGGCAAGGCAAGAATTTGCGCACGAGAGACTTTATTGCGTGCGCCCACTGAAGGCAATGGGCGTTTGTGGAATTTTCGCCGGTACGCACACTGAGTTATGATATTCAAAGAGTTGTTCACCAAACAAAATTTCACGATCTCTGCACGTTCTGCTGCAATGTCCTGATCGATAGTTAAAATTGTGATACATAGGCGTCTCTAAAACGCTCTAGAAGATGCCAGTCGAGCAACAACTGTTAAAAGTTATTCAATGCTCTCAGGTGTCAAGTATAAATGGAACACCCTGTATTATCTAAAGCTGCATCTTAGGAACATATGACGCAGAAGCGTGGACGATGACAACATCCTATGTCGCAACGCTTGGAGTATTTGAGAGAAAGATTCTGCGCAAGATTTTTGGATCTTTGCACGTTGGCAACGGTGAATATCGCAGGCGATGAGCTGTATGAGCTTTACGACGACATAGACATTGTGCAGCGAATAAAGATCCAGCGGCTACGCTGGCTGGGTCATGTCGTCGGAATGGATACAAACGCTCCGGCTCTGAAAGTATTCGATGTGGTACCAGCTGGGGGTAGTAGAAGAAGAGGAAGGCCTCTTCTGCGTTGGAAAGATGAGGTGGTGAAGGACTTGGCTTCACTTGGTGTGTCCAATTGGCACCGGTTAGTACGAAAAAGAAACGACTGGCGCGCTTTGTTAAATTCGGGCAAAATCGTGCAAATTAAGAAGAAGAAGAATATTAGGAAGGCGGGAGAAGAAATTTCTAAAATGAATTGAATATTTGGTTTTTTAGTGTTAAATTCCTGATATAAGTTTGATTTCACTATAAGTAAATAATTCCCCGTTTTATTATACCTGGGGCTTTTCATTTGTCCTTTAAGCACTCATTTCTGATGATGAACTCAAAAAGTGAATGTGCTGAAAAACGCGTCGCCAAATGATTTGTAATTGAATTATTCCGTTTGACATTTCACTGTTTCTTCATAGAAAATCACATCCAGCTTAACGGAAAACAAAGCCCAGGGGATACTTATGAGCACACATTCACACGTACGTACATGTGTATGGCTGTATGTATGCCATTCAAGGGCAAGCCGTGCATTGAAACAAGCGAAACATGCCAAAACAGGCGTAGTCTTTATTTACTGTCATTAACATTTTTATTTTGAAATGCGCAAAACTCTAGAACCGACCGAAATGAAAACAACAACAAATTGCTTTTACAAGCAGACGTAGGATTTGGGAAAAATGCGAAGTAACTTTGAAGGTAAAATAAAAGTAAATCAAGAACAAAAGCAATTGTCAGCAATTACACACAGAAATTATGCTCTGACAAAGTGCGTCCGCGTTGGCTCTGGGGTGCTAAATTGACATAACACAAAAGTATTATTACTCAACTGAACCTCACCCGCTGGTGCGTTTTCCAACTCATCTATGTACGTACGTATAACTGCTGCGTTTTGTTGTTGCTTATTTTTTTCCACAACATTTATGAATTTAACCCCCAATGGTTTTGTTTGTGTGCTGGTGAGAAATGCGCTGCTGGGAAACAGCCAAGTAGCAACAACAAATCATCTTTCAGCAAGTACGCTACCCGCCTGCTATCGTCCCTAGTATCGGCGAAGCCCACCCCAGCATCCGAGTAACAATTGCTGCAACAGCGAGAACACCAGCGCAACCGAATTGTGGCGGCGTCAATTTAAATCAGTCACATAATTCTCAATTGGGACACTTCTATGCTCGATTTTTATGCAATACGCGCGTTTGTTTGTTATTTCTTCTTATGTTGGAATCATTTCTATTTCTATTTTTGTGTTTGTTTTTGTTTTTTTAGATATGCAAACATGAAATGAATAAAGGTTAAAGGGGACCGCTATTTCGTTGTTCTTTGGTTATTCTCATTTGTACCAGTGGGTCGTACACTTGGTGACCTTGTTCGTTACTTTTTTGTTATCATAGACTGAAATGTCCCACCCGCCTGACATGATTTTCAAAACGCAGCCATGTGGTGCGACTGAGAAGTAAAAATTAATTATTAGAGCTCTGTTTTTACATATGTCTGTGTGTATGAGTGTATGTGCGCATACTTATGTACACTTGTGCGCACTCAATTAGTCACTTTATTCTTTACAATTTTCGTAATATTTTTCAGGATAAATTTGTTGCGCTTAGTAAAGATATCTGAACATCTCCTTTATATGGGAAAAAAATTCTGAAAATTATATGCAAAAAAATGGTTAAAGATCATCGCGAAATTTGAGCGATTTCACACTTGTTTATGTTATACTAAAATTAGATGGACCATAAAACTGCATACTAAGAAATTTTCTGAAAAATCTTTTGCGTTGTTCGGAAAGTAATTTTGTTTTTTCCCGACAGAGGATTTAATTGTATTTTTTCGCAGCTAACTTCCCACTTAAAGCGCATTGTCATTATATGTTTTGACAGCTGATATAGCAAGGCTTGTGTGTGAATAAGTTCAATTGATGTTATGCAGTAGTTTTGGGTCGGTGCCCTTATAAGTATGGAGAGCAATAAGCAGCATTTTTGTCATATTTTACTTTTTTACTAAAGAAAAAGTAAAAATGCTCTTCAAGCCAAAAAAAATTTACCGATTTATATGGAGAAGATGTGTTGACCAGAACTGGTTTGCAAAATTTCGATCGGGCAATTTTGATGTCGAAGATGCACCACCGTTGAAGCTGATAAAGACGCGATAAAGGCATTAGTTGATGCAAACCGGCGAATGACAACTCGTGAGATCGGTGAGAGATTAAATTTATCAAATTCAACTCTTTATAACCACCTGAAAGGCCTGGGTTTAATCTCGAAGCTCGAAATATGGGTTCTGATGCTGTCTGTTTGATGGGATTTTAAAGGAATCACTTTTTTTAGCTTTTATCGGATAACGCAACAATTAATTCGGAAGTCGACTGTCATCAGCTGAACAAACTGAATGATGCACTTCAACAGAAAATGCCAGAATTAATGAACAGAAAATATGTACATAGTGTTCCACCAAGATAATACGAGACTTCATACAAGTTTGGTCACTAGCCAAAACCTTTTACAGCTTGGATGGGATGTACTGCCACACACACCCTATTCTCCAGACCTGGCCCCTTCGGATTATTATTTGTTCCGGTCACTGCACAATTTTTGGACGGTAAAACCTTTACCTCAAATGAGCACGTCAAAACTCGCCTGGATCAGTTTTTTGCCAGCAAAGCCCAAAATTGTATGAGCGTAGAATCACGCTACTACCAAAAGATGGCAAAAGATGTTGGATCAGGATGGCCAATATATAATTTAATTAAATATTTATTCATTATACGAAGATCGTCTTTGATTTTCACCACAAAAAAAACGAAATTATAATATTTTCCGAACAACTCAATAAATACTAAATGTAGTCTTTGATGAAATTTTTTTGAAACTGTTAAATTTTTGTGAATTTTGTACAAAGTTTGGCACTTTAATGCATGGGGGTTTCACTATGCAATGATTTCATTTTTTTTATTGCGAATATTGTGAAAAGTTAAAGTGACTTGATTATGTGAGCACAAGTGTACATAATAATATGTTGGTAGGTAAAGGGTGTTTTTTTAGAGGTTAGGTTTTCAAGTTGGCACTACTTTTTTCGTAGATGGTCTTTTTGACAGCTGTCACTTGATTTATGCTTACACGTTTGCAAATCGTGCAAATTTATTACGAAAATAATGGTTCGGTTCGCGCGACGCATCGCGCGCTGCGTCCAATATTCGGTCGACATAATCGTCCATCAGAGTCACTAATTCGATTAACCATGGATCGGTTTCGCACCACGTTTGCTCTATTGGATAATACGCATCCTCAGAGACGTCGTACAGTGCGCACCGAAGACGCTATTGCTGCTGTGGAGCAGAGTATCGAAGAAGACCCGAATGAGTCCATCCGCCATCGCGCGCAGCAATTGGAGATGTGCCCATCCACTTTATGAAAGATTTTGCGGAAGGATCTTGGTTTGCGGGCTTACAAAATCCAACTCGTGCAAGAATTGAGGCCGAACGACCATCATGCGCGTCGCACGTTCGGTGAATGAGCCCAAAACGAGATGGCCACCGATCCCGATTTTCAGAAGAAAATTTTGTTCAGCGATGAAGCTCACTTTTGGTTGAATGGGTATGTCAATAAGCAAAATTGTCGCATTTGGAGTGAACATAATCCACAAGCCATTGCTGAGACGCCGTTACATCCTCAAAAAGTCACTGTTTGGTGTGCTCCATGGGCAGAGGGAATCATTGGTCCATATTTATTTAAAAATGAAGCCGGCCATAATGTTACAGTCAATGGAGAGCGCTATAGAGCCATGATTAATGACTTTTTCGTGCCTGAATTGGACGATGTTGATGTGGACGACCTTTGGTTCCAACAAGATGGCGCTACATGCCATACAGCCAACGCAACAATCGATTTATTGAAGGAAACTTTTGGTGAGCGCATTATCTCGCGCCGTGAACCTGTGGCGTGGCCTCCAAGATCGTGCGATATAACACCGCTGGACTATTTCTTGTGGGGCTATGTGAAGTCGCTTGTTTACGCAGATAAGCCCGAGACGATTAACGTCTTGGAAGAGAATATTCGGCGCGTTATTGCTGACATACGGCCCCAATTGCTGCAAAAAGTGGTCGAAAATTGGGCCTCTCGGCTGGAATTTATTCGAGCCAGTCGCGGCGGCCACTTGCCCGAAATCATTTTTAAAACATAATGGCAAACCCTTATCTTTATAATAAAGCTAAATTCTTGGCCATAACATTAAATTATATACGTTTTATTTCATCTTGAAAACCTAACCTCTAAAAAAAACACCCTTTATATAATAATTGTGTATACAATATTACTGATGGAATTCGGAAAGTTCATATAAGGAATATTAAGAACTACGTACCGAATTTAAATGTTAGGCTACTTATTGGCTCTATACTTACTGATCTATGTTTCGAACATCGGGGGATCTGTTTTAGCATACGGCTCCCCAGCGGCTGTAGCGGTTTTTAGACCGAACTAGTAACATTAGTTAGGGCCGTGACGCTGGTACAGTGAGATGCGATGTATGGAAAGCATATATAGAGTACCCTTCTCTACTTTACATAGAAAAGAAGTCATTTTGCTTAAATATACCAATGGATTCCAGTCTATTGCGATATCGAGAAGAGCTGTAGAGCCAATGAATTAGCGAGACTTATCACCAAACTTTCTAGCTAATGCCTGGCACTCATTTAGGAATACTCCATTAAATGTGCAAGCTACTTTTTTTGGCAAATTTGTATAAACGAAAGATTCGCTTGGCAGTTACAACTTAATGCTAAAGGCATAATCTTAGTACACTGATTTCTGTTATAACGGGACACTGTCTAATAGGCGTACACGCGCAGTGATTAAGCGCTCAAACACACGACTTCTGCAGAAGCTATCTAGTTGAAGAAGAGGAGTAAACAATTTTTCCATTTCTGTGCCGCATTTCTGATCTATGCAGACGAAGCTTCGCCGTTCTTTAATGAGCTCATAAGAGCTCAGAACTGTAGAAATGAGGGATCTTCTAAAGTGTTTGATCTTGTCACTTGTGGATAAATTGGGCCAAGTTCCCCATAAGACAACATAATGAACTATGACTCTGAGTATGTTCTATAGTGCGCAACCTAACCTAACCTACTTATTGGTTTCAAATTTAAGGATCACTAAATGTGTCACAGCCGTGGGAGCTGATATACCCCATGCACAGACATTACATAAAGAGCGATAGTCCGGTCTAGAACGCTGCAGAACTGCAAAGTCTTTTGTGACAAGTCCGAACAGAAAACTGTCAAATTTTCTACTAAAACTTATAAGAAAAAACGTTCGGTTGATGGTCGGTATTATTATAGGGCACAGCCCAAGGGGTCAGCATATGACCACCATTGGAAACAGTGAGGACCCGATGTGCCTGTCTTGCTTGGAGGAAGCGGATAGCTTTGAGTACTTTCTCTGCGAGTGTCCTGCGTTTGCTAGAGCAAGGCTGCGGGTTTTGTTTTCCGGTGTCTTGAGAATGAGCAATATTCGTTCTCTAAAACTGGAGGATATTTACAGATTTGCCAAAGAATCTGGAAAATTCTCTCTGTTCTTTCATGTCACGTTCTCTGCTACTTTCCTCCTTGACTATCTACCCTCTTTCCAGAACTCTAAATACAATGGGCTTTTTAGCCTGAGTGTTTTAAAACCACCAAATCTCTTGGTGCTCCTTGGCTTAACTATTCAAATTTCATTTCATCTTCAAAAGTGTCACTTAAGAAGATAAACTCACTAAATTGCATTGAATACTATTGGATAGTTTCGGGCACGATGTACTGAATGCAAAGTTCTGGCCAACATCAAACCGTTACTAACTTGAAGGAATCAGCTGATTTACTGACGTACCAGGGATTATGACAGCGATTTGTTTATGACAGAGGTTGGAAAACTGTAACTGTGTTGGTGATGTACGAAAGAATCAACGCAATCACTGCTCCTGTCACTTCGATGTCGCCTGAGCAACGACTGATTGGAAGAGCGTAGAAATACGGGTGAAATGAGCGGACGTACTTCTGACGTAATAGAGTAACAAAGTTATTCTCCCTATTTTGCTTCGCTTGACCGAACCGTGTATTGTGTCATCTTTGGCTTCAGAGATCAAGCTTCTGAGTGTGTTTCTGCCAAGACAAAGTTTCCCATAAAAACCCATCTAACATTCCGAGGCGGCGTAAAACTCTATGGCTTTACTCTTAGAGAACAATATTATGCGCACAAATTGGTTAAGCAGTTTGAAAAAAATACTTTTTAAGAGTGCTTTATTTATCTCCATTTTTCTTTCAGTTTGTTTCAGAAGCTCCAGCTTAAAATAATTTTTTTTATCTCCAAATATATTTATAAAATAAAAATTTATGTGCAACAGCTGTTGTGTCTTTTTATCTGGAGTTATTTATTGCTGCTACTATGAAGATTTCTTATCTATAAATAAATATTTTTACTTTACTAATACAATATTTACTCTTTTTTAATTGCAGGTAACTTGAAAAAATGTGCAACATTTGGCATAGTTGAAATCTTATTTTGGCTGATATTCGATTAATGCATAAAATTGTTTATGATGAGACTCATATGAACACTTTCCTTGGCAAGTACTCGCAAACAATTATCAAATATTTATTTGTATACCGCAATAATTTCAGTAAAGCTGCAATTAGTAGTGCCATAACGTAGCCATAACCGTAACCATAGCAACCAACTCTTGTGATGAAGCATATGAGCATCACTGTAAATGATTATAGACGCCACACCATAACCATAACCGTAGTCGTTTGTGTCCACTTAATTTTGAGTTTTCTCCGTAACCGTAAACAGCTGGGAAATTCTTTACATTTGTTTTGATATTTGCGATATAAAAATTTGTATATTAGAAATGAACGACGAAAAATTAACAGACTTAGTGGAAAATTATCCTTGTTTTTATGACAAAATGCAAATGTTTTCATTAGTTCTACTTCAATATCAGCTATTTATGGTTACGGCAAATGCCGTAATATTGCGGCTACGGACATGGTTACGGCTATGGCGTCATAGCTAATTGCAGCACTAAATTCAGTTCAAAAAGTGGAATTTTTGAAGCAGATATGAATGTACAGAGTATTTGTAAGTCATGGGATATATAATGCACATATAACGACAGTCCGTAAAAGGTCGAAATATTTATTATTTATTAAGACAACTCCCAGATTCTATTTTGGATAACTAAGATTGTATAGTTTGATCATTTTTGAGAATGAATAATGCTTGCCAATTAAGGAAATGTAAATGTAGCGAATTCTTATGAAATGGCAAAAAAACGTTTCCCTCATTTAAAATACACGGGAAACTGAAGTTTCTTTGGCTTTATGGCACCATTAAATATCAACTGATTTCAAAACAAAGAATCCGTGACGGTGTCACAATAAATATTCAGTACTTCAACTGGGCCACCCTAGTATTTGTATGCACGAACAATTATGATTTTATATGTTTACCTGACAAAATCTTGTCCTCTAATTATAATTTAACTTAATTTAATGTGTTTGCTGCCTAAACAGTTAAGTGGGTATACGCACAAACACACCCTCGTACGTGCTTACATGCATTATATGAAATTATATGGAGTTCTACAAAATGTGTAAAATGTTGTAAAATTAAATGTTTGTTTGCACTTTATTGTGTACACAGAGCTTTTTTTCTTTGTTATGCCAATAGAATTTGAAGCATTTGTGTACACAAAATGTACTTATATGTTTGTACATACACACACACATTCATATGTTATTAGGTTTATTAACCATCAAATTTATTGGGCTGACAGTTAGGCAAAAGTGTAAATACGGAAGATAATTTACTAGGCCGAGTTCATAAAAGTATTATCTTAAATAAATGTAAACATAGATGGTAGATGTATGTATGTATTGTACAGGTATTTACCGGTATGTATGGCTAAGCATTAGAGGACGCATTCAGTTTAAAAAATGACACTGAAAACGTTCAGGAAACCGAAGTATGTACGTACTTGCGCATATGAACAGATGCTATCTAATGGATCACACCCATTTCATAGCCGAAAAGTCTGAATAACTGCAACTAATTTTTCTTCGACAGCTAATCTTAAGGCCAGGTGTATTTGCATACATGCATATGTATCTGTGCCTTAAGAATGCCCTTTGAAAAAGAAAAAAGAAAGGAAAAGAAAGGGATAGAAACCATTTGTTTATATTACTTCATTGGGATAGATTTGTAAGAACAGCTCTTGTAATAGGGCACTAACTAATGGGCACGCATGTCTTCTTCGAAGCAGAAAAAGATAAATAGTGGCAATAGTAAGGATTTTTTTTTTTTTTGGTGGGTGAGGTAGTGTTCAAAATGCGTTCGCACTCACAACGACCGTAGTCTACCGCGTTAAGTAGTGTGGCCACTAAAACAATCCCTCGTCCTCTCCATAAGAGATTCCCTTTCCGGAACTACTTTCTGCATTACTTCGAGAGGGCCCAGAACGGCGTTTATGAAGTGGATAAGTTCTATTCATCCACATCTGGATCGACCATATTTGTAGCCAGCTTCATAATTTAGGCTCGCCTTCTTATGTATCTATGCCGCGTTGGTTTCTATGGACCACAATTGGTTCCTGCGTCCTGTTCTTTTGACATATGTATGGTGGTTTTATGCCATCCAAAGTAGCAATTCCTGGACTTTTTGAAGCAAAAGGAATATTTTGAAGCAAACTGAATATTGTTGACAGATGACAGACGAAAAAAACAAGGTATTTGGAAGGTTTGAAAATACCCCTAGCGACATCTATGGGCTAATAGCTGAAAGTCTCACTTCATAGGTATATACCCTTTTTTGACTCTCTGACGTAACTTTCAGGTGTTAGGATAAAATGTATCCTACGCTTCATAAGAGCGTCCAAATGGTTCCATGCTGAAGAAGAAAAAGAAGAGGTTCCCGTGTTACACAGTGGCACCGCAACAGACCTACATGGCCTAAGGAAGTTGGTTATTCTAAACCGACTGCCACCAAAAACCGAACCTAACCTGCCTCGCGAATTACGAAAAAATCCCTGTCTCCACTAATTTCTTCGACAATTTCTCGAAATTTCTACAGCAAATTTCGTAAAAAGAGTAAACAAAAGCAAAATTAACAAACGCTGAGTAATAACGAGAAAAAGTTGAATTTTGATAACGAAAGCAAAAAAAAAAGATACTGTGAAAAGTGGATATCGAGGATTCCTCAAGAATTGTGGAGGAGACCAAATTGTATTCTAGTTTCTTCAACTTCTCTACTATTTCTAATAGAGTATGTGGCTATTTGTGCAGCAGCTACTCAAATCATTTGGATCTTCTTCTCGTAATATTTCTAATATGAACCTTACAGCGGCCTGCTGCCATTTGCTGGAAATAGAAGGAATTATTTAAATAAAATCTGAGCGTGAACTTCCTTTTTTCTCTATTACAAGAACAAGAGCTGAAGGTGACAAAGTGAATTGCGAAGTTCTGAATAGAAATGTTGACATTTTTTGATACAATTTTTTCAATTTTAGAAGTTTTATTCAAAGTTTGAAATGTGGATTTATACGATATTACGTACTTAAAGAGCAAGATTTTTATAAAAAAAGAAAAAAATAAATAGGCGAAAGAAAAATAGCCAGAACGTTGCTGGCTTAATTAGTTGAGCACAAGTGTGTGGGTGTGTGTATTCAATAGTAAATAAGACTACCGCAAATGAAATGTTGAATTTTCCTAAAATGTTCAATGCCTATCTTTTATAACTAATGCAACTGTGAGCTTTCCAATGCTCAGCAATGTTGAAATTCTCAGTAATCCTTTCACAAACTTCACACTCGCACACCCGCCCACATAGGGGTAATTTCCACGAAAATAACGACTATTACGTTCATTCGCATTATTCCTGGATTGTGGGGGATTTACAACGCCTTCAACATATCCACGCTAAATGTATTATGACACCAAGTGGGCGAAAGCATCATAGTCTGCAACGCCCTTGGAGCCACCTACACCTGGCAGCATGCAGCATTTATCGATAGCTGCACTTGTATTTATTCACACACACACACATATGTATGTATGTATATAAGTATGGGTATGCCTGAGTGCCACTCACCGCAATCGTTGCGAAATGGTTGCCACTAAAATTATTCAACGCCGTTGCAATGCAAGTGACAATGACAGCAGCAAAAACAACAACAACAGCAGCAACGGCAATAATAATGCAAAAATAAGCATAATTGACAACAAAACTTAAATGGGCGGGACGAAGCGGAGTTGCTATGACGAAAATGCCGACAACACTTGGACGAATTGACAAGTGTTTGATTGTAGTGGTGCAGAGTAGGCTGCTGCTGTGTTTTTTTTTTGGTTTCATAGCCGAAAAAATGATGCAAAACCGGAAACAAAGCAGACGCTCAACTGCCGTAACAACAATGACAACAAAAATAGCGCTGAATATGAAAAGACGCGCCTAGCAACAAACGGCAGCCAACTGCAGCTGGCTGGCGAAGTCGAAATGTAGGAACAAAATCCATCACAAAATCGAATGCATTGCCTCCTTTTACATTTACGTGTGTGTGTGTGTGTGTGTGCATACAAGTAACTGGCACAACAGCGATACTAATATGTTTACCATACATTTGCATGCAACTCCAATTACTGGGCACACGGAAATGCATTGTCTGTGTGTGTGTGTGGGTGTGCATACAATCAAGCATGCAAAGGATCCAACAATGTTAGGGTTAAGGTTGCAAAAATGCTGTTGTATGCACTTTACCATGGTCGTTGCAAGTGCACTCGCATGCAACTGCATTAGGCACATATGTATATGTGTGTGTGTGGGGCATACTTTCATGCTGCATATTGCAAGTTCTGCAATTTATGGTCATACACACAACGGATTTGAGCTCATGTAAGCTTGCAACTTCCATATGTTCATTCTCTTTAGAACATTTCATCGAAAGCCAGATGAATGAATAAATTTTTGTTAATAACCTGGCAATGAGGTATACGAAAAGTTTTAGTGTTCGAGACTGTGTATTTCTATAATTAATTTGGAAAAATTTAAGACAAATTTTCTGTGTTTTCCGTTTCAAACGAAATTGCCATTTAAAATGTTAAACTACTCTAGAACTTCGAAAAACAACCTCCTTTTCTTCCATGTAAAAAATATATCGAGCATTCGTCATGTGAAGCAAATGCACAAGATCGGCCGCAAAAACAAAAAAATTGTCAATCATTGCGATTTTTGAGCCATGTCACACTTTCACTTTAATTATACCAAAATTCAATATGTTGTCCCTCTACATACTCAAAATTTTATAAAAATTGCGATTCAAAAGTTTAAAGTTTTTTATGGAATTTTTTAATTTTTTTTTTTTGTAATTTGCGGGAATTTTTTAAATTAGTCAGCCCCAATACCCGAATAGGTTGTTACATGACTGCCATTCGGGGTACATAAGTTCGAATCTCCGTGGATAAAAGACCAAAATGAAGAAAAAGTTTTTTCTAATAGCGGAAAAGTGGAAAGCCTCCGATGTATTTCTGCCATGGAAAAGTTCCTCATAAAAAATATCTGCCGTTCGACTCGTGCCAGAGAAATACTTCAGTACTTAAATACTTAAATATTATGAATTGCAGAAATTATCAAATTTATAATAAATTTCAATCTATGCCCTTCTCAGTGCTAATTAAGGAATAAAAATTTAGAAAAAATATTCCCTACTATTGTTACATTGATTGTTTGTTGATTTATCGATCACTTCCCAGCTTTTCTGCCGGTTCGATCACTGGGTTGTTAAAGAAGTGCACTTCTTTTAATTTCAACCCAACTTTAATGCACGCCCAACCTCCTGTGAACTTTTCGTTTACTCGTCATAATTCTCCGTTTAAGACGGTGCCATCTGCAACTCTGCAATTCCCAAAGTGTTGGTCTTTGAATATGCGGTTATTACTTCGGTGGACGTTGAAAGAACATTTCCGAAAATAGACACGAGTTTCTTTTCGAAAATTCAGCAGAAATTCTGTTTCTATGTTCTAACCAAATAATTTATGTATTTACCTTTCGCCACTTTTGTTGTAAGACTTAATACACATGCATACTGAAATAAAATAAAAATAAAACCTTTTTGTAAAAAAGTATTTATAAAAAATTTTTAAACAAAAAAAATTAATATCAAACTTTATAAAATTATAAAAAACTATTTATAAAAAAAAATAAATACAATTTCATATCAATTTGTTTTGATAAAAATTAATATAAAATTATAAAAAGCTATAAAAAATAACTACAATTTTATATAACTCTATTTTATTGAACAGTTTTTTTAAATAATTTGAATAATTTTTTTAAATAAATGTAAAACAGAAATAACAAAAAAACTTTTGTTTCAAAAGAGTATTTACAAAAAATTTTATAAAATTAAAAAAAAAATAAATCCAATTTCATATCAATTTTTTTTGATTAAACATCTTTTTTTTAATAATTTGAATAGTTTTTTTAAATAAGGGTAAAATAAAATAAAAAAACTTTTTTTTGCAGAAAAGTATATTATTTACAAAAAATTTTTAAACGCAAAAATTGTACAGTGGCTCACAGCTTATTTCGTGTGCCCGTTTATCAAAATAAAAAAGTTTTATATTTTTGTATAAACTTTATTTAGAAAAAAAACTTAAACGTACATTCAAAGATAAATTATTTCTTGTTACAAACATACATAATAAACTTAAATTATTTCTTCTTAAGTAATATATTTACAGCAAAATCAAAATTATAAGTAAATCCACGTCACACCTTATTTCGTGTGCTTAACCAAACTAGAAAAAAAATGATTTTTTTTTTAATCTATTAAGTTTTTACTAATCTAATATTTTGTAGGGTAGCCTTTTTGTTTTAATAAAACTTTTAACCGGGATTGCATGGAGCTAACAAGTTTTCCAGTGTATTCAGGAGATATTTTCTCCCACTCCACTTGCAATGCTGTTTTAGATCTTGTTTGCTGCTTATGTTATGTTTTCTAATTTTTTGATCCAGAATATTCCATAAATTCTCAATTACATTGAGATCAGGTGATTGTGCTGGCGTTTTTACCACATGAGGGCAATTCCATATAAGCCACCGTTGCACTAATTCCGACTTATGCTTCGGATCATTGTCCTGATAGAACCTGAACCTGTCCCGAATGCCTAATTTTTCAGCACTTTGTAGTAAATTATTTTTTAATAAATTCAAATAAACTGTTTTATCCATAATTTCGTCGATAAAAACCAAGTTTCCGACACCAGCTGTTGACATGCAGCCCTAAACCATTACATGGCCCCCACCGTGTTTTACTGTACCACGCAGATTCTTCGGGTCCATCTCCGCGTTGGGCTTACGCCAAACGAAAGACTTTCCATCGGAACCAAAGAGGTTGAATTTGCTTTCGTCGGCGAAAATAAGGCCATTCCAAAATGTTTGGTCTTTATTAACATGGTTTTCGGCAAACTCCACCCTTAATCTTCTGTTACGCTCATTAACAAACGGTTTATTTCGAGCTGTACGACCATGGAAATCAGCTTTGCGCAGAATTCTTCTTATTGTTTCAGGATTACATGACTTACCTAGTACTTTTTCAACCTCTTTTGTCAAAGCTGGCGCACTAATTCGTGGGTCTTTTTTAATTTTTCTTAATATCCACCTTTCATCAGCTTCTGTAAAAATTTTGTTTGGAGCTTGGCGGCCTTTGTCAACCACTCTTTTTTCACGAGAAAAGCGTTTAATAATGTACTGTACTGTGGAAGTACTTAAATTTACAATTTCAGCAATTTTTTTCTGCGACTTTCCATTTTTGTAATGGGTAATCACTAATTCGCGCCTTTCAATCGACGTACGACGACCCATCACGGTATTTTTAAATTAAGCTGCACAACTGACTACTTTCAATGTGTAAACTAAATAAAGATATAATCTAATATACTATGCAAAACAAATTTCATATAATTGCTAACCGGTTTACTGGCGCCGATAACGGTAAAAGTGAACACACGAAATAAGCTGTGACGTCAATTTACCTAGTATTCTGTTTTTGTTGTAAATATTCTACTAAAGGAGAAAAAATTTGAATGCATTTATACATGTTTGTAATTAGAAATAATTTATCTTTGATTGTGCAATTAAATTTTGTTTAAAGTAAATCAAATAAAAATAATTTTACAATTCTTTAGTTTAACATACAGCCACACGAAATAAGCTGTGAGCCACTGTATATAAAATTTTACAAAATTATAAAAAACTATAAAAAAAATAAATACGATTTCATATCAATTTTTTTTTTATTAAACATTTTTTTTAAATAATTTGAATAGTTTTTTTAAATAAGGATAAAATAAAATAAAAAAAAACTTTTTTTTGCAAAAAAGTACTTAAAAAAAAATTAATATAAAATTTTATAAAATTATAAAAAACTAGAAAAGAAAAATAAATACAATTTCATATCAATTTGTTTTGATAAAAAATTTTTTTTTAAATAATTTGAATAGGTTTTTTAAATAGGGGTAAAATAAAATTAAAAAAATTTTTTGTACAAAAAAATTTTAAACAATAAAAAATTAATATAAAATTTTTTAAAATTATAAAAAGCTATAAAAAATAATTACAGTTTTATATCATTTTTTTTTATTGAACAGGTTTTTATAAATTCTTTGAATATTTTTTTTAAATAAAGGTAAATCTTTTTTTTTGCAAAAAAGTAAAAATTTTTTAAAAATAAAAGAAATGAATATAAAATTTTATAAAATTATAAAACTATAAAAAAATAGATAAATTTTTGTTTTATACAATAAAAAAAATGCTCTTAAACTTAATGAATTGGCATTATAAATTAGTTTTAAAGAATATTATTTTAGTAAAGTATTTTTTCAGCAAACAATTTATTAATTTTTTTTTTTTTGAATACTTTTCTGCAAAACAATTTTTTTATTATAAATAATATTGTATAAAAAAATAAATAAAAAATTGTACTGAAAAGTATTTTTTAAAATTATTTTTCGCAAAAAAATATTCTTTAAAACTAATTTTTAATGCCAATTCATTAAGTTTAAGAGCAATTTGGGTGGTTGCCCTACTAATGACCAAGGGTCTAACGTGAGATAACGAAAAGTTTTCAGTTTCAAGCTTTTGATTCAGCCTACAACCGCATCTGCCTACTTTGGAATGCCCCATGAACTTGTCGCCATGGAAATGTATATTTTACTTCTAAAACGTATGCACATACATACATACGCGTATATTTGTGCGTACCTGCACTCGAAATTTTCAACATTCAACATGCGTCACACCAACGATGTGGCAATTAAGCCAGCAAGCAACACATGCCCACCCGACACACCCGCTTCAGAATTTTTACATATGTATATTCACGCATACATACATCCCTACCTAAATGCATTGGTATTCTACCATTGCTGCAACGCCGCCGTGCCTTTTTTTCGTTGTTGTTATTACTCCGTTTTCTGCTTTGTTTGTTTATTTGTTTGTTGTTGCATTTGCCCAGCCTTGTCGCTCGTTTGCCAAGTGACTAATGTTTGCTGTCGCCATTCTTTGCCACTCATTTGCTGGTATTTCTGTTGCCATTTCTGTTTGCTTGTTTGTTTCCCGCTTCAAGCCGCCACAATAAGCTTCGCACTCCCTGCGCTGCATTCACCACTCTCCATTTTGGAAGGGGGTGGGCGTGTTTCCCCTCTTTCATTACAACATATTTTCGTAGACAAAAGCAAATGCTATTTGTTGTTTCCTGCTTTTATTGTGCCGTTGCAAATGGCATTGCTGCTGTTGTTGTTATTAGTAGAATGCCAGCAAACTCTGCTCGAATGCTATTTTTCTCTGATTGTTTTGGTGCTGTGAATGGACTTTCGAGCAGTTTTTAGTTTACTTATCATTTTCATATTTGCCTGTACCAAAGTGCATTGGTACGCATGGATGTGCGTATGTATGTATGTGTGCATATTTTTCAGAAACTCTTCTGTTTTCACAAAATCCCGCACCCAAAAGTACACAGGCTTTATTGGTTATTCTGGTTTGTTTGCTTCTGTTGCACAGAGTTAGAGGTGAAGTTCACAGTCTAGAAGTTATGAATTCTTAATGTTGCACATTCGTCTGTCAACACTTGCAACTCGGCTGTCAAACACTTTGCACTCACTCCGTAGTCACTAGCCACATTTATTTATTTATGGGAGTTACGGGTTAATTGGAATTGTTGTGCATGCTGCCGCCACCAGGAACTGGAAGGCTTTCGAAGAGTTTGTCATCTACTTGAAAAAGCTGTAAGGGATTAAAAATTTCTAAGATTTAAAAGCTACAAATAGAAAAGTTGGAAATGCAAGTAAAAATTTAAAGAAAAAGAATTCGCAGAACTACAGATATTAAAATTCGAGCGGTTAGATTTTTTTGTTCATATACCAAGTTCGAAAAGTTTAAAATAAATTGTGTATTGGAAGATATTCACGTGAGTTTCGCGTTGCGGTTATAACTATCGAGGTCACCGTAGCTGAATCGGTTTGTGCGTGACTACCATTCGGTATTGTCTACGTTAGAAACTCTGGGCGATGAAACACCAAATTATAGAAAAAGTAGTTTTTGAAGTGAAACTTCTTAGGCGTCAATGGACGAGCGAAAATGGAAAGTAAAATTTCAAGGTCATGCAACGTTTTGGGAATTTTCGTTCCGCGAAAGAGAAAAAAGATATAACGTAGAGGAAAAGGAGAGAGAGAGCTATACCTTACATTTACACATCTTACATACATTTTGGTGCGTTTTCTGGTCCCAATTTTGTTGGCGTTTTTTTTTTTTTGGTGCCTACTTTTTTTCGCTTATTTTTGTTTCCTGGCTAGTGCTTGTGCGTACTTTGTCCTGCGTTTACCTAAACCCGTCGGTCCTTCTCCGTTCTTTGTAAATTTTGTCTATTTGTATTCTCTGCAAATGCGGAGAATTTGTTTAGATATATATTCTTTCTCTCTCTCTCTCTCTCTCTCTCATTCTCTCTCGGGTTTCTTCTTCTCTCTTTATCTGCCTTGAAAGTTTCAATTCTGTTATGTGTACTAAGCTACATGCCCTTTTTTTCTAATATCGGTCGTCCCTCGGCAGGTAATGAGTACCCTCCGAGTGTATTTTTGTTATGAAATAATTCCTCATAAAAAACTATCTACCACACGGATGCGGCAAAAAATTGTTGGTCTATCCATTTGGGTAAAAACATCAAGGCGCAGGTCAGAAAGTTCCCGAAACATATTCAGAAAATTCAAATACAAATTTATTCCTCACAAGTGAGAAGATCGCTTTCAAGGTACTCCCCATCAACTGCAACGCATTTATGCCTGTGTCTGATCCAGCTCTCGAAACATTTCTGTAACTCTATTATCGGTGTAAGAGCCGTCTTAGATTTTTCCATTAGGTTAAGTCAGGTGATCTGGGGGGTCAGCCGATGTCGTCTCTTTTTGAAATTAGATGTCCCGAGCATTTTCTTTGCAGAAATTCAATTGTTGCATACGCAGTGTGGCATGGCGCACCGTCTTGTTGAAACCAGTATTCGTCTAAACCTTTCGCACGCATTTGCGGGCAGACATAATGAGCCAACATTCATCGAGATCGGTTTCCGTCAACCGTTTCGTTTTCTCGGTAAAAACATGGCCCAATGATGGTTTTGGTGCAAATGCCGGCCTAAACAGTTACTTTCCGGTCAAGCAATAGCGTTTCATGGATCTCGTGTGGATTCTCAGTTCCCCAAATGCGGCAATTTTTTTTATTCACGCTGCCAGAGAGGTTAAAATGTGCCTCGTCAGTCATTAAAATTTGCTTCCAAAAATTGGGTTCACTGTCAACCATTCGAGCGACTGCTTGGCCGTATTCCAAGCGACGTGAATGGTCTGTTCTTTGTGTCAATTGCACTTTATACGGAAAAACAATTTAAATCATCCTTTAAATGCACCGCATTTATTTTCACTGACGCCAAAAGGCTGAGCGCGACGACAATACGACACTGTTGGCTCCTGGGCAACGCTATCCCTCACTGCTTCAACAAATTCATTGGAATGTCTTGGTCGTTGATGAACGACATGTTGACTGACGATCTCCTACTGTCTCGTGCTCAAAAATATTCGACACCAAACGACGAATATTGTCAGACGGTACCTGTTTGCCGCGATTTTTTTTTTTTTTTCTGTCGAGACAACCAGCAAGTGCAGCACTCAGACATTAATTAAGTCCATTATACTACACTTGGATTCCCTTTTAATATTCTATAAATCTACCCGATCTCTTCTTAACACACCAGTGCCAAAGACCTCCAACCTGATTCGAGCGAAGGCGGGGCAGACGCACAGGAAGTGGTCCGCCGTCTCATCCTCCTCTTCACAAGCTGGGCAGAGTACACTGTCTGAGATGCCCAACCTTTCCATGTGCTTCGCTCACAAAAAGTGGCCCGTCATCAGTCCAACCAGCCGTCTGCACTCCCCTCTGCTTAATGACAGAAGGGTTTGCGACAGTCGATCGGTAACACCAGTTTAGTCCATCTGCAGCCTCTCTCAGCCTGCCAAGTTCGCTTGTGGGTGGTAGTTACCCATTTGCTAGCCGTGGCTGTGATGGCCGCAGAAGGGTATGTGGCAAAACGGGCTCTGGACCAAAGAAGTTAGCCCCAGAGCCCATCTTAGCTAAGGAGTCAGAGATCTCGTTACCCGCGATACCCACGTGTCCCGAGACCCATGTTAGCATCAAGCTACAATATTATGTCTACCGACATAGATCCGCCTGGATTTACAGGACTTGACTACCCTTGATGGGGTTGGAGGGCTGTCTAAGGCCATAAGCGTAGCTTGGCTGTCGCTGCAGACACATATATATCTGCCTCTCCATCGCTTTTCCACAACAAAGTTCATCGTTTCTTGAACTGTATACACCTCCGCTCGAAACACAGATACGTGCATTCCAAGAGCAAAGTGCAGTTTTGTCCCGCTGGATTCCACGTAGACCCCAGAGCCGGAGCCATGCTCGGTCCTGGACCCATCCGTAAAAATGCGACAGTGTTTGCCGGGCTCATTTTCTGAGTTTGATCACAGTTGAGCCTCTGGTAGCAACACACTGTATCTCTTTTCAAGTACGACTCTGGATGGCATGGAGTCAAGGGGCATGGAGAGAATCGCAGGATCGTCGTCCTTGCCTTCTTTATGTTCCAATGCCGGACAGGGTTTGCCGCGATACTTTTTGTGATATCCGCGTTGAGTTAGAACAATAGAACGACTATTTTCGATGTATAGCGCCACTATTTCAGCGCGTTGTTTTGGTGTAAAGCGATCCATGGTTGAAATTGTACTGAATTGACGTATCGAAAACATTGGTAAATGACAAAATTATTCAGCGTTTACATACCGACATAAAAGATGGCGCACCCTGTATGTACGTTCATATCATATTCATTGTAAAAACTACATTTTGCACACATTTCTATTAAAATCACAAAAAAAGCAAGCAAAATCAATGCATATAAACAGTCTAATTAGATCGCTTGTTTGCATTAACACACACACGCACTCATATCAAGTTACATAAATACAAACATACATACGTATATATGTAAGCGCCCAGAATTTATGGCCCTACTCGAATTGCATTCACACTAGTCAATAAGGGTTAATTGCAAAAAGGGTTAATTACAGTCAATGCGAAGTCATTAGTGCACACAACCTACCCCTCGGTCGACAATCTTTGTATGTATGCAAACTTACTTTAGTGCACATAAATCACACAAACAACACCATAATTGCCCGACCAATAAGTGCACTGTGCAGCGTTGCAATAATAACCCTTCATTTATCCAAGGTGTGTTGCAATGTTTAAATATTCGCAGTTTAATTTTTTATCTGGTGTGTCGTAGTTGGTACGTTAAATAAATATTTGCATAAACACTTAATCGGCCTTCCCGCATTCCAGCTCTTGTAAATAAAGTATAAATATGCAAATACAAAAAGGTGTTGAAATGTCAAGTGATTTTAATCAATTGTAAAGCAAATCATACATTTTTGTGAGAAGTTGTGTTGCATGCAACAATCATGACCACCACACACACATTTCCGCAGAGCGGGCGGCTGTAGTCACCCATTTTGCAATGCCGCAAAGCGATGAATTAAGAAGTGGAAATGAAGCTGAATTGGTGCTCTCCATTTACATATCTACATACAGATTATATACACCAACTGGTGTGCATAAAATGTAGACATACATACATACATGCATATATTTAAATTGCAATAATTAAATTTCTCGCATGCTGCGGTCAGTCTAAAGCCCATCAAAAGCGAAGGCAGGCAGCCACCACTCGTCGCCGATGTTACCAGCCAGAACACAACGCACCCACACACACACACACACACACACACACACCATTCATGTTGTTGATTTTTGCTGCAAGTAAACACATTTGTCTGTATGTATGTATTATATTTATATGTGTAAGCCCAAGCACTTATTCCATGCAACCACTTCCTTTTTGGCCGGCCGTCCAGACGGGCACGAATGCCGCTCAAAGCGAGCTAACTCCGCCTGCTGCCACTACATTTTGTTGTACATTACATATACGAGCTTTCGTACATATTTTGATCCAGACATACGTACACATATATACAATGTCCGTCAAAAAAATAAATATACACCGTTTGAAAGCTGCAGGGCAAATTTAATTTTTGGGCACAAAGAGCACTGAGTGAAATTTTTCATGAATACGCAATGAAGGTTTAAACCTGGCTTATCGCCATGTCTGCCCACATGTAAATACATTTTTTTGGTCCATGCAGGTGTATGTGCGCATTAATGCAGGATATTTGTATGTATGTATTTACGGGCAGTGGTATGACAGTGCTGTTCAACACTTAATTGAGTTATGCCGTCATTGTTTCATCGTTTCGTCGTCATTGAAAATTTGCATGCAACAAAATCAAACGGCGGCTTTTCCCATTCTCCCCTGGTTTCGCCTCAGTTGATGACAATCGTCAGACTACTATTTTACGATATTATTTGTACCTTTTGTAAAATTTATATTTATTGATTTTTCATTTTCATTTCTATGAATAATTTATTACAGAAATTGAATATTTGAGTAGCCCAGAGCGCGAATTTCACGTTTTGCAATTCAAAATAATGTTTAGCTCGAGAACGCGGGCTGGTGCATGGCAACCATTCGGTTTCGGTTCGAAACCCTCTGAGGGCATACAACTTCAAAATTATAGCACAGATTTTTTTCTAATAGCGGGCGTCTCTCGGCAGACAATGGCTAGATTAGGTAAGATTAGCCAGGTTGCTTGGCTAAGGCACGACGCTCGGGGGCCCTAAGGCATTTGATTTTCATACCCTAACTAAGTTGCTTAAACCACTTAGATCTTTTTAAGAAGATAACCAGTCTCTCCAGTAAGACATTTTGCAAATTTTCCAGGTCTTCAAAGAAATAGTCACTGAGATATTTGGCACCGCTTCTTTGAAGTGCAGGAAATTCACAGAGGAGTTTTTGTACCGACTCGATTCATTCTTCATCTTCACAACTCCTGTAGAAGTCATTGTGAGGTGCACCCATTGTACTGACTAAGGTGTCAATAATGTAGTGACCCGTTATAACACCTGCGAGGACGCTCGCATGTGATCTGTTGAATCCAAGCAGCCATTTTGTTCTTTTAAGATTCAGTTTTGGCCAGCACACTTTGGAGACCCTGCAGTCAGTAGTCAGAGACCACCTGCTATTGTTTTCCGCGATTACGCTCAAGTCAATCGCAGTGTATAGTTCGTTTAGAGAAATGCTTATGTCCTCTACAACTCGCTAAAAATCAAGCTCAGAGCCTTTCCTTGCACACTCATTTTTTCATTTCCCTCCACTTCGGTGTGGCCGGAGGCCCAACAAAATGTGCTGCTGTGTTGTTGCATAACCGAGAGCGACCACCTGCATTCTTTAACCCATCTTGAATTGATGCGCATTGAGGCCCGTACCTTGATCGATTAAATGGCAAGGCTTGCCGGAGGTAACGCCATTAGTCTTGTCGTTTTTACTGCTTTGTTTATAGCGTAGATCTCAGCTTGGAGGACGCTACACCAGTCTGTGAGTTTAAAGGTAATGAAAAACCATCGGTTTTTCTCTGCCATAGAAAAACTCGTCATAAGAAACCATCTGCTATTCGGAGGTGGCGTGAAACTGTAAGTCGCTCGGATATCCCCAGACAACAATGACCAAGTTACAAATTTTGCTATATTATGCAGGTCAACCTCGTACTTTGCCAGCAACATTTAACATCAAAAAAATGTCTAAGAATTCAACAGTAATCGGCCTTAAAGAGTGAAATATCGAAAAACACACGCGAACACAGGTTTTTAAGAATTTGCAGAGCACCAGAAGTATTGCCATCTACTATTGGGGGAAATATTGGGGATGGGTCGCAGAATAATACACTGGCTCTACACAGTGCTAGTTAGTGCCCTTGACCAAGTTCAAAAGCCCGCATCTATTCTCATCGGTGCAATGTTAACCACTCCATTGAAATCATTATATGCGGCACTAAAACTTCTTTTTAGTTGACCTGCAGGCCAAGTATATTGCGCGTAGTACGGCAATAAGATTGAGCACCCCAAATAAGTGGTCAAGATGGGTTCCGGCCTCTTTAAGACCCTAACTGGTATTTAGGAGCATCCCGGACAAGTAGACTATGCCTTCCCGTCTACAATTGCTACTACAACGTTCACGACCCTCCTACTCTTTCCATGAGAGTAGGAACAAGACAATGCTCCTGCATCTGTTTACACACAGATGGCTCACAGCTCGAGCGTAGGGTTGACTGCGGTGTACATTTCCGTACATTTCGGTACCTCCTTCAGTTTTCGTTTTGCCGACTACTGTAGTGTCTTTCAGGCTGAACACTGGTGCAGTTTGATGCGACACCTGTAGATGATATCTACCATATTCACTGATAGCCATGCGGTGATAAAATCCCTCACAAAGCAGTCGACAACCTCTAAGGTAGCCATTAATTGCCGCACATCTCTTAACGAGATGGCCCAAAGGTAATATGAGTTCTTGGGTATATTGATATTGAGGATAACTGCAGGGCCCATGAATTAGCGATACTTGGCACCAAGTTGACTGATGAGTACACAGACAATGACATAGGCGTGCCATTACAGATTATATCAGCTACTTATTTTTGCGAAAATTGTAAAAGCTGCGATTGAAAGATGGCGCAATGAAACCACCTGCAGAATCCTCCGACAATTCTGGCCGACCCTCAATGCGAGACGCGAGCCAAAATAAGCATAGTCTTAGCACACTGATTCCCAGAAGTTGTCTAAATGGGGAGAGGAAGAGACGATCTTGCCCTTTCTGTGCCATTGTCCAACATTTTAGGTATACAATTCTTTAAAAAGTTAGAAGATCCCGGTACTGTGGAAATCAGGGATCCACACTAGTTTTACGAGAGATAAAGGCAAGTTACCCACGCGGCATCACAATGGGAGATGAGCCTGAGTGTGTCCGACAGTGGACTATCGCCACAACCTAACCTACTATTGACTACTAATGTAGAAGAGCTCAACGATAAGCGAATATAATTTCTTTTATGTGCATACAGACCAATTAATTAAAGGAATCGAAATGAAGGATGAAGCATTAGTACGATTCCAATATTTTTTTCTTATTTTCTTTTTCAAAGCTGTATCTGAAACTTTGGAATGAAATGAAGAATTCAATCTTATTCAAAATTTCAAAAGCCACAGAAAAAGAAGGAGACAAGGGGAGGCTCTATATCGCTTCTTTCCAAACGAAATCAATATGGAAAACAGACTGGATAGATTGCAGATACTTCTGCAATTTTACTCAGCAAGCAAACGGGACTGGAAGAGCAACAACAAGACGAGCGCGTAATCGACATAAAATTTTATGCCAAAGTGGAGATGGGGAAAAGTTTTGCTGCTGCTTCACCATTGCCGGGAAAAATTATTTCTCAAAGTTTATACTCTTATTGAAGCTGAAAGCTACCCACAGGCAGACATAAACATATTCAACAAAGAAATTTCGCAATCGCAGACATTAACCTGGTCTCACTTTAAGGTGATCCGATGAAATGTCTCGGCGTTCATTGAACTAAAATGATTAATTGCATTTTCATAGGCCAGCATCAGCGCCGCCATCATCATCAGCACTAAGTAAAGAGCCTATGTCGCCACTATAAAAAAATGCAGACGGCTGGGCAGGAAACGCAGCAAGAAATTTATATTTCCTTTCCCCGTTCAACTTTTCTGCGAGTTTTTGTAAGCCAAACGCAACGACGCGCCATGAAAATTCGCAGAGATTGTGGTATTTATTTTCCCAATTTTAAGGGTGGATGCGCCAGTCGGAAAAGCCTTAAGTTGATGAAGCAAAATGGTGGGGGGAAGGACGCTATAGCACTATTCGTATGCGAAATGGTTGGGCGGTTTTTCGCTGTCTTCGCTGTAAATGCGTTTAAGATGATAAATTAAATTGTTTGGCTGCGTTTGATGTCTGGTCGACACGCACCACCTGATACCAAGGCGATGCCGCAAACTGCTTGTCGTTAAAGCGCTAAAGCATCGACGTATACGCGAACGCACTTCGAAATGCGCACACCAGGAGGGTTGAGCGAACATTTACTGTGTTGTGTGAAGATGTTTCAATTCGTTTGCAGAGACAATTTCGCTTGTATCACCTCGACTGACTGATAGGCTACGGCTTTGCCTAAACAAACAAAGATAGCTGGTGGGTGAGAATCAGGTATTGAAATGGATACGAAATGGTGTCAAAAATAATACGAGGGGTAAGTCTTAAAGACATATAAATAAGCCTGCTTGCCAAGGGGACTCGCTGCACGCTACTTAATTTGGCTTTGCTAAGTTAACAGCAAATTTGGACAGCCAAGCGCGGCAGTTATTTTAGTCTGTGACTTAGTACTGTTTATTGTTATGTGGCGGTTTCATTCAGAGGAGTTTATCGCGCACACTGTAATATATTACTCATATATTTCGCATATATATGCATACATATATACACATACATATGTACATAAACTTAAATGTATCTGTATGTACATCCAGCGCTAATGAACTCTTATTTAAGTTTTCAGAAGCAAAACGTGGAGTCAACAAGCAAGCGAAAACTTTGGCGCAGAACCCCAGCGGTTATTGCTGCAATTTAGGGTAGTTTGTTTACTTTGTAAGCAGCACACACCTCTTCCCTTCAAGTTAAGCGTGTGTGATTTCACACATTTGTTTTGCATGCCACACAGCGGTCATGAGTGTTAATGAAGTACCGAGTCTGACTGTCAAAAATCGTTTGCCGGCAAACTTTCTCTGACATACATTGGAGGGTATGTATGGCCATGTATGTTATGTTTTTTTTTGTGTATATGTGTGTATGTAGGTTTATGAAAAGAACTCATTCAAGTCGCCTGTTATTGTTTTCTCAAACTCACTTACCCTCACATACGAGTATGCCCCATCATGCTTGGCTATATACATTTTTTTTGTTGCAATTTCATCGTTTTGCTTTGACAGCTGTCATTTGGCGGCACGCTTGTATAATTTTTCTTCCGCTCTACTCAATGAATTTGATTAACGATTTACTATGTGGTTTAAGCTTTTATTTACTACTACTAGTCTACTTTTTAAGAAGTCATAAGTGTATATTAGGGTGGTCCAAACATGCAAAGGATAACTAAGTCTTTTGAAATTTGCTCCCATCCTCAGAACTATAAAAATTAGAAAAAAGATACCCGCAATTTTTATTTTGACATTGGTTAATATTTAATGGTGCCGCCAGAGATTCACATTTTTTAATAAAATTACTATAAAAAAGTTAAAAATTGTTTTTTTTTTGTTGCAAAAAAGAATATTTCCCTTGAGAAATCCTCAATAAATTAAATTGCGATGGCATTTATTACTAAAATTATATCAAATATTTTTTTCCATAAACAATAAATAATCCCATCTCGAAAAAATAAGATGTGTATAAGGCACATTGAACATATGGAGAGACGATTTTGAAAGTGGCCTCTTTAACATACCGTTATTCGGCTCTGAGCGAATTTTACAGAATCAACTGATAGGCTGACGTCACTTGGGGTGGGTTTATAAAAAACTGAGATTGTGTTGGTGATATACACGCGAAAAAAATATATATACGAAAAACTCAACCTATGACACTTCGTTGGCGTCTGAGGAACGACTGATTGGCTGAGTGTGTGATAAGACTGTATTAGTGATATACGAAAAAATCAAGACAGTCTTCGTTCATGTTCCTTCGCTACCATTTGAACAACAACTGATTAGACGAGTGTGTGAATACATGTGAAATGATCAGGCCAAATTCGGCTGCCGAATCTCCAAGTGGCGTGGCAGCCAAATTCCCCTCACAATTTTCTTTTTCACCATAGTTAAAGAGCAAACTTTGAAATCTATCATTCTTGCATTGAACAGGTAGTAACAGTAGAGCAACGACAACAAGATCTATGTATATATATATATATATATATCTTTTTTCTGATTTTGGATCTTAGAATGTCAAAACTAATAAACAAAGATTGTTAATTTAGAGACTAAATAAATAGAAAGACTCAACTCTGCCGCTTTACTGCTATTTATTACCTAACAAAAATGTTTATTTTTAACAATCATATTGCAAATTGTATTTTTTTTTATATAAAATACATAGCTCTGGTGGCACCATTAAATATTAAACAGCTCTCTTTTTTTGATTTTCAATAATTCTGGGGGTGGCTAAAAAAATTTGTTTTTGGACTACCCTAGTATACAGTTGAAATAAGGTTTGTAGAAGCTCAGCTGCGCAGAGAGTAAAAATATTTACCTGTTTCACAGCCTGGTACCATGATTTTATGATATAAGCGGTACACGCAGCATTGGCTATTTTAGAGATGAAAGGTTGGGAAATTTTTCATTTAAAATTTGTTTCATTGTATTCGCGCGTAGTAAATAAGTTCTCGGTCAATTCATTATTCCGATATCCATACTCTTTTCTTTTGATCCACATATAAATCAGAGATTTGGATTCATTAAAAGGAATACTGAAATATAAAATTCCACAAGCCCTTAGATCCTTCTTCACTCAACATAAGATTAGAGCAGTTTAATATATGGATCTACATTTAGCTTTGATACATACACCAGCGGGAGTAAGATAGACCAGGAGCAATTTTTCAGCACAACTCAGGCCTGTAAAGTTATTTTCATCATTCTTAATTTCCTAGCAGTTTTCAAATAATTGCGGAGGTTATACGAGGTCGTTTGAAAAGTCCGTCCAAAAGTAAAAACTGCATAATTGCTTAGGGTAAACCTTTTTTATTTTCCAACATAGTCTTTTTTTAGGCTTGTACACTTCGTCCAACGCGGTTCTCGGCTGTTGATCCCTTTCGAATAATAGGATTTATCCAAGTGCGAAAAATGGCCATTCGTTTCCGCAATCTCTTCCTCGTTTGAATAAAAACTTTTCCCCGCCAACCATTTCTTCAAATAGTAGTCCAAGAGATCCGAGGGAGCCTAATCTGGAAATAGTAGAGTTAGGAAACGAGTTGGAACACTATTTTCATTAGTTTTGCGACCTGAATTGCTAAGCCGTGAGCTGGTGCGTTGTCGTGCTGAAAAAGGAGAATCTTTCGACTTCTTCGATTCAAACGAGTGCCAAACACAAAGAAATATGCCGATGTGGCTGAAATTTGGTGTGTGTTATTCCAAACACTTTATCCAGTCTCTTCGATAGGCTGAAGCGAAGAACATATTATGGATTAGAATCAATAGGTATGCTCTTTTCCATGCCATCACTTCCCATTTTAAGTGAAAAAGAAGCTCGTTTGAGCGCTTTAAGATTAAAAGGCATCTTCGATCTAACAAAAGGGAATATGAACGGGCATTTAAAGGTCTTAGAAGACTTCCAACATATTCCTTTTCTTCATTGAGTTGATACATTATCAGCCAAACCTATCCAGACACTCTCAAGTTCTTATTAACGAACGTATGGCCTGGAGAGATAATTCCATGAGCGTCAAACCTGGCTCCCAGCTATGGTTAACTGATGCGTAGAAATTAGAAGATGGTAGAACGGAGACGGGAATCAATGGGCCCGCATTCAAAAGTCGATTTCAACGTGATTTTACACAACAATCTTCCAGGCAGAAATACATACCATCGAGATGTGTGTGAGGGAATGGCTCCGTGGGAAAATGAGAGAAACCCACATTTGTATACTTTCACACAGTCAGACGGCTTTGAAAGCCGTTTTAACAACTGTAATCACCTCAAAAATGGTAAATGACTGCCTGAACCTTAGGGAAAACATAAGGGAACTTCAACACAAGTAGACTTACGACTTTTACAGCGTGACAAAAAATAAGTGTATACAACATTTTTTATTGAAAAAAATTTATCATTGATAGTAGCTCAAAACAAATTTGTGAAATTATAATAGACAATGTTTGAGTAACTTTATATTCAGCCAGTTTCGAGGTGGCCACCTTTAGCATGAATACACAAGCTCAAACGTGTCAAAAAATGTTGTGCTATAGGCCGTAGTTCGTCTACCGTTATACGATCCCACTCTCGACGCAACGCTTGCTTCAGGGACTCCAAAGTTTTGTAGCGTTTTGCACAGGCCATTGCTTCCAAAATCGACCATAAGTTGTAATCTAGCGGATTCAGATCCGGTGAGTAGGGTGGCCATTCTTGGGAAGTAATGAAAGAGGGGAAATTCGCTTTGCACAACTCTTGGGTTGTTTTTGCTCTGTGGGCTGGTGCCGAGTCCTGTTGAAACGTGCACTCATCGTCACCAAAGTGCTGCTGGGACCAAGGAAGAACAACTGCTTCTAATATGTCTTGACTTCTTTATTGATTTTGACTCCTTGGTCTATGAAAATCGGAGAGGTCTTGCCACTAGCGCAAATTCTGCCCTATACCATGAAAGATCGCGGATTTTGACGAAGGTCCAGAAGCTTCTGTAGACCAATTTCTGTCGTTTTGATGATTTGAGCTTGTTCAATGGTAAACCGCTTCTCATCCATAAAGACGATTTTTTCCCAGCCCGTACCTGCAGCCCGACGTTGAAGCAAGCGACATCTTTCGAGTCTTGCTTTCCTGTTTTCATGCGTGAGAAGCTGGCATTTTTTTTTAGTTTATAAGGCTTAAGTCCAAGTTTTTTTTTTGCTACATATAAGGCGAACTGATTCACGATTGATGCCTGTCTCACGAGCAATTTTCCTCATCGAGACCATAGAATTTCGTTGAACTCTTTTTTTGATGATTTTTCGCTTGTTGGAAGTGTTAACAGTTCATTTTCTTCCTCTTCCAGGACGGTCACCTTCTTACCAAGCTCCTTAAATCCTTTGATTTCACGAGAAACCAATGAATGTGCAATTCCAAGCTTCCGTGCTATCTCGCAGTTGCGTGCTCCTAGCTGATGCAGGGCTATAATAGCTTAGCAACTACTTGACATCGTTACACAAAGTATTTAAAAAGAGCTGGAACAGAAACGAGTATTTTTTTTTCTACTTCAGAACGCACACAACAATCACAAAATAAGAGCATTCGCTAAAAAAATTGTACATTCTTCTAATTGCACAGAGAAGTTTGCATACAGTTATTTTTTGTCACCCTGTAACTGCTTACTTTATAGACCACTGCAACCTGAGATATCACTTAAATAAAATTGGGCTCTCTGCGACCATCATCTATCGATTCTGTGAAATATTTACTGAAAATTCAGAACGCCTCCTTCGTGAAAGTCCTGCACTAGGCAAAAAGCCTACACCACCTTGATAATATTGCCGTGCAGTCTTATAAATTAAAATATAGGGTACCTGTGCAGGTTTTGCACAACAAATCTCTTTTGGTCGCAGTGCACAGTAGCCTAATAATAATAATAATTTGAATACAGTTAGCCATCTTATTTGAACCACATCTAATTAATCCGCCGTAAGTAAAGCCCGGACATTGTAAGTTTGGATTTCGTTTTAGCTGCTCAATTGACTTTTACGAGATAATTTTTATACCCATTCGGTTCTACGTAATCGGAACGACTTGGATTTAAATCCGTTCGAAGGCTGTCACTTCAGCAGCCTTTTCTCAACAAGAGAATGAAGAATATTTTGTTATATTACAACAACAACATGACCAACTTTAATAGAAATTGGAAGCCTAAGTTTCGAAGCGTTTATATAAAGCTCCGCGCCTGATCTAGCAAGCCACAGCCGCCACTAATACTAAATTTTCTCAACTAAGTTGCTTTGTGCCAACAGAATCACAGAGTCATCTGCGGTCTATGGTATGTGGTACCGGAACAGCCACTCAGATGCAACACTAAGAGATGCTCTCGCTCTAGGATAGCGCTCGCTGTCACTAAAACCTAACCTAAACCTAAAATATGTTCTAACGTACGTACAAAACCCAATCTCCCCAAAGTAAAGAGTGGTTAAATTTCAGTCGGCCCTTGAATGTGAACCACACCTAAACGTCAACGACACCGTTGGACTTCTTTGTTTGGAATTATTTGAAAGAAAAGGTGTACGTCGACAAGCAACAACAGCAACAATTCAAGAGCTAAAGGATGAGATAATTCGGCACATTAACGGCATAGAACCTCAATTATGCCTCAGCGTCATACGTCTGAAAATTTGGACCATCGGATGGAGGTATGCCGCCGAGACCGCGGCAGCCATTTGGCCAATATTTTGTTCCATACGTAATTGAGCCATACCAATATTATCATAATAAAGAGAAATGACAATAATTTCCAAAAAAAATTGTATTTTATTCAAAATCAATACCGGTACTTGAAACTTAACCACCCTTTACATATGTAGATGTATTGACTTCAAAATCTTAATTTGAATTAATTAGGTACCTTTAAACTCTGAACTAGTTGATTATCTATCTTTCTATGCTCACTAATACGAATTAGTGACCAATCATATCAAGTCACCAAACTGGTTAGTATTTCAAATCCTGCGGAGGTATTCCTTCTTTAAGGCATTTTAAAACCCCAACTGAGCGTTTATGATTTCTGATTTTGGTTTTTTTAATTTTGCCCTGCTGCAAATTTTCGTTCATTGTCATCCTTTTACGCTGGTTAATGAACCCTTAGAAAAGCAGCTCAACAACCGCCAAATAGATTACCTGGCCGCCAACAACTCACCAATGAAAAGCCACTTCATAATCCAACAGGCGTCTGAAATATGAATAAATTAGACGGCACTCTGGCAAACAAAAGGCTATGTGACAATTGTCAGCCGGTCTGTCGAATCTGCTATTTATTATTGTAGGCAAATTAGCAAAACAATGGTTGGTGACAACAACAAAGCAAAAAATTGCACTCAGCATTCTGTTGCACATTTCATGTTGTTTGCAGATATTATTCTCATTTGGGTGTGTATGTATATATGTATGTGTGGAAGTGGATGATTATACATGTGTTTGTACCTGACAAAATGGGCGACAAGCGGAATAATTGCGAATAAGGGACAATGAAAATGGCGAGCATGTCGAAAGGAAGACAACACAACACCACACGACTGAGCTGAGCATCAGCTGGCAGAGAGGATGTCACAGCTTAAAGTCGGCTGACAGCCCGTCGTGACTACACAATAGCTCGCGCAGGTGAAAAGGATATGAGCGGAAAATGGTTAGCTGTAAAATAGGATGACACCAATGCGAGATGCGAAATGCGGAATGGCAATGAGTGCTTAAGGAAAGTTTTGAGTGCCCAACAGTGTTTGTTCAGTGATTTGAATTTGCCCTTTGGTAAATAAATAAATAATAAAAACTCGATGGTTAATGGATTTTCACTGGCTTGTTTGTTTATTTGGCGCACATTTTCTTTGCCGAATTTTGGGCGCGTCTAGGCTCCAATTTACTTGTATGTTGTTCTACAAATGGATCTATAGTTTCATGTCACCTCCGGGAAATGCTTTTTATGAGCATATGAGCCACTCGTACTTTGTTCGTACTTTGCTTGCCATAAGTGAATCAACTTTTCCTACCATTTGATGTTTAATACCCACAATGGATATCGACCTCGAAGAGTGTTTCACTTGCGTTTTGATTTACATTTTATCTAATTTATTTATTAAATCTGGTTAAATTTAGCCGATTTGAAAGTTTTTGAATCTTTGCATTTCACCTTGGTAGGAAACACTTTCCGCTCGAGCTCTTTGAATTTACGTCACTTTAAAGCAAATGACTGTCCGTTTTGCATACTGGATCACAAGGATTCAGATAAAGGGAGTTCAATTTAAAGTTATCGGATTTTAAATTGAAATAAAGCAAAGTTCAAATTGATTGGACAATTTTTTATTATTTTTGTAATGAACCATTCATGGCGTTTATTTTTAAAGATAATCCCTTTCAGATATTGGCCGCAACTCCGGCGTACTTCTGCCATCCGCAAACACCAAATTTGAATGAGTCGCTGGAGAACTTCAGCCAGTATCTCTTAAGTAACTTTTCTAATGTTCGCTTTCAGTGCCTCAATCAATACTGGTTTATCCACGAAGCATTTAGGCTTACCCCCACAAAAAAAGTACAAATTTGTGATATCACAAGATCTTGATGATCAATCTCCTGCTCCCCGAAACGACGGCGCAATAAATCTATTGTTTCACGGACTGTATGGCAAACAGCGCCGTCTCGTGGGAACTAAATGTTGTGGAGATCACGGGCTTCAAGGCGGGAATCCGGTATCAAAAATCAAGAATGGGTTGGTGCGTGACTACCATTCGCAATTCACAAAGAGAACGTAGGTTCGAATCTCGGTGAAACACCAAAATTAAGAAAAACATTTTTCTAATAGCGGCCGCCCCTCGGCAGGCAATGGCAAACCTCCGAGTGTATTTCTGCCATGAAAAAGCTCCTCATAAAAATATCTGCCATTCGGAGTCGGCTTGAAACTGTAGGTCCCTCCATTTGTGGAACAACATCAAGACGCACACCACAAATACGAGGAGGAGCTCGACCAAACACCCCAAAAAGGGTGTACGCGCCAATTATATATGTATATGGCGCGATAAGGTTCTCCGTTCCCTGTTAAATGGGCCTGGTCGCCATACACCAAAAGTTGGCCTGAATGCGCAATGAACACTTTCCACAGAGCGTCGATTTTTATAATATAATATAATAGTCCGATTTGTAGACGTTGTTGACGTGTAAGTCTCTCTACGATGAATAGTTTGATAGTGGTCATGCGCGATCTGTCAAAAAAAAAAATCTATTGGGGAAAAAGAATTTGTATTGCTGGCCGGTTTAGGGGATTTCGGTTTGATGGCGGGTATTTTTCTGCGCTGCTTTTTCTTCAGCCGATTTATTTAGCATTTTGGACCAAAGCCTCTATGTTTTTTGAGGACGTTTTCTTAAACTCCCATGCAGTTCAAGTTCAAATCACAGTATATTTCTAAATGGAGCGTAAATTTTACATTAGATTAGATTAGAATTTCTACGAGGTTCGCACTTCGATCCCATGCTGCTTTAAGTCCTCTACTCATCACAGGATAGAGCTGAGCTGAATTGAGCCTATGTGCCTTTCTTTTGGCTGCAGTTAGCCGAGATGTCTCATCTTCGCCGTGCTATAGTGGTACATTCAAGGAGAAGGTGCATTGGAGTCTCCTGGGATTGTTCGCAGAAACGACAAGAGTCAGTAGACTATATCCCTACCATGTGCAGATGAGTACGCAGTCTGCAGTGGTCTGTGAGAATGCCCGTGAGTATTCTGAGTGTATCTTTGGGGAGGATTATACGTCTATTAATCCGCTTCTGGTTGTACGCTCCCAGTAAGAATTTCGCCTGACGCAGCTCTATAGTTTGGTGTCGGCTCCCCTTCTCTTTGATGGTGTGTTGTCCCATAGTAGGAAGGGATTGGAAGCCAATGCGTTCCCAGTTATACTCCTGTGTCCTGGAACCCAAGTTAGCCTAGTAGATTCAGTTTCTCGATCTACTCAAGGCCCAGTGAGGACTTAATCTCACAGGATGATAGAGCTATGAGTGCCGCCTTTCTGGCACTCTGAATGGCAATTCGCTCATTCTGTCAATTTTTGTCTAATCTCTGCACATAGACATATAGCGTACATCCCGCTTGGAAGATGCTTGGAAAACTACCCATCGGCACCGAACGCTTGATCCTGGGACCGTATATTCTAGCGCCTATGCTTTTTGGGGTCCTCGAGCAATTTTTGTACCATTGCAGGGTGTACTCGTGGAGTTTCCTTTCAAATGCAGGTCTACTCCAGTTTAATTTATCGTCCAGTTCAATTCTGAACTTCTTTTCGAATTTGATGACTTTGGTGATATTATCTCAGGGTAGCTGGGTAAGTGGGAACTGCAGCCTCAGCAATTTCATGTTTTTACATGACTTCACTTTTCCTCTCCCGAAGCCTTCCCTGGTATAACAGGCACAAGTAACAGAGTGCGCTTAGCTGATTGCTGAATATGTGAAGCGGTGTCAGCTCAAGTGTCACCTCGATCGCAGCTGTAGGACCGATCCACATCGTCCCGGTGATGCAAAGCGCGGAAGCTTAGTTGCTTCATATATAACACAAACTTTGTTGGGAAAATTTGGTAATGTGTGTAAAATTTTTCATCGATTAACCAATGAAAATTTCTGAAAAAGAAAAAAAAAGTAATAAAAGTTTCTAACGAAGCAGCAAAGTCAAAATAATCTTTAAGCTTCAATTCTTTGAAGCCGAGCTTACTACAATATGATTCTCTCATGATTCTCTCAACACCAAGCGTACGAAACTGGAAGCAAAAACTAGAGCTCAGTAGCCTGAGCTGTGTTCTCTACTTCAGCTCAGAGCTCAAGTTTATTTGTATGCATGAAATCCAATATTCCGCAACTTACAGTATTTAAAGCAGAAGAGTGGGAAGGAAAACAAAAGTATGTAATATGTACTTACTATACACTATGTTGCATGCTTCATGTTGCATGCTGTTTGTTAAGATGTTGCCTTCTACTCGTATTTTCACTAACACAAATTGTTGCCAAGCAACTCCTGTGGCAGTTGGAGCCTGTGTGCAGCTTGCTTCCTGATTACATTAGTCTACCGGAACTTCACTAACTTTATATAACAATTTTGTAATATTATATTGAAAATATTATATTAAAAGTCATATACTCATACATACAGAGGTTCTGTACGAGCTACGTAGTTGTTGTGCATTTGTGTAGTGCCACTTCCCGTTGTTTATTTTTGCCCGCCACAAACTTTGTCGCTTTGTTAAGCTAGTTTGCATGGCAAATTAAAGTTTTTACTTTTGTTTGATCATCAAAGGAGCTTATTTTGTGCCACCTGAAGAGTAATTTGGAAACAAAGAACTAACCTCATGGCTTACAGAATACGAAAGTTTGAGTATTTTCTTCTGCTTTAAGGGGCTCAACCAGTGTGACTGGCAAAAAACAGGTGGTTTTTGAAAATTTATTTTTAAAAAAGTTTTACATTGATTGTTTTAAAACTTTGTAAGTATATTAATATATAATTAAACTTCAAGTACAAATTTTTTCAAAGGAAAATCTGGACTTTTCTTCTAATAATAGGGCATCTCTCGAAAGTCCAAAAAAAAAAGTTTCCCCCCTGCTGCCTTTGTTACGGTCTTCAGAGTGCCTGAAATAAAAAAAAACAAAAAAGTCATTAAAGATGATGGTATCACGCGTTGATTAACACAGGATTGTGGTGAAAAAACGAAATCCAAAAAAATCCCGCAGTTTTGAAAAAAGTATAAAAATTTAGCTTGAAAATGTGATAGTATTTCACATCGCAAATTTACAATTTTTATTAGATTGAAATATCGGAGGGTCATTCAATGTAAAAATGAATACTTAAAATGAGGAAACAAGATTCAAGTCGATCGTAAAATTAGTTTTTAAGTTACAGTGGCAGCAAATTAAGAAACGCTATTTTGAGAAAAACGTTTTTAAAGAAAAAAATACTGATCTCACATTTATAAAACGATAAATATCATACCTAATCCTAATCTGCTATTCCAGGCCCATATAATTCACCTTCTTCTTCTTCAAAAAGTTGCTGCTTGCTTGCTGAAAAATATGAAAATTTTTTTTTTTTGAATTTTTCAAAGTTTCACACTGGTTGAGCCCCTTAATGGCGCACTAACCGCCTAAGGGAGTTTGGTCCAGTTCAGCAAAGTGCGCGATTCGTTTCTTTTTTCTCGTACTAGCTGGTGCGAATTAGAAACTTTAATGAAGTCTTTACTACTTTACCTTCGCAAAGTAGCGCGGTCCTTCCTCATCCTCTGCCACCATTAGTGCTACCCCGTAGAATACTCTCATTTGTATCCATTTATAAGTCCTGATGTGGCCAGTGAAATTGTGGGATGCGATTTCGAGCTCGGTCTGCTCGATCCAGGTATGTGCTGGGCTGTCATGCAGATTCCATTTGAGGGACATTTTCATTAGATCGCCCGTTGGTCTACACAGGACATGGCCAATTCATCGCCTTTTCCTTCTCCCAACTTAAATGTTAATAGCATTTTGTTGCGTTATCATCCATAGTCTGTTATTTGTAATGACTTCTGGCTAAAAAATACGCAATATACGTCGCAAACACTTGTTGATAAAAATTTGCCCTTTCTTACGTCGCTAGCCTTAGTAGTAATGATGCTCCCCAGGTAGCAGAAGCAACAGTTGCTATTTGTTGCGTTGATTCGTAGTGTTTTGGTCTTCTTAATATTGATTTTGAGGTCGTAGCAGGCTGCCACTTTTGCAAAGCGTTGAATTCTTGCAGTCATGTCAGTAAAACTATGCGTAAGCATACAGATATCGTCTGTATAGTCATGGATCACATGTGACACCTCTTCCTTCGCGCATTTCATTCGTCATAACCATTTAGAGTAGGGTGTCCGTTATTTACCAATTTGATTTTTTTTCTTGCGACGCCCCCTAAACTTTTAGTTTTCCGTCTAAGAAAAATTATCAGATCAAAATCATTAAAAGTTAATCGAAGTTAAAGTTGAACTGTGTGTAAATTTCAGTCATTTTCACTTTTGCGGCAAAATTATTATTGTTGTAGTAAACTTCTCACGTTTATATTTAAAAATGAATTTAAGATATTTCTATTATAGCTATAGATTTGAGCTTCCACGTAGCTTCTTAAAATTAAATTTTGTATCGATTTATGGATATAACTTTTTGAAAAGGATCCTCAAACAGAACGAAAAAAACCAGACTCGGGTGCCCAGCCGGAGGTTTTAAAAAAGGTGTCCAACGGAGGGTTAAATATCAAGTGTTTGTGTATTCATTAGCCATAAATAAATAAATGAACAAATAAACGGGCAGTGCCACAGTTAAGGTAACACCGAAGGTTGGCTATATTACCGGTACTGTTGCACGGCTCTCAGTGAATTTGACAGAATCAGCTCTTGCAGACCTCATCTACAATAACGTCACGATTTTTTTTTGCGGAGAGAGGAACTACTTACGGGATTAAGCTCTCAATAATGAAAACATTGGAAAATAATAAAGAAAATTGCTTTATTGTTTTTCGAAATGTTCTCCTTGGAAATCAATATACTATTGACCCAATTTTCAAAACGAGTTTCTTTAAGGTTTCAACTACTTCTTCAGGCGTTCAAAATGTTGATGTTCGTGGACAAAAAGAAATCATTAGGTGCCAAATCAGGACTGTAACATGGATAATACAATAATTCGATCTTTTGAGTGCTCAAAAGCTCTCTTGTAAGACCTCGCATTGTGTTGGTGAAATATGATATGATTCGTTTTCGGCGGTTGGTTCTCACTAATTCTCAGAAAACTTAAATTTTTCTAGTTGTACAGTTGTGACATGACTAGATTTTCCGAAAAACAGGCCACCATTAGCTTTGAGGATCTTAAAAGGACAAATGTCTGTTTGGATTCAACAGATCAACTACCAGCATCCTCACGGCTGTTATAACGTGTCTCTGCACTATTGATAGCCTAGCCAGTTAAATGGGTGCATCTCACAATGCCTTCTGAAGGAGCTGCGGAGATAAATCTTGTCTTCGATAAACAACCTGGCTAAACTAACCTAACTTTGAGGTGCTTCTTCCGCAAACAACTTTTGTTGGACTAAGTAAGCTCTCTTTGGAGCACCCATTCTGTCAATTGCTGTTTTGTTTCCGTCTCATATGCATAGATTCAAGTACATACTTTATTATTATGTATTGTAGTATTTTTAAGCAAGTCTTTAAAACATTTTATTGAAAATTTGGGCCTTTGAAACTTGAAAGTTCTTTAGAAAATTATATTGATGAAAAAACGAATCACTATAGTTTTCCCTGCATATGGAATTTTTCGTGGATAACTTTTACTATCGCACGGTGTTATCTGAAAGAAGTACTCCATTTAATTATTACTCAAAAGACTTCGAAGTTTAAAGTCCATCCTCTTAATAGCCAGGCAAACTTAACAAAACAAATCAGTAGAAAAATGTGCAGGGAATAGAGAACCATAGGAGTATTACGTTGGAATTTTCATTTAAATCAAAAATAAAATTAAATAAAAATATCAGCATGCAATCTATTTTAATATTTGGTCTTCCTCCTTTCACATGACTAGTTTCCCACCTTCTACAACTATTTCAACATTCTTCTTTCGTTACTTCGTTCATTTATTTTCAGTCTGCATTCATTTGAAATGCTTGGAACATCGTCAGACACTTTTGATTTTGTGTGCATTTACCTTTTTTTGGCATTGACTTACGGTCATGTCTGCACTTTTTGCTTTTCTTAAAATATTCCACATTGTTTTCTAAGTTTTCCTAGCTACCTTTCTTTCTTATTTACTTTGTGTGTTTGCCACTTATTTATTTAAGAGATAGCGACGCGTCGGGTAGCTTTTTGCAATATGTTTTGCTGGTGGAATTAAATTTATAAGTTTGAGAAATACTGCACTCATCGTGGGATATTCAATGAGGCTCAGTTGACCGAAGTAAAAAACATGCAGAAATTTCGAATTGGTAAATTTAAAAACTAATTTTCTGAAGCCTAACACACAAGTGGCACTAGTTAGAGGAGGAGCTCGGCCAAACATGTATCAGAAGTAGACGCGTCAATTAGTACAATATTATTACTTTTTTTTACTCAATGATTATAGATTACAAAATTTGGCCATTGGAAGCAAAGTTGGGAGAGTAACTTCGATTGCCACGTCATACGAAATTCGTTAGCAGAATTGTGTCCGCTTTCAAACGTATTCTTACGCTCTTCCAATCAGTCATTGCTCAGGTGGCAACAAAATAGGATGAGGAATAGCTGCGTAGTTTTTTTATTGCAACACCAATACAATATCTGATTTTGCCGACTGCTGTTGTAAACAAACCGCTGTCACATTGCATGTTACATCAGCGAATCAGCTGTGTGCTTCAAAATGACTGAGAGCCTGTTAACAGTCTAACGTTGGCCACAACTTCTGAATTCTCTACACCGTGTAACTATTTGAAAATTTTGACTGAAGTTTTTTTATTTAAATAACCTGTAAGTATTGCTTTCTTGCAAATTGAATCTCTTTTAATATTTCGGTAGCTTACAAGTCTAATATTTTAAGCAACGCGATCTAACCCCATGGGAAATTTTAGTAAAAATTTACGCCGAGGGAGAACAAGCAAAATCTCAAGACACCTTTTTAGGCAAAACCGCAGAAAACTTCCAAAGAAATTCGAAATACAAATGGAAAAGTGTGCATTTTTCTTTTTAAGTTTCTTTAGTCAGCAAAAAGTATCCATAAGTAAAAAAAAATCAAACACAAAAAGAGAAATGCTCAGGGCAGCAAAGGAAAAACAAGGAATGAGGAATGGGAGTAAAAAATATTTAAAATGAAAAAACAGGTAAGCAAAAGCCAGTCAAGGGTGAAAAAATGTGTAATGGGAATATGAAAAGGAAAGGGCGCGCAGATATATGTGAAAGAAGGTAGTAATCGAGTATATGGCAGTTGCCATACGGCATCTAGCAGGAGTAAATATTGTATGCTTGTATTTTGTTACAGCTGTATATACATATATTTGTACATTAAAGCCCACAAACACACACAACTCACATTTCTTATCGGTAAAAAAAATTGCCAACGACTTTGAGACGTAAATCAAAGTGTTGTCCTTGAAACAAAAGAATGCATCAGCAAGTTGCATTCACAGGCTTCTTCTTCTTTGTTGCTAAGATACTGCATTCGTCTTCCTTTTTTATTTTCTGTTGCGCGAATGCTAAATGAAGTACACGTACTCACTACCTACCTACGCCTGCACTTCTGCCTCAGTGGCATATTCCCAAAGGCGTCTACGAGGGCCCAACGAAAAATGCAAACCAATGCAATAAAATAAAGTCAAGCAACATAAACAAAAGTAACAGTATTTTGTGGCATTGAATAATATACATACATACATAGTGAGAGCTTTGCCTTCATGGAAGGCTGGGCGATAAAACAAATGGTGGTGCTAGGAGGTGGCACCAGATGAAAGCCAAGGTTAGTTGTGGTGAACTGCTGACGCTGCACCTGCTGCTGCTGTTGCTTTTGCGGTGAATGAAACGAAAAGGACTTATTTGAAGGCGGCGTGGGAGAAAAGCGAAAAACTGTGAAATTAATTAAAGTTGTATTTAAATTAGATGAAAAAATAAGGGAAAATTAAATTTTGAATAGTTTCACACGCCTTAAGCAACATTAAAATCAACTAGTCTAGTGGTCTTGGCGTTGACAAAAACAGAAATTTCGAGTAAGTGTTATATTACAATGTGCGTGAATACCATTTGGAAGTGGATAGATTCGAATCCCGTCACCAAACTAATAGAAAACCTTCCGAGTGTATTTCTTCCATGAAAAAGTTGCTCATAAAAAGTATCTCCCATTCGGAGTCGGTTTAAAACTGTAGGTCCCTCCATTTGTGGGACAACAACAAGACGGACGCCACAAATAGGAGGAAGAACTCGCCCATATATTATATATGACGCTTACATCCATACAATGAGAGCTCTAAAATACAATGAAAATAATGATAGAGCATCACAATTCGAACGTCGTACGTCAATCATAGTTGACACTTATGAACTACACAGCTGCAGTATACAACTAGACAAGCAATTGAGCGCGCAAAGATCAAAATAAGCATTTCTATCACTCAAATTAATTTGTTTTTATTTAGTAAAAAAGTTATCCAAAACTAGAATTGGACAATTCATTTTGCGCTTATACCCTCTACCGATGCCAAGCGGCAATTAAGACCCTAGGCTCTATTATGCTGCACTCGAAACTGGTCAGGGAATGCTTGGTCTCTCTCTCGATTGCATCAGAATTCTTCGACATAAGGATAATTTGGGTACCTGGTCATAGTGACATTGCTGGCAACTGCGAAGCCGACGAGTTGGCCAGACAAGAGACCTGTGAGGTAGTGTGCCCGCGAAAGGAGAGGATCGGGATCCCCTTGACAACCTGCACTCTACTCCTGGAAGGATGGGCTTTGCACCAACTCAGCGAAATCCTTCTGGCCACGTTTGGATCGGGGGCGTTTGAGGTATATTCTGAGGATAACAAAATCTCATCTCTCAAATTTCGTGAGCATCCTCACGGGGCACTATGCGCGGGGTATACATGCCCCCGATACTCGGAATTACTTCGAGTCCTTTTTGGGTCAGCTGTATGGAGGATGAGGTGGAATCATCTCAGCACCTGCTCCTTAGCTGCTCAACTCTCGCGGGACTAAGATTCAAGCATCTTGGTTCTCACTTCTTTTCTGCGCCTGCTGATATAGCGGATTTTGATATCAAACAAAGTAGTCACCGTTCATGGTCCACAAATACTCAACCTTGCCCACCCCTCTCCTTTCTGTCCTATCGTTTTTCCTTCACCTCTTTTTTCGCTCTTGCACTGATATCACAAAGGATGAACCATACTTCTTTCGTCTAAATGGGCCCACTCTCTGGGCAACCATGACTACCTAACCTAACCTAACCCTCCACCGTTTGTTTGGCTGAGCTCCTCTTCCTCCTTCTGTTTTGTGTCTCGATGTTTACCCCACAAGTGCCGCCACGACTACTCATTTTCATATTCTAAATATGAACCGAGTCGGACTCTAAAAAACAGTTATAGGAATATCTCGACTCCAGCGCCACCTATCAAGTCAATTTTGCGCCAAAATTGTACTTTCGCATAACTTTTATATATTCTCAATATGAACCGAGTTAGATTGTGAAAACAAATTTTAGAAAAGTTTTTACTCTAGCGCAATCGATCGGAAAGATTTGTGCTGCGGGCTCTACTGATTCCAAAAGAAGCACAAAATTTGAATTATTATATCTTACTTTTATTTAATTTTTATTTTACTTTATTTTGTTATATTTTCTTTATTTTATGGTACTTTGTTGTATTATTATTTTTTAGTATACATTTTTTATTTATTTATATTAAGTTTTATTTTTTTCATAAATTTTGGTTTTGTTTTATTCTGTTATTAAATTTTTGATTTTATTTTATTTTGTTTTATTTTATTTTTTGCCTTAGTTCGTTGTATATTTTAATTTAATTTAATTTGTGTATTATATTTTATTTATTTTTATTGCATTTTTGGCTTTACTTGGCTTCGTTTTTACTTTATTTTATTTTATTTTTTTTTAAACATTTTTATTTTTATTTATATTAATTTTTGGTTTTATTTATTTATTTTTTTTTTTCGTAAAATTTTTAATTTTATTTTATTTTGTTTTTATTTTATTTTATATAAGTTTTTGCAATGCTTATTTCTTATTTTTATTTAATTTTTTTTGTAAATTTAATTTTTGTATTATAGTTTATTTATTTTTATTGCATTTTTGGTTTTACTTGACTTCCTTATTTTATTTTTTTTTATTTTATTGTACTCTGTTTTATTCTTTTTTTGTTTTTTTTTTTTTTGTTAAACAATTTTATTTTTATTCATATTAAGTTATTATATGTTATATTAAGTTATATTTTTTTTATTAAATTTTTGATTTTATTTATTTTGTTTTATTTTATTCTAATATATTTTATTTTATTTTATTTTTTCTTTTCCGTAAGTTCGTTTTATTTTAAATTAATTTAATTGAATTTTTGTTTATTTTATATAATTTTTTTTTGTATTGGTTGGTTGGTTGGTTGGTTGGTTTGGTATTCGGTATTTTATATTAGTTTTTAATATTTAATTTTTTTTTTTTGTTAAATTTCTTATTTTAATTTATTTTGTGATATTTTACTTTATTTAGTTCTTTAGTTCTTTTTATTTATTTATTATTCAATTTTCTTTACTTTGTTGCACTTTGATTTATCTAAAATTTTTTTAATAATTTTTCTTTATATTTGTTTTATTTTCTCAAATCTTATTTTATAATGAATTTTATTTATTTCTATTAAATTTATGATTTTACTTGTTCTTGTTGTATTTATTTAGTATTTTTCGTACTTCTTTCCATTTTTATTTTATTTTGGTTTATTTTAACAAATTTTTTTTGTATTGAACATTTTCTATTTCCATTCTATTTATTTTACCCCATTTTCTTTAATTTAATTATTATTATTATTTTTTTTTTGTTTTTATTTAGCTATTTTTATTTTATTTTATTATTTTTATTTTTATTATTTTATTAGTTTTGTTTTACCTTATTTGAGTTTTTTTACTTTACTTCGCTTTATTTTAATTTTATTTTGTTTTACTTTTTTCACTGCATATATTTTATTTTCGTTTATTGTTTTTCTTCGTTTTATTTTTTTTATTCTATTACTTACCTGATGGCTCGATATTGCAATACGAAATTTAATATCCAATTGTGTACCACAATACTTCCTCTCACGGAAACAGTATTTCCTTACTTTTATATGCTTACCACAACGAAATAGAAAATAATCCAAAAACAACATTATACTTATACACACATCCCCACACATAAATACAAATAAAACGTTGAATGTGATTTACAACTATAACTTCGCCTCAGTTAAATTTCATGTCGTACTTCCATGCCATTTTTATCGACTTCCTTTAAGAATTTTCTTTCATCCTCGAAACGCGAAAAATCATGGAGGCAGCTAAAAGCTAAAATGATAGTAAATATTTTTGCATTAAGGCGACCCATAAAGTTCAATTTTTTAAGCACCTGCCGCAAGAAAGCGAGGAATGTCTAAATTTGTTCCGCAAAAACAAAAGATTTATGCTTCAAGTCCTTAGGGAGCGTTTACAATGGAAAGAAAAACCACTGCTGCTGTAGGCGGATAAATAGTCGTGGTATAGCAAAAGCGGGGGGCAGTCAAAACACAAGGGAGTCGAATTTCATTATATCCGCACGCAAAGTTCTCTCTGCCTTCAGTTGGACATGCAACCCGGCGCGCTCGGCAATGATGATGGCGCGTTGATGGCTATTACATAGCAGATTCTGGGGTACCAAAACGAGAACTTAGAATGCAGCAAAATTAAATGGCAAAAAGAAATCTCTATAGCCTCTTTCATTCTGCTACAAGTGAGGGCATATTACTTCGGAATATACATACATATATTTTTCTATGTACTTGTACGTTCATATGTATGCGACTTATGCCATGAACGCCACTCATGTACATACATACATACACGAAACAAAGTAAAGTAAAAGAAAGGAAAATGCAAAGCCAGGGAAATCAGCAGCTGAAAATACTTCAGCATCGATGTTGTATTCGGAAATCGGCAGCACTTCGTGGCATTCAACGATTGTAGCATATGTTGCATATTTAGCGGCGAATAAGCATACATGAGAAATAACAGATTCACCTAAGCAATTGACAAGAGAGGCAAAGCGTGGAGGTATAGAAACGAAAGCCACATATTGCGGACGTAGTTTGCTTGGAGCCCGATATTGCGCCAAAAATGGCAACGGTGCGTAAATTATTTATGTACAACGCGAATAGAGCAGAAGAGCATTGAAAGTGTGTAGCGCTGGAGTTAACAACAAAATAACCACGGCAACAACACGCCCACACATACAGCAAAGAAAAACTGCTACCGGAAACAACGATAACAATAACTGAAGCATCAGAGAAAGGTAAATGACGATGTAAGTAAAAGCAAAATTAAAAGCAAATGCAACAATGCCAACAACAATATGAAGTGGAGTGGATGCGCAGGGAAAGTAACAAAAGCCCGAAAATGATGGAGGCACGAAAAAATAAACTTAGGAGCGGGAAAACTTTAGACGTGCTGCTGGAAGTGGTTTTGACAGTGGCACGAAATGTTAAAAGTTTGTGTTAAATTTTCGGCCAAAGTGCGTCCTTTTTTTTGCTAAAGCCGAACCGAAACCGAACTGAACTTTTGAGGCCGAAGGTCGGTCATTCGCTAATTATTATTTTTATTATTATTTATTTAGTATTTTGCTGTAGTTGGCGCTGAAGCACTGTGACCTTAAGATGTATCCTTCAAGGGTTTAGGGAGTATCTTTTAATCGCACTTTCAGGAGGAACTGTAATATAGACCCTATGTAGATAGAAGTGGTATTTAAACCAACTAACTAAGACCGTTGCCGATCCATTGAGATACCATAAAACTATTGTAGTATGGACCCCAATTCGTTGAAAACTATTTTTACTTACATAAATCCGAACTATTTTTTAAACTAATATACTTTAAAATATTTTATTCCGAGGTCTTCTAGCCACGCTCAAATCGATTTCAAATTTCTCTCAAATATTTTTTTTTTTTTTTTTGTTTTTTGTATTAGTGAAATTTCGTATGCGTGTGCTTATTGAGAGTCAGTAAATCTCTCAGCGATACAAAAAAAAAATTTCGGGCATGTGCTTTTTTGTAGCAACTTCCAACTTGCACTTCATTAGACTAAAATTTATTAAACTACTTATATAAAACTGCATATCTAAAACTTTGCCAAAATTCCGATAAAACTTTGGCATTGGGATGGAAATTTTTCTAATATTTGTAAACAATTTTAAAATAGTACAATACTACTCTTCCGGTAGTGCTTTTATTACCAAGCTTGCTTGGCTTGGCTTGGCTTTTTTTGGGGTTTTTTACCAGTATCCACTCATTTGTTGGCTTCAACTGGACTGGGTGAGAAGAAGCTGGTGCATGAACCTTTCCAACCGGTTGCATTTTTTCCGCTGCTTCTGTTATATTTTTATTTTTTTTCTTCATTTTTTTCTCTATGAAACCTCAGTACCTGCGTTTTTGCGTCTAATCTCTGAGGTAATTCTTAGCCTGGGAAAGGTTTGTGTGCTACTCTCAAGTCAGGCTATCCCGCTTGAATTGCGACTACGCATTTCTGTGGCAGCCCGGTGGTAGAGGGATTTTATGGAACCCATCCTTAGGCAAATCAAACGCAGAGAGTGGCGATGGATAGGTTACACATTGAGAAAACCACAAGATAGCATCACGAAAATGGCACTAGACTGGAACCCGCAAGGGAGCAGAGGTCGCGGTCGACCAAAAAACACTTGGATAAGGTCGATGCTGCGCGAACTAGCAGATGCCGACATCTGATGGGACGGTGCGAAAACAACAGCACAGAACCGTGTACGATGGAAGAGTCTTGTCTTGTCGAGGCCCTATGCTCCCGAGAGGATTGAACAAGGGCGAAAAAAGTAACATCCCTCATAGGTTATTGGATGGTACGACCTTTTCCTTCGTTTTCGTTTTGTTTGCAAGGTGGCGCAAAATTAATCATCCATTTTTTTTTTAATTAATAATTTTTTTTATTTAATATAGTAAACAAATTATTTTGAGTGAAAAAATATTAATTTTGACCCTTACGCGCTCCATTGCTTGTCGATTTGTATATTTAACTGGTCTAGTCCACAAGTGGCAAATATAAATAACGCGACGCTTCTTCTAAATCTTCTGGTGCGGTGCATAATTGTGTGTCATCTTGCATACTCGTACAAGTATCAGTGCGGTTTACTAAAATATAAAAAATGTACATTCAAAAAGATTTGAATTTCTCACAAAATCACTTATTTCAATGTGATTCTTTAACGTTACAAATTACGATTTTTCATCTTTTGTTGGGATCGAAAATTTTACTATATTTGGCTCAGTAAAAAATTTAGATAGAATTTTGAATTTTTTTTTATTTTTTTATAATGTATTTCTGAGAAAAGGTTAGTTACCCACTGTTCATATGTGCCAGGACAACAGACTTCGCAACTGTGTACTATAAGCGACAGCAGCAATGGCACTCGAGCCGGCGTTGTTTTTGTGCATAGCAACACATACATACATATCTTTGCAGCACATACCTATTCATATTTGTGTATAACAGGAAGCGACGAAGTTGCGCTTGTGTAGGTGTTTGGTTGCAGAAGAAAATCGATAATTTTCGGTAGGTATACGCGCGTCAAGTGCGGCATACGCAAGTGTGGCTAAACGAAGGTTTCACATACAAAAAGTGGGTGGAATTTTCATTGTTGCCATTGTTATTGTTTTCATTAGCGGCGGCTGTTGGGGGACTTGCCGCATAAATGCCGATGTGTACACTTGCAAAATTTACGTAAATACATACATGCGTACAAGTACACAAATACATATGGACTTGTGGAGTGTAATACAAATACAATAACTTTACAATACAATACAAAAATACTTTCACATGAAATGAAGAAATAGGAGCTTAATCAGTACCACGAGCCGCAAAATGTGCTGTCTTTATAGGCAAAAAAAAAATATATAAAAAAAAATGTCAGCTCAAATAAAAGTTAGATGCTTTAAAGATACGTTTGCTAAATTTAAAGCACATGGCAGTCAGGCATCAAACACACCGCCCCGTGTTACTCGATTCCCATGCTCAACCAAACATATCGAGGGTGACTTTTCATGCACAGCTCATCTGTGCTAATTGCCGCTGGCTAACCCACCAAAAATGAAAACTTTTCATCATCTCGACTGACCTATTTTTCTCGCCATTCACCTGAGCAGCACGTCAACATATGGGGGAGTAAATGAAATGGCCATAGGTTTGTGGAAATGTGTAATGAATTGGGTGAAATATATTGGAGATGCATTTTTTGCTTCCATTTTGGTTTGTCTTGTTTCTGCCTATTGTCTGCGCATTTGCATGCATGATTCTAGACCCAACCCATTCAAATAGTTGAAGCTGTACTTAATTTTCACAATGAATATTTGTACTTGTAGGTGTAGTTCGTATACTAATTTTGTTCCTTAAAATTCAAAAAATTACCTTTTCAGTAATCGAAGTATTTGTTTTTTTTTGGGTAACTTTTAAGCATCGATAAATACATTTTAGTGATAAAAATATTCTTATTTTATAAATTTTCTTTTCAACATTTGATGGAATTATAAGAAATGTCTTGGTTAACTAGCCCGGGCTCATGCACTCCTAGCACCCAAGTGACTCAAGATAGTATTTCTTAAAAATATGCAATTATAAGGTGGTCCAACTTCTTCTTCTGCTTGACTGGCGCGATAATCGCTTAAGCGATTTTGGCCGAGTTTGCGGATACTGGCTGTCCCCAATGTCCAAAGGTCCAAAAATCTTCCGCAGAATCTTTCTCTTAAACACTCCAAGGGACAACTCATCTCACATTCTCATAGTGGTTAAACTAACATTTGGAATCGGCTTAGGTTCAGCTATAAATAAATACCTATGAAATTAGACTTTTTTTCAATTTCAAACGTTTATTAACAAAAAATTGTTACAAATTTAATCTTTAAAATAATAGCCATCGCTAGCGACACATTTTTCCCAACTCTCAGGCAATTGGCTGTCTTTAGCCGCAAGCCAATCATCGGCTTCTTCGTGAGAATTGAAGCGCTGTTCGGAAAGTGCGCGGCCCATCGATGCAAACAAATTATAATCGGAAGGCGCCGCATGCACCAGTGGTTTCCAATCGTACGTCTTCACCAATTTCCGGCTCGCTCTTGTTCGATGTGGCGGTGCATTGTCACATTGTCAGTTCATGCGGCACCCATCTTCCGACCTTTAAAATTATGCCCATGTCTTTCAAACGTTTGGAAATTGTTTTTTAGATCACTCCCAACTGCTCTGCCATCATATCTTGCGTTTGACCATCATCTTCATCCAACAATGCTTGCAATTCGGCGTCCTCAAACTTTTTCTGTGGCCGGCCAGGGTCCTCGTTCACCACGTGAAAATCACCACTTCGGAATTTTTCAAACCACCTGAAGCACTGTGGTCTACTTAGAGTATGCCCACCATAAACTTCTATAAGCATTTGATGATCTTGAGAAGCGTTTTTCTTCAATTGATAACAGAAAATCAACGATGTCTGCAAATCGTACTTTGAAGGCATTTTTATGAGCGACAAAAATGCATTGTTGTATGAAACGTACCAAACAATGAACTGAATATTTTTGACAGATGACAAATGGAAAAAACAGGTAATTTGGGAAGGTTTAAAAATACTCCTAGCGACATCTATAGACTAATAGCTCAAAGTCTCATTTTATAGGTATATACCGAATGGAAAAAAATGTCATTCTAATCACTTCCATGTCATAGCTTTCTACTCCTGCAAATCTACACATATGTTCGGCGAAAAATGGTGCCCCAAGCCATGAGTCGTTCTTTGGATGCCAATTTCCCACCGGGTTTGGTAGGACGCTTTTCGGAAAAGCTTTAATATTACTAAAAAATATTACTGTGGAGGGTACAAAAGACTGCTTGTATTTCCATTAACGAAGCTGCCATTTGGCACTTACTTCCCATCGACTTTCACGTTATTTTTATTGCTGCATATTTCATTAACAGTCACAATGCGGTCACAAATTTCTTCAATTCACTCCAACACAGCTCAAAAAAATCTTTGCAATTCGTCAATCACCGCTACGTGTCGAGCTAGGCATGCCCGGTTTGAGGTATCCAAGGCACATTAATTTTTTTTCATGAACAAAAGTTCATATAAAATCTCTAAATTATTATTTGGTAATCAATAGGTATTTTCCTATCTGTTAAAATTGATTTTTCTGGGCTACCCGGGCGGAGGTCTTCTTCACAGGTTTATCTTATATTAATTTTTGCAGCAAAGACTTTTTTACAATTGTGTAAAAAGGTGTTTGCATGTCGTTTTCAAGAATCGGCACCATTTCCTCAAAAAGTTGTTTCGGCGAATTTTCTTTTTTAACAAGGAAAGCGAGATGGATAAGTATCTTGGGTCGTGAATTTTTCAACCGTTCCCATATATATGAATTTTCTCACAAATTCGAGGAATACAAAATATTATATTTTTTCATTCATTTAAATTTATGCTCACATAGATGACAACCACACTTTATTTAAATTTAAATAGTTAAATACTTATACAGTCTGTGTCAGAAGAAAAGTACCGGTTTTTTTCTTGTAACTTCAAGATATATTTCGTTCTGCTTTTTGCTGCGTAATAGTCCTACACAAGGGCTACGACGCCGGTGCTAACTCAGGTTAGTGTCGTTCGAAACTTTTCCATAAACGCAACCAAATATGTAAAAATGAGTGAGAAGTACGCGAAGCGTTTTGGGGCGGTATTTTTATGCACACATTCCAAAGAGCCGAAATTCTTACGCGCGGCTGCAAAAGTGATTAAAAAATCAAAAAAGTTTGTTGTGATGTGGAATCAGCGGTATAAGGTCTTCCAAGCGCGGCTAGAAGTGAGTGACGACAAAAAAGCAGGATAAAGTGATCGTCCAACTTTTTAAGCGGCACACTTCTTTGCGAATACGCCAAGCACGATCAGTTCTTGCTAAAAAGGGAATAGATGTGAGTATCAACACCATCGAACGTCGACTGAAAGAGGTGAACATATCCTACCGTTCCACATCATCAAAACCACTGCTCTCAGAAATAAAAAAACAAGAAAATGGCGTCACAGTATTCTACTGGCTTTCCCAGTCCCCACACGCCAACTCCGTTGAAAATGTGTGAGGAACTATGAAAATGCATCTTGCCGGGAGACCAGTCCATGATTTAAAGACACTCGTGCGACAAGTTCGTCCTTTTGGCGACGAGCTACGCAGAAAAGCTGGTTGAAGGCATAAAAAAAATGTTAGGCTATACCCGACAACGATGAAGACTACGCGGTTTATTGAGTAATTGCGACTCGTAGTTTTCTACATACTTTTAGTTAAAAAAAAATTTAAATATATATCTTTTACACTTCATGAATAATCGCGGTCCCTTTTTTTCTTAAACAGACTGTATTTATGGGCATATAGTGCATACCTTTATGCTTCTGTGTGAACTAGATTTGCTCTAGATATACATACATATAAAAATTTAGCTCAAGAAGTATTTTTGTTTTAATAATTTTACTAATTATTTACTTCTTTCTTTTTTGCAGGTAAATCATTTTCTTAAAATTTTCAAGATTTAATCGCCTTATCTTCAGAATGAATAGTATAATTGGTTCGTATCTTTATTTTATGATATTTTAAGAGCTTAATTGCAAATTGTTTTTCTATCAAGCCGGACATCCAGCGCAAACGAGAGCAAGCCCTGAAAAGTGGTTAATACAATTGAACTCACCGCACTCTAATTAGGTTCTGCCGCTGGGTATTCCGCTTAACGGATTTCGAAACAAACAAAGTATTATGCGGAAGACGAAAGTTACGATACGAAGAGTCACACACTGTGACTCAGAATATCGTTTCTTAATATCACGTCCATAACCCTCAAGACCCAAGGTGCTTTCAGACTCACCAATGAAGACAAAACGATCTTTGGCAGCAACGATTCTAACAATAATAGCTTCAACTTCGCATAAAGTAGAAACAAGTAGAAACGTCTCGACATCTTTCATCTTTCGAGTCTAAGTAGATCAATCCATCCATTGTAGATGCGAACACAGCCGACTATGAACATCCTACTTTGTATCCTGCTAGCAATCTTGAATCGCTCATCCAAGCTAAGTTTTGTTTGCCTAAGACTGCAAAAGGCATCCAAGTATTTCCTCCGGCCTAAGGCTACCCGCTCATTTATTATGTTCCTAGAAGTAGACCCGCTTATACCACTTAATATTTCCAATCTCAGTAAAAAGGGGATGAAGTTCCTTTTGCAGTTATTAAACGAACTCATTCCTGTCATTCCGCAGTGGCCAGGTACACAACACATCATCTTTTGATTACAAACTTATTTCAGTCCTCAACAAACGTTTAACGTTCAAAAATCATATCCACAAGTTATGTCCCTTCTAAGGTTTACAGTAATCTGGAATTTGTACGCCACTATCTAAAAATTTAAAAGTTCCGTTTACCAGGAAGCTTCCCTGCAACTTTTTTGTCCGTTCAAAACTCGGGTATGTCTCTATTATATGGAATTCGCTCTATAATCGCCATGCTACTAGAATAGTTAGGGAGCAACGTAAGCTCATTCGATCTGCGCTCCAAACGATAAAATGCGAAGCGCCGCTTCCATCTTATAGGCCAAGTGCCTATTGAAAAATAATCCAGACTACAAAGGCTGGCATGTCTAAGCATAACAGAGCCCATGAAAACTACCCCAACTGCTCGAAGCGGTTTTAAATATGTCACCGCTACACTTAGGAAGCTGCTATGCAAGCTCTCTCTTTTCATATGAAAGAAAAATTTAAACCATGAGAGATCTTACTAGGCATCTGAATATCATAAACAGGGTTGAACATGCAGCATGCATGACCCAGGCGAATGACTACACGGATTATACTAAGAGATACAAGGTGATCTTCCCACTAGGTACTTGCCCAACATAGCTACCATGAAAAATGGTATACACATGGATCCAAAACGGTCCAGGGGGTAGGAGTAGGAATAGTGAGGCCTAGCGCACACAAATCTTTAACACTGAGCACAGATACCAAAATTTTCCATGCGGAGCTTTTCGCCGTAATGGAAACTGTGGAAATCATATATAAAAGAAGGTTCGAAAAAGTAAAAACTAAAAGACTTTCGGACAGCCAATCAGTCCCCAAAGCCTTACATACCTTTACGTTAAGTTCAAAAGTCTTTATAGAGTGCAACAAGCTAACGGCTCTTAATCAAGTCTTTCTGATTTGCGTACCAAGACATGAGCGACACGAAGGAAACGAGAGGGCAGACTTCTCTGCCAAAAAAGGGGCGGAAGCGCCATTTGTTGGACCAACCCCATTTTAGGGGCCTTAACAAAAGCAACAGAAAACCAAAAATTTAATTAATTAAAAATCAAGGAATACTACACACACAAAATGGCCTTAATCACTCCAAAAAATACCCTAACTTTAATACCAACAGAGCAAAATCTGCTCTAACCCTAGATAAAAAGGGCCTTAAATTACTCTGTGGAACACTTGTAGGACACATTGCCGGGAATAAACATTTCAATACAATGGGACTATCTAACACTAGTAGCAAGTTTTGCTGCTATAAAGAGGAGCCCAAGGAACACTTAATCACCAATTGTGAAGCATAAAGCCACAGGAGACACATAATCGCGGGCTCGTGTCTAGATTAGAAGAAGAAACGTACAAATACTCCCCCCCAACGAGCTGATTCGATTCCTTGAAATACTAAATAATTAAAATTAAGCACGCGGGAGCTCACAATAGATCAATCTGGTCACAATGCATAAAGGCCTCAGCCTAACCCGTACAACCATTAATATTATCATTACCAATCCAGTCTCTTGTGCGATGCACTTTTACGGTTTACGATGTAATCACTGACTATTCAAAGATCTTCGTCCGCTAACGACCAATTATCTTTCTCATGCAGCTTGAACCATAGCACTTTTTGAGTATAATAAAGTCTTAAAAAAAACTGATTTTTCATCCAGGAGAACCATTTTTAAATCTTCCAAGCCTTCCATTTTAAACGTAATTATTTTAAATTTTTGCTAGAGCGCCGGCTGGGTGCGCAAAGTGCCGCTGTACTTCATGCCAAAAGTTGGCGCCAAACGTCGGTTCTATTTTCTTCTGGTTCAGGAGCAATAGGTTGTTAGCTCAGAGTGCCAATCCCCTTGATGTGGCTGCCATCTTAGATTTAATTCAAGGGAGCGGCATTTCCAAGTCAGCCGCTTGCTACAAGTCAGACGATGTTTGCAGCCGTCTACTATGGACCAGACGCTGCGGAAGGTCCTTTCTTCGACAGCCTGAGGCAGTGCGCCAACCTAAATCTAATCAATCTCCTCCATTATATCAACAGCTCTGGCTGTAGATATCTGCCTGTTGGTATCATGGCGCTTTAGTGCTACTTGAGGAGTGACAGGCCGGCATTTCAGCCATTTCACCTACCTACCTGATGCTTATTTGAAGGCGGCATCTTCTCGCAGTTATCTGCAGTTTTTTTTTAATTGTAGTAGTGTAGAGTCCACATCATCAGTACAGTCTGATACAGCAGGCGCTGCTTATAGCAACCCCGGATTGTTATTTCTAGCTTATTCGCAGCGAACCTATAGATCTAGAGGTCCTTCACCTGTGACCCGTCTGGTAGCCTGCAGCTTGGCTTGCACAGAAAATATTTCCGAGATGCCGGATCTTAAATGAAAACTCATCGCGAATTGCTCCTATTGCCCGCGCTCTAAGAGCATTCAATTAGATCTCGAATTTTATTGTGCTTGACTTTGCGGTATCAAAGAGTGAATTTTATGAATTTCTAAACTATTTTTTTAAATTTATTTATTTAACTCTGATTAATTATGTTTTCGATTTGAAATAAAAAGTAGTGTATTTATAATTTTGCAACCAGGTCTATATGAAAAAAAAATCGAATTAATAGCGTGGTGCTTGCCAGAGTACATTAAAATGCCTTTTTCAAGATCAATAATCAAATTTTTAAAGTATTTTAAAGCTCTAAAATGTCAACAGCGAGTCAACAATCAATTTTTTTATTACAAATCTAGGCCACGATGGCAGAAAAATGTGCGCTTCAATAGCCCACAGAGAATTTTGCTGGAACCCACAATTCGAACAATTGAAATGCACTACGCGTGTCGTCTATATGAAAATCTCTGCACACCAACGTGAACCCCTATAACACACACAGGCACACATCCATACCTATAAATGCATTGCATGCAAGTGGAAGCTGGCATTTCCATATCAGTGCAAACCTATTTTAAACATCAGTTGGGTGACTCTTTGTATGAACGCTGACGAGATGAATAGCTTAGTTTGCCTAGCTTTGGCGAACTCGTCTGTTTGTATGTAAATTTAGTTCCTGTATTGCATTGCACTACCGCAAAACTGCATACAACTTTTTACCGCAGCAATGTTTCCAATATAATGGCAGAAAAGTCAAATAGGCAAGCGGTAGTCATTAAAATAACAAAAACTACCACGACAATGCGACGTGAAACAAAAACAAAGACAGTAATAACAAAAACACGATAAACCTTGATTAATTTGAACTTTTGTTACGCGAAAGCAAAGCGAGCAAAAAGTCATGAAGCCGATGATGATGGCGATGAGAAGTGTGCGGAGTAGGTGGCGCAGTACGCCCAACCAAGCTGCCACCAACCACAATTGCACTATTTGTTTAGTGCACCAAAGTAAGCGTAGGGGAACTCTTTTGCAGCAGACCCTTTGCGAAGTGCCAAGTGGCAAGTGGCTCTACACTTACATTTCCAGACACTGCGCGCCAAGCAAACACTCAAGCAGACGCCCGCCGACATGGCATATAACTGTATAACGGAGTGATTGCTTTTATTTGCGAATGAGTTAGTAGGTGTGTGTGTGTGGGTGTGAATGTGTCAAGAAGGAAGTGCTCATACTCAAGTGTTGCAAGTTTGCTGCACTTACTATTTGCCGTTGCAAGATAAACTACTGTGCTTGCCTCACACACAAAAAAAAATGGCTTTATTAAAAAGTGTTAGTACCACTCGGGCGCACATAGCTTTGCAATTTGTATGCGCCTGTTTGCGACATTTAATATTCATGTATGAATGTATGTGTGTGTGTGTGTTTATTTGTATTTTTACGAGCAATCCCATTCAACAACTAAAAAACTAAAATTGCAACTGCTGTTGCCCTGCAAATTGGTTATGCAAGTGCGAATAGCGTAAATTGCGCGAATCGCAAGAAAACTGAGTAAATTAAGGGAAAATTATACTTAGCGTTGACTTTTTACTCCTCCTGCTGCCTCTGCCCGCTCCCCTCCTCCCCATCCACTTTCAATTGAATTTTACTTTCTTTGGTTTTTTCATAGAGGAAGTGACAATTTGAGGGCTTACGTGTTGTTGGTGCACCCAACTGGCATAAAGAGCCGACGATATGAGTGTCACCGTTGCACAGTTGGCAAATTGGAAAGGAAATTTAGGTATTTTTTTCATGATTGCCCAATGTAAAGAAATTGAATTGAATTGTCATGCATTCACAATCTACCAAAAGTAGAATTGCACAACTACATACAGTGAGCTAAAAAAGTTTGCTTCTCATAAAACCCAAAAACAAATATATACTAAAATAATCGGAATGTTTTTCAAATCAATTATTTTTTTCGTTCATGTCGTAAAAAAATTCAGTTCATACGTCAAGAAAGGCGATATCTTTTAAAGTTTAAAAATTCGTAAAAATTTCAAAAAAAATTCAAAATTTTTACTAATAATTTAAAATTTTTGTAGTTTGCAGTTTTACAGCTCATTTAACAAGAGAGTACACTTGAAGAAACTTTGGCAATGTTACCTTTGACTCTATGCGCTCTTCTATAAGAAGCCATGGAGTAGAAGAAAACATTGTCACATGGATTGAGACTGCATAGAATGAGTCTCCAAGAGAGTGATTATCACATATTGAGAAAACGATGAAGGAGTCAAGGTCGAGATTAAGAAGGCCTGCCCACAAGGCGGTGTGCTCTCTCCCTACTTTGATGCTTTCTTGCGGGCTCTCTTCTAACAACCTGCAAGAAATTCGATACGTCCAAGCTTATACGAATCATGTATGCGTACTAATCTCAGGATCGTCACTAGTAGCTACAGGGTTTGATTGAAAAGTAATGAGGGGGGACAGGCCATCTTGGCCAATGCAGAGATGCAAGGGTCCAATTGTTGACGAGGTCGGGCCGAACCCGGGCGACGCGGTTTTTCAGCCGAAGGATCACTTCTTTGTAAAATGCCGCGTTTACAGTGCTTCCTAAAGGTACAAACTTCTTGTGGACGATGCCTCGAGAGTCGAAAAAGATGATCAGCATGGTTTTGACCTTGGATTTCGACATTCGCCTCCCGCCCTTCCTTGAACGACTTGTGTAACCGTTTTACCTGGACAGAGATTGGTCCACGTAAGCCTCCTTGAGTAGCCCAATGGTTTCGGTACTCGTTTTGTTTAGCTTTACGCAAAATTTGATCGAGTAACGTTGCTCCAACGATCGCTGCGATTTCGCCACAGCAAAATCCTAACACACTTTTAAAACGGCTTTGACGCGCGGAGCGATGTTGACTGCACCGCTGTTGCCAGCGAACTGGGACAAGTTTCTAGTGGAAGGGGAAGGTCCAACGATCATTTTCCCCCACCAGCCGATTTGGTTGATCGCTTGGCAGACGCTCCGCGCGGGAAGGCTCATTACTTTTCAATCAAACCCTGTATATGTAATAAAATACAGGTAGCCGTAAACAAGATTGAGCATTGGCGTAAATTCCATGGTCTTTCGGTGAATTCTATATTATAAAAAGTTGTGTGGTTCTTTTCACTACAAAACGCAATATGGAAGGCCTGTTACTATCCAGTATGAAAAGAGTAACACTGCAACTGTATTCTAAGGTCAAAGAGGTCCTGAGTCTAGAGGTAATCCTACATAGTAAGATGAACTGGAAGATGAATGTCGAGCAGAAGGTCTTTCAAATACTAAAATAGTTCTGGCAGTGTAAGAGAAACTTTGACAAGACATGGGGTCTAAGACCAGCGATATGACACTGGTTGTACATCACACTGATTAAACCCATTAGGGTTGTAGTCTGGTGGAAGGCTACTATAGTTAATTTCAGAGTAAAACCCCTAACCAGACTACAGAGAAGTGAGTGCTTTGATATCACAGGTGCTATGAGAACGACATCTGGCGATGCCATCCTGAACTCTAGATCTTCAAATTCGAAAGGAAGCGATGAGCGCGGCGTATAGTCTCAAACTAAACGAAGGCACCCTTTCTAGGTGTCAATTCTGCATAGGTTCAACTATGGACTGACGACTTCATGAGGTCTACCCATGGAAGACGTTAGTCTGAGTTGGGCTTCTGCAGAGTAGCCGAATGCTTTGTGAAAGAACCAAACAGGAAAGTATCGACCTTTCTCCTAAAACTTAGTAGGAAGGACCTGAGAGCACTGGTGGGTGTAATCACAGGGCACAACGTCTTTGGTCAGCATATGGCTACCATGGGAATCATTGACGACACGTGACACGTGAGAATGAGGACACTGCAGAAAATTTTCTCTGTAGCTGTCCTGCGTTTTCTAGAATCAGCCTAAGGTTGTTAGGGTGCAATGTACTGAGTATGAATAAAGTTCATACTCCTCCTCTTCCGGACCTCTTAAGATTCATCAATGAATCCAAAAGATTCGCGGAAGAGTGACCTCAAATCAATTTTTCAGCCTCACCATCCATACAATACGAAGGCGGTTCAATAAGTACCCGTGTTTGATGACAAATTTTACAATCATCTCCAAAGAAGGCGAAGATAGTCCCATGGTTCGGAGAAGTCATGGCGACGATTTTTTGGACTGCGAACGGAGTCATCCCCATAGATTTTTTAGAAAAAGGAAGAATGATCACTGGACAATACTGCAGCGAGTTATTGGACCGCTTTTACAAAAAATTGCAGGAGAGATGGTCGCATTTGGCAAAAAAAGGTGCTATTTCATAATGATAACGCGCCAGCTCTTTCATCTGGAGTTGTCGCCACAAAACTGCATGAATTGCGTTATGAATTTCTGCCGCACCCTCCGTATTCACCCAATCTGGCTCCCTACTACTTTTTCTTGTTCCCTAACATGAAAAAATGCCTCACGGCAGAAAAATTTAGTTCAAACGAGAAAGTCATCGCCCAGACAGAGACGTATTTTGGAGAGTTCGCAAAAGGGGAGATTAAAAAAATGACCGGAGCGTTGGAAGAGGTGTATCTTTCTAAAAGGGGACTATGATGAAATATAAAAAAAACATTTTTTGAAAAAATGGTGTCTTCCTTTCTTATTGACCACCCTCATATGGTTTTTCTTGGAGTCTGTACAATATTTTTGTAAAAAATATTGATGTGTTTATAATTTTTCAATGCAGTGTAGATGAAAAGAAATCGATGCGATACGACTTAATTATGATTACGACCAGTATTAAAAATCTCAAAAAGTAATCCGAAATTACAGCATCTCTACTAAGTAACCCACTATAGTCTGTTTAACGAAGCGTGACCGCCATAACTTAGAAACTATTTGACAAAATCTATTTTAACAAACTGCAGAGTATGAGCTTATCATATTTTTTTAAACGCAATATATTCAATAAAAAGGTGTAATCGCCACCATTAGCTAGAATGGCTTCACTTCTGCGAGTCACACTTTGCTATAATTCCTGCGGAAGTTGTGGAAATCGGCGCCAGATCAACCCAATTCGCCTTGATAACTGTTTGACCATTCATATTTGTTTTTCTTTGAGTTTTTGCTCAATTCTTGCCCAAACATTTTCAATAGGCTTGGCATCAGTTGACTGTGAAGGCCAACCCAAAATTTTAATCCCATTGTGCTGTTTCCTGTTTGTACTCTACACACCTTCAACTTCGATGCTTGGGATCGTTGCGTTCTTGTAAAATCTAATGTTGGCGAGTTCTTCCGAACAGCTTCACCGTTGATGGTAATAATACTTTTTGGTAAAGTTTATTCCTCAAAACTGATTTCAAATTGCCGGTAAACACCGCCAAATACTTTTTCGGAGAAGTAGCCTCAAACATGAACCTTAAGGGGATGCTTAACAGCTCGTTAATGATGCCGATTATCAGCAATACACCAGAACCGATGTATTCAACTATTCACCCGAAAGATAGATTGATCCGTGAATATTACGTTTGCCCAATTCTGTTCCGAATTTGCCTTGGTCCATTCAACTCTTTTTCAATGTGTGATAGTGAGAGCAGCAATTTTTTCGTAAACGTCCTCGAGTCGTGTCTTTGGATACAATGAGACCACTTTTCCTTAAGGGGCTAGAGGTAGTCAGAGGCCCGAAAAAATGATGATTTTCAATCATTTTTTTTTACTAGTCAATTGCTTTATTTTATAAAAATAAAAACATAGCATTAATACATAATGTTTCGACTTGACTTTAGCAAAATTAAAAAAAAAAATTAATAATTGTAAAAGTTACCGCTGTTTGTGTGGAGCCCGTTTCTCCAGAAGTCCCTTGCGGTGATCATCACAAATCCTTGGAGATTCATCTGAAATCAGTCGGACAAGAGAATTAGTTTCACTAATAGATAATCTTGTACCTGATCGCGGCTTTTTTTCAAAAATTAACAACATGGCGGCCGCAGGAAAAATTTTCAGATTTAAAAAAAAAACCGAAATTAAAACAAAAAAAATACTTCGATCAATCACTAATTTTTTATGTTTTTCAAAAGCGGGATAAATTTTCTTGAAATCTACCAAGCGGTTTTTAAGTTACAGTGATCACCAGTTCATAAAACATGGTTTTGAGGAAAATGCATTTAAAGTTTTGCTATCTGCTCTGGAGCGCCCGAGCGCCCGTTTTAATTGTTGAATAACTCGAAAAGTATTTGTCAGATTCACTTCCAATTCCCACACAATATTTTTACACTATTATACTTTAAGATAATGCAAAAACCAGTTTAATTTTTTGAAAATTCTGACTAACTGCTGCAGCTTCAAGAAACGATAAGTTCAATTTTGTCACAAAAAAATCAATGGTCTACTGAACTTGCTTTGGAGAGATATTGTATTTTTTTGAAGTCGTCAACGTTTTCAACTTCGGCATACCGTTGCACCCATTTATTTAAGAAAGTCTTAGAATTCTTCAAACCTTTTGCTGCAGATGCACACAACATTTCTGGACTTTTAGGACGTGAACATAGAATTACTGCTCTACATCGGTTTTCATATATGCTACTCATTTTGTAAAACCAACGTACACTTTCTAAATTTCACACAAAACTAACAAATTGCACAACCCCTATTTAGCAGCATTTAAATTTTTTTGATTTTTTGTTGTAATTTTGCCGGTCACGTTCCCATTAGACAGACTGTACTTATAGTTATATGCACCACTCACACATATTCATAAGCAATACATGAATTCTATCTGTACTATCGCACTTGCAACATTTAATTGGATTTACTTTTTGTTTTATTTCACTTTTCTTAAGCCGTCTGTTTGTTGTTGTGCTGAGAGTGTTGGTTGAGGGCCTGTTGCATTTTTTTAAACACTCCCCAATACACACTTGCGCTTTTATCCCCTTTAATATGTGTACGTGTATGTGTTGTTTGTGCATTTGGAGAAAAGTGCAGGAAAGTAGGCAAAAGACACTTAAGCGAAACCTCTCTGCCTCTTGCCATTGCACAGGCAGAAAATCCGAAGCAGCAAAAAAAAATGTCCAGCAACATCCAGGACCTGCAACAAATTGTGCTGTTTAAAAGGCGTATTTCCCCTTTTGAAAATTTGTTATTGTTGTTGTTTTGGTACGGCCGCAACTTGGAGCAAAGCACACGTACGCTCAATAAGAACTGTTGTCGGCACATACTTGCTCCGCACCCATACAAACACATGTAGACACAAGGTTGGAAGTTTGAAATGTTTTTTATTCGTTTGCGGGTGTGCGTGTATTTGTATGCCCTACAAGCTAGAAGTTGGGTCCTTGCACTTTTGCAACGCCAACAACTTTAGCCTCTACCGCCACGGCTGCCTGTACCACTAACAGCATAACGAAAACATCAGCAACGCAGCAACTGCAACAGCAGCATCATCAGCAGTGAAAACATCGACAGTTGCAGCCATGAACAAAAACAACAGGAACAGCAATTATACGCACAGCGAATGCCGCAAATGCGGCAACGGTAACATTTCAATGCACTCGCTGTCTTTGAATGCAGCCACATAATGACATACATACATATATTCACATACATGCATACATACAAGTTCATTTGCATGTGTAGAACATGTGTAAGTGGGTTTTGCTTGCAATTGCAACTAGTTTCCGACTAGTGCCCTTTTGAATTAAAAATTTCGTTAAGGCGCAGTAGTAGTGGGAAATATGGGCCAAAATGGGTGGGTAACATATTTTTAAAAATTCGACAAACTTTACAAAAATAAATTTTTTCGGTATGTCATTGGTTTATTCGAAAGAGTAAATATTTCCATTATTTATGAAACACAATTTCATTTAAATCTCTGCCTCGGCTGGCTTCGCAGTAGCGCTTGCTGCAGAAACGCAATTTTCAAAGATCTTACTTACTTGCATATATGGCCGGCCTAAGGCCGATTGCAACAAGTCACGTCAGGCATCTCTGCTTTGTGCACGCCTTCTCCCATTTGTTACACCAAGTGATGATAGGGTTTCCTCGACTTGGGCCTTCCTTCGGACGCATGGTCTTCCCCTACGTTGTTGTCCTCTAACTTGCCATTTGAACACCTTCTTTGCTGGAGCTTCTCATCCATACGATCGGCGGTAGTTGTTATCGCCAAAGCGAAGGGGACCGAAGCTTTTCCAAAGTATCTTCCACTTGAATATCCCAAGAGCGGCTGCATCAGTCAGCGGCACAACCTATACTTCAACGCCATAGATAAGCGCAGGTAAACTGAGTGTCTACACTCTACAAGTTAGTTTTGTCGGGCAAGAGCGGTCTTTACTACACATTTGCTTACTGAGACCATAGTAACACGTGATTTGTCGGTTTATCTCCAGACTGGCATCGTTTGTTGTTCTGACTGCGACGTTCAAACACCTTATTGGCGACTTAGGGTCTTGTCTCACGAATGACTTGCTTCGTCTTCAGAACCTCAATCGTTAATGGATTTTTCGCACAACATCGTTCTTTCCCTGCAATCCTCAAAAAAAAGGTCCAAAAGAGTCAAAGCGCAATTCCGAGGTGGTCAATTGACCATGGTGCGCCATCCTGCTGAAACCAAAATTCATCCAGGTAGGTCTATGTCTTTCATTTCCATTGACCAAAATAGTGTTTCCAACAGTATTTTCAAATGAAAATGGCCCAGTGATGCCACCGCTTCAAAATCCGCCCCAATTGCCACTCCCTGCGAGCGTGACTATCCTATCCCCAGATGCGACAGTGCCGACAGATGAAAACTCACTTAGTCAGAACAGTGCAAATAGAGCGAAATCGGTGTCCATTTCGAGCTGCTCTAAGGCTCAAACTTAGATTCGATAACGAAACGGGTGGTCGTGTATCTTAAACTCCTGAGCCAATGGGACCTTGTAAGCCTGCACGAGGGCTTTTTGAAAAATTCGTTTCAGTTTAAAGAGTGAAATTTTGAGTTGTTTAGATCGACGGTGAGTCGATGTTCCAGGGCGGACCGAGTCGCACACTCTCGAAACTTTGTTCAGCTCTTTTCGTAGAATACACATTTAATACTGAATCGCTGCCTCTTTGTTGAGTACGAAATAGGTAACCTAGCATATGATTTAAAAAGAAACCAGCTGATGAACTACCCTTTATATCGCACCAAATTAGTATTTCGTATATGCATTCCTTATTGTTTAAGCTGCAGAGCATATAACACTAGCCTTTTGCTGGCCATTAAACATTTAAAAAAAAAAATCATTTATTAGTTTCAGATTTCCGTTTTAGTCTTGCCAAACTCACAGAGAAAAAAATTGTCATCGAACTTCCTTGAATTCAAATAGTTTCTTATCATAATTTATGGCCCATTATATTACAATAATACTCAGTAATTCACGCTCATATATTCAGGGATAATAAATTTTTGCTATCAGATAAATAATTACATCGTCAGCGCTATTATACAAAGAATAACAAGAAACACTGCATAAACTATTCAACACTTTCCGGCATAATTCGCACATTTTCACTTAACTCAAATTGTATTTTATTGCCTGTTGAGTTAACTTAATATATTTCGAATAAGTAACAACTGAAAGCTTTTTAATATTTTCAATTGTATTATGGAGGTTTTTGCAATTGGGTATAGATACATATACAGCACATTAGGGTGGCCTAAAAAAATTTTTTTTTATGCTATTCCCAAAATTTGTTCTATGGCCAAAAAAGTTAGTCTCCCAATTTTTTTTATCTTTATTTTTTTTTTTTTTAGTGAACATTATCGTTGCATTTGCAGCGGAAAAAGTGCACTTTTCCATACATTTAGCATACAATTTTTATAGATCGGTATTATTTAATTTCTTCTCTTAATTTCTCTTCACAAAGGTCCAACAAATGTTTTAAAATATTTTTGCCTATTTTTCATAGTAACCCTGAAAGCCTTCCAAAACTGAAACAAATGTTCAAAATTAAAACAAATCTTTTTTTTTTTGGTAAAATTTTACGACATTTGTAAAGAGAAATTAAAAGGGATCTGCAAACATTTTATATCAAATTTACGGAGATGTGCATTTTATCCACAGGAATTTACAGAAAATTTCCAAAGCTTTAGCGGTACGGGTAAATATTAAATAAAAAATGTAGTATACAAAATAGGTGTCTAATTTTTCTGGTCCCATGTTAGATTAGATATATCTGGCTGATCTGAATAGATCTCACATAGGCCACAAGGATCCAAAGAAATTATTCTAATGTACCCCTTCTTCTTCCCATAAGTTGCATGCGTCGTTCTGCACCAATCCCATTTTAGTTGCGTGACATGGAATGAGTCAATGTCCTGTCAGTGCTCCAAACAAGATTTGGCCTTCTTTCCACGGGAGTGATAGAATAAAGTTAGTTTTTGTGTTGCAGGTTCGTAGCATTATTTTGGGAATCCAGTAGGGGGTCGAGGCTTCCCATATAGACGGTGCTTCCAGAGTTAGTTGCTCGTCTAGTTCCGTCTTCTAAATGCTTTTGCAATAGCTTGGCAGAATTTCAAGCCAATTGTGCCAAAATTGAGAGTTATAGGAATTTTACTGAAAGGGTGTAGTCAAGATCATGTATAGCCACGGCATTTACGGTTAATAGCTTTGTTGTTTTACAACCGATTTTCAAGTTTTTTGCATGCTTTCTCGACGTTCTCATCCTAGGCAAGCGGGTGCCTGCCTTAGCAAGCTCATCAACTCTCTCATTTACTCTATTCCCTTGTGCGCTATTTCTCTCTAAATTGTGACCTATCTATTCTCGCAGGGGTCGTGCATTTTGCATCCACAATGGCTAATCATCATCGGTATTATGGCTTTAATAGCAGCTTGACTATCGATTGTGCAAGTGTCGAAGGAAGTAAATTCCAACGCTAATTCAGCTGCTTTGGTAACAGCATAGATCTCAGCTTGAAATTTGCTACAGTGAAGCCTTAAAGACTGATGGAGATCAAACTGCGGGCAGAAGATAGCGACTCTTACTCCTTCCACGCCTAAAGAAATTGTATGCATGAAAATCGGATTCTAACCCTTCTGACAGGCCTCTTGCCAGAGTTTACTCGTACGTAGTCTGGCCTTCCGTTTATGTCCTATATATTACTGTGACAAAAAAGCTTTTGTGAGAACTGTCCAGGCATCCTCAGCCTTAGTGCAGATCTTTTGGCTGAGTTTCTTACTACTAATTTGATTGGATGCCAGTGGGGAAATCTTTCTATTGCCGCTGTTGGAGTTGTGTTTATAGCGCCGCTTACAAATATTCCTGCAATCCTTTGCACGCTCTCCAATCTTTTCCTCTATACTAGCGAACCATAGAGTATTATTGGTCTAATGGCCGCCATGTATATCCAATGTGTGAGTCGAGGAGATAAGCACCAAGTCGTACCGTTCCTGAATGCTTATAAGGCATTAGAAGCTTTCTTTGCTCTTTCTACCATGACAGTTTACTGTCTACAATAACACATAGCTGGTTTAAAGGGTCCCATTGGTCTAGAATTTTCAAAAAATCGACATTTTTTTTCGATATTTCGAAAGTATAGACTTTTAAGAATATACTATTTAATTTTTGAAAGGATATTCCCAGTATTTTCGATTCCACAGCCGTTTAGCATGTAGAGTCAGATTCAATTTTAAACTCAATTATCTTAAAACTACTTTTTTCGGCCTGGTGTTGTTGAAAAAAAAAACGATTCAACGGAATCGTCTGAAATTTTAATGTTGTTCACAACATCAATGGCAATCGCCCGTACTGGAATCATATTTTAGTTTCAATTATTTCGTATTTTTTTAATTAAAAAACTGAAAAAAACCGCGATTAGCTACATCCATACTCATCAATAATTTTTTTGGTTTTTGTGTTTCAGATAAATAGAAGAACTAAAAAGGACAATACCATTCAGGTCCAAGTTTTCGAGAGGGTCAACTTCAGCGCCATTTTTTAAATTATTAAAACTAGAAAATTTTTTTTTTCATTTTCGTATGTAACAGAAGCCTTTTAGGATAAACATCGTTCCTCATTTTTTTATTATAAAAAAAATTCCTAAAAATATCCTAAATTTTTCGAGCTCTGGACCACCAGGATCCCTTAAATGTTAATTCAACTCCTTTGATCATAAAAAAATTATTTTTTTGGGACATTCTACTATATGAGTATACGAGTATATGTATATTAGGCCGGGTCGATTTGTGGGGAGGCAAAAAAATCGCCTATTGCTCTATGAAAATCATATTCTAGGGATCAAAATAATTTGGGTCGAACTTTTTAGTTTCTTTTCTCATGTAAAGGCCAAAAATGGTGATATTTTGAAATGATTGTATGGGGAACCCCCAGGGGAGTTTCAGGGGGTGTGCCACTGGCATGGGTGGATCGGCCGTCCAAAGTTAGTGGGGGTCGGTCATACATTTGGACTCGTTTGGACCACTCTAAATGGGTCAAAGTGGGATTTTTCGTTCGACCCAAATTGGGGGACATCAGAATTCTGCAAAGTTTCTTATTTTGATCCCTAAAATACGATTTTCACAGAGCAATGAGCGATTTTTAAATCGACTCGCCCTAATGTATATATTGTACTATCCCCTAACTAAGATTATACGAACATGTACAAGGTGGCGCAAAATTAATCACCCTATCGAAAGATTTATTATTTTGCGAATGGCGTCATATACGTCAATCATATTTGATATTTGTGAGCTGCAGACCACCAATAAACCAGTGATATACATAAACAAAGGTCTAAATAAAGATTTCCATCACTTAAAATCATTTTTTTTCTATTCGGTAAAAAAATTAACCAAAAATAAAATTGCATGATTAATTTTGTGCCACCCTGTACTTAAACGCATTTTGGGAAAAAAATGTGTGTAAGCCTCTGCTTATTTACTTCGGTCTCTTAAACGCAACAGTTTCCCATAAAATTCTATAAATTTTTCAGCCCTGTTTATGTTGTAGTTATAGTTGTATTGTGCCATGTTGCACGAAAGTATCTATTGCGCAAACATTTGAAACAACAACAAACACGAAAGGCCAAACGAGAAGTATCAGTCAACCCAACCAATTCCCTTTCACAAAATAGCCATAAAGGATAACTTTTGCCATCAGCTTCCTTTAACTGTCAAGCTATGAGACTTAAGAACACATTTATTTCGTCGTTCTTGCTATTTTCAACCTTTTTTTGTGTCCACAAGATCCTTGGCCTTTGTTCCTTGTAATTTTGTACCTATTTATTATTTTCATTGCTTTCGCTGTGTGCTGGGTTTTATATGCGCCGCTGTTGTTGTTATGTGCGTATGTGTATGTACGTTTGTCCTTAAATATATATACGCATGTATTTCCAAACATTTATTTATCCCTGCTTTTGGCAGTTACCCAATTGATGACCCTTTCTCAGAAAAATTGCAAAATAATTGGGGAAATAAAATTTTGCCACAGCAATGAAAATTGCAAAATTTGTTTATGTATTTTCTCTCGAATATTCCGGTATACAATTATTGCACATAAGCTTCAATCTGTCGATACATAAAAATGTAAATTAATATGTGAAGGGTAGCTCCTAGGGTGGGTTTAAATCACATATTGTTTTTATAGTAGCAAATATTGGAAACCTTCTTCCAAAGTGGGTGTGTATTGCCAAAAAAGTGCGAATGAAAAAAAAAATTGCCCAATACGTAAATTTGGGATAAAAACTCCGAAAATTGGCATGTAAATTGACAGCCTAAGTTACTGAGAGGTACCGAGCACAGCACAGCAATAATTTTGCAAACCAACATTTTTCCCCAGCTCTGGCTATTTTTCTGTTTTTTGTTTTTCCTTGCTAATTATTTTTGTATAAAAGTGAAATGCGTTGTCCAAAAAAAAGAAGATAACTCTAATTTTAAAATATGGGAAAAATTACATTTTAAATTAGATATCCTAATGGCGGCGGGGCCGTTATCTCAGTCATGGCTGAGATTTTGGAAAAGCTGTACTTAGTCGCTGCGGCCTCAGAGTTAACTCTAATAAAACGGAGCTGGTGCTTTTTACCAGAAACTATAAACCTCCCCACTTTGAACTTTCCCAAATTAAACAACCACGTTCTCCCGCTTTTATCGAAAGTTGGGTATCCTTGAGTGATACTTGACTCCAAACTCCATTGGAAGCTACACATTGAAAATCGGGTAAAGAAGTCCAGCATAGCTTTCTGCTGCTGAAAATCAATGTACGGTAAAAATTGGGGTCTCAAGCCTCGAGTCGTTCTTTGGATGTACAAAGTAGTGATTCTACCTGTTTTAACGTACGGATGCCTGGTTTGGTGGGAAGCTCTTCGGAAGGGCTATAATACCACTAAACTGGGGAGGGTTCAAAGACTGCTTGCAATAGCATCCTGGATGTCGCTTTCCACTTACTTCCCATCACCTTTTATGTTATTTCCATCGATGCTCAAAGTGCAATGAGGTTAAAGGAGTGGAGTTTAAAATTCGTGCTAGGGCAATCGTTCCAAGTAAGCAGGGTTGGTGCAAGACGAAAATCTGCACTGACAGCTCCACAATGGATTCGGGACCAGTGGTTTTCTCTAAATCAGCCAATTTACTTGTTTCCTTAAAATTGCCGAATACTGCTAGTGTTTTTCAGGCACACGTCTTTGCGATGCTGCAGGCATGCAAATGCTTAGGGAACTGGGGAGCGAAGAAGATATTGACATTTTCTTCGATAATCTAGTCGCGATCAAGGCTCTGACGACGCCATGGTGCAGATCCAAACCGGTAAACTCCTGTAAGGAGGAGATCAAATCTCTTGGAGATCTTAATTCTCAGAAGAACGCAGAAAAGGAAGAGCTCCATTTCTTCATGTTTCATTTCGAAAGCCCTGTGGTCTCAGTACAATAGACGGAGGGCTCAAAAAGTCCGAGGGACTGTGTTTTCCGCTCATCGGACGATCGGCACACACGCGAAAGTACTAGGTATTCCATTTAACCCCCATTGCAGAAGCTGTGGGGACCTTTCAGAGAAGCGGACTCGTTGAGCACTTTCTCTGTAAATATCCCGATTTGGCAGCTAGACGATTAATGTCACTGGGTGCTCCTTTTTTCAACAGTCTAGAGCAGTCGGAGTTCACAGAGAGGTCGTTGGTTCGAATCTCGGTGAAAGCAAAATTAATAAAAACATTTTTCTAATAGCGGTCGCCCCTCGGCAGGCAATGGCAAACCTCCGAGTGTATTTCTGCCATGAAAAAGCTTCTCATAAAAATATCTGCCGTTCGGAGTCGGCTTGAAACTGTAGGTCCCTCCATTTGACAACATCAAGACGCACACTACAAATAGGAGGAGGAACTCGGCCAAACACCTAACAGAAGTGTACGCGCCAATTATTTATTTATTTTAGAGCAATGCTCCAACTTGAATCTCATCAACCTTCTCCGAACATTACATGAACAGCTCTGGCTAGTTTTAGATATCTGCCTATTAGAGGTCTCATAATGGCATGAAAACGGCGCCTTAGTGCTACTCGAAGAGTGCCAGAGAATTAGAATCACTGGCAATATTTTGCATAAGCTATAAAAGTGCTTATTGAATTTTGGTATAATAAAGCACCAGTTTGAAATTGCTAAAAATCCCTTCAATTTTTTATTACTTTTTCTCTCGATGGTGTTGCGCATTTTCTCCATATAAAAGAAAATTTGGTCAAAATGCGTGTCAAAACTGGTCAACGTATTGATTGGTCGCGTGGATGTTGCTTGAACTTCGAAAACATCAATTCGGCGCGGACCTCAACAACTCAACATTAGCCACACTAGCCTGATAAGAATTCTTATCTTCTTCTTCTTAATTAGAGCGAATTCTTATACGCTTATGAAATTCCTTTACCTCAACAGACTTCGACTCCAATTCTCCTCAAAAAATCATCTCTTCTAATGAGGCAGATTTTTGTGTCGGTACGTTAAAGAGCAACTGCTACCTTGCCGTATTTGTGGCTCGTGGCGGTAGAGAGACCATTGCACCCAAAGGATATGACTGCTGAATATGGATTTGTGAAAATGTACACAATCCCTGCACTGAGCCGGAAGTCGATTTCTTTGTATGAAGTAAATCGGTTTGGCAAAAAACTATTCGATTTTCATATTCTGTTGGTCTTAAAAGATTCTGTTGTGCTTTGGAAAACACTTTTGCAAATCACTTTTTTTATTCATTAGTTTACATAAGTTTTTCTTTGAGTTTTGGTTTATGTTTCGCAATCCTTCATCTGGCTCCAAGTGCTCAAAATTCGTACGAGAATTTGCTGTTTGGAAATTCACCACTAAATGCACTTCATGGGCAGCGAAGGAGGCAATTGCACTTTTCGTTGTCTAACCACCAGCAAAACTGCAGTTACAGCAGCTAAACAGCATCTCAAAAGCAGTCACATCAGCGCTCACAAACAGCAATTGAAATTTCAAAAAAAAAAAAAAAGTACAAAAAAAAAAAGCCGCCAAACAAGCGAGCAACTCGTATGAATGATTCTGCTTTACACACAATTGAAATTCTTGAAAGTTTTTCATATTCCAGTGCTCAATGCTCATTTTTTCTCATGGTTGGCTGCATGAATTGTCGGTCGGTCGGTTGGCCGGCGGTCGGTTGGTTGCATGCCTGCTAACCACATTTTGTTTGGCAACAATTGCTGCAACAACACATTTTCGACGCCGGCGGCATAGTCAAACAACGCAGAACCACAGCTCGAGCAATAACAATGCAATTATGCGGTTGCCTTCTACTTTCCAGAAGCATTTGTATTTTTTGTTTACATGCACCTCCGCGCCGCGCCGCACCACACCAGCCATCATTGCTGGTTATGCCATTAAATTTCCGCTGTTGTCTGCATGTTGCCACTATCAAATGCCGGTTGGTTGCTCTGTTTGCCTGCGTCTGCTGTTGCTTTTTATGTACTTAACCAATTTTCTATTTATGCAACTGCGTCTACTTCGTTTTTTAGTTATTGCGCGCCATTTTGTGGACTAAATTGTGGGTGCTTGACAAGCTTAAAATGCCCATAGTGCGCAGCAGGCGAAGAATGCGCAAAAAATTGAATTCTCGCCATTACATAGTTTTGGGAGCGGCATCTTATTGCATGTGTGTGTAATTAATTTTTTGTGTTCGGGTATATTTCGTCTCTCCGAAGTGGTTGGATGAGTGGAAAAGTGAGTTGAATGTACTTGTGATTGGTGGCCAAATTTCACTCTGGCATTTTGACGAAACAAAAAAGAAGATAAGAATAATAATCAGTTACGCGGTGCCATGCACATACATACATATTTTTGCTGCAGTTATTCGTGCTTAGAAATATGAACTGCTTATTACAATTTTTTTATAATATTCACAAGATTTTTATGGCAAATATTTTTCTTTTTTATAAAAAGTATTGTTCCTGCACTTAAGATACATACGGATTACTAGGAACGAAATGAGAGACAAATTAGCCATTACTCAGAGCCTTTCAGTAGCCCACAGCCATTTGTTGGCCTAGGAATGGGAAACTTCAACTCTCTTATTCAGAAAATAGAAGAAAGGCGAAGAAAATCTTGCTGAGAAAGTCTATCGGGTTTATCGGAATCAAAGTCAATGCTAGAGAGTTTTAACTTAGACCGATTTAAAGATTGTCTGGAATTAAATAAGAATAATTTGAGAATCGTCCCATAACCTACCAGAGCATTGTAGATTAAATTATCATCTTACAAACTGGAGCATATACTCCAATGGAAGCTCTATGTTCTGTAGGGCGGGAGATGGAACCGGCAAACATGTGCTGGCATTGTGTCCAGCACTGATGCATAAGCGGCAAAGCAGAGAAGGAAATACCTACAACTCAGAGACTATTAGCAGAATAGGAAATAAGACTCTATGAAATAGGAGAAATATTAAAATTTATTAAGAAAGTTGGGCTCAACTCTGGAAATACTCTAAATTCATGAAGGGGCATAATAGCTTTTCAGATCACAAAGCTAAATACCCTGTTGGCGACGGAGAGTATCGCAGGCGATGTGACAAAAGACTTAATGAGTTTTAAGGTGACTTAAACAAAGTCCAGCGATGTCACAAAAAACTTTATGAGTTTTAAGGTGACTTAAACAAAGTGCAACGAAATAAGATCCAGCAGCTCCGTTGGCTAGAAAATGACGTTCGAATAGATACAAACGCTCCGTCAAAGCATTCGAAGCAGCTTTGAAAGCATTCCTTTGCGTTGGAAATATCAGATAAAGAAGGGATTGGCTTCACTTGGAGTGTCCAACTGGCGCCGGTTCGCACGAGAACGAAACTATTGGCGCGCTTTATTAAACTCGTTCGAAATCGCTCAAGGGGTTATTACGCTAAGGACTCACATGGACAGAAAATGTAACTGTTACCAGAAACATTTACGACGCATCTGGAGTATCTGCAATAATCTGGCGCCCTTTCCACCAGTTCCTCATTGATAGGCTAGAGCGCCTGCAGAAGGTGTTTCTATAGTTTGCCTTACGTCCATTGGCTTTCTCGGATCCTATGCCTTCGTATAGTGCACGTTTAACGCTGCTGAATTTGAAATCGGACGACAAGAGAAGGTCAATACTAACTTTAACTTACAGTCTTTGCTTATGCAAGGGTTTTATAACTGTCAGTCACTTTTAAAAAGAATAAATTTTAATGTTTCATGGAAGTATCTTTGTGCTTCGGCACCTTTATATGCAGATACTGCCAGAAGAATTATGCACGCAATGCACCTGTTGAAAGGGCTATTTTCGAGTTTAACCTAACCTCAACATCTATCGATCTTGATTTTTCTTTGCCTAAAACAATTTTTACTAAATATGCAAATAAATATTTAAATAAATTCTACACCACTGAGCCATGGAAACCAAGTAGAGGGGCTAAAATTAAACACATCTCATTTTTGTAACCGATAAAGCTGCGCCCATTCGTGATACCTATATGGAATATCTTGTATGAAAACCTCAAAGATAATTATGACCCGCATGAAAATAATGCTATCGATGAGCAACTATTTCCATATCGAGGCGGAACAAGATTCACGCATTATATTCCATCAAAATCGGCGAAATACGGCATAAACATCTGGTGAGCAGGTGACTCCTCACACCAAATATCCGTTGCAAGGAAAGTTGTATTGAGGCTGAACAGAAGGAGAAGAGCGTGAAGTTGAGCAAGGGCAAAATGTGATGCTACAATTATCCAACCGATATGTAAACAGCGGACTCGCATTAGTTGGCACCATAGGACCCAACAAACATTGTCTTCCACCAGATATGAAAAAGAACTATTCTCGACCAGTGTTTTCGTCATTATTCGGTTTTCATGAAAACCTTGTTTCAATCAGCAGCTATGTGCCAAAAAGAACAAAGCGATCAATTTACTTTCCACTGTTCATTATACTAAAGAGTGTGAAGGCGAGGCAAAAAAACAGTCGGCTATTTTTTATTACAATGCACATAAAGCTGGCATCGATTGTATGAATCAAATGGTCACACAGTCCATTATTTTTCCGCAAATGGCTTAAAACTTTTTTACGGACGATCTCTAGCTCCTGAAAGAGTCTACGACCGGTCAACTTCGATTATTTCTGTGATTTTTTATTGACATTTTCGACATTTTCTTTAACAGCAAAAGTGCGAAACCAAAGTTGCACTTAATTCGCCGTTGCAATATCGGCACCATTCACAATTTCAGGGGCCTGGCTTGCATTTTCGTCTTTATCAAATCTCTTTGTTGACGCGCTCCGTTGTTAACACCCTGTAACTCACAACTGAATGGAACAAACAAAAACAACGGGCATAAACTTTATATTGTTTGATGGATTCTTTATGAGATATCGATCACTAGGGCCGTCTACTGAGAAAATGGATTGGATTGCGTTTTTCCCAAAGTTATATTTTTCGATATTCTAGTCAACATTTATTAATATTCTATTCGCAACCAGATGAGCATCTTCAAGTTGCCTTTTCAGAATTGATTTCCGTAAAGTAGCAAAGCTGAAAGTAACCTTCTTATACTAATTTTCGAAAGTCCACACAGGGAATTAAAAATTCTTAACATCAACTTCAGTTAAAAAGGCACTTTCTTCATCTTTAGTGATGCTACTCTAATGGAATTTTTTTGTTTATTTTTTTAATTTTATTTTATTTTATTTATTTCAACTCGTTAATGTTCAGATTGCACTAATTTGGAGGTACAAATATCCAGTTCCTGAAAACTCTCGTCTGCAAGTGTGCTGCACTCAAGGCTTTCTTAGGGTACTAAAATTTATACTTTTCTGCAAAACAATATAGCTAAAACTGCTACTCTGGCATGCTCCAACACATTTTGCAATGCTACTGGATTTTCTTTTTTTAGGACTTTTTCGAAACCAACTTTCACCAAAAGTTGTAAGCATCGCATTTTCACAACATAACTCAAGGAAGTAAATAAGTGGCACACATTTGCACATAAATCCATTTGTGAATTAATAATATGACATTCTAACTCATTTCCTAGCAGCTTTTCTTCCATGCATTGTTTGTTCCTTTTTTATTACGCTTTGCTCTTGAACTTCCGGGTAGATGTCACTGCCTTGCACAAGCCACACGCATAGACCCCAGCATATGCACACACACATATACACTTACGTTCTTGATGTACGGAAGTCGTTGTGACTTTATGTACATAAATTAGAGTTGACAAGGACAATAAACAACAACAGTATGAACAAACCAAAGAGGTGTAAGAGCTGCTTCAACGGTTAACGCAGTAATGGGGTTTTGAACGCAATTTGATTGATATAAATTGGATCTACAAATGGGTTAATCTGTACTATGCACACAAAGAGAAAATTTATACTGCCAGCGTTAAAAACGAGGGTACCAGATTCATTCCCATGGCAGCCGTTTCTACGTTACCGCAATGACTCAGGTTTTTCCCGACCAAGGGCTGTCTACCCGACACTGACGGGGCTTGTATTACTGCTACAACAACAACAACAGGGTACCAGATTACTGACAAATTTTGGGAATATTAATTTTTTTATAAATAATAATAGTCGAAATGTTTAATTTTTTTAGAAGAATTCTGGGTACGCAATTTGCCTATTTTTTTTATAAAAAAAGGTATATATACAGTTCATTTGTTAATATATATAGAGAAAATGCGGAGGACCTCAGCGAAAAAAACTACCAAAAATTAAGGCGAACTCTGAGGTACTTAAAACTTCCACTTTATAAAATAAGCTTTAAAACTGCATACCCAGAACTCCTCTAAAATATTGAAATATTGATGAAAATTTACCGGATTTTTATAAGTTTTGTACAAAGTATCTATTAGACTTCGGGTTGTGTTGTTTTTGTTGTAATATGTACCATGTTTTTATAAAAAACAAAATAAAATCAAAAACAAAAATATTTTTCAAAACTAGCCAGTATACATATGTATATGTGCATCATACATTTTTTTGACGCAGACAGTACATTTTTAAAAATTGAATGGGTTACAAAAATGCATACCCAGATTTTATCCAATTTTTTTTAAATATTGATGAAAATTCGATGACTTTTTATAAATTCTGTACAAAGTTTGTCACTTTGCGTTATATGTTTTTGTTGTAGTATTAACTAATATATGTTTTTATAAAAATAAATTAAATAACTAAATCTTGAATTATAAAGTTTGTACAAAGTTCTAAACCGTGCACTGTGTGGTTATGGTATTGTTAAAGTATGTTTTCATAAAAAAAAATTAAATAATAAAAAAATAATCAGATTTTGTCGATACACTTTCTTTTGACACCGGCAGTCTATTCAAATGGAATAAGATGCATACCCAGAATTTTTCCAAAATTTTTTAAAAATTTATCAGATGCCCAATTTTTGTGAGTGTTGTACAAAGCTTGAAACTTGCGTTATATGGTTTTTTGTAGTATAAATTATGCTATAAAAAAAAAGAAAAAATTAAAAAAAAATACATAAATAATCAAAATTTGTCACTTACTTTGACGCGGATAAATTTTTTTTTTTTGGTATTTATTTATTGTTTTTTTGTTATATAATTTTTTTTTTGCTATTTAATTTTGTTTTATATATAATTTTTTTTGTTATTTAATTTTTTTTTTTTTGTAATTTAATTGATTTTTTTTTTGTAATTTATTTTGTTTTTTTTTTGTAATTTAATTTTTTCTTTTTTTATGTGGGTAATCTCTAAATCTTTAAAATTTATTCCAAAATTTTTTTTCACCCGTCGCAAAATACGACATTCGTGAGTTTCGTAGCCCATATCTTATTTTAATAACTCACACATCGCCGAAGATATAGTTTAAACAAACAAAAATCGAGGCGCGTTGTAAAATGAAAATCGTCACTCAAAAATATATATGGTTTTATTTTTATTTTAAGATCCAAGAAATACCCCTCTTTTTGATATTCATAAATATCTGATAACACAAACTCAAACAGCTTAATACAGACATCCTAAAAAACCAAAAAAAAAATCACACAAATATTATTAAATACTAAAATCTTTCCATTCAATGAAAGTATAAAAGACCCATCGCCTACAATAGCAAAGCAAAAGCGTGAAAAGTGAATTGCACCATAAACCCAAAGGAAATCTCCCTTTAGTGCACAACTTTAAGCAAATGTACACTATCGTCAACATGCATGCTTCCTGCTTCTTTTCATGCCGTTTTTTCTCATTGTCGCTGTTGCTAGCTGCCGCGGAAAAATCACCACATTTTCGCCTCTTCGTTTTACCGATTTTCTTCACATGCATTGAAAGTCATTCATCTTTTGCCTGCGGCAGGCATTGGTTACATGCATACAAACATACGTATATAAGTGCGCACAGACAAACATATAAATTTATCTACACATGCACAAAAACATGGTGGGAAAATTGTAAGAATTGCAATTTTGTACCAGCTTTTTCGCATTTGTTCGCTTCTAAGAGTAGAATAGAGTAGAAAATCTAGTCATATGTGGGTAAATCTTTGAGCGCTGGCAGCTATTAAAGTTAGACAAGACTATGAGCTGAACAAAGATTTTGTGAATCCCTCTCACAAAAAAAACTTCATTTTGACCTAAAGTGATTTCTTCATGCATACAAATATTGGATTTCACTCGTAGTTTAGAAAAATGTTGAAAAATGATTTACAGCTCGTTGAGAGTTAAAATATTCAGTGTCTTCGTAACTTTGACATTTTGTAAATGTTGTAATATTTATGTAAATTGAGATTATAGATGGTATCTGGCGCTACTCACACTCATTTTCAGCTTTTTTCATGTAAATTCGATTTTTCTTTTTACTAATATTTGTACTTGTGATAGCTTGGAATAGACGCAAGAGTAAACAGTTCTCCAGCGAGTGTAATGTAGCGTACGTGCTTTTTGTGAAAGTTCGCTTCCAGAAATATTTTAACTTGAATAAACATGGTTTCCTATTACCATCTGCCTACATTTACTGGGGCTATGTAATCGTATTTTATTCTTTTACATCATTCATTGAAGAAATTTGAACCAATTCTTTGCTATATTTGCATGCGAATGAAATAGCGCCTCTGTATCATTTTTAAATAAAGGAGTTCTTAAAAGTCGTACACGATTTTAAAGCTTAGAATACTTTATTCCTATGTAAATTAAATCTAAACAAACGAGCCACGAAGTAGCTAAGAGCTAGACGAGGCTGGCTGGCTCATGACTTTTCAGAGTTCCTTATGAGGTAATGCATTAAGGGGATTCATTAAGGGCAAATGCCTGATAAACTTTGTAAGCTTGATGTGTTTTTCAGCCGTTAAATAAATTAACGATTTTCTATGGAAAATTATTTATCCAGTTTATACGTCGATTTTGCAGCCAAAGCATGCGATAAGTATGGGTTAACGCATGCAACTTTGCTTGAATTTCCAGAATACTTTAAGAAAAGCAGCTCTGTAAAATAGAATCAATTAACGAATACTTTCATCTAACAAAAGTATGTATTTTGGCGATTTTTTGAGCCTATACCTTAGAAGACTTTCGGAAAGAGTCGAAACTGCTGAAATACATGGCAAAGGAATTTACTATTTGCTAAGCTATTTGAGAGTTGCTTACTCGCTGCAAAATAAATGATAAACAAAACTGCAACTTGCAGGAAGGAAATTAAGCGAAATTGGCTGGTCAAGCAATAGTCCTATTGCAGGCGAAACTCGGTAGTCTTGAGGTTACGTAAAGTGTCGTAGATTTATGTTAACAATTCAGAAACAATCGAATGATGTTTATTTTTCTTTTCGTAAGAATGACGCATATATTCAGATTTAATTTTAAGTGTATTTTTTTGATTATAACCGATTTTTAGAAAAATATTTCAAGGATTCATGGGAATCTAACACACATACACTCATTTAAAAACATTAATCACAGCAAGCAGCACAATATAGTAGATAAAAGCATTTTTTTGCTCTCGTGACTATTTGTCGGCATAATATAAATTTATTTTTCAAAAAACAAAAAGTGCGAAACAGGTTTTTTACTCAAAAATTCATTACTCAAAAACAACTCATTTTAGCTACTGGGCATTCAGCTCAATTGAAATTTGAGGTGTCCTCTTGATTTGGAAAAAGTTAAAAAAAATATTTGAAATATTGCATTTCGAAAAAATTTCGAATTTTTTTTTTTTTTTGCAAAATAAAAAACGTTCAACTACTTTTTTGCAATTGTTTCTACATGAAGTCGCACGTGCAAGTAATAACGATCATTTTAAACCCAGAATCACTAAAATCGGTTCATTTTTGACTAAGTTATGAGCATTTAAACAAAAAATTTTGTTATAGAATTAAAAAAAATCGGCAGTCTTACGTAGGCAGCCATTTAACATAACCTAACCTAACCTACAGTTGGTTGCAAGATATGTATTCAGCGTTCGAACTCTATGCCTCATTAGTTATTGGCCGCCTTGCAGTTCAAGTAAGCATTGCATTCGAATTTTAACTATTCCATAAATAATAAATACAGTTCCATGCTTAACAATATTCCTTGTCAACGATTTACCATTTACTGAAGCCAAACAGGCAATTAGCTCAACAGCTTCAATCGTATAAAAAATTTCTAAAGCATATTTCCAGGTCAATAGAAAATCACACAATGACATCTTTTTACCAACGAAGTAGAAATACTTTGAAAGTGCACTTTTAAATTTTCACGTACTACTTACATCTAAAATACTCCTCTACGTAAGTAAGCAAACATTGGTTTAAAAGGAAAATAAAATAAGTCGCCTAGTGAAAAGAAACTAAAACATCAGCAAACAACCCTAATTGAAATCGAAAGGCATAAAAGGCTATACGACAAGAAAAGCGGCACGAGCATAAAAACCGAAAAGAACTTTAAGTATTTCTACGTAAACAAGCGTCAAAAATACCAATGTATGTATTAGAGTCTGTACCTGCATGACCCCAAAATAAAATGAAAGAAAGCAAATGTCTCACAGAAAGAGGAGAGGCAGGCGGGCAGGTCATTTTCGAAAGCAAATCTTGTGCACGCATTGTATACGAGTAATAACGGCAATAAACGGTGTTTTTTGCCCAAGCCAGCAGCATTGTAAAGAACAGTAATCAAAGGGGGGCAGAGTGGAGTTGCTGTGTGGCACAGCTGGGGCAAGTAAACGACCTAAATTAGGCCAGTTTATAGCTCTTGTTGATAGATTTGAATTTAAATGCAGCTTGAATGTCTCATTTCAAGCAACAGCATCGGTATCGACGAGCGAAAAAATTGCAATCTCTGCACATAAAAGCGTAAAAAGTATGCAGTTATGGGGGAGAAATATTGTGGCCATAGCAAACAAACATTGACCAACTACACGGCACTTCAGCGCCAGAAATTGATACAAAAGTGGTGTTTTATGTGCACATTTCTGTTTTATACTTTTCATATTTTTTAGGTTTTTATATATTTTTTATTTTTCGTGTTTGTATTTGTGGCGCTCAGATGAAAGCGAAAAATGCAATTTGGGTCAGGCTGCAACTGCAGTGGCAAACGCGTTGGCGGTTACTGCTACCGTTGCATCTCTGCTTCGCTTGTTTGTTGCACATTGCACCCCTGCGGGCTTCTACGAGTAGTACGTAGATGTACGTGCGTCTATGAGTATGTGTGTCGACAGCAGGGTAGTGGGTAGACGTTTCGCGCGCTTTGTTGGTTATTTATAAAAAATGTGTTGCGAAAAGTAGAGCCAACAAAAAAGCACCAACAGCATTCTACAATGCGCGGAACAATGTTAACTACTTCTTGCTTCTCATTTTTCATTTTTCATTTCTCGTTTTTTATTTTTTTTTTTATTATATTTTCCATTGTTTTCTAAAGTTTTATAAACACTGATGTTTTCCTTTCAACCCCACTATTATTAACGTTGACATAAATTTTCATGTTTGCAACAAAATGTTGCTGCCACATTTTATATTTTATATACGTAAGTGCACATGAACAAATTTGTCACAGTAAAACAGTAAAACAAGTGCGTCACATAACAAATGCGTAAAAAGGCATAACAGGCTGCAAAGAAAGTGCTGCGAGTTGCTAAAGGCTTTTTACTCGTGGATTGTCACTGGCGAAAAGTGCTTTGTGCGGCGAACAAAAACCAACAGGAAGTAAGAAACTCAGTCATTGCGACAACAGGTTACGGCAGCATGCATTTATGGTTGATTGTCTGCTGGTACTATTGTTGGCGGTGAAATGCCATTTTTCAAATGTCACTCATACGCCCTGTTGCACACGTTACATGTTTGCCAGGCCATGCCACTTAAATGCGTTGCGCGCCGACTGAAGTGCTGTCTGGCAACTGTAAATGACGGCAACTCAATTTATGATATAGAGCATTTTTAACAATAGTTTTTTGTGTTTGTGCTTATGAGGATACACTCACACGCGTATGATTTTGAAATGTATTTGTATGTAGACTAGTGGAGTAGAATGTTGCTCATACGCAGTGCGACCTCTGTAGCCTTGCATGGTTTATTGAAGCATTTCCACCTTTTAAGGCAAGCATTTAAATAACTTTAGGAGTTTTAACAGGTGGAATTGAGAAATAGTTATGTAACGAAATATTTGAATTAAAAACATTAATTTTCGGCAATCAGAATGCCCACTTTGCAATATTCGTATATTTAAAAAAACCTTTCAATCGTGAATTCTATAACGCATTTATAGTATTGCGCTGAGTTTGAAAAATATACCAACTTATTTGCTTGACATGTTCGTTCAAACCGGCGGGGGCCAAATATCATGAGGTTCGTTTTTGTGGAACGTTTTAACCCTCTAGCTTCTCTCTTTCTGGGTCAAAAAGGCCTTTTCAATTGTAGTTTTTCTTGCTTTTGTTATTTGAAATCTAACAATTTTTACTTTACCTGCTAAATAAGTAGGTAGTAAAACTAAATAAACAAAATAATAACCGTAATTTGTCTAAAATTTACTTTATCGTTCGACAATTACGAAATTGTTGGCTTCTCGCTTGAGTAAAATTGAAAAATATTATTCCAAAATCGAATAATCGTCCTATGCTCATGGCGATTTGCCGCCTTTAAATTGCAACTTGACTTAAATGGACTAATTTTATGACTTGTTTAGTTTTATTTTTTCATTTCGTTTTTTCTTAATTTTATAGATTTTTTTATTTTTATTTTTTACTTTTTTGTCATTTTGTTTGGCTTTACTTTATAGATTTTTATTTTAATTTACTTCAATTTTGTTTTAACCTCTATAACTCGAAATAATGAAATGAACTGTTTTGTATGGAACCAGAAACAAAGTATATACGTACGAAAATAATATCTTATCTTTCATTTTTCTAATATTGTATTATTTTTAATTTTTGCTTAACTTCATAGATTTAATTTTACTGATTTTTTTTTTTTTAATTTTTTACTTTTATTTGTTTGCTAAACTTTATGGACTTTTATATTAATTTAGTTCATTTTTTGTAACACTGTAAACTCGAAATCATGAATCAAATTATTTTGTACGGAATCAGAAAATACGTCTTTTTTTAACTTTTGAAATTATTTTTTATGATTCATTTTATTACCAAAGAGAGAGTGTAGCTTACAGACAACAGTAGTTAACGGTGAAAAGAAAATTAGAAAAATTATGAAGGACACTTCCATGGCAGGTGGAAGCTCTTGAAACATTTTTTTGTTTTTAGTACAGCATAAAACTGCACTGCTCTGCTCTCATCTCGTGTGAGTGAATTCAGCACACTTTGGAAACCTACAGCCGAATTTTCCGCCCATTGAGGCCAGTGGGCGACTTGATCTTGGCGGGTTGCTTGTGAAAGCAAACGTTGAGCAGGTCCTTATGTTTCTCACTAGGATCTCGCCTTTTATAGATTGACGTATTGCCAACCTTCTTTTTGTCTCAGATTGCATAAACTTTCCCCAATTTCCGGACAAAAAACTGTGATGTGTAATGAAGCTCTTATGCGGAGGTTTTTTGTATTTGCAAACCCTCTTAAACGGCTCCAAATGAGGGGAAGTTTTTAGTCTTCGGACATACCATTGCTGCGGCGGCAGCTTCGATGATGCATTAGACATTTTAAACCAACTCATCCGCATAAAAAAAACCTCCTCTAAAGCAGCCTTATGTTAGCTTAGGTGGGTCCAAGTAGAAATACTAGAAATATCTTGTAGATGCCAAGAATGTCGGTATTTCGATTATATTCGGCCACAACATTAGGTCGTGCAGATAAAGTTAAAACTGATAGCTGATTCAGTGAAATAAGATATACCATTGACGGTTGTTGTTTGAATATTTCTATAGTGAATAGAGATTCGTCTCTTCAAAAATTGTGTTGCCGAAATAAATGAAGGAAGAACCGTTCCAAAGTCAATAATTCGTTGCCGGTAAGCGACAACTGATGGGATTTCAGCTCTAGATTCCTTATTCCTTTCTTTAATTTTTTTATTCAAACATTTTTTTTTCATTACTTTGCTTCACGATTTCGTATTTTAAGTAATAATTTTTGTCTTATTTTACATTTATTTTTTGTTTTTATATCGACTTATTTTATTTAAAAAAAATTGTTGTTAATTTATTTAATTTAATTTTATTTGTTAAATTTATTTTTAATCTTAATCTTAAACGACAAGCAAGTCTTCTTCTTTTCAGTAATAATTTTTTGTTTTATATAAATTTTATTCTACTTTTATTTGTTTTTTTTTTTTTAATTTTATTTTGATTTGTATTAAAAAAAAACGGCTTTTCTTTAATTTATGTAATTTTATTTTTATTTTTTATTTAATTTTTTATTTATTTTATTTTTTACCTTAAATCACTTGACGATTTCCTCTTTTCAGTAATGAGGACTTGTTTTATTTTTTATATATTTAAATTTTATTTTAATTTACTTCATTTAATTTAATTTTTCATTTTTGTGTTTAATTTATTGGAAACGTTAATTTGCAGACGGTCCTAATATTTCAGTAATAATTTTTGTTTGTTTTATTTTATTTTAATTTACAATACTTCTTTTTATTTTTAATTTAATTTATTTTCGGGTCATATTTTCAGTAATTTTTTGTGTACTATTTTTATTTTATTTTATTTTTATATATTTTGGATTTTTCTTTAAATATAAAAAAAAATAGTTTTGGTAATTTCACATTATTTTTATTTATTTTTGACTTTTATTTATTAAAATATTGTATTTAAATAAAATTTCTTTATTTAATTTTATTTTGTTTAAGTTGACTTAAGTTTATTCACTTTGTTTTTAAATTTATGAACTATTTTTTTTATCTTACTTTACTTGACGATTTATTATTTTCGGTAATAATTTTATCTTGATTTATTTAAAAGTTGAAAGAATCTTTTTGCTTATTTTCTTTTAATTTAGTTAATTTTGTTTTATTTGTGTTTTTTACTTTTCATTTTTCTTATTTTTTTACCTTACTTTAATTGACGATTTATTATTTTCAGTAAAAATTGTTATGTTTCATATCATTTTATTTTTATTTATTTATTCAAATATTTAAAGTAAAATGTGTTTTTACTTATTTTAATTTGGTTTATTTTACTTCATTTCTTGTTTTGTATATAACATATATTTTCATCTTATTTTACTTGAGGATTTCTTATTTTCAGTAATAATTTTTTGGTTTAAAATTATTTTAATTTTATTTATTGCCTTGCTTTTATTTCGATTTAGTTAAATATTTTAATCTCTTTTTATTTACTTAATTTCCTTATATTTGTTTTTTTATTTTTTATTTAATTTTTTTGTTACCTTTTTTTTCTTGAAATTTGCTTATTTTCAGTAATAACTTTTTTTTTTTACTTTGATTTTATTGTATTTGCTGTTTTCCTTACATTTATTATGATTTTTTTTAATTTTTTATTTTATTTTAATTCACTTAATTTCATTATATTAGTTTTTTTTCATTTTTTTATTTAATTTATTTGTTACCTTATTTGACTTGACATTTGCTTATTTTCAGTAATAATAAATTTTATTTTTTTATTTTATTTGTTTTTTTAATTGTTTATTTAAATTATTTTTATTCTTCATTTACTTGACGAACTCTTATTTTTAGTTATAATTTGTTTTACTAATTGAACCATATTTGCATCCTACTTTAAATCCACTCTTCAATTTATCAAACGTTCCAAAAAAGTGCTGCCTGAAGTGTGCACTGAGCCGCTCATTCAATATTTACTCGCTCTACATGCGACAAAACACACCTGTGTGTGTGAGCATGCAAATATCATATGTTGACCTAACACATGTCACAGCTATTACTGCAGTGATTTATCCTTGACATGAAAATCCAATCTTTCGTAGATGTAGCGATGGCTGTTAGGATTTTATGGCACTTTTATCTTACTCAATTCCAACAGATCACATTTCGTGCTATTGACTTGCGCCACTTGTTGTATGTTTGCTTTTTTCGCGGCAGTGAATCCAACAAACTTACCTAAATGATTTTTGTAATAGATTATGTCGCACTGCTTCTATGTAGTTTAACTGAATGAGCGGTTGAGTGAAGATGAGCATAGAAATGTGAGGCGATTCGCATACAAATGTATGAAAGTAAGAGGAAAAGAAAAGATTCCGACAAAAATTAGCTCAGATGTATATAACCCACTTACTATGTATGTGAAATATGTAAGCAGTTAATTGCCCAACATAACCTTGGTGGCGCAAAGAACTTGCGGCAGATTACCAGTGTAATGAGGCTGTACATAATAAAGCTATGATTTCTATTGTTCTTCACAGTTCGTAGAGGATTAACTCAGGCTGGCATGCCATTTTTTTTTTTTTATCTGTAACCAGCAAAGGTGGATTTAACTGAATGCCGTAGAAGAAAAATTAGCAAAGGATTTATGCTGACGGCAGGTCGGTGTTATCACAGAAGATTAGAAAATGAAAAAAAAAACATATTGTATAATAAATTGCTTAAAAATTGTGTGGCAAGAATATGAAAGCTCCAGGAGAGGCGCTAAAAGGGCTGGTAGTTATCTATTTCCTATCAAACTCCATGGAAAATATACTTATGTGTATTAGGGTGCATAACATTAAGGTGACTCACTAAAAAAGTTGCGGATATAATAAAATATTTTATATTCTAAGACTTTCGCTATAATATTTCCGAAAAATATTAAGATTTATGTGAGCTGGACCGATTTGTAAATACCTCCAAAAACATAGTTTTATTTAATAAAATAACTTTTTTTTGATATTTTTTCCTGATTTAGAAATACCTCAAAAATTCTAGTTTTTTTTTTAATGTAATAAACTCAAAAATCCGAAATCCAGTTTTTTGTAAATAAAACTAATTTTTAAAAATATATATTTTTGGCTGAATTGGAAATACCTCACAAAATCTAGTTTTTTATAAATAAATAAAATTTTTTGAAAATATTTTGGCTTGATTTAATATTTTCTTACTCATTTCAGAAAACTTCCAAAAATCTATTTTTTAAGAAATAAAATAATTTTTCGAAAATATTTTTACCCGGTTTGGAAATACCTCGCGAAACCTAGTTTTTTGTAAATAAATAAAATTTTTGAATATATTTTGGCCCAATGAAATACTTTACAAAATCTAGTTTTTTATAAATAAAAAAACATATTTCAAATATTTTTGCCTGATTTGGGAATATTTCGCAAAAATCAAATTTTTTACGTTTACATTTTTTTCTTTCTTCTTTTAATATACCTCGCAAAATCTAGTTTTTTGTAAATAAAATTAATATTTCTAAATATTTTTATCAGATTTAATATTTTTTTACTGTTTTGAGAAAATCTCCAAAAATCAATTTTTTTATATATTAAATAAAATTAATTTGCTAAAATATGTTTACCCGGTTTGGAAATACGTCGCAAAATCTAATTTTTATAAATAAAATTTATTTTTTTTAAATATTTTTACCTGATTTAATATTTTTTTATTGATTTGAGAATCCCTCCAAAATCTAGTTTTTTATAAATAAAACAAATTTTTTATAATATTTTTTTTCTGATTTACAAATACCTCCAAAAATCTAGCTTTCAAAAATAGTATAAATTTTTAAAAATATTTTTTTCCAAAAATATCTCTTCAGATCTTAAAATTATTTAAGCTTAAAAGCCACCATAAAATTAAAAAAAAAAAATTATTAATAAATCCAAATAATTAGATTTTTCAAACTACTTTCATATTGAGCCAGCTCCCATAAATCTTAATACTTTTGCGAAATTTTTTGGCGGAAGTCTGATGGCGGAAATATGATAAATTTAATAATTTCCATGGAAAACGGTATCGATTTTTTTAAATAGTGGTACACCCTAATGTGCATAATTGAATTTTTTTTATAATTTTTCCCCTTTTTCCTAATTTTTTTTTTTTTTTTTTGCAAATTAGTAGTACCAAAAACCCACTAATTTCGTTTGTAAAAGTTGTTCACAATGCAGCAAGTGGCCCTCTGCCGCTTCAGCTGTGCAAGCGCAACCACTGTTGTCGCCTTCTTTCTCCCGTAGCTACTCTCTCATTCAGATTTAGGAATCAAATTTAAATATTGGCGTTGGGCAAACAGTACCCATCATCACAACTATTGAATAATAAATTGCTACATTCAGAAGTTTTTACATGGGATTTTCAAGTGATGAAAATATTTTCAAGTATAATAGAGCTTTTTATTTTTTTACTTTATTTTGCGCCTGAAGTGACAGTAACTTTGTACCATTCACATGAATAGCTCATAAAGTGCTAACACAACTATTTTTTCATACGTTTAATAATTCCCCCAGGCATTTATATAATTCCCCCTTCCAAAAAAGCAACGGAAGAACTACAAGACACATGATAATCTCTCTTCTCTTCGCTGCTCGCATGTGCTCCAACGGCAATGCCGGCACGTCTCGAACGTACATCATCGCATGCATCTCCTTAATTGCTATATCCGTCTATCTACCATCTCTCCACCCAATCCCGATTTTAGTGTAAGTTTTACTCCCTCTGTTTACTTTTTTGCGCTTCTCCCTTTCTCTTGCGTTCATTTTTTGCACTGTGTGCTTGCATTTGCACATTTAACATTTAAGCTCAGCTGCTTAGGTGAAACATTTTTTGTCTGCAGCAAAGAAACACCAACAGCAACACTTCACACCACCGCTTTTCAAGCACATGTGTCCACTCAGGCTTTGTCCGCAAAGTGCAAATATCGTTTGTCTACATTGTAACACACGTGCTGGTAAGAGCAAACACATGCACCTATGTGCTTGAATGTGTTTGTGCAAGTTTCTGCATTGCACTCGCCATTTGTGCACTTAATTAATTCCACTTGATTCCTTTTACGGCTGAGCGCAAAGCTAAATGCGCTTGTAAGCCGCTTAAATGAGTGACCAGACCGCGGCAACGTGCCCAGCGCAGGACAGAGTCATGCAGTTATGCACCTATGTGCATATAAACATACATACAAACATTCAATAAGAAATAAAAACAAGAACCTCTGCAGCAAGGAAGAAACCACACCAACTTTTAAGTTCATTACTGATGGCTGGTCGATTACCCACCACCACCAAAGCTATGAAAAAATGCAGTAAAATCGTAAAGTACCTGCCGATATACGCCAATCGCAGATAAGCGCCTGTGATGATCAGCACTAAAGTGCACCAGCACTAAATTCGATTGAAAATTTTCGCGATATTGGGGTTTTCTCGGTTATCCAAACTAAATAAAAAACAATCTTAAAAAGAAAATAAGTTTATGTTTTTCGGAATATTCAATTATTTTTCGTGGCGTGAAATGTTTTCGTTGCTACAGAATATTTATATTTTCGACATTTTTGAAATATTTCGTTGCTGCACCCCCGAAATTATTATAAAGGCAACACATATTTTTTGACTACAGTACACTCGCGAAAAGGTGAACTAATTAAAACCAAGAGTTTTCATGCTTGTGAATTGTTCATGTTTTCTAATAGTGATATTTAATGGAAAACAGTGTTGCATATTTTTTTTTTATAATTTTTTACTTTCTCCTTTAAGCACATTTATGGCATCTTCATTTCCGTTCTATTCAATTGCTTTCTTAAAAATTTCGATCGCATCGCTAGCACTTACTCTTTTTGCAGGAGCTTCAGTGTTAGAGCCATCGCTATCGGTAGTTGACTCTGGTTCTCCATTCCAATCTTGAACAGGTGATAGTCTTAGCTATGTATGATTGAAACACAAACCCGTCCCATCAAAGAACTAATTTCCTCGCTCCACTTTTCTTTTAGGTTATTTAGTTGAATATTATCTTCAGAATCTTCTTGATCTCCAACAATAACTAACAGTTTTTTCAACATTTAGCAAGAATCTCAGTGCTTACCTTTTTCCGCGCAGCATCCAACATAGTCATGGCGTTGCGCAGAGTTAAATTTTTCATGGCCAGAAGCAATCGGCATTTTGTGCCGCTTTGAAGCTAAAGTATTGTTTCTGTAATACATTTACATATAATTCTGACAGCGTTTTGATCCATTGGCTACATGAGAAGAGTGACATTTGATCCTGAAAAATGTTTGAAGTTATGTAGGCTGCTTTGGAGCTTTTAATATCAGTCGGACAATTAAAATTGCTAAAGCAACGTGTTTTTTTTAGCCTTTCCAATTACCAGCAGCCTCAGCTTATGTGTTCTCGCTGCATTTGCGCAAGATAAGAAAGTGATTATTTGCTTTTCTGTTTCCACGCAGTTTTTTCAAACGAAAAACCTGACAAAAATTTGCAGAACAAACTAGACTCGTCAGCATTGTACAACTGATCATTACACAATACCAATTTGTCAGTTTTAACTTAAATGAATCCACCAACTGAGACTGCGAAGATAGGTTTTCTCAAGTTATTGTAAGAATACGACCACCATTACTTTTTTTAAAGCATTGTAGCCGTCCATCACTGGCATTAGATCCGCTTTCGTTCTCTTTAATTGTTGAGTGCAGTTCTTTAGTCTAATCCTTAAAATTGCTTCTCAAGAGTAACTTCTTAAGCGTCGATGGACGAGCGAGGATGAAAAGTAAAATTTCAAGGCCATGCAACGTTTTGGGCATTTTCGTTCCGCGAGAGAGAAAAAAGATATAACGTAGAGGAAAATAAGAGAGAGAAAGAGCTATACCTTATATTTACACATCTTACATACATTTTGGGCTATTTTTCCTGAGTTTTTCCTTGTGGTTGCTAATTTCTAGTGAGAAATGACACTGCCTACTTTTTGGCGCTTGTTTGTTGTTGCAAACTTGTAAGAAATATATTTTTGGTGCCTACTTTTTGGCGTTATATTTCCTTGGTGCCTACTGTTTGTACCTACTTTTTGGCGCTCATTTCTGTTTCCTGGCTATTGCTTGTGCGTACTATAAAGTCCTATCCGCTCCGGCGTTCGATTTATTGGTATTGCCTTGCGGTAATTTGTGCCGTTGCTGCGGTCCTGGAATCGCTGCGTTTGTGCGGGTGATAAACGCTCGGAGTAGTGCGCGTTATTGCCACGGCTTGTGTCCGGCGTTTACTTACACCGGTCGACACTTGTCCGTTTTTTGTAAATTTTGTCTATTTGTATTATCTGCAAATGTTGTGAATTTAGTATTTAGATATATATTCTTTCTCTCTCTCTCTCTCATTCTCTCTCGGGTCTCTTCCTCTTTCTTTGTCTGCCTTGAAAGTTTCACTTCTGTTATGTGGACTACGCTACAAGCACTTTTTTTATTTGCCGACCTACATATTTGATTACCTTGTAGCAGAAGCCTTGTTAGAAACTTCATTTGCAACCCTTTTTCTATCTTCTACGAATTATTTCTGCCACTTGTAAATATTTTTCTTTCGATAAAGCCAGGCCGCTGGAAGGCCTTCTGCAACATCTTGAACTGTTCTGTAGAAAAAAAATGTATTCCGCCAAGAAAATTTAATGCAACTTCAATTGAGTTAGAAGTTGTAAAAATCACCTAATTCACTTTATTTATTCACAAAACCCAGGCGTCACTTGAAAACCAATAGAAATAATGATTTGAAATTCGGCACAGATTAGGTTAGGTTGGAATGGTTACCCAAGGACTGGGCACACTTGGACGAAGAGAAACGGATTTGTCCTTTGTGATACCATTGTGAGGCAGGTAAGGTGAAGAAGAAAACCGATGGGATGAAAGGAGAGGGCGGGGGAAGTGGTGGTGAGATGGTTAGGAGGATGGGCTTAGAGTTCGACACAAACTCCAGTGACTTCACGTTCGACCGACATACAATATGCATTGCACAGTTTAAATTGGAATTTGAGCTCAGTATACTTAAGTACACAATTTTCGAAAATATTGCATCACATCGAAATTCTACTGTAATCTCTTTGCTTCTTTGATATTCAAGCGTTAATCCTTAACAATGCGCACTGCAACTTCAAAAAGAATAAAAACACTGAGGAACATTTCATAAAAATATATTTTATTGTACTTCGAAAGCGCGAATATCAACGCACGTAGGTTTTATATATTGAAAATAACTGTGGGTAATAAAATGAGCGTTGCAAGAATGTCAACTGCACATTTAAGTACTCGCCTTACGATATTTCTAAACACTTTGGCATATGGGCGCGTGTGTACCTATGTGTGAGTATGAGTTTTAGCATACGTTTTCGCTTTGGATAAAAACTCTCACAGACGACATTGAAATTTTTATCTCGCAAACGCATTTGCAATATCAGCGCAAATTGCAATAACAAAAAGAACTGCGGTTACGACAGAGTAGCAGAGAAAAGCAGAAAGCAAAATGCAAAAATAGAAAACTAGCCATGGCGACAAAATCAACAATAGTTTGCTTTGCTGAGTGCGATAACTTTTTAACTGTGTAACTTTACAGACATTTTTATCGGAATTTTCGCATCTGCAATCATATCCGCAGCAATGAAATGTACAAATCACAGACCTACAAATATTATATTGTATGAATACTATAGTGGCAGATGGGAAAAGTTCTTTAGAACGAAGAAGTTTTTGCTATGCAAATTTTGAATAAATTTTCACAGCAAATGTATAAAAATTGTCATAAAAGCGTTCGAACTTGAAAATTAAATAAAACAAGTAGTTTAAGTGACGCTGTTGCAATTACTTTTCTTACTTTCATAGGCACTATTGGCGGCCGCCGCAGCCGAATGGGTTGGTGCGTGACTACCATTAGGTTGCGCTCAGGATCGAAATCCCAGGTACGCAACGCGAAATGTTAGGTAAAGCTTTTTTTTAATAGCGATCACCTCTCGGCAGACAATGGCAAACCTCCGAGGGTATTTCTGCCTTGAAAAAGCTTATCACAAAAATCATCTACCGCTCGAAGACGGCATAAAAATGTCGATCCCTCCATTTGTGTAAAAAAACATGAAGACGCACATCACAAATATGAGAAAAAGCTCGTCCAAGCACCCAATAAAAAGGGTGTATGCGCCACATTATATATAAAACATAGATAATCGATGATACCTCGTGTGGAAGATAGTTTTTGGCAAATAGCTGCCGCGACTCTACTATAGATGGCACATTCCAGGGATTACTTTTAGATAGCATCTCTATATAAGTGGGGCTCAATTTAGTGAATAACCCGAGTTATGTTAACCTTCAGGGCGAAGATCACATTTCAATTGTCGACAAATGCTAGAGATTTGAAATAGCCACTTACAAAATATTTCAGCGGCGTTAACCCACATTATCTTGGTAACCAGTGAATATCACCGCCACTCTTTATGGGGAAGTTCTTGAATTTCGTTTCCTATAAGTGTTTTGTGTAAAATATACATACTTGTAGCCAGTGACAGTATCCTGTTAACACCAAATGTTTGCGCGATCAGTCCTATTCATCCTAGGGTACCAAAAGTTTATTATCGTCGTCTGATATTGATCGTGATCGCTAGAGACCGCATCTTCGAAGAGATAAGGGCCGACGACGTACCGTTCTATGACTTTTTCGCAGTGTAAAAATACGTGATGAATCGTCCGTGAATTTTCTTCGCTTGTATTGGAAGCAACATATCCAGAACTCAACCCCATAACTGAAGTTGATGAATATTATTTATTGCTTTATGACTAATGGCTACAAAGGTTTTATTTAAAATCTATGAATTCCTGTCGCCTCCATGCCCACACATCTAAATACTCAGCCCATTTGAGCTTAATTGAGCTGCCGGAGATGCGTTGGGTATTTGAAATGCGGTTGTCAATGTGTAGGAAAAAACGGAAATGTGCAATATGCATCATAGAAACTATGCAAGCATGCATACATACATATGATGCATAAATACATACACAAACAATATTGATATGTGTTTTTATGCGCATTCAAAAGTGTAATCTTAGCACTCATTGAAGTGCTTTTCCCAACTGGGCTTTTTGTCTGTCGAAAACGATGAGTTCTATATGTTTTTTGACTCACTCTTCAAAGTCTTCCGGTGCAAGTAACCAACTCCCACTAGGTCATTTAGTGGCAGTTAACTTTCATGACATTCTACATTCCGCATTGAGCAGCCAGTCTTAAAGACGCCATTCTGTGATATTGGCGCCACTGAGCTTTTGATCGCATTCTTGGTTGAACTTTTTTTGTTTTGCCACACTTTTTGTTCAATCTTTTTGTAGCACTGACTGCCTGCCATACACCAATACAGCGCAAAATAATTTCTCCGCCAAAGCTGTCACTTGCCACATGCAGCACGTCTGCCGTGCAATTTTCTTGTGTATCCTTTCCAGTAACTTCCTTGCTTCCTTAAGAATACAAGTACGTGCCCAAAGGTACCTATAATGAAATGTCATTTATGTGCCATAGAAAAAATAATAAACTCACTCAGATACACTCATAGTTAGATGCCATAAGCAGCAAATCGCAGTATTAGAAAATAATGGCGAAAAATTGAAAACATATTAAACTTACGCGGAATGAAGCTAACTATGCAATACCGCTGCAGTAAAGATAAGCAAAAGCACGGCGTAAGCAGAAAGAGTAAGAGGCATGTTGCCAGACGAGCAGGTTGATATTTATTTAGATAGTCTTGTAAGAAAGATGCGGCTTCTCTTTTGCTCCGTATAAATAATAAAAACAAGAAACGGAAGACAAGTGACTGTGGCTAAAGCAGGAAACTGCTCGTAGTCGCCAAACAAAGCTCCTGAAGAGTAAGCACACAAAGGTGTGTCATTTCATAGTCATGAAGGTAAGAGTAGGGGTGGGTCCGAAGGCAAACTTGAAAAAACTCCAATGACAGTTTGGGGTTATTAAAATTTTGTGCTGTTGCCAAATATTTTTTTAACTGCAATAAATATTAATTTTGTGCTTTTATCTTTTCTTAGTTTGAATAAGCAGTTGCTTATATTTACATTTGTAAGTCATAGATAGGTGAAATGGTTGAAGTACCACTCTGGCACTACCCAAGTAGCACAAAAGCGCTGCATACAGAATAATTTCGCGTTGTGTTTTTTTTTATATTTTATTTTTTTAGAGTTCATTAACTCTGTAAATATAAGGAATATTTTACTATTGTACATACGAACATTTTGGCGGAATCGCTAAATGACGGCATGTCAAAAGATGCAGTTTGCACCTTGTCGTAATTTTTTCTGAAAATTTGTTTATTTGTAGGATTGAGTATAATAAGAAGAAAACTGAAAAGAGTTAAAAAAAATTAGTAATTTTGAAATTTATTTAAAGCAGAAAATTTGATGTAAATTGAAGTGAGGTATCCTTGTTTCTTTTCAACTTATTTTTAGTGTTTAGAAAAAAAAAATACCTTTAAACAAAATTAATTTTTTAAAAAACTTTTTTTCAAAACTTTTTATTTTTTTAGAATAAATATACTTTGCTTAAATATTGTTTTTAAAAAAGAGGTTGTCTGTAAAGTCGGTTTACTGACGATAGTTTAACGTGATAACGTCATAAGAAAATACTGATTGAATGGTTGCATTTTTCAAAAGAAAATTTTAATTTTATTTGTTTGATAGATATTTTGTATGGATATAGAGAATGAGTTAACATTAACATAATATAACATAACATAACACAACACAACACAACACAACACAACACAACACAACACAACACAACACAACATAACATAACATAACATAACATAACATAACATAACATAAAGCATTCACCAACAGCTTTCATTTGATACCCATATTGTACATACACGACCGAAGGTTACCCGGGTCCACTTTTTGACCTATATCTCGAGACCCTATCTACCAATAGGTATTCAAACTATACGGAAATCATCTTCAATACCTACTTAACAATGTGTGTAAGTTTGGTTTAATTCGGTTCAAAGACACGGCGGGTCCACGTTTTGGCATATATTTCGAGACCCTAGTCATCAATAGGTATGAATTACCCCGTATTAAAGCACTTATCAACAGCTTTCATTTGATATCCATATTGTACAAACACATTCTAGGGTCCACGTTTTGGTCTCTATCTCGAGACCCTAGTCACGGAGCGGCATGAAAAATACTCTGGACTAAAGCATTCACCAACAGCTTCCATTTGATACCCATATTGTACATACACATCCGAAGGTTACCCGGGTCCACGTTTTGACCTATATCTCGAGCCCTATTTCCAAAATAAAATACAATCCATGTTACTCGTGGATGATGTAGCTTTCGAATGGTGAAAGAATTTTTAAAATCGGTCCAGTAGTTTTTGAGCCTCTTCATTACAAACAAACAAAGTTTTCCTCTTTATAATATTAGTATAGACAACATATCTTATAAGGTATATGGTAAATATTAAAATACATTTTTTCCTTCATATATAATAAAAAAATTAATAATTGTAACATTAAAACAACAGGTATTATTAACAAACTTGGTTTTATTTTAAATTCTTCAAGTGAATCAAATTAATAATAATCAATAAGAAGGCATATGCAAATACAAATACGTGAATTTATAAATGTACATATGCGCATATACATACATATATACGCTCACTTAAGTAGGAGAGAGCAAGATGTCGAACGTTGCCGTTCGTTTGCTTTGTTTGCTTTGTCGTTCGTTCCGCGCTTTCGCTTGCAGTTCATGCAATGCAATGAGCAAGGTAACTACATATGAGCAAGGTAACACTAATGAGCAAGGTAACGACACATTTTTTCGTGCGTGCAGCCTGTTAAATCGAATTATAAGACGTTATCACGTCAAAAACTCGTTTAATTGTTTCTCCAATTTTTTTTATTAAAAAAAAATAATAAAAATGAAAAAATAAAAAATCTGAATAAAATTTAATGTTGGGTTGCCCATATTCGACGGGCCCATGCGTTTTTTTTTTTTTTTTAATCAAAGAAAAACACAATTTTTTTGATGTTGACGATAATAATCATTTTATTTGGTTCAAGTATATTTGTTGACATCACTTTTCGAATATGATATCTCTCAAATGGCCGCATTGAGCCTGTACGGCGTATTGTGCCCGTTTTGCAGCATTTTCCATAGTTTTAGCTAACATTTCGGCTGGAATAGCGGCTATTTCCTCACGGATGTTGTTCTTGAGCTCTTCTATGGTCTTTGGCTTATTAATATAAACCTTTGATTTTAATTATCCCCAAAAGAAGAAGTCAGGTGGCGTTAAATCGGGCGAACGCGGTGGCAAGTCAAAATCACCATTTTCCGACATCAAACGACAAGGAAACACTTTCTTCAAAAAATCGATTGTGGTGCGAGCTGTGTGTGGTGAAGCGCTGTCTTGTTGGAACCAGAACTGCCTCATACGCTTTCGACGAATAATTGGCATCACAAAAGTGGTTATCATATCGCGATAACGCTCCTGATTGACGGTAACAGCTTGACCATCTTCATTTTCGAAGAAAAACGGCCCAATAATCGTTTTCGCACTAACGCCGCACCAAACAGAGACTTTGTCGTCGTAAAGAGGTACCTCATGAATTTCGTGAGGATTTTCAGTGGCGTGAAAGCGGCAATTTGTTTACCGTCCCATTCAATAAGAAATGAGCCTCATTATTTAATTTTTTATACGCACGTTGAGTTTTCACAATTGACTTCTTTTGTTGAATGTAAATTTCAACAATTTGGGAGTGCTCGCGTGGCGTGTACTGTTCCATGGCAAAAATCTGCTTGGACTGACGCTTCCAACGCGGTATGTCATTAAGCGATCTGACGTCTCTGTCAAAAGATACATGGTTGCCAGATGGGTCCGTCGAATATGGGCAACCCTGTAGTTTTCAAAATGTGTTCAGTGTTGAAAATTTTAGTATGACGTTTTTTAAAGTCCAATCTCCTCATTTCTTTTTAACTTGAACAAAATACTTGTTTTTAGTTTTTAGAAAAATTTTTGTTTTAATTTTTTAAAATAAAATATACTTTAAAAGTTTTGTTTAAGCTTTAAAAAAAATACCTGCTTTTAATTTTTAGAACAAAAAAATATACCTTTTTAAAAAAGTTTAATTCAAAAACAATTTAAAACAATTTAGTTTTAAAAAAAATAATTTTTTTAAATAGAAATATTTTCAAAATTTAATTTTTTAAAACAAAACATACTTAAAAAATTTGTGTTTTTAATTTTTTAGAACAAAATATGCTTAAAAAAATTTGTTTTTAATTTTTTTAGAATAAATATACTTTGCTTAAATTTTGTATGAAAAACATGCCCTTACTTTCAAAATTTTGGCTACATTTTTTTTTACAATTTTCAAGTTAACTCCTTCTACTGCTGAAAATTTATATTTGTAGGCTTGAGTATAATGAGAAGTAAACTGAAAATATTAAAAAAAAATTATATTTAGTTTTGAATTGCAGTCAATATTCAAAATTTTGATGTGGAATTTTTTGTTAAAGTCCAATCTCCTCGTTTCATTTTAGCATTGGAAAATATTTTTTTTTTAATTTTTAGAAAAAAAAACCTTTCAAAAATAAAATGTTTCATTTTTAGAAAATTAAAATTTTTATTTATTATTTTAGAATAAAACATAATTTGTATAAATATTGTTTGAAAAAAAATTTTATTTCTCTCTTAAACATTTTTCGGAACATTTTTTTATAACTTTTAAGCCGCCTTCTAAATATTTGTTTACGATTGAGTATAGTGAAAAGTAAACTGAAAAAAAATTTTAAAAAATTTATTAATTTTGATTTGTATTCAATGTTGAAAATTTTGGTATGGAGATTTTAAAATTCAATCTCCCTATTTCTTTTTAACATCAAAGAAGAGTACTTGTTTTTAATTAAAAAAAAATATAACAATATAAACTTTTCTAAGAACACTTTCTACCCTCAAACAACATTTGATCTCTTAAACGAAATTTTTTTTTAATTTTTTAGAAAAAAATATACTTAAAATACTTATTTTTTACTTTTTTTCTTTGTATACATTTTTTATATTTTTTTTGTTTTTGGAATAAATATACCTTGCCTAAATTTTCATTCAAAAAAATTGTATTTCCTTCTTAAAAATTTTGGAAAATTTGATTTATAATTTTTGCACTTTTTTTGTCCTTTTTCAACACCTGAAAATTTGTTTATTTGTAGGCTGGAGTATAAGAAGAAGTAAACTCACAAAATTTAATAACACTAAAACTAAAGAATTAAGAGAAAAAACATTTAAAATTTTTTTTTTTTAATTTTTTAAAACCAAATAAAATTTTAAAAATAAATTTTTTAGAATATTTTACAACAAAAGATACATTTAAAAATATTGTTTGGTAAAAGTTTTAGTGTTTATTTTTTTCTTTTTAATTTTTGGAGAAAATATTTGTAATTCTTGTGCTTCGAAAGAAAAAAAGACGAAATAGTTGCTGTGGTGTGTACAATAAAGGACCTATTCAGAATTGTAATTTTATTTATTGTCCCGCTGGAAAAAAACTTCCTAAATATGTTCGTTTTTACCACAGTGTTGTTGTAGCATTTTGAATTTTTAAAACGAGAGCAGTCGATGGTTTACCCTTCAGAATACATTAAAGACATAACTTCCCTCTGCATGAGAAAAAACACATAAACGTAGGCCCCTGATTTGGCTCAGACAAATTTATTTTATTTAAAAACTACTCTGCTCCCTGTAAAATCTACCAAACTCTTATAAATATCAGTGTCTAGCAGTTGCATTCCGAATTTCATATATTATTTCTGTTTGTGTCTATTATGAGAAGCTGTTTCATGGCAAAAGTGCGTTTGTAGACTTACTAGTGGCGATCGCTTTAGAAAAACAGAGTCTATAATTTGATGTTTTATGTTCTTAACTTACATGAGGACATACATATAACCTTTGGAATTTGAAGAATGCTGTGTACCTATACAGAGGAATTCTATGAAATTAATTTTAATTTTTTTTCTATGAAACAAAGTTGCAGATGAAGCTGTTTCTGTTTTGCACCGGAATCACTTGGATGCTAAACAATAATATGCAATTTCATTGAATTTCAATGTCTACTGATAACATCTTCCTCCTCAGTTAGTCCAAGTATATCGTTCTCGAAGCACAATTTGATAATTTTGAAATGGTTGTACGGTACATGCACAAGTACTTTTCCTCTACAGTACATCAAGCGGTTGCCCCAAAACTAGCAATTTCGTAAGCATACTCGTACAATTAACTACAACAAATAAAAATAGAATGCAAATAACTGCCTTTTAAATACAAAAAAATAGGCAATATGAAATGAGATTGTTAAACTCAAACCCACAGCGGTTGCGAAATTTTGAAGGCAACCACCCAAAGGCAACAAAGAAATCCGTAATTAATTAGCATTTCAAATCAGACACTCAAGCCAATTGCTGTACAACTACTGTTTATTCTAAATGCATTTTGCATGCGAGTGCAAAGCAAATAACAGCAATTGCAACCGCCAACACCTACGATAGCCGGTAGCAGTCAACAACAGCATAAACTTTGCAATTGATGAGCAACAATGGCAAAGACGGGCTATTTTGCGTTCGCCGGTTGGCTACTCGAACTGATTGCTGCTGATTGCCGAGCGCATAAATATAAATGTAGAAAAAACAAAAACATAAAATGAAAAAACAATTACAGCATTACATTCATTACAACATTGGGAAATTAAGCAAATGCCGACAAGCAGCAGGCTGATTGCGCAATAAAACAAACAAAGAATCCGCTGCTGTTGCTACAGTGGTGGAATTTTTAATAGTAGTAAATTGCAAAGGTTTTTTGTTTTATCAAAAACATGGAAATGGTTTAAAATAAGACAGTACTCACTTAAAGGCTAGAGAAATTGAAGAAGGATATGCAGTATTGCATAGACCGCAAGCAAAGGCTTGAGCTCATTAACTATTTGCAAATGCAATTAGGCATTGAAAACAGTTGTGACAAGAAAAAAGCGTTTGAATAGTAAATAAAATTAAAAAAATAAATAAAGAAGGCCTTCGCGTAGTATAAGTAAAATGAGATGAACCGACCAGCAATAGCTTCAGCAATTATTGCATTCTACTAGGTAGCGCAAAATTAGTCATCCAATTTTGTTTTTGAATAACTTTTCTATTAAATAAAAGAAAAATGATTTTGTGTTATGCTCATTTTTATTTTGACCTTAACGCGCTCCATTACTTGTCTCTTTGTATTGGGTATGGATAACTTCTTAGTCAAAGTTACGAACTATTTAAACAATGCAATAAAATTAAAAAAAAAAATTAAAATTATGTGAAGTATGTGTCATTGGAAGCTACAACTTTACTCCATCTTTCACGCAGCATACGGAGTGTTTTGACGAAAAATTCGAGTTCTTTTGACTTGATCCATTTATTGAACCAGTTTGCGATGTTCACGTAAGAAGTGAACCGCTCTCCAATAAGGGCGGACTGCATTGATCGGAGCAGATGGTAATCCGAAGGTGCAATGTCTGGGGAATACGGCGGGTAGAGCAAGATTACCTAATTCAGTCCCTCTAAGTATTTCTGAACCGATTTAGCAACGTGTGGTCTGGCGTTGCCATGCAGCAAAATCAGTTTGTCATGTCTACCATCCCATTCCGGCCGCTTTTCTTTGAGAGCTGGAGTCAAACGCATTAGCTGCATTCGGTAACGATCGCTAGTGATGGTTTCAGATGATTTAAGGAGTTTATAGTAGATGACACCCTTCTGATCCCACCAGATGCACAACTTAACCTTTGAAGCATGACTATTTTTTTTCGCTGCCGAAGGGCCTGGCTCTCACCTGGCAGGCTCCAACACTTTCGACGCCTAGGGTTATTATAACCAAACCATTTTTCATCGCCAGCGACGATGCGATGCAGAAAACCTTTTATTTTCTTTCAACCAAATTGGCCATATCCATTTGAAAGATTAGAGTTCTTTTCGAATTTTCAAAAATAAGTTCTTACCTCTGCAAGAAAAAATGTTTGAAAGGGCAGATCTGGATCTTACACTGATAACAACTACTAAAAACCAAAATGAACGCAATCTGAGACGAAGCATCCACCAAGGGTTGGGCATAGTGCCCTAAATAATTAATGCAATAAGCGTATAGTTAAGACACTGGAAAAGTGAAAATTTAGTGGTAATGATTTAACTGCCGCTAAAAAATTAGTTTATATTACCACCAAGCAGCGCATATTGTAGTGGATGGTGAGCGCACTGAAGACATACCGACTTCGAAAGGTGTTCGACAAGGCTGCATACTCTCTCCACTGCTCGAAAGAATATTTCAGGAAGCATTAGAAAACATTGAGGATGGTATCAAAGTAAATGGCGTTATTATAAATAAAATCAGGTACGCCGACTATAGAACTCTACTATGTGACAGTTGCAATGCACAGTTAACCATGCGGCCTCAAAACCAACATCAACAAAACTAAATACATGGTTGTTAGCAGAAGAAATACATACAACAACACTTATTTAACAATCAGCAAGGCTCCTGTAGAAAGAGTAAATAAACTTAGATACCTTAGTTGCCTTCTCAACGAAAGCCGGGATGTCTCAACAGAAATAAGACGTCGCATCGAAATGGCAAGATACGCATTTCTGAAATATGGCAAAGTCCGAAAATGTTCCATCTTCCGACTTCCATCTTCAACTAAAGATGCGCTTCATTAAATGCTATGTATAGTAAGTTTTGCTATGTGCCATGGAAATATGGACCACAAAACTCTCCGACATGAATAAACTGGAAGCATTTGAAACGTGGCTTCTCCGGAGATTGCTCAAGGTCCCATGGACCGACCACGTTTCTAATGATGGAGGGATGCGAAGAGTTCATGGCGACAGACAACTAATCAAGTAGATCAAACGACGAAAAACTTCATATTTGGAGCATATTCTACGAAACCCGAAATATGAACTGTTGCACTCATATTGCAGGGCAAGATTGAAGGAGAAAGAGGTATCAGGCTTAAGCAGTTTTCTTGGTTGAGGAGCATAAGGCAGTGCACCGGTATACAACGTGTGGGTCCCCTCTTGGAAGCAGCTAGATACCGCAAATTATTTTCAAATTTTCAAAAACACACACTTAAAATTCAGAAAAATGCATGAAATTTTTATTTAAATCGATAGTACAGTCCATATAATTTAATGTTTGAAGATTATTTTATGCAAATGGTCCATCCGCTTAGTCCAATTTTGGCATACTCTTTCCAATGTTCCGGCCGGTATCTCACATATAAATGCTTTAATGTTGTCTTCCAATTCGTTAATTTAAGCAGGCTTGTCTGAATAGACATGAGCTTTAACATGGCCCCACAAAAAATAATCTAAAGGCGTTATATCGCACGATCTTGGTGGCCAATTGACCGGTCCCGAACGTGAAATAAAATGTTCACCGAACTCGCCTCTCAACAAGTCCACTGTTACGCGTGCAGTGTGGCATGTGGCGCCGTCTTGCTGAAACCACATGTCATGCAAGTCAAGCTCTTGCATTTTGGGCAACAAAAAGTTGGATATCATTTCACGGAAGCGCTCACCAATCACAGTTACGTTACGATTCGCAGCATCTTTGAAGAAGTACGGTCCAATGATACCTCCAGCCCATAAACCGCACCAAACTGTGACCTTTTCTGGATACATTGGTAGCTCTTGCAATTCTTCTAGCTGATCTTCACTTCAAAATCGACAATTCTGCTTATTTACGTACCCATTGATCCAAAAATGAGCTTCGTCGCTGAACACAATTTTTCGATAAAAAAGTGGATCTTCGGCCAACTTTCCAAGAGCCCATTCACCAAAAATTCTGCGTTGCGGTAGGTTGTTCGGCTTCAATTCTTTCACCAGCTGTATTTTGAAAGGCTTCGCATATAAATCCTTTCGCAAAATGTTCCACGTTGTTGAGTAACAGAGACCCAATTGCTGCGAACGGCGACGAATCGGTAATTGATGGTCATCATTAACACTGGCCGATACAGCTGCGATATTTTCTTCAGTTCACACTCTACGTATGCGAGTTGGTGGTTTGATGTCCAATAATGTAAATTTGGTTCGAAATTTAGTCACAATAGCTCGAATAGCCGCTTCAGTGGGCCGATTAAACTGACCATAAAATGGAAGAAGCGCGCGATAAACTTTCTTAACAGAACACGCATTTTTATAATAAAATTCAATGACTTGCAAGCGTTGTTCGTTTGTAAGACGATTCATGGTTAAATTATAGGCCAAACTGAAGATGTTTGACAGTGAAAGAAAACACGAAACGTGCGTCAGCTGTTTAAACCGACTGTTTAAAAAGATAATAGCTAAAAAATCACCCGTTAGTTGAAAATTTAAATTATTATTAAAAAAAAAATGTAAAAAAAGATGTTATTACTTTGAAATTGTATAATCGCTTACATTCAATTACGAATAGCAAATAAAGAGGAAAGAAGAAAAAATTAGTGGTAGTGCAAAATGCCCATCCCAACATCCACCACATCTTTATTCTCTCATAAACTTTGCTGTTTTTCACCTAAACGTTTGTCTTTACTTTTAGCAGTAAAATCAATAACTTTTTATTTAGCTCTTTTATATCAAAAATATAAACTATTTCCAACAAGCAGTATTAAACACCCCTTTTCAATGACACTAATATTCTCCTCCACCCACATTTCCAACTCATTCTCACATTCCTGCTAATTATCCGTTCACTCCTTTTCATCCTAGTTCTCTCATGGACAACCATTTACTACTTGTCCCGACTTAACCATTCACTGCACTAACATCAGCCCCACTCGCCTGCTTATAGACAACTCACACCAGACCACCTTTCCTCTACCCACATTTAATCCTACCTCCTGATAGCATCGCACTGAACTCGGCTAATCTTAATCATCAATTTAACGATGCAGCAAGGCTTCATTTGCATAATGAAAACAAGGTTTCTGCCATCGGCAACATTCAACTTAAATGCGAGACATATTGAAGCAATTGTTGTGCTGCCACCTCTGGCGGTGCAGACAGCTACTGTTATACTTATCGGCCATGCCAAAGTGATCAAAGACACAATATGGCAAAAAGTCAGTAGAAATAAGCAAACAATTTCACAGTGTTGTTGTACGAGTAACCACCATCCATTTATGTCGTACTGCTGCAGGTCTCAATAGCTTAAAATATAGTAATACAACAACAACATAAGTAGAGAATAGACGCACATACGAGCTTTGTTGCACTTGTTTTGTTGTTTGTGTTGAAAATGTGACATGGTGTCGCCTGTTGGTTAAATACGTTGAATGGCACTATAACCTGACGCTTCACTGCGATAATGGCATTAGTCAATTCTTTGCTTCACCCGCTGAGTGTAGTCTACTTGGTCCTTTGGTTAGAGTTGGCAGCACTGCCTTAATTGAAAATTATTTATCTATGGAATGCCCTGTTTTAGTGCATGTAATGCGTTCGTTGATACTTTAGGTAGGAGAAATCGCTTTCAGCTCCTGACTGTGGGTAATCATGCCGAGATCAATGCACTGATATGAATTAACAGTCGCTGTTAGAGTTGCAAAGGCAAATTGAAGTGAATTTAACTCGAACAAATTATCTTGATCAAAGCAGATGATGAATGTTTATCATTGAGCTTAAATTAAATACATTCTGAACAATGAATAAAGAACTAAAAAATCGAAATTTTATTCAAAAAATTAAAAGAGCAAACACCTGAAAATTTATGTAAGAAAGGTTTTGTTCGATAAAAGCGGGTACATTTTTTTTCTGGACAGTGTTCTGAGCAAATTCGGGTTCGACATATTGATTGGTTGCTTAAAGTGGTGATTCATCCAGAATCCAACTAGCGCTTCCGGAGCATTGTTAAAAACAACCAAAGAGGAAAATATTAAACAAAATATTTTTTTTTATATTATTAATTTTATATCTCAACCAAGCAGTTAAACAACCCGCAGATTAACCATTTAAATGGAGTACCGAAACATAAAAAGTTGGCCGTAAAAAGAAAACAAAGAGTCGTTTCAGTATTCCGTTTTGTTTTTTAAATCCATAAAATTAAAACATTTTAAAATATCCTAGTCTTCGGATACTGCAAATTGTGGAGTAATTAAGTGTTACTAACGATGTTAAATGTCTATGATTTTATGAAATAAATAATAACAATAAGTAAATAAATAAAAAAGTAATACTAGCCCCACAGTCAATAACCAAAAATCTTCACTTCTAACTATCTTCACAGCGCCCGCTTTTTCATTTTTATTTAAAAAATGCAGAAATGCAATTGCAAAATAAAATAAAAGGAAGTTTACAAAAATATGTACGCGCTTTGAGTATTTTTGAATGCCTCCGATTACTATTAATTCTTATTCTTCTTGATTGGCGCGATAACCGCTTACGCGATTTTGGCCGAATTTAACAAAGCGCGTCAGTCATTTCTTCCTTGTGCTATCCAGCGCCAGTTGGGTACACCAAGTGAAGCCAAGTTCTACACCTGATCTTTCGAACGCAAAGACACCCTTCCTCTTCCTCTACTACAATCAGCAGATATCGCATCGAATACTTTCAGCGCCAGAGCGTTTATATCCGTTGGACGACATGACTCAGCCAACGAAGCCGGTGGATTCGCTGCGCAATGTTTATGTCGTCGTAAAGCTCATATAGCTCATTGTTCCATCATCTGCGATGCTCTCCATTGACAACAAGCAAAGGCTCGAAAATGTTTCTCTCGAACTCCCCAAGTGACGCCTCATCGGATAATTGTCATCGTCCAAGCTTCTGCGCAATACGTTAGGACGGGCAGGAAAAGAGCCTTGCAGAGTCTTAGCTTTGTTCGTCGAGAGAGGACTTTACTGCTGAGTTTGCTACTTAGTCCAAAGTAGCACTTGTTGGTAAGAGTGATTCTACGTTGGATTTCCACTCTGACATTGTTAGGTGTTAATGCTGCTTCGTAAATAAACGAAGTCTTTTACAACCTCGAAATTATAACTGTCGACAGTGACGTGGGTGCCGATACGCGAGTGCGCCGACTGTTTGTTTGATGACAGGAGGTGCTTCGTTTTCGTCTTGTCCTCGTTCACCACCAGACTCATTCGCTTTGCTTCTTTATCGTGTTTGGAAAAGGCAGAACTAACAGCGCCGTTGTTAAGGCCGATGGTATCAATATCTTCGGCATACGCCAACAATTGTGCGTCTTATAAAAAATTTTAGTATTCATTAGTATGCTGATTTTACCCAACTTAGTTTTTTAACTTTCAAAATAAAGATTTTTCATACCTCTTTCGTTTGTCATGCATGTAGTAGTATTTTAGTTAGCTAATTTTTTAAATTGAGCTAACAACATTTTCAAAGAGGTGGCAACTCCATTCAAAAGTGCATTCGAAATTAAGATTTTCCAAACCACTTTTGTTTGTTACCCGCATTTTATATTATTTTTGCTTGAACTGGATTTTTCAAACAGGTGGCAACCTTATGCAAAAATATATTCGAAATTAAGATCTTTCAAACTTACTTCCATGTACTTTACATATTTTATTATTTTTGCTTGAACTTAATTATTCAAACAGCTGGCAACCCTGTTCGGAAATATTTTCGAAACTATGCTCTTTTGTGTTGTAATATTTGCCTGAACTTATAAAATTACTTTCATTTAACTATTTATTATCAGGTGGCAACTCTCTTAAAAATGTAAAATTTTCGAATAGAAACGCCATCTGTGTGCAAAATTTCATGCAAATCCGTTTAGTTTAACATTGCGTTTCATTGCCCCGCAATTCTCACCAGATTTCATACAATTATGTCAAAAAAGCCCATTATATGGAAGCAAATCATAATTATTGACCTTTTTTTGCGCATTTTAAACAACGCACTATTTTAAATCAAAATTACTTTGAGTACCGAATTTCAAACGCTCTGCTCCTAATGCATTTGAAATCATTACCAATTCATGTTTGATAGAATTAAAATCATTTTGCTTTTGTTTTTGGAAAAAGTAGCAATCCTCATTAAAAAGTTTGAAATTGTTATGAAAATTTTTGAAATTTTTTTTATTTGCACATATATTTCAAAATTGATTTTTTATGGTTTTTGTAGGAGAAGAAACTTTATTTTATTCATAAGAAATGATTAAAATTAAATAAGAAAAAAAAAAATTATCAATACTTCTCAATCAATCCCTGTGTCGTAGCTATTAAACGCACTGTATATAAAATTTAGAAGCATATCTTAAGGCTCTTAAGGATTTCAAAAATATTTTTGGGGTGTATATTTAAAATTGAATGGCATATTTTAAGCGCTTAAAATAAGTTTTTAAGAGCATATTTTATTTGGCTCTGCTTATCACTCATTGCGATTAACAAAGCGCCAGATTATTTTCATTGTTAATTTTAATCAGCAATAGAAGTAATTTTACTTAAATAAGTAAACTATTACTAATTATTTTACTTATTACTACTACACTTTATACCATTATTATCTATGATTTATATTTTTATTCATATAAAATTTTACATGACGAATTTTATTAATTTTTGTTTTTCTACTTTTTTCAGGTAAATTATGGATTTTTTATACAAATACAATACTTTATCAGGAGGTAACGAACAACTCTTCAGCACGTTGAAGTACTAATCAGCTTAAATTTGTAACTTTTTCCCAACATTTAAATGAAATTTTCTCTCTGCATCTCATTAGGCTAAGATAGAATAGACTATAATTTCTATCAAAAATGGCCTCGGCATTCAATCCGAGACATCGTTACACAAATTCCAGACAAAACAGGCTTTTATGTCATGTCTCTTCATTTATTCATTCATTTTTTCAATCAGGCATCATAACGCGATTGTCTTTTTGAAACGCGCGACGAACAATTCAATAGGGAGGACACTTAGCCATTAATTTTAATATGCGACAGCAGCAGTAAATTTGTGCGAATTCCTAGTGAGCGCAACAACAAAAACAAACATGAGCAATTATAACAATGGCAAATCAAATCATGGCACATTCTGCATACTTACATACATACATACATACATACATACATACATGCATTCATACGTACATACAAACACACACACACATACATCTGCATATCTATATTTTCTCATACAAATTACGATAAAGGCTGTAAATAACGATTGTGATGGCGGCGCTGTGTTGAGGAAGTGGGTACATTCAGTTTCAATGGTAAATGACAGCAGCCAGACAAATACAAAAATGTCGCCCCTAATGACAAATTGAGCAGCAGTAAATGAATTACAACAAAAGCAGCTGACTATACAAAATTGTTTAGATAGGAGTCCTTTGCTGGTTGCCGCTGTTTACGTTTGATTTAATACGTGTCTACTATTCAACTGATCTCAAGTTCGATACCCACCATAGGCATGAAACAGCAAACGATAGAAAACGTTAAGTAAAGATAGAAAAAGACAATTTCGAATCCTGGTGTAAAATACTGAATGAAGTACTCGTAAACTTCTTACAAAAACCATTAGCCATGCGGAGATCACATAAAACTGTGGGTGCCTCCCTTTATGGAATAACATCAAAGCAGACACTTGTCACTAATTAGTGAAGCAACTCGACCAAACAACATACAAAAGACTTACAGCAAATTATCTAAAAAAATGATATATACATACATATATAGTTGAATAGGGACTCTATAAACATAAGTAAAAGAGCAAAAATTAATTAAATTAAAATTATCATATCAATTTTCATCATTCGAATTCATAGGAATAACCCGGCAGGAAAAACTGCCAGTTCACTTTTCAGCTCTTTCAGTTCGCTATCTTTTTCCAGGTTAGCAAGTGGTATTTTTCCTACGAAATACCCATTGTCTCGATATGCATCAGTAAAACACCAGTTCATATTAGCCAAAAAAACTTCTAATATAGTTCAATTGTTTCTCAAATAACCAGTTGTATACCAGTTAAAATAGAACAAAAAACATTTCAAAAATCCTAAAAACATTAAAGCAAGTTATTCAAAAAAACACTAATAAAGAAATAGAATTGAAGGCATATAAATAAAATTAACCCTCCGTTGGGCACCCCGATCTGGCCGGACCTTTTCCGACTTTGGATTGTTCTATCGTGCATTATACCACTGTCTACTTGGCGAATGTCAAAGATGCCATAAAAAACGTACTGTCTAGGAATTATTCACTACGGACATCTAGGCGTCACTTTTGAAAGCCCCTGTATTATTATGTATTATATCAAAAGGTTAATCAAATACTAGTAGTATATTATATATTCGCCGTTGCTGTTTTCAACCTCTTCTCAACTCTCGACCAATTTGTTAATGCCGTCCCACAAAAATCGTCGCCTGGTCTGGTGTCAAAGAAGTAGGTGAGCCAGTTTTTAAGGACCTCTTTGTTATCGATGGTAACGCCTCTCATATGGTTTGACGTGAGGCACCCAGGCACCCAATTTTTCGGTAAATCCCATTGAATGAAGGGCATTGAGAATCGTTTTACAATATGATCTCAGTTCATTTTTTCCGTTAATTCACGGCTGGTTTGGCGACCGTTCTCCTTCAAAAGTGATTTGAGACATTCCTCATCGAATTCAGAAGGCCTTCCGCTGCGGGACGTATCATAGACGTCAAAGTCGCCATTTTTAAACTTTGCAAACCATTTCCGTGCTTTAGACTAGCCTATGACACCTTCTCCGTGCACGTTGCAAATGTCCCAGGCTGCTTCGGCAGCTTTTTGACCTCGATGAAAAGCAAAGAAGAGCAGGTGTCGAAAATGTTAATTTTTGCCTCCTGGGTACTCCATTTTTGATCCTCAAAACTAATAAAAAAGTAAATAACTCAAAAAAATAATTAATATAGTTTTGTAGAACAGAAAGAGTTCTATCGAACAAATACTTACCCTTTGCTAAACAGCAACCAAGTCGTTGTAAAAAAAGCATAATAAAACGCTATGAGCTTACTCCCCAACCTAATAATATAATATAATCAAAATATAATAGTTAATACAATATAAAAAAATCAAATTTGATAATTTTACTACTGGCATTATTCCATTCAATGCCGAATAAGTAAATAAAATACCAGTATTTGAACTGGCATATTTCTATAAAATTTGGCTTTTGCCTGCAGTTATAAATTTTTTGTTTGATTCCATACATACCTCCTTTACATACATTATGTATGTATGTAAGCGTGCATACTTGTCAGTTATCGCTGTTCATATCACAATAGGCTCAAATTGTGCATAATTTTTGGCGCGATAGCCTCACAATAGTAACGAGATTTCTTGCTTGCAGGCAGAATATTCTATTTTGTACGTTTTCATTGAACTGAACCAAAGTTAGTGAATGAAAGAGGTTGTTTTAGTGACAGGAAATCCAATATATTGAGAGAAAAATTACATGAAAAAGCTCTACAAAATTTGCATTGTTAAAATTGCAAGAATATTGTGATAGAACAGCCGTACTTTTCAATTTACAACGCATTGAAAGGCCACTTTTATGGCTGTAAAAAGTGCTCAATTTTCATTCAATGTAAAACAAACTCTGCTCTGCTTGTAAAATTTAAATTTTCAAAATCTTACCACCCTTGAAGTATACGAAGGGGGTTCATTAAGTACCCGTGTTAGAAATGAAGACACAATTTTTCCAAAAATTTTTTTGTATTTTTCATCATAGTCGTACCCCTTTTAGAAAGATACGCTCCTGCCTTTTTTATTTATAAATAGAATTTGTCGAACTCTCCAAACTACGTATCTGTCTCGGCGATGACTTCCTCGTTTGAACTATTTTTTCCCCGCGAGCAATTTCTTCATGTTAGGGAACGAGAAAAAGTCGCAGGAAGCCAGATTGGGTGAATACGGCAGCAATTCATAACGCAATTCCGGCAATTTAGTGGCGAGAACTCCGGATGAAATTGCTGGTGCGTTGTCGTGGTGAAACAGCTCTTTCTTTTTACCAAATGCGCTCGTGTCTCCATAAATTTTTTGTGAAAGCGATTCAATAACTCACTGTAGTATTGTCCAGTGATCGTTCTTCCTTTTACTAAAAAATCCATGAGGACGACGCCGTTCGCAACCCAAAAAACCGTCGCCATGACCTTTCCGACCAATAGGACTGCCTTCGGCTTCTTTTGAGCAGATTCATCGGGAGAAATTCACTGTTCTGCTTGTTGCTAAGTTTCTGGTGTGCAATGATTAATCCAAGTTTCATCAACGGTGACAACTCGACGCAAAAATTCTTTCTGATCTCGCTTAAATTGCTCCAAGCACTGCATCGAAGTTAACAGCCTTATCCACTTATTGTTGCCTGTGAGCAATCGCGGCACCCATCGGAACGACAATTTTTTCATCGCCAACTTATCGCGTAAAATATTACTTGCTGCTCCGGTCGACACACCTATGGTCTCTGTTACTTCGCGCACTTTCGTTCGTCGATCAGCGAGAATCGGGTGGTGAAGTTTTTGAATGATTTATTCGGTAACCACGGTAACTCGGTCCTCATCAAAAACGCATGTTCGCCCACGTTTAAATTCGTTGAACCAATTTTTAACTGTGGTCATAGATGGCGAAGAGTTCCCATAGACAGCATCTAATTTTGCTTTTATCTCCTCTCATCCAAAAACAAAAACCGAATTACCGAACGTTACTGCTCTTTTTCCATCTTACCGAAAATCACGAAACACGTCTTACTCGAATAGCTGCCAAATCCAAAATAACCTGTCAATCAGTCTGAAATTTGTTTTACCGTCGTTTGATAAATGGCAGCACACGATGCTAACACCAGCTTCCCTCACGAACGCCCCTTGTCATCATACTTATAGAACCGGCCTGGTATGATGTGCCTAATGTGGACTGTTGCGATTTCCTAAATCTACATTAATGCTCGCTGTTTTCGATATCTACATAAATGCTCTCCTGTCCCTCTGATTTTGATCTCATTTTTAGTTTGGCTGACAAAGGCAAGTAAGCAATGGTAAACCTTCGAGTGAAAAGATTTTCATAAAAAAACGTCTGCAGTTCCAACACGGCGTAAAAAAGTCAGATTCTCCGGTTGTGAATCGACCCTAATAGATACAACACAAATTTAGAGGTAGCTTGACTTAAAAATTTTTCGATAGTTAGCGCATAGTTCTACAAGGTGGCTCAAAACTAATCACCTTATCGGAAGATTTATAATTTTTGCAAATGGCGTCGTGAGTTAATCATATTTGACTTGACACTTGAGAAGTAAACAGCTGTAGTATACAAACAGACAAGTAATGAAGCGCGTAAAGGGCAAAATAAGGATTCCCATCACTCAAAACTATTTTTGAATTTTTTTTCAAAAACAAGAATGGACCCTATACAAAACTCGCTTGTTTCGTTTTTTTTTTAATATGGGACTGGTTATCGATATATTTTCGTGCGCTGAACACGAATTTGATGCCCAAAAGTGCTCATAATTTGATGATTTTGACTTTAAGAAAATTTGATATTCGGTCGTAATCACTGGACCTTAAAGGGTTAATCCATTTTATTCAAAGTCGTTTATTATTTGTGTTTTTTTTTTTTTTTTTTTGGAACTTGCATAGTAAAAGATTCAAACTTGAAAATTCATTTGAGTATAGACTGAGGGATAAGGAGTAGTAACACCCAAACACACGTTTTTATAAGATTTTGCACCTAATTTCCAACAAATAAAAATTTGGAAAGAGAAGAAAAATATTTGCCTTAAGCATACGCTGTACTTCCCTATGCTTTGCTACACATGAAAATTATTTAAATTATATTTTATAGGGACCCTGAGAAAATATGCAAATTTCTAGGTAAAATAAAAAAGTTATGAAATCACAGCAATGTCAAAAACATTTCAAAACAACATAATAATATATATTTTTTTTTTGTTATTAAAAGTTTCCTAGGCCAAAATTAAAATGAACTAGATACATCTTTTTGAGCAACTTTTACAGTTTTCAGGGATTGTGAATTTTATGCTGACAACTGGCAGTGGATCGTGCGGGTTGAGACGTTTTACGCGCTATTAAAATACATTCGCGATTCATTAAAAAAGTGTGTAATTTAATTTAAATTCCTTTAAAGCAAAGTTAAAACTTAATTTAAATTCCTTTAAAGCAAAGTTAAACTTGGACTAAAATAATTGCCCCTAATAGGCAGACATTCACTTTTGAAAGCTTAAAAGTGTGCAATTTCGTTCATTAAATAAACATTTCCCCTATTATCGTTGTTTTGCCAACTTTAGCTTCCCCTAAATGACTTAATATATTCCAACTAACTGTAATGCATCCAACCGTCCACCTGGAGTAATTACGTACAAATTAATGGTGTTTACCCACCCGACTCAAGTGAGGTGTCTACGCCTAAAAGCCTCTTTTGCAAATAAACAAAGCAAAACTATTTGCAACTTTACAAACTGCCGTTATTTTAATTGTTGCCCACTTGTCGGCACTAAGTTTTACATATTTTATGAGCACTGGATGGCCTGAAATTTAATAGCTGTCAAAGAGAGCTCGCAATTAGGGGTATGAGAATTGGCATGCATACAAATGCGATGAGTCCTGTACACATGCAAGTGCTCGTAAATATGAATATATTAGTAAATATTTCAAGTCCACAAGTGTTCTTAAGTATGCTAAGCTCAATAATAATTTCAAATTCAATTTGATTCGTGGCTTTTGCTCAATAGTTTGTCGTAAATATGTATGTATGTTGATATGTATAGAAATGCATTAGGATGGCCCGAAAAATATATTTTTTTCTATTAATGCTATCATCTATGTTTTATTAAAGAAAAACATTTTTAAACTATATTTTAAAGGGACCCTAAAAACTACAACTTCCTAGGTGAGAAAAAGTTAAAAAAATTATTAAATGTCAACAATTTAAAAAACATTCCAAAACAACATAAAAATACATGATTTTGTTATGAAAAGTTTCTTAAGTCAAAAATGAGATAAATATTTTTTTTTGTTTTTTTTTTTTAATTTTTCAAATTTTTTTTAATTTGTAGGTTTTCAGGGTCTTCAAAAAAATGTTTTAAAATACATATATACAAATATAAAGGGTAATCAATTTAGAGGTATGGGATTTTAAATTGAAATAAAATAACGAAAACTCAAATTGTTTGGGAAATCTCTATTATGTATGTGCAGAACCATTCACGATATTCATTTTTTCAAGATAATCAACTTCAAATCTAGGCCGCAAGTGCACCGTAATTCGCCCATCCGTAAACACCAGTTTGAATAACTCGCTGGAGGACTTCGGTCGGTATCTCGTGAATAACGTCAGCAATGTTGGCTTCAAATGCCTCAATCGAAGCTGGTTTATCCACACAGCATTTATATTTTACTTACACCTTCAAATAAAAGTCCAAAGAGCCACTATCACACGATCCAATCCAATCCACTGGTCCGAGGCGAGAGATAAATTGCTCACCAAAACGATGACGCAGTAAATCCATTGTTTCACGGGCTGTATGGTAAGTAGCGCCGTCTTGTTGGGGCAAAATGTTGTGGAGATCACGAACCCCGTATTTGGGGTAATTTTGACGTAGCCATTAAGCCAAAAATAGCCCTCATCGCTGAACAAAATTCAAGTCCGAAAATGCAGATCTTACGTGAGAGGCCATCGACTTAAATTATGACGCTTTGGGAGATCGGCCGGCTTGAAAACTTGGACTAGTTGTATTTTATATGCTTTGAAACCAAGAACTTTGCAAAATATCGCCCAATAGTGCCATACGACATGTCAAGCTGTTGAGATCGGCGTCGAATCGTTTCTTCCTGGTCTTCGGCAAAACTCTTATTTACAACCGAAATATTTTCTTCACTTCGGGCTGTACGTGGTCTAATCGGTCGAGTATTATCCACTAATGTAAAATTATTCTTAATTTTGCCGCTGGGTTGCCGAATAGTGCGTTCGGTAGGACGATTATGTACACCATAAGTTGGCCTGAGCGCGCGACGAACATATATATATACAGGTATCCCTTGTATAACGCGGTCTTATACAACGCGGTTTCGATATAACGCGATTTGGAAAAATTAGGTTTCAGTACAACGCGAAGGGGAAAATACATAAAATCTGGTAACGCTAATTTGCGTACCACATATATATAATATGTAATGTATTTTTAATGTAAACCGGGAATTACCCTTTTTTGCCTTCACAACATGTGTGAGTATACCAGAAAAGGAGCTTAAAAAAACCACCCACCAAAAACTGATAACAGATTTTGCAATTATAAAACCACAAGAAGAACCACAAGGTCCCACAACTAGTTTCTTATCCAATAGCGAAAACTATGTTGAAGAAATATCTTCTGATGAAGCTATTGCTCCCCCAAAACGCCCACGTGCAAAGATCTTTGAAGACAGTGAAACAGATTAATTACCATAAGAAGTTTGAAGAATAACAATAAAGTTTTTAATAAACCTTTAATTTGTTTTAGTTTGTTTTTAAATTTTTTAATGTGCACATAATTATTTAAATTTTGTTTTTTGAATTTTGAAATATGTATGTACATATGTATTATTATTCATATCTTGTGTTTTTAATTGTATAAGAAAGTCTGAACTTTGGTATTGAGTTGAAATATATGTGCATCTCTTATTTTGTATGTATTTTATTTAAAAAAAATCTATTGGAACATAACCCCCAAATTTATATGAAAACTATGTTTTAGATAACGCGGAATTACATAACGCGCAATTCTTCTGGAACGTAACTATCGCGTTATACAAGGGATACCTGTATATAATTGGCGCGTACACCTTTTTTTGGCCGAGCTCCTCCTCCTATTTGTGATATGCGTCTTGATTTTGTTCCACAAATGGGGGGACGTACAGTTTCAAGCTGACTCCGAACGGCATATTTTTTAAGAGGAGCGCTTTTTCATGGCAGAAATACACTCTGACGTTTGCCATTGCCTGCCGAGGGGCGACCGCTATTAGAAAAATGTTTTTCTTAATTTTGGTGTTTCACCGAGATTCGAACCGACGTTCTCTCTGTGAATTCCGAATGGTAATCACGCACCAACCCATTCGCCTACGGCGGCCGCGCGACGAACACTTAATAGAAAAAATCTTTTCAATTATTTGGTGTTTCATTCTCGGTGCTTCCAACCAGTCATTACCGAATAGTAGTCATGCAACGTTCAGTTAGGGCGGCTCAAAATTAGAATAGGTGTCTGATTTTATTTAAACCATACAAGAAATTGAGGAGGTAGTATAATTTTTTTTTTTATTCGCCCTAATATAAATAGAAACAATAATTGCATTCTCGAGACTTAAGTAATTGATTCCGCTTAAGTAAGCAAATTAATATTTACTTAATCACCCAAACAGGAAGCCAAAGTGTATGCTGCAAATGAAATGTAAATGAGCTAGAAAACTTATTCGAGGCATTAACATAACTATGTAATTACTTAGGTATGTGTTAATGTCAGCGAAAGGCTAGATAATTCTCTTTGTAGTGCAGCACTCATCAAATTTCAATGGTATAAAGTACAAGAATTTCCTTACATAGCTTAGTTCTCCTTGTTTGCGTGTGCATTCAAGTGATGATTGCAGAATTCTTGGAGAATAAAAATAATCGGATAACTCCTTTAATGTCCTGCCATCACTAGACTTGCACATACGATAATCTCAGTTTGCATTTCATGTTCGCAGGTTGTCATTCGAATGCTTATTTCCTCTCAACTGAATCCCTATCTGCTGCACACATACACAAACACTTATATGAATACTCATATTGAGACCTACACACCCACTTTGTCGATATCCTTCTAAAGCGGCTTGCTTGTGTTTGCTCATTCAATGTAGAAAACAATATTTTAAAGTGCAACACAAATTGTAACGCAAACATGTAACATACAACAAACACTCTGGCAATGGTGACATTAAACTCATGTGCATACCTATACAAGCATACCTATAGTAAGCAAACATACAAATGATGTAAAAAAGTCCATAGGAATGGATAAACATTGTCACTCTGTCACGAAAGTTCCCAGTAGGGCATCGTTAACTGGTATAATTCGAAAGAATTGCCAGTGAAGGTGAAATAGAAATTTAAGAAAGCGGAAAGACTTGTTTAGTCGTATGTTGTATCTATATGTAAAAGAATGGGCACATATATACTTAGGTTATGTCAGGTTGTGGTAGTAGTCGATCTGTATGACCAACTCACTTAGACCTTACAAGTCCATTGTGCTGCCACTGTGCGATATAAATGAGGTTCTATTTTTCTTCGAAGAACCATTTTGTGGCTCTTATGAAGCGCAGGATTGGTCCCATTCTCATGCCAGGTAGATCCATAAGAGAATTTACAAAATATTAACCTAGAAAACCTGCTCTGATTTTAGCTAAGGCTGAACAATTGCAAAGGAAGTGCGCAACTCTTTCTTCCTCATCTGTATATAACTTCAACAATATTCATTGGAGAAAAGTTCTAATCCCAAGGAATGTCTGCCACACACTAGTTGTACAAGCCACGACCTTCAAGAGATCCTATCATAAAAGGCTAAGCCTTTTCTTATTTATAGTAGCTTAGTTTTTACGCATGTGTCTTCATCTCTCCATGACCTATTGGCCTCTTGGACGATGTTGTTTTTGATTATTTATATCACTGAGCAGTTGGAGAGTAGTACCTTTCCTGGCTAGCTCAGCGGCTTTACAATTTCCCTCAATATCTCTGTGCTCCAGAACCCAAATAAATTTTTGTTACACACCTGCAGCTTTTTCTGATTCATAAAATTTACTTTTTTATTTCATTTAAAAGATATTTAATTTTTAATATTTGCATTTTGATTTTATTTTTACTTTCTTTTCTTTCTTCCCCTTTTCATTTTTATTTTATTTTTCTTCTTTTATTTTAATTTTATTTAGTTGTAGAATTTAAATGTCCTCTAGGCTGAGTAACGCATTTTCAGAAAATTGTTTATCACTGCCTACAGAGTTGAAGTGAGAACAGTTTCGTACGAAATTACATATTTTTAATTAACCGCTAAGTTAATTCTTGGCGGGTCTGTACAGAAGAAGCTATTTATACAGAAGTACTCTTCTACGCGCTACTTCTCTGCTTTTAGGCGGCCATAAGCTCGGCGCTTCAGAATGTTTGTCTAGAAAGCGTTTTGATCGGATAACTCGTTGTTCGTGTTTGCTCTGACATAAACTGTCTTCTGCGTATAACATAGGATTTATACCAGAGATCTCCATGGACAGATCGACTGATCGACCTTTCGTCAATGAGCGCTAGCTCTTTTTGAATAAATTCTGCAGATCGGACAGCGTCAGAACATTCCTCATGTTTTTAGCGTTTTGAATCGATTTGATTTGCGTCTTCAATTCTTGAGTTAAGTTGTATAAGTCGTCCCTGTATAAATTTACCTATAGGGTATCAGTTGTTAACCATATTTTACACTTTAGCTTAAGCACTCATCTTATACCACCCATAACCAAAATCCCTTTGCATATAAAAACAATTTGTTCCTAAAAAAAGTTCCAAAAAATTACTTTAGACATTTAAAAATTATATTAACACAATGAAAGTAATGCAATTTTTGATGACATTTTCACCTGTTTAGGAAAATAATTTGAAATAGGCTGTTTGAACTAGTCAGCTAATCTTGATCGATTTAGTCTACTTCTAAATGTTTTTTCACCCTTTTAATTTCTTAAAAAATTTACCAAATCACGTCCCAAATTTTTTACGCAAATATCGAAGCACCACCGTTCCGTTTATTCCGTTGATACAATATTTTAAACATATTAATTTTTTTTTATTAAATTTCTTCATATAATTCATATAATTCTTCTTATAATTCAACCTCCCCATAGGAGTGCAAAATGTATCTAGAGATATACTTAAATACATTTCCTACGAGACCTTTTGGTTTGCGTTTTAGAGCTCACAATTGTCTAAGCATACCCACAGGCGCATGTTCATGTCATGCAATTGACAGGTTTCCGTTCTCACGTAATGCCTTTAGCAGTTACAGAAATTTCCTTCAATATCAAATTATCGCACCAGGCGCCAGACTCAAACATGTTAGCCAACAACAAGACAAACAATTTAAATTTTCCGTGCTTTTTGGTGTTGGTGAAGCGCTCATAAATGTATGAGGAAATATGGTAGCGCACGCAATTACTCATCGAATGGGCTTAGAAAATAAAAGCATACTTAAATCGAATATTGATCGTCAGTTTTTCAATGCAAATTTCATCAAAACTAAGTTGACAATATAATTTTGAAAAATTAAGCTGCATTTAAAAATTCACTACTGATCAAAATGCACTAAAAAGTTCACACTGAGAACTTTTATTAAAATTATTTTATAATTTTACATGTTGAGTATTCTAAGTGAATATAGAGGTTCATTTAAAATATTATTTTTAAAAGGCTGAAAAAGATGCACTCAAATTTATATACACAAAATTTAATAAAATAAAATATACCAGCTCACATCTGTCTCTTTTCAAAACCATCATAGAACTCAAACCTCTGCAATGATCACCGTACAGCATTTTTATTTATTATTTATGGCGTAGGCGATGCCAAAATTATGAGAAAAAATTTAAATAGAAGCTGTTTGCAGCATTCAAAAAAATTCAGATCTCGCTTTCTCCGTTATTACATTATTTTTCTCGTAATGAATGATCCATCGGCTGGTTTCTTTTTAAGTCACAGGTTATTTTGGGCGCTGACTATTTTGCGCTCAACAAAAGTGCGCTCAGTATAGTACCTGAAATAGATCGCGTTGCACTGGAATAATCTTTGAAAATAGTGAAAACGTACTCCCAGTGCGAGAGTGCTGTATTGCCCAAACTGTACATTTATTGAAAAAAAGAGAATGTTGAGATGGTTTTACACTCTCTTCCGATGATGATCTTGTGGGAATTTTTGTGATTAAGGGTCGACATTAGATGAACAATCAAGAACAACCCGGTCTCTTAAATCGATTATCCGCCTCCTGACCATTTAACCATATTTTTTTTTTTTGGGTATGTAGTTTTGTAACTTACTAAATTTTAGTATAACAAAGTGCAAGTTTGAAATAACTAAAAAATGCCGTTGATTTTTAACAATTTTTTCGTTAACGGTGCTAGGTCATATAAAAAATTTACGCATGTAATTTGTACGGAGGAAAAGGCGGGAGACGTCATTCTAAATATTCTGATTAAAAAGTTGAAAGTTTTGATGAAATTTTGAAAAATTGTATACAAAGTTTAAAACTTTGCATTACATGATTTTTTAGTGTAGCATGGAGCATCTTTTTATAAAAGGAATAGTGATGTGTTACTAAGTTTGCGACGAGATAAATATGAGAAGAAATCGTAGAAGTGCTAATTAATATTAGTTGGTGCGAGTACATGGAGCTCCTGCACTCCATTGCTACATACCTTCCATTGGTGTCAATACAATAAGGGTTTTGATAGCAACCTTTTTGCCAGAGTGAATTGCGATAGAGTGTACGAGGGTTGTCTCTCATACTTTGCGCACGATAATGGAAACACAATAAAATAATAAGAAAAATGGCTTTATTGCTTTTCAAAATATTCTCCGTGGAGTTCAGTACACATCGGCATTCGTTTGAACAATTCGCCCAGCAATTTTACCACTCAGAAATGGGTACCGCCAAAACGAGTTGTTTAAAAAAGGCTTCAAGAGCTTTTTTAGGCATTGCAAAATATTGACCTCGCCCTTTTTGAAGTGAAACTTCTTTAGGCGCGTCGGGGGCCCCAAGGCAGATTGAAAATAGGCGAGTGAAACGGTAAGTTCGGAGCGTTACCGAAATCCGTCAAATGGGCGGGGCCAAGGAGCAGCTGCTCCTTCCACTCTCGCCTATTCGCTCTCTCTGTCGCTCTCTCGCATCGCAAGCGCTGGAAGTTTCACTTCAATAATATGAACTGAAATGTATATAGCACACAAGTAAGCATTGAAGTAGACTGGCGACATGCAGGCAACCGACAATCGACAACCGACAACGGGTATTATAGATAGCCATAGCCCGTGCAAATGAGTGCTGTGTGTGAGTATCAGATAAAGCGCCGATTGAATGTGTGTAAGCGGGAAAGCAATAAGAAACTGCTGTGAAGTAAATAGATGGTAGGTATGGAGGAGACGAAGCGATACAATGAGTGCGTTTGCCAAACGAGTGACGATAGTTGAAGTAGAAGGTTGTAAAATGACATTTCAACCGTTTCGGTGATCAAAGCAAATTGATTAACGCGCCAAAAGTAGGCAAAAAATACCATTGGAAGTGCAAAGAAATGTCAGCGTCAAGTGCAATACTGCACCCAAGTGTCAAATTTGAAGCTAATAAGGACAAAAATAAATAGTACAAATTTATGTGGAGTGATATAGAAAAAAAAAAATGAAAACCTGAATTTAACACGAGAGAGGGGGGAGAGATCTAAACCGGGGCTTCCATGCATGGAACAACCAACTTAGAAGTTTCACTTCTACCGTGCGTGAGTCTCACAGACCCTAGTTTTTTTTTTTTTTTTGATATTCGGCACCAAAAAAAGAAATCATTAGGTGCCAAATCAGGGTTGTATGGTGGATGGCTCATTAATTCGATCTTTTGAGTGCTGAAAAACTCTCTTGTGTGAGCCGGTATGTGAGAGCTCGCATTGTCTTGGTTAGCTGGTTGGTTATAATGGTGATTCAACCAGATCAACGAGATACATCCTCGCTTCCAAACGAGGATGTTTACAGCATGACTATATTTAGTATGTGCCGTGTAAGAACCTTATTATGTTATTGACGTCTAAGCCTGACAGTTGACTCTTGAGGAGTGGTTGGCCCAGGGTTGGCATTCTTTCCTTCCATAGGACAGGGCATTCACCGAGGAAGTGGAAGATTGTTTCCTTTTTCACCTGTTGTTTACAACTGTGACAGTGTGTGTTGGGAGGGATGCCCATTTTGGCTGCTTGTTCCCCGACAGGTCGCCACACGTCCCGTCGTTTCATGTCTATCAATGTTGACCTTTGTTTGAGATTGTTCGTGCGCCATAACGTTTTGATGATTTTGCAACTCGTTTAGTCTCTACATCTAAAATCCGCGATTCGGAGGTTTTTGAGGAAATTGTGTTCTTGATTGCACCTAATGGTGTGAATACCGATTCTGTAAAAACGTTATTCATGACAGATCCGCCTCATGCCAGTTCATCTGCTTTTTCGTTACCTTCTTTCAATGTTCTGATCTCCCGTGACCCAGATTAAGGTAAAGTTATGGTTCTCACTCAAGGTAGTTAGATTTTTCCTACTTTGTTCCACCAGCTTGGAGGTTGTTGTAGCAGAATCCAGTGTCTGAATCGCAGCTTGGATATTCGAAAGAATAGCGATTTTGCCCTTAAAAGAGAAATCTGCGATTAGCAATCGTCCCCAATTGCCAGTACTTCCGCTTGGAAGACAATGCAAGTATTGAAAAAACCCCCAGATTTTTGCATTCAAAGTCTATGAGATTATATACCTGTTCCAGCATCACAATCCATTTTAGAGTCATCTGCATAGACTCTAGTGTCGGAGTTTTAGAGTGAGAATCCCTTACTCCATTCCTCCTCAGATGGAAAGAGAGTGGCAAAATTCCTATTGAATGTTAACATTGGGACGATGTAATTAATCCTCTCCAAGGGTATTGTCTTAGTGAAGGATGATTCATATTCGGCGGTTGATTTTACTTAATTCTCGAAAACTTCTGATAAACAAATGGATTTGGGCCACTCAAAATAGACTGTTTTAAGTTTCACAAATGGTACAACTGTAATATGACCAGATTTTCCAAATTTTAAGGTTCTGCTTTGTTGATCTAAGCTTGTCCTGGAACACCATTCTGTCGATTGCTGTTTTGTCTTCATCTCATATGCATAGATCCAAAACTCGTTACCTGCAACGATGTCATAGATGTGCTGTGAACCAACGCGACTGAATTTCTTCAACATTTCTTTACACCAATCGACACGAGTCCGCTTCTGGGCCATTGCCAAATTATGCGATATCCAACGAGAACACATTTTCTTAGCGATCAAATATTCATGCAATATTGAATGTTGTGGTCCCACTAATGAACACGGATGGCTCTATTTTGCGATATGTCACAAGACGATCTTGTTTTATCAACTGACGCACAGCATCGACTGTTTCTGGCACAAAAACTTTTTTGGAGCGAAATTCCTCCTGCAAGGATCGTTGGCCCTGTTGGTGCTCGTGCTACCAGCGTTTCACAATCGTTAAGTGTCGAAGGAAGTTGACCAATGCGTACCCATCCGATAATCTACGTTGAAAATCTTAATAAATCTTCTATGTTTTCTTGAATGGCGCAATAACCGCGTACACGATTTTAGCCGAGTTTAACAAACGCGCCAGTTGTTCCTTTCTGGTGCTAACAGGCGTCAGTTAGGCACACCAAGTGAAGCTAAGTGCTTCCCCACCTGATCTTTCCAACGCAGAGCAAGCCTTTCTTTTCCTCTGCTACCACCAGATGTGACTATTCAAACGACATGACGCTGTTAACGAAGCCGCTGGATCTTTATTCGCTGCACTATGTCTATGTCGCCGTAAAGCTCATACAGCTCATCGTTCCATCACCCGCGATATTCACCGTTGCCAACGAGCAAAGGTCCGAAAATCTTCCGCAGAATCTTTCTCTCGAACTCCCCAATTGACGCCTCATCAGATGTTGTCGTCGTCCCAACTTCTGCACGATACGTTAGGACGGGCATGATGAGAGCCTTATAGAGTCTAAGTTTTATTTATCAAGAGAAGGCGTTACTACTCAATAGCCTACTTAGTGCAAAGTAGCACTTTTAATAATTGTAAACGCACGACAATTTTCATGAGTTAATTCCATCTTTGGGGCGAGATGTATTATTCAACTCACTGAAAAAAGAGCAAATAAAGCTCGTAAGGGAAAACGTTATATGTAAGTTTATGCTAAAAATACCAAATCTTTGTAATAAAAATATCGCAGATAGTGTTGCAAAGACGACCCTGTTAAAAGGCAACCTAAGTATTGAGAAGTGCCTCTATTATTGCTTACAGCTTTCGAAACGTGTGGAGAATTAGAAATGCTTGGTTAGAGATTCATATCACAGGCATAATATATTGCTGGCCTTAAAACATCAAATTACCATTTTTCCAAAGCTCAGATTCGTATAAAAAATCAATTCAATTTATCACTGAAATCTAATAAACCTGATATTTCTATGGGCAGCTCCACTCAGCCTCTGTTTGATACATTTTAATAACCATTTCCATGCAATAATTTTTTTACGCCAAAGTTCAAGCAAAACTTAAAAATCAAAGAGACGTGGAAAAAGATTAAAGCAGTAAAAAAACTCATTTATGGGGAAGTCTTCAGCCCGCAAAATATGCATACAACTCATAATAACTAACGAGCAAAACAGCACTTCATCCATTCACTTACGCTTAGCCCTTGCCTTGTTTAAAGAAAATCCACTTAAGATGAAATAAAAACACAAAAAGTGTCTTGCAAAGGGAAAAACAAAAACCAAGACAACAAAGATAAATTTAAAAGTCAAGTTGAAGGCAAACAACGAACGAAGGCCTCCGCCGCCGCAGCCATTACCATTGCAAATGCGCGCATTGTCAAATGCGCTGTGACGTGGACATGAAAGTCATGCATGCAACATGCTAAGAACAAACTAGCGAAAACATGGATGAAACGGAGCTGCGGTTTGACGTCGTTAAACTTTTTTGGTGCGAGGCTCTTCACCGCCTCTATGTTATGCAAACAATCACTTAGCGATTCAGGCGCTTAAAGCGAATATCAAATGAGAAATTCATGAGTTAGAGCCAAAAACCGCCACCGAGATCTTGGAAATCCGGGTTTATCGAATACTCTACTGCGAAGCTAGCCGAGACAGCCACATGAATGAAATTGTGCCCCAAAATGGGAATTTTTGTCTTTCGAGTAAAACCAAACCAAAATAATATTTGCTAATATTTTTCGATCTTCGAAAAGAAACCACTCCTTGCACCACTTTTTAGTACATATAACTGATTTTTCCACAAATCCGCACTTTTTTTTTTTTGGTATATCGCATAACTTCAACATCACGGCGCTCTAACAAGATCTCACATTGCACCAGGTTATTGTAATCTAAGAGCAAAGTATTCAAAACCTTCACGTTTAGCCAAACTTGGCATAATTCTTTTCGCTCTTGACTCCTCTGGTCGCTTTCAATGGGATGATTGGACTTTCTTTTTGTCATCATAATCATATAACCCTTATTTCGTTACCAGTGATGACTTCCGGCGTCAACATATTTCTAGCGGTGTGGCCAAGGTTAGGCCATTAATCGGCTCTCAGTGAATTTGAATGAATCAGTTGATGAGCTGACGTAACTGGAGTCATGGCAACCGTTTGCTTACGAAAAAACTGAGTTTGTGTCGTTGATATATGAAAAAAGATCTACACAATGGGCGAGCGAAATTCCGCTGGCGAGCTCTCGGTGACGTGGAAGCCGAAGTTGCTCGCACAATTTTGCTTTGGATAGCCAAACCTGGTGATCTGTCATCCTTGGGTAATGTATCATCCTTGATGACTACTTTGAGCAAACTTGAATCGTCGTTGACTTTATTCAAAAACCCCTGAGCACTGCTCTTCCGACGGTTGTTTTGATCAAAACTTAGCCAAAAATCTAAAAAATTAAACAGAAATTCGAAAATTGAATGTAGTCAGCCCGCGAAATTTTAAAAGGCACTCTTTTTTTGAACAAACGTTTTATAGTTTTTTTTTTTTTTTTAATTTTTTACATGCATATATGCACCAGAAAGCGGAACGTGGACAGCGAAACAACCTTCTCAAGGCGCCGTTGAACTCTTGCAATGAATGAGTGAATGAATGGCAGACAAGTCAGCCACACTCAGATAGTCGACCGATTAGCTTGGTTGAGCTTTTGAGGGGGCAGAGAAAGCCAAAGGGAGAATGCCAACTTGAATGAACAGTTGAGTGACAAATGCGCCTAGCTTTTTTATTTACATACTTGAATAACTGACTTACTGTAAGACTAACTACTTGGCTGACTATTAGTTGGGTTGTTGTTGGTAGGCAGCAAGAGGCAAAATGACTAAAAATAAGTCAAGTATTTAGACAGGAAGAAAACACCTCATATGCAGATGAAGATGAGCAAATATGAATTATACAAAACAAATGGCAAAAAGTCGCCGTCGGCGTGCTACGCAGTCACATGCATACATACATACATACGCTCATACATACATTCATACATACATTCGAAATGTTAATGACCAAATAAGAGGGAAAAGTTTGTATGAATGCACACAAACATAAAGATGGAGCGAAGTAAGATAACACAGATTTGTTAGTTATGTAAATACGGGCGCATTTCAAAAGCAGAGTTGGACCTTACATAAGGGACTCGTAAGTGAAGGGACTTTTGGGCATTGAACTAGAAAATATTTGACAAAGAAGAGACCCCAATCTTACTGAATAATACCCAAATGACATTGCACGCATTTGACAATGTCAGGTCATAAATATGAATTTTTAAGCGTTTTTTTCGTTGTCATATCTATGCTGCCTAAACAGGGACAAAAACATCTTGGAGATGATTTTTAGCTATCCAAAAAGATATATGATTCTAAGAATATTTTAATGAATACACTAAGCAGGCAGTCTAACATATCGAAACATCGACACCAGATAACACCATAACTTAAGAAAAAATTTTAAGGGGTTAGGTGTAGCCAAAATTTTCCTAAAGAATAATATCTTAAAAATATTGTGTGAAAACTTGAAGTGAATCCGACATATACCTTTCGAGTTATTCAACAATTAACAAAGGGCGCTCGGGCGCACCGGACGCGTTCGCAAAACTTTATATGCGTTTTTCTCAAAACTATGTTTTTTGAACTGGTGATCACTGTAACTTAAAAACCGTTTGGAAGATTTCAATAAAATGTAAACTGCTTTTGAAAAACATAAAAAATTAGTGATTGATCGAAGGATTTTTTTTCAAAATTGCGGTTGTTTTCGAAAATGTGAAAAATATTTCCTGAGGCCGCCATATTGTTAGTTTTGAAAAAAAACCTTCGATCAGGCACAAGATTATCTATTAGTAAAACTAATTTCTCTTGATTGATTTTAGATGAATCTCTTTAAAAAAACAAAGCAAGAAATAACAAGTCGAACATTTTTTTTTTAATATTCTCAATTATGTGTAGTCATTGTTTGTGTAATTTCTTCTTCTTCTTGCATTCTTGTTCGCATTTTCACATCTCTCTCATCCAACTACACCAATGTGCTTTCTGATGGGTGCAATCGTGTTTCTTTCATTCTTGCAATGGTGAGAAAAATTCAGAAGGTGTGGTCAATATCTGACCGTTATCTAGTTCTAAGCGAGTTTGAGAGAATCAGCTGATTGGCTGACATAACCGAGGCAGCGGCAAATTTTTCTAAGTTTATTTTGTAAAGTGCTGTTTGGCAACACTGTGTGGTGAGAGAGAAATCAGCTGACACGATTCTACGGGCACAACGCAAAATCCCACATCAACGATCTCCAATACTACGGAACAGAACGGTGGTGAGAATTCAGGTACATGGGACTCTCATTAGTTTCATTGTGTCAGCTGATACGGGCGTACGTTTACGTTGGTGAGTGTGAGCATCATGTGAATACTTGTGAAATGAGCGGGCAAAATTGGGCTCCCGAATACTCCTTTGACGTAGTAGCCGAAGTTGCTCGCTGAATTTCGTTATTCACCATAGCTGAATTCTAAACCTGGTAATCTATCATCCCTGGTAAAATGTCATAGGCAAGCAAGCCTGTTCCAGGTAAACGAAAGAAGGATGTGCAATAACCAAGACTTTTGAGACTCAGAAAGTTTATTTATTTCAAATTTTTGTTTCCTCAAAATGAGGAGGTAATTAAATAATTTGAACAAATTGACATCCAACAGTCTGCTTCACCATTTATTCTTTGTTTCGTCGTATCCGTACCTATTTTTGTAGATCGATAATACTTCTGTGTTTTTATTTGTTGATTCTCACAAGAACAAAAAGTACAAAGAACTTCTCATTCCGCTGAGGTGAAGTTGAAGACTTTCTTGAGAGAGCTTTTCAAGAAGGAAGTTGCAAAAATTTATCATGAAAAGAGTCTCAAAATTTAGATGATATTGAACTGTGATTTCAGCTAAGAATAAGACTATACAAGGTGAAGTCCTAAATAAACAAGACTCAGCTAAAATAGAAACGACAGGAGCTTTGTTTTGATAACTTAGAGTTTATTTATTCAAAATAGTCCCCTCTGGCCTCGATACACTGTTTTCGGCGATCTAAAAGCTTTTTCGAAAGAATGTTTTCAGGATGTCGGTACAAGCCTTTTGGATGGCCTCTACGGAAGCAAAACATTTTCCTTTCATGGTCAAATGCAATTCTCCGAATAGGTAAAAGTCACTGCGAGCCATATCAGGCGAATACGGTAAGTGATTGATGGTTAAAATGCGATTTCTAGTAAAAAACTCAGTCACAAGAATGGATCGATGAGATGGTGCATTATCATGCAATAAGCGCCAGCTTCCTCCTTCGCGGTATTCAGGGCAAATGCCATGCAACAAACGCTTCAAAACGGCAAGATAGAATATTGCATTGATTGTTTGGCCCATTGCATTGGTACGAACTCCTTTTGAACAATTCCCTTAGAATCGTGGAAACAAAAAAGCATGGACTTGATTTGTGACTTCTCCAAACGCGATTTATTGGGTGGTGGCTCGTCTGGGGCCTTCCATTCGGCACTTTGACGCTTAGTTTCAGGTTCATGTTGGAAACACCACCTTCCATCACCAGTTACAATGTTGTAAAGGAAGTTCTCGTCTTTTCTCGCCTCTTTATTGAGGTCTTTCGAATGTAAAATTCTGAGCAATTTTTGGTCCTCAGTTAACTTTTGCGGAATGAAATGTGCACAGACCTTTCGTAAGCCCAAATGATCAGTAAAAATACGATAAATCGATATTTTGGAGATGTTTTCAATTCCGATTCCATGAACTTCCACAATGATTTCGGTTTGTTTTTAATAAATTTACGAACAATTTCATGAATTCAAATGTTTCGGTAAAAGTTTTACCGGTTTTTAAAAATTTGATATTAGCTCTTTGTTCGAAACTCATTTTTGTACCAAAGACACAAACAAACTGACACTTTAGACGCAATAACTTCGCTTCCACTGAACCGAATGTCATTAAGCTTTCACGGGAAGTCAGATGTAACTTCGAACGCATTAACTCGTGAAAAGCTGGCGCCATCAAAATCATTTTTATGACGCCAGTCCTGTTTTTTCGGACTTCAAGACTTAGACTTTTGGAATGTAAAAATTGCGCTGTATGGCAGATATACTCATGCGCCAAATTACAGCTTTCTCAACTACAAATAAAATTTCAAATCTTTCTTCTGTCAGCTAATGGAGTTCATATTTAAGTAGAAGAATTCATTATGCAAATTCATATGTATGTAACTAAAGCCGAAATAATTCAAGAAATTATTAAAAAAAAACCCTGAAACTGAAAATGAACTAAATTTAATGTCACGCGCAAGGCGGACCACTACCATATGTACAAAATGTATCTCCTTGTATAGTAAAGACGCTGGTACAAAATTTAAACCAGAAGTATTTAAAGCTCGCATTCATTTAATATAGCAAAGAGTTAAAATTTAAGCCACTTATTCAAACTGGAAGAGTAAGTGTAAAATTTTAAATTATTTGTATACTTTTTTTTTTGGAAAACATTTTTTTTTCCTTTTTTATACTCATAGATGTATTGAAAATAAAGGAAAAAATATTAGGCATTTTTTGTGCTTTTTCAATAAATTTTTTTGACATAAAAGCCTTTTTTTATAAAAAAAAATTGGTTTGCTATACATTGAAAAATGCTGCATCACACAAATTAATTGTACAAAGGGCAGCTACATTATGCACATCTGACCTCATTTTAACATTTTTAGTAAGTGCTGAAAAATTAGAGCAATTTAAAATGTATGTTTGTAAGTATTATATAATAAGCATTTAATTGAATTTCAAATATTACAAAAATATTTCGTAATAACAAATTTAAAGCTGCACGTGTAACGATTATATTTTGACATTAAAAATAACACTACGTTTAAAAAGTTGAAGTGGAGCAACAAACAATTTCCAAAGAGATGGAAAAACCGAAAATTAATGATGCTCACGGAAATGCAGGTAGTGAAAAAAATAATCAATTTTTTACGAAAAAAATAGCTAATTCCGCTATGCTTTATCATTACAAGTGAATCGCTTTTATTATGGAAAATATAATTAATAAATTTAAATAACATAAAACGCAAATTACTGCACCAAAAGAAGCGATTAATACATACTTTTTCAGTAAGCACACAGTACCTATTTGCATACATATGTATATGCATGTGCAGACTATAAATGTAATAAATTACATTAGTTTGTTGTTTAAATTTGGCCCAGACTTAGAAAAAGCCCACTGGCGCTTAGGTATACATATGTATGTGTTCATATATTTGTATGCATTTGTGTGCTCATAAGTAAACCCACCTTTGATACAAATAAGTCTCAACAATCTACCACAAATCAAACCCATTAACAGCTCGTTTTGCAATTAAAATCGCCTGCTATGAGCAAAGCAAGTTTTCGATTTCAATCTACTCTCTCCTTGGCGCCGCAATAAAAGTCGAATAAAAGTAAAAATAATGCAATGCATTGAATGAATTTGTGGTAATACCCATTATGGCAGCACATACATATGTACATTGTTGCCACATGTTTATTGTTGCTAGCAAAATGCTGATTATCTTCGTTTTGGTAATTTTAGCCTGTGGTTTGCCTTTCATTTTACTGCCACCCCGACTTGCTCGACTACTTTATTTTGCAGACGCATCGTGCGCAGGCGCACCTTCCCAGTTGACTGATTTTGCTGAAGCACGATTCGCTGCTTTACCACGAACAATAAATCATGTTTAGCCTACCTGTCTATTTGTCTATCTGTCTGCTTGACTACCTACTAGACAATTGACCAGCCGGTTGATTTTCACCTACTGCTTTAGTGTTTCACCATTTTATCTTTTAAACTGATTTTTTATCGATTTTTGATTCGATTTGGGTAAATCTTTTGCACCGCAATGCTTTCAGATATTATAAAGTGTATTTTAAAAGGCACGCCTAAATATTGTTAAACAAAAACATTTCGATTTCTAGATTTTTTCAGCTTTCACTATTCTGGTGCAAAATACAGCTCTTAACAATTATATGTTAAAACTGACATCATTTAAATGCCCACCATGAGCAGGTATGCAAGTAAAATCCTCCAAACAGTCGATTCCTGAATGTCTAATTGTTTAGAAAGTCGAGATATCGATGTTGTTGGGTGTTGGTTGTTCAGCAACACTTTGGGCTACAGCACCATTATTTTCTACTAAACATCCAGTTTTTGGTCTGCCAATCCTTTTTCTATCGCCGACCGAACCGGTTTCTTGAAATTTTCGGGCGATTATATCCACCAAAAAAAGCGCGAATTTTGCGATGTGCTGTTTTTAAAGAGCTGCTCTTTTCGTAATAAGTTTCAATAATTTTAATGCATTGTTCTGGAGTGACAGTCCTTGGCCGGATATAAATCCGGGTATTTTCTGTAACGTAGAACCGACTGTCGTGGAAACGTCAAAGATGTCACAAAACGAGATGCCTTCTAGGAATTATTCACTACTAAAATCTAGGCGTCACTTTTGAAAGTCCCTTTATTATCCATCTACTGTGTGTCCACTGTGGCTAATCCCTAAAAAATTCAACCGTTTTATGCATTGAAAAATCATAAATCATAAGTCGGCACCGATTTATTTAAGCCCATTACATGCATACATTTATACAAATATTCAAATGAATTTTGTAATATTTTTTATTTCAATTATTTTACGTAAAATGCATAATTTTTGCGGTTTCGCTTTTTTCTCTACATTTCTCTTCCGCACTTTTGTGGTTCTTATTCATGCCATATTTTATCTTTTACGTGCATAAGCGTTTCATAAAAAACTTTTAAGTTTGAATTGAGGTGTAAGCTGTAACTAATGGTGTGCATTAAGTTAGGTTACTTGTCTAAGACAAGCCACTCGGCGACCCTAAGGCCCTCTGTGATTCCTGCATTTGATTTCCATTCCCTAACTAAATTGCCTGAAGCACTTAGACCTTTTTAAGAAGGTAACCAGTCCCTCCAGTGAGACATTTTGCAAATCTTCCAGGTCTTCAAAGAAATAATCGCCAAGATATTTCGCACGACTTCTTTGAATGGCAGAATATTCACAGAGGAGGTGTTTTGCCGACTCAATATCTTCTTCAGCTCCACAACTCCTGCTGAAGCCATTGTGAGGTACACCCATTCTACTGACTAGGGTGTCAATAATGCAGTGACCCGTTGTAACACAGGTGAGGACGCTGGCATTTGATCTGTTGAATTCAAGCAGACATTTTATCCTTTTAAGATTCAGTTTTGGCGCTTTGGAGACCCCGCAGTTAGTAATCAGGGACAGACGACTATTAAATTCCGCGATTACGCTCAAGTCAATCGCAGTGTATAGTTAATTTAGTGAAATGCTTATGTCCTCTACCTGGACGGCGGTACCTATTGTGTCAATGTTGTTGACGAAAAGTTACCACGGTCCATGGTGGAATTCAACCGATAAGGAGGGTTGTTATAGAGTTAGTGGGAGCATGCCCCACATACCACTAATGCGACGGCACCTTTGATGAAGCTTCTGACATTTCGATTTTAACCTCCTTAAAAAAAAGCCCTCTACCACTCGGTGAAGGTCAATCTTAGAACCTTTCCTTGCACACTCATCCTGTCTTTCATTTCCCTCCACTCCAGGCCGGGAATAAGCACGTGGCTCGTGGATAAGCACGAGAAATCTCCTGCACTCTTCAACACATCTTGAATTGATGTGCGTTTGGCCAGTGCCTTGATCGCCGCTTGACTATCAACAAAAATGGTAAGGTTTGCGGGAGATAAGTCCATTAGTCTTATCAATTTTGCTGCTTTGTCTATGGCGTCGATCTCAGCTTGGAAGACGCTACACCGGTCTGGGAGTCCTAAAAGAACAATATAGGAATAATTATTCCGAGTACACTCCCCACCCAATGACATTCTTCATCTTTAAGCATTGAGTATAAATATGGTGACTGCTATCATCTGATTTGACTCTGGTCTGCCAATCGTTTCTCTCGGGTATTCGTATTTTATAGTCTTTCAGATCTATCTTGGGAACCAGATATATTTTCTATGCGTCTTGCAAGTGTTCCACAGATAATAGAACTGATGCATGGCCGTGCGAGTTTTGTTTTAGCATGCCTACTGCTTTAATCCTAGAAGCAGATTTGGCCGCTATCCCTTTAACACATTAATCAATGAGTGGAATATTTAGGGTAACTTCCAGTGTCGCCTGAGGCATCGATCGGACCGCTCCTGCTATTCCTACACAAGCTGATTAGGTAACTGAGACTCTTTAGGTGGGATTGCGTCTACATCGCCACCCAACACACGAAAGCTCCATAAGTCAAAATGGGTCTGATGATCTTATTGGACGCCCAGTGACTTATATACGGTTTCAGGCCCCTTTTTTGCCAAATGCCCTCTTACACATAAAGAGGAGAGTAAAAGTTTTCTTCATCCTTTCCTCGGTTTTCCTTTTCCAAGAAAGCTTCAAGTCCAGAATTATGGCAAGTTACTTGACTGCGTTCGATAGGGTTAGTGTTATTCCAACTATGGACGGTGACTGAAAACTCAGTATCTTATATCTTCAAGTAAACAGAACTATTTCAGTATTAACTGGATTAATCATTATATCGTTTGAGGTCGCCCACTTAGAGAGTTCCTTTAACGCTGATAGTCGAGAGAAGCTTCCTTGTCATTAGAAAGACAACATCGTTTACAAAAGCAACTATCTTGATCCTTTTCTTGATCATGGTAATAAGCAATTCATTTAAGGCCAGGTTCCACAGTAATGGCGAGAAAAAACCTCATGACATTTTTCCAGAATTTTGAGCGGCTGGCCAACAGATATAAATTTCAGTCACCTATTTTCCAGTATATTTCCTGTAAATACTGTAACACTTTAATTAACAGAATAATATTACTTGATAGTTGTAACCAGGCGTAATTGAATGAAATGTATTTAAGAATTTACAACATTTCAATAAAATAAAGTAGCTGTACTCTATAATCCTGAAAGGATTGTGGTTTTTGTTGTTTTGCAGCAACGATTCAATTAAAGCTTAAAGTTGTTGCTTTAATTCGCCCTTAGCTTTTGCTGCTAGTTCACCTTGGTTCTGCAATCTGATTATTTATAAATACATTTCATGTAAATAAACAAGCCAATAAATTCGTGTGATTATTTTTAATTAAACTCCTTCCCAAAATGCTCTAATCTCAGCTCAAAGTAAGTTTAAGGAACTGCTCGCATAAGTCTAATTGACTGCAGGCTTTCGCAAGATGAAAGTTTCTAAGGTAGAGATTAATTCTGTAATAAGATCGGACTGCTTGCTCTGTGATTTGGTATTTATTTATCTTCATCTCCTTAGAGGGGATAATAGTAGTGGTTGTCCTTAAGTATAATACCAGATGTTAACCTATGAAACAAGAATTCCCAAATTGCTGGCAGTAAAAGCAATTTTATAAAGTTTAAAACTGATTCAACTGCTTGCGTTTTTTACATTCTTGACGTCCTCATAAACATATCAATTTCTCTGCATTAAAGCTTTAAACTACGTAATGCAAAACTAACACCAGGGGCAGCCGCTGTAGAAAATACGTTTCTCATCTTTTTAATTCCGATTTAAAAATAAAAAAAAATAAATAATTGGCGCGTACACTTCTGTTAGGTGTTTGGCCGAGCTCCTTCTCCTATTTGTGGTGTGCGTCTTGAGGTTATTCCACAAATGGAGGGACCTACAGTTTCAAGCCGACTCCGAACGGCAGATATTTTTATGAGGAGCTTTTTCATGGCAGAAATACACTCGGAGGTTTGCCATTGCCTGCCGAGGGGCGACCGCTATTAGAAAAATGTTTTTATTAATTTTGCTTCCACCGAGATTCGAACCAACGACCTCTCTGTGAATTCCGAATGGTAATCACGCACCAACCCATTCGGCTACGGCGGCCGTCACCCGATTTACCGCCCGTAATATTTGGAGAAACACTTTGTCGATAAATGTGTGTATTCGCTTATAATAACGAACAGGCCAACTCGCCAGTTGGCATGCAATAAAAAACATAAAGTGAATCATACTTTTTCTATTTATATAAATGTATACAATTTTTAATTTTTTCTAAAAATTAAAGAGCGCCCACGGAAATGCAATTCTATATGCTGTTGCGCATTCATCAGCTATACTCTGTGGATTACCGATATTTTTTTAACTTTTTCATCAGTACTGTAAATTTACAAACAATCTGGTTTTGCGGTATGTGAATAATGTTTTACATTATATTGAATTCATGGCACAAAAAATAGGGGCAGTAATGAAAAAAGTTAATCGAGTTTGTGGCTCAGTATCACAAATGTATTGCGTGCATGAGTGCATGCGTGAAAAAGCGTATGTGTGAAATTCTGTTATAATCCTTGTAAAGGCAGGTAGTAAATGAATCAATCGGCTGTTAAGCACTATATATATAGAAATAAGTATATATATACATTTATGTATAGAATAAAAACTAACGGGTCTATAATAGACTGGCGAACAGATTGATGCCAAGTAGCTGCTATAAAGGGATGCCCTTATAATTCTGTTACATCTATATTTGCATGGAGATTTATAAAAATAGAGTTCAATTGTACTAGGCGAAACAAATTTATAGTTGAATCGGTATATAATTAAACTTTTATTATAAGAACTATATCTATGAATCTATGAATTTTGAATTCCGAAAAATTTACAAAACTGTTAATCAAATCGAAAGCGATTGCCTCCATGACCACCTTTGCCAAGGGCAGTACTAGTCGAGAGAGTCTGAGTGTTTTTATGCAGAATTCAAGTTTTCAAATTTTCGCTGAAAATATTATGTATAAAATGACTTCAACTATTATTTTTTGCACTCAGACTTTTATAGTAGAATTTAACAAAAACAATTTTTTACTGCATCTGTACCCTCTACTTTTTGCCTAAATGCGCATATTTCCTTTCCTTTCTAAAAGAGGTATAATAAAAATTCATTAAAAAAGCATTTAGAGAGTTAAATTGTTTCACAAAAATGTTAAGCAAACATTTTTACTTGAGGATGCCGCAGACAGAAATCTTGTGCAGTAAAGGAGAGTGCGTCAAGCTAATATTTACGCATTGAGTATAAAAGCATTGCAAAACAAATATAATTATGAGCACTAGGGAGGATCGATTTGAGCGCTTCAATCGGTTTTTTCGCATGCTAACCGACGTAAGTTGAACACACCAAGTGAAACAAGTCCTTATCCAACTAATCTTTCCAACGCAGAGGATGCCTTCCTCTTCCTCTGCTACTACCAGTTTGTTCCGCATCGAATACTTCAGAGCCGGAGCATTTGCTTTCATTCGGACAACATGCCAAGCTTCTGCGCCAATGTTGAAAGATGTTAGTTTTGTTCGCCGAGAGATGACTTTACTGCTCTATTGTCTACTTAGACTGAAATAGAACTTGTAGGCACGAGAGATCGTCCGTTGGATTGCAAGGTTGACATTATGGTTGGTGTTAATGTTGGTTCCTAAATAAACGAAATTTCTTACTACTTCAAAATTATAAATCTTAACAGTGACGTGGATGCCGATGTGCAAGTACTTGTTGACTGTTTGTTTGATGACACACGGTATTACGTCTTGTCTCGTTCAGCACCAGTCCTATTCTCTTTGCTTCTTTATACAGCTTAGAAAAGGCAGAACTAACTGCGCGGTTATTAAGGTCGATGATAATTACATCATCGTAATATGCCAACAATTGAACGTTCTTATAATAAATTGTTTCTGGGCGATTAAGTTCTGCGGCTCATACGATGATCTCCAACATCAGATTAAAGAAGCCACGCGGCAGCGAGTCACCCTATCGAAACCTCGTTTGGTATGAAATGTCTCAGAGGGTATTTCCCAATTCTGAGGTAGCTGCTAGTATTACTCAACGTGATCTTGCGCAGCCGTATTAGTTTTGCGGGATATAAAATCTACACATCCTGGTGTGTAGCCAACTCCTTTTCGTGATGTCAAATGCAGCTTTGAAATTGACGAAAGGAATGTGTGTTGATTCTCCTTTCATAGATCTGTTCCATGACTTAGCGTGTTGTGAATAGCTGGTCAATTGTGGATTTGAAAATTTATTGCTCTATTAAGACTATAAGATTTGGTTTCTGATATAAACAATTAATTGTTGTTTCCTTGGTATTCTGGGTTTTGATACTCGTAAAACATACTTGTAGAATGGCCAAAGGTTAATCAAATCAACTCATTAACTCAAATTTGGAAAATTTATGCATTCGTAATTCTAGAATAAAGGGGGACGATACATAATTTCGATAACCTACACATAATTTGTGACCCATTGAATTATATACACGTGGGCTCAGTATTTCTATTTTGACCAGTTTTGCATTAAATGGCAATTTATTAACTTTTAGTAATATAAAAAATAATTTAAATAATCGCAATGATTAATATACAAAATGATTAAACACCATCTCCATACATTAATACATTTTATTACATATACACATTCATGCGCTGTTCTTTTAATTTTTTGCATATTAAATCGAATTTATTGTTTCCATAAATATTTACGTCCGCATAATTTAAATATTTGTATATTTATGAGTAAGAGCTGAAAAAATTTTGATTTTTGCATGCAAAAGAATAAATTTATAGCAAAACAACATTTATCACAAACACAACGTCAATTTTGTAATTAACCTGTAATTGATAGCTACTGTAGTCAAAAAATTAGAAGCATTTGGTAACAAAATACAACCCCAGTTCTATACCTGTATTTCGTGCTGCGGTAGAACTAGTTACTGACTAGTGCCCGCAAAGAAGTCATCCTGCAAATTGCAGTATTTTATTACAAGTAGAAAGTTGTGGTCTCCATACTTAGTGCGAAGGTTGCCTTTTATATTTTATATTTATTGAGGATTACCTTATAATTGAATTTTTGTAATTAAGCGAGTATCAGCCTGACCATTTTTTCAACTTTTTAATGAAATTTTTTTCTGGGTATGCAGTTTTATAGCCCACCAAATTCTAATATAAAAAATTGTAATATTAAAGATACTAGATTTTTGACAATTTTTTCGTTAAAGATGCTAGGCTTTTTCTTCCGCTTTCCTCTTTCTCTGACCCCTTTTTAAATATTCTGATTAAAAAATTAAATGTTTAAATGAAATTTTGAAAAATGTTGTACAAAGTTTTAAACTTGGCGTGTTTATAAATCGGCGGCAAGGTTTATATGAGAAGAAATCGTAGGGATACAAATTAATAGTTGTTCGAAGGCTTCAAGAGCTTTTTTAGACATTGAAAAACATTGACTTCGCATTTTATTTTTGATGTTCGGAAACAAAAAGAAATCATTAGATGCTGTAAAGCGGATGCCTCATTAATTCGAGTGCTAAAAAACTCGCTCGTAAGAACCGATGCGTGATAGCTCGAATTGTCTTGGCAAAGGATGATTTGTCTTCAGCGGTTGATTTTCCTTAATTTTCCGAAAGCTGCTGACTATTTTAAGTTTCTCTGTGGTGCTGTTGCTATATGACCAGATTTTCAAAAAACAGGCTATTATTTGCTCTGAGGTGCTTCTTCTGCGATCAATTTTTAATGGATTAAGCTCACCTTGGATCTTCCATATGTTCGATTGCTGTTTTTTTTTCCATCTCATATGATTGAATTAAAATTTTGTTGCATTTTACGATGTCATTCCTTCAACATGACTTTACTCTGATAATTGAATTTCAGCTTAAGCCAAGTTTTTTTATATGTATTTAATAGTTCTTTATGAGTCTTGATGGCCTGAGGAAACTTTTTTAGAAAATTAATTAACTTAGGTAAACACCTTTATTTAAAATAATTATTTGAGAATACAAAAGTTATGACACTTTAAAGTTCCCACCCACCAGCAGTGGTAAATCGATGTCTTCGAGCTGCTTTATCGCATCTCTTCAGAATGTCTTCACTCTGCCTCTACTCAAAAGCTGCGTGGTAAACTATCTTAACTCCAACAAGCCGCTTTACGTTGTCTTATCTTCTGGCATTGCTTAAAAACTTTGATAACTTTGATTTGCAAAATTTTAAGAATTCGTGCAAAAGAATTTTTCGCAATAAAATATTCTCGGAAACCTATAAAACGCGTTCCCCTCTTAAGTGATAATCGAGTTGCTTTTAAGTTAACATCCCCAACAGGCCTGGAATACTTGGAGATAAAACTCTCTCGCAACCGCATTCTGCTCCCGCGAGCCCTGGATCTTGAGTGCATAGACGTGAATGAGGCATGTAGATGATGAATGGGTCAGAGCGCCCACACAAGCCTAGACGCTACAGAACTTAAGCTGAGACTATGCCAGGTAAAGTCCTTACTAGGGGATGTAATCTTAAAATGCTGGAACAACGTATGTGCCTCTCAAGCTAAATATGTAGTTTTACTGGGCCATAATGCACTGCAACCTCTTATGTTGGAAAGTGGTCCTTGACCTCGACTCTGTAATTGAAGGATTCTAATGAATTTGAGAATTTCCTCAAGCCCAGAAAAACTGACGCAAAATTGCAATTTTTCCAAGTTTATTATAAATATTATTGCATTTATACGAAGAACATTTGAAACAAGTGGGGAAAAAAATGTATATACAATAAAATCAAAGAAAATTTTGAGCGTCTTCAAATTTGGGCTTTGTCGTACTAAAATTCAATGGACTATAAAACTGCGTAGCCAATTTTTTTTCACTTAAAATTTTTTTCTGGTTTAAAATTTTGAAATTTTGCATACAATATGTCGTAGTTTATAAATTATGTAAAAAGTTTCAAATTTAGATTATTATGGTATTTCTTATAGAATGAACTATATTTTTATAAAAAAAATTTAATTAAAAAATAAATTAGTAAGGGGTATTTCAAAAGACGCATACATTTTAATTTAAAATAATAAATTAATTTTTATTCAAAATACGGCTTTTAACAATTATATGTAAAAAGTTACATCATTCAAATGTCCACCTTGAGAACGTCTGCAGGCAAAATCCCTCTAACAGTCGTTAATAAAAAAAATGTATACTCGTATACCCTACCCCGCACACTTAACCTAACCTTACTTCTCATTTTTGTTTATAAAAGTTAACTTTTTCGACACTCGCTTTTTAGTTCTCTCGCACACTTCAATTCCAGTGCTTCCAATTTTAGGTAGCTTACTGTATTTTATTTACTTATATTGATTTGAAATGCTGTTTTTAATTTTTTAATCTTTCGTTTGTAATTAATTTTTTTTTCTTGTTGTTTGACCGCAGGTAATATTTTAAATACTTTTTTGCATGGAATGAATGACTGCGCATTAGAATTTCAGTTGCAAAACAATTTCATTATATGGAGGAATAAAAAGAGGAAAAAAACAATTTGTACGCAGACTCGTGATGCCTTAGCTGATTCGTTACAATAGCCATTTTTAATTTTTTTTTAAATTGTGCCAAACCGGAACATGTACAAGGTGGGGCAAAACTAATCACTCCATTGGTAAATTTATAATTTTTGCAAATATCGCCGCGTACGTCAATCATATTTGCCACTTGTGAACTAAACAGCCTGCAGGCAGTGAACAGACAAAAACTGCAGCGCGCAAAGGTCAAAATAATGATTTCAATCACTCAAAATCATTTTGTTTACTCAGTTAAAAAATGTATACAAAAATAAAATTGGATGATTAGTTTTGCGCCACCTCGTATAAAAAACTAGCTTCATTAGCATACCATTTGTAAAACTTCAAGCAATTGAATAAATTTACCAAATTGAGTGAGAAAATAAAACAAATTTGAAGAGCAGCAACGGTCTGATTGTCGATGTAACGCAAAACTGGGGAAAAAAACACTTATGTATATGTACATATGTGTGTATGTGCGTAATACATATTTTTGTTTACATAAATAAAAGTACAAAATTTTACTGTAAAAAATTTACTAGAAAAAACCCTTTAACACCAAAGTCCTTTAACTTCATCAATCATGTCAACAAGTACATAGAATTTTTTGCATTTGCTGTGCTGTTGCGGCACTCAATGAACCTTTCAGCCAAAAAACTATCAAATCCACCGATCCTCCTAGTCAAATTCGCCAGCTTGAATTCTTTGATGACTCTCAATGTCATTACCTACTCGACTTGTTCAGATTACACACTGTTGCAATTTTTTCGCCACCTTTGAGTCGTTTTTTTTTATATCTGAATTTCCGACATGTATGGACGTAGATAGGCGTGTGCATACATGCTTACACGTGTGTGGGTGTGTTACTTGCAAAGTCCTTTTGGCTTCAGCTCAAATTTCAACATTTGAGAATTGTTTGCTCTTTTGCACTTTGATATGCCATTTAGCCGTTCAACCGACAGCCGACTATTTTGTAGGCGTTAGTCCGGTGCGAATGCACATATACACCTACATAGGTGTACACCTACATGCATGTGTTTGTGTGCCCGTATGAATATGTTATTGTATGCATATGCATGTTAAATCAATTGCATATGTGTGAGTGTGTGCCTTCATTTGTATGATGTTATCAAAGCCTGGAATCAATGTTTAGCAAAACCACTTCCTCAATTCACCGCCGGTGGCGCCACACGAACAAACCAAAAATTTCGGAAACGCCTTTTTCTGGCATACACCATATTTAGGTGGGTATGCAGGAGAAGGGCGATCCACCCCTTGACAGAGGGTCAGAAGGTATGAAAATGTTGCACGATGTCTAGTAGTAGATTTCAATGCAAGCACCTTTTTTGGGGCTGAAAAATAAAGCTCACCTTAAGCTTGTATTAAACTCTAATCCCATTTGGATCAGGAAATAAGTGCACCAATATTTACACATATTAATTCACAGCGCATATTGTAAATAACGTAGTTTTAATTAATTAAGCTGAATGGAGAAAAACCTTCCTGAAAATACTTCCCCAAGTTAGCCTACAGATAACAGACTAGTTTGGGAAAAGGCCGATTTAAGGTTGCAAGAAATCTAGCTGAGAGTTAAAAAAGCTGAAGAATGCAAAATATGGAGTATTCACAAAGATCTCCTAAAAATACGTCCACATATGCAGTGATTACCCGTTCACATATGGCAGATTTACTGCAAAACTGGCAATCAGCTGTCAACACTGGTTTGAAAGGTTTTTATCTATAGAAATTGATGTGGTGGAATATTTTAGAGTTTTAGGTTTATTTAATTATTATTAACGAAATAAAGAAAAGGCAAAGAACAGCACTAGTTAATTTAATTGCGCAATTTGCTGCTAGTAATAGACAGCTGGACGAAATCAGTAAACGACGTAGATATATATGTTAGGTGCGCAAGTAAGTTCCCGCTGCTTGTCAATAGATGCCGCCAGCAGTGTGTGCTAGTCGATTGTAACATAACCTAAACGTCATAAACCAAGCTTAGGCATATGGTAAACAAACTGCTTCGACACATTAGTGATTTTGTTTTGGTATCATATACTTTTGGTTTTGTGAAAATGTCTGATTTTGTGTCGAATGATCGTCATTTGCGGGAAGTGTTGATTTTCCTCTTTCATTCGAAAAAAAAACGACGGCTGAAGCGCATCGAGAGCTACAAAAAGTTTATGGAGATGCTGCTTTAAGTGAAACAACGTTATGAAATTGGTTCGTCGCTTCAAAGACGGTGATTTTAATGTTGACGACCGTCCGCGCGAAAGAAAGCCAAAAACCTTCGAAGACGCTGAAATGGAGGCATTGTTTAAACGCAAGAAGAGCTTGTGCTTCAGTATTAGGAGTTACCCGCCAATCCATTTACATGCGATTGCATGCTTTGGTAATGATTCAGAAACAGGCGACTTGGGTTCCTTATGAGTTAAAACCAAGGGATGTTGAACGTCGTTTTTTCGCCTGTGAACAAACAACTGCTCCAGCGGCAAAAAAGGAAGGGTTTTCTTCCTCGCATAGTGACGGGTGATGAAAAATGGATTCATTACTGCAATTCAAAGAAAAGAAAGTCATGGGAACTGCCCGGTCATGCTTCTACGTCATCGCCTCGGCAGAATATTCATGCTGCGAAGGTTGTGCTATGTATTTGGTGGGACCAAGTTGGTGTTATTTATTATTGATTCCGTTCAGGCATTTTTGATGCTAAAAAAATTTCAAAAATGCAGATAAAATCACAGAAATAATCGCAGTTGACCGGCATGTTAGTAGTCGTAATAGCGCCCAAGAGCTAAAGATCGACAATAAAACAATTTCAAACCATTTGCGCAAAAATAATGGTTTCAGCTAGAGAGTTTTTGTTTCAAATTTGAAAATTGATTTGTTTTACTCCATTCCGCTAGCTAACTAGAAAAAGCTCTAGGAGGATATATCATATTTTTTTGTCTATGTTTTTTAGAGAATTGGTTTTGTGGTTTTTGTCTTTGTCGCATAGTGTTTCTTCTACATCTATATTCATACACTTATTTACTTATATGCATTTGTGTGCATTTTTATCACTTTCGATGTTGTCTTTATCAATTCATAGTGAGGAAATTGCAAAAGCACAGCCATTGTCTGCCAGGCAGTCAGAGAAGACACAAGCTGCGCATAACACCCACTGCCAAAACAAATAACTACGAGTATTGAATGAAGTGATACGCTGCCAAATGGGGTTTTAAGTCTTTTAACGTCGTTTTGCCACATCCTGGCATATAAGCAAATGTACAAATTTATGTGTGTAGCCTCCATCTGTAAATATATAAGTACAAGAAACTAGTCGAGGATAGAAAAAGGACCAAAAGGCGGTCTAAAAACTAGACGTTCTGTTGAGAATTTTGCTGCTGTAGCGCAAATTGTTGCTGAACAAACTTCAATTAGATATCTCGACATTCTCAACAATTAGGCACTCATCGTTAGAATCGACTGTTTGGCGGATTTTACCTGTGATCATACTCATGGTGGACACTTAAATGATAAAGTTGGGGAATAAGTGCGTACCGTTTTTACCGTTGACTTTTAATCTAAACAAAAAACAATAATTATATCAAAAAGTTAATCAATTATATTTTCGCCGTTGCTGTTTACAACCTCTTCCCACCTCTCAACCAATTTGTTAATGCCATTGCGTCAAAAAGTGGTCTGGTGTCAAAGAAGTAGTTGAGCCAGTTTTTAAAGACCACTTTTTTATCGAAGGTAACGCCCTTCATATAGTTTGACAGGTAGCGGTGCAAAGTTCGGAGAGCTCCCTCAGACCTCGTTCAGGTCTTTTCAGTCGAATAGCCGCTTTCACGCGGTCTAGCTGGGCTAGCTCCTTGTTGATCGTGGTATTCTTTTCGAGCATTTCCCAGTGTCCCTGGTTTGGCGACCGTTCTCCTCCAAAAGTGATTTGAGAAGTTCTTCATCGAATTCAGAAGGCCTGTCCCGCAGCGGAACGTATCATCGACGTTTAAGTCTTCATTTTTGAACTTTACAAACCATGACACCTTCTCCGTATACGTCGCAAATGTCACGGGCTATTTCGGCAGTTTTTTGACATCGATGAAAAGCAAAGTAGATGAGGTGTCGCAAAATGTTAATTTTTGCTTCCTGAGTATTCCATTTCTAACCTTCAAAACTGGAAAAAAACTAATAAGTCAAAAATACAATTATTATAGTTCCGTAGAGCAGAAAGAGTTCTATCGAATGCCAAACAGCAAGAAAATCGTTGTAAAATAAAAGAAAATATAAAACGCTATGAACTTATTCCCCAATCCAATATATAAAAATGTATCGGAGGTTTTGTTAGCTGCATGAGAAGTTCACAGAGTACTGGCGGCTTCATCGGTTCTTATTTATTTCGAAAAGAGAAATAAGTTGCCGTTACGGTGAATAGCGCACGCTATCGAGCCATTGTTTCCAAAAATTAAACAGCTAAACATTGACGATATTTGGTTCCCACAAGACGGCGCAACTTGCTCGATAGATTTATTGTAATATTCAAGCCACCATTGACGCCATACGGCCAGATTTATTAGAAAAAGTAGTAAAAAATTTGACTGATCAAATGAACCGTAGCCGCGGCTGGCATATGCCGGTCCTCAATTAAAAAACTAAATGCCATGAAAAATGCAATCTACCAAATTATAATAAAAACAAACATCATTTCAACAATATTTCTGTTTTGTATTATCATTTTTAGTTCTCAAGCTCTTAAAAACACACCCGATACTTATTATATGGAAGTTTTTATAAAGTCAAAAATTATGTGCCTCATTTCTAAAGCGAAGCATGTACTTGTACATAATTTGTACCCGTGTGTGTGAATTTAATTCTAAATGAGTTTTGGCATTCTTCATAAATTTTTTACCTACGCTGTGAGTAAATATTCTACTTATGCTGTAAAATGAGAGAGGAAAATAAATATTGATTGAAACACTCATCGTCAATATTGCCTGAACTCTACCGACTTATAAATTATTCATTGATATTTGCGCACGTTTCCTTAACCTATTTAAGTGGCATCGTTTCTTTTTCGTCTTCTTAACTTAATATAGAAAACTTTGAGCGTTAAGTAATAGAGGATTACTGAGCAATCAAAAAAGTTCAATAACAAATTAGAGTAAAATTGAAAATCGTTTCCTGTGAATTTTTGGAAAGTTTATCAAAAGAAGTACAAGGTGAAGTCCAAAATAAACACCACTGAGCTAAAATAGAAAGGGCAGACGATTTGTTCTGATGAGAACGACTTTATTTATTCAAATTGTCTGGTCTCGATACACTGTTTTGCGCGATCTAAAAGCTTTTCGAAAGAGTGTGTCAAATCATTGACCATAATCCGGAATGTCCTTCAGGATGTCGGTACAAACCTCTCGGAAGGCCTCTACGGACGCAAAACGTTTTCCTTTAATGCCCAAATGCAATTCTCCAAATAGGTAGAAGTTACAGGGAGCCATATCAGGCGAATACGGTTAGTGATTGATAGTTAAAATGCGATTTCTATTTAAAAACTCAGTCAGAAGAGTGGATCGATGAGATGGTGCATTATCATGCAATAAGCGCCAGCTTCCTCCTTCGCGGTATTCAGGGCGAACTCGACGATTGCATTGACTGTTTGGCCGGTTGGCATGAACTCCTTGTGGACAATTTTCTTGGAATCGTAAAAACAAATAAGCATCGATTTGATCTATGACCTTCCCAAACGCAATTTTTCGGGTGGTGGCTCGTCTGGGACCTTCCACTCGGCACTTTGACGCTTAATTTCAGATTCTTGGTGGAAACACCACGTTTCATCACCAGTTACAATGTTGTAAAGGAAGTTCTCATCTTTTCTCGCCTCTTTAATGAGGTCTCTCGAATGCTGAATTCTGAGCAATTTTCGGTCCTCAGTTAACTTGTGCGGAATGAAATGTGCACAGATCTTTCGTAAGCCCAAATGATAAGTTAAAATGCGATAAGTCGATGTTTCGGAGATATTTAACTCCGATTCCATCAATTTCAATGAAGATTTCGGTGTTTTTTTGATAAATTTATATAAATAAGCAAAAAGCACAATTCGAAATTTTTTTCAATTGAGGTGAATGGATCGACGCGGTGGAACACGATCTCAAGGATTTGGGAATACGTAACTACGAAGCAAAAGCTCAAGATCGATTGTTTGGGAGGAGCATTGTGAGCGAAGCTTTGAAGAAGAATTTACGAAAATGTCAACACATCCACATTTTGTAATCGAAATACGAACTAATTTATCTTTCCTGGAACAATGCTCACATAAACGCCAGTGTTCTAATTAAAATTTTAATTTCCTGCAGTAGTAAACATACACTTTTTCGCGATACAACTGCACTACCAAAATAAAAAAAGTATACATATGTATTCGGCTAGTTAGCTTAGTGAAGAAGGTAATAAAATCCAACGGAATGAAACGCAATGTGAATACTTAAATAGGTAAACTTGAATGGCTGCTGTGACTTCAGTTCAGCTACTAAGAAAATACTTCGTTATTTCGATGGTGAATGAAAAAAAATTATTATACGGAAGGCAATAATTGCTCCCCCGTAAATGCGTGCCACTTCGATGCAAAGAAATACGGAAATTAGAACAAACAGGTGAAACGAAAAGCCAACGCCGACCATCCTCTCCGCCATACTTCGTCGACTCCAATAAGCAATCCTCTCTTTTGCATGATTTTTCGAAAACCGTTTCGTTGGCACACACATTTTTCTTTTAATTTTTAAACAAAGATAAAACCCATTATTTTTATCAGTTTCCTAGTTGTGCTGGCATTGTTTGCGCATTTTAGTGTTCGAAGAGATGCTGCGGTACGACTCTTATCGCTACAGAGTTTTGTGCCAAAAAAAGAAAAATTGTAAAATATTGAAAAAGTTCTTGCTACTCGAAGTTAGTAGCCTTTTATTGTGTGTGTAAAATTATTCCTAGTTGAAATGCAAATGTTTTTTGAGGACATTTTTCTTACATTCATTGGCCGTAGTTAATTTGTTTCGCCGAAAGTTATATAAAGACAGTTGCGATAGTTAGTTGGCAATAGGCGCAATTGAATTTTCTTACTAATATTTTTAAGAAAATATAAATGAATAAGTTTAAATAAAATAAGAAATAACAAATGTGCAATTTTAATCAAATACAAGGTGGCGCCAAACGAATCACTCTATCGGAAAGTAAAGGTAAAGCAAAAAATGCATCACTCAAAATTATTTATTTGTTTTTACTGGTAAAAAAGTTATTGAAAAACAAAGTTGAGTAATTAATTATGCGCCACGTTGTACATACATGACTATAAAATAATTAATTGAACCTTTCCAATTCTCATTTCCTTATTAACCCCGTTAAAATGGCTTCAATGAAGACGGATGGTAGTTTTTCAAGCTGCAATTCTCGGTCAAGTTGTCGGTCATTTTCTCACATTTGCTACCCCACGTGAATACATTTTACTTTATTTTACCTAATTTAATGTTTTTTATTTAATTACTTTTTATTATATTTTATCATTTATTATTAACTTTTTTATTCACTTCATTTTATTAAATTCTTATTTATGTATTTACTTTACTTTACTTTATTCTCTAATTTTTATTTTTTATTAACATTGTTTTCTTAAATTTCTTTATTACTTTGATGTTTTGCATTAATATTTTCTATTATTTCTTATTGAATATACTTTTGTTTTATTATTGTATTTTTTTAGTATTTTTGTGTTTTTGTTTTTTGCTTATTTTATCTACTTTTTTATTTATTTTCTCTTTTATATTTATTGCATTTTATTTATTGTATTCTACTTTACTATATTCTACAATTTTTTATTAAAATTTTTTGTCTGATTTTTGATTCTTTAATTTTATTTGAATATATATTTCCTTTATATATATATATATTTCCTTTATTGAATATATATTTCCTTTTTTTTATTTTTTTATTATTTTTTTGTTGTAGCATTTTATTTTGGATGTTATAATAATATTTAATTTAATCATCTTATTCATTTCATTAATTTCATTTTATTTTACTGGACTTTATTCTTTACTTTTTTTATTAATATTTGTTTCTAATTCTCTAAAACGAATTCTGAACGAATTCTTTTCTATAACTCACTTAAATTAATTTTTTCATTTACATTTGTTCTGACTAAATAAATTTCTTAAGAGAAAAAATAGATATTATTATAAATAAATAATAAATATTATCATAAATAAATAAAAATAAAGAAAAAACATAGCCATTTAGCTGATTTTTTCAAGTAAATGCCAAAAATGATGATATTTTGAAATTGGGGGACATCAGAATTCGTTTTAGAGGTATGGTTCCTTCGGCAAAGTTTCTTATTTTGATTCCTAGAATACGATTTTCACAGAGCAATGAGCGATTTTTAAATCGACCCGCCCTAATATATATATGTATATTTGTTTTAATATCTTATTTTATTTTATCTACATTTTTAAAATCATCTTTATTATATTGTAAAGGGTGTTTTTTTTAGATGTTAGGTTTTCAAGTTGGCACTACTTTTTTCGTAGATGGTCTTTTTGACAGCTGTCACTTGATTTATGCTCAGTTTGGTTTGCCATTTCATAATGAATAGACTTACACCTGAACAACGTTTGCAAATCGTGCAAATTTATTGAGAAAATAATGGTTCGGTTCGCGCGACGCATCGAAGAAAATTTTGTTCAGCGATGAAGCTCACTTTTGGTTGAATGGGTATGTCAATAAGCAAAATTGTCGCATTTGGAGTGAACATAATCCACAAGCCATTGCTGAGACGCCGTTACATCCTCAAAAAGTCACTGTTTGGTGTGCTCTATGGGCAGCGAGAATCATTGGTCCATATTTCTTTAAAAATGAAGCCGCCCATAATGTTACAGTCAATGGAGAGCGCTATAGAGCCATGATTAATGACTTTTTCGTGCCTGAATTGGACGATGTTGATGTGGACGACCTTTGGTTCCAACAAGACGGCGCTACATGCCATACAGCCAACGCAACAATCGATTTATTGAAGGAAACTTTTGGTGAGCGCATTATCTCGCGCCGTGGACCTGTGGCGTGGCCTCCAAGATCGTGCGATATAACACCGCTGGACTATTTCCTGTGGGGCTATGTGAAGTCGCTTGTCTACGCAGATAAGCCCGAGACGATTGACGTCTTGGAAGAGAATATTCGGCGCGTTATTGCTGACATACGGCCCCAATTGCTGCAAAAAGTGGTCGAAAATTAGGCCTCTCGGCTGGAATTTATTCGAGCCAGCCGCGGCGGCCACTTGCCCGAAATCATTTTTAAAACATAATGGCAAACCCTTATCTTTATAATAAAGCTAAATTCTTGGCCATAACATTAAATTATATACGTTTTATTTCATCTTGAAAACCTAACCTCTAAAAAAACACCCTTTATTACATCATTTTATTTATTAATTGTTTATACTTATTTTATTTTATTTTATAAATGCCTTTTTTCATATCTAATTTCATTTTCATATTCATTCTTTTGAATATTTTATATTATAATATTTCGTTTTATTTTACTTCATTTTGTTATTCTCTATTTTTTCATTATTTTTGAATTTTTTATTGAATATAGTTTTATTTTATTTTTTTGCATTATTATTATAATTTTTTGTTTTTGTACTGTGTTTTATTTTTTCCTCAATTTTTTTATTTAATTTTTTATATTTATTTCCTTTAATTTTTTATACTTATTTCACTTTATTATTGCATTTTTCATATCTAATTTAATTCTCATATTCATTTTTTAATTTAATTTTATGTTATAATATTTAGTTTTATTGGCGGCCGCCGTAGCCGAATGGGTTGGTGCGCGATTACCATTCGGAATTCACAGAGAGGTCGTTGGTTCGAATCTCGGTGAAAGCAAAATTAATAAAAAACATTTTTCTAATAGCGGTCGCCCCTCGGCAGGCAATGGCAAACCTCCGAGTATATTTCTGCCATGAAAAAGCTCCTCATAAAAATATCTGCCGTTCGGAGTCGGCTTGAAACTGTAGGTCCCTCCATTTGTGGAACAACATCAAGACGCACACCACAAATAGGAGGAGGAGCTCGGCCAAACACCTAACAGAAGTGTACGCGCCAATTATTATTTTTTTATTTATTTAGTTTTATTTTACTTTACTTTATTCTCAATTTTTTTCTTTCATTTCGTTTTTCTAATTTTTGTATTTATATTTTCTATAATTTTTTACTGAATATATTATTATTTTTCTACTATTTATATCGTTATATTTCGTTTTATTTTATCTAATTTTTATTTATTTATTATTATTATTATTGCACTTTTAATAATATATTTAGTTTAATTCTCCTATTGCTGCTTTTAATTTTATTTTATATTAAAATATTTAATTTTATGTTACCTTCCTTTATTCTCAATTTTTTCTTTCATTTTTTATTATTATCTACTATTTTTTTATTGAATATATTTTTAGTTTATAAATTAATTTTTTTTTTTTTTGTTTTTTTTTTCATCTTTTTCATTTTCTCTATGAAATTTTGATTAAAAATTTATTTTATTTTATTTTCTTTATATCACTTTATTTTTTACTGTAATTTTTATTAATTTTATTATATTTTTTACTATATATTTTTTATTATATCTCGCTTTTCTTTCTTATATTTTATTTTATATCATTGCTTCTTAAATCTATTAAATTGTCTGAAATTTGTAAATTGTGAAATTTGTAATTTCCATTCAGTTACTCGATTTTCGCGTGATTTCTATTTTCAAATATTGTGAGCAAATACCGCATTTAATTACATTCACACATCCAACTAATTATCTTCTTCCTTCTGTATTTTCTCTTTCCTTTGCAGAGTGTAATTTGTGCCGACTTAGCCATAAGCATACCCAATAATCAAGGGCTGGACAATGTTTATTATCGCATCGACTACAGTCCGCCACATGGCGAACCAGCGCCAAACACCACAATACCGTCGCGTGAGATTGGCGAGGAGATTCAATTCTCCCACGCGCTACCTGGCACTAAGTACAATTTCTGGTTGTACTACACAAATTTCACGCATCCCGATATTCTGTCGTGGACAGTGACAATTACCACAGGTAAGTGGATATGTCGTGCATTCGCTATCTGGCATTCGTGCGCTACAACGTCAAAGCAAAAAATTATCAAAAATCAACGAGAATTTTTAGTCAATTAAAACTTGCACTTTTAGATACTAGAATTTAATGAGCAAAAAAACTGTTGTGCACCTAAATTTTTACCTCAAACTCTGATTGAAAGGTTTGACATGTTGATGCAAATTTGTCGAATTTTTATGAATATTGAATGAATATTAGTGTTTAAATATCATATAAATCAAGTGTATAAATCAAGCACAGTATTACAGTTGCAGCGAAATACCATTAGATGGAATAATTTTTTTTGCATATTTATTTTCGAAAATAGTACAATCTTCACTTTAATTACCAGAAAACCTTGTCTTACTATATCAAATACGGTTGCTTTAATAACCATTTTCTTCCATACAAATCACGTCTCCGCGATTTTTGTAATTCCGAATTTTTGTCCGCCTAAAAACCACTATCAGTCACTCATAAAGTTTGACATTTTTACGAGTTAGGAAATATCAATTTGCTGTCAAGGTGATAGGTGTCAAAGACATGTCAAAGCACTTATCGACAATCTAAATGAGCACTTAACAAGCCCTTAAGTCGACTCAGCGAAATGCATTAGTATTTATCTGCTGAGATGTTGTGAAGGTGTAGCCATTTGGCACTTCGTTATTTTCATATTTTCTTGGTATGCTGAGTTGACTTAAGATACCCACACACAAGTGTAATTACGGAATTTGTCTTGTAACAACACTTTTGTAATTTACAAAGTGCTCAAAGTGGAATAAAAAAGTTAAGTTTCCTTAAGCCAAACATTTTTCGCTTCATGCTTGGCGGCTTATGTAATTTTTGTTTTGGTTTTGTTGTGCACAAATTCAAATAGCCCTCAAATGATTGCGTAATAATTACAAAAATGTTGCAGTAGGTGTAAATGTATGAGTACATTATAAGCGTATTATTAAATGCCTGAAGTAAAAATCTGCAGCTCTTAGTGTGAATTAATTGATTTCCTGGAGTGAAAAAAGCAACAGATGGCTTGGCCTAATATGATTTCACGCTAACAATGGAGAAAAAATGTTTGATTTCAGCAGCTTAGTGGCAGCGTATTCATCTGCATGTGCCGACACCTTCGAATGTGTCTGAACTTGCTGGTATGCATAAATGGAATTTTACAAAAATGTACATATCTGGTAGTAATTTTAGAAGTTTGTTGGCGAACTCAACTTTTTTTAAGAACACTATAAATTTAAGTGCTATATTTGCGCCTCACTCTAATAAATTTCCAATTTTTTGGTTGCTCTAATAAAGTGCTAATTGAGTGCAATGACCGTAACTAAGATTTGCGAACACAAAACTTTCTCTTCTACGCTTCCGCCAAAAGTTCGCAAAATTATTATTTTTATTTTTTGCTAGCAGCGACTTTGAAATTTGCAATGCACGCACTTTAGGCAGCTTTTATATAAAAACTTTTGTAATGTATTTTGGTTTGTCAGCGTTTCTACATACTCGATGTCTATACGCACATATAGATATGAGAATGTATTCATGCAGTATGCCAATATTTAGCTACATCGTATGAATTTTACTCCCAAAAAGTTCGAGGCTAAGGTGCTTATTTTAGAGTTTTATTTTTTTCTTATTATGATAAATCGGGCAAAGTACTACAAAGTACTTCAAGTGCTAATTTTCACACTGCTTCCATTTCAAATGAGTAATGAAAGATTTATTTTGAAAAAATGGCACATTATATATGTTACTAGGTTGCTCAACAAGTTTCGCGGTTCGATAAGAAAAACAAAATCTTATGGTTTGAAATACACTTTATTATTTAGTATAGTCTCCTTGGTGGCCGCCGTAGCCGAATGGGTTGGTGATTAACTACCATTCGGAATTCAGAGAGAACGTCGGTTCGAATCTCGGTGAGACACCAAAATTAAGAAAAACCTTTTTTTCTAGTAGTGGTCGCCCCTCAGCAGGCAATGGCAAACCTCCGAGTGTATTTCTGCCATGAAAAAGCTCCTCATAAAAACAAAAACTGCCGTTTGGAGTCGGTTTGAGTCGGCGGAGTCTTGTCAGTGACGCACACCACAAATAGGAGGAGGGGCTCGGCCAAAGACCCAGAAAGGCTGTACATGTCAATTTTTTGTATATGTATATAGTTTCCTTGAACATCAATGCACTTGTTTTAACGAGATTCTAGTTTATGAATTCCATCCTTTCAGTGAGGACCTGCAAGAGCTGCAATACGCTTGCACAGCTGTTATGACCTCATCATTTAATAAACATCACGTGGAACATAAGCATTATTTTAGGTCTGGAAACAGATAAAATCTGGTGACTACGAAGGATGCTCCAACAATTCGAACTTTAATTAATGGATTTTAGCCATTGTCAAAATGCTCTTGTGACACGATTCATTGTCCTGGGGAAAAAGATCCTTTCCTTTTGCAAGCTGGGTCTTTTTTCACGAATTTTTTCCTTCAGCTGGTCGAAAAGGTTACAATAATATTCGAAAATTATTGTGTTACCAGTCTGCAAGTAATCCACAACGAAAATTCCTTTCGCATCCAAAAACATTGAGCGATTTGTGGACCCGAACTTCGTTTCAACAACCTCTCGTTTGGATTTAAGATCATGTTGACAGACCCAAGACTCATCTATAGTGATGAATCAACACACAAAATCCGTCTTATCCTTTCGGAAACGCTGTAAATGTTGCTGAGAAAGTCACATTCGAATGTGTTTTTGCTTCATTGTTAGCGAATGCGGCACCCATTGTGAACACAGCTTTCTGAAACATAATACTTCAATCAAAATATTGTTTACACTGCCCAATGAGATGCCTAGACATCCACTCTCTATCTAACCCTCCTTCAGTCACTCGACGATTTTCCAATACAATATTCTGTATTTTTTCTACGATTTCTGGAGTTGTTGCTGTTTTTGAACGTCTCTGAGGTGGATCGTCTTCAACGTGGCCGTAGGGTAAATTCGGCAACCCATCTTTCTACTGTACCAAGTGATGGGAGAAAGTCCTTATACACTTTCAACATTCGTTCATAAATTTCCTTTGCTTTTAAACCTTCCAAACGTTCCAGTGCGCGATACTTAATTTTATCCATTGTAGAAAATACTGTGACACGGCGATACTAAATGACTGGTAAACAGAAAATAAATTGACAGATTGAAATGAAACTTCTCGTACGCTCATATGAAGAGTGTATCAACATAACAAAAATGGGGCTATTTGCAGCCCTCTTTTTTCGAACCGCAAAACTGATTGAACAGTATAATTTTTTTTTTATGTGTAATCAAAAATAAATGTAAAAAAAATCAAAACAAAAAAATATGTTAACATTTACCGTCGTTATTGTATGTTTGGTGGAATTGAAAGTGAAACATTCGCCAATGGTTGGCACTAATACATCCGCCATATAGTCCAGATCTGTCCCAAGGGATTATTCCCTTTTCAAGCATTTACAAAATTTTCTGGTTGTTACAAAATTGGCTTCAAGAGAGGCTTGTGAAAATTAGGTTTTAAAATATTTTATCAAAACTTCTTCAATAGTGGAATTATGAAATTGTCTTCAAAGTAGTCAAAAGTTATCGAAAAAAATGGTGCATATGCGATTTGAGTCTAATTATATAACTCCAACTATGTATTGTATATTTTATTTTAGAAATAAAGCGAAGAATGCTCAGAAATCTTTATTTGACCAATATTTAAAAAAAAAAATTGACGCTTACACTTCTGTTAGGTGTTTTGCCGACTCCGACTCTTCCTTTTTGTGTCGTGCGTCTTGTGTTGTTCCACAAATGGAGGGACCTACAATTTTAAGCAAATGGTTTTTTGTGAGGAGCTTTTCCATGGCAGAAGGAGGTGTGCCCTTGGCTACCGAGGGGCGACCACTATTAGAAAAAACTTTTCCATACGCACTCCCGAATGGTAGTCACGCACCAACCCATACGGCTACGGCGGCCGCCTTTACCACCAACAATTTTCGGAGACTGCTGCTGCAAAGACAGTTCTTGGCCTTATAATATAGTTCCGGTAAAGCATCTTATCGCCAAGAATCGCTTTGACAGCGAAACGATCTAAAACCATTTCTGCGCTGTTGAATGAATGAATGAAAATGAGATTTGCACTTCGACCTCATGGTCTTTTATGCCCTCTACTCATCACAGTACCTCATCCAAACCCATTTCCTTTAATAAATTTAAAATAAAGCTGAGTTGGGCCTAGCGTATTTTTTTCATCCGGCCGCATCCGACCGAGATATCTCATACTTCTTCGCACTATAACATCACATTCAATAAGAAGGTGCGCTGGAGTCTCCGGAGACTGGTTGCAGAAACAATAGGAGTCAGTGGACCATACCCAAAACCCTGTGCAAATGGCTACGCAATCTGCAGTGAACTACGGGAATGCCCGCAATCATTCCCAGTTTGTCCTTAGGGCGAGTTATGAGTTTCCTGAACCTCCTTCGATTATACCATCACAGTAAGGACTCCGTCTGGCGTAGCCCCTTAATTTGGTGTTAGCTCAAGTCCTTTAGCCTTCGCTCTTCAATAAAGACGGATGCCATCTACTTCCGCGTGGAAGAAGCTGAGCTGTTAGTTCATTAACACTTTTTGTACCCAATTGGTCATAAAATATTCTATTTCGCTCTTCTAACTTGGACTCTGCTGTACCAACCCTTGCAAATACTTTGTTTCTACAAATTAGTATTCGTCAACAAATGTTGAAGTAATCTTACGAAAAACTTATCTGCTAACATAACACCTGAGGGCACTGTCAAACGACTCGTAATAAACGACATTCGCCCAACCCTCGACAGCAGACCACTTAGCACTGTGAAACTTTACTAGGTGCGTTCATGAAGCATTCATTCGTGCATACTGCACACATACATACATACCTACATAGGCTTACATAAACTCCAAATTCAACTTCAACTTTGTCGATAAACTTCAATGTTTTATAGAAGTACAACAAATGCAAACATTCCCCACTGACCGTCTGGCATTTCAACATTGTTTGTATGCCAACTGCATCGAATAAATTACCCATGGGCATAATTTATTTGTACATATCCACACACACATGTATATGTAGGAAAATATTCCGCCCTTTAATGGAATTATTTTATTTGTCCTACCTTTTTTCTTTCGATAGGTTTTCGAGTCTCACTGCAGTGGTATAATTGAAGTCCTAGTTATTCAACTACGAAATTGGAGCAAACTGATACAAACATTTTCACTATCATTACTTTTCTACAATTGCTCACCCTAAGCCAAGGGGTGCATAATAGGATGGTCAGAAACACAAATAACTTGGATGCCGGCAAATCATTCGCTTACAGCGCTGACATAACTACGCTGCAATTCTTTCAATAGCCATAAAGTTTGCATAAAACTACATGAAGTAAGGCATATCTAAGTACGGAGTGATTCATCTAGGTTTTTAAATTCAATTCTTTATTTTTTTTTTTTACTGTGCCAAAAAACATGGAGCACAATTTCACGTAAATGATTTCCACGACTGGCTTTACAGTAACTCACTCTGTCAACCCAACTTTTAGTGCCTTTTCGCGAGTTTCGGTACTTCCTGTGGCAACCGTGATTTTATGTTTGAACTATTGAATCCTCGCTGGTTGTTGTTTGGCGTGACATTTATCCTTATCGGCCACAAATAAATATATACAGGTATCCCTCGTATAACGCGATAGTTACGTTCCAGAAGAGTTGCGCGTTATGTAATTCCGCGTTATCTAAAACATAGTTTTCATATAAATTTGGGGGTTATGTTCCAATAGGGTTTTTTTAAATAAAATACATACAAAATAACAGATGCACATATATTTCAACACAATACTAAAGTTCAGACTTTCTTATACAATTAAAAACACAAGGTATGAATAATAATACATATGTACATACATATTTCAAAATTCAAAAAACAAAATTTAAATAATTATGTGCACATTAAAAAATTTAAAAACAAACTAAAACAAATTAAAGGTTTATTAAAAACTTTATTGTTATTCTCCAAACTTCTTATGGTAATTAATCTGTTTCACTGTCTTCAAAGATCTTTGCACGTGGGCGTTTGGGGGGAGCAATAGCTTCATCAGAAGATATTTCTTCAACATAGTTTTCGCTATTGGATAAGAAACTAGTTGTGGGACCTTGTGGTTCTTCTACTGGTTTTATAATTGCAAAATCTTTTATCAGTTTTTGGTGGGTGGTTTTTTTAAGCTCCTTTTCTGGTATACTCACACATGTTGTGAAGGCAAAAAAGGGTAATTCCCGGTTTACATTAAAAATACATTACATGTTATATATATGTGGTACGCAAATTAGTGTTACCAGATTTTATAATTATATATTTTCCCCTTCGCGTTATATAAGCCTAAATTTCGCGTTGTACTGAAACCTAATTTTTCCAAATCGCGTTATATCGAAACCGCGTTGTATAAGACCGCGTTATACAAGGGATACCTGTATATATATATCTATACTTGCCGCTAACACCCTTTTTGTGTGTTTGGCCAAGCACCGCCTCCGCTATTAGAAACAACTTTTTCTTCATTTTGGCATTTCACGGAGATTCGAACCTACGTACTCCGAACCACCAACTATTCGCCGATACTAGTCTAATAAAATCGAATCTCAGCAAGCGACCAATTGACATCTTCATTTCGGGTGGTTACTCAAACTTTCATATTCGATTTCAATATTTCCCAAGTTTATTCCAGCAAAAAGAGATCCACTTTGTGAGTTTCTAAATATCTAACACATCACGAATGTTATTATAGCCGTAAAAATCCAAAAAATCGGTAGTTCAATTTATAATGGCTGCATAGATAACGCCGTTCATTGGAAAATCAAAAAAAAACCCTCTTACATTTTTCCCCTTTGGCGAATTAAACCTGTCTGTTTCAAGGCGATATCGTACGCTAATTTCATAGTTTAATTGTCAAGCTGGCTTCAGACCGCACTGGTCATGTGTTGCCCACGTAAACAGTCTTCGGGTAATAGTACAACAAAGCGTGGAATATCGGTCACTATTTTATCTAATATTTATTGACTTTGCTAAGGCATTAGATACTCTTCGACACGACTCTATTTGGCCCGCGCTCCGATATAAAGGCATTCCCAAAAAGATAATTAGCCCCTAATTAAACTTATACACAGACGCACGCTGCCGAATTCTGCATGAAGGACAATTAAGCGATCCAATAAGCGTAAAATCTGGACTTAAACAAAGCTGCCGCTCTCCAACTCTCTTTAACATTGTCCTAGACGTCATCTAAGGATCTAGCTAATCAAGGAGTCATCACATGAGGTCACCGTGGATCCTTAAACGACCCCAGTTACTCCGACGATATTTGCATCCTTGCGCACAACTACAGCGCAGGGCACGAAACCTCTAATCAATATCGGCACTGGCATCCAAAGTAGGACTCAACATCAATGTCTCTAAAACCAAGGTCATGCGCATAAATATAAACAGCATTCGTTCATTTCTACTAAACTCAACACCTATAGAGGGAGTTCAAAGTGTCTGTTATCTAGAATGCATTATTTCGACCTAGACATCGAAAAGAGAATAAATAAGTCGCAACAAGCATTCAGGCAATTCAAAAACTTCTGAAGGTCGTCATTCCACGGCTAGTTAGGTTAGGCTAAACAGCTTAGCGCACACTTCGACAAATATTCAAAAATTCTTCCATCACCAGATTTGTGATATTCAGACCCGCTATATCCGCAGGCGCAGCGAAAAAAATGAGAGCCCAGATGTCTAAATCTTTGCCAGATAAGAGCAGGGCAGCTGAGAAGAAGATGGTGAGATGATTCCACCTCGACTGCTTCTGCAGAACGGACTTGAGGCAATCCCAAGTCTCACCGCATGAACATGAAATTCAAGAGCTGGGGCGTTGTTAGCCTCAGGAGTTCCCTCGAGAGTCCCCGATCTACCCGTGGCCAGAAGGATCTCGCGCCCTTGCACGTTTGCGCACTAGCCCAGCTCTCGCTGAGTTGACTCGAGGCCCATCTTTCCACAGCTAGCCAGTCCAGCAGTTTCCCTCTATGCCGCTGTGACCGGGAACCCAAATGAGCCTGATGTCGAAGTATTCGGATGCAATGGAGAGAGAAGCCAGACATTTCCCGACCAATCTCGAACGCACAAACAACGGTCAGAATTTTTTTAATAAACTAAAAATCGCTTTTGGGTCATATCCATATGCAATAAATCTATATTTTCCCCCATTAGATAGCATTATTGATTTCAAAAATGATGGCAGGAAATCGTAGTTATTTCATTCGATTTCCTTTCATTGTCAAAAACTCTTAAAATGCCCTTAAAACTTTTCAATTAATGAATGACATTTGAGTAAACTTTCATTACTTGAGGCTGGCTTTTGAACAATTTGCTAATTACAATCAAATATAGTCTATGCAAATATTTTTAGTTTATATGTTTGCCAATATGCCATAAACTGCATCTGTATGTGTATGTATGAATGGTTGTACATATGCTGTGAAATGCATTTCCAAAGATGTAGGGCACAAGGTTTTTGTATTCGCATGGCAGAGAAGAGCATTTCAGATGACAAACAGAAATAAAAAAACATTTGAAAATATTAACCAGGACATGTTTCTACTTAAATTGAAGACTTTAAAACTGATTTGATAACTAAAAAATAAATTTGTAAAATTGTAAATTTGCGTGACATATTTTCTAATTTTGTTTTTGTTGATTTTCGCGATAGAAATTTATAGCTTTAGCCCAGAAAAATTTAAATTGAACGTAAAACGTGTCATCAACCTTGAACAAACTAAAACCGATTACCCACCAATAACTGCAGTTAATGCAGTGATCCAGGGAAATATAAAGGACACGGAATGTATAAAGATCGGTATCAAATAGAGAAGAATCGAAAAGAAAAAAATAACTATGGATGAGAATAAGATTTGCGCTGTTATGAAGTTCCTCACTAAGTAAGGAAAAACACCGCTGAAGAAACCTCAGAACGCTATATAGCTCAGAGGATTTTTTTGGAAACGAGAAACAGTTTACTTGTTTATTTAACCTATAGATTAAAAAACATGTACAAAAACTGAAAAATTCAACAATTACACATAAAAAATAAATCATTTAATCCGGTCCAAAAAATCCGATGTTATTTTACATCGGAAGCACTGCACAACAATTTAAAATAGGCGTCGTCGAACTGGCAAAGATGGGTCTTAGCGTACAAAAATATGTAGTGCCAAAGTAGGATTAATAAATAATTATGAATATGTGCATCGGGCTTCTTATTCTCAATCACTCTTTGTATTCCTTCACCAAATCTATATATAAGGATCACGTCTTCTCTACTTTTGTTACGTAGACATCCATTTCGGATCTTAATAATGCACCAAGGATGTTAGATTTTACCAGGTTTGCTATTTAGCTATGGTGAAAAAGAAAACTGTGAGGAGAACTTTGGTTGCTTCGTCACTTGGAAGATTCGGCAGCCGAATTCTGTACGATCATTTCACATTTATTCACATACTCGTCCAATCAGTCGTTCTTCAGATGGTAACGAAGTGTCATTGGTTGATTTTTTCTCATATCTCACCAACACAATCTCAGCTTTTTTGTAAACACATCCCCTTCAGCTGTTAAAGAACCTCTGTTAAAACCTTTAAAATCATTTCACCATAAAAAAAATTAATGTATGTATGCTAATCGCCTAACCTGCCAGAAAGCAAAATAGATTAACGAAACCAACACAAGACTGTGTCTTGTCGACGCCCTATGCTCCCAAGTGGAGTGAAAAGAAAAAAACCATTCGCAATTGCATTGCTACGAATCTCCGTTCATTAAACACCAAAATTGTAGACAATTTTTTTTTATAGCGGTCGCCCTTCGGCAGCCAATGACAAATTTCCGAGTGTATTTCTACCATAAAAAAGCGCCAAATAAAAAGCTCCAAACCAATTGCCTAAGAAATATATAGGATTATGCATTTAAAGTGTTAGGCAAAAAAATTATCGTATTAAAAAAAATCAGTGTAATAATGAAACAAATCAGAATTCTGAAAATAGACCTTTATTTACGTGCCAATTATTATTATTTTTTTTAGTAAAATAAAAGAAACTGGCAACTGCATAGTAGAATGACCCAAAATAAAATGTTTATTGATGCTATCTCCTAAATTTGTTCTATGGCCAAAAAAATTAGATATATTTTTTATTTACTGATGCTTTCCATTTCAATTCAACCGGGCTATTCGGGTCTTCGAAGATTGCGATGTAACTCAAATATGTTGCCCTCTGGTCAAAATAATGAGACACGTATTTTTTTGTTAGCCCGAAAAAAAATTTTTTCAAGATTTATCAGCAATTTTGTTTTTCGGCTCAAAATGGATTTTTTTTAATTATATAAGAAATTTTTTTTTTTAATGCTCATAACTTAGTCAAAAATGAACCGAGTTTAATGATTTTGGATTCAAATTGATCGTCATTACTTGCACGAGCGACTTCATGTAGAAACAACAGCAAAAAAGTAGTTGAAATTTTTAGGTCATGCACCTTTTGGATCTTGTAAGGCTTGATTTGAGAACATTTTTTAGTATGTGGCGGATGCTCTGGCTAGATATTTTCAATTCTTTCGCCATTTGATTGGCACTTCGTCGGGGATTTCGCTCAAGTCGCTTCTTCACCTTTAAACCATTTCACGTGACATTGCAGTCTTTTGATAACCAACTCCATGACGTTTCGCAATGCTACCAGTATCATTGTAACGAGTAATGGTGCGATAAACAAAAACCTTATTTACTTCGGGGCGCTCGAGCTCACGAGCAATCGCTGATTGTGATTTTCCAGGCAAATATAATGCAATCACACTATTACGTTTGAAGCCCACTACAGATTTTCTTTTTTCGCGTTTACTCTCGGCAAAATGCTTCCGCGCGCTTGTAAAGAATACTCTGGACTATCATTAAGCCAACTAACAGACAGCTGATGCACCGCTGGGCGAGCGGTTACAGGTTACACTTCGAGTGCCGAATCCTGTATTGACTCGTAGAGGCTTAATTTAAATTTGCGTGTAATCAGCTTAAACTTCAGCAATTTCGTATCGATGTAATACGTTTGCTTTGTTTGCTACCATTATTCTGTCTTGTAAGGCCTCGTTACTGCTGTTGGCATATTTTAATAGAACTCCCATATATTGAATGTGCTGGACCCCTCAAAAGTGAATTTATCAAGTCGAATGCTGTCAGGATTTCGTCTCTCTTCTCTGCGCCAGATTTTCAGATATTTAGTTTTGCTTTCCTTTATTATAAGGCAAATAAGGTAATAATTGGCATTTTCTATCAATATGACTGTTACCGATTAATAATACAATCCCATATTAAAATTGTTTTTTGTACTAATTAGACGAAAACTGTATTCAAATATTTATGTACTAAACCTGAATTATCGCTTCATACTAAAAAATTCTTTTGTAATATTTACCAAAAAATGCAACTATGCCTGAACTGTAAGCGCCGTTGAATTGACCGAAGCGTGCTTTAAAGGTCCAGTTGCTTACGGAAATTCAGACGCGTACGAGGCGCGACAATATATAAAAACTTCACTTCTAAGTTAACGCAATTTAAACAACTTGTTAAACATTATTAATTTCATAAACTTTAAATTCATATACTTATAAAATATTTCATGAACAAGAAATAAAATACAGTGAACTTAAAGTGTTGTTTATTATAATTTCGGAAGCCTCGTATTTTGGCCATTGTTGCTTTTGCCTGCAACAATGACATTGAGCAATTGATCACTAGGCACTCCCGATAGAGGAGCAAAAGATATTTTAAAACAATTTTATTCAACATAATTCATTAGCTTCGATTAAAGCCGATTTTTTTTCTTTCGAAAAAGGAAGGATGCATTGCCGTTCTAAAGGGTGGTTAAGTTTCAAGGGCCGGTGTTGATTTTGAATAAAATACAATTTTTTTAGGAATATACCTATGTCATTTCTCTTTATTATGATAATATTGGTATGGCTCAATTATGTATGGAATAAAATATCGGTCAAATGGCCTTCGAGGCCTCGGCGGCACACCTCCATCCGATGGGCCAAATTTTCGATGACGCTGAGGCATAATTGAGGTTCTATGCCGTTAATGTGCCGAATTATCTCATCCTTTAGCTCTTGAATTGTTGCTCGCTTATCGACATACACCTTTTCTTTCAAAGAACCCCAAAGAAAGAAGTCCAACGGTGTCGTTGACGCTTAGGTGTGGTTCACATTCATCGGAGCTTGAAATTTAACCACCCTTTATTTAAAACTACTCTACTTTCTTTTATCGTGACATTCTAATATACAAAACGTGGTTGGTCTAGTGTCATCAACTTTAATAGTTCCAGTATTCAAAATAAAGTTACAAAAACAAAAAGTTGATAAAGTTTTTTAACAAAAAATACGTACGTTCTCTAAAAATAACTATGTAATACAAATTGACCACTTGATACTAGCGTACCTAAATATTGTCAAGCGTTTTTAACAACTTATTTTTTTAAATCTCCCATTAATTAAAATAATAATAAATTCTAAAATAACAATCTTCTCTCACTTTTTTTGCAGCGCCCGATCCTCCCTCGAATCTGTCCGTACAAGTGCGCAGCGGCAAAAATGCAATCATTTCATGGTCACCACCCACACAAGGCAACTACACATCCTTTCGCATCAAAGTGCTCGGCCTTTCGGGGGCCTCCAGCTCATATAATCGCACATTCGTAGTGAATAATACATTCCAACATAGCGTCAAAGAGTTGACGCCCGGCGCCACATATCAGGTGCAAGCCTACACCGTCTACGATGGCAAGGAATCGGTGGCGTATACCAGTCGAAATTTCACAACAAGTAAGTCTCGAAACAAAGGCGAACTCAGGCCTAATAAATGTTACTACTAAGCGGAATTAGGGAGTAATGGATGTTTAATTTAAGAAATTAGGAAGAAAAAAAAAAAAACAACGCTTTACGCAAAGGCTTTAGCAAAACATACAAACAAACAAAAAATCATACAATGCTTTGGTGTTAGTTTCAGATTTGTCACTAAAAAGGTTATTCCTTTCCTACTATTAATATGAAATTAGTAATTAAAACACATTTGTGACTGATACACGAGCAAACAAATCTACATATTAATTATTAAACTTTATCAAATCTTTGCTAATACTTGCCTATTCATTACGCCACTAAAAGGTAGAAGGACGCGGCATAAAGAATTGCTGGATATAAAAATTCTGCGAGGTAACCAAACTTCAAACATTTGCACTCATTTATTAATATACTGGATTGAATGGCCTAATAACTGTACTTTACGATACTAAATAATCAATTCTTGGTCGTTTGTTGTTGTGACACATTCATTTATTTATTATTACAACAATATCTGTATGTATAGCACTAATGTAAACGCAAAAACAATTGTATGTAGTTGCAATAATGTTCGAAATTCGAGTATATCTGTGTTCATAGAGTAATAAAATAATTTCGAATTACCGTAAAACAGTATTTTATTAATTTACAAGAATACCTGTTATATGTATAGATGTTCTGTGGGCTTTTTCCAAAACAACTTGAATCGGCTTAGCACTTTTTATCTGTGAAGCAATAAATTTCGGGGTCATTTACATATGTATATAGGCAGCTGATGTAAAGAAAATCTGAACTAAAATATTAAATTCTTCGATAAAAGAGCAAAAGTTGTTAAAGTCAAAGAAGTTGTTTTGCCAAAAGTTCACAGACACATAGGTGCATATGTATATATTTACAACTACTCGTAATCAGAAAAAACTTCTTTAAATGTTTCGCACTTTATAAAGGTAATTCGCACGACTATCCTTTCTGTGTAATTATTTGTAATTTATTCGCTTTACTCAAGAGTCTATTTAATTTTTTTAGCATGCATGCCTAGCAAATTACTATTACTCTTGAGCGATGCCATGTCAAGTGAACCAAGTATTTTGGGCATTGTCGTCAATTCTTGGCAAAATTCTTCCTCTTCTCATTTATTTGTAGGCTTGTGTATAATAAGAAGTAAACTTTAAATATTTTGAATATAATTTTATAATTTTAAGATTTATTAAATTTTTAAAATTTTTGATATAGCCAAGGTCAAGGCGCATTCATTAAAGTTGGTGGCACTACACCAACAATAATGTTTTGTACGTTTAATTGTCACTGCAAAGTAGAAAACAAAGAATGAATTCGCCTTGTTTCATTCTGCGCTGACGGCCAAATAGACACGGCGAAAGAAAAAAAAACAAATCAGCTGATTTACCAAAACCACCTTTAATAGATTCGCCTTGCAGCAGATTCGATTTTTTTTATATTTATTTGGTGTCTACATTGTGAAAATTAAATTACTCTAAACTGTAAAATCTTTGTTTAAGATTTTAACAATTTTGGGATCAAAATAAAAACAAAATGTATTGCGCTTTATTTTTGCTCTACTGCTACTACCTGTTTACCTAACCCGAATACTTTTAATATATTTACTCGAAAATATTAGGAGGAGGCAGGGATCTATTGCGCAGAGCTAGGCATCAGGCAGCCATTTAAGCTTCCTGACAACTGTAGTATCTTTCAAGCAGAAGTCTTTGCTGTAGGTAAGGCTGCGGAAATAGCACTCGCAAAGACATCAAACAAATCCAAACTAAATATATACGTTGACAGCCAAGCTGCGATAAAAGCGATAAACTCATATGAAATTTCATCTAAAAATGTTCTAAAAAGCAGGGAAGCCATAGAGACATTAGCCGCAGACAGACGGTTGCATATCTATTGGGTACCCGGACATAAGGAAACGAAATTGTAGATGAGATTATCAAAAGCGATATTTACAGACAATTCGAACAAGAAAACGACATACTAAAACCTTTAAATGCGGTATGACATCGCTGCGGATATGAAAACAGGAGGTTATGAGAGAGGAAGTGGAATAATCTATCCACTTGTAAAAACGCGAAAAACATGTGTAGAAAGGAAAGCAGAACTATCATACAGGTACGTATGCTGACAGGCCAGATAGCCAAATTTGACTGTGGCACACGCATAGCAGGTGGGAATTACAAACAATGATTGCTGCAGATTTTGCAATGAACTAGAAGAGAGGGAAATGCTAGAACATCTTCTATGTTCTTGCCCTGCATTAGCTAGAACCAGATTAAAATGCTTAGGAGCTTTACAATATGAGAAGTTGGAATACTTCTCGGGGATAGAGCTCCAAAGTATTACAAGATGTCTTCTACAAAGAAACGTAATAGGGCTATGATGATGGCTTTCAGCCAGCCAGGTCAACCTAACCTAACCTACTGCCTGTGTAATGTACCTTGGTTATAGAGTTTTTTAAACTAAAATTTTTTCGGTTCCTTTTTATTTTTTACATATAATACTTTTTCCATTTTTAGGATAAAATATACTTTCTAAAAAGAAATTTTGGGCAAAAAAAGAACTGTTTTTGTTTAAAAATTGTACGAATGTTTTTGATGTCATTTTTGAAAGGAAACATAAACAAATTAAAAAAAATGTGGATGGGTGCTTTAAACAAAAAAAAAAGGTTGAAAGCTAAAAAAACCGACAATATTTTACTTTGAAAAACACTACATCAAAATTTTCAACCTTGCATAAATCCCAAGATTATAATTTTTGAAAATTTTTCCAGTTTTCTTTTTTTTTTGTTGTTCTTGGTCTACTGCTACTACCTGTTCAATGAATACAGAGTTCCTTTTAACGTTTTTAAATATATTGTATTTATAAAGATAAAATATACTTCTAAGAAAAACATTGCGAAAAAATAAAAATTAAATGTTTACGTTAAAAATTGTTGTAAAAAAATTGTTATGTAATTTTTGAAAAAAAGAATAAATAAAATAAAATAAATCTGAAGTAGCACATTGTTCAAAAAAATTAAATATAAGAATATATAACATATATTTTGAAAAGAACCGAGAATATTGCACTTGGAAAAACTCTAAGCAAAATTTTCAAAATTATAAATTTTTTTCGCAAATATAATTTTTTTTTTTTTTCAAAATTATAAAATTTTTTTCGCATTTATAAATTTTTTGTTTTAAATTATTAAACTTTTTTACAATTATAAATTTTTTTTCAAAATTATAAAATTTTTTTCGTATTTATATATTTTTTTTTTATTTATATAAATTTTTCCGCATTATAAATTTTTTATTTTCAAAATTATAAAATTTGTTTCACAATTATAATTTTTTTTTTTTAATTTTTCGAATTTTTTTCAATTTTCTTATACTCAATCCTATAAATTTTTTTTTTTTTTTTTTTTTTGTCGTTTATTTGCAATCTATTTTTAAAATAATAAGCAAATTATCTAACTATTAACAATTTGACTTATATTATTGAGCTCCATTGAGGTCAATAATGATATATGTGTATACTACGATTAATGTACACTTATATTCAGACTTATGTGTTAGATTTTAATACATTTTAATATTAGATTTATCTATTAGGTTCTGAATGGAATGTCTAATACATGATGTCTTTTAAGTCTATTAATTTCATTAGTTTCATCAAGTAATGCAATTGCTAGCGGGTTATCGTGATAACTTAATCTCTGTAAATATTTTGTGGTAATTTTTTTAATTTCATCTTTTATAAAGGGAATTTTTAGATCAGTATGTATGGCTTTATTTGTGACGAACCAGGGTGCACTTGTGATAAGCCTTAAAGTTTTTGACTGATATCTTTGCAGAATTTCTATGTTAGAATTGCAAGCAGTTCCCCACAGTTGTACTGCGTAGGTCCATACTGGCTTTAGTATAGCCTTATATATTAATATTTTGTTATTTAGATTAAGTGTTGATTTTGGTCCTAGTAGCCAGTAAAGTTTGTTTGTTTTTATCTTTAACTGGGTTTTTTTTGCTTGAATATGGCATTTCCAGGTTAGCCGTTTGTCCAAATGTATGCCAAGGTATTTGACCGTATCATGTTTGGGAATTATATTACCATTTAGATAGAGTGAAGGGCATTCTTTCCGTCTCAATGAAAACAAAACATGCACAGATTTGTTTGTGTTAACTTTTAATTTCCATCGGTCCAGCCACGTCTGTATCTCGTTTAGTTCTATCTGAACTAGATTGGTTGCATCAATTGGGGACGGACTTGAAGCTAGTATAGCGGTGTCATCAGCGTATGTAGCCATTAGGACATTTTCGGTTTCGGGTATGTCAGATGTAAAAATCGTATAAAGTATAGGACCGAGTACGCTACCCTGTGGTACTCCAGCTTTTATGTATCTAATATCAGTTATTTCTTCATTTACCTTAACGTAAAATGATCTTTCGGTGAGGTAAGACTTTAGTGTTAGATAAAATGGTGCAGGAAGTATTTTTTTAATTTATATAACAAACCTTGATGCCATACTTTGTCGAATGCCTTTTGTACATCCAAAAATACGGCTGAACAATATTCCCTTCGTTCAAAGGAGTCGGTTATGAAATTAACAACACGGTGACATTGTTCAAGTGTACCATGGTATCGGCGAAAACCAAATTGATGTTCGGGTATGACCTTATTTTCTTTCAGTATTGGGAATACTCTGCGCAAAAATAGTCTTTCGAATATTTTGGAGAATATTGTCAATAAGCTGATTGGTCTGTAAGAGGATATTTGATTTTCAGGTTTTGCCGGTTTAAGGACCATAACTATTTCGGCGCACTTCCACTGTGTAGGAAAATAGTTTAATCTTAATATTGAGTTATATAACAGAGTTAAGAACATAACTCCTTTTTTCGACAAACACTTGGCTACTTTGTCGTCAATTTTATCATATCCAGGAGATTTGTTGTTACACAGGTTTTTAATTTCAGAGCGAATTTCATTCGGTGTAATATGTTTGATCGGTAGAGATAGTTGACATGGGGTATCGAGAAATGCTAACACATCATCATCGTTGTTGCTTTGGTTTATAAACGGAGAAAACATTGCCTCTAAATATCTAGCGTATGCATAAGCCTTACTCTTGTCTGTCCTACACCAAACGTTGCCACAATCTTTTATAGGCGCATTTCTCTTTTTGGGATGTTTGAGATATTTTGTAGCATTCCAAATCTTATGATCATCAACATTTCTATCGTTTAGGCTGTGTATATAGTCTGATACTGATTTATTTCTAAATTCGTTTAGTTTTTCTTTGACTTCAGTTGTTGCTTTATTTAGAGCAGTTTTGTCTCTTGGATTCCTAGTAGTTTGCCATTTTTTTCGAAGGCGTCTCTTATGCTTAATTAATGCTCTTATCTCTCCACATACATGTATACGGCTACGATATTTGATCTCATTACCTTTTTGGGGAGTAGAAAAAATGGCCGCTTCATGGATTTTATTTGTGAAATATTCGACTGCATTATCTAGCTCAATTGTTGTTTTAATTGAAATATTAAGTTCCAAATTTTGGGTTAGCCAATCTTGAAAAATTTTTATTTGACTCTTACTAGTTAATGTTTTGTATTTCTGTTGCCGTAGGCTAGTTAGAGTGTCGTAACTGATAATGACTGGAGAGTGATCTGAGCTGAGTTCTTCAGAACTGACAACTTCCAGTAATTGGGCTGGGATACCATTGTATACAGCAAAATCTAATAAATCCGGAATTTTCGATGGATCACTCGGCCAGTAGGTAGGCTCCCCCGTCGACAACGTTTTAAAATTATTTTTAACAATACATTTATAAAGCTCTCTTCCTTTTGGGTTAGGAGTACGTGAGCCCCACCATGTATGTTTGGCGTTGTAGTCGCCCCCTACCAGAAATCTTGTACCAAGAGTATTGAAAAAAGTGTCGTATTCAGGTGTCGTAATGCTATGCCTGGGAGGCGAATACAGTGCACATGCGTTCATTCAAACCGCAGCTGAGTCAAAGTCTCGTCTCTTTGTCTAATTATTTTTCCCTATCGTAAACCGGATAAAATGACCATGTGAATATTATAATAAAATTCTCAATTCTTCGGAGCAGTGATTAAATTGTATGATGCGTTAAGACTTGTTTGGGTTATTTTTAAAGATCAAAATTATGCACGGGAGCCAAACTCTTAAGACGAGTACTGGCTGAGCCAACCGTGAAATAGAAGTTTATTCCACAATTAATCGAAAAGTTGATTACTTTATTTTATTATAATAAAAAATATTAAAAAACAACGAAGGGCATTTTTGTAACATAAAAGGTAAATAGTCGTCATAGGAACTGGCACTGGCAGCTGAAGTTTATGCAATTAAATTCATCAATATAATTCTATATATGTGTTTCCTGTATTAACATCCATCTGTCATTCGGAATTTAATTTAATTCGGCAATAAATAAAAGCCGATTAATGAATTTGAATGACGTCCATGACGCCTAACCCAATTTTTCCGTATATTTTTGCAAGATTCGGCTGCGTTCAACTCATAAATCGTCTCCACGTCAAGTGAAAAATAATCTATTTTGTGGATTTCCACCCATAAACTAAATTTCTGGTACATAACGGATATTTTATTATCTGCCAAGGTCCAAGAAATCGGTTCAAATTCCAAATGCCCGATGAGCTAGCCCGCTTCTTAACGCTCTCAAATGTTTTATTTAAATAAATAAAGTCGATTTAACGTCAGAAGCTTTTTCATGGCAGAAATGCACACGGAGGTTTGTTATGGTCTGACGAAGATCGCCTGCCATTTGATAACATTTTTTCGCATATTTACATAACCGCAATAGGCTTCGAAGTTCGAACCCAAATCCACTTACCTGAGGTAGTCGCTATACAAGAATGTTAGATTACAGGGTTGGCCATCCGAAGCGAAATTGTGGTTACTTCGGACTTTCACGCCATACCGCAGAATTTTGCCTACTTATTTCACTTGCATTATTTTGTATGCTCATTTAATCAATCATTGTTCAGCCAGCAACGAAGTAACTTGAGCCGAGACTGTGTTGATTTTATTCGCAATCTCAGTTTGTTCGTAAACAAACCACTGTCATGGCCTCGGTTACGTCAGCGAATCAGCTGATTCCTTCAAATTCCACGAGGGCCGGTTAATAGTACTATGTTGGCCACACCTATTGAAATTTGTTTACCATAATTCATTAATATTTGGTAATAGTTTTAAGAATTTTGTTTGGTCAATGATAACTTATCATACAACATAAAATAATTTTTCATACTTACAAATATTTTTAGTTGAAAAGTAGCTGTTTATCAAAATAACGTAAGTAAAAGTGTAAAAAGTAGTTACAAATATTACTTCATAATATTTATTATATTATATATATTAGAATAATTTCTTCAGCACTAATTCAGCATGCCGCACAAAAAATTAGGAAATGTAAAGAGCTTGCAAATTGCTTCTGCATTCAAGCATCGTATAAATGTTATATATATTTTACGCTAACCTCATATATGCCTACATATACATATTTATAATTCAAAGCCATTACTTATAAACACATTCTTATCTCGTTCATGTTTTACTTCATCCAACACTCACACACTCGTTAACCGACTAATCCGAATAGAGCCCAATACACCCGGTAAATTCATTGTATGGTTCCGCAATGAGACCACATTGCTCGTGCTTTGGCAACCACCATATCCAGCTGGCATTTATACCCACTACAAAGTATCCATCGAACCGCCGGATGCATTAGAAAGTGTGTTGTATGTGGAGAAGGAAGGCGAACCGCCCGGTCCCGCACAAGCGGCCTTTAAAGGGCTCGTACCCGGCCGCGCTTACAACATATCCGTGCAAACCATGTCAGAAGATGAAATATCCCCACCGACTACCGCACAATATCGCACTGTCCCATTGCGACCGCTGAACGTCACATTCGATAAGGATTACATAACATCGAATTCATTTCGAGTATTGTGGGAAGCGCCAAAAGGCATATCAGAGTTCGACAAGTACCAAGTCTCATTAGCAGCATCGCGTAGGCAATCAACTGTGTCGCGAACCAATGATCCGATTGCCTACTTCGACTTTCGTGACATCACCGAACCGGGTAAAACATTTAATGTGATTGTGAAAACCGTTTCGGGGAAAGTGACATCGTGGCCTGCGGCTGGCGATGTAACGCTACGTCCATTGCCAGTGCACAATTTGCGCTCATTCAATGATGACAAAACGAATACGATGCGCATCACATGGGAACCGGATCCCTCGAGTACGCAGGATGAGTATCGCATAGCGTAAGGAGTTTTTACTCGATAAATAAATAAGTAATTTTATAATAATTTTAATGCCCTTTCTTAGCTACCACGAGTTGGAGACTTTCAATGGCGACACCAGCACTTTTACCACCGACCGAACAAGCACTATTTTGGAAAGTCTGCTACCAGGTCGCAACTATTCGCTTTCTGTGGAGGCAGTCTCAAAGAAAATGGAGTCGAATGAAACCACAATTTTCGTTGTAACACGTCCATCATCACCCATAATTGAGGATCTAAAGAGCATACGGACAGGTCTAAATATAAGCTGGAAGAGTGATGTGAACTCCAAACAGGAGAAATATGAAGTGCTTTATTCGCGCAACGGCACCTCCGAAGTGCGCACCATAGATACAAAGGAGTCACGTCTAGTCATAACCAACTTGCATGCCGGCGCTGGATATGAGGTGAAAGTTTTTGCCGTCAGTCATGGTTTGAGAAGTGAGCCGCATGCATATTTCCAAGCAGTGTGTAAGTAACGACTTAAATAGCGAAATTGAATACGAAAACTATAAAAAAACACCTTCCATATTTCAATTACGCAGTTCCCAATCCGCCACGCAATATGTCCATCGAGACAGTGCGCAGCAATTCGGTACTGGTGCATTGGGCACCTCCCGAAAATAGCGACTTCACAGAATACTCGATGCGTTATCGCACTGAGGCCAAAGAACAGTGGGTAAATTTGCCTAGCGTACGTTCCACAGAAGCAGACATTACCGAGATGATCAAGGGCGAGAAGTACACCATACAAGTGAACACAGTGAGCTTCGGCGTAGAGAGTCCCAATGCACAAGAAGTGGTTTATACTGTGCCACCTAATGAGGTATCGAATATCGTACCTTGGGTGGACGCACGCAACATCACTTTGGAATGGCCTAAGCCCGAAGGACGCGTAGAGTCGTATATAGTTAAATGGTGGCCCTCAGAGATTCCCAACAAGGCGCAAACTAAAACTGTACCCGAGAATAAGTCAGGTTAGTTGAGTAGCTTTTAAATTAGTGAATTTTGTATAATTTTTATTTTTGCTTATTCGTCACAAGATGAGTCTTCCTCCGTGCGAGTTTTGATAAGCGATATTATGCCTGGCATAAAGTACAATTTCGATATACAAACCACTTCCTATGGTATCTTCTCACGCTCCACACACTTTTCCGCGCGCACCATGCCGCTAATTCAGTCCGAAGTGGTTGTTGTTAATGATAGGCAAGAGGATGAGCGCGATACCATCACTCTATCCTACACGCCCACACCACAGTCATCTTCGAAATTCGATATCTACCGTTTCTCACTCGGTGATCCCGAGATAAAAGATAAGGAAAAGCTCGCTAACGACACAGATCGCAAAGTCACGTTCACTGGCTTGATACCCGGACGTCTTTATAACATCACTGTCTGGACAGTGAGTGGTGGTGTGTCTAGTCAGCCTATACAACGTCAAGATCGTCTCTTTCCTGAACCCATTACCCAGTTGCATGCCACCAACATCACTGATACTGAAATCTCGCTTAAGTGGGACATTCCAAAGGGTGAATATAACGATTTCGATGTGCAATACTTAACCGCCGACAACATTCTCGCACAAAATATCACCGTCCGCAATGAAATTACCATCACGGATCTTCGTCCACATCGCAATTACACATTCACAGTTGTCGTGCGTTCGGGCACTGAATCTTCAGTGTTGCGCAGCAGTTCACCACTCTCGGCAAGCTTTAGCACAAATGAAGCAGTGCCTGGTCGTGTTGAACGTTTCCATCCGATAGATGTCCAACCCAGTGAAATTGTTTTCGAATGGTTGCTGCCGTCGAGTGAAGCTAACGGTGTTATTCGTCAGTTCTCCATCACCTACATGAATGTGAACAATGTCACTGAAATGCGAACACATCAATTCGAATCAACTGAGACAACAGGCGCTATACGAAATTTGAAGCCGGGCGAAACATATATTTTTAAGATACAAGCGAAAACATCTGTTGGTTATGGACCGGAGCGCGAGTATAAGCAGACAATGCCAATTTTGGCGCCTCCACGTCCAGCGACACAGGTTGTGCCCACCGAGGTGTATCGCAGCTCACAGACAATACAGATACGCTTCCGTAAGAACTATTTCTCCGATCAAAATGGACCGGTAAGTTAAATTTGGGCACAAAATATACAAAATATGCACATTTGAATGTGTCTAAATGTAGGTTTAAATTAATAGAAATGCATACAAAAAGGAGAGGAGAAAATTGGACTGTGATTTGGTCAAATGAAAGTACAGGGAATTAAAAACGCGTGAATACAAATCATCAGCGTCTTTATTTCTGAGTTAATTTAGATGAAAATATTTTGTTTGCTCAAGTTAATTTGCGAAAAGTGTTCCGCATGTTGAGGTTTTACAATAAAAGGGGCCGATGCTTTGCGTAGATATACACGTTTTGAATAACCGTCTTGAAAATATATTTTTTTTATAAAGAGGGTCGTCTATCTAGCGCTTGGAATAGGAACTACCGACTTTTCTATTTTTACCGCCAAAATATAGGGTTTTCCAATAACAGGTGTTAGGTGTTAAACAGGAGAGATGATTAACGATTTTTTTATGGCCGGAATTGGATGGTATTGATCTGGGCAACGTTTATTTTCAAAAAGATGGCGCTATGTGCCACACAAGCAACGAAACCATTGATCTTTTACGGGAAAAGTTTCCGGGCCGTTTTATCTCTCGAAGAGGTGATCACAATTGGCCACCGAGGTCTTGTTATTTAACACCTTGTGACTTTTTTCTTTGGGGCCACCTGAAAGAGAAGGTCTACGCCAACAACCCAGGGTCGATTCAAGACCTGAAAGATGGAATTCGTGAGGCTATCGAGGACATACCTGTAGGGCAGCCACTTTGCAATTCGGTTATGGAAAATTTCATGAAAAGGATATTGTCCTGTAAGCGTGGTCGTGGTGGTCATTTGCCTGATGTTATTTTCCACTATTAACGGCATACCTTCCTCTTTATAATGAAATAAACATCCGATCATTTATATAAAAATAAAAATAAATAAAAATAGCATTTTCTTTGAATATCAAAATAACACCTCTTATTGGAGAACCCTTTAGCATCCGTGATTTATCGTAAATTTAGTAAACGGTTAGACATTTGCAAAATGGATCGGTTTTTGCTGCAACAAAGTTGAGAAATATTAAAAAACTTGCTATTGCTGCGAAAAAAGGTTAAGACCGGGACAAAAGTCTACCAGCAGGATGTATTAGAAAGCGTGAAAAAGCAGTTGAACACTACTCTCTTCAATGGAGAGCTTTGAATCTTCCTGCAAGATTCTGCTGCAGCTTATAAGGCAAAAATCCCCCAACAGTGGCTAAAAAAAATATTCCTGGGTTCATAGCCGCAGAAGATTGGCCGTCTGAAAGTCCAGATCTGAATCCATGGGAATACAGTTTGTGGTCAGAATTGGAGAACATGGCCTGTCGAAGACCTCACAGAAATTTTGAGAGTCTCAAACAATCTTTGGTTCCAGCAGTGAAGTTAATATTCGTGGGAACCGTGCGTGCTGAAATAGCTGGATGGCCTATTCGTTTAAAGGCTCGAGTAAAAGCAAATGGGGACAATTTCGAATGAAAATCTAAAACTTATTATTTTTTTATTTACATGATTAAATAAAAAAAACTTCATTAAAAAAAGTATTAAAATTTCAGATCTATAACGGACTTAACTTGTAACAGAACTTATGGGGTTAGGAGTAGTCAGGCCCGAAAAATGATGATTTTCAATCATCTTTTTTTTGCTAGCCTGATACTCACACGTATCCCGGGGGTATCTCGGGTAACGAGATCTCTCACCCTTTAGCCAGACTGGGCTCTGAGGCCAACTTTTTTGGCCCAGAGCCCGTTCTGCCACTCCCTTCTGCAGCCATTAAAGCCACGGTTGGCAAACGGTTGCTCTAACCCACAAGCGAGCTTGACAGGCTGAAAAAGGCTGCAGATGGACAAAACTGATGTTACCTGTCATGTCCGACCAACTGTCGCAGTTCCTCCTGTCACAAGCAGAGGGGACTGTAGGAGGCTGGTTGGACTGATGGCGGGCCACTTTTTGTGAGCGAACCACATGGAAAAAGTAGACATCTCAGACAGTGCACGCTGCCCAGCATGTGGAGAGAAGGATGAGACGGCGGACCACTTTCTGTGTGTCTGCCCCGCCTTCGCTCGAATCAGGCTTGGCTCTTTGGCACTACAACATCAGATTTCTTCGGAGGTCGGGTAGATTTGAAGAAAATTAAAAAGAAAATTCTGAGCCCCTAACCCCTTAAAAAAACGTTTCTAATTTTATATCTATAACGGACTTAGCTTGTAACAGAACTTATGGCAGGACTAAGTATACTGTGTATTATATACTTTTAGAATTATAAATATAAGTAATATTTGTTCTTTTAATGGTTTGCATATAAGTACGTACATAAATATCCTTCTATTTAAGGTTCGTTGGTACACAATCATTGTCGCCGAGGATGACACCAAAAATGCTTCGGGCCTAGAGATGCCCAGTTGGCATGATGTGCAATCGTATAGTGTATGGCTGCCGTATCAAGCAATCGACCCATATTATCCATTTGAAAATCGCTCCGTAGAGGACTTTACTATTGGCACAGAAAATTGCGATAATCGTAAAATAGGCTACTGTAATGGACCGCTAAAATCTGGCACCACGTACAAGGTGAAAGTGAGAGCATTCACAGCACCCGACAAATTTACCGACACCGCCTACAGTTTCCCGATACAAACAGGTGAATAGATGAATTATATAAAATTCAATTTATAAGTGATATTTCACATTTGTAATTATAAATATTATGAATAATGAAAACCATGCAATTGTCTACTGAGATTTGCTTACAAATTTTCAATTTCCCCTATGCCATGTCTTGCACAAAAAATATATGCACCTAAAGATCTATTGATCTCACCTGGTGAGTATACTAAACGGGAGGCGCATAACAAATAGTTTTTTTCATTTTTTTTTTAATTCCTTTACTTATTAAACTTAACGCACAGCTTCAACTTACTTATTCATTATTTTCCCCTTCACAGATCAAGACAACACTTCGCTGATCGTCGCCATCACCGTGCCACTAACCATTATTTTTGTGTTACTCATTACTTTGTTTGTATTTAAACGTCGTCGCAACAGTTGCCGCAAAGCAACCAAAGACTCTCGTGCCAACGACAACATGTCGCTGCCAGACAGCGTAATCGAACAAAACCGTCCCGTGTTGATAAAGAATTTCGCGGAACACTATCGTCTGATGTCGGCCGATTCGGATTTCCGTTTTAGTGAGGAATTTGAAGAACTAAAGCATATCGGACGCGATCAGCCATGCACATTCGCTGATCTACCATGCAATCGTCCCAAAAATCGTTTCACCAACATTTTACCTTACGATCACTCGCGCTTCAAGCTGCAGCCAGTCGACGATGATGAGGGCTCCGACTATATTAATGCAAACTATGTGCCAGGCCATAATTCGCCGCGTGAATTTATTGTCACACAAGGCCCATTGCATTCGACACGTGACGATTTCTGGCGCATGTGTTGGGAGAGTAATTCGCGTGCCATTGTGATGTTGACTCGCTGTTTTGAGAAAGGACGTGAGAAGTGCGATCAGTATTGGCCAAACGATACGGTGCCCGTCTTTTATGGTGATATCAAAGTGCAAATATTGAATGACAGTCACTATGCTGATTGGGTAATGACCGAATTTATGCTGTGCAGGGTAGGTTTTTAAAAACTATATCAGTTTTTGCTATAAGACCTGATTTTATGAATTTTTTTCAAACAGGGCAGTGAGCAGCGCATCATGCGTCACTTCCATTTTACCACATGGCCGGACTTCGGTGTTCCAAATCCACCACAAACTCTGGTGCGTTTCGTGCGTGCTTTCCGCGATCGTATCGGCACCGATCAACGCCCAATAGTGGTGCATTGTAGTGCTGGTGTGGGTCGTTCGGGCACATTCATCACACTCGATCGCATTCTACAGCAGATAAAGACGTCAGATTTTGTCGACATTTTCGGCATAGTCTATGCCATGCGTAAAGGTAAATCAAAGAATTTTTTCAAATAACGAAATATTTTACGCTCTAACCATATTGCATTTCTTTGTTGTTGCAGAACGTGTTTGGATGGTGCAAACGGAACAGCAGTACATCTGCATTCATCAGTGTTTGTTGGCTGTGCTTGAAGGTAAGGAGAACATTGTTGGACCTGCGCGGGAAATTCATGACAATGAAGGCTACGAAGGTGAGTCCTTTTTCATGTTTTTTCTTGTTGTTGCTTTTTGTAATTTGAACTAACAGATTTTACAATTTTAATATTTTTTTATTTAATTTTTCGGTTTTGGTGTTGATTTTGATGGTACAAAAAATGTAAAAGCGTTCTAAGTAAAGCATAACTTCTTAACAGAGTTAGACCGTTTGGTTGGGCTGGTTTAAGGTTATTCGTGTTTATTCTCGTTAGGCATCTAAGTACATTTCACAGAAAGTGAAAATATCTTACATAAAAAAATCTCATATTCCCAGGGATAGTCTTTTTATTAAGTTAAAAGTAATCATTGCAATTATTTATATACATATATTTAAAAATATTTTTAGTTTCTCAGATGTATGGAAAGCAATTCCTGCAAAAGCAAATGCAAATATGTATAAATACAAGGTGGCGCAAAATTAATCATTCTATCGGAAGATTTATAATTTTTGCCAATGGCGTCGTACGTCAATCATATTTGAAATAAACAACTGCAGTATTCAAACAGACAAACAATGGGCCGCGTAAAGGTCAAAATAAGGACTTTGATCACTCGAAATCATTTTTTTTATTGAGTAAAAAGTTGTTAAAAAAAATTGTATAATTAATATTCGCCACCTTGTATACAAAAGTTGTTCGTATTTTTTTTTTTTAGTTTTGTTAGTTCTTTTTGTTCAAAAACCATATACAGTTGCGGGCACGAAAATAGCAGTACCAAAAAATTTTTGAGTTTTTTCAAAAAAAATTTTAATCTATGATGCGATTAAAAAGTTGTTATTATTATTTTGAAATATTATTCTATTTCTTAATTCTTTAACTTAACAAATATTTAAATCAATTCTATAACGAAAATCAAAACTTTTTATAACAAAAGTTAGAAATTCAGGGCTAACACTAAAATTGCAGTGGGCAAATAAATAATTCATTCTGACCAAACTACATTTACAAAGTTTGCAGACACAGAGTTGTAACTGATATTAAGTTGAATTCCCCAATTTTTGAATTACGGCAGCGCAACGGCGAGACATTGAGTACACCAATTGCTCTCATCGCTGCCGCGAAATCTTCTGCCACACAGCTTTAATAATTTCCGCGAGTTGTTAACTGTCATTCGATTTGGCATTGTGTGCAGCTCTTTTTAAGTCCCCGTACAGATTTTTATAGCACTGAGGCCGGGAGAATGAGACAATTCCATAGCCTCAATTTTATTTGCGCGAAACCAATCCTTGTCCTTCCGACTCGTGTGTTTAGAATAATTATGCTACAGGTAGACCCGTTTTATTGGCATTTTCTCTCTGCAATACGGAAACACAATATTCTGCATTATTTCCACATAAATATTGTGTCCGACAAGCCATCAATTTTGTGTGTGGGGCCTGCGTTATGTTCAACTCTTTTTTAATTTGTATGGCTGACTTCATGGGATTCTCTAACAATTCTGCGAAAGTCATGCGGAGAACCTTTTTATTTTCCTCCTCTTCTTTCCGGCTTTTCCACAAATTTGATTGCATTTGAAATAATTTTTGCTGAACATGAAAGAATATTTTGTGTTTCTGTTTAAGATCTTCTATCTGCGCTCAATTTCAGAATCTGCTTTCGCTGTTCTGTGGTGCAGTGTTCCGCTCGATCCACTATAGTCGAAACGTAAGAAATATATGCATGATACTCATCAAATTAAAAATATATGTAATAATAAAAAACGTACTTTCGTCTAAATCTGTGCAAAATTTTATTTATATTCCTTGTGTGACCTTAAAAAACCTGAAGGCACTGCTATTTCAATGTTTCACTTTAAAACATAGCGACACCGATAAAGCACAGTTATTTACGTAGTTGTCAGATTTATTCAGATAAACTCTACACATCTGAAATCCCTTAAGCTTTTGTAGATAAATTGTTTTCCAATAACAGGTGTTATTTTGAATAGTCTGCTATTTCGGTTGATGTCACTTTTGAAGCTGTCATTTTTTGATATTTGACAAGTAGGAACTACGCCATTAATAAAAATGGAACGATAAACGTTTAAAATTCACTACAGAAATGGTGAAAATTTGGCAAAAACAGTCGTAAAACTCGAACATTTTTGGGTCACCCTAAAGCACCTTGTCAGACCGCAATACAGAAATTGGTGAAAAAAAATCGAGCTGTTGGGATAAGTGATGTGAAGCTGAAAGTGCTGTTGTAGCAGAAAGTGTTGAAGAAACCCCAGGTTTGTGCATTCCTCGTCGTTCTTTGGAATTAGGCATTCCACAAACGTCATCAACAACGTCGTATCTTTGCTAATTGGGTCGTTGAAATGCATGAAAGTGATCCGGAATTCCATCGAAAAATCATCGTGAGTGATGAGGCCCATTTCCTCCTCGGTGGCTTCGTCAACAAGCAAAATTAGTCAGATCTGGGTCCGCCGGAGTCATTGGACCTTACTAGAAGGTAGAAAGCAACAGTTATATGAATGGATTGCGCTATCGAGAGATGAAAAACAATTTTTTATGACAAGAATTAGATGGATCGATCTGAACAACGTTTATTTTCAACAAGACGGCGCTACGTGCCACACAAACAATGAAACCATTGATATTTTACGGGAATAACACCTCTTATTAGAAAACCCTTTATTTGGCAATGAAACTTTCTTTTGTATGATTTATAGGAAAAAAATAAAGGACTTCATAAATGACAATAATTCAAAATAATTTATTAAAGGTACTGCTATTTTCATGCTCACAGTTGTGCATCAAGTTTTCAAATTTTACACAAAATTGAGAAAATCTAAGAAATTTACACCTCAATTTTGATGTTTTTAATTTGAATTTTTAGAAAATTTTTGGGGTACGTAGTAACATGGCTCTTGAAATTTTAATAAAATAAGTCATCATCTTGACATTACAGTCCGGGGAGGACCATTGCCTCCTCTACAATACGCAATACGCCGTATACGGCATGTACCGTCTTCTTCTAAGAATGTTTCTTTCAAATCGCATCAGTAAATTCACGTCATTAACTTTAAGGACTTATGTTCCACAGCCGTAGGTGAGAACCGGTCTTATTATAGTTTTGTACATCTGGAGCTTTTGTTCCTTTGATATCAATGAAGACTTCATAAATTTGATATGGCCAAAATATGCTCTGTTAGCTGCCTGAATGCGCTCTTGTATTGATAAGTACGGATCCTTATTTATGCTGAGTATTACGCCTAAGTATTTAAACTCGTATATATATATAATTGGCGCGTACACCCTTTTTGGGTGCTCCTCCTCCTATTTTTGGCGTGCGTCTTGATGTTGTTCCACAAATGGAGGGACCTACAGTTTCAAGCCGACTCCGAACGGCAGATATTTTTATGAGGAGCTTTTTCATGGCAGAAATACACTCGGAGGTTTGCCATTGCCTGCCGAGGGGCGACCGCTATTAGAAAAATGTTTTTATTAATTTTGGTTTCACCGAGATTCGAACCAACCTTCTCTCTGTGAATTCCGAATGGTAATCACGCTCCAACCCATTCGGCTACGGCGGCTCTTGCATGAACTCAAAAACATAACTTCCGATTCTGGTGTGACTATCATGAAACGATCGTGTCATGTACTTCATCTCTTCTTCATTTATCTTGAGGCCCGCTGGTCTTGTAGCACTAAGCGCATGAAAACGTTCTGAAGAGCCTCCCTATTTCTCGCAAGAATTACAATGTCGTCAGGGTATGCGCATATTTGTGTCCATTTTTTAAATATTGTGCCACCTTGAGCTATTTCGCTTATTGCTGAATGCAGTGTTAAATTAAATGAAAGCGTTGATAGTGAGTCACCTTGCCTCACGCCGGTTTTCATTTCAAATTCGTCAGATATTTCGCCATTCATTATTAATTTAGCGTTTGAGTGTATAAGATTTATTAATACAGGGTGGGCCAAATAAGACCTACTAATGACTAAAGACTACTGCCTAGCAGTACGCGCAGTTGCTCCATCTTGTTGAAACCACAAATTAGGATACTGCTCCGCCATTGGCCGCAAAAAATTTTCAATCAATGTTCTGTAAGAAGCCCCGGAAATCCATTCCGGCGTTTCATCCTCATTTTCGAAGAAATATGGACCGATAACTTTAGTGCCCATAACATCGCACCAAACAATACATTTAGATGGGTGCAACTGATGTTGGTGTGTTGCCCTTGGATTTTCAGAGCACCACAATCTACAGTTTTGTTTGTTGGCATAACCATTTAAATGGAAATGCACTTCATCCGACATCAAAACATTATTTAAAAAATCAATTTGTGTGGCTAATTGTGTAAGAATAGAAAAACTCGATAATTTTAACTCGTTGTGTTGTACTGTAGGGTTCCATAATAAATTTCCAACAATTCAATTATAACCTACAAAAAGAGAAAAATAAATATGTCAAAAAATAAAAAAGTTATTTGTGCTTAACATTAGTACGTCTTATTTGGCCCACCCTGTAAAAAAAGCAATAAATGCAAGTTTAATAATTCTAATACGTTTTTTTCGACAACTTTTTGCACTTTATTTTATATAAAATTTAATTTCTTGTGGAAGCAAATGCGCTAGACCACATCCATCAAATCCAGCAAAGAGCCATCACCAAACAATTTTTTGAACCCTCCCTTAGGCACCCAAGTCTGGCCAAACCTTTTTCAACTTTGGACATGAATTTAACATATTGTATTTCTATTATAGCTAACGACTTGAGCTTCCAGGTAGCTTTCTAAAATTTTATTTTTTATCGATTTATGGATATAACCTTTTAAAAAGGCTCCTCGAACAAGACAAAAAAAGGATTTGAAAAGTTGGGCACCTCGGGTTTCATTTTAATCATTATTATATAATTATTTTCTTCAACCTTCATTGAAATGGGTGAAAAAAGTCCTTTTTTTCTGTGTGTAGCTCAACGCGATTTTTAGCCGCTTAAAACTTGGACTTATTTTATTAAAATTTTGTGAACCATCTTTTACGCAGTAATTTTTTTTAAAAAACTCAGATTAAAAAATTCAAAATTTAGATGAAAATGGTTGATTTTTTTTTAATTTGTATGAAGTTTCAAAGTTTGATTTGTATGGTTTTGACTAAAGAACTAGCAATATTTAAAGGAAAAACTAACGAAAAAATTCTAACTCGAAATAATATAGTACAACGCAAATATTTAAAAAAAATCATCATGTACTCAGTTATGATTGCCACTAAAGTAGAGTATTTAAAAAAGACCTCAACAAAAATTCTCTCTCTCTTAGCTTCACGTCTATGGTCCACAGCTTCATCAACAAACCTCCTACAATTCAGTCTCTCTCTTGCCTCATTTCTCCAATTACGAATGTTCATCGCTTTTAAGTCTGCTTCTACGTCATCAGGCCATCCCCTTCTTGGTCGGCCTCTCTTTCTTCCTCCAATTGGACGCAAAGTAAACACCCTTTTTTGGATTCTTCGTTCGGCATTCCATCTATTCCGCTGCGCTTTAATAAAATGTATTACATTTTCACCATCAATAAGGTTTTCAAGGTCGTTGTTATAACAGATGCGATACGTGCCATTTTCAAGCAGAATAGGACCGTAGATTTTTCTCATTATGGATCTTTCAAATCGCAATAGCTGGTTTATATCATTAGCTTTCAGTGTCCAGTGTCCCAAAAAAGTTGGTACTTAAAATTTTGGTCTAGTGTTTTTTATTTGTTTTGGTTTTGTTTTGCGTTACGCTAACCTCGAAACGTTGAAGCATATTTTGCGATTGTCTTGTTCTTAGTCGTTCCCACTTTCTAGAACAAGATTTCCTATTGGGCCTTATCAGACAGATTGAAGGTGTATATTACAAAAATTCTTTAGATTAATGAATGTAAGATAACTCCAATTTATTGCATCCTATACCAAGGAAGAATACATAAAAAACTTTAACTTTTACAGCCGAAGGCCCTGGCAGCCAGTGCTCCTTTTTTGCTGTACAATAACAATTATATTGTTGTTTCTCATTTTTATAAATAAAAAAAAACTTTTACAGCGAGTATTAATTCAAGACGACTGAAATTTTTTGTAGCCCCAACATGAAAAATTACGCTTTTACATTTTATGCCATTTTTTTTTTTTTGTTGTTATTCACTAACAAATGGTTTAACTAAATTATTTCTTGCTTCACATATTTACATTTATATTATATTTTGGATAACTTTCAAGAAGCTAAGAAGGTGTCGGGTTATAACCTGTAACTAACAAATAAATACGAAAATTTCTTCTTTTCCACAACTACGAAATGCGGAACGCAAACCAAACGCTTATCACCCTTTCCACCCACCCATAAATTCACATCTAAATACAAACATACACACTCATTCACGTGCAATATCGCCACGCACAATTGTTTTCAATTAATCCCACACATCGTTGGCAATGGCGTCACTACAGAACAACAACAACAGCTGGACGAGAATGGTGAAGTGATTGCTACTATTGAAGCACACGAACTGCAACCGGAGGAGGCTGAAGAAATAGATAATGAGAACGCAGCCATTATTTACGATGATCAGCAGCCATTGACTGGATTTGGTGGCGCAGCGCATGGTGCTTCGATGGCCTCATCGTTCAGCACAGCCGCACATGTGTATCCCGAAACCATTTCTGCGGACAGATGACATTCGGTTAGCCAGAACGATAACAATAACTCAGTGGTTATCGTTCTGGTGGATAACAAACCCAGTTCGATGATCTGCAAGGAGGGTGCCATCGATGTAATCAGCATCGGCGGCAATGTGGTCCACACAACCAATACCTTCGGCGTGGGAGCAGGAGGAAACCATCACAATTCAAACGGTGGCAATAATTCGATGAATGGCCACCACACGCTGCAGCACCGACGAAAGTCACAGCTAATCACATTCAGCGCATCATCCTGTGATATTAAAAATAGCCTCAGTCATGAGGTTATTCTGGTCAATAACAATGGCAACAGCAATAGCAATAGTAATGCCGGCAATAGCAGTGGCGGTAATAGTGTTGTCAGCGGACCACGCGGCAGCATAGTGGGCAGCATTAGTAACGGTAGCGCCGTTATCATTGGCAATGGCAGCGCCGGTAGTGGCAGTGCCGGTGGCGGCAATGTACGCCTCAGTTTCGCCGAGGAAGATATAATGATTGTGGCCAATGGCACTGCTGGTGGTGGTGGTGGTGGTTCTATTTCAGTTTCCGGCTCTGGTAGCGGTGGCTCCGGTTCAGGTAATGACGGCGACATCGATGATGATGTATTTCGGCGGCGCTCGATCGATGTCGATGAGGATGAGGAGGAGGCCGAGGACGATGGCCTCTTCGACGATGTTTATGGTACACATATTGATGTGGCGCATAATGCCAATGATGATAGTGGCGGTGGTAGCTATGAGGATTCGCATGCAATGCATAGCTCGCTGGCGGGTAGTAATCGCAATAGTTTGGAAAAGGACGACGATGACATTGAGGCGGATGTGATCAGCACAGATGTTAGCTGTTATGATCAGTTATTGGGCAGCAGTTGCAATACGCGCAATGACGAAGACGAAATAGCGACTCTGGTTGGTGAAGGCGATAACTATACGAAACTATGTAAAACAGTTGTTAAGGGCAAGGCCGCTTTAAATGGTGTTGGCAATGGTGGTATTGGTGAGAACGGTGGCATCATATACGCCAATCCGTTTATGGGTTTGTAGAATATTTCTATACAATACGTTAAAATTGTGCTTGTTTACTAAAGTTTGTGTGATGCGTTATGTTGTTACTCTTGTTGTTATATTGTATGGCATACTCGTATATACGGTAGTTAAGTAGTTTAGATTTTAAGATTTGTAAAATATAAGTTTTAATTTTTTTTTCAACTCCGTTTAATTTATGTAGAGGGTGTTTTTTTAAGAGCTTAGGTCGATGTTGCGCGAGCTAGCAGATGCCGACATCTCATGGGACGGTGCAAAAACAACAGCACAGAACCGTGTAAGATTGAAGAGTCTTATCGAGGCCCTATGCTATGCTCCCGAGAGGAGTGAACAAGGAGAAAAATATTTTTTTTTTTCTCTCGGGAGCATACGGAATCCACAAGACTCTTCCATCGCACACGGTTCTGTACTGTTGTTTTTGCACCGTCCCATGAGATGTCGGCATCTGCTAGTTCGCGCAACATGGGCCTGCTCCAAGTGTTTTTTGGTCGACCTCGACCTCTGCTCCCTTGCGGGTTTGATAATACAAAACAAAAATATTGTTGGAATGATTTTTTTTTCTTATTGGATAATCTAATAGATAATTTTATGGCAATATAATATCCGGCATATGACCGCCGTGGCCGCAAGTTACAGAATCCATTCGATCAGTACAATTTTTGACTACCTTTTCCTATAAATTTGGCCGTGAAGCCATTCAAAGTTGGCATGAATATTGCAATAAACCGATTGTTAAGTGCGCTGTATGGCAAGGAGCGCCGTGTTGTTGGAACCAAATGTCGTCGATGTTTAGCTGATTAATTTTAAGAAACAAAAATTCTGTCAGTATGGCTCGATTGAACTCGCTATTCACCGTAACGGCAATTTTTAAGTACATTTCCACTATTTGAAAGCGTTGCTCTGGCGTTAAACGATTTCTGATGACTTGCCAAACCTTACTCAACACAGTTTGCCATGTTAAGCTGTCAAACCATTTTTTTCCTTGTTCACTCTTCTCGGGAGCATAGGGCCTCGACAAAACTCTTCCATCTTACACGGAATTTACCGATCATTTTCAAAGCTTTGGTGGTACAGAAAAACTGTTTTTAGAAGGGATAACAATAGAAATAAATATAAAAAAACGTATCATTGTTTATTGGTACTTAAACTTTATAACAAAATTCATTTTAGTTTTTCTTTACAAAAATTAGTAATAGGACTATGAATAAGTTCGTGCGGTTTTTTTTCGAAATTTGAAACTTTATTGACGTAAAATGGTTACAAATTTAATATTCAAAATATTGTCCATCGCTTACTACTACTTTTTCCCATCTTTCTGGCAATTCACGGATTCCCTTTGTGAAAAATTCGGTCGGTTTTGCCGCAATCCACGAATCGATCCATTTTTTGACTTCATCGTAATTACGGAAGTGCTGGTCAGCCAGGCCATGTTGCATCGATCGGAAGAGATAGTAATCGGATGGCGCAAGGTCTGGACTATACGGCGGGTGGGGTAGGACATCCCATTTGAGCGTTTCTAAGTATGTTTTGACCACTTGTGCAACATGTGGCCGAGCATTGTCATGTTGCAAAATAACTTTGTCGTGTCTATCGGCGTATTGCGGCCGTTTTTCTCGCAGTGCTCGGCTCAAACGCATCAATTGTCGTCGGTAGACATCCCCCGTAATCGTTTCATTCGGTTTCAGTAGCTCATAATACACAACACCCAGCTGGTCCCACCAGATACACAGCATAACCTTCAGGCCATGAATATTCTGCGCCGACGTCGATGTTGAAGCATGGCCAGGGTATCCATACGTTGCCCGACGTTTTGGATTGTCGTAATGGACCCACTTTTCATCGCCAGTCACAATTCGATGCAAAAAACCCTTTCTTTTGTGCCGTTGAAGCAGTTGTTCGCATGCCATAAAACGGCGTTCAACGTCTCTTGGCTTCAATTCATACGGCACCCAATGGCCTACCTTTCGGATCATTCCCATGGCTTTTAAACGTTTGGAAATGGTTGATTGATCAACTCCCAAAGTTTTTGCAACCTCTTCTTGCGTTTGAGCCGGATCTTGATCGAGCAATTCCTCCAATTCGGTATCCATGAACTTTGGCGGCGCACCCTCGCGTTCTTCGTCTTCCAAGCCAAAATCACCACTTTTAAAGCGTGCAAACCACTTCTGGCACGTTCGCTCAGATAGAGCATGCTCACCATAAACTTCCACCAAGATACGATGACTTTCGGCTGCTTTTTTCTTCATATTAAAATAATGAAGAAGAATTCCCCGCAAAAACACATTATTTGGCACGAAATTCGACATTTTCAAGTGTGGTAAAAATATTGTTGTTTACGCTTCAAATAAAAAACTTATACTGACGTTTGTGCCTTACGACAGTAGCTCTCCAATGAATGTTTGGAAATGTGGATCGATGGAATAATAATCAAGTTACGCCATCTGTTGTAAAACCGCACGAACTTATAAATAGACCTATTATATAAAAAAACACGTGGCCCAAAGTGCAATGAAAAAATGATGCTCCACGGTCTGCATCATTTCTTCTTGAAATGTTGATGGATATGTAAGAAGTAAAAAAATTCTTGCTAAATAAAGTTGTAGTTATAGTCTGTAGAGCCGGATTTTTGAATTTCGAAAAATTTTGCAATTTACGACATTTTAAATAAAAGTATGCATCATAAATGTCACACTTTAATTATGTTTATAAAATTTTTTAATAAAAATATCAAAAATCAAATCTTGGAGAAAACACTTTCAAATATTTAAAAAAACTACACCGAGAAATATTAAAAACTGTATGAGTTATCATGCAGACCGTGCCGGAAAAAGTACTTTCGAGAAAAACGAGTTTAAAGTTTGAGGTAGCGCGCGGACCGCACTCTACCTAGTTAATGGGCTATAGAAGCTATAATATTGGAAATTTCCGCATGAAAATTTCACAGTATATTCTTAAGATAGAAAAAATATAGAAAAAAAATCGATTTTTTTAATTCTGGACATATGTAACCCCTTAAATAAAAAAATTTATAAAAAATAGGTCTCATTTTTTTGGTCATAGAAAAGAAATTAATTTTGTTGGGTCATCATTCGATAGATAAATATGTATCTACTCACCTCTTTGCAAGTATTGGCTCTTAATAAGATTATATGAACGTGTACACGATGGCGCAAAATTAATCACCCCATCGGAAGTTTTATAATTTTCGAAAATGACATCGCACATCAATCGTATTTGACTTTTGTGAACTAAACAGCTGCAGTATACAAACAGACAAGCGATGGAGCCCGTAAAGGTCAAAATAAAAATCTCCATAACTCAAAATAATTTTGTTTTTTTTTTAGTAAAAAAGTTATTCAAAAGCAAAATTATCTGTATATTTGTATGGTCCGAAGTAGGAAACAAATCTCCTGAGTTTACTTGTGTCTGCATTGATTCACGAATTATAAAAGGTACCTCGCGAAGCCTCTAGGCCATGAGCCTCTAGTTAAGGTGATACCAAAAAGTGATATCTGGATTTAATCAGCGCTTCACTGTGACCTACTAACATACATTAATCAATAATTACTGTTGATTAAATGTTGCCTAACAACCTGATTTCATGACGGGTTAAATTTAATTGTAGTTGCGTTGTACGTTCTAGTGAAACTGTAATGAGCATTTCAACTATCTTTAAAAGATGGATCCCAAATCCAAAATTGATTATACGCACAAAATAGGAAAAACGTACAAAATAGGAAAAAACCAGCTCTAATTCGGTAAAATTCAAACATCGCAAACTGTGAATTTGAGAATTTGCCTTCGGCTCTTTATCAGTGGGCTTTTTTTCTGGGTGCATACTCGTAACTGAGCTGTTTGATTCACAGCAAAATGGTTTACTTATTTATTTACAATATATAAAATTAACTTGGAACATAAATAAAGCTATAAGCTATTAAAAATATTAAGATTATAAGTGTTAGAAGCAATAGCATCTAGACCCTAACCAAGTTGATATGCTCTAGTACCTGAAACGGTTCAAGGTTAGTAGACAAACTGTAGAAATTAGTGAATTCACCTTTACGGAATTCCATGATCGGAATTGATTGTAAGATTTAAGATTTTTTGTTGCATACGATTTTTAATCTTCGAACTCAGCACAAGCATCGTAAAGCAAAATGCTGAAAAAAAGACAATTTTCGTTGATCAATACGAATATTTTATTTACACCAGATACAAATGCCTGCCTGAGCATTATTTCTGCTTTTTATATCTTAGTTATAGTGCTGCACAATAGACATAAATCGTTATAGTTATAGTAGTAGTAGTATTTGGTTTATCCTTCAATTGGCAAAAGTTGTTAACTGTGAAAATTATTTATTTTCTAATTCCCATACTAATTGCATGGCTATTAAAATTCCCCGCATGAGTAACTACCTGAACTGTATATTAAATATTCATTGCTTCACATATTTATAAAGAATATTTTTTTACATTTTTCTTCTCCTTTTACTCTACTCCACTTTACAGATGATGAAGGCATCGCGGAGTCGGGAATGTAAAAAGCACTAACTACAGTCAAATTAAATACTATGTATGTATATTTAAAGCTGAACAAATGCAAATAAGTAGGCGATCAGACGTTTGCGAACTAAATTGATCAATAAGCGAATGCACTAAGAAAAAAAGTTTTAACTAACGGACCACACGAACCGTTGTTTGCAGCAGAGCAGATGCATGCGACTCCGCTAAACTCAAAGTGTATGAAAATTATTAAATAAAAACAGTAAAATACAAGGATTAAAAATACATAAACATAGCAAATAAAAGAAGAACAACAAAAAAGTACTGCTTACTATGGGAAATATGCAAATAGTGGATAGCAGCATGTCGAGAGCGGCGTTAAGGCAGCAAACGAAAAGAATCTCGCCAACAAACGAACAAATATTTAAAAACAAAAGAAAATATTTATACTTAGAAACACTTAATAAAACGAAAATAAGAATTAGTGAATGTGCAAATTAAGCCAATGTAAACTTTTTTACATCAAATGATGATAATACAAAAACAATGCTATACCTACATTTTATAAATAATTAAGTCTGTAATTAACTAACTAAACTACGTTTAAGTAATTGTGGATCAATAGCAATAGCAGCAGCAGCAACACACAGTTTTTTTTTTTGTTTTTTGCAGCAAGTATTACGTTTTTACGCATTATATAGAATGCCTGCACCACCCACTACATATAGGAATCTATTTTTTGCAATCCAAAGTATTTCGTTCTCTTTAACTGAATTCATAAAATAGTGAACGGTGATAATTGCGTATTTGTTTTTTTGTAATTTTATTATTTATCCATGACTGTACTCCCGCAGTGCTGAGTTAATGTTAAGAAAGCCAATTTACACATACATATACATATGTACATATATGGCTAATACATAAATATCCATACATATACAGTACATAGACTATCACATACATACATACAAATGTCTATGTAGCAAATCTTATCACGTCTGTACGTATTGTATGAAAGTGTTGTAATATTTTATAATATACATATAAACAAATATAATATTGTTTTTGTAATGTGCAATTGAAAGTTTGTAATTGTATTTGTAAAGAATGAATCAAGCAAAGAAGGAGGAGAAGGAGAACGTTTATATAAATTTAAAAAGCCAGGAACAAGTTACTTTTATTATTTTATGTTGCTACTAACTGTAAAATTATGTAACTATTTTTTTATCAAGCAAATGTTTAATATTTTTAAATAATGTGTAGAGTGTAAAATAGTTGAAAGATTATTTTTTTAAGCCTAAACAATTCGAAATAAAATAGAAACATTTCCAAAAACATATTTAATTATTAATTGATTTTCTTATTGGCTATATTAAATATTACGGCAATGGTTTGTATTTTCTGTTATTTTTTTCCTTTCATTTTCTGCTTTCTTAATTAAAGAAACAAAATTTTTGCTCTTTTATTTTCTACTTTCTTTCAATTAAAACAAAAAAATTAGTTCCTTCTTTTATTTTCTGTTTTCTTTTCATTTAAAAAAACATATATTTTTTTGTTTTTGTTTTCTGTTTTATCTTAGTAAAACAAAAACAAATTTTTTTCTTTATTTTCTGTTTTATTTTAATTTAAAAAAAAAATTTACTCATTTATTTTCTGTTTCCTTTTAATTAAAAAAAAATATTTGTTTACTTCTTTATTATTGTTTACTTCATTCTTAAAAAATAATTTTTTGCTCTTTTAATTTCTGTTTTAATTTAAAAAAAATTGTATCCTTTTTTTAATTTCTGTTTTCTTTTCATTAAAAAAAATATTTTTTTTTTTCTGTTTTATCTTAATAAAAAAAAACAATTTTTTTTATTCTTTTTTATTTGAATTAAAAACATATTTTTTTGTTCCTTTATTTTCTGTTTTCTTTTAGTTAAAAAAAGTATTTTTTTACTCCTTTATTTTCTGTTTTCTTTTAGTTAAAAAAAATATTTTTTTACTCCTTTATTTTCTGTTCTCTTTTAATAAAAAATACATTTTTTGTCTGTTTTCTTTTCATTTAAAAAGAAATATTTTTTTGCCTCTTTATTTTCTGTTTTCTTTAATTAAAAAAAAAATTACTGTTTTCGTTACATTTAAAAGACTATATAAATTTTTTTGTTTTTATTTTCTGTTTTCTTTTAATTAAAAAAAAAATGTTTACTCCTCTATTTTCTGTTTTCTTTTAATTCAAAAAATAATAATTCTTTGCTCTTTTTTCTGTTTTAATTAAAAAAAAATGTTTCTTTCTTTTATTTTCTGTTTTCTTTTAGTTAAAAAAAAATTTTTTTTTTTCTTCTTTATTTTCTGTTTTCTTTTAATTAAAAAAAATATTTGTTTACTCCTTTATTTTCTGTTTTCTTTTAATAAAAAATAAATTTTTTATCTGTTTTCTTTTCATTTAAAAAGAAAAATTTTTTGCTGTTTTCTTTAATTAAAAAAAATTTTGTTTCTGTTTTCGAAACATTTAAAAAACTATATGAATTTTTTTGTTTTTATTTTCTGTTTTCTTTTCATAAAAAACCGTTATTTACTCCTTTATTTTCTGTTTTCTTTACATTTAAAAAACTATATAAATTTTTTTGTTTTTATTTTTAATACAAAAAAAATGTTTGCCCTTTATTTTCTGTTTTCTTCTAATTAAAACAAAACATAATTTTTTGCTCTTTTATTTTTAGTTTTAATTAAAAAAAAAATGGTTTCTTTCCTTTATTTTCTGTCTTCTTTTCATTTAAAAAAAATATTTTTTTTTTCTGTTTTATCTTAATAAAAAAAACAATTTTTATGTTTTATTTCTTTTTTTATCTTTATTTTCTGTTTTCTTTTCATTTAAAAAAATATATAATTTTTTATTTTTTTTTTAATTAAAAAAAAATGTTCTTCCTTTATTTTCTACTTTCTTTTAATTAAAAAAATAACAACAGTTTAAGGACGTTTTCTCATCTTGCCCATAGAGTAGGCTTTTTTAATTCTGGATAATATATAATTTCAGATTTCATTCTCAAGAAGAACTTAGAACTACTATTCTATATTTTTGTGGGTTAGGTAGAGTTCAAAATGCCTTCGCACTTACAGCGGCCGTCGTCTACTGCGTCGAGTGGTGTGGCCACTAAAACAATCTTGGGAGACACGCTTCCTGGGATTACTTTCTGCATTACTTCGGAGGACCCACGTCTGGGTTCGCTGTATATGTAGCCTGCTTTCATGCTATAGGCTGTATGGATTCGCTTTGTTGCGCTATATCGAGGTCTATCTTTTTTTTTCGTAGTACGTCCTCGATGTATCTTTTTACCGCGTTCCAGCTGTCCTCGCGTTCAAGAATTTTGTCGATAATGTTGTACGGCGCGCTATCGCCATTGTTGTTAACAGTAGACCAAACAGTAGACTAAACAACAACTAATGAAATATCAGAAGAGAGATTTGGTAGCATTGAAAATAGATTGTTATACCAGTGTTATGACTCGCTATAGCGAAGAATATTGCTCCACAGCTTAGTTGTTGCTTTCACATGCAAATTTGTCGTGAAGCGAGCAGAGCTCAAGCATAGCGAATATAGAAATGGTGAATCGAAGTGGCTGACCTGCTGCACTAAACAGCTGCTTTTTAACCGTAACCAATGGATGAGCAGATGAAAATGTGGGCTTTGTACCCAGTATTCAAAAAATGCTTGAAAAACTAAGAATTGATAAAAAAAATTGTAACAAAAAAGTTTAAAGAAATGTTCGGCGAAAGTTCGGCTCCTTTTTTGGGTGAATCCAAACCGAAGCGGAACTAAAATTTTGTAGCCAAACATAGCCGAACCGAAGCAGAAGTTCGGTCATTCTCTAGTTAACTCACCGTTGGACACCCGTGTCTGGCCGGACTTTTTCGACTTTGGACGTAAATTGAACATATTTCTATTATAGCTAACGACTTGAGCTTCCAGATAGCTTCCTAAAATTTAATTTTCACCTATAACCTTTTAAAAAGTTCCTCGAATGGGACGAAAAAAAGGCCAGACCCGGGTGTCCAACCGAAGGTTTTAAAAAAGGTTTCGAACAGAGGGTTAATTCAATTGCTCACTCATTTGGGCATGCATAATAAATAGTCAGGTGTGAGAGAATTGGACTGGTTGGACACTTCTATCTTGTTGAATGTGCCAGAGACTTCACTATCCGAGACGATTAATTGCTTCTCATTTTAAAGTGCCACTTGACTCTTTTCGTTTTCTTAGCAATCAGTCAAACAAAAATTTCAAATTACGAACCTGCGGCAACTTACCATTCCAACTCAAATTAAAAACAGCAAACTGCTTTTTGTTAATAAAACAAATTTGCTACAAAATTTTAATGTACATATCAACTGGTCTTTAAACATAATTCAATTATTAAAGGTTTGCTCACTAGTGACATTCGGTTTTTGATACTCCTTTACAAAAGGTTGTATTTAAGAAGGTGAATAAAGTGGAACAAATTAAATCCTTTTTGGTAAAAATGGTAGCAAAACAGTATTTTCTTACTGAAATGGAAACAAACTGCGAACGATTTAAAAAAATTATTTTAATTAATATTTGAATGTAAATAATGGTACAAATAGAAGTTATAAGCGGAAATTGCCAACTCTAATATTAAAACATGAAATTATTTCGCTTAATCCAAGATTTTATTTTGTACATTAATTATTAAATTTAATTAATATGAAACTATTTTGTTAAAAATAAATAAATAATTGGCACGTACAATTCTATTAGTTGTTTGGCCGAGATCCACCTCCTATTTGTACCGCATGTCTTGATGTTGTTTCAAAAATGGAAGGGCCTACAGTTTTAAGCCGATTCTGGTAGATGGTTTTTTATATGCAGCTTTTTCATGCTGGTACTGTGCTTTGCCTCCTCAGGACACTTCATCCATCCATGGTAAGGTGGGCTCAATGGAAACAAGTTCCGTCAATCCCAACTTTTTTATAATGAGGTATGCAATGTTATCGGTCGCGTCGGGACTATCCAGAATAATTGGCCCTGTCGTAACTCTTTGGGAAATGCTAGCTCTTCGCGAAACATGAGTTCCTTCTAAATTAACGCATCACAAGAGATAAAGCTTTGTAAATTCTCCACTCAACGATCTTGGAGTACGTCAAATACTCGATCATGTCCTGACTTAAGCGGTATGTATTCCATGTCATACTAGCATAGTCCTGAACATCCGATGAAAACTCATGAGCTAGTTGTTCCTCGTAAGCAGACCATTTTGAAAATGAACTGTTTTTTCTACAAATTTTACTTTTCCTCCACTTGTACTCAAAATTTCTATAGCTAGCAACCCAGTGTCTTGCTAAGGTTGTCAAGTTTGTCAAGAGAGAACGAGAAAGCTGCTTACTGAGCAAACCTTTTATCATAGAATCATGGTCTTTAAATATATCGGTCCGAGAGTATAGTAGGCGCTTGAGAGAACGAAAATGCATTTACTGTTAGTTGAGACTTTTAATTCATAAATATTTTTAAAAGTGTTTGGAAAAATTTATTATTCTGCTTGACAAATTTGGTTTAACTTTTTTACATTTGTTGTTTGATAAATTTTATTTATATATACTTTTTTAATTTAAAATTTTTTTTTTTACACTTCGGTAATAACTGCATTTCCCAACGAAAATAAATGGTGCGCGACAATATAAAAAATATTTCAGAATAAAATAATAAAATTAACATTTGTATATACAGAAATATACAAGGAGAAAGAGTTAAGAAAAATAAATAAACGAATACTGAATCTTTTTTTAAGTTAAATAAGTACTATTAAAAATATTAGAAATATGTATAATGAAAATACGAAAACAAAACCTTAATCATGTCAGATAAATAATTAAAATCAAATCAAGGCAACTGAAACTGTGTGGAAGGAAATACCGAAATATTTATCATTTGCTTCATTGAAAATAAAAATATGTGTAGGATGTTCCAATAGGGATATAACAAGTGAATATCGCTTCTTTGGTTAATTTCACCTTGTAAGAGACCAAGATTTTTACGTCAAATGCGCCCCAATGTGGACAGAGAGATCTTCAATCCCTGTGAACAGCGTAGAAATGAACAGTTTAATGTAGCTCATTTTGAACTTGCACAGGAGCATTCCCGGAATATGGTAAAGGGTGGTTAAGTTTCAAGGGCCGGTGTTGATTTTGAATGAAATACAATTTTTTTAGGAATATATTGTCATTTCTCTTTATTATGATAATATTGGTATAGCTCAATTACGTATGGAATAAAATATTGGCCAAATGGCCGCCGCGGCCTCGGCGGCACACCTCCATCCGATGGTCCAAATATTCGATAACGCTGAGGCATAATTGAGGTTCTATGCCGTTAATGTGCCGAATTGTCTCAGCCTTTAGCTCTGTCGTTGCTGCTGACTTATCGACGTACACCTTTTCTTTCAAATAACCTCAAAGAAAGAAGTCCAACGGTGTCAAATCACATGATCTTGGCGGCCAATTGACATCGCCGCGACGTGAGATTATTCGGCCATCAAATTTTTCGCGCAAAAGAGCCATTGTTTCGTTAGCTGTGTGCCAATTGGCACCGTCCTGCGGAAACCACATATCGTCCACATCCACATCTTCCAATTCGGGCCATAAAAAGTTTGTGGGTGCATTGGTTTTTCGTCAATCACTCTTGGATTATAATTCGCCCAAATGCGGCAATTCTGCTTATTGACAAATCCACTGAGGTGAAAATGTGCCTCATCACTGCAGATGATTTTCTTCGAAAATTGGTCATTCACTGTTGCCATTTCCTGCCACCATTCTGACCATTGACGACGCTTGAAATGGTCAAGAGGCTTTAGTTCTTGAGTCAATTGCACCTTGTAAGCGTGTAAATGCAAGTCTTTATGCATAATGTTCATCAACGACGAGCGTGAGAGGTGAATTATTAGGCACGACGACGAGTTGAGGTGGACGGCTCTTCAACCACACTATCGCGAACAGCAGCAATATTTTCTGCAGTACGAGCTGTACGAGCATTCACTGGTATTTTCACATCTCCTAAAGATCCGGTTTGCTCAAACTTTTGCACAATTTTTCCGATTGTACGCACATTTGGACGATTAAATTGACCGAAAAAATCACGAAGTGCGCAATATGAATTTTGATTTGAACGCCCGTTTTCAAAATAAGCCTGAATAACTTTAAGGCGTTGCTCGATTGTGCACCTTTCCATGGGTCAAATTGAGTTAGTCTGAAATTGAAAAATGTCAAAAGAAATGCAGAAAAAAACGTTACGTTTAGGTGTGGTTCACATTCAATATCGGCTCTTAAAATTTAACCACCCTTTATATGAATTCAGAAAATTCAAAATACAAATTTATTCCACAAAAGTGATATTATCGCCTTCAAAGTACTCCCCATCAACCGCAGCGCATTTATGCCAGCGTTTAGTCCAGGTCTTCAAACATTTCTGGAACTCTATTTTCAGTGTAACCTTCAGAGCCGTCTGCGATTTTTCCATTACCTCCTTTCGGCTGTTAAAACGTTTTTGACGCGATTGAACAGAAAAATTGCAGAGAGCCATGTCAAGTGAATTTGCTGGCTGTTAGATGGTATTCGTTTTTGGCAAGGCGAATTTATTACAGGTGACAGCAAACTCATATAAGTAAAACCCTACATGTATTTGTTGTTGCGTTTGGTCCAAGCATCACGTCAAAATCAGTAATCAAATGTAAACATACGAATGTAAACATACCAATACATACAAACAAAGCATATCATTTTGACGTAAGCCATACCTACGGCGAAAAATTCAGCTGGGTGAATGCTGTCACCTTAATAAATCCACCTTGGTTTTTGGTCAAAAATTCACGTATAATGATGACACTGTGCAACGGTGCGTTCTCATCGTGCAATCATCCACGAGTTTTTTTCCCACAAATCTTTTCTTTTTTTGGTGAATCGTTCACGTAAACGTCTCATAACGCCCAAATAATAGTATATATTAAGGGGTTAGGGGTAGTCAGAGGGCCAAAAAAATTATGATTTTCAAAAAAATTTGTTTGCTAGTCAGTTCCTTACTTAACAAAAATAAAAACATAGCATTAATACATCATGTTTCGACTTGACTTTAGGAAAATTAAAAAAAAAACTAATAATTGTAAAAGTTATCGCTGTTTGTGTGGAGCCCGTTTCTCCAGAAGTCCCTTGCGGTGATCATCAAAAGTCCTTGGAGATTCATCTGAAATCAATCAGACAAGAGAAATTATTGTAGTTTCATTAATAGATATGGAAGTTATCTTGTTTAAAATTAACCTGCCATATTGTTAATATATTTATAATACAGGAAATATTTTTCAGATTTTCTAGAAAAAAACCGACAATTAATTGTTTAAAAAAATTGAAATTTTTGAAAAAAAGGTCCTTCGATCAGGCACAAGTTTTTTATGTTTTTCAAAAGCAGTATAAATTTTATTGAAATCTACCAAGCGGTTTTTAAGATCCTCCTCCTATTTGTAGCGCGTTACAGTGATCACCAGTTCAAAAACATAGTTTTGAGAAAAACTCATTTAAAGTTTTGATATCAGCTCCGGAGCGCCCTTTGTTAATTGTTGAATAACTCGAAAAGTATATGTCGGATTCACTTCAAATTTTCACACAATATCTTTAAGTTAATATATTGTACTTTAAGAAAATTGAAAATTCTGACTACCCCTAACCCCTTGAAGTAATAATTAATAAAAGAAGCGATCTAGTAAATAACTTTGGTCCACTTCAGAATAATGCAAAGTGAAATATACGCACTCGTATGTTGTTGCTGCATGAGAGTCGAAACTTTTTGTTTACTTGGCAATGATGCAAAACACATTTACAAATACATACACACACACATACATGAGTGTTGCTCAATATCGCTCATTTTATCACTCGATTATAACGATTATTTAAACAAATAATCCTCCAATCACGTTTTGCTAATTTTTTAATTCAATTTTAATAAATAAAAAGAAAAATCAAACAAAGAACGAAACAAAAGCCCACTTGAAAAAAACTGCTGCCCACTATTAAATATCATAACTGACAAATAATTTTTATAGCATTTACAGGCATTTGTAGGGGAAAAGAATCGCAATGTGTATAGCATTTGCAAATAAATGTAGGTATGTATATAAGTATGCAATTTTTTAAAGCGCAAAGAACTATGAATCTTTATAAAAACTAAGCACAAATATTAGAGCAAACTCGTTGGTGCCAAAGTAAAATGCAGTGAACCGTAATCGCTTTAAACATCGCAAAGACATGAAAAAAATCTACATAAAAATATATGTACATATATACAGGGTACTTGTGAGACCTCACATAAAACAATAAATAAAGTAGAGTATCATATAATTGATGGAAAGTGCTGGAGATGCATACATTTTTGTAACACCAAAAATAACTTCCATATCCATCAAGAAACTATTGTAATATCACAAAATATCCATAAAACACAACTAGAAAGCCACCTATGCACCCACACACTTTGTATTTACAAGAGTTTGTACTCCCCGAAATGCTGTAATAAATTATTTGTAATTCATGCATACTACTTACATACATGTATACAGTACACTCGCGATAACGTGAACTAATTGAAACGCAATTGCGGAAATTTTCACGCCAAGATAGTGATAGCAAATCCGGGTCGTTTCTGTAACGTAGGACCGACTGTCGAGGAAACGACATACTCGTCTTCGGCTTCGCTTCCACTCTGCCTGCAACCTTCACTTTTCTAGAATTGAATGGGCTATAAATGTGCCGCCGTAGCCGAATGGGTTGGTGCGTTACTACCATTCGGAGTTCAAAGAGAGAATGCAGGTTCGAATCTCGGTGAAACACTAAAATTAAGAAAAACATTTTTCTAACAGCGGTCGCCCTTCGACAGGCAATGGCAAACCTCCGAGTGTATTTCTGCCATGAAAAAGCTCCTCATAAAATATCTGCCGTTCGGAGTCGGCTTGAAACTGTAGGTTCCTCCATTTGTGGAACAACATCAAGGCACACCACAAATAGGAGGAGGAGTTCGGCCAAACTCCGAAAAAGGGTACGCGCCAATTATATATATATATATATAATATATATATGCACATGTATAAATTAAATATAAATAATTAAAGCTGGAATTTTGATTTATAAAGCTTTTTGTTATGCATATAATGAAATTTATTAAAACAACACTTTAAAGGTAAAAATATGTATAAGCAACATTTGATTTTTGGCTCTCAAATTCACCCGACGCAAATCCGATGGATTATTCTCTTTGGACCATTTTGGAGAGCAACTAAAAGATTCACCAGTATCGAGGCGCTGAAAAAACCCCATTGTTCGCAAGTGGGCCAAAATAGCTGCAAGTCACATTCGAGCAGCTTGCAATTCGTTTCTGGACCGTTTTAAGCCATAGTGAAGACCAAAGGTGGTCATATCGAGCAAAAGTAAATTGATTCTTAATTTTGTATTAATTTCACGCATTTTTTACTTTGTATTGAATAAAAGTATAACAATTTTCCAAACTAAATTTATGGCCTTTTTAAATGGTTACACTTCGAGTGCCGGCCGCTGTATTTAGTAAAATACGTGTCTGCTTATTTTCCATAACCTATTAAAAATACTAAAGGGTGGTTAAGTTTCAAGGGCCGGTGTTGATTTTGAATAAAATACAATTTTTTTAGGAATATATTGCCATTTCTCTTTATTATGATAATATTGGTATGGCTCAATTACGTATGGAACAAAATATTGACCAAATGGCCGCCGCGGCCTCGGCGGCACACCTCCATCCGAGGGTCTAAATTTTCGATGACGCTGAGGCATAATTGAGGTTCTATGCCATTAATGTGTCGAATTATCTCATCCTTTAGCTCTTGAATTTAGCAACTTTTCTTTCAAATAACCCCAAAGAAAGAAGTCCAACGATGTCGTTAACGTTTAGGTGTGGTTCACATTCAACATCGGCCCTTAACATTTAACCACCCGTTATAAGACACCAGAGATTACAGTTTTTCGTATTGTGGCACTGTTAAATAACATAAATAATTGCTGTAATTTTTATGAAAAGTTATAGCCTATTTCCACCAAGAACTTAACTGCAGTTAAAAGCTGCGTTAAGTTTCAGAAATATCAAATATTTCCACGGCATTATAATGTAATTAACTTGAACAGCAATTTTTTTCACATAAAAGCTTTGTTAACAACAAATGGCTGTCAGAGCTGTTTGTATTTTACATTTTTATTTAAGAGGTTATCAGCAAGTTTCATACTTTCTTTAGATTTGTTGTTTCCGAACAATGGGAAAATTTACGTACAGCGTTTATTAAAGAAAATATTTGCATATTTTTGCTAAAAATAAACGAAAAAGCATTTTATGGTACGCAAAACTTCATTAATGTTGCCTCTTTGGTTTGTGTAGTTCGCATGGGCTTTCGGACATATACGAGTACTTGTAAATTAGATGTTTAACTGTAATTTAGCATAAGCCGCAGTTAAAGCTCAGTGGAAATACGCTATTATAATTGTAAATATACTTAAAAACCTCTTAAAGTTATAACAAAAAACAGATGTCCTTTTCAAAGGAATCATAAGTCGACGTGAACTCCAAATACAACTCAGCGAATACAAATGCCAAAATGACTGACTCCAAAAGTGTAGGTATGTTCATGTAGCTCTGTTAAGGAGAAACCCAACTATAAAGTAAAACAAAAACAAAAAAACGATATACTAGCTTAAAAATGGCGTAAATAAAGATTAAATTATTGTATAAAATGGTACGGGCATTTTGAATTAGTAAATTAACTTTTTGTATGAAGAAAATAAATTAGACTACATAACAGCTGCCGAAAATGGCTGCGGTGACTAATTTTTAAACGTCATATTTTTTTAATTCTATTATACGCAAATATAAATGTTTCATTTCCAACTTAAAAAGTTAAAAAAAACAAATGCTTCTTCAGGTTATTACTGTGGTGTATTCCCCTCAAGAGAATTCCGTGCCAGTGCGCTCACCCATAAATATGTAGACTGCAACTGTAATACAACAACTATTAACATATGTAACACTTTAAGTGCATCATTAATAGATCGAAAATCGTTTGCGAAGCTTCTTATAAGATATGTAGATTTTGCCTGAGTACTGGATTACTGCGGAATGTTAGTTACTACTTTGAAGTAAACTTCGCATTGTATTTTACATAAAAGTACTGATTTTCAAATAAATTTTTTGTACTAAATGCTTCCTTTTCATCAAAACAAAAACTGTAAATAAAAATTTGTAAGTCAAATAATCTATGTAAACGTATTAAGCAAATATTAACGTTTCATTTTTTCATTATTCATAAATAAAATGCATACATACATACATATACTCGTATGGTATAAGAAATAAGTGGCATGATTGCATGCAAATGATGATTTGTTTATTTGTTTAGTTAAAATAAATGTAATTATTTATATATTTAGTATACGTTAGCAAAAAAGATATTTAAACAGTATTATAAACGAATAAAAAATAATAATCACAGTAAAAGAAAAAACTATTTTTCATACATTTTGTTCCTAGTTTATTAATAGTTAGGTTAGGTTAGCAAGGTTGCTTCTCTAAGACAAGACACTCGGTGGCCCTAAGGTCCAGTGAGATACCTGCATTTAATTTCCATCCCCTAAGTAAGGCCATAACAACCGCGCTGGTGGTGAACGAGAACAAAACGAAGTACTTCCTGTCATCAAACAAACAGTCGGCACACTCGCGTATCGGCACCCACGTCACTCTTGACAGCTATGATTTCGAGGTTGTAAAAGACTTCGTATACTTAGGGACCAGCATTAACACCTATAACAAATGTCAACCTAGAAATCCAATGTGGACTCAGTAGGCAATTGAGTAGTAATGTCCTCTCTCTTAACGCACAAAACTAACTCTCTACCAGGCTCTCATCATGCCCGTCCTAACGTATGGCGCAGAAGCGTGGACGTTGGCAACATCCGATGAAGCGACGCTTGGAGTGTTTGTGCAAAAAGATTCTGCGCAAGATTTTTGGACCTTTGCTCGTTGGCAACGACGAATATCGCAGGTGAAGGAACGATGAGCTGTATGAGCTTTACGGCGACATAGACATAGCGCGGCGAATAAAGATCCAGCCGCTACGTCGGGTCATGTCGTCCGAATGGATACAAAGGCTCCAGCTTTGAAAGTATTCGATGCGGTACCAGCTGGTGGTAGTAGAGGAAGAGGAAGGCCTCCTCTGCGTTGGGAAGATCAGGTGCAGAAGGACTTGGCTTCACTTAGTGTGTCCAACTAGCGCCGGTTAGCGCGAGATAGAAACGACTGGCGCGCTTTGTTAAACTCGACCAAAATCGCGTAAGCGGTTATCGCGCCGATTAAGAAGAAGAAGAAGTAAGTTGCCTAGAGCACTTAGATCTTTTTAAAAAAGTAACTAGTCCCTCCATTGAGACATTTTGCAAACTTCCCAGACGTTCAAAGAAATAATCGTCAAGATATTTGGCCCGCTTGGACTCCCTACTCTACCAAAGAACGTCAAACTGCAATTGTTGTCGTTGTTGACAAAACGTTTTGTTCGTACGCATTAGTCACTTGTGTCTATTTGTTAACATCGCCTCATTTTGTGTGAGAAATGTGAACCGCAATGTACAGGGTGAAGTCCAAAACACACAAGACTGGCGTCTTGTGGGCGCCATCTTTTCAATAAGCTAGTGCGGTGAAAGCTTGATGACATTCGGTTCAGTGGAAGCGAAGTTATTGTGTCTAAAGTGTCAGTATGTTCGTGTCATCGGTACAAAAATGAGTTTCGAGCAAAGAGCTAATATCAAATTTTGCTTTAAAATCGGTAAAACCGAAAACTCCATCGAAATTGTTCGTAAATTTATTAAAAATGAACCGAAATCATCGTTAAAATTCATGGAATCAGAGTTGGATATCTCCAAAACATCGACTTATCGCATTTTAACTGATCATTTGGGCTCACGAAAGGTCTGTACACATTTCATTCCTTACAAGTTAGCTGAGGACCAAAAATTGATCAGAATTCAACATTCCAAGACCTCATTTAAAAGGCGAGAAAATACGAGAACTTCCTTTACAACATTGTAACCGGTGATGAAACGTGGTATTTCCAACATAAACCTGAAACTAAGCGTCAAAGTGCCAAATGGAAGGCCCCAGACGAGCCACCACCCAAAAAATCAGGTTTCGAGAAGTCAAAAATCAAGTCGATGCGTAATTGTTTTTACAATTCCATGGGAATTGTCCACAAGGAGTTCGTACCAATGGGCCAAACCGTCAATGCAATTTTCTATCTTGACGTTTGTTGCATTTGTTGCATCGCATTCGTCGAATTCGCCCTGAATACCGCGCAGGAGGAAGCTGGCGCTTATTGATCATCGATCCACTCTTGTAACTGATTTTTTGACTAGAAATCGCATTTTAAGCATCAATAACTCGCCGTATTTGTCGGATATGGCTCCCTGTGGCTTCTGCCCATTCGGAAAATTTGCATTTGGCCATGAGAGGAAAACGTTTTGCGTCCGGAAGAACATTCCGGTCAATGACTTGACACTTTCTTTCGAAAAGCTTTTAGATCGCGTAAAACAGTGTATCGAGGCCAGAGGGGACTATTTTGAATAAATAAACTCGAAGTTATCAGAACAAAGCTCCTGTCGTTTCTATTTTAACTCAGTCTTGTTTATTTAGGACTTCATCTGGTATAGTATTTTTATTTGATTTTAACGTCGTACTTCAATCACGCAATGGTGTGCGTAAAGTTCTATTCTCGAAATGTTTTTTTTATTTTTTTATTAGGAAAAAAGTTATTCAAAAGCAAAACTGGATGATTAATTTTGCGCTATCTTATCTTATTTTTTAATGTATATTACAATATTTGGTTTTTTAGCAAGTACAGCACTCAGGCAACATTGAGTTGATTGTACTGCACTCGGGTTCAGTAATTTTCTTCAAATCTACCCGACCTCCGAAAAAATCTGAGTAGATCTTGTGGACCAGAAAGTGGTCCGCCGCATTATTTTCCTCTCCACCTGCTAGGCAGAGTGCACTGCCTGAGATGCCCACCTTTTCCATGTACTTTGTCCACAGAAAGTGGCCCGCCATCAGTTCAACCAGCTGCCGCAGTCCCTTCTGCTTAATGACAGGAAGATCTGCGACAGTCGGTCGGGCATGACAGGTGACATCAGTTTTGTCCATATGTATAGCCTCTTCAACCTGCCAAGCTCGCTTGTGGGTTGAAGTAGCACGTTTGCTAATCGTTGCTATGATGGCTACAGAAGTGAGTGACGGAACGAGATGCGAGCCAAAGAAGTTGGCCTCTGAACCTATTCTAGCTAAAGAGTCAGAAGCCTCGTTACCCGTGATACCCACGTATATCGGTACCCATGTTAGCATCAGAATATTATGTCTACCGCCTGGATTGACAACAGGAGCAGAGTGTAGTTTTCTCCCGCTGGATTCCATGTAGACACCAGGGCCGGAACCATGAGCCATTTGTGAAAATGGAAAAACAGGGTTTGTCGAGCCCATTTTCAGAGTTTAACCACAATTGAGCCTCTGGCAGCACCACACTGCATCTCTTTTTAAGTACGACTCCTGATGGAATGGAGTCAAAGGGCATGGAGAGTATCGTTCGATCGAAGTACATACCTTCTCTGTTGTCCAATGCCGGACAGGACAATGTGTTTCAGCAAGCAGATGACCTTCAAAGCCTCACCTTAGATGAAAACACCGGACCATCTAATGCCAGGCCTGAAGTTGTCGGAAGAGCTCCGGTGCAACAGATAGCCAAAGTGTATTGTAGTCTCCATAAGGTTCTCCTGACTCCCACAAGAGAGAGTCTACTCATCCAGACCACTGATTCATAGGTGGCAATAGGTTTTATCATAGCCCTGTAGATCTGTAGGACCTTGCTAGGAGAAAGACCCCACGTTTTCCCAAACACACCCAGAAGGCTGTCAGTGCTTTGGATGCCTTTGTTTCAACGTGTGACTTCCAAAGGAGTTTACCATCGAGGATTACTCCAAGATATTTGATTTCTTGGAATCGCTGGATTGTGACTCCTTTTAGCTTAGACAGAACAAGTTCATCAAGCCTCCGTCTGGTAAAGAGGACAATACCAGTCTTGGTAGGGTTTGCCGATAGCTCATTAGCATAGTTTCAAGTGTCAATCATATCCAGAATTTTCTGCACCTCTTAACAAACAGGCAACGTCGTCTGCATATGCTTGTGCTCGGACTCCAGCATCATTTAAGTTGCCTAGGGGGCAGCCTCTGTTTACCCCGGATGACACCAGCAGATCTTCCTCTATCGCACCGTGACGATCGTTTGAGCTAGCATCGAACGAATCCAATTCACTAGCTCCCCATCTACGCCACGCCTACAAGCAGAGTTGCACATACTGTCAAAAGTGGCATTATCTCCCTCTGTGTCGAGCGCCAATCTTCGGTGGGGTACCCGGGTCTTGCCGTTTTTTGTTCTGTTCGGGGATCCTTTTTAAAGGTTTTTATCTATAAATCGCGGGAAAATTAAATTTTATGAAGCTACCTGGAAGCTCAGGTTGTTAGCTAAATTGAAATATGTTAAATTCACGTCCAAAGTTGAAATAGCCAATCTGGCTAGACCCGGGAGCCACAATGGAGGGTTAAAGGAGCTTTCTACATCTGCGATGGTAATAGGCGCGAGCTTAAAGGCAAAAATATCAGTCGCTGTATATTTTTCAATCGGATGAATTGAACTATCTTTAAATTTTGGTTGGACAAAAACAGGAATAATAACATAATTAACGTGTTTGCACATTTGCCTTACTATTTAATACTTTATTCCTTGAAATTGTAAAAAAATTCACAAGTTTCACACTATGCATACACTTTTTTTCTGAGTCGTACAAATATACTGGCGTTTCGTGAACTCAAAGTCATTTTAGTTACCAAAAGAGCCGTCAATATAATTACAATTTCTGGAAATTTTTCCTGAATACTAAGTATTTATAAATTACAAAAATTTATTCACTTCTATATACATACATATGTCTGTTTGCAGGACAAATAAATGTAATAAAATCAACTCTTTCAAATATTAATTCGAAATTAGTATATTAGGTTCAATGGTGTGTAGAATATTGAAGCCTTTATGCAAAATGCAAACATGTAGTACTCCACACTCCACCAAGAATTTCGAGAACTGAAATGTAAAATTCAGTCAGTGCTTTTTTCTTTTACACTAAATCAAAGGTTACTCACCTGAACGGCGTGTTCGTGTGTGTTACTAATGCATATTACCGTACGACCCGATAACATTTCCTCCAATTGCGGCACACCCAAAGCCTCTAGGCGCGGCTCCGATATTTGTGCTGTGGCAAAAGGTATATTAATGCTTAAAGGCACGCGCACATGCGCGAACTCGACAGCACTACGCAAATCCAACGCCAGCATATCAGTAGGCGTATGATGTAGAAGATGTGTAAAATCATTTGCGCTTATACGCGGGCACATCTCAGCTTGCAAATGCATCAAAGTTACATCGGGTGTAATATCCTGAAAATTATTATTTTTTTATTAAATTACAATACTTCAGATGTGCGACATACAAATTCAGAAAGAGGTGCTTCACGTAACACGTGGAAACGATGGGAAACACTTTTAGGTGTGCACTCATACATTTTTTGCGACTCTAAAACGCAAGTTTCCATTACGATGTCTGGCAAATCGGAGAAAAGTAAAATGCACTCGTTGAATCCAGAGTTGAGAAGGGTAGTCTTTAACTGCTTCAGTATAGCGATACCGATAAACAGAGGATAGGAACTATCACCTAGCATAAGCTTGTCCCAGAGATGCATTATTTTGTGTAGCGGGAAAACGTCTGTAGCAAATCAAAATATTTTAAAAGAGATAATAATTTTATAAGTGCAAGTATAAACTTACGCGAAAACATTGTGAGAAACCAAGGAATCGCAAAGAGTTCTGGTATAAAATTTATGATTGATAAATGCTTGGCCAAAATAGGTTCATGGAATGCGGTGAGTTGTGAGAATTTACTGAGATACTCTTTAATAATCGCTGAATTATCTTTGAGGAAAAACCATTGCAAATATTTTGGTATGAATTTGTAAAGGCTGAGAAATGCTAACTCTAAATATTTTATAAAAAGTAATATCGTAAATTAGTGCATCTAATCTATAGATTGAAATTTCGTCTGCTATTCACCCTCATTATTGAAGTTAAGATATAAAAACGGCGCCGTCAGCGAATCTAATCCTTGCCAATAGACGTATTGTGGATGAGCAGTTACCCAGGCTTTTAAAAGTCGTTTTAACTTGCAATGACCCTCTGGTGAAGACAATAGTTCGTCATATTGATGACAGCGCGGTATATCTACTTCGATCTGAAAATAAAAGAATTTGTAAGTGTATAATTTCGTGTATGATTGTACAAATTGTCGCACTCACTTGACGATCTGTGGAGGTGGGTGTGAACTTATCGATTTTCTCATAACTGCCATTTGGTATTACCCCAAGCAGGCATGCCCAAATAGGGCCGCGTAAATGTGGTGGTATATCTGCCGCAGCTTCTTTACATATCATTTCCCTCGTGTAAGGATAGCCCTAAAACAAACGTATTTAGTTTTGAGAATTTGGTAATTTGGAAGTACACCAAATGCTTATCACCTTTAACAACCGTGAAAAGAGCCGTACACGATAAAATTGATACTCGATATCTTTTTCGCGTATTACCAAAGGTAATTGCTCCATACCAGCACCAAAGTTGTGTGGGAATTTCGGCGAATGTATCAATGGAAAATAAGCCATTGCCGGTAGGTTGCAAAGCTTTTCAAAGAGATTGTTCAATTTGAGTGGCACTACACGATCATCCATAAGATACGATTGACTACGTTTCGGTCCGACGATTGTGCCATTCAGGCAAACCAATTGCGGTATCGCCAGTATTGGCGCCTCGCTACGAATTAAACCTTCTTTTTTAAGTTCGGCTTGCACATCACCGCCAGCTAATTGCCACCAATAATATATCTGTTCCAGCGGACAACGCAACAACAGAACGGATGATTGTGGAGGTACGGTATATGTGTAGGCTTTGATATTTTTTGCAAAAAACTCATGCGATAAAAGAGTACTCGGCAGTGGGCGTTGTGAAGGTAACACACATAAACAATTTTCCACCAAGGAACGTAAGTCTTCATTTATGTTCTCATATAGTTCCAGGCAATTATGTTCGCGAGCAATTTTCTCAAACACATTACTTGTTTGACAGAATGAAAGTATTTTTCGCGTTATATTCGATATTTTCAAATTAGACCAAAACGTGGTGTGCAACAAAAGTTCAGCCAATATCATTCCCAAAGACCATATATCGCTTTTTATATTATTTTTCGCGCCGAGCAGGCGCTCTGGCGGCATATAACGTATATTGCTGCCAACGATAAAATAGTGCAGTGCATAATAAAATAAATTACTTTAAATACAACTTACCCAATAGGGAAGGGTACATAGTCGCCGCCCTTAGTCATATGGTAAAGCCCATAATTGAACAGCTTGACATTATCGCACTCATCTATAAGTATATTTTTTGGTTCCAAATTGTGTATGACTAAATTGTGTTCTGAAAGCTCATTCAGAGCACAAACAATTTGATAGAATATTCGTGCTACCAGCGAATCCGGTAATTCTACTCGCGATCTTTCTTGCAAGGTATTGCCGAAGTACTCAGATACTACAATTGTGCGCTCTAAATGAAAAGTAGTATTTAATATAATTTAAGGGATAAGGGGCGTATTTACCATGCTACATACCATGTTTACCACGCACAAAGTCCAAGTATTGGCACAGATGCGGATTTCTCAATTCCTTAAGCCGTTGCGCTAGTCCCAAAATCGCAATGGAATTTGGTGTTAGTGGTAAGCCATTGCTGCCACATACATCACCTGGGTGGGTTCTCGCAAAGAATGTAACTGCGGCCAAGCGCGATTCTGGTTTGCTCAAGGAGAGACTCATCCTTCGTTCCCTATTCCAGCTTTGCACTCAATTTCCGGAACGACAAATTTACAAGTTATCCTGCTACTACACTGATTTCATCTTGCTTTACAATTGTACGGAATCAGCCGGTAAATTAGTAAATTCAAGCAAGAAAAGTATACAAAAATGTAGTAAAACCTGACATTTGTTTATGCGGTCAGCTGGTTACCAACTTAAGAGGGAAAGCGAGTTCATACAAAGTGCCCTCCAAGGCGAATCTATTAAAGGTGGTGTTGGTAAATCAGCTGATTTGTTTTGTTTTTTTATTCGCCATGTCCATGTGGCTGTCAGTCCGGAATGAATATACTTACAATACTTAGCTTTGACAATCAAACGTACAGAACTTTGTTGTTCTCCTAATGCCACCACCTTTAATGAATGCGCCTTGGTGGCTTTGGTATGTATTTTGTTATTGCAGTTTGGTATTATAAATATCAAATTATCAATTAGATTGAACACAAACAAATAAGGAATTAACAAAGAAGCAGGGCACTTTGACATTCAAAATACCAAATCACAAGAAAAAACAAACAAATCAGCTGCTTTATTTAAACCTGCTTTATTTAAATAAAATGAATTCGCCTTACTAACAGGGTTCTGGTCAATGCTTAAGTTTAGTAGTTTTTAACCAAAGTTAGCCATTTACTTTCCTTATAATACGTTCACATATAAGTAGATTATCTACTTTTTCGTGCTTAACTCACAATCCGTAATTTAAAGCGTGATTGCACATACAAAAATTCTCCCCCGAAATCTGAGATAATAAAATACTGCTAGATTATTACCACGCTTTTTTAAATATAACCCTGTGTTATCAATAATTTTTTTTACGAATGCAAAGAGAAGCGTCAATGTAAAACTAACTAAAATGGCTGCCATAATTTTTTGAAACCTCGGTATACGTTTTTTCTTCAACTGTTTATTACTAGCAGTCAGTTGCAGTGAATAATAATTAAACAAACCAAAATCTTCCACCAAAGCAATTTCTATGGAGAAAATGCTTTTTTTTTTTGTTTTTAGTGGGTGAGGTAGGGTTCAAATGGCCTTCGCACTTACAGCGACCGTCGACTACTGCGTCGTGTAGTGTGTCCACTAAAACGATTCCTCCTCTCCTTCTGGCGAGGCACCTTTAAAGAAAAACCTTTCAAGCAGTCTTCACAGCTGATTGCCAATTTTGCAGGTAATCTGCCATATGTGAACGGGTAGATTAATTTTGTGGATTTGTTGCTAATTAATGCATCTGTGATGGTACTTTTACTTTCTTTTCTTAGTTATTTGGTTACTGTTGTTCTAAAATGGATTCTTTTTGGTGAAATTTCATAAAAATACCTAGTAGATATTTTTTGACTACAACATGAAATTGAACATTTTCATTCTCCATTTTGGCAACATTTTTGTAACGTAACTGTATTGGCAGCATTCCATATTTTGCATCCAATGGTTGCAATAATTAATGACAATTGCCATTGAATTTGCGAGAATTAACGACCCTGCATGGATAGGTGCAGAGCGAAAACTTTCGCATCTTACAAATATTAAAACTAAATTTTGAAATAAATTGGAGATGAAAACTCTTCACCTCATAATTTTTTCAAAGGAACTGTTTAAAAATTAAATTAAAGGATGAAGTAGTGACTCCTGGAGAGTGGTTATAATTTTGAACCAGACACTTTATTCAATTCTGTTAAGAGTTTCCCCCGCTGTCGAGCTGGGTGTGGTGACATCGTTGTTGTTGTTGTAGCATTATAAACATTCCCCATACATAAACGGGGAATGCTGCTGAAGTGACAGTCCTTTGGCCGGATATAAATCCGGGTCGTTCCGGTTAAGAAGAACTGACTGTCGTGGGACCGTCTGGCGACATCGTTTTCGCAGTTAATTTCATTTTCACATTCACACTATTCGTAGCCCATGAATCTTCCCACTACTAAACTTTTTCTGGACTTAGTCTATAGCTCAACCCAATCAAATTGTTGGCCAACTAACTCTGAATTTTGTTTTGGTTGTAGTGCAACCACCTTGTATTAATTCGTCTTTTTATGATTCTTATGCAGTGGCAAGGCTTCCGTCTACTCGTTGCAAAAGTTCTCGTTGTCTTGTATTCGACCGAGATGTCTTCTACGAAAAAGTTTCCCACTTCCTTCTTTCTGTGCTTGGATCTCATCGTGTTCACTTGTTCGCGTGTGAATTCTGTATTCCGTAGGCTGTAGAAAATCGGAAAGAAATGGTAATTATATTATTTCGTAAAAATTCATAAAATTTCGTAGATAATTTTTAATTGATGATACCAGATGACGAGACTGAGTCTAGTCTTTATCGCATTCTCCTTTGTATTTTTCATTGGAGTTTGTAACATTAAAGTACACGACATAAGATTAATCGGCAACGCTGAATAAAAATGTAGAATATCTTTATTGTGGTGTAATGAGTTTGTTACTTTAATTTCTTGTTTATTCATTTTAGGAAAATGGTAAAAAGTTTAATCCAGTCACAAGTGTTATGGAAGTCTCATGAAAGTAACGGGGAAATATTGGATTGATACAGATTCCTCTGAAGAGCCCATAAAGATGGCGGTTTGAAATGGTACGTTTAATAAATGGATGATTATAATTTTATATAGTCCTGGAAATATATGATGATTAAAGTATCACAGACCTGTTCTGATAAATTTTTGAAAGACAGTTGATCTGCTGACAGTTATTAACCAGTCCAGCAATATAGTAGCGGAATAAAACGATATCTAATATGTTACTCATTCTTACAGGCTGTTTCACGGATTTCCTAGGAAGATAGTCCATGACGCACCAATTGGAAAAGAAAATAAGGTTAGTATTTTTCCATTTTAAAACATTTCATTTACAATTTCCATATGATGAAATTCTGCTTCTGAAGTACCTTGTGGATTATATAACAACTCAAGCTCAACAGGCCTGAATGCATTATGTTCATAAATTAATATTTTTGCATTTTCGAAATCTAATTGATGGTTATTTTGTAGGGAATTCTTTTGACGAATGCAGAATTACGTGCATGGAACATTGAAGCTGCCGAGGAAAGGTAATTATATTATAATGAATACAAATAATTTAGTATTTTAATGCAATTGATGATAAAACATGGCATTTCCTTTTGCGGTTTCCACCGGAAGTTTCTAATGACGGTTAGGACGTCTGATGCTTAACATAAAATGTTTTACATTTATTTGAAACTCGGCAATCATTAAATATATTTTTTTTATTACAGGTAATTTCTTCATGTGTACAGTATTCGGAAAATGTATTCGTCCTGCTATTGAAGGTGTGTAAAATTTCCAGTTATTTGATTCTGGTTTTTGTATGATGATAAAACATGGCATTTCCTTTTGCGGTTTCCACCAGAAGTTCCCTAATGATGGCTAGGATGTCTGATTCATACACCAAAATTTTTTTCTATTCACGTTTTGATTATGTATTAAAAAATTGCTTATTTTTATTTTTAGGTCCTTGGAGCATACAAGGAAGTTCGTTTAAATAAAAAAATTAAAATCGTAAACTATGGTGTTTTATTTTCCTATCAGAATTTTTGTTCAACCTTAGGCAATTCGATATGTGGTGTTCCAAATACTTGGCTCGTATATTTTACGATCTAATTTTAAACGTCATATATTACGACGACCGCCGTAGCCGTAGAGTTTTGTGTGTGACTACCTTTAGGGAGTGCGTAGGTTCGAATCTATCGCCACTCGATAGACAATGCCAAATCTCCAGCCGTGAATATTTACCATGCGGAGTCGGCTTAGAACTGTAGGTCCCTCCATTTGTGAAACAACATCAAGATGCTCGCCAAAAATAAAGGGGAGTTCGGCCAAACACCGAACAGAAGTGTCCGCACCAATTATTTATTCATTTGAACCATATCACTTTGACCATCAAGTTAGACTTGCAATAACTAAGAATTTGGAAAATTTCTGAACTTCTTCAAATATAGTAATTTAAAGAAAAATGCCATGCTTTGAATTTTAAGAAAAACATTTTTTTTAAATCATTGTAAAAGTGAGTAATAAAATTTACTGCGTATTCTTACAACGTTACTTGCAAGGGTTTTATCTTTCTTGGTTAATGTATGCATCGGTTCATAAACACATCTTCCCAGCTTCCCTTAACTCCACCTCTGGTTGCCTGTTACTTCAGCAGCATTTCCCATATATGTATAGCGATTGTTTATGCTGCTACAATAACAAGTATCGATCTGTTTCTAAAAGGAGACTAACTTATCTGTGAGGACTTCAAAGAAATGTGTTCGTGCGACTTTGTTGGAATTTATTATTTGCACATTAACATCTCTTATGGCTTCAGATTCGCTTTCGAAAAATAGTCAGTCAATGAAATAATATAAGTTGTTTTTGAAAATTGGAGAATGAAGTTGCTAATAATGCATGTGCCCATTGCGTATTTGAAAAATAGGGGTCATCTTAATCATCCTTTTTCTATATAGACCCATTTTACTGTCTACTTGTTCATTATTTTCTTCGTCAGAGTGTTTTACCGGTTAACTATTTACCAATTTATTGATATAGTAAAATGTCAATCGACCTATAATTATTTTCCTTACCATAATATTGAAACTTCAAGTTATTTTACCAATAACCAACCCTATCTAAATTAAATAAAAAACCCATGATTTAAAGTGTTCTCGTCATTTATTTGTTATTTCGAGATTTAAGCCTCGACTTGGTGACGTGCAGCAGCGCTGGTTGGCTTCTCAGCCAAAAAGTCTGCGAATTCTTGGTATGGAGTAGCACCCAAAGGCATTTCCTTCCACAAATCAGGAGTCAAATAGGCATAGGTCTTAGCAATCGCAGCATAAGTGGCTTTGGCGAAATTACCCAAAGTACCAGTTGAACCACGAGCGGAGGTGTAACAATCCTCAATACCAGCCATGGTCAGCAACTTCTTGGGGACAGGGGCCGATACAATACCAGTACCACGTGGAGCAGGAATCAAGCGCACTGATACAGAACCACACTTGCCAGTGACTTTACATGGTACAGTATGAGGTTTACCAATTTTGTTACCCCAGTAGCCTCGACGAACCGGTACGACTGACAATTTAGCCAGAATGATGGCACCACGAATAGCTGTAGCTACTTCCTTACTGCACTTGACACCAAGACCAATATGACCATTGTTGTCACCAATGGCAACAAAAGCCTTGAAACGGGTACGTTGACCAGCACGAGTCTGCTTCTGGACAGGCATAATTTTCAATACCTCATCACGGAGTGCAGGGCCCACAAAGAAATCGATGATTTCAAACTCTTTAATGGGCAACGAGTAAAGGTAGATTTCCTCCAATGAATGAATTTTTCCATCACGCACCAAGCGACCCAATTTGGTTACTGGAACCCATTCCTTTGAATCTTCTTTGCCTCCACGGCCACGTCCACGTCCACGGCCGCGACCACGACCACGACCTCCACGGCCACCACGAGAACCAAATCCTCCACGGAAACCACCACGGGCTGGAGCTGCGTCCGCCATTCTGAAATGAAATACACTTATTAATATGGAAACATTTGAGGTTATGTACATTAATGCTAATAAATTGGATCAGACACCTTTAAGCCATCATTAAGTTATTACGCCTAAGCTCAATAACTTTACGGTGGAAACCGCAAAAGGAAGATAAATAGTATCATCATAAAGTTTTATTTAAAAAAACTAAACTGTGTACTCAACACAATCGAACACGTGGATGTCAAAATAATCAAATCGAAAAAACATTTACACCCACAATTCGAAAATAAGAATTTTATGTATAAAACGAGAAAACACCGAATTTTACAAATATTAATTAATTTGTTTTCAATATCTGTTAAATCACATATTTTATAAAAAATTGTTGCTTACCTGTAGTAAATCAAGTAATATCGGTGAAGGGAAAAAACCGAATGAACGAGTCGATGGCGCTCGCTTTTTGAGAAGCCATTTTGGTTGTAAGCGGCGAGTCGCTACAACTCGTTGGTTACCAGCGATTTGCTATTAGGTTGTGTTTCGAAAGCGGTTTAGATTTTCGGGCAAAACACAAAGGTGTATTTCGGTCGTTTTACAAACCACTCAAATAATATGCTCTTTGGGTTATTCAGCTCCGGATCATAGATATGGTTGTTGACAGCAGCTTTTGAGTGCTTATGTATTCTTCCAAGGCGCATTTATTAAAGGTGGTAGCACTAGACCAACAACAACATTATGTACATTTCGTCCCCTTAGTATAACAATAGCCTATATACTCATAGGCTATTATTTTTTTTATTGAATTTTTGGATTCTCCATCGTCGATTTTATATGTGGTCAAAATTTGGTCAAATTCTAGTTCCACAAAGTGGGTCAAAACGTCAGTCAAAAATAATAAATATTTACAGACATAACGAGATTTGAGTGAGAGCTACTTTCGACAAAAAGTTTGAAATTCATTTTCTCAAAACATCAAAAAATTTATAGGCTATTTTAATACCAAGGGGACGATTTGTTTGTCACGGCAAAGTATTGGAAAAGTAGAAAACACAAAATTAATTCGCCTTGCTTTATTCTGTGCTGACATCCACATGGATACAGCGAAAGAAAAAAAAAAAAAACAAACAACACCAACACCACCTTTAATAGATTCGCCTTGCATTCTTCCCAACATTTGCTGTTTGGAACAAGATAGCATTAACGATGGACTTGTTTGTAAATTGTACACATTTTGAATAGAACAATATTTCAAATAAAAATCAGCATAATATAAGTTGTCTTCGATTCGCTACTTCTCTGCTCTCTTAAAACTGGTATAACTCTGTATTCTCAAATGCGATAACTCTCTTTTCTAATAATAGGAACGTTGCATTACTAATACTCATGAAGTGCCTACAAATAAATATCAGCTTTGGTAGCTGACAGCGGGGAACGTATGTTCATTTATGCCGTTGTTTCATCTATTCGCCAATCGCTAACGTATAGCGATTCTGTAAAAAAATTGGCCTCTACACATTTAAAATGTTCAAGTTATATCGCAAATTAATTTCAAACTATTGTAAAGTGATAAATGCATACGAATTTTGCTTTAGAAGTATTTATTGCCTTGCAAATGTTCTCAAATTATCCACAATCTCAAATGGATGCAGACCAGCTGTATTTGAATTTGTAGGTTCTTGTATATTGAATGCTGGCTCAGCTATCGCTCAAGATTGACGGCCCTCAGACAACTACCAATGCAAGTATACACTATCTCAATTATTAGTATGTATACAATTTTGAATCAAAAGATTCATAAAATACTTGAACCATTATTAATAGATTAGAACTCTTTCCAAACAGCATTGAGCATAATTGTTCCAATCTGCCAAATTAAAATAATTGATAAGCTTACATCAAGGCGAATCCACATAAGCGAGACTTGTTTTCTTGCATTTACTGGTTAGTCTGCTTTTTTGTCAAGAATGCTAGAATAAAATATTGTGCTTTCCGAATGCGCTGTGTTGTAAAGCCCATACATAAACATATAAAAGAAAGGGGACAATTCGTTTTCATTAATTTGTTTAGTTTAAATATCACAAATCACAATATTACTAAGCCATTCACTGAATTTTCACAAACATCAATTTTCTCTTTTTGTTTTGTTAATTTTTTTGTATTGGAAAGGGAGCTGACGCCAGATTTGTCAAAACGCCATAAATTAAAGTAATGTGTGTATCTTCATATTCCTTCGTACCATTGAAGAGAGAACGACTAAATCGGCCGATAAAGTATGGAGTGTGCAGGCACTATAAATATTTTCATGTCTTGCACCATAGTTACCAAAGTCAAAGTTTGACAAAAAGCGGTTGTTTTTCTTTTGCCGGTTAATTCCTTTTGACTTTTCTTCTAAGAACTAAAAAATTTTGTGTAAATTGTGGAATATACATATATACCATAACAAAAAAAGTTATCTGTTAACAAATTACAATTAATTGCATGCAGCAGACGAAATCGCAAATATAGCCTAAACTGATAAAGGAAAAAACGTGATAAAATTAGAGAGACGTTGAAATTGCAAAAATGACATTTACTGACGCATTGCATTATGTTGCCATTGGTAATCCAGTAAGCAAGGCCGTCGTGTCCGGCACATCGTCATTATTTACCCGAGGAACGGTATGAATTTTTAAGTAGTTTTTTTTTTTATTGCTTACATAAACGATAACATTTTAGGCCACCACCAACAGCACACCAATCGTCAAAGCAACAACAGAAGTCGTCGGCGCAAAAGTAATGGGTGCATTACCTCCCTTATGGAAACTTGCTGGACGTAACCATAATTTTGTGCGACTAGCAGGCTTAAGCGGTGCTTCAGCCGTTATACTTGGTGCCATAGGTAGCCACACATTGCCGCCATCGCATGAGAAAGATGAATCAAAAACAATTTTTGAAACGGCCAATCGTTTTCACTTCTTCCACTCACTAGCGCTTCTAGGTGTACCATTGGCAAAATATCCGCTTCTGGTAAGATAGCAAACTAAATGGCAAAGCTTTTGTTATGGCTAAGTTAATCATTAATGATGTTATCTCAATTACAGGCCGGCACTCTTTTAGTTACTGGAACATTTTTGTTTAGTGGTACTCTATATTATCGTGCATTTACTGGTGATAAACGTTTTGCACGCTTCGCTCCGTATGGTGGATTTTGCTTAATTGTTGGCTGGCTAACACTGCTGCTGTAAAAATTGATCTTATGCGTTAAATAAACAATAGCATTTCTGGAATTTAACTGATGGCTTGATCAATATGTGTACACATATATTTTTACGAATGAATGGCATTATCGTTTGTATATAGAAAAGAGGCAATGGAAATATTATAATAAAAAATGGTTTCGGTTTTAATTTCTATTTAAATTAGGTGTAGATTAATTTTTTACTGTTGCATATAAAAATTAAGGCAAATTTATAAAGACATTGGAAGTAATCACAACTGCGCATCAAAAATATGTACATACATATTTGTGTTTGCGCATTTTTTTATTTGCGAAGTCTTTTGTATTTGTAATTTAAACATACTATTTTGCCTTTGAAAATGGCAACAATCAATTTTAAGAAGCATTTTTAGTAATATAAACATTGTTTTTTATGGAAAAAAGCGTCGCAGGAGGAAATTTGGAGTAAAATCCGCTTGATTGTCTGGATTATGTATCACAAAAAATAATAAAGTAATTAAAAATCCAAAATCACCGTTTATAAGTGTATTGTACTGCTTCGACAAGCTTGACAAAGCGGTTCTCGTGTTTTTTTGCATAGAACTTTTTCTCGTGTGGGCGCGACTTCAAAAAAATAACCCCCATCAGTCCAACTCCGGCTAAGACCTCTTTCCACGTTAAAACTATTCAATCAAAAATTAAAACGTCATATGCATCAGAGAACTGCACCGGCTCAGTGTAAAACATTCATACGCTTCGCTTGAACAAAAAAACAGGCCTTTTCGTTCAAACGATCGAACTTGTTCAAATAAGTTATTGTCATTGTTTATTTCAGCTCAATCAAATCATGTGCTGCGTTTTAGCTCTCCGATGTTATCACCAATCGTCTTCATACAGCCGTTTCGGGTATTTGCTCGTTCGGCTATACATTCATTTTTTTGAGCAAGAATAAAAGGGCTATAGAGCCAAATGAGCCGGTTTGAACACGTATGATCCCGCATGAGTTTTTGCTTGTAACTAACGATAGCAAAGTAAAAGCAAAATTTTAAAGCAAAAACACTATATTTTCATATTTGTTTTTTTCTTACAACTTTTAATAAAACACGAAAGAAAATAATGTAAATAAGGAAACATTGCTGAAACCAACTAATCCTTTCAAATATGAAACGCAATTTACAGCGTACATTGTACGCCAACGCTCGTTTGCTCGAACAAGTGCTATTTATAATAATGACACTTACTTCTTTGAGCAAGTTTGATCGTTTGAACGCAAAGGCCGATGCTAATTTCATTCAATGCTGCTTTTTGTTCAATGATTAGATTTGAGCCGAAGACATTAGATCATACGTGTTGACTGAGCTGAACTGCGCGTTCGCCTGCATGAGCTGACTGCACTTGACCAAATATTTTGGTTCAATTGACTGAATGTGAGCAAGAAATTTAGCGTATGAACAACTCAAGAAAACAGTGAGCCATGCAGGTCTCTGATATGCATGTTTTTCTAGTAAGGAGGCATAATAACCGCCATCCCCATTATCAACATTGAACTGAAATCCTTCATTTTTCTTTTCATTCGCAGGCATCCGGCAACACTATTCTATTGTCAATTCTAATGAATTGTTATTCGCGCATTTGCATTTAATTTTCATAGAAATATTTCGAATACAAGCATAGAAATAAATAAAAACACGCGTGTGACTATATACAGATTTTATGAATTTAAGGGGTTATATACAGTTAGAAGGCCGAAAAAAGTGAATTTTCCAGAATTTTTTCTGAGAAAACTTTTAAATTTATTAATCTAAACATTTCTACATACATATATTATATTATCTTTTAACTGTATTTTAAGACTTAGTATTAGTAGGAGCTCTTCTCACGGATTTACACTGCGTCAATAAAGCTGGAGCAAGAGAACGCCTTTTTGATATTGGAAAATCTGCAAGATCTATAAGAAAACTAAAAGCTTTTTCTCTAAGTCAGAATGACCTTAAGGGTATTGAACTGCTTACTAATCTTCAAATACATCTTCAAGATACTGAAAGTAAGGGAAAAACTCGCCAAAGCTAAAATTTCTGAGTTTTGTAAATCAATTTGAATATCTTGTGTAATAAATTTTGTTTTGATAAAAATGTTGATTGAAATCCGTTTTATGAACTCGTTTTTTATATTTTTCTCATAAGCGGACACATTTTTTCAGTCCGTTAGGTGTCCACTTAAGAGAGTGTTCACTGCATATGTACGTACCTTAGTATTAATTACTTTCAGAATTCTGAATGATATTTCGTTTGATATTTACGGTCGATAAAGCAGATTGCCAAAAGCCGATAAATATACTACATAATTAAACTTGGAAACACCGATTTAATCTGCATCTATTTCATAAGCGCATTTAAAACTGTGCGCTTATTGTTTCACACTAGGTTGTTCAATAAGTTTTGCGATTCAATAAGAAAAACATAATTTTATGGTTTGAAATACACTTTATTATTCAGTATAGTCTCCCTGAACATCACTTATATATTTGTTCCAACCAGATTTCATTGTATGAATTCCATCCCTGAAGTGAGAATCTGGGCTGCAAAATACACAGCTGTTATAACCTCATCATTTGTTGAAAAACGCTTTCCACACATGAAACCGATGGAAGTCGCTAGCGGCTAAATCTGTTGCATACGGTGGATGCTCCAACAATTCGAACTTTAATCCATGAATTTTTTGCCATTGCCAAAATGCACTTGTGCCAGGGTGCAGTGTCCTGATTAAAAATTAATTTTTGCAAATTGTGCTTTTTTCACGAATTTTTTACTCCAGCTAGTCTAAAAGATTATAATATTCTTCATAATTTATTGTTTTTCTAGTTTGTAAATAATCCAAAAAAAAAAAAAATTTCTTTCGTAACCAAAAAACTGATGCTATCCCCTTCTTGGTCGATTTCGGAGCCGCAGAACCAGGTTCACACCACTCTTTAGCCTCTTGTTTTGTTCCAAGATCATTGTGATAGACCCAAGTCTCATCCATGGTGATGAATCGACACACAAAATCCGCTTTATCCTTTCGAAAATGCTCTAAATGTTGCTGAGAAAGTCTTATTCGAATGTGTTTTTGCTACATTGTTAGCGAATGCGGCACCCATTGTGCACACAGCTTTCTGAGACTCAATACTTCAGTCAAATAATTGCTTGCACTGACCAATGAGATGCCTAGACTTCTACTCTTTATCTAAATATCCTTCAGTCACCCCATTATTTTCCAATACGTTTTCCTGTATTTTTTCTACGATTTCTGGTGTTTTTGTTTTTAAATTTAGCAACCCATCTTTATACTGCACCAACTGATGGGGGAAAGTCCTTATACACTTTCGACATTCGTTCATAAATTTTCTTTGCTTTTAAACCTTCCAATAAAAGTTCAATCAGTGCAGGATACTTGATTTTTTCCACGTCGATACTAAATGGCTGGTAAACAAAGAATGAATTGACAGATTGAAATGAGACTTCACATACGTTCATATGAAGAGCGTTCCAGCATAATGAAAAAATTAGGTTAGCAGCCAACGCTCATATCGAGATGCAAAACTTATTGAACAACCTAGTACAAAGAAACGGCTAATATATTAGATGCAATTTTAATACATACATATATAGTTTTCGATCTTTTTTTCGAAATTCGTCAGCAATATTAGAATCCTTATTTTGAACCTTAAAAACGTTACATCAGATTTGAAATCAGTACTTTGAACACGCCGTAATACCGAGTTTCGAGTAAATCCCTTCAATTCATCAAAATTCGATTGCCATTTTGAATTTTGAAAGACTTACATCACTTTATTAGTCAGCGATATCAATAATTTAATTTCAAAGTTTTAAAATAAACGTATTTCTCTAATACCAAATATGAGCAAATTTTATTTAATGCTTAGTTATGTATGGGAAACGCACCGCATAAATTGTAAGAAAAGTTCAAACTAATCCAGTCCAGTTTGCGCCACACAAATTTTTTTTTTAATATTGTGAATGTTTTATAATTATTTTATTTTTTTCAAATTGTACTTTTTCTATGTATTTTTATAAATAATGTTTTAGTAAATTCTCAACCTTACCGACTTTTCATAGGAATTTTGAAATTTAGTTCATACCATCTTATTATTCAATTTACGTGCAGTGAAACCTCCATAAAACGAGCTTCGTAAAGGCAAAAAAATTATACGACAAACTTTTTGCTGAGACCCCTGAAAAACCTTCGAAATGTTCCGTACAAAAATACTTTCATATATATAACGAGGAAATTTTGAGCAAGCAAACTTTGGATGGACCGACGAAGTAAAGGACGACTTCAAGAAACTTAGGATAACGAACTGGAAAAAAGTTGCAACCGTTCGAGACGTATGGAGGTCCCACGTGCAGCAGGCCAAAGCTCACAAAGAGATGTAGAGCCAAAAGATGATGATGAAACTTTCGGAAATTTTGAGCAAGCAAACTTATGCAAGATGACGTTGCTCAACACCAGCAGCGCCGTCAGAATTGGGAAGGACCTCTCCGAGCCGTTTGATACCAAACGAGGTTTCAGACAGGGGGACTCGCTGTCGTGTGACTTCTTTAACCTGATGTTGGAAAGGACGCTCAGGCACAATTTTTTATAAGAGCGTACAATTGTTGGCGTATGCCGCTGATATTGACATCATCGGTCTTAACAACCGCGCTGTTAGTTCTGCCTTCAAAAACTGGGTCTGGTGGTAAACGAGGACAAAACGAAGTACCTCCTGTCTTCAAACAAACAGTCGGCGCACTCGCGTATCGGCACCCACGTCACTGTTGACAGTTATAAATATTTTCAAGGTTGTAAAAGACTTCGCGTATTTAGGAACCAGCATTAACACCGATAACAATGTCAGCCTTGAAATCCTACGTAGAATCTCTCTTGCCAACAAGTGCTACTTTGGACTAAGTAGGCGATTGAGTATTAAAGTCTTCTCTCGACGAACAAAACTAACACTCTAAAAGGCTCTCCCGTCCTAACGTATGGCGCAGAAGTGTAGACGATGACAACATCCGATTAAGCGAAGCTTGGAGTATTTGAGAGACACATTCTGCGCAAGATTTTTGGACCTTTGCACGTTGGCAACGGCGAATATCACAAGCGATGGAACGATAAGCTGTATGAGCTTTACGACGACATAGACGAAGCGCAGCGAATAAAGATCCAGCGGTTACGCTGGCTGGATCATGTCGTCCGAATGGATACAAACGCTCCGGCTCTGAAAGTATTTGATGCGGTACCAGCTGGTGGTTGCAGAGGAAGAGGAAGGCCTCCTCTGCGTTGAAAAGATCAGGTGGAGAAGAACCTGGTTTCACTTAGTGTGTCCAACTGGTGCCAGTTAGCACGAGAAAGAAACGGCTGGCGTGCTTTGTTAAATTCGGCTAAAATCGCGTGAGCGGTTATGGCGCCAATTAAGAAGAAGAAGAGAAACTTTCGGAATATATTGATGGTTAAAGTCCTGTTAGCAAAAACTTCCATGTAATGAAGTGGAGTGCACATTGTTTGACCTGTTTTAATTGTTGTTAAAATTCTATAACTGATAATAGAAAGTCAAAAAATTAATTCATTGTTAAATCTCGAAGTCAAGCGCCAATTAACTCATAAAGGTTCTTAGGACCAGGGAAGCCATAGAGAGACTAGCCGTAGACAGACGGTTACACATCTATTGGGTACCCGGGCATAAGGGCATTGCAGGAAACGAAATTGTAGAAGAGATTGCCCAAAGTGCTATTTACATATTTATAATTCGAACAAGAAAACGACATACCGAAACCTTTAAATACGATATACAATTAAATCGCTGCGGATATTAAAACATGAATATACAGGAGGTGGAATAGTCTTGCCACTAGCCACACAGAATGCAGATAAATACGCCAGATTCCTACTAGTCCTGTCTAGAAAAGAAATCAGAACTGACATAGGTCAGTATACCTACAGGCCACAATTTGTTAGCGGCACTCGCATAGCAGGTGGGAATTGCAAACAATGATAGCTGCAGATTTTGCAACGAACTATATAGAAGAGAGGGAAACTCATGAACATCTTCTATATGTTTGCCTTGCATTAGCTACAACCCGAATGAAATGTTTAGGAACTCTACAATATGAGAGGTTAGAATGTCTCTCGGGGCTAGAGCTGCAGAGCTTACTTAGAGTCGCAAAAGACACAGTCTTATTAAAAGAAGCCTACTACAAGGAAACGTAAGGGTCAAGCTCCATCTGGTACCACCAAGGAGCAATAGGTCTATGTGATGGTTTTCAGCCAAACAGCAGGTGCGGCCGAGGATCTCCGAGTATTGATCTTGGAATAAAAGCTACGATGAAATCCTTCGAATTGAGATGCCTGAAGATCTGCACTTAGTGGGATACGCAGATGACATTGCAGCTGTAATAATCGCTCGAAACACGGACGAAGCCAAAAGGAAGGTAAATCAGGTAATGATCCGAGTTCAGACATGGCTAGACGACCATGGATTAAAGCTGGCCACAGGGAAAACAGAGCTAATCCTTCTAACCAACAGACGTATCCCATTAGAAGTAGATATTCCAGGATTGCAATTAGGCACAAGGTTAACTTACTGGGCGCACATAAATCATGCTGCCACAAGAGCTGCCAAAGTAAGCGGCATGTTAAGTTAGCTCATGACAAAACTTGGAGGTCCAACGCAGAACAAGCGAAAACTTTTAATGGACACGACGAACTCGATTCTCTTATACCGATGCGAAATATGGGCAGATTCGCTAAAAGTGCAATACCGGCGGAAAACTCTATAATCTGTGCAACGCACCTGCGCTCTCAGAGTGGCTTCTTCATAGAGAACAATATCTGAAGCAGCGGTGTTAGTTATCAGCGGAATCCCAATTGATATTCTAGCACAGGAGCGCAAACGGATATGGGAGGCAAAAATCCCAGGAATTCCAGTAGCACGCTTCTCCGATATTACAGGTTGAATTCAAATGCTCACACTTTGGCAGGCACGATGGAACTCTGAACGGTACGGTAGATGGACAGCGAGACTAATACCCGATCTAAAAAAGTGGCTAGAAAGAAAGCACGGTGAGGTGAACTATTACCTCACACAGTTTTTGTCCGGACATGGGTCCTTTCGCAAGTATTTGTGGCGAATGGGAAAAGTGAGCCTACCAAACTGCATATATGGAGATACTGAGTATGATGATGCGGAGCACACCTCTTTTAAATGGGAGAGGTGGAATACAGAGAGAACAGCTCTGCAACGAGTTATTGGTGTATTTACACCTGAAGAAATAATCAAAAAAATGATGATAGGCGAAGAAAAATGGAATTCCGTCGCAAATTTCGTGGAGCATTATATCCGAAGAAAGAAGCGTGAAATGGAAACTTATGTTGAAGAGCACTGAGCATAGGCTTCTCAAAACAGGCGACCCTGAGGGTGAGTAAGTAAGTATTCTTCTTAGGACGCCGTCTTGGCCCTCTACCTCGAAGCAATGCGAAAGCAGTTCCGGGGTGGAGGGAAAAATCCAAGAGAAGAGGAGGGATACTTTCAGTGGAATCACCATACACGTAGTGGCGACGAAAAAAAATGGCTTTCAGCCAGTCAGGTCAACCTAACCTAACCTAAATAAAAACTAGAAGAAAAAGTCAAATTAAGCTTAAAACGTATTTTTTGTATTTTTGCTTTTTTTTTGTATTTTTTGCATTTTTCATTATATCGAGGTTTGGATATTCTATAAGTATAACGAAATTATATATATACTAACACATTCATCAAATTCCTTCAACTTTGTTTTATCGAGGCTTCACTGTACCTACGTACTCGTAACTGTTTAAGGTGAATGAAATTATGTATGCGTACCTATACAGTAGATAAATTTTAAGAACGTGAATTGGAATTCATGGAAAATGCAACTAGGCAAAACGAGTTCGCCAACTTCACCTTTCTTATGATCACAAAATTCTGCTTAACGTATCTTAATTGATTAAAATGAAACAGCGGCTCAAAAGCAATGCACAAAAATGATTTAGTGTGTAGCATATACACCTAAATATAACTACATGTGTATATACATATTTATATATAGTACCAAAAATAGTCAATTAATATTAGTACCGGTAAAGTATCCCGTCAGTCAAGCCTACTAGTTCTGAATTACCTAAACTATATTCTTGCCAGTTTGCCTTGCAGTTGAAGCATTTAAAAGACGACTTCTCTCTATTTTCAATGCTAGCAACTGGTATAGAGAAGTCCTACGAAATGTCAAGCCTTGCCATACCGACTGGTATTTAATTACTCAGTCTCTTCATCACCATTTATCAGTTTACCCTATTACCCTAATTGTGTGCATCCTTAATGTTTTAATCACTCTTATTTAGATATATAATAAGCATATTTCTTTTGCACGCATTTTGGTATTTTCCCAACTGGTACAGTCATAGTCACTCTCGTAGTATGAGTTCTTCCGTCAATTACCAGTTCATGTACCAGAATGCTTGCTGAGTACTTTGGCGTTTTACTGTATACTCTGCAGTGAAGGTAGAGATTTACTAACTATTTATGTATGTGATATAGTAATGTGTATCATGACCCACATTTAAGTGGGGAACCCCATGGCAGAAATTATACCAAAATACACGAATTCATATACAGTTTGCCAAGAAAAAGTTTTGACATATGTACTAAAATATTCAGGTTATTTGCACTTGTGCAACTAAAATCATCGCCACTTATTAAATTCGCTTGTTTCAAACTGATGTCATTAATTTACATAGTTACCAGCACTTCGTAATGATAAACTTTTTGAATCCACCAAAGTATGTAAAAAAAAGCTTCTCTCAGTTTATTTGCTTATTTTCAGCATCGTTTGATAAGATGATTTGATATGTTATACCGTCATCTCACTGAATTGTTACACATGCGTTAGTCATCGATCAGTCATCTGTGATCGCAAGAGTGATTTGTTGATCAAAATATCAAATCATACGTAAAATAGATATAAAGAACGTACAAATGTCTGGAAAACGGACATCGTTTGGGGTGTTTCCATTAGGCCTATTATAATTATATATACAATCAGGAAAAAGTGTGCAACTGTTATCAGAAATGTTTTATTTTCTTCGATAAACTGTTTATAACATAATGAATTGTGTAAAAAATTAAAATAGGTTGTAGCGAAAATCTGCACCGCGGAAAATATCTGACCGCGCCGAATATGGACCCTGGACCCACCCGCGGAAAATGGCTTTTTTAAGCGCCTCGAGACTGGTGAATCTTTTAGTTCGGACTTTCCTCTCCAAAATGGTCGAAAGAGAATAATCCATCGGATTCGCGTCTGGTGAATTTAAGAGCCACTGTGTGGACGTTATGAAGTTTGGAACCCACGGCTTCAAAGCAACCTCCAGAATACTTTCCCGATAATGCTTAGCGTTTACCTTGACACCAGGCTCGATAAAAACGATTGGAGAGCATCCATCTGCGGTTGCAGCGGGCCAAACTATTACCTGTTTTTGGTGCTGTCTCCTGGTGGCCAATCGATGACTCAAATTCTCGTATGAACGGTCGGTCGATAGGGTTATCGTTTTGGGAGTTTATGAATTGTTCAATGATGCTATGGTTAGATATTTTCAGTTCTTTCGACATTTGTTTGTCACTTCATCGGAGATTTCACTCAAGTCGCTTCTTCATTTTTTGAACCATTTCAAGTGACGTTGCAGTCTTTTGATGACCACCGACATGGCGTTTCGCGATGCTACCAGTATCATTGTGCGATAAACAAAAATTGTATTTACTTTAAAGTGTTCGAGCTCACGAACAAACGCTGATTGTGATTTTCTAGCCAAATATTATGCAATCACACTATTACGTTTAAAACCCATTACTGACTTTTTTCGCGTTTATTCTCGACAAAATGCTTTCGCGCGCTTGTAAATAATACTCTGGACTGTCATTTAGCCATGCACGGGCATCAGCTGCGCGAGTGGTCTGAAGTTGGTTACATTTCGAGAGTCGGACCCTGTATGTTATTGAGAAAAGTAGCCACAAACCCGCAGATTTCGACAATAAATTTTGCTAGTGAGTCAGAGATGGGTGTGGGGTCGAAGTTTCTCATGAAACAGTTCACCAAGTTTTGCAAAAGCACAATTTTAAACACTTCGCGAGTTGTTCGTAAGAAGCCTTTGCTCTCTGCATACCATATTGAAAAGCGGTTATATTTCACTAGAACGTACCGAGCTCAACCAGCTAGGTACTGGGATGATGTGATATTCAGCGATGAAACTGAAATTATGCTGTGTTACAATGTTGGACCCAACCGAGTGTGGAGGCGTAAAAAATAATGGAGCTTTTTATAAATAAAAAGAACAAACGATGCCATCGTTTGGAAAAGTTGCTATACAGTGAAATAAGTGAGACATTTGGATGTATGTAAATAACTGCAGTTATTGCGTCAGCTCTGTTGGTATGTTTTTTAATGTGGTCGAAAAATGAGTTCCAAGCATAAATCTGAATCTTAAAATAATTCATTGAAATGCACGGTAACTTATCCCTCACGAAAGCTTACAAACGACTTCAGTCGGGTAGAGAAATGTTTCAATGAAAGACCGTGGATGACCCGGCCAGTGAATGGAAAGTGAATTATATTCAGAAAATATCCAAGTTCATGATTTTATTATAAGCGATTAGAAATCGTCTGTGAAAAGAATGGAGATGTGACTGGGACCGAGTTGTGAGGGAATTTTTGACAAAAAGACAATTATTTAGTTGACCCATCGAAGAAAAAGGCAATGAATACATTAAAGCTATTGGGATTACCATCCTAAAGAAAATTCCTAAGCAGGTCTTAGAAAGGTCCATGAAATCATGCAAAACTTTGCACAGAAGGTGAATGCATTGATTAATGGAAAATATTTGCTTGTCATAATGTCTTTTGCTTTTGGGATAAGGGTCTAGACCAGCTATTTCTAGATTGATGGGGTAGACAGGTTACAAAGCTCCTATGCATCCTAAAGAAAGTCCATGAAAAATTCACCCTATATAGGATGTATTCAAAATGATTCTACAACCTTTTATAGCTAAGTAAAGAAGGATTTAAATTCAGAATTTAACAAAAAATCAGGAGTGGTGGAGCAGAAGCCCGATTATCAGTCGTCGATCAGCAAAAAAAAAATATTTCATTTCATCAAAGAATTGAATTGCCAAAGCACACCGCTACTGAAGTGTCACAAAATGTCACAATGTGTTGGTCTCTGTCGAATCCATGTAAAACTTGAAAGATTCGATGGAATAAAGCATGCACGCAGATTAAACAGGCAAGGTTGAATCATTTCATATTGCAAAGTCAGGGGAAGGCAGTATAATGTTGTGGGGTTGCTATTGTGGGGAAACCGAAGACATGAATGACGCCTCTGTTGAGGAGGAATTGAAAATTAAGTCATGTCCTGACGCATCCCAACATATTTGCTGTATTGATTTTTTTGTCTGTGACGACATTACGAGTATTTCATTAGAATTGAAGCCTTCGTTATTTAGTTATTTTATAGTTGTTTTATTTTGAAACATACTCGCTTTCTTCATTATATTTGTTTATCCTAAGACGTTAAAAATAAAACAACACACGTCTGTTAATTTAATTTATTTATTTTCAATTTTATGGTGGTTTCAAAACAATTTGCTTATTATTTATTAAAATTATTTTCTCTCTCGTACTGAAAGAAGGAAAATCTTCTTTGAAATTCTTCCGTTCGCCACGAAAAACAAAAATAAAAAAAAATATACACATGCACATATAGGCGGGGTGTACTGCTCATTTTACGCCACCTTCTAAATACGCAATGCTGTAAAACTCACTTCACCAGAGAGAAAAATGTCTAAGAACTTTTGTGGAAGCGTAATATAACCTTTAAATTGCCATATAGTATACATCGTGACATATGGCTCACCATAAACATTTAGCCGAAAGTATTTGTTCACCTTATATTATAAATTACATGAGATGTTAACTTTTATTTAAGACTCCTCAAAAAAAAGGAATATCGTAAATTGAGCTTGTGTCTTCTTTAATAATATGCTCACATACATATAACGAGATTATCTATTCTTTTCGTGCATATCTCGCAATCAATCAAATCATACAAAATTTCTCTCCCGAAATCCGAGATTATAAAATAAACTGTCTCTTCTTCTTGTTCTTCTTCTTCTTCTTAGCATCAAAGTCCTTCGTGAGCCATTGCTTTATTCACAACTTTGCGCCTTTGTGTCTATTTAAGGCTACCTCCTTCCATCGCCGCAGGTTTACCTTTTCAAGGTCAAGCGACTTTCTTTGCTTTTTGACGTGATAACGTCTTATACTTCGATTTAACAGGCTGCACGCACGAAAAAATGTGTCGTTACCTTGCTCATTAGTGTTACCTTGCTCATTTGTCGTTACCTTGCTCATTGCCGTTACCTTGCTCATTTGTCGTTACCTTGCTTATTGTCGTTACCTTGAATGAACTGCAGGCGAAAGCGCGGAACGAACGGCAAAGCAAACGAAAGGCAACGTTCGGCATCTTGCTCTCTCCTATTTAAGTGAGCGTATATATGTATGTATATGCGCAAATGTACATATATAAATTCACGTATTTGTATTTGCATATGGCATCTTATTGATTATTATTAATTTGATTTACTTGAAGAATTTAAAATAAAACCAAGTTTGTTAATAATACCTGTTGTTTTAAGGTTATTATTATTAATTTTTTTATTATATATGAAGGAAAAAATGTATGGTATTGTAATATTTACCATATACCTTATAAGATATGTTGTATACTAATATATGCATATAAACATGCATCTTCTTATATATAAAAATGGAGACGTTTTTTTGTGTTCGTTAGTCGCCGATTCACGCCTAAACGCATTCACCGATTTCAATCAAACTTTCACAGATCATTGGTATTGGTCCATAGACGGTTTATGTGAAGTTTTAAAGAAATCGGTAAAAGTATGCGTGCGTTGTGTAAGTGTGAAAAATACAATATTTGCGTGTTTCCCTTATACGGACATTACGTATACGGAATGAGAATACACGCAAATGAATAGAATGTACACAGACATGAATAACATTGTTTCGATGTCGAGTGACGTATGCGACTGTATTATTCGTAACGCAATAGTTGCCCTGTTTTTCCTGTAAGAACAAAGACGGCGAACTGGTGACTGACGTACAGAGCAATCTTAAATTATGGAGGGAACACTTCTCGAACTTATTAAACAGTGACAGCTGCGCATGTCACCGAGAAAGTGAAGATCCCGATACCCCAATCGTTGACGACGGAATTGTCGTTCCGCTGCCCGATCAAGACGAGGTGAGAATATCGATAACGCGGCTAAAGAACAACAAAGCCGCGGGCGCCGACGGACTGCCGGGTGAGCTATTCAAGCATGGCGGCGAGGAGCTGGTAAGGTGCATGCATCAGCTTCTATGCAAAATATGGTCGGATGAAAGCATGCCTGCCGATTGGAATTTAAGTGTACTCTGCCCAATCCATAAGAAGGGCGATCCTGCAATTTGTGCCAATTACCGCGGGATTAGTCTTCTAAATATCGCCTATAAGGTTCTAGCGAGCGTATTGTGTGAAAGGCTGAAGCCCACCGTCAACCAACTGATTGGGCCTTATCAGTGTGGCTTCAGACCTGGAAGGTCTACCATCGACCAAATATTCTCAATACGCCAAATCTTGGAAAAGACCCATGAAAGGAGAATCGACACACACCATCTTTTCGTCGACTTCAAAGCTGCATTCGACAGTACGGAAAGGAGTTACCTGTATGCCGCGATGTCTGAATTTGGTATCACCGCAAAACTAATACGGCTATGTAAGATGACGTTGCTCAACACCAGCAGCGCCGTCAGAATTGGGAAGGACCTCTCCGAGCCGTTTGATACCAAACGAGGTTTCAGACAGGGTGACTCGCTGTCGTGTGACTTCTTTAACCTGATGTTGGAGAGCATCGTACGAGCAGCAGAACTTAATCGCTCAGGCACAATTTTTTATAAGAGCGTACAATTGTTGGCGTATGCCGATGATATTGACATCATCGGCCTTAACAACCGCGCTGTTAGTTCTGCCTTCTCCAAACTGGACAAAGAGGCAAAGCGAATGGGTCTGGTGGTGAACGAGGACAAAACGAAGTACCTCCTGTCTTCAAACAAACAGTCGGCGCACTCGCGTATCGGCACCCACGTCACTGTAGACAGTTATAATTTCGAGGTTGTAAAAGACTTCGTCTATTTAGGAACCAGCATTAACACCGATAACAATGTCAGCCTTGAAATCCAACGTAGAATCTCTCTTGCCAACAAGTGCTACTTTGGACTAAGTAGGCAACTGAGCAGTAAAGTCCTCTCTCGACGAACAAAACTAACACTCTACAATACTCTCATCATGCCCGTCCTAACGTATGGCGCAGAAGCGTGGACGATGACAACATCCGATGAAGCGACGCTTGGAGTGTTCGAGAGAAAGATTCTGCGTAAGATTTTTGGACCTTTGCACGTTGGCAATGGCGAATATCGCAGACGATGGAACGATGAGCTGTATGAGCTTTACGACGACATAGACATAGCGCAGCGAATAAAGATCCAGCGGCTACGTTGGCTGGGTCATGTCGTCCGAATGGATACAAACGCTCCGGCTTTGAAAGTATTCGATGCGGTACCAGCTGGTGGTAGCAGAGGAAGGGGGCGGCCTCCTCTGCGTTGGAAAGATCAGGTGGAGAAGGACTTGGCTTCACTTGGTGTGTCCAACTGGCGCCGGTTAGCACGAGAAAGAAACGACTGGCGCGCTTTGCTAAACTCGGCCAAAATCGCGTAAGCGGTTATAGAGCCAATTAAGAAGAGAATAGTTGCCCTCTCTTTTCTTTCTTTTTTATGCATGCGTGACACGGCATCAAAGCACATTGCTTTTTTTTAAACTGGAAAAATATTTTGAGCTTCATTTGAACGTTTTATGATTTAGATAAAATAAAAATTCGTTAAATATATTTGATTCCATTAATAACCATAAGCCTGTATTTTTCGAAGTTCAAAGTTTTTGGACAAATATTGAAACATTTACTTAAATTAAATGTTAAATACATACATATATATAAATGCGCAAATGTAAAAGTTTAGATGGATTTAAAATATACGAAATTATTCAGCGGTTGAATCCATACATTTTTTGAAATCCATCAATATGGATCGACAGTCGCCATAAATGTTCTTTTAAAAAATAAAATGTGTTAATTTGATGGTAGCTCGAGTATTAAGATCAGGTTTCTATTAGTATAACTTTGTTCATGGGTTTGAGTAATTTTTTTGTGGTGAAAGTCTAAGATCACAAAACAATATAGCATTAGCGCTTGCATCGTCTGGAATAGCTGCTACATTATTAGATGGTGGCCGTACAGCGCATTCCGCACTTAAATTACCATTGAACATGCAAATTAATAAAAATCCAACATGTAACATTTCAAAAAATTCTGGATTGGGAAGAGTTTTGCAACAATGCAAATTAATTGTGTGGGATGAATGTACGGATGAATTACGTAATAATCAAGAAATATTTGGTGGCGCTGTAATATTATTGTCTGGTGATTTTCGTCATACTTTGTCAGTAATTCCCCGTTCAACACCAGCAGATGAATTAAAAGCATGTTTAAAGACATCCCATTTATGGAGGCACGTAAAAACTTCAAAAAGAACAAATCTATATGTAAAGATGCATACAAGTCATATGGACATATCAAATATACGAATCTATTCCGTACGCAAGCAAATGTAAGCTAATGTGCTTGAACTGCAAGCGAGAGCGCGGAACGAACGACAAAGAGCAGAATCGGCCCCCGCGTTCGGCAACGTTCGACATCTGGCTCTGTCCTACTTGAGTGAGCATATATATGTATGTAGTATATGTATGTATATGTGCATTTGTATATAAATTCACATACTTGTATTTGCATATGCCTTCTTCCTGTGTGCATGGTAATGAACCATTTCTCTGTTGAGAATAGGACGATGATAGAAAAAGTAGGAAATGAGATGGAGTGTTTCGAGTGTATAGTGTCTTGAAAAAGGCAAATCGATGATGGTGCCTCTTAGTGTTGTTGACTTATTAACGTCTGATGCACAATCGAAATTGAACATATCTTTCATGAATTTGATAAATGTTTCGTCATTTTTCACGTTTGTGTAAATGTAACTTGACCTATTCCATTGCAATTCCATTTACCTCCTCCTCTATATCCATACAAAATATCTATCAAACAAATAAAATTAAAATTTTGTTTTGAAAATTGCAACCATTACATCAGTCTTCTTATGACGTTTTCACGTTAAACTATCGTCAGTAAACCGACTTTACAGACAACCTCTTTTTTGTTGAGCTGGTGACGCACACAGGCTACCAATTTTTCCGCGAATCCGATTGAATGACGGTGATTTAGAATCGTTTTATGATCGCAGTTCATATTTTCTGCCGATTCCCGACTGGTTTGGCGACCGTTCTCCTTCAAAAAAGATTTGAGATGTTCGAATTCAGAAGGCCTTCCACCGTGGGACGTGTCATCGACGTCAAAGACGCCATTGTTGAACTTTGTAAGCCATTTCCGTTTTGTAGACTCGCCTATGACAGCTTCTATAGACACGTCGCAAATGTCACGGGCTACTTGGGCTGCTTCGGCAACTTTTTGACCTCGATGAAAAGCAAAGATGAGCAGGTGTCGAAAATGTTGATTTTTGCCTCCTGGGTATTCCATTTCTTAGCCTCAAAACTAATAAAAAATTAAATAACTCAAAAATACAATTAACATAGTTTTGTAGAGCAGAAAGAGTTCTATCGAATGAATACCATTTACCAAAGAGAAAAAAAAATCGTTGTAAAATAAAAGAAAATATAAAAACGCTATGAACTTATTCCCCAACTCAATATTTTTGCCAAAGTGAAGTTAATGGGGTTGCAATGTTTGGAAATCATTCAAAATGACTACGAAAATTCGAACGGAGCTTTAAGAAGTCTCAATGCACTTAAAAAAAAAAAAAATAATAATAATTGGCGCGTACACTTCTGTTAGGTGTTTGGCCGAGCTCCTTCTCCTATTTGTGGTGTGCGTCTTGATGTTGTTCCACAAATGGAGGGACCTACAGTTTCAAGCCGACTCCGAACGGCAGATATTTTTATGAGGAGCTTTTTCATGGCAGAAATACACTCGGAGGTTTGCCATTGCCTGCCGAGGGGCGACCGCTATTAGAAAAATGTTTTTATTAATTTTGCCTTCACCGAGATTCGAACTAACGACCTCTCGGTGAATTCCGAATGGTAATCACGCACTTACCATTAGTAATAATTGTCCCTTCAGTCTGGCTATGTGTGTTAAATTACTTTGAGCATTTTCAACTTCCACGTCTTCGAGCCAGCTCTTTCTGGGCGTCCTTTTCTTCGGCATCCAACTGGACGTAATTCAACTGCCTTTAGAGTTGTTCTTTCCTTGGGCATTCTAAGCACGTGCCCGAGCCACCTTATCCTCTGAGATTTTATAAATCTTATGCATTTATATTACAGAAAAAAACGTAGGTATGTCCTTAGACGCTTTGGTCTGTTATTGCTTATTATAAAATGTAATACCGAATTTCACATGCGTTTGCTGGCATAATTCTTTGCAACCACGTCATTTACGGATTTCCTCCAACTGTCTGTTACTAGCAGAATATTTTGCAATTCCATTAATTACTACTTCTCTTTGGTGCTTCTTCACATCCTTGACGATAATTTAAAAAAAACCCCAAAAAAAAAAAAATAAAACATTCCAACAAACCAGTATGGAAAAATCCTTTCTAAACATTTTCACAGCTGATTGTCAATTTTGCAGCCAATCTGCTATATGTGAACGGGTGGATTAATTTTTCTGGATTTATTGCTCATCACTGCATATGTGAACGTAATTTAGGATTATAATTTTAAATTAGGATTATGATTACGATCCAGTATTTCGTGCAGTAAATTAGAATTTAGAACGAAATAAACCTAATGTAGTTAGTCACAACAATCATAAGTAGTATGTATATATGTATGTATGCGTATGTATGCATGCATGCGTTAGTATTAAAATATAAAGAAAAATAAACGCTCCAATTGAAATAAAGATTACCACTGTCACCGAGATATATAAACAATTACTTTTGGTACGTTCCAAGTCCACTCGTAAATCGAGTAAATACATGCTTACATACATACAAATGTATGAAGGTATTTATTTAGTTGTACATAACGGATCTTAGACGCAATGTGCAATACTTCGCATCTCGTCTTTGTGTTGATAATCTCCTCAATTTACCTGAGAGATAGCTAGTAGATGTCTGTACAGCGTATCTGCGGTGCTGTATCTAATGTGATGGAAAACAATATCATTTACAATGTGTCCCGAAATAAAATGATTTAAAGGGGGAAAAAGGAGAGAAAAAATGTATATATAATATAAAATATCTAAAGCTATAGTCAAGATTTCGTTTGGATATTTCACTTGCGCGACGGTATTGCCACCGTCATACCATTACAAGTGGAAATGAACCTGACAACTTTATTGCGCACTTCCAGAAAGTGCTTAATTTCGCAACCTACCATATATACGGACATGATTCAAATATGCAATGGCACGTACGAGTCGGTGGAGTGTTACGTTAATACTTTATTTGACATTATTTTCCACTCAGAAGGTTCTAAACCTGATAATTATATTAACAAGACTGAAAGTCGAACTATCATTGTAGGAAACAAGAGAAGTTGTATGTACGAAAAGGCAATTTTCAGAGTGGTGGTGAATGAAAGAGTCAAAACTTAAATGCGACTTTTTAAAAGAATTACTGTCTGAAATGGAATATTTAACTATACAATGTGGGGAACAAAAAATTTAATAAACTTTCAGGGAAAATTTGACGCTTCGACAAGTAAATTCTTAACAAAAAACAAGTAAAATCAGCTGGATTTTAGAGGCAGCCACAATCAATTGAGACAAGTTATTCGAGCTGATTTTAGCTATTCCTTCAGTCAAGTTTTTGAGAGTATTTGACTATATATAAGTTCACATTTTAAATTTGCAAAAAAAGTAATACTTGTTTTTTGTGAGTTATCAATTTACCTCTAAACTTTAAACAAACTGACTGGGGTAATCAAAAAGGCAAGACTTGAAAGAGTTGTGTAAAAGGCAAGTTCGTAGGTATGATGACTTTTTGCTTGGTTCAAAATATACGAACTTTTTACGTTTATCCTTAAATTTGCTACGTGTTTTATTTAAAGCTATTCATATTTAAGAATTTTTTTCGTAAAATTTATATGAATGAAAAAAATATATATATTGTAAATATTAAATGATAAATAATAAAAGCGAAGAGCCATAGTTTTGCTGCATCTTATATTTGAAAACAGCAAAGTAAATTTTTTTCTTTGTGAATTATTTATAAATCACTCTCCTTCTATCAACCATTAAATTTCGATCTGAATTGTTTAATTTACTATTCCCAGCGAACTATATAGTAGTTGTCAGGTGAATTTGAAAATATCGGTCTCGTGCAACTCTATTTATATTTTTGTATTCGCAAATTTGCACATTTGCACTACCCCCAGCTGCGCTCCATAAAATGTAAATTCTAACCTAAATGCCATAGGTAAAATGAGAAATATAGTATAGCATGTGCTGGAATGAGTCGTATATATCTACAATACAATATTATTTGTTAGCGCCATCTGTACTATAACCACATAGGAAATACTCGTAAAACGTTAAGTCGCGCGACTTTCTGCTAAAAATGATAAAGCCAAGTTGTCTCCTCAAATTCCAAATGAATGAGCGAGCGTACAGCAAGCGAGGCACCGACCGACTTGGGTAAATACAAAACGCAAATTTTATGAGTTTATGACCAGTTGAGTGTTAAGTAGCTAAGTAAGCAACAACGTAGATGCCGACTCGAGGATGAAGAAGCATCTTTACTAGATCTACTAAATTCAGTTAGCAATGGGATAAGTGAATAAGTGTATATGTATGTATGTGTGTATGTTCATTGCAGTCAGTTGATTATGAAGTTGTTAATTTTTTTTGTTTTCCTTAAATTTATTGTTACTGTTACTGTTAATAAACGTAAAATAAAATAAATAACATAAAATCCGCAATCCTAAAATTTAGTTTAGAGAACTGTCAACTTTGGTGGAAATATTACATTTGCTGCTTTAGTTGTTATTGTTAGCTCGATTTAAAAGAAAAAAAAACAATATATGATACTTTCCTTAAATTACGTTCGGTGGAGATAATCAAGTTAATTTGAAGGGTTTTGAGAGGAGGAAATTTTTTCCTTCCATTTTAATCCTTTATCTTCCACGTAGGATCACAACAATTCATAATCCACCTGTTACTTTCTTTTCTCAATAAAAAAACTATAATCATCATCATTGTTTCCTTGAATCCCTATCGGGACATAGGGCACCAACAGCGTCTACACGCTATCTCTTCCGTCTACCGAATAATGCCTTCCAGCTTAGCCCGAGTTGAGCCGTTTGCAATCCAAAGTTCTTTTCCATTTTTGCCGTGTCCTCATAGGTGTATACACCAATTCATATAAAATCAAATAAATTTATGTTAAAAAAAAAGTAAAATAAAATAGGGATAGTCACTTAGAGGGTTGCCTTAACAGTAATGTGTGACGCATGTATCGTTCGCAGGAGTTTGATCGAGTATTCCTTTCAGTTTTTGGCTTGTGCCGTAATGTTGCCTTTAACTGAAGTCTCTACAGTTCATTTCTTAGTTTCTTTACCTAACATATAGCGAAATAACCAAACTTTTGTAGTGCCTAATTGGCGAAAATTCGCTTCCTTATTTAAAGAGGCTTCACTTCTGGAGATAATTTCACCTTGTAAAAATGTAGGCCTCGAGAGATTGGGGAATTTCCAATGCCTGTGAAGATCATCGAATCGAGTAACTTAGCTAATTTTGAACTGAATCAGTTACGGTCAAATTTGTTTGATACTTCGACCGGTGCGTTGTCTCACTGGCACAGAAGCATTCAATAGTGAATATGTTTTAATTTAGCACACATAGCCAGACTGATGGTTCAATTATTACTAATGGTAAGTGGATTAAAATATTGGGTTGGGGAATAAGTTCATAGATTAAGTCAAGTTTTTATATTTTCTCTTATTTCACAACGATTTTGTTTCTCTTTGGTAAATGGTATTCATTCGATAGAACTCTTTCTGCTCTACAAAACTATGTTAATTGTATTTTTGAGTTATTTAATTTTTTATTAGTTTTAAGGGTTAGAAATGGAATACCCAGGAGGTAAGAATCAACATTTTCGACACCTACTCCTCTTTGCTTTTCATCGAAGCAGCCCGTGGCATACGACGTGTATGGAGAAGGTGTCATAGGCGAGTCTACAACACGGAAATGGCTTGCAACAGAATGGTCGCCAAACCAGCCGTGAATTGGCAGAAAATAGTAAGTGCGATCATAAATCATATTCATTCAATGGGATTTACCGAAAAATTCGAAGCCTGGGTACCTCACGAGATCAAAGAAAAAACAAAGAAAGCCGCCTTCAAATTGCTTCTCAGCATCTCGCCCGCCATCGAGCAACACACGGTCATAGACAGCGCTTTTTGTACCGAATCGTCACGGGAGATGAGAAATGGTTCCTATACATCAATATGAAGCAAAGAAAGAAGTGGGTGGCTTCAGGAGATACGCCAAAGCCGGATCAGAAGATCATGATATGTGTTTGGTGGGACTGCGAGGGCATGGTGCACTAGGAAATACTCGAAAAAATGCCACGATCAACAAGGAGCTCTACATTACATATTTTTATAATATACATCTTGAATGCCGTTTCAAGGTTACTAGATATAAAAGAATGGGTGCGTCCGATTGAAAGCCAGTAGTTCTATACCAGCTATACCCAAAATTAATGTAAGTAATTTTTGCGAATACATATATTGGGTACGCGTAAAATCATTGATACTTCGTGTTCTTCATGTTTACCGTTGCAAAAGTAACTTTACCATTTCATAAGGAAATCATTAGTTCATCTATATCAATTTCACTTTCGTGTGTCCATGTTGCATACTTTTTAACCAGAATCTACAAAAATTCGGCATAGCGCTTTGAATTTTGGTATAATACTAGGTTGTTTAATAAGTTTTGCGGTTCGATAAGAGAGGACGTTGCTACTAGCCTACATTTTTTGTTGTTATATTGGTACACTCTTGATTGAACGTATTTGAAGTTTAGTTTCAATCTACCAATTCACTATTTGTATATACGTGTCGCATATTTTCTACAAAGGAAAAATCAAGTATTATATCTTGCACTGATTGAATTTTTACTTTTTGGAAGTTTAAAAGCAAAGGAAGTTCATGAACGAATTTTGAAAGTGTATGAGGACTTTCCCCATCACTTAGTTCAGTAGAAAGATGGGTTGCTGAATTTAAACGTGGTCCTATAAGTCTTGAGGACGATGAAAAACAGCAACATCAACAGAAATAGTTGGAAAACTACAGTAAATCGTATTGGAAAATCGTCGAGTGTCTGAGAGAGATTGAGTAGAAGTCCTAGGAATCTCATTCGGCAGTGTAAGCAATATTTTGTCTGTGGTATTATGTTTCAGAAAGCTGTGTGCAAAATGGTTGCCAAGTCCAAAATAAACAAGACTGGCGTCATAAAAATGTGTCTGATGGTGCCATCCTTTTAATGAGTTAGTGCATTGGAAGTTACATCCCTAGCTGTCTTCCATTGAAAGCTTGGTGACATTCGGTTCAGTGGAAGCGAAGTTATAATTAACGTGTAAAGTGTCACTATGTTCGTGTCATCGGTACAAAAATTAGTTCTGAATAAAGAGCTAATATCATATTTTGTTTTAAAATCGGTAAAACGTTTACCGAATCATTTGAATTGACGTAAAAAGTGCATGGCGATGATTGTCTATCTCGTGCCAGAGTTCATGCGTGGCTTACACGTTTCAGAGATGGTTGTGAGGACATAAATGACAATGAAGATATGGGCTGCCCAAAATCAGTAATCACCATTAACTCCATCGAAATTTTTCGTAAATTTATCAAAAATGAACCGAAATTACCGTTGAAATTTATTAAACATCGATTTATCGGTTCATTCCGTACAAGTTAACTGAGGACCAAAAATTGCTCAGAATTTATCATTCGAAAGACCTTATTAAAGAGTCGAAAAAACACGAGAACTTCCTTTACAACATTTTACCTGGTGATGGAAGGTGGTGTATCCAACATGAATCTGAAACTAAGTGCCGAATGGAAGGCCCCAGACGAGCCCCCACCCAAAATAATCGTGTTTGGAGAAATCAAAAATAAGTCGATGCTCATTTGTTTTTACGATTCTAAATGAATTGTCCACAAGGAGTTTGTGCCAACGGGCCAGACCGTCAATGCAATTTGCGTGCTTATTGCATGATCCACTCTTGAGACTGATTTTTTGACTAGAAATCGCATTTTAACCATCAATCACTCACCGAATTCGCCTGATATGGCTCCCTGTGATTTTTACCTATTCGGAAAATTGCATTTGGCTGTGAAAGGAAAACGTTTTGTGTCCGTAGAGGCTATCCAAAAAAGCCGACATCCTGAAGGACATTCCGGCCAATGACCTGAAACACTATTTCGAAAAGCTTGTAGATCGCGTAAAACAGTGTATCGAGGCCAAAGGGGACTATATGGAATAAATAAATTCGAAGTTATCAGAACAAAGCTCCTGTCGTTTCTATTTTAGCTCAATCTTATTTATTTTGGACTTCACCTTGTAAAACACATCCGAACGCTACACGAGCAACATTTAGAGCGTTTTCGAGAGGATAAAGTGAATTTTGTGCGTCGATTCATCACTATGTATGAGACTTGGGTCTATCACCATGATTCTAGATCAAAAAACAAGGCTAAAGAACCTCCGAAACGAGTTCATGTCCAGAAATCGGTCAATGTTTTTTGGGATGGGAAAGGTATTTTGTTTGGGGGGTTACTTGCAAACAATAACAATAAGTTATGAAAATCATTGTAACCTCTTAGACCAGTTGGAGGAAAAAATTCTTGGAAAAAGACTCAGTTTGCAAGAGAAAAAAAAAAATCCTTTTTCATCAGGACACTGCACCGTGTCACCAGAGCATTTTGCCAATGACTAAAATCCATGAATTAAAGTTCGAATTGTTGGAGCATCCACCGTATTCACCAGATTTGCTCGCTAGTGGCTTCTATCTTTTCCATGTGTGGAAAGCGTTTTTCAACAAATGATGAGCTAAGCAGCTATAAACTTATACTCAAAATAATTGAATTTAGAAATAGAAATTAAGGGTAGTAAAATATGAGAATTGAAAGTATAAAATTAAAGTGGTTTATTTATAAAACCCTATGTACGAGTACGTGGGTAAGTGTATTAAAATAAAATAAAATTAATTAAGTAAATAAAATGAATTAAGTAATTTTTAAATAAAAAAAAAAAAAAACAACGAAAGGATATTGTGTTTCCTTGCCTAGAGATGTATTTCTAGAACAGTCTATTTTTTGTATTTCCTTGCTTAACAACTAAATTAGACGAAATTAGTTTTGCATATGTAAATACACTTGTATCCTATCTATATAAGTATATGAGGGAACATGTGTGTGTATGTATCTTTTAGCAATTTTACAGCTACTCCAACACATACACAAGCAGCTGCAAAATCCTCAACACCAACACGAGTTTGTGTGTTTGTATGTGGAGAAGCACTAAAGCCCATAAATTAATACAATAACTTTATATGTACACACACATATGCACATTTATACCCAATGGGCATGTTTGTCGCTAATGAACATAGATATGTACATGTGTGCGTCTGCCTTCAACTCTCAATGCTCGCTTTTCGTTTGCTGTTATCAGCACCAACTTTGCCGATCGTCAGCCGCTTAAGTCGCTGCTATGATCGTTTTGGCCCACTGCCGCGAATGTATAAAACTGTGTTACACGCCACGCTCAACATCAGTGAGTTTAGATGAGATCTTGCAATAGGTTAGACATTTTGGCTGCTAGATTCGACTGCTTTCCACTGCTTCGAATCGAAATTGATTTTTGCTTTGGTTACTGATCTGCATTGTCGCCTTTATTCAGTGCGTACATAAATACAGTGTGCAGATACATACACGCTCGTATGTATGTGAAAAGAAATTAATATTGATTGCGCTGGTCATTAGTAGCTTCCTTTCGTGAAGCTCAAGCAATTAGATTTCAGTTGTGATTTATCTGTTCAAGCGAATTGTAGTTTATTTTTTGCGAAATTCTAATCTAACATTAATTTGTATGCTGGAAACAATTTTATGAGTAAAGGGAAAGCAACACTTTGGTTTTCTTGTGACTAATTTAAGTTTAGTGAATTTAATAAAATATAGTTTTTGTGTGAAATTGGTTGTGAATCGCTGCAATCAAAAATGTGCGAATTCAAAGACAAAAAAGGCGGCACTACACATGGTAAATACATTTTTTATTTAATTATAAATTATTATATATTATTAATTATTATAAATTAAAAAATAAATTATTTTGAGGTGCAAATGTTTTAAGCAAAACATGTTTTTATTTTATTTTAATGAGTGAAGGATTGTATGAAATAAAATTTAAAAAATGTAGTTCCACACTAATAATAACAATAAAAAAATTAATATTAAATAAGTTCAAACGAAATAAACAAAAATACAAAAGAATGAATTGAAATGAAATAAAAACTGAAACAAAATAAGAAAAAATGCAAAAAGTAAAGAAACAAAAACTAAATAAGGTATTCAAAATCTACTTTTATTAAGTCTAATTAGAGTTTATAAAAATAATTTAACAAGAAAAGCAAAATTAAATAATTTTAAATGAAAAATAATAATAACAAAATAAAAAAATTACAATAAAATAAATGAAATAAATTAAAATTAAATTTATTTAGTTTAACTGAGATTTTTAAATCTACAATAGTTTAATAAAAAAAATAAATAATGAAATTTAAACTAAATGAATTAAGTTTAACTAGAATTTTTAAATTTATTATAATAAAATTTATATAATAAAAAAAGAAGAAAAATGAACTAAAAATGATTAAATGAAATAAATTGAAATTAAATTAATTAAGTTTAATTAAAATTTTTAAATCGAGTTTAATAAAATTTTATATAATAAAAAGGAAAGGAAACATTTAGTTAAAAATAAATAATTAATTAAAACAAATTAAAATTAAATTAATCAAAACCTAAAAAAATGAATTAAAAAAAAAATAAATTAAATAAGTAAAAAATTTAATTAATTAAGTTTAACTAGAATTTTAGAACTTAAGTTAATACAATTTATACAATAAAACAGAAAAGAAAAAAATTAAATAAAATGATATAAAATTCAATTAATTAAAACCTAAAAGAACAAGAAATAGAAAAAAATAAATGAAATGAAATAAAATAAAATAAATTAAGTTTAACTAATAGGATTATCAATAAGTTCGTGCGGTTTTACAACAGATGGCGTAACTTGATTATTATTCCATCGATCCACATTTCCAAACATTCATTGGAGAGCTACTGTCGTAAGGCACAAACGTCAGTATAAGTTTTTTATTTGAAGCGTAAACAACAATATTTTTACCACACTTGAAAATGTCGAATTTCGTGCCAAATAATGTGTTTTTGCGGGGAATTCTTCTTCATTATTTTAATATGAAGAAAAAAGCAGCCGAAAGTCATCGTATCTTGGTGGAAGTTTATGGTGAGCATGCTCTATCTGAGCGAACGTGCCAGAAGTGGTTTGCACGCTTTAAAAGTGGTGATTTTGGCTTGGAAGACGAAGAACGCGAGGGTGCGCCGCCAAAGTTCATGGATACCGAATTGGAGGAATTGCTCGATCAAGATCCGGCTCAAACGCAAGAAGAGGTTGCAAAAACTTTGGGAGTTGATCAATCAACCATTTCCAAACGTTTAAAAGCCATGGGAATGATCCGAAAGGTAGGCCATTGGGTGCCGTATGAATTGAAGCCAAGAGACGTTGAACGCCGTTTTATGGCATGCGAACAACTGCTTCAACGGCACAAAAGAAAGGGTTTTTTGCATCGAATTGTGACTGGCGATGAAAAGTGGGTCCATTACGACAATCCAAAACGTCGGGCAACGTATGTATACCCTGGCCATGCTTCAACATCGACGTCGGCGCAGAATATTCATGGCCTGAAGGTTATGCTGTGTATCTGGTGGGACCAGCTGGGTGTTGTGTATTATGAGCTACTGAAACCGAATGAAACGATTACGGGGGATGTCTACCGACGACAATTGATGCGTTTGAGCCGAGCACTGCGAGAAAAACGGCCGCAATACGCCGATAGACACGACAAAGTTATTTTGCAACATGACAATGCTCGGCCACATGTTGCACAAGTGGTCAAAACATACTTAGAAACGCTCAAATGGGATGTCCTACCCCACCCGCCGTATAGTCCAGACCTTGCGCCATCCGATTACTATCTCTTCCGATCGATGCAACATGGCCTGGCTGACCAGCACTTCCGTAATTACGATGAAGTCGAAAAATGGATCGATTCGTGGATTACGGCAAAACCGACCGAATTTTTCACAAAGGGAATCCGTGAATTGCCAGAAAGATGGGAAAAAGTAGTAGTAAGCGATGGACAATATTTTGAATATTAAATTTGTAACCATTTTACGTCAATAAAGTTTCAAATTTCGAAAAAAAACCGCACGAACTTATTGATAGTCCTATTAGAATTTTTAAATCCTATTTAATAAAATTTATATCATAAAAAAAAGAAAAAAATAGATAAAAAATAACTAAATGAAATAAACTAAAAATAAATTAATTAAAACTAAATATATTGGAAAGAAATAAATTAAAATAAAATTAACTAGGCTAAACTTGAATTTTTAAATTTATGTAACAAAAAAGAAATGAAAAAAATTAAATAAAAAATAATTAAATGAAATGAACTAAAATTAAATTAATTAAAACTTAAAAACAGATATAGAAAAAAAATGAATTAAATTAATTAAGGTTAACTAGAACTTTTAAATTCTATTTTATAAAAAAGAAAAGAAAAAGTTTAAATAAAAACTTATCAAACGAAATAAATTAAAATTAAATTAAGAATTTAAATTAAATTTAGTTTAATAAAATGAAAAGAAAAGAAAAAATTAAATAAAAAATAATTATACTAAATAAATTAAGTTTAAATGAATTGGGTGTAATTAGAATTTTAAAATTTAATTTATTGAAATAGAAATAAAAAATAAAGAAGTGTATAAAAATAAAAATTATATACTTATGTATATATTATAACTAATTATATAAATAAATAATTGTTATTAAGTTTATTTAGAATTTTAAAATTTATTTAAATTAAATAAAAATAAAATAAAATTGAGATTAAATTAAATAAAGCGAAATGAAGTCCGATAAAATAAAATAAGATAAAAAAAAATAAATTTAACATACAGACCATTATTCATTAACAAAAGGTTTGCTGAGTAAGCAGCTTTCTCATTCCCTCTTGACAAATCACAAAAGTGGAAGAAAAATAAAACTTGTAGGAAAAATGTTTCGTTTTCAAAAGGCTGTGTAAGCACCTGCTCTGTCCATAACCAAAACTATATGGCAAATATCCTGACATAAAGTTTAAATTAGGATATCATAAAACGTCTTTTTGGGGCAATGCACGTGGAAGCTGGACGTATTAATAATAATTAATCACAGCCTCCGGATGGCAGATGGTTTTTTATGAGGAGTTTTTTCATGGCAGAAATACACAACATTTCCTATCATTTCTTGTTTCATGTCCGGGGTAGTTTGTCAAGTAGTTAGGAATGCAAGAATAATCGCGACTTGGGGGTCAAAACTACAAACTTACGTGGGTGTAGCATAGTTAAGCAAGGGGTGGGTATGCTCACAGCTTCTTTTTAGTCAACTAAATTTATGATGACTTCGTTTCTCCTCTGAAAGGCTTTCATTACGGTCATTATGCTTAGGTAATACGTACCGTCATATTGGCGAAATTTAAAAAATTAATTTTTAATAAATTAACAAAATATCAATCTGGGTTTAGCTTAATAACCTCTTTTTTTAATATCACTCCTGGCAATTCCCGTTTGTACCATTTGAAATTTACGTACAAATAAAAAATTTTTTCCTACAATTTTTACCAAAAAGATATGTATTTAATTTTTCACTTTCTTCGCCCTTCTTAAATACGACATTTTGTAAGTGAGTGTCAGAATTCTAATGTCACAAGTGAGCAAACCTTTAATAATTGAATCATGCATGCAGACGATCTCCTACTAATAGAGTTGAGTAAATCGAATAACAAAGAAATAGACACTTGCGTGTTTTACGAAGATGAAGAGTGAAATTTAAACATTTTTTTTTTTAAATTTGAAGTATTCGCAAATTAAGATATTGCCATTAGAATACGTACGCGAATTGTATCGCTATCTAATTTCCCACTAATAATTGAGAAATTAGTTTCTCTCACGTAGCGCAAAATATATGTATGTTTCTGCTGATCTTAATCAGCATTCCTCAGTTTTTGCAAGCATCAATACACGTGATTTTCACGCGATTTCGTGCAACGCATCAACATTTTATATTGGAGACTAAGTCAAAGCGTTTGTTATGTAATCATAATCAAATTCGCAACTTCCAGTAGCTCTTTTGCTGGTACGAGTATTTGTTTTGACGCGCTTTTTGTTTTTCTATGATTTGTATAAGACTTAGAAGTTCAAAAAGTTATCAATAAAAAAAATAGCGAAATATCATAAAAAGGTAAACCGAAAAAAACTGGTGAAATCAGCTTCTGAACCAGGAAAGCATGTATCATTAAAAATCTGAACTTTCGCAAAATAATTTATAAAATAGAGGCGGTGTCACGTTCAAAAAAAATTTGTTCCAGTTCTTTAATTGAAATAAATTATTTTTTAATGACATTTATATCAATTCGATCCATAATTTTTCAACTCTCAATTAAAGCAACAATGCAATAAACTGTCACGAGAGTCTACTGCGTATACACATTTCTTTTTAAGTACAGTGAAGTTTCGATAAACGAGCGTTGATAAAACGAAAAACTCAACATAACAAAATGTTTGCTAAGACCGTTGAAATACCCCGTTGTTGCGAAATATTTTATACAAAAATGATCCATAGATATACTGAAGAAATTGCGGTCACGAATACAGTGGTTGTTTTTCTTTATTATTTGATCTAGAAATAAAAACTAAAAAAGAAACAAAAATTATAATACTTTTGCGTCCAAACGCGTAGCCATAAAAAGTGAAGCTGTACTTTAATTATTTTTTTTTCAAAAATTTCTCATTTTTCGTTGTATCGAGGTTTTGGTATTTTATAAATATAACGGAACTATAGATATAATGAAGCAATGAAGCATTTGCCCCACCTATTCAACTTTTACTATAGCACGTACAACAAACAGGTGCATTGGATTTGTTTAAGAGAAACATTGTAATTTTTTTAATTGCGTTATGTTACGGACGTTTAATTTGCATTGGGGAGCGTGCGAATTGTAATTAAAAACTTTTCAAATGAATTGCTTTCTTCAAAGAGTTTACGGAGTAGACAGAGTTTTGTTAAAATGCTGAGAACAAATTACTGAAAAAAATTACGCTTTACTTTTCTAAGAAAACCTGATTTATTGAAATATTTGATGATACTAGTTTTTTTAATGAAAATCTAGTATTAAGTAGATGTCTGTGCACTTTTGATAAAATAACTTAAGTCGACTTAGCATTTTTCTGACCGGCACTAATTTGCTTGCTTTTCCCCAAATATTGAATCCATTAATCATTTATAGCCTTCGGAGCCTTTCATAATAATAATAAACATCTTAATAAAAGTTCGATACAGTAGTAGAAAGCAGATCCTATTAAAGTCGTATAAGTTGTTGTTGTTGTAGAAGCATAAACATTCCCCTTGCATATACGGAGAGTGCTGCTGAAGAGACAGTCCTTGTTCGGATATAATCCAGATCGTTCCAGTTACATACAACCGCCTGTAGTTGGAACGTTGTTGAATTATTTTAGTGCTCTATTTTGCATATTTGGCGGCCGCCGTAGCCGAATGGGTTGGTGCGTAAATACCATTCGGAAGTTACCGAAATTCTGTGAATGAAACATCAAACGATAGAAACAGTTTTTTCTAATGGCTCTCGGCTCTCGGCTGGCAATGGCCAACCTCCGAGTGTATTTCTGCCAAAATGCCTGAAAAAGCTCCTCATAAAAATTCTGCCGTTCGTAGTCGGCTTGAAACTGAAGGTCCCTCCATTTGTGGAACTACATCAAGACGCACACCACAAAATAGGCTGAGGAGCTCGGTCAAGCAACAAAAAATAATATAAAGAATATTGTGCATATTAGATAGATAAACATACAATTCTAACTTGAAATACTATAACAATTAATACTATAGATATGCTACTGTAACTTTCTTTCAACTCAATACAAAATTCTTAATCGGTAGGTGCATATTTCCAACAATTACAAATAAACGTTTTCATTGACGGCTTTTGTGTTTTCGGCAACCCCCATTGAAATTATCTTGTAAATATTTTCATTGGATATTCTAGCCCTCAAATGTTTTATTTGAAAGTTGTTTTCAACTTTCCTTAAAAATGGGAACCAATTGGCTCTTAAAAATATAAGTTATGGAGTTAAAATGATCGCCATGAAATTCTACTTTAATACATTGACACTGATGTTTTTATCAGAAATCAACTTATAACACTTTTTACAACGTAATATTAAAAATTATAAGACCAAGATTTAGAAACTTTGTCCCATTTCAAACAACTGGGTTGGCTCTCCGCAATTCAATATGAGTATCAAAGTATCGTTTTTGCTTTCGATAATAAAAAATGTCGGGGTGTTGTATCGAAAGTTCGATAAAAACTGTACTACAGCACGATTTCACTCCGCAGCTGTTAAATGCAACAAAATGCAAGTTACAAATTTTAATGTTTGTGATAATATTGTTGTGCTTTTAAATGTTTTTTATTTCATATACAACATTTTTTTATATAATTACAATCATGGCATTAATGCTATGCTTTCATTTTCTATAAATTATATGCTTCAGCAACTGCAAATGCGACGACGCTAATCGACGACTCCAACAACTGCAATTCTACGAATTTACCCCCAAAAAATGGTATATTTCATTAAACCATTCTTTATATGACTAGAACTTTTTATCATTCATTCTATTCGCCATTTAAAGGTTCTTCCATGTAAAACAATGTGTCGCGAAAAGTCTTTGACGTAGTACTTGACCCCTAGTATTGTTCCTCCTGTTTGCTGTTAGTAAAATATCCACTTGCGGCCGCCGTAGCCGAATGGGTTGGTGCGTGACTACCATTCGCAATTCACAGAGAGAACGTCGGTTCGAATCTCGGTGAAACACCAAATTAATAAAAACATTTTTCTAATTGCGGTCGCTCCTCGGCAGGCAATGGCAAACCTCCGAGTGTATTTCTGCCATGAAAAAGCTCCTCATAGAAATATCTGCCGTTCGTAGTCGGCTTGAAACTGTAGGTCCCTTCATTTGCGGAACAACACCAAGACGCACACCACAAATAGGAGGAGGAACACGGCCAAACACCCAAAAAGGATGTACGCGCCAATTACATATATATATAATATATCCAGTGTTCCTGCTAGTCTCAGGATTGGACGAATATTGTACTTCTCATGCATTCTCCTTAGTTTTATTATTTAATATTTATTTTAGAATGTACGTAAAGACTTCTTTGGTCAGCTGGTAATTTGTTTCTACAAAATTAATTTGACTTACCATAACTCTGGTAACTCCATATGATTTGACGCATCTCTTACCCTTCTTCTAATTATTGGAGCGTTTTCCGCCTAAAATCGTACAAAATCACACAATAAAATTTCACACTTTCATACGACTTGTTACTTTTATTTATTTCACACATCTTTTGGCAACTACAAAGCGAAACACTGCCTAAAATTTGAAAGCGAGAATGCTCATATCCAAATATGGAAACAAAAACGGTCTCGTCGGGAGCCTGATATCGAAATGAAGTATGGAGCCGACGAGTGTCGACTATCGAATTACGGAAAGTCACCCCTGAGAGGCATTACTTCGTTCTACAAAGGAGTTTACTCAGCCTTTGTAGAAGGCACCTTGTTTCAAGTTAAGATCCACAAATCCAGAACATTTGGACTTCGACCAATCTTTTTGGCAGTTTGGCGATTTCAAAGTCCCTCTGAGGTGGAGATATCAATTTGTCTTTTTCACGACCTGTTCAACCTTTCTGATTTTCCATTTTATTAGAATTGAGATTTTTTCGACCAAACACAATGAATGCTTGAAAAACTATCCCTTTAATGCGCAACTAATGTAGGCTAACTGAGTGCGTCTATGTGAATTAATAAATCAAGTACAGTATTACAACTGCTGAAGTTTGACTGCTGCGAAATACCGTTAGATGGAATAATGGTTTGATGTATGCAAAGTGATTCGCGCAAAGTATAGTCTTCACTTGGATTATCAGAACCCCTTGTGTTACTATATCAAATACGGTTGCTTTAATAACCATTTTTTTCCATAGAAATTATTGCCTCTAATCAAGTGAACCGTACTGTATTTCAGTTTGATAAGGCCGAACTTAACTCCAATAGGATTTGGCAAACAGCAGTGAACTTATTGTCTTCATTTTTGAATAACTATGATAATTGTCAAAACATTTATTCACAATGTGATCTTAGGTTGGACTTGGTTGACCCTGTGACCGCACTTAGACCAGAATGTGAAATGTGATCTTAGTTAGTGTCCTTTTTAAATTGTCTTTGAATTATCCTGTTGACAAACATTATACAGGTGCTTTATTATTGTATTATAAATAACGCAGCTAAGACGATTTATTGCTAGAAGAAACATTTATATACCATCTACGTATATGTTGGTTTTGCAGTTGAGAAGTGCTTGTTCGAAATATATCGCACAGAAATAGTAAATATGTAGTAGTGTGCAGCTCAGAATTAAATAATTAATGTTTTAAAAGTGTCACATTCTCAATCGAGTCATACAAATTTAGATAATTGGTCATCATCGTAAAGCAAAACACATTTAATTATAGAACTTCACCATAAGTACATTCCAAATATACTTACATACATACATATATACGCATATCAAGAAAATATGTTCAAAGAGTACTTGGTCAGCGAATTTTTTCAAGAATGGCTCATATATCTTTCAAACATATTTACACTACAATCAGAATCATTCAATCAAGTGTACGTGGGTATGTATGTATGTTCATGCAGGCGTTTGTAATGAATGCAAAAGTAATGAAGTTGTAATCTCGTGCATCTTTGTGTGCAAATACCACAGCTTGTCATTTTCATATAGATATGTATGTATTGAGAGAGAATATACCCACCTACATATATGTATGTACGTACGTGTTGTGATTCATCACTGTTTACAATTATGGTAAATCTGAATGAGATTGTAGGCCATACAGATATACATACATATGCACGTGCGTATTCTTCTGCTTAGATATACCTGCCTATTAACCCGAATAGTATCAATATGATGAGTAGGTATGTACATATGTAGGTATGTATGCATCTATGTTTAGCGTCATGAGTTGTAATTCGAAGCTTTTCGTTACGCTGTCTCATCTTTAAATAAATTTGGCTCCAGTTACGGCCAGGCATCGATAAACCTTGCCAATTTATTGGTGTTATGAACGCGTGATTTCCTCATAAAGAAATTAAATTCCAGCACTTCGAAATTCCACGTTAACACTTGATAAACAATATGAAATAATGCGATTTGATAGTCAGGCGTGTAACGCGTTAAACTTTAAATTGTGAGTACACGCTTATGCTCAATTTTCTTTTAATGACAAATGCTAAAGAAATATTTTTTGTAAAATTATTCACTGTTAAGCGTTTATGTGAGTAAATATTTGCTTAATATCTACTTATATGTATGGATGTGTCGGGAAATAAACAGATACACATACATATTTATAATATTATATAATCAACTACGCTGCGATAAATAACTACGGTACAGGGTTTTATTGAGTAGTTTTGACAGATTTGTTTTTTAATAATTTGTATAATTTTTAATAGATTTTTAATTTTTTTATTATATATTTTTTACAATTTGTTTTGTGTTTAATAATTTTTTAAAATTTATTTTTAATAATTTTTTTATTACATTTTTTTAACAATTTGTCTTATTTTTAATAAATTCTAAATTTTTTTTTTTAATTTTTTTTTAAATTTGTTTTATTTTTAATAATTTTGTAATTTTTTTTTAAAACTTTTTTTTAATTACATTTTTTGTAGCAACTTGTTTTATTTAAAAAAAAATTGTATTCCAAGTTTTTATTCTAATTTTTTTTATTTTATTAAATTTTTTTAACAATTGGTTTAATTAATAATAAGTTTTTATGAAAATATAAATTCAAGTTTCAAAATTTGTGCGAATAAAAAAAAATTCAACAAATTTTCCTCAAAACTTCACACTTTTTAATCAGAATTTTAAGAAAAATTTCGAATCTGTATACAATTACAATGGGAATTTCAGTATAACCAAGTGCTAGTGACTACAAAATACTGTTAATTTTTGATTTTTTTTTCGACGGTTTTATACATTTTCTCCATATAACGATAATGGATAAAATAAATATAAAAAGGAAAAAAATGTGAAATGATTAATCCATTTTTCTATTAGGTCTATCGAAAAGTGACGAGTAGACAGTTTGTGGGGAATTTCATTATCTTGAATGTGTTACAATTCGTATTAACATTGTTCAAATGGTTCATAGATATAGATATACAATCATATTTATATATAAGTACACCAATGGACAGAGAAATAGCGCACATACCCAGAATAAAATATTACGATGATTATTTTTACTGGACGACCTAGTAAAACAGTTTTTGGACTGGACACTGAAATTGCGCACTTTTTCGATGTGTAAGAAAAACAGAAATTAGTTATTTCAAATTGGTTAAATTTGTTTATTAATCGCTTACCTGAAGAGTATTTCATTCAGTATCCATAATTTTTCATAGCTGCTTCACACCGGCATGGCAAACTTTGTATTAACTTTTGGTAGCTGTTCAAAGAATAAAGTTCCATGCTTCCTGTACTCCTTGCCATAGTTCTTAGGCATTTTTAAAATTTTTTATCCAATATTAACCTTTATATCGTTTCACAGAGCATTGTACTGGCCAATTAAGAACTGCTATTTTTTCTTTTGAAAGCCAAATTCTCACCACTTTTGCTATATGCTTGGGGTCGTATCATACATGAATAACTGCTTTCGTGGCATGGATGCGAAGGAATATGTCTGCATTGTATTTTTGAGAATATCAAGATAAGCAAACTTATCTGTATTGCCATTTATGCTCACTATTGGTCCAACTTCATTCCAAGAAAAATATCCCCAAACTATCAAGGTACCGACTTACTTTTTATTGTACACCGAGGATTGAACTCTAAGCTTTTTGGCCTTGTCCTACTAAATTGTTGTCCTTCGCGTAGGTGTCTTTCGAAATTTCTTTCTTTTAAGCATATTTTTGTCTGCACTAATTTTATGACATTGTATGCCATTAGTATATAAGTCAGGGGGTCAATTATCGTTCTGTATAAACGTGAAGTGAAAACAAGTTTTAATTTTCGTTTTCAAAGACACTTTTCACTCTGCCTTTTCCCAAACGATTATTTTGCGATTCTCGTTTGTGCGATGATAGAAGTGTTTCATTTCCACTGTAGTCATGAAACGTTTGCAAGTGTGATATTCAAATTTCAAATGACATTTGCTTTGAAGCTGGAATAAATTTAAAGAAAATGTGTCGCAAATAATTATTTTGCTTGATTTGGAGCAAAGAGTTCCTGATGAAGAAAGGTAAGATAACGCGTTTTAATAAATTTAGTCCTATTTTGAAAATAATTTAATAATTATAGAAATTCGTTGATAGTACTGAGACACTCACTTAGCGATGGACAAAATCTACTCCATATTCCCCTACAAATATTTCAAGTTGCGATATTTTGAATATGACAAAAGGATTCAAGGATTCGACTTGATATTGAATTTTAGAGCTCATTCTACAACAGTAACCATACATATCCTAGTTTAAAACTTTGAGAAATTTAAAAAAACATCTTAAATATTCATTAAATTCTTCAATTTTTTACACACATTTTTTATAAACTTTTAGAATATATAGAGTTTTGTAGCCTCCTTCTCCATTTTTTTAAACAACAACTATCAATGAAAAGAAATTTTTCATATAAAAATATTTTGACATTTCTTTTCATTTTTTCACATAACGCGAATCGAAAGTGTAAGACTTTTTATTTCACGTTTAGGCAGCACGAAAATCGGCCCCCCAGCTCATTATTTGTGCAATTTTTGTTTAGTTTGTTCGTAAAGTCCAATTAATGTTTTTCTTTTCAAGTTCAAAATATATGTATCAGTGTTATTAATTAATTAACTTGTTGTGCCAAAAATAGGTAAAGCAGTAGTCATATTGAAGATTAAATTCTAGCTTCTAATTCTAAGGCTTTTTCAATATCTTTATTCTATTATGATTTTACTTTCACCACTTAATAGTCAAATTAAAAGAATCTTTATAGTAGGCTAATTCATAAATAAGTCTAAATATCAACACAACAACAAAATGTTTACATATATTTACCCTCATAATTTACAAATGCTTGCTAATTCAAAATTGTGCTATTGAAAAAGTTTTCGTCTGCTTCGCTAAGTGTAGTTCCTTTTTAATTAATAACACCAATCAGTCATTGCAAAATGGAGTACTTACGTCTGTTTTCGACAAAACTCTGTAAAAGCGTATAAGAATTAGTTGTTGATATACTTATATTGTACAAAGTTAATCACAGTCACTTCAATAATATTTGCACAATCATTCAACTATATTTTATAGGTACGTACGCATAACCACACGTGTGCCGTCACGATACATATTTTGTGTAATGTCTGTCAATAAACTACACGCGCCAAATTGTTTAAGAGTCAGTGGAAAATGCATGTGGAAAAAATGTACTCGTATAGCTATCGAAAAACTTTATAAACGCACACTTATAAAAGTCATATAAACAAACAATTACTTATACGCCCCACCCTCCACACGAGTATTCGTAGTACAATGCAATGCGCAGTACCGGCACTTTCACAAATTTTCAATCTTATAGTAGTCCAGCTTATACGGTACTTGAATTAATCTCCCATGTGTATTTCATTTACTATGCGTACCCGAAAAGAGGAGAGCTTGCGGGCATTGGCGTAAGTGGATAGAAAAAGCTCTTACAAATAATACTAACTATAAAAAAGAGAACTATATGTTATAGAGACAAAACACTGGAAGAAAAACTATCAATCCGAATATGAATCAATGAATCCTATTAAACATGCAAGCAACTCCAGCCATGTTTTTGACCGTAAAAACTTTCAACGTGGATGATCGACTTCGGCTATTTTGCTTATACAGTTTGTCTTACACTATAGACCGCTATGACCGCTACAACTGAGCAGTTATTTGACCATTTTAATTAAAAAAAACTCCATTGTATGCGCTTGCAATATTTATTATACGCAATATATTCAATAAAATGTATGCTGGTGGTGATGGAGGTGTTATCTGAGTGCCACAGCACAGATCCAATTAGCACAAAGGATGCCTCTTGTAAAACCACTACTTATTATTAGACGAACCCTCTTGATTTGACTTTTCTGCAATTTCTTTCATGTTGAGAATTCTCCCAGCATTCTATGTCGTAGAGCTCCCAGACTTGGGCACTCACACATTTTTCTTGATTGCAGCTTCTACATCTATTGTTGTACGACCACCCCACCTTTCTGGCAGGGTCTCCAAAAGGCCAGTGACCGAATATTATTAAAGTTATTCTTGATATATCTGGATATGTGGCTTTCTTAACAACTTGTCAGTTCTGGATTTGTTGAAATTTGGCCACGTTTGTGTAGTTATTTCGCTGGTGTCCGTGTCAGTCCATCTGTCAACGGCCTGCTTCTGGAATAGCGAGAAGATCTCCTTTTTGCTCATGAATTGGGGGCAGTCTATTTCTACCGCTTCGGATTCATTATAAGATGCTCCCTGCCATGCAAGTTCATCAGCTTTCTCATTTCCTTCTATGTTCCTATGGCCAGGTACTTAGATGAGAGCGGTGTCAGTGGTACGCCCTAAAGCATTAAGTTCTTCTTTGCATTGCCTGATGATTTTCGAATTGGTGGCTTTAAAGCTAAGATGGCTGCTTGACTATTTGAAAAAATACATACCTTCGATAGTTGTTGTGGATGATTTTTAATTCTCCTGTGAGCTTCTCTTATCCCGAGAACTTCTACTTAAAAAATACTATTCCAATTCTCCAGGCGAAAAGACGTGGACGTTTCAAACCAACTTGGATCCGTCAGTATAAAATGTATAGTCATTACCATCGGTTATAATGGCTTCACTTCTTCGAGTGACATTTTGTTATAATTTCTGCGCAAGTTGTGGAGGAAATCGCATCTAAATCAATCGAGCTTACCTTGATAACTGTCATTTAAAACGCGGTAAACACCAATAAACGGCCAAATCATTTTTAGGAGAACCTGCGACAAATATGAACCTTAACTGGATGTTTAAGAGTTCGTTAAAATTGTCGATTATCAGCAATACACTAGGATTGTTTTATGCAACTATTCGCCCAAAAAGAAGATTCATACGTGAATATTACGTTTACCCAATTCCGTTCTGAACTCTCCTTAGTCCATGCAAGTATTTTCTCAGTGTGTGATAATGCGAGCGGCGATTTTTCCAATGTGCTCTCTATTTTGAATCTTCAGCACGTAAACGATCTCGAATCGTGCCTTTGGATAAATAACACCACTTTACCTTAAAAGGGCTTCAACTCCGTACAACGATAGGTTCGATCTCGTCACTTGGATGAAAGAAGTTTGGTTCATCCTTTGTGATACCATTGCAAGAGTGGAAAAATAGGTGAAGGAAAAAGGACGAAAGTGAGAGGGATGAGGAGCGTTGAGTGTTCGTGGACTATGAACGGTGACTAATTTGCGGTTGTGTTAGCCGTTTTATGCTGCTGAAGATTCATTAGATTTTTGTTAACAAGACCTGCTATATCAGCAGGCGCAGAAAAGAAGTGAGAACCAAGATGCTTGAATCTTAGTCCCGTGAGAGCTGGACAGGTAAGCAGCAGGTGTTGAGATGATTTCACCTCATTCTCCATACAGCTGACGCAAAAAGGACTCGAAGTAATTCCGAGTCTCATGGCATGTATACCCCGCGGAAAGTGCCCCGTGAGGATGCCCACAAAATTTGTGAGAGGAGATTTTGTCATCCTCAGAATATTCCTCGAACGCCGCCGATCCAAACGTGGCCAGAAGGATTTCGCGACCTTACACGTTCGTGTACTTGCTCAGCGCTCGCTGAGTTGGTGCAAAGCCCATCCTTCCAGGAGTAGAGCGCAGGTTGTCAAGGGGATCCCGATCCTCCCCTTTCGCGGGCACACTACCTCTCAGGTTCCTTGTCTGGGCAGCTCGTCGGCTTCGCAGCTTCCAGCAATGTCACTGTGACCAGAGACAATCGAGAGAGAGACCATAATAGAGCCTAGGGCTTTAATTGCCGCTTGGCTATCGGAGTAAATAGCCAGTTATTACACAAGTAATTGCGGCCACCTCTGATTGGAAAACACTGCAGTGATCCAGTTGCCTGAATTTGAGTTTGATGGGGAGCTCTTTTCAGAATACTCTTCCTCCAACCCTATCGTCCAGCTTCGAGCCATCCGTGGACAGGTTAACCAGGCCCTGTCCCTAATGAGTGCATAGCTCTGACCTCCTCTACCTTTTTAACTGATGTCACCTCTGTAGTGAGTTCCACAAACATATCAATATCCTCTGATCTTGCTTTGGAGAGGTATTTTTTTATTGGCTTCATCCGGGAAGTCGTCAACATTTTTGACTTCAGTACACCGTGACAACCATTTATGACCATCTTTGATTTCTTGAGGGAGTGTACATAGGAATACGTTCGTTTTTCATTCGTGGAACTCATTTTGTAGAAACAACATACACTTTATAAATTTCTCACAAAACTAACCAACGCCTATGTAGCAGCATTTAATGTTTTTTATACTGGAACTCAAAGTTTGGATTTTACCACTCACGCTTCTATTAGATGGACTATCAAATTTTTAGCTAAACCGTTACAAATGTTTTTAAGATGGACCATATCAAGAGATACAAAAAATGGTAGTTATTTTGACATACATTTGACACACACAAAATTGAAAGATAGCATCAAACTATGCCTTCACTACCGACAACTTTTTAGTTTTGAGGATAATATAAACAAAATTTTACAAATCTGTATTAATTGTAAATATATGAAGATACATCGCTAAAACCAATAACCGGAAGATTGCCGAGTTAGCAATTTCATTTCTAGATGCTCATCAATTAGTGTCAGAAAGCGACTTCTGTTGACAGCATTTTTCTACGCCCATAGAAAAAATGCTGTAAAAATAATCGAATAACAGGTTGTAACAACAGATTGCACAGTTAAATCACATTCAAAGGATAAATCTGTTAAATTAACAAATTCTCTTCTTTTGAAAAGAGGTTAACTGTTTACTGTCACATTAACTTTTCTCTATGTCGTTAGTTAGCCTAATAAAATTTCTGTTATTTATTAACAACCCCGATTGTTGTTTTGTTAACAAGACTGTTGTTTTATCCCATATTTACGTCTGTTTGAGCAAGTACAAAATTGCTGTTAATTTAATAGTAAACACAATTTTATTCACCGTCAAAATTGTTTTTTTTTTCATAAAAATCGTTTCTAAATATGTTTTTGTAGATCATTGTTCCATATATTTGAGTCAGTGCATACATAAAAATATTTGCTTATAGCAAACAACTTCAACTTAGCCCATAAGCTGCGCGCACACTTTACAAATATTTTTAAGCTGATTAAAAACAATACAAATTACAGCTCAAAACATATTTTATTTACAGTCACTCAATCACACAACGAACCCATTTCGTGGTCTAAGTGGCATCGCTGCCCCTCTGTGCGATGCGGCTGCCAAGCCTAAGCTACAGCCACTGAACCTTATTTGAAACAGAGAGGATTTTCTTGTAAAGTGTTCTATATTTCATGATATTAATTTGGGGGAACAGAAATCCATTATTTTCTCGGTAGATGGCTGAAGTGATCGATGCAGATATCTCGTAAAGCGTCGATAAAATGTTTTAAAGTTTATGCTCGTTGTCAAGGTCACATCAGACATTAAGCACTAAAAATATTATTTTGCTATTTTTTGTTTGTTCTATTCAGTTGTGAGTCACAGGGTGCTAACAATGGAAGTCAGCAAAGAGAAAATTCGGTGGAATTACAGTTTTTCTTTCATAAAGGCGAAAATGCAAACCAGGCCGCTGAAATTGTGAATGGTGTTGATGGTGACGATACTGTAACAATTGTGAGCTAATTACGAGCAATTTCGGTTGCGTCAATTCCGTTCAGGCATTTTTGATGTTAAAGGAAATGTTCATAATACCGAAAATATCGATCAAATCACAGAAATAATCGAAGTTGACCGGCATATTAGTAGTTGTAGCATCACCCAGGAGCTAAATATCGACCATAAAACAATTTTAAACTATTTGCCCAAAGATTTTAGGCAAACATCGTAAATTTCTTTAAATTTAATTTAAATTTATTAATAAATTCCTTCTTCCCCAAACTAGTTTTTGAGAAAATGAAAAAAACAGATATGTGATGATGAGAAAACAGAATGCAGAATTTTATTTATTTTGCGTTATTTCACTTCTCAACATAAAATACAAAAAAATGTCCACTCATTTCATTGCAATGCGAAAAAAAAATATCGCGCCGCAACTCAAAAGACACAATAAAAAGAGCGCAACTATTTATTTATAATTTTTTGAATTTTAAGGTACTTAGTACTTTGTTGGGTATCCGAGTATCTTTTATTATCAATTAAAGCTTAAAGTCCACGTGGCATGGCGTCAACCAATTTGTTTGCGTATTCTGGACTAATTTGGTTCCACTCTTCAAGTATCGGCTTTTTAAGATCAGATTTGTTATGGATGTCATATTTTCGTATATTTGCCTTCAAAACCGACCACAAAATTTCGATGATATTCATATCGGGTGAATGTGCAGGAATTTCAACAATGTGGGGACATTTATATATTAACCCAGTTTGTATTATAAAGCGAAAGTCATCTTTAATTCGTAATTTTCCAGCGCATTGAACCAAGTTTTCTACGAACTACGGGGCTAAGAATTAATACAGAAAAAACGAGGTTTATGGTCTGGTCCAGCTCCGGTTTAAGACATGATGACCTGCTGATCGGAGACTATATATTCGAGAATATGCAAGAATTTACCTATTTGGGTATGAAAATATCAGCCAATAAGGATTTGTCATTGACAATTAATAATAGAGTTTTAGCAGCAAATAAATCTTCTTACTCTAATTTGAAACTGCTGAAATCAATGTTATCATTTCGAGACCAAAAGTTAAGAGTAGGTAAGGTTACGAAGTATGGACACTAAAAACCGCTGACATTAATCAGCTAATGGCCTTCGAAAAGAAAAAATGTACGAAAAATTTATGTACCAATAAGACTGCAAGACGGTACTTATCAAATAAGATATAATCATGAGCTGGAACTTTTAGCAAAACTTGAAGCTGTGATTAGATTTATAAAATTTCAGTGGATAAGATGGCTTGTACACGTGTTTAGAATGCCTAAAGGGAGAACAGCTCGAAAGGTAGTTGAATTACGACTTGTTGGAGGCCAAAAAAGAGGATACCCCATAAATGGATGGCTCAAAGGCGTCACCTTGCAAAGTTGAACTTGCGGCGGTGGAAGGAAATAGCCTTAGATAGAGACGGGTGACGAAAGGTTGTGAATGAAGCAATGGTTCACCAAGGACTGTGATGCTAAGAAGAAGAAACCAAGTTTTCTGATAGAAGTTTTAAATAAACAGATTTGCTCATTGTTTCTTCGATTAAGGTCAAATTTCCAATGATTAAATTTCCAACTGCATTTGATGACATGCATGCCCAAGCTATTATGTTACCACCGCCGCCTTTATAGTAGCTCGCAAATTTTGGGGTTTGAGCTTCGTATCAGCAGATCCAAACTTGTTAACTCCTGTAAGGAGGAGATCAAATCTCTTGGGTGTGCAGGTAAAATTTCTCTAATCTGGGTTCTAGAACATAGGAACATAGGGAAATAATATTGCTGTTGAGCTTGCGAGGAAGGGGACTGAATTGGTCTTAGAGACCTTCTACCCAGACATCGGCATCCCCTTGATTGTTGTTAAAGGGGAATTGCATAACTTATTTCTCAGGAAAGCGCAGAAGATATGGGGCTCCATTTCCTTTTCTTCTCATAAAGTCCTGGGTACTCCACGCCATTCAATTTCTATACTCGTCGCTGTGTTTACCGGTCATTGGACGATTGGCACACACGCAGTAAAGCTAGATTTACCTTTTAACCTTCATTGCAGAAGCTGTGGGGACCTTTCAGAGAATGAGACTTGCTTTTTAAATGTCCAGGTTTGGCAGCTGGATCTTAATCACAGAGTACTCCTTTCTTTGACAGCCTGGGACAGTGCGCCAACCTAAATCCCATCAATCTTCTCCATTACATTAACAGCTCTGGCTGGCTGTAAATATCTGCCTGTTGCAGGCCTCAAATTGGTATCAAAACGGCGCTTTAGTGCTACTTGGGGAGTGCCAGAGTGGTGCTTCAACCATTTCAACTACCTACCTACATGAGATGCGTATTGGCCTTGCGTCATATAAAAGGCGTCACTCTGATGCGTGACATCAAATCCCTGTATGGCGATTTTCACTCATTTTATGACGCCACTAAAAAAGTTACTTCCGGCAAACACGCATAAAATAACCGTGCGTTCGTCTTCAAACTAGACTAGAATTAAACGAAGATCGGTTTAATTACATCATTTATTGCAGAGGTAAAAGCACAGAAATAAAAATATAAACCAAAAATATTGACAAAACTTTTTTACTCGTAAAACTAAGATAATAAATAAAAATTAAAATAACTAAATATACTTAAAAGTAAATGCTTTTAGTGTCCAATCTACTTAAAAATGTATGTATATACGCACATAAATGACACCAGAAAGTAAATATTCTAGAAAGGCACGCTGGTCGCTCATGTGCGAGAACATTTAAGAGCCCATATCCTCTACTCGCTCAAAAAAAAGCAGTCACGTTGCTGTATATAATTTGCTTGTCTCCAGCTAAATAATATGGAACAGTTGATGCCTCCTCAATTAATTGGAAAGTTATTGCTACTTGAAAGATCCGAAGCCTCAAGAAGAAGCAAAATAAATTTGCAAGTGTACAGATGCGCATACAAACATACATTTATTTATATTCTTATATGATTTGATGCCATACAAAATAATTAAAAAGCGCTGATCCGTATTTCTACAATTGGTGAATGCTTAAAAACTTTTATGTGTATGCATGTTTGAGCTTTTTAAATTCCTTCGGCATGCGACTGCTTCATTAGCATACAAGTATGCCCATGCATACTTACCCTGCAGGAAAAGTCATTGGTTCGCTTCTATAGAATTTACAATAAAATTTATAGAATTTACAATAAAACTTACATTTTATTGTAAAACAAAATTCACAGTCCTACACTACGGATGAAATGTGCGAGATGGGCGGTTGAAGGCGTACACTTTTCTACTCTCACGCGCAATAGACACCTGATGGCGCTTCTCGTGACATGAGAGCGATTCCATGTCAAGTGATCCAAGTATTTTGGGCATTGGCGTAAATTTTTCGAAAAATTGGTGTCTTGGATGATTGAATTTAATGAGAAAACTGAAAAAATGTTTAGAATTCAAAGATTTTTGCATTGATGAACATTTAGGTGTAAAGTTTTCAAAGTGCAATGACTTCGGTTCTTTTTAACATTAAACTTTTCTTAATTTTTTTTTTTTAATTTTTTTTTTAAATATATAAAAAAAATATTTTTTTTAATCTTTTTAAAACTTTTTTCTTCATTTTTTTTCCAATAGTGACAAAAAATTTTTTTGCGAAAAAAAAAAAATTTTATTTTAAAATATCGTCAGTTCTTACTAAATTATTTTTTTAAATTATTAAATTTAAATAATTAAATTTTTTCAAATTTGTTATTCTTTTCTCAAAGTGTGAAAAATTTTTTTTAAAAATGTTTCTAAGGAAAACATTCAATTTTTTTCATAACATGTTTTTAAGTATATTTTAAAATAATAATTCAAAAAAATATATATATATGTATATATAAATGTTAAAAGGAACCGCAAATATTTTACTATAAAAAACTTTACATCCAAGGCACATTGAACAGAGTAGCAGCAGATCAAAACCAGCAAGAGGGATTTATTTTGTTTTTGCTTTCTATCCTTAAAAAGCCAAAATCATAAACAAAGAAGTAAAGTAGGTTAGGTAAGGTTGTAATGGTTGCCCAGAGAGTGGGCCCACTTGGACGAAAGAAGTTTGGTTCATCCTTTGTGATATCGTTGCAAGAGGGGAAAAATAGGTGAAGGAAAAAGGACGAAAGTGAGAGAGGGATGAGGAGCGTTGAGTGTTTGTGGACTTTGAACGGTGACTAATTTGCGGTTGTGTTAGCCGTTTTATGCTGCTGATGATTCATTAGATTTTTGTTATCAAGACCTGCTATATCAGCAGGTGCAGAAAAGAAGTGAGAACCAAGATGCTTGAATCTTAGTCCCATGAGAGCTGGACAGGTAAGCAGCAGGTGTTGAGATGATTTCACCTCATTCTCCATACAGCTGACGCAAAAAGGACTCGAATTAATTCCGAATCTCATGGCATGTATACCCAGCGGAAAGTGCCCCGTGAGGATGCCCACAAAATTTGCGAGAGGAGATTTTGTCATCCTCAGAATATCACTCGAACGCCGCCGATCCAAACGTGGCCAGAAGGATTTCGCGACCTTACACGTTCGTGTACTTGCTCAGCGCTCGCTGAGTTGGTGCAAAGCCCATCCTTCCAGGAGTAGAGCGCAGGTTGTCAAGGGGATCCCGATCCTCCACTTTCGCGGGCACACTACCTCACAGGTCCCGTGTCTGGCCAACTCGTCGGCTTCGCAGTTTCCAGCAATGTCACTATGACCAGGTACCCAGATTATCTTTATATCGAAGAATTTTGATGCAATCGAAAGATGAACCAGGCATTCCCTGACCAGTTTCGAGTGCACCATAATAGAGCCTAGGGCCCTAATTGTAGCTTGGTTATCGGAGTAAATATTTACCTTCTTAACAGATGTTACGCAAGTAAGTAGCTAGTCAGCTGCTTCTTTGATTGAAGAAGTAAAGTAATTTAAACGAAATTTCACAATTCAGTGACTGAATAATAAAAAAAAAAAATTAGGCCTAAACGCGCCAATTCTTCGCGCTCTTAATGAATCCCTCATCTGATATCGAGCTTGAATTTATTTTGTCTAATGTTGTTTTCATTAATTTTCTGAAATCTTGTATATAATCTTATTTAATTTGTGTTAGTAGAAAGTAAAAATTTGTTGTTCGTAGACTTTATATGTTTAATTAAAAAAATATATAAAAAAAATAAAGAGAAAAAAACAAATCATCTGCTCTACTGATCTTACTTTGTCTATATTCAAAATTTCAAACATTGAATAATTATAAAATTTACTAAATTTTTTTTCGAAATATTTGCAGTTTACTTTATAAATATTATACTCTTGTAGGCTTGAGTATTTATTTTATTTAAACAAATTTTCCGAAAAAATTACGACAATGCCCAAAATACTTGGATCACTTGACATGGCATCGGCAAAAATATACTGGTCTTTAATCACAAATTTGTTTTATTACTTCAAGTTTTCCCTACTGGGCACAAATATATCAACAAAACACATGTTTAAGGGCTCAATTGATCGTTTGTAGGCCGATTAGTCATTTTAAGACTCTTAACAATTGCCAATAATAAGGAAGAGTTGAAATGGCTGAGCTTAATTGAAATGCATAACGAACATCTGCGAATCTTGTGGAAAGACGATATTGTAGGTTAATTATTAGGTAGATATATGTATTTCAGGCCAAATTGAAATATATTAAATTTTTCTGAATTAGTTATCCGAATTATAATTACAAAGTTGCGAAAATACAAAAATATTTTCAATGGTTTTGTTATTAGATTTTACGAAAAAAAAATTTGTCTGGCAATAATACCCGAAAATAAAATATGGACACGAAAAAAAAGTAAATTGTGTTTACTCATCACTTGCGTAAAACTAACTGTAAATAATAAATTAGCACTATTCATATTGTGTTTATTGTCGTTATTAATTTGACGTATTCACTTTCTGTAACTTCTACGTATTTTTCAAAGTGTATTCGGTTAAGTGTGAGCTTGGGGAGAAAATTGTGCGCAAAAAACAAGAAAATGGCCATTTGTCGCATAATGCCATAGCAAAAACTTTAAATAGTCCGAATAGTATGGCTACTTATGAGTTAAAGAGTTTGATGAAACTTTGTCATTCCCTAGCAAAAAGTTTTAGACCAATCAGTTTGACATCGTTCGTGTTGAGTAGTCTAGAACGAGTGGTGGAGAAACATATTCGAGTGGGGGTATTACCGAGAAGTCCACTTAGTAGAAATCAACACGCTTACCAGAGTGGAAAATCATGTGAATCAGCCTTACACGATCTTGTTAGCAAGATTGAAGCCGGGCTGGAAGCTGACGAATACACAATGGGCGTGTTCGTAGACATTGAGGGGGCTTTTGATAATGCCACTTTCGGCTCAATATGTTCTTCTGCCGAACGACACGGAGTTAGTCAAATCATTGTTAAATGGATATATTCCATGCTCGACCTGATACCCACACTTTCACTTCATTTGATGTCAGATTTCCATTGCGTGAGCACCATTGTGTCCAAAAATGAAAATGGAGTTTTCAATGACAGTCAGGCTGCACCGAAGGCCCTGGAGAACGCGAAGAAAACCTCAAAGATTGTTCAAGAATGTAAGAAGAAGCTTAATTCTGTCGCAAGACAGAACAGGCTTATACTTATATGGGTTCCAGGACACTCCGGTGTTCAAGGAATCGAAATTGCCGATGAATTGGCCAACCGTGGATCAGCGGCTCCCCCACAAGGTCCAGAGTCAATAACCGGAATCAGTTCCGCAGGAATGATGAATTGGATTGGCGATTATATAGGCAATCTACATAAAAAGCGATGGTCCGGTCCAGAACGCTGCAGAACTGCAAAGTGTTTTGTGACAAGTCCGTTAGGTGGTGGACAGCCCTGGCGCTTTAGGGATCTATAGTCCCACCAAACAACATTAAAATTAAAAACATATTTAATATTTTAAATTAAAAGAAAAAGGTAGAGAGAAAAATAAAATAAAATAAAATAAAATACACATTGAAAGAAATAAATATTAACAAATGTCAGAGCTAATCTTTTTCACTTAGTACCAATCTCGCTATTCTTACATTGTCTGGAAAATTCCTCTTTCATGTTCTCTGGGAATGCACTTTCAATTAGTCAATATTTCCACAATCAGTTCGATATCAAAGTGTTATGCACGAGTATGCGCCTATAGACTTAATTCTACTGAGTGAAAGCTATATTATATTATAAGTTTGTATAAGTGTGTCAGACGAAAGGTACTTAAAACAGCTTATGAAGTTTATATAGAGATTATTATTTGAACAATAATTTGATCATAGTTTCAATTTATTTTCTTTCTTATTTATTTTAGCTGAGAACAAAAAGTTAACTGTCGCTACTATTGAAGGCGGTAATGTTATTGCCAGTATGCCGGAACCCATTAAAGGTGCTGAGTATTTTGAACGTGCATTGGAAGCTACAAGTAAGTGGAGCAAAAATTTGTCTGATAGTAAAAATTGTGCCAATCCCATAAAGCAAGTTTTCTTCTGGAACTACTGCATTTGTGCGTTTTAAGACATTATGAAGCACTGTTATAAACAATAGCGGCGATAAGAGGCAGCCCTGTCGAATGCCTTTGTTTATGGCTTTTAGGTTTTTACACTTTTTGTAGTCTGTTGCTTGCTTTCGAATAATAAGATTCGTCCAAGTCAGACAAATAGTCATTCGGCACTTCATCCTTAAGGCCTCTTATGCTCTCTACTCCTTACAATACTTCATTCAGGTCCAGTTTTCATAAACAATCCTAGATGGTACTAGGCTGGGCTTCTCTTCCGGCCATACCAGTCCTATATGCTTACGTCTTCTTATCGATTTTTTGTTGTTGTTCCTTGTTCACTCCTCTCCGGAGCATAGGGCCTCGACAAGACTCAGTCTTGCGTTGGTTTCGTTAATCTACTTTGATTTCTGACAGGGTAGGTGATTAGCCTGCCGCTACCAGTCCTATAGTGGGAATGCCACCCTGTCGTTGCTTAGGAACAACGCCTTATTGCTTGGAGCGCCATCTGTGTTTCACATTTTTCTGTCAGAAGGATCGCACAGTTGGTTGAGGACTGCACTAAATTTGCCCACTTCCTCTTGCTGGAGCCACTGTTGCAATGTGTCTTGCTTGTTTTAGCAGCCACAATGCAAATAATGCGCTGACTATTGTGCGGGAGTAAGGATGGAAAGGATAAGTTTTTGGGGTTGAGGGCTGAGAATTTTTTTTTTTTTTTAGAAACAGGGGAAGTAGGCAAATTTGGAAATGTGCAAAGACTGTGACTTACGTGGAATTCGAACCCACAACTTCTGGGATGGCAGGATACTGGACTTACGCTAGACTACCGAGACCAAAAATGCGAAATGGCATCGCATTTGAGAAGCAAATGTTATAGTGCCTCTGAAGACGAGTCGCAAAACCGACAAGAATCGTTGGGCATTCTCGCGAGTCTGTGAACGTCCTCCATTTCTTCTCAATGACGTTTGTCTATCGCATAACACGTAATTGTAGAGCTTATACACCCGCATATCTATGTTTGTAAAATACTTAATATGGTAATTTCAACTTTTTGCAGCATTTGGCAAATTCAATTATTTGCTTATACTGGTATCCGGCTTAATATTGGCTAATGTACTGCTGGAAACGCTGGGTATCAGCTTCGTACTGCCTGTGTCACAATGCGATCTAAACTTGAGCATACAGGAGCGTGGCATACTGAGCGCGATCGGATTTGCTGGCATTATTAGTAGTTCCCACCTCTGGGGCTTCTTGGCAGACACAACTGGCCGGAGGAATATTATTCGTCCTACTTTGTTGTTGGGGTTCGTTGTAACGGTAATTTCAAGCTTTGCAACAAATTTCTGGTTAATGGTGATATTGCGTTACATCAATGGATTTTGGTGAGTAAAAATTTTTTTCATATACATATCTACTACGCACACATTGAAAAAAATTACATTCTATGGAAATTTTGAAAAAAATAATATAAAATTTAATTTTTGAAAAACAAAAATTTATATATTGAAAAAATAAAATAAAATTTAAATATTAAAAAAAAAATGTTTATAAAAATTAAATATAAATTTTTTTTATTTAAATGATTTACAGATAAATATTTTTTTTTATAATTGCTAGCACAAATTGTTTAACATACAGAAATACACATTTTCTTCTTACTTTAACCAGCATTTCCGGTGGTTCAGCAACTATTTATGCATTTTTGGGTGAGTTCCACACTGCCAAGAATCGTTCACGCGCTATTATGGGCTCAGCGTTCATATTCGGTGTTGGTTCTATGCTAATGCCTTGCATAGCTTGGTTGGTCATCAACCAGGAGTGGCGATTTGTGATTCCCTACTTGAATCTTACCTACAAGCCTTGGCGTTTCTTCATGGTTGTATGCGGCATTCCTGGATTCCTGTGTGGCTTGGCCTTATTCAAGATACCAGAGAGTCCAAAATTCTTGCTCAGCCAAGGCAATGATGAGAAAACACTTGAGATTCTACAGATGATATTCCATGTGAACACCCACAGACCACGTGAGGAATATCCGGTACGTGATAAATTATAAAATAATCCTGCATGCGGCCTATTAATTACATTTAAATGTATGCACATTTTCATTTCAGTTTTCTCATGTGGTTGAAGATATCGACAGCGCTATGAGTCCCAAAATCCAACGACAGCGCAATCCGAATCCCGCTATAGCTCTGCTTCGCTCCATGTGGGATCAAACCCAGCCACTCTTCAATCGCGAATACATGCGCACCACCATTCTCATTTGTTCGATACAGTTTTGGATTTTCGTCACATCCAACGGCATGTACATGTGGTTCCCACACATTCTCAATAGCCTGGCTGAGTTTATGAATGAGAATCCCGGCAATCGTACTTACATGTGTGAGGTGGTCTACAGCAAGCAAAAGAGTATTTTTAATTTGGAGAGCGCACATGGCGCTGCAGCAAGTGATGGCATTAGCTTGGCACCAGAACAATGCAATGAAAAGTTAGAGATCTCAACATATCAACACTCTTTAGTATTGGAAGTGTTCTATGCTGTTGGCTTCGCCTTCATTGGCGCGGTCATCAACAAAGTGGGCAAGTCTTGTATACTTTGTAAGTGATGATTAAGTTTTACGCTGTTTGGTAGGCAAGATTTTCATTTCTACTTTTCACTCTGCAGTTGTTTGCCTAGCTGGTTGTGGCGTTTGTGGTATAGCGGCTACCTATGTGGATGTCCCTATGGTTGCCATTTATCTCTATGTCATCTTGCTGCTTTCCGGATTAGGTATTAATGTGTTAAGTGCTGCCACCGTCGATCTATATCCCACGCGTTTGAGGTACTTAAAATAACTATTCACTGAGAACCAAGTACATTTGTATGCAATTATTCCCTTTATTTCCCACAGAGCTATGGCAGTTTGCATTTCGCTTATGATGGGTCGCATGGGCAGTGTTGTGGGCGCAAATGTTGTTGGCGCTCTCTTAAGTAACCACTGCGATACCGCATTTATTGTCTCGGGAGTATCGTTGATCTTCAGCGGGTTTCTTGGATTTCTCATAAGAAAACCGGGTAAAAAGAGCGGGATGAAAGTGCCGTCGCGCCGCACTAGTCTGGTCTCAATGACGGGGAACTAATTAACTAAATCGTCTAAAGCCATTGACGGCGAGTGGTGCATCGAACAGCTAGAATTTATTATTTGATACTTAGTGCATGTTTTAATGCTTCGTTTGTGAAACATTCCGGTCTGATAAGTCTGATTGTAAACGACAGAATACCTGATAGTTTATGTTAGGGCTACAACTACATACTTATTAATTATACATATCGTTTTATTTAGGTACTTCCCAGTAGTTTTAAGACCTTGCTTTTTAAAAGCAATACATTTATGAAATGTATTTTGGAATAAATTTTGAAAAACGTTTTCAATAATAGAAGTTATTTATGAGGATATAAGGAAGATCGAGTTAATATTGCTTTAGATGGCGTCTTGATATTTAGATCACAAACAGTGACGGAACTGAAATCTAACTGAACTAAAATCTACCAAAAATTGCTGGAAGAATGTCATAATCGAAATTTGTGGTATAAATATGCAGAAATGATCCCAGTGCACAATGCAGTTATAGTTGTTGTTGTAGTAGTAACTTTGCCCTGTCAGTGTAGTGTAAATCACCGGTCGTCTTCGCCTAGCTCATCTAATGGTAGGCCCAGGAAACATGCTTTTTCGATAGGTTGGGTCCAGAGGGAGAGGGATGTTGGATGAGAGGGTTTGGTGGGGCGTGTGAAAAGGTGGTTAGTGTCGTGCGGGGTGGCTTCACATGCCGGGCATATGTTTAGTGTGTCGGGGTCGATTCTGGATAGGTAGAAGTTTCACCTGCTACAGTACCAGGACGTAATTGTGCCAAGGTTATGCGGGATTCTCGGGAAAGTTGGAGCTCTTCGTCTGCAATGGCCGCTGGTTGGACTCCGATTACGGCATTCGGGGGTCGGGAGCTTAAGAAGGTTGTAAGAGTCTCTCAATGAATATTGTTAATCTGTCTGTCTGTACACTGTCCGATCCAGAAATTGTCGGTCTGTTTTGTCCTGGATCTCGTCCGCGTAATTGAGGAGGTGCCTTCTAACGTGCCTGGGAGGCGGCTCAGGTTCAAGCAGGTGTCTGCATGGGTGGGACCTGTGGTAACACCCTAACAGGAACTGCTTGCTGAGCAGTTTATTATGCTGCTTTACAGGAGCATATGGGCCTCGTCGTGGAGATGCCGCAGTCCTAATGGCAGTGTTTTGACAAGTTTGTAGCTTCGTTCACTGCGAATCACTGGTTCCAGGCGACCAGTCAGGCACAGCATAGTTTAAAACAATGCAGCTCTTCCCTTATGCTGAGTAAAAATTCGTGGCGATAGCTATTAACAGTAACTCATTTGATGATGAAGACCAATGATAACATACGCCGCGGTCGCTTGGGCTTCGAGAGCCACTTTCTCGACAGTGCGGGCAGCGCTAACTAAATTTCAGCGCTTATCATGCGTGTGCATTGCGGGGGCGATGTGAACTTGCCCTACAGCTGTGATGGAGGTGATGCTTGAGCTGACACCGCTTTATATAGTTATTTAGCAATCAGCCAAGCGTACCCTGCTGAATATTACCAGGGAAGGCTTCGGAAGAGAAAAAGTGGTGTCAATTAAAAACATGGAATTGCTGAGGCTGCAGCTCCCACTTACCGAGCCACCCAAAGTCATCAAATGCGAAAAAAAGTTCAGAATTGAACTGGACGATAAGTTGAACTGCAGTAGACCCGCATTTGAAAGGAAACTTCAGGAGTGAACCCTGCATTGATACATAGATGGCTCGAAGACCCTAGAAGGGATACGCGCTGGAATATTCAGCTCCAGAACCAAGCGTTCTGTGCCGATGACTAGTTTTCCAAGCATCTCCAAAAGGAGATGTATGCCATCTGTCTATGTGCAGAGATAAACTTAGACGAAAATTTCAAGAATGAGCGAATTGCCCATTCTGAGTGACAGACAAGGGGCTCTATCGTCCTGTGATATTAAGTCCTCACTGGTACTTGAGTGTATCAAGAAACTAAATCTACTAGGAACGTACAATCGCATTCGTTTAATTTGGGTTCCAGGACACAGGGTATAACTGGTAACGTAGTAGCGGACGGACAATGCGTTTGTCGTTTCTGTTACCAATTCCAGGATACTCCCATGCACTTTGTCTTTGAAAGTAAAGCTATAGCGTGGAGAAGGTTGAAACATCTCAACCAACTGGAGCCAGAAGAAAGGCGCAGACGCTCAATCAAACCCAGCTCTAGCCTGAGGTTAATAAGGGAACTGGGTCTGGAGGAGGTATTGTGATGTGTAGAGAGCATAAAATACCATGAGATCAAAGCGAAACTCTCATACATAATCTAACTCATTGGATGAAAATATGTTCACCTTTGATTGGGAGTTTGGCTGAGCTCTTCCTCCCATTTGTGGTGTGCGTCTTGATATTGTTCCAATTACCAATTACTTAGATTTAAATCACCAATGCAAAAGGTATGCGTCAAGTAATATTACTCTATTCCACACTTCACAGACTTCTTAATAAACCAGTAAAATCTGAGCAGTGGTAGAAAACGTGCTAGATCTATTGCCGACGACTGAAGTTTTAATGCGGATGAGACCCGATACTAGGGCTAGGGAATTGATAAAACCAAGTTTTTATAAAAGTCTGAGTTGCATAAATTCTTTTCAATTTAAAGTTGCTGCTTACTGAGGAGTATTTAAAAAAATAAAATTAATTTTTTAAGAGCTATAGGAAAGTTTTTCAAAAAAACACACGTAAAATTCAGAAAAATGCATGAAATGTTTATTTAAATCGATAGAACAGTCCATATAATAGGACTATCAATAAGTTCGTGCGGTTTTTTTTCGAAATTTGAAACTTTATTGACGTAAAATGGTTACAAATTTAATATTCAAAATATTGTCCATCGCTTACTACTACTTTTTCCCATCTTTCTGGCAATTCACGGATTCCCTTTGTGAAAAATTCGGTCGGTTTTGCCGCAATCCACGAATCGATCCATTTTTTGACTTCATCGTAATTACGGAAGTGCTGGTCAGCCAGGCCATGTTGCATCGATCGGAAGAGATAGTAATCGGATGGCGCAAGGTCTGGACTATACGGCGGGTGGGGTAGGACATCCCATTTGAGCGTTTCTAAGTATGTTTTGACCACTTGTGCAACATGTGGCCGAGCATTGTCATGTTGCAAAATAACTTTGTCGTGTCTATCGGCGTATTGCGGCCGTTTTTCTCGCAGTGCTCGGCTCAAACGCATCAATTGTCGTCGGTAGACATCCCCCGTAATCGTTTCATTCGGTTTCAGTAGCTCATAATACACAACACCCAGCTGGTCCCACCAGATACACAGCATAACCTTCAGGCCATGAATATTCTGCGCCGACGTCGATGTTGAAGCATGGCCAGGGTATCCATACGTTGCCCGACGTTTTGGATTGTCGTAATGGACCCACTTTTCATCGCCAGTCACAATTCGATGCAAAAAACCCTTTCTTTTGTGCCGTTGAAGCAGTTGTTCGCATGCCATAAAACGGCGTTCAACGTCTCTTGGCTTCAATTCATACGGCACCCAATGGCCTACCTTTCGGATCATTCCCATGGCTTTTAAACGTTTGGAAATGGTTGATTGATCAACTCCCAAAGTTTTTGCAACCTCTTCTTGCGTTTGAGCCGGATCTTGATCGAGCAATTCCTCCAATTCGGTATCCATGAACTTTGGCGGCGCACCCTCGCGTTCTTCGTCTTCCAAGCCAAAATCACCACTTTTAAAGCGTGCAAACCACTTCTGGCACGTTCGCTCAGATAGAGCATGCTCACCATAAACTTCCACCAAGATACGATGACTTTCGGCGAACTTATTCATAGTCCTATTAATTTAATGTTTGAAGATTATTTCATATAAATCTTGACCGCGACTACGCTTCAAATGGTCCAACCGCTTAGTCAAATTTTGGCATACTCTTTCCAATGTTTCGGCCGGTATCTCACATATAAATACTTTATTGTTGTCTTCCAGTATTAACGCACTGCAGGCTTGTCTGAATAGACATGAGCTTTAATATAGCCCCCCAAAAAATAATCTAAAGGTGTTATATCGCACGATATAATTGACAGGTCCCGAACGTGAAATGAAATGTTCACCGTACCAAACTGTAATCGACCATAATCGACAATTCTGCTTCTTTACGTATCCATTGATCCACAAATGAGCTTCGTCGCTGAACACATTTTTTCGATAAAAAGTGGATCTTCGGCCAACTTTCCAAGAGCCCATTGACCAAAAATTCTGCGTTGCGGTAGGTCGTTCGGCTTTAATTCTTGCATCGGCTGTATTTTGAAAGGCTTCACACCTAAATCCTTTCGCAAAATTTTCCACGTCCATAAAATGGAAGAAGCGCGCGATAAACTTTCTTAACAGAACACGCATTTTTATAATAACATTCAAAGATTTTCAAGCGTTGTTCGTTTGTAAGACGATGCATGGTTAAATTATAGACCAAACTGAAGATGTTTGACAGTGAAACAAAACACGAAACGTGCGTCAGCTGTTTAAACCAACTGTTTAAAAATATAATAGCTAAAAAATCTCCCGCTGTGTTTACCACCAAAAGATCCTTGGGGGGTTTCGAGTACGCGTAAGTTGAAGCCGCATATTAAATATTTTCACCAAAAACGTACGCTTTTATAAATTCAGGTCTAACGAACGAGATGTTCATTTTTTATTTTTATTTTTTCCCCTAAGCTAACAGTCGTTGTTATTCAATTTGGTCCAGGGCCAAGTAATGCGACGAGCTTGTGCGGAAAATAGAGGGATCTGAACAGTCATCTTGAAGACCTAGACTATGCGGCCGATATTTGTTTGATGGCGCACAAACGCTCGCAAATATAAGCGACTTGCAATCGGTTAGTGATTTTGCAACGCAGACAGGGCTGAAACTCAACAATGCCAAGACAAAGGTAATGTGCGCCAACACCACATGAAGTAGACGAGTTATCTTCGCAGCATCATTACAAAAAATACAAGAAATAGGCATACAAAATCGCATAGCAAAAGGACGAGCTACCTCTCGCATGCTGGATAAAATTTGGAGATCGACGTACATATCGACACCTACGAAGTTGAGGTTTTGTGATGCCAACGTGAAGCCAGTAGTATTTTATGAAAACGCGAAACGTGGAACTTGGCTGCATATGTCCTGCAAGAGGTGCAATCCTTCTTCAATCGTTGTCTTCACAGGATCATGCTGATATGCAGATATTCAAACCCGATGCCATATGCAACACTGACCTTTGGATTGCAACTAAATAAACACCTTATTTTCCTCAGTTCATTCCTCTCGGAAGCATAGGGCCTCGGCAAGCCTTGTCTTGCGTTTGGTTTCGTTAATCCTACCGACAGCTATCAGAGGAAGGAGAAATATTTTTAAGCTTCAGTAGAGTTATTTTTGAAAATAATCGAAAATCACTTCCTATCGCAGCATTGAAGTTTGTTTTCAGTTGAAGATGATGACGAATTTGATTTGGAGTAAATTTAATGTGATAAATAAAGAAATATCTTTGTATGTATGCATAACACGAGCAGCTAAAACTATTTTTTCGAAAAACTTGTAACGAAGTAGTTGGTTAGCCATAATTTTTTTGCCAAACACGTACAAATCATGCTATGATACTTACATATTTTTTATTTACAATTGGCACTATGCAGTTACAAAACTACACATCAATAATTTTGACCAGCTTTTGAAGGCGAATACCTCAAAATGCAACATAGCCCAAACAAAATTTTAATTCAGTGAGGCAGTGTTGCTGAATGGCTGAGTACCGCTTAACGACGCCATGCGCAAGAATCAATAAAATATGAATTAACTTTAACAATTAAAAAATATACATACATATGCGTATTTATGGATATGGATGTAAAATATGAATAATATTTTATTTGAAAGTTGTTAAAAAAGGTTTAACCTCTAACGTAAAATGCACCCTGTTTTGCGCACATAGCCTTAAAATCTGTTACATTTAGCATACATCCGTAGGCGCTAATAGGAGGGTTGTGTCTATGCTAATAGCAAAGTGTCTGTGCTACAATAAACGTGCCCTGGATACAAACCGGGTGTCGCTGATATTTTTATGCAGAAGTGACTTTTGCCTCAGCCAATCACGAGATAAAGTAAACATTGCCAAATAATATAATATTAGAATACAAGTGCTTGGTAATTGAAAAGGCGTCGTTATAAATGCTCTTGCAAAGAATTCGAGGTTAACAGTATTTTGCCACCGTTCAACTAGTACAACCTTCTATTAGTAACCAAAATCCAAAACTGAGTATGGCGTTGTTTTAAACGAGTTAATCGAAACTGGTTAGCGCTTATTAAACAATTCGTATTATTTTGGTAAAATCGACACATATGAATGATGCAAATACCATCTAAAATAATTCGAAGTAAGAGCAAACGAGCCAATTAGCAAAAAACACAACTAGGTTTCTGTAAAGGTGGAAATATACGCTCGGCATTGGTAAGGTGAGATTTTAAGAGTTAAGTTTAAGTTTTTTTTTTTAATTGAGAGTTTGTAGGCTCAACAGGGACCCCAACAGTACATCTAAAATGAATATATATTTATTCTGTAATTCCATGTCTTCTATAAAAAAAATATGCAGTTCTATTTGCACACTGCATTTGTTCGCGTGACTCGTAAGGTAGTCGTGCGAGCAGAGTCAAAAATTCCAGACTGTACAAAATATTGCGTAAAGTGTAACAATGGCTGCACTGGGTAAAACCGGTAAAAGCCGGTAAAGACCAATGTGAAGTTCACTAAAGCGCACAGAATTTCGAATTGGCTGGGGCACAGTCGGTTGGGGTGTACCATATAGCGCTTGTCGGTGGACGACGATGAGCTGCAGTGTATGATGTTTATTATGTGCAAGTCAACGCAATGCATATCGGTTATTGTACATACATACATGTATATATGTATCTACGTATGCATGCATTTCATTTGCGAGAGTGCTGCGATTGATGGGGCGGCTATGGTGAGACGCGATAATGAATTAAAAACTGATAGCTAGCCATCTAAACAGCGACGCCTGGCAAGCGAAGGAATTGTTGTATAAGTAGTAAATTTAATTGGCGCGTTTCTCGTGAAATAAAGAACGATTGCAATTAAAGAATATACATACAATACATAAATATGCGTATTTATGGATATGCATGTGAACTTTTGTGGGTCTGCTGCAGTTAAACGGAGCGGCTCCATACCTTTGGGTAACGTGAAGTAATTTTAAAACTGGTGTGAAAATACATTTTATATTTGTATTGCATTTATTTAATGATAACTGTGTTTAGCTACGTCGCTAATGACCGAATGACTGAGTGCAATGGCACCTCTCCACTTGGGTAGTAAACATATAAAATTATTTATTGGCATTTAAGGGCTGAGTAATGATGTGTGTCTGTCTCCATTGCCGCATCAAGTAAAGTTGCATAGCAAATGGCTTAAGTGCCCTTAACCAAGCATACCTAGCCTCCCCTTTCGTGCCTTTCAATGGCGCAGTGCCCCGTCAGAACTCTAATGGTAGTTTAGATTTGCTTCATACTCCTATTCACAAATTCATAAAATTTTCTAGTATTTTTCGCAGTTCGCGCACGTTTACCAAAAGCTTAAGCGAAAGCAAATGGGATATCCGTTAGTTGGCAGACACTCAGATGTACTACAGGGTGTGACTACATTTCTGCAAACATGCATACACACATACATATGTATGTATGTATGTGTCACGTTTTTGAAGACGTGTCATTTAAAACACTTAATTGCCTTCAATTGTTTTTCAATGCCATGCGAAATGTAAATAATTATTATTATAATATAAAAATTGTCAGTTCACTCAGACTCAATAAAATAGAACAAATACATAAATGTTAGTTGAGGAAATTGGGCTCAGAGAATTACTCTGCATCCATGAAGGGGGCAAAATAAATATTTAAGGTTGTAGTGCTAAATCCCCTTATAATTATAATAACTATAAGCATCGTCAGTAGTAAGAGAATAGCCTTGAAGTGTTTGTAGAGCTTAATATCTACATACATATGTACGAGTATGTTTTCTGAACGCACGGTGCGTATGAGTGACTTTTAATTTATTGCTATTTGCATACGAGTAACGTGCTGTTTGCCGTAGCGGTGTAATGCATTCATCTGCTCAGTGTGTCAAGTGGAAGAAGTCTCACTGCAATCGAATATTATATTTAGTGAGATAGTTTAATTGTTTATATAGGTTGTAGAAGTGCATTATTAAAAAAAAATTTGGTTTTGCGAAATTGAGGTAAAATATATGTTATTTAATGTCAAGGGAATCGGAAGCACAATTAGATGCTTTATTTTTTCTCATATTTCCGCGAAATTGAGAATTTATTTAGACAAAAAAAAAAATTAAATATAAATATTTTATTCCAAGAATTTTGATTTGCTTTCACAGAATTCGTATATTGCTGATTTTAGTAGCTCGTATTATTCGACATCCAATTGAGCTCTCTAAATATACAGTGCGATCAAATCATAGATATTGCGTTTCAAAGTGAGTTTTGTCAGTTGACAAGGTTTCACATAGCTAAAGACTGTTGCCATAAATCTCATTGTCAGTAGGAATATGCATTTAATTTACCGGTTTAACTCTTTAAATATGCTAGAAAAACGTTTTCTGTCTTATTTCTTGGTTGCAGGCAGACTCATGAATTCAATTTATTGAAATAAATACATTTTCAGCATGAAGCAACAATTAAAGGTGATTAAGTTGACTAATTTTCACCCTGTGTCAGGAATTTTTGAGCTACTTAATAAATCCGTTATGTCCTCCTACTTTTTATTTCAAAGCAAATTCTAAAGAAAAAGTACACAAAAGCATAGAATTTTTTTTTATTTATTTATTTTTTTTTTTTTTTTGTTTTTTTTTGAAACATTTAAATTTATTTACAGAACCATTCAAATCAAAACTTTTGGTAAAAAAGTTAGCAGACAATACAATTTTTATTGCGCCACAAGAAGTGGGTAAACGAGGGCATTAAGTTTGTGCATGACTCAAAAGACAAAATGAAAACGAAAAGTGGGGTAAAATCGTGCGGCACTTCATTGGTATCATGCGAAAAAGTTTGCGTGCATCACTTTTCGGCAACGAACTTCGAGATCGGGCCAGATTGAAAGAGGCAAAGTTGCTAGTGAAAATCTTCCTATCGAAATTTCGCATTTTTTGTATAAAAAGTGTAGTTTTATTTAAACGTATTTTTAATTTAGATCACATACTGATTGCCGTCTATTTTACCTGGTAAAAGAATTGGCCCATCTTAAGGAACGACTTGTGAAACTGGATAAATTCAAATCTCACGTCAGTCAAATATTTTCTGAGAGGCATATTAAAAACTGGGAGGACCCACACAAAAAAATTCATTGGGTAAGCATTGGACGACAGGGCAAAAGCAATATTCAAAATTCCCACATGCATAAACATCCCCCTGGGAATGGGGAAAATATTTTTTTTGTGGGAAGCTTATAGTTTTTAAGATATAGGCTAGTAAAGCTTCTGTGAAACGTACCAAAAGTTGCAGAAATTTTTAAAATAGATGCCAGTCATATGCATCGTCAATATATTATATACATATGAAAGCTTATGGAAACGCGGTAAAAATTTGCACACTATGCAACTCAAACGAAGAAGAAGACATGTACCATGTCTTAAGAAGGTGCCTTGTACTAAAGGAAATCAGAAAAAAAAATATACTTAAATGCAGAAAAGCTTAACAACGCTAAAGTAATATATATACTAAATGGCCAAGATTGGAGAACACTTACTGGCTTCATATACCCAGCCTGGCACTATAGAGATTTTCTTATAGCAGAGTTCCATTATTAACTAATTTAATAGCTGTGACAGGCAACATTGTTATTGTCAAAAACTTGTTTATTTATTTCTTTATTTACTTTAATATATTAAATGAATTAATGTAAGAATCAAATCAATTGTTAACCATAATTTTTTATAAATTAAATAAAGAATTACCTACTACTACTACTACTACACATCGACCTTTTCTCAATTTTTTACTACCTTTTCAAAGGAATAAGCTGTCCCTTTTTTCCTAACTTCCAAATTGCATCAGTGGTCTAAGTAGCATCCGAAATCAGTTGTCAAACTTTACACAACCTTTTATTATGGATTCATGCATTCTCAGCCCTAGCTGATTTTGTTGTTGCCATCACTTCTCAGAAAACAGTTTCTATTATATGTAACAAATTTTGTCAAATTTCAGCAATCGACTTAGTCAGGCGGTATTTACGTTTTTCATATATCTACGATGGTGAAAAGATTCTTAGAGGTGTACTACCTAGCAGACCGTTATTTGGCTCTGAGAGAATTTGACAGATATGCCGACGTCATTAGCTTTGTGTTGCACTAAGCTTAAGCTAAATTTTGGGAAACACAAAGCAAATGGAGTAGAATCCAAAGTTCCCCCCAAATTTTTTTTTCACCATACCTAACGTGCAAACTTGATATCTATCATCCTTGTATATCTACCTCTGAAATTTACCATATGCCAAATAGGAAACTAATCCGACAATAGAAAACTTAAGCTCTTTTTCGACGCGCAAAAAATATGCTTTAAAAATCCACCACTTTTGCCCGTCCAATTGTATGAAGTATGACAACGCCTGATAAGGCGGCCCATTCTTTCAGTCAAAGTTCTACAACTCTCTTAGTTTTCCTCTGATTGGCTTAGAATTTTGACACAAAACTACAGAACCGTGGACATTTCAAAATATGCAAGAAACACAAAAATCGGTAAAAAAAAAATCGGTCAAATGAACCTAACTCTTCACTACTTGCCTTTGCTAAATTCTTTTAGTCAAAGTTCTATAACTTCCTCAATTTTCCTCCGATTTGCTTGAAATTTTGACACAAAGCTACGGAAGCATTAACGTTTCCAAATATTTAAGAGAAAATAACTGCGAAAGGTTTATCAAAGACGTTGGTTGATGGATCGTGAGTGTGAAATACTGTAAGCAAACTATTAAAGTGAGCCATTAAAAAACTATTAAAAATAAATTAAATCCTTTTTATTTGCTTATAATTTTTGATATTTTGTTTTTATTTCACCAAGTACGGATGTATCGTGAAAAACAAAATTGTGAGGGGAACTTCGGCTGCTATGTAACGGGGGCGATTCGCCAGCTGAATTCTGCACGATCATTTGCCAAATCAGTCGTTGTTCAGTTGGCAACGAAGCAATAAGAGCGAGATTGTGTTGTTGCTTTTTCCTACATCACTAACACAGTCTTATCGCCAGCTGAAATCTGCACTATAATTTCACACATATTCTCACACTCCTCAAATCTGTCGTTGTTCTGACGCTTTCGAAGTGACATTGTGATAATTTTTTTATATATCACTAACACATTCTTTGTATATTCGTAAGAAAACCGATTCAGTACCCGGACTACGTCATCAAATTCGCTGAGAGTCAGCTAACGATCTAATATTGGCCACACTATTAAACATCTTTTCAGCATGATTGCGATCCTAAATGTGTTCCATCAATATTCCATACTACACTTTCAATAAATATAGTGATCCAAAAATACTGTCAGTAAATAATGAACGGTTGACATGCCCCTTTGATATAAATAAAAAAACTATTAACAAAGCAGCAAGCTGAGGAAATCTCATACATACATGCAAACATACATACATACATACAAAAGTGTAAAAATAGGTAGTTGTAAGGAAAGCTGCCAATTTTGCTTGTGGTAGTACAGACGAGATCAATTCGTATTTGTATATACATATACTACGAGGGCATATGTACTTGTATGTATGTTTGAAACGTGTGAATGAAACAGCTTCTAATAAAAATAAGGGGTAAGAAATATTTAAACCAACGGAGAACATCGAATTGAGTAGCAACAAAACACTGTCCAGATGGTGGCCGTCGCTACAATAAACGTCGCCATAACGAAAATAAAAAAACTTATTCACTGCCACTTTTAGCAAGTAGAGGGCGAAGAACATACAAAAATAAAAGTTAATAAATAAAGGGTAAGAATCATTTAAACATCTACAATCATGCAAAGAGCTACATACACCTGCAATGTATATTGTACCTTTATTCATAGTGCAAACAGCTCTGACGCCAGTGATGTTGCTTCTAAATTTAAATATGTACGTGCATATACGCCGATGTGGAGAAATTCAATAATTGAGTAAATATGCACACTTATGTATGTACAGTGTTGGAGTTTCGATGCATATGCATTCAAATTATAGGTCGTGAATATTGGCTCTCTTTTTGTATTAGCAGAAATTTTGATACATTTTATATAAAAATATTAAAAAAAATACAAACAATACAATTTTTTATTATTTCTATTATGGCTTCGAATATTTCCTTTTTGCTAAGGTGCACTAAATTAACCTACAAACAAACTGCATATGTATGTATATATGGTGGGTTAGTTGTATATTTACATGCATATGTATGAGCGTATGAACGTATTATCGTAATAATACGTTTAAATATCGAACATTTTGTTCTGCGAGACACAAACTTTTGATTCATTCTTTCTTCTATATTTTAGCATTACTGAAATGCTTAACAAAACACTGCGCGTGAGTCAGTATACATGCGCATACACAAATATATGCATACACATATACACAGAACTAATTCTAAGCATGAACGTTATCGATAAGAAATGTGGTGAGTGAATAAAACAATTAATAACACGCGTACGCACAACTTCAGTTCACTTTGCAAGCCGGCAGTAGTCGCAGCAGCAGTAAAGTCAACGACAGCTTTGACTGCAGCGCGTGCAGCGCAAGAAACAGGAAACTCAGTATTCAATATAAGTGCGCAGAGAACTGAGTTTTGCAGCCGCAATACCAACAAATGGCTCACAATGCAGTCGAACAACGGAACAGCTATTGCAACCACCATTCATTGGACGATGTGCAGCCGACAGAAATTCAACGAATTGAACCGAAAGTAAACAGAAAAAAAACACACACATGAAAATTGAGAACGCTGAAATGCAAATGTGCTGAGTGTTTCATTCCGTCAATTTTATGGTGGAAGAGTCAGAAATATGTGACAAAATATATAACGTCGTCGCGACTACAACAACAACAACAAATATTTTCTCCACCACCAGTAGATGCTCAGTGTCTGCGCTGTTGCTGCTGCGCGGTTGCCAACTGCGAATTACGAGTTCGAATACTCTTTTTGTTTTTTTTTGTGTTACAAACGATTTTTCGCAATATAGTGTTGTATATTAGGACCAATCGGTTGATGCATCGCTCAGTCATTTTCGTAGAGGCCAACGTATAACAACGAAGTGAGTAGCAACAAAGTACTGTCCAGATGATGGCCGTCGCTGTCTTCGCTTTCGCTACAATAAACAGAAAAACATCGCCACAACGAAACTAAAAGAACTTATTCACTGCCAGTATTAGCAAGTAAAAGTAAAAATAAGCAATTTTTACATACTTAAACCATACAACTAAAATATTATATGAAACGCGCAATTGTAAGAAAATAAGATTTCGGAAAAAAAGTCAACGAATATAGGCGGTGGTTTGTGCTATTTTGTTCCAGGTGAATTATTGTGGGTGCTAGCAAAATAGTCAATTTTAAAAATTGCACATTATACGTACTTGTTGACCGTCGTCCGCCGTGAAAAAAACGAAATCACTGCCAACGCAAGCAATCTACGTATATATGTATGTATGCATGTGGCAAACACAAAAGAAAAAACGTGCAAATTTAAAACTAAATAAACACAGAGCCTCAAAAGTACATGTGAAAAATTGTGAACAACACTAAACACATGCATATAAAATTTAACAAAAAAGAAATCCAACCTTTCGAATGTGATAATTTTTGCCAGAACAGCTGTAAAGTATAATTTTTAACTATTTTAGTAACTGGACCCTAATTGCCATATGTAAAATATAACAGAAGTTCAAATTGTGAATTTAGTTACAATTGATTTACTACTATGCAAATTACGTTTAAAATAAATATACAAAAAGTTTAAGTTCAAAAGCAAGCGCAAAAGTTAAAACATAACAGTGGATCATAGCCAAACTATCGAAACAACAACATGGAGATGCGTTCAAAACTTGGTAGCTTCGAGCTGAAAGACTGTAGTGCCGAGAGTGCCGCCGAGCGTTGTAAGTAATTATTTGAAAAAGTATTTTTTAATCACTTTCATACCTTCACAGGCATTTTGTAATTGTGCCACTGTCGTTATTCGTTGCCAATGCTATAATTGTAAACTCTATACTGTAAATTATATACTACAAATGACATTGAATATATATGTATATGTACTTATGTATTAACATGACATAGATGCATTCTTTTTTAGCCAGCCGACACGGAAGTGTTATAGCAAGCATTAAGTTCTTCACTATCATTTGTACTTACAAACTTATGCATATATACATCTATATAAAAATCTGTTTAGAAGAAACTCATCCTTTTATATAAGCATATTATGTAAAGTATAATTTAAGACAAAGGGTTGCCAGATATTCCATTTATTTTTTATTTTTATTTAAAATATGAAATAAAATTTAATTAAAATTAAGTAAAATAATATAAAATAAAATAAAATAAAAGAAAATAAAATAAAATAAAACAAAACAAAACAAAATAAAATAAAATAAAATAAAATAAAATAAAATAAAATAAAATAAAATAAAATAAAATAAAATAAAATAAAATAAAATAAAATAAAATAAAATAAAATAAAATAAAACAAAACAAAATAAAATAAAATAAAATAAAATAAAATAAAATAAAATAAAATAAAATGAAACCAAATAGAATAAAATAAAATAAATTGAAATAAAATAAAATAAAATTAAATTAAATAAAATAAAATAAAATAAAAAAAAATCAAATTAAATAAAATAAAATGAAGTAAAATAAAATAAAGTAAAATAGAATAAAATAAAATTAAATGAAATTAAATAAAATAAAATAAAATGAAATAAAATTTAATTAAACAAAATCAATTTAAATTAAGTCTATTAGAAACAAATTTTGTACAAAAAAAATTATTATTTTTTAGTCGTTAATTAGATACAGTTAACTGTCATAAATGTATGTATTTAAAATAAATCTAAAATTTCAATTTTTATAATCCGCATTCGTACACATTATTCCAAAATGCTTAGAAGTTGGGAAAGAGAATAATTTGTAGCGTAAAGCTCTCTTAAAAATACAAGCGAAGTTTGTAGCTTGGGTGGGCTAAATTCTGTTTGAAATTTTAAGATAAGGCGATACTTAAGACTAAAAGAGCATCGACAAATTTAAGAGACAGAAATAGAAAATTTGCTTCTTCCCAAGCAATTTGCACTACTGTGTATTCCCGTCAGGTCTGTTTTAGATTTTGACTTCAACAAATTTATTATATACCGAAGCCGATTAAAATTAGGTTAAACAAGTTTGGTCATTAGTCGTCGGAATGGAAATAATCGATTTAAGCTAACTGAAATTATGAAATGAAAAAAAAAAATACCCAAAAAGAAGGAACATGTGTAGCGGTTTGCTTTTCACATGGATCGATACACTCCAATCGCAAAAGATATCAATCCGCGCTAGGAGCGGCCATCAAAATGTCGACATATGAATGAAATGAAACAGGGCGCCGCTTACAGTGATGCATACGCACACCTAACAAGTGCAATAAATATCGCATGGAGGCCATTATGAGTCGAAGAGGACCACATTCAGTTTTTTCTGAGATAAAAATTCGAAGCGAAAGAGAGTGACGGGGAGTTAGCTTTGAAACTCTATGCAAAATCGTTCTTACCAACAAGTGCAAGGTTAGTTGACTAGTCACAACGAAGAAAAATATTGTACTCGGCGCTAAAAAAAACCACAATGGCATAAAAGAAGTAAATATTCCTGCGGAGGAGACTGCCCACACTCGGCAATAGCAAATGGGTGGCTTGCTTTGGTTAGTGGCATGGAAATAACGACACTTACATGGAGATTTTAGTAAAATCGTTACAGCTGTGATTTGTATTAAGTACAAATGCAATACGAGGTAATTGCAATTTTTATCCCATTAACAAAAACAAACTTTTTATCTAAGAAAATCATGTAATAAAAGAGCGATACTTGAAAGAAAAATTGTATTACTAAATATAACAGCAAAATTTAAAAAAAAGTAAGCGTAATTGCTAAAACATGACAAAAAGATTTCTAGTTGAAATATCGAATATCTGAATCCCTTATTATATTAGGTTAACCAATAACTTAAAATAACGAAGTAAAGAGTACAAAATTACCAAAAGGTTCATTAGACGAAGCACTGAATTTATATACCATACCAAATTGGATAATAGTTATATAAAAAATATACATAAATACAAATCGATTGGAAATAAAAATTATACAATTCAATATCAGTGTAAGTGTATGTGTTTCTCAATAGAAATAATTAATGAAATAGCTGTAAAGAAAAGAACAAAGCACACAACGCTAAATGTACCTTATAAAGCGGGGAAAAATGGTGAAGCTTTTCAATTTGACAGATTGGGCGTCGAGTGTAAAAGTGCGGGTAATAATTTAGATATTAATAGTATTTATGTACATATTGCCGGTAAATATTAGTGCATTGTTGACTTAAATAAATTATAGTATATTTTTAATTGAGCAAAACTTTTGCTTGCAACATTTTTATATCTACATATAATAGAATTAAACTTTTAATTTATTGGAAACTGAGTCAATGGCCGCGTTAATTGCACCTTGAATTAATAAATCAGTCTAGTATATAAGTATACCTAATTATATATACCTATGTAACCTAAATGTAATTACCTCATTATTTATGAAAGCATTTATAAGTGTAAACTAACGGCTGTGTTTCGTAATTAACATTTGCGGGAATTCCTACAGACCAAGTAATTCATAGGTACTTTAATAAATATTTATAGCGATACTACTTATACATACATATGTGTATAAAGCACATATCTCTTTAATTGTAATAAATGTAATTATTTCAGTTATTTCAATATTTAGCAACTTCCAATGCACGCTCATTTCAGAATAATTAACTGTTAGAAATCCCCGACTTTTTCTTATGAATCGATGGAATTTAATTATTTAGTGATTAAGTTTTTTTAGAATACCGAACACCCTGTAATGAGAATGACGGAAGTGCTTGCACGCCGATGAGTTGTGATTTTGTGTGTGATGCAGTACATACCACATACATATATAGTCTTCTAATATTAACGGTTTATTTGCCAATGCCAGACATTGGCCCAGGTCAAGGCAGCTCGACTGCAACCCCCTTATTTGCATTAGTGTACGTGTATATTCACATACATTGTATATGTAAGCATGTACATATATCGAAATTCCTTATATATTTGTGTACCCTGTACTCTGTTGAAACTCAGACGCATACATGCATGGTATATTCAAGTGATGCAGTCAATGCTCTCAGCAAAGTCTATACATACCCCGTAGTAAATCGAACTAGTTTAGAATTAGCGCATGCGCTTTGTTGTGGTAGTCATTCCTGCAGGAACTATTGAACACTTTCTGAACCGGTCCATTTTTGGCAGCTCATTGCAATAAACTAAAAAAAAGAAGAAGAAGCAAAACTCGAATTCAAGTTTAAAAAAACGATTCAGTACAATTGTTACGTTAAATCTAAGAAGCCCTAGGTCCGATTCTTCGAACAAACGGTAGATGGTTGTCAGCATATGTATTTTATTATATTATTAGTCTTACATCAAACTATATTTTTTAAGTTAACGTATCTAAATTAAATATTTATAAATGACTAAAATCCAAAGTCATGCAACAACTTCTACGAGTATTCATTGAATTCGAAAATCAATACATCGTGCTCCATCGTGGGTTGAACTACCGACCTAGTGCATCAACAACGCCGCAGTCAATTTACAAAGCTAGTAACTATCGGGTTGGTTGGTTGGTTAAAGCGGTCCTCCAGAATCCAACTTGCGCTTCCGCATCATTTTGTTGCTACATCCCTGGGTGATTTTGCCGATTTTGTATCTTTATTTTTCAGCTTTCACATTCACAACCAGTGTAGCATTTGTATGGTATAGTATTTGCTAGTTGTTAGGCATTCCTACGTGCAACAGTTTAGTAATCTTCTTTGTCATATTTTTACTTTTGCCATTAAGTAACGTTGAAGTCGAAAGAACTTTTGTAAAGAATAAACTGCAGCAGAAAGTTAATTCTGTAATATTATTTATTATTAACTGTAAGATCTGGTTTTAAAAGTATTCAAAAGTGTTGTAATGCCTTAATAATGATGTAAGGAAATAACGAATCTAATTAAATTAATTTACTTCACGAATTTTATTAAGATGAAGAAATGCTTCGCGATGAAAATATTGGTCCTATAATGTGACAAAGTATTTTTATTTTTATGAAATACAGGGTGGCTGATGAATTTTGCTACATTAAGAAACTCAAATAACTTTTTTTTTAGTGTATGGAATTCATTTTTTTTTTTCAAGTTGAAGGTCATTAAATTTTATTAAATGTAGCTTAACTAGTTTTAAAAGTAATTGAATTTAAATGCCCCCTATGCTCGTTGACACAAGTGCGGCATCTTAGTAAAAAGTTGTTCATTGCTGCTTTGAGAGTTGTGACAGGAATAGCCGCAATTGTTGCCCGAATGGATTGTTTTAGTTCATCCAAATTTGTTGGCTTTGTTTTATAAACTTCTTGTTTACATAAACCCCACAAGAAAAAGTCAGGTGCAGTAAGGTCAGGCGGCCTGGGGGGCCAACGAAATTCGGAGTTTCTTGAAATCAGTTTATTGGAATATTTTCGTCGCAACTCTGTCATAACAGTCTGGGCTATGTGAGACGTTGCCCCATCTTGTTGAAACCACACAGAGTTGAAAGGAATTCTCTTTCGGCGTAGTTCTGGATAGAAAAATTCTTTCAGCATTTTCAAATAACGGTATCCAGTAACCGTAACGGTGTGACCATTTTCTTCAAAAAAATAAGGCCCGACAATACAGCGTGAAGAAACCGCACACCACACTGTCACGCGAAGAGGATGCAATTCCGTCTCGTGGAGTATCTGTGGGTTAGAAGTACTCCATATTCGACAATTTTGTTTGTTCACATTGCCGTTTAAATCGAAATGGGCCTCATCAGACATGAAAAGGCAGTTTAACATGTTTTGGTCTTCTTCCACCATTTGCAGGATCTTCTGGCAAAGTTCCAAGCGAATCGGCAAGTCTGCTGCATTCAGTTTGTTAACCATTTGAATTTTGTAGGGAAATAAGTCTAAATCTTTGTGCATTATTGTTTGCAAAGACTGTCGGCTGACACCAAGTTGAGCAGATAAGCTTCTTGTTGAAACCCTTGGATTGCTTTGTATAGCTGCAGCTACAGCAGCGATCGTTTCCTCCGTCCGAACTGGTGGGTTTCGATGACAAGGCCTTCTTGCGACTGTTCCTTGCTCAGCAAAATTATTCACCAGTCTCATTATGGTCCATCTGCACGGGGGATCGCCGCCAAACGGACTCCAGTGCGTGGTAGCGGCGGACTATCCAAATTCTTGTTTGCGTGTCCCAGTTATCCATTTTAATAAATTTTAAAGATCAATCTGCAAATTAAAACAAAAATGGAACAGATAACTTAGAAAGAAAAAAAGTTATTCAATTTTTTTTTGGTAGCGGCTTTCATCAGCCACCCTGTAGCTTGCATTACAATATTAATTAAAATTACTAACATTACAATATTAAAATGTATTACAGTTACAAAAAATGCAAAATTTGCTGAGTTCTTCATCCAATAAGTTTAGTTTGTATCGAAATTTGTAAAAATATTTAGGTATGAAATATTTGCTTACAATGGAATACTAAGACTTTATTTAAAATAAGAGTTTTAACTACGTGAACTAACTGAAAATTAAAATATAGATTATTTAGCCTAAATTAGCTACTTTTAAAATGCGAACACTGAAATTTCAACCGCATCACTGATAGAAGGCTAGCTGCAGCTACTCAGCAAAGTTGAGTACCAACTGTATCACCTGCATCCCTTTTGTACTAGTTTAGATATAGTCATGGAGGGTACAATAAACCACTAGTTCTTTAAGATATTATTGCATTTTTTTACTGGAGGACATAAAAGGCATATATGAAGAGAATAGTAGTTGAAGAGCACTTCGACTGTTTGCATATCCCAATATTTATTTTTTAATTTTTAATTTTTAATTTCATTTTGGGTCAATGTGTATGAAAATATGCGCATATATTGTTAATTACAAAAATAATTAAATAGTTTTTATTAGCTTTTTTAAATGGTTATGACCCAATTAATTTAATTGAAGCGCGTAATATTTTTATTTGAATATTGGTTATCCCGTAAATAAATAGTGCGTGAAATTTACAATTCCGCAAGTAAAATTAATTACCGTAAAATTCGTATGTGTCAAAATTTCATTTCATAAATTTACATAAAATCTGTAAAAGCCATCGGCATTTGCCGTCAATGTGGAGCCAAAAAAAAAAACTACCTATTATATGAGAAAATTATTATTATGATTAGAAAATTAAGGAGTCGTGTTAATAGAAATTCGTAGCAAGTTTGGCGCTAATAGAACCCGCGTACGATGGACAGAATAATGAGGTGGCACCTATCGTGATGTCGTTACTTTGCTGATTTCAGCTGATTTCCTTGACGTCCCACTAACCCAATTGATGATCAGAGTGGACGGATTACCATTTTCATAACTTGATTAAGCATTTTTTGTTCTCTAGCCTCAGAGTTTTGTATTTATTTATTTATTAGTGAAAATATATAAAGGTTCTTACTGACTATTGACTTAGTGCTAATATAAAAAACATATCAGTAGAATCAGAAATAAAACGAGCTGAAACTAAAACATAAGTTGACTAAAAAGAATACAATTATATTAGAAAATTAAATGCTGCAATAAAGAAGAGAATTGATTTTTAGTTATTGTAAAATTTAACGATATGGAATTCGAGATCTCATTAAATTCGCGCAGAGTCCGAGCAAAAAGTGCATTGGATTCGAAATTCGTTTTGAATATCTCAAGATAAAAAGGCTGAGAGCTTCGTAAAGCTCGCGCCGGAATGAGAAAGTGAATGCGTTGCAAAAGAAATGCGCAATCAATGCCACCTTGAATTAAATTAAACACAAAAGAAAGCGAAGCGACTTTAATCCAATTAATAACAAGCGGGAGCTGTAAGAGGGAAATGAGACAGACAAATTTAAAAGTCATAGGGCAAACTTAAGAAAAATCTTTTGTACCCATTTTTCTAGTCACTTCCTACATTAAAATGTAATGTTAATAATAATTATTATTATTTTTTCCCCCTCCTCTCGGGAGCATAAGGCCTCGACAAGACTCTTCCATCTTACACGGTTCTGTGCAGTTGTTCTTGCTAGTTCACGCGGCATCGACCTTCTCCAAGTGCTTTTTGGTCGACCGCGACCTCTGCTCCCTTGCGGGTTCCAGTCCAGTGCCATTCTCGTGATGATTATGTACAATATACATTTTTCAAAAATTAGTTCAATAATTCACTCTGTTCTATTTCGAAAAACACTTTCTTGTCGTATTTGGGGCTATGTAATAAGATAAGGTATTCCTTTTTCAAAAAGGTCGGTTCAGTATTATCTGGTATGTTTGTGTTTAACTTTACTGTGAATACAACTCTATCGCTTTAATGCGTTCAGCAAATTCAAAGGCTTTTTAAAATTCATAAAAAGGTTTTAAATGTAACCCTAAAAAAATTAGACTCGCACTTTCAAAACATTAAATTTTATAAGAATCAATAATTTTTCACTAGCACTAAAACTTTCTCAACATTAGTTTTATATGCAAGAGTGGCCTTTTGCGCATTTTTTTAAATATACATTTTTTTTAACTAACAGTTTTGGCAACTTCTAACTAAAAAAAAAAGGAAATGAAAACCAAACAACAATTTTCACATTTTGAGTATAAAAAGCACTAAATTTATTTCCAAAAAGCAAAGGGTTAGCAACACTAAACAATTAGGCTAGAGTGACGTCACGGACTCTGTTATAGACGCAATCTTGTTTCTATCATTCTTGGAACTCGCGTAATCGCGTTTACCGAGCTTGTTCAGTATTACAGTCTGTGCCAGAAGAAAAGAACCGGTTTTTTTCTTGGAACTTCAAGGCATATTTCTTTCTGCTTTTTGCTGCATTATAGTCCCACTCAAGGGCTACGACGCCAGTGCTAACTCAGGTTAATGTCGTTCGAAACTTTCCCGTAAACGCAACCAAACAGAAATGAGTGACAAGTACGCGAAGCGTTTTGAGGCGGTATTTTTATGTAATCATTCGAAAGGTCCGAAATTTCTTACGCGGCTGCAAAAGTAATTAAAAAATCAAGAAAGTTTGTGGTGATGTGGAATCAGTGGTATAAGGTGTAAGGTGCTGATGACTTTTCCGAGCGCGACTTGAAGCGAGTGACGACAAAAAAGCAGGATAAAGTGATCGTCAAACTTTTTAAGCGGGACCCTTCTTTGTGACTACGCCAAGCATAATCAGTTCTTGCTAAAAAGGGAGTAGATGTGAGTATCAACACCATCGAACATCGACTGAAGGAGGCGAACATATCCTACCGTCCCACACCATCAAAACCACTGCTCTCAGAAAAACACATTGAGAAACAACAAAACACAATATTGGACTGGCCTTCCCAGTCCCCAGACGCCAACCACATTGAAAATGTGTGGCGAACTATGAAAACGCATCTTGCCGGAAGGCAAGTTCGCAAAATCTAGCCCTGTTTGTCGAGGAGCTACACAGAAAGCTGGTTCAAAGCATGAAGAAGATGCCAGACAGGGAGACTACAGGGCTTATTGAGTAATTGTGACTCGTAGTTTTGTACATACTTTCATGTAAAATTTTTTTTTAAATATATATCTTTTATACTTCATGAATAATCGCGGTTCCTTTTTCCTGACACAGACTGTATATAAAAAACTGTAGTACATAAAATAAAATCACAGACATCGAAAAAAAAAACGATAACAACTCGTTGGCATAAATAGAGGCAAATACAGTAAGCACACGTTTGGCCAATTCGCTACAGTATTAAACGCCAAATACAGTATTCTCTATTGTAAGCAATTTCGCAAAAATTATGTATTATCAGTTAATTGAAGGCCATAATCACACGGCATAAACGCACGCGAATAATAAATAACTAAAAAAAGTAAACAGCACGCAGACACTGTCGTCAGAGATATTTATTATGTACGAGAACTTGTTCGAATATTTCAATAATAAGCGCCGGACTATGATTTCACAGCTATTAACTTTTATTAGAGAAAAGCTAAGAAGATTAGGAAAAGAATGCGTAAGAACGAGAATGTGCCACAGTACGTGAATAAAGGTGATTAAGCTTTGATAGATAATTTCCAACAGTACTTACTTATATATGTACATATACTATATAAATATGAAAGGGCGCTACGTATGAACATACTCTCTCTCTATCCCTTATCAAACATTCATAGGAATAAACAAGACAAGTTCCATTGGCTTACTTTTGTTAGTAGAGAGAAAGAGCTGGTGTCAACCACCTCCGCACAGACGCTGCTGTGGCTGAGCAATGCCCGATCAGTTTAAAGCTGCTTCAAACTTTAAATGATAACACATTTTGTAATATACTCGTATTCAAGCACATAGCAACATGAGCACCATCATCCAGTAGCAATAAAAAAATAATTACAACAATGAGATACTTAAAGAAATTAGAGTAAACACAAACATTCATTAGAATTCAGTTGACAAAGCGGAAGTGAGCATCTAGAAAATAAAAAAGCGTAGAGAAAAAAGCTGCCTACCTCACTAAACACTCACATGTTCGTATGCCTGTAAATATTGCATATGTATGTGCATGTGCATGCATGCATATTTGTGATTGCAAATGTGAGTATGTATTTTGCCAATTCGCTCTACATGTCTAACAACCCTGCAGGGAAATCCACATATAGTTTTCTGAGCGGCTGTAATTCGATTCCTCTCGAAAATCTAAACAATTAGGAATGCGGGCTCATATTTTGGTATATAAGTATAGTATTTTTAGTTAAATCACTGTACGGTTTTTAAATGGAGTCATATTTCTGTTTGTCTGCGGTCTGCTCCTTGAAAGATGGGCATCGCACCAACTCAGCGAGCGCTGGGCAAGTACACAAACGTGTAAGGTCGCGAAATCCTTCTGGGCACGTGTGGACCGGAGGCGCTCGGGCGAGCTTCTGAGGCTGACAAAATATCAGCTCTCTAATCTTGTGGGTTCTCTCACAGGACACAATGCGCGAGGAATGCATGCTGTGAGACTTGGAATCACCGCGAGTCCTTTTTGCGCTGGATGTATGGAGGATGAGGTGGAATCATCTCAGCACCTTCTCCTTAGCTACCCTGCTCTGGCGGGGCTAAGATCTAGGCATCTTGGCTCCCACTTCTTTGCCACGCCTGTTCATATAGCTGGCGCTGGCATTAAAAATCTGATGAATTTCATCAGCAGCATAAAGCGGTCGACGCAAATATAGTCATAGTTCGTAATCCGCACGCTCCTAACCATCCCAGCACCACCTCCCCGCCCTCTCCCTGCATCCCATCGGTCTTTCTCTCCCGCCTCACCCCTTCATAATGGTATCACAAAGGACGAATCTTTCTTCGTCCAAGTGTGCCCATTCCCTGGGCAACCATACCAACCTAACCTAACCACATTTCTGTTGATTTTGAACTGGAAAGGATTTGAATAGATTAGATTAAACGAAGAGGTAGAAAAGCATCCAGAGCCAATTACACCTATTAGCCAAGCATGCGTATCCAATTACATGCATAATTTTCTATAATTCCTTCATTTCTTAGTGTCACTCACAGATGTTGCGTATTAACAGAAATTTACTTTTTAACCCTCCTTAGTTCGAGATTGGCGAAGACGTCGGTTATATATTTTGACGTTCATTTGTCTAGCACCTATTTTTAATAGAAAAAGATTATTAGAAAAAATAAGTTAGTTTTCGTCGATAGGACTTGAACCTGAATTAAATATGCGACACAAAAACTACATGAATTACAAGGAGAAGTCCACAATAAACAAGACTGGCGTCATAAAAATTTGTTTTGATGGCACCATCTTTTTAATGAGTTTGTGCGTTGGAAGTTATGTACATCCCGAGCTGACTTCCAGTGAAAGCTTGGTAACATTCGGTTCAGTGGAAGCGAAGTTACTGCGCCTAAAGTGTCAGTATGTTTATGTCATCGGTACAAAAATGAGCTTCGAACAAAGAGCTAATATCAAATTTTGTTCGCCGTTTACAGAAACATTTGAATTGATGAAAAAAGTTTATGGTGATGATTGTCTATCTCGAGTCAAAATTCATGAGTGGATTACACATTGCAGAGATGGTTATGAGGACATAAATGACAATGAACAAAATCAGTAATCAAATAAAACTGCATTTAAATTGTTCGTAAATTTATCAAAAATTAACCGAAATCATCGTTCAATACTCATGGAATCGGAATTGAATATCTCCAAAACATCGACATATCGCATTTTAACTGAGTGTGGTGCAGAGCTGATAAAGACAAAGCTTGGCGCTTACACAATTTTTTCGGGTGTTTGGTCGAGCTCCTTCTCATGTTTGTGGCATGCTTTTTGATGGTGTTTCACAAATGGAGTGACCTACAGTTTCAAGCCGATATTTTACAGATATATTTTTATGAGGAGATTTTTCATGGCAGAAATATGCTCGGAGATTTGCCATTGTGTGCCGAGGGGCGACCGCTACTAGAAAAATATTTGTCTTCATTTTGGTGTTGCACAGAAATTCAAACCTACGTTCTCCGAATTGCGATTAGCAGTCACGCACCAAGCCATTCGGCTACGGTGGCCGCTCGTAGACTACATTACCACCCTAATAACTTAGCTTTAAATTTGCTAGACCATAGTGTAGAGTTTAAATCTCTTAGTTGTAAACAACATATCTTAAGTAAAAATTTCGGTTACAGTAAATATAAGATAATTACCGTACTAGTTAGAAATAATATTCTGAAAAGTGTTAGTACTGAATCAGTCTTTAGTTCATGTTTTCCCTGCAGGGTAACTTCGCAAAGTTTCTCTCGTTAAAGCAACCATCAAATTGTACATTCGTTTTGGGCGTGATTGCACTGAAGAAGGGACAAAGCAAAAAAAAAGTTCAAACATTGAATTTAATGCTAAATTCAAGACACTTCTTCGTTGTTGTCGCAGAATATAAAGGGTTGTTCAGCTGTATGTGTGACATTCTGTGAAGAGAGAGGGAGAGAGTGCCACTCAATTCAGCACGTGCTTAATTTTTTTTGTTTTTGTAACATTTTCCACCCTGAAGGCCACATGCTTACATATATCCAAAGCATGAGGTAATTCAGACCCAACAGCATATAGTTTGTGGACTATATTTACTTGTACGTACTTATAGATATTATATACATAGTTAATTATTGGTATAGAAGTTTATGGAGTTGAAATAGTCTACAAATCTTTTGATCAAAAATATTGTCAAATGGCGGGAAATACTAGGCAATCTAAAGTACTTTGAAGTAGTCCAATTTCTACTTATATATGTACATGCATACATACATGTGCATACATATATATATTTAAAAAAAAATTTTTATTTCCCTTGCCTTGCTTATATTCAGATGTGAACTTCAACAAATTACCCCATTATTATCGATAATTACTAAAATATTTGCACACCTACTCATTTGCAAGTGGGTGGTTCAGTTTGCTTTAGCAAGAAAATAAGATAGCACGTTTCAATGAGTTCGGCCCAAAAGATACACGTACACATGCACATACATACAGTGTACGTAGCACTTGTTTGCTTTCGCTATCTGAGTAAACGAATTACGCTATAAACATCTTTTTTTCATGACTGACATAGTTTTCCGCTGAATGTTTTACTACACTTCATTATTACAACAATGAAGCATCTAATCAGCACGACAATTAATGTGGATCTTCATACATATATTTAGATTTATTGTTTATTACAAGTTGCTTTTTTTTTGCGAATCAAATTAATTAGTTGTCATTTATGGTAGGAGATCAAAGTGAGCCACATGATAATATACAAGTGTTTACGCACATATACTCGTAAATACATATGTATGTATAATAGATGCCTAAGGGCGTGTATATTGAATGCATTTGACAGGCAATCGCATCAATAGAGTATTAAACCCCAATTAATTTGAACATAACATAAAGCAAGTTAAGGCACTAGGCAGGCGGACGCTAATCAACGGACGAACGCAGTCCATTCTTGAGCTCTTCGACATATTTATGAGATATTAAACCGAAGATCATTTGTAATAAAATAAAAGTTAGACGCATTCGGCTAGTGGGAAAACACTTGACCAAGTCGTCTTTATTGCATGCCATAAATATACCAGAGATTTGGTATATTGGCTGCATAAGCCAAGCCTTTATTAATCGTGTACCTTTTTATTACGATGTGTATAGTCAAAGTGAGGTGGTAAAAAAAAATATTTCGGAAACATTTGTTTATTTTTTTTTTTCATATTGCACAGAACATCACAAATTAACATCTAATTAAACATTTATTTAGTTAATTTTTTCAGTCAAGAAATGTTTAATGGGTTAAGTGTAGCAGAGGGCCGAAAAAATTATGATTTTCAATAATTTTTTTTTGCTAGTCAATTGCTTTATTTTACAATAATAAAAACATAGCATTAATACATTATGTTTCACTTGACTTCAGCAAAATTTCGAAAAAAAAAATTAATAATTATAAAAGTTATCGCTGTTTGTGAGGACCCTGTTTCTCCAGAAGTCCCTTGCGGTGATCGTCACATGTCCTTGGAGATTCATCTAAAATCAATCGGACAAGAGAAATTAGGTTTATTAATAGATAATCTTGAGCCTAATCGAAGCTTTTTTGTTTTTTTCAAAATTAACAATATGACGGCCTAAGGAAATATTTTTAAAGATTTTCGAGAAAAAAACCGACAATTAATTGTTTAAAGAAAATTGAAATTTTGAAAAAAAAAAATCCTTCAATCAGGCACGACTTTTTATGTTTTTCAAGAGCATTATACATTTTGTTGAAATCTACCAAGCGGTTTTTAAGTTACAGTGATCACCAGTTCAAAAAACATAGTTTTGAGAAAAACGCATTTAAAGTTTTACCATCTGCTCTGGAGCGCCCGAGCGCCCTTTGTTAATTGTTGAATAACTCGAAAAGTATTTGTCGGATTCACTTCAAATTTTCACACAATATTTTTAAGATATTATACTTTAAGAAAATGCTAAACAAAATCCAATTTTGTGAAAATTCTGACTACCTCTAACGCCATAAATCAAGTCTATCCACGATTAATAATATCTTTTTATTACGATGTGTATAGTTAAAGTCAGTTGGTTAAAAAAAATATATATATATCTCGGAAACATTTTCTTATTTATTATATTTTATTTTCTTTCACATTGCACACAACATCACAAATTAACATCTAATTAAACAAAATTATTTATTTTGTTCACTTTTTTAGTCAAGAAATATTTAACATAAATGTTAGACCAAAATCGATTTCGTGCGTCTTTCAATCACTTGTGCAACAAATGTGGAACAAGACCAATTAACACAATTTTTGTTGAATAATAATTTTTTATGAGCCAAAACCATAACTCATTTCTTGATTTGGTTTGTCATATTTCCCTCACATTTTTCAAACATCAGAAAAATTAACGCATATGCCAAAAACTTCAGAAACATTTGTTTAATGAAAAGAAAAATACTACTTACAATTTTAATTTAATATTTTACAAAGTAAGTACTTGCGCAGCTCTTTTACACAATTAACAATTAGTTTCACACCAATTGCTCAGTAACGGTGCTTTAACGATCACAACAAGGTTTATAGCAAATAAAGAGAAAAAGGAGGATCGTTACATAATAAAAAATATATAAAAATACCATCAACCTGCACAATTCATGCATCTGAACCTGTAATTAAATCCCTGAACATAAACTCGAACTTTAGTTTACTATTACTTTAGCAAACACATGAAAAATCGAGTACTTCGTAACTAAATACAATTTTATTTTGGTTGTAGTTAGTGATTCCTCAACCCCTGTGCTGGCAAGTAAATACTCGATGCTTTTTTACCGAAAGAAATTGTTTTTTTACTCGATGCTTTCCTCAAGTTTGGGGCTAGGTATAGATAGTTCCCTGCAGTATTTGCTATATGGCAACGCTATAACCAGAGAATTTCTATGAAATTTCATTAACATTCTCTGGTCAAAGTAGTGAATGCGAATTTCAATTTGATGGCAGTTTTTCGTGTTTACTCTTTTTGTAACTGCTGGTGGTAATTGATTTTGAAAATTTGCGATTTTGCAATGCCTTCAATACCTTTCGCTCAGAAAAACTGCGAAAAAGTGCATTCCAGTAATAAAAGGGTGAAGGTAAGGTGTTTCCGGAAGCTGGAAATATAATTACACAGAAAAGAAAGCGCCTCTAAGGCGAATATTAAATAAATTGCTCTTTGTACCTTAGTTAACGAATATGATTTTTTCTTAATATCTTTTGCTAAATTCAAAAATATAAATTTTTTTTTTTCATTTCATAAGCACGAAAAAATGATTTACCATTCAAACATCATAATTTTTTTCCTTGAGTCCTTAGCGGCATATCCGTTCAATAATCAAAATAAAATTGTCAGATTTTTTAAATTATTTTTTTTACTTGATACTTGAATTTACACGATACATTTTGGCACCCGATAATTTGTTCGGATGCTAGAAACAACTGAAAGTATCGATACCAAGTGGCAACGAATGATCGGTAGCTATGATTAGTTGTTTACTACCTTGATCGCACCCATTCAGTTTTTTCATCAATATCACAGTCATATGCACCGCAACTGTAGTTTCACTTAAGTTATTTCCATACACCGATGTATGTATTTACTTATGTTCATTGTGCGCCTGAACGTATGCTTTAAAATCATTCACAAAAGTGGAGAAATGTTAAGCTTCTGTTAAATACCCATCTCTGTTGATCTTTTCAAACAATGAAGGCAGATAATGTTAATGAACATGATCATTTATTGCAGATAATGTTAATAATACTGTTAATGAACATTCTCTGTTAATGATAATGTTCATTAACATTTTCTGATATAAGCTATAAAAATTGTTAAAAGGTGTTGTTTTAAGAGCGAATTGTCCCTGGCGTATGGTGTGCCTCAGCATCTGCTTCCGGTATCAAGGGAATACCGCGCCTCGAGGCTGACATAGACCAGATTACATTCCTTATTGCTTAAGGTGAAAACCTGATCTTTTATAATCGATGGTTCTTGGATGATCGCGATATCCTCTTCTCTTTCAGCGAGACGGACGTTGAGTTTGGCTAGGGCCGCCATATTGTGGTGGATATTGAACTGTACAACCTCCACTATCGTGTGTGTGTGCGTTGTTGGAGGACAGCCAACCATGGTTTGGGCAGATTTCCAACCTCCATAGCGTAAGAGAGCTTGGAAAATTCCCCCGCCGTATCCTTTAGAGTAACCCGTCAAAAATAATGAAATTGGATGCCACCACCTCATTTTGAGGATTTTCATTTGCAGCTGAAGTCGCCCTCATATTTTTTGCGGATGAGGTGCCCTTGCTGGCTACGTTCTGCCTATAGATATGAAGTGTCCACGCTTGGAAGTCATAGTTGATCCTCCAATTCTGGTTGGCGAATTTTGTCACTGATTCTTTATTAAAGTTAATCACCGCTAGCCTTCTATTGCCCACCATCTCGCCTATAAAACAATTACACTTTATCTTTATTTTTTTCTTTATTTCCCTTTTTACGACTAAGCGGATATGACAGATTATTTTCTTAACCAAAATTCCTTAACTTTATTTTTAATTTTCAAGATGAAAAATAAATAAATAAAATAAAACACAATGCAATAAATTAAATATACTCTCACCCCGGCTTTTTAAGCCTATCGTAAACACCTCATATCAGTGGCAATTCACACTACGGCATCACTCGTTTATACCATCCACCTGGTTCCCACGCTATAATATACCTTCAACCTCACACCGGCTCTTATCTGTTGACAGTTGTTTAGTTTATTTCAAATAAAATGACGTTTATTTATAATTATGTACATTCTTACATGTACTTATGTACATACAACAACAAAAAGGAAAGAAAAAGGAATTTTTGTATTTAACTTGATTAATTATGTTTTGAAGAAAGAAAACAAAAAATTACTTTTTTGTTGTTAAAAAGTGAGCATAACTGGCTTAAAGTAGATGGTTTTCGAAATTTGCAAAAGGAAAAAACATTAACTTTCTGTCATTCTTTAAAATTAATTAATTAAAACACAATTTTTTTAATAAAATATTATTTTGAATAAATTTTAAATAACTAACTTAGGAAAAAAGGCAACTACCAACAAAAAAAGGCAACTAACTACTATCGTCCTATAAAATATATTTGTGTGCACTGTTCCTCTTGTTCGTTAAATATAAAAAAATAACCTTGCAGGCGGTTTATACACACACACATACATACGTAGCACATACAAATTGTAATAATCTGAGTTTAATTATATATTTATTTGTGGATTTGGCATTTTGTAATATAACTAAAAAATAAAGGCCCATATATAAATATATACTTACATATGTATGTGTGTATGACTGCTGGTAAAATAATTTTTTTGTCGGTGCCTACGGTTTTGTTTGTGATTATTCGAAAACAACTGAGGTAATTGAAGAAACGGTAAATATTAGACAACTTTGCTTGCTTGCTATCTGCCTTGCACTACATATGTACATATGTATGTGCGTAATATACAAATTTCTCTATACAAACGCATTCAGTAGGTAGAAAATGCATTGTTCTAGACATGGGTCTTATCCAGGTGTACATATTTTGATGAATAGCTGATCTTACTGACGCAAGCATTGCTTGACGATGGGCATATAAATATGTATGTGCGCTTCGTACTTGCTTACATACATATATAAGTGCATATATGTGCATATATATATATGCATATGAACACAGCCACCGCAAAACAAGACTTCCAAGTTCAACTATTCGAACGTTACAGAGGGTACATATACGAGTATGTATGCATGTATGTATGTAAGTATGTCTATTTAATATATGAAATTGGGATTCTTTACAAAAATAAGCAAATGAAATGGAAAATACATATCATCCTCGTAGGAATGAATAGATCTTCTGCATGCATGGGCATTAATAAAAATTTTAATAAGACTTATAAAAATGTCACAGATCTTAGCTCTTAAATTTGTTGTATTAGATAACGTACGTTTGTATGCAGGTATGTATATATGTATGTGCATATGTGCTATTGAGTAGCAGAAAAGGTTTAAATAGGTGGTTATTTTCGTAACAAGCATTAGTATCTTAGTACGACGCGAATGTCAGACAGTACAAAAAATTATAAGACTTGTATACATAAAATATTTAGCTTCTAATTAATATTCACGCATATTTATTGCATTTATTTAAAGAAAAGCAAAAAAAAAAACAAAAAATATTTAAGACATAACATTTAAAATTATTTCATACTCAAAGTCATAGAATGGGTAAGAATGACTTTCTTTGTTATTACCATATATGTTTGTATGTATGTGTAGTCCGTTGCAGCATTATAAGATCACCACCTCATTATGACGAGTTTTGACTGTTGATTTATTGATTTTTTTATTTCAATTATTTTTTTTTATAAAAATGTAGTTTATTTTATCTACTATATTTAAAAAAAAATTATATATTATTTCTATAATAATAATGGAATACAGCAGTGGTGCAACTATTAACTATGAAACTTGAATTTTATTTTTTATATTTTTGTATTTATATTTTTTAAAAGCTTAAATGACAATAAAATTGTTTATTATATTTATAAAAAAATAAATTATATTCCTACAATACAATTGTTTATTTTTTTATAAATATAATAAACAATTTTATAAAATTAAATAATAATAAAACAATAAATAAAATTGTTTATTATATTTATAAAAAAATAAATTATTATATATATTATTTTTATAGAAATATAATTTATTTTTTTATAAATATTATAAACAATTTTATTGTTACTTAAGCTTTAAAAAAAATAAGCATAAAAAAATAAAAAAACAAAATTCAAGTTCGTAGTAAATGGTTGCACAACTGGGTGTATTCTATAAATGTTTTTTTTCTCTTAAATAAATTAATTAGATTTAAGTAATAATATCGCTGAATGTTTAAAAAACAGATCCCAATAAAGAATTGGATTTAGAAAAAAAAATTTAAAGTTTAAAACTTTGCGCAAGATTAAAAAAAAATCAACAAGTTCTAAAAAAAAAACTTCAAAAATTTTAATCAGAATATTAAAAAAAATGAACTACGTACGCAATTTTGTAGCGCATAAAATTTAACATAATAAAGTGCAAATTTGAAGTGGCTCAAAATTCTCGTTGATTTTTGATAATTTTTTGTCCTGATTTTAATTTTTTACATTTTCTACATATAACGAATGCACGCCTCCATATAACGAATTTCTGCCATATAAAAAATTCCTCCATATAGAAGAAGATTGGGAGCATTCGTTATATGGAGAAAATGCGCAAGACCGCCAGCCAAAAAAAAAGTCAAACATCAACGTGGTTTTCGAGCAGCTTAAAACTTGCACTTTGTTATACTAAAATGTCATGGGCTATAAGACTGGCAATTAATTTCAATTATTCTTTATCAAAACACAGTTTATACTACAACAAATGTAAAATTTCAAACTTTGCACAAAATTTGTAAAAATTCGGCAAATTTTCATCAAAATTTCTTTACTTTTTCATCAAAATTGCTTTAATTTTTTACTCAGAATTTCGGAAAAAATTCAACTATGCTACTTTTATAGCTCTTTAATATTTTGTGTATTAAATGAAATGTAAATAATTTAATTAAATTTAAAGTGCAAGTTTCAAGTAGGTAAAAAACCACACTGCTTTCTCAGAATTTTTTTTCGGTTGCGTTCTTGTGCATTTTCTCCATTTAATGCATATTTTTTATATGGAAGATAACACCAATCACTGTCAGCTAAAATTGTTAAAAATAAACGGAATTCCACTTCAAATTTGCACTTTATTACACCACAATTCAATGATTGGTTCGTGTGTGGCTATCATTCGGAAGTGCACAAGCTCGAGTCTCAGAATATCACCGAGATATTAGAAAAAGTTTTTTTTAATAGTAATCGGCTCTCCGCGGGCAATGGCATACCTCCGAGTGTATTTCTCCCAAAGTGCTGAGGCCATAACCTTTTCAGCCGATTGTTCGGTGCTTTCGGGCGCTTTGGACGAGGCTCATCGGTTGCTGTTCACTCAGATGACGATCGTTTTCATTCCGGAGTGCAGTGATGGATCCATGTTACATTCATTGCCACATATCGACGCAAAAATTCCGGTTTATTAAGTTTAAACATGGCCAAACACTGCTCAGAATCGTCAACACGTTCTTGTTTTTGGTCAATAGTGAGCAAACGTGTGGGTGCCGCGTTTCTCATAGTCAAATGCTTTCTCATAGTTAATCGCTCATGCAATAAAGTAAAGCTAACTCGTTCTTTTGATATCTTTAGGATGTTAGCTAACTCACGCAACTTCACTTTTCGATCATTCAAAACGACGTTGTAGATTTTTTTATGTTTTCTGGTGTTACCGTCCCATTGGGACATCCACTGCATTGTGCATAATCGGCGTCTCTACGTTCAGGTTCGAAGTCAGCAAATCATCATTTTAATATTGTTTCTGATGGAGTGGAGTCGCCATTACACTTTTCAAGCTATTGCTTCGCTTGAACGGTATTTTTCCGATCAAGAAGCAGTGTAAAATTAAAACACGAAATTCATTTTGGTCCATTGTTTTGAAAATAACAGAAGTAGCGTCACTCTTAGCACAATAATTCACGAACTTCTGAATAGAGTTTCATGAAATTTTAACAGCTGTCTTTTTAAAGTTAGTACTAACTGAAAGAGAGGTGAATGCAATAATGCAAAGTGAGGTGAGTGCACAATGCAATGCCATCTATGTGTTAATATTCTTCTTAATATTCTGAATAAAAATGTTTAAAAATTTTGAACAAAGCTTGAAACTGGAATTTATGTAGTTATTGTTGTAACAGAAATTTATTTTTATAGCATAAAATTAGTAAAATTAAGTTAAAAAAAAATATTTATACGAGTACATACAAGTATAGACAAACCTTATCACTTTGTGGTAACCTTATAATTACACCAAACTCTCTTTTTACATGACGTTTACGTTTCCAAAAAAATTCGTGTAAAAGGAGAATTAGGTGAAAGTAATATTAAAAATATATTTTTATAGTTCGCTTAAGAATTTATTTCGTGCTTACACATTTTAATTCGTCAAATATATTATAAGAAATAAATCATTAAGGGGTTACCTTCGTCCAGCAGCGCCGAAAATGCGCTAAAAGGAAACCCGGTTTTAGAAGGGATAAAAAAATTATATATATATTAGTACTTAAACTTTATAAAAAAATTTATTTTAATTTTTCTTTACAAAAATTAGTGCATAAAAAATCACGTGGCCCAAAGTTGCTACACAGTCTGCATCATTTCTCCTTGAAATGTTGATGGATCTGTAAAAAGTAAAAAAAATCTTGTAAAATAAAGTTGTAGTTATAATCTGTCGACCCGGATTTTTGAATTTCGAAAAATTTAGCAATTTACGGCATTTTAAAACAAAGTTTGCGTTTACGTCTTAAATGTCACACATTTATTATGTTTATAAAATTTTTTAATAAAAATATCAAAAATCAAATCTATAGAGAAAACACTTTCTAAAATTAAATAAAAAAGCGGCATCATCTAAAATACTAAAAACTGTATGAGTCATCATGCAGATCGTGCCGGAAAAAGTAGTAGTAGAAAAAGTAGAAAACCGAGTTTAAACTTTCAAGTGCCTCAAACGAAGGACATCAAACTCTCGTGGGGCAGTTACATTCGCTACCATAACTTTGTACCTATGGGGAATTTTTACAATCGAATTTTTACAGAAATACGCCTAAAACTATAAAGAAGAATAATCTGTAAAAAAATTGATTTTTTGAAAATTCTCTTAAACGACGTGACTAATTTAAGGGCAGATACCTGTAAACGGCCATATTTTCCCTGACTTTCATTAAAATTATTTAAAATGAAGAAGTCAATATATTTTTTTCAAAGTGGTCATACAGTTTATTTATACATAAAAATAATAAATTTTTATTTTTTATTTTAATTATTTAAAATGGCGGATGTACACTCAATTCTTCCAGGAAGATCGCGGCGGGGCTTCTCAATCGGCGGGCATTGTAGCATCGGCGTCAGTGACCTGAATACAAAAACCAAAAATTTTTTTGTTTATTAATGTCATAATTTCTATATGAAATAAAACAAAATGGGGGAAAAAATATTCGCGGAATAAAATGCTTAAAAAACAAAAAATTAATTTTGGGGCGAATTCTCGTACAACTTTTGCTTCGAAAATTTTTTTTTTTTCGAAAAATATTCGAAAACTTGTAAATTCATATAGAAAGTAATATCATAAAAAGATGTGTGCAAAATTTTAGGGAGATCGGTCAATAACTTTTCGAGTTATCGTGTACGCCAAATCGAAAAATATAGTTTTGAGGAAAACGCGTCTAAAGTTTGAATACAACGTAACTATACCTTTCCCAGCGCTCGAACGCAAAGAATAGAGTCGTCATGGTTGACGATCTATAATATAAGAAATACTTAAATTTACGTTTGTAACGTTGTATTTCTTTTATTATTTAAAACTTATAACGTTGTGTTTCTTTTTTCGTAAAATATATCTCTCGTATTTTTAATTGTAATAAAAACGCCGGAAAACTAAAACAAATGCGTTTAGTAAGTTGCGCGAACAAGAGCAACACTTGTTTTGCAGCGGCCAGCCAACGCTGTCCACACTACAAAGGTAGTTATTGGCAAGCACCTATAAGCTCTGCTCACCGCCGATTACCAAACGGAATGTGTTTGAAAAAAGACATCTAGTGGTCATTTCAATTTTAGGGCATTGACATATAAGAAAACTTTAAAATAAATCTTAACAATTTGAAGGTATTGCCATATAGAAATAAATACATTAATAAATTATAATATATAAGTATGCTACACGTTTTAAATATTTTTTGACATATTCTTAAAGGATTATATTAACATTTTATGAAAAAAAAAAAATTTCGAAATTTTACAGGTATCTGTCCCATTAAACGCTTCAAAAAATCTCACTCTATTTGCTCTATTCGATTCAAGAAAAAATCATAAAATATTGAAAATAGTGTTCCAACAAAACAATTCTGTAGAAAAAGGTTTTTTTTTCCTTTTAACTCGTGTTAAATCAAATTCGTGTAAGAAGAGAATGAAATTTTAAATTAAATTTTAAATTTATAAATAAATGAATATTCTATCATTATTAGCCATCATTAAACATTCTTGAAAATGTTGCAGTTTGTCTATCACAAATTATGTATTTGATTATTCATTCATTACTGTTATTCATTATTAACAGTTTTCCCAACATTAACTCTTTTGCCTCTTCGCTCGAAATGTGCGATGTACTCGAAGTAACTTCCGTTGGCAACAATTTTACTGCTTGTTCTAATGAAAAAGAATTTTACAGGATTACCAAAATTATTTATTATCCCCAAACTTTAACAAAGAAATGATTTATTGCAGATCATTCCGTTCTTGGTGATAAGAGAAAGTTTTTTTTTATGCCGTCGCATGATGCTAAAGGGTTAAGCAATGAAAATTTGATAATATACGGCGTTATACCAGCACAAAGTGTTAATAGCTGTTTTAATATCTCTTAAGTAAACAAAAAGCGGATAAAAAATAAATCTTTATTAATTACATGCAAATATTAGATTAAAAAAATGTGTCATTGTTAATAGTTTAAAATTATAAAATTTTTTTTAAATGCGAAAATGCATGTATGTATATATATTATAAATATTTATAATTTAAGAAACAATTTCTTGTTTTTGTAATTTGAACTATTAATGCACATACGTGCATATGTATATAATATTTATTTTGTAAGAAAAGCAAAAACATGCAATAATCTAATTGAAAACAATTCGAAATAAAAAACCATATTGAAAATTACTTTTTCATTAAAAATGAAATATGTAGGCGTACTTCAACAGCGATATCCTCACCCCATCGAAAAAAAATTCCCATACTACATTCACGCATACTCATATAACGAATATTTGTATGTTTTTATGTGTAGACGTCCATTTCCAGAAATTTTATCGACTACGAAAAATTAATTTACAAAAAAATTTCCCACCTTATTCCAGTACTTTCAATTATACATACAGAACCAGTTAAGGTAAATCGTAAACATGGGGCCATTTCCTTTTCAGAAGCATTATCGCTTACTGGTAAGTCATTTTTGCGCTTCGTATTCCTCAAGTGAATACCATCAAAGTTACAACGATTAATTTTTCTCAATTCATAGGTTTCGGCAAGTTCAATTACTTTCTCATCTTCATATGTGGCATGATTTTGGCCAATGTATTGTTGGAGACCGCAGCGATGGGCTTTGTCTTACCAATTGCACAATGTGACTTAAATCTTACGAATCAGGACAAGGGCATATTGAGTGCCATCAGCTTTGCTGGTATTATTACTAGTTCGCATTTGTGGGGCTTTTTGGCGGACACAAAGGGGCGCAGGCGCGTGATTCGACCGACTTTGCTGGCAGGCTTTATAGTTACGTTACTGTCAACTTTCTCGCACAGATTTTGGGTTATGGTGATGTTGCGGTTTATAAATGGATTTTTGTAAGTTTTTCAATGGTTTTTATGTAGTTTTAAAAGTACACCCTATGATCAAAAAGTACCGGTAAGGTGATGTTGACTTCGATTGCCAAGGCGTACTGCAGCATGAGTACCTTCCATCGGGCCAGACAGTCAATAGAGAATATTATTTATCCGTTTTGAAGCGTTTGATAGATGCTGTACGTCGCGAACGGCCGGAAATGTGAGCAAACAATTCTTTGATTTCGCATGATGATAACGCGCCATCGCACCGAGCCTAAGGAGAAGAGATCAAAGAGAATGCGATAAAGGAGTTGAAGGCCATCCCTTCATCGGCCTACCAGGGGTGCATGGAGGACAGGGTTCAACGTTGGCGTGCGTTGCTTCAGACGGGTCATATTTTGAAGGAGATAAAGTAAAATTTGCCTGAAATTTAACTCTGTTTTGTTTTATTTAAACATTCCCGGTACTTTGTGATCATAGGGTATTGCGTTATTTCATTTGATTTCACATCGATTTTTTGCAAACTCTTAATTCTTTCCATTCTTTTATTTCTCATTTTACAGCGTCTCTGGCGGCTCGGCCACAGTTTATGCCTACCTAGGCGAGTTCCACACAGATAAAACCCGTTCACGCGCTATGATGGGCTCTTCATTCATTTTCGCCATTGGCGCTATGATCTTACCAATGATTGCCTTTCTTGTTATCAACCAAGACTGGATTTTGCCTATGCCATTCTTGGGCATCGACTATAAGCCATGGCGTTTATTTTTGCTGGTCTGCGGCATACCAGGCATGCTTTGTGGCTTATCTATGTTCGCTTTGCCCGAAAGCCCGAAATTCTTGCTTGCGCACGGCCGCGAGGCAAAAGCCATTGAAGTGTTGCAGAAAATGCAACGTTGGAACGGCGGCACTGAGGATCTTAAGGTAGGGTACCTGCACTTATTAAATGCTTACTTCAACAATTTGCGCTAATAATATTTTTTGCACATCACCTATGCAGTTGAAACATATTCTTCCCGAAGAAGAACAACCCGGCTCAATGATGCAGTTGAACAACAAGTCGGCTTCCAAAGAGAATTTCGCCACCGCTTTCATGAAGAGCATGTGGAATCAGACCGTACCACTGTTCCACAAGCAATACTTGCGAATCACGTTGATCGTTTGCAATATGCAATTCTGGCTGTATGTGGTGACGAATGGCATGTATATGTGGTTTCCGCACATAATCAACAGCATGGTCGAGTTCATGAATAGCCACCCAGGCGAGCATAAACAGATCTGCCAGATTGTGTATGACAAACACGAGAGCTTATATAAGACTGATGGTGTAAGTGGCAAAAAAAAAAAAAAAAAAAATATTTACATAAATTTTTTACCTAAAAACAAAATAAATACAAATTCCACAAATTCTTTACAGACAATGGAATGCGTTGCTAAGCTAGAGAATACAACATATTTTTACTCATTAATCATGGAAATCTTATACGCCTCCTCCTTTGCCTTCATTGGTTTGATTATCAATCGTGTCGGCAAGATTACCATACTTTGTAAGTAAATTCAGCACCCACACGTTTTTCAGCATTTAATTTCTTAGTCATTTAATTACTTATTGCTTTTCTTTTTCTTTGATCTCCAGTCATTTCCATGATTTTCTTCACATCGTGTGGCCTTGCCGCCGTTTTCGTCGTGGATCCTTCGATCGCCGCCTACCTGTATGTGCTCTTCTTTATAGTAGGCGTGGCTATAAATGTTCTGGGCGCGGCCACTGTTGAGCTCTATCCGACACAAATGCGGTAAGTTATGATTTTTCATATTTCCACCAATTCAATATTCAATTCAAATTTTCTCTTTTTTTCTCTCTCCCCTTAGTGCCATGGCTATATGTGTTTCGCTGATGTTTGGCCGATTGGGCAGTGTTGTTGGTGCTAATATTGTGGGCGCACTGCTTGCCAATAACTGCGAAATGTCTTTCGTCGCTGCTTGTGCTGCTTTGTATATTTGCGCTTTCCTGGCGCTCTTGATTCCACGACGAACGCTGGCACCTCCAGCTAAACCTGTTCTGGATGAGGCATAAAAGTGTGAACTTCTTATTTTAATATGCGACTTAAATGCGGATAGCAGACTTAACTTCGCAACAAATGGAAGGGATACAAAATACAGTTCTTATAAATTGTGATCAATATTTGTATGAGTCCTTGTGTGTGTGTGTGGTTATTTAATTAGTAGTTTGTGTGTATGTATGTGTGCAAGTGTGATTGATGAACTTAGAAAAAGTATGAGAATGAAATTACAAATTGAATAAAGGAATTGAATGATTTAATATACAAAATTATACTTGTGTTGCTTGATAGACCTTCCAAAAGCGCGGTGGGGGCTTTAGATTTTAAGACAGAAGTAAATAAGGATAGATCAGAATTTTTTTGTCAGGCTGGCAGCTTAGGTTGGGTTAGGTTTGGTAGCCGCATCGCACATAGAGACAGCGATGCCACTTTGACCAATAAATGGGTCCGTTGTGAGCCGCAGCGGCTGGGCTACATTTCCCCTTACAGATTGAACCATCCTAAGCTTTGGACAAAACCTAAAAAGTTGTTGATACCTAAAGTGTATAGATTACCCATATTCATTAAAAGGTAGGATTTTAAATATCGGTTCCTGCTTCTGGCTAGATCCGGGCATGTGCAAAAAAAGGGTTCAATTGTTTCCAGCTTCTCCTCATCTCTGCAGCTACGACAGAAATCATGCGTATAAACGCCTAATCTACTTGCATGATTTCCTATGAGACAAGTTCCTGTGAGGGCCCCTATTAGGGTCCTAGTATACTAAAATTTATAATAAATATTCTTGGACAGATATAGATTTAGCCTTGGTCCTAATTGCGTAGCAATATCACAAGTATTGGCACTAATCTATTTTTAATTTACAGAACTGATTAGTGCGTCCATAACAAGAAGCTTACAACTTGCGAGAGGTACCCCCATAAAATTACTTACTATATGTTATTTTGAAAAAATCTCAATGCAAATTTAATACGGATGAACATCAAAAATATGTTGATTATCTCTAGCGAAACTATTTCTTAAGAGCTTCATGGCCGTTTTAGTAAAAACAAACTCTAGAACTTCCTCATGTACTCTGCCTTAAGTCTTATTAAGTTTTATCATTCAGCATACACACTAAGCTTGAAATAAAAATGCGAGGTCAAATAGGTTTTATAACATTTGTACAAAAAGTTTATAATGTTTGAGTTACATATCTATGTAAATGCTTCCAAATTCTAAAAATATACCTACGGAGTAACAATTTCTTATTTTAATATATGTGCATATAGTTCGTACATTAGAGCGGGCCGAACAAAAAGTTCAAAAAATCAACTCTATTTAAAAGCTTATGGGTATAGGACCACGTAACAAGAAAAGCGCCACAATTAATTTCGTGTCATAACTTTGGTATTCGCCTGCTTCGGTTGTAGTGATAGTGAAGAACTTATTGAACGCTTTAACATACAACTGTTAAAAAACTTTGTGAAGCGTAATACAGGGTGTCCGATGGCAGAATTAGGAACTAAAAGCCAAATTATAAAAAAATTACCAATAACGAAAGATTATTTCAAATCAGACAAATCTTGATTTTGTTTTATTATTATTGGCTCTAAATGTAGACCGTTAAGCGGAATACACTCTAATGCTGCAAACAGTCACCGACGTAAACGCAGTCCCCTGTCAGCTGTTACGATCACAGACCCATGTAAATGAAAAATTACTTCCCGTCCGTATCGTAGTAACGTAGATTGTATCGCAGAATTTTTGAAAACTCCCGTAGACCGTGTCAGCTGATTGCTCTCTCACACACAGTGTTGCCAAATAGTACATTTTGAAATCATTTACAAAAGAAACTTGGAAAAATTTTAATTTTTGTTAAAATAACTTAAAAACAATGTTGAATAATGTTAATTATAGATAAATGAACTATTGGCATTTGTTGGTTTTTGGCTTTGGTTTATTAAACAATGACAAATTGTAACTGATTACGCGGATGTGTGAAAAAGTTTGTAAGCAAAAATATCAATGGCAACATTGTGTCTATAGAACCAAACATAAACACACACAAACCGATGTATTGTATAAATATGTAACAAAAAGAATGCCGTTGTTTTCAACGAGATGAGTTTTTCTCAATTTTGTGTTCTCTAGGGGCTGCGGTAAGGGACTACGATACGTCGGCCAGTGTGCGCACTATTAGAATCTGGCCTTCGTACACCATGCCATTCGCTGGAGAAGTGACGCCCAGATGCCATTAACTTTCCGAATGGTATTGAGTTTTAGTGCTGAGGTGATAGTTGGATTTGTTTCATAGACTTTACTTTTGAAGAGGAAGAAATCATCACAGTATCGTCATAATCTCTCTGGACTTATTCGCTGTAGCGACATGTGGCTGAAACCATGTGTGTGCTCTGAAATAGGGCTGTTCTCTCATTATTCGCAGAAAACAATCGTTCAGCATGCGCTGATAAGAGCTAATGTCCACAGAAATCGCTTGCCCTCGACAACTTTCGAAAAAATATGACCCAATTATTCCACTGCTTGAAAATGCACATCAAACCGCTACTTTCGGACTGTGAAATGGCTGTTGTCATTTAGGTGACCAATAACGGCAATATTGCTTATTTGCACTTCCATTTATATGACAATGGACTTCATCACTCCGAAAGATATTATTTACCGTACGAAATCGCTCTCGCAGAAATGTAATCGTTAGGTTTAAGCAATTAGTGGTGCCGTAGCCATAACGCCATAGCCGTAACATTACAGCATCTGTTGATTAGTTATGCCGTTATCATAAACAGCTGATATTGAAGTAGAATTAATAACATTTTGTCATAATAATATGGATAATGCAAATCAATTAATTTTTCGTTTCTTTTATTTCTAATATTCAAATTTTTATCGCAATTATCAAAGCAAAGTAAAAGGTGTTTTTTTTAGAGGTTAGGTTTTCAAGTTGGCACTACTTTTTTCGTAGATGGTCTTTTTGACAGCTGTCACTTGATTTATGCTCAGTTTGGTTTGCCATTTCATAATGAATAGACTTACACCTGAACAACGTTTGCAAATCGTGCAAATTTATTACGAAAATAATGGTTCGGTTCGCGCGGTTCGAAAATAATGGTTTTTGTTCGGCGATGAAGCTCACTTTTGGTTGAATGGGTATGTCAATAAGCAAAATTGTCGCATTTGGAGTGAACATACTCCACAAAAAGTCACTGTTTGGTGTGCTCTATGGGCAGAGGGAATCATTGGTCCATATTTCTTTAAAAATGAAGCCGGCCATAATGTTACAGTCAATGGAGAGCGCTATAGAGCCATGATTAATGACTTTTTCGTGCCTGAATTGGACGATGTTGATGTGGACGACCTTTGGTTCCAACAAGACGGCGCTACATGCCATACAGCCAACGCAACAATCGATTTATTGAAGGAAACTTTTGGTGAGCGCATTATCTCGCGCCGTGGACCTGTGGCGTGGCCTCCAAGATCGTGCGATATAACACCGCTGGACTATTTCTTGTGGGGCTATGTGAAGTCGCTTGTCTACGCAGATAAGGCCGAGACGATTGACGTCTTGGAAGAGAATATTCGGGGCGTTATTGCTGACATACGGCCCCAATTGCTGCAAAAAGTGGTCGAAAATTGGGCCTCTCGGCTGGAATTTATTCGAGCCAGCCGCGGCGGCCACTTGCCCGAAATCATTTTTAAAACATAATGGCAAACATTTATCTTTATAATAAAGCTAAATTCTTGGCCATAACATTAAATTATATACGTTTTATTTCATCTTGAAAACCTAACCTCTAAAAAAAACACCCTATACATATTTCACAGCTGCTTACGGTTCAAGGGAAACCCCAAATTGGCATGGCACCTATAATCGGTTACGAAGATGCCCATATATTCGATCAGAAAAGCTGATTGCTATGGTGACGGTTGTGGCTATTGTACGGCAACATAAATTGCAGCTTTAAGTTCTTGCACAATTTCAGTTTTGAAGCGGTGAAGTCTAAGGAAGGATCCTCCATACACAATAGTTCTTGAAAGCCCCAGGGCAACCGTTCTCTTGCGCATGGATTGATGCGGATTATCGTGCAATCTTGTGCCCTCCAGCCTAATATTTTTATTTGTTCTCGATGTCCGGCTAGACCCCGGCCGCGGGCTGTTTGCTCCCGAACTTTTTGCTCAGAATCTTCTCACCCACGAACGAATAAAATCTCCACTTGAGGCATAACATAAACGCACCTCTCAGTCATCAAACCATAGTTCGCGTGCAGCTAAAAAAACACCCGATATATGATAATAAGGAGGATGGTGCCATGTGTAGAAGTCCACGCAAGTGGGGAAAGTTACTGATCGCCATTCACTTGGGAATGGCCAGGACGATTCTTCTGCATATGGTTCAAGCAGCTCACAACGGCCGGGATTAGCCCACGTATCCTCTGGGTAGCTTCCGAACACCCGTTCGGGAGTGAGCTAACGTGAGAAGGCGAAACATTCCAGGATAGCTGGTTGTGCGTTGGGTTTGGGACCCGCCACTTAAAAATCCCCCCCAATGAAAAGTTTGAAAAAGCCTCGGATGAGACCTCTCTATGCTGATGACGACCCCTGCAAACGAAATAAGGAATATGATTTGAGGGCATGCACCTGGAATGTCCGGTCCCTTAATGGAGAAGGTGCCTCTGCCCGGCTGGTTGATGTCCTCGTGAGAGTAAAGGCTGACATCACTGCCATCCAAGAGATGCGATGGACGGGGCAAGGTAAGAAAACCATAGGACCTTGCGACGTCTACTACAGCTGCCATGTAAAGGAGCGCAAATTCGGTGTCGGATTTGTTGTGGGAGAGAAACTTCGTCGCCAAGTACTGTCGTTCACTCCGGTGGACGAGCGTCTCGCAACAATCCGCATCAAAGCCCGTTTTTTTAACATATCGCTAATTTGCGCCCACGCCCCGACGGAAGAGAAGGACGATGCGACCAAAGATTCTTTCTATGAGCGCTTGGAACGCTCCTATGAGCGCTGCCCCCGCCACGACATAAAAATCGTGCTTGGCGACTTCAACGCCAGGGTGGGCAAGGAGGGAATTTTTGGTCCCACAGTCGGAAAATTCAGCCTGCACAACGAAACATCCGGTAACGGACAGAGGCTGATCGACTTCGCCGGGGCCCGAAACATGGTAGTCTGCAGCACCAGATTCCAGCATAAGAAGATTCACCAAGCCACCTGGCTGTCTCCTGATCGAAAAACACGAAACCAGATCGATCATGTTGTGATAGATGGAAGACACGCTTCTAGTGTATTAGATGTACGTACGATCCGAGGACCCAACATCGACTCGGATCACTACCTTGTTGCAGCCAAACTGCGCACACGCCTCTGTGCAGCAAAAAACGTGCATCTACCTACGCAAAGAATGTTCGGCATCGAAAAGCTGCAATCACAACAGACAGCCAGAAGATTCGCCACTCGACTCTCACTCCTGCTCTCAGAGAGTACTGCCCAACAAACCGGCATCCACGAACAATGGAGCAACATTTCTCGTTCTCTACGTACCGCCGCCGAAGAAGAAATCGGATTCCGGCGAGCCCGAAAAAACAATTGGTACGACGAGGAATGTCATGCTGCCGCAGAAAGAAAGGATGCCGCCTATAGAGCCACGCTGGGATCGGGCGCAACGCGAGCCATGTGGGATCGCTACAGAGAGCTGAAAAAGGAAGAGAGACGTATTATCCGAAAGAAGAAACGAGAGGCCGAAATACGTGAGTGCGAAAAGCTTGAGATGCTGGCCAACAGGAACAACGCCCGAAAATTCTACCAGAAAGTTCGGCGGCTTACAGAAGGTTTTAAGACCGGGACGTTTTCCTGTAAGAACAAAGACGGCGAACTGGTGACTGACGTACAGAGCAATCTTAAATTATGGAGGGAACACTTCTCGAACTTATTAAACAGTGACAGCTGCGCATGTCATAGAGAAAGTGAAGATCCCGATACCCCAATCGTTGACGACGGAATTGTCGTTCCGCTGCCCGATCATGACGAGGTGAGAATAGCGATAACGCGGCTAAAGAACAACAAAGCCGCGGGCGCCGACGGACTGCCGGGTGAGCTATTCAAACATGGCGGCGAGGAGCTGGTAAGGTGCATGCATCAGCTTCTATGCAAAATATGGTCGGATGAAAGCATGCCTGCCGATTGGAATTTAAGTGTACTCTGCCCAATCCATAAGAAGGGCGATCCTGCAATTTGTGCCAATTACCGCGGGATTAGTCTTCTAAATATCGCCTATAAGGTTCTAGCGATCGTATTGTGTGAAAGGCTGAAGCCCACCGTCAACCAACTGATTGGGCCTTATCAGTGTGGCTTCAGACCTGGAAGGTCTACCATCGACCAAATATTCTCAATACGCCAAATCTTGGAAAAGACCCATGAAAGGAGAATCGACACACACCATCTTTTCGTCGACTTCAAAGCTGCATTCGACAGTACGGAAAGGAGTTACCTGTATGCCGCGATGTCTGAATTTGGTATCCCCGCAAAACTAATACGGCTATGTAAGATGACGTTGCTTAACACCAGCAGCGCCGTCAGAATTGGGAAGGACCTCTCCGAGCCGTTTGATACCAAACGAGGTTTCAGACAGGGTGACTCGCTGTCGTGTGACTTCTTTAACCTGATGTTGGAGAGCATCGTACGAGCCGCAGAACTTAATCGCTCAGGCACAATTTTTTATAAGAGCGTACAATTGTTGGCGTATGCCGATGATATTGACATCATCGGCCTTAACAACCGCGCTGTTAGTTCTGCCTTCTCCAAACTGGACAAAGAGGCAAAGCGAATGGGTCTGGTGGTGAACGAGGACAAAACGAAGTACCTCCTGTCTTCAAACAAACAGTCGGCGCACTCGCGTATCGGCACCCACGTCACTGTAGACAGTTATAATTTCGAGGTTGTAAAAGACTTCGTCTATTTAGGAACCAGCATTAACACCGATAACAATGTCAGCCTTGAAATCCAACGTAGAATCTCTCTTGCCAACAAGTGCTACTTTGGACTAAGTAGGCAACTGAGCAGTAAAGTCCTCTCTCGACGAACAAAACTAACACTCTACAAGACTCTCATCATGCCCGTCCTAACGTATGGCGCAGAAGCGTGAACGATGACAACATCCGATGAAGCGACGCTTGGAGTGTTCGAGAGAAAGATTCTGCGTAAGATTTTTGGACCTTTGCACGTTGGCAATGGCGAATATCGCAGACGATGGAACGATGAGCTGTATGAGCTTTACGACGACATGGACATAGCGCAGCGAATAAAGATCCAGCGGCTACGTTGGCTGGGTCATGTCGTCCGAATGGATACAAACGCTCCGGCTTTGAAAGTATTCGATGCGGTACCAGCTGGTGGTAGCAGAGGAAGGGGACGGCCTCCTCTGCGTTGGAAAGATCAGGTGGAGAAGGACTTGGCTTCACTTGGTGTGTCCAACTGGCGCCGGTTAGCACGAGAAAGAAACGACTGGCGCGCTTTGCTAAACTCGGCCAAAATCGCGTAAGCGGTTATAGCGCCAATTAAGAAGGAGAAGATATGATAATAAATATAATTATGGCAAATTATATAGACCATAATTTATAACTTTGTTGACGTATATTAAACTATAAGTAATAGGAATGCACCTTTCTGTGACAGCTGTCAGCATACAACAGTTATTTATCAGAAAAGCTCTATCCCATCGGAAGATTTCTAATTTTTGTAAATGGCGTCGTACGTCAATCGTATTTGACGCTTTTGAACTAGACAGCTGCAGTACACAAACAAGCAATGGAGTGGTAAAGGTCAAAATAAAAATTTCCATCACTCAAAATAATTTTTTATTTAATAAAAAAGTTAATCAAAAACAAAATTGATGATAAATGCCACCTTGTATGATTCAAAAAACAAACAAATATAAAAAACGCTTATTTTTACTTATATCGCATATTCAAGCTGGTGTGAGGAGAGCTTAAACTTTACAAAAGGAAATCAGCATCTGTGATCAGCACCAGTGAATAACTTGAAGGGGTCAGCTCAACTGACTCGCAAAGCATGATCTGCCATGCGCTCGGTTTCTTTCAAAGCTTATTTTCATATATCCAGTGAAAACGTCACAACCACATGCTAAGGAAATGGGAGAATTACTCTATCGAACGATTATACGCAGTGTGGGTCATATTCATTTTTACTCATTTTGTTCCGTTTCTCTTTGATTACCTCTGAAAGGCGTCATTGTCAGCATCGCTTACAACCACTACAATAATCACAACACCAACTAAACAAATAAAAACATGAAATAATGCCCAGCAACAAACATTTCCATGCAATGTACGTAGCGAAAAACGAAGAACCAAACCAGAACAATTTGTAATTTCTGTTTGGCTCAACTCGAATAGTGTTGATCAACTAATTTGTAATGGAATTATCCCAGCAAAGGCTACATACATATGCACATACTTCCATATAGCGAATACAATGCAATACGAGTGCATAAAGATTTTTATTATGATCTGCCAGTTTATGTGTGCGTATGTGGTAATGCTTTTTGTTGCAATCGGCGATTCGACATTAAAAGCGGAAAGTTTTAGTTTACTTCAGCTTAAGTACTTAAGTGCGCATGCACGGATGTATTCTATAAGGACTGCGAAATTAAATTTATTTGCATAGTACAAACATAGCAGTACATATACGGTGGCGTAAAATGAATCACCCTATCGGAAATTTTTTTTTGCAAATGGCGTCGAACGTCAATCATATTTGACACTTGTGACCCAGACAACTGCAGTGTACAAACAGACAAGCAATGGAGCGTGTAATGGTAAAAATAAAGATTTCCATCTTCTTCTTCTTAATTGGCGCTATAACCGTTTACGTGATTTTGGCTGAGTTTAACAAAGCGCGCCAGTCGTTTCTTTCTCGTGCTAACCGGCGCCAGTTGGTGGACACACCAAGAGAAACCAAGTCCTTCTCCACCTGATCTATACAACGCAGAGGTGGCCTTGCTCTTTCTCTGCTGCCACCAGCTGGTACCGCATCGAATACTTTCAGAGCCGGAGCGTTTGTATCCATTCGGACGACATGACCCAGCCAACGTAGCCGCTGGACCTTTATTCGCTGCGCTATGTCTATGCGGCATACGCCAACAATTGTACGCTCTTATAAAATATTGTGCCTGAGCGATTAAGTTCTGCGGCTCGTACGATGCTCTCCAACATTAGGTTAAGGAAGTCACACGATAGCGAGTCACCCTTCCCAAGATTTCCATCATTCAAAACAACTTTTTTGTTGAGTAAAAAAGGTATTGTAAAACGAAATTGGATGATTATTTTTGCACCATATTTGCCACAAATGTGTCGATATGCAAAGATTTGTAAATTATTGCCAGACTATTTGCCGCGTATACACTTCATGCGTAAGCACTACTTATTTTAAAAATAGCAAGCGGATTGAAAATCGTAGCTAAATTTAGAGAGTACTTCTCAAAGCAATTATCGGTGAACTTTTTAGAAATATCTTGAACTAAAAATTTAAATGAAATTGCACCCAAAGTTTTTAGTAAGTTCGAATTCCAATCATATTACAAATATTCCAAATTTTCTTTCTAAAGAGTGGGTCTGGAAACTGGCCTTTTGAAATTAAACTAAGCTCAAAAAAGAAAGTCGGCACATTAACTTATAAACAGGATGCAACAGGAAGTGATAGCACACATTTACCACATTCTGCAAAACTTTTAACTTATAAGCCCAATTCGCGTATTTTCAAAGTCCTTTCTGATTTTTTTAATTGAATTTTTTTTTATTTAGAGATGCAGCAACATACCCACATTCATTCAAATCCTTTAAGGTTTGGTATAGAAAAATTTATTAGAATAATTACTTTGTTTCGCATTCAAAAATTCCGTATTAGGAAAATCGGGTGGAGTTCAAACGCACTTAACGCCCGACCCCGTAGTGAGAAAACGTATTTTAACAATTGCAAAAGTTCTTAGTAAATGTAGGTTTCATTGGGGTCGGCGTGGTTGAATCGGCTTGTGTGTGACTACCTTTCGTTGGTGCCCGGATTCGAAATTCACGGGAACATGAAACATCAAATAGTAGAAAAAGGTGTTACCAGTAGAAGTCACCCCTCGGCAGGCAATGCCAAACCTCCGAGTGTGTTTCTGCTATTAAAAAAGCTTCGCAAAAAAACTATCTGCTATTTAAGAGCATATTAATATATCTCAGAAATAATTAGCAAACACAAATTACATATCGTTATTAAGAGAGAAGTAATCGGTTAAAAAAAAATGTACATCCCTGAGATAGGCCTACATCAGGGTGCACACTTCAAATTGAGGAGAACTTAACAAAGGATGGAAGCGCCAATTATAAAAATTACCATAAAATACTGAGTTGCGAGAAATGTTCAAAACAAATAAATATTTTAAAATCAATCTCAAGCTTGCGCTTTCACCGTTTTGACCTGTCAGAGTCTAATGTCATTGCATTGAAGTAGCGTTAAGTTAGGTTAGACGAACTGCTGTTAAAACAGAGTTCGCTCGTTGGCCACAGTAGTCCAGTCCTATCCCTACTTGAACTTAGACCTCCAAATTCTGGAAAAACCAATTCCCTAGAAATTAGTTGGCGATCAGTGATTAAACCGGCCCATAAAGGTTACCAAACGGAACGGTGACCTTTTCTGGATGTAGCGAATTAAATCATGTTATTCGAAATATATTTGAGCAAACTACACTACGGCATAGACTAGATGCGAAACTCTTTGATGTGATTTGTAAAAATGCGCCTAGAAACTCGTTTAAGTACTTGGCAGCACTGTCAATCCCTGAGCTGATAAATAGGTGGTAGACAAAATGGCTGTCACAAATAGGGGGCCAAAAATAACTGATAAAAATAGTTCGTTTTTACGTTTAGAGGCTTAGGGGTAGTCAGAGGCCAGAAAAAATAATGATTTTCAATAATTTTTGTTTACTAGTCAATTGCTTTATTTTACAAAAATAAAAACATAGCATTAATACATAATGTTTCGACTTGACTTCAGCGAAATTTCAAAAAAAAAATTAATAATTGTAAAAGTTATCGCTGTTTGTGTGGAGCCCTTTTCTCCAGAAGTCCCTTGCGGTGATCATCACAAGTCCTTGGAGATTCATCTAAAATCAATCGGCCAAGAGAAATTAGTTTTATTAATAGATAACCGTGTGCCTGATCGAAGCTTTTTTTTCAAAATTAGCAATATGGCGGCCTCCGGAAATATTTTTCAGATTTTCGTGAAAAAAAACCGCCAATTAATTATTTAGAAAAAATCAAAATTTTTGGAAAAAATCCTTCGATCAAGCGATCAAGTGTTTTTCAAAGCAGTATGAATTTTATTGAAATCTACCAAGCGGTTCTTAAGTTACATCGATCACTAGTTCAGAAAACATAGTTTTAAGAAAAATGCATTTAAAGTTCGATTTATGCAGAGTTATACGAATTATTTAATTACTTACATTGTGCCATCTATTCTTGGGCCATATAATAGTTCTTCAGCCGTCATAGCAGCTTCCAGAATATCGATTTGCTGTTGCCTACATCAAACGTTCTATTAAGGGGTAACACCACTCTACACGCGTAAAATAAACATGATTTTTAAAGAATTTTTTTGTGTAGAAAGAAAAGGAAAACAATCACTCTGATTTGGGAAGTTATTACTTATATACTAAAATACAAAACTACAAAGTTTGATCGAAAAATTTTACAAAATGGCGGCATTGGAGACATTTTTGTAATGTGGTTTCTCTTGAAGGAGCTCCGCTGCACGCAGCACAGAGGGTGCAAATTTTAATCTGGAACAAGGAAATTTTTTTTTTCTTAATCTAGATAAGAATAGCTAGAGAAACACGTAGGGGATTTAAAAAATATTTATTTTTGTGGAATTAGCAAGCATTTGAAGGAAAATACTCTATTTTGGACTAAAAAAACGGCACTTAAATAATTATAACAATCGTTTAAATTAATCTATCGAAAATCCCCTACGCTCTTCTCTTAAGAAGGTTATTATACAGACGTAGTGAAAAACCTGATTAAAAATATTTAAAATTGTTTGAGTTATGCTGCGTGCCAATTTCAGAAAACGTGTTTTGAGAAAAACGCGTTTAAAGTTTGGAAATTTGGAGAAATCGTTAGGTAGCAGTCACTAACGCTTGGTTAAAAGCTTAAAATATTTATGAAATAAACTTCGGTAACGTATAAAACTTTTTGTTCTGTATTTTAAAAGGTTCAAAGAATTTTTTAAGCTTATAAAAAAAAATTCAATTTTTTGAAATTTCTACAGTGGTGTTACCCCTTAATTGTTGAATAACTCGAAAAGTATTTGACGGATTCACTTCAAACTTTCACACCATATTTTTAAGATGTTATCTTTAAGAAAATACAAAAAAATCCAATTTTTTGAAAATTCTGACTACCCCTAACCTCTTAATGCCGCGATATATTTACATATTTTGCAGGAATTTATATTCAAATAAGGCCGAAATATAAAAATGAAGAAGGTAAATATTTAAGTTCCTGCAAGGTTGATGTTTTATGCTAATAAATTATATTCCAATACTGTTTTTTAGCAAGAAAATGTCAAAAGTAAAGACTAAGTGGGTTCGAGGATGTGTTGAGGATAACGAATTTTCAATTTTTCAAGTCAGGAAAGGGAGATAATTGAATTGTGAACTTATGATATTTAAAAAAAAATTTAAACAAAAAACAGTGTTGTCATTTAAAGTTCTTCACCTCGGCAAAAACACCCCTTACGTTAGGTTCAGTTGGGCTAGTTAACTTAATGACTGCCCTTGCGAGGGGCCCACTTGGACAAAAAATAAAATGTGTCCGTTGTGATACCATACAGGGGGAGGGCAAGGGGAACAGGAAAGGTGGAGGAACCTGAAGAATCCAGGGCTTGGAGTAGAGCATTTAAGGATGACGACCAACGAGTGGCGATTTCCGTTTGTGTTAACCGCTCTAAGCTGGTGATGAATTTCACCAGATTTGTGATATTCAAGCCCGCAATATCCGCTGGTGTAGCAAAAAAGTGAGAGCCCAGATGTTTAAACCTTGGCCCGACGAAAGCAGGGTAGCTGAGAAGAAGGTGCTGAAATGATTCCACATCGTCGTCCAGACAGCTTCTGCAGAAAGGACTTGCACCTAACTGACAGTGTCCGGTGAAGATACCTATCAAATTCGATAGCTGTGGCTCTGCTAGCCTTAAAAGTTCTCTCGAGCGGCCCCGATCTACCCGCAGCCAGAAGGACCTCGCAACTTTGAACGTTTGCGCACTAGTCTAGCGCTCTCTGAGTTGTCGCGACGCCCATCTTTCCAGTAGCAGACCACAGATTATTAAGGGAACTCCAATCCTCTCACATTGCGAAGACACCGTCTCAGGGTTCCCTGTCTGGCCTGTCATAGCCCAAGCTTAATCCCTCAATGCAATTCAGACACCATTTAATTAACCAACTCTTACAGATAAAACCTTGATTGCATACAAATGTGTAATCATACACATATTCATTCATATCAATAATTATTTTATAAACCTTTTCCAAAGTTCCTGCTAAAGTTGTTTAAAATATGCAATTCAACTCATTCGTATTTTTCGTTTGTAATGAAAATTCACTCGAGCTTTTCACCACCCGAAAACAAGAAAGCTTTAAGTGCCTAACTCTGTTGAAAGCGTTACCAATGCGTTAAAATGAAATTAGCCAGAAGCGGTAATAATATTCGATATTAAAAGTTTTCGGTAAGAAATGTAAGAAAATGTAAAATGTAAAGAAAATTTATTTTATCCTACTACCACACACACACATAGGGTGGCGCAAAATTAATCACCCTATCGGAAGATGTATACAAGTGGACAAGCAGTGGAGCGCGTTAAGGTCAAAATAAGGATTTCCATTTTAATGACTTATACGAATTCGAGCATTAATATATTAATATAACTTCGTCCAAGTGGGCAATTGAGAAGTAAAGTCGTCCCTCGTCGTACAAAAATCACGCTATATAAGTCACTTATCCTACCTGTGCTGGTGTATGGCGCAGAAGTATGAGCAATGAAAACAACTGATACGACGGCTCTTGGAGTTTTCGAGAGAAAGGTTTTGTGGAAGATCAATGCGCATTGGCAATGGCGAATACTGCAGGCGACGAAACGATGAGCTGTATGAGCTTTACAACAATACATATCATACATAGTGATGTGGATTCAAATACAGTGGCTCCGCTCAAGGATGATAGAATACAAGGTGTCTTGCTATAACACAAAACAACTGCATTTGGAGGCTTTACATTAATTTGTGCTTTCACAATTTAACACGAGGCACTTCGTTTTCAAATATGTAATTTCTCCTCCTTTTATTTGTTTTGTATTGGTAAAGGAACTGATGTCAGACTTGTCAAAATCTCGAAAAATGAAGAAACTGTCCATGAAATTATTAAAAGTTTGTAAACACTTATTTTCATTCTAATCCATAATCTCAAAGTCGACAGTTCACAATATGTTTAAAACTTTCACACGCGCCATGACAAAAGTCGTATGATTGGATGCTGTCATAACTTGTCATAATAACAAAAAGCTGGTTTAGTTTCCACGTGAGAAGCTTTATATATTTCCTTGTGTCTAAATAATTTTTTTTTTCTGTAAAGCAAACAAAGTTTCAACAAAGTAAAAATACTATTATAAAAACAAGTTTTACGGTTTTTATGGAGGTATTAAAAAACCTTTATTTAAAAACCTGAAAATTTATTGAATACTTTCAAGTTCATTTGTGTTTAGAAATGGCATTTCCTCGGGGAAATTTACGTAAATGGATATTGTGACATACGAGTACATAACTTAAAAATGTTGCTTGGGCGTCAACCTGAAAATATGTCTTCATTAAGATACTTTTGATTAAATTTCATTTCACACCGATATACTCATATTTTGTATAACCAAACGCACAGTGCATCTAGTAGTTTTATCGAAATAAAACATAGTTTCAAACGAGACCCTTCTAAACAAGGCGCATTGATTAAAGGTGGTGGCACAAGACCAACAACAATGTTTTGTACATTTGGTTGTCAAAGCAAAGTATTCGCAAAGTAGAAAACAAATAATGAATTCGCCTTGTTTCATTCTGAGCTGACAGCCACATGGACACGATGAAAGAAAAAAGAACAAATCAGCTGATTTACCAACACCACCTTTATAAGATTCGCCTTGCTTCTTAAGTAAATTATCGCGCCCGGATTTGAGAATAATCGGTTGATGGTGAGGGTAAACTCTGAACCACTGGGCTGAAATTATTGAAAAATTATATTCAAACTCCAAATCAATTGTAAATATGGACAAACAATTTATCTCCTCAGATGAGGTCTATTTTTAGCTCAACGGCTGTGACAACAAGAAAAATTGTCATTATTGGTATGCGAGGGTTGCCTTTTAATAAGGTCGTCTTTGCAGCCTCACTGAGATAAACTGTAATTCGATATTTTGATCGAAAATTTGGTATATTTCGCTAATATATAAACGTTTTCGCTTACGAGCTTTATTTGCTCTTTCTGCAATGAGTTGAAAAATTCATTTTGTCAAAAAGATGGAATCAACTAATGAAAATTTTTGCGCGGTGATATATCATAATTTTCGACGTGCACTAATCAACTTATTTCGACTTTGGAGTTCCAATACCGTAAAGGCCGTCCAAAAACAGATGTTGTGCCAGAAACAATGGATGCTGTGCGCAAATTGATGATCGATGTCACAAGATCGTCATGTGACATATCGCCAGATAGAGTCATCCTTGGGCATTAATGGCATCAGCATACATTCAACACGGCATGAACATTTGGTCGCCGAGAAGATTTATTCTCGGTGGATATCGCATACTTCGACAGAGGCACAAATAAGGACTCGTGTCGATTGGTGTAAAGAAATGTTGAAGAAACTCAGCCGCGTTGGCTCAAAGCACGTCTATGGAATCGTAACAGATGAGGAATCTTGAATATTTTCATATGAACCAGAAACAAAACAGCAATCAACAGTATGGGTCTGCCAAGATGATCTTAATCCGATAAGAGTTGTTCTCTTAGGAAGCAGCTCAAAGCAAATTATCGATTGTTTTCTTGGAAAATCTGGTAATTAATTCTACCATTAGAGAAATTTCAAATAGTCAATTCTGAGTGGTACACAACTATTTTCTTGATAGAAGTTTTCAAAGAATTAAGGAAAACTTCCCGCCGAAGATGAATTATCTCTCACTAAGACAATGCGACCTCTCACGTCTGGGATTAGACAAGAGAGTTTTTAAACCATCACAAAATCGAATTAATGGATATTCCGCCTTACAGCCCCGATTTGGCAATTAATGATTTCTTCTTGTTCCCTAACATAGAAATTAAAATACGAGATCAACGTCTGAAGCAGCTTTTGAAGCCTTTTAATAGCCCGTTTTGGAGCTATCCACTTTTGAGTGCCAAAAGTGCTTTGAAAATTAGTTCAAGCGAATGAAGAAATTTATTGACTTTCAAGGAGAATATTTTGAAAAACAAAACATCCATTTTTATTATAATACAATATTATTTTACAGTGTTTGAATTATTCGACGCAAAATGTAAAACACAACTTCCGTACATTTATTTATTTATTTAAAAAATGAGGCAGATATAGGCTTTTAAGGGGTTACACACGTCCAGCAGCGCCAAAAATGCGCTAAACGAAAAACTGTTTTTAGAAGGGATAACAATAGAAATAAATATAAAAAAATTTATTAACTTAAAAAAATTAAACTTTACAAAAATTAGTATATAATAAATCACGTGATTGCTCCACCGTTTGCATCATTTCTCCTTGAAATGATGATGGATCTGTTAAAAGTAAAAAAATCTTGTAAAATAAAGTTGTACCTATATAGTTATAGTCTTTTGCAATTTACGGCATTTTAAAAAAATGTGCACATCATAAATGCCACTTTAATTATTTTTAGAAAGTTTTTTAATAAAAATATCAAAAACCAAATCTATAGAGAAAACACTTTCGAATATTAAAAAAAAAATTTAGAACTCAAAAAATAAAAAACTCTATGAGTTATCATGCAGGCCGTGCCGGAAAAAGTAGTTTCGAAAAAAAACGAGTTTAAAGTTTGAGGTACAGGAGCGCGCAGACCGCTCTCTACCTAGTTAATAGGCTGTAGGAGCTATTGTATACTATTAGGAGTTTCCGCATGAAAATTTCACAGCATATTCTTGAGATACTATACTTTCGAAATATCGAAAAACTAAGTTTAAGTACTAATAAATAATGTATTAATTTTTTTATATTTATTTCTATTGTTATCCCTTTTAAAAACAGTTTTTCTTTTTCGCAGATATTCCTGAAAATAAATAAATATGTGAGATTCCCCTGCATTTGTCCAACCGTACAGTTCAGCACTTCAACTGCACAATATTTGAAGTTTCTTGAGTGTCGGTCTCTAAAACAAAAAAGGGACTAAACGTGTTCACAATTCTTCGAGCACGCGAATTACATCGATTATGTGACGCAGAAATACAATTAATGAAAATAGTACACGTTAAAAAGACATGCATACAATAGAATTTTAAACTGAAGTGGCTTAAACTTGTAATAGAGAAATTATAAGCGCACTAAGTATGTAAATATTGAGCAGTTCTGGCTATAACTAGACACACTCAATTCCCGGCAAATTGCGGCACACCTTTTAAGAGCTCCTCTTGTGTTGAAAATTATCATTAAAGATTCGTTAAGTAAATGAGACAAATACGCATTTGCAATTTAGGAATAGTGTTTGCTAAGTACTGCAGTAGGTACATTTGTTAAAATGTTATAAAACTAATCAAACCAGTTTCAATTAATTGTGGAAAATCTTGGCATACAATCAAACTTTTAACCAACACCTTGTTGTTTTAGCCAGTAACCGTTTAATACACTTGAGTAGGCATTCATACACACTCGTAGGTACTTAACTGAGTGACATTGACCATATTGATTTGTATGCTAATTGCAGTAATACCAACAAAAATCAAATGCAGTGATAATTCTATTGAAATCATAAACTGTTTTAAAATGCATTGAACTGTATGAAACTAGTTCAAAAAGCAAGTATCGAACGCACTATACATATATAAATACATACATGTAAGTACATGTAAATTCTTATAAGTTACTACTATGAAACCTCCAACTGCCAATAGTATTCAAATTTTGACTGACAAGCCGCCCAATAACACTGTGCGGCGAAATGTGATGAAAAAGATAAACAAGAAGGCGATGTTATTTATTATTTTCCTTTTGCTACTATTAGAGCATAGGACGCCTAAGGCGATATGGTTACTATGAAAAAAGAAAAGCTGTAGACCATTAGACCACTTGCCTTTTTGTGCCTAAGCCTAAAAAACAATTTTTTACATTGCATTAAAGTTTTATTAATTTGGTCTCAAAATGAGTATGCCACTATTATTTGGTAGCCTCATCATCAATTCTCAAACAATAGGATTGAGTAGATTCAAAATGTTTTTCTTACATATGCTTTGCCCTCTTTACGATTTATTGAACGTCTTTCTTTATACAGGGCCCGCCTCTCGAAGTTTAACCGCTCGCGCAGCTGATGCACGGGCATTGCGCGAAATCCCCGATGCAGAGCCAATCAAATGGCGAAAGAACTGAAAATATCTAACCGTAGCATCCGCTGCATACTGAAAAATGATCTCAAAGTAAAGCCTTACAAGATCCAAAAGGCGCACGATCTCACACCAAAGCAGCAACAAGTCAGACTTGAGAGAGCGAAGGAGTTGCTTCGCTTGGCCGAAAGTCGAGAGCGGTCAATTTCCGAACATTGTGTTTTCTGACGAGAAAATTTTTCAAATTGAGCAATTCGTAAACTCCCAAAACGATAAAGTTGATTTGACCGACCGTTCATACGAGAATTTGAGTCATCGATTGGTCACCAGTAGGCAGCACCCGCCACAGGTAATGGCTTGGGCCACTGTAATCGCAGATGGGCGCTCTCCAATCGTCTTGATCGAGCCTGGCGTCAAGGTAAATGCAAAATATTATCGGAGAAAGTATTCTGGAGGTTACTTTGAAGCCGTGGACAGGCAAGCATATCGGAGGCAGACCATAGACGTTTCCACAGAACTCAGCACCGTCTCACAAAGCTCGAGTGAACCAAGAATGGCTAAAAAATAACGTTCCGAAGTTCATAACGTCAACACAACGGCTCTCAAACTCACCAGACGCGAATTCGATGGATTATTCTCTATGAGCCATTTTGGAGAGCAAGGTACGTACTAAAAAATTTACCCGTCTCGAGGCGCTGAAAAAAGCCATTGTCCGCGAGTGGGCCAAAATACCTACAAGTCAAATTCGGGCAGCTTGCGATTCGTTTCTGAATCGTCTCAAGACCATAGTCAAGGCAAAAGGTGGTCATATCGAGCAAAAGTAAATTGATTCTTAATTTTATATTATTTTCACATATTTTTTACTTTCAGGTGAATAAAAGTAATTATCCAAACTAAATTTATGGCCTTTTTAATTGGTTATACTTCGAGTGCCGGTCCCTGTATAATGCTAGTTCACTTCTTTTAAATCTCAAACCTTTAGAAGAGAACTTCCTACGTTTTTTATGGAAGTATTAATAAAGCAAATATTGCCCGAAACCCGCCAATTGCTCGCGCTCTTAATGAAGTCAACTAGCATCTAATGCTATTTTCATTAACCTTCTGAAATTTTGTATACAATCTTATTTGATTGTTGGTAGTTTGTGAGAATTTCTTGTTCATTGACTTTATATATTTAAATAAATAAATAAAAAAGTTATCCAAAAAAACTCGTGCAAGACCATATCAACCATTAATATTTCTTTAAAAGTCAATATGAAATTTAATGGCGCATATTTGCGTGAAACATTTAATCCAATATTCCTTACCCGTGTGGGTCATTTTAATCCTTATTTTTAAAAACCTGAAATATATTATATTTGTGTCCAACTGGCGCCGGTTAGTAGGAGAAAGAAATGATTGGCGAGTTCTGTTAAACTCGGCCAAAATTGCGTAAGCGGTTATCGCGCCAATCAAAAAGAATTTCGGTCGATGGAGAGTGAAAGTGTTTAAAAAAAAATATTCCCCAAAACATTTCAGCAGAGGGGTTCTCAAACGAAAACAGTGTGAAATGTACCGTTAATTTGATTGTAACACTACTAAACCTAAGGCACTCACTTTCTTTTCCAATGAATTATAATACTCGTTTTTCCATATCCGTAAATCCCTAAATTTGTGGAAACAAGACACTTTCTAGCACCACATTGCCATTGTATTTTGCAAAATCTAATGAATTCTAAAAAAAAAAATAAAAAATAAGTAATACTTGCTTTTCTTATTTTGCGATCCTTCATGAGAGTTAAAAAACTTTGAATCAAATTAATTACAATATAATTGTGAAAGTAAGAAATGTCTAACCAAAAAAATAAAAATCTAACGTATAAAAAGTAATTTTGCTTACAGATTCTTAACCCGCTTAAATAAATGGTAACGACAGAGAATATTTATATAGTAATTGTCATAGAATTTTTACTAAGCCATAACTTTGTAACTATAAGACATGAAAAATGGAAAACGTTACTACGAATACGTTACTACATATGTACAACACCCCCGCCTATATGCGTACAACATTTATCCTTCAAAAATTCATTACTGCTGTAGTGCACATTTTATTTTAACAACAAAAGCTTATATAAAATTCCGATGCAGAAACCTTTCTGCAGACAAATCTACTAGTTCCAAACTACATGCCCTATCACCAGTTTTTTTTTGCAGCTGAAGTACACTTTGTCACAAAAGTACCGGGAATTGTTCAATAAAACGCAAAGTAATTATTTAGACATCACAATTTATTTTTTCGCCTTCAAAATAAGCTCCATTCGAAGCAATACACTTATGCCAACGATTGGTCCAGTCATCAAAGCTCCTTTTAAATGCGTTTGAAGAGTTTTCTTTCCACAAATTGGGCCGTTTCCTACGCACATTTTCTAGAACCATTTGGAACAAGTTCCGAGTTCACAACACCATGATAATCAAAGAAAACGAGTAGCATGACTTTCACTTTTGACCGACTATGACGAGGTTTTTGGGGTTTCGGCTCATGTGGATAGTGCCATCCAGCCGCCTGTTGACTGGTTTGCATGCCAAACTCATATACCTACGTCTCATCACTTATTATGATGGGCTGGATAAACGTTGGGTCCGAATTCACTTGCTTAAGCATGCTTTCAGCCACCTTCTTCCGATTAATTTTTTGAAAGAAATTCAACTCTCTTGGAACAAGTCGAGCAGCCACGCGTCTCATGCCCAATTGATGGTGTAAAATGTTGCGAATTCATTCGTGAGACACGCTAAGATCACGAGCTACCTCCCTCAAACTTAAATGATGGTTTTCCAACACCATTTGCTTGATTTTGTCGACGTTTTCATCCGTTGATGACAATGAGGGGCGACCAGATCGGTGCAAATCTTCCACGACTTCTCGGCCCTCTGCAAAAGCCTTATACCCCTCGTAGACCCCTGTTTTTGATAAAGCACACTCGTCATAGGCTTTCTGCAACATTTTCAATGATTCAACATACGAAATCCTGTTCAAAACACAAAATTGAAAATAAATTCTTAGTTCGATATTTTTATCCGTTGTGAAAATGGCATAAATAAAGCAAAAACTCTCATAAGTAGGCATGGTTCTTAATTTATGGTAGTGAAAAAATTAACATAATATTGTAAAAAATTATAATAATTCATTCGTCTTCTTTCTAGAACATCGACCTGTAAACTTTACAAATCGCTTATTTGATGGAACGGAAGACAAACTACTTATGACGTTCAATTCACTAGAAAAGGCCCAGTAGGGCATAGAGTGATTTCCTACAGGGTACGTATGCACTTACATATAAATATATGAGCTGTATGTACATATGTATTTTCAATACGAGTACCCTTATCATAAATATTAGCATTCAACAAATCACGCAAAGCGCCAACACATCGAACAAATGAAAACTGAGTATTAATGGTGAAAGTAATCGAATTAAACCACTTTACACAGACGCGAGAATGTGCTCACTAGTGTCTAACTGTTAACCATTTAATTTGTTACTATAATATTTATGTAATGAGATCGAGGTGGACACTTGAAGACAAGATTTAACTTGAGCGTGCGGGTGGCTGGTTAGTCAACGCCGTACATTCACTCTTGCGTGACGGTTCAAACAGTTTAGTTCGTCTGCGAAGTTGATGGGATTCGGTATGGCTTTGAGCGAGCTCAGTTACTCTTGAATTGAGTGTTTGAATAGGATAATTGCGAAATTCGTAGTTTGCCTTCAGCTTCAACTTCGGCAAATCGGCTTACTAAACGCTCGCTCGCACAGATCTTGTGACTAACAGCGGTTGTGTACAAGGAAACGCTGAAACATATCTTTATCACTTTATTGTGTTGAAGCTGCGCAAACGCGTTTTGAATTAGTCGGATAGTTGGCAAATTAACTTAAGCCAAGTTCAACACAGTTGTTTATTATTTAGCATTTGAAAACTAAAAAAAATATTGATTGACAAAGTTAGTAGACGTCTAAGTCAACACCAAGAGTGAACTCGAATCAAGCATACTTGTGACTAGAATCAAGTTTTTTATTCTGCATAAAATGGGTAAGAAAATTTAGATTGGCAAAAGCCTGAATTTTAACAGCAGTGAAGAAAAATTTAAATAAACTAATATAAAGCAGTTTTTTAAGATTGAAATATTACGTCAAACAACGAAATATTTTATTTATTTATTGAAGCGCGATAAAAAGTGATGTATGACAAGAAAAAACAACCAGTTCCATAATAAATATTTCTGCACTGGACAATCAAGGATCAATTAATGAAAAATTAAGAATTGTGCGTGTGTCGGAAAAACATAAACTGAAATGTGAACGAAAGTTAAGGAGTATAACTTTTTTCATGAAACCAACTATTAAAAATAAATCGAATTTAATAATAATTACTTTTAACAAAAATTAATTAATTATTGCACAGCGTTGGAAAATTGCACAGGCTCACAAAAATTAATAATTAATGATTTTTTTACCCAAGAAACAGAGTCCGAAAATCCTCATGGTTTTTTTGCTGTCATTTAGTTTTCGATATATCGCTAAATAACGATTTTTCAATTAAATCAAAAAGGTAGATCATAAAAATTTCTACGAGTAATACCCGGGGAAACCGTTAACCGATTAAATCAAGTTATATGTATATCAAATAAAAGATAATGAAATTTTTCATTAAAATTAAATATTTTGAAAATATTTACGAAGTTAAAAACAAAACAGTTTTCTTTGTAAAAATAGCAAAATGATCGTTTTATATTATAAGAAATATGTATATTGGCTAGTCTCGTTCTTGGATTTTTTTTGGCTTTAATTAGTGTTGTATAGCAGCGTGGTGGCCAAATGGGCAGGTTCGAAGGCCGGACATGAAACACCAAACGATAGAAAAATCTAATAGCGGTCGCTCCTCGGTAGGCAATGGCAAACCTCTGAGTGTATTTCTGCCATAAAAAAGCTCCTCATAAAAACTCATCTGCCGTTCAGAGGTGGCATAAAACTGTAGGATCCTCCATTTGTGTAAAAATATCAAGACGCTCGGTACAAATAGAAAGAGAAGCTTGGACAAATACCTAACAAAAAGTGTAAGTGGGTTGGAGCATAAGTTCATAACATTTTTTTGGCAATTTGAATGCGACTTTCTTTGTTTTTTCGTTGAGCTCGTGAGGCACTTAGACTCCCATTTTTTTGGTAAATCCCATTGAATGAAGGTGACTGGGAGTCGTTTTATGATCGCATTTAATTTTTTCCACGAATTCACGACTGGTTTGGCGACCTTTCTCCTGCAAAAGTGATTTGAGACTTTCTTCATCGAATTCAGAAGTCTTTCCGGTGCGGGACGTGTCACCGACGTCAAAGTCGCCATTTTTGAACTTCGCAAACCATTTCCGTGCTGTAGACTCGCCTATGACACCTTCTTCATACACGTCGCAAATGTCCTGGTCTGCTTTCGCAGCTTTTTGACCTCGAGGAAGAGCAGGTGTCAAAAATGTTGATTTTTGCCTCCTGGGTATTCCATTTCTGAGCCTCGAAATTAACAAATAATGAAATAATTCAAAAAAATATAATTAACATAGTTTTGTAGAGCTCAGTTCTATCGAATGAATGCAATTCACGTAAGAGCAAAAACAGAAAATATAAAAACCTATTCCCCAACCTATACATACATATACATTTTGTTTACAATTTATTTACAATATAGAGAGAAATAAAATATTTTAGCCATTTCCATTTAGTTCCATTCTAACACAGTTCTGGCGATCTGTTTATTTGGTCGACCTAGCCAAGCCTATTTTCTATTCCGAATAATTTCAGTTTCGACTGGGCCGGGGTTTTTGCGTAACAAAACTCTTTATTTGAAATACGATTTGGCCAGAATTTTCGCAGTATTTGTCGTAAGTATCGGTTGATAAAAACTTGGAGTTTGTGACTTGTTGCCTGCGTCAAGCTCCAAATTGTGCAACCGTACAACAGCACTGCTTTCTGACACTGTAGTTGAATATTCTTATTTTTGTGCTCTGTGCGTTGCATCTCCAAACTTTATTGAGTGCAAGATTGATATCTTCTTCGGATTCGCCATATTTAGTAATTTTTCTGACAATATAACAAAAGCTGTCAACATCTTCAATGACCAGACCCTGAATTGAGAGCGTGTTTATATTTAATGTGCCGATACGCATAAGTTTGGTTCTTCGTGTATTGATTTTAAGGCCGACATTTGCAGCATTCTCCAAGACACATTTCTGTTTGGCCTCAATATTAGTGAAAAAACATATATCATCAGCGTAATCAATGCCTCCGAGAAAGTCATTTATACTCCAGCAGATGGCAAAGGGCGCTTAGTTGTTTATTGCGTCAACAGCTGAGTCCACTCCACTCCTGTGGAGATGCGAAAAGGTGTACTTTCTCGTCCGAACTTTAATTTCGGCGTTTCTGTACAGCTCGCTGATCAAGGCAATGATCTTCTCCGGAATGCCTTTGTTTATTAAAGTAGTCCACATTGCTTCGCGTGAGACTGTGTCAAAAGCTCGCTCAAAGTCCATAAAAAGCAGATACAAGTGCGTGTCAAGTTCAGCAGACTGTTTAATGATACCACGCAGAGTATTAATGTGGTCAGCACAAGATCACCCCGGCCAAAAGCCAGCTGTTCCTTGCATAGAATGGATTCGAGTGCAGGTGAAATACGCTGAAATAGTAAGCTTGCGATTACTTTGCTTACTGGGACGCCAATTTTTGCATTTTAGTATCATTAAAAAGTAAATAAACTGAAAAACTATAATATTAAAAAGTAAAAAATAAATTAAAATCCAAAAATTTTACAAATTTATTTAGTGAACGAATTTTTACTTTCTTCATTGCTCACTGTGTATTTTTGGTGCTTTTTAATATGGATCAAGTATTTTTCTTTTAATATAAGGCGTTTGAAAGTATTGAAAGTGATAGTTTAAATAACAAGTGTGGGAATAGGAACTTATGCGTCATTTTAATACCTCATCTTTCATTTGAACACACATTCTTTCCAAACTGTCAGTTTATTTTTTGTTTACAAGCCTGTTGAAATTGTCGCGTAGTGATAACATCTTTGGCTATAGAAGATTTATCAGAGACAGAAATTCATTAAGAAAATTGTGAAAGAAATCATTGTAGACTTTAAAAATATATGAAAAGATCACTAAAATTTGTGAAAAGAAAGATCTAGGTGTGATTTTTTCTTCGAAAATGTTCTTTTCTAAACATATATGGATTTTATGATTACTAAATCTAGATCTGTACTCGGCTTCCTAACGAGGAATTCAGATGACCTTTCTGCAATCAAGATTTTCTATTTTTCATTTGTAAGGCCGAATATTGAGTATTGCAGTGTCATTTGGACTCCTGTCTATTCCGGCTCCACGTTAAGAGTAGAAAAGGTCCAGAAACGCTTTACTAGATGAGTATATCATTAACTCTCAGTATGCCTGATTCTCTAAGCAGATGCCTCTTCTGGCATAAATTGTTTTGTTTTTACTTCAAATAAAGATTAGAGGTAAAAAAATAATTAACTTCAGTTCATTAATTGGGAAGGTATCATACTTAACTATACAATGCACATTTAAATTAAATTTACTTTTTGTTCTATCTTTCCCACAGTACTGGTATCGATGTCATTTGATCGAATTCGAATTCCATGCACTGATTCGCGATTTGAGTTTTTTTATTTTTTTATTGATAACCATTCAAATTCAAAAATAACGGGTGTTTTTTAGCTATTATCTTTTTATACAGTTGTTTTAAACAGCTGACGCACGTTTCGTGTTTTGTTTGACTGTCAAACATCTTCAGTTTGGTCTATAATTTAACCATGAATCGTCTCACAAACGAACAACGCTTGCAAATCATTGAATTTTATTATAAAGATGCGTGTTCTGTTAAGAAAGTTTAAGATCCACTTTTTTATCGAAAAATTGTGTTCAGCGACGAAGCTCATTTTTGGATCAATGGGTACGTAAATAAGCAGAATTGTCGATTTTGGAGTGAAGATCGGCCAGAAGAATTCCAAGAGCTACCAATGTATCCAGAAATGGTTACAGTTTGGTGCGGCTTATGGGCTGGAGGTATCACTGGACCGAACGAATTCTGATGTCCCCCAATTTGGGTCGAACTTTTTAGTTTCTTTTCTCATGTAAAGGCCAAAAATGGTGATATTTTGAAATGATTGTATGGGGAACCCCCAAGGGGAGTTCCAGGGGTGTGCCACTGGCATGGGTGGATCGGCCGCCCAATGTTAGTGGGGGTCGGTCATACATTTGGACTCGATTGGAGCACTCTAAATGGGTCAAAGGGGGATTTTTCGTTCGACCTTAATTGGGGGACATCAGAATTCGTTTTAGAGGTATGGTTCCTTCGGCAAAGTTTCTTATTTTGATCCTTAGAATACGATTTTCGCAGAGCAATGAGCGATTTTTAAATCGACCCGCCCTAATATACAGGGTGTCCGGTGGTAAAATCAAGAATTAAAGGTTAATAAAAAAGGATTACTAATTTTAAATTATTATCTTTAAATGTTGACCGTTACCCTTGATGCCCGGATGCCATTAACCTCGCGGATGATATTTTCTTTTAGCGCGGAGATGTTCGCCGGGCTTGTGCCATGGACTCTACTTTTGAGGAACATCACAGAAAAAAGCCCATAGGGCTGGGCGACCTGAGTGGCCAGGATATGTCCCCGAAATGGCTTAGCAGTTTGTTGTTGGCAGAAAATAATCGTTCAGCATGATAAAAGCCACTGTGCCCAGAACTTGCTCTCGACAACTTTCAAAAAAATATGGGCCAATTATTCCATTGCTTGAAAATGCACACCAAACCGCCACTTTGGGACTGTGAAGAGGCTGTTTTCATTTAGGTGGCCAATAACGGCAAAATTGCTTATTTGCACTTCCATTTAAATGAAAATGAACTTCACCACTCCGAAAGATAGTATTTATAGTACGAAATAGCTCCAATATTGTCTCGTGAGTAACGAAACTAACACAGTCCTCTCCCCCTGATACGCTCAGTGGTAAGGGAGAAACTTGAACTTAAAACTTAATTCTGTTACCCTATATTTAACTTATACTCTTCCTTTTCGCCTAATTCTGGATAGGCTGCTCTACTGAAAAAACCATTTTAGGAGATGTCTGCTTCAAATTTTAACTGTCCATACAACATAAAGGCTGTCGTAGCCGAATGGGTTGGTGCGTGACTACCATTTGGAATTCAGAGATAACGTAGGTGGTTCGAATCTCCGTAAAAGACCAAAATGAAGAAAATTTTTTTTCTAATAGCGGTCGCCCCTCGGCAGGCAATGACAAACACCCAAAAAGGGTGTATGCGCCAATTAAATCGTTTTCCAATAACAGGTGTTATTTTGAATTTGATTGCGCTGTCGAGAGATGATTAATGATGTTTTATGGTAGGAATTGGATGGTATTGATCTGGACAACGTTTATTTTCAACAAGATGGCGCTACGTGCCACACAAGCAACGAAACCATTGATCTTTTACGAGAAAGGCTTACGGACCGTGTTATCTCTCGAAGAGGTGATCACAATTGGCCACCGAGATCTTGTGATTTAACACCTTGTGACTTTTTTCTTTGGGGCCACATGAAAGAGAAGGTCTACGCTAACAGGCCAGGGCCGATTCAAAACTTCAAAGATGGAGTTCGTGAGGCTGTCGAGGACATAGGGCATCCACTTTGCAATTCGGTTATGGAAAATTTCATGAAAAGGATATTGTCATGTAAGCGTGGTCGTGGGGGTCATTCGCCTGATGTTATTTTCCCCTATTAACGGCATACTTTCCTCTTTATAATGAAATAAGCGTCCGATCATTTATATTAAAAAATAGCATTTTTCTTGGAATATCAAAATAACACCTCTTATTAAAAAACCCTTTATATATATATAATGTATATATATTGTCGATCTACAACATAAAGTAGCAATTTTAATTATGAATATTTAAGTAAGTGGCGACAGCTTTATTTTTCGTAATCAAAAATATTAGAATCAAACATCACTGCTCTTATATTTATTTAGCCCTTCTTGATAATTGGCGCGAGCAAAAAACATTTCCGTTCACTAAGACTTTATGTAGATTTACATTTAAAATATTCATAATTAATTCTTTTCCCACAGACTAATTTCTAATTCTACAATCACTTTATGAAACGTGCAAAGACTCATTCACAGATTTACATTTGTATATATGTATGCATATTATACGAGTATGTGCATATGTAAATCAATTAAAATTTTATTAATATATCTTTTAAGATCTAATTTTTATTCTATTTATGTTTTCTATATCTATACGACGCCATCATTATTGACGCGAATATGTAGCCCAAACCGTCTCCGCTCAAGATGCCGCATCGGTCAACAGATACCGTGGGCCAGATGCCTACACGTTCAGCGACTCCTTGGCACTAACAAGTAAGTAAATTTTATACACATTTTTTTTAAAGATATATATAGACACGTACATATGTAAGGTGAGCCATCGGTTTTTTTTATCAAGTTGATTCTAAAGTTTTTCGAAACGTAATAAGCAAAATTGTCGTTTTTTGGCGAAGAGCAATCCGAAGTCACTCAAAAACTGGCATTACATCCATTGAAAATAACCGTTTGGTGTGGTCTATGGTCTGGAGGAATCACCGCCCCATATTTCTTCGAAGACGAGGCTGGCGCCAATGTAGCAGTGAATGGCGGACGCTATCGCGCCATGAAAAATGTCCAACGACTTGCTGATGGCGGGAATTGAAGCCCAGTCCGCCATACAGTCCGTGAAACAAAGGATTTACTGCGTCGTCGTTTCGGTGAGCAATTTATCTCTCGTCTCGGACAAGTGGATTGGCCACCAAGATCGTGTGATATCACACCTTTGGACTTTTATTGAATGAAAACAAGTTTCAGATGAGGGGGGTATCGTATCATATCGGCGGTCACATAAAATTGTCACATATGGGGAGCAAAAGACTCACACATGATTTTCGAGAAGCCAATGCATGCGTGAGAGTGATCTGAGTCTGTATTGTAGAATTGTGTCATTAATGCTGCCCGATATACCATTTCGTTTACCGAGGCACGATTACACATTTTTCATGGGTTGAAATTGAAAATTTAAGCTTAGCCGAACTTTGGCTTCAGTAGAGTCCAAAAAGAATTTGTTTAAGCATTAAGGGGTTATACGCAGTTATGAAGCAAATAAAAGACGGGTTGTCAAGGATTTATCCTGAAGAAACTTCAGATATTTTAATTTGAAAATTTTTGGCGGTTATAAAAGCATCCTTCAAGAACGTAAAAAATTTTTTTATTTATGAAAATGTTGATTATAGAGCGCGTTGCAGGCGATTTCTGGAACCTCCTTTAAAAAAAGACGATTTACGTTGTACATCGTAACTCAGGATTGGATTATCTGAAATCAAAAAACCAAACAAATTTTGTTAATATATTAGATTATCTAGTAATTAATCGTTCGGCTAATCAAAATAGTGAATTTTCACAAAATGGCAGCTTTTAAAAGAAATTATTTCGATTTTTACGTTAAAATTTGGCCGTAAATTGATTATAAAAGGGAAAACAAGTATCACATTTACAAAACGAACGATTAATTACTAGAAAATGTATCTTTAAAGATTGAGTTAAAACGGTTGACCGATCAAACAAGCCGTTTTCGAGATATCGTGTACACCGACTTGAAAAATGCCGTTTTGAAAAAAACACGTTTAAAGTTTCAATACCTACCTTAAAACGTGCCGAGGCATCTCTACATATTTAGGTATAACTCCGAAAGTATTGCTTAGATCTACTTCAAATTTCGTGCGTATACTTTTGAATATATGTACATTACAAAAATGCAATAAAAAAATCGATTTTTTTGAAAGTCATAACTGCGTATAACCCCTTAAGTTCGATAATCAGCAATCTTGGAGATGTCAGCTGACATCCATGAAAAAACAATTTGACGCCACTAAACTTTCGTCTGTTTTTTTTTTTGTCGGGTGCCATTAAAGACCGATGCTAAACCGCCAACCCAGAAGCGAAAAACACAGCATTGTGCGCACTATTGGTGACACAAGCACCGAAACCAAAATGTGTTGCAAAATTGAGTTGAAAGGTTGCACTACTACATCTCACACAGTCGGGACTGATTTAGTCTTTCTAATTGAACGAAAATCATTGAAAAATACTGAAGTTAGTTGTTATGGCTCTTTAAAAAATAATTGTTTTATTTATTTGTATTATTCTTTTTTATTATTTCTATAGGTTTCGGTAAATTTAATTACTTTTTAATTGGCATCTCCGGCATGGTGCTGGCCACAGTCTTGCTGGAGACGGCCGCAATGGGCTTTATTTTGCCTATCGCTCAATGTGATTTACAACTGACGAATCAGGACAAGGGTGTGCTTAGTGCGATCAGTTTTTTGGGTATTATTTCGAGTTCTCATTTATGGGGATTTTTGGCAGATACAAAGGGCCGCCGCAGAGTTATCAGGCCCACCCTGTTGGCAGGATTTGCAGTTACTGTTCTCTCAAGTTTCGCCATCAACTATTGGATTATGGTTCTACTACGTTTCATCAACGGATTTTTGTGAGTACATACATACATATACTTATATGCTACTATGTTATTACACTTTTAACCAGAATGGAGAAAATGGAAGTATTTAATAGTCACTTAAAATAAGCTCTTAACATAGCAGTACTGTTGCTATTATCTATCATCTATTAAAAGCTTAGTTTGAAAAATAACTCTGAAACTTACTTGTACATGAAGCATTTCCTGCTGATTATACAAGGTGACGCAAAATGTATCACTCTATCAGAAGGTCTGTATTTTTTTTTCAAATGGTGTCATACGTCAATCATATTTGACACTTGTGAACTAGCCAATTGCAGTATACAAACATACAATTAATGGAGTCCGTAAAGATTTCCATCGCGCAAAATTTTTTTTGTTTAGTAAAAAAATTTATTGAAAGAAATTTTTTTTTAAGTTTAAATTTTTTTTTAACGATTCAAAATTTCCAGCCATTAGAGAATTTGCTAAGGCACCCGTTTATGATGGTGATGATAAATGAAAAAAACATCGGCCCCCTCTGTAATGAAAAAGCCAGGTTTTTAGCTTATCTTGAGTTTCTAATTAGGATGCATCCAATGCCGGAAAAGCTTTGGCTAACGCTTGGACAGATAGATAACAAAATTAGAGAAAAATAGCAAAAAAATAAAATTGATATGAAACCATAAACGGGTAAAAATTAAACTTCAATTATGCACTTAGGTCGGTAGGTGGGGGGAAGTGGCAGTCGGTTTTTAAGCTAACTCACTTAGACCGTTATCGATCCATTGTCGTACCACAGTAGCAGTTTAGGTGCTACTTATCCTTAAACCGTTTGTTTTATGTCAAAACACTTACTTTTAAAAACTTTGAAATTCGACCGAACTTGGCGCGCGTTTTTCGGTCTTGGTTCGTGCGGCAGCTTCCATTGAGTTGATTGAACTTTGCTTTCCACGTCATAACCATAAACCCACGATTCGTCACCAGTTATGACCTTCTGGAGCAAATTTGGGTCGTCGCGGACAGAGTTCAGATACCAATATCTCATTAGCAATGTTCATGCGATGCTGTTTTCGGTCTAAATTGAACAGTTTTGGTACGAATTTTGCGGCGACCCGTCTCACGCCCAAATCATTGAAAAAAATCGAATGGAACGAGCCAATCGATGCGTCTAGGCCTTCAGCAACTTCTCTAACGGTGATTCGACGATTGGCCAATACCATTTTCTTCACTTCATTAATTTTTTCGTCTGTTGTTGAAGTGCTCGGGCGTCCGGCAGGCTTTTCGTCTTTCACATCTTCTCGGTCTTCTGAGAACATTTTGTACCACCGATAAACGTTGCTATGGTCCAAAGTAGCTTCTCCGTATGACACAGTCAACATTCGGAATGCATCCGCGCACTTAAGTTCGTTATTCACACAAAATTTGATACAGGTTCTTTGATCCATCTTTTTGAATAGGTAAAAATCGAAGAGGAGCCGAAACACGTGCAAGCAAAGCAGCTGTCAACAATTAACTCGTCGGCATGAGTGAGAGACATGAGTACTAACATATCGCTACAAAAAAATCGAAATTCGAATATTCGTAATCTGCGAAAATTCTAAATTCGCGATACTTTTTGAACACACCTCGTATATCCCAAGGTAATCTATATTATTCAAGAACCCCGAGCCAAAGTATCTAAACCTACTGACATGCCACGCGGGGCGGTAAAAAGAAGAAGTCTAACAGACTTCATTCTCCTCATTCTTGCAACTTCTGTATTAGTCGAAATGAGGTACATCCATGTCGACCTAGGATACACGGGAATGTGATCAAAGCAGCTAAAATAGAGACGTTTTTATTGAGTAGCACAACTGAGCGCCTGACCACCCATTCTGGTACATATCAGACTATCAATCCACCTCGAGTGTCAATGCTACTAACAACATGCAGATTGAGAATGTATATCTACAATCTCCATATCCAAAAGGAGACGAGTGGTGCCCTCTCTCGATAATTTGTTTGCTTTACAGTTCCCTTCTATGTCAGTACGTCCTGGATGCGGAAATATTCCGCCATCTCGTTAATTGGTGACCGGCATTTGTGAGCAATGATGGAATTAGTGACATCCCCACCAAGAGATTTAATCGCTGCTTGACTATCAGAATAAGTATAGATTTCTCTAGTCAAATGTTTACCTAACAAGATGGCGAGATCTTCAACCTCAAATACGATACAGTGATTAGGAAGACGAGCCGAACTGCATATTTCGCTTCTTCAGTAAAGAACCCTAAGCAATTCTCCGACCAGGTATTTGTCAACGCTCTCATGTCTAGCTGAAATGCATTTACTTAGGTTCGTTTAGGCTAAGGTGGCTGCTATGCCATATAACCTCTGTGTATACACACTTGGGCGGATTGATCCGTTCTAATACAAATACGTTGAAAGAGTTCTATCCTCGTACTTCTTTGCCTTCTCCTATACTAAGCGGCATATTTTGCGACTATCCGCCGAGTGCAGATCCGCCAGCTAACCAGCTAGCCAGAGGTTAAGTTTAACACTCTGTATCACTTCCTCGTATCTGAAATTGCAATTAAACTCATTTCAAGAGCTTTCCATCCTCTTTTCGTGGGTCACCTTTAAAGAGTCTAGTTATTGCTCCAACTACAGACGGCAAGGAGATACGATAAAGTTAGGTTATGACCTTAGACAGGATTTCATTAGGTTTTGATAAGATTTATTTGATTACCTCACAAATTGGATCCACTTTGAGTCCACCAAATGTAGTTAATTGGTAGTTCGTTCAAGGCATACTTTCCGAGGATACCCCTAGGACTATGCTTATGATGCATATCGCGACATTTCAGGTCTTTCCTACATTCAATTGCCATTTCCCAGTCTGCCAATTACCAATCCATCTGTATACGCGGACTGTCAGAGCAAATAGCATTCATACATTTACAACTATATAGAAATATTTTTACATCGACACACACAATCATACATAATCTCTATGCGGCCGCCGTAGCTGACGGTTAGCGCGTGAATACCATTCGGGAGTGCGTAGATTCCAATCTCCGTCCATGAACATCAAATAAAAAAAAACATTTTTTCTAATACCGGTCGCCCCTCGGCAGGAGATGGCAAGCCGCCGAGTGTGTTTCTGCCTTGAAACAGCTCCTCATAAAAACCATTTGTCGTTCGGAGTCAGCTTGAAACCGTAGGTCCCTCCATTTGTGGAACCACATCAAGACGCACGCCACAAATAGGAGTAGGAGCTCGGCCAAACACCCAAAAGGAGTATACGCGCCAATTATTTGTTTTTTTTTTATGCGCTCCATTGCTGTCTCTCTGTTGGTACACCGCAGCTGTCTAGTTCATAAGTGTCAAATATGTTTGACGTACGTTGCAATTTGAAAAAAATTGAAATCTGCCAATAGGGTGATTCATTTTGCGTCACCTTGTATGTAAGTATATTCAATTTCATTTCACGTGCACGTGTAAATCGTCGTACATGTTTTTTTTACAATCACAGAATATTTAAAAAAAAATGTATTTTTTCAAACAATGAATCAGTTATTTTTATTCATATTTATTCTTATTGTTCACAGTGTAGCTGGCTCTGCAACAGTTTTCGCCTATCTCGGCGAATTTCATACAGATAAGACACGTTCGCGCGCAATTATGGGATCTTCATTCATATTCGCCATCGGTGCGATGATTTTGCCGATGATCGCCTTTTTAGTCATAAATCAAGAATGGATTTTACCGTTAACGTTTCTGGGTATCGACTACAAGCCATGGCGTTTATTTTTGATCGTATGCGGCATACCAGGATTCCTTTGCGGTTTAGCACTATTTGCCTTACCCGAGAGTCCAAAGTTTCTACTCGCTATCGGAGAGGAGAAAAAAGCAATTGAGGTGTTGCAGAAAATGCATCGCTGGAATGGCGGCGGGCAACCACTGATTGTAAGTATGTATACACAATGAAGTGAACAAATATTAATTGGGCTTCGTATAGTAGTATGTGTTAAGAAGTGTTGCTTCCACTTTCTATAAACTTCTCCATTTACATACCTACATATTTACATGCTTACAGATTACACACATTCTGCCCGATGATCACAGCACCATTTCAACGCTGCAATTTAATAGCAAATTTGATTCGAATTCGAATTTCGCGCTTGTCTTTTTACAAACGATGTGGAATCAAACTGCACCACTGTTTCAGCGTAAATATTTGCGAATCACAATGATCGTTTGCAATATGCAATTCTGGTTGTACGTAGTTACTAATGGGCTGTATATGTGGTTCCCGCATACCATCAATAGCATGGCAGCATACATGAATGAACATCCTGGCGAGCAAAAGAAAATTTGTGAAATTGTTTATGCACAGCAAGAAAGTATTTATAAAACTGATGGAGTGAGTACAAATGTTTTTTGATTTGGTGTTTGCTTTGAGTAGCATAGGGAACTAAGCCCACTGTGCAGATCAATAATTAAAAACACTTTCAGTTGATCGTTAAAAAAATGCCCACAGCAGAGATCACCTGATCCGATAACACTCTGTTAGGTAACAAGGTTGAATTAAACATGATTAAAGGATATTTCTCAATAAAAAAGCATTATTGTATAGGGAGGGCCATGTAAAATTTGCTTTTTGAATCGGCTATAAAAAAAAAAACGAATCAATATTTTTTCAAACTTTTTTTTTTTATTTTAAAGATTGAACATTGTCATTTAAGGATGAAAAATAATATCGTTCAAATGACTGCCACGACTGGCTTTACAGTAGGCCATGCGATCAACCCAATTTTTAAGCACATTTTCGATTGTTTGGGCTCCAATTTTATGAATGGCAACTTCGATTTCGTGTTTTAAAGCATCAATCGTCTCTGGATGGTTCGCATAGCATTTGTCCTTAATAGCTCCCCACCAAAAATAGTCCAACGGGCTTAACTCACAGCTCCCAGGCGGCCAATTGATATCGGAATTTCGGCTGATTATTCGGTTTTCAAAAACGGTAGCCAAAAGTTCGAGTGTAACTTTGGCAGTCCTGTTGAAACCAAATGTCGTCCATGTCATCCTCTTCAATTTTTGGAAACAACTCGTTGAGCATGTCACGGTAACGCTCCCCATTTACTGTAACCGCGGGCTCCTCGCTTATTTTCGAAAAAAAATGGCCCGATGATGCCGCCAGACCAAAAACCGCACCAAACAGTGACTCGTTGTGGATGCATTTGCTTCTCTACAGTAACGTGTGGATTTTCTGAACCCCAAATTCGGCAATTTTGCTTATTGACACTACAGATGTGAAAATCAGAAAAGAAGAAGAAGACTCGCCACTTTGGAAATAGGTTATAGGTTTTCAATATTTCCCAATTTTGTTCAAGCGTATAACGTCCCATTTCATAAATGTCAAACCTTTAAGTAAATTATGAACACATTTGACATGTCATTTGTGTTACCATTCTCCAAAAAATAGGTGGTTCAAAAAGCAAACGCTATATGGCCCAGAAGAAATATGTTCAAAATATTTGTTATTGTACATTTTGAAAGTAAAAGATATTATTTTGTATTTTTTTTTTTTGTCGATATTCTACTGTTTTAGGTGTTACCATAAATATTCTAATTTGGTATAGCAACCCCGTTAATACGCTCAAGCGAAAAGATCAAGCACTCCCACCGTCACACACCTATGTGCCTGTCAAACTCACAGCCAGGAGCCTGTCAAAAAAAACAGGAAGAAGAAGAGTGTTTTACTTGTAATTTTGCACAATGACCAAGCCCCTATGATACTTTGAAAATTTATTGTTAATCAATTATGTATGATATAAATATTTTCCGCACTTTTAGACCATCGAATGTATTGCCAAGTTGGAAAACACTACCTATTACTATTCGCTCGTTATGGAGATACTCTATGCCAGCTCATTTGCATTTTTCGGCTTTATAATAAATCGTGTGGGCAAAATATTAATTCTTTGTAAGTCGTGAGTATATACGGATTAGGGATGTTCAAAAAACGTAGGTGCTACTACTAACTCGCTTTATTTTAAATTTTAAGAATTTTGTTCAATATTTTTTTTTTTTAATTTCGGTGTTAATCTTTTTTCCTTCGTTTAAATCGAAAACCGAAAATTCGGAGCCATCACATAATTATTTCAATGCAATTCTACTATCCGCTTGCTCAGTTTCTCCGCCAAGAGATGCTGTGCTGGCTACTGTCCGCTCTAACGCAAATATTTCTGTGACCGCCAATGTCTCAGCGCTGCCAGCTACTTCGGTGCCCGAGAGACCTAATCCGCCATCGTAGTGCAATAAGCAAGAAACCCACGTGCAAGCTGTTTTCGACGAACTTAAATCTCTTAAATATGCACACGAGAATTTTTAGCTGTAATTAGTTCTTTGCAAAGCAACCATGTTTAATTAAAGGATAGAAGACTTACAGCTTGAAGTAAAAGCAAATTTTGTGATCTCCATTTCGCTGCTGCGATTAGCGCATTGGCATTAGGGACATACAAGTGACCTTCGCAACAATTTCCTTGCATTGCAAGATAATATTTCTACTACAACAAAAAACCAGGATCGAGTATTTGATCGCTGTTATCTTTCTCTTCTGCTCCATCTACCTCTTATGTTGCTGCTGCAACTCTACAATTGACCACACTCCCGTTGTCACTATCGAATGAAATGCTATTGTTTGCAATAAACTCCCTCTCTATGCTCCGCCTAATACCAAAATACCTAATACAGCGCGAATACAAAAACAATATTTGCACTCTTCAGCGCTGCTAACGTCGTTGCTATCACAAAGCAATCAATCAGCGCAGTCGGATACAATAATTTTTCTCTTGCTGATTTGCAGCCGCAGTCCGTTAATGATGACATATTTATAACTGTTGGTGCTACAAACAAAAGACTAAAACGTAAAGCAAAAACCACTGTTGTTGGCAGCAATGCAAACCGAAAACTGGATGTGATTGTAGCTATGAAGTGGCTGCCTTTGCCCTTTTTTGAACCACACAGTGACTGCTGAAAGGATTGTCGAATATGTGCACAACCATGATGCTATTGATAAGAGCGACCTTTCTTTTCTGCAGTATACATATAGGCAATGAAGCGCGTAGGGTTCAAAATAAAGATTTCAATCTCTCAAAAATATTATTATTTTTTATTTAGTAAAAAAAAAAATTATTCAAAAAAAAATTGGATGATTAATTTTGTGCCATCTTGCATAATCCGTACAATACATTTTATAAGTAAAATTTCATTTAATAAATTATAATCGGGGTTTTTATCCAGTTTCCTAAATAAGCAAATAGCGACTAAGCTAAAATAATTTTTTTAAACGGTGTTCATCCCTAATGCAAATATACATATATGTTTTATAATTTTGTAAATTTGAATCAAAATTAACCACAAAAAATATCCTGTAGTTATTACCACAATATTCTTTACATCCTGCGGCTTAACATCGGTTTTCATAGTCGACCCATCCATTGCCGCTTACCTCTATGTGCTCTTTTTCCTGGTAGGCGTGGCCATCAATGTGCTCAGTGCAGCAACAGTGGATTTTTATCCAACACACCTGCGGTAAGCAGAGAAATGCAATTCAATATTACTCACAATTTTAAACTTTTTTGTTTTTTAATTCATACCAACTAGTGCCATGGCTGTGTGTATATCGCTTATGGTGGGTCGATTGGGCAGTGTTATCGGTGCGAATGTTGCTGGCGCCTTGATGGATCATTACTGTGAATTGAATTTCTACATCGCATGTGGAGCGATGTACATTTGCGCCCTACTCGCTCTTCTACTGCCGCGGAAGAGTGCCGACGAGAAGGGGAAAAGTGAATCGTGATCGTCATAGATGTAATCGTATTTTGTACCTTAATTATATGTATACATGCATATGTAAATGTGTGTATACTAAAGGATATAGGATAAGTACATTTTCATGCTTATGATTGCGCATATTATGGTTTTTAAAATTGTTGATGCTATTACGGTAAAGTGCATTTGTTGTTCGATATTGTTAGTGTTAAAAAATGTAATATGGCAACTATTTTTTTAGGCTATGTATTTTAAAAACTTTTCTTCTCATCCCTTACATCGGAAATGCATAATTTATTTGTAGAAGATAAGTTAGATAAAAAAAAAACTTATATTTAAGTTCCTATTCTTATTGATCTTTTAAGTGAATCTGATCATTTGCCTTTTCGCAACTGGTAAAAACGCATGCATTTTAAATTATAATTGTAAAGAAAATTTCAAAAAATCTTGTATGTACTGGAAATAGAAAAATGTGGTTAATAAAACAAGTTTGCACGAAAAATAAATTTTTATAAAAAAGTGGCTAAACAAAAAATTTCGTCTATTTTCTTTGTCAGAAAAGCGTTCTCGAATTTTTTTCAAAAAAATTGTTTTCCTTTACCCCATCAATGGGGCTTCCAATGCCCCAATCAAACTGGTTTATCCACAAAAAATTTAGACTGCATACTCCCATAAATTTATTTTTTTTTTGGAAGGAGATTGAAATTAAAATGTCAGAAACATTTCAGAGGTGCCGCCACACCAATGGTATGTGGGGCACGCTCCAACTAATACTATAACAATCCTCCACCTCGGCTAATTCTACCCTGGGACCACAAAAGTATAACTTCTGGGTAGAGCCGCGTTTATTACCGAAGACTCAACAGGTACCTGGGTCCAGGTTCCTCTCCTGCAGGCATATAAAGGCTATATACCGTCGATAATCCCAATTACTCTCATATCTCGTAAGAAAGTGCTGGGGGATGGTTGATGAGACAGGGCTTGTTCCAGGATAGCACGTTCCTCTCTGAAGCGGTCGCAATAAAACATGACGTGTTCTGCGTTTTCGTCAGTATTCTGACGCTGTGCAACTGCGAGAGGTTATAGTCGGCATCTCCATGTTTTCTCATTAACCACTCATCAACACGAGTGATGAGTTTGTAGGTCCAACGTTCCCTTTGTGACTCATCCCACCGCTGCTGCCACCGGCCTATTGTCAGCAGTCGTTCAGCTGCTTTTTCTACTGGTGCGGGCCGCGCCTCTTGCCCGTTATAGAGCCGAAACATTTCATCTGCCAAGAGGCTCAGAGTATCTTTCTAGCTATTACACGCAGCGCGCCTTGCCTGTATGTCTGGTTAGTTAGGTGCTGCATAAATAATTATAGAATCAGCAACCAATGAACGTAGTCGTCTGAGATTTCCTTGGGGCCCTCCTTTATTAGGGAGGAGTCGCGTCAGGACACCATTGACAGAAGCCGCCTTGGAACTTACATTTATTAAATGCTACCTGAAACAAAGTCTTGTGTCGATCCAAACCCAATTCGATCGCCTTTTTCGAGATTATACGGTGAGTACCTATGTTCAGCTCAAAGGATTTTAACCCTCCAGCACTTATTAGAACTGCTTCGGTTTTATGACCGGCTAAATCTAACTTAGCCTCGTTAAGCCATCGTTGCACTTTTTCTTCAAGTGGTCAAGTTTTCTATCAACTATATCATCGGCGTATCTCACAATTTCGGCGTTGGCGGAAGTTTCACCTTCAGAACTGCATCGTACATGATGTTCCACAAAGTTGGTCTCAGCACTGATCCTTGTGATACTCCACCAGAGATCTACGTCATATCGCAGAATGCGGTCACTCAGATAACTGCTGATAATGCGGACAAGGTAAGCTGGTACGTTCAAACCTTTGAGGGCCGTGATGATGCTAGGCCAGTTTGCCGAGTTAAAAGCATTTTTAATATCTAAGGTGATCACAGCGCAGAACTTTCTTGCCCACCACCGCTCTTATTGCATCGACCGTAGATCTAGCTTTTCGGAAACCGAGAGACTTCTCGACCCTTCTAGATGCTCCTGAAGTCATTCGCAGATAATGCGTTCCAGTACCTTCCCCACTGTGTCCAGCAGACATAGGGGTCTGTATGATAGGGGTAGGCCGGGTTGTTTACTCGATTTAAGCAGAAGAACCAGATTTTGTATTTTCCTTCTCGCTGAGAACTTTCCTTCGGTAAGGCATGACATGTATAGTTCTGAAAGAATTACCCCCAAGTCTAAAGGTGTGATATCCCACGATCTTGGTGGCCAATCCACTGGTCCGAGATGAGATAAATTGCGCATCGACACGACGACGCACGGGCTGTATGGCAAGTAGTGCCCCGTCTTGTTAGAACCAACTGCTGTGGAGATCACGGGCATCAATTCCCGGCATCACAAGTCGTTGGTCGTTTATCATGACGCGATAGCGTTCGCCATTCACTATTACATTGGCGCCAGCCTGATCTTTGAAGAAATATGAGCCGATGATTCCTCCAGCCTATAGGCCGCATCAAACGTTTGTTTTCAATGGATACAATGGCAGTTTTTGGATGGCTTCGGGTTGCTCTTCGCCCAAAAACGACAATTTTGCTTATTGACGTTGCCATTAAGCCAAAAATGGGCCTCATCGCTGAGCACCATAATGAAATGTCAACGATTAGTGAAAAAATAACGTATTTAGTTAGACAGTAGTCTCGCGTGATCTGTCAAAAAACCCCTATTGGGGAAAAGTACCTCTAATCTGATCACCCTTTATATCTCACCCTTTTTCAATCTTATTTCATACGAGGATGGCTTTTTATATTTTGCCCCCATTAATGAAAACACAGTAAAATAATAATGAAAATGGCTTTATTGTTTTTTGAAATATTCTACGTGGAAGCTAAAGACTTCTTTCTGCATTCGCTTGAACAAATTTTCAAAGCTCTTCTCCCACTCCGAAGTGGATACCTCCAATACCAGCTGTTTAAAGACCTCAACAGCTTCTTTAGATGTTCGTTGACCTTGCATTTTTTTTTTTTTGATGTTCGGGAGGGCTGTAAGGATGTCTTGTGTGGGCCGATACGTGAGAACTCGAATTGGCTTGGTGAAAGATAATTCATCTTCGGTGGGTAGTTTACCATAATTCTCTGAAAGCAAATGGCAATTCCAGCAAATGTTTATGTAATACACAGAATTGGCTGTTTTAAATTTCTCTAATCGTAGGTATAGTTGCAACGTGACCATATTTCTCAAAAAAAGCAGGAGACCATTTGCTTTGAAGGGCTTCCTTCGTGATCAAATTGTGTTGGATTAAGCTCGTATTGGCACACCCACACTGTCGATTGCTGTTTTGTTGCCAGCTCATATGCATAGATCCAAGACTCGTCACCTGTTACGATGGCATAGACGGGCTTTGAACCAATTGAATCGACTGAATTTCCTCAACATTTCTTTACACCAGTGGAAACGAGTCTTGTAAGGTTTTCAAATTATGCGCTATCCAACGAGAATAAATCTTCTTGACGACCAAATTTTCATGCCGTGTTGAGTGTATGCTGATCTCATTAATGCTCAAGGAAGCCTCTCTCTCACGTTATGTCACAAGACAATCTTGCGTTATCAATTGGCGCACAGCATCAATTGTTTCGGGTCCAACAACCGTTTTTGAACGGTCTACACAAAATTCATCCTGGCAGGATCGACGGCCATGTTGGAATAGGCGTCTCACAGTGGCTAATAGTGATAGTTCAACGCCAAAAGTCGATGTACGTTGATCAATGCACTCTGGCCTCGATAATCCACGTAGAAAATCGTAATATAATATATCACCTTTTGGGCGAGAGAAATTTTTCAGCTCACTAAAAAAAGAACAAATAAAGGCTGTAAGTGGCAATGTAACATTCCCATGCCTATAAAAAGCGACTAAAAATAATAAATGGGGTCTGATTTCAATGAAAATTTGTAATTGTAGTGGCTTTGTTGTAGTAAATCATGGAAAAAATTTACAAATTGCACAACTGTCATGCCCACGTCCCAAACAAACTAACGAAATCTAGCACAAAAAATAGGTTATTTGTTACTGCTAGAAATAACCAAATAATAATCTGTTCATGAAGCAAATGATTTGTAACAATTGTTACAAGTTATTAAGTTTTGGTGTTCATGTATCCAAAAAGCTTGTAAGGTAGGGGAAAGTGAGAGAGCAAATGACACTTCAAAAGGTCATCTGTTATAATGATAGTTAAGATACTCGTACTTTCGGTTATCAATAGGACATTCCATAAAATGAAAAAGGTTTCAAACATCTTACTGCATCTTCTACAGTGGCTTAAATATACTTTAAAAGTTTCTTATGCAAAAATTATATATTTTCTTCTTCATTTTTTAAACTACTTTCAATATAGCCTATCCGCAAAAATCGTATTTACGAGTATAGGAGAGCAAAAAAAAACCATTTCTTCCTTTTTGTTTAATTTTTAAATTAAAATTTAAATTACTAGAATATTGTAGAAAAGGAAAAACAATTATCAATGAAAAAAATTGCAATAGAACCGCTTTGTTTTTGTTAGAGTGTAGATATGTAGGTGTATTGCTTATCAAATAAAGCATATAAAAACAATTTGTGAATTAAAAAAATGGGCTTTTCGCCAAGTTTAGAGTATTCATTTATTTCGGTGTAGTCCGATATAACATAAATAGCGATTAGTGGAATTTATTATTATAACATAGGCCAATATATGTATGTATGTATGCGGGTGACTTTCGTATTCCACGATGGAGAGAATAATAAGGTGGCGCCAATCGTAGTACCGCTACTTTGTTCTCAGCAAATTTGACAGAATCATTGTGTGCGTGTCGCACTTGTGCAATTTATTCGTATGTTGTTTGTGTAACTTCTTCTTTTCATGCATTCTTGTTCGCATTTTCACATCTCTCTCATGCAATGCACCAATGTGACACCCAGCACTCTCTGATGGGCGCAATCTTGTTCCTATCATTCTTGTTTGCGTTCGTTCTCCTTTAAAATTTAGTATTAGATGTTCTTTGGTAAAAATTTCACATGCATATTCTTTTCGTATTTGTAACTCATTTTACGCTCCACAATCTATACAAACCCCTCTCTTTTGAATCGGCAGTACTTCTCAGATAAATGTTTTCTGGTATGAAAAGCTTTCAACGCATAAACAATTACTCTGGTAGGAGCGTTGATTTTGACGACACTGAGAAGGTAACATAAATAAAAGTTAACAGAGAAATCTTCTCACACTCCATTGTACTCGCACAAGTGGTTTGCACATACACATGTGCATATGTATTATGTATGTTTTTCACTATTTTGTGGTGTTGATAACATAAAAGCTTTATGTTTATTTTAACATCTACATTTGTTCTCCTAGTGCGCTCGAGTTAGCTGTATATTTTTCTTTAACCAAAAATGTTCTATATTTTTGTAATTTTTCTTTTATTTTATAAAATTATTCCGCAATACTTATCGTATTGATATATGGTGCCACGCTATATGATGCTTATATTCTACAAAGAAGTCCCTAGCAGCACTGACAACGGTGGGCTTGGCAACGGCCGAATATTTTTCCGTTTTTGAAGATATTCTGAGGTTTGCCGCAGAACAACCTTTCGTTTATCTAAACTGATAACTTAAAAGCCTAAATGTCAAACCTTATTGAGTTGCATAGTTAAAAAGTTGTAGCTTCACACATGGATCTTAAGTTTTTACAACACACATTTCAGAACGCACAGAACGAGTTGCACCTAGTCAGTGACACCAACTGGATTTCATTCAAAGATGATGGATTACCAGGTTTGGCCATCCGAAGCAGAATGGAGAGAGTAACTTTAACTGCCATATCCCTGAGTACTCTGTAGCAGAATTCTGCCCGCTCAATTCACACGAATTCACACACTCGTCCAATCGTCGTTGTGCAGACGGCAACGAAGTTACATAAGAAATGGCTGTGTTGAATTTTTCGTATATCACCAACACAATCTCAGCCTTTTTCGTAAATAAACCATTGCCATGGCACCGGTTACGTCAGAAAATCAGTTGATTCCTTCAAAGTCGCTCAGAGACGGTTAACGGTCTGATGTTGGCCATACCCCTGGCCAAATCTGTACATCGTGGATTTCATTCATTCAAACCTTGTTCCCGAGGGCGGTTACAAATAAAATGGCTTAGAGAATTGCGGTCGACTGCAAAACTCTTCTGAATCAATGGCGAGTAAAATAAAGTAAAACCGAGATGAATTCCTTCGATCTTCTAAAATACGAATCACAACGACGTGTGTATGGTCCATAACATTTTTGCGGAATATCCAAAGTTACAATATAGAATTATTCATGAGGTAAATTAACTGGTATAAGTCAAAGGCAAAATGCTAATCAAAGAGGTTCATAGTTACTTTTCGGGTAGGTCTCTGAACGACCTCAAGAGTTTAGTCGGTAGCATCGAAAAATTATTACTGACTTCCTGACAGTCTTAAACTTCAAGATGAACAACTTAAATAGGCTAAGGTTTGATTGATACTCCAGAATTTGTTCTGAGGTTAGTTAGAGGGTCAATCAATAAATTTTTTTAACTATCCAAAATATATTTAATATTCTAAGAATAATGAATAAAGAACACTACCTATTTAGTACCTGGCGCAATTTAAACAAGCGAAAAAGGTTGTTGATCATTGATCTCCCGTTGGGAGACCCTGCATATGTGCATGCCTTAAAGATTTTTATTCGTTCTGTTTTTCTTTACCCTGCTTTTGTGATTCGTTCGTGATATTTTTAAGTACCTCTTTAACCCTGTATAATAGCAATGAAACCATAGTAGAAACTGGTGAAAACCTATAGTCGGCATTTCTGAAAAACAAAAGCACTCATATAGTTCCAGAAATATATGCATCAAGAGTAGACCACTTTTTTAGAATAAAGTAATAGTACAGGGTGCCTCAGTTATTATTTTTACAGTTGATACAAATTTGCGAATTTTAGCCATAGAACTCTTTATACTGGTTGGTTGAAAAGTATTGAAAGCGAAGCCGGTAACCATGTCAACTGGTGTTTTTTTATATATATTTTTTTTAAACTTCCATTATAATGAAGATGTAAATAATAATAGAAGAAGTTTTTTTCTAATAGCGGTTGTCCGGTCGGCAGCCAATGGCAAACCTCCGAGTGTAATGCGACCTTGAAAAAGCTCCTCATAAAAAAACAAAACATCTGAATAAACAATGCAGCTAACCATATAAACAAAAAATTGTATTTCGATCTTTTAATTCATTACTTGTTTGCAGGCGATTTGAAATTGACATACCAATGTCTTTTTTTTTTTGTTTTTGGAATGAAAAGACCTGTTAAAGTGCTTTCGTTTGGAAAGTTTATCAACAATTTATATAAAAAAAATTGAAAGTGTTGAAGGAATTTACGCCTTCATTTTCAACTGAGTATAGTTGGGTTTTTACAGTTTCAGCGTGTTCGTAAAGCGTAAAGGACGAACCAGGCAGTGTACATTCAAAGCGTGAAACCACAGCAGAAATGATTGAGCAACTGTATGATGTTGTGAAGATCCATGATGGAAATAATAATGATATGGCGCCTATCGTGGTACCATTACTTTGCTCTCAGCGAATTTGACTTCGTTTTACCACCAGTATGGCCAGATTACCATTTTCGTAATTTGATTTAGCAATTTCTTGTTTGTTATTTAGTCTCGGAGTTTTAATTCTTTAGTCATGACATTTTTCTAGCCTGTTCTAATTCAAATGTAATGTTTAGAATTTTATAAAATATACATTTTTTTTAAATTAGTTCAATAATTCACTCAGTTTTATTTAGCTTTACTTTTTTCGCGAAAGGTTACAACAATATTCAGAATTCATTGTTTTGCCAGTTTGCAAGTAGTCCACAAACAAAATTCCTTTTGCATCCCAAAAAACTGTTGCTATCACCATACTGGCCCATTTCTGGACACGAACTCATTTTCGGAGCCGAAAAACCAAGGGTTCCTGCACACTACTCAGTCACTCGACGATTTTCTAATACAATATCCTGCATTTTTCATACAATTTCTGGTGTTGTTGCTGTTTATGCACGTCTTTGGCGTGGAACGACTTCAAGGCCTGTATGACTACGTTTAAATTCAACAACACCATCTTTCTACTGTACTACTGCCATCTTAAATATAGCATACTGGCTAATTGAGAAAGAGTGGCGGGGTAGCAGCTTTGGAATTTGTAGTGACATCCAAACTGCCTTGCTAGCCTACGCTGCTCGTCGAAATTTATCGGTGAATGTAAGACAAAACTGAACAGTGTTGTGAAACACAACAAAGTTTGTCTTATTTGGGTGCTCGGCCACTGTAGGTATTACAGCGAACGAATTGGCTGATAAACTGGGTAATGAAGGCTTTGCAAGCATACCACTGGGCCCTGAACCCTTCCTAGTGGTCAATTCTGCATCGATTCAACTATGGATTGGAGGCATCACGAAGTCCATCCATAGAAGACGTTGATCTGAGATAGGTTCCTGCAGAGTAGCTAAGTGTTTTGTAAAAGAGCCAAACAGGAAATTAGTTACCTTTCTCCTAAAACTTAGTTAGAAGAACCTGAGAGTACTGGTAGGTGTAATCACAGGGCGCAACACCTGCGGTCAACATATGACTACCATGGGAAGCATTGACGACCCAATATGCCTAACTTGTCGTGAGAATGAGGACACTGCAGAGCATTTTTTCTTTAGCTATCCGGCGTTTTCTAGAATCAGAATTAGGCTGTTGGAGTGCGATGTACTGAACATGGATAAAGTACTCTTCCTCTTGTGGATCTTCGCAGAAAAGTGACCTCCAACCAATTTCACCGGCTTCCCATCCATACTGTATCTATCCTATCTCTCTATTCCTTCCACTGTAATCTAACCGGGTGTAGTACAATGGTCTTGCTGACTGAGAGCTTGGACTAGTCCAACCCCCCACAAATCCAATCTAATCTAATCTAACGATGATGGCGAAGAGTACTTAAACACTATCAACATTCGTGCATAAATTTCCTTTGCTTTTAAATCTTCCACAAATAAAAATTCAACCACTGCAAGAAACTTGATTTTTTTCCATTTTAGAAAATACTTCGACAAGTCGAAAACTGCACATACATTCATATGAAAAGTGTACCAACAGAGGTAGATATAATGGTTGTCAGTTGACACACCTAGACCTACCGTAAGCCCATTGCTCTACATTATCCTCATTAAAACAATATGCGGCTTTAATATATCTAACAAGGTTTGTTATTTTTGTATTGGCTACTTCTGCCAAGTTATTCTGGGAACTTTTTCCTAAAATATTGAATCTTCTTCTATCCTGAGCCATGCACCCGCATAGAAAGTGTTCTATATTCTCTTCTTATTCAATGCCGTTACAGCTTCTGCAATAGTCGTTATAGGGTGCTCCCAATCTACTAGCATTCCTGCCAATCAGGCAATGCCCTGTTAAGACCCCAAGAAGATTTCTCATGTTCTTCCTGTTCAGTTCCAACAGTCTGTTTGTGCGGCCCATGTTCCGTTCTGGTCAAGTCATTCTACTTGTAGCACAAGTCAGGAACTGAGTCCATAGCCCGTTGGCAACTCTGATAGTGCGTTTGTCTACAAGCATCTTACAAGTTGCTAAAGGTATAGGTATGTTCGCTTTGTCTGATTGGATCGGTAATGTGGTACCCAATCTCACTGGTTCATCTGCTTTGCAGTTGCTTACTATGTATCTGTGACCCGGCACCCAGAGCAGGTTTATTACAAAGTACTGTAATATTAGGCGATTGTAAAACTTTCAGGGCCAAATGGCTATCTGAATATACATTTATATCTCTTGTGGTGAGAACACTTTTATTTAGGGCTAACAGGCCTTCCATTATATCCAGAACAAAAACAAAAAAAGTTAGGCTAGTAGCAACGCCCACTCTTATCGAACCGCAAAACTTATTGAAAAACCTAGTAGTATTATTATAAATTTCGTCTTATTAATATTCTTGCATCATATGTTTTAAGTTATACAGGTTAAGAGAAGATAAAGTTATACAGGTTATACAGTCATACATTTCTACTGTTTGTATGCAAAAAAGCGTATGCCATTCTTCTGTTTACCCTTCAAGTAGCTGCAGTATTACTTAATTCTAATCTCTGTATTTATTACTTTTAACTGCTTATCACTTGCGCTCAAAATGTACATTTGGCAACACTATTCATCAGATACTGTGTGCTGCAATCAGTGAGAGTGATAGGCAAAGGCGTCAGAGCAAAGCGCACTGTTAGCCGGCTGCGAGTAGAGCAACAGTATTTAAAGTCGCTCTCCAACCAATAGCGCACGTCAGACTCGCACTACAGGTCTAACAACTGACAGCGACCGCCAGTGTTCATCGCTACTAATACAAATAGCGTTCAGTGATAAATTAAATTGTGTTTAAGTGCTTAACTAAATAAATAATGGCAAGTAAAGGCAAAGTGGGCATTGTGGGCAGGTAAGGACCATTTATACCAATATAACGAATATAAGTATTTAGAAAACACTTCTATATTGGAAATTACGCTATTATCTAGTGGCCTAATTGGACGTTCTTGGTCGATGTTATTCGCCTCGGTTGGCTACCAAGTTGTCCTCTACGATAGCGTTCCCGCACAAATCGAAAATGCATTGAAGGAAACCGAAAAGGAACTTAAATCCTTGGAATCGAAAGGATTGCTGCGTGGCAAACTTAATGCCAGCGAACAGTTCGCACTTATTTCGGGTACAACTGATATAAAAGAGATGGTAAAGGGTGCCATTTTCATACAGGAATGCATACCAGAACGTTTGGATTGGAAGCAGGCACTCTACAAGCAATTAGATGAAATTGTCGATGAGCAAACCATACTGTCCAGCTCGACAAGCACCTTCCTGCCATCGCTGTTCTCCAAAGATCTCAAGCATCGGTCAAACGTGAGTAAAATCATTACAATACCTACATACGTACATACATACACACGTACTTAGTATTATATAGTATTAAAAAAGAATCTTGGCCGGTGGTAGTACTAACAGTCATTTCAACTTTTTGTAAAAAAACGTTCAAAAATTTCACCTTGGTTTGACTTACATACATACAGATGTATGTATGACGTAAATTCACTTATTTGTACATTTGGCTTGTGCATTGATTAAAATTAATAATGCATTTAGCGCTTACTTCAACGGGGTATTTGGGGCATTTTGGTTATAGACTATGAATTTAAACATAATTAACTGCTCTCTCTGAGGTCTATAGAACAAGCGGCATTATATGAGTATACCTGTATACCAGTTAAAGATTTTGAATATGCACGTATGTGTGTAGTTATGTTTGGCCCACTTGCGCGGGGTTGCTGAGCTTTTTCTTGTACGCTCAGTATGCATCAGACATATGTACTTAGGTGCAAGTTGCGTTCCAAACTAAAAATGATTTTTTAGAATAACATCAAAAATATGTTTTTTACAACCCGAAATTAATTTTTTTAAAATACTTTTCTTCCAACTCCACACTGCGGTATGCACAATCGCATTTATTCAGCATACCTAATCAGTGCTTTCGATCGTTGGGTGAAATGTCCTTCAATATGTCGGTACAAACCTTTGGGACAGCATTGTCGACAAACGCTTTTTCTAAAAAAAAATATAAACATCACGCTGTTTTTAGGCAGAAAATAGCTGATAAGTGTCGATTAAGTGGCGAACTAATAAGTTTTGATTATATACAAATAATTGACTCTTACATCCTTTACTTGGTGTTAGGCCGAACTCCTCCTCCAATTTTTGGTGTGCGTCTTGATGTTTTTTTCACAAAAATTCCTCCACGTACAATTTTACGCCACCCGCGAACGGCAGATGATTTGTTATGAAGAGCTTTTTCAATGAAAAAACTAGACAATGGCAAACCTCCGACCATTGCCTGCCGGGGGGCGACCGCTATTTGAAAAAAATGTCTGTCATGTGGTGTTTCATGTCTGAACATTTTTTTTTAATATAAAGTTTTTTTCTTTAATTTAAATTTCACCTATATATTATATATAGTTTTCATGGAAGCTTGGCAAATCACAGATTTCCGTCAGCCAACATGTTGCTACTCTTTTATACCCTCTCGATCTATTTTCAGCAGCTTGCACCATTTATAAACTCTGGTAAGCAGGTGCGTTTGGATCTATCACTCCCAAATTTTGGTCGCCTCATGTTCAAAAAGTTCTTGTAAGGTTTTAGGAGGAAATTTATAGAATATTTGTAGGAAGAGCCTCAAATCCGTGCGAGAAAATTGTTCACTTGGGAGAAAACTCCTTGTATTTACCAACTTGTAATTAAAAAAATCGCATTTGAGATCCACTTTAAAACCACCGAAAATAGTCTGAAGGTGTTTCTACAGTAGGGTTTTAAAAACCGATTACACACCACAATCGATAATTTCCTGGAAATAATCGATTCTGAGCATGCGATTCACTGATTTTTCACACTTTTTTGGTGCGCGTCAGTGGAAATTGTGAAATTATGAATTTGAAAAATTCCAATACATATAAATTTTAATATGAATGACCAAGAGCTGCAGGATCTTTTTAGCAGCACCGCGATAAAATTTAGTGCACTCAGAGGAATCGTTAGACGAATTAGTGGAGATATACACATCTGCGTGTAACAGGGCCCCTGAGAGCTCTTGCTCACTAAGACCACCTTCTAAAAAGTAAAAACCGCCTTGGTAAACAACTGAGAGCTCTCTGAAATAAGGCCTTCAAGTAGACGAATTTTTAATAGAGCAAGAAGGATTACGTCTCTCTCGGGATGGGAATCGTATAAAGTAGAAGTAGCAATCTACATGTTCGAAATTAGGAAAGCGGAGCGAGGCTTATGAAGTTTCAGACACATTCTCTCGACGAATTCCGCGCCCAGGGGGTGCCTGAGAGACGGTTGGGAGCGTTGGACGCTGAGCAGCGAGAAAGCACTCAAGTTGCTTATCAACGCCCATTTGCCAGCAAATTCAAGCTCGAGCAATACCACCTGGGGTAGCGTGCAAAACCAGCTCCGCACCCATAACTGCTTGTTGGATAAGCGCCGCGTGACTTGGTTGATTGACTGTTTGGAATTGAATAATTCGTTTCTAGTCGTCGACTATTAAATTTCAAGAACCGTAAAGATCAACTAACATTTGAAAACCTATAATCGATTATTTATCAAAATTTGCCATCCCTATTCCATACACAAAAAGTGTTTTTCTTGTAGAGGTCGCCCCTCGGCAGGCCATCGCAAACCTCCGAGTGTATTTCTGCCATGACAGAACTCCTCATAAAAAACCATTTGCCGTTCGGAGTCTGCTTAAAACTGTAGGTCCCTCCATTTGTGGAACAACATCAAAATCCATGCCACAAATAGGAGAAGGAGCTCAGCCAAACACCAAATGCCAATTATACAAGCATACATATGCCATATAACAGCGTTAAAAGGATGTATTTTCCGTTTAAAACGATATTAAAAACACTATTAGATCAAAAATTTAGCAACTCGCATATAAGAAACCCTCCAAAGTTAGAATTGATTTTTTTTTGCTTTTTTTTAATGTAGAAAATAAAAAAAAATCCCGTTAGCTAATTGGGTTATACCTAAATATTTTTTGAACTTGATATTAAGCCCCTCTATGAACCGAAAATGATTTTTATTTACAAAGATTAGCTTATTACAAAATGTCACCAGCAATATCTCACACTTGGGGTTAAAAAAAGCACCCTGCAGATGAATTTATTATATTCTATGTACATATGTAAACAATTATATGTATGTATATATTATATTTTTGTGTATAATATGTATGTACCTATTATTAAATATATCTATGTGTGTGTTTGTCAAATAATAGTGCGAGGCCGAGCTTTTTGATTTGAGTCTTCCAAAATTTATGCTTCGTCAGATGGGTGGATGGCTTTTTCCAATCTTTTTTCTATACATAGGTGGCACTAGAACAATTAAATCGCTTTAGAAAAACAAATGTACATCATGTATGTACATGTTCTTTGGACTAACAGCCGTAATCAAGAATCTTTAAGTGTACATGCAATAAAATAATTTGTCGGTAAATAAAAGCACGCAATTAATTTCATTCAAGTGTGATTTGAAGTGGCAGTTCACACCATCTTTGGGTGATATCTAACAAATTGTTGTTGTGGCATAGATACAGGGTGTTCCATACTCAAAGCTAAGTTGAAATAAGTGCAATCCAAACCTTTTATCAGAATAGAAATTTGAATTTTGTATTTGATAAGTTGCAGATTTCGCGCTCAGTCAGTCATTAAGGGGGGAAACCGTTCTAGGAGGTCAAAACTTTGGTGTTTTTCGAGGATTTTTGAACAAAGAAGGAATAATCAGAAATTGTTTAAGTTTAGAGGATATTTTATTTATATTTTTAAGGTACACTTTTAAATTTTTTTGAAGCTTTTTCCGCGGGAGATAGTGGCGTTAAAGCGTGCTGTCCATGGACGATCGCCATCCGAGTGTCTTGCTGGTGGGAATTCGTGAAGTTGCAATTTTTCTCTGAAATCAACAGCAATTTTATTTTTATTAGCAACATATTTCCTAAGAATATGAACCTAATTGTGGTAAAAAAAATATTGAAAATTGCATGCTTTTGAGGCGCTTGAACACAAAGATTTAAAATAGGACAGAGCAAAGCCAGGACGAACGAACAAACGGGTGTTTAAGGTGTCTGAACAGATATAAGTCGATAAATGGCATGCAGTGGCATTGGTCACACACTGCCACCCCTCTCCTCTCTCAGCCATCTAAGGGCTGGCGCTAACTTCAGAGCCGTGAAATTTCGCCAGCAACATGCAATTTGCTTGCTGTGAAATGTTGTCAAATGAGATGAAACGTCAAATTTATGAGCATCATCCCAGAGCAATTCACAAATTTTGGTAAGAAAAGTGTTTTTAAACAAATTAATACACTAATACATTGAAGCAAAAAAATCTAAAGAAGATTTTCTTACACTCTTTGCGTAGCCGTTTCGCTTAAAAATTCTATATCTGCGGAGTATTCGAGCTTAGGCACTTTACTCGCAAACGAACTGTAAGTTTTCGCTCAATTTTAAATGGCATGTGCATTTTAAATATTGCAATTTGTATGGACTTCGACAGCCATTTCACATGAAACACGAAATTTATACTATTAAAACTAGAAAATATGAAAATCAGAAACTATTAAAACCAGAAACTATGAAAACCAGAAAATATATGAACGACACCGAAGTGGGTGCCCTAACGTCTTGCAAGACTGCTTCGCTCATGCAACTCAAAAATCAACAACTAACTTCTAACGTTCCTCAGTGCATTCTTAATAGACTAAACGAACGAAACTTTGCTCGTTCATAAATGCTACAGAATGGCTGGCAGGAATCCATAGAGCGAGGAAAAGTTCCAGTGTTATCACAATGCATCTACCACAGGTTTAAGTGTCATTGCAACAGCCACCCTCTACCTACCTTACGTTCCTAAGTCATTTTTGCTCTCCTACTTACAGGGCACACAGCCTTACACCATCAGCGGCGAACTAAGTGAAAAATGCGCGGCATGAGTGGGTAGCTTAGGATATAATTCCCAGTGTCACTAATCAGTAGTTTACATATCGCAAATAGCTGTTTTAGCTCCGCCTTCTTACCCTTATGGAGGAATATTGCAACGCGAGAATCAGCAGTTTGCTTAAACTCGTAAGAAAATAGTTTATTATTAACCTGTGGATTCATGCAATCTCTTGGCAACACTAAGGTTCAGTTCAATAGACTATGTGAGGTCCTTGTCAATCAGATTGTAAAATAACTGAACCTAACTTTAAATTTCGATGGTCCCTCTGATTGAGGAACAACATCAACACGCACCCCACAAATAGGAGGAGCTCGACAAAACACCCCAAAAAGGGTGTAGGCGCCAATTGTTACTTTTTTTAATTTTTATTTTTTTTTTTTACCGTAAATTCCTAAAGGGTGGTTAAGTTTCAAGGGCCGGTGTTGATTTTGAATAAATACAATTTTTTTAGGAAATTATTGTCATTTCTCTTTATTATGATAATATTGGTATGATTCAATTACGTATGGAACAAAATATTGGTCAAATGGCCGCCGGCGGCACACCTCCATCCGATTGTCCAAATTTTCGATAACGCTGAGGCATAATGGACGTTCTATGACATTAACGTGCCGAATTATCTCATCCTTTAGCTCTTGAATTGTTGCTGGCTTATCGACGTACACCTTTTCTTTCAAATAACCCCAAAGAAAGAAGTCCAACGGTGTCGTCGACGTTTAGGTGTGGTTCACATTCAACATCGGTCCTTGAAGTTTAACCACCCTTTATATTAAAAACAAAAAATCTGCCAGTTATTTAAAACAAATAGAACCAAAAAACGTTCGTGCATAGAAAAATTTTAAAATTATATTTTGTGGTGGAAAACTTAAAATTCAAAGGATTGAGCCGTGGTTCTGTTTATGCTGTTTCATCCTTTTTTTAGTTTTATATTTTAATGACAAAAATACGCTCGAATCTTTACATTTGTAATAGTGGGGTGATGACCGCTAATAGAAAATACTCACTTGAACTTACTTTGAACAGTTGACCTAGGGAAAAGTAAAAATGATAATGCGACAAAAAATAATGTGGTTAAATTTTTTTAATTTCATTTTTATTATTTTACTTTATTTTTTATTTTTTTTAAGTATTTTTGAGCCATAAATTCAGTGAATACTACCATTCATAATAATAACCACAATTTATAAAAAACAGGGCTCATACAAGTGCAAAAATTATATACAAGGTGGCGCAAAATTAATCAACCAATGGATTAAATATTTTTTTTACTAAAAATAATAATAATTTTAAGCGATTGAAATCTTCTTTTGTACCTCCAGCGCTCCGTTGCTTGTCTGTTTGCATACCGCAGCTGTGTAATTCACAAGTGTCAAATATAATTGACGTACAACATTTGCTAGCATGATTAATTTTGCGCCATCAATGTATGTATGCACATGTACGTATTGGCACACCCTGTGACAAAGTACATAATACATATATTCAAGCATACTAAAATAAACAATCAAAGTTTGATAAGCACACTCAGTATTAAGATCACACTTTGTTATCTCTTGCGCCTCTACTGATCCTCTACTCTGCTCTTTGATAACGACTCACCCAACTAAACAGTGTAACATTTGTACGCACATACATAGTTTGTGGAAAAACTTGAAATTATTTGAGCAAACAAATTATGGTTAGATAAGGATATAATGGGTAGGTAGTGCTTTTTTGATACTACAGACCTCTGGAAAATATGGGTGTGTGCGAGCCTAATTTATTGCAGCAACATTATATTTTTATGAGGTGGCATCACTTTTTAATCGGAAAGTGCCCCAGTATTGATATCATTCGACCAACATAATATTGACAATATATTCCATATTTCACAGTACAATTGAGGTGGAGGGCAAAAAGTAAGCAAAGTTTATAATAAAAGCTATTTTAATATTAAATTATAGTTTTACAGCCCTTTGAATTCTAGTATAGCCAAGTACAAGTTTCAAGTACCTACAAAATACCGTTGATTTTTGGCATTTTTTTTTTTTTGTTGAGGATGCTGATGTCAAGTCATTTCACCTAAAAATAATATGGCTTACTGGCCATTATGACATTGAGGGTAACTGCAGGGCACCAAGTTGACCGATGAGTGCACAGGCAATGATACGAGTATTGGCATACCCTTGCAAACATGTAACCTACTTATCTTTGAGGAAATTGTAAGAGCAGTGAATGTAAGAAGGAGTAATGAAACCACCTGTAGTAGAGCCCGGCGATTGCGGCCGACTCTCAATGCTAAATGCACAAAATCTCTGCTAAGCCGATATAAGCACAGCCTTAGCACACTGATTTCAGTTATAACGGACAATCGCCTAATAGGCAAACACGCCTAGAGGATGGATGTGCAAACACATGGCTTCTGCAGAAGGTGTCTAGATGAGGAAGAGACGTTCTCGTACCTTTTGTGCCATTGTCCTCTCTATCCAGACGTAGATTTACCATTTTAGTTAGACAATTTAGACTTTAAAGAATTGGAAGGTCTCAGTATTGTGGAAATTAGAGATCTTCTAAGTTTTCGAAAAGTACACACTGGTTTCAAGAGAAATAAGGGCGTCATCACAATGGGCTATGAGCCTGAGTGTGTCCCATAGAGGACAACCGCTTCAACTTCAGCTTCAATTTTATATAATTTGATACTTTATATTGAGTCAACGGTATTTTAGACTTAAAATTAGGAACTTAGTAGGGACCCTCACAGGACATTGTCTCATAGAAAATCATGCACGGAGATTAGGCATTTACATGCATGATATCTGTCGTAGCTGCAGGAATGAGGAGGAGTTGAAAACAATTCAACACCTTTTTTGCTCATGCCCGGCTCTAGCCAGAAGCAGGAACCGATATTTAAGATCCTACTTCTTAATGAATATAGATAATATATATACTTTAGGTATCAACAACCTTTTACGCTTTATCAAAAGCTCAGGATGGTTCAATATGGAAGAGGAAATGTAGGCCAGCCCCTGCGGCTCACAACGGACCCATTTTGTGGTCTAAGTGGCATCGCTGCCTCTATGTGCGATGCGGCTGCCAAACTTAACCTAACCTAACGGTATTTTGTGGTCTTACGAAATTTGTACTTTGTTGTGCTAAAATTCAGACTACATACCCAGAAAAATTCGGGTTAAAAAGTTAGCAGTTTTGATGAAATTTTAAAAAAATTTGCGCAAAGTTTGAAGTTTTAGGAATCTTTGCAAATTTTTGTATTTCAACAAATATGCCTTTTCTAAAGCGTTATATTTAAGAGTGATAATAAAATTTTTGCTGGTATCAAAATGTAACTTTCAGTAACTTTCTTTAAATTTTGTCCCTATTTCGTATTCTAACTTCGTTGTTACCTGGTAAATTTCGTTACCTACCCAAGAGGAGGGAAGCAAAGCAAACAGCTGTTTAGTGCCCATGCGCTCCGCAGCTTCTTCCAGTTGCTCTGAAATGCAAATTTTAAAAAATATTTATTATTTATCTATTTAAAAAGTATAACCAAACATAATTAACTTTTTCCCACTTTGATGAGGCCCAAAACTTTTTACAAATCAGGATTGTACAATCGCCGTTTTTTTGCTACGTGGATGTTAAAACCTTTCGCTTACACACCTTCTCCGCCCTCACATTTTAGATACATATTTTTGTCCATTGCTTCACCAATAAACTCCCAGCTATGACGTTGCTACCCTTTACTCGATTATTTTGGCTCTGTATTGAGCTTCCGCTAGAGATTCGTCCTTACTAAGATGGTCAGTAGCAAAAGCAATGCGGTATTGTTGATTTTTTGTGCTTATGAATGGATTCTTGCGAGCTACACGACCAAGAAGGTCAGTCTCTCGAAGCACAGGATGACCAGCGTCGACAATGCTTGTCTGGGAGCAGCTTAACTTACCTGGCTTTACTTTTATATCCAGTTTAGAAACCGATTTTTTTATGTTGAATTCTCTTTTCTACAAAATAAGTCGCTGCGAGGAGGCTTTAAAATAAAATAAAACAAATAAATAAATAATTGGCGCGTACACTTCTGTTAGGTGTTTGGTATTTGTGGTGTGCGTCTTGATGTTGTTCCACAAATGGAGGGAGCTACAGATTTAAGCCGGCAGAAATACACTCAGTGATTTGCCATCGCCTGCCGAGGGGCGTTCGCTAATAGAAAAAACTGTTTCTATTATTTTGCTGTTTCATGCACGGAGATTTGAACCTCGGCACTCTCGAATAGTAGTTACGCATAAACCCATTCGGCTACGGAAAGGCTTTAAAAACTTTATTTTTTTGAATTTCAAGCTTTCTCATGGACACAGTTTTCCAAACTGTAGACTACATTCAGATTTAGATTTGTTGGAGGTTTGCACTTCGACGTCATGGTGTCTTGTGCTCCAACTCTAGGTTAGCGAATAGTGCATGCATTTACTAATATCCTGCAACATTTTTCTGCCGCCTTTTTTTTTTTTGCTTTTTTCTCACACACAGCGCTTTTCATGTGTTTAATAGAACAATTCTCCAATAATATTAAAAATCAAAATCACATTTTTCCCGTATCCAACAGATAATCGTCTCCCACCCCGTCAATCCACCTTACTATGTGCCTCTAGTGGAGGTAGTGCCCGCACCATGGACAAAACCCGAGGTGATGAAAAAGACACGCGCCATTATGGAAGAAATCGGCCAAAAGCCCGTAGTTCTAAGCCGTGAAATCGAAGGATTCGTACTTAACCGCATTCAATATGCCATACTGAACGAAACCTGGCGTTTGGTCCAAAGCGGCATTGTCGATGTTAAGGACGTGGATAGTGTAATGTCGGATGGTTTGGGTATGCGTTATGCCTTTTTGGGACCACTTGAAACGGCGCATTTGAATGCTGAAGGTATGACCAATTACTTCGAACGCTACACGAATACCATCTATGCAGTGAGTGAAACGATGGGTCCGACACCGAAGATGGAAGGCCCAACAGCTGTGGAGATTGCCAAGCAATTGGAGCAGATGGTGCCGTTAGATAAGTTGCAGGAGCGACGAAATTATCGCGATAATTGTTTAACACAGTTGAGCATTCTGAAGAAGAAATTAAATGAATAGAAGTGAGGAAAATCTGAAAAAATAATGGCATCGTTACGATTCCAGTAGTAAAAATTATGTAAATATTTCTTAATGAAAAGCTTGAGGACGATATTTTATGGTAACTTTGATTACATTTATTTGAATTGTAAACTCATTTAACAGTTTTATTTTAATTCAATTTAAATACAAACACATTTGTGTACATATATTTATGCATGTAAATTTAATGGCTTACAAAAAATGCTATTTATTATGATGTATGGTATTTATCGTATGTATATCATGAGCTTTCATACGTTAAAACAATTATTTTTATGCGCTTAAAATAAGGGAGCTTTTCTAATACGTTTTTTGTGCTCCACTCTCCAAGAATGTAAAGCATTTAATTATTTTTGTATAAATAAATTCTTACAAGCTAATGAAATCAAGAACAACATTTCTTTTTATTATTGTATTTTTAACTACATTAGGGTATAAATAAGTACGCTTAAGTAAATTCACCCCGACATCTGACGCATGGACGATTTTTGCTAAATAAGTACGCATTCAAATTTCACACCAAATCAATTACCTTAAGGGGGCTAAAACCACTTTATGATTTTGGGAAAAATGGTCATGTAGTAGTAAATTGCAGTTTTGAGTCTCACACAAAAAAATTAAGTTGATAATGTAGTGGAAAAATATGGTTAAAATTTTCAGTTCTTAATTTTGCCGCAGCGCCACGGAGCTGCTCGTAAAACATAGTACTAAGTTCAAGTTTCACGTGAAATGGCTGCAAAAAATCCATACAAATTGCATTGCCGTGAAATAGGCGTGAAGTTTCATGTGTATCACATGGCAATATATGTACCTAATACTTATATTGGTGTATGTATCTGACTCAGATCACGCAGTGAAAATACCGAGCAACATGCCAGCAACATGAGGCCAGCAACATTCTTTAAAGCCAATTTAAAATGCACGTCATCTAAAATTGCATGAGTTTGAATACTGCGAAGACATGGCATTTTAATTTATAATTTACATATTTACATTTAATTCTTCTTTATAATTTTTATTTTGTGTCAATATATTAGTATGGGGCAAAAGAAATCCATTATTTTCTCGCTAGATGACTGTAGTGTGCGATATCACGTAAAATATCGATCAAACAATTTAATATTTTGCTCGTTGTCAAGGTGACATTTCACACTAAAAAATTCTTTTGATGTTTTTTGGTTTTTTGTTTGTTCCATTCAGTTGTGAGTTACAGGGTGTTAACATTGGAAGCCAACAAGGAGTAAATTCGGTACATTTTACATTTTTTCTTTGATAAAGGCGAAAATGCTAGCCAGGCTAGGCCGCTGAAATTGTGAATGGTGTTTATGGTGCCGATACTGCAACAGCTTATTCCATACGATTTTGGTTTCGTTAATTCCGTTGAGGCATTTTTGATGTTAAAAAAAATGCCGATAATGACGAAAGTCTTGATAAAATCACAGAAAAAATCGAAGTTAGCCGGCATGTTAGTAGTGGTAGCGTCGCAAAAATAATGGATTTACTTTTTCCCCAAACAAATATATGTACATATCGTCCCCTTAGTATAACAATAGCCTATGTGCTCATAGGCTATTATTTTTTTATTGAATTTTTGGATTCTCCATCGTCGATTTTATATGTGGTCAAAATTTTGTCAAATTCTAGTTCCACAAAGTGGGTCAAAACGTCAGTCAAAAAATAATAAATATTTACAGACATAAGGAGATTTGAGTGAGAGCTACTTTCGTCAAAAAGTTTGAAATTCATTTTCTCAAAACGTCAAAAAATTTATAGGCTATTTTAATACTAAGGGGACGATATGTGTGTTAATTTCGTTAAAAACACTTTCCCCCCAAAATTTGTCAATTGCTTTTGGGGCGTTGCTCATAAATTTGTTCGTTTGCATTACTTCAAATTTCATTCTGACATTTCTTCTCATTTGACAATAGATGTTGCTAGCAAGATTGAACGGCAAGCCAAATGCATGTTGCTGGCGAAATTTCACGGCTATGAATTTAGTACTAGCCTGAAAACTTGAAAAGCATTCTTCACGAAGTGGCGAAATCACAAGCTTTTCAAAGACATTTTTACACAGACTTTTTCACCGATCACTTTAAAGATTACTTTTAACCCTTTACTGCATGAATTAATAAGGCGTATTATAAGAAAAAGAACGAACAAGTTTTGATTTTGCGCTTTTGTTTTTACGGAACCATATATAAAAACTAAATAGTTGTAAGGTGGAGAAAACAGTTGAAAAGCGGAAAAATTATTTTCTCCATGAGTTTTTTTTTTGTGAAAAAGTAAGTACGTTTTACTCTGTTTCCTGTTTCTCAATTCTACTTTTCCACCCAGTTGCGCAAAAGTGAGGTTATTTTGAAATGTCATAAAATTATAGAAATTGCTAAATATATATTTGATGGATGGTTTAAATTATTTTATATTTATTTGGAAATAAAATTGAAACAAAACTGCAATTCCATATATGTATGAGCTCACATACGATAAAGGGTTAAAAATTTAGAATTAAAGGGTCCCGGTGTTCTAGAAACTTTCAAAAAATCAATTCTTTTTTTTTTGGTATTTTGCAAGTATAGGCTGTCAAATTGTTCGAAGGATATTCTCTGTATTTTTGATTCTACAGCCGTTTTAGCTAGTAGAGTCAGATTCGTCACGCGGCGGCATCAATGCTTGCATTCCACTCTCAAAACTTTAAACTCTATTATCTCAAAACTACTTTTTTCTGTCTGGTGTTGTCGAAACAAAAAAAACAATTCAACCGAATTGTGTGAAATTTTAATATGTTGTTCACAACATCAATGGCTATCGCCTGTACTAGAATCATATTATTATTTCAATTATTTCGTATTTTTTTGATTAAAAAACAGAAAAAACCCTGATTTTTAGAGTGTCAAATTCAAAATTGCGCCATTGTCAATTTTTTTTCTAGCAACAGTCATACTGATTAATAATTTTTTTTTTTGTTTTTGTGTTTCAGATAAATAGAACAGCCAAAATGGACAACACCGGCCGAGTCCAATTTTTCGGAAGAGTCAACTTCAGCGCCGTTTTTAAAATTATTAAAATTAAAAAAAATTTGATTCTAAATTTTAAAACATTTATTTTTTTTATTTATTATTTAACTTCTTTTACATACAAAAATTAAAAAAAAATTTTTTTGTTTTAATTTAGAAAGTTTTTTTTTCATTTAGAAACTGTTTTTTTTTTTAATTTAGAATTTTTTTAATTTAGAATTTTTTTTTTTATTTAGAATTTTTTTTTTTTTTTTAATTAGGATTAAATTCGAATTTTTTTCCAATTTAATTCTAAATTTAATTCTAAATAAAAAAAATCTAAATCTTTTTTCTACGTATTTTAAATTTAAAATTAAATTTTGTTTCATTTTGGTATGTAAAAGTAGTTAAATAAAAAGCCTAAAAAATTTAAATATCGATTTTCATTTTTTTATTTTCGAGCTCTATTCCATCGGCACCCCTTAATGTTAGTGAATCCCAAAAGAAACCCGGCAAAAAATAAAATGGGTTGTGTGATGCTCCACTTACTTGCAGGAACTTGCTACAAAAACACACTCGCCAGATGCCGATTCACGGGTTTACGTATTTAGTTTGCTAAATTGATACTGAATTTGGTTTGAGGTTTAAGGTTTAAAGGGTTTCGTAACTAGGAGTGGGAAGGGGAATTATTTCATTTCCTTACAAAGAAATATAGCATTTTTTAATTTTATCATTTAATCGATAATTCAATTAGTACAAGGCAATTAAGAGTAATTGATTCGAAATTTATGTTTGAGTTCAAAATTCTCAGCTTAAAACTACATATCCATGTATAAGTGTTATAATTCGAAGATGAATATCGCTAAAAATTCTTGAGATAAGCTACTTTTCGAAAAAGATAGACAAATAAGTAACTTGCGGTTAACTCCCAAATTTAAATAGTTTATGAAGTAGTTAAGTGTAATTTTCAGAATACTGTTAGCCGACATAATGAACATTGAAAATTTTCACATATTTGTATGTATAATCATCACTTAAAGGCATTCAATTCGCCGTGTGGTCTTTTTAAGCAACTTTGCCTTTTTTTTTTTTTTTTTTTGCTTTTTGTTTTAGGAAAATTTCATAAACAACCGAAAATTATCGAGACCATTTAATTTAATCAACACTCATTTCACACGCAGAAAGAGCCCGTATTTTTTAAGCATACAATCACACATACTTATTTATAATAAATACATAGTTCGGGCATAACTGGTCAACACGCGTATAGCAGAATGTTATTGTCATATTTTTGGATTTATGTACGAATTTTGGAATTGCATTGCTGCCATTTACTTCTATCGTTGCTACTATATATTGCTGTTTCTGGTATACACACATACGTAATACACAATATATATGTATATATGGCATTATATATATTTTATTGTTATCGACAGCACACTGCATACATACATATTTATGTATGGGTCAACCATTTGACATATTTTTGACATGCATTGGGTGTTTGCGAAGATGGTAAAAAAATTAAAATGTAGAACATTTTCGGATAATTTCTCAATTTTCACAGTTAAGTGTTTTTAAGCGTTTTTTAATCTAAAATTTTTTTTTTTGTTCAATTAGAAGTTGTTGCTCCCGAGAGACCTGCGTTTATGAACTTCTTAGTCGAAAAAATTGTTAAAATGTGGAATTGTTCACGTTTTTTGCACCAAAACGCAGCCTAGCGGCCGTTTTTTGTGTGCCTAAATTGTAAATTCGGATTCTTTGTACCCGGGAATCTGCAAAAAATTCCTTTAATGGCAAGAATATTTGCCTTTAAATTAATTTTAGTCTTCTTAAATACTACACAGCGCCCAACAACTTTAAATTGAAAAGAAAATCGCTTATTAAAGGCACCACACTAGGAAAACTGAGAAATTACTTTTCTTATTAATAGCTCAGACTTTCAATTCCAGAGCTGACAGCCGCACAGTGTTAAAAACAAAGTTTACGTATACATTTTTATAAGAAATAATATTTTATTTTTCAGATAATAACGGATATAATTAAGCATCTAATGGCCTCATTTTAAAAATATTGTTTGAGAATTTGAAGTGAGTCCGACAAATACTTTTCCAGTTATTCAACAATTAACAAAGGGCGCTCCACAGAGCGTTCGAGAGCAAGAAGCAAAACTTTAAATGCGTTTTCTCAAAACTATGTTTTTTGAACTGGTGATCACTGTAACTTAAAAACCGCTTGGTAGATTTCAATAAAATGTATACTGCTTTTAAAAAATATAAAAAACTCAAGCCTGATTGAAGGATTTTTTTTTTTAACATTTCGATTTATTTTAAACAATTAATTATCGGTTGTTTTCTCGAAAATCTGAAAAATATTTCCTGAGGCTGCCATATTGTTAATTTTGAAAAAAAAAGGCTTCGATCAGGTACAAGATTATCTATTAATAAAACTACATAGTTTCTCTTGGCCGATAGATTTTAGATGAATCTCCAAGCACTTGTGATGATCACCGCAAGGGACTTCTGGAGAAAAGGGCTCCACACAAACAGCGATAACTTTTACAATTGTTATTTCTTTTTTTTTAATTTTGCTAAAGTCAAGCCGAAACATGATGTATTATTTTTGTAAAATAAAGCAATTGAATAGCAAAAAAATTATTGAAAATCATCAGTTTTTCGGGCCTCTGACTACCCCTAGCCCCTTAAAACATTTGTACCGTTAACTTTTGCACAGTAATCTCAGTATCGTATAAACCAGCTTTCTGTTATTCAAAGCCATATTTTTTATCTAACCAATAAAATGAGCTATTCTAAGCGAGCTTTAAAGCTTTTCCTATGTTTAAAGTGCCATTTAACTATATTCGATTACTTAACTGCTTGAAAAATATATCTATGTAGTATCGAGAATTGACAGGTGGCAACATTGCTAAGTGAATGAGAGTACAAGCGCCTATGGTGAAAAGAATTGAGAAGGTGTGTCCTTTATTCGACTCTCAGCGAATTTGACAGAATCAGCTGATAAGCTGACGTAACTGGGGTCACGAAACTGTTTTCTTATGAAAATAATAAAGATTGTGTTGGTGATATACGAAAAAAAAATCAAAACTGTCACTTCATTGCCGCCTGAATAACGACTGATTAGACGAGTGTGTGAATATGTGTGAAATGAGCGAGCATAACTCGGCTGCCGAGTCCTCCGTGAGGTGATAGCCGAAGTTCATCTTCTTTTTTACCATAATTATTGGCCAAACCTTGTAAGTCTGTCATCCTTGCAAGCGCCCATCACAAGAGAAGATTATTGGAAATAATTCAAAAGGTGTGGCCAAGGTCAGTCCATTAACTGGCCCTCAGCGGAAAGAATCCGCTGATTGGCTGACGTCACAGGGGTCATCATCGGTAGGCGATCAACGGATGCAGCCAAAACCCAAACCCAAAAATGGGTTTTATCAGGTGCCAATATAACCAAACTCTAGGAAATATACGGGCTTAGTGACACACAGTGGGCAGTATGAGTTTCGTTTTGTTCCGTTTGGGATAACAAATTCTCCAGCCGTATTTTGTCGATATATTCGAGAAATTTTTGAACTCATGCTAACTGATGGAATGGTAATAGTATGCACGGACGAGATTGTGATTCCCGCTAAAGATAACGATGTCGGTATTACAACGTGCCAGTGGATGTGGATTCCACATGAGGTGGGGGAAGTACAACATAAGCAAAAAAAAAACAAATTAACTTTTTGGGATATGTCGTTGAGGAAGATGGGATAATATCATCAGAAGGATATTGCAAATTGAAGACGACTTTCGCTTTTATCAAGATAACAACCCTAAGCAGAAGTCACAAATAATAAACAGTGATATAAAACCTATAGCAGATAATATCAACTCCGAAGTTCCTAGAAGTCCAAAAATGCCAGAATCAAGACTACCATTCAACGATTTAATGGCGTAAATTATCAACTTTGGCGGCGGCAAATGGAAATCTACATGACTGAAAACAAATTAAATTTATGTTTCGGGAAAAATCACCAGAACAGAAGCTAATGCAAAAGAGTGGGACGAGAAGGAGGCTGAAGCGCAGGCATTTATAATGAAAGGTTTGGAATTGGACCAATTAAAGTATACGACAAACTGTACAACGGCAGCACAGATGTGGTCTCGTCTTCAGGTAGTTCACTCAGAAAAGAGTGATCAGTCCGCAAAGATGTTACTAGAAAAGTTTGTTAATTGCAAAAGAGAAAAAAAAAATTGAAAAAGAGTGAACAATGCAATATTCAGAAGTTTCAATTGACCCAACGCAGAAGTCCTCAATAACAGAGGTTCAAGGATATGGATCTTGAACAAAAGGAGCCTATGATAATAGCAAAAATATTAAGCAGTTTACCACCGAAATTTGACCATGTACTCACAGGATGTTATGCAGTTCCACGAGCTGAACAAAATCTCAATCGCCTCACAGATCACCTGATAAGGAGGAGTCTCTCATCAATGCACGTTCAACCGATGAAAGCAAAGAAGCAAAAACTGTGTATGTACTTCAAGGCAAAACGACGACCAGGCAAGTGCAACTTTTATGGAAAACAAGGACATCTGGCAAAGGAATGCCATAAAAGGCAGCAGCAAGCAAAGAGGTTTTAACGAGAGTAATCATTTTATGTCAGTTCAGAAGCAGACTACAGCAAAAGCTTGTGCTAGTACGCTAGGCGGAGCAGCAAAATATTCTGAAACATAGAACAATTTACTAAAACATTGTATCTGTATCAAAAACGGTGTGAGTGACTGTATACCCAGCAGTAGTAGTCTCCGTGCAATTATTATTTTTAAAATATTCCCAATGACTTTTATGTAAAATATTTTTCGTTCTTTTTTTATAAAAATGTAGTTCATTCAATAATATTGTATATAACTATTAAATCAAAGTTTAAAACTTAAAAAAAAAAATTCAACTAATAAATAGTTTTTTAATTTAATATTTTTTAATAGTTTTTAAAAAATTTTGGATTATGCAGTTTTATAGCTAACTCAATTTCAGTACACTAAAATGCAAGTGTGAAGCGGCTTAGAAAGCATGCTGGTTAATATAAGTAAGTACATACATATGTACATATAGTACCCAAGATTAAGTGACCACATACATAAAAGACTCAAATTCCATACTCATCTATGCTATTCATTGCAATATTTACCTTGATTGCAATACGTATTAAGGTTACAGTGCACGCTGAGACGAAGACGAAGCTGAAGAGAAATTGGTTGCGCTTTTGTTATGTTAGTCGCAATGGATTCCTCATCAGATGATGACCTGCTGATTGAGCAAAGCTTATATTTTAAATTAAAACGTATAATAGTAAATAAAAAAGTACACCCTTTAAATTGGGGAAGAGAAGCATTTGGTGAATTTCATCATTTGTATGATGAGCTGCGCCACGATGAAAAGAAATTTGTGGAATATACCAGAATGACAATTAGCACATTTGATTATATTCTAATTAAAATTGAGCCACTTATTATTAAAGATTGGACTAATTTTAATAAAACGCCAATTATATGTGCTGAAAGGCTAATTGTGACGTTAAGGTAAAAAATAATTTAAAATATATTTAGTTTTATGCCTTTTATTGATTATTACTTCTCATTTAATTACTTGTTTATCGACTGTCTTAACTTAATTTGAAAAGCATAGACAAAACAAACAAACAAAAACAACGGTAACTATATTAGCAAGCGATTCGTCTTCAAATTTAGTACAGCAGCGTTTGAAGCTGATTGCTTGCGTTTCGTCTTCATCTTCGTCTTCGTCACAGCGCGCACTATGCGTACGAGCGAGCGAATTCATACGATTTGTTCTGCACTGTTTTTCGTCTTCAGCTTCGTCTTCATCTTCGGCTTCGTCACAGCGTGCACTGTGTTTGCAACCTAAGGCATACTTGAATAATATTCATTGAGAGAGTTGCGTTGCCAATGTCGTGAAGAGCGCAGGAAAACAAACTGCTATTGAGATACCCGTGAGAGAGTGGGTTATGAAAGGTGATCTTACCTAATTGGCGTCATTGTTGGAAGGCGGTATAGCTCTATTAAAAAAAATTAATAAGTAGCATCAGCAATATACGAGTACATAAAAAAATCCTGAGAGAGGCAAAATGTAACATATTTAAAGAAAATGGATTTTATCAAAATTAAAATCAAAAATGGAGTTCAAATTACGAGATGTTCATACGAGCAACCAAAAACGAACATGAAACGAAATATAAATTCAATACACATATACTATATTTATTTATATATATAACATAATATATGTATATGTATATTTCTAAACTGACGTCTAATTGCTAAATTATGGACGTCTAAGTAAAATGTCAAGTCATTATATCTCCATTGGTTTGATAGTTCCGTTTGTTGCGCTGTGTGAACAACTAGAAGTGAATTTTGCAATTTATACAATGACCTATTCAGCAAATAAGAAGCATTAACTTTCGATTGCCGAATGTAGTCACTGCTGTCGTGTCGAAGAAAATATATGATCTTCAGTAGTCCAAATACATCTACTGATGAACAACTTTCAAAAAAATCAAGGATTTGGTGTTCAAAGATCGTAGATCAAGCATTTGTTGCTTTATTCATATATTTCGCCTATCACAGATCAATTCAAATAATTATAAAAGAACATTGGGACTCAGACGGGTCTAATCTCGTTTAGTTACTTTGGTTTTCACCATTGCATTTATGTAGGATTACCCCTACAATTTATCAATACACCTAACATGGATATCGAAAACACCGGCGATTCAGACTCCGGTGGAGCCTCGAACGAGAAGTTTTTCGAAGCGATTAGTCCTTCCCAGCTCCAATCACCCTTTGCCGCACACATCGACCGGATTGAGAGATTGGAGTTGTCACCGTTTTGAAGCCAACAAATTCAATTGTGATTTGCCGCAATCAAGGCACAATTCCAGCTCAGGGGATCACAGCGAACGCAAATAAATATTATGCAGTGGTCGTCTGACTCGACCAAAATGCGTTCATCAATGTTGAAAATATTATTTCAAATTCACCCGTAACAAATATAATGCATTAAAAAAAGGTCTGGTCAACCACTTTGAAATTCCTCAAGAGTGTCGCTTCAAAATGCTGCTTTCTGGTACGGAGTTCCGGGAATGACGCCCTACTGAGCTTTTAGCAGAAATCAATCGGCTAGGAGGAAACCATCTGGACCCATCATTCGTCCGTTGCGATAGTTGAGAACATCGTTGCAAACCCACCCGTAACAGATAAGTATACTGCGTTAAAGGAGGCTACGGGAACGACGCCCTACGGAGCTTTTAGCAGAATTCAATCGACTAGGAGGAAACCATCTATACCCATCATTCGCCCGCTCGATGTGGCTGGATCGGCTTCCATTGCAGATTCAGTTACCACTCACCGCCACTAGCGAACAGGACAATGCTAAACTCGCACAAACAGCAAAGAGGCTTATGGCAATTCAGCGTGACTTCGAAAACCGTAATGCCAATCGCCCGCGAGGCTGTCAACAGCAATGGTATGCAGAAACAACTGGACGAGCTAGTTAAGCAGGTCGAGAAGCTGACACAGAAGCTTAACAGATCAACATTGGGCGAAGACAGTCAGAAATACCTCAACAATTCCATGAATGTATCTCGCAGCACCACCGGCAATACCCTAACACCCACGTGCTACTATCATCGTAAATTCAGCGCACGTGCCAACAAAAGGAAGCAACCTTGTGCTTTCCACGGAAACGCAAATCGCCCCCAGTAAACACGGGGGATACTGGTGACAAGACAATTCCTCGTCGACTATTTATATACGACCGTAGAAGAGGTACGATACCGTCGATATCGGTGCAGATATTTCGGTTACCCCACCCTCGCATCAAGACCAAACAACACCAACACAGTTCCGACTTCAAGCTGCAAACGGCAGCAAAATAGAAACGTATGGTGAAAAGGTCGTAGGGCTTAACATAGGCTTACAGTGTCCGATCTGTTGGATTTTTCGCATCGCTAAAGTGCAGAACTAATCCATGCATTCAGGCTAATAGTGGACCTCAAGCACGGTCACTTAATAGACCCCAACTCAGGCTCGCACAGCATGGGATCGGATGCTAATGCACCGGTTACAGCCATCACAGCACTCTCTCAAACTAACAAATTCACGGCTATCCTCAAGGCTTTTCCGGAATTTCTGGATAATCCTTTTAATCGTATAGCAGCCAAACCTTCCGTCAAACATTTTATTTCAACCACCGGGCCATCATGTGGTGCATCGCGTCCGACAACAGAGTCAGACAAAGCTATTGTTTCCATCAAGGCACAGCTCGCAGCCGCAACTCCTTTTTTACTTGCTGAAGTACTTGGAGTAAAAGTGAAAAAATGGAAAAAGCAAGCAAAGAACAATTACACGTTTTAGTAAAAGTTTGGAAAGACAGCCATGAATAAAGTAAAACTGAGCTCTTTAAAAGTAGTGCAATTGAATAAATTGCTACAAAATCAGAACATTTATGTTGTTGGGAATAAAGCGGTTAAATTAGACAAGCTGGCTGAAATATATCCAGATGATGAAGTAGATATGGGCGAAGTTGAAAACGGTGGTGAAAATACAGGCGCTCGTCGTGAAATGGACGAATTACGCGGTGCGATATTGCAACTGACAAAGACAGTGAGCGATTTGGTAACCTCACGTGAAAGGCCAGATGCAAGTGCAAGTGCAGCACAAGAGACTGTAAGTATTTCGTCAACGCCATCAAATGAAAGTAATGTCGAGAATGCAACACGAGGAACAGGAGTATATGTCCACAATTAAACAAGTCATTTGCGGGAAATTTATGCTTTAACGCCAGAATATGATCCATTGAAGAACAACGTAAGCAGTGAAGTTTTTGTCGAAAAAGTAATACAATTGCGTAGGGCATACGAATTGTCCCAGAAAGAGACATTGCTAGCACAGTATTGTTTACCATATATTATATGTATTTAAGCTTTAGTATTAGTAACCTATTTGAGTTGTACTTTACTTGATGAAGGAATGAATAACTATTACAAAAAATCATATCTGTATCAAATAAAGTGTGATGAGTGACGTTAAGTGTGGAGTTTCACTACCCCCGCATAACATCGGTGGGTGTCGTGTTTGCTAAACAATTCTCCTTCACCATGCTATCAGTCATTGCGATAGCTAAAATGAACGTCTTGAAGTACGAATTCTCCTCTTATCAGCATATTCACCAGATATGGACTCAAACGACTTTCACAGCGAGAAAGTCATCAATGTTGTACTTGTAAATGCGTATTTTGAGGAGCTCGACACATCGCACTATCAAAATGGTATTACTGCATTAGAACAACGTTATGAAATCACAGATGAAGCAGATTAAGTATACTGGAAAATAATTTGAAAAAAATCACCAAAATATATTTTTCTTTATCAGGCCACGTTGCTATCGGAAATTCGGAGGTATAAAAAGATTGTTAAATTAGTCAAAAAAAAAAGTACCAATTTAGCTTGATCAGAGGGTGACAAGAAAGGTGCGTTTCATAATCATAAGACACCTTTGGTATATAATTTTTGAACTACCATAAGCTCGCTTTTACTTTCCAGAGCAGCTTTTATTTGGAGTCATTTTAACAGTTATACTCGTAGATCTAAGACTTTCATCAATTGTTTCCGGTGCGAAAGCTCACTCTATTTTGTACAACCGTTATCTTTTTCCTAGAAGCTGCACTTTTGCTAGTAATGATAAGACACTAGTTGTTGAGTCCAATTTGTATTCGTTTAAAATACTTTAATGTTTTTCAACTCCTGTTATTCGTTATAATTTTCTGTGTAAACAAGTAGGTTTTGTTTGAAATAAATGTATATATATAAAGGGGAAAGTTTTGGAAAATAAAGGTTGTAGAAAAATTGTAATTTTGAAGCTAAAGATAGAAATTATTATTTACATTTTTGCCATAAACATCATCAGTTCAATTACCACAGGAATATTTGGATTTTTGTCACAACATCATCATTTCAATAACTACAAGATTTTGGGATAACTTCACGACATTGTTGGTCCTTCGAGCCGGATAATTTATTGATCCTTTGAATTTAATACTTCTCGCAATTAGGGACACGAAAAAAATATCGATTCTTAGACGAAGTGAGGTGCAAGACTTGCTTCAAAACTATCAAATCATCAGGAAACATCTCAAACATGCATAAGCATATAAAGAGCCACCCCGATGCGATGTATGTATATTGTTGCCTCATGGTACATATATGTGGGATTGGAGAAACCCTGAAATAGGCGGCAACCCCAATATAAAGCCCACAAGCGAAAGCGACAACTACAGCGACAACGACAATGAGAATGACAACACTGAATATAGACAAGCGCGACGTGTTGTGAAAGAAGACGGTAGTAGCAGACAGACGCGCAGCCGTGTAGATACAAATTTTGGGCCGCTAGCATATTTTCTTTTTTTCAAGTAATCAATCAAATTCAAATTCAAATCAAATTCTTTTATTTGTACAACTATTTGTTAATAATAAAACAGATAAAAGGACCCACATATATGCACAAAACAAATTATGTTATGTTTTATATTTTTTTAGTGCAACAGAAACTGGAAAACAACAAACCACTTTATCAAGCGATCTTGATCTGCTGAGTCCATCAAGATATGAAACTGACAACCGCAACCATCAACAAGTTTATCAAAAAAATCTGCTTTGGAAAAATTTGTAAAAGCTCATACACCACTTGATGCCGAAAATGACATCTATGCGGAAAATATATGTGAGTCACCTAAAAAACAAAAGGCAACTGTCCATTACACAATCAATGGAACGCTAATTTTCGTATTCGGATGGCGGAAAAGATCATTCAAAACTCTGCAAGTTGTTGCTTTAAGCGTTGATACGCTAAAAGCTCAATTGGATGATTTTTATACTATAATGCATTCTAAAATTCAAAGCACATTTGAAAATGTAGCTCACGTGGCACTAACATGTGATGTTTGGACCGAAATGATGACTGTTACCAGTTATTTAGAAGTTACTGCTCATTTTTTGCATAATGATAGTCTTATGTCTCGTTGCATAGCCACCGTTGCTCTAGATGAAAGGCATACTGGTGAATACATAGCTGCAAAATTGAATGAAATTTGTACAAGCATGCACATCAATACAGAAAAAATATCTGCGATAGTGACAGACAACGGCGCGAACATAACAGCAGCTACAACAATTTTTCTTGGGAAAAACCATCACTTGCCTTGCTTTGCCCATACACTAAATCTCATCGCTGAATCTGCAATGTCAGTTAATGACTTCAATTTATTAATAAGCAAAGTGCGTGACATTGTAAAATACTTCAAGAGCGGTGTAATTGCCAGCGATGCGTTACGAGAAAATCAAGCTCGCTCTCAATCTCTTAAACTGGTTTTGGATGTAAAGACACGGTGGAATTCCGTTTATTATATGCTCCAGAGATTTATTGAGCTAACGCCTATAGTATATCAAGTCGTAATGTTGAATGTTAAAGCATCGCCCACACTCTCAGCTTTAGAAATTCAAAATATAATGATGCTTTCCATTTCAATTCAACCGGGCTATTCGGGTCATGTTCTTCGATTTCGATGTAACTTAAATATGTTGCTCTCTGGTCAAAATAATGAGACACGTATTTTTTTGTTCGCCCGAAATTTTGTTTTTTCAAGAGTTATCGGCAATTTTGTTTTTCGCCTCAAACTCGATTTTTTTTAATTATATAAGAAAAAATTTTTTTTAAATGCCCATAACTTAGTCAAAAATGAACCGATTTTAATAATTCTGGGTTCAAAATGATCGTAATTACTTGCACAAGCGACTTCATGTAGAAACAATTGCAAAAAAGTAGTTGAAAATTTTTTATTTAGCAAAAAAGAAAAAAAATTTAAATTTTTTCAAAATTCAATATTTCAAAAAGTGTATTTTTTTTTTTTTTATAACTTTTTCCAAATCAAAAAAACATCTCAAACTTTAATTGAGCTGCATGCCTAGTAGCTAAAATGAGTTGTTTTTGAGTAATGAATTTTTGAGTAAACACCCTGTTTCGCACTTTTTGTTTTTTGCAAAATAAAAAATTTTCAACTACCTTTTTGCAACTATTTCTACATGAAGTCGCTTGTGCAAGTAATTACGATCATTTTGAACCCAAAATTATTAAAATCGGTTAATTTTTGACTAAGTTATGGGCATTTAAAAAAAATTTTTTCTTATATAATTAAAAAAAATCGAGTTTGAGGCGAAAAACAAAATTGCCGATAACTCTTGAAAAAAATTTTTTTCGGGCGAACAAAAAAATACGTGTCTCATTATTTTGACCAGAGAGCAACATATTTGAGTTACATCGAAATCGAAGAACATGTCCCGAATAGCCCTTTTGAATTGAAATGGAAAGAATCTATATAAGAAAATTTTTTTTAATTGCTCATAACTTAGTCAAAAATAAGCCGATTTGAATGATTCTGGGTTCAAAATAATCGTAATTACTTACACGAGCGACTTCATTTAGAAATAGTTGCAAAAAAGTAGTTGAAAATTTTTTATTTTGCAAAAAACAAAAAGTGCGAAACAGGGTGTTTACTCAAAAATGCATTACTCAAAAACAACTCATTTTAGCTACTAGGCATGCAGCTCAATTAAAGTTTGAGATGTTTTTTTGATTTGGAAAAAGTTATAAAAAAAAAAAAAATACACTTTTTGAAATATTGAATTTTGAAAAAATTTAAATTTTTTTTCTTTTTTGCTAAATAAAAAATTTTCAACTACTTTTTTGCAATTGTTTCTACATGAAGTCGCTTGTGCAAGTAATTACGATCATTTTGAACCCAGAATTATTAAAATCGGTTCATTTTTGACTAAGTTATGGGCATTTAAAAAAAATTTTTTCTTATATAATTAAAAAAAATCGAGTTTGAGGCGAAAAACAAAATTGCCGATAACTCTTGAAAAAAATTTTTTTCGGGCGAACAAAAAAATACGTGTCTCATTATTTTGACCAGAGAGCAACATATTTAAGTTACATCGAAATCGAAGAACATGACCCGAATAGCCCGGTTGAATTGAAATGGAAAGCATCTAATATTAAAACATTGATGAGTATTTTGAAACCACTAGAATATGTTACGAAAGAGCTGTCGGGTCAACGATATGTGACTATAAGCAAAATTATACCGATTGTGAATTGCCTGAAGGCGCAGATTAATGATGTATATGTGCCTGTAGGTGAGGACTACGAAGATATCGCACCCTAAATACAAAAGGGTCACAACTCAAAATACTAAGATTTTCAGGAGAGACGAAAAACGTTTTATGTAAAAATTAGTGTAATATTTAAAGAAAATATTGTTCCATCATGAAAATATACAATATTGAAGAGGCTTCTACTATATTTTTTTCAACTTTATATTATGTTTGCGAAAATAAAACAAAATTTTGATTTATGACTCTTTAACTGAAATGTTTTCGATTAACGAGTGATATTATCTTAAGTTGTGCCTGTTTAACTGATAGAATGTTTTAATTTTATAAGTTTCCTTACCTAATTGAACTCACTTTTTACAACTAAAGAGGCACAATGCAAAATAATATACCACGAAATTTATCACTTTTTACAGTTATAGAGGCAGAACTCAAAATAAAACTCTTTATGTGTAATAAAAGTAATCAGCTGTTCTTGAGCCCATTAACGCAACTAAAAATAATTCTCTTTAGTTGATCGTGCGAAAGCAACACACTTGACATAAAAATAGACATAACTGTATTTTTCCAGTTAAAGAAGATAGTTATGTGAACGAAATATTTGCAGCAGTTAGAAATGTGTACTCTGAATTAATTTATGCAAAAAACTCAGTTTTGGAAAATTTTGAGTTGTGACCCTTTTGTATTTAGGGTGCGATATGACAGTACTACATGCGGTAAAAAAAGAAATGATTAAACAAATAGAACGCCGATTCGGATGCATTGAAGAAAACTACTTAATTTCAATTTCTTGTTTACTGGATCCGAGATTCAAAAATATCCCTTTTAAAGACAAGTTAGCAAGTTCAAGTGTTCACTCGAGTGAAAATGAAAATGATTCTTCCATAGAATCAGCATACGATTTTTGGAGTCACTATAAGAAGTTGGCGCACACAGAGAAGCTGCATAAAAAATCATGTTCTGCAATGAACGTTACAAATAATGACGAATTAAGTCGGTACCTTTTTGCCCAGGTTTCGCCGCTTTCTATCGACCCTTTAAAACAATGGGATGACATGAAAGTGGTATATCCAAAACTATACAACATGGCAAAGTAGTATTTGGGAATTCCTGCGACATCTGTGCCCTCTGAACATTTGTTCTTTAAAGCTGGGAGTACTGTGACAAAAACTCGCAACCGACTTTCACCGAAAAGGCTTGACAAGCTGCTGTTCCTAGGGGATTGTACGGAGGAGTGGGATATTTAAAAATAATGTTAAAAAATAGATTTGGCGCAAATAAATAAATACTCGATACCTTGCAATATCGATACTTAAGTTCCGATATTTTAATGAGTACGATGCTTTTCTTTTGATACTACTCATGAGTACATGATCGATACTTTACATTCGATATCGTGTCCCTACTCGCAATATATACAAAACCTTTCAGAGGTTATCGACTTGGAGTCCCCCCGCATCCAGCAGACTTCCTTATTGGATTGGACACAGGACATTTCCCGCAATATTTTTAAACCCGCAACATATTTAGAATTTTTCCCGCATCACTAGTGGAAAATAAGATTCTGAAGAGATAGAAGGTGCTGATTGTTTTTTTGGATGACTTTAATTATAATTTTATTCAATTTAACCTAAAATGCCGAGAGGTTCAATATTATCACAAGAGCAGCGTGGAAACATTTTTACCTACAAGGTTTCAGACTTGTCAATCAAATTAATTGCAAAAAAAAAAAAACAGGCAGGCGCTTCCCAAAGTGCAATCACCAAATCCGAAATTTGTGGTAATATCTTCCCTAGAGGAAACCAAACCCATATCGGACTTCTCATGTTTTGCAGTTCAGCGATCACTACATTTAATCAGCAAAGAAATAATATCAATTTCCGAGTTGAGAGATGGCAGCCTATTACTGCTAGTGCAAAATAAACTTATCGCCAACAAATTTCTATCTGCCACACAACTACTCGGACTTTGCAAAATCAAATGCACATTGCATAATTCCCTTAATTTAATTAAAGGCACTATTTACGCCCCCTACCTCAATAAAATACCCGATGATGAAATCATGGAGGAGCTAAGTTCACAAGGTGCTGTATCCGTATTTAAATTCCCTAAAATCGTTGATGGAAAATCACAACCAAGTGGGGTACTCCTACTTTCTTTTGACCTTTATAAGCTCCCTGACAAAATTGACATTTCTTGGCATTCAGTAAAAGTACGTGAGTATATACCTAATCCAATGCGTTGTCGCAATTGCCAATTACTCGGACACACCATGAAGCGATGCAAAAACGCATTAACTTGTGCTAACTGCAATCTGCCTCCTCACCCCACACAAGAATGTACCCGTATCTTTTGCCCTAATTGCGCCGATAATCACCCTGCTACGTCCAAGGAATGCAAAAAATATATACAACAAAAAGAAATATTAAAAATCAAAACCACAAAAAAATGTTCTATGCGCGAAGCTAGACAATTACACAAAGCACAAACCCAAACCATCTCTTCCCCGCATACATACGCCTCCACACTTATTACTTCACACTCGTCAACTATCAACCCAACAACTCAGCTCAACAAGCCACCAACAAAGACTTTAACCTTGAAAGAACAAAATTCCAACACAAATTCTGCATCCTCATCTGCTAATATTATATTATAAATTTGTCTCTCCCTCTCTCTCACTGCAAATACACTCTCAAACTCAATTTCAATTAGCGAACACTCAAACACTCCCACTACTCAAATGGCTTTTACAAACTTTACCTCTATCAACTTTCAAACAACTAATTTCAACAACAAAAACGATTACGATATGTACGAAGAACCATCGACTAAGGACCATCACAAACGCAAATTGGTACATAAAAAATGACGATATTCACCGCGACCTCGGCATAGACACTGTCACTGAAGCAGTAAAAAGAAGCAGCAGTAAGCACATCTTGCGACTATAAGAGCACATAAACCATGAGATGAGACTGATACCGGAAATGGAACTTAATCCAAGAAGACTAAAGCGCAAAACACCCACAGATCTTGCCCGTACTGTGATATAAAATAAAATATAATAATATAAAATTATAGAAAACTATGTATTAGTAAAATTGTAACTAAATACCACCAAAGACAATAATGTTCTCTTTCAAAGGGAAGGGACATTTTAATTCCAAACCCTAACACCAATTACTTATTGTTAATATAAAGTTATGTTAAGCAACCCCTTTTTTCTTACTCTGTTAACGAACATGCAGATCTTACAGTGGAACTTAAAAGGCTACATCAATAACTTTCTCGGTCTCCAATTGTTGATAAACAATTTCAACCCAGATATTATATGTCTTCAAGAAACGCATTTTTCCCATACTCAAAACAACACAGTACTCCCAAAAGGGTACACCGGATACTTTGCAAATCTACCTACAATAAATTCCTCTAAACAGGGAATTGCTATATTGATAAAAAATCATATACCTCATAAAAACACTCATGTTACTTCATCGATCGTATCGATAGGAATTGAAATAGCAATTGATTTTAGTTTCACAATCATAAATACTTACATTCCACCACACCAAAATTTTTCCACCAACGAATTAACCACAATTACCCGCAACGCCACACCCCCAATAATACTCACTGGCGATTTTAATGCTTGGAGCCCTTTATGGGGTTCAAAGAAATCCAATAGAGAGACCTTTCGTTTGTTTATTAAAAAACTGATCTATTCCCCTGCGAATACGACACACATGATCCACATTGAAACCAACCGGCATCCTCAATATTTGCATACTCTTAGAGCTCGTCGATATTATGTTTTGCACTGTTTTCCTCTGGCAAATAACAGACTTCCGCATACCCTTAGTAAAGAGACTGCGCGTCTTGGTGTACACTGAGTTAAAATATGGAAAAATTGAACGCAAACTTTGAGTATGTAGCCTCTAAATGTCTTTTTTTCTGCTTCCTTAGCTTAGAGAAAAACTAAATGTCAAAGGATACTCGGTATTTCTAAGCTCAGCCAAAAAATCTACATTACACGATTTGTATCCTCCGAGTCTATCACTTACAAGCACCAACTATTTCAGTGACGACTAGTCTGCTCATGCTATAAGTTTGATCTTTAGTGCAAGGGAAGGCCTCCTTAATCTAAATGCAAGGCCTCTTAAAAAAGTATTATAACTTCTGCCGCTTATCGCGATTATTAAGCGCTGTACGAATTCTTATCTAGCTGGCTAAAATACAGAGCGCTTATAATTTATAATTTATATTTACAAAGGGAAGTCCAAAATAAAAAAGACTGGTATCATAAAAATCGCGCCATCAATCTTTTTAATGAGTTATTGCGTTGGAAATTACATCCCTTGCTGACTTCCAGTGAAAGTTTGGTGACATTCGTTTCAGTGGAACTGAAGTTATTGCGTCTAAAGTATCAGTATATTTGTGTCATCGGTACAAAAATGAGTTTTGAACAAAGAGCTAATATCAAATTTAAAACATTTACTAATTGCATATGAAAAAAAAAACTGTCATACACTGGAAAAATTAAGAAGTTAGGTTATGTTAGGTAGTAGTCGGTCTGTACGACCAACTCACTTAGACCTTACAGGTCCGTTGTGATACCCCAGTGCGACACTGGAACCTAATTAACTTTTCTTCGTTGAACCATTTGAAGGTCTTATGAAGTGAAGATTGGTACCATCATCTCTACAACTTTTCTACAATAGTCATAGGAGAGAACTCCTAGACTCAAGGGATGCCTGCCAAATAGCCAATGACCGGTTATACAAGCCACGGCCTTCGATATATTCTCCCTCTAAGCAGTTCCTTTCTCTTTTTCTTATTTATTTGTGGCCATAGTAGCCTATCTGTTATATTAAAAAGTTTCGTAGTTGTTATTGTAGGAAATAGTTTCAGATAGGTTAGTAAAAGGGGAAGCCCTATAAATTGTCTGCAGAAAATTATCTAGAAAGCAATGTGTGATATCATTCGCGTTGAATATGAGTAAGCGTAAAAAGTAGTAGTAGTAGTGGTGGTGATAGCGATAATAATACCCGCTCCTTTTATATTATATTTATCTGCACTCTCGTTGATGGTATCAATTGGATGATAGTGAATTTCTTGGTTTAGATCACGTTTGGCTAGCATGCTTTTCGATTGTGACAGCAGTTTCGCGAGTAGCACGATATGTGAATGTTGCGTGAATGTTGGGTAAAATACCTTTTTTATAAGTGGTTTTCATTTTTTTTGCATACCAATAAGCCGAACAGAATTGAGGATAAATGATTCGTTTCATCTCTCACATCAGGAGTATAGAGCCTAGTGTCTCTGGTCTTCAAAAGTATGGGACTGCCGAAAAGATAATTTTAAACCTTTTATCAAGGGGAAAAATCGAAGACCCAAATACATTTCCTAGTTGGTTTGAACGTCTTAATACTACGATATTACCCGGTTTACATGAAATAAAGGGAATCTTAAGTGCGACAAATGGTATAAAGATCACTTACAAACTAAGAATATTATAAAAGCATTTGTGAGAGGATGACTGCAATGCAAGAAAACTTGGCATTAGCAAAAGCAAAATGCCAAATGAAATACTAAAATCGGCAGCGTTATTTTTACATTGAAGATCTGACCATTCACAGTGCACGAAATGCCAGAAATATGGGCACACAAAAAATTTTGTACAAGGGATCCAGTTTGCGTGAAATGCGCTGGTAGACATCTTCCAATGGAATGCAAAAGCCAAATAAAGGAAGTTAAATGCGTTTTATGTGGAGGTAAGCATACCGCCAACTACAAAGGATGCGAAATTTATAAAGCACTTAAAATGCAAAGATTTCCACCTACAAATAAAAATAATACACCAATAACAACAGCCGGAACAAACATAATTCCCGGAGTAAGCTATGCTGATGTTGCATCTTCTTCAAGGGAACATAACACTATGATTTTACAAAAATAAAAAGGACGAATACACACGAAATAATAGCTTGCATCAAAAAAGGAATAAAACATAAAAAAGCACCCGGATATGACATGATAACAGGAAAAGCATTAGCGGAGCTACCAACCAAGGCATATATAACTTGCGAAACGTTTTTAATGCAATGTTTCGCTTACAATACTTTCCGAAGCTCTGGAAAGTGGCAGAGACTATTGCATTGCCAAAACCGGGTAAAGATCCAACTACCGTGTCATCATATAGCCCAATAAGCTTATTACCGACAATATCTAAAATTGCTGAAAAATTACTGCATGATCGAATAAGCCAACTTCTAGACCATAAACGTGTAATACCGGATCATCAATTTGGATTTAGAAAAAACATTCGACTATTCAACAGATCCATAGAATTACAAACAAAATTCAATCAGACCTTGAAAACAATCGATACTGTGCCGTAGTATTTTTGGACGTAGCTAAAGCGTTTGACAAAGTGTGACACAAAGGCTTACTCTACAAAATAAAAGGAATACTACCTTTTGACTACTATCTCATCATAAAAAGCTGTTTAACCGACCGAAGCTTCTATATTAAATATGACAATCAATGTTCAGATATTCATAAAATAACTGCTGGAGTTCCGCAAGGAAGCGTTCTTGGCCCTCTACAATACAATACTATTAGCATCAGACAAAGACTTAATTATCGCTACTGAAACACTGCAGCGATACACAAACGCAGTTAGGGAATGGTTTAATAACTGGTGCCTAAAAATAAATGAAGACAAAACTGTACAGGTTATATTTACTAACAAAACAAATTTTACCGCAGTTCCAATTAAAATAAATGATAAAGCAATTACAATAGAATCAACTACAAAATATCTGGGAATTCACTTAGACTCCAAACTAAATTGGAATCACCACATAAAGCAAAAGGTCAAACAAATAAAAGAAAAACTTCGACAACTTCATTGGTTAGTCTCCTCTAAATCCAGACTCACTATACAGAACAAGCTGTTAGTGTACAAAACTATGATTAAACCAATCTGGCTATATGGACTACAGGTGTGGGGAAGGGCTAAAAAAACTCATATAGAGAAAATCCAACGACAGCAATCTAAGATTCTTCAAATTTTGACCATGTCTGACAGGTACGCGAAAAATGATGACATCCACACGACTTTTAATATAGCAAGAGTAGACGAAGAAATCAAAAAGATAACAACAAGGCACTTGGAAAAAATACAAACACACAGTAATGCAGAAATCAGCACACTTCTTGAAAGGGAAATAAACGCAAAAAGGCGTTTAAAGAGGACCCGACCAAGCGACCTAGTATGATAAAGGCTAAAAACCATAAATATGTAAAAAAAAAATAATTAAAAATAGTTAAAATAGTTGTAAAATGTAATCATGTAAAGTGAAACTTGTATTGTACAATATTATTGTATATTATTTAATTGTATATTATTTCGTTTATTTTAATTTTATCGCTTTTTGACACTGGCCACTAAGCGATGTATATAAATCCTGACCAAATTGTTAAACAACATACTTAATGTCAATGGAAAAAAAAATTATAGAAGGTTAGGTAAGTAAGCAGCTTTCTCGCTCCCTGTTGACAAATCGGCCCCCTTATTTGAAAACGTGTTGCTTCTTTACAAAAAAAAAGTACATGTTTCACAAAACAAATTTTGAATTGTAGTAAAAACTATACTTTTGGTGCAAATTATTTGGTCGGCAACACTGTTTCCATTTTAGACACGTTGCTTTATTCATATTCGTTAAAAACCGTTTATTTAATTGGAAACATTCAAGTAAGTGAATTCGTAAATCGTAAATAAATTGTTTTTAAAAGCTTTTATTTGCAGGTGTTCATATACGCGCAAGTGCAGTATTTCAAAATAACAATTATAGAATTCAAGCATCGTATACCTGTAAATATACGTAAGTTATAACATTGTATTTGCAAGTTATCTATTTCTAATACTTTTACAAATTCAGCATTCCTGCACCTGCACCCCCGTGTCTAATATTCGCACGCGTTTTGTATTCTCAAATACTCGTAAGTTATAATATTGTATTTGTAAATTATCTATTTCTAATACTTTTTGGAGTTGCCTGATCTCCCATCGGGCGCGTCCCAGGTGGTGGATAGGGAAGCCCTGGCATCACACGAGTGGCCTTCCCTAACGGGGTGGGTTCAATACTCGTGTGATGACTCAAAGTTGGCATAGAATCAGGGTGCCATCCGCGAACCAAACTGGCTAGGGAGGAGTCCCAAACAAAAACCATCACTGGTAATGGAAAATACACAGGATATTACTCCAGGTGGAATCCACACAAGTGCCGACGGGCATGGATTCTGGAGGCCCCAACCATTACCCAAGACTCTCAGCTCTACGAGCGAGAGCGCATCCTGGAGGAGACGGGGGTTGCTATCGCATTTTCCTCTCCTTCCGAGTCTGAGAAACGTTTCCCTGTTTCGGAGGGCCTGAGTTGTGAGGTCTATATAAAAACACTAATAAAACATGAAATAAAATAAAAAACTCGATGCGCATTATAAGTATTTTTTCTTAATAAATCGATTGAAAACACATTTAATTAAAAATATGAATTGCAACAATTTTAACTTTTGGTTGAAATATTTAAATAAGGTTATGCCAACAGCAAGTTGCGCCTTGTGTCATAAAACATGGACTCAAAAAGCAGTCAAGATGTCCCACGTTCCAACGAACGTAATGAAAAGAAAAATGTGGTCGAAATCGTGCGGAGTCGATTTAAGCCCATACTCGAAAATTTGCTCTTTGCATTTTTCACCTATGGACTATATATGTGGTTCAGATGCAAAAAGGGTTAGGTTAACAGGAGATGCGTTACCGATAGCAGTGGAAACCCTATCTGAATGGGATGAAACTCAAGTAACTCTTTCCAAATTTGTCGATGCCTCGACCCAAACCGAGTAAATATTAATTAAATAATAAAAACCTCTTGTAGCCAATATTTTGCTTTAGGTCTTATGAAGATTGTCGTGTGGCAGATCTTCAAATCAAAATTGAAGAATTGCGAAAGCGAATCAAATTAAAACGAACTTATCATTAATTTTTACGGAGGGACAAATCCGAAAAATTGTAGATCCGCAAAAGAACGTCCACTGGTCATGGCAAGACATTTCCTCCGCGATTGCTCTTCACGCAGCTGGGCCAAGGGCCTTTGTCCACTTGTGTAAAAATGGTTTTCCGTACCCTTGCGAATCCACGATTCGAAAATGGTTGCAAAAGATGAAGATTGATGATGGAGTACTGAATTCCTCCTTGAATTTCATGCGAGCCGCGAGTAGCATACCCGTCGCAGATAGACTCTGAAAATGTGCTTCGACGAAATGAAAGTGCAATCCGTTTATGAATACGACCAGTCAAGTGACTCTATTCGCAAACCGTGCAACTAAGTGCAATTAGCCATTGTACGTGGTCTTAAGTCTTCATGGAAGCAGCCGGTTTTCTGTGCGTACGACTGCAAAATGACAAAGGCAATTTTAGAGAAACTCATCATGAAAATTCAAGAGTCCGGGTTTACAGTGGTCGGTATTGTGTCAGATATGGGAGCAGGAAATCAGTCCTTGTGGAAGGAGTTGAAAGTGTCGAGTGGTATGCGAACTTGTTTTGAAAATTTGCCGTTTCGTTTTGTAACCATATATTTTTTCTTAGAGTAAACGTGGTTTTCAAATCCAGCAGTGGATGGGGAAATATTTGTGTTTGCGGACGTTCCGCACTTACTTAAACTGCTTCGAAATCACTTCCTCGACACTGGATATATGTATAAAGGCAAACTGCTGACTTCAAGAACCTCTTGCTCTTGTGTTGTTAGATAAACATCGAAAATATTCAAAATAAATATTATATTTCGAGCATTCTCGATTTATTAATCTAATTTGTTTTTGAAATTTTGGAAATTGAATAAAATTAAATAAAAAATAAAAAATAAAAAAAAAAAAAAACAAAAAACAGTGCGGTCACGTGTGTGTCAATCTGAAATAACTCTCGTTCAAGTGTAATTTTTTACGTGCCAAGTTCTACATTCATTGCAAGTGTTCTGGTATAAAGTAAGAACTACAATGGCCCCTGGGCCACCTAACTTGGGGGATAACAGGTTTGCTTTGCTTTCCTCCAGCCCCAAACCGAAAAGGAAAAAAACCACATACAAAGCTCTCGACTTCCCCGAACTTCCTCACTCGAAACAAGATAACCCCAAATTTATCACTATTTCTGCTGCTGATGCCGCTAAGCCACTGTCTAAGTACTCATGTTTTGCTGTACACAAAGCAATTGAGATAATAAGCAAAGAAATAATTTCTATCACCGAATTGCGCGACGGAAATATACTTCTGCTAGTGAAAACTCCCTCGATTGCAAACAAATTTTTAGCTGTCAAGCGATTGAATGGAATATGTGATGTGAAGGTTAACTTTCAAGAAAATCTAAACTTCTCTAAAGGTACAATTTATGCACCATGTTTGAACGATGTGCCGGACGAAGAAATCATAGAAAACATGAAAGACCAAGGTGTGGTAGCAGTGTTTAAATTTAAAAAAATCATAAATAAAGCACATGTACCAACTGGCGTTGTTCTTTTGACGTTTGATCTCTATAAACATCCAGAAAAAGTTCAAGTTTCATGGCGCACTGCACGTGTAAAACCTCATTTTCCAAATCCCATGAGGTGCAAATCATGCCAACTTTTAGGTCATACCACCAAAAGATGCAACAACAATCCTGCTTGTGTTACTTGCAATTTCCCTCCTCACGGCGAAGAGAACTGCTTGCGTACTTTATGTGCCAATTGTGCCGGAGAACATCCATCGTCATCAAACACTTGCCCAAAATACCTTCAAGCAAAACAGGTTTTAAAAGTAAAGACTGAGAATAAATGCTCCATGCGGGAAGCTATAAGAATATACAAGTCTCAAATACCCTCTCTCTCTAATACCTCTTTCGCTCAAGTTTTAAAAAGCAATGAGCAGCAGAAGCAGACCAATTCTACCGACGCAATTACGTTTTGCGATGCTCCTACAAATGCGAAACTTCCGAGTAACTCTCGGCAGGTCTCTCATTCCAACACAACTTCCGACCTTAAAAACAATATTTTAAATCTTACTCCACATTTTAACAATAACTCAGATTATCAAACTCCCTCTCTGATCAATCCCACCTCGAACGATATTCATAGCAACAACACTACGTTAATCTCTAACTCACAACCTCAAACCTTTGATTCTCTTCAGTCCACCTTCAACAACGTTCATAATAACACGGCTAGCAACTCTTGCTCATCAATAACTAACACTTTACCACAATTCATCAGCGAACTCCAATCACAATCTCACCATACTCAAAACTTAACTCTCAGCAATTCACAAACTAACTCAATATCAATACAACAACCTACTCAACTCGATTGTAAGCACACTATGACGGTTGAAGAGGAGGAAGAATTTTAATTTCTTCACACTTTTTCACTCTTGTTTCTTTATGTTTAAAGTTTTACAGTGGAATCTAAACGGCTTCTACAACAACTATACAGAATTAGAAATACTCATCAAAGAACAATCACCAAATATTATTGCACTGCAAGAAACTCACCTTGCTCTAAATAGAGAGGCTCATGTCCCCAAGCAATACATTGGTTATTTTCGAAACTTAACTCAGAATACCACGAATAAACAAGGTATCGCAGTTTTAATAAAAAAAGATATTCCTCATAAATGTTTAGAAATTCAATCAAATATTTCTGTATTAGCCGTGGAAGTCTCCATAGGTCTCAAACTAACCATAATTTGTGCTTATATTCCTCCACAACAAAATTTTACATTAGTGGAACTAAAACATATTTTAAACTCGGTCTCCACACCCATTCTCTTAGTTGGAGATTTTAACTCTTGGTCTCCACTATGGGGCTCCTCTTCAACTAATCAAAGAGGCACTATTTTAGAAAATTTAATACTTACCGAAAGTTTGAATGTCTTAAACGACGGATCTCCTACACACTTTTCCACGCATAACTCCTGGACGCACGTTGACCTTTCCATATGCTCTTCAAGTATTGCCCCAAAGCTAAATAGCCATACTCTTGATAGCCTATCAGGCAGTGACCATTATCCAATTGTCACTGAATTAGCCACACCCACAACAAATAAATGTTATCCAAAGCCAAAGTTTTTAACGCAAAAGGCAGATTGGTCAAAATTTATGCATATTGCAGCTATTTCTTCTACAGGACTACCTGACTCAAATAATATTAACAAAGAGGCTGCTAATATTGCTAAGATAATACGCTCTGCGGCACATTGGTCTATACCTCAAACAAGTTACAGGGTACACAAAAAAGTAGTGCCGTACTGGTCAAATGAACTAGCTAATTTAAGAAATATAAAGCAGCGCAATTGGACAGAATATAAAAGAACTAGGACAGAAGCGAACCTGATTCTATACAAAAAATCAAATTCAGTTTTTCGTAAAAAATCAAAGGAAGCAAAGCGAAACTGCTTTGAAGCTCTAACTGAGGATATAACTCCCAGTTCTAGTCCTAAAAAGATTTGGTCCGACATAAAACGGATTACAGGTTCATTCTCTCCAACTTATATTAATTTTATGAATAGTCCTAGCGGTCCAATTTTTGACTCTAAGCTGACATTTCGCCTTCAGTTGGTCTAAATTGTCCAACAATTCAAATTTTCATAAAAACTTTACCACAATGAAAAACGACACTCTTAACCGGGTTTATAACAAGCCAAACTCGCAGGCAAGCCTGATAGAATCAGAAATAACCTATTTAGAATTTGAGGCTACACTCTCTTCCCTAACAGGGAAAACTCCAGGGTCAGACCGCATTTCTTACGTAATGTTAAAAAACTTACCTAGTGAGGTGAATCAGAGATTAATCAACCTCTTTAACCAAATATTTTTCACTGGAGTTTTCCCTCAAAACTGGAAGAACGCAGTAGTCGTTCCCATTCCAAAATCCAACAATCCATCAGCAGAGGCCTCAGAATTTAGACCTATTTCGCTTATATGCTGCATGAGCAAGTTATTAGAAAAAATCATTTCAAAACGCATAATGTGGTACATTTCGAAAAATCATTTTATAAGTCCACATCAAGTTGCATACAAAGAAAGTCAAGGAACCTTGGATGCACTTTTATTTTTTGAAAACTTTGCCTCATGTGGTTTATCTAACCGCAATCATATCTCCTGTCTAAGCTTGGATTTTGAGAAAGCTTTCGATCGAGTCGGCGTGCATATTGTTTTGCGCCAACTAGAGAAATGGAGCTTTGGCAACAGGATATATTATTTTGTCAAGGCATTTCTTTCGAATAGGAAATTTAAAACGAAAATAAATAACGTTTTTTCTAATTTGCACGTTCTGCAGAATGGGATACCGCAAGGTTCTCCACTTTCGGTAACTTTGTTTACAATTGCGTTTGATGAAATTAGCCATATCATTTCCAAATACAAAAACATTTCGCACATTATTTATGCCGACGATGTATTATTATTTTCTAGAATAAGCAACTTAAACTTAGTCAATAAGAAATTTACAGATATTCTGACCGACATCTCAAGATGGTCCATATGCTCAGGAGCGAACCTCTCGCTTAATAAATGTAAATCTTTTCATATATGTAGAAAGCATAAATGCAATAACTTAAATGTAGTTTATAATAATATAAATATTGTAAATGCTCACAGCATACGATTTCTTGGAATTATCTTTGATAAGCGTCTTACTTTTAAGGAACACTGTTTAGATTTAAAAAAGAACTTAGCTGCCAGGTTGAATATTATAAAGTATCTGTCATCTAAACATAGTCTTATACATACCACAAATTTGATAAATATTACTAGGGCTCTCATCTTGTCGAAAATCGATTATGATTTGCCAATATACGGACACTGCGCCAAAAGTAATCTAAAGTTAATTTTCCCAACATACCACGCGGCCGTACGCAGAAGCATTCGAGCTTTTCCAACATCTCCGATACAGTACATATTGGTGGAAGCAGGGCTACCCAATATTCCGGAAAGAACAGAATACACCACAATGAGTCTCATCCCAAAACTTCTCTATTGCAACAATAACATTCTACATGAGGCCACCTCATCACTATTTGCTGCAAGGAAAGTGCAAAATCGCAAGTCAACTATACTAAGAGCACTGGAATATGCTAACACTCTGGGAATAACCTCACGCCCACAATTAAGGCCCCCAATTAGCTCACCGCATTGGCATTTGAGAAAGTCTTCAGTCCTTTTTGGTTTAGCAGCATTTCCTAAATCCAACACCAGTTCATTAGAATACCAGCGTAGGTTTGGAGAATACGTCGCACCATTTAGACCTGAATGGAAAATGATTTACACTGATGGTTCAAAAACTCTAGACCACACCGCGTTTGCAGTAGTGAATGCTGATGGTGAAACAATAACGAAGGGTCAACTACCTTACTACTGTTCTGTGTACACAGCAGAAGCTATAGCAATATACAAAGCCATAATAGTTGCATCAAAAACTAATGAAAAAACAATCATTTGTTCGGATAGCAAGTCTACAATATCAGGCACCATGAACATAAGAAACAAATCACCCCTTATTTCAAGCATACGGAGCATATTAATTGAACATCAATATAAAGTCAAAATTATGTGGATTCCTGGCCACGTTGGTATTAAAGGGAACGAGCTTGCCGACCAAAAAGCTAAGGCTGCAGCAATGGAACCGTTGCACACATTTGACTGTATGCTTAAGAAGGACATCTGCGGACTAATTAATAAATATTTGGAAGCAAAAAGAACTGAGGCATGGAGAACAGTGCAACACCATTATGCAAGCTTAAATACAACTGGCGCTAAACCCAATTATCAAGCCATATGCCGTACCAAGGACATCACTGCCTTCATCCGACTCCGTATTGGACACACAATCGGTACACACTCCCACATTTTAATTGGTGAGAGGCCACCTCCCTGCTCCTACTGCACCCTGTCAACATTAACAGTTAAACACCTGTTGGATGACTGCACGCATTTTATGAATCTCAGGAACACAAGTTTCAACAACCATCTTCCATCGGAAATACTAAAGACTCCTTCTCAGGAAAACATTAAGAAAATGACAGATTACTTAATTAGAGCGGATCTGAGAAAATTGATTTAAACCATAAGTCTCTTTACTTAAACATCTATGTAAATACCTATTCTTCCGTATATCCTATGAATTTACCTTTCACATAACTTTATTTCTTTAATTTATGTATTGATAGAGCCTAATAATCGTTTCCAGAAAATTAACTCTCTAATAGCTTAACTTTTGTAGTAAAAAATAATCTTATTAGAGTAGTGAGCCGTAAGCCCTGGCAGCTAGTGCTCCTTTTTTATTGTAAAATAATAATTTATTGTTATTTTCCATATATTAAATAAATAAATATTATATTTGCTTTAAAAGAAAACAACAATTGTTTTATTGTTTTGCTTTAATGTACAATAGTTTAAATACCCAATATACATAGTTTTTCTCCAATTACAGGACTAATTAGCTACTTTACGTACTTTTTTACTACCTTTAGGCAAGAAGGGGAAAACATTTTCCCACTTTCTCCATCCTTCGTAAATGCAGCTCTAAAATAAGGGAGTGTCAAAGCGCCCTTGTCACTACTTACCTAATCTTCTATAATTGAATCATGCACAGAAACCATACAGCAATGCTGGAAGTAGAGCGGAGAGGTGTTGGGTATAGTACACACAGATGTGTGTAGCCCTATGAGAAATACATCAATTGGTGGCGCAAGATATGTTTTGACTTTCATCGATGATAAGTCGCGCTATGTATTTGTTTATTTTTTACGAACAAAAGATGAAGTCTTAGAACATTTTAAACAGTTCAGGCTTATGGCGGAGCGCCAGACTGGTAAAAAGCTAAAGATTCTACGCAGCGATAATGGCACAGAATTTGTGAATAATGCTTTTGACAAATATTTAAAAGAGAATGGTATAGTAAGACAGCTTACCGTGCCTTACACACCTCAGCAGAATGGTGTTGCGGAGCGATTTAATCGAACGCTTATCGATATGGCAAGTTGTATGTTACTGAGTTCGGGCGTATGTGAGTCATTATGGGCAGAGGCAGTCAGTACTGCAGCTTATTTACGAAACCGTTCACCAACTAAGGCGTTAAATTCGCAAACGCCATTTGAAGCATGGAATGGTTATAAGCCGACGGTATCGCATTTACGTATTTTTGGTTCTGTTGCAATAGCATTAGATAAGCGACACAAATTAAAAGCAAAGGGAAGAGAGTACATATTTGTTGGTTACTCTGATACATCAAAGGCCTACCGTTTGTACGAACACGAAACTAGGCGATTGATTGTCAGCAGAGATCTGTTCTTTGTTGAATGTATGACGTCAAGTCAATGTAATAATTATGGTTTAGCTGATGGTGTACAAGAAAGTGCTACTTGAAGTGGTCGTACATAACAGTGGTGAAAAAAATAAATATAATATGCAGATACGAGTGTCACTACAGATGACGAATTTCTAAGTGCTGATGAACAGCAGATGAAGCGTGGACCAGGAAGGCCAATGCTGGTTCGGACAGCGTCGTCCCAAGAAGAAATTTAACGTATTGAATGTTATGGACACGAGTGAAATAGAAGTACCAGGAACATATGAAGCAGCAATGGCTGGTAAGCAAGCGGCTATATAGAAAAAGGCGATGGACAGGGAGCACCAGGCTCTCACTTCAAATCAGACTTGGTCATTGGTAGATGTGCCTAAGGGGCAATCGGTAATCAGCTGCAAATGGGTGTATAGCATCAAAAGAGACAAACACGGTAACATTGATCGTTATAAGGCGCGTTTGGTAGCGAAAGGCTGTTCGCAGAAGTTTGGCGTAAATTATGAAGACACTTTTTCTCCAGTGTGTCGTTTCGAAACGGTACGATTACTATTAGCGTTAGCGGTAGAGCTGAAAATGTATATACATCAGATGGATGTGTGCACAGCGTATCTCAACAGTGAGCTTAACGATGTCGTTTATATGAAGCAGCCAAAAGGGTATTGCAGCGGTAGTAATCAGCAAAAGGTTTTGCGGTTAAATAAAGCGATTTACGGTCTAAAGCAAAGCGGTAGAGAACGGAATTCCAAGCTGGATGCGACGTTGCGTGATTTGGGTTTCATTCAGTGCGAGAGCGAGCGATGTCTTTATAAGAAAGATGTAGAAGGTAATCTTTGCCTAATACTTGTATATGTAGATGATCTCCTTTTAGCGTGCCAGTCAAAAGAAGTTATAATGAAAGTCAAAAGTAATATATGCGACAAGTTTGAGTGCGTTGACAAAGGATCAGTACAGATGTTTTTGGGCATGCAGATTGAGCGAGATTGAGAACTGGGTGATATATCGGTTGGACAATCACAGTACATCAAAGATTTGTTGCGACATCATCGTATCGATTCATGCAGACCGGCATCGACACCACTGGACGCAGGTTTCCAGGTCGCGTGTGACAGCGAAAACTGTAAGAGGGTTGACGGAACATCTTATCAGTCTATAATTGGGGCGCTGATGTGGCTAGCGTTATCTACGACACCAGACATCTTTCACTCAGTATCGAAATTGGCGCAGCGTAATAAAGATCCGCATAGTGAACATATAGCAGGTATTGTCCATGTGCTACGACCGATATTAAGTTACATTATCGTGCATGCAAGCAAGCATTGAAAGGGTATGCTGACGCGGATTGGGGTGGCGACAGAGTTGACCGCAGGTCTTATACCGGCTACGTGTTCCTTCTGGCTGATGGTCCGATATCCTGGAAGTCGGAAAAACAGGACTGCGTCGCCTTAAGTAGTACCGAGGCGGAATATTTATCTATGTCATCTGCAGCAAAGGAGGTGTTACACCTGCGACGTATTATCATCGAAATTGGTTGTGGCGATGCACACACACCAACTGTGTTGTTTGGAGACAACCTCAGTGCTCAACATCTTGCAAAGAATCCTGTGCACCATGCAAGGACGAAACACATTGATATTAGATATCACTTCATGAGAAATATTGTTGAGAGAGGCGACATTAAATTAGAATATGTATCAACTAATAAAATGATAGCAGATACTATATTAACGAAGAATTTGTCAAAAAAGGAACACAATGAATTTTTGAAATTGTTAAGCCTTAAGTAATGTACAAATGATTTTGTAAGAACATCTGCATTGAGGAGGGCTGTTGAAATGATACTTTATAAAAGCAACCCTAGCAATGCATATGTTCATGTTCGAATTGTCGAACATAAGTATTAATCAGATAGCACATGAATTTAAACTTGTTTCGGATGTAACCACCACTTGCGTTCTGTCAATAAAAGCAAGAAATGAGCGCAGAGCAAAATGGCACAAAATCTTTCTTGTCAAATGGGCGGCACAAATTTATATGTGTCAGCAAGACGAATCTATGAAATCACCTTGGGTAGTCAGACAGATAATATATACCGGCGGAAGCTTCAGGAGTCTATTTGGGTTAGTGAATTTAGCCTCCACAGTAAATAAAAAATATATTGCAGGGTTCAACTACCAGAAATACTCGAACTCATATAATTAAGGCATACGCCAGTATGATTCGGAGCGAACACGTATGTATACCACTCTCGAATAGTATGAAGCATATAAAAAAAGTTAAAGCTCCACAAATTCCAGAAAAAACCGAACACAAACGAAGAGAGTGTTAACGTACATACATATATCGAAGTAAACAAAAACAGCTGCCGATTTTATTGCTTATGCTGCGTATTTACTTTCTGCTTTCTTGCATTGCAGCTGAAATCCATAAAGCAAATTTAAGGAAGATGAAAATTTTGCTTAAGAGCACAAGTCGTACCAATTTTAATGGTATCAAAATCCGTTTTGTTCATATTGTCACCAGTTTAAGTTCCAAAACATCATTGAACTATTATTTATGTTATATTTGTTATATTAATCTATGAAATAAAAACCACATGCAATTAAATACCTGTCATCAACTTAAAAAACTTTTCCGTATGAACGTTGGGGTACCTACATATTTATCACCGTAACTCTAGCCCCAATTGTGTAAACAAGTAGCCTAAGTGTAAATAGTCTTTGGTTAGCACAGAATGGCTTTATTGAAAATTTACTTTAGTGAAAAAGTAAAATGGAAGCGTGCAAGTCCGAACGGCTTTTGCTACTGCTGCAATAAATACTCGTATGGCCCAAAAAGTGAGAAAAATGGAAGTTGTTATAAATTTTTATTTTCTGTGGCCTTACAAATTCTTTGTACAAAGATTTTATCTTAGAGGAACCCTGGTGAAATTTTATGGCAAATAATTTTCTAGATAATTTTAACCCACTAGCGATATTTAAAATGCCGTTTTATTCTAAAAAAGGGGCCAAAACCGATCCTTCATGAGAAAACTAATTGGGTTAAAACTTTGTACAAAATTATTTTTCATAAAAGTTTACTTATGCACCTTAACAACATATTTCTCTCCGATTTTCTGGTTTTCTTAAAATCTTCTAAGAATATTTTACTGAGTTTTTTTCTTTGGGTGTGTTTGGTCAGAATTATGAATAAGTCGATAATCGTCAGAGTTGTGTACGATACATTATAGCCTAGAAAGACGGCGGCGTTAATTGGAATTACCGGCGCAGTTAATTCTGATTAAAATTGTAGTATGACAGACGCTTGTTGCGCGGATTAATGAAAACCTAATTTGCTTATTGGATAGTTTTGTCAGTAAAAAATGGATCGCAGGGGACAAATATCTAATACCCATATCTGCCCTGATACTAGGAAATAATTACATATTTATTGAAATAAAATTTAAAATTTTTTCAATTTCTCAAACTGCTCCGAAATATCAAAACAATTAATGTAATTTCGAACGTGCTAGAGTAGCTGTGGAAAGCAACATTCACTACTTAGTGCATATTTAAGTTAATAAGTTTGAATTAAACCTTTTATACATTTTGCTGCGCGTTTCATTTAAGGGGGGAAGCTGGTCTAGAATTTTGAAAAAATCGAAAAATTTTTTTTTGTCTTAAAAGGTGCTTTAGGGTCTTAGAAATAATATACCAAATGAGGGATGCCAGCAAAAATGTCTAAATGCCCAAATTTTTCATTCGACGGCAGTGCCTCGCAGGTATGCCCCGAACGCTACTTACAACTTTAAACGCGTTTTTCTCGAAATCACTTTTTTTAAACTGGCCGAAGACATAACTCGAACAAATCTTTACCAATTCTTACGAAATTTTGACAATACATTCGAAATACCTTTCTCCGGAGACGTACGTAGGATTTTTTATTTATATTACATAGTTTTTTTTAATCAACAATTTTATGTCGTTCTTTATAGTGAAAATTGTAACTTTTTGTTCAAACGTGCACCATTTCGCGAAAAAACAAAATATCGAAAAAATCCTACGTACGTCTCTTTCTGTTGTTATATAGAAACTAAAAAAATTTTATTTTTTGATCCAGGACAAAAATTAAGGAGTTTACGTCTTCGGCAATGGACCCACTAGAAAAAAAGGCGCCTTAGGAGAACTGCTGGACAGCGGCCATTTTGAAATTAATTCAGACGAAAAATTTTGTATTTGTACCATGAAAGCTATATTATTAAACCTATTTCACAGATTTTCGATTGATTCCTTTGTTGAGTCAAAATAAATTCATAAAATATGCCCATTTTTTGCGCTCTAGACCAGCTTCCCCCCTTAAGAGCTCAATACTGACAGAGGTCAGTCACCGACTATCACTCAAAGCGTTCGGACGTCTTTTGTTTTCTCAGTGACTATTCCGTGACATATATGTAGGAAATGACGAACACGACGAACAGACATAATAGGAGACAGAGCGCACAGTGTATGAGCGGACTAATACGGACAACAATGTAACGCAACAGAAGACCGAGATAACCATACCGCGAACATACCCAACGAAGACGTTGACGATACGTACGACAGGACAGATAGAACATTGTGAACTAAACCGCCATCAAGCGAGGAACGCACAGGAACAAATTGTCTAAGTTGAAGTAATAAAGAAATTGTCTAAATTAAAGTAAGAACAAATTGTTTAACTCGGAATCCTACATACATTTGTTAACTTTCCGCTAATCGCTTCATTTACTTTGTGCTTATTCCCGCCTTTGGTTTTTTGTGTTTTTCATTTTGACATTAGATACACGTGTTAAAACGTTTGTATAAAAGAAAAAAAAAAAAATCAGAATCAAGCTCAATAATGGCGCCGGGACCTCCAGATATATCACCGAATCGCTTTTCAGCATTAGCAGACTTCCTGGAAAATCCGACAAGGAAGAAAAAGAAACCAAACCCAAATCAAGACATTTTTGCCACATAACCCCAAATTTATATTGATAACCTCTGCCGACAATACTAAGCCTCTTTCTCAGCTGAGCCCTTTTGCCATTAAAAAAATCGATCGAAGCTATTTCGACGAAGATAAACTCAATCTCACAACTCCGCGACGGTAACTTACTCGTCTTAACCCGCAACGCTCGAATCGCAGATAAGTTCCTAAAAGCTAAATCGTTTTCTAACCTATGTCCCATTAACGTTAAGTTACATGAGACATTGAATTCAGTGAAAGCTGTTATCTACTCGCCTTGTCTAAAGCACGTTGCGGAAGACGAAATAATCGGAGAAATGAAAGATCAACACGTTAAGGGTGTCTACAAATTTACCCGCCAAATCGAGGGTAAAACTTTGTATACCGGTCAAATTGTTCTAACTTTTGATCTTTTCCAGCTTCCTGACGCCGTTTGTGCTGATATTCGAAATGGACAAGTGCACCGAAGATAAGCAGTTCATATTGAAGTTTATTGAAAATTATCAATGTTTACCAGCATTATGGAATATAAAAGTAGAAGCATATTGTAATCGCGAGGAAAAGGCGAAACAATATGAAATTCTATTGGAAATTTACAAAGAGCGGTAACCTAGCGCAACAGTAGAAGATGTTAAAAAAAAATTAATGTTTTGCGTACAAATTTTCGGCGTGAAAAACAACGTCTTGCTGAAATAAGCAGAAGTGGCGCAGGTTACGAGGAATCACTTGAGACAAGTCTTTTTTATTATAATGAAATGGAGTTCTTAAACGACATTGAAACCCCATGCTCATCAAAGAGTAGCACTGGTAGTAAAGTAAACAGCCTTTTTAAATGTATACATATGTACATATATGTATATATATATAGGTACATATATGTTAACATGGCAAATGTTAACTTTTCAAAACGCCGATCAGTAACTTGAGTACAGCGGATATACAACGCTTACATAGCGCTTCCCACAATAATCCAGACGCACTGTCAGCAAAAAAGCCAATGGCAACAACACCCCAATCGAATTAGGCCGGAAGTTATGCACGCGCAACCAAAGCCAGCGATTCCTGGAAATTGCTCACGCCACCACAGGTAGCTCGGCGCATTTTAAGTTTAGGTTTTAGATTAAGAAATTTTGTAATTCAGTTTTAGACAGAACTCTATAAAGAGCGGTCATATCGCAATCTTTTTAAAAAAAAGATTTTTTACGCGAAAATCTTTAACTGGCGCCCAACGTGGGACCAATTCGTTAACTAACGCGAGTGTAAGCCAATAAAGGAGCCGTCTCCAGCAATAGTGTCCGTACTAAAAATAGAAGAGCCGTCTCCACTAATAAATGTTTCGTTCGCGAGTAGTAGCTGAATTGGCCCCTGAACCAGGTGGACACAAAGGGCTTTTTTCAAGCTGTGTCACCAAAAGCTAGAAACGTGTGCCGGAAAAAGGATTCCCTGGCAAACAGGGATTACCAACAATCAGACGCATCATAGCAACCAAGAGTAACGGAAAAGAGGCCCCTTGTAGCGAAAGCTACAAATTTAAGTTTGAAAATGCATACATTTGTAAAATCGTAAAAATATTAAATATAAAGATATTACGAAAATATTAAATACAAAATTGCGGAAAAAAATAATAATAATATTAACATTTATTTTTATGTACATGGCCACATACTTAAAGTATAAATGCCTATATTCCTTGAAATCGCAAAAGTAATGCGAAAATGTTAAAAAACAAATATATTGTGAAAGGGAAAATAATTAATTCCTGCTAAACTCTATAAATAAAGGCTTGTACAGCCAATAATAAATTAAAAACAAAAAACTGTATAATATTGCTTAACTCTGCGATTCCTACGGGACCATCCAGAGTAGGAAAGCCCTCCTTCCTAAAGGAGTAAAACAAATACAACAATTATAAAATTCATAAAGAACGGCTCGTACAGCCAATAACTCAATAAAATGCAAATTGATAATATAGCTTAACTCTGCGATTCCCAACGTCAGGGACCCTCCAGGGTACGAAAGCCCTCCTTCCTAGAAGAAGTAACCAAATACCAAGCCGTATGTTATGCTTGTATAGCCAATAACTACAATAATTACACGCAAAAGCTGCGATTCACCACCTTCGGGGGGACCCTCCAGCTTTATCAATAATAAAAAAATTAAAAAACAAAAATTGAAATAAAAAATAAATTATAAAAAAATTAAGGGAAAAAAGAAAAAAACTATCATGTCTAATCCAAATAACTTGGTAAGACCTCCTGTGCTAAGCGCTCCTCCTCTACAATCTGTTCCTTCCTCCACAAATGCAAATGCATTCAACATGGAGCAATTAACAAACGTAATAGCAGGAGTCGTAAATAACATACTTAAACAAGAGGGACGAAACTTAGTTCAAGCTGCCCTCAACCCTAATGCGATCTTTACTGACATTTCGGACGTGACTATCGATTCTAGTCTACCGAAGAATATAACAGAGTTAGACAAAATTCCAGACGTAGTGAGATGTTTGCGTGAATTTTCGGGAAACCCGGGTGAATTCAACTCCTGGAAAAAGAGTGTAGATCGCATTTTGCAGATCTACGAACCGCAAAAAGGAACGCCTAAATACTATGGAATCCTCAACGTCATACGTAACAAGATTGTGGGCAACGCCAACATTGCCCTAGAATCGTATAACACGCCTTTGGACGGGAAAGCGATTTCCAGATGCCTTACTTTACACTACGCGGACAAACGCGACATCGGTACCCTTGAGTACCAAATGACCTCCTTAGTGCAGGGCACCCTCACTATCCAAGAGTTTTATCAGCGCGTCTATTCCCACCTGTCACTTATCCTTAACAAAATCGGAAGCATGGAAGTTAGTCAAGAAGCCATGCATCTAATTACGCGCACCTATCGGGATAAGGCCCTTGACACCTTCATTCGAGGACTTAGAGGCGATCTACCAAGACTCCTCGGAATGAGAGAACCAGCAGATCTGCCACAGGCTCTTCATTTATGCCTGAATTTGGAAAACCAGAGTTTTCGTTCTTACTACGCACTGAAAAGCAGTGACCAGTACAGGAAACCTCACAACTTCGCCCCTTTCACCAAGAAGGTCCAACAATGAGTTCTACCAAACCCGGCTATCCCCAACAGAGCTCATAAGCCATATTTTCAATTTCAACGGCATTATCAGCCCAACATATCTCAGCAACCAAACAATCTAACACCGCGTCCGTTTCCGTTTCCAAAACCTCAACCACGACCGGAACCGATGGACATAATCCATCATTACGTACACGCCATGTTAATTACATGAACAGACCACGTGCTAACGACTTTTTCGGTAAGAGACCTCCGATCGATAGCCCACCGATTCCGAATAAAATGCAAAGGAATTTCCATATAGATTCCGACCAAAATTAAGGTCAAGAGCAATCTATAGCAGAACATACAAATGATTATATAGACCAGCACGATGAACTACAAGACAACGAACTGACTGACATAACAGATATACATTTTTTAGGTTAACTCACTCTTCACTGCCTTATTTTGAATGCAGGCTGGAGAGTGGAAAGATAGTGAAATTTCTAATTGACACGGGATCAACGAAAAACTATATTCAACCTTCTATCGTCCCTAATCCAATTAAAAATGAATCAAACTTTTTCGCAAAATCAATAACAGGGGACATAGAAATAAAGGAACATACTTTCCTAAAGCTTTTTAATACAGAGTCAAAATTAAAATTTTTCCTTCTCCCAACGCTACTTTCATTCCATGGTATCCTTGGAAACGACAGCCTCGAAGCTGTTATCCACATCAAAGACAATTTTATGTCAATCAAGGGTAACACCAAAATTAAAATAAAGCAACTTGAATCCAAATCAGCGAACGCAATTAACATTAAAGAAGATCATATGACATCTACCCAACGAAGCAGAATCAACAATTTAGTGAACAACTTTTCTAAACTCTTTGCAGAACCTAACGACAAACTTACTTACACTACGAAAGTTATAGGCGAAATTAGGACAAATAAAGATACCCCAGTTTACACATGATACTACCCCTACCCAATGGCATTAAAAGGCGAGGTAGAATCCCAAATTAAAATTGTTGAAAATGTACATACATATGTACAAGTAAAAGTAACATGTATATGTATAAATCTAAATTCGATATTGAAAACGGGACTTTTCCGAAAATGCTCTCTTTCTACTTTGTCGCTTGTGTGAGCGTCAGTATACGTTCGAGAAGCAAGTTAAGTTCTGACTGCGAGTGCGAGTGGTTCCTTAAAATAAACTGATTGTGAAAACTAGTAACAAAGTGTCTTATTTCAAGTTGGTGTTGAGTATATATATAACAATTAAAGATTATAATTTTTCCATAAAAACAATGCTAGACGACGGCATTATTCGACCTTCAAGGTCACTATATAATTCACCCGCTTGGGTTGTAGCAAAAAAACTGGACTCTCAAGGCAATAAACAGTACAGGTACATACAGTAATCGACTATCGCATTCCAATACCCCAAATTAATGAGGTACTGTCCCAATTAGGGAAAAATCAATATTTCTCAGTCCTAGATTTAAAAAGCGGATTCCATCAAATCCCATTAAAGGAATCTGATATCGAGAAAACCGCTTTCTCAATTAACAATTGATCGCTTTTTGTTTTGAACGTCACCGGGCAAACGACAAGCACCCGACACGAACACATATAAAGTGCTGGACTGTCACCAACCCCTTACAATTGCGACGTGTGGTCGATATCGGTGCGTAGTGGATTGCTTGTGCGATGGATTGCCAGAAAAAGCAACTAGTGAAATAGAGCAAAAATGGAAAGTAACAGACCAGAAGGCACTGGCATGTACATTTTTAAATGTGAAACCTACGCAGTTAATGCATATCAAAGCATGTTAAAATGCGGCAGAAGCATGGCAAAAGTTACGCCAAATTCATATGCCAGTTGGTCCTGTTAGAAAAGTTCAGTTGTACCAGAAACTATTACGTTTGAACAGGCAGCAAGATGATAATGTATCAAAGTATGTACAAGTTAATAATTAGCATATTTATTTTAATAAAGTTCAATTCCCCCTGTCGCAATTTAATTGCTGACACATTTCCGTTTGTTCCAAATTTAATCATTTACCTTTCTCACAATATTTACTTAAAGTGCTGACGACATGTTTGCATTGAATGCACCTCAAACAGCTCACGTTGCATTCAATGTGATGATTGCTGTTCGACATAGAATATTAGCTAGCTAGTTAGAAAACAAATTAATAATTAATCAACATACCGACTAAGAAAACATAGTCTTCCAGCAAAATTATAATTAAAAAATAAAGACATAGAGGACATAGTCCCCTCTTTACAAAAAAAAAAACAATATTAATAAGTATTTTATTAAGTGGCGCCCGAGCAGCCTGGTATAAAAAAATATACCACAGAACCTGAGCCTGTACGTGTCCGTCCGCAAGCACCCGTTCGTTTATAGAATTGTATTGAATCCTTAGTAACGAAAAGTAAAACGGAAAAAATTCGTGCAATCGGAACGGTTATAGTTAAATGAATTAAGTGTTAATAAAAACAAAAATAATAACAAGAAATACCACAGTGAAAAATTAGAAAAAATAAATAAATAACTCATGGGCAGTTAGCCATGGCAGCTATCGATAATACTTTATAATTCTAAATTTGTTATTCATTCATGCATTTACATATATTAAAAAATAAATTAAATAAAGATTGAAAAATAAATAAAATAAAAATTAGAAACTAAATGAAATAAAAATTAAAACTAAATAAAAAATAAAAAAAATAAAAATAAATAAATAAATACAAACTAAAAAATATAAATAAAATGTGCAAAAAAAAATATAGTAAAAAATAAATACCCCTAATACTAAGGAGCTTCTGGAAGTAAGCCCATAAATGCATTTTTGTTTTTGCTATAAATCTTTCATTCATCATTCAATCTGTATTTTAGGAATTCAACTTAATAAAAGTTTGGTTGAAAATTAATACGTTGTGACCTGATGACTTTCAGGAATCATACCAATTATTATCTTTATTTTGCTCTCCCCTAAGAAGTTTTTTGGAACAACTTACAATTAAAAAAATTTTATAAAAACTTAAGACCGTTAAAATAAAATATGTTTTCTTTTTTTAAGAATTCACTAGAGCATACGTGAATACATACATACATATATGCATGTACGCATATACACACTTGTATATGAAATCTTCCAAAAATTCCGAAGTTCCAATTATGTAACTTCTCGCCTATTTACTTTGAGCTTTAAAAGTGGTATGGTACGAAATGATTTATCTGTAGGAAAATACAGTTCGGCGGGTATCTATCTGGATCTAGGAGTCCACAGACATACGATACGATTGATTATTAGATATGTCTTGTATTTGTATGATTTTATATGTCTTTAAACTGCATGAGAAGACAAAAAAATTACAAATCGGAACTATAGTTTGATTCTAAGAAATACCACCTCTTTCGTTTGTACCAAATTCGTCAGTGCAACTAAAACCGAATTGAAGTAGTTGTTCCAAACGGAAGAGGTAGTATTTAACGGCTAGTTTCGCGAGTTTAAATTCATTTTACAAGAAATCGATAGTGTTAAATTTTACTAGTAGAGATCAAAAGTTTTTAAATTACCATCTTCGCTTGAACCCCATATTATTGCTTCACAACTATGCACTGCCTGTCGTAGTTGTGGCCTTTTAACCGGCTATTTTACCTAGTTGGTAGGTACTCATGTACATGCATACTCGTACATATATATAACTACTCATTTAGTACATACAATATTTAGTACTTGCTTATGGTATTATACAATAATTAGAAGTGCTTTGTAAGTTCCTGTTTTTGTCTTTGTAGTACGTACCCGCACACAGTATAAGTTGACTTTGGCATATGTGTATATGTTTACTTGTAGCATTAACTTACTTTAAAAGAAACACACTGATGATGGTATGTAATTTACTAACTCGATGCCTCCATTTTAAATGCATTGATTTTATCCTTGAGCTGTTGGCATAGAGTTAGACCAACGGTGAACAACACGAGAACCTCGTTGAGCCAACCGACTGAGCATTCAGCCTGTGTGGCCTCCATTTTCATAGTACCCTGTACGTTTAACAGTTGGTAAACAGCTATTATGAGTTTGTGGCATTGTAAAAAGAAAGATATTGCTTGATCTTCTGGTAGATTAGGTGTGAGCGATTTCTGAAAAATATAAAAGTACACGTTAGAGACGTCGCTGTCTAATTTCTAAAACATTGTGAGTCAAAATCAATTTTATTTAATTTATATTGGCCATCAAATCAACTACATTTCCGGTAGCGTGTCATTAAATAAAGGGTTTTCCAATAACAGGCGTTATTTTTAATAGCCCGCTATTTCGGTAGATGTCACTCTTAAACTGTCATTTTTTGATATTTGACAAGTAGAAACTACACCATTAATAAAAATGGAATGATACACGCTTAAACATCACTGCATTGTTACTAATTCACTAATTCAAATAAATTACTACAATTCACTATCAAAAATTGGCAGAGACGATTCATAAAACTCGAACATGTTTGGGTCATCGTGAAGCACCTTGTCGGACCGCAATACAAAAATAGGTGAAAAAATTCGAGCTGTTGGGACAAGTTAGTGATGTGAAAAACAAGACCCGTGCACGTCACTCAAGAACAGCCGAAAATATTGCTGTTGTAGCCGAAAGTGTTGAAGAAACCCCAGGTTTTTCCATTCTTCGTCGTTCTTTGGAAGTAGGTAATTACACAAACGTCATTACACTGTATTTTGCATAAAGATTTGGGTCTTAAGGCTTATAAAGTCCAATTAACACAAGAACTCAAGTCGGCCGATCATCAACAACGTCGTGTCTTTGCTGATTGGGTCGTTGAAATGTATGATAATGATCCGGAATTCCATCGAAAAATCATCTAGAGTGATAAGGCCCATTTCCATCCCGGTGGCTTCGTGAATAAAAAAAATTGTCGGATGTGGGGCTCAGAAAATCCAAGAGTTATTGTTGAAAAGCCTCTCTATCCTCAACGTGTGACTGTTTGGTGCGGTTTATGGACCGGCGGAGTCATTGGACTTTTTTTTTTTTTTTTTTTTTTGTCGAGACAACTAGCAAGTGCAGCACTCAGACATTAATTGAGTCCATTGTACTACACTTGGATTCCCTTTTAATTTCCTTTAAATCTACCCGATCTCCGAAGAAATCTGAGTAGATCTTGTGGTGCCAAGGAGCCAAGATGGTCGCTTCTTAACACATCAGTGCCAAAGACCTCAAACCCGATTCGAGCGAAGACGGGGCAGACACACAGGAAGTGGTCCGCCGTCTCATCCTCCTCTTCACAAGCTGGGCAGAGTACACTGTCTGAGATGCCCAACCTTTCCATGTGTTTTGCCCACAGAAAGTGGCCCGTCATCAGTCCAACCAGCCGTCTACACTCCCCTCTGCCTAACGACAGAAGGGTTTGCGACAGTCGATCGGACATGACAGGTAACATCAGTTTTGCCCATCTGCAGCCTTTCTCAGCCTGCCAAGCTCGCTTGTGGGTGGTAGTTACCCATTTGCTAACCGTGGCCGTGATGGAATAGACCTTCCTGTTTCGAAAATGAAGATGGAGCAACAGTTATGGTGAATGGATTCCGCTATCGAGAGATGATTAACGATTTTTTATGGCCGGAATTGGATGGTATTGATCTGGACAACGTTTATTTTCAACAAGACGGCGCTGCGTGCCACACAAGCAATGAAACCATTGATCTTTTATCAAAACAATACCTCTTATTGGAAAACCCTTTATAACATAAGAGCTGAAAAGTCCGGAGCCTAACAAAGAAAACACGTTATTTTTGTTCAAAATTTGCTTTATTTATTAACGTAATTTCCATCAAGAACAGCGCAATCATTCCAACGCCGCTGTAACATTTTAATACCACTTTGGTAGAACGATTTATCTTTTGCCTCAAAATAGGCCTCAATTTCAGCGATAACCTCTGCCTTCGAGTGAAATTTCTTACCGACGAACATTTTAGATCCGCGAACAGCCAGTACACGCTGGGCGTCAAATCTGGCGACTACGGTGGATGTGGGAGCAATTTGAAATTTAATTCATGTAGTTTTGCCATTCTTTTGATTGACTTGTGACACGATGCGTTGTCTTGATGAAACCAAACTTTTTTCTTTGCCATATGCGGACGGTTTTTTGTAATTTCGGCCCTTAAAAGCTCGAATAACTCTATATAATATTCACTGTTGTTGGTATTTCCCTTCTCAAGATAGTCGATGAATACCGAGGCCACAAACTTTCCAACCGATTGTTGTGCTTTCGGGCGCTTTGGCCGAGGTTCACCAGTTGCTGCCCACTCAGATGACGATCGTTTTGATTCCGGAGTGAAGTAATGGGTGTATTTTTCATCCATTGTCACATATCGTCGCAAAAATTGCGGTTTATTAAGTTTAAACATGGCCAAGCACTACTCAGAATCATCAACACGTTCTTGTTTTTGGTCAACAGTTAGCAAACGCGGATCCACCCACTTTGAACAGAACCTTCTAATAGTCAACGTCTCATGCAATATAAAGCCCACACATTCTTTTGATATCTTTACGATTCAGCCAACTTCATTTTTCGATCATTCAAAACGATTTTGTGGATTTTTTTTATGTTTTCTTATGTTACCGCCTCATTTGGACATCCACTGCGTTGTGCATAACCGGTGTCTGTACGACCACATTTGAAGTCAGCAAACCGTCATTTTATTGTTGTTTCTGACGGAGCGTAGTCGCCATAACACTTTCCAAGCCATTGCTTCGCTTGAACGATATTTTTTCCCATCAAGAAGCAGTGTAAAATTAAAACACGAAGTTCTTTTTCATGCATTGTTTTGAAAATAACAGAAGTGGCCTCGCTCTTAGCACAATAACTCAAGAACTAATGAATATAGTATCATGAAATTTAACAGCTATCTTTTTAAGGTTAGTACTAACTGAAAAAGGGGTGAATACAATAAAACTTGTTCCATCTATGTATTAGGCCCGCGGCATATCAGCCCATGTTTTATTAAGTTTAAATCATAAAATTGCCAGTTTGGAATATTTTTTTTATTTGCAATTATGGCACTTTTAAAGTAAGTATGCGAGACGCATGCGCCAAGCAAAGATATGTACATAAGTATATGCTAATTATCAATCTCCTAAGACTCACCATATTTCGCCCCTTCATAAGTTCATCGATTGCTTTCTTCTTTGGTATTATCAGACTGGTGCGACCTCGCTGTAGAGCACCTATTAATTCTCCTATGATTTGTAGCACTTCCTCGCGAGACCTGTGGAAAACCCATCGAGTGATACATCATCAAGATTGAAATAACCAATTCTCCATAAGACAAGAGTAAAGCGTTTTCAGAAAATCTGTCAGAATAAAAAGTTTCACAAAGTAGTTACTAAAAACAATTGCATCTTACAAGCGGAGGTGTGTGCAATCTGCCTATGTGCAGAGATTAACTTAGATAGGAACTTGCAGAATGAGCGAATTACCATTCTGAGCGATAGTCAGGCGATATTCAAGGCTTTGTCATCCTGTGAGATTAAGGCCCCACTGGTCCTCAAGTGTTAGGTACGCATAAACGCATCCGGTTCCAGGACACAGGGATATAACTTGGGATCGCAGTAGCGGACGCATTGGCAAGAGAAGCTGTGGCATCGTTATTAATAGGACCCGAGTCCTTCCTTGCTATGGAACAACACACCATCTAGGCAAAGCTTAAGAGTGAAGAGCTAAGGCTAAAGGAGGTTAGCTGGCACCAAACTATGCGGCTACGCCAGGCGAAATCCTTACTGGCTGGGTGCAACCAAAAGAGGTTTAAAAGCTGAGAATGCTCACGGGCAAGATGAGGTACTGTGATGAGAAGTGGGCACAAAGGACCATGAAATCGAATTGCAAAACCTCCAACAAATCTAAATCTAATTATTAAAAATTTGTAAATTCCAATTCCTTTGGAATTATTATTTGTCTAATCAAACTCCGAAAGCTAAACGCCTTGTCATAACAATTTTGTCATGTTAATGAAAAATAGGCGTGTTTATAACCGAGATCTTACTTGAGTTATATGTATGAGAAGTAGGCTTCGTTGTTTTTTCAATCAATTTCAAGCACACGCTTACACTAAACGCAATTTATAAATTTATACGTGTATGTATATTTTTGGTATATTAGGTATATTTTTAGAGCTCGGCCAAACACCCAAAAAATGGGCGAAAATGGTCGAACAACAGATCGCAAAATTCATGATTTTTGATGGTCGAGCGAGAACGGAGAGTAAAATTTCAAGGCCATGCAACGTTTTCGGCATTTTCGTTCCGCGAGAGAGAAAAAAGATATAACGTAGAGGAAAAGGAGAGAGAGAGCTATACCTTATATACATGGGGGGACCGGGGACTTTTTACCCCGGGCCCGGAGTTCTCTGAGGGGCCCGGACTCGAGAGTAATTCGAATTATGTGAATTAAACATAATTGGAAAGGGCGCGCATTTGCAATTTTCCCCGGGGCCCGGATATGCTCCCTACGGCCCTGTGTGAACCTAGTTCTCCAGGGTTCTCGAATTTACAAATAAAACATTGAACGAACTGTGAAATTTAACGAAAAAGATTTTCCATAAAAGTTACTAGATACTTTGCCCGTTTCAGATAACAGTTATTTCTCAATGATTATTTTTTTATGAATCCAATAAGAGTTATTTTCAACCTTTTTTCCCCATGTCGGAGATGCGCTTTTTGTTCATATTATATAAAAAATTTCGGCATATGGAAAAATTTATAAGTAAAAAAATTATAAAAAATCAAGAGGGTTTTTCAGCAACTTCAAACTTTTCTTTTACCTTACTACAATTTAGTAAGTTCTAAAACTGCAAGACGAAAATCTTTCTAGAATTTTAATTAAAAAGCGTAGAATTGTTACGAAAAGTTGGTGGATTCTTTCTAATTTTTGCATAACAATTAAAAATCGGATTAAATGGTCTTTGTTAGACCACATGAACATGCGAAAAAATAAAAATAGTCAACATGAGTTGAAGAGCTCCAATTTTGTCGCGGGTATATGAACGCACGCCTTTCATGCCAATGCGTACATACATATGTTCATATACTCGAAACGATGAACAAATTACTCCAGTCATTACTGATATTTTTCATTTGCTGAGAACTATTTATGCTTTGAAAAAAAACAAATATATCTCACGTTAGAAAAACAGAGCAGCGCTCTCAAAACAATTACTATTGACAAATGAGCGCTGCTGTTTTTCTCATTAGATAAGAGCTATTGGTTGAATGGTTGAAACGGTTAACTGTTATCTGTGAACTCTGCTACAAATACTCACTTGAAAGCATAATTGTCACCAACGTTATCAATGTGAGTGATGGCCTGTTGTAGATGATTTGCAGCATCTTGCACCTGTTGCAATTTCCATGGCGCGTCCGGTGTAATAGACGTGCGTTGCACTTGACTGGACGCGCGTTTTAATTTATAACTAATATCCTAAAGATAAAAGCACGATTAAAACCATAACTTTCAAAATTTATGTAAACCTACAGCTTGAGTAATGCTATCGCCAGTAAGCGTAACGGAACACTTAAGCTGATCCTGAGCTGCCATTAACACAAATTTTTCAGTACGTTTACCCTCATTATCGGGGAAGCATGGTACCGGAAATCGGCGTGCGCATTCCTGCAAAGAAACAAAATGTTAAAGAATGTATAAGAATACATATGAATCCAATATACGACGACTTTTTTTAATTTGCCTATGTTAATATGAAGTTAATAAATAGAGCTCACCACTAAAATCTCGCGCAGCTTCTTAAGTATCGCGTGAACTTCATCGCGCATAACCCATTCAAATTCGATTTGCTGCAATACATTAAAACAGTTATTTTTCATTGTTTATACAATACGAATGTTTGGCAACAGCGTAGGCGCCAAATTTTATTTATCGATTTTTTCGTTATCCATATTATAACAAGAGATTAAAGATTGAGTAGGCTGCATAAAAAAATCCAATGGCAAATGCCAATGTATTGATCAAGGTGAATGATCCATAATTTTGACAAACGAGATCGGTTGGACCTAGCCAGATTTCTATCCAGTCAAGGACTGATCCTTCTGCAGCACTCCATCAGTTTTTGTTTCGCACATTCATTTTACTACACATTTTCAAAGAATGCCTTAAGACTATGAATGTCACTAAAACCCCCAACTCTTGTTAAAATTACTTTACTCATATTACAGTATTTTCGTTAATTTGTTTCCGAATTTATTGATTATTTTACTCTTTAGCTGATTGTGTTCTGCTTCAATTAGCATCACGCATTATTAGCTCAATAATTTGGTCTTTCAAATAGTCAATGCATATACGATTATTTTATATGCGATTATTTATGAAATGACCCTTATTTAATTTTTATTTGCAAACTTACGAGATTTTTAATTTCTTCGCCTTCCGTGTCTTCCATTGTTTGTGTATGCGGGTATGGATGACGTTTATCAGATGTTTGCATTTAACAAGTTGAAAAACCACGAAAAAACGCCGCTATAACTACCATTAATTTCCTGAAAAGGTATAAAAGGGGTTGCTGAGTTGTCACGACGGTACTGTGCTTTTACATTGATCTGTAATGTATACGCAATATAGAGAATACAGAATTTGGCAAATTTCACAATTGAGTTATGTTAGTACAAAAAATAAACAATCTTAATATACATATGTATATGTATAACATAGGAAATGGTGATTTGAATATAAAATAAAATTTATAAATAATGGGCGCGTACACTTTTGTTAGGTGTTTGGCCGAGCTCCTCCTTCTATTTGTGATCTGCGTCTTGATATTGTTCCACAGATGGAGGAACATACAATTTTAAGGCTACTCGGAGCGGCAGATATTTTTTTATGTATAAGAAGCTTTTCAATAACAAAAATACACTCGCAGGCTTGCCATTGCCTGCCGAGGGGCGTCCGCTATTACAAAAACTTGAATGATTTGAATACACACTAAAAATCAACGGAAGCTCCTACCGAGTTTATTTATTTGAAAAAATCGTACGGTTGGCCTTTATTTTTCATCCATTAATAATACAGTTACTTCTAATTGGCATTGGGGTCTTTGAATTCGGCCTTTGTAATCTATCAAACGTGTTCTTCGTATGCATCAAAAGGATCGACTTCTTCGTTGTACCGTTGTACTTTCGTTTTGCTTTAAAAACATATCACCATACATTTTATGTTTAAGACTTTTTAAAACTTTTCTTGAAATATGTTTACTAACCTCTTCTTACTGGTGTTTACCTTTAACTTTTGACAACACTCACGAACTTAAAATTTATCGATAAAACCGGGTTGCATACGACAAAAAAACCTTTGCTGAAAATTTACGTTATAATACGTTCACATGTACATAAATCACCTATAAATCCACCAAATTAATTTACCCATGCACATATGGAAGATTACCTGCAAAATCTACCATCAGCAGTCAATACTGCTTTGAGAGGCATTTCTTCATAGAAATTATTTTGGTGGAATACTTCGATGTTTTTGGTTTCTGTAATTATTATTAGTGGTATGAGGAAAATACAAGGAGAAGGAATAGCTAATTTAATTGCGCAATTGGCTGCTAATAATAAACAGTTGAAGGAAATCCGTATGCGACGTTTACTGAGGTTGCAAAAAATTATGGCAGTAAACGCATGGGAAATTCTAGATTACATTTTATAATAAGTAAAAGGAGAACAAAACGTTTATGGACACACGCTTTTTTCTGTAAATTGAATCCCTAATTAATAATATTTAACAAACATTTTATTAGAATTATGTTTAAAGACCTGTTTTCTTTGTCGGCATCCATTTCATTTAGTTTTTATTTTGATATTCCTCCTTACATTCGTAATAATAATTATCGATAACACAGAAAACACAGGATTGTAAGTCAATAAGTATCGTTATTATCTAGGATTATTTTATAATCTCAGATTTTTATTTTAATCACGGATTTTGAGTAAGGCGCGAAAAATCGTTTACTTATATGTGAACGTATTATTATATACAATACTAACTAAACATCTCAACACTAAATTTTTGATTGCTTCCAATAATTTCGATAAAGCAAATTCAGTGAATTTGGCTATTCATGATATATTTTTTGAGTTATATATTGCCAATATCTGCGAAGCAAAGAGTTGTCATTTGTATTTTTTGTGACGCTTATATTGACAGCATCTTTGATATTTTTTTTTCCAGATTCACCCAAAATTTCAGCGTCCTTTGAGATAAAATATTAAGAACTACATATTTACAAATGCAACATATTAATATGTGTATATCTTCTTCCACAAGTTCGATTTTATACAAATAAAACCCTTCTGCAAAAGAAAATCGAGTTCATTTTGATAAGATTCAGCCTTTTATTCGAATTATAATAGCATATCATTTTCATCCATGATATGCTGAATACAACTCATACCACTATCCCGTTGTCACAATTGCACCAATGTGACGTCATACACGCAGTGATTTTACTTGTGTAATCTTCGGGTTCTCACATTACTGCACCAGTAGAACGTAATCTTGTACTCTATCAGTCTTGTTTATCATCGGCAGTTGTGTTTATTCTGTTATTATTGCCTACAAGTGTAGTGCCATGAGATTTCATATGCCCACTAAGACCAGCATATTGAGCAAACGCCTTATCGCAAATTTTACACATATATTTTTTTTTCACTGAATGAATTTGTTTATGTTGTCGCAGGTATTTTGCCATTTTAAATCCCTTTCCACAAACATTGCACACCTGATCCCGTTCCTTTCGGTGCACCCTCATGTGCTCATTTAACTGATATGCTCCAAAGAACTTCTTGAAGCATACACTACATTCATATCCAGGTCGATTTTGATGTCGTCGAATATGTGAATCGTAATATGCCCAAGCACGAAATGTTTTTCCACATTGATCACAAAAGTAAGGCCTTTCGCCTGTATGACTGCGCTCATGGATGATCTGTTCTGACAGGGCCGGAAAACCTTTCTCACAATATTTGCATATGTATTTGTAATCCCCTGTATGCCGATTTATATGAATATTCAAATTATGCACAGTCGTAAAACCGTTACCACATAGAGGACATGTGAAAGGTTTAATACCATCATGTTTTGATTTATGCACTTTAAATGTATTAAGTCCAGGGAGTATCTCTTTGCATTTCCCACATCTAAATGGACCAACATCTGTTTCAAGGAATTTGATTTGGTCATAGTAAGCATACTCGGGTACGTATGAAGTTTTCATTTCCTCACATTTAAGTTTCCGTTTTTTCTCTTGCCAACAAATTTTGCGTATCCGTGCGATTTCTTGTTCTATTTGTGACTGTGTTAGAGAAATGCCCAAATTCCTAAGCAATCTTTCAAATTCAATCAGTGCCTCTTGTCGTTTGTTTGGTAGTCGGTAATCAATGTGGACATCATTCCAAAGGCACGTTAAGCTTTTATAAATTTTTATAAATGCGCTGCATTGGGAATCCGAGAGTACGGTTTTAGGCGCATCGTATTTCTTACTCTAGCGAAAAGAAATTGATTTAATTATAGAGAACATACATAATGAAATGATGCTGAATGTAGCAGATACATACCTCCTTTTTAATTTGAAGAAAGGTGTCCATGTCTTCTATCCACAGTGGTGTATAACTCATGCCTAGTGACAGGTAATTTCTTTTTCTATCGAGTTCCTGGCGAAGTCTGTGGTTAAGCTTACGAACCACATCTCTCACTTTTTTCCATTGGTCTAGCTTCCCTACATCGGATGCAATGCTTTTGTATGCAATGGAACGTAAAGCAAGGTTTTTAGATGTTGGGTCATCTCTGTCCCAAAATATAGAATGATTCTCGAAATGTGAAAATATTGTTGCTATTGTATCCTTGTCAAACATTTTCAATGGGTCACTCGACTAAAATATTTATATGTTAATACCAAAAAATGATAAAATGAATTCTGTAGCGCACCGATTCTTCATTTGTATCACTCAAATCTAATTCAGTTTCTTCATATCCGCCTTCATCATCCACTGTTGAAGCATACAAATATTCCTTTTAATAAAAATTGTAAATAAATTGATTTCAAATAAAAATTTACTATATATATAAAAATTTACTATATTAAATATAAAAGATTTCTATAAAATATAGCGCTTGTACTTAATTCAAATCACCCATAATTGGACCACTCATTAGATCATAAAGGAAACTGTATAACTGTGAGATATTCATCTCTACTAAAAGGAAAATTTTAACTGAACGCCGAATGGTTATTCTGAGGAGCTTTTTCATAGAAGAAATACACTCGGAGGTTTGTCATTGCCTGCTGAGTGGCGAACGCTATTAGAATAAACCTTTCTCTTCATTTTAGTGTTTTACGGAGATTCGAACCTACGTACTCTCGCCTGGTAGTCACGCACCAATCCATCCAGCTATGGCGGCTGCTTCCTTTTGTATGCCACGCTTTATTCACTTCACTTCATTTTAAACTTCAGAATTCGCGTCATGTTTTAAATTTGTAAATTCAAGATAACTCTTATTTTTGGTCCCTGGTATTTTGTCCTATATATGCAATATATAGCGGCCGTCTTAGCCGAATGGGTTGATGCGTGATTACCATTCGGAATTCACAGAGAGTACGATGGTTCGAATTTCGGTGAAACCAAAATTAATTAAAACATTTTTCTAACAACGGCCGCCCCTCTGCAATTATATATATGTATATATATGCAATATATCTAATACGATCGGAAAACATACTTCATTTTCATCGCATTCCAACTCCATTCCATTTCCTCTTAATTCTGTTTTCTCTTCTCCGGTTTCATTAACTTCCTCGATTTCTTCTATATCATCAAGGACTTCTATATTAATGAACACATTTCTCTGTGGAAAGGTTTTTTATAAAAATTAAAAATTTCGGGTTCATTATTAAAATACCCAATACCTCTTCGGGCTTAGCCTCCTCCGTGTCATCGGATAGCTCTTCAATAATCTTAAGTTCTAAATATTCCTGATTACTGCCTCTCGATAAATGTTCGTCTTCTACATGATCTGCAAACTTTTCTAATGTTGAAAACATGTCACCGCAGTAAACACAGCTGAGGGAATAATCTCGTTCTCCTGCTCTCATCACATCACCACATTTGTGCAAGGAATCCGTCATATTTGTAAAGTTATATGCAGATATAGATTTAAATATATTGCATTTGTCATAATAATATTTCAATGCCTTTGTTTACAATATTCGAATACTTATCCTGTCCTAGAAATGAAAAATCATATGTAAATAGAACAATCGATATTATCAATGGATGGATCAACTATAGATAACTATCGATAATTTTAAATCTATTATATGGCCTCTGGTAACGCTCCAGCATGCTTGTCCAGCAGGCTTATATGTGCAGAGAACGTAAATTCATAGAGAAGGCGCAGGAACGAATGGACAGGTTAAATGTCAAAACACATCAAAACGAGGGTAGGAAATTAACATAAGAGAGTTAACATAGCGGAGCGTAGTCAACATAGCGGAGCGTAGTCAACAGAAATAAATATAGCGTTTGCATTGAAATGTAAAATGCCATGATTTGATGTTAGGGAAAAGAAAATAACAGCAGACTTGTACATTTTTCTTTCATGCTTATTTGCCGTCGGCATTTTGCATGCGCAAATGGATTATTTCTTGTGAGATGAATAAATTAATTCTAAGTAACGCAATAGCACCGTAGGCCTAAGTAGCTAGAGTGCTCTATCAGTTAGTGTTATATTTCATATTTCTCTAATAAATAATAATAATAATAGTTCTAAGTATATGCATGCACGAATATGAAATTTTAAGTATCTCATTGACTAAATTGTATTGAATTTAGGTCTATTATCAAAATTATTCAAATATCATAACACAAAAAATAACTTTGTAAACCATTCATTTACATCAAGGTTTATTATTCAGTAAAGTGTTGAATTAATATAACATCTACCATCCATATTCATGTGGGCAGAAAAAAACATGACTTGCCTCAAAAGCCAGCTCATACACCTCTCATACACATCTGCATATAAAGAATTCAAAGCAAATAGACAAACGTATGCAAACATATTTCTAATATACATATGTATGTATGTATGTAGGCAAAAATCACATTTATTTTTCATGCTTATTTCCCGTAGGCATTTTGCATGCGCAAATGGATTATTTCTTGTGAGATGAATAAATTAATTCTAAGTAAATGCTTGCATGAATGTGAAATTTTAAGTATCTAATTAACTAAATTGTATTGATATTAAGTGCATTATCAAAATAATTTCAAAATATTCACATAAAAAATTGGCTTTGTAAACCATTCATTTGCATCAACGGTTATTATTCAACAATATGTGTCCTTTTTAAATTTTTATATCCATATGTATGTACATACATATATTCATATACTAAATAGATATAACATCTACCATCCATTTCATGTGGGCAGAAAAAAATCTTGACCTGCCTCAAAACACAGCTCATATGTATCTACATATAAAAAATTCAAAAGCAAATAGACAAACGTATGCAAACATATTCCTAACATATGCAAAAAAAACTCATCTAAACGGCATTCGCGTACATAAACATATGTATGTATATATGCATATATGTATACATATGTTGGGACAATGTACATATGTACGTAAATGTTTCTATTCTAAGCAAAACAATGAATATTCGTATATACATATAATATAACCGTACATACTTACTTTTGCCCTTACATGTGTATGCTTCCAAAACTAAAATTCTAAGCCTAGCGACTACAAGAACAAAATGCATTCCTAGGCGTAGCTGCTGCGGCCATGATTATTTACCCGCGACGGCGCTGAACAGTTTCAAATATTAAAAAACACAACAAAAGCAAATTCATTGATAAGTTCGAGCTCATATTTCTACGAGCAAAGAACTTTCATTCATAAAACGAGCCGCCCATATGCCAATTTTCGCGACCATTCGAAAATAGTCAATATTGGAATATTTCGCGTTGAATTATTTGCCAATATTTGGTAAATCTTGAATTTTTGTCAAGTCGAGTGGCCGCGGCTCCGTACATATGTATGCATCAATATATGTATGTAAATACATATGTGTATATGTACAATGCTGTGCCAATGAATGTGCGCTGCGCCTATGAATGCGCGCTGGATTTCTTGATTTCTGTCGCAAGTGCTCGCAACCTCATATGTATGTATGTCTATGGAAGTTTGTAGGCATGTATTTATGTGTATGCGTGTTTGCTTTTGCACGTCCATATGAACGATTTTTCATATGCAGATGTTCATTTGATTGAGCTGAACGAATATATTGATTTTGTAAGGAAATCCTGTCGAATTAAATTATTGGTATATGGTCATTTAAGTTCTTCTTACCAAATAAATATTATTATCCTTAAGAAAATGAAATACTCGTTTTTTTAATTTTAATTTTTTATTTTTATTCACAAGTAATTTAAGTACTCTTATATGTATATGTATGTATATATATTACAATACTATAAATAATAGGTATTTACATTTCCTGAAATGAAAACAAAAATTATATAAAATTGTGAAAGCACGAATTACGAAATTGTTCTCATACTATAACAATTTCTCACACGACTTCGATATTGACATCGATTAAGTCAATGCGATTTACCTGATTTTTAAAACACTACTCTCAATCCATCGTGATTAAGTGAAAATTGTAGTGGTTTAAAAATCTAGGCTCAGGTGCTACCTGAAAAAGAAGATAAAAGGAAAACCTGAAAGATAGAGAAAAATCTGAAAGATGCAGAAAACCCTGAAAAATAAAAAAATCTGGAAAATAGGAAAAATAAATATAAATGAATACATATAAGAATAAACAATAAATAAACGCTGGTTTTACTTACCCTAAGGACCTGCGCAACTCACCTTGTTGGACCCTGACCTACAACGTACGACAACTTTTTTAGTTTATCGTTGCGCTTCTGACACCTGACTTGGGTATTTTCTTGCCGTAAAAGCCATTTCGCATTTTTGAATAGAAGTACATATATCAAAAAATCGAGTAGCTTGATGCGATGATCCTGACATTCGCCAGATAGTGCGAACCAATGGGGAAATACTTCTTCGGTTTTTTGTTTTATAACCGGCAACATTAGATTGCGAATATTACCTACGTGAGCATATTTTGCAAAAAGCTGACGGTACCACATCATCTGAAGGCGACACACTTCGAATACCCTGTCTTCAGGATTCACCAGTCTCAAATCGGTGTCATCCGTGAAATTTTTAGACCTTATCAGGGCTTCGGAATGCAATTTTAAGTCTCCTTGTGTTTTCATCATAATGTGGGCGCATTTGTCGCATTTTAGCTTACACAGTAATTTTTGGTAAATACCATAGCCAGTGTAATAACGCTGCACCTGTACCTCAGCTATATTTTGTTCTTCGGCAAAATTCTCGTCTCCTACCTCTATATTTTCTAAAACGAGTTGCTCATTTAGCGGTTCTCCTACTTCTTCCTCCAGATGATGATCCTCAGTCCCTAAATTCCAGTCTAAATTAATATCATCATCATCTTCGCAATTATTGCCTTTGTTTTCGAACCGCTGTCGTAAAATTTTCATAGATATCAATCGCGCTACTATATACTGTACTTCGTGTGCTGTGGGATGAGTATTAATACCCTGACTAGCTCGGACCCGATAAAAGAAATTTTCTAGACAATCTTGGTTTAACTTTCCAAGGAAAATAAATTTTAAATTTTGATGCTGTTGAAAAAGTTCCTCGCACAATTCCAGCATCGATTTTATGGTAGTACGAAAACCTTGGATACATTTAATAGTGGAATATGCACGCATTGTAGACATTGGACTAAAGAACTCGAAGTAACTTAATAGTCTTTTAACTTTGCCCCTATCATCCCGCTTCAGGGGAGACCTTAATGGATTTGTTGACTGGAAATGCTTTGCATCGAGTTCATCAAAAAGATCGTTCATTTCTTTAACAAATATCTGCGTGGGCTTGGCAAAATTTATCAAGTTTTCGTCATTACCAAATAAATTTTGACTACACATCATGTCAATACCTGACGCTACCGAATTGCTCAATACTTGTGTTGCGCGTGAAACGCTCATTTTTTCGAAAATGCTTGGATAAATATGAGCCTCCGTCAATTTTGGGCAAATTTTAAAATTGGAATTCTTTTGATCAATATCAAATAACTTCCTAATGACCTTAAAGCTTGCAGTGCCATGAGCGGTTGGAATATCATATTTCATAAATACATTACGGATGGACTTTATGAGATGGCAATAGTCAAACATACAAAAAATTTTATTGTTTTCGTGCATGAAAAAGGTGTTAATTTCAGAAATCTTCAATTGATTAAATAAAGTTATATTCGCGGGACACCGATTTGAGACTGGTGAATCCTGAAGACAGGGTATTCGAAGTGTGTCGCCTTCAGATGATGTGGTACCGTCAGCTTTTTGCAAAATATGCTCACGTAGGTAATATTCGCAATCTAATGTTGCCGGTTATAAAACAAAAAACCGAAGAAGTATTTCCCCATTGGTTCGCACTATCTGGCGAATGTCAGGATCATCGCATCAAGCTACTCGATTTTTTGATATATGTACTTCTATTCAAAAATGCGAAATGGCTTTTACGGCAAGAAAATACCCACGTCAGGTGTCAGAAGCGCAACGATAAACTAAAAAAGTTGTCGTACGTTGTAGGTCAGGGTCCAACAAGGTGAGTTGCGCAGGTCCTTAGGGTAAGTAAAACCAGCGTTTATTTATTGTTTATTCTTATATGTATTCATTTATATTTATTTTTCCTATTTTCCAGATTTTTTTATTTTTCAGGGTTTTCTGCATCTTTCAGATTTTTCTCTATCTTTCAGGTTTTCCTTTTATCTTCTTTTTCAGGTAGCACCTGAGCCTAGATTTTTAAACCACTACAATTTTCACTTAATCACGATGGATTGAGAGTAGTGTTTTAAAAATCAGGTAAATCGCATTGACTTAATCGATGTCAATATCGAAGTCGTGTGAGAAATTGTTATAGTATGAGAACAATTTCGTAATTCGTGCTTTCACAATTTTATATAATTTTTGTTTTCATTTCAGGAAATGTAAATACCTATTATTTATAGTATTGTAATATATATACATACATATACATATAAGAGTACTTAAATTACTTGTGAATAAAAATAAAAAATTAAAATTAAAAAAACTAGTATTTCATTTTCTTAAGGATAATAATATTTATTTGGTAAGAAGAACTTAAATGACCATATACCAATAATTTAATTCGACAGGATTTCCTTACAAAATCAATATATTCGTTCAGCTCAATCAAATGAACATCTGCATATGAAAAATCGTTCATATGGACGTGCAAAAGCAAACACGCATACACATAAATACATGCCTACAAACTTCCATAGACATACATACATATGAGGTTGCGAGCACTTGCGACAGAAATCAAGAAATCCAGCGCGCATTCATAGGCGCAGCGCACATTCATTGGCACAGCATTGTACATATACACATATGTATTTACATACATATATTGATGCATACATATGTACGGAGCCGCGGCCACTCGACTTGACAAAAATTCAAGATTTACCAAATATTGGCAAATAATTCAACGCGAAATATTCCAATATTGACTATTTTCGAATGGTCGCGAAAATTGGCATATGGGCGGCTCGTTTTATGAATGAAAGTTCTTTGCTCGTAGAAATATGAGCTCGAACTTATCAATGAATTTGCTTTTGTTGTGTTTTTTAATATTTGAAACTGTTCAGCGCCGTCGCGGGTAAATAATCATGGCCGCAGCAGCTACGCCTAGGAATGCATTTTGTTCTTGTAGTCGCTAGGCTTAGAATTTTAGTTTTGGAAGCATACACATGTAAGGGCAAAAGTAAGTATGTACGGTTATATTATATGTATATACGAATATTCATTGTTTTGCTTAGAATAGAAACATTTACGTACATATGTACATTGTCCCAACATATGTATACATATATGCATATATACATACATATGTTTATGTACGCGAATGCCGTTTAGATGAGTTTTTTTTGCATATGTTAGGAATATGTTTGCATACGTTTGTCTATTTGCTTTTGAATTTTTTATATGTAGATACATATGAGCTGTGTTTTGAGGCAGGTCAAGATTTTTTTCTGCCCACATGAAATGGATGGTAGATGTTATATCTATTTAGTATATGAATATATGTATGTACATACATATGGATATAAAAATATAAAAAGGACACATATTGTTGAATAATAACCGTTGATGCAAATGAATGGTTTACAAAGCCAATTTTTTATGTGAATATTTTGAAATTATTTTGATAATGCACTTAATATCAATACAATTTAGTTAATTAGATACTTAAAATTTCACATTCATGCAAGCATTTACTTAGAATTAATTTATTCATCTCACAAGAAATAATCCATTTGCGCATGCAAAATGCCTACGGGAAATAAGCATGAAAAATAAATGTGATTTTTGCCTACATACATACATACATATGTATATTAGAAATATGTTTGCATACGTTTGTCTATTTGCTTTGAATTCTTTATATGCAGATGTGTATGAGAGGTGTATGAGCTGGCTTTTGAGGCAAGTCATGTTTTTTTCTGCCCACATGAATATGGATGGTAGATGTTATATTAATTCAACACTTTACTGAATAATAAACCTTGATGTAAATGAATGGTTTACAAAGTTATTTTTTGTGTTATGATATTTGAATAATTTTGATAATAGACCTAAATTCAATACAATTTAGTCAATGAGATACTTAAAATTTCATATTCGTGCATGCATATACTTAGAACTATTATTATTATTATTTATTAGAGAAATATGAAATATAACACTAACTGATAGAGCACTCTAGCTACTTAGGCCTACGGTGCTATTGCGTTACTTAGAATTAATTTATTCATCTCACAAGAAATAATCCATTTGCGCATGCAAAATGCCGACGGCAAATAAGCATGAAAGAAAAATGTACAAGTCTGCTGTTATTTTCTTTTCCCTAACATCAAATCATGGCATTTTACATTTCAATGCAAACGCTATATTTATTTCTGTTGACTACGCTCCGCTATGTTAACTCTCTACTGTTAACTTCCTACCCTCGTTTTGATGTGTTTTGACATTTAACCTGTCCATTCGTTCCTGCGCCTTCTCTATGAATTTACGTTCTCTGATATGTGTGCGTGTCGGGTGCTTGACGCTAATATCTAAAATTTTTGATTTTCATCATTCAAAAGCCGACAACAAGTATGTGTGACACGAAGCAAGTACGAATGTCACCCGACACGCACACATATAAGCCTACTGGACAAGCATGCTGGAGCGTTACCAGAGGCCAATACGCTGCTAACACAATTATAGGGGTTTTCACACCAAACTCGTTAAAGTTCGTATTCGTCAATTTGCGTCGTTCATTTAGTTTTTGTAGAATTTCTGATTTACAAAGAAAAATGATAATGAGTTACCAAGTGGAAGGTCTAATAATGTTGTATATAATATTCAAAAGAAATTTATTAGCACACCAGCTGCTTTGTGTTGTTATATGCCTTAAAATATTTTCGTGTCAGTTAATCGATTTATGTTGTGGCTGTAATACTCTTATTTAGAATATATAAAATCTTCATAAGATTCTACAAGTACTTCATACACTAAATATTTGCTTTCGCTGAAAGCGTCCAAGGCACATGCCAGACGTTCAACATAAAAAATAAATAAATAATTAGCGCGTTTGGTATTTGGCCGAGCTCCTCCTCCTATTTGTGGCGTGCGTCTTGATGTTGTTCCACAGATGGAAGGACCTACAGTTTTAAGCGGGCTCCGAATGGCGGATATTTTTTATGAGGAGCTTTTTTATTGCAGAAATACTCTCGGAGGTTTGCCATTGCCTGCCGAGGGGCGACCGCTATTAGAAAAAACTTTTTCTTCATTTTGGTGTTTCACCGAGATTCGAACCTACGTTCTCTCTGAATCCCGAAGGGTAATCACGCACCACGATTCGTCTACGGCGGCCGTGCATGCCAATGATATTTTCATTTTCTACAAAAATATGGTGCACAAGTTTTGGTTTCACATCGAATTTTTAAGAGATACTTTAATTTTTAACCTAGTGCAAATAGTGATACATTTTTTTTTTTGTATTTTTTTTTTAGAGTACAGTAGCCCGTTTTCGACAAAATTCACACCGATTGGATACATCGCCATTGGTCGAGAAAGGGTGTTTCGATAAATTAACAACATTCAGTAAAGTTCCATAGATTACTAATTTTTTGTAAACTTTTATTATAAAATATTCACTTATGTATCATATACACATATAGGTCCTACTTACATATTAACATCAAGCTTGAATTAAATAAATTAACTGAGAACTAAAGATCCGATCAATTTTTCTTAGAAATGTGGAAAACATAATACTTGATTGTTAACTAGTTCCCATGACAGTCGGTTCTGCGATGTGTGGTGCAATGCTGCAATTAGTGGTGCCATGCCGTAGCTATAGCAATCAGCTGTTCTGATCAAATTTATGGGCATCATTGTAAACGATTATAGGTGCTGCACCATAACGCCATAACCATAACCGTATGTATCTATTGAATTTTAGTTTTTCCCCGTAACCATAAGCAGTTTTGAAGTATTATACTTTACATTTGTATTGGTATTTGCGATAAAAAATTTAACATTACAAATCAACGGCGAAAAAATAATTGATTAGTGGACAATTACCCGTGCAATTAATTCTACTTCAATTCCAGCTGTTTATGGTTACGGCATGACTAATCGACAAATGCAATAATGTTGCGGCTATGGTTATGGTTATGGCTGTTGTTGTTGAAGCAGTTGAGTATTTCCACTGAAATAAAATAGTGACCAGCAACGATTTACTACCACCTTCCTCGTATGATTTTTTTTTGTTCTCTTCAAATCCCTTTAGTGAGGTCCAAGTATAGCAGCAAATTCTTTATCTCGATGTCTGAGATCTCATTAATTTGCTGCAGGAAATGCTTACCAAAAGAGCGCAGTCGTGCCCTAGCTAGCCCTGAACATTCACATAAGTAGTGGAAAAGACTTTCCTTCGCTCCTTCCGCTTGACAGCTCCTGCAGATAGTATTGAAGGGTAGATTGAGTCTAGCTGCATGATCCCCTACTTTCCAACGGCCTGTAAGGGTTGCAGTGATGCGTGAGATGTTTGGCCGAGAGCATCCTAACAGATCATTCGTCCTTTGGTTATGGCTACGGCACCATTAATTGCAGCTTTAAGCATCAGTTTTGCACATCGTGAAAAACGTTTCATATTCATTTTCGCTTTTGCAATTAGTTATGTTTCGCTTTATTTCAATTGTTACATTTGTACCAAAATGCGCTAAGCAAATCACCATCATTAGTTTAGACGCCTACCCTGCAGTATTAATTGATGCCGTCAATTATTGTATTATTACTATTGAGTGCCGTAATTGTAATTAAACATTTTATTCCGATGTCCCACTACCATTTGTATTTATTAGGGTTGTGCCATGAGATTTCATATGTCCACTGAGGCCGGCGTACTGAGCAAAGTTTTTTCCACATATCTTGCAAATGTATTTCTTTTTCTCCGCATGAATTTGCTTATGCTGTAGCAGATACTTAGCTGCAGTGAACGCTTTTCCACAAACATTACATATTTTATCTCGCACATTCAGATGAGCTTTCATGTGTTCATTTAATTTCCCATTTTCATAAAAAGACTTTAAACATATATTGCACTTGTAGTTTGGTCTTTTCTGATGACGGCGCATATGTGTGTCGAAAATAGTCCATGTCCGGAAAGACTGGCCACACACATCGCAAAAGTATGGTTTCTCTCCTGTATGATTACGCATATGAACATTCAAGTCGGTAGATGTAGCAAATTTTTTTTTACAAACTTTACATTCAAACTCGTATTCACGAGTATGACGTCGCATGTGGACCGTACAATTACCCACCTTCATAAATCCGCGATCACATAAATGACACTTGAACGGCATGGAACCATTATGCGTAGACATATGTATCCGGTATCGGTCAATACCATTTAATATTTCTTCGCACTCAGAGCACTTAAATGGTCCTACATTATCTTCCAAGAAACTAATTTCATTATAGTACTTACAATTAGGTTGGAACGGCTTTTTAAAACGATTGCATTGTAATTTACGATGTTTTTCTTGCGTGCAGGCGTAGCGTATCTGATAGATTCTTTTCTGTAATTCATCTTTCGTAAAACTTAAACCAGTATTTGCTTTGATAGCGGCTTGCATGTTAGTAATTGCTTCCTGTCGTCGATTCTTAAATCTATATCCAATATGCTGTGCATCCCAAAGGCATGGAAAATCTTTATAAATATTTATTATATCTATATTCTGTGTATCCGTTAGATCAGTAAATGGTAGCGCCGGTTTCTCATTATCAAGAACTTTGGCTCCCTAAATAAATAAAATATAATAGGCATATAATACGGGAAATATAATTAGTCATCTAAATATTTACCCTTTTTCTCCGGTTATTGTATTTGATTGCAGCGTGGAGGAATGATAACTGCTCATAATACCAAGGGCGCTCATATTTTTTTCTTTTGGATTCAGTTAACTTTTCATTCAGCATTTCACTGCGAAATTTACAGCGTATTTTCCGTATATGTCCAATTGTGGTTTTCCAATTCAAATTTGTGTTACAAACTTTGTTCACATTGGTAGTAATTTCTTTATAAGCTTCTTCGCGCTGTTTCCGATTCCTCGCTTGTGGATCTTCAAGATCCCATAACAATCGATGGCTCTCATATTCTGCAATGAGTGCTAACGTGAAGGCTTTATCGCACACCTCGTCCACATCACCACAATTGTCAACCTGTTCAAAAAACATGTACATTTCTTTAAAGGAAAATAATTAAAACCAGGGGAATGTGAATTCATTCATGTTTTCCACTGCTAAATAACATTACAAGATATGTATTTGTGGGTGTAATGTAAAAGACATTAACAAATCTGAGAAGGAAGGAAATTTATGCTTCTAGCGTAAACAACATTAATCATTGTACTACTACTCACAAATTCCACATCTTTTTCGCTTCCTTCATTATCAGAGCTTGTGTAAGTTTGTAATTCAACTTGTTCTTCACTTTCTTCCCTGATATCACCAACTGTGGTATTTGTTTCCAAAGGATCTCCGATTTCCTTGATATTAAAGAAATTTCATAGTTGAATATACATATGTGTGTATGGATAGAAATTAGCTATTATCTAGAAACTAGAAACTTCGACTTGGAACTCTTCATGTCTTAATTTTTTAATATATCCTTTGTAAAATAGTTAGTGACTAACATTTGATTGATGAAAAGAGTTACCCTTTTTAAGTAAATGTTTATGTTTGCTGTTTATGTGCGACACAAATGTGTTCAATTGCAAATATATATTTTCGCAGAATCCGCATATCAAATAAAAATCATCATTTGGTGCCGGTGATGTTTTAATTTCTCCACATTTTTGAAAAGTTAATTTTGTTATTGCATCTATTTCTACTTTCATTTTAAATTAAAATTTATTTGAATCAGAAAAGCGATAATTGGACCAAAACAATTGCAGCACCAGAAACTTAACTCAATAAACTTTGCAATTTGTAAATGTAAAAACTAATGCCGGCATCCCAATTAGAACTTCGGTACCAATCGTTCGGCGAGCTGAAATGTTAGCTTATTCGTCAGCTGTTAAATATCGTATGGATAATATCGTTAGTGGGTGTTATTTTATGATTCATCGACGGTTTTTATGATACATCGACGGTTCTAGTGCCATTTTTTTTAAGTTTTTTCAACACTGTTGGCATATATTTTTTAAGACATGCCTCCCAAACCTGAAGCGAGTCATTGCTTCTTTAATAGAAGGTATCTACTGCACAAAAATTATAATGTGAATTTGTTATAGGAACAAAACGTTTTATTTCTTATTTATTTAAATTTATTATTTTACAGTTATTATTCTATGTGAAAAAAGGGATGAATATTCAGCAAGGATGATTTAATTATAAAGGACCGGCGGCCAGCATCAATCCGATGCACTAATTTTTTACAGCTGTTGATGCTGCACAACGCTCCTGGGAGCCGAATAAAATTTAAAATTTAGGTTAGGAAATTTTTAACGACAGAACAACAAAATCGCAAAATTCGGCGACTGCCATTTTAGCATTTCAGCCAAAGCGAAATGCAGAATCCTGCTCCTGATCTCAAACACATAGCATATTCAGTACTCAACAATAAAAGTGAATAAAAAAACACAATAATTATTATTATTGAATACCAAATTTTAGATACTTTTTCTAAGTTAATTTTTTCAAATGTTCAAGTTTTTTCGTTCAATTTACTCATACGTATAATTTGTAAAAAATCACTTTAATTAATATTATGGTAGAATAAATTAAAAAAAATTACTTGTGCTTGAAAATAAAATGGTGTGCACGCTGATGGTAACATTCAGTTTGTACCGAAAATTACGTAAATATTAAACCTCTGGCAACACTTGAAGTTGTCATATTGATTAGAATTTCGAATTTGTACAAAATAAAATCAGGCAAAACCGAGAAATTTCTAAAAATTGTTAGTTAAAAATCATTCTGATATAAAACGTAATATATACGTATATAAATTAAATTTTATATAAAAATAATATACGTATATAAATTAAATTTTCGTTTTTTTTTTAGAGTGCTTTGTTAAAAAGCTAATTATAGCGGATTGCAGAAATAATTTCCTCACATTGCAAAGGAATTTCATCAGATCAAAATGTTACTACGCTTTGCGTTGTGTACCGCACCAGTGCGTTTTAGCTTAAAAGGAGCATCCTCAGCGCATGCTATAAGATGTGGTTCATTAGGGTCTAGTCTCCAGAACTCTTTAAAATCGTATAATTTAAATATATCACGAAATTATGCTCGTGGTCCTACACGATCCACTAACACTCGTAGCGAGGTGGGTAGGGGCCCTACTCTAAAGGAAAAACTTATGGGACCCCCTTCTGAAAACGGTAAATAATTGTTTATAAAAGAAGTCAGATAAAAGATATGATCATAAAATTGTGGGCTTAACGATCTTATTGGTTTTTAGCATATTCCATTGGTAAAGGTGCAGCAGCTGGAGCATCGGCTATCGGTCTTGGGGCCTTGTGTTTTTATGGCCTAGGTTTGAATAAAGATCCAAGTATTTACACCAATTCTATGTAAGTGAGAAGTAAAGTTAAAAAATAAGCCATTTAAAATGTGTAATTTTAGGTTATGGCCAGAGTTTGTTCGAGAACGAGTTCATACTACGTATGGTTACTTCGGGGCATCTTGCGCTATAACTGCGGGTACCGCCATGGCAGTTTTTCGCTCACCTCGTTTGCTTTCGCTTGTAACCAGAAACGGTTGGATGGTATGTATATTTATATTTGTAATATAATCATTAAAATAAGCTCCTAAAACAATTCGGCACGATTCAGTCGATGCTAGGCACATTTGCTCTTATGATTGGTTCCGGTGTTTTAACGCAATCCATCGAATATCAACCCGGTGTTGGGCCAAAACAAATGGCTTGGGCTTTACACTGTGCCGTGATGGGCGCTGTAATTGCACCAATGTGCTTCCTTGGTGGCCCAATTCTTACCAGGGCAGCTCTATATACCTCTGGTATTGTGGGAGGGCTTTCAACAGTAGCAGTATGTGCGCCTAGTGATAAATTCCTTTACATGGGTGGTCCTTTGGCCTTAGGTCTTGGATTGGTGTTTGCTTCATCGTTGGCTTCTATGTGGCTGCCTCCAACTACAGCTTTGGGCGCAGGTATGTTTCTCCAGAAGTTCTTAAGCACAAAATATATGTTTTAATTGTTCCAGGCTTGGCATCAATGTCTCTTTATGGTGGTCTGATTCTGTTTGGAGGCTTTTTGCTTTATGATACGCAACGTATTGTGCGTTACGCGGAGCATCACCCACAAATATTCGCAAAACCCTATGATCCTATCAACGCGTAAGTATATTTTAATTGAAATAAATATAAAAATTGCTTATCTGTATATTTTATAGATGTCTTTCGATCTACATGGACACGTTAAATATATTCATTCGAATTGCAACGATATTGGCGGGTGGTGGTGGAAATCGCCGCCGCTAAATTATAATTAATTTATACCTGATGTGATATGCTTGATAGTACACAATTTGAGATGGATGATTTATTAATTAAAGAAAAAATGTATTTAATTGACCCTTTTTAACTTAAGAAACTTTCGGCTAAAATTGAATTTCAAATGCAATAAACATGCAATTAGAAAGCTGCTAAGCAATTTTTATTATTTCCATCCGTTATCAGATGCAGATATATAAATAAATATTTATGTTTGGATATTTTCAACAGTACATACTGCTCTTAGAAATGCTTCAAATTTATTAGCTTATTAGTTTTAAATTTTGGAAGTAAAAGCTCATTTGTTTGAAAAATTAAATTTAAGAGTTTGTTTCTGTTGTTGTTGTTGTAGCATAAGCATTCCTCATGCATGTACGGGGAATGCTGATGGAGTGACAGTACTTGGCCGGATATAAATCCGGGTCGTTCTGGTAATAGAACTGACTGTCATGGGAACGAGAGTTGGTTCTAATTGCTTCCGCTCCAGCGCCTTAGTAGCGAAATGACGGCGTTGTATCGGCCGTTGGGCCTCAATTCTTGCGTCAGCAAAATCTTTTGCGGATATAGGCAATGCACATCAATAAGGGCGTTTCCACGACAGAACCGACTGCCTACGCTACCGAAACGACCCGGATTTATATCCGGTCAAGGACTGTCACTCCAGCAGCATTCCCGTATGTATGCTGCTACAACAACAACATCATCAATAAGGAAGCAGCCGGGCGAATCTATATCAGGTAACAAGATTGCGTTGTGTACAGAATGCAGCGGCTTCCCGAAAACAGTTGCTTTTTTAGCAATTTTGATAACCGATGTCATCAGTGCCGCGAAAAAAAAACAACAAGGGGAAAGAAGTTACTTGTTTATGAATATTCAGTGAAAGATTTGGTGAATATTGAAATTTGGACCAGTGTATTCTATACTGTGACACCTCACCGGAGAAAAAATTGAAAAGGTGGCGTTGTCTGCTCCTTTCTTCTGATATTAGGGGTATACAACATTTCTTGTGCAAATAAATAATAGTTCCGTTCGATAACACACAAATTTGTAATAATTATTCCCTATTTTTGCAAGTAGGCGTTCGATAACGACAAAAGATTGTCCATTACATAAAATTTGAGAGAGCAAAGTGACAGTTGGATACTGGGGAGAAGTATACTTTGTTTACAGAAACTTTAACCAGCAAAAATTAAACCACAAAACGTGACTGAATTTTTTTAAACATACAAATTAATTTTTTGTGAAATCTGGTCTTTTATGCACCTTTGCCCTTGCGTCGCTGTGAAATTTGCAGTTTATAGTAAGATCTGATAAAAAAGATAATTTGACAACAACAAAGAACGAGTATTTACAAAAAAAAAAAAATTTTTAACTAACTTAGTTGATATGTCCTCTACGGGCTTTTTGTAAGACATGGAAAATTTTCCGTTCGTTGATTTTTTTTTGGATAGAATTTTCGCTTCTTGAGTTGGAATTATGGCTGGTGATGGATAATTTCGTTACCTAACACAACTAATATGCATCGATTTGCCGGTAATAAAATGCATTGCACCTGATATGCATAAGTATACGTTTATATATACATATATATTGTACATAAAAGAAAGAATAATAAAAACTTTTTTATAAAAATAATATAGCTTTTTTTCTTTTTCTTGTGGTATTAAGCCCATTTTAAAATTAGTTGAATAGAAGGTAAAAATACCTTTAATTTCAAATATAAATAAATAAATTTAAACTAAAATATCTTACAAAAAAAATTTTTTTATATAAGGACAGGGGCTTACTGCTCAGTTCAGTTGCGTATTTTCTTACAACAAATTCAGTAGCAAATTTGAATGAAATTAATAAGTTTTATATTACGGGAGGTATGTAGTTATATATATTAACAGTTAAAATTTTCAAAAAATCGATTTTTTTCCCTAATGTACAATATATGTATTTAAGAATACACACAGAAAAATGAATATCGTCCCGATGAATATTTTCGAAATTACACGCATTTTTGAAAAGGCGTTTCAGAGTGTTTGAAAGTGTCGGTGACCAACATAACTCGAAAACGGTTAAACCGGTTAGTCTCAAACTTTAATTCGAGCTTCTTAAATATATTTTTTTAGTTTAATTACTAAGAAGAAGAGTTTTTCTCACCGATAGAAGGAGAATAATTTTTCCCTCAAGGGTTTTTCTCACCGATAAATATGTTTTTTTATAAACAATTTAAGGCCGAAATTTTGGTCAAAAATCAAATTTTTTGTTTTCGGAAACCGCAATTTTGTCAAAGAAATGTATTTTGCTTATTCCTTCGATTAATTATTAGATTTAACATTATTTTAACGAAATCTGTTTGGTGTTTTAGTTTCAGATGATCCAGTTCAGAGACATAGTGATCACCGCAAAACGTATTTTTTGACAGGAGCTCCCGGAGATCAGCCGTACTTCCTTTCCAAATAAATATTTTTACTAATACGAAGTCTTAAAATACAGGTAAAAGATAACCATATTATGCCCAAATTTTTAGATGAATAAATTTAAAAGTTTTCTCAGAAAAAATTCTGGAAAAGTCGCTTTTTTTGGCCTTCTAACTGTGTATAGCCCCTTAATTACCTATGGAATGTTACTAAATACGTTACAACCGGCTGGGTACATATATGTAGTTTTTCGCCACTATGATTCCAAGGCTGGCGCTCTAGCAAATAATAATAATAATCAGAAAAGGTTGGACGGACCACGCCTATTTTTTAATTTTTTCGTGTTCAGGAGTCGTTATTTTTTACAGGTCAGTTCACACAAGAAGTGAATACCATTATTTATTATTATTATTAATTGTTCGACTTTTACATTTTATTACATTTCATTTTTAATCATTAACATTAGAACGTACGACAGTGACACTAGGTCGTTTGTCGGAAGAAAAAAGAAAAAAAAAAAATCTTACATTTTACATATGTTACTATGGTACTATATATTGAATTCGCTTAAAATTAATTTTCTATATTCTATAGCACCAGTGATGAACTTAAATAAATTATTATATCCAGAAGGGCCAACACCATTTAAAATGTCTATGATTTCATCTCGGTTTAAACTAAATTTTCCAAAAAATCTTTGACGAATTCTTTTAAGTATCGGGCATTTTCCTAAAAAATGTGTGATGTCTTCTAATTCATTTAAGTAAGTGCAATTTAAATCCCTTTGGCTTCCCAAGTATATTAAATCACATCTGGCTTTCATAATCCACATAATTTTATAGATTCTAGTATTATCGTTTAAATAGCTTCTGGCGTTGTTATGGTCTAATTCCTTATATAATCGGGTGCTTTGGTGTGCCCTTTCCCATAAAGTTCGAATATTCGAATCATGAAGATTTTCTATTATTGAAATTATATTTCTATTCCACTCTCTTTTATTTGAAGTGCCCCAGTTACATGTTATATTTAACTTTTGTGCTAGATTACTAATTTCTTCAACCCAAAATATCTGTTTTTCTAAAATCTTTTTTGATAGTATATGAGGCAATCTATTATCATCATATTCAAATAACGTTTTGAATATATATTTTAAGTGAAGCTGCAGTGTATACAAATGAAAACTTGGAACATTTGTCTCCAAGAGAATGCAATAAGATGGCGTATTACTCGGGAGATGAAGTACCCTTTTTAAAAAATAAAGTTGAATTTTGTCTACTTCTTCAAACAGCGAGTTTCCCCATACCTGAGCAGCATAACTGTGAATACCATTATTTCTATCTGGTTATTTGCTCTACCTTCATTCCCTTTGACTTATTGTGAATATTAGAAAACGGCTCAACAGAAAAGACGACCGGCTAAAAGTGGGCAGTTAAATAAAGTATTGAAAATATTGCTAGTAGAAAGCATATTTAGCGAACTTTCGCAAATATTTGCAATAAGCGAAAATACACTTAAGGATTCAATTTGTTTGAGGTAATTCCTGTTCCGTTAAGTAAATTAAAAATAAAGTTTGACAAGAAGAAACGTACAAATTATGTATATATGTACATAAGTAATCTGGGTGTAGCATCTGTCTGCAAAACTTATTGATCGATTTTAAAAATACTCATTCTTTTAACAAATTTTAGGCAAAAATGGAGAAACGATATTTGGAAAACCCATTTCCTGACTTCGTCAGTGTAGAAAGTACCCCATTGGTGTTGGATGAAGAGCACGTTAAGAATCTTATTTGCACCTATGTTGATGCAATTATGGAAACTTGCCAACCAGGTAATGTGGATGAAGACCATCGCGGTGATTTATATGTTGGAAATGCCGGGATCGCCTTTATGTTCTGGAAGATGTCAAGATCTGAGAAGGCAAGAGAGCTGTATCCAGCACTTGAACATGCTGAGACTTTTATACGTAATGCGAAATGTAATGCAGATCGATACAAAAAACGTTCAGCAGAAAGGTATTCATTCTTGTGCGGAAATGCGGGAATTTTCGCTGTGTCCGCTGCTATATCGCATGATTTGAAACATATGGAAGAGTTGTCTAATGATTTAACAAACTTTAAAGCAGGTATACCTTCCAGCAAAGAATTTATGCATACCAAATACGGTTGCGATGAAGTTTTAGTGGGCCGAGCTGGCTTCCTTTCTGGGTGTTACTGGCTTAATGATGTCCTTTGTGAGAAAAAAATTACAGATGATGATATAATATCCATTTGTCAAATGATTATAAACAGCGGCAGAGAGTACGCCAAAAAGACCAAAGCCCCATTACCTCTAATGTATCAATACCATGGCACGGAGTATCTGGGAGCAGCACATGGCCTATGCGCTATTCTGCACATGTTGTTAGATAGTCCATGGTTTCGCACAGATCCCATATCTGCTCCTAGCGCAGAATTACGTGATATAAAACGGTCGATCGATTTTTTTCTAACTCTGCAAGACTCTGAAGGTAATTTCCCTGTGGCATTGGAAGATCTAAAAAGTGGTCGTGATAAACGTTTAGTGCATTGGTGTCATGGAGCGTCAGGTGCTGTATATTTGCTTGCTAAAGCGTATCTTATTTTTAAGGAGGATAAATATCTACAAGCATTGCGTCGTTCTGGGGACTTGGTGTGGAAAAAGGGTTTCTTACGCAAGGGTCCAGGCATCTGTCATGGTGTCTCTGGAAATGGTTACGTCTTTTTACTGTTATATCGCTTAACTAATGAACCTAAATACTATTATCGAGCTATCAAATATATGGAATTGTTGACTGACTCAGAATTCAAGCATCGCGCACGTACACCTGACCGGCCACATAGCTTATATGAAGGTGTAGCTGGGACAGTGTGCTTCTTAATAGATTTGCTTGAGCCGGACGAAGCCAGTTTTCCATTCATGGACGTTTTTCACTAAGCGTTTCACTATTGAAAATTTTGATGGAAATGAATTTGTAATAGTATCTCAGATACTATATTGACCAAACACGCGCAACAGCCGTGTTTATTTGTAAAACATATCAGGGAATACTCAAGTGTCAGATATATTTTATCCACAAAATTATAACTTGTATTACCCTAAAGAGTTTTTGGGTTCGTTCAAACAAGTCTATTCTATGAACATCAAAATTGAGTACAATATCTTTTGCAAGTGGGTATTTGACCATTAAAAGCATACAATTGTAGGATAATCCACAATTTTTTCGGAATGGAATTACCTTATACTCTATAAATAAAATATCATATGCATATATACTTAAAAATACTTAAATTATTTGTAAAGAAATAATTGATAACCAATATTTTTATTATATTTACTGTCACGGTTAAATTTAAAAATAAAAGCAGTTAATATTTATGAATAACGATTTTAATTTTGTTTTATTTGTATGGACAAAATAAAGTCTTTGTTGTTGTTGTAGCAGCATAAACATTCCCCATACTTACATACGGGGAATGCTGCTGGAGTGACAGTCCTTGGCCGGATATAAATCCGGGTCGTTTCGGTAACGTAGATCCGACTGTCGTGGAAACTATAAAGTCTTTGTCTTTTACTTTTATTGACATTAATAAAGAAATTAGATTTTGTCATGAGAATCTTTCTTTGTGAGTTTTAGATTAGACGTTCTTTGCTCATATCTACACGGAAAAAAATGAATTTGTTCTAAACTCATCTACCTAATTTCATCTGAAAACACTATTTCTAATGTGAATCAAATTGAAGGATGAATGTTTTTGGTGTTAAATATAAGATAATACAATTACTTGCAAGAAAGTGACATCAATTGATCCAAAAGAGAAGTGAACTGGAGGGCGAAGTTTGGTAAATATTAGTTCAGTTTTATAAGAAATTCAGCCATCAACCAAAATTAGGAACGTAAACGAAAATACACCCCCAAAGATAAAAAAACTTAACAAACTGAAATCACTTGCAAAAAACGGCAGAAGACATATCAACTGAGTTTGTCTACACATTTTTGTGTTGTCCGAAAAAACGTACAATAAGCGTTCTTGTAACTTTGCTCTCTCAATTTTGGATTGAAGGATAATTGTTGGGTGTTAACGAATGCCTACTTCCAAATATGCTTATTTCTTTGGCTGTTACGTTACGAAGGTTTGGCCAGCAGAAATCTGCTCGCTCACTTCACACGTACTCTTTCAATTAGTCGTTGCTCAGATGTCATCTATGGTTCAGGCTGCAACGAAGTAACATGAGTAATGACTCTGTTGATTTTTTCGTATATCACCAACCCAATCTCAGATTCTTTCGACCACTGTCGTAAAGAAATCGCTGTTATAATCCCTGTTATGTCAGCAAATCAATTAGTTCCTTCAGACCCGATTAATGCTGGCCAAACTATTGGATTCTGAGACATAGTGACAGTGTCATATCTTTCTTAAATCTCGCATGGTGAATTCATTACAGCGTAGTAAAATTTTAGTACTGAGGAAAATGCCGATAATGCTTTTTTCTATAGTTTTTATAATCGCTATAAAACCACTTTGTTTAGAAAATTTTATGCTGAAAAGTAATAAATATTGCAACCCTGGTAGCTGATTCATATTGAAGTCTGAACTGTCAGTTGTACTAAAAGAGTTTTTAAATTCTGTGCTCTCTTTTCACACATTTACACGCACATAAGTTATACCTGCCAGTGAATTTGACAATCAAAAGCAGAGAAGTTCCGTAAAAAAGCGCTGCATTTGTTAACTTTCTGCTGCTTCGCTAGTATCGCACAGTTTTTTGTGATTTGGAAAATTTTTGAGAATAATAAACATACGGGAGGCAGTTCTTTTTGTGAAAATTAATAAATTTTTTCTAATTATCGCCACAAATCAAGTTCGTATAGTGTCTCCCGCTTTAATCAGTACAGTGAATGGCCGCGAACGTGAGTTACGCCGAATAAATTGAATGCCTATCTGTGGAAAAACTAGTGCTGGTGGGACATTTTCTCGAATTTCCACATTTGTGTCATATACATACAAATATATATTTTCAAGAAAAGTGCTGTGTCTACAGTCAAGTTTTCATACGTAGTATATTTTGAGAAGTTAAAAACTAATTATTGAAAATCTCGAGTAGGAAGAGTAAAGGACCTTTCTGTCTTGTGTCTATTTATTGATAAAGCGCAAGAAAAGTTGACAAAAAACAAAAAAAAAAAAAAATCACCAACAAACTACAATTAAAGGGGGTGTGTATGCTTCTTCCAATTGTAAATACACAAGAGTGGAGTGTACTATAAAACGTGCGTCAGTTCAGGTAAGGGTTGATAAACCAGCTAGTAGATTGAAAAGAAGTCGCGAAAAAATAAAAAAAATCATAACGTACTTTTATGCACAAATTTGGACATGCTCTGGTGTAATACCTAAAAGACTAACCGTATGTGCAACTTTGCAGGAGGTGGAAAAACTCACTTCATTTTTAAATCGTTTTCCTCCAAGAAAGTTGTATAACAAAAATCGATAAGTAATGATACGTTAAATTTATGTTTGTTAAGCTACATACATATGTAGGTATGTTTTTGGAAATACATACGTATATACATAAAATGTTTGTGCGTGAGTCTAGCCAAGAGCATTAATACAGTCATTCAGATCTCAAGGTAAACTTAAAATACAAAAATATTAACTTATTAGATTTACTTAGGCTATAAAATAAGTGAAAAGTGTTCTAAACGACTTGACAACAAGGTTGGATATTTTGTTAGTATTAAATAACGGCTGTTTTTATTAGGGTAATTATCTACTTTGTCGGCCGCCTTAGACGAATGGCTTTGTGCGTGACTACCATTCAGAAGTGCACAGGTGCGAATCTCTGTGAAACACTAAAATGAAGGAAAAGTTTTTTCTAATAGCGGTCGCCCATCAGCAGACAATGGCAAACCTCCGAGTGTATTTCAGCCATGAGAAAGGTCATCTTAAAAACCATAAAATATAATTATCTACTTTCCGGGGTCATGAAAAACTTGATTAAAAAAGTCGAGGAACCCCAGTATTAATAATCTGAAAGAGTGAATCAATTTTTTTCGTCGTTTAAAAGTTACTAACAAAAAACACCTTTATAATCCTCTTTTCTTTCTCTACATCTACGAAAATAAACACACTTGGGGGGTCAAACCTTACTTTTTCTTTACACAAGGTAATATTTGTGCGGTAAATATTGGCAATAACTTAAATATACTGTTAATAAAAATATATACAATGTCTGAGTGTGGATCAAAAAATTAACCAAATGGTGTTTGGTATTTTCGCCTAGAACGCTTTTTTCTGTCTAATAAAAGAGTGATCGGCAAAATGCAAACTTAGAAGCTCCGTGAAACAAAAAATATTTATATGCTGCTAAATAGGCGTATCCTTGTCGCAAAACGCGTTGTGCAATTTGTTAGTATTGTGAGAAATTTAGAGAGTGTGCATTGTTTTTACAAAATGAGTTCCCCGTATGGAAAACTATTTGGAGGAGTGTTCCTATGTACAGGGTCCGGCACTCGAAGTGTAACTAATTAAAAAGGCCATAAAATTTAGTTTGGCAAAATACTTTTATTCAAATCTAAGTGAAAAATGTGTAAAAATAATACAAAATTAAGAATCAACTTTTGCTCGATATGACCTACTTTTGCCTTGACCATGGCCTTGAGACGGTCCAGAAACGAATCGCAAGCTGCCCGAATGTGACTTGCAGGTATTTTGGCCAACTTGCGGACAATGGTTTTTTTCAGCGCCTCGAGACTGGTGAATCTTTTAGTTCGGACTTTGCTTTCCAAAATGGCCGCAAGAGAATAATCCATCGGATTTGCGTCTGGTGCATTTGAGAGCCATTGTGTGGACTTTATGAAGTTTGGAACGTTGGTTTTTAGCCATTCTTGGTTAATTCAAGCTTTGTGAGCCTGTCCGAGTTCTGTTGAAATGTCCATTGTCTGCCCCCGAAATGTATGTCTGTCCACGGCTTCAAAGCAACCTCCAGAATACTTTCCCGATAATTTTTGGCATTTACCTTGACGCCAGGCTCGATGAAAACGATTGGAGAGCGCTCATCTGCGGTTACAGCGGCCCAAACCATTATCTGTGGCGGGTGCTGCCTCCTGGTGGCCAATCGATGACTAAAATGCTCGTATGAGCGGTCGGTCAAATAAACCCTATCGTTTTGGGAGTTTACGAATTGCTCAATTTGAAAAATTCTCTCGTCAGAAAACACAATGTACGGAAATTTATCGCTTTCGGCCAAGCAAAGCAACTCATTCGCTCTCTCAAGTCTGACTTGTTGCTGCTTTGGTGTGAGATCAGGCGTCTTTTGGATCTTGTAAGGCTTGACTTTGAGATCATTTTTCAGTATTCGGCGGCATTTGATTGACACTTCGTCGGGAATTTCGCAAAAGTCCATTCTTCACTTTTCGAAGCATTTCACGTGACGTTGCAGTCTTTGGATGACCATCTCCATGACGTTTCGCGATGCTACCCGTATTATTGTAACGAGTAATGGTGCGACACACAAAAACTTTATTTTAAGATGCTCGAGCTCACGAACAATCGCTGGTTGTGATTTTCCAGCGAAATATAATGCAGTCACACTATTAGAGTTCTTTGATAAACATTAAAGTTAATCCGCTCAAGCAAAAGTAAAGAATTCATAAAACGCTAAATAATGCTATTCAGGACAGTGAAAAATTAATTAGCGAATTAAGCGAATTTAGAGACCGTGGCGCATATTAAGAAAAACATTTCTGGGGTTCAATTCCACCTAATGAAAGTTGTTAACTGCGAACTTTTAAATGTATATGGACCAGAAAATTCGGAAGGTATTACGCCTAACGAAGGCCGTATACATATTACTTTATTACCACTAAAAGATAACTTCGCGTCAGAAATTACCCTAAAATCTTTAATCTCCAGTAACTTTTGAAGAGCACTACTAACAATGATATAATGAGTATCACAAAGACCACGGCATCTCGTATATGTTTAATGGAAACATTTTTTAACATTCAAGAAGAATAAAAATGCTTATTTCGAGCACCCCTTATGTGGCAATAAATGCAATGATGCCATCACGATAAAGTGAAATGAAAGCCTATACTGGCTAACTTATGTATTAAAATTGAGTAGGAAACTCTATCGAAAAAGCAGATATGCAGAACTAAAAAAAAAAACAGCTGGGTTGGACGGAGTTGATCGGAACGAAACAAGTCCGTGCTGATCTGAAGAAAGACCAAAAAGGACACAGACGGTAAACTAATCGGAACAATCGGTTGAAACTCATTTCGTCATAAACGTTAGGATTTGTTAACGATTATAGCTTCCCGTTGTTCGTTGCTGAGTGAACATGGAACGCCGAAAAAAATTGTTGCCATGTATGGTATTTATTTATGCGTTAAAATAAGTTACGAGAGGGCGAGGAAAAGAAGTCGTTGAATTTGGGGGCGGAACTAGTTTAAAAAGCGACTTGAGATTTCGAATTTAAATTTATTTATTTTTTTCGCACTTTCTATGTTAGGGTTTTTATCTACTTTATATTTTCTAATAAACCACGATTTTAATTTCACATTTCTGTCGTCCTCTCCCTTCTTTTTACGCACAAATTACATGATAATAATTTGTTTCCGCTTTCTATGCTAACTCAGCAACGAACAACTTCAACAAATCCACACGTGTGTGGCGAAGTTATTTTCAACCGATTGTTTTCGTTTTGTTTCTCGTCTGTGGCCTGCTTTATTTGTGTGTGACATTTGAATTGAAACGCCAATCAGCTATTCTTTAACCGAGTGAAAGTTTATAATATGACTTGAAAGATACCTTGCGAACCACCTAAATATATTTTTAGCCGTTTAAAGTTTATGACATACAAAACACTTACGACATCCTGAAGACCCTAATTGCATTTACAACTATTAGGTCGTTCAATTTAAAATGTCCCGTATGTTTGTTCCGAAATAAAACTCTGTAAAACAAGCTTTTCAATAGAGATATAATACATTTTTTTAGAGCCCAATTGTAGAAGTTTCGGTGCTGCAAAAGATGAGAGAGCCGCTTGAGTTAATTTAAATTTTTAAGGGTGTATACCAAGATATTTGATGGTGAGGAGATACCCAGTTTTTGTGAATAGTGTGAAATAGGCTGCTTTGGCTCATTTTGTATTTAAGTATTTTTTTGTTTTGAGTGTAGGTTTTTTTTCGAGTACACTCGCGATCAAATGACGGTTGTCATAAAGAAGTTATGGAGCGTTGGCTCAAATTCCAAAAGATAGAGCGAGCCGACTATATGTATTGGACGAAAGGTGTTTCAGAAACTTTTAATAATTATGTAACCCTCGATGTAAAACTGGTGTCATGGGTTTCGACAAGGTGATGAAATTTCCTGTTGTCAGAGCTTGTTTCCGTCTGTTAAGCTATCTGGATCTCAACATTTCAATTTCGTAATATGTGTGGAGGTGAATTCAGATGGTACCAGTGGATACCGCCATGTTGTATCTCAATCTCAGTTTTTTTGTAAACACTCCCAAGTGAGATCAGCCCATCAGCTGATTCTGTCAATCTCGCTCATAGCCGAATAAAGGTATATTAGGTAGCACTCCACTAAAAATCTTTTCACCATGACTTCGACCATATCGCACTTGTTACGTTAAAGCGTAACAACTCAAAATTTCCAAATTTTTGTTTTTTGCAAGAAAACAATGTACAGTGGTCATCTCTACCCACTGTAAAAATCGTTCAGTGGTTTGTGTAGTCTTTCGTTAAAAAAACCGTTATGACTCTCTCTTTGTTTTCAGAATGACTTCTTTTGTCTCAACTAAAGAGTTACATTTTTAGTTGTCTCCAAGTGTTTGAACAAATTTGTGTCACATAAAGTGTAACATTTTGAATTGTGCCTGTTTACAACCAAACGGTTTGTTTAACTTTGTTTAAGTTACGTGTTATTTTTTCAGTTAAACAGAGACAACTCAAAATAACACCACTAAGTGTATAAAAAAATTTCAGGAAAAGAGTAACAACTCAAAAATTTGTTATTTTAGCGCAACTACTAAACAAATAAGAATGAAACAACCGTGCAATTACAATACATATTTTTTTCCTTGCAATATATTATTAATATTTACGGAAACAGTTTTTCGTCTCTACTGAAAATGTTCAGATTTTGAGTTGTTACACTTTAACGTAACAAGTGCGATATGTTCGATTGTGACCTATACCCCATACAATACTTCAAGCAGATTGCAGGGTTACACAACATTTAAATTTTCGAAAGCTATTTTTATCACACTGATCACTCAGTTGCGGAAAATGCGAAAATCGGTCATTTCATATTGATTGACCTAATAGAAAGTTTCTTAACCGAGCGTTTTATGTGAAACTCTTCTATTTTATGTTATTTGATTTTATGGGTAAATATTAAAAATAGGTACATATGTATGTACATGTAAGTAGAATATTATATTTTATGTTACAGCTGCATTCTTGCACTCTTCTATGGAAATAACATAAAATCAAGAATGTTTAATATACTTACATACTTGCGGGGTCAAGTCATTACAAGTTGTCCTTCTCAAGAGGCATATCACCTAGTAGATTGTGCCTGCTGCGTAGCCGTAAAGCTTGTAGCAGAATCTTTCTTGGACACTTTTCTTTAGATATCAAATATAAAACATGTGTCCGATACCGCTGAGGTTTTCATACATATTTACATGAGTGCGTTAATATTTGTCCATGGGAAATTTTCGATGGGATACTAAAAACTATGTATTTAAGAATAAATCGTTTCCTTATCAAAATAGGAAACCACACAAAAGTTTGTACTCGTATGCCATTAAAGTGGGAACTGAAAACCTCATGACTATCCACAAAATATGACAATGGAGACGGCATACGAACATGTACAGACAAGCAAGTACATGCCTGCTTTATTGTTTGAGTAGAATTAGTTGCAGGGTTACACTATGCATTGTTTTAGGTCTCCAGGCGAGAATAACTGGATCTATGTATCCTGCACTATTTTGTTCCTGCACTATTTATAACGTTTTTCGAGCTGTATGTTTGTATGTTTATTCAAAAAAAAAAAAAATTAATAATTAATGAATATTTACACAAAAAAAGATAAATCAAACTTTATACAAAATTTATAAAAATTCAAGAAATTAATTTATATTTTAAACTTTTTAATCTGCAGTATCATGGCGGCCGCCGTAACCGAATGGGTTGGTGCGTGACTACCATTCGGAATTCACAGAGAGAACGTTGGTTCGAATCTCGGTGAACCATCAAAAATTAAGAAAAACATTTTTCTAATAGCGGTCGCCCCTCGGCAGGCAATGGCAAACCTCCGAGTGTATTTCTGCCATGAAAAACCTCCTCATAAAAAAAATATTTGCCGTTCGGACTCGACTTGAAACTGTAGGTCCCTCCATTTGTGGAACAACATCAAGACGCACACCACAAATAGGAGAAGGAGCTCGGCCAAACACCCAAAAGGGGTATACGCGCCAATTATATATATATAACATGGCTCATGTAATTTTAGTAAAATAAGTGCAAGTTCTACGCGGCCAAAAAATCGCATTAATTTTTATTTTTTTTTTTCTGTCGGCTTTTGCGGTGAAATTGATGAAAACTGGCATTAATTTAATTAAATTTGTTTTTGCAAGTTTCCACAATAAATTAATTTTTATATATTTAGACAAAAAATATCAAAAATATTTTAACTCGAGAAACATTGTAAGCATTGCACCCTCAATTGTGACTGTACCTCCAATTTCGCTTTTCAGTGTATTTTACTGCTGTAGTTTGAGCTTTTGCTTTAATAGAAAAGTATAATTTGTAGTATTAAAATTTTTATTTATAAATGTATACATCCATATATAGTATAATAGACATACTATTTCTGTATAGACATTTAAAAAAATTTATAAAATTATAAAATTAATATTTTTTGAGTTTGCAAGTAGTAAATTTTTAAATACTACAAATCGCTGCAATGACCCTACCTTTTTATGCGTCTCGAAGGCAAGCAGATATTTGATCTGACTAAACACTCATAACATGGCTTCTACTGTACATAAACTAGCGGGTATTGGGTGAAGGATCAATGTCGTACATACACATTTCATTCATTGATCACTTCCCCGACTCTGGGTTTACTAAAGCCCATATAAAGAAGTTATTAAAGGCTAAGATGACACAGAATTCATATGACACTTGATGGAGGGTCTAGGATAGCGGCGACAGGCTAAACAGTTTAACCTTGCTTCTTGAAGATTATGAGGTAGGCGCGTAAACCTGATAGAGCGTTCCCACGACAGTCGGTCCTACGTAATAGGAACGACTCGGATTTATATTCGGCCAAGGACTGCCACTCCAGCAGCATTCCCCATATATATATATATATATTCCCCATATATATATGTACGGGGAATGTTTATGCAACTATAACAACAACAACCTGGATAGAGAGTACTTACGAACTCTTACTGGATACTATACGGGGCATTGTTGTCTTCGTTATCATTTCAGGAATCCAGGATTAGAAACAAAGTTCTGCCGACTCGAAATCCATTTGTGATATGGATCACAAATTCTGAGGAGGACTCAGATTCTTTAGAAGCCTCCATTTATAGGCTCGCGGTTAAGTACAATATATCACATTAGAGGTCATAGTGCATTATGGCCAGATAAAAATCCTTGAAAAAAATTTAAGTTTTTTATTTCGTTTTTTTTCTAGGCAAAATCAAATTTTCACATTTGGCGAACTTTAGATCTACGTAAAAATTAAAATAAAATTGCTGCAAGTGGCTGCGAAGTACCAATGTTTTTAATAAGCCAATTTTTTCCATAGTAAACAATTTTCAAACATATTTTGTACGTAGCAAAATGCGTGCCATTGTCCGCATAAAAAATTGTCAAAAATCAACCGTATTTTGTAGCCACTTATCATTTGTACTCTATTATAAAGGGTGATCAATTTCCGATTTTAAATTGAAATAAAACAACGAAAAATCAAATTGATTGGGTAATCTTTATTATTTTTGTGTAGAGCTATTCATGACATTTATTTTTTAAAGATAATCCCTTTCAAATCTTGGCCGCAACTGCGCCGTAATTCGGCCATCCGTAAGCACCAATTTTGAATGACTCACTGGGGGACTTCGGTCGGTATCTCCTAAATAACTTTGGTACTGTTGGCTTCCAATGCTTCAATCGAAGTTGGTTTATCTACAAAGCATTTAGACTTTACATGCTCCCAAAAACAAAAAGGCCAAATGAGTGATATCACACGATCTTGGTGGTCAATCCACTGATCCGAGGCGAGAGATAAATTGTTCAATGAAACGACGACGCAGTAAATAAAACAAAATGTTGTGGAAATCACGGGCTTCAATTAATGGCATCAAAAAGTTGTTTAGCATGGCGCGGAGGTGTTCGCCAATCACTGTTACCTCGTCTTAGAAGAAATAGGCGCCGATGATTCTCCCAGTCCATAGGTCGGATGGCTGTAATGGCTGTTCTTGAATGGCTTCGTGTTGCTCTTCAGTCCAAATACGGCAATTTTGCTTATTAAGCCAAAAATGGGCCCTATCGCTGGATACAATAAGTTGGCCTGAGCTTGCGCTGAACACTTCACAGTGCATCGCTTTTTGTAATACGATGTAAACGCACGATTTGAGGCGTAAGTCTTTCCACTATGAAATTCAAATGAATACTGAAAAGAATTATGTATTTAGTTTGACAGAAGTGACACGCGTGATCTGTCAAAAAACCCTATTTGAAAAAGTACCGCCAATCTGATCACTCTTTAGTAAAATCGAAAGAGTATGCAGTTTTATAGTGATCTAAAAAATTTTATAAAAATTCTGATCGAAAGAAAGGTTTGAAATTTTGCTAAAAATTTACAAAATTTTCATAATTTTTACACAAAGTTAAAAAAAAAATTAAGATTAAAGATTAAAATGAACAGCTAAAATCGGTCAAAGTGTCGTATACGTATTTTATTGTCCATGAGTGTTTCATGATAATGTTTTGTGAATTTACGTGGAGAAAAGTAAGTCCAATGCGATTAAGCCTACATAGTAAATAAAGCAAATGACATTACGGCTTCCACCAATACAAGCAAATGCGTGCCGAAAATGCACTTAATATTTGACTTAGAATTGTTTGGTTACTTAGCAACTTGGCATTGTTATCGGCTGCATTAGAGACGTACATACATACATACATGCATATATGGTAAGCGTATAGGTACAGGGTGATATGCAATGTAAATGTTATTCGTTTGACGTCACCATCACTGATAGTAACCTATATTTGATAGAGGAGTTTTTTTGAACAACATAAACGTTCGTTTTGTTTGCTTTATGATTTTGTATATACACACACAGTTCTATGTGTGTATGTAGACCCGTTTAATTTCAATCGACTGCAGTGTAAGTATATATGTATGTATGTATTTACATATGCATAAACAAATGCTACCTATGCTAGCCATTACGAACTGTAGACAATAAACGGAATGATAGTGAAACGCCCCCATTTTTTGAAAACATATACAATACATATTCACATACATGCATACATACATACATCCGAATAGATGCTTTTGCATGCATAGTACACATTGTGAGTTATTTATTATTTTTAGTTTGTTGCAGTTCGGCTAGTTTTTCACTTCAGTAGTCAAAACAAAGTCCACTTTGGCGGTGAAGTCTCTACAATTTTAAAATACGTAACTTATTTAACTATTAACATATTTTATAAAAAAATACATGTCTTCGGTAACTAATTTTTTTTTAACTGAATCAGAAAAAGTACATGTACGAAAGTGTTCCAACTCAAAATTAGTGGCAAGTATAAATATATTTTGCTTGTGAAGTTGCTTAGTTAAGTTACTCAAAAATTATCAATTTATATATTTATAAAATTAAAAAAAAATAATAAATGTGGTTGCTAATCTGCAATATTTTTACCAAATCTAATTGGTATTGCAATTACAGAATTATAAATGGACAGGAAACTTCGGATATCAATCCGATTAGGTGTCTGGTAGTTTTTAACCCTCAAGCGTTCTTAATTTTTTGTCACGAATGAGTCGTTATTGTGTAAGTTTGTTGTTGCTGTTAAGCTTTACAATGTGTCAATTGAATTATATGGTATGTAACTAGCTGCCAAGTCAGCATTGCGATTCAGGGAACTAAAAAAATAATAATCGGCGCGTACACTTTTTGTTAGGTGTTTGGCCGAGCTCCTCCTCCTCCTATTTGTGGTGTGCGTCTTGTTGTTGTTCCACAAATGGAGGGAGCTACAGTTTTAAGCCGACTCCGAACGGCAGATATTTTGTTTAAATGAGTAGCTTTTTAATGGAACTCGGAGGCTTGCCATTGCCTGCCGAGGGGCGACCGCTATTAGAAAACACGTCTTCTTCATTTTGGTTTTTTACCGAGACTCGAACCTACGTTCTCCGAATACCGAATGGTAATCACACACCAATTCATTCGGCTACGGTGGCCGGCTCAGGAAACTCACCCTCCTAAGAACATTCAATAAAAGGTCATTCGACTAAATTAGGAAAGATTTCCACACTTCCAGCTACTAGAGATTTCTGTAGCAGTGTAGCGCTCCATTTCAATAAATTCTTTACTACAATATTCCCTTCTAAAGCGTACTGGGGCAGTGGTATGGTAGGTGATGAAAATAGAGTCAGTATATTTACTGACGGATCTAAGCTTGATGAACTGGCAGGCGAAGGAGTTCACTCTGAAAGGCTATTGCTAGACATTACTTGCAAATTCACCTTTTAGGTATTCTAGAAAGCAGATCTGTTTTACTAGAGACATAGACCAATTTTTACTTCTTACAACTAACGATTTCTTACCATCTTTTATATTTTTTTGCATAACTTTATTGGCATGTATGTACTCTCTCTCTCAAACCGGTTTGGTGTCAATGCAACAACAACAACACTAGTAGCAAGCAATAATGCAAATAAAGACAAATGTTACAGTTTTGCACTCACTCTTAATTTTCAAATTTTCCGTTATTTTTCTCGTAATTATATATTTGGTGGATTTTTAATTATTATAAACGTGACCGTGAATAAGACAAAATGTTAAATCGGGAAGTACAACGCCAAATAATTGATTTGCTGAAGAAGGGCGAGTCTATAAGAAAAATAGCTAAAAAATTCGAAGTGAGCCACATGGCTGTGCAAAGGCTGCGGAAAAATGTACCAGACGCTGTTCCCAGTAACAAAGGAGGCCGGCCAAGGAAGATAAGCGACCGCGATGCCCGCCATCTGGCAAATTTGGTAACAAGCAGCAAGGCGGTTACTCCCAAAGAAGCACTAAAGATGCTGGATATTGATGCCAGTCAGTGGACAGCCAGGCGCAGCCTGTCAAAACTGGGGCTAAAGGCAGCGGAGAAGAAAACCAAGCCAATGCTGACAAAAAGACATGTGCGGTTGAGGCGGGATTTTGTTGCGGCTCACCAAAGCTGGACAGTTGAAGATTGGGATCAGGTACGTCTTTATAAATGGATTATAAAAGACCTTTTTTCATAAAATTTCAAAACGATTGCAGGTTATTTGGTCTGATGAAACAAAATCAATCGATTTCAGTCAGATGGTCGGGCCTGGTATTGGGTTAAAGACCCAAATGCAGTCCAGCCACATCACATCAAGCAGACAGTAAAACATGGTGGTGGCTCCATTATGGTGTGGGGCTGCATTTCCAAAAATGGTAAGGGTCCTTTAGTACGAATAGACGGTATAATGCGGAAAGAGGAATACCTGGCCATATTGCAACAAAATCTGCCGGGTGTAGTGGAAAGTATGGGTCTTGCTGCTGAAAAAGTAATTTTTCAGCAAGACAATGACCCTAAGCACACCGCACATGTTTGTACGAAATTGGATGCAACGCCAAAAATTTCGTAACTTGAAGTGGCCTCCACAATCACTGGACATGAACCCAATCGAAAATTTATGGAGTCATGTAAAATCGAAGCTTGCCGAATATTCAAGTCCGCCCAGTGGAGTTAATGAGCTGTGGGAGCGAACACGCGATGTATGGGATGCTATTCCGAATGACTTTGTCTTGAGGTATACACGAAGTATGCCCAATCGTATCCACGAGCTGAAAAAATCCAAAGGATATTGGACATCTTATTAATATTTATTTTATTTATTGTAAAAAATAAAAAATGGGTTGAGTGCAAAACTGTAACATTTGTCTTTATTTGCATTATTGCTTGCTACTAGTGTTGTTGTTGTTGCATTGACACCAAACCGGTTTGAGAGAGAGAGTACATACATGCCAATAAAGTTATGCAAAAAAAATATTTGATTTGTTAAAACATGTCTAAAAAAAAATGTGTTGAAATAGAAAGTATTACATTTTGTTACAGTTTTGCTCTTCAGTGTACATATATTATATATATAATTGGCGCGTACACCCTTTTTGGGTGTTTGACCGAGCTCCTCCTCCTATTTGTGGTGTGCGCCTTGATGTTGTTCCACAAATGGAGGGACCTACAGTTTTAAGCCGACTCCGAACGGCAGATATTTTTATGAGGAGCTTTTTCATGGCAGAAATACACTAGGAGGTTTGCCATTGCCTGCCGAGGGGCGACCGCTATTAGAAAAATGTTTTTCTTAATTTTGGTGTTTCACCGAGATTCGAACCGACGTTCTCTCTGTGAATTGCGAATGGTAGTCACGCACCAACCCATTCGGCTACGGCGGCCGCCAGGAAGTTAAAAAAGCACATAAAATATTTAGTATTTTCTCTTCTTCTTAATTGGCGCGATAACCGCTTACGCGATTTTGGCCGAGCTTAACAAAGCGCGCCAGTCGTTTCTTTCTCGTGCTAACCGGCGCCAGTTGGACACACCAAGTGAAGCCAAGTCCTTCTCCACCTGATCTTTCCAACGCAGAGGAGGCCTTCCTCTTCCTCTGCTACCACCAGCTGGTACCGCATCGAATACTTTCAAAGCCGGAGCGTTTGTATCCATTCGGACGACATGACCCAGCCAACGAAGCCGCTGGATCTTTATTCGCTGCGCTATGTCTATGTCGCCGTAAAGCTCATACAGCTCATCGTTCCATCGCCTGCGATATTCGCCGTTGCCAACGTGCAAAGGTCCAAAAATCTTACGCAGAATCTTTCTCTCGAACACTCCAAGCGTCGCTTCATCGGATGTTGTCATCGTCCACGCTTCTGCGCTATACGTTAGGACGGGCATGATGAGAGTCTTGTAGAGTGTTAGTTTTGTTCGTCGAGAGAGGACTTTACTGCTCAGTTGCCTACTTAGTCCAAAGTAGCACTTGTTGGCAAGAGAGATTCTACGTTGGATTTCAAGCCTGACATTGTTATCGGCGTTAATGCTGGTTCCTAAATAAACGAAGTCTTTTACAACCTTGAAATTATAACTGTCTACAGTGACGTGAGTGCCGATACGCGAGTGCGCCGACTGTTTGTTTGAAGACAGGAGGTACTTCGTTTTGTCCTCGTTCACCACCAAACCCATTCGCTTTGCCTCTTTATCCAGTTTGGAGAAGGCAGAACTAACAGCGCGGTTGTTAAGGCCGATGATATCAATATCATCGGCATACGCCAACAATTGTACGCTCTTATAAAATATTGTGCCTGAGCGATTAAGTTCTGCGGCTCGTACGATGCTCTCCAACATCAGGTTAAAGAAGTCACACGACAGCGAGTCACCCTGTCTGAAACCTCGTTTGGTATCAAACGGCTCGGAGAGGTCCTTCCCAATTCTGACGGCGCTGCTGGTGTTGAGCAACGTCATCTTACATAGCCGTATTAGTTTTGCGGGGATACCAAATTCAGACATAGCGGCATACAGGTAACTCCTTTCCGTACTGTCGAATGCAGCTTTGAAGTCGACGAAAAGATGGTGTGTGTCGATTCTCCTTTCATGGGTCTTTTCCAAGATTTGGCGTATTGTGAATATTTGGTCGATGGTAGACTTTCCAGGTCTGAAGCCACACTGATAAGGTCCAATCAGTTGGTTGACGGTGGGCTTCAGCCTTTCACACAATACGCTCGCTAGAACCTTATAGGCGATATTTAGAAGACTAATCCCGCGGTAATTGGCACAAATTGCAGGATCGCCCTTCTTATGGATTGGGCAGAGCACACTTAAATTCCAATCGGCAGGCATGCTTTCATCCGACCATATTTTGCATAGGAGCTGATGCATGCACCTTACCAGCTCCTCGCCGCCATGTTTGAATAGCTCAGCCGGCAGTCCGTCGGCGCCCGCGGCTTTGTTGTTCTTTAGCCGTGATATTGCTATTCTCACCTCGTCATGGTCGGGTAACGGAACGATAATTCCGTCGTCAACGATTGGGGTATCGGGATCTTCACTTTCTCTATGACATGCGCAGCTGTCACTGTTTAACAGGTTCGAGAAGTGTTCCCTCCATAATTTAAGATTGCTCTGTACGTCAGTCACCAGATCACCGTCTTTGTTCTTACAGGAAAACGCCCCGGTCTTAAAACCTTCTGTAAGCCGCCGAACTTTCTGGTAGAATTTTCGGGCGTTGTTCCTATTGGCCAGCATCTCAAGCTCCTCGCACTCACGTATTTCGGCCTCACGTTTCTTCTGTCGGATAATACGTCTCTCTTCCTTTTTCAGCTCTCTGTAGCGATCCCACATGGCTCGCGTTGCGCCCGATCGCAGCGTGGCTCTATAGGCGGCATCTTTTCTTTCGGCGGCAGCATGACATTCCTCGTCGTACCAATTGTTCTTTCGGGCTCGCCGGAATCCGATTTCTTCTTCGGCGGCGGTACGTAGGGAACGAGAAATGTTGCTCCATTGCTCGCGCATGCCGGTGTGTTGGGCAGTGCTCTCCGAGAGCAGGAGTGAGAGTCGAGTGGCGAATCTTCTGGCTGTCTGTTGTGATTGCAGCTTTTCGATGTCGAACATTCTTTGCGTAGGTAGATGTACGTTTTTTGCTGCACAGAGGCGTGTGCGCAATTTGGCTGCAACAAGGTAATGATCCGAGTCGATGTTGGCTCCTCGGATCGTACGTACATCTAATACACTAGAAGCGTGTCTTCCATCTATCACAACATGATCGATCTGGTTTCGCGTTTTTCGATCAGGGGACAGCCAGGTAGCTTGGTGTATCTTTTTATGCTGGAATCTGGTGCTGCAGACTACCATATTTTTATTTTATAGTAGTAAAATATTTAATAGTATGGACCAAACGAAGCTAAAAAGTCTTAACAAATTTGGGCCTGCACACTAACAATTTCAGATTGAAACAGATTTTCTGAAACATTTCTTTCCAATCACCTGTTTATTTATTATGTACAGGCGAATAATAAACGAAGTTAGATAAAAGACAAAACCGCTTCTCTTGATAGTGAAATAAATGCTTAAGTGAGTTTCAGCCAAATTTTTCAGGAAAGTGTAAAAATTGATTTATTTCAAAACGGTTTTCTCTTTTATAAAATAAACGCATGTAAGGCTAGTTTTATAAATTAAAATGTATTTTTAATCCAACTACTATTTTTAATGAAAAATGAGCTTCTTGTGAGCAAATCTCATTTTTGACACAAACGTCAGTTACGCGGCTTTGCTTTTTAAACGTCGTTAAACATCATATCAAAGGGCCTTCCTTACATTTCTAAGCAAGCATCTTTTCTGTTTCAAAAATCCCCTCAGTGGCTCGGGTTTGTTTTGGAATTTTTGATTAGTTCGTAACTGCAGCTTTCTAAGACTTTTTACCAGCTAATGTTATCAAATACCGCAAACAAATTAATTTTGATTGTTTAAGCCAGGCGATATTGTAGGTCCTTATATAGGTCCGCTCCTTTCTACCCATCTACGTGGAAAAGTTTGGTGTGAACTCCAATCGAAAAATGAAATACATGGCCATACATGAAATGTGTGCCAGCTAATTTTGCCTTAGAATAAACAGCCACAGCAAAAGAAAACTTCTCAAATTGTTGAATTCGAAAATACGTTTCGGATGACGAATAAAATACGTGACTACTTGAATACGGAAAAAACTCTTGTTGATGGTTGAAGCACCCAATCGGTCATGATTTTCGTGTTCGTGCCGAAAAATCGGCCAAGAAGGTGTTACGATCAGTTTTTTGGGATGTGAGAGGAAAAAAATAAATTCTGAATATAATCGTAACCTCTTAGAGCAACTGAAGGAAAAATTATTTGTATGATGAAACTAATAAAAGAAAACAACCTATTCTATCGCACGCCACTGTACCTCTCAAGCTAACAAACTGCTTTTGCATATTTCGATACAAATCAGCTACATTTTTATTATTCAAAAAGTTTAAACACAAAAAAAAATTAAGCTAGAATTCTTGACTATAGCAAATAGTAGATGAGATCTCTACCAGACTTTAAATAAAAGGCATTCTAAAATCAACTCTACCTACACACATACAAAGAAAAAAAAGGAGCTTATTCTTGATTTATGCTTTACTTTTACTTTGTTTGAACATTTGAAATAAATAAATAAAAAAAAGAAAAGAAATGAGTTTAAGCTTTTTACACCATTAAAAATTCAACTCATGATTCTAGCAATTCCCATTACAAATTAAAGTGTTGTGATTAGTGTGACCATGAGTGATCTTGAATGATTGTCAAAGTAGAGTTTTTGGGTACGTGGTTCGCTCTTGATGTTCAAGCAACATAGGCCGTCGCATGCCAACATACACCACAACTGCTAGATTTCGATATTTTCTTTCTTGCACGTAAGGTGTCGCCTACTCGTATCGGCGCATATAAACGTGGTGAACGTGCCGTCATCGTACCACCGATGTTGTGTAGCTACCACAAACCGCACAAAGGCCGCGCAGCTGAACAAGTATATTTTAGCTGGCTTACTATGTTTGTGACTTTGATAAATTGAGTTACCTGTTGTTAATTCTAATAACCATTTTTGTATAATTTACTCACACATCTGGAATAGGCTGTAAATTATTGATACAAATCCCGATAATATCTACATGAATTGTCGTTTCGTTTTTTTCATTGCAGATTGGTCTCATGAATAACAAGTCATCTTCACCTATGCCCGCAAACTAACTATATTTTATGTGTGATCTGATTGGGGAAAAAATATATATTTATAGATATATACCAACTTGAATATTATTGAGATTACTGTGGATTATTATTACTTTCCATTTACATACATACATATGTATACAAGTATATGCGCGCACATGGATATGCAAATTTAAAACCAAATCATACATACAAAAAATTATACACACATTCATATATTTTATAAAACATTCCTTGGACAACTACGCAATAAGAGTCTAAGTTAAAGAAACATTGGAAAATGTTCAGCCCTGATTATGAGAAACGTATTCTGAAACATTGTAGTCCAGTCGCACGGAATCTCTTCAACGCATTTGAGGCGGCTTCAACATCCACATCACTGGATAGATTTATACCATGCAGGTGAGTGATTGACATGAGAAACAAGTTACAAAAATTATATAAATAATTGCAGGTGCATTACTAAATAGATTTTAATTCATAACTTAAGAAGGTCTTCTACCGTATGCAGTGACTTCCAAAACTGATACCTAACATAATTCTAGGAGAACTAATAATGCCATTGATTATTGCAATGCGCTTATTTTCACTCTTTTAACAGTAATTTTGCGCAGTTTTTTTTGTCTGTATTTCGCGGTTGAAATTCAAATTTGAATTGGTCGAGCCAAGGGGCTCCAAGAGATTCGGTGGCTAGTAAAACAGTTAGGCTAAAAAGCCCATTGTATTTAGAGTTCTGGAAAGAGGGTAGATAGTCAAGGAGGAAAGGTGAGAAAGAGAAAAGTATCAGAGAAAGAGATAGGAAAGAATAGGGACAGAGACAGAGGTTGTTAGTCCAGTGAGAATTTTCCAGATACGTTGGTAAATCTGTAGGATATTGATAGACAGTTTTAGAGAGCGAATATTACTCATACTCACGGCATCGGAACCCAAAACTCATAGCCTTGCTCTAGCAAAGGCAGGACGGTCATAGAGAAAGTGCTCAGTGCTATCCGCCTCCTCCAAACAAGACAGGCACATTGTGTTCTCAATGGTTCCAATGGTGGTCAAATGCTGATCCCATGGTTTGTTGCCTGTAATAATACCGACCATAACCGAACGTCTTTCCTTCCAAGTGTTAGTAGAAAGTTTGACAGTTTTCTGTTCGGACTTGTCACAAAACACTTTGCAGTTCTGCAGCGTTCTAGACCGGACCATCGCTCTTTATGTAAATTGCATACATAATCGCTGATCCAATTCATGATTCCTGCGCAACTGATCCTGTGGGGTAACCGCTGATCCACGGTTGGCTAATTCATCGGCAATTGAACACCGGAGTGTCCTGGAACGCATATAAGTACAAGCCTGTTCTGTCTTGCGACAGAATTAAGCTTCTTTTTACATTCTTGAACAATCTTTGAGGTTTGCTTCGCGTTCTCCAGGGCCTTCAATGCAGTCGGACTGTCGGTAAAGAAAATATCCGTCAAACCTCCCCGAATGAATTTTGGAAATCTGACATCAAATTTTCTTCCAAATGAAACTATGGGTATCAGTTCGCCGTCTGTTTGACGTTGAAATCACCTTTTTACAAAAATTGTTGTAAACTGATTGATACGATTTAGTTCATATAAGTCTTCCATATAAGATTCCTGAAAAAAAAAAATCATTTTGTTTTTTTCCCTGGACTATCGTTTGGCACATAATTTACTCCAATTTTCAAAAGTTTGCTAAATGGACGAAGTTTGGAACTAAAAATTAAATCTTTTTCAGTTTTTATAAAGGCGCTTTTAAAAGTGACGCATTGATGTCAGTATTGAATAATTCCTAGATTATACCTTTTTTGTGTCATCTTTGACATATGTCTCTTAGACAGATAAACAATTTTGCACGATAGAACAACGCGTTAAAACTATTGAAACTTATTATGCAAATGGTCGATCTTTAAGAAAAACATATCGCAAAGTTCGTGATTTGTTTGGTGGAAATACTTGCCCGAATGTGTCGACAATTCAAAGTTTGGTGAAAAAATTTCAATAAACTCGTTCTGTTGAGGCTAGAAAAAGGACTAACAGACCAGACTGGGGTTTTTTGAAAAGTAAAGTTTATGTAAATAAGGCAACAACGATTCCAAAGCTGAAACACCACATGGTCTTGGTGGGCATTTAAATGATGTAATTTTTCACATATAATAGTTAAGAGCCGTATTTGGAGTAAAAGCAGTGAAAACTGAAGTAATCTAAATGTTTACATGTTTTATTTTAAAACAACTTCTAGGCGCGTCTTTTGAAAGACTCTTTTAAAGAGTACATAAGTAATACTTAGTAAAAAAATAAAATAGTTTAAATGAAAATTTCTGGAAAAGCTTGCGTCACATTTTCACTGCATTTTATGAAAAATTCAAATTATTTGTAACCTATTATTTCGAGCAGTTGTAAAACTGCAACTTTTGGAAAATAACCTTTAAAGATGATAATCATTGCATTAGGGAACGGCGATTTATTGTTTTTGAGCCTCTCGAATACCCAAACTAATGCGTATTTCGAGAAATCACTTTCAGGGAATACTTCTAAAATCTTCGATAAAACCAAAAAAAATATTAATTTTTTCAAGCCTCGAGGGTAGAAGATCCCCTTGCGACTTTTGTTTTTTAGCAAGTACCAACAACTACATAGGTGTACGACGCTTGTGTCTTACGTGTATCTTTTCTTATCTTGTCTTACCAATTATATTATCTGGTCACTCTTATAAGTATATACGAATTAGCAAAAGTTGTCTAAATCGATTATATTTTATTCAAGCATTTTCTATTAAATATGCATTCGCCGATACGATTTATATTCGCTCGGTTTCCATAGATTTCTGTAAATACAAGGCGGCCCAAAATTAATCATTCAATTTTATTTTTGAATAATTTTTTTACTGAATGAAAAAAAAATGATTTTGAGTGATGGAAATCTTTATTTGGACTTTTACCGCGCTCCATTGCTTATCGGTTTTCATACTGTAGCTGTCCATTTAACAAGTGTCAAATATGAGTGAAGTACGACGCCATTTGCAAAAATTAGAAATCTAATTAATTTTGCTCTACCTTGTAAAAGGACAAAAATAATGCAATGACGTATTTTAAAAATCTGTAACGTAAACTTAAAGTACTCGGGAAGCAATAATAAATGTATAAAATTAAGGAAGTACAGTGCACTCGCGATAACTCGAACTAATTAAAACAGGCGCTGTTCGATTTATCGAATTTGTTCGACTTATCAATTGAGTGTGCTATGTGAAAAAAACAGTCATCGATATCGATTTTTCGATCGATTGTTGCAAATGGAAGCCAGTAGAAAATTTCTGTAGTATAGTTTCGTTATACGAATTACATTTTGGTCCATTGGCTGGATCAATGGTGTCACATTCGGCGGCATAAACATAGTTAAAATTAAACCATCCTCGGACTTTAATTCGATTTCGTTGGGATGTGATGGGGCATTATCAATTAGAAGAAGAGCCTTCTCAGGTAGTCCCCATCTTTCAAATTTTTTCTTACCTAAATATTAAAGTCATTTAACTTGGTTAAAACAATTGTTTTAATGAATCTGGATTTTACCTGCGGCACGAACGAATTATGAAACCAGTCTTTGAAAATCGCCGAAGTCATCCAGGCTGATTTGGAATTTTTGTACTCCACCGGACAGTTAAAATTTTTGAAAACTCGAGGATTTCTTGCTTTGTCAATAACGAGAAGTTTAAGCTTATGGTTGCCGGTAGCGTTAGTGCAAGCCATAAATTGCCTTATCTTTCTTTTTTGGCTACCCCATATTCCTTCGCTAGAGAAGTAACACTACGTCCACGTTTAATTTTGTTAAGGACTTCAGCCCTCTCTTTTAATGTTAAACACTTCAACCTTTTACGATCCATTACTCACGTGCACTGATATACTACAAATGACAAATTTAAAGCAATTTGGTCAATGCAAGATGTTGTTCCCAGAAAACTAACGGGATATTAACGCCGAAATATTCATATGGACAATACACTAGTATACATATAATTTATATACATATACTATTACATATGTATCTATGTACAAAATATACATGTTTGAAAAGAATGTGTGTACAAATAAATTTGTTTTTTTGTTCGAGTTATAGCGCTTTTTTATTGTTCGAGTTACAAAGAAGTCAATAGGGGAAAAAATGTGTTCGAGTTAGCACGTCGTTCGACTTAGCGGCTATTCGAGTTACCGCGAGTGCACTGTATATATATTATTTTTGCAGCTTTTTAAAATTAAAATAAAATATTAAAAATAAAATTTTTAAAAATAATGTGATTTAACTTTTAAATTGTCGTGCGACAAAACTCAACTTTCTTTTGTTATTCGGGAAAAATTTCATATCCACGTGAAACTTGTATATATTAATGCATACTTCTTCATCAATTAAATTTTTTAGTTTGAAATTACTAAATTTTCAAAACTTTTGACAATTTTTTTATTTTTCGCCAAGACAAATATAGATTTTTCATAGTATCTATTGCCAATACTTTATTTCATAGAAGGAAAGATCAACTATTTGTTTCACATTTTGATAAAACACCAAGAAGAACGAAGTTGAAAAGTAAAGAAGTTTTTTTAATAGTCTTTCGTTTGCTATCCATATTAATGTCACGGAGTGAGTATATTTTAATATACTTTTATTTAATATTCGTTTTTTAGAAGGATAAAAGAAATCCTTTGTATGGTGTCAAAATCTCTCGACATACATTATTTGCTTTAAATGCATGGGGGAACTTCTGCAACTTTTGGAATGATGATATTGAAAATAAAATTTCGTATTCCCGGGTCGGTCGCCAACTAATGCCAACTATTGGTTTTGAGCCCGGGCCCTACCGAATGCTAGCCAGCATATAGTGGCTGTAGTCGTTTAGTGCGTCGTAAGAATTGGCCTCCAAGCAGACTGCGCATGCCATATTGAATAAATTATAGTCAATATATTCACTATTTGATGTTTTTGTGCCACTAAGAATCACCGAAAATATCGCATCCAAATGGGTATGTGTGTGACTAAAACATTCTGGAAGTGCCCAGATTCGAATTCCGCACACAAAACATCAAAATGATAGATAGAGAGTTATTTTTTTCTAATAGCGGTCGTCCCATGGCAATGTCAATCATCCGAGGGTATTTCTGCCATGAAAAGCTCCTCATAAAAAGCCATCTGCCCCTCGGAGGCGGAGGCCACCTTGCGACTAATTTTGCGTAAAAATCTTGACCTATGCCCATACAAGATCAAATTAACTAAAGTTAATCATTTGAAGCACCGAAATTTCCGAAAAAAAGTTATGTTGCGCACCTAATGAAAACTATTTCGTGTAGCACATTTTCTGTTTGTACCAGGGATATGACAAAGTCGATTTCCGATAAAATCTTATGAAAAGCAAAGTATAATTGGTTATAGATTCAGTGGTCGTAAAATTATTCTCCCATTTGTGGTAAATTCATATCCGCCTTTCATTCTGTTTTCAATTACAAATCTAGTGGCTTGTAACTTTATTAACTAGCACAACTACGTCAAGTTCAACGATCTCAAAACTCGAAGACTCGAAGAGCAAACACAATGAAGTGCTGAGTAATTTAATTTCCCCGTTTACTATTCTCATTTTCTACTTTTCTGTGCTACATACCAGAACATACATACAAACATACATAAATTTTGTGTGGAATAGTCCATGGAATATGTTCATATGTATATACATTAGGGCGGGTAAATTTCTTTTCCGACATCGTTGCTAGCAGATTAGGAAACTACATGAAATTCTAAGAAAAAAAGTCCGCTAAAGTATGGGTTTTAAAGAAGCTGTCTTTAATTAATTTGAAGTTGATATGAATACTAGTATTGACGAAAATATTATGAATGGTACGAATAAATTATTTTTGATATCTATTTTTTATTTATTGATGGCGCTACAAATTTCTAATTTTTTAAAGTTGTAATAGGAAAAGTGACTGGATGTAATTTTTTATATGTACATAAATCAAATAAAAATTGCAAAAACAAAGAAAAAATAAGTTAAATTTTATATTTCAAAATTTATTTAAAAAAAAATGTTTAAATTTATTTTATACTAGCTGTACCCGGCGCGCGTTGCTATGCCAACGACTAAAATAAATATAAGAAAAATAACTTTAAAGAACAATCAGTACACAAATATTCAATTCATTCTAAACCATTTTATTGATTTTGTTTATTTCGAAAAAATCGGTTGAACGGGACAGAATATGCTACTCTGCAGCGCCACCAGGTGGTGAGTGGCATCCATGAGCATATTCAACAAACCTTCTCCCAGGAAAAATACATATATATACCAATTTTTATAATAATCGGTCCAGTAGTTTTTGAGTTCATCGATGAAATCGAGACAAATATTCATTTTTATATATAAGATTTCAAAATTTATTAAAAAAAAAATTTTTTTTAATTTATTTTATATTTCAAAATTTATTTTTAACAGGTTTTTTTTAGAATCATTAATTTTTTTGTTTACAGTAAACAACTAATGAGCAATTATTTTGGTTTCAGGACTTTTTTTACTTTCAACAGGAGGTGTATTTTTTTCTATTTTTCGTCCTCATCTCGTCCCCTCTCACTTTTCGTTCTAATTAAACTTATTTTGCATATAATTTGCGCGTCTCTAAATTGGTTTTAAAGCTATGCTCTACTGTACTTTTTTTTCTTAGATTTACATGTAGGTTTCGAATCTGCTGAAAACTATGTCGAGGAAAAGCGTTCCCCACATAAATCGATCCACCCTAATATACATACATACATTGTACATTTACTTTGGTTGTCTTAATATGGCTTACCGGTTCGTTGCGCACTTCCACATTTTCCACTTTTTCACGTTAACAATTTGTTGTTGGTGGAGCAATTTTAACTGTTTTCACCATTAACTACAGGCCAGACTACGCTTTGGCTGGCGGGTTTCAAGTAATTTTAGCTGTTAACCGCTTTTGCAGATATACCAAACGATTACAACTCCACACATGCACAGGTACTATACATGCCTTTGTTGGGATACAGCTCATAACCAGGAAATTCTATGCTTTAACAATCTACCCGGAAGTTTCCGTGTTGCTTAATATGACCACAGAGCAGAAAAAAATCATGAATACGATTTTTCTTTACACGAAAAATGATCGTTTTTATTAGACCTTAAGAATTATTTGCATGCATATACTCGTATGTATAACTAGAGAGGTATTGTCGTGAAAGTATTTCAATTCTGAAGCTAAAGATATATCTACATAGATATACAGGGTGTGGACCACCAATCACATTCTGGGGGTGCAAGTATTTGAATCGAGTATAATCGAGTCGAAAGATGCGAATACTTAGTTCACAAGATCTTGAAAACCGGTGAACAGCTCCATTTCTGGTTAATCTTATCACCGAATAGTTCAATAAATCAGTGATGTTGGCATGTTCTTATCGAAGTCCTGATGAAAATAAGATCGGAGATAGTTTTAGTTTATTCAGTCAGTTTCCATATAAAAGTACAACATTTGCACAATATTTCCTTGAATTTTCAGTGCAAAATATTGAAACTTGAGCGAGCTTATTTAGTAGTTAAGAAAATAAATAAATTACAAATTTTAGGTTTTGATTTCTAGCACTAGCAGCTGAAGGTCTTCGATGTTGTTGCGCACATTATATCAACAAAATCACTTGAAACTCAAGACTCAAAACAGATTTGTGAAAACAGATTTTTCTTGAAGCATCCTTGCGAGAATTTTTTCTGTCGATTTTTAAACTTTTTGTAGTACTTGGAAAATAAAACGCCGGCTTGCGCAAAAAAAAATCCGATAATTTTGATGCCGCGCCACAAATGGAGAGACCTACAGTTTTAAGCCGACACCGAACGGTAGATGGTTTTTTATGAGGAGCTTTTTCATGGCAGAAATTCACTCGGAGGTTTACTTTTGCCTGCCGAGGAGCGGCCGCTATTAGGAAAAACTTTTTTCTATCAATTGGTGTTTCGTGCCAGAGATTTCTATTCGAAACAATTTTTTCTATAATTTGATGTTTCATGCCCGGAGGTTCGAACACAGGCACTTTGGAATGGTAATTATCAAATAACAAAGAGCTCCCAAGAATACCTCGTTAAATACGTTAAGAGAAGCGCGCGCAAAATTTCAAAGCGATTGGGTTATAACGTACACGGACTTCAAAAATAACAACTTTCAGAATAATGCTTCAAAGTCGAGTTATATGAGTAGAAACCCGGCCTAGAGCAACGGGAACTCAAATACGTAATTTTTCTCGGATTGACTTGAAATTTCGAATACTATTTCTGATATATGATGAATTCATTTAAAAATTTTAAGTTTTAATAGAATGAAAAAAAAAAAAATGTTAAAATTGAAATTGTAAAAATGATAGATAGGTTCCTACCCCCCTTAACATATTATACACGTAGAAAATTCAAACTGCACTGCCGACTGATGATTTCATAGAATTTTGGTTATCTAAAGGTAGTTTTTAAAAAATTAGCGTTTCAATAATCTGCCAGCCCGCTATAGATAAGATCCTGTCTAGCTAGGTCACTCCGCACAGTAGTTCCTCGCTATGCCACTGTGACCAGGAACCCAAATGAGCTTAACATCGAAGTATTCGGATGGAGTCGAGAGAATAATGAAAAACAATAAGAATACAACAAGAACAATAAGATTTTTCATTATCACCTTTTGCTAAAAAAGTTATATTCGCGTAGTATGTCACACAATTTGAAAACCGCCCTAGAAATGCGTGGACAAAATGAAAATTGGTTCAAATGAATGCAAAAATGTATTGATCATTATTAGAATATTTTGAGAAACAATAAAGCTGTTCTCATTGTTCGGCAAGAAATATAAATAGCAACCCTCGTAATATTCTCCGGTTCCCAAATAATGCCGTTTTTTTACAGTAAATTCGAATACATAATTTTTTTACAAGTTTCTCTTTTTAGTGAGTGAAGTAATCACCCTCGTTGGCTACAACCTTTTGCCATCTTGTGTGCAAATTTCCAATAGATAAAAATCAATGGGGGTTTTCAGTAAAATATCTGGAGGATGTTTACATACACACCTCTAAGGCACTTGGGTAAACATCGCAAAACGGTTTTGGTAGCAACTGTTGCATTACTACCCTTGTGAAACTCCAAAAGTATGCAATGGCGGATATGAATCTCTTCTAGTATTTGGCTAGCCATTTCACTCAAAATGGCGAAAGGTTTAAATTTTCACAAGTAAACAAGTCACTTTAACTTTGAAATGTCTCTGGCATGAACTCATGACTGCCAATGAACTCATAAACGGTAAAGAGCCACTGGCATGCTCAGAAATGGCATTACTTTCCTCTAATAGTTATACGGCCCCCCTAATAGTTGTAGAAATAAACTTCCCTATTTGAGTGCTCTCCGCTGTATGTACATACATACATATGCATGTATGGTACTTGAGAAAGTTCATTTAGTGATAAGTTATGCGTGACTCCCAGAGCATCTGCATATTTACGAAGAAAAAAAACTATTTATTCTGTTCAGTTTACTACGCCGCTTGTTTTCTCTTATAGGTCAGTCGATGTGACCTTTAAAAGTTTGTAGCTTAAAATGAAGCACTCCATACTATAGTTGGTTTACAAACAAAAACAGCTGTTTCTCAAATGCAGTTTCAATTACTTTCGGCCCACGTTTTGGTTGCATTGAAAACAGAAGAATGAAAAATCTCTTATAATTAGTGAAGCAGACGTAAAAACTCTTTGCGTTTTGTCTGTAATTCCAATTATCTACGATTGCGTTGCCAACTGTTGAATATTTTGGGAACTCACAAATTTATTTTTGATTATACTATATGTATGTGCATATGTAAATGCTTGTACTGAAAACTTTCTCGGAGTGACTAGGAAAATTTACTTTTTTGATTAGATTAGACTTTTGAGAATTTTCTAAATTGTACGCTTCGTAAGAATCTAAATGAAAGCTGTATTCAAAACTCCGGCTTTTCAGGTTTTAAGCATTATTGAAAAAAAAAAACATTAACATTTTTTTAAACAAAATACAGTGCACTCGCGGTAACTCGAATAGCCGCTAAGTCGAACGACGTGCTAACTCGAACACATTTTTTCCCCTATTGACTTCTTTGTAACTCGAACAATAAAAAAGCGCTATAACTCGAACAAAAAAACAAATTTATTTGTACACACATTCTTTTCAAACATGTACATTTTGTACATAGATACATGTGTAATAGTATATGTATATAAATTATATGTATACTAGTGTATTGTCCATATGAATATTTCGGCGTTAATATCCCGTTAGTTTTCTGGGAACAACATCTTGCATTGACCAAATTGCTTTAAATTTGTCATTTGTAGTATATCAGTGCACGTGAGTAATGGATCGTAAAAGGTTGAAGTGTTTAACATTAAAAGAGAGGGCTGAAGTCCTTAACAAAATTAAACGTGGACGTAGTGTTACTTCTCTAGCGAAGGAATATGGGGTAGCCAAGTCCACCATAAGTCTTATAAAAAAGAAAGATAAGGCAATTTATGGCTTGCACTAACGCTACCGGCAACCATAAGCTTAAACTTCTCGTTATTGACAAAGCAAGAAATCCTTGTGTTTTCAAAAATTTTAACTGTGGAGTACAAAAATTCCAAATCAGCCTGGATGACTTCGGCGATTTTCAAAGACTGGTTTCATAATTCGTTCGTGCCGCAGGTAAAATCCAGATTCATTAAAACAATTTTTTTAACCAAGTTAAATGACTTTAATAATTAGGTAAGAAAAAATTTGAAAGATGGGGACTACCTGAGAAGGCTCATCTTCTAATTGATAATGCCCCATCACATCCCAACGAAATCGAATTAAAGTCCGAGGATGGTTTAATTTTAACTATGTTTATGCCGCCGAATGTGACACCATTGATCCAGCCAATGGACCAAAATGTAATTCGTATAACGAAACTATGCTACAGAAATTTTCTACTGGCTTCCATTTTCAACAATCGATCGAAAAATCGATATCGATGACTGTTTTTTTAACATAGCACACTCAATTGATAAGTCGAACAAATTCGATAAATCGAACAGCGCCTGTTTTAATTAGTTCGAGTTATCGCGAGTGCACTGTATTGTGTTATACATAGTTCGTTTATCGTTGACACAGACACCGACCAGATTCTTTTAGTTCTTCTTCTGACTGGTTTCTTTCTGGAAAAAAATTACGATAATCTATGAATTTAGTCAAGTTCTCAATTTGTTCACAAAAGACAAGCGGCGACCGATTTTTTTTTTATTGCTCGGTACAGCTCCCCAGTAATTGTTTTATCGATTAATGTCTCCAGTTCTGCATCTTCATAGGTTATCGTTTGCCCTGGCTATCCCTATCGCACATTAAAATCACCGCTTTTAAAGCGCTCCAACCAAGTGGGTTATGTTCAGATCAAAATCATAGTCGCTAAAAACCTTCGCAAGTATTCGGCACTTTTCTCAAAATATACAATAAGACGAAGTAAATCCTCACGAAAATACTCTTTTGTTCGTTTTCAAGACTTGCACAGTGCTCGCATTTTTCTTCCATATAAAAAAAAAATCGGGCATACACTTTCTAAGGAAGAAAAGGCGTGAAATAAAAAGTGACGTCTTATAGCTGTACTTTTGCATGACATCTATAGAAAATATGTAACAAGCATATTTGAGACACTATATTACACATATGAAAAAACGGAAGTTTTTTTCAATTTTTTGAATGGTTTGTTCTCAAATAACAAAATTTCAAAATTTTTGGCAATAATTTGTGCATGCACTCACACGCAACTAATGCAGAGTACAATTGAGTTTTATAATATTCAAACAGTATGATTTCTTCCTCTAAATCGTATGTGACAAAGTTTTCAATTCATATCAAATGCACATCACCTTGGCAATTGCAAGGTAACGAGTTTGTCAAACGTTGCACAAATTCATTAGCCTTTGTTATGGTTGCCAGCATACATACGTACGCACATACATTTTGATTGCCAACAAATGTTTAAAATTTCGCTATAACACGCGAAACGTGCAATGCGAAATGTGAATAACGCAAAGTTAGAATGGGGGGGCAAAAATATTGCAATGCCAATAAAAAAATTGTTAATTAAGCATTTAAGCTGACTAATGTTAATAATAAATATTTCATAATAAGTTACATGCACTGAAATTTATTCTTTATATTTTATGGAATATATTTATATTATAACGAAAAAAAAGTTCTTTAAAAATACATATTTGTATTTCTGCAAGTGGTGGCAGATAAAAGAATTCTTACTACAATATTCCTTTTCTACTTCTTTTTCATACTGCAGTATTTTTCTATTCACCAACAGACTTTTGCATTGGTAACATGCACATACATACATACATATGTACATATATCGCGTTTTTTCCACGAGCCAGCTCTTCACTGCGTGCATACATGCAAACATTAGCATAATTTATCCAAATTTTTTTCTTTTATTTTCAAAATAAATTTTTCGGTAAATATTTTAAATTAAATCGTCAACTAATTTTGAATGCAAGCGACGTTGGCATAAGCTTATTTGATACATTGTACTTCCACCTTCAATAAATAATTCACCAAAAAAAGTTTAGAAAAAAGAATGCAGCCAGTCGTGGGTGAGGTACTCGTCGTATTATACGAGTGCAGTAATCACACCTGTGCGTGAAGTCAAATTATTTGTGTGAGCATGATTTGTGTGCGTTTGAATTTTTACGAAAGACAACAACAACGAACAAAAAAGCATAAATTACTTGGCCCATTGAACTTGTTGAAAGAAATCATACGGTACCCTGTGGTTGTGCGGAAGTTGGTTTACCGTTTCTTCAATGCATGAATTCACATGACAAATGAAACAACCAAATATCGGGAGCTTGGCGCAAACAATTAATGAATAATTAAAAGTTTATGCTCACGTTTATGAAGTATTTTTTACGCTTATCTTATTGTATATTTTTAAAGAAATAAAATCTATACTTATATTGTCGTGTAAATGAAATGAAATTTATTTCAATTTAATTCTCTCTTACAGGGCTAACAACAATTGGCAAACAAATTTCGCATCCATAAATAAATCGAATGAAAATTCCACACAAACAAGTAAAAAGCAACGTGACTGCGGTGAGTCTGCACGTGATAGCTTAGCATATTCCTGCCTGTTAAAGAACGAACTTCTGGGCACCGCCATAGAGGACGTGAAGGCGGTTAGTGATGAGCGCAATGAGAACACCTACACACCAACAGCGAAAAGAAGCCTTTTCAAGTATCACTCAGCGACAAAGCAGGTGAGTTCAATGTCGCCACTATCGTCTGAGCTGCACAGCACGATATTAAATTAAAATGTAATTAAGCTTTTTAGTAAAACTATGTATTATTCAAGTGTCTGGCGTGAAGAAAGATTTATTTATGAATAACTGCATATTACATTAATTAAACTGAATATTCGTATGCATGTGTGCATAAGTTTAATGCTTGCTAAGTAGCCATTGTATTCATGACAAAGCCACATACAATCAATTTTAAAACAGCAAATCAACACGTAAGACCCTTGGATTCAATCAGCGCTCTGGTGTCTGTGTTTTGTTTAAAAGGTACGTTGATTTTGTTCGTACTCTTAATCCGAGAATTTGGCTACACGCTCAATAATCGCGTAGTTGTTGTCAAAAATGGTTAAACGAAAATTCAGTTCAAGACGTGCAAATGCCGGTCAAATAGGAATCAACACCTCGTATTAAACATTGGCTTTACACTTTGGCAGTTCGGCCTATTTTGCTATATGGAATACTTTTGTGTGGTGGCCACCAACTCTCAATGCAAGTTATTGGGACGAGGGAATAAGTTCGTAGCGTTTTTACCGAAGACTTTTATTCTAAACAAAAAACAATAATTATATCAATAAGTTCATCAATTATGCACCTCTCAACCGATTGGTTGTTGCCGTTCCGCCTAAAATCACCCTGTTTCATGTCAAAGAAGTTGTTGAGCCAGTTTTTAAGTACCTCTTTGTTATTGAAGGTAACGCCCTTCATTTGGTTTAACAGGGAGCGGAAAAGATGTTAATCGGTCGGTGCAAGGTCCGGAAAATACGGCGAATGCTGAAGGACCTCCCATTCGAGCTCTTGGAGTGCAGCTTTGACGACTTGTGCAACATGGGGCCTGGCGTTGTCGTGAAGGAGTATGGTTTGACCATGTCGAACAGGTCTTTTTAGTCGAATAACCTCATTCACGCGGTGTAGCTTCGCAATTTAGAGCACATTGTTGGCATTGTTTTCGAGCATTTCCCAGTGCTCCATGCTCTCCCAGTCCCACCAAAAACATGTCATGATTTTCTTTGGATGACGATCCGGCTTGACTCTCGGATCTGGTGTATCTCCTCGAGCCACCCACTCCTTTGCTTCATATTGATGTATAGGAACCATTTCTCATCTCTCGTGACAATTCGGTACAAAAAGCGCTGTTTATGACCGCGTGGTGCTCGATGGCGGGCGAGATGCTTAGAAGCAATTTGAAGGCAACTTTTTTTGTTTTTTTGTTGAGCTTGTGAGGCACCCAGACTCCCAATTTTTCGGTAAATCCCATTGCATGAATGTGGTTGAGAATTGCTTTATGATCGTAGTTAATTTTTTCCGCCTATTCATGACTGGTTTGGCGACCGTTTTCCTTCAAAAGCGATTTGAGACGTTCTTCATCGAATTCAGAAGGCTTTCCGCTGCGGGACGTATCATCGACGTCAAAGTCACCTTTTTTGAACTTTGCAAACCATTTCCGTGCTTTAGACTGGTTAATACACGTCGCAAATATCCCTGGTTGATTCGGCAGCTATTTGACCTCAATCAAAAGCAAAGAAGAACAGGTGTCGAAAATGTTGATTTTCGCCTTCTGGGTATTCCATTTCAAAGCCTCAAAACTAATATAATAAAAAATTAAATAACACAAAAATGCAATTAACATAGTTTTGTAGAACAAGAGCTCTATCGAATGAATAACTTACCTTTTGCCAAACAGCAAACAAATCGTTGTAAAATAAGAGAAAATAAAAAAACGCTATGAACTTATTCCCTAACCCAATACATGAAACTGTGATCCAGCTGTTAGTCAACTTGCCTATTCAAAATCTGGTAGGAAAACACATGGCCGCCGCTTCAGCGCTCAGACCCTTTAGTATGGAAGACCCGGCGGTTCGGCCACGCTTCTATACTACATACTATGAGTAGTTATAATCAAGAGATCAGCTACTCTTTGCCTAAACCCCCCTTCGACAGGCTCTTCAAGACTAACATTCCGTCAAGAAGAGAGTGACAAACTCACAGGCCATGGAGAAGAGGGGAAATACATTTTTACACGGATGGATCCAAACTAGAAAATAAAGTAGGCTATGTATGGAGTTTTTTCAAAAGAATTAGGACTAGAATTATCTGTCAGACTTCTGCACTACTGTAGTGTCCACCAAGCAGTAGTCTTAGTCATAAAGAAGGTAACTGTGTACTTTAACATACACACCGTAACAAAAACTGCGACAAATATCTTCTCGGATAGCCAGGCGGCTATCAAACCTGTGGAGGCAGTTATACTAAGATCAAAGGTCGCTCAGGAATGGCTGGCAACTCTAAATGATATTAGCACGGTCTTCAAGGTCAGTCTTATATGAGTTCCGGAACATAGAGATATTGCAACAAATTGCAAGGCCGATGAGCTAGCCAGAAAGGGTACTAAACTTCTACTACTTAAAAACAGAGGCAATTTTGGAATTCCTATTGCAACTTGCATATCAAGGCTAAAAACATAATATTCTTCAAGAGGCAAATAGGTCATAGAGAGAAGAAAATACTTGTGTTACAACCAGGTTAATTTGACCGCAAATAGATAAAAAAAGGTCAGGAGAATTGCTCAACATCTCAAGAGAGAACATCTCGAAGGACGTGGCTTGTGTTACCAGTCATTGGCTGTTGGGTAGGTACTCTTCTAGGCTAGGAGTATTTTCTTATGAATACTTCAGAAGTTGTAGATACGAGAAAGAGGAAGAAACATTAGAACACTTCCTCTGTAACTGTCCAGCCTTAGCTAGGAGTAGAGCAAGGATGTTAGGAAAAATATTCCACTAAAAATATGCACTTATTTATGAATTTTTTTGGAAAGATGATTTATGTAAATTTATTTATCCAATTAGTATACTGTAAACTCATATTTCAAAAATATTTTCAAAAATTTTCACAAGAAAATATACAAAATTGAGCCGTTAACAGCAGATCTACGCAGACGTCTCGAAAAAAAGGCAATTTGCCGTGGACAGTTTTTCTCAGCATTGGATCATCTGAAATCAAAAAATCAAAGAGCTTTCATTAGGTAATCAATTGTTCGAGGTAACCCTGTCGAGTTTTTATTAAAAAAAATTTTTTTTTCAATTTTTTTTAACATTATAAGTAGAAGTGCGATTTTTAGACGATAAATCGCATAATATTTTTTATTGTAAAATAAATAAAAATTGAAAAAAAAAACAAAAAGCTCCCAGGGTTACCTCGGTAATTATGTAGAGAAAGTGTGTACAAAATTTCTGGAAGATCGGTCGAGTAGATTCAGAGAAAAAGTGTCCACCGACATGAAAAACGTCGTTTTCCAGAAAATCGATTTAAAGTTCGACCATAGCAGGTAGCCGAGTCGGAGCGGCCAACGGTTATAATGCTCTAACTTTGTGAGTTTTGCACAAATTGACTTAAAATTTGGACACAACATTCTTGAGATTATGTACATTCATTTTCTCAAATAAACCAAAATCGATTTTTTTTTACCCTAAAAACCCTACCCCCCCCTTAATATGCCATATATTTTTTTCAGTTTTCTGTTTTCTAATTGAATTGATGAATAAGTGAAACACTTTCTGTATGCCATTCAAATTAACTCAAACGTTTTCAGTTTTGCAGTTTTGGAAAATTTAATCTGTTTTGCATGCAAAATATTCGCGATTTTCCCTTGCCAGCTGATCGTCATTGTCTGCGGATTTATAGAAAAGAGAAAAGTTAAGAGCAAATTTAAGTTGTCTGCAAATTCAATTACGTAAATAAAAAACAGAATTGAACTCACACAGCGTTGCAAATGCAATCAATGAAGCAAGACACAAAAAAAATGAGAATTCATTTACATAGTGTACATTCATGATTTGTATGTACTTATAAGTATGTATGTATGCATTTCATTTTTTAAGTAATGCAAACTTAAGGTTTAATCGATTATTTGTGTGTGAATTTCACTGCTTATTTCGTTTTTCTGAATATTTTTTATGAGGTATGTAAATCTGCCAACCATCACAAATTTATATGGTTTCCGTTAAAGAATGAACAAAACTGAAACAAAAAAATATCAAACAATTTCTGTATACAAGGTGGTGCAAAATTAATCATCCAATTTTGTTTTTGACTCACTTTTTTTTAGTAAATAATAAAAATTATTTTGAGTGATGGAAATTTTTATTTTGACCTCCACGCGTTCCACTGATTGACGTTCCCAAGCGTCAAATATGGACTATTTGCAAAAATTATAAATCTTCCGGTAGGGTGATTAATTTTGCGACCCTTTTATTGGTCGAAAAATAATTGTGTGCTATAATTTTTGTTCTGTTCTCTAAAGAAGTAGCTGGAGCTTGGCGGTAGCACCAGGCATTTAAGGGCCAAGAAGCATTGAACGGGTTACCAATGTGTTAAAGTTATGGCTAAAAGAAGGTGAAACAGATTTCGGTTCTATAATTTACCGGGTACAAAATTTGTTTTAATGTGCCGATTAGATCTGCTATGGATATTGGAGCGTTTGAGCTTGGCAATAATTACCGCAATATTGGAATTTTGCAGCCAAGTAACCCACTCGATCGATATTCTGTTGCTGTTACTCAGCAGATACTCTACTTCAATATTTTTTCCTATTGTATCATTAATAAGTTGACAGAGAAAGTAAAAATTTATTTACAAATATGGAGAAAACTTCGGCGAATTCTACAAAGAATTTCTAGCTTGTTGCAGCTCCCGAGGATGGATTTCATTTTTTCACTCTTTTGTTAGGTTTTGAACATATTTAGACCATCAGACCATCATTTTTAATGTTCTCCATTATTTTGCCCCGATTTCTTGTTTATCTCGCAAAGCATAGAACTCTATTGATATTTCACGTGAAATAGCTGTCAAAATCCGTATACAATTCTTGGCCGTGAAATATGCGTGAAATTTCATAATAATATCACGACAAAGTTGTACTTGCTCTCTGTTCAGCCTGCGGAAAAGTATGCAACATGTTGCCAACATGATGCTAGCAACATTTTTCATGTTTAGTTTACATTTGCTATTTAACAATTTGGTGGAAGGTGGTAGTTCATCGAATTTTAAAATTGTGTTCAAATTGAAACTCAGCAAATATTTCAAAAATCTGGCAAAAAAGTAAGCTTGTTTAAAATATTTTATTTAAAAAAATGTTTTTTTTTTCAAACTAAAATATTTTGTTATTTTAATACCACAAATATTTGCTTTAATAGAGAAATGCGGAAATAAGAAACTCAAATAAAAGAAAAATGGTAATTTTCATCGCTTGAATCAACAATGCCACGATTTCGGCACCAACTATTCAAGCAATTCCAACCTATTCACGTGAAATAAAATGATTTTTCCACCGAAATTTCACGGCTGTAGACAGACTTACACTTAAGAAAGCACATTTTCCATGTCCAATCGAACCTAGCCAACAACTTGGTTGAAGTCGTGCTTAATTTTTAGCTGAAATAATATAAATATTAAAGGCACTTATTACAAAATTTTCTACTTTTCATTTTCCATTTCAATCGGGCAGTAAAATATCTGTTTTGCTCTTGCTTTGCTAGTGTTGAGCAAGATTTGATTGTCAAGATTTTGTTGATAAAGAGCGTTTGGATGTTTCCAGTGTTGCCGGAATTTTTGTGCAGAACATGATATTATTTGATGTAATTGCTAAAGCTCGAACCCACGTAGGTTCAAGAAGCGATTTATTAAACTCCTTTTTGAGTCATCACACCCTTGCCCTTTGTTAAGTAATCCATATTACATGTTTTTTGATCCGCTAATTTTTTAGGTTTGAGGTAGTGATACTGCCATGGATATAAAAATACAAAAAGCTAAAATATTGTAAAAACTTACCAACATAAAAAATACACACTTTGAGTTTAATAGAAGACAATTTTGATAAAATACTAGACAACAGGGACACATAATTCATACAATTTGAAAATAGTTTAAATAATGCTCTCCGCAAGATGTGTTGGCGTCTTTCCATTAAAACTGAAGCCAAATGCTTCCTGACTTTTAACCCATAAATTAATGAAGTTTTTAAAATTTATTCTTGTACTTTTTTTTCTTTCATTTCGAAATCATTCATAAGTGTTCTATGGTATTAAGGTCGGAACTTCCAGAACCTTAATATTCTTAATGCTCTAAATCGCCATTGCTTCACTGCCGTTGAGGTGTGCTGCAGATCATTTTCCTGTATAAATATTGTATGTATCTCATTTAATAGCATAGACTCATAATGCTCTAAATCGTAATATCCTAATATTCTTAATGCTCTAAATCGCCATTGCTTCACTGCCGTTGAGGTGTGCTGCAGATCATTTTCCTGTATAAATATTGTATGTATCTCATTTAATAGCATAGACTCATAGCAAAATAACTCTATTTTATTATCTGGAGTATATCCGAATACTGAAATTGGTTCAAAATGATCGTAATTACTTACACAAGCGACTTCATGTAGAAACAATTGCAAAAAAGTAGTTGAAAATTTTTTATTTAGCAAAACAAACGTGGCGAACAAAAAAATACGTGTCTCATTATTTTGACCAGAGAGCAACATATTTAAGTTACATCGAAATCGAAGAACATGACCCGAATAGCCCGGTTGAATTGAAATGGAAAGCATCCATAGATTTATTTGGTTTTGTCGGTCCGAAGAACATTTTTCCAAAATTTAAAAGTTTGTAGGCTTTTGCAAACGTAAGACGAGATTCAATGTGTCTTTTTGGGAAGAGTGTTTGTTTTGCTGGTAATACGCCCACGAATTCGAGCATTATTTGCCTTGCTGACTTAAATGGTTCCTTTTTGCTCTTGCGCACTATATCCCAGCCTACTTTTCTTGGCCTGGACCTTTGTTTTGTTTAAGCAAGATGGGTCCTCTGTAACTAAACTAAGAGCGTTATACACCATTTTTGGAGAACAAAGCCCTATTTCGCTATTCCCGTATGGATTGTACCATTATGTGCTCATACGGTCTTATTCAATAAAAAAGTTATTCAGAAACACTTTGTGTTTGCCCTCGTAAAGGTCAAAATAAAGATTTCTACCACACAAAATAATTTTTTATGAAACAAAATTTTTTTTTTATTCAATAAAAAAGTTTTTCAAAAACAAAAATGGATTACTAATTTTGCGCCATCTTGTATTTGCACTCATCAACGTTAAAATAAAGAAATCAAAATCATTTTTTTCATTCAATACAAAAGTTATTCAGAAACAAAAATGGATGATTAATTTTGCGTCACCTTGTATTTGCACTCGTAAAGGTCAAAATAAAGATTTCCATCACTCGTTTTTTTTTATTCAATAAAGAAGTTATTCAGAAACACGAATTGATGATAAACTTTTCGCCACCTTGTATTTGCGCTCGTATCCAATGGTCGTTCTACATAAAAGGCAATTTTGAAACACATGCATGTTCACATATATATGTATGTATGTATGTATTTGCACATGTACTAAGTCCATTAAAACAATGGGCTGCTATTTTTACGTGGTTTTTGATTTTTCTCTATTCATTGTGTGAAGTGCTTAATTAAAAATTTTAATCTATGCCATACACTTGCCACTGCGGCATTAAAAAACTGAGCAAACAAAAAATGACTAAGCAGATCTGTGGACGAGTACTGCAAAGCAAACTATTTTGAGGAGCTTCCAAGTGGCTTTAGTTTATTCAACCTTGTCAATATTTGGAAGCTCTTCGCACAAATAATATTTATTTATATTCTACCACATACACACAAATAATAGTAGTAGATAAATAGCAGACATATTTAAAGCTGAAATCCGCACACAAAGGGTCAGTTTGAAGTTTACTTTATTTTCGGATTGATGGTAATGGCCAAATTGATCGATGAGCAATCGAATACTTTGGTGTTTTTTTTTTATTTGGATCTTCTCTAGTTTCAATTTCTTTTTTTAGAACAATTTATGTTTGCGCTGATTTTCACGGTCCCTACATCTGTTGGCCATATTGCGAGGAAAAAGATGTATGAAAATTTTCGCAGAGACGTACCACGTGTAAGCAATAAGTCCTATGAGATTCTATGGGATACAAAAAAAACTAGAAAAGCTCAAGAATTAAGAAAAAAAAAATATTTTAACTAATATTTGACTAAACTAACTATTACCCAAGTTATAGGGATAAATATATGCGCTGTTCCATGAAATTTAAACAGTGGAGTTGAAGTTCTCCAGCGAAACTATAAATTTGTCGCTTAGCTATCGGAGTAGATATTTACTTACTTGATAGTTATTATGCAAGTGAGTAGCCAATCAGCTGTTTCTTGGATTGCGGCTACCTCTGCTTGGAACAAATTGCAGTGATGCGGTAACCTGTACTTGAACAAGTATCGTTATGTTTTTCGTTGTAGTCTGTAAGAAAGTATGATTTTACTAAAAATAATATAAATTTAAAAATAACTTTATTTCAAAACCACTGTGGAAAAGTGTTGGCTATCACAGTGTGCATAGCCAAAGAATAGTTTTGGAAAATTAACCTCCAAGTAACTACTTGCTCTCTTGCGGAAAGTATTTTACATGCATAGTGTGACTGCTTTTGCAATTGCTTTCCGAGATTCTTCCGTTTGACATACTTGCTGAAAGTACTTTATTTGACACGTCTGACGGCTCCTTAAGGTTGCTAACGATTGGATACAACGATATAACTACTTATACATTTACTGCACTCTGCTGATTTCCGCCTTTGCAAGACCCTTGTATGCGCATATGTAAATGTAATGACTGCTCTTAATACTTATATAAATATTTTTCTTTAGCATTTTTGTGGCAAATTTCGAACAATTGCTTGAAGTGTCAGTTAATTTTTCTGAAGTAGTTGCCACTTTTTGTTATCTCAACCGTGGTCCACTCTATTCTCACTTTTATATATGTAAATACATATATACCGATTTATAAAGCCATACATACATACATACACATACAGTACACATTTTAGTGGGCAAAATCAGCATCATCGGTACTTCATTTTCATTATTATGAACCTTTTGTTTGCCTCTCTAATTTTGGCATTTTGTTTAACTTTTTATTGCGATAACTTTTAAGGTTGTTTGTTTATATTTACATTAAATAAGTGCCGCCACTGTTGACACGTTGACAGTAGTGATGATGAGGAGAATAGTGGTGATGACTTTGATGGCGGTTCAACGTTGCCGCTGACATTAAATGCCGATTTGTTGTGAGTGGATGCGAGCAATTTGCTCACGTTTTCTCATATTTTTTTTTTTTTTTTTTTTTTTCCATTACCTTCGTTATGTCATCTAGCATGTGCCAAAGTGTTTTTTATTATTTTTGCTTGTCATGAATGTTGCGATGTCGTTCGATAAGAAATATATAATTTTTCATAATTTTTATTTTCAAATTTACATTTTTTTCATCTTATCTCCTAATGGCTAAACGACCCGACCTACTATGCGAGTGCGTAAATCCTATACATTTCTCGTCACCGCAGTTTTTAATTTTATTTTTAAGTTATTGCTCATTTATTGCTGTGCGATAAACTTTGCCCGCTGATCTTATGTGAGTAATCACGTTTGTCTTTTAAATTTCTTCATTCAATTATACTAAGTGAAATTTGTCAAAGTCTTAATTTAATTTACGTATTCTCACCATAATTGCGGTGCTGGAATATTTGGCTTGTGCCTGTTGCAGTGCATTTTTTGTATGTAGCAGGGCACATTGAACAGGTAGTCGCAGTAGAGCGTAAAAACAATAACAGCAATGTATTTCTTGTTTTTGCTTTTGGTCTCTAAAATGTCAGAGCCTATAAACAAAAATTTACATTTCAGAGCAATTTACAGAAAATTTGAAAATTTAGAGACCAAATAAATTGGAAAAAAAAAATCAAAATTGCAACCCTGCTGCTGTTAACTGCTCAATATTCCTTGGTATTACCATTATTTTCCACAATAATTAATTTCCACAAATAAATTTTCACAAAAACCACTCAGCAGTGGATAAAATTTAATAATCCTGGGTTCATAGCAGCAGAAGGTTGGCTGTCTGGAAGTCCAGATTTGAATTCATTGGACTACAGTTTGTGGTCAAAATTGGAGAATATGACCTGTGGAAGACCTCACAGAAATTTGGAGAGTCTCAAACAATCTTCGGTTCGAGCAGCGACGTCAATGCCCATGGAAACCGTGCGTGCTGCAACAGCTGAATGTCCCAATCGTTTGAAGGCTTGTGTATAAGCAAATGGTGACCATTTCGAATGAAAATAAATTTTTTTTTTAATATTTACACTATAAAATAAAAGTAACTCCATTAAAAAAAAATTATGTCATTTCATGGCCTTAACTTGTAACAGAACTTATGGCAGAACTAAGTATTATAAAGGGTGGTTTAATTTCAAGGGCCGATGTTGAATGTGAACCACACCTAAACGTCAACGACACCGTTGGACTTCTTTCTTTGGGGTTATTTGAAAGAAAAGGTGTACGTCGATAAGCCACAACAATTCAAGAGCTAAAGGATGAGATAATTCGGCACATTAACGGCATAGAACCTCAATTATGCCTCAGCGCCATCGAAAATTTGGACCATCGGATGGTGGTGTCGCGCCGAGGCCGCGGCGGCCATTTGGCCGATATTTTGTTCCATACGTAATTGAGCCATACCAATATTATCATAATAAGGAGAAATGACAAAAATTTCCTAAAAAAATTGTATTTTATTCAAAATCAACACCGGCCCTTGAAACTTAACCACCCTTTATTTTGAGCCGAATAATGAAAATACAGTAAAATAACAATGAAAATGGCTTCACATATTGTTGTTCAATATATTTTGCTTGGATGTCAAAACACTTCTTTATTCGCTTGAACCAATTTTCAAAGCACTTTTGCCCCTCAGAAGTGGATACCTCCAAAACGATCTGTTTAAAGGCTTCAACTTCTTACACACAGCTTCTTCAGGTGTTGAAAAACATTGACCTCCTCGCACTTTATTTTTGATGTTCGGGAACAAATAGAAATTATCAGGTGCCAAATTACCAGGGCTGACCACAGCTGGATGACCAATTAATTCGATCACGTGAGTGCTCAAAAACTTATTCTTGCGTGGGCCGATACGGGAGAACTCGCATTGCCTTGCTGAAGGATGGATGATTCGTCTTTGGCGGTTAGTTTTTCTTAATTCTCCGTAGATTTGTGGCAAGCAAATGGTTGTGCATCACTCAGTGACTATTGACAATTGACTGTTTTAAGTTTCAGTGGCGGCATGATCAGAGTTTCCAAAAAAATAAGTGATCATTTGCTTTGAGGTGCTTCTTCCGCGAACAACTTTTGTTGGATTAAGTTCGTTTTGGCACACCCATACGGTCGATTGCAGTTTTATTTCTGGCTCAAATGCATAGATCCAAGTTTCGTCACCTATTACGAAGTAACAGACGTGCTTTGAAACACCGCGGCTGAATTGCGTCAACATTTTTTTACACCAATCGACCTGAGTGCTTTTTAGGGTCATTGTCAAATTATGCGCTATCCAACGAGAATAAATCTTCTTGACTAAATATACATGCAACATTGAATGTATGCTGGTCCCACTAATGCCTAGGTTGGCTCTATCTCGCGATATGTCACATGACGATCTTGTTTGTGACATCGATTATCACTTTGCGCACATCATCGATTGTAGCTGGCACAACAAGCGGTTTTGGATGGTCTTCACGAAAATCATCCTGCGAAGATCGACGGCCACGTTGGAACTCGTTGTACCAGCGTTTCACAGTGGCTAAATGGCTAAGTGGGGTGCCTCAACGCCAAAACGTGAATTAAGTTGATCAATGCACTCCTGTCTCGAAAATCGAAATAAATCATCGCATGTAAATTCTCACAAGTTAATGCCATCCTTGGGCGAGGTGCATTTTTCAACACACCGAAATGAGAACAAATAAAGTTCGTGAGCGAAAACGTCATATGTAAGTTTATGCCAAAAAATTCCAAACTTTTCGAAAAAATATCGAATTACAACTCATTACACGTAGTGTTGCAAAGGCGCAAAATATAAAAGGCAACCCTCGTATGACTGATATATGTTCTTATATGTACTATATATACATATCCGTGTCCAAATAATCAGCAAGTTTTAACAATTTTTTTGTGAATTTTTGTTTTATGTTTTTACAAACTTCCAAAAGTAATCATAAATTGTTATCAGAATTTTCAACTTTTTATCAGAGCCTGTAGAAAACTTCAAGGTAACCAGTTTATAGCCAATTCAATTTTAGTATAGTAAAGTGTAAATTCAAAAAATCGATTCCGATGGGATCCTACCCAACAATATTCCAGGCAGAAATACATGCCATTGAAATATGTGTGAGAGAATGCCTTAGAAGGAAAATGAGAGGTACTCACATCTACATACTTTCAGATAGCCAAGCGGCTTTAAAAGCCCTTCTATCAACAACCATCACCTCTAAATTGGCAAACGATTGCCTAAACCTCCTAAACACGTTAGGAAACCTCAACACAGTAACACTATGTTGGATTCCGGGACATGAAGGACATGAGGGAAATGAAATGGCTGACGACCTTGCAAAACAAGGAGCAAATATGCAACTTACTGGTCCTGAGCCTTTCTGTGGACTGACAAAAGGCCACATTAATGAATTCCTCAGGAAATGGGAGGAAAGAAAACTTGCCGCACACTGGCTAAACTGTGCCGGTCAGCGTCAAGCCAAACTATTCCTAAGTTCCAACAAAGGAATATCTGACAAACTTCTCTCACTAAACAGAGTAGATCTGTGTCTTTTAACCGGATACCTTACAGGTCACTGCAGCCTGAGGTACCATCTAAACAATATTGGTCTATCCGAGACCAATGTCTGCCGCTTTTGCGAAATGGACATAGAAAGCTCAGAACATGTGCTTTGTGAATGTCCTGCGTTGGGCAGACAAAGACTTCACCACCTTGGTGGTATCGTAGTATCTCCATGCAATCTTTGGAACAACAAACCCAAAACTGTGCTAAAATTTCTAAAAAGCCTAAAACTCTAGGGTTACAAAATAGGCCTTTCACAATAGATCAGCTCTGGTCGCAGTGCGTAATGGCCTTCTAATAATAATAATAATAGTAAAGTGTAAGCTTGAAATCGCGTACGATTTTGAGTTTTTTCTTCCATGTAAAAGACTTCCGAACTGCTTTATATGGAAGAAAGTTCTTATAAGGTTTTTGCTACTCAATGACTTGTAGTTTTATAAAAAATGCACGAAAAAAATCTTACATGTAAAATATTGCGAATATTGTAAATGATAAAGTGACTTAATTATGTGAGCAAAATTGTGTGATGACTGCTGATTTTTTGGGTCATATATTGTAATTAGAAAAATAATAAAAATTTACGTAATCAAATGATTTCAAATGTTAAGCACTCTAAGGTTTTTCTGAGTAAGAAATAATTTTGTTGGTTATTTTAATAATTTTATCACCGGCCACAAATTTGTTGGAGTATAACATTGAAAAAAAAAAAACGAATAGAACGACAGGTTGATCTCAACGAAATATTTTCCCTTTCTGGCAATTTGTGCTTTGCCATACACTAAGCAACCAGAATAACTGTTTTCATGGCTGTGGATTTAGGGTTATTAGGTGTTGGCAGCGCAATCGATGTGCTTCATGATGGCGTATGCTGATTTATGGTTTGGTGGCACATGCCGGATGTCGCTGCTGGGTGGGATAATTGGATAAAAATGTGTTGTTGTCAGTCATTTTGGGTGCACGAGTTAACTTGGTTGGCATTTGGAGAGAATTTTGTATTGGGCAGCAAGCGATGTGGGAATATGTGGCTGTAGCAGTGTGTTCAAATATTTTCAATTAATTTACATAAATATAGCATATTTATTCACATGGCTACAGGCATAGATCCCGCTTATAAAGCACTTTACAGATGAACTGATTAAATTCGACGCCACGTTCTTTTAGGCTTTTTCGTGATTACTTCTTTATTTATATACATTTACGTATGTATCTGCGCTTGCGTTTTTATACGATGATATGCATAGTAATTTGCAATCTATTTAGCTATATGCTCTATGTATGTACATGTACAGTTGCGGACAAAATAATAGTATCACTCATACGAATTTTTTTATGAGTAAGGAAAAAACATTTTTTTTAATGAAATATTTCGGAATTTTATTTCGTTGTATAACTTAAGAAAATGAATGAAATTAATGCCTTAAGAAAATGTTCAATTAAAGGAAAAAATGCTTTGGCAAACATTTTAAGAATTGTAACAACAAGTGTCGTAAAAAGTATCACAACGCCTTTACGTTCATATTACTAAACCTTTACAAAGTTAAACAGGAATGGATTCCCATGCCGCCTTGACCTTTTCAAGTAACTGATCCGAATTTGAGATATTCCGCGTACTGAGTGCATTTTTTATGTCGTTCCACAGGTTTTCTATTGAATTTAAGTGGGTACTCGAAGATGCCCAATCTAGAACAGTGATCAAATTGTCTTCGAAATACTTTTTTGCAACACGAGAAGTGTGCTTCGGATCTTTGTCTTGTTGAAAATTTCAAATCACCGCTAAATTCACTTCCGCATAAGCTAGCATTACATTGTTAAGTATTTGAACGTACTAAGTCACATCATATTACCTTCAATATGATGAATTGGCCCGAACCTGTTCCACGAAAAGCATCCTCATACCATTATTAAGCCTCTACCGTGCTTTATGATTGGTGAGACGAACTTGGTGTCGAATGCTTCACGTTTTGGCCGCCACACATACTTCTTACCATCTGGACCAACTCTTTATTTTCGTTTCATAGCTGAATAAAATATAACGCCACTGATTTTAAGTCGAGGATATGTGCTCTCGATGCAATTTGGCATTGTCGTTGCGATGTTGTTACCAATGGCTTCTTCCGTGCCAGTCGACCCTGAAGCTCTGCTTCTGCCAATCGAAGGGCAAGTGTTATTTTCGTTATTGACTTTTCCAGGTGAAAAAAAATTTCTTGCCCTGTTTTGTCCATTAAAATCAACCGGTTTTGAATCGTCTCAACTAAAGTAAAGTGCTGTTGGAATACACCAGATACTTTATTTTTTTACTTACTACCACCAGTTACAATACAAGAAGACTGCATCTGTCTAGTTCACAAGTGTCAAGTTGATTGATGTACGACGACATTTGCAAAAATAATAAATTTTTAGATAGGGCGACTAATTTTGCGCCACCTTGTACTTACTCCAATAAAACTGAGTGAGTGACTTCAAAAATCGGTAACGCACCGTCAGATGTCCACAATGTTGAAATGTACTGGGTTTTTTCGATATGTCACATACATATGCTCGCACTACCAACAACACACACTTCCTTGCTCACACTCTCCTTACCTCCCCTACTTATATTCTCCCATTTCTTCTTCAATTTTCTTAATATGCTCTCTTATGAACTGTTCTGTTCCTTTATGAACATTATCTAAACCAATCTCTTTCTTTTTGTTACATGACAACAAGATCAATTTACAGTTTGACTCTCACTACTAGTTTTAAGCTCATATTTGTTAATTTAGTTGTAAGAATAAACCAACTGTCGAAAGGAACGGATTATTATTTAAAATCTCAGTATTTTTCTTCTACGAATCCCTTTTTTTCGAAGGATTACCAACACCCATAATTTTTAGATGCACTCTCATAATTTAGATGTTCAAAATTTTTTTATATGATACAACGGCTTATACAAAAGTAATTAACTCGTTTTTAATTTTTCGAATTCTCATACAGAGAGCTGAATAAATTTTCAATAAAAAAAGCAAACCCCTCCCTAGCTCACATTTTCTTTTTAAGTGTAGAAAACTTTTTTTCTTTAAAAAGTGCCAAAAATTCTTGAAAGTAACATTGCTGGCGCCATAATTATTAATAGCTGTGCACGGCAATATTTTTAACATTAGTCTAACGCACCCACCTGTTTTTGAAGTTTGTGTGTGTAATAAATAAACCAACTTAATATTTTTACCATACATCAAAATACCAGTAGCAGCGCACTAATTGCGTCAAAACCAACAACAAACACGCCAAAACAGGCACATGCCCATCGAATAGATATAATGGGCAAGCCTACAAATGCCGACATATACAAACATGCGAACATAGATGAGCCTATGTGGATATGCAAATTTATTTCATGAATTGACAGACAGGCTTGTACACGAAACATGAGCAGCCGTCGTCATATTTTAATTAAAATTTATGTCATTAAAAGCTGTAAAATTTAGCTGTGCTCACATTCACCCGTACATACATAATTCAATTGGATAGTAAAAAAATCCGATAACTTAGAGAATCTCAAAAATGTAGGTACACTAATGCTCGTATGATATAATGTGAGCGTTCGTACTTAATTTGCTACTTCTCCAAGCAACTTGCACAGAGCGCCGTGTTGTTCTGGAAAACGAGTACACGCGTGTGACTCGTTAATTAACCGTTCCTTTTTTATTACAATGCAACGTGACTAATTATGCTCATAGTTCTTACATGTGCAAGCACATACATATATACCTACACATATAAAAAACACATAATAGTGCAAGCTTCAAAAACCTTCGTCTGTCTAATAGCACAAATAATGCAAGTCAATAAGATATTGATGATGTACACTCGTCGACAAAAATAAAACTTACCCTTTGTGGTTATAAAGTTCGACATTTCGTTTTTTTTAACCAGTTTTCAACAAAAATATAGTTCATTCTTTATGAGGGGGTAGCTCCTCCAGACAACGAGTTTTTCAATAATTTTTTGCGAAAAACTGAGAGTATTTATTGTCTTAAAATAAATTACATATTAATATTCATGCTTAAAAAAATGGCGGCGATACAGCTTATCAAACGTTTCACCTTTAATTTACGCCGTGGAATGTAAAGCCTCTTGTAATCAACTGAAATCAACCAGACACAAATTTTTGATTAAAATAAGTTATTCCGCTTTGCACTTACCTATTTTTAAGGAAAAAAATAATATGAAAATTTGAAGTGAAAAAGAAAAAAGTTACACTTTTTTATAAACAAATTGATCAAAACAATATTTTTAATGATATTTAATATAAAATTTGAGGTACAAGCAAAGGCCAATACTCGTATGTTAAAGAATATCCCTGTAAAATTTTTAGCTGATATCTCAATCACTTTTTGAGTTATATTTCGAGAAAAACACGATTAACGTTTTCGTTCTTACTCATCTTTCGTTTGACCCTCATCACTCCATTGACTTTTTAGGGACGTCTTACAGTTTCTATTAAGCTAAAACATTAAAAAGGTATTCTTTAGATTGTAAATGAATTCTTAAAGCAAGAAAAGAAAAATGGAAAATTTGAAAGTGCTGGAAGAGCTGCCCCCCCTTAACAAAAGCCATTTGAATGAAACTTGCAAATTTCGTACGAAATTCAGAAAAATTCATCAACATTTTCCACTTTTTAATCAGCATTTTTAGAAAACTTTTAAGTATGCTTTTTTGCAGGCCATTCAATTTTAGTTTGAAGTATAAAGTTAAGGTTTGAATGCCACCAAAATCGCTTTGAAAGTTTTCATTGGTTTTATGGTGAATTTTCTTTCATATAAAACAGATATCGCAAAAGGATGTACAGTCAGTGTCAAAAGAAAAGAAAGATAACATATTGCCAAGTTTTGACTATTTATTTATTTTTTAATTCAATGATGTTTTTTATAAAAATATAATTCATACTACAACACAAACCATATAACGCACAAACAAATTTTCGGCAAATTTTCATCAAAATTTCAAATTTTTAATTCGGAATTTTTGAACAAATTTTGAGTATGCGGTTTTGTAGTTCTTTTAATTTTGATAAAGATAAAGCCCAAGTTTGATTGGTTTTTGACAATTTTTACTGCTGACGGTGTTGGATGTTTTCTTCCACCGCCTCCGAAACGCAAGATCTGCTGAAAACCTGCTGTTGTGTAAGAGATCTCGAAACCTTGGTTTTGTGCGACTTCTCCTTTGTAATTTTTTCTGCAAGACTTAGATAATCATTCGTAAAAAATTCAACTGACAGAGGATTTTAAGTAAGCGACTTATTATAATGCCATGCAATCAGGAGTTGACCGAAATTTACAAAAACCATGTATTGTTAGACCATTTTTGAGGAATGAATGCTATTCTTCTTCTTATATGCATCTCGAAAGAATCACTATTTGGTGCGGATTTTAGTCTGTTGGAATTTTCCGTCTATTCTTTTTCTATTGTAAAACGAAAATTGCTTTGCCTTAACCATCAATGGCAGACGCAAGAGATTGACTATTAAGTGATTTTTGACGAGTTAGTTTAGTTTCACATAGTTATTTTGCGAAATGAACTTTCCACGGGGATCGTGCGACTTCTTAAATCGCACGTTTGTATACAAAAATAAAAGCCATCCATTAAATTTAGCCAGATTTATGAGAAAAAGACATCGAAGACAATATAGATCTACCAAATACTCGGACGTGCTATAAAGTAAAAGCGCTAGTTTTTAGTTTTTTCGAGACGCATGTCGCTAAATTTTTTGCAGCTTTAACAGACTTAAATCTTTGGTTGCATAATTTATCTTAAGAAATAAATAGATATCCCACGCTGGAAGATCCAGCGAAAAAGGGGAATATTGTAACACTGAGATGAGCCGTTTTCATTTCGTTCCCAGTAATTCCTGTGTGCCCTGGAACTTATAGGTTATGTACTTGGTTGTTCTGATCTAAGATGTTCAGCTTATCACAACATTCCAGCACTAGTTTTGATGTAATAGGAAAGAGTTGAAGGCCTTAATTGCTGCCTGGCTATCTTACATGGTGAAAAGGTTTATAAAAGTCTGGCTAGGATCAGACCCTTGACGTGTGAAATTAGTAAGCAGAATTATGCTGCCGAGTCCCATGAGATATAATGGCAGCCGAAGTTACTCTCACAATTTTTCCCCGCGGATGGCCAAATCTGGTAATCTATCATTCTTGATAATGATAGCTGTGCTTCTGTTGTTATAGTTGCATTCAAGGTTAAAGTGAGCGCATCTTTCAACTCTTGTTGCACCAGTAAACGGCGAAACGAAAAATCCACGAATGCTTTCCCCACTCTATTGATTTGTATGCAGAAACGGGAGTTGCTGCATTCGAAAGAGAAGGATTCACTCTAAACATCAGACAGAGAATGTTAATGATGTGGAGGAGTCTCACGAGCTACAAATAGTGTGAATTGTCAAAAATTAAGTCTAACCGCGAAAACTTTTTTACTTCGCCCTGCTAGACAGCGGAGAAGTTCTTAGCAGAGCTGATTACAGTGAATTCTCTCTAAGTACATTGGCTATGCACAGTTTTTTGAATTCTGTATGAAATCAAATTGACTGATGAAATGGAATTGGAATAGAAAATTTGCTCTTTTTAGTAACGAATAGCCACTATTAAATGTAGAATACTTCTTAACGATATTTTTATATTTTATTGAATAAGTAACGAAATGAGAAATAATTCAAAACGAAAGATTTATACATAAAATTAAAACTAAATAGAAAAAATTGAAATACTTGTATATTTATTAATGGTAGATAATATTAAATACAGGTCTTTTCTTTTTCTAACTACAAACGAATGATAAGCGACTGCTGCTAAATTTATATAATTCAGTCTCTTGCTATTAACTTTAGATGAAAAATGTGTGTCTGTGGTGATAAGTCTTAGTGGACGAGTACTCCTCAAACTGCCAGGCGTTCTCTGCAGCAGGCGTTCGTTGGCGTACATGACACATGCGTACTTTTGCGATAGCAGCGTAAATTTTAAATTATTAGAAATAATAATAATTTTTTTTTAATAAATAGAAATATGTAGTTATAAACCTTTTCATTCCTATTGGGGTATGGAATTTGGAGTTCATTATCACTGAAAATATGTAACTAATTTAGTAACCAAGTTTTTTTTTTTATTTTGTTTATTTTGTTTTTGTTGATTTGAACAAGAATTAATTTTGAAAGACAATTAATTTCCATGATTAATTTATAAAAATTACTTCCCATAAAAAAATTTGTCGTTAAGAGCCGGTGTAAAACTGTGGGAAAATATCAAGACGTTCAGACGTTCATAATTTGGATGAGAAGTTCGGCGAAACGCCTGGCAAACGGTTATGTGCCAATTATTCATTAATATTTCTATGAAGTTCAACAATTATAACACTTAACACACTTTCTTAAATGTTTTTGAACTACTTGACGTATTTTGCATATATTTTTGCAAGCCATTAATTTTTATTTTCTACGATTGTCGTTTCATTCTAATGGAATATTAAAAAACTACCTGAACTATTTTGCATATATTTTTGCAAACCATTAACTTTTATTTTCTACGAGAATTTAGTCTAATGGAATATTGAGAAAATGTTCAGCAGCATGGAGAATAATTCTTAAAATTTACATAGTCTAAATGAAGGCTAAATACATATGCATGTATGCATGATTTTATGCATAAGTTAATAATTATAATAATAATACAACATTCATTTGAGTTTCATAGGCAATTTTTTTAGCCACCTGCTCGACAAAATTCTACCTGAAGTTTTATATTAGCAGCAAAGCTAATCTCATGATTATGCATTTATTTAAATTTTTTAAGATGAACCACACAGGTATCTTGGTTTCTAGCGCGTTTTATACCCTTTATAGATTAAATGCTGTCTGCCGCCTATTTTGTAGTGTACATTGATTGCTCTACAAGAGTAAAGCTAGTAGCATACACTAATTTTACGAGGTGTTTTTTTTTTTGTTTTTTTGTTATTTATTCACAAAATATGTTAATTAAATTTGATTAATTTGAAATTTTAAAAACTATTTTTAATACATAATTCCGTGCATGGCATTTTTTTCTACAGATTTATTTTTTGCTTGCTTTCAAACTGGTTTTTAATTTATTAAAGTTTTTATACGTTTTTTTCTACTTCTGTAAATTCAGTAAAAAGTCAGACTTGAAACCTCCATTAAGCACCGCCCTCTTGGAGCTGCCGGCAAATACATACTTGAATTCACGTTAATATACTCTTATACATACATATGCATATACGCACTTGTGTTGGCCGGCAAACGCGAATCACATTGCTTCCCGCCAAAATTCGGGTTTTTTCTTTTTTGTTTTTATGTAATGCCAATAACTCGAGAGTGTCGAATCGAAAAGGCCAAAACAAAACGTGCGCGCAAAAAATGAAAGCCATCATTTTATAAACTTTACTTAGATATGTACATGCATCCGTACATATATACAAGTATTCGCCTCCGGTTTCAGAGTACAATGAAAATAAGGCAAAATATAGGAGGGAAAAATATTATAATTGTGTCCACTTGTTCGATTTTTTTCCTCTGAAAATGAAAAATATTTATTATAACCAACAAATTGATAGATGAGTTGCTGATATTGCTAGTATTTTACACTTTTTGTTTACATTAGCAGTGGAGTGAAATTTTAGTATTTTTTTTTTTGAGTATTCACAATTCGTTTTGACGTTTGTTAACTACGATTTCTTTTTTATTATTGCATGGTTCTCACAATACCAGTCAGTTCCCACAAACTTGTGGGAAATTGCGAAGCTAATCTTGGTGTGGCCTCGAGTTCAGCATTTCGCCACATTTGCAAACGTACAGCCAATTTCGCGAAATTGATTAGTGAAGTGGTTTTATTTGTTGCTTACTTATTGAATGAATTGCGAAAGGAATGTGAAAAAGTAATGCGAATGAAGCTTTGTTTTCATTTACATGAAAGGTTCTGAGGATTAATAGTGGCAGAATCTATGCATGTGGCTATGCATTATATGTAGGGCCTTCAGAATTTCTTATATTATTGAATTTCTTGGCAAATTCAAGTTATTCTAGATATTTAAGTTTTTGAAAGATATTTTCATGCAAATAGTATACCTCTCGAGTTTTGTTTCTTCAAATTTTACTCTACTAGGTTGCCCAATAAATACGTTTACTATTCTTATTTTTGCATACAATAATATTAATAATTAGTCGAAGTGGGTAACACAGGGGCTCCCAAATGAAATGAAAATGAAAATCTCACAGTTGAAAGATGCATAGCGCAAAATGCGAAAATATTATACAGATTGCCTCTACAATAACCGCAATATTTTATTGTTGCTTGTTGCTCATCTTAAGTACTAACAATGCATTGGAGAAAAAATATCATAGTTACTCTTGACACTACTGCATTGTTACGAGTAGCTTATAGGTATATTATATGTTAAGGCCACAAAAGGACAACTATGTTTCAGTTCAAAGATTATATAAGTAAGATTTAAAAAATAATGAATTCATATTTTTTAAGTTATTCGAATTAAAAATGTCGATAATTTAAACATACAAAAATTGCTTTGAAAGCTTATTGGACGTGTTTGTGGCCTTTGGTGTTTCGGTACTTTATAAGTCGCTTTCCGTTTTCGGGGGAAATTTAGCCGTGGATGTGTTGAGTTGCTCGGACTTAGCTCTTGCCTTTTGAACTATTTGCGCCTATATTCACGATTTTGAAACAAGTTGTCTACATCGCATATACTGCAGCACGAGAGCTGTTACTTTGTAGAGTGGAAACAAGAGTAAAATTTTGTTTGACGAATTCTTGTACCAAGCCATTTGTTGTAAAGAAATGGTGGGCTGTAATATTACGGTCCTGATAGAAGGGGGGAGGATATTTTTTGTTACTTTATTTAAATCGGAAATCATAATATTTAGGATATGGTAAAATATATTTTATTCATGTTGGGCATTTTGAAGATACAGGCCTTTTTTGTTTTAAAGCGGAAGCGTTAATAAATCACTATGTTGAAGCCCAACGTACATACTGCCTGCAGCTGGCACTTCAAATTTCAGTGTTTCCAACATTATTCCCTATTGGTGGAAAGAAAGTTAGAAAAGCAGGAATGATGTACTTGAGTTTTTTCCTATTTAAAAAAGGCTTCTTTCATCGATTCCATCAACAATTCGAAATTTGCTGTTGATATTAATCCAACTCTAATCAATATTAACAACTCATTGTGATAAATTCTTTCCAGATATCAATACAACTGGATTATAAATATTTTTTGTAATCGAGAATGGGGTGGCTTTCTGTACTTTCAATAGTCAAGAAGGGAGCAACTGTTAGAACTATTTTCTGACAGCAGCCAAAAATTATGAATCAGCAAAGCGAACTTTTTCAATTTTGGTGCAATATATTTATTTGTATACCAAAATATATTCTACTCTCAGTATTACACTTTTAGAGATTAACTTCCTGCTTGCTACACCGTACTTTAATTATTATTAAGAGGGGACTTGGCACTGCAACCTAAAATATCTATTTTCCCCCTCATGGGCTCAGAGAAATACTCTGAAACTAAATTTCCTGCCGTTATAGTAATGAGATCCCAATGCCAATCCATTTAGAGAAAGAAATCAGAGCATAACACAAAACGTCAGTTTCGGTTTGAGAAATTATGCAGAGGAAATAAAGTTCCATATTTCTCATTGATGTACTGCTATATTTTCTAATAAATTTTAATACAGTTCTACAGTTTTTGGATTGCGGTTTAAATATTAAACAAATTCATTTTATTGTCTTCTATATCAGTGCGCATGTACTCGTATAAGCGCTTTCTGTTAGGCGAGCGCCGCAAAAAAGTTAATTCCGTAAGGAAGCCGCAAAGTGAGCAAAACGAGATCGGGAACCCCTGGAGTAGCACATGTCGACTAGTTTAGTATTTACTTTATATACCATAGCTTCACAAGTATTTCAATATCTGGTTTGCTTGCTGCTGGTTAAGTAGCTAAAAATAAATTTAAAAAATTTTATGAATAATAGTTAATTATGAACATAACTTTCATAAGCAAATTTGCAAACTTGCATAGAATCGACTAATACTAACATTCCTGCGTTAATTAATATGAAATAACAGCTTATCGGCATATTAATTGTATAGGTGCGTGTGTGTTTACTTTAAATGAGTCAAAAACAACAAAAAAGAAAAATTCTCTTTGCATTTCCTTCTTAAAAGGTCCTAGTTTTTGCTTAATCTTTCTTTATCGAGTTGTTAGACTGCCTATCTTTTCTTCTACAGGGTGAAGGAATTTAATTCGGCCTAAGGTACTTGACCACCTTGGAAAGCTAAAAAGTACAACATATTCAATAATTTTTTTTTCATGTTCTGTATAATATATTAAAATAAATTTTTTTTTAAATTTTTATTTAGAGCTTATATAATACAAAAAAAAATTGATTTATTAAAATTTCTTTTTTTAACATATATCCAGGAGGCGCCAAAGTCGAGGCCTGAAGAAAATCATGTCTTGCGGCGGACAGTTAATCTTAGAAATGGTAATTCTAAAACAAAAGAGAGAAACAAAATTTTCAAAAGGAAGGTTCCTTGCGTGAGAATTTACCACAAACTGACAAAAAAAAAAAATAATAAAAAAATGGCGGATGTTTGAAAAAAAGTTAAGAAAACACCCCTGTTTTTCACAATGTTATGCTTAAAAAGCAATACTTTATTAACTTTTTTTTTGCAAAATGTGGTAAATTGGCATACAAAACATCTTAACAAATAAAACAAGACCAAAATCATTAAAATCGGCTAAGCAGTTTCGGAGATAAAGTGTCCGCCATTCGAAAAAAAGTAATTTCTGGAAAAACGCGTTTAAAGTTAAAACTTGCTATTTTCTTTCAGCTGAGTCAGCAAGTAATGAGTGCAGGATGCGCCTGCACATTTTCACTGATTTCACTTTGTTAGAATTCGAATTTAAAAAAACAGTTTCAGGTGATGATTTTTAAAAGTATAAGGATTGAAAAAATGTAAAAAAAAAAATTTAATTTTTTGAAACTTATAAGGGCAGTGTATTTTATATTGGAAATAGTAAACTTTGCTATTAAACCCTGAACATAATTTCATTCAAATGACTTCCACGGCTGACTTTACGCCAGCATACTGCGTTAGCCAAATTTTTCAGTACATTTTCACGAGTATTAACACACATACATACATACATCTCATAATTTGCATTGTGACTCCGATTTTATGTCTCAAGTCGCCTTTAGCTGGTTGGCGTCAAATCTCAGCTTCTAAGCGACCAATTGACATTAACGTTCCGGCTGATTATTGGATTTTCTCAAATGCCTTCTATGCTATGCTCTTTCATTCGAGGAAACAAAAACAAGCACTGAGGGGTAACACAGCAGCCTCGTGCTCATTTTAAAGTTTGAATTTTCCCCACCCCTGTAAATGCGTAAATTCCGTTTGTTATGTAACATAACCGGCCAGGTGAAAATTAACTCTAAATGATTTTTCGCTAGATTTTGTTTAAGCGAAAAACGTTCCATTTTGACAATGTCCAATCATAAACTGAATTTCTAATATACTACATCGTGGACGTCATTTTAGCAGCTGTTAAAGTAAAAATATATCCATAAGTTAAATTCCAAACACTAGATGGACCACCCTGTACATCCTTCGCGGTTTTAAGTAGTAAAACAATACCACATACCCGTATTCTTGCGTTTTTCTTCTGGTAAAGTACCGAAGCTTTCACAGTTCAATTACTTAACCCTAACTACATATTGACATTAAAATTCACTAATTGGAAAAGTTAATTTCCGAAAGTATTTTCTAATTAATTTTATCAATGGTTCATCGAATTAATAAAACTCAAACGCAAAGTGTGGGCAGTAAGTATTCGTCAGTGCAGTGAGTTAAATATTCATTGGAAGAAAAACTTTAATTGAATAATCATTTGAGCAGACCATAGAGCCAAGGCTGGAAATAAAGGCGTGGATGCGTTAAGTAAATGACCATCAGCATATACATATTTATGTACTTACATTCCTACATATTTGGGCAATGATTTTGGAGTGACCACAACCGCAGTTGGGCTTTGGCACGAGTGTTTTCGCCGGTAGATTTCTTTTGTTTATTAAATACGACGGACGTACGATAGATACGATAAGTCTAATTATGCTTTCAATATGAATAATTTATTGTTATTTTAATGTCAGAGGCGTGGCTGTAATTTATTTAAGAAATCAGAATAGTTATTATTTTACGGATAAGCCCATAAACGTGCTAATACTGTAAGTTGATCAATTCAATTGTCCGAATATGAGTGATGAATATGAATGAATAATGTTTTCATTACTTTTTTGTTGTTTTTTTTTTGCACTGATTTGTATGCGTTGGTAAAGAAAAACTCGCTTCACAAAGTGATACTATGATTTATTCGAAAACGCTGCAGATACTGGTTAATTTTTACAGATCCGGGAGTGGTGCTAAATTCTGTATTACAGTAATATTATGTATATTATATTTTTTAGTAAAAATCCTGGGTGATAATTCTATATTTCTAAAATTATATCAAGACAAAATAATATACGCGGCTGCCGTAGCCGAACCGGTTGACGCGTGACTAGTTAGTGCGGTAGTGCCCAGTTTTGAAGCCTTGGAAACGAAACACCAAATGATAGAAAACATTCTTTCTGAAAGCAGTCGCCTCTCGGCAGGCAAAAGCAAACCTCCGAGTATCTGGTATGAAAAAAACTCCTCATAAAAACCATCTGCCGTTCGGAATCGGTTTAAAACTGTACATCTCTCCAGACACACACAACAAATAAGAGTAGGAGCTCGGCCAAAGAACTAATAAAGAGTGTAAGCACGAATTATTTATTATATTATATATAGGTACAGGTACTTATAATATATAAGGTGGTGAAAAATTAATCATCAATTGTTGTGTTTCTACTAAGTAAAGTAAAATGATTTTGAGTGAGGGATATCCTTATTTTGACCTGTGTCAGGTGTCTGTTTCTATACTGCAGCGACGTCATTTGCAAAAATTATAACTTTTCTGATTGGGTGATTAACCTGTGCACAGGGTGCCGTGTGCATATAATATTCTGTATATAAATTTATTTGGACCACAATTTTGTATTGCCTGAAGTTGGGTTGGTTGGTTGAAGCGGTGATTCATCCAAAATCCAACTAGCACTTTCGCTCCATTTTGTTGCCACATCCTCACTACCAACCTGTCTACCAGTTATTTACGGCGGTTTAAGAACCTTATTCGGTTGTTGACGTCTAAGCCAGACAGTTGTTGTTCGAGACTCTCGAACTTTGGTTTGCTAAGGGTTGACATTCTCTCCTTCCATATGGCAGGGCATTCACAGAGGAAATGGAAAATCGTTTTCTCTGGTTGTTGACAATTGCGACAGTATGTGTTGTTCGAGATGCTCATTTTGACTGCTTTTTCCCCGGTAGACCAGAAACCAGTTCTTGTTTGAAGTACAGAAAAAAATGTATGCTATATTTTCAATTAGGAAATTAGTATCTATCTATTAAAATCTCAAAATATCTCTTGCAATAAGGAAACATGAGATAAAATGCAAGAGAAATTAATAAACGATTAAATTTTTAGCGAAATTTTGCTAGTTATTTTAAAAATATTGCCGTAATATAACTTTCTATGCGCACTTCTTTTTATTATCCGTAGCGGTTCACAGAATTTGTATACGAAATTTTTTTGCAGTCCAGAATTTTTAAATACGACATTTCGCAATAAAGAATTTTATCAAGTAGAATTTACCAATACAGAATTTTAACAGCCAGAATTTTGAATACCTACAGAATATTGCCTCATAAAATTTATATACCCAATCATTAATGTACGAGTGTTTATACAAGGTGGCGCAAATTTAATCATCCAATCATCTTTACTAAATAAGAGAAAAAAGTGCTATATATACAATAATTTTTTGTTTTTGAATACTTCTTTACTAAATAAGAGAAAAAAGTGCTATATATACAATAATTTTTTGTTTTTGTAATAAAAATAATTTTTTATTATACGTATTTGTTATTTAATATTTTTTTTCCTAAATAAAAAAAAATTACAAGTATCATTTTTTGTGGGTCTTTGTATTTTTATTACAAAATTAGCGCAAAAATAATCATCCGATGTAGTTTTTTATTAAATAAAAAAAGATAAATATAGTTTTTTTGTTTTTGTAATACAAATATTTTTGTTTTGTTTTTGTAATAAAAATTGTTTTTGTAATATTTTTTTTTTGTTTTGTTCATGAAATAATTTTTTTTTTGTGTTACAATGAACAATGTTTGTTTGTTTTTGTAGCAAAATTTTTTTTTCTTTGTTTTTGTAATAAAAATGATTATTACTTTTTGTTTAAAAATAGGTAACACAGATGGTGTTTCTCATATTTTTGCATAAATTAGGAAAATACTTGAAGTTATTTAATTTTTCACGATTCTTTAAGTTGTGGGACGAATCCGCCAATTTCCGGTATGGCACTTGTATTTTTTTACCCATTTTTTGGTTTTTTTCCCCCATTGAACAATCTACCGTGAAAAAATACAATTTCTTCTCAAAATAAACACCATTCACAATTTCAGCTTCCTGGCTTGCATTTTCGCCTTTATCAAAGAAAAACTGGAAAATGTACCGAATTTTATCTTTGTTGCCTTCCATTGTTCCATTATTAACACCCTGTAACTCACCAACAAAAAACAGCAAAAGAATTTTTTAGTGTGAAATTACACCTAGGCAACGAGCACAAACTTTAAATTGTTTTTACGAAAGTATCGTCTTTACGCGATATCGATCACTACAGTCGTCTACCGTGAAAATAGTGGATTTCTTTTCCCCCAAACTAATGTTTTTAAGAATCTCGTCATATAATTATTTTTCGACCTCTTGCTGTTGTCAATAAAGTTCATGTGTTGTGGATCCCAGTCCTATGCCTTCTGTTTCTTATCCAAGATAACTGTTTTCTGCCAATCCCAAGTTTCCTTCAATTATTAATTCCAGCACGTGATATTTCTCATAATGTGTCCGAAGTAAGTACGCCGCTTTTCGTCTTTAATGTTAACGCGCAATTCTCGGACTTGCCGAATTCTTCACAATACTTCCGCATTTGTCACTCTATCTGTGCATCTTATTTTTTGGATTTCGCGAAAAATTCACATTTCAAATGCCTTTAATTTTTTCAAATCAATGGTTTTGATTGCTCATATCTCCATAGCATAAAGGAGCGCACAGGGTGACAGTGCGTAACATTAATCAATTTGGATTTTTAATTTAATATGAATACTTTATTCTAGTTCTCATTTCTTTAGAAATACCCCAGTTTTCGGTAATCCATCAGCTTAAGTATTTGCAGTTTTGCACTCGTTGTATATTTAAGTCGTCAGCTATTAAACTTCTATTAACTTACACACGTTTGTGTACTGCTAATTTCCATGTACTTCGTTTCGTTAGCATGGATTTTCAAGCCATAATTTTTATTGCAGAGCGCAACATCGCCGACCAGCGCTTGTAAGGCACTCAAACCGTCCGCTAAAAGGGTAGTGTCGTCAGCATATTTGCAAAGCTTTTACAAAATAGAAATGCTAGCAACAGCAATAGACTGGCCTGCACAATGTTGGCAATCGAACATTCTCAAGTGTTCAAACAATGCCAACTTCCTTGTTACAATTGCAAGCCCAATTCGCGTCATAATCTTTCAGATGTCATGTAGCTTTTTCAGTGGTCATTATTCACTCTGCGCATTCAGCTTGAAGTTGTTTTCTGGGTTTATGCTTTGGCAGTTGGTAGTCATGTTTTGACAATTAAGAGGTTAATGTTCTTTATAAGCGTGCATAACTGCTTTGGTTGGTCACTTAGTCCCACAATTATACAACAATACTGGAGAGCACAATACACCGGTCAAACGCCTTTCAGCCACTTCAGCGTACACGTTTGATATACAAAAAAGCAACAGATTCCCAAATGTATATATGTATGTGCATAACTACATACATAAATATGTATGTATGTAAATTTGTGCATGCAGATACTTGCAACTACCGATGTACCTTTGTGTTTAAATACTATTATTACAATATAAAATGAAAAAATTTATCTTAAGAATGAGATCTGTCAAAGTTGACGCAAAATTCATTATAGTTTTTTTTTACGTTTATTTTAAAAGCCTTTAAATCAGTGACATAACAGTTATAAGTTTTATCTCAAAACGTTGCTTCTAAACAGTTATTAGATCAAACTTTTCTTTTTTTATTTCACCGATAAGACTGATATATCATACAAGGTGAAGTCCAAAATAAACAAGTCTGAGCTAAAATAGAAACAGACGATACACTGTTTTCCGCGATCTTAAATCTTTTCGAAAGAATGTTTCAGGCGATTAACCGAAATGTTCTTCAGGATGTCGGTACAAGCCTTTTGGTTGTCCTCTACGGACGCATAACGTTTTCCTTTCATGACCATATGCAATTTTCCGAATAGATAGAAATCACAGGGAGCCATATTAGGCGAATACGTTGAATGATTGATGGTTAAAATGGGATTTCTACTCGAAAAATCAGGGACAAGAGTGGATCGATGAGATGGTGCATTTTCATGCAATAAGCACCAGTTTCCTCCTTAGCGGTATTCAGGGCGCATTTGACGAATGCGATGCAACAAACACTTCAAAACGCCAAGATAGAAAATTGCATTGACGGTTTGGCCCATTGGCACGAACTCCTTGTAGACAATTCCCTTAGAATCGAAAAAACAAATGCGGATCGACTTGATTTTTGACTTCTCCAAACGCGATTTTTTGGGTGGTGGCTCGTCTGGAGCCTTCCACTCGGTACTTTGACGCTTAGTTTTAGGTTCATGTTGGAAAAACCCACGCTTCATCACCAGTTACAATGTTGTAAAGGAAGTTCTCACCTCTTTTATAAGGTCTTCCGAATGTTGTTGGTGTACAGACCTTTCGTAAGCTCAAATGATCAGTTAAAATCCGATAAATCGATGCCTTGAAGATATTCATCTCCGATTCCATGAATTTCAACGATGATTTCGGTTCATTTTTGATAAACTGACGTTCAATTTCGATGGAGCTTTCCTCCAGATCGGCTTATCTTGAGCTGTTGCTTCGTAGTTACGTATTGCCAACTTCTTAAGATCATGATCCACTGCATCTATCCAACGGTTCCTCGCTCTGCCTTTGGCCCTCGCGCCCATTAACTTTCCTGTCAAAGCTTTCTTCACGGTACAGTCAGCAAGCATACGGATCACACCTAACAATCTTATTCGCTGCGTTTTTATAAAACGTACAACTGTCTCGTTCTGAGTTAGATCGTTCAAGTTCGTTCTGAGTTCAGAGTTCAACCGAAATCTGTAGGTACAATCATCTATTCTTATTTGGCCAAAAATATTTCTTGAAATTTTCTTTCCATGTTGGCAATCTGCGCGCAGTCATCAATCGTAAGAGTCCAAACCTCACAACCATACCTTAGGATTGTTCGAATAAGGGTCTTGTACATAGTTAACTTTGTAGTTTTAGTCAAAAGTCGCGACTTGAACAAGTTAAGGTGGGCGTAATACGCTTTGTTGGCGGCATTGATGCGATCCCTGACTACTGAAGTTGAATCACTGCTACATGCGAACATAACTCCTAGGTAGTACAAATGCTGCACTGCTTGAAAAGTATAGGCTCCCACATGGAAATTTGGCATCTGTGCAGGCCGCCTCGATTTCAACAGATATTTGGTTTTGCCCTCGTTTACAAAAAGGTCAATAACGATCGCAATTTTGCTAATTTTAAAGAAAATTTCTTTTAAATCATTCCTATTTCTTGAGAGCACAGCGATGCCATCTGCTTCATCCTTTTCATCCTACTGGATGAATAATGTGACGAACAAAGTAAAAATATAAGGATTAGCGTATAAGAGATAAGAGATAGGTATACCACATATGATTCTCAAAAAAAAAAGAAGGCTTTGGAAAAAAGCGGGTTTACGCTAATTTATGTTAAATGTGTCAGAACAGATCCTGTAATAGGCCTGCCCCAATGAATACGTTTCATATGTTGCAACAGGACTTCGAACTCTTTACTTTAAACGGTATTAACCCTTTGGGGACGAAGCCGCTTGACGGGCGAGCGTCGCTAAGGACGAGAAGTATTGGAGTGCGCAGTAAAGAAAATAAATACGTTGAACGTTATAAAAACTAAGGCTTTATTTAACACAAGAAACATGTTTCATAAAATCAAAAAATAATTATAAACAAACAAATTGAAAAAAAAACCAACAAAAAGAAGTTTGGTTGTATTTATGTATACGTTTTGTTTTCTGGCATTGTGTGGTATCGTTCAAATTGAAGGAGTAATGTCGTTGTCTTCCATCTTATCAGATTCGTCAGAACTGTCACTATCCAACGTATCATCTCCAGAACGCTTAGCCATCGTGCGTACGATAAAATATAAAATATATAAAAAGCCTGCTGATTCCTCTGACAGTGACCCTGAGAGACTGAATCGAAAAACTGAAATTCGTTCTGACTACCGTCGTCTCTCATCGTAAGTTTACATTTTAAGGTAGATAAGACTTCATCGCTAATAATGGCCCCTAATGTCTTTGAATGAAAACGTGACTCTTTTACTGTACCTATGCGTATCTTATCGCTCAGAACGAAATACGCGCGAGCCTTACAGCTACGAACTAATTTGGGCGACTAAATGCCGACACGTGTTCGGAACGGTAAAACGGCTTGGGCGGATATATGTCGACACCCGTCCCCAAAGGTTTAAAGTAGTGAGCGGGCAATTCACTACCTCTTTCTCTACTGTAATCTGGATTTCTTAGTTTGAGATTGGTGCAGAGTTTCTGATCTTCCCCCAACCCCATTGGGTTCAACTTCAAACTGCCGGTGAATAAGTTCGTCAGCTGTTAGCGCCTTTAAAACATTAGAATTTACATTTAGTCGTTTTGTCATGATGTGTGTGTGTTGTTTTGGCAATAATCTTTTCAGCCTTTTAACATTAATTTTGGCTCGGTTTGTCAGCTGATTACATCATTCAAACACCAAGCAGTAAAAACATGAAAATGTTTGAAAAGTTCACACCCAAATTCCTTTCGGTTTTATCATAAGCTCATTTTATATGTATTTAGTTTTTTTCTTATACGTAGTTGACTCACATTCATGGCTAACCGCGCTGTTTTCACAATATAAAGCTTTAAAAAGTTATAATAACTTTTTGTAACAAGTGCTGAACCGACTTTTGATGAAGAACGCAACAGTTGTTATCTGGAGAGTTATTTTTGTATGCCTGGTATATGAACTCCACCCTTCCAGCTGTTATCTTAGCTATATACATGTACACATATATACAGACAAATATACATAAATACTTGCAAATGCATATGAAAATATTTGCTATTGACTTCCGAGCCCACAAACCGACTCATTGTCGTTAATGCGATATATGAACACATTTATTGTTATCTTCTGTGTAACACCTTTTTATTCAGGTGATAGTGGTTTTTTGTTTGTTTTTTGTGTTTGAATGCTTCCACCAATATTTTCTGAGAACAAGTGGATGACTACGAGTGAAGTGAAGTGCAGTAGTGCTTGTACCCGTTTGCTGTATTTAACCGCATTTGATAATATAAAATAAATATTGGAAATAGTTAATAAGGCGAAAAATGAGCTAAGAAAAAAATAAAAATAATGAAAGGAGGCTTTCTTTTACTATAAATGAACTCATTCTTTACTTATCCCTGCGAGGCTTGCTTTTATATTTTGCGGCCAATAGTGGAAATACAGTAAAATAATATTGGAAATGGATTTATTGTTTTTAAAAATATTCCTCTTAGATGCAAATACACTTTTGCATGCTTTTTAATCAATTCGCAAAGCACATTGAAGCAAAGTACTCAGAAGAGGATAACTCCAAAACGTGTTGTTTAAAGGCTTCAACAGCTCCTTCAGGCCTTGAAAAATGTTGACCTTGCACTTTATATTTGATATTCGGGAAAAAGCTCAGCGGATTAGATGGATTGGCCACATTATAGGAATGCCCAACGAAATAATCCAAAATAGGGTGTTTACTTCGCGTCCACTTGGAGGAAGAAAGAAAGGCCGACCAAGAGCGAGATGGCTTGATGATGTCGAAGCAGACTTAAAAGGGATGAACGTTCGTAATTGGAGAAATGAGGCAAGAGAGAGAGACTGAATTGGAGAAGGATTGTTGATGAAGCTATGGACCACCACAGACTGTGAAGTTAAGAAAGAGAGTTCGGGCAAAAGAAATCAGAAATCATTAGGAGCCAAAGAAGAAATGTGCCTGTAAGAGAGAATTCGATCTTTTGAGTGCTCAAAAACTTGCTCTTGTGTGAGCCGATAGGTGAGCGCGCTCGCATTGTCTTGGTGGAGGATGATTCTCCTTAATTCTCCGAAAACTTGTGTCAAACAAATGGTTGTGTACCACTTAGAATTGACGGCTTTACGTTTCTCCAGTAGTCTAGTTGCGACATGACCAGATTTTTCGAAAAACAGGCGACTATTTGCTTTGAGGTTCAAGGATGGACGAAAAAAATTCATGGTGCCCTTTGTCCGTTATTGCACGCTGATTTGTGTGAGATGACGACTGTTGATATTTTCCGGGAAATATTTATATTTGTGGAACATTTTAACCTTTTAGTTAGCTCAGGTTAGCCAAGCTGCTTGTCTAAGAAAAGGAACGCGGTGACCCTAAGGCCCGTTGTGATACCTGCATTTGACTTTCATCCCCAAATTAAGTTGCTTAAATCACTTGGATATTTTTAAGAATTTAAATAGTCCATCTAGTGAGATATTTTGCAAGTTCCCCAGGTCTTCAAAGAAATTATGGCCAAGATATTTAGCATGACTACTTTGAAGTGCAGGACATTCACAGAGGAGGTGTTGTACCGAAAGAAATTGAGTTCTTCTTCATCTCCACAGCTCCTACAGAAGTCATTGTGAGGTACACCGATTATACTGGCTAGGGTGCCAATGGTGCAGTGACCATTTATAACCCCTGTGAGGATGCTGGTGCTTGATCTGACATTTTGAATCCAAGCAGACATTTTGTTCTTTTAATATTCAGTTTTATCCAGAGCTAAAACGAGATGAGATGTTCAGCAAAAATGATTTCAAATGCAACCAAATTTGTGGAAACACCTGATAAAAGAGGAGAAAAACGAAAAACTTCCCTGCAAGACGATCGCAGAATTGTTAGGTGATCCAAGACAATCTCATGAAGCCTGCCATACAAATTTAAAAAGAAGTGAACTTAAATGTTTCTACAGGAAGCTGGCAGCTCGCATCTCGCAGCCCTTGAAAAAAGCCCCATAAGGCAAAATGTTTGGAATTTGCAAGAAAACACGCCAGCTGGACAGCTGACATGTGGCGTAATATTTTAAGTACTGACTGGTCTGAAATAGTTTTGCGGCACGGGTTCGTGACAGTATGTTAGACGTTCATGTGACACCGAATAGCAGCCATAATTCACGCTAAAAACCATTAAACGTGGGCTCAAAAATAATTGTTTGGGGATGTTCTCATATTATGGCGCAGGCCCCATAAACAAAATTGATGGCATAATATTGGTGTCCATATCTATGTGGAAATGTTATGTTGCCGTATTGCAGAGAGGAAATGCCAAAAAAATGGATCTACCAGCAGGATAATGATTCTAAACATAAGAGTCGGAAGACCAAGGATTGGTTTCGCGAAAATAAAATTGAGGTTGTGGAATGTGCGAGCTCAGCCCCACGACCTCAATCCTATAGAAAATCTGTGCGGGAACTTTAAAAGAGCTGTACACAGAGGCAAATATAATAAGATGTAATAAAATTTGAAATAAATAAAATAATTAAGTATAAAATATAAAATAATAAAATTTAAAATAAAACTAAATAAATGAAAAATAAAATATAAAATAAATATAAATATCTCGTAAAGTATCGATCAAACAATTTGAAGTTTATGCTCGTTGTCAAGGTGACATTTTGCATTAAAAAAAATCTTTCTTTATTTTTTGTTTGTCCATTCAGTTGTGAGTTACAGGGTGTTAACAATGAAAGCTAACAAAGAGAAATTTCACTATATTTTACAGTTTTTCTTTGATAAAGGCGATAATGCAAGCCAGGCTGCTGAAATTGGGAATTATGTTTATGGTGCCGATACTGTTGTGAGCTAATTACCATAAAGAAAATGTCAATAATGTTAAAAATATCGATATAATCACAGAAATAATCGATATTGACCAGCATGTTAGTAGTCGTAGTTTCGTCCAGGAGCTACAGGTTTAAACCATTTGTGCAAAAATTTTACGCAAACATAATGGATTTGTTTTTCCCCATGCTAATATTAGTTTCAACTTTGTATCTGCAAAATTTGTGAGTGTAGTTTTTCTTCAATTTTTTTATAAACTTGGCCAAAACGCGTTGCTTATATGACCACTGCTCTTTTAATGTTAACCCTGAACTTCTATTTTGGGTGTGTGTTCAGTTAGAGATTAGAATAATATTTCAGAATAATAATAATAACAAAAAACAAATAAAAAAAATAAATAAAAAAGAAAAAAAAAATAATAATAAAAAGCCATAGTAATAATAAAAAAAATAATAATAAAAAAAAATAATAATATAATAATAAAAAAAGAATCTAAGAAACTTATTTTGAAAAGCTGTAATATTTTTTGGTACTGCTATTTTCGTGTTCGCAACTGTATGCATACTTATACATATATACCTAGGTGGTCAAAAAGTTAGCTCATAGCGTATCATATCCACCATTTCACTAATGCATGCAGGTAAGGCAATGTAGCTAAAACTGTGCTTTATTTAAGTAATCGGAGTATTTTTACGTTTTTCCCCATTTTTCCATTAGGTAACCAAATGCTTCATTCTAAAAAAAATTCAAGCGCACAAAATTACTTGCTTGTGAAACCAGCCATCATGGCAATGTGTGTTTGTACTTACCTTTATTATAAACACACCGACATACATGCAAACTTATGTATATACACATGCACACATGCATACTAGTAAATTGCGGTTTTACTTTTTACGCATTTTTCCTTCGTCTACTTGAAATGCATTGAATTGATTTGAATTTTTACACATTGACACAGTTTCCGTTTGGTAACACCCATGAACATGTCTGAGCGAGTATGTACCTAGACATACATATATGTATGTACATATTAAGTATTTATGTGTCTACTCGCAGATTGTACACAGCCAACTATGTCTGTATGTATGTATGTACATTAGACGCGCTTTTGATTGAATGACAGTTAGATTTTTTATCCATTCATTACGCCAAAAGTATAGTTTTTGTTGATTTCCATAAAAGTGCGTGAAGCTACCTAATTCAATGTGCATAAATCTTTAGCTGCTGTTTTTTTCACAATTTCTGTGTTACGCAAGGTCAGTTTTATTTCATTTAGCGCAACAAAAGCGAAGTTAGTAAATTTTTTGTTTAATTGAAGTTCTTCCAATTTTTGCAGCAAACGGCTTGTTAACTTAGTTTTGCAGCGTCTGTTTCGGAGCGCGCGTTTAAAAAGCCGTCTGATCCTCAGGTTAGAGTCGGCCACTTTTTATAGATTATCTGGTTATCTTACAGGTGGAGCTTACCAGATCTTCCTTACGCTAGTAGTTTATTCGAAATTTTAGATAAAAACGAATGTAAATGGAGGTGCAAAATTCATTTTCAAACGAAAATGGAATTGGTTCTACAATTGAAACCGGAGACCCTATGTCCAATCAGGGAGGGCATGGATTAAGAGAGACCAATTGTCAAGAAAAAAATTAGCCTATCACAAATAATTGCCGTCAAAATTCTAAATCACCTTTAAATTTGCCTGTATAAATATTAGGTAAAGAATCAAAGTTCGTAAGGCATACGACGAGCCCTCTAAGGTATTTAGCGTTATATGACGTATGACGCCATTAATTTTCAAAAATTTTCTATACTTAGGTACTAAATTACTACGGTATCAAAATATTGCATTTTTGAAATTCCCTTTGTATGAAGAAATTGTTGAAAAATTATTCTTAGTTGGAACTGGCTCGTTTTGGGAGATCTACACAGTGGTTTCCTGTTTTATTTTCTCATAAATCTAACATTCGACACTTATGCGGACGTTATATAAAGTATTTGACGACAGCTTCGATCCCACAGCCCGTTCTACAATACATTACTGGAACAGAGCGAATCTAGATCCAGCCGAGTACTGTCAATTCAGAAGCTTTTCCCAAAAATTTATGGGGACTGTTTTATGCTGCTATATTACAAAAACGGAGATTTCTTTTGAGCATACAAGTCATTTGTGCGTTGCTCGTGAATGTTCGAATCTGGTATCAACGTTTTTTGGCATGCAATCGATATTTGAATTATGGTAAAGTCAAGGCGAATCTATTAAAAGTGGTATTGGTAAATCAGCTGATTTGTTTATTTTTTTTCTTTCGCTGGATCCATGTGGCTGTCAGCAGAGAATTCAAGCGAATTAAGTTTTTGCTTTCTACTTTTCCAAAACTTTGCCGTCACAATCAAACGTACAAAACATTGTTGTTGGTCTAGTGCTACTACTTTTAATAAATGCGCCTTGGTTGAACTAAAGTTGAGCCAATTAATGTTGACAGTTATAAAAATATGGTTTTCAAAATTTAATTATATATTTTTTTTTTGTGTTTTCAAAAAATTATATTGTATTTTCAAAAAAATGTGAGACAAGACAAGTGTAGAAACTGCCAATCTTATAATAAAAATAAATCTCTCATTGTAACCTTTTTTCAGTGAAAATTTCATTGTAAAGGTGTAAAGTGGTGCACTTTTCCGCTTTAAGCTAACTCTACCGCTACAATGAGCCATAATTTGGAAATTTTTGGCTTATAATTTATTATATAAAACATATTTCGGATAACTCCTAAAATGTTGAATCGAACGGCTTTATGAAAGACTTTGCTTGTTTTCTATAATTCTATAACATACTGCTTTTTTTATTAAGCTCTAGAATTCTTCCTTCTAAATACCAGCTTTTTGTTGGTACGATCACATTTTCGCAATTACTCGCTAATTGTCTGAGTTTACTGAAATGAAAATATTTGCACCAGTGAAGTGAATCGCCATATTTCGCTTGAGCAACTGCTTGACTCTAAAAAAATAACTGTAACGTTTATTTTATTTGTTCTGCTTATTAGAGAATTACTAATTTCTTACGCCCATTTCAATAACATTGGTATTTCTTCTGTGCCTTTCATTTATAGGATTTCAACGAGCAATGCCCCTACTCGCTTTCACCAGTCAGTACGAAGAGCCAAAAACTACTGCGATCACCGCGCAAAGCAACCAGAAAAATATCACGGATACCATTTAAGGTAAATGCTTAAGCAAAAAAACAAAAAAATTAGATAATAATAAAAATAATAAAAAAAATAAAAAAAAATAAAAAAAATAAAAATAATAAAAAAAAAATAAAAATAATAAAAAAAATAAAGATAAAAATAGTAAAAATAATTTACCTTCAACTAATTGAACAATTCACTCGCTCTTTAACAGGTGTTAGATGCGCCCGAGCTGCAAGATGATTTTTATTTGAATTTGGTCGATTGGTCATCACAAAATGTGCTCGCCGTCGGCTTGGGAAGTTGCGTTTATCTGTGGAGCGCATGTACTAGTCAAGTATGTACAATAATTATTACGTCGACTATTGACAAAATGTTTTAAAATCTTTGTTATTGTTTTTTCTATTGATTTTCAATCACACAAATTGATTTGAACTTTCAATTTACAGGTAACACGCCTATGCGACCTTAACACCGATTCGAATACCGTGACATCGGTGTCATGGAATGAGCGTGGCAATTTGGTGGCCGTCGGTACGCATCACGGCTTCGTCACCGTTTGGGATGTGGCTGCCAGCAAACAGGTAAGCACTCCGGAGCACATTTTGCATATAGTTTTTGTTGTGCTAATTGAACCTTCTTCTTCGCTTTCAGATTAATAAGTTGACTGGCCATTCAGCACGTGTAGGCGCTTTGGCGTGGAATGGTGAAATTTTGTCGAGCGGTTCACGTGATCGTTTGATAATACAACGCGACACCCGTACGCCTGTTCAACAATCTGAACGCCGTTTGGCAGGCCATCGACAAGAGGTTTGCGGTCTTAAATGGTCACCGGATAACCAGTACCTAGCGAGCGGTGGTAACGATAATCGTTTATATGTCTGGAATCAGCATTCACTTAATCCAGTACAATCGTATACGGAACACACCGCAGCAGTAAAAGCCATTGCCTGGTCACCACATCATCATGGTTTATTGGCTAGTGGTGGTGGCACTGCCGATCGTTGCATTCGTTTTTGGAATACCTTAACAGGTCAGCCAATGCAGTGTGTCGACACCGGTTCACAAGTCTGCAATTTGGCATGGTCCAAACACTCATCTGAGTTGGTGTCCACGCACGGTTACTCACAAAACCAAATATTGGTGTGGAAATATCCCTCACTGACACAAGTGGCCAAACTGACAGGACATTCTTATCGTGTACTGTATTTGGCATTAAGTCCGGATGGAGAGGCAATCGTGACGGGTGCTGGCGATGAGACATTACGATTTTGGAACGTATTTAGTAAAGCGCGCAGCCAGAAAGAGAATAAATCCGTATTGAACTTATTTACAAATATTAGATAAACAACGTAAGAGTAGGGAATCGCACCAAATCGGGATTTAAAAGCGCGTTAATTGAGCTCATTTATAGGTAGCTAATACTGGTATCTCACAAACTTAAGAAACCACTATAAAAATAACAAAAAATACCTAACAGCATAGCTGCTAATATTTACAATAACACATTCAAAAATAGCTGTCAAAAATAGTTGGCAAAATTTAAAATGTATTGGAGCTTAGAAAAACAAATTAAACATAATTAAGTGCCGCTTGTTTGAAAGTTGAAATAAGTTTGGCTGCTGCATACACCAGCGTGCAAAAATATACACAAGCATAAATCTGCTAAAATGTCAAATAGAGCAACTGCTAAAGGAGGCTTCACAAATAATGCAAGTTTTTTGACGGTTTGTGTGGCGAAGTTAACAAAAAGCTGTAATTATTTTTGAAGTAAACTTTTTTTTGTCTATTTGTATTTGTGTATGACCAATTGTGATGCGTTTATTTAGGCTTTTTCTCAAAAAATTATACATTTTCGATTTGAACTCTCCTAGTACTTAAATTGTGTGCTGAAAAATCTTTAAATTGGTTTTTTTTTTCCTAACTTTCTTCAACTTTCGTCAAATGCCCAAGCAGTGGCTTGCTTTTCCAAATACTATTTGTAGAAAAAATGAGCGCATAGGGATGAAATAATATAAATAGAATATATAATAACAGCTGTTCCTAATTCTCCGTAACTAAATTTATTTGTGAATTAAATATTATTTTTTTTTAAACAGATTTCCAAAATATTCAATGACACTTAAATTGAAAATCAGTTCATAGCTGCATAAGAGTATGCAAAATATTTCGAATGAATTGAAAATTTGAATCGACTATATAATTTAAGCGTGCAATCTTAAAATTTAATATTTCAAATTATTAAAATTACTTTTAAGCACAAAGGACAACTTCGTTAAACACAACAAGAGCTATATTTGTTTGAGGCTTAAAGCATATTTTGGAGAAGAATTGGCGGCCGTCATAGCCGATTGCGTGCCGGTTCTGCCATGAAAAAGCGCCTCATAACCTCAAAATCATCTGTTATGCCTGGGCGGCTTAAAACTATACGTTCCTACATTTGTGGAACAATATGAAGACGTACGCCACAAATATGAAAAGGCGATCGAGCGAACAGTCAAAGAGGTTACACCCTCCATTTATATATAAATATATTTGTTGCTCTTTATATACGCAAAAATGATGTACCAGATGCAAAATTAAAACAAAAAAATACAATTTTTTTTTAATTAAGAAAAAAATTCAAATTCAATATAACAAATATGGTCGCAAATACCTCATTGGTACTCGTACATCATAAGCGATTGCATTTCTAAAGCTAGAACTCTGTACCCTCTCAGCTATGAATAAAGAGCTGAAACCCATAGCGCCGCGCAAGTTTAATACGTAGCTCTAGCTTTAGCCACAAACAAATACTTGCACCTCAACATGTTTAGGTGTTTAACTAATTTGTCCTTTGTTTAATAAATAATAACCTTATTAGTGTTAGATTTTCGCAATTATTACATATACATACAGAGGTATGTAACTAATTATTTATTACAATTGTAAGTTAAATAACTTATCATAACACACTTGGAGTTGTCCTCCACCCTTTTAACAAATGAGCCAACCAAATTTACTATACGACTACACTTTGGCCACACCAAATTAGTCGGCATGAAGTGAGTTTTTATTTGTCAAAAGCGCTGGTTGTTAGGTGCTCTAGTGTGACCTCGCATCTAAGCATGCAAACGCACTGATAACATAAAATTACACTGTAACTAAGCCTATATTAGACCACTTATTTATAGAATTGCATTAAAAATACTTTGTAGATAAAAAATTAATATTTCAAGTTTCGTGGAAAATTTGAGTCAGAAAGCAAATTAGATGGAAGCGCTTAGAAATCGCTATAAATAGACTGGCAAGTAACGTATTTGAATTACCCATTACATTACTTGCTAATATTGGCTAAAAAAGTGAGACAAAAAATAAATAAATAAATGTAGGGATTATGATCTTCAGCAGTAATACAAGGCATATGTTTTCGAAAGAATTTCTTCATAAATAGTTGACTACCTATAACCACGTACTTTACTCACAACTTTGCAAGAATTTTCATTATCCTCAATTTTAAAATATTTTATATTTGTGACTGCAAAGCATTGTGACTAAAATAAATTTGTTTAAATAACTACATTAAATAACTACATATACATATATATTTGTTCTTATTTTTATACAATTTTGTCCAATTTATTTTTAATTATTCATCAATTTGTTTGCATTTTGCTCAAGAAATTTATTGACATAATTTCAAGTCACATTCTATTTTTTATAATATTTTGTTAATACTTTTTTCTCTTTTCCTGTCGTTAACTTCGTATTGCTACCTTGCAAATGTGAGGTTAGCAATGCAATTCAATTAAACACACATATATTATATTTAGCCAATTCTACAAATATCGTTGATATCATTCACCTCACCTCAAATCGCACTTTAATCGCCACTTCACTACTAAATTAAATACTTTAGTTACTTTTTTGAATGCGTGTAAACGTATTATAATTATATATATTTTGTATATATGCAGGTTCTACCTGAAATATAGTCACATGTATGTATGTAATAAGAATGAATTTGAACATGCTGAAAGATGTACAATATTTTGAATTATTGAGCTGGATTTATAAATGTAATAATTTTAATATTTTATTGGATGGAAAATAAATTTTAAAGTAAATGTGTGCATTAACTTTGATTTAAGGGAATTTCATAAACATACAGTCTGTGTCAGAAAAATTAACCGCGATTATTCATGAAGTATAAAAGATATGTAAATATTTAAAATTTTTTCACATGAAAGTATGTATAAAACTACGAGTCGCAATTACTCAATAAGCCGTGTAGTCTTCATCGTTGTCGAGTATAGCCTGGCATCTTCTTCATGCTTTGAACTAGCTTTTCTGCGTAGCTCGTCGATAAAGAGGACCAGATTTTGCGAGCTTGAGGCCCGAGTTGCTTTAAGGGGACAGATACCTGTAAAATTTCGAAAAATTTTTTTTTTCATAAAATGTTAATACAGGGTGGGCCATATAGCGTTTGCTTTTTGAACCACCTATTTTTTTGGGAATGGTAACACAAATGACATGTCAAATGTGTTCATAATTTACTTAAAGGTTTGACATTTACGAAATGGAACGCTATACGCTTGAACAAAATTGGGAAATATTGAAAACCTATTTCCAGTGGTGAGTCTTCTTCTTGTTTTCTGATTTTCACATCGGTGGCTACGTCAGTAAGCAAAAATGTCGGATTTGGGGCTCAGAAAATCCACACGTAACTGTAGAGAAGCAAATACATCCACAACGAGTCACTGTTTGGTGCGGTTTTTGGTCTGGCGGCATCATCGGGCCAGGACGGTGGAACTTGTCACACTGCCAAAGTTACACTCGAACTTTTGGCTACGTTTTTGAAAACCGGATAATCAGCCGAAATTCCGATATCAATTGGCCGCTTCGGAGTTGTGATTTAAGCCCGTTGACTATTCTTTGTGGGGACCCGTTACGGACAAATGCTATGCGAACCATCCAGAGACGATTGATGCTTTAAAATACGAAATCGAAGTTGCCATTCATGAAATTGGAGCCCAAACAATCGAAAATGTGCTTAAAAATTGGGTTGATCGAATGGCCTACTGTAAAGCCAGTCGTGGCAGTCATTTGAACGATATTATTTTTCATTCATAAATGACAATGTTCAATCTTCAAAATAAAAAAAAAAATTTCAAAAAATATTGATTAGTTTTTTTTTTATAGCCGATTAATCCTTTAAGAATAGTCAAAAAAAATTTAGAACGACACGTTTTTCTCAAAACTTTATTTTTCGAATTGGTGTACACGATAACTCGAAAAGTTATTGATCGACCTCCCTGAAATTTTGCACCCATCTTTTTTATGATATTACTTTCTATGCGAATTTACAAGTTTTTCAAAAAAATAATTTTTTCGAAGCGAAAATAGTAGGAAAAATCGCCCCTTTCTTTTAGCATTTCATTTCCCGCATTTTATTCCTCGATTTCTCTGGTTAAAATTTTATTTACTACGAAATTTATTTCTCAATTAATTAATTGTGGCACTTAAATTGAATATCATTAATAAAAGGTCTTTTAGAAGTGACACTTAGACGGTATCTCTTTTTTACCGGTCATTTGACGATCGGCGCACACGCAGAAAAGCTAACTTTACCATTTAAAACCCTTTGCAAAAGCTGTAAGGACCGACTTCAATTTAGAAGTCAATTTCTGCCTTGCTAAAAATATTTTAGTTTAATAGAAATTTTAACTAATCGAAAAAAAAATAAAAAAATTCGTTCTATCTTTTACAAACCCAGCCAGGGGTTTCCACTTTAAAAGCTGTATTCTCGGAAAATAACAATGAAGTCCGATTCAGCTTTTGCCGCTTTAAAATATCGGCAAAATGTGTTTAGTATCTTTAAGGTGGCGCAAAATTAATCAACAACAATCATCAATCTTTTTTGTTTTGAATACTTTTTTTACTAAGTAACAACAAATTATTTTGATAGATGGAAATCTTTCTTTTGAATTTTGCGCGCCCAATTGCTTGTCTGTTTGTATACTGCAGCTGTCCAGTTCCCAAGCGTCTATATAACATTCCGATAGGATGATTGATTTTACGCCACATTGTACAATATATCCGTACATATTAGCACAATATTTGCTGTTGCGATGGTTCGATCCACCTTACTAAAACCTCTACAGCGGATTTACGTATTTTACCTTCATTGCAATCACATTTTTTTATTAAATCGTTGCTTGTTTTTCGTTTTCGTCTGATTAACATCTGTTAAATATTCCTGGAGTCGAAAACTCGCTGAAAAATTTCCAAAATATATTATATTTAAAATTTTAATATAAAAAATGAATTCGTTTAAAGTAAATTGAGGAAAGGAAAAAATTAAGCAAATATTCTATCAAAAATACTAAATTAATAATATATAAATTGTTTGTTCTCAATCAATTTAGGAACGCTGTCTAGTTCACGAGCGTGACATATGATATGCTATCTGCAAAATTATATGTAAATCTTCCGATTCATTTAGCGCCGCCCTTCTAAAATTCACTGAGACCATTTTCTCTCTTACTCTCTTACTAAAATATAAAAAAGCTATTCGCAAGCGCAGAAATTTACATGTAGGAGCATAAATTTGCTATCAATCCTTTTTAATGTCGTCCCGTAGCTATCTTTATCAAGTGGATCGAGTTTTATTTAGTTGAATACCATTAAACAAATTGTTGCAATGGATTAGTACCTTTCCATATGTCTCTTTCGGCTGCATGTGCGCAATCGATTATCTTGTACGGCTCTCCTTCAATGTACGTTCCGTTAACGATTTGATATCCAATGAGACTTTGTCGCTCAGACTGCTCATATGCTGGCCCAACTAGGCGATTTTCATACACTCACAATAATTGGCCTGCCAGAAATCAGAACTCGTTAGAGTCGCGGTTTTGTTGTTGCAATCGTTACTGCATTGGGATCATAAACAGCACTTTTTGTTTTGCCATCTGCTCAGACCTTTCATCTTGGTTGTAGTGCATTTTCTCTTTTTTTACTTTTATTTTGGAATGTTATAACAAACGAACACAGAAATGTTAAAGAACGTTTTTGAGGTAGGTATATCAATGAATCGTAAGATATATGAAGTTTTTACTTCGTCTAATATTTTTTATATGAATCTAAATCAATTTAAAATCTCATGTCATGCAAAGTCACAAAAATCAACGTGAGTGGTATATAAGCCCGCACGTATTAGTAAATTCTTCGGAAACGGCAACACTGTTTGCGCTAAAAAATTCGGACTTTCACAGCTGAGCTCTACAGTCTCAGCTGTTGTTTTATGTTTATACATCCGACATGCTTTTGATCATTTATTGTAGTTAATACAAATGACGAATTGATCCACACTTTCAGTGATCTCTAAATTAATTTCTACATAATTTTTATACGTGTGTAAGAAAGTGAAGCTTTAATTATTGGTGATAATAATAAAAAGAGTAAGTATTTAATGAAGAATGCACGCTATCTGCATAGCTTCTTCTTGTAAAATAAGCAAAATGGATAATCCATTTTAAGGGAATGCTACCTCCGCTGCGAAATAAGTTATAAATTGTACAGACGGTGGAATGCCCTGGCGTTATGAGGATTTTCATCCCGCCATTTAAATGGAAATGAAAAAAAATTAGGGAATTTTATGTGGGAGATATCGGGATGACAAAATCCCTAAAACCAACGCAATTAAGTAGAATTAGGGGAGAGGTAGTGGCGGGCTGTATTTTGCGTTTAGTACAACGCTTGGTTGCGAAAATGTATGAAATACTTGGGAAAATTAATTCATTGTTAACAATTCTTATTTAAACTGGTTTTGCTTACACTTGGGCACGTTTTCGTTTTCAATATGTGCACACATCCCCAGTTAAATGGCTTACAAAGCGTTTTTTTCTGTACTGATAGCTCTCAATAATTCTTAAATTTTCTGCCGGCAAATGTTTCTTAACACAAACAATTTGTAGAAGAGAGCAGAAAATGAGAGCGTACGATCGCGATAGTAAAATTGAAATTCAAATTAGCTGCTGCAAAAAAGCGAAAAAAGTAGATACAAAGAAAACTGCTGCTGAAAACATAAACAAGCGAGAAAAGCGTTGATTTCTCTCAATGTTCTCTGGTAAAGTCACACTGGTGGCATGACAATTAGATGGTTACGAGTAATTTTTTTTTTTTGACGAAATTATTAGACATTGAACTTTTTCACATTTATTTAGTACATGGTGGCGGAATTCACAGAGAGAACGTAGGTTCGAACTTCGGTGAAACACCAAAATTAAGAAAAACATTTTTCTAATAGCGGCCGCCCCTCGGCAGGCAATGTCAAACCTCCGAATGTAAGCTCCTCATAAAAAATATCTGCCGTTCGGAGTCGGCTTGAAATTGTAGGTCCCTCCATTTGTGGAACAACATCAAGACGCACACCACAAATAGGAGGAGGAGCTCGCGCCAATTAGACATTTAGTACATGTAATGAATTTCGAAAATACAATCAACTTTTGTCTGCTCAAGCGAGGGCAGCTTATGGGATTGTTGGGAAACCTTGTTGCAAATACTAAGCTGAAACTTTTCTGAAAAAAATGGCCCGACTATGCCGCCAGACCAAAAACCGCACCAAACAGTGACTCGTTGTGGATGCATTTGCTTCTCTACAGTAAAGTGTGGATTTTCTGAGCCCCAAATCCGACAATTTTGCTTATTGACGTAGCCACCGATGTGAAAATCAGAAAAGAAGAAGAAGACTCACCACTTTGGAAATAGGTTTTCAATATTCCTAATTTTGTTCAAGCGTATAGCGTATAGCATTTCGTAAATTTCAAACCTTTAAGTAAATTATGAACACATTTGACATGTCATTTGTGTGACCATTCTCAAAAAAATAGGTGGCTCAAAAAGCAAACGCTATATGGCCCACCCTGTATTTGTTTCTATATTTTTGAAGTGGAACTTCTTAGGCGTCGATGGACGAGCGCGAATGGAGAGTAAAATTTCAAGGACATGCAACGTTTTGGGCATTTTCGTTCTGGGAGAGAGAAAAAAGATATAACGTAAAGGAGAAGGAGAGAGAGAGCTATTGCTTATATATATCTTAGATACACTTTAGGCTATTTTTCCTGAGTTTTTCCTTGTGGCTGCTAATATCTAGTGAGAAATAACACTGCCTACTTTTTGGCGCTTGTTTGTTGGTGCCTACTGTTTCGGGCGTTTTTTGGTCCCAATTTTTTAGGGACCACTTTTTGGCGCTTATTCCGTTTCCTGGCTAATGCTTGTGCTTACTATAAAGTGTTATCCATTCCGGCGCCGGATTTATTGGTATTGCCTTGCGGTAATTTGTGCCGTTGCTGCGGTACTGGAATCGCTGCGTTTGTGCGGGTGATAAACGCTCGGAGTAGTGCGCGTTGTTGCCACGGTTTGTGTCCGGCGTTTACCTACACCGGTCGACCTTCTCCGTTTTTTGTAAATTTTATCTATTTGTATTCTCTGCAAATGTTGTGAATTTATTTAGATATATATTCTATCTCTCTCTCTCTCTCATGCTCTCTCGGGTCTCTCTCTCTTTCTTTGTCTGCCTTGAAAGTTTCACTTCTGTTAAGTGTACTACGCTGCACGCACTTTTTATTTCAGCAAGCTTTGTTTTTTTATTGTTCTTTCTGCAGTGGTAAACAGTACAAACATATCATTACAAGTCGTATATATTTTTTTATTAAATTTAATAAATATTGGGTCATTTTCTTTTTTCTAAAAAAGTATTACCTGCATCAAATAAGCTGTGAGTCACTGTTTATGAAAGAATGGTGTACTCTTATTTATTTCGCTTGAGGGTGCATACGTAAGCTGATTTGGCGTAAGCTTGAGAAAACATCTTTAAGTTCTTAAGTTAAGTTTTCGTCTGGAATAATTACACTATTAGCTATTTGTTATCGAATTAAGTAAACATAGTTTAACTATAGTTAACTTTCACTGAAGAAATAGCCCCTAAAGAAATACCTTCCTGCTCTCTAATTAGATAATAGATATGTATAAGGATAACCCTAATGCATTAATGTACAGGGTGGGCCAAATAAGACCTACTAATGTTAAACACAAATAACTTTTGCAATAATCATTTATTTTGGTTAATTGTTTTTATACATTAAATATATTTTATGGAAATTATGTATGAAATATTAAAAAAAAATAAATAATTGGCGCGTACACTTCTGTTAGGTGTTTGGCCGAGCTCCTCCTCCTATTTGTGGTGTGCGTCTTGATGTTGTTCCACAAATTATGAAATATTACATCAGACAAATGTCCGCCATTTTTCTCGATACAAAGATTGGCTCTTTTTAACGCGTTTTCCATTACACCTCTTGTTTCTGGTTGAAGGCTCAGTATTTCGTCTCGAATATTTTGCTTCAGCTGTCTAATAGTCTCTGGTTTATTAAGATACACTTTTGTCTTTTTAATATCCCCATAAAAAGAAGTCGGGCGCAGTCAAATCTGGCGAACGAGGAGGGCAAGGGAAATCTGAATTTTTGGAAATCAGACGTTCGCCAAAAATTTCACGCAACAGGTCCATAGTTTGCCTAGCAGTATGCGCCGTTGCTCCATCTTGTTGAAACCACAAATTAGGATACTGCTCCGCCATTGGCCGCAAAAAGTTTTCAATCAATGTTCTGTAAGAAGCTCCTGAAATCGATTCCGGCGTTTCATCCTCATTTTCGAAGAAATATGGACCGATAACTCTACTGGCCATAACACCGCACCAAACAGTACATTTAGATGAGTGCAACTGATGTTGGTCTGTTGCCCTTGGATTTTCACAGCCCCACAATCTACAGTTTTGTTTGTTGGCATAACCATTTAAATTGAAATGCGCTTCATCCGACATCAGAACATTATTTAAAAAATCAATTTGTGTCGCTAATTGTGTAAAACGAATAGCGTATTGTAGTCGTTGTTGGTGGTCTTGCGGTAGGGTTCCATAATAAATTTCCAACAATTCAATTATAACCTACAAAAAGAGCAAATAAATATGCCAAAAAATAAAAAAGTTATTTGTGCTTAACATTAGTAGGTCTTGTTTGGCTCACCCCGCACTTCAAGAATGTTAGAACAAAATGGGAGTTTGCATATCATACAATACAATATAAAAGTGCATAAAGCTGTCATTCCCGGATGATAATATAATGTGTTACTCTTCCATTGTATTTCACAAGCTAGCAATCGATTAATATAGAGCTAGACTTAATCCGTTTATTGTATCGGATGTTTTTTTAGCTGCATGAGAACTATCAATATGGATAACTATGGTTTGATAGTGAGAATGGCAAACTGTGTTGACGTTTCTATTCAATAAGGTTTGGCAAGCCGTCATGAATCGTTTAACGCCAGCACCACGATTTTGAGTTATGAAAATTTACTTTGAAAAAAAAAGAATCTGTTTGCGCAGTTTATATAACACTCCGTCTATTTTACCTTTGACTTACATGAGGAAAGACCTGCTATAACGGTGAATGGCGAGCGTTATTGAGCCATGCTTACTGAATTTTTGTTTTCAAAAATTAATTAACTAAACATCAAATCATCGACGACATTTGGTACCAACCGTACGGCGCGCTTGCTAATCAATTTATTGCAATACTCAAGCCACCATTGACGCCACACAGCTAAATTTATTGGAAAAAGTAATCAAAAATTGAACTTGAATGGACTGTGTAACTCGTAGCCGCGGGGGACATATGTCAGATATTATTATTAGATTATAATAAAAAAATTCATTCAAACAATATTTGTGCCTTATATTATCATTTTAAGTTCTCAAGCTCTTCAAAAAACACCCGATATTTAGAAATGGTAAGGCTTTAAGGCGGCCGCCGTAGCCGAATGGGTTGGTGCGTGATTACCATTCGGAATTCACCGAGAGGTCGTTAGTTCGAATCTCGGTGAAGGCAAAATTAATAAAAACATTTTTCTAATAGCGGTCGCCCCTCGGCAGGCAATGGCAAACCTCCGAGTGTATTTCTGCCATGAAAAAGCTCCTCATAAAAATATCTGCCGTTCGGAGTCGGCTTGAAACTGTAGGGCCCTCCATTTGTGGAACAACATCAAGACGCACACCACAAATAGGAGGAGGAGCTCGGCCAAACACCTAACAGAAGTGTACGCGCCAATTATTTATTTTTTTTTTTAAGGCTTTAAAATTCGTTCAATATTTATAATATAAAAGTATGCATGGCTATGGTTGGTTTTTTCTGCTAACTTAAATGAGTTTTATTGCTTATTATCGCACTAAATTCATGCTTCATGTGTGCATCAATAAAGATTAACGCAAGTAGTTCCATTTATTAGCTGGTTACTCAAAATGTGTATTGTTTTTTAGCTGTCAGTTTGTATTGCGGCGGTGTATGGACCTATTGAATCCACGGGCGCGCGCTAACTAGAGAAGTGGCTGAGTGAATTTGCAGTGTACACGAAAAATGAAGTTGCTAATTATAATCGCTCTACTCGTGCCATCCATAAGTGCCGATCTATTTCCGTTATCCATAATTCACATCAACGACTTTCACGCAAGGTAACTAACTGTTAAATTAGATAAGTGTATAGTTTTAAGGTACAGTCAGATGAAACAAGAAAAGTGTTTGTCAAATTGAATCATTTTGGAAAGTGACTCAAAAGCAGACATTCCGTGCATGAGAAGTACCTTTAGATACTAAGGCTTGCTTCCATATATTATTTAGAAATTAAATTTCGATTCGGGGATTTTTCTGTCATTCCACATCTGTCAAAGTGGAAATAAAAAAAAAAAAAAAACTAAATAAATTAATGAGAAATATGAAAATAATGAACATTTATGATGTCAGAGATGTTATGACCACAAGTAAAAGAAAAAATGTGCCAATATTTTTTTCATTAATAAGTAAAGTGTTAAATTGGCTTGGCAGCACTTTTGAAAAGTGATGAGCGTGCAGTGCCAGCAAGTTAAAATTAATTTTCAAAAAACAGCTTAGGTTAAATGGCTGCCCTAGCTAAAGGGCTCACTTGGACAAATGTTAAGATATTCGTCCGTTGTGGTGCCATACATGGGAGAGGAGAAAGGAGGTGGGAAGGAAGAAGGAGCCTTGGGATTAGATACGATGATGACCATACATTTTACGACGGCGCCGACGGGGGCTGATTTACGTTCGTAGTTAGCCGTATCAAGCTACTAATGAACTTCACCAAATTTATGATACTTACGCCAGCTATATCCGCAGGCGTAGAGAAAAAGTGGGAGCCCAGATTTCTAAGTCTTTGCCAGGCGAGAGCAGGGCAGCTGAGAAGAAGGTGTTGGGATGATTCCACCTCGTCCTCCAGCCAGTTTCTGCAGAACGGACTTGAGGTAATCTCAAGTCTTACGGCGTGAACACCTAACGGACAATGTCCGGTAAGGATGCCCACCAAATTTGAGAGCTGGGGCTTTGTTAGCCTTAGGAGTTCCCTTGAGCGTCCCCGATCTACCCGTGGCCAGAAGGATCTCGCGACCTTGCACGTTTGCGCACTAACCCAGCGCTCGCTGAGTTGTCTCGAGGCCCATCTTTCCAGGAGCAGACCACAGGTTCTCAGGGGAACCCTAATTCTCTCATTACGCGACGAAACCGTCTCCAAAGTTCCCTGTCTAGCCAGCTCATCAGCCCAGCAGTTTCTCTCTATGCCGCTGTGACCGGGAACCCAAATGAGCCTGATCAAAAAAACAGCTTAAATACACGACTTTCTTTTTCGACTACAGTATTTTCCGGATATAAGTACCGTATAAAATGCTTGACGATGATATGTTTTGACGTTTAAGGAATTTAGTTTGTTAACATAGCCGCCGTTATGAGCACATACCTCGTTTAAAATATTGCTTTCGGTAAATTTCGGCGCACTAAACTTTTTTTTTTTTTAATTTTAAACGCTTATTTTTCATAAACCTTAACTTAAAGGCGGTTAAATAAGCCAATTCAGGTAGAAGTGAGTTGGTTAAAACCTGCAAAATAAAAAAAAAAATTACAACATTTCTTTTAAGAACTATAACATTGAAAATATAGTAAGTCCTATTCTCTCGCCCCTCTCGATTTACGTAAGGCCGAAACATAAAAGCGCGTAGTGCAAATACTCTAGATGTAACTTTAGTTACTTAAGGACTTAAAGATATTTAATCAATCTGCCAAATCAGGCCTCATACCAAATAAATAAGAGCACGCACTTTTTTCATATGATTTTCTTATCAGTTTCATTGAACTCGATAAATACTTCTAATAAAAAGTAATCCTCACCTCTTACAACTCAATTCTAACTCTAAACCTGGTCTCCTGCTCTCGCTTAACTAAAAAATACTTAAAAAAAACACACATTTATGGTGAACATATCACATATATAAATTTATGCAAGATATTAAGATCACATAACATTTTTTGAAGGTTTTTTGAATTAGAAACAAATTAATCATGTGGTACATTGATTTCTAACCGCTCTCAGTTGTTGCTTTCAAATCCAAATTTTTCGGCAAGCAAGCAGAGAAGTGGCGAATCGAAGACTGCTATTATAAGCAGCTCTGTTATTAGACCAGCTGTTTTTTTTCTTTCATTAACCTTCCCAGTATTTAGTTTTTGCCTTTGCGAATTCGGCTGCTAAAATACCGTTTTTTAAATGAAAATGGGTACACTTGTCACCTTGTCAGCTCCACACTGACACTTATTCAGGTGGAGTCTTTCTCCGTTATCAAACCTATCCCCCTCTACGGAATTATAAATGGTGGTTAAGTTTCAAGGTGTTGATTTTGAATAAAATACAATTTTTTTAGGAAATTATTGTAATTTCTCTTTATTATGATAATATTGGTATGGCTCAATTACGTATGGAACAAAATATTGGCCAAATGGCCGCCGCAGCCTCGGCGGCACACCTCCATCCGATGGTCCAAATTTTCGATGACGCTGAGGCATAATTGAGGTTCTATGCCGTTAATGTGCCGAATTATCTCATCCTTTAGCTCTTGAGCCATAAAAAGTTCGTTATCATCTTACGATAGCGAACACTATTTACAGTAACTGCCTGACCGGCCTCATTTTGGAAAAAATACGGTCCAATGATGGCGCCGGCCCATAAACCGCACCAAACAGTCAGTCTTTGTGAGTGCATTGATTGTTCGGCAATCAGTCTTGGATTATCATTCGCCCAAATGCGGCAATTCTGTTTATTGACGAATCCACTGAGGTGAAAACGTGCCTCATCACTGAAGATGATTTTCTTCGAAAATTGGTCATTCACTGTTGCCATTTCCTGCCACCATTCTGACCATTGACGACGCTTGAAATGGTCAAGAGGCTTTAGTTTTTGAGTCAATTGCACCTTGTAAGCGTATAAATGCAAGTCTATGCATAATGTTCATCAGGGACGAGCGTGAGAGGTGCAATTGATGGGCACGATGACGAGGTGAGGTGGACGGCTCTTCAACCACACTATCGCGAACGAGCTGTACTAGCATGCACTGGTGTTTTCACATCTCCTACAGACCCGGTTTGCTCAACATTTTGCACAATTTTTCCGATTGTACGCACATTTGGACGATTAAATTGACCGAAAAAATCACGAAGTGCGTGATATGAATTTCGATTTAAACGCCCGTTTTCATAATAAGCCTGAATAACTTTAACGCGTTGCTCGATTGTGTATCTTTCCATGGTTCAAATTGGCTTAGTCTGATATTGAAAAATGTCGAATGAAATGCAGAAAAAAATTGACGTTTAGGTGTGGTTCACATTCAACATCGGCCCTTGAAATTTAACCACCCTTTACTTTAAGAAATTGTAAAAAAAAATTAAATTTTTTGAACATTTTGACTACCCTTAACCCCTTAATTGCACGCTGCAGTCATAATCAAATAATTTTGACGCCGGCTACCAACCCAAACCACAGGCGAAGTTTAAATTGAAATGTATCATATATGTATATATTTTACTACTGTAAAGTTCTTATATAATCTAAATTTTACAGTAAGTTGTAGATACTAATATATACTAGCAATTGTTTTATAAGGAACTGGTTATCTTTACACAATCGCGTGTGCTATAGTACTTTTGAATAGTGGAGGAGATTAGCATCGATTTATAAATCAATTATTAAAACGAGTATGTACAAATTTATGTATGTACGGCGTACCCGGTGGCCGAATTAGGAATTAAAAGCTAAATTATAAAGTAGATAAGTGCGGATTTTATTTTTTAAAGATTCTTTCCTCTAAATTTTCGTCGGAAACAACCAGGTAATCTGGCCACTGTTCTTAATGCCACTCGCTGAATAAGTGATTTCGGCATGACATTAACCTCGCGAGCGATATTTTGTTTTAGTGCTGAGATCGTCGCAGGGTTTGTTTCATATATTAAACTTTTGAGGTATCCCCACAGAAAAAAGTCCGTAGAGTTAGGATCGAGCGACCTGGGTGGTCAGGATAAGTCACCGATACGGAAATTCAGTTTGTTAGAGAAGAAATCACGCAGTATCATCATGGTGTCTCTGGCCGTGTGTGGCGTAGCGCCGTTTTGCTGAAACCATGTGTGTTCACAGAAATAGTTTTCCCTCGACGATTAAAAAAAATATGGTCGACAATGCACACCAAATCGTCACGTTGGGACTGTGAAGAGGCTGCTGATGTTTTTATAGTCCTTTAGATGACCAATAAGGCAATTCTGCTTATTTACATTTCCATTTAAATGAAAGTGGGCTTTATCACTCCAAAAGATGGTATTTACGGTACGAAATCGCTTCAACGTTGTCTCGCAGAAATTTTTAGGCAAATTGTAATAGTTAGGCTTAAGCGCTTGCACGATTTGACTTTTGAAGGCGTGAAGTCGAAGATTGTTCCAGGGCAGATGCTCTCTTGCTCACAGACTGACGCGGATTATCGCGAAAACTTGTAGCGACGAATTCAATATTTCCATTTGTTCTCAAAGTTGGGCTGGGCCCCGACCGGGGACTGTTTGCCACCGAACTTGTTGCCGAGATTCTTCCACCATTAACGAACCAAATCTTCACTTGGGGCATCACGTGCAGTGGACGAGTAGTTGAACACGAATCATTAGCCTTGAAATGCATTAATAATTCATTTTGGCATCTGCCCTTCTTGTTCTTTGCTTTTTATTATTATTATTTGCTGCGAACATCGGTGATGGGGAAAAAAGTAAATTAAAACTAAGGTTTTACTTTATTTTATAATTCGTACAATAAATATAAAAAAGTCTTCGACTTATTTGAGAATTAATTTTAAAGAAAAAATGCATCAGCGCATTGACAGCCTGTCTCCCAAAAGGGGTGAATTTGATCCTAAAACATAACAAGATGTTTTATAAAAAAGCTTTTATATGAACTTTTGAAAGGAACAACTTTCTTCCAAGTTAAACTTTCTGAGGCTAATGAAAACTTCACAGTTTTTAGAAGATGCACTTGTTTCAATAGCTGCAACAGTTCCTCAGAAGACAATTTGATCTCCTCCACAATTCTGGAGGTGCTCAGAAACTTCCACGGCGTAATAATTTTTTCACAATATCTTTTTTACTTCCATTATTAAAATCTAACTTTTCGGCTTATTATTCAACGATTATTAATTTTGTTTTGGTTTACGCTTTCACTCTGGTTTGATAGCTACTTTCGATAAATTTTCGATAACAATGAGAGAGGGCAATTATTCGTAATTCTATATGGCAATTTACGTAATTCGAACGACTAATCGGAGATTGAATTACGAATGGGAGAGCGAAATACGTGCTGTGAGAACTTAAGATTAGATATGCGATCTGTATGTATACATATGTGTACTCGTATATACATACATATGTACACTTACGCACGTGAATCAACTTGTTTATTGCAAATTAAAATGTAGCGATGGATTTGCTAACCCAAATAAAAGAATATAAAAACAAGATAAAGTCTAGCCTTTAATAACTATTTTGTGTGTACTACTTATAATATACAGGGTGGTCCATCTATCATTTGGAATTTGAACTACAGATTTTGTTTTGGCTTTGGCAACTAAAACAACATCCCCGATTTGAGTTGCTATCTATTTGAATAATGATTTTTACGAAAGGGTCATATTTTCAGACGAAACTCATTTTCACCGCATTTCCAACGGGTGATTATTTAGTTAGACTTTTTTTGCAAAAGTTATCATTGGATAATTTTTTGTCCGACAATGAGTAAGAAACAATCATTATAGTCAATAGCGAGAGTTACCGCGCTTGTTAACCGATTTTTGGTTTCCTCCAAATTGAAGAGGATCACATAGAGAAGTTTTTAACCACTTGACACTCGGATTTTTTTCATAAAAATTTAACCAAACACATCAGGTTTTTTTATTTCGTATTTAAAAGGTTTATATTGTTTAAAAATAATCAAAAATAAAATAAGAAGTTATCTCAATATTACATACCCTATGATCAAAAAGTACCCGGAAGGTGATGTTGACTGTTTTCTTCGATTGCCAAGGGCCAGACAGTCACTAAAGAATATTATATATTCGTTTTGAAGCGTTTGAGAGATGCTGTACGTCGCAAACGGCCGGAAATGTGGGCAAACAATTCTTGGATTTTGCATGATGATAACGCGCCATCGCCCCGATCCCAAATTGTGCTGGATTATTTGATCAAGCACCAAGTAAATACCATCGTGCAAACACCGTATGCACCTGATATGGCCCCGTGCGACTTATTTTTGTTTCCTTAGTTGAAGTTACCACTTCGTGGAAGGAGATTTCAGTCGATAGAGGAGATCAAAGAGAATGCGACGAAGGCTACCAGGCTTGCATGGAGGACTGGGTTAAACGTTGGCACATGTGTGTTGCTTCAGGCGGCTCATATTTTGAAGGAGATAAAATAAATTTGCCTGAAATTTAACTCTGTTTTGTTTTATTTAAACATTCCCGGTACTTTCTGATCATAGGGCATATAAAATAACTAATAAAAATAGTCGAACTTTTCATGCGTTTTTTAAAATACTTGCAAAATATTTTATTGAATTTTATAAAATATAAGAAAAGAAACCATAGCAGAAGCCGGTACAAATTACTGACTTGTTGAAACCTGCGAGCAGCTCTCAGGTTGGTACGTTAGAGTGCGTCAACCAAGCGCTGTTGAAATCTTTAAGGGGACAGAACCTGTAAACGGCCATATTTCCCTCATTAAAATTATTTAAAATGAAGAAGTCAGTATATTTTTTTCAAAATTGGCATACAGTTTATTTATACATTAAAATAATATACAATTTTTATTTTTTTCATTTGAATCATTTAAAATGGCGGATGTACACTTAATTCTTCCAGGAAGGTCCCAGCGGGGCTTCTCAATTGGCGGGCATTGCACCATCGGCGTTAGTGACCTGAATACAAAAAACCAAAAATTTGTTTTTTTGTTAATGTCATAATCTTCTATACTATAAAGGTGAATGTCTGTACGTTGTCCGCGCATCACTACGAAACGACAACACCAAATGACGTAAAACTTTTTATACATTCATATTTTCACCCAATGAAGGTTATAGGCATGTTTTTATGATGGAACTCCCTTCCCAGAGCCCCCAGGCCGCGCCACCACTCTCATTCGTCACTAATAATCGAATATTTGCTTAAATTTTATCTAAAAAATCTTAGCTTTTCCTATTTCCCACTATTTATAGCACACTCTAGACTTCATAATTCGCATAAGCTGTTCAACTATGACCCAAATAAAAAAAAAAAAACAATAAATAAAAAAAAAAAGTTCAAAAACGGTTTGAGATAGAAAATTAATAAAAATGATTTTGCTTGATATTTTTCTGATTGGTTGTTTTGATTTTATCCAACGAGGCACAGCAACGGATGCCGGGTATTGTAATATTATGGTTATTAATAAAAAATTATTTTCTATGAAATTATTGTTGGTAATTCTTTTATATACGTATCCTAAATCCCTCAAAACTTCTCCTACGCGATCGGGGCGGCGGGTTAAAGCTAGTTTCTATATGAATTAAAAAAAATGGAAAACAAATTCTCGGAATAAAATGCTTCAAAACAAAAAAAAAATGAATTTTGGGACAAATTTTCCTATTATTTTTGCTTCGAAAACTTGTAAATTCACATAGAAAGTAATATCATAAAAAAGATGTGTGCAAAATTTCAGGGAGATCGGTAAATAACTTTTCGAGTTATCGTGTACACCAATTCGAAAAATATAGTTTTGAGAAAAACGCGTCTAAAGTTTGAATACATGAAAATTCTCGAACGCAAAGAATAGAGTCGTACTATATATTAACATTTTATGAAAAAAAAATTTTTGTTTTCGAAATTTTACAGGTAATCTGTCCCCTTAATCGATTAAGAAGACATCGTTGTTCTACATATAAGTGTATACCTCTTTAGGTTGTTTAGCTTAAGCAGATTAGTGCAGATTAGCTATTGAGCTATTGCTAAGTTAGTTCCGGGGTGAGCTCGCTTAAACTTTAATTGGTTAGAGCTCGATGGTACTGTGTGAGGGAATTCTCACAGTAATCATTTCATAAGCAGCACTAAAGCGTTGTTTTCATACCATAAGGAGACCTCCAAGGGGCAGATATCTAAAGTAAATTAAAAAAAAAAATTAAATAGTGCTGTTTAAACACTGCGCATTATGCACTACTTGTTGTTTGCATTTTCTGACTATGCTTCCGGCTGTCAGTATGTCAAAATTTGAACAGTCCAAGTTTCCATTTGTGTGGAATTTAGCGGCCAAATGATTTTACATAAATAGTTTTACATTTCCAAATTGCTTTATTAGAAATATCGTTTTACTTAAATTCAAAAATATGATCGTACACACACACATGCACATATATGCACATACGTTTAAGTAAAATTATAATAGCTCCATATGTATACCAATCCAGATTTGAGGCTACAGACACAACAGGAGGAACCTGCGATGCTGGTGAGGAGTGTATTGGAGGTTACGCACGTACCGTCTACATGGTGAAACGTTTACTCGAGGAACAAAAGGACCAAAATCCGGTTTACTTCAATGCAGGCGACAGTTTTCAAGGCACCATTTGGTACAATATTGGACGATGGAATGTAACGAGTCAATTTCTGAACATGTTGCCCGCAGATGCGATGGTAATATAATACGAGTAATTTGATCTAAAAAAAAAAAAAAAAGATTTAAAAAATAAATAAATACAAGATTAAAAAAAAAATTAAATAAATACAATATTTAAACAAAAAAAAAAAAACAAAAAAGATTAAAGAAAAAAAAAAAAATTAAAAATATTAAATTTTTTTTAATAACTATTACAGACACTCGGCAACCATGAGTTTGATCATGGCATTGAAGGTCTGGTGCCATTCCTTGATACTCTCAATACCACCATGCTGGTGGCAAATATGGACGCACGTGATGAACCAGATATCCAGGGAAAATATCAAAGTTCCATGATAATCGAGCGTAGTAATAGAAAAATCGGTGTCATAGGAATTATTCTCGAGACCACTTATGTAAGTCAAGTTGTGTCCAAGGAATGATTCATGTACATAATTTTTTTAACGAATATCTCCATATCAGGATTTAGCCAACACCAGCAATTTGATTTTCCTCAACGAAAGCACTGTTATACAAGAGGAGGCGAAAAAGCTGAAGGCACAGGGTGCAAATATTATCATCGCCATCACACATTGTGGCTATGATGTAGATAAGCTAATTGCTGAAATTGCCGGTGACGAAGTTGACGTTATAGTGGGCTCACACTCGCATACTTTCCTCTATACAGGTGACACACCTCCAGGCCCGGACAGAGCGTATGGTCCCTACCCAACAGAAGTCATACACAAAAGTGGGCACCGTGTTTTAATCGTACAAGCAGCAGCTTATGCTAAATATGTTGGCAATATAACAGTATTTTTCGATGATGATGGTAACGTTGTCGATTACTCAGGTGCACCCATATACATGGGTTCAAATGTTCCAGAAGGTAAGTAAACAAATTTCATTAGTATTGCTTGTACTTAAATTTAGTTTTGTATTATTCGGCTAAAATTCGTTTGATTTATTCAATTTTGTACACTTAACTCTACTACTCTACTAATCCTTACTCAAGCCTTGGGCAGTAGTCTTTATGTTAGATTTCGTAAATCTCTTTATTATAAAATTAATACGTAAACAACAAGCTTTTCATCTAATTTTTTACTAATCTTCACATTAACATACTTCTGTTCAAAAAATATGCGGGATTTTTGGTTTAAAGGGTTTATAGCTGTGTAAGGGGCTCACGATGATTTGTTTCATTCCGCTCAGTCCACCATCCAGCACTGTACTGACCGAAGATCATCTCGTGAGTATCGGAGGTAGGATAAGAGACTGAGTATTAAAACCATTTATTGACCATTTATGTTCCTATTTTGATAATATTTTTATCAATCGACCTTTAACTTCATAGAAATATACCTATATGCACTAATGATACCACATGACTAAGTGTCGTCCTTTGGAGCAGGCCACTATCTAAGCGAGCTTAAAATAAAACCTGAAGACTTGGGGTTAGTAAAAGGGGTATGAAATCTGTTTATAGTTTTATTCTGGTATTGTTGTCTTTCTTGTGTTTAATTGCAATTCGCATGTTCTACTCATATAAACGTAAGGACCTTCTATGTATTACTCGTTTATATGCGTGCTGCATGAGTGTCATAACCAAAGAAAAATTTTACATAATATAATTATACCGAAATGACAACAACTTCTTTGTGCATGACGCTTCTCACTAATTCATCCTCGCCCAACTTGCACATCGCAATTATCCAATTTGTGTTCAGGCTCTCTCATCATTGTAGCTGTTGTTGTTGGTGCTAACGTCACTGACTTCGCTATTGTCTTCGTTTGTTATTACGCAGCAGCAATAAATAAACGAAAGTGGGGGAGTAAACTGGAACCCCACACCTGCGCACTTTCGTTTATTCGTTGCTGCTGCGTAATAACCAAGGCGAATTTATTACAGGTGACAGCAAACATATCATATACTTAAAACTATTGTTTATTTTAGTACATAACATTATTAATACCAAATAAATAATCAACTTAAAAAAAAAAACCCTACATGTATTTGTTGTTGCGTTTGGTCCAACCATCACGTCAAAATCAGCAAGCAAATGTAAACATACCAATACATACAAACAAAGCATATCATTTTGACGTAAGCCATACCTACGGTGAAAAATTCAGCTGGGTGAATGCTGTCACCTTAATAAATCCACCTTGGTAATAACTAACTCACATAAGAAATATTTCTCGGACTCTTCGCCGCTCTTCCTTTCTATTTAGATAAAAATATTTGTTTTATGTAAGGCAGCGTAGGCAATTGCTTAGGGCCCACGCGAAACGAGAAAAAACATTTGAAACTGTTTCATCGAGTGAAAATTGAATTTGAATATTTGTATCCTCTTGTATTTATATTCCCTGATTTGCAAAAACAAAAATATGCCTGTTTGTTCATCAAGAGGAGCTTAATTTATCAATTTTCATGATTTATAATCTAATGCAGAAAAAGTATACATTTTTTAATCAAATATGGAAAAGTCGCCTGGGGTTTGACGGAAAAACTTTTGCAATATTCTCTTCTACTTGATCCCTGCCCTCTCTTATCGTACGCTAATAAAACCGTTCGTTGCGAATAGAACTCCCACCGCAATTATACGTCGGTTGACAAAATAGGATAATAAATGAAGTTATTCATGGCGATCTTCTTAATTACATGTCGAAAAAAAACAAATCAGCTGGTTTACTAATCTCACCTTTAATAGATAAGCCTTGAGTGGAGTTTAGGAATCTGAGCAAAAAGATAAAAAAGCAGAGGTGCTCTAAACAACAACAAAATATTATACATATGTATGTATGTATGTATATTTGATGTACCTATACTTGCCACTTATTAGTTATTTTGCACACAGCTACCCCTGAGAAAATTTGATTATCCAAATTGAACTCTGTGCAGGGCGTTTATTTATATATCTTTTTCTTTTCGTGGCGTGAAAATTGTTTAGTATTTAAAATTTAAATTTTAAACTGTAATAAAGGAAACGCGCATAAAAGAAGATGAAAGAAAAAGAAATTAAGAAGTGTTCACGTGAATGAGAGGGCACCATTGTGTAATAACACTGCAAAAAAAAAGAACATAAAAAATAAAATAAAATATTTTCTTTTAAAATCATGCTCTTTTAGTAATTCCTTCCTATATTTGCCAAAATCGGCTATTTTGATAGCTCTTTTGCTAAGCTGGCACACATTCAGCCATTCTACTAAAGGGTTTTTCAATAAGGGCGGGTAGATGTTGAAATGGAATAAAATGGCGTTTGCTGTGTGGCACGTAGCGCCGTCCTGCTGGAACCACATGTCGTCTAGGTCCATATGGTTCAATATGGGCCATAAGAAATTGGAAGGGCCACCACGTGTACCGAAAAATGGGCGCAATGCGCGCAACGTTTGCGTTAATGAACACTCATTTTGATAATAAAGTTTTATCATTTAAACGTGCTGTTCAATCGTGTAACTTGCCCTGATGATTTGGCATAAACAAATGCATAATAAACAAAAGATTTGACAGATGTCACCAAAACAAAATGGCTGCCACAGGGCGCCAAAATCGACCCGCGCCAATTGAAAAACCCTTTATTTAGCAAATTTGCCAGACTATAATTGCTGTGATTCCTGAATACCACTAATATATTTTATAGATTCTTGTTGTGGTAATTCGATTCTAGCACTGCTTCAAAGATTGAAATGTTGTTTGGTTTTTTGATTTCAAATAAGTCAAACAATAGAAATCTTGGAGAACGTCGCTAAATTTTTCTCGCCTTAGGAGCGGTACCTCACACATTGTGATGAAGATTTTAGTATGCAAATATTTTAATTAAATATTCAAACTTCCATATTTTTCGTTTTCATACAAAAAAATTAAAAACAGCTAAAATACTCTCTTTTCTGATATTTGGCAACAACGCATTCATACAGGCAAACTTTTGTTGTTTAAACTTTGAGAATTCGCTTTTGGTGGTGCTCGTAGTGTTCACACACGGCAGAGAACATTAATGTCTCTCTTCTCTGCACACGAGAGCTCTGTTGCTTGCAATTGTTTAATTTACGACAAAAACAACATTGAGAAGAACGAGAACACAGAGAGTGCTTCTAAACAAATGTAATTTTTGGCAAATATTTTCCAGTGCTGCCAAGATATGTTTATTTATGCCAGTCGCTTCATTTATTCGCTACCCACTAACAAATGGCGAATCGAATACGGTTATTGTGGATATGGATATTAACAAATAAAAGTTGTTAATTTTAAATATTAATTATGTTACTAAAAAAATTGTTGTAGAGTGCATGCTTCCTATCGAACTAACAAACTAATGGGTAATTAATAATTATTTTATATAATGCGTAATATCATAAATTAAACAAAACCCGTTTAACAACCCGCAGACCCCGACGTTGTTGATGCTATGCAACCATGGAAAAGTATGATCGACAAAAAGGCTAAGGTTGTTATTGGGGAATCCAGAGTATATTTGGACATGTCCAATTGCAGCGTCACCGAGTGCAATCTAGGAAATTATTTCTGCGATGCCATGATTCATGCTGTAAGTTTGATAAATAGGTATTTTTTTACTAAACTAATCGGTTTTTGCAAATGTATAGTTTGCTGGCCTAACGCCATTTTCCGATATGGCATGGACAAATGTTTCTATTGGGCTGATTAATACGGGAGGATTACGCGTGCCACTAAGAAACGGAAGTACGTAAATATTTGAGTATCAAGTTCCATAAAATTTTTACCACTTCTAACTTGTTTTTTCATGGTATGCAGTTCTCACATATGCACATCTAATATCGATGTCCCCATTCGAAAATGTGCTTACTGCCTTTAATCTGCCAGGGCATAAACTTTTAGAAGCGTTAGAACTTAGCGTGAAGCCGATCGATTTCAAGAATAATTCAACGACCTCTGCAGTTTATTTGCAAGTATCCGGCTTGAAAATAACCTACGATTACAATAGGCCACCTGGTCAAAGAGTAGTTGATGTTAAAGTACGTTGTGCGAATTGTGAAATTCCACTCTATGAAGATTTAGATTCGAGGAAAATTTATCGGATTGTAGCACCAAGTTTTCTTGCGGAAGGAGGGGACGGTTATAAAATGTTTAAGGATTATGGAACGGATTGGCAGTACGTAAAGCTCACATAATACATATACATTCATACACATTACAGATTTTGGTATATTTCTTGTGGAATTTTTATAGGAGAGAAATGACGGATGTCGATGCGCTTGTGTCATTTACCCGGAACATAAGTCCCATATACACAGGAATAGATAAACGAATATCCACGTGGGGTCTATAAACGCTCTTACATCTCTTACATTCTCGAATATAGTTTTGTACACAGAAATTACAAATAAAATATTTAACTTTAGTGAATAAATGTTTCAGCATTCAAATTTTATTTTCTTAACGTGCCATTGTATCTCATAGAAGTGGAGAACTATCGATATTTGCCAGCAGTATTCGCACCCTCTAACGATATATCCACAAAGTTTAAATCAACATATTAAGTCTTTTACCCATTTTTGACATGCTTTTGAGATGCACATATTTAAAGGGTAATCAATTTAGAGGTTCCAGATTTTAAATTGCAATAAAACAACAAAATATCAAATTGGATGGGCGGTCTTTATTATTTTTGTGACATTTATTTTTTAAAGATAATCCCTTTCAAATGTTGGTCGCAACTGCGTCGTGTTCGGCCATCCATAATTCGCCCAATTTTGAATGACTCGCTGAAGGACTTCCGTTGGTATCTCGTGAATAACTTTAGTAATGTTGGCTTCCAATGCCTCAATTGAAGCTGGTTTATTCATAAAGTATTTACACTTAACATATCCTCAAAAATAAAAGTCCAAAGGTGTGATATCACACAGACTTGGTGGTGAATCTACCTGGTCCGAGGCGAGAGATAAATTTCTCATCGAAACGATGACGCAATAAATCCATCGTTTCACGGGCTGTAAGGCAAGTAGCGCCGTGGAACCAAATGTTGTGGAGATCACTGGTTTAAATTTCCGGCATTAAAAAGTCGTTTATCATGGCGCGATAGCGTTCGTCATTCACTGTTACATTAGCGCCAGCCTCGTCTTTGAAGAAATATGGACCGATAACGCCTCCAGTCCATAGGCTGTTTTCAATGGATGTAATGGATATTCTTGAATAGCTTCGGGTTGCTCTTCAGCCAAAATACGACAATTTTACTTATTGACGTAGCCATTAAACCAAAAATGAGCCTCATCGCTGAGCAAAATTTGGATCCCAAAATGAGGATATTCGGCGAGAGTCCAACGCTTTAAATTATGACGCTTTGGAAGATCGGCTGGCTTCTAATCTTGTACTAGCTACATTTATACGCTTTCAGACCAAAATCTTTGGATAAAATCGCCCAAGTAGAGCCATAAGACAAGCCAAGTTGTTGAGACCGGCGCTGAATCAGGTCTTCTGGGTCTTCGGCAAAACTCTCATTTGCAGCCGCAATATTCTTTTCACTTCTGGAAAGAGGGTAGATAGTCAAGGAGGGAAGGAGAAAGGTATCAGAGAAAGATATAGTAAAGAATAGAGACAGAGATAGAGATAGTTAGTCCTGTGAGAATTTTCCAAATTCTTTGGCAAATCTGTATATATTCTCCAGTTTTAGAGAACTAATATTACTCATTCTCACGAAATCGGAACCCAAAACTCGTAGCCTTGCTCTAACAGATCGTGCGATATAACGCCTTTATATTATTTTTTGTGGGGCTATGTTAAAGCTCATGTCTATTCAGACAAGCCTGCTTCAGTTAACGCAATGGAAGACAACATTAAGGCATTTATATGTGAGATACCGGCCGAAACATTGGAAATAGTATGCCAAAATTGGACTAAGCGGATGGACCATTTGAAGCGCAGTCGCGGTCAATCTTCAAACATTAAATTATATGGACTATACTATCGATTTAAATAAAAATGTCATGCATTTTTCTGAATTTTACGTGTGTTTTTTGAAAAACTTTCCTATAGTTTTAAGAGCTACCTAAAATTTATTTGTTTTGCCCAATACTTAAATTTTTTATTTGTAATAAAAGACTACTAATCATAAACAAAACCAAATACATCCTGTAAAATTTCAGTTTATATGGTTTAAAATATTTATTTGTAGTAATGAAAATATCCCTAACTTTTATTAACTATTAAATAATATTCATTACGCAGTTGAGTTCCAGATTTTGTTCGCGCAGCCCGGGCGTATGAGCAACGAGTATCCGCGCACCTATTCGATGCTCATTCCATGAAAGTTATCGTGGAAAATAGCGTGGGCTCGAGCGTATCGAGTTTTTTCGTTTAGTTTGAGCATTGTTTGTTTTAATTATTTTGACTTTCTTGTCTGCACTTTTTTACGTTTTGCAAATTATTTATAAACATCAGCCGAAGCAATAATTAAAGATGACAGCTAAAAGCCTCCGTTGCTAGCGCTGCATTTCTTTTAGTTTATTTAACCATTTTATTGTTATTTAAGTTTTTAAAAAATAATAGTTTTCACCCTATGTCGGCCATTTCGAGCTACTCTTTATTTCCGAACAAATTCTAAAGAAAAGAAAATAACAGGTTATGCCCACAAACGTGGGCAAAAGAGGGTGTTAAGTGTGTTCATGTGCAGGCAAAATGAAAAGAAAATATTGGGTAAAATCGTGCGGAACTTCACTGGAACCATCGAAAAAAGTACTCGGAGGCCTGCCATTGCCTGCCGAGAGGCGACCACTATTTCATGCACGAAGATTCGAACCTACGCACTCTCGAATGCTAGTCACGCACCAAGCCATTCGGCAATGGCGGCCGCTCAATATAGACATATATATTTTTTTTCCTTGTTTACTCCTCTCGGGCACATAGGGCCTCGACTCCACACAGTTTTGCGTTGGTTTCGTGAATCTGTTTTGATTTCTCACAGGGTAGGTGATTAGCCTGCCGCTACCAGTCCTAAGTAGTGGGAATGCCCACCTGTCGCTGCTTAGGAACAACTTCTTACTGCTTGGATCGCCATTTGTGTTTCACATTTTTGTGGCAGAAGGATCGCAAAGATGGTTGAATGGTTCGCTATATTTGGTGTGTCTGCGCTATTACAGCGGGTTGCCCACTTCCTCTTGCTGGCGCCACTGATGCAATGTGTACTGTATGTTTTTCTTTGTTTTTTGTTTGTTTTAACAGCCACAGAGCAAATAATACGCTGACTATTGCGTGGGAGTCAGGCTGGAAAGGATACGTTTTTGGGGTTGGGGAATGGAATTGGAGGAATTTGTTTTTGTTTTTTTTGTTTTAGAAATAGGGAAAGTAGGTGAATTAGGAAAAGTGCGAGGACCGTGCTTTACGTGGGATTCGAACCCGTAACCTCTGGGATGGCATGCTGGTGCACTTACGCTAGACTACCGAGGCCGCTTTAGACATATAGACATATACATAACAAAATTCTCAGAATAACGAAAGGAGTTGATTTGGCCATGAACTGCGTACGCATATTAGTCTTTGCTCAATGTTGTAGTTGTTGTTGTTGTTGAAGTGGTTGAGTATTTCTAATGAAATAATCCTAATTACCGACCGCCACCATTACTACCACTGTTCTCGTGTTTTTTGTTTTGTTTTTTTTTTTTGCTTATAAGTCAGATCCATTTTGTGAGATCCAAGTATAACAGCAAATTCTTTATCTCGATGTCTAGGATCGCATTAATTTCCTGTAAGAAGGGCTTACCGAAAGAGCGAAGTCGTGCCCTAGCAAGCCCTGAACACTCACATAAGTAGTGGAAAAGACTTTCCTTCACCTCCTTCCGCTTGATAGCTTCTGCAGATGGGATAATGAAATTACAAACTCTTAGGCCTTAACCATTTTGCTGAATTATGGAAATCATAGTACATCTTTATGATATGCCTGATATATGGTATGGGAGGATGGTTCCATGTGTAGAAGTCCACGCAAGTGGGGAAAGTTACTGATCGCCATTCACTTGGGAGTGGCCAGGACGATTCTTCTACATATGGTTCAAGCAGCTCACAACGGCCGGGATTAGCCCACGTATCCTCTGGGTAGCTTCCGAACACCCGTTCGGGAGTGAGCTAAAGTGAGAAGGCGAAACATTCCAGGATAGCTGGTTGTGCGCCGGGTTTGGGACCCGCCACTTAAAAATCCCCCCCAATGAAAAGAATTGCAAAGCCTCGGATGAGAACTGCCTTTACTGATGACGACCCCTGCAAACGAAATAAGGAATATGATTTGAGGGTATGCACCTGGAATGTCCGGTCCCTTAATGGGGAAGGTGCCTCTGCCCGGCTGGTTGATGTCCTCGTGAGAGTAAAGGCTGACATCACTGCCATCCAAGAGATGCGATGGACGGGGCAAGGTAAGAAAACTATAGGACCTTGCGACGTCTACTACAGCTGCCATGTAAAGGAGCGCAAATTCGGTGTCGGATTTGTTGTGGGAGAGAGACTTCGTCGCCAAGTACTGTCGTTCACTCCGGTGGACGAGCGTCTCGCAATAATCCGCATCAAAGCGCGATTTTTTAACATCTCGCTAATTTGCGCCCACGCCCCGACGGAAGAGAAGGACGATGCGACCAAAGATTCTTTCTATGAGCGCTTGGAACGTTCCTATGAGCGCTGCCCCCGCCACGACATAAAAATCGTGCTTGGCGACTTCAACGCCAGGGTGGGCAAGGAGGGAATTTTTGGTCCCACAGTCGGAAAATTCAGCCTGCACAACGAAACATCCGGTAACGGACAGAGGCTGATCGACTTCGCCGGGGCCCGAAACATGGTAGTCTGCAGCACCAGATTCCAGCATAAAAAGATACACCAAGCTACCTGGCTGTCTCCTGATCGAAAAACGCGAAACCAGATCGATCATGTTGTGATAGATGGAAGACACGCTTCTAGTGTATTAGATGTACGCACGATCCGAGGACCCAACATCGACTCGGATCATTACCTTGTTGCAGCCAAGCTGCGCACCCGCCTCTGTGCAGCAAAAAACGTACATCTACCTACGCAAAGAATGTTCGACATCGAAAAGCTGCAATCACAACAGACAGCCAGAAGATTCGCCACTCGACTCTCACTCCTGCTCTCAGAGAGCACTGCCCAACAAACCGGCATGCACGAGCAATGGAGCAACATTTCTCGTTCCCTACGTACCGCCGCCGAAGAAGAAATCGGATTCCGGCGAGCCCGAAAAAACAATTGGTACGACGAGGAATGTCATGCTGCCGCAGAAAGAAAGGATGCCGCCTATAGAGCCACGCTGCGATCGGGCGCAACGCGAGCCATGTGGGATCGCTACAGAGAGCTGAAAAAGGAAGAGAGACGTATTATCCGACAGAAGAAACGAGAGGCCGAAATACGTGAGTGCGAAGAGCTTGAGATGCTGGCCAATAGGAACAACGCCCGAAAATTTTACCAGAAAGTTCGGCGGCTTACGGAAGGTTTTAAAACCGGGGCGTTTTCCTGTAAGAACAAAGACGGCGATCTGGTGACTGACGTACAGAGCAATCTTAAATTATGGAGGGAACACTTCTCGAACCTGTTAAACAGTGACAGCTGCGCATGTCATAGAGAAAGTGAAGATCCCGATACCCCAATCGTTGACGACGGAATTGTCGTTCCGTTACCCGACCATGACGAGGTGAGAATAGCAATATCACGGCTAAAGAACAACAAAGCCGCGGGCGCCGACGGACTGCCGGCTGAGCTATTCAAACATGGCGGCGAGGAGCTGGTAAGGTGCATGCATCAGCTCCTATGCAGAATATGGTCGGATGAAAGCATGCCTGCCGATTGGAATTTAAGTGTGCTCTGCCCAATCCATAAGAAGGGCGATCCTGCAATTTGTGCCAATTACCGCGGGATTAGTCTTCTAAATATCGCCTATAAGGTTCTAGCGAGCGTATTGTGTGAAAGGCTGAAGCCCACCGTCAACCAACTGATTGGACCTTATCAGTGTGGCTTCAGACCTGGAAAGTCTACCATCGACCAAATATTCACAATACGCCAAATCTTGGAAAAGACCCATGAAAGGAGAATCGACACACACCATCTTTTCGTCGACTTCAAAGCTGCATTCGACAGTGCGGAAAGGAGTTACCTGTATGCCGCTATGTCTGAATTTGGTATCCCCGCAAAACTAATACGGCTATGTAAGATGACGTTGCTCAACACCAGCAGCGCCGTCAGAATTGGGAAGGACCTCTCCGAGCCGTTTGATACCAAACGAGGTTTCAGACAGGGTGACTCGCTGTCGTGTGACTTCTTTAACCTGATGTTGGAGAGCATCGTACGATCCGCAGAACTTAATCGCTCAGGCACAATTTTTTATAAGAGCGTACAATTGCTGGCGTATGCCGATGATATTGACATCATCGGCCTTAACAACCGCGCTGTTAGTTCTGCCTTCTCCAAACTGGATAAAGAGGCAAAGCGAATGGGTTTGGTGGTGAACGAGGACAAAACGAAGTACCTCCTGTCTTCAAACAAACAGTCGGCGCACTCGCGTATCGGCACCCACGTCACTGTTGACAGTTATAATTTTGAGGTTGTAAAAGACTTCGTGTATTTAGGAACCAGCATTAACACCGATAACAATGTCAGCCTTGAAATCCAACGTAGAATCTCTCTTGCCAACAAGTGCTACTTTGGACTAAGTAGGCAATTGAGCAGTAAAGTCCTCTCTCGACGAACAAAACTAACACTCTACAAGACTCTCATCATGCCCGTCCTAACGTATGGCGCAGAAGCTTGGACGATGACAACATCCGATGAAGCGACGCTTGGAGTGTTCGAGAGAAAGATTCTGCGTAAGATTTTTGGACCTTTGCACGTTGGCAACGGCGAATATCGTAGACGATGGAACGATGAGCTGTATGAGCTTTACGACGACATAGACAAAGCGCAGCGAATAAAGATCCAGCGGCTTCGTTGGCTGGGTCATGTCGTCCGAATGGATACAAACGCTCCGGCTTTGAAAGTATTCGATGCGGTACCAGCTGGTGGTAGCAGAGGAAGAGGAAGGCCTCCTCTGCGTTGGAAAGATCAGGTGGAGAAGGACTTGGCTTCACTTGGTGTGTCCAATTGGCGCCGGTTAGCACGACAAAGAAACGACTGGCGCGCTTTGTTAATCTCGGCCAAAATCGCGTAAGCGGTTATCGCGCCAATTAAGAAGAAGAAGAAGATATATGAAGGTATCTAATTTTCTCTCCCTTGGTGGTTGAGGTGTCTTGTGAACATGGAGGAAGCCCCTTATATGTATTATTATACAAGGTGGCACAAATTTAATAAGGCTATTTTGTCTTTGAATAATCTTTTTACTAAGTAAAAACATGTTCTTGAGTGATGGAAATTTTTAGTTTGGTCTTCACGCCCTCCATAGTTTGTCTCTTTGTATACTGCAGTTGTCTGGATTTCAAGTGTCAGATACGACGCCATTTCCGTAAATTATAAATCACCCATAGGCTGCTTAAATAATTAGGTTATGTATTAAATATTAGGAACATTTATTTGGTTTAACCAAAGCCAAAAAATATATACGAATATTATAGTCTTATTCTCTGTTCAACTGATGTGTGCTCTGCAGACCCTGAAACTGTGGCTGCTATCGAACCAATTAAAAAAGAGATGGACGTACTCGGCTCTGTGATTCAGGGCGAAACAAGAGTTGAATTAAGAAAGTCGACATGCAGCGCCGGCGAGTGCAATTTGGGAAATTTCTTCTGCGACGCAATGATACACGCTGTAAGTATCACTAAACCATAACTACGAATCTTCAAGGATTACATATATGTATGTACATCAACGAATCTAGTTTACTGGCTTAACCCCATACTCGGAGAGTCCTTGGACAAATGTTTCAATTGGCCTTGTAAATACAGGTGCTTTGCGGGTGCCAATTTACAGAGGAAGTAAGTACCGAGATACCTAACTGGACTTTTAATACATATGTATATATGTAAGTATATAGTACATAGTAATTGAAACGTATTTTGCAGATATTTCATATGCTCACTTAGTGACGATGTCACCCTTTGAGAATCGTCTCGCTGCATTTAATCTACCGGGTCATAAACTCTTAGAAGCTTTGGAATTCAGTGTTAACCCAATTAATTTGGAAGGAGGAGTCACTAGCTCTTCAATATTCATACAAGTTGCCGGTCTAAAAATAACCTACAATTTTACCAACCCAGTGGGTCAACGAGTAGTCGATGTTAAAGTGCGTTGCGCCGATTGTGAAATTCCAGTCTACGATGATTTGGACTCAACAAAAATTTATCGCATCGTGGCCCCAGATTTCCTTGCAGAAGGAGGAGACGGGTTCACAATGTTAAGAGATTATGGCTCTGACTGGCAGTGAGTAACTCTGAGAAAGCATTTAAAAAATAATCCCTTCATTTAATACATTTTTTTTTATTAAATTTACAGAAAAGAGATGACCGACTTGGATGCCTTATTGTCATATACAAATCAAATAACTCCAATTTATACAGGAAAGGAGAAACGTATAACGGTATTATGAAACATCCGCAAATCGATTACACTAAAGGAGTGATATATTATATTAGCAAATCGTTTTTTTTTTAAATGGCTCTATCACGAGCTCTCATTTTCTGGTAGATTTTGGAAAATTGTATTAAAATTATAAATTATTAAAATATAAAATTGAATGCATTATTTATAATGTAAAAAGTAAAATATATCTATGTGTAAATAACAGCAAAGTCTGACTATTATTTTTAGGCTAACACGTACTGCGAGTGAAATAGATCTATTGTTCACAGTGGATAAGCTACAAACTTGTCAAAATACTGCTATCAAGACAGCCATGAGATGACTCCTGCTGTCCGCTCTGCCTCAATACCGTTGGTATAACCCCTGCAAATATTTGCTTGAGCGTGAGCCACCTGCCAGGCACGTCAGGAGACATCTCTTTAACTGCACGGACGAGATCTAGACGAAATACAATTGCAACTACTAGACCCGACAGTATATAGACATACCTAAACGACATCATCGGGAGACCCTTTCTAATCTTCCTAATCTCCCGACCCTTGAATACCATTTTCGGAGTCTAACCCCCACTTATTGCAGACGAAGAGCCTAAGCTGTCTCGCGAGATCCGAGAATCGGCCCCGACTTACCCAATATTCATATGTCCAGCATGTGAAGGCACACCGCAGAACACTAACCATCTATTTACATGCTCCATGAAACCTACTCACGTAACACCCCTCTCCCTTTGGACCTAACCTGTCGAAGCAGCACGTTTTCTGGGCCTAACGTTAGATGAGTTGAACAGAGACGACAGGTGACTATATCGCACTGACAGGGTTCCGTAAGCTGCTACAACAACTACAACTTTGTGCAAAGCCTGCTGAGGTACCCTATATTTTAAGGATTTTAAAAAATTCAGCACATTTTGGGATTGATTGTTCCACAACTTATATGACTGCACGGCCATATTACCACGGTGAAGCTTTTTTGTGCTTAGTGCAGAGTATTCATAAAGAATATGTTGTGAATTTTCATTGTCCATTTCACAGAATCGACATATGATGGTCATAGAGAGACCAATTTTGCTTCAGTGATATCTTAGGCTAGGTTTCGTTGGCTAAGTCATGTCCGAATGAATATCATACAAACACTCCGGCTCGGAAAATATTCGATGCGGTACCAGCTGGTGGTAGCATAGGAAGAGGAAGGCCTCTTCTGCGTTGGAAATATCAGGTGCGGGTTAGCACGAGAAAGAAATGACTAGCGCGCTTTGTTAAACTCGGCCAAAATCGCGTAAGCGGTTATCGCGCCAATAAAGGAGAAGAAGACGATATCTCAGGCTTTAGTGACCTGTAAAGTAATCAGCTACAAGTCTTAAGTCTACTCTACTGAGCGAAATTAGCTTACCAGAAATTCCTCTTTCCTCCTTGTTAGCTAAATGATCAGCTAATTCATTTCTCTCAGATCCCATGAACACAACCTAATAATAGTGTATTGAATTTCTTTAACATTTAAGAAGGTTCAGGCAGTCGCTTACCATTTTTGCGGTGATTACTCTTGGTAGAAAAGCTGACTCTCTGGAAGTAAGTAAATGTGGGATCCTCTCATTTTTCTACCTCGACATTCTCTCATTCATATCTCATTCATTCATTCTACGGAGATTCATATCTCGATGGCATGCTTCTCTGCCTGGAAGATCGATGGCTAAAAACCCATTGGAATCGAGTTCTTTAACTTAGGCACATTGATTCTCGTCCCTGTTCTACCATCTTCTAATTTCGACCCATCAGGAGCTAAGTTTACAAGTTGATACAATTATTTCTCCAGGCCATACGTTCATTTATGGTTTCCTCATGCCGGCCATATATACTGGCCCATATTCGACGGACCCATGTGTTTTATTTTAAATCAAAGAAAAACACAATTTTTTTGATGTTGAAGAAAATAATAATTTTATTTGGTTCTAGTAGATTTGTTGACATCACTTTTTGAATATGATATCTCTCAAATGGCCGCCTTGAGCCTGTACGGCGTATTGTGCCCGTTTTGCAGCATTTTCCATAGTTTTAGCTAACATTTCGGCTGGAATAGCGGCTATTTCCTCACGGATGTTGTTCTTGAGCTCTTCTATGGTCTTTGGCTTATTAATATAAACCTTTGATTTTAATTATCCCCAAAAGAAGAAGTCAGGTGGCGTTAAATCGGGCGAACGCGGTGGCAAGTGAAAATGGTAATTTTTCGATATCAAACGACGTCCCATTCAATAAGAAATGAGCCTCATCGGACATCATGATTTTGTTCTTCTTCTTTTGACTTCTTTAGTTGAATGTAAATTTCAACAATTTGGGAGCGCTCACGTGGCGTGTACTGTTCCATGGTAAAAATCTGCTTGGACTAACGCTTCCAACGCGGTATGTCATTAAGCGATCTGATGTCTCTGTCAAAAGGTACAGGGTTGCCAGATGGGTCCGTGGAATATGGGCAACCCTTTACTACCAGGTTTTTAGCATATCCTTGAGAGTGTAAATCTACTTATAGATTGTTCAGTTAGTAGAGAAGTTCATGTACTACAGGGTCCGGCGCTCGAAGTGTAACCAATTAAAAATGCCATAAATTTAGTTTGGAAAATTACTTGTATTCAATTCAAAGTAAAAAATGTGTGAAAAGAATACAAAATTCGGAAACAATTTTCTTTTTATGACCACCTTTTGCCCTGACTATGGCCTTGAGACGGTCCAGGAACGAATCGCCAGCTGCGCGAATGTGATTTGCAGGTATTTTGGCCCACTCGCGGACAATGGCTTTTTTCAGCGCCTCGAGACTGGTGCGGACCTTGCTCTCCAAAATAGCGCAAAGAAAATATTCCATCGGATTCTTGTCTGGTGAATTTGAGAGTCTTGGCTTGGACGTTATGAAGCTCGGAACGGTGTTTTTTAGCCATTCTTGGTTCACTCGAGCTTTGTGAGACGGTGTCGAGTCCTGTTGAAACGTCCATGGTCTGCCGCCGAAATGTTTGTTTTGCCCACGGCTTCAAAGCAATGTCTAGAATACTCTCCCGATAATATTTCGCATTTACCTTGATGCCAGGCTCGATGAAAGCGATTGGTGAGCGTCCATCTGTGGTTACAGCGGCCCAAGCCATTACCGCTGGCGGGTGCCGCCTCCTGGTGGCCAATCGATGATTCAAATTCTCGTATGAACGGTCGGTCAAATAAACCCTATAGTTTTTGGAGTTTACGAACTGTTCAATTTGAAAAATGTTCTCGTCAGAAAGCACAATGTTCGGAAATTTACCGCTTCCGGCCAAGCGTAACAACTCCTTCGCACTCAAGTCTGACTTGTTGCTGCTTTGGTGTGAAATCATACGCCTTTTGGATCTTGTAAGGTTTAACTTTGAGATAATTTTTCAGTATACGGCGGATGCTACAGTCAGATATTTTCAGTTCTTTCGCTATTTGATTGGCACTTCGTCGGGGATTTCACACAAGTCGCTTTTTCACGTTGCAGTCTTTTGATGACCACCGCCATGACGTTTCACGATGCTACTCTGGACTGTCATTTAGCCAACTAAGTTGGTTACACTTCGAGTGCCGGACCCTGTAGGTACATATACTGCCAATCACATGCACTATCAATATGTATATGAAAAGCCCTCGGAATGGCATTAATTAATTCGATATTTTTATCGCATAATTTGACAATTGCCCAACCGAGGACTCGTGTCGATTGGTCGATCAAAATATCGCATAAATGGGTGATCCGCCTTACAGCTCAGATTTGGCACCTAATGATTTCTTTTTGTTCCCAAAAAGCTAAAATAAAATGCGAGGTCAATGTTTTTCAGCCTGAAGTCTTTAAACAGCTCGTTTTGCTGGTATTCACTTAAAAGTGCTTTGAAAATTGTTTCAAGTGGATGTAGAAATGTAAAGGCTTCCCAGCAGAATAATTTCAAAAACAATAACGCCATTTTCATTATTATTTTACTGTGCTTTCATTATTGGGCGCAAAATATAAAAACATACCCTTGACTGAGCTTTTCCTCATATTTGTGGTCTGCGCCTTAATGTTGTTCCCCAAAAGAAGGGACCTACAGTTTTAAGCTTACTTTTTTATGAGGAGCATTTTGCTGAATGAGGAGAGGACATTTTGCTGAATTATGGAAATCATAGTACATCTTTATGATGTGCCTGATATATGAGGGTGGCTCCATGTGTAGAAGTCCACGCAAGTGGGGAAAGTTACTGATCGCCATTCACTTGGGAGTGGCCAGGACGATTCTTCTACGTATGGTTCAAGCAGCTCACAACGGCCGGGATTAGCCCACGTATCCTCTGGGTAGCTTCCGAACACCCGTTCGGGAGTGAGCTAAAGTGAGAAGGCGAAACATTCCAGCATAGCTGGTTGTGCGTTGGGTTTGGGACCCGCCACTTAAAAATCCCCCCCAATGAAAACAGCAACAAAGCCTCGGATGAGACCTCCCTATACTGATGACGACCCCTGCAAACGAATTAAGGACTATGATTTGAGGGCATGCACCTGGAATGTCCGGTCCCTTAATGGGGAGGGTGCCTCTGCCCGGCTGGTTGATGTCCTCGTGAGAGTAAAGGCTGACATCACTGCCATCCAAGAGATGCGATGGACGGGGCAAGGAAAGAAAACCATAGGACCTTGCGACGTCTACTACAGCTGCCATGTAAAGGAGCGCAAATTCGGTGTCGGATTTGTTGTGGGAGAGAGACTTCGTCGCCAAGTACTGTCGTTCACTCCGGTGGACGAGCGTCTCGCAACAATCCGCATCAAAGCCCGTTTTTTTAACATATCGCTAATTTGCGCCCACGCCCCGACGGAAGAGAAGGACGATGTGACCAAAGATTCTTTCTATGAGCGCCTGGAACGTTCCTATGAGCGCTGCCCCCGCCACGACCAAAAAATCGTGCTTGGCGACTTCAACGCCAGGGTGGGCAAGGAGGGAATTTTTGGTCCCACAGTCGGAAAATTCAGCCTACACAACGAAACATCCGGTAACGGACAGAGGCTGATCGACTTCGCCGGGGCCCGAAACATGGTAGTCTGCAGCACCAGATTCCAGCATAAAAAGATACACCAAGCTACCTGGCTGTCCCCTGATCGAAAAACGCGAAACCAGATCGATCATGTTGTGATAGATGGAAGACACGCTTCTAGTGTATTAGATGTACGTACGATCCGAGGACCCAACATTGACTCGGATCACTACCTTGTTGCAGCCAAACTGCGCACGCGCCTCTGTGCAGCAAAAAACGTGCATCTACCTACGCAAAGAATGTTCGACCTCGAAAAGCTGCAATCACAACAGACAGCCAGAAGATTCGCCACTCGACTCTCACTCCTGCTCTCAGAGAGTACTGCCCAACAAACCGGCATCCACGAACAATGGAGCAACATTTCTCGTTCTCTACGTACCGCCGCCGAAGAAGAAATCGGATTCCGGCGAGCCCGAAAAAACAATTGGTACGACGAGGAATGTCATGTTGCCGCAGAAAGAAAGGATGCCGCCTATAGAGCCACGCTGCGATCGGGCGCAACGCGAGCCATGTGGGATCGCTACAGAGAGCTGAAAAAGGAAGAGAGACGTATTATCCGACAGAAGAAACGAGAGGCCGAAATACGTGAGTGCGAAGAGCTTGAGATGCTGGCCAACAGGAACAACGCCCGAAAATTCTACCAGAAAGTTCGGCGGCTTACAGAAGGTTTTAAGACCGGGGCGTTTTCCTGTAAGAACAAAGACGGCGAACTGGTGACCGACGTACAGAGCAATCTTAAATTATGGAGGGAACACTTCTCGAACCTATTAAACAGTGACAGCTGCGCATGTCACCGAGAAAGTGAAGATCCCGATACCCCAATCGTTGACGACGGAATTGTCGTTCCGCTACCCGATCATGACGAGGTGAGAATAGCGATAACGCGGCTAAAGAGCAACAAAGCCGCGGGCGCCGACGGACTGCCGGCTGAGCTATTCAAACATGGCGGCGAGGAGCTGGTAAGGTGCATGCATCAGCTCCTATGCAAAATATGGTCGGATGAAAGCATGCCTGCCGATTGGAATTTAAGTGTGCTCTGCCCAATCCATAAGAAGGGCGATCCTGCAATTTGTGCCAATTACCGCGGGATTAGTCTTCTAAATATCGCCTATAAGGTTCTAGCGAGCGTATTGTGTGAAAGGCTGAAGCCCACCGTCAACCAACTGATTGGACCTTATCAGTGTGGCTTCAGACCTGGAAAGTCTACCATCGACCAAATATTCACAATACGCCAAATCTTGGAAAAGACCCATGAAAGGAGAATCGACACACACCATCTTTTCGTCGACTTCAAAGCTGCATTCGACAGTACGGAAAGGAGTTACCTGTATGTCGCGATGTCTGAATTTGGTATCCCCGCAAAACTAATACGGCTATGTAAGATGACGTTGCTCAACACCAACAGCGCTGTCAGAATTGGAAAGGACCTCTCCGAGCCGTTTGATACCAAACGAGGTTTCAGACAGGGTGACTCCCTGTCGTGTGACTTCTTTAACCTGATGTTGGAGAGCATCGTGCGAGCCGCAGAACTTAATCGCTCAGGCACAATTTTTTATAAGAGCGTACAATTGCTGGCGTATGCCGATGATATTGACATCATCGGCCTTAACAACCGCGCTGTTAGTTCTGCCTTCTCCAAACTGGATAAAGAGGCAAAGCGAATGGGTCTGGTGGTGAACGAGGACAAAACGAAGTACCTCCTGTCTTCAAACAAACAGTCGGCGCACTCGCGTATCGGCACTCACGTCACTGTTGACAGTTATAATTTTGAGGTTGTAAAAGACTTCGTCTATTTAGGAACCAGCATTAACACCGATAACAATGTCAGCCTTGAAATCCAACGTAGAATCTCTCTTGCCAACAAGTGCTACTTTGGACTAAGTAGGCAACTGAGCAGTAAAGTCCTCTCTCGACGAACAAAACTAACACTCTACAAGACTCTCATCATGCCCGTCCTAACGTATGGCGCAGAAGCTTGGACGATGACAACATCCGATGAAGCGACGCTTGGAGTGTTCGAGAGAAAGATTCTGCGTAAGATTTTTGGACCTTTGCACGTTGGCAACGGCGAATATCGCAGACGATGGAACGATGAGCTGTATGAGCTTTACGACGACATAGACATAGCGCAGCGAATAAAGATCCAGCGGCTACGTTGGCTGGGTCATGTCGTCCGAATGGATACAAACGCTCCGGCTTTGAAAGTATTCGATGCGGTACCAGCTGGTGGTAGCAGAGGAAGGGGGCGGCCTCCTCTGCGTTGGAAAGATCAGGTGGAGAAGGACTTGGCTTCACTTGGTGTGTCCAACTGGCGCCGGTTAGCACGAGAAAGAAACGACTGGCGCGCTTTGTTAAACTCGGCCAAAATCGCGTAAGCGGTTATAGCGCCAATTAAGAAGAAGAAGATATATGAGGGTATCTAAAATTCTCTCCCTTGGTGGTTGTGATGTCTTGTGATGCGGGAAGTCCCTTATTTATATTATTATACAAGGTGGCGAAAGTTTAATCATTCAATATCGTTACTGAATAACTTTTTAAATAAATGAAATGAAAAAAGTGATTTTGAGTGATGGAAAGTTTTATTTTGACCTTTACGCGCTCCATTACTTGTCTCTTTGTATACTGTTATTTTTTTTTTTAATTTTTTATTTAGAATATAAATTACAATCTGTTAATATTAACATTAAGTAATTGGTGTTAGGGTTACGAATTAAAATGTCCCTTCCCTTTGGAAGAGTATATTAATGTCTTTGATGGCATTTAGTTACAATTTTACTTACAAAACATAGTTTTCTATAATTTTATTTAGGTATATTACAGTACGAGCAACATCTGTGGGTGTTTTGGGCATTAGTCTTCTTGGTTGAAGTTCCATTTCCGATATCAGTCTCATTTCATAGTTTTTGTGCTCTAATAGTCGCAGGATATGCTTACTGCTGAATATCGTCATTTCATATATACCAATTTGTGTTTGTGATTGTCCTTAGCATCTTAGATTGACTTCTCTGTATAAGTCACTCAAATTTCTAGTCCGTAGGTCCATGTCGGTCTAATTATTGAATTATATATCATTTGTTTATTAAATAAGCTAAGGGTTGATTGTTTTCCTAGTAGCCAGTACAGTTGTCGGAATTTGTTTTTCATCTCGTTTCTCTTGTTCAGTATGTGTTTTTTCCATGTGAATTTTGAGTCAATCCTGATGCACTTGAGTTTATATTTATATCTTCTCCGTTAATTTGGATTGGATGTCTTGCAGATTTTCTCTTCTCCATTTTTCAAACCATTTTGTTGTAGCTGTTAGCGTATCTTGCAGTGTTTTTGTTGGTGCTGCTTCATTGTTGTCAGTTGACATTAAAACTGTGTCGTCTGCAAATGTAGCTATCATTGATCCTCGAGTAGTTGGCGTTGGTATATCTGCTGTGTATACAAAGTGTACTCCAGCTGTCGCCGTCAAGATTTCAGAGCACTCATTTCGTATTTTATGAAGAAGTGTCTGCCAGTTATGCAGCTTTTAACGATATTAAATATGCTAAGTGGTAAAATGTTTTTTAGCTTATATAGAAGTCCTTTGTGCCATACTCTGTCAAAGGCTTTCACGATGTCCACAAACACGATATTTCTTCTTATCGAAGTCGTCTGTAATTTTGTTTACTACTCTGTGAATCTGTTGCACAGTTGAATGTTGTTTTTGGAAACCGAACTGGTGTGAGGGGATATCGTCTTTTTGTTTTAGAATCGGGTCAATTCTGTCAAGCAGTATTTTCTCAAACAATTTGGAGAGGATGGGCACCAAGCTAATTGGTCTGTACGAGCTAGCAACAGTGGCGTTTTTTTTTTGGCTTGGGGATCGCTATAACTTGTGCAACTCTCAAGGCTTTTGGAAAGTATTTTAGCCTATACATACTGCAGCTGTCTGCCTCACAAGTGTCAGATGTGGTTGACATACGACGCCATTTGCACAAATTATAAATCTTCCCATAAGCTGCTTAAATAATTAGGTTAAGTATTAAATATTAGGACCATTTATTTGGCTTAACCAAAACAAAAAAAATATATACGAATATTATAGTCTTACTCTCTGTTCAACTGATGCGTGCTCTGCAGAGCCTGAAACTGTGGCTGCTATCGAACCAATTAAAAAAGAGATGGACGTACTCGGCTCTGTGATTCAGGGCGAAACAAGAGTTGAATTAAGAAAGTCGACATGCAGCGCCGGCGAGTGCAATTTGGGAAATTTCTTCTGCGACGCAATGATACACGCTGTAAGTATCACTAAACCATAACTACGAATCTTCAAGGATTACATATATGTATGTACATCAACGAATCTAGTTTACTGGCTTAACCCCATACTCGGAGAGTCCTTGGACAAATGTTTCAATTGGCCTTGTAAATACAGGTGCTTTGCGGGTGCCAATTTACAGAGGAAGTAAGTACCGAGATACCTAACTGGACTTTTAATACATATGTATATATGTAAGTATATAGTACATAGTAATTGAAACGTATTTTGCAGATATTTCATATGCTCACTTAGTGACGATGTCACCCTTTGAGAATCGTCTCGCTGCATTTAATCTACCGGGTCATAAACTCTTAGAAGCTTTGGAATTCAGTGTTAACCCAATTAATTTGGAAGGAGGAGTCACTAGCTCTTCAATATTCATACAAGTTGCCGGTCTAAAAATAACCTACAATTTTACCAACCCAGTGGGTCAACGAGTAGTCGATGTTAAAGTGCGTTGCGCCGATTGTGAAATTCCAGTGTACGATGACTTGGACTCAACTAAAATGTATCGTATCGTGGCCCCAGATTTCCTTGCCGAAGGAGGAGGCGGGTTTACAATGTTAAGAGATTATGGCTCTGACTGGCAGTGAGTAACTCTGAGAAAGCATTTAAAATATTTTAAATCAATTTTTTTTTTAAATTAAAATCACAGAAAAGAGATGACCGACTTGGATGCCTTATTGTCATATACAAATCAAATAACTCCAATTTATACAGGAATTGAGAAACGTATAACAGTGTTATGAAACATCCGCAAATCGAAGACTCGAAAGGAGTGATATACCTGTATTAGCAAATATTTTTATGTTTTTAAATGAAGTCACTATTTCTGGTACATTTTGAAAATTGTATTAAAATTATAAATTATTAAAATATAAAGTTGAATGCATTATTTATGAATTTTAAATGCAATTATAGATCTGATCAAACTGTTATTTTATTACTATTATTAGGCTACTGCGCACCGCTACCAGAAGTCATCTATTGTGCAAAATCTGCTGATGTATCCTATATGTGTAGGCGTTTTAAATATTTTAGCACATTCTGGGGTTTATTGTTCCACAATGTATAAGTATATGAACTCACGGCAGTGCCACCAAGGTTACGCTCTCGTCGGAAGCCTAGTGTCTAGGTGTAATACTTGGCCCCAAGCTTCATTAGCAGCTGCGCATCGAAAATCGAGTTAAGAAAGCCAGTATACCTACTCCTGGTAATCTATGTTCGGCAAAAATGGGGTCTCAAGCCATGTGTTTTACTCTGGATGTATATCTTAGTGGTTTTGCCAATTCAGACATGCCTAGTAGGTTGCCTAGTTTTGTCGGTAGCTTTTCGAAAGGGCTATAACATCACTAAATTAGAGAGAGTGCAGAGAACTGCATGTATTGGCATCACTGGGGATTGTAGAACTTGCCCCACTGCCGCCCTTAACGTCATTCTGCACTTACTTCCAGCTGATCTTCAAGTTCAATCCATTGCTGCTCAGAGCGCTATCAGGTTGAAGGAGGCAATATCCTTTGGACATGGTAGCATTTTGAGGCAGATTTTCCCTCCTTTTCTGTACTTCGTACAGACCTCTCGACCCGCAAACTGGGTTTTGAGGGCTGTACCAGGGCTATCTTTCAAAGCAGGCTGGAAGGAGGGGAGAGTCTGCACGGACATAGGTATCTCTGTGTTCACTGACGAATACAACATGAAATCTGGAGTTGGGATCGGGGAGTTTCTCTAAATCAGCCAACATTTTAGTATCCTTTAAACACTCAGAGATCTTCGCAATCCTGCAGGCATGCAAAATTTTTAGGTGTAGCTATTCGGAGGGAGATATAAACATCTTTTCTGATAGTCAAGCTGAGATAAGGTTCTGTCGTCGCCACAATCCAGATCTCAACTCCTCTAAGGAGGAGATCAAACATCTCGAACGTACAGGAAATATTTCTCTTATCTGGGTTCCGGGACATAGGAATATAGAGAGAAATGAGATTGCTGATGAGCTCGCCAGGAAGGGGTTGACAGAACCGGCTTCAAGTGTCCCTATCTCAGACATCGGTGTCCCTTTGACCGTTGTTAAAGGGAAACTGCCTAATTTCTTTCTTAAAAAAGCGCAAGACAGATGGAGTTTTATCTTATCGTACGCATTCAATTTCCAAACTTATAGCAGTGTTCACCGGTTAGTGAGCGATCGGAGAAGCTTTGACTCCCGTGCAACCCCCATTGCAGAAGATGTGGGAATCTTGCAGAGAAAGAGACTGTTGAACCCTTTCTTTGCAAATGTTCGGCTAGATGCTTGAGTTTCTTAGTATGCCTTTTGGCGATAGCCTGAGGCAGTTCTCCAGCCTAGCTCCCTTTTCGCTCCTCCACTGCATCAACAGCACTGGATGGCTGTAGATGGTTGATCTTCCTTTAAGTTGTGTAGTTTTTCGCAGGTAGTGGTCTACATTATGGTATCAAAACGGCATTCTGGTGCAACTTGTGGTTTACCTGTGTTACTCTTGGCCTCTAATCTACCTACCTCTGTTTAGTGCAGAACATTCACAAAGAAGGTGTTTTGCGGTTTCAGTGCCCATTTCAAAGAATCGACTGATGATGGTCTCCGAAGGAACAATTTTGTTTAAGTGAAATCTCAGGCTAAAGTGGCCAGAAAACCAGTTAAAAGTCTTAAGTCTGCTCTGCTGAGCAAAGGTAGTTTATCAGAAAATCCGCTGTCTGACGTTTTGTGACGATTGTTTCGCTTGTTGCTGACCACTAGAATTTTGCCAGTGTACAACGAATTTCTTCTCCTCCCATTTTCTGCTTTTGCAAGTCAAAAAGACTCTCAACCAATTAAAGGCTTGTTTGCCCCTTTTCAGCCAATTCATTTTCTCATACACCAGGAACCCAACCCAATAATAGGAGGTTCAGGAAGTCACTTAAAATTTTTTTGGGGATTACAGTTGATTGAATTCGGAGAACGTAGGTTCGAATCTCGGTGCGACACCAAATGAAGAAAAAGTTTTTTCTATTGTAATAGCGGTTACCGCTCGGCAGGCAATGGCAAACCTCCGCGTGTATTTCTGCCATGAAAAAAACTCCTCATAAAAAATATCTGCCGTTCGGAATCGGCTTGAAACTGTAGGTCCCTCCATTTGTGGAACAACATCAAGACGCACACCACAAATAGGAGAAGCAGCTCGACCAAATACCCAAAAATCACACATTTCTTGACGGCATGTATTTCTGCCTGGAAAAGTGTTGGGTAAAAAATCATTGGAATCGATTATGTGAATTTAGGTCCATTGATGCCCGCTCCTATTCTGCGATCTTCTAATTTTGAGTCATCAGTCAAATGTAATTATTTCTCTAGGACGTACGTTGATTTATAAGAACTTGAAAGTTCCTGAAGAGCGGGGATTTGGGTGATAATGTATACGGTGGACCATGTAAAATTTGCTTTTTGAATCGGCTATAAAAAAAAACTAATCAATATTTTTTCAAACTTTTTTTTTATTTTGAAGATTCAACATTGGCATTTACGAATGAAAAATAATATCGCTCAAATGACTGCCACGACTGGCTTTACAGTAGGCCATTCGATCAACCCAATTTTTAAGCACATTTTCGATTGTTTGGGCTCCAATTTCATGAATGGCACCTTCGATTTCGTGTTTTAAAGCATCAATCGCCTCTGGATGGTTCGCATAGCATTTGTCCTTAACGGCTCCCACAAAAAATAGTCCAACGGGCTTAAATCACAGCTCCGAGGCGGCCAATTGATAAAGGATTTCAAAAACGGTAACCAAAAGTTCGAGTGTAACTTTGGCACTGTGACAAGTTACACCGTCCTGTTGTAACCAAATGTCGTCCATGTCATCCTCTTCAATTTTTGGAAACAAAACCTCGTAGAGTATGCCACGGTAACGCTCGCTATTTACTGTAACCGCGGCTCCTCGCTCATTTTCGAAAAAAAATGGCCCGATGATGCCGCCAGACCAAAAACCGCACCAAACAGTGACTCGTCGTGGATGCATTTGCTTCTCTACAGTAACGTGTAGATTTTCTGAGCCCCAAATCCGACAATTTTGCTTATTGACGTAGCCACCGATGTGAAAATCAGAAAAGAAGAAGAAAACTCACCACTTTGGAAATAGGTTTTCAATATTTCCCAATTTTGTTCAAGCGTATAGCGTCCCATTTCGTAAATGTCAAACCTTTAAGTAAATTATGAACACATTTGAAATGTCATTTGCGTTCCCATTCTCAAAAAAATAGGTGGTTCAAAAAGCAAACGCTATATGGCCCACCCTGTATCAACCCTATAATGATTAAAATTAAGATTAACAGATTAAGATTATGTTGAAAGCTTTCATCTTTCAGCTTTGAATATCTTTTCATATTCCTACTTTTTAATTCGGGTATTCATTTTAATCTTAAAGCGTTCAAACGAGCTTCATTCTCAATTAAAATGGGAAAAGCAAACCTAATGCGTCAGTTGAACATGTTTTCATTGCTTTTGTTGTATGGACACTGACGAGACGGTACAATTTGATTAGTTCATTTATTGCCTTTCTTTGCTTAATTTTAGGCCACCTTGCTATGGAAGCGTAAGGGTGTAACAACTGTAGTGAATGTCGTGGAAGTCATTTTGGGGCTCAGAACCCATGTTTTTCCAAAAAGCCCTGTGCAGGCAAAGAATGCTCTTATGGTTTATGCAGTAACTTTCTTTCCAAGTGAGCGTTTTGTAAAGATTGATGCCAAGATAGTTCGTTGCTGTGGATAGTTGAAGAGTTGATTCATTTAGGATAGAACTTTGAGGTTGATGTTCCTTTTCCTAGTGAACAATACTGCGAAGATTTCTATGGGTTCATAGAGAGTTCATGTATAGTACCATAACTTTGAGTGTGGGAACCTCGATTGTTCAGTTTGTAGAGAAGTTCATCTACCTATATTACGAATGTTTACAAAAGAGGTGAGAGAACTCCCGATTGCAGGCTACTTCTTGTCGCCCTGATATATAATTATATAAGTATAAGTATATAAGTACATACATATATAGAAGGAAGAATGAACTATGTAATAAATTCTAAAGAAAATATGTTGATTGCCAATAGAGTAATTTACGAGAACATGTAAGTAAGTATGTATGTATATAATTCCACTATTATTTTTAGATGTTGCAGTGATACAGCTCAAAGAAAGCTGGACTGATATTATCACCGCTGAGGGCAAAAGGAATATGGGCACATCAAGAGTCAACTTGCGGAACGATAACTGCGGCTGTTCGGAGTGTAATATTGGGAATTTTTATGCCGATGCTCTACTTCATGCAGTAAGTAGAAAATATTTTTCAATTATAAAGCCTAAACTCTATTTACACATACGAGTGCTATACATTTTGCTTCAAGTTTTTAGAACTGGATTCCTACAGTGCAACGAAATGGGCCAACGCCTCAATAGCATTAACCACCAGCGCTGAAATGCGTGCCTTTATCCCACGCGGCAGTAAGATGAATTTTGTATTACTTTATTTAATAATAAAATCTTGTATGGACTAATTTCTTTTACAGATGTTACGTATGAACAAATTTTCGCACTTGGCGTATACGAGGGCGCCATTATGGCCTTCGACTTGTCTGGTACTCATTTGCTTGAAGCTTTAGAGTACAGTGTCTCAACGATTGATTTGGCAGAAAATGTCAATGAGACTTACAGATTTCTGCAAATGTCCGGCATAAGAGTCACGTATGACTTTCTTGCGATAAAAGGAAGTAGAGTAATTAGTGCTGAAGTACGTTGCACGGCTTGCACTGTGCCTGCTTATGAGCCACTGTCTCTAACGAAAGTCTACCGGATTATTGCTACGAGATACGTGGCTAATGGTGGTTATGGATTTACAATGTTTGCTGATTTTGGTTCGTCACGCCAGTAAGTGCTTACATTTTATACAGAGACATAAAAGAAACGCTACTTTGTTGTTATTCCAGAATACTTCCGACCAATGAATTTTCAGCGTTAATCAAATATTTTCAAGTTGAAACGCCAATAATCAAAGGTTTGGAAGGACGAATCAGAGTGACTTAATACAGTAAATGTTGTATTGCCAAATCGTAGAGCCCATTTGCATATGAAAAAAACTTAATGAAATCAAGATCAGAAAATGACGTGCGGTTTTGTAGTAAAGTTTTTTTATTTTTATTTTTAAAAGTTAAGAAAAGCCAGCAAGGCAATTATAACCCAAATAAAAATCTATATATATGTGTACATATGCGTATATTGTATGAGGTGGAGCAAAATTAATCACCCAATCGGAAGATTTATAATTTTTGTAAATGGCGTCGAACGTCAATTATATTTGACACTTCTGAACCAGACAGCTACAGTGTACAAACAGACAAGCAATAGAGCGCAGAAAGGTTAAAAGATTTCCATGTTTCAAAATCATTTTTTGTTATTTAGTAAGAAAGTTATTCAAAAACAAAATGATGATTACAGATGATTAATTTTGCGCCACCTTGTAGATACTAAATATATTTTGCCGAGATTTTAAAGTTACTAAAGATGTATCGGACTTCATTGTTATTTTCTGAAGTTGTTAGTTGGTTTTGTAAAAGTTAGAAAACTCTATTTTAAATTTTTTTACCAGTTCCAGAAATAGAGCGCGTCAAGGTCAAAATAAAGTTTTCCATCACCCAAAGTAATTTTATTTTTATTTAGCAAACAAGTTATTCGAAAACATAATGGGATGATTCATTTTGCGCCAACTTGTACTATAAAGAATTTTTTTAAACACAATGTCAGGATATACAAAAGGATAAAAATTAGACTGGCACATACGTAACTGGAAGTTGGTTTGGCAAAGCTTCTTTTCGAGTCTATGGTGTGCGCTGTTGTTGTTGTAGCAGTTTACTAAACCCTGCCAGTGCGATGTAGTCACCGATCGTCTTTGTCTAACTCATCTAACGGTAGGCCCAGAAAACGTTTCGACGGGTTGGGTCCAAAGCGAGACGGTTGTTAGGAGAGTAGGTGTGATCCGGCATGTGAAGAGGAGGTTAGTTTCGTGCGGTGTGCCTTCACATACATTGGGTAAGTCCAGGTCGATTCTGGAAAAGTAGGAGTTTAACTTACTAAAGGTATAATATCTAGAACGTAATTGAACCAAAGTTACGGGGGTTTCGCGAGGAAGCTGAAGCTATTTATCTGCAATAGGTGTGGGTTCGATCCAGAAGTCGTGAGTTTAGAAAGGGGGTAAGGGTTTCCCGATGAATGTCGTTTAATGTCTGTCTATATATTATCCGATCCAGTAGTTGTAGTTGCTGGATTCGGTCAGTGTAGTTGAAGAGATGCCTCCCGATATGAATAGAAGGTGGCTCAGGCTCTAGAAATGTATCTAGAGGTGATACTTTCGGTAGCACCCTAGCTGAAATTGCTTACTGAGTATTTTGCTGTGCTCCTTAACCGGGAGCATGGTATTCTCATTGTGAAGGTGTGCGTCGTAATTTTACCTCACAAATGTGTGGCCCTGTAGTTTTGCGTGCTCCACGAAAGGCAAGTAACTTGCATAAAAACTTTTTTAACATTATTATTGTAAATATCATTTTTTGTAAACATATTTTTTTCTTGCAAACATTTTTTCGATGAGGCGGCGCTTGGAGTGTTTGAAAGAAAGATTCTGCGCAAGATTTTTGGACCCTTGCACGTTGGCAACGGCGAATATCGCAGGCGATGGAACGATGAGCTGTATGAGCTTTACGACGACATAGACATAGCGCATCGAATAAAGATCCAGCGGCTACGCTGGCTGGGTCATGTCGTCCAATTGGATACAAACGCTCAGGCTCTGAAAGTATTCGATCCGGTACCAGCTGGTGGAAGCAGAGGAAGAGGAAGGCCTCCTCTGCGTTGGAAATATCAGGTAGCGAAAGACTTGGTGTGTCCGACTGGCGCGCTTTGTTAAACTCGGCCACAATCCACCAATTAAGAAGAAGAAGAAGAATCCCAATCTAAATATATATATATATATATGTATAATTGGTGCGTACATTCCTTTCGGGTGTTTGGCCGAGCTCCTCCTCCTATCTGTGGTGTGTGTCCTGAGTTTGTTCCACAAATGGAGGGACCTACAATTTGAAGCCGACTCCGAACGGCAGATATTTCTTATGAGGAGTTTTTTTCATGGCAGAAATACACGCGGAGGTTTGCCATTGCCTGCCAAGGGGCGACCGCTATTAGAAAACTTTTTCTACGTTTGAATCTACGTTCCTCTGAATTCCGAATGGTACTCACGCACCAACCCATTCGGCTACGGCGGCCGCCCATTCAAATTGAAAAATTTTTTTAGTAAAAAATTGTGCAGAAATTTAAACTACAAGAAAGTAAATAGTTATTTTGGCAAAGTGCACCAGAATTTAGCTTAATTGCTCTGCTGAAACTGCTTTCCTCAAGGCTTGCTGAAAGAACTTTCTTTGCCATGTCTGACGGATAATATGCCAATATATTTACATACCATACATAAGCTAGATTATTGGAATGTTCAGAGGCATACGGAATTGCCCAGACAATCTTGTAAAATTATAGCAGATCAAAAAATAACTTTTTTGCCTATTGAATCGAAAAAACATGAATTACTATTTCATTATGATCATTTTTGGGGAAAATATAATACTCGTATGATTTCAATAACACATTTTTCTCGAAGAAGGTGCGTTTTATTTGTACTATATTTCTCAATATCTCTTAAATTAAAATTCATAAGCAATATTCGGTAACAGTTTTCTGTATTACCGAATTGAGAGTCATATTGCAACATCAGCCGAAATCGGGAATAGAGCTGAAATTGTGTGTTTTGCTTTGCATTCTTTAAATTTCATTCATCCAATTTGATCCTAAAAAAGTTGGTGCTTGCTCATTAATCTAAAATCACTAGATATTAGAAGGACTATTCTCTCCCTCACTTTCGTTTTCGTTTTGATAAGTGGGGCTATTGACTCTCCATTGCTACTGTAGAAAATTAATTTCAATATTCCTCTGCGAAGCTTACGGAAGCTTGATTTTTTCTGGTTAGGGATGGTAAGAACTAATTATGCTTCCAATGCTCCGATTTCTAGAACTTTAGGAGAATTTACATAATACGCGGTCAAATTACATTGGCTTAGATTTTTCATTATCAATGATTCACTTCAAATTGGTACTAAATGGATTGTTGAACTAAACTCTTAGTATTATCTAATAATCTTTCTCTGCAAATTATACCGCCCGCCCAGGAAAAGCTTCAAAATTAGGTTTTTTACGACCGTATTTGTATCTCGTATTCAAATATCGTTGAAAAGAAATGTATAAAGCAATTGTTAACCCAGCAAGCATTTAATTTGAATTTATTTATAATTAATATTATGAAAATGTTGTGTTATCGTAAAATTTATAAGTGACCCGCGAAAAATTTATTATTTTTATAAACATTTTATTTTATATGTATTGACGTGATAACATCTTATAATTCGATTTAACAGGCTGCACGCACGAAAAAATGTGTCATTACCTTGCTCATTAGTGTTACCTTGCTCATATGTCGTTACCTTGCTCATTGCCGTTACCTTGCTCATTTGTCGTTACCATGCTCATTGCATTGAATGAACTGCAAGCGAAAGCGCGGAACGAACGACAAAGCAAACAAAGCAAACGAACGGCAACGTTCGACATCTTGCTCTATCCTACTTAAGTGAGCGTATATATGTATGTATATGCGCATATGTACATATATAAATTCACGTATTTGTATTTGCATATGCCTTCTTAATGATTATTATTAATTTGATTTACTTGAAGAATTTAAAATAAAACCAAGTTTGTTAATAATACCTGTTGTTTTAATGTTATTATTATTAATTTTTTTATTATATATGAAGGAAAAAATGTATGGTAATATTTACCATATACCTTATAAGATATGTTGTATACTAATATATGTATATAAACATGCATATACATATACAATTTCGCGCAATTTTCAAAAAGAACAAATCTATATGTAAAGATGCATACAAGTCATATGGACATATCAAATATACGAATCTATGTATTCCGTACGCAAGCAAATGTAAGCTAATGTGCTTGAACTGCAAGCGAGAGCGCGGAACGAACGACAAAGAGCACAATCGGCCCCCGCGTTCGACAACGTTCGACATCTGGCTCTGTCCTACTTGAGGGGGCATATATATGTATGTATGTATATGCGCATATGTAGGTATATAAATTCACATACTTGTATTTGCATATGCCTTCTTCCTGTGTGCATGGTAATGAACCATTTCTTTGTTGAGAATAGGACGATGATAGAAAAAGTAGGAAATGAAAGGGAGTGTTTCGAGTGTAAAGTGTCTTGAAAAAGGCAAATCGATGATGGTGAATTTCATGAATTTGATTAAAGTTTCGTAATTTTTCACGTTTTTGTAAATGTAATATAACTTGACCTATTCCATTGCAATTCCATTTACTTCCTCCTCTATATCCATACAAAATATCTATCAGGCAAATAAAATTAAAATTTTGTTTTGAAAATTGCAACCATTACATTAGTATTTTCTTATGACGTTGTCACGTTAAACTATCGTCAGTAAACCGACTTTACAGACAACCTCTTTTTTTATTTTATTTTATAAAATTTTTTTTTTTTCTGTAACATGAATATATTTTAAACCAAAAAAGCGCGGCAGTCGAAAATTTATACTAAAAATCGTGCGATTTCTGTTCCATCTTTTTCAGTGCTTGTAAAAATATATATTTGAAATTAAAAAAAAAATCCTTTTTTATAAAATTTTTTTTTTCTTAACATGAATGTATGTACAAAAAAGCGCCGGAAGTGAACATTTGAAAAAAATTTGCGCTATGTTTTATTCGAAATTTTCACTTTTTTTGAAAATATTATTTGATCGCGATTTTTTTAGTCCAAATTTTCACTATTTTTGAAAATTATGATTCATCGCGGGATTTTTTACTTCAAATTTTCATTTTTTTGAAAATATTATTTTATCGCGAATTTTTAGTCCAAATGTTCACTATTTTTTAAAATAACGATTTATCGAAGGCCAAAGGTTGATTTATCTATTTTAAAAACTACAAAAGTTGTATTGAACCTCATTGTTGGTTGACTGGGTTCTTTCGGTTTCTCTTTATTCTTTTCTCACTATCGTTCTTTTGACAGTTCGTCCCGCACATTTGTTTTGCACGATATTTCAAAAATGCGTAATATTATTGAGTAAAAATAGCTTTAAATCCAAATCTTGAATTAATAAAGAGTGTTTATTAAGTGAATATTGTTTCTTTTCTGCATTTGTGTTTAAGAAGTTTGTAATAAGCGTCTGTCTGTAATAGGGCACTTTTTCAAGGTTATGCAAAAATTAAGCATTTTTAACGTTAAATATTGCTATTAATTCTTAATGGTAATTTATAAAAAGTACTATAAATCAAAAGGCTCATATAGTGACTACATTTGTGTGTCATAATTTTTAAATTCGATCCACACACTTAGACATTATAAGCAAATTTATCGTGGTAGCAATGGAAAGTAAACCCGTGCAAGCATCGGTGTATAGCTTTCGTGTGAGCACACGGTAACTATTTAGTGTTGCAGGTGGCAGCACAGTCAGCATTAAGTCAAATTACAATGGAAGGAATAATCAACACTAAAAGTCAGAACAGCAATAAAGTAGAAGAATCGACCTACCGTGAGGAATGGAAATTTGCGAAGATATTTGCGTCAATCGAGAACGTATTATGAACTGACCGTTGGTGAAATAATAAAAATCTGTTTTACAAGAAAATCATTAGATGTGATTAAACTGAAAATATATATATTAAACTCATTAAAAACGCGTTTAGATTCCGGAAAACACCATAAGGTTATTAAATATAGAGGAGTGGCGGGTTTCGTCTAATATTCTTGTGTATGCATGTGTATGTGAAAAGTGTAACATAACCCTACAAAGAGAGATGCATAAATTGCGGCTATATAATATGGAATTGAAATGCTGTTGATGAAATATGTACAGTTGCAATAAGGTGAAGTGCGTGTGTTTTTAAATTAACTTCGATTGTTTAGAAATAAAGTGATCCAATACAAAATTCCGGTACGAGGCAGAGGTGATCAAAGTGAGTTGGCTAAAAACTGACTATTGTTTTTGTTGTGCTACACACATTCCAATTGAAGATGAAGGAGATTAGTCATACAGGACTTGCTACGTTTTCAAGTACCATGCAGGATAAATGATATTCCTTTTTTATTATTAATGAACAAAATAATGTTATATGATAATTTTGTGGCTCAGATGCAATTGCAAGTAAAAGCGAAATTCAAGAGCTAAAACGAGACGAGTTGTTATTACACATATGAACGTACATTTGTATAATTTTACGCATGTATGCATATACATACATAGTAATACATATGTATGTATTTCTGGATCAGTGTTTTTCGATGAAATCGAAAGAAGTCATTGATTTTTTTTGTAATCCTGCCATGTTCAATTCATATTTATTTTATAAAAGAAGTCATAGTTCTACACAAGAATGATAGAATTCGAAAATAGTTATCTCTATATTGTAAATCCCTGCTTAGTACAGTGTGTAACTACATCCATATATGAATTTACATTTGAAACCCTGTGAATACTTATTACCGAGTTTATATTAAAAAAAAAAAAAAAAATTCTTCAGCCTTGGTATCTATAGCTTTTTAACCCCAAAAGAGAAGTATTTTACATATTTTAATGGCAATATTCGTCGTAGCGACGTGGTCCTTTTTATTTTAGATTTTCTGTGTGAAAATTGATACAATAATTTTAATAATATTAGTACTGTTCGCATACAAGATAGTTTGCACCAATTGTCAAGTTTTACCATTCTACAATAAAGTGTGCAAGCAAGGGGGAATTGAGAGCGAAAAGTTAAATTTTATTTTGAGATTTTAATGTATACCAGAGATCTGACATACATTAACGTTCTCTGTGGATACATTTCAAGAATAATTGATTACAATGTTGCGCCATCCATAAGAGTTTATCTGGCTCTGACGTAACAATTGGAAAGTGAGAAAGAGAATGACGTAGTACGATAAATTCGCTCGTTAATTACTATAAAAATTAAAAGCAAAACAAATACTAAATTATTACGTCAGCAAATCAGCTGATTCTGTCAAATCCACTGAGAGCGGGATAGCGTTTCACGGCTGTCCCCACCTTCTGCATTCTCTCCAGCGTGGATATATTTTTATTTGTAAGAATTAGCCAATAAGAAAAACAGCTGTTCACAAGCATATGTTCACATAATAAATAAAAAAAAAGCAGGAATATGAAAAATCTGTGGTGAAAAACTCTAAATGCAAACAAGTTAACATATGAAAAGTGTGCTAATAATTAGTGAATTTCAACTTTCTGAATCGTGTGCCATGAAAAAAGTAACCAGTTTTTAGAATTGTTGCGTTATTGTACTTTTTGTGATATTTGCCTTTCTCGTTACCATAGATAGAGATATACCGTATATATTTTTTAATCCAACTTTTTTTTAAATTTGTCGATCTACTGCACAATGTTTGAAAACTAGCGCCTTTTCAAAATACACAACTCGTTTCTTTTGGCCTGACAACTTTTCTATTCAAAGTACTGAGCTTTGTAGCAACATTTAAAAATAAGATCAACGAAAGCACTTAAGGCAGCACGTTCATGTCTAGCAGAGAGAGGAATATTTTTAAGGGGTCCCGGTGGTCTAGAGCTAGAAAATTTAGGGTATTTACAGGAATTTTTTATTATTAATACAGTATGACAGAAGTTATGTGCCGCTACTAAAAAAAAAAAGAAAAAATTGGCTAAATGGCGCGGTTTGAATTTGATACTCTAAAAATCGGCTTGTTTTTCAGTTTTAATAAAAAAATACGAAATAATTGAAATAATAATAAGATTCTAGTACGGGCGATAGCCATTGATGTTGTGAACAACATATTAACATTTCAGACGATTCGGTTGAATAATTTTTTTTTTGACAACACCAGGCCGAAAAAAGTAGTCTTGAGATAATTGAGTTTAAAGTTTTGAGAGTGGCCGCTTGACGAGTTTGACTCTACCTGCTAAAACGGCTGTAGATATTATATATACATAGATATAGTTTATTCCTAAAAGCCTTTGCTTTCGAAATATAAAAAAAATCGATTTTTTGAAAATTAGAGACCACCGGAACCCCTTAATGAATTGTTATTTAGTACCTTTAGTCGATATACTTTTAAGCTTTGTGCTTTCTATTCAAAGAAATAACCTCTTTAAGGGGACAGATGCCTGTAAACGGCAATATTTTCCCTGATTTTCATTAAAGTTATTTAAAATGAAGGAGTCAATATATCTTTTTTTCAAAATTGGCATACAGTTTATTTATACATTAAAATAATATAAAAAATTTTAGTTTTATTTTAATCATTTAAAATGGCGGATGTACACTCAATTCTTCGAGGAAGGTCGGCGGGGCTGCTCAATCGGCGGGCATTGTAGCATCGGCCTCAGTGATCTGAATACAAAAAACCAAACAGTAAAATACTTAAAAAAATTTTGGGGCGAAATTTCCTACTATTTTTGCTTCGAAAAAAAAAAATTTTTCGACAAATTTCCGAAAACCTGTATTCACATAGAAAGTAATATCATAAAAAATATGTGTGCAAAATTTCAGGGAGATCGGTCAATAACTTTTCGAGTTATCGTGTACGCCAATTCGAAAATATACAATAGTTTTGAGAAAAACGCGTCTAAAGTTTGAATACATGAAAATTCTACCTCTCCCAGCGCTCGAACGCGAAGAATAGAGTCGTCACGGTTGACGATCTATAATAGAAGAAATACTTAAATTTACTTTCTAAACAATTTTTGACATATTCTTAAAGCATTATATTAATATTTTTTTCGAAATTTTACAGGTATCTGTCCCCTTAAAAATCATATACCTAATACAAAAACTGAACTCCGTATTTATAAGTTTTACGTACGTATGTACACTTGTGCTCACAAAAATAGCAACCCAGCAAAGTTTTACTCTATAATTATTTTTTTCCTATTAAAATATAGTTCATACTACAAGAAAAACATTTTAACTGAAAGTTTCAAACTTTGTACATACTTCAAAATTAAAGAAAAAAAAATGAAGAAATTTTCATAAAAATTGCAAACCATTTAATTAGAATTTTTAGAAAAATTTCCAGTATGCAGTTGTATAGAATTTTGGTATGAAAAGTTTAGGTTCGAAGTTATTGGCGATTCTCCGTACAAAAAAGGTTATATGATTTTTTTATGCTTTTAGGCTATGAACTGTATTTTTTTCAAATAAAAACAAAATTAAGATAAAAATAAATACTCAAAACTTGCTGAGTTGCTATTATTGTGAACACAGCTGTATATTATTTTGTTGAATAAGTCAAAAATAAATCAAAATCTAGAACATTTTACTCGACTTCAATCTACGGCGTAATTAATAATACCTATTACTTTTTTTCATATCACAAATGCATACCCACATTTTTTTTCTCCTGTGCAAATTTCTTATCTACCAATTTTTATTTGCGATTCCATGGATTAAAAATATAATTTTTATTTTCAGGTAATAATGATGTATGATCAATAAACCAGCAAAAAAAACGGCGCAACCTTTGTAAACCACCACAAATGACGGAATAAGAAAACAAAAACGCGAATTTTTAGAATTTTCTATGACCTAAACCTGGGCATCGGTTGGACACCAATCGTGAATTTATCAATTTACAGGTTCAAGGGCACAACTTAAATCTTAAATCATGCGGGTGGTTGCAATGGTTAGCGGTGGCAAAGACAGCTGCTACAATATGATGCAGTGCGTCGCTGAGGGACACGAGATCGTTGCGCTCGCAAACCTTCACCCAAAAGATCGCGGTGAGTGCAACATTGAGGTTAATTGCGCAGAGATATTTTAACTCAAATTTGTACATTAGTGCCTACTATTAAAATGTTAGATTATACGACAAAATTGTTTTTAGTTATTTCAGTCGAGTAGGTAGAGTAATAAGAAAAAGGTCTAGTAAAGCGTTTTTCAGTAAGAGCGCTTCAACTTTTTTTTTTGAATAAAACACAAACGGTTTGACTTTTTTAACTAATTTTTTTTTTATTATCGAGTTTGAACATATACATTTAAGTATGAAATTCGATTTCTTTTGCATGACCACCGCGTGTACGTTTTACGAAGTCCAATCGTTGAACCCAATTTTCGACCACTCTTTTGCATAAATCGGCCGAAATTCCAGCAATTTCGCGTTCAATATTGGCTCTGAGCTCACAAATCGTCGCCGGCTTGTTACTGTAGACCAATGACTTCACGTAACCCCAAAGAAAATAGTCTAGAGGCGTCAAATCACACGAGCGCGGCGGCCATTCGACCGGTCCATTTCTGGAAATAATGCGCTCATCGAACTTACTCTTCAACAAATCAATTGTAGCGTGTGCTGTGTGGCTTGTGGCCCCGTCCTGTTGAAACCACATGTCGTCTAAGTCCATACCATTCAATTGCGGCCAAAAATAATCGTTTATCATGTCGCGGTATCGATTTCCATTCACAGTAACGTGGCGATCGTTCTCGTCAACGAAAATATATGGGCCAATTACGCCGCCGGCATGTAAACCGCACCAAACAGTGATTTTTTTGGGATGCAACGGCGCCTCATGAATCACGTGTGGATTGCTTTCTGCCCAGTAACGCATATTTTGCTTGTTGACAAAGCCATTGAGATAAAAGTGAGCTTCATCACTGAAGATGATTTTTTGGAAAAATCTGGATTAAAGTAGCAGCAACAGAACTATTATTTTCATAAAAAATTTGCACGATTTGCAATCGTTGCTCAAGTGTGAAGCGTTCCATGATGAAATGTGTACTAATGAAGTTTACAAATGACAAGCGAAAGATAAAAAATATTGCGTCGTTCGCCCTCCCTATCGGAAAAAAGTTGAAGCGCACCTATTGAAAAACGCTTTATTAGCAAAAATTAATTTTACACCAGCCGAGTGAAATGTAAAATACAGAGTATCTGCCAAAAAGCTGCTTAAGACAATTAATAAATTCAACTGCTGATATCTCTTTAAAAACAGAATTTATCTGTTTACATTTTACATCCCCCCGGTAAACAAGCCGAATTCATATCCGTTCAAGGTTGACTACAACAACTAGATTGAATTAACTCATCTATTTGATAATTTGGATACAAGGACGTTTGTTTATGTTAATTAAACAACTATCAGTTTATTTGTCTAGATAAATAAGATAAATGTGACAAGCACAAATATTATGGTATTAACATTGTTACTGATGCTGATATACAGAGAAGGTACGTCGTGAGGACTATTGAAATTTTAAGCAAAGAGAACAAAAGCAAACGTTTTTAATTTCTCGAAAAATACAAATTTTTTATCTTTGTTTTTTGTTATTTCTCTGCTTTGGGTTAATATTTCACATAGAATGTTTTTACAACGACGCAAAAAAAAAAAAAAAAATTTTTAACTTTTAATTATTGACAAAATCAGAAGCATACATTTTTTTTATATATTTTATTTTTATATTTTTAATTTTTGTTTTATTATTTTTTATAATTTTGATTTATATTTGTAATTTATATGATTTCGATAAGTTCTTGATTTTCGCAGGCTATGACAAAAAATGTTTTTACAACGACGTAAAAAATACTATAAATAAACTTTTTTTTATTATTATTTTGTTTTACAATTCTTTTTTATATTTTTTTTTTGTATAATTTTCTTTTTTATAATTATTTGGTTTTATATTTTTTTTATTATTTTTATAATTTTGTTTTATAATTCTTTTGGTTATTCTTATGCTTTTGGTTTATATAATATTTGTCATTGATATAATTTCGGTAAGTTTCTGATCTTCGCTGACTATGACATAAAATGTTTTTACAACGAGCCGAAAACTAAAATTTAAAAAATCGTCCTTATAATTATTTTTTTTTTTTTTATTTTTTTTTAAGTATTTGTTTTTATAATTGTTTTGCTTATACTTTTTTTTAGAGTTTTTTTTTATAATTTTATTTTTTATAATGCTTTTTTAATTCTTTTTGTATATTTTTTTAATATATTTGTTTATACGCTTTTCTATATTATAACTTTTTCTTTTAAATCTTGTTTTTTTTTTTTTTTTTGATACTTTTTCTTCTTAAAGTTTCTTTTATAATTTTTTTTTTGTTTTTTTATATTTTGTTTTTGTACTTTCATTTTTTTATAATTTTTTTTTGTTATTGTTTTTAAAATTTTTATTTTTATAATTTCTTTATTTTTATACTTTTTTTATTTAGTTTTTATAATTGTTTTATTTGTATACTTTTTTTAAATTAATGTTGTTATAATTATTCTGTTTTACTATTTTTTTCAATATATTTTTGTATATTATTTTATAATTATTTTGCTTTATATTTAAAAAAATTTTTTTTTCATAATTTTCTTTTATAATTCTTTTGGTTATTTCTATGCTTTGGTTTATATTTGTCATTGATATAATTTCGGTAAGTTCCTGATCTTCGCTGACTATGACATAAAATGTTTTTACAACGAGCCGAACAATAAAATTTAAAAAATTTTCTTATAATTATTTTGTTTTTAAATATTTGTTTTTATGTTAATAATTGTTTTTTATAGTTTTTTTTATAATTTAATTTTTTATAATAGTTTTTTATATTTTTTTTATAAGTTTTTAAATTTGTATTTTTTTATATTTTGTTTTTATCCTTTTTTTTATAATTTTTTTTTTATAATTTTGTTTATATTTGTTTTTATAATTTTTATTTTTTTAATTGCCTTATTGTTATACTTTTTTTAAAATTTATTTTTTAGAATTTTTTTTTGTTATATTTTTTGTACTACTTTATTTGGTTGTTCATACTCATCTTTCGCATTCATTTAAATTTTCAAATTGTACCGCGCATTCTAATTTAACCAGCTAATTTATACTCCTTTATTATATTCCTTTTTGGTTTTTAAGGGTAACCGTCAATTATATATATATGGGTTGGTGTCGAAATTCTGTATATACAAAATTCTAAAAACAAAATTCTGCTTTTTAAAAGTCTGCTTTTTAAAATTCTGCTTTTTTAAAATTCTGCTTTCTAAAATTCTGCTTTCAAAATTCTGCTTTTTTAAAATTCTGCTTTCTAAAATTCTGCTTTCAAAATTTTGTATTACAAAATTCTGTATTAAAATATAATGTTAACAATGTTAAAAAGGTAATGTAATTATTTAATTTATTATTATTATTATTTTTTATTATTATTCGAGATATTAAATAAAAAATAATAATAATAATAATAATAATTTTTTCTTCAGTTTCGATGGAATCCACAGTATTTTTGCGTAGAACTTCTTTTCGCGTGGGCGGCTTTCGGCCGCGCTTCAAAAAAATAACCCTCATCAGAAATGAATTAAGTCACACTACATATGTATTTAAAAAGAATTCCAAAAAATATTGTAATTGGGTAAACTAAAATATTGTTTTCGCTTAAACATATTTGTACATATGTATATTTATGGAATAAATGTTTATTTTGTTACTTCTTGTACGACGAAAATCACAAAATTTGAATAAAGCAGAATTTTTCGCATTAAACATGCAGAATTTTGAAAAAGCAGAATTTTAGAAAGCAGAATTTTAAAAAAGCAGAATTTTAAAAAGCAGAATTTTTTTGCAATTTACAGAATTTTGTAATACAGAATAATGACACGCTCCCTATATATATATGTATGTATATATGTATATATTGTATTATTGTATTGCTCCCATATTTTATTGAACCGTTTCTTTGCATCTATTGCAGATGAACTTGATAGCTTTATGTACCAGACCGTCGGGCACATGGGCATTGAGAGCTTGGCGAAGGCGATGGGCTTGCCACTTTACAGGCGAGAAACTAAGGGCAAAAGTACACAAACTGGGAAACATTACGTGCCTACTGACAATGATGAGGTTGAGGATTTGTACAGTCTTTTGGAATTGTGTAAGGTTAGTATTATAGTGTCAAAAGCGCTTCGAAGCAAAAATACAAACAAAATTCATGCAAAATAAATTCAGATTTCCTGTAATAGGATCTGAAATAGATTTCATAGTAAGAATTAATTTAATTGAAACTATATTTTTATTAATTTGTCTTGAATAAACCCATTAAAAGGTGTTCACTTTTTATTGAGGAAAACATATGTATGTATGCCACACCTACTATATGAAAGTAGAAAAACATACACATAGCGCATAAAATCTGCGTACACCTTACACAAATTTTTAAATTGATTAAAAACACAATATAAATTTATAGTTAAAAAAATATATTTTTAAATTTATTTATTCTTTCATTAAATTCTTAAGTTACAAAAGCAAAAGAAAATAACAAAATTCCTCTCTTCATTGTTTACATAACGGTAAGTAATTGCACCAACATGTAAATATAGCCACCAGAAAGTCTGCGTACAGTTTTAAAACATGTGGAAAAAGCTTTATAAATAATATACAAAAACTGAAATTAATATTTTGTAGGATATCCGCGATGTTTTAGGATTTCACTCAATCTATTTATTTGGCAAGAGTTTACTAACTTCTCTGTTTGCTGAATTGTAATCTTCGCCCATTCTGCCACCTTACTTGTTATAAAATGCTGTCGAATTCTTTTTCCTAATAGATTCTACAGATTCTTAATAGCATTCAATTCGAGCGACTGATAGGTGTCTTGAGCTGTTTTGGAGCGTTGTACGAGAGCCAAAGCTATCGATATCGGTTGTGTGTGTTTGGGTCGTTATCTTGTTGGAACCGAAACGTTGATGATAAGCCACGATTTTCGGCATTCTGTTTCGAATTCCTTTTTTAAATGTTCAAATATCCCCATTTATCCATTGTCGATTTAGTAAATTTTAACTGACCTACACCACTTGCCGCCATGCATCCCAACACCATAATTTCTCAATAAGATTTAGTTTCTCAAGAGCAATTCTTGATTTGTGCCAAACCATTTGACGTCCTGTTATTCCAAAAATACAAAATTTATTTTCGTCTGAAAAAATGACTGGTTTCCAAAACTCTGGAGGCTTATTTAGTTATATACATAACTATTAACGAATTCAATGCGCTTTCTTCTGTTCACAAGTGAAATAAACGGCTTTCTTCGAGCGACTCTACCACGAATCCAGCTTTATGTAAAACTTTTCTAGCAGTTTTCACAGAAATATTTTTTAGATGTTTGGTTACGTTTTTAACAATTGTTTAAGAAATAATTCGAGGGTTAACCTTTGCCATATTGAATATGCTGCGCTCTTCTCGGACCGATAGTGGTCTTGGACGCCCAGACCTAGGCTTAGATGTTAAAATTCCGGTTTGCTTGTTATTATTTACTACAAGTTGAACAGAGAAAAACGTTCTCGAAATAGCTTTGCCAATATTTATGAACCTATTTCCATCTTTCCACAATTTCGTAATTAGTTTTCTTTCTGATGCAGTAATTTCTATTCCTTTGGTTTCCGCTTTCCTCTTCTAATCCTTAGAGTACGGAGTATATTTTATAGCATAAAGGACGGAGTGGGGTCACTAAAGTCCCAAATGAAAAACTGACCCTATAATTATAAATACATTAATAATAAAATGCTACTAAGTTTTTAAACAGGATTTAAAATAAAGCTCGCCTACCTAAAGGGAAAACGAGAGAAAGAAATTATTTACGAAGTTATTAAAGAAAAACGAATCTTGGGGGATCTAAAGTCCCCCCACTCCGTATTCTAAGGGTTAAATAAAATGTGCAACTGAGTTCGCTAACCGATTCATTATAATAACAAATAATGAAAAGTGTGCAAAATCGAAAAAAATCATAATAAAGTAACGGTATTATTAAAAGAAATAAACTCCACGCAGACTTTCTGGTGGCTTTATTTACACGTTGCTGCAATTACTTACCGTTACGTAAAGAATGAAGTGAAGAATTTTGTTATTTTCTTTTGCTTTTGTAACTTAAGAATGCAATGAAAGAATAAATTAATAATACAATTTTTTTTTCAACTATAAATTTACATTGTGTTTTTAATCAATTTAAAAATATTTGTAAGGTATACGCAGACTTTATGGGCTATGTGTATGTGAAAAGAATTTAGAGAGAGTAGAGACATAAAACATCTTCGTTTTAATTGCTTTTTTTCTAAATCACTTTAAATAAATAAAATATCACTTGCTACCAGCCTAATTTTCATATGAACGTACGTGAAGTTTCATTTCAATCTGTCAATTCATTATTTGTTTACAAGACATTTATAGTGAGAATAAGCTTGTTTTGTTATAAAAATAAATAAATAGATAAATACGTGCATTACTTTCGAAATCCACTTCAAATATTTTTGTTTGTCAAATATTTTCATATGTATGGGGAAAATGTAGCAAACTGAATGGATGAAACCAATAAATGCATCTAATGATATGAAATTTGGCACAGATATCAATGGCAGTACGAGTACTACCACAGCCTAAAACATATTTTCCACTAGATATACTAATCAATATACATACATACATATGTATGTAGGTAACAATCCGATCAGAATGGCATACTTTCTTCCATCATTCCTGCTAATGCCTTCTTAAGCTTCTCTTGTATCATATAAACGTAGCTATGCACATACATATGCATGTATATACTCGTATATATACATACAGATATATTTATATGATATGTGGGCATGCGGCCAATAATTTCAAACTTTTTATTTGCTCTCGATTTGTGATCGTGTGACCGCATACTTACATATACATATACACATGTACATACAAGGTGAAGTCCAAAATAAACAAGACTGAGCTAAAATAGAAACGACAGTAGCTTTGTTCTGATAATTTCGAGTTTATTTATTCAACATAGTCCTCTCTCTCCTCGATACATTGTTTTGCGCGATCTTAAATCTTTTCGAAAGAGTGCTTCAGGCGATTAGCCGGAATGTTTTTTAGGATGTCGGTACAAGCCTTTTCGATGGCATCTACGGACGCAAAACGCTTTCCTTTCATGGCCAAATGCAATTTTTCGAATTGGTCGAAGTCACAAGGAGCCATATCAGGCTAATGCGGTTAGTGATTGATAGTTAAAATGCGGTTTATAATCAAAAAATCAGTCGCAAGAGTGGATCGATGAGATGGTGCATTATCATGCAATAAGCGCCAGCTTCCTCCTTAGCGGTATTCAGGGCGAATTCGACGAATGCGATACAATAAAAGCTGCAAAACGCCAAGATAGAAAATTGCATTGACGTCTTGGCCTGTTGACACGAACTCCTTGTGGACAATACCCTTGGAATCGTAAAAACAAATGAGCATTGCCTTGATTTTTGACTTCTCCAAACGCGATTTTTGGGTGGTGACTCGTCTGGGGCCTTCACTCGGCACTTGGACGCTTAGTTTTAGGTTCAAGTTGGAAGAACCCACGCTTCATCACCAGTTGCAATGTTGTAAAGGAAGTTATCGTCTTTTTTCTCGCCTCTTTAAAGAGGTCTTTCGGATGTTGAATTCTGAGAAATTTTTGTTCCTCAGTTAACTTGTGCGGAATGAAACCTGCACAGGCCTTTCGTAAGCCCAAATGATCAGTTAAAATGCGATAAATCGATGCTTTGGAGATATTCAACTCCGATTCCATCAATTTTAACGATGATTTCGGTTCGTTTTTGATAAATTTATGAACAATTTCGATGACGATTCGATGATAATCATTGTGATTTATGCCCGCACAACCATCTCTGAAACGTGTAAACCACTCATGAACTCTGGCACGAGATAGACAATCATCGCCAAAAACTTTTTTCATCAATTCAGATGCTTCAGTAAACATTTTACCGATTTTAAAACAAAATTTGATCTTAGCTCTTTGTTCGAAACTCATTTTTGTACCGATGACACAAACATACTGACACTTTAGACGAAATAACTTCGCTTCCACTGAACCGAATGCCACTAAGCTTTCACTGGAAGTCAGCTAGGGATGCAATTTCCAACGCACTAACTCATTAAAAAGATGACGCCATCAAAAACACTTTTATGACGCCAGTCTTGTTTATTTTGGACTTCACCTTTTATATACAATAAATAAGTATTATGTCACGTTGATCAAAACAATTTCATGCGACATTTGTTTACTTTTTCTATTGGATTGTGCTAAAAGAATAAGTGGAGATTTAAACGACGGGATATATGTATATAAAATGATATGTATGTATGTAAATATATACATTCTATGTTTTGTACGTTTATACATACATATAGTATTTATGCCCAACACCTACGCGTCGTGGTCATCTGGTTGTAAATATGTAAAATTATTACTACATTGGGGGTGGCTGAATATTTTGTTGTATTGAATTCATCAGAGGATCCGCTGCCCTGATACTGGTATATTGGGCAATTGGCAAGGTATGTATTAGTTTGGCTGTAGTGATCGATATCTCGAAAATTATCAATCAAACAATTTAAAGTTTGCTCGTTGCTCGTTGCTCAAGGTAACATTTCACACTTAAAAATTACTTCGTTTCTATCAGTTTTTCGTTTGTTGCATTCAGTTGTGAGTTACAGGATGTTAACAATGGAAGCCAACAAAGAGAAAATTCGGTACATTTCACAGTTTGTCTTTGATAAAGGCGAAAATGCAAACAAGGCCGCTGAAATTCTGAATGGTGTTCATGGTACCGATACTTAGAGAGTTAATCACAGGGTCCGGCACTCGAAGTGTAACCAACTTCAGACCGCTCGCGCAGCTCATGCACGGGCATCAGCTGTCTGTTAGTTGATTAAATTACAGTCCAGAGCATTGTTTACGAGCGTGCGGAACATTTTGCCGAGAGTAAACGCGAAAAAATAAAATAAAAGTAATGGATTTCAAACGTAAAACTGTTAATGCATTATATTTGGCTGGAAAATTACAACCAGCGTTTGTTCGTGAGCTCGAGCACCTTAAAGTAAATCAAGTTTTTGTTTATCGCACCATTACTCGTTACAATGATACTGGTAGCATCGCGAAAGGTCATGGAGGTGGGCATACAAAGACTGCAACGTCACGTGAAATGGTTCAAAAAGTGAAGAAGTGACTTGAGCGAAATCCCCGACGAAGTGCCAATCAAATAGCGAAAGAACTGAAAATATCGAACCTTAGCATCCGCCGTATACTGAAAAATGATCTCAAAGTCAAGCCATACAAGATCCAAGAGGCGTATGATCTCACACCAAAGCAGCAACGAGTCAGACTTGAGAGAGCGAAGGAGTTGCTTCGCTTGGCCGAAAGCGGTCAATTTCGGAACATTGAGTTTTCTAACGAGAAAATTTTTAAAATTGAGCAATTCGTAAATTCCCAAAACGATAGGGTTTATTTGACCGACCGGTCATACGAGAATTTGAGTCATCGATTGGCCACCAGGAGGGAGCACCCGCCACAGGTAATGGTTTGGGCCGCTGTAGCCACAGATGGACGCTCTCCAATCGTTTTCATCGAGCCTGGCGTCAAGGTAAATACGAAATATTATCGGGAAAGTATTCTGGAGGTTGCTTTGAAGCCGTGGGCAGACAAACATTTCGGTGGCAGACCATGGACGTTTCAACAGGACTCGGCATCGTCTCACAAAACTCGGGTGAACCAAGAATGGCTGAAAAACAACGTTCCAAACTTCATAACGTTCACAAAATGGGACAATTTTGGAGAGTAAGATCACCAGTCTCGAGGCGCTGAAAAGAGCCATTGTCCGCAAGTGGACCAAAATACATGCAAGTCACATTCGGGCAGCTTGCGATTCGCTTCTGGACTGTCACAAGGCCATAGTCAAGGCAAAGGGTGGTCAAATCGAGCAAAAGTAAATTTATTTTTAATTGTGTATTATTTTCGCACATTTTTTACTTTGAATTGAATAAAAGTAATTTTCCAAACTAAATTTATGTCCTTTTTAATTGGTAACACGCGAGTGCCGGACCCTGTATGTGCAATTTTTGTTTCGTCGATTCCGTTCCGGCATTTTTGATGTTAAAGAAAATGTTGATTAAATCGCAGAAACAATCGAAGTTGACCAGTATGTAAGTAGTCGTAGCATGGCACAGGAACTCAAAATCGACCATGAAACAGTTTTAAACTATTTGCGTAAAAATTGGATAAATTTTTTCAATCTATATGCACCTTGCTGATAGTTGAATTGCGCTTAAAGCTTTCGATAGTGACATTCAGCAGGGCTTTTTAATTTGTTAGTGCGAGAGACCTATCATAAGTCTAGCTGCGTGCACCTCCGGTGCTGACTGTCAAAACACCAACTCTATCCGATCTAATTGAAAAGGGTCGAAGTTGCCTTTCTATTAAGAAAAGGAGAGATTTTAGGTAATGTCAGAACAGATCCTCAGATGAATCTATTTATAACTAAAAATGTACCTAATGGAATAAGGACTTCTGCGGGAACATCGAAGTGAAGAATAATTAGCACAGCTGAAAAATGCCGCACCCTGACCCGATAACAAACATTTAAATAATTCAGCCGCCTGCATAAGATTAATTAACTGAAAAAATAATCATTGGCTACTTATTTGTACATTAAATATTTGTAAATATTCCATATTGAATTCACATATCTGCCAGCAATGCTTGTTCGTGTACATATGTATGTATAAGTATGTACGCATGTATTCTGTTTTATAATGTATTTGATGATAACAAAATGTGCAATTATTAGTCAACCAAATACTTAAAGGTATTTACATAAGTGAATACTGATAAGGCTAAGTTAAATAAATTTATTAATGGTGTTTATTTGATTTTATATGGAAAAAATTCTAAAGTATAATTTAAAACGAACACAATGAGCTAAATATACACTTAGTAAGAAGATAATACAAAATGCATTATGATATATGGGCTCCTCGTACACACGACAAAGCTCTGCTAATCTGTATCAAATAAAACCTACTCAACCATATTATAAAAGCATCTTATTTTTGTTTCTTGGAAATACACAAACAGCTCGTTCAGAACATAGAACTCGTGTCACACACCGCTCATTTCATTGCTTTCGTTTCATGCTCATCCTCCTCAAGGCAGTCGGGGCAAATGGGGCTGCCACGTATGCCAACTATGTGTATGTGTTGGAACCATGAAAAATTATCAGTCATCAAGTCAGCAATTTTACAGGTTGTCTCTGCGTGCCATCTATTCAATGAGATCACGTACACACCTAGCGAGACCTTCTGAGGTTATGAACCATGAGTTGACGTTGCTGTTGCTCTCCGATGCCTCTCTCTCTCTTCATTAGCATGAGTTGGTTCACTACTTCAAATATCCAAGAATGATAGAATAAGAGAGTTCGCGGACCCGACGTCAGACTTGTCAAAATCGCCAAAAATAAAGTAACTGCCACCTTCTGTTTCCAATTTGTCTCAAAAAATATCGAACTATTTAAAATTTGTTGTGTATTTTCCTAAAAACTGCTGAGAGAGATGAGTTCGCGATAGGTCAGGTCACAACATCTTTGAACGTAGAAATTAGATTCATCAGTGAAATATTGCCATTAGAGCCATTAATAGCAACAAGATCGATATCTATTAGGGGGCACGAGATATCGATATTACACGCTGGCAAAAAATAAGATTATTAAAAATCAACGGAATTTTAAATAGTGCATGAAATAGCTAAAGAAAGCGCGAGCCTTGCAGGGGATCAAATAAGTCAGGTACTTAAACCCCTGCTCACAAATCCAAAAAGAACCAGAGGACCACATCTCAAGAAAGGCAAAGGCAGATGGCTTTGATTGGTATACTATTCTAAATCGGTTATGTCGTTCGATAGAAGGAACTGTAGAACTCCAGTCGTTGTACAAAGAGGGCACTGCCTAGTTGCAGCTCATGCTTACAAGCTAAATCTCACCAAAATGCAATCGTCACAGTGGAAGCATTCCACGTCACCAAGACGTATTCAAAAGCCGACGAGAGCAATAAATACCATGTTACGTTCACAGTGCTTGACAGCAACTGACGCTAGCGACAGGTGGGAAAAAATTCACACATATGCAGGAAGATTACAGATCTGCTTGTGCAAGCGCGCGTAATTCAAATTTGTTAGGTGTTAGAAATAAAAAACAAAGTCGGATACTTTTCTTACAGACCTTGTATAGGGCCTTAATGATGCTTGCAGGAAATGTAATGAGCCGGGTTCAAAAGACTGGAGCATATTCTATACTACTGGCCGGCTCTCTCGAAAACTAGACTATGCTACTTGGGTGCTCTCAGTTTTGAAAGACAAGAATTTATCCCTGAACTGAAGCTTAAGCGTCTCTAAAATTCGCGAACAGTTCGCGGATATTGAGTGATGCATATTTTCGCTAAAAACCCCAAAAAAAAGGACTGATCTGGTATCGCTATGGAGCAAAATGGTCCCTGCGTTGCTATGGCCAGCCAGTATAAACTAACCTAACGAAATTTTTTAGGCGTTTAAAATTTGCCCTTATTCTATTTAAATTTTATTAGCCATTTTAATGCACACCCAGAAATTTTCCACAAATTCCCATTAAAAAGTTTAAAATTTGTAAATTTTTACTAAAATTTGTATAAAGTTGAAAGGTTGATTTATATAGGTTTGCACAATACCATATTTTCACCAACAATTTTATTTCGAAAAACATTGTAAATATTAAAAAAAATCAAAAATCGCCTGGGTATGTATAGTACCTACGTTGTGCTATAATTATAAAAGGCCTTTTAAAAAGAGTGAATAATTCCTAGACGGTACATTTGTCAAATAGACAGATGTACAATTTTACACGATAGTACAACGCGTTAAAATTATTGAAGTTAATTAGGAAAATGGTCGATCTTTAAGAACACCATATCGCAAAATGCGTGATTTGTTTGGTGGAAATAATCATCCGAATGGGTCGACATTTCGAAGGTTGAAGAAAAAAATTTTAAGAATATGGTTCCGCCGAGTATAGAAAAAAGTCTGGTAGACCAAAAACTGGATGCTCTGTCGAGAATATTGCTGCTGTGTGTGAGCGCAAGTGTTTCTGAGCAACCGACACCCAATCCAATCGATATCTCAACGTTCTCAACAATTAGGCATTCATGAATTGATTGCTTAGCGGAATTTATCTGTAGTCGTGCTCATGATGGACATTTAAATGATGCCATTTTTCACATAAAATTGCTAAGAGTGTTTTTTGAATAAAAACAATAAAACCTCAAAGAATATACATTTTTACAACAAATTTTAAAACAACATCTGGGCGCGTCTTTTGAAATAATAACTTTAAATTTATATCATTTTAGAATGAATTACAAGTTGATGCAGTTGCTGTGGGTGCCATTCTCTCCGACTATCAGAGAGTACGTGTCGAAAATGTTTGTAGTCGCCTAAATTTGGTATCGCTGGCGTATCTATGGAGGAGAGACCAGACTGAGTTGCTGCAGGAAATGATTGATTGCCAAGTACATGCCATTATAATAAAGGTAAAACATTATGCAATACATGAAGTTTTAGCCAAAATGACAATTTAATAAAAGTCTTACATAGTAAAAAATCTTTCTAACATAGACAAATATCAGCCGACCCAAATTGAGGGCATTTTAGAGGTTCTAATATCGGCTATAAATGTTTAAAGTTTTTCTTGCTTGGCCTAGTGGCCTAGTGTGCCTGATATATGAGTAACTTTATGGAATACCTTTTAAGTAGGTGCTTGAAATTTGGGAATGCCTGAAGAAACTTTCAAGAAATCATACATATAAAATTATAAAAGCATTAAATCGCACAAAAATCATCCTACAACGTACTAAAAGGCGAATGAACAGCAAGAAAGCAACGAGCCTCGCATCATAGAGTCAAGATTTTGTAACATAACAGAAGTTCTTTTAAAGTCGTATTCGGACAAACGAGTTTGGTTGCTTTCTTGCCTGACGCCATATAACATCAATGATTCGATTGCTGAAAATGGTGAAAGTAAATGACCCTATTTGTACTTTGTATTTATAGTTCCTATTGCGCGTAAGTACTCGTGGCTTAAACCTTCTCTGGTGGACTTATCGGCAACTACGTTCCATGAATTCTGAAAAACGCGCAAACATATTTTTGATCCATTGGTAAATACTTGATCCCAGACAGGTATATCTAACACCTAACGCAGAACTGGATAGAAAAAGAACCTCAAAAAATGTTTAGAATAGGTACTATTGGCTGTACAGTGAGCAGTATTTTGTTTAATGGTGGTAAATAGACATTGTTCAGATAGACAACAAGTAATTTGTTAACGAGAAACGGACGAGACTAAGCTATGGGCACGAAGTCGCGTTTGTGTTCTCCGTCTGCTCAATGACGAATAAAAATAAATGTTTCAAAGGCAACAAAACCAATTGCAAGCAACGGAATTGCCTTCTCTTTGTAAACTTAGTTCCCGTAGTCGTACAGAAGAGACTGATTTAGTGTACACTAGACAGATGTATGTTGGAGAAGAAGACTTTGGAAGAAATATTATTTAAATATTTTATGAGAAGTACCCTTGCTGCGTGCAGATCTTAAGATACATCAAAATAAAATCTTTTAAAGCTTGTATCAAATTCCAGAAGGATGCCGTATCCGAATGGATTTGTGCATGACCTCCGTTCGTTGGGGCCCCGTTCGAAACCCATTATGGGCATGAAACACCAAACGATAGAAACGGTTTTTTATGGTAGCGTTCGCTTATCGGCAAGCAATGGCAAAGCCTCCGATTGTATTTCTGCCTTCAAAAGCTCATCTTAAAAATCCATCTGCCGCTCGAAGGCAAGATCTCTACATTTGTGGAACAACAAACATCCAATAAAAGATGTACGCGCCATTTATACAAGATGGACCATCGATTGTTTGAAGCCTCAAATAGTTTTAAGTAAGGAACGAGTGATTTTTTTTTTCAATGTGAGTTTTTTTTATTTGAAAGTACAATTCTTACGGTATTTCATTTAAATAACTTCCACGGCTGACTTTGGAGTTGCAGATACGATGCAACCAATTTTCCGCACTTTTTGGACTGTATGGAGTTGCATTTGATGATCGATGGACGTTCTTAAAGGCGTCAATCGTTGCTGGATGATTCGCGTAACATTTATCTTTAATGGCTCCCCACAAATACACATCTAACGGAATCAAATCACAGCTCCGCTAATAACGTGATTTTCTTGCACTCTCGGATGGTGTTTCACTATTTTGGAAGTCAATTTTTAATATTTCCAAACATTGTTCGAGAGAAAATCGAATCATATCTGGGGTATTGATGTCGATTAAAAATAGTTGCTCCATTGTTTTTGGCGATAGAACAAATTTAGGGACTAGCATCAAGAAATTTTTTTGTTTAGACCCTCCTAATATATATAAAATACGCTCCTTATTGGTAGCAAGACAATTTGCATACATCGTTGATTTTCTTAAAATATTTCAGGTAGCTGCATTAGGTTTAGTTCCTGACCGCCATTTAGGCAAATCATTGCGTGAAATACAACCTCACCTACTCAAAATGCGTGATAAGTACGGTTTGAATGTGTGTGGAGAAGGTGGTGAATATGAAACATTTACTTTAGACTGTCCGCTGTTCAAGCAGCGAATTGTGGCGTAAGTGAAATAAACATTTACTTCTATTTATTCTACCGCTTACTAAAATCCTTACTAATCCTCTTGCAGTGAGGATGTTCAAACGATAATTAGCTCTGCGGACCCCATATGTCCGGTGGGATATATTAACTTCACCAAATTATCTATGCAATCGAAAGAGCCGACCCAGTGCTGTGATGTTTTTGTGAAAAAATCTTTGGACTACATAAGTGACCTAAACGAATCTACATACAGTGACCTCAGCGATCCGGATCTCAGTGAGACTGAGTTAGAATTGATAGAAAAAGAGACACGATTGCGCGAATCCCTTAGCCAAAACGAATTGATGATATCGCGCAGCAATTCATTTGGACGCCATTTGACCACTTCCTCTTCGCCCATACCGATTGTGACGAAGAGCGCCAGTGTAGATGAGCCTCCTACACCGTCGTCATTACTTTCATCTTCAGCGGCGCTGTGCGCTGCATCAATACAAGCGGCTACCAACAGTTTTGGTGTGCAATGTCCTTTGGGTAGCAGTACGGCTGCAGTGTGTGGCTCGCTGTCGCTGGGGATTTCGTCTACCGGTGCCACGGCTGGCATCTCGGCTGCACAGGCAACACAACCACCGAGTCCAATGAAAATTGAACGCGAGTTCCGTCCACTTAAAAATCGGCCAATGGCCGCGTTTAATCAAAAGGGTTGGATGTGGGTCGCGGGCATACAAGGTGAAATAGTTTTTCGCTCTCTGCACTCTTAGTTCTCTTAATAATGTACCTCCTCTCGACTATATCTTTCGCTTTAGGTTGCGCTCCAACTTTAGAGGAGGGAATGCAACTGGCAATGAAATCTTTGGTTGACTTAGCTGTCCAGCACAATTATGAACTAACTGATTACTGTTACATTACTCTTTACATACGTTCAATGGCAGACTACAGTCTACTGAATCGTATTTATGGCCAAACCATTAATTTCCAAAATCCTCCAACACGCGTCTGTGTAGAATGTCCTCTGCCAGAGGATTGCCATGTGATATTGGAAGCGATAGCATTTCGAACACCTGTGCGGCGCCGTCCAACAATTTCTGGAAACGAAATAGATGGTATTTACGCATAGTAGTGCAGTTGGTATGCCAATTGTAATTTCATTATGGTTTTCCTGTAGGCAATAATGATGAACACAATACTAACAGTGATTCGGTGTTTAAGCAGCGGCAGACAATGCATGTGCAGGGTATTTCGCATTGGGCGCCAGCAAATATTGGAACCTATAGTCAATCAACAAGGGTATTTATCAAAATCTATATACTTAAGTACTACTAAAATTCATTAAAAATTTTTCCATATTTATCAGGTTGGTGAGATTACATATATTTCTGGTCAAATTGCACTCGTTCCTGGAAGCATGACAATTATCGAAGGTGGAATTCGTCCACAATGCAAGCTGACTTTGCGACACCTTAGTCGAATAGCGAAGGCGATGAATGCTCAAGGCCAATTAAGAGATGTGGTTCATGGTATTTGCTTCCTGACTCACCCATCATTCATAGCTGAAGCGCGTCGTCAATGGGAACGACGTACAACGAACGCAATAATGGATTATATTGTTGTACCAGCTTTGCCTCGTGACGCATTAGTGGAATGGCAAGTCTGGGCACATACGCACAATGATTGCTTCGAATGTAAGTGCATATTTTAATCTTAGTTTGTGCGAATGTTCACTACATTCCATTCAATTTCAATTTCAATTTATTACCATGTAAGACATGGGCTGAATGAAAAGACCCGGACCTAACACATAGATGGCACTAGTTTTATTGCATTCACGTTTTTTCAGTTAGTACTAATATTAAAAAGACAACTAGCTGTTAAATTTTCAGGATATTCTATTCATTAGTTCGTGAGTTATTGTGCTAAGAGTGAGGCTACTTTTGTTGTTTTCAAATCAATGGATCAAAAAGAATTTCCTGTTTTAATTTTACACTGCTTCTTAATGGGGGAAAATACTGTTCAAAAGAAGCAATGACTTGAAAAGGGTTATAGGGACCCCGCTCCATCAGAAACAACAATAGTTTGCTGACTTCAAACGTGGTCCAACGCAGTGGACGTCCGAATAAGGCGGTAATACTAGAAAACATCAAAAAAATCCACAAAATCGTTTTGAATGATCGAAAAGTGAAATTGCGTGAGTTAGCTGACATCTTAAAGATATTAAAAGAACATCTTGGCTTTATATTGCATGAACATTCGACTGTGAGAAACCTCTGTTCAAAGTGGGTGCCGCGTTGACCAAAAACAAGAAGTCACAAGTCAATCAAAACAATGGCAAAACTTCATGAATTGAACTGCGAAATACTCCCACATCCACCGTATACGCCAGAGTTCGCTCCCAGCGATTACTGGGTGTTCGCAGACCTAAAAAAATGTTCGTCGGTAAGAAATTTCCTCCAAGGCTAAAACTGAGGCCTATTTTGGGGCGAAAGATAAATCGTTCTACAAAAATGGTATTGAAATGTTAGAACGGCGCTGGAGTAATTGCGTTGTTCTTGATGGAAATTACATTGATAAATAATTCGAATTTCGAACAAAAAAAACATGTTTTCTTTGTGAGGCCCGGGACTTTTCCGCCCATGTGTAACATAGTATGTAACGCCGGCTCTTTTATGCTTCTTAGCGGTGTCTATTAAGGGGTTAAATGGGTTTCGTCGGGTAAAAAACGCCTATTTTCAACATGCTTTTGTCTGTGTAAAAAATTTATTTAACTCAAACCTTCTTCTGTCTTATAGATACATATTTAAAGAATAATTTCTGAAATTTTCAAAAAACAAACTTAAAACTCCTCCATTGTAACGTCATTTTCGGTGACCCCTCGAAAAAAAGGTGCGTCCGCGTTGTCAGCATAACTCCTGACAGGATCATCAAAAATGAAATAACAAAAATAAGTGTTTTAGTTAAGACCAACTCGTGCTTGAACGAAGGAAAGAAAAAAGAGTAAAAATTGGAATTTTGGCAGACATTTTTCCAAAAAAATTAAAATCTCTGTCAAATTTGCTTGACATTTTTTTTTTGTAAATAGTTGTAATTGAAAAAAATCCTTCGTTCAAGCACGAGTAAGTTGAATCTCGAATACCTGTGTAAATTTTCATCAAGATCGGTTGAATAGTTTTCGAGAACATTTGACAACCGACTTTGAAAACACGGTTCCGAGAAAAACGCGTTTAAAGTTTTGAGTAACAATAAAAGTGGCTTGGAGCGCACACATTCCAAAGGCTGTATCTCCGAAACTATTATTCGGATCGACTTGAAAATTTAGGATAATATTCTTGAGATGTTGTAGAAATTAATAAGCAAAAAAAAATCGATTTTTTTAACCCACGAAACCCATGTAACCCCTTAATAAAGTTTTGGTAGTAGAAATTTTTACTAAAAGAGGAATAGTAAATCTTAAATTTTAAAGCTGGTTTCGCGATATACTTTTGATTTGTCTTTTATTTATTTATTTTTTTTTTTTTTTGTTTTTTTGTTCCGAATATTTTAATTTTTGTGCGTATATAATTTAAGTTAATATAACTTATTTTTAATTCAAATTTATTAGCATTTACTAATCAGTTTTGTTTTTTAACTAAAACCAGATGAGGAAACTGGCTGCTCTGTAAGCGACTATACAATTTCAATACGACGACGTTGGAACTATGAAAATAATTGCGCCGCAATTGTTTGTTATGTGTCTACAGGTAATAAAATACAACCGACATTTAATAGTTTAATAAAACTTTTCTGTTTTTGCAGGCTTAGCATCATCCACTACCCAACTGACACAATTGAGCGAGGATATACTAAGCAATCATTGCCACCTAGCACAAAACCTTAATGCTGAGAATCTTGACGAAATAATAACGTATACTGTCAACCGCTTGCTAAAGGGTTATCCTATCGCAAAACGAATAACAGACTCAGCACAAGTCGGCACTGCTAATACAAATGACTCGGACCAAATTTGTGAGACAGACGGTACTGTACATTCAAGCTCGACCACAAACAACAGCAACCAAATCAATGCGAACGCAGGTGGAAATAATTTAACTGCCCATTGCGTACCGGCAATTCACCTGAAAGTGTTCTACCAAGTAACCGCTGCACCGTCCGTGGAATTGCTGCTAAATGCACTCTATGACTTCCGGCTTAAGTGCCAGGAGACCGCCAACATTGTATACACCGTTTTGCCCGCCTGCAGTTTACATAATTTTAGTACTTTTCTATCCATTTGCGGTGTGCGTCATGAATAAAAACGAATTACACTACAAGACTTATTGTAATTTATATTTTATCTACATATGTACACTTAGTTAAACAAACTTTCTTATGCCATTTACCTCAATATTGTTTTTCTCTTTCAATAAGTGGAATAAACGACAGCACTATTTACACATACATGTATATTTTAGCTTAAATCAAAATGATATGTTTCAGAGTTGGTGAAACAATATGGCAATGCAAAATGTATAGAATGAAAAATTTCTATGCCCACTTTTTCAAAAAATACTTACAGACAAGGCGAATCCAAAGAAGGTGATAACAGTAGCACAAACGGGAAATTCGCATTTTTTGTTGCAGCAATTTGGTGGTTTAAATGCCAAAACTTCAATCAGAGTCCAAACAAACAAATAAAAAACGGAAAACTGTAACATTAAAGTCAACAAAAAGCAAGAAAAAAAAATTAGCTGCTCTAGCAACTTAGCCTTATGTGAACTCGCCTTGCCTGCAATGATGATTTTTTGGCAATCAATTATAACAAAATTGTTCGACAATAAGTTTCAAGTTTTTTTTCTATTTTTATGCAGAGTCGAAATTGGCATTCAATTATACCAAAATTGTTCTTATTACCGAATTTCATTTCAAGTTTTTTTTTCGATAACGCTTACAGAGTCCTAATTCCATACTAAATATGTAATTGGGCGTTTATTTCTTTAATCAAATTGATTAAAACCGCATTTTGCCATAGTTTCCAATTGATGTGGAAGTAGTGTAAAAGATATTGCAAAAATCGTTTTTATGATTTCTGCTAACCTAACTTTAATTTAGAATTTTGTGAAATTTTTTCAAATAACAAAAAAAAAAGCATCTCTTAAAAAATGATATTGATTTACTTCTTTTGCATCGACCAACATAAAAGAATATTATTTTTTATGATTTATGCTACGATTAAGCAATTATGTAATGAAATATTTCATGTCTTAAAATTAACTTGATAAATAATTAACAAAGTAAAAACGTAATGTTAATAAAAATATGTCTAACCCTTATAGTGCATTGATTTTTTCGTATATATGTGCGCACATACTTATAACACTGGAAAATACCAAATAAAAAAAAGCGAGATTTATTAACTCGCAGCTTAAAATATATGTATGTCTCACTACAATTACACTCTTTATTATGACTACTCAGTTTTTATTGTTAAAAAGGGCTTGCCTGCTCACCTTATTAGACCTTATGCCATATGCCACTCATGCAAACGTGGAACGGTGGAAAGTACACAAATTTAAATAAATTGAGAAAGTCAATAATTTAATGTTAAAAACTAAACCACACCAAAACCATTATATAAAAATTGTTATCCTTGTTTTTAGTTAATAGATAAGCAGTAAGTGAGTGGCAAAACTAAATAAAATATACAAAATTAACTGCTAAAAGCGTCAAAGTAAATATAAATCTTTATTCACAAAATACATACATACACATATGCAGTATCAGCTGCATTCACAGTATGTTAGTGTTTCACTTACCTCTACCTATGAATGTACATTAGGGTGTGTCACTCTCCTTACAAAAAGAAAAAAGAAGACGACACTGTTTTTCCATCGGAATTATAAAATTTATTATATTCGAAGACTCGCCAAAATATTGCAGGAAAATATTATAGTTACGTGAGTTGAGCCGATTTCAAAGTAAAGGGTGATCAATTAAGAGGTATCGGGACTTAAATTGAAATAAAATCTCATTAAATCTTCATTACTTTTGTTTTGAGCCATTCATGACATTTCATTTTTAAAAATAATCCCTTTCAAATGTTGGCCGCAACTGCTTACTGCGCCCATCCCTAAACAAATTTGAATGACTCACTGGGGGACTTCGGTCGGTATCTCGTGAATAACTTTAGCAATGTTAGCTTCCAATGCCTCAATCGAAACTGGTTTATCCATAAAGCATTTAGATTTCCATACTCCACAAATAAAAGTCCAAAGATGTGATGTCACACAATCTTGGTGGCCAATCCAATGGTCCGAGACGAGAGATAAATTGCTCACCGCAGCGACGATGAAGTAAATCCATTGTTTCACGGGCTGTATGGCAAGTAACGCCGTCCGCCATCTTGTTGGAAACAAATCTTGTGGAGATCAAGGGTTTCAATTTCCGGCATCTGACATTAAAAAGTCGTTGGTCGTTTATCATAGCGCGACAGAGTTCGCCATTCACTGTTACATTGGCGCCAGCCTCGAATTTGACGAAATATGGGTCGATGATTCCTCCAGCCCATAGGCCGCACCAAACGGTTGTTTTCAATGTATCCAATGCCTGTTCTTGAATGGCTTCGGGTTGGTCTTCAGCCCAAATACGACAATTTTACTTATTGACGTAGCCATCAAGCCAAAAATGGGCCTCATCGCTGAACAAAATTCGGGTCTCAAATACTTTTTACAGAGCGTCGATTTTCGTAATACAGTTGTACGATTTGTAAACGTTGTTCAGGCGTCTTTTCATGATGAAATGCCAATGAATACTGAAAAAATTGATATATTTAGTTTGACAGTAGTCACGCGTGATCTGTCAAAAAAACCTTATTGGAAGAAGTACCTTCTATCTGATCACACTTTACCCCCAAAAATCGAGTTGTGTTTTATATTTAATTTATTGTGTGTTTGGTCTAGTTACTCCTTCTATTTGTGGTGTGCGTCTTGATGTTTTCCACAAAAGAGAGTACCTAGTGTTTTACGCCGGTTTTTTATGAGGAGGAAGAAATACACTCGGAGGTTTGTCATAGCCTGCCAATGGACGATCGCTATTAGAAAAAACTGTTTCTTTCATTTGATTTCATGTCCGGAGAATCGAACCTGTGCATTTCCGAATGGTAATCACGCAGCAACCCATTCCATTTCGACGCCCGTCTTTTTAAATTAGTTTTTAAAAATATTTCAATAAAATTACCTCAGCTGATAGAGGAGAGTAGAATGCCAATAGTGCAGTGACCCATTATAATATTTGTGAGGACGGTGGTGGTTGATCTGTTGAATCCAATCAGATATTTTTTAAGATTAAGTTTTGGCTAGAGCACTTGGGAGACCCTGCATTTAGTAGTTAGAGACATCTATTGGTTTCCGGGATTACGCTCAGGTCAGTCGAAGTGTACAGCTCGTTTATAGGAATGCTTACGTCCTCTACCACTCGCGGAAGGACCTGCTCGGAGACTATCCTTATACACTCATCCGCTCTTTCATTTCCCTCCACTCCAGAGTGGCCGGGAACCAAACATAGTGTGGTGTTGTATTGTTGGATAAGCGAGAGCGACCCACTGCATTCTTTCACACATTTTTAATTGACGCGCGTTGCGGCCAGTGCCTTAATCGCTGCTCGACCATCAACAAAGCACAAAGCCATCTGCTTCCATCTAAGATACCTCCTTCCACCGCCGCAATTTTAGCTTTTCAAGGTCAACTTCGACGTTTTCGAGCCGTCTCTTTCTGGGCGTTCTCTTAGTCGCCCTCCAACAGGGCGTAGTTCAACTGCCTTTTGAGTTGTTCTCTCCTTGGGCATTTTAAACACGTGTCCTGGCTAACTTTTCCTTTGAGATTTTATAAATCTTATCACAGTTTCGTTTTTTGCTAATAGTTCCAGCTCACGATTATATCTAGTTCGATAGGCACCTTTTGCAGTTTTACAGGCCCATCTATTTTTCGCAATATTTTTCTTTCAAATACCATTAGCTGATTACTGTCAGTAGTTTTTAGCGTGCATAGTTCGCAACCATGGGTAAGCACGGGGTGGATCAAGGTTTTGTATATCCTTAACATTTGGTCGCGAGATAATAATTTAGACTTAAGCTGCTTCAAATTATGATAGAAAAGTAAGACTTATTAGCTGCTAAAACTCTATCATTTATTGTCAATGATGTATCCTTGGGTATATTCAGAAACGCATTATAATGCGCAACGTACTTTTGCAGTGTTGGCAATGCGTTCAGAAATGCAAGTATGGCAGTACTGCAAATGCATCGCGTTCCAAAACGCCATTTTTGTATCAAACGTCTCGCATTATTTGCAGGAAAAATTTTAATACTGCCGCTTATTACGCTAATATGATGTCTGATGAAAAGTGAGTATAAAACTATTTTTTTTAGCTTTTAATGCAAAGATATATTAAATATACGTTATTAAAACAATATTTTATTAAATTTTTCTTGAAAAATTAGAAAATTTTCTAATTGTTTCAAAAAAAGATTTTTTTTTTTTTTGAAAATTGGAAAAGTAATGAAATACAATCACAATAAATTAAAAAGCCTTAGCGACTAGGAAAAAAAGATTTATTTTTGGGAATTTTTCGTTTTAATGAACATCTTACTATATGTGATCTTCTTTTTAGCTTTACACGTCTTTTTTTTCTTAAATTTAGCAAAAAACTATCACTTTTTACTTCAAATATATCGTCAACAACTAAACTCAATAATACTTCCATTTTAGTGTAAACCGCGTTCATAAATGCAACAAATCTTTTTGCAAATCGTTAACAAATCTATCAATTGCATCACTTGTCACATTGGCAGTGTTGCTAGCGCTGCAATTACTGCGCATTTATACTGCGTTTCTGAATATACCCCTTATTGGCTGATATTTTGATACCCAAATGCATAGTCTCCAATCAGCAGGTCATCATTCCTTAAACCGGTGCTGGATCGGACCGTAAACTTCGTTTTCTCATACATACTTATTTACGTACTAAAAACCATTCGTCGCTTGTGACGAGCAAATCACCAACCAACCATTTGCGACTCTTTCCAACGAATGGATAACTGATATGTTTTCTAAAGCCGCGCACAGAGCCTTTAACATTACATACATATATTACATTAACGTTCCCTGCTGCAAGCAAAAACGAAAAACCAATGCAACTAACTACAATTCCCCATGCTTGCGTTTCAGTTGTATTTGTGTCTTTGCAATGAGTAACAAAACAAAACGTTTCATTTTGTTTGTTTGCAAACTCAATATGCACATTCATGTAAAGAATTATTTGATGCTATCTATGAGCAAACCATTGTGGAAGTTATGCCCCGAACATCGGCGAAGATATGTTCGTACTTTTCGTTTCCAACTGAAGCATTTAGGTAGAAAATTTTTGTTAGTTGCTAAAAAGGCAACAGAAAATTTTTATTTATTTATTTTTTTTATTTTTTTATTTAATGATTGGATCCTAACACTGCAAGGATAAATTTTATTACTATTAATGCCAGTCACAATCAACAAATAATTTGCAAACGTAGAAGGAGGTACTAATACTTGCTACAGCATGCCGTCAGAAATGTTAGTGAACTATTGTAAATCTAAGGAATACTAAATGTAAGGAGACCTTAAGGGCTAAGGGCAGTCAGAATTTTCAAAAACTTAGTTTATTTTTGCATTTTCTTCAAATGTGTGAAAATTTGAAGTCATTCCGACAAATACTTTTCGAGTTATTCAACAATTAACAAAGAGCGCTCGGGCACTCGGGAGCGTTCGGGAGCAAGTAGCTAGCAGCAGCTGCAAGCAACCGACTTCTCGGGTTTTATTGTTGTGAATATCCATTTTGATGTAGGCAACAGCAAATCGATATTTTGGAAGCTGCTATGACGGCTGAAGAACTATTAAATGGCCCAGGAATAGATGACACAGTGTAAATAACTAAATAATTCGTATAACTCTACATAAATCGATGCCAAAATTTTAAATGCGTTTTTCTCAAAACTATGTTTTTTGAACTGGTGATCACTGTAGTTTAAAAACCGCTTGGTAGATTTCAGTAAAATTTATACTGCTTTTGAAAAACATAAAAAATCGTACCTGATCGAAGGATTTTATACAAAAATTTCGATTTTTTTAACAATTAATTGTCGGTTTTTTTCTCGAATATCTGAAAAATATTTCCTATTGTTAATTTTGAAAAAAAAAAACTTCGATCAAGCACAATATTACCAATTAATAAAAATAATTTCTCTTGTCCGATTGATTTAAGATCAATATTCAAGGACTTGTGATGATCACCGCAAGGGACTTCTGGAGAAATGGGCTCCACACAAACAGCGATAACTTTTACATATATTAATTTTTTTTTTTTTTTGAAATTTCGCTTAAGTCAAGTCGAAACATAATGTATTAATGTTATGTTTTTATTTTTGTAAAATAAAGCAATTGACAGGCAAAAAAAAAGAAATTATTGAAAATCATAATTTTTTCGGGCCTCTGGCTACCCCTAACTTCTTAAAACCATATATGTAGCTCCGTAAGTTTTTCTGAGATTTACTTGAAATTTTTCACACTATTTAGATAAAAGTAAAAAAAACAAAAATTCGATGTTTTAAAAATAAATTCATAGAACTCGTTAAAAGCTTCCCTCGTTTCAATTTTTCCTAGCTAGACTGCTTCGTATAAAATTGTATATCGCCATTAGTTTTTCTCTGATCTTCTTGATATATCGACGCAACAATTCGGTAGTATTTTGTTTTCGAAAAATGTAAAAAATAAAATACCGATTTTTCGAAAATAAATCAATCGCGTTCGTAAACGTCTTGTCTTTTAAATGTTCATTGGGTTGTTGGTTATTTACATTGGTGCTGTCATTAACTTTATCCGAGACAAAAACCAGTTCGGTACAGTACAAATAAAAATTGTATAACGGAAATCTATACAATTTAGCGAGGAAGCGCAGGAATTTAAATAAAAACTTGCTGCAGTCTTTTTCCATCAACTAACGCTAAATTATACATAAACTATTTGATTACTGAGATTATAAAAAAATATATACTTACACACTTTAAAAATCAGCTGCTTAGAAAACTTTTTAAATAATATAAAACTAATAAGAGTCGCAACCAAGGCACATCAAACAAGTAGTAGGCTGATTTTTTTTTTAATTTTCCCCATTTATGAGTCCCCAACCATAAACTACCCCTCTCGTCAACGCTATTTAAACCCGTGCTTCCTCAGCAGTCATTCGCTAGTCATGTTTCATGTTTTATTAAAGAGACGAAGTGGCTCCACCACAAGGGGAGAGCTCTCAGTTCTGTCAATAAAACCAAATCAAAAACTCACAATTTTTTTTTAATTTTGAATAATAACTATTTAATTGCAGTCTTATGTTAAAATTTGTTTAACTAAACTAGGCGTACCATAATTATTTAAAATTCAATTATTTACTCTCTATGTCATTCTTATCGAGTATCTGCCGAATAACAAGTTGCACATTCTTTAGTCGATTCATTGTAAAGAACTGAAATCCATAAATATTTAAATCGCTTTCCAATATCACTCGCACCGTGCGCACCGCATTCTCAACCGCAAACGCTCTGAAGGCTTTCGGGTTATTCTCCAATTCCTTGTATTTGCTCAGCTGCTCTGCGGGGATCCCTGCCTTCACAATATTCATTATGAATTGTAAAAGGCGCATATTATCGGGCACAATTATGCCAATGATGATGGGCACGGTGATGCCGTTGGCGCGACATTTTTGCACAAAACGCACAATTGATTCAGGTGAAAAGCAAATTTGTGTGATAATAAAATCGGCACCGGCATCCACCTAAAATACAAAAACATTAATAGTGGCTATTAGTGAATATTTTTTCGATAAATAGAGCATTTAATGGGCTTGAGTGCAATTAGGTGGGATGCACCAGAGCGGAGTGATTGTTGAGCTGTAATGGAAATATTTAGCAAAGTATGGTTTTTGGCTAATAACACCCGTTTGCAAAAGAGATAACAAAAAAAAAAAAAAAAAAAAAAAAACGTGCTGCTCAACATATCTTACTAAGATTTCTCCAAGGTCTGCGGAAAATTTCCACTAGTAAATTTTCCACTTCTCAGGAAAGAAACTGTAGGTGACCCATATAGAAATATATTTACCATAGTATTTTTCTTTACCACAAAGTATTTTTCTTGAGCAAGTTATCTGACGCAGTGGGTAAGAAGCAGAAGTGATTCTCAAAAAAAAACTTTTCGAAAAATTCCGGGTATGCAGTTTTATAGGCCATTGAATTTTTATATAATGAAGTGCAAGTTTCAAGTGGCTTTAAGCCACTTTATTACGTTGATTTAAAAAACAAAATTGTTGACGGTGTTGGGTGCACTCTTCCATATAAAAAAATTTCGCGTATTCGTTATATGGAGCAAATGCAGAAGAACTGATGCGAGTTTTGAACCTAGCCCTGAACTAGCATTCTATTATGCCAGAATTCAATGGTACAATATTTTTGTAAAAATTCTGATTAAAAAGTTTGAAATTTTTATTAAAATTTGTTCATGTAAATATATATGTATTGGGTTGGCAACTAAGTAATTGCGGTTGTTTTTTGTTTAGAAAATCAAAAAAAAATTTTTGGTGGGACTAAATAACTTTATTCTGTAATGTATTGCCCATTTCGATCAATTATCTTTTGCCAAAGTTTATTTTTGAGAATCACTTTTGCTTCTTACCGACTACGCCAGATAACTCATGTAAGAAAATTCTCTCACGACGACCCAACTTTAATTTTTGAGGGGGTCCATTAAATGGATATTTCCGACACATTTAGTTAAAATGTTCTACGAATGTATTTGCCGAGAATTTTGTCTTAAATATGTTGAAAATTCAAGTTTTCGCCCGCCGTGCTGGGTCCGTGTTTTGATGTTTGAAACTGCTACCGGACTTGCAGTCAGTTACCTCAAAAATAAGCCATTGCATTACGCAAAGCATTGATTATGATACCGACCTACTAATTTTAACATATCTTTTAACAGCAAAACTCGCAGCCTTCGGCTGTTAATTATAAACCTTAAACAAAAGCAGAAACCTAGAAATTGTTAAAAAGTTAATTTTTGGTTTATCACTAAAAATAAATAAACTCGCTATTTATCTTATTTTCATAATTTATCCGTTTGAAAAAATTGCAAATTCTTTCTCAAATATGCCAATGATAAACTAAACTACTGTAAACTGCTGTAGCCCCTCAAATTCGCAGCTGTTAAAAATTTGTTATTAACATTACAGGGGATTTTTTGGGTTAGTGAGTTTATTGTTATTGATCATTAAATAATATCCGGTGTTGAAAATTCTAGTTATTGTTTTTAACTTTTTTTTTGCTTTGGTTGCAATCTGACAACAGCAAGCGGTTGTTCTGGTTTTTGCTTCTTGATCGAGCATACATGTAACACAAATATTGATTATAGCTATTGATTAGATAAAAAATAATATATTAAGCACTTAGGGGAATCACACATGTCACTGTATTCACATATGCAATATATAAATATATGTATTTTTGGTTTGATTAAAAATCTCATCAGAGATTTTATTCTGTATCGAGATTATATCAATTGGATGCCTAAAAAGAAGTAAATTTATTCTTCCATTGAGAGAAGAGTTCATGAGTGGTATTCACGATTAAAAACAGTAGTTTGCTAACCAAAATCAGCGATCAAGGCAGATTCCATGAAAACTGTATACGAATTCATCAAAAATCAGCCACCAACGGGTTGGCTACAAAATTTGCTGGTACGATATTCCGCACTTAAAAATGCAAAATGCTGTATTACAACATTCTGTGCTGTAGAATTCTGTACTGTAAAATTCTGTATTGCAAAATTCTGCGAACCGTAGGGGAAACTGCAGTACATTTGACTGCGGCCATTTTGAAATCGAAACAACACAAATAACGGAATTTGTGAATTGGGAGCAATGTAGGTTTCATTTAAGAATGATAGAATAAGTTATTCAATGGGCTTCTTCTTTTCGCCTAGATTTGGCAAGTGGCGAATAAATGAAGCAACTGGTACAAATGAAGATATATCGGCAATACGGGAAGAGAGCTGCCTTAAATTATGTGTTGGTAAGGCAGTACGTCTAATGAGCTATAGCCATACGCGCTAGTGGCGAATCTTACTCGATAACTTTGTTGTTGCTTTCGCATGCAAATTTTTCGTCAAGCTAATCGAGTAAAGAGATAGCTAGCGGGGAATGGCGAATAGAAGAGGCCTAATATAGAATATAGGCATGTACGCATGGTTCTCCTTATGCATGCACACGCAAGTCTTTATAATCTTGTTAGTGTGTTTATTACTGATTGCTTCGTCGTGCCGGACCAGTCTACTGACCGCAGGAAATCATGGGTCACACTATAGACGAGTAGATCCAACGCAGTATTTGTATGTACTTTTGCTTGTAATCGATTTACATATCATGAATACTCTTATGGCCTTTCTCGCCATCTCTTTTAAGCGTGCCATCCATAGCAATTTTTGGTCAAATGACAATCCAAAGAATTTCACTTTTCTTTGCATTTTTACTTCAGTTCCATCTAAGCAAATTGTTTTAAGATTTTTGAGACTGTATTTCCTTGTGAATATTGCGATGGTAACTTTTGCTGGATTTAGGGTACAGCCCCACCTTAACCCACCACCTTTAATCTAATCGAATTTCCATCTATGTAAAATGAATTAAAATTGTATAACAAATTAATAGATATTAAATAACCAAGAGTAAATAGCCAAAAATGTTGCAAACCTATTTTATTGCCCATGAGTGAGTTTATATGTATTATCATCGACTATATACCGCGGCCGCCATAGCCGAATGGGTTGGTGCGCGACTACCATTCGGAATTCACAGAGAGAACGTCGGTTCCAATTTCGGTGAAAACACCAAAATTAAGAAAAACATTTTTCTAATAGCTGTCGCCCCTCGCCAGGCAATGGCAAACCTCCGAGTGTATTTCTGCCTTGAAAAAGCTCCTCATAAAATATATATAAAAAGGGTGTATGCGCCAATTATATATATATATACCGCAAAATAAACTTTTTTTGGGTATTGGACCAAAGCAGTTTTTATTAATTATAATTATATATTAAAGTAGAGGTAATTTTCTGTTTTATATAAAGTATGCAGTATGTATGGCTTTTTTTCTATTTAGGGGTTTTATCCAAATTTTTATATAAAGGATGATTAAATTTTAAGGGCCGATGTTGAATGTGAACCACACCTAAACATCAAGTTTTTTTCTGCATTTCATTTGACTTTTTTCAATTTCAGACTAACTCAATTTGAACCATGGAAAGATACACAATCGAGCAACGCGTTATTCAGGCTTATTATGAAAACGGGCAACAGTGTATGACCAATTTTCGAAGAAGATCATTTTCAGTGATGAGGCACATTTTCACCTCAGTGGATTCGTCAATAAGCAGAATTGTCGCATTTGGTCGAATGATAATCCAAGAGTGATTGCCGAAAATCCAATGCACCCACAAAGAGTGACTGTTTGGTGCGGTTTATGGGCCGGCGGCATCATTTGGCCGTATTTTTTCCAAAATGAGGCCGGTCAGGCAGTTACTGTGAATAGTGTTCGCTATCGTGAGTAGATAACGAATTTTTAAGGGCCCGAATTGGAAGATATGGATGTGGACGATATGTGGTTTCAACAGGACGGTGCCACTTGTCACACAGCTAACGAAACAATGGCTTTTTGCGCGAAAAATTTGATGGCCGAATAATCTCACGTCGCGGCGATGTCAATTGGCAGCCAAGATCATGTGATTTGACACCGTTGGACTTCTTTCTTTGGGGTTATTTGAAAGAAAAGCTGTACGTTGATAAGCCAGCAACAATTCAAGAGCTAAAGGATGAGATAATTCGGCACATTAACGGCGTAGAACCTCAATTATGCCTCAGCGTCATCGAAAATTTGGAACATCGGATGGAGGTGTGCCGCCGAGGCTGCGGCGGCCATTTGGCCGATATTTTGTTCCATGCGTAATTGAGCCTTAGCAATATTATCATAATAAAGAGAAATTACTATAATTTCCTAAAAAAATTGTATTTTATTCAAAATCAACACCGGGCCTTGAAACTTAACCACCCTTTACAATGTATATTTATGCATATTAAAGTAAAGCGTATAGTTACTTTTACAGCAGCACTAATCTTTTAAAAATTGGTTAACAATTTTTTCAAATATAAGTTTTTCTTAATTTTTCGAGGATTTGAGAGCATCTGTAATACAATTTTACACGGTTAGCAAATGAGTTACTACAACCCACAAGCGAGCTTGGTAGGCTGAGAGAGGTTGTAGATGGACTGAACTGATGTTACCTGTCATGTCAGACCGACTGTCGCAAATTCTCCTGCCATTAAGCAGAAGAAACTGCAGGCAGCTGGTTGGAATGATGACGAGCCACTTTCTGTGGACGAAGCACATGGAAAAAGTAGGCATCTCAGACTGTGTACTCTGCCCAGCATGTGGAGAGGAGGTTGAGACGGCGGACCACTTTCTGTGCGTCTGCCCCGCCTTCGCTCAGCTTGAGGTTTTTGGCACTGATGTGTTAAGAAGCGACCACTTTGGCTCCTTGGCTCCACAAGATCTCAGATTTCTTCGGAGGTCGCAAGGCAAGTTGGCGTGTTTTGGCCAATAAAATATCAATTAAAAAAATTTTGTTTTTTTTGCTTTGCTTTGGGTCATCCTAATGCATATCCTTAAACCCCTTTTATCAAATCATAGGGTATCATAGTACAAGTAAATATATGGTTCATTTGAACTTTAAAGAATTGAAACAATGCCATGACCACCTACAACGTCTCATTGAAAATGAAATTGAAAATCTCAAATGCCTAAAGTTATTTGAGCACTCGGCATGCATTGTCTCCTATTGTTACCTATTGACCCATGTGTTTCTTACTGTATGTCGTTTTTCGTTTTTTTTTGTACACTGGGCATTATTTTTAGGTTTTTATAGTATCAATATTTCAATTATTTTTGTTGTTATAGTTTTTTGTTTGGATGATGCAATCTACGTTCATAATGAATAATAACCATATATGCAGATAAAACCAGAAAATGATAGTTTTTAGTTACGTTCATTTTAATGTCATTGACATTTTGTTAATTGTCACCAGCCAACCTTGTGTGATATGTTTCCCCTGTGAAGCCTAAACATGAGTTTGTGTTTTTGTATAATTTTTGAAGCAAAGAGTGGACTAAAAAAAGTGTCGGCAACCTTTTGAGTCGAAAATTACAGTTTACAAGAGTTCAAAGTTTTTAAAGTGCCACGCAATTTTTTCTTTCAAGCAAATAAATAGGACTTGCATAAATAAAGTGCAGCAAAAAACTAATATATTTATTCATAAGAAGAAATATCTATTTATTCATATATAAGTAGCGTTTTTCAAACCAAATTAGATGATATACAAGCATATAATTGGCGCATACCCCCTTTTTTGGGGGTTTGGCCGAGCTTCTCCTATTTGTGGCGTGCGTCTTGATGTTGTTCCACAAATGCTAAAGCTGCTCCCTAAAGTTGTTGTGTGGCCTAAAAAATTAGTCACCTAAATTTTCTTCTAAGTTTTATGTAATATTTACCCACTGACGGCTCCAAGACGGAATCGGGAGTCGGAGCAGGAGTTTTCTCAAAATCAGCCAATTTATCTATTTCCATTAAACTGCCGAATACTGCTAGTGTTTTTCAAGCAGAAGTCTTTGTGATCCTGCAGGCATGCAAAATGCTTAAGGAACGTGGAAGCGAGAGAGATACTACCAAAATTTTGTTGTGATAGTCAAGCCGCGATCAAGACTCTAACGACGCCATGATGCAGATCTGAACTAGCTAACTACTGTAAGGAGGATATCAAATCTCTTCGGTGTGCAGGTAACATTTCTCTGCTCTGGGTTCCAGGTCATACGAACATAGAGGGAAATGAAAATGCTGATGTGCTTGCCAGAAAGGGAACTGAATTGGCCTCAGGGATCTCCTACCCGGTCATCGGCATCCTGACTGTTGTTAAATAGGAATTACACAAACTATTTCTCAGGAAATCGCAGAAAAGATAGAGCTCCATATCTTCATGTGCTATTAGGGTTGTCGCTCCAGTACAATATATGGGAGATACAGAAAGTCTTGGGGATTCCACACCATTCAATTTCCTAACTTAAGCTGTGTTTATCGGCCATTAGACAATCGGCACACATGCGGAAAAGTTACATTTGCAATTTAACCTCATTGCAGAAGCTCAGGGGACCTTCTAGAGTAGGAGACTGTTGAGCACTTTCCCTGTAAATGTTCGGCTTTGGCAGCAAGACGATTTAGGTCAGTTTGTGCTCCTTTCTTGGAAATCCTGAGGCAGTGCTCCAACCTTGATCCCATCAAATTTCTCCATTACATCAACAACTGTGATTGGCTGTAGATATCTGCCCGTTGGAGTTCTCACAATGGTATCAAAAGGTAATTACCTACGCTTACTAAAATCTAATATGCATAGTGAAACCTATAAAGCGTGCCTAAGCGCATCTCATCTTTCATCAACAAATGCCTCCGCATCATCTGCAGAATATTCTGGCCAAACACCATGAGTAACGACGCACTTTGAAGATTGACGAACGAGAAACCCGAAAATCAAACGCAGAAAGTTGCGATGGATAGGCCACACATTGAGAGAACCCGCAAGGGAGCTAAGGTCGCGGTCAACCAAAAAACACTTGGAGAAGGTGGATGCTGCCCGAACTAGCAGATGCCGACATCTCATGGGACGATGCAAAAACAACAGCATAGAACCGTGTACGACGGAAGAGTCTTGTCGAGGTCCTATGCTCCCGGGAGGAGTGAACAAGGAAAAAAAACAGCGCATTTCTGAAAGGCGAGAGTGGTATTTATACCCAAAAACTGAAACCAAGCTCAATTTTCGCAAAAGTTGCCAGCTAGAAAGTAAGTATATTTGAAGTATATATAAGTGGCAAGCGATTAAATTTGAGGAATATTGCACTTAAAGTGGGTTAAAAGTTACTTGAATTTCTTACAGGGCTGCATAAATGAATGAAAGCAAATAAAAAAGCAAACATATTATCACGTTTTAGGGCCAAACTATTTTCGAATTTTTACGAGTGCGTTTATGGTTTGCAATAAATTACAGAATGGCTACTAAGTAAATATTATTCAAGATGCCAATTCTAAAACGTAAGAGATCAAAAAGTTATTTTTAGCTGCGCTTGAAATAGATAATACTCTGTTTACTGCTGCTTCCGCTCCGTTGTTCGGGATCGCTAACTCAGCCTCCTCTTTCGAATAGTTTAATTGTAAACAAGCGTGTTATTGATAATGAATGTTTTCGCATAAACCTTGTTTTACATATTCACATTTTTCGTAGTAATTTTATATGAGAATGGGGCTTTTCACGCTTTTAATCCATAAAATTCGTTTACTGCTGGTTTTATTGTTCTTTAGAATCCTCAATTAAAAATTTGTCATTCAAGTTGATGTAACCTTGAATCACTTTAAGGAAGCCAGTAGCCAATAAAAACAGATAATATACAGATAAGTGTAATAATTAAGCGTTAAATGCTATTTTTCACGCAGTACTTCTAACTTATTTGTTGTTTTAAAAGTTGATAATTTAATGCCAAAACATTTGGGGGAACCCCAAGACCAATCGATGTTTACTTGAATTGTATTACTTATTTATCTTTAAGACAACGGATGTTATACACGCATACATAAATGCACATCTACATACATACACACATAAACTACATACGGTACTGACAATTTGGCCGCATGCCTATAATTTTGACAAAAAACCTGCTATGTGTGCAGATCTGTGCTTATAGGTAATGGTTTATTTGCATATATCATAATTGTGTACACGCATACATACATACGAGCATACATATGCACGTGACAAAACATCTTTTATGGAGTATAGACACTATAGGGCATCCAAAACTTAAAATTTGGGCTTAATTTTTTGAAGCAAATAATTAATGCGTATCAGATATGCGTTCGAAATATATGATATAAATATGTGTGTGCGCATACATATGTACATATAATTATAAATGTACATATACCATGTAGTCAAATGGACTAGTTGTAAACTGCGTTATAACTAGCAAGAATCACAGACCCAACTAGTCAGGCAACTGTCTTTTTTCCATACAAACAACTGGTATATTTTATATATAAATATATATGTAAAAAAATCCTAGTCCGACTATGAACCGAAACAACTAATTTGAGTTTAAAAGGCGTAATTCAAAAAATTAATTCATTCATGAATACACAATAAAATCGTTTTATTAAATTTAGTTTAAAATATTACACAGTTAGATTTGCGAATAATATTAGTCTATACATATTGATGGAACTGAAAAATAAATTCATATACATAGGTATGTATATTTCCAAAATTACTATTATTCCGAAGATAAAAGGGTAGCGTTATTTAACATACAGTCTGTCTAATGGAAGCGTGACCGGCAAAATTCGCAAATTTCCAAAATTACATTATAAAAAAAAAATTAAAAAAAGATAAATAATTAGCGCGTACACTTCTCTTAGCTATTTGGCCGAGTTGTTGTTGTTCCATTAATAGAGGCACCTACAGTTTTAAGCCAACTCCGATCGGCAGATATTTTTTATGAGGAGCTGTTTCATGGCAGAAATACACTTGAAAGTTTGCCATTGGCATTGCCTGCCGAGGTGCGACCGCTATTAGAAAAAACTTTTTTTATTATTTGATGTTTCATTCACGGAGACTGGAACCTACGCACTCCCGAATGGTAATCACGCATCAACCCATTCGGTTACGGCGGGTTACCGCTAGATAGGTGTATCCTTGCCTCAATATGCGTTGTGCCATTTGTTAGTTCTGTGAGACATTTGGGAAGCGCACGTTGTTTTCACAAAATGAGTTCCGCGTATGAAAAACGATTTGAAGCAGTGTTCCGAGATACCCAACCCAAACGTCCAAAAATGTCACGGGCATCTGTAGCAAAATATTTGAAGAAGTCAAAGACGTTCATAAGTTAATGTGAGCAACGGTATACCGAAGTTAAAAACCTTGACGACTTCGCCGGATGAGACCACAAAAAAAAACAAAATTACCTCTCCATAGCAAGACCAAACATATACCCATCACTCTTGTTTCTGAAAGCATAACTAAATGAGGAACTAGCTTTGGGAAAGCAGTAGATATGGGAACACTTAACCTCGAACAAAACCGCCAAAGTTATGCTAAGGATTTAGAATACCAAAACTGGAAACTTTATTTTATCACTCTCTCTAAAAGTAATCTTTGTCGAATCGACTAAGTCCTTTTAATATTCGACTTTTTGTACAAAAAATGAAGCATACAAGTTCTTTACTCCACTTTTAATAATAATATATCTTAACAGGAAAGAAAACACAGAGTCTACTTATTTTTGAATTTTTACCATTTATAAGTCTTTCAAAATGCGAGCCTAGATGTTATTTAGAAATTTGTTGCAAAAATTTAGATTCTTTCAGGGTTCACTATCTTGATTCAAAATACGGCTCTTAACAATTATGTGTGAAACATTTCGTTTACTGGTCCGCCAAACAATCGTTTCATGAATGACTAATTGTTGAGAACGTCGAGATGTGGATGTTGAAGGTTGTTCCGCAGCACTTTGCGTTAAAGCAGCAATATTCTCAACAGAACGTCCAGTTTTTGGTATGCCAATCCTTTTCCCATCCGTCATCGTCAGAACCAATTTTTTTTTAATTTTTCACCAACTCGTCGACTCATTCAGACGATTATTTTCTACCAAACAAATCACGAATTTTGCGCTTTTACTCTTCGGTTCATTTTTTAGAGAAATAAAAGTAGCGAGAACAGTGTTCGTTGAATCCACGAAGATTACTTGTTCAGCGTTACATAAAAGCATTTTTCATCTCATGTTATCAAAAGTAAAAGATCTAAAGTAATAATAGGGAAGACCTTATCGAAAGATTTATAATTTTTCTAAATGGCGTCACACGTTTGATACTTGTGAACTAGACAGCTGTAGTGTACATACAGAGAAGCAATGGAGCGCGTAAAGGTCAAAGGTTGCCATCAACCAAAATTACGTCTTTTTATTTAGTAAAAAATTTATTCAACAACAAAATTGTACCCTTGTACAATAAATATAAAAAAATTCTTTAACTTTCCCAATAATGTTAAATATGTTTTTGTTGTAATTGAATATCTTCTCGTTTTAATGGCTTACAAATACCCAAATGAACCCAAATAAAAGTGAATTAAAAGGTTGAAGTAAAAAAAGTAGACATGAATAATTTGTTTTGCATCGATACAAATCTGGTCCTTTTCGGACTAGTTCGATTTCACTCAGGAAATTCTTTACGTAAATTAGTATTTTTTCTTACTAGCTTGGCGCTTCGCTGCATATACTTATACATATGTATCTGTGTTTGGAATGATATATACATACGTGCTCGTACATATCAATAAATATAAATTTGGGTAGTCAAATTATAATAATTGTACATAATTTGGTATTAAATTGAAAAATATTAGAATTCCGCATATTTTAACATTTTTGGCACACATAACTCGTATTAGGGGTTAATAAACCATATCATTATTTTTTATGCTAATAATAGCGCAGATGCGACCATAGAATCAAATTATGGAATTGGAGTGTGAAGTTTTGATTTTAATTTTAGTCATTTTAATATTTTGTATGTCCAAGTGTATTAATATGTTCACTTAGGTGTAACAATCTATCGGTATTGAGATAGATGAAAAACCATAGCGGGTGATTTTTTAGATATATAATATGAACTTCCTTTTTTTTCAAAAAAAAAAAAAAAAAAAAAAAACAAGAAAACATACATAAAATAATGGAATTGCCAATACCACTGGTTTACAAATGACAAGATTCTACAGACATTTTAACTCTTAGCATGATATAATTAGTAGACTTTGACTAGACACACAAAATATTTTCTATGTAACCCCAAAATCTTTATTTTTTGTTAAAAGCCCGATTTTTCGTTTTTTAATAAATAATTGGCGCGTACACCTCTGTCAGGTGTTTGGTCGAGGTCTTCCTCCTATTTGTGGTGTGCGTCTCGATGTTGCTCCACAAATGGAGGGACCTGCAGTTTCAAGCCGACTCCGAACGGCAGATATTTTTTATGAGGAGCTTTTTCGTGGCTCGATTCGTGCTTACGCTTTCGCGAAAGGACTGCAGAGCTATTATAGGTATGCTGACAGGTCATAATCTATTGACTGCACATGCTCTCAAAATAGGGATTGCTAACACATACAAATGCAGGCAATGCAGAGAGGATGCTGAGGAAACTTTAGAATGCCTTCTGTGCGTTTGTTCGGCATCAATTAAAACGCGTTTAAAATGCTTGGGAGCCCCCACTGTTTGAGGGTCTGGAGGAAGTCTCAAAAGCGATGTCTACTTTCAGTATTCATAGAGGTCGGTTTCCATCTGGTAACGCTAGGGACCAAAAGGTCTATGCGTGGCTTAATGCCAGAAAGGCTAACCTAACCTAATCCTTTTCATGGCAGAAACACACTCGGAGGTTTGCCATTGCCTGCCGAGAGGCGGCCGCTATTAGAAAAAACTTTTTCTTCATTCTGGTGTTTTATGCACGGAGATTCAAACCTAAGATTCCAAACCAACCCATCCAGCTACGGCGGCCGCCATTTCGGTTTTCAGTTCTTGCTGCATTAAAATACTGATAACTTCGCTCTCCTATAACCAATTCAAAATTTTTTTACGGTTTTATAAAGAGGAAGATGGAAGCTTTCAAAGCATGTCCTTATTTTTTTTTAGGTATTTCTGAGTTACGATCTAGTGTTTCTTAACCCTTTACCGCATATGAGCCCATATGTGGTATTGCTTTGATATAGCTTTGATTAAATTTTATTTGCAAATTAAGTATTATAAAATAGTTTAAACTATTTCAATCCATCAAAAATATATTTAGCAATAATAAACTGCAAAAAAATATTCTATGATTTTATGACATTTCGAAATAAACTCACTTTGGTACAAGTGGGTGGAAAAGCAGAATTTTTAAAAAACGATAACAGCGTAAAACGTAACTTTTACAACATTTTCACAAAAAAAAAAACAAAAATAGTTTCATGGGGTCGATATACTCATCTTTCTCGACGGATAATAATTTTCTGCTTTTCAACTGTTTTCTATACTTTACAACTAGTTTTTATACACAGTTCCGTGAAAAAAAACCAAAAACTTAAAACTTTTCCACTATTTTTCTTTTAATATGTCTTATCGGTAATTAAGTCCCATTACAAGAACAGAGGCCTCCGTATTGAAGTGGTTTTTTAAGCTTTCATCGTGGGCCTTTGCTGCCTTTTTTTTGTGTCTGCTACCGAGTCAATATTTAGGTCACGCTCGAGGTCGGCGCTACGGATAAACCAAGGGGCATGGACTGCACATTTATTTGTATAAGTTGAACGTTATTACACTTTGGCTGGAGCAGACAACTACGACTGTGCGTCATAGGGCCATATAGACTTCAAAATTCATTTATATGTAATTATTTTATTATTGGTGGATAGTGTTGATTCCTTTCCCATAAGCCAATACATATTTCTATATTTGAGTTCCATTTCTTCTTTCTTTTTTTTTACATGGGCGCTCCATCTAAGCATGACATCTAGAATCATCCCCAAGTATTTTGTACTATTTGTGTAGGGGACTTGTGTACCGTTTATATATATTGGAACATATTTGATTTTGCTCTAAGCGAAGTTGATATTATATCAACAGTCTTGTTTTGCTTTAATTTAATATGCCATTTATTGGTCCAGTCGTTATATCATTATGGCTAATTGTATCGATGCGCTTTCCTTGTTTCCTATCGAAGGAATAGTTGTATCGTCAGCAAAGGCAGCAGTTTGGATTGCATGGCAGATCACACGTAAAGAGCAAATACTGATAATAAAGGGTTAAGTACGCTTCCTTGGGAAACCTCTGCTTTAATTTTTTTGAGGCAACAATAGGAATCTTCTTTTTTTACTCTGAAGTAGTGGACGGATAAATACGAACGTAGGATAATGGGTAGGTGTGCATTTATCTTCTTCAGTAGCCCATGATGGCAAACTTTGTCGAACGCTTTGGAGACATCAAGGAATACTGCAAAACAAGTTTTTCTTTCTTCAAAGGCGGAATCCAAGGAGGAATCCAAGTTGGTGCGTCGGTATAATTTTTTCGATAGAAGTGACGTAGGTTTGTATGATGTTACGTAGTAAGAATTGATGTGAAAAAAGTTCCTTAGCTTTTCAGCAAACATTAACATTTCAGCAAACTTTAACTTTCGAGCAAACATAAAGAAATATTTTTTCTACTGAGTTGAAAATTGTGGTGTAGAAAAATAAAAATGAGCTTAAGTAATACACGCAAAAATTGTATTTTGAGTATTTAAAAAAAATTGAAATCTGACAAAAAATTACTGTTGAGAAGGATTCGCAAACCAGACTACTGTGTTTTGTGTTTGGAGTACTTTCCATCGCACAATTCCTCTTTTTTAAGGATTTTTTTTTAATTTCCATTTTTTTTAAACATTAACTGTCGGTTTTTTTCACGAAAATCTGAAAAATATTTTCTGAGGCTGGCATATTGTTAATTTTGAAAAAAAGCTTCGATCAGGCACAATATTATCTATTAATAAAACCAATTTCTCTTGTCCGATCGATTTTAGATGAATCTCCAAGGACTTGTGATGATCACCGCAAGGGACTTCTGGAAAAACAGGCTCCACACAAACAGCGATAACTTTTACAATTATTAATTGTATGTTTAAATTTTGCTAAAGTCAAGTCGAAAATGATGTATTGATGCTGTGTTTTTATTTTTGTAAAATAAAGCAATTGACTAGCAAAAAAAATTATTGAAAATCATAATTTTTTCGGGCCCCTGACCCCTTAAGAGTGGCTTAACTAATTAATTCTGAATTACTATACCCGATGTAGTACAAATACTGTCAGTAAATGAAACGTGGGAGGTTGACATGGAAAATAATAAGGAAACTTAAAAAAATGTAAAGAAGGACAAAAACACATATATTTCTGCATTTTCTGTGCAGAGATATTGGGAGGAGAAATATTAACCAATTAAAATTTTTGGAAAATAGGCGTGGCACCGCCCATATTCCATGTATATACTTATGCCCATAAAACTTCTTAAACTTCTTCAACAAACTCTACCAAACTTGACATGTAAGATATCTCTTAATAGTTCTTGGATGAACACTTTTTCCGGATGTCTCGACGATATGTCCGGAGCACTTATTCTCAGATTTTGGTCGATTTCGAATTTAAGATGAAGCTTACATCTCTACTAGACATCGCTTTTCGCTTTTTATATTCATACCTACTAATTCATACGAATTATCACATGTATGTATGCATGTAATATCAACGACAATTTATCAACTGAAAATTTCGAATAACGGTACATTACAGCTACTTTTTCAACACCCCCTCTGTGAATGTCCTGCACTTCAAAGAAGCCGTGCCAAATATCTTGGCGATTATTTCTTTGAAGAACTGGGGAATTTGCAAAATGTCTCACTGGCGGGACTACTTATCTTCTTAAAAAGATCCAAGTGGTTTAAGCTACTTAGAAATCAAGAGCAAGTATCACAATGGACCTTAGTGCCACCAATTGTATTGTTTTAGACAAGCAACCTGGCTAACTTGATCTACTTTTTCAATTTTTGCTTTGCTTGAGCGAACCTAAGCAGCTGGATGTGTGTAGACGTTTGTTATAACACTTTTTTGTTCTTTTGTTAATTTTTTTGTTATAAAGAAAGTGAAATAATTTAATTTTTGTAAATTTATGAACAAATATGAATTCCGAAAACAACTGCATCACCAGTTTTTTCAATTAATGCATACCTTCTGGGAAATAAGAAAATATGCTGCTGATGTAGACTTCAGTCCTTCACTGTATATGCGAGAAACGACATCAATAAAATGTCCAGCATGAGCACGTCTACAGGTAAAATCCCTCAAACATTAGATTCAAAAATGCCCAATCGAGATAGGTAGAAAAAACCTAGTCGAGATTTCGATGTTGCAGGTGGTTCCGAAACACTTTGCGCTACAACAGCAATATTCAAAACAGAAGTTCAAGGTTTTGGCCGTGAATCCTCGACTCATTTGGGCGATTATTTCTACTATAAAAAATCACCAGTTTTACGATATGTTGCTTTTAAAGATTGGCCATTTTCATAATAAGTTTTAATAATTTTAATGCTTCGCTCTATGGTATAAAATTATACATCTGTCTACCTGGCAAATGTCAAAGGTGACATAAAATACCGAAATTTCTTTGTTAAGCAAAAACGAAAAACATTCTCTGAACTGTGTGGACCAAAGATCATTATAATGGGCCTTATCGTATACTTGCTCTACACCCACAATTTACCAGTCACTGGGGAAATTATCGTCGGAACTTTTGTACTTGACGCCGCTGTTCTCGCAATTGGCTCTAACGCCCAGAAGGCTGCACTTCAACTCCAAAAAGGACTTGGTATTTCAACATAATGAGACAAAGTCAGTTCATATCCAATGAGACAAAGTCAGCTCAAGTTACTTTTACGCGCAATCGAAACATTTGCCCTCCCGTGAAGCTCAATAATGTAACCATACCACAAAAAATTTTACGAAGAAAGCTTACATGGAAAACACATATTTTCACTAAACGTAAGACACTTGGAATCAAACTCCGAAATCTATACTGGTTACTTAATCGAAATTGTCAGGTTTCTCTCAAAAGAAAGCTATTATTACTACTCAGCCATCTTAAAACTAATGGGGAACTATGGCGTACATCTGTGGGGCGCTGCAGCTAACTCTGCATCGAAATACTTAAAAACTTCCAGTCAAAAACTCTACGAATGATTTCAAATGCACCATATTATAACGTGATCTCAAATTTCTCACAAAAGCTGAAGCAATAAAAAAGCTTGCCACATCACACAATATGAGACCCCAATCGCATCCAAACCCAAAATTACAGAAATAACCGCCAATCCCATTTCCTTTAACAGGTTGAAGAGGAAATCAACAATAGATCTCAAGTGCTAAAGAGCAAAAATTGATTAATGGGTGCACCAATGGGTGCTTTCTCGGGTATGCTTCTCCGATACTAGAATTCAAACGCTCACACTTTGGCAGGCAAGATGGACACCGAACGGTACGCTAGATGGACAGCAAGACTAATACCCGATCTAAAAATTGAGTAGATAGAAAGCACGATGGGGTTAACTATTACCTCACACAGTTTTTGTCCGGGCATGGGTCCTTTTGTAGTATTTGTGGCGAATGGGGAAAGTGAGCCTACCAAACTGCATATATAGAGATACTGAGTATGATGATGCGAGTCACACCTTATTTAAATGCGAGATGTGGAACATAGAGGAACAGCTCTGCAACGAGCTATTGGTGTATTTACACCTGAAGAAATAATCGAGAAAATGATGATCGACGAAGAAAAATTGAATGCCGTAGGTTTCTCAAAACAGTTGTCCTGGACGCAGGGTGAGTAAGTGCCCTTCTTAGCACGCCGTCTGGGCGCTCTCCCTCGAAGCAATGCGGAAGCAGTCCCGGGATGGAGGAAAAAATCCAAGAGAATAGGAGGGATATTTTTAGTGGAATCACACACGTAGTAGCGACGGTTACTATATGGTGCGGAGGCATTTTTAACACAACCTCACCGTCAAAACAAAAAAAAAAAAAGAAATCGGTGCTTTCCATGCATATCTAGTATAATGTCCTAATTTTAAGTACAAGAATTGTCGAATGTTGAAAAAGAGATTGGAATAAATAAATGGATTCAAGAAAAAATATAATTATATAAATAGGTACCGTCTAGGAATTATTGACCACTGACATCTAGGCCTCTCTTTTGAAATACCTTTTATATAAAAGGCACTAATACATATTTTAGTGCAAATATTTTGCATGTGACATAAAATAAAAAAAGGAATAAAACTCACCTTCTCTTTCAAATACTGCATATCTTCCTCCATCGATTTAGATTCTGGATGTCCTTCTGGATAACCAGCAACACCTATGGAGATTGTGTCTACAGACAATGAGAGAAGAGAAATAAAGAGTTTAAAAAGCTTTCGGCTAATAATGCACAAGGCGCAAAGTAAACAAACAAAATCAACTCTCTCTCCCGCTCCCCCTCCAGCTCACTGCAACACAACAACAACATGGTGTTGTAAATTGATTGCACTATCAGTTTGAGTAATCAACAATTAAATGCGAGTATTATACCATCACATGCGATTTTACGAGTGCTGGCTGTAACTTGCACTGAGGTAATGCGAGTAAAATGCATAATAGAAAAAACAACAACTAAAGAACTAGTAACTTCTTTGGAAATTTTTGAATTACAATAATAAACGAATTGAGATAGTTAATTAACAGCACACCCACACACACGTATATAGTATGACAAAAAACACTAATCATTCCGGTACTTTGCCATTATCATCACCTCACTGAAGAGCCACTCACCGCCTCGTTTATTACGTATATATTCAACTAAATTTTTCGCGTGTGGGAATTGTTGCTCCGGATCCACCTGATCTCCACGCAGCGCCAACACATTCGTAAAGTTGAGCTTCAGGAATTCATCGAGCCGCTTTGAATCGGCGCGAAAGCAAGTTAAATGCGGCATTACCACCACACGCGTATACAATTGGCGCCCCAAACTTATCGCATCCACATCCGTAACATTCTCAATATTGGCATAGTCCTGACCCAGCCACACAAGCGAGGTGAAGAGCGGCAGCAGCACGTCGAATTTATCGTAGTCCAGCATTGTTTGTTGTTTGCCATAGGAACGGGCTGACAGCTCAATGCCATAGAAGAACTCTTTGGCGTCGGTTTTTTCTTTGAAAAGCTCAGCTAATTTGCGCTTCTCAGGCGGCAGTTGTTTGGTGGAGAAACGCACATGCACTGGCTGAAAAGCAGTTGTTGGTGTAGTTGGTATGGGCAGATGTCCACCGATGATGATGGCAGTCGCATTGCTGCCACTCAATGCAGGCACATAATCGGGATTATGCATTATATTGTATTTGTTGTTGCACTTGTTGTCACTATTTAAAATAATATTGCAATTGTTGTTGATTTTTTCGCGGCGCGCAACACTACGTCCGATTCTCACGTCCGTATCCGAAAGCGATAGCGACCTGATTGGTGAACATTTGAAACAACTAATTAACTGCAGCCGCGGTTGGGAAGCGTGGCTTGTGAGCATAGGGTAAAAAGCTTTTGTGCGCTCACTTTTTGACTGTATGCAAAATTGTGATATTCGTTTTGTGCTGTTTTTTGTCTAACAGGCTCGCAAATCCAGTGTTGCTAAAAATGAAGTACCGATTGTTTTGAAGACCTACATATAAACTTGTGCGTGTACTTACTAGAGAGTAGTTAATTTCTTTTTTCTGAGCTATTCTAGTAAAATATTTTTCTTTTAAATGCTTTTTTTAATACTATTTGTCACAAAATGAAAAAATATATTTATTTTAAATACCCTATTTTCAAATTGACTCGACTTAAATTTTGAAATAGCAGCCTTCACACGAATAGTGTAATTGCTCCACATGTACATAAACATAGCCAAGTTACAAAAGAACTTAAAAATGTTTGCACATGCCAAAAAAATGAGAGCACACAAATTTTAAATACGTTTTTCCTCTAAGTTTCATTGAGCTCGCTTGAACTCGAACATTGAACCTGACTCTAAAAGCCTAGACAGACGGTGGCGTTAACAGGGATTAACGATCTAATTCGCAATTATCTGAGGAATTAAGTGGAACTAATGCTTTTTTTCCTTGTTCACTTCTCTCGGGTGCATAGGGCCTCGACAAGATTCTTTCATCGTACACGGTTCTGTGCTGTGGTTTTTGCACCGTCCCATGAGATGCCGGCATCTGCTAGTTCGTCCAACATAGACCTTCTCCAAGTGTTGTTTGGTTGACCGCGATCTCTGCTCCCTTGCGGGTTGCAGTCCACTGCCATTTTCGTGATGATATCTGGTGGTTTTCTCAACGTGTGACCTATCCATCGCCACTTTCTGCGTTTGTTGTGCCTAAGGATGGGTTCCTCATTCGTTCATTCTCCACAGTGTGTCGTTACTGATGGTGTTTCGCCAGAATATTCTGCAGATGATGCGGAGGCATTCCTTGACGAAAGATTGTAGCTTCTGCGTGATGGTGTTAGAGACCAGCCATGTTTCGCTTCCGTACAACAATACGGACTTCACGCATGGATCGAATATTCTTAATTTAGCGCGCCTGAAGATTTGCGATAATAATCATTTTACATTAGAATGTAATTTAAAAACAATTACATTTATGGCGAACAATCATGGAGCTGGGTTGTGTAGAGCAGAGCTGCAACACTCAGCATTTGCTCACTAATCTGCCAACGAGTGTGGGCGTAGTAGATAAACATTTTAAAGCCACTTTTATTGAGAGAAAATGTTGAATTTGAGGTCAGTTCATTGAAAAATGTTAGAAAAAATAAAAGTTCATTGAATTTTCGTATAAAAAAAAGAGAAGGTCGGCTAAAGTTTAGTAATTTTTGCCTTAAGCCGAGTCGAAACTGAAACGAAGTTTTGTGGCTGAACGTAGGCGAAGCCGATGTTCGTTTTGTTTCTATAATTTACGCAAAAAAAAAAACAAATTAGGAAACTAATTTTACTGAATTGCGTATAAATATAATAAAAAACACAAAAACAAAAACTTAATAAGTCATAACAATAATAATGACCGTTGTTAGTTAGCAAGTTCTACGTTCTGATTTCTGACTGCATACCAAAATACTATATAATAATTGCCATAATTTTGCTGTCATATTTTATTATCATAAAAAAAACTTTGTCTATTAAAATTTTGTCATATTTTATTATACGAGTAACTGACAGTGTTTCGTTACTGTATTGGAATAACTTTGTGAAATTTGTAACAGAAGTATAGCAAATGAAAGCATTCGGCGTTTTTATTCATTAAAGTGCTACATGCAACTGAAATGCAGTAACTTCGCCACTAAATGCGAAATGGAATTTGAGGAATGTGACACAACTAAGAAGAGGTTGTGAAACTAGCCAGCGATAGCAAAGAAATATGAAAGTTAATAGTCTTTCAAAAGTCGCCCCTAGATGCTTAAAATAAAACATTTAAAAATTTACATTTTTTCAGGTTTTACAATGTTTATTTAAAATACGGCTCTTAACAATTATATGTGAAAAATAACATCATTTATAAGTACATACATATCCAGCATGAACACGTCCACAGGTAAAATCTGCCAAACAGTCGACTCATGATTGCTTAATTGTGGAAAACGTCAAGATATCAAGTTGAAGGTTGTTCAGCAACACTTTGCACTACGGGAGCAATATTCTCAACAGAACGTTCATACCAACTGGCAGACCACAAGCCCTTTTTCCATACCAATTTCTTGAAAATGTGAATTGTCAACTCATTCGGAGGATTATTTCAAACAAAACATCACGCGTTTTGTGATATGTTCTTCTTAGAAATCGACCATTTCCATAATTTATTTCAATAGTTTTAACGCCTTGTTCTATAGTATAAAATTGCACATCTGCCTACTTAGCAAATGTCAAAGATGTCTTAAAACAGGTACGTCCAGGAATTATTCACTACTAACATCTAAGCGTCACCTTTAAGGTGCAGGGTATGTATTACTAAACTTAAAACCGTTACACAGTAGAAGAAGTATACTGTCACTCTGCTTTGTTTTCGATATTATAAATGGGACAATTGACTTGCCTTTACACTTAGAGCGCATTCATTTTCACATACCTCGAAAAAACCTTCGGAGTAATGATTTATTCTACCTAGAGCGTGTTAGAACTGTCTATGCCTCGAAAGCTTCTATGATTAGAACATTGAATGAGTTCAACCATATTTCAAATTCTTCGGCGTTTGATTTATCGCTATCTAAATTTAAGTTTAAATTATCACTTAATGATTTCTTTAAATAGTATCGAAAAGTATTAAATAGTGTAATACTCTTAGTTTTATGTAGCCTGTAAGAAACCTTGTATTTCTTGACTTACTAAACGAATAAATGAAAAAGGAGTATAGAAAGCACAAATTGTTTGTATTGAAAAAAGTGTGAGCAAATCTCTACAATTACGTCAGCTCAACAGCTGATTCTGTCAAATTCACTGAGAGCCAAGTAGTGATGCTGCGATTTCCGCAACCTACTTTAAATGGTCACGTGCGTATGTATACATGTATGTGTGCATGTGTAAGAGGTTTATAGAGAAATCTCTCTGATATGATTCTGTGCCATACTGACTGTTGAACATTTTAAGGGGGCAGATACCTGTAAAATTTCGAAAACAAAAATTTGTTTTCATAAAATGTTAATATAATCCTTTAAGAATATGTCAAAAAATTTTTAGAACGTAAATTTAAGTATATCTTATATTATAGATCGTCAACCGTGACGACTCTATTCTTTGCGTTTGAGCGCTGGGAAGGTAGAATTTTCATGTATTCAAACTTTAGACGCGTTTTTCTCAAAACTATATTTTTCGAATTGGCGTACACGATAACTCGAAAAGTTATTGACCGATCTACGTGAAATTTTGCACACATCTTTTTTATGATATTATTGTACTTTCTATGTGAATACAGGTTTTCGAAAATTATGCGAAAAAATAATTTTTTCGAAGCAAAAATAGTAGGGAAATTCGCCCCAAAATTAATTTTTTTTTTTGAAGCATTTTATTCCGCGAATTTTTTTTTCCATTTTTGTTTAATTCATAAAGAAATTATGATATTAATAACAAAAAAAATTTTGGTTTTTTGCATTCAGGTCACTGACGCCGATGCTACAATGCCCGCCGATTGAGAAGCCCCACTGCACAATTCCTGGAAGAATTGAGTGTACATCCGCCATTTTAAATGATTAAAATAAAAAAAAAATTTATATTATTTTAATGTATAAATAAACTGTATGCCAATTTTGAAAAAAATATATTGACATCCACACTTGAATAATTTTAATAATAATCAGGGAAAATATGGCCGTTTACAGGTATCTGCCCCCTTAAGAGACTTAACTGCGTTTGATTTACGAGAAGAATTTGTTAATTTAACCATTGCCCAGCCAAAAGTATGGTTGTATGTTAGCGCATGTTAAGTCAATATCTACTGAATTACATACTTGACCTAGTCACTATTAATTCGTCCCCATACGACTTCTTAATATATACACCCCGTTGCAAATTTATAAACACACCATTATTTATCAAAATATAGTTCATGCCACAACACAAAGCATATAACACAAATTTCCAAACTTTGTACACAATTTTTAAAAGTTTCTTAAAAACTTTTACTTTTCAACCATAATACTTAGAATTTTTCTGCTTATGCAGTTTAGTTTACAGTCCATTGAGTTTTAGTGTAACGAAGGGCAAGTTTAAGGTTACTAAAAATTCCGTTGATTTTTGACAATTTTTTCTCTGAGTATTCGTATATGCTCGAATATTTTTTATATGCAAGAAGCCTAGCACCGTTCACAAAAAAAAAAATCACCAAAAATCAATGGTATTTTGTAATCGCTTGAAACTTACAATTTCAATGGGCCATAAAAATGCAAAGCCAGAAAATTTCTAAAATCTCTGGTCAAAAATTAAAAAAATTTGATTTTAGAAAAATTTCATACGAAGTTTGAAACTGTGCGTTATACGGTTTTTGTTACAGATGAACTACATATATTTTTATAAAAAAAAATAGTGATGTGTTTATAATTTTGCGGCTGGGTGTATACGAGAAGGAATATTAGGGGCACAAATTAATAGGCATATTATAATTAGGCATACACGCGATCTCTAGTTTGACCTAATATTCACGGCCATTCCCACACAATGTAGAAGCTTTGATAAATTTGAGTTTTTTTTTGTTTTTTTGTAAGGCGTCTTTCAAGTTATTCACGAGCAACACGCGCCACGTGTAATTGTTATTAACCAGAAAGTAAAAAAACGTTCAACTGAAAAAGTCACACCTCTTTTTTTACTATTTCCTACTATTTTGCGATTCAGAAAAGTTCAACTCAAATTTCATGGGCAACTATTTATAGTTGTTTTGAATTATTCATAACATAAAACTTCTTAATTTGTTTAGAGTGAGGGTATAAATTCCGCCACTCTGCTGAAGCTAACTACAATTTCTTGATTTTACTCTCTCGCGTCGTCTGTTAAAAGCTTTTTGGGCTTTCGTCTTGCAATTGTCTGTCTATTCGCTGTTAAGTGATTTATTCTTTTTTTATAATTTTTTTTTGTGCCCAAGTAATTGAAGCGATGAAACGCTTCTGCTGAGTACGTGATACCCACAAACGCACATACATACATATCCACACACTTAGCTGTTTTGGTACTGATAACAGAGGTTGCCGGTATGTCATCAATGCTTTGTCTCTCAGTCTTTCAGTCTGACCTTTAAGTAGGTACTCAATAGTTTGGCAGAAGCTCGTAAATAAAAGTTTAGACGTACATACATATGGATGCAGATAGAAGATGTATGGCGCAGATGAATAGAAATATTATTTCGCTATCCCAATAAATTATAAGATTTATAGGTATGTAAATTATTCACTTTTTACAATATGTTTAAATCTAAATTGACCTATTGTATTATAAGAGGGTTATCTTAAATTTGGACTATTTAAAAAACAAACAAAAAACTTATTATAATTTAGAAATTATTGAAATGGGAAAGCAACAGGTTTGAAAGTAAAGGAAAGGAACTTCATACATTCTGTCAAAAAAATATCGGGAATTGTTCATTTAAAAAGCAACATTTTTTTTGCTGGAATGTTGGTACAACTGTCCTCTATAGTGTCGCAGAATTTGAGTGTGATCTGTTAATCAGTTTGTTTTTGGCGTTTAATTATATCAGGTAACCGCAAGTGTGCTTTGCGATTTTCACAATGGATAAAAATATCGAACGAAGAATTTTTTTTTAATTTTGTGTTTTGAGCGGGATTTTGTGTGCCGAATCGTTGAAAATGTTGCAGAAAGTAGTAATAGTAGCAGAGGGCCGAAAAGTCGTGGAAGATTTGCCCCGATCTGGTCGCCCATAAACGTCTTCAACGGATGAAAACGTTGACAAAGTCAAGGAAATAATGCTGGAAAACCATCATTTAATTTTGAGGGAGGTAACTCGCCACCTTAGCGTGTCTCATGAATCAATTCGCAACATTTTACAACATCAATTGGTCATGAGACGAGTGGCTGCTTGACTCGTTCCAAGAGAGTTGAATTTCTATAAAAAAATGCATCGGAAGACCCAACGTTTATCCAGCGCATCATCAGGTGATGAGACGTGGGTATATGAGTTTGACATGCAAACCAGGCAACATGCAACCAGGCGGCGGAATGGCGCTATCCACATGAGCCGAAGCCGAAAAAACCACGTCAAAGTCGGTCAAAGGTAAAAGTCATGCTGCTCGTTTCTCTTCCTACTCATGGTGTTGTGCACTCAGAATTCGTTCTAAATGGTTCAACGATAAATACAGAAAATTGTTTGGAAGTTATGCGAGGTTTGAGAGAGAATGTGCGTAGGAAACGCCCCAATTTGTGGAAAGAAAACTCGTGGATCTTGCACCATGATAACGCACTTGTCTCAAAAGGCTCATATTGTGAACAATTTTTTGACCAAAAACTCAACAAATATCATCGAACAACCACCATATTCACCTATTTAGCCCCCAAAACTTAAATTGCCACGCGCACTTCGATAGAAGCCATTAAGAAAAATTCGCTGAAGGAGCTGAAGAAAATCTCTTCAAACGCATTGAAAAGGAGCTTTGATGACTGGACTAATCATTGGCGTATGTATATTGCTCCAAATGGAGCCTATTTTGAAGGAAACAAAATACATTTTGATGATTAAACAATTGATTTGCGTGTTATTGAACAATTCCTGGTACTTTTTTGACAGAATGTATAAAGGGCAAGGCATCGGCTGGTTTCTTTTTCGCGTGTTCATTAAAAAAAAACTATATTGAGGGTTGGTTGTTGGAAGTGGTGATTCACAAAGAACCCCATTCGTGTTTTCGCACCATTTTGTTGCCACATCCTCGCTACCAACAAGCGACACGATTATTTCCTCACGACTATATCCAGCCTGTGCGATTGAGAAACCTTATAAGGTTGTTTTGGCTGCCTGCTCTCCTATGAACCAAAAGCCAGTTATCACTGCCGTGAGTCTGCAGGCATCCCTTCGTTTCATATTTATCAATGTTAACGTTTGATTGCGGTTGTAGGTCGGCCATAATGGTTTGCTGACTTTGCAGGTTGTCTGATCCCTCCATCTACAATCCGCGATTCGAAGATACTTTAAATAGCTTGAATTCTTGATTGCACCCAGTGATGTGAGTACCGATTCTGCAATATTGTTATTCATGGCTGATCCTCCTCATGCCAGTCCGTCCACTTTTTCGTTTCATTCATTGTTCCGAGGCTCCGGGACCCAGATTAAGGTAACGTTATGATTACACTCAACATAAAGAAAATGTACTAAATAGTAATAATAAAGTTAAGACTATAAAAACTAAATACAGTGAAACCTCCCCTGGGCGGACACTCACCGTCAGTCAGCTTTCGTCCGCCGAAGAGAGGTGTCGGCTCAATGGGAGGGTAGCTTATTTTAGAACATTTTAGTTTTTTTATTAATTGAATACTATTCCCTATTTGAATAAAAGATGTTGCTATTATATCATTCAAACAAAAATATTCATATTTCATTCGTAACGTAATAATGAAAAAAAAAACATAATATTATATTTCAGTCAATAAGCTATATAAAACTAGATTTATTAGATTGGCTTTGTCTTTTCGTATTTTTTAACAATTCGAAAGCAGTAAAGTCAGCGCCGCTAAATCGCTTTAAGTTTCAAACTGCAGTCACAAAATGTCATTCGATTCTTCGGTAATACTCTCAGTGTCAGTACCATTCCCGTCAATAGTTTCCATGTTTTCATCAATAACAAAATCCAAACAGAAATCTAGCTTTTCGGTCCATGTATTATTATCTATTGCTATAAACTCATCAGAATTCGAATTAGACCACGCAAGTGTTTTTGATAATTCAAATAACGACGCCAGCGTTGCTAGCGGCAAATCATCTTCGGGCTCGAATTCAGTTCACATATGTCTATTTTTGTCAAACTCTGCTTTTTGTAAACAGTTTTCTATAGTTTCCGTTAGGGAGCATTTCAATTCACTTTTATGCACTCAAACACGCACAGAAATGCTTCTTTACTCAGCTGAAAAGTTGGCACAAACTGAGGATACAAAATTGAAGTTGTTATGCAGAGCAATGAACGCCAACATTTGAGGGCCATCACTGAGGGCCATTATGTTCAAATTGTGAACATATATTGTATGTTCGTTATTCTGAAAATCATTCCATATAGCCAGGTAATAGTTTTTTTTTTTTTGTATGAATCAATTTTTTGCAATTGATTAAATGTTTTTATTATATTTGTTTTGTTCTCTATTCTTTGCCGTTTCTATCAGTAATGTCAACTTTAAAATCGCATTTAGTTTCCGAATCACGTTGCCTTGCAAATCGAATTACAGCTTTTTTCAACTTCAAGGTTTTCATTTCACATCTTTTCTGCTTAGTGATGAAAACAAATTAAAAATTGCGCGAAAATCGAGTGACATCATTTTTGCAGAATAATCAAGATAACATTTTATTGGCTCAAAACCTTGTTCACACATAAATTTGCACTTTTAATTCATAATTAATTGCTTAAAGTTATTTTAGTAAAAATACACGCAGGACACTGCCTTACCGGTAAGTTAGCCTAGCTTATAACACAAGTATCGAAGCAATACAGTTTGAGAGCTCCTTGCCTTGCCGATATTGCAGTAGCAGGGTATATTGGTTTTACACATGGAGGTCAATATTTTCGCTATTTCTAAGGGAGTAGAGAAAATTCATTTATGAGTTGAATACTACTCAACTAGTTCAAAAAGGTTTGTATTTTAGACAAAAAATAGGTGGATTATAAAGTACTGCTACTCTCCAAAGTGATGTTGGCACAATTTGCGGCTGGCAGTCTTTTCAAATTGAGGCTTTTGAAAATTCTTTAGAATAATATTCCGGGTAATAACGGATATTCAAAAGCATTCGCTTCATTATGTCCGTTAACTTCTTGCCATGTTTTATTCGAAATGCATGTTATCGCGACTTTTAAAATCCTAATTAGGCACGAAAATTGAAAGAGGACCTCACCATTCACTTGAAAAGAAACGGTGCGAAACAAACAAAATTGCAGAAATAATATGTCGGTAACGCGGGAAGAATTACATGTGTTGGTAAGGCAGTGCGGCCTAATGAGCTATAACCATACTCCAGCGGCGAATCTTACTCAATAACTTTGTAGTTCTTTTCGCACGCACATTATTCGTCAATTAACCGAGTGGAGGAATAGTGAATAGAAGAGGCATAAAGGGTTGTTTACGTGGAGGCCATCAAATGTATTAGTACAAACAAAAATAAAGAAAAGATAAAACAAAGTTCGAAAGACGCCTGCGCGAAAGATAGAGGTAAGCGCGACGCTTTTGTGTCCGGAAAACGAATTATATGGGCGTGTCAGAAAAAACCGTTACTGTCGAAAAAAAATCATGGCACTTTTGCCTTTCGCAAATGCCCGTAGAAGCAAAGACGGAAGTTTCTGGAAAATAATAATTTTTACGGGCGAAACTTAAATTAATTTTGATTGGCCCTGTTGGGAAGGCTTTCGTTCATCGTGAAAAAAACCAGGAGTTCTATCCCTAGTACGCAACAAAGACCCTAAAGCACGGTGGTGGTAACTGTAAAGTTTGGGGATCATTTTCTTCGAATAGAGTCGGACCGATAGTGAAAATGAATGACAATATGGATATGGCGTCCGCCGTACTTATAGGCCCCTCCATTTGTGGAATAACATCAAGATGCACACCACAAATAAGAGGAGGAGCTCGGCCAAATATTTAGCAGAAGTGTACGCGCCAATTATTAATAAATTAATGGATAAAGTTTGCTAATCTTGATATTCTTTAAAATACGATGGAACCATATTCCTTCGAATCCATGCCACTAAACTGTTTATTCATGCATAATAACGACCCCAGCCGATGTGCTCCTCTAGGGAACTGGCAATAAGTGAATTGCTAAAGAGGAGTGGAGCCCACAACGTAGCCTACGCGGATGATGTTGCTATGGCAGTAAGAGAGAAATTTCCCAGTACGCTAAGGCTATTAAATTCAGTTGGAAAATGCTCGAAAGCAAACGGGCTAAAAGTCAACCCAAACAAAACTGAAATGGTTCTATTTACTAGGAAACACAATATTCCGGAAGCTATTCCTCCATCACTAGGTGGTACGGTACTCTTGATTAGAGAGGAAGAACGTTACTTGGGGCTAATACTAGACAAGAAACTCAATTGGAAGGCAAATGTCGAAGATAGAATAAGGAAAGCCACTATAGCTCCTTTACTCATATAAAAGACTAATAGGATCAACTTGGGGACTTTCTTCTTACATTGTTAATTGGCTTTACGCAGCAATAGTAAGACTAATCGTAACTTACGGCCTACTGGTATGGGGAACGGCTTTAGAGAGGTGGTACATCAAAAAAACTATGGATCGTATACAAATGATGGCCAGTCTTTATATTTGTGGATTCCTTAGAACTACACCTACAGATGCATTAAGAATAATGCTGAACTTACTACCAATCAAATTATTCGGTAAGCAAGCCAAATCAGGGAAATAAACTCATTCAGAACGACCCATAAAGGTCATTCGACCATATTGGAGAAATCCGACTGTATTCCTTGTAATTAACTTAATTACATTAACTTTAACAAATCCTTTATCGCAATGTTTCCTTCGAAAGAAGATCGGGATAACGGCCTAATTGAACATGAAAATGAAATAACTATCTATACATACGGCTCAAAATTAGATAATAAAGTAGGTCCAGGCGTCTACCCCAAAAAAACTGGAGATAAAGCAATCATTCCGCCTATTCGATCACTGTAGTGTATTTTAAGCGGAAGTCACTGCCATTAAGGAAGTACTCACAGCGATAAAAACAAGAGTATTACCCACAAATGAAGCCTTCATTTACTCAGACAGTCAAGGAGCCACAAAAACGATAGAGTCCAAAACGCACTCGTCAAAAACAGTCATGGAATGTTTTAATCTACTAAATGATATGTCTCAATACTACAAAGTACACCTTATTTGGGTGCCAACCACAGGAATATAGCAGGAAACTGCAAGGCAGATGAACGCGTTCGAATCGGTACGAGTACACCCTTGATATCCAGTTGTATAAAACGTTGATACCCACACACCTTGACACTTGTAAATTACTTAGAGACGGAGTAACTATTAAAATAGTAAATTCAAAATGGAACAACCTAACAAAATGCGAATTAAGCAAATTGACATGGCCGAAATCAACAGTAATCGTTCAAAATACCTGCTAAAACTTAACAGAGAGGATACAAGAATTTTATAAGTGTATTAACCGGTCTTTGTATGATATAATAGTTAACCATGCAAGAAGACTGGGAGTAGTACATACTACGAATATTGCAGAGGCTGCTACAATACAGAAGAAGAGGAAACTATTAAACACCTCCTTTGAGAGTATGAAGGATTACGCTTGGTAGTGCATTTTCAAGAGATGTAGAGGATATAGCGCATCTTAAACTAACGAAGTTAAGCTCTTTTATAAAAGCCGAAGGATGGTTTGAAAGGAAAAACTTCCATTGGAATCACAATGGACCAACAACAGGTCTAAGTGTGTCATTTTGGCAGCACCCAGACCTACCTACCTACCTAACCACTGAGGGTGAAACTTTAAAAGAAAACCCGAAGGAACGTAATATATCTGTGCAAGATGAATCCCAGGATAAACCCGGTGGTAATGGAAGCGCAGATGAGGATAAAAAGTCTGTGAAGTCAGTGAAAGTAGTGACAGTAAGCTATTTTAGACTTTACTGCATGAGAGAAAGATTCTCCGGAAGATTTTTTTCCACGTTGGTGCCGGCGAATATCGGCCACGATGAGCTGTATGAGCTTTACGACGACATAAGATAGTGCATCGAATAAAGATTCAGCAGCTACGTTGGCTGAGTCATGTCGTCCGAATGGATACAAACGCTCAAGCTCTGAAAGTATTTGATGCGGTACTAGCTGGAGGTAGCAAAGGAAGAGGAAGGCCTCCTCTGCGTTAGAAAGATCTTGTGGAGAAGGACTTGGCTTCACTTGGTGTGCCCAACTGGCGCCGATTAGCACGAGAAAGAAACGACTGGCGCACCTTATTAAACTCGATCAAAAACGCGTAAGTGGTTATCGCGCCAATCAAGAAGAATAATATAAGCATTTTATCAATGGGATCTGGTGCATCTGTTTTCTGTGGCAGCAGTATTGGATCTTGTGGATCTCGTTGCCAAAGGGCTTCCATTCAATTGTTTGCTGATGAAACATTGATGAAGTCTTAGTGCATAGACTGAACGATGATCTGAAAAAAAATGATCCGGTCGTATTAAATTTGGACATGGGTGTCGTACTGATTGGAATTTATTTCCATTGAAAGAGCAGTGATACATAAAATGTAAGATTATGAAGGACAAACAAAATGTATTGATTCTATAAATAAATAAAGACTGTATAAAATTAGTATGGTTCCTTGCTGCAATGGCTGAGAGTAGACATACGGCCGCAAAGGGTTGACTTGTACGAATCACAACAGTTATGTATGTATACCATCTCAAAAATTTACCTTTTGATACACCCGATGCTGTCTATTGTTGAACCAAGGAGTGTTTTCCCAGACAGCACAAAACTTAGATATTGGGGGTGGACAAATGCTGACCAGAGAAACCAAAATCCTGCAGTAAGGAAACCAAAATTCTGTTGGTTGAAATGGCGACAAAATCAAAATCCCGTAACTTGAGACGAAATGGCGACAAAAAATATCAGTTAATTTTCTTAGAATGTACAATCATATATGTATAATACTGAATGTTTTGGATTGACAGATAATATTTAATAAATGGAGATAAAAAAAATTTCTTCAGCACTCCAAATTAGGTTTTACAAATATTTTCAAAAATGTTCCCCTATTTATACAAAAATATTTCTATCAAAGCCTACTTACTTTTACAGAAAAAAAAGCTGATAAACCTCAAAGTGGAAAATTATTGAGTAAGTAATAAGATAGAGTCACAATCACTAAATTTTTGGCAAACAGGCATATTGATGCGGTCGGTCAGGTGAAAGGAGAGGGAGGGCGAACCGTTGCTACAAGTGTTATAGAGACGAGAAACGATGTCTTTCGTATATGTACACAAAAAGAAAACGACACGAAGCAAATGCGATGTAGATTTGCCTTTGCCTAAGCATTGAGCAAGCGTGCGGTAAACGTACATATGTATGTTCATATAACCTTATAAAGGGTGATTTTTTAAGAGCTATCGGAAAGTTTTTCAAAAAAACACGTAAAATTCAGAAAAATTCATGAAATTTTTATTTAAATCGATAGTACATTCCATATAATTTAATGTTTGAAGATTATTTCATGCAAATGTTGATCGCGACTGCGCTTCAAATGGTCCATCCGCTTATTCCAATTTTGGCATACTCTTTCCAATGTTTCAGCCGGTATCTCACATATAAGTGCTTTAATGTTGTCTTCCAATGCGTTAATTGAAGCAGACTTGTCTGAATAGACATGAGCTTTAACATAGCCCCACAAAAAATAATCTAAAGGCGTTTTATCGCACGATGTGGGTGGCCAATTGACAGGTCCCGAACGTGAAATAAAATGTTCACCGAACTCGCCTCTCAACAAGTCTATTGTTACGCGTGCTGTGTGGCATGTGGCACCGTCTTGCTGAAACTACATGTCATGCAAGTCAAGGCATTTTGCCTTGCATTTTGGGCAAAAAAAAGTTGGATATCTTTTCCCGGTAGCGCTCACCATTTACAGTTACGTTACGATTCCCAGCATCTTTGAAGAAGTACAGTCCAATGATACCTCCAGCCCATAAACCGCACCAAACTGTGACCTTTCCTGGATACATTGGTAGCTCTTGCAATTCTTCTGGCTGATATTCACTCCAAAATCGACAATTCTGCTTATTTACGTACCCATTGATCCAAAAATGAGCTTCGTCGCTGGACACAATTTTTCGACTTTAAACTTTCTTAACAGAACACGCATTTTTATAATAAAATTTAATGATTTGCAAGCGTTGTTCGTTTGTAAGACGATTCATGCTTAAATTATAGACCAAACTGAAGATGTTTGACAGTGAAACAAACACGAAACGTGCGTCAGCTGTTTAAACCAACTGTTTAAAAAGATAATACCTAAAAAATCACCCGTTATAAATGCGTTTTTCTCAAAACAACTGGTGATCACTGTAACTTAAAAACCGCTTGGTAGATTTCAATAAAATTTATACTGCTTTTGAAAAACATAAAAAATCGAATAATTTTTTTTTCAAAATTTCGATTTTTTTCTCGAAAATCTGAAAAATATTTCCTGAGTCCGCCATATTGTAATTTTGAAAAAAAGAAAAAGCTTCGATCAGGCACAAGATTATCTATTAAAGGGCTATTCTGGTGTAGACGCCTTAATTTTAGGTATTCTTAAAACTAAGATAAAAAAATGAAAAACCTTTTTACTATCCATTTTTTTATGGCTTTTATTAATATGGGAAAAGTATAAAAAAAAATTATGAAAAAAAAAATAAAAAAAATCGTGGAATTACAGGTCGGCGGAGTGGGGGCTACATGAAAAACGGTGCTCCATGGTTGACATGATTCCAACCCTTTTGTGATCTAAAACAAACGAATTAAAAAAATTCTTCATTAGTTAGGATGTCGCTATCGGATTACGCCAAATCAAAGAAAAAAATCACAAAATGGCGTCAACTTGGAAAAAAATTGTTTACCCTCTGTTTTTTTACCTTTTCAAATTTTTTAAAAATACTTCAAACTTAAATTTTTCAATTTCCAAGGCAGGCGCGATAGACAGATGTATAATGAAAAATTCTTATCAAACTTCAAAGCGATCGGTCAAGTAGAACTTGAGATATCATGACGACCATCTCAAAAAAAGAGAAAATTGCGTTTGAAGTGTAAGCAATTCCAATAGAATAACTTGAATCATAATATTTACTACTCACTCTGGATTAATCGGCGATATATTTCCAGGTATACCTATATTATACAAGCATAAAGTATATATACTATATGTATCGAATAAATAAAGGTTGTGTGGGATACAAAAGATTTTGTGGAAAGAACGAATCCTTAAGTGGTTCGGTAACGTCTGCCGTTCATGGTGCGATTCGCTCCACTCTGCTGACTTAGCCGCCACGTCACAAAATCCGCTGTATCTTCAAAAATAATTCGAATTTTGAAAAATCCGTTGAAGGGCATATTTTTGAAGATCTAAACTTTGAAAATATGCAAAAAAAATCGATTTTTTAAATTTCTAGACCAGAATACCCCCTTACTTAATAAAACTAATTTCTTTTGTCCGATTGATTTCTGATGAATCGCCAAGGACTTGTGATGATCACCGTAAGGGACTTCTGGAGAAACGAGCTCCACACAAACAGCAATAACTTTTACAATTGTTAATTTTTTTTTTTGAAATTTTGCTAAAGTCAAGTCGAAACTTGGTGTATTGATGTTGTGTTTTTATTTTTGGAAAATAAAGTAATTCACTAGCAAAACAAAAAATATTGAAAATCATCATTTTTCCGGGCCTCTAACTACCCCTAACCCCTTAAAGCCATCATTTTTGTTGGTGCAATAAAATATATGTAAAATAAATTCAAACAATTTTAAAATTAATTAGTTTTATTAATTTAGTTCGGTATACCTTTTCTCTTCATATGTCTTATAATTACAAAAATCGTTTAAATTGTTTTATGTTAGTTACAAATAGACAGGTTTCTTTTTAATTTTTTCTGTTTATATTTTTTATATTTTGGCAAATGTCATTTCTTACCTAAATTTCACTTATTCCTTATGCATAGCTATACACAAGTTAATTCACAGTGGCAAATAGCAAGTGAGCATTTCCTACTTCGATGCTTTAGAGAACATTTAAATATAAGGTTGCCTTTTTATTGCTCACTACTACTTTTTTCTAACATTTTGCTGTTGCAATAAGTATTATAGCATAATTTCGTTTGCTTGTATGCATGCATCTATGTAATTAAACAACACTGAATTGAAAGTAAATATATTTCGTGTTACTGTAACTAGTGCGTTGTTCACACATTTTTGTATTTGTTTTGCATAATGATTATGTTTATTAAATGGAAGATTTATTTTGCTTTAAATACAATATATTGCAATTTTTTTTTTGCTTATTAAAAAAACTCAAATTATTTTGTACTCATACAACTTATATGCTTTCCAAATATTAAGCATTACTGAATCAGAATTTTTATATTTGTTTGCATACACTCGATTTTATATTCATACATTTTATAAAAGCTGCTCTACATTGCATTCATTGCAAAACTTTACTCACTCATGAAGTATTGATGTATTTTTTTTTTTTTTTGATAACTCCGTAGGAATTTTTTTTTTATTATTATTATATTATTCAATTAAAAAGTAAAGCAAGAATGTCAAAATAAAAGAGTGCACAATTTTTAAATGATAACTGCGTATAAAATAAATTTAAAAATATTAAAAATGTTATTTGAACTGAATTTATAAATGTAAGAATTTTCGAAATTATTAATTGGTCTAAGCCTAAACAACTGAGCACAAAAAATAGTTAGCAATTAAAATAAAATTTTAGAAAATTAAATATAAATAGTCATTGCTAAAACTAACAGCGTTAATTTTGCAGTCATTTGCTGCTAAGATTACTTGCTTTTTCTTTTTCGATGTTAAAATAAAATAAATTTAAAGTTGTCTCATATATTGGGTTTTGGGGGAAAAGAAACCGTTATTTTCGCGCAAATGGTTTAAAACTGTTTTATGGGTGATTTTTAGCTCCTGGACGATGCTACGACTACTAAAATGCCGCTCAACTTTGATTATTTTTGTGATTTTATCGACAATTTCTTTAACATCAAAAAAGCCTGAAATGCCACCTTGACAACGAGCATAAACTTTAAATTGTTTGATCGACACTTCACGAGATATCGATGACTACATCCATCTACCGAGAAAATAATGGATTTTTTTCCCCCATTTATTTTCTGAGCACGTCCTGCTTAATTAAAATAATCATAAAACTATTTAATGCTACGCTCACACATTTTTTTAATTTTTTGTATGTATTTGTATTTGTATTTTTTCCTATGATCTTATTTGCTTTAAATTGTTGCTACTCTTTAGTAGCGCGTATTAATCTATGCGCTCTTATACTATAATATAAGTTGGTTTCTACTGTCCTGTGTTTTGTTTTTGCTACTTTCTATTTTATGTTTTAATCTTTATTACATTTTGTTATTAAAATAAAGATTTTTTACATTTTATTATTATATTTAATTAGCTATATCCTATCGCAGTCCATATTTGACGTCTGTCATTTCTTTTTGATGCGCTGCACAATCCACTCAAGACCCTGATAAAGACTGTTGAAGAAAAAAATATAGCATTTAATATTTAAATATAAATAACTTTGATGTGAAAAGAAGGGAAGCAAAAAAGTAAAGCACAACCTCTTTTGTGATAAGTGTATTCTGATAGAATGAAGAGAGTGACTTCCAAGCAGCTCGTTTTTAGACCTACTGTTAGGTGACATCGATGACGACGACTGATGACCTAACCGTTCGCACGACAGTCGGTTCCACGTTACCTGAACAACTCTAATTTGTATCCGACAAAGGGCTCCCCATACAACAACAACTGATGGTTTAACCACTCTAGGTTAGGTTAGGTTAGGTTATGGTGGTTGTCGGTCTATACGATTAACTCATTTAGACCTTACAGGCCCTTATTTTTTTTCTTCGTAGAACCATTTTGTGGGTCTTATAACCGCTCTAAATGGTGTTTAATAAGATACTACAAAAATAACAATGTAATGGAGAAGATTGATGGGATTTAGGTTGGCGCACTGTAACCTTAATCGCCTTGCTGCCAAATCCGGACATTTACAAAGAAATTGCTCAACTTCTTCTGAAAAGGTCCCCATAGCTTCTGCAATGGGAAGTAAATGGTAAACCTGGCTTTTCCGCTTGTGCGCCGATTGTCCAATGGCCGGTAAACACAGCAACGTGTTTGGAAATTGAATGGCGTGGTTGGTTGGTTTAAGTGGTGATTCGCCCAGAATCCAACTAGCGTCTTCGCACAATTTTGTTGTCACATCCTCGTTACCAACTTGTTTACCAGTTATTTACAGCATGAATATTTTCAGTCTGTGCGGTTCAGGAACCTTATCAGGTTGGTGACATCTAAGCCAGACAGTTGTTCAAGACTCTTGAACCGTGAATTGCCCAGGATTAACATTCTGCCCTTCCATAGGGCAGGGCATTCGCAGAGGAAATGGAAGATTGTTTCCTTTTTCTCCGGTTGCTTGCAACTGTGACAGTATGTGTTGTGAGGGATGCCCATTTTGGCTGCTTGTTCTCCCACAGACCAAAAGCCAGTTATGACTGCCGTTAGTCTCCAGGCGTCTCGGGACCCAGATTAAGGTAATTTTATGGTTTTCGCTTTAGGTGGTAAGGCTAGTCCTGTTTTGTTCCACCAGCTTAGAGGTTGTTGTCGCCGAATCCAGCGCCTGGACTTCAGCTTGGCTATCCGAAAGAATAGCGATATTGCCCTTAAAAGAGGGATCTGCGATTAGTAGCCTACAAGCTTCCCCAATTGCCAGTACTTCCGCCTGGCAACACCGCAATCCATTTTACTGCCATCTATATAGACCGTAGTGTCGAAGTTGTTTAGTGAGAATCCCTTATTCCATTTTTTTTTTCCTAGATGGAAAGAGAGTGGCAAAATTTCTACTGAATGTTACCGTCGGGACGATGTAGTTAGTCCTCTTCGAGATATACTGGGTTTGTCGCAGTAATAGACTGGCGTGGCCATGAATGCACTCTTTTTTGTCATCTTCGTGATATGTAGATCTACCGGAATAACGTGTGCTATAGCACAGGCTGATCTTTGCATTCTGCCAAGTAATTTGGGGCGTGCAGTTCCCAGGACTTTCTGAGCCCACCGTCTCTTTTATCTACTGGGGCCAAAGGGTTTCGAAATATCCCATGAAGAACTGGAGCTCCATCTTTTCTGCGCTTTCCTGAGAAATAAGTTGTGCGAAATTCCACCTTTCTATTGTTGTTAGACTGTGGGCGTCGTAGCCGAGTTGGTTTGTGTGTGACTATGATTCGATTGGTTCCAGTGTCAACGCGCACAATGTACATAGGGCATCAGATGATGGAAAACGATTTTTCTAATAAATCATCATCATAAAAATATCTGCCGTTCGGAGTCGGCTTGAAACTGTAGGTCCCTCTATTTGTGGAACAACATCAAGACACACACCACAAATAGGAGGAGGAGCTCGGCCAAACACACAAAAAGGATGTACGCGCCAATTATATATATATATCTGCCGTTCTGTACCAATTCATTTTAAAATGTTAGTCATTTTTAATTTCTTTTTTTCGCTTTTAGCAATTTTCTTTTAACAATTGCTCTATATATTTTTCAATGGGAAAAATTGTTTTGATAGCTTAGAAAAATGTTATGTTATAACGACCAATATTTTTCGTGTCCATTCTTAAGTATGTTTTAAAAAGGCAAAATGAAGAATTGCTTGCAAATTTAGATAAGATTTTATATGACAAATATAAAAAATGCCTTATTGTGCACTAAGCAGCAATTGGAATTGAAAACGTGCCCGACATCCACCCAAACAGAAGATCGAAAAGGGAACAGGCTTATATTTTGACGATATACAGATAAATGAAGAATTGGACTTCCAAGCACTTACTTTACAATACCTTTGGTTGCTTTAACAGCATAAAACATTCCCACAAATATTTGGTGAACTGTTGCTGAAGTGACAGCTCTTGGCCGAATACGAAACTACGTTGTTTCGATACCGTAAGCCCGATTCACGTATGCCTCAATGCACGCTAACACCTTACGGTGCTCGCAATAATCAATTGATTTGATTACAAATTCTTTAATCCTATTTTTTTTTTATTTGTTGTTGGAAGCATGAACATGCCCTTCAAAGATTTCATTGTTTTCTAAGCACATCATTAGCACTTCCAACTTCTAAGAGGTCTGGTTACGCTTATGACAACAAATGTTTGTTTGTTTAAGACTTCTCACTGTACAAATACATAGGCAAGCGTTTGTATGTTTGCCATGTGCTTTACGTATCAGCAAGAATAAATGAATAAAAACACTTTAGTGTTTTAATGTTGTTCCCATAATAGAGATTAAGTGGACAAAAAACAAAATTATGTCACAATTACGTAAATACACAAAAGAGTAAATCGCGCAGTACAAAAAAACTTCCAAAAAGCGATTGGAATTATCTTTCTGCTTGCCTTCTTTCATCTTATTTTTAAATATAATGTTATAATTGCCTACCCCTCGCCGGTGAGCGCACAACACGCCTGTATATGCCATTGATGTTTCTTAATCGAGGTTAAGTCCAACTGACGCGAAATTTCCGCAGCTGACATCGCACCCTTGAGATCCTGCACGAAAGTGAAAACAAGAATTTAAATATCAATTTATGAGTAAAACATAACAAACAAACAGCAGCGTGCTGACAAACCTGTTTATTTGCATAAACTAATAGACTGGCTTTACACAGATCCTCATGCTGCAACATGCGATACAGTTCTTCGCGCGTCACAGCCAAACGCTCACGATCCGTCGAATCGATGACCATAATGATAAACTGTAAAAACAATAAAAGCGGAAATGGTATTCAATTAAAATAAAACAGTAATGCGACTTGCTATATTAAATATGCAGTTTATTTACAGTTGCGGTCATAAAAAGTGGAGCATCAAAATATTGAAATTTTTGCTGCATTATTTTTCCACATGCAAATGTGAGGATATTGCTAGGTATTTTGATTTGAGGTTAGAAATTTGCAAATTACGTATATGTAAAATGCATTTGCGGCCTAGGTAGGCTAGCATAAGGGCCTAGCCTGCCATCCCAGAGGTTGGGGGTCGAATCCCACGTAAAGCACGGCCCTCGTATTTTTTCAAATTTACCTATAATGCTTTCCCTGTTTCTAAAAACAAAACCAAACGAAAAAAATCTCATTCCTCAACCCCAAAAACTTATCCTTTTCATCCTGACTCCCACACAATAGTCACCGCATTATTTGCATTATGGCTAAAACAAGCAAAAACAAAGAAAAAAACACACAGTTACACATCGCATCAGTGGCGCCAGCAAGAGGAAGTCGGCAACCGCGGTAATAGCGCAGACACACCAAATTTAGCGAAGTTTTCAACCATGTGTGCGATCCTTTTGGCAGAAAAATGTGAAATACAGATGGCGCTCCAAGCAGTAAGAAGACATTGTTCCTAAGCAACGACAGGTGGGCATTCCGGCAGGCTAATCGCCTACCCTGCCAGATAATCAAAATAGATTAACAAAACCAACGCAAGACTGAGTCTTGTCGAGGTGCTATGCTTCCAAGAGGAGTGAACAAGGGAAACAAATTTGGTTTTCAAAACGAAATTTCTGGTATTTTCATCAAAAAACTGTAAAATGTACCGAATTCTCTCTTTGTTTTCTTCTTTCTTTTTCCCCAAACTAATATAGAGTACATTTACTTTTGACGCTGACGGTAGACTCGTACATACTTATGTATTAACACAGAGTACTCTTACACATATAACTCTTCAAATGCAAGCTTACTCTCCCGACTCTCATGCCCGCAACTGCATGTAAATATGTATAATAAATAATAATATGTGTATGTATGTGTGTGTCTGTACATACCTCTGTATTCGTATAGTAGGTGCTCCAGGCGGCGCGTAAACTCTGCTGCCCACCCAAATCCCACACCAGAAAGTGTATATTCCGCCACACCACCTCCTCCACGTTCGAACCAATCGTTGGGCTGGTGTGCACGACTTCATTCATAAGGAATTGATAGAGTATTGTAGTTTTGCCCGCATTATCCAAACCAACCATTACTAATTTGTGCTCTGCGGATGGACAAAGAGAAAATGGAAATTGCTTTAATTTTTTATTACACAAGTAGAAATTTCGATTTTGAGATGTTTCCTTCAGGTGGTGCTCGCCACTTGAAAGCATACTTTACTCGTATCACTTTGTTTCACTTTCGTAGTGATAAGGAGGAGTGCTTCTCTGTTGCTAATTGTGCAGTGAGTGAAATTGTTGTTGCTGGGCAGTTATCAAGAATAGGTAAATAAATGGCTTTTGTGTGTAACGAATGTATGATGACTATCTCAAACCATTTTCATACAGAAAATTTACAATAGCTTATTTCATTCCGTTTATGAGTCTAGTAGTCAAATACAGTAACATACATACATACATACATACATACATACACCCGTGTATGCAATAATAGTAGAGCGACATTTTGCCAAGGTTTGACTATTTATTAATTATTTATTTATTGTCATTTCTTTTATTTTTTCCTAAAAATATAGTTCATACTACAACAAAAATGACACATAACTTAAAAATTCAAACTTTGTACAAGATTTATAAAAATTCTAAATTTTTTCATCACAATTTTAAAATTTTTGCATCAGAATTTCCATATTTTTACATCAAAATTACAAAAATTTTGCATTAAAATTTATAATCAAAATTAAAAAAAAAAACAATATACATATGCACTTTTATAACCCATTAAAATTTATTATATGATATTAAATTAGAAGTGTAAGGCCGCTAAAAACGTTCGTTTATTTTTGATAATTTTTTCCCCTGACGATATTTCGCATTTTCTCCATATAACAAATGCAGAATATTTTCATATAACGTTTCTGTCGCAGTTTCCTTTTGGGTTGCAGCCGCTAACGTGTTTTAACGCAAACATCAGCCAACAGAAAAATAAAAAAACGGAATCAATATCAAGAACCTTGAAGCCCGTAGCTGGAAAGTTTATGGACGGTGAGTTGAATTTCAAAAAGTTGGAAAGAATTTTTGAGTGGTCCTAACAGCAATACGGCTACTAGCTGGTAGCGTGTACTAGAAACTCTCATAAAAGAAAGGGCCCCTAGTTATATTATCTGACTAATTGGGAGCTATTTTTTGGAGCTTAAACTGAGGTTTAGAACTGACAAAGGCAAGGAGTACAATGAAACAGCAGGGGCCCCAAGGATCAGTTTTAGGTCCGCTACCATGGATTCATATGTATGCCGGTGTTCTAAGATTGTATAGAACTCCTAGATCCAATGTCATTGGATTCATGGATAATATCGCGGTACTAGTGGCAAAACACATCCAAGATATTGAGAGGATCGCCAGCGAATCAGTAGGTAGGATCCAGGCTTGGTTGACGTCCATAAACGTGGAATGAGCTGAGCACAAAGCTGATGTGGTTCTAATGAGTAGCAGGAAGGCAGTGGAATTAATGAAGGTAAATATTGGGACTGCAACTATCAATTCGCTCCGATATTAAATACTTAGGGGTTATGACTGATAGCCGTTTAGACTTTAAAACGCATTTAGAATACGCTGTGTATAAGACATCGAGTGTGCAGTCTTGTCTGGCACAAAGCAAAAGAAAATTATATAGTAGGGTTGTCAGCTCGGTCCATTTGTACGCGGTACCAATCTGGGCTGATGCATTGAACATAAATACCTACGCAGAAAAACTAATAGCCGTCTATCGTCTAAGCGCCTTGCGAACTATCTGCAGCTTACATACAATTTCCTATGACGCATCTTTCGTCAGGACTAATCCGGGTAGACATTCTGGCAAAAGAAATGAAGTCAGTATACGAGTACTATATATAAAGCTATCCGAACACGACGGTAGAGCAAGGCGTAAAGAAATTTTAGCAGAAGAAAGGCGTCGTTCGATCGCCCACAGGCAGGACCGGTGGAACAGGTCACCTAATGGTAGAAGAGCGCACGAGTTAATACCTATTCCTACGACATGGCTAGAAAGGAGACATGGGGACAAACTACCACCTAATAAAATTTGTTTCAGGGCATGGAGTATTTAAAAAATATCTGGCGTGTGAAATAGTATTAAATCACTACGAAGATGATAAATGATTAAATTAAATCCCGGTAGCCGTGTGCAAAATTACGCAAAAACTGCACATGCCTAGGTTAGATTTTCAATGGCAATGATTCCAAATGGATCTTGTGCCCCAATAATTACAAATGAAGTTGCAAAGTATTTTGAGAAAAAGTGTCATCCTGAAACTGTCCGCAGAGTCCTAAGAGAAGCTAATTTCCATGGACGCACAGCCCGCAACAAGTCAAAAACCGTACAGCCAGATTGAAGTTTGCAAGCGACTGATGGTCTCTAAGGATGAGAACTTATGAAACACCACAATTTTTGCTGACGAAAGCAAGTTTAACAATTTTAGATCAGACGGCATAAATACTTCCTGTCTCAGAGGAAAATTGGTTTCGAAGTGCCGCAAAAGTAAACATTCGGGACAATTTTGGCTTTTATTAGAATATCGACGCGAAGTATAAATCGATTGGCTCATTTGAAATTGCCCGCTTATTGTTCAAACACCAACGCAATCGCCAGATTTGAATGTTATTAAAAACCTGTCGTTTATATAAAAAAAATAGAAACCAATCTTACCTCAAAAAAGGCGGTAAAAGAGGAATGGAAAAAAATGTCTTCTGAATATACTAAGGGGCTTCAAGCTGTTATTGGCATAAGAGGATACCCTACAAAATGTTAATTTACTACAGCTTAAAGTTTTTATATTATATAATAGTTATTAGCATTGTTTTTAGCACTGCACCAGTTTGCCTGTGACTTGGCTTCCTAGATTGTGTTATAATTGTTGTGCTAAACAACACTAGGTTGTCCAATAAGTTTTGCGGTTCGATAAGAGGGGGCGTTGCTATTAGCCTATATTTTTTCGTTAAGTTTCAATCTGTCATTCATTCTTTGATTACCAGTCATTTAGTATCGACGGGTCACAGTATTTTCTACAATGGAAAAAATCAATTATCGTGCAGTGATTGAATTTTTATTTTTGGAAGGTTTAAAAGCAAAGAAAATTTATGAATGACTGTTCAATGTACAATATATAAGAACTTTTCGCTATCAATTAGTACAATAGAAAAATGGGTTGCTGAATTTAAATTTCAAGGTCGTCGAAAAACAGGTACAAACCTGTAGGTATTGGAAAATCGTCAAGTGATTGAAAGAGATTTGAGAGCCCTAGGCATCTCATTGGGTAGTGTAAGCAATATTTTGACTGCAATATTGGGTTTCAGAAAGCTGTGTGCACAATGGGTGCCGCAATCGCTAACAATGGAACAAAAACACATTTGAGTTCCTCAGCAACATTTAGAGCATTTTTGAAAGCATAAAGTGGATTTTGTGCGTCCATTCATCACTAGGGATGAGATTTGGCTCCATCACCATGATCCTAAATCAAAATAAGAGGCTAAAGAGTGGTGTGAAGTTGGTTTTTCGGCTCCAAAATGAGTTCATGTCCAGAAAACGACCAAGAAGGTGTGAGCATACGTTGTTTGGGATGCGAGAGGAATTTTTTTTGCGGGTAAAACAATAAATTCTGAATATTATTGTAACCAGCTCAAGGAAAAAATGGGTGAAAAGAGTCTCAGTTTTCAAAATAAAAAAATCCTTTTCATCAGGATAGTGTAGCATTCCACTAGAGCATTTCGACAAATGTCCACGAATTAAAGTTCGAATTGTTGGAGCAACCACCATATTTACCAGATTTGACCACTAGCGACTTCCGTCTATTTCCAGACCTAAACAAATTCATGCGTTTGCGGAAAGCGTTTTTCATCAAATGATGAGGTAATAACAGCTTTGGAAGCGCATTTTGTAGCCCTTTGAGATTCTCACTTCATGGATGGAATTTAGAAATTGGAATCTCTTTGGAACAAGTGTATTAATGTTCAAGGGGACTTTCTATACTATAAAGGTGAATGTCTGTACGTTGTCAGCGCAACACTACGAAACGACAACACCAAATGACTTAAACATTTTTATACATTCATATTTTCACCCAATGAAGGTTATAGGCATGTTTTTATGATGGAACTCCCTTCCCAGAGCCCTCAGGCCGCGCCACCACTCTCATTCGTCACTAATAATCGAATATTTGCTTTAATTTAATCTAAACTATTTATAGCACACTCTAGACTTCATAATCCGCATAAGCTGTTCAACTATGACCCAAATGCAAAGTTCAAAAACGGTTTGAGACAGAAAATTAATAAAAATAATTTAGCTTGATATTTTTCTGATTGGTTGTTTTGATTTTATTCAACGAGGCATAGCACCGGATGCCGGCTATTGTAATATTATGGTTATTAAAAAAAAAGTATTTTCTATGAAATTATTGTTGGTAATTCTTTTATATACATATCCTAAATCTCTCAAAACTGATCCTACGCGAGCGGGGCCGCGGGTTAAAGCTAGTACTGAATAATAAAGTGTATTTTTTCAAACCATAAAATTATGTTTTTCCTATCGAACCGCAAAACTTATTGAACAATCAAGTGGCATTTTGCCCAAAATGTGTTTTGTTTTCTTTTAATCTCACTATTGGGTTTAAAAACTCGGTGAGTCATTATATTTCATCATAAATGGGTGTGGCCTATTTTCCAAAATTTATTAAAAGAAATCAATTATTTGCTATAATTCACTCTACACATAAGTTTTTAGCGATTTGGCGCTAGAAGTTAATTAAATATTGCGGTTTTAGCTTGTTCCAAAAGTACCGTTAGTTCCGATCCGATTTTACCCATTTTCATTACCAACCAATCTTGGAGAAAGAGTAGCAAGTGTACTAAGTTTTATTGAGGAAACTCATTTAGAAAGTTTCAGAAAAAACAATTTTTGGCCGTTGTTCCATACAAGTGGAACCACTGTGCATCTGTTGGGCCTGATGGGTGTAAAAGTGCGTTTTACTGAAACAGTGCAAATGGGAATTGAAAGTGCCAGTATGTGTGCATGTAAGACAAACTGGCACAAGTCAAAAAACATTGACAAGTGCCAATGTGAATAAATATGCAGGCAAAGAGTAAAGAAACGTGCATATATTTACTATCTGGCATGGCGGTAACAATTAGCGCTTTGAATAAATTAACCTAAGCACAAAGTTGCCAAAGGGAGCAGTAACCTCCACTCCAACGCTTACTAGGCAATGCTCACAGCCACTAAAGTTGGGATGCTACACATTTTTGTGGTTTCAATACTACTCACTCAATTAGAGTTGTTTGTATGTGTGTGCGCGTTGCAGTAATTGTGACACGATGCGATCTGAATGTATTTGCGTACATATTTTAGTTGAGGACCACTGTAGTTGAAGGAGCTCGGAAGTTGTATAAAGATTGTATCGTAACAGCATAGAATCGATTCCTACATAAGTGATGTAATATTCAAGTAATAAGAGCAATATTTTTCTAATAGCGTTTAACCCGGTTCCGAGTGAACTCATAAGAAGAAGCTTCTCATAAAAGCCTACTGGCGAGTTACAATAGCATTTTTAGTAACCCAAACAAGATGAAAACCACATATTTGGCAAGAAACTCGGCTTATAAAATCTTATTATTATAGGGTGTCTCATTAGGACTGCTAAATTTTAAATTTAAGCGGATAGATGCAGTTTTTATTTGAAAAATTTTGTTGTTTTTACTATAAAAAGCGGGAGATATGAAGGTTATGTATACAGGGTGTTCCATATGGTGGTTTATTTTCAAGCAAGAGTTATTTTGACAATTTAAGCAGATAAACGCAGTTTTTATTATAAAAGTGTTGTTGTTTTTACTATAAAAAAGAGGGTGGATATGAAGGTTATGTATACAGGGTGTTCATATAGTAGTTTACTTTTAAGCAAACGTTATTTTGGCAATTTATGCGGATAAACGCAGTTTTTATTAGTAAAGTGTTGTTGTTTTTACTATAAAAGGAGGGTAGATATGCAGGTTATGTATACAGGGTGTTCATATAGTAGTTTACTTTTAAGCAAACGTTATTTTGACAATTTAAGCAGATAAACGCAGTTTTTATTAGAAAAGTGTTGTTGTTTTTACTATAAAAAAAGAGGGTAGATATGAAGGTTAAGTATACAGGGTGTTCATATAGTTGTTTACTTTTAAGCAAACGTTATTTTGACAATTTATGCGGGTAAACGCAGTTTTTATTATAAAAGTGTTGTTGTTTTTACTATAAAAAGAGGATAGATATGCAGGTTATGTATACAGGGTGTTTATATAGTGGTTTACTTTTAAGCAAACTTTATTTTGACAATTGAAGTGGATAAACGCGGTTTTATTTGAAAAGTTTTGTAGTGTTTACTATAAAAAAGAGTCACAGGAAATTCTCACAATTGCAGTATTGAAATATTTCTTCTTCTTTTCTTAATTGCGCGCCACCTTCTTTTCCACCTTTCTTTCCAACGTAGAGGAGCCCTTCCACTTCCTCTGCTACCCCAGCTGTTACCGCATCGAATACTTTCCGAACCGGAGCGTTCGTATCTATTCGGACGACATGACCCAGCCAATGAAGCCACTGGATATTTCAAATTTTATATCCGTATCTTGAAATATTTACATTTCTATTACTGGCACGCGCGTGTAATTGTGCGTGATTTAGGCACAAGCAAAAGTGGTGTACGAACAACATAAAAAATGGCGTTAAACCAAAACGGTCGATCTTAATGGGACACCCAATATTAATTTATACTCACTATAGCGGCACGATCCGATGTGACATGTGCGTGCACACGTAGCGTTAAATTAGCACACAAATACAAATACCAACAGGCTCATGCATATGTGCGTAGATGAATTAGATTACCAATTTTGTAACTGACAACCTAAAATTGGCGATGACAACAACAGTAACTGCCTGCCTGCCATGATGCATGTAGAAATGTATGTAATTACAAAAGTAATGAAAAAAAATACTATTTCGAAAAAAAGTTGGCAATCATTGTCACAGTCAACGAACTGAATGAATGAAAGCGGCATTCCGACAAGAAGACTATACAGCTAACAAAAAAATGAAAATAAAAGCAAATTGAGCAATGCCATTTGAAGCAAGTTGCTATTCAAAAACCACTCAGCCTCAATGCCATTGTCAAAAAAGATGTAACATGAAGCCAGTCGCCGCAGACAATTTATAATAAAAATAGCTTGGAGTAATAAAATTACGAGCACATTTGTCCCCTCTGCATCTGGTCATTTCACGCCTACTTACGCGTGTTCCACATTTCGTAAGATCAGGGCACTTAATAGTAATTGCTACCACATTGAGTTGAAGGAGCAAAGATACATTCGCCTAAGCGAGGAAAATAAACAAATATAATAAGCTACGAATATACGAGGGTAGATCAGAAAAGTTCGCGGAAGAATGGAGTTAAATCTTATTTTATTTTTTCTAATACAACTATCAGATGTCTCACAGAATTTATTTATACCATAAAAAATATGCTTTGCCGAGGCTTCAAAATAGGCACACAAAAAAAAAGTGCTTGCAGCATAGTACACATAACACAAGTGAAACTTTCAAGGCAGACAAAGAAAGAGGGAGAGACCCGAGAGAGAATGAGAGAGAGAGAGAGAAAGAATATATATCTAAATAAATTCACAACATTTGTAGAGAATACAAATAGACAAAATTTACAAAAAACGGAGAAGGGTTGACCGGTGTAGGTAAACGCCGGACACAAACCGTGGCAACAATGCGCACTACTCCGAGCGTTTATCACCCGCACAAACGAAGAGATTCCATGACCGTAGCAACGGCACAAATTACCGCAAGGCAATACCAATAAATCCGACGTCGGAATGGATAGCACTTTATAGTACGCACAAGCACTAGACAGGAAACGGAAATAAGCACCAAAAAAAATACCGCCAAAAAAATTGGGACCAAAAAACGCACCAAACAGTAGGCACCAAGGAAATGTGACGCCAAAAAGTAGGCACCAAAAATATATTTCCTAGAAGTTTGCACCAACAAACAAGCGCCAAAAAATAGGCAGTGTTATTTCTCACTAAAAATTAGCAGCCACAAGGAAAAACTCAGGAAAAATAGCCTAAAGTGTATCTGAGATATTTATAAGGTATAGCTCTCTCTCTCTCTCCTTTTCCTCTACTTTATATCGTTTTTCTCTCTCACAGAACGAAAATGTCCAAAACGTTGCATGGCATCGAAATTTTACTCTCCATAATATCTCTCCATACTCTCTCGCTCGTCCATCGACGCCTAAGAAGTTTCACTTCAAAAAACTGACTTCACTTCATCATCACTAAAAAATTTCTTTTCTCCCAATTTGCTTTATAATCGGTCAACAAAATATCTTCAGAACCCAAAACCCCAGTAGTCACTACAGCCGCCGAATTTTGAAATCTTAAACTTTTTAGCTAGTGCTGCTTTCACTCAGCTTAGTAGTGATGACCCTCGGCTCCATTTTTAGCCCTCCGTTGGACACATTCTTTAAAATCTTAGGTCAGGCATCCGGGTCTGACTTTTTTTCGTCCTGTTCGGGGATTCTTTTTAAAAGGTTATATCCATAAATCGATAGAAAATTAAATTTTAGGAAGCTACCTGGAAGCCCCAGTCGTTATAATATAAAAGAAAAGTCGGTATAATATAATAGAAAAGTTTGACCAGACTCGGGTGCCCAACAGAGGGTTAGTAACAACGTAGTTCGTAAACTTATCCCTGGTCTCGCTAAACCAATTGAAAATCGCTCGTCGCACTATTACTTCTGCAGTAGTACCTTCTTGTTCGAACCAATATAGTCATGGAGGATTTTCAATATGGTCGTAGATGATACTCTAATAATTTCTGCGATGTCTTACTATTTCAAAGATGCGTCTTCCAGAAGTGCTTTGACTTTTTGACATTTCAACTGTTTTCTAAGGGCATCGCTGCACATGGCCGATCTGAGCGCTTAGCATCTTCCACTGACTCTTTGACATACTTGAATCGAACAAATAATTTAAAAATCATTGTTTCCTGAACAACAGTGTAGCCATACAATATCTCATCAACAATTAGCCATTCATGAATCGACTGTGTGATGGATTTTTCCTGTAGACGTGTTAGAGGTGGACATTTAAATGATATTATTTTTTACGTATAATTGTTAAGAGCCGTTTTTGAATAAAAATAGAGAAACCTCAAAGAATCCAAATTTTTACAACATATGTTAAAATAACATCTAGACGCATCTTTCTTGTTTAGTTTAGAGTTATATCTTAAACGTTATTTTTTCGAATCAACCGTGGTCACAAATCTGAAAACTTGATTTGAACACACGCAAAAAAAAGTTCTATGTCCGGGCTTTAGTACACTCATTCGATGCCATCATTTTGCAAAGGGAATACTCACCCCCAAAAAATGGGGAATATAACGAATACGAATACGAACATTTAGGAACAAACAACCGTTAATTTACTTTGATATGGAATTCAAGACAAAATACGAGTACCATTTATTCGCTATTTTCGAAATATTACACTGGATTTTTAGTTGAGCGCTAAAATTCAAAGCAAAAACTTCATATGTATGTACGTAAATTTTTAAAATTAATTTTTACACTGCGTATTAATGATATTTAAATTAAAGAAAAAAAGTTGCAAAGCATTTGTATATGTATGTACATATATAATATATGTTTACTATGCATAATGTAATAATATAAAATAAATATATATATATGCATTGCGACTTTGAAACTTTTAGTGTATAAGGGGGGCAGCTCCTCCAGACAACGAGTTTTTCAATAATTCTTTGCGAAAAGCTACGAGTATTTATTACATTGAAATAAATTACATATAAATATTCATGCTTAAATGAATTTATAAAAATTTGTTTGAAAAAAAAAAAAAAATGCAGGCGCTACAGCTGCTCAAACGCTGCTCCTTTAATTTGCGCCGTGGAATTTATAGCCTCTTTTTATCAACTAAAATCAAGTAGACAAAAAATTTTTAATAAAATAAGTTTTCCGCTTTACACTTATGCATGTTTTTAACGAAAAAAAAAATTAAAATTTGAAGTGAAAAAGAAAAAAAGGATACTTGGTTTTTAATAAACAATTGATCAAAAAAATATTTTTAGTCCCTAGCACTGAAGGCCCTAGTAGCCAGTATTGATAATTTTGTTGATATCTTGATTACTTTTTTAGTGACACTCAACAGCGTGGAAAAAAACGTATTTCGAGAAAAACGCAATTAACGTTTTCGCTCTTACTCATCTTTCGTTCGACCCTCACCACTTCACTGACTTTATAGGGACTTTTTATTACTTTCTATTAAGCTTAAAACATTGAAAAGATATTCTTGAGTTTGTAAATGAATTTTTAAAGCAAAAAAAATTTAAATTTGAAAGTGCTGGAGGAGCTTTTTCTTATTCTTTATTTAGCTTTCTAATAACAGCCAAGTCAACAAATGAAGCGCTAGCAAGCATATTACAAATATATATACACACATGCGCACATATACTCGTACATTGAATAAATCAACAATCAGCTGTATTGCTAATAAGTGATAGTTCATGTCGAACGCGTGGAGAAATGTTTACAGTAAATTCAATCGACAAGATAATAATGAGATTATGAGAGAGAAGAGGCTTAAATACAAAAAAAAAATTATCTCATAAAAATAAAAACAAATATACAATAATATTTTGTCACATAACTGGAATATTAGCTACAGCAAATTAATTTATTCTACTCGTTTCACTTATTCACTTCATAATTTTGGCATTTGATAACATTTTTTTTTTAATATTTTTTTTTTTGCAATTTTTAAGTTCAATATAACTTCCCTAAGCTTTGCTTCGGATCGATCACACTGGTTAGTATTTGCTTTTCGTTTTCGTTTTTGTGTTTCTTATTTTTGTTTACACACGATTAGGGAGAGAATTGTATGTGTATGTGTGACATTAAATATTTAGCTAAAGCACACAAGTGGACAAGCTTCTTGACTTTTAAAAAGGCATCACAAAAATCACTGACGAAATAAGTGGAGGTGTACAAGTCAGTACGGTGTACGAAATATATTCAAATGTATGTACAAGGTGGTTGAATTGCAGTTATCTCTGTGACTTATGCAAGTACTGGCAACGAAAAAATAAAGTAATGACAAGTTTTGGTTGCTTATTTATATACTTGTTTTGATTTCAATAAATTGTTTTTTATTCAAATATAGTTGAGACTGACGATATTTCCAGCAGCATTTTCAGGAAAAATGTATCTAACTGTTGGTTGCATTGGCTTCTCGGAAATTATGTCTAGATTTTCTCATCACCTGATGGAACAATTTAATTTTATCTGAAAGTATGATTTTTCATTAAGGGAGAACACCACTGTGACTTAAAAAAAATCGATTTTGTTTGCTTTTTCTTAAAGTTGATATATTCAAAAATATTTAAAAAAAAATTGTAACTTAAAATCTTGAAAATTAACGAAGTTATACCCAATACGCGTTTTTCTCAAAACGACTTTTCTGAACACGATGGCCTCGATTTCTCGAAGACTTATGAACCGATTTAATTTTTTATTTTTTTTTTTTATTTTTGTACATGTATTGGCTACAGTCGTAAATAGCCGTTTTTCAAAATTCCAAAAATTTAAATTTTTTCAAGCCTTTCGAAAACAAAAACGGGTAAAAACTCAAAAACAAACTAATTTTGCAAACCTGCACCATTTTCACAAAAACAAGAAAAAAGAAAACAATAAAAAAACCGCCACGTACGACGATAGCGATGACCTATAGATTAAGAATTTTTGTGGTTTTTTGCTTTCAGATAATTTTTTACCGCTGCATCGTGCCCACCAGGGTGCATCAGTTTTTTATGACGTCATTGCATTATTATTAATAACAATGATAATTTTTAATACAAATTTGTGTTAGTATAGTTGAATATATGTTGAATAAATTATAATTTGTCCTATCCTTAAATAATCATCCCTACCTACAATAAAAAAAAAATAAAGAAAAAACTCATGAAAATCACTTAATTTTCACGCGTTCACAGTGGTGTTCCCCCTTAAAATACAGTCAGTGTCAAATTAAAGTGTACACCACATTCTTTGAGTTTTGAATTTATTATTTTTATGTTTTTTTATATAATTCATACTACAATAAAAACCGTATAATGCAAAGTTTCAAATTTTGTACAACATTTATAAAAAATGGGCAAAATGTTCATCAAAATTTCAAACTTTTCAGTCAGTATTTTCAGAAAAATTCTGGGAATGCAATTTTGTAGCTCATAAAATTTTTGTATAACAAAAGGCAAGTTTCATTCGCGTGATTATTTAAAATTTCTCTTCGCTGAGGTGTGGTGCATGTTCTCCATACGACGACGCAAAACCGGGAATAAAATTATTAAAAATTGTATTGCATTTGGAACCACTTGAAGCTTTTGCTTTGGATTACTAAAATATAAGGGCAATTAGCAATATTTGGAAAATTGGATTGTCAGGATGCGCTACTGCGAAGTTAACCTATTTAGCCACGTAAATACGCAGAAACTCGTAACACGGAACGGAATATTTTTTATGCTTCCGAAGCATATCTTTTTTTAAATACTTGCATCCGGATGCAATGTGGTACCGACTAGACTATAAATTAATGGTCTTTACATAACTCATACACATGTACATATATGTTTTGCTTATGGACCAAATGAAACTCTACGCAGACTCTAAGAAATGTTTCGAACCCAATCACACTTAGCGAGCTTATTTTTATAAGTTTATTTCCGCCCACTTTAAATATAAATATTCTCAATATAAGAGAAATTGGTCTGAAACTACGACTTTTACAAATATCCCGACTCCAGCGTCACCAAGCGCACCCAAGCACACTTGTAAACCGTCGTGGGCGTTCTCCCACAATCTAAATAATTCATTCAGGAAGGCATACTAAACATACATACACTAATTACACATCCATATACGATTTACAATCATTACAATGCGCCAAAAAAAAATTTTTTTTTGCTGATGCTACTCCATAAATTTGTTTTAATTTTACCAGTGCCGCCAACACTTTGAAAACTACTATGGAATTCTGATGAGGAAAACTGCGCTAATCTGTAAATATGAAACTTAAAAAAAAAAACAAATGCCAAGAAGAATATGCTTTATGCTTTTTTCTCTTCATCATCATAGCAATTACAGTACAGCGCGGGGTGAGCCAGTGCTTCCTTCACAATCGCGCTTCATACAACTCGGGTCATTACGTCGTTTCTCCTAGCATTTATAAAGGATTTCCATGCTTTTCATTGCCCATTATAGGAGAGTTGAAGGTATTTTTCATAATTCTGCTGTGATCCGGAGCAGGTGGCCAACCCACCACAGCCGCTGAGCTTTAGCGGAAGGCTACATGTTTTGACCTGGTATCAGCTGTTCGATCTCATCATTGTATCTGATTCTCTATTGGTCCAAATATCCTTATTAGGACTTTACGCTCAAAGCAGACAAAGTCGTTCTTTATGTTAGACGTCCGTACCCATGTTTAGCAGCCATAACTTGCTACAGGTCTTATTATCGTCCTGTAGATTTGTAGCTTGCATGATCTTGATAGTAATTTATTTCTGAAAAGTCTCAGGTGAGCAAAATAAGTTCTAAAAGCAGCTTGTAATCTATCATTCACGCCGATTAGGGGGTCTGCAGAGCTGCTAAGTTATTTAAAACTCTGCACTTTGTGAAAAATATATATTACTTAATTAAAAGAAAATGTATTGAACTATTTTATATAGGGACACAAATTTTGAAAATTAATAAAATAACAAAATAATAATAATAAAAAATTAGGTGCCCCTAGAACAAATTTAGGGAAGGTAGCATCAAGAAAAAAAATATTTTTTTAGCAATCCTAATTTTCCTACATATATGTACATAATTTTAAAATATTAGATGATAACCTTTATTAGATTTACATTAAAGTTGCTTGGACCACCCTGTATGAATAAATTCATGCACAAATATTTGAGACTAGCGAATAGCAACAGAAACTGGTTTAAAAGCGTGACAATAAAAACCCAAAAATGATTCAATAACAATGGAATACTAGACAAATAAATATAAATATTACTGAAATTTGCAAACAACGTAAAAAGATTAGCTACGTATTTTAAAACTAGACTAAAAATTCGTTTTGTGATATTTTTGTTAAAATAAAATTTTGCAGCTAACCAGATTTTAGCCAAAATCATGACAAAACAGCAGCTGAGCTTATGCAACCGGATTTAGCTCTTGCCATTCGTTGAGCAACAAGTAATTTTTTCGTCAAAGCGAGAAAACTCAAAATCAAAAATTATATTAATTATTACTGATTTGCGACGAATGATGAACAGCGACAGTAAAAGAAATAAATGGGTTTGAAATAAAAAAATTCCTACAAGAAAAAAAGTTTGTCCGACTGGCCGAATCTACGAAAATTCATATCAAAAAATATCCACTTATATAAAACCACTTTTACTTTGCAAGGTCAGACGTGGACAGAGTTGCCGGCAGCAAAAACAAAAATTTACCAAAAGCTCCAAAAATGTACCAATTCGGAAAGAAATTTACTTACCAATTTTTTAAACAATTAAAGTAACATAAATATGTACTTTACTACACATTTTTTTTACATTAATAGCGAACTGAGCCTAACACGATCCAGGCAAATATTTCATTAGCATGAATGGCTAATTGTCGCTATTCAACAGCAAGACCATCATGAGGTGCTACATTGGACGACTGCTTTTTAAATTTTATATTTTCTTGAGTCACACACGATTCGATTTTGATCTGATTTTTCTTTTTCCTCACATTTTTTAAATGAATACAAACCGGGGCGTGGTTTCTTCAAATAATTGATATTATTTGTTAAGTTCTTCTCACGCGCGATACAACATCTTTTCTTGCTATTTCGCAGTCAAGTAAAGTGGTTTACCCACCCACTATGAAACTTTCGCTTCACACGTTAACATCAGCAAAAAAGATATTGACGAATTTACATAAACTTAAGCAAAACGGCAACACTAGACGTGATCAATATTTACATCACGACTGCGTTGAGTAAGCAACTCGAGTAAATAGTAGAATCAGCGTATGTGGCATTTTGTTAGAAAGAAATGCGAAATCACATGTGTCAAATTCACAACAGTATATATGTACTAACTGTTTCCAAAGTGTATATGTATGCGCACTGTTGGACAGCTGACGGATCATACAGCGGCAATTTTTATAAAGGGACTAAACAAAACATAGAGGCCAGTACTGGATTTTGACTCATTTTCGAGGAGGCCTTCTACATTGCGAGTGAAATCGAAAAATGTGCAATCGTTTTCATATAGTTTCTCCTGGCAAAAGTCCTCTCGAAGTGTCACCATACCGTCCGATCTCTTTTCTACCTATACTGCCTAAGTTACTCGAAAAATTAATTATGCAACGATTGCATGCTTTTATTGAAAACTTATTTCTAATAACCAGTTCAGATTTCGATCAAAGCACTAAACAATTGAGCAAGAGCATAGAATCACAAGCGTAATAGAAGAAGCAATCGAAAAGAATGTGTGCTCTTCCATATTTCTCGATGTTGCTCAGGCCTTCGATAAGGCGGACCACTCCATAAGCTAAAGATCTTGCTTCTAAAAGAAGTTTCGGACATTTTAACTTCGTAACTAAGCAATAAATACTTCAGAATGAAACGCGATGGCACTTATTCAAGCCAGAAGCTAATGAATACCGGGGTTCCACAAGGAAGTATCCTCGGACTTATACCGTATGAGCTTTTCACATCTGTCCTAAAAATAACAGTACTCTGTCACTGATGATACGTACATTTTTGCAATCGGAGATGAAGATACTCAGTCCACTCGTAAACTCTATGAGGGCGTTAAAAAAATCATTGAAAGGACTATGAAGTGGCGTATAAATCTTAATAACACTAAATCGATTCATGTAGATTTTAGAAGATGTTCACCTCTTTCCTTTCGAAACAAAATTTTAATTTATAACCAAGTGCAAGATGAAGTCAAAAATAAACGAGACGGAGCTAAAATATAAATGATATTCCAAATAGTCCCCTCTGGCTTCGATACACTGTTTTGCGCGATCTAAGCGTTTTTCGAAAAAGTGCTTCAGTTCATTGACCGGAATGTCCTCCAGGATGTCCATGGCTAAATGCAATTTTCTGAATAGGTAGAATTCACAGGGAGCCTTATCAGGCGAATACGGCATCATCAATGATTAAAACGCGATTTCTAGTCAAAAAATCAGTCACAAGAGGGGATCGATGAGATGGTTTATTAGCATGCAATAAGCGCCAGCTTCCTCCTTCGCGGTATTCAGGGCGAATTCGTCGAATGCGATGCAACAAACGCTTCAAAATGCCAAGATAGAAAATTGCATTGACGGTTTGGCCCATTGGCACGAACTCCTTGTGGACAATTCTTTTGGAATCGTAAAAACAAATGAGCATCGACTTGATTTTTGACTTCTCCAAACGCGATTTTTGGGTGGTGGCTCGTCTGGGGCCTTCCATTCGGCACTTTGACGCTTAGTTTCAGGTTCATTGCTGGAAACACCACGTTTCATTACTAGTTACAATGCTGTCGAGGAAGTTCCCGTCTTTTTTCGCCTCTTTAATGAGGTCTTTCGGATGTTAAATTCTGAGTAATTTTTGGTCCTCAGTTAGTTTGTGCGGAATGAAACGTGCACAGACCTTTCGTAAGCTCAAATAATTCCATGAATTTTAACGATGATTTCGGTTAATTTTTGATAAATTTACGAACAATATCGATGGAGTTTTCGGTGATTACTAATTTGGGCCCGTATGTTCATTGTCATTTATGTCCTCACAACCATCTCTGAAACGGGTAAACCCCTCACGAACTTTGGCACGAGGAAGACAATCATAGCCATAAACTTTTTTCATCAATTCAAATGTTTCGCTAAACGTTTAACTGATTTTAAAACAGAAAAACAAAATTTGATATTAGCTCTTTGTTCAAAACTCATTTTTGTACCGATGACACAAACATACAGACACTCGACTGAAGAGATTATCGCTGAAACTGAGGCAAAAGATAAATCGTCTACAAAAGTGATATGGAAATGTTAGAGCGACGCGCTGGAATGATTGCGTTATTCTTGATGGAAATTACGTTGCTGAATAAAGCTAATTTGAACAAAGCTGATTTTTGTTTTCTTCGTTAGGCTCGAGACTTTTCAGCCCATGTTTTATGTCAATGTCAATGTTAAGTATCAAAAAATCAGCAAGATTTTTGAGCGACTTCAAACTCCTACTACCAAATTTTAAAAGGCCTCAAAACCCGTTCCCATGAAAGTGGGTTCTACATTACTGGAACCACACGGATTTATATCCGGCCAAGGACTGTCAATCCAGCAAATTTAGCGAATGCTTATGTTGATACAACATCAACGCAAAAATTAAAAAAAACCGCACACCCAGTAACTTTCCAATAATTTTGATTAAAAACTTGAAAATCTTGATGATAATTGTAAATTTTGTGCAAAGTTGAGAACTTTAATTACTAAGTTTTTGTTACACAATGAACAATATTTTTATAAAAAAACTTACAAAAGTTATAGAAAATATAGTATTGTGAATATTGTTAAACAACTTTGACAAGTGCACATACACAATGACAAGTGTTCACAAAAATGTGAGAACACGAAATGCAGATAAAAAAACAAAAACACTTTTAGTAAATCATCCGCGTGACTGCTTTGATATTTTTTTAACCTAAGCTACAGCAAATTAAGGCAGCTGTGCACCAACATAAAAAGTATTGGAATCTGTAACACGAAACCAATCGTGTCCGCGATCATGCACACGCTTTTGTGAAGTACTCGTACATGACAACAGCAAAAGCAAAATTATAAGATGAAAAAGTACAGGCAACAGTTACGCTAGGCTATGCCTATGCGGTATGCAGGTTGTTCACCTGATTCAGCGCATCTACACATATGGACGCACGTATTTTACGGTGTTTATTTGCAGTTTGCGGACGGCTGAAGAAAATAATGATAAAGCAAAAACTGCAGCATCTGTTGTGCGAAAATAACAGTTCACATGCCTCAAAGATCATGGCCAGAGTAACGTAATACTTAATATAGAAAAAAAAAAAAAAAAAAAAAAAAAAAAAAAAAAAAAAAAAAAAATACAATACACTAGAAAATTGTGAAAACAGCTAAAGCGGAATAATAAATAAATAAATACGAAAGAAAAAATTAAAAGTAAAACACAGAGATTTAGCAAACGTGTAAGGATGCTCGCAGGGTAAACACAAAGTAAGTAACAAGTAATCGAAGTGCGCGCGATTCAAAAAGTTTAAAGGTTATCGCGCACTTGCGGCATTTATCAAATATGGAAAGTACAAACTCCATAGTCATCGCCACAGAAATTTGTCAAATCATTAAGAAATAAAAACAAATCAATTTTTGACTTCAATCGTTTAATACCTATGAATGTTTAGGTATATAAAGGGTGCGCTATTGGCAGGTTTCTTCAAAAAAATGCCGCATCAATACTTTTCAGTGGCATTTACTTTAAATATTAGAAAAATCAAGCATTCCGATTAATTACACAGGCCGACAAAATTTAACCAACATTCAGACCCAGAAACCAGACTATATATTTCCGAAGGTTTATGATGCGCTGAATCCAAATCTGGCCTCAGAATTGCTCTATCAGCTCTGGTTTTCGAGATATCCTAACCTAAAAGTGCAAAAAACCCCATTTTTGCCCATATTTGAGGTTATGTAGCCTTGCAGATGTTTTCTTTCACCAAAATTAAAGGATGGCATCTTTAAATACAATCCTTCTTTTTTCAAATGGCGTTTTGTTTGCTCAAATATCATTTTTTTTCGCAGAGATATCGCATTTTGAAATTTTCATGTTTCGAAATTTTCCTACACCTGAAAATCGATTAAGATAACATAGACATGATATATTCGATTACTAATTTTCTTGAATTGAGTCTTATTTTTCTTAAAATTTTGTCTCACACCATAAGTGTGCTGACTCACCACATCCCTACACTATCTAACCTTTGGGTACCGAGTCACACACAGCCCTAACCCCTAGAAACCACCCCTATCATACCGCGAGCAGGCTAACCCACATAACCGCAAGCAGGCTTTCCCACAAACTCCAAATTTACATACTATTAATCCATATATTTCAGGCCCTCAAACCCAAGAAAATTAGTAAGCGACTATATCATGTCTATGTTATCTTAATCGATTTTCAGGTGTAGGAAAATTTCGAAACATGGAAATTTCAAAATGCGATATCTCTGCGAAAAAAAATGATATTTGAGCAAACAAAACGCCATTTGAAAAAAGAAAGATTGTATTTAAAGATGCTATCCTTTAATTTTGGTGAAAGAAAACATCTGCAAGGCTACATAACCTCAAATATGGGCAAAAATGGTGTTTTTTGCACTTTTAGGTTAGGATATCTCGAAAACCAGAGCTGATAGAGCAATTCTGAGGCCAGATTTGGATTCAGCGCATCATAAACCTTCGGAAATATATAGTCTGGTTTCTGGGTCTGAATGTTGGTTAAATTTTGTCGGCCTAGTTCCATTAAACACGAAAGATACGATTATCGTAAAAACTCAAACTAATAAATTAATTTTAGTTATCAATCCGAATTTTGCATGGACAGAGAAGCAGATATTAGTTTAAATTATTTCGGATACTTTTCCTTGTAGACTAGTGTTATAGAACATAGAGTTTACCTTTCCTCATCACAAACTCTTTGCTCCAAGACAAGCAAAATAATTATTTGCGATTTATTTTCTTTAATTTTACTCTAGCTTGACATTTGTTTTGAAATTTTGTTAACACACTTACAAAAGTTTCATGGCTACAGTAGGAACGGAACACTTTTATCATCGCACAAACTAGAGTCGCAAAATAATCCTTTGTGAAAAGAGAGGAGTGAAAAGTTTTTGTAATACGAAAATTTTTTTCCACTTCACGTTTACACAGAACGATAATTGACCCCAGGTCGTAATTTCTGCACACGAATCTAAACATTTTTTTCTTCGATAATCCAAACTCTTACACGATAACTTCATTCTATTGCCTGCTCCGGTTAGTCCTGAACGATTTTTCAGCAAAAATTTTGTGTTTTATTGTCGGGGTTGTCGATATAACATCGATCTTCAAAGGCAGTCCACAAAAAAAGTCGAAGTGTGCCAAATCACAAGTCTGTAGAAATCAATTGGCATCACTAAGATGATGGCCAAGGACTGTCACTTCAGCAGCATATCCCGTGCATGTATGCGGAATGTATATGCTGATACAACAACATTAACTAAGATGACAAATTACACAATTATTGAACTTTCTGTTCTATATTCGGCCAGTAACCACTTCAGCGATTTTGGCAGAGTTCAGCGAAAGACAGCCGATAATATATAAAATGAATCTAAATAAAATAAATGTTTCCTACAGGAGTTTCCAATAAAAAATTAAAAGTACAATTTGTTTAGTAAAAAAAACCTTTAAAAAATAGAAAAAATTAAATAAATTAAAACTTTCAAAATTAGAAAAAAAAATTCTAAAAATTTAAAAAATTTTTGTTTCCCAATTTTGAACTTTTTGTTTTAATTTTTTTCAAGTTTCGAAATTTTAGATTTTTAAAATTTTTTTTTTAATTCAAATTTTTTTATTTTTTTCTAATTTCGAAATTTTTATTTTATTTTTTTTTTCAACTTTCAAAAATTTCTATTTTTTTAATTCTTAAATTTTCGTATTTTTTAATTCTTTTTAAATTTTTGATTTTTTTAATTCTTTTCAAATTTCGCAATTTTTGATTTTTTTTAAATTTTCGAAATACTTTATTTTTTAATGATACTCAAAAGAAAACTTGGAACAATTCCTTCAAATAATTCCTAACTTTTAAATTTTTCGCACTTGACTCCAATAAGCCTAACAAACTGGAAATTACGAAGAATATAGAAAACATCTATTTTTATGCACTAAGAATTGGACGCACTTCAGACTCAGTATTGCGAGTGGTTTTTGACGTAGGAGACTCGCGGTGATTGCTCTTTTGGCTCACTTCAATTGATGTGTCACATACGCACGCCAAGACAAATGTCGAGGAACCCACCCAAGGCCGATGAGTCAAGTTAAAATTGGACGAAGGCATTTCAAAGCAAATCCAAGGCATTGCGTATTTTTTTGCATTACAAGTATTTTTATCGCAAAGAAATTTCGCGTTTTTCTTTTTGTTAAGCTTTGTAGACGCCTAGCGAGCGGGGCGAAAGAGAAGCATTTGTGATATGTATTGTTGTTGCACATTTAAATACGTTTAATTATAAATATTGTCATAGACAATTAATTTCGAGGTAAATTTATTTTATGTGATGCGGCTTGCGCTACTCGGCCGTTAAGGTGTGTACAGTGATGTACAGTGGCTTACTTACACCAAAAAAAATCAACAAGGTGGAAAGACCCCTCGGACGTCAAAGAAAACGCTAGCCCAAGCCTCACTACCCGTCTTGGAACCTGCGGTGTATAAATGTTGATCTCAGGTAGATACATATGTCAACTTCCCGGATCTAGTCAGATTTCGATAGGATTAGAACCGCTGAACATATGTTCTGAATTATGTTTCAGGCCCTGTCTGAGAGTAACGGTTAAATGAAGAATTCTTACCGTGGCGCACCATCGTTTCCTTCGATAAGTCCACTACTCGGTTGCTTATAGCTGACGCTGCTGCGGGGTGCGTTATATGGAAATTAGTAGGAAGGAAGTACGTTATGAGAATTGGGCGAACTATTGCTGCCTATATCTAGTGAAGTATTTTCGGTTGAAAATCGGAAGCCTTCCGAAATACTCGCTTACGAAGCTCTCCTTTTTAACCCTTTCTTCAACATTAATTTTCCAATTCAGCTTCCAATCACCTATCTGCTAGACAGGCTAATCGCTGTTTAGTGTTGATGGCTTAAAGCTTAGTCTTGGTCGCAAAACTCATTAATTCTCTCTTATTCAGATGAATTCCAAGCTACAGCTTGTTTAGGACACTTTCCATGATGTTATTCACAACGAATGGAAATAACCCAGTTACTTGAATTATTACATCTCAGCATAAGCAACTACTTTCACTTTCCCTTCGCTGCGTTTAAGTAGTTCAGTACTTGATTGTTAGAAGCCATAAAAGTTGTGAAATCGCTCCGCCACGTGGCCTACTTCTTCCAACATTCTCATTCTCAAATACAAACACCATCAGATTCTCAATTCTGCACAAAATGTTCTGCTGTTGTAGAATTACTCTGAATCTCTACAAATTTAAGACCCTACATTAAAATGCTCACTCCCAATGGCAAATGACCTTTAGCTATTGCGTGGCAGAACTGCCTTCAACGCATTGCAAGGATTGTGCGAAAAATTACTCCGAATCAGAAACTGAAATTATATACAAACCAACCCAATTAAATTGAATACAGTAGCGGAAAAAATAGTCGTTACCTGATCTGCCTTTCATTATACATTTCTTTAACGATGAGTTGAGAGAAATGTTGACTCAAATTAAATGGACGGGCTTCCTTGATAACTGTAAACATCAGTTAATTTAAATTGCCGCATTAAGCGTGTGAGTCGTTAACCTCGCTATTGACACCTACACACACAATCTGCTATCGAATAACCTTTGGCGAACAAACAAAATAAGTAAAAATAAGTAACAAACCAAAGAAACCGCATAAAGGTCAACGATACCAAGGCACAATGCCAACAAACTAGGGTAACACAAAATCAAGGACAAGTGGGCGGTAAAAATCTTGTATATACAAAAGTAACTGCTTGAGGCAATGATACGAGTACCAATTTGGAGAAGTGGAATGTCTGTCAACACCACAATCAGCATGAAATTTGCGTCATTTCACACAATCCGCGGCCAGCACTAGAAATGTTGTATTGATGTCGTCTGACAATTGTTAAAATAAATAAAATACAATAAAAAAGGCAAAAGCAGTGGGTAGTTGAGGCAAAGAAAGTGTGCTGATAGAAGAGGAGAACACAAACGCAAGAACATACATATCGTCATATGAATTCAAAAAAGCCCTAAGTTACAAAAAATTCAAAATCGACTTTTTAGTTGATTATTATGCATCGTATCATCATACATGTTCCTTTAAAATTTTATAATCCAACAACCAATAATGACGTTGGTATAAACAAAATTCGAAAAGCCGGTGACGGTGACGGTGAATAAAACATTTTCATTTAAAAGGTTTTTTGCTTCTCCTGTAAAATTTTTAAAACGTAAGTTAGGGCTTTTTTGATTTCATGTGACGATATGTAGATGCAAAAGAACTGTTACTTTGCGCATTTTGGTAGATGTTTGTTTGTTTGAATGTGAAATGGAGCGAAGCGCAAAAAGGCGACCACTAGGCCACTTTATGGCCAAATGCTAATCAAAATACAAATTGGGCTTCATTTAGTGGCACAGTGACATAGCTGCTGCGGCTTTTAGGTTTAACTTTATTGCCATATCTGTAATTCGCAAAGTTGTTAGATAAATCAAAGAGAAACTCGGTATTATTGAAGTAAAAGTTGCTAAATGGAGAAAATTATATGAAATTAAATTAAATTCAATTAAGAAAAATAAATAGAGGAAAGTAAAATAAAGTAGGGTAAAGTCATATAAAATAAAATGGAATAAATTGAAATGAAATATAAATAAATAAAATAAAGAATAGCAGAACAAAAATTAAAAAATAAATTAGATAGAATAATATAAAACAAAGAAAAATATAATATATTAATATAGAATAACCTAAAATAAAGTGAAATAAAAGAAAAAAATTAAAAATACAATAGAAATAAAAGATAAAATGAAATAATTATATGAAATAATGGAAGGACATAAAAAAATAACTAATATAAAATTATAAATAATAGAATACAACGAAATTAAGAAAAACGTAAAATAGAAAAAATATAAAAATATAATAAATATAAAAACTGGAAAATAAATAAATAATAAATTCATATTTCAAAATAAAATAAGCTTCAGAAAAATTAAATTTAATTAATTAAAAAACAAAAGAAGTAGAAAGAATTAAAAAAAGAAACAAATATAAATCAAAAGAAAATAGAGAAAAAAGAAACCAGACACATTTAAGCAAAATGAAATAAGAAAATATAATACAAACTAAAAATAAATAGAATAGAATGAAGAGAAAATATATAAAATGAAGAACAATAAAATAAAATAGAACAAAATAAAATAGAGAAAAATATAATAAATATGAAAATGAAATAAAAATTACAAATTTCTAATAAAAATCAAAAATTAATAAAGTAGAATGAAATAAAATAAACAAAATAATAAGAATAAAACAGAATACAACAGAAGAATAAAATATAAGAAGAATCAGTAATTAATAAAATTAAATAAAATAAAATTAAGAACACAAAAAATTAAAACGAATAAAACAACGAATATAAAATAAAAACAAAATAAAATTGAATGAAAGTAAAAAAGAATGAAATAAAGAACACACAATTATGAAAACTAGAATCAAAAATTAATAAAATTGAATAAAATCAAATCAAAAAGAATACAAAAAAATTAAATAAACATTGAAACGAAAAATATAAAATAAAATCAAAATAAAAAATAATTAAGAAAAATATATTTATTACGCAAAAGAATACAAAAAAATTAAATAAACATTGAAACGAAAAATATAAAATAAAATCAAAATAAAAAATAACTAAGAAAAATATATTTATTATGAATCGAAAATATATAAAATAAAAAGGAGAAAAATAATCAATATAAAATAAAAACAAAGTAAAATAAATATAAAAATAATAATAAAATAAGTAGACTTGAATCAGTAATAAAAGTAATAATGAAACATAATTAAGAAATATAATAATCAATGAAAATGAAAATCAAAAATTAGTAAAATGCAAAGAAAAATTAAGAATGAAAAATTAAATTAAATAAAACAAAAAAATTTAAAATAAAAAAGGATAAAAATATAGAAAATATAGAAAAATAAGATAAAATTTAAAAAAAAAATTAAATAGTAGATGCTATCTCCATCATTTTAGTTATCATCATAGTTAGCTTCCAAGAAATTTTAAGTCCAGAATGAATGCCTCGGTATTTAACTCTATCGGACATTGTAGCCAATTGGGCTACAGCCAGGCTTACGTCTACCGATTTCGCATTCGTGCATACTTTTTTAAAAAGATCAAAGAACGGATGAATCACAAGTCTCAAATGAAATTCAGAAATAACAAATCTACCAGTTTCTTCACTACTAAACTGTTGATTGCATGTTCATCTACAGGGTGACTCAAATATTATACATGGTTTACTTTTGAATCATTAATTATTTTTACATTGGGAGCTATTTCGCGCTAAAAATCCTGACTTTCCGATACGGAGAGCGATCGTGTGGCGCGCATTTTGGATTGATGTTACACATATTTTATACCGACCTTGAAGAAATGGGTTTGCGCGAAATTGGCCACATAACCCACTGGTGACTTGTTTTCAGTAAGTTTTGCAATGGGAATTGGACGTCTCATAGTTGAATTTGTTTTTTATTTTATTTACATAAGTCAAACATACAACCACAGGTTATTTTTACAATGATTGACCTATTGAAGATATTAAAGAAAAGATAAAAAAGCACTCCAAAAAGCAATTCATTTCTGAGGCGCAAATTTTCTTTTATAGATTTAATTTTTAGCAGTAAATTATTCCAAAGACGGGCAGAGAACACAAAGTATTGACGTTCATTCACCAAAAAACTATATGTCATGGAGACTAAGTTTAGCGAACGGCAAGATTTTGGAAATATATGTATGTAAGTCGATCTTTGAGATATCTGGGTTCCTGAGTAGATTTGATACAAGTCAACCTTTTTGTCAGGTGTCTGCTGTTAACCTAGAAACTATGAGGCATGAGACGACGAGACGACGAGAGGACAAGAAATCATCAACAAGGTCTTAGAAAATTGAATGATTTACTAGGAAGTCAGGTGAGGCAACCACTATAGGGCAAAAGACAATAAATAGGCATTAAAATTATTTTAGGCCACTTCTCTGCTCGCCTTCTTTATGCCCGGCTCACTTGCCGAACAATTTGCGTGTGAAAGCAACAACAAAGCTATCGAGCAAGATTCTCCGCTAGCGAGTGGCATAACCACATAAAACTGATATAACTCACTATTTTAAAGGCAAATGTAATTTTAGGTAGCTCTATTCCGGCGTTGCCTAGATATGTATGTTTATTTACACCAGTTGCTTTATCTATTCGCCACTTGCTACCGCTGGACGAAAAAAAGCCTATTATACCAAATATTTTTCATTATATTATATTTTTAATAAGTTCCTTGCATTTGGACCACCCTGTATGCAACTTCTAAGCACTGCAGGTGATGTCTGTCACATCGAATTGGTAGATGTGGGTTAATTGCGCACACTGCATTTACATTCAAGTACCCACATACAGATGTACCCACATGTATGTGTGTGTGTACGCATCCAGGGTAGGTAAAGATGTATGCACATATTTTGTTAGTGCTACACTTTATTTGCCTACGATAGTATTGCTGGCGGTGCCGTACCGGTTGTGTGGTCCCCTTGCATGAGGCCATCATCCACATGCCTGTTGCTTTCTATACAAATTCCTCAAAAATTACTTTTATTATACAAGTTGGCGCTACGCGATTAGGTTTGTAGCGCAGCGAGAGAAAAAAAGCATGCGCACGATTTTAATTTTTGTGGTACCCTACTCATGAAATGCTCGTATACGAGTAAAAAGCAGTAATTATTTCATTTTTGCTATGTTAAGGTTGTGGTGGTCTAAGCACACACAGACGACATACGAGTATCTCGCAGCGTGTCTGCCAGCCGCCTGCTGTAGAGAAGTATGAATTTCCATGCTGTCACAATCATGTGCAAGCATGATTTTTCTAAATGTTTACGTTTTTTTTTGCCGAAAGAAAACTGGAGCAGAAAAGGCAGTGCAATTTCTATTTATTGTGAGCTTAGGCCCCACAAATGCCCCACAAACACATACGCACACACACGCAAAAGCATGTTATATACGTACATGTACGCTACTCGCATACCACTGGCACCTTTCTCGTGTAAAATATGCAACAGTATCAAGCACATGTGAAAAATAGTTCAAACAATTGAAACGTACTTACGCTCTTTGTTGTGCTTGTACGGAGGAAATTTATTATGCATAAATACTATCCAATTAACATTAAAAGTGCACACTCACAAATGCGAACACAACAAAGAAGCTTAAACATTCTCTTGTAATACACAGGTACGTAGATATGTATGTATGTATGCCGGATTTAATTATAAACATCCATATGCATTTGTGTACAAACATAATTAGCTGAAAATATTCCAATTACTACATCCACTCAAATAAAGTGGAGTGCTTTGTTAAGGTGCCGTCAGACGTGACAAAGAAAGTGCTTTCAACAAGTCTGCCTGAGTAAAAAAGAGTTTGTCTGTAAAGTCGGTTTACTGACGACAGTTTAATCGGCAAAAGCAAAAGTTGAACTGCTCCCTTATTTATTAAAATAAAAACAAATTACTTAACAAGTGGCAATTTTCAACGCAAAAGCCAAACTCGTACAATGTTAATTTATGAGGCAACATTTTTGGCAATCACATCTAAGTTCACGTTATTTTTAAAGTGGAGTTCCGCGAAGTCCCAAACATAAAACTTCTTTGCCATATGTTGAATATTAAGTCATTTGTTGGTAAAAGATAATAAAAAAGTGAAAATGGCAGTCAAAGAGAACAAACCAGTGTTGAAGTGCGAAAATTAGTAATTCATCATTACGAAAACCAAAAATCGCTTCGGAAAGTATCTGAAATTGTAAATCGAAGCCGATCGACCGTACAGTACACCATAAAACGGTACAAATAGGATAGAAATGGGAAAAATAGAAGTTGCAAATAACATATAACAAAATTTTCTCTCCGAGTGATGAGCAATATATAATATTATACGGCAAGTCAAAAAGGATCCATTTTTAAGTACACCGAAACTCGCAACAATCGCCGAAAATGAGGAAAAAATATTGCCCAATTAGAAATATACTCAATAAGGCTGATATCAACGGCAGAAGAGCAAGGCAAAACCCCATATAAACGAACGTAATCGTAAAGCAATGCAGCGATTTGCCAAGGAACATCAATCAAAAGATTTCGCATTTTTGCGGAACTTGCTATTCACTGATGAAAGCAAGTTCAACCTTTTTGGTTCAGATGACAGACCTTATGTTTGGAAAAGATCAAATGAAGCGTTACTTGCCAAAAATATGAAGCCTACAACAAAGCACGGTGGTGGGCCAGTAATGGTGTGGGGTTCATTTTCTGCATCTGGGCCGGGAGAATTGCATCTTATTGAGAGTATTATGAATCAGGCAGTGTATCTTAACATTAAAAAAAAAATGGTCGCTTTGTAAAGAAAAACTTGGTCTAGGGGAAGATTTGCATTTGAATCAGGACAATGACAGGAAGCATAAAGCGTATAATGTGCGATCGTGGTTGCTATATAATAGTGCGTATGTCATAGATACACCAGCCCAGAGTCCAGATTTAAACCCCATTGAGAACTTATGGAGTTATCTCGATGAGAAAGTTCGCCAGGATAGCATAAGTTTAAAGGTTTTAAAGTTTAAAATGAAGAGCGTCCTTCCGGATGAATGGCGTTCAATTTGGGTTTTTTTTTACCCAGCTTTTGTGAAAGTTGTTAAAAGTATGCGAAAAAGTTTTCACATGGTTATCAGAAACAAAGGCATGCATACGAAATATTAATATTTACACTAACTTTACTTTTATAAAGAGTAGTTAAATTTCAAGGGCCGATGTTGAATGTGAACCACACCTAAACGTCAAGTTTTTTTCTGCATTTCATTTGACTTTTTTCAATTTCAGACTAACTCAATTTGAACCATGGAAAGATACACAATCGAGCAACGCGTTATTCAGGCTTATTATGAAAACGGGCAACAGTGTATGACCAATTTTCGAAGAAGATCATCTTCAGTGATGAGGCACATTTTCACCTCAGTAGATTCGTCAATAAGCAGAATTGCCGCATTTGGTCGAATGATAATCCAAGAGTGATTGCCGAAAATCCAATGCACCCACAAAGAGTGACTGTTTGGTGCGGTTTATGGGCCGGCGGCATCATTGGGCCGTATTTTTTCCAAAATGAGGCCGGTCAGACAGTTACTGTGAATAGTGTTCGCTATCGTGAGTAGATAACGAATTTTTTATGGCCCGAATTGGAAGATATGGATGTGGACGATATGTGGTTTCAACAGGACGGTGCCACTTGTCGCACAGCTAACGAAACAATGGCTCTTTTGCGCGAAAAATTTGATGGCCGAATAATCTCACGTCGCGGCGATGTCAATTGGCCGCCAAGATAATGTGATTTGACCCCGTTGGTCTTCTTTCTTTGGGGTTATTTGAAAGAAAAGGTGTACATCGATAAGCCAGCAACAATTCAAGAGCTAAAGGATGAGATAATTCGGCACATTAACGGCATAGAACCTCAATTATGCCTCAACGTCATCGAAAATTTGGAACATCGGATGGAGGTGTGCCGGCGAGGCCGCGGCGGCTAATTATTTGGCCGATATTTTGTTCTATACGTAATTGAGCCATACCAATATTATCATAATAAAGAGAAATGACAATAATTTCCTAAAAAAATTGTATTTTATTCAAAATCAACACCGGCCCTTGAAACTTAACCACCCTAATGTATTAATGTATTTACAAGTTTCACTTTGGCATTGAATTACATGAATTTAATTTTTTCACTTCACTTAAAAGCTAATTGAATTAAACATTTGAATTGAATTATTTTGTTCTTGATTGATACCACTGTAGTAATAAAAAATGCAATAACTTTTTGAACCGTTTGTTTTACTTATGATTTATGAAAATAATTTTTTCTTTAACTGTACGAGTTTCGCTTGGGGCTACTGTAAATCGCAGCGTTGTTCCATCTTCATTACATAAATTTTTACAAGAGCGCAGTTTGTTATTATTTATTTATGAGAAATAATTTCGATTGGCTTATTATCTAACAGCGCAATATGCGTAGATACATAGACACCGATTGCTGCTTTTTTATATATTTTTTTATTTATTGGCAGTGAAAAATATTAAATACGACAACAGTCCATAGTATGTAATGATGTGTGTCGTACAAAGACTCTGTTTTTCGGTTCAAAAGCGAAGAGAATCATTTTAATAACCGGTCGAATAGCTTTCGATTTCACTTTGGCAATAATTAATGACTTTTTGTATACAAACTATTTATAATATTATGTATATACGCGACAAATCGGACATAACATAAGCATAAACCCACAAAAATTAAATTAAATTGACCAACAACTGCTAAGAATTTCCCCTTTGTACATCGAGTTTATTATCAAAAGTACTCCGATAAAAAGTTTCGGCAACGACGGTATTGCCTGTTTGATATTCCAGACAAGTTGACTTGAGTGTTTGTTTGGTTTTTTATTGTGTTTCTGCTTCTGCATTTTTCACAATGAACAAGGTTATGGTATTTTATTGTAGTTACTGACTCGAATTTGCTTTCAACGAAATAAATTACTATAAATTTAAATACAAAAATGCCAACTTGCAAAACAAACAATCAAGTACATACGTGTACGGAGCTAATAATGCCTTATATGAACCTGAATGAAATTTGTTAACATTTTGAGCATACTTACGACACATACATAAAATACTTAAATAATATGAATTTACCTTCATTGCCAAACATGCTCCACAATTTAGATATTAAGAGCCCCATCTTGTTATTGATTTCAGGTTTTTTCTCCTCAAAGTAAATTGGTTTAACCGTTGAATTGAGACTGCCTTTCAGTAAATGCACTTCACTCCAGCTTTACAGTATTTGAAAATGTGTGACTGAATATGAAATTCCAGTTGTTAAAAACAAGTATTTAGGCGAATTCCAAAATATTGAGTTATGAAAGATATTTTGCGGATTTCATTTCCCACCAAAATCACACAACTTCACAGTTACAACAATAGTATTATGGAATTGACAAGTTTCTGTCCGATGACCCGTGGCAGCAGTGATGGTGGTGGCGCGAGGGCCAGCTGTTGACGATGGTGCGATCGTTCACGTTTCCGTTCACTTTTCGCGCAATCAAATGAGGTAAATGAGGTTAAATTGCGAGAACCTCTCACAAACAACAATCGACTTCCAAACCGCTGCGTTTAACACTGAACGCTTTAAAATGGCAGTAACAATAAAATACAAAAAGCAACGAAAATGAGTTTAAGCAAATTGTTGCTACTTCTTGTTATTGTTGTTTCGCCTAAGAAATGGTATTAGTTCAACCAGCGAGCTGCAATTCAACCATGTCGTCAAACGGTGTGCAGCGCCAATAGCTTTACTCTTTGGCGTACAGCTCTTGGCATTACGCAGTTTCGACTGTTTTGCAGTTATTAACGAATCTCCTTTTTTACTTTTTGTTTTTGGACGCGTTTAAACTTTCACTGGCTTTATTTTTAATTTTGTATCAATTAAAGTAGACACAAGCAAACTGTTTGTACTCGAAGGTTTGCGAAAGGCAAGAAGAATAGAGGGGGCTGCAAGGTAATCGTTTTCGTGGTTGTTTGCTTTGTTTGATGGATGGGTGCGGAAGCTATGCGTTGGGTTAGCAGTTTTTTCACATTACTAATGCGTTTTATCACAACTTAATAAACGCATTTCCTACACAAAAAAACAGCACAATTTTATCTATTAAAAGCTTTCTGCTTTTTTATTTATTTTTTTTTTCTTATTATATTTGGTTGATGTCTCACTTTTGCAATCAATGGCTCAGCAACACAAACTCGACACTTTTCATTTTTTCATGATTTTGTTCATTGCTCTGCACACAAACATTTTCATAAGGGTTGAAAATTAAAAGAAAAATAAATACCCTTTCGGTGTATTATTAATATAAACCTTAATTAAATTAACATAAAATCTTTTCACATGTAGCAAAAATGTATGAAATGTCACGAATGACTGAAGGAAATCCAAAAAATCGTCAAATGGTTTTGACAGCAGCACCATCAAAGGCAAATTAAGAAAATAGACCATAAAAAAGAACGAAAACGATGATGCCAGAGAGCGACAAATTAATTTCTGTCAGGGCTGCAATATTTGAATACCAAAAAGTTAAAAAATAACTTGCCAGCACTGTAATACTAAATATTATCAAATTCGCACGCAACTCAAAAATAAAAAACTGTATGCGTTTGAATGAGTTAAGCCCTAAAAACAAAATAATATTTGGCTGTAAAAAATTAAAAAATTAGATGTTGGGAAAATTATTCATCGTGTAAGGAAACTAGCGAAAACTTTGTTTGCATTTGTTTATTTAAGTGCTCATTCATTTATTTGCAATAACATATATATCTATATTTATAATACAGTTACATTTTTACATAGAATAAATAACAACGATTGAAATGTATTTACATTGCTCATAAACTTATTTGATACGGATGCACATATAATACACACATAATTGTTTGCATAACACAGCGATTTTGCAAGAAATTTGCTTTAGGTACATTTTTCTATTTATACATAATTCGTAAGTAAATTTTTGTGTTAACTTTCCTTGTTTGACATTGTTTTAAAATCCAATAAAATTCGTAGAACCATCTATATGTTGCCGGAAATCCTTTCTGCAAAACAAAAACAATTTATTTATTTGCTTTATGTAATGCTGGAATTCTAATTTATATATTTCTTACTTTATCTCAATGCTGTTACCCCTGAGTGCCCTGATTAATGCTATGGTCAATATGGCTACCTGCCCCAGTAAAATGTATCCTCGCTTTAGGTTTGAATTAGCCTTTGTTCCCAGATCCGATTCCATTGCACTTAAAGTTGACTCTTTTCGTAAATGCGAAACTATTTCGAACTCATCGGTGATACCAACTCGACGAGTAATATCTCGTTGTTCACGTCGCTGTTTGCGGGTAGCCGTCGGTAGGACAGCAGCAAGTCGATCTGTGCGGTCATGAAACCGCCTGATATTTGCAGTTCGTTCCTCAAGGTCGTTCGAGCGATTGAATAGCTCTCGTCGCTCTTTGTGGGTACCCGTCCGTAAATCAGCATCTCGTTGTTCTTCGCGGTCATCGAAATGCCTGGTAGGTTCTAATCTTTTCCCACGATCACTTGTGCGTTGAGCTTTTTCTCGTCGCTCATTGTGGGTGTCAGTGCGTAAGGCGGCGACCCGTCGTTCTTCGCGGTCATCAAATCGTCTGGAAGCTTCCAATCTTTCTTCACGGTAACTTGAGCGTTGAACCTGTTCTCGTCGCTCATTGTGGGTGTCGGTGCGTAAGGCGGCGACCCGTCGTTCTTCGCGGTCATCAATGATCCTTTTAATTGTTCGTCGTTCATCACGATCATTTGAGCGTTGGGCTTGTTCTCGTCGCTCTTTGTGGGTACCGGTCCGTAAATCAGCATCCCGTCGTTCTTCGCGGTCATCAAAGTGCCTGGTAGCTTCTAATTTTTCTGCACGGTCACCTGAGCGTTGAGTTTGTTCTCGTCGCTCGTTGTGAGTGTCAGTGCGTGAGGCGGTATCTCTTCGTTCTTCGCGGCCATCAACGGTCCTTGTAATTGTTCGTCGTTCCTCACGATCAGCAAACCTTCTGGTAGCTAAAGATCTTTCTTCACGGTCCTTCGTGCCTTGGGCTTGTTCTCGTCGTTCTTCCCTAACGTCAACACGCCTGGTAGCTAAAGATCGTTCTACATGTCCGTTTGAGCGTTGAACTTGCTCTCGTCCATCTTCGCGGTCATAAAACCTTCTGGCAGCTACAGATCTTTCTTCAATTGAGCGTTGCTCTTGTTCTCGTCGCTCGTTGCGGGTGTCGGTGCGTAAGGCGGTATACCGTCGTTCTTCGCGGTCATCAAATCGCCTGGTAGCTTCTAATCCTTCTTCACGGTCAATTGCGCGTTGCTCTTGTTCTCGTCGCTTATTGTGAGTGTCGGTGCGTGAGGCGGTATCTCGTCGTTCTTCGCGGTCATCAAATCGTCTTGTAGCTTCTAATCTTTCTTCACGGTTAATTGCGCGTTGCTCTTGTTCTCGTCGCTCGTTGCGGGTGTGGGTGCGTAAGGCGGCATCCCGTCGTTCTTCGCGGTCATCAAATCGTCTGGAAGCTTCTAATCCTTCTTCACGGTCACTCGAGCGTTGAGCTTGTTCTCGTCGCTCATAGTGAGTGACGGTGCGTGAGGCGGTATCTCGTCGTTCTTCGCGGTCATTAAATCGCCTGGTAGCTTCAAATCTTTCTTTACGGTCAGTTGGACTTTGGGCTTGTTCTCGTCGCTCATTGCGAGTGTCGGTGCGTGAGGCGGTATACCGTCGTTCTACGCGGTCATCAAATCGTTTGGTAGCTTCTAATCTTTCTTCACGGTCACTCGAGCGTTGCTCTTGTTCTCGTCGCTCGTTGCGGGTGTGGGTGCGTAAGGCGGCGTCCCGTCGTTCTTCGCGGTCATCAAATCGCCTGGTAACTTCTAATCCTTCTTCACGGTCAATTGCGCGTTGCTCTTGTTCTCGTCGCTTATAGTGAGTGTCGGTGCGTGAGGCGGTATGTCGTCGTTCTTCGCGGTCATCAAATCGTCTTGTAGCTTCTAATCTTTCTTTACGGTCAGTTGGACTTTGGGCTTGTTCTCGTCGCTCATTGCGAGTGTCGGTGCGTGAGGCGGTATACCGTCGTTCTACGCGGTCATCAAATCGTTTGGTAGCTTCTAATCTTTCTTCACGGTCAATTGCGCGTTGCTCTTGTTCTCGTCGCTCGTTCCGGGTGTCGGTGCGTAAGGCGGCATCCCGTCGTTCTTCGCGGTCATCAAATCGCCTGGTAGCTTCTAATCCTTCTTCACGGTCAATTGCGCGTTGCTCTTGTTCTCGTCGCTTATTGTGAGTGTCGGTGCGTGAGGCGGTATCTCGTCGTTCTTCGCGGTCATCAAATCGTCTTGTAGCTTCTAATCTTTCTTCACGGTTAATTGCGCGTTGCTCTTGTTCTCGTCGCTCGTTGCGGGTGTCGGTGTGTAAGGCGGCATCCCATCGTTCTTCGCGGTCATCAAATCGTCTGGAAGCTTCTAATCTTTCTTCACAGTCACTCGAGCGTTGAGCTTGTTCTCGTCGCTCATTGTAAGTGTCGGTGCGTAAGGCGGTATCTCGTCGTTCTTCGCGGTCATCAAATCGCCTGGTAGCTTCAAATCGGTCTTCACGGTCAATTGCGCGTTGCTCTTGTTCTCGTCGCTCGTTGCGGGTGTCGGTGCGTAAGGTGGCATCCCGTCGTTCTCCGCGGTCATCAAATCGCCTGGTAGCTTCTAATCTTTCTTCACGGTCACTCGAGCGTTGAGCTTGTTCTCGTCGCTCATTATGGGTGTCGGTGCGTAAGGCGGCGTCCCGTCGTTCTTCGCGGACATCAAAGCGCCTGGTAGCTTTTAATCTTTCTTCACGGTCACCTAAGCGTAGAGCTTGTTCTCGTCGCTCATTGCGAGTGTCGGTGCGTGAGGCGGTATCCCTTCGATCTTCGCGGCCATCAAATCGCCTTGTTGCTTCTTGTCTTTCTTCGCGGTCACTTGAGCGTTGAGCTTGTTCTCGTCGCTTATTGTGAGTGTCGGTGCGTGAGGCGGTATCTCGTCGTTCTTCGCGGTCATCAAATCGCCTGGTAGCTTCTAATCTTTCTTCACGGTCAATTGCGCGTTGCTCTTGTTCTCGTTGCTCGTTGCGGGTGTCGATGCGTAAGGCGGCATCCCGTCGATCTTCGCGGTTATCAAATAGTCTGGAAGCTTCTAATCTTTCTTCACGGTCACTCGAGCGTTGAGCTTGTTCTCGTCGCTCATTGTAAGTGTCGGTGCGTAAGGCGGTATCTCGTCGTTCTTCGCGGTCATCAAATCGCCTGGTAGCTTCAAATCGGTCTTCACGGTCAATTGCGCGTTGCTCTTGTTCTCGTCGCTCGTTCCGGGTGTCGGTGCGTAAGGCGGCATCCCGTCGTTCTTCGCGGTCATCAAATCGCCTGGTAGCTTCTAATCCTTCTTCACGGTCAATTGCGCGTTGCTCTTGTTCTCGTCGCTTATTGTGAGTGTCGGTGCGTGAGGCGGTATCTCGTCGTTCTTCGCGGTCATCAAATCGTCTTGTAGCTTCTAATCTTTCTTCACGGTTAATTGCGCGTTGCTCTTGTTCTCGTCGCTCGTTGCGGGTGTCGGTGTGTAAGGCGGCATCCCATCGTTCTTCGCGGTCATCAAATCGTCTGGAAGCTTCTAATCTTTCTTCACAGTCACTCGAGCGTTGAGCTTGTTCTCGTCGCTCATTGTAAGTGTCGGTGCGTAAGGCGGTATCTCGTCGTTCTTCGCGGTCATCAAATCGCCTGGTAGCTTCAAATCGGTCTTCACGGTCAATTGCGCGTTGCTCTTGTTCTCGTCGCTCGTTGCGGGTGTCGGTGCGTAAGGCGGCATCCCGTCGATCTTCGCGGTTATCAAATAGTCTGGAAGCTTCTAATCTTTCTTCACGGTCACTCGAGCGTTGAGCTTGTTCTCGTCGCTCATTGTAAGTGTCGCTGCGTAAGGCGGTATCTCGTCGTTCCTCGCGATCATCAAATCGCCTGGTAGCTTCTAATCTTTCTTCACGGTTAATTGCGCGTTGCTCTTGTTCTCGTCGCTCGTTCCGGGTGTCGGTGCGTAAGGCGGCATCCCGTCGTTCTTCGCGGTCATCAAATCGCCTGGTAGCTTCTAATCCTTCTTCACGGTCAATTGCGCGTTGCTCTTGTTCTCGTCGCTTATTGTGAGTGTCGGTGCGTGAGGCGGTATCTCGTCGTTCTTCGCGGTCATCAAATCGCCTGGTAGCTTTTAATCTTTCTTCACGGTCACTCGAGCGTTGCTCTTGTTCTCGTCGCTTATTGTGAGTGTCGGTGCGTGAGGCGGTATCTCGTCGTTCTTCGCGGTCATCAAATCGTCTTGTAGCTTCTAATCTTTCTTCGCGGCCACTTGAGCGTTGAGCTTGTTCTCGTCGCTCATTATGGGTGTCGCTGCGTAAGGCGGCGTCCCGTCGTTCTTCGCGGTCATCAAATCGCCTGGTAGCTTCTAATCTTTCTTCACGGTCAATTGCGCGTTGCTCTTGTTCTCGTTGCTCGTTGCGGGTGTCGATGCGTAAGGCGGCATCCCGTCGATCTTCGCGGTTATCAAATAGTCTGGAAGCTTCTAATCTTTCTTCACGGCTAATGGAGCGTTGAGCTTGTTCTCGTCGCTCATTGTAAGTGTCGGTGCGTAAGGCGGTATCCCGTCGTTCCTCGCGATCATCAAATCGCCTGGTAGCTTCTAATCTTTCTTCACGGTTAATTGCGCGTTGCTCTTGTTCTCGTCGCTCGTTGCGGGTGTCGGTGTGTAAGGCGGCGTCCCGTCGTTCTTCGCGGACATCAAATCGTCTGGAAGCTTCTAATCCTTCTTCACGGTCACTCGAGCGTTGAGCTTGTTCTCGTCGCTCATTGTAAGTGTCGGTGCGTAAGGCGGTATCTCGTCGTTCTTCGCGGTCATTAAATCGCCTGGTAGCTTCAAATCGGTCTTCACGGTCAATTGCGCGTTGCTCTTGTTCTCGTCGCTCGTTGCGGGTGTCAGTGCGTAAGGTGGCATCCCGTCGTTCTTCGCGGTCATCAAATCGTCTGGAAGCTTCTAATCTTTCTTCACGGTCACTCGAGCGTTGCTCTTGTTCTCGTCGCTCGTTGCGGGTGTGGGTGCGTAAGACGGTGTCCCGTCGTTCTTCGCGGTCATCAAATCGCCTGGTAGCTTTTAATCTTTCTTTACGGTCAGTTGGACTTGGGGCTTGTTCTCGTCGCTCATTGTGAGTGTCGATGCGTGAGGCGGTATCCCTTCGATCTTCGCGGTCATCAAATCGCCTGGTAGCTTCTAGTCTTTCTTCACGGTCACTCGAGCGTTGAGCTTGTTCTCGTCGCTTATTGTGAGTGTCGGTGCGTGAGGCGGTATCTCGTCGTTCTTCGCGGTCATCAAATCGTCTGGTAGCTTCTAATCTTTCTTTGCGGTCAGTTGGACTTTGGGCTTGTTCTCGTCGCTCATTGTGAGTGTCGGTGCGTGAGGCGGTATCCCTTCGATCTTCGCGGTCATCAAATCGTCTGGAAGCTTCTAATCCTTCTTCACGGTCACTCGAGCGTTGAGCTTGTTCTCGTCGCTCATTGTAAGTGTCGCTGCGTAAGGCGGTATCTCGTCGTTCTTCGCGGTCATTAAATCGCCTGATAGCTTCAAATCGGTCTTCACGGTCAATTGCGCGTTGCTCTTGTTCTCGTCGCTCGTTGCGGGTGTCGGTGCGTAAGGTGGCATCCCGTCGTTCTTCGCGGTCATCAAATCGTCTGGAAGCTTCTAATCTTTCTTCACGGTCACTCGAGCGGTGAGCTTGTTCTCGTCGCTCGTTGTGGGTGTGGGTGCGTAAGACGGTGTCCCGTCGTTCTTCGTGGTCATCAAATCGCCTGGTAGCTTTTAATCTTTCTTTACGGTCAGTTGGACTTTGGGCTTGTTCTCGTCGCTCATTGTGAGTGTCGGTGCGTGAGGCGGTATCCCTTCGATCTTCGCGGTCATCAAATCGTCTGGAAGCTTCTAATCCTTCTTCACGGTCACTCGAGCGTTGAGCTTGTTCTCGTCGCTCATTGTAAGTGTCGCTGCGTAAGGCGGTATCTCGTCGTTCTTCGCGGTCATTAAATCGCCTGATAGCTTCAAATCGGTCTTCACGGTCAATTGCGCGTTGCTCTTGTTCTCGTCGCTCGTTGCGGGTGTCGGTGTGTAAGGCGGCGTCCCGTCGTTCTTCGCGGTCATCAAATCGTCTGGAAGCTTCTAATCCTTCTTCACGGTCACTCGAGCGTTGAGCTTGTTCTCGTCGCTCATTGTAAGTGTCGCTGCGTAAGGCGGTATCTCGTCGTTCTTCGCGGTCATTGAATCGCCTGATAGCTTCAAATCGGTCTTCACGGTCAATTGCGCGTTGCTCTTGTTCTCGTCGCTCGTTGCGGGTGTCGGTGCGTAAGGTGGCATCCCGTCGTTCTTCGCGGTCATCAAATCGTCTGGAAGCTTCTAATCTTTCTTCACGGTCACTCGAGCGTTGAGCTTGTTCTCGTCGCTCATTGTGAGTGTCGATGCGTGAGGCGGTATCCCTTCGATCTTCGCGGTCATCAAATCGCCTGGTAGCTTCTAGTCTTTCTTCACGGTCACTCGAGCGTTGATCTTGTTCTCGTCGCTTATTGTGAGTGTCGGTGCGTGAGGCGGTATCTCGTCGTTCTTCGCGGTCATCAAATCGTCTGGTAGCTTCTAATCTTTCTTCGCGGTCACTTGAGCGTTGAGCTTGTTCTCGTCGCTCATTATGGGTGTCGCTGCGTAAGGCGGCGTCCCGTCGTTCTTCGCGGTCATCAAATCGCCTGGTAACTTCTAATCTTTCTTCATGGTCACTCGAGCGTTGAGCTTGTTCTCGTCGCTCATTGTGAGTGTCGGTGCGTAAGGCGGAAACTCGTCGTTCTTCGCGGTCATCAATGCTCCTTGTAATTGTTCGTCGTTCCTCCCGATCATTAATCCGCCTGGTAGCTATAGAGCGTTCCTCACGGTCTATTATCCGTTGGGATGGTTCTCGTCGCTCTTCGTGGTTATCCAAACGTAGAGAATAATCTTGTCGACCTACGAGGTTGTCAAGGCTCCTTGTAATTTTTTGCCGCTCTTCACGATCATCAAACTGTCTGGTAGCCAAAGCTCGTTGCTCGGGATCATTAAAACGTGGAGACAGTTCTCGTCGTTGCTCTATATTTTCTAGTGGTTTACCTAGGTCAATAAAGCGATTATTAGGTTCTTGTCGTTCCTCTTGGCCATTTAAAGTGGTTTGATGATCGAAGTGTTCATAAGATATCGGTTTTTCGTTCTCACGGTCTTCTGAACTCCTTGTGTGGTCGGCACTATCATTGCGTTCAAAATTCCGTCTATTGCTTTCACTTTTATCTTGGTAGTGGTTGTCAGGTTCGTTGATGCCGACTATGTGTCGATATTTATAATGAGTTAAGGTGGAACGGTAAGCCGGTTCTGTGGTATCCAAATTGGTGTTAGTGGCGGGTTGGTAATCAAACTTTTCTCGTAACCAGATTACATTGCCGTTTGTATATTGAATACTTTCACGTACGAAATGGTCGGAACAATTTTCACGATCGCAAAACCCGGGCTCGCATCGAGCAATGCTTATAACTACAAGCAGATGAATGACAGTTGCCTTCAGCTGCCAGAACTTAAATCCCATTTTATCACTTTGCGTTATATATTATTTGCTTATCTGCTGTTGTTCACTTGAAAATTGTCCTCGTCGGGCTAATGTCTCTAACTTGACTGACCTCCTCAAGGAATTTGTGCCGCTTTTATACCAGCCTTTCCGAGCAGCAGCACCTGCACCGCTTTGTCATAGCCGAAGTAGTGTACCGATTTCTTCCTCTTCAGTGAACTTCATTTGCGCGCTGATTGATTGAATTTTCTTATCACACATGTGCACCACTGCACAACGGTAACACACTTGTACAAAGTGCCCGAATGACTTCAGAGGGCTACGTATAAGTGTGCATTTCTGGTGGCATTATTTATTGCTTTGTTGTTGAGTAAAAACACTTAATAGCTAAGTTTATGAATGAATTTCTCGAAAGCCTTGGCAATGACGTCAATAAAAACCCATTTTTGAGTGTCAAGGACTTTTCTGCGCATTGGCTTATAACTTATTTGTACAGTACAGTAAGCGAATCAAAAATGGATTTTAAGAAGAAAAATTAATATTTATAAAAATAAAATCAACAATAAGTACTTGATAGCATATAGTAAGTACTGGAAGTTTTAACTTATTGCACCATTTTTCTTCTTAAATCTTCTTACAGAAGAGAAGCGATTAGGTCCATAACCCAATGTTTCTATCGAAAGTTTTCCCTTTCGGATGTTTAGGTTAGATTAAATGGTTGCATGTAAGAACCCACTTGGGCAAAATGTCAATTCGTGTGACGCCATATAGAGAAAAACAAAGGGTGAAGAACAGAACAGAGAAGGCAGAAGGAAGAGGGGACTTTGGATTAGAGGAGGAGAACGGCAAAATGGTGGCTAATTACAATTTACGTTAACCGCTTAAAGCTACTTGTGAAATTCATCAGGTGTGCGAGAGTTAAGATGTATGAATCTTTGCCCGACGAGAGCAGAAGGAGGTGCTGAAATGATTCCACCACACCCTCCTGACTGCTGCCGCAGAAAGGGCTTGAAGCAATCCAAAGTCTCACTGCATAGACTCTTAAAGTGCAATGTCCCCTAAGGATACTAACAAAATTCGATAGCTTTTTGGCTTTGTTAGCTTTTAAATTCCTCTCGAGCGCTTTCGATATAACCTAGCGCTCGCTGATTTGTTGCGAGGTCCATATTTCAAAGAGCGTGGAAATCATCTCAAGCTAGCTCATCAGCCGAGTATGGGTGGTACTGGGAATAAAATATTTGGAAAAACTGTTTTTATAGTTCAATATAAATGCATACCTAATATCTTGAATATGTTTAGAAAAGAGGTAGTTTAGCGGTCATAAAACAGTGAGCGTTGGTACGGAGTTACATTCAAGGCTCCCCTTACTTTCTGTATTTACCCATGGGCACAAAAATGAAAAATTCTTTTCATCGAGTCATGGTCATCGATTCGTACAATACGATCAAGCAACCACAGGGAGGGGAGGGAGATGGGTTTCATCTAGCCATACTCCTCTTTATTCTAGTTTACTGCAAAACCAATTTTTTTTTATACTTAAGTTTGGTAGATGTTTAATCTAATATACAATCTTCTTGTAGCTCTTTCCCAACTTGCGAAAACAGGAAATCCTGTGGGATCTTTCCGTTAGAACGCGACTTTCCGAGTCCTATCTCAGACTCTTTACCTCAAACCATTACTAGCTCAGTTCCAGTTGATTCTAGAAGTTGTGGCCAAATCGATCCCCGTGATATGATAGCCATAGTTCAACATTCGATCGCTGTTCTTTTTAAAAAAGAGACACGGAATCTATGCGCCGTTCCCATTTAGGCTTAAGATACTCTTAGCTGCAGAGCTAAATTCAAATATATTCCTGGTGTGCCGAACGAGACGTAGATTGGACTGCTTCCGTTACTTATAGACATGCCAACTATTCCACATTTTTGAAGTTGGTGTTAGTAGCATTCCGCCAGACTACCGCGCAATACACGAGAATGTGCCTTACAAGTGCTCTACGTAGTCAATATATTGTATGCGTCGTAGTAACGAGTAAAGCGCGCCAAGTACTTTTTCTCCGCTCTTCAATAATTTGTTTTTACAGGAAAGGTTAGAGTTAAAAATAACATCTAGAAATGTTGCCTCTTTTATACCAAACGAGATTTCAGACAGAGTCGCTGAAGCTAAAAATAAAATGTATTATAAGAGTATAAAATCGCTGGCCTAGATATTGGCCTTTGAAATCCAGCAGAGAATCTTTGTAGCCAAAAAGTGCGAAGTGACTTGGACTAAGTAGACATTTGAGTAGTAAAGCCAATTCTCGATGAACAAAACTATTGTATGGCGCAGAAACTTAGACGAAGATAACATCCGATGATGCTTCCCTTGGAGTGTTTGAGAGAAAGGTTCTGCGGACGATTTTTAGACACTTGCACGTTAACGACGACGAGTATCGTAGGCTAAGGAACAATGAGCTGTATGAGCTTTACGACGGCATAGACATAGGGCAGCGAATAAAGATCTAGCGGCTTCGTTGGCTGGGTTATGTTGTCCGAATGGATACAAACGCTACCATCTGGTGATAACAGAGGAAGGCCTCCTCTACGTTGGAAGAATTAGGTGCAGAAGGACTTGGTTTCACGACTGGTGCGCTTTGGAAACTCGGCCAAAATCCCGTAAGCGGTTATAGCGTCAATGAAGGAGAAAAAAAAATTATTTAAAAACAAAATTTGATGATCAATTTGAGCGAACTTTTTAAATTACCGATGCTTAATATTTTTTTTATACGGAAGAAACCTAAAAAAACAAAATGTCAAAAATCCATGGTAATTTTAAGCTACTTCAAAATTCAATAAGCTATAAAACTGCTAAACGATATTTTTCTAAAAAATCTGATTAAGAAGTTTGAAATTTTGGTGAAAATTTGTTAACATTTTTTTTTAATTTATACAAACTTGAATTTGTATGCAGGAGAATGAAATTCTTATCTTGCCACGAAGGAGGCCTAGTGAGTGCAATAATCCTGAGGGCAATGCCGCCGGTAGCGCAGCTACTGGTAGGGCCTCCCAAGCCGGTAAGGTCGATGATGAGCACCGAAGTTAAAAATAATCCACCTAGTAACGTCTGAAATAAATTCGTGGCGGTTACAGCGAGAGTTTCTCAGCGTCTTTTCATCAGGTTACATGTGGCTGGGAGCGGGTGTCGGTTATGTAGCACGGTTGTCCTAAAATTTCCAGTACGTATGCCACTGACACATACGGGGTTGTGCAAGGTTGGTGCCCTTATCATAAAACAACAACACCCAAGAAACCAAATGGCGTACCATAAAGGACAAAAAATATGTGTACCTGTGTAACTGGTCTACAGGTTAGATTAGCCAGGGTCTTTGTCTAAGACAAGATACTCGCTGGCCCTAGGACCCATTGTGATACCTGCATTCGACTTCCATCCAGTTGCTTAAAAAACCACTTAGATCTTTTTAAGAAGGTAACTAGTCTCTCTAGTGAGACATTTTGGTCTTCAAAGAAATAATCGCTAAGATATTTGGCATGGCTTCTTTGAAGTGTAGGACATTCACAGAGGGGGTGTTGTACCGACTCAATTTCTTCTTCATCTCCACAACTGCTGCAGAAATCATTGTGAGGTACACCCATTCTACTGGCTAGGCTACAAATAGTGCTATGACCCCTTATAACACCTGTGAAGACGCTGGCATTTGATCTGAATTCAAGTATTCAGTTTGTCCTTTTAAGATTCAGTTTTGGCCAGAGCGCTTTGGATATCCTGCATTTAGTAGTTAGAGACCATCATCTATTGGTTTCTGTGAATACGCTCTAGCCAATGGCAGTGTATAGTTCGTTTAGAGGAATGCTTATGTCCACTACCACTCGCTAAAGATTAAGCTCAGAGCTGCTTTGATCCTCGAAGAAGATTTGGCCGCTATCCTTTAACATATACATCAATGGGTGGAATATGTAGGATCACTTCCAGCGCAACCTGTGGCGTGAATCGGAGCGCACCTGTTATTCCTACACAAGTTAATCGTTGGACTTTTATATGAGACTCTTTAGGTAGGATTGTGTCTGCGCTGCCTCCCCCCACATGAAAGCTTCATAAGTCAAAATGGGTCTGATGATTGTATTATGCGCCCATTGGCTTATATACGGATTTAGACTTCATTTTTTGCCAAATGTCCTCTTACAGATAAAAAGCATATTACAAGCTTCCTTCATCCTTCTTTTCTTAGAAAGCTTTGAGTCCATAATTATGCCAAGATACTTGCCTTCATTCGATAGGGTTAATATTACTCCATCTACGGATGGTAACTGGAAACTCGATTTCTTACATCTTCTAATGAATCGAACTAGTTCGGTCTTGGCTTGGTTAACCCTTAGACCATTTGAGGTCTAAGTAGGCGCTGATTGCATGAGCCCGCTGATAGTCGAGAGAAACTTCCCTGTCCGCATAAGCCACTATCTTGGTCCCTTTCTTGCTCATGTTCATAAGCAATCTTCTTCTTAATTGGCGCTATAACCGCTTACGCGATTTTGGCCGAGTTTAACAAAGCGCGCCAGTCGTTTCTTTCCCGTGCTAACCGGCGCCAGTTGGACACACCAAGTGAAGCCAAGTCCTTCTCCACCTGATCTTTCCAACGTAGAGGAGGCTGTCCTCTTCCTCTGCTACCACCAGCTGGTACCGCATCGAATACTTTCAGAGCCGGAGCGTTTTCGGACAACATGACCCAGCCAGGGTAGCTGCTGGATCTTTATTCGCTGCGCTATGTCTATGTCGTCATAAAGCTCATACAGCTCATCGTTCCATCGCCTGCGATATTCGCCGCTGCCAACGTGCAAAGGTCCAAAAATCTTGCGCAGAATCTTTCTCTCGAACACTCCAAGCGTCGCTTCATCGGATGTTGTCACCGTCCAAGCTTCTGCGCCATACGTTAGGACGGGCATGATGAGAGTCTTGTAGAGTGTTAGTTTTGTTCGTCGAGAGAGGACTTTACTGCTCAGTTGTCTACTTAGTCCAAAGTAGCACCTGTTGGCAAGAGAGATTCTACGTTGGATTTCAAGGCTGACATTGTAATCGGTGTTAATGCTGGTTCCTTAATAGACGAAGTCTTTTACAACCTCGAAATTATAACTGTCAACAGTGACGTGGGTTCCGATACGCGAGTGCGCCGACTGTTTGTTTGAAGGCAGGAAGTACTTATTTTGTCCTCGTTCACCACCAAACCCATTCGCTTTGCCTCTATTTCCAGTTTGGAGAAGGCAGAACTAACAGGCCGTGTGTCAAAATCATCGGCATACGCCAATAAGCAATCGCTCTATAAATAATTAAAGATTTTTTACTGAGACTACTCAGACCATCAAATTCCTATGTAAAGTTGGTGGCTAAGTGGGAAAGCCCCTGTGCTAGAGTTATTAAACGCACTGTATTTAATTTGAAGCTCGAAAGTTCTTATTGGAAAATACTATATAAATCATACGGCTATTTGTTCAGATCGGTTATTTTTACAAAGCGTCAAATTTTAGTGAATGACGTCAATGCATTTCGTGAATTTTTTTTTACCAAATATTTTATTTTTTATGTGCACATAATAAATGGTATATGAACCATGTAATATGAGAATATTATAAATAAATATTAATGCAAGTTAAATTTCGTTGTAGCTTAAGTTATATGTACGCATATGTATGCAAGTATGCATGTATGTATGTATGTATATATGTATGCACAAGTGTTTATTTCATTCATAAAGTGATTCTCATTCATTATTTTCTACTCTATTACTTTGCCAACGCATTGGAGTGGCTAAAAAGGGCTGATTACCACAAAATGCAACAACATATTTTCCAAATTCACAAGAAACGGATGTCCTCATGTGCTCTATATCTTCCTTATCAACTAACCTCACACGCACGCCAACACAACGCCCCGGCGTGGCGACGAATGGGTATTGTATGGACCTGGTGGTGCACATTTGTGATAAGAAAAAACCAATCAAACGAAATTAAATCGAATACGCAATAGAATGATTAATTTCATTGAACGCAGCTAGAAAGAATTACTTTGCGCTCAGGCGGAAAATTTAAATTACATTAAAGAAAGTGTCGTGCATGCATGTGGCGTAAGTGAAAGGACACGCTTTCAATGAAGCATAACACAGAAAACTGTGTGAAAAGTATAAAAGCGCAAATTTCCGCTGACTTAGGGTTTAGTGACTAAATTGTCAGCTACTTGTGGTGAACAGAAAGTTATATTGTGGACTCTAAATATATTCCAAAGCGCAATTTCTGGTTGTCTCAAAGAAAGAAATTGTAGTGCAGAGGATAAGAGAAGAGTAGAAGAAAAAAATGGGTGAGTTGAAATTTATGACGGTATTTTAAATTTCATTGTCGCTTAACTTCAAAACGAATCACAATGGAGTCTTATTAATGTTGCGCCTAAAAACCGATTACGTTATTTGTGTTTTCCTACAAATTTCCTTAATAATTTGTCACGCTAATTTTCTTAAGTACTGTAAGTAGGGTAAGTGAGTCAGTGGTTGGACTTTTTGCTGTGTACTCTTAAAATAAAAAATGTGAGTTATTTAAAACGCCATCGAAAATGCTAGTAGATTCTGTGCAACTCCTGTTCTATATGCGCATATTCAAACGAAGAATTCCTTCAACATTGAATTTATGGCAAATTAAAATTAATTCGGGCATTGACGCAGCGGGGCTCAAGTTTAGTAATTGTAAGTTTTTGGTTAGCGCAGTGATTTTTAACCAATATTTAAATAAAAAGTGTTTTAATTCGATTATGAGCCATTGTAAGTCAAGGTAAGTGGTAATTTTAGAGACGCTTTGATTTGATTTAGTTTAAATTTTTCTTTAAAATGAATGATCGACTACTAAATCCAAATTTTCTGGATGCTGGTTTTAATTAGCCTGTCAAAGAACTGATTATTACAAAACAACGACCATTTTAGCATTCGGACGTATTTGAATATTTCAGCTTTATTTTTAATTTTTTATATTTAATTTTGCTTAGAATGAAACTTTTTAGAACAGGATTTTCAGAACAGAATTCTTTTTCTGTGCTTCACGAAATTAAAAAGAAAAAAAAATGTGTTCGCGAAGTTCATAAAGTGGAGCGCTGAAGAAAGCACCAAAACGTCGTCATTCTCAACTTGTTGGACTTTTTCCTTCGACTAATCGGAATGCTTTACGCAAGAATCATGGCTTGCGTGCCTATAAAATACAGTTCGTGCAAGAATTGATGCTAAATGATCATCGTTTGCGTCGCATTTTTACTGATTGGGCTCATTTGGATTTACTATTCAGATTTATTGGAAAATCGTTGGAAAATAGTCGGAAATTCGGCTGATAGAATGAACCATGCAATTTCAAAAAATAAATGCCATAAAATTATCTACCCGATTATAATAAGAAAAATTCATTCAAATAATATTTCGGTTTTGTTGTATTATTTGAAGTTCTCAAGCTCTCAAAGAAGAAAAAAAAATATCGGATATTAGCAAAGCCAAACCAGTCGTGGCAGAGAGTTTGATACGGGATTGGTTTTCATATTTCATTTAATTTTGAATATAGTATCTCAGAAGCACTCGCCAGAAAGGAGTTATGAAAGACCCTTCGCGTATACATACATACATATTTAATGCATGGAGCATATTCTAGTCTAACTTGCAATGCAGAACTTGTGAATGACTTAAGGGGGAAGTCTACTGTGAATTTTTCAAAAAATTGATTTTTTTTTTTATTAGCTTAAAAAATACTTTGAACCCTCTTAAATAAGGTACAATATGTGTTACAGCTGGCTAAATTTTTCTTCGTTGAAATTTCGACCTTTTCCCGAAGCGCTCCAGAGCGCGTACCTGCTATACTGAAACTTTAAACGCATTTTTCTCGAAACTAAGTTTTTGTATACGGTGTACACGATATCTCGAGTTCTGATAAATGAATCAGCTTAAAAATTTAATTATATATTCTCTGTAATAGTGTCTTTCGTCTGACATAGGATTTTTTTGATATCGTTATTTGTTAAATTGTTATAAACAATAGTAACATCAATTTTAGGCAAAAAAAAAGAAAAAAATTTCAAGAATTTTTTTTTCAACGGCAAAATTTTTTATCGACATAATCCTACGTCAGACGAGAGTCAATACTATGTATATGATAACAATATTTTGTTTTTTTGTTTTAGATCACCGAAACGTAAGATTTCATGTACACCGTTTAGGCACCTAAGAAAAGCGGACCTGCGCTTGCAGAAGTGCCACAGCGGCCATTTTGAATATTTTGACTTAACATTTTTTTTTCAAAAACTTAAATATATAATAAAGATAAGAGTTTAAATAGATTTTATGTACGAGCAATATTTTGTTAGAAATAAAATCCGGAAAATAAGCATGTTTTTTCCCTTATCACAGTAGATTTCCCCCTTAAAGGACGATGAGTTAAAAACCATTGGCTTCGACTCGAGCTCAGTTTGATTTTACGTGAAATACAATTCCTTGAAGAATCTTCCATACATAGAGACCCCAAACTCGCCTCTTTGTTTTGTTCAGATCGCAATGCACTTAATATGATAATTGAATTTTTTAACTGTTTTGTAATGAATTTTTTGATAAGTTCTTTATTCGCTTACTTATCAATTAATAAATATATTTGTTCTCACATGGCTTTTTCATCAAGCGATTTTAAATGTGTCTTACTGTTAAAATTTAAAAGTTTCGTATTGAAAATTGTGCAATTTTAAATTTTAACAGTTTGATCAATTTTAAAATAGAGAAGAAAAATTTAAAAATAGGCATTAATTCATAAATAAATATAAGAAAACAAAAAAAAAAAGCAAATGAGACTTTGTTAAATAAAGTTTTTGTTCCATAATTATTAAAAATTGTGTTGATTTTTCCAATGTCCTATTACTGAAGTCGAAATGGCCGCGAACTACAAAAAAGTGTTCGATTACTAAGCCAAAGCGGCATTCAGAAGTAAATCGAGTTTAACTCAAAATAATGAATTTCATAAATATCTATTTTTGACTGATTCGAAAATATTTGGAAAATCTAAATTAATTTTGAAATTATCTTTGGAAAGTATTTTGTAAGTCATAATTTTTGAAAGTCTAAGGGTGCTTGTTTTCGTCAGTTGAATAACGCGATGATGTAATGACGAAATAAACGAAAATATTGGTTTTAAAAAATCCTCTGATAATATGAATTCAAATATTTAATGTGGAATGCATAATTGCAGATATAGCTTTCATCTAACAGTATATAAAATATATGTATATAGAACGGTATATAAAAAGAAAGAATAGCCAACAAAAAATCGTCAGTAATATTACAGTTTTTATGTGACTGGTGGAGTTAATCGATTTGGCAACTGAAAAAAGTAATAAAGTTAAATTTAGTCTTTTCATTTTTAAGTTTTTATTAAAGAAAAAGTTACTTATTATAAATTTTTATCACAGCTTTTCCATAAAAATGAATGTTGGAAGTTCGCTGTATGTTAGCGGCATTATTCTTTGGGATGATTCAGCAATATTATGTATGCGAGGATTCGTCCCTTCGATTTGTTGACAAGTTCTTATAGTACTCGTAATCGTTTTTAACAGGAGGAATGAATTTTAGCAGGTTCATCACGTCTCTCAATTTTTCCTTTGTCACAGTTCTACCTTTAATATACCTGTAATAAAGGCTGATCCATATTTTTTAAACTTTGCGGTCTATCCACTAAAGATTTTCTTACATTAATGGCTTGAAATTCTGTATCTTCATTATAGTCACATTTGAATTGTATGAGATAGGATTTGCACCTTTCTTACTTTATCCAGCGTATTTTACGCCAATTTACTGGAATCCCTGTGACGGTTACTTTTCTATCAATGATAGACTGTTCTAAAGCTTTTGTTGACAAAAAAACCTGGTGAGTCATTTGGATTAGATGAAACGGAAAGTAAAGCATTCTTTTTACATGTTTTGATTATATGGTACCAATCATCTGGTGAAAAAATGTTTTGATTTTTTTTCGCACATGACTCAATAATGCCAAAATCTGAGTCATTGAGCAAACAGCTGTGTCCACTTACCAAAAATTTCATGTCGACTCATTCATTGATTTCCGTGCTTTGAACAAGTTTCAACAAACTTAAGACGGTTTCAATATTTCTGTTTTGACCGGTACGCGAATCCGAATATGTTATTATTTTTTCGAAGTTTGCAGCGTAAGTATTTATGTACTGAACCGATTCATACATATTAGAGTATGGAGTTTATCGAAATGGTTTCTGAAATAAATTACTTATTATTCAGTTGCAAAAAAAATTTGCCATTTAACGGTACTAATATTTATTATTCAGTTAATATAAAAAGTTATGACTTGCCAAGGGCTTTGGCACTTAAATTTAAGATTTTTCAAAAAGTTTAGTTAATCGATGTGTGCATTGAGCGGCTCATATATGTAATACAATACAATCTGAAAAAAATCTGTATATATATGTATGTATGTGCGCACGAATACCAGTTTATTATAAAACAAAATATTTTCGTTCTTTCAGGATGACGAAAGTGGACCAAAAAGGGCTGGCATGCCCAAATGCTCATCTCATCACCTCTTATTTTTGGCATACCTAATATCAACTAATTAAATGTTTTGTTTTTCATTAATTTTATGCATATAATACTCGTGTATTCGCACAGCCAATATCAGCCGAAACCATCCAGCAACGCATGCACTGGAAATTTATTGCAAACTGGAAACTCATTAAGAATTGTGAATTTCTAAAAAATCTGCACATCTTTTATGTTAAAAAAACTAATGACTTATTCCACAAAAAGCTTTTGTTTCCAATCTTAAATGTATTTGTATGTATTTCTACATACCTACACTTTTGAATTTATTTAGCAAAAATCGTGTGAAACGGATAACTTTCGAGCGTTGTAAATTGGACTACCCTACTAGATGGAAATGTGAATCACAATAAATAAATTTAGCAAGTAAGATGAAAGTTGCACATATTGCAGCTAAAACATGATTAAATCACGCTATATACTATAAATAATACTCATACTACATACATATATATTAGCCAACTACTACAACTTACTACTTGTTGCAAAATAAAAATTCAAAAAAAAAAAAGCTTTGGAATTGAAGAATGTGAGAACAAAATTTGAGGTTATGCACTGACCAAATGTGCATGTATATCTATGTATGTAAAAATCAAAATACTGAAAAAGGCAAATCAAAATAAATCATTGTGTGTGTATTGATTAAAATTTATTATGCTCTAATCAGTCCTTGCTCATAAATTAAAAACTAAAATGAAAATATTTAAAGGCGTTAAAACATGTTGCTGTTGTTTGGGATTACAAAAATTAATTTCAAATTTTGATTGCAAAAATCCAATAATTTGGCATCAAAACTCAAAGTGGAAAAATATCTGTAAATTATTTGTTTGTAATTGACTCTATGTAAATGCACCAATACGGCGATACAAGAAATACATACATATGCATTACGCAATTTGAGGAGAAATGGATGTTATGAAATATAACAGCACAAAAGAAAGATGAATATGTATATACATAAATAATTTAATGTTACAATATGCTACCTACCTATAAATGTGTGCTTTTAGTTAAAAATATATGTAACTTACGTGTTGGGTGAAGTGAAAGTTTGTATGGTTTTTGTTTTTTTTTTCATCGAGAAGGAACTGGATTATTTAACGCTTTCAGCGGCAAAGATTTCAAGAATTGCTTACCATAGAGGGACAAGAAAATATTTGCGATGACACAAGTGTACAAATAACACTGGTCAACACTGTTTACGTCAGTAATGATTTTTGTTTATGTTGGCATACCTACTTAAAAAAAATATAGTTTCGTTCCAGTCGCGTCCAGTTTTTTTGTGACAGTTATATATTCATTTCTAACCTCAATGCGGGTTTTTGTTTGAACTAACTAGTTTACGTTACGCGTGCAAGCGCGCGCGTTAATATAAAATTAGATATAAAGGGTGGTTAAATTTCAAGGCCGATGTTGAATGTGAACCACACCTAAACGTCAACGAGACCGTTGGACTTCTTTCTTTGGGGTTATTTGAAAGAAAAGCATAAGCCAGCAACAATTTAAGAGCTAAAGGATGAGATAATTCGGTACCTCAATTATGCCTCAGCGTCATCGAAAATTTGGACCACCGGATGGAGGTGTGCCGCCGAGGTCGCAACGGCCATTTGGCCGATTTTTTGTTCCGTACGTAATTGAGCCATACCAGTATTATCATAATAAAGAAAAATGACAATGATTTCCTAAAAAAATTGTAATTTATTCAAAATCAACACCGGCCCTTGAAACTTAACCACCCTTTATTTCGATGTTTATTATACAAATTCAACCAATCACGCTACGAATAAATTCTTCGACGAGTTAACGAAATCTCCAGATATTAGAAATAATTTCTGATCTTTCCTTTTTAATTTTACTCAAAATCGTTACCATCGTTTCTACCCTGACGAAAAGTTGTTTAATGATGTAGTCAATATCAGACCGTTAGCCGGCTCTCAGCGAATTTGTCAGAATCAGTTGATGGACTAACGTGGCAGGGGCAATGAATGGGTTTGAGTAAGAAAGGGTTAGAATGTGAGTGATTGGACGAGTGTCTGAATATGTAGTCGTTATACGATTGTGTTACTCATACGAAAAAAGTGTAAGTAACTCGAAAATTGCGTTGATTTTTGACATTTCTTTCAGCTGATGGTGTTGGGTGTTTTCTTCCATATAAGAAAAAACAGGAATAGGCATTTAATGGAGGAAGAGCGAAAGACCACAACGGAAAAAAATCTCAAAAATCACTGTGTCACGGTCAGATTTTTCAAAAATAATATTATCTTTTGCTTAAAAGGCGGCTTAATACCGGAAATATGGTACAGCCATAGGATTAAGGTGAAAAAATGTTTGCCGCGGCCACTTTTAGTTCGATGTGTTACAAGTCAATCAAAACAATGACAAGACTATTGCGTTGGGGAATAAGTTCATAGCGTTTTTGTATTTTCTTTGATTTTACACCGATTTGTTTGCTGTTTGGCAAAGGGTAAGTATTCATTCGATAGAACTTTTTTTGCTCTACAAAACTATGTTAATTGCATTTTTGAATTATTTAATTTTTTATTAGTTTTGAGGTTTAGAAATAGGATATTCAGGAGGTAAAAATCAACATTTTCAATACCTGCTCTACTTTGCATTTCAGCGAGGTCAAAAGGCTGCCGAAGTAGCCCGTGGCATTTGCGACGTGTATGGAGAAGGTGTCATAGGCGAGTCTACTGCACCGAAACGGTTTCCAAAGTTCAAAAATGGCGACTTTGACGTTGAGGACCCGTCCTGCAACGGAGAGCCTTCTGAATGCGATGAAGAACGTCCCAAATTACTTAAGAAGGCGAACGATCGCCAAACCAGTCGTGAATTGGCGGAAAAAATGAACTGCGATCATAAAACGATTCTCAGTCACCTTCATTCAATGGGATTTACCAAAAAATTGGGAGCCTGGGTGCCTCACGAGCTCAACGAAAAAAAAAACAAGGAGAGACGCCTTCAACTTGATTCTCAGCATCAACCACACGCGGTCATAAATAGCGCTTTTTGTAGCGAATCGTCACGGAGAATGAGAGATGGTGCATATACATCAATATGATCATGATATGTGTTTGGTGGGACTGGGAGGGCATGGTGTACTAGGGAATGCTCGAAAACAATGCTACGGTCAAAGAGAAGCTCTACATTGCCCAGCTACACAACGTGAATGAGGCTATTCGACAAAGCCGCACAAGTCGTCAACCCCGCACTCCAAGAGCTCGAATGGGAAGTCCTTCCGCATCCGCCGTATTCTCCGCAAATTGCACCGACCGATTACCATCTTTTCCGCTCCCTGTCAAACCATATGAAGCGCGTTACCTTCGACAACCAAGAGGTCCTTAAAAGATGGCTCAACTAGACTAGGCGATTTTTGGCGGAGCGGTATCGAGAGTTGGAAGAATGTTTTAAACAGCAACGGAGAATATATAGTTGATTAAATTATTGATTTTTGTTTCAATAACGAACTTATTGCCCAACCTAATACATGTCTGTCCGCAGACCTAAAAAATGTCCGCCGGTAAGAAATTACGCTCCACTGAAGAGGTTGTCGCTGAAACTGAGGCCTATTTTGAGGCGAAAGATAAATCGTTCTACGAAAGTGATATCGAAATGTTAGAGCGGCGTTGGAATGATTGCTTTGATAAAGATAATTTTGAACAAAAACAAAACGTGTTTTCTTTGATAGGCCCGGGACTATTCAGCCCAGGTGTTATATATGATTAATTTCATTGTCCCGCTGGAAAATTGTTCGACGGGCGAACGCTATTAGAAAAAAACTTTTTTTCATTTTGGTCTTCTACCGAGATTCGAACCAACGTTCTCTCTGTGAATTCCGAATGGTAATCACGCACCAACCCATTCGGCTGCGGCGGCCACCGTGAGTGATTTACTATAGTGAGTCAAAATCTATAGAAAACGGCTTGACAAAATCAGATAACGGCGAAAAGTTGGAGGGTATGTGTTATTGTTCCCGCTATACGGTTTTTTAAATTGAATTCAATTAATTGACTATATTTTTATCATTTTGAAACTTCTTCAACTTATTTATTCGTAATATTATTTTACGTATTGTAAATATACAGCATTTATTTAAATACAACTTACATACAAAAATCTTGTAATATTTTTGCTTAAAATTATTTCAATAAAATACGGAACACAACCAAATTTGGGTGCAAAGAATGTGATTAAATTTGATAATTTTTTATGCTGAACTAAATGTAGACATTACCTGCAAATTAACTGAGCGAAAAAAGGGGAAATGGGAGGCATATCGAACAAAAGATTGCTTAAGTTTTTTAAATACAAATTTCATAAAATAATCATTCATTGTTTATCAAAGTCGATAAGCAAAGAGATATTCAACGAAGTATTTTTTTTTTTTTTTTAAATTCTTAGGAAAAGGTGAGTTAATTGAAACCGAGTAGGTGTAACTTTTTTTTTATAGATCATAAATGTAAGTATACATATGTATATGTATGTGTAAAATTACACACACCTATACATGTACTCATACAGATTTGTGTATTTTAAGATTACAACTGGAAAAACTCTAATTAGGGGTAGTGCCACTTGCAGCAACAGTTTGGTAGTGATCCATTTCTAAAACTGACAAACAGTGCCTGCTAATGATGATCCATGCTTCTTATTGGATATATGTATGATGAATTTTTGTTGGATTTACAAATGTAGGTGTTGCCGTTAATGCATGAAATTCACTTGTAAGCGTTAATTGGCGCCATCCATTTTGAACCATTGTAGCAAATGTAGCTAATTACTGTTAGACTTTATTAAGGATAGTTGTTGGCTTAAGATCAGAGTATTTGTATGCATAAATTGACAAATTTTAAGTAATCATTTAATTTTTTGTTAATTTATTTGATTTTTTTCTTTGCAATTTGCTTTTGCTAAATTAGCTGTTGGGATATTTTAAAGTGAGGTTAATTTTAAACGCTTACTGCGATTTCTTGATTTTATTTCCATAATAATTCATAAGTTATAGCCTTTGTTGCACTACCGTAAAAATAACACACAACTAACTATATCTATTACTTAATTTCATGACTTTTAATTCTACATGACTATCGTATGAACTGTTTCTGGAAGGAAACTGACGGTAACTGACGGTTTCGAAATATATTTCGGCATTTGCTTACTGCTTACTGGCAAGTACATATATTTCCCTTTGATTAATGTCATTTAATGATTATATTTCTATTTTTAGTATTTATTATTATTATTATTATTGCTGAATTATATTATTTTCCGTGTTTTTTTTTGTGTTTTTGATTTTAAAATATCGAAATTATTACCACAGATTTTAAAGAACTTAAGACAGTTACTAGAGTATTTTAGCACTAAATACTTAGCGAGCAAAGTAAAATTATTATCCAATAACATATTTCAAGCCATTGTTAACAGTTCAAGATCAACTCCAACGGCAGCTCTCGAGCCTATCCTCAACCTAACACCGATTGATCTCCATGCGGAAAATTGGGCTGCAAACTCAGCTGTAAGGCTATAAACAACTGATTAGCTTACCTGTAGAACCTTCGCTCTATTACTGGGAATGCCACGGTCAATTCCGACTATATGGAACTGCAGCCACGACTTTTGGAAAACCGCTAAAGACCGTTATCGAAGACGGGTGGATAGCGCAAAGGCTTAGTTCCGAGAAGTAGCACCATCAATGTATTTACTGATGGTTTAAAAATGGAAGAGGGGGTTGGCGCTGCCATATATTGTGCAGAACTAAGCATCAAAAAGTCATTTAAACTCCCTAACTATCGCACTGTGTTTCAAGCTGAGATATTTGCTGTGCAGAGAGCAGCAGAGCTTGTATGTACAAATACAACAATTAACTGCGCAATAAACTTGATGACTTCTACGTGAATAGCCAAGCGGCTATAAAAGCGATCAAATCATACTGTCTATCATCCGAAAACGTCCATGAATGGAAGGAAGCAATTAACAAACTCGCTCGTAGATAAGTAACTAGAGTGGTTGTCAGTTGACACACCTAGGTCTGCTGTAGACCCATTGCGATACCTCCAGGGCTGTCCGCTCTCCTCACTCATGCATTGTCCTCATTGAACCAACCTGTGGTTTTAATATATCTAACAAGGTTTGTTATTTTTAAATTGGCCACTCCTGCCAAGTTATTCAGTGAACTTTTTCCTAAAATATTGAACCTTCTTTTATTCAGAGTCATGCACCTGCATAGAAAGTGTTCTATAGTCTCTTCTTCTTCAATGTCGTTTCAGCTTAGTACAGCAATAGTCGTTATAGGGTGCTCCCAATCTACTGGCATACCTGCCAATCTGACAGTGCCCTGTTAGAACCCCAAGAAGATTTCTCATGTTCTTCCTCTTCAGTTTCAACACTCGGTTTGTGCGGCCCATGTTCCATTCTGGCCACGTCATTCTACTTGTTGCACAGGTCAGGGACTGAGTCCATAGCCCGTTGGCAGCTCTGATAGTGCGTTTGTCTATAAGCATCTTACAAATTGCTGCTATAAAGGTATACATATGTTCCCTTTGTCTGGTTGGATCGGTAATGTGTACCCAATCTCCCTAGTTCATCTGCTTTGCAGTTGCTGGCTATATCGCTGTGACCTGGCACCCAGAACAGGTTTATTGTAAAGTACTGTGATAGTTTAGTCAAAACGTCGGTACATTTTTTTACTGTCTTTGAGTTAATATTAGGTGATTGTAAAGCTTTCAGGGCCGATTGGCTATCTGAATATATATTTATTTCTCTTGTGGTGAGAACCCTTTTCTTTAGAGCTAACAGGCCTTCCTAGCCATAATTTCAGCTTGAAATACACTAAAGTGATCCGGTAGCCGGAATGAAATGTTGGCATTCACTTCTTCAGAGTGAAGGTCTCCGCCTACTTGTACATTTAGCTTCGAACCATCAGTATAGATACTGATTCCGCTTCTATTGTCCATTTCCCCATTGTCCCAATCTTTTCTCGTTGGGAAAATTATGGTAAAGGATGTGTTTAGATGAAGCTCTACTGAGTTACAAAAGTCTATTGTTTGATGTAAGAAGGTGGGGTATTCATCTATTATTCTTGATTGACCCCTTCCGTTAGTGGCTGGTTAGAAGATTCTCTTAACCTAAGTGCCGATTTCCCCGCCAGCTGTTTGCTGCAGGCCTCAATCAGTAATAAGTGCAACATAACACTCATCGCTGCCGTGGGCGTAGTCTTTAGAGCCCCGCTTATGCAGTGACTAGCTCACTTGTAACCGCAGGCTTTGTGCATATGGGGTTCTGGGGCATAAAGGGAAATGAGATAGTGGAAGAAATAGCTAGAGAAGGCGCGAAACTTGCAAGGGATCAAATAAGTCAGGTACCTAAACTAATGCGCACAATTCAAAAAGGTCTAGAGGACCACATTTCAAGAAAGACGAAAGGCAATTGGCTTAGTTTAACCAATTGCAAATTTGGAAGGTCCGATCATGTGTCGCATGTGACGCCAGGTGTACTGAATCGGCTATATCGTTCGATAGAAGGAGCTGTAGAACTTCAGTTGGTGTACTAACAGGGCACTGCCGAATTGCAGCTCAAACTTAGAAGCTAAATCTAACTCTTAATAATCCGCTTGATCATAAAATCCTAGAGTTCCAGTGAGGAACAGAGGGCCTTAACGATGCTAGCAGGAAATGTAATGAGCCGGGTGCAAGGGAAACCTTGGGACATCTTCTATGCTACTCTTCGGCTCTCTCGAAAGCTGGACTATGCTACCTGGGTGCTCTTAGTTTTGAAAGACTAGAATCTATCCCTGAACTGTAGCTTGAGTGACTGCTAAAACTCGCGAACAGTACGCGCATCTTGAGAGATGCACTTTTTCGCTAAAAAAAGAAGAAAAAAATGCTCTAATCTGGTATCGCTATGGACCAAAATGGTGTCTTCGTAACTCTTGAAAATAAAAAAAATTCAACAAAATTTCGTCAAAATTTCAAACTTTTTAATCAGATTTGTTTGAACAATTTGAGGAATGCAGTTTAATGGCCCTTAGAATTTTCTAAAATAAAGAGCAATTTGTTTTTTGTTATTTAATGAAATAATTTTTTTATAAAAGCTAGTTTAGTCTCCTACAAAAACCAAATAAATCCAAGTTTCAAACCTTTTGCAAAATAAAACAAAAAAGGCTAACAGATTTTCATCGAAAATTCAAACTTTGTAATCAAATTTTTTACGCAAATTTGGAGAGTGCAGTTTAATAACCCATTGATTTTTTATAAAATAAAGTGCAAGTTTGGAGCAGCTCGCAAATTGCGCTGATTTGTGATATTTTTTTTGCTGCCTTTGTTGGATTATTTCTTCCGTATGACAAAAAAGTCGAGTGTTTGCTTGACTTTGACATTATTATGTTACGATTACTTGCATTTTAACAAAATTTTTACTCAGAATAATTTTTTAAAAAACTTTGGGTGCGTTGATTTTTGGTAATTTTTTCCGACGACGTTTCTCATTTTCTCCGTGAAAAAAAAGTTCATTCGTCATAGCTTAAAGCTTATACACCTAGTGAAAGCTTAATAGCAGAGCTTTCTCCTCTTTGGTTCAGGATTACATCTTGCGGTAGAAGGTGTCATAAGAAGATGATGTCAAATAAGAAAAAAACATTTTCGAAGAGTGCCTAATGTGAAAAGATTTAAAGGATAAAAAGTCGTAGAAAATATTTTCCCAAATAAAAAGCCGTACTGGGAAAGTCCTTCCTCCCATCATGGCCACAAAAAACCTATTGCTTCAATTCTCTCATCAAATTGTTATATATTATTTTAAAATCGTTATCCCTAAGAGGGCGGAATTCTCAGTCAGGGACGAAAAAAAAGTAAACCAAATTTTTTTCAAAAACTCTGATTAAATAAATTTCTGAAAAATTGTGGAATTTTTATAAATTTTGTACAAAGTTTGAAACTTGTACTATAATGGTTTTTGTAATAGAATGAATACTTAATAGTCAAAAGGGTTCAATATGTGGTGGCTTATAAAGGGGTTTTCAAAAGACGCGACTACATAGATGTTTTAAAATAAAACATGTAAATAAACTCTTTAAGGTTTCGCTATTTTTATTCAAATTTTTATTCAATTATATGTGAAAAATTGCATCATTTCAATATCCACTATGCGAACACTATGCGAACAGGTAAAATCCGTCACACATTCATGAATGCCTAATCGAAATACGTAGAAAAAACCTAGAGAAAACCTAATCGAGATATCGATGCAGATGGTAGCAACACTTTGCACTCTCAACAGAACGTCCAGTGTTTGGTCTGCTAGTCCTTTTTCTATCCTCGACGCAACCAGTTTCTTGAAATTTTTTCACCAACCTTCGAATTGTTGATTCATTCAACTCATTATTTCCACCGAATTAATTTCAAATTTTGCCATTGGTTGTTCTTAAGGGGGAACGCCACTGTGAAAATTAAAAAAACCGATTTTATTTTGCATAAATTGTTAGTATAACTACTCAAGAAAATGTGGTAAAAAAGCGAAAATCGCTTTATTCCAGATTCTATGTGCACTGAAGTGAGCGCCCGTCGGTGCTCTTACGTTACCATGCTTTATTTCAAACGCGTTTTTCTCGAAACGACTTTTTTTGATACGGTGGCAACGATTTCTTGAAGACTAATGAACCGATTTTAATTTTCTTTTTTTTCAAAATTTTTGTTATCGCATTGGCTATCGTTGTACGTAGCCGTTTTTCAAAATTTTGAAAATAACTATTTTTTTGGGCCTGTTTAAAATAAAAAAATGGTGCAAAACACAATCGAAATCACCACCATATGTCTAAAAAAAAAAAAAAAACGGCTACGTACAACGATAGCCACTATTGTGTAGATTGATAAACTTTGATTGCTGTATCGCTGCCTCCAGATGACGTAATTTTTTTTTAACTCGTTACGTTTATTTTCCTAAATTTATCAATTTTCAATATTTTTTAATAAAAATTTACATCAACATAGTTTAATACATATATAATAAATTGCCTTTTGTCCGATCCTCGAATAATCATTCCTACTTACAAAAAAAAAAATCCCAAAAATCGACTATTTTTTGACCCCTCACAGTGGCGTTCCCCTTAAACATCGACCATTTTCATAATAATTTCCAATAATTTTAACAAGAAGTTTTGACAAATGTCAAATATGACATAAAAAAGTTACCGTCTAGGAATTATTCACTACTGACATCTAGGCGTCACTTTTGAAAACCCCTTAAAATATTTAGGAGAGTCTAGTAAATCGTTTTATTTCGTTCATTTTATTTCATTTTTAAAAATAAACTTTCATTTCATCCAGGTCCTTTGCAAATTGTAAGCAATTATGCACCTATTTTTTACGCAAGTTTACGTTCTTCATCAACATTCGCATTTTAAGAAAATATTTTTTTTTTTTAACTTTATAGCTAAAATACACACATCTAATCTACATCTAATTAAAATCCAACGCACCCTACAAGTGGGTTACGCATTTCCTCCTATGCGTATTTTGGAATGTGTAAAAATTCAGTCGAATTTGGTTTTGCTTTCAAGCGCTTTGTGGACAATTTTTAATTGCTGTTTATTTTGCAAAATAATTTTATGGACAATTTGCAATTGTTGATATAAATAACGCTTAAGAATATTTACTTAAATAAAATTCATGCCTTACGGGCGTTTACAGCATTTCGTCTTTTTTCGATTTTCTCAATTGCTTGGATGGCAAATTATTGTTGCGCATTGCGATATATGAAAATAAAAGTATTGCATCGTTAATTAAAAACTGGCAACAGGTGAATTTCTGAATTTCGGAATTTCACATTTTTCACCACCAACTTGAGGACTTAAATTAATTTTAAAATATTACAACTAAAACTATAAGTTGTACTTTAAAAGTGGGCGTTGTGTAGGGGCGCGCGCAACCATGGGCGGGCGGCACTGACGCTTAATACTGAGCATTTATTTTTTCACTTGCGTCATGGGCAATCTATGTAATGTAAGCATCATTTACAGGGTGCTTAAGAGCAGCTAAAAGTCAATATGGGGCTAAATGATGGGGTTTTTCTTTCGTTTTGTTATTGTTGTGCAGTGATTGGTTGCATTTATGCTCGCTTTTAGGTACTTCGCTGGTTATTGTTGTCGCCGAGCAGATCTTCAATGGCGCCTGTTAGACGTCCTTTGCTCAGCGCGTCTACCAGCATCCGCAAACGTTCCTCACGCTCCGAATGACGCCGCTCCAACGACGATACCTGCGTTTATGTAATAAAAAATGTAAACAAAATATTAAAGATAATATAAAAATAGGAATAGAAATGAAAAAAATTATTAAGCGGCAATTAACCCACAAAATGTCTGTCAAATGTGTACAAATTAAATTTCCATCATAAAAATTTTAATGTTCATCATCATAACTGGCATAATTACAAAGATGCATTTAACTAGAAAAAGTTATTTCGTAATACGTATTTATGGCCGGGTAGTAACGCATTGACGCCGAGATCGAACTTTGAAGGAAGAAGCGCAGCAGCGATAAATTGTATGCGTGTAAGTGGATAGTTACGTAAAAGTAATTAGCTTTGCTTATAAATTAAGTGATGAATGAGCGTAAAAGCGGAAAAAATGCGTAACGGCAAATAAACAGTTAACACAATTAAATCAAAGCAGTAGCGGAAGGAAGCGCTAACAAAGTAAAGCAAACATAAAAAATACCGCTTTAAAAGCCGTTAAAAAGGGCAAAAACAAAAATAAAGAAACAAAAACAAAAAAAAAAGCAAATATGACACAAAATCTCATAACAATCATAAATCGTAGATTTTTAAAAATAAACTACAAGAAAAGTGTTAAGAAAAAATTATACGGCAATTAAAAATCAACAAAAATCACATTAACTCCAACAAAAGCTAGTAAATTAATTGATAAGTACGTCATACAGATGTTGCATATGGCACGCCTGCCTTTGACTGATTCATTATGACTTTTGGCAAATTATTGCATTCCATAAGATGTTTTTTTTTCTTTTTTGTTTCTTCTTTTTATTTCTATGCTTCTCTTGCGCTTTGTCGCATTCAATTGCGTTTTTTCATCAACTTCTTTTATCGTCTTTACTGCACAGGGCCTAGACATTCATTGTGGTTGTTGTTGCTGTCAATGCTTTTGGTATGCACCACATCAGTACCATTCGTCCCACTCACCTTGGCTTTTAACGCGTAGTAGTCGACTGGTAATTTTCGGCGCTTTTGTGTTGCAAACGCTTCATCGCGTTCGTTTAGGCGCTGCTGCAAGACGCGCACCGTTTCATGACACGAGGCCAACTCACGTTCATGGGCACTTTGCAGCGTTTTCAACTAATTAAAATAAGAAAATAATAAGCAAAGAAATGAAGTAAATAAAAGTGAGCGTTAAAATGGTTCATATGGAGATATTTCAAAGTGTTTAGTTTTTTTTTAAGGAAAATCACTGCAGCTAGTGAAAATTAACTTGAGGGTCACGCTCATGTTGCACTTACATCGCTTAAACGCTTATCGTGTAGTACTCTGTAGTCTGATTCCAGTAGCTTAAGTTTGTTTTGCGCTTCCCGCAGCGCTTGACTCTCTGTGGTGGCTGGCATTTGCTCGCTATGCGCTTGACTGTGATGCTGTGGCTCGTGACTGCGTCGTGAAATATTCAGGCAAGTATAGCTGTTCCACTGCGACTTATCTGATTTAAGTGCTAGACGAAAGATAGAAATAGAAGAGAAGGCGGTTAGTACGAGTTAGTGTAGGCGGTTGATATGTGGGTGTGCGTATGTATGTATATTATATAATCGAATGTAGCTTATGCGTTCATGTGCTTTTCCTGCAAGAATTAGCCTGCAAGCAAGTCTCTGAGAATTAGACGGCACTCGCTCTAATAGAGAAAAGTTTGCAATTTTCATGGGGCGCAATTCAAAAAAGTAAAGAAAATGGATTACATCCTGACAAGTTTTGACAATTTGTTTGCTTCTTTTATTTTTTATTTTTTCATAAAAATATAGTTCATACTACAACAAATAAAACTCCTGTCAACCTCGAAATTCGACGTTGGAAGTGAATAAATTAGCCATAATTTAAAGAAACCCAATGGAGGCATCTCCAAAGCAGCAGCTCTAGACTGAAACTCACAAGAGAGTCGCAGTTGCGGCAGGCTATCGAACACATGGAGGTGACTAGTCGAAGCAGAAGCCCTACATGCAGGCCGCGGCAAATAAATCCAATTTTAAATAGTTTAAATATTAATATTAAATATATGTATATACAACAAAAACTATATAAATCCAAGCTTCAAATTATGAAAAAATTCAAAAAAATTTCATCAACATTTCAACCTTTTTTTATCAGAATTTTTAGAAAAATTTCGCTAGCAATGGATCATGATTCAATTATTAAAGGTTTGTTCACTAGTGACATTCGATTTTTGACACTCCCTTACAAAAGGTTGTATTTAAGAAGGTGAAAAAAGTGGAAAATAGTAAATATTTTTTGGTAAAAATGGCACCAAAAAAGTATTTTCTTACTTAAATGGAAACAAACTTGGAAATGATTTAAAAAATTAATTTTAATTAATATTTTAATGAAAATAATGGTACAAATGGAATTTATTAGCGTAAATAGATAAGTCGAATATTAAAACAAGAAATTATTTTACTTAATCCAAGATTTTATTTTGTGAATTAATTTTTCAATTAAAAAATTATCGCAAAGATGCGAAGTTTTGCCAATATGAAACTATTTTGTTAAAAATAAATAAATAATTGGCACGTACACTTCTGTTGGGTGTTTGGCTGAGCCTCTCCTCCTATTTGTGGTGTGCGTCTTGATGTTATTCCACAAATGGAAGGACCTACAGTTTTAAGCCGATTCCGGTAGATGGTTGTTTATGAGAAACTTTTTCATGCTGGTACTGTGCTTTGTTAAGCCTCCTCTGGACACTTCATCCATCCATGGGAACGTGGGCTCATTGGAAATAAGTTCCGTCAATCCCAACTTTTTTATAATAAGGTATGCAATGTTACCGATCGCCTCGGGATTACCCAATTATTCTCCCTGTCGTAACTCTTTGGGAAATGCTCTTTGCAAAATATGAATTCCGTCTAAATCCCCACATCATAAGAAATATGGTAAAGCTTTGTAAATTCACCACTCAGCGATCTCGGTTAAGCGGTATGTATTCCATGTCATACTACCATAGTACTGAACATACCGATGAAAACTCTTTAGCCAGTTGTTGCTCGTAAGCAGACCATTTTGAAAATGAAATGTTTTTTCTACAAATTTTACTTTTCCTCCGATAAGCTGCTTACTGAGCAAACCTTTTATTATTGAATCATGGCAATGGATCAAAAACACAGTCGAATGCGACTTTCTCAGCAACATTTAGAGCGTTTTCGAAAGGATAAAGTCGATTTTGTGCGTCGGACAATGCACCGTGTCACAAGACCATTTTAACAATAGCTAAAATCCACGAATTAAAGTTCGAAGTTTTGGAGCATTCACCATATTTGCCCCTAGCGACTTTCATCTGTTTTCAGACTCAAAAAAATTCATGCGTGGAAAGCGTTTTTCATCAAATGATGAGTTCATAAAAGCTGTGGCAGGGATGGAATTCATGAACTGGAATCTCGATGGAACACTTGTATTGATGTTCAGGGAGATTATAATGAGTAACAAAGTGCATTTCAAACCATAAAATTGTGTTTTTCTTATCGAACCGCAAAATTTGTTGAGCAACTCATTAGTCCAACGAATGCGCGAAATTGTTTTTTTTTTATATGAAACTTCAATTATTTTTATAAAGGGTGGTTAAGTTTCAAGGGCCGGTGTTAATTTTGAATGAAATACAATTTTATATCTCGCGGTTAGAGTTTCAGAGTTTACTTAGATTTGCAAAATACGCAGACCTATTACAAGATGTTTTTACGAACAGGCCGAACCATCTGGTAACACTAAGGACCAGTAGGTCTATGTGATGACTTTCAGCCAGCCAGGTCAACTTAACCTAAGCTATCACTTTCCACAAATATGGACTACAATCTAACATTAATTTGGTATTTCAATTATTTGATTAATTTAAAATTAAACTGCAATAATTTATGTAGGCTAGGATAGATTAGGTTAACCCGGCTGGCATTAAACCAAGCATGGATATTTTGGTCTCTAGCGATACCAAATGGAGGCTGTCCTTTATTAAGATTTAAAGTAGACATCACGTAGGATGTCAACGCTTTTGGCAAACCTAAGCAACGCAGGAGGATCTATTTTTAAAATATATTCTAGACAATCAAACTGTGGAGCTCCCAGGCATTTCGAGCGCGGCTTTGATAATGCCGGACAGAAACACAGAAGATGCTCTAAAGTTACCTCTATATCCTCTCTGCACTTAAGAATTTATGTAATTCTATTTTGTTTTTGTTTTCTTCAACCATTTAAATATTTTAATGCAGATCTTTGCCACTCACCCTTATTCACAGTTGTGTTAGTTTACAATTTCAGTTTCTCTTCCCACCTACTATAAAAACAACGCAAATCGGCAATTTGCATTAAAAATTTAACTGCTTCTAAACTAATAAACAACTTATTCGCATAAATACCAAATTCTTATATAACAGATACCGCGTTTAATTTACAAAATAAAGTCAAAACATTTAAAAACTAGAGAATTAATTAAAAAACAAAAACAAAACAAAAACGCTTGCCAAATAAGCCGGTAATAAATTTACAAAACAAAAACAATGTTACACTGTCAAAGAAACTCTAAAAATCCATGTCTGCTACTTTCGCTTTTAAACGAAGAAACTTTTCCCTTTGTTGTAGCGACAATCAACAGCCGCTCTCAAAAAAAAAAAAATTAAAAACCTAAAAATAAAACAACGCACACATAGAAGCGGCCAATAACAATAGTCGAACCCAAATGGAGATGATCAATGCGCTATGCTGCTCCGTTGGCTCGCTTCCAGCAGCTTTGCGGTCGCTGACATAATACCAAATTTGTAGCCCGTGCAGTACACAGGAACAATAAGCAGTTTGCCAGCTGCCGTCGGCGGTGACATCGACCACGACCGCACATTTGAATGCGACACACGTGACAAAGGTGCGCTAATGGCTAATAAAACAAAAACTAAACAGGTGCGCTACATATGCCAATTGCGTTTTGCATGCGCCTTTTATAGCGCCTAGGTAATTGAATGGAGACGCACCTTCACTACGCCGCAAGATGCCACGCGCATGTGTGTTGCACAAGCCTTGCGTTTGATGGATTATTTGAACATTTTAACATACGATAGCCGTAATTAATACCTCATTTCTATGGACGTGTATTCGATTGAGCAGAGAAAGTCCATTAATAACAGTGGGAATTCACAAATGCGCATCGCGCGCGCCACCAAAACATTAAATAATCGAATACGTCAATTAGTGGACAACTTTGGTGTTATCGATACAATGAACGCCTGCACATGCATTCCTTCACTAATTCACACACACACACTCGCATACATATTTATGCATGCGTGTTTTTATGAAATCGTAGAAATATATACTCACCCTCTTTCTCGCGTTGCAGCTTCTTTATTGTCTTCTTGCATTCCTCCAACTCGCGCGTTAATCGCTGCATTGCCTTGTCCTTCATCGCCAAATCAACGCGCATGCCTCGTATGGTGGCCAACAGGTGCGCGTCCTCCTTGGCCGCTGCGTGGTGCGCGGAAATGGTCAAATCCGAATGTGAGACGGGCAGTTTCGAGACCAAAGCAGAGCCGAGTGAACCCATTGCAGTGGCTAGTGGTTTGCGTATGCCGCTTTGTTTTGAATTCGGTCGTGAGGTGTTGGGCGTTGAATTGGCGGTGCTACTGGTACTTGAACTTGCTGAATGCACGGCGCTGGAGGTGCCAATGGTATTGGTGCTATGATCGCGCGTGTTCTTCGTTTCGGTTGTTTGTGTGCCGATTGTGCTGTTGCTGTTGCTGCTGCTGTTGGCTTTAGCGTTGACATTGGAGCAGGCGCTGGTGCTGTTTGCATTGAACGTCGTATTTAAGCTGGCGCGCTTGGTCACATCACCGCTGCACCCTGCCTCATTTTCAACCTCAACGAGATTCGCATCTGTTTGCGTGCAATTGTTGTAGAAATTCTCAGCTTTCTTGGAGACGAAATAGTCCAAAGTGCGCACTTGCGACTCGATCTTTTCGTTTAGTTTTGTATTGATTTCCTGTAGGCTGTGGGAGCGCAAAACTCGAAATATGTAATAAAATAAAATAATAATAGAATTTGTTGTAACTTACCTTAGCACCTGTGTCTCCAGATCGGCAATGTGAGTTTCATATTTGGCCTGCACCGAATTGAAGCGCGCCTGCACATTTGCGAGTATTTGTTGCGCTTTTAAGTCTTGTTCTCTGGCGTCTGATTCCAGTTGCGCAATACGCTGCTCCAAGAGTTTACGACTGTTCAAATTCTCTTGGTCATTATTTGCACATTTCCCGGGGTTTTTGGAAGCGACTAAGTGCGAAAATAAAACAAAATTGAATACAGCATTTTTAGATTTCAAACGAAATCCAAAATATTAAAAATTATCTCACCAATTAACGCCGACACCGAGTCTGGGTGCTTGCGCATCAGTATGCGCTCCATTTCACGGCATTGCCGCTGCAGATCTTGTATTGTTTTGGCATCTTTGTCCTTCAGCTCCTGCGTGCGCTTCTTCTCCTGGCGGCTCTCATCCAACTCACTCTGCAATGACTTTTGCAACTCAAGCGCTTCATTGCGATCCGCACGTGCCGTTTGCAACTCGGTACGCAATATGTTGGCACATTCGTTCAGATGTTGCACATCCAACTTAAGTATTTCAGACTCCTCTTGTAGTTTGGTATTGCTTTCACGCAAATCGCGATGTAACTGTGATAGGGAATCGTGTTGTATACGCAACGATTTTAAACGCTCCTCGGTATCTTTTAATTTCTCCTGCAACTGCTCGATCTCCTGCTTGAGCGCATGCTCTCGTCCAGCATTCGCCGCAAAGGGTTCAATTGGCGAGGTGAGTGCTGAGCGCATGCGTTTCGGCGAAGAATTGACCGACTTGTCACAGTACGTTTTGGCTGGTATGGGTGTCGAGATGGTCCGATGCGGACTGTAGGGACCAGGCGTACACGAATGAGATGATTGCGTTTGGCTGATGCCGCTATCCGGGGTTGTCATCGAGGAACGTTGTGCGCCAGTACTGTATCCGCTCGAATTACGGCGTTCCAACACGCTGGGACTGGTGTATTGCATGGCGTTAAAGTTGAATGGGCTGCGACGTGCCGGACTGCCGCCAATGAGTTGTGCATAGGATTGTGATGCATAGATGGCGCTATGCGTTTGCTGTGCGGCGACAGGTTGCTGTTGCTGTGGTTGTTGCTGTTGCTGTTGGAGCGGCGCATCACAACTAGGTCGGCGTGCCATCACGTTTACGCTGGCATGTTCACTTTGATTTGTTTTCATATGCGACGCGTTGTGCAACGACGTAGACATAACAGATGATGACGACGACACTGACAAATGCCCCGAGTATACGCTGGCTGTGTTGTTGCGGCTATTGGTGGCATTTTCTGCTGTATTTCCACCTAGAGAACTACTTGTGTTATTTGCGCTCAACGTATCGGCATTATCATCCGCATCTACATCGACCACGTCGTCCACTTCGTCCCCTTGTTTGGTGAAATTATGCGCCGACAATTCATTCACATGCACGGCGTTCGAGTCAACGGAAGGTTTATTGTTTATCTCCATGGGCGGCCCCTCCTCATTCAACATTAGTTCAATGTTATCGATACCTTCGGTGATTTCCTCCATCTGTAAACAAGCAAAACCAGTAGAAGACAAAAAGAAAAATAGATTTAGTTCCTGATTCATGGCTTTAGTTGATAGTTGACAATTTTCAAACAACAATAAAAAGGGAAATCATTTTTACAAAACAATTTTTTTTGAAGACTGTGAAGACCAGAATTACCAACGCAAGCTGTTAAAAATGTATTCGTTGCCGTGGTATGCTACACCTATGCACGTCCGTTAGCATTGGCCAGCATCAGTTGGCTTTACTTTTATTTAAAGAGATTTATATTCAAAAGTGTGCCCAAAATTTTAAATCAGCGATGATGAACTGTTGGAGCATTTACAAACGTTTGTATGTATGTATGCATGCAAATGAATCTGAAGAATTCGGTATGCTGAGCGTGCAGAATGTGAAAGCGAAGATGCAGAAGATTTTCGTAGCTGCAAATCAATGTCCGCTATTAGCCACATTTTTACAAAAGAAAGGGCGTTTTGACGAAGGCTATATTTTCACCGCCCGCATTTTCAAATCTTTGGGAAATGAATAATGATGAGTCAATTAAAATTGAGCCAGTCACAATTATATTTGAATAGTACAGATACAAAGGCAAATGTAAAGTATGTGCGCCGCACTCAATAATTACAGCAATACTGCGACCCTTGTTACTTTTTTGATGGCCTGTTGCTGATACTCAGCTGATTAGCGGCCGAAATATTGCGAAGTTATTTCACCCCGAACCAATCATTCCGAGCCGATCAACAATTTCGTTTTATTTGAACTTAATTTTGCACTAAAAACAACAAAACAAACCTAGTTTTCCTCTTTTATTTCTACTCCGCAGTGAAAAATTTTAAACTGTGATTTCTGCAACAATGCCAACGCCACCCGTTTTATTTTCACGCGTAAAATTTTGACAGTCATTTCACTAGAATGTCAAAATTTTACGCGTGAAAATAAAACGGGTGACGTTGGTATTGTTGCAGAAATTATGAAACAGAATGTAAAGCTTTCTCATAAAAAGTAATACTGCCCACGCGGGTCGGGGAAAAGAATACATCCGCGGTAAGTAAAAGGCGACTAAAATCCGGCAGGAGAGGGAGGGAGCTCAGCTCGAAAGACCTCACACACCCCGAGAACCTCCAGCGGCAGGGCTGCTGTGAAGCTCATCAGGATCGATACCAGTAAGATCCTGATTACGGTATACTGGAAAATATTTCATATTAGACAGTTTATGGGCTGGTGAAAGTCGCATTCTATCACCTCGTACAGTAGGGTGACTACTCAACAAAATGGCTGATGGGCTAATGCTACAAGCGCCTCCGTCCCGTTAAAACTCTGGCAAACCTTTGGGTACGTTCCTTACACATCACCATTAAGTTGGTGGTGCAGGCTCAGTTGAGAAATCCTGACTAATTCCTGTCCTGGCTCTGAACTCTATTGCCCATGCAGCGCAGAGTAAACCCTCGCATGGTCTCTCTGTTTGCAGTGATAACAATGGGGACACTTAGAGAAACTGCACTTTCGTGTGAGGACAGCGGTCTGAAGTCGGTACTCTAAAGAATTGAATATGAGTAACAAAAATCCAAAACAAACATTCGAGAAAAACATAGAAGAAGGAAGCGGAGATGGTCGAAATGACAACGTGGATCCAGGAGCAGCCTTCAGAAGAAGTAGCCTACAGCAAAAATCCGCTGGCAAAGAACGCATCCACTCGAAATGCAGCTGGTAGCGAACCAGCCCGCACTGCGTTCAAGAATGCCAAATCTGATAGCCCCGCAAAAGGCAACGGATACACTAACATTAGGATTCAGAGGAAGGATGCCTCCAGTACCAGCGCAGTATTCTAGGAAAAAACGCGTCACGACTAACGCCGGGGAAAGGAGATACCAAACAAGGCAACGGTGACAAAACCAATGAGACACTGAAGCGAGTGGCAGATGGACGGCGAAGCTGATTCCTACAATACGTAAACGGGTATGAAGGAACTTCGGGGAAGTGGGATATTTCATGACTCAGTTCCTCACGGATACTTCCGAAAGTACCAATACCGCAAGGATGAGGTAAGTGACCCCAGGTGCAGATACAGCGAAGCACCGAACGATGACACCGAACAAAGGTTTTTCAATTGCGATAGATGGCTCGTGGAAAGAGGTGCTCTGAGGGAGCAAAGTGGGGACATCGCGCCGACCAACGTGATCGGCAAGATGATCGAATACGAGAATAAGTGGAATGCGGTTAAAAGATATGCTGAAAACGTATTACGGAGAAAAAATATAGACCTCGAGGTAATACAACACAGTGAAGCCTCACAGATATAGGCATAAGAAGACGAGCCTATAGCATGAAGCTGGTTACAAGCATGGTGGACCCAGTTGTGGGTAAATAGAACTGGTCCATTTTATTGACGTCGTTTTGGGCCCTCTCGAAGTAATGCAGAAGGTAGCATCGGGAAGGGAGTCTCCCCAGAGAAGGGGGAGAATCACAACGGAAACAAAACTGGAACGATTGACTTGAAATTTTAATTTACATAATATTACATTTCGCATAGAGGCACGAATAGGTGGCATCATTGGCTCATTTTTGTTTTAAAATGCTCCTGCAAAGATCATTTCGGTCGATGATAAGCGGTGCAAAGGCATAATAAACGATTATTTGTGGCCGGAAATTGAAGACATGAACTTGGACGATTTTAGGTTTCAGCAGGACGGTGCGCCATGCGAGATAGCCAGTCTTAGTGATGTCAATTGGCCATCTCGGTGCTGCACTTTGAAGCCGCTGTTTTTTTTGTGGAATGTCGTGAAGGACTGATGTCATGCGAACAATCTATTAATGAATCAAGCCTTTAACGCGAATATCAAGAAATATAAAATTTATTTCAGAATTTTTGTTTACATTCTGTCAAAAAAATATCAGGAATTGTTCGTTTCAAAGAATTTGTCTCAAATTTTGTGTTTTGAACGGGTGTGCCGAATCGTTGAAAATATTGCAGAAAGCCTATGGCGAGTGTGCGTTATCACGGGTCTACGAGTGGTATAAGGCTTTTGCAGAGGGCCGAGAAGTCATGGAAGGTTTGCCCCGATCTGGTCGCCTATCAACGTCCTCAGCGGATGAAAACGTCGACAAAGTCGAGGAAGTGGTGCTGGAAAACCATCATTAAAGTTTGAGAGAGTAGCTCGAGACCTTAGCGTGTCTCACGAATCAATTCGCAACATTTTACATGAGGCGCCCATGAATTGGGCATGAGACGCGTGGCTGCTCGACTCGTTCCAAGTGAGTTGGATTTCTTTCAAGAAATTCATCGGAAGAAGGTGGCTGAAGCCATGCTTGAGTAAGTGAATGCGGACCCAATGTTTAGCCAGCGCATCATAACAGGTGATCAGATGTGGGTATTTGAGTTTGACATGCAAACCAGTCAACCAGTCAACTGGCGGCTGAATGGCGCTATCCACATGAGCTGAAACCCCAAGCACCACTTCAAAGTCGGCCAGAAGTGAAAGTCATGACACTCGTTTTCTTTGATTATCAGGGTGTTGTGCACTCGGAATCTCGGAATTCGTTCCAAATGGTTCTACGGTAAACAAAGAATATTATTTGGAAGTTATGCGAGGTTTGAGAGAGAATGGGCTTAGGAAACGGCCCAATTTGAGGAAAAAAAAACTCATGGATCTTGCATCATGATAACGCACCGTCTCACAAGGCTCATATTGTGAACACGTTATTAACCAAAAACTCGACAAATATCAACGAACAACCACCGTATTCACCGGATTTGGCCCATTGTGACTTTTTCCCTTTCTCAATTAATTTTCCCTTAAATTGCCACTCTGCGGACGCCGCTTTGAGTCGATAGAAGCCATTAAGGAGAATTCGTTGAAGGAGCTGAAGAGGATCTCTTCAAATGCGTTTGAAAGTTGCTTTGATGACTGGACTAAACGTTGGCGTATGTGTATTGCTTTGAATGGAGCCTATTTTGAAGGCGACAAAATAAATTTTGATGACTAAACAATTATTTTGCGTTTTATTGAACAATTCCCGGTACTTTTTTGACAGAATGTATTTGATTTCCCACTGGCAAATAAAACAAAATCCAAAAATAGACACATTTTTTGGCCCTTATAGTAGTGACCTAACCTCTTAACTACCAAATGAGTTACATATTTTACGAAAATTGTTTTTGTACTTCCATTGTCGAGGGTCAGGGTCTCATTACTGTTGCAACTAGTCCTATATGAAATATCTACACAAATGCATCCTAATGGTAGATTTATAATTGAATGTGAACTAGACAGCTGCAGTATGCAAAAAGAGAGGCAATGCAGCGCGTAAAGGTCAAAATAAAGATTTGCACCACTCAAAATCACTTTTTTTCCTTTTATTTAGCTTAGAAGTAATTCAAAAACAAAATTATCTAATTCAAATGATTAATTTTGCGCCACCTTGTATATAAATGTATACGTATATATGTATATAAATCATACTATTAATAGTCCATTTCATATGAACTTTATGTAGGTTACTGAAATGCCCGTGTCAATTACAAAAGCAGAAATCTATGTAACTTTGTTTTTACATACGTAGACACACACACACAGACATAGTAAATACCTTTGATCATCTAGGATCAAGTTTTCTTCTACATACTCAAATCGGTGTTGTATGAGTATTATTTAAAACAATACAAACCACTTTCCATTTTTCTTGAACGAGAAGAAAAGTGCTTTTGCTTAATGCCATTCAATAGTTCACATTTCTACATATTACAAGCATACCTACATAAGTATGTGTCTCTACACTCGTAAACCATCTGTATGTGCGCGCATTGAACAATAGATAAAATCCAGAAAATCCACTAAGTCGAAGAGAGCACATCCAACGATAAATGCTGTCACTTTCAACGCTGCCGCAAGCCACACTACAACGCCTGTTCCAACACACTCCACTAACTGTATTCTGTACAGCCGATCAACCAGTACAACGACCAAATTATAACTATTGTATTACAACTAGTGGCCGAGCGAGCTCACGGGCCGACAACTTCCAGCTAAGCTTTGCATTACTACACCAAAACATTAACCAAATGCCTTCTAGCGGACCATTTGAACTGAACCTGGCCACAATGGCAATGACGCCAAAGGCAGAGTATGAATACTACATATATGTATGTGCATATGTATGCATACCAACACAGGCGCAGTGGACGGACAAGCTAAGCCGGCTAGCATATAGAAGAAATGCCACTTGTGGCTTAAACTGTGACAACAACAGCGCACAGCAAAAACTAAAGAAGGTGCAGCAATGGAAATGGTGCAGGCAGAAACTATTGTTGTATTTTAAAGGCACTAATAGCGATCGAAGCTTTAGGTAGGAACACGTGCAAGCGGCGACGAAGATGTGAATGTCGAATGGTCGAAGTGGAAGTAACACCCACTTGTGTATACGAACAAAAACGAACAAAAGCAGTTTTAATTTCAAGTACTGCTTTTCAAAAATATACTACTTTTTATTACTCATAATCGCGCTCGCTTGCGACTTAAGTACAAAATCTTGTAAGGTGATAATGATGAGTGTTTGGCCGTAGCAACCGAAAACTGGAGGGCATACACTTTTTATGGTGTCCGTCAAGTGTTTAATAGAAATTTGCGCTCATTGGCATGTAATTAAATCTACAGTTCGATGGAAATTTGCAGCAATAGGCGAATTTCACAGGCATTTCTTGAACTGATGCGGAAAGTAATTTCGCTACACAAATTCAATCGCTAACAGCTAACGATCAAATGCCACTGGCACAAAAACAAAAATATAAAAATTAAACAAAAATATAAATAGAAAGATCGTTGAGGACAATTTCACTACTTGAAATTAGAGTTGGCGATGTCAGCGAAGCAGACTGCGACGCTATTGACAAACCGCACTAGTGGCTTTGTAAGCCCCATTTTGCTTGCAAAAAATGAAACAAAATTGTTTTTTCATGGAAGTGAAAGGAGTCTAAAGAGTGTATCATTTTATTTGTACTTTTTCAAGTGAGGGCAGCAATCATTTTTTGAGTGCTGAAATTTGCAAAAAACGTTCAGAATGAAATCGTATGCAAACGACATAACTGCCCATATTTGCTGATATTTGAAAATTTTGGCCAGCGAAAGTGAGATCAATGCAAATAAGTAAAGCAAAGTAGAAACATTGATAAGAAGAATACGTTTTACAACTACGTTTAACAACTAGCCTAACGCAGCGTAGAGGATACGCATTGCACTAGCCTGTTCAATGTGTCCGATTACATTAGTTTAGGTTTTTGGGGCAGTCGGTGTAGAAAAGCCAACTTTTTTAGACCATGTAGGTCCGTTGTCGTACCACAGTGTAATACGGGAACCTCAGTGTTTATTCATCATTGAAACTATTTAGACGCTCTTATGAAGCGTAGTATAGGTTAAATCCCAACACCGGATAGTTTCGTAAGAGAGTCAAAAGAGTGTTTTCCTAACAAGATTGCTTTACTCCTAGCTAAGGCTGGAAAATTACAGAGATAGTGTTCTACTCTTTCTTCCTCTTCCTCGCCTCTACAACTTCTGCAGTATTCATGAGAAAATACGTCCAGCCTAGAAGAGTGCCTACCTAACAGTCAATGACCGGTAACACCAGCCACGTCCTTCGAGATGTTTTCTTTTGAGATGCTTTCTCTTGCTTTCTCCTAACCTTTTGTTATCTATTTGCGGTTAAATTAACCTGGTTGTAACACAAGCATTTTCTTCTCTCCATGACCTATCGGCCTCCTGAAGAATATTATTTTTCATCCATAAATTGCAAGTTGCCATAGAAATTACCATATTTCCTCTGTTTTCAAGCAGTGCAAGATTAGTACCCTTTCTAGCTACCTCATCGGCCTTACAATTTCCTTCAGTATCTCTATACATAAAGGGTTTTCCAATAAGAGGTGTAATTCCCGTAAAAAGTCAATGGTTTCGTTGCTTGTGTGGCACATGACGGCGCTATGTTGTTGCAAATAAACGTTGTCCAGATCAATACCATCCAATTCCGGCCATAAAAAATCGTTCATCATCTCTCGATAGCATAATCCATTCACTGTAACTGTTGCTCCAGCTTCATTTTCGAATGTCTAATGACTCCGCCGGACCATAAACCACACCAAACAGTCACACGTTGAGGATAGAGAGACTTTTCAACCACGCTGCGATCGGGCGTAACGCGAGCCATGTGGGATCCCTACAGAGAGCTAAGAAAGGAAGAGAGACGTATTATCCGACAGAAGAAACGAGAGGCCGAAATACGTAAGTGCGAGGAGCTTGAGATGCTGGCCAATAGGAACAACACCCGAAATTCTACCAGAAAGTTCGGCGGCTTACAGAAGGTTTTAAGACCAGGGCGTTTTCCTGTAAGAACAAAGACGGCGATCTGGTGACTGACATCCAGAGCATTCTTAAATTATGGAGGGAACACTTTTCGAACCTATTAAATAGTGACAGCTGCGCATGTCATAGAGAATGTGAAGATCCCGATACCCCAATCGTTGACGATGGAATTGTCGTTCCGCTACCCGATCATGACGGACTGCCGGCTGAGCTATGCATCAGCTCCTATGCAAAAATATGGTCGGATGAAAGCATGCCTGGCGATTGGAATTTAAGTGTGCTCTGCCCATTCCATAAGAAAGGCGATCCTGCAATCTGTGCCAATTACGGCGGGATTAGTCTTCGAAATATCGCCTATAAGGTTCTAGCGAACGTATTGAGTGAAAGGCTGAAGCCCACCGTCAACCAACTGATTGGACCTTATCAGTGTGGCTTTAGACCTGGAAAGCCTACCATCGAACTTAGGAACCAGCATTAACACCAATAACAATGTCAGCCTTGAAATCCAACGTAGAATCTCTCTTGCTAACAAGTGCTACTTTGAACTAAGTAGGCAATCTCTAAAGTCCTCTCTCGACGAACAAAACTAAAACTCTAGTGGTGGCTAGGAATGCCAATTTGGCCTAGCAGAATGTCTGATCACAGAAAAAATACATATTCGCTATGAAAAGGTTTGATCAAACAACTAATAAATAATCCGTCTCTTACAAAGACTTTTTACGAATATTAGGAAAAACGTTAACATTACTCCTCAATAAAAGTTAGTTAGAATTTGATAGTTCGGTGTTGGATGAAGTCGGTTAAGCCCTCCAAAATAAAAGTAAAAAAAGATAAGGCGAAAACTTGGAGCAGATAGCAAAAAAATGTGCAAACTGGTGGCTACAACGATTCCACTCCGTTTAACAAATCGTCAAGTGGAACCGATGAATGAGCACTCATTGATTTACCCAAGAATTGAAAATTAGTTAGAAAACTGATTGCAACATTTTTTCCAGAAGGATAATTTAATTTTTGAAGTAAAAAACATTGAAAACTTTTTAAATCTCCTAATATTTTTGATTTAAGCGATTTGAATAGAATAATTTAAAGCATGGATTTATAAACAAACATATAAAAATTCACAGTTAATCTTTCCAATATTATTTGCATGAAAATCTCTGAGATAAATAAACCCTTTTTAAAACAATGAATAGGTCTTTATTCAAATTGTATGTATTTGCCTTATAAAACTCAAACAAACAAGAAAAAAAACAAGAAACACAACACAAAAAAAAAAAAACCCCCGATCAAATTTTTGAGAAACCAAAGAACTTAATGAATGAATGATCCACATTTTTTTCAATGAATGAATGATCTACATATTTATCGAATCTATCGATAGCTATGCAAATATCTAAACAAATAGATTTAAAATACTGAAAGTCAATGAATATATTTGACCTACTAACGAAACTAGGTGAACGACAATAGAAGAAAACACAACAACAAAACAAACAATAACCACAAATTTGTGAGTCAGTATTTTTACAACGGTGAATGTGTGTATGTGTGCTATTATTACACCTTTTGACAATTTGAAGAATGAAAAGGAAATATTTACAAATTACAAAGAGCGCAAATGAAATCAAAAGATTATCACACAAGTGTGTTAAATAAACAAAAGCAAGCAAAGAGGTAAATACATATGTATGTATGTTCCTGCACATACATATGTATGTAGATATACATTTAATAAAGAGTATATGAGTATAGGGTTGTAGGGTTTTATATTACGAACTATTTATATAGAGATCACCATAAAGAATTTATTTTCTACTACACTGACTTAAAGTACGTTCACATATGCAGGGATTCGCAATAAATCCACAAAAATTAATCTGCTCATTCACATACTATATGTCAGATTAGCTGCAAAATTGACAATTAGCTGTCAAGACTAGAATATTTTATTGTTTTTGGTTTATTTAATTACAGGCTCCGGCACTCGAAGTGTAACCAATAAATAATTTTTAGTTTAGTTTGCAAAATTACTTTTATTCAGTTCTAAGTGTAAAATGTGTGAAAATAATACGAAGAATCAATTTACTTTTGCTCAATATGACCACCTTTTGCCTAGACTATGGCCTTGAGATGGTGCAGAAACGATTCGCAAGCTGCGCGAATGTGCCTTGCAGGTATTTTGGCCCACTCACGGACAATGGCTTCTTTCAGCGCCTCGAGACTGGTGAATCTTTTAGTTCGGTCCTTGCTCTCCAAAATGCCCCAAATAGAATAATCCATCGGATGAGCGTCGGTGAATGTGAGCGCCACTGTGTGGAGATTATAAAGTTCGGAACATAGTTTTTTAGCCATTCTTGGTTCACTCGAGCATTGTGAGACGGTGCCGAGTCCTGTTGAAACGTACATAGTGTGCCACCGAAATGTTTGTCTGCCCACGGCTTCAAAGCAACCTCCAGTATACTTTCCCGATAATATTTCGCATTCAGCTTGACACCAGGCTCGATAAAAACGATTGGAGAGCGCCCATCTGCGGTTACAACGGCCCAAACCATTATCTAAACAAATATCTAAACAAATGCCACATTACCTGTGGCGGGTGCTGCCTCCTGGTGGCCAATCGATGATTCAAATTCTCGTATGAAATAAACCCTATCGTTTTGGGAGTTTGCTCAATTTCTCGTCAGAAAACATAATGTTCCGAAATTTACCGCTTTCGGTTAGGCGAAGCAACTCCTTCGCTCTCTCAAGTCCGACTCGTTGCGGCTTTGGTGTAAGATCATTCATGCGCCTTTTGGATCTTGTAAGCTTTGACTTTGAGATCATTTTTCAGTATGGGGCGGATGCTACGGCCCATTTATTTTCAGTTCTTTCGTCATTTGATTTGCACTTCGTCGGGGATTTTGCTCAAGTTGCTTCCTCCTTTTTTGAACCATTTCACGTGGCGTTGTGTCTTTTGATGACAAACTCCATGACGTTTCGCGATGCTACCGGTATCATTGTAACGAGCAATGGTGTGATAAATAAAAAACTTTATTTACTTTAAGGTGCTCGAGCTCACGAACAATCGCTGGTTGTGATTTGCCAGCGAAATATAATGCAATCACACTATTGCGTTTGAAATTCATTACTGATTTTCTTTTTTCACGTTTACTCTCGGCAAAATGCTTCCGCGCGCTTGTAAAGAATACTCTGAGCTGTCATTTAGCCAACTAACAGACAACTGATGCCGGTGTATCAGCTGCCCGAGTGGTCTGAAGTTGGTTGCACTTCGAGTGCCGAACCCTGTAATTATGAACTAATCTTTAAGATAAGTAGATATCTATATATAATACTTACGAATATGAGCTATTAATAAATGTGCTTACATATGTATGTATGTCTACATACAATGCTATTAATGCATGCATCATTTTAACTCATGCGAGTAGGAGCATTATGATTAATTGGAATAATACAAACTAATGGGAAAAGTAATTGTAATTAAGTGATTGAATAGAAAATATAATACAAATTGCTTAAAAAAATAATGTTTTAGTAAAGATTTACTTTCTGATGATAAGAGAATCAGCCTTAACCGAAGTGGGTAAAGTGCGTGACTAGCACTCTACTGATTCAGGGCTCGATGTCCATTGAGAATATGAACCATCAAACGTTATTAGATAATAATTATTATTATACTTATAGGCTTATAGTCAGCATGGTAAGTTATTTTCGGGAGTTTATTCATTTAGGGGAGGTAAAATCCGAGAATATTTTTTTATTATTTTTTCATTGATTTTCTTTAAATTTTGTTAATTTTAAGAAGAGAAATCTGTGTACTTTGACTCTAATTTTATTATTATTATAACGAGGAGATTTAGCGCTGGGACCTGAAATATCTATTGTTCCTGCTTCATAGATTCAGAGTATTTCTTTAAGCTCAACTTCTCAATAAATTTTATTATTTGTCGTATTTTATTGAGTTTTATTTCCACCTCTGGTAAAATACATTTAGTCAGGTGTTTGTGCTGCTTATGCATCAGTGCTGTGCATGTTTGGCAGTTTCATCTTCTTTCCTACAGAATCAGCAAGTGCCAGTGGAGTATATGCCCTCTTAGAATTCCTTTCATGATTCTAAAATTATTTTTATTTAATTCCACATAATTTTTAAATTGTTTTAGGTTTAAGCTACCTATCATGGATTGCGACAAACCCGGTAGATTGTCCCAGTATGATCTTCTTTGTCCTTTCTCTACCTCCTGAATAAGAGAGAAGTTACCCTTTCCTAGGTTAGATGGCTTTTTATGAGGAGCTTTTCCATGACTGTTCTATCTAAAAAGCAACGGAGAACATTTTGTGGAACATCTTTTGTGACTCTTCTATAGAAAACGACTAAAAATACTCATAACAGAGTGACATAACAGGTTACAATGTACCACAAAAATATTTGTCATAAAATTCCATTATAAGTCTCCTAATACACTAAAGATCAAAATTCAACTTGTACACCAGAAATAAGTCAAAACCGAAAATGGGTATGGCAATTTACATTTTGTAGGAATTAGACATGCATTTACACGCAATTAACTAATATAAAAATTAAAAATTAGTAGTTAAGAGTTTGATGTCACTAGACCTTAAGGTTTGTTGTAGGTAGGCCTTAAAAACCATATGTAGCCTATTAGCCAAGAAGAATCATTAATGACAAATAGCGAGTCACCGGTCGGTGAAGAAAAATGTCACTTAACAATAATCAAAAACGGTAATAATCAAAAGCGCGTTTCTCAATATCGTTACCCCTTATGCCACGAGCTATGTGACAGAAGAATGCCACTTCACCTAAAAGGCAAACTCTATAAAACCGCCGTGCGTCCCACTTTGTTATATGGAGCCGATAGCTGACCTATAAAAAAGTCGTACGAAAGAAAACTTCAAACTGCAAAAATGAAAATGTTGAGATGGTCAACCACGATCACCATACTGGGCAAAGTGTCCAGCAAAGTGAGCAAAAAATACAAGAAAGTCGTCTTCGCTGGTGTAGGCATGTCCAGAGGAAGAAAGAAGAAAAAAAAAAGAGTTACCTCTTATGCAAGAAACATGAGTATATAAAAATGAAAATGTTGGGAAATCAAGTTTGAAAGTTTATTGCTCTATGAAAATTAGAATGTTTGGTTTCAGATATTAAATATTATTTTAAGTTTCCTTGTACGCACAGTCTTCTTGATTTCGGTAAAACACATAAGAAGAAGGTGAGGTAGGTAGGTTGGGTGGTTGTCGTAGCGACACACTTAGACCTTTCGCAGGTCCATTGTGATACCACTGGAGCTTATCCTTACCCTACGTGTTCCTTTTGAAACCATCCGGTAGCTTTAATAAACGTAGCTTCGTTAGTTTTATAGTATATGCGCTATGTGCACTACATCGGTTAAAAATGCTGTATCAAGAATGCGCAGCCTCCTCATAGCTAAGCTTTCACAATCACATTCAAGGTGTCTGACTGTTTCCTCTTCTTCTGCATTAAGACAGCTTCTACAGAAATAGAAATAAGGGGGTCCTAATCTTCTAGCGTGGCTGCCTATTAAACAATGACCAGTTAATACCGATACCATTTTTCTTATAGCTTCTCTGTTAAATCATAACAAGATTTTCGATCGACCGCTGTTCTAATTCGGCCATGTCTGTCTGCATCCGAAGTGAAATCAACGGAGTCTATTCGCGACCCTAAATGCATAATATACAACCAAATTTACAAGTCTGCTTTTACACGTACTAAAGAAAAGTATTTTCCCTCCTAAAAGCACAAAAAAATCAACAAATATTCACATTTGTATCACATGAAAATACTGTATTAAAGGCAGGCAACAAAAAACAGATTCACGTTAAGAGCATGTTAAGTTGCCGATATTTAAGAGGGAAATATATGCACGTATGTATGTAACGCGAGATGTGCATATCTGCGCAACTATTATGAATTCATGCCAAATAAAATGACAACATTAAATAGTATTAAACACACACACACACTCATATGCAAACATGTCAGAGAAATGTCGAGCGCTATGCATGGCGAGTACGAGTGCGTGCATTGAAAGTAAGCAAGAAAGTATAGATAGTATGTATGTATATATGTATGCATGGAAGTATGGCGCGGCAGCTATCAGAATCCAAAGCAGAGTTGGCGCTGAGAGTAGAGAAGAAAAGAAAAATATGTCGTCAAAGATACAAAAGCGCGCTGTGGCGCCAGCAGCAGCACGAAGTTCAATACAGAAATAAAATTTAAAGAGTTTAACGATAACCGCTCATCAATCAACGCCGAAGCAGAGCTGCTGTGCGCGTCACACACAACCAAGCGCACCTGTATGAGTATAAGTACAGCATTGCTGTAAATGCGCGAACGACACTTGACTCTCAACATAGAAATTACTAAACACTCACTACATACAAACAGCATTTTAATGGTCAGCGAAGTTCAATGGAGCTGGTTGCAGTATACACAAGAAGCATAACAACAATGAGTGTACCACCAGTTGTAAGCTGCTTTTTTTGTTGATTTTTTTTTTCAGAGCGCATGCGCATCGACTTTTAACGCGGCTTATACTCGCGTTATCATTGTCATCACATTTACATACATACATACATATATAGCACACGCTCCGCCAAGTAGTTTTATGTTGTTCAAAATAATATTTAAAAATACCAGCAACAACAAGGAACGAAGAAAGATAAAATAACAAATAGTAAAATCGCTGACGACAAAACATAGCGCTCGGCAGCCGGCATCAAATCCGCAACAAGAGACAGCAGCAGTAGCAGTAGTGGTAGCAGCAGCAGCAGCAGTGCTGAGCAGTAGCGGCTGGAAGTAATAACAACAAAAACCGCTTGCAAGTATTAACGGCAAGTGGCGGTTAGCGGCAGCGCGTCGCTTACAACGAAAATGAAATGGAATTACTTTCTCAATTGTGGTATAAAAGCGCCGCATCGGCAATGGGACATGTCTCATTATTGTTTAGTGTTAGATCTCGCCAAGATGTGCACCGGGAGATCCCAAGTGTTTTTAAAAATGCCGTCGCTTTCAACGCGACTCGTGTTCTACACAATTGCTCTACTATTACTTTCGTCCGCTACGCAACGCGCGTCGTCAATGTCACTCGATCGTTTGGGTGTCGATCAGAATGAATTAAATTCGGCTTTAACGGCAGCCAATAACTATGAAGAGAAATCGGAAGCGATTAATAGCGCAGATATTGTGGTAGACGATATGAAATTGGAAGCTGTACCGACTAATGGAAATACGGATACATATTTACTAGTGCCAGCCGGTGGCGCCAACGGAAGTGTGGAAAAGAATACGATCGAAAATGGTGACGGAGCAGCCGAGGAGTCACTACCTAATGAAACTTCGGACATGTTGATGATGGAGTCGCATGATGCGCCATTGCGCGTCTCCTTTCTTGCACTGCCCGTAGAGCCGCAAGAATCGATGGACACCGAAAATGTTGCGAAACAGGAGGAAATAAGTGCGGAAGTAAATGCCTCAGCGAACGATGAAAATCGTGTGGAAGAGCCGCTGCCAGTTTTAATGGATACGATTTTAGAAATTCCCACCGAATCCGAAACGCAAGAAATTGCATCAGTAGCCGGTGAGCAAATGTCGCAAGAACTCAATGAAAAAGAACAGCACGACTCGTTAACTGTTGAGGATAGCTTGAATAGTGAGAATACAATTAGCGCTGAGCAGGGAGCTATTTCCGAGGTGAACGCTGATGCGGAAGCGGAAAAGGATATGGAAGAAACACAGTTGGTTGAGGAATTGCCAAATGATGAAGTGCCAGATCAAAGCGAAATTGTGGAAGATAAAGAACATGCTGTCGCAGCAATTGAGGAGGCAGTCGCTGAAAGTATAGCAGAAATTGCAAGCACGCAACAGGACGAAGAAAAACAGGAAGCTATTGGTAGCTTGTCGGCATTAGATGAAGATTTATTGCCTGAAACCGTTTTAGTCCCCGAAGAAGCAGTGCAAATTGTGCATGAGAAGAGTGAAGAAAATATTGAAAATTTACATGAGAGTGACAAATTGGTAGAAGAAGCTAATGCGGAAGAAAATGAAATTAAAGATGATCTAAGCCAGCAAAACATGGCAGAGTTGCAGAACCTGTCGGAGAATGCTGAGCACACACAGAGTGCCGAGAATCATCTCGAAGAAAGTGAACATGAAATGGTGAATATTAAGCAAGAAACCGAAGAGTTCTCAAAAACAGAGGAGCTGACGAAAGAAGAAGAAAATGAGCTTCCTATGTTATTGGACGAAACTAAATCAGAGGCAAGTGAAAATGAAATGAAGCCGCTGGAAGGAACTGTTGAAAAAGAAATAGCTGCTGGCTTAACTGAGATGATAGCCGAAAATGACAGGGATGCAACGATTGTTGAAGAGATGGAAACGAATGAAGGCAATCAGGAAGGTAACAAACCAGACGAAGCAATAACTACAGAGAATAAGCAAGCAGATGAAGCACAAATAACAGAAAATGACAGTCAAACAGCCGAAGAACTCCAAAAGGTAGAAGAAGTTGAGGCAGTAGAGGGTGACCAGGTAGTGGAGGAAAGTCAAGCAACAGAAGAAAAACAAACTATTGAAGAAACCCAAGCCGACCTCGACAAACAGGCGACTGAAGAATTGCAAACCGTTGAAGAAAGTCAAACCGCTGAAGAAGCGCAAAAATCCGAGGAAATGCAAACAGCTGCAGACAACAATCAACAAGAAACAGTTGAAGAAGTCAAAGAAACAGAAGAGATTGAACAGAATGATGATAAAACTCTCATGGATGAAATGAAAGAAGAAGATACAGTACAACAGGAAATCAAAGGCGAAAACATGATTGCAGAAGCCGCCCCTTTGAAGGAAGAAGCAGATGCAGCTATACCGGAATACGTTGCTGCTGATGCGATTTCCGGCCAAGAATCAACAGCTGAAGACATTAAAGAAGTAGCAGTGCTGTCAGAAGACAACAAATCGGAGCAAGTAGCATTCGAAGACAGCCAACAAGTTGAGCCAGTTATAGAAGAAATACAGTCAGAAGAGACTCTGCTAGAAGAAATTAAACAGGAGCAACCAGCGTTCGAGGGAAGCGGTCAACAATTAGAGACAGAACAACAAGAAGCAATTAATGAAGGACTTCAAGCTACAACTGGCATTCAAGCTGATGAAACAGAAGAAGCAACTCAGAATGAGGGTCAGCAAGTGATTCACGAGAAGGTTGAAGAAGCGTCTTTCTTAACAGAATCTGAAGCTGAATCAGAGCCTGAAGCACCACAAATGGAAGTGTTAGAAGAGATTGCCAGCAACGAAAAGCTAACAGAAGAGTCGGAAAAGCAGTCCGAGATAGTAGAAGAACAAGAGCAACAACAGTTGGAAGTACAGGAGCAGCAGATGTTAGAAGAACAGCAAAAGGAAGAAGAGCAGCATGTGGCAGACGAAGAGCAGATTGAGGAGGAGCAACAGAAGGAATCAGAGCAGCAGAATGTTGAAGAGCAGCAACAGCTGCAACAGGAAGACACTCAAGAGAGCGAAGCTGTTGAAGAGCAGCAGCAGCTACAACAGGAAGACACTCAAGAGGGCCAAGCTGTAGAAGAGCAACATCAGCAACAGGATGAACAAATTGGAGAACAGCAACAAGCATCTGAAGAGCCACAGCAGCAAATAGTCGAGCTGCAACCATTGAAGGAACAAGAAAACCTAGAAAACGAAAAGTTGCAAGAAGCAGAGCTCTCAGAAGAGGAACAACAGTCAGCTCAAGAACAAATTGTACAGCTGACGCAAGAAGAAACTGTCGCACAAACACAGCCAATTATCGAAATACAACAGACCGCGGAGGAACAACCACAGCCGGAGACTATGCAGCCAATCAACGATGAGCAAGCAGAAATTGTTGAGGAAACATTGAACAGTGGACCAATCGAGCCTGCCACTTCGCTACTCACAACAATCATACAAGTGCCGCAACAGCAACAGCAAGCCACACCAGTACAAATCGCAAATGTTGAAGCGCCATTAGCCACAACACTCGTTGATGTCAACAATTTAACAGCGGCAATGACAGCACCCTCAGTAGCACCACTAAATGTCATGGATAGTGTACTCAATTATGTCAATGCCTCGTTTATGCAACTTAATAACAACAACAACAATAACAAACAGCAACAAACATCGCAGAAACTGAAGGATGATGATGACGACGATGATGATTTAAATGCACAGTTGAGACGGTACGATGGTGCTCAGGTCTGGAGAATTGTTGTGCAAAATGATCACGACAGAAAAATGGCGGATGAGCTGCAAACTAAATACGGTAAGTGGCCAGTAATTATACACAGTTAATAATATGTAGTAAACAAAAACAAAAAGGTAGAAGAAAAGAGTGTGGCAATGGGCGAGAGGATATTTTGTGACGGTAGTGAAAGTGAATGGTTCACTTGGTTTGCGAACCAAGAGTGGCATTGGCAGTGAAAAGCGCAGGCAAATAAGCTATGAGGACCATTGCAGGAATTATACGAGTGCATGCCATGGTTATTATACGTACCTATGAAGCAGCAGCCATTTGATGTGGCTAAACGGCTAAACACAAAGGCTGCAGACAAGTGATGGCGCGATAATCTTTGTGTGTATAGGCGGCCGTCAATAAGTATTGCAAGAGAGCGTTGTAATTAGGCTAATGGCATTGCGGCCTTTGAACTATTTTTTTTAATATTTTTTATTTTTGCATTTTTTGTTTTTTTTTATGCAAGGCAATTGTGCAGTTAGAAAGCTTACAAAGCGATAAAATGGATGCTTAAATGGGTAAGTGTGCCAAAAAGAAATGTCAAAATGTGCATGCGAAAAAGGCCAGAGAAAAATATGACTTCGGAGCACTCATGGTGCAATTGTTGTAATTGTAATGTTGGTTAGAGGCCAAATTTATGGCAAGCAAGAAATGGAGAGTAAAGCGAGCGATTGGGTGAACTAAGTAAAAAAGTTGGTGGAAAATTTTAAATATTCTGATTAATACTTTTTGATAGAATTTTATTAGAATAAAGACCTTCATGGGACCTAAATTAAAGAAGTGAAAGTTTAAAGTGGAAAGGGAAATTACTATCCAAAAATTTCTATCCTTAACGAATTTCTTTGAACAAAAGCTTACTCTTTTATACAAGCTCAGTCCATGGCTAGAATTATTTTACACAAAAATAAATTAGTCATTTGTAGCTATAGAAAAATTGCTGTAAATGCAAATATTGGAATTTGTTATTTGTCAACTAAACGCATAAATTGCAAGCCGGAGTACGTATAACAGTAACTCCTTCTAAAGTCACATTTCACATTATTTTTTTACTATATGCCAATGTGATGTGTTCATGAGGATTGTGAATCAAATCTGTTATCTTTAGAATTTTTCTGTCTAACAAAAGCGTGACCGCCATAACCTGGAAGCTATTTGACCAATTCCGTTTTAACAAACTGCATTGTATGGGCTTATAATATTGATTATTCGCAACATATTCAATAAAATAACCATTAGCTATAATGGCTTCACATTTTCGAATCATAGGTTAGCTTAGGTTAGCCTGGTTGGCAATAAGCCACGATACCAGATGGAGACCGACCTCTATGAATACCGAATCATAATTTGTGTTAATTTCCGCGCAAGTTGTGGAGGTAATCGGCTTCAAATCAGCCGAATTTGCCTTGATAATTGTTTGAGCGTCCATATTGGTTTTCCTTTAAGTTTTTGCTTAACTACTGTCCAAACATTTTCAATAGGGTTGACATCAGGCGACTGTGAAGGCCAATCCAACATTTCAATCCCATTTTGCAATTTGCACTCTATGCACCTTTGGCTTCGATACTTGGGATCTTTGTCCGCTAAGGTTGGCTAGTTCTTCCAAATGTATTCGCAGCTGATGGCAATGATACTTTTTGATACATTTTATGCGTCTAAAATCCTTTTCCGGTGAAGCAGCTCCAAACATGAATCTTAACTGGATTCTTAAGAGTTCGTTGAAATGGTCGATTATCAGCAGTGCGCCAGAACTGATGTATGCAACTATTCGCCCAAAAGGATTCATCCGTGAATATTACGGCGGCTGCCTTAGCCGAATGGGTTGGTGCGTGACTACCATTCGGAATTCAGAGAGAGCATAGGACGTAGAAAGATCAAAAAGGAAGACAATTTTTTTTCTAATAGCAGTCGCACCTCGGCAGGCAAAGGCAAACTTCCGAGTGTATTTTTGCCATGAAAAATCTCCTCATAAATTATATCTGCCATTCGGGGGCGGCTTGAAACTGTAGATCCCTCCATTTGTGGAACAACATCAAGACGCACACCACAAATAGGAGTAGGAGCTCGGCCAAACACCCAAAAAGGGTGTACGCGGAAAAAGCTATCTATATATATATAATAATATATATTATACCGTTCCGAATTTGCCTTAGCCCATGAAAGTCTTTTTTCAATATGTGATAATAGAAGCAGCGATTTTTTCAATGAGTTCCGGAATTCGAGGTATTCTGCACGTAAAAGTTCTTCAAACGTGTTTTTGAATACATTAACACCCTTTTTCCATAAAACTGCTTCAGCTTCACCCAGTAATAAGCTCGGCTTTGTCACAAACAAATCTGTGATCTTATGACCTTGCTTTAGAAAGGCAGTTTTGGACCTCGTCCAACGAAGACGTCAACGTTTGTAACTCCGGTATACCATCGCACCTATTTCGCACCACCCAAATCTAAAAAAATCGCACAACGCGTATTGCGAAAAGGATAATACCGGAAAATGTGAAAGAGCAGAAACTTATAAAACTATCCTTCAATTCAGCTATAAAAGCTGCTTAACGAGAACCACACTTAACGAAAAAATCAACTTTCGCTCAGTTTCCGCAAATTTCCTGCAGAAGCGAGGAAAGGTTTTATTCTGTCAGCGACAACAAGGCCTGCTAAGAAGTCATCTACCGTATATGACAATGTTTGCAAGACAATCGATTAAGTCAGAGGTTCGCAATCTTCTTTTGTACTGCGACTTAATCTATTGTACATTAATCTTAATTTTTGTATGGCCCTTTTTTAAAAGTGAAAATTTCGATGCCTGCGTTTTGTACTGCAAATAAAAAGATATATTTGTTTATTATTCGAACAAGACTACAGAATTTTTATGTTTATTAGGAGTGCAAAGGACAGTACTGTGCAACTTGAATGCTGATCTTGAGACAAAATTTATATCACCTCCTATTGTCAATCTCCCAACTTGAATCCTTCTAGCGGTGAAACTGTTAACCTCAACCAGAGACAACCAGAGACTAGGTACTACCTTACTAGGTGAGAAACCCGAGTGGGCTGAAAGGGAACAAAAGAAGTGGGTGATCTGGCTTTTCTCATGGGACCAGTCGCCTGTCCTAAGGTTGACAACCTTATACCAGTATTTATTGTCGCGAATTCACAAGAACAGGTGGAAGCAATGGTCTGCACAAGACTGTCGTGCTATTGATGATGATGATGATGATGATGATGATGATGATGATGATGATGAGGAGTGCCATCTATGAATAGGATGAACCCGCTTTTCTGAGGAGAATTTCTCAAATCGGAGCTAAAGTTTTGAAATAGTAACTCTCTTCTAGCCTAACCTAACCTAATCTCATTACCTGCTCTAGACTTATTTGTGACCTATAACTAGTGGCACAAAATTAATCATCTAATTTTGTTTTTAAACAATTTTTTTAATAATTAAAAAAATAATTTTGAGTGATAGAAATCTTTATTTTGCACTTTACGCGCTTCATTGCTTGTTTGTTTGTATACTGCAGCTGTCTAGTTATGATAGACGTATGACCATATGTGTAAAAAGTATGATTCTTCTATGGCGTGCTTAATTTTGCGCCGCCTATAATATTTTGCCCTGATTGCGGCAACTGCGAACAAACTGAGCTAAGCAAGCTGCAGGCGACAAGTCTTAGTAAATGGTGAATAGATGAAGCAACTGGTATAAATAAACATATTTTGACAGCGCTGGAATAGAGCTGCCTAAAATTACATTTGTTTGTAAAATACTGAGTTATACCAGTTTTATGAAGTATAACCGCCTTGCTCGATAACTTTGTAGCTGCTTTCGCATGCAAATTTTTCGTCAAATGAGTCGACCAGAGAGTTAGCAAGCAGAGAAGTGGCGAATAGAAGAGCCTTGTGAAATATTCTTTAGTCAGCTGTAGTACGCAGAGGAAGTACTTCTTGTGGTCCAAATTTAAAAAGTCTACCTTTGACGAAACAAAGTTTTAAGTTCGTATCAAAAAATGTATTTAAGAGTGGCTTCTTCTCGATTATTGGAATGGTTCTCTAAAACAATGGCTCTGATCGAGATTCGCTGAAAATAGTTACAAAGATGACCTTTGGGTGTGGATAAGTGGTCTCCCAATAATCTCATGTTGAAGAATTTGATTTTTGGAATATTTTTGATTCCTTTCAACAAAAAAGTCTTTGCAGTGCTCAGTCTTAGTTTAACAATTTCGACCTGGAAAAAAAAATGTTCAAACTTAAAGTTTAATATCGATAAATGTTGGATTTCTATCAATTGCAAGCTTGATGCCAGATCTTCAACAGAATTTTTTCGGAAGAAGCTTTGGAGTAAGATTTTTTTAACAGAAATATTTGAAAACGGGAAGACATTCAGTGTTTCTTTGCCGCTCAACTATTTTTGCTTACAACAACACTTTTTTTCAATTCTGCAATTTTATTAGCACAAAGGCGTCGCGATGCACAGTTAGGCAACCTCTGGTTTATGTTTTAAAGGCATGTGTGATATCTACGACCCGCAAATGAATTATTTTCACTACTAATACGACAGTGCAGACATTTTTTAAAATACGTTTTTTTTTTTAATTAAAATTGAAAAGCTCTGTCACACCGTTGGATTGTAAACATTATTGAATTCCAATTTGTAGATGCATTTATTTGACCACGAGAGCACAGCCTAATTAATCGTAAGCAAAGCAAATTGTAATTGGTAACAACACAAATTGCCAATAGCCCACCTGCGCTCGGCAAATTAGTTTACTAGTCTGCGCATGCGCCTTAGTTTGCTGCATTTCTATGGAAATTTCCCATGCAAATAAAATACAAGAAAGCGCGGCACTTTACTGCCGTGTAATTGGATTGCTTCCATACTCAACACTATTCCGCAATACATTTATTTATTTTAATTTTTGCATATTTCTGCTGTTTCGGTTTTTTTTCTATAATTTCACTTTAGTTTCTTATTTGAGTAGCTGCTTTTGTATGCTGCTCCGCCATTGAGCTGCTGTGCATATAAAAATTTGTACATGATTGGCATTTAAGATGGGCACGAAAGGAGACTGAGTGACTGCTGACTGAATGACTTTACGAGCGCAGTCTATAAATTGAACACCAACCGTAGCGTTCATTGCAAAAGTTTCAATTCGAAAGTAAAAGTTAAATAATTGAAAAGCAATAAAAATAAGTAAAATAATCTAAATTCAAGTGATGAATAGAGAAATTCATTTAGAAAATCCAAACTAACAAGAAAAATAAGTTTCGTTAACGGAAAGGGGGCAGAAATAGCAATGCACAGGTTGCTTAGGTATTTGCAACATAAAAGAAATTTTTTCCGTCGGATGCTTAAGGGGTTCCGGTGGTCTAGAGCTCGAAAATTTTGGGTATTTTCAGGATTTTTTTACACACAAAAACCAAAAATATTATTAATAAGTATGACTGTAGCTGCACTGAAAGCCCTGCAGAACGCGAAGCAAACCTCGAAGATTATTCAAGAATGTAAGAAGAAGCTTAATTCTGCTCACGATAAAAAAGGCTTGTACTTATATGGGTTCCAGGACACTCCGGTGTTCAAGGAAACGAAATTGCCGATGAATTGGCCCACCGTGGATCACCGGTTTCCAAACAAAGGGCTGGAGCCAATAATCGGAATCAGTTCCGCAGGAATCATGAATTGGATATGGAATATGGAACGCTACAGAACTGCAAAGAGTTTTGTGATAAGTCCGATTAGAAAACTGTCAAACTTTCTTGGAAGGAAAGACGTTCGGTTGATGGTCGATATCATTACAGGACACAACCCATGGGGTCAGCATATGACCACCATTGGAATCATTGAGGACCCGATGTGCCTGCCGTGCTTACAGGAGGCGGATAGCACTGAGCACTTTCTCTGTGAGTGTCCTGCCTTTGCTAGAGCACGGCTAGGAGTTTTGGGTTCCGATGTCGTGAGAATGAGTAATATCCGTCTCTCTAAAACTGGAGGATATTTACAGATTTGCCAAAGAATCTGGAAAATGTTCACAGGACTAACTATATCTATCTAACTCTCTCTATTCTTTCATATCTCTTTCTCTGATACTTTTCTCCTTCCCTCCTTGACTCTTTCCAGAGCTTTAAATACAATGGACTTTTTAGCCTGCATGTTTTAGGAGCCACCAAATCTTCTGGTGCTCCTTGGCTCGACCTTTTCAAATTTCAATTTCAATTTCATGACTGTAGCTATATTCCGTACTAGAATAAAAAACAAAATTGAGAAAATGGCGTAGTTTTGAATTTGACACTCTAAAAATCAGGTTTCATTCAGCATTTTAACCAAAAAAAATACAAAATAATTGGAATACTAATATGATTCTAGTACGGGCGATAGCCATTGATGTTGTAAACGTCAGATTAGAATTTCAGACGATTCGGTTCAATCGTTTTTTTTTTGTTTTGACAACACCACGTCGAAAAAAGTAGTTTTGAGAGTGGCCGCGTGACGAATCTGACTATCAGCTAAAACGGCTGTAAAATCGAAAATACTAGGAATATCCTTCCAAAAAAATACAGTCTATTCTTCAAAGCCTATACTTGCGAAATATCAAAAAAAAAAAAAAAATGCTAAATCGATTTCTTGAAAATTCTAGACCACCGGGACCCCTTAATTGAAGAAATGCGTTTCATAATTAGATGAGGTTGGTAGGTTGGAGTGACTGCTGCTGAGCCAAAAACTCAAAGACATTCTCGGCTAACTATAACGGATCCTAGAATACTCTTCTATGAGCTCTATACCTTCTTGCATTGGAGCTTTTTCCTCATAAATAAGCTTTTTTTGAAACGTTAAAAGAGCGGCTCTTCCTGATAAGCAGGCTCGCTGAAAGATGTCTAAAAAATTACTCAAAATCCGTTGAATTCGGTGCGCTTTACTACAGTGAAGTTCGGAACTCTTTTGGAGTGATATTTGAAAATGTCGTGGTTTTTTTGATGGTTTATTGGAGCCGTTTGGGAGCCATAATCCAGCATTTCGTGGTGCTTATTTGATTTTTTTTAACTATTTTTTGTATGTAATTAACCGTTTGCATCATCGCTCGAAATGCGCGATGTACTCAAAATACCTTGCACCGGCAAGACGTTTATTGTTTGTTCTAATGAAAAATAATGTTACAAGACTACCTAAATTATTTATTTTCCTCAAACTTTAACCCAAAAAAAATTTATTGGTGAAAAGAGAGTTTTTGTGCAATTTGACAACGATGGCCTATTTGACCTTCTAGATATTTCTAAGGCATTTGATTCTTTGTTGCAAAAACCTGAAACAATTTTTTTAAATTTTCTGATGATGCTGTTAAACTTATAATCAGCTACCTTTTAGGATGAGCAAAGGTAATGTGCAAGGCTGGCACTACGTCTTGTTTTGTTAGCTCCGTTGAACCGCAAGCTTCGATTCTTGGTTCCCTTTTAAGAATTGGTCTAATTGCGGCTTTGCGTTTTAAAATTAATAAGCGACCTATCTGCAGTTTCTTAATGGACCCACGATAATTGTCTTCCGCTAAATGCGGACAAGATGGCGTAATGAAGCCACCTGTGAAATCGCCCGTCAACTGTGGCCGACTTTCAATGCTAAACGCATAGAATCTCTGCTAAGCCAAAATAAACACAGTCTAAGGACACTGATTGCGGTCATATCCGGGCACTGCCTAATAGGTAAGCACGCCCAAAGGACGGGTGTACAAGCACATGACTTCTGTCCTGCTCTATCCATACGGAGATTTACTATTCTAGGCAGACATTTTTTTAATGAATTGGAAGATCTCAGTTCTGCAGAAATAGGAGATATTCTAAAATTATTGAAAACCACACACTGGAGAAATAGGGAAAGCTCCCCACGCGGCATAACAATGGGCTATGATTCTGAGTGTGCCCCACAGGAAAACCGCTTCAACCTAACCTAACCTTAGTACATTAGAAGATATTTCAAAATTGTTTGTCGGTAATAGGTGACCTTAGACACCACACCCCGCTCGTGCACTTCGGCATGTAGCTAAATGGGAGTTGAATAATCCTTGTTTTCCTTTTCATAATTTTTAAATTTTTCACAAATTTACGCCAAGCTTGTCAACATTTCCTCTATGTAATACGGCAGTGTCTCATTTAAGTTTTAAAAGCAGTGGATTTGTTTGCTCTGCTCAGAGAGAACACGCCCTGTGCTTGTTTCCGATCCGACTTCTACCAAGTTTGCTTTGAAATAGTATTTCCGAAATGCGTCAAGTGGTGTTTTAATTTCACTCTTCACCAGGTTGTCTGCACACAAATTCATAATCGAAATCGTATCAGAACGCACACTAGTCATCTTACAGACACATTTGGCAAAATACTGGAATCAATAAGCGTTCGCATGTAATTTTCTCTCAGATTTTCATTTACGTAATAAGAGTCCTTGTGATTGAGCGCATATGAACGGCATATGTATGCATGTATGTATATATATGTTTATGTATATGAACTGCTTCACTATCAGCTGCGTTGTATATACCAACAAAAATGCATATTCAGCCTGGTGGAAAGTCTGTGCCTTATATGAGTGATGTGATTTATATGAGTTACTGCGAAAGACTGAAAATTTTCATTTATTTTTTTCTTTTGCTCAAATATTGCATGAAGCTGTGCAAATTGCAAATGTTTCCATGGCTAATGAGTTTGCGTTAATAGCGAAAAAGATATAATGAGTTTTCTCAGCAGGAGTGAGAAGAATTATAAAAAAAAATAAAAATAAAAAATTAATATAGAATATGTAAAGGCGCATACAAACGTAACTGTGGGCTTTTAACAAAACAGTTTACATACTTATGTACATATAATACATTACTTTAAAAGATTTTGCTTTCAGGTCAATAATTTCTCAGGTTGGAAAGAAAATTTTATATTTTTTATTAAACTTTTATTAAGATGAATGATTAAGCTATGACTGTGAATTGTGAAAATCTCAAATATTTCATTGGAACCAAGCAATTAAGTGCTTAAGAGGAAGAAGGTGCTAAGTTGACTTAAGCTGTTTTGTGAAAGTGTTGGAAATATCTTTGGATTAGGGACGTGTTCAGGCTGTTTAATGAGGAACTGATTTTGGTCAGCATAAAAAAATTTGATTTAAAAAAAAAGTTCTTGTATACACTTTTATATTTATTAAGAACAACTACTATGAAATTGAAAAAAAGAATTCCCTTGATAAGTTCCAAAGTTTTATTGTTAAAAAAAAGAAAAAAAAAATATTCCTTTCATAAGTTTTTAGGTTTTTATCGCAATAAGCGTCCCAATAATATCCCATAAACGGCATTGGGGTTTTTCATAAATTTCCGATCATATGCGATATAAAACATATATACAGTGTACTCGCTCTTAAGCGGGCACCTAAGGGACTGAAAAATTTGTCCTCTTATGGGAGCCGTCCGCTTATGAGAAAAGTGTAAGAAAACTTAAAATAACTTGTGACTGATAAAATATATAAAGATCAGTTTTCAATTATTTCCAAGACCAGACGAGATATAAACATAAATATTTGACAAAATAAACAGAAGTTGCAAACAAACGACAAATGTAAAAGCAAATTTTATTCTGCAAGGTATTCAAATTCATTTAAAAAAGTCACAAATTTTAGTTTAAATTTGATTTCAATACTTTAGAGGCATATATGAAGATCAATAAGCAATTCAACGCCTTTGAGGTCGCTGTGCTATAAAGAAAGAGCGTTTAGTTTTCTCGTTGCTAAACAAGCCTCTTTACAAGCAGTGAATTAGTCATCAAACTCGTTTTCTAATTCATCTTCAGAAGAGTTGACCAGCGAGAGTTGCAAATTCAGTATTGCTATTTTTTGTTCCTTCATCATTTATGAAGTCTTATTTACCTAAATGAATACAGTTTCGACTTCAACTTGAATTGGTTTCTGAACTAGATTAATTATGTTGGTGAACTGAGCAACTGCCGATAGTGGAAGCTCATGCTCTGCGGTTTAACCGTCCTATCGCCAATAGGGAAGTTGATTTTCTCAAAGTCAGCTTCCTCTAAACAATTTTTCACTGTCTATGAACTCACTTGCTCCCACGCTTTTTGAATGAAATAAACAACATATAACAAATTTGTTGATTCTGATAACTCTAAGGCAGCGCTTATGAGAGAACTAAAATATTTTTGGTGAGGGGGAAAAAGTGTAAGCGTCCTGTTGTGGGAGGGTTGTCCGCCCAAAAGAGAAGACTTTAAAAAATCCCTAAGGATTTTTGCGGTACTGAAAAAAAATGTTCGCTTATGGGAGGTGTGCGTTAGGTGCGAGTACACTGTATATATGCCCGTGGTTTTTAGGTAGAACATAGGACCTGTTCGATATAATGCCGACTCCCAAAACTTTTTGACGAAATTTTCTCTTAGAACAGGCCTAATTTCAACGTAAATGCAGTCAATCTCGCCTTTAGAAAAAATGTCATCGAATAAATAAAAAAACACTGTCAATATTAGGGCGGAAAATATTGTATATATAAATATTTAACGCAAAAATTGAGGAAGGTATTTAAAAAAAGGGGAAACACCAAAAATTAAGAAAAATATTTTACGCCCCTCGTCAGGCAATGGCAAATCTCCGAGTGTATTTCTGCCATGAAAAAGATTAGGTTAGGTTAGCCTGGTTGACATTAAGCCACGCATAGACCTTTTGGTCCTTAGCGATACCATATGGAGACCGACCTCTATGAATACTGAAAGTAGACATCATCATGTAGGATGTCAACTCAACGCTTTTAGCGAATATAAGCAAAGCTGGGAGATCCGCTTTTGAGACGTCCTCCACACCCTCAAACAGTGGGGCTCCCAGGTATTTTAAACGCGTTTTAAATGCTGCCGGACAAACGCACCGAAGGTGTTCTAAAGTTTCCTCAACATCCCCTCTGCATTACCTGCATTTGTCTATGTTAGCAATATCTATTTTGAGAGCATGTGCAGCCAACATAGGAGCCGAGGAGGAGCTCGGCCAAACACATAAATCGGGTGTACGCGCCAATTATATACATATTCAGATTTAAAAAAAGGCTCAGTTTGATAGCTTTTTTCCACAATTTTAAAACTCTAAATTTTTATTTATTTAAATAAATTTCTATTAATTATATTCATATTCATATTTAGTGATGACATTTGCGTTAAGAGACTGTGAAAAATTCTGTAAAACCAGCTGTAGCACTGAATTTAAGTAAAAAATCAAAGCCTCCCAAATTACTAACGTAAAACTACTCAAAAAAAAAAATGTTTCTCTCATATCAAGAACTGCATTTTCGAAGTTACCTAACCTTAAGTAATTCAGCTCTGTCCACCATTCACAAATTCTCTCAAAATATGTTACTGCAAACTTATGTTTCTTGAGGCCGCTGTCCATACCAATCCATAGATATTCCATCGCAAATTAACAAAAAATGTGGTAAGCTTTAATTTTGGGCACATACAGCGACTTCCGAAAGCGTTCATAAAAAAATATAAATTTCGAGTTTTTTAAAATAAAATGCAAAAGAAAAGTAAAAATTCAGCACATCGATCTTTTTCCAAAAAATTACCGAACATTTTTTTTTAATTTTTCATACATAAATATTTGCTATTACAATAAATAAAATATATTTAAATAAAAAATAAATATTTAATGAAACGTAAAAGCAAGGTAAAAATTCAGCACACTGATCTTTCGCCAAAAAAGGATAAAAAAAAAATTTACTTTAAAGCCTAAATATTTTCTATTACGAAGCACTCTACTATTGACATTGCACTCTACTGTGACATCTATTCTCTTGGGCGGCCATTTTTTCCAATAACAAGTCTTAGTTTTCGGAACAAATTACTCTCTATCGGGCAGGAGATTTCACTGTATATTATTTTCTGCAGTAAAAATGTTACTATTAGTATTTTATCTGGCCACCTTTTGATTTCATTATAAGTTGCAAAATTTTTGTCCAAATTTTCAATGACGCTGAGGCATAATTGAGGTTCTATGCCTGTGCCGAATTATCTCATCCTTTAGCTCTTGAATTGATGCTGGCTTATCGACACACATCTTTGCTTTCAAATAACCCCAAAGAAAGAAGTCCAACGGTGTCGTTGACGTTTAGGTGTGGTTCACATTCAAATTCGGCCCTTGAAATTTAACCACCCTTTATTTTCATACGTCTCCACTTACGGATGATTGGCCTTCTAAAATATCTTATGGCAGTTGCGATAATTTCGGCACAATTTTTCCTATCAAATTAAATATTTTTAGAATTTATTATGTAAATAAAGGCTATTAGGCTGCTAGACTAGCCTTTGATTCAAGGCAAGTAGGTAGGCAGGTATCTACAGCCAGTCAGAAGTGTTCATGTAACAGAGAAGATTGATGGGATTTAGGTTGGCGCACTGCCGCAGGTTGTCGAAGCAAGAAGTATTCAGTGACATTAATCGTCTAGCTGCCACATCCGGACATTTACAGAGAAAGTACCCAACAGTATCCTTTTCTGATAGGTCCTCACAGCTTCTGCAAGGCATTCAAGGCATATTGAACATGTAGTAGTAAGAGGGCAGGGCATCTGATATTAATTTTTTCGATTTATTTGGTCTCTAAATTGTCAAATTTTGCTTGAATTGTTTGTTTACTTCAAACTGTCAATCTTTGATTATAGATTTTGACATTCTTGGGACCAAAAGTAAATACCAAATGCATTACTCTTGTTGTTTTTGTACTACTATTGTATTACAATCAGTTTCGGCTATACAAAAATAGCTTCTCAACTGATTAAAAATACAGTAGCATACTTGTTAATTCAAAATAACGAGCAAAAAAACAAATTAGCAAGAGGCATTTAGAAATTTTGCTTGCCTGCACAATAGCAATAAATTTTGCTTTGAATTGAATGAGTTTTTTTTTTTTTGTTTTTTATTATTTTCGGATTTTTTTTAGGGGGCTAATGCCCTTAAGTTGATTTCACTCAAGCCACGAGCAACTAACTTAAACGACCGATCTCTTCGCAAGCCCTTTTGAGGTCATTGGAAAAAAAATACAAGCATAAAGGCGCACATTAGTAATTTTATGAATTTTCATTAAATAAATAAGCAATAACAATAAAGATATTGTAGTTATAATACAATAATTAGCAGATTTTCATAATCGATTCGTTCCGCAATTTCGTATTTCCTCGAACAATGCGCGCAAATTTCATAGATTAGCGAAAAAATAAATAAAACAAAAACATAAACGTACGTAAATTAAAATACCTATTAATTTTTTATAAATCTTATTATTAATCTTTTATATATTTACAACTACATGCACCCATACATACATATATATATAAATACACATAAAAAAATCTAATTTGTCTAACTTTATTTCGTTTTGCTTTCTTTCATTCACACGCGAACGCCTGTATTCCTATTCCCGCCACCTAACGATTAACGAATCAACCATGAAAATTTATTAACTAACTACAGGTGGTCAATTATGGAAGGAGGTGAAGCAAGAGGTCGATTACTTATTGAAGCCACAAGTGTTGGGCGAAGCAGAGCAACATGTACGCATCGCAAATCTATCGCGAATTGTTCTCATCGACAATTTGCAAAAAGTCATCGAAACGGAAAATCCCAGCGCAGCTGAAATTGCATCCTTCCAAAATCGAAAGGGTAAGTTTAGCCAAAGTTTACAGTTACTCACTATAGTATAGCGAAAAAAAGTGAGAGTGCTAGTTCAGAAAATCTGCGCAATTCGCATTGAATGTCCAAACAACAAAAGTGCAGCTGCACACGATGGAGAAGACTCTGGTGTTAGATGAACGTTGGCTGGCAATCAGGTGGCCAGAGAGAGAGAGAGGGAAAGGGAAAGCGCGAGGGAGTTATATGGGTGTAAGCATTGGCAAAAGTGTCAGGCGTAAATGTGTAAGCTGTCGTTGGCGTCACTGGCAACAATTCACACTTTATTCAAAACGTTGTAGTGACTTCTACACAGCTATACACAGCTTCTGTTCAAAAAGTAACCACAATTTGCGAATGAAAAACAAAATATGTTTATGAGAACCAAATACATGTACAGTTTCGCTCTAAATGAAAGCAGTGCGTCAAAGCGCTTGGTTTTAATTGATAATTTTTTTAATTAAATTTTTTATTTTGTTTTGTTTTTTTTTTTATAAAAATTAGTGAATTCTACAACAAAAACTATATAACTCAAAAGTTCTAAGCTTTGTACAAAATTCAGACAAGTTTCACAAAAATATATCAAAATTTCCAAACAATGCTTGAAATTTTATTTGATATGGTAAAAAGTGCAACACCTCGGCAAAAAAAAATCTAAAATTAGCGCGTATTTTGCGCGTATTTTGCGCCATTTGATGCTTGCAATTCGTTATAATAAAATTGAATGGACTATAAAAGCATATAACCAGATTTTTTTCTTAACATTCTGAAAAAAGAGTTCAAAATTTTGATCGACTTTTTTGAAAATTTACTCAATTAATCTGAGTGTTGTACTTTGTTTAAAACTTTAAGTTACTCGGTTTTTGTTGCAGAATGTGCTCTATTTTCATGAAAAAATAACATACATTTAATGAAAAAAAAAACATAAAATTAATGAAAAAAATAGTTAAGAAATATTGCCGCACTGCTTTTATTTTCCCCGTCACTGTATAGATATAAAAATAAACACATTTTATTAATCTCAAATGGAAAAGCAATGGTGACCACAAAATATACAGTATTTCCAGACTTCTTCAAAGGCAGAAGTTTTTCTTCAAAACACTTTTCACGGACCGATTCTGAAATCATCTTAAACTTTTTATGCGAATTTTTCTGTATGGCCACAGTCGTCTTAGAACGATGATAACATGAGTGGGTAGTACAGGAAAATATCACCAAAGACCATGTCAGGTGAATAAGAAGCCTCTGAAATGATATTATCGTAGGTTTAGATAAAATATCGGGTAGGAGGTCTCTGAGACCAATTCAGTCGAGCCCTTCTTGGCAAGCTCATAAGCAATGTCATTTCCCTCTATGTTCCTATATCCTGGACCCAGATCCCAATTGTCTTAACTTTTGAATATTTTCAACAGCAAGAGTAGTGAATAAAAGACCGAAATGAAGCAAATCATAGCCGGCTTTAAACTCCTTGTACCACTCGTCCGCGCGTACGCTTATATTTTCGACAATGTCGGAGCTCCTCGGCTGCTAGCAACATTTTCAATGCTTCCGCACGTGATTTGCTGCTAGAAGCTCCAACTTTTTGCTCAATTAAATTTAATACAAACAAATTTCAAAGAAGACATCAATGACTTTCCTACAAAAATATTACAGACGCATTAACCGCCAGCTTGCCCGCAAAAGTCAAGGATGATACATTTACTAGGCTTGCTCTTTGACTATGGTGAAAATGAAAATTGTGCGCGGAATTTGGGCTGCCACGTCACTTGTCACTTGTGAGATTCGGCAGCCGAATTCTGCACGATCAGTTCACATGTATTCCAATCTGTCGTTTTTCAGACGACAACGAAGTGTCATTGGTTGATTTCTTTCGTATGTCACTAACACAAGCTCAATTTTGTTAAACACATTCCAAGTTACGTCAGTCCATTAGCTGATTCTGTCAAATTCGCTGAGAACCAATTACGCTAATCTGCTAAATAGCACACCTTGAAAAATATTTTCACCATGCGCAAAAGTAAGCAACTGGATGGAGTATCAATCTCGAAAAACAATTATTTTGACTGCGCTAATAGCGCGCTTTGTGTGAATGCGAAATTCCGGACACTTTTTGAACAGAAGTTACATGGGCATAGTTCGCAGCTATAGAGGGAGCAAAAACTAGAAAACTTTTCCGAAACTCTGCAAAAGACTTCTGTGTGAAGCATTAAGAAAATCAACACATTTTCAAAACTTCAGGGGTTGTTGCATTTACTCCTCCTCATCCGCATGCATTTCATCGCCTTTGCGCTAAACTTTGGCAATTCAGCCAATTCGTTCGAATGTGACGGTTGCAATGGCAATGCCAATAGTTATAGTGATGCATTTGTTGTTGTGCTTTAAAGGTGGTTTGTTGATGGGCCGTTAGTAACGCCGAAATTACTTTGTGCGCGGCGACCAAAACTAAGTCATAAGCAGGTATGGAAAATGACGGTTAGCTGATAATGTGCCGCACTTATGCTATGAGCAGGGGTTGCAGAAAAAAAACAAAACAAATAGTAGTGGAAAACCCTGCAATTCGTATACGCTTGACTTCTTTAAGGTGCTATTGCTTGCTTGACGTAAACGAGTTTAGAAACTTTCACACAATCACCAACTTTTATTATGTCTTGGCATGAGAAGTGTTAGTTATTTAAATTCTAATACACTTCGAATGTTTGAATATATGACGCCACAAATTTTTGGGCGTACTAACTAATTTATCGAAAATCAACACGAGCGACAGTTGCACGAAAATGTCGAAAATTTTCTGGTAACTAAATTTTCGAAAGGGGAGGTGTGGCCTCTTGACACTTTGCGCTCATCGTATGCGCTTGTTTGTATGTATGTATGTATGTACGTAGTACACCCTTTCGCTCAATTGGTATGTATTTTGGGAATTGGTTTTTTCGTTTTGTTAAATATTAGTACGCCACCGTCGCCGCCATCGTTTGTTTTTCGGTTAGATAATGAAGTGTAAATTTTGTGGGCCATTCGTGTTTTGTTACGCCTTAATTAAATGATAAAGTCAACTTCAAGTGTGGATAAATTATTGCAGCAATTGATACAAATTTCGTTTATATAACAAAGTTGACTGAGATAAAGTTAAAGGGGGCGATTCGTCATATGATGAAATCTGAAGAAATTTTAAGAAAATTTATTATTGTTGGTTCAATTATTTGAGTCTAACATAAAAAATTCAATTGAAAACTCCATAATTTGGGGGGTGCTCATTGATTGAATCAACAGTTTACTATGGAAAAGCTTTTGCTTAAAATTTATAACTGGAATAAAATCCTTAACTAGGAGCCATTACATGGCTTGGGACACCGCAGTCTGCTTCCTACATTAGTTTCCCTCATATGAGAGTATACTTTAACCCTCTGTTGGACCCACCTTTTTTTTAAAACTTCTGTTGAGCGCCCGGGTCTGGCCTTTTTTTCGTCCTGTTCGAAGATCCATAGAAAATTAAATTTTAGGAAGCTACCTGGAAGCTCAAGTCGTTACCTATAATAGAAATATGTTGAATTCGATCAGAAATATGTTAAAAATGAAAAAAAAACAGTCTATCCAGACCCGGGTGCCCAACGAGGTTTAACATAAGAACAAAAGCAGGCTTCAACAGCTTCTTCAGGTGTTGAAAAACGTTGACCTCGCATTATCATTAGGTGCCAAATCAGGGCTGCTAGGCTGAGAACACATTAAGTCGATCTTTTGAGTGCTCAAAAAATCTCTTGCGTGAGCCGATAAGTGAGAGCTTGCATTGTTTGGTGAAGGATGACTCGTATCTGGGGATTGGCTTTCTTTATGTCCTCAAAAACTTCCTGCAACAAATGGTTGCGCACCACTCAGAATTGAGTATTTTAAGTTTCTTTAGTGTTACAGTTCAACATGACCAGATTTTCCGAAAAATGGGTGACCATTTGCTTTGAGAGGCTTTTTCCGCAAACAACTTTTGTTGGATTCAGCTCGTCTTGGAACACCCATATGAACGATTGCTGTTTTGTTTCCGGTTCATGAGCATAGATCTAAGATTGGATATCTGCTATGATGTCATAGACTTGCTTTGAACCACCGCGTCAGAATTTCTTCAACATTTCTTTACACCAATCCACACGTGGAGAAATTATCAAATTATGCGATATCCAACGAGAACAAATCTTCTTGAGGAGCAAATGTTTCAATATTACAGAATGTATGTTGGTCCGGCCAATGCCTAAAGGTGCCTCTATCTCGCGATATGACGTTGCAAAGGCATAAAATATTTAAGGCAATCCTTTAACACTCCATAAAGCTCTCATCATGCCCGTCTTAACTTGTGGGCGATGACAATATCCGATGAGGCGCCCCTTGGAGTATTTGAGAAAAAGATTCTGCGGACGATTTTTGGGCCTTTGCACGTTGCAGCGAATAAAGATCCAGCGGCATCGTTGGCTTGGTCATGTCGTCCGAATGGATACAAACTGAAAGTAGTCCATGCAGTACCAGTTGGTGTTAGCAGAGGAAACGGTAAGCCTCCTCTGCATTGGAAAGATCAGTTAGAGAAGGACCACCCAATGCCCAAAGACGCCTCTATCTATATAAAAAGCAACCCTGGTACGTTTGCTCGCAACTTGCAACAAACGCACGCCATCGTTTGAAACTTTCACAAAGGGGTTTTGTCACAATACACACGAGTTTTGCGTCATTTCGCACGGCCCGACGAAACACAGACCCATCACAGCACATCAGCAGACAAGGAGCAGTCGAGACAGTGGTTACTGCCAGTCTTGTGGTTAATGGAAGCTGAAGAATGTTAAGGTAGATTTGTCCGCCAAGAAGGTTATGACGGCTGAGTTTGGGTTGCGCGCGGTACCACACACTCATACCTTAAAAGAGGTAAAACAATTAAGGAGTTATGTCAAGCAATGCTATTGAATTGAATCGAAGATAATATCTATAAAACAAAACTCACAGCATATGAGAAAGAAGTGAATTCTCTATCATGAAGACGACGCATCATGAGGAAGTTCACAGTCGCGATTGGAAAATTGCATGAATTAGGCGATGACTTGGTCCAACTTTCAGCACAATCTTCAGATTTAGTCTAGTGCTACTATTTATTGTTTTCAGATAGGAATAACGGCCACTGTAGTCGAATGGGTTGGTGCGTATTTACCATTCGAAAATGCCAGAGTTCGAATCTCCGTGAATGAAACACCAAATGATAGAAAAAGTTTGTTCTAACAGCGGTCGCCATTCAGCAGGCTATGGCCAACCTCCGAGTGTACTTCTGGCATGAAAAAGCTTCTCATAAAAAAAAAACTGGCGTTTGGATTCGGCTTAGAACAGTAGGTCACTTTATTTGTTGAACAAACACTGTGGTGTGTATCACAGATAGGAGAAGGAGCTCAGTCAAACACCTAATAAAGGGTGTAAGTGTCATATATATATATATAAGTAGGCATACATTATTCGGTCATAAGAGACTTGGGCCGACTGAAGAGGTCTTCGATTAATTAAAAAGCTGTTTTCATAAGCAGCTGAAATCCTAAAATTTAAGAAAAGTTGGATCGAATCTGTTAAACTAAAATGAAGTGCGTTTCTACGCAATCTAGTTTCAAATTTCTTTACTTCCCTATTTCAAATTTCAGAAACTTATTAAAACACTCTCGTATGCCGTCCGTTTTCCCCATCAGTATTTAAAGTCTCGTACAATTCTTCACGCAGAACTGCAGTTTGTTGTTACAGAATCAAAAAGAGAGATTGAATTTATGGTATTATTTTTTAGCAAACCACTAGAAGAGCTAATGAGTCAAATACCTTAGCATGTTTGAGAACGTTGGAATCAATAACGACATCGGCATCCCATCCGAAAGGAACTGCTGAACTAAAACTAGTTAACACGCCTTTGAAGCGGTTATTAACCCAACCAATGACTTCGAATTGAAGATTTTTACATTTATCCACACAATTGTCGAAGCCAAAGTGCAAGAATCGACACCAAATGTGTTTTTTATGTTTTGTTTTGCTTTCCCCTAATTCTCTTCAAAATACCGCACATATTGCGTCAATTAAGAATTGTTGAATTTTACCAACTTCAATCAATCAAAAGCCCTATTGGCTTGTTTAATCAATATAAAAACAATTTCATTTCGATAGCAATAACTCCTAGTAATGCAAGGATACCTGGCAAAGCAAAATGTGTCCACCAGCAAGGCATCGCAGGCAGTGCAACCTGATACATATGCAAATGGAACTGCAATTAACACGGCGAACCCCATTCGGTGAACGCGCAAAGAACAATGACCCAAAAGACGCAAAAGCGGCAAAGTATGCGACCGCCGTGCGCACTTTCTTTCAAAGTTGTTAGGTTCGAATCGGAGAAAACGCACCCTTTTGCACTCACTTAAAAGGCATAAAAGTCAACTCGTGCAGACGATATGCAATTTATTGCACACTTTGTGGCATTTCCGGTGTCTGTTGAAATATTTTTTAAGATCTTTTTGATGAATATGCGTTCATAGGCGTCTACGCTGTTGTGTTTTCTATGGATTTTTTACTCACGCGAAATTAATTTGTTCATCACAAAACCGAAATTTTTTCCCATAAGTACACCTGTGTTCACAATAATAGCAGCGCGACATATCGCACAGTTGTGACCATTTATTTCATATATAAATCATACAAAAAAAGCCTTACAACACAAAATTTCAAACTTTGTGCAAACTTTTTAAAAATTTAGTGAATTTCCATACAATTTTCAAACTTTTTAGTAAAAATTTTAAGAAAAATTCTGTGTATGTAGTTTTTTAGTACAACAACAACAAAAACCATGCAACTCAAAATTTCAAACTTTTTGAAAATTCAAATAATTTTTATAAAAATTTCAAACCTTTTTTTCTGCCAGTTTAAAGTAGCTCAAAATTCGCTGTGATTTTTGACAATTTGTTTTGTTCAGTGTGTTCTGCATTTTTTCCATATAACGAAAGCTCGAATTTTTTTTTTATGCGAAGAAAATACTCAAGACCACCAACCAAAAAACAAATGTCAAGAGTCAACGCGAGTTTTGAGCCACTTGAAATGTGTACCTCAAGTTCAAAATTCGATTGGCTGCAAAACTGCAAACTGGAAATTTTTCGCAAGAATTTGATCCGGAAAAAATTGAAATTTTTTATGAAAATTTCTAGATTTTTTTTTAATTTTTTTACAAAGTTTGAAACTTTAAATCATTGAAAGCTTTAATAAAACTTTAATAGTTTTTGTTGTAGTATAAATTATAGCTTTATGAAAAAAATTAGAAAAATTTGAAAAAAGTTAATAAATACTCAAAACTTTGTTATATGTCGTGTTGTTATTATTGTGACCGCCACTGTACATACTCTTGAACTTTTATAAAAATTCTGATTAAATAGTTTAAAAAATTTAAATTCGTTTTTTAATTTTGTATAACATTTTAAGCTTTAAATTATATGGTTTTTGTTGTAGTATGAAATATATTTAAAAAAAAGTTTAAAAAAATTACATAAAAAGGAATAAATAGACAAAACATTTCAGCATGTCGCACTGATATTATTTTGACATACAGTGGCTGAGTTTTTTTGGGAAATTTTTATGAACATCTTTTAATTTTTTTTTTAATGTTGCACAAAATTTTAAACCTTTAGTTATGTGGTTTTTGTTGTAGTATGAAATATAGTGTTATAAAAAATTAAAAAACTTAAAAAATTTTTTTAATTAAAACTAAATTCGAAACTTTGCAGTGGTTGCGCTGCTTTTATTGTGACCATCATTGTACATACAACTAATTTTTTGTAAATTCCTCAAATTGAAGTTCTAAATTTAAAAAGTTTGAAATTTCGATGAAAATTTGTTAATTTTTTTTTTAATTTTGTACAAAATTTGGAACACTAAGTTATATGGTTTGTATTGTAGAATGAAATATATTTTTGTAAAAAAAAATGAATTAGTAAATAGTCCAACTCTGCTTTATTATGATCGCCACTGTACATACACCTGAATTTTTCTAAAGATTTTTATTAAAAATTTTGAAACTTTGATAAAAAATTTTAAAATTTCGTTGTAAACTTTAAGTTATATGGTTTTTGTTGTATTATGAACAACACTTTTATAAATTTTTTTTTTTAAATAAAACAAAAATTAAATAAGTAGTCAAAACATGCCACATACTGCAGCGCTGCCATTATTGTAAACACAAGTGTACAAGAAAAATGTGAATTGTAATTTTGATTTCCTTTAATTCTTTTATTTTGTAGGACATCGTCTGACATGGAAGGCCTATCATCGCCTGGCGGATATCCACGGTTTCTTTGATTACATGGCAAAGACATATCCTGACATTTGCTCAGTGGAAACAATCGGTTATTCGTTACAGAAACGACCGCTGAAAATTTTGAAGTGAGTGCAAAAAGAACTGTAATTGAAATAATTCCATTGTGTGTTGAAATAAAAACAATTTACATTTCCCCATTTTTTCAACGCATAACTTTCCACACGTGTTTGCTAGTTTTTTTCATTTCCGTTTTGTAACTTTGCACTTTTTCAATTTGCAGAATCTCCAACGGTAATCCTGGCAATCCAGGCATTTGGATCGACGGTGGCATGCATGCACGCGAGTGGATTAGCCCAGCAACGGTCACATTTATTGCCAATCAATTGGTTGAAGGTTGGGATGATTTACCCGAATATATGCGCAATGTCAATTGGTAAGCCACGCAAATTCGCTCTTATTGCCACCTCTGAACAAATAGTAGTAATGAATTTCATTCAATATTTCACAGGTACATACATGCTGTGGCTAATCCCGATGGCTATGAGTACACACACACCACCGATCGGTTGTGGCGCAAAAATATGCGTTCGCATGGCCGTCAATGCCCTGGTGTCGACCTGAATCGAAATTTCGGTTATAAATGGGGAGGCAAGGGTACGTCAGCAAATCCTTGTTCGCAAACATATCGCGGTAGTAAGGCCTTCTCGGAACCGGAAACATTCTACATTTCGAAATTCATTAGCAATTATCCACGTGACACCTTCCATGCGTACCTCTCATTCCACAGTTATGGTCAATACATTTTGTACCCATGGGGTTATGATTATCTTCTTACCGCCGACAAATCGGATTTAGATCGTGTAGCGCGTCAAGCGGGAACGGTAAGTCAAAGAAATTAATGGAAACTTAAGTGAACATGCAAATTTGGTAATTCTATGTGAGAAGTAGTGATGAGAGATCGATGCACTGACTCGAAAAAGGCGGGGTTAGACGGGAACAAGAAAGTGTGGGACGTGAGTTAATTTTACAGATTTACTTGAAGGAAGGCGAACCTCTATATTTATAATAGGTATATAAGTTGCTCGACCACGTAGACCAGCGACAAGCGGCTAAAGATACTGCAGCGTCTTTTTTTATAAATTTACGACATCCAAACGCATTAAATGCGTAAATAGTAGTGTGACCTGGTGAGAGCATATTATAGGAAAGAAGATTCTTCCTCGACTAGTATTTTTTTCCTTTTTTTTTGCTACATCTAGTAATAGAGGATGGTATTCATACCCACGGTGCAGAGAATACAGTAGGTGGGGACATCCGCAAACGGAAGTGGACATTTCTTATCATTTTATTGCTCAAAGAATGAGCAAATCGCGCAAATTCATCGTACTATGCAGGTTCTATTTCTAATCTATCATTCTTGGATCATATAAAGAAGCGGCTTTTCTGCATCTTCATAGCCAAGTCCAAAATAATTGATTTTTATTATGGAATTAGCCGAGAAGTTTAACCAATACAGTGAAGCCAAAAATTACTTTATGAGATGCCTAAATACTTCAGAGTTACCTCATATCATCTCGTTCAGAATAACACCTAGATTGTGCTTACTCTGCAATCGAGTTCTTTCATCGTTTGCGCTTTTGTCCTTAGTAAATCTAACGACAGTTTTCTTAAAGACAAACTCACTTCAGCTGCTCGCCAAACTGGAAACGCCAGACTGGCTCATGTCAGATAAAGTAAAATTTCGCTATCACAATCGGCCAGCATAACCTGACGAATGAAATTCCTACAGCCATTTTTTTGACGAACGGAAGTCGTACGAAAAAGTTAGAGCACTCGTGATAAAACACTCGGTAGAAGAATGTTAAAAATGGTGCCTATTGAACTTTATCCCTCACAAAATAAAAGTCCCTAGAGAGAGAGGCGCAAGATTGATCAAGATCAAGTCATTCGAGTGCTTTTCGCTCTCAGCCCATCAAAATTATTTCCGATAGTATAAAAAGCGAAGAAGTTAATCTCTTTTAAGTGTTTAGAACCATTAGTATTGATCTTCTGTTTAAACACTAAGAGCCAAATGACTATTTTATAGAGCAACCCTCTCTGAGTATGGACAAAGTTCATACTCATCCTCTTCCGGATCACTTAAAATTCATCAATGAATCTAAGAGATTTGTGGAAGAGTGACCTCGGACTAATTTATCCGTTTACCATCCACTTTTTATCTTTCCTATCTCTATTCTTTCTACTGATATCTATCCGGGTTTAGTACAATGGTCTACTGACTGAGTGCTTGGACTTGTCCAACCCCCCACAAATCTAATCTAACCCTTCGAGTCTTAACTCAATTTAGAGGATATGAGATATGGGAGGACATTCTGTTGTCAGCTGAAAATCGTCTGGATTAATTAATATCACCAACCACACTGGGCGTCTAAGAACAAGCCATGGAAATTTTAATATCAAAGTAGGGCGGGAAAGTGTTGATGAAAGTTCGGCAAGAGCAATTCGGCATTGCGGATAAGACTAAAAAATTTATGAAGATCTATACGGCATAAAGTAAAACTAGAGACCTACTCCTCGCTTGATTACAATACAGTAAATAAACCGAAGAGTTCGTTGAATGGATTATTGAATATAAACAGGCGGATGCCGATTCTTCGAGCAAAATCGTTCTACGCGATGAAGCTTACTTTAATCTTGATGGCTTTTCCAGTAGTCAAAGGCGTATCTGGGATTCAGTGAAACCAAGTGCTAATGCTTGTTTGGAATTTTGAACTGTAGGCATCATACGATCAAATTTCTTCGAAAAGGAGGCTGATCAAGCAATGATTATCATTTGCGCTAGATATAACGACATCATAACCGGGTTATTTCCAGCTAATTTGTATGTTATTGATGTGGACATCACGTGACTTGAACCCAAAATGGTACCACATATCATACAGATCGTGAAACAATTTAATTAATGCACGACACACGTCCTAGTCGTGTACTCTCTACTCTCTCTCTCTAGGGCATCAAATTGGCCGTCCACCCCATGTGGTTTAGCACCACTAGATTTCTTTCTATGTTGTTATTTGGCCTCAAAGGTGCATGCCAACAAGCCCCCAACTAGAAATGCATTGCATGAGGAGATTCATCAATGAAATTCAGTCGCATTTATGCAAAATGATAATGGGCAATATCGATAAAAGAGGAGAGCATTGCTATTTGATCCATGCGCTATTCCATACATAACCCCATGCTTTCACTTTAAGTTTTAATATAGAAATTAAAACCTAGTATTATGAGTGACGCTATGCTTCAACTTGGAACTCTAGGCATTCATAATGATTATGAGTGAATGAAGCACTGTGACCTGAAATACTTATTGTGCCCCTTTTATGAGTTCAGATTATTTTTCAGAGCCAACTTCCTTCATAGATTTCAGTATTTATTCTATTTTATTTAGTTGCATTTCCTACTCTGATAAAGTAAGTTTACCCAGCTTGCCAGTTTGTGTCGCTTATCCGCCAGTGCGGGACAGGATCCCAGCACATGTTCGGCGGTTTTATCTTCCTCCCTACAGAACTTTCAAATTCCATTAGAGTACATATTTCCAGTTTAGTAAAATTATGACTCAATCTGCAATAGCCTGTTAGAGTTCCAGTGATGATTCTTATTTAATTCCATATAGTATTTAAATCACTTTAGGTTAAGGTACCTCTGATTGATTTTGATTGCGATGAATCCGCTAGATTATCCCAGTATGATCTTCTTTGTCTTTCTTCTACCTCGAAAATAGGAGGTACCTTACGTAGGCCACAAAATGGCTCTGGATCTACAAATGGGAAGGCCGCCCCATTTCTGACTTATTTATTTGCCCTTTCAGTAATTCCTATGTGCCCCCTCCCTGATTATTCTGGTCTCAGATATGCAGCCTATGAAGGCATTTGTGTATCAGTTTTGATGTAAGCTGAAAAGAATTGAGAGCTTTGATTGTTGCCTGGCTGTCAATAAGGATGGCTTTGCTTGAAAACATTTTTTTCTTCCTTAAATAAAATCTTACGTACCTTTTTGATTACTCTTTATAAAATTATTAAATTTGCTTCAAATATATGAATTTCTTGCTTAAAAAATGTATTTGCTCTATGTATATGTATGTATTCTAAATTTGCTCATTTTTACTTATTTCCCTCAACCAGACTATCACGAAGAAATCGGGCGGCAAGTACACCATCGGCTCATCAGCAACTACTCTCTATCCAGCGGCCGGCGGCTCAGACGATTGGGCTAAGGGCTTTGTGGGCATCAAATACGCCTACACCATTGAAATGGGCGACACTGGTCGTTATGGTTTCGTGCTACCCGCCAGCTACATTGAAACTAACGCTAAAGATGGCTACACATTTGCAGAGACTGTGGCGCGCGCCGTCACACAGGGCAAATACAGTCGAAAACGTGCCTTCTAATTATGAATTAGTTTAATTCTCTAAATTAATTTAACATAATTTATTTAAATTATTTATTTATTTATTTAATATTTATTTCTTTATTTATGGATGCGTGAAGCTGCGAAAGCAATAAGAAACGAAGGCAAAATGTTAAAATAATTACACGTAACAAAACGAAGCCCATCTAAAGCCAATTTAGTTGTGTAAGACAAATGTCAATTTTAATTTATTTATATATATTTATGCGAAATATTTATTTTTTATTTATTTATTCTATTTTTAAAACTAATTTATTTGAGTATTTATGTAAAGTAATAGTAAATTTTGGCCGCTTAGTTGCATTTAAATAGACTGAAAGTTTGTTTATTTAAAAAAAAATGAAAGCTTACAGACAATTCAAGTGAATGATAAAATAAAATGAAATTGAAAATGAAAAATAAATACCTGAGTATCTGCATGAAAGAAATTTCTTCACAAAAAATGTAAATGTAATGGGTTTCTATAGAAATGTATGTAGAAAAGGTTTAAGATTCACTGCATGACATTCGAGTGATTGTTTGTTCGAGCGTCTGATATACCTATATATGTATGTATGCGTGTGTGGCTTTGGTTATCCACTTGCATACATCAAAGGTTAAAAAGTGAAAGAAGAAATGCCGAAAAAAGAAACTTTGCATTGACAATTCGGTTTATGTAGGTAAATGTATGTAGATACATGATGTTGGATGTACAGAACGCGACAAATGCTACCACATTAGCATTTTGACAAGTTTTGACCATTTTTGCCTTTGAATGTTTACTATATCTTTCTTCTCAATTCCATGACTTTTAATTAGAATTTTCAAAAAAAAAAATGTTGGTATGCAATTTTATAGCTTATTAAATTTTAGTCTAACAAAGCGCCAGTTTGAAACTGTTAAAAAATTCAGTTGATTTTTTATAATTTTTTCCTTCATTTTGATTGCGATAAGCCTGGTAAATTACACAGGCCGACAGCATCTCAGACCCAGAAACCGGACTATATATTTCCGAAGGCTTATAATGCGCTGAATCCAAATCTGGCCTCAGAATTGCTCTATCAGCTCTCTTTTCGAGATATCCTAACTTAAAATTTAGAAACATGAAAATTTCAAAATGCGATATCTCAGCGAAAAAAAAATGATAACGAAGGCTTGTATTTAAAGATGCCACCCTTTAATTTTGGTGAAAGAAAACATCTGCAAGGCTACATAACCTCAAATATGGGCAAAAACGGTGTTTTTTGCACTTTTAGGTTAGGATATCTAGATACCAGAGCTGATAGAGCAATTCTGAGGCCAGATTTGGATTCAGCGCATCATAAACCTTCGGAAATATATAGTCTGGTTTCTGGGTCTGAATGTTGGTTAAATTTTGTCGGCCTGTGTTATCCTAGTGTGATCTTGTCTTTCTTCTACTTCTAAAATAAGAGAGGAGAAGTTACCCTTACCCAGACCACAAACTGGCTCTGGGCTTATAAATGGGATGGTCGCCCCTATCCTGACTAATTTATCTGCCCTTTCATTCCCAGTAATTCCTATATGCCCTCGAACCCATAGGATCCGTATCTGATTGTTCTGCAAAGCTTTTTTCAATTCCACGAATTTTATTTAAAAAAAAAAAAAAAAAATTGGTATGCAATTTTATACATAGCTTATTAAATTTTAGTCTAACAAAGTGCCAGTTTGAAGTTGCTAAAAAATTCAGTTGATTTTTTATGATTTTTTTTCTTCATTTAAATTATCTCAGTATGATCTTCTTTGCCTTTCTACAAACTGACTCTGGGCCCATTCCCGACTCATTTATTTGATTTTTTATGATTTTTTTTCTTCATTTAAATTATCTCAGTATGATCTTCTTTGCCTTTCTACAAACTGACTCTGGGCCCTTTCCCGACTCATTTATTTGCCCTTTCATTCCCAAAAATTCCTATATTCCCTCGAGCCCATAGGATCCGTATCTGATGATTCTACAAAGTTTTCTTCTCAATTCCAGGCGTTTTAATTAGAATTTCCACACAAAAATGTTTGATATGCAAATTTAAAGCTTATTAAATTTTAGTCTAACAAAGTGCAAGTTTGAAGCTGCTGAAAAATACCGTTGACTTTTTTATAACTTGTTTCCTTGACGATGTTGCGCATTTTCACCATTTAATAAACGCCCGACATTTTGACGCGCGGTGTATCCATTGATATAGCGATGACATGCACATGCATATGTATGTAAATATGTGTGTAGGTTTTCTGGTCACACAGTATGCCAAACCGCATGACAGAATCAACAATTGCCGGCGCTGGATGCACTTTTCCCTTACTATCTTCAAAGTCCCTATGCGCAGCCTTGACCTTGTTCCGTCATTGTTTTCTTTTCGCCTTCTTTATTATTTTCAATTCTCATTTTTCATTTTTGGCTTCTTTGTATTTCGACAAGTTAAGTTAAGTAGAGCTCTGGTCTCTGACAGCACTAAATGGGCATTTTCAACATGCCCGTAAATACTGTAGTTATCGCAGTCTCTCGCAGCGCACCACTTAAACTGTCATAAACCGAGCAGTGGCTGCTAACTGCATGCGTTCAAGTAGTGTATGTGTGATTGTATACATACATACAAGTACATGTGTATGAGTGTATAATTTATCGCTCAAAAACTCATCACGTCGCTGGCATTCGATATTCTTTGAAGTGTATTTCCTTTCGCTTGCGGCAATCTCGGGAAAATATTAGCAATTGTCAAACTTTTATTGTTGCCTTAGGGCGCAATTTTATATTTTCCTGATGAAGATGAAGGTAGCGAGAGGAAAATAATCAGAGTTTTTTTTAAAGAAAAAAAGCTAAAAACTTGCGCTGGTGGTGTTTAATAGATAAACTTTTGTGCTCAATTTACTGACCAAAGAATAAGAAGTAAAAAGAAAAATAATCTGCTCCTCCAACCTACAAAAAAAATTATCTAAAATTAGCTAGAAGAGAATATTTACAATATTTCATAAGCAAACTTAAACTTTTTAACTAATTTAAATTTAACTTTAAAACTAATTTAATGAAACTTCGTGAATTTTTTTGACAATATTATCTTATTATACACCTATAAAATCATTAAAAAAATTTCCATTAGCTGGAATAACCTCCTCGATTCGGGTCCGCAAAAGATTGCAGGATATTCGGGAGAGCGTAGGTTCGATTCGTCGTGCATGAAACACCAAAATAAAAAAAAAATTCTAAAGCGGTCACCCCTCGGCAGGCAATGGCAAACCTCCGAGAGTATCTCTGCCATGAAAAAGCTCCTCATAAAAAGCAATTTGCCGTTCGGAGTCGGCTTAAAACTGTAGGTCTCTCCATTTGTGGAACAACATCAAGACGCACGCCACAAATAGGAGGAGGCGCTCGGCCAAGCCCCTTACGGAAGTGTACGCGCCAGATTTTGAGGTTGAGGAATGGAATTCGAGGATTTGTTTTTTATTAGAAACAGGGAAAGTATATAAATTTTGGAAAAGTGCGAGGACCGTGATTTACGTGGGATTCGAACCCACAACCTCTGGGATGACAGGCTAGTATACTTACGCTAGACTACCGAGGCCAACATTTAGCAGATTACAACACCCGATATCCTAAGAATGCAAGATCAAGACTATGTGGTGGATATGTCAAAACTTTCAAGGCAAGCATTTTCTCTCTCTCTCTCAACTATGTTATCTCATCAATGATGTGTGAAGATAGAATGCAGCAATCGAGCCGATAAAAAAAATGTGGTTGGCGAAACTAATAAGAGACTTGGAAGTATGCAACGCTTCGAACCTGGAAGTCTTGGTTACAATTCTTTACATGAGCCGGATATATAACATTCTTGGTGGCGGCTCTGAATAGTATAAACAAGTTTAAATATTTCTGAATTTCTGAAGAGGGATATCCTAAAAATATTATTATAATTATTTATTAGAGAAATATAAAATATTGCACTAACAATTTTACCTCACTAGCCGAAAATATTAATATCGGCGATGAAACGTATCAGGAGGTAGAAAGGTTGATAATCTGACGAACCACTATACGCAAATCCCATTACCGAGGAACATCACGCAACCAGAACCGGTCTATGCGTGACTACAAGTCAACCAGTTCAACCTAAAGACGGCGCATGGCTTCAGAGCAAAGTTAGGAGTGTCAAGTCGCATGATCGCTGCAGCCAATTGAAAAACGCTGGACGTGGGATGACCCAGTCCTCAAATTTCTTCTTTACAACATCGAGTATTGCGACGGTTGTATGGCATGTAGCGCTGTCTTATTGGAAACACAGCTTGGATATATCGATTTTGTGGAGCGATGACCACACAAAAACTGTTAACAGCGCTCTATACATAGAATCATTGACAGTAACTCTTTTTGCTCACTGCTAAAGAAAGAACTAAGGTCCGATGATGCCGCCATGCCATAAATCGTACCAAACAGAAAATTATTGTGAATGCAATGATAATGAGCCAAACCCTTCCGGATTGTGTTCGCTTCAATAGTGATAATTTTGCTTGTTATTAAAACCGTTGGAAAAAAAAATTTACCTCGTTCGAGAGTATCGCTTTTTGTGCAAAATCTGGATCTCGGGCCGACATCTGAGCACTCAATTTATGAACTCATAGCCTTTAGTCGTCTGGCTTCAGTTCTTGCATCAGCATAGTCTTATACAGATTCCAATCGCAAAACAAACCGGGTTGAATCACTGGCGATGTCTTCAGGGTCTGGCTCTCGAAGTCTAACCAATTATATTAATAATTCCATACTTTTATTTTAGAAAATTACTTTTATTAAATTCAAGGTAAAAAATGTGTGAAAATAATACAAAATTAAGAATCAAATTTCTCTTGCTCGATATGACCACCTTTTGCTTTGACTATGGCATTGACACGGTCCAGAAACGAAACGCAAGCTGCCCGAATGTGATTTGCAGGTACTTTGGCCAACTCGCGGTCAATGGCTTTTTTCAGCGTCTCGAGACTGAATTAATCTTTTAGGTCGGACCCTGCTCTCCAAAGAGAATATTCCATTGGATTCGCGTCTGGATGAATTTGAGAGCCATTGTGTGGACGTTATGAAGTTCGGAACTTTGTGTTTTAGCCATTCTTGGCTCACTCGAGCTTTGTGAGACAGTGCCGGGTCCTGTTGACACGTCCATGGTCTGCCACCGAAATGTTGGTCTGTCCACGGTTCAAAGCAACCTCCAAAATACTTTCCCGATAATATTTCGCATTTACCTTGACGCTGCGGTTACAGCGGACCAAACCATTACCTGTGGTGGGTGCTTCCTCCTGGTGGCCAATCGATTACTCAAATTCTCGTGTGAACGGTCGGTCAAATAAAACCTATCGTTTTGGGAGTTTACGATTTGCTCGTTTTGAAAAATTTTCTCGCCAGTAAACACAATGATTGAAAATTGACCGCTTTCGGCCAAGCGAAGCAACTCCTTGACTTGATGCTGCTTTGGTGTAAGGCTTGACTTTGAGAAAATTTTTTAGTATGCGGCGGATGGTACGGTCAGATATTTTTAGTTCTTTTCCATTCGGTTGGAACTTCGTTGGGGATTCGCTCAAGTCGTTTCTTCACTTTTTGAACCATTTCACGTTCGTTTCCTTTGACGTTGCAGTCCGTTGTCAGTTCGATCTGTGTTTGGTTAGTGACTTTCGGCAACATTTTTTAATAATATCTTTACTTTCCAACGCAGAGGAGGCCTTCCTCTTCCTTTATATAAATACAATAGAAAAATGAGCAGACTTCACTATCGGGCGCAACTACCGCGATCAGAACACTGCAATCTTGTCGGATACCCAAGCGGCTATTTAGATCCTCAGATCCAATCAGGTAAACTTGAAACTGGGAATGAAGAGTCTTAGTAAGCTAAGCGCTCTTGACATGGCCAATCAAGTTTGAATTCTCTGGGTACTCGTTCATATTAGTATGGAAGGAAATGAGATCGCTGAAAAACTCCATCTACACATAGGTCCCTAGTCTGACTGTGGCACTGATAAGGAGGCACTGTCCACCCTAACAAAGAAAGACGGAACTATGCTGGGATCTTTGGGACTTTTGAGATCTTATAATCGAAAATGCTCTAAGAATTGCATGAGCTTATATAAGAACAGCCTATAAATTGTCATGGAAGTTCTTACTGCACATTGTAAGATTAATTAAACCAGGAATTTATGCGCGTTACTACCTCAACGAAAGCGTTTTTAGTTGGGTGAAACAATAAATGAGAGTTCGAAAGTGTTTTGAAGATTGTGAAAAGTGTTTGTGGAATTGTAAGAAAAGTTATATTATGCGTACTGATCACTATGAGTCATGAAGAGTCTTTTTAAGCAGAACTACATAATTTTAACTTCATCGTGTTTATTTCATTAAGATACTCAATTTTCGTGCACTGGAGCAGTAAAGTAACTTAAAAATTTTGTTTAATTCAAAATTTCAAAAGTTTATTCAACTTTTTCATAACAAGTGATTACGCGTGAAAAATATATGTAAGTATGTATGTATGTAAGTATAGGAATGTTGCAGATTTCGTAATAGTAGAAATCGCTTAAATGATTAAAATATGGCGCGTAAGCTCATGCAGTTCGTTATACCACAACTGAGAAAAGATTAAATATTTCTTAGTAGAAAAGAAGAAATTCAAAAAGAAGAAAAAATATCGTGTAATAATAAATATTAATGAAAAAGAAACATGAATAGGGTGTGTGAAAGAAGAAATTTTGAATTTACATAAATTAACGTTTCAACTGATATTTCATATACAATAACAACATAGGAATGGCTGTAGGTACAGACAAAACTGTCTGAATAAAAAGTGAAGTCTACGTTTCGTACAAAAACACTAACTAAATTGATGTGAGGTAAAACTTATGGAAAAAAGTAAGAAGTTAATATACCACACGGATTGTACATACATATATAGTTACAAGTTTTTAGGCGATCATCGGGTTTTTAGTCTAACAAAGTAATTTTTTTTTTTAATTTTTTTTAATTTTTTTTTTTTAACTTTTTTTTTTTGATTTGTTTTTTAAATTTATTTTTTATTTTTTTAAAAACTTTTTTTTTATGTATTTTTGTTTTGTTTCTAATTCTCTATTCATACCAAAAATACGTACATACGTACATACCTATATTCAACCCCAGCAGAGCTTCGGCAGCAAGTGGCATCATTCATTTGTCCCAGACAGCACAGCTGTCATCGCCGCGTTGTTGTTGTTGCCACTGGCTTTGTCGATTATACTACTAAAGTTAGTTTAAAACTTGACAGTTATTTTCGATTTCCCTCTATGCTTATTATTGTTTACCATATCTATATGCAAATCAATTAATTTTGCATAATGCGGCGAAATTAAAAAACACAAAAAAAAAAATGTATAACTGTTGTTCGGGCATAGAAAAAAGCTAAAATCATAAACAAAAAGTCTCTTCATTGAACTCAGTTTCAGTTGGACCTTAAGCAGCCATCAGACATAGGAAGAAAAGTGCTTGCAGCAGGCCGGTCAAACTGAATAATTTATTTCTTTATTTATTCATTTAAGCCTTTGCGATAGGCAAATTTCTCTGATGGGAGTACCTGCTAGTCGCAGCAAAATTCAGATTTTCGGAGTTATTTCTCTCTTAGCGATTTAAAGCAAATATATGGATTTTAGAAGGTGTGTAGGATTATGTATTTAGGAGAAACTATGTAATCGTCATTACTGTTACTTTCTCTCTTCATATTTTCATCATCACTACTTTCATTATTTTCACAATCATTCCTAAACTCCTCCATTTGGGGATTACACTACTTAAATTAAAAATAAATTTAAAATTTGAACACAAATTTTATGATACAATCCTTTTTAATTTTAAAGTAACGCCTCCGATATACGGAGTGGCTAGCTTTCTATTGATCCCGAAAATATTTCCTTTCCTTTTAATGACATCTTGCCGCCACTGTGATGGCACCGACTTTTACGACGACCGCAATGTCTAGTATTTTTATTTTAATGAGCAAGCACCGACTTTTATAGGATGGAATTGGATGGGTGCAATTCAAAGAGTAATATGGTATCCAAGTAAAAGTCCGAACCAACAATAAGTTAGAGAGTAAAAGTAAATGAGGAATATGACTTTGCATTGGCTTAATTTAAATGTCTTTGAAAAGAGATTCTAGGAAAGTAATTTTAGTCGGCTCACTCAAGAGAGTTTTTGGGCACTCATCGAATTACAGCCCTTCTTTGACGCCTAATTATTTCTTTTTGTTCGCGAACTTATAAAAAAAAATCCGAATCCAACGGTTTTCCACGCCTGAAGAAGCTGTTGAAGCCTTAAAACAGCTCGTTTTGAGGTATCTACTTCTGTGTGGCAAAAGTGCTTTGAAAATTGGTTCAAGCGAATGCAGAAGTGTATTGACTTCCAAGGAGAATAATTTTAAAAATGATAGAATCATTTTGATTATTATTTTATTATGTTTCCATTATTGGGTACAAAATATAAAAGGCAACCCTTGAAAACACTTTCCAGAACAACGAAAACTTGTTTGTACAACGCTTGCAAGTGGAAAGTAATTCTCCAAATTGTTTCGCTTTATTATGATTACAGTCGGACTATGCAAGTTTCATTTCCGAAATTAATTGCCGAAAAGTTGAAAAGCACTTCTCCAACTTTTTTGATGTTCACAGAAGAAAGTAAAATTTTTCCACAGCAAAATCATTTCACTTTCCTTGCTAAGTTTGTTTACACCTTTATTTTCAACGTCAACTAAGGTATGGTGTGAATTATTATTATACATTCAAACAAATCTTTTGAGATAACTAAACTACACCACTTTCGTAGTTTACAGTAAACTTTTTGACAAAAGAAGTAACATCGCTTTGTGTTAGCTGGTCAAAATGCATCAACTTTTTCCACCTGCAAACTGTCACGCGCATTTCTAACTAAGCACTTACAACGTACGGATCGTATAGATGAATCGGATCACTTTTTGTTAGCAAACATACAAACAATTCGTTTTACAATAATAAATTAATAATAGGCTAAAAAAAATAAATTAAGGATGTGCTTAACCTACTATTCCGTGACTTTAGTGCTTTTACAATTGTGTGTGTTGTTGCTGCCTTCGACATCAGCGCAGGCTATGCTCGAGATGCCTTTGGATTTGAATGAAGTGCCGCTTAATGTAATAGAAGTGCCACGCACCAGCTTCCTAGCACGTATACCCTTCCTCCGCAGTTTTCTACGCGCAGTACGCCCGAATACGCATGTCGGCCGCAAATCGGATTACCGCAGTGAGTTCGATGAGAATTTTATCAATTACCACAATTCTCAGCTATGGAAGGTGTTATTTAATGCAACGCGTAAGCGTGGCGGCAGCACGAAGCGCATCGAAACTATGCAGACTTTCGTGGAGAAGTTCGGTAAGTATGTGAATTGTATACATAAATTGTAATGAATGGTTGAGTTGTGTGAATCTTGGCGTACCCAGAACTATATCCATGCATAATTGAGTAGTCAAAGGTTGCGTGACAACATCAACAAAAAATTAAAGTAAGGATGACGGGCAAGGAACACCGGTGTGCGTGGTGTCAATTTTTCAAAATTCAAAGTGGCGGATCCAAGATGGTGGACGCAAAGTCAAAAAGTTGAACTAAGATCATCAAGTTGAACACTGATTTTGCCTCCACCATTTATTAAAGAAAAAAACCCTGACCTAAGAGACACTTTTGTACAGCGGAAACCAGTCTCAAATAAATAAATAAATCTATTTTGTAGACCCCTGTAATCCTCGAAGAATGCGATTTTATTTGGTATCTAAAAACGATGATAAAAGTAATCATGGGATTTTTTTCATCAACCAAGTAGCATCAAGAGAGGTGCTGACGATCGTCAAACCTTCCGCTTTTATTACTGATTAGGATTCAGGATTAGGTATTCAGCCTCAATCCAACTATCAACGCCTATTCTACACCTCTTTCCCTATTCACCTATTTTTTCCAAGCACTCAGGCAATATTGCGCATTACACTTAAGGCCAAATCCTATTTAAAACGAAAGGAACGGCAGATGAGGTGGGATTTATTACTCCTCAGAGAACTTCCTAGATTTTTTTCTGAATCTTGTCTGTCGATGGAATGAGAAAAAACCTTCGACCCAAAAATTTACCATCTAATCTGGCGAAAGCCGGGCAGCGGTAGAGGAAATGTTCTGTACCATCCCCATCTTCCAAACAAGATGTAGAGAGTGTATTGTCGAAGATGCCTATGGTGACTATATATCATCGTCACGGATTGCGCCTCGTAATTAGTCCTATAAGAGATCATTGCTCACTCCTCTTATGCCTGAAAACGAATTTTTCATGAAACACTTGGTTTTTTTACAGGTGTGTGTACTGTACTAGCGGTTCTCATGAGATTTATTACTGAGAGTCTTGGTATACCTGACTGTTCCCGCTATACTCGGTCCAATTGGGCACTTCAAGGAATTGCAGTTTGCCAATTCATCCGTCAGTTCGTTGCTTTGAACACCACAGTGGCCCCGCACCCACATAAGTTCAAGCTCATTCCGCCTTGCAACAGAGTTTAGTCTTTATTACATTTCTGAACAATTTTTGAAGGAGTACGATCGGTTTCTTAAGCCTTGGCTGTCTGCACAATTCCTTTTACACTTTAATTCCTCACCTCCTTTTGCCAATTATCCAGTCTGTCATTTGAAGTATTGCAAAAGCTAACAATTGAAAGACATTTGCCATCATATCTAAATCAGTACTTCATTTACAATATACCGCTTCAATGTGCCCCTCCTCTATTTCAACAACGCTTCGTGCGGATCTGACATTTTCCGAAACTGTGCTTCTTTTGTTTTTGTTCCAGAAGTGAGTAGCAGCCACTGAATTTTGGCGAATCCGTATTTTTTTATGGCAGCGTCAGCCTCATTATTTAAAACGATGTAAGTACAGAAAGCAGAGGTGTGGCCAACATCAGACCGTTAGCCGGCTCTCAGCGATTTTGAAGGAATCAGCTGATGGGCTGGCATAACCGTGGATATGACAGCGGTTCGTTTACAAGGTTTGTTTTGTAACTATGGTGAAAAAGAAAATTGTGAGGGGAACTTCGGCCGCTATGTCACTTGGGAGATTCGGCAGCCGATTCTGCACGACCATTTCACACATGTTCAATCAGTCGTTGTTCAGACGGCAACGAAGTGCCATTGGTTGATTTTTTCGTGTATTACCAACACAATCTCAGTTTTTTTTTATGAACTCATCCCAAACAACGTCAACCCATCCGCCGATTCTGTCAAATTTGCTCAGAGCCAAATAAGCTAATCTGCTAAATAGCTCATCTCGAAAAAAATGTTCACCATGGCCAAATCCCGGGCTTTAATAGCCCTGGTTATTTAATATTCACAACCTTTTCTTAAGATATTCTATGTATTTTTGAGGAATGTAAAGAATAAAGTATGACAGCTGGGAGGAGAAGGCCTTTCAAAAATCCAGAGAAGAATGCAAACAAATCCTTTTCGTGGCGCCCTGCTGATACGAAATGCGAGTATGGCGGTCACCGGAGCCTGTGCGGTTTTTAAGTGGCTAATTATTGATCCGAAGGTCGGGATTTCAATCATTTGAACTTTCAGTGGTGAAAAACGAAACCCACAGAACAATTTGTTTAATACCAAACCAAAGAACAAGACAGGGTGTACCTCAAATTTAAGAGGATTTAAAAATGTTTCCATTTCATAGTTTCTTTCCTTTTCTTTCTAATTTGAGAATATTAATAATTTCCCAATTCTAATTACCATTCTTTACCCAACATTTCATTCTTAAGGCTATACCAGTCAGGTTTCTAAATATTGTCAGTAACTTTGCAAATCTGTGAGCATTTTTTATATCTCTTTTACTCCCACTGACTTTCATTGTTTGTTTTTCTAAACTTCCAATCCCCGAATGCCGTTATTGGAGTCGAACTACCACACATTGCAGACGAAGAGCTTCAATTGCCTCATGAGACCGGCGCAACTTTGGCCTCATTACGATCTAGTTAAACTCCTACTTATCCAGAATTGACTCAATGAAGGAACTCCGCCCGATACTAACCACTCTTTCGCATGCCCTCCCAAACCTACTTAGCTAACATCCCTCTCCCTCTGGGCTCAACCTGTCGTAAACACATGTTTCCTGGGATTACCGTTAGGTAACGTTAGTCGGTAACGATCGATGACCATACTACACTGGCAGCGCCTTGTGAACTGCTGCAACAACAACAACAGTGTAATAGAAATTAATAGGCATAAAATGCGTTAAGTTAACTTTTTACTTTACTGCTTTTTTTATAACGTTTTTGGAATTTTGTATTTAATCCAGTTATCAGTAATTTAGTGATCAGTTGTTGTTTAAATTAAAATTTTGAAATGTCGAACCTAAAGGAGCACATTTTAGAATTGCATCGCCAAGCAGAGTGACAATGTGAAACTGTTGGGTTGGTTAATGTTTCTCGCCAAACTGTTTCCAAGAAAATTCAGTGCTTCACAGGACTTACCTATGAAGGTGATCGCACTTCACGTGCAAGAAAAGCCACTGTTAACAGACCAAGGAACAGCCAGATAATCAAACCGCGTGTCCACCGTAATTCAAGGTTTTCAATGAGAAAAATCGCCCAAGAGACAGGCATTGGTCGTGAAACTGTTCGAAGAGTTGTGAAAAAGGAGATTCACGTTAAGAAGATTCCAAGAGCGAAATTACTTAAAGATGGGAACAAAAAAAGTGCGGCTGTCTATCATTTCATTAAACGACACTAGTGTCCGATTTTTTTTTTTACTAAAAGTCACATTTATTGAAATATATTGTTAATTAAGGAAGCGCGTTTGTGAACGTCGAAGTCACCCAAAAGGCTAGCGCCAATATCCTGAGGTACATTTTGACCGACCTTCTAAAGCGAACCATTTTGAGCTGCTTTGAAATATTTTGAGTCGCAAGTGAAATATGTTAGGTGCGCAACTAAGTTCTTGCTGTTTTTTTTTATGAAAATACAACTTTATTCTGAAAAAAATTGAGAAGTGAATCATTGAAAGTATTGCCCACCGCTGGCTACTACTTTTTCCCATCTTTCTGGTAGATCTCGTATACCGTCGCGGTAAGACTGTTCATCTGTTGAGGCTATCCACGGATCAAGCCATTTTTTGATGTCCTCATATGAATGGAACTGCTGGTCAGCTAGACCAAGTGCCATCGATCGGAACAGGTGATAATCGGACGGCGCAATATCTGGAGAACATGGCGAGTGAGGTAGGATTTCCCATTTCAGTGCTTCCAGGTAGGTTTTAACGGGTTTGGCAACGTGAGGCCGAGCGTTGTCATGCTGTAGAATAACTTTTTCATGTCTCTCCGCGTATTGCGGCCGCTTCTCGCGCAGTGCTCGGCTCAATCGCATCAATTGAAGTCGATACCGATCCCATCACTGGGTTTTGCTTGGTTTTAACAGTTCATAATAAATAACACCAACTTGGTGCCACCAAATACATAGCATAACTTTCGCAGCGTGAATATTCGGCCGAGGCGACGACGTAGAAGTATGACCGGGCAGTCCCCAAGACTTTATTTTCTTTGGATTGCTGTAATGAATACATTTTTCATCACCCGTCACGATGCGATGAAGTAAACCCTTCCTTTTTTGCCGCTGGCGCAGTTGTTCACAGGCGAAAAAACGACGTTCAACATCCCTTGGTTTTAACTCATAAGGAACCCAAGTCCCCTGTTTCTGAATCATTCCCAAAGCATGCAATCGCTTGGAAATGGATTGACGAGTAACCCCTAATACTGAAGGAAACTCTTCTTGGGTTTGACACGGATCCTCATTGAGCAATGCGTCCAATTCAGCGTCTTCGAAGGTTTTTGGCCTTCCTTCACGTGGACGGTCGTCAAGATTGAAATCACCGTCTTTGAAGCGACGTAACCAATCTCGGCACGTTGTTTCACTTAAAGCAGCATCTCCATAAACTTTTTGTAGCTCTCGATGCGCTTCAACCGCCGTTTTTTTCGAATGAAAGAGGTAAATCAACACTTCCCGCAAATGACGATTATTCGGCACAAAATCAGATATTTTCACAAAACCAAAAGTATATGATACCAAATAGAAATCACTAAGGTGTCGAAGCAGTTTGTTTACCATATGTCTAAGCTTGGTGTATGACGTTTAGGTTATGTTAGAATCGACTAGAAAACACTGCTGGCGGAATCTATTGACAAACAGCGGGAACTTAGTTGCGCACCTTAATATGAAAAGCTTTTTTTCTCTACATAAAAAAAGAAGAATCATTATTTCAAAAATTCACGTTTACTTTGGAACACCCCTTGGTATTATACTATCTAATAATTAATATCGCATCAAAATTTACAATTCGCCGTCAGTGAAATTGGCGAAACGAAAAACAAAATATCGACAACACATGTAAAAACTCACTCATACCCACGCAACAAAAATTATATGAATGAACTTCATTAAGGCGAAAAAAAAGTAAATTGACCCGCTGCTGACCGCTTCTACTTTGCCACATTAGTTGCGTGATCGCATTGGAAGCATGCCAATGAAATGACACAGAAACCCGTTATTCGTTATTCTTGTATAAAATTTACATAAATTAATTTTAAAATTGTCTTAAACAAAGAACCAAAAATTTGTTGCTACCTTAATTGGCTACCTTAAACAACGTCCAACTTAAAGAGTTCAGTGTGGCTTAAAATGAATAAATTCAGTTAGTTGTCAAAAACGCCGCGTGACCGTTAGACCTGCAAACGAAATCGCCAATTGCGAAATTAGAAAACGTGTGGTTACAGATCAGCCCTGATTTCGCGTTATGCTACTCAGATACTTGCTTGTGATTTCGTTGATTTTGCTGCTAAATCTACCTGCACATCCTTGCCAACAGAAAAATCCAAAATTTCATCTGTTGCGCAGCATACCCGGTTTTCCGACAGTTTTCATATCGAGTGATGAATTATATGACAATACATTGGAGAGTTTGCAGTGGCTGATGCCGGTGGACATACGACAATTTAATATTTTTTCACCCCAATCGTCGTATCAGATTAATTTGCGCTATCGCAACAGCAGCTCAGTGAAACGATACTACGGCCATCAAATGTGGAAAATTCATGAGAGCGATGTAGAAAATAAATTGCTAAGAGCGTTTTGGCAACGTTTTGGTTAGTAGGAGTGAAATTAATGTGAAATTTATTACAAAAGTGATTCGAGTGAAAATTTGCGGAATACTGTTAAAATGGGTACAGTCAGAAATTTTGGTGTAAACGATTGAAAAAAGAAGTTGTGATAATCAAAGAGGCCTGTTCTGTTATTTCGACTCAGAACAATGTTTTAGAACTCGAAGTGAGTAATACTCAAGGTGCATTCATTAAAGACAGTGGCACTAGACCAACAACAATGTTTTGTACGTTTGATTGTCACGGCAAAATATTGTCAAAGTAGAAACCAAAGAATAAGTTCACCTTGTTTCATTCTATGATGACAGCCAAATGGACACGGCGAAAGAAAAAAAAAGTTATTTTCAAAAATCTTGTCCCAAAGTCGTTGAAATGGAAATAAAAGATTATCAAAATATTCAAAATACATTTACGAGTATATGTAGTTTCAACTGCAAATTGTGGTATGATAAAAACTAGCGGGAATGTTTAGCTTAAACGAACCGCGCAAGTGGGAACCAGTCCATATTTTTTTTTTATGTTGGTAGGACTGTAAGACACACATCTGCCACTATTTATACGTTTTGAAGCGTTTGAGAGATGCTGTAAGGCGCAAACGGCCGGAAATGTGGGCAAACAATTCTTGGATTTTGCATGATGATAACGCGCCGTCGCACCGAGCCCAAATTGTGCTGGATTATTTGACCAAACACTAAGTAAATACCATCGTGCAAGCATCGTATTCACCTGATATGGCCCCGTGCGACTTCGATTTGTTTCCCAAGCTGAAGATAGCACTTCGTGAAAGGAGGGCATCAAAGTCGATAGAGGAGATCAAAGAAAATGCGACGAAGGTCTACCAGGGGTTAAACGTTGGCACATGTGTGTTGCTTCAGGCGGGTCATATTTTGAAGGAGATAAAATAAATTTGCCTGAAACTTAACTGTGTTTTATTTTATTTAAACATTCCCGGTACTTTCTGATCATGGATATTTAGTTTGTTTTTGATAGATACAAGGTTAAATGTGTTTTGGTGTGCTCTGTGATTTTCTGCTAACGAAAAATATGGATCGAAAAATTGTATTTATTGCCGAAAATAACAGCGCATTTTTGCCTCAACCGTCGTACGCACCTATTTTGGCAAAAATACCTATGAAAAGACGAAGATTTGCCACAAATGTGGAGATAAAGTCAACATCGATCACATGGCTTTTTGGTCAGCGGTGATTCTAGGATGGGAAAAACGTTGGCACAGGTGCATTATATCTGAAAGGGATTACTTTGAAGGCGACAAACAAGATATTGATCAGTAAAAAAATATGTAATTTTCTAAAAAATAACCCTTTCTGAACACTCTCTTCTTAAAAATGTTCCAAAAAAAATTGTATTTTTGCATTGAAAGGCTGTTTTTTTTAGATTTTTAGTTTGTTAGTAAAATATAATAAGATAAACAAAATGATGTTAACTATCATGTCCGACCGGTAACACCGCTGTTCTACCTGTCACTAAGCAGAGGCGACTGTAGGAGGCTGGTTGGACTGATACGGGCCACTTTCTTTGGGCGAAACACATGGAAAAGAACAGTGCACTCTGCCCAGCATGTGGAAACGGCGGACCACTTTCTGTGCGTCTGTCAGGCCTTCGCTTGAATGAGGCTTGAGGTCTTTGGCACTGATGTGTTAAGAAGCGACCACCTGGGCTCCTTGGCACCACAACATCTACTCAGATTTCTTCGGAGGTCGAGCAGATTTAAAGAAAATTAAAAAGGGAATTCGAGTGCAATACAATGGACTTAATTATGGCTGAGTGCTGTACCTGCTAGTCAGTCCCGACAAAAGAAAATCGATCTGCGTACTTATTTTTAAAAATATGTTTCTCGTTCATTATTTTTTCCATGTTTTTATATAGTGTGGGTGGAAACTAAATTTGACCGATTATTCGTTGGAGTCATTGTATGTATGTACGCTAATAATTATGCACAGAGTGTTCCGATTTGCATGGATTTATTTGTATTTTAAAGCTGTTCTCCCTTCTAACCACGTAAATTGTATAATCTTACAAGACTGACGTGTTCATAGGTCAAAAAGAGTTAAAAAATCGTTAAATTAGTTTTCGAATTGCAACAAATCAAAAATGACTAAGCCGATAGGAGTACTGTTCTTTAGCAATAAAACTTTGAAATGTTTACTATCGCTCTGCATTAACCCTGGGCGCGCAGCTCTTTGACCCCGTCTGCGGGTTGTTTAGCAGAAACGACCACCACTAACTTTGAATTTAAATAAGAAGCAAACAACAGTTAAAATAGAAAATATGTTTAATGATTTTTGAGATTTATCTTTTCAAAAATACATCATCAAAATATTAAATACCGATTTTTTTCAGTATTACGTATAATAAACGAAAGGTTAATGACTTCAAAAGAGATACGAAGTGAAAGGCGAATGTTCAGGGTTAATCAAATTTATCAAATGCTTTCTATTACTAAAATTTTGAAAATAAAGGAAACGTTTTTTTAAAAACTTGTCGAACATTTGTTATGTGGAAAAAATGCAGAAGACCATCATAAAACAACAATTTTTTTTTAAAGCAACGGATTTTTTAGCAACTTCGAACTTACATTTTATTATAGCGGAATTCAGTGGGGTATGAAATGCATACTTAAAATTTTCTTAGATATGCAATTAGCGGATGATGTTTATGAAGAGCTACATAAATGCAGAAATTTATCTAAAGAATCTCTCAGAAGAGATGCCTAGGTGTAAGTAGTGAATAATTCCTAGACGGTACCTGTTTTTATGTTATCTTTGACATTATCGTGTACAATTTTACACGATAGAACAACGCAATAAAATTATATACAGTCTGTGTCAGAAGAAAAGAATCGGTTTTATTCTTGTACCTTCATGATATATTTCGTTCTGCTTTTTGCTGCATAATAGTCCTACTCAAGGGCTACAACAGCAGTGCTAACTCAGGTTAGTGTCGTTCGAAACTTTCCCGTAAACGCAACCAAACAAAATAGAGTGAAAAGTACGCGAAGCGTTTTGAGGCGGTATTTTTATGCACGCATTCGAAAGGGCCGAAATTATCTTACGCCGCGGCTGCAAAAGTGATTAAAAAATCAAAAAAGTTTGTTGTGATGTGGAATCAGCGATATAAGGTGTACAAAAATGTTGATGACTTTTCCGAGCGCGGCTTGAAACGAGTGACGACAAAAAAGCAGGACAAAGTGATTGTCCATTTTGACTACGCCAAGCACACACAATTCTTACTAAATAAAATGGGAACAGATGTGAGTATCAACACCATGGAACGCCGACTGAAGGAGGCGAACATATCCTACCGTCCCACATCATCAAAATCAGTGCACTCAGAAAAACACATTGAGAAACAACAAAACAAGAAAATGGCGCCACAATATTGGCCTGGCCTTCCCTGCCCCAGACGCTAACCCCATTGAAAATTTGTAGGGAACTATGAAAACGCATCTTGCCGGAAGGTCAGTCCGTGATTTAAAGCAACTCGTGCGTCAAGTTCGCAAAAGCTAGTCCTAGCTAGCTTGTCGAAGAGCTACCCAGAAAAGCTGATTCAAAGCATGAAGAAGATGACAAGCTATACTCGACAACAATGAAGACTACACGGCTTATTGAGTAATTGCGACTCGTAGTTTTGTACATACTTTCATGTAAACAAATTTTAAATATACGTATATCTTTCATATTTCATGAATAATCGCGGTTCCTTTTTTCTGAGACAGACTATATGTATATATAATTGACGCTTACACCCTTTTTGGATGTTTGGCCGAGTTAATTCTTCTATTTGGGGCGTGCGTCTTGATGTTCCATAAATGGAGGAACCTATAGTTTTCAGCCGACTCCGAACGGCAGATGGCTTTTATGAGGAGTTTTTTCATGGCAGAAACACACTTGCAAGTTTGAAAATTTGCCGGTGAATATTCTAGGTTTGTCCTTAAAAAAAAATTAGTCTTTAAATTTTTGAATAGTTTTGGGATGATTTCACCTCTTAAGGGGGGGGCTGGAAATTTGTGTACTTGCCGGGATGTATTACCGTCGATTAGAACTAAAATAAAAAAATGCTAAACCGAATTACATAAATTTTTTTATTTTTAAAGTTCGATCAATAATTGCCTTCTCTAGAATTTATGAACAAAATTTGTGGAAAAATCCCCATTGTGCACCGCTTGAAGACGTCTGTGTGCTGCCTAAATTAAATGCTCGCAAAGTTAAGGCAGGATAGCGAATTGAAAGTCCTTTTATATAGCCTTCTAGCTATTTTTCCCTCAAATAACTTCAATCACATTTGTATCTGCGGTGTCTGTAAAAGTTTAAAAAAGTTTTCAACTAAAGCCTTTCTACATTATTTCCGACGCATTGCTTGTGGTTGTTGTCCTGGTAGAATACAAAATTATTTAAAATCTCCAACTTCTCCGCACATTGAATTTTCTTTTCGAATATTGAGATAGGCAAGACTGTCCATTGTTCTTTCAATAAAATGTCAGTCTCTGACTCCCGCACTACACATGCAGCCCGACACCATTACAGAGCTATTTTCATGCTTATGTAACTTTCGTTCGCGTTTTTTGTGCTCAAACTTAGTGTTTGCTTTACGCCCGTCAATCTAACCCATGGATATCGAATTTGCTTTCACTGTACTTCGCAAAGGAAGCTATTGGGTATGGGAATAAGTTTCCGCCCTCGTGAAAGAAGCGCCGCTGCTGATAGTATTTTTGTGTTCCCTCTGGAGAGCGGTTCACTTCTTAAGAGAGCATCGCAAACTGGCTCAATCAAAAGAACTCGAATTATTCGTCAGAGAAATCCGTTTTGCTGCCTGAAAAATGAAGTAAAGTTGTATCTTCCGATGGCACAAACTTCACATAAAATCATAAAAAATTAATTGAATTATTGAAATAATTCGTAACTGTGGCTAAGAAGGGACGGAAACTTATTCCTATACCCAAAAATTAATTTTTCAAATTTTTTCAGTGACGGAATCAATAATTCTATCGATTTTTGCAACGTTTGAAATCAATCTATAAGAAGAAATAGTTTCATGCCGCCTCTGGGTTAGGTTAGGTTAGGTAGTGATGGTTGCCCAGAGAGTGGGCCCACTTGGACGAGAGAAGTTCGGTTCATCCATTGTGAGAGGGGAAAAAGAGGTGAAGGAAAAAAGGACGAAAGGGAAGGCTGAGTGTTTGTGGACTACGAACGGTGACTAGTCTGCGGTTGTGTTAACCTCTTTATGCTGCTGATGAAGTTCATCAGATTTTTGTTTTCAAGACCTGCTATATCAGTAGGCGCAGAAAAAAGTGAGAACCAAGATGCTTGAATCTTAGTCCCGCGAGAGCTGGGCAGCTGAGGAGCAGGTGCTGAGATGATTTCACCTCATCCTCCATACAGCTGACGCAAAAAGGACTCGAAGTAATTCCGAGTCTGACGGCTTGTATACCCGGACAGTGCCCCGTGAGGATGTCCACGAAATTTGAGAGATGAGATTTCGCCATCCTCAAAATATCCCTCGAACGCCATCTATCCAAACGTGGCCAGAAGAACTTCGCGACCTTACACGTTCGTGTACTGGCCCAGCGCTCGCTGAGTTAGTGCAAAGTCCATCCTCCCAGAAGTAGAGCGCAGGTTGTCAAAGGGATCCCGATTCTCTCCTTCCGCAGGTCCCTTGTCGGGCCAGCTCGTCGGCTTCGCAATCGAGAGAGAGATCAGGCATTTCCTGAACAGTTTCCTGCCGCCTCTAAATAGCAGATGGTTTTTATGAAAAGCTACAGAAATGCAGAAGTGTATCAACTATTTCATGTTCCATATCAACCTATGCAGTTACAGCCACCTCTTAAATGATAATATCTAACTTTCAGTTGACTTAGGCTTGACCTAATGGATATATTCGGTTTACTGAAGCTGCTTTGCCGGTAGAGCTTCTGAAATTTTGATTTGAACATGAACCCTTTTTTATTGTATGGCTCCATAAAATTATAACTCTAAGTTATGTGCTAACCTCAGTTTTATAAGGATCTTATCGATGTGTTAACGTAACGCAACTCTTGAGAAACCGCTACTCTGACGTCAATTGAAATTTCCACCATACATAATATTTACTAAGTATAAAAGAAAGTTTATTCCATTATATTTACCGAAAAAACAAAATTGAGTGATCTCATAGAATTTGCGCATATTTAGATCATTTTCACCTCCTTTTACAGGAACTGAGGTGTGGAACATCAATCAAGACGGAGTTGACATCTTAATTGACTACAGAAATACAGCAAAAGCCAAAGAGTTCATAGCGAAAACTGATTTCACCTACAATATTATGATCGACGATATCGAGACTGCGATCGACGAGACTTATACGGAAGTGAACAACAGCAATGCAAATATGCCGTGGTTGGATAGAGACAGTACGTGAAATGTGGGCCAAGCCTATTAGCTATGCCATTTATGGGAATTTGTGAATAAATATTTAAACGAAAACTTTTTAGGTACGATACTGAATTGGAATCGCTATCATGATGTTGGCGCTATACAACAATTCCTGCAGCACATTTTGGAAACCTACCCTGATATGGCGGAAATTGTGCAAATCGGTGTGACGCATCATAAGCGGCCACTGGAGGTGTTGCGGTGAGTTAATTAAACAAAAAAAAAACAAAAAAAGTGTATGAATTAAAATTAAAGAGCAGGCGTAAAAAACACAAGCTTTGTATAATTAAATTATTAGTACTTAGTGATAAAGTCGAATCACCGTTTCTGTCTTTCCAGCATCTCCAATGGCAACCCCAAGAATTGGGCAATTTTTATCGATGCCGGCATGCAGGCACGCGATTGGCTCAGTCCTGCCGCGCTCACCTGCGCCATTTCGAAATTAACCTGGTTGTGGGACCAAGAGCCGACTTACATGCGCAACATTGATTGGTACTTCTTGCCTTTGGCAAATCCCGATGGTTATCAATATTCGCGCATCACCGATCGTCTCTGGTCGAAGAATCGACATTTTGATGGTAAAACTGGCTGTTATGGCGTAAATTTGAATCGCAACTTTGATTATCAGTGGGGTGGTGCGGGCTCATCGGATAACCCGTGCAAGAATTTATATCGAGGGCCAAAGCAATTCTCCGAGCCAGAAACGAAAGCCATACGAACCTTCGTGCACAACATACACGAATTTTTGGGTGCATACGTCTCCTTCAACGCTTACGGGCAGGCAATCACCTATCCATGGGGTGACGCAGACTTTGTGACGGACAATCAACGGGAACTGCACAACGTGGCGCGACGTGCAATGTTGGTGAGTTGCATGCGGCAATATTAGACACAATAACAACAAAAACAAAATAAAAATCAATTTACTAGCCACTAAAACGCTTTTCCATTGTTTGCACGCTTTCCTTTGTATGTGTTTCTTTGTGGCCTCGTTTAAAAGTTGTTCCTTTTTTTTTTTGTGTTTCTGTTTTGTTTACTTTGTAGAATTTCCGCAAATTGAATGAAGCCGAGTACCGTGTGGGTACCAGCTATCGACTGAAATTGGCACGCGCTGGCAACTCGGCCGATTGGGTGCAGCAGCGCATCAATCCACAATACGTTTACGATGTATTTCTGAAGGACCAAGGGCGCTATGGGTACTTGATGCCACCGCATTACATTGTGGAATCGGGTGAGGAGGCATACGAATTTATGAAGACAATAGCGGCGGCACTAAATTGAAGCCAAGCCAAAAAGTGTATGCCACGAAAATCTCATAAAAGGAAGGGAATAGACAAAAAGGATAATTGAATTATTAAAAGGATTGGAGTCATTTTAAAAATTCAAAGATACAAGACTCAAGTATTTCGGCATTATATTTTAAACGCTTGTACTATTATTAGTTTTCGAGCAGAATTAGGTTAAAAAAACGTATTTTTAGTTATTTAGTACTTAAGTTTATTGTACACTTGAATACAAATTTCAAGTCACAGTTTTCAATTGCCTAAATAAAAAAATGCAGATGAGGCAATTTAGCAATAACGGTTACTTAATCTTTATTTCACTAAGCTTCAAGTGAGTATGTATGTACTTATGTACTTTTTGTAGTGGTGCTCACAATAACAGCACAGCTACATTTTGCTAAGTTTTGATTATTATTTTTAATTTTTTATTATTTAAATTTTTTTTATCTATTAATTTTTCTTATCTTATTTTTTGAATATCTTTTATTTTTATTGATTATTTGTTTATTTTGTATTATTTATTATTTTATTTTTTATTTATTTCTTTTTATTAATTATTTTTTTTTGTATTATGTATTTATTTTTATCATTTATTTACCTTTATTCTTTATTTATTGTTTTATAATATATTTATTTTTATGATTTATTAATCTTTTTTTAATATTTTTTTATTATTATTATTTATTTATTTTTCTAATATTTTTATTTTTTTTTTATTACTTATTTGTTTATTTTTTATTATTTTACTTGTTATTTATATCTTCTTTTATTATTATTTTTTTAATTATTTATTTATTTTTATTTTTTATTTATTGTTTTATTATGTATTTATTTATCTTTTTTATTGTTTTTTCGTTGGTTTTTTTATTGTTTATTTATTTTTATTTTTATTATTATTTTGTTATTACTTATTTGTCTTTTTTATTATTTATTTATTATTTTAGTTTTTATTTATTTCCTTTTATTATTTTTTTTTATTATTACATTCTTTTATTATTATTATTATATTTTATTATTTCTTTTCTTATTTATTTATTTTTTTTTTATAATTTTTATATAATGTATTTAGTAGCTCCAAATACGTTGCTTCTCTTGTTCCCTATCGATCTGGCAGGCAAAGCGATTGCAGCGAAAGCAGCGACACGCATGATGGCATTCATCGAAATGGAAAAAGTATCTTGGCCATTCGGCCATACTGAACAGGAACACTGTTATCTCTTCCGACATAGACTATCATGTAAGTCTTCCATCACCACCCTTGCTATTCTCCTGTTCACTCACAACCAGGGAAGAATGGAAGACAAATCTTATCGAAATCGATGGCCCTCTGATTATATATACAGATGGTTCAAAACAAGACGGTAAAGTGAGATTAGGAATATTTTCCAATTCCCCTCACATCAATCTATCATTTAGATTACCCGACAACTGTAGTGTATTCCAAGCGGAAGTATGCGCTATCTGGTATGCTGCGAAAACTCTCTTAGAAAATAGAATATCATTAGAGGATATCCGGTTTTTCACTGACAGTCAAGCGGCTGTTCGAGCACTCAGCTCTTCTTATACCCACTCAGATGTGCTTCGATTTTGTCTCTCATCTCTTAACGAGATAAGTGTTCAGAATTCTGTCCAAGTTAGCTGGATACCGGGTCACAGTGGATTCCAAGGTAACTGCAAAGCTGATGAGTTCGCGAGAGCTGGAGCTGCGCAATCAAATGTTAGTAACTTACCCTCAATCCACATTCCACTCTCAACATGTAAAATGCTCATCGATCGAGAATTTCACAGCATTGCTGATCGGAGGTGGCGAGTGGAAACTACTTGCGTTACGACCAGACAAATCTGGCCAGCCTACAATCTGAAACATACAAAAACCCTTATAAGTCTTTCGAAACACGAACTAAGGCATATAATATCTCTTATCACCGGCCACTGCTGTTTGTCCTCTCACGCACATCGGCTCGGGGTTCCTCTCCAACAATTGACAATCTTTCAGTACTCTCGGACCTGAAAATCGAATCTCTCATAAAATTCTCGAAACGAATTAATATCTTGGACCAAAGTCTATAGTAAAAATCTCGGTTAGGTGGGGAAATCATATAACATAATGAGCTCTAGGGCAACACAACGGACCCAACTAGTCTATGTGGCACTCCGATTCGGGGCACCCTTAAACCAACCAACCAACCATGTATTTAGTTTTCATTTATTTATTTATTTCTTTTTATTAATTAATTATTATTTTTTTATTATTTATTTATTTTAATTTATTTACGTTTTTTATTATTTTTTATATATATTATATTTTCTATAAAATTATACCCCATATAATTCAAATTTTGTATAAAATTTTCTGAAAAATCTGTGTATGCAGTTTTATAGCCCATTAAATTGTAGTCAGTGATATTGTAAAGATTAAGTGGCTTAAAAGTCGCATCGATTTTTGATTTGTTTTTTTTTTTTTAACGGTGCTATACATTTTTTTCATAAAACGAATGCTCGATTTGTTTTTTTTATGGAGAAGATACAAAAAAAAAATGAAAAAATCACCCCGATTTCTGAGCCACTTCAGGTGTGCAAATTATTATAACAAAACTCAAAGGGTTATAAACTGCGTACACAGAATTTTTCGAAAAGCTCGAATGAAAAAAATTTTCAAAAATCATTGGGAATTTGGAGCCACTTCAAACCATGTTAGCTCTTTATTGCACTATTTTAAATTCTACTATATTGAATTTAATTTTTTTCTTTAAGTTTTTTTCTTTAGTTTTGATTAACAATTTGGATATTTTGATGAATATTTGAAGAATGTTTGTGGCTTGTACACTGTTTGAAACTTTGATTAATATGACATTTGAATTTTAATATCAGCGCTGCCAACACCGATACAAATGATTCGGATCGATCCTATGGGAATTGAACGTGATCTGTGCTGGATAACCAAATGTTAAGGAATGTAAACTTGATGTTTAGTTAACATTCTCTGTTAGCGATTTTAATTTAACAGAAGCAATCATGCCAATTTAACATCTGGACTACTTGTGCTTGCATACTTTCAGGCAGCTATACTAAATCAGTGTAATTATTACATAGCTTTATACTCTAAGCTGAGCTTAAACATTTTACTTGCCAGCTCAACTTTATATGCTCTTTAAAACTGAGTTTATATTCGGAATCAAGATTCAACTACCGATTAGTTTTTCACTCAACGTTTAAGATCGAGTCAAACTTTGTACTTTGTAGGGTAGCACTGTTAATTTTTTTCGTCTATATATAAAAGTTAATTTATTTATTAGTTCAATTTATTCACACAATTCAGTTTATTTACACATTAGCACACACATGTTTTTAATAAATTTAAGAAAAATAAGTGTAAATATCAGTAAGCTGATTATTTTGAATTCACTAAAGTGGTCGAAAGAATACTTGATTTCAAAATATTTCTTGAATTCCCTTAAAAGTATGAAGCATTCCTGAGATTTTTGTTAATTTTTTATTCGTGGAGTAAGGTTTTGCAAAGTTTATGCTAGTTTTAAGTACACAATAAATATGTGAATATTTCTTAGTATGACATTTTTAATTATATCAATTTCTTCACAGTTTAATAAATCAAAAATTAGGCGTTGTGTGAATAATTATGTCCGTGATTGTACGTGATTACTCGCTACCAGAAGTGGGCAGCTTAATTGACGCCGAAAACGAATCATCCGTCAGCAAGGCAATGCGAGCTCTCACGTATCGGCTCACACCAGAGAGTTTTTGAGCACTCAAAAGATCGAATTAATGCCGGCTTACAGACCTGATTTGGCACCTAAGGATTACTTTTTGTTCCTGAGCTATTGATAGCTATTAACTTATAGTATTTCATAATTAACAGTAAATACAAATGTCAATAAAAAAGTAAAAAAAAAATGCGAGTTACACGTTTCTCAATGCCAGAAGAGCTGTTAAAGTCTTTGAATAGCTCATTTCGGAGGTGTCCACTTCAGAGTGGGAAAAGTGTTTAGAAAATTGGCTCCAGAGTATTGATTTCTAAGTAGAATTTTTTGAGAAATAATAATGCCATTTTCTTTATTATTCTACTGTGTTTTCATTATTGGGCGCAAAATATGAAAGCCAACCCTCGTACCAAGGAGAATTCGGAGACACTTTCACTTTTATTGCACTAAAATGTAAGGGGTTTTAAAACTGTTTACCCGATTTTTTTTAATTATGATTAAATAATTTGAACTTTTCAAGAAAATTTGTTGGAGTTTTATAAATCTTGTAGAAAGTTTGAAATTTTGATTGATATGAGTGCTATAGAGTGACTTAAATTTGTATAAAAAATTTATGAAAATTAAAAAATTATCAAAATATTGCAATGCCAATTAAATGCACGTCACTGTATATCGAAAAAGGCAAACGCATGGAATAAATCGAAAAGTAGCATGAAATTTTAAATAAAAAATACTCGGCGTCATAAAATCGGGCCATGATTTTCTAATGTTGGCAATACTGTAATTGGCATCTGTGTCAAATTCTTCACATAAGGTGGCGCAAAATTAATCATCCAGTTTTGTTTTTTATTAAATAAAGAAAAATGATATTGATTGATGGAAATCTTCTTGTTGACTTTTACGGCGTCCATTGCTTGTCTGTTTGTATACTGCAGCTGTCAAGTTCACAAAATCCTTCCGATAGGATGGTTAATTTTGCACCACCCTGTATGCGTGAATGGAATCCGTTCAAAGTAAATTTTACGGTTTTCGTAATTACCGAATTCGTTGCGTAAAGAAGATGCATTCCATTTGGTTCCAATAAAGAGATTGCCGCTGTAGAAATATTGTAAGATGGCTTGCGGGGACCACGTTAAGCCACAAAAGAGTGTTTACAAGTAACAGAGGTAATTCAAAGAAAGCATTGATTGCGTTCAAGAGGCCACTCACAATGGGCGATCATCAACATATCAGGAAAATCAAAGATTTTGTGCTTATTTGAAAATTAGAGACCTCGCTGATACTGTTAACACTTCAAAGCATTTTATTTGACTTGTGCCAAACTGGTTTCAACGATATTTTGCACCTGAAAAAAGTAAAATCTCACTTGGCGTCAAAATCAATAAATTTTTGTAAATTCGCAAATTCGCGCTGCACTGATTTGCCGAGAGCATTACGTTAAACAAACAGAGAATTTGACAGAAGGAGCTGACATATCAGGGGATGTGGTTAGAAAAAAACTGAGATGGTGTTAGTGATATACAAAATAAATCAACACAACGTAACTTCGTAGCCGTCTGAACAACGACTGATTGGACGAGTGTGCGAATACATGTGAAATGGTCGTGCAGAATCGGCTGCCGAATCCCCTGTAACGTGGCAGCCGAAGTTCCCCTCACAATTTTGTTTTTCACCATAGCTGATGGCCAAACCATGTAAATCTATTATAATCCGTGGTTTGAAATGAGTGACCAAAATTCTGCTGCCGTGCACCCGGTGATGTGGCAGCCGAAGTTATTCGCTCAATTTTTTTTTTCACTATAGCTGAAGATTGATTTGACTGATTTGGTTGCTGCCGAGTGCCTTGTGAAATTTATAGAACAGTTGTTATTAGGCAGTTTTGTAATTTCGACGTTGGGCCTCTCGACGATACGCAGATCCGTCAGGAGGAGTACCCCTCAGGGCGGTGTTCTTTCTCCTCTGCTGTGGATACTGGCAATAAATCGATTGTTAAAGAATCTAGAGAAAAGGAGGATACACGTAGTGGCCTACGCAGATGATGTTGAAATATTAATAAGAGGAAAATTCCCAGATACCCTCTGCAATATAAAATATAATGCAAAATGCTTTGTACGATGTAAATCGGTGGGCTGTATCGAGTGGTCTTGGTGTAAATCCCAACAAAACAGAACTAATCAAACTAATCATATTCACCAGAAAACACAGTATACCTGTTCTAAACCCCCCTACCCTTGAGGGAATCACACTGTCAATTGGGCTAGAGGCAAGCTACCTAGGACTAGTATTAGATAGGAAGTTTTCGTGGAAACAAGCGATTAATGATAGAGTAAAAAACGCAGCCACAGCAGTCTATACATGCAAATGAATTGTGGGAGCAAAATGGGGCCTAACCCCTGGCCTATATTCAGCCAGTGGTAAGGCCTATCATGACATACGGTGTCTTAATTTGGTGGCCAACACTTGAGAAAAGAACAACAGTAAAACGCTTAGAAAGTATTCAAAGGGGTGCTAGTCTCTGCGTAAGCGGGGCACTAAAGAGTACGCCCACGACAGCAATGAATGTCATGTTGCACTTATTAGCTGGCGGCGAAATCGGCACTTAGGTTAAGAGAATCTTCTAACTTAGCTACTAACAGAAGGGGTCATGCAAGAGTACTAGACGAATACCCCTTCTTACATCAAACGACAGACTTTTGTAACTCAGTAGAGCTGCATGCAAACACAGCCTTTACCACAACTTTCCCCAACGAGAGATTGGGACAATGGGGTAATGAACAATAGAAGCGGAATTAGTATCTATACTAATGGTTCGAAGCTAAATGAACAAGTAGGCGGAGGCCTTCACTCTGAGGAAATGAGTGCCAACATTTCGTTCCGGCTACCGGATCACTGTAGTGTATTTAAAACTGAAATTCTGGCTATCAGGGAAGGCCTGCTAGCCCTAAATAAAAGTGTCCTCACCACAAGAGATATAAACATATATTAAGATAGCCAATCGGCCCTGAAAGCTTTACAATCACCTAATATTAACACGAAGACAGTGAAAGAATGTATTGAGGTTTTGACAAAACTATCTACTTTACAATAAACCAGTTCTGGGTGCCGGGTCACAACGACATAGCAGGCAACTGCAAAACAGATGAACTAGCGAGACTTAGTACCATATTACCGCTCCAATAAGACAAAGGGAACATATCTATCTATACCTTTAGCAACTTGTAAGATGCTTATAGACAAACACACTATCAGAGCTGCCAACGGGCTATGGTCTCAGTCCCTGACCTGTGCAACAAGTAGAATGACGTGACCATAATGGAACATGGGCCGCACAAACCGACTGTTGGAACTGAACAGGAAGGACATGAGAAATCTTCTAGCAGGGCACTGCCAGATTGGCAGGCATGCCAGTAGTTTGGAAGCACCCTATAAGGACTATTGCTGTACTAAACGATGAAACGACATTGAAGAAGAAGAGACTATAGAACACTTTCTATGCGGGTGCATGGCTCTGGATAGAAGAAGGTTCATTATTTTAGGAAAAAGTTCCCGGAATAACTTGGCAGAAGTAGCCAATATAAAAATAACAAGCCTTGTTAGATATATTAAAACCTTAGATTGGTCCAATGAGGACAATGTAGAGTGAGGAGAGGGGACAGCCCTGGTGGTATCACAATGGGCCTACAGCAGACCTAGGTGTGTCAACAGGCAACCACTATACCTACCTACCTACCATAGCTGAAGTAGGCCTTCATCTATGATACCTGGTAATGTATCCATCTGACTTAACACCGTGTGACATCTGGCTATTCTTTAATTCTCCAACTCCAGGAGGCCACTATAGAGACTGAGGAGATCGGCACGTTTGAAGAGATAAAAACTCAATCGCTGAACGCACAAATCTATTTCATAAAAGCGTAAGAGTATGTCGAAGCTGATGAAATAGATTCGGAGGAATAAATCAAGATTACCATAGTCAATTTCAACTTCCACTTTTTTTTATCGAGGTAGGTAAGTAGGTGAAATGGTTGAAGTACCACTTGGGCACTCTCCAAGTAGCACTAAAGCGCATTATGAGACCTCGGACAGATAACTACAGCCAGCCAGAGCTTTTAATGTTATGGAGAAGGTAGAAAGGATTTAAGTTGTCAAGGTAGTAGTAAGTCGCTAACAATCTTATGGCACCACACCTGGTACGCATATCAAGCAGCTGTATGAGGAATGCTACTTGCCACGTTTTTTAAGAGATGAGATTGCATTTCTTCGTAAATATATTACAAAACTTGTATCGCTGCCTACTGTCGTATGAGGAGATATTATTGGATTTACCCGATACTAAACAAAAGCTGTACGTGTACAGGGCAGCAAATGAAATCCATATAAAAAATTTATTAGCTGCGCAAGTATGACGACAAAGTCCACAAAAATGCATCTTTACGTTTGACTAATAACATTAATTTTGTTTTGTATTAACAAATTACTGACTCATTAATCGACACTTGTAGAGGAACAAATCGCAAGCAAACACCCCGAATGTGGGCTTTTACAGAAATGCAACTGATGACTCTCATCACGTTTCGGCAGAAAAAAATCCGAAAAAACATTTATTATTTAATGATGTCTATGCAGTAAAATAAAGTGGCTAAATTTGTTTCTAATTATAATTCACACACTGACTAGCGCTTTTTTTTTTTTGTTTTTTGTTGGTTTTTGCAGTAAAATAGGCAGAATGCGGATTGATTTTGAAGACATCACATTTAACTGACGCACGTGTTGAGTTACACAAACTTAAAAAGTTATTAAATTAAAATGCATTTTTTTCAATTTTTATTTTTTACTTTTATCTTTAACTATAAAAACTAAATAGAAATGCAAAACAGTTTTACGTAACCCCAAAATATTGCGTCTTCGACGGGAGAAATGTTTTTCGAAACAGAAGCAGTCGATCGAAAGAAAATATTATGCAATCACGAAAAAAACTCAATAATTGTGAAAATAATTAACATACCAAATTTACAAACTTCGAAGAGGCAAATAAATAAACAAAAATGGCCAAAAGCGCTAATACGAAATTAGAATATTGACAAAACAGCAAAAAAAAAGGAAATCAAAATCAAATTTAAGGTGTAGTTGTTGTAGCAAATATCTTTAAAGGGGCTTTTAAGCAGCAGCGTATGGTTGAATTGAGAAACGCACAAAAACTCAACACTTTCACCTTCGATGAGTAGAGAGATTTCGAGGAGATGATTTTGTTATATTCAACTATTGCGCAAACACACAAACACACCTTTGTGTATGCATGGAAGTCGTGATTGAATTAAGTCTGCAGTTGAAGTGATCATCAATGCTTCGTTAAGTAATAAAAAAATGGAAATTTTCTATATGTAAAACCGAAAGAAAAAATCAATACATCAAATTGTGCATTTCATTAAAATTTTGTAGATGATGGCAGTGATTCGTTGGAAATGCATAGGCAACACAAAGCCAAGGAAATGTTGCTGACACAAAAGGGGCGAAATAATTAAATAAAATTGGTATCAAATGAAATGAGAAAGTACCAATGGACGCCATCAGTGGCAAAGATACAAAAGCTATTGAAAAAAAAAATACAAAAAAAATTTAATAAAAGAAAAAAAATCAATAAAAGAAAAAAAAGATAGATACATAATAAAATTAAAAATAAATAAATACTGAAAATCACTCTACGAGTTTATAAAAAAGAAGCCCAATCTGACACTGACAGTGACAATGTAAAATAATGAATTAAACACGCTTTATTGGTCATAAAGGAGGTAAAGCAAAGAAGTGGAAGAAAAACGAAATACCTACGTATATTTGTATAGCGCACACAAGAAGAAATAAAATTGTAAAAACTAATGAAAATCGTGCCATAAAATAATATGAAATTGAGTGGTCGCAAGCAATAACCGCCCAAATCGACTTACGTAAGAATTAAGTTAACACATCGAATTATACTAACAAAACTAGATAGCTTAGGAAGATGGGAGAAACTGATAGGGAGGAGTGCGTGAGGCGTATTTATTTGTTTTAATTTTATAGCTCATCAACAGGTCTGTAGTGCACACCAATGTGATAATAACCTTTCCTCTAATTTTGTTAATCATACGGCTTGGGGAACGCTCCAAAATTTTGATCGTATGGGAAGAACGAGCTATAAAAACAGTTATATATATATATATATAATTGGCGCGTACACCCTTTTTGGCCGAGCTCCTCCTCCCATTTGTGGTGTGCGTCTTAATGTTGTTCCACAAATGGAAGGACCTACAGTTTTAAGCCGACTCCGAATGGCAGATATTTTTATGAGGAGCTTTTCCATGGCAGAAATACTTTCGGAGGTTTGCCATTGTCTGCCGAAGGGCGACCGCTATTAGAAAAATGTTTTTCTTAATTTTGGTGTTTCACCGAGATTCGAACCGACGTTGCGAATGGTAGTCACGCACCAACCCATTCGGCTACGGCGGCAAAGTTGTATAGTATGCAAACATTGTAAACTAAAGTTCACCATTTCATAAGCCATTTGAGAAGTGTACTCATGCGCTAGGCGAATGAAATGATAAGCATAAAAGAGCAACTTGATACATACTTAGAGGCGAGGGCCCAAGCTTAGGTTCTCCATTTCATAAGCCATTTGAGAAGTGTACTCATACGCTAGGCGAATGAAGTGATCGGCAAAAAAGGTCAACTTAATGCATACTTACAGGCGCAATTCCAAAACTATAAATTTACGTAAAATAAATTAATGCACAATAATTTTTTTGGTAAAGTTTTTGATAAAAACATATATTCATACTTCAGTATAAAATACACAATGATGATAGATTACAGGCGCAAATCCAAAACTATAAATTTACGTAAAATAAATCCATGCACAAGAATTTTTTGGCAAAGTTATTAACGAAAATATGTATTGACTTCGGTATAAAATAACCAGGGATGATAGATTACCAGGTTTGGCCATCCAAAGCAAAACTATGAGAAAAACTTCTGCTGAAACGCCATCGGGGATTCGGTAGCAGAATTCTACCCGCTCGTTTCACAAATATTCACAGAATTGCCCAACCAATCGCTGTTTAGACGGCAACGAAGTAACATGGGAGACTGCGCAGAGGAAACGGAGGCTGTGTTGACTTTTTTCGTATATCATACACGAAATAATCTCAGAAAGTTCTTTGGACTCCTCGCCATCCAATTTCCAAACTCGTAGCTGTGTTCACCGGTCACTGGACGATCGGCACACACGCGGAAAAGCTAGGGTTACCATTTAACCCCCATTGCAGAAGCTGTGGGGGCCTTTCAGAGAAGGAGCCCGTTGAACATTTTCTCTGTATATATCCGGGTTTGGCAGCTAGAAGACTAAGGTCACTGGGCGCTCCTTTCTTCGACAGTCTGGGGCAGTGCGCCAACTTAAATCCAATCAATCGTCTCCATTATATCAACAGCTCTGGTTGGCTGTAGATATCTGCCTGTTGGAGGTCTCATAATGGTATCAAAACGGCGCTTTAGCGCTACTTGAGGAGTGCCAGGTGCATTTTAACCATTTCACCTACCTACCTACATAATCTCAGTTTTTGCCGATCTCGGTAGCAAAAAAACCGCTATCATAACCGCGTTACGACAGCAAATCAGCTGATTCCTGCAAACTCGTTGAGAGCCGTTTAACGATCTGATGTTGAGCACACGCCTGTATTGTGTACATCGTGTAACAGACGACCGACCGCCGTAGCTAAATGAGTTTGTGCGTGACTACCACTCGGTAGTGGTCCAAACCTACTGTGGGCATGAAACACTAAATGATAGAAATCGTCTTTCTATTACCAGTCGTCATCTATCTGCCTTAGGAGTGATCAAGACGCACACCGCAAATTAAAAGAGGAGCTCGGCCAAACCTCTAAAAACAATTAATTATAGAACGCACTGTATGTCTCTACCACTACAATAAATTAAAAATTTTGTTCGTATATTACAGTATTTAAAAAAATATGATTTTTTTTATTTGCGTGGCTCTTGTTAACTTCTCTGCAAGTCATTAAAAGTCCATAAAAAGTTATGCACATGTATACATACATATGTGTGTGTGTGTATACTCGTACAAGTACATGCCACAAGAAGTAAAAGAAAGTAAAAACAAGCTTACAACAATTCTTTACTTTCAATGGAAGAAAGCCGATTTTCAATTAATTTTAATATACGGCAACTTGAAAATATTCCATGCAAAATTTCAGCTTTGGCAGGCAGCAAAAGTTGTCAAGTACTTCATTAATTACAAATGAAAACCAAGAACTTGTAACAGTGCAAAACGTGAAAGTCAAAACAGAAAGTGTGAAGCGAATAAAGATAACAACTTTTAGAGGAGAAGTAACACAAATATTTATGAGAAGACAAATATTACAGAAAAGGAAAAAAATTTATAGTATTAAATAATGAATTAAATTTGTATGAAAATGTATACGTAAAAAATTAATACTTGAAGAATCAAATTCTACTGCACTAGTAACAGCAAATTCCAAAGATTTGACTAAGTGATATCCCATTTTTACCCATACCCGTATCCCATTTCTTGAATTCAAGTCACAATTCTCAGTTCTCTTTTAGTTAAATATGTCAGGTACTCATATACTAACGCATGCGCATATGAAATCACATTCATATGTGCTCAAGTGCCCTGTAAGAAAAACGTGCGACAAGCAGACGCAAATAGAGCCAACGATCACTGCCGCAAGCCAAAAAGAAAAATTAGACGATCTCTGATCAATTTGCGTCCCTAGAGCGCGAGAAAGCAGCGCTGTCCATTTCACCGTGCAGTAGATAAATTGCGTTTATCTGAGAGTATTCGTAAAGGCCGCTTCACACTAGAGCGTCAATCGAGGTTCGCTTTCGGTCCGTTCCCGGTGAGTTGAAATGTTACCAAGTAAGAAACAATTACTGAATCGTGTATATATGAACTGAGTAGTCAGATCGTATAATATGAACCATGACCAGCACTGTGGTCTGGGCCGCCTTTCATGAATACGCTCGATTTATATTCCAAAGAAAGAGTGGTGTCCTTTATGAAATAACAGTTTGCCGAATGATAAAAGAAAACGTTATACTAACGGCCAGTTATTCTTAATTTTAAGCTATTTTGACCGAGTACAACAAAGGGCGCTAGTCATTTCTTTCTCATGCTAACCGACGCTAGTAGGACACACCAAATGAAGACAAGTCCTTCTCCACCTGATATTTCCAACGTAGAGGAGACCGTCCTTTTTCTCTGCTGGTTTGTGTCCATTCGGACGACCTGACCCAGCCAACGAAGCCGCCGGATCGTTATTCGCTGCACTATGTCTATGCAGCCATAAACGTCGTACAGCTCATTGTTCCAACGCCTTTGATAATCGCCTATGCCAACGTGCAAAAATCCAAAAATCTTCCACAGAATCTTTCTCTCAAACACTCCAAGCGACGCCTGATTGGATGTTGTCGCCCTACAAGCTTCTGCGCCATACATTTGGACAGGCATGATGAGAGCCTTGTTGTGTTAGTTTTGTTCGTCGCGAGAGGACTTTACTGCTCAGTTGCCTGCTTAGTCCAAAGTAGCACTTGTTAGCAAGAGAGATTCTCCGTTGGATTTCAAGACTACATTGTTATTGATGTTCATGCTGGTTCAAGATGAACAAAGTATCTTATAACCTCGACATTATAACTGCCAACAGTGAAGTCGGTGCCGAAACGTGAGTGCACCAAATGTTTTTTTGATGACAGGAACTACTTCGTTTTGTTCTCGTTTCCCGCCACATCCATTCGCTTTGCTTCTTTATCCAGCCAGTACACTCGCGAGCTTAATATTACAATGGCCTGCCGAGGGCGGCCGCTATTGGGAAAACCGTTTGCTATCACTTGGCGTTTCATGCGAGATACGTTGCCCAGGCACTACTGAATGGTCACGCACCACCCCATTTCACTACGGCGGCGTTTGACACATACCTTCTGAAAAACAAGCTCAGGTCCAAGCAAGGAGACACTGTAAATCCTGATGAATAACCAGGAAGGGCACCACAGAAGAATACTTAGGCGATAATTGCGCTTTTGAAAAAACCAAAATTGCTCAGTAACCTTAAAGGAAGGCCAGTAAATGCATTCTGATCGGGGAATAGTATCATCGCCACAAAAGGTTACAAAAAACACATACAAAAAAACAAAAAAACACAAATACAAAAAAAAACAAATACAAAAAAAAAAAAAAAAAAATACAAAAAAAAACAAAACACATTACATAATTATCATCGCTTTATGGTTAAAAGTATAAGATTCCGTTCTTTATAACCAAACACAAAAACTAGTCATAGTTGAAAATTTACTAGGCTCGCTACAATTTGACACCAGTAAATTTTCCGGCAGAGTACTTGCTTGCCTACTCCTCGTACCAATGTATGCTACTTTATCTGTAAATTCGTAGCAGTGTTCAAGTGACTTTAAGCGCACGTCAATATGTACGTCTGTGTGTATGTATAGTACATAATAATGTGTGCAATATTTACATAAACGCCACATAGAATACTTAAATCGGTCAGAGTCGCTTCAACGTGACATTAGAATTTCAAGTTTATGCGATTTTTTGGAAACGTTAAAAATTAAACTAAAAAAATTAATTAAATTTAAGCGTAAAGAGGCGTGCATTTAGTGAGAGGTTAGCTGCGGCAGGAAAGTTTAGAAAAAAAAGTAATCTAATTAGTTGTGAATTAAACATTATCTGAAAAAATAAAAACAAAATATTTTCAGTTTTTACATTTCTATTTCGCACATAACAGTAAATAATTGCAAACAGCAAATAACTGAATACATCTAGTCTTGCAGCGAGAAATGCAAGAAACATTTAAGCAGTTTTCAATGTGAGGTTTAATCAAGTCGCTGAGTCTTTTCTCGAGAATGAAGAATTTTTCGGAATTAAAAGAAAATAAATAATTTTACACAAGCCGAAATCTATGGCACAGAAATTTGCTACAGAGAATGACTACGAAGAGGTACTAGTTGTTGTTGTAGCAGCATAAACACTCCCCTGCTAGCTGCTGGAGTGACAGTCCTCGAAAGAATATACATCCGGGTCGTTCCGGTAACGCAGAACCGACTGTCTGTATTTTGTCAGACTGCCTGGCCGCCCTATGTGCACTGCGGCCTTACACTTAGTACCTTGCGAGCAAGGAACACCGTCTTGCGGGACTGCGACAAGAAAGTCATGACGTCAACGAAGAGCCGAACTTATAAAGGAAATTGGCAACGACTGGAAGAACAAGCAATTCATACGGCATTTAATTGAAAGTCCAATACAGAGGAAAACAAAATAATTTATCCTTCCTTCTATACAAGCGTCAAATAGGCTCTTAAGGCGGGCAGTTCATCCAGAGGATTTTTTGCGAAAAGCTGAGAGTATTTGTTATCTAAGAATAAATTACATATTAATATTCATTCTTAAATTAATATATAAAAAGATTTTTGAAATTAAAAAAAAAAAAAAGATGGTGGCGCTACAGTTGCTCACACGTGGCTCCTTTACTTTGCCCCGTGGAATGTACAGCCTCTTATAATCAACTGAAATCAACCAGACAAATATTGTTCATTAAAATAAGTTATTCCGCTTATTCCAGATAACTGTGAACTGTTTATTTATACATTCAAATAATATAAAAAAAAAATGTATATTAATCATTTAAAACGGCGGATGTACACTCAATTCTTCCAGGAAGGTCGCAGCGGGGCTTCTCAATCGGCGGGCATTGTAGCATCGGCGTCAGTGACCTGAATACAAAAAACCAAAAACCAAAAACCAAAAACCCAATTTTAAGGTCATAATTTCCATATGAATTAAAAAAAATAGAAAAAAACATTCGCGGAATAAAATGCTTAAAAAAATGAATTTTGGGACGAATTTTCCTACTATTTTTGATTCGAAAAATTTTCGAAAACTTGTAAATTCACATAGAAAGTAATATCATAAAAAAGATGTGTGCAAAATTTCAGGCAGATCGGTCAATAACTTTTCGAGTTATCGCGTACGTCAAATCGAAAAATAGTTTTGAGAAAAACGCGTCTAAAGTTTGAATACATGAAAATTCTACCTCTCCCAGCGCTTGAACGCAAAGAATAGATTCGTCACGGTTGACGATCTACCTATAAAATAAGAAATACTTAAATTTACGTCCTAAATTTTTTTTGACATTCTTCATTTCTTCATTTTGAGAAAAAAAATTTTCTCGAAATTTTACAGGTATCTGCCCCCTTAAATTTTGTAGTAGTCAGCATAAAACATTCTGTGCAATTGGTCTAGCACACGGTGGCGCAAAATTAATCGTCCAATTTGGTTTTGAATAATTTTTTTGCTAAATAAAAAAAATATTTAAGTGATGAAAGCCGTTATTTGTACGCGCTCCATTGCTTGTCTACTTGTATATGCACGCTATTTGCAAAAATTATAAATCCTCCGACAGGATGATCAATTTTGTGCCACCTTGTAGTTTGCTATTCCATATTTTTGTATGTGCATATTAAACCAAATCAGTCGTCAGTGCAGCTATGCGTATGACAATTGACTTACAAACTCTAATTAAAACTACAAATTCGCTGTATGCTGCCGCGAAATCAGGTTGAATGGATGAGAAGTACTTCAGACAAAGCAAATCACTCGAAAAGATTCCCCAACTGCGTTTTACTTAATTGAGGACAATTATTAACAGCAAAGGTATAACAAAGGAAATATCTACGCACTGAAAAGGAAAAGCGGTTAAGTCTGATTCGATTGTTTTCGCAGGAGAGCTCTTTTAGGTGTATGTATGTATATTTATTAGTCATTTGGCATCGGGTTACCTTTTGAAATTTTTACGTAATTGTCGAAAATGAAGCTCTGTTCGCTATTTCAATGCGTGAAATAAATCAAAAATAGCTAATATCATTTTAGTTAGTAAGAACCTTTGTAGTTTATTGATTTTTTTTCGATAATAAATAAACACTGATAAGGAGCGCGATGGCAACCCCTCTCAGTTTTGCTCAAAACTATATTTTTCGAATTGGCGTACACGATAACTCGAAAAGTTATTGACCGATCTCTCTGAAATGTTGCACGCATATTTTTTATGATATAACTTTCTGTGTGAATTTACAAGTTTTGGAAAATTGTTTAAAAAAATAATTTTTCGAATCAAAAATAGTAGGAAAATTCGCGCCAAAATTCATTTTTTTTAAGCATTTTATTCCGTGAATTTTTTTTTCATTTTTTTTTTTAATTCATATAGAAATTATGACATTCATTTTTGTTTTTTGTATTCAGGTCACTGACGCCGATGCTACAATGCCCGCCGATTGAGAAGCCCCGCTACGACCTTCCTGGAAGAATTGAGTGTACATCCGCCATTTTAAATGATTAAAATAAAACAAAATGTATATTATTTTAAAGTAAAAATAAACTGTATTACAATTTTGAAAAAAATTTATTGACTTCTTCATCTATATATATAAATGTGAAAATCTGTCCCTATATTCGCTTAAAACTCGCGAACGGGCTCACCTATCCAAACCAAATTTTTAGGCTTTGTTTGGACTATTCAGTAGATGGTTTGTGTTTTAAAATTTTAAGAATCGGATACCAGGGTCTCGAGAAATAGGCCAAAACGTGAACCCGGGTAACCCTAGGATGTGTTTGTACAATATGGGTAGCAAATGGAAGCTGTTGATGATTCTATAGTATAGAGTATTTTTGATGCCGCTCCGTGGCTAGGGTCTCGAGATATCGCCCAAAATGTGGACCCCGATAACTTAAGGATGTGTTCGTACAATATGGGTAGCAAATGGGAGCTGTTGATGATTTCTATAGTATAGAGTATTTTTCATACCGTTCCGTGACTAGGGTCTCGAGATATAATCCAAAACGTGGAACCGGGTAACCCTAGGATGTGTTTGTACAATATGGGTAGCAAATGGAAGCTGCTGATGATTCTATAGTATAGAGTATTTTTGATGCCGCTCCGTAACTAGGGTCTCGAGATATCGCCCAAAATGTGGACCCCGATAACTTAAGAATGTGTTCGTACAATATGGGTAGCAAATGGAAGCTGTTGATGATTTCTATAGCATAGAGTATTTTTCATACCGTTCCGTGACTAGGGTCTCGAGATATAATCCAAAACGTGGACCCGGGTAACCCTAGGATGTGTTTGTACAATATGGGTAGCAAATGGAAGCTGCTGATGATTCTATAGTATAGAGTATTTTTAATGCCCCTCCGTAACTAGGGTCTCGAGATATAGACCAAAACGTGGACCTGGATAACCCTAGGATGTGTTTGAACCGGTACCTTACCTGTATATAGGTGACCACCAAAATCAAATTTTAAAAAAGTACAGAAAAGGCTATTGTGACATCTTTAGAAAGTATGTTGAATGAAAAAAATCAACTAATTCAACTGTTTAAACATTTTACGAGTTCTATAAAGAAAACTTAATATGAAAAATTTCCTGCGATATAAAACAAACATTTTATGTATGGTGGTGCGAAGCCCACTGGGTGATGCTAGTTTTAAATAATTTTTATGAAAATCAGGGAAAATATGGCCGTTTACAGGTATCTGTCCCCTTAACAATAGGCCAGGTAGTTGCACATTATTCTAGTTACTCAATTTGTAGATAGGCTCAATCGAGCAGAGTTTCCACGAATCCATAAAAATACCATTATCTAAATATTTCAGGAAAAGCAGAGCCAAGGTATAAGAAAGGGGATCACAGCAAATCTTGAATAATTGTTAGGAATAGCCCTCTCTGCCGGTTTTAGTGCTAGGCTTGAGCTTCATAATTGCAAGCTGCAAATCATTCACGCAAATTCCAAAGCCTCTCATAATTTCTAAACATGGAGAGGATAAGGCTGAAACTGACATAGCCATATTTTTCGTACACTGTTTAGGAGCAAGGTGTAAATAAATCACAGAGGTTCTTTACTACTCAATCGCCTACTTAGTTTAATTCCGTTAGCGCTTGTGGGCCACAGAAATTCTCCGTTGAATTTCGAGACTGACATTACTATCCATGTCCACGCTGCTTCCTAAATAAATGAAGTCTCTTACTACTTCGAAATCATTTCTGTTAAGAATGACGTCTTGTTCACCAGATCCACTCACCTGGCTTTTTTATTCAGCTTAAAAATGTATGTATGGATGTGCAGATATTATATGTATTTCTGAAATCATATACAAGCATTGAGATGGAATTTTTGGCGCGAAGACTTCCATAATCGGGCTATAGTTATATCAGAATAAGATGAATCGAGCCCCCGGCAGCAATGCGACTGATACACATGGAGCCATGATCAATGATTTTTTGCTTTGATAAACGCGCATGAACGCAGACTGTAGAATATTTACATAGTTTCACAAAGACGCCGTCAACTGGCGTCGCGTAACCAACGATTGAATGATGCGCAAAATTATCACCAGAAATGGACCAGGGCATAGGTTTTACCTTTGCTGGACTGTTTGAAGTTATTTGCCACTGACAAAGGCAGAGGGCAGTAATTATATGTAGTAGGCTAGTGCACCCTGCGTGACACATAAAAATGTACTAAATAATAAAATGGATCTCAAACTAAACCAAAATTGGTGTGCCAGTTGTTGTTGTTGTAGCAGCATAAACATATACGGCAAATTTCGCTGGAGTGAAAGTTCCAGGCCGGATATAAAACATGGAGATTCCGGTAACGCAGAACCGACTGTCGTGAGAACGTTGACGCACCGCACTGATATAAAGTAGTGCCTCAGAACCTCCGATGGTGTCTATATGACCAAAATAATTGTTCACCACTAATGTGATAAATACTTTTTGTAATGATAGCAGTTTGTAATATCCAATATAAGAAAATTTTGAAATTTGTTGGCGCAGCCTCGTTCCACCGAAATTTTTTCGATTTAAAATAATATTTAAAAACCAAAACTGAACATAAAAGTCAAAAATGAAAATTTTTGAGGTCATAAAAAATGTGTTTTGCGTTTTATCGACATTAGTATCAATAAATTTTAAGCAAATATCAAACACGCGCTAAAAGAACATCACAAGGGCAGAGAAACACTAGAAAATAAAAAAAAATAACTGCTGAATGTTAATAGCGCTCCAGATTTAGGTGTCGCCACGTGTCGGTAGTGTCAAGTGACTTCTAAAAAAGTGTTCCCAGCAGAATGCAGCCAACTACGTACAAGCATAAATGTGTCAACAGAAAGCAATAACAACAACGGTTTTACCAGATATAAACAAACCACAGCCAACAAACAGCGAAATAGCGAAAATTTTGCGATCGAATTTAATGCACCACAAATAGAGGAAAAGAGAAGAATAAGTTAAAAATTCATATAAAATAAAAGCAGCGAAAAACTAATGAAGCACCGCAAACATTGCACAAATAAATATTAATCGTGTTGTTGTCGTTGCATTATTATTATTGCTGCCTACGCATAAACATTAAATTTTTGAGTTTTCCGTGCGGCGGCAGGCACCACAGCGCCGCGCGCCTGCACAATTGCAATCAGAGCAACATTTGCTGGTGCAGCAGCAACAACATCCCCTTTCACATCGACAACAACACAACAGCAACAATAAACGCATTTATAAACAGCAAAAGTCAACATCATTGCAAGCGCCGCGAACGCAACGAGTGAAACGGCCCATTATACACTACAGCAGCGAGGCAACGAACGAAGCCCCTGCTGGCGGTGTCGCGATCGCTGCTCCACAGACAAGCAACCGCATCATTCAACGCCACTATTCAATGCGCGCGCGCTTATGCATACTCACATGCATACATACATACGATTGATAAGCGAACGCAGAGTATAAAAATTGAGGGCTCACCATTTCCGACGCTTAGTCTATAGCTGCTCTTTCAAACGGCGCGCAACGACACGCGGATCATAACGCGCGGAACAAAAACTATTTAAAAATATATAGAAAATTAAAAGGCGCGCGCGTACGCAAAAAAAGTTCCTCACGTAACGTAACGAACAGCAGAAAGTAATTTAACGTAAAGTGTAACGGTTTTGAAGTGACTTGAATTGGATAAAAGCGCACGGAAGAAAGGTGAATTAGAAAGCTCTGCTGCAGGAGTAAAGAATTAATGAAAACGAGCATTGTTTTTAAGAAAACTGAAAACTACATGTATAATAAAAATTAAATAAATAAATTAAATTTGATTAATAAATAAAAATAAATGAACGAATTAAATTAAAGAAATAAATAAAATAAAATTAATAAATAAGAAAAATTAAATAAATAAATTTAAATAAAATTAATATATTAGATAAAAACTATTAAATAAATAAATAAATTGAAAAATTAAATAATTAAAAAAAAATTAAAAACAAAAAATAAATAATTCAATTTAAACTCCCACATATGTATATTATGTATGTACGTATGTAAAAAATTTTTGGTTGATGCACAAAAACGAAAAACTTTGAAGTTTAAAATAACAACCGCTCTACCGACCGATTCAAAACCATTTCAATCGAGCGCAGCGCTTGTCTGTGAGTGCGCAGGCGTGTTTCCAAGTACCTAAGAAAAGTTAGCCAGCCCATCAAGCGCACTAAATGTAAAAAACAAAAATCTAAAAAAAATTCAAAATTGGTTTAAAAAACGAGTTGCATTTAATTACAAAAAATGATGATTATAATGGCTTAAGTTACATGCAACAAAAGGGAAAAGACGAAGGAAGAACCAGTTTTCGAAATTACTGAAATTTTTTGGTGAAAGACTTTTAATGGCAACAACCACATATTCCGCATGTATGCTGCAGGCATCTTTCCCCAAAAGCCACCGCAACAGCGCAAACGAGTTTTCTGCTATAATTTTTTGTTTTTATTTGGTTTTTTGTTTATGTTTGTTTTTTATTTTCTCATTGGTCTTTCGCTTTTTAATTTGTTTGTTTTAATTTCTGCGTTCATTGACGGCGGCGCCACTTGAAAAGTGAACTGAAATGCTTGCAGTTACCTAAACTCACAGTCTCAGAGTCAGAGTCAAAGTCATAAGCAAATCGTGCAGCGCACCAGCAAGTCAGTGGCTACGCAGCAGACAAACCAACTGCAGCTGAAGTTGAAATTGTTGTCGAAGCCGAGCGCCTCACTTCGAAGTCACTGCGCCGCAGTTTACTCTAATTTCAGTTAATTTTAAATCAGTGATTCAATAGTTTTCTTTTTGTTTTTATTTGTGATTGTATCGCTTGTATGGAAAACAGCAGTGTAAGTTGCAAATTTGTATATAAACATTTGCATGGAATCGCTGTAAGTCGTAATCAGTGTTTTGTGGCTATTTAATTGTATGCGAAAAACAGAGGTTAATGTCAATGATAATGCATTTACTATAGAATTCTGACTTTTACGTGCTTCGACTGTGTTCGCATACTCGCGAGATTGCTGCGTCTAATCGATCAGGCGCTGCCACCAACAGCTACTGGAGTGATGATGCTTAGGCTCTCGGGGAAATATTTCGCTTTGCCCATTTTTCATTATCACTCTTTTGTTTCACACACACTCGTATGTATGTACTTGGTTTCATTTCAAGTGCAAAGCTACACAACAGCTATTCGAATAAATAGTTTGATATAATTAAATATCGCATGTTGGTAATTATATGAAAAAGTTCATAAAATATTTATGCATATGATTGTAAAAAATATACAAGGTGATTCATATACACACATCTATTAATTGGAATGAATAAAAATAAAATTTAAGCGACCTTACCGTGAATTTCATTCGCATTCATTAAAATCAAATCAAATTAAACGAAAGGCAAAAATTCCCAAACTTCATTTCGCATTGTATGCTAATGCTTGGATTTGATATTTTCATATCGAACTCAGGGACAGGCTTAATTTCTATAGGATATTCTGAATCTATTAGAGAGAACAAAATATATTTATATGCTATATATGTATAGCAACAAAAAAAAAAATATATATATATTAATAATAACGACGCCTATGGAAAAGATACTCAAGCGCTACTATTGACTATACTTAAGAATGATAGATTACCAGGCTTGGCCATTCGAAGCAAAACTATGAGAATAACTTCGGCGGCCACGTCGCCGGGAACTCGGCAGCAGAATTCTGCCCGCTCATTTCACACATGTTCACACACTCGTCCAATCAGTCGTTGTTCCGCATGCAAAGAAGTAATATGAGTGGAGACTGTGTTGATTATTTCAAAATCTCTGAGAGCCGGTTAACGGTCTGATGTTGGCCACACATCTGCATTCTGTACATCCCGTTTTTTCAGTTTACGTCTGATTTTTTTTAACATCTCTGTTATAATTTATTATACTATATTCAACAATTTTGTGTATAATGCTGCGCGAATAAATTGTTTGGAGTATATTAGTCTTATACCTATACCTCTTTCAAATATGAAACTTTTTGCCCCTTTCAAGGAAAAAAAGCAATTAACGTAGGTAGGTGAATATATACATAGGCGAGCATAGATGAGGGTTTGGTGATTTTTTTAAATATTTCCAATGTTCGAATTTTTAATTTTATTTATATACTGCTTAAATAAAGGATCCAAACTTTAACAAATAAAGACTTTTTTATTTTGAATTTTTTGAAAACGTTTGGGTATGCAGTATTCATTAATCATATTTTTCATGCTTTAACCGAAACCCTTTTAAACTTTATACAAAATTTATAAAAATTTAAAAACAAAAAAATTAATCTAAATCATTAAACTTTGTATGAGTTTTTAGAAAACGTTTGGGTATGCAGTATGCTCATGGAATTTTAGTAATGACGGCTTTTAGCACTTTATTCCATATAAAAATTAATTTTTTGTGGAAGAAAATGAGCAAGAACTTTGGTAAAAAATTGAAAAAAACAATATGTTAGCCACTTAAAATTTCTACTTATTTTTACATTTCTTTGCCATGCTACTGCATAACCAAAAAAATCTCTAAAAGTTCAGATAAAAAATAATTAATTTAAAAGATTTTTTTTTTTTTCATTTTTCTAAATTTTGTATAAAAGCATTTAAAGTGTGATTTATATAGTTTTCGTAAAGCATGAAAAATATAAAAAAATTAAAAAAAATTCAACTCGAAGAAAGTTATAAGTTAAAAAATTCGCCAGTACTCATTTATATATGTGCATATATCATGCGAAAAGATTTTTAGAATTGTACTACTACCTAGCAGACCGTTATTCGGCTCTGAGCGAATTAGGCAGATATGCCGACGTCATTCGTTTTGTGATTCACAAAAATTAGCTTTAGCTTAGTGAAACACAAAACGAATGACGTAGAATCCAAAGTTCCCCTCAATTTTTTTTTCACCATACCTAACGTGTAAACCTGATATCTATAGTCCTTGTGTATATACATAAGATCCCCTAACTGTTGGTTGGAGCATAGGGCGGAATTGTTGTATGTTTCCCATCGGACGTGTCCCCAGGCTACGGATCGGGGAAGGCTCGACATTATGAAAGGTAAAAGGGAAATAAAATAATACTCGCGGGCCAAAAACAGACAAACTCTTGCTTGGGGAGGCGGATAGTTTATTTATCACTAAGATATAGTAGACTAACAACCTATTTTCCTAAAACACAATGCGCTAACAAATCACTCATTTATATGCGTACAGAATTGCCGCGTTCAAACTTTATGAGGCATTTGACAGAACTCCTCCTCCAATTTGTGGTTAGCATTTTGATGTTTTTTTCGACCGAATTCCAATTTTATGTCGACTCCGAATGACAGATGGATTCTAGGTGGTGCTTTTTCATAGCAAAAATACATTCGATGGCTTTGCTATTGCCTGTCTTGGGGCGACCGTAATATCTCGCAGTTATTCAAGTATAAGGGGACTCAGCGAGGGAGAATGCATTAATTCTCGCAATCGTCAGTTCTACGTTACCGAAATTACCCAGATTTATATATGGGGAATGAGTATGCTACTACTACATACAACAACAACAGCAAAGAGGATACATTCACTTTCAATATTTTGAGTGAAAAAACTGCCAATGCCAAAATAGCATACGATCAGTTAGATACCCGCATTTGAACCACCCGGTATAAACGAAAGTGTACCTATGTGCATATGTATACAAATGTCAAAATGAAACGGCTCTAAAAAAGTCATTTGGCATGGAAAAAACAAAAGAATTCACAATACAGGAAGTGGAAGTGATAAAATTTCACAGTCCATTATTACATTTTATTAAATAATATACAAGGGCCGGTCAAAAAATTTCCGAGTTGGAATCAGGATTAACAATGTTTTCTTTTCGATATGTGTGCATATGCATTTGCAGGTCTCTTATAAAGGTAATAAATATACATATACAAAAATATATATATACATATGTGATTCTTCTATACCTTCAAAAGAGACAAAATAGCCGACTTCAGTTTACCAACATCATTAAGTTCTTTTACTCGTGGAGCTTCTTTCAGTACATGGGCATGCCTCGTAACATGAGTATTGTATATGTATATTATATTATCGGGGAAGAGAATCGGGAAGAGAACATATCAGACTGGACAGATTTTTTCCTTATAAATAATTTTTAACATATTAAAATTTATTTTTTAACTGAATATTTTTCTTTAAAATCGGCAATAAAGACAATCTGCAATCTGAATCACAAAAAAGTAACCACCAATTTTCCTTCCAATTGTGGCACCGTGAAGGTCATATTTCTCGCACAGGTATATATTTATATATTTTTGTACTCACAAAAACCAACAAAAGACTTGTACCGAAATCCTGAAAGACTAAAAATCACTCACAATTATTTTACACCATAAAAATAGCTACAAAACAGATCAATTTTGGCAAACAAGAAAACATATTTTTGTTGCTCTCATAAAACTAAAGAATATTTGAAATACTAATTACAAAAAGTATCAAATGGGTAGTATAAGCACAAAATTGAGCTGTGCTCCACTATTCACCTGATTTGGAAAACAATTTTCCACTCATAGTTTAACACAATGTAACAAAAGTGGCTATAAACCACGTACATACATATGTATATATGAATGTGTACATTTTTAGATGGCATATGAGTTTACTGGCTTTATTAACAGTATTTTTTCACCAATAACCTTGCAATATGATTAGTTAAGCCAAGTACAAATTATTAATAGTCACCACAATTTAAAAAAAATGTTTTAAAATTACTTAATGAGTCTAATATTACAGTTTGCCCATACATACGTTTCTATGCGCAAAGCTTCACTATTTGAAATTCAGGTATTTTTTTCGAAGTTTTGAATTGTTTTCGTTTCAATCGAATTTAGTAAAAATGATTAGCTCAAATAAACGGTACCCTTGTGTGCGTTATTAGAACAATTTTGAGTTCATTCACAACTCATAGAAAATCAATTCAAATTTTTAATTACATTACATTACTTTTTTTTTTGAATTTTTTAAGCATCTGCAATTATCATAGTTATAGTTACATGTAACAAACAACATATACTCGTATATGTATATATTCGTTCCCCCGACAGTCGTTTCTCCGTTAAAGGAACGAAATGGTTGCCTCCATAGTTGTTGTTTTTTTAGTTAAGAATAAGAACAAATTCTAATTCAGTACTCGTATAATACACACACACACACACATGTCGGCCACATAAATTATGTAAACAAATATTTACTGCTAATAGCAGTCAGCATTAACAGTTTGGTTTTTGTATGCTGTTAAATAGTTATTATGTTATTGGTTTTAATGTGTGAATAATAACAGCAAGACTACACTAACTATGTATGTCAAACCTTGTACTGCTTACAGAAAAAAATTATTCCAATGAGTTCGAGTCTACATTTAAATAACAAAAACAATTATATTTCCCGAATTTCACGCAAAACTCACGCATGTGACACTATAAGAGCTATAAAGTTAAAATATTCTTCCCTGTAAATTGAAACGAATGCACATACACAACTATATACATTTGCACACTAAATGTGATGAACATATATTACATAAGAATGTTAAAGTAGGAGAAGGTTTTTGCGGAGTCCTATACTTCTACCCGAATTGAGAGTACGCTCTGTTAGTTTGTTATTTTTATCCGACCATGTTTCTCTCTCCTGTATAACTAATCTGATACAAAAAACCCAAGTCTATAGTTTTTAACAGAAATTTTGGTGCGTTTATCACCTGAACATAAACATATAATTAGGTAAGACCCTTTGTTTCATCTTTGACCCAGCTCTTCCTCTTAATTGTTTTATGCGTTTTTATGTTTTTCCACAAATGGCACGCATCAAACTATTCGGCTACGGCGGCTGATATTTGATTGTATTTGCAATTGGTTATCAGTAGAGGGGTCGACTACACCCACATACATATGTAAGTGCGTATGTTAGTTAGGTAGTGATAACAACAAAATGAAGTAAAATAAAATAAAATAAAACTAAATGAAATGCAAAAACATTAAATCTTCTTTTTCTTCTTTATATATAAAAATTAATGTTTGTCTGTATGTCATCGATGAACTCAAAAACTACTGGACCGATTATTATAAAAATTGGTATATACATATATGTATTTTTCCACGGAGAAGGTTTGTAGAATATGCTCATTGATGTCACTCGCCACCAGGTGGCGCTGCAGAGTAGCAACTTCTGCCCCATTCAACCGATTTTTTCGAAATAAACAAAATCAATAAAATGGTTTAGAAGGAATTGAATATTTGTGTACTGATTTTTCTTTAAAGTTATTTTTCCTTAATTTATTTTAGTTGTTGGCGCAGCAACGCGCGCCGGGTACAGCTAGTAAAGCATAAAAATAAACAAATTAAATAAAAATAATTTAAATGAAACAAAACAATAAAGTTTTATTTTCTCATTAAAAAAATAATTTTTAAATTAAGCAAACCAAAAAAGGAAATGAACCAAGTAAATAACAATAAAAATTTTATTTTAAATTATTTCAAACAAAAAAGAAATAAAGTAAATATGAAAAAAATGAATGATAGATAAAATAAATACAAATAAAATATAATCACATAAAAAAGTTAAAAAATTCAATAAAATAAAATAACGCATGAAACAAAATAAATATTAGATTATTAAAATTTTTTTAAATATTTGATTATCAATAGCTAATGGCCGGCTTAGGTGTACGTGTTAGCCATGCATGCAATAAAACATAAAATAGAATGAAATAACAAAACAAAAATCTTTAAACAACTCTTAATCACGAAATTCTCTTATTTTCTCGTAATTTTCGCATTGTAGTTGGAAAATCACTTCAGACAGAAACACTTCATTTCCCCACTTCCCATCCCATTACGAAAATGCTGCGCTCCCACCGCAGCATCTATAGTGTGTTTGTGCTTTTTGCACTCACCAATGCTTTCGATATCAGCCGCCTGGAGCCCATAGCAGACCGTAACATACAAACCGGAAATCGAATGCTCTATGAAAGGGAAATCAACACGAATATCTCACAAGCGGCGGCAGCAGACGAGGATGTTGGGGATGGTGTGCTCGAAGTCAATGAGATTCCAGTGCGCTACGATGATGCACAGCTGTGGCGTATCTACAATATTTCAGAGCATATGCAGAATAGTATGCCGCTAGCAGAGATGTTGGAGAGCAAATTCGGTGCGTATACATATTTGATAGCATGCATTGCATATAGGAGTGCACTTTGACAACTTTTAAACTATTTGCAACTTTAAATTCTCTACAACTTATTTGCTATCATTGTAGGTGGTGTAATTTGGAAGGAGAATTCTAAATTTCTTGATATCTCTATCAATAAGGAGAACTTGAAAGCAGCACGCAGCTATCTTGCCGAGCACAATATCGGTAAAGAAGTGGTGCATACGAATATACAGGAGCTTATTGATGCCATCGAATTGGAGGGTATAAATGCGACACAAGCGGAGTGGGGTAGTCGGACAAGTGAGTGAAGTGTTCCAAGAATTATACAATTGTTATATATGTAAGCGTTATTAAAGATTGCATTTGGTGTTCGTAGAGAAGCAGGCGCGCAGCGGTATGCATTGGAAGGATTATCATGATTTGGAAACAATTTATGCTTTTATGCGCGAAATACGGGGGAAGTTTCCAAATATTTGTCGCTTATATTCGATAGGAAAGACAGCGGAGGGACGCGATCTGAAAGTATTGAGGTAATTGGAAGTATAATTTTTATTTTCGTATAGTAAATTAAGGAAATAAGTGGAAAATGTGCAGTGTAGACTTCAAGAAAACTCGCATGCGAGTAAAAAATATATTGCATGGAAATTAATTCTAGATGGGCATATCACATTGGCGGCCTCCGTAGGCGAATGCGTTTGAGCGTGGCCAGCACTCGGCGGGTCTTGAGTTCGAAACCCATTGTGGGCATGAAATATTAAATGACATTCCAACACATTTTTAGCAAAAAGAAAAAGAAGTTTCAACTAATTATATGTCGTTCAGATGTGATAAAACTGTATGTCACTCGACATCAAGAAACACGCCACAAATTTAAGATGAAGCTCAATGCAAAACGTAGTAAAGGTAGTGTGCGCCAAATATAAAAGTATTATGAATTTGAAAAAATTATAAATAAAAAAAACATTATATACAATAAAAAAAAATGTTAATTAAAAAAAAAATTATAAAAAATTTAAATAAAAGTTATAAACTAAAAAAAATTATAAATTAAAAAAACATATACATAAATTAAAAAAAAATTATAAGTTGAAAAAACATATATATAAATTAAAAAATATATATATTAATTAAAAAAAAATAAATAAAGAAAAATATAAATAAAAAAAAAATATAAATTAAAAAAAACATATATGTATATAAATTACAAAAAAATATATATGTATGTATATAAATTTAAAAAAAATTATAAATTAAAAATAAATTATAAATTGAAAAACAAAAAATTTTAATTTCTTGAGTGTGGGCTAGCAATTTAAATATCAGCCTACGTTCAAGAACTATTCAAAATTTATCAAACAATAAAATGGCAAGGTAATAAACTGAGCCGTGTTATCTCTAACAACTCGAAATTACTTAAGGGTTAATTAATAATAGAATGTACTTGCATATTACACTTGAGCTCTCATCTATGACTGCGCACGTTTTTCATTCAAATCAACAAAAGACTCCGCCGCAAGTAGAACCAGCCGAACCTTGGCGCTTAAAAAGTCTTTGTGAACACAATGCAAATGCAAATTTTCCATTATATACACAGTAACGAGCATAACATGTGCACAAGTGCATGATTATTATTTTTTAAATTTTTATTTTGATATTTAATTTATTTTTTATATTTGCGTTTAATTTTTTAGCCCCTTAAAACTTGCACTTTATTATATCCAAAGTCAATTAGGCAATGAAACTGCATACTTGAAATTTTTCCAAAAATTCAGATTAAAAAGGTTGAAAATTTAAATGAAAATTTTTTGAAATTCTCTAAATTTGTTATAAAGCTTGAAATTTTGAATGAACTTGAACTTTGAATGAATATTTAAAAAAAAACCAAACAAATTTTAGCTCGAAAAACATTGTAAATATTAAAAAAAAAGCATGAAGTACTCAGTTACGCTCACTACGTGCGTATATTAATCAGGTTTAAGTTGCCTCCCAATAGCAGATAAGTTGTTTGAAAACCCTTTCCACTGCCAAATTACTTTGCAGGTTCCTCATTGTCTACCGCGAGGCGACCGCTAGTAGGCAATATTTTTTAATCATTTTCCCACATATTTCATGCCCAAAAAGTTCGGATCCACAAACCAGCATACTCGGCTACTTTATGCTCTTTATTATCTCTACAATGGAAAAGTGACGAGTGGCAGAGTAGTTGTTGGGATACTTTTTGTTTGCTTTTAATAGAATATTTAAGTCATTTGAGGCTAAACGTTCTCAGCTTTGGGCTTTTTCGATCAAATTTACGGTCACGGCTCTGTGCGGTTGACAGTCAGTGGTGTTGTTGCTTTAGCCACATAAATGCTGAAAATTGTGAGATAATTAAATTTTGTGCAGGCCGTGCCAAATTTGTTAAACGTTTTAGAACGAATTTTAGTTATTATCGTAATGGGAAAATTACACTCACACAGCATATCAAGGGCATAATAAAAAGCAGGATTGTATGTATGTCTGTATGCACACATGCACATCTAACTTTAACTTGTAACAACAACTGTATAACTGAAATGGCACAAACGCTGCAGGGCTGAAAATGAACAGGAAACAGTTGCGCACCTTCTGTGTAGATTCCCAGCTTTAACGAGGAATTACATAAAGTATGTAATTTATTAAAAGCGCAGCAGTGTCCCAATCAAATTAGATGTAACAAAACATGTAGTTAATTATATTTACAGCATATTTTATGTAAGACAAAACTAGCGCCTAAATGTATGCAAATTAATTGCTCACTCCTTCCTTTTATTCGTAGAATCTCTGAAAACCCACGCGAATACAAAAAGATCTGGATCGATGGTGGCATTCACGCACGCGAATGGATCAGTCCCGCCACTGTCACTTTCATACTCTATCAGCTCATGTCAAATTGGCAGAATCAACCGGACTACTTGAAACAACGTACCTGGTACTTTATGCCTGTTGTCAATCCAGACGGTTACGTTTACAGTCGCAAAGTAAATCGCTTGTGGCGCAAAAATCGTTCATCATCGCCATCTTCGAATTGTTTCGGTGTTGATTTGAATCGCAACTTCAATATTAATTGGAATGGTCGCGGTTCGTCGACGAATCCTTGCAGCGATACCTATCGTGGCAAAACGCCAGCCTCTGAATTGGAAACACAAGCGGTGGTCAATTTCCTTACGAAACGTAAACATAACCTAGAAGCCTACCTAACTTATCACAGCTATGGTCAATTTGTGGTCTATCCGTGGGCATACAAGGCGGCGAAAGTAAAGGATGCCGCCGCATTGCAACGTGTTGGTAATACGGTTGTGGAGCGCATACTTAAGAAAACCGGCGCCATTTATCGCAGTGATGTAACGCATGCGCTGCTAGGTATTGCCGGTGGCGGTTCGGATGATTGGGCGCGCGCAACTTGCGGTACGAAATTCGTCTATACGGTCGAATTGCGCGACACTGGCAAATATGGCTTTCAACTACCGCCATCACAGATACGAGACACCGCCGAGGAGGGAATGATCGTTGTTGAAGCCGTGGCGCAAGCGATTAATTAAACATTTTATATTAAATTAAATTATTTGTATGTATATTTATATGTAAGTTTTCTTGTATGTGAAAGTATTAGAATTGTGTGTGCGAGAGTGTGTTTCCCAAAATATATATATAATATATGTATATATATATTCATTTTAAGCGAAAGCTAGGTACAGGCATATCTAGGAATCAATAAAACAATAAATTCTAACAAAACATTAGAAACATTCAGAATCAGGGACTGAATTTATAATATCTGCATTTAAAAAAGCAAAGGGATATCCGCAATAAATAGCAAACGAACAAAAAACACTCATACGCTCTGGCACACAATTTTAAAGTGTGCATTCCTGTTTTCACTATACGTACCCCCAGACGTATACGTAACATTCAGTATAATTAGTGGAGCACAACCGAACATCACTTTTTGAGACCGAAGCTGAGCCGAACGCAACTTCGACACATTTTATCAATGTTCGGCCGAAAGCAAACGCCGATTTTACACAATTAATTTTGATTTTCAATTTTCTCACACCTTCTCAGAAATCATCAAAATTAAAAATTTGAGAAATACTACTCACTTGAAGCTAAAAATTTAAAGCCAATTGACCAATCAAATAGTAAAATAAGTGTGTTGCAGTGAAAAAGTGCGAGTGTATCGAAAATTGAAAGCGGAAAATAGATTGCATAACCCCCCACAAACCGAACTAAAAATTTTCAAGAGCAGAAAATATAGAGGCCGATTTTTAAAAAATTAAATTTTTTTATATTAACTAGGCAAAACAAAGATATATACATTAGTTTAAATTAAATTAATTTCAGCAAATATTTAAAAATGAGAAAAGCAAACTGAAACATATTTCGATTAATTTGTACAAACTCCACTACGCCATGCAAAAAAAAATTTTTGTTTTTCACCGGAAAGTGATTAGCTTGTGGTAGCTTTGGTGGCGCTGGTCGAAAATATTTTGCATCACCTCAGAGTGTAAAGAACATTTTTGAAATTGCTTTTTAAGTCATAAATCATAATATACTCTACAATACAGCTGAAAGGGGGGGTAAGGGTTTCAGCGAAAAAAAACACTATTTTTGGGAATTGTTTTCTTAAATATGGATTGAGCAAATTTATTAAAACATTTTTTACATTATTAAGCATACTTTTAACTATATTCCGTAATTTTTTCATGCGGAAATACTTAAAAATAAGCCGGTGACAGACCATGTCCGGGAACGTCTTGAAAAAAAAAACATTTTGCAGTGATCACTGTATCTCGGTTGGAAATTATCTGAAACCAAAACCAATTCAAATTTAGTCAAATATCATTAAATCTTCCCCCCAACGTTATTCGTTTAAACATTTTTGGCGGCGGTCTAAAGTGAAAACTTCTATTTTCAACGAAAATTTCCGCCATTTTGTGGGCGGGAAATCCCCTTCATGTCAAAAAAAAAATATATAAACTAAACGTTGGGGGGAGGCATTTTATATGAAGAAAATGTGTGCCAAGTATGGAATGAATCGGTCAAGTAGTTTTTAAATGGCAGTGATCACCGACTTTCAAAAAGTAGTTTTGAGAAAAACGCGTTTAAAAGTTTGAGAGCTAAAAAAGTGAAGAAACATTTTTTTTTTTACCTACACAGAATCATGGATACCGGCTCCATAAAGTAGGCTTCCTGCGGCAGCTTAGATGTCTTCAGCCTCTTTTTCTCCAGTCTTCGTTTGATCCTGGCTTCTTTGCTCTGCTGAACAGCTGTATACCTACTTGTCAGCCGCGCTGCCTTCCCGAACGCTAGCACCTGTCAGAGCTAAGACGCGAGACTAATTGGACAATAACTCCAAAAGTTTTGCTCAGATCGGCTTAAAATTTTGGGAATATATTCTAGAAATGTTAAACAATAAGATAAGACAAAAAAAATCGATTTTTTTAAAGTGCAAACCCTTACCCCCCCCTGAAATAAGAGCTTATATTACACAGTGCAACAAAATGAAAAGAAAAAATGTTTACACCCTGGTGTTTCATAGTATTTTTTGTTAGTTTAAGTTAGGAAACTAGAGAGGAAAACAAGCTTCGTTAACTTCGAGTTTATGATAGTAGGAACATTTCAACATACGAAACTGAGGCGAAGCTACAGTAAAAGCTTGAGTCCCCTGACTTTAACTCTTTAATTCAGAGCTCAAGCCCAGTTTTTTGAATGTTACCCAAAAATTGGGATCAATAGGTGATGCTAGGAGTCTAAATACGCAGGTCCTTATAAATTAAATACTAATTTGCTTAATGTGTCTACTTGACGAACTACAGTATACTCTCTCCTAGCGGACATCTCTCTAAAGCGGGCACCTGCCTTAAGCAGTCACTTAGGTGTCCGCTTAAGTGAGAGGAGTACACGGTATGTACAAAGTGGCGCAAAATTAATCACCCTAACGGAAGACGTATACTTCTTACGAATGGCGTCGCCAATTATATTTGACACTTGTGAACTTGTGACAACTGCAACATACAAACACTGAAACAATGGAGTGCGTAAATGTATAAAAATAAAGATTTTTATCACTAAAAATATTTTTTTTTATTGACGTGTTTAGTAAAAGAGTATTTCAAAAATAAAATTGGATGATCGATTTTACGCCACCTTGTAAATATATGTATTTGCATAAAACACTTGCGGGAAAAAAGTTCAAAAATCAATGTGAATTTTGAGCCGCTTTACATTTGCCTTTTATTGCACTGAAATTGAAGTGGCTATAAAACTGCGTACTCTAAAGCTTTTAAAAATTCTGATTAAAAAATTTAAAAATTTGATAAAAAAGTAGTTCGAACAATTTTCTTGAATTTTTTTGTCTTTCATTTTCAACTTTGATTTTATGGTTCATGTTATTGAATGAACTAAACTTTTAATAAAAAGTAACAAAAAATAGTTTACAAAAAAATCATTGCAAATATTGTAAAATTAATCATTGTATACAGACTGCTGCTGAGTGTGTATTGAACGAAAGAGGGGAACGCTTTGTGAGGAATTCGTATACATAGCCGAAGTTAGCTAAGGAGAATAAGACTTAAATTAAATATATATACTTATATATATATATAATTGGCGCCTACAACCCTCTTCTTAACCAAGTCCCTCCTCCTATTCAAGATAGGCGTTTTGATGCTTTCCACAAAAGGTGGGACTTACAGTTTTACGTCACCTTCGAACGACAGATGGTTTTTCATGGGGAGTTTTTTCATGGCATTTAAACCTAAGAGAGAAGGGGAAATAATTTGGCGTTGGAGAGAGAGGATCGTTGTGAGATGTTGTATCGCCAATTTGTCTTAGTAGAATTTTGTGAACTTAGGCTCTTAAAGCAAAGTAATCCGCTGACTAGCATAAAAGAACGTAGCACAAAGGGGGCTCTTTGGGATATTTATGTATTTTTTATTTATTTACGACAAATGTACGGTAACGCAAGTAGACAGCTACTGATTTTAAAATAAAACAAAATATTTCTGCAACATGGGTATGGGAAATATTTATGCTGCTACATCAACAACAACCAAAAGTAAGTAGCATTTCGATTGATTGGGCACAGATAATTGACACTGGTGAGGAAGGCATTATTATTGTGGAAGTTGGTGCCAACACCATTTTCTATTTAGGATAAAAAAGAAGCATTTGTAGTGAAGAAGGCGAATTGTAGTTTTAATTTAATTTTTAAGTCTCCCTTGGAGGCTGAATGTGGTTGATAAAAACATAGTTAGAAAGCTTAAAATTTTAATTATATATCTGTGCTTTTTCTTCTACCAAATTTAGGGGTAGTCAGCACTATTCATTTAACTATATTCATTTGTATATAGAGTAGATCCCCTGAAAGTATTTTTTCTTTTATAACGTAAGTTTTCAGGCTGCCATACTTTACTGTCAAAAAGTAAACAAACCGCAAAAAGCAGAAAGCAAATTAAAATAGCTGCAGTTTAGGTGCTGACCCAATACATGCCTGCTTTCCTTCGACAACTGTCAAAAAATAATATAAATATGCGTTAATGTAAGAAAGTTGGCCAAACAGCAGCTTTGCTTCAGTCGCTTGAAGGGCAGTTTCGAATAGCGCAATATTCTATTTGGCCTTTGACATTACAATTTCACTCGACCCTTCGTTTTTTGCTATTATTCTGAAAGTGTTCAAAGTTACTATTTGGTGAGAAAATATTTTAAAACAAAACAAAGCAAGCAAAGTAAGCCTGCAATGGGCCGCCCTCATTTGCACGTTGTGAAAACCAGTGTTACAGTTTTTGCAATCAATTACATTATTTTAAATTATTATACAGGGTGGGAACTTAATTCCGCTATAAATAAAGGGCGCGTGAATATTTTTAAATGCATTTTATTGGAGAGAACAAACTTTGAAATTAAACATAGAAGCGATTCCACGTGAAGTGATAAAAATGTGTTTTAGTATTTTTTTTTAAATTGGCATTTGTTGGTTTGAGTATAATGAGAAGTAAATTGAAAAAATTTGCAAAAAATTTTGTAATTTTGAGATTTATTCAGTGTTGAAAATTTGGTATGTAGTTCTTTTTAACATTTTTATAACTTTCTTTTAATAAAATATCCTTAAAACAAATTGTTAGGGAAAATTTTTATATTTTTGTTTGAGAGTCTCAAAAATGTTATTCTAAGTGTGCTCACAGACATTCTCGCGAGTCAAGGGGTACCGGAAACCATCTGCACGGACTCGGGATATGGCCAAAGGACTTAGAATGTACACAAATGTCGCTTTGACGACTCGTTCCCAGAGACAACAGTTAGCCTGCTCCTCGAATGTGAAGCCATAACGAGAAGTAGAGAGGCACAACTTGATTTAGTGAGAAGAAACGAATGTCCTTTTGAAATTCATAGAACAAGCAAAGCTTATGAATCGCTACATTTTATTTAAGGGGATAGGGGTAATCAGAATGTAATGTAAATTACCTTAAAAATATTGTGCGAAAATTTGAAGTGAATCCGACAATTACTTTTCGAGTTATTCAAGAATTAACAAAGGGCGCTCGGGCGCTCCGGAGCGATAGCAAAATTTTAAATGCGTTTTTCTCAAAACTATTTTTTTTGAACTGGTGATCACTGTTACTTAAAAACCGCTTGTTAGATTTCAATAAAATTTATATTGCTTTGAAAACATAAAAAAATCGTATCTGACCGAAGTATTTTTTTTCAAAAATTTCAATTTTTTTTAACTATTAATTGTCGGGTTTTTTCTCGAAAATCTGGAAAATATTTCTTGAGGCCGACATATTGTTAATTTCGATCAGGCACAAGATTATCTATTAATAAAACTAATTTCTCTTGTCCGAATGATTTTAGCTGAATCTCTAAGGACTTTTGATGATCACCGGAAGGGACTTCTGGAGGAACGGGCTCCACACAAACAGCGATAACTTTTACAATTATTATTACTATTTTTTGAGATTTCGCTCAAGTCAAGTCGAAACATGATGTGCTAATGCTAGGTTTTTATTTTTGTAAAATAAAGCAATTGACTGACTAGCAGAAATAAAATTATTGAAAATCATCATTTTTTTTGGGCCTCTGACTACTCCTAACCCCTTAAGATAACTTTTTTGTTATGTAGTAATTTAAATAAATTCAATCACTTACTGAAATTTAATATTTGAGATATGTTGAAGAGATCAATTCGCACGTAAAGGAAAGTTAAAAATAAATGTGCACCAATTTGTGTAGTATATACATATTTATAGCCTTATTTAGGTCCCACTAAAAATAATCGTTTAAATAGGTGCAGAGCCTCTCAAATGTTTGCTGCCTGATTAGGCGTCGGAGGATGTGCATGCGTGCAGATGCCCTCTACTCACCGTATCGGTGTCATCATCGTCACCGTTTATCAGCGCCATTGTTGTTACGTCGGTTTCAGTTGCGTTCATATTTTGCATATCCTTCGGTGTCGACTCTTCAGATATGACCGACACCGATGGCAAATTCTCCACGAAAACATCAAAGCGTTGATTGCCAAGTGGTGTGGCGGCAGTTGGTGTTGGCGTCTGTGGCGTGGTAGCTACTGTAGGTGTTGGCGTGGTGTCTGCTGTTGCAGGCGCTGCATACGCACTATTTGGTGTTAGATTTTTTTGTAATTGCATTATCTCTTGATAGCTACAATTACCGTTGGTCAGTCGAGTGCGCGATACCACTTGTGTTTGAATCTCTGGTGGCCAAACATTTTCAATGTGTTTGGTATACTTGCTATTTAGTTTGATGCTTTGCATTTTCACCGGTAACGGCTGGGTATTTTGTGAATTCGAAGATGGCAAAGTTTTTTGTTTTTGTTCGAACTGCAATGACTGCTGTGGTTGAGGCAAATTTACTTTGCCCATCTTACTTGAGCTATTTTTCGTATTCTGTTTTGCTTTATCTATTTTATCAGTTTTTCCATAGAGCGATTGTTGCTGCATCAGTAGCTCAGCCTCTCGCAAAATCTCATCAACGCTACGGGTATCTGAATTATCAGCCAGTCTACTTACTTCTTGAAAAATGCTTTCTGCATCTGCTTCGGTGCAGCATTCTTGTTCCCTTGCCAGAAATTCCAGTATAGAACTGCTAGTGAACTCATCGAAATCGACCGTAGTGGGCGATGATGAGGTAGATGGTGATTCCGACGAACACATCAGGGAGCTGGAGGCTGGGCCTCTCATGTTGGTGCTACCATTTAAGCCGCTGCTGTTGTTATTGAGCGTTTTTACAGAGGGTGTGGTTTTTTTCTTATTTTCATTTTTTTTCGACTGCTGAGAAGGCAGTGCATTTTGTTGAGTCAACACTTTGGACATAATTTATTATAGTTTCTTTTGTAAAATTCGTAAATTTTGTATTACTTTAGATCAGTATTGGCAATACTAAGGCGAACATAGACCGAATAAGAGGAAAACTACATAAAATTCAACCAAAAAAATTTTACTAATTCCGAATTTAACAAATTCACGTCTATACGAAAACGAACTTCAAATTATCTGCGTATGGTTTTTCAAATTAAACTTCTTTCACATCAGTGCTTCTTTTGAACTAAAAACAAACGTTTGCACAAAACACTTCCCGTAATAAGAAAAAATAAATGGAAAATGTTTGCCAAAATTTGGACGGCCCAAATATCAACGATATTCCAGCGGCGTCTTCGCGCAATGACCATTCACAACCGAATACTCAGCGACTCAAAACGCTCTAAAGATTGCGAGAACTCGGGTGGCCGCCTCTACGAAGGATAATACGAAGAGAATGAAAACTTGTCCTATGTCCTGCGTCCTGTTTGTATTTTGCCAATTATCCTTTAGACAATTCTGTAATACAGGATTTGTTGTACCCAATTGTTTGTTAATAGTGTTGTTGTGGTAAAATGTACACAATGTTGCCATTTGCTTAGTAAGCTTTCGCATAGTGCTGTAAAGAGTATTAAACACATCGCAGCGTCGCACTCTCAAGACTTAAGGCCCGTCTCCATACAACTTAAACGACGCGTTGGCATGCGCTTCGCTTTGAAGCAACGTCAGTAACTCCAGAGCTTGCCTAAATTTACCGTTTTGCCGAAAGCTGAAAGTAGCTAAATTACGCATAATTTCAATACAATTTACTATTAACGGTATAATTGCAGAATAGCGACTCCTCAGCCTGGCAAATCGTATTAGTTATTTCTAAAAAGATGTCAAACATTTCTTGCATGAGGAAGGGAAGGCGCCTATATATCGTTATTATTATCATCCCACAGGTAATTAACTGATCATCGTCAATCAAGTAATCTACCGATATGCGTAAATGTATATATGTATTTAATATCTATATATTAAGAGGAAATATTTTAAATGCCAAGTTAACCGCATCTCGAAATAAGTGGGTTAAATGGAAGAAAAAATGACCTTGCATTTGATATAAAAATAAAATAAATAAAAAATCGGCGCACACATTTCTGTTTGGGGTTTGGGCGAGCTCCTCTTCCTATTTGTGGCATCCGTCTTTATGTTAATTCACAAATGTGGCCTGCAGTTTTAAGTCGACTACGAACGGCAGATGATTCCTATCAAAAGCTTTTCCATGGCAGAAATACACTCGGAAATTTGCGACTATCTGTCCGGGGGCGACCACTATTAGACGTTTCCATTTTGTATTTGATATATAACATTACATTTTTAAGCAAAATTTCTTAAACAATTTTTTTTTTAATTGAGTTGGCCGCAGAAATTCGGCCGATTGGTTCAGGGGAAATCAAGAGAAATTGTGAGGCACTGTATTATGTTTGTTATAATAAATTAAATATCACACAAAACGTAGTTATATCTTCTATCTAAATGACTTATTTTCAAGTGGACTTAATTACAAATATTTAAAAGAAAAAGATTATTCAGAGGTATCCAAGTAATTCAAATTATTATATATACCTATATACCAGTTGTGTTTTCCGAGCTCAAAAATTTAAAATGGTAATAAACAGAAATATAATTGGAGTACATATTTTTATTGTACTCTGGTAATTAATATCATAGATTTTTTTCTCTTGTCCAATTTTCAAACTAGTCCATTTTTTGGAAGAAATGAGAACCGTGCTCTATGAACATTCGAAAACAAATATATCTTTTTATTTCAAACTGAATTTCCACAATTTGGAAGCGTTGTTTTGGAGTTAAACAATTCATGATGACTTGCGAAGCCTTACAGAACAACAGGATTTGTGATTCTTAACTGTCAAACCATAGTCCTCATGCAGCTAAAAGACTACCCTATATATGAATATATGAGGTTTTCTTTTAAATTGGCAAGATATTAAATAAATAAAGATACATTTGATGGTGAAAGAATATTTTATAGTGAAAGTTGGGAATAAAAAATGGTGGGATTTACAATAATAACTGCATTACTAAATTTATACTTATTTAAATTTAACTCAGGTTCAAAATGTTTCGAATATTTTTATTCGTTTCTAACTAATAATTGTCGACGTACCCAAATATATAAGAGTTCTCCATATTTACATTGACATACAAATGCGAACATTCCTAGTCAGCTATAGATGCGACGCCACAATTGTGTGTAGTCAAGCAATTAAGCCCGTGTTAATTATTTCTTAAATGAAGCTGTACCATTGCATACAAAATACAAACTTGCAAGCTCACAGGTAACTTTTGAATTTTTAAAATGATTTTACAGTGAAATTTAGATAAAAGCAAGAAATAAAACAAACTCTCATTATTTCCTGACACATTCCTTATATAAACAATTCTAAAAAAAGCGAATAGCGCATATTATAAATACTCTCCCAAAATGAATCTAAAAATCAGTTGTCAAAGGTTGCTCAGCGTTCAGATTAATAAAGAGTGCATCTACTATGAAATCAAATTTATGAGGAAATTTTGAAAAATCTTCCCTTGAAACGATATTTAGTAAATTTTTTTTTGCCCTCAATAGAAATTCATTTAATGCAACTCTTTACAACACTCGCCGCGAATTTTCTTTCTATTGTACGCAGTTGTACGTAGTGAATGCAACCCTTTTTAGACGTCATAAAATGTTTGACAGCGGTATTGAAAAGACGTGTTTTTATTAATATTGCTGTAAATTTTACTAATAAACTAAAGTTTGTGCAAATAGAGTAATAATCTGGTTAAACTTGTACACAAATAACTTACAAACATGTTATATCTGGAGGATTATCTTGAAAGTAAGTGTCGGTGCATTATTCCAAGTAATAATTTTTGGGTGCTCCGCTGATCAACTAAGCAGGTTTTGAGGTTACTAACGCTCGATTGGACATTTGTTTATTTTGAAGTGATGTGTTTATATTTTGTTTTGATTTTTTCTTGCATCAATAGTTACAGTTCGCAATAAAACAAATGAAAACCTTTTCCTCTTTAATTTTATCGCCCCAACAGTGATCGAGCACTTGCCGCAGGAGCTAAGGGACCGTTTTACAGAGATGCGTGAACTGGACTTGACTGTGCAAAGTAAAAATTTCCACTTTTTATTTTGCTTGCACGTATATCTAGCTTTGATGTGCAACCTTTGTTACAGATAGTATGGATTCTTTGGAGAAAAAAACACGAACCTTTTTTCAACAATGTAAACGTGGAGAATTACAAAACGAGACTGCGGATTTAGATTTCCAAAACCTTCGTAAAGAGTACTACAAAGTGCTGGAAGATGCCGACGAAAAAGTAAACATTGCCACACAAATTCATGAGTTGGTCGAGCGCTATTTGCGCCGATTGGACAGCGAACTCTTCAAATTCAAATGTGAACTGGAAGCAGATAACAACGGTATTACAGAAATATTAGAAAAACGTTCGTTAGAGTTAGATGGTGGCTCTAGTGCAGCCACGGCATTGATGAATGTCATCGGTGTTACCCAAAAAGAAAATAGATATTATGGCTCAATAAGTGCAGTAACTGCTACGAATAGTCATAGCATGCTTGGCGTACCAGGTGGTGCTATGGGCGGTTTGTCACTCCCGGCAACACCAACAGCAACAACAAAAGATAATCGCTATCGTACACCGAAGCCAGAAAAACGCCGAGACAGCACTTCAAATTTGTCCGGTATATCAGAGAAACGTACGAACTTGGGCAATAGCTTGACACCTTCTAATCCTTCGGTAGCTGTCGTGCGTCCTATAACACCAGTAATAGGTGCACATTCCGTGCTGAATTCGGCGACCACTGCAGTTAATTCAGCTAGTAATCCTGCAGCTGTTGCTTACAATTTGCAACAACTAGGGGGATCCGCTTCGAATGCAATTGCTGCAGCGGCTAGTCAAGCCATAGTTGCAACACAACAAATGCCACAGGGACGTCGCACCGCGAGTCTTAAAGCCAGTTATGAGGCTATACATGGCGCCACAGGTGGACCGCCTGAGTTTTGGATAAGCCGAGACATTGCAAATGCAGCGACAGCTGCTGCACAAACTACGCTTCAGACTACAAACGTTGAGAAAAAACAAAAAAAGTATGCTAATGAGTTTTTTGGTGCTTAATATTTTTGATTAAAACAATATGTATTTTTTAGAAAAATAAATACCAACAGTATTACTCATGCCAACAGTGTCGGTAGCGGTAGCGCACCGTCGTCGGCTATTTCACTGGCTTCTTCGTCGTCATCAGTGAGTGTGGACTCGGTGGATATGTTGCCATCCTCATCTAATTTATCTGCTATGGGAAATCTTGGCATCACGTCCATAGGACTTACAGCTATTGGAGGTAGTGCGGCATCCACTTCCACCGCCGCAGCCAATCGTGTCACCTCGGCTGCGTCTTCAATCAATCAATCAAGCACTCTTGCGCCGACTTCAAATATTACCGTCAATGAAAATGGGTTGGTGGTGGAGCAAACACCAGAGGGAGAATGGTCATATGATCCAAACGAACCACGTTACTGTACTTGTAATCAAGTCTCATATGGTGATATGGTCGCTTGCGACAATGATGCGTGTCCTTATGAATGGTTTCATTATCCATGTGTGGGTATTACCCAACCGCCTAAAGGCAAGTGGTATTGTCCAAAATGTACAGCGTCTATGCGTCGGCGAGGGAATAGGAAGATATAGTAATATTGAAAGAGGCGCGCTTATTTAAAACATCTATAAAATTTCATTGTTTTTAACAAATTTAATAATTTTAAAAATGTATTGTATAACTCGTATTAAATGGGCGCGCTTTGAAAAACACACTTCAAGTTACGAATAATTCCGAGGAAATCATACCTTGATTGATAATTGCCAATAAACTTCTAAAAAAAACAACGCACATACCTTTAGCGTTCTTATTTTAAATATGAATGCGAGGCCTGGACATTGAAAACCGTAAGCATACACCGACTAGAATCTTTCGAAATGTGCTACAGAAAAATTTTGAAAATAAGCTGGAATGACAAAATATCAAATGACGTAGTGCTAAATAGAATGCAAACGGCTAGGAACATGCTTACGGACATAAAAAGGAGAAAAGTCGCTTATTTCGGACACATAACAAGAGGTGACAAGTATGATATTTTAAAACTGCTGATGCAAGGAAAAATTGAAGGACAAAGAGGAATTGGTAGGAAGAAAATGATATGGCTAGACAACATCAAAGAGTGGACAGGCCTCAAAACAATCGGCGAACTAACAGCAGCAGCGAAAAACAGACAAAAATATAATGACATCATTAATAATATGACCTGACAACCGTACGACTAAGATCATAATAACGTTTGTGTGTAATCGCGAACATCCAGCATGGATACGCCGATTAAGAAGAAGAAGATTTTAAATATTGTTGGGCGGTTAGATTATCAGTTGCCGATTCACGACGGTCTGTATTTCTGTTCTTGAAATGAAGGCAGTTAAAAATTTGATTGGCGTGCATATATTTTTTTTGTTATCATGAGTTTGTACATGTGCAGTATCAGTCAAGTAGACTACACTGAACCTAAAGACGTACAAAATGAAATTTCGTTTCCACGACAGTCGGTTCTACGTTACCGAAACGACCCGGATTTGTGTCCGGCCAAGGACTGTCACTTCAACAGCATTCCTCTTATATGCACGGGGAATGATTATGATGCTACAACAATAACGTACACAATTTTCGCCTTCTCACAACAGTCGGTTCTACGTTACGGGAACCACCAGGATTTATAACTGGCCAAGAATTGTTACTCCAGCAGCATTTCCCGAACATATATGGTGAATGCTTATGCTGTTACAACAATCACAACAAAGTAAAAAAATCGCATATTTGTTGAATGAAAATAAAAGTTTATAAACTGCGCGGGTGGCCTTAGTCCGCATTTAAAATAGTAGATTATACAAATTATTCTTTTAGGTGCTCAAATGCTCGGCCCCCCTTGGATACTAACGTAAAGAAAACAGTTAAATATACGGGGAACATACCATCTGATTAAATAGAATTTTCAACAATGTGATCTTAACACACAGCTGGTAGACGTTTTTCTAGAAAAATATGCCAGTGATAGCACACAACTCCACCAAAGAGACCTGCAACTGACATGCTGAATGTCCGTTTGCGATCCCACACCTCACGTTTACTGGACAATTTTTCGTAGCTTTGATCAATTAAGTCTCCACTCCCACTTAGGAAAGACGAAATGCTTTGGTATAGCATAAATAGTTATCGCTAAAGGCGAACTTGTGAACCGACCGTAAAAAATTCGTCACAAACAAAATCCAATCCATGAAGGTATAAACAAATTGAATTTATGTATTTTTGCTCGCACAAAAACTATTTAAAAATTTATGTTGTATTGAATTTTTAAGTATTTGTTTTATAAATGAATCTGGATATGCACTTTGGAACTGAGTTTGAAATGGTTTTAGGGAAATCTTGGGCATTTAAGGGAATTATAAATAATTAGTTACTGGATTTGCAAATATGTTAACTCCCTTTTATTTTACTTCTATTTACAGGAATCATTAATAAATAAGTTGTGTGTACATCTTTATCAAAATAGCAATATCCACTGAGAAATTTCACAGCTTATGTTAAACATATATATACACATGTATGCCTAATTAGTCTTCATTACTGAATGTGTTCGATACATACATTTCCGTACTGATTGGAAAATTTCTAATTAGATTGCCCTAGACCAAATAAATGATAACCCTTGGCCTAGTCATTATGTTTCACCTGCGATGTATAAACGTCATAGCCTAGACTAATGACATTATCATAGAATACGCGATATCGTGTGGGTAACCAATAGAAGTTAATAAATTGTGCGGGTGGCCATACCATCCATTCGGCAGCATATAATTTCCACGCTTTTTCTTTCATCTCCTGCCATGTCTCTTCAATCGATTTGTCTTCCAACGCGCCCATCGTCATGAAGAATGCGGATATGTAGAGTGGTGAGCAAATGAATTGATCCAACACAATTTTTTTCATAACAATGCCAATCGTGCGACCAGGCATTCGGTGATCGAGGAACTTGTACCAAAAATGACAGATGGCACCAACACCCATACCGGAAATACCCATGTTAGTGGTGCGTTGTTTGTCCCATTCATTCAAATCGCCACTATACATTTCGTAATGTTGTTCCAATAGATCACCGACGGTACTAAGGCCCAGCGAAATGCCCACATTGGTTACAAGTAGAAATTTGTTGCTAAAAGCGCGTTTGTGTAATTCGCGTAGGAGTTCTACTGATTTCAATGCAGCGGCCCGTATGGCCAAGACCGAAGTTGGCGCCATTTAAAAAGAGGGAAATGTTGTTTGGGTTGTTTTAATTTAGTTGCAAAATCTGTAAATAAACAATTGAAAATAACCTTCATTGGTATTTTATTTTTATGTAGAATGTTGTGTAACTTCAGAGCTTTTTAATTTTTTGAGCTGAGATATATTCCCTGTTGATTTACTTTTTATAAAGAGTTTCCGAAATGTTTAGGGCGCAGCGCACTTGCGCCCTAAAATCTTGAGCAGGACACCTGATGGCTCTTAGAAATCACTTCGCACGGCCACTGGCGGTCAAAAGCACGAAAGAACAAAACGTCAAAATGCAGCGCGTGTAAATTGCCTGGCTACAAGGCGTGTTTCTTATCTTTTTACAGCTGTTGACAGCAGATTGATGAAGAGTATAATTTTACGTCGAAACCAGAGAACCCAGAGAGCGTTAATGTTTGTTCTCTGCATTGATAAAAAAAAAGTTTTTAAATGCAAAATAGAATTATGAGCCATATTCTTAACCCACCATACAACACTAGCAATTCGTCAATGCTGAATAATTTATAATGGTTAAATATAAATTAATAATTGGTGTTCATGTATTCAATAAAGTTGCAAAGTAGAGGAAAGTGAGAGAGCGCAATAACGTTTAATTTTGAGGGAAAGTTGCAAGTTTTACTGGATACATTTTTACCAGTAAGAATTTGCAAGTAAGAAAATAAGTTGATCGGCAAGTAAAACTAAAAAATCTGCGAATTAAGTCAAAGCTCTAAATTTAAATAAAATGGAGAATATAAGACAATACCTACATTTATATTGGATAAAATTGACAAAGTTTATTTGGAGTCATATATTTAATAGGAATCGGCCAATGTTATAGAGGCATGTATTTCTGAACCATAGCCTTCCGTCACCGTTGCTGCAGTTGCGAACTACAAATCTGAAGCACTGAATGTATTTTTTTTGTTATTGACTAATTTTGCAATTTATTATATATTCATACATGCATAGACGGCAGCAACGAAAATGTGAAGAACGCTATGAATGCAACAACAACACAATTACTATTGGAATGTTCTTCATCTGACAGCGATAATGAAATGGAACAAAAATATTGTGGACAAAATAAAATCATGTGATGTTTAGCTTGTTATTTTGCATTTTTTGCTTTCGTTTTATTTTTATTTAATACGAACTAGCTCAATTAAAAAAAATTTTACTTTTTGTGATTGTTCCTGCCAACAATTTAATCAGCTTTTCGTAAAACTTGCAAATTGTTGCGGGCTTAGCATCTATGCACTTTTTTGATATTTGTATTTTTTTTTTTTTTTATGTAAAACTTTCATAATTATTACATGAACAAACTTATGACGACACAATAATTATTTAGCAATAGATAGGGTTAATAAATTAAGTTTCTTTTTTGCCAAACGGAAAATGTTTAACATACGATATATGCAGGATGTATACAGATAATAAAGGTTTAAAAGTTATAATCAATTGCCGGTAGATATAAGAAAATAGATAATTTTGAAAATCTTGTGTATCAACACTCTAAAAATAGTACATAAAGATTGAAATTTATATAATAAATTCTAATAACTAGTAATAAAGACGTAAGTGTTACTTGAGGAGTGCCAGAGTGGTAGTTCAACCAGAGAACGGTTCAACCATTTCACCTACCTACATACATAAGTATTAATGGGAAACAAAGTTTGTGTGGACGTGAACGCAGCCACCTTATAGGAAATAAAACAGCTGACTTCTGTTGTTCTTTCAATAAAGCTTAAATGCGTAAACAAATTTGAATTTCACAACATGGATATCTCGAAAAATATAAAATTCGCCGATATCTGTTCGATGCTCGACAAAGTGAAGAATGCTAAAAATCAAGCTTCAAAGGAAAAGATATTACGTCGCTATTATGAGTCATTTCTAAAGTTTCGACAAATATTCCGCAAAGAACAAGGGATCCCTGCGGAGAGTCCTGAGGTAATAGGCGCTAATGTTTTGATATATTGTGCCATTTTTCTTAATTTAGTAACTCATTTTGTAGGATGGCAGTTCCAGTTTTTTCTGCGTGCTCAGATGTCTGATTCCGCGGGACGACATGTCACGAAAGGCATATGGATTGCAAATAACAACGCTCGGTGGCGTGTACATTGATGTACTACAGCTTTCGAAAGATTGTACGTGTTTGTTTGTCTTGAAGATTTCACTATGCTCTAATATCAAAACCAAATAAATGTGGAAATAATTTGAAACGAATCATTCTAGCCAACGATGTGCAGCGTTTACAAGCGCGTAGGTATAATGGATCACAAGGTGACTATGCAGATATCGTATATGCAGTGCTGATGCCTCGTTGCAGGCACGAACCAAGTGAACTCTCTCTGTACGAAGTGCATCAGATGTTAGATACTATAGCGGAGGATGATCGACAAGGTGAGTTTGAGCCATAAGAGGGTAATTTAGTAGCATCGTGAACAAAGTCACATATGCTTTTATCCATGCGGTTTCCACTTAACCATATCTATTATCCCCATAGATACAAAAAAGGTACTAACCCGGTTAACTGAAATAGCTTCGGCTCAAGAGCAAATGTGGTTCATACGCCTACTGCTGAAGAACATGCACCTCGGTATTGGCGAACAACGTATTTTCGCGCTCATGCATGCCCAAGCAAGAGATTTGCATAGACGTTGCTCAAATTTGAAGCGCGTGTGTTGTCTGCTGGCGGATAATAAAGTAGATAATGAACACACAAAAACAGAAGTCGTACCTGGCGATTCGAAAATAAATGTCGCCAGCAGCACCTTTAATATAAATAAAATTGTAGAACCCTTTCAACACATACAGGGAATGTTGTGTGAAAAGTTTAACGGTAGTATTGAAGAATTAATGGCTGATGACGTGCTTTACTTAGAGACAAAAATGGATGGTGAACGTTTTCAACTGCATTATGCAAATGGGCGTTTCAAATATATATCCCGCAGAGGAATTGATTACACTCACAGCTTCGGTGAAGACTATAAGAGTGGTAAGTTTACGCCGCTACTTCAGTCGCTCTTACCTAGCGAATTGCAGTCCATAATACTCGATGGCGAAATGATGGTATACGATATGCAGCTAAAATGCTTCCGTGACAAAGGCGAGAATACAGACGTTAAGCATTTGGATAACAAATTGAATTGGCGACCTTGTTTTGTGGTATTCGATGTGCTCTACTTTAATGGCAATAGTTTGCTGGAAATGCCATACGCACAACGGTGCCAGAAGGTCGTCGAGCTTATTAGAGTAGAGCAGCCAGGAATATTGCAAATCATGCGGCCAATTAAGTTAACAACGGTGGAGCAGTTTCGGCAGCTCTTTCAGCAAGCATTGGATGCAAAAGAGGAGGGAGTCGTGCTGAAGAAGCAAAACTCTATCTACCGCCCAGACATACGCATTGGAAGTGGCTGGTATAAAATAAAAGCCGATGTAAGTTTGTGATATAAAATATTTTTTTTTTTTTAATTCAATTTATTCTATTTTAGTACATTACTGGATTGACAACTGAGTTCGATTTACTTGTAATTGGTGGTTTCTACAATCGAACGCGTACATTTATTAAGTCTTTTTTGCTGGGTGTGCTCAAATACACCTCGGACACACAATTTGCCGTTTACAGCGTCGGTAAGGTTGACAATAGAACCAGGCAGAGTATGCGGCTGAATGACGCTCTCAAACCGCATTGGCAAGACAGGCAAATGGAACCACCACCCGATTGGTATCATTATAAACAGTCCAGTGCTGAAGGCAGACCTGATGTGTGGATTGAGCCAAGCAAATCTGTAATATTGCAAATCAGAGCAACTGATTTGGCACCTTCTGCAGCCTTTGCCCTTTCTAAATCGTTGCATTTCCCACGCATAGAAATGTGGCGTAACGACAAAATGTGGAATGAGTGCCTTTCGCTGCACGATTACATGGAAATGTTTCAGGTTTGATTGTCTTATAGAGCTTCGGAGAGCTTCTCTGTCCAAATTAAAACATGCTTCAGTGCCATATATGAAATTGCACCCAACTAAAGCGGCAGCGACGCCCTTATACTATTATTTTTCTTACTACAATACTGATCATTTTACTTTCTAGGGTGAAAGGGGTCTCAAAAAGATACATAAGCGCGGCGTTGAATTGGGAGATTTAACGGCACCACAAAAGAGACGTAAATTAACCGTCGCAGAGCGTCGTAAATTGGGCATCTTGTCCTATGAGCGTCGTTTTAATCCAGCTGAGGTAATATGGTAAATAGGCAGCAAATATTATGGGATAACTAAAAAATTGTCTTTTGTAGATTGAATTATCTTCAAATCTATTCGAAGGGTTCTCCTTTTGCATACTGAGTGCAAGTTTAAAGAACGGCTATACGCCGGAGGCACTAAAAGCGTTGGTGGTGCGTAATGGCGGTGAAATAGTGGAAAATCCCATACAAGACTCCAAATGTTTATCAATTGCGGGTGATAAAACCTTTCGTGTCCAGGTTTTGTGTAAATCGCGTCATTACAATATAGCGAAATTGGAGTGGTTGGTAGATACATGCAAGCGACAGGAATTGCAATTAACTCCCACAGATATGGTTTGCGTAACGAACGAGTTAGAAACTGAATTTTCGCAAATATTCGATAAATATGGCGACCCATATACGGAATGTACAGATGTTGAGCAATTGATGAAAGTGTTCGATGGTATTACAGACGAAGATGTAAGTAATTTTTTCAAGCTGTTCTCTCTAAGTGTGTAAATGTTTAGTATATGCAGGATCACGTTTCTTTTCAGCTTGCAATCGTGGAGCCTTCAGCCGCAGATGCAGCTGAACTTGAACTGATTTTATATGATGAAAATACGGATTTCTTTAGCAATTGCAATGCTACATTCTACAGCATAGATCAGTATACGCAGCTAGCAAAATTGATTTACCAGTATTTAGGAGGCCGGTGCTATGATGTCCCAAATGATGTTAACATTCAAAGTATTAATTACGTTTTCATCAACGCCAGTTTAATTGATAAAGTTAAACTGAAAGCGTGGATCTTAAAACGTTTTAAGAATCATTTAGGAAATTTGCATGTTGTAAATATTGCTTGGATAATACATTCGCAGCGCGCTAAAAGGAAGCTGGATGTATTCGAATATATGTGCAATTATTTTTAGTCGTAAATTAAGTGTGATTTGTTTGTATATTATTTGTATATCCACTAAAATATGGGATTTATATAAAAATGTTTCGATGTATATATGTATGTTAATCTTTGTTACTACTAATAATTAACTCAAATATATTTTATAAGTAAGACGCACATTTGCCAATTTATGTAGTTTTAATGCACACCAAGGAACGTTGAACAGTTGGCAGCAGTAGAGCTGCAAGTAGATCAATAATATAAAAATCTATATAATAAAAATCCTTTATTTTCGAAGGTCATTTCATTAATGATTTCCAAGATTACGCAATTCTTACTACTAAGTTAACAAATATGAGCTTAAAAACTAATAGCGAGAGTCAAAGTGTAAATTGTTGTTGTGGTTTTGCAAGAAAGACAAAGAGATTGGTTCAGATAATGCCGTTAAACAAGAATGATCATAATGGAAAGAATAATGAGATGGCACCTATCGTCGTACCGTTACTTTGCTCTCAGCGAATTTGACTATGAGTGACGTCATATTAGCACAATTGGTGACCAGTATGGCCAGATTACCATTTTGGTAACTCGATTTAGCATTTTTTTTTTTTGTTATGTAGTCTCGGAGTTTTAGTTCTATCTTCATGACATTTTTCTAGCCTGTTTTAATTAAAAGTAATGTTTATAATTTTGTAAAATATAAATTTTGTAAAAGTTAGTTCAATAATTTACTCAATTTTATTTAGCTTTACTTTTTTTAACATCTGGTCGCATTGCCCGCGATTGCGGGCGTCGCATTATGCTGAAAACAGTGAAGCCCGTAAACGCAATTCCGACCCAGCTGTTTGAATCAAACTAATGAGAACTCCATGTAAACGAAAAGTTCCTTCCTTCCGTATCGTAGATTTTATTTCACGACTATTAAAAAAATTCCGTAATTTCGACCCAGCTGATTACTCTCTCACCACACAGTGTTGCCAAGCAGTACATTACGAAATCATTTACAAAATAAACTTAGAAAAATGATAATTTTTGTTAAAATAGCTTAAAAATACTGTTCAATAATGTTAATTAGAGATAAATGAACTATTTGCTGGTTTTTGGCTTTGGTTTATTAAACAATGAAAAATTGTAGCTGATAACGCGGATGTGTGAAAAAGTGTGTAAGCAAAAATATCAATGGCAACATTGTGTCGATACAAGCAGATGCATATGCATATATATTCATAAATTTGTGTACAAACATATTAAACACGGAAATGGCGCTGAACGACGAGCATCTTGTATCGCTAGTACAACACAAAAAGGAACTCTACGACAAGAGCAATCCTCTATATGAGTTCCAGGGAAGGAAAACGATGATATGGGAACAGATCGGAAAGGAGCTGCGCACAAGCTTGTGGGAGCTATATTTACTAGTATTTCAAATTTCATAACAAAGTTATTTTAAAGGTGAGGTATGCAGACGGAGGTGGTTAGCTTTTCGCGATCGGTATGTCAGAGAAGCCAGAAAATCAGAACACCATCAGGCAGTGGAGCAGACTACCAGAGGCCGTGGTATCTGCTTGAAAGCATGTCATTTTTAAGGCCGCATGTTATTCCTCGACCGTAAGTATAGTTGGAATATTTTTATAAAGCGATAACTAATAATGTTTTTTTTAAGAATTAGGTGCTCACAAAATGTGTGCCCAGAAGTATTTAGCTTCGCTTACGCCTTCAATTGCTACTTCTATGCTTTCACCGTTGCCACCAATAGTGCCACCAGAAGAGTTTTTTGATGATGTAGATTCACCATTGCTATCAACATCAGCGACATCTCCACCCCAGTCACAGCTAGCGGGAAAAAACGCGACAGAAGTGCTGAGGTTGAGAATGGCATCTTGGAAGCAATCGATCTCTTGAAAAAGAGATGCCTAGAAAAAGAAAATAAATCAAAAAGCTCGGCGGACTCATTCGGTTACATGATCGGCTCAATGGTTTCCAAAATGGGGTTTGTTTCTGTTTTTTGTTTTAATTTAAAGCTACCGAAACTGAATGTTAAAAAAACTGTATTATTAAACAAAAGAATGTTTAAAAAGGTCATCCTGAGAAGATTTTAGTGTTAATGAAAATTTTGATAAATTGAAAGTGAAAAGTGGATTTTTTGTCCCTTTTAATGTTATGTTAGAATATTAAATGCCTCTCTCTCAACTCTTTATAACATTGAAAACCGTTTTACACATTTTGAAAAGCGTTTGAATTTACTGAATGCGAATTAAAACCATAGAGGTGTAATCGTTTCTTCCGGACCTCAATCCTTAGTGGGACATAGAAAATCAAGAGGTATATTGATAGTAAAAATAAACAAAAAATACCAGAAAATACTGAAGAAACCATAACGACATTTTGACAAAAAGAGTACCTTGATCTTGTTACATAACCTTAAATATAGTAAAAAAGTCCTTCTCTTAACAAAAAACTCTTAAATTGAATTGTACCCATAACACATTTATTAAAAACCCACATTTTAAAGACAATTTGTCGCTCATACTAAGTTCTTTAAGTAATTTAACAAAAATGCTGTATTTTATTTTATTTTAATGGGTATTTTAGTGCGTTTTTTTTATCTAAAGCTAAGCAACACTGCCGTAGGGAGAAAGTGATTTGATTGAAAAAAGTAAAGCTAAATAAGTAAAGCCATCTTATTATTCTTTCCATCTTGGCCGTTAAAGAAAAGATGAGTTAGTAAGGGAGCAAATTAAGAAACGTGAAGAAGAAATGTGAGAATATATTGTACATAAATAGGAGAGGTTAGGATGTGTGTGTTGTTGATAGTGGGATCATAGGAATGTGACTATATACAAAAGGTCTGTTCATGAAGCAAATTATTTATGTGTTCATGCATCCAAAAAACTTGCAAAGTAGGGGAAAGTGAGAGAGCAGAATGACATTTTATTTAGAGGAGAAGTTGCAACTTTTACTGGACAAATATTTACTTGTAAGAATATGCAAGTGAGAAAAACAGCTGATCGCAAAAAAAAAATTAAAATTTGCGAATTTTAATAAAAAATGGTGATTAAAATAGAGAATACAAGTAAATACAGTTTAAATAAAATTTGTAAAGTTTATTTGAAGTCATAAATTAAATAGGAATCGGCCAATGATATAGAGGCATGTACTTTTTAACCACCGCCTCCAGTCACCATTGCTGCAGTTGCCGAAATAGAAATCTGAAGCATTAAAGGTATCTTTTGTGTTTTATGCTTATATATATGTATATATATATATATATAATTGGCGCGTACACCCTTTTTGGGTGTTTGGCCGAGCTCCTCCTTCTATTTGTGGCGTGCGTCTTGATGTTGTTCCGCAAATGGAGAGGCCTACAGTTTCAAGCTATTTCAGTTGTTTGTAAAACTTGCAAATTGTTACTGGTTTTGCGTTCATGTCCTTTTTGATAGGTTTCTCGGAATATTATTCTCGGAAATAAAGTTACTGGCAAATTACTGCAAAATTTTTATATGAACATACCTACTTTGTGACAGCAATTTTTGTAAAATGTTATATATTTTAAACCTTCAAACACCTGTTTTACGAGTAGCTTTACTCTTTTTCTGAAAAACACTAAAAAGAACCACATGTGAATTCGTTTTTTTTATTACCAAAATCGATTGTATTTTTTGCTACCTTTAGTCTCCAAAATTTCACCACGCTTTGGAGTACCGTTACAAAGTTATAGCCAAGGCGAATCTATTAAAGGTGGCATCGGTAAATTAGCCGATTTGTTTTTTTTTTCTTTAGCCGTGTCCATGTGGCTGTCAGCCCAGAATGTAATAAGGCGAATTCATGATTTGTTTTCTGGTCTGCTAATACTTTGCTTTGACAAACAAAGATACAAAACATTGTTGTTGGTCTAGTGACGCCACCTTTAACGAATGCATCTTGTTGTAGCGAAGACAATTTTGATGCTAAAAATATCTACCGCGGTTTACTTTGATAATGACATTTACAATAATTTTGAGATTCTGTGCGTTTAGTATTGGGAGTCGGCCATAATTGTCGGTCTATTCTGCAGATGGTTTCATTACGCTTTCATTTTTCGCTGCTTTTATGATTTTGTCAAAGATAAGTAAAGGTGTGCCTATGCCATTGTCTATGTTCTCATTGGTCAATTTGGTGCCAAGTCTCGCTAGTTCATGGGCTCTGCAGTTACCCTTAACCCAGGAACCCATGTTACCTATAGGTGAAATGACTCAGCCATGTCGTTAAGAGATGTGCGGCATTACATGGCTACCTTTGAGGTTGTCGACTACTTTGTGAGGAATTTTATCGCCGCCTGATTATCAGTGAAAATGTAGATATCATCTCCAGGTATCGCATCACACTGTATCACTGTCGCGGCTTTTATTATTGCCATCAGTTCAGCTACAGTAGTCGGGGAGCCAAAAACTGAAGAAGATCGCCAGAGGTTCGGAATATACACCTGCGCCTACTCTGACCGAGATATATTAACCTTTTCCGTGCTATAGCGCTGCATTCAAAGATAATGTGCATTGGAATCTCCTGGGATTGTTCACAGAAACGACAAAAGTCAAGTGTCTCTGTGTGTTCTGGAACACAAATTAGCCGGATGCGATTGTGCGTATCTAACTGAGTCCGTTTCTCGATACACTCAAGGACCAGTGAGGACTGATGATATCGCTTTTCCTTTACCGAAGCCTTCCCTAGTAATATTTAACAGAGTACGCTTGGCTGATTGCTGAATAACTATATGAAGCAGTGTGAGCTCGAGCATCACCTCTATCGCAGCTGTGGGGCAGATCGGCATCGCACCCGTGATGCATTGGTATTCTAAGCGCTGGAGCTTAGTTAACGCTTCCCGCACTGTCGAGAGAGCGGCTCTTGATGCCCAAGCAACTGCTCCATATGTTATCATTGGCCGTATGATGAACACCTATCTCAGGATTCTTGAACTACAGCCCAAGGATTTTCCTACTATACGTTTGTAGATCATGAGAGTCTTTGTTGTTTTGGATAAGGTTGTGTCAGCATGTCTTTTTCAGTTATGCCTTGCATTAAGGACAAGGCCAGGACTTCACATTTACAAAGAAGCCACAAAAACGTCAACTTGACAGGAGTAAGTCTCATTTCCTTAGCCATACTGTCTGCAATTGTATTGTATTTTGTGAGTGTGGACGACAATGATTGCTTATATACCCGGTGATTAATAATTTTTATGACATCGAAGCGAGACATGCCGTGTAATATCACTTGCAGTACTTTAAATTAGGTGTTTTTCGCTAAAATTAATTAGACAAAATTAGTGACACAGAATACTGGAAGGTAGGCCGGCCTAGTGGCTGGTTGCAAGCGTTAGTGGTAGTGTAAGAATGTTAAGCGCGGATGCCATTTTTGAGCATCAAGAGCTAGTTTTTGAGATGAAGAAAATACAAAAAAAAAAATACAAAAACAAAAACAAGCCACTTCTAATCGTTCCATTAATACACTTGACGATGACCAAGCAAAACTCGTGACGAAGTAGTTAATTTACCTAGACCTTATGTTAACTTGTTGCGTGACCTTCGATAATCTTTTTTTTTTAATGCTATTGATTTAGAATTATGAATCTAATACTTACGTATATCTACATATATAAATTATAGAATCGAATTCGTGAGTTGCATATCAGACTGAACTACATATGCAAATAAAATGTTTGATAAAAATAAAAGACCTACTAATTAGGGGATCTTTCTGAAACCAGAATAAAATAAAATAAAAAATCTACATTTACATAAGTTAAAGAAATATGTATAAGCAAACCGGTTACCTTTCCATAAGATTTGTTTAGCGCGTGCCCAAGAGTATATTAAATAATAAATGGTTCAATGTTCTTTAGCATGTCTGCTGCTGTCTGGTTAAACAACAACACTTAAATAGAAATTCGTTACAAAATGAAAAAATATAACATCAATAAAATTATAATATATTAGTATTATTTTTTGTTTGTTTCTATTTGCATTAATAAATGAATGTATGTATGTATTTTTTTTTTTTGAAGTGAAAATTTTTCAAAGCGCTTGAGAAATGTAGCCAAAGAACATACAACAAAACAATACAAAAAAAAATATGGATACAAATAATTGAACTTTAATTTAAAGGAAATCAAATAAGTGATGTGCGTAATATTCAAAACACATCGGATAACATTGACAGGTTTAAGGTATTTGAAAAAAATTACAATCTAGAAACCAAATAAATTGAAAAAAATCAAATCAGTTGCTACTACCTGTTCTATGTGTCGTGCATTCAATGTAAAAATTATCCAGTTTGTGACAACAAAGCACATATTCTATTTTTGTTTTTGTTCAATAGAAAGGATATTTCAATAAGGGCATAACACTTTTGGATATACGAGGGGTGTTCAAAAAGCATCGCGAATTTTGTATTTTTTTCAAAAATTATTTATTTATACATTAATATCTATTTTGTCCCCTTCAAAGTAATCCCCATGGGATATTATGCACTTGTGGCAACGTTTTTTCCAAATTTCGAAGCACTTAAAAAAATAATTTTTTTATCTTGTTCAGCTCCTGCGCGTAGCGTCGTCCTTTCGTGGGCCTCTTCAGTTTCGGGAACAAGAAAAAATCACAGGGGCCAGAATACGGTGGCTGTAGCATCATTAGTGTGTTGTTTCGGCCAAAGAGTCGCGCACAAGCAACGATGTGTGAGCAGGGGTGTTATAGTGATGCAAGAACCAATTTTTGTTCTTCCACAAATCCGGGCGATTCTGGCGGATTGCTTCGCACAAATTGCGCATAATTTGCAGGTAATATTCTTTATTGACCGTTTTACCCTGTGACAAGAACTCATGATGCACAACGCCCTTGCAATCGATGAAAACGGTAAGCAAAACTTTTACATTCGACCCAACTTGGCGCGCTTTTTTCGGTCTTGGTTCGTGCGGCAGCTTCCATTGAGGTGTTTGAATTTTGGTTTCCACATCATAACCATAAACCCTCGATTCGTCCCCAGTTATGACCCCCTGGAGCAAATTTCGCTCGTCGCGGACAGAGTTCAACATCTCATTAGCCATGTTCTTGCGATGCTGCTTTTGGTCGAAATTGAGCAGTTTTGGTACGAATTTTGCGGCGACCCGTCTCATGCCCATCATTGGAAAAAATCAAATAGCATGAGCCAATCGATATGGCTAGGTCCTCCGCAACTTCTCTAACGGTGATTAGACGATTGACCAATACCATTTTCTTCACTTCATCAATTTTTTCGTCTGTTGTTGAAGTGCTCGGGCGCCCGGCATGCTTTTCGTCGTTCACATCTTCTCGGCCTTCTGAGAACATTTTGTACCACCGATAAACGTTGCTTCGGTCCAAAGTAGCTTCTGCGTATGACACAGTCAACATTCGGAGTGCATCCGCGCACTTAATTTCGTTTTTCACACAAAATTTGATACAGGTTCTTTGATCGATACAGTTCTTTGACGAGCCGAAACACGTGCAAGCAAAGCAGCTGTCAACAATTAACTGAACATTCAAAATGGCGGAACTCGTCGGCATGAGTGAGAGAAATGAGTACCAACATATCGCCACAAAAAAATCGAAATTCGAATATACGTAACCTGCGAAAATTCAAAATTCGCGATACTTTTTGAACACTTTATCAAGCCCCAGCTTAGCTATAAATAAATTCCCAGGAAGGGCGAAATCAATATTAAGACTATTGAAAATTCTTTTAATTTCATTAAGATGCCTAGTAGTTAGACCTAAATAATTTTATTTTAAAACTTTAACATGCAACGGGAAGTGGAAACGCAAAATGCTTTGCGGAATATTGAAACTTATCTTCTCCAATAGATCTGGACAGTCAATGATACCACAGTCAATGTAATAGATAAACATCAGGAAGTATATTATACGCCTTGAGGAAAGTAATTTTAAATTTATTAACATGCAACGGGCCCCTTAAGACGGATGTGGCTCATTAAAATGAAATTATCATAAATTATTTCCGAAATCCTGAGTTGGGGATTAGTGAACTTTAAAAATGTTTACATAAATCAAATTTAAGTGTGCTCTGCCCAATCCACAAGAAAGGCGATACTGCAACACGTGCTAAATATCGCATATAAAGTTCTAGCGAGCGTATTGTGTGAAAGGCTGAAGCCCATCATCAGTGAACTGATTGGACCTTCTCAGTGTGGTTTTAGACCAAATCGACCAAATATTCACAATACGTCAAGTCTTGGAAAATACCCATGAAAGGAAAATCGACACACACCATATTTTTGTCGATTTCAAAGCTGCATTCCGCATGCCGCGATGTCTGAATTTGGTATCCTCGCAAAACTAATACCGATATGTAAAATGGCATTGCTCAATACTAGCAGCGCCGTTAGAAATGGGAAGGATCTCTCCGAGTCGTTTGATTCCAAGCGAGGGTGACTCGCTGTCGTGTGACTTCTTTAACCTGATGCTGGAAAATATCGTGCGTGCTGCAGTGCTTAATCGTTCAGGCACAATTTTGTACGAATAATAATAATAAAACCGAATGAGTTTGGTGGTGAACGAGGAAACAAGAATTACATCTTGTCATCAAACCAATAGCCGGCGCACTCGCGTATCGGCACCCACGTCACTGTTGACAGTTATGATTCCGAGAGAGGGAGAAGAGATTTCGTTCATCTAGGAACCAGTATTAACACTGACAATAATGTCAGCTTTGAAATCCAACGTAGAATTTCTCTTGCCAACATATGTTACTTTGGACTCAGGAGGCAACTGAGTAGTAAAGTCCTCTCTCGATGAACAAAACTAGCATTCTACAAGGCCCTCATCATGCCCATCCTATCGCATGACGCGGAAGATCGGACGTTGACAATATCCGATAAGGAAAAATTCTGCAGAAGGTTTTTGGATCTTTGCACGTTAGCAACGGTGAGTATCGTACGCGATGGAAAGATGAGCTGTATGAGCCTTACGACGACATGGATATAGGGCAACGAATAAAAACGCTCCGGCTTTGAAAGTATTTAATGCGGTACCAGCTGGTGGTAGCAAAAGAAGAGGAAGTCCCTATCTGCATTGGAAAGATCGGGTGAAGAAGGAGAATATGTAGATTTACACTGATCAGTTGCAGTGCAGGTAAACATGACATTTTTAAGAATTCTGAAGCTTGAGCCAAACTTGCAGGCGGCAACTTAAAAACTACATTAGGGTGTCGTATTTGCTGTATTTCGTACATTTTGAAGGGCTAAAAATATAGGTAGAGGTGCCCGCAAGGTACTGTACAAGTCATATTAAGAAATTTTGCCACGTTAAAAAATAGTTGATAGTAGTTTCCTCCTCTAACATTTATTTAACCGTAAAAACTTTAGGATGTATGTCAATACAATACTTTTGAGCCCTTGTGAATTACCTACATATGTGTGTAAGCGTCTTTTGAGCCAATCTTGAAGAAGAACACACCAAAGAAGTTTTCGGATGGACCGTAAACATATTTTATGCTTCCTACAAATCAAAAATATGAATTATAGCTTTCATATCCCTTCAAGTGATTAATTAGCAATTCAGTCGGAAATCATTTGGAAGAACTTAAAGTGTGATATTACTTTGTACATTACATATATACATACAAGTACATACGAGTACATAAATATATGTTCATGCTCAATCACAGCCGGTTTCCTTGCTTATCAAAAGCAGCAGCAAACACTTTATGTAAATCAGCTACAACACATACATAAATGTTGAAATAGACTGTCATTCTCGAAAACGTCGAGCACTCTTCGCAACAAGATTTACATACAAATTTTCCGTCTGCCAAGTGATCAGCAATTCTACAAAGTGCTAGCCGCTGCCACAATCCGTTCGTTCCTCTCATTTTGCGTGCAAAGGCGCTAGCCATTATGAATTTATGTAGATGGGATGTTGACTGATGATTGGAGTGCCCATAAGTGGCTTTGAGGAAAAAATGTTTTAAGCAAATAAAATTGATGCGCACACAAACATAAACGAATAGAATTAAGCGAAGTGGCGTGTGGCTTGTGCCGATTGAAGACGAATGCGTTTCGTTTGCTTGGGTACGACTTAGTTGGAGTAGAAGTCGAAGATCAGGGCGTACTCCGAGGGCATATAAAAGCTTTTGTTAAAGTTAACAACTAGTTTCGTTTCATACGACGGGAGTAATAGTGTGTGGCTAATTTTAGTGCGCCAAAGAGCCGTTGAGTCTCAAATTGATTTGCAATCTAGTGTTTTGTATTGTAAAAGTTGCTTGAATTAAATTATCATACAAAATGTACAAATTCGTTTTCGTGGTCATCGTGGCTTTGGCAGCGTTTCAAGTCCAGCAGAACGAGGCGTTTATTATTTTGTCCAAAAGTACATACAAAAATTATCTTTATGAAATTGAATCAATAAGAAAGGACGCACGCGAGGTGCTCTATATTATTAGACGTTTATTCTACAAAAAAAAAAAAAAATTTCAAATGCGATCGACAATCAACAATGTTTGCTGCTGTTAAAAATACATTTACACATAATTAATACTTAAATACACAAACACATAAATACAGCGGCACCAAAACACACTTAAAAGCGTTAATTTATTTCTCTCTTATTTACAAGGTGGCGCAAAAATAATCGCCCTATCGCGAAGATTTATAATTTTTGCAAATGTGAATTAGACAGCTGCAGTGTACAAACAGAAAAGCAATGGAGCGCGTAAAGGTTCAAATAAAGATTTCCAACACTCAAAATAATTTTTGTTTTTACTTAGTAAAAAAGTTAAAAAACAAAATGGATGATTAATTTCGCGCCACCTCGTACAAGGGTGCCGCTCAAAGCACTCATTTTTAAGTCAATTACATTTTTATCAACAATGCAAAATCAAATCCTATAATTACGATGAAAAACTGCTAAATTTCTGTCAGCAGAGTATCGCAAGAACTCTTCAAAATTGTATTGTTTTCTTATATTTGCGAAAGTCCGAAAACATACATATTTCTGCAAGTTGTGTCGAGTCCATAATGCTTTTGTAGCTTCAATGAAATTAAACATTTTTTTAGTACAACAAAAAATTAATATTTTGCTATGCCAACAACTAAAATAACTTTAAAGAAAAATCAGTACACAAATATTCAATTCATTCCAAACCGTTTTATTGATTTTGTTTATTTCGAAAAAATTGTGACATTACAAAGTTTAGTTTCAATTCGATGTTAATTGAAGTGCTGTGGGATACACAACAATTCTTGCTTTTCCATCTGGTGCGTACACGAATAAATCAGAAGGTTTTCCGACACGTGAGCAAGCCACATAGAGCTGTCCATGTGAGAAGCATGGATTCTCTAAATTTAGTCCACACGCTTGTAACGATTGTCCTTGTGCTTTGTTAATAGTCATTGCAAAAGCGAGTCGCACCGCGAACTGTAAACGTTTGAGTTCGATTGGTATATCTGTCGGGATCATTGGGATACGTGGCAACAGTACGTCTTCGCCTTTGAATTTTCCAGTAAAAATTGTTGCCTCGATAACATTGTTCAACATTTTCTTGACTGAGAGTTTGATTCCGTTGCACAGTCGTGGTGGATTTCTGTTTCAAAGAAGAATGATAGGTACGCCAATTTTCAATGTAAGAAGGTGCGGCGGCATGCCTGGCAAATCAAGCGAATTCAAGAATTCAGTTGGATAGTTGACAACCTCGTCTTAATTCTCGATCGATGGACTTATATGTTGTCGTTTCACTGGGTATTCCATGCTGAATGGTGAAGTTGATGGTGTTGACATCGATGTTTTTGGCTGCTAATATAGCACGCGTACTGCGCCACTGATGGTTTTTGTAGTTTTGTGCAATGTTTGGGAAAACTGTTTGCACCAATTCGTCGATGCTTTCTGTGATCTTACAGAAGTTTGCTGGCTGTGTAGATTCATCAATTTTCATTCGCCCAATTCCAGTATCCAATAATTGTTTTGCAAAATTTCCAGCCGATGCGTCCCGTTCTAGTTGGACACGCATGTTAGTTTTCAAAGTCAATTTCTGTAAATTACGCCATACAACTGATGATTTAAGACATGCATTAAGTTCATCAGCGGGTGTTGAATGTGGCAGTGTTTGTTGAAAATCACCAGACAATAAAATGAGTGCGACACCGAAGATCCGCCTGCTTCCTCTCAAATCTCGTAGTGTACGATCAAGCGCTTCCAATGGTCATCTTTCCCGTAGTTTAGTTGTCTCAGAAGAACAGGTCTGATTAGTACGTATTCGATCAGTTTCTAACCTTACTTCTCGTGAACATGTCGTATACGTTTCCTCTGTGTAAAAATACATGGTCATATTAATTTTTATGACAATCGGTTGAACGGGGCAGAAGTTGCTACTCTGCAGCGCCCCCTGGTGGCGAGTGGCATCAATGAGCTTATTCTACAAACTTTCTCCGTGGAAAAATACATATATACACCAATTTTTATAATAATCGGTCCAGTAGTTTTTGAGTTCATCGATGACATACAGACAAACATTCATTTTTACATATAAGAAGAAGAAGATAGTATATATATTAACTTATAAAAAATATGGCATTGACTTACTTAGTCGTTTGGTGGACAAAAGATCAATATTATTCATCTCAAATAAATTATCTAAATCCTAAAGCACCAATAACAATGCTCGTAAGATCAAAACTATAGAGGATTAATATTTCGAACTTTCAATTGAAATTGGCAATTTTTCCCCTAATGGTGGTTTAAGGGGTTAGTGGTAGTCACAGGTCCGAAAAGATGATGATCTCAATAATTTTTTTTCTAGTCATACATATATAATATATAATACATCATGTTTCGATTTGACTTTAGCAAATTTAAAAAAAAAAATTAATAATTGTAAAAGTTATCGCTGTTTGTGTGGAGCCCGTTTCTTCAGAAGTCCCTTGCGGTGATCACCACAAGTCCTTGGAGATTCATCTAAAATCAATCGGACAAGATAAACTAGTTTTATTAATAGATAATCTTGTGCCTGATCGAAGCTTTTTTTCCAAAATTAACAAATTGCCGGTTTCTGGAAATATTTTCGATAAAAAACAGACTACAATTAATTGTTAAAAAAAAATTAAAATTAAAAAAAAGGCACGAGGTTTTTATATTTTTCAAAAGCAGTAAAGTTTCTTGAAATCTACTAAGCAGTTTTTAAGTTACAGTGATCATCAGTTCAATAAAAAAAACATAGTTTTGAGAAAAACGCATTTAATACGAATTATTTAATTACTAACACTGTGTCATCTATTCTTGGGCCATATAATAGTTCTCCAGCCGTCATAGCAGCTTCCAAAATATTGATTTCCTATAGCCTACGTAGCATTCTACCTTCTCGAGTGTTATCGTTAGCGCTCTTATCTGCCACTCTGCTACGTGCAGCATTCATTTTTTCAGCATACCGATACCCACAATTAAGTCCTAGTTTCATTATAACAATAAAACCCGAGAAGTCGGTTGCTAGCTGCTTGCCCGAATGCCCTTTGTTAATTGTTGAATAACTCGAAAAGAAAAAGAGAAAGAAAATACAAAAAACAAAAATCCAATTTTTGAAAATTCTGACTACCCTGAACCCCTTAAGCCCATTTTTATAAGATTTAGATTCCAAAGTGACTTTTATTTAAGTCACAAGAAGTGTTGAAATATTAAATTATATTATAAGTATATTAGTGATATATTTCTGCTTCTCAAAAAACTTTGCAAAATACTTTTGTTTTGAGTAATTAAAATTCTCAAAAATTACAAATTATAATTTTCTAAACTTGAATTCGTTAGAATTTCGTAATTATGTAAGAGGAAAGTAATAACTGTAAATTTTGTCTCTGAAAAATACCCGACACATATTTTTTTTTAAAAAACTCACTTTTGAAAATAGGTTTTTTCAAGTAAAAACATTAATTTAACTTTTTAAAACTTCAAAATTTATTTTTTTTACTTTAATTTTTTAAAATATTTTTATGAATACTGGTTTTTACAAAGTTCGATTTTTTTAAAGGGTTTTCCAGGTATTATTTTGAATAGCCCGCTATTTTGGTAGATGTCACTTTTGCAGCTGTCATTTTTTGATATTTTAAGACTTAAGACTTATAAGACGTCGTGTCTTTGCTGGTTGGGTCGTTGAAATGCATGAAAATGATCCGGAATTCCATCGAAAAGTCATCTTGAGTGATGAGTAGCTTCGTCAACAAGTAAAATTGTCGGATCTAGGGCTCAGAAAATCCAAGAGTTATTGTTGAAAAGCCTCTCTATCCTCAACGTATGACTGTTTAGTGCGGTTTATGGTCCGGTGGAGTCATTCGACTTTTTCGAAAATAAAGCTGGAGCAACAGTTACGGTGAATGGATTCCGCTATCGAGAGATGATTAACGATTTTTTATGGCCGGAATTGGATGGTATTGATCTGGACAACGTTTATTTTCAACAAGACGGCGCTACGTGCCACACAAGCAACGAAACCATTGATCTTTTACCAAAATAACACCTCTTATTAGAAAACCCTTTATTAAATCTTTTTTAAGACATATTTTTTATTAAAAAAATATGAGTTTAATGTTATTTAAAATTTTTAAAATTTATTTAATTCGTTAAAATTTTGTAATGCAATAAGAATAGTTATAATTGAAAAAAATGTCTATAAAAAGAAACAATGCGACTGCTTCTTTTGTTGTAAAAAGTAATTTTTTTTTTATTAAAACAAGTTAATGAAATTTTCTTTTGTGGTAAAATTATATAATAAATTGCGGAAACATAGTTTAAGTTTTCTAAATTTTATAGTATTTTCTTTCCAACATTAATTCGTTAAAATTTTATTATATAATATAATCAAAAAAGTCGTAACTATAAAATTTGTCTATAAATAAAACTAAATAATATAATTTATAATATAATATAAAAAAAAATCAATCTACTCTTAAATCCTTACATCAAATCTAACCCTTTTCATCTTCTTCACAGGCATTAATGCTGTCCCGGCCGCTGCTGCCAGCTCAGTTGCCGCACCGGCTATTGATGCAAATGCCCTTCTCCAGGGTGTAACCAGTGCGGTGACAGCAAAACTTCAAGCCGTTAACCAGGTGGTTGGTAATTTGGTGCAGGCGAAGGCCAACTTCAAGCAGAGTTTACTCAGCGCCCTCCCCAAACCGGCTTACGTTACTAAAACTATTCGCATACCAATTTTGGTGAAAACTTGGGGTACCACTACAGCAGCAGCTACTCCGGAGCCCGCAGCAACTACGACTGTCCAATCGGCTGGTTATGCCTATAGACACAGACACCGATAGTTAGTTGGAGGGGAAAAGATAGGCAAAGAGGAATACAAATATTATATCATACATATAAATATTTAAATTAAGCTGAGATGTTATGTGCAAACATAGAAATTAATTTTAAGAAGTTAAAAATCAATTACGAATGAATTACGATTATCTTTATATAAATATTAACGATCAACTCTATACAATTTTACTGAAAATAAATAACTAACTTTTTTAGTTAACTTAAAAAATTGCGTTTTAAATTATGTGAAACCAGGCTACTGACTAGATTTCCAATAAGTTGATCTCGTGATCAGGACGCACAGATGAACCTGATTACTGCTTACTTAACCAAAATCAAACACTTTCGCTCAACCCTTTCCTAGCAGGGACTGTCTATAGATACCGAGTGCCAATTTGTACCGCGGATTTCTTGGTGTTGCTATGCAGCTTTTAAATTTCCAAACCAAATAATAGCTTTCATTGGAGGCTCGCCCTCTAGCTTATTTGTGTTCTCACACCCTCAGCTGATTTTTAGACAGCGAGCTCATATAACCATTTTTCTCATGTTTGGGAAGGGAGGCAATTCTGTCGATACTTTTTTTCATCGTAGTAGTAATGCCAGCAATGACGAATTCGCTCTGTGTGTGAAAATGCGAAACCAGATAAGGCTACTGGGCGCCTGGATGCAGCGAAGTGAAGCGATTGAGCTTATAATTGGTAAAAGTGTAACACATCCGCCGTCGTACCTTAAGCGTTTGTGAAAAGCATCAATATGCTCATGGGTCACGCTTCGCTCAAGATTGGGGTATTTACGGGAAACTGTCTTACACCATCTCTCGCGGCAAAAATGGTACTGGTGCAAAAGTGTAGTTAAGGCTATGATTAAAGACACTCTGAACCACCTTTTGTGTCAGTTTCCAGCACTTCGCTGTCCACAATACGTCTTGGAAAATCCTATGAAAGGAAAATCGACACATACAATATTTTTGACGATTTTAAAGCTGCAATCGACTGCACGAAAGAGTTTGCATACATGTCGCAATGTTTGAATTTGGTATCCCCGCAAAACTAATACGGCTATGCAATATGACCAATACCAGTAGGGCCACTCCAAACCGTTTGATACCGAGCGATGTATCAGACACGGTGACTCGCTGTGATGCGACTTCTTCAACCTAATGCTAAAAAAGATCGTGCGAGCTGCGGAACTTAATCGTGCAGGCACAATTTTCTATAAGAGTGTACAATTGTTGATATTGACATCATCGGTCTTAACAACCGCGCTGTTAGTTCTGCATCTTCCAAACTGGATAAAGAGCAAAGGGAATGGGTCTGGTGGTGAACGAGGAAAAAACGAAGTACCTCCTGTCATCAAACAAACAGTCGACAGTACGAAAAGGACTTATCTGTATGCCGCGATGTCTGAATTTGATATCCCCGCAAAGCTAATATGGCTATGCAAGATGACGTTGCTCAATACCAGCAGCACCCTCAGAATTGGGAAGGACCTCTCCGAGCTGTTTGATAGCAAACGAGGTTTCAGACAGTGTGAATCGCTGTCGTGTGACTTCTTTAACCTGATATTGGAGAGGATCGTACGAGCACCAGAACTTATTCGCTCAGGCACAATTTTCTATAAGAGCGTATAATTGTTGACGTATGCCGATGATGTTGATAAAGTCGCCCAATCTCGCTTAAGCGATTATTACGCTAGTCAAGAGGAATAAGAAGTTTTAAATTCCTCCTTTCATTGAGGACAATCGCGAATCAGAGGATCAGCATTCTTATAAAGCTGGAGCCTATGCCTCCATGCATTCTCTTTTAGCAACACTAGGGATCAATTCTGGTCTACGTAAGCTCATAGCTCAAGTTATGTTGGCTAAACAGAACAAACTAATAGCAAACTCCGTTTTCCCTTGGATTCTCTGTCATGTTGGCGTATAGAGGAAAATTAACGGCAGATGTAAAAATGGATTGTTATTCTATCCACAAACTGCTACTTTGAGCTTGTGGGAAGAGATTTTAGAATTGCAAAACATAAATGACGAAAAAGTACCGGGCAGGAACGCGAGATGGAGTACACTTAGAAGAAGACATATCTACTGCCATTAGAGTCCTCACAAGGCCTTGTCTAACAGGGATACATGATGAGCTGGAAGTGCCTTTTAGAAAATGCTCCAGAGTCTTCAAGAGCGACGAGGAGTAGAAAAGAAATTCTTTATCTTCTCATCTGTTACTGTCCCGCACTGTGTATAACCAGACTTTCGCTTCGTTATATGGAAGCACCTTTCTTTGATACTCTAAATGAAGTATCGAACATTGTTTTAAAAAGATTGATACAGTTTCTTAGAGACACCGGCCAGTTCAGTAAGGAGGAGGATATCAAACTGCGGTACCTTCATGGGCCTACACTTTTGACCTAATTAAGCCATTAGCTTCGGCGGCTGTTACTACAACCTAACCAAATATTATTCTTCATACTTCTATTATTTTTGTTGCTATTTGCTATCCTAACTTCCGCGTAAGTTCTCCAATTTTTTATAGCATTCCTACAAACTTTTCTCATTAATTATATTTCAGTTTAGAGAGCGACAATTTTACTATAATTTTATTATACAAATGTACAAATATTATATATTAAACCATTACACCCCCAATTGCGTTCAATTCTTTATGCGTACGTATTTATACATTTTACTAATTAAAAAAAAATGAAAACGTAAACGAAATCATCACTCAGTCGTCTTCCTGACGGGTTGCTTATCATCCACACTCAAATATGTATGCATACCCCACCCCACTCAACTCGCTCATCAGCTTCCGCATATCCATATAAAAGTGGCACCTTATCCAGTCACATAACCGTATTGTACTTACTTTTTCCAAATAATTTATGCAATTGAATATATTTTTATATATGAATATTTATATACATATCTATGCACGCGAGTATGTACATATGTATGTACAAAAAGAGTATGTTAAGCACGTCGATTCGTGAAGCCAAGTATGTAAATCAGTCGATATTCGTCAGGTTATGCGAAAAAATGCGCACATTGGCGTAAAGTTGGTATAAATTAATAAAGAAAATCATTAATAAGTTTCCAAAAATTCTGGCTCTCGTATACGTGCATGGACTTATTAAAAGTCATTGGTAGACTTTTTTTTGAATACTTCAAAGATTTCATACACAAATGAGCCTGTATGCATATCATAAGCAAATTAGTTACTGAATGAAGTATGCAAATATTTGACTGGGAATAGAGGATAGAAAATAATTTAAAACAAGGTTTTTTTGCCTGAAGATTTTCTATGGCATTTGATCGTTGACAACTTTTTTATGCAAAAACTGGCAAAGACTCGACATGCGCCGCTCTGCCGTTAAGGCATTGTATGTATATTCGAAAGATACTGAGAGCAACACAATAAGAAATCGAGATATTTAGAAAGAAGAATTTTAGATTGCTATTAGGCCTTCAGGGGAAAACATTTGATTGATCGGTATTCATTGTTTTTGTTCTCCTGAATATAGAATATTTGTCTAGAGCAGGGTCTAAAACTTTGTTAAGCATGGCTGGGAAATGTTCTTTCCAATGACGCAACTTGTCTACGTACGTCATTTTTACAACGATCGCAATATTTTTCATGCTAAATTCTTTTATAAAAATAAACGAAAAAAATGTAAAAATGTACAAAATTGACCAACATTTTAAAAATTTCAAAAAATTGTAATCCAATTCTTCAACTTTTTAATCAGAGTCTTTAGAATGTTTCTGCGGATGCTGTTTTAAATGCCATTCAATTGAATTCGCTAAAAAATTTCGTCAAATTTTCACAATTTTTTCACTTACTAAGCAGAGCATTTTCTTCCATATGAGGTATGTGCTCGAAAGTCTAAAGGCAGAAAGGCGTGATTGGGAAGTGCTTGATGGCCGACAGAGAAAACGACGGCTGCTTACTGAAGTTTTCAAGATCTGAGTGAATATTTATTGGAATAAGAACAGTGATCTGGTGATTGAAGTCCATCTCATATTTAAGTTATAGAGAGTACTCTTCCACTTTATAAATGGTGTCAAACATAAAATGAATAGAGGAGATCAACGAATGATGAGTTCCAGCCGTGGACGATCAAATAGATATTCCATTATCCAACTATGGCGAAGTATAAATAGCAATAGAACGGATGCATCAATTACTAGGCAGAAAGAGATCTTAGGACCGTAGCCTGTGGACAGAAATTGAAGTGTACCGGCTCCTGGCATCTTCACCTCCTGACCTAGATAAATATTATTGATCTATACGCTTGAAAGTGAAAACAGATTAGGTCTTAATAGTGTGATTAAATTCATAGATGGTAAATTTACTATCGACCAGATATTTACACCATTTAAAATGTTGGAAAACCCCGAAGAAATTGAATAGACACGCCATATCTTTGTCGATGTCAAAGCAGATTTTGATAGCAAGAAAAGGAAATCCCCATATGTCGCGTTGTCAGAGTTTATTTCCCAAAGGTGTTAGACCTTTGTGTAAATGACGTTGAGTGGTACCAAAAGAGCAGAACTTCTTCAAGTAATTTAATATCAAAGGAGATTTTAGAGAGGGCGTTTCTTTATAACTTCTTGTGTTGTTGAAGAAAATCATTCCAACTGATGGACTAAATTGGTATTGATCTGCTTGTGTAACTAACCAACCTGCTCGGTTATATGTATCAACTTAAAGATTGTGAGCGAGGCATCCATGGCTTACAGATATCAAGGACAACGATTAAGCTAGCGCAGTAGATCGATGAATAAATTATTTGGTCCGTCCGGCTTTGGAATACAGCTTTTCTCACGCACAAGGTTGACTTTTTTCACTGAAACACTTTGACTATTGGCATAGTATCAACGCCTGACGGCAGTGTAAAATGTTTCTCGATGCTCCACACAGCGCCAGGACTTAACTTTAGCTGATGCTTGACAAACGTGATCTGTATAAGTAGATGAGTATATATATATATTATATATATTTGTCGCTTATACCTTTCTCGGCTGTTTGGTCGAGCTCCTCCTCCTATTTGTCGTGTGTGTCTTGATATTTTCCATAAATTAAGGTACCTGCAGTTTTACGTCGCCTCCGAACGGCAAATGGTTTTTTATGAGAAGCTTTTTCATGAGAGAAATGCACTTGAGATTTTCCATTGCCTACTGAGGGACGATTGCCATTAGAAAAAACTTTTTCGTTTCAACAGAATTGAGGTTTCACATTGCTTTATGTGAAATATGCCTGGAAAATCTTCGGTATGAAAGCTAAACCTAATGGACCTTTTTCAATTTACGAAAGCGACGCACGTCCGGGTTGAGTTTCAGAGAGTTTGCTTTATGTGAAATATGCCTGGAACATAATGAGACTGCATTAACTTACAAATATGGATGGAAAATCTTCGGTATGAAAGCTAAACCTAATGGACCTTTTTGAGTTTCAGAGATTTTGGTGGTCTCAGAGGGAGCGGTTGGTCAGCAATGCGAAACATGGATTACTTGGTTTATAAGAGGGAGAAACTTATCAGAAATACGACGGACAAGTGTCTTGGTATTTGCGACTGTGACTCACTTTCAATAATCAATCAATTTTTTTTAAATTTTATTTTCCTTTTTTTTATTTGCTTAGTTTGCTTTGTATTGCCTCGTCAATAGTATCGATGTCAAGGTTCCGATAAATATCTACTATTTGTTAGGTATGTCTCAAGGTACATCAGTCATGGTCCTAAGTATTTAAGACTGGACTCGTTGCAGTATACTAAGATTACTTTTTGCAGCAGTGCTCCTTTCCAGCCCGGTGCAATTATCCTTCGACATATAAGTACTTTATTTTGCAAAGATAATTTGAACTGACGTCCAAGCAACCAGTACAATTTCTTAAAACGATTTTCATTTCATTTTTTCTTTATATGCTCCTGCCAGTTTAACTTTGAGTCGATCGTAATGCTCAGATATTTTGCTTTGTTTTCAATCACAGCGGAGTTGTCAATCTATGATAACTATAATCAATTGTTATAGCAAACAAACAAATACATCTCGTCTTTAAATCGTAATATACCTACATTTGTTGAGCCCATCGACATCGTTACCCTCGAATTGCTTTTACCAGCAAGAGATTAAAGCCTTGCTCCAATATATTATATAATTAGATTATCGTCCCACTAACTTAAGTACTTCTTGGTCAGTTATAACACAACAATCATTCGGGGGTCTTCACTGTGGAAAGCGTATAAAATACAGATAGTCCAAGATTTGAAGCCGGCCGATCTTCCAAAGCGTCCTAATTACAGTCGTTGGGCTCTTTAAAAACCGCCGAAGATCCTCATTTGGGACCTGCATTTTTTTTAGCGATGAGGCCCATTCTTGGCTTAATGGCTACCTGAATAAGCAAAAGTGTCATATTTGGGATGAACAGCAACCCGAAGTCCTTCAAGAACAGCCATTATATATATATATGTAATTGGCGCGTACACCCTTTCTTGGCCGAGCTCCTCCTCTTATTTGTGGTGTGCGTCTTGATGTTGTTCCACAAATGGAGGGACCTACAGTTTCAAGCCGACTCCGAACGGCAGATATTTTTATGAGGAGCTTTTTCTTGGCAGAAATACACTCGGAGGTTTACCATTACCTGCCGAGGGGCTACCGCTATTAGAAAAATGTTTTTCTTAATTTTGGTGTTTCACCGAGATTCAAACCATCGTTCTCTCTGTGAATTCCGAATGGTAATCACGCACCAGCCCATTCGGCTACGGCGGCCGCCTACATCCATTGAAAATAACCGTTTGGTGTGGCCTATGGGCTGGAGGAATCATTGGCCCATATTGATTCAAAGACAAGGTTGGCGCCAATGCTTTCGCGCTATGATAAACGACTTTTTGAATCCTGAAATTGAATCCTGTAATCTGCATAATATTTGGTTCCAATAAGACGGCGCTACTTACAATACAGCTCGTGAAATTATGGATTTACTGCGTCGTCGTTTCGGTTCGCAATTTATCTCTCGTCTCGGACCAGTGGATTGGCCACCAAGATCGTGTGATATCACACCTTTGAACTTTTATTTTTGGGCGTATGTAAAGTCTAAATGTTTTATGGATAAACCAGCTTCGATTGAGGCATTGGAAGCCAACATTACTAATGTTGTTCATGAGATACGGAGCGTAGTACTCCAGCGAGTCCAGTACTTGTAAATTAATCACCCTTTACATATTTAGGAATACTCACGACACCATCAAATACAAATTGCGACACTGTAAAGCTCTTAATGCGTTAATAAAATGTTTTAATTGCAATAGTTCTTACTACAAACAAATCAAGTGGAGATATACACACTTTTTGCGAGCATAGATTATAGTATTGCATTGACCATCGACCAATATCCAGTTGTGATTTAACCTTATCAATCTAAACACAAAAGCCTTTGACCCCAGCCAATGCCATCACGACCAAGCGACTACTTGCATTTACCAACATATGTACATTAGGGTAGCTCCACGAAAAATTTTACTGTTTGCATACTGAATTTTGTATATTCTAAGACTTTCGCCAAAATATAATATTTCAGAAAAATATTACGATTTATGTAAGCTGGATGGATTTGACCACAAAAATCAAGTTTTTTTTATTAATAAAACTAGTTTTCAAAAATATTTTTTCCAAAAAATAAAGTTAGACAGCAGAATAATTTAAGATTACAATTTTTGCATAAATTCCTTGTGAAAATTTTATCAACGGAATAAAAGTAATAAGATTTTTGACTTTTTTGACTTGTTTTAGAAGACAGGTTTGAGGAAAACTTGAATAACTTAGCCAAGTTCTGACCGATGTAGTTATAATTGGAAATGTATTTTCCTACCATTTTCATATCTTGGAAAACTAACCCATTCACCTCCTAATGCAGATCTTTTAAGCTGAAGCTCTTCTATCATCTGAGGTAATTTTGTTTTTAAAACTAATTTTATTTATTGTATAAAAACTCTCACATTTTTCCGAAAAATTTTGGTGGAAGTCTTAAAATATTGCACATTTTGTGGTTGTGATAGAAAAATATTTAGTACCGGCTTATTTTTGTATGGAGTGTGCTGCACCCTAATGTCTAGATTTGCATATGAATGCTGGGCAGACGCGCAAAATCAATGTCAACAAGGTGCAATAATGCATAACAGTTTTTAAACGAAGTTTAATTAGATTGTTTCGGATTGTAAAATATAAGAATTTTTTAAATTTAAGATGCAAAAAACTAATTGAAGCAGCCTTGAAAGCAGCTAGAGTTTTTTGTTGTGAAAAGTGATTCGAGGTCGATTATCTTGGTGGACTATCATCGACTAGCATGAGGGTACAAATAGATGGCTTGCGGGAGAGAAATAACCAACGCTTGGGCCGCGTTTATGCAGGGCAACTTTAGCTTGTGGAAGAGGGGGAGACGAAAAAAATGTTCAAATTGAGCAATTCGTAAACTCTCAAAACGATAGGGTTTATTTGACCGACATACGAGAATTTGAGTCATCGATTAGCCACCAGGAGGCAGCACCTCAGCACCCGCCACAAGTAATGGTTTGGGCCGCTGTAACCGCAGATACGAGTATGCGTTCTCCAATCGTTTTCATCGAGCCTAGCGTCAAGGTAAATGCGAAATATTATCGGGAAAGTATTCTGGAGGTTACTTTGAAGCCGTGGGCAGACAAACATTTCGGTGGCAGACCATGGACATTTCAAAGGACTCGGCACCGTCTCATAAAGCTCGTGTGAACCAAGAATGGCTAGAAAACAACGTTCCGAACTTCATAACGTACATACAATGGCTCTCAAATTCACCAGACGTGAATCCGATGGATTATTCTCTTTTGGTCATTTTGGAGTGCAGGGTCCGAACTAAAAGATTCACCAGTCTTGAGGCGCTGAAAAAAGCCATTGTCCGCGAGTGGGCCAAAATACCTGCAAGTCACTTTCGGGTAGTTTGCGATTCGTTTCTGCACCGTCTCAAGGCCATAGTTAAGGCAAAGGTGGTCATATCCAGCAAAAGTAAATTGATTCTTAGTTTTGTATTATTTGGACACATTTTTTACTTTGAATTGAATAAAAGTAATTTTCCAAACTAAATTTATGGCCTTTTTAATTGGTTACACTTCGACCCTGTAATGCAATGATTTTTCCAGGCACACCTAAACGGCGAAGGGCATTCCACATAGCGTCTTCTTTAATATCGAATGCTCTTTCGAAGTCTACAAACAGTAAATATGCGGATTGTTTTACTACTGTTTGGCACTGTGAAACTAATTTTTTATGCACAATTCCCTTAAAATTGTAAAAAGAGCACCATAATCTTCACAGTTGGCTTTTTAGACAAAATATTTTCGGGTGATCTTCCTTTGATAACCTTTAATTAATTTAACGCTTGGTTTAGGGCTCATATTCAAAAAAACTATGTTTTGTCGCCAGTCACAATCATTTTCAGAAAATTTGAGTCCTTATAAGCAAATTTCAAGATGTCTTTATAATCTTCAATCCGATCATTTTTTTCGTTATCTGTCAGCAAGTGTGGCAAGCCCGCGTACCTACCACCAAGTCTTAAATTGAGCTTACGAATATTTAAACATTCGGTTAAAACGAGAGACAGTTATACAGAAGGATGAATTGTGGGTTGATACTTTGTTCTCACTTTAATGAATTTTTTCACATCCGCTGAATGAACAAAGCCAATCTTATACGAGATGCAAGTATAAAATTACGAGACTGACGCTACTGTGGAAGAAGAATACGAGTATATGTGGAATAATACATACATATAAGCATCCTTCTCGAGCATTTTACCTCTCGCTTTCCTAAACAAAAAATTGTATACTTCGTTAGCTTTCGTTCGCCTTCGAGTTTTTTTTGCTTTGCTGGAAAAATGTAAAGTCTCATATATATAGGTAAGTATGCATCTAAATGGTTTTCCAATAACAGGTGTTATTTTGAATAGGATTGCGCTATCGAGAGATGAGTAACGATTTTTTATGGCCGGAATTGGATGGTATTGATCTGGACAACGTTTTTTTTCGACAAGACGCGGTTACGTGCAACGAAACCATTGATCTTTTACGGGAAAAGTTCCCGGACCGTGTTATCTCTTAAAAAGGTGATTACCATTGGCCACCAAGATCTTGTGATTTAACACCTTGTGACTTTTCTCTTTGGGGCCACGTGAAAGAGAAGCTCTACGCCAACAGCCCAGGGTCGATTCACGACCTCAAAGATGGAATTCGTGAGGCTATCGGGGACATAGGGCAGCCACTTTGCAATTCGGATATGGAAAATTTCATGAAAAGGATATTGTCCTGTAAGCGTAGTCGTGGGGGTCATTTACCTGATGTTATTTTCCACTATTAAAGGCATACCTTCCTCTTTATAATGAAATAAACATCCCATCATTTGTATTAAAAAATAGCATTTCTCTTTGAATATCAAAATAACACCTCTTACTGGAAAACCCTTACATATACAATTCTATTACGAAAATCGACCTCTATGAAAAGTGTTCCTCGCGCCCTCAGGCCAACTTATGGTGTTCAACGATAGGGCCCATTTTTGGCTTAATGGCTACTTCAATAAGCAAAATTTCCGTATTTGGGCTGAAGAACAACCCGAAAAAATTCAAGAACAGCCATTAAATCCATTGAAAACAACCGTTTGGTGCGGGGTATGGGCTGGAGGAATCATCGACCCATATTTCTTTGACGAGTTTAGCGCCAACGTAACAATGAATGGCGAACGCTATCGCGCCTTGATAAACGACTTTTTGATGCCGGTAATTGAAGCCTGTGATCTCACAACATCTGGCTCCAATAAGACGGCGCTACGTGCCATACAACCTGTGAAACAATGGATTTACTGCGACGTCATTCCAGTGAGCAATTTATATCTCGTCTCGGACCAGTGTATTGGCCACCAAGATCGTGTGATATCACATCTTTGGACTTTTATTTATGGGCGTATGTAAAGCCTACGATTGAGGCATTGGAAGCCAACATTACTAATGTTATTCACGAGATACCGACCGAGTCATTCAAAATTGGTGTTTACGGATGGCTTTACAAGCTCTGAGCTCTCCATCTAGACGGTGCATCGGCTCATTCCACATTGTCTGTCAAGAGGTTTTATAGTTAATTATAGGCTTCCGCGCCACGCGCCTGGCAGGACTGTTTCGAACAATGGAAAATTCTTATGACGCATTCAAGGGATGGAGGAAGGATGCACTTATGTATACTTATACATTGAAGGCGATATTATGTAAATATGTGTGGAACCAAAAGAAATGTTTTACAGCGTAAATCTTGTTTTTTAATGTTTTTTATGTTTTTATTATTTTACTATTAGAAATTTCCCGTACATACGAAATTCTGTCTTAATTTTGTGCTTATTCTACACTTATCATTGGACACTTTACACTGACGGATCCAAGATGTATTGCGGCTTCAACGCCGGTGTTCTTATATATTCGTAAGACCCCGAAACTTCCAATCACAACAACTATCGGAAGTATGAATTTCTTCAGATAGTCAAGCAGCTATCTTAGCTTTGAAGCCACCTACAACTAATTTAAAAATCGTCAAACAAAAGAAGAACTTAATGCTTTAGCGCGCACGACAGACATAGGAACATAGAAGGTAATGAGAAGGCTAATGATTTGACAAGATTTGCCGGGCATGCTATAAGGAATCCGAAGCGGTAGAAATAGGCTGTCCCCAAGGTGTGCGCAAAAGAGCGATCTTCTCGCTGTTCCAGAAGCAGGCCGTTTGACATATGGACTAACACAGATACCTGCAAAATAACTAAACAAACGAGACCTAATTTCCACAAATCCAGAACTGACTCGTTAAGAAATCCACGAGCAGTCATATTCAGAACTACGTCAACAATAACCGGTCTCTGGCCTTTGGGAGACAATGTCAGGTTGATAGGGTGGCCTTACAACAGTAGATGTAGAAACTGCAATCAAGAAGAATCTAAGGCAACAGACTTTCACTATCTGTGAGTCTGGGTGATCCACGACATAGAATGCTGGGGGAATTCTTGATGGTCAACTTGAAAGAAATTGCAAAGAAGCAAATAGTCATTGTCATTATATTATATTTGTGACAGAAATCTTAGAAAATGTATGTCAATATATTTTAGATAATTTCCCCGGTTATGTTCTAAAGGTCTCTCGCAGATAGAAAACTAAGACCGACCAACAAATACACTAATAATAATCTAGAGCGCATATCTCACCGTGGTACAGATAACGACGACTTTACTCGTTTATTTTAGTTCTCATGCGCGGCTCTAAATCATAATTTCATTCATTTCGTAGCTTCAAAATAAAAATTGAATTCAATGACAGAGTTGATTTTCCCTAAATTCTTGTATAGATACAGACTCTGAAACCGCACATACTCGTATGTATTCAATCCACTAAGTTCTACATAAAATCTATTACTTGCATGTAAATAAAATTAAAACCAAAATAAAAACATAAATAAATAATTAACCAAAGAAAAAACTGAATAATTTAAGTCCCATCGTTTTTTGTAAGTTGCAGAACTTCAAGCTCAACATTGACCTACGCCAAAACAAAAACAAAGAACACGAATAAACTACGTGTGTAAATTCGACTCATTAACGATCGATTGCATAACATCCGAAAGCCTTTACCTTCGCTGCAAGCGCTGCCCCTCTGAAACTGCCACGTATGTACATATGCACATATAAATATGCATAGTATGTTACTAACATAAGACCATAATGCCAAGTTCAATGCCGAATTTAGTATGCTATTTTAGTTTGTTTTTGCCAGAGAAACTAGTAAAGAGAGAAGAGCATAAGCACCACCGACCACCGACCATTGTTTTAATACCGCTTAGCGACGCTTATATTTGGATATAAAATTAATTTCCACTAAGTGTTGTTTGTTTAAGCAACAGGTGGCGTATACCCTTTTTTCAATTTGTATTTCTTACTTTTATTTTGTTGACTGCTCTTTATTTCTGCGTCATTTGTTAAAGTTGTTTGTACTGTTAATGGCTGTAGCTGGGTAATTGGTGGTAAATTGTGCCTATTGGTACTGATTATATATACTTAAGTAGCGTAGTAGTAAGCTGAGTGGTTATTTTAAAATAAAAATCCATAAATATAACTCGCATTTTGGCAAAATTTAAGTGAATGCAAAGCAAATATTTATAAATTATGAGAATTTGTTTCAAAATCAATACGATTACCTATCCGAAAAACTCATTGCTCAGATTAATTTGTAGCATGACAGTTCTCACCTGTGTTACGATATGCTAAGTATCTATAACAAATTCTTTATAGCCTAGACAGATGGTGGTGTTAATCGAGATTAAGGACTTAATTCGGAATTATCTGAGGAATTAGGTGCAACTAGTGCGGATTGACAACTAGACTTCATGATTCAAGCGGATAAAGAGAATTTTTGAAGGCAACATTGCCCAAAAATGACTGTTAATTTCTATTGTGAATGAAACATAATGAAACTTTTAAGGTGAAGAACAAAAAAGACTGAAAAAAATTACTGTACTAAATTTCTGGAACAATATGATGGGCACAACAGGAGTAAGTAATATATTATATAGCATTTTTGTTTTATTTTTAAGTTTAGGTTAGGTTAAGTTGACCTGGCTGGCTGAAAGCTATCACATAGACCTATTGGTCCTCATTGTTAACAGATGGAGCTTGACCCTTACGTTTCTTTGTAGTAGACATCTTGTAATGGGTCTGCGCCTTTTGCGAATCTAAGTAAACTCTGAAGTTCTATCCCCGAGGGGCATTTTAACTTCTCATATTGTACAGCTTCTAAGCATTTTAATCTGGTTCTAGCTATCGCAGGGCAAGAACATAGAAGGTGTTTTAGTGTTTCCCTCTCTTCCAGTTCATTGCAAAATCCGTTTGTAACTCCTACCTGGTATGCGTGCTCCGCTAGCAAATTGTGGCCTGTCAGCATATCTACGATAGTTCTGCTTTCTTTTCTAGACAGAGCTAGTACGCACACATGATTTTCACGGTTCTGCAAGTGGCTAGATTATTCCACCTCCTATCTATCCGTATTTTCATGTCCGCAGCGATGTTATTTTATACCGTATTTAAAGGTTTCAGTATGTCGTTTTCTTGTTCGAATTGTATGTAAACATCTACAATTTCGGTTCCTGCAATGCCCATATGTCCGGGTACTCAATAGTCTCTCTACTCTCTCTACTACTAGTCTCTCTATGGCTTCCCTGCTTTTTAGAACATTTTTAGATGGAATTTCATATGAGTTTATTGCTTTTATTGCCGCTTGGCTGTCAACGTATGTATATATTTATTTTGACGTTGTTTGATGCCTTTGCGAATGCTATTTCCGCAGCCTTACCTACAGCAAAGACTTCTACTTGAAAGATACTGCAGTGGTCTTGGGCCAGTGGTTTTTGAGCCATCAGTAAATAAAGGGTTAAATTTCAAGGGCCGATGTTGAATGTAAACTACACCTAAACGTCAAGTTTTTTTTGCATTTCATTTGACATATTTCAATTTCAGACTAACTCAATTTGAACCATAGAAAGATAAACAATCGAGCAACGCGTTAAAGTTATTCAGGCTTATTATGAAAACGGGCGTTCAAATCAAAATGCATATCGCGCACTTCGTGATTTTTTCGGTCAATTTAATCGTCCAAACGTGCGTACAATAGACCGGAGTGAAATACGTAAAGTTTTTCAAATCATATCGTAATAGCAGGGAAAAGTTGCTACATATCAATACAAATTCAGGAAAAAAAAGAAATTTCAAATCGGTTAATATCTTCCGTTCGCGCATTGCCTTTAAAATTTACAAATTTTATCCCAAATCCAGCTGATTTACGAAAACTTGTAGAAGTTGTAAATGATTAAAGATCGAGCTCACTTTTTATACATAGCACTTTCAGCATTGAGTAGTAGATTTCCAATTTACTAATCTATCCATTTCTGTGGTTCTGAGCGATCAACTTACACCAATTTTATACCACATCTACTAAGGAAGCCTATGCCAAATGAGGCTTACGTGAAAGCGGCTTACGGCTACTATAACACGTCTGTGCTTTAGATCGTCTTCCACTTGATTACTTGTATTTCTTCGTCTTCGTACAATGATTTTATTGAACAATCTTCAAGTACATTATTTGACATTTCGTCCTGCAAGTGCGAGATGACACCCAATTGCTTTTGTCAAAAAAGCTTTGACAAGTGTATTTGTCCCAGGCCGGTAACTATCAACTGCACGTGCCCTAAAGATAGGAAGATACCGCCATTAGAAATCAAATTTCTATTTATATGCTCAAAGATATCTCGGACAAGGTAAGATTGGGACAGTAGATACCAAAGAAACTCAAAAGCTTACATTAAAGTTGCAGAGAAAAGCTAGTCACTTAAGTCAGACCAACTTACCTGGACCTTCTTGTAGTAGCATTGATTCTGAAACAGAGATAACTCCTGAAATTGACAATGATAAGAATGATCCCGATTTTCAGACCCCACGCTCTATTTCCTCTCAGTCAGCAAGTTCAAAAATGCACAGGTGCGCTTATCACTTCCAGTATCGGTTTTAACAAGTGATCGTTTTGGAGTATCTGATAGAGCAGCAGCAGCTATTGTGTCTAGTACATTTAAAGACGTTGGTCTTATAACGGACAAAGATACTTCTTTTGTTGTTGATCGAAGCAAAATTAGAAGAGAAAAAGAAAAATGTAGACTAAAACTTATCGAGTCGGGGAATGCAATAGAGCAATTAAACGACCCGATGTGTGTGTATTTTGATGGCAGGATTGATGACACTTAAGTTTTAGTTGAAAAAGGAAACAAACGTTATCAATCTATAAAAAAGGAAGAGCACAAACATTCTTCTCTCGATGGTGATAGATGACAGAGAGCATGTCCGCGATCTTGGATTGAGGCGAGTTCTGAAAATAAAGAAAATCCCTTCAAAAGACAAAAATATTCGAAACTTTTTGGTTCCTAAACTAAACTTTGAAGCAAATAAATATTTCGAATTAATTAATGGGTCTGAAATGATACTTACCTGCCCCCCAATTTTAGGCAGCCTTTCTTCTGAAGATATCTTGCAATTAATTTCTGATAAAGAAAAACCAAAATTAACCATAGATTTAACAAATATTCCATGCCATACGCAAGTTGTGGAGCGTTGCGTAAAACTAGTAACTTAAGCGTCCTCAAAAGTGTATGGGAACGAGAGACGTGATGGGTTTATAAGAGCAACACTCACTTCTCGTACAGTTATGCCTCAATTGGACACTAAAGCAGACTTTGCCACTCCCGAATAAATAATTTTTAATTTTTGGTTGGTTGGTTGGGAAGGGAGTGGATGGAACTCGTAGTACAGTCACCTTCCCGCGGTGAGTTTATTTATTATAAAATTTGTAAATTTTAAATGCAATGCGCGAACGGAAGATGTTAACCGATTTGAAATTTCTTTTTTTTCCTGAATTTGTATTGATATGTAGCAACTTTTCCCTGCTATTACGATATGTTTTGAAAAAAATTACGTATTTCACTCCGGTCTAGCGTACAATCGGAAAAATTGTGCAAAAGTTTGAGCAAACCGGGTCTGTAGGAGATGTGGAAACACCAGTGCATGCTCGTACAGCTCGTACTGCAGAAAATATTGCTGCTGTTCGCGATTGTGTGGTTGAAGAGCCGTCCACCTCAACTCGTCGTCGTGCCCAACAATTCCAGATCTCACGCTCGTCGTTGATGAACATTATGCAGAAAAACTTGCATTTACACGCTTACAAGGTGCAATTGACTCAAGAACTAAAGCCTCTTGAACATTTCAAGCGTCGTCAATGGTCAGAATGGTGGCAGGAAATGGCAACAGTGAATGACCAATTTTCGAGGAAAATCATCTTCAGTGATGAGGCACATTTTCACCTCAGTGGATTCGTCAACAAGCAGAATTGCCGCATTTGGGCGAATGATAATCCAAGAGTGATTGCCGAAAAACCAATGCACCCACAAAGAGTGACTATTTGGTGCGGTTTATGGGCCATCGGCATCATTGGGCCGTAGTTTTTCCAAAATGAGGCCGGTCAGGCAGTTACTGTGAATAGTGTTCGCTATCGTGAGATAATAACGAACTTTTTATGGCCCGAATTGGAAGGTATGGATGTGGACGATATGTGGTTTCAACAGGACGGTGCCACTTGTCACACAGCTAACGAAACAATGGCTCTTTTGCGCGAAAAATTTGATGGCCGAATAATTTTACGTCGCGATGTCAATTGTTATAGCAAGAGATAGACCCCATGTAACTCCCAGCATCTTTTTACATGGGTATAGTGCGTTACTGGCCTCTTTCTTCCTCTCTAAAATAGTGTACTTCCATGATAGTTTGCTATCCAAAATTACTCCAAGGTACTTTGCGTGGTTTTTAAGAGTTAGTTCCACGTCGTTTAGCTTCGTGGGTTGCCAATAGGGGATCTTGTACCTTCTAGTAAAAAGTATCACATGCGTTCTATCAGCATTTCCCGCATGTGCCATTGTGGTACTTCAGCAATATATAACATGAATTACAACTCTATAATTTGTATAATATTAAATTTACAATTTTCCAGATTTATAATCTGTTATTCGGAGGCGACTTGAAAATGTACATCGCTCCACTTCTAGGATAATATTTATTAAGAGGAAGGTGGTTCGTTTACATGGGTTTTTGGTTTGCCGGAAATATTTTGAAAGCAATCAATTGACCCACCGCTACCGAACTAAGAACTATAACTATAAATGAATTTGACACTCTAAAAATCGGATTTTTTTCAGTTTTTTAATAAAAAAAAACGAAATAATTGAAATAATAATAAGATTCTAGTACGCACGTAGCCATTGATGTTGTGATTGACGTATTAAAATTTCAGACGATTCGGTTGAATAGTTTTTTTTTACAACACCAGGCCGAAAAAAGTAGTTTTGAGATAATTGAGTTTAAAGTTTCGAGAGTGGACATTCTTCTTTGACGCCGTAGCGTGATGAATCTGACTCTACCTGCTAAAACGGCTGTGGAATCGAAAATACTGGAAATATCCTTCCAAAAATTTGACAGTATATTCTTAAAAGCCTATACTTTCGAAATATAAAAAAAATCGATTTTTTGAAAATTCTAGACCACCGAGACCCCTTAAATAAGCCTTTATAAAAATTGAAAGAGCGGCAAGAAGAATGGGATTATCATTGAATGCAGACAAGACAAGGGAATGGTGTCATCACCGCAAGGAAAATCAGTGCAGCACATCTGCCAACGTCTTAAAATAGGTCCCTACAATTTCGAAATTGTTTAGGAATTCACATTCTTGGAGTGAAAATAACACTTTACCGTTCTCCTATTGTACCAGTATACACCCTAGTGAAGCTTGTACACTAAACAAGGATAGTGAGCAAAAACTTAATGTTTTTGAGCGTAAAAAAATATTTAGTGCTGTTTGCGAAAACCGAATTGGAGAATAATCAATTGATTAAATCACGAACTTGAAAGACTGTATAACCATCTGGATATTGTCACGACAATATGGCAAAGCTTAGCAGTCTACAATGGGCTGGTCACATTATAAGGGCCGGCTGAGAATACCGACCGAAGAAAATTCTACTGAGTACGTGTAGGAGAAATAGAGGCAAACGAAGACCAAAACTGCCACGGTTGGATGGCGTAGATCGGGAAGCTGAGCTATTAGGTATACCTTGTGGAGAGGGATAAATCGAACTGGAGACAAATGCTATAGCAAGCCAAGACGCTGATCGGCTTGTTGAGCTAACAATGATGAAGATAACTTTTAACGAGAACAGGTATCGAGTACATAGCGAGATCCGATTAACACTAGGGTGTACAGAAACTAATCTATGATATCATGCTTTGATCAACACTAAGTGTAGCCTTATTCGCCATTTTAGGTAAAATCAGCACTAAGAGAGCAAAGATTTAAGTCAGTTGAAATTGTGAAGAGAGAAACGATAGTGCAAGGCTTCCAGAACTCCTTCGCATAATGCAAGTTTTGCATGGAGCATTGCAGGATAGAGGAGGAATAGAGGATAGAGAGAATAGGAGCTTATATTCAAGGTGATAATAGTAAATGTGCATGAAATCAAAATAAAATGAGTTACGACGGTATTGTTACTTAATAGCTAAATCTCACATATGGAAAGAGTTGCTTTAAAGAAACTTATCGAAAATGTGGTAATTCAACACAAAAATACAGCAGTCAATGACCGACCAGTGTAAGAGTCAGCAAGATATCAAAAAATCACATCAAATTAGTTAAAATATATAAAAGCAGGCCAAAAGGTGAAAGAATAAAAGCTAAAAATTTGTCAACTGATTTCAATTTTTTGTAACACAGCAGAACATTTTTGCTGCAGTTTGATTGTGGATGATTAAAAATTCTAAACGTTTATTTGATGCGTATTTTATACGAGTAACCGGACCAAGCTGAGAAGATTTATGCAAAAGTGACGGTAACTTAATCTGTTCTATCATCGTTCTTTATTTGAATTGCAAAACTATAAGCAATAAAAATTATAATAAAAATACAACACGTTTGAATGGAAAGATCAATGTGAAGGCGAGGAAAAAGATTTGGCAAGAATTATGCTAACAACGCTTCCATTGATTTCGCTTAACAACTTGACTAATGGCTATTAAAATACGCTTATACACTGAGGCGTACACATGCCCAGGTACTTCACACTATTGCAAGACGTTTGTGCTCTAAATACTAATTTTAGTTGAGGTTTAAGTTTATAATTTACCAAAAGCACAACATCAGTACGAAATTGGTACGCGCGCGTTAAAGGCGTTAACGGCAGAAACGGAACCAGTGAAAGCAGGAAGTGTTATTTCTGCGGAAAACAAATTGAGGGAAACGGCTTTTTGTTTGTATTTTTTAAGCTATTAACATGTCGAAGAGTGTAATTATACTGCTCTTACTCGGCACAACAACGGTGTTGTGGCAACAGGCTGAGGCGAAACCATTTCTATTACTGGCGCCAAATTTCTTTGTCCTGACAACTAGAGGTATGTATGTACATATCTGCGTGTGTGTGTGAAAGTGCAGTTTAGCGCATCAAGTGTGTCAGACGAACATATCAAGCAATAATTCAAGGCGATGTAAGATGTCTAATTTTCACCCTGCATCGGTCATCTTGAGCTACTTAATAAATCCGTGTTGTCCTTTTGGAAAAGCTACTTTTTATTTCAGAGCAAATTCTAAAGGAAAAGTACTCAAAAGCATAGAAATGAAAACTTTTGCTAAAAAAGTTATCAGGCAATACTCTTTTTGTTGTGCCACAAAACGAGGGCAAAATATGGCGTTAAGTTTGTTCATGTTTCAAAAGACAAAATCAAAAGAAAAGTTTTGATAAAATCTGACACTTCATTGAGAAAGTATTTGTTTATTTGTAGAATTAAATTTTTGTTTTTAATTTTATTTTTAATTATTTTTTTTGTTTATGAAAAAGATTATTATTTTTTCGTGCATCACTTTTCGGCAAGGGATTTCGAAATTGGGTCAGATCGGAATAGAGCGAAGTTGTCTAGTGATGCTCTTTCGATGCCTATCGAAATTTTGCATTGCTGGAGTGAACCCGAGACTGAACATACTTCGGTAGACGCTTCTACGCAACCAGAGTAAATCCCTTTTTTATTTAAAAAGTGTTAAACGAATTTTGATTTAGATCATATACTGATTGTCATAACGGTAATGGTAATGATTGTACGAACTAGGCTAAGGCATTTATGCACTGCGACCAGATTGATCTAATGGACTCCTAAGTGCCTTATTTTAATTATTGGGCTGGTGAATAAGTTCGTAGCGTTTTTACCGAAGATTTTGATTGAAACAAAAAACAATAATTATATCAATAAGTTAAAATATTCGCCGTTGCTGTTTACTACCTCTTCCCACCTCTCGACCAATTTGATGATGCCGTTCCGCCAAAAATGTTGTTGTTGTTGTTGTTGTAACAGCATAAACATTCCCCCTGCATACACGAGGAATGCTGCTGAAGTGACAGTCCTCGGCCGGTTATAAATTCGGGTCGTTCCGGTTACGTAGAACCGACTGTCGTGGGAACGCCAAAAATCGCCTAGTCTGATGTCAAAAAAGTTGTTGAGCCAGTTTTTAAGGACCTCTTTCTTATTGAAGGTAACACCCTTTTTTGACACGATGTGGAAAAGATGGTAATCGGTCGGTGCAAGGTCCAGAGAATACGGCGGATGCTGAAGGATCTCCCTTTTGATCTCTTGGAGTGCGACTTTGACGACTGCGGCGTTGTCGTGAACGAGTATGGTTTGACCATGTCGATCAGGGCTTTTCAATCGAATAGCCTCATTCACGTGGTGGATCTTTTCGAGCATTTCCTAGTGCATCATGCCCTCCCAGTCCTACCAAACACATATTATGATTTTCTTTGGATGCAGATCCGACTGGACTCTTAGCTTTGGCGTATCTCCTGGAGCCACTCACTCCTTTCGTTGAGTCATATTGATGTAAATGCACCAAATCTCATCTTCCCTCACGAGGCGAGATGCTGAGAATCAATTTGAAGGCGACTTTCTTTGTTTTTTTCGTTGAGCTCGTGAGGCACCCAGACCTCAGAACTAATAACTAATAGACAATACGTATTATCATCGGAAAACTCGAAACTGCTTGCGAAAAGTGCAAGTTAATTTCAAAAATGGTGGTACTCTATAGTCATTCTCTTGAACTAAAAACAAATTTTTCAATGTTAGTATTTTGAAGGACTTTTTGGAAATTTACTTGTAGACACAATACTGCCTTTGAAACTTCGATGCAAGCAGCTTCGCCGTTCGAAAATATGAGTGTATTGGCAAAAAGTTGTGAATGTATTGAGTATTTCGGACTTGCACTTGACTTAGAATATAGTGATTTCTTCCTCTAATTATTATTAAGAAATCGCTGAATTTCGAAACAGTGTTTCCTTTGTACTTACAATTATTGCGATAATCTGGGTTCTTCTCTAGCCTCTGAAGCTATAATTTTAAAATATATTTGAAACAACATTTTATTTTTAAGCTTCCTCCGCCGATCAAAAATATTACCCAAATATATTAAGTTGTGTGAACACAAAATCTGTTCAAAAGTGTTCCGCATGGATTTTAGAATGCACATATTTAAAATTGCTTATATAATTTCGACTTTCCTTTCAGCGCCCTCTACAGGGAGTATATCATCTTCCGCTTCCTACTCCTCTTCCTTCTCCTCGCCAGCATCCAATGGTCTCCTTCAACTGCCCACTGGCATTATAAGTCGGAAACTAAATCTTGTAACTAGTCTACTCTCCGGCTTTGGCGGCAATGCTGGTCGCAGTGGCGGCATTGGTGGCGGTTTTGGACTTGGTTTCAAATTCAAATCGGGAATTACTACGCGTAGACCTGTAACAACAACTCAAAGTACCACAGAGCCAAATACCGTTTTTACACCGGAAGTAACAACAAATACACCAACAACTACTATTCCCTACACTACAACTGAGAGAGCGACAACAACAACTGAGGCGATTGGGAGCACTACAACGGGCATTGTTGTTACTATTAAACCAACAGTGGTTCCTCAACGACCAGCAGTTATTACAACAACCAAGAGAGCGAGTGGTTATGGTTATGAAATTCCACGCCGGGATAGTGAAAATGAGATTTTTCGTGGTAATGTACAATAAATAATATGTATTTACCCCCTCTATAAGGAAGAAATATTGTATCATATGTACATACATACATATATTGGGAGGAGACAACGAATTAACATAGAATGTACAGATTTTATTATTTTAATTTAGCTTAGGGAATAGTATATCATGAACTTGAAAATGTATGTGTACATAATTTATTATAAGTATTTTTTGTTTAAAGTATTTATTTACAAATAAAGAATACGTGAAAATAGTAATTTTTGGTTACACTTATTGAGGTTGAATTCGAACCGAACCAAACATTTTTAATGGTACGAGTAAATGAAAGATATTGAACTAATTGGTGAAAAATTCACATAAAATATTTACTAAGTAAGTCAATTTATCTACTTCCTTAAAATTGCTGAATACTGTTAGTGCTTTTCATACAGAAGTCTTTGCGATCCTGCAGGTATGCAAAATGTTTAGGAAACGTGAGAGTGAGATAGATATTAACATTTTTTCCGATAGGCAAGCCGCGATCAAGGCTCTGACGACGTCATTGGTCAAATCCAGACCCAATCCTCCCAGTTAATGGTATCAAAACGGCGCTTTAGTGCTACTTGGGGAGTGCCAGAGTGGTACTTCAACCATTTCACCTACCTACCTAAAAATAACTTATAGATATTTATCTCGAGCAAGCAGTTTAGAGCTGACCTGCCCCACTGAACATTTGCTTACTAGCCACACACGTTGGAGGAGCAGAAAAATATATAAAAATTAATTTTTAATAGAAAATGTTGTCTTTGACGGCCAGTATTCAAAAATATTACAAAAACCAATAACACAACGTTCAAACATTTTTTTGGGTAAAGATTTTTATAGTTAGTTTTACTTAATTGATACCTTTTAAGTTCAAACGCATCCGCCGTTTTTTTATGGGATCCTGTTTGTAAGATAAACAGCTCACTTAGAAGCAGCCTTACATTATTTTCAAATCGAAAACCATTTAAATCTTAACGTATTATACGAGTAGATACAATATACAGGATTTGATTGAAAAGTAATGAGCCTTCCCGCGCGGAGCGTCTGCCAAGCGATCAACCGAATCGGCTGGTGGGGGAAACGATCGTTGGACCTCCTCTTCCACTAGAAACCGGTCCCAGTTCGCTGGCAACAGCGGTGCAGTCAACATCGCTCCGCGCGTGAAAGCTGTTTTAAAAGTGTGTTAGGATTTTGCAGTGGCGAAAATGCAGCGATCGTTGGAGCAACGTTACTCGATCAAATTTTGCGTAAAGCTGACCAGTTTGTACTCCAGGAAGACTGTAAACGCGGCATTTTACAAAGAAGTGCTCCTTCGGCTGAAAAACCGCGTCGCCCGGGATCGACCCGACCTCGTCAACAATTGGACCCTTCAACACGACAAACCGTCTTCTTCTGCATCTCTGCATTGGCCTAGATGGGGGTTCCAGTTCCCCACCTTCCCTACAGCCCAGACCTGTCTCCTCCGGACTTCTTCTTGTTCCCGCGCCTGAAAAGAAAGCTGAAGGGGAGGCGTTTCGACTCCATCGAGGCGATCCAAAAAACTGTGACAGCTGAATTGAAAGCGATTCTGGCGGATGAGTTTAAAAAATGTTTCCTGCAGTGGAAGGGCCGCTACCAGCGGTGTATTGACGCTCAAGGGTCCTATTTTCAAGAATATGAGTTGTATAAGTCAAAAGGTTTAATAAAACTGCTTAAAAAAAATAAGGCTCATTACTTTTCAATCAAACCCTGTACGAAGCAGAAAATAATTTGCAATACATTTTAAGCTGTTTTCGATTTTTTTTTTAGTTTTTATTTAGACAACTTTCTTAAATTTTAATTTTTTTGTTAATAAATCCTCTAGTTTTAAAGCTATACTACTGAAATTTGCACTGTGTTGAACAGTTTTTACTTTTGAAAATCACCAATATATTACAAATACCGTTATCTTACTGCGGAGGCACCTTTGAATTTAGAACGCTTTAATTAAGTAAGATCAATTATCAAAACTTTTGCCCGCATTTTTAACTTTACAGTGTAATTTATACCTACAATTTAAGTCTTATTTATACCTAAAACGACAAGTATAGGAATATTCTGTCATATTTGGAAAAGGCCAAACCGAATATTTGAGGCCAAGCGTGACCGAAACTGAAGCTGAAGCTAAATTTCGGTCGATCTCTATTTGCATTTAAAACAACCGTCCCTATTTTGTATAATTCCAAAACAGGAAATATTCAGCTTAACATTTGACCATGAAACATTTAGTTTCGGGTGAATCTCGTATTTTCTCTTTTTGTTTTTGTTTTTATAATACAATACATTTTACATATTGCACTTGATTTGATTGAGGATAACTCACCAAGTTAAATCATTAGAATTCACTGAATTTTTTTTCATACCAGTTTGTTTTATTTTATCTCCTTATTTGGTGATGGTTAAAGATTTTAGTGGTTATTTTATGCTTTTTTTATTATATTTCGTTATCTACGCGTGACGTGCGCGGCATGAAAAGTGAAAGGTTCGCTTTATTTTACAGTCGCACTTCAGCTTCAACAAACAGATTTTTTTTACTTTTCTTTCAAAATTGATTTTTGTTTTTAAATGTGTATCGATGCATTTTTTACATATGCAGGTAAATGGACGTAATCAAAGCAAACTGCACATCTAAAAAATGATCTCAATTAGCGTTGAGCGGGTGGAGTCCTTATGAAACAACCAGTGACACCAGTATTAAGCGACGCATTTGAAAAGTAGGGATGAGTAGAGGCAAACGTACACTGCATGACGTTTAGAGACAGTTTTTTTGCATGCGAGTAAATAAAAAGAACAGCTACCGCCTTCGATACCTCGCAAGCATTTGACTTCATCTGTTATACAGGTTGGTTCAAAAATAAGGAATAAAAAAAAATGGAATGAGAATTTCTAAATGATATTAGTAAAATAGTCCTCTATTTTTTGTATGCTGTTATTATTATTTATTGTATCTATTAATTAAACTTAATACCAGAAATACGGTTTTGACATTTAACCTAAATTATAGTACCCACAGCTTCTTGAAGAAGGTTAAATATGCGTCACAGGGTTGAAAGGTCAATTCTTCTGAGACGTGACGAATTGACGGTATGTAACAGCGACCGAGCCAATGGATTTGGGTGGTGTCTCAACCTTGGGTAGTAGTTGTTTTGAATTACTGCTACAGGGTCGGCCATATAGCGTTTGCTTTTTGAACCACCTATTTTTTTGAGAATGGTAACACAAATGACATGTCAAATGTGTTCATATAATATTTAAAGGTTTGACATTTACGAAATGGGACACTATACGCTTGAACAAAATTGGTAAATATTGAAAACCTATTTCCAAAGTGGTGAGTCTTCTTCTTCTTTTCTGATTTTCACATCGGTGGCTACGTCAATAAGCAAAATTGTCGGATTTGGGGCTGAGAAAATCCACACGTTACTGTAGAGAAGCAAATGCATCCACAACGAGTCACTGTTTGGTGCGGTTTTTGGTCTGGCGGCATTATCGGGCCTTTTTTTTTCCAAAAAGAGCGAGGAGCCGCGGTTACAGTAAATGGCGAGCGTTACCGTGACATGCTCAACGAGTTATTTCCAAAAATTGAAGAGGATGACATGGACGACATTTGGTTTCAACAGGACGGTGTAACTTGTCACACTGCCAAAGTTACACTCAAACTTTTGGCTTCCGTTATTAAAAACCGAATAATCAGCCGAAATTCCGATATCAAATGGCCGCTTCGGAGCTGTTGGACTATTTTTTGTGGGGAGCCGTTAAGGACAAATGCTATGCGAACCATCCAGTGACGATTGATGCTTTAAAACACGAAATCGAAGTTGCCATTCATGAAATTGGAGCCCAAACAATCGCAAATGTGCTTAAAAATTGCGTTGATCGAATGGCCTACTGTAAAGCCAGTCGTGGCAGTCATTTGAACGATATTATTTTTCATTCATAAATGACAAAGATCAGTCTTAAAAATAAAAAAAAAGTTTGAAAAAATATTGATTAGTTTTTTTTTATAGCCGATTCAAAAAGCAAATTTTACCTGGCCCACCCTATATTTCTGTAGCCCCTAATGAAACATTTAGAACTCGATGGATATTTTCATTGGTTATGTACCACGGCGCTACAGTAACCATTCTGAATATTTTAGATTGTCTTCGTTGTATAATTACAATATTGCTGGCACTTCCATTACCCCACAGCAGTGACGTATACGTCCAGATGGGCTTGATGATTGTATTGTAGAAAAGGATCATTCGCCCACTTTTGGCCTCAATGTGCTTTTTCCATGTCAAGCACCTATCTATACGAGCACCAAGGTATGTAACTTCTTTAGGATGAGGTATGAGTGGGCAGTTTAGATATACACTGGAGCTGTCGCTTCTATTAAGCGTAAAAGTCACATGCTGACACTCATTCACTTTAATGCGCCAGTCTGCCAACCACTTTGCTATGTGTTTCAGATGATTGTTGAGTTCACCCGACGCTCTTATTGGACACTCGGAGCGACAAAGGATTGTAGTGTTGTCAGCAAACGTGGATGTAAATATTTGCGGGTTTGTTGGAAGATCAGCCGTGTATTATTCATGTAAAAGCGAGCCCAGTACACTGCCTTGTGGTACGCCGGCTTTAATATCGACTTCATTAGCTAGGTAGTTTTTATAGGGTTGGGTACGTAATGCTGTATGTACAGTGTTGTATGCTGTACAATATTCTGTTTACAAAATGCTGTATTTCAGAATTTTGTATTATAGAATTCTGTATACGAAATTCTGTATTTCAAAATTCTGTAAAAAATATTCTGTATTGCCGAAATGCTGTATTGACGAAATTCTGTATTGACAAAATTGTGTATTGACGAAATTCTGTATTGACGAAATGCTGTAAGTAAATGATAAGAAATTAAACAAATTTTATAAAAAAAATGCGTACTTTTTCTTTTCAGTTTCGATAGAATCCACCGTATTTTTGCGTAGAACTTCTTTTCGCACGAGCGGTAGAAGTACTTTAAAAGTGGTTGTACAATGGTGGAAGATTTGCCTTCTTTCGGACGCCCATCGGCGTCGGACACCGACGAAAAAGTGAATAAAGTGAAAGAAATCGTGCTTGAAAATCAATCGTCATACCAGCTTAAGAGAGATTTTTAGTAAACTTGGCATTTCATATGGAACCGCACAACACATTGTGGATGATGTTTTGGGTATGAGACGTGTTACAGCCCGGCTCGTTCCGAACGATCTGAAATTCGTTCCAAAGCACCACCGAAAGACAGTTGCAGAGGAGATGATTTCTGAAGCCCAAAGTGATCTAACCTTCATGAAACGGATAATTACTGGCGACGAGACATGGGTTTATGAATTTGACATGGAAACCGAGCAACAATCGTCTGAATGGCGCTTCGAAGACGAGCCGAAACCGTAAAAATTGCACCAAAGCCGCTCAAAAGTGAAAGTGATGTTGACTGTTTTCTTCGATTGCCAAGGCGTAGTTCATCATGAGTACCTTCCATTGGCCCAGAGAGTCAATAAAGAATATTTTTTATCCGTTTTGAAGCGTTTGAGAGATGCTGTACGTCGTAAACGGCCTGAAAAGTGGGCAAACAATTCTTGGATTTTGCATGATGAGAACGCGCCATCGCACCGAGCCCAAATTGTGCTGGATTATTTGACCAAACACCAAGTAAATATCATCGTGCAAACACCGTATTCACCTGATATGGCCCCGTGCGATTTCTTTTGTTTTTCAAGTAGAAGTTACCCCTTCGTGGAGGAGATCAAAGTCGATAGCGGAGATCAAAAAGAATGCGACGAAGGAGCTGACGGACGGCCATCCCGTCGTCGGCCTATCAGGGGTGCATGGAGGACTGGGTTAAACTTTGGCAAATGTGTGTTGCTTCAGTTATGACCGTTACCTTGCTTGAACTGCAAGCGAAAGCGCGGAATGAACGACAAAGAGCACAATCGGCCCCCGCGTTCGGCAACGTTCGACATCTGGCTCTCTCCTACTTGAGTGAGCATAAATATGTATGTATATGTATGTATATGCGCATTTGTATATAAATTCACATATTTCTATTTGCATATGCCTTCTTCCTGTGTGCATGGTAATGAACCATTTCTCTGTTGAGAATAGGAGATGATAGGTAAAGTAGGAAATGAAAGGGGTTGTTTCGGTGTAATGTGTCTTGAAAAAGGCAAAACGATGATGTTACCTCTTAGTGTTGTTGACCTATTAACGTCTGATGCACAATCGAAATTGAAGATATCTTTCATGAATTTGATAAATGTTTCGTCATTTTTCACGTTTGTGTAAATGTAACTTGACCTATTTCATTGCAATTCCATTTACCTCCTCCTCTATATCCATACAAAATATCCATCACACAAATAAAATTAAAATTTTCTTTTGAAAAATGCAACCATTCCATCAGTATTTTCTTATGACGTTGTCATGTTAAACTATCGTCAGTAAACCGACTTTACAGACAACCACTTTTTTATAATTTTTCGTTTTTCTATTTTTTCCAATTATTTTCAAATTTCGACCAAGTCCAAAATAAACAAGACTGAGTTAAAATAGAAACGACCGGTGCGAGTTTATTTATTCAAAATAATCCCTTTTGACCTCGATACACTGTTTTGCGCGGTCCAAAAATCTTTTCGAAAGAGTGTTTCAGGTTGGTGACCGGAATGTCCTTCAGGATGTCGGAACAAGCTTTTTAGATGGCCTCTACGGAAGAAGTTCTCGTCCTTTCTCGCCTCTTTAATGAGTCTTTCGAATGTTGAATTCTGAGCAATTTTCTGTCCTCAGTTAACTTGTGCGAAATGAAACGTGCACAGACCTTTCGTAAGCCCAAATGATCAGTTAAAATGCGATAAATCGATGTCTTGGAGATATTCAACTACGATTACGATTTTTGATAAATTTACAAACAATTTCGATGGAGTTTTCAGTGATTACGGATTTTGGGCGGCCCGTATGTTCATTCTCATTTATGCCCTCACAACCATCTCTGAAACGTGTAAACCCCTCATGAACTCTGGCACGAGATAGACAATCATCGCCCTAAACTTTTTTCATCAACTCAAATGTTTCGGTAAACGTTTCACCGATTTTAAAACAAAATTTGATATAAGCTCTTTGTTCAAAACTCATTTTTGTACCGTTTCCACTGAACCGAATGTCACCAAGCTTTCACTGGAAGTCAGCTAGGGATGTAACTTCTAACGCACTAACTTATTAAAAAGATGGCGCCATTAAAAACATTTTTAAGACGCCAGTCTTGTTCATTGTGGACTTCACCTTGTATTTGATTCTTTTGATAATGCTCAAATGAAAGCTTGAAAATTTCCCTTTACAATGATATTATGGGGAGAGAAAATTACAATATTAAATTTTGAACTTAAACGCATTCAGTTGTTAGAAAATACCAGTTGTGTGTTGTAAATTTACGTTGATCTATACATTTAAGCGGATGCACTTGGCGTGTTTTGCTCCATAATATCAGCAAAACAGTGGAGATTGAGTGAAAAACTGCAAACATACTATAGGTTAAGTTAGGTTATGGTGGTAGTCGGTCTGTACGACCAACTCACTTAGACCTTAGGACCTGCCTAATTTATTTTACTTCGTGGAAAAATTTTGTGGATTTTATGAATCGTAGTATTGCTGCCATATTCACGGCAGATAGTTCCGTAAGAGAATTAAAAAAATATTTACCTATAAAAAGTGCTCTGATTTTAGCTAAGGCTGGAAAAATTCGAAGGAAGTGCCCAACTGTTACTTCCTCTACCTCATCTCTACAACTTCAACAATATTTATGGGAGAAAACTTCTAATCTCAAGGAATGTCTGCCAAATAGTCAATGACTAGTTATACAATCCACGACCTTCAAGATCTCCTCTCTTAGAAGACTAAACAGTTCTTTGTCTTTTTTTTATTTATTTCCGGCCATAGTAGCTTAGCTGTTACGCATTTTGGCCTCTTGGATAATGTTATTCTTAATTATTAATTTGCTCGTGGCCATACGTATTCCAATGGTACTTCTATCACTAAGCAGTTGAAGGGCGGCCGCCGTAGCCGAATGGGTTGGTGCGTGACTACCATACGCAATTCACAGAGAGAACGTCGGTTCGAATCTCGGTGAAACACAAAATTTAAGAAAAACATTTTTCTAATAGCGGTCGCCCCTCGGCAGGCAATGGCAAACCTCCGAAAGTATTTCTGCCATGAAAAAGCTCCTCATAAAAATATCTGCCGTTCGGAGTCGGCTTAAAACTGTAGGTCCCTCCATTTGTGGAACAACATCAAGACGCACACCACAAATAGGAGGAGGAGCTCGGCCAAACACCCAAAAAGGGTGTACGCGCCAATTATATATATATATATAGTTGAAGAGTAGTACCTTCCCTGGCTAGCTCATCGACTTTACAATTTCCCTCAATATCTCTATGTTCCGGAACCCAAATAAGACTGACCTTGAATACGACACTAACATCATTTAGGGCTGCCCAGCATTCCTGTGCAACCTTTTATCTTAGCCGCCAGGCTATCCGAAATATATTTATAGTAGTTTTTGTTACGGCATGCGTATTTACAATAGATAAGTAGCTACTTCTTTTATAGCTAAAATTTCTGTTTGATAGACGCTAGGTTATGTATAAAAAATTATTATTAAAACAAAAAAAAGTTTGTAGGGTGATTAATTTTGTGCCACTTGTTTTATTTTGATATACAATTATGTTTTGCTTTCTAAACATTTATATTTTCTATTTCTATTAAGTATCACTTCAGTTTTGTTCATTTATACGCGCAATCGCCTCAAGCCGCTAAACAAATTAGTGTCGAAAAATTGTTCCGAAACGCTTCCGGCTGAAATAAATAAACCAAGTCAGCATTCCAGCAACAAAACTACCATTAATAATATATAGGTAATATTTAGTTATATTACTAGTTCTATAATTTCGCAACGATTTTGAAATACGGTTGAAGCTCGATAACTATGACTGTGGGTGGTTTCAATAAAAAATTCGGACTACTGCGGAGTACTGCTGTACATTGAAATTTGTACTTGTAGAACAGTTTTGTGTTTAAGCACAAATATGTGTAGTAAAGCTAGTGAAGACTCATGATATCAAGTGAATACTGTGGCAAAATGGTATGACGCATACTCGTACATATGCGCGCATAAGTGGAAACAAACCGCTAATTAATACCAAAATCCCCTTAAACCATTGATATTATTTCTTTTTATATTTATATTTCTTTATATTATATTCATATTTTCATATTTATTTCAATCCTCATCTTACTCTACTTCAATGGATGTGTGTTTGTATGTCAGTCATTTGTAGCCACCTTTGCCCGACGCGGAAGCTTCATTTCAGGTATGATGTTTTGGTGTAAATTAGTTGAGTTAAGAAGTGTTTATATGTATATGTATGTGAAGACAGCTATAAATTCTTACAAATTGGTGTATATTGTATAATCATTATGTATGTACAGTTGCGAACATGAAAATAGAAGTACCAAAAAAATATTAAATTGTTTTCAAAAAAATTTTAATCTATGATATGATTAGAAAGTTTTTATTATTTTTTTTTGAAATATTATATTATTATATTTATTAAGTGAACACATATTTAAGGCACCTTTCTATGTAGTCTAGAGACGTGAAAATTGAAGGCGTTGAAAATTGAAGAAAAGAAGAAAAGCAATCGGTATCAATTGAAAATCGTTTATTCATTAGATCAATTCTTTATTTACAAAAAAAATATATATTTTTTTTTAATGACGGTCCATTGTGATACCACTGGTAGCTTTAATAAAAGAGCAGAGCTTCGTTAGTTTTAGATGCGCTATGTCCGCTTCTTCTTCTTAATTGGCGCGATAACCGCTTACGCGATTTTGGCCGAGCTTAACAAAGCGCGCGTGCTAACCGGCGCCAATTGGACACACCAAGTGAAGCCAAGTCCTTCTCCACCTGATCTTTCCAACGCAGAGGAGGCCTTCCTCTTCCTCTGCTACCACCAGCTGGTACCGCATCGAATACTTTCAAAGCCGTAGCGTTTGTATCCATTCGGACGACATGACCCAGCCAACGAAGCCGCTGGATCTTTATTCGCTGCGCTATATCTATGTGGCCGTAAAGCTCATATAGCTCATCGTTCCATCGCCTGCGATATTCGCCGTTGCCAACGTGCAAAGGTCCAAAAATCTTACGCAGAATCTTTCTCTCGAACACTCCAATCGTCGCTTCATCGGATGTTGTCATCGTCCAAGCTTCTGCGCCATACGTTAGGACGGGCATGAAGAGAGTCTTGTAGAGTGTTAGTTTTGTTCGTCGAGAGAGGACTTTACTGCTCAGTTGCCTACTTAGTCCAAAGTAGCACTTGTTGGCAAGAGAGATTCTACGTTGGATTTCAAGGCTGACATTGTTATCGGTGTTAATGCTGGTTCCTAAATAAACGAAGTCTTTTACAACCTCGAAATTATAACTGTCTACAGTGACGTGAGTGCCGATACGCGAGTGCGCCGACTGTTTGTTTGAAGACAGGAGGTACTTCGTTTTGTCTTCGTTCACCACCAAACCCATTCGCTTTGCCTCTTTATCCAGTTTGGAGAAGGCAGAACTAACAGCGCGGTTGTTAAGACCGATGATGTCAATATCGTCGGCATACGCCAACAATTGTACGCTCTTATAAAATATTGTGCCTGAGCGATTAAGTTCTGCGGCGTGTACGATGCTCTCCAACATCAGGTTAAAGAAGTCACACGACAGCGAGTCACCCTGTCTGAAACCTCGTTTGGTATCAAACGGCTCGGAGAGGTCCTTCCCAATTCTGACGGCGCTGCTGGTGTTGAGCAACGTCATCTTACATAGCCGTATTAGTTTTCGGGGATACCAAATTCAGACATAGCGGCATACAGGTAACTCCTTTCCGTACTGTCGAATGCAGCTTTGAAGTCGACGAAAAGATGGTGTGTGTCGATTCTCCTTTCATGGGTCTTTTCCAAGATTTGGCGTATTGTGAATATTTGGTCGATGGTAGACTATCCAGGTCTGAAACCACACTGATAAGGTCCAATCAGTTGGTTGACGGTGGGCTTCAGCCTTTCGCACAATACGCTCGCTAGAACCTTATAGGCGATATTTAGAAGACTAATCCCGCGGTAATTGGCACAAATTGCAGGATCGCCCTTCTTATGGATTGGGCAGAGCACACTTAAATTCCAATCGGCAGGCACGCTTTCATCCGACCATATTTTGCATAGGAGCTGATGCATGCACCTTACCAGCTCCTCGCCGCCATGTTTGAATAGCTCAGCCGGCAGTCCGTCGGCGCCCGCGGCTTTGTTATTCTTTAGCCGTGATATTGCTATTCTCACCTCGTCATGGTCGGGTAACGGAACGATAATTCCGTCGTCAACGATTGGGGTATCGGGATCTTCACATTCTCTATGACATGCGCAGCTGTCACTGTTTAACAGGTTCGAGAAGTGTTCCCTCCATAATTTAAGATTGCTCTGTACGTCAGTCACCAGATCACCGTCTTTGTTCTTACAGGAAAACGCCCCGGTCTTAAAACCTTCTGTAAGCCGCCGAATTTTCTGGTAGAATTTTCGGGCGTTGTTCCTATTGGCCAGCATCTCAAGCTCCTCGCACTAACGTATTTCGGCCTCTCGTTTCTTCTGTCGGATAATACGTCTCTCTTCCTTTTTCAGCTCTCTGTAGAGATCCCACATGGCTCGCGTTGCGCCCGATCGCAGCGTGGCTCTATAGGCGGCATCTTTTCTTTCGGCGGAAGCATGACATTCCTCGTCGTACCAATTGTTTTTTTCGGGCTCGCCGGGATCCGATTTCTTCTTCGGCGGCGGTACGTAGGGAACGAGAAATGTTGCTCCATTGCTCACGCATGCCGGTGTGTTGGGCAGTGCTCTCCGAGAGCAGGAGTGAGAGTCGAGTGGCGAATCTTCTGGCTGTCTGTTGTGATTGCAGCTTTTCGATGTCGAACATTCTTTGCGTAGGTAGATGTACGTTTTTTGCTGCACAGAGGCGTGTGCGCAATTTGGCTGCAACAAGGTAATGATCCGAGTCGATGTTGGCTCCTCGGATCGTACGTACATCTAATACACTAGAAGCGTGTCTTCCATCTATCACAACATGATCGATCTGGTTTCGCGTTTTTCGATCAGGGGACAGCCAGGTAGCTTGGTGTATCTTTTTATGCTGGAATCTGGTGCTGCAGACTACCATGTTTCGGGCCCCGGCGAAGTCGATCAGCCTCTGTCCGTTACCGGATGTTTCGTTGTGCAGGCTGAATTTTCCGACTGTGGGACCAAAAATTCCCTCCTTGCCCACCCTGGCGTTGAAGTCGCCAAGCACGATTTTTATGTCGTGGCGGGGGCAGTGCTCATAGGAACGTTCCAAGCGCTCATAGAAAGAATCCTTGGTCGCATCGTCCTTCTCTTCCGTCGGAGCGTGGGCGCAAATTAGCGAGATGTTAAAAAATCGCGCTTTGATGCGGATTATTGCGAGACGCTCGTCCACCGGAGTGAACGACAGTACTTGGCGACGAAGTCTCTCTCCCACAACAAATCCGACACCGAATTTGCGCTCCTTTACATGGCAGCTGTAGTAGACGTCGCAAGGTCCTATGTTTTTCTTACCTTGCCCCGTCCATCGCATCTCTTGGATGGCAGTGATGTCAGCCTTTACTCTCACGAGGACATCAACCAGCCGGGCAGAGGCACCTTCCCCATTAAGGGACCGGACATTCCAGGTGCATGCCCTCAAATCGTATTCCTTATTTCGTTTGCAGGGGTCGTCATCAGTGTTGGAAGTTCTCATCCGAGGCTTTGTTGCTGTTTTCATTGGGGGGGGCTTTTTAAGCGGCGGGTCCCAAACCCAACGCACAACCAGCTATGCTGGGATGCTTCGCCTTCTCACGTTAGCTCACTCCCGAACGGGTGTTCGGAAGCTAACCAGAGGATACGTGGGCTAATCCCGGACGTTGTGAGCTGCTTGAACCATATGTAGAAGAATCGTCCTGGCCACTCCCAAGTGAATGGCGATCAGTAACTTTCCCCACTTGCGTGGACTTCTACACATGGAACCATCCTCCGCTACGTCGGTTAAAAATGCTGTATCAATAATGCGCAGCCTCCTCATAGCTAAGCTTTCACACTCACATAAAAGGTGTCTGATTGTTTCCTCTTCTTCTGTATTATTTCAGTATTTCAGCTTCTACAGAAATCGAAGTACGGGAGTCCTAACCTTCGAGCGTCGTTGCCTATTAAACAATGACCAGTTAATACCCCTATCATTTTTCTTATAGCTTCTCTGTTAAATCTTAATAAGATTTTCGATCGACCGCTGTTCCAATTCGGTCATGTCTGTCTGCTTAGTTCGCATGTTGTGAGGTTTTGCCAGCTTGTATTTATCTTTTTGATGGTTTCCCTGTCTGTAAGTAATTTACAAGTGGCTAAAGGCATGGGTATTAGCGTCCTATCCGGTTGTAGATCGGTTCGATCAAGTTCACCCGCCTTGCAGTTTCCTGCTATATTTCTGTGGTCTGACACCCAAATAAGGTGCACTTTGTAGCACTTAGATACGTCATTTAGAAGTTTAAACATTCTAAGACTGTTTTTGAAAAACAAAAAAAAGGACTTTTTTCACGTTCTCGCTCTTAAAAAAATCGAAAAATTGATTATAAAATTATAATTCTGCTACCTGCGAGAGCCACAAGTCTACTCAATAACATATTAAAAATTCAACAATCAATTCAGTACTTTTTTAGAAATTACCAACGCCAACTCGGAAAAAATAGTTTCGAGAAAAACACGGTTAAAGCGCTTATACCTACCTGGGCGTCGTACTCCAAACCGGTCTCGTTTTAAAGGACTGCAATGTCTAAACTACAACGAATTTCAATATAAAAATTTGCATATATATTTATGAAAGTATAAATTATCATAACATGAAAAAATCGATTTTTTCGAAATTCTAGAAAGGTGCCTTACATCATTTCTATACGCAAAATAAAACTTTTTATAACAAAAGATAGAAGTTCAGGGTTAACATTACAATAGCAGTGGCCATATAAGTAACGCATTCTGAAAAAAATAATTAAAAATTGCACTAACAAATTTTGCAGGTACAAAGTTGCAACTAATATTTAGTTTGATCTCCCCAATTTTTTTATTCCAGCACCGCAACGGCGGGCATTGAGTCCACCAATTGTTCAAATCGCTGCTTCGGAGTCTTCAGCCACACATCTTTAACAATTTCCCAGATTTGTTGATTATTACTCCGTGTGTCATTGTGTATAACTCTTTTTAAGACACAGATTTTCTATAGGATTGAGATCGGGAGACTGAGCTGGCCATTCCATAACCTGAATTTTATTTGCGCGTAACTATTCATCCCGAGTATGTCACTGGACTGCAACCCGCAAGAGAGCAGAGGTCGCGGTCGGCCAAAGATCACATCACATGGGACGGCGCAAAAAAAAAAAAAACAAAAACGTGTATGATGGAAGAGTCTTGCCGAGGCCCTATGCTCTCGAGCGGAGTGAACACGCAAAAAACAAACTATTCCGTGGCCTTCGGACTCGTGCACTTGGGATCATTATCTTGCTGGTAGACTCATTTAATTGGCATTTTCTCTCTCCAATACGGCAACATAACGTTCCGCATTATTGCCACATAAAGCATTGGTATCCATTATGCCATCATTTTGTGTATGAGGCCTGCGCCACAATAGGAGAAACATCCCCATACCTTTATTTTTGAGCTCCTATGTTTAATGGTTTTTAAAGTATATTGTGGCTGATTTTCGGTGCCACATTCTCGTGAACCCTTGGTGCCATACAAAACTATTTTAGTCTCATTAGTCCATAAAATATTACGCTAGCATGGTGTCTTGTAAATTCCAAACGTTTTGCCTTATGTGTTGGTATCTGGAATGACTTTTTTCGTGGGCTGCGAGCTGCTAATCCAGCTTCCTGTAGTCTGCTACGTACACTCATGTCAGAAGCATTTAAGTTCATCTTTTTTTTAATTTGTATGGCTAACTTCATGTGATACGCTTTGGATCATCTTACAATTCTGCGATCGTCTTGCAAGAAGTTTTACGTTTTCCTCCTTTTTTCCTGATTTTTCCACAAATTTTATTGCATTTGAAATCATTTTTGCTGAATATGAAAGAATATTTATAGTTCTGTGTAAGATATATTTCGAAGAAGATCCTTTATTTACTTTGTTGAAATATTTATTCGACGAACAAAAATAACACTTTAAAAGGCTCTTGTAATTCCCGCTCTATAGTATGGCGCAGAAGCTTGGACGATGACAACATTCGATGAGGCATCACTTGCAGTGTTCGAAAGAAAGAGATTCGGAAGATTTTTGGACCTTTGCACGTTGGTGACGGCGAACAAAGAGCTGTATGAGCTTTACGATAGCATAGACATAGCGTAGTGACGAATAAAGATCCCGCAGCCCAGTCAACGAGGTCATGTCGTCCGAATGAATACAAACGCTCCGGCTCTGAAAGTATTTAATGCGGTACCAGCTGGTGGTAGCAGAGGAAGAGGAAGTCCTCCTCTGCGTTAGAAAGTTCAGGTGGAAAAGGATTTGGTTGCACTTGGTGTGTCCAATTGGCGCCGGTTAGAATGAGAAAGAAACGACTGGAGCGATTTGTTAAACTCGGCCAAAATCGCGAAAGCGGTTATCGCGCCAATTAAGAAGACAAAGAAGAAATATTTATTCAGATAAACCCTTCTGAAATCCCCTTAACTCTTCGAAGATATTTGGTATTGAACTTTTTTTAATTAATTATGTGTAGGAATAAAATAAAAGGCTTCAAAATGATTTTTTGAAGGTACTGCTATTTTCATGTTCACAGCTGTACATATATTAATTGATAACACCTGCTATGCCAATGAAATTTGATTATTAAATAAATTAGTAGGTAAACCAGTAAGTAAAAAAAAAACTGAAATTAAATTAAGATATTTTTAATTTGATACTTCCGATTCTTCATCGGAAGTGCGAAATAATCTTAGTTGAATAGGAGTTGAAAATATTTAATACCAACATTGACACCCACCAATTAGGATGAAACCGATAAAGAAAACCACCTTCGAATCGAAAAATTCATAACCAAATTGGTAGGTTGGTTAAGACGATCCTCCAACTTAGATTCAGTACCTTTTGTGATACCCCAAAGAAACTTTGAAATTACGAATATTCCTCTAAAAGCAGTTGGCAAACGCAATGAATGTCATCCAGTTCCGGACCTTTTTGGGCAAGAGATTGAGAATCTTATTTTATTTTTTTGTTACAGTTTGAGGAAAATAAATGATTTTGGTAATCCAGCAACATCCTCTTTCTTTAGAAAAAACATTAAAAGTCTTGCTGATGCAAGGTATTTTGGGTACATCGCGCATTTCGAGCAGTGATGCAAAATGGTTAAAGAAATATCTGTCGATCTTTTGAGCTCTACGTCTTGCAAGTTTTGGTCATTGTCAGAGGAGGTGTTATACGATCTCCTCACGCTCTACATCCCGACAACTTTAACCGAAATCGTTCTAGGGAGCACTTTACCTTTGTAATATTAGCCAACTAGGCGGTGTCCGGCAAGGCCGAAACCTATTAGACGAATAACCTGTTTACTGCGATTGTGGAGAGGTTTTGTCTAGTAATCTGGGAAGTTAGTTCCATCCGCTGTCTTTACTAACCAAATGCTGCCGTAAAACCGATAGACAAGGAATATAATTTGGAACCTACTAATACGACCAAGAGAAATGGGGAGCTCTTTGCGTTAAAAAGCCCAACTGGAGATATATTGGCTTCGAAAATGGCCTCGAATGGCTAGAAAGAAAAGAATTAGTGGAAATCAGTCGAAATTATTTCGGAGGTTGCAGAATCTCGGAAAAATGTTCAACTACATATCAGCAAATCTCATCAAACCAATCAAGAAGTAGTTAACATCCTTTACTTGAGATGGCCGAACGAATTCAGGTCCTACATCCAATTCCTCCAAAGGTACGTTGGCAAAAATTGCTTCCGACGTCTTTTTAATTCACCATAAAAAATAGTTTCCATTGTTGTCTCCAAGCAGACATCATTTCTGTTGTTAATGCTGGTCCCAAAGTATAAAAAGTCCTTTACAACTTCGAATTGTCATTGACATCTTGTTCAATACGCGAATACTCCTTGTGTGTTGACAGCAGGTACTTTGTTTTGCCCTCATTCACCGCAAGACCCACATTGCTCGCCTCTTTCTTTAAACTAGAGTATACCGAGCGTACAGCGCGATTGGTTACGCCGATAATGTCGATGCCATCCCACGACAATCGGTTCTATTCGTAACCGGAACGACCCGGATTTATATCCGGCCAAGCACTGTCACTTCAACGGCATTTCTCGTATATGCGCGGTGAATGTTTATGCTGCTACAACAACAACATGCCGTTAGCATATGCTAGTAGCATGGCACTCTTATGAAAGACAAAAGGCGTCACTTTTGAATGACCCCTTATAACGGGTGATTTTTTAGCTATTATCTTTTTAAACAGTTGGTTTAAACAGCTGACGCACATTTCGTGTTTTCTTTCACTGTCAAACTTCTTCAGTTTGGTCTATAATTTAACCATGAATCGTCCTACAAACGAACAACGCTTGCAAATCATTGAATTTTATTATAAAAATGCGTGTTCTGTTAAGAAAGTTTATCGCGCACTTCTTCCATTTTATGGTCAGTTTAAGCGACCCACTGAAGCGGCTATTCGAGCTATTGTGACTAAGTTTAGAACCAAATTTACATTATTGAACATCAAACCACCAACACGCTTACGTAGAAAATATCGCAGCTGTATCGGCCAGTGTTAATGATGACCATCAATTATCGATTCGTCGCCGTTCGCAGCATTTGGGCCTCTGTTACTCAACAACGTGGAAAATTTTGCGAAGGATTTAGGTAAGAAGCCTTTCAAAATACAGCTGGTGCAAGAATTAAAGCCGAACGACCTACCGCAAGGCAGAATTTTTGATGAATGGGCACTTGGAAAGTTGGCCGAAGATCCACTTTTTTTATCGAAAAATTGTGTTCAGCGATGAAGCTCATTTTTGGATCTATGGTTACGTAAATAAGCAGAATTGTCGATTTTGGAGTGAAGATCAGCCAGAAGAATTGCAAGAGCTACCAATGTATCCAGGAAAGGTCACAGTTTGGTGCGGTTTATGGGCTGGAGGTATCATTGGACCGTACTTCTTCAAAGATGCTGCGAATCGTAATGTAACTGTGAATGGTGAGCGCTACCGTGAAATGATATCCAACTTTTTTTTGCCCAAAATGCAAGAGCTTGACTTGCATGACATGTGGTTTCAGTAAGACGGTGCCACATGCCACACAGCACGCATAACAGTGGACTTGTTAGGAGGCGAGTTCGGTGAACATTTTATTTCACGTTCGGGACCTGTCAATTGGCCACCCAGATCGTGCGATATAACGCCTTTAGATTATTTTTTGTGGGGCTATGTTAAAGCTCAGGTCCATTCAGACAAACCTGCTTCAATTAACCATTGGAAGACAACATGAAGCAGATACCGGCCGAAACATTGGAAAGAGTATACCAAAATTGGACTAAGCGGATGGACCATTTGAAGCGCAGTCGCGGTCAACATTTGCATGAAATAATCTTCAAACATTAAATTATATGGACTGTACTATCGATTTAAATAAACATTTCATGCATTTTTCTGAAGCTCTTAAAAAATCACCCTTTATTTAGTCGCGTCCAGCGGCTGCTTTATGCCAATAATAGCAGTGCTTTAATTCGATTTCGAGTGTTGTGCAATTTTAAATATGACGGCCATATATGAAATAGCAAATCAAGTACACACCAAGTCCTTAATTAAAACAACCAGTATTAGAATAATTTTTTTTTAATTGTTTCAGCGTAATTTAAAAATTTTATTTTTTGTAATTTTCAGAATTGAAGATTTTGCATATACGTCTTTACTGCATATTTCTCGTTTCATAAAAAAGTTACAAAATATGTAGCATCGCTTATGGAAACTCACAACAAAAAAACGTTACAAATATTTATGAGTTAAGCAATAAAGCAAGATTCTCTTTATGCCCAAATATGAAATGTAAGAAATTGGCATAGCGCGATTTTTACGATAATGATAAACTGCAATTGAAGAAGAAAATCAAGTCCATTCTACAATTTCGTATTCTATCAAGAGTTAGGCGTTGCACAGCATTGCCATTTAGCGTATTTCATTTATGTAAGTATGTATGTATAAATTAATATATTCAGCCTTTTATCGCGTTCATATTTTCAAACCCAAATTCGTAAACTTTGTTGCACATTATTTATTTTCGCAAACAATTAAGCGGGCAGCAACAGATTTATTGTGTTTAATACTATAAATTCATAGGTAACATAGTACAATAAAATAAAGCATATGCACGTAACGATGTGTGTAAATACGAAGAACATTTCATGGTTAAAATTTATTCACAAATCTTTCATGGCCCTCGTAATTAATTTGATTAACACCAACACAAAATCTCAATAAAAATAAAAAAAAAACGTGCACAAAACATATTAAAATTAACGCAGGATGAAATGCATTTCTATGCTTTAAAAATGCGCATAGAGATTCTTAACTAAATTTCAAATGAAATAAGTTTGTTTACAGCCAAAAATTATTAAAAAAAAAATATAATAATACAAATGTACGTTAAATATTTGAAAGTTTTTGCTTCAGCAATGAATTTTTAAATTAATATTTGAAAGTCGTGTGAGAAAGTTGACCAACAGCACTCGCAAAGGCGCATTCCAATCAAGCAACCTTTGCCCGCAGATCAGCGTAAAACCATAAGAAAACAGTTGTTAGTGGGTATTGCTACTGTGGAAGGGCGCCAATAGATTTGACAGCGTTTGACGCGCGAAGAGTCGTTTCGCTGTTGTTGGCAGTTCACGTTGTTTGTTGATTGTGGTATGTAAATGTGGCGACGGCACTGCCGCTGATCCTGTTAACTTGACTGTGATGGGTGTGCTTGAGGCACCTTTTGATGTGGGCTGTCGATGCGGATATGGAGTTACCGGTAACTCTTTGCGTTGCGGTGTACGTGATGATGTAAGTGAATGCGATTTATTCACAATGGCCAGCGATGGGAAACTGCAAAATGAATATAACAAATAAATTAATGCCATGAAATAAAAAGTAATTTCAATTAGCAGAGAATTGTTGGCTGAAACACAGTAGCATACACATACCTACACCTGTGTTCGCAACAATAGCAAATTTTGACGATTTATGTATTTTGAATTCAATTATTTTTTTTTAAATATATAGTTCATACAACAAAAACCATATAACTGAAATTTTCAAACTTTATACAGAATTTGAAAAAAAAAAAAAAATGTAAAAAAGTTTCAACGAAATTTCAAACGTTTTAGTCAGAATTTTTAGAAAAATTCTTGGTACGCAGTTTTGTAGTCCATTCAATTTTGGTTTCTGTTGTGTATATATATATACACAGGGTCCGCCATATAATTTTAGGGAATTAAAAATGCTATAAAAAAGAAGCTACTCAATATTTTTCCAAACTGTTTTTTTTTTATTTTGAAGTATAATCCTTTCGGTTAATGAATTGTTCCAATTGGACATTGTATGGTGTCATACCAAGGTCTTTACGCAAAATTCGTCTCAATGATGTCTCCGAAATGTCCAATTATTGAGAACGACGGTGAACTGATGTTCCTGGTGATTCACGAACACTCTCGGCCACAGCAGCAATATTTTCGGGTGTACGCATGGTTTTTGGTCGGTCACGCGTTGGTTTGTCAAAAGGCAACCCAGGTTTTCTTACTTTTTTCGCAAAGTAACGCACATAGGTACGCTTCATTCGGTGCTTTTCTTCTTCCCATTGCCGTACGTAATTTTCCTACACATTCTGCAACATTACCATGATTTTCAAAGTAATGTCGCAATATTTCCCAGCGTTCTTTGAGCGTATACACAACCATTTTCGTTCAGCGGAAGAATAAAACTAATTTTCTGTCAAATCAGATGACAGCTAAGTGTTACCATTCTTCAAATAATACCTGGTTCAAATCCGTAACGATAGATGGCGAGCCCTATATATATATACATATATATATTCCCTCTCGCAACTTGTAAGCTTGTTATTAAGGACGCACTAATCAGTTCTTTAAATCAGAAGGATTAGTATCAATACCTGTGAAATTGCTGGGCAAACATGGCCAAGGCTAAATCTACGTCTGTTCAAGAATATTATAAAATTGAGTAGACTTCAAATTAGGACCATAGTAGAGGCCCTCACAGGACATTGTCTCTCTAGGAAATAATGCAAGGGGATTAGGTGTTTACATGCATGATTTCTGTCATAGCTGCAGGAATGAGGAGAAGTTGGAAACAATTCAACACCTTTTTTGCACATGCCCGGCTCTAGCCAGAAGCAGGAACCGATATTTAAAATCCTACTTCTGAATGAATAAAGATAATCTATACACTTTAGGTATCAACAACCTTTTACGCTTTGTCAAAAGCTCAGGAGGGTTCAATAGGGAAAGGGAAATGTAGCCCAGCTCCTGCAGCTCACAACGGACCCATTTCGTGGTCTAAGTGGCATCGCTGTCTCTATGAGCGATGCGGCTGCCAAACCTAACCTATTTTCATTTTTCTTACAAGGAACATAGGGCAGTTATAAACATATTTCAATTTTCTCTATCTAAAGCGAGGGATTTTATCTCTCCCAGCTCTTGTTTTGGGCTGCAATTTCGAGCTCGGTCTGCTTTCTCCAGGTATGTGCTGGGCGTCATGGTCTACGGCTACCCTGCGGATTCCATTCGTTATGTCGAACGTTGCTATTGCAGCAGTTCTTAAAGCCCTGCCAGTACGGCGTAGTCAACGCTCGTCATCGTCTATCTGCCACCGTTACACTCAGGAAGCTGGCTGTTTCGACGGATTGCGCCCAAAGGGAGAGAGGTGTTAACTGTCGCCCCAGTAAACTTGTCCTGTCTAGTATGCAGAACCTTATTCCATTTATTTATTTATTGATTCATTCAAAACTGAAATATATTACTAATTTTTGTATAACAGATGGGATGAAAAGTCCCGGACCTAACACATAGATGGCACTGGTTTTGTTATTGTACATTCACCTTTTTTTCTGTTAGTACTAACCTGAAAAAAAATAGCTGTTAAAATTTCATGATATTCTATTCATTAGTTCGTGAGTTATTGCGCTAAGAGTGACGCTGCTTTTGTTATTTTTAAAACAATGGATCAGAATTTTGTTTTAATTTTACACTGCTGCTTGATGGGAACAAATGCCGCTCCAGCGAAGCAATGGCTTGAAAAGTGTTATGGGGACTCCACTCCATCAGAAACAACAATAAAACGATGGTTTGCTGACTTCAAACGTGGTCGTAGAGACATCGATGATGCACAACGCAGTGGACCTCCAAATGAGGCGGTCACACCAGAAAACATAAAAAAAAAACCACAAAATCGTTTTGATTGATCGAAAAGTGAAGTTGCGTGAGTTAGCTGGCGACGTAAAGATCTCGAAAGGGTTGGTTTTCTATTGCATGATCATTTGAATATGAGAAGCTCTGTTCAAAGTGGGTGCCGCGTTTGCTCACTGTTGACCAAAAACAAAAACGTGTTGATTATGGCAAAACTACATTAATTGAACTTCGAATTGCTCCCACATCCACAGTATTCGGGAGATTTGGCTCCCAGCGACTATTGGCTGTGCGCAGACTGAAGAGGCTATCGATTAATCTGAGGCAAAAGATAAATCGATCTACAAAAGTGGTATTGAAGTGTTAGAGCGGCGCTGGAATGATTGATTTTGAACAAATAAAAAAAACGTGTTTTCTTTATTAGGCCCGGGACTTTTCCGCCCATGTGTTGATATTGTGTTTTAAACAGTTTAAAGTGACCAAAAATTCGCGTATAAAAATTGTATACTTTTTTTTTTGCTCACTGTTATTTTCTAAAAATATTCTAAAGATAGGTTTGGTTAGCCTGGTTGGCTATAAGCCACGTAGCGATATCAGGTAGAGACGACCTCTATGAATACTGAAAGTAGTCATCATAATGTAGGATGTCGACGCTTTTGGCGAATCTAAGCAGAGCTGGGAGATCCGCTTTTGGGACGCCCTCCAGACCCTCAAACAGTGGGGCTCCCAGGCATTTTAAGCGCGTTTTTAATAACAATCCTATCTTGTATGCATGTGCAGCCAATAGGTTATGGCCTGTCAGCATACTTATGATAGTTCTGCAGTCCTTTCGCGAGAGCGTAAGTACGAATTGAGTCAGTTTTTTGTCGTTAGTTCTACACATGACTTTTGCTGTTTTGCATGTCGTCAAATTAGTCCAATTAGCTTCTACTCGCTTTTTTATGTAGTCGTCCATTTCGTTGTATACTGCATTTAGCGGTTTTAATACGTCGTTCTCTTGTTCAAATCTAACAGTACTTTTTGCTATCTCATCTACTATTTCGTTCCCCATAATGCCTTTGTGGCCAGGCACCCAATAGATATGCAGCCTACTGTTTGCGGCTAGCCTTTCTATGGCCTCCCTGCTCCGTTGAACATTTTTGGACTTCATCCAATATGATCTTATTGCTTTTATTGCTGCTTGACTGTCCACGTATATATTAATTATCGAGTTCTTTCTTGTTCTTGTGCAAAAACTCCAGCTTGGAAAATATTCCTCTGGTCTGGCAGCTTGACAGGCTGCCTAATCCCTAGTTTTGAGCAGTAAATACCCGCTCCCACTTCGTCTAAAGGTTTTGAGCTGTCTGTGTAGATGTGAAAAGTCATATGGCCAGGCTTCATGCCTTTGTGCCATCCGTCCTCTTTAATTGTGGTACGAAACCTTCTATCCCAATTAAAGTACGGAGTCATGTAGTCTGTGCAACCTGAACTCCTCTTTCCTATTGAGCTATGTCCGAAGGTTCTACAGGTGAATACTCCAGCAGCCACTAACCTTCCCGCGGATTTCGCTGCCAGATTTTCCGCCATAAGGTCAATGGATGGCATGCTGACTATCATTTCCAGCGCCACCATTGGAGTTATTTTCATCGCTTCTGTTATGCACAGAGCAGCGAGACGCTGAATCCTTTCCAGTGGCATTAAGAATGTCAGTTTTCTTGTTACTAGTGCCCTATACAGCAATATCGGTCTAACTACTGCCGTGTAGCACCAATGCATCAGTGAAGTTGATAGACCCCAAGTAACGCCCAGCATTTTTTAACATGAGTACAGCGCATTACTGGCCTTTTTCACCCTTTCCTCGACATTGTGTTTCCACAGCAATTTACTGTTTAGTATTAGTCCGAGGTACCTTGCAAGATTTTTGAGAAGTAGCTCGTTGTTGCCTAGCTTCCGGAGGTTCCACGCTACGCTGGGGCTTTATACTTCCTGGTAAAAAGTATCATGCCCGTTTTTTTTAATTTGAATTTTTCTCTACTATAGTTTTTGTTGTAGTTTAAAGCATATTTTTATAAAAAAGTGAATTAAATAAAAATTAAATCAATAATCAGCACTTTGCCTTATGTTGCGCTTGCTCTTACTGCCCACACAGTTGCACATACCCACATATAAATACATACCACAAAAACATAAAAAATGTATCCAATATTCATTTCTCATTTCGCGACAATTTTCTTAACTGACACACAACTTGGCAAGCTTTTTCCGAGTACACACACACAAATTTCTTCATTCTTCATTCTTGTTAAAAACACAAAGCACTTACGCATCCATTTCCTCTTTAGGATAGCGAAGCATTGTCGTTTTCCAGGAGTATATGTTGGCATATTTTGTTTTATCGACTTCAATGTGCAGAATGGCATTCAATACGTCCACATCGCGTTTAGTCGGCTCATTGCTGGAAAAAAAGAAACAAAATGGATCAAGGGTAGATATTCGCAACAAATTGTAAAAATACGGAATATTTAGTAGGGTAACAGTTAAGTAACAATAACAAGTATGAATGTAGGATATGATAATTTTCATAAAATCTGAGTACTGTCGAGTCTGGATATAGTGTACACTTGGATGTAACGAACAACTTTACCTTTTGGGGACGAAACCGCTCGACGGGATAAAATCAAAAAATAATTACTATAAACAAACTGAAAAAAAACAACAAAAAACATAAAAAGAAAATGCGAGAAGCTACACAAAAAGTCGTAGCCAAACAAATTACGTAGAAATGTAGCAAAAAAAAAAACTAACTGTTAACACTATTTACCGTGTCTAGTTTGCAATTGCAAAAGAAAAAAAAAAATTGTTTGATATAATTAACTTAAAGTGCAACACGCTACCGCAAAAATTAGTAAAAATATTTGGAAAGTATCATCGCTAAAGGAAAAAAGTAAAATAATTGTAAAATTTAGAAGAGGAATAGGAGTTAAGGGGTTAAGGGTGGTCAGAATTTTCAAAAAAATTGTGTTTTTTGCATTTTCTTAACGTATAATATATTAAAAATATTATGTGAAAATTTGAAGTGAATCCGACGAATACTTTTTGAGTTATTTAACAATTAACAAAGGGCGCTCTGGAGCGTTAGCAAAACTTTAAATGCATTTTTCTCAAAACTATGTTTTTTGAACTGCTGATCACTGTAATTTAAAAACCGCTTGGTAGATTTCAATAAAATGTATACTGCTTTTGAAAAACATAAAAAACTCGTGCCTGTTCGGGCGATTTTTTTTTCAAAAATTTCAATTTTTTTTAAACAATTAATTGTCTGAAAAAAAAACTGAAAAAAAATTTCCTGAGACCGTCATATAATTAATTTTGAAAAAAGCTTCGATCATGCACAAAATTATCTATTAATAAAACTAATTTCTCTTGTCCGATTGATTTTAGATAAATCTCCAAGGACTTGTGATGATCACCGCAAGGGACTTCTGGAGAAACGGGCTCCATATAAACGGCGATAACTTTTACAATTAATTTTTTTTTTTGAAATTTTGCTAAAATTAAATCGAAACCTGATGTATTAATGCTCTGTTTTTATTTTTGTAAAATAAAAAAACTATTGAAAATCATCATTTCTTCGGGCCTCTGACTAAATCCTTAAAAAAAATTTGTACCCATTAGGCCATGCACAGCGAAGACGATTTAGAAACCCGGAATGGGTTAGGTAAGGTTAGTCAAATTGCTTTTCTAAGACAAGACACTCGGTGGCCCCAAGGTCCATTGTGATACTTGTATTTGATTTCTATCCCCTAAGTTGCTTAAACCACTTGGAAGGTAACTAGAGGGACTAGTGAGACATTTTGCAAATTTCCCATTTCTGCAAAGAAATAATCGCCAAAATATTTGGCACGGCTTGTTTGAAGCGCAGGACATTCACAGAGGAGGTGTTGTACCGACTCTATTTCTTCTTCATCTCCACAACGCCTTCAGAAGTAATTGTAAGGCACACGCATTCTACTGGTAGGAGTGTCAATAGTGCAGTGACTCGTTATAATGCCTGTGAGAACGCTGGTAGTTGACCTTTTGAATCCAAGCAGACATTTTGTCCCTTTTAAGATTCAGTTTTGGTCAGAGCGTGTTGTAGACCCTGCAGTTAGTAGTCAGATACCGCTTTCTAGGGATTTCCGCGATTACGCTCAAGTCAATTGCAGTGTATAGTTCGTTTAGAGGAATGCTTATGTCCTCTACCATTCGCTGAAAGCCAAGCTCAGAGCCTTTCTTGCACACTTATCCGCTTTTTTATTTTCCTCCACTTCAGAGTGGCCGCCGACCCAACAAAGTGTGGTGTTGTGTTGTTGGATAAGCCAGAGTGACCTCCTGCATTCTTTAACACATCTGCAATTGATGCGCCCTGAGGCCAGCGCTTTCTAAAAGTGCACATAAATACCTAGAATTGTTTTTATTTTTTTAAATAAAGTCAGTCTCGATATAGCGGACATCTTGCATAAAACGAACACCCTCTTGCATTAATTAGTTCGCACATAAAAATATTTGAATGGAGAAAAGTCCAATCTAAGTCCACGGGATTAGCTTATTTACATATATTTATTACTTGGAAAAAAAACTGAAGTGAAAGTTTTGTATTTAATGCTACTGCAATTAATTGAAAAGAAAGTTCCAGTGGGTCAAGAACCAATTAAACATGAAACTTAAAATAATTCAACCCTAACCTAAAACAATTATAGATAGCACAGTGCTAAAATTAACGAAATTGAATCACAACAAATGTTTTAAGCGGATCTTACCAAGATAAGAGCCTTTTTCCCACGAAAAGTAGTAATGGCAGTGTGATAATAATAACTAATAATGGTAACAGTGACGATGCTGGAGAAACTGGTCATTGAATATGGAATAATGGGAGGCAAAATGCCCACAAGTTTTAAGAAGTGTCAGTTGCTTGACTGACCGGGAATAAATCCCAACCAAAATCCAATTGAAAATGTTGGCTAGTTGAAAGTTTCATTAGAATTCAAAACATTAATAGGGTAAGCTTTACTAGACCCGGACCTTCATCCCCACGATAGTCAGTTCCGAAATGATCCGGATTTATGCCCGGTCAAGAACATGCCACTCCAGTGACATACACACATGTATGGGGAATGTTTATGCTGCTACAACAACAACAAAAACAACAATAATAATAACAACAAAAGATCTGTCCCTTAACATGTTCTGCTCGATAAAGCATATATGATTCACATCACGAATTTTGTACCGTGTCTGATGCGCTCATGTATCATATTTGGACATATTTTGCCTAATGAAAATTTCTTGGACATGGTGATACACGATTCATAAAACGTACAGTAAAGAGATCGCTCAAGCACGAGTAGTAAAGTAAATTCACTAATTATTATTGCATAAAAAAAAATGTACTCGCTTACCCATAGATAAATATCTTGCATGTTTCCTCTTCTAGTAAGCTCCAGTGCGAAGGACTCTCGGGTGGTGTTGCCCACACTTCCTCTTCATTGTCTGAATCAGTATCTCCAAAATCGGACTGAAAAAATAAAATAAAGTTTATGGTTACAATTTTGATACACTAACAAAAGAAGCATTATGAGAAAAATCAACGATCCTATTCGGCTTAAAGACGGCAGCTATCGTATTCGTTACAGCAACGAAATTGAAAACCTTATTGGTGGTGCTAATGCAATACGTTTTACCTATTAAAGCGAAGCTTCTGCAATTACGTGTCGAAATTTCAAGCCAATAAAAACAAAGCTGAGCGAGTAGCAGTTTTACTGGAAGGTAATATGTCAAAGTTTCATGCCAATCAGAGCAAAATTGACGTAGTTACAGCACTTTACCGAAGAGATTTGACAGTTTTGTTGTTTGGCAACCGATTTTCATGATTTTTGCATATTTCGAATTAGATGGTCTACCACAGACTGTATTCACAATAAAGAGTGAATGTAATTAATATGAAAAATTTTCGTCCTTTAATGCTGAACCAAGTTGGGAAAAAAAGGTGTAATGTGTTGTTTTGGCGACGGCTCGACGCTAATTTATAAAACAAAAGAGCGCTTTAGTCAAAATAGCAGGTTCAATAGGATTCAGTCTGAAGCTACAGGGAATGCATTTCCCTAGGCAAGAAACCTGCCACTGAGAACGATTTTGTGCGAGTAACTTAGATTCTCTCCTAAATACATATTCTGTATGCCACGAAGAATTTAAAAAACGGGAAATTTTATTACTAAAAATTGTGACCACTTTTACAATTTCTTTATGTGCTATTTCGAAATTCCTTTGGCTCCAGTACAATAGACGGAGGACTCAGAAAGTACTGGGGACTCCACGCCATTCAATTTCCAAACTCATTGCTGTATTTACCGGTCACTGGACCATCGGCACACACGCGGAAAAGCTAGGGTTACCATTTAACCCTAATTTCAGAAGCAGTGGGGGCTTTTTAGAAAAGGAGACTGTTAAGTATTTTCTTTGTAAATGTACGGGTTTGGCTGCTAGACGATTAATGCCACTGGGTGCTCCTTTCTTCGAAATTCTGGCGCAGTGCGCCAACCTAAAACCCATCCATCTTCACCATTACATGTTGTTGTCCTTGTAGCAGCAAAAATATTCCCCCCATTTGTGGAACAACATCAAGACGCACACTACAAATAGGAGGAGGAGCTCGGCCAAACACCTAACAGAAGTGTACGCGCCAATTATTTATTTTTTTTACATGCACGGAGATTGCTGCCTGAGTGACAGTCCTTGGCCCAATTTATACATATAGTAAATCCGGGTCGGAAACGTTCACAATTACATCAACAGCTCTGGCTGGCTGTAGTTATCTACCTGTTGGAGGTTTCATGATGGTATCAAAATGGATCTTTAGTGCTACTTGGAGAGTGTCAGAGTGGTACTTCAATCATTTCACCTTCCTAACTACCTACCTAGATGGCTCAACTCGGGTTAAGCTGGAAGCAGGTGAAGGCGTTATCCAATAGTCGGACGAGAGGCGCGTAGGTGTCTCGATAATCGGTAACAGTAACAACTTAATGAATTTGTAAATGTTCTTTTGTGCTTACCCAAAAGACATCATTGTCTGATGATTCATCACGTATATTAACATCGCGCCATCGTTCCCCGCCCTCATTGCAATCGATGGGATCGCGCCACTGTTCCTTCGCTTTTATTGCATTATGTGAAATAGTATCTGAATCATTGCACGGCAAAGGATCACGCCACTCAATCCCACCATCCATATTTCTCAAATTAGTTTTTTGCAAATCTTGTTGATGTTGTTGTCTAGCTTGCTGATGACTACGATAGCGTGCCTCCATACGATTTCTTCGACTTGTTTTGCGGCTCAGATTAGTTTCCCATTGGCACTCGCACTCGAGCTCCTTTTCCCATACATTCGAACACATTTCTTCGGTTTTAAGTTGTTCGGGCAGTATTTGATCAGCTGGAAAGGAGAGATTTGAGCATTAGTTATATATTTTGCTTCCCTTATTTTAGTATTTTTTTCAGAGATTTGCTTACTTGGAGATTCCAACATATTAAGTATTCGCCAGCACACGCATTCGATGTGCTCACGGCGTTCGCCAGGTGCCAGCATGTGCTTAATAATACCCTGAATCTATTGAAATAAATACAGTTATTTGCCACATTTCTATTCGTCATTTCATGTGCTCGCACTTACCTTTAATTTCATAGCAGACGTTACTTCTTGAGAGTTTGCCAAATAAATTGAAATTAAATTACCAATTCTTGAATGTACTTTTGCGAAATTAACATTAAGGAAACGCGTATCTTCTTTAAAACTACATATTAACGATTTCAGTCTTTTCAACTCGGACAGAAGGGTGTCGTTGATCGACACCACATTATCAATGTTATGAATAATTGTTTTTGTCATCCGTTTGGCAAATACTTGTACCGACTTTTCAACACACGTATAGGGTGTTGTGGATTGTGGAGCGGTTGTAGTCGCTTCACCGGTGCCTGTCATGTTTGCAAAGCGCGCGCGCTCATTATTGAAACCATTTCGAAAATCCTGCAAGCTGCCATTTTCTGGAAAGTGTAACTTTTCCAGCGCATTGCAGACGTTATCTAAGATTACCGCCGATTTGGCCATGGCGTGCGCCGTTTTCTTTGTCATTTCCTCCTCTTTTAGACGCTGTGCGAAGTAGTTTTCGAGTTTGCTCAAACCTTCATCGGATGCAATATTGATGAATGTATTTAGAAAGTCCCAATATTCACGCCATTCCACATTGTGCTCCTTTGCCAATTCACGACCAATCAATTCTAATCCCTTCTCTGTATCTGTTATTTTGATGTGACGCTCTTTGAATCCCGGACTGTCATAGAATTCCGGCTCATTTGGCAAAATATTTCGCGATTCATTGCAACAGTCCGAGTCTGGCGTTGAAGCCACACTGCAATCGCGATAAGTGTTAAAATTATCTTTAAGTGATGGCATCGTTCGACACAGCGCAGTCTTCAACATGCTACCTTTCAGCTTGAGTGTACGCTGCTGCTGCTGCTCCAACTGCTGATTTTCATTGCTTACGACACTTGCGCTAAGGTCTAGATCTTCAACCAAAGATTCATTAGACGATTCATTGGCATCGAGAGCATTGCGTGTTACTGGAGTGGTCGGATTCGGATCCCGATACGTAAAAAACAACTCACGTTTCATATGTAACACTGGCGTATTTTGTGATGTTATATTTTTCAAAATTTTTAAATCCGTGACTTTCGAAGTTAATTGTTCGTGACTATTATTGTTGGTTTCATTTTCGATCACTGGCGCCGAGTTAGTGGCCTTTTCCATTTCTTCGGTTTTCTCATCAGCTTCATGATTGCCATTTTGTTTATCGGCAACCGACGATTCATCCTCTTCGACACCATTTCCGGCCATCTTCTCACAACTTGAACGCTGTGGAGTGGAATTAAATAATGTGCGTCGCTTCGCTTGCATGATGGGTGTGCCGATGGTTGGACTACCGTTACTTATGTTATGGAGTGACGTTTTGGATGGTGTACTATTGGCGCAACGCGATTTAACTGGTGAAATGAATAAATTGTAGGCAACCGGCGAAGATGTGTTGCTGCCCAGTCGTGGAGGCGTTTTCCAACGACGACAAAATTGCTAAAAAAACAAATAGCAAAGGTTTAACTAAATGCATATGTATGTGTGTAAAAAAGGGAAAACTTACATGAGCTTGCTCCTTGTTCATGGGGCCGGCCAAAGCTTCGATTTTCACTTCAGCGCTGAGTGGATCACAGTTGAGATTCTGAAATTATTAAAAAACGAAAGTTAAATGTGAAATATTAGCTTTTAATAAATTTTTTAAATGGCCAACATATTAAAGAAATTGTAACATTTAATGTTGCTGTTGTTGTTGTAGCAGCACACACATACGAGGAATGTGCTGAAGTGACCGTCGTTGGCCGAATACAAATCCGGGGCATTGCGGTTATGTAGAACCGACTGAGGTGGAAACGTTTTAACATTCAATAATACAAGGTGGCGCAAAATTAATCACCCCATCGGAAGATTTATACTTTTAGTATAGCTGCAGCATACAAAAAGACAAGGAATGGAGGCCTCACCCATGCAGACACCTGCTTGAGCCTGAGACACATCCCAGGCACATCAGGAGACACTTCCTAAATTGCGTGGACGAGATCCTAGACAAAACAGACAGACCACTCCAGGATCGGACAGTGTACAGACAGGCCATAAGCGACATTCATCGGGAGACCCTTATCACCTTCTTAAGCTCCCGACCTCCGAATGCCGTCATCGGAGTCCAACCACCACCAATTGCAGACGAAGAGCTCAAACTTCCCCGAGAGTCCCGCGTAACTTTGGCACAATTACATTCTGGATACTGTAGCAGGTTAAACTCCTACTTATCCATAATCGACCCCGACATATTAAACATATGTCCCGCATGTGAAGGCAACCCGCACGACACTAACCACCTTTTCACATGCCCCACCAAACACACTCATCTAACACCTCTCTCCCTCTGGACCCAACCCGTCGAAACAGCTAGTTTCATGGGCCTACCGTTAGATGAGCTAGACGAAGACGACCGGTGATTACACTGCACTGACAGGGCTAAGGTACTGCTACAACAACAACAACAACAACAACAACAACAAACAATGAAGTGCGTAAAGGTTAAAATAAAGATTTCCATCAGTCAAAATATTTATTTTGTATTTAGCAAGAAAATTATTCGGAAACAAAGTTGGATGATTAATTTTGTCCCAACTTGTAAATTTTCATGAAACTTGAAAATCGTTCAACTCAAGTATCATGTATCTCGAGGGATACCTGTATGCATATATGTATATTTGGCCCTCCTTTGTAAGATGTTTGGCCGGACTCCTCTTCTAATTTGTGGTGTGCTTTTTGATGTTCTTCCGCAAATGAAGGGAACTACAGGTTTATGCGAGCCTCCAAACGGCAGGCTGTTTTTTATGAGAAGCTTTTTCTAGACAGAAATACAATCATGAGAAAAATATCTATTTCTACCATTTGATGGCTACGGGTAGCATCTTCCCCTGGTGTTTAAAAAATAAATAAATTTTGTCTGTTTCACGCCACTGCTGGGCAGTCGCATAGAGCTTCTTGACTGTCAGAGAGAATGTTGATATTGACACCATTCGTGTCTCGACGAAGACATTCCGCGGCACATAGACGTAAGGCGTGGACTCCGCCTGAAAAATGAACGTAGTTCTTTCCCTTGCAATTGCAATTGAAATATGGTACGAGAGTCCCAGCCCGGCACTGCCGTCTTCCATTTTGGACCCATCAGTAAACCGCATCTGTGCGCCCTGTCTTAAAAATATTTCATTCTTTTGTTTGATCACTGGTAAATAGTGAAATTCTTGTAAGAATTCTAGTTTTCTTTGCATTTTGTTATAGACTAAAAGGCAAGGAGAGTTGAGGATTGAGCCCAAAATGCTTTCATGCCGTGTAAGATTTCCTACTTTAAGATGAAATAGATTAGGAAGCCTTAGGACTGCACTAGCTACCGCCCGTTTGGCTACAAGGTGGCGTGGAATGAATCCAGTGACCATTCCTAAAGCCGTTGAGGGGCAAGTTCGCATTGCTCTCTTGTTAAGTGTCATCTGAGTCTTAATTTGGTCTACTTTCGACTACTATACCAAGGAGGTACGTGTATATTGCTTTATTTATTTTACCAAGGGTTACTCCCAGATATTTTACATTCCCGGATAGAGTTAAATTTGCGTCCCCTAGTTTTACGGTCCCTAAACCTAGCTTCCTTCTTCTGGTGAAGGGTACCAAATATGTTTTGTTCGGATTTATCGAGATTCGTTTCGCTTGGCACCAATCTTAAGGTATGTCGAGAGTTAGTTGCATGCGATCGGCTATAGTAGATCAAACTTCCAAGAAACTTGGCAGAAACACACTCGGAGGTTTGCCATTGCCTGACGAGGAGCGTCCTGATTAGAAAAACCTGTTTCTTCATTTGGTGTTTCACAGAGTTTCGAACCTATGTCTTCCGAATGGTTGCTACGCACTAACTCAGTTGGCATTCCACAAATTTATGCCGCATCCCATTAGTAGATGATTTTTAGGAATATATTTCTGGTAAAAGCAATCAAGTCAGACGTTCACTATTGTCTGCCTAGACGTAATCAGTATTAGAGTGTTGAATGTTCGCAGTGTGAGAATTTTTAATGATTAACCACTTCGGTACGGCGTGAATTGGCCACGAAATTTTGCCCACAGCCGGCACTCACCATTCGCATGTTACTTCGAGCATCGACAAGGAACCCGTTTGCTCTTTTACAGATCTGTGACGAGAAAAGCTTTGAAGCACTGAAAACTTATTTTACATTACAGGCGAAGATTACTTGTAATGTAAATCAAGAGAGCGTATGTTTTTTTACGATATTTCTAAATGTTGGCAATTTTATTTACATAAATGAAAAATTAGGCTGTGCGTGTTCATTTGTGGCCGTCGACTATAGTCGACACTCGTACCGAAGTGGTTAAACAGTGGCAAAAGGGACCACACACAAGTACTTTGTGGGCATTTCCGGCCTCTAAATTACGATAGAAAATCTCTTTTGATATGAAACATTATGTTGTTGTAGCAGCATAAACATTACTATATGTACGGGGAATGCTGCATGCATGGAGTGACAGTCCTTGGCCTGTGTTGTTGAGGTACCGATAAGTTTTTAATTTGCCTAGATTTTGGCTAACAATCGAAGGTGGTGAATATCCAGATGCTCAAAATCAATAAATATGGTCCAGAGAAATTCTAAATAAATAAAAATTAAAATTTTTAGTTGTTTTACCGGTGGTTTGCTGGAGGAAAATGGTTGTCCAATTTTTGGCGGTATAGCAGTGTCCACAGAACGCAAAACGGGCACATAAAAACGTTCTTCTAGGAGTATTTCAATCTTTTTAGCCAACTCGGGAGGTGAACTCGAAACTCGGGAACATATAATCTACAAAGAAAATATTTCATCATACATTCACATTTTTAATAAAACTAAAATACATACATCTTTCGGATACAGGCCCTCGGAGTTAGGCGTCATTTTACACTCTGGGAATGAGGTCAACACCTCCACCATCTCAAGGGCACCGTTCTTCGCCGCAAAATGCAATGGTGTTTCGCTACGCCCCTTCTCCGGTATATTCAAGTAATAATCCAATAAATTCACACACAACTCCTTGCACATTTTTTCATCATTTTTCTTTCCCGTAAGCAAGTCCACGAACTTCGTGTCGCTCACTGTCTTCAAAATCAATTCAGCAATGCGAGGCTTCTTTGAAATGGCACAAATGTGCATAGCATTATAGCGATAACCCTCCTTCAAAGTCGTCGGGGTGTCGCCGGCGCTTACTAAATAACGCGGATTATCCCAAATCATGGTTTTTACGCGCTCATAATCGCCAGACTCGATTACTTTGCGAAATTCGATCAATTCCTGCTTTGTGGGCGAACGAAATGCAGCTTTTTCTGCCACAATAGAAGCTGGAAGTAGTAGAAGCAAATCAATTTAAATTCAAGATATTTGTGCGATACATCGTAAGCGAAGTATATACATACATTTGCCATCGGCATGACGCGGAGGCGCCACCACCTCATGACCGGTTTGAGCGAATTTGAACGCATCACTTTCATTATTGAATTCACGGAGACGAGCCTCTTTGTGCAGTTTCAACACATCCAGCGCCTCGCTTTTGCCACTAAACACATATGGAACATCGGCTGTGAGAAGACAAAGGTTGATTAATAGGGTTAATTACCAATATTGCATTGCATGTATATATGTATGTAAATGTGTTTGTATGTGTAATTGCATGCAAACAATTAAAGCTACATTTAATGCATAATAAACTGTGTTGAAAAATTATGACACACAAGTGACAACTGCTTTGTCTGAGAGTGTACAGCGCCGAAATCGCGTGTTTTCTTGCGACACTTCAAAATGTTGGCAACTTTTCAAAATTGTTCGAATAGCTGAATGCGTAAGCGCTCTTAATCTAATGAGATAAGTGTGCCGCCTGTAGTCTGCGAATTATTATAACACCAAATGAGTGAAAGTCGTATGAGAAATTATATCACTACCTACACTTGTGAACAGAATAATAGAATCGCTATATTTTGACTAGTTTTTATTACTTTTTTTGTATTATTTTTTAATTTTCATTGATCATTGATTAAAAAATTTCATATGAATCAAATTTAAAATTTTGTACAAGATTTATAAAAATTCGAGAATTGTTTATCAACTATTACAAAAAAAAAAATATTAAACAAAAAAAATATTTTCATAAAAAAAAATTCTGAAAAAAATATTAAAAAAAAAAAGAATATTGTTATAAAAAAAAATACTGAAAAAAATTATATTAAAAAAAATATATTAAAAAAAAATGTATTAAAAAAAAATGTATTAAAAAAACAAGTATTAAAAAAAAGTATTAAAAAAATATAAAAAAAAAGAATATTTTTTTGTATTATTTTTTAATTTTCATTGATCATTGATTAAAAAAATGTAGTTCATTCCTCAAAAAATTTCATATGAATCAAGTTTAAAATTTTGTACAATATTTATAAAAATTAGAGAATTGTTCATCAACTATTATAAAAAAAAAAATTATAAAAAACAGTACTGAAAACAAAATATGAAAAAAAATATTAAAAAAAAGTGTTAAAAAAAATATTAAAAACAAAATTAAAAAAATATTAAAAAAATAAAGTATTAAAAAAATATTAAAAAAAAAGAATATTATTATAAAAAAGTATTAAAAAAATATTAAAAAAGTATTAAAAAAATATAAAAAAAAAGAATATTTTTTTGTATTATTTTTTAATTTTCATTGATCATTGATTAAAAAAATGTAGTTCATTCCTCAAAAAATTTCATATGAATCAAGTTTAAAATTTTGTACAATATTTATAAAAATTAGAGAATTGTTCATCAACTATTATAAAACAAAAAAATTATAAAAAACAGTACTGAAAACAAAATATTAAAAAAAATATTAAAAAAAAGTGTTAAAAAAAATATTAAAAAAAAAATTTAAAAAATATTAAAAAAAATATTAAAAAAATAAAGTATTAAAAAAAATAATAAAAAAAAAGGAATATTATTATAAAAAAAAATACTGAAAAAATATATAAAAAAAATATATGCATTAAAAAAAATGTATTAAAAAAAAGAATATTAAAAAAGAATTCTAAAAAAAGTATTTAAAAAAAAGTGTGCGCCGTTTTAAAGCACATTCAATTTTAGTGTAACAAACGTGCAAGTTCGAAGTGACAAGTTTTCATATGGAGAAAATACGCAACACCGTTAAGGAAGGCATTCCAAAAATAAAGTGGACTTTTCCGCAACGTCAAATTTGCACTTTATTATACTAAAATTTCTATTAACGGCTTAGGGGTAGTCAGGATTTAAAAAAAAATTTGATTTTTTTTTTGCATTTTCTTGAAGTACAGTACAATCGTGATAGTCCGACATTTCTTAATCCGACACGTTCGGTAATCCGACAACCTCATAACGTCTATGGATTCAATTGGCATTATTTTATTTTGATCAGTCGTAGCAGAGCAGCAGAGGGGGATTGTGTTTTGTTTCCCGGTCACAATGTATTTGTCATTAAATTTGAACGACGCCAGTTCTCTCGCGATTTCTGACGGTGTTGATGTGATTTTTTTCTGTCTTTTCGTGTCCTTATTTTCTGATTTGGTTTTACTTAGTGATGGCATCGACGTCAAACAAACGTAAACATACAACACTTACGCTGAATGATAAATGGGCCATAATTCAGCGATACGAGCGTGGTGAAACACCTCTTTACCTAAGTGGGATCTACGGAGTGGAACCTTCGGTAGTCCGGAATATTTGATAATCCGGCAACGAGTCGGTCCCGTATGTGTCGGACTATCACGATTGGACTGTACTTATATCTCAAATTGAATTGGTTGAGCCAAGGAGCAGCAAGAAATTTGGTGGCTAAAAATATTGTGTGAAAATTTGAAATGAATCCGACAAATACTTTTCGAGTTATTCAACAATTAACAAAGGGCGCTCTGGCAAATCGGCAATCGATAGGAACACTTTAAATGCATTTTTCTTAAAACTATGTTTTTTTGAAATGGTGACCACTCTCACTTAAAAACCACTTGGTAGATTTCAATAAAATCTATACTGCTTTTGAAAAACTTAAAAAATTTGTGCCTGATCGAAAGACTTTTTTTTCCAAAATTTCGATTTCTGAAAAATATTTCCTGAGGCCGCCTTATTGTTAATTTTGAAAAAAAAAAACTCTGATTGATTTTAGATGAATCTGCAAGGACTTGTGATGATCACCGCAAAGGACTTTTGGATAAACGGGCTCCACACAAACAGCGATAACTTTTGCAATTATTAATTTTTTTTTTTGAAATTTTGCTAAAGTCAAGTCGAAACCTGATGTATTAATGCTATGTTTTTATTTTTGTAAAATAAAGCAATTGACTAGCAAAAAAAAAATATTGAAAATCATCATTTCTTCGGGCCTCTGACTACCTCACCTCTAACCCCTTAAAAAAATATGTATATATGTACATATATTAACTCCTATTGTGCCGCGGAGGAGGAAAACACATCAAAAAAAAGGCTCGGAGAAAACAAACGACTTCTACTTTGACAACCTTCAGCATGAAAAACATGACTAAATGTGGAACATGGAATATTGGCACACTTTTGGAAGCATCACGCCTAGCACAAGTGAGCAAAGAATCTCTAAGATACAAGCTTTTTAGAACTTAGTGAAGCCCGATGGCCGGACTCCGGTACAGTAACAACAGCAAACGACTTGACCTTTCTGTATTCCGGCAGTCAGCGGACAGCCTCGATTGAGCGGTGTATATTTTCTACCATCTAAACAAGCACGTGCAGCATTGCTAGAGTGGAAACCACACTTGGACCGCATCACCAAATGATCGCCTGCTTTTGATCTCGTATCAAAAACATCGCTTGTGTTACAGCTCCCTACCCTGAAAAGGAGACATTTTACAGTATCCTGTCAAGAGTAACATCAACCATCAATAAAGGTGACATAAAGCCGCTGTTAGGGTACTTTCAATGCCCAAGTTGGTTCAGACAACAACAGCATGGAACGCGTTATGTGTAGACATGTTATGGACAAAATGACCGACGTACTCACTGAGTTTTGAGCTGGCAACAGCCTGGTCAGCGGACACATATTTTTCCCACAAAAGCCTTGCCATAAGGTAACATGGGTATCAACGGACCAATCCGGTGGTGAGTACCGGTAACCAGATTGATCATATCGCGATCAGCCGTACCTGGAGAGGTTCGCTTTTGGACGTCAGAAATAATCGACACACCGATTGCCACCTTCTGATAGGCGGCACAGTGCGACTCAAAGTAGCGGCAATAAATAAATCACGACAAACACAATCCCAGAGAAAATGCAATTAAAAAAATGCATACTAAAATTTGTTTTTAAAATTCTAATTAGAAAGTTTGAAAATTAGATGGAAATGTGCTGAATTTTTATAAATCTTGTACAAAGCTTGGAACTTTTATTTTTATTATATTTCTTGCAGATGTGAGCTAAAAAAAATTAAATTAAAGTTAAAAAAAAAAGAAAAAAAAAAAGAAGTTAAAAGTGGTAAAAACTCCATGATTCTATTATTTTGTCCATAAATGTTTGTATATGTAAATACCATAGGTAAACAAGAATAAAACATCAAAACAAAAACATTGAACATCTGATGGTGAATAAATGAATACGCGACAACGAGTTGACGATTATAGGCACAAGCGCCATTCGGGGTGCGACGAATACTGGGTTTGATTTTACGGTCATGCGTACTGAGTAAAACTATGAGTTTTTAACAGTTCGGAATGAATTAAAAAAAACTTAGGGAATGCGGAATGTCTGCTGTAGAGGCTGAATGTATTTAATGAATGTAAATGCAAGAAGTTGTAGATATTTTACGCTCTAATTTTTTGACTCTTACAAAACTTTTTGCAAAGCCTTTGCAGTGCCTGTTATAAATAAACAAAATGAAGACTCCAAAGAGCACACAAATGGTTTTTTTTTGTTTTTATATTTTTGTTCCCACCGCATTCTATTTATTTTACATCTATTTATATCTTTATAAAAACCTGGGTACAGTAGCTCGCTAAGTAAACTAGTTTATATCTCCAAACAAAAGATATGTAAGCAAAGATAGACCTGATCTCTGCGGCAACAAATATAAAAACAATTAGGAATACGTGTGTATGTATTGTAATTAACTGTTGCCGAGCGCCTCTTCGTCATCAACTAACAGATCATCACGTCATCGCCTGGCCATCGTGGCAGTAAAAGTTATTGAGCGCACCCAGGCATGCGAGTAACACAATCAGAATGAATGGTAAACAAACAAATACTCGTTTTGTTTTCATACTTTTAGTGTAGCGCACACAACCTTGCAAAGCTGGCGCTGAGCTTCCACTTCATGCGTGACGTGCCTTCAGACTTTTTCCTACAAATCGAAGTTCGAAAATTTGTATGCCAGTTTTTAGTTTACTTATATTTAATATTCGCGAAATTGGAATTGAATTCTTGTACTTTGAGTCAGAAGCCAATATGCCACACACAAGCCACAATCATAGTAAAATGTGTATGTTTTAAATGTACGTTTTTTAAAGCAATAAAGCAAATAAGACAATAGAGTAGAATGAACTAATTTGTCAACTCACGGCAGGAATTTAAACATATTTTCAATTAATTCATTAAAAATTCAATGAATACACAAATTTTAACCCCTCCGTTGGACAGATTTTTTAAAACCTTCTGTTGGGCACCCGGGTCTGGACTTTCTTCGTCCTGTTCGTGGACGCCCCTCGGCATACAATAGCAAGCCTCCGAGGGTATTTCTGCCAAGCAAAACCAATTGCCGTTCGAAATTCCTCCATTTGTGGAACAACATCAAGACGCGCACCACAAATAGGAGGATGAGCTCGGCCAAACACCCAACAGAAGTGTACGCGCCAATTATTAAAATTTATTTATTTTAATAGTGAAACAATAAATTTAATGAAAATTGTCATTAAAGGCGAAAAAGGACAGGTACGACCCTGATGCTCACACAGCGGTTAAATATACGTACATTTGTATATCAATCAATTAGCGTTAATGTCTACAAATAAGTACATAAGTGACCAACTTTTATATCTTTTGTTTTTAACGATATTATCAATCATTGTACGGCTCGACTACCCAGCAATTTTTATTCTGCTAAAGAGTAATCAACAGTTGATAAGTTCAAAACCAGCTGTAAAAATAAACAAAGTGCACTCACCAATACCCCAAGGCAAAATGCTGGACAATTACGTTCTGGATACTGTAGCAGGTTAAACTCCTACCTATCCAGAATCGACCTCCACATACCAAACATATGACCGGCATGTGAAGGCACCCCGCACGACACTAACCCACTGCCCACTAAAACTTACTCATCTAACACCCCTCTCCCTCTGGACCCAACCCGGAGAAACAGCATTTTTCCTGGGCCTACCTTTAGAAGAGCCTGACGAAGACGACCGGTGATTACACTACACTGACAGGGCAAAGTTACTGCTACAACAACAACAACGACCCAAAAAAAAAACAAAGACTATAGAATACAAAAGGGAAAAACATCAGTGTGCTAATTTTATTAACTCTATGTGAATTTTCTGATTAAATTCATGTATATATTTGCAATTTCAATTGTTAGCCCATTTTGATTAAAAAAGAGTTGAATTGACAACAAAACAGCAAACAAACTCATTTACATTCATGAGTATATGTACATATCTGGCATGATTTTCTGTAGGTACAATAACAACGCATACATTGCACCTGTTTTTCAATGAAACACAAAATATATGTATGTATGTACACCTGTGTTCATAATAATAACAGTACGACATAATACAAGGATCATAGAATTTCCTTTTTTTTGCTGGCAGAAGGTGCAAGGAAATGCATAATGTCAACAAAAATGGTAATCAAACATCAACGAGCAGTTTGGGCTTACACAGAATTTTTCTCAAAATTCTGACTAAGGTTTGTAATTTTGCGTCAGATGATTTTTGTCGTAGTAAGTATTATATTTTTATAAAAAAATGTTAAATAAAACGTAGATATTGTTACAACTTGGCAAAAATATTAAATAAAACGTAGATATAGTTACAACTTGGTTACAAAAATATTAAATAAAACGTAGATATTTGATAGTTACAACAGTTGTCAATATGTCGCGCTGCTATTATTGTGAACACAGGTGCACGTATTGTTTTTTCTCACTATAAATGTTTACAATCGTACTCACATATGCAGATCTACATATATATTTTTCTAGCTACTAAAACCTAGTCCCCGCACCCAAGCATCCAAGTGCCTACAATGAGTACCAGTTAATCACAAAAGTGTGCACTTTTGATTGAATCACTAAAGTTATTTTGGAGTAAAAGGGTTATATTTTGCGAGATTGCAAACTAATGAGTCTTTAGAGCACATAAATATAACACCTACGTTAGTAAATTTTCTTAAGAATTTTCTAAGAAAAAAATTGTCTCGTAAACATAATTCTGTATCCTTTCGCAATGCCCAATTTTCAGTGCAATTTGCTTCAACTAGCCTGTATTAGCGTGTATTTGTTGTCTGATACTTCACTAATTACTGCTACAGTGCACGAAAGCCGGTTGGTATTTACATGGGCGTTTTCGTTTATAACAAAGAGTAAATATGATTAAAATTTCGTGACAAAAAATATTATCGCGGTGCAATGAACGCCAACATGCAGTATTCTTAAATCATATAGACATGAAGCCATTGCACTCTATTAAAATGATGCGTGTGCAGGTGACAGGATATGGATAAAGGAATTTCGCTGAATTGAATGCTATTTACGCATTGATGCTGGATTTATGAACACTTTTTATACATACATATATGTCAAGCTCCGAAAATAATATATGTATTCTAATTTGTTTACCTTCCTTTCCGGGCACGTACAGTCCATAGAAGGGCATCTCCGTTTACCTCTCACTTTATTGTTTTTAGCTCACCGATTTTCACGCGATATTCATGCGCAATTTTGCTCAATGTGTATAGCAATTCTACACTTAATCAAATCGTAATTAATCAGCCTTTCGTATTTTTTGTTTTAATTAACATGAATCGCAATGCCACTGCGGAGTTTCACAATTTGCCTGGTAAAAAATAAGTGCCAACCAGCCAAGGCGCAGCGCACACTGCTGCTCTCTGTTGCTTTTTGTTAGCCAATGCTAACCAATAACTATTTTCCGTCTTTTTTAGTTTACAACAGCTGCGTTTTCATATATGGAGTTTTTACTTTTTAAATAAAAATATTTTCTTTCAATTTTCACTTTAATACAAGTAGAGAGAATTCTTGAAACTTTTTAGCTTTTCCAACGTCTGTTTTACCGTTTTTTAATTTCTATCTACTGCCAATTCGCAATTCTTGCTGCTGCCTTTACTTATTTCATCATTTCTTTTCCTCAACAGCCTGAGCGACATCTATGCATTGGATAGAGAAGTATAAATTTCTCACCAGAGGGCGTCTAACTAGCAAATAGGCAAAAAGAAATAGTGCGTCTAAGCGCTTTGTACAGGCTTTGAATATTCATGTATTAATTATTTTTATGATTATTTATTATCAAATTAAACGAAATTAATTACGTTACTATTAAAAAAATGCAATTGCTGTCAGGGCTATTAGCTCTACAAAAATATTTAAAAATAGTAGGACTAGAATGCTTGTGTAGAAATAAAATGATATACATATGCTTATAATTATAAACTTACAGGTATTTCATGCTGTTTCAGTATATGAATTTAAATTCTTGCAGTATGAAAAATTGTCGCAATTTAAAAAAAAAAGTAATACAAATATTTAGTTAAATGATTTGCTAACAAAATGAGAGGAGTAGAATTCGTGGAAATATAGTCCCACTCACACTACGGGATGAAATGCAATCACAATGCGGTATCTTTGCTCACAGCTTATTTCATGCAAGCACTTGTTTATGTTGTGGCGGCGGCTAGTCGCTTGGTTAACGGTATTTTGAATTTCTAGTTTATGTAACTAGCGCACAGTTATTGAGCTCGAAATTAAAGGTTTTGATTTCTGGAACGAGTCCAAATTCAACCTATTCGGCTCAAATGGAATGTCTTACGTCAGGCGGAAACCTAATAGAGAGCTCCGCAAAAGCAACATAAAACCGACTGTGAAACGCAGTGGGTAGTATGGGCATGTATGTCAGCAGCCGGAGTAGGAAATTTAGTGTTTGTCGAGGGTATTATGGACAAAACAATTTACCTCAATATTCTAAAAGATAATCTACTCCAAAGTGCTGCGAAACTTGGAAAACCTCAAGATTTCCGTTTCTATCAGGGCAATGATCCTAAACATAAGCCGGCAATCGTGCAGACATGGCTCCGCATTGAATGCAACCACCGGCTCAATCACCTGACATGAACGTCATCGAGAATTTATGGTCATTACTGGAAACAAAAATCCGCACACATCACATAAGCAATAGAGATCAGATAAAAACCGCAATTTTGGAGGAGTGGAACAAAATCGGACCGGAAGTAATGAAAAAGTTAGTGAAGTCAATGCCAGAAAGGTTAAATGCTGTTAATAAAGCCAAATAAAGGGTACCACACAAAGGACTGAATCATTTTTAAATCATTAGTTTAACTTAAATTTAAGAAAAAATGAATACTGCATGAAATAAGCTGTGACATACAATTTTGAACTGTTCTGTGTTTTTGTTTTTTATATTTTTTATTTAAAACTTAAAAAAATATAATATATGAAGTACCTTTTTTGTACTGCAATTCATCATCTTTTGGCTCTACAGCTCTTTGTGAGCTTTGACCTGCTGCACGTGCGACCTCCATATTTCTCGAACGCTTGCGACTTTTTTCCAGTTCGTTATCCTAAGTTTCTTGATGTCGTCCTCTAGTCCTCTTGCTCTAGTGTTGAACACTCTGGCTTCTACGATTTTCTTCTGCGCCCTCGTACCGTCCATTCTTGTAATGTGACCCAGCCATCTTAACCGCTGCGCTTTGATGCAACGTATAACATTTTCGCCCTTTATCAGTTGATCTAGCTCGTCGTTCCATCTTATCCGCCACTCGCCGTGATCTTTGATTGCTCCGCGTATAAATTATTTGATATTTAAATTTTTTCCAAAAAAGTTTTAGCTTTCAAAATACAGCAATCGAAGTTTTAGTAGTTCGCCTGCATGAAATGAACTGTGAGCCACTGTATATACTAAAAACTAAGTACGGAAAATTTATACTTAATTCAAATTCGGGCTCGGATGTGCTTTATAAAGTGGTTGATAGAGATGATATTATCGGATGTGGGGTTTTTTAACAATTTCATCCAGTTCTTCCTAAGGTAATGATTTCTGGCGTTTACGAAAACCTGGAATATATGGTTTAAAGAGAGAGCTTCTCCACAGTGTGCGCAGACTGGAGGTGGCTCCCCAGTCAGGGATGTGTGTCAATACTGTGGCCAAGACGTAGCCGGGAGAAATGTTTTATTTGTGTTTTACCTGCGCCGGTGGGGTATTATGGGGGTATATGCTCTCGGTTTATGGTAGTGTAGCGATGCTGGGTGTATGTATTTTAGCCACTTTAGTTTCGTTCTGGTGTTGAGATATCGTGTAATTGCTGACAGCATATCTCTCTTTTCGCATGTGGGATCTTTTGTTATCGGTGCTGAGGCGGGTTGTTTGCCGCACTGTCTGTCATCTCGTTCCCGTGAGTTCCTATATGGCTTGGTACCCAAAGTAAGCGCAAGGAAGCCTTCTTGCCAATAAGCGTGTCTCATTGTTCTGATAATGGTAGATGAATTGGATAGAGAGTTAAGAACTGCTTTGAGAACAGATTTGCTGTCGGTGCATATGAGAGTTTTACGGTCATTGGCAAGGCCATGTTTATAGTATGACCAACGGCAACTGCTTCTGCAGTAAAAACAGATGTACAGACCGGCAAAGTTTGCACCCGTAGAGTGTCTCCGTTTGTGTCAACCACTGCAAAGCTGGCCTGTACGTTATCAGATTTAGAGCTATCTGTGTGCCACAAAGTCAAATTGTCAGCTTAATAGTATGCCTTGCGCTCCTGGAATATAGAAAGGAATGCGTCGGGTGATGTAGTTTTTTTTGCAAATTTGGATAGGCTAAGGTCACAGGATACTTTCGTTATCTCTCATGGTGGGTTTTTTGCTTGGTAGTTTACCACCAGATTGGATAATTCTAGCTTGTTGGCGATTCCAAGTAATTGTTGCATAACAGAAGACACTTTTTGTGGGCTTTTGGATCGGTTTATATTTGAGATGTCTTGGTCGATGATTGAGTTTGATGGGAAAAGAAGGTTAGGGATGAGTCTCGCTTGAATCTGATGTATTCTTTCTTCAATTGTTGGTAGGCCAGCCTCTGCTAAAAGGTTTTTTATTGAAGTTGTGCGAAGTGCAAAAATACTCGTTCGCACCGCTTGGTGATATACCGGCCTGAAGATGTTTAAAGCCGGTTTTGGTGAGTTCCCAAAGAGGAACATCCCGTAGTCGATTTTGCTTAGTATAAGGTATTAAATATTTATTAATAAGTATTAAATGTTTCTCCATCGCTAATAAAAAAGAAAACCAATGCTTAGTAATTCCGACGAACTTGTTTTATTTTCCTTCTTATTTTATATTGAAAAATTATTGATTGCAAGCATTAGAAGCAGAATAAATATCGCTATTAAGTCCAAATTAATATGTTGACCATTTTTTATTAAATATTTCTATGAAAATTAGCTGTGCTTGAAGCGTATTTCTGTGCTCAGTTTGCTTAGTAACGCAATGTTTTCCATGTTTTTTTTTTTGTGTTTTTTGATATCGTAATATCAACTGCATTTGATTTTTCTTACATTTTCTAATTTAAGGCAGATATTGCCAGTCGCTCTTTGAATCTGGGTAATCAGGTTGTATCTTCGTTGACTTATAGAAAGATTTTGAATAGCCGGTATAGTCCTATGGGTATTTTTTATTTAATATTTATTCAAAATCAATTTCATATTAAAGGAATTTACCTTATCAGCTTTACGTCGTCTGCTCAGTTCCTTGCCGTACTGCTGTACATTCATAATCAATTTATTACGGTCACTCAAATTGTTGGACTGTTTGCTATTCAAGTTGTTACAGGTTAGGTTTTCATCTTTGCTTGTGACGGGCTCTGAAGGGTTCGAAACATAGCGCTTTATACGAAGTGAAAGATCGATTGCAGGTGGCGGTCGACGTTTGATTTCCTCTTCGATTTCATACAATTCTTGCTGCGATTTAACGCAAAGGAACAATTTTTAAAATATGTAAGTATCTAATACAAATTAATAATAAACAATTTTTTTTAAATATATACTTTTATTCAAAAAGTATCCGGAATGTGTCAATAAAGCGGAAGTAACTTATTAATTAAGGGGTTATATACAGTAAGAATTTTCAAAAAAATCGATTTTTTTATTTTTTTTCTTTAAGCACCCTTTATATGTATGTACATTAATACATATAAAGAGTGGTTGAATTTCAAGGGCCGATGTTGAATGTGAACCACACCTAAACGTCAACGACACCGTTGGACTTATTTTTTTGGGGTTATTTGAAAGAAAAGGAACAATTCAAGAGAACCTCAATTATGCCTCAGCGTCATCGAAAATTTGGACCATCGGATGGAGCTGTGCCGCCGAGGTCGCGGCGGCCATTTGACCGATATTTTGTTCAATACATAATTGTTCCATACCAATATTATCCTATATTAATAAAGAGAAGTGATAATAATTTCCTAAAAAAATTGTATTTTATTCAAAATCAACACCGGTTCTTGAAACTTAACCACCCCTTATTTAAGAATTTAAGAAAATTTAATACCTTTCAAGTGAATATTTTCGAAGTTATATGCAAATTTGAAAAGGCGTTTCAGAGAGCTTTCAAACTTTCAACCCGTTTGTCTTAACCCATTAATGCTCACACATAAAACGGGTTAAGATAGGTGACTGAAATTTTCACCAAGCATTTGCGTTGATGTTAAACGGTTCACTTCCATTTTTCAAAAAAATATCTCAAAAGATGTGGGCGTGGCAAAGCGTATGATATATCATACATAAGCGTATTCGGAGAGCTACTTCTATGAAAATAAAACTTCTAAATATATATAGGTTTTGAATTCAAATCAACATTTTATTTATAAAGTGACATATTATACATCTATACATTTTTAAATTTCTTAGTTATTTGATAAGTCTGTTACATGATATTTGTAAAAACAGTTATCTGGGTGCAATCCGAAACTACCTTTCATGCATATAAGTTTCGTACACTTGCCACAAAATTTGCATCGGCGTTGAATTCTTGAGTTATTTACGTAGTGCTTGACTCCATCGTATCTAGTTTCGTTTTCTCGTTTCCTCTCTCGTGCTGAAACTGGACGAAGTTCTACTGGTTTTGAATGAATGCTTACCAAAATAAGGCTCCATCGATTCGTCTACAGAAAATGAAGTTCCAAATGGTTTTTCAAGCACTTTAAATTTTGTATTTAAATGATCCAGAATAGGCAGTGCTTTGAATACTTTATTATTCACTACAATTTGTGTATTATTATTGAAATGAAGGTACCGATGTATTTTTTTGAATTTATTCCGCGCCATTGAACCTGCCACTAAATGGTTGTATACATCACTTTCTGTCCCCCAGTACATCCGAATAGCTGGTACCTAAAAATACAACTAATAAATTTATCAGGTAATCAAGTGAAATTATGGTTGAGAATAGTCACTTTGTTGTACCCACCCCATATGTGTACAATTCCTCAAGATTTAGGGTCACCGCTTCATATCCTTTGTTTACAGCGTATTTTATAGTCTGTGCTTGTATATATTTCTTAAAATCGTCATCAAAAATTAGTTTAAAAAGTTGTTATGGATTTAAATCGTTATTCAAAATATCTGCTATAATATCCGGAGTGTGAACGCGTATTTTGTGTTTGTGCCTTCTCTTGTTTTTAGTTCTATTTTGGACCACTTTCGACGAATTGTGGGTTTTTTCTTTTTTCCTTTGAGTGGAAGTCACTGACCGCGAGGTTTTTGAATTGCTCACATCATTAAAACAACTGTACAATGCCCACTTCTGAATTGGCAATATTTATCGCGCATGGCCTTTTTAGAACCCCACGGCCCAAGTCGCCCAGTATACCTTCATCGTACTCATCTGCATCATCGCAATCGGATAACTCTTGTTCTTCAGGTGGAAATAAATTCACATCGATTGAATTGGCATTTCTGATGTCGTCTTTAATAACTGCATTATCGTCCTCATTCAGAGCCATCCAATTATCTCCTCAGTTGTTGCTTGTCTATAAAAAGGTATTATATAATATATGAATGCCCGTAAAGCCTAACTGGGGTAGCGTTTACGTATGATAAAACAAACGCAATGTTTTACAAAAAGCTAAAACACATTTCGGGGCGAATTTTTCACTGCATTTTATATGTATTCGATGCTTCATGGTTGGTTTTTTTTTTTAAGATATAAAGCTCACCTGCGTGGCATTATTCACTTTTCCGAAAAACACTACTTGAATTGACGCGAAAAATGTAAATAAAAGACCTTTAAATGACAACTAAAAAGCTTTTCTTTTCAAATTGCTCTTTTATCTCAGTCGTCCTGTAAATATAAAAAGCTTTTATATAATATTGGGTTTTTGGTGAATTTTTGAAAAAAGCTCTTCTTGCGTATGATATATCATACTTTGTCATTAATGGGTTAAAGTGGTGTTTTCAAAGTCGGTGACCAACATTACTCGAAAGCGGCTAAACCGATTAGTCTTAAATTTTAACACAAGCTTCTTAAATATATTTTTTAGTAACTAATCGAAGATTTTTTCTCACCGATAAATATATATAAATTTTTTTAGAAACAATTTAAGGCCGACATTTTGTCAAAAATCGAATTTTTTTTTTTGAGAAACCGCCATTTTGTCAAAAAAATTTATTTTGCTTATTTCTTCGATTAATTACTAGATGTAACATTACTTTAACGAAATCTGTTTGGTTTTTTAATCTCAGAGGATGCAGTTCAGAGATATAGTGGTCACCGCATTCTATTTTGAGAGGAGCTCCCGGACATCAGCTGTAGCTCCTTTCCAAATAAATAAGTTTACTAATACTAAGTATTAAAATTCAGTTAAAAGATAACATAACATGTGTAAACATTTTTAGATCAATAAATTAAAAAGTTTCCTCAGAAAACATTCTGGAAAATTCGCTTTTTTCGGCCTTCTTACCCTACATGACCCCTTAATATTTATTTTATTCCCCACGACGCATTTTTCATGGCCACAAATACACATTCAGAAAACTTTTTGCAATTTTCAAATATTTTTCCAGGCTGTTTAGTCTCTCTGTGAATACTCTTTTTTCGCCTCAATCAACTCAAAACGATTTTCGCAAACTGGTAGTTTTCGTCGTGTGCTTAGGAAAAATGCCACACGGGTATGGGATATAAGCAACAACGAAGTTTGTGGGTTGGTATTAACGCCGTGTTTGGTCTAATAGTGCGTATCGGTTGGAATTTGTGAGCCGGTGGTGAACAAACCAAAAGTTGCTTCTACCTCTTCTGACGCATATTTTTCTTTCAAATTCAGCAAATGGTGAAAAGATTTTTAGAGGTGTACTACCGAGCAGACCGTTATTCGGCTCTGAGCGAGTTTGACAGATATGCCGACGTCATTCATTTTGTGTTTCACTAAGCTAAAGCTAAATTTTGTGAAACTTAAAACGAATGACGTAGAATCCAAAGTTTCCCTCAAACATTTTTTTTCACCATGGTATCTATCATCCTTGGCTTCAGCAATCTCACATAATACTTCTTATTTACTATTTAATGCTCTGAGTGGAATTTGCGGTGCACCACACTATGGCAATCATAGCAAACCATGGTGAAACGATTTTAGAGGTCTGGCCAATATCAAATCGTTAACCGGCTCTTAGCGAATTTGACAGAATCAGCTGATAGGCTGACGAAACAGGGGATGTGTTTACAAAAAACTGAGACTACTTCGTTGCCATCTGACAGCGGGCAGAGATCGGCTGCTGGCGTCCGCCCTGTGACATGGCAGCTGAAGTTGCTCGCTGAATCTTTTTTTTTCATCATAACTAATGCCTGAACTTGGTAAATCGGTCATCCATCGGATAGAAAACGTGGTTTGATAGGTTTTGTGCTTATCTGAGAGATGCCTTTCCGATGATTGTTGGTTCGTTTCAATGTCATACATATTCATAGACGTCACTTGTGATAATGCTTTCGTTGACATTTTTGTTCAAGCTAAAATAAATAATTTCAATATACGTCGCAAACACTTGTTGATAAAAACTTGCACTTTCTTTACATCGCTGGCAGCTATGTTCCACGAGTCACAGCCGTACAGGAGTACTGACTTTACCCTGGAATTGAAAAAATTTATTTTCATGCGAGTTGACGAAAGGGAGGACCTCCAAACTGGTTGTAGTCACCCAAAGGCTTGTCTTGCTTTCCGAAGTCTGCGACTAATATCAGCTCCAGATCCGTCATCGATGGTACTAATGCTACTCAGGTAGCAGAAGGAGTTGACAGCTCGAATCGGCTGGTTATTTAATGCGAAACAATTGTTATTCGTTGGCTTTCACAAGGGCTTTCAAATTTACTAGACGCGAATCCATTGGATTATTTTCTTTGGCTCATTTGTCATTTGGGACAGCAAAGTCCGAACTAAAAGATTCACCAGTCTCGAGGCACTGAAAATAGCCATTGTCCGCGAGTGGGCCCAATACCTGCAAGTCACATTCGGGCAGCTTGCCATTCGTTTCTGGACTCAATGTCATATTCAAGGCAAAAGGTGGTCATATCGAGCAAAAGTAAATTGATTCTTAATTTTGTATTATTTTCATATATTTTTTACTTTGAATTAAATAAAAATAATTTTCCAAACTAAATTTATGGCCTTTTTAATTGGTTACACTTGGAGTGCCGGACCATGTAAGCTCTCACGTATCTTCTCACACAAGAGAGTTCTTCAGCACTCAAATACTCATTAAGTCACCCGCCTTACAATTCTTTATTGGGGCCTAATGACTTCTTTTTGCGCCCGAACATCAAAAATATAATGCGAGGTTAACGTTTTTCAGCAGCTGAAGCTTTAAAAACTCATTTAGGAGGTATACACTTCTGAGTGGCGAAAGTGCTTTCAAAATTGATTCAAGCGAATGCACTTTGGACTTCCAAGGAGAATATTTTGAAAAACAATAAAGCCAATTTCTTTATTATCTTGGGCCCAAAATGCAGAAATCAGCTCTTGGATTAAATGGCATGGAATCGTTCATAGTTAAACTAGCACTGAAAGGCCACCCTAAGTCGTTGACTCCGATCGTTTTTTTCTTTAAAGTTTTTGTTGTGTTTTGTTACCTACCCGATCTTTGTAGACCATGCAGCAAGCCCTCAATGTGAAATAGTAAATAATCTCCACACCAGACAACAGCGAGAAACCCAGAAATAAACTGGCAATGCCGCCAAATGATACCAATAGATCGACCCAACCGAAAAGTACCTCGCGTTTATATCGTATAATAGGCCAAGTAAGGAATTCTACTAAAACACCTGTTTCGCCGCTATTTTCGGTGCTGGAAAAAGAGGAAAGTTTTTATTATTGAAAAAGCATAAAGTAAATGGCAATAAAATAAAAGAAATACTTCATAGAAAGCAATAAAATTAACGTCCTTGTCGCGTAAATTACTGGCGAGTGTATTTATTAATCGCATTGGTACAGACCTTTTAATTAATTTCTCAATGTTAAAAACCGTTTTCGAACAACTCAGCTCACACTGCATGCAATCCTTTATATTTGTAATGTTAGCTTTATTTTTTCCCAAACACTGCAAATCCGACATACCACACATGGGAACATTCGCTGGAAAGAAAATTAATAAGTCCCGATTTACACATTGAAACATTTGGAAGGGAAACATTTTGTGCGTGGGAGAAGGGCGGACGGGGAAGAGAGAGGGGTGTTTGTTGGTCGTACTGGCGTTTCACTTTGTGCTTCTTATTCGTATTATCAAACTTGAATAAGTAAGCGTAAATCGGGACTAAATTTGTTGTATAAATTCTTATATTTGATTGGAATAAAAGTTTATTTAGCACTCATGTTGATTCATTTAATAGAAAAACGTACGTATTGGCTTATAAAACGGCGGATTGCATTTACAGAATTTGATGGCTCGTTTCATGCGGCATTCTTTCATGCAGGACGAGAAAGTGTAACCTTCGGGAAAGTACTTCAATTTGACCTCATCATAAAATATGCATTTGCGTTGGCTGTAATTTTTGAAATAATTTTGATTTTAATTATACGAATAAATTTATTTTTGTTAATTTTGGTTTAGTAAAGGGTTTTTCAATATGCGAGCTCGACATTGGTCTTGACGTTTAACAACGAAGTGTCACTTTATTCAAAAATAAGTTGAAATTGTTAAAATTTATTATTAAAACGATACATCTTTTCGCTTAACGCACCGTGCCCTGCGTCCTGGTTTCGGAAAGAAAATCTTCTTCAGCGATGAAGTTCATTTCAGGTAAAGTAGATAGTTTCGTAAATAAGCGGAATTGCTGGATCTAGAGAGGCGGAAGATTTAAGAGGTTACTCTACACTGCCTGGTGCAGGTTTAAGTCCATATTTCATGGAAACTTAAATGAAATCGAGCTCCATTTATGAGCAGAAGTCATGCAAACGTGTTCTACTAGAATGTCTCACTTCCAGCGGAGCCGCGGCGGTCCTTTGACCGAAATTACAATCATATCGACACCAAATGCTTATGAAAAGAATTCCAAATTTCGTGCACTCTTAATGAAAAACCCCATACATGTCACTTCGTACCCTGTATTAGGCCTTTGCGCTTACCCGATCGTAAGTTGTCTGGCATCATCTGTGGTATAGGTTTGCTTCTTAGAGATCCGCGCTTCCACCCTCTGATTATCTTCCCATTCGATTTGTGCATTGAAATCACAACCAAAATACTCTTCATTTGAAAAAATATAAACCTTCGAAGAAGAGAAATTGAGCGAAATTAAATGTTTCAATAGATATGAAAATACAAAATTCGAGTATTTTTTTTGCAAAATATAGAAATACATACATAACAAATAAATTTCGAACGTTAGACCAGAAAGGCATCGAACAATTCAGTCCGTTAAGTGGGCATGTTTGCCAAACAAGTTAGATTCTTAGGAGTACCCATAGGACTTTTTAATGGACTATGAATAAGTTCGTGCGGTTTTACAACAGATGGCGTAACTTGATTATTATTCCATCGATCCACATTTCCAAACATTCATTGGAGAGCTACTGTCGTAAGGCACAAACGTCAGTATAAGTTTTTTATTTGAAGCGTAAACAACAATATTTTTACCACACTTGAAAATGTCGAATTTCGTGCCAAATAATGTGTTTTTGCGGGGAATTCTTCTTCATTATTTTAATATGAAGAAAAAAGCAGCCGAAAGTCATCGTATCTTGGTGGAAGTTTATGGTGAGCATGCTCTATCTGAGCGAACGTGCCAGAAGTGGTTTGCACGCTTTAAAAGTGGTGATTTTGGCTTGGAAGACGAAGAACGCGAGGGTGCGCCGCCAAAGTTCATGGATACCGAATTGGAGGAATTGCTCGATCAAGATCCGGCTCAAACGCAAGAAGAGGTTGCAAAAACTTTGGGAGTTGATCAATCAACCATTTCCAAACGTTTAAAAGCCATGGGAATGATCCGAAAGGTAGGCCATTGGGTGCCGTATGAATTGAAGCCAAGAGACGTTGAACGCCGTTTTATGGCATGCGAACAACTGCTTCAACGGCACAAAAGAAAGGGTTTTTTGCATCGAATTGTGACTGGCGATGAAAAGTGGGTCCATTACGACAATCCAAAACGTCGGGCAACGTATGGATACCCTGGCCATGCTTCAACATCGACGTCGGCGCAGAATATTCATGGCCTGAAGGTTATGCTGTGTATCTGGTGGGACCAGCTGTGTGTTGTGTATTATGAGCTACTGAAACCGAATGAAACGATTACGGGGGATGTCTACCGACGACAATTGATGCGTTTGAGCCGAGCACTGCGAGAAAAACGGCCGCAATACGCCGATAGACACGACAAAGTTATTTTGCAACATGACAATGCTCGGCCACATGTTGCACAAGTGGTCAAAACATACTTAGAAACGCTCAAATGGGATGCCCTACCCCACCCGCCGTATAGTCCAGACCTTGCGCCATCCGATTACTATCTCTTCCGATCGATGCAACATGGCCTGGCTGACCAGCACTTCCGTAATTACGATGAAGTCAAAAAATGGATCGATTCGTGGATTGCGGCAAAACCGACCGAATTTTTCACAAAGGGAATCCGTGAATTGCCAGAAAGATGGGAAAAAGTAGTAGTAAGCGATGGACAATATTTTGAATATTAAATTTGTAACCATTTTACGTCAATAAAGTTTCAAATTTCGAAAAAAAAACCGCACGAACTTATTCATAGTCCTATATAATTTTTATTTTTATCAAACAATATAATAATTTATTTTTATCAAACAATGTGAAACATGTGGTTCTTTATGCCCTTCTCGTCTCAATAAATACTAAATCCAGAGCTAAGAGAATATGCGAAGTTTTTTTCATTATGCCTGGTTTCGTAACATCCTAAGCGAGTTTGGCCGAGTTAAAAAGAGCGCTTCAGTCACTCTCTCCATGATACTTTTCGTTAGAAATATCGAATGAATCCGTGGCCTTCCACACTTGGTTTTCTAGCGCAGTAAGTCTGCATTGAATATTTTCAGAACTAGAGCACTCGTACATATTCTGATGGCATGATTTAGCTAGAAGAGCTGCGTGGTTTTTATTTGCTGAACTATCTCTTTATCATGGTAAGGCTCATTCAGCTCATCTTTCTGTCGTATGCGATATACGCGTTTGCAGACCTCTAAAGTTTCATGTATTTTCTGAGGAATGCTTCTTTCGATCATTCCATGATCTCATCATTGGATGTTTTTTTTTCCTTGTTCACTTCTCTCGAGAGCATAGGGCCTCGACAAGACTCTTCCATCGTACACGATTCTGGGCTGCTGTTTTTGCGCCGTTGCATGAGATGTCGGAATCTGCTAGTTCGCGCAGCATCGACCTTCTCCAAGCGTGGTTTGGTTGACCGCGACCTCTGCTCCTTTCCGGGTTCCAGCCCAGTGCCATTCTTGTAATGCTATCTGGTGGTTTTCGCAATGTGTGACCTATCCATCGCCACTTTCTGCGTTTGATTTGCCTAAGGATGGGTTCCTCGTTCGTTAGTATCCACGGTACGTCATTACTGATGGTCTTCGTCCACAATATTCTGCAGATGATGCGGAGGCATTTGTTGACGAAGGATTGTAGCCTCTGTGTGATGTTGTTAGAGACTTCTGAACAACAATACGGACTTCACGCATGAGCCGAATATTCGTAGTTTAGTGCGCCTGGAGATTTGCGAACTCCCCCATACTGTATGCAATCGGCCGAATGCCGCCCTTTCTTTGTTTACCCTGCAGTTGACATCTTCATCTGCTCCCCCATCTGCCGTGATGATGCAGCCGAGATAGCAGATTTTAACAAATTCCACCGGGCATCCATCAACCAATATCTGCCTTGCGTTATAGTGGTTGACTCTCGTAGCTTTGCATGGCAAAGAGTTTGTGAGAGAGGAGGCAGATGCCATCGGCGATGTCCAGGTTCTCAAGATGTTTGGGGAAACTCCTTACAATGCCTTTTTTGTGCAGGGTCAGTTGGCTCATGGCGTCATCAAAGACGACGGCGAAGAGAAAGGGTGACAGGGTACAACCTGACCTTACGCTTGCGTTCGTAGTGAATGGATCGCTTGATGTGGTGATCGCATATTTATTTGCTGCAAAAAATATGTCTCCATCTATTGGAAAACCATCAATAAGCCAAGTAAACAGGATAACCCTATTTATGGAAAATGCACTTGAAGGAAAGGAGGTATACTCTGCGGTGTTTCAAAGGCTTTTGAGAAATTAAATAAAATAAAAGCACTGCTGCCCGAATAATATTATCAAATGTGTATTTTCGTCATGAAAAAGCTCCTCATAAAAAATATCTGCCGTTCGGAGTCGGCCGATAAAATTGTAGGTCCCTCCATTTGTAGAATAACATCAATACGCACACCACAAATAGGAAGAGGAGCACGGTCAAACATCCAAAAAAAGGTGTACTTCTCCGAAAAAGTATTACCTTACTATCTATAACAACATGTTTTTTTCCTCATACAAAGTACATGGAAAACTTTATGCGCATTGAGGTACTGCACCAGGTATTTCTGGAATGAGCGAGTTGCCATTCTGAGCGATAGGCAATTCCCGCATCACTAAAGGCTCTGGCATCCTGTGAGATTAAGTCCTCACTCGTTCTTGAGTATATAGATAAATTGATTATGTTAGGAATGTACAATCACATCCGCATAATTTGGGTCACAAGACACAGATGTATAACTGGCAACGAAGTAGCGAACGCCTCGTAATTAATAGGACCCGAGCACTTCCTTGCTACGGGACAACCACCATCAAGGAGAAGCTTAGGAGTGAAGAGCTAAGGCTAAGGGAGGTTATCTGCCACCAAACTATGGGCTTGCACCAGGTGAAGTCCTTACTGGAGAAGTTCAACCAAAAGAAGTTTCAAGAACTCATAAAACTCCCCAAGGATTAACTTGCAAAGCTCACGGGCATTGATAAAGGCCTTGCAGACTACGCAGTCATCTGCACATGATCGGGATTTGGTCTACGGTCCTTGTCGTTTCTGTGACCAATCTCAGGATACTCCAATGCACCTTCTCCTTACACGCAGCGTTTTAGTGTGGAGAAGGTTGAGATATCTTGGTCAATTGCAGGAAGAAAGGCCCATTTGTTCCCAGCTCTGTCTTGAGTTTAATAAGGGAACTTGGTATGGAGCTGCTGTGATGAGTGAGGGCACCTAAGAGCATATGGTCGAAGTAAAAATCTCAAATAAATCAATCAATCAGGTATCCCTACATGTAATTTTTTTTTAGCATACGGAATTTTTAGCTATTTAAAAAAAATTGAGTCGGTGAATCTCAACAAATGAAAACTTTTAGTATACAATTAGTCAGACTATATCTGTTATCCATATGTGATAAGCAAAGTACTGCTAAGACTTATTTGAAATCATGTATTATAATATTTTTTGTATACTTATTAAGTCTAATTTGGAATGTAAACTTAAAAGTTTTGGGTATAACTTTGTTTCCGCATTCATACATACCATATGTTGATTTTTGTTGCAATTTGTTTGATGGTCTTTTAAAATTTAAATTAACTTTTCAGATACTTACATTTGCTGTCCCATTTGGTAAGAAGTACAAAGCCCATTTTTTATCCGTCTCATAAAGGTCGTGCGGTGCAGCGCCACCAACACTTTGACGGCAAAGAGTAACGAAAAATATGCAATTATACGAAACAAATAATTAAACAAATGCGATGAGATTCAAGTATAAGTATTTTATGTATTTATTGCATTTGGTAAAAACCTACTCTTCTTTCTCCTCTGATATGAAACGACTGTTGAAGGCGAAGCACATCCCATGCTCGGTATAAACTGTACTGAAGTGATCACAGCAGGGTATAGGCTCATCGCGATATTTACACTCAGATAAGGTATCTTCACAACTGACTTGAACCTGTGCGAGAAAAAAAGGTACTTAAATATACAGTCACAGCATAAATCTTCATACCCTACTATTTCTATTTTCGATTAACTTGACAAAAAATTTGCGTGCGAGAGCAACAACAAAGTTATCGAGTAAGATTCCTCGCTAGCGACTATGGCTATAGCTCATTAGACCGCACTGCCTTACCAGCACATGCAATTTAAGGCAGCTCTCTTCTCGCGTTAGCGACATGTGATCATTTGTAACAGTTGCTTAATCTATTCGCCACTTGTTAAATCTTGGCGAAAAAAAGTGACCCAATATTTGTTAGCAGACTGATGGAGTTCCTTTATTCGCATAAGTGTTTACTTTTTTTCGAAAATAATTAACATTAGAGGAGAGAAAAATTGTTGTACGCATGCATAAAGATAGAAAATCATGTTCAGAAATCGGTAAAAGTATCAGCAGGTGTGAAGCAACAGTGCAAAAGGTAATGCAAAGATTCAAAAATGAGAAATGGATCGAAAATAAGCAGAGATCAGGCCGCCCTAGGAAGTTAAATGATAGAGATGGACGTCTTATCAAGAGAACAATAGAAAAAAAATCCTTTCGAAAGTGCTTCGAAAATAGCTAGCCGGCCTTATCATAGAATTCGTCGTAGAAAACCTACAAATACGAATGTCTATTACGAATACGAAAAAATTGTAATCGTGTGTTCCATGTGAACACGAAAAATGTGTATGTCATTAAGCGATCTGACGTCTTTGTCAAAAGATACAGGGTTGCCAAATGGGTCCGTCGAATATTGGCAACCCTGTATAGCTCCAGTTCTCCGACTATCCTCTGCTTTACGGTTTCTTGAGGAGGAAGGCTATCAGCACGGAGTTGGCAAAGATTTCAACGTGCCAATGGGGCGGTCGACATTTAGCTATGTACTATAAGACGTATTGGTGTCACTACAAACACGATTGTGTCCTCAGTGGGTAAATCTCGACATGAATGCCAAGGAAAAACGGTAAAGGAAGATGGAATTCTATCAAAAATATGAATTTCCTTTTATCATTTTGTGTGTAGACGGGACGCACATAAAAATTATTTCCCCCCTTAAAGAAAAATTCCTCTACTACAACCGGAAGGGCTACTACAGGATCAATGCCATAATTGATTTCTCCTTTATTAGCGCCAACAACAACAACTTCTACCGTGATGTTACACTTTACACCTGTGTAAGTCACATAAAAGTACATGCATATACTTCAAAAATTTCTTTTTATTTATAGTCTAGTCAATATAGGACTCACATTTTACACTTTTTGTATTTGTTTTCCTTTAAATCCTCTGTTTATTACTCGTTCTAAATTTTGTCCGTTAGTCTAACCTCGTCGTAGAATAATAGAACGAAACTCTAAGATTTGCCGTTAGGAGTGTATTCGGTGAATGCTACTCTGCGAATTTCGAATGTACGTTCGGAGCTTTCGAATTGTATGATTACAATTTCTTAGTTTCTACGAAAAACAGTCTACGACGGATTCTATGATAGGGCTGAGAGTATTGCTAACTTCTCTAAACACCATTGTTTCATGGGATACAGTGCTAAGGTCAATCAAGAGAAATGTATATGAGGCATGTATTGCTAGAAAAAAGCCCTTTGTCAGTGATACTAGATACAGTGAAGGCTTGAATTGGTCAGAACTTAGAAACTCACAGAATTTGACTTCTGGGGCTAAGTCATTTTCTCCGACGAATTGAAATATGATATTTTCGGATATGATGGGCGACTTAAAGTGTGGAGGAAGCGAAATGAAGAATTAAATCCAAAAAATACACATAAAACGGTCAAGCATTGAGGTGGAGGCGTCGTGGTTTGGGGCTGCATGTCCAAATCAGGAGATGGCAATCTGGTTTTTATTGATGAAATAATGACAAAAGAAGTATATTTAAAAAGCTTTCAAGAAAACTTGTCTCAAAACCCTGTAGAAATGGGATTATATGGTGGATTTTATTTCCAGCAGGACAACGAACCCAAACACAACGCACACATAGCGAAGATGTGGGTAATACTACATAAAAAAAACGTTTAAGGAAACACCCCATAACTTCCACAAATAAACTTAAAAGCTTGCTCCAAGTCGAATGGCAAACTATATTGTAAATTCGGTTCATACAGGGTGGGCCAAATAAGACCTGTGGTTTCAACACGATGGAACAACTGTGCATACTTCTAGGCAGTAGTCTTTAGTCATTAGTAGGTCTTATTTGGCCCAGCCTGTACAAAAAACTTGATTCACTCAATGCCTGACCGACTAAAATGTGTTATTCATAACGAGGATATCCTACTAGATATTAAATGTAATTTTTCTCTAATTGGTATTAAACTTTTTCATACATAAATACTTTATTGCAAGAGTATCAACACTTCTGCTGTGCGAATCTTCAGATTTTCTATGAGTTTTTCCTTCTTATTTGAGAATGAGATAGTCTACATTTTATATTTTCTTAAATTTCACACGGGAACAATAGGATTTTTTTTCATTTTTAATAAAATATTAAAATACTCAAAAACTTTCGTGATATTTTTTATAAAACATCTTCGAAGTTCTAGGGTATCAAAACTTCTACTTTATACTGTATATCCATAATCCTAAGCTTAGTTGTAGTAAGTTTTAAATTAAAATTCGTTATTGAAATTTAGTACTCCCCATTAACAGAGTTGGAATACTGCAATGAAAGCCATACGCCCGCGGCGGTAGCTGCTACTAGTAACTATTAGTGAGTATTAATCTCCGAAATACAGTCTGTGTCAGAAAAACGGAACCGTGATTATTTATGAAGTATAAAAGATACATATTTAAAAATTTTTTATATGAAATTATGTAATAAACTATGAGTCGCAATTACTCAATAAGTCGTGTAGTCTCCATCGTTGTCGAATATAGCCTGGCATTTTCTTCACGCTTTGAACCAGCTTTTCGGCGTAGCTCGTGGACAAAAAGGGCCAGATTTTGTGAACTTAACGCACGAGTTGCTTTAAATCGTGGACTAGTTTTCTGGCAAAATGCGTTTTCATAATTCCACACACATTTTCAATGGGGCTGACGTCTGAGGACTGGGAAGACCTGTCCATTACTGTGACCCCATTTTCTTGTTTTGTTGTTTTTCAATGTCTGTGAGGTGGGAAGGTAGGATATGTTCGCGTCCTTCAGTCATCGTTCGATGGTGTTGGTACTCACATCTATTCCCTTTTTAGCAAGAATTGTACGTGCTTGGGTCTCGCTTAAAATGTTGGACGATCACTTTATTCTGCCTTTTTGTCGTCATTCGCTTCAAGCCGCGCTAGGAAAAGTCATCAACATGTTTATACTCCTTATACCGCTGATTCCATATCACAACAAACTTTTTTGATTTTTAATCACTTTTGCAGCCGTGGCGGAAGATAATTTTGGCCCTTTCGAATGTGTGCATAAAAATACCGCCTCGAAATTCTTCGCGTATTTCTCACTCATTTTTGTTTGGTTGCGTTTTCGGAAAAGTTTCGAACGACATTAAACTGAGTTAGCACTGACGTCGCAGTCCTTAAGTGGGACTATTACGCAGCAAAAAGCAGAACGAAATATATCTTGAAGTTCCAAAAAAAAAAACGGTTTTTTTCTTCTGACACAGACTGTAAGTACTAAATGCTGTTGTGATTGCGGTAGCAAAATCTGTAAACCATTAATATTTTTGCTAAAATCTGTTATGCAGCTATTGGTAAAAAAATTTGAATATCGTAATTATTACAAGTGTTGAGGGTTCATTTTATTTTATAAATTCCCTTTTATTTCAAAACTCTAAAATGTAAGGTCTGTATGATACTCTACACTTCTGCTAGCCTGCCTGAGATAAGTTTAATCTATATACACATAATTCAATTTCTAATATAAACATCTGATTTTTAATACGAAATCTATTAATTTTACAATATAGTTCAATTCAATTTTATGATATCTATGTATGTACCTTGAATGCCGCTTCTCTCAAATTCATTTCCTCCAACACTTTTGTTGGTATCGATTGGGATAGAGCGTACGCCTCATTGACATTTTCGAAATTTAGGGATGTTAAAACTTCAAGAAAAGGTGCAATCATTGTGGCCGTGGGATGGTCATAATTTCTGCCATAAAAATAACACAATTGATATTATTAGTAATTTAAGCAGGGTTTAAATGTGAACTGCTACTTACGATAATGTTTTGTACGCCCAGTCGTAAGCTTTTTCATGATCGAAGGGAACTTCCGGACAAATGACGGTGGTGGGAAAAACAACATTTTGATTATGGAAATCGGTGTCCAACCCTAAGCATAAAATAATAAGAGAGTATGTAGAGGCAAATATATAGTAACTACATTAGGGTGGCTCATATTTTTTCGAGAATTTTTTTAAATATATATATTATAGTTATATTTTCAATTGGCATAATAATATTGGGTATAATATCAAATCTGTACAGTATCAAAGCATAGCTACCCAGTCAAGTCAGTTATTGTAGAGTACAAAATATTTAATGCTTACATTAACCCGTCACCTGCTGCCCGTCATTTTAGCACTCCGACATATTGGGTATGGGAAAAAGTTTCCCCCCTCGTAAAGGAGGTGTCGCTGCTGATACTAGGTTTGTCTTCGCTCTAGTAATATACTGGTGATTTCACGGTGCATATGTGAGGTCTCGATCGCAGTAGCTGACATTCGATGTATACGTTCGTCCCGAAAAAACGGCAGTTGCGCGAAGTCATGCTTCATTATTACCTTATAAAAAAGTGCAGCTGAAACGTGTCGTATATTGATCAATATTTACGGTAATCACGCTCCATCAAATGCAAATTGCAAAGTGTGGTTTCGACGCTTCCAAAGTGGCAAGTGGCAATTTCGACGTGAGTGATAAAGATCGCGAAGGGGCACCGAAAAAATTCGAAGATACTCAACTACAACAATTCTTGGATGAAGACGCATGTCGAACCCTTGATGATATGTCTAAAGAGTTGGATGTTGACAGATCAACCGTCGGTAAGCGTTTGCATGCGATGGGAATGGTCCAGAAAGCAGGTAACTGTGTGCCACATCAATTGAAGGAGAGGGATACCGAGAAACGTGTGAGCTGCTTCTTGAACGGCAGAAAAGAAAAGGTTTTCTGCATTGCATCGTCACTGACGATAAAAAAATGGATCTATTATGATAATCCTAAGCGTCGAAAATTTTGGAACCTGCCAGGTGAACCAGGTCCATCGATATCGAAAAAAAATAAAGGTTATGTTGTGCATCTGGTGGGATCAAAAGAGTGTCATCTATTATGCACTCTTAAACCATCTGAAACCATCACTGTCTGGGTCGTTACCGACTGCAGCTAATGCGTGTGAATCGAGCTCTCAAAGGAAAAAGGCCAGAATGAGACGGTAGACATGACAAAGTGCTTTTGCTGCATGACAACGCCAGGCCACTCGTCTACATCGGAGCAGAAACATTTAAAGGGACTGAATTGGGAAATCTGGCCCCACTCGCCGTATTTCCCAGACATTGCACCTTCGGATTACCATCTGTTCCGTTCAATGCAGTCAGTCCTTATTCGTCAGAAAAATCCGTATGCTGCCTGCAAGATGGAGTAAAGTTGTAGCTTCCCATGGCACATACTTCACATAATAGTATCTAATTTTTAATTGTTTAAATAATTCGTAACTTTGGCTAAGAAAGGACGGAAACTTATTCCCATGCCCAATACATAGGTTCTCGAGATTGAAAAACGGTAGTTATAGGGGTCTAGGAAATACAAAGAAAAGTAAGTGATTACATTTGACATGGTAAATATCATAAACAATATTAGTTTCTCTCTCGCTTCGAGTTGACACACTGCCTACGCGTGACGTCCCTTGTGTATTCTACGTACATCCGTTCGTAGCGAATTAATGTCTGTAGTGAGTCCCCAAGCTTTAAGAGTTTTGCGTCGGGTTTCGTACTTACCATGTAATAAAATTTACTCCATATAAGTCTAGTATAAGGACTCCCCCGTTTGATGACGTCATCCGCTTACGCTATAAGGAAATCGATTTGAGGATATACTATACACTTTGAACGTCAGAACTCTCTATAGACCGGGTGCCGCTATTGAGCTGTTTGATACTCTCAACTAATATATACATATAGGACACTGTTGTAGCTCGTCGGTCTGATAAAGAGGATAACATGTTGCCTAATGATATAGTTTTCAACAGAAAATCTTCGCATTCTCGTTTCGATCAATAAATATTCCGTATTGGTTTCCTCGGATCACTTTACCTATATTAACTTCAAGAGAGAGAGAGAGTTTGCCTTTGCTACCCTTTCATATTCCAACTGAGGTACAGTGGTTCGATTCACTTCTGCCAAATTTAGAACTTAAAGTGATAATACAAAGCAGAAACATTGTTGGTATGCATTTTTTTATTACAATCTGGTAGGGAAAAATCTGCACCATCTTGGATCTGTCTTCACTGACGGTTCCAAGATGGAATCGGTGGTCGGAGCGGGGGTTTTCTCTAAATCTGCCAATTTATCTCCTTTAAACTGCCGAATACTGCTAGTGTTTTTCAAGCAGAAGTCTTTGCGATCCTGCATGCATGCAAAATGCTTAGGAAACACGGAAGCGAGGGGGATGTTAACATTTTCTCCGATAGTCAAGCCGCGATCAGGGCTCTGACGACGCCATGGTGCAGAATGAAACTAGTAAACTCCTGTAAAAAGGAGATCCAAGGGGTTCTAGGACATAGGAACATAGAGCGAAATAAAATTGCTGATGAGTTCGCCAGGAAGGGGACTGAATTGGCCTCAGAGACCTGCTACCCGGCCATCGGCAACCCTCTGACAGTTGTTAAAGAGGAACTGCACAAATTATTTCTCAGGAAACCGAAGAAAAGATGGAGCTCAATTTCTTCATGTGCTATTTCGAAAACCTTTTGGCCCCTTTACGATATATGAACTACTCAGAAAGTCCTTTGGACTCCTCGCCATTCATTTTCCAAACTCGTAGCTGTGTTTACCGGTCACTGGACGCTCGGCACACAGGCGAAAAAGCTAGGATTACCAATTAACCTCCATTGCAAAAGCTGTGGGGACCTTTCAGAGAAAGATACTGTAGAGAATTTTCTCTGTAAATGTTCGGGTTTGGCAGCTAGGCGACTAAGGTCACTGGGCGCTCCTTTCTTCGACAGCCTGGGGCAGTGCACCAACCTAAATCCAATCAATCTCCTCCATTATATCAACAGCTCTGGCTGGCTGTATATATCTGCCTGTTGGAGACCTCCAATGGTATGAACACGGCTGGTTAGTGCTACTTAAGGAGTGCTAGATTGGCACTTCAACCACTTCACCTACCTACCTATCTGGTAGATAATTGTATGTCATTTATTTTTTGAATATAATAACCAGGATATGTTCACCACGGCTACGAGTTCCATGGCCCATTCGATCAGTCCAATTTTTTATTACTTTTTCCAATAAATCTGGCCGTATGGCGCAAAGCTTGCGATATTCAACGCAGTAAATCGATTGTTGAGCACAATTAGCTGTTTAGTTTTTGCAAATAAAAATTCAGTTAACATGGCTTGATAGCGCTCGCCATTCACCGTAACGGCAGCTCCTTCCTCATTTCGAAAGTAATCAGATCCGACGATGCTACCAGTGCTCTATGAACTTCGCGAACAGATTTTTTTCTTTCAAAGTAAATTTCCACAATTTGGAAGCGTTGTTCTGGCGCTAAACGATTCATGATGATTTGTTAAACTTTATTATTATTATTAATATTAATTCGTATGGTTCCAGGGAGGATCAAAGAGCCACAACAAATTCCTTCCATTCAGATCTGTTCTGCGCTAGTCTCTTAGCTTCATTACAGGTTAAAATTTACGGCGTGCGTTTCCAAATCCAACCATCGTCTCCAGGTGTTCGATGGCTTTCCTGATCTACGGCTGGCTTGGGGATTTCACGCAATACCCAATCTTGTTAAGTTATCATATTATCATATCCATATACCAAGAACGTGACCAATCCAACCTCATTTTCTTTTGCAAATCTCAAGGAGTCTTGGGGGTTTGCTGAGTTCTTCTCCACAAATCAGCATTCGAGATTGCGTATGGTCAGAAAATGATCAGGATTTCGCCAAGGCATCGTTTAGTGAAAACTTGTAGTTTATATCGGCCGCTGCTGCATTTCACGATTCACAGGCATAGAGTAAAGATGACTTGATATTAGAATCAGAGATCTTCAGCTATGTGCGTTGTGAAAAGTGTTATGCTTTCCAGACTGGAGCTAAATATTGCTAGAGCGTTTCTGATGCGGTTTTTGATGTCTTCGCTCGAGCTACCTGACACCCAAGTGATAATACCCAGATAGCAAAAACATTATACTTTCTCCAGTTGGTTCCCAGTTGGATCGATCAGCAAAAAAATGCGTATTTTACGTGCTTGTGCGCATCACTTTGGTTACAGAGGTGCTGAAAACCAGTCCAGCTTTAGCGACGACTTCCTATACCGATTGAAGTTGCATTGCCAAACCATACTGAACAGAATTGTCTGTCATTCTCAGCAGTCAAACCATAGTTATCGATATCGACAGCTAAAAAACACCCGATAATATATTTTTTCAGTGCGTTTTCAGTAAATCATTCTAAGCTAACTTTGAAAACTCGTGTAAAATGGTTCCCACGTCAGTCGGTCCCACGCTACTGGTACGACCCGGATTCATATCCGGCCAAGCACTGTCACTCTAGCGGCATTCCCCCCTACATATATGGAGAATTTTTATGCTGCTACAGCAACAACAAGTCCACTCCAAAAAATATAATGTTATCAGTTTTTCCGCAAAAATAAGCCACCCTAAATTCACACATACATATGTACAAACTTATATTGATATTGGCACTCACCAGTAATGGTGGGATTAGTCTGAAACTTTTCCCACAAACTCATAATAATCACCAAAGCCGTCACAGCTCCAATCGTTGTAAAGCAAAACCACATAAATCTATAAGAAAAACGATTTATGTTTCCCTTTTCGTACACTTACACGCCATTAATCTCTCTTTTAGATCTGATATACATTCACCTACTTTTCACCCACCGGACGTCCCGATTCGGCTATGTAACGCACTCCATGTAAGGTAGAATTTTGAAAAAACTCTTTGGTTTGTAAAATTAAGCTACGTCGAAATAATGTCAACGTTTCGGTCAACTTTCTCGTCCATTCCTTCATGTTCGTTTTCGACATTTTCGTCCTAGAATTCCCAATACCAACAACACTCGCATAATTCACTTATTTAGGTGCACTTGTATGTCGCTTTCAAAGAAACTGCATAGGAGCTAAGAATAATTGCCAAAATTTTCACATAAACTCAATCGAAATCGGTCACTCCAGCGGCTCCTGCTGGTACGTTTGTCCAGCTCGTCAAATGTATCCGCAACCAACACAGGTAGTAGTGCCCTATTTTACCTACAAATCACAACTGACCATATCACTGGTCGTGACTAATTGCGTATGCAGTGACAATCGTTACGACATATACTGATTTGGAGTGATGGCAAGAAGGCGACTACTGCAGTTGTCCATCTGGCGAATGAGTTGAGTGAAGTCATTAAAGGACAATGGAGATAAAAGCAAATCAATGTTGACCGTTCAAGCAACACGCACGAAATGCCATTTGACAATGGCCGCTTGGGCTTTATCTTGATTTTTTGGGGGTGGTGAACATTTATTGCAGAACTTTTTATCTATGTCATATTTTTATGACCAGCACATACATATGTAAACGTGCATATTCTGTAACTCTTTTGTTTTAAGCCAATTTTGGTCGTACATAACTATGACCATGTGTACAGTACTTTATTTGCCATCTCCGACGAGTGTATGCAAACATTATTCAAGTAGAAATCAGGATAGTTTATTTAGGTTTAACAAAATTTAGACATATCGCAGTAAGCTCTTGATGAGTTGATGGTTGATTCTGACCTGGCAGCTTCAGTTTTCTGAAATCTTTCCTTTACTGGGGCTGTGGTATGTGCCTTCCTATGGTTACTGAAGGAACAAAATGATATATTTACGGGGTCAATCACTCGAAGTGTAACTAATTAAAAAGGCCATACATTTAATTTGGAAAATTACTTTTATTCAAAGTAAAAAATGTGTGAAAATAATACAAAATTAAGAATCAATTGACTTTTGCTCAATATGACCACCTTTTGCCTTTACTATGGCCTTGAGACGGTCCAGCAATGAATCGCAAGCTGTCCGAATGTGACTTGCAGGTATTTTGGCCCACTCGCGAACAATGGCTTTTTTCAGCGCCTCAAGACTGGTGAATCTTTTAGTTCCGACCTTGCTTTCCAAAATAGCCTAAAGAGAATAATCCATCGGAGTCGCATCTGGTGAAGTTGAGCGCCATTGTGTGAACATTATGAAATTCGGAACGTTGTTTTTTAGCCATTCTTGGCTCACTCGAGCTTTGTGAAACAATGCCGAGGCCTTTTGAAACGTCCATGGTGTGCCACGGCTTCAAAGCAAGAATACTTTCTTGATAAATTTTCGCTTTTACCTTGACGCCAGGCTCGATTGAGCCGAAAACGATTGGAGAGCGTCCATCTGCGGTTACAGCGGCCCAAACCATTATCTACCTGCGGCGGGTGCTGCCTCCTGGTGGCCAATCGATGGCTCAAATTCTCAAATGAACGGTCGGTCAAATAAACCCTATCGTTTTGGGAGTTTATGAATTGCTCAATTTGAAAAATTTTCTCGTCAGAAAACACAATGTTCGGAAATTGACCGCTTTCGGCCAAGCGAAGCAACTCCTTCGCTATCTTAAGTCTGACTTGTTGCTGCTTTGGTGTGAGATCATGCACCTCTTGGATCTTATAAGGCTTGACTTTGAGATAATTTTTCAGTATGCGGCGGCCAGATAAATAAGCCAGATTCGTATTAGCCCTGCCCAGAAAGGAAAGCAGAACTATCTTAGGTATACTGACATGCCACAATTTGTTAGCGGCCGCGCATATAAGATGGGAATTACAAACAATGATAGCTGCAAATTTTGCAATGAACTAGAAGAGAGAGAAATTCTTGAATACGTTCTATGTTCTTGCCCTGCATTAGCTAGAACCCGAATGAAATGTTTATTAGCTCTACAATATGAGAAGTTAGAATGCCCCTCGGGGATAGAGATTCAGAGTTTACTTAGATTCGCAAAAGGCGCAGACCTATTACAAGAAGTCTACTACAAGGAAACGTAAGGGTTAAGCACCATCTAGTACCACTAAAGGCTAATAGGTCTATGTGATGGCGTTCAGCCAGCCAGGTCAACCTCCTAGCCAGCATTTCTTATCGCAGATGTGGCGAAAAAGAGTTGCATCGCGGAAGCTTTCACTTTGCATCTTTTGGCTATCTTCCTTAGGGAAAAATTATTTCCCGTCAGCGTTGTGTTGCTACTGACTCATGATTCAATAATAAAAGGTTCTGCATTTAAGCAGCTTTCTCGCATCCACAGAAAAAACCTGCTAGTTAATTGATCAGCAATGTGAGTTTTCAGTTATTATAGAAGTAAAACGTAATATGCTATGCGGGAAATGGCAATTGCTTTACAAACGGAATGTTTTGCCATCCTGAAAGTAGCCGAATGGATAATTGAGAAAGGACGGAGCGTGGAAAAGATTGGAGTTCTCAGTGACAGACACATTGCACTGAACGCCCTGGAGAACGCAAAGGAAACTTCGAAGATTGTTTAAGAATGTAAGATCTTCTTAGCTTAATTATGTTGCAACATGAAAAAAAGCTTGTAGATATTTATATAGGTTCCAGCACACGCCGGTATTTAAAGAAACGATATGTACCCACAGGGACCCGGGCCACGGAATCAGTTCCGCAGGAATCATGAATTGGATCAGCGATTATGTAGGCAATCTACATAAAGAGGGATGGTCCGGTCTAGAACGCTGCAAAACTGCAAAGTTTTTTGTGACAAGTCCGAACAGAAAACTGCCAAACTTTCTACTAAAACTTAGAAGGAAAGGCGTTCGGTATTATTATAGGACACAACCCATGGGGTCAGCATTTGACCACCATTGGAATCATTGAGGACCCGATGTGCCTGTCTTGCTTGGAGGAGGCGGATAGCACTGAGCACTTTCTTTGTGAGTGTCCTGCCTTTGCTAGAGCAAGGCTACGAATTTTGGGTTCCGATGTCATGAGAATGCGTAATATTCGCTCTCTAAAACTGGAGGTTATTTACAGATTTGCCAATCTGGAAAATTCTCACAGGACTAACTTTATATCTGTCTCTATTCTTTCCAATCTTTTTCTCTGACACTTTTCTCCTTTCCTCCTTTATTATCTACCCTCTTTCCAGAGCTCTAAATACAATGGGCTCAACCTAAAAGAGTGTTTTAGAAGTCACCAAATCTCTTGGCGCTCCTTGGTTCGACCTATTCAAATTTTAATTTCAATTTCAGTAAAACGTAAACTTTTTCATACTAAAAATTCGTTGGAAAGATTTATTTGTTTGTGTCCTTTACTTTTTTGCTCAATCTATCAATCGTTGACATTTTGTTTCCTGATTGCGTGAAAATCGGTAAGTTTTTAACAAAAGGCCTCTTCGTTTCTTCAGACCTTAGCAAGCATCGTTAATGCTGAGACCTCGAAGGCTCAAATACAAAAAAAGGAAAAAAAAATCAAAGCTACGATGGAGTAATGGGCTGAAAGGGTCCTTATATGTCTACGCTAAATAAATTGCCACTACAACCTAATTTACCGTAATGCAGACGCTACAAGTACACATTTTTTACAAACTCCAGCCAAAGAGAAAACTCCATTCTAAATCTATAAAAAAAAGCATTTCATTTCATTACCATTTCTTTGGATCATTTAGTCTTTCAGCAACTTTTTATTAAATATAAATTTTTCACGTCTCTCTTGCAATGCTAATCCGCTGAGATCCAACATACTGTAATGGTTTTTTGCTGTACGAGATTTTCCGTTCAAAGCCATTAAGAATGGCAAGGAAAGCTGCAAGAAAGTCATGAAATTATTGGCGTAACTCTCTGCACTCATATGCTTCCTTTTTTACAGTTTCTTTTTTTATTTTGTTTTTCTTGCGCTGAAATGTAATGGTGATTCTCAAAGATAACAACACCAACAACATACCTACTTGATGTTCGCTTAGAAATTACCTCATTCCTAGCCAGGATAACACAAATAACACAGACTAATACACACTTTTATTTATTTATGTGCATAAACACATATGTATGAATGTGTAGGTGGATGTGTATGTATCGGGTGTCTTTTTGAGCTGGTTGAGAACTACGGATATCGATAAGTATGGTTTGACAACGGTGTTCGGACCATAAGCTAGACTTAAGGGGTTATACGCAGTTATGACTTTCAAAAAAATCGATTTTTTTTATTGCATTTTTGTAATGTACATATATTCAAAAGTATACGCACGAAATTTGAAGTAGATCTAAGCAATACTTTCGGAGTTATACCTAAATATGTAGAGATGCCTCAGCACGTTTTAAGGTAGGTTGACAGAGGCTCAAGCGGCGGCCGCTTATCTCGACCGTTGCTCTTTTTATATACCTGTGTATTGTATTCTTATACATTGTGTGAGAGCATAAAAGTGTTTTCCTTGTACCTGAGAGCAAAATTCAACAGTTTTTAGACCTTTCGTCAGTATATACAGCCAAGGCAAGCAGTGAAGTCGTGCATTAGTTTTCGTATTTTCTGAAATATTTCGTTCGGATTTCTAAGATAATTCAGAATTATAGTATAATAATTTAATATGAAAGTTAGTAGAGAACGACGTTCTGTTACAAATGCACACAAATCGAGAAATAAAAAACGAAAAAACGTTTTTAATCCGAATAAAGCTGAGACGGACGAAAGCAGCTTTAGCGCGTCTGCGAAAAATTCAAGATGCAGGAGAAAAATATCGTGCCTCGTGACACCTCGATAGAATACAGAATTTTGAACTTTATTACAGTGTTTGCAGCAATTTCTGAGTATGTAAAGTGCAAAGCTTGTAATAAAGACATAAAGTTTCAAACTAGTGGCGAAAGAGGACTTGGGTTTAAAATTATTTTGCTGTGTGATGACTGTGCTCCGCGTTCTGTAAATTCGTGTTCGTTAATTTCACTTTTGTACCATATGAATGCAATGGGACTGTCTTTGGGGCCCAATGCGCATGCATATGTACAAAAGGAGGACAACGAGCGTGCCATGATATCCGAGCGCAGAGCGCACGAAGCGACACGAGAGGGAAGGATGGCTCGAAGACAGCACCAAATTGAATTGCTGGAGGCTGCTGAAGGAATGGAGGGTTTATTATATGGCCCTGGAATAGATGACACCATGTAAGTTAAAAAAAATTTTTTTTCCTATGTGTCAGCCGGTATTGAAACTTTAAACGTGTTTTTTTCAAAACGGCATTTTTCAAGTCGGTGTACACGATATCTCGAAAACGGCTTGTTTGATCGGTCAACCGTTTTAACTCAATCTTTAAAGATACATTTTCTAGTAATTAATCGTTCCTTTTGTAAATATGATACTTATTTTCCATTTTATAATCAATTTACGGCCAAATTTTAGCGTAAAAATCGAAATCATTTCTTTTAAAAGCTGCCATTTTGAGAAAATTCACTATTTTGATTAGCCGAACGATTAATTACTAGATAATCTAATATATTAACAAAATTTGTTTGGTTTTTTGATTTCAGATAATCCAATCCTGAGTTACGATGTACACCGTAAATCGTCTTTTTTTAAAGGAGGTTCCAGAAATCGTCTGCAGCGCGCTCTATAATCAACATTTTCATAATTAAATAAAAAATTTTGTTACGTTCTTGAAGGATGCTTTTATAACCGCCAAAAATTTTCAAATTAAAATATTCTGAAGTTTCTTCAGGATAAATTCAGGGCAACCCGTCTTTTATTTGCTTCATAACTGCGTATAACCCCTTAAGCTACGGGCACTCTGGTATTTTTAAAAACTTTTGAGTTTATCCGCATGGTGCTGGATCAATGTACACCCTTGCTGGGTCCGACTGGTGCTTTTTGCATTCATATTCTCTGAAGGAAGGAGTGGGCGGTGCGCAATATTTGGAAACAAAGCACGGAATAATTGGAGGAGGAATATTTTACGAGGAGCTCCCCATCTAGCTCAGATTCAGGCTACCTGACCGCTGTAGTGTTTTCCAAGCAAAGGTGGTCGCAATTAAGGAAGCAGTGGACTGGATTCTTACTTCGGTACTTACTGTAAAGACCGCAAATATCTACTCCGACAGCCAAGCGGCAATTAGGGTCTTGGGCTCGCTACTTGTGCTTTCGAAATTAGCCGAGGAATGCCTGACTGCTCTCTCAACTGCATCTGAATAATTCGCTATGAAGCTCATCTGGGTTTCCGGTCACAGCGGTAAAGGGGGAAAACTACTGGGCTGATATCCTGGCTAAATAAGAAATCCAGGAAATGGTTTCATCGAAGAAAGAGAGGTTTAATGATTGATTGATTCCCCCTTGAGAACCTGTGATCTACTGCAGGAAAGGTGGGCTAGTGCGCAAACGTGTAAAGTTGCGAGATCCTTCTGGCCATGGGTAGAGCGGGGGCGCTCGAGCGAACTTCTAAGGCTAATAAAGCTGCAGGTCTCGAATTTGGTTGGTATGTTTCCTGGAAACTGTTCGTTAGGGGCTCACGCGTTGAGCCTTGGGATTGCTGCAAGTGCTTTCTGCAGAAGCTGTCTGGAGGATAAGGTGGAATTATCTTAGAACCTTCTTCTGAGCTGCCCTGCTCTCGTCGGCCAAAGTTCAAGACATCTGGGCTCTTGCTACAACTGCGGATATTGCGGGTTTAAGTATCACATACCTGATGAATTTCGTCAGTAGCTTGAACCGGTAATTACAAACGTAATTAGCCACTGTTGTCCTTCTGTTTCCCCCGAATAGACTTGCTTCCAACAAGACGAGGCAACTTGGCTCAACAATCGATTTATTGCAATATTCGAGCCACCCTTGATGCCATAGGGCCAGATTTATTGAAGTAATCAAACTCGAATCGACCATATAACCTGTGTTCGCGGCAGATGTATGCCGGATAACATTTTCAAAAAATAAGTGCCATGAAATTATCTGCCAGATTACAATAAAAAAAATCGTTTCAATAATATTTCGATTTTTTATTATCATTTAAGTTCTCAAGCTCTGAAAAGAGCACCCGATATATACCGCGATGACGAGTTTGAAATTCCAACGATATCCGCCACACAAACACCGCAGGGCAACGCCACTTGGCGAATTTTATGTTGACTGACTGGTGTCTGTATGAATGCTAGGCTAACCGACTGTTGCCGGCTGCCTGCCTGGCCATTATTGGCGTTGTCACTGCAGCGCCATTGTTCCCAAGATGGCAATAGACGTTGAAGGAGTTAAAGCCGTTTGACAGCAACACTCGTGCAACTACCATACATTCATATGTATCTATGTGCACACACACACATACATACATGCAGCCACAAAAGCGAGCTCGCTCAAGTACTCCGGTAGCACAGCGAATTTTCAATGGAATCGCGCGAATCAGCACCAGCGAAGTATGTTCTTCACACACACACACACAAACACGCAACTGCGCTCACACACATTTATTTACATACACCCGCGTTAACGAACCTTGTAGGACCTTGAATGTGTGATTTTCTAAGGACATTTCGTTCCTCCAATACCAAAATACACAATGTGCAAATGGACCCCCACACATACATACACACACGCATGCATTCACATTTGGTTTAATTGTGTGTAACTGCGAAATAGCGGATGAACCGATGATAGGAGGGCAAAAGCGAAGCATTGCTGATGGCGTAGACGGACGCGCGGGTGATGAGCTTATAAAAATGTTCATAATTGGAGTAGCAGTGGCAACAAAAACAACAACAACAACAGTAATAACAACAACAGACGCATCAATGCGGCAGTAGCAGTAGCAGCAACAGCGGTAAAAAATGGTGGAGGGCTTTAGCATTTTAAATTTGAAAACACAAACATCAACTTACTCATATACACACACATACACTCACATTTACTAACGGTCACACTCATACATTACTCACCTATGCATACATGCATACAAAGGCGACTTTCAGTTGGGGGTGAGCCATTCTTAAAGACGCAGACGACGCTGACAAGAGTCCTGGTTTTGCGGTCCTGTACGAGGGCACGCGAAAAATGACCCTCCATTAGCGGAAGGGGGAGTGTCTTAAAATGGGCGGTTACCATGCTAAAGCAGCGATTGTACGGGAAGCAAACGACGGCACACAAGCAAACCATTTCACACATACACTTTTTTGCATATATTTGCACAAACACTAATGCACCATCTTTTTATAAATATGCGAGTAAATTTTTTTATTCGATAGCGACGTTGTTTTTGATGGCGCTGCTGTGCATTTGCATACAAACGTCAAAAGGAAGTGAGCCTTGAAATGCATTGCGGTGCCGTTTTTTTGTTTTCTGCGTTTTTTGTATTTATTTATTTGTCGGTAATTAAAAAAGTTGAATAAACGCTGACAAAACAAAAAAGTGAAATAATAATAATAAATAAATAGACGCAGCAGCATGAGCAAATACAACAAAATGTCAGTTTGTATTAAATTTATGCTCATTGCATTTTGTTGCTGCACTCACTTGCGGATGTCACATATTATTGCCCACGTGACATTGACTTGTGTCGGTGTATGCAGTATTGTTGCTTTGTTGTTGCTGGCTCGGCCAATGTCCAGATTTTTACTGCCTCATCAGCTGCTGAACGCGACAGTGCAGCACATCAGTTTGGCGCCAGAGGCGAAGGGCTGGCTTTGGCACTGCACCAACTGGGCCACACGTTTCGTCACATCCATAAGTACAGACTCGCGAGTGTAAATGTGAGCGGGTGGATCAAAAAGTTGTATGACAAAATGCCACACTCTAGGCACGTACATGGAATGCGCCGGTGAGTGGGATTTGAGTTCGTTTTCATGCATTTATGCAACTCCCCGTCAAACTAAGCTAAACTCGCAAAACCCCTTGGGGAATTGGTTTTGGGAACCGCGTAGTTGGGACTTGTGCGGATTTCACTCACGAAAATTTTTTTTTTGTGTTGCACAGTGTAATTCGAAAATGTTTCAACATTGAGAATCAGTGAAAAAACATTCTCAGAGGTCTCTCTCATAACTGTACATTGAGTTTTGATAATGACCCGGACTTCTAGAGCACGTAGTTTTCTGTACTGTATTTTTCTGAAGGTGGCGCCTTACATCGATGAGCGATTCCATCTCAAGTAATCCAAGCAAATATTCTTCTAAATAAGAATTTATTTAATTGAAGGCTTGTGTATCACAAGAAGTAAACTGGAAAATCTTTTGAGAAACGTTTAATAATTTTGAGATTTTTTCAAAGTGAAATAAAGGGTTTTCCAATAACAGGAGTTAGAGGTGAATAGATTGCGCGCTATCGAGAGATGATTAACGATTTTTTATGGCCGGAAGTGGATGGTATTGATCTGAACAACGTATATTTTCAACAAGACGGCGCTACGTGCCACACAAGCAACGAAACCATTGATGTTTTACGGGAAAAGTTTCCGGACCGTGTTATTCTCGAAGAGATGATCACAATTGGCCGCCGAGATCTTGTGATTTAACACCTTGTGACTTTTTTCTTTGGGGCCACGTGAAAGAGAAGGTCTACGCCAACAGCCCAGGGTCGATTCATGAGGTCCATAGATGGAATTCGTGAAGCTATCGAGGACATAGGGCAGCCACTTTGTAATTCGGATATGGAAAATTTCATGAAAAGGATATTGTCCTGTAAGCGTGGTCGTGGTGGTCATTTACCTGATGTTGTTTTTCACTACTAACGGTATACCTTCCCTCTTTATAATGAAATAAACATCTTATGATTTATATTAAAAATAACATTTTTCTTTGAATATCAAAATAACACCTCTTATTGGAAAACCCTATACATATCTCCGGTTCGGTTCTTTCCAACACTTTTAATTTTTTTGCATTTTTTACTATACAAACATTTTTTGGTGAAACAATTCTACAAAAGTTTTGGAAGAAAATATTTTTAATAATTTCTGAAAAAATTTAATTAAAAATAAAAAAGAGAGTTCTTTAAAATTTTTTATTGAAAATTAAAAAAATCTAATCCGAAATGCAAAAAAAATGTATTATTAAAATTAAAAAAAAGTGTAATAATTTTGAGCATTTTTTAAAGTGAAATGCATATCTTCAGTTTTTTCCTACGCTTCTATTTTTTTTTTTAATTTTCTACTTTTTAAAAAAATTTTGTTTTGGAACAATTGGACAAAACTTTTAGGAGAAAATATTTTTTACCATTTCTTAATAATTCTTAAAACATTTTTTATTCAAAACTAAAAAAACAAAATTATTGAAAAAATGCACTACTAAAAATTTACTAATTTATTTATTAATTAATAAATTTTAATTATCGAAAAGTTGTTTTCGAACAATTTAGGGCACGCAAGAAAAGACATTGGTGGCTACGACCCCCAGCAATGACCGTTGACCTCGTTTTTGTTAAAAGATCTCAAAACTAGAGGCTCCCGTGCAATTCTGAGATAAGACTATTTAAGAAAACGTCAAAAATTTGGATAACCAAATTAGGTGTGAACTTCCTCTCAATGTTACGAAGAGAAGAACACAGCACCCTTTGAGTGACGATTCGAATTTAGAGTATCAAAATAGACTGGCTAAATCGAAGCTTACATCTCGCCACGAGGCAACTAAACCCGAATTCGCCGATAATCATAAGTTTGGGGATGATAAATGTCAATCCATTATTTTTAGCGATGGAAAAGATGTCATCTCGATGTGCCTTATGGTTGTCAGAAGAATTGGAAAGATGGACATGCCAACAGGATAATGCTCCAATCAACAGCGCTAAGCATACAAAGGAAAAATGTTCGGCTCGAAAAATATTGCGGTACTGAAGTGGCCCGCTGCTAGACCAGACCTAAATCCAATGGAGAGGCTTTCTCTGGAGTATTCTTATCAAGCAAGTTTATAAAGGCGGACGCTAGTTTAATAGCCTATAGCACTTTAAAAAAGCTAAAGATGGCAATTAGCAAAGCGAAGATACTTAGGTCGCCCGAGCTGACTCTTTTCTTGAATTCTCCTGAACAAAACCGTCACCATGATGATAGGACGGTGTGTGAGGGTCAGCAGAGTAAAAACGTCTTAAGGTCGACATATAAACTGCCACATTCGAGATCTATTTAACAGAACGAAGTCTGTCGAGTCCGCTAATATTTCATAAAATTGCCAGCGAAACCTTAAAATAATGATCGAAAGTTTATGATCACTTACTTCTTTAAATATTTTAGTTTTTACAAATTTATGTACATATATTGTATATCCACTCTCCGATCGCTACATGCATACCTACATACACACATACATGCATGCCTTACCAAAGTATTTCTATTTAGTCTGATGCCTTTAAAACACGCAGTCGGTTCACCTGATGGAATTGCAGAAACTACAATTACAATGTTAGCGTGCCTCATATGCTGGGTCACACACGGCACATTGCATTACAAAGCAGCCACATTATGCGAGTGCGACGTTTAATTACCCTGCAGCGCCGACCTTTGTGACGGCAGCGCCAGCGACAGCGACAGCGGTAGTGGCAGTGGTGACTGGCAAACTGGCAAACGGAGATGACACGCTCGTTGCTCAATTCAAAGCAAAATTTTATTAGGTTTACCTAGTGTTGTTGTATTGGTATGCATTTTGTGTTGCACTTAACAACTTACTAACCATTTCAAATTGCATTTCTGTGCTGCTGCGCCAGCAGTTGGCAGCACGCAAAATAAAAATCTAAATTAGCTAAAATCCAATTATTTCACACACAAATGCGTCCATTCAATGTTATAATGCAACATTCGCATTATAAGTGGCAACTAGTGCGAGTGCAAGTATCACAGCAGCACAGCGTATACAATGGAAATAATATGTATGTGTGTGTGTGTGCATTTGCCCATTTGTGCTTGTATGTTATTACTTACTACTCGTAAGTGCGGGTGTTGAATGCAGTTGTCCGGTTGGACGGTCACCACGTCGAGAAGCCGCGGGCTGAGTTGGAGCGGAGGTGTTGAGGTGTATTGGTGCGAGTAAATGCATTCACGCCATGGCGTTGAATGCTCACATCCGGTCATAAATTTTGTCACTTGGCATTTGGTTGCAACGCTCGCCATTCTTGTTACTGTTGGTGTAAAACTGTTCCTGTTGTTGTATGCGCTGTTGTTGTGGCTGATCGTTGACGGCGTTAATCGGATTTGAGCATAAAATTGGATTTTGCAATTGGGAATTGTGTATGTAAGCAGTGGCAGCAGTGAAGGGGCAAGCACGAAGGAGCTGCTATTAAAACGCGAACTAAAGACGACAGTTTGGCTCAATAAGAAGATGATGGCTGTTGATGAGAAAACGTAACCTGGACTGAGATGGTACTGCATAAATGTCACAAACTGAATAGGAATATCTGGAAGTACTGCGTAAAATGTTATAACACCGATTTATGTGTGCACTAAATGGGTGTGTGGGAGTGTCTGCGGGATTGTGTGCAGCATGAGATTGGAAGACAATAACGGTAAGATGCTGCATGTTGCATGGCAGGAGCAGATACATACATAAATGTGTGAATTGAGCTTAAAATAATATTTGAGTGGGACTGCAGCAGATTAAGGCAGCCGAAGTGGCACGAATAAAGTGGGAATTGAGATGTTAAATTAGAGCGACGGTTGTTGAAATCGAATGCAATAGAATAGAGAGATAATTTGATATTTGAAGATTACCTTAAATTTAAACTTAAAATACAACTTAACGATTATTTTATAGTATCTGCATTTTCGACCTGTGAAACATGTATCCTACGTGGGGGTTTGGCCACTCTGACGGCGGAAAACATAAACACATTTTGTGTGCTTCTTTTAGCAAAATATCGAAACTAATCAAAACTTCTGAAAAAGTGATATGAAAAAAATTGATAGTTTCCTATGTTAAGGAGTTGGGCCACTGTCGCGGCGGAAAAAAAACACAGATTTTAAGAAATCTTTTCAACGGCATATGAAAAAATTACAGTTTTTTTTTTCGTAGTATTAGGACTTTGTAGCGCCGGGAAAAATAAGCTTATTATGGAATTGTTTCTCTCGTGAGATAAAACAAAATGAAATTCTGAAAACGCCATTTTTGACCATGCCATAAGTTACGAGCTGCGTTCAAAAAATGAGGTGAAGTTTCATTTTTGTTACAAAACTTTTATTTATTAATCAATTTCTATTTTATCTCCTTCAAAGTAGTCCCCCTCAAATATAATACACTTATGCTAGCGTTTTTCCCAATCCTTGAAGAAGTTCGAATATGCACTTTTTGGTATGTCCTTGAGGATTCGGTTTTTATCCTCTCAGCGATTCGGTTTTTATCTCTTCAATCGTCGCAAAACGCTGTGGATTCATGGGTTTCTTCAATCTTGGGAACATGAAAAATTCGCAGGGGGCCAAGTCTGATGGCTGAGGCATAGTAACGGTATTATTTTTGGCGGCCGACGTAGCCGAATGGGTTGGTGCATGACTATCATTCGGAATTCAGAGAGGACGTAGGATCGAATTTCGGTGAAACACCAAATTCAAGAAAAATGTTTTTTCTAATAGCGGTCGCCTCTCGGCAGGCAATGGCAAGCCTCCGAGTGCATTTCCGCCAAGAAAAACCTCCTCATAAAAACCACCTGCCGTTTGGAGGATAGCATGAAACTGTAGGTCCCTCTATTTGAGGAACAACATCAAGACGTAGGCCACATAATAGGAAGAGGAGCTCGGCCAAACACCCAAAAGGCTGTGCAGCCAATATATATATACCCTAAATGAGCCGTAGCCGAATGGGTTTATGCGTGAGTACCATTCGGAATTGGGACTTTCAGCTATTAGTACATAGATGTCGCTAGGAGTACTTTAAACCTTTCCAAATGTCTTGTTTTTTTCGTCTGTCATCTGTCAACAATATTCAGTTCATTGTTAGTTACGTTTCATACAACAATGCATTTTTGTCGCTCTTAAAAATGTCGAATTTCGTGCCTTCAAACTAGGATTTGCGGACATCGAAAAACTACTTGTGAAATGCTGCCCTCCCGGTTCGAAAAGAACTCGAATCGTTATGGGTGATGAAAAATGGGCCGGCCACAAGCCAAAAACAACGGCCAAACCAAATCGCTTCGGCCGCAAGGCAATGCTGTGTGGTTTCTGGGATCAGTGTGGTATGATTTGGTACGAGTTATTAAAACCAGGTGAAACAGTTGACGGTGCACGCTACCAACGACAATTGGCCCCTTTGAACAGCGCTATACACCGAAAACGGCCAGAATATGCCGATCGGCGTCACAAAGTAATTTTTCTTGATATGCACCGCCACATTGAAAAAGAGCGACCCGGGAATTGGTGGAGACGTACGATGGGGAACCGCTGGTGCATGCGGCTTACTCACCAGACTTGGCGCCTTCCGATTATCATTTGTTTGTATTGATGGGCCACGCACTTTCCGATCAGCGCTTCAATTCTCACGAAGAAGCCAAAAAATGGCGCGATGATTGGTTTGCGGTCAAAGACGGCCAATTTTTTTGGCGCCGCGTCCACAAATTGCTTGAGAGATGGGAAAAATGTGTCGCTAGCGATGGCTATTATTTTGAAGATTAAATTTGTACCCATTTTTGTTCATAAACGTTTGAAATTGAAAAAAGTCTCATTTCATAGGTATATATCTGGTAAAATCTCTCACAAGCAAAGGTAAGTGAGCAGGTGCATTATCATGATGCAAAGGCCATGCTTCACGCAAACGGCGCATAACTTGAAGGTAATACTCCTTATTTACCGTAAGACTTTGTGATAAGAACTCCTGATGCACTACGCCATGTTAATTGAAGAAAACAGTGCTAAAAACCTTGATATCTGCTCGAACTTGGCGTTCTTTCTTTTTTTCTTGGCTCTCCTGGACTCATCCATTGGGATGTTTGGGCTTTGATTTCGATGTCATAACCATATACCCATGATTCGTCATTAGTATGACCCTTTTAAGCAAATTTGCATCATCCTTGGCGTCATCCAATAATCCCTAAGCGATGCTCATGCGACGTTGTTTTTGGTCAAAATTCAGCAATTTTGGAACGAACTTTGCTGTCACTTCTTGCCCAAAATTTTCGAAAAGATTGCATGGCATGAGCTAACCGATATACCGATATGCCGGCCTCATCAGCAACTTCTCTAATCAATCTCAATTTTCTTCACTTTCTCAACATTTTCATCGGTTGTTGATGTGCTGGGGCGTCCAGAGCGAGCATCGTCATTTACATCTTCTCGACCTTCTGCGAAAAGCCACAGTGTTTTCTAATAGCGGTCGCCCCTCGGTTGGCAATGATAAGCCTCTGACGGTGTTTCTGTTGTGGAAAAGCTTCTAATAAAAAAACATCTGCCCCTGGAGGTTTCGGGGAAAACATCAAGACGCACTACACAAATCGGAGCTCAAACTTCCAATAAAGAGTGTAAACGCCAGTTATATATAGAATATAGAATAAACCAAATTATGTATATAGGGTGCGTACGGTATTTGAGGACAATTTGAGAGTAAAACTAGTTAGCTTTTTGAACAAAATTTAATGAAATTTCACACAGTTTTTACGCAATATTAACTTGTCATTAGTTATTATTATTATTAGTTGGAAAATAACTTCCAAATTAGGTGCTGCTTACATCGCCCGCATAGACGTTAGAAGAACTCTCTCCTCTTCTGTGGAACCTGGCCGTCAACGATATGCTTTTGATGTTCGATGGTCGAGGCTGTAAAGTAATTGCTTCTGCAGACGACATAGTTGTTGCCACATGTGGCAAATATCTTTAAACTCTAAGAGATATAATGCAGATCACTCTTAATAAACTGCCTAGATGGGCTATCAGTAGCAGTTTGAGTGTGAATCCTCAGAAAACAGAATTAAAAAATTTCACAATTTGTGAAGCCAACATTAGACAGACTAGAAATAAGAGATATCACCAAATATTTAGGTGTGATTCTCGTCAAGAAACCAAATTGGAACATAAATGTAGAGGACAGAGTAAAGAAAGCTACTGTAGCTCTATGCTCATGCAAAAAGGCAATAGGACGCAGGTGGGGTATTTTTCCGAAGAACACTAACTGACCGTATAGGATCGTTATCAGACCTATCCATCTTTACGGGATTATTGTCTGGTGGACGGTTCTCGACAAGACAACGATTAGAAATAAGTTTCAGAGGGTTCAACGTATAGAGCTTTTATGTATCAGCGATGCTCTTATAACTAGACTCTCTGATGCTTTGAATACTCTTTTCTTCTAACCTCCCTTAGATTCAGTTGGCAAGCAGTATGCAAGCAATACTGCCGCTCGGCTTGTCGCAACTAATCAATGGCGCCATTTAGGGGTTGAACATTCGGCCATAATACTCGGTCTGGGTCCAAACAATCCTGTCGACTATTGTTTGAACGAACCTTACTTGAAACCGAACCATACTGTAAAAAGCCAAAAGTAAACATTTCGGCTCGGTTTACCAATCACTGTAGCTAAAATTCTAGCCATTAAAGAGGTAGATACGTGGTTAGGCAAAAATGTGACTGCCTTCAGAGAAATCTGTATTTACTCCTATATCCAAGCGGCTATTAAATCTCTTGATGGGGTTGTCACTAATTCCAATATTGCTCGCAAATGCCGGTCATCTCTTAACGAGATAGCGGCACTACCACTTGCCTCCCTCTTGGTATGAAGATTGTAGCTATACCTCTCTCAATCTATAAACTGACTTGTAATGCTACAAAAAGAGTTTGTCCAAAATGGGGCGCTAGACGCTCAAAGGTGCTACTTAATAGGTCAAGGAAAATCGTTTCTATATTAGAACATAGCTACCTGTTAATTCTGCTATTGGTATTTTGGTCTTGGTCAAAATTTTGTTCGTTAGAAAAAACGATAACATCTCAGGTGTACCCTGAAACGCATCCTCGCTTTGTTTAGAAGACGTTTTGGTCGGATAACCTGCTGTTCTCGTAGAACTCGGAGATATTTATGGATAACTCGACGGATAAGGCACTCAGAAAACATTAAGTTCCCTCACACGGCCGCTCGTTGGTTTTGAAGGGTCAATGATCGCCTGCACTTGTTGAATAAATTCTACAGATCGGACAGTGTTAGAACGTGTTTTGCCACGATAACTGTATGCCTCTTCATTTCTTGAGTTAAATTTAATATATGTCGATTATGTACGTTGACTGTGTTGCGGTTGCGTCAACCACTTTATGCTGCTGATGAAGTTCACCAGATTTTTAATGTCAAGGCCTGCTATATCACCAGGCGTGGCAAAGAAGTAAAAGCCAAAATACCTAAATCTTAGCCACGCGAGGGCAGTGCAACTAAGGAGAAGCTGCTTTAAACAGCTGACGCAAAAAGGGCTTGAGGTAATTCCAAGCCCTACAGCAGCGGCCGCCGTAGCCGAATGGGTTGGTGCGTGACTACCATTCGGAATTCACAGAGAGACCGTTGGTTCGAATCTCGGTGAAATACCAAAATTAAGAAAAAGTTTTTTCTAATAGCGGTCGCCCCTCGGCAGGCAATGGCAAACCTCCTTCTGCGCCTCATAAAAAATACCTGCCGTTCGGAGTCGGCTTGAAGCTGTAGGTGGAGCAACATCAAGACGCACACCACAAATAGGAGGAGGAGCTCGGCAAACAGGGTGTACGCGCTAATTATATATTGTATATATATATATATATATATATATATAAGCCCTACAGCATGCACCTGCAAAGTATGTCCTGTCAGAACATCCACTAAGCTCGTTTTGTAAACCTCGGAAAATCGCTCGAGCGTCCCCAATCCATACGTGGCCAGAAGGATTTCGCGACCGTACAAGTTTGTGAACTTGCCCAGCGCTCGTTGAGTTTGCGTGAAGCCGACCGCAGGTGGTCAAGGGGATTCTAGTCCTCTCCTTTCGCGGGGAAATCAGCTCACAAGTTCGTTGTCTGACTAGCCGATCTGCCTCACAGTTTCGCGCAAAGTCGTTGTGATCAGGAACACAGATGAGCCTTGTGTCAAAGAATTCGGATGCAATTGAAAGTGAAGCCAGGCATTCCCTGACCAATTTCGAATGCACTCAATCAATGACCCGGGGGCCCGAATTGCCGTTTGGCTGTCGGAGTAAGTATTTACTTTCTTGACGCATGTGAGTAGCCAATCAGCTGCTTTTTTGATTGCGGCTACCTCTGCTTTGAAAACACTGCAGTGGTCCGGTAAGTAGACTTTGAGTCTGAGCTCCTCGCAGAATACTCCTCGTCCAACCTTTCCTTCCCACTTCGATCCATCCGTGAACAAGTTCACCAGGCCCTGTCTTCCTGCCGATAGTTAATAAGTAATCCATAATTTGGATTGCTCGACAATTTTAGTCTTCTGTGAAAGATGAACCAAAAACCGTCTACATACAAACTCGCAGCTAAAATCTTTTACATCAAAGAAGTTCCATACAAACAAAACATGCTTGCATTGCCTTTACCTATGTTGCATATACCTGTGTTGCATATACTTGTGTTGTACGTACATAAGCGTGCTTGAGTTCTTTTCAAATCAAAAACATCAAATGGAACACAACAATCACAAAACAACAAAGAAAATGCGCCAAAAATAACAGCTTGTTTAAAGCAATTGCGCTCGACTGCTCCTAATGGCGATTGCCTGCTTCGAACCGCTTTAGCCCACGGTCGATCGGGCAATTTTGGCGTAGCACATTATTCGTCTTTCGTTCGGGTAGAGCGGATGGCGCCAAATGAAATCACAACTTGAACAAATTCAAGTGAAAAGAAAAAGCTTTTGTCTGCCACGCTCGGCTCCACATTCTCCATTCTTCACGTTTCGTTCTCAACTTCTTCTATCGCTTCAGAATTTTTTCTTTTGAATTTTTTTTTGTTTGTTACCATCAGCGGTATTTCACTCTCTCGGTGCTGTTGCTGAGGTATTTGCTTTACTCGACGAATTTTTATTGCCCATGGATAGCTAGGCAGCTAGCTACACTTGAGAGCACACACTTCAGGAGGAGCCACTTGAACTGGAGGAGCACAACAGCCGGCCGTCGTCCGCCGGACAACCGCTTAACCTGCCAGGCAGTGGCGCTGTAATCTGAAACCAGTTCAATTCATATGCTGATCGAGAATGCTGGAAACTGCAAGCTCTACGGTGGCTGGTCGTAGAGGCGCGTGTGGGGAGCAGACGCATGTGCCATGTTTGCTTATGCAATTTCTGTGCGCTTTTGTTGAAGAAGGACGTTTGTGTACGCCTGCCACGGCTGTCACTGCTGCCAGCTACTGCTATTAGCTGTCTTCATTGTTTGTTGTTTTTGTTGCAAAAGTAAAATGACAATCCACAATTGCACTCGTAGAAATTGTATGCTGCCAGCGTAAACGAAAATAACAGCACAGAAAAAAAAGAAAATAAATAAAAAAATAAATGAAAAGAAATCAACAACGAGGCAATAAGGGTATTTTAGTTTACAATGAAAAAAAACGTGTAAATAAAAAATTAAATGGAATGAATAAATAAAAAGGAAAACAAGCTTAAGTGTATACACTCCAAATAAATGAATTGACGCTGGCTAATGGTCGTCGGATACTGGGCCATGCACCACCAACTGAAGAAGTATGATACAACAACAGCAAACGCCGGTCGCTTGACAACGTGTCACTGATTCACACAAAAGCTGTGAAGGAATTTGATTGTAAGTGGCCACTGGTCCATTGCACATTCAACTTCAAACAACTGATATTCGACATTGGCAATTGGTCACTTTTTACTTGTGCACTTCTGCTTGCTGGCTGCTGGGAACAACAAAACGGAAGTTCAAGTACTCCATTGAATAAATAAAGATAATAAAAAACAATCAGATGGCCCTGATTTTATAATTTCCCAGCATTTAAATTAGGTTGGCGTACATACATATGTAAATATCCCATATATGTATGTATGTTTGTGTGTGTGTTTGAAACTTTTAGTAATGTCATATAGTTAAATTTCTCTTACCCATAGAGCGGCATTCTTAATTTTTCCATACAAAGGGTATTTCAAAAGTAGCGCCTCGATGTCAGTAGTGAATCATTCTTAGGCGGCACCTTTTTTATGTCATCTTTGTCAGTGGTCAAGTAGACAGACGTACAATTTCAGATGATTGAAGAAGCGTTAAAATTAAATAAATGAATAGTTGGCGCCTAAACTTCAATTAGGTGTTTGGCCGAGCTTCTACTGCTATTTGTGAAGTGCGTCTTGATGTTGTTCCACAATGGGAGACACCTAGAGTTGTAAGCCGACTACGAACGGCAGATAATTTTTATGAGGAGCTTTTTCATGGTGAAAAAATTTGAAGCAACTGGTTCTGTTGAGGAGAGGAAAAGGACTGGCAGACCAAAAATTTACGTTTCTGTAGCTCAAAGTATTGCTGAACCTTTAACATCGATATCTCCACTTTCTCAACAATGAAGCATCCATGAATTGCCTGTTTCGTGGATTTCATCTTTAGACGGGCTCATGGTTGACATTTAAATGATGTCAGTTTTCAAAAATAATCATAAGAGTCGTACTTTTATTGAAAATACGGTTTTCATTTTCTGTGTATACCACTTTGATGAAGAAGTTGCCGAACAACCCCCTTTTTCTGACTGATTTCAACTGATTTGAGTTCTGTTATCTTTGTTAGGTTGCCACATCTGCGATTAACATTCCTACCAACATTTTATCTCAGTTGCTTGACATTTGTGAGAGTTATGCCGTCTTGAGTAAGTCTACCTCTGCACGTGCTTTCGAGTTTCTACAGTTTTGAAAATGGACTTTAATATGTCAAACATCTTCCGCAGAATCTTTCTCTCAACACTCAAATCATCGCTTCATCGGATGTTGTCATCGTCCACGCTTCTGCGCCATATGTTAGGATGGGCACGATGAGAACCTTGTAGAGTGTTAGTTTTGTTCGTCGAGAGAGGAACTTTACTACTCATTTGCCTACTTAGTCCAAAGTAGCTCTTGTTGGCAAGAGAGATTCTACGTTGGATTTCTAGGTTGACATTGTTAGCAGCCTCGGTAATCTAGCGTAAGTGTACTAGCCTGCCATCGCAGAGGTTATGGGTTCGAACCCCACGTAAAGAAAAAAAAATCTCATTCTTCAAACCCCTCCTTAATCCCGCACAATAGTCAGCGCATGATTTGCATTGTGGCTGCTAAAACAAACAAAACAGAAAGAAAAATACACAGTTACACATTGCATTAGTGGCGACAGCAAGAGAAAGCGGGCGACCGCGGTAACAGCGCAGTCACATGAAATTCAGCGGAGTCGCCAACCATCTGTGCCATCCTTCTGCCAGAAAAATGCGAGACACAGATGGCGCTTCAAGCAGTAAGAAGGCGTTATTCCTAAAAAACGACAGGTGGGCATTCCCACTACTTAGGACTGGTAGCGGCAGGCTAATCACCTAGCCTGTCATAAATCAAAACAGATTAACGAAACCAACGCAAGACTGAGTCTTGTCTAGGCCCTATGATCCCGAGAGGAGTGAACAAAGAAAAAAGTGTTTTCGGTGTTAGTGCTGATTCCTAAATACGCGAAAAATTGGTCAGCGACCGCTAATTGACTATCAAAAAGCAGGCAGGGGGCTCGAACATTGCTTACGGATTCATGCCATCAGGTCATTGTAGCTAATGATTTGGATACTGAATCCCAAAGTACCAGAATTTCATACAAAAAGGGTCCTCGTTGATATTGCCAAGGGCATGACTTCCGGCTTCACTGGACGCATTACTGAAACGAGACGTAGGTTTATGAGTACGACACACAATCCACTCCAGTGAGTGGAGAGCTCCGAATGAAGTAAGGCCAAAAACCCCACGTCGTTTTCAGTCAAAAAAAGAAAGGGCTTGTTCCGGTTTTTATGAATTTTTGCCAAAAGATCAGACAGTTAATAAGCACTAAGATATGGCTTCCTGCGATTTTTTTCTGTTTGATTGAGTCAAAAAACCACTACGGGGAACTTCGGCGTTTTAACCGCCGGAAGGAAGTAGCTAGATCAGACGCTGTCAATAAATGCATTGCAGTTGACGGAGAGTAATTTGAATGCGATAATTTCATTTTTAAGAAATACACTTTTATTTGAAATTTGCGGAATATATTCCGGGAACCTTTTAATCTAGCTGGTATGTGAAAAATCTGAATTTTTACATGTTTTATTCTAAAACAGCATCTAGGTGCGTCTTTTGAAAGACCCTTCATTTTAGTCCCTTTAATATGAAAGCCTCTGTTGCTACTTTCTCTCAATTATGAACGTTTTTTTCGCCTAAAAATGGAATTTCATGTACGAAAGTATTTCTTTATTAAAATTTTTTCTTTTGAAAAAGTCAAAACGCTGACCATTACAAACACATTGATCACTCAATAGGGGTATTCGTTTCTTTCTGCCATGATTTTCGTTGTTTTTTATTTTCTTTCTTTTTACAGAATAAAGTTTAACGAGTTTTGAAGAATATCGTAACGAACAGCTAATTTGTGTTATCGATACTTTTAAAGCGCTTATTCGCTTTAAGAAATGAAATACTAGGCGCCTTCGATTCGCGATTTCTATGCCCGCTATGTTTGCGCTCTGCTCACTTGACGAAAAAAATGCAAAAGCAACAGCAAAGTTATCGAGTAAGGCTAGCCTCTAGCGAGTATAAAACTGACATAACTCACTATTTTCAATGCTGCCAAACTATCTTCAGATATTAGGCAAGTTTCATTAGACCGCGTCCATCTAGAAAAAATTTCGTTGCTTCAAGTTTACGGGTTCTTTTTTGGTGCGGCAGGTCGTGTTCATATAGGGCAGCTCAGTTGCTAGCAATTGTTTAGTTATGTTCTACAGTCAACAGCAACATTGAGAAGAACGAGCACTCGAAGGGTGTCGACAAAGCACGAGCATCACAAACAACGCGTTGAAATAAGTAATGCTTCTTGCTTCAGTTTACTTCATCTATTCGTCACTTGCTTGGCGAATCGAAGAGGCCTAATGAATAAGTATGGAATAAAGTGTTTTTTGTGGAATAAGTGTACTTTGGTAATAGTTTCAAAAATGCTCTCAAGACTCTTTGAGAAATTCTGCTTGGAGTTGGGTTAGACAAGACTTAGATTTAACTTACGTAGATACTTAGAGATTGTTACTCAGCACTATTTCGCCAAAGATACCAATCAGTGTAACTCCTGAAGTATGTTACAACCTGGCGTACATGTCAACTAGAGCTCTGGTGGGGAAATATATATCTTTTTGGTATACCAAAATCTTGGTTTCGGTCTTTGTCAAATGAAAGAACTCATTTTTTTCACTCCGCAAAAAGTAGGTTCTATAATCAACGCCTGTTTTGTTGTACACAATTTTTTAATTCGGGTGTTGAAAGAGTGCCTATCGATGAGGTTTATTAAGAGGACTTTGAGGAACCTGAAGGAAATGTTAGTTCCTCTACTACTATTTTAAGTCATGATATTTTGAACATTGCCAAAAAAGAAAGTACCACCTTTGCAACTAGTGGAAATGGCTTTTACCAATAACAGTCAATTATAAAATGTATTCATTTCATTTATTTTTTTCTATTAATTTAACAAAAACGTTCCTTTATATGCTACATTTGTTTTAACCCTTATTGGGCACGCGGATCTGGCTAGACTTTTTCGACTTTGGACGTGAATTTAAAATATTTCTATTATAGCTAAGGTCTTGAATTTTCAGGTAGATTTATATTTTGACAGTTTTCTTCACTTTAACACGCAACAAGAAACGAGTGTGAAATAAAAACGTGAAAAGATCGCATTTCATTCCCCTTTTTGTTTTCAGATGAAAATATTTTGACGTTTCTTTTCATTTTTTCACGGAACGCGAATTGAAAGTGTAATGAAAACGGGAGAAAACGTTTTTATTTCAAGAATTGACCCCTTTCTTCTTCTTGATTGGTGTGATAACCGCTTACGCTATTTTGACCGAGTTTAACAAAGCGCGCCAGCCATTTGTTTCTTGTGCTAACCGGTGCCAGTTGGACTTACCAAGTGAAGCCAACTACTTCTCCACCTGACCTTTTCAATGCAAAGGAAGCCTTCCTCGATCTCTGCTACCACCAGCTGTTACCGCATAAATACTTGCAGAGCCGAAGTCCGAATGCGTTAGCATCCGAACCCAGTCAACGAACTTGCTGGATCTTTATTCGCTGCGCTATGTCGATGTCGTCGTAAAGTTCATACTGGGCATTGTTGCATTGCCTATGACACTGGACGTCGCCAACGTGCAAAGGTCCAAAAATGTTACGCCGAATCTTTCTCTCAAACACTACAAGTGACGCCTCATCGCATATTGTCATCGTTCAAGCTTCTGCGACATATGTTACGACGGGCATGATGAGATCCTTATAAAGGGTTAGTTTTGTTCGTCGAGAAACGATTCTACTACTCAATTATCTGCTTAGTCCAAAGTGGCACTTGCTGGTAAGATATACTCTCCGTTGTACTTCAAGGCTGACATTTTTATTGGTGTTAATGCTGGTTCCTAAATAAACGAAGTCCCTTACAACCTCGAAGTCATAACTGTCAACTGTGACGTGAGTGCCGATACGCGAGTGAGCGTTTGTTTGAATTCGGGAGGTACTTCGTTTTGTCCTCGTTCACCACCAGACCCATTCGCTTTGCCTCTTTATCGAGTTTAAAAAAGACAGAACTGACAGCGCGGTTGTTAAGGCTGATGATGTTAATATCATCGGCATACGCCAACAATTGTACGCTTTTATAGAAAATTGTGCCTGAGCACGATCTTTCCTGGCATCAGCTTAAAGAAGTCACATGACAGCGAGTCACCCTGTCTGAAACCTTGTTTGGTATCAATCGACTCGGAGAGATCCTTCCCAATTCTGACGGTGCTGCTGGTAGTGAGCAACAACATAGCCGTTTTAGTTTTGCGGGAATATCAAATTCAGACATGGCGGCATACAAGTAACTCCTTTGCGTACTGTCGAATGCAGCTTTGAAGTCGACGAAAAGATGGTGTGAGTCGATTCTACTTTCATGAGTCTTTTCCTAGACTTGGCGAATTGTGAATATCTGATCGAGTTGACCACCAGATGATGTAAAAAAGATCCAAAAATTTATGCAGCGGCTTAAGCGGAATCCTAAAGAGCTTGGGGCATAACTTATGTATATACACTCATACATACATACATATGAACATGCGTATATACCATCAATAGAAACTGATTTCCCGTATTCTGTACATACATATATCCGATTTTAAATAAACTTGAAGATGTTGCTGCACTAACTTTAAAGTATCAAATAACTGTTCGCGTTCCCTTATTTACTCGAAGCCTGTAGTTATAGCGACTCATTCCAGTTGAATCACTTAATTTGATGATTGATGATATTTTTGATTTGAATTTAATTCGCCATTAATTGACCCAATTTTATGTACAACAATTTGTCACAACAATGAACAACAAATTAAGGAAGCAAAAAATGCCAGCAACAATTGAGTACCCACAAAAGATTGATCTGCAACGATCTCAAATTAAAGCAGATTAAGATCAGCAGTTATGCGAACAAAGCAACAAGATTTGCGGCGACCCAACTATCTCACTCCACTTACATACATATGTATGTACATACATACGAACGCACATACACATGCATACATACAAGTATGCCACCCTTTCTTCTTGGCATACTCCGCATGGATACTCTCACCATAGCCATTTTTTCCGTTTTCTGCAAACTTTCCTCAAGCGCACATTCAGCCGCAAACTGTCTGTGTCCACTTCATATATTTCTATGTATGTACGTATATATGTATTTGTGTACATATTTTTAAAGCACAATAAGCCCAGTTCCCTCGCTTTGCATACCTCTTATCCTTCATTTTATTTCTTTCTTAAACCCTCGTATAGTGGATTGCAAACAAAATTTGCGCTGTTTTTAATGGCAATTTGTAAAAATTCACCCTCGTAACATGACAATTTTGTACTTTATCGATGATCGTTAATCAGCGGCAGAAGCAACTAAAAAGCAATAGCAGCAACCGCAACAACAAGAATAACAATAATAACAACAATAACAATAACAATTGAGACGGCTGAAACAACTGTAACGGACATGATGGCAGTAGCAGCAACAAGGAAATAAAAATAAAATAAAATGTGCACCAGCAATTTGTTGTTTACAGAAACTTTGCTCATAAATAAACGAAGTTGTTGGATACTCTCTCTCTTTCTCCACCCGCCTTGCTACTGTTTGCTCAATGTTCTGCTCTGCTCTGTGCTGTTATGTTCTGTGTTTTTTTTTTGTGTGTTTTTTTGTTTTGTTGATTGTGATCATCCAACGCAAAATCATATCCGCAAGAAAGGAGTGAATTTGCGGAGCGAAGAATGGAGATGGAAAGTTATTGTATCGTGATGCATTGCGCGCTACGGTGGACAACTTAAGGGCTACGTATTCTTATAGCTTGCCTACTTGCGTACTTGCTCACATAAATACAAGCACAGCCACACATACTTACTTAGTTATTTGAGTACAATGCGTTGGCCACTTGAAAAGCTATTGTATCTATTGAGAGCTGCACAATTGCCAGTTAGGTACATTAACGGGCGCAGCTGTAGCTATTTCAGTGCTAGTCAATTTTACTATTCCACGCACACAAGCACATGCACGTACATACGTATTTCATGGATATACGTGTAGTACTTACATACATACATACATACATAGTAACAGAGCACTTGGCATTTTCTTAATTGTTTAGACTCTCGGCAACTTCATCGACTTGCTGTTCTGCTTGGAAACGCTTTGTTGTTATTGGGTTTCTATAACTACTCTAGCGATTGGCATCAATGGAATGCATGAATTAACACTGCAATGAAAACTTAAAAATTTTCTCCCTTTGGCTTGAGTTCAAAAAATGCATGCATACAAACATACATATGTACATTCATATGGATATAGTTCAATCAAAATCGTTATGAGCATACATATGTAAGTACCTCTCACGGGTACGAATACAGTAGAAACCCGGCACTTGCGACACTATTTTTTTTTTCATCCACATTAGAAAATTTGTACTCTGATACCTGCAACATTTTTTGTTTTGTCTTTCTCTTTTGCTATTTTTACGTTGTATTTTTTAAAATAAAGCTCGGAAAAGTAAGGTTGATGCCATTCTGGTAATGACATTTCTTGAATTGAAATAGCTGAATGAATTGAGGAGAATTTTGAAATTTGAAAAGGTCGAGCCGAGGAGCACCAGGAGATTTGGTGGCTCCTAAAACAATCAGGCTAAATTTAAAGCTTTGGAAAGGGGGTAGATAGTCAAGGAGGGAAGGAGAAAAGTATCAGAGAAAGAGATAGGAAGGAATTGAGACGGATATAGAGATAGTTAGTCCTGTGAGAATTTTCCAGATTCTTTGGCAAATCTGTAAATATCCTCCAGTTTTAGAGTACGAATATTACGCATTCTCATGACATCGGAACACAAAACTCGTAGCCGTGCTCTAGCAAAGGCAGGACACTTAAGGAGAAAATGCTGACTGCTATCCGCCTCCTCCAAGCATGACAGGCACATTGGGTCCTCAATGATTCCAATGGTGGTCACATGCTGACCCCATGGGTTGTACCCTGTAATGATACCGACCATCAACCGAACGTCTTTCCTTCTAAGCTTTAGTAGAAAGTTTGCTGGCTTAAATGCTGTTATGCCGCTGCAGAGGTTCAGAATTAGTGCGGTACTGAAGAAGCGAGGTGAACAAAACAAACCAAAATCGAAAATTTCTTTAATTTTAAATGAAACTCGCCGCTTTAAAGTGTATTTAATTAATATATATTAATAAACACAAATAAACTTGGAATGCAATCAGTAAAAATACTATTTTAATTTGTATGGAAAAAAACCTCAGTACTTGCGACGACCTCGAAATTTGCATTGAGCCCGCTTTTAGGTGCGTGCAAAATCGAGTTTCCACTGTATATGTATGTATGTGTGTTCATAAACATAAGTATGATTCTGGGCATGTACGGCATATTACTCAATTATACAGTTCATTGATTTTGCCTGCGAGTTGTCGTTAATTATAAATTGTTGTTAATAATAACACTGTGTAACAACAAATAAATAAAAATGGAGTTTCTAATTCGTCATACATTTTTGGTAAATTTGTTGAATGCTTTTTCATATGACTTTTGCAAACCTAAATTGACATACTCTGGCGGCCATGTTGCTCTGGCGCATGGCGCATGGAATGAAATCCTAAAAACCTGGCCAAACTCAGCAAAACAAGAACATTTCTCTGAGGATGAAAAATGGGGGGCATACGACAATATTGTGCAAAAACTATCGTGCTCAAAGCGTGATGAAGCAGCTCAAACGATGGTCAAACCAGGACTAACGGCTAGGAAGGTTCTACTGTGTATTTGGTCGGACTCAGGTTAGGTTAGGTTGAAGCGGTTGTCCTGTGGGACACACTCAGGCTTATAGCCCATCGTAATGCCGCGTGAGGAGCTTGCACTATTTCTCCTAAAACCAGTGTGTGTTTTTCAAAAACTTTAGAATATCTCCTATTTCTGCAGAACTGAGATCTTTCAATTCATTAAAAAGATGTCTGGTTAGAATAGAAAATCTCCGTATGAACAGAGCAGGACAATGGCACAAAAGGATCAAGATTGCCTCTTCCTCATCAAGACAAGTTTTACAGAAGTCATGTGCTTGCACACCCCTCCTTTGAGCGTGCCTATCAATTAGATAATCTCCCGTTATGATTGAAATCATATTACTGAAATCATTGGGCTAAGGCTGTGCTTATTTTGACTTAGCAAAGATTCTGTGCGACTAATATTGAGAGATGGCCACTGTTGCCGGGCGATTTTGCAGGTGGCTTCATTACGCCATCTTTCGTTTGCTTTCCTACGATCCATACAATTTCTTCAAGGAGAAGTAGCTTACATGTTGTCATGTCATTGTCTATGCACTTATCGGTCAACTCTCGCTAGTTCACCGGCTCTACAGTTACCCTCAATGTCGCGATGGCCAGGAACCCATATTATTCTTAAGCCAAATGACTCAGCCATCTCGTTAAGAGATGTGCGGCATGGCATGGTCGCACTTGAAAGGAATCATTTATTATAAGTTGCTTCCCTATGGTCAAACACTAAATGCAGATATCTAATGTCAACAACTAGACCGTTTGAAGCCAGCGGTTGACCAGAAACGGCCAGAATTGGCCAACAGAAGAGGTGTTGTGTTTCATCAGGAAAACTCAACGTCTCAACGTCTGTAGTGACTCGCCAAAAATTCCGGGAGATTGATTGAGGAGTTTCAACGCATCCACCGGACCTGGTACCTAGTGATTACAACAGTTTTCTTTCATTGTAAAACTTCCTGAGTGATAAGAATTTTGTATCAAGAGAAAATTGTGAAAATCGATTACGAGAGTTTTTCGTCCATAAGGACGAAGACTTCTATGAGAGACGTGTTATGAAGCTACCTTCAAAATGGTAACAAAACGACGCATATTTGACCCAAATCGGACATTTTGAAACATCTTCAATAAAGTTTTAATTTTACCCAGAAATGGATTTCTTTCTCCCCAAACCATTTAATTGGCTGAAATGACCAGTTCAGATTGTCAAAGTTAATTTGATAAGTTATGCAATTGCTTTTGTTGGTGAGGATAACGCCGGTAAAGAATCTGGAGAGAGCCCAAAAGGTCTGCCCTCATTGGAATTAGTAGGGAGGTTCCGACCACTTCTACTCTCGCACTTAAGTAAAACTGCCGCTACAGAGCCAAGTTACGGCTACTTGAAGACAGGATATGGCAAACATGTTTACGGATGACTTTCGAGCCGGAAGGGTTGGACGGAACGGTTGGTGGAGAAGTATTCTGGAGGAGCTCCCCATTAAGCTCAATTTCAGCCGAGATATCAAATTCGCTATAGCATGAACTTCGGGAAGATGGTCTGTTAGAGTGGCCGGGGATTGCTCACAGAAACGACAGGAGTCTCTAGGCCAAATTTGCGACCTGTGCAGATGGTTGCGCAATCTGTAATGACTTGTAAGAATGTCAGTGAGCGTTGCCTGAATCCTAGTAAAGATATCCTATGTCTCGTAGCCCTTCCGCCTGGGAGATGTTAAGAAAACTTTCCATCGACATAGACCGCTTTGTTCTATAGTGTATAGAATTTGCTTTTATTTTTAGTTCCATTTTCGAATGCTGTAACATGAAGCTAGAGAAAGTGATGGAACTTTTTGCTTTACTTCACCTACAGACCTCGTATAATATTAGCAGAGGGATCACAATGTACTCAATATCTGGGCGATTCAAATTTTCTTATTAACTCAAGAGATAGCAAAAGTGGGACATATTTTCATATGGAAGCAAATACTCAACAACTTCACAATACAAAAAAAAATTTTAAAGATCAACGCGATTTTTTATCCACTACAAAAATTCAATGTCAAGAACATTCTTTTTCTTGATTGGCGCGATAACCGTTAGAGCCGCTTCTTTCTCATGCTAACCAGCGTCAATAGCAAACACCAAGTGAATCTAAGTCCTTCTCCATCTGAGCTTTCCACCGCAGAGGAGGTCTTCTTCTTCTTCTGCTACCACCAGCTGGCACCGTTTCGAAGATGTCCAGAGTCGAAGCGTTTGTATACATTCGGACGACATGACCCAGCCAACGAGGCCGTTGGATCTTTATTCGCTGTGCTATGTCTATGTCGTCGTAAATCTCATAATCTCATTGCTTCATCTCCTACGATATTCGCCCTCGCTAACGTACAAAGGTCCGCAGAATATTTCCCTCAAACACTCCAAAGGACGCCTCGTTGTATGTTGCCATACCTTGCATACCCATTTCCTAAAACTTCTGATGAAAAATTATTAAGAATTTTTTTTAATTTTTAAATTTGGTTTTTGTTGTTTTTTAATCTTAACTCTTATATTTATTTTGAATTATATAGTTTTTGTAGGATAATGAACCATATTTCCATAAAAATGTATTAAAAAGAAATAAGGAACAAACAAATTTTCAAAACTTGTCAGTGGATGGTTTGTGGGATGACTTATTCGTCTTAATACTCCAAAAAGCGTGCGGGTACAACTCAACAATATTTAGGGATAACTTATCAATTTTTTCGTCTTTAATCGGATAATAAAGATGTGAGTAAAATTATAATTTGATTGCACAGTATAAGCAATTTGAATTTCTCAAGCTAATAATAATTTTTTTCAGAATGCAGGTTTCAAAAAGGGCACCCAGCCATTGGTGAGCGTTCTTGCATTCATACTATTCATATATGTCGTATATGTACTTGTGTATGTATGCATTTGTATGCTGAATGGAATAGTGATCGACATTCCTTACAAATGCTTGCCACAATTTATTAATTGCCCGCTGTTTTGGTATTAACAAAAACAAATACATGGGCTTGCACTTACACGAACGAGTGGGCTGAATGTGTAAGAATCTTTTCCATGAAGCCATCATTAAAATGTTTCAATATGAATATGAGACGTGATCAAACAGTTTAAGCAGTTGGTTTCGTGCAGAGTGACCCAAAGCATGACTGACCAAAAAACCAGTTGTTCTCGAGAATGCATCGAGTTTGTACGTGAATGTTTTGTCAAAAAGCCGTCAATTGTTGCGACTCACGACCCCAAGATTTTTGTGTGCTTATGATTCTTATGTTTATATTTTTATGCATATACAAATATGTATGTATGTATATCAAAGGCTGTAGATTTATTCGTGGGTGGAGTCTTATGTCGCCAAATTTTTTAATATTAAGATTTTAAGTAATTCTTTTTTTAATAAGTAATAATGAAATTTTAGCGTACACCCGCATTTAAAATTATGTATTTTATTTTTATATACAGGGTCGAAGTGTAACCAATTAAAAAGACCATAAATTTAGTTTATTCTTTATTCAATTCAAAGTAAAAAATGTGTGAAAATAATTCAAAATTAAAAATCAATTTACTTTTGCTATATTTGGTCACCTTTTGCTTTGACTATGGCCTTGAGACGGTCCAGAAATGAATCGCAAGCTGCCCTAATGTGACTTTCAGGTATTTTGGCCAAATCGCGGTCAATGGCTTTTTTCAGCGCCTCAAGACTGGTGAATCTTTTAGTTCGGACCTTGCTTTCCAAAATGGCCTAAAGATAATAGTCCATCGGATTCGCATCTAGTGAAGTTGAGAGCCATTGTGTGGACTGTTGAATTAAATTCCGCTTTAATTAAAAGCCGACCGATTAGTTTCACAGTTTATTAGCGTCTCAATTCAAAAGTACAAAAGTATATACATATTTACATATAGGAAGTATTCTAAGTTCGAAAGTCGAAAATGTATAAGTGTTGCCATACTTTCTTGTGCAATTTTAACATGGACATTATGAAATTCGGAACTTTGATTTTTATTTCATTCTTGGTTCACTCGAGCTTTGTGACATGGTGTCGAGTCCTGGTCTGCCACCGAAATGTTTGTCTGCCCACAGCTTCAAAGTACCTTCAGAATACTTTTCCGATAATATTGAATTGGCAACTATGTAATTGCGGATTTCACTCATAGATGGATTCAGTTCAATTTTTAGGCTTGCAGACGTAGTACAAGTGTAAAACAAATTTTGTTATTTGATAGTTGGCAATTCAGCTGTCAATCAATAAAAAAAGTTTTTTTGATCCGTTGCGTAGTTTTCGTTTGGTGTTCGTTGAAAAATGGAAAATCAAAGGGAGCTTTTCGTCATATTTTGCTTTTTTATTTTCGCAAAGGGAAAACCGCATCACAAGCTCACAAAAGGTTATGTGCTCTCTATGGTGATGAAGTTTTAAGAGAACGGCAGTGTCAAAATTGGTTTGCCAAATTTCGTTCAGTGATTTTTCACTCAAAGATGAAAAACGCTCTGGTCGTCCAGTTGAAGTTGATGACGCCCTAATCAAAGCAATAATCGATTCCGATCGTCACAGTACAATACGTGAGATTGCAAAGAAGCTTCATGTATCACTTACATGCAATGAAAATCACTTAAAACAACTTGGTTATGTTCAAAAACTCGATACATGGGTTCCTCACGAAGTGAAAGAAACGCATAACGCAACGCATTAATAGCTGCGATTTGCTAAAGAAACTTATTGAAAATGACCCATTTTTAAAACGACTGATAACTGGCGATGAAAAATGGGTTGTTTACAAACATATCAAGCGGAAAAGATTGTGGAGCAGGCCAGGTGAAACAACTCAAACATCATTAAAAGCTGATATTCATCAAAAGAAGGTTTTGTTATAAGTTTGGTGGGATTACAAAGGAATTGCCTACTTTGAACTTTTACCACCGAACCGCACGATCAATTCTGATGTCTACATTGAACAACTAACGAAATTAAACAATGCAGTTGAAAAAAAGCGGCCCGAATTGGCAAATCGAAAAGGTATTGTATTTCATCATGACAATGCAAGGCCACACACATCTTTGGCCACTCGCCAAAAATTATTGGGGCTTGGTTGGGATGTTTTGTCTCATCCACCGTATAGTCCTGACCTTGCACCATCTGATTACTTTTTGTTTCGATCTTTACAAAACTCTTTGAATGGTAAAAATTTCAATAATGATGATGTCAAATCGTACCTGATTCAGGTTTTTTCTTATAAAACCAGAAGTTTTAGGAACGTGGGATTATGATGCTGCCTGAAAGATGGCAAAAAGTCATTGATTAAAATGGGCAATACATTACAGAAAAGAGTTATTCAGTTTAATGAAAAAATTATCTTTGATATTCTAAAGAAAATCCGCCAATTTCCAGCCCAATATTTCGCATTTATCTTGACGCCAGGCTGGATGAAAACGATTAGAGAGCTCCCATCTACGGTTACAGTGGCCCAAGCCATAACCTGTGACGGGTGCTGCCTCCTGGTGGCCAATCGATGACTCAAATTCTCGTATGAACCGTCGGTCAAATAAACTCTATCGTTTCGGGAGTTTGCGAATTGCTCAATTTGAAACATTTTCTCGTCAGAAAACACAATGTTTGGAAATTGACCGCTTCGGCCTAGCGTAGCAACTCCTTCGCTCTCTCAAGTCTGACTTGTTGCTGTTTTGGTGTGAGATCATGCGCCTTTTGGATCTTGTAAGGCTTGGCTTTGGGATCATTTGTCAGTATGCGCCGGATGCTACGGTCAGATATTTTCAGCTCTTTCGCTCAAGTCATTTCTTCACTTTTTGAACCAACGTGACGTTGCTTTTGATGACCACCTCCATGATATTTCGCGATGCTACCAGCGTCATTGTAGCTAGTAATGGTGCGATAAACAAAAACTTTATTTACTTTAAGCTGCTCGAGCTCTCGAACAATCGCTGGCTGTGATTTTCCCGCCAAATATAACGCAATCGCACTATTACGATTGAAATCCATTACTGAGTTTCTTTTTTCGTGTTTACTCTCGGCAAAATACTTCTGTGCGCTTGTAAACAATACTCTGGACTGTCATTTATCCAACTACGATAACAGACAACATGCCCGTGCATTAGCTGCGTGAGTTGTCTGAAGTTGATTACCCTTCGAGTGCCGGACCCTGTACTTACCCAATGATTCAATGAAACAGAGAGCATGAGTCTTTATACGTAAGCTGATTTGAAAGCTTGAGTAAAACATTTTCAAGTGCTTACGCAAGGGAAGCTTACGTATAAAGTAAGTACACCAGTAGTCTGAAAGGCAGTGCTTTAATCCTTTCAGAATTTGATACATCATTATCCATTTTAAATGTGTTAGCCCTTGAAAATTATGAACTAAATAAGTCACACAAAATTAAGATAAGATTCTTAGGGGGTTTGAACCCTGCAAATTAAAAAAAATTAGTAGAAAAATCACCACTGTGGCACGGCACCTATGAGTGTACCACAAAATCATGGGCATACGCAAATTTTGACTTCTTTTATAGAAGGAAAGGCAAATTTTGACTGCTTTTATAGAAGGAGATGCAAAATTAAAAATCTAATTGTGTTTCTGAATAACTTTTTTATTAAATAGCAAAAAATATTTTGAGGGTTTAAAATCTTTACGCGCTCCATTTATTGTATGTCTGTTTACTGCAGTTGGCTAGTTCACAAGTGTCAAATATGCTTGACGTACGATGTCTTTGCAAAGATTATAAATTTTCCGATAGGGTGATTCATTTTGCGCCACCTTGTACTTTTGTCGATTTTTGGACCACCCAAAAGAGGCTAATTAATACCCACTTAACTACTTTGTTTGTAAGTTCGATGAGAATTGTCCAGATAAGGCAGGCGGATGGTGTCACAAACTATTACCAATTATTTATTAAAAATTTGAACTCAATGCTGAGAGGGATCTAACAGTCGCTGATTTAGCTGTTTGTTATCAGGGAGTATAATTATTGAAGTGAAACTTCTCTACGCGCGTCAGAGTATAATTTAAAGGCCGCGACACACGAGCTAGCGTTACGAAAAACCGTCACGAATTGTATAAGCCTACGGCATGCAAGCTATTCTCTTTCTCCGCTTTGTGCGGGGCTTCGTAGTCTCCCCACTCGGTAGATACGTATTACATACGTCTGTGTATACTGACAATATACACTAATACTATGCTATGTTTATCTTTTGTTATTCTTAAAATATGTTTGGATTTGTTCAGCCCTGCATGATTATACTTAGAATTTACTTAACTATTTTTATTTGTTATTTGTGAATGAAATCATTCCTTAACTAGCTCAGAAAAAATTGTCGAAACAAGAAAAACCTCCAGCGCAAACAGCAGCTCAACGCAATCGAAAGTGTAGGACTCGAAAGAAGGCTTTGAGAAATGCAGTCGCCACTATCGGAGACGAATCATCATCGACGAATTTCTTTGGGCCAACTGAATCCAATCCCGTAGTCAATCCAGGCAACCCACAACTCAGTACCAGCAGAGACGATGGTAACATATTGCATCAATATTTATCACAAACAAGTGGTCAAGCTGAGCAGGCTCAAGTTCCTGTTGAAAATACTGAGGGAAGATAATTGTCGTTCAAGCCGGCAATTCATCGCAGAGTCCAATGAATCCGATGTCAACTACATCCACAAAGATGAGGAAATCAGCCGCTCAGCGGTGTCGTGAATATAGACAACGAAAAAAAAATGCTGGAAGATGCCAATACTATTGTCGTCCAAAGACCAGTTGATATTTGTATTTCTGTGTGCCGTGCGATAAATGGACAAAACATAGTAATTGTGGGCGTCTACATAACTCCGAATTCACAAATCAACGATATTATCGCATTTTTACATGGTTTGTAATTAAGATACACTTCATGGTGGTAAACTTCTTCCTCAACGCGACGATCTGAAACCTCTCATATTAACTGGAGATTTCAATGTAAATTTTGCATCGGACACTTCCATGAAATTAATAGAATTTTTAGAACATCAACTGAATTTACAAATGAGTTTTTAATATTTTTTGATGTGGTTTTTTTTAAATATTCGAAAGAGTTTTCTTTATTGATTTGATTTTTGATATTTTTATTAAAAAAATTTTAAAAACATAATTGAAGTGTGACATTTATGACGTAAAACACATACTTTTTTTTCAAATGATGCAGACCGTGGAGCAACTGTTTTTTCATTGTACTTTGGGTCACATGATTTTTTTTATACTAATTTTTGTGAAGAAAAATTTAAATAAATTTTTTTATAAAGTTTAAGTACTAATAAACAACGTATACAATTTTTTATATTTATTTCCATTGCTATCCCTTCTAAAAACAGTTTTTCTTTTAGCGCATTTTTGGCGCTGCTGGACGTATGTAACCCCCTAAAAGCTCGGACTCCTAAGAGTCAGATATGAATAAGTGGGCGGCTTGGACTTTCAAACACTTCATAAATGTGCGCGAAGTGCGTGATGTTCTCTGAGTTATTTATTTCATTAAACATTGCGGCCGCCGTAGCCGAATGGGTTGGTGCGTGACTACCGTCCGGAATTCGGAGAGAACGTAAGTTCGAATCTCGGTGAAAGACCAAAGAAGAAGAAAAAGAAGAAGGAAAAAGTGTTTCCTAATAGCGGTCACCCCTCGGCAGGCAATGTCAAACCGCCGAGTGTATTTATTCTATGAAAAAGCTCCTCCAAAAAAATATTTGCCCTTCGGAGGCGGATTAAAACTGCAGGTCCCATTTGTGGAACAACACCAAAACGCGCAACTCAAATAGGAGGAGGAGATCGACCAAACACCCAAAAAGGGTGTAGCGCCAATTATATACAATATATAATTGAGAATCGCAGACATCTGAGTTTATCGAATGAATTGTTTTATTACTCATATTAGAGCCGCATAGCAAACCTCGCATAAAACATTGCACAAAAGCGAGCTTTGGAGTTTAATAATAAAAATAAATTTTTGCTTTGTAATCAATTTCATATTTCCGCCATTTCGTTTTAATTGAGTAAAGCAAATTGGCTACAGTAAATTCTGTTTATAAACAATATTCTAAGCAATTTTGATGCAGCCAACAAGAGACACATACACACACATATGCACATAGATATGAGCGAGTATGTGTAAAATGCATGCTATGTAATATGTGAGAATATAGGATTTGAAAGCAAAAAATAAAAATGGATAATTTTGAAACTTCCACTTTCAACATAGTAAACTTTGCGCCGCATCCTTTTTGTCTCAATTAGTGGCACCAAAAGGATACTCCGGATAACAACATTAAAGTGAAAAACGGAAGTTGGCCACCAACTGGCAAAAGGACAACCAACAGTCAGCCAACTAACCAAGCACATACCAATGCCCACATACCAGATGATGCAGCGTCGCCACAGCATGACGACAGCCACTTCAATACGCAGCGTAAAATGCCAAACGCAAAGCGTATAGCTGAGCAGAGAATAACTTGGAGTAGAGTTGAAAATCGTGTAAGCGGAGCCGGAGCGACTGCACGTGCGCTGCGCTGATGCAGCAAAGACAAGTCAAAAGTAAAGGAGCAAAAACTGAAGAGAAAAAGTAGCGAAAAAAAATACCGATGCACAAAAACACAATAGCAACTATTGAAGTGGTGGAAGAGAATAATCCAAAAAAGCGAGGGAAATATTAAAACGTAAAGTTTCTTTAACTTTAAATCCACTCAGTGGTAAATTGGCGGGATTGTAGGACGATTTGAAGAGGCATTTGAAACGGAGATGAGCCACAAGAGAATATAAAAATGCCAAAGGATTTCAGCACAGGAATAAATTGAAGCTTAGCGCATTTTTTGAGTGCGGAACTTTAATTTCGCATAGCAGCCAAATTAATAAGAATAATTAAAGATGCTTGCTGTTTGATTGGAGTAATTTCGAGAACTGATTTAGCAATTTCGAAACTCATTTGTGTTTATTGATCACCAAAACATCTGAAGTGGCGAAGAAGAAGGCAATGACTTGCGAGTTGCTACAACAAACTACAAAGAACAAAATTAAAAAAATAATGCATAAAATGAAAAAGTTGTAGTAGGGTAAGCAAGCAGCAGGTGAGCGCAGACCACAAGATGTGCTACAACACAAAAAAAAAAAAAAAGAAAGGAACAAAAAACAAAACGAAGAAAAAACACTTCGGAATCAGCTAATGGAACAAGCCACAAAATGATGCCAATTTAATCAAGGAGTGTGCCATGTCCATTTTCATTTTCATTACAAGAGTCGCGCCACAGGCGAATTTCAACTACCAACTACCAACGTCTGTTTACATTTGCAGCCACAGGGTAAATGGACGACTTTCGTCGCACTGCCACACAAGCGCACCCATCAAAGTGCGACATATTTAGAGTTGCCATTCGAGGACCCACTCAAACACACAACTCCGATACAGAAATCGTTTTTTGTTCCTTCTCTTCTTTTACACTTTCCCTATCTTGCAACCGTAATGCAGCCATGCCATTTCATTCATACTTCTGTTGACTGACTCCAGTACATTGAGCTGACTGACCCCTGCACTGGCACCGGCAAGCTAGCGTCGAGTGAGAATGGGTTCTTTGCCCGAGCTTTTGTAACTTACAAATGCAATTTGAGTTTAGATGATTTCCACTGCGAATGAATTCTTTCCTGTTCATTTCTCTCATTCTGCTTGATTTTTACTTTGGATCGAATTTTTTGCACGTTTTTGTTTCAGTGCAATTGTTTCTGAAAACTGTGGGTCTTTGCTATGAATTTTCGTTCAGTAGATTGTGTGGTAAAAATGTTGATAATGTTCATGCGCTTGGCCTATTGTATTTTGTGTTTTTTTTTTTGGTTTTGTGCTGCTGATGCAATGTCCAGTAGTTGACAAGCGCCTTATGTTGCCAATCTAACTAAAAATAGTGTCGCACAGTGTTTAAGTGTAGACAAACCTGTGAGAAGATTCACTTGAAAATATTACAACCTTTATGTAATGAATGAATGGCTGGATACAAGGCGTAAAACTAGATGGCATGGGTGAATTGAGATTAGGGAACTAAAAAAGCGCCGAAATGGCCAGATTGCTTAAGGACCTATGCGGCGCATAGTGCCAAAGTTTATGGTTTCCACTTATTTCTACAGTTTGCGTTTTGCCACAATTGAGTCTAGGTAAGATCGTTGCGAGTTATTTCGTCACGCAGAATGTATCGCCAGGGTGTTGTGGACCTACTTCTGGGACTAAAATCCTTTTGGTTTCCACTCCAAAGCCAAATACCGAGGATTTCTTGGGCTGGTTTTCTGAGGGTGTGCCCAATCCATGCCGAATTCCACTTACGGATTTCGGGGTCAATTGTAAATTGATTGCGATTCGCAGCAAGTCAACGTTGGTTATCCAGTTTTCTGGCCACTTGCGGGTATTTCTATGCGGAGGCATCGATTTACAATCGCTTGCAGTTTAAACACAATCGTCGCTGTGTAGTGAAATACTTAGGTATTCAACTTGACTGCAGGCTTACTTTTTGGGACCAAATACCATGCCATTATTTAATAGCCACACTTCGTATATAGTGACTCGTGACCCATAAAGAACTAAACTAATCATCATGTAATAAATGAAAGTTGGCCAATTTCTTATGTTCACGCTCATACAGTTGGAGAATGGAGCCATATATTCAAACCAAGGAGTTCTCTTTTTTGCCGACAACGATCCTTGGGGATCAGCTTACAAGATAGTTACGAACAAAATTGAAGAACCAATAGCACCACAGCCAATCTGCCCGGCTATAATGGAAAAAATAGTTTCAGACCTCTCTCCCTCACAGGAAGCAAGGGACTCACAAAACGGCGTAATATCAGAAATTGTAATGGTTCCACAAGTGGCAGAAGAAGAAGTTCTTAGGACCTTAACGAGGATAAAGGATAGCAAAGCCCACCGGCCTGACGGGATTCCCAATATAGCGTTAAAGGAAGCAATACGGTCAACTGCGAAAATTTTTTCAGACCCATACACGGCATGCCTTACCGAAGGAAAATTCCCAGCGAGATGGAAAATACAACGTCTAGTTTTCCTGCTTAAACCGGGTAAACAACTCGACCTACCTCAGCCATACATATCCCTATGTCTGCTGAAATGTTTCGGCTCTATAACGTGTAGGGAGCGCGGCCCACACCAGTAGGAAAAGCAGCTGAACGGCCGCTGCCAATAGGCCGGTAGCAGCAGCGGTGGGATGAGACACAAAGCGAATGTTGGACCTACAAACTCATACCACATGAATGAGTAGTTAATGAGAAAACATGGGGACACACTATCACCTTTCGCAGTTATTCAGCGGACATGGCTGTTTTCAGGAATACCTGCACCGTTTTAAGCTGTCTGCCAGCGCTTTCTGTCCATGTTTTCATGTTTTATTGCGCCCGCTACAGAGAGGAACGAGCTATCCTGGAACAAGTCCTGGGTCACTTACCATCCCCCAGCACCCTCTTACGAGATATGTGCGCAACCAGCGGTAAGTGGGAGGCAGCGCAAACGTTCGTAGATAAGATCATGATGCGACTGCGCCATATTGATTAGGAATGCAAAACGATCCAGCAACAGAGAAGGCGGACAGTTTCTGACGAACCGACAACAAGCACAGACGTAGAGAAGACAAGACGGTAGTGAGTTAATATTAACACTACTGCAACTTTACCGATGTCTCCATTACTTTGGAACCACCTATAAACATAGTGGGTGTAATTGAGACTATCGACGGTGTATAGCCTTCATATGCCTGCAGGAGAGGAACCTGGACGCAGCAGAGGAGAGGAACCTGGACGTGTCTTCGGGCATAAACGTGACTCTAACCAGTAGTTATACTTTTGTTGTCCCAGGGTAGAATTAGCCGAGCTCTACATATCATTGGTGTGACGGCACCTCTGAGATGTTTCTGCCATTTTGATTTCAACCTCGTTCCAAAAAAAAATTAAATATAGAAAGACAGCCTTTGGAAAACTCAAACATAGAATGTCTAATACAACCTTATGCCTAGGATGTAGTTAAAATTAATATTTTTCCAAGGGGTACCACTCCACTGCCTCCCTGCGTACTAGTTCAATACTGTGGTTTATAACTCTCACTGTTATTTTTTTGTACGCACAATCTTAAAAGAGAAGTTAGCATTACATTAGCGTAATAAACAAAATGAGTTGTATCGGAGCAACATCTGAAATTAGACCTTGAAGCTGTTTCGACGCAATCGAAGTTCTAAAATATGGAGTTTCCGAGAACTCTGTATGTAGTAAATATGTCGTTAAGTTAGGTTAGGTTGAGGACGCATTCGTTAGGCCCAGTGAGGCGAAAGTTGGAAGCCCATTGGGATGATCTCATTTGGCTAAACCATATCTCTTTGAGCCAATGAACATCTATGACGAATCTCATAGCTACTCATAAGTTAAAATCCTCCATATAATTTAGTGTAGGTAAAAAGTAGCGTGATGCCGAGACCTGTTTCTGGATAGCCTTAACTTTTTTACTGATTAAAAAGCTCATCCTCCAATTTATGGTGTGCGTTTTGCTGTTTTTCACAAGCGGACGGACGTACAGTTTTAAGCCGCTTCCGAACGGCAGATGGTTTTGTTATTACGAGGAACTTTTTTCATTGCAGAAATACACCAGACGACCTACCATTGTCTGCCGAAGAGCGACCACTACCAGAAAAAACGTTTTCTATAATTTAGTGTTTCATGTACGCGTTTTCGAGCCCGTGCGCTACCGAACGGTAGTCACATGCCAATCGACTCGGCTACGGCGGCCGCATATAAGAATTGAAAAATGCGCCTTGAAATATGCTGCATTTTATTTGTTTCTCCAGTTTTCGAATCTTAACACTGTCCCCCACAAAACCAACATTCTAAGCTGTAACTCCGTATACCGGCGTTGATTATTTCGTTACTCTACAACTACTATCACTGCTTGATCCCTCTTTGCTATTGCTAAGCATTCTACGACAATGGACGTTGGCTATTTGTGAAGGCGCCCCATTTGCAATTTACTCAGCTTGAGATTTCTCATGCCGTTGTGCACCATCAGTTAGATGCACACTTGCTGCAGCTGCAACACGGCAGCCAAACACCAGCCAAATTGTGTATTTTGTAATTTTTTTTATTTTTGTTTTTTGTTTTTTGCATTCACATTTTCCTGGCATCCTGGTTGACGCTAATAATAATTTTGCTTTTCTTATCGGTCTTTATGATCAATTTCCGAGTTGACGTTGATGCTTTTATTTGTGTCTTGTTGAGACAGTGGCGAAGTGTAAGCGGTGTTGTAGTAATCAGCTGCAGCAGCAACAGACAGCAATTGCTGGTGCTGATAGTGGGTGGCTGGATGGGCGGATGGTGGATTTGTTGGTTGGTTGGCTTGCTGATGGAACTTTTTAATAAGACGATGCTTATCAATTTCGCATTTCTCGACTTTTGCATTTTTGCGATTTTTAATTTAAATTCCCACCACAGCGGCCGTTCATAGCGCAGTTCGCTTGTTCATCCGCTCTGTCCATCCAACAATTCTCTATTCATTTGAATGCTTGCATTTATGGCATTGCGTTGCATTCGTTTGGTAGAGATTTTTTACGTCTTAATCCTCTGCGACTCTTGACATTGTGAGTTTTATGAAATACGCGCCGCGGCCGAATTTAATTTTTTCGCACTCGCATCTTTAAAGTTGTTCGTCCACTCCAACACAACTCCAAAAACACTCGGCGCTACTACACCTCAAGTTGATCGTTGCATTTGCATTGCTTGCCCTCTACGGCGCCATTATTTTGCTGCAAACTTTTTCACGCATTCTGCGACTCTTTAGCATTTTAAATAAGTACATACATACATACAAACATACAAACATTCATAAATACGCACATGCATATATTTTTACTCGGCATTCGTTGGTCATGCCCGCCAACCCTCAGTTCCGTTTCCGCTTTACATTTTGTGCTGTCGTGCGAGCGAATCGATGTCAACTGCTTGGTTGGTTGACTGTTTGGCTGTTGGCTACTTGGCTGCTTGTTTCTCCACCAGTTGAGTTTACTACTTGGTTTGCTTGCGCTAACATTTTCATTTCAACAAAAGGCAACGAAAGGCAACTCTGCAGCTGGGCGCAGGCATCGAGCGGCGCGCAAGTCAACAGCCATAGCGCGTTGCGCCGCGGCGTCGTTCACTACAGTGCAGTGCACTCGTGTGGAAGCAAGTGCAAGTGATGCCATCATTGCCCCCAACACCGAGAAACAACACCAACAATCTTCGCCTGCTGGCCATATTTTAACTCGTACATCCATATTTGTATCATTCTCTGAAGTGCGGGTGAAGCACATATCGCTATACGAGTACGCCCGCACACTGCCACAACAAAAACAATGCACTCTTATGTACACATATACACGTACAATAATATTAATACTCGCATTTTCGTCCTTTGTGTGTGTGTGTGTGTGCGAACGAGTAGCGCTGGGATTTATTCCGCTTTCGCTTCCGGTAGTTTCGTCCTTTCCACGATTGGCAACATATTTACATACTTGCATACTTATAAAGGCGTAAGCAAATAAGTAAGTGCATATATGTGAACTTATGACAAAAGAACCTAAGTCCACTTGGCACTTCTTCCATGTCGAGCCCTCAGTTGCTGAATTCTAAAGTAATTTCTAAGCTACTCAACGACCAATCCGACAGAGCCTTAGCTCAATAATTGAAATTAATAAAAGCCGCTTGCGAATCACACTTTTTCTTTAGAAATCGCATGCTTTATTCATTCATAAAAGCAAAACTTGCGAAAGCCAGTAAGCTGTTTTTTCAGAAGTGCAAAGATGTACGCGATTCTTTGTTGCCATTTTAGCATATTTTTTCTACGCTTGTCCCACCCTCGTATTTTAAAGTTCATATTTCTACATTTTTGTACCACGACATTGTTGTTGTGATTAAGTATTATTATGAATGTGTATTTTTATAATTACTTCAGTTTACGCTACTGATTGAGGAGCGCAAATTTCAGTTAACAATCTTTAAGTGACACTTGAAATGTTGTCAAGCATGGTAGTTGGCCCATAACAATCCTAATAAGCAGGCATTTTCACGTAAGCTCGCAGTAGTAGTGTCGGTTTTTATTAAATAACTAGCTTTGCTAGCGTACAAAATGAAATACTTAATACTACACTTATAAATCACTTAACAACATTAGATTTCTTAAAGTGAAATACAAGCAATTTCTGTTTTTAGTTAAAATGCTTTCATTCTAATTTCAATAAAATATTAAAATAAAATAAATTACGCCTACACTTCTGTTAGGTGTTTCGATGAGCTTCTCCTCCTATTTGTGGCATGCGTCTTGATGTTTTTTCACATATCGAGGGAGCTACAGTTTTAAGTCGACTCCGATCGGCAAATGGTGTTTTATGAGGCGATTTTTCATGGCAGATATACACTCGCGGGTAGTCGAAAAAGTCTTTTCGTATTTCTAATCAAACTTCAACTCATCTTTTTTTTTATATTTATAACTTTACTAAACCAAATATGTACCATTTTGGTCGACAACCTTTTGCCATATTTCTTCTAGAGACATTATTCCATCAGTGTAAAACTTTTGTGGTTTCTCGGGGAAAAACTGCGACAAGTAATTTTCACAGGCTTCTCTTGAAGCCAACTTTACTCCATTAAGGGAACAATTGACCGAAACAAATGGTAGTCCGATGGTGCAAGGTCAGGGCTATATGGTGGATGCATCAAAACTTCCCAGCCAAGCTCTCCCAGTTTTTGCCGAGTCATCAAAGATGTGTGTGGCCTAGCGTTGTCCTGATGGAAGTCGACGCCCTTTCTGCTGATCAGTTGTGGCCGTGTTTTTTCGATTGCTTGCTTCAATCTTATCAGTTGTTGACAGTAAAGTGTAGAATCAATCGTTCGAGCAGGCTGGAGCAGCTCATAGTGGATGATTCCTTTCCAATCCCACCAAATACACAGCATAACCTTTCGAGGCGCCAATCCTGGCTTTGCGACCATTTGTTGAGCTTCACCACCCTTGCACCATGATCTTTTTCGCACATTATTGTCGTATTTGATCCACTTTTCGTCTCCTGTCACCATTCGCTTCAGAAATGGTTCGATTTCATTTCGTTTCAGCAAAGAATCGCAGATGTTAATTCGGTCCAATAAATTTTTCACAGACAATTCATGTGGTACCCAAACATCGAGCTTCTTTTTGTAACCAGCCTTTTTTAAATGGTTCAAAACCGTTTGATGATGAATGTTTAGTGCCTTGGCGATGTCATGGCAGCTTATATGACGGTCCTGGTCAATCTTTTCCATACTATCATCGACTTTTTCAACGATAGGTCGACCGGAGCGAGGTGCATCTTTCACATCGAAATTTCCAGAACGGAAGCGAGCGAACCATTGTTGTGCTACACGAACTGATACAGCATCGTCTCCGTAAACTTCACAAATTTCATTGGTGGCTTGCGTGGCATTCTTCCCTTTTTTATACAAAAATTTCAAAATATAGCGAATTTCTTCAGTATTTTCACTCATTTTTAACTTTTTTTTCAACTTCTCCGAATTTAATTTTTTTTTGGTTAAATGAAGTTTAAAATGTCACCTTCCTAACACCATATGATACGACACAATGTGATTGGTAGCACTGGAGATACGAGTAGATGACTCGAACGACATGTATTGACAAAATACGAAAAGACTTTTTCGACTACCCAATATATTGGGTTGGGGAATAAGTTCGTAGCGTTTTTACCGACAACTTTTATTTAAACAATAAACAATAATTACATCAATAAGAAAATCAATTATATATTCGCCGTTCGCTTCTCACCTCTCGACCAATTTGTTGATGCCGTTTCGCCACAAGTCGCCTGGTCTGCTCTCAAAGAAGTTGTTGAACCAGTTTTTAAGGCTCAATTTGTTGTCGAAGGTAACGCCCTTCATATGGTTTGAACGTGAGCGGAAAAGATGGTAACAGATCAGTGCAAGATCCGGAGACTACGGCGGATGCTGAAGGACCTCAGATTTGAGTTCTTATAGTGCGGCTTTGAGGACTGATGCAACATGGGACCTGGCGCTCTCATGCAGGAGTATGGCACGTATCATGATCTTCTTTGGATGAAGATCCGGTTTGACTCTCGGATTTGGCGTATCTCCCGAAGCCACCCAATCCTTTCTTTGCTTCATGTTGATGTATAGGCACCATTTTTCATCTCACGTGACGATTCGGTACAAAAAGCGCTGTTTATGACCGCGTGTTGCTCGATGGCGAGGGAGATGCTGATAAGCAATTTGAAGGTACATGAGGTACCCATGCACCCAGGCTCCCTATTTTTCGCTAAATCCCATTGAATGAAGGTGATTTTGAATCGTTTTATGATGGCAGTTCATTTTTACTGCCAATTCACGACTGATTTGATGACCGTTCTCCTTCAAAAGTGTCTTGAGACGTTCTTTATCGAATTGAGAATGCCTTCCGCTGTGGGTCGTGGCATCGACGTCAAAGTCGCCAGTTTTGAACTTTGCAAACCATTTCCATGCTGTAGACTCGCCTATGACACCTTCTCCATGGACGTCGCAAATGTCCGAGGTACTTCGGCAGCCTCGATGAAAAGCAAAGAAAAGCAGATGTCGAAAAAATGCTTTATTTATTATTTTGAACACACTTTATTTGATATCCATATCCTAACCTGCAATTAATTGTTTTCCTTGGAAGATTTTTAAACCTTTGCACGTTAGCAATGGCCGATTGAAAAGTGATCTGTATGAGCTTTACAAAGACATAAATATAGTGAAGCGAATAAACATTCAGTTTGAGTCATGTCGTCTGAATGGATATAAACGCTCCGGCTCTGAAAGTATTGGATGCGGTGCCAGCTGGTGGTAGCTGGTGGTCTGCGTTGGAAAGATCAGGTGGAGAAGGACTTGGCTTCACTTGGCGTGTCAAACTGGTGCTGGTTATCACAAAAAAGCAGTGGCTGGCATGCTTTGTTAACCTCGGTCAAAATCGTTTAAGCGGTTATCGCGCTAATCAAGAAGAAGAAGCGGGGAAACATTTTTCTTATAAATACATCAACGACTTTTTGCTTGTCATGAAATTTCGGAAATCGATTTCAGCGGTTCTGTTGTATGTGGCACATACCTACGTATTAGTGAACCACTCTTGCATGACGTCTTCTCATAAAGTAGGCTCAATTCCTTGAACAACTCGAGCTTTTTGTGCTTCGGGGTGCCAATAGCCTGTGAATTGTCTTCACCGTGATTTGTCTTTCGTAGATTCACAGAAAAAGTCGAGAAGGATTAAGTTACATGACCTCTGCGCGTAGGGAGAGTCGCCGCCACAGATGGATGACGAAGTCCCCGAACTTCGCAACCAAGAAATTCAATATTTCTTGTCCAATACGGAATGAAGTGCCGTTCCATTTAAACCACACATTTGTGAGATCGACATCCTCCATATAAATATATATATAATTGGCGCTTACACCTTTTTTGTACAATTGTCGCCCTTAAGTAGGTAGGGTGGTTGTCGTAAAGACACGCTTATACCTGTTGCAGATCCATTGTGATACTACTGAAACTTATCCTTTCACTAAGGGTTCCTTTTTAAATCATTCTGTAGTTTTTATAAACGAGGAAGAATGCCGCACCAAGAGTGTGAAGCCTCCTTTTGGCTAAGCCTTCACACTCACACAGGAGGTGTCTGATTGTTTCCTCTTCTTCCGTGTTAAGGTAGCTACTACAAAAATCGTCGTATGACCTGATCGCTCTTTGTCTTCGGTGTCAAAATCACCACTTTTAAATCGTACAAACCACTGCTGACATACTCTAACCTCTGGAGCATATTCAGGCTAAGCTTCTGAGAGTAAACGATGTGCTTCTGTTGCACTTTTCTTTAAATTGAAGAACAAAAGCAAATCACCCCGCAAATGCTGTTTTGTTGGAACGTAATTTGACATTTTGACTGTAATAAAAGAAATTTGTGTGTTTACTAATCTTCACTGTGACATATCAAATTTACTTGATTTTTTGGCGTGCTTTAACATAGAATAGCTGTCACTGTCAAACTATTGACTATATAAATAGATATGAGGGTAGTAACAAATACGAAATTAATTAGTTGTACACCCGATATATAGATTGACTTTTCAATTGCATTAACAAGTGAGTTAAGTACCTCGGTACTTCGCAGAGTTTGCGTATGGTACCCGTAGGTCATCTATGTACTTATGGGGGAACACCACTGTAATTTCTCAAACAAATCGATTTTTCTTTTGCATTTTCTTAAAGTAGATATATTCAAAAATATGTAAAATAAATTTTAGCTTAAAATCTTGAATATTGACGAAGTTATACCCAATACAATAAGTGCACGTAGTGAGTTGCTACGGCCAATGAAAATGTTAAACGCGTTCTTCTCAAAACGACTTTTCTGAACAAGGTGGTCTCGATTTCTCGAAGACTTATCAACCGACTTACATTTTTTGACGTGATAACGTCTTATAATTCGATTTAACAGGATGCACGCACGAAAAAATGTGTCGTTACCTTGCTCATTTGTCGTTACCTTGCTCATTGAGGTTACCTTGCTCATTTGTCGTTACCTTGCTCATTGCCGTTACCTTGAATGAACTGCAAGCGAAAGCGCGGAACGAACGACAAAACAAACGAAAGGCAACGTTCGACATCTTGCTCTCTCCTATTTAAGTGAGCGTATATATGTATGCATATGCGCATATGTACATATATAAATTCACGTATTTGTATTTGCATATGACTTCTTAATGATTATTATTAAGTTGATTTACTTGAAGAATTTAAAATAACACCAAGTTTGTTAATAATACCTGTTGTTTTCATGTTATTATTATTAATTTTTTTATTATATATGAAGGAAAAAATGTATGGTAATATTTACCACATACCTTATAAGATATGTTGTATACTAATATATGTATATAAACATGCATATAAATATACAATTTCGCGCAATTTTCAAAAAGGACAAATCTTTATGTAAAGATGCATACAAATCATATGGACATATCAAATATACGAATCTATTCCGTACGCAAGCAAATGTAAGCTAATGTGCTTGAACTGCAAGCGAGAGCGCGGAACGAACGACAAAGAGCTCAATCGGTCCCCGCGTTCGGCAACGTTCGACATCTGGCTCTGTCCTACTTGAGTGAGCATATATATGTATGTATATGTATGTATATGCGCATTTGTATATAAATTCACATACTTGTATTTGCATATGCCTTCTTCCTGTGTGCATGGTAATGAACCAATTCTCTGTTGAGAATAAACGATGATAGGAAAAGTAGGAAATGAAAAGGAGTGTTTCGAGTGTAAAGTGTATTGAAAAAGGCAAATCGATGATGGTGCCTCTTAGTGTTGTTGACTTATTAACGTCTGATGCACAATCGAAATTGAAGATATCTTTCATGAATTTGATAAATGTTTCGTCATTTTTCACGTTTGTGTAAATGCAACTTGACCTATTCCATTGCAATTCCATTTACCTCCTCCTCTATATCCATGCAAAATATCTATCAAACAAATAAAATTAAAATTTTGTTTTGAAAATTGCAACCATTCCATCAATATTTTCTTATGACGTTGTCACGTTAAACTATCGTCAGTAAATCGACTTTACAGACAACCTCTTTTTTAAATGGGTGTACATGTATTGGCTACAGTCGTACATAGCCGTTTTTTTTATTTAAATTCCAAAAATTAATATTTTTTCAAGCCTTTCAAAACAAAAAAAGGGTAAAAACACAAACTCATTTTTCAAACCTGTACCATTTTCTCAAAAACAAAAAAAAATTGCCGCGTACGACGATAGCCATTGATGCATAGATTAAGATATTTTTTGGTTTTTTGCTTGCAGATGATTTTTCACCGCTGTATCGTGGCCACCAGGGTGCATCAGTTTTTTATGTCATTGCATTAATATTAATAACAATTGTAATTTTAAATATTTTTAAATACAAATGTGTGTCAGTATAGTTGAATATATGCTAAATAAATTATAATTTGTCCGGTCCTCAAATAATCATCTCTACTTATAAAAAAATTTATAAAAATCACTTCATTTCAACGCGCTCACATTGGTGTTCCCCCTTATACTTGTGCAGTGAGATATGTTGTATTTAAGTGTTTGTGGAAGCTACGTGACCAGATTTTCATTGCCTTACTTTAATTTTTGACTTGTTCTTGAATTGTCTAGCGTTCTATGCTTAAATGGTAAGATTGAAAACATTTTCTATCCAAATCTCACAGCTGTCACTTTGCCAAGATGGCTGCTCCGCATTGCCAAGCTCAGAGTGTAACTGTGAGGAAACTCTTTAAAGCTAAAATAAGAAATTGTACGCGATCAGGTAAATATTTATTTGTGCTCATTTAAAGAGTGCTGAGCCTCCATGAATGGGTCATTATACGAAATATTTTCTCAGCAATTACATAGAAGTACATCTCTTTATGGATTTACGCAAAATTACAAAACAAAAAAACAAAACTAGAAAATAAAATAGAATCCGGTGAGCTCCCAACACTGCTGAACAATATTGAATTGAAAACTGCAACGCTTGGAAAAATGGAACAAGGAAAGAAATTTTAATTTTCCATTGTTTGAAGAGTCGTAGCAGCCTGCCACTATGGCCTTGTGCGCGGCAAAGCCAACAAAAATACCTATTCATGCTAAATAATGATAAAAACTCACCGACAGCAGACAGAAGAGATGAGGGCACGACATTACATCAACCAAATTCATCACTTAGTATACAAATGCGTTGCATACCACATCCCGCCTACCGTGCGGCGTACACTGTGCAACACTTAAAATGTCTGCCGCAACTTCTATGCACACTAGCAACTCTATGTACATTTGCACAACTTAATGTGGTGACTGCTGATATTGCATGTAGTTGTTGCTGCTGCTGCTGCTATTATTGTTGTTGTTGTTGCTGCAATTATTGTTATTGCCATTGCTGCGCCGTTGAATAGTTAGTTGAACGTCTGCAGGCCTCTCCGCATCATTCAGCATTCATTCAGCGGCGACTAATTAACTTGTTTAACTATATTAAATATTTCAAATAGCGGCAATGCGCGGCAGCCAAGTGCGCCAGTCTGCAATGTCTCGAGTCGAGTTGGCGACAACAACAAAACAAAAATGTACAAAAACGCAAAACAGGCAAAAAAAAGGAAAAAGAAAAGAATTAAGCAAAACAAATAAAAATGTAAAATGCAAACGGCAAAAAACTCGAAAACAAATAAAAGTCGACTGCATTGCCTTGCCGCCGCTCAGCGCAGACAGCCATTGCCATTTCATTCACAAAATTACTACACTCTACTACTATTACTACTACTACTACTACTGCTGGCACTGCCATTGCTGCTACTACTACTACTGCCACTACGAATGGATGTTGGCAAGGACGTTGGCGAAGGAGCTGGTGGCATATGCGCAATACTACGCTGAAATGAGGCGCCAGCACACCCCAGGCCACACCATCGACATGCTCACCATAGCCAGAATCAGCAAGTTGTGCATGCCAATGGGGCAATAACAGCCAAGTAGAGCTGTTTAAAACTTGTAGACGTTGCTTGACGCCGGGCTAGCGGCAAAGTGTTTGGCGTTGCATGCCTGCAACCGCCGTTACACTGCTCGTGATATTGCAGGATAATGCCAGCGCCGAGTGTTACTGCTGTTGTTGTTGCTACTATGAAAAGTGTGAGTAAAAGCTCATCGTAAAAGCTCATATTTGGACTCGACTACGAGTGTCAGCCAATGTGGTAGGTAGTTGTGGCATTGATTGCATGGATGCCGCAAATATCTGCGATGCGATATTTTCTACATTTTTTTAATTGCAACAATAAAATGCAATGATTCAGGCAGCAGCAGCCCCAACACCACCATCACCGCCACCACCACCACCACCGCTTCCAGCATTTGAATATGGGTAAGCATAGTAAATGTGGTGTACGATGGCATGTGGCATGCGGCAGTGAATGAAAATGTAAACAGCATTACTACGGGTGGCGTGCGGCATGCGGCAGAGTGTCGTTTGCATGACGCGCATGGTGAGGGCGGTGTAGTGCAGGTGCAATGCTCGTTGCTTCTTCTGTATTTGCGCTGTGAGCTGTGCGTTGTCGAAAGGCTTTTGGCAGTGCAGTGAACTTGCCACAAAACGAATAAAAAATGAAGTGCAACTCGTAGCAACAAATCTGTATGCAGTAAATGCTACGTGACAGCCTACAACGACGACCGGGTATGCTGACAACGATGATGACTAACGAGCAATGGCAATGATGACTGACTTACTGACTGACTGCATTCACACACACATACACATACACATGTACATATATTTTACACAAATACGGGAGTGTATATGTGCATACATGTGTATGTGCGTACCACTCTGCCTGCGCTTCTACATGCACTTCTTTGTATGTACTACAATTCAGGGATTGCTGGGCGTATGATGAACATATTTGTCAACATTTTTTTAAAATTCATAAAGTCATGTGCACATTTCGAAGTTAAGTCTTTTCTTTTTACCCATTATGCACTTTTTGCTTTCGGTTCTTTTCGGTTTCTTTTGCGTAATTTTTTCATAAATGTTACTTTTATTTTTTGAAACGATTTTTGTTTTTGGTTGCCATTCAGAAGAAAACAAAAAAAAAATATATATATTTTTTTATTATTATGGAGCTTTGCTCGTAAGCGCTATGATAGTGCCGCAGGTGGCATGTGCACCACTAGTAGCACTTTTAGTGTAGTTCAAAGGATTTTATGCGCTGATACAAAGCAAACAAAGAGGTAAAAGAGGTAAAAGCGGAAAAAGCGGAAAAAATCCGTCGGATAGAAGTCAATGGCATCGAACTACATATTTAACTTGTGTTTGCCAGTGTACCGGAGGTGAAGTGCAGACGCGACTATATTTACTCGTTCAATAGAGTTGATGGTGGCGTTTTTTTGGGCGCAGCAGCTGCTGCTTTTAATTGAGAAATTAAATGATTTTAATATTTTTCTGTGATGTGTACATTTTAGCACAGGTGTTTGACAGAATAAGCAATGAATTTGAACAAGGGCACAAGCGATGAATTGTTGAGGTAGCACAAACATGAAGTGCAGCGCCTCGCAAAGTGATTATAAATTTCCATGTAAGCGATTTCCATTTAGGCGCTGTAGATTAGCTTAGATTAGATTTGTTGGGGGTTGGACAAGTCCAAGCACTCAGTCAGTAGACCATTGTACTACACCCGGATAGATAGCAGTAGACAGAATAGAGATAGGAAAAATAAAAAGTGGGTGGAAAGTGGACGGAAAAATTAGTTTGAGGTCACTCTTCCACAAATGTCTTGGATTCATTGAAGAATTTTAAGAGATCCGGAAGAGGAAGATTATGAACTTTCTCCATACTCAGTATATCGCAACCCAATATACTAAGTCTGATTCTGGAAAATGCAGGACAGCTACAGAGAATATGCTGACCATCGACGTTGTGCCCTTTGATTACACTCACCAGTACTCTCAGGTCCTTTCTGCTGAGTTTTAGGAGAAAGGGGCAAAAAGTAAGGTGAATTTGGTTGTAAAATGAAACATCTTTATTTCTTCTTGTAAATCAATTTCATCCCCTTCAAATAATCCCCTCTCGATGAAATACACTTATGCCAACGATTTTTCCAATCCCCGAAACATGCCAAATAGTCCATTACCGGTAAAGCCATCAGCACCTTCTTCGATTCAGCTTTTACCTCCTCAGTCGACACGAAACGCGTTCCCCGGAGTGGTCTATTGAGTTTTGGGAATAGCCAGAAGTCACATGGAGCCAAATCAGGCGAAGACGGTGGTTGCGGAACGATATGCGTGGAATTTTTGGCGAAAGGGTCACGAAGAACGAGTGCAGTGTGAGACGGTGCATTATCGTGATGCAAAAACCAAGAGTTGTTGACCCATAATTCTGGTCTTTTTAGACGAATTGCTTCACGTAAACGACGCATAACGCTCAAATAATATTCCTTATTAACAGTTTGGCCAGGTGGAAGGAATTCATAGTGCACCACACCACGAAAATCGAAAAAAATGTCATCATGACCTTTATTTTTGAACAACTTTGACGTGCTCTTTTCGGTCTGGCCTCGCCTTTAGCACGATATTCGCTTGATTGGTCGGTTGCTTCAGGGTCGTAAGCATAAATCCAAGTCTCATCTCCCGTAATGATGCATTTGAGCTTGTCCTGATAGTCTGAAAGCATTGTTTCACACACATCAACGCGACGACTTTTTTCCAAGAAATTGAGAGTTTTCGCTACCAAACGAGATTTGACTTTTCGTAGGCCCAAACGGTCTTTCAAAATGGTGTTCACAGATCCTTCTGATATTCCGATCATATCAGTAAGGTATTTAACAGTCAACCGACGATTTTTGAGCACTAACTCCTTCACTTTATTGACGTGTTGGTCATCTGTTGACGTCCATGGTCGTCCGGAGCGCTCCAAGTCATCAACACGTTCTCGACCCTCTTTGAAGTCTTTGTACCACTTATACAAATTTTTCTACGACATGCTCAAATCACCAAATGCCTTCTGCAACATGCTAAATGTTTCCGCAGCCGAAATTTCATTCCGCAAACGAAATTTGATGGCACTTCTCTGCTCAATCAAATCAGACATTGTAAAAATCGAAAAATGCACTCTTGGTCGTTTGGTAAACACAAGCGTAAATATATTACCGATAATGACATTCAGATGAAAGTTGGCCCAGATATTATTAACAGTGCTGCCAACTCATGAAACAAATAACTAGAGCAAAATTTTAATCCCGCGAAGTTTGACAAATAAATTCACCTTACTTTTTGCTCACAGTAGTAGCTGTTTTTCTGTTTGGTTCTTTCACAAAGCACTTGGCTACTCTACACCAGTTCAACTCAGATCAACGACCTCTGTGGGTAGACCTCATGAAGTCGTCAATCCATAGTTGAATCGTTGCGGAATTGACACCTAGAAAGGGTTCAGGGCCTAGTGGTATACTTGCAGAGTCTTCATTTGCCAATTTATCAGCTAACTCGTTCCCTGTAATACTGCAATGTCCAGGCACCCAAATAAGACTAACTTTGTTGTGTTTTGCAACACTGTTCAGTTTTGTCTTACATTCACCGATTAACTTCGAAGAGCAGCGTGGGTTAGCAAGGGCTTTCAGTGCAGCTTGACTGTCACTACAAATTCCAATACTGTTGCCCCACCACTTTTTCTCAATTCGCCAGTACGCCTCATTCAAGATGGCATAGACTTCCGTAAGGAATACCGTGGCCTGGCCATCGGTCCTTAGTGTCTTCGTTAGGCGTTAGGTTAGATAGACGCTGCAGAGTAAATAGAATAAATTAGAATATGTCGAAAAATTGTTCAGCTAAAATAATATCTCACAATATTTTATAAAAAGATGTTCTCAAGAACACAACACTGAACTCGAGAACTACCCCAGCAACCTCAATGTAACCCCTGCCGCTGACTACTCACTTTGGAAAGCTGCCAAAAATCTAAAAAGGCCAACTTTAACACATTCAGCCATTAAAATGGAAAATAATAAATGGGCTAAATCAGATCTTGAAAAAGCTCATACATTTGCTCGACACTCATCTCGAATTTGTATACCAAATAAAATCGAACCATCACTAAGCATTGCCCAAAAAGTCAAAGACACCCTGGAACTCATCACACACCAAATGAACCCGCCCATGAAAAATTTGCGAGGAATGAAGTAAAAGCGGCAATAAAAAGGCTTAAAACACAGAAAACACCCGGATATGATCTCTTCACAAGAAAAGCAATTAAACAACTGCCAAATGAAGGAATCTCTTTTCTTACGTATATGAAAACTCAATGGGCTTTCAATGGATAAAATGTTGAGAAAGTGGGATCTCATCGCCCCATCAGCTTATTGCCCATTGAATCTAAAGTTCTGAACTTATGGAATCCATTTTTGTCAAAAGAATGATGCCCACAATTGAAGGCCGAAAATTAACCCCAAAGCAGCAATTCGGCATCAGAAAATACACTGTACCATCGAACAAGTACATAGACTTGTAAACAGTATTTACAAAGCTTTGAGCAAAAGAAATATTGAACAGCCGCATTTCTCGCATAACTCAAGCCGTTGACTCCGTTTGGCATGGCGGATTACTACCTCCTAAGGCCTACCTCAAAGACCGACATTTCTTTGTTAAGCAAAACCAAGAACACTCTGAACTCTGTGAAAGTGTAGCTGATAGTTGTTCCACACCCAGGATTTACCAGTCACTGAGGAGACTATCGTCGGAACTTTTACAGATGACACTGCTTTACTCGCAAATTACTCTAACCCCCAGAAAGCTTCATTTAAATTGCAAAAAGGGCTTGGTTTTGTAACTCTATGGTTAAAAGATTGGATAATAAAATCCAATGAGACAAAATCAGTTTTAGTAACTTTTACATTTAATTTCTTCCCTCCCGCGAAACTCAATAATGTAATGATTCCCCAAAATAATCTTACGAAATACCTTTGGTATGCACTTCAACTGCAAGTTTATATGGAAACCACATAATTCCACTAAACGTAAGGCGCTTGGAATCAAACTCGAAATCTATACTGGCTCAAGCTCTCGCTTCACACAGCCATATTAAAACCGACATGGGCCTACGGCGTACAGCTCTGGGGCAGTGCTGCCGATTGTAACATCGAATACTCCAAAAATTCCATTCGAAAACACTTAGAATGATTGCAGACGCTTATATATCACAAATGCCCAAATCCATCGGCATCTCAAATTTCCCACAATAGCTCAAGAAATAAAAAAGCTTGCCACCCTTTAATTGCAGAATTAACTCTCAATCCCATCTCCTTGACTGACAAACTGAAGAGGAAGTCAGCAACTGATTTACGCAAAAATTTAGAAATGGTAGCACCACTGGGTGCTTTCCATGCATGCCTAGTATAACCTTGGAGGTCCAACGCAGAACAAGCGAAAACTTTTAATGGACACGACGAACTCGATTCTTTTATACGGATGCGAAATATGGGCAGATTCGCTAAAGGTGCAAAGCCGGCGGAAAACTGTGCAATCTATGCAACGCATCTCACTCTCAGAGTGGCTTCTTTATACAGAACAGTATCTGAGGCAGCGGTCTTAGTTATCAGCGGAACCACCCCTATAGATATTCTAGCACAAGAGCGCAAATGGAGATGGGAGGCAAAAAACACAGGAATCCCAGTACCATGCGTCTCCGACATTAGAATTCATACCCTCTCACTTTGGCAGCCAAGATAGAACTCTGAACGGTACGGTAGATGGACAGCGAGACTAGTACCCGATCTAAAAAAGTGGGTAGAAAGAAATCACGGAGAGGTTAACTATTACCTCACACAGTTTTTGTCCGGACATGGGTCCTTTCGCAAGTACTTGTGGCGAATGGGAAAAGTGAGCCTACCAAACTGCATATATGGAGGTACTGGTATGATCATGCGGAGCACACCTTCTTTAATTGCGAGAGGTGGAACATAGAGAGAAAAGCTCTCCAACGAACTATTGGTGTATTTACACCTGAAGATATAATCGAAAAAATGATGAAAGACAAAGAAAAATGGAATACCGTCGCAAAATTTTTGGAGGATATTATGCAAAAAAAAAAGGGGCGAAATGGAAACTTATGCTGAAGAGAATTGAGCATAGGTTTCTCAAAACAGGCGAAGTAATCCCGGGGTTAAGGGAAAAATCCAAGAGAAGAGGTGGAATATTTTTAGTGAAATCACCACACAGCGACGGTTACTATATGGTGCGAAGGCATTTTTAACCCAACCTCACCGCAAAAAACAAAAAAAAGGAAAGAATGTCTCAGTTTTAAGATAAGTATTGCGAAATGTAAAAATAAAAAAAGATGGCAAAAATTTAAAAATTTTTAAAGGTACCAATGAACAATGATTTCTATTAGTGATAAGACGGACTATAAAGGTATAATACAGTATACAGTGCTTTAATAAGTAACTATAACACTGGGACTTAGTGACAAGTTTTGACAATTTATTTGTTTTTTATTTGATTTCTTTACATAAACGACATACATGAGAGCTTAGAAGGAGGATTAAACATAGAAGGGAAAAATATTAGACTTCTAATGTATGCGGATGATATCATTTTGTTAGCGGATCACCCAAGCAAACTACAGGTGATGATTAATAACCTTGAAAGCTACTGGACCAAAAAAAAAACCGCAACAACGCCAGAAATGGTTCGGAAAGTGAAGTCTCGACTTGAACGAAATCCCCGTCGAAGTGGAAGAAAAATGGCCAAAGAACTGAAAATATCGCAAGACAGCATTCGACGCATATTGAAAAATGAGCTCAAGGTCCAGGCTTACAAGTTCCAAAATGCACACAATCTTTCACCCCAGCAAAAAAAAAGTTCGGTGCGAAAGAGCAAAGGAGTTAATTAATTATTAAGAGTAATAAATAGAGCAGTTTGGGACCTCGCGCCGTAGGCAGTCGACAAGAAATGATCCTGAGTTAAAATGAGTTAATTAATTTTGTTTGAAGTTTCAGTTTACCTCTTATTACGCGAAAAATTTCGAAACTTTTCAATAAGAAAATACAATTATTTTCAAAAAATCACACTAACAAAATGTATTCAGAAAATTTAAAGGCATATTTTATCCTGAAAAAACCAAAAAATTCGATATAACAACAATTGTTTTTTCTTGTTCACTCCTCTCGAGAGCATAGGGCGTCGTCAAGACTCTTCCATTGTACACGGTTCTGTGCTGTTGTTTTGCAGCGTCCCATCGACCTGCTCCAAGTGGTTTTTGATTGACCGCGACCAATGCTCCCTTGCAGTTTCCAGTCCAATGCCATTCTCATGATGCTATCTGGTGGCTTTCTCAATGTGTGACCTATCCATCGCCCCTTTTTGCGTTTGATTTGCCTAAGGATGGGTTCCTTGTTCGTTAATCTCCACAGTGCGTCGTTACTGATGGTGTTTGGCCAGGATATTCTCCAGATGATATGGAGGCATTTGTTGACGAAAGATGGTGTGTGTGATGGTGTTAGAGACCAGCCATGTTTCGCTTCCGTACAACAATACGGACTTCCGGTATGAGCCGAATATTCGTAGTTTAATAAATTAAAACCAATAAATTTTTCAGTTCTCTTATTACAATCAAATCTACAAATAAACAAATTTAAGATAATGACCAAAACAAATGCATGCTTTTCATCGAATGCTAGGTCACGCACTCTCCCATTTAGCGTCCTTGCTACTGCCCAGCATTATGCAGGCCGTAACTTGGCTGTCTTGACTCTGAGTAATATTGTGAATCAGAGGAGCGGTAATTTACTGAATCTCGCGAAATCGTGTATCACCAGTAGGATCTAAAACCATCGCTTCCATGCAATTTCCTAACAGCACTAAGCACCAATTCTGAGGCCCTGTGTTCTACACAGGAATAAAAGGATCAAATGTAAGCACCAATTCAGGTTTATGAGAGCAGTTTTGAATAGGCAATTTAAATTTAATAAATAAACAATTTGTATGAAAAAGTATATACATGTACGAGTATGTTCACATTTTAATCTTTTGGTAGTAGCCACCATTTTGGATCACTACTGCCTTCAAAAAAAACAAAAAAAAAAAGTAAAACGCCAACTAAGTATCAGTGTGTTTTAGCTAACTGCTTTTGGTTTCGTTTGGCTTGAAATATCTTATGTGGAGTAACAGATGCCTGCGTTCTATAATTTATTCTAAAAGTGTTGAGAGTTAATAAACATAAATACATCCTTATTATGTAAATAGATGCACTGCGTCTCTGCAATATCAAAAAGTAATTATTTATTCAAGAAATGGCAAATAAAAAATGCTCTGCATGAATACTTTATGTACCTACCCTGCAGAGAAATCCACTAGCACCTACTGAATTGGGGCACTTTTTTGAAAATTTGGAATCACAAGTATGGGCAGTGGCTGAAAATTCGACTATTAATAATTCTTACTGTAAATCCAGAGAAAAGTTATATGAAGATTTCAGTTTGTTTGGGAGGTGCGTATGGAATGTGGCGTATTTGCAGTGCGTGCCACTTTTCACCGTATGACAGGTATTGGCTTCAAGCGTTATACAACGATGCAATTGTAAGAATTAGAAGATAGCTTGGAAATGTGAAGGTAGAACTTGCAGCTCAAAAAACTGAAGTCGTGCTACTGACAACAGGACGCGTACGTGAAAAGTTATTGATTACGGTAGCTGACCATGACATAAGGTCGCAGCCATATATCAAATATTTGAGAGTACTCTTTGATTCGAAAATGACTTTTAAGCATCATTTACAGCCAGTCAGTGAAAAAGTCGTAAGAATAAATAACACGTTAAATAGAGTAATGCGTAATATTGGCAGCCCTCGCACAAGTATACGGAAGCTCCTGTTAACAGTCACGAGCTCAGTGATTCTGTACGCAGCGCCAATTTGGGCAAATGCGAAGCCATTGCACCTCCAACACATACGAGCCACATACAGACTTGGCGACCTGTGAGTAACCAGTGGCTATCGCACTGTCTCAGATGACGCAATCCATGTGATAACGGGAATGGTGCCAATCGACCTTCTCGCGGTTGAGATACATAGATTACATAACACCATTGGGCAGAAACCGTCGAGCGTGCCTAAAAAAGAAGAAAGGCTGCGTACAATTGAAGAATGCAGATACGGTGGGAGTAATCCGAGAAAGCTAGGTGAACCTTTGAACTGATTCCAAACATTGCGAGGTGGTATCACACAGTTGCTTACTGGACATGGTTGCTTGAAAGCATACCTACACAAGTTCCATCTTGAGAACGACCCGTACTGCCCGCAGTGCCCCGAAGAACAAGAAACGGCGAGGTATATCTTGCTCCAATGCCCGCGGTTCATTAATGAGCGAAATATGCTAGAGCGAGCGTTTGGTGAAAACATAAGTGAGACAAATCTTATCCCACATATATGTGAAAACGAAGAAAACTGAAAAATTACATGTGTAGTGGCCGCAAATATCATGAAGAACCTTCAATAGGCGAAAAAATACGTATGAGCTCCTTAATACAATGTGCAGAACAGAATGACAATAACGGACGATTGAGTAATAATATAGTATACTCACAACGGCCTCTTGACGTACTACTTAAAGGTGAAGCTCCAGGAGGACATACCGTAGGACATGGGGGGGTTTAGTTGGGTTAAAATGCCACACCACGGCTTCGGCCAGAGGCTTTTAATGCTTTTTCTCCCCCACACAAAAAAAAAAAAATTTATTGGCAATCTGTGTAATTGTTTTAATTCCTTTATTTTAGCTTTTGTGGTTCCAGAGAAAATCGATTCGGCAATCTCAGTTTGCATGGGAGGTGTCACGACCGCTTTACTAACACCTGCCTTTCACCATAAGGGGTTAGGGGTAGTCAGAACATCTTAAAAATATTGTGTGAAAATTTGAAGTGAATCCGACAAATACTTTTCGAGTTATTCAACAATTAACAAAGGGCGCTCGGGCAAATCGGCGATCGATAGTAAAACTTTAAATGCAAAACTATGACTTTGAATTTTTTGAATTGGTGATCACTGTAACTTAAAAACCGCATGGTAAATTTCAATAAAATTTATACTGCTTTTGAAAAACTTAAAAAACTTGTGCCTGATCGAAAGGTTGTTTTTTCAAATTTTTCGATTTTTTTTAACGAATAATTGTCGGTTTTTTCTCGAAAATCTGAAAAATATTTCCTGAGGCCGCCATATTGTTAACTTTGAAAAAAGCTTCGATCAGGCACAAGATTATCTATTAATAAAACTAATTTCTCTTGTCCGATTGATTTTAGATGAATCTCCAAGGATTTGTGATGATCACCGCAAGGGACTTCTGAAGAAACGGGCTCCACACAAACAGCGATAACTTTTACAATTGTGAATTTTTTTGTTGAAATTTTGCTAAAGTCTAGTCGAAATATGATGTATTAATGCTATGTTTTTTTTTTGTAAAATAAAGCAATTGACTAGCAAAAAAAAAAAATTGGAAATGATAATTTTTGGGGCCTTTGACTACCCCTAACTCCATAAATACGATGTATAGAATTTATGCATTCGTACCAAGTTTCAGTTCCCTAACTTAGTTGGTTTTAGAAATATATTGGTTTTCTCATTTTGGTCTATCTGTCAGATGCTAGCTCAACAACTTGGTCCGGGTCTTGGCTTGCTGTATCATTTATCTTCAGTTCGATTTATCCCTTGATTGAGTTCTCCAAAAGGTAGCTCAGCATGTCGATCTACACCATCCCACCATCGGAGTTTTGGTCTTCCTTTGCCTCTATTTCTTCTGCACGTACTCAGTGGGACTTTCTTTCATCGGTGGATATGCTTCGTCAGCCCTTATAATGTGTCCAGGCCATCGTAGATGGTTCAGCTTTATTGTCGTGTGTCTGTACAGCGTCTGCAGCTCGAATCTTATACAAGTGCTGTTTTCGCGAACAACGTCAAATATTTTTCGTTAGATTTTAGGATGTAAGATGCCACGTTATATGAAAGTATAATATAACCACTCAGCCCACACTGCTATTAGTATCGCAGTAGAATATTAACACAAGTGCAGAATATTGAAATTACATTCAGCAAATCCTGGGCACAGTTCTGGGTACAGGCAGAAAAAAAAATAGTTTTTGTTTTCCTTTACGGGGTCAAACACGTAACCTGTACTCGTATGAAAACTTTATCACACGATTTTGATGAAATTAGGTGAGATTCCTTTACTATACAGCCGCATAAATTGTATACATTCGGGTGAAAATATTGAGTGCTTGATAAGGTATTGGGGTTTTTGTGAAAGTCTTGTTTTATTCGAAATGCAAGTGAAATAAAACAATTTTTTTCTAATAGCGGTCACCCCTCCATTTGTGCAATAACATCAAGACGCACATCACAAACAGTAGGAAGAGCTCGGCCAAACAGAAGTGTTTTCTTAATATCCTTGTTCACTCCGTTCGGAAGCATAGGGCTTCAACAAGACTCTTCCATCGTACACGATTCTGGACTGTTGTTTTTGCGCCGTACAATATGATGTTGGTATCTGCTAGCTCGCACAACATCGACGTTCACCAAGTGATCTTTGGCCGACCGCGACCTCTGCTTCCTTGCAGGTTCTAGTCCGGTGTCATTCTCGTGATGCTATCTAGTGGTTTTCTAAGCGTGAAAACTTTCCATCGCCACTGGCTCCTTATTCGTTGATCTCTACAGCGCGTCATTGCTGATGGTGTTCGGCCAGAATATTCGACAGATGATGCGGAGGCATTTGTTGACGAAAGATTGTAGCCCCTATGTGATGTCTCACTTCCGTACAACACGTACAGATTTAACACATGAGCTGAATACTCGCAGTTTAGTGCGCCTGGAGATTTGCGATCTCGTCCATGTATACATTCGGTCGAACGTCGCCCTGGCTTTGTTAAGCCTGCAGTTGACATCTTCATCTACTCGGCCGTCTGTCGTGATAGTGCAGCCGAGGTAGCAGAAGTTTTTGACAAGTTCCACCTGACACCCGTCAACCATTATAGGTCTTGCTTTATTGTGGTTGACTCTCATAGTCTTGGTCTTGACGATGTTAACCTCCAGTCCGACAGTGCGTGCCAGCGTGACTAGTCTGTCTGTCTTCGTTTGCATGCCAGTGAGTTTGTGAGAGAGGAGGCAGATATCATCTGCGAAATGCAGGTTCTCAAAATTTCTCTTTTGAGCAGGGTCAATTGGCTCACAACGTCGTTTAGGACGATGGCGAAGAGAAGGGACGAGAGGGGACAATCTTGCCTTATCCCTGCGTTGGTGGTTGTTGTAGCACTAACTTTGCCCTGCCTGTGTAGTGTAATCATTGGACGTCTTCGTCTTCTTCGTCGACAGGTTTGGTCCAGAGGGAGAGGGGTGTTAAATGAGTGGGTTTGATGGGGCATGTGGAAAGGTGGTTAGTGTCGTGTGGGGTGCCTTCACATGTCGTACATATGTTTAGTATGTCGGGGTCGATTCTGGATAAGTAGGAGTTTAACCTGCTACAATATTAAGAACGTAATAGTGCCAAGTGCCTCTTCGTCTGTAATAGGTGGTGGTTGGACTCCGATGACGGCGCTCGGGGGTCGGGAGCTTAAGAAGGTGGTAAGAGTCTCCCGATGAATGTCGAGAATTGTCTGTCTGTACTTTGTCTGATCCAGTAATTGTCGGTCTGTTTTGTCCTGGATCTCATCCGTATTTGAGGAGGAGCCTCAGGGGGCATATGGATTGGTGAATGGGTCGCTGATGTTGCCATTGTGGAGCAATGCCAGTTTGGAGTTCGGAGTGGACCAATGCCAGTTCGGAGAGCTCTAATGAGGTGGATTATCTTAGCGGGAACTCCCTTTCTACTCAACGCCGCCCATCTTGTGTCTCGCTTGAATGTGTCGAATGCCTTCTTGAAGTCGACGAAGAGCATGCCAAGCGGGGAACGCCACTTAACTGATTTTGCTACTATGATGCGAAGAGGGCCCTTGGGTGAGGGTGGAATCCAGCTTGTTCGTCCCTTAAGGAGCGTTTGATACACCGGAGTTTGCCTTGCATGATCGCCGCTAGAACTTAGAAGTGTACGCGCCAATAATTTATTTTTTACTTTAGTCGCCAAAAATGCGCGGCGAAGTGGTTCACAATTGGCGCAACTGCACGAGTTTAGAAATCTCAAATTCATTCGCTAGTTCCCGTTTTCCCTGCAGGGGTCATTATATTTTCATATGCACATTGCCATGTTTATATAAAAACCGTATATTTATTAATCTGTGTGAAAAAACAGAAGATGCGCTCATTTCTCGCGCATATTTTATGTGGCATATTATAGTGGGGACAGCGGCTGAACCCGAAAAATATTTCAGGGGAATTTTTCAGCAATTTTTAAGGGACACAAACATTTACTCGGCCAATACACAACCAGATATGCACTTTTACAGTAATATGAGTGGAGTTAATCGCTGCTGAAAAAGTAGGAAATTTATACACCCGGTTTTCTTCAGTCCCCAGTGGCTCCCCGTGCACCGCCGCTACTTTGCAAATTATAAAAACTCAACTATTGTTGTTTAACTGGCATAAACAGTGAAGAAAAAACTACTAACTCAGTGTAAGATTCCAGTAAACATCACATGTTGTTTTTACGGGCACTGCAATGCTCTAAAAACTTTGCGTAAACTTTTTTGTGGATAATGTCACGTCGGCTGCAGTTAGCTAACGCAACAACAACAACGGGATGGCGAAAGCGTATCGGATTTTCGAGAGCCTGAGGTAACCTGCAGCAACATGTGAGTCGAAAGGGGGCAGAGAACAACATTGCAATACTGCCGAACTAACAACAACAGCGAACCAACGGAAAAGGATAAATGTTGCAACAAGGAAATTTAGTTTTTATTCTGGTAGAATGGAAATGTATCACTGCTGCTAACGACATATGAAATGGCAAAAACAAGCGTATGCAATACAAAAATATATATATGTGTGTGTGTGTGGTTGCGCGCAGAATGGAGCAGTCAAGAGGACAATGCTTTGCGGAACGCCCTTTCCCTTTCAATTCGTCAATAGATATTTGTGTTTGCTCATAAGGGCGTGCGCCTGCAAACAAGTATGTGTGCTGGTGTGTGTGTGTGCGTTGAAAAGTCAAAAGCGAGTTGAATGCCGGAGCCAAACGACCACTTCCTTGTCATCTTCATGGCACGCAGCCCAACAACTATTGACTGCTGCAAATGGCAGAATGTTGCATATGTATGTAGTCGCATAGCCGCATAGCCGTTAAGTCGACCAGTCGCTCGTAATGTTGCAATGCCATTGTGTTCGATGCTGTGTTATTGTTGAAATGGCAGTCATTCACTTCGATACTCACGCACGCATTCGAATGGCTCCTGGCTGCGCGTAAACAAATATTAAATATGTACAGATGTGCAGCAGCGCTACTCAGTAAATGTCCTCCTAACCGCGCGGCAAGCACATTCATACATACATGCGTACTCACATTTCTGATGGTCGCACAATGCGCCACAGTTGCCATAACGATGGTCGCTGCAAGGCGATTTGACTATTTGATCGACCGTCCGCTCGTCCGTCCGTCCATCCGTTCATCCGTCTATTCTTGTTTATTTGATTCTATTCTATTCCTGTTCATGTCTATTGCAAGTTTTTATGCATCTACAAATCTACATATGTATGTATGTATGTATGTATGTACTACTCGTATATAGGTATGCACGCGTTTGCATGTTTGTTTGTGTGTCACATGCGGCTGTTTTAAGCCAGTTGCTGCATGACGTTTCGAACTTTACGTAGTCTCACTAACTACTAATACAATGAGAATCAACCTACTGAAATCAATTCGGCACAAGTTGCTTGCAACAAACAACTAAGCAATGCTGCACATACATACGAACTCACTTAAATAGCTACATACAGACGTGCTTGCAGTCACACATTGAGCTAAATGGTTGTTTGGATAGACAGCGAGACAAACAGACTGCAGTTGGAGTCGGTTGTCGATAGTGCAACAAACGAGCAGCCACGTAATCGCACTATGTGACCATTCGAGATGTGATGCGCTCGCATTGACTTACTGTTGTTTTTGTTATCCTTATGTAAACACTCGTACAAATGTTCTACAAGCAAAGCGTACAAAACCCGATGTGCATAGAGTAACCCTACGCGAACGCCGACGTTGGCTGCATAGTGGGACGAGGATAGTTTTTGTATACATAAATTAGAACACCATACTGCCCGGAGACATTATTTGATTTGATGCGTGCAGCATCGAAATTTCATTATACTGAGCTCTGCTCAAGGCAAGAAGTAAGGGATATCTTAGTGTCAATGCGGCCGCCCTAGCCGAGTGCGCTCTAGAGGCGCCTAGTTATATTACCAGACCATTTCGGATCGTAAACTGAGGTTTAGAACCGACAAAGGCATTGAGGAGTACAACGTACCAGCAGGATCAGTTTTAGGCGCATTACTATGGAGTCTAATGTGCGACGGTCTTCTAAAACTGCATAAGCCTCCTACAACCTCAGTCACTGGATTCGGGTAATAGTGGCAAAACACATACAAGATATTGTGAGAATCAAGGCTTAGTTGTCGCGCATGAATCTGGAGTTCTTCTTCAGCGTGATTGGCTCGTTAATCGCTCACGCGAATTTTTCCGAGTTTAACAAAGCACGTCAGTCGTTCCTTTCTCGTGTTAAACGGCGTCAGTTGGAAACACAAAGTGAAGCCAAGTTCTTCTCCACCGGATTTTTCCAACGCAGAGGAGGTCTCCCTCTTCCTCTACTACCACCACCAGCTGGTACCGCATCGAATACTTTCAGAGCTGGAGCGTTTTTCTCCATTCGGACGACATGACTCAGCCAACGAAGTCGCTGGATCTTTATTCGCTGCGCCATTTCTATGTCTTCGTAAATCTCATTGTTCCATCGCCTGAGATACTCACCGTCGCCAACGTGCAAAGGTCCAAAAGTCTTTCGCAGTGGGACGCCTCATCGGATATTGCCATTGTCGATATTTCTGCGCCATATGGAAGACAGTAGAATTTGTGGAGCTAAATGTCGGGACTGTAACTATCAATTTAAAACACGCTATTAAATACCTAGAGGTGATAACTGACAGTCGTTAAAATTGAGATTTTAAAAAGTATCTAGAATATGCTGTGAAGAAGGCATCGAAGGTGCAGTTCTACCTGGCACGAATAATGCCAGATAACCGTGGTTCAAGCCCTGGCAAAATAATATTATATAGTAGGGCTGTCAGCTCGGTCCTTTTGTAAGCGGTACCGATATGGGTGGATGCATTGAACGTAAAAAGCTATTCAAGAAAACTAATATACGTTTATCGATCAAGCGCTTTGGGTACTATCTGCGGCTTCCATAGAATTTCTGATGACACTTCCTTCGTCATTGCAGGACTAATGCCGCTGGACATTTTGGCAAAAGAAAGACATTTTGGAACAATGGTAGGGCAAGGCGTACAGAAATTGCAGCGGAAGAAAGGCCGAACAGATCACCTAAGGATAAATAAATGCATGAGTTAACACCCATCATTACGACATAGTCAGAAAAGATCCATAGAGGAACAAACTACCAACTACTACTACTAACTAAATTCCTTTTGAGGACCGAGACATTTAGAAAATATCTCCATAGACTCGGCCATGATAGTTCACCAAACTGCTCAATCTGCACGGAGAAGAAAGCAGATGTTGGTTTGGTTGGAATGCCCATGCTATGCTCCTGAGACCTTTAAAATTTTAAGCGGAGAATTGATTGAAAAGTAATGAGCCTTATTTTTTAAACCAGTTTTATTAAACCTTTTGGCTTTACAACTAATATTCTTCAAAATAGGACCCTTGAGCGTCAATACACCGCTGGTAGCGGTTCTTCCACTACAGGAAACATTTTTTAAACTCATCTGCCAGAATCGCGTTCAATTCGGCTGTCACAGTTCTTTGGATCGCCTCGATGGAGTCGAAACGCCTCCCATTCAGCTTTCTTTTCAGGCGCGGGAACAAAAAGAAGTCCGGAGGGGACAGGTCAGGGCTGTAGGGAGGGTTAGGAAGCACCGGAACCCTCATCTTGGCCAATGCAGAGGTGCAGAGGAAGGCGGTATGCGCCGGGGCATTGTCGTGATGAAGGGTCCAATTGTTGTTCGTCTTCGACGTCCTCCCAGCCTTCCTTGAACGACTTGCGCCACCATTTTACCTGGACACTAGACAGAGATTGGTCCCCGTAAGCCCCCTTGAGTAGCCCAGTGGTTTCGGTACTGGAACCGGTTTCTACTGGAAGGGGAAGATCCAACAATCATTTTCCCTCACCAGCCGATTCGGTTGATCGCTTGGCAGACGCTCCGCACGGGAAGGCTCTTTACTTTTCAATCAAACCCGGTATAGTAGATTTTATGATCTAAGGCGAGCGGAGCTTCGTTGACATCAATAATAACTAGTAGCATTTGAGCTAACCAGCCTGGTGAAATAATATCTTCTTGGATAGAGTGGTAGATTGTGGAGAGGTATGTAGTACAAGTCGTACACACATACAATTTCAAAGATTTCTTTTTAGCGCAATTCGCAAAGAGTGAGAATTGGGAGGCTCAGTTCGCAAAATAGAATTAAAGGTAAAGTAAGTGAGGATATTGAAAAACTAAAAGAACTGGTCCAAAGCTTATGACTGACGACAGGTGTACGTGCGAGATGAGACGGTTGGATGTCAGTAAAAAACGTCAGCCCTAACCAAATTAGACATGAACTTTCTCTTATTGTGACAAAGAGAAGAACACAACACACTTCGAGTGACGATTCGAATTTATAGTATCAAAATAGACTGGCTATACCTAAGCTTACACCTCGCCACAAAGTAACGCGAATTCACCGATAATCATGAGCTCTGGGATGATGAATGGCAATCCATAAATTTTAGTAAGAAAAACATTGAATCTCGATGTGCCATGTGGTTGGCAGAAGTATGGTAGAGATATTACTGAGTCACGACAAACGCATCACTCCCGAAACTTCCCGGTGACTCTCTTATGAGCTGAGGTGCTTTCAGCTACCGTGATAAGACTCCAATTATTCAAGAGAGAGGCAATTATTATTATTCCAATTCAGGCAATTCATAACCTTGTCTGATGACAAACTGAGAGTGCTGTCGTTTCTGTGACCCATCCTCGTCTTAGCGAATGTGATGCTATAGTGAGAAGACGGACTGTATATCTGGACCGGATGCGGCTGAAAGAAAGTCGCATACGCTCAGCCCAATTTAGCTTCATATAAGGTTTATTGAGAGAGCTGGGTTTGAATGAGGTACTGTGATGAGTATAGCTCATTTTCATTCAATCATTCATACAAGACATACCGGGTTCTTGTTGCTGGTTGAAGGACAAGAAACTGAATTTTATGAAAGATTATTTTCTGCCTGCATAATGTGTGCCTGAGACACTGTGCGAAGGCGGCACTGATGGTGGTCATTTGATTCTAACAGCACAACGTAGAAATATGAATGTATGAATGTATGAAGTAGTTCAATGGGATGCTATGGGATGCACGATGGGGCTTATCTTCGTTGGCTGTTGGTACTGGTGTTGCCGTTGTTGATATTGTATGGGTAAAGTGCACTTAGAAGCACTTTAAACATGAACACAACCGAACAAAACACAATACAACAGCAACAGCAACAACAACAACATCTCCAACTACAATAACAATAACAATTGTAATGGTGTATCATCACATTGACTGGAAGACACGTACTCAATGCTTTCACATACTCAAACATACACACATGAATACATACATACATACATAAATGTGTTTGCGTGTTTATTTGTATTTTATTTCGTTGAGAATTTAGTGGTGCGTGCGATCTACTTTTACTGATTAGAAAATGATTTACACCGTCATGTGTGCAAGAAAATGTAAATGTGTGTAATATTCGACACAGACATGCACGCCGTCCCATGCCAACGGCCAAGGCTTTGCTTATGCACCTTCTCTACCTTCGCATGCACGCTGTCGATCGCTGCATACGAGTCCATAGGACCATTTTTGTCGTCCGGCCATACATGAAGTGCAATGTCGCTGTTGTGGCCAAGATTGTCCATTGTTGTTGCTGTTGTTGTTATTGTCGCTGTTGTGCTACAATGACGTTATTGATGTGACCAAATACTTTGAGCACTTATTAAATACAATGACTAACAAACATAAATACGTATGCACATTATTTACCACAGACAAACAAATGAACATTCGTACACATCCATTGGCATACAAATATTTACCTGCTTACATACATACATACATATAGTTATAAAATATGGAATGCACATCCATACAAACACACAAGCAGCCAGCTAAGCATTTGAAGGAGCCCTGCTCCGCCTGCTGGGTATCGGGGTATCTTCAATGTTGCGTGTGGCATGGTGTCCGTAGATATGTGTGTGTACGTAATTGTAAATTCCCAATAATTGATTTATGTAATTATTATTTATTTAATTAATTAACCAATAATTATCGGCTGTTGTAATTGTATAAAGAGCATTGCGTGCATTGTTCGTGCAGCGCGCGTTGCTGTTGTTGCATGCGAATGCACATGTGTGTATGTATGTATGTGCATATGTAACTGAATATAATGTAGCAAATCTGCTTAAATAACTTTAAATATGTGTTCACGTATATAAACACCTGCGATCACAAAAATAGCAGAGCGCCATATGCAAAGTTTTCACTTTTTTTTATTTTTTTTTTTTAATTTTGTTTATTTTTTACCTTTTTATATACACGATTCCTAAGTGGTCACCTTCGAGGCTGGGAGGAGTTGAGTTGACACCAAAAACATCGACTAAATACCTCGGCATTGTTGTGGATAGGAAACTGTCATGGAGATGAAATGTAGAAGAAAGAGCAAAGAAAGCCTCTAATGTCTTATACGTATGCAGAAGAATGCTCGGTAAATGCGGTGTGCGATAAAGTAATTTACGTTAAACTGTTGGAAAGTGTGCAAAAGATTGCAGGAATATGTGTGATATGAGCACAGCTAAGCAATAGAAAGAATTCTCAACTGGCATCCAATCAAACTAATAGTAAGAAACTCAGTCAAGAGATCTGCCCTAAGACCGAAGATGTCAGGAAAATTCTCACACACACTTTTTGGTCACAGCCACATTCTGGATGGAAACGGAAGGTCAGACTCGTGATTCCACGAGTTAAATTTGGCAAAAAGCCTAGTGTCATTATAGAGCAAAATGGATGGCAGAAAGGTCTAGAATCTACATACCGTTCACACAATTTCTTTACAGTTGGGTCCAAAATAACGGAAGGAGTAGGAGTGGCTGTGGCAATTTGATCTCCAAAAGTCTTTCAGGCTACCTCATTACTGTAGTATATTTGAAGCTGAAAGCTATGTCGCAACAAAAGCAGCTGAATTAACTCTGGAATTAATTCGAACAAACATTTTCATTGATATTCCAGCGGTTATAAAAGCAAATATGGCTCTTGCACCAACTCGGAATGTTTTCAACAGTGTACATCCAAAATAGATGAATTCTGAAGAAATGGGCAGGTCACTGGATACCGGTATGCAAATGAAAAAGAAATAAGAGAGCTGATGAGCTCGCTAAGGCAGGTACTCGCATGCCGAGATTGAGCACGCCAGACATATACCCATCAGTCATTTTTCTGAAAATGGAACTATATGAGAAACAAGCTCTGGAAACATCCTCGATATGGGAACACTCAATCTTGTACAAAATTGCCAAAGTTATGCTAAGGACTTGTAATAAGAAACCTGCAAACTTTATTTTTTTTTTTTTCAGAAAAGACTGCAAATATTGGTTGGAGTACTGACGGGACACTGTCTCACTCCACATCACGCAGTCAAAATAGAATAATATGTGTATAATACATGCCACAAAGTGAATGCTAAGAGTACTTTGGAACACCTACATAGGTTGCCACTACCCTGCTCTCTGTAGGACTCGACAATTTTGCCTAGGATCAACACATTTTCCATCCTTGAGCGGCTTGTTAAGTCTCGCGAAGACGTGCATTAAGAATTATTTAAAATAATATCTTCGACTCCAGAAACATAGCACTGGCAATATAATGGACCCTAGGAGTATAAGGGACATCTTTTTACAGATCAGCCAGAACTACCTAACTTCAACTTTTTATAACTCAAAGTTGCAAACTTTGAACAAACTTAAAAAAAATCGAAAGATGTTCATCAAAATTTCAAACTTTGTAGTCAGAACTTTTAAAAAAATTCTTAGTACACAGTTTTATAACCCGCTAAATTTCGGCATAATACGGATCGTTGGAAAACTCCGTGTAAAGTCGCAGAAAGGACACTACTGACACGTATCAAAGTTACGTTTAGTTAGCAACATCTCTTGGATGTTGTTTTATTCAGAATAGCTTTTATTCAGATCGGTCTATTTCTTTGTGTTTGTCATTCGTTTGAATCGAGGAAGTCGAGTGATTTTCCTTTTCCATCGCGACAACGCACAAGCTGCGTCTTAATAGTGGTGGTCTCAAAAGTAGTGGGCATAGGGTTCCAACTCGTTTCACGTACCCCCTATTCTCCAGACTTGGATTCCTCTAATCTTTGGACTACTATTTGTTTCCTAATTTGAAGAAATGACTGGCGGGAGAAAGATTTCATTCAAACGAGGAAGTGATTGCAGAAACGAATGACTATTTTTTAGACTTGGGCAAGTTTTATTATTCTAAAAATTTCGACGATTTCGGTAGAAGCAAGAAACTAGAACAACATTGAATGAAGCGCATAAACCTAAAAGGAGACTGTGTTGAAAAATAAAAGAAGATTAACACCAAATAATTAAGAAGTTATTATTTTTGAACGGACTTCTCAAACGACCCCCGTAATGGGCCAGTTTAAAGTGACTGATATTCTCTTTTGGTGACGGTGTTATGCTTTTTTTCTATACAAAGAATGTCGGAAATGTTTCTAAATGTAGGGAAAACAAAAAAAAAAGGAAATTGTCTCTTCAAACCGAAAATTTTAACTATCCACATTTGGTGGGCTATTTAGTAGGTCCGGTAGCGTGGTATTGTTGAGTTCCGCGGAAGCCGAGCTGCACGTTACCGGAAGGGTCACTGGCTGTGAATAGTGATACGGCCTTTAAAAATGAAGAATATCTGTGAATAAGTATTTATTTACCAATAAGAAGACCCAGACAAGCAGCGTGGAGCAATAATGGGTATGAGTTGCCTTGGGGTATGGCTAGCACTTTAAAAAATCGACAAGGCCCCATATTTCCTACTAATAAGACGAACTACACACATCGAACTATTACACATCGCGAGTCTGCCTCCATGTGAGGGGCGGACCTCTCTGGGTTGTCTCTTGGGAATGCTATTCCTCGCATGCTATGCCTAAGATGGCAGCCTCCAACAAGGATAGGGATTCTAGGCTAACAACCAATTACTAGGAAACCTCATTGAAACACTCACTGAAAGCAATTAATCGTTATCGTCGCCATTAAACTACTTATTCGATTTTTTTTTAGTTCTGATTATTTGGATTTTTTTTAATTTCGTACCAAATTTGAAACTTTAAGCCATATGGAATTTGAAGCTTTAGGTTATATGGGTTTAAGTTAAAAGAATTAATTAAAAAAAAAAAATAGTCAAAAAATAGCACCATGTGGCGCTGCTATTATTGTGAACACAGCTGTATTATCTTTTATTTTTGTTTTTGTTTTTTATTCGAAAATATTATACCATGGTATTAATCAAATTAATCATTTTCCACATGACGTCACATCCGCAAATAGCCATGTTTGTATTTTACATATATTTTGAGCTGATTATTATTTGTATCCCCGTGCACAACAGCTCATTGGGATATCATAGCTTTAATTGCATAACAGTTTGTTTTGAAAATACTAAAACAGGGATTCGAGATAACTTTAGATACCATCACCATCAGGCAGTGAGCAAAGTTTTCCCGGTCGCGATCACAGAAGAAAGGAGACAAAAAAGTGTGTGAACCGTAGTACACATAATTTCAAGGCAGACAGAGAAAGAGGGAGAGACCCGAGAGAGAATGAGAGAGAGAGAGAAAGAGAAGGAATATATATCTAATTAAAATCACAACATTTGCAGAGAATACAAACACACAAAGGGCCGACCGGTGTACGCGCACTACTCCGAGCGTTTATCACCCGCATATATGCAGCAAATCCAGGGCCGCAGCACCGGCACAAATTACCGCCAGACAATACCAATAAATCCGACGCCGGAATGGATAGCATTTTATAGTACGCAGAAGCACTAGCCAGGAAACGGAAATGAGCGCCAAAAAGTAGGCACAAAAAAAAACGCCAAAAAAATTGGGACCAAAAAACGCCCCAAACAGTAGGCACCAAGGAAATATAACTCCAAAAAGTAGGCACCAAAAATATATTTCCTACAAGTTTGCACCAACAAACAAGCGCCAAAAAGTAGGCAGTGTTATTTCTCACTAGAAATTAGCAACCACAAGGAAAAACTCAGGAAAAATAGCCTAAAGTACTACTTCCTCTACTTTACATCTTTTTTCTCTCTCGCGTAACGAAAATGCCCAAAGCGTTGCATGGTCTTGAAATTTTACTCTCCATTCCAAACAAAAAAATCTGCTCGATGGATGCCACGAATTTTGAATGAGAGTCCAAAAAGAAGCTAGAGTAAATTTTGCTTTAATATGATCGTAATCGGTGAAAAATCTTTGCTTTTTAAGAATGATCCGGAAACCAAACAGCCGTCCATGGAATGGAGCCCGAAAGGAGCAAATCCACCTGTGAAAGCCAGGCAGTAAATGTCAGCAACAAAAATGATGATCTCGATTTACTGCATCAGAGCAATAATTGTTGCTACGGTTTCGTAAGATTCTTCTCAGACAGTAACTGTCAAATGGTATACTAAAAATTGCTTACCAAAAGTTTTCAAAAATTTACTTGAAAATAGGAAAAAACGAGAAACTACGCCGCTACTCACGACAATGCGTCAGCTCACACTACTGCAATGACAAATAACTTCGATGGGCTTACTGACATTGATGAAATACGTCCGTTGCCATATTTCCCAGGCGCCGCTTGATTTCTGGTTACTTCCAAGAATTGGGGAAAAAAAATCGTGAAAAAGTCTTTGGTAACAATTAAGAGATAATTAATGCGGTTAATGCTGAACTTAAGAGCTTTAAAAACGAAGTTTTGAGGATTTATAGATTAAAAAATATATTGAAGTCAATGGTGATTCACAGAAGATAAAAAATGATGAGGATTAAAAATAAAAAAACAAAAAGTTTCCATTTTTCAATTCAATTTATCGAAATTTTCTTATTCATCCCATATGGAACTCCTTCCGAAAAATGTATGAGAATACATTTTGTATAATAGGAGTCTTCGATTCGTCACTTCTCTGTTCGCTATGTTTGGTTTCTAGTCGCTTGACGAAAAATTCGTATGTGGAAGCAACAATCGAGCACTAATCGTGCACGAATCGCCATTAGCGAGTATGGTTTCTGATATTAAGCAAGCCCCATTAGGCTGTGTTCAGATGTGGCAGCTCGTAACTAACTGAACACAAGTTCATTGATTGCGATAGATGGCTCGTGGAAAGAAATGCTCTGAGGGAGCAGACTGGGGACATCGCGCTGACCAATGTAATCGGCAAGATGCTTGAAAGGGAGGATAACTGGAATGCGGTTAAAAGATACTTTCAAGCCGTATTACCGAGAAAAAAGATAGACCTCGACGCAGTACAACAAACCGAAGTAACGCAGAAAGTAATTTCGGAAAGGGAGGCTCCCCAGAAAAGGGAGGAAGAATTGTTTCAGTGGCCACAACATACGGCGCTGTAAACGACTCTAACTCACCATAAAAAAAACCTATACTATGAGAAGTTAGACAAGGATGTATTCTTTCGCGCCATTACTGTTTAGCATCTACTCTGAAAGAATCTTCCAAGAAGCACTGCAAGCGTTAGAAGCTGGCATTAAGGGAAATGGGATAAACATTAACAACATCAGATACAACCCTCTTAGCAGAGAGTCTAAGAACTAGTCAATGCTGTGTGGCATAATTGGGATTCTTCAAAATAAATAAAAACGCCTTGCTTGCTTTACATAAATGTGGTAAAAGTGCAAGTGATATTTACGAATTGCTGAAAGCACTTAATATTTGGAGAATCTTTGTTTACCGCACGATTAATTGTTTTTCCCAAACGTCTGAAGTGGCATACAGAATAAGAAGTGGTCGATGTCGCGTGGTTCGAACCACTGCAGCCATAAAAGCCGTTCGAAAAAGAGTTCGCAGAAAAACCTTAAAAAGCAGAAAATCATATCCACGGAAATTAATGTATTTATCAGCTCCATGTTAAGACTAATTAGGGATGATCTCCACATGAAAGCCTCCCGTCGCTCAACTGGTCATCTTTTGATAAAGCGCTTGAAGAAAATTAAACTCGACAGATGTTTCTTTGATGGCACGCGGTCAACGGCCATGAAAATACAATATTATTTTCACAGATGAGAAAATTTTCGCTGTTGAAGAAGTTTATATTAAGTAAAACGACAAAATCTATGCTAAAACTTCTTAAGGCGCCAAAAATATTGTTACAAGGGTTCAGCGTGGCTACCATCCAGCCTCCGTAATGGTTTGATGGGGAGTGTCTTGTAAAGGCGTTACATCTCTTCATTCCTGCAAAAAGGTGATTAAGACCGGGGCAAAAGTATACCAGGAGGATGTCTTAGAAGGTATGGTGAAGTAATTAAGCAGCGCTCTCTTCAGTGGGGAGTATTGAATCTTCCAGCAAGATTCCGCTCCAGCCCATAAGGCGAAAACCACCCAGCAATAGCTACAATATTCGTGGGCTCATAGCCGCAGAAGATTCGCCGTCTGAAAGTCCAGATCTGATCCCAATCCCTCACACAATCTTTGGTTCGAGCAGCGACGTCAATATCCATGGAAATCGTGCGTGCTGCAATAGCTGAACACATAGTTTTGATGTTTAGAAATGGAATACTCAGGAGGTAAAAATCAATATTTTCGACACCTGCTCTTCTTTGCTTTTCATCGATATCGAAAAGTGGACATTTGCGACGTGTATGGAAAAGGTGTCATAGGCGAGTCTACAGTACGGAAACGGTTTACAAAGTTCAAAAATGACGACGCAAAGAAGATCATGATGTGTGTTTGGTGGGACTGGAAGGGCATGGTGCTCGAAAATAATGCCACGGTCAACAACGAGTTCTTTATTGTCCAGCTACACCTCGTAAATGAGGCTATTCGACTGAAAAGGCCTGATCAACATGGTCAAACCATACTCCTTCACGCCGACGCCAGGTCTCATGTTGCGCAAGTCGTCAAAGCCGCACTTCAAGAGCTCGATTGGGAGGTCCTTCAGCATCGGTCGTATTCTCCGGACCTTGCACCGAGCGATTACCATCTTTTTCGCTCCATGTCAAACCATCTGAAGGGTATTACCATCTACAGCAAAGAGAGCCTCAAAACTGGCTTAACAACTTCTTTGACAACTGACCAGCCGATTTTTGGCGGAACGGCAACAACAAATTGGTCGAGAGGTGGGAAGAGATTGTAAACGGCAACGACAAATATATAATTGATTAACTTATTGATATAGATTTTGTTTTTTGTTTAAATAAAAGTCTTCGGTAAAAACGCTACTAACTCATCCCTCAGCCCCATAAAATTGTGTGATCGCGAACAATCGATATCGAATTGGCGCATGAAGAAGAAGAAAACTTCAATAAAAACAAGCGCCAGGTATAAACAAGCGCGGCTTCGCCATAATTTGTGCTCTCTTTCGCTTGCTAGTTTTATATTAAAAGATATGGAAGTATGTAATCAACAGGAATATCGAATAACAATGCGTTGGCAAACATTGATGATTTGAAATTCAATATAAACAGTTACTGTGGCAATGGATTTTGGGTCAATAAGCAGTTTGCGTCTAACTAAATAAACTTTTTCAAAATTAAAAACATTTGTATGTATGGATGTGTGTGATTAAAATTATTTACGAGAGCGAAGCCTTACGTTGGATAAATAGTTCAAATGACTTTACTAATTTCTATTCTACACTTTCATTAAAATAATTGTTCAGGGTAATACAATCAGGTTATTCGGAATGGTGAACAAAATCAACATTTTTGATTTTAATTTATTTGGTTTAATTTTTTCAACATTAAAGTACTTAACAAAAGTAACTCAATAGCTTATTCCACTGAATGCCTTCAATGAATTTAGCGCTTCGAGCCAGCAACTTAATTCTTCGGAAGCCGTAGCCAATGCCGTCTGAATGAGGCTATTGTTGGTATTTTCGAAAAGGGCATTTTAGTGAATTCACTTTTTAAGCTACATTCGTGAGTGTGCCAAAATATATTTAATAAATAATAAGAGAATTCATTTTATAAAGTCAGCTTCGGGATACAGTCGGACGAAGCCATTGCGGCCGGCCTTTAGGGGCAAAATAAACAATTTTTAGGGCCAAAAATTGCAGACATGAGCTTAGACGATCTCTGGTTTCAGCAGGACGATCCATTATGCTATGGTCGAGCTTTGTGCACCAAGCTTGGCAATCGTGTTATTACACTTAGATTGGGGCTGCAATTTGATTCCTTTCGACTTCTTTCATGTGGAATGTCGTCAAGTGGTCATGTTAAGCGAACAATTCATTCACGATTCGGATTTTCAAGGTGAACATCGAGTAGGCCATTCGTGAGATAGAGCCAAAAACCATCATCAAGTTTAAGAAGGAAAACTGGGTTAACAAATTCAGCGTTATGAGGCTGAACATTTACTATGTTCATTTGTTTGGGGTAAAATAATAATACAACGAATACATTTATGTTAATTTTTTTTTAATTTCTAAAAATACCATATGGACCACCCACTATATGAATATATTCGTTCTGTCTATTTGTGGTATGTACCCTCATGTTTTTCCACAAATGGGACTGCCTCCGAAGGGCAGATAGTTTTGTTTTTATGAGGAGCTTTTCCAACCACAGAAATACACTGGAATGTTTGCCCCTGCCTGTCGAGGGCAGATAGTCACGCCCCAAAGCCTTCGGCTATGGTCACAATAACTAATCAAAACTTCAACGTAATCCTACGAATAATTTAGAAATCCATTAAACTACAAATAAGCGAATTAGTGTGAGATAGTTTGGGTTCCACGACATGTGGGCCTCAGGATAAATGAAATTGCAGATGAATTAGCGATACGGGCAGTTAATGTGGGAGTGCTAAACTCTTCTCTTCTTCTTAATTGGCGCGATAACCGCTTACGCGATTTTGACCGAGTTTAACAAAGCGCGTTAGTCGTTTCTTTCTCGTGCTAACCGGCGCCAATTGGACACACCAAGTGAAGCCAAGTCCTTCTCCACCTGATCTTTCCAACGCAGAGGAGGCCTTCCTCTTCCTCTGCTACCACCAGCTGGTCGGCATCGAATACTTTCAAAGCCGGAGCGTTTGTATCCATTCGGACGACATGACCCAGCCAACGTAGCCACTGGAACTTTATTCGCTGCACTATTTTTATGTCGTCGTAAAGCTTATAGAGCTCGGTGTTGCATCACCTGCTATATTCACCGTTGCCAACGTGCAAAGGTCCAAAAATCTTACGCAGAATCTTTCTCTCGAACACTCCAAGCGTCGGATGTTGTCATCGTCCAAGCTTCTGCGCCATACGTTAGGACGGGCATGATGAGAGTCTTGTAGAGTGTTAGTTTTGTTCGTCGAGAGAGGACTTTACTACTCAGTTGCCTACTTAGTCCAAAGTAGCACTTGTTGGCAAGAGAGATTCTACGTTGGATTTCAAGGCTGACATTGTTATCGGTGTTAATGCTGGTTCCTAAATAAACGAAGTCTTTTACAACCTCGAAATTATAACTGTCTACAATGACGTGAGTGCCGATACGCGAGTGCGCCGACTGTTTGTTTGAAGACAGGAGGTACTTCGTTTTGTCCTCGTTCACCACCAGACCCATCTAAGCTAAAACTACACCTGAGGAAAGTGAGAGACACTTTCACATGCCACTTTAGAAGGAATGGAATAGCTATTATAGGAGTGCATCACAGATAAGGCGAAAGAGGTTTGCTGAGTTCTTCCCGAAGATCACAGTATAGCCCTGGTATTGCAGCTCCAGGCTAAATGCCAAGGACATTAAAGTCATAAATAGACTGGTAATAGGGCACACGTATGACAAAACATATATTAAGAGAGTCCAAGTAATCGATCCAAATAGGTGAGTTGAGTGCGGTGAGACTCATAAATATACTCGTATGATCTTTACCTGCTCGAAGTATAAGCACGTTAGAGAAAGGTACGATGCAATTTTGAGATATATCAAAAATGAACCGAAATCATCGTTGGAATTCATGGAATCGGATTTGAATACTTCCAAAACATCGATTTATCGCATTTTAACTGATCATTTGGGCTTACGAAAGGTCTGTCCACATTTCATTCCGCACAAGTTAGCTGCGGGCCAAAAATTGCTCAGAAGTTAACATTCGAAAGACCTCATTAAAGAGGCGAGAAAAGACGAGAACTTCCTCGACAACATTGTAACTGCCGATGAAACGTGGTGTTTCCCACAATGAACCTGAAACTAAGCGTCAAAGTGGCAAATGGAAGGCCCCAGACGAGCCACCACCCAAAAATCGCGTTTGGAGAAACCAAAAATCAAGTCGATGCTCATTTGTTTTTACGATTCCAGGGGAATTGCACACAAGGAGCTCGTGCCAAAGGGACAAACCAACAAGGCAATTTTCTATCTTGTGGCTGATTTTTTGACTAGAAATCGCGTTGCGACCATCAATCACTCACCGAATTCGCTTGATATGCCTCCTTGTGACTTCTACTATTCGGAAAATTGCATTTGACCATGAAAGGAAAACGTTTTGCGTCTGTAGAGGCTATCCAAAAAGCTTGTACTGACATCCTCAAAGACATTCCGGTCAATGACCTGAAACACTCTTTCGAAAAGATTTTAGAGCGCGCAAAACAGTGTATCGAGGCCAGAGGGGACTATTTAGAATAAATAAACTCGAAGTTATCAGAACAAAGCTCCTGTCGTTTCTATATTAGCTCAGTCTTTTTTATTTTGGACTTTACCTTGTATGAATCAGGTCTTATTGGTGATCAACTCATTTTTAAACGTAGAAATTAATAAATGTTAAATAGTCTCAGAAGAGATTTTGCTTTTCTTTGTTTTTATTGATTTTTTTGCATTTTTTCAGTTTTCTTTGTTTCTTATTTTTAGTTAATTTTTTTTTTTTTTTTGTTTTTATTTTAGTTGTCATTTCACATACCGGTTGTTTTTTTTTTCTTATGCCTAGACGAAATTTTTTGGCCCACCAATCTGAAAGGAGTAGTTACAGCAAGTTTTGAAACTAAGAACTCTGGAGGAGATCTGCAGTCATCAGACATACTCCTAAGATTTTGAATAAACTAGTCTTATGGATGAAAAAGCCATGCTATATAAAAAAAAAAAAACAGAGAGAGCATGCCAAGCGAATGGAACCTGAGTGTGCTGTGTCCAATTCATAAGAAGGGTGATCCTGCAATCTGCGCAAATTATCGCCGGATAAGCGGGGTTAACATCGCATACTAGGCCCTGTAGAGCGTATTATGGCTGTGTAAGATGACGCGATACCACAAGCGCCGTCAGAATTGGAAGTAACCTCGCCGAGCCGCTCGATACCAAACGAGGTTTCAGACAAGGCGATTCTCTATATTGAGACTTTTTCAACCTCTTGCCAGAAAAAATCTTTCGCGCTGCCGAGCAGAAACGCACTTGTACTATCTTTCATAAGAGTACCATGCTACTAGCATATGCCGACGACATCGACATTATCGGCGAAACCAACCGCGCTGAGGCGAGCAATGTGGGTCTTGCGGTGAATTCGGGTAAAACAGGGTACCTGCTGTCACCACACAAGGAGTCTTCGCATCTTGGACAATATGTCAGTGTTGACAACCAACTATTCGAAGTTGTGAAGGACTTAGTTTATCTTGAGACCAGTATTAATAACAGGAATGACGTCAGCTTCGAGATCAAACGGACAATAAGTCTTGCCAATAGGTGTTACTTTGTGCTCAGTAGGCAACTGAGAAGTAGATCTCTCTCTCTCGAAGGACTAAACTGGCATTCTACAAAACGCTCATCAGTTCCGTCTTTATATATGGCGCGGGAGCATGGGCGCTCTCAACAGCGTATGAAAAAGTTTCGGGAGCCTTCGAATAATTCTACATAAGATCTTTGGCATCATCCGCGTTAGTGAGGAGTACCGCGTACGGTGGAACAACGAGTTGTATGAACTGTATAGGAACATGGACAAAGTTAGGCGTGTAAAAATGCAGGGGTTACGCTGGCTTAGCTATGTCACCCGTATGAAAAAAGACGAAAGGCGAATTTACGGTACGGACCTGTTGTGACACGTAATCTGTCAAAAAATCCTATTGGAAAAAATACCTCCAATCTGGTCACCCTTTATTCAGAGCAGATTTAGTTATCCATTAACTCTCTCAGCACAAACGTTGAACTTTAGCAATGTTTTTTTGTTACTGTTTTTTATATACTGACATTTCATAACGGAAAGGCTTTCCCGCCTCAACAACGTTTACATATCGTACAATTCTATTACGAAAATCGACGCTCTGGGAAAAGTGTTCATCTCGCGCTCCAGCGAAGTGACCAATTATTGGCTCAATAAGTGAATAAGCCGAAGCTATTCAAGAGCAGTCATTACATCCATTGAAAACAACCGTTTGGTGTGGCCTATGGGATGGAGGAAACATCGGCCCACATTTCCTCAAAGACGACGTTGGCGCCAATTTAACAGTGAATGACGTCATGCTAAATGACTTTTTGAATAATGAAATATTTGATTCCAACAAAACGGCGCTATTTGCCATATAGCCCGTGTAACAATGGGCCCGAACGTCCTCCTTTCGGTGAGAAATTTATCTCTTGTCTCGAACCCGTGGATTGGCCACCATGGGATGGGGCTGTGTAAAGTATAAATGCTTTGTGAATAGACCACTTTCGATTGAGACACTGGAAGTCAACATTGCTAAAGTTACTCACGAGATGCCGACCGAAGTGCTCTAGTGAGTCATTTAAAATTGTTTACTGATGGGCGAATTACGGCGCAGTTGCGGCCAACATTTGAAAGGGATTATATATAGTATACAGGGTTGCCCATATTCGACGGACCCTATGGATTTCGATGACTCTTTGGGCCCATTTCAATCGACGAGGCTGTCCGCAGGCAACAATCTTTGCGTAAATTGAATCTTATACGGGAGTAAATGCAAATCAATGCGGATAATTCGTTGTAAAGTGGTCCGAGCAATGCCCAACTGCTGAGAACGGCGATTTTGGGATGTCCTTGGCGATGCCTTGGTCGGTTTTGATTTGGCCTCTTTGGATTAGAAAGGGCATCACCAGTCGAAAACCTTTCGTACAAACGTTTAATGATGTTCTTAGAAGGCGCACTTTTCACATTATTTAATTTTTTATACGCACGTTGAGTTTTCACAATTGACTTCTTTTGCTGAATGTAAATTTCAACAATTTTGAAGCGCTTGCGTGGCGTCTACTGTTCCATGGTAAAAATCTGCTTGGACTGACGCTTCCAACGCGGTATGTCATTAAGCGATCTGACGTCTCTGTCAAAAGATACAGGGTTGCCAGATGGGTCCGTCGAATATTGGCAACCCTGTATGTATATATTTGGCGCGTACACCCTTTTTGGGTGTTTGGCCGAGCTCCTTCTCCTGTTTGTGGCGTCTTGATGTTTTTCCACAAATGGAGGAGCCTACAGTTTCAAGCCGACTGCGAACGGTAGATATTTTTTATGAGGAACATTTTCAAGGCAGAAATACACTCGGAAGTTTGCCATTGCCGGCCGAGAGGCGACCGCTATTTTGGTGTGTTCTCCGAGATTCGAATCCACGTTCTCTCTGTGAATTCCGAATGGTAGTCACGCACTAACCTATTCAGCTACGGCGGCCTCCCAAGGGGATTATCTTTACAAAATAAATGTCATGAATGTTTCTACACAAAAATTATAAAGATTTTCCAATCTTTTTGAATTTTCGTTATTTAATTTCAATTTATAATCCAATAACTCTACACTGATCACCCTTTAGCTTGCACTGGTTACTAAACACTAAGCAGTGTCAACAAATTGAACTTAATTTTCTTCAGTTATTTGATTTCTGAGAATGTAAGCCACATTATGCAAATTTCTCGTGTAAAACAGTAAAAGAAATGTCTTTAGTTGCACATCAGCTGGTCATTTGAAAAGGCAATAATATCTGAAATCAAAAACATTTCTGCAAGTACGATAATGTTTACATTCGACTGCGCCCTTGTTCACCAAGTGTCTTTGCTTTCCACTCGTTGGTTTAATTAAACGATAAGTTGATCCTTTTGCTTTATTTTGCATTGGCCAAAAGTTCTAAGAAATTGTCAAAATTCAACTACTTCACCGGGATTTGTGCAATAACACTCATACCAATGCGCCGGTACTTTGTATTGGAAAATGTTATGACTTTGCACCATGAAAATGTTCACTCGTCCACGTATACCATAGTAGTTTGCGGCATACGAAGTAGTTTAAAAGCGAACGTATTGCATTTGCTAAGAATTTCAATTGAATTGAATGAAGCAACTACCAATTGCTTGATATGGTTACATCCGGCGATTTGAAGGGTAGTAAAAATTGCCGTTAGAAAACTCGAACAAATAAATAAAATCCGAGGGAAAGGCAAGTTGAAGAGAAAGGTAATTTTATGTTTACTATCTGCTATTTTACAAACCGAAAACGCAAACGACACAAGAATCTCAGCACACATACCCACACATATGCGCACACATACATGCATACATGCATACATGCATACACACAAACTCCCTTGTTGGCAAATGCTGCAAATATTTGCAATAGCAACGAAAGCAACATCAACATTTTTACGATGCTACCAAGCATTGTTGAGTGCAACACTTTCATTCCGTTACATTCGCCACAAATGCAACAGAAACCATTTCACTTTTTAAACTTTTCTCATTCTATTGCCAAGAAAGAAGAATTAAGTTTAATACAAAAAAGGCAAAAGCAGGAGAAAAACAAAAATGAGACTGAAGATAAAAATAAAAAAATAAAAATGAAGATGAAAATAAAAATAAAAATAAGGATAAAATAGAAATAAAAATCACACACACACACTCACACACAAATGAGTGAAAAACGAAAAAATGTGCGCTGATAACTTGCAGAGCGTTAAGCAACGTAACGATACCACGAAGAGCGGCCGGCCACCTTATTACCATCCTTGTGGCCACGGCATTGACGGCACTGAATGTCATTGTCATTACAACGTACCGAGTACTTGCGGCAGGATAAAATGCAGTGCCTCCTTGATTTGGCTACTACCACTTTTGTGCCATTACTAGTTGGCAGAGCGGCGCATTGTGTTAGGGCAGTGCCAGAGGAACTATGCGTAGCGCGTAGTAGTGAAAACCAGCCAGCGGATGGGCGCAACCAGCTGCAGCTGGGGTGGGGCGTGAATGACGATGTACAAAATGACAAAATGTGGCGCGTCATCAGCACTTAGCTGTGTGCGGCAGGGGGGCGGTGCATGAATGGAGGTTGCACGTTGTTGTCGTTGTCGCTTGCATGTTGCATTTTGACGTTTTGCGGCTGTAAAACAAAGACCGGAAGAAGCGTAACAGAGTTCGTGAAGAAAGAAGTTCGTGTAAAAATTACTTGCACTCAGGAGCGGTGATAAAAATCGTAGTGTGAATATAAAATTGCAAAGATTTTTTTGTTGTTGCCAACTTTGTTGTTGTTAGCTAAAGTACCTACTTGTACTCGTACTTGGCAAGACAGACGCACAGTAAAAAGTGTGGCAACGGCAAGTGTGAAAGAGAAAAATTATACAAGAGACGGTCGTAAATTTGGAGAAAAGTTTGAAAATGCGCGTTTTTAAGAATTTATATTCATGTACACGAATGCCGCGTCGAATCAAAGAAGTTTGTGTCATACATTGCCAAGTGGGTGGGCGGGGGGTAGCGTAAGGAACTTATGAAGTGACCGAGCTGAGATAAGGGTTATGAATTGCAAAAAATTTGTGTAAAATAAAATTAAGTAAATCTTAATGGAAAACAAGGATATAATACATGACATGAAAACTGTGGTGGATTGCTTGCTTAACGCCAAGTATGAAGGTTGCTGCCGAAGGCTAAATGCGTTTCAATAAATAAGGAGTGCAGATTTTGACATTGGAAGTTGGAGTTATATTTGAAGGGAATTTATGACGAAGAGTTGATCTTGATGAAATGAATTCTGATACTAAATTTGATTGATCTTTTCTCAGTTTTGCAAATAGATTTTTTTTTCAAACAAGTTACGTCTATGAGAGTCAGTGCTTATAAGCCCACGGAAGCAAAAATAGTTTGTGAAGATTACCGTTGGTGGGCACGAAATATTCTCACAGGAGGCGATTAAGCATCTCGGAGTCATGCTCGACACGAGGCTAAGTTTCAAACATCATATGGCAGCAGTTAATTGTAAAGCAGCGGCTGTTAATGGTGCACTCGTAAATATTCTGCCTAACAGAGGTGGCCCGCAAGGGGAAAGAAGACGACTCACATAATTGTAGCGGACTCTATCGGGCTATACGCAGTGCCGATATATGTGTACCCATAGATGCAGCGCACTGCATGTGCTTACAGAACGGCATCAGACGACGCTAGAACTGTGTTGTTGCTAGAAAGATACCAGTGGACATCCATGCAATGGAGCTATATTGCCTATATGGAGTGAAAGGAGTGAAACTGATGGTTAGGACTGGTAGCGGCAGGATAATACTATACCCTTTCAGAAATCAAATAGGTTAACGTTACCAACGCAAGACCAACATCGCCAAGACCAAGGCTATGAGAGTTAACCACAAAAACGCAAGGCAGATATGGGTTGACGAGTCCCCGGTGGAATCTGTCGAAAGCATCTGCTACCACGAGTGCTCATCACGGCAGATGGTGGAGCAGATGAAGATGTCAACTGCAGGCTAAACAAAGCAAGGGCGGCATTCGGGCGAAAGCATACAGTATTGGGCGAGTTCGCTAATCTCCAGGCGCACTAAACTACGAATATTCGGCTCATGCGTAAAGGTAGTATTGTTGTACGGAATCGAAACATGTCTGGTCTCTAACACCATCACACAGAGGCTACAATCCTTCATCAACAAATGCCTCCGCATCATCTGCAGAATATTCTGGCCAAAAACCATCAGTAACGACGCACTATGGAGATAAACGTTTAGGCAAATGAAACACAGAAAGTAGCACCACGAGAATGACACTAGACTGGAACCCGCAATAGAGCAGAAGTCGCGGTCAACCCAAAAACACTTGGAGAAGTTCGATGCTGCGCTCAGTAGCAGATTCCGATATCTCATGGGACGGTGCAAAAACAACAGCATAGAACCGTGTACGGTGGAAGAGTATTGTCGAGGCCCTATGGTCCTGAGAGGAGTGAACAAGGAAAAATAATACTAATAATAATAGTATACATTTGGCTACCGTAGTTGGTAGTACCCGGTTTGAATGCCCCAGATATGAACGCCAAATGATAAAAAAGGTGTTTTCTTATAGCGGCCGCCCCTGTTCGGCAATGGCAAACGGGTGTACGCGATAATTATATAAAATGCTTGCGCAAATGGTTTACAACTGTTTTATGGTGGATCTTTAGCTCCTGGGCGATGGTCAATTTCGATTATTTCTGTACACAACACAACACAATTTCAGCGGCCTGGTTTGCTTCTTCGCCTTCACCAAAGAAAGGCTGTAAAAAAATAAAGTAAAAAAAAAATAAAATAGAATGCAATAAAAAGAATTAAAAAAAAAAAAAACAATTCAAAAAAACAAAAAAAAATTAATGAAAAAATTAATAAAAATTATTAATGTAAAAATATTTTATTATATATTCATTCATATGTACCTATATAAAATTTTTTTTTTCAAAAATTACAAAAAAAGAACAGATTTTTCAAAAAGAAAGTTCCATTATTTTGATTTTATTGATTTGATTGTGTATTTATAATAAAAAATAAAATATTGAAAAAAAAAACAATAAAAAATAAATAAAAACAAATTAAATAAAAAATAAAATAAAAATAAAAAAATGTTTAATGTAAAAATAAATTTTGTTTAAAAAATTTCAAACATATTTTTTTCATTATTTATTGATTTTATAAATTAGAAAATTGGGATAGAATATATATCCAGGTAATACATATAATGAAAAAATGGTTTTCAAAAATTGGAAAAAAACACTTTCAAAATTAAAAGCTTTTTTTTCAAAAATAAAAACAAACTACTTTCTAAAACTAAATAAAAAAAGTTCGTTCCTTTCGTTTTTTCAAGTTAATTTTTAAAAAATTATAATAAATGTCTACAAATTTTAAATTTTTCCAAAAATGTTTTGTTCATTATTTGGATATACGTTTTAATCTAAAATTTTCTTCAAAAATAAAAAAAAAGTTTTTTTTTTATTATTTTAATTTTTTCGATTTAATTTTTCCAAAATTTTTAGGAGAAAATATATAAAAAAATTTATAAAATCTTGCATTAAAAAAAAGAAGAAATTTAAATCAAAAATTCAAAGTGTTTTTTTACAAAAATTAAAAAAAAACGCAATTTTCCAATATTAAAAAGTAATTCTCGTTATTTTCATTTTTTCAAGATAACTTTTAAAAAATTACAATATATATGTACCAATTTTAAATATTTCCAAAAATGTTTTTTTCATTATTTTGGCATATAGCTAAATATAAATTTTTTCTCAAAAAGTAAAAAAAAATTTATTATTTTAATTTTTTCAAAAATTTTTTGGGTAAAATGTATAAAAAATAAAATAAAAAGTAATACATTAAATGTTGCATTAAAAAAAATGAAAAGTTTCATTATTTAACTACTAGCTTTAACCCGCGACCCCGCTCGCGTAGGAGTAGTTTTGAGGGATTTAGGATAGGTATATAAAAGAATTACCAACAATAATTTCATAGAAAATAATTTTTTATTATTTAATAACCATAATATTACAATACCCGGCATCCGTTGCTATGCCTCGTTGAATAAAATCAAAACAACCAATCAGAAAAATATCAAGCAAAATTATTTTTATTAATTTTCTATCTCAAACCGTTTTTGAACTTTGCATTTGGGTCATAGTTGAACTGCTTATGCGGATTATGAAGCCTAGAGTGTGCTATAAATATTGGGAAATAGGAAAAGCTAAGATTTTTTAGATAAAATTTAAGCCAATAGTCGATTATTAGTGACGAATGAGAGTGGTGGCGCGGGAGTTCCATCATAAAAACATGCCTATACCCTTCATTGGGTGAAAATATGAATGTATAAAAATGTTTACGTCATTTGGTGCTGTCGTTTCGTAGTGATGCGCGGACAACGTATAGACATTCACCTTTAGAGTATAGATTTCAACTTAATTTTTCAAAAATGTAAAAAAGAAAATTTTTAGGATAAAATGTATACAAAAGTTTTACGTTGAATAAAACCTACAATTATTCAAGTTTTTTCAAAATGTTTCAGTTTACTTCTGAAGTAAATAAATTTTCAGAAAAATTGACGAAAGGTTAAAAATACTTGGGTCGCTTGATCTGTAGTCGCTCTACATACCGCTATAACCAAAAAGTTGGTGAAAAATTTTGATTTAATTTTAATTTTATTTCCAAATTAAGTATTATAAAATAATTCAAACTATTTTAACCCATCAAATACATATATATTTAGCAAAAATTATAGCATAGCAAAATATTGTCTATGATTTGATGGCATTTTGCTATAACCTCACTTTTGTGCAAGTAAAATGTAAGTACTTTTTGACAAAAAAAATGTTTTTCGTGGAGTCGAACGAAATGACTATGTATATCTTTCTCGATGGATAATCATTTTTCTGTTTTTCAAATATTTTCTATACTTTACAACTATTCTCTCTCTATTTGGATCGGAGGGGGAAAAACCAAGATATAAATCTTTTTCATTATTTTTATTTTCATATGTCTTATTGATAATTAAATAAATCTATAATTTTTCAAAGATGAATTTGTTTTGAGTGTTCTTAATACGTAAGCAATTTTTATTCTTATGCCACTAATTTATATATCTTTTCTAGCGTTATTTCATTTACATCTTATATTTACTCTAGATATGTTAGATTTAAAAAATATTAAAATAAAGATTTCCAACACTAAAAATCAATTATTTTATTTAGTATAAAAATAATATATTATATTACAAAAAAATTGCATGATTAATTTTGCACGTTGGCGATGGTGAGTATCGCAGGCGATAGAAGGATGAGCTGTATGAGCTTTACGACGACATAGACATAGCGCAGCGAATAAAGATCCAGCGACTACGTTAGCTGGGGGTCATGTCGTCCGAATGGATACAAAACGCTCCGGCTCTGAAAGTATTTAATGCGGTACCAGCTGATGGTAGCAGAGGATGAGGAAGACCTCCTCTGCGTTGGAAAGATCAGGCGAAGAAGGACTTGACTTCACATGGTGTGTCCAATTAGCGCCCGTTAGCATGAAAAAGGAGAAGAAGAAGAAAATACTTCAAAAGCGTTTAACTCTAATGAAAAGTAAATAATACCTCTCATTTGCTATATCCATTATTTTGAGCGATTATTGGAGTGCTCAGATATTAGAAATTTTAATCGAAAACCGATACCTCGAAAATTTCTGATAGCAAAAAAAAAAAACAAAAAAAAAACTTGTTAACTAATTGAGATATTAGAAATTGTAATTGAAATCCGACAGCTCGAAAACTGTTGATTGCAAAAAAAAAAAAAAAAAAAAAATTTAACTAACTTTAGACTCAGCATCCGATTTTACGTAGGAATTGGATAGTTTGGTTCTTGGGTAAAAAAAAAGTTTATTATTTGTAAGCCAATTAACAATTAACAAATTCGTCATTAGTCAAATTGAGTGTTTTTTTTTTGTGTTGGATTATGACGACTACAAAGTATCGCGTAAGCAGTGGAATAGCAAAAAAAATCGACCTTGGTCTCCGTAATCTGATGTAGCAGATGAACACTAGCAAAATCGCAAATTATTAAGCTGAAAATCCAAGTAATACGAAAGACTCAGAATGAACTGAACGAAGTGAAGTAAATGGAAAGAAAGTATGGGAAGAAAAACGGTCTAAAAGCTGCAAGAAAAGGTCTGGAAATTTGGAAAGACGCATTGCTAAGGTTAATTGGACTTAGAAGAACGAATATTGCATTTAAAGGTGAGAATAATCCAGGCTTTATCATTTAAAGGGTTCCGTTATTTTATATTATATAAAGGAAATCTTAGTCTAATCTAAGCACTTCTGAAAGGAAGGTAGGTATTTGAAGACTTCTGTTAGCCAAAATTCGCTGCGTTATTGCTAAAATACAGCCTGACACAGCCTGCGAAGATTGTGTGAAAATTGGACCACCTGATGATGCTAAGTACGCGATAGTTACGGCAGGCACGTGCCTGGTATTATATCCAAATATTAATGCCATAAGAAAATGTGTTCAATAAAATGCCTTTCATGGATATCACTTCTTCGCCTCTAAAGAAAACACCCTTTATAACTGTAGTATAAATGTAGAAATACCTAATCTTTTGGATCTACATTACCATTTAAATTAACTGGCAACACTGACTACACTTCAAACAACCGACAAAACAAAAACGGAAATTTCCACCACCCACCCACTCATTATGCACACACACCCGCCCTCATACATACTTACACATATTGCCGAATCACATTAGCAAAGCATACAATCAAAAACAAACTAAACACGAACTACAATTACAAAAGGAAGCCGGCAAAATGAGGAAAATGCTGCACACAAAAGAAAATGCAAAACAGCTGCTAACACATTTGCTCCCCACCACTTGATGCACGCAACACGAAGCACCACAATTCCTAATGTTTTCTCTTTACTTGCAAACTCACGCTGCGGTTTAACGCGAAGTAGTACGAAGTAACTTTACATTTGTAATTTTGCGGCCAAACGAATGCATAAAGCGACTACCAAAATGTTAGCGAAGAGAAAATTACAATGTTAACTAAGGGAGTAACGAAATTTACATTGTGAGAGAGAGGCACGAAAACGAGTTGTGAAGATGAAGAATGCGATTTCGGATCATAACAAAACCAGTACAAGCAATAACAGCAACTGGAGCTGGAAAAAGGTAGGGAAAAAGGAAGCCAAACACGTTTTACAGGCCCGAACATACAGACTTACATTCGCATCCATACGTTTGCATGTCCATGTCGACGAATGCCGCTTTTTTTTGGAATTGCATCGCAATTGAAATGAAGGCATATGAAAATATTTGTATTGTCTGTGTGATACGTATTTATGTATTTAAATGCAGAGTATAGCCAAACAAACTGGTGAAGAAAGAGCGAAACACAGTGGAACGATTACAAGTGCGAGCAGACAAATTTGGTAAGATGAGTTGAATGATGCAAATTAAGTGATTAGCGGTGCGATTGCAGCAAAACTTTGTGAAAATTAATAGGCGCTTAAACGGTATTTCTTATCATTCAAGTTTTTTAACATTTAATTTTTGAATTCTTCTTAAGGATCTTTCAAAAGTGTAGCCTAGATGTCGGTAGTGAGTAGCCGATATCTTTTTTCATCACTGCGTTTCTTCTCAGAAGCAATATGAACTATTTTATTTACTGCAATTCTCAAAGCTTGCACAATCTCCTCTAGACTTAACTAATTTATGTGCTTATAATAGGAAAAAGAAATAACTTCATCGAAAGAACAGCTCATTGCCATTATTGTGTTGAATTAAATAAAATACGAATATAAGTTATGGCGAAAGAAATATTTATTATTTAAAATTATTTGTATACAGGGTTGCCCATATTCGATGGACCCGACGGATTTCGATTACTCTTCGGGCCTATTTCAATCGACGAGGCTTGTCCGCAGGCAACAATCTTTGCGTCAATTGAATCTTATACGGGAATAAATGCAAATCAATGCGGATAATTCGTTGTAAAGTGGTCCGAGCAATGCCCAACTGCTGAGAACGGCGATTTTGGGATGTCCTTGGCGACGTCTCAACACTGGCCCGTACAAGAGCAATATTCTCATCCGATCGCCTTGGTCGGTTTTGATTTGGCATCACCAATCGAAAACCTTTCGTACAAACGTTTAATGGTGTTCTTAGAAGGCGCACTTTTCACATTATTTCATTTTTTATACGCACGTTGAATTTCACAAATGACTTCTTTTGTTGAATGTGAATTTCAACAATTTGGGAGTGCTCGCGTGGCGTCTACTGTTCCATGGTAAAAATCTGCTTGGACTGACGCTTCCAACGCGGTATGTCATTAAGATACAGGGTTGCCAAATGGGTCCGTCGAATATTGGTAACCCTGTATTACTAATTTTATATAACTTAATTTGTAAAAAAAAAACCAAAAACTGCATACATTTTAGGTATATACATATGTATATAATTGGCGCGTATACTCTTTTTGGGTGTTTGGCCGAGCTCCTCTTCCTATTTGTGTCGTGGGTCTAGATGTTGTTCCACAAATGGAGAGATCTACAGTAGAAAAATGTTTTTCTATTTTAGGTAAAGTTCGGAATATTTAAAATCGGCAGTGGTGAAGTCATTACCAAATCTTGGGAGCGTTTCAAAGTAAATGCGATTTCCTAAAAAGATTTTTTATCTTTGACATTTGTCAATTAGGCAGATTTACAATTTTATACGATAGAACAGCGCGCTTAAATTATGGAAACTTATTACGAAAATTATCGAACTTTAAGAACAACATATCCCAAACTTTATGATTTTTTTAACCCTTAACTACAGACGTCAAATGATATGAACGTTAGTACAGACCACCGGTAATTTTTACCGGTTATATTAAATTTATAAAATTTTTGCAAAGCAACTGAAAAATTTATTTAATATATATCTGATATATATTTCTAGCATATAAATATCTAGAAAAAGTTGTAAAACTGTTTACTTTAATAAAACCGCACAAATTTCTTAAGAAACATATATTCAGTTACTGTTTTTAAAATCTTTTTTAAGGTTGTAAAAAAAACGACAATAAAACACATTTAAACAAAACACGAATTCATATTATTACAGAAACTTAAAAGATAACGTATTCAGATACAAAATATAACAATAAAACAGAAAAATATGCATTTGAAAAAAAATCTGCAAGAGGTAAATTTGGTCAAAAATTCAAGTCCCACATTCCTTACAAATTCTATCGGTGCATTGCAAACATATTGGTATCTGAAAATATCTCGGCCACTTCCATCCGTAGCAAAAATTTATCGAATATTTTCGTGGTTGGATTTAAATATCGAAGTTAAAATTAGTAATCCCAGGAATGATTTTAATTCTTAGAGATCTAAATCTCGAAGATCCGACATGCTTTCGCCGTTTTTATATCTCTGCCTTATTTTCGCAATTTTTGCATTGGTTGAACGAAGAATGATATTAAGAATATTTTTGTCAAAAAATAGGTTCCAAACTTCCTCATGATCTGCAGCACGTGCCGTGTGACTTCTAACGCCTGGGCACTTGACAACAATGTTATGTTGCAATGTTCTGGTATGCTTAGGTACTGCAGGATCTTTTGACCATTTAAACCGATTTTTACCATAGAAACAGCTAATATTTTCACATACATCAGTAGGTGGATTATCAGTGTTTTCATCTTCTGCTTCTATTTCTGATTCAGTGTCATGGCCGCTTTCCACATAATCAGAATCTGAATCTAAATTGCTTACATCAGAATTAATTTCTTCCAGCCATCTTTCCAAAGCTTCTTCAAAATTTTCTTTTCCTATTTTAACCCTCTTTGAAGGGCCTGGACTACTTCTTCCATCCATGACTTTATTCTAAAATAAAATGACAGAGTTATAATATACATAAAATTAACTGTTATCCAGTTTAATTATAGCATGAAATAAAAATATACAAACGTCAAGACAGACCACCGGTAATTTTTACCGGTTACAAAATTTAGATAGTGATAAATTAAACAAATGACACTGCACACAACTGATACTTCAGCAAGCAAAGTTATACTAAGTCCCGAAAAGGTACATAAACGTATAAATGCGTAACTAAAAGAGATCCCACTAAATTGAAGAATTTAAACTGCTTACCGGTAAAAAATACCGGACGTCTGTAGTTAAGGTGGAATTAATCGTCCGAATGAGTCGAGGATTCAAAGGTTGATGAAAAATTATCAAGAAACTGGTTTTTCGAGAATAGACGGACAAAAACTGTAAGCTCTGTTCAAATTATTGCTGCTGTCGCGCAAAGAGTTGCTGAACAACCTTCAAAATCTTATTTCGCTGTTCTCTACAATTATGAGTCCATGAATCGACTGTTTGGCGGATTTTAACTGTAGACGTGCTCATGGTGGGCATTTAAGTGATGTCATTTGAAGTCATAGTTTAGTTGTTAAGAGCTGCATTGTGAATAAAAATATTGAACCTTGAAAGAATTAAAATTTTTACATGTGTTATTTTAAAACAACATCTAGGCGCGTCTTTTGAAATACCTTTTATTTGGTTAGGATTATTGGTAGATATTTTCAAAAATGTTTAGCTTGAAATATACGGAAAGCTTTTAAACATTTTTCGAATTATATTAGAAATGTATGTTTATTTCGTATACTTATATTTATATGTTAAATATGGCTATAAATCTCTCGCCAATAAAAAATTATTCAATTCTAATATAAAATAAAATCAGTTAAACTTGATTTTGCTAACTAAGACCCCTAAAATCTTTATGAGAAAAAAAAGTTCATCAAAGAAAGTCGGGAAAAGACTCAAATAAATGTAAATTGAAAACAATGTATGGATGATTAATTTAGCGGGGCTCATGCGATGTCTCTTGAAGGCTTTGAGAGAAATATCCTGCGGACAATTTATTAACGCGTTGGCGACGGCGAATATCGAAGGCGATGGAACCATGACCTATAATGAGATGTACGCAGTCGTAGACATACTGCAGATAATTAAGATTTAGTGGTTCATGTCGTACGATTAAACGCAATTACACCGGCTCTGAAAGTATGCGATACGATGCCCGAAGATGGTAGCAAAGGAAGAGGAAGACCGTCGATTAGCAAGTGAAAAAAAAAACGATTGAGACACTTTGTTGAGCTGTACCACAATCACTTAAGCAGTTACTGTACCACTAAAGAAGAAAAGGGGCTATACCAAGTCGAAATTATTATTCCTCTTGTTATTAAGAACAAAAAGTTCGTCAACGACATACCTACATAGGTCTAAAATGCATTCCGAGGATTCAATATTTTACTTTTACGGAACATGTTTGGCATGTAAAGAAGTTTCATTGCATATTAAGTTTTCTCACGATTAAGTTTCTCTGCCTTTTTGAGTTTGCTATTCGTTTACGGGTAGGAAACAGCGAAGGATCATATATTCAAAACTTTATCAAGCATCCATTATTAACTGTCACGTATTGGTTAAATTTTATTGATGATTTTTATTGATGATAAATTGACATTTAAGAGTTAGAAATCGAAAATAAATCGGAACAAGAAAGGTTGCCGTGCAAGAAAAAAAAATATATTTTTTCTAAATAATCTTTAGAATTGAATATCTCGAAAACGGTTAAGTTCTGGACATAATGTAATGTAACCAAGTTAATCAGAAGTCACCTAGATAATAATGTTCTTAAGTATCTAGGATAACGTTCTCGGCAACCTTATATAGGTGAAGAAAAAATTGTATTTTGTATTCCAATGTTTTTCCTCGATTGCTTTCTTTTGGGGAATTATTTGCTGTTCGACCGTTCTATAGATTTTAGAGTTCTGCAGATGTTAGAGCGTCAGACTTGCGAGTTCATCAAAAATCGGAATATAAAATTGGTAAAATTGTAGGCGTTATTTTGAAGTTGGTTAACAATTTTTTCCAAACCTATTTTAAGTATTTATTTTTTATTTTAATTTGCTTCCACAAAACTCAGAAGCAGCAGCAGCGAATTGGCCATACACCTATAACCATAACAGCACGTAATGGGTCAATCGTGAATTGTAATTAAATCTGAGAAAAAAGTTGGTGACGACGTACCTATGTTTGAAATTGTCCTCTCTGTTTTTGTAATATTAGTTTGGGGAAAAAGAAATCTATTATTTTTGAGTAAAATTTTTGCGCAAATGGCACAAACTGTTTCATGGCCGATATTTAGTTCTTGGGCGATACTACGACTACTAACATGCCGGTCAACTCCGATTATTTCTGTGATTTTATCGACATTATGGACATTTTATTTAACATCAAAAATTAGCTGCTACAGTATCGGCACCATAAACACCATTCCCAATTTCAGCGGCCTGGCTTGTATTTTCGCCTTTATCAAAGGAAAACTGTAAAATGTACCGAATTTTCTCATTGTTGACTTCCTGTAACTCACAACTGAATGGAGTATACAAAAAACAGCATACGATTTTTTTTAGTGTGAACTGTCACCTTGAAAACAAGCATAAACTTTAAATTTTTTGATCGATACTTTACGAGATATCGATCACTGTCGCGATTTACCGCGAAAATTATGGATTTCTTTTTCCCCGAAACTAATATCTTATGTGAATCCGAATCAGTGAACTTTGTAATCGGTTCATGGAACATGCGTAAATTCAATTCAAATATTTTATCTAACTTTTCAGAACATTGCTCTACTGTAAAACTCACCAAAATTAAGTCACACTTCAGTTCTCTTTCACTGTTGCTGTTAGATGAAGCGCTTCTCTTTTACTGGATAAGGCTCTACGTGTATGTGTGCATGTGTGCAGTTATGTAGCTGACATAGAGTTTGTTGCATTACAGGGTAAAATTCTTTGATATTAAAGTGGAAATCGAGTACGTGTTTTGGTGCAGATTGAAACCAGTCAAGGCTTTGCCAAAAGGGGAGCTAAAGTCAAGTCGAAGCGGACTGAGGCGAGCGGATGATAACACAAGTGCCTGTTGTTGTTGTTGTTCTTGTTGCTGCTGGTGCTACTGTTAATAATGCTGGTAGTGATGGTAGCTGTGTTGCTGCGAGTAGTGTTAGTGGTGATGTTGGCGATGGTATCCCTTCGCTTGTACACAAACAAAACAGCAGCCCTGCCATACAACATTTTTTCCGCCTTCATGCTGCTGCTGCTGCTGCCTATGTTGCTGTTGTTGCTCTCTGCCTTTGGTGTTGCGCATGTTTGTTGTGCTCCTTTATGCTCAAAAACTCCTTCTGTGTTCACAAATGTACATGCGTATTTATTTGTGTGTGTGTGTGTGCATGCGTGTGTTCATGTTAATGCGAATGTTTTTTGTGTTTTTGTTCTTTTTTGCCTTTGCGGCAGTGGGGTTGTTTGGTTAATTCGCAAAACTTGCATTTCGTACGCCAACAGCGCCAGGCGACAGCCGACAACCGACACAGCAGCAAGTCAGCCGCGCTGGAGTCTTGTTCAGGCACAGTCAAGTTTACTCAGTCAAATGTCGAGTTAGTGCAAGTTTGGCAACGTTCGTAGTTGGACGCATGTTCTTGTATACCGGATTGGTCGGCTATTCTCGCGCTAAACAACAGCGTTGACTGTTGACTATTTGATGTCGGTAAACAGATACACTTAAGTATTAGATAAATTAACAGTTGAAGTCGTCGTCAGTTGGAATTTATTTCATGCGTTGAAAAAAAAATGAAAATAAATAATTAATAGTTCGTTTTGAATAGCAGCAAACCAACGTCATACACTGAATAATGAATTTGATTAACGCTGTGTGGTGACGCAGCGGCAGAGGTGTTGCAAGGCAGTAGCGGCAAGCAGTGAGCGAGTTGTAAAGTGAGTGCGCCAGTTAGTTGGCTAGCGAGTAACAACGTTTGAAAATACATTGAAACCGGTTTGTTTGTCTTTTGGTATTATTTTTTTTCGTGGCTCTTTTTTGCGGCATAAAGCAGCCAGCAGCGCTGTGAGCAGTTTGAACCGTTTTGTGGAAATTTTTTCGGGTATGCGCGTGTGTGCGCGCACCAAAAGAATGCAGTGATGAAAAATATGTAAGAAAAAAAAACAAAAAACACATGTTGAAAAATTCCAGCGTATGAATTTGCAAAAAATGTGGACAATATTAAATTTCGGACATAAAAGAGGCGCAGTATAAATTATAAGAAAACAATAAAACGTACTTATGAAAAAAAAAGTTTTTGTTTGAAAACACGAGAAATACATAAATCGGTAATAACTTTGTAGGGGCAAGACTAAAAAACTATTTGTGGCACATATATTTTGTTGTTATTAAAAAAAAACACTTTTTACGCTCAACCGTAAAAGCTAAAGTTAAATAAAAGAGATAAATAGATAAACAAAAAACGATTAAACATTATTTTTATCAAAAAGATTTTATGTAAAGAGCACTTTGTAGTATACAAATCTGTAATAAATAAAAAAAAAATCTGTAATTAATAAAATAAAATAAAAGTACTGCCTAAAAATATCCACAAATAAAACAGCGTACAAACTTCTGCTGCGCTTAGCTGTGCAAATAGTTGTGTATGTGTTTGTTGTAGTATTGGCATAGCTATTTGTGGCATACCACTCACTTACATAGCTTAAGATTACCATTAAAGCTGGACTTCGAGGTTAGCCAGTTTTCACTGCAGAGAGAGAGCAAGCGAGCGAGCGCGTTGCCAAATGGTCCTTGGCGTTGAGAAATATTGCGGTATATGGGGGGAAAAAAATTTCTTCCAAATAACTACAAAGCCAGCTATTAATAGTGAGCTTGGGTTTAACTGAAATTGCGAAAAAAAGAACACCAAAAAGTGTTGTGCCACACAATTTAAAGCAGTTTGTCTAATACTTTACTATGCAGCTTTGCTCAGTGTGCCGTGAAGTGTACAAATTGATTATACAACGTAAATAAATGCAATTCAATGAAATATGCGCAGCACGCCCACGCGTCGTCGAGGCATACACACACACACACACACACGCAGCAGCATGCCATGCCCGTACACATTGGCGGCACCAATGACGCAGAGTAATTGAAGCGAAGCCATGCAAATAATCCTATCAGCAAGTGAACGGTAAAGCACAGGCACAAGGAAGTCAACCGACTAGCGCAGACAAGTCGGCTACCAGCAAAGCGTACGCGCTGCGAAATTTCAACTTACATACATACATACATTTAGTATCAAAACAACAACTAATAACATACATACATAAGTGCTGGAGGGCATCTCAATCACGGAAGTAACAAGCGCGCGCGAGGCGCAAATACACTCCTTCCACTTCCACTTCCGCACCGTGCATCTCCGCTTCCGTCGGCTGTCCTGTTGCGCCGCATCGCGCCGGGCGCACTAAAAGGAAGCAGCAAAACTTTTACAATATCAACAGCAACAACAACAATAACGCGTTGCCCACTAGGTGGTACCCAAAAAAAAAGCGAAAAAAAGCAAACAAAAAATTGTATTGCCGCCACTGCTAAGTAAAGCGCGCAAACCGAAGCAAAGTGTGTGCTATACTCGCAATAAGTGTCAGCATGTTGGCCAAGGCGCCAGGTCGGGAGTCGCGTGAAAAGTCCCATAGCCCTGCATGTAGCACATACACACGCACACACAGTTTGTCCGGAAACCGCGAAAACTAAACTAATTTTCAGCTTACGCAAACGCTTCCCACAGCGCGCGTCGTCACATTTTTCTTATTCAATGTTTCCTGTTGCCGTTGAGGCCACCGCCGCCGCAACCACTAGTAACTACTATTGCACGCTTGCACTTCGTCTAACGGCCAGACGAAGTTAGACAGGATAGCCAGTTTTAGAGTTAGAAAGTGCCGTGTACTAGTAATTGTGGCGTTTGCGCCCACACAAGCGGCTGCTTTTGTTGTTGTTGTTTTCTTTATGGTGTAAGTAAACGGAATGGTAACAAAAATAGCTAAAGAAACTTGAATTAATAACAACAAGAAGGCGAGAAAGAAAAAAGACTTCACGCTAACAACTCCAGCGAAATAATTCAACGCCAACGACACTTTAAGTAGTGGCAATGCGACAAGAAGGACTCTACCCAAATAAGGCTACTCTATTTATATGCATGCATACATGAATACACACATACATACGAACATACTTAGAATTTATTTAGCAGCAAGAGTGTATGTGTGTGTGTGTGTGGTTATACAAACAAAAACAAAAGCAAGCGCAAACAAAAATTGAAGTATTTCCAGCTCTTTTAACCAGTCCAAATACAACGCCGCTTAAGGCCCTTCACAATGCCACGGCTACCGTCACCATTCCATTGCCACCACTAGGCAGCGCGCCGTCCACTTCGATCGTCCGTTTTGGTCTTAATGTCGTAATAACTGTCACCACTGTTTGGTTAACTGCGAACGAGCCAGAGCAAACAACATACGGTAGCGACAGCAGCGGCAGCAGAGGCAACGACAGCGACCGTGAGCGCCACCATTTAAGGACGTAATGTAGCGCAAGAAACGCAACGCAACACCACGCACTGAACGCGCAATTCAAGTGTTTAAACTCTATGACGAGGCAAAGCCGAGCCGTGTATGCGGCGGCATCAAATAAAAAAGGAAAATCATCGTTAGTGGGTGCTATTGCACTTTTTTAATTTGACGGAAATTGTGTTGAATTAGTGTGAACCATAAAAGTAAAAGAATAAGAAGGCGGAGGAGAAGCAAGAGAGGAAGAGGAAAAAGCAGACGAGAAAATAAAAATAAAAATAAATGCATAAAATCATACAAGTACTTAAGAGTAAAATAAAATAGCTTAGTTTAGTGTTAGTTCAACGTGCCACCCCCTGTGAACAGTTTATGAAGTATTCCTTACACGAGTGCAGAACCCCATTGTGCGCGTGTAATATTCGTACATACATACATGCATATATATAGTACATATGTGTGCAAGAAGAAACGCTCCGTCAAGCACACATACATACATACATAAAGTGTCTATCGAATAATCCTCTATATATACAAACACACATACATACATGCGCAGATCTGTAGAAACAAATATAGTTGCAAACCGGCAGTTGAACTGTATGTAATAGTGCGCGCGCTGTTAGTGAGATACTTGAAAGTTATACCCAAGTCCAGCATAGTTGTTGCAGACTTCAAGTGCGAATATATTTGTATGTGGTGCAGTGCATCGTAGTGCTTCCTACATCCCAACGGCACCGATAGTCGGTCAGCAGTCAGCAGTCAGCAAGGCAGTTAGACAGCGGATACGACTCATAATGAAAATCTAATTTATGCGCACCGGATTGAAGTGGTCATCCATCTTTGCAGCAGGCGATTTTTGCTGTCTCTGCAGTTTTTTTTTTAATTTTTTTTCATTTACTTTGCTTGGAGCGAAGCGAAACGTTGAATCTGGATTTGCAGGTCAGTAGGAATAAAATGCAATTAATACGTTATTAATATGTGTATACCCGTATACCCGTGTATATTTATAAATATTTGCATAGTATGCACGCACACACACACACACACGTATATGTAACTTATATGTAGTGCAAATGAAAAGTTTAATATATTTTTTGAAGAGGGTTGTAGTTCAAAGTAGTGCCATTCACATGAAATTTAAGAGTAACTCGGCTTAAGTTAACCGTCCGCTGGGCAGTGGAGTCCGACCAGACCATTTTTAATTTAAATTGTAAATAAATTATGTAATATATTCAATGAAGAGGTTATTTCGCTCGCTGCTGGGGGATTTGTTAAGTGTAACGGATATTCATAATGAGTTTTGAGACTTTCACTTGGCCATAGAGTTGTTTATTGCAGTTGCGCCTGGTGAATGTCAGGAGGATTGAGGCGAGAGTATCTCGCTACGCACTCTTCGTATTAACAGTCGATAAAGTTGAGTACGTTTCTAGCTTAGACTTAGACTTGGAGTGAGTTACCTTTTTACGTGATAACTTCTGCAAAGAAAACGCCATAATCGGTGCTAGGTTAGGTCAAATGGTTGCCCGAATCGATTACCCACTTGGACGAAAAAATTAGAGCTTTAGCGTACCAGGTTAGTGGTCAGTTTTTATATACAAAATTGCAAATCTTGAAATATTTTTCGGATATGCAGTTTTGTAGCCATTTGTAGTCACACGTACATATCGCACCCTAAATACAAAAGGGGCACAACCCAAAATTTTCCACACTCGAGCTTGACTTGTTTACAGTAGCACAGAAAACAAACTATGTGACATATCACGCTGAAATTTGCCATGTAAGCTTATAACAGTCCTATCAAAAAACAAAAAATTTATTTTTGCCATATGTCATCCGCGGACCGTTTTATTGATAACGTCTCGCTCATATTTGAGCACAAGGTACATTTTGAGTTATGACCCTTTTGTATTTAGGGTGCGATATGTTTACTGTGTCGCACAATTAGTTTTGCGGTTCGATAAGAAAAACATAATTTTTTGGTTTGAAATACACTTTCATAGTTATTATTATTCAGTATAGTCTTCCGCCGTTGCCGCCCATTCGGAATTCAGAGAGATCGTAGGTGCGAATCTCGGTGAAATACCAAAATGAAGAAACAAGTTTTTTCTAATGGCGGCCGTCGCAATGGCAAACTTCCAAAACAAAAAGCTCCTCATAAAAAATATCTGCCATTCGGAGTCGGCTTGAAACTGTCATCTGAAACAACATCAAGAGGCACACCACAAATTGGAGGAGGAGCTCAGCCAAACACCCAAACAGGGTGTATGCGCCAATTATATATATATAATTGAACATCATTGCACTTGTTTGAACGGGATTCCAATTTATGAATTCCATACCTGGAGTGAGAATCTAGAAGGACGCTGCAAAATAGGCTTCTACAGCTTTCCACGCATGATTTTTTTAGGTCTGAAAACAAATGAAAGTCGCTAAGGGCCAAATCTGGTGGATGCGGTGGACGCTCCAACAATTTGCACTTTAATTCAAGGATTTTAGCCTCTGACCGGTGAAATTTTCCTGATGAAAAAGAATTTTTTTGCTTTTGCAAATTGAATCTTTTTTCTCAAATTTTTCCTTCAGCTGGTCTGAAAAGTTACAATAATATTCAGAATTTATTGTTTTACCATTTTGCAAGTAATCCACAAACAAAATTCCTTTCGCATCCCAAAAAACTGATACGAACACATTCTTGGCCGATTTCTGGACTCGAACTCATTTCGCAGCCAAAGAACCAGGCTCGTCTTCAAGTTTGTACGTTTAAATTCAGCAACTTATCTTTCTACTGTACTAATTGATGGTTAAAAGTCCTTGTACACTTTCAATATTCGTTCATAAATTTCCTTTGCTTTTAAACCGGTCCAAAAATAAAAATTCAATCAATCGACCTGGATTAAGTCATGTGCTAACCCACCATGCGCTCCAGAGCCATAACATGTTTTCTCAACAGGCAACTGGACGGTTTGGACTTTGCTGATGATATTTGTCTGCTGTCGCACAAGTTGACTGATATGCAAGCGAAGGCGGACGAAGTAGTAACCCTGGCAGGAAAAGTCGGGTTGGAAGTAAACGTCGCAAAAATCAAAACATTAGGAAACAACCTTGACAAAAATAACCACGTAATGATAGATGAGAAATAAGTGGAGTTCGTTGATAGCTTCTGCTATCTAGGCTGCCCTATAGCAGCGGATGGCCGGAGCAGAGAATGACGTCAGCAACAGAGTGAGCAAGATAAGAACTATTTTCGGGCTCTTATGGAAATTTTGGGCAAACTCGCAGATTTCCAGAAACACCAAGCTCAGGATATTCAACGCCTGTGTCAAGTTGACGCTGCTATGCGGAAGTGAAATGTGGCTTGTTTCGAAAACGATTACGCAGAAACTTCAATGCTCCCCTAACAAATGTTTGAGGACATTTAATATACATTATATTCTGGTTCAACATAATAAGTAACGAGACAAACGAACGAGGAGCCGATCTTACGCCACCTAATACGCAGAAAATGGAGATGGATAGGCCACGCTCTGTCCCACCGCATCGCAAGAAAGAACCCAGATTGGTTCTTAGTGAAGCTGGGCGCGCCAGCCAAAGAACACCTGGAAATGATCCATCCTGCATGACTTATCTGCAATAAACACATGTTGAGAAGCCTTGTAGAGGATCTATGCTTCTTAAAGAAGTAATCAAGAGAAAGAAAAAAAATATATATAATTGGCCCCTACATCCTTTAGTGCTTGTTTGGTCGGAAAAATGAAGGGACCTTCAGTTTTACGCCGCCCCGAACGGCAAATGATTTTTTATGTGGGCCTTTTCCATGGCAGGAATATACTCGGAGGTTTGCCATTGCCTGCCGAGGGGCGACCGCTATTAGAAAAAACCGTTTCTATTATTTGGTTTCTAACGCACGGGGACTCGAACCTGGACACTACAGAATAATAGCTATGCACCAAACCATTCGGCTAAGGCGGCAAATTTCAACTGGCTCAAAATTCTCATGGAGTTTTCATAATTTTTTTCTTGACGACGTTTTTTCTCGATGTAAATAAAAACCTGGCGCATTTAGGGGCCAAACATTTCAGACTTTATTGTACCTTAGATTTTGGTGAGCCATAAAATTCTGCACTAAATTTTTTTTAATTTTGATTAAAAAGTTTTATGGAAAGTTTTGATGGAAAATTTAATTTTATCAGTCGAATGTTAAGTCTGAAATTTTAATTAATACGATCTTGGTTGTGGAATGAATATTTTAATATAAATAGAAAAATAAAATAAAATAAAAAAATAAATTATCCAAACTTTTTGATGTAGAGCCAAAATTCGAATTCAAAAGTCGAATTTTTATAAATCTTACGCAAATAATGGAAATTAAAAAGTAAATAAATAAATAGTGAAAACTTTTTGAAAGATGGTCGAAAATCGAAGTATTATAAATCTTATACATACTTGTACAAAGTTCGCAATTTCGATTAATATCCTCTTTGTTGTAAAATGAATTAAAATTTTTGAAGTAAAATAGTCGAAAATAAAAAACAAAAAATCGATATACGGAGCTTTTATAATTTTGCAACGGACTTTTAATTAGATTATAAAAAATATGCTTCCCCTTTTTCCACGCTTCTTCATAGTTCCAGAAGGATTAGAAAGCGATTTGGGAAGTTTGGCACTCTTGCCGCCATTTCGGATCATAATAATAAGAAAGGCATAGGTTTCTCATCTTGGCCTGCGCTAGCTGCTCTTTCTATAAAGAAAGTCTGGTTTTTTTCCACACTCCCCAAATAAACAACGAAAGTTTGGCTTTTTTCCAGCGTCTTGAGTGGTGTTGTCCCTTGGATTTTCTTACATTCGAAAAAAGAAAAAAAATTATATCGCTTTACCTCCTATACAAAATGAATTTGAGTTTACTCACGCCTGTGACTATCGATAAATTTTCCAAACGCAAGGTTAAGGCGCAAATGTCTATTCTGTGTGGCGTAGCTTAAAATAAAGCTAATAAATTGCCTCTTTTTGTATTCATTGTGCAAATGTGCTTGCAGCTTTTGCCTATAACACTTGAAAGTTGGCTTTGGGTAGAGGCGTTAACACATACATATATACACAGCTACATGCATTCATATATCAAAATAATCATTAAGATGAAGGAAATCGATTTCCGCCTGTCAACTATTCGTTCATCTGAGGCTGCTACAATTCGAGCAAACATCATTTTAAAATAATTGTATTTTTTATGGCCTTCATTGATATGCTTAAAATACGTTATTCATTTCGCTATAATAATTTTAACATTCCGACAGAGACGAGTTACTCCATAGGCCTATTAATCAGTAGAGTTGATTAAACCAAATGCCCATTTGGTTTGTCCAACTAGTTTCCAAATTTAATGCTATTTCGAGCAGATTATGAATATTTTAATGATTTATCAAAGTGAACCAAAAACCCAAGAGCGAACATGCCAAACCTGTGAATGTACATGTAGGTATGCATGTGCGCATAAATAAAGGTTTTAGACATACATACATTTTAGACATGTAATATATATTACATGGAAAATATTTATAACATTTGCTAACTTCTTCATTTATAACTTCTTCTTTATTGTTCATTAGTTCGCTAATTTCATGCGGTTTGCTCCGAAAGAAAAATGTAATTAAAAAAAAATATTTTCTAGGCAAGATTAAATAGATATACGAGCATCTATGTCGGATGGTTTTCGATGTACAGAAATACAATTCTAGAGCCATATTTTGCGCGACTTCTTGCCTACACGTCAATGATCTCTTATCCCAACTAGAGCAAGCTGGCGCAAAAATAATCACCCTATCGGAAAATTTATTTTAATTTAAATAATTTTTAATTTTGACAATTCTCAGCTGGTCTAAGAAAAAGGTAGTTGATTTTGTATTAGCCTCGTTTTTGTGGTCCAAGGGTCGATAAAAGGTGGCGCAAAAATAATCACCCTATCGGAAAATTTATAATTTTTAATTTTGACAATTCTCAGCAGGTCTAAGAAAAAGGTAATTTATTTTGTATTAGCCTCATTTTTGTGGTCCAAGAGTCGATAAAAGGTGGCGCAAAATTAATCACTCTATCGGAAAATTTATAGTTTTAGCGCGTAAAGATCAAAATAAGTATTTCCATTACTCAAAATATTTTTTTATCAAAAACATTGAGGAAAACGATTATTAGGAAAAACATTTTTTTACCTGATGCTACTGCCTAAATTTTCTTCTAAGGGCAACAAAATGAGGTATCTAATTTTTTATTATTTTTTATTGTATATTTAAATTTTCCGCTAATGCTTAGACAATTACCATAGACTTCCCATTGGAAAAGTAACTTTTCCCTGAATTTGGTACACAATTTTTACAAAAACAAATTCCAATATAAAAAAAGTATATTTCTTTCTCAATTTTTTTTTTTAAGTTTTGGGGACTTTCAGGGCTTCCTATACGAAAATTTACTTTTCCTTACAATTTTTATAGAAAAAAATTATAAAAAAAAATATTTTATTTCTAATTAAATTTTTTTTATGTTGGATGTTTTTCAGGGTCTTGGATAGGAGAAAAAAATTATAAAAAAATATTTTTTTTTTCCTTAATTTTAATTATTTTCTTTAAATTTTTACAGAAAAGAAATTATAAAAAGGCATTTTTGTTTTCTTCAATTAAACTTGTATTTGTTATTTTGGGGGACTTTCGAGGTCTCCCATGGGAAAAAATCTTTTCGGTTTTTTACAGAAAAAAAATTTCAAAATTTTAATTTTTTATATTTTATTTTTTTTTTCCTTAATTTTAATTATTTTCTTTAAATTTTTACAGAAAAGAAATTATTAAAAAAACATTTTTGCTTTCTTCAATTAAATTTGTATTTGTTATTTTGGGGGGCTTTCGAGGTCACCCATGGGAAAAAATATTTTCGGTCTTTTACAGAAAAAAAAATTTTAAAATTTAATAATTTTATTTTTTTTTTTCATTTTTTGGGAGCTTTTAGGGTCTGCCATAGGAAAATTCACTTTTCCGTAAATCTGGTATGCAATTTTTACAGAAAAAAAATTAAAATAAAAAAAAATTTTTTTTGTTTTCCCTAATCTTAATTTTTACAGAAAAAAAGTTAAAAAAAAAAATAGTTTTTGTTTTGTAATTTTTTGTTTTTTAATTTTGAGAATTTGCAGGGTTTTTCTCTTTTACTTGATCACCTAGGCCGTGTGATTCACTCATTTGAGCTACTTTCTGTGTGGGTACCTCAAATCACTTCTTCCGGTTGCACAGGTGGTCCGCTATTAGCAAGATAAGGCAGATTATGCCTGAAAAAGAATTGCGATATTTGGCGAAAAGAGACACTCAAGTCAGCTACGATGGTCAAGAAGTTGGTGAAGATGAGTTCAGCTTGGGGAGGCTTTGTACATCGAAAACGGATGAGAATATAGAAAAAAATTAGTAATTTGGTGCGATATGACAGTCAGTTGAGTATTTCTAAAAATATAAATGTCTACAAAAAGGTTTCCGGCCAAGTACTGCATGTCCGTATATGACCATTCTTTTTCGGGTGATTTCTTTCTATTCTTTTGTAGACTAACCTCAAGTGCTCATTGAGCTTGAGAATAAAGGTTTGACCTGAACTGGCGTTATTGTATTTTTTTTGCTCGATTTGCAAGCCAAAAGTTTTTGCGTTGCGATTTTTTCGTGCTGGTTGAGTCATCAAAACTGGTTGCTATCTCAGAGACACATCTTTCAATACTCTAATCTGCAATTTTGATTAATTTCTTTATTAAAATTTTATTTTAATAACGGCTGTCACGACCATGTTCTCAACAAATGCAAACCGAAAGATTTAATGTTCCAAGTTGATTTTCTAGTAGAGTATTTTAGGTTAGGTTAGGAACAACATCAGGACGCTCACCACAAATAGGAGGAGGAGCTCGACCAAACACCTAGCAGAAGTGTATGCGCCAATTATTTTTTTTAGATTAGATTAGCATATTTTAGCTAAAGGTGGGGACCCATTTTGATAGCACATTTGGCTTAACTATACCCCTTTGAACCTTTTAGGTCATCATCTTAATCTCTAATTTAGAGTGACTAGAAATGGAGTTCAAGATGTTGGAAACTGCTTTTGGACAGTGTGGGGCAGTAACGGAGGAGAGAAGAGATCCGTCTGTATTTTAGAAGTGCTGTACATAATTGCATTTGAACTTTGACTGAGGGAGTACTTTACCCTATGTCAAATTGGCCTTCCGATTTTGAGAATACCACAATTTTTGTGCCCAAAAGCCATAGAAAATGCCAACGGTTTTACCCAAAGTACGTTGCTGACTGAGTTTGGTTCAATTTGATTCTCTAAATCCATACATATATACATTCCTAAAGGTACATATATGTACATATATTGTGTTAGAAAGAATACCCAAACTATGCGTACCACTCTCTTTGCCTAGCATCTGACCAATCGTTGAGTGATGATTTCCAAAAACAAACCCTACTGCCTACATCACTACACTTTTTGAAAAAATAAAACACAAAATAAAAATAAAAAAGGCTGAACCATCAATTCAAATCAAAAAACGGTGTAGATTTCACATTTTGAAAAATTGAATAAAAATCTACTATAAACCAGCTTAGCGTAAAAAATAAAAAAGGCGCGTATTAGTGCGGCATTAAGTGCAAATTTTGGGAATAATGGGTTGTGGGAATAAAAATGTGCTGCTTTAATATTTAGAGACAAAAAGCAGTTTTCAATTACAATAACGAGGGGTTTTTCAAAATATGAAAGATTATTTTTTTTCCCACAAAAATTTGGTATTATGCTGGCTTGAAAAAATCAAATCACTGAGCTTTTCATAGTTACTATGAGCGGTTTAATAAATGATTTCGAAAAAGCTTCATTGCATGATTTATGGTAAAGGGTTTTCCAATAAGAGGTATAGGATTAGGTAAAGGGGTTTCCAATAAGAGGTGTTATTCAATGGTAAGATCAATGGTTTCGTTCCTTGTGTGGCACGTAGCGCCGTCTTGTTGAAAATAAACCTTGTACAGATCAATACCATTTTTTTGTCGGGACAACTAGCAAGTACAGCACTCAGACACAATTAAGCATATTGTACTGCACTCGGATTCCCTTTTAATTTTATTTTAATCTACCCGACCTCCGAAGAATTCTGAGTAGATCTTGTGGAGCCAAGGTGGTCGCTTCTTAACACATCAGTGCCAAAGATCTCAAACCTGATTCGAACGAGGACGGGGCAAACGCACAGGAAGTGGTCCGCCGTCTCATCCTCCTCTTCACAAGCTGGGTAGAGGAAACTGTCTGAGAAGCCTGCCGTTTCCATGTGCATCGTCCGCAGAAAGTGGCCCGTCATCAGTCCTACCAGCTGTCTCTACATTACCTACAGGCTTACTCTAATACCTCCCATGCACGTCTAATTTCACAAAATTAATTTATTGTTTCGCAAAGCGTTTTGATATGTAAATAAAACTTCATCAGACTTAGATATTTTTGCCAACCAACTTAACTTATTTTGGCTATCCAAAGCCAAAGCTCAATAAATTTACGTCGATACATTCATATACTCGTAAAGGAAAGTATAAAGATTAATTTCAAACTACCGTAGAGACAAAATAATATATTTGTATACAGGATACGTACGGTATTTCAGAGTACGGGAACTTGAAAGTAAAACTAATAAGCTTTCATTTTGAACAAAATTTAATGAAACTTCGCAAATTTTTTAAACAGCAGTAACTAATTGTCCATCAATAAAAACATTCCAATTTCCATTACCAGCAATAATCTCCTCGATCCGTATTCGGAAACTGTTGCATACCCGAATCAAGTTTTCCATATTCAAATTGAGCATAACGGTATTAATGGCCGGGTTCCTTGCTAAAATACGCCCCATACCTAGTAACACCAGGGAATTAAGGTCTGGGGAGTTAGACTGCCATAAGTTCGGTGTTATGTAATCATGAAAATTTTCAACCATCTAATCTTGTGTCGCTTTCGCTTTGTGTGAAGGAGCAAAGTCTTGCTGAAAGACGTATGGACTGTCACCGCGTACACTATCAATCCAGGGTTTGAATACTGCCTTTAGAACCTCGATATATGCAGTAGAATTCACTCGAAATCTTTGCGTAAAGAAGTGTGGTGGCCTCGCTTATCTTTTGTTGCTCACAGCACTTAAAATCGTAACATTGGCTGGAAGCTTCGAGTGTATGACAACAGGAACTTCTGTAGGATTGGAACATAGTCAATCTGTTATTTCTGCTATTGGTCTTTTAGCCTTGTTCAACATTTTTTTCGTCAGAAAAAACCATAAAATCTCGGGTACTGCAGGGTGTTTATTTTTGTATAGAGGGATAACTTTGATCGTAGAACTCGCTGTTCTTGTTGAATTCGGAGATCTTCGGGGACACTACCACGCATAAGACTCTCAGACTCATTAAGATTCCTTGAAACATTAACGGCTCTCATTGACGTTGAAGGGTCCTCGTGAATGGTCGCTTGCATTTGTTGAATAAATTTTGCAGATCGGATAGTGTCAGAAGGTGGCCGTAGCCGAATGGGTGGGTGCATGACTACCATTCGGGGGTGCAAAGCAGTTTTTTCTAATAGTGGCGCCCCTCGGCAGGCAATGACAAGCCTCTGCCATGAAAAAGCTCCTCATAAAAAATCATTAGCCGTGCGTAGTCGGCTTAAAACTGTAGGTCCCTACATACAGGGTTTGATTAAAAAGTAATGAGCCTTCCCGCGCGGAGCGTCTGCCAAGCGATCAACCGAATCAGCTGGTGGGGGAAAATGATCTTTGGACCAAAACCATGCTGATCATATTTTTCGACTCTCGAGGCATCGTCCACAAGGAGTTTGTATCTCCAAGAAGCATTGTAAACGCGGCATTTTACAAAGAAGTGCTCCTTCGGCTGAAAAACCGCGTCGCTCGGGTTCGGCCCGACCTCGTCAACAATTGGACCCTTCATCACGACAATGCGCCGGCGCACACCGGCTTCCTCTGCACGTCTGCATTGGCCAAGATGGGGCTTCCGGTACTTCCCCACCCTCTCTACAGCCCAGACCTGTCCCCTCCGGACTTCTTCTTGTTCCCGCGCCTGAAAAGAAAGCTGAAGGGGAGGCGTTTCGACTCCATCGAGGCGATCCAAATAACTGTGACAGCCGAATTGAACGCGATTCTGGCGGATGAGTTTAAAAAATGTTTCCTGCAGTGGAAGGGCCGCTACCAGCGGTGTATTGACGCTCAAGGGTTCTATTTTGAAGAATATTAGTTGTATAAGCCAAAAGGTTAAATAAAACTGCTTAAAAAAAATAAGGCTCGCTCATTACTTTTCAACCAAACCCTGTACATATGTGGAACCACATCAAGACGCACGTCCCATTAGGAGGAGGAGCTAGGCCAAACAGCTAACAGAAGTTTACACGCCAGTTATAAATTAAATGACTTACTAATTCTGCATCACCGCCTGATGCTTCCAATTCACGGCGAATTTTGTGAACAAATGAACGGGCACACTTAAGAAAATTAGAGATTTCTAAATCGGTGTAATTTGCCCTCATAGCGAAGATAGCTGCATGTTTCTTCATCTCTTGAGTTAAGTTGTAGTCCTCCATGTCTTATCTGAAGAAGAAGAAAAAAAGAAAAATAATGGTCTCGGGAAGTTATAGCCTCAAATACGGTGCATGTCCTCAAATACCGTATGCACCCTGTATGCATGTACATATTTACATATAATATTATTATCACACTTTTAATCAAATTTATGTATGCAAATTAAACTGTGACACAAATAAAGTAGAATAATAAATAAATCCGATTATCATTTCGCTGCCTCTTAGGTACATTTTATAACACTTTTCTTATAGTTAACGGCATTTCGTTTACCAAGATTTTTTATTTTTATTTACGGTTTTATAAAATTACACTTAAATATCGTACACACACACACATACAAAGCTGGATGTATAAGTAGAGAGCAGAGACCGTCCACAGCATAACCTATCGCACTGAGGAGTCGGAGTCTCCAGCAACCAAGGTCATTAAAGTGAACTGCTGTTTAGTTTTATCTTCATTTATAATCTTAAACACCTCATAGAATGGTAGTTTTCTTGAGGTTGATAAAAGGTAGTAAATTTCCCAAACAAAACAAAAAAAAGCAAACCAGTGGCGGCGAGCTATTCCATTTGTTCATATGTGTGTATGTGTATATGCACGTGTTTGTAAGCATTCGGTTTCGAGAATGTTTTCAATTGATCTGCTCTGTGTTTTCTGTATTCGCACACACATCCACACAAGCCTGCCTTTGTTTGTGCATGGTTTCGTTGGCTTTGTGTACGTATTAGCGCGATACAAACAACCTTTAACAATAGATTGGGTAACCCTGCCTACATAAACACAATTCATCAGAATTCTTAAGACTGGATTAAATGTCTCACTAATGTTCTCACCCTTTTTCTATGATTTATCACGATATGTTGCTTGAAGAGGTAATTTTTGGGAAAATATAACTTTGAAATGGTAATATAACTTAAGTACTTTTCTTTGCAGTGGCACTTCCATTCAAGCTACCTTATTTTTACAGTTATGCTAGCTTGTTGCTCCCAATAAATACCAAAATGAAAGATGAGTCTTGAAGCGACATAGAAAACTGGTCTGGTCTCTATGCAGAATTAACCACTCAGCGCTTAGTCAATGTTGTGAATAATGGCTTTACATGAATTCGAGAGGGAAGCCAGAGTGAAGTCACAAGAGGTGGCAGATGAAAGAGTTATGTAATTTTTATATCCGTTAACATTTGACCAAACAACCGCACACGATTTATGACTTTCTGCTGTTTGACACTAAATTTGCTGTGTTTTAATGAAATATTTAAATGTTTACTCATCCATATCGGGTGTTTAAGAAATCCGCAAATGAAAGTTGATTAAAAATATAAAATTTTTTTATAACAGATTAGAGTTTAATAGTCTGAAAATAAAACCTGCTGAAGTCAGTTAAGCTGTTTTGGCAAAAGTCAAAATATTTATTTATTCAAAACAATTATTTATTCAAATTAGCTACTATAATTTAAAATACAGCCTGGGCCAAAAGTATTAGGCACCCCACGAAAATGCCAGAAATTTCAAATGTGGCTAACAAAGTGCTGCTTTTTACAAATGTTTCACTTGTGTATTTCACCTTTGATTACAATATCAAATTGCATTATGGGGAAAGTCTTGGTACGTAAAGTCTAAAAAGTGACATTTTTAAATACTTAAAATATTTTTGGCATTTTTAATTTGGTAGTAAATGTGTGAATAATCTTTAGTGCCAAATTATCTAAAATTATCTTTAATGCCTAAAAAAGTGAATTTTGTCACGACAAAAGAGTGAGAATCCAAGTTTTAAGAGAGAAAGGGAAGTCGCAGGTTGAGATTGCCAATTTGGTGGTGCTATTAAGCGATTTGCGGAGACAAAATCCCACCACGATAAATCAAAAAGTGGAAGAAAACGCCTCAATAGTGAACGGAAAACCGAAAACTTATAGCGAGTCTCACAAGGATCGTAAAAAATCCGCTTCTGTCCTGTCAAAACAAACTAGCAAATCCGTTAGCGCTCGAACAATTTGATGAAGGTCAGGTTTTAAAAGGATGCAAAGCCCGAAAGTAGCCGTGGATTTATATTAACAAAAAAAAAAAAAAACAACCCGAAGAAAGCGTTTAGAATAGGCTCTCCGATACTAACATCTTACGGAGGAAGATTGGTCGAAAGTTCTATGGTCTGATGAATAGAACTTCGAGAGACGCTTAGTTTCTTCTAGATGGCGCGATAACCGCTTACGCGATTTTGGCTGGCTGGATGACGGTTCCGTGTGCAGAAGTTCAGGGGAAAGCACCTGATTGCCATTCACTTGGGAGTGGACAGGACGATTCTTCTGCATACGATCCAAGCAGCTCACAGCTTCCGGGCTTTGTCCAAGTATCTTCTGTATCCAAGTATCCTCAAGTATCCGAACATCCGTTCCAGAGAGAGGTAACGTGAGAAGGCGAAGCATCCCAAGATGTCTTGTTGTGCGCTGGGTTTGTGACCCTCCACGTAAAAATCTTTAGCCAATTAAACGACAACAAAACCTTTGATAAGAACTGCTTATTCGGGAGGCTCACTTGAAAATATCAACAACCATAGCTCCTTACCCTAGTCCAATTTCGAGGAAATAACAAAAATCGAATTAGACGATTTTTTCCTGCAGGTATTTGGAATACCTGGGGTGACGTTCGTGAGGTGACGGGTTGACAAGAAAGACTACTCAGATTGCATGGTACCCACTGCTAAGCATGGGGGATGCAGCATTATGATCTGGGACTATACGGCTGGTAATGGTGTTCACCGATCTTGCAGTTCACCGAATTTAAAATAGCGTTCGATAGCGAAAATAGGGAGAATATCAAGGTTGCTTTGCGGTGGAGAGGAGCACCAGGAAGTAGCCTTATTAAGGAAAGCTACTGCAACGTTTCTCACATCCTCAATAAAGGAAAATTATCGGAACCCTTTCCCATGCTGGCTGCCATTCGGCAGGGTTGCACTCTGTCCTCAATCCTTTTCCTGCTGGTAATTGAAAACGCTCTTAACGCTCCTTTTGCTAATGAAAACCATCAGAGTGGTATCCAGTGGCAGATCAACAACATATACAATACTTGAACTATAGCATTCAGCATATGCCGACGACATTTGTCTGCTGTCGTAAAGGATGTGCGATCTAAAATCGATGACTCACCTCTTGGGATGCGCCCGGTAGTACTACAGCGAGTTAATTGTATCACATCTCTTTGGAATAGTGCGGAAGAGTTCCGCGCTGTCATACTTACCAACAGTGTGGAGAAGAGCAACAGTGGTTTTCTTACCCAAAATAGGAAAAAATTACGCTTCACTGGTTAAGTCCTTTTGACCGATTAGTCTAACCTCCCTTGTATTGAAAGCAATGGAGAAGATTTTTGATAATGAAATCAGATCAAACACTTCTTTCCCTCTAGACCAGCATGCACCTGATGGTCTACGGAAAATGCGTTGCATCAGCTAAAGATCTAAAGTGGAGAGCCTTTGACTGTGAGGAATCAGTTCTTTGACGGTTTTGATGAAATTTTGAAATATGTTATACAAAGATCAATTTTAATATGGCTTCTGTGGAAGTAGCAACTATATTTCAATAACAAATTATTAATAAGAAACAAATAAATTGTGAAAACTGGTCAATAAATCCCTGTGAAATAGTGAAAATTCACGGGGTATCTAAATCTAGCCAGGGATGGAAAAACGCCTTGGGTGCGTTGAGATGTTCAACATTCTGCCGACATACTTAGTAGGCACATGCGACTATAGTGGTTTACGACGGGTGGTTTACGAGGTAGGGCCTTAAGCCGGCCAGCTGGGTATTACTACCGGATGTTATGGACTGAATAAATCTAATATCTTGTGAAAATAAAAAAATAGGTCATCTGCCGTGAGTTTCCGAGCTTGGGAACATGTAAGTTCTTAGAGTTTTATATGAATCGACCAAAATGGGAGCCAAATAAGCTCAGAAAGCTTTCCAAATATTGCATAGATCAAAATACATTCAAGACAGATAAGCTCAGGAAACTTCTTCAAACAATGTGTAGATTAAAATTCATGCAATTCAGATAAATCTGAGAAACTCTTCAAACACATTTGAGGCAGATGAGTCCAGAAAACTCTTCACAGATTGCATAGAATAAAAATATTAACGCCGGATAAGCTCAGGAGAAACTCTTCAAATATATTACATTTGAGACAGATGAGTCCAGAAAACTCTTCAAAATACATTCGAGCCGGATGAGTCCCAAAAACTCTTCAAAATTTCTTTTTCTTGATTGGCGCGATTCTTCAAAGATTGCAAAGAACAAAAAACGTTTAAGACAGATATTCTCAGAAAACTCTTCAAACAACGCGTTACGCGTAGACCAAAATACATTCGAGCCAGATGTGTCTCGAAAACTCTTCAAAAATTACCTTGAAAAAAAAAACATTCAAGACGGGTAAGCTCAGGAACCTCTTCAAATACAGTCGAGCCAGATGAGTCCAGAAAACTCTTCAAATATTCTTCTTCTTGATTGGCGCGATTCTTCAAAGATTGCATAGAACAAAAAACTTTCAAGACAGACAAGCTCAGGAAACTCTGCAAACAATGCGTAGATCAAAACTAATGAGAGCCAGAGAAGTCTGAGCAAACTTTCAAACACATTCGAGCTAGATGAGTCCAGGAAACTTTTGAAATATGCATCATGCGAAAATGCATTTGAGGCAAATGAGCCTAAAAAATAATTAAACCTTCCTTCTCCTCCACAGAAAAAAATGTTTCACTTTATTCTGTTCAGTAAAAGAAAAAAAAAACAAAAAAGTAAGTGAACAAATCGTTTTGTAAGCTTTCCTTTTATGTGACATTAACGTCACCCCGTATCTCTCACTGCGCAAAGAGTTTGTTGCTGCGTCGGCTATTCATCCCAAGTGTAGTTAGGTGTTACTGACCTTGGGGTTCCATGCCATTTCTATTCATCGCTGGTTTCGCACGAACCGCATCTTTGAAGCGAGTGGTGTTGGCCAGTAGGCAGGTAGCTTTGTTGATGTGTTTATGTTAATGCTTTTGACAATGTCCATGTCATTACTAAGCTCAAATAGTTCATCTTTCCACCTTCTACGGCGACCGGCGCCCACCCAGAGGGATCTTGCGTTGCATAGTTCCCTCGAATACTGCTGGTGCTTGCCTTGTCATATTTTTTCGCCATCGCTCTTGTTTCTGTGTCATGTAATTTGGGAAAAGAAATTAACATAAATCACCCATGCGTCGCCAGCCGATTGCCTCCGCGACAATATATTATTATACATATTTATCATATAAATTTACAATAAAGTCATCCGCCTGCTTTTAGAATTTCAATGGACTTGAAGTCAACGAAACTATCTTACATCTGCAGACAAAGAACAAAGAAAACTGCAGCATTACACGATTGCGCAAATCGCGAATGAGAAGCGCTTTCTAACCTATGCATGAGGAGGATATTTGCTTATACGCATAATGCTCTCATACAGACGCACATACACATACGCACAAGTGTAAGTGAGGCGACGCATATGATAGACTATAATTTGTGGGTAGTGCATATTCATCAACAAATTTATTTTATCGAATTTTTTCCGAGTCACGCTTACTGATTTTGAATAACCAACAAATTTATTTATCATATTTGGAAGGCCACTATCAAACTCACCACTCCACCAACCAACCACCCACCCACCCACCAATTTGCGCTGAAATTGCTTCGACTTTCTGTTACTTGCATTTTTCCCCTGATACATTTTTGCTTTTTTGTTCGTCTGTTCAAGCGACTGCGACTAATCTTATTTACGAGTACCGCCGTTGTCGCCGTCTTTGCTGAAATCGTCAAGTAGTGCCGTCGTACTGTGTACGTGTATTTTGTTGTCGTTTTCCACCCCATTTAGCCATTTTTCACAGAGTCGTCTGACATTTTCCGCTAGCTGTGTGATTTTTTATGCTTTTGCCCGCTTCGTACGGATGTGTGTATGTGTGCACTTTTTGTTTCTGTCCACTTCTTTTGTGGATGTGTAGGCAGGATATGAAAAATGAATTGTTAACAAAAAATCACGCATTATATTTTCAATAAATCTTGGGGCAAAGAGGAGAAAAGTTTCGAGAGATTATAAATCGTATGCGCTTAATGCTGACAAGTGGTAATGCGTCGGTGAACAACTTTGCGGGATAAGCGAGCAGAAAGGCTATTTTATTTTTGTTGTTTTTTTTTTGTTTTTTATATTATATTTTCATTATTATTATTATTTTACTTTGGTTAGTTCATAAAATTTGCTTGAATTGCTTACCGAACGAAAGTTTTACATGAAATTATTCTGAAGTAATTCAATTCACTTGGACAGTAACAGATAGTCTGCTGGTAAATTTCTCGTTTTTTACATGACCTTTCTTAAGTAATTTATTTACTTTTGTTTTTAGACCTTTCAAATGGTGGGTGAAGCGTGTAAGGAAATAAAATAAGTATCGTTTTTTAATATACGAAATGCGAGGTGGGAGGGTGTCTTTATTTGTATTTGAATTGGGGAAAAACGCGCTGCTTTTTTCTTTTTCTTGTAAGAAAGAGTGCTGATATGGAGGATATTTATGTTGTACGCGTATAATATCTGATAAATGACCATTTCGTGACTGATGATGCTGATCGCTAGTAGTCGAAGAGGATTTAGGTGAAATTTTTAAATAGATGATACTTTTTTCACGAAACTCTTAAACTCGAAAATTTAAGTTAGAAGAAAATCGAGTTTGATGGCGCTACGCGCGTTTTTAGATATATACCATAAATTAACTAATAAAAAAATGTAATTTAATGTGGCTATAAATAAGAAATGCTGCATATTTTTTATCAATTTTTTCATTCGAAAAAAATATTTAAAAAAAAATAATAGAGGGTGGGCCATATAGCGTTTGGTTTTTGAACTACCTATTTTTTTGAGAATGGTAACACAAATGTCATGTCAAATGTGTTCACAATTTACTTAAAGGTTTGACATTTACGAAATGGGACGCTATACGCTTGAACAAAATTGGTGAGTCTTCTTACAGTAAATGGCGAGCGTTACCGTGACATGCTCAACGAGTTTTTGTTTCCAAAAATTGAAGAGGATGACATGGACGACATTTGGTTTCAACAGGACGGTGCAATTTGTCACACTGCCAAAGTTATTCTCGAACTTTTGGCTACCGTGTTTGAAAACCGAATAATCAGCCGAAATTCCGATATCAATTGGCCGCATCGGAGCTGTGATTTAAGCCCGTTGGACTAGTTTTTGTGGGGAGCCGTTAAGGACAAATGCTATTCGAACCATCCAGAGACGATTGATGCTTTAAAACACGAAATCGAAGTTGCCATTCATGAAATTGGAGCACAAACAATCGAAAATGTGCTTAAAAATTGAATTGATCGAATGGCCTACTGTAAAGCCAGTCGTGACAGTCATTTGAACGATATTATTTTTCATTCATAAATGACAATGTTCAATCTTCAAAAAAAAAAAAAAAAATATTGATTAGTTTTGTTTTTATAGCCGATTAAAAAAGCAAATTTTACATGGCCCACCCTATATATTATGTACAATAAAATATATAATACAAAAATTATCAAATGGTTTTCTAAATTGCCTTCTGTAATCCCAATTTTCCAGCACATCTTCGCAAGTTTCGGTATTTATCTCAACAGTTTCAGCTGTGAAATGAGTTTCAGTTTCATTTTCAGCTTTCATCAAATGAATTCTTAACCCTTGAATCAGCGTTAGATGGTTGGCGTAACATTTATCTTTCTTTACCTGCAGCCAACAAAACATAGAATGTAAAGAAGCCAAATCGCACTGGTAAGATCCCAAATTACATGATTCGACTGGTTTTTCGTCTTGCGGTACTCGATTTTAATATTAGTTTGTGGAAGAAGCAATCCATTATTTTCTCGGTAGATGGCAGTAAGTAATGATCGAGATTTCGTAAAGTATCGACCAAACAATTCAAAGTTTCAAAGAGTCGTAGTCAAAAAAGGAGTCGGACATCTGGCATTATTAGAATTGTTTGCCACTTTAGAACGGGGAATCCCAATTAATTTGTTCTCGGTAGAACAGTGCAAAGAAAGAACCAAACATAATAAATTAAAATAAAAATTCAGTCGTGGTTTGTTGAATAAAAGTCCAAATTAAAAAATGGGTAGACAAAGTTCAATTGATGTCAGACATTTAATGATTAGTCATCATGAAAAGTAAAAAAAATGTTCGGGAATTTGCAGAAATATGATAGTGAATAGATCCCGTTCGATTGTAAACGATGTGATGAAACGTTTCAAAGAAACAAAATCCGTGGAGAATAAGAAGAAATCGAGACCACCAACATTGTTCTCGGATGCAGATGAACGGCGGATAGTCCAACAAATTAAGAAAAATCCTAATTTCAGCGCTCCTAAGCTCGCAAGAGATGTCGCCCAACACCTTAATATTAACTGCCAGTCCGAAAGTATACATATAGTGTTGCGAAAAAATTATCATAATGGAAGAATTGCACGAAAAAACCTTTCATCAACGAGATTAACCGACACAAGATACATATTTAGGTCAGATGGACAATCATATGGACGAAATGAAGAGTTGCGGGAAAAAAATTTACGTCCAACAGCTAATCATGAGGGTGGGTCGATAATGGTCTGGGGTTGTACCTTCTGCTCAAATATGAACACACTCGAGTTTGACTTGTTTACAGTAGCACAGAAAACAAACTATGTGACATATCACGCTGAAATTTGCCATGTAAGCTTATAACAGTCTTATCAAAAAACAAAAAATTTATTTTTGCCATATGTCATCCGCGGACCGTTTTATTGATAACGTCTCGTTCATATTTGAGCAGAAATTTATGCTTTATTAACGCCATTGTGGACCACAAACAATACCTAACAATTATGAACAAAAATTTGGTCCAAAGTGTTGAAAAGTTGGCAATTAAACACAATTTCCAGTACTATCAAGACAACGATCACAAGCATAAGGCACTTGATGGCCGTCTATGACCTATGTATGTGCTTTAGGGCAGTACTTGAAAAACCTCCACAATCTCCAGACATCAATGTAATTGAACATCTTTGGGCTCATTTGAAAAACCAACTGAAAAACCTTGTTATAAGAAATAAGGAAGAAGAAGAGTGGGGGCAAATAGATCCTTTAACATGCAAGAAGTTGGTCGAATCCATGCCAAAACGAGCGAATGCTGTGAGAAAAAATAAAGGCTTACCTACTGAATATTAATTATATTGTTTTTTTCTTAAATATTGTTTGCCTAACTCTACTTTGTATAAATGTCCGACTTCTTTTTTGTCATGTATTTTTATCTAAGTTTTTATGTTGGTATTTTCTATGTACGAATGATTTGAAGTTTTTTTATGTTTTTTGTATTTCTGAAAAGTACGTTTGAAGAACGAAAATAAATGTGACACATTAACGCATTAGATTTGCATTTTAATATATATTTTTTGATTTACAACCATATCACTTGGGTGTCCGAGTTCTTTATTGTGTCAGAAGAAAATAACCGGTTTTTTCTTGAAACTTCAAGATATATTTCGCTCTGCTTTTTGCTGTGTAATAGTCCAACTCAAGGGCTACGACGCCAGTGCTAACTCAGGCTATTGTGGTTCGAAACTTTCCCGTAAACCCAACCAAACAAAAATGAGCGAAGGCTGCGAACATATCCTAGCGTTCCACATCGTCAAAACCACTGCTCTCAGAAAAACACATTGAGAAACAACAAAGCAAGAAAATGGCATCACAGTATTGGACTGGCCCCAAGACGCCAACCTCATTGTAAATGTGTGGGGAATTATGAAAACGCATCTTGCCAGAAGGCCAGTCCATGATTTAAAGTGACCGTGCGTTATGTTTGCAAAATCTAGTCCTGTTTGTCGACGAGCTACGCAGAAAAGCTGGTTCAAAGCATGAAGAAGATGTCAAGCTATACTCGACAACGATGGAGACTACACGGCTTATTGAGTAATAGCGACTCGTAGTTTTGTTCATACGAGTACTTTTATGTCAAAAAATTTAAATATATAAATTTTATACTTCATGAATAATCGCGGTTCCTTTTTTCTGACACAGACTGTTTATAAAAAAAGAGTGACTGATTTAGGAACTCCAACATGCGCGAAGATAGTTTGGATGACAATAATTTCGGATTAGTACTCGTTTCTGAGTGCGCCTGATTTGTCTTTAAGGGGGTCATTGCGCTTGAGAGCAATATGCTGTTGTTGATAATTTTTCTGGAGGAATAAAGAATCCACAACTCTGAACTTTATTTTTAGTTAGATAATATAAAAAACTTAAAAAAAAACCTAGTCGGCTGCTACTAAAGTGAGAGTTCAATTTATCTGAAAACAAAACCTCAGCGTTTGAAATAGCTTTCAAAATATTTGCTTCGGTACTTTGGCTGCAAAAATGTAAGCTACCACAGCGAAAGCAAAGCAATACCAACATAAAAACAAAAGCCGAAGCGGCGAGGCTCGTTACAGTGACAGGGATTTAAGAGAAAACCAGAGTTTTGCTGTGACTATTAAGTTTTTATTTCCCGTCATAAGAGCTACCACTGTTGCTGCCATCACTGCAAATGCCTTGCTTTTATAATATATATTATTATAAAGTGACCACAGATGTTGTTTAGGTCAATAGGCAAGTTGTTTAAGTAGGTAGTAAATCTCATAGTTTAGTAAAGGGCGGCAAAGTTCCAAGTAATTAATGTATTTTTTCTAGAGTTTTGCTGTGCAGCTAAGGTCGCAATCTGTTCATGCGAGTAAAGATGTGAAACTGAGCTATTTAAGTCACAGCAGCTGAAGTCACAGCACAGTTCAACGAAAACTTATTTGTGCTGTGCCGTAAACCCTTTCGTGTCGCCCAGTAGTGGAAGAGTGGACGGAGGGCTACACTTGGGGGCAGGGCCTGGTGAACTTGTTCACGGATGGATCGAAGTTGGAAGGAAAGGTTGGTGGAGGAGTCTTTTGCGAGGAGCTCCCCATCAGACTCAAATTCAGGCTACCGGACCACTGCAGTGTGTTCCAGGCAGAGGTAGCCGCAATCAAGGAGGCAGCCGATTGGCTGCTCAAATGTGTATTAACGGTCAAGAAAGTAAATATTTACTCCGACAGCCAAGCGGCAATAAGGGCCCTCAGGTCTATGACGGTGCATTCGGAATTGGTCAATGAATGCTTGACCTCGCTTTCGACTGCGTCCGAATTCTTTAACGTCAGCCTCATCTGGGTTCCTGGTCACAGCGACATTGCTGGAAACTATGAGGCAGATGAGCTGGCCAGACAAGGGTCATGCGAGGTGATTTCCCCGCGAAGGGAGAGATTCGGGATCCCCTGACTACCTGCGGTCTGCTTCTGGAAAGATGGGCATCGCACCAACTCAGCGAGCGCTGGGCAAGTACACAAACGTGTAAGGTCGCGAAATCCTTCTGGCCACGTGTGTACCGGAGGCGCTCGGGCGAGCTTCTGAGGCTGACAAAATATCAGCTCTCTATTCTCGTGGACTCTCTCACAGGACACAATGCGCGAGGAATGCATACTGTGAGACTTGGAATCGCCTCGAGTCCTTTCTGCGCTGGATGTATGGAGGATAAGGATCTCAGCACCTTCTCCTTAGCTGCCCTGCTCTGGCGGGGCTAAGATCTAGGCATCTTGGCTCCAACTTTTTTGCCACGCCTGCTGATATAGCTGGTGCTGACATCAAAAACCTGATGAATTTCATCAGCAGCGTAAAGCGGTCGACGCAAACATAGTCATCGTTCGTAATCCGCACGCTCCTAACCATCTCAGCACCACCTCTTCCCGCCCTCCCCCTGCATCCCATCAGTCTTTCTCTCTCACCTCACAACCTGCATAATGGTATCACAAAGGACGAATCTTTCTTCGTCGAAGTGTGCCCATTCCCTGGGCAACCATGTCAACCTAACCTAATCTAACCAGTAGTTGAAATTGGACAATTAATTATTACAATCGTTTTCACAGATGTCTTTTTTAACATATTAAGGGCCAACCTTTCATCAATATCGTAAGAAGATTGCCAAAAGCGACCTTCAACCCCTCTATTTCATTGATAATGTCATGCAAATGTGAAATTGATCATTAAAAGGGTATTATCACCAAGGCTTTCCACTCACCCCCTTTAGCCACACAAATGCAGGAAAAAAGTGTTCCATTTAAATATCTTTGCATATGAAAGTACATATTAGAGCGAATGTATTTTTTTTTTTTTTGTATTAAAATTATTGTATTCAGAATTTCACCAAAATCACCATGAAATTGAGGGAAGTGGCTTCCAAACCCATAGCTGTTCTCCCAAGGATGATAGATTTACAAGGTTTGCTCTTTAACTATAGTGAAAAAGAAAATTGTGAGGGGAACTTCGGCTGCCACGTCACTTCTATTCTCCTTCGTGTTTTTATAATACTCATAAATTTAATTGTTTTTTTTTTGTGCTAAAGAATTAGTGTGCCGAGAATTAGTCCCTTTCCGTGGACTAACTACCATTTGGTCATGGTGAAAAGATTTGTAGAGGTGTACTACCTAGCAGACCGTTATTCGGCTATGAGCGCATTCGCCAGATATGCCGACGTCATTCGTTTTGTGCTTCACTAAGCTGAAGCTAAATTTTGTGAAGCACAAAGCGAATGACGTAAAATCCAAAGTTCCCCCAAAAAAAATTGTTATTTTCACCATACCTAACGAGCAAACCTGGTATTTATCATCCTAAATGGTGATTCTTCTTCTTCTTAATTGGCGCTATAACCGCTTACGCGATTTTGGCCGAGTTTAACAAAGCGCGTTAGTCGTTTCTTTCTCGTGCTAACCGGCGCCAATTGGACACACCAAGAGAAGCCAAGTCCTTCTACACCTGATTTTTCCAACACAGAGCAGGTCTCCCTCTTCCTCTACTACCTCCAGCTGGTACCGCATCGAATACTTTCAGAGCCGGAGCGTTTGTATCCATTCGGACGACATGACCCAGCCAGCGTTGCCGCTGGATCTTTATTCGCTGCTCTATGTCTATGTCGTCGTAAAGCTCATATAGCTCATCGTTCCATCGCCTGCGATATTCGCCGTTGCCAACGTTCAAAGGTCAAAAATCTTGCGCATAATCTTTCTTCCAGACACTCCAACCGTCGTTTCATCGGATGTTGTCATCGTGCACTCTTCTGTGGCATACGTTGGGACGGGCATGATGAGAGTCTTGTAGAATGTTAGTTTTGTTCGTCGAGAGAGGACTTTACTACTCAATTGCCTACTTAGTCCAAAGTAGCACTTGTTGGCAAAAGAGATCCTACCTTGGATTTCAAGGCTGACATTGTTAACGGTAATTCTACGATCGAAATTCTCCACAGCCAAAGCTTGAAACATGAATTTATGTGGTTTTCGCTGTAGAATAGAACTTTTTCATTGCAGAAATACCCTCGGACGTTTTCCATTGCCTGACGAGGGGTGACCGTTATTAGAAAAAACTTTTCCTTAATTTTGGTGTTTTACCGAGACTCCAAATGGTAGTCATATACTAACCCATTCGGCTACGGCGGAATGTAGCTCGCGAAATTGGAAAAGTGACCCGTTTTAAATTTTTTTTGTGATTTTCAATGGGAGAATTATAAAAAAGTGTAACGAATGCAACAGTGATGTAAAGCACTTGCGGTTTAAAAATAATTCTTCATACGAAAAAAGGTACTGAGAACACAGTCAAGTTGGCATCTCATTGAATTAACCGAAATAAGCAGGCTAGACTTGTCGAAATTACAACAAATACCAATCCATCATGGTGGAAAAATTTGTAGAGGTGTGATATTTAGCAGACCGTTGTTGGCCTCTCATTGCTTACGAAAAACGGAGATTGTACGAAAACAAATCAACCAATGACACTTCGATGCCTTCTGAACAACGACTGAACAACGAAACGAGGGGGCAAGTTTGGCTGCCGGCTGCCGCGTGCCTCCGACGTGTGACGGATAGAGGTGGGATAGAAGTGGCGGCGTATGCTGAAGTTGTGGTGGTACGACCTAACACGATCAGTGGGATCATTACGGGGCGCTAGGTGAGCTCGTTTCTTGGGCTACAGGCTGTGACTTAAGTTTGAAGCCACGTACCGAGAACTCATGCTTTTTGCCACTAAATAAAGGATTTTCCAATAACTGGTGTTATCTATCGCTATCGAGAGATGATTAACGATTTTTTATATCCGGAATTGGATGGAATTGATCTGGACAACGTTTATTTTCAACAAGACGGCGCTACGTGCCACACAAACAACGAAACCATTGATATATTACGGGAAAAGTTTCCGGGCCGTGTTATCTCTCGAAGAGGTGATTGGCCAATCTTGTGATTTAACACCTTGTGACTTTTTTCTTTGGATCCACGTGAAAGAGAAGGTCTACGCCAACAGTCAAGGGTCGATTCAAGACCTTAAAGATGGAATTCGTGAGGCTATCGAGGACATAGGGTAGCCACTTTGCAATTCGGTTATGGAAAATTTCATGGAGAGGATATTGTCCTGTAAGCGTGATCGTGGTGGTCATTTGCCTGATGTTATTTTCCACTATTAAGGGCATACCTTCCTCTTTATAATGAAATAAACATCCGATCATTTATTTAAAAAAATACCATTTGTCTTTGAATATCAAAATAACACCTCTTATTGGAAAACCCTTTATAAGGTAGCAAATATTACCCTACCACAAATTAATGGACAAACTTTCACAATTCCATCCTTCGTAAGATACGCAGGAGTAATCTTGGGCTCCAAACTTAGCTGGAAACTGAACATAAAAGAATGGGTAAAGAAAGCAGAAATAGCTCTCTGGAGGGGAGACCTAAGTATACTTTATGGCTATATAAGGGGGTTTATACGAGCAATTTTATAAAACGGTTCGGTAGTTTGGTGGAAGGCTCTTGGAAGAGATTACAACTACTTAGCAGAATACAGAATCAGCCTGAGCAATTACGGTCGGTGCATCTAGATCTTGTCCTGGGGAGATTGTTAATGCACTGACACATGCTCACTCACCTTTGCTTGTGCGATATTATTTGGCCAAAAACAACACCGTTATCCAGCCTCAGTCACCGCATTCAGCAGATTTGGCTCCCTAGGACTTTTTCCTGTTCCCGAAGTTGAGGAGACTCATGAAAGCATGGCGTCTTGCGACGATTGAGTAGATAAAACCCGAATCGCTGAGAGAACTCAAGGACATACGAAAACATGCATGTCAGGACTGCTTTGAGGATTGGAAAAAACGCTGGCATAAGTGTATTATATCTGAGGGGGACCACTTTGAGGGAGATAAAGTAGAAATTGAAATAGAAAAATGAAAATTCACCTTATTTTTTGAACACACCTCGTAGTCATGCTGTAATTAACCATTAAACAAGTTGGTAGCGAGGATGTGGCAAAAAAATGGTGCAAAACCGCTAGTTGAATTCTGGATGAATCACCACTTCAACCAAGCAACCAACTAACCCGGGGACGTCGCAGGCGAAGTTCCCCTCACAATTATTTTTTTCAACATAGTTAAAGAGCAAACCTTGTAAATCTCTCATCTTTGAACCTACTGGCAGCATCATGTTCTCAATGATGATAGATACCAGGTTTGCTCGTTAGGTATGGTGAATAAAATTTTGTTTGAGGGGAACTTTGGATTCTACGTCATTCGTTTTGTGTTTCACTGAACTAAAACAAATAATTGGTGCAAAGGCGAAGGGAAGACCGAAAAACCGATGGATAGACGCAGTAGGAAGCGATCTCACAGCAATGGGAATTCGTAACTACGAAGGAAAAGCAAGCGATAGAAAACTTTGGAGGAGTTTTGTGAAGGAAGCTTTGACGCACCCCGCGTTGTAATGCTGTGAATGATGATGAAACTAAAGCAAAATTTTGTGAAACACAAAACGAATGACGTCAGCATATCTGTCAAATTCGCTCAGAGCTGAATAACGGTCTGCTAGGTAGAACACCTCCAAAAATCTTTTCACCATGTACTGGCAGCGCCATTGCCTATTCGCTGCTTTTGTCGTGCGCAAGCGAACTTGAAGTCAAATCGAGATGTACTGCCATAATTCATAAAAAAATTCGATAGTCTTACGTATAATACGTTCTGAATGGTCTCTCTACCAAATTTTATCACAGCATGACAACCTTTCGATAGAAGAGTTCTATTACTCACCCAACTATATTCTAATACCATCATTGGGTCGCATAAATAGTCATTTTGGTTGCGAATATGTAAGTATATCAAATAAAAATTATAATTTCGTTGTAAGTGATTAAAAATTCAGTACTTCCGCCTCACTTTTCAAATAGCAAATTTCCTGTAAATCTCTTGCCTTTCAGCTTCCCTTACGACGATGCAAATTCAATACGAATTTTATGTGTATATGCGTATGTGTGTATGTATGTGTGTATGTATGCATGCATGTAGCTATCATCCACTTTTGAGCATATGTCCCCAAGAGCCTTTGCTTGCATTTCAAAATTAATACCGTAAAAAGTGTGAGTTAAAGCAATCACATAAATTGAATACTCAACAATAAGTGTCTGAAGCCTTTTTGGCTTTCGTCCTTCCGGCAGTATGGCAAGAATAACTTGTTGTTGGGTTCGGAAAGAAAAAGGGTCATCAAGCAACGCAATCAACTGCTCTATTCCCCAGCTCACAAAGGTCAAGAAAAGTGGAAATTTACCTTTTCAGAAATAAATACCAATACAAAAACAAAAAAAAAAATGTATAAAGAAAAAAAAAAATAAAATAAAAAAATAGATGGAAAATGTACACGACATGAAAATTATGTTCATTTCCTATTCCTTGCGCAATAAGAAGTATGAAAAGTGCCACCACACTTTGACCGAAAATCAATTTCTTCTTGCTTCTGGTGATGATGCAGCTAGAGCTGCTGCTGCTGCTGGAGCTTCTTTTGCCTCGTCTTGTTCATCACTAGACCAATTCATTGTGGTCAAATGCACAGACCAGCCAGGAACGTGCAACATGATTGAATGGCAACAGCAACAGCAACAACAACACAAAACAATAATATTCAAAAGCAACAGCAACAACAACAACAACAAGCACAGCAGCATGCCACCACCATAGCCGTCGGATGGCTAGTGGTTTTGTAGTGGTATTGCTGCTGTCGCTTTTGCTGAGAGAATCGAAAATTGAAAAGTCAAACAGTGACGAAAAGATGGCAAAATGGCATCACTTATAAGTTGACTTTTGGTTAACAACAATTTTTTGGTAGTTATTGGCAACAAAGTAGCACCAGCGGCTAGCGATCAGCACAGCTCAGCAAGTGGAAGTGGCAACGGCAATAAAAGCGTTGTAATCAGCCGTAGTAGCAATAGCTCACAAACCAACGGCAACAGCAGATTTCAGCTGAACATCTACGAGTATTTTAATTTTTCCATTTTCATGCTATTTGGTTTTTGCACTTTTTCCGCACTCTTGTGCCGCCTTCATACGGTTGTATGCGTAGCGGCAACATTCCACCTACCGTCGCGAAGAACACCCGTGCATGCCAATGTGCGACTTGCACAGACGCAGGAATAGCACGCAAAAAAAAGAAACAAAAAAACAAGCAGACGCACAGACAAGCAGACAGACAGACAGACAGTCAACAGGCAGCCGTGTTGATGACGAGCTTGCGGTTGCCACAATTTGCGCAAAACTGTGTTGAAATGTGAATGTGGTGGCAAACTTTGTTTTTGTTTTTTTGTTCATGCTCTGATGATGAAAAGTTTCGATGTTTACTTGACGACTGACTGGCTGACTGACTGACTGCTGACTGCTGACTGCTCAGTACTGGCCGCCGTCGGCTGCTAGCTGCATTGCTGGCCGTCACCAGTGGTAACATTAAGGCTAACGACTGTGGCGATTACAACACGCCGAAGAAATAATAAAAGTTGCAAATTCTATTCAGCAAACACATGTTCGCAGAAAGCCACAATGTCGCATTTACTGCACAGCCAGTCTCTTACAGGATGATTTACTTGTATTGTTCGGCGCTCGGTGTTCGGGCCACTCGTATAAGTACGTGAATGTAAGTAAATCAGTTTGGATGAATGTGTGGGAGTGGACTGAGTGTTTGCTTTATTACTCTGAAACCGGTTTTGAAAGTTAACTGACCGAATATATGCCGAGCACTCTGGCACTGGCTTTATACCCGTTCTTGAGGGTGATGACTTGCGTCCAAGAAAGAATTTTGCTACCGCACATTCTGTGGCGGAAAAGTGGGCCAACTTTTTCAAAAGTCTTAATACAATACGGTGTGATTACTTGGAATTATGGTTGTAATGCCAAAAATTAAATATTAATGGAATCTTGGGAACTCATTTTGGAAACTCAACGACTCATCTGTCGACAAATACAAAAATATGATCTAGACTTTCTAGATGAAAGCTTTTTACTCTATTCACCCGATATATATGGCTCTGTGTGTGGCATAAAAGAATCATCGAGCTTTACTGGTCATTTTTGAACTCCCTGTTCGGCATATCTAAAGGGGTTATATACAGTTAGATGACCGAAAAGACTTAGTATTAGTAAAAAATATTTATTTGGAAAGGAGCTGCATCTGATCTCCGGGAGCTTCTCTCAAAAAAGAAGTTTTTCTGAAATTAAAAAACCAAACAGATTTCGTTAAAGTAATGTTAAGTCTAGTATTTAATCGAAGGAATAAGCAAAATAAATTTTTTTGACAAAAAGGCGGTTTCTCAAAAAAAAAAAAAAAAAAAAAGAAGGATGTTTGACCAAAATTTCGGTCTTAAATAGTTAATAAAAAGAAATACATATATTTATCGGCGAGAAAAAATCTTCTATTAATTACTAAAAAATATATTTAAGAAGCTCGTGTTCAAATTTGAGAATAATCGGTTTAGCCGTTTTCGAGTAATGTTGGCCACCGCCAAAAACGCGTTTAAAGTTTGAAAAGACGTTTTCATGGGATACAATTTTTTTTATAACTTACATGAAGTTGTCTATTCCAGGACCATATAAAACACCCTCCGCCGCTTTGGCTGCTTCTAATAACTCGAGCTGATGTTGTCTGCGGGCCATTCTTCTATCTCGGGTGCTCTCAAGCGCTCTGAGATCGGAAAGGTTCACGCGCTGCTCATCTTCTTTTTCGGCATATCAATACGCATTGAGCTCAAGTGTAATTCCTATTGCCTTCAAATAATACAATAGTGATGCCATTCCTTCATTAACTATTGGGGAGATTTTCCAAATCAGTTGATTGTAGCTCTCGTTGTTGTTTTGGTTAAAACCACCTACGCATCTTTCTCATAATTCTCACTGCTGAGATCTGTATAGATCAGAAGTATAGCCTAAGCAACATCTTCTGGTAATGGCTTATATTCATGTTCGAAAGTAGATAATTGATTGGCAGCTGCAGCCCTCTGCCAGCTGCACCATGAGTCTGGTCCGTCCGGACACTTAACGTCTTGAGGTTTTTCGTCAGTTGAACAATATGATAATGTGTGGCCCAGATAGCATTATACATTTTTGCAACGGAATCACAATTTCTCCTTAATAAACTGTCAACTTATCGATCATCTTTCTAGTAAGTTTGCCTTTTAAACCGAGAGTTGTTTTTCGTATTTTCTTTCCTTTATTGTTTTCAACTGTTTCAATATTTTTTTTGACACAATCTCGGAGTCGCGTGAAAATTCGTTTCTGTATGTGCCCAATACAATATTTTTTCACAACTTCTTGATCACCGTAAGAAGTGCAGCATTTAAATTCCCGAGTACGTTTTGGAGTCAGCGTCTTCGATTTATATCCAAATTGTAAGGCCTATCCTATATACTGCAGTTTTTCAAACAAAGGTGTTATTTTGATATTAACGAAAAATACTATTTTTTAATAGAAATGATGGGATGTTTATTTCATTATAAAGAGGAAGGTATGCCGTTAATAGTGGAAAATAACATCAGGCAAATGACCACCACGACCACGCTTTCAGGACAATATTCTTTTCATGAAATTTTCCATAACCGAATTGCAAAGTGGCTGCCCTATGTCATCGATAGCCTCACGAATTTCATCTTTGAGGTCTTGAATTGTCCCTGGGCTGCTAGCATAGACCTTCTCTTTTACGTGGCCCCAAAGAAAAAAGTCACAAGGTGTTAAATCACAAGATCTCGGTGGCCAATTGTGATCACCTCTTCGAGAGATAACACGGTCCGGAAACTTTTCCCGTAAAAGATCAATGGTTTCGTTGCTTGTGTAGCACGTAGCGCCGTCTTGTTGAAAATAAACGTTGTCCAGATCAATACATCCATCTCCGGCCATACAAAATCGTTAATCATCTCTCGGTAGTGATAGATAGCACCTGTTATTGGAAAACCCTTTATATGGGGCAATGGCATGGAAGACAAAAAACAATCAAATTAGTATGTCAAAACTTTGTAGACTACAAAGGCCGGCGTGCCTAGGAGGGGCACGAAGGAAATACGAAGGAAACGTGAAGGCAGACATTTATTCCAAAAATGAGGCGGAAGGGCTATTTACTGGAACAACCCCATTTTCCGGCTTTAAAAGAAACAGCCTAAAACAGGAAATCCTAAAAATGGATCCACAGAAAAACCAGAGAATACTGGAATGGCACAAACGGTCTTAATCAATTCAAAAAGTTTCTGAACTTTAATATCACCCGAACAAAATCTGCTCTAACCCTAGTTAAAAAGGGTCTCAGGGCCTCAGATTACTCTGTGGAGCACCTATAGGCCACTCTGCCTACAATAAACATTTCAGTACAATAGGACTATCTAGCGCTACTTTATCCAGCTTCTGCTGTGTTGAAGAGGAGCCCATGGAAAACTTAATCACCAATTGTGAATCATTAGGTCACAGGAGACACAGAATTTTGGGCTCTTACCTACTAGAAGATGAAGACTTATAAATGCTTCCTTATATGGAGCTGGCTCGATTCCTCCCAATACTAAATAATTACAATTAAGCACTGAGGGGCGCACAATAGATCAATCTGGTCGCAGTGCACAAAGGCCTTAGCCTAACCAGTACAACTATTACCATTACCATTACGACAATCAGTTGGTATACTATGAGTTTTGCCTTTAGCACCATATGGGCTCATTAGTTGGAAGACGTTGTGTTCAATATCATCATAGAAGTGATATCAGTCACTAACAATTCCATTAATTGACGATAAGTCCACAAACTATGACATGAAAATCTGTCATTCATTTCATTCAAACTTTAAAACACGCATTGAAATTTTATATTGTGTACTTAGGCCTGTAATAGCGATTGCTCCTCCGACTGTATTTACGTTATGGAAATCATCGTTTTATTTATTTACGTTAAAAATTATCAAGGAAAAACCTACCACAAATTAGCTGAGGAACTCGGTGTAACAAAGGGTGTAACCGACACATATTTCATATCCATTGAAACGATTTGGATGAAATTTTGAAAATTTATCATTGGAGAAGGAATAAAATAGGGAAATGAATTAAAGCAAAGGTCCCAAGCAAATCTCGGTCGAGCTGATACGCACTTTTACACTTTGAACGTCAACGGGGTTTTTGGTAAAATGTTGGAAAAAAATTTGTTTTTAGGTTTTATTTAAGAGGATCTTAAAAATATAAATATTTTTATTTATTTCGATGCATTTTTGCGCAAAATAAAAAGATAAAAGTACTCAAGTAGTGTCTGAAATTTGAATAGGTCGAGCCAAGGAGCACCAAGAGATTTGGTGGCTCCTAAAATACTCAGGCTAAAAAGCCCATTGTATTTAGAGGTCTGGAAAGAGGTCTGAATAGAGACAGAGATAAGGGTAGTTAGTCCTGTGAGAATTTTCCAGATTCTTTGGCAAATCCGTAAACATGCTCCGGTTTTATAGAACGAATAAAGTCACCGGTGACTGACACGGCTTCATTGGAGCAGTTCAGTGTAAGTCACCGGTGACTTCTAAGTACTTATATTTCTTTTAAAAATCCTTTGTGAAGCGACTACTACTACTTTTTGAGCCTACTTTTCTATGCTGCGAACCTCTTGCATGGCAAATACGCGCTTGCTGATGTGGCACTCCTGCCGTTCGTTATTAAAAAACGCTTTTACTTTAATTTTAACATTTTATGCCAACAATGTGAATCGAACTCAGTGCCTTTTGCCGGTACGTCACTCACAAACATACTACACCCTGAGAGTCATCAATTTATGCATGCATGCATGCCCGTACTATACAGTTAAACCACACGCTTGCTTTTATGTCTGTATGACCACGCAAACACACACACTCAAACTTTTAATTTACTCCCAATTTACTCAATCAAAACACTCGCCCATTGCGTCCATACTAGTATTTATTTAATAAATGCCCATAAGAGAGCCACTTCTACTCTCAAGTGGGCAACCCAATTCGCTCAAATAGGAAATAGGCTGCAACAGGGGAGATCGCTTAGATTTGCTTAAATGAAACTTGTTTCATACCATTAGGGCATGGCATAGCCACACTTAAAACACTCGCATTGCACACCAACACATACACAAATATGTTTGTAAATATATGTACGTCAACTATCGCCCCTCTGCACCCATCTAGTGCAAGGCACTGATGCTGTTTGATGTTTATGCTAAGATGTCTGTTGGCAGCCGTTAAACGGCTACGCTGCGCTCTCTTTGCAGTGCGACTCGGTTTGTATATTTGTTAAAGTTAATGGGTAATGGTAATAGTGGCAGTGTTGGATATGCTGGTTGTTATTGTTGTCGCTGATGGTGTACGGTAACATTACTACACCGCAGAAACTCCAAAAAAGGCTGAGCTAGGGAAAGAGCATCATTGCAAATTATTGGTGTTGAAGGCAAAGTCAAAGCCCTGCCAAAGCTAAAAGTGGAGCCAAAAATGAAAAATGCAAAAGTAAAAAGTTGAAACAGGAAAACAAAAATAAAACTAAAAAAAAAATCAAAAACCAAAAACCAAAAAGGATGTGGAAATAAGAATTCTGTAATAGAGTTTTTAAATAAGTAATAGACGGTTTTTCTTACTTTCTGTTTATTTGTCTACGTTTGTCGAGCCCAACATACGCTCGTACATACATTTGACTGAAGAGTCAGAGTAACCAGACTATGAAGGCAGAACACAAACAAGGCAAGTCATAGGAGACGCAAACAAGGCGTAAGGGCAGCCGGCGGCTGGCGGTTGACGGCATTCAATGTCCCAACAAAATAGTAAAAATAAAAAATGAATAGAAAAAAAAAAAACGAACGAACGAACGAATCTAAAACTAAATTGAAGCAAAAGCCAAACTACGCTGTTCGTTGACTCAGAATTCAAGTCAACTGAACGTTAAAATTGAGTTAGAGGTATGCCAATCTACAATAGTGGAAAGTGCTCGATGAATTTGTGGTATTTTTACAGCGCTAGCGGCACCCAAAGGGCGCCAAAGCGGGGCCATACTTACACATGTACGTGCACATGTGTGTGCAGCACGAGGGTGGCAGCAACCGTGTTGGTAAACAACTGGCAGGCGTGCGGATCGAGTTAAGTTTTGAGAGTGAATGAAGTGCAATGAAAATTGGTTTTTCAGAATTTTTCATACGGAAGCACAAATACGGGTTCAAACTTGAATGTGAGCGCATCTGAACTGGAGTTGAGAGATGGCGGTGTGGCAGAGTAACGGGCTGGCAGCCGGCGAATGTTAAAGCCAAAGCCACAAACATTGCGCTACACTGCACATTCATCGAACTGGCTGGCTACTGACCGAACACTCCAAATACTACACCTACGAACTCTTCTCCGAGCTAAAGAGAAGTTGCTGGCGGCAACAACGGAACACATTTGATTGAGTGGCCTCCTGGAGGCGAAAACAACAATGTGTTTTTTTTTTTTTGTTTTGGTTTAGGTTTTCCGGATTTTTAGTATCATTTATTTGATTTTATTTTTTTCTGTTTTTTGTGTTTGTTTTTTTTTGTTTTTGCATTTTCGTTGGACAAAGCGTTGTAGTTCACACATTTATTTATAATTTCCATACACTTGAAATAGCTTGAAAACCGCCTGCGCCACACCCAAAATCAAGCTCACACACGCACACACATGCACAATCTGGCGCATACACAAATGACTTACACACGTGCCGTTACTTTGCATACGTGCATCGTGCGGTAGTAGGTGGGGGCGGCGGCGAGTTGCTTGGTGCTCCCGGTGGAGTAACTTTTAAGTTCTGCAAATATCAGTTGGGCGCATGCAAATTAAATTATGTGTAAAGAGTTGAAACGGTTTACATGGTCAACACTACAAAATGAAATGTAAGCCAATTAGTGAAGTTTTCAATAATCCGTTTGGCTGGTGTTATGTGTAAAAGGGGTCGTAATTACCAATGGCGTCGAACAGCGGTCGACACTGTGCTTTATTCGGATTCTCTCTTTTGCTTGAATTTCTGCTGTACCACCAGTTGTTGGCTAACAGCTAACGGCAATGACTTTTGCCCTCACCAAGAAGCGCATTAGTGTCTGAAAGCAAAACGTACCTACAAAATATAACAACAAAAATACTTGAAAGGTAATATACTAAGGTAAATATTACAAACTGTAATGCCTGCTCGGACAGACAGCTCCAACTAAAATAGCTGCAATAATAATTGGCTTTCTACTTCTTTAACACTTTTCTCTTTTGAAAAAATATTTATTAGGTGCGGGAGTGCATCTTGCAAAAAAAAAAAATGAAATAAAAATTAACTTTTTCCATAACAACTAATCTAATTGTACAATTTTTATGCGCACAACGCAAATATATGCGCATAGTGTCTAAAAATGTCAACTGGCTAACCGCAAGATGCGAGTAGGTTAGGTTAGGTTGAAGCGGTTGTCCATTGTAGGACACACTCAGGCTCATGGCCCATTGTGATGCCGCGTGGGGAACTAGCCTCTATCCCGCCTGAAACCAAAGCGTGCTATTCAAAAATTTCGCAAGATCCTTAATTTCGACAGAGGTCTTCTAATTCGTTGAAGGAAAGTCCGCCCAAAATGGCGAGTCTACGTCTGGATAGAGCGGGACAGTGACACAGAAGCTGCAGGATCGTCTCTTCCTCTTCCTAGTCTAGACTTCTGCAGAAGTCATGTGTTTGCACACCCATTCTCTGGGCGTGCCTACCGATTAGGCAGTGCCCCATAATAACTGAAATCAGTGTGTTAAGATAACGCTTATCTCTCCTTAGTAGAAGTTCCGTGCGTTTAGCATTGAGAGTCGGCCACATCTGTCGACCTATTTTGCAAGTGGCTTCGTTACGCCATCTTTCATTCGCTGCTCTTACGGTTTCCTCGCAGATACGTAGTCTACATGTTTGTAAGGGTATGCCTATTTCATTGTCGATGTACTCATCAGTCAATTTGGTACCAACTTTCGCTATTTCATCGGCTCTGCAGTTCCCCTCAATGTCGCAATGGCTAGGAACTCATGCTATCATTAGATGAAATGACTCGGTCATCTCGTTAAGAAGATGCGCGCATTTCATGGCTACCTTGGAGGTTGTCGCCTGTTTTGTGAGCGATTTTTCGCCGCCTGGCTATCAGTGAAAATGTAGATATCATCTCCAGGTATCGCATCACACTGTACCAGTGTCACGGCTTTCATTATTGCCATCAGTTCAGCTTGAAAAACACTACAGTAGTCGGGGAGCCGAAAACTTAAGGAGATCCCCAGATGCTCGGAATATACACCTCCGCCCACCCTGCCATCGAGCCTTGAGCCATCTGTGTATACATGGATGGAATCGTGGGGACGTGGTAAGACCGTTCTCACTCTTCCCTCGAGGCTAGGAGGGTCACGAACGTTGTAATGGCAAGTATAGGCGGAACTGTATAGTCCACCTGTCTGGGAAGTCCCAACGTGCCATTCAGGATTTTACCGTGGCCATAGTCTGTGTTTTACCACTTACTTAAAGTGCTCAGCTTTATTGCTGCTCTGCGCGCAATGTATCATACTTTGCCGGCAGGTCTACCGGAAGGAAGTTTAATATCACATATAGTGCTTTCGATGGTATGGAGACAAAGGTAGAGTAGTCCTAGGAGAATTTTCAAGATTCTTTGGCAAATGTGTAAATATCCTCCAGTTTTAGAAAACGAATATTACTCATTCTCCCATTTATGGGAACTTAAAGAATCGTGGCCTTACTCTAGTAAAGGCAGAACACTCACAGAGAAAGTGCTCAGTGCTATCCGCCTCCTCCAAGCAAGACAGGCACATCGGGTCCTCAATGATTCCAATGGTGGTCAACTGCTGACCCCATGAGTTGTGTTTTGTAATAATACCGACCATAAACCGAAGGACTTTCCTGCCAAGTTTTAGTAGAAAGTTTGACAGCTTTCTGTTCGGACTTGTCACAAAACACTTTGCAATTCTGCAGCGTTCTAGACCGGACCATCGCTTTTTATATAAATTGCATACATAATCGCTGATCCAGTTCATGATTCCTGCGAAACTGATTCCGTTTGTTCGCCAGGTCCCTGTGGAGGAACTGATGATCCGCAATTGAAGAATGACGATGAAGAATGATAGATGACCGCCCCCAGAAATCAATCGTGCCATACTACCCCGTAGCGCATAAAGCACGAAGACGTTAAAGACTAATTCAGTTTGCAAACGTTTCAATGAACCTGAGGACGCTCGGTGTTTGAAACTGCAGAACTGTTACCGAGGATGAAGTACATGGAAATGAATAGTGGACGAAGCTAGGGCTCACCCCGAGCTGTAAAGCTTGTTCTAGTCATCATACACAGGTCTGAAGAACTACAGACGGCTGCTTTACTTCGTTTTTGTTGCATTACAAATCAGGTAATAGACGATTAGGCTTCAATCCGAATTTGACAATGTCACAACTTTGACCAGTGCGCTTTCAAAGCTGCTATTAGTTTTCATATGCCCTCCCTGTCCATTTTAATAGCATTTGTAAAATGTTTAGTGACAAAGGAAGGTCGTAAGCCCTGCAGATCTTTCCACCACGATTCGTACATATTAGGTTAGGAGGGTATAAATGGCGAAATATCAAAATACCATTCGGAAACAAAATTATCTCCATTATGAATGCCTACTCTTGGCGCTGGGAAGAAACACATCACTCGTTTTGCTGTGTAACCTTGGCTGTAGTAGACTTGAGTAACTCACAGCATTCTCGGTGGTTTTTACCTGTAATTTTTAATTTTTGCCCGATTTTCTCCAGTAGAGCACTAAACTTTGATTGCAAAGAGGCATCTCAATTCTTAGTCATCTCATCCGCAATTTTATTTTAATATTAATATGGTAATGCAGCAGCCAGTGACTTAAGGGTCCCCCCTTACCGAACTAAACGATCAAAAAATCGATTTATTTTATTGCATGAATTGTTAGTATAACTACTCAAGAATATGTGGTAAAAATTTTAAAGCGAAATTCGCATTATTCCCGATTCTATGAGCACTTAAGTGACTGCCCGTCGGTTCCGCACCGTAGCGCGGGTTAGTTAGAACGACGTTTTTCTCGAAACTACTTTTTTCAACTGGTGGGAATTCTCGCTTAAAAAGTTATCGACCAATCGCTCTCAATCAATATGAACCTAATTATGGAATTATATTATTATTTAAAATATGGTATTTTAAGCAAAATAGATGAAAAAATATGGGATAATAAAACTACTTTGTGTTCAAGCGCCTCAAAAACATGCAATTTGCAATATTTTTTTACCACAATTAAGTTCATATTCTTATGAAATAAGTTGTTAATAAAAAAAATTGCTGTTGATTTCAGAGAAAAATTGCAACTTCTGGAATTCCCACCAGCAAGACACTCGGATGGCGATCATCCATGGACAGCACGGTCTAACGCCACTATCTCCCGCGGAAACAGCTTCAAAAAAATTTAAAAGTGTACCTAAAAATATAAATAAAATATCCTCTAAACTTAAAAAATTTCTGATTTCCTTCTTGGTTCAAAAAATTACCGAAAAACATCAAATTTTTGGCCTCCTAAACCAGTTTTCCCCCTTAAGTGTGTGAACATATCTGGTTGAGTGAAGATGGCGGCGTTTTGGGCCGATCCATATAAAACCGATTCTTATAGGATGATATTTGAAGTAGAAAAATTTTCATCATTCTTATAATATTGGCCAAATAAAGGCCCCATCAACTAACTTTTCTACTGCATTGGACAACTTTTTAATAGAAGAATTATGCTTTGAAGTCAACCTGCCAAGATCCCATTAACTTTCGTCTGAGTTTCTCTACTACCCGCTTGAACAGCGGCCACTTCGCTGTATTTTTTAGAAATTTAATAAAATTAGACGGTGAAAGACGGTAATTCTTGTATGCAGGGATTTTCCACTAAAATCTTATTCTTATTTGATCGGACCAAATACACAGCATCTCATTTATCAATTTACCAACGATTCTAAATGATTCCTTACAAAGTAAAGAGATTACTTCAACACGTTGCAGAAGCTGTGGGGATCTTCCAAAGAAGGAGACTGTTGATCACTTTCTCTTTAAATGACCTATTAAGGTCACTGGGTGCTCCTTTCTTCGACAGCTTATGACAATGCGCCAACCTAAATCCCACCACTCTACTCCATTACATCATTAGCACTCGCTGGCTGTAGATATCTGTCTGTAGGAGGTTTCATAATGGTATCAAATCGGCGCTTTAGTGCTACTTGGAGAGTGCCAGACTGATGTTTTAACCATTTAACTATTTCCACTCAATATAATTGTATTCATGAATACTAAAACTAATCAAAATGGCAACTATACAATTTAATAAACATTTTCGTTCGTCTTACTGCAGTTTATCAACACGGCAGTTGTTCTTGCTGCTGCGTTCGTCTAACATCAGTTCTTCGCCGCCAATCAATTTTACGAAGTTCCACGATAATTCGTGTTGCAAAAGCTTGCACCTCCCTCAATTTTTCATTCGACTCAAGTGTTTTTCGGACTAGATTATTGGGCGTTAGAAATACCACTAGTTTTGTTTGCTAGGTCGACGCGTTCCTTAGCGAAACCTGCAGGTCTCCACTTCGGCCAAGCATTCTAGGCAATAAGGACTACCAGTCTAGTCTAGGCGATGTATGTACATATTTTTGGAAGCATCCGTGTTCGCTTAAAAGCTGCGTCAGGGAAAAGTCAACGTCTTAGTGTTTTCGGCAGATTCACTCGTTAATCCGTGAGATCAACCTATGCGTCCATCGGCGACCTATGCTTTTTGGTGACTAGCCCAATTTTGATTGCCATTCAGCTATCGAGGTAGAACGTTCTGCTTTTGCTTGAGTTCCTATGTCGGCTTAAATCCTTGCGAGCAGTACAATCTCGTGTGCTCATTTGCTCCGATGTTTATATGCATTTTCCTGGCTATGACTCAGATCGTCTGACACCGTCCTATAGGCACGCATGCGATCTTCAATGCACTTGTCTATTCATAGAAGAGATTGAAGTTGACTCACCTAGTGATCTTGAAAACGATTTGGAAACTGATTTTTCGAAACTTTTTTTTTCGTTGGCATAAGTGCGTTTTGTCGCACGGAAACTGTTTCCTTGGGAATCTAAATCTATGTATGAAATATAAATAAAAATTGCAAAAATTTGTATTTATAAAATATTCACCTTACCTGTGAAGTTTTCTATAGGTGTATGCAAACTCAGTTCATGCTGTTCCAAGAGGGATTCGGGAACCTCCATGCTTTGCCTTTGAATACCCAAATTTGTAGGCCATGAAGGTGGCTCCGCGTTTCTCCGAGTAGGTTGTGATTCCTTGATTGCAGAGCAAACTATTCCAATGATGTTCATTGCCTTTACGCGCATGTCTATGGCGCTCACACTGCACCCTTCTCTTTCTCATCGCAAGCCAAACAACAAGCAGACTTGAATGCTTTGAATTTCGCTAATAAATAGTAAACTAAAATATTTCAACTAAGTTGAAAATGGGTTACGAAAATTAAAGCGTTTATGGCACGCCACCCCACATTCCTATGCAAATCTTCAAAGTGAATATGTTTGTCATTCCTGTCATAGCAGCGCTAGTCATCGCCAAGTTGGCTGGAAAACTAACTAATAACAGGCCACATACCACAAGTATGAATGTGTGTCGGTATATGTAGGAATAGGAACTCGTATGCACCTATGCGTGAATGGTTAGAGCAGAGTTGCTTGCCTGTTACGTTAAGTAAGTAAGAGTGCTTGTCGTATATTTCGCATTTGCCAGCAATATTTCAAAATACAAAGCGTCTTGGAAGTGGAAGAGCACAAAGGCTGGATGGAGGTGGGCGCTACCGTGGTTAGCAGCACGCTATTACTAGCAGCACCTCAAATACTCCCATACCTATATACATATCCAAGGGTATGTATGAGGGTTAGGCGCACACCCTGCAGGGAAATCCGATGGCTAGAAAATGCTTTTTATTTAAGGTTCTATTTTACGAAGGTAACTTCTCGATTCTGAGAATTTTTTTGTAGTATTTTTATGGGGTTATATAATTTTTTGTATGTGGTTTCATTTTTCAAAAACTCTCTCAAGAAAAAATATATGAAACTCACTACAGCGGGCTAAAAAGTTCTTTGCTCTAAAACAAAGGACTCTGCTGCTTCTTCTTGTTCAGAGCGAAAAAGAAAGGTACAAAAAAATGCTTTTGAAACGTGTCCAGAAAGATACCAAGAAGAGCAAATGGAACAGCAGACATTTGGTTGCAAATCCGTTTTTGATTTCGGCAAGAGCGCCTGGTAAAGTATTTTTAGAAAACGAAAGTTTTGGATTAGACATCCTCGAGTATATCAAATTAGTCGCTCTCAATGCACAGTTTGGCCAAAAGCTTTCTTCCTTCCACAAGCAACTCTTATTTGGCAGAACCGTGCAAGTATATACAATTTTATATAATTTTAGAATATTAAAAAAATTTGTCTTTTTACTTTTTTCTTTGGTTCTTCGAAGCTGCTTTTACTTTTTAACTATCAAGAATGATAGGCGAATTGTGGATGAGATAGAGAGAACTTAGAGAATTTTTAAATAGTCAGCTTTTGTATACAAATAAGTAAAGTTAAGTTAGGTTCAAGAGGGAGAGCTTATAAGATTGGGACATCCGTGAGAGTATTTCGTGCTATGACGCTGCAATTGAATAAACAAGAAAAAGAAAGAGAAAGTTGTAGGGGAAATTCGCTCGTGATTAACAATAAAAACAATTAAATACAACAAAAGAACAATTAAATGGAAACAAATATTCAATTATTATGGCAGCAAATCACCTGACTCTGTTGAGCTCACTGAGAGAAGGATAGCGGTGCGCGCATGTCGCAAGCTTCAGTATTCTCTCCATCGTGCATAAGGTTGTAATGGAAACAAAACAGAACAGAGAGAAACCAGTTGCTTGTAAATGTGGTGAAAAGAATTCAGAAGGCGTGGACAAGATAAGACCGTTAACCGGCTCTCAGTGAATTTGAAAGAATCAGCTGATTGGCTGACGTAACCGGAGTCGTATCAGCGGTTTGTTTACGAAAAAACTGAAATTGTGTTGGTGATATACGAAAAGAAAAGATCCACTCAACCACGGCCCATTGACTTCGTTGCCGTTTGAACAACGACTGATTGGACGAGTGTGTGAATACGTGCGAAATGAGCAGGCAGAATTCGGCTGTCGATGTTGGTCAGGTAGAACACTCACAGAAAAACTGCTCAGTGCTATGCGTCTCCTCAAAGCAAGACATGTAAATCGGACCCTAAATTATTTCGATGGTGGTCATATGCTGACCCCATGGAAAGTGTCTTATAATAAAACCATTCATCAATTGAACGTCTTTTCTTCCAAGTTTTAGAAGAAAATTGTATAGTTTTCTCTTCGGGCTTGTCACAAAACACTTTGCAGTTCTGTAACGTTCCATATTGCACCAGCGCTCTTTATGTGAATTGCATACATAATCGCTGATACAATTCATAATTCCTGCGGAACTGATTGTGACTATGGGCTCTGGCCTTGTGCGGTAATCGATGATCCGCAATTGGTCAATTCTCCCGCAACTTCCTTTACTTGAACACAACGATGCCTTCCATTTTGCAATAGAGTCAAGCTTCTTCTCACATTCTTGAACAATCTGCGCGTTTTCCAGGGCCTTTAGTGCAGCCTGACTGCCACTGAAAACTCCAATCTGTTTACCGCTCCATCTACTCTCTATTATTCATTCGGCTACTTCCAGGATGGCAAAAATTTCCGTGTGGAAAACAGTTGCCACTACTTTCATAGAGTAACTATCGTTTAAGTACCATTAGACTCCAGAATGTATTTAATTCTTGGACCGGTAAAGAAAACATTCGTCGAATTTCTGTAAATGCACTGTGGATTACTCCATAGCTCACGTAATGGGAATTTGTCATCAAATTTCCTTCCAAATGAAACTATGGGCATAAGTTCGCTCCAAAGTGCCAAAAACAGTGGATACTGCTCAAATAGCATCTTAAAGATTTCTCTGTTTCTCGAAGTTTCCGTGACAGAAACCATATTTATGAAATCTATATATTGCTTTCATTGCTTCAGGCTGTATCTTAAGTTCAAAGGGGAACAAATCAAGTATGGTATGGGTATCGCCGGAGTTTTTACTCATGGCACCCGTAATGCATAGATATACATTTCTTTGCAGTCTGTATAGTTCCTGACGTGTGGACTTAACCATGGTCGGTCGACACCAAACTACAGACGCGTAAGTGATAATAAGTACAGTGTATATCCACAGGACCACAGCAGGTTTAAGATCCTAGGTTTTACCCAAAGGCTTTACGGCATTGTTGGAAAACCTTAAATGCCCGATCCACCTTCAGCCAAACATGTGTTTCCCAAGTCAGCAGCTTATCCACGATTACTCCTACTGTGTGTCACACTTTTCAGTGCTGAAAGACTAAGTCCATCCAATATCCGTTTTCTCGTGATCAAGACTAAGTCAGCTTTGTTTGGATTAACGGAAAGACCTTGTCTCGTGCAGCAGTCAACGATTTTGTCTAGAATTCTTTGCACTTTCATACAAAGCCTTCTTAGGGACTTGTGCGATGTTAGTGCACAGACATCGTCCGCATATACTTGAAATGAAATCCGAGTTCGTGTATCTATGACGAACCTGCAGCAGCGGAGAAAGAATACCTTCTTGGGAACATACTTGTTTGCCCTCAGAGACCATGGGCAAGTGCCGGGAGTTGCTCCTTCTTGTTTTTATACATTTTTTGGGTGCAATTTCGATGCATTTTACTACCTAAATTCAACTTAACTGATTCACCACACAAAAAAAAGAGTTATTTCTGGTTTGATAACTGTTTGAACCCACGGATGGTAGATACCAGGTTTGTTAGTTAGGTATGGTGAAAAAAAAAAATTTTTTTTGAGGTGAACTTTGGATTCTACGTCATTCGTTTTGTGTTTCAAAAAATTTTGCTTAAGCTTAGGGAAACACAAAACGAATGACTTCGGGATATCTGCCAAATTCGCTCAGAGTCGAATAACGGTCTGCGCTAGTACAATTTTTTCATCATGGTTTCAACCCATTGGTTAGCTGTGTGGGGAAATAAGCTACTCAGGTGAGTTTAGGTAACGCAGAGCAGAATTGACCATTTGCCTACAACTTGTCTACTGAAGTAGTTTATATTTTCCCTAACGGGTACTTTTCCAACGGGTACCAAATATTTGAAGTGCCTGTGTAGGCGTGTGTGTGCGTGTATGTCTGTGTGTCTCAGATGTGGTAGCATTGCTCACAGCGCGCAGTGGCAAGAATGCCCTTTGGCTTTATTGCGACGTGTTGTGCGACGTGGCAAAGCAAAGCGCATTGTGAGCGCGTTGCAGCGCGTCAAAAGTGTAAAGCTTAGTCATTTCAGCAAATTCACCATTTTTGCATAAGTTGCTGCTGTTGCTTATTTTTCTTGTATATTCTTTCTTTGCCATTATTGTGCTATTGTTGTTGTAGGAAAAAATTACAATGCTGATAAGTTAAAAGCGGAGCTTAAGTGGCTTTAAGTGTTGGCCCGCATCTAGCCGCCAAGCTGTTGCAACATTAACTACTTGATTTGGACGGACGAATGCGCACGCGTGCACACACATACATACACAACTCGTGGTTATTATTATTATTTTTTTATATGTATAAATATTTTCGCGCACACATACTTACGTTCGCATTTGTTGCAAGCACATTGAAATGGAGTGAAATGGTGCAGAAGTCGAAAAAAAGTTGATACTGCGGCAGCCATACAGAGGAGCTGCGCTTTTGTAAAGGAAGTAGCGTCGATGACGCGCATAACGCGCATAAGAAACGTGTTGAGCGCAGCGCTTGAAGAGCATTTCAACGGAATTATCTGCATACACATACATACAAGCATATGCATGAGTGTGTGTGTGTGTGTGTGTATAAGAAAAGTTAAGTCATTTTATGCATTTCTGCCGACGCAGCGAAAACTGATGATGGTGACAGTCTTCAACACACAACGACAACAACAACAACTAGTAGATACACGGTAAATTGAAGCAGTTTGCGCAGTGTATCACCTCCCCTCACCACGAGCACCAAGCTTGTTGATGCACAACAACCAGCGCACTGACTGTGCTTTGATGTTCAACAATACCTAAGCGGATGAGAAAGGCATCAAAGCGTTGTTGGCAATGAAGCAGCGACAATCCCAAATGGAGTAGCTCGTCAATAAGTTATTAATAGATATTGATGGAATGATAAACAGGCCCACTTATGGCGACCTTAGCACTACCACCACCACCCAACCGAAAACGCCAACTAACCGGCCCATGGCAACAACCAACAACACTACGCTGCCAAGCAGTGGCCTCTAATGAATTAACGTGATGAGGATGAATAAAAAATGAAGGGGAAAAATCAATTTGCAACTTATTCATCAGCAGCTATTCAATATAATTGGCTGCATTGAGTGCAAGTAGGGTGGCGTGTGGCGTGGTATGAGGGCGAAGAGCGAAGCACAGGCGGAAATAGTGCGCAAGAGGGTAGCATTTTTAGCAGCGTGACGGTGCAATAATGTGGCAGCGTAGCGCGGCAGGGGGGTGATGGCACTAGTTGACTAGTTGATGCGCCAACAGCAGTGACACTGGCACTGAAAGTGTCGTAGAAAAGTGACTTCTAATTGTGCCATAGACGGAGAAACTACCGACGGTGCCCAGTTGTTGGAATACAAATGCTAGTTTTGCATATACGTATATAGATATACTCCACATACATACACTTGCTTATTTGTATTTGTATTTGCACAAGTTTACAGATAAGTCTCTCTTCCCATCTACATAAATGCAAACAATAAAAAATCCTTAAGCTGCTCATGTCTCGTATTTCATAGCGTTTTATGGCGTCTAATGGCTTCTGCCCGGATAGTGTGTGTACGTGGGCGTGTGTATGTAGGTAAACATCAAGCAAATATAAAATGAGACAATTGCAGACTATTATTTACTTTTATACGATTTCACACAAAAGGCGCACACAGTGTCAGCACTAACCAAATAAATGTCTGCATAAAGGGTGTTTTAACAAACCTAAGTAAATTACACACTTATCAGGTGGTATTAAAAATGAACAGCTTCGGGGGATTAGGAAATTATACGCCTTCAACAGGCTTAGCAAAATATTTGTTTCACATGGTGCGCGCCATGCAGACCCAACTCATTTTTAAATCCATGCACTGTCTTGCCCCGGCATTGCCCATTCTGAGCTGATGAATGCCACTTCAAGCGATCTGAGCACCACTGAAGTAGCACGCTTGCTGTCGCTCACAAACCATCAAACTGGTGAGTTCTGCTAGTGGATTACTCAAATTTGAATGAGCTGACCAACTGATGTCTCACCTAGCTTGAAAAAAGTGGACCCAGATGTGGTATTTTCAGACTATGCGTTTTAAGATAGAACATTGTATTTAATACTGGTGCTTTCCATTTCAATTCAACCGGGCTATTCGGGTCAGGTTCATCGATTTCGATGTAACTTAAATATGTTGCTCTCTGGTCAAAATAATGAGACACGTATTTTTTTATTCGCCCGAAAAATTTTTTTTTCAAGATTTATCGCCAATTTTGTTTTTCGGCTCAAAATCGATTTTTTTTAATTATAGCAGAAATTTTTTTTTTTAAACGCTCATAACTTAGTCAAAAATGAACCGATTTTAATAATTTTGAGTTCAAAATAATCGTTATTACTTGCACGAGCGACTTCATGTAGAAACAAATGTAAAAAAGTAGTGGACAATTTTTTATTTTCCAAAAAAAAAAATCGAAATTTTTTCGAAATTCAATATTTCAAAAAGTGTATTTTTGTTTTTTTTTTTGTAACTTTTTCCAAATCAAGAGGACATCTCAAACTTTAATTGAGCTGAATGCCCAGTAGCTAAAATGAGTTGTTTTTGAGTAATGAATTTTTGAGTAAAAAACCTGTTTCGCACTTTTTGTTTTTTGCAAAATAAAAAATTTTTAACTATTTTTTTGCATATGTTTCTACATGAAGTCGCTCGTTCAAGTAATAACGATTATTTTGAACCCAAAATTATCAAAATCGGTTCATTTTTGACTCAGTTATAAGCGTTTAAAAAAAAATTTTCAGCTATAATTAAAAAAAATCGATTTTGAGCCGAAAAACAAAATTGCCGATAAATGTTGAAAAAAATTTGTTCGGGCGAATAAAAAAATACCTGTCTCATTATTTTGACCAGAGAGCAACATATTTGAGTTACATCGAAACGAAGAACATGACCCGAATAGCCCAGTTGAATTGAAATGGAAAGCATCTACTATGTTGTTTGTTTTAAAATATAGTAAAAAAAAAAAATGAGAAACAGTACCAACAGCATTAGCCTAATCTTACTCAAAAACAAAACAAAAATTAAAAAATAAAAGATAAAAAAAGCAAAAAAACCGTCTTCTACCCTATTGACCCACATGACACATACAAACTTCTAAAGCCCAACTAAATCCATCATTACGGGCAGTCTCCATAAGTGGACAGCTTCAGGATCCGAAAAAATGTCATACATACAAATATTTCATTAAATTTTTCACATAAATAAGTTCCACACTGTAAGTCCTGATTCACACAGGGAAATATTTGGAAGAGAAGAGAGAGAGGTTTCTGTTTCCCGTACTGGCGACACGCTTTGTGTTTTATTCGTATTATCAAACTTGAAGAAATAACCGTTAAAAGCAACGAATGTTGCCGAAAATAATTTTGCTCGTGTGACCGCGAATGAAACTTCAAAAGAGAACTTCCAGCGTCACGCTTTTAGCTGCCTCTGTGTGTAAACCAGGACTAATAGCGAACGCGCACACTATCTTTGAAGCCATTTTGATAAAAGAAATCTCTTCTATATGGACAAAATTCCACAAAAGTTCTAAGTAAGATCTTATGGTCTAAGCTAGCTTAGCCAAGTCGCTTGTCAAAGACAAGATACTAGGTGGCCATAATGCCTATTGTGATATCTGCATGTAATTTTCATCGCTTCACTCAGTTGCTCAAACCACTTGGATCGTTTTAAGCAGGTAACTAACTACTCCCTACTGTGAGTTGTTTTGTAAGTTTCCTAGGTCTTTAAAGAAAGAATCGTCAAGATATTTGGCACGGCTTCTTTGAAGTGCAGGACATTCACAGAGGAGGTGTTGTACCAATTCAATTTCTTCTTCATCTCCACAACTCCTGCATAAGTCATTGTGAGGTACACCCATTCTATTGGTTAGGGTACCTATAGTGCTATGACCCATTATAACACCTGTGAGGACACTGGTAGTTGATCTGTTGAATCCAAGCAAACAATTTTTTTCTTTTTAGATTTAGTTTTGGTCAGAGAGCTTTGGAGACTCCGCAGTTAGTAGTCAGAGACCACCTTCTATTGGTTTCCGCGACTACGCTCAAGTCAATCGCAGTATACAGTTCGTTTAGCGGAATTCTTATGTTCTCTATCACTCGCTGATTGTCAAGCTAAGAGTCTTTCCTGGCACACTCATCCGCTCTTTCATTTCCCTCCACTTCAGAGTCGCCAAGGACCCGACAAAGTATGTTGTTCTGCTGTTAGATAAGCGAGAGCGGCCTCCTGTATTCTCTAATACAACTTGAATCGATGCGCGTTGAGGCCAGTGCATCGATCGCTGCTTGACTATCAACAACAAATGGTAAGATTTGCTGGAGGTAAGTCCATTAGTCTTATCGGTTTTGCTGCTTTGTCTATAGCGTAGACCTCAGACTGCACCAGTCTAGGAGTCTAAAGGAGCAATTTCTGGATAATTGTTCCGAGTACGCTACCGATACAGTGCCATTCCACCATCTCTGAGCCATGAGTGTAAATATGGTTAACACTATCATCTGAGTCATCATCACAGTCCTAAGTAAGCTTTGTTGTTTGTTTTCTTTCCTTTATTTTTATTTTCTGTGATTTACCTTCATTCTTATTTCTACTACCTTTACTATTTACACCTTTTTGGCATCCATACCTTTCAATCATTCTACTTATATTTTATTCCTCCTATTTTCGTTAGCAGTCCTTTCGGTATGCGTGGCTTAGCCCTACTCTGTGGCCCTTGTCTTGCTTATCTGTTGTAAATTTATGTCTTTCGTACATCTAATCTCAAGGTGCAAGGTGGCGCAAAGTTAATCACCTTAACAGAAGATTTGTGAATTTTGCAGAAGGCATTGCATGTCAGCTTTCGTGAACTAGACGGCTGCCATATATAAACATACAAGCAACGGACTCCCAGCACTCAAAATCATTTGTTATTTAATAAAGGAGTTATTGAAAGAAAAAAAGCGAAGACCAATTTTCAAGGCCACTAGCGTAAAAATAATTGCCTTACCTGCATCAATTAATCAGCATATCTTCAGGTTCGATGAAAACAGGCACTTGGATATCTAACTAGATCTTCGGAATTTCAAGGCACTTTGAGCTTAGCTCAAGTGCATGCTCTCGGGGCCTTCTAGCCATTACTGTGTGATCCATTATTTGATGATAGTTTGAATGGTCCAAAGATGTAGAGCTTTTTTTGTTGTGGTCCAAGGAGAACTTAGTCAGAGCATACTCCTGCCAAATGGTCACTGAGTGTGCTTATTATTCGCGGCGTCTTGCAGTTGCTTATAAACTGAGAGGAGCTGAGAAAAAGTGTTCAAAAAATGTAAACGCCTGTTCTGCATTCCTATTGCGATAAATTGAAAATCGAAATCCGTTAATATGCCTCCATTTACCTCTACATACATTCCACTGTTGCTTGATGTTGTGGGATTTTCATCTTTCGTATATAATCTTTTACATCTTGTAATCATCTTCGCCGCTGTCGGCTTCGCTGTCTCGCCCCTTCTGGTTGCGCTTCGAAAACTTTTTTGGTCGTTCTTTCGCTAATCATTCTTCGGGCGTGTCCATGCCAACGTAATGTTAGCGACTTTATAAACTGCGTTACGTTTCGTCCCGCGATTAAAACACTGAGCTCGTGCTTATACTATATATGGTATGTGCCGCCTTCTAATCGTATAAGGCCCCGAATATTTTCATAAGAATTTTACTTGCAATTCGCATCAGTAAATTTAAGTCATTAGCTTCAAGCATCCACTTTTTTTCTACCGTTGGTTAGAACCGGTCTTATGACCCTCCTGAGAACAGTCAGTTCTACGTAACTGGCACGACTAGGATTTATTTCCACGCAATGCGCCCAAGGACCGTCACTTCAGCAGCATTCCCCGTATATGTATGGGGGATGTTCATGCTGCTACAACAACAACAACAACTGGTCTTAGGAGAGTTTTGTACATCTGCAATTTTTGTTTCTGTGATATCAAGGAAGATTTCATAAGTTTTCGATGTCTAAAATATGCTCCGTGAGCTGCCTGAATGCCATTTATGCTGAGTACTACGCCCAAATATTTAAATTCCTGCACGAGCTCAAAATTCTAACTTCCGATTCTGATGAGAGTATCTGGCAAGGATCGTGTCATTTATCTTGAGGCCCGCTGGTCTTCTAGCGTTCTCTATCCGCATGAAAACGTGCTGCAGAGTCTTCCTTTTTCTTGCAAAATGACGATGCCATTCATTAGTACTTCAGCGTTTGAGCAGATGAGGGTCATATTAAACAGATTTATATATTTTTGTGGTATACCCAGTATTTTCAGGTTATAATCAATATATTTTCTGTTAAGTTTATAGAACGCTTATTTATAAAGTCCATTAACTCCTTATTAAGTCCCTAAAGAGGCAGTGCAGTTTAATGTTGAACTCATAACATTTGTTGAATACCTGCGACATTATAAAGCATTGATCTGTTGTCGAGGTGTCCGACTCTAAGACTGCATTGATAATCGCCCATATTCTCTTCTGCATACCCATTTAACTTCTTATACAGTAGGTTTGATATAATTTTTGTATCTCACCTTAAGAGAGAGAGAGCCTCTCTGTCTATAATTTGCAAGTTAAATTTGTTCCTTTTCTTATGAATTGGAGATATTAAGCTTACATACTGGGCTGGAGTAAGGTGTTATACGATCCGTGCCGAGACTCAACCTGGCTGGGGGCCCAGTCTTTCAAATAGCCCAGTCGCAAATGGAGTATACAGAATAGATGGCAAATAAATGGTGACAGGGCATAGTGCCATAGCAGGGAATTGTAAGACAGACAAATTAGCGAGAGAAGGCATTACCACCCGTCCCTTTTGCTACGAAGATTTTAAGTTTACCCCTTTCAACCTACAAACTGCGTGGTGCGAGTAGCATTGACCCATCAGCCAACACGAGATATGTTGATAGTCTGACTTGCAATGCTACGAAAATAAATTGGCCAAAATGGGACGCTAAGAGCTCAAAGGCGCTACTTAATCGATGAAGGACAGGTGTCTCTATGTTAGTTTCTTTCCTTACAGTCCACTGTCTCCTAGATCGACATGCTCAAAGATTGAACGCCGCTTATTTCCATTATTGCTGAAGCTGCAAGAATGAGGAGGAGGAAGAGTCCGTCAGACATCTTTTTTATTACTGTTCTGCGTGGCATGCTACTAAGTTTAAATACGTTGATTCATCCTTTTGAAATGTTACTGACGACTTTGGAGTCCAGGGCGTTGATATTATTTTGTTCTGGCTGCCGCCACTGAAACAGCTCTGTTGTTCTCCTTTCTTCGTCCTGTTTGTGTAGCGTATGCAATATTTGCTTGCAAACTTGCATTTAGCATCCCAATAATGGTTTGAATTGCACATACTGCCCGTTAAATGTGTCTCACTTGGCTGTCTTCCGAAGATCGTGGCTAATTCCTCACATTCTCTTATGAATCTTGAACAGTAGAAGAGTACATGTTGCGCGTCTTCAAACGTATCTGGGCAGCTAGAACAGTGTGGTGAAGCGGAGAGATCAAACCTATGCACATAATACTGAAAGCAGCCGTATCCGTTCTGAGCATCTGAGAGAGGAAGTAATCCACTTCTCCGTGTCTTCGTCGTAACCACGTAGCAAGGTTAGGGATGAGTTCGTGTGTTCAGCGGCCTTTAGAAGATAGATCCCAACTTCGCTACCATTCGTTAAGTGTCGCAATTCGCTGTTCCAACTTTTGGCCCCTTGTTGGTATTGCACCTTGCTTTGGATAGAGACGGTTTAGTTCATGTTCTCCGATATCCAGTGGAATATTTCCCGCAATCACACGAATTGCATTCTCCAAAACAAAATGGTTTAACGAGGAGTAGCAGGTAAACTGTTACTGCGGTATCACAATGAATCGGCAACGGTCTAAGTGAATTGGTTTAGAGACCGACTGCCACTTCTACCTACCTACCTAAGCTTGCATATCATTCTTTACTCATTATTTTCTGTTCTCCAAATTTGAAGTATGAGCTCAGGTGTAGTAGATACTTTTGCTCAAATATGGTTTCTAGCTCAAATATTAGTTTTGCCAACCTGGCGTGCAAAGCACTCCGGTTATTTTGCATTATTCATATGTAACTGTATATACTTATGTTCCTAGAAAATTTCTCAGAACATTTTTCCAACATTTCCACCTTTACATATGTCTGCTCTCGAGAGCCTACTCTTAGTTCAAGCACACTTGTTGCAACACCCATTATTTATCCTTTGTGCGGCTTAAGCACTACTGACTTTGCGTATATCAATTGCAATTTTGACAATTCGAAGCGTAACGCCACCAACGCCAATGGCAACAACGACGCTGCCACCCACTTACATTTCCACTTTTCCTACCTCTGTAGGCGGCGTGACTGTGGTCCTTAGTTGCCGCAACCAATCCTTTGTGGCTCTAATTCTTGCTTAGCCTATAGACTTGCTCGCTTTTGCAGAACTTGCATACTCTTACGTATGTGTATATATGCGTGCATGTGTGTAGGGGTATGTAGTTGGATGTACATATGTATGTATGTATGCACGTAAGTAAGCTGTTGAGGGAGCTTTTGTCTATTTGAATATTTGTGGCGCTAAGCTCGCCTATAAATGAATTCTTAATTTACATCGCAGTTGGAGCATTTTCCATTAGGATTACTAACTCATTCGCTTGACTTCAGTTGTGCTTACTTACGCATCTAGATTGGAGAAGCAAATAAAAGAGCACATACGAAGCTTACAACCGCACACACACACATACATGCACATGCAAAAGAAAAAGCAAAAGCAGCGTTTCTACGAACCAGCAAACATCTTAAGCTACAATAAATGCCGACAACATGCAATCCGTACAAGTGTGTGTGTGCATATGTATTTATATAAGTACCGTATGTATATATTTTTATATTTTTGTTGCTTCTCAAATTCCATTAGGTTTCATTTAATGCCACTTAAGCCATTTTAGTGCGACTTTGCAATTTGAAACATTTTCAACATTCCATGTCACTGACGCTAAACATTTATATGGCGGAGTACATGTGAATGTATATGTATGTAAATATGTCATACCATAAGCGTTAAATATCCGAACGAAAAAAAATTTTGTTAGCAAATTAGTCATACACACAAATATATACACAGACATTAATTAATATTTGTGTGTACTTACATATCCAAGCTTATGCTGAAATGCAAATATTTTGCTCGAGACAAAAAATATTGCAACATTTTAGCCATTTAATTAAGTAGATTATGTCTAGCAAAAATGATCGATTTTTTATTATTCTCGAATTAGTGTTGCGACCCCCTATCAGCATTTGAGATAAGTACGAATGTGCACTATCCCCGGCACTCATCTTAAAAATTTGACAAACGCCAGGTTTTCATTCAATCGTTTTTATACGACAGACGATGTGTGGTAATGATTGAGGAAGTGAATGCTCGGAAGCTTTCATTGCATCTTCAGGGGTGCCACGAGGCAATATTGTCGAGCCTCTTCTTTTCGTTCTATGTACTTATTAATGATATTAGTACCTGCTTTTCGTTGACGAATTTTTTCTGTATGTTGATGAATTGAAAATATTTAGTGCGATTAGAAAAACTGAGGATGTTCCTATGTTGCAATCAGAAATTAATGCCCTCGTTCACAGGTGCATTTACTCTGGTATCACTCCAAGTAGCAAGAAATGTTTTCACGTTACTTTTGACAAAACTCAAAATGTTTTCCAGTCATATTATATAATTGCTAATACTTTACTTCAATCTATTCATGAATTCAAAGATCTAAAGGCGTGACTCCTGTGTGACCTTGACTCCCATTTTTCATTTAATAGTCATTTTAATTTTTTGTATCCACTTCTTACTGAATCTTAGGTTTTATACTGCGTAATAGATCAATGTTCTCGGACTCTTACAACCTCAAATTACTTTTTACTTCCAAGCTGCGGATAGCTAAGCTGCAATCCAAGCACTGGATTCAGTTACATCCTCTAAACTGGTGGAACAAAGCAGATATAGCCTTTCCACCTTGAGTGGAAACCATACAGTTACCTTCATTTGCGTCCCAGGACATCGGAACATTGCAGGAAACATAAAAGCGGACGAACTGGCAAGTGGGGGATCTGCCATGAATAACATTCTTGCAGAATCGTTATTCACACCATTGGGAGCAATCAAGAATGAAATTACCTTAAAATATTTACAAATCGTGGAATGCAGATGGAGAGACCAGACAACATGCGGAGTTGGCAGAATGCTACGGCCCACCTATAACTACAAACAAACGTCAATACAGACAAACATGAAACGAATGGATGCCTACAGGCTCACGGCAGTGATAACTGGTTTTTGGCCATCGGGGAGCCAAAATGGGCATGCCTCACAACACACACAACCGCAGTGGTAAACAACCGGAGTAAAAGGCCACGATTTTCATTTCCTGTGTGAATGCCCCGCCCTATGGAAGGAGAGACTGTTAGCCCTGGTCAAACCACTGTTCGAGAGCTTCCAACAACTGTCAGGCGTAGACGTCAACAACTTAATGAGGTTCTTAAACCGTACAGACTGGATATAGTCATGCCGTAAATAACTGATAAACCAGTTGGTAACGAGGATGTCTTCTTTGAAAAGTTACAGAATTGAGCTTATTGTACAAAAAGATAAAATAATACTTTACCACCAATTCGGATTCAGGCAAAAACATTCCACCAGCCAGCAGTTCACAAAGTTACAAATAAAATTCCGGAAGGCATCGATAAAAAGCGAACGTGTGAAGCAGTATAGCTCGATGTAGCCAAAGCAGGATTTCTACAAAAACTTCCTAACTTAATCACTAACAGACTCCTATAAATTAATGAAAAGCTTTATAACTGGAAGGCAATTTTATGTAGAATTCGAAGATAAGTATTCCGATGTACTAACAATGGTGCACCCTGACGTAGTGCCCTCGGACCGCTTCTTTGCCTTCTTTATTCTATGAATGATATTCATACAGCGGCAAAGAAGAACTCTTTAATATAAACCTTGGCAGACGACACTGTCTTGCTAGCATCAGGCAAAAATCCAATAAACATCAGAACTTGTTAAGTACACCATTCAATGGTTCGAGAAATGCGGCATTAAAATAAACGTAGATAAAACCGCCCACGCCACATACACTAACAGGAGAAAAAAACTATACAATCCAATATTCATAAAGAATAAAAAAATCCACCACAACACAAAGGCAAAATACTTGGGTATGATTATAGACAATAAACTTAACTGGAAGTTACACATTGGACAAAAACGACGCGAAATCAAGACTAGGTTTAAACAACTTCATTGGCTTTTGGGAAAAATTCAACGCTCTCACTAGAAAATAAGATACTAAATGCAAAGTAATTCTAAAACCAATATGGAAATATGCTTCAGAGCTTTGGGGGACGGTAGACAGTACAAATATAAAAATTATGCCAAGTGAAATACTTTGTATAATATCAAAAGCAGAATGGAATATATCATATATATATATAATTGGCGCGTACACCCCTTTTTTGGGTGTTTCGCCAAACTCCTCGTCCTATTTGTGATGTGCGTCTTGATGTTGTTTCTCAAATGGAGGGGCTTACAGTTTCAGGCCGACTCCGAACGGCAGATATTTTTATGAGAAGCTTTTTCATGGCAGAAATACACTCGGAGGTTTGCCATTGCCCTGCCGAGGGGCGACCGCTATTAGAAAAATGTTTTTCTTAATTTTGGTGTTTCACCGACGAGGCCTTAAAGTAAAAACAGTTCATGAAGAAATACGCAACACCATGCTTAAGACACACAAATCGATTACTAGAACATTCCAACAGGGAAATTCGGAAACTTCCATGAAAAGAGGAAATCGAGACGACGAGACTTAAGCGCAAACGATCAACTGACCTGCAGATTTAAATCACAACGGTAACCAAGTGGTTGGTTACCACAGCCTTGACTGGATCTATAAGTAGAATCAAAAGTAAAAAAAATTATAGCCGACGCTATGACTGTTAGAAATGTGTATTTGAGCCTCTATTAAGTAGTCTGAGGTGTTTCGTGTATGATGGGTTAGGGATGTGATATCGGGGTGCAAAGCGTTCAGCTTTCGCTCAAATATTTGATATTATTTTATCTACAAAAAATTAGGTTTAAATTTTAATATATGCACATTTTTTAATTAAATACGAATACCCCCGATTTTGATCGATTATTTTGCTCCATGCAACTCTATTTAATTAATTGCCTTTGTGAAATATGTTCGTAGATTGAAAGCGTCAAAAGTTGGACACAGAGGTAATGCAACTCAGTGAACAATGGATTGATGAGGCCTTCAATTCACATTTTTAATTTTTATTATTTTTTTTTTGTTTTTAATTAAAAGCAGCATTAAATTACAAAAATTGCAAAAATTCCACTTATGCTACTTTGTAGCCTGCATTTTTTCACTCATGATATATTTTTACTGCCATTTAGAAGTTTATAGTTTTTATAGATTTTATTTTAACAGATGCCAACTTCAGCCAAATGCCATGAAAAAATATTGAAAATGAGTTATTGGTAATTAATTTGACGCCATCTCTTTGTGCTTCAAATAAACACATGGTTGATTGCGCTTTTAAATGCACATACATACATACATGCATACATACATACACATATATTATACTTACATGTTGAATATTTGCACGGTCCATTTAATTTGTTGTTTATCTTATGAATCATAACTTTAATTTGATTCAATGTCGCACTGATCCCGAATAAATATTGGCAAATACTTACACACAAATTCTGGAACGACACATTTGAAAAAAGTTGCATATTTTTTAAACCACAATCAAATTAAAATTTCTGAAAATTTATTTCAAAATAGCCTATTTTAATATGTAACTTATGTGTGGAATATTTTTTATGTTCGTTGTTAATTTTCTCAAATATTTTATTTAATTTAATTTTCAAATATTTGCTCATTTGGAAGACTTCACAAAAGTCGACCGCACTCAGCCTTTATGGGCACTGATTCATGTATTAATATATTTAAAATAGCCAGAGCAATGCAAGTGACATCGGAAAGTTTCATAGGAAGATAACTGCTGAGGTTGACTTAGTAAAAATGACTGAATGAAAAATGACAGATCATATGGTGATATCAGCCAGATCATCTCCATACGGACAAAGAAAATTAGATTCAGACAAGGAAATTAGTTCCTACCACTGAATTCATTGTAGTGCGATTTTCGAAAATCTACCAAAGTTATATCTATGAATTCGAAAAAAAATTCGAAATTTGTAGTGCCATCATTAAATCTAAAGAGTCTTTCAGAAGACGCGCTAGGATACGGTTTTCAAATAAAATATGGAACAATTTAGATTTTGTAGGGCTTCACAATTCTTATTCGAAATAGGGCTTTTGACAATTATATGTGAAAAATTTCATCATTTAAATGTCCACCCTGAGCACGTCTACACTTAAAATCCGCCAAGCATTCGATTCATTGATGCCTAATTGTTGAGCACGTCAAGGTATCGAAGTTGGTTCTTCTACAAAAACCATAGAAATTCAAGTTTCAAATTTTGTGCAAATTAAAAAAAAAAATACTCAATAAACATTCATCAAATTTTGAATCAATTTAATGAGAAATTTTAGAAAAGTTTGTGCAAGCAATTTTATAGCCTATTGAAATTTGCTTCAATGAAGTGGGGGTTTGAAGTGGCTCAAAAATCGTGATGTCCTATCCATTTTCTCCATATAACGAGTGCCCGCAATTTTTTTACATGGAAGAAAACTGACATACTGCTGAATCACTGTCAGCATAAAGAAAAAAAATGTCAGAAGTTAACGCAATTTGCAAGTAACTTCAAACTTTTTTTTTATTATACCAAAGTTCCAAAGTTTTATAGAAATTCTACATTCCAGTGCTGCTGCTAATCTGTTCGCAGATTTTTTCAAATTCAATTTTGTGTGGGTCGACGATCTTTCCCATTTTGACTTTTCGTCTGATATTAATTCTATGCTTGATTTCGGCTCAATGTCCATTTTAGTTGACGATATCTTTTTTGCTGTACTTAAACCAAATATTCCTCTAAGGTAGACATTGACGTTGTAACGACCTTTTTGTTAAAATGCTTTCATCCGCTAGTTGTACCTCTAGAAATATTACAGGGTCCGACATTCGAAGTGTAACCAATTAAAACGGCCATAAGTTTAGTGTGAAAAATTACTTTCATTAAATTCAAAGTAAAAAATGTGTGAAAATAATACAAAATTAAGAATCAATTTACCTTTGCCTTGACTATAACCTTGAGACGTTCCAGGAACCCGAATGTGACTTGCAGGTATTTTGGCTTCCTCGCGGACAATGGCTTTTTTCAACGCCTCGAGACTGGTGAATCTTTTCATTCGAACCTTGCTCCCGAAAATGACTCAAAGAGAATAATCCATCGGATTCGCGACTGGTGAATTTGAGAGCCATTGTGTGGACGCTATGAAGTTCGAAACATTTTTTTTAGCCATTCTTGGTTCACTCGAGCTTTGTGAAACGGTGCCGAGTTTTTTTGAAACGTTCATGCATTTACCTTGACGCCAGGTTCGATGAAGACGATTTGAGAGCGCCCATCTGCGTTTACAACGGCCCAAACCATTACCTGTGACGGGTGCTGTCTCCTGGTGGCCAATCGATGACACAAATTCTCAAATGAACGCTCAGTTAAATAAACCATATCGTTTTGGGAGTTAACGAATTGCTCAATTTGTAAAATTTTCTCGTTAGAAAACACAATGTTCGGAAATTTACCGCTTTCGGCCAAGCGAAGCAACTCTTTCGCTCTCTCAAGTCTGAGTTATTGCTGCTTTGGTGTGAGATCATGCGCCTTTTGGATTTTGGATCTTGTAAGGCTTGACTTTGAGATAATTTTTCAGTATGTGGCGGATGCTATGGCCAGATATTTTCAGTTCTTTCGCCATTTGATTGGCACTTCGACGGCGATTTCAGTCAAGTCGTTTCTTCAGTTTCTGAACCACTTCACGTGACGTTGCAGTGTTCTGATGACCACTTCCATGACGTTTCGCGATGCTACCTGTATCATTGTAACGAGTAATGGTGCGATAAACAAAAACTGTATTTACATTATTTTAAGGTGTTTGAGCTCTCGAACAATCGCTAGTTGTGATTTTCCAGTCAAATATAGTGCAATCACACTATTACGTTTGAAAACCATTGCTGACTTTCTTTTTTCACGTGTACTCTCGTAAACGAGCCGTCTGAAATTGGTTACACTTCGAGTGCCGGACCCTGATATGTATTTATCATGGCGAAAAGCAGGAGTGAATTACAGTGCGTTTAAAAAACTAGGCTACTAAGTCAAAACTGCTTAAGTCCAAATTATTATCTCACGACCAAAAGTTAAGGATATACAAAACCTTGATCCGCCCTGTGCTTACCTATGGTTGCGAACGCTAAAAACCATTGGCATTAATTAGCTAATGGTCTTCGAAAGGAAAATTTTGCGAAAAATACATATATAGACCTGTAAGACTGCAGCCGGTACCTATCGAAATAGATGTAATCATGAGTAGAAACTATTCGCAAAAAACGAAACTGTGATAAGATTTATAAAACCTCCGAGGATGAGATGGCTTGGACACGTGTTCAGAATGCCCTAGGAGAGAACAACTCAAAAGGCAGTTGAATTGCACGCTGTCGGAGACCGAAGAAGGGGACGCCCCAGAAAGAGATGGCTCGAAGACGTTGAAGATGACGTTGCAAAGCTGAACGTGCGGCGGTTGAAGAAAGCAGCCTTAGATAGAAACTGGTGGCAAAAGGTTGTGAATGAAGCAATGGTTCACCAGGGATTGTGATGCCAAGAAAAGGAAGAAGAACCGTTTCTTCTATCTCAGTTAATATTGGGGATCCAGATATTCTTCTATCATGAATAGACAACGAATGTCCACATGTGAAACGACTTCATTTGCAGGTGTAACTGGTTCTTTGGAACTGAGCAGCTCCTTAAAGTGATTCACCCATCTTTGTATATGGGATTATAAATCATTGGGTATCGGAATAAGTTTCCGCCCTCGTAAAAGAGGTGTCGCTACTGATACTTTTTTTGTGTTCGCTCTAGTAATATTCTGGTGATTTGAAGGTGTATATGTGAGGTCTCGATCGCAGTAGTTGACATTCGTTTGAAGTGTAGAGATCCTTTTTTATCTGACGTCAAAAATGTCTACTTTGGTTCCGAAAAAACCCTATTTGTGTGATGTCATGCTTCGTTATTACCTTTCAACGCAAAGTGCAGTTGAATCGTGTCGTATATTGATCATTATTTACGGTAATCACGCTCCATCAAATACAACTTGTAAAGAGTGGTTTCGACGATTCTAAAGTGGCAATTTCGACGTGAGTGATAAAGATCGCGAAGGCGCGCCGAAAAAATTCGAAGATACTCAACCCCAAAAACATTGGATGGAGACGCATGTCGAAGCCTTGATAATATGTCTAAAGAGTTGGATGTTGACAGATCAACTGTCGGTAAACGTTTGCACGCGTTGGGAATGGTCCAGAAAGCAGGTAACTGTGTAACTGGATGCCACATCAAATGAAAGAGAAGGATATCGAGAGGCGCTTGGTGACGTGTGAGATGCTTCTTGAACGGCAGAAAAGGTTTTCTGCATGGCATCGCCACTGGTGATGAAAAATGGATCTAGTATGATAACCCTGCCCATCGACAGTGAAAACAAATATTCATGCTTCAAAGGTTATGTTGTGCATCTGGTGGGATCAGAAGAGTATCATCTGTTATGAACTTCTTAAACCATCTGAAACCATCACTGGCTGGGTCGTTACCGACTGCAGCTAATGCGTGTGAATCGAGGTCTCAAAGAAAAGCGGCCAGAATGGCACGGTAGAAATGACAAACTGATTTTTCTGCATGACAACGCCAGTCCACACGTTGCTACATCGGTGCAGAAACATTTAAAGGGACTGAATTGGGAAATCTTGCCTCACTCGCCGTATTCCCCAGACATTGCACCTTCAGATTACTTACTATCTATTCCGTTCAATGCAGTCAGGCCTTATTGGAGAGTGGTTCACTTCTTATTGGAGAGTATCGTAAACTGGCTCAATAAATGGATCAAGTCAAAAGAACTCGAATTTTTCGTCAAAGGAATCCGTATCGTGCCTGAAAGGTGGAGTAAAGTTGTAGCTTCCCATGGCACATACTTCACATAATATCTTGTTTTATTTAATTGTTTAAATAATTCGTAATTTTGGCTTAGACAGGACGGAAACTTATTCCCATACGCAATATAAGGAAATTTTGATGGTGCTGCCCTTCTGGAAAATATTAACTTTAATGAAGAGAACTTCGAAACTCGCAACCTTTTAATGGTAGTAATAGCATAACAAATTATGCCCGAAACGCGCCAATTCTCCGCGCACTTAATGAACGCAACCGGATCTCAGCTCTTATCGAGCTTGATTTTTCTTTGTCTAATGTTGCGCGCATTAACCTTCTGAAATCTTTCCTAGAATCTCATTTAATTTGTGTTAGTAATCCGTTGACGCCGTGGAGGGGCAATTCTGTTAAGATTTAAGAAATTATAGAAATTTAATTTGGTGTTGAAATGCGCCACTCTAATATCGATTAATACGTATTTACTATCTTTGTGTTTTCACACAGCCTTACATACATTTCAACGGCTTCTATAAGCTCCAAAATATATAAGCCACACACGCACACACACTTACACAAAATATAATCGATATAATTGAAAATAATCAGGATTGACACTTTCAAATGCTGGCGTTGAAAATGATTTGCATGAACAATATGCTTAATAAAACCAATCAGCAGAAATAACAAGTAAGATATGGCAAGTCAAGCGGGCAGAAATAAAAATCAAATAACTACTCGCATTCGTTATAAATTTTGTTTTCTTTGCGATTGAGCGGAAGATAAAGAGATATATACTTATTTACATATGTCTGTATATGTGTGCATATGTAATATTATACCATTTACGGTGAGTGGTTTTGTCGAAGTGCCCTTGAGCTCATTTATCAGAATATTTCACACGTTTGTGTGCGTGCATGTGTTGGTGCATGAAATTATTTTAAATTACAAACAATTCAGTTTAAATTAAAGAGTCAATGCTGCTCAATTTGCGGAAGGATTTTCTATATCTATCAAAATATGAGCGCACAAACATAGGCACATATTTATACACATACACACATATGTACATATACATATATGAGTAAAACCACAATTGCACGCACTTAATGCATGCGTGCTTACTTACTTAGATGCACGAATGTGAAATGCAAATGTAAATATCGACTTTCATCAGCAATGAACTATTTGTAAGTATTATATGTATGTATGCATGTAGGGCAAATACTTGTATGCAGCTGGCTTAACCCTTTTGCAGCAACTTCGCTTTTTTGGAGAAAAAAAATCGCTTTTTATTGATTTGAAGTAATATTTTTTTACTATTTTTATAAAATGAAAAATAAAAAAATAAAATAAAATATTTTGCAACGAAAAAGGCACACTGCCTCCTGAGCAAAGGAGCTGCCAAGGCTTAAGGCTCAATGAACTAATAAATGTGAGTAGTTGTGCAGGTGACTGCCATTCAATAGATGTTAATTTTTTATCCATACCGATTGTGTGAAATATGAAATGATAGAACAGGTATTTAACTATAAGGTGGCGCAAAATTAATCACTTGCAGAACGCAAAGATTGTTGAATATTGTAAGAAGAAGCTTAATTATGTTGCAAGATGAAACAAAGCTTGCCGCGGTGATCAAGGAAATAATATTACCAATGAATTGACCAACAACGGATCAGCGCTTACTCCACAGAGACAAGAGCCAATAATTGGCATCAGTCCTACAGGCACCATGAATTGGCTCAGCGATTATGTATTCAATTAACATAAAGTTCGATGCTGCAGTCTGCAGAACTGCAAAGTATGTATTTTGTGACAAGCGTGAACGGAAAACTGTCGAACTTTCTTCTGAAACTTGGAAAAAACGTTCGGTTGATGGTCGGTATTATTATAGGACACAATCCATGGTGTCAGCATATGATCACCATCGGAATAATTCTGGACCCGAGTTACCTATCTTGCTTAGAGGAGGCGAATAGCACTGAACATTTTCTCCATGAGTGCCCTGTCTTTGCTACAGCAAGACTACGAATTTTGGGTGCCGATGTCATGAGAATGAGCAAAATTCTTTCTCTCAAACTATAGAAAGAATGTGGAAATACTCACAGCACTAGCTATATCTATCTCTGTCTCAATTCTATCCTAAACCTTTCTCTCTATCACTTCCCTCCTTTCCTTCTTGACTATCTACTCTTTTACTTTCCAGAGCTTCGAATACAATGGGGCCTTTTAGCCTGAGCGATTTCGGAGTTGCCTTTCTCTCGGCGCTTCTTGGCTCGCTATTTTCAAACTTCAAGTTCAATCACCCTATTGGAAAATGTATAATTTTGCAAATGACACCGTACGTCAAGCTTATTTGACAATTGTGAACTTGCCAACTGCAAGCACGTAAAGGGCGAAATAAAAATTTCCTTTACTCAAAATCATTTTATTTCATTTAAAGGGTAAAAGGTCAAAATTTAAACTTCCCTTACTCAAAATCATTTTATTTCTTTTAGTAAACAAGTTATTCGAACACAATAATGGATGATTAATTTTACGCCACCTTGCATTAGCAATTACTCTTAGTGTCAATGGCAAAGCGCTCAGTGGATTTCTGCGAAGAAAAAGTTCGCATAAAATTATTTGCCTTTCGGAGTCAACATAAAATTTTGATCTCGGGGTTTCTGGATATTTAAAACAAAAATCCCGGGATCCCGAAACTCGTCTCTAGATTAGATTTGGGAAAACCTTTATTCAATATTATCACAAATCCAATAACTGAAAACAGCTGAATATATTTATCATGAAATAAAATTAGTTAAAATTTAAGATAAAGTGATTCTAAAACTCACCCAAATAAAGGGTTTTCCAATAAGAGGTGATATTGTGATAAACGATCAATGGTTTCGTTGCTTGTGTGACACGTAGCGCCGTCTTGTTGAAAATAAACGTTGTCCAGATCAATACCATCTAATTCCAGCCATAAAAATCGTTAGTCATCTCTCGATAGTACTCCTGTAGCGCTCCACCGTAGCTGTTGCTCGAGCTTCATTCTCGAAAAAGAGCAGTCCAATGACTCCGCTGAACCATAAACCGCTCCAAACACTCACATGTTGAGGATAGAGATTTTCTTGGGTTTTCTGAGCCCCAGATCTGACAATTTTGCTTGTTTGACGAAGCCACCGAGGTGGAAATGGGCCTCATCACTTAAGATGATTTTTCGATGGAATTCCGGATCATTTTCATGCATATTAACGACACAATCAGCAAAGGCACGACGTTGTTCATGATCGGTCGGCTTGAGTTCTTATGTTAACTGGACTTTATAAGCCTGAAGACCCAAATCTTTATGCAAAATACGGCGTAATGACGTTTGTGGAATGCCTAATTCCAAAGAACGACGAGGTATGTACAAACTTGGGTTTTATTCAACACTTTCGGCTACAACAGCAACATTTTCGGCTGTTCTTGGCCGACGTGCGCGGCTTTTATTCTTCACATCACTAACTTGTCCCAACAGAGCGAATGTTTTCACCAATTTCTGTATTACGGTACGACAAGGTGCTTCACGATGACCAAAAAATGTTGTGTCTCCCATTTTTATAGTGAATTTTAATCATTTCAATGCGTTGTTTAAGTGTGTACCGTTCCAATTTTATTAATGGCGTAGTTTCAGCTTGATAAATATAAAAAAATGACAGCTTCAAAAGTGACATCTTTTAAATATTAAAAATATTCCTGTTATTGGAAAACCCTTTACAATTAGAAATAACTCCTGTTATTGGAAAACCCTTTACAATTAGATTAGATAAGATTCAAGTTGAGGTTTGTATGTACTTCGACCTCATGGCCTTTCGTGCGCTCTACTCATCACAGTACCCCATCCAAAACCAGTTTCCTTATTAAGCTTAAGATAGAGCTGGGGTCTACTGAGCGTATGTGCTTTTCTTCTGGCTGCACTTGGCCTAGATGTTCCAACATTCTTCGAATACAAAATTAGGGTCAAGAGCTGATTAAAAAAATATATATACCTATATTTTAAAATTTACTATTATTTATTAAAACAAATAAATTTATTATTATGCAGTAAAATATTTTATTTACTTTTTTTCTGAATGCTCACTATTTTTGTATATTTTATATAGGTAAAGGCCTAACAAAAACCCTTTAAATGTAATTTTTAAATTTAATGCAAAGATTCGAAAAATTCCTGAAACTTTTCATCCCGATTCCAAGGCTTTTAAGAAAAATATCTTTGGTATGCATTTTAATACAATAGATTATTAAATCTTAGGATAACCAAGTGCACATTTAAAAGTGCTGAAAAATTCCTTCGACGTTTTACAATGTTTTCCTCTGGTCGTGTTGTGCATTTGGCCCACATAAAAATATGATCCTGCATTCGTTACATGGGGAAAATTATATGGAAATATTTTAAGTATACATAACCAAAAACAAAAAAGAGATGCCTCGTAAGTGCGAGTGGAGCTGAACTTTATGCACTAAGCGCATTTCCTCCTTTGTGTTCGTCCTTTTTTATGAAATCCAAGTAATTTTTCTTAATTCGTAATTGAAATCATTGTGCCATTATGTAGGTGGAGGTGCATAAGCTTAACTTCAATTGCTGCTTGTAGCGTTATCGTTTGATTACTTATTTATTTTTGGGGCCGATAGCCTTTGCTGCTAATTTGGCTTCGTAATATGGCTATGACTGAATGCCATGGCATAGGAACATAGAGGCAAATGAAATTGCCGATGAACGTGCCAGTAAGGGGTCCACAGAATTATTTTAAGTGCCCCCTCGACCGTTTTTAAGGAAAATTCCACAATTTATTTCTTAAAAAGCGCACGGCAGACGGAGTTCTATCTTATCGTGTGCTATCTCAAACATCTTTTGACCTCAGTACGATGGAAGCAGAACACTCAGAATACTGAGGATGCCCCGAATTGTAATTTCCAAACTCATAGCACTCACTGGTTACTGGGTGCTCAGAACTCTTGCGCAGATGCTTGGACTTCCGTATAACCCTCATTGCAGAAGCTGTGGGGATCTGACAGAGAAAGGAACTATTGAAAACTTTCTTTGCAAATGTCAGGCTTTGGCGGCAAGGCACTTAAGGTTCCTTAATTTGCCTCTTGGGGATTGCGTGGAGATAGTCATAATGGTATCAAAACGGCACTCTAGTGCTACTTGTAGTGTACCAGTGGTACTCTTGCCATCTAACCTACCTATGACGATGACTATGTAAATATGACTATTCATGTTAAAATTCATTTAAATAAAAAACAAACAAAAAATTACTTTTATTTTGAAATGGTAAAAGATCCCAGAATTAAAATTTGATTTCAAATCGAGGTTACACCAAAGAATTTCTCGTCACCATAATCCAGTATTTTTTAAACAGAAGTTAATTTACCATAGCCAGCCGAAAATTCATCAAATGCATTTCGCCGGTAAAATTTTCGTCTACAACTTCGAATTCAACGACACCAAATCTTTCATTTTCTTCACTTATGAAAACAAGCCAAGTGTAATTTTTCCTTGTTTCAATATCTTGCTGAAATGCACTGAACGGGTTAAACGGGCAAGACAGACACACCTTATGAGAACTGCTACAACAGTCATTTAGAAAATTTACTTGCATATGTGAGTGTGTGTGTGTGTAGTGCTAGTAAATGACTAATGCCTGGGATCGAAGCAATTGCTTAAATATTATAATTGGAATTTGTCTATCAACTAGACTGCATAAGTACAGGTGTGTGCATGTATGTATGTATGTATTTATGTACATATGTATGAATGCATTCAACTCATCCTGCATATGCGCTGAAATATTTGTGCTATGCCTGTGTGCTCGCTCGCTTGCCGTTAAGCTGTTGCATATTTAAATGTATGTGAGTATGCTTGTATGTATTCGTGTCTGCAGCATAAAATTATTTGCATATTAGAGCCATAGGAAATATATTTTAATGCTGTGAGAAATAGATTGGGACTGATGCATCCTTTCGTACGATTAAATAATATTATGCTATTTAATTATGTCTATGTATGTATGTATGTATGTATGGTATGTATGTAAGTAACAGGTGCATTGAAGATGCATTATTGATGTGGACGGTGATTTGGCTTCGGTGAATGTGCCCAGTCTCGCTCAAATTCTAGAGTAGACGTTCAATCAAACCTTTCTCATGGCTAAAACTTGCTCTGGCTGCACTTGTAGAGTAAGTCATGAAATATTTCTTAGCCAGTAAATGCTTAGTGCACTGTTATACTGCTATTGTTATATTACATTGTGCGACAAAAATCCACTTTTTTTGTTGTCCAGTGAAAATTTGATATTCTCGTGGAACTATGGAGTTTATAGAGATATTTTGCATACCCAGTTTTTCGTTTTCTGAACAATTAAACATTTTAAAGGACTTAAAAATTTCAAAAGACCAGTGTTGGGTATAATGCAATGAGCATTTCACTGCCGAGGAAGAGGAATGTTATAGTGTTAGTGGGAGCATACCCCACATACCATTGGTGTGACGGTACCTTTGATGATGTTTTAGACAGTTTGATTTACACCTCCTGACAAAAAAAAACAAAAGATTTCACTCCCACAACTTCTTTAGTGGTAGTTGAAATACGAATACACTACCACTAAATATTTAGTGACAGTGAAAATCTTTAGTGATAATTTAGATTTAACATTAACATTAACATTAACATTAACATTAACATTAACATTAACATTAACATTAACATTAACATTAACATTAACATTAACATTAACATTAACATTAACATTAACATTAACATTAACATTAACATTAACATTAACATTAACATTAACATTAACATTAACATTAACATTAACATTAACATTAACATTAACATTAACATTAACATTAACATTAACATTAACATTAACATTAACATTAACAGACTTTGACAGAAAAAATGACATAGAGAAAGAAAAAATGGTCACACTTCAATTAGACAGTCTAAATGAAACACCCATCTATTTATTTTAAGCAATCATGAACAATTGAGAAACGCTTATAAACTAAACTAAATTTAATTTATGGAGCATAAAATGGATTTTGTTGCTAAACAATATAATTTCGTTTGTTCAGCGGCATAGACGTGGAAGTAATTCGATTTTATAGAAGCGCCTTCGCCTTAAGAAACCCGTTGATTTAGTGGTTTATGGTCAGCATTTATGCCAATGCTGAGGAGAACGCCCGGTCTGTATATTTTCACAGATGTTTCTGCGTGTTTGCATATCTACACTTACGCATAAGATTTATGTACCTTTGTGTGTATGTATGTGTGTACAATGTATTAGCATATTAAGTGCGTACTTATTAATAAGGAAGCTGTTAATGCCAAGCCAGACAGACAATGAGAACCATGTTGCATAATCTGTGGCAACATGAGTGGTGGTCACCCAATACTTAGTCTGCATAGCCGCATGACTATGAAATCAAAAGCCTTGGAGGCAAGTGCCTAATCATATAGAAGTAAAACTAATACAAATGTATGTACACATACACATGCACATGCCCAGCAAGCACAAGAAAAAATTTACATTCTAACGTTTGATAAACCCTTACTTCTCAATTAGAGATTCAGCTTTACTTAGACTTTGACCTCTCAAACTCAAACCTTATTTCTCAACTTGCGTTGGTGTTCGAGAATATTTGAGAAGCCATTAACAACTTACTTTCAGAATTTATATTTTCCGTGCAACTTTATTTTATGAAAAATTGTTTTATAATTAATTGTAAAGTAACTGATATTTTGGTTGGGAACGTACCCTTTTTAGTTTTAATTTTTTTTATGTAACTTTTCGATTAACTGTTAAGTTAATATATCATATCAATTAAATGTGTGAAATGAAATTAATTTAAGTTTTTGGGTAGGCTTGAAAGTTTTTGTAATTAATTTTTAATCTTTTAATAATCTATAATAAGTATTAAGTACGAGACACAACCAAAGGAAGCAGTAATATGTGGCTGGCAGTGAATGGAAAAATTCATTTTGCCCAAAAGGTGGAATGTACTCGTGAAATTTTTCGACTGATGATTTATTACGATTTTCGACGTGGTTTATTGAGACATGAGTCCATTGATAACTTTAATCCCACTTTTGGCGTTGAATCACCACACATAGCTACTGAGAAACGCTAATACAAAAAGTTTCAACGTGGCCGTTGATCTTTTTAGGACAAATTTTGTGAAGGCTATCCAAACACGGTTGCTGTGCCAGAAACAATCGATGCTAATGCCAGATCGTCATATAACATACGATTAGCTCAAGATAGAGGCAACTTGGGGCATAAGTAGGAGCAGCATACATTCAAATTACATGAACATTTTGTTGCCAAGAAGGCTCTCGTTGCATACCGCAGTATTTGACAAATGCCCAAAAAAGTCGAAAAGGACTCGTGTCGATTGATGTAAAGAAATGTTGAAGAAATCCAGCCGTAGGTTTCTGACATTATAAAAGGTGGCGTATCTTGGGTCTATGCATTTGAGCCAGAAACAAAACTGGAATGGGCAGTTTGGGTGTTCCAAAGCGAGCTTAATTCAACAAAAATTGTTCGCGGAAGAAACAACTCGAAACAAATGGTCGCCTGTTGTTTTGAAAAATCTGGTCATGTCGCAACTGTACCACTAGAGAGACTTCAAGCAATCAATTCTGAGTGGCACGAAACCATTTGTTTGCTAAACATTTTCTGAGAGTTCAATAAAACGAACAGCGGCAGACGAATCATCCCAAGGATGAGAGATTGTAAGGTTTGTTCTTTAAATATGGTGAAAAATAAAATTGTGAGAGGAACTTTGGCTGCCACACCACTTGGGGATTCTCCAGCCGAATTCTGCACGATCTTTTCACATGCATTCCCAGACTCGCCCCAATACATATTCACACACTTGTCCACTCGGTCGTTGTTCAGACGGCAACCATGTGTCATTGGTTGATTTTTTTCGTATATCACTAACACAATCTTAGTTTTTTTCTAACCACATCGCCTGATACGTTGGTCCATTAGCTGATTCTGTAAAATTCGCTGAGAGCCGAATAACGGTCTGTTAAAGAGCTCACCTGTAAAATCTTTTCACCATGGAATCATCCTTCACCAAAACAATGCGAGCTCTCAGTTATCGACTTACACAATAAACGGTCGAATTAATGGGTTCATTCACCTTACAGCCCTAATTTGGTACTTAATGATTTCTTTTTGTTTCCAAACATCAAAAATAAAATGCGAGGTCAACGTTTTTCAACGACTGCATAAACTATTGAGGCCTTTCAACAGCTCATTTTAGAGGTATCCTTTTCTCTGTGACAAAAGTGATTTGAAATTTCAAGCTAATGCAGAAGTTTCATTGATTTTCATGGAAAATATTTGAAAAACAATCAAAGCATTTTCATTATTATTTTACTATCGTTATTAAAATATGAAATTAATTAAAATTATAAAATCAACAAAAAAATTTTCCATTTCACACCATTGGAGAAATTTCTTTGAGATCTAGTGGGGAATTACTAATATCTCAACTTAAAATTGTAATTTGAAAAAAGGCGAGCCAAGAGGCACCGAGAGTAAAATAGAAAAGTGACAGAGAGTAAGAGATAAGATAGAATAGAGACAGAGACGGAGGTAGCTAGCTCTTTGAGAATTTTCCAGATTTTTTGACAAATCTGAAAATATGCACCAGTTTGAGAGAACGAATTTTACTCATTCTCATGGCATCAGAACTAAAAAAAAATTCATTTGAAATCAATTTCAACCCCCAAACTGTTCGGAATATCCTATATAGGGCTGGGTATCATTGCCGAGTTCCTCGACGCAATCCCTTCATTTCGAAGGTAAATAAGAAAAAGAGGCTAGAACTTGCTAAACAGCATTTAAATAACCCCGATGCATTTTGAAACACCACCATATTTAGTGATGAATCAAAATTCAATTTATTTGGGTCAGATGGAGCTCAAAAGATTCGGCGAAAGAAGAACAACCAGCTTAAAACAGTTAAACGCAGTGGAGGAAATGTGATGGTTTGGGAGAGTTTCGCGGCATCTGGTGTCGGAAAACTCGTGTTCATAGGCGAAACAATGGATAAGCATGTGTATCGCTACATTCTTAAAGAAAATTTAAGTCTAAGTGTAAAAAAACTGGGCCTTAATGGTACAAATTGGCAATTTCAACAAGATAATGAACCAAAACATTCATCTTATCCTGTGCAGGAGTGGTTGATATACCATTGCAAACAGCTTAAAACACCCCCAATCGCCGGACTTAAATCCTATTGCGCATGTGTGGCTTCTTCTGCAGGGGAAGATACGATCTCACCACATAACGTCAAAGGATTCTCTAAAAGAGGCAATCACTGCTGAATGGAATAAAAGAATACTTTCTGAAACTTCAAATCTGGTAAATAGTATGAATAGACATTTGCAGGCCGTTATTCAGTCTATAGGAGGACCCACAAAGTAGTAGCGTGTTACAGCTGTACTGGAGCAAACTAATTACGGTACCTAAGTCAATACTTTTTTGATGTGAATTTGTGCCTTATTTTACCTTTGAAGGTTGAGCTTGTAAACCTAAGTCGAAATTAATTTTTGTTCTGTTCAGTTATAGCCCTGAGAACTTTGATTTTTCAAGTGTGCTAATACTTTTTTGACTCACTGTAGGCTGATATGGGTTGTCTTCTGTAACGATACTGACCATCAACCGAGCGTGTTTTCTACCAAGTTTCTGAAGAAAGTTCCAGTTTTCTGTTCACAAAACACTTTGCCTTTCTGCAGCGTTCCAAACTGCACCATTTACTACTGTGGGCAAAAAGTAAGGTGAATTTATTTGTCAAACTTCGCGAGATTAAAATTTCGCTCTAGTTATTTTTTTCATGAGTTGGCAGCACTGTTATCTGGGCATCTGGGCCAACTTTCATGTGAATGTCATTATCAGTAATATATTTACGCTTGTGTTTACCAAACGACAAAGAGTGCATTTTTCGATTTTTACAATGTCTGATTTGATTGAGCAGAGAAGTGCCATCAAATTTTGTTTGCGGAATGAAATTTCGGCTGCGGAAACGTTTAGCATGTTGCAGAAGGCATTTGGTGATTCGACCATGTGCAGAAAAATGTTTATAAGTGGTACAAAGACTTCAAAGAGGGTCGAGAACGTGTTGATGACTTGGAGCGCTACGGACGACCATCGACGTTAACAGATGACCAACACGTCAATAAAATGAAGGAATTAGTGCTCAAAAATCGTCGGTTGACTGTTAAAGTCCTTACTGATATGATCGGAATATCAGAAAGATCTGTGAACATCATTTTGAAAGACCGTTTGGGCCTACGAAAAGTCAAATCTCGTTTGGTACCGAAAACTCTCAATTTCTTGGAAAAAAGTCGTCGCGTTGATGTGTGTGAAACAATGCTTTCAGACTATCAGGACAAGCTCAAATGTATCATTACGGGAGATGAGACTTGGATTTATGCTTACGACCCTGAAGCAACCGACCAATCAAGCGAATATCGTGCTAAAGGCGAGGCCAGACCGAAAAGAGCACGTCAAAGTCGTTCAAAAATAAAGGTCATGATGACAGTTTTTTTCGATTTTCGTGGTGTGGGGCACTATGAATTCCTTCCACCTGGCCAAACTGTTAATAAGGAATATTATTTGAGCGTTATGCGTCGTTTACGTGAAGCAATTCGTCTAAAAATACCAGAATTATGGGTCAACAACTCTTGGTTTTTGCATCACGATAATGCACCGTCTCACACTGCACTCGTTCTTCGTGACCATTTCGCCAAAAATTCCACGCGTATCGTTCCGCAACCACCGTATTCGCCTGATTTGGCTCCGTGTAACTTTTGGCTATTCCTAAAACTCAAGAGACCACTCCGGGGAACGCGTTTCGAGTCGATTGAGGAGATAAAAGCTGAATCGAAGAAGGTGCTGATGGCTATACCGGAAATGGACTATTTGGCATGTTTCGGGGATTGGAAAAATCGTTGGCATAAGTGTATTTCATCGAGAGGGGATGAAATTGATTTACAAGAATACTATAAATAAAGATTTTCCATTTTACAACCAAATTCACCTTACTTTTTGCCCACAGTAGTGGGCTAATCCAAACCTATTCTTGATGTACTGTTTCCGATTATTGGCTCTGGTTCCTGTGGGGTAACCGCTGATCCGCAGTTGCTGAATTCTTAACAACTTAGTAACTCACAAAATCTCCATGTAAAAGAGCGCCTTCTAGGTTGAGAACACCGCTTGAACCGCTTTTTGAGTTTTGAAAGAGCTACTCCATATCAAATGCATCTCAAGCTATAGCAAACAAAAAGCTTTACTGGGTGTGTATGTATGTATGTAGTATATGTGCATATGTATGTGTTAATGTCTCTTATTAAATACCTGTGCAACAATGTTAAGCTGTGGCCGAAAGGGCATTGCCGGCAGCAAAAAATTAATTTTAAATCAGCAATGCATTAGCCAGACACAAACGGCAAATATCAAGCAACAAAGTGGCAAACGATAAGTTACAGTATCGAAAATCGAATAACGAGTAACGAATAACGAAGATTAAAAAGTAAATAAATCATTTTGTTGTTCGTTATGCGTTGTCACCGCAGATTAGTGTGTTGTTATCCTTGGTCACAAAATACAGCGACGGACAAATGGCCAACCGTTGAAGCAGGCACCCTATGAACCAAGCGGCACAACGAGATTGCTGCTGGAGCGAATGATTGTTGCTGCGGCAGCGGTAGTTAATATAATACAATATGATAAAATGCGCAACATTTTGGGGCATTATTACGGCACATTATACTTAAGGCTCTTACAAAAGCATACACACACGCACACACACACATCTATATGCTGTGTACTTATGAGCTACGATGTGCTGTTGCATTATTTATGTGTACACACATACATATGTGCATGTATTTATGTAAGGCGAAATGATGCAATGTGAAATGGCCAGCGCGTATTTCACATTTCGCATTTGAACATCCGCAGCAACAATCGTGCAATAACAATAAAAATAAAACCAAATTCACTACCCAAAAACGTTGCAATTTCGCCTTTTAAGGCATGTGAATGCCATCAAAATTGCACATACAAAATCGCTAACCGGATCACATTTGCTCACACACACACACAAGTACTCGCCAACTAACATATCCTATGCATGTGGGCTAAAGGGACGTGGCATAGCCCGCAAGTGCACAAATAACGTGGAGCATTCACGCGCCCAGCCACGCATCCAGTCAATTGCAAATGCAGCTATGGTGAGAGGAAAGGGAGCGGTGTGTTGTTTTGGTACTCGTACAATGAAAATGTCACTGTGACATTTCATACGTCAAGGCGTGTACACGTACGTGAATGTGAAAGAGCACTTGACGTCTGCCAAAAGCATTTAACCAGAAATACGAGCACGACAATATACTGTACGACACGGCAGCAACGGCAGCAAAGGCAGCAATGGACCAACGAAATAACTGATCGTCGATGGATGGGTGCATCGGTCAATCGACCAACCAACCGTGTGTCGTCGAACTATTCAATCGAACAAACAGTCAATGTTACAAGCGTTTAGGTCAATTTGGATGGATGCGAGTACACTGAGCAAAAGCCAAGCGACAGTTGTGTGGAAAATTATGTTTTTTTATATTTGAGGCAAAGCGTTTGAGATTTTAAAAGTTGTTAAATAAATACATAGAAACTGGGAAAACCACTTGTGATGGACGTGCCTAAGAGGGAAATGGGATTGTAGTGCATCTCAGGAACCGTAAATATTAGAAGGCTTATCGAACAAGTTCATATTTAATCTTTTTTTTTCTTGTTCCCTCGACAAGACTCGTCCATCGTACACGGTTGTTGTTTTTACACCGCCCAATGAGATGTCGGCATCTGCTAGTTCGCGCAGCATCGACCTTCTCCAAGTGCGCTCCCTTGCGGGTTATAGTCCAGTGCCATTCTCATGATGCTATGCGATGGTTTTCTTAATGTGTGACCTATCCATCGCCACTTTCTGTATTTGATTTGCCTAAGGATGGGTTTAGATTTAATCATTAATTTGAGATTCTAAAATTTGCGATCAATCATAATAATACATTTTAGAGTTTTATTAGATTGTGCAGAGTTGTATTATCAAATCAAAAATAAAACTAATTTTTCGTGTTCGTTCGTTTTCTGTCATTTGATGTTCTTCATAATCAGTTTTTGTCAGTAGCACTCTGAATTGAGTGCTTGGCCCAATGAAGGCAGCACACAGTGGATAATTCTCATCCAATTCCGTCAAATGCAAAGCAAACCCTTCTTGGCAGGTCATACGGGCTTGACAATTCTTCGCGCTATCTTACTGCGATTTTATGTACCTTTTCGACTTTTATTCTCGCATGTGACCTCGACGGCAGTCACTAGCCCCTACAATAATGAACGACTGCATTATGTCTCGGCAAACAATCGAATGCATTAATTCGGCTTAAAAGATTAGTGTGGCACCGACGCATTGAACTCTTTCTTGAGGCAAGTCTTCTGCAAATTGTTTGAATCTGACTAGTTTTTAGTTTCTTGACATGTTCATTTTTTATCGACATTACCGACGATTTGTCTAACAGAGCGAGCCTCATCTTCGACGTGCATATTGCCAAAATCGGAACGTTGGATTTGACATTTGATGCTTATTTTGATATTTAATTGCGCATAAAAACAGCAGGCGCTATCACTTTTCGCCTTGGTCGTCGTGTAGTACTCGTAGTTTACTCGTTGAGAGAATTAATTCGGTGGCAGAGAATGCTCTGGGCGAGTATCAATTCAGAGCGGGCAGATTAATTTTTCATCAATATTTTGTAATGTGTCAAATTTTTGGAAATCGCCTCGCAGCGTGGCTCTATAGGCGGCATCCTTTCTTTCTGCGGCAGCATGACATTCCTCGTCGTACCAATTGTTTTTTCGGGCTCCCGGAATCCGATTTCTTCTTCGGCGGCGGTACGTAGAGAACGAGAAATGTTGCTCCATTATTCGTGGATGCCGGTTTGTTGGGCAGTACTCTCTGAGAGCAGAAGTGAGAGTCGAGTGGCGAATCTTCTGGCTGTCTGTTGTGATTGCAGCTTTTCGATGTCGAACATTCCTTGCGTAGGTAGATGTACGTTTTTTGCTGCACAGAGGCGTGTACGCAGTTTGGCTGCAACAAGGTAATGATCCCAGTCGATGTTGGGTTCTCGGATTGTACATACATCTAAAACACTGGAAGCGTATATTCCATCTATCAGAACATGACCGATCTGGCTGCGCGTTTTTCGATCAGGAGACAGTCAGGTAGCTTGATGTATCTTTTTATGCAGGAATCTGGTGCTGCAGACTACCACGTTTCGGGCTCTGGCGAAGTCGATCAGCCTCTGTCCGTTACCGGATGTTTCGTTGTGCATGCTGAATTTTCCGACTGTGGGGCCCTCGCGCACACTGACGTTGAAGTCGCCAAGCACGATTTTTATGTCGTGGCGGGGGCAGCGCTCATAGGAACGTTCCAAGCGCTCATAGAAGGAGTCTTTGGTCGCATCGTCCTCTTACATCGGGGCGTGGGCGCAAATTAGCGAGATGTTAAAAAATCGCGCTGTGATGTGGTTTATTGCGAGACGCTCGTCCACCAGAGTGAACGACAGTACTTGGCGACGAAGTATCTCTCCCGCAACAAATCCAACACCGAATTTGCGCTCCTTTACATGGCAGCTGTAGTAGACGTCGCAAGGTAATAAGTTTTTCCTGCCTTGCCCCGTCCATCGCGTCTCTTGCATGGATTTGATGCCAGTCTTTAATCTCACTAGGACATCAACCAGCCGTTCAGAAGCACCCTCCACATTAAGAGACCGGACATTTCAGGTGTATGCCCTCAAATCGTAGTCCTTAATTCGTTTGCAGGGGTCGTTATTAGTATAGAAAGTTCTCATCCGAAGCTTTGCTGCTGTTTTCATTGGGGGGGATTTTTAAGTGGCGGGTTCCAAACACAGCGCGCAACCAGCTATCCTGGCATGCTTCGCCTTCTCACGTTGGCTCACTCCCGAACTGGTGTTTGGAAGCTACCCAGAGGATACTTGGGCTAATCCCGGAAGTTGTGAGCTGCTTGAACCATATGTAGAAGAATCCTCCTGGCCTCTCCCAAGCGAATGGCGATTAGTAACCTTTTCCACTTGCATGGAGTTCTACATATGGAACCATCCTCCAGATGCAGACTTACGCCTTATAAATGCTAAGAGAAGCGACGCAATGAACAAAGTCGTATGGTGCACGATTGGTTCCACAAATACAAATTTGGCCAAGACCTTTTTTCAAAGCGTAACATCTCTTTTTTAAGTGGTCTTTGTAGGCACGAATCGTGAGATATGACTCATTAAAGATATCAGCCGGAAAACGCTCAGCATTTTTTACTCCAACAGTGCAACGCATACATGCACATTTTAATTTCTTTCCGTGTTGTTTGGCAGCAGGACGTCACAGTTCTCAACGCTCTTCTGTCAATACTCCACTCGATCAGCCAAGTACCGTTTGCAGCTTGTCATTGTGTAGTTGCAGATATCCGTGCTACAACAATAATATTATGTGTGTAAATTTTTATATGTTTACTGAAGCGATTGTGCATGTGTTTGTACACATGTTGCACGTTCCGACATGCGGACATTTGCTTTAGCGATTTTCGCTTATTTATGCGCTTTTAAACGCAAATAATGCGCATTCGCATTGGCGTAAGGTAAAGCAAAAAAAAACAAAAAAAAAAAAAGAAAGCAAGAGCAGCAGCAGCAACAAAAACAAAATGCGAAGCACTGACAAGCGTGCTTTGTTGGTTTATGCCGAATCAACAAACTGCTGGTGCAGCAGCGGCAATGCCAATGACAACAACAACAATACAACAGCAGCATCGACAGTAGCAACAGCATTGCGAATGAAGTGAAAGCAACAAAGACGCGCCACAGCAACAATAAAAGCTTTTTTTTCAGCGGCGGCAGCAACATTTAAACTTGTGAACTGCGTTGTTGATGCACGTACTCATATGCCATGCAACAATAAGAATAACAACTGCACAAACAATAACAGTAACATCACAACAAACGCATGTGCGTGTGTGTGTGTGAGTATGTGAGTGCATGCACATTTGCTGCTAAAACTGTTGGTCGTTTGGTTGTTGCGTTCCATGCCATTTTTTGTAGTGTTGCATCTATTTTCGTTGCCACTACTGCTGGTGCCGCCGCCGCTGCTGCTGCTGCTGCTGCTGCTGCTGATGGATGCCTGGTACAGCATTAACTGTAGGTACCATTGCGTTAGTCAGTTTTCGGTTGCTGTGGTTGGCTTGATTTGATTGTAGTAGTTGTCGTTGTTGTTGTATGCATCATGGACAAGTCGAAAGTCCATCATCATCGCATTGACTTTTCTACTTCCCATGACCAGCGTTTGTAGCCATGGTCAGAAGTTAACTGCGCTGCTGTGCTTGTCAGTGTGCTGTGGCACACACACACACACACACTGGCAAATGGCAACAATCCATTGCGAGTCAATGGCACACAAATAGTTGCAACAGCAAAATTCAAAAATCAACATCAGTGACACTGTCAGTCGTCGGTCAGTTTGGCCACTGGCATTTATCACAGGCGCATGTGGCATGCAAACGCAAACGCAAACGCACACTCGTGCACCGATGACCAGCAGCACTAAACCAAAATATCGGGCAGCAGTAGCAAAAAAAAAAAAGAGAGATATAAAAAAAAACAATAAAAAAATGGTAAAACGCGATTGACACACGGCCATGCACTGTGAGAAAACTGTCCGCGCATTGAAATGATGGAATTTTTAAAAATTCACACACTAATCCGCTTTCGCGCTGCACTACGCAAATATTTACGCCGCGTCTTGCGCCAGGAGCAATTTTTATTTGCCCTCCAGCAATGCCGCGTACATATTTATTTTTATGTACACACACACACATATGTACATGTGCACGTATTTTCCGTTTTTTAGTTCTTCATTTTAATAAAAAATGCTGTTTGACTTATAGAAATATTTTCTACGGCAACTTCGGTCGGCCGGTATTTTTCCTGCCTGTGTACTCCAATTTGCCGCCTCTGTGGCCTTTACTGGTACGCACACTGAAACACATTTGATCGGTGATGCAAGTCTGCATGTGTGTGTGTGTGTGTGTTTGCACAGCAAGCTGCTGCTGCACACAGCCTCTATGCCAATAAAAACCGAATTTGTTAGAAGTAAAAAAAAAACTTTTGGAAATTTTTTTAATTTGAAATACTAATCCAAAGTTGCCATGAGCTCAAATATGTATGTACAGCAGTGTAAGAGATTTGCAAGCAAGTAGCTTTAACTGTTGCGCCAGCTTTGTTATTTTGTATAAATAATTCAATAAGTATTTTATGCATTCGTTTATAATCCATCTTTCACTTGCTTCAAAATTTTCAACGAAACTCAGAATTCTCATTGGCCCGCGCCTCATTTGAAAAAAAAAAATTAATTTTTTTTAGCTTATTTATGTAAACTAAATATTCAAAAATATCGTCCTCAAACAATTTTTCGAAATTTCTAATATTTACAGAGATATAGCCATTTTAGTGACGCAACCGCTGCAGGAAAACTTGAAAATTAGCTTTCGGGCAAAACAAAGCATGAATTGATATTTATACACAAAAATGTATTATTATTATTATTTATTAAACATAGTACAAAATGCAATGCTTAATGTCTAAAATAGAGTACAAGCAGCTCAGGTCATCGACTCAACACACATAAAATTGTAGTTTGGTTTGCAAAGCTTTCAGGTCAGTCCATAAGTCGTGCATTTTTTAAAGGTGGTTTTAGAATTAATAAAAAATATGTTTAAAGTATTTATTAATCAATAATTTATTTTACTTCATTATTTACAATGTCTTCCCAACGTTTAGGCAAATTTTTAATTCCTTGCACAAAAAATTGTTTGTCCTTGGAGCCAAAATACGCTTCGATATCCCTTTTTATAGCTTCTTTTGAGGCGTAGTTCTTGTTACTCATATGGGATTGAAGTCCGCGGAAAAGGTGATAATCACAAGGTGCAATACTCGGGGAGTATGATGGATGCGGCATTAGCTCCCATTCGAGCTCGTTCAGCTTGCCTAATGTTTGCCTTGCGGTATGAGGTCTTGCGTGGTCTATTCACTAAAGACGGTTGATTTTTTTAAGTGCCTCATTCAGGTTTGATAGCTGATGTTAATAATAATCAGCAGTTATCGTCTGGTTTGCTTCCAGAAGTTCATAATAAACAATACCGGCCATATCCCACCAAATTGTCAGGAGAGAATCTTCTTGGGGCGAAGGCCATCTCTAGAGGTCAGTTCTGGTCATCTTTATCTAACCATTGGCGTTTGCGAATAGTGTTATTGTAAAGGACGGACCCATTTTTCACCACCTTTCATTTTCAAGCCGTTGCAGCAGCTGAGAATACACATTCACTCTCTGTTGAAGGTTGGCGACGGAAAGTCTATGCGGAACCCATTTTCCCAGCTTTGAAACCTTTTCCAACTGAACCAGGTGCCTGTGAACTGTTCCATGCGATGAACTTAACCTCTGAGCTATCATATCGACTGTCAAATTTGGCTCAGCTTCCACGAGTTCGAGCAAGGCGTTGGAGTTAAAGACTTCAGGACGACCAGCGCGCGGGGCATCCTCCACGTCGCAGTTACCGCTTTGAAAACCCCTTTTACGCAGTCCTTACACTCACAGTATCCTCTCCGTGAACAGTGTTTATATCTTAGCAGTTGTTGCATTTTTACCACTTTTATAAAAAAACTACAAAATATGCCTCTTATACGCGTTCGAAGACAACACTTGCTTCTATCCGCAGTTAAAATCACTTTTTGAATGCTCAAAATGTCAATAAAAATATAAATAGTTCCGTTATATTCCGCGAATAATTTTTTGTATGCAAAAATCTGACTGACTTGATAGTTTCACGGTACCACATTTTTCGATCTGGCGACACAGATATAGCCGGTTGTACCGAACAGATTTTGATGAAATAAAATTTAAACGACATAAAATGTATGTCGTTATTGTGTGAACTACCAATTGCTTAGTATTTTTTTTTTTGAACCTTTGAAGTCAAAAAAAATGGTAAAAAACTGTTTTCCATCTTTGAACGTGCGCCATTTTGTCAAATCTTATTTTTGTTTAAAGATCGTAGCTCACACGAGAACGACATACATAATGAACGAGAACCTTTTTGTCTTTTTGATTTCAGACACGTGTGAGTTTCGATCCCTGTGTCCCCAGCGATATACCTTTTTTTTGGAAGACATTTTTTCAAGGCCGACAACTTTGACCAAGAAAAACTTTTATTTTGTAACAATAGAGCAAAAAATAAAGTACTTGAAACTAAAATTAAAAATCTTTTTTCGCTTCCATTTTACACGCGTTTAAAGAAACACGCAACAACATTTCAAAAGAGGCGAGGGCCTTAGGAATTTTTTTATTTTCTCTTTATGCACAAAACGTCACTTCATAATTTATCATAATTTTATTTAATTTTGAAGAGGGATAACTTTTTTTGAATCTGAATAAAACATGATTTATAGAAAAGTATTTAAATATTTATAAAAACCTTCTTATGAAATTGTCGAAAGAGCTACTAAAGCTGAAAGCATAAAAAAGTTGCGTACATTTCAAACTGAATGAAAATTTGCTCAAGATATTCAAAGTATTTTCGCAACAGCCATTACTCATTTAAAAAACGCCGATATTCTTCTATGCCGAGATGTATTAAAACTTCAAATTGTTTAAAAATTAGAGCAGGTAGAGTTTGTTTTGTAGGTGAGGTTATGCCAAATTGCTACGACAGCTACTAGGTCACTTAAAAATTTCGTGTTATTTATTTTTAATTTTGTAGCACTGTGTAATGAACTTTTGTGTAAAGCCTGTTAAAGTTTTTACCGAAACAAATTTTGTGATGATGAATACGAGTATATAGCACTTACCAAGATTTACCTGTGAAGCAGGAACTTTCAATGGGGTAGAGAAATACACCTAAAGACAATGAAAGACTAGGCAGCGCACAGCGTGGGTTATACACAGAAAAAATCGCAAAAGTTCACTTTTAAATGGTAGATTCTTTGACTTCAAATATTTTTATTTTATTTAAAATATTTTCTATTATTACTCTTCTTTCGTAAGCTCTATTTATGATTCATGCAATTCAAGGTGACAGAGAAGGAAAACACGACCTGGGAGTTTTTAAATTAGAAAAATCTCACAAACTTCCAATTACAATTCCTACATTTTTAATTATAATTTCTAGAAAGATCCTTGGTACGCAGTTATATAGCCTTTTAAATTTTAGTATAATAAAGTGCAAGTTTGAAATTGCTAAAAAATTTCCTTGATATTTGATAATTTTTTTCCTTGATGGTCTTACGCATTTTTTCCTCGAAATTTTTATTACTTGAAAGAAAACATCCATGATCGTCAGCAAAAAAACTGTCAAAAATCAACGCGATTTTTGAGCCACTTGAAACTTTCACTTTATATATTGTATATATATACTATAATTGGCGCTTACACCCTTTCTTGGGGGTTTGGAGGAGGAGCCTCCTACTTATGGCGCGTGTCTTGATGTTGTTTCACAAATGGAGGGCCCTACGGTTTTAACCCGACTGTGAACGGCAAATGGTTTTTTATGACAGAAATACACTTCGAGTTTTTCCATTGTGTGCCGAGGGGCGACCGCTATTAGAAAAACCAGTCTCTATCATTTTGGTCTTTCAGGGAAATTCGAACCTACGTTCTCTTCGAATTCCGAATGATAATCACGCACCAACTCATTCGACTACGGCGGCTGCACTGCACTTTACTTTACCAAAATTGAATGGGCTATAAAAGTGCGTACACGAACTTCTGATAAAAAAGTGTCTAATTTTTATGGGATTTTTTGAAATTTTTTTTTATTTACACAAAATTTGAAACTTTATAAAAAAGTTATTGAAATTAAATGAGGAACAAATAAATTCTAAAAGCTTGCCAATAAATTCCTGTGCTACCGTTATTTAATGCAGTGTATTTCCGAAACTGCATTTGCCGCTGAAATCCATTCAAGTCGTGGTGACCACCATCCTAAACTACATACCTCAAAAGTACACTTGATAACTTAGAAAAAGCTGAGAAAAGTGTGTATCGAACCAGTTGATGATACTCGTATTGATTATTAAAAAAGTTTTTTCGCAAAAGTTCGGGTATTTTTTGGAATGGAGTGTAGTGTATGGTCGGTAGTATCGTGAGTTGTGCATGTGGCAGTTGCGTTTGATTCTCATGTAATCCGTTTAGCAAAAATTTCGTTTGCTTGTAAAGCACTTGTACACAGTGGTGCTGAATAGGAATCCTTTGCTAAAAATTTAATAAATTAAATCTTGTTCCTTTTAATTTATATTTCCTTTTAACGAACATACAAAGTTTTCGAAGTGAATACCTCATTTAAATATCTTAAAAAAAATCACTTCAATTCGTCTGCCTAGTTTTATATTAACTACTGACTTACCTGCCGTCGGATGGTGTGAGATCTGATGAACAAAGTTTACGATCTAATATTGGTACGCTGCCTTTTGCTAGAAGCCTCTTGGCAGGCAATGCAGAGTGTGCCGGCGCATTGCGATGATGGAGAACCTATGTCTTGACTTCCGAAATTCGAATATTTTTTTTCATATTCTTTGAAGTAGTTCAGCCAGAATGTGAAAATAGTAATATTGACTGATAGTTTAGGTTTAGTTACGGCAATGAGTTTCAAAGTTTAAAGAGGATGTACATTACCTGGTGACTCCGAATTCACTGAAACTACTTTAATGAAATTTCGGTGTATTTTTGTAGGTATCCGTGGAGGTGGCACTGAAGTAGAAATGTTTCTAAAAATCGTATTTGTAGTTCCATTTTGATCATATGATAAATGTATTAAAAATGAAAGCAATATTTTCTCCTCAAAAAAAAAGCTCCCCAAAAAAAAAAAAGGCGGTAGTGCAGGTGTAGAGATAATTCCAAAACTCGCATTTACGGTCCAATGAAATTCAGAATTTGAGCTTTGTAACTAATAAATAATGCTTTGAAAATTAATCCACTAAGTAGCATTGGAGTGCAGATACTAAAATAAATATTTACAATAATAAATTTTGTCACTACAGCGGCGATCGAGATTTAGTACATAAAAAGGAAGTCAGAAATTTCACGGAGAATATTTCTTTAATGAATTTTTTTTTCTTCTCTTTTTTGTAATAATAGACAACTTAACATTGTGCAGAAAGAAAAACGCTCTTATTTCCATTTCTTTTTAAATAAGGAACGTAAAGTTATAAAAACTGTTAATGTTTTGAAGCCCTGACTTACAAAAAATGCCATACTTTCTTTCAAAATTGATGCCTCTGTAATTCTTCTCCGCAACATAAATCCAACTCGGCTGTGATAACGCACCATTGTCCTGATGAAAAAAATTTTGTTTCTTTCGCAAACTGGGTATTTTGTCATGAACTTTTTCCTTCAGCTGATCTGAAATATTACAATAATAATCGGAATTTATTATTTTACCAGTTTGCGAGTAATCCACAAGATGGCCGCCGTAGTCGAATGGGTTAGTGCGTGACTACCAATCGGAATTCAGAGAGAACATAGGCTCGAATCGCGTTCGGAGTCGACTTAAAACTCGGTCTCTCCATTTGTGGAACAACATCAAGACGCTCGTCACAAATAGGAGGAGGAGCTCGGCCAAGAACCCAAAAAGGGTGCTATAAGTAATCCACAAACAAAATTCCTACACCTATGAAAACAGAACTAATTCTAACACCTTCTTGGCCGATTTCTGGACATAAACTCGTTTCAAACCCCAGAAACCAGGTTTCCACCTCACCCAAACCCCCCCCTTCCCGCTTAGCCTCTTGTTTTGATTTAGGATTATGGTGATAGACCCTAGTCTCATCCGTAGTGAAAAATCGACGCACAAAATCCACTTTATCCTTTGGAAAAAGCTCTAAATGTTGCTGAGAAAGTCGCATTCGAAGCAGTTTTTGTTCTAATGTTGGCGAATTCGGCACACAGCTTTCTGAAACCCAGTACTTCATTCAAAGTATTGCTTATACTGCCCAACGATATGCCTACGGCTTCTACTAAATCTCTTTCAGTCACTCGACGATTTTCCAGTACGATATCCTGTATTTTTTCTACGATTTCTGGCGTTGTTGCATTTCTTCGACGTCCTTGACGTAGATCGTCTTCAATGCTTGTACGTTTAAATTTAGCAACCCGTATCTCTACTGTACTAATCCATGGCGAAAAGTTCTTATACTCTTTCAACATCCATTTATACATTTGAAGACTTCCAAATATAAAAAAAAGGAAAGTATGTTTTGATTTCAACAATGGCGCCACAAGCACTCCATTTAAAACAACATCCGGCATGAAACAGAGCTGCCCACTGTCGCCACATCTTTTCGCGGTCACACTTGACGAAGTGATGCAGTAAGTTGAAAACAGGAGCCAAGATATCACTTGGACGCTATCCCGCCAACTACACGACCTCGACTATGCTAACGATATTTGCCTGCTTTCACACCCGACATGCAGGGCAAAATAGATTTTCTAGTTACCGCTGCACGAAACGCTGGTCTGGAAATAAACATCAATCAATCAACAATACAAATCCCAACAATATTGCAATCGGAAAATCGGTGCAGTATGTTAAGAGTCTCGGTTATCTCGGTAGCATAATTTCAACTAATGGTGGAGCTGAAGAAGACGCAGAAAACCGTCTGTGTAAAGCTAGGTCAGCCTTTGGACGGTTACAGCCAATTTGGAGAAATAGACAAATCTTGCAGAAAACTAAAACAAGAGTATACAACTCATGCGTAAAATCCACACTATTATATGACAGTAAAACGTGGCTGGTGTCGAGAAGCATTACGCAGAAACTACAAAGCTTCACAAATAAATGCCTTCTAATACTACAATACTTCGGCCGCCGTAGCCGAATGGGTTGGTGCGTGATTACCATTCGGAATTCACAGAGAGGTCGTTGGTTCGAATCTCGGTTAAATCAAAATTTATAAAAACATTTTTCTAATAGCGGTCGCCCCTCGGCAGGCAATGGCAAACCTCCGAGTGTATTCCTGCCATGAAAAAGCTCCTCATAAAAATATTTGCCGTTCGGAGTCGGCTTGAAACTGTAGGTCCCTCCATTTGTGGAGCAACATCAAGACGCACACCACAAATAGGAGGCGGAGCTCGGCCAAACACCTAACAGAAGTGTACGCGCCAATTATTTATTTTTTTTTAATACTACAATATGTGAAGTTTTTTGACCGAATACTATCCGAAATACGGACTTGTGACAGATCACCGAGCAAGATGCAATCCATTAGTGGTCGTAAATGGCGATGGATCGAGCGCACTCTCAAAAAGGACAAAGAAAGCATTGGCAGGGCATCATTGGAATAGAAACCACAAGTGCACAGACGACCCGGTTGTCCACGAAATACTTGGAGGCGTGCTGACCTTCGTGAACTAGAAATAGTTAACCAAACGTGGGATGTCATAAAGAGAACACCGCTTAACAGAATAAGATTGATTAAATGTTTTGTTGAAGCCCTATCGTCCCAAGTGGAATAATAAAGGAATACAAATAAAATTAAAAAAAATGGAAAAACCAAAAATAAAGTGTTTCCTAAGCATTGCAATGAAATTCTTTGCCATAACTACAGAGTGGCACATATCGAATATTTGCTAGTGGCATATAAGATAATTTCCCGATGTGATATATATTCTATCTCTGGCAACGAGGGACAAGAAGCAAGGAAGCAGCCAGCTCATTTGGACCTCCTGCGAGAAGTAGAACATTACTGATATAAACGTTTATGTAAAAGAGTATTTTAGAACCCTCTTGGTCTCTGATTAATTCTTTAATCAATTGGGCTCTTTACAAGTTTTAATACTTACAACATTGGTTCTCAACTGCTAAGTTATTAGTTGTTGAAAGTATGGGGTCGCCCTTCGGCAAAGAAATGAGAAGCCTACGAGTGCATTTCTGCTTCGCCTCGCCATTCGTTTATTGCTCTCTTCCACAAATTGAAGCATAGTTTAATCAAACTTGCCTAATATCAGAAAAGAGAGTTGGCAGATAGAAAGCGGATAAGCTCGAAACCCCGGACACGAAACACCAATTGGTAGAGAACATTTTTGCTAATAGCGTTCGCTCCTCAGCCGATAATCACAACCTTCGGAGTGCATTTCTGCTATAAAAAAGCTCCTCATAAAAAACCACATCCCATTCGGAGGCGACAGAAAACTGTAAGTTCCTCCATTTGTGTAGAAACACCAAGACGCACATCACAAATAGAAAGAGGAGCGCGGCCAAACTCAAAACAATAGGTGGAAGCGCGAATTATACCTAAATGTGTATGAAAGTTTTCGAGTTATCCACTCAAAGCAATGCCAAAGTGAAATATCTTTGTTGGAGGCTTTGTGAATATAATTTCAAGCTCTTCGCATCATTATGTCACACCTACCTGCTTAATTGCATATATCTCCTTACATTCTTTTGTTAAAAATCGCATATTTAATTTTTACCCACAGCTATTCTAAAACAACCCACCGTCACACAAGGCCAGCTCTTCCATGCGAGCATGCCATGCCGTCCGACATGCCAAAGTCACATACGAGCAACAGACTGAATTGACCAACTCAACTGACCGACAGAGCATGTGCGAGTGTATCCAGGCATCACTTGGTGTGCCTGTGAAATTGCATTTCTTTCTGTGGTGCGCATTTTAATCGCATTTCCGCGTTTTTTCGCTAGCCGCGCTCCCTTCACCCGACACCGCCACTCCACCAATACGAAGCTGAGAACCTGCAGCAGCAACACTCCCACACTCTCCACACCACCACTTACCTCTTATGCCACAGCTATAGCCATCGGTATTCTTTTGCAATTATTTATGATGTTCCGAGAAGGGGGAAACATTTTTTCCGCTTTCGAAAAGAGACTCAACGCGTGCAAAGTTAATTTGCCTGAGGCGCGATACACCAACTGCCAGCGAGAACTGTAGAACTGTAGAGCTGTAGCTTAAGTGAAGGTAACAAAACAAAAATAAGAAACAAAACGCAACACAAGAAGAAGAACAAAAAATGGAAAAATAAAAAAACAAAAAGAAAACGAAAAGTATCGGCAACAGCAAAAGGAAAAGATCCATTCGATTGCTGCTGGTTGGTGCAACAGAATTTGCCGTACTGAAAGATCATCGTGAATGGCAGCAGAAATGGCATGGTATTATTGTTGTTATTACAGCTGGCGGGCATGAATGCTAGAAGGTGGCGTGTGGGGGCGGAACGGGTGGTGCATATCAGCTGCTGTTGAGGTGCGGCCCGTTGAAGGCTTAAGTTTTTATTGGATATTAAAAGATGATGTCAATTAAAAAATTTACACAAGGAGAATAATAAAGTGCGCGCCAGCATTGGAATACCCATATACTGACACACACACACATGTATACACATATGTATGTATGTGCAGGATTATTGTATGCAAAGTCACTACCACAATGTTGCTGACTCTGATAAGCCGCCTTGTAATAACTGCAATCGGTTGCGAGCACAAATTAAAGATGAAAGGAAAGAATGACGAAAAATAAATACCATTGAAGTAGATGCGAAAGCGGAAACAGGAGCAGATACAGCAAAGCTGAAAGTTTAAGTTGAAATTCAATTTTGTATATGCAGTTCGCATTAAAACCAAAATAAGTAAAATTCTTCGCCTAGCTTTTTAATAATATTGGATTAAAAATATTTCCCTTCATTTGCAGTTGTGCAGCTGCAAGTGAGCGAATACATATGGCTTGTTTTTTCTTCTTCTTTATATGAGGGAAAAACTTAATGCAAATTTACAGCGGGAATAAAATATTAAGCGCTTCAAATTGGCGTTTATATCAAGAGTTGTAAAATAGCCGATAAGGAGGATTTTTCGGTAACGCCGGGTAATGCAAAGGTATTTAAGCGCTATAATTTGAGAAATTGTAACAGCACTTCGGAAAAAAAACAATAAACTGTAAGACTTGCAGGTATTCTTGTGCCTATAATATACAGACACATACATATATACTTATACACACACTCACATATAATTGGCGTACGCATCCTTGAGAGGCTGTCATACCAGAAATGCACTGATACAAAAAAAAAAAAAACAATTTCTATCTTTCGATGTTTGAACCCAGTAAATAAATAATAAATCCTAGACGGTAGCTTTTTAATGTCATCTTTGACCTTTGTCTAGTGGGCAGATTCACAGTTTTACGCGATAGAAAAACTCGTTAAAGTTATTGAAACTTTATATGAAATTTGTCGATTAGTCGAATGGTTAAGAACGAGATATCGCAAAATTCGTGATTTGATAATTTTTTGTGATTCAGCTCATTTCACACTGGATGGATTTGTCAATAAGCCCCAAATGCGGCAAGGGGAGAAGAAACTAAAAAATACTGTTTTGTGTGGTTTTTGAGTTGAATTTCCTGTTCGATTAATTTTACGGAGTGCTAACATAAACTGGTCACCTCGATTATGCGATCTAACCCCACTAGACTACTTTTTGTAGGCTGTACTCATTCGCTGGGCTGCCAGTTACGGCCTCAGAGTAAACTGTGATAAAACGGAGCTGGCCCGAGTTACCAGAAAATATAAACCACCATACTTAAGCCTTCCCGGATTAAGCAAGAATGATAGAAACAAGATTACGCCCATCAGAGAGTGTGCGACGTCACGTTTGCCAAGTTGTGCAGTGTTGCCAATCATTTGCTCTTCGCAATGATTTTAGTGCATTTTAATACCCAAAATGCGAAAATTTTTAAATTTGGTCTTTGTTTCTTTCTTTTACTTTAAAGCTACCGAAACCTTAAGTTAAAAAAACCTGTCTTATTAAACAAAAGAAGATTAAAAAAGTCACTGACAATATTTTAGTGCTTATGAAAATTTGTTGATTCTTGTAAACTTTGATATTTTGAAAGTGCAAATTTAATTTTGTGCACCTTTTGAGGTTATATTAAAATATTAAATATTCTAATCTAAACTCTTCTTAACATTGAACGCGTTTTTGCACATTTTAAAAAGCGTTTGAATTTACTGAATGCGAATTAAAACCATAAAGGTGTAATCGTTTCTTCCGGTCCTCAATCCTTAGTGGGTCATAAAGCATGAAGAGGTATTATTCATAGTAGAAATAAGCAACAAAATACCAGAAAATGCTGAAGAAACCATAACGACATTTTGACAAAAAGAGTACCTATAACTTGTTACTTAACCTCAAATATAGTAAAGAAGTCGTTCCCTTAACAAAAAACTCTTAAAGTGAATTGTAACCATAACACATTTATTTAAAAACGCACATTTTAAAGAAAATTTGTCACGCATACGAAGTTCTTTAAGCGATTCAATAAAAATTTGGTGTTTTATTTTCTTTAAATGGGCATTTTAGTGCGTTTTTATATCCAAAACTAGGCAACACTGCAGTAGCGAGAGAGAGATTTGACTGCTGGAAGGAAAAGAGCATCAACAACAACCGCAATCGCGGGCATTGTAACCAGATGTTAAAAAAAAGAGTAAAGCTAAATAAAACTGAGTGAATTATTGAACTAATTTTTAAAAAATATAAATTTTACAAACTTATAAACATTACATTTTAATTAGTACAGGCTAGAAAAATGACATGAAGAAAGAACTAAAATTACGAGACTAAAAAAATGCTACGAAAATGATAATCTGGCCATACTGGTCACCAATTATCCTAATATGACGTCACTCATTGTCAAATTCGCCATAGGCGCCATCTCATTATTCTTTCCATTATTCTGATTAGGGGGTTAGGGGTAGTCAGAGGCCCGAAAAAATTATGATTTTCAATAATTTTTGTTTGCTAGTCAATTGCTTTATTTTATAAAAATAAAAACATAGCATTAATACATCACGTTTCGACTTAACTTGAGCAACATTTCAACAAAAAACATTAATAATTGTAAAGGTTATCGCTGTTTGGTCGAGCCCGTTTCTCCAGAAGTCCCTTGCGGTGATCATCACAAGTCCTTGGAGATTCATCTAAAATCTATCGGACAAGAGAAACTGGTTTTATTAATAGATAATCTTGTGCATGATCTAAGCTGTTTTTTCAGAATTAACAATATGGCGGCCTTAGGAAATATTTTTCAGATTATCGGTAAAAAACCGACAATTAATTGTTTAAAAAAAATCGAAATTTTTGAAAAATAAAATTCCTTCGATCAGGCACGAGTTTTTTATGTTTTTCAAAAGAAGTATACATTTTATTGGAATATACCATGCGGTTTTTAAGTTACAGTGATCACCAGTTCAAAAAACATAGTTTTGAAAAAAACGCATTTAAAGTTGCTTGCAGCTGCTGCTGGCTACTTGCCCTCGAACGCTCCGGAGCGCCCGAGCGCGTTTTTTTAATTATTGAATAACTCGAAAAGAATTTGTCGGATGCACTTAAAATTTTTACACAATATTTTTAAGATATTATACTTTAAGAAAATGCAAAACAAAAAATTCAATTTTTTGAAAATTCTGACTACCCCTAAGCGCTTAAGCAACCACGTTCTTTCGCTTTCATCGGAAGTTAGGTATCTTGCAGTGATACTTGACTCCCAACTCCATTGAAATTTACTCATTGAAAATCGGTTAAAGAAGGCCAGCTTTCTACTCCTGCAAATCTATGATTCGTCTGTTGGCCTCGGGAGTTAGTTTTCTTTAATTCTTTGAAAACTTCTCGCAAGCAAATGGTTGTGTAGTACTAAAAATTGACTGTTTTCAGCTTCTCAGTGCCACAGTTGTCTATAAAAACTAAAATTTACTTTAAGAAAATGCAAAAAATAAAAATTCAAATTTTGCAAGTTACTACTAGGCTTATTAGGTACTCAAAGAAATATAAGTACATACATGCAAATATTTCTTAAACTAGTCAAATTATAGGGCATTCATATATGAAATAAAGAATTTGTGAGACAACAAAAACTGCGTAACGATGAGCACCTAAAAGCAAGTTTGCTTTTTTGTAAGAATAGTTAAAAGGCTCGAAAGCTGTTAAAAGGGTAGTGGTAAGAAAAATCGTTGTGTTGACAGAAGATGAAAGATAAAAAAATATTTAGGAGTGTGTAACGAATTATCTAATTTTGGGTGGATCTGAAACTTTTATACCCAGCGCACACTTTGATAAATTATTACAATCTTTGCCACTTTTAGCACTTATGCGATTTAGGGACGATTTCAATAACACTAAGCAATCAAATTAAAGAAAAAAAATTTCATGGCGAACTACCGCTTTTTTTATAGAATTGAAAAATATTTCATTTTTTGTGTTTAGAATTTTCTAGGAGGCAACTGAGTACACTTGTATGTATAAGTACGTATCTTAAGCTACGCTAAAACTGATTACGAGTATAATGGCTAATATGCCAATCGGCAGGGAAAATAAAAGCTTTCTATTCCTGCCGTTCACACCTTTTGCTTACACCAATAATTTGACAACAATGTTAAATTTTTTATAACAAAATATACATTTTTTGTTTCTAAAATCAGCTTTTCAGTATTATTTCTACTCTCCTTTGAGATTTTTGGGCTTTTAAGAAAAGCAAAGTAAAACAAAAATTGTTCGCGTATAGTTGGACATGTCGAGGGGGATAGGACAGATCGCCTCCGCGAAGTGTACCCTGGATAACACTAAATGGTGAGCACCAAGGCGGTGTTCTTTCGCCTTACTCTGAGTTGTTGAGCTTAACGACTTGCCAGAGGAGCTGGCGAGAAGAAGCTGCAAGGTGATTATTGTCAAAGGGCAGCTTTTAGACACTCTGATGGAAATGGTGCAGGATTATGTGAATCTAGTTGCAAAATGGACGAAAAAATGCGGTATCTTGATAAATCCCATAAAGACAGAGTTCGTCTTATTTGCGAGTAAATATAAAATGCCAAGAGTCTTCCGTCCCTTAATAGCAGGCGCTGCGTTGGTGCTCTCTGACAGAGTGAAGTACCTGAGAATCGTCTTTGCCAGAGGGCTAACTTGGAAGCCCAACATTAAGGATAGAATTAGTAAGGCAAGAGTTGCCTTGTATGATTTTAGGGGCGCTATCGGCAAAAGGGATGGCGCTCGCCTTGAGTTGCATTTTGGCTTTATAAAATAAGCCATTATAAAGCCAATTTTGATGTATGGAATCCCTGTTTGGTGGAACTCCCTGGAAAGAGTGATAGTTAAGAAGCTGGAGAGGGGCCCCTCATTGAAATGAGTTAGCGCGCAACGCTAAATACCCGTGGGCATTGAAGGGAAAACCACCGCTACACGCGCCGCAAGCAAATTGAGATGTTCGGGCCATAACCTATACATAAGCTACGGACACTGTAGTATTCTAAAAAACTTTGAGTTTATCCCCATGGTTCACGATCACTGCACAGCCCTGCTATGTCTGAGCGGTACTTTTTAAATTCATGTTCTCTCAAGGGAGGAATGGGCAGGGTGCAACATTTGGAGACAGGTCATGGCAAACATGTTTACGGGTGGTTCGAAGTTGGATGAAAGAGTTCGTGGCGGTGTATTTCGCGAGGAGCTCCCCATCAAGCTCAAATTTAGGCTCATGGACCACTGTAGTGTTTTCCAAACGGAGCAATTAAGAAAGCAGTGGATTGTTTGGTTACTTGTATAGTTACTGCAAGGGACGCAAATATCTACTCCGACAGCCAAGCAGCAATTAGCGCCTTGTGCTTCTTGTTTGTGCGTTTCGGGTGTCTGACTTCTCTCTCAATTGCATCCGAATACTTCGATATTAAGCTCATTTGGATTTCTGGCCACAGCGATAGAGAGGAAAATTGCTGGGCTGATGAGCTGGCTAGACAGGGGACTCTGGATACGATTTCTTCGCAAAATGATAGGATTGCGATTTCCTTGAAAACCTGTGATCTACTCCTGGAAAGATGAGTCTCACGTTAGCTCAGCGAGCGCTTTACTAGTGCGCAAGCGGGCGAGATCCTTCTGGCCACAGGTAGTTCGGGGGCCTGCGGAGGAACTTCTAAGGCTAATAAAGGCGCAGATCCCGAACTTGATGGTATCCTTACCGGACACTGCCCGTTAGGTGCCCATGCGGTGAGACTGTGGATTGCTTCAAGTCCTCTCTGCAGTAGCTGTCTGGGGGATGAGTTGGAATCATCTCAGCACATTCTTATCAGCTGCTCTGCTCTCGATGGGCAAATATTGAGATATCTGAGCTCTCACTTTTTAGCTACTCCTGTGCTATTGCGGGTTTGAGTAACACAAACCTGGTCATTAGTAGATTGAAGCGAAGAATACTAACGTAATTAGCCACTGTTGGTCGTAGTCTTCTTACCCTAAGCCCCTTTTTCCACCAGTTTGGTTCTTTTATCTCTGTTTGTTTTCAACCACTGGATGGTATTTTCCCCTACGGTATTACAACGGACGAATTTTGATTATTTGTCCAAGTGGGCCCTTCGCAAAGGCAGTCATTTATCCACACGCGATACTCGTCAAACGTGTTCTCCAGTCATTTTGAAGATTCTTCCATAGGCAGAAAGCCTGCATCTTTTTCGATTACAATAAATGGCTACAAGCAAGGCAAGGTAACTTCCCTCCGCATAATAGTGCGCTGGGCATAAATAGTGGGAGTGGTTTTGGGAAGATAAATATGTAACTTCAATGTTCGTGACAGCTGTAAAAATATCGCATGAGTGGGTGGGTGCACACACCATCGATTTGGGATGCCGCATTTGGCTTGATTTCCATTTTGTTTATATTACATTTAAGTTCATGTATCAGAGTTACAACATTTTTATAGCAACAAAATGCGAGTGGGGGTTACGACTATTTTTATTAAGGAAGTGCAAAATAAAACGAAAACAAAAAACGAGAATTTGTAAACATTCGCCTTTTAAAGGAATACAAATGGTGAATGCTTATTATAATAATTTTAGTAAATGTATTTTTTTTTTATATATGAAATTTGTTCTCTACAAAAGATATCGATTTAAAAACCAATTTCGAAAAAGGAAAGACAGCGCTGATATCTGAACATATGGTATGCCAATATCTAAAGGGACATCTATACGCCACTTCCGCATTGCGTTCGCATTCGGTCTGCTTTGACAGCAGCGGAGTTACGCGAGCGTCTGGTACAGTCAACGCTTTCACAGAGGACACTTTGTGCTGCAAAAGGGGTAAATTATGGAATAGATGTAATGCATAATTCACAATGCTAAATGTGCCTAAGCATTAAGCCATCGGCGTGCTTCCTTTTGAGAATTCTGTACAAAATAACGCTCAATATAGCGCAATGGTTTTTCCTTTATTGCATACAGTGAGAGCCGTTTCCTCATCTTACCAATGCAATGAGTGGTCTTTAACTATTTTCGTTATCTGAGAAATGCGTTAAACTAAAATTTGTCAAACTGTCACAAAATTTTGACAACGCGCCTGTAATTTATTATTACTCGTATTATAAGATACAATTTGAACTCAAATGCAAACCAAAACCGAAGCAACAAACTTTTGAAGGGCATATCAACTGAGATTTATCGGCTCGAGAATTTAATAAGCGATCGAGAGAATGAAAATATATTTACAGAATAATAATGGAACGTAATTTTATTTAAAAATAAGTTTTTTGGCAATTGCAAACCTCTGAGTGTATTTTTGCTACGAAAAAGCTGCTCATAAAAAATCTCTGCCGTTCGGAGTCGCCCTAAAACTGCAGCTCCCTCTATTTGTGGAACAACATCAAGATGCACACCACAAATAGGAGGTGGAGCTCGTTCAAACACCTCACAGAAGTGTACGCGCCAATTATTTATTTCATTTAACTCTGCTAGTCCCTGCCGTACTGTATACATGGGCTAGGTTCCTAGGCTGGGCAGGTATTCCTAATAAAACTTATTTAAACTTGGAGTTGGGGAACAAATAGTATTCCGAGTGATCCGAGGAAGCCAAGTCTGGCGAATAGGTGGGATGTGAAACGAGTTGGAACAGAATTTCCATTAATTTTTCAACCACAAATGCTGAGGCGTAGCCGTTGCGTTGTCGTGAAAGAAAATCACTCGACTTTCTCAATTCAAACTGAAACCGGCTAAAATTTGGTGTGTCTTCTTCTGATGAGGGCCATCTCGATACGCGCCCGTTGTGCCACCTCTCTACTTTTGCGCAGACTTTTCCAACGACCCTTGTAAAAGTTTTAGAAGTAGCTAAAACTAGTCCTATAGACCTGCACTACTACCATTAAATGTATGAAACCAGGTTCTATTTAACTTAGGTGTTCCTGCCATAGGGCGGGAGTCGATTGAAATCCAAATTCCTTCAGTAAAATGTTCACCTTGCGGACAAATGTCAGCATATCTGCAAAAGGAGCATTCTTGATTTCATTCGGATCCATTTGATCTCGCTGAAAGATGCGCAGTGTTGTATTTGCCAAGGCAATACAGTTGCACGATATATGCCCTGTGGTTTCATCATCTTCCAGACAGAGTCTCCACTCCGTCTCACTCCAATAAGAATGTTTTGAGAGATGGTAATTTAAGTAAGAAAAACTACAAAAATTGTTTGTACTTCCTTGCAGACCGTACGCCTATGCAGAATGTAATTGTGAGTACACAGCTAAAATAATAAATAAATACGTCGGTCCATATTTGTAAAGCTGCCTTGAAAAATTTAGTTCGAGAAAAATTCGTTAAAAATTACCGGGGTGTCATACATCGGACTAAGGGGCGCTCCATAGAAATTCAAAATAGATGAGTTTAAGTTGATCTGGTTGCAGTCACGCATAGACCGGGTCCCGGGTCGGTCCATGGCGATATCAGATGGAGTTCATTAGTTATGCATTTTGAAATAGTCCACCCGCAAGTTGCCAGTTTTGTATTGCGAATTTAGGGAGACTTTTCCAACCTACTGCTGAGATGTCTTCCAATCCGTCAAAATGTGGAGTCCCCAATTATTTTAAGCGTATTTCGAAGAACGCAGGACATTCGTAAGGGAAATGCTCTGCAGTTTGCGTCTCGCTCCCTACATTTCTTGCATTCCTCGCTGTCCGAGAATGCTAACTTATAACCATGCTGCTATTAGGTTATATTCCCTCAGCACGCCTATCATACTTGCACCATCTCTCCGAGCTAGTAATAGTATAAATCGAGTTCGACTGTGATCGCATTGTCTACAAATGAGTTTAGCATTTCTGCAAGTGTACAAGGACTTCCGTCTTGTCTTGAATTTTCTCATCATTTTTTCGTCTAGTTCGTTTTAAAATATTCGTATTTACTTTGGTATTTCGTTGACAAAACCCTAGGATAGAATGACCCCGCTTTTCGCTACGCCGTCTACTATCTTATTCCCTTCAAAGTTCTTACCAAAATTCCTAGACCCCAATAGAAATGCCGCCTAAAATTCGCTGCCAACCTTTCTACTGCCTCCCTGCTCTGAAGAACTCTCTTGGACTCTATACGAAACGATGTAATTGCTTTGATGGCTGTCTCACTATCTATGTAAACGCCAACCTTGGAGTTGCCTCCAGTAGTAATTCGAGCTAGGACTGCTGTCTTTCTAACTGTGAAAACCACAGCCTGGAATACACTGCAGTAATCAGTGTAGCTGGGCAGTGTAGAGCTCCTTGTTGACCGTGGCATTCTTTTCGAGCATTTTCCAGTGCACCATGCCCTCCCAGTCCCACCAAACACTTATCATGACCTTCTTTGAATGAAGATTCGGCTTAACTCTCGGCTTTGGCGTATCTCCTGAAACCACCCTCTCCTTTCTTTGCTTTATATTGATTTAAAGGCACCATTTTTCATCTCCCATGACGATTCGGTACGAAAAGCGCTGTTTATGACCGCGTGTAGCTCGATGGCGGGCGAGATGCTAAAAAGCAATTTGAAGGCGACTTTCTTTGCTTCCAATTTTTCGGTAAATCCCATAGCCTGCAGGTGGTGGAGAGTTGTTTTATGATCGCAGTTAATTTTTTTCAGCAATTCAGGACCGTTCTCCTTCAAAAGTGTTTTGACACGTTCTTCATCGAATTCAGAAGACCTTCCGCTGCGGGGGCATGGCATCGACTTCAAAGTCGCCATTTTTGCACTTTGCAAACCATTTCCGTGCTGTACGCTCACCAATGACACCTTCTCCGTACACGTCGCAAATGTACCGGACTGCCTCGCCAACTTTTTGACCTCGATGAAAAGCAAAGAAGAGCGGGTGTCGAAAATATTGATTTGTACCCCTGGGTATTCCATTTCTAAGCCGCAAAACTAATAAAAAATTAAATAATAAAATGCAAATAACATAGTTTTGTAGAGCAGAAAGAGCTCTATCGAATGAATACTTATCCTTCACCAAACAGCAAACAAACCGTTCTAAAGTAAAAGAAAATATAAAAACGCTATGAACTTATTCGCCGACCCAAGAGTTGCTTAGCACTGGTAAAGAGAGACTGTACTCTAGCACATAAGATTTCTTAACGTATTGTTAGTTTGCTATTCAAGAAACATTCAATAAATAAGGCAAATGGAAAAATAATACGAAAAATATTACTTTTTAAAATGTTTTCCGATGTAAGTTTGAAGGCATTAGAGCACCATTGAATTAAAAAAATTTACTTTTTTAAACTTCTATTTGCCTAACACCTTAATGCCCTTTTTCGACCAAGAAATGAGAAAATCGCTTGGTAAAAATGAATTCTATTCTTAGTCGTCCAAGCGAGCAAGGTTGATTACGCAGGGTTAAATTGAACACGAGCTCATTAGCGCAATAATTTTACAATTTGGCAATTTCATAAAGCCTTACATGCAATCAAACATACACAAAATGTTGCATAAGGCATTATACTTCATGTAGTCAAATAGTCACATCAATACGCACACACACACACATGTATATATATATAAGTATAGTATTGTAGTTGGATCTGTATATTTGTCATTCGAACATTTACTGAATACTTGCTGTTCTTGCATTACCTTTTTGCAGCCATCAACATTAATTTGTGCATAATTTCATACGCATTTCTGCGCTAATTACCACGACAAGCGAATCGCCAGTTGGACATCCAGCCAATACTGAATAGCTGGCAGTCAGCGCGACCAAAGGACAGCAGTCGTAGCCAATAGCCACCCAACACAACAAAGGTAAATTATCTATGTTATGCGTGTCTATGTGTATTTACATACCTACATATACATTAGTGTGTATGTATGTATGTGCATAGATTGAATATATTATCCATGTACATGTCCATATGTATGTATGTATGTGTAATTTGCAATTATGTTGTCTGAATGGAATATTATAGACAGGAACTGAACTCCGACCACACCTTGCCTTCAACTTCACCTTCACCTTCAGCTTCAGGTTCGTACTACATTTTCATTAAATTCTCTTCACACGTACATACATACAGATATATATATATATATATGTGTGTGTGTGTGAGTATTGTTCCCATTGTTACCTGTTAATATGAACTGTGATGGCAGTTTGTGTTTGTATGCATGTATGCATGTATGATTACAAGCCGTCCAAAGCTCGCGCAGCTGTCAGTGCGATTTTCATATCTTTTGTTTACATACCATAAAATGATAATCACCGAAGGCGACAACAACAAAAACAATGGTAGCGCGGCCGACGCAGTGAGCTTTAGCTCTTTAGCGTACAAGGAGTAGTGATCCCATCGACCAGTTGATGATCAAGCATTTAGCTATCCACCCTCGTCACGGCCATCTACCTACACACGTACACCCCTTGCCAGGTAATTAGAAACGCGATATTTTCTTTTCTTTTATTACTTTTTTTTAATTTTTTTTTTTTATTTTTATGAATATTTTACAAAAGTGTGGTTCGTTTTGCAACAGATTTTTAACTTTGCACAAGATTTATAAAAAATCGGCAAATTTTCATTAAAATTTCAGTTTTTGATTGAATATTTTTTTTATTTCTTTATTAATATGTATTTCTTTTTAAACGGAGGGGGTCCCGGTGGTCTAAAGCTCGAATATTTAGGGTATTTTCTGGATTTTTTTTTTAAATAAAAAAAAATGAAAAATGATATTTAAAATTGTTAGACTTTTTATTTAAGTTCTTTTACATACAAAAATGAAAAAAAAAATTTTTTTGGCACTGAAGTTGACCCTCCCGAAAAATTGGACCTGAACGGTTTTGTCCATTTTGGCTCTTCTATTTATCTGAAACACAAAAACCAAAAAAAAATTATTAATCAGCATGGTTGTGTAAAAAAAAAATTGACAAAATAGCGCGGTTTTGAATTTGAAACCCTTAAAATTGGTATTTTTTAGTTTTTAATAAAAAAAAATACAAAATAATTGAAATAATACTATGATTCTAGTACGGGCGATAGCCATTGATGTTGTGAACAACATATTAAAATTTCAGAAATTCGGTTGAATAGTGTTTTTTGTCAACACCAGGTCGAAAAAAGTCGTTTCGAGATAAATGAGTTTAAATTTTGAGATATAGGAGCGCGCGGACCTCTCTCTACCTAGTTAATGGGCTGTAGAAGCTACATATAATATTGGGAATTTTCGCACGAAAATTTCGCAGTATATTCTTAAGATACTAAACTGTCGAAATATCGAAACAAAAACTCGATTTTTTGAAATTTTTAGACCACCGGATCCCCTTAAAATATTTACAAGTTTCTTTCTTTTTGTGTTTCAATATTTAGAAGCCACTAAAGGCTAAGTTATGCTAAGCAGTCGGCTTAGAGTAGCCAGCTCACTTAGGCCAACGGACTTATGTGGTACCACTGTATAACACTGGAGCCTTACTATTTATTCCAAAAAATGGAATTATTTACACGATATTATGAAACACTGAATAGTTCCGTAAGAGAGTCAAAAAAGTATTTTCCTAACAGCCTTCCCTGTCCTGCTAAGGCTGGACAATTACAGCGGAAGTGTTCTACTGTTTCGTCCTCTTCATCATATCTACAACTTCTGCAGTACTCACGAGAAATATTCCTAGCTTAGAAGGGTGTCTACCTAACAGCCAATCACCAGTGACACAAGCCACGACCTTCGAGATCTTCTCTCTTGAGAAGTTGAGCAATTCTCCTGATCTTTTCTTAGCTATTTGCGGTTAATTTAGCCTGATTGTAGCACAAGTATTTTCTTCTCTCCAAGACCTATTGGCCTTCTGGAGCATATTATTTTTATCCTTAATTGGCAGGTTGCCATAGGAATTCCAATATTGCCTCTGTTTTCAAGCAGTGGAAGATTATTACCCTTTCTGGCTAGCTCATCAGGCCTTGCAATTTCCTTCAGTATCTCTATAAGCCGGAATCCATATAAGACTGACCTTGAAGAAGGTGCTAATATCGTTTGGAGGTGCCAGACATTCCTGAGCATCATTCGATTTTAATATAGCTGCTTTTATTGATTTGATGACAACCTGGCTATTCGAGAAGATAATATTTATCGTAGTTTTTGTTACGGCGTGTGTGTTAAGTGAAACACCAAAATGAAGAAAAAGATTTTTTTAATAGCGGTCGCCCCTCGGCAGGCAATGGCAAACCTCCGAGTGTATTCTGCCATGAAAAAGCTCTTCATAATAAATGACTGCCGTTCGGAGTCAGTTTAAAACTCAAGACTCACACCACGAATAGGAGGAGGAGGAGCTCGGCCAAACACCCAAAAAGAGTATACGCGCCAATTTAAAAAAAAAGTGTGTGTTAAGGTACACAGTTACCTCCTTTATGGCTAAGACTTCTGCTTGCGTTTATTTTAGTTGATTTTAATTCCGCCTTTCTCGAACCATTGGATGGTGTTGTTAAGGAATTCCTGAAATTTATAAGTAGTCATCCTTGGATCTTTGTCAGATACTAGCAAGACAGTGTCGTCCAAGGTTAGTATTAAAGAGTTCTCAAAAGGTTCGGTGTAGGGATATCAGCTGTATAAAGAATGTAAAGAAGCGGCCCGAAGGCACTACGTTTGGGTATTGCTGCATCTATTGTTAGTATATTGGAACACACATCTTCGAATTCTATGTATTGTATACATAAAATTGCCTTCCAGTTATAAAGTTTTTCATTAATTTGTAGTAATCTGTTGTTGAATAAGTTAGGAAGTTTTTGTAGAAGTCCTGCATGACACACTGTGCCAAAAGTTTTGGCTACATCGAGCTGTACTGCTTCACACGTTCGTTTTTTATCGATGCCTTCAAGAATTATATTCGTCACTTCGTGAGCTGCTGGATGGTGGAATGTTTTTGATGGTAAGGAGTTATTTTTTCTTTTTGTATAATGGGCTTCATACGATCGAAAAGCAACTTTTTAAGGATTTTAGATGGAACTAGCAGTGGACTTTTAGGACTGTACGAAGTTACCTGCGTGGGATCTTTGCATGGTCCTGGTATTGCAACAATTTGAACAATTTTACATATTTTTGGGAAATATTTCAAGTTCAAAATTGGATTATTTAATAAGTTTCTTATATAGATAAGTCCCTTCTATGGAAGTTCTCTTAAAATTTTATTATATGTATATATATATATATATATAATATTATTTATTATATATATATTCGTATCCTTACTATTTACTAGTATTAATTCTCTTCCTGAAGCATTGTTTTATTTCTCCTAATGTGACATATTTTGGTTTGCATGAATCCTTCTTCGCGTGGGTTGGGGAAAGGCTTGCATTAGACGTATAATTAGAGAAAGTACTTTGGAAGTGTTTTCCGAGACCCTCAGCCTTGTCAAAACTCGTTCTAGTCCAACTGCTATCAAGCCTCCTGATAGGTGATTTGTATACAATGTTATTTTCGATTTCGTTTGTGACTTTCCATAGTGAATAGTTTGTCGTTATATCGTATCCAAGATTTTCGATGTATCTCTTAAGTTTTTTATTTATATGGTCAAATAGCATTTGTTTGAGTTTTTTTTTGTGACAGCGTTCAACTTGCTTTTGTCAAGTGGCCGCTTTGTTACGAGTATTTGGCAGCGTTTACGTCAGCGGCTTTTATTTTTGATTTTTTCTTGGATGTGTGCGGGTTACAGCTCGAGGAACAGATAGTTGCTTGTGGAGTGGATTTCATAGTGGCGTTCATTATTGTGTCATTGAAATAGGCTATTGCACTGTCGATTTCCTCAAAGATTTTTAAGGTTATTTTATTACCTAGTTTACAAATGATTATTTCACTAAATGAATCCCAAGTATCCCTCGAAATTTCAAAACAAAATTTGGGTACACATTTTTATAGTGCATCAAATTTTATTGCGATTATTGGAAGTTTGGCTCAAAACTCTCGTTCATTTTTGACAATTTGGTTTTTCGCTGAGGGGCAAAAAGATATCGTGCGTTCGATATGCACCCCTCTGAAATTATTATAAAGGACCAACATATTCAAAAGTTTTTATTTTTCATTTTACTTATTTATTTAAGTCTATGAACAAAAGAGAAATCTTAGCGTAGCAAAATCTAGGTCGAATAGTATGTATATATATATGTGTATAATTGGCGCGTACACCGTTTTGGGTGTTTGGCCGAGCTCCTTCTCCTATTTGTGGTGTGCGTCTTGATGTTATTTCACAAATGGAGGGACCTACAGTTTCAAGCCGACTCCGAACGGCAGATATTTTTATGGGGAGCTTTTTCATGGCAGAAATACAATCGGAGGTTTGCCATTGCCTGCCGAGGGGCGACCGCTATTAGAAAAATGTAGTATGTAGCTGTTATTTAATTCAGTAAGAGCCCTCGGCAGGTGCAAAGTTACGTATGGTAGTGTGATTTTCACCATTTATTTGTTTTATTCTTCAATTTCAATTATTTTTTTCTTGTAAAAATATATAATATAATTCGTTCTATAACAAATACCATTATAATCCAAGTCTCAAACTTTGCACTACATTTATAACAAATCGAAAAATTTTTATAAAAATTTCCATATATTTAATCAGAATTAAAAAAAAAAAAATTGGGCTTGCAGTTTCATAGCCCATAAAATTTTAGTACAACACAGTACAAGTTGACTTTGGACATTTTTTTCTTGGCGGTGTTGCTTATTTTCTATATAGGATGACTGAACTATTGTGCCGAAAAAATTTTTTCTAAATAAACAAGAATTCCGAGCAGCTTTAAACTTACACAATATTATACTAAAACTCAAGCTATAAGTTTGTATACTCAATTTTTTTTTTTAATTCAGATTTCAAAGTTCGAAATTTTCATGAAGATTTTTCGATTGTTTTTAAATTTCGTACAAAGTTAGAGACTTCAATTTATATGATCTCTACTGTAGAATTAATTATATTTTTTATAAAAAATTAATAAAACAAAAAAAAATAAATGTAAAAACGACTCTTTATAAAAACTGTTGAAAATATCGCGTTTCTAATTAGCTGTCAACGGGTGTATGTTTGCATGTATGTCACCATCATCATCGTCAACTACCAACTTCACCGCCAACAACCGCATTATAAACTGATGACCAATTCGGTAGGCGAATTGTTATTACTAGGAAGGTGGCAGCAATGTGGCATGCATTGTACTCGTACTGACATTGTTAGTGCCATTTTCTTTTTGTTACCTTATGCAGTAAATGTGGCAATTGCAGGCAAGCACGTTGTGCAAATTTTAATTTCTCATATTTAGTACAATATTATGTCCAAGTGTACAAGTATGTGTGTATGTGCATGCATAGTTCGTGTGTGTGTTTGTGCGGGTTTTTTGTGTAAGCAAATGCTTAAGAATTCATGTCATTTAAGGCAGCAATTCAAACAAATGCCAGTGTCAACAACAACAACAAGATACACAACCGTGTTTGCAAAGCATGTCGTCACTCAGCTGTCGTTGCATTCGCGCTACAAAGCATGAGCACTTTGTATTTGCATACGTATTAGGGTGGTCCCACTGCTATGCTGATCATTCGCACCACATTCATTTGTTGCACTGATCATGCCGCGTATAAGTCCAGGCAATAATGGGTTCAAAATAAAATTATTGTCAACATTTTCGAGCATTCAAAATTGTGAAAAAAAAACGAACTCAAAAGCACAGTTTTTGACGGAAATGCGATTTATAATAAGGGAAAGACATTGATTTTATTTATTCATTTATTTATTTATCTATGTCTACAGTTAAATGGTACAGACATTGGGAACAAATATTTTTTTTTGGTTCTTTGCATTTAAGGGTAAATTACAACAACATTATGATTAAATTAAATCATTACTCAATAAATGCACTTTAATATATTATCGAATATTGATTTTGAATCCGATAAGTTTAGCTCTAAGAAATTCGAGAAAGAATTGAAGTCAGACAAAGCTCTATTAATTGAAACATTAGCATTGTAAAGCGATTTATGAAAGTCTATACAAAAAGTATTGAAAGTGCGCAGGTTTCTACAAGGCACATTGAAATCAATTAACACACGAAGGGCCCATGTAATAAATGGCTTGGGCAACTTACAAAGCATTACTTTATTACATTTCTTGATGTTAAGGAAAAGGAGATGCATTACTTACTTACTTACTTACTTACTTAGGTGGCCATAACAACCCGTTACCGAGTTACGGCCATACCAAGTCACTAGCTCTCTCCAGGCGCCTCTGCTCCACACGCGCCTTTTCCAATTCTGTACACCAAGCGAGCATAGGGTTTCCTCCACCTGGTCTTTCCACCGGAGCAATGGTCTTCCTCTGCGTCGGCTCCTTTGGACTTCGCCCTCGAACACCTTCTTTGCTGGAGCTTCTTCATCCATACGCACGACATGCCCTAACCAATGCAGGCGTTGGATGGCGATGCGTTGAACTACGTCAATGTCGGCGTAGAGCTCATACAGCTCGTGGTTCATTCTTGAACGGTAGTCTTCGCCAACGCGCACAGGACTGAAAATCTTACGAAGAACTTTTCTCTCGAACACCCCAAGAGCGGCTGCATCGCTTTGTGACACTACCCATGCCTCTGCTCCATAAAGCAATACGGGTATGATGAGCGTCTTGTAAAGTGTCAGTTTGGTCTTGTGAGAGAGGGCTCGACTACTCAATTGTTTACTTAGCCCATAGTGACACCTATTAGCAAGAGTGATTCTCCGTTTGATCTCCAGGCTGATATCGTTGTTGCTGTTAACGGCGGTGCCAAGGTAAAAAAATTCTGGCACAACTTCGAAAGTATAGTTGTCCGCAATGACGGGCGTTCCTACACGCCGTGTGTTCCGCGTTGTAGACAGCATATACTTCGTTTTACCCTCGTTCACCGCCAGACCCACTCGTGATGATTCCTTCTCGATAGCAGAAAACGCAGCCGTGACATCTCGCTTACAGCGGCCGATAATGTCAATGTCATCGGCGTACGCAAGGAGCTGGACACATTTGTAGAAAATAGTGCCATTACGATGCACACCTGCTTTTCGGAGCACCCCTTCCATCACGAAGTTGAAGAGGTTGCATGACAGTGGATCGCCTTGTCTGAAACCTCGAACGGTACTGAATGGCTCGGAGAGGTTATTTCCTACCTTGACGGAGCTGGTTGTGTTGCTCAACGTCATTCTGCAAAGCCGTATGAGCTTCGCTGGTATACCGAACTCAGACATGGTGGCGTACAGGCAATCCCTTATCGGGCTATCGGACGCAGCTTTATAGTCGACAAAGAGATGATGGGTGTCGAGTTGCTTTTCATGGGTCTTTTCCAGATGCGTAGATGCATTACACTGAATAAAGTCTATTGAGTTCTGACTATAAAACAACTGAGTCATTAAGACAACTAATCTAAGAGTTAATTTTCAAATCATCGGCATAAAAAAGAAATCTCGTTGAAGAGAAACACGAGAAAACATTGTTTATGAAGAGAATAAAAAATAATGGTCCTAAGATGCTACCCTGTGAAAGGCCAGAGGAGACAATAAATGGTTTCGATGAAATATCATCCATAACAGCAATAGAAGTCTTGCTAAGATTTAATCCATTCCAAAAAGGAAAAAGGCATACCAAAATTTGCCTATTTAGCAAATAAGTTTTTGTGTGAAATCATATCAAAAGCTTTAGAGAAATGAGCGTAATTACATCCATTTGGACGCCACGTAGAAAAGACGCAAAGCAGTCTGCCGTAAAAATTGAAAAATTTATTAGAGCAGATCGAATCGCCACAAAGCCGTTATGATTAGGAATAATCAGTTGTTTCACAATATAATAAAGTATAACTTTAATTATACATTCAAAGGGTTTAGAGACAAAAAATAGCTTCGAAATTGGTCTGTAATTCGCAATGTCACTCTTATTACACTCTATACAGGAGTGATAGAGGTACAAGGAGGAGACTGACTGAAGAGGACTGTTACTCTAGCAGCATTCGCCAGAAATCTATGAGAAATGTTTTTTTTTTGCAGTCGCAACAACAACTGATGAAGTAAAAAATATTATTTTTAGTGTAAAAAGAATATTAAAGCTATATTTTTCAGTGTAAAAAAAAAAAAATCATATACATTTTTTCCTAAATATTCGCTCCCACGACAGTTGGTTCTACGTTACCTGAGCAATTGTGTTTTATATCTGACCATGAGCTGTCGCTCTAGCGGCATTCCCCGGAAGTTCGTTATCCATATTTTAATTTGGTATGACATCAACAATTATTTTTCCTCATACTCGTTTGTTTAGTGGACGTTTTGAAACTTTGTAATTGAATAGAAGCAGTCATTGTGGACTTGCGTGAAATGTAGCGAATTTTGATAATTTTTTCTATTCTGCTTAAATATTGCATACCATTTATATTTACAAAATTTCAAGCCTAAATATACGAGGTGTTGCTTTCAAGTAATCAGACTGACGCTGTGAAACCTTTTATTTCGATATGATTTTCACTCATCACCAGTTTCTTTTCTTTTTACTTATGTGTTGTACAACCCTCTGTACCTCCAACAGTCCACTTCAATTTGCCACTGTGCAAAAGAGTATTGGAAGTATTTTTCTGTCAGTTTCTACAAGCGTACCTGTTCCCCTTTCATAGACTAAAATCATCTTCCGTTCAATGAAAATTTCAACTTAGAAGTAGAAAGAAATCATTTAAAGCGGATGATCTGAACTGTGGTTGTCTAGAAACCAGTTAAAAATATTTGAGTGTTTTTCATAAATGACAAAAAGAAATTATTCTAAATTTGCATCACAAACAATTTAAAAAAAAGAAAAATATTTTATAAAAAAAAAAAAATATATCTTAAAAACAAAATTTTTTTTGATTGTCTAGAAACCAATTAAAAATATTTGAGTGTTTTTCACAAACGATATAAAAAAATTATCCAAACTTTGGAACGCAAACATTTTTTTGAAAAAAAATATATATTTTATAAAAAAAATATATTTTATAAAAAAATTTTTTTTTAAACAAAAAAATGTTCTTGAAAATGTTTAAACAAAAAAATGTTCTTAAACAAAAATTTTTTTTTTTGAAATAAAATTTCATAAAAAAATATATAAAAAGAATTGTTTGAAAAAAGAAAAAAATTTTTTTGAAAAAGAAAAATATTTTATAAAAAACCTTTTTTAAGATTTGTAAAAATTTTTTTGGAAAAGATAATATATGTTTTTTTTTATTTTATAAAAAAACTTTTAATATAATATATAACCCAAAAAAATATTTTATACAAAAAATTTTCGAAATATATTTCATAAAAAATTGTTTTTGACTAATATTTTATATACTTGTTTTTAAGATTTTTTTTTTTCAAAAAAAAAAATTGTTTTTTTATGAATACTTATTTTTTTTTTTAATTTTTTTTAATAAAATATATTTTTTTTTTCAAAGAAAGGGTTTTTGTTTTTAAATTTTTTTACTTCGAGATACAACTCAAGTCCACAAATAAACCAGTTTTTAAAAAAATTAAGACCGTTTTCAAAATGTTCTGGTCAGTTGGCATGGAGTCATTCGCTAAAGTTAATGGCCAAATTATTATGTGTCTAGCCCACTAATAGCCACACATAAAAGCATCTGAATAATGAATATTTTACGATACATTTAACGAATTTGAAAGATTTTAATATACTTGACTCGCGAGAAATTTCAGATTGCAGAATTGAAAATTGATAAGTTAATACAAAAACCCCCGGTTCTGTCAATGGTGCTGTACTTATGCTTTTTTTATTATTGTTTTTCTGCGAAAAATTGAAATTCAGGAAGTCACGTGTTGGGAAAAATTTTCTAATTTCACTACAATACTCGTACGAGGTGGCGCAAAATTAATCCACTCAACGGAAGATTCATAATTTTTGCAAATGTCGTCTCACGTCAATCATATTTGACACTTGTGAAGTACCACAGACTGCTGTAGTACACAAACAGATGAGCACTAAAGACAAAATAAATATTTCTATAACCCAACCTTTTTTTTATTTAGTGAAAAAGCAATTGAAAATCAAATTGGATGATTATTTTTTTTTTTTTTTTCTCGAAATACTTCAAGCTCTAACTGAATATTATTAAAATAAGCTGAACGACCCACCCTCATGTAAATGCATGTTAAAGCAAATACTTATAAATGTTAAAATAAATGTTGTTATTGCATCGATAATTTGCATTTATTTGCCTTTTTTACCGCGAACTGTGGCATTTAAAAGAGTTTTATGTGGAGTTACTTTATGTAAATTCATTAAGGCATCGAATCAGCAAAGGCAATACTTTAATCTTACTAATAGATTTGCAGCAATTAATTGGCTTGGAATTTCGGAGCGAAAAGGCGAAAAACTCAATAAGCTTAAGTGAGAAAAGCTTTTAAATCTTTCGTAGGTAAATGCATATAGTTTTGAATGGAAGTATGGATCGTGAAAGAAAATGTTTAATGCCTTTTAGGCCTATACCGTGCACTTTAAGGGAAAAGAATTTTCAATCTCACAATCTGCTCTATCGGATGGATACCAGAGTTGTGTTTAGTAAACTTTTTCACAGTCAACCTTACGTTCGATTAGTCATGTAGATAACGTCTCTGTTAATCTTACATATGTCCACTAAGCATTGAGACTAACTTCAGACATATATTTGTGTGCGTAAAGGAACACACAAAGTACCGTACAAGTTGGATTTACGTAAATCTGTTGCCAATCTGTTTGGACGACTCAGTGCAAGTGAAATTCTGAAGGTTTTTGAAGATAAACCAATCTCCCGTGCGACTATTTTTCGTGTTTTGAAAGATTGCCGGAATGGAGAAGAACCGGAAAATAAGGTTATACCGGGTCGCCTACCAAAAGTAAGTGCCGCAACAGCGAAAAAACTGTTGTCAAGTGCCAAAAACAAGGTCGGTCATTCAACACGCAAATTAGCACGAAAATTTGGCATTTCAAAGTCTGGCGTGCACAAGATTTTGAAGAAAAACAATGTAATTTATCGTAAACGTAAGCGACCACCAAAATATACAACGAAACAACTCGAGAAAATACCAATTTGCTGCCGTGCTCTTCGTCGTGAACACTTTGCGAATGAAAAATTCATAATTTTGGATGATGAATCGTACTTCACATTTTCTCATCATGAATTGAGTGGCAACGACGGTTTTTACACTGACAACATCGAAACAACACCAAACGGGGTTAAATATGAAGGCAAATCAAAATTTTAGCTGAAGGTGCGGGTGTGGGTGGCCATTTCTTTGAAGGGTGTTTCAGCCATTGCCGTATTTACGCCACTGAAAATCCCCACGAAATTCAAGAGGGTACCTATTTACGACGAAAAAGTCACTATTTGGTGCGGCGTTAGTGCGAAAACGATTATTGGGCCTTTTTCTTCGAAAATGAAGATGGTCAATCAGGAGCATTATCGCGATATGATAACCACTTTTGTGATGCCAATTATTCGTCGAAAGCGTATGAGGCAATTCTGGTTTCAACAAGACGGCGCTCCACCACACACAGCTCGCACCACAATCGATTTTCTGAAGAAATTGTTTCCTCGGCGTTTGATGTTGAAAAATGGCGATTTTGACTGGCCACCGCGTTCGCCCGATTTAACGGCACCTGACTTCTTCTTGTTTGGATATTTAAAATCAAAGGTTTATATTAATACGCCAAAGACCATAGAAGAGCTCAAGAACAACAAACGTGAGGAAATAGCCGCTATCCCAGCCCAACGGGCACAATACGCCGTACAGGCTCAAGGCGGCCATTTGAGAGATATTTTATGCAAAAAGTGATGTCAACAAATCTACTTGAACCAATTAAAATGATTATTATCGTTAACATAAAAAAAAGTGTGTTTTTCTTTGATTTAAAAAAAAAACACATGGGCCCGTCGAATATGGGCAACCCAGTACATAGGTAATTGTATGCTGCAGCTGTCTATTTTGCAAGTGTCAAACATTTGATTGATTTGCAAAAATTATAAATCACGCAATAGGGTGAATAATTTTGCGCCACCATGCGAATAAATATTATACGAGGGGTGCCTTTTATATGTCGGGATTAGAGAACAAAAACAAATTTTAATCATCGAAAATCACTTTATTGTTTTTCAAAATATTCTCCATGAAGATCTATACACTTTTGCAAGCGTTTGAACCAATTGTCGAAGCACTTTTGCTACTCTGAGGTACCTCCAAAACATGCATTCTGAATGCCGCAACCGCTTCTTCAGGTGTAGAAAAACGTTGACCTCTCAGTTTGTTTTTTATGTACGGGAATAAAAAGAAGTCATTCGGTGCCAAGTCAGAACTAATATATACGGCGGATGACCCATTAATTCGATGTTTTGGGTGCTCAAAAATGCAGTTGTTTGAGCCGATGTGTGAGAGCTCGCATTGTCCTGGTGAAGAGTGATCCGTCTTTGGCGATTGGTTTTCCTAATTTCTTGGAAGACAACTGACAAACAAATGGTTGTGTACCACTCAGAATTTACTGTTCTGCGTTGTTCTAGTGGTACGGTTGCGACATGTCCAGTTTTTCCGAAAAAAACAGACTACCATTTGCTTGGAAGTGCTTCGTGCGCGAACAACTTTTGTTGGATTTGGCTCATCTTGAAACACCCATACAGTCGACTGCTGTTTACTTTCGGGCTCATACGCGTAAATCTATGATTCATCACCTATCAGGATGTCATAGACGTGTTTCGAAGCCCCGCGATCGTATTTTTTGAGCTTTTCCTTCGACCAATCGACACGAGCCTTTTTTTGAGCGATTGGCAAATTGTGTGGGATCCAACGCGAGCAAATGGTTTTCGGAACAACAACCGATTTTGGACGACCTTCACGAAATTCGTCTTGAAGTGAACTACGACCACGATTGAATTCACCATACCATCGATAAACACTTGACTTTGATAGAGCTTCATCTCCAAAAAATGAATTAAGTTCATCCATGCAATGTTGCTGAGTTAATCCACGTCGAAAGTTGTAAAAAATAATCGCACGAAAATGTTCACGATTTAACTCAATTTTTGGACTGAGATGAATCTTTTGAGTTACTGTAAACAACACAAATAGCGCTGGTATTTCAAAACGTTCTGAGTACGTAAAAGCCAAAAAATGTCAAACTTTGCGATACAGCTGTCAGTTGTCAGATTGCAACACCAGGGTTGCCAAATCCCGAAATATAAAAGGCACCCCTCGTATGTATGCACATACCAGTACACGCACATATTTTGCTACGCTACACAAAGGTCAGAAATTCGAAATTCAAAATTAGTTTGGGTATGACCACAAATTAAGTGAGATTTAGTGCAATGCCATGATTTAGTGAATGTGAGTCGCAAAAGGGTTAAAGTGCATTTTTGCTCGCATTTTTTTAACGTTCAATTAATTTCATTTCATTCCATTTTAATTGTATTGCCGTCATTTGTTTTCGTTGCTTCATTTTGTATTACTACTGCAATTTTTCGCAACTCACCTCGCCTTTGTTTTATGTGTCAGTAGAGATAATTGTTATTAAGCGCATTTGCACCATTAACTCATACATAATAATATGTGTGTAATAACACCAGCTATGCGAGCGAAATGTGAACCCTTGCCTCGCACGCCTGCGGTAGCAACCAAATAACAAAACAACCAACCAAACCCATTTTTCGCACGTTGCAAATGAAATAATTAATTATTGAATGAAAAATGTTGGCATTTTATGATGTTTTTTTTTCTACTTACACACTCAAATAAGTTATAAATTACATATATACGCGTGTGTGTGTGTGTGTGTGTATAAACATTTCGAAAGTGCGCTGTGTGCGGCTGTGAGGTGGTAGTAATGCGGTTGCTGGCGGTCGGTCAGTGGGTTGATTGGCTGGGTGGTGTTTGCATCGCTGCGTGTGTCCTTTCTATTGACCTGAACATTCCCTCGCAAGCATATACTCCTGCGCGCGCGTGTGTGTGTGTGAGTATGTTGCTTAATTAGTTTATAACCATTTATGTTTGCTGTGGCTTAAATTTTGTTTTAAATTTTGCATTATTGTTGGCAATACGGCTGGCTGGCTCTTCTTTTCAGCTGTTACCGCCGTAGCTGCCCAAGCCGCCACCACCATTGGCTATTGTGGTCTAACCCATCTGCCGGGTTTAATGATAATTGAATTCGGTATAAACTGCAAACTCGTATAATATATTATGCATTTTATATCGCAAAATTAATGAACCAATTACATAAACTAAATATTGCAATATGCTTTCTGTTCGGCAAGTTGCATGTTGCTGTATGGGAATGCTGCTGACACTGTACCTTAAGCAGAGATAAATGAGTACAAATTATGCCAACATGTCTTGGCAATGTAAATTTAAATTAGATTTTTTATTCGAATATGTGCACATGTACATACATACCTACATACATACATACATACATACTTATATTGGTATTGCTCGAGCCTTTAGCAAACTTCTTACAACCCGGCCAAAAATGTTGCGACTAAGCTCTAAAAAGAGTATTCCAGGATTAGTCTCCATAGGCTACGATTGGGCATTAATTGAACAAATTCTAGTCACTTTTTCGAAGTTCGAAAGTAATAAGGCTGAGCAGAAAACGTATATAACCACTACATTCTCACATGACGACATTGACATAATAGGCCTGCTTCGATCCGTCAAGCCTTAGCAAGTGGTGATTAGATGGAGCAACTGGTAGAAAGTAATATATGTTACTAAACATAGGTTGCACTAGACAGAATTAGTTCACTGGGGCGGTATCCCTTAGCAGGGAAAACCCTGAATGATTCCACTAACATAGAACCGGCTGCCATGTGAATGATTCTCATAATTCTTGACAAGTGGAAAGCAGAGAGAGTGGTTCCACTACTGAAAACTGGGGAACCCGCCAACTAAAAAGAGTGCTATTGCCCGATAACTCTCCTTTTCCCAGTAATGAATACTCTTAAGGCCCTCCTGGTACAACCTTACCCGAGACATCTGACCTTAGCCACACATTGGCATGGATTCCGTAGAGTGCACACTACTACCACAGCACTCACCGCCATAAATACCCAGGTAAGTCGCGGGCTCAACCAAAACCGCCCTACGAGATGACTGTCCTAGTAGCGCTGGACCTGAAGAAGACTTTCGACACAGTTAGCCACTGCCGCTACTAGATGATATTTTACTATTTGAGTGCCAGCAAATCGTCAGTCAACTTTCAAGATGAAAACTCAAAGCAGAGGAGTATAAAGCAATGTGTACCTCAGGGTGTTGCCTTTTCACCCTTGCTTTTCAGCTTCTACATTTCGAAGCTCTCCAAACCACCAGAAAGGATCTCACTGGTCTCCTATGCTGACGATTGTTCGCTAATGGCGTCAGGCAATGCGATCGATGGCTTGTGTTCCAAAGTGAACTCGCAATTTTTTGGCCTTTTCACTGCGAGCAAACTCCAATTTGGCGGCCCTTTTTACCACTTGGGCGAAGGAGGTTAAACTACAGCTAAAGGTCAAAGTCAATGACACACCCAAAATTTTGCTGTTACCTATGATAGTTTGCTTCCCTTTACAGCGCACACAACCGCAATTACTACTAAATTCCAAAGCGCAAGAAGGTCCTCAAATCGCTTGAGGCAAATACAAAGAAATGTTCCCGGCGACATTTAAAGCAATTGCCCGGCCGATGCTGGTCGCCTGGCACCAATGATACGCATCATCGAAAGCCGATGGCCATTCTGGTCGTCAGTATGGGACTTCAACTCGACCTCCTCTAGACCGAACGGTTGCTTCTCCCAGAACCTTGCCGTTAACTAATACGTCGGGAGGCCGTTATTGAGTGTGTTAACTCAAATCGTCAATCTATGGTGATGATTCTTCGCCGTTTTTAGCAGCCTGTTGCACCACTTGCGTTTGTCTGAGGTCCGCCTTTCGGGCTCATTCCTCCTCATGCAACATTTTTGTTATACTCGCTGCAGCTACGCTAAAATCACAAAAATGTTCCGCTTAACGCACATTTGCGCTATGAGGTTCACTTCTGTTGGGAATTCACCGAAAGCCTTGAAGAAATAATTGTTGTCAAATTGGTTGTCAAAATATGGGCAAATAAATAGATCGTGACTTGCACTTTCTAGTGCGTCCAGACAGACAGCACAAAAAGTGTCGTTTTCCAAAGCGGTGCAAATATTCTTTGAAAAATCTATGGCCGCTCAGCAATTGTGTTACATAGAAGTCCACTTCTTCTATCAAGCCATTTCGCAATGTCCGGTATTAGTTTATAGGTCCATTGACCCTTTGTTGAATGATCCCAGCGCTGTTGCCATTCTCTTATGGTACACTGCTGCTCCTCTTCTTTAACGTCACAGGACGTCTTCTTCCCTGTCGGCTTGCACAACCTCTTCAGCTTCAGGGTGAGCAGATCAACGTGTCGGAATACTGCAATCAGGACAGCTACGGGATGCCGCCTGATGTCCCCCCTGCAACACCTACACAATGAAGCTTCCATGTTCCCAGTGAAGGTGAGAATAGTAAAATACTCAATAAGCAATTTCTGCTAGGGTGCCTTCTACTTGTAATATTTAAATTAAAAAACACTTAAATATTAACGTTTATAAAGCATTTATCACGGAAAAAGTAATAAATAAATTTTTTTTGCCTCTGCCAAGATTTGAACCCTGGATCACAAATTTATGAAATCAATACTATAACCCACCGGTTATTGCGTTGACCAAGCCAATACACTTCGGATTATAGTAGAACAATCAGTTGAATGTCGCTCTCCGCTCTACATGCTGTTCGTAGACTTTAAGAAGGCGTTCGAGACGCAATGGCTGGCACTGAGTAGAAGGCGAGTTCCCGCCAAGATAACCCGCCTCATCAAAGCCCTCTACGAGAACTCCGAACTGGCAGTGCCTCACAAAGGCGATATCAGCGATCCATTCACTACCAACGCAGGCGTAAGGCAAGGTTGTCGCCCTGTCGCCCCTTCTCTTCACCTTACGTCGAGGGCCAACTGACACTGCACAAAAAAGGCATTGTATGGAGTTTCACCAGACATCTTGAGGACCTTTACTTCGCCGAAGACATCTGCCTCCTCTCTCACGAACTCTCTGACATGCAAGCGAAGGCGGATAGACTAGTCGCGCTGGCACGCACTGTCGGACTGGAGGTCAACATCGCCAAGACCAAGGCTATGAGAGTTAACCACAATAACGCAATGCAGATATTGGTGGACGGATGCCCGGTGCAATCTCTCGAAATTTTCTGCTACCTCGGCTGCATCATCACGGCAGAAGGTGGAGCAGATGAAGATGTCAATTGCGGGCCAAACATAGCAAGGTCGGCATTCGGGCGAATGCATACGGTATGGGGGAGTTCGCAAATCTTTAGGCGCACTAAACTACGAATATTTGACTCATGCGTAAAGTCCGTACTGCTGTACCGAAGCGAAACATGGTTGGCCTACAAAACCATCACACAGAGGCTACAATTTTTCGTTAGCAAATGCCTCCGCATCAACTGCAGAATATTCTGGCTAAACCCCATCAGTAAGGACGCACTGTGGAGATTAACGAATGAGCAACCCACCCCAAAGCAAATCAAATGCAGAAAGTGGTGATGGATAGGTCACACATTAAGAAAACTACCAGATAGCATGATGAGAATGGTACTGGACTGGAACCCGCAAGGGAGCAGAGGTCGCGGTTGACCAAAAAACACTTGGAGAAGGTCGATGTTGAGCGAACTGGCAGATGTCGACATCACATGGGACGGTGCAAAAACCGTGTACGATAGAAGAGTCTTGTCTAGGACCTATGCTACCGAGAGGAGTGAATAAGGAAAAGAAAACTGCGTTGTCAACGGAAAAATGAGCCCTAGTTAGATATAAATTTCGATTTGCAGGTGGTCTCACTTCATACCCGTTCGGGCATAAAAGGGTACACTTAGTCTTTACATATGTATAGGACATGATTGAACAAAAGGGAACAGTTATTTTACATAAAGAGATTTAAAGTGCCAGCAGTCGCATGCCCCTTTGAGATTGAGCCTGGACACATCCGGAGCAAGTCGCATTTTCGGCAGGGTACATATATGCTTTTGCAGTATAACTGGTGTTGTATAAATACCTATAGCTATGGTGTGTGTGTTTGAATTTGTCCATATGTATCTTACAACATCCTTGCTTCAAGCTGGTATTACTAAATCATAGCGTAATGATCCCCTTATGCACTAAATATCTTGTGCACATTCATCCAGGCAATTTCTCAAAGCTTAGCCTAAATTAATTGGCACTCTTTTCCGCTCTACCCACCAATTCCGGCTCATGCACTGACTTTGTCTCTACTAGTAGCTCTCCCTCGCACTCTCACACACTCCGTTTCGTTGGCTTTAAGATCAGCTCTTGAATGGATTAAAATATTTTCGCTGTTCTTGAAACGAGTTTCTTGCTTGGTGGTTTGCTATTGTTTCTTCAAAAGTCTTTTGTATACATTTTATGTTGTAATATATTATCAACTTTAACGCACACACATACAAGCGCATTGCATGCACATCATTGCCTTGACTCATGTGAGCAGAATCTTATACTTCATATACGCACACACGCACACACACACATATTGTTTCAGTTGTACTCGTTCATTTTGATGCCGCAAGCCGCAAGCCGTTGATGTTCTTGGCCAACTTGTGTCTTGTGTTTGTTTGTGCATATGTATGCATGTAGAGAATGTGTGTATGTATGTTTGTATGTGCATACAGAGCCAACCACAAAATTGCGTTTAATTTGTGGTAAACTGAATTATTATATTGCACAAACCAAAGCAGCCGTAACCATAACTTGGCGGCTAATGTTAATAATGAAGTTCATTCGTACATAGTTTAAGAATATTTCAGTTTTTGTGATTGTTTTTTGTTTGTTTACGAAGTAGACGCTGATAACGTTAGACTTAGTTTGTGCTTCTTTAGACACAAGAAAGGAAAAACTTCTAGGAAATGGTAAATAAATTCGTCTAATAACTTCCAAATTTCGAAAACATACATACGCACGCATGTAAGTATTAAAGATGCTCATGGTAATGGTAATGGTAATGGCTGTACGGGTTAGATTAAGGCCTTTATGCACTGCGACCGGATTGATCTATTGTGCACCTCTCAGTGCTTAATTGTAATTATTTAGCATACCGCATTTAGCATCGAACCAGCTCCTTACGAGGGAGCAATTGTAGGTCTTCCTCCTCTAGTAGGTACGAGCCCAGGATACTGTGTCTCCTGTGACCTAATGCTTCACAATCAAGTGTTCCATAGACGCCTCTTCATCACAGCAGAACCTGCACGATCTTGTACTAGATAACCCAATTGTGTTAAAATGTTTCACACAAAAACTTAACCCAAATGTAATATTGATAATGATTAATGTTATAAAATCCAAGCTGCAGAAAGAATTACTTAGTGTCATACGACAGGTGTAATTAATAAAGGAGGCAAAAAAAAAAAAAAAAAAATGTTTATTAAAGGCAAAGTGACCTGTAAGTATACCACAGAGTAATCTGAGGCCCTTTTTATTTAGGGTTAGAGCAGATTTTACTCTGTTGGCATTGAAGTTGAAAAACTTTTGGAGTGACTAAGGCCGCTTGTGACCTTCCAGAGTTCCCTGATTTTATATTAGTTTGGATCCATTTTTTGATTTCTTGTTTTATATTATTTTTGTTAAAGCCGAAAAATAGGGTTGGTCAAATAAATAGCCTTTCTGCCCCAATTTTGGCATAAAAGTCTGCCTTCTCATTTCCTTCAGGGTGGGTATATTTAGAACCCCTTTCCTGTTAAATAGGATAATAGTGGTTTTGGAAGTGTTGCTTGATAATCTCTATTTTCTACACCCCTCCCAGTTTATATTTAAGGCATCCTGCACTAAGTCCTTTATGATCCTTTCGTGCCTTTAATTATTACAGAAATGTCATCTGCATACCCTTCATTGTTAAGAGTTTGTACCAAATCGTCAACCAAAAGAGACCAGAGCAAATGGCGATAGGGTATGAATTTATAGAAAATAAATTGATTGTGTTTTTCTATTTGGAAAAATTAAAAGGTATATTTGTATATTCAAAATAAAACCCTTCAATAAATAAATAAATACCTTTTGCTACTATTTATCACTTTTGAGTGGGACTTTCTGGGACATTTGCTACGCATTTGGTTTCTTGTGAGGCTAACGATGGCTTACAATTTTGCGCACTCATAGTTTCAGCAAATATAATGACTCTATAGGCCTCTTCTATTCGCCTCCTTCCCCACTAGCTATCTGTTGGCTCGATTAACTTATCCACAAATTTGCATGCGAAAGCAACAACAGAGTTATCGAGTAAGAATAGCCGCTAGCGAGTATGGCTATAGCTCATTAGGCCGCACTGCCTTACCAGCACTTGTGATTTAAGGCAGCTCTCTTCCCGCATTGCCGACATATGTTCATTTGCGTCATCTATTCGCCGCTTGCTAAGTTTTGGCGAGAAAAAGAGGTCTTATGTATTTCATTTCGTTAAAGAGTAAAAGGTTAGATTGTATTTTACTGGCTAGCCGAAGCAGAGACTATAATGGTCCATAGTGATCCCAGACCAGAGTCCTATAAGCCGCTCGGGATGCCCACACTGTTAGCGAATTTCAGTAGTCGCTCAAGCTCCAGTTCAGGGATACATTCTAGTCTTTCAAAACTGAGAGCACCCAGCTAGAATAATCTAGTTCTGTCGAGAGCCGCACAGCAGCATAGGAGATGATCCAGGGTTTCTTTTGTGTTGTACGCAGAGGTTTAAGTACCTGACTTATTTGATCTCCTTTAAGTCTCGCGCCTTCTTTTGCTATTTCGTCCACTATCTTCTATTTCCCTCTCTGATCCTTTATCCTCCGGAATCGAATAGACACGTCTCAGACTTTGTGAGCAAGTTTGTTAATTGCTTCCTTGCATTCAAGGATATTTTTGGATGATGTACAGTATGATTTGACCGTTTTTATATGCCCTGAATGTCCTTTTGCACTTACTTCACATCGAATTTTACGTCCATCGCAGCTCAAAGTGCAATCAGGTTAAAGGAGGTTGGCCTCAGAAGGCAATCTCTCAAGGGACATGGTAGCATTTCCGGGCAGTTAACACCGTGTTTCTCCGAACTTCGCACAGATCTCTCTCTACCCCAAACTAGAGTTTGAGGGTCCTGCTAGGGCAATCTTTCCAAATAGGCAGGATTGGATTGGGGGGGAAATCTGCACCTATGCTTGCACCTCTGTCTTCACTGAGATGGAATCGGGAGTCGGAGCAGGGGTTTTCTCTATATCAGCCAATTTATATTATATCCTTTAAGCTGCCGGATACTGCTAGTGCTCTTCAAGCATACGTCTTTGTGACCTTGCAGGCATGCAAAATGCTTATGAAACGCGGGAACGAGGGAGATATTAACATTTTCCTCGATTGTCAAGCCGCGATCAAGGCTCTGACGACGCCATGGTGCAGAACGAAACTAGTAAACTCGTGTAAAAAGAAGATCAAATCTCTTGGGTGTGCAGGTAGCATTTCTCTGATCTGGGTTCCAGGACGTAGGAACATAGAGGGAAACGAAATTGCTGATGAGCTTGCCAGGAAGGGGCCGCAAACACCTCCTACCCGGTCATCGGTATCCGGGAACTGCACAAATTCTTTCTAAAGAAAGCGCAGAAAGGATGGAGCTCCATTTCGTCATGTGCTATTTCGAAAACCCGTTGGCCCCAGTACAATAGACGGAGGACTCAGAAAGTCCTCTGGACTTCTCGCCATTCAATTTCCAAACTCGTACCTGTGGTCACTGGACAATCGCGGAAAGCTAGGGTTACCATTTAATCCCCATTGCAGAAGCTGTGGGGACCTTTAAAGAAGGAGACTGTTGAAAACTTTCTTTGTAAATGTCGGGGTTTGGCAGCTAGACGACTGAGGTCACTGGGCGCTCCTTTCTTTGACAGTCCGAGCAGTGTGCCAACCTAAATCCCATCAATCTCTCCATTATATCAATAGCTCTGTTTGGCTGTAGATATCTGCCTCTAACAGGTTTCAAAATGGTATCAAATCGGCGCTTTAGTGCTACTTGAGGAGTGCTAGACCGGCACTTCAACAATTTCACCCACCTACATTAAAGCTCTGCTGCTTTCTTTACAGCAAAGACTTCAGCATAGAGCGGGAGTTTAAATGACTTGTTGATGCTTAATTTCGCACAATATATGCCAGCACCAACTGCCTCTTTCATTTGTGATCCAACGGTAAATACATTTATGGTGCTACTTCACGGCACTAAGCCTTTGCGCAATCCATCGCCTTGGATAACGATCTATAGCTGTTTTCTAAAGCTCCTAAAGGGAACCATATAGTCTGAATTGACCTCATATTGACCATCATGCCCAATAATAGAGCCATGCGCGAAGGTTCTAGAGGTAAGCTGAGCGATTGTTTGTAGCCTCACAGCTGAGTTTGCAGTTCGATTTTTCGCATAAAGATCAATCGGTGTTAGGTTGAGCCTCAAGAGCTGCCGTTGGAGTTGCTTTCATAGCCGCCGTAATACGAAGTGCGGAAAGTCGTTGAACTTTTACAAAAGGCTTGAGATATGTTTTCTTTCTAACCGCCGGCCACCACACCAATACACTGCCATGAAGTAATAGAAGCCTAACAACTGCAGTGTAACACCAGTGCATTAAAGCAGGCGATAGACCCCATGTGCTTCCAAGTATTTTCTGCGAAGGTTTTTTGCCGGATGCTCAAAGACAATATTTCTGGTCAGAACTCTTTCTTCATTTATAGTTTTGTCAAATGTGGTAATTTTTTTATTAACTTATGAGTAAAGTTGACAAAAAAAAAAAAAAATCTAGGGTCTGTCAGACTCACGCACGGTAGAAGTGAAACTTCTAAGTTGGTTGTTCCATGCATGGGAGATCTCTCCCCCCTCTCTCGTGTTAAATTCAGGTTTTCATATTTTTTTTTCAGAAAAGCTTAAATATTACTCATAAATTTTTTATTATACATTGATAAAATACAGTTATAATTACAATGGAATCATAGACACCTTTTCAACACATTTCTAGTATATACATCGATTGTATTCACAAATTATTCACATGACATCGCAAAATTTTCAGGATCACTCTCACAATGGTTACTTCCTAATATACTAATAATCGGCTTATGATAGCTAAAGTGGGAGATATATACATTTGCGCTCAAATTGTTGATGAATCTAGTTGTACTAACATTTATTAAGAATATCGCTTCGTTCAGTGCGAATCACAGGTCAACGCAATATCATAACCTCGCTTCACACTTACTGAACGGCTGATGCACGGCGTGGGTAGTTTGCTATAGAGCAGTGCTGTCCATCCCATACATCAATTGATGACACGTATTCTTACTCTCCATCGTTCAGTCGTTAACAAACCAGCCATAGATGACTAGATGTGAAACTCTTTTTCTCGTGAGAGCGCTGAAAAATGTGCATTTTTTATAACATTTTCCAATATTGCCACACCTGTAGAAACATGAATTGGGTATTTTTGAACCAAAGATCTGGAATTTTTATTTTCCACGCCACCATTGAGGTTAGTATTTAGTGCGCGGTTGCCCAATAGCCTTATATCACTCGTAAACACCTACATATACTAAAAATAAGCACAATCCGTATGAAATATGTACATAAATAAGGTTAGGTTAGGTTATGGTGGTAGTCGGTCTGCACGACCAACTCACTTAGACCTTACAGGTCCGTTGTGATACCACTGTGCTACACGGGAACCTCGTTTATCTTCCTTCGTGGAACCATTTCGTGGCTCTTATGAAGCGTAGTATTGATGCCAACCCCACGCCAGACAGTTCTGTAAGAGAATTAAAAAAGTATTTACCTAGACAACCTGCTCTGATTTTAGCTAGGGCTGGACAATTGCAGAGGAAGTGCTCAACTGTTTCTTCCTCTTCCTCATCTCTGCAACTTCTGCAATATTCATGGGAGAAGACTCCTAGCCTCGAGGAATGCCTGCCAAATAGCCAGTGACCGGTTAAGCAAGCCACGACCTTCGAGATATTGTCTCTTGAGAGACTAAGCAAATAAATAAGCAAAAAATTTAAAAATTTATATGTAAATGAAATTATTTAAAACTGAAATACAAAAGTAATTTAATAATAATAAAGTAATGTACGCGAAAACATAAGTTATAATTAAAAATATGACTTATTGCGATTTTTTAATATAGCACAGAAATTGGGTAACAAAAAAAAAAATTCTCAAACAACGAACAGAATAAGTTAAAGCAGATTACCTTTAATTTTTGTAAAATATCTCAAATACAAATTCAGTTCCCTTACCTACGCTTTTCAACCATAGAATATTTACGTATATACAAATTTACATAAACCAACACACAGTTTTCAATAAAATTACATTATGTATTGTACATAAGACTAATTAAAAGTAGAAGTCGAAAAGGATATAACGAGCTTTGGATTCTACAAACTCACTTAAATTTAAATTATTACATTTCAATTGAATTAATTTTAAGGCAAATAATTATAAACATTTCAACATGACATTTCTCCATTAAGCAAAAACGAACTGTTTTCGTCTGTTATTTTTGGCGCGTTTCTTCTGGCAGTCTGCCATTTCGCCTATCAGCTGTTCAAAATCCCATAATGTGTGAGTGCTGCCAAGTTTTGAAACGTCCTCATGGGCGCGCTCTCTCTCAAAATGAATAAGTTTCACATATAGTTATCTATGAAACCAGCAACGAATAAACAACACGTTTGTCCGCGACGCTTAATGTATGCAATACAATGCCCTGTGAGAACTTTTTTATGCTAGAAAGTGCCTTTGGCGACTTGCAATGCCTTTTATGTTACAAGTCGTTCAAAGGAAGCTATAGATGTAATATCAAAAGGCATTTCGATTCCTCCCACAAAAATTTTCTACTCCAATCCAATATTTATTTATTTTGGTTTAAATTTCCCACTGGGCTGCTCCCATTCTCTCGTTCTCACTTATACACTCACATTTTTCATTTTGGACAGCACTGCTATAGAGCAAACGGGAGAGAAAGAAAGGCATTCGAGAGAGAAGGGAAGAGACGGCGTGTCTCGGTGGCTCCCTCACAACGTTCAGCGCTTGCGATGCGAGAGAGCGAATAGGCGAGAGTGGGAAGGAGCAGCTGCTCCTTGGCCCCGCCCATTTGACGGATTTCGGTAATGCTCCGAACTTACCGTTTCACTCGCCTATTTTCAATCTGCCTTGGGGCTCCCGACGCGCCTAAAGAAGTTTCACTTCAATAATTAGCGCGAACCCTTCTGTTACGTGTTTTGCCGAGCTCCTTCTCCTATTTGTGGTGTGTGTCTTGGAGATGTTCCACAAATAGAGGTTTACGAGAAGCTTTTTCATGACAAATAAACACTCAGAGGTTTGCCATTGCCTACCGAGGGGCGAACGCTATTAGAAAAAACTTGTTCTACAATGCGCGTATATTCGAACCAACGCACTCCCGAATGGCAGCCAACCGTTCAGCTATGGCGGCCCATGGCGAAAGCAAAAAGTAATCTTAATTTCCTCACCTCCTACCCAGTATGAGAGTTTGTCTTGTGAACTATGCCGAAAAACTGAGCAAATCGCTGCTATTCAGTGCTTTCCATTTCTTTTTTTCAAATTTGAATACAGAGCTAATATACGGCAGCTGTAACCACAATTTTCAAGATAAAAAATACTAAATAGTTCGTAAGAATACTGCTGTTTCACATGAATCATCGCCGTTTCGTTTATCTACATCACAATCTTTTATTCTTCGGAAATATCCAACATGATTCTATAACTAGTTTCTTAAGAAAAATAAATGAATTTTCGCTGGAAGTCTCAAACTACGTTTATCGGCACAATATCTTCACAAGTATAATTTTTACACACACTGTACACAAATATGCCAATAATTTATGCATACAAAATGGCAATTAAAATAATTTTTATTTAATTCTCTACCAAGAAATGACACCATTTAAGCTAATGACACTCCTAAAGAGGTTTAAGCTTAACAAATAAAAAAAAAAAATGAAGACAGAATTAAAAAGTTGTTGAAGGCATACAAAGAAATCGGATACAATAAACAAAACGGCAGAAATCTGGAAGGAAGAAAACAAAGGCTACGTAATAAATTTCGCACAATTGCCAACTGTTAAACCATAACTCGCGGACAGACGCGGAGGTCGCACGACCGGTGAACGCGAAGCAGGAATATACCAACAACCAGCCAGTCAGCCAGCCAGCCAGAAAGCACTCGGTGAAGCTGGATCTGCTAAGACAGACAACCAGCGCAGACAGAGACACGGATACCAGACAAGGCAAGGCAAGGCAAGGCACAAGGCACAAGGCACAGCAGCAACAAAAATAACAACAACCAGCGCAAACGCTACAATTTAAATCAATTTGCTAAAATCCGCGAAAGGGGCAATAAAAAGTGAACTGCGAAGAGGTAATTTGCTTTTGTGTTGCGGCTGCTGTTGGGTTTTGTGGTGCTTGTTGTTGTTGCTGTTGCTCTTGCTGCTGCTGCTGCTGTTTATGTGGCATTGTGGTGTACGTGGTGTGTGCGGTGCCATTGCGCAAACGCAGCTACTACTACTTAAACCCACACACACACGCACACACCAGCATACATTGAAACATTATAATAAACGTGCTCACATTATATCCAAATGAAAGATTCGGTTGAATCATTCGGCTACCACATTAATGGCACTAATGGAGTGAATGCTGATGGTGATGGCATTTAAAAAATCACAAATACTCACAATCAGTTATGGCCATAGGAGGGACGTTCGTTGGTTTATTATAGCAATTGACGAAATACAAGCACACAAACATACCGGCATACATATTTTTGTATGCGATCTACATACACACACACACATACATAGCTACACTCATATACTTTTGGAGAAATATGAATGCGAGGTTGAAACAGAACAAAAAAAAAAAAAAAACCGAACAGTAACAACAAAAACGAAGACGACCATTCACACGTCAATAAATCTTAATAGAAATGACGTTGATGACATTTATGGATTTTTTACGGTCAAAGGTTGAGAAGTCGCACACGCAAACGTAGTGCATAAATAAGCGCACATGCATGCCACACAACTACAAAAAGATTTATTATACTTAAGTATAACGGAAAGGTCCAAACAAAAACAAAAACAAAAGCAAAACATAAACACTACCCGCACCAGATTTAGTAAATTTGAAATAATGTCAACCATTTACTAATTTAGTTGAGCTCCACATGGAGGGTGTAGAAGCGGGAGTGAGAGCAAGCGAAGGTGGCCGAAGGAGTGGCCATGCAACATGCCAGGAATGCAAATGAATGCAGGCAAATACAAATACCATTTCGCCTTAAGTGAAAGAAAATTAAATTCAGGAATTCTGCCTGACGGCCATCTTCGAAGTGATGGAAGACATGAAATTTCTCAACTCTTTTCCTTCGCCAACCACTTACAACACATACAAAGTGGCGCATCTGTGTGTGTGTGTATTTACTCATGCAGACAATATTCTTTCCAATTATTTTCTTTAAACGTTTATATGGATTTTCTTGCCTGTCGAGCTAACAGATGTTGTGTCTTTTACTCCCCGCTTACCGCTCCACGCTCTCCACTTACCGGCTATTGCTTAGCGCTGGCCATTTGCCATTTGCCACTTGCTGTTCCACTGCAGCCAGCTCAAATTTCACATGTCGGCCACACAAAATTTTTGCTTTCTTAAACGTTTTCAAGATAAACAAGTTGCAGCGAATGCTGCCCAAAATTTTGTCTGATGTATAAATTGCTTTAAGCAGGATTATTTAAGCTCAACTGGTCAACTAACAGACAAACATACAAACATACATACATACATGCATGCATACATGCATACTTGCATACATACGAGTGTAAGCTAAGAAGGAGAAAATGAGCAGCAAGAGGAAGCAGCAGGTGATTTGTCGGCCATTGTAAGTAAGCCATGTAGTGGCAGCAAGGCGAATGTTGCAAGCGTTCTGTCGATAAACCGGTTGGTCAGTGAATTTTTGAAATATTACCAAAAACATTTCAAGTACCAAAAGGAAAATTAATTAAAGTTTCAACCAAAATAACACAAAAATCATTAAAAATAATGATGTTTGCTGAGTGGGAAGTCTGGAAATCTTGAAGGATTAACTGCACTGCTGGAAGGAAAAGTCATTTCATTTGATTCTACATACACATAGATGCTTGTCAATAAATGGTGTTTTATTTAGAAATACAGAATAGTGGTCGCCCCTCGGCAGGCAATGGCAAACTTCCGAGTGTATTTCTGCCATGAAAAAGCTCCTCATAAAAAATAACTGCCCTTCGGAGTCGGCTTGAAACTGTCAGTCTCTCTATTTGCGGAACAACATCAAGACGCATGCCACAAATAGGAGGAGGAGCTGTGCGATACAAATTTTATAGACGATTTGAGGTATTTTTCTCCCACAGAGCTAAAACTTGAAAGACTTGAAATTCTGAGTTTAGCGCAGATCTTAGAAAATTTCGCTTTGTGGCGCCGAGGGCGAGCCGTTAAAAAATACTTTTATATGGTATTCAGTATATGAAGAAATGCAAAGAAACATTTTGCAAAGAAATAATTTCACAAAATGATCCGCAAATTTTTACTAAATTGTATTCATGGTCCGATTTGGCTCATATTTTGAATATACCCTGCATTAAATAACTACAGAATTGCTTAGTCATTGGCTTGAAATCACTCTGATCTGGATTCCCGGTTATAGGAACATACGGGGTAATGAGATAGCGGATGAGCTAGCAAGAAAAGGTTGGACACTAGACTAAGCAGAGGCGGTGGCAGTCTCCACCCCACTGAACACAATAAAAGCATCCATAGTTTCGCACTATCTTTCTTTAGCCGAAAGAAGATGGAAGCAAATGACTACATGTATTACAACAAAAAACACATGGCCGTCACACAAAATCCAAGAGACGAATCACCTGTTAGGATGTTCTCGACCAAACATCTCACGCATCACTGCTACATTATGCAGCCAGACTCAACCTCCCCTTCAATCCTATCTGCAGACGCTGTCAAGCGGAAGGGGCGAAGAAAAGTCTTTTCCACTATTTATGTGAATGTCCAGGGCTAGCTAGGGCACGACTCCGCTCCTTTGGTAAGCCTTTCTTGCAGCAAATCAAGGAGATCTCAGACATCGAGATAAAGGATTTGCTGTTATACTTGGACCTCACTAAATGGATCTGACTTGGAAAAAAAAGTCATCATCACACGAGACAGTGGTAGTAAAACGGTGATGGTCACTAATTAGGATTATTTCTGTGGAAATATTCAACCACTTCAACAACAACAACAACAAATAGCTACAGCTTCGGACTTATTGACAAGTTTCTCATTTAATTTTAATATTTTTTTTTTTTTGTGAAAATATAGAGTAATACTTTTACAAACCCCATATAAATACAAGTTTCAAACTTTAGCAAATAAAAAAAATGTTTAATTTTTATCAAAATTTCGAACCTTTTAATCAAAATTTTAGACCAATTTCGAGTATGCAGTATTATATTAAAATGTAAGTTTCAATCGGCTTAAAACCGTGTTGCTTTTTACAAATTTTTTTTTTGCAAATGCACAAGACAGCCGGTAAAGTCTTGTTCATTTTCTCCATATAACGAATGCTCGACAAATTTTTTCAGCTAAAAGAAAACACTCAACAAAGTTGTCAAAACTTACCAACTATCGACGGATATTTTCACATACACAAAACCAGAAAATATGAATTTTTTGTTTGTTCATTCCGTTCGGGAGTTGTTTTTGTGCAGTCCCAAGTGATGGGATGATGGGGCCGGCATCTGTTAGATCGCACAACATTGACTTCCTCGATGGACCAAGTATTATTTGGCCCACCGCGACCTCTGCTCCCTTGCGCGTTTCAGTCCAGTGCTATTCTCGTGATGCTATCTGGTGGTTTTCTAAGCGTGTTGTCTATCCATGGCAACTTTCTGCGTTTAATTTGCCTTTCTCATTCGCTGATCATCACAGCGCGTCGTAGCTGTTGGTGCTCGACCAGAATATTCTACAGATGATGTGGAGGCATTTGTGGACGAAAGTTTGTGATGGTGTTAGAAACCAACCATGTTTCACTTCTGTCCCACAATACTGACTTCACACATGAGCTGAATATTAGCAGTTTAGTGCGCCTGGAGATCTGCGAACCTCGTCCGAAGGCTGCTCTTGCTATGTTTGGCCTGCAGTTGACATCTTCATCTGCTTGCACGTGATAGGACAGCTGAGGTAGCAGAAGCTTTTCACAACTTCGACCAACACAAAATTTTCAAAATTAAATTAAAATAATACATAAATAAATAACTTATCTAGTTTTGCTCCTAGTGCCACATATAAAATCTTTATACATTTAAAATTTTTTCTTAGTAGTTATATATAAAAGGCTTGCCAGATTCAAGTCAAAAAAACGTGCATGTATACAATATATAATATACACGAATTCCTAAGCATCTGATTGTACCTCACAAAGCATACAAACTGCGTTTCCACGACAGTCGGTTCTACATTACCGAAACGACTCGGATTTATATCCGGCCAAGGACTGTCACTCCAGCAGCATTCCCGGTATGTAAATATGGGGAATAATTATATGCAAGCAAATGAAAGTGACCCTTTGTTCCTCTCAGACATCATAGGGAATAGTAATAATATATTAGTTTAAGAGCAATATTTTATAACCAACCCTCACAATAGTCTCCCTCTAACTCTGGAGAATAATTTCAACGTTGCTCCCCCTTTTTGTAGCAGCCTTGGCCATCATCCAAAATAAACCTGTTCAGCACCATAGGTATAACTTCCTTGGCCTACTGTACACCGCCTTGATGAATTTCCCTAAATGTGACTTTTTCTTGAGGAATACGACAAATTTATAAACGGTGATATCGACGCTGTGCCTTGTTTTTTGGGCAAACGTTTTTGCACAATGAACTAGAAATGGGCTAACAAATCTGTCGAGTTGAAAGATCTAGCCATTTTCGGCATGTCAGCTGCTGCTTCAGACCGTCAACAAAGAACTGTTCAGTCACTGTTCAATCATAGCGGGGATGTCGAAAAAAGATAAACATTACTTTCAGTTGCAAATTTGGAAAATTAATAAATTAATTAATTTTTAAATTATGAACAAATTTGTATGCACGCAACCTTTAAAAATTTTTGGTTAAAAATTTTAGATTTATCAAAACAAAAAAAAAAAAAAATTCAAATATTTCTCCTAATGTGTGGCAACTTATTTTGGGTCAAACGCTTTGGTTTCAATTTCTTACCACTTTTTCATTATCTCATACAAAAATTTTATTTTCCAAGTCGTCAATCGGGGCTGACTCATCAGCATTAGGTCGTAACCTCCCGAAAAGAAGCCTAAAGGAGTTAAATCACATGACTTGGGCAGCTAATCGGCAGAGCTTTTTTGGAGTGGTTCATTCACCAAAAGTTCGCATCAACAAACTAAAAGTTGCATGCCTTGAAAGGCCTGTTTCACCATATTTTTCGCACGATTAGCATTAACAAAGAACATTTTCGACACTTATTAAAGTCTTGAGAAACGAGAAAGAGAAAGAGAAAGGGAAAGAGACAGAGAAGCTCTTACCTAAATGAACAATAAAACGCGTGGGCTTATTACAATTCCATCACTAAAAATATGAACAAATGCCCTGACAGTTTGGCACCGAGAATGGAAATGTTTGTGGCAAAATGTTCAATATTTTCAAAAATGTTTATGGGTATAAATCTTGGCATAGTACTTTTCCAAAGTTTATTGAATAGATCCGTCCAAAACGTATGTTTGCTTGCTTGTATATGACAAAATATTCCGATCTTAAGTTCGATACGCCAAAATAAACACCCTTTACTTGTTTGTATGTAGGTATGCCGCTGACAAGTAGTGGCAGGACAAGTTGTGCATCTCACTGATTTATTCGTCATTTTATGAAATTTAAGATGTCTGCAAATCTCTAGGAATTTTGGCTTCAGCTGTCAAGAGTGGAAAATATTGTACATTTAGTTAACATAAGCTGAGTGGACTGAGTGGGCAGTGTTTCAGTGTTGTAGTGGACACAAATACACACAAATACACAAATTTAGATTATTTTGATTTTTTTAGAAAATGCTTTGTAGAAGATTTATTTTTTAAAGCTTTTTATTCACTTTACTTTACTTCACTACTCTTCAACGATTCCGGCTGCTCATAAAGAAATCAGCATATAACATTTAGTTTTGCACATTTTCGGAGAGCACAGGGCGTTGAGATGAGTGCCAAATAATTATTTCGCTTTGAAAATATTGAGCGTGATTTCTACAGCAGAAGGAACAGAACCAGACAGGTGGAAAAAAGAAAAAGAGGGGGCTTTGGATTTGAAGATTACGAACAACAGTGCCTAAGTACGTTTGTATTAACCGCTTCAAGCTACTGATGAGTTTCTCCAAGTGTGTGACACTTAAACCCGCAATATCCGCAGGTGAAGCGAAAAGATGAGAGCCCAGATATCTAAAACTTTGCGCGACGAGAGCAGGTCAGCTGAGATGATTCCACCTCATCTGCCAAACAGGCTCGGCGGAAAGAAATTGCAGCAAGTCATTAGCAGGCATTAGCACAGCACCCGCTGAGTTGACGGGAGGCCCATCTTTCCAGGAATAGACGTCACGTTCTCAAGGGAATCCCAATCTTCCCATTTTGCGGTAAAACCTTCTCCTGGGTATCCTCAGTTTGGCCAGCTCGTCAGCCAGCAGCAACCTTTAACTTTACTGACCACAGGAATTTATCGCTTTATTAAAATTAGCTGTGCCAAAAGATTCAATGTATGACTAGCACATCGAAAATATTTTGACAAGCCCTGTGTCAGTGAGCGAGTCGCAAAAATGCTCTGCACCAGCATCGTCCTTTTCATTTGCGTCAGGAATATCTGCAGAAAAATTAAATTTGTTGATATGTGAACAAGCAACAACAACGCTATCTCTGCCGGTGTCCTCGTGATTTGATTAATACATTAGCAAAGGGCGCCTGCATACCAAATTTCAGTCCCTGAAGGCCAAATCAAATTAACACGGTACATTAATCAATTTGGTATAAGTTTTCATAAGTCTGCTTCTTCTTAAAATTTCATTTATCAAGAGCATTTGGAAGGTATTTTGAAACATTCCTGTTTACAACAATATATTTGGATAACTTTTACTGCAATTCAATGGATTCGAATGTCCAGCATTCGTGCCATCTTTTCGGTAGCCGCCCGGAAGGTCTAGTGTGAATTATTCTGCCGTTCATCGCCATACTTGATATGCGTTCGCTCGACATTCTGCGAACATGATCTCTTCACATTTGGTCTGCTAACAACCAATGTATATCCTGTTATTGTCCGTAGTGTTTTAATTTCGACAGTGCTAATATACTGCTGGATTATGGAAGTGTCTGCTCTCGTTTGCGCCGCATATGGTAAGTTAGAATCGGTCGAATGCATCTCTTATAGGTATATTCTGATCCTGCTTTGAATGTTCACGTATGTATTTGTTCTTCTATATCGCCGATCTTGGGCAGTTATATAGTATTGCTGCTTTGTTTGCCGCGGTATTCACCTCTTTCTTCAGATTCTTACTAATGGAACTTTGTGAATTCCATGCCTTGTTCTATTGGCTTATTGTTACCCGCCAGTTTGCATATTTTTGGCCGTTTGGATATGACCATTGCCTTGGTCTTTTCCACCGCTATCCGCATGTTTAAAGATGAAGCCACTTCTTGAAATTGAACCTCGTTTAAGTCAAAATAAAGATTTCCATCACCTTTTGTTTGAGTAATAAAGTTATTCCAAAATAAAATGGATGATTGTATGTGGCAACTCTTCCTCACACGGAGCGCTAAATGCCCGTAAACAGCTGAGAGTTTCGCTCAAGCTGTCAAATTCCAGTATAAGACCTGGAAAAGCCATATGCACGTTTAACTAGCGGGCTTTGATGTGTTTCCTTTTCTATTTGGCTCGCCGAGCTGCACGATCGCTCTGCTATTAAATTTGTATTCTACTTTAATTTTCACTGTTTTACTGAAATAAGTAATTAATAAATACTTTCTTATGTGAGCAACCTAAGTATTTCAATCATGAACCGAAGTGTAGGACTTGCATGTTGGCTCACCACACTAAAAACCACACCAACTTCTTTTTCCTTTGTGCGTAGAACTATCGTTAGATATTGCTTTGCGTACGAAAATTTGCGGAGAATCAACTTTGTGATGATTTTCTTTCAGCTCGCTAGTTTTTTTTTTTGACTCACGTATATCAACCACCAGTTTGTTAACCTTAATCGACCTCTCCACTTTATAGCGCGAATTCATCCCTTTCGGTTTCAAACTGCGAAGAGACAAAAAGAAACCATGTTCTGCGCCTTCAAGAACGTCACTTGCACAGAAGATGCGGTGAAAGTTAACTTCATGTTCGAGTTTAAATAATCAAAATTTGAAACTTTTGGAAATCCACTTCGCCATGCCATCTGTCTAACCAACTTTGTACAGAAGGAATGAGGCTATAGGTCTAATGCCCGTACGTGGAATTGCTCCAGCGACTCTGCAATTTCTGCCAACAACTCTGCTTCACTGCTTGTCGACTTACTGTATTTTTTGAAGATTCAGCCATTACCCGCTCCAAACTCTCCATTGGGCAAAGCCCAGATCTTACCAGCACTGCTTGCTTTGATGTAGTTCGGAGATGTAGTTGTGTCGCGGCGCTCTCTTATACCGCTGAACCGGTACAAAGATTTCATTTCGCGTGCGTAAGAGGGCCCTCCTGAGTTCACTATAAGTCGAGATGATGCCGCTGCTACGTTTTTTAACTTTCTCTACTGCATATTCAATATGTGGCTTAAACGTTGGCGCGGCATCAAATATAATGCCTAGATATTTGAGGGCCGCTGTTGAAACGATTTCATGTCCCCTGACTGTGATGAGAAAAGCGCTGTTAGGGATGAATGTGAGGATAAAGATAAAGATAAATTTAAAGAGTAATATAGAAATAGGTCAGCTTAGCTTATGATGGTAGTCGGTCTGTTCGACCAGCTCACTTAGATCTTACAGGTCCACTGTGATACCATTGTGCGACACGGGTATAGAAATGGGGACAAAGATTCAGGTAGAAAGAAAATAGATAGATAGAGCTAAAGATAAGGGGACAAAGGTAAATATACAACTGTTTGACTTGCAACCATTGGGCGGGCGCAAGCATTTTAAAATAATTGTAAGATTTGTGCGCTCGTACGCTTAAATTGTATACCAAATCATAAATTCAACCAATTTAGACATTTGATATCATAAATATTGCCTCATTACATTCGTGATTCTACACGCCAACTCGAAAAGCAATTCATAAACATGGACTTACCACAAACTTTCACATTAAAACTTGTTGTATTTGCACCATTATTTACCAAACACACTAAATCACAGCCAACAGGCCATTTCCTCGCCAGTGACTAAAAGTTTTCTAAGTTTACGCGCTCACTCAATAGAGGCAGATAAAATCTTCACTATGCGCTAAATTATCGCACTCGAGTTGCAAACAAAAAAAAAGAAGAAAAAAAAATCCTGCAATAAAAAAGCAACAGGCCAAAGCAAGAAATCTGTCTGGCAAACATCAAATTGCACGGTAATTTAACGAACATGGCGAAAATTAGTATCTTCAATTGGGCTAATAAAGTGTTGCATTAAAGAGCAGTGTGAAACTCGTGTTCATTGTTGCACGATGCACGTACTCTCTGGTAAAATTATGACTGACGACGAGTATGCATTTACTTATTTATAAATACAGGATGCCACTCGCATCGTGAAAGGGGTACGAAACAAAAATGTTATTCAGAATTTATAAGAATAGCAGTAGGGGATAAATTTAAAAGAAATTATATTCACAACAACTGCCCAGCGAATAACCTACGATAAGAGATGTTGACGCCCACCAATATGAACTCATACAAGAAAGCAAAAGGGAATCAAAGATTTTATGCTCGAAAATCATTGATTGAGAATTAGGCGCCTCGCTTAAATTCTTGACGTTTCCTTTGAATCAAGTCAAACTGGTACTTTCAAAGAGGTTTATGGCTAAAAAAGTGAACTCTCGTTGATAGGAAAAATATCCACCTGCCCAGACTGCACTGATTCTTCGTGAGCATTTCACTAAAAATTCATTAAACATCGTTCTCAATCATCGTATTCATCGTGCGACTTCAAAAACGTCCGAAATCGTCCTGAATAATTGTAGAAACGTTAGCATCAATGTATTTTATCAGTATGGGGTGGCAAATATTGGGAATGGGAATAAGTTTCCGTCCTCGTAAAGGAGGTGTCGCTGCTAATACTTTTTTTGTTTTCGCTCAAGAAATATACTGGTGATTTGAAGGTGTGAGGTCTCGGTAGCAGTAGTAGACATTTGTTTGAAACGTAAAGATACTTTTTTATCTGACGTCAAAAATGTTTACGTTCGTGCCGAAAAAACCGCATTTGCGGGAAGTCAGACTCCATTATTACCTTTCAAAGAAAATTACAGCTGAAACGTGTCGTATATTGATCAATATTTACGGTAATCACGTTTCATCAAATACAGCTTGTAAAGAGTGGTTTCGATGCTTCCAAAGTGATAATTAGAAGATACTCAACTACAACAATTATTGGCTGAAGACGCATGTCGAAGCCTTGATGATGTGTCTAAAGAGTTGGCTGTTGACAGATCAACCGTTTCCATGCGATGGAGATGGTCCAGAAAGCAGGTAACTGGGTAACTGTGTGCCACATCAATTGAAGGAGAGGGATACCGAGAGACGTTTGGTGACGTATGAGCTGCTTCTTAAACGGCAGAAAAGAAAAAGTTTTCTGTGTCGTATCGTCATTGACCATGAAAAATGGATCTTTTAAGATAACACTAATCATCGAAAAAGTTGGAGACTGTCAGGTAGGGCGGGTCGATTTAAAAATCGCTCATTGCTCTGTGAAAATCGTATTCTTGGGATCAAAATAAAAAACTTTGCCGAAGGAACCATACCTCAAAAACGACTTCTGATGTCCCTCAATTTGGGTCGAACGAAAAATCTCACTTTGACCCATTTAGAGTGCTCCAATCGAGTCCAAATGTATGACCGACCCCCACTAACTTTGGACGGCCGATCCATCCATGCCAGTGGCACACCCCCTGGAACTCCCCTGGGGGCTCCCCATACCATCATTTCAAAATATCACCATATTTGGCCTTTACATGAGAAAAGAAACTAAAAAGTTCGACCCAAATTGGGGGACATCAGAATTCGGTTCCCTCGGCAAAGTTTCTTATTTTGATCCCTAGAATATGATTTTCACAGAGCAATGGGCCATTTTTTGGCCTCCCCACAAAATACACTAAAAGTTCGACCCAAATTGAGGGACATCAGAATTCGTTTTAGAGGTATGGTTCCTTCGGCAAAGTTTCTTATTTTGATCCCTAGAATATGATTTTCACAGGGCAATGGGCGATGGTTCCATGTGTAGAAGTCCACGCAAGTGGGGAAAGTTACTGATCGCCATTCACTTGGGAATGGCCAGGACGATTCTTCTGCATATGGTTCAAGCAGCTCACAACGGCCGGGATTAGCCCACGTATCCTCTGGGTAGCTTCCGAACACCTGTTCGGGAGTGAGCCAAAATGAGAAGGCGAAGCATCCCAGGATAGCTGCGTGTGCGCTGGTTTGGCACCCGCCACTTAAAAACTCCCCCAATGAGAACAGCAGCAAAGCTTCGGATGAGAACTTCCTATACCAATAATGACCCCTGCAAACGAATTAAGGACTACGATTTGAGGGCATGCACTAGAAATGTTCGGTCCTTAATGGGGAAGGTGCCCATGCACGGCTGTTTGATGTCCTCGTGAGAGTAAAGGCTGACATCACTGCCATCCAAGAGATGCGATGGACGGGGCAAGGAAAGAAAACCATAGGAGCTTGCGACGTCTACTACAGCTGCCATGTAAAGGAGCGCGAATTCGGTGTCGGATTTGTTGTGGGAGAGAGACTTCGTCGCCAAGTACTGTCGTTCACTCCGGTGGACGAGCGTCTCGCAACAATCCGCATCAAAGCCCGTTTTTTCAACATATCGCTAATTTGCGCCCACGCCCCGACGGAAGAGAAGGACGATGCGACCAAAGATTCCTTCTATGAGCGCCTGGAACGTTCCTATGAGCGCTGCCCCCGCCACGACATAAAAATCGTGCTTGGCGACTTCAACGCCAGGGTGGGCAAGGAGGGAATTTTTGGTCCAACAGTCGGAAAATTCAGCCTGCACAACGAAACATCCGGTAACGGACAGAGGCTGATCGAGTTCGCCGGGGCCCGAAACATGGTAGTCTGCAGCACCAGATTCCAGCATAAGAAGATTCACCAAGCCACCTGGCTGTCTCCTGATCGAAAAACACGAAACCAGATCGCTCATGTTTTGATAGATGGAAGACACGCTTGTAGTGTATTAGATGTACGTACGATCCGAGGACCCAACATCGACTCGGATCACTACCTTGTTGCAGCCAAACTGCGCACACGCCTCTGTGCAGCAAAAAACGTGCATCTACCTACGCAAAGAATGTTCGACATCGAAAAGCTGCAATCACAACGGACAGCCAGAAGATTCGCCACTCGACTCTCACTCCTGCTCTCAGAGAGTACTGCCCAACAAACCGGCATGCATGAGCAATGGAGCAGGATTTCTCGTTCACTACGTACCGCCGCCGAAGAAGAAATCGGATTCCGGCGAGCCCGAAAAAACAATTGGTACGACGAGGAATGTCATGCTGCCGCAGAAAGAAAGGATGCCGCCTATAGAGCCACGCTGCGATCGGGCGCAACGCGAGCCATGTGGGATCGCTACAGAGAGCTGAAAAAGGAAGAGAGACGTATTATCCGACAGAAGAAACGAGAGGCCGAAATACGTGAGTGCGAGGAGCTTGAGATGCTGGCCAACAGGAACAACGCCCGAAAATTCTACCAGAAAGTTCGGCGGCTTACAGAAGGTTTCAAGACCGGGGCGTTTTCCTGTAAGAACAAAGACGGCGAACTGGTGACTGACGTACAGAGCAATCTTAAATTATGGAGGGAACACTTCTCGAACCTATTAAACAGTGACAGCTGCGCATGCCACCGAGAAAGTGAAGATCCCGATACCCCAATCCTTGACGACGGAATTGTCGTTCCGCTACCCGATCATGACGAGGTGAGAATAGCGATAACGCGGCTAAAGAACAACAAAGCCGCGGGCGCCGACGGACTGCCGGCTGAGCTATTCAAACATGGCGGCGAGGAGCTGGTAAGGTGCATGCATCAGCTCCTATGCAAAATATGGTCGGATGAAAGCATGCCTGCCGATTGGAATTTAAGTGTGCTCTGCCCAATCCATAAGAAGGGCGATCCTGCAATTTGTGCCAATTACCGCGGGATTAGTCTTCTAAATATCGCCTATAAGGTTCTAGCGAGCGTATTGTGTGAAAGGCTGAAGCCCACCGTCAACCAACTGATTGGACCTTATCAGTGTGGCTTCAGACCTGGAAAGTCCACCATTGACCAAATATTCTCAATACGCCAAATCTTGGAAAAGACCCATGAAAGGAGAATCGACACACACCACCTTTTCGTCGACTTCAAAGCTGCATTCGACAGTACAGAAAGGAGTTACCTGTATGCCGCGATGTCTGAATTTGGTATCCCCGCAAAACTAATACGGCTATGTAAGATGACGTTGCTCAACACCAGCAGCGCCGTCAGAATTGGGAAGGACCTCTCCGAGCCGTTTGATACCAAACGAGGTTTCAGACAGGGTGACTCGCTGTCGTGTGACTTCTTTAACCTGATGTTGGAGAGCATCGTGCGAGCCGCAGAACTTAATCGCTCAGGCACAATTTTTTATAAGAGCGTACAATTGCTGGCGTATGCCGATGATATTGACATCATCGGCCTTAACAACCGCGCTGTTAGTTCTGCCTTCTCCAAACTGGATAAAGAGGCAAAGCGAATGGGTCTGGTGGTGAACGAGGACAAAACGAAGTACCTCCTGTCTTCAAACAAACAGTCGGCGCACTCGCGTATCGGCACCCACGTCACTGTAGACAGTTATAATTTCGAGGTTGTAAAAGACTTCGTCTATTTAGGAACCAGCATTAACACCGATAACAATGTCAGCCTTGAAATCCAACGTAGAATCTCTCTTGCCAACAAGTGCTACTTTGGACTAAGTAGGCAATTGAGCAGTAAAGTCCTCTCTCGACGAACAAAACTAACACTCTACAAGACTCTCATCATGCCCGTCCTAACGTATGGCGCAGAAGCTTGGACGATGACAACATCCGATGAAGCGACGCTTGGAGTGTTCGAGAGAAAGATTCTGCGTAAGATTTTTGGACCTTTGCACGTTGGCAACGGCGAATATCGCAGACGATGGAACGATGAGCTGTATGAGCTTTACGACGACATAGACATAGCGCAGCGAATAAAGATCCAGCGGCTACGTTGGCTGGGTCATGTCGTCCGAATGGATACAAACGCTCCGGCTTTGAAAGTATTCGATGCGGTACCAGCTGGTGGTAGCAGAGGAAGAGGGCGGCCTCCTCTGCGTTGGAAAGATCAGGTGGAGAAGGACTTGACTTCATTTGGTGTGTCCAACTGGTTAAACTCGGCCAAAATCGCGTAAGCGGTTATAGCGCCAATTAAGAAGAATAATGGGCGATTTCTTTGCCTCCCCACAAATCGACCCAGCCTACTGTCAGGTGAACCAGGTCCATCGATTTTGAACAAATATATTCATGGCTCAAAGGTTATGTTGTGCATTTGGTGGGATCAGAAGAGTGTCATCTAGAGGGTTTTCCAAACAGAGGTGTGATTTTGATATTCAAAGAAAAATGCTATTTTTTAATATAAATGATCAAATGTTTATTTCATTATAAAGAGGAAGGTATGCTGTTAATAGTGGAAAATGACATCAGGCAAATGACCACCACGACCACGCTTATAGGACAATATCCTTTTCATGAAATTTTCCATAACTGAATTGCAAAGTGGCTGCCCTATGTCCTCGATAGCCTCACAAATTCCATCTTTGAGGTCTCGAATCGACCCTGGGCTGTTGGCGTAGACCTTCTCTTTCGCGTGGCATCAAAGAAAAAAAATCACAAGGAGTTAAAGCACAAGACCTCGGTGGCCAATTGTGATCACCTTTTCGAGAGATAACACGGTCCGGAAACTTTTCCCGTAAAAGATCAATGGTTTCGTTGCTTGTGTAGCACGTAGCGCCGTCTTGTTGAAAATAAACGTTGTCCAGATCAATACCATCCAATTCCGGCCACTGAAACCATCACTGGCTGGATCGCTACCGAGTGCAGCTAATGCGTTTGAATTGAGCTCTCAAAGAAAAGCGGTCGAAGTGGGACGGTAGACATGACAAACTGATTTTGCTGCATTACAACGCCAGGCCAAACGTTGCTAAATCGGTGCAGAAACGTTTAGAGGGACTGAATTCGGAAATCTTGCTCCACCCACCGTATTCCACAGACATTGCACCTTCGGATTACCATCTGTTCCGATCAATACAGTCAGCCCTTATTTGAGAGCTGGCTCAATGAATGGATCAAGTCAAAAGAACTCGAATTTTTCCTCAGAGAATCCGTACGCTGTCTGAAAGATGGAGTAAAGTTGTAGCTTCTAATGGCGCATACTTCACATAAAATCATGTTTTATTTAATTGTTGAAATAATTCTTAACTTTAGCTAAGAAAGCACGGAAACTTATTCCCATACCCAATACTTTGAAGGTGATCATAGTTTCTACCATTTCTGGCATACTCCCTATGTAATTTTTTAACATTCCCTTCACCTGGGAAGTTGAGCCCACAATAAACACCTTCGTTGCCCTGAAGATGATGAAATTGATTAAATAAAAAAAAATAAATGAAGGTTTTTAGTTTACCTTACTTTTGGATCTGTCTTTTGCGATTGAACCCGATTTCAAGCGGAAGCCGGGGCAATAAAAAAATGCGCTCACTTTAACCTTAAATGCAACTACAAAAATAAAAGCACAGCTACTTTTACTGTTAGCCAGGCAGCAATCAAAACTCTCAACTCTTTTCAAGTTACATTAAAACTGGTGCAGAAATGTCTTGATGTACTAAATATCTTAGGCCAGAACAATCAGGTACATGTATTCTAGAGCAATCCTACATTTCTATCGATTCTAGAGCTAAAAGAACGACGAAATCACAGATAAATTAGCCAGGTAAGGGGCGGTCTCCCTGTTTATGGGCCTAGAGTTATTTTTAGATCTAGGAGTACTATAGGTAATTTTATGGAATTAAATAAGATTAGTTTGAGAATCATCACAAGAATTTAGGTAGGAAAAAAAAAAATGAGACCGTGAAACATAAGCTGGCATTGTGCCCGGCATTGATGGATAAAATTTATTGAAGAAGTTGGACTAAGACAAATACTCTGAATCCATGAAAGGAACACAATAGATCTTTCAGGTAGCAGTGCTAAATCCCCTCGAAATAAAAATTATAATAAACGATTGAGCCCAGTTCTTTCAGATCCTTTCTGCGATGATACTTTTACAACTTTTTATCGTTCCCTTCGGGGCCCATGCCCGTTTTTCCATACATTTTTAATAAATTTGAAAATTTGTGTGTGTTTTTTTTTCATTGGCGCAGCATCCTTTTAAGGAAGACATTCAGTCTGATGTGTTCCCGGGCCATCAAAGTATTTTCAAAGTTAGGCTGCTTGCTCGGGCTGAATAACGAGATGCACCATCTTTATGGAAATGTAATCGTCTCATCATCTCTCCATACAATCTACATTCTGGTACCGAAATTTACTGGTTTTCAACGAAATATACCAGCCTAGGTATTTAACTGGAATCCATCTAAAAATAATCACTGATGGAGGTTGTTTCACTCATTGAAGAATATAAACAATTCTAATTTGTGGCCTCTTTATCTTCCATACGTGACTGATGGAGGTCATTAAGACGGTGCTAGACTCGTCGGTTGAGATAACTTAAAAAAAATCTTCAATATTTTGAGACTAGGGCTCATAAAACATTTCACAACAATATTGACTAGTTGCAATAAATTTGAGTGTTGTGTACCAGTGGTATATGCAGTTGACCCCATAATAAGCTTCTTCGTCACATGAAATTTATTTGCTTCGGTTTTCGAGGCTCAAAAGTTTCAGGATGTGGCCTTTAAATAGCGAACTTGAGATTTTCATTCATTACACATTTTATTTTGATCTTATCAATATTTATTTATTAACATCTTCGCTGTACATCCCTTCTATACTCTTACAGTAAGTCCTCCATGAAAATCTTCACTTGTTCGAAACAGAAAAGGAGGTTTTATTTTGCCAGTGGACAGCTTTCTCTTTCACCGCTTCGACTGACTTTAAAATATTACTAATTTTAATGAAAATTTAATTTCCGGAAACACAAGGATGCTGTACTTTCCTAAAAACGTCTGGAACAAAATGTGGAGTAAGCTGACGCATTGCTTTGGTAGGGAGTTCAAACTGACTGGGCAGCAATCTTTATTAATTTTGTGAAGAGCCATTCATGACATTTCTGTTCTAAGATAATATCTTTCAAACTGCGCCATAAATCGGCCATCGTAAACTCCAATTTCAAATGACTCGCTGGGGGACTTCGGTCGGTATCTCGTGAATAACTTTAGCAATGGTGACTTCCAATGTCTCAATTAAAGCTGGTCTATCCACAAAGCATTTCGACTTTTCCTAGCCCCACAAATAAAAGTCCAAAAGTGTGATATCACACGATCTTGCTGGCAAATCCACTGATCCGAGACGAGAGATAAATTGCTCACCGAAACGAGGACGCAGTAAATCCATTGTTTCGTGGGCTGTGTGGCAAGTAGCGCCTTGCTAGCATCTTGTTGGAGATCATAGGCTTCGATTTCCGTTGTCAAAAAGTCATTTAGCATAACGCGATAGCGTTCGCCATTCATTGTTACATTGGCGCCAGCCTCGTCTTTGAAGAAATATGGTCCGATGCTTCCTCCAGCCCATAGACAGCACCAAACGGTTGTTTTCAATGGATGCAGTGTTTGTTCTTGAACGGCTGTGGGCTGCCCTTCAGCCGAAAATGGTCCTCATCGGTGAACACCATAAGTTGTCCTGAGGGTCGATTTTCGTAATAGAATTGTACGATTTGTAAACGTTGTTGAGGCGTAAGTCTCTCCATGATGAAATGTTAATGAATGCTAAAAAAATTATGTATTTCATTATTGTATGAACAGTGAAGGAAAAGAGTATTATGAAATTGAGATTATTGGATAAAGTACTGAAGGAAAGATTCGTTGAACCTTTCGCCACAGACAATTTTCGACACGAGCTCTCTGAAAATAGGTATGCATGTCATTGACAGATACGCAGCTCGTAGCTGGCAGTTGAATATTTCGCACTTACTCCCTCCTATCTCCAATCACCCTATATGTCGGTAGGTATACACACATGGAATGGGTCACAAGTGTGAATGAGTGTAAGCCTACGTGTCTACTTACTCAACGTGAAAGCAGCTTAGCTTTTTTGCTCGATGTAGCGTGGCGGAAGAGTGTGGTTAGAATAAAAACGTAAGGATTTATAAGGGACTGAAGGAGGGGGAAAACGCCGCCCACATTGCTAACAAGTTTTGCCGTTTTGCAGTTTTTCGGTTTTGTTATAATTTCTTTAATTTCGGCTGATCTTCACAGTTTCTGTTGTTGGCGAGTTCAAAAGAAGAATTTAAAAAAAAATGGAAAACGCAAAAAACGTAGTTAGTTTTGTAGAGGTTGCAAAAAGTTGTGCCAAAACCCACTGACGAGGACTGAGGGAACAAATGCGTGTTATGCAGGAGGAGCGAGCGTGTCATGTTTGGGAATTCAATCCAATCGTTGAGGCGCGCAGTAAAAAGAAAACTGGCCAAAAGCAGCAGCAGCAGCAGCAGCAACTAAAGCGAAGCAACAAATGGCGGATATATAAAGGAAACAATTACGGTGAAGACAACTGAGAACCGTTATAAATAAATCCACGATTTTTTTATTTTCATTTCGGCTTTATTGCTCGCCATGCTTTCCAGTTTTTTATTAACCGCTTTCATATTTGTGTCTTTACTTGTTTGTGTAATCGCTGCCACATACTTCCTTGCTAGTGCTGTTGTTGTTGCTGTTGCTGTCGCTTTTGCTGTTTTTTCAGTTGCATCATTGTACTTAGTTGGATTTGTTGTACGTTGATGGGCTGTTTTTTGTTGTTGGCAACCGCAATACATACTAACGCGTTGATTGTTGTAGCCAGTGCTGTTCGTGCGCGGCTGGTTGCGTGGCATAAATGGCGTTAAAGATGGCTATGATGATCTGCTTGCAACATCCTTTGGAAAGTAGAAAGCGATACAATGATGCCTCTTATTTTTGCTGCTGCTGCCATTGTCGGATTTGCTATTCTTTCCATTATTGTTCCTGTTACTCTGTTACTGTGTTGCTGTGTTGCTGTTGTTGGCGTGGGTTGCGGGTAATCGCTGCCACTGCTCATGAATTATGGCACGCGGCGCAACGTCGCACCGGCGGGGGGTATACGCGGTTAATGCGCGCATAAAAATCGTTTAGGAAAACTTCAAAATCATAAATGCACACGCATACATACACACGTTAAGCGTATGTTATGACAATGCCATACTACAGCGGGTAACGTGCAACAGTGCCTGTTAGACACACAATACTTTTGCGTTGTTGCTGTTTATTATTATAGAAAAAATGCAATGCACACATAAGAAAATGATGGAAAATTGCTATGGCAAAGAAAAAAAGCACCGCAAAGTGCAAAGGAAAATCCGTTGAAAAAATATTGAAAAACGATTTGCCACAAATCGTTCGCTTTCAAAGTAGTTGCCATCCTAGCGGTGGCGGCTGCAAATGCTGCAGTTGCTGATGATGATTCTGCGTTCGCGATCCAAACTTCATCTTCGCCTTCTAAATTGGATTTCATTGACAAGCTGTTGCATGCAGCGCTGCATTTTCTTGTCCAAATTGAAAAAAGGCATTGCAATTAAATTGGGTTCTAACTCGCAGCTCATTTTTAAATCTCTTAAAATTGCACTAAATATCGCGTTTGGAACTGTTGGTTGACATTTTTTTTGTTTTTTTTTTAAGGAGGTTGAAATCAAAATGTCAGAAACATCTCAACGGTGCCGTCACACCAATGGTATGTGCGGCACGCTGCCACTAATACTATTACAATCCTCCACCTCGGCTAGTTCTACCCTGGGATCACAAAAGTATAACTTCTGGGTAGAGCCGCGTTTATGTCCGAAGACACAACAAGTACTCGCGTCCAGGTTCCTCTCCTGTAGGCGTATGAAGGCTATACACCGTCGGTAGTCTCAATTACTCCCACTATGTTGGATGACATAACGACTTTGAAGTGCACACATCTGCATTGGAAGAGCTTCCCTAAGTATAGAAGCTCATAGAGATAGAGCTTCATAGAGTAGTACTTCAAGCGACTTAAGCTGAGGGCTACACAACGCGAATTTCAACTTTGAGTTTCCTGCAAACCCCAGTCCAACACCCTTCTCTAACACTGGTAGCAGATATCACACCAGACGTCATTACCTGAGAAGACTTTTTTGTTTTTAAATCGAGTTATTACTATTCGGTACTCGTCCTAGTCGATTAACGTGGCTGCGTCTCAGATTAGCGCGTCAGAGGTTTAGATTTACCGAAACACCTTATCGGCCGGCCTCCAAGCAATGTAGTATAATAGACAATTTAAAGAGCATTACACTATTCTCAGCAAACAATTTTCGCCGAAATGCTATCACAGGAACTACACAAACGGGTATCTGCTGCAAACGGAGCCACCTCATAGAAACGCTAGATGTCATCTAGTTCAATTTACTACTGATATCCCGACTTATATTAAAGAACAACTGAATAAGACGGAGTTAAAACAGGACTTGAGCGACTCTTAACGAGAGCCTATGACCACCCTCACGAACTCTCGCTCTCTGAAAGCCGTTTTACGAGTTCAACCACTTTCCATAGCAGACGAAGAACTTCAGTTGCCTCGCGAAGTTCGTGGCATAATTATCGTCTGAATTTTGTAGCTGGTCAATACACAAGCATATCCGGTATAAGAGCATAACCCGCATGCTACTAGCCACCTCTTCACATGCTCGCTTAAACCTCCTCATCCAGCTGACAGCCTTCTGGCAGTTCAAGGGTGTCTTTAGGAAAACGTGGAGTCTTTCTCTTAACAAGATCCTATAGATCAACATAGCTATGATACGACCTATTATCACCTATGCACCAGTGGTCTGGATGTGTAGACTCTCTCTCGTCGGAGTCAGGAGGACCTTAAAGAGACTACAACGCACTGTGTCCATCTGTTGCACCGGAGCTTTTGCGACTACTTCAGGTCCGGCATTAGATGCTCTGATTAGTCTACCACCACTTAATGTTTTCACACAAGAATAGGCCTTAAAGGCCATCTGCAGGCTGAAACACAATGGGAATTGGTACGGCCCCTTTTCGACATTGGACAAGAGAGAAGGCATGCACTTCGATTTAATGATTTGCTCCGTGCCTCTTGACTCCATGCCATCAGGAGTTGTTCTTGAAAAGAGATACAGTGTGGTGCTGCCGGAGGCTCAGTTGTGGCGAAATTCTAAAAATGAGCCCGACAAACACTGTTTGTTTTTTTACGAATGGCTCCGGAACTGAGCATGGTTTCGACTCCAAAACCTACACTTTGCTCTTGCACAACTGCGCTGATAGCCTTAGACTGCCCTCCAACCACTTCAAATGTAGTTGAATCCGGTAAATCCAGGCTGAACTACGTCGGCAGACATAATAGCCTTATGCTAGCAGGGGTCCTGGGACACGTACGTTTCGCAGGTAACGAGACCTTTAAATCTTTAGCTAAGATGGGCTCTGAGGCCAACTTCTTTGGGCCTTCTGTAGCCATCAAAGCCATGGCTAGCTACTTCAACCCACAAGCAAGCTTGGCAGGCTAAGAGGCTGCAGATGGACAAATGGGCTTTGAAACTTCAATGGTGTCTTGAATATTGAAATAAATCGAGTGTTAGGCACGCTGTATGGCAAGTTGCCTCGCCCTGTTAGAACCAAGTATCGATATACAATACATAAAGTAAAGCATTGATCAAACAATTTAAAGTTGATGCTCTTTGTCATGGTAACATTCCACAGAAATAATCGACGTTGACCGGCATGTTAGTAGTCGTAGCATTACCCAGGAGTTAAAGATCGACCATAAAACAGTTTTAAGTCATTTGCGCAAAAATTTTATCCAAAATAATGGATTTATTTTTCCCCAAACTCATTTAATCATTTACTTTGCTGTCGGCTCCAATAGTCAAAATAGTACTGGAACTATGTCATACAGTTGGACAGTAACTTCACCGTTGACATCGGGCTTTCAAAGCGAAACCTTTGCATTACTTAAATTAGCTGACGGTTAACTGGCGAAAGGTAGCGAGGACATAAGGATAGAGTCTGCAGCGAGAGCCACAACCAAGGTGCTTAGGAGGCCTTAGAAATAGCCCGAACTGCTTCTAAAATAGTCAAGGAATGCCAGATGAGGCTAAATTCCGTTGCAAAATGGAATGAGCTTAAGATTATGTATGTGTCGGAACACTACGGTATTCAAGCCAATGAACTGAACTGTGGTTCTCCGTAGCGAACAATTGGATCGCAGGAATTGGAAGCTTAACGGGCGTAGTAGGCTTTCTTTAATAAAACTGATGAGAGCCATTGCTGTAGTACTGAGACCATCAAAACAAGCCTAATGGAGTGGTAGTAAAATTTTTCCTCGGACAGAGGAGGAATGAGCTACAAGCTCTGATAAGACTAATTATGAGACAAAACCATGGGGACGACATATGTCTGGTCACCGTAGTCATCACCGACCATCCACTATGTACATCTTGTTTGGAGGATGGGGATAGTACATTTTATTTTCTCTGCAGCAGAACAGCTTTTGCCAGAATTAGATGGTACATGTTTAGGTCAGATTTATTGACAACAGCGAGCCGATATTGACATAATCCGCCTTAACAACCGCGCTGTTAGTTTTAGGGGATAAAGAAGCAAAGCCAATGGTTGTGGTGGCGAACGAGAACAAAACGAAATACCTTCTGTCATCAAACAAACAGCCGGCGTATCGGCACCCACGTCACGTTTGACAGTTATGATCTCGAGGTTGTAAGAGATTCGTTTATCTGGGAACCAGTATTAACACCGATAATAATGTCAGCCCGGAAACCCAACGGAGACTCTCTCGCGCCAACACGTGCTACTTCGATCTAACTGGCAATTGAGTAGTAAATCCCTCTAACTAACACTCTACAAGGCTCTCATCGTGCCCGTCCTAACGTATGGCGCAGAAGCTTGGATGATGACAATATCTGATGAGGCGTCCCTTGGAGTGTTTGAGAGAAGTATTTTTGAACCTTTACACGTTGGCGACGCTGAGTATAGCAGGTGATGGAACACTGAGCTGTATAAGCTTTACGACGACATGAAAATAGTGCAGCGAATAAAGTTCCAGTGGCTCCCTTGGTTGCGGCATGCCGACTGAATGAATACAAAGGCTCCGGCTCTGAAAGTGGTAGGGGAAGAAGAGAAAGGTCTCCTCTACGTTGGAAAGGTCAGGTGGAGAGAGAATTGACTTCACTTGTTATGTCCAACTGGCGTCGGTTAGCACGAGAAATAAATGGCTGGCGCGCTTTGTTAAACTCGGTCAAATTCGCTGAAGCGATCAACGCGCCAATCAAGAAGAAAGAAGAAGAGGACGTATTTACAATAAACCAGCCACATTCTCTTTCCCTTGACAAACAGTTAAGATTCTTAAAATAAACAATGTGGGAATTTTGCAGCTTAGCAATGAAGTCCCACCTCAACAGTCTTTTTCTGCCCCTTAAACAAAGTCTGTAGGCTTTAAGTACTGGGGGCAATGTTGTTTGAGTGCTTGAAAAATTCTGGCCATCAAGAATTCCATTTCAATGGTATCTATTTTGACTCAAAGTCCACTAAGTTATTTCTTGTTCCTTTTATAAGAATCCCGCGGACTAAAAAACTCTACCTCAAGAACACATAATTTTACATCTGTTAAAATATGTTGGCTTATTATTTGTGCCCCACCAAACTAGTGAGCTGTCTATGTTTACAACGGCCTACTCCAGGTATTTTTTGAAGTAGCAAAAGGCCTTAATAGTGATAACCGGTGAAGCGAAGGTTCTCGTCCGGTGGAAGGACTAAATTGAAGATGATCTGGCTTATTTTGACTTAAAAAACTGGAAAAGGTGTGAGGCAAAGAAAGACACCTAGCGAAACATTATTCGGCAGGCTGTAACTCGGTAATGGCTAGTTAAGACCAATTTAGTAAGTGATAACCGAGTACCTGAGTATTCTACTCAAATTTCAGTCAAACTAATACACTGTGCACAAAATGCGGCACAACATTGGGACGTTCTTCAGATGGTGTTAAAGGCGCATTGCAAGCGTGCACTAATGAAAATCTCCAAAATCCGAAACCAATTTACCAGAAGAGGAAGACGAAAAAGGCACGAAAAAAAACAACATTGCTAACGATGCACCTACGAAACTTATCCGCCACAAAAAGGAGGCAAACAAAATACTCGTCACGAATTAATATTTTTACGATTTGTAATCTCTGAACGTTTTGCCAAAGTCCCAGTATGCATTACACAACAACAACAACACTACCTCTAATATACACGCGCGCGCGTTTGCCGCTGCAGCGTCGGAAATCTGGCTTTTTGGTTATTGTTTTGTTGGGTGTCTGTGTCTGCGTACGGTGCGCGCTATGCCGCAAAATGGTACTGCTATGCCAATGTCTTGTGGCGCTGATACACGCCCCAATGAAAACTCGTCGAGGAAGCAGATCAAGTTCAGCTTACCCCGCAGCATGAATTGTCTTCCGCTCACTTGCTGGTTGCGCGAGCTGCATGTGTTTGCTCCGCATGACTTGTTGTACTTATTGTTCTTGTGGCAATTGTTGCATGTTCAACAGCGATTTTTATTTATGTGCGAGGCGTCAAACGTACTAACGAGAATAAACTTAATTTACGACCACCCAAAATGTGGGCATCTCAACGGAAGGTTGCCATGCCGAAGATTTCAAATGACAGCCAATGCGCCAACCAGGATGAGTAGAGTCTCTTATGTGGTTCTGCCAACAATTGTTGCTGTTGATGCTGTGGATGTGGCTGCAATGAAATGAAATCATAAACTCCTCGCAATTCCCCTGCGCTGGTGCGCCGCCTTACAACAGTGCAATAATTGAGTAATTAAAAATAACTGCACAAAGCAAATGAAATTCTTCAACTTCAGCTTCCTCATTGACAGGCAAACAAAAGGAAAACATCCAATAAAGGCAACTAAATCATTTCCTATGCGCACATACCCGACACTCACTGGAGGCGAGTGGTTTTGTGCGTGCATATCATTCTGTGGGTACTGAGTTCGATGCGCATTGCGGGCAAGAAACATCAAATGCTGAAAGTTTACTATTTTCAGGCATCCGAGCGCAATTCCACAATAAAAATCTGCTCATAAGCAGCTGCTCTACTAAGGCGGCATAAAACTGTAGGACAACATCAAGGGGCCCGCTGCATATCAGTGAAGAAGCTCGGCCAAGCACTTAGCAGTGAATGAAAGCTCCAATTACATATCTACGTATTTTCCGTACAAGTCTCTGGTAAATATGTATGTATGCATGTATGAGTAGGTACACGTTTACATAAAATATTTCTAAGAATCACTGCTGTATATCTCTCTTATGTTTTTATATACCCATATATGTATGTATGTGTATATGTATTTGTAAGTGTGCCTGTGCGTGTGTGGCTTGTGAAAAATCGCTACACTAAAAGTAAATTTACCACATTTAAATTGAATTCGTAACGAGTTTTGCCGGAGGTGTTGCGAGGCTCATTTGCGCAAGGGGCATTTCAGGTGAAGCGATTATCCTGAGGCAAGCATACCCACATACCTACACATTGGCATTACACAACTGCTTGTACGTATACTTGTGTGTGTGTGTGTGTGCATGGAAAGGATAAACAAAATATCAAATACAATGAGCAGGAATGATTTAATTCGACGTCTTCAGAGAAATGTTATTTCTTTTATGACATTTTTATATATGTATGTATGTTTTTATGTATGTGTAGTTGTGCAAACCTTAGTGCATAATTAAATTTTCTTTCATGGTTATACTGCCAGTGGAAAACACAATTTTCTGTAATACAAAACTCCAAGCATAATAGGCTGCAAGGTTTGGCCATTCGAAGCAAAATTGTGAAAGTAACTTCGGCCGCCGCCGTGGCAGTATAAGCTGAAGCGTGACTATCATTCGCAAGTGCACGGCTTCGAAACACCGGGCATGAAACTTCAAATAATAGAAGTTTTTTTCTATCGGGTATTTTTTTAGCTGCATGGGAAATATCGCTATGTTGTTTTTGTTGTTGTTCTTGTAGAACTCATTTTGCCCTGTTAGTGTAGTGTAACCACCGGACGTTTTCGTCTAGCTCATCTAACGGTAGGCCCAGGTAACAGAGGTTGGGTCCAGAGAGAGAGAGGCGTGTTGGATGAATGGGTTTCGAGAGGCATGTGAAAAGGGGTTAATGTCATGCGGGGTGCCCTCACATGCCGGACATATTTTAGTATGTGGAGGTGGATTCTGGATAGGTAAGAGTTTAACCTGTTACAGTATCCAGAACGTAATTGCGCCAAGATTACGCGGGACTATCGCGGAATTTGGAGCTCTTCGTCTGCAATAGGTGGTGGTTGGACTTCGAAGACGGCATTCGGGGGTCAGGAGCTTAAGGAGATGGTAAAAGTCTCCCAATAAATGTCGTTAATTGTCTGTCTTAACACTGTCCGATCCAGTAATTGTCGGCCGGTTTTGCCCTGGATCTCGACCGCGTAATTAAGATGGTGCCTCTTGACATGCCTGGGAGGCGGCTCAGCCTCAAACAGGACCTACTTGCTAAGCTGTATATTATGCTCCTTCACAGGTAGCGTATGGGGCTCGTCATGTAGATGTTGTATTGGGGACATCAGAAGACATCTTGTCGCAGTCCTTATGGCAGTGTTTTGGCAGGTCTGTAGCTTCGCCCATTGCGCATCACTGGGGTCAGGCGACCAGACAGGCGCAGCATAGTTTAGAACTGGCCAACCCATTCCCATGTCAGCCGGTTCTAGGGTTTTCCCCCACCAAGGGCTGCCGCCCCAGTAAACTAGCCCTGTCTATTGTACCGTACCACAGAAATATCGCTCTCGATAATTATGGTCTGACAGCCGCGAATGGCAAATAGTGTTGAGATAAATAAATCCTATTCTTCAACAATTTTTGTACGGGGCTTCTACATTTAATATGCAATGAACTAAAAAAAGTTGTGTGCTATCACAAAATCTAAAAAAACTCAACATTATCGTCATCACAAAAACTGCTTCTGTCAAATCCATTGAGAACCGAGTACGGCTACGTGATGTGCGCAACCTTCTCTATTCCCTCAACTTTGGAACGGTGGCTAACATACTACGAAAAGGCCATGACGGTTTTACTAATGAAACAAGAAATTAATTAAGCCAAATTGAGTATACTATTTTGTTTTTCATGACATGCAGTACTTCTGTTCTCTCATTACGCTTTCTGTTTAATTTCTTTGCTTAATTTTTGGTTCATTTGACATCTAAAAGTTGGCGACCGTTAATTTTCGCCGCAAATGGAGAAATGTTTCTTTTTGCACGCCCTGATCTATTTTACGGTATAAACAGAAACAATTCGCTTTGCGAATTTCGTCAGACCAAAGTTCGCTTTAAAAACTAAAACCCACTGCAGTGTATCGAACTGCACGAGGCAAGGCAAGATTAATCCAACGAAAAGCATGAATTAAGGATTTTTTTTTTTCAGAAAGCGATTTAATCGAATCCAGTTTCCTCTTCTGATTAGTCGAATCATTAATCGATTAATTGCGGAGTTAATTAAGTTACAATATTTAAACATAGCTTGCGTTCACAATATGTACTTCATATCAAAATTCCAACCAACCAACCCAATCTACCACCAGCTGGCACTGCATCGAATACGACATAGCGCAGCCAACGAAGCCCCTGGTTTTTTATTTGCTGAACTATGACTATGTCGCGTTAGGCTCATACAGCTCATTGCTTCAAAAATCTTCAACAGAATCTTTTTCTCAAACCCTCCATGTGACGCCTTATTGTCGAATCTCCCGCGCCATATGTTAAGACGGGCATGGTGAGAGCCTTGTAGAGTCTAAGCTTTGTTCGTCGAGAGAGAACTTTACTACTCAATTGTACACTTAGACCGAAGTAGCACTTGTTGGCAAAAGAGATTCTACGTTGGATTTCAAGGTTGACATTATTATCGATGCTAATACTGGTTCCTAGATAAACGGGGCCTGTTACAACCTCGAAATTATAACTGTCAATAGTGACGTGGGCGCCGACACGCGAGTGCGCCAACTGTTTGTTTGATGACATGAGGAACTTTTTTTTGTCCTCGTTCACCACCAGACCCATTCGCTTTGCCTCTTTATCCAGTTTGGAGAAGGCAAAACTAACAGCGCGATTGTTAAGGTCGCTGATGTCAATATCAGGAGTACAAAGTGACCTAAATCGTCTTGCTGCCAAGCCGGACATTTACAGAGAAAGTACTCAACAGTCCACTTCTCTGAAAGGTCCCCACAGCTTCTGAAAGGGGCGTTAACTGGTAAACCTAGGTTTTCCGCGTGTGTGTCGATCGGCCAGTGACCCCAGTGGAATTCCCAAGACTTGCTGAGTCTGCCGTATATTGTACTGGGGCCAAAGGGTTTTTGAAATAGCACATGAAGAAATGAAGCTCCATCTTTTCTGCGCTTTCCTGAGAAATCATTTGTGCAGTTCCCCTTTAACAACTGCCAGAGGGATGCCGATGGCCGGGTAGGAGGGCCCTGATTCTAATTCAGTCGCCTTCCTGGTAAACTAATCAACAATTTCATTTCCCTCTATGTTCCTATATCCTGTAACCCAGATTAGAGAAATGCTACCATGCCCAAAAATGCTCCCATGTCCCTTGAGAGATTGTCTCCAGAGGACAACCTCCTTTAACCTGATTGCACTTTGAGCTGCGGGGGAAAGAACACAAAATTCGATGGGAAGTAAGTGCAAAAGGACATTCGAGGCAGCATTTGGGCAAGTTTTAAATGCTCCGGTGATGCCAATGCATGCAGCCCCTTGTATTCTCCCCAGTTTAGTGAAGTTATAGCCCTTCCGAAGAGCCCTTCCACCAAACCAGGCATCCATATGTTAAAACTGGTAGAACCAATCCGTTGTACATACTCAGCACGACCTATGGCTTGAGTCCCCATTTTATGCCGAACATAGATTTGCAGGAGTAGAAGGCTACACTGGTCTTCTTTACCCGATTTTCAATGTGTAGCTTCCAATAGTGTTTGGAGTGAAGTATCACTCCAAGATACTTAACTTCCGATGAAAGCGGGAGAACGCGGTTGTTTAATTTGGGAAGTCGAAAGGGTGGAGGTTTATATTTTCTGGTAAATAGCACCAGCTTCGTTTAGTCAGAGTTGACTCGGAGGCTGCAAGTGGCAGCTCAGCGACTGAGTCTAGCCAGGGACCTTTCCAAAATCTCAGCCATGACCGAGGGAAACGGTCCTGTTACCATCAGGACCAAGTCATCGACGTTTGTTAGATCAGGTCCTCGTCATTAGCAGCTAGCCAAAGTAGAGGCGAAAGGACACCACCTTGCTGTGGAAATTGTAAGCTCTTATAAAAAAATTATGCGAGCGATTAAGTTCTGCGGCTCGAAAGATCTTTTCCAGCAACAGGTTAAAGAAGTCACACGACAGCGAGCTACCCTGTCTGAATGACAAATCTGCTTGTGAGTAAAAGAGGTCTTTAATTTCTTTAAAACACATCTTGAATGTTGTGAGCATCCACTATGCGAGCAGCTCCCCCTTAACTAAATCACAACTCAAAGTCACACAACAATTGTGACAAGGAAAAGAATCACAAAAAACACTAGAAGTGGTGAATACATCTTTCAGCTCCTACTCATCGGCATCACCTCAACTTTCGTATTTTAACACTTGTGTATTCTAAAACTATCTAAACGCATAATACAGCTTACCGCTTGCTGTATGCCGCACGTTGCATGTTCTAGGTGCATAATTTGTGTGCTTCGCAAGAGCTTCGCGTTCCCAAGGCGTTTTACCGCACACATTTGCTCGCAACGATGCACTTGGTTTGTTTGCTCGCTTAAACACACACACAAATATATATATGTTTGCATGCATACTATGTTTAAACGCTGGCTGTCGAAATCTGTCAGAATTCTGACACTTGCAGTTTTGTTACAACCGCACACCTCAACTTAGCTGCTCGGTGCTGCCGTTGGCCAAAATTTTGCCAACGCAAATCTGTTCACGCAAATGACGGCAGCTGCAACTATTCCACCGCCCATACCATTTGTTTCTGTTACTTTTTTTTCTAAAGTATATATTAAAATTGTTTATTTTTCCTTGCTTTTGTTTTATTTTAACGCATATTAGCAGAATTCGCAGCGCACTTCAAGTTCGGTTGAGAGGCAACAAGCATACCTATGCGCATTTTGGTGCTAAATAGTACGAGTATACTACAGTTGGGATGCAACAACGTGTGTTGCATACATTTGCCTGCTAGTTTGCGCTTCATCATTAAGCAGGAGACGAGCGTGTGTCTAACATGCTTTTGGTTTTATTCCATGTATTAGCGGAAATGAGCTTTGATATATCCCCAAAAGTGAATGCTCCTTCATATCGAAGTACAGTTGAAACTTGATTCTTGTACGTAATGAAAACCGGGCTCGGTGCGAAGTTCGAAGTTGTCGCAAGCTCTGAGGTTCGTTTTCCATGAGAATAGTTTTTTAATTAAATACATTTTAAAACGATGAGTTTCATTTGAATTAAAGAAACTTTCGATTTTGGTTTGTTTTGTACACCTCGCTGTTCCGTGGCGCACTGTTTCTGAGGCTTACATAAAGCTATGCTTTGCTCTGCCCAATCCAAGCATATATTAAATGTTGATATCATCTGATGACTGCTGCTTCGATGTAATTTTATTCGTATTTAGCATCACCTCGTTCGTTCCTTCATTGTTTCGCTGCCTTCATTTAAATCTGTGTGTTCCGAACGAGGTCAACAATCCTTTGATCGATTTCAGACTAGCAGATTGCTGGATGGTTCTACTTATCGTAGCAAAGTTTGCAATGCATTAAATATTGGATGAATCATCAGCTATCTACAATCGTAACTCCGAAAGAGGACTGATATCGTCACGATCCCAGTCAGACGCTTTATTAAACAGTTTTTCAAACGATGACTGAATTGGAGTTGCAGTGCGAGCATCCCATACATTAGCTGAAAAGCATATTGCATTTTTCTGGTCGATATTTTTTCAGCCTTGAAATCTAACGTAGAATCTCTCTTGCCAACAAGTGTTACTTTGGACTAAGTAGTAGTAGAGGACTTTACCCGTCTTATTGTGTGGCACAGAAGCGTGAACGATGACAACATTCGATGGCATGGAACAATGAGCTGTATGAGATTTACGACGGCATAGAGGTAGCGCAGCGAATAAAGATGTAGTGGCTTCATTGGTACTAGTTTCATTGAAAGAATGCATCACCTGACCACATCTCGAACAATGAAACACTGCCAGGCGACTGGAACACAGCAATAATACTCCCCATTCACAAGAAAGGCGATAAATTAAACTGCAAAAACTATCGCGGGATTTCCCTACTCAACACAACGTATTAAATCTTCACACGAATTGTCAACAAGAGGCTTATAGGCCACTCGGAAAGAGAACTTCCAGAGTATCAATGCGGATTTCGACCTGCAAGGTCAACAATTGACCAAATTTTTTCTCTCAAACAGTCCATGGAGAAATGTTTTGAGCATAACATTGGGCTGCACATGCTGTTTGTTGATTTCAAGCAAGCTTTTGATAGCATCAACAAGAGGGCTATCCCCACAATATTTCATAAATGCAAAATCCCATCAAACTAACCAGAATAGTGATGATGACTCTGAAAGAAACTGTATCCAAAGTAATGATACAAGATAAAAAATCCGACCCCTTCAGAATTAAAACTGGAGTAAGACAAGGGGATACGCTCTCATCAACAATCTTCAACCTTATGCTATGCTGTGCCATCGATGTAGTAAGTGACGCAAAAAGGACTGGATATATTTTAAACAGAAGTATCCAATTATTCGCATACGCAGATGATATAACAATTGTCAGCAAAAATATCCACGCCCTAACCAAAACCGTCGATGATATTGAAATTGCTGCTAGTAAAATTGGTCTTAAAATCAACGAAGATAAGACGAAATATATGATGATGTCCAGACAAAATAAAGCAACATCAGGCAAACTGAAAATTGGAGATTTTTCTTTTGAAATCGTTGAATCCTTTACCTATTTAGGCTTCAAACTGAGTAGAGACAATTCAATGAGCCTCACAATCGCTGAGAAAATTCTAGCAGTGAACAGATCGTATGCGTCGTAATCAAAACTATTAAACAGACAATGCAAATTGACTCTGTATAAAACCATCATTAGACCAGTATTATGCTATGCAGCTGAATCGTAGACGCTAATTGAAGCAGATAAAACAAAACTGCAAGCCTTCGAACGAAGAGTAATCAGAAGAATTTTCGGAGCAATCAAAGATCACGGCGAGTGGCGCATAAGATGAAACGACGAGCTAGATCAACTTATAAAGGTCACTTAGCAGCAATGTGACTTAAGAGGGAGTTTTTGTAGTTCAATTTAGTAAGCCTTATGACGTTTTGCTTCATGGGCTGCATTAGATCCGTACAGTTTAGAGGAAGACATATTACCGAAATTTGGCCGTAGTAGGTCTTTAACTCACTTTCTTTGGGATTACATGGAATATTATCAATAAGAAGAAATGCTTTCCCCGGTGGTTTCGCGCACGTAGGAGCTCTTTTACCTGTTTATGAAAGCAAGTTCCTTTGTTTCGGTAAAAATGAGCAAATGAGCTCTGAAGCAAATGTTCTGTGAAACCATTCTTCAAGTAAAGCTAAGGTCATCCAAGCAATTTTACTTCCTTTGCAGACTACAGGCGCATCAGTAAAAAAAAAATAATGAACGCGGATTCGCCGATTACCTAACAACCAATACTTTACTTTATGATTTCCAGCATCGTTTGTACAAGAAGCTCAGTTATTATCTCCTTACTGATCTTATGTCCCGGAGCCGAGGTTTCTTTTGAGCGCACAAGAGTTTTATCGGCTAATGACTTACTATATGGAAGAGCCAGACTCAGCGGCATTGTATATCTGCTCTTTTGTCAAAATTAAATCCATAATTGTTTTGTTAAATTTATCCAAAAATGGGTTGATGGAGTCGCTCTTATTTGATAATTTTTCTCAGCAATTTTTTAGCCATCGCATTCCGTGCCTCTTTTTAAAGTTTGCCACCATTCGGAATTCAGAGAGAACGTGGGTTCGAATCTCGGTGAAACACCAAAATGAAGAAAAAGTTTTTTCTATTAGCGGTCGCCTCGCGGCAGGCAATGACAAACCTGCGATTGTACTTCTCCCATGAAGAAGCTTCTCATAAAAAATATCTGCCGTTCGGAGTCGGCTTGAAATTGTAGCTCTCTCCATTTGTGGAACAACATCAACGAATCATAAAAGTTTTTCTTTTTCCTGAGCCAGATTTAGATCGCGGTACAAATTTTTTTTGGGCTGTTAATTTTTTTTTTGTTTTTTTAATACGTGTTGCTCTCTTGTTGCTCTATGCATCTGAAAGTTTTGCGCTAATGGAATAATGGAAACGCCCGCATTTAATTTGTTCAAAATGTCAGCTTTTCCTTTTATTGTAAGCAGTTTAAATTTTCTCTTTGCCATTATGAGACCACATCAAGCAAAAGTTAACGCAAAAGTGTCATTTCGGTCGCAAAAGAATTAGTCGGTACTTTATCTAAATTTATTCAGCTGACTCTAGTCAAAAAATGGCATTACCAGAATGGCATCGACAGTACTTTCCCGAGCTTGAGAAAGACAAAACAAAATATGTTGCAAGTGTCGAGGAAAAAAGTATGAAAAGGGTGTGCAAGAATCTAGTTTCTACTGTATTTCTATCTATATATGTACGTCTGTATGCGTGTGGTCGTGCATATGTTGATAAATTGCAAAATTTCTTGGTCGCGTGGTTGTGGCAATATTAATGTAGTGTTGCACGCTCGCTTGATGAATAAAATTTGCAAAGATATGCGTAGTTAGACACAAATGAGCCTGCGGGAAGATGGCTGACTTTTGTACGAGAACTACGCATATCTACTCACGTACGCACACATGTTTGCCTGCATTCAAAAGTGGAGACTTTGTGCGTAACGAAGCAACCAAAATGCATGGAATATTCTTAATGACATGAACTTGCAACTTTGCCGCATAATTTAAATAGTTAACAAAAACATACTAACATACATATGTACAATTGTGTGTATGTGGGCGTGTACGAAATTACTGTAATTTAAAAGTTCAAAGGTGTGTAAACAGTGATTTTAAGTTGAAGGAACCTTCGTGGATTTGTTGCATTTTGCCTAGGGGCAAAGGATGCCAAATATCTTGCAGTTATATGGAGATTGAAAGAAATTGAAATTATACTGAAAAAGTAGCACCTAATAAAATATAAAGAGCGGTAGTGAAAGTATGGATTCTGGAGCTGAACGAGTGCAAGGCGTGCAACGAGTCCTGTTAGCTCCCCTTCGTACTTCGACACCCATGACACTGCTGAGGCTGACAGCTCTGTTAGCTAAGACTAAGATTTTACTTAGGTGAGCCATGTTGCTTGTCCAAAACATGACTCTCGGTGGCCCTAGGGCCCATTGTGATATCTGCATTTGATTTCCATCTCTTAACTAAGCTGCTTAAACCACTTAGATCTTTTTAAGAAGGTAACTAGCCGCTCCAGTGAGACATTTTGAAGATTTCTCAGATCTTCAAAGAAATAATCGCCAAAATATCTGGCACGGCTTCTTTGAAGTGCAGGACTTTCACAGAGGATGTGTTGTACTGAGTTAAGTTCTTCTTCATCTTCAAAACTACTGCAGAAGTCGTTGTGAAGTACACCCATTCAACTGACTAATTACACCTGTAAATACGCTGGTATTTGATCTGTTGAATCCTAGCAAACATTTTGCCCTTTTAAGATTCAGTCTTGGCAGAGCGATTCGGCCAGAGACCACCTTCTATTGGTTTCCACTATAACGGTCAAATTAATTACAGTGTATAGTTCGCTTAGAGGAATGTTTATGTTCTCTACTACTCGCTGAAGGTCAAGTTCAGAGCCTTTCCTTGCACACTCATCCGCTCTTTCATTTCCATCCACTTCACAGTGGGCAGGGACCTAACAAAGTCTGGTGTCGAATTGTTGGATAAGCGAGAGCGCCCTCCTAAATTCTTTAACACATCTTGAATTGATGTGCGCTGTGACCAGAGCTTTGATCCCTGTTTGACAATCAATAAAAAAGGTAAAGTTTGCCGGATTTACCTCAGTTTTCTCGTTTTTGCTACTTTGTCTATAGCGTAGATCTCAGCTTGCATCTCGCTACACCAGCCTAGGAGTCAAATGGAGCAAAGAGATTTTACTTAGTTTTCATAGAAACTTAGAGATCGTTACGCAACACGTTATGTTCATGCAATAATCATTAACCATATTACGATAGTCGTTGAAAAGTCCGTGCAGATGTCTTTTTGCTACTAGCTATTTCTTCAAATTGGCGAACAAATAGTAGTCCGAGGGATACGAGGGAGCAAGTCTGGAGAATAGTGGAAATGTGAAACGAATTGGAACCCTATTTCCATTAATTTGCGACTACAACTACTGAGGCGTGAGTTGATGCGTTGTCGTGATGGAAAAGAAAAATCAATCGGTTTCCTCGATTCAAACGAATGCCAAACACAAAAAATATACCGATTTGACTGAAACTTCCTGCGTGATCTTCCAAAAGATGATACTTAGTAAAGATAACTTGGATACTCTGCAGTAGTGCCTTTTCTCTGACTTTGCACGGACTTTTCAAACGACCCTCGAAGTTTCTCATCGTAGATGTTTACAATGCTTTGTCTTGATATTAGACAGTTCGCTCAATTTTGTAAGGCATATTTGAATTTTATTCAAAATAGGTAAGAAAAGGTAGGGTGGCATGATTCGCCCAATTTTCGTTAAATATACCCATAATTTCAACATGGAACCCAAGGTAGTATTGGAAAAGGATGGATGGCGGAAGGCACAGTTTTCAACCTGCCACATTTTTAACATATGCCTAGACGGTTTCAAAATGGAAGAGGATATTGTAGCTGCAGTATTTTGTTCGAAATTAGGCTATGAGCAGTCATAGACAGCTTCAAGCTGATGTCTACGCAGCAATGAAAGCAGTAGACTTAGCCATATGAAACACTCCTCCGAACTTTCAAATAAACTTCTACATTGACAGCCATCATAGCAATAGTAACTGCAATGACAAATTCACACTACGTACGACAATGACGAAACGGGATGTTGAGCCACCATCTACTGGATTCCATGTCACAAGGGAATTGAAGGAATCGAGAAAGTGGATATACTAGCCAATGCAGACGCAAATCTTCCTGTAGCTAGCACGGCCGGTATACAACCACCTCTGTGCAAACAACGACTCGATATAGATGCAGCAATGATTCAAGAAGTGAACTCAAGATGGGAAAGAACCAGGATCGCGAAAGTCGTGCTACGAGTGCACAATGTCAGATGTACAAACTATATTTTGTGTCTTCCCAAGAAAGAGTGTAAACTTGTAGTTGTGATACTGACGGGACACTGTCTCACTCCATCGAACGCGGCCTAACTGATGCTGTTGCAGAACGATACATACGCAATATGCAACGAAGTCAATCAGAGAGGAAATCTGAAACACCTACTCTGCCCTGCACTTAGGAAAACACGAATAAACTGCTTAGGTTCCGCATCATTTAGAAAGCGTGGCAGATTAAAAAATTAGCAGCCTACTTAAATTATCTGAACTGTGTTTTAAAGACCAAATGTAAAGTTCTTAAACTCTCCAAACAAACACTTGGTATCACTATGGATCGATTTCTGATGCGACCTACGGGATCAGCCAAGACGAACATAAGTCAATTTGGGTCATCCTTAGAGTAGACCATCTAACGTTTGAAACTTGACAAGCTTTAAGAAAGAAGCAAATGACATTTTCTTCTATGTGGGTTTCTTATTTGATTTTATTGTTTTCAATATAATTTTTAATTTTAACTTATTTACCCTAATTTAATTTAGATTAATTCAAACACACACTTAAAATAATTGGGGGCACCACGGTCTGAAAGATCGAAAGATATCTCAGCAGTAGGTTGGAATAGTCCCCTTAAATTCGCAATAGAAACAGGAACCATGCGGGTGGAGTATGTATTTAAAAAAATAACCAATGAACTCAATCTGGTGTGGCTACGGAACAAATCGGTCTATGCTTGACTGCAAGTCAACCAGTTCAACCTAACCTAACCTATTCAGCCTATGCTTACAATCCTACAGACGAGATTACCAAAGAACAAAGAAAGAAAGAGAAAAAAATGAGTTAAATTCTTATTGACGTACCCTCTAAGGTGGAAATGAGCTTCGTCGGAGAAAATGATTTTATAAGTAAATTTTAAACATTTTTCAAAAGCGTGAATCGACCCTTTACATAAATCACAGATGTTAATAGAACCTTCTGTCTTAATACGAATGTACATAATGGCGCAAAATTAATCACCCAATTTTGTTTTTGGATAACTTTTTTACTAGAAAAAAAAACAATATTTTGAGTGATGAAAATCTTTATTTTGACCTTTACGCGCTCCATTGCTTGTCTGTTTGTGTTCATCAGTGGTCTAGTTCTTCTTCTCTTCTTAATTGGCGCGATAGCGGCTTACGCGATTTTGGCCGTGTTTAACAAAGCGCGCCAGTCGTTTCTTTCTCGTGCTAACCGGCGCCAATTGGGCACACCAAGTGAAGCCAAGTCCTTCTTCACCTGATCTTTCCAACGCAGAGGAGACCTTTCTCTTCCTCTGCTACCACCAGCTGGTACCGCATCGAATACTTTCAAAGCCGGAGCGTTTGTATCCATTCGGACGGCATGACCCAGCCAACGTAGCCGCTGGATCTTTATTCGCTGCGCTATGTCTGTGTCGTCGTTTTAAGTGGCGGGTCCCAAACCCAGCGCACAACCAGCTATGCTGGAATGCTTCGCCTTCTCACGTTAGCTCACTCCCGAACGGGTGTTCGGAAGCTACCCAGAGGATACGTGGGCTAATCCCGGACGTTGTGAGCTGCTTGAACCATATGCAGAAGAATCGTCCTGGCCTCTCCCAAGTGAATGGCGATCAGTAACTTTCCCCACTTGCGTGGACTTCTACACATGGAACCAACCTCCTAGTTCACAAGCGTTAAATATGCTTGACGTATGACGCCATTTGCAAAAATTATAAATCTTTCGATAGGCTGACTAATTTTGCGCCATATTGAACATATTTTAGTTGACACATTAAAGACACTCAGTAGTGAAGTCAGTTGGTCCACCCTGTGATTGACAGAAATACTCAACGTATACCTGCAACATTGTCAGTCCCACATCATCAAAGAAATTACCAGGCTTTCTCTCAAAACCGATCAAATTTAGGCGCAAAAAACGTGCATCACGGAAAATATCACGACTAGTACGAATGGAATTTTAATTTTCATTGAGGTCATTTAGGTTTCCTTCATAAAATTAATCTACGGTGCATCATCTCAATTCTGGAAGGAAACAAAACAAAGCCATAAAATCGATTTCAACTAAATTTATTATTCCACTCTTTTATGTGCATACCCACAAACATACTAGCACTACTTACATACCCCATTACTTCCAGTGAGTGCGCGCACACATCCGCACAAAAGCATTCCAAAGTATGAAATCACGCCGCCGAGGCGCCAAAATAATTGCGCCAACCAATAAAATCATTCAGAAAGATAGTAAAATTGTACGGTAAACACCTCGACCAAAGTGCACCATAATTTCAGTTTTCTAATTGGTGGGCATTTAAACGCCATAAAGTGAATTTTACTACCATAAAGCAATGAAAGCTCCTACATATACGAACCACACTTGGACTAAGCCTTCTGGTATAGCGGCTGCAGGCCCAACGACGACGTCAACCATGGCACGCTGCATAGCATGGCATGGCGTGGCATAAATCCAGGCAGCAAGAACGGACAACGGGCGACGGACTGCGGCCGGCGTACGGAAAAACCGGAAGCGCAACAAGAATGCTACACAATTTTCAAAACATGTACGTTGTCATATAATATCACCAGCGCCATCTTTAAAATCATGTTTAACGTCACACGAATTAATCGGATAAAATAAACACCGGGTAAGTACTAGCAACGCCAGCGTCAGTGCCTGTGCCAGTGCATGCGCCAAAACAACAACACCATCACCACCCTTTCCTTTCCTGTTTTTTACTATCCAATAATTGCAAGTGCAAGCTGTTGCTGTTTTCGCGGTTTGCTCTGTTCTCTCTCTTTTCAAACGCAAACGAAATTGTAGCCAGTCTCTTATCGACGACTTCTTGTGTGTGTAACGCGTGGTGGTGGGGAGAGCGTATTGGCGATAGGTATCAATTGCAATTGGCTCATAGGAAATAGAAGTGGCGGAGTGGCTGAGTTGCTGAGTGACTAGCTGGTCAACTACGCTGTGCAATGGCAAAAATTGGCTGGAGCGAAATGGAAAAAATTTTGCGAAAAAGTGCAAAGAAATACAAAGTAAAAGAAGGTTTCAAGATAGCTAATGGTTATAATGCTGATCGCTTGGGTGATGCAACGCAAAGCAACATGGACTCGGAATTAATTGGAAACCAATTAAGCCATTCTGCTTGTAGTGGTGCGGTTTCAGAGCTGGTGTTATTGGCCTGCATGGCAAAAACAATGCTGCTCAAGTGTGTACAGCATGAATCCACAATAAATAACAAACTAACCGCAAAACTAAACTCTTGGGCGAGGCAGGGCCGGATTAACAATGGGAGGAATAAAACTAATGCACGGTAGTGAAATTTAGTTGTTGTCAGAGGAGCAAATGGAAAACAAAAGTGGTTGGTGGGGCAATGCCCCAAGCTATGTGAATTGGTTTGTATACTTAACTCTGTTACAAAATTATAAAACCGTTGAAATAAAAGAACTTAAACTGCGATTTCGTATTAGAATTTATGCGCTCCTTAAACCCGTTTTCACTTTCTGAACTGTCTGTTATATACCACTTCCTAATTCGTATCCCTACGATTTTTTCTCTTATACTATACCCCCGGCACTGGCCACTGTAAGATATATCACCAGTTATCGGAGCGGTACACACTGTTCTTGATGCCAGTGGACAATCGGGTGCCTGTCGTTAGCTTCGGTAGGAAGTATGATGTTTTGATCACAGATAGAGATCAATGGCTAAGTCCAGAGAACTAATTAATGAGATATCAGCACACTTTCTACACCGACGGATCCAAAACCAGTGATGGTAGCGGATCGGGATGGTACTTAGGCGAAGGCACTAAGTACTCCTATGCCACAAGACAGATGGCCACGGTATTCCTTACGGAAGTCTATGCCATCTTGAATGTTGCATACTGGCTACTTGAGTAAACTCGGCGGAGTAGCAGTATTGGAACTTATAGTGACAGTCAAGCTGCACTGAAAGCCCTTGCTAACCCACGCTGCTCTACGAAGTTAATCGGTGAATGTAAGACAAAATTGAACAGTGTTGCAAAACACAACAAAGTTAGTCTTATTTGGGTGCCTGGACATTGTGGTATTCCAGGGAATGAGTTAGCTGATAAATTAGCAAATCAAGGCTCTGCAAGTATGCCACTAGGCCCTGAACCCTTTCTAGGTGTCAATTCCGCATCGATTGACGACTTTACGAGATCTACCCATAGAAGACTTTGGTCTGGGTAGCCAAGTGCTTTGTGAAAGAACCAAACAGGAAAATAGCGAACTTTCTCCTAAAACTCAGCAGAAAGGACCTGAGAGTACTGGTGGTTGTAATCACAGGGCACAACGCTTGTCGGCAGCATATGGCTGCCATGGGGGTCGTCGAAAGCCCGATATGCCTATCATGGCTTGAGGATGACGACACTGCAGAGCTGCATTTTCTCTGTAGCTGTCCCGCGTTTTCCCGAATTAGACTTAGGGTATTGACTTGCGATATACTCAGTATGGATAAAGTTCATATTCTTCCTCTTCCGGATCTCATAAGATTCATCAATGAATCCAAGAGATTTGTGGAAGAGTGACCTCAAACTCATTTTTCCGTCTTACCACCCACTTTTTATCTTTCCTATCTCTATTCTTTCTGCTGAAATCTCACCGGATGTAGTACAATGGCTTCTGACTGAGTGCTTGGACTTGTCCAACTCCCTACAAATCTAATCTAATCTAATCTACTATACCCTGTTGAGAATAATTAACACTTCACTATATTACATAAAAATATAGGTCAAAGTACAACAAAAACTATGTAATGAAAAATTTTAAATTTTTTACAAAATTTGTTTAAATTTTCCAAAGTTTCAACAAAACTTTCAACTTTTTAACCAGAAATTTTAAAAGCTTTCTGGATATGTAATTTTAGAGCCCATTGAAGTTTCAAGTCACTACAAAATATCGTTGATTTTTTGAAATGTTTTTTTCGTTGAGGTGTCACGTCTTTTCCTCCCTACTAAGTATTGGCTCGGATTTCGAAAAGTGTTGAACAATTTTATACAAAACTTGAAACTTTACTGGGTCAATTTTATTGAACGATATGGTTTTTGTTGTAGTATGAAGTATATTTAATTATATAAAAAAATTGTGGTGTGTTTATAATTTTGGAATGGGTGTATATGAGAAGAAAGCGTAAGGGTAGGATTTATTGGTGGGAAGGGCAAGAATATGCCGTCGACAAATTTAACAGACAGTGAAGTCACTGCCTAACAGTTATCACTTCGGCAGTACCACCTGTTTTTTTTTGTGGGTGAGCTGGGGTTCAAAATACCTTCAAACTTACGGCGACCGTCGTCTACTGGTCTTCTGCATTTGGTGATGTGGCCACTGCAACAATCTCTCCCCTCCATTTGGTATGGCACACTTCCCGGAACTACTTCCTCAATTACTTCGGGAGTGTCCAGAAAAGCATGCATAAAGGACTTATTTTATTCTCCCATGTCTGGGTCCACCGTATTTGTACCAGCTCTCATACCATAGCCTCGTCGCATTGTGTCTCTACCAGTGAGGCTTCACTTTGCACTGTCTCGAGGTCTATCTTTTTTCCTTAGTACGTCCTCTATGTATCTCTTTACTGCGTTGCAGCTGCCCTCGCGTTTGAGCATTTTGCTGATTATGTTGCTCAGCGCGATGTCGCTAATCTGCCTCCTTAGAGCATCTCTTGCCCCGACGCTTCGCGGTATATGCACTTCGGATCGCTTACCTTGCCCATGCAGTGTGGGTATCTCCGGAAGTATCTGTGGCCTGAGAGGAACTGAGTTAAGAAGTAATTCACTTCCCTTCTTTGGATCTATTTGTCTATTGATGGAATGAGTTTTGCCGTCTATCTGCTACTCGGTTCAGTGTCCCATCGGCTTTGCCGCCGCAGCAAGGTTTACCATCTCTGTTCCGTTACGTCAATGACGACGTGCTTTTTCTTGGAGTCCCACGTATATCTATTCGTTCTCGGGTCATTAAGTCGACCTGTTTTTTTACATACATTAAACAGCTGACTGACAGCTGTTGAATTTAATTTCGTTGATAGTCTGTTGGAAGGAAATATCTGAAGAAACCCTAGAGCCTCATAAAACTAAATACTCAAATTTGTATCACAAATATCAAAAGAAATGTCAAGAGTTTCACGCCTGCAAATCCAAAATTCAATAGACACATACGACTACGGTTATAGCTATGACGCTATGGTGCGGCACTTATAATCGTTTACATTGATTCTCATATGTTTGATCGGAACAGCTGATTGCTAATTGGTTTGTATACTTTTTGAAACGAGCAAAAGTAATTCAGAAAATTCGTAATTTTATGGCTGTAAATTAAACAGATATCAGTTTCACTGTTCAAACTGTGAAAAAATTAAACTAACCATTTGTGGAACAACATCAAAACGCACGCTCCAAATAAGGGGATCAGCTCGGCCAAACATATACGCCTATGTAAGGTTGAAAGAGTAAACAACCCGGCATAGGACTACTTAGAGTTTTCAATTCCCAGAATGAAAAAAAAGCAAACAATAATTAGTAACTACACCCATTCCCCGACTCAATTGCATCAACTTCTAATCTTTCATCTTTCAACTGGCAATCTGGCCTTCCTCGAATTCCGGCAATGTTTGTCATTAGGAATTTCAATTAATCCAGTTATACTAAACCCTATGTGCCTGCTTTTTTTGCTTTGCTTTAAATTTGTTAAACAATTTATTGTTGTGTTTGGATCTTTCTTTAGTTTTGTATAATAACACAATTTGTCAGTATAAAGGAATTTTTGAAAACCAAGAAGCCAGGTTATCGGGTTAAGTTATACCCCAAGCCACGGAAAATTTAAGTAAATTTTTGACTGGAGATAGTCCAAGGCACATAGAAAATTTAACGGAATTTTAGTTTTGCAACATTTGTTTCAAGTTTTTTGGAAGTCGAAAGAGTTGCCCTCGCTTTCATACGACTCAAATGTTCGATCCAAGCTACTCAATGATCAACCAAGCAATGGAACTAATGTCTTATAATGACTCGTGATCGGAATTGTTTTTCTTACCCGCAGGTGCTACTTTACTTTCGGGCCAATAGTCTTCTTGGTTCTGAAAGTCATTGCCGATATCTGATTTCTAAACAGCATAAAGAGATAGGCGTGGCGACTTGGAATTTTGTTTAAGCTCTACTAGAATTATCTTGTAATTGTAGCAAGTGAGAAATAATTTGAAGTCAAAATAAAAAAATCGGACTCAAAAGGATTAATATTTCCGGCCTGTGCGATTAATTAAGTTTATTAACACGAAGGGAGCTCAAGCGAGATCTATTAGGAACTAGGCGATAAATAAATGTGTGCAGTTAACGGGGCAGTTCTTATATCTATGTGCTTTCCAAAGGCGTCTGGTTGTAACCATTTAATCATAAAAAGTTGGACATTAGATATTCAATTTAAATTTAAAATCAGAATAAACCTATAACACAGTTCTCCAACAGTCTCTCAAACCGAAATCCAAGGTCTTTGAAACGCAGACAGTCAGTCACCCTTACATACACGGCAGTCTCATATAATTAAATAAAAATTCGTCGACGAGTGCTTCACTGTCTTCAACCCACAGGGAGTAAACAACCCCGTTTTGTTGGGTTGGATACCCAGACATGAAAGCACGAACACGTGGACTGCCTAGGGAAATTAGATATTTTTTCAAAATGTGTGTGCTCATCAACGCCCACGTAAAATAATTTATTTGACTGAGACTGGGAGGCCAGGGAATTCAAAAGACACTGGATGGAGAGTCCTGGACAGAGGCAGACTTAACAGTCTATCCTTGTCTCAAGAAGGACATCCCATAAGCTCCAAAACCTGGAAAGATAGAGTTTACGAACATTCACTGCGTACTTCTCTGGACGTCATTTTGATTTCAGGAATCTAGAATTAGCAGAAACAAGCCGTTTTGCAAACTGGATGGTGAAACTTTAGAGCCCACCCCCTGCGTATGTGAAGCTCTCGCGAGACGAAGACCCGTACACTAAGATGCTGCCTACACATTGATATGGAACAAAACGTCTGAGGGGAGCTCAAACTCATCAGAAGCCTCAAATATACCACATCAGAGGTCACAGCACAACGTGGCCCAATAATAATAATATTTATAATGAACAATGCCACAAAATACATTGAATTGTGCTAGAGTATCTATTTCGTTCAAGCTTTTTCGCGAAGTGTCAAGAACTTTCATCTTTCAGGTAAGAAAGATGAGCTCTTTGTGTCTCTGTCTTTCCAAAGGTGCTATAAGAACTTTGAGAAACGTTTTCGTATTTCCAAGTATGTTTCTCATATCTCGGATATTTTCTAAAGGGCATACATTAACTCCCTTAACACCGATAATGAAGTCAGCCTTGAAATCCAAAAGTGAATCCCTCTTGCCAACAAGTGCTACTTTGGACTAAGTAGACAATTGAGTAGTCAAGTCCCCTCTCCACGAACAAAACTAACACTCTGTAAGGCTCTCATCATGCCGGTCCTAACATATGACGCAGAAGCATGGACAAAGACAACATCCGATGAGTGCTTGAGAGAAAGATTCTGTGGAAGATTTCTGAAACTTTGCACATTGGCGACAACGAGTATCGTAGGCGATGGTACAATTAACTGTATGAGATTACCGGCTACCTCCTAGCGAACCGTTGGTTGTGTCATGTCGCCTCAATGGATACAAACGCTGCGGCTCTGAAAGTATTTGATGCTGTACCAGCTGGTGTTAGCAGAGGAAGAGGAAGTCCTCCTCTCAGTTGGGAAGATCAGGTGGAGAAGGATTTGCCTTTATTTGGTGTTTCCAACTGGCGCCAGTTAGCACGAGAAAAAAACGACTGGCGCGCTTTATTAAACTTAGTTAAAATCGCTTAAGCGGTTATGACGTCTATCAAGAAGAAGAGGAAGAACATTCTCAGCGCAAGCAACCGTCTCGGAGGGACGACATTCATCAAGAAATAACATGAAAGCCAGAAATTTTGTGTTGCGATCTCATTTACCTCCCATAAGGTTTCTGATATTTCTGATAATGCTTGAATTCGGCCCTGGCACTAACCAACTTATCAACGTTTTTGCACTCCTCAACTGGCTACATCCTCAACCTAACAACGCTCACATAGCTCTTGCCGAAGCTGGGCCACCGCCACGCTTGACACGGCATAAACTTCCATAAGACGACGTGTGTTTGTTTTATTAGCAAACCAGGAGTTGCTTGAGAGTTTGTGACGTGTAGTGGAAGTAAGAAAGACGCTCGGAATACAAAACCAAGTGGCATTTGATGTGGCAATAAGTATGTGAAGTGCAATTGCTGTTGCAACTATGAGTAGTACGAGTGTCTACTGAATAGTACGTGTACGAGTAGTTCGATTTCAAGTTGGAGTGTTGCCGGCGAACGCGAACGAACGGTCCGTGAGTCTGTAAGGAGTTGGGAGTACTAGAAGTAAATCTCAAAGCAGGAACATCAACAACATGCACGTCGATTTGGATAGATGAACGGGCATACGGTCGCTGGTAGTTGATAAAGGCGAAGCCTGAGTAGTACATAAAGTTAGAGCGGTGAGACGAGCAGACGGGCACGCCGACTTGTGTATGCGGCAATTTCTGATTCACTTTCACCGCACGTACCAGCTCAACGTGTCAGCAGCGTGTCTGTGTCGGTTGTGGCTGCAATATCAAATTGTACAAACATACACTTCTTAATATTATAAAACTAATGCCCAGACCAAAATATTCCTACATTTGTATGCATGCATGTGTGTGTGTGTGTGTGTGCACGTGAATACATTTTCAGCATATGAGTTCTATAAGCGAACATCATGCGATTAGATGGCACATTCATATCTGCGGCTTTCGGGTGATGCCCAAATACAGTGCAACTGGCTGGTGCCACCAATGCCGGTGATTGCCAATTTGTATGCCCCTGGAACATTTGTCGTTCTGTAAAGCTACTGTAATAGTCGCTCAAGTTGGTGACTCTTCGAGTTGTTGCTGTTGTTATTATTATTATGTTTGTTGTCGTTGTTGTTGTTGTTGTGACAGCATTTGTTGCAATTGCGGTTGTTATCGCATATTATAAAGTTGAATAGTTGCTGGCAACTATGATTGCTGCCACGACTGCCAGTGCAGCTGCCGGTGCTAATGTTGGTGCCACTGTTCTTCATGAGGGTGACCGATGCTAGGGGAGGGGCAAAAGTTGTAACTGAAGTGCTGCGCCATTGCGGCCTCTTCAGCCACGACAATTTGAAGAATGTTTGGGCGAAGTGTTGGCCTGGCATGTGCGTAATAAACACTCCATCGACACTTGATGTGCTGCCGAGGTTGCTGCTGGTGCTGTTGCCACACTACAGTTCAAGCCATTGTTGCTGTTATTGTTGTTGTTGCGGCAAACGTTTCACATGCCATGTACGCGCCGTCAAGCCGAGTCAAGTCAACGTAAGTCAAGTCAAGACAAGCTAGAGCCGAGAAGCCAGCAGCATCAACACCAGTGGACTTAACAGCACCAGCTTTAATATTGCCATTACTGTTGTTGGTCTCATGTGTGTATGTGGTGCTGCTGTCTACAGTACACTGGCCTAAGTAAGCTAGTATGAGTGTGCATGTGTGTGTGTGTGTGTGTGTGTGTGTCGAGACGGAAGCAACGTTTAATTGACTTAACGTGTAACGTGGTGCGTTCATGATGGAATGCCGTTGTTGTACTCGCATATTGTAAGTGCAACAATTTTGTTGCAATTTATCGTCATGTTGCTGGATTCTCTTTTGCTTCAACAAAATCGTACGTGTTTTTATTGTATATTTATGTATGTTTTTGTTTTTTGTTCTTTGTTTTATTTTTGTTGTTTTATTTACATGCACGCGCGTGCGTGTGATTGTCCATCCATTGCAAATGGGTGCTGTTTGTCGGTTTATTGGGCTGAAGTCCCATTACGCGCCCGCATCATCCTCCTTCCGGCCGCACTTTCGAAGTCATCTGTAAAGTTATGCTCGATAATGGAGAAATTTTCCATCCAGATTCTTCAAGTGCCAGCAGCTAATTGCCTTTGGCGGTGTGGAATTTTTGCGTTTTATTGCTAGAAAAATAATGGCGAAATGAACGTGATTGGGATTTGATTTTGCAATCATTTACTATGCGTCGTAAATAGTTTTAGCATTTTTCTTTGCTCTCTCTCTATTTTGCTTTATAACAAATGCATTCGATTTAGATCGCCTAAAATGTTAACTGTAGGAAAATTAATGTAGTAGAATTTGACTCCTGGTTATTATTAGACACTTTTGAGTGCTTACAGAGGTCGTCAAAAGTAGCTGACGCGATAAAAAGTCGAATATTGAGTGAAATGCATGCAACTAAACAGGGGCAGATATACACAGGGCTGAGATCTACGCGCTACGCTACAGACAAAGTAGCAAAAACGATAAGACCAACGTGGAAACCAATAGAAGGTGGTCTCTGACTAATAACTGCAGGGTCTTCAAAGAGCTCTGACCAAAACTGAATATTAAAGGCACAAAATTGTTGCTTGGATTGAACAGATCAACTACCAGCGTCCACAAAGGTGTTATAAAGGGGTCATAGCACAATTGGTACCCTAGCCAGTAGAATGGGTGTACCTCACAATTTCTCCTGCAGGAGTTATAGAGATTACGAAGAAATTGAGTCAATACAACACCTCTTCTGTTCTGCACTTCAAAGAAGCCATGCCAAATATCTGGACGATATTATCTTTGACGACCTGGGAAATTTGCAAAATGTCTCATTGGAGGAACTACTTACCTGCTTAAAAAGGTCCAAGTTGTTTGCAACTTAGTTAGGGAAGGAAATCAAATGCAGGTATCACAATGTCCCTTAGGGCCACCGAAGGTCTTGTCTTAGATAAGCAACCTGGCTAACTTAATCTTACTGGGGTATAGAAAAATGGATTTCATTGCTATAAAAAATTGGAAAAATTAAATAAAAAGTAATTGAGTATTTTAAAGAAACTTGATTTTTTGCCGAATGAATGTTTTCGCCACTTAAAAATCAACGTCTAAATGCTGCAGGTTAAAAACTTTGTTTTAGACTGTAAATTTGTGCTGTTCTACTACCAGCGTCAAAAGAAAGTGTACGAACATCACATATTGACATATTGGCAAGCTTAGACTATCTGTTTATTTATTTATTTTTATAAAATCTTATTTTCAGAAAACTATAGCTCATATTGAAACGGAAACCATATAACGCATAGGCTCAAACTTTGCATGCAACTTGTAAAAACCAGAAAATTTTGAAATTTTTTAATCAGAATTTCTCTTTTAATCTTTAATTCGTTCAATTCTAGAACATTAACGGGCAAGTTTGAAGTGCCTCAAAATTCGCGTCGATTTTTGACAAAATTTTTTCGCACTTTCTCTACGTTTTTTTCCACTACGTTACACCAAAATATATAGCTATATTTTTTAGAATTAAAATTTGTCGAATTTTATAAATTTTGTAAAAAGTTTGAAAATATTCGCTTCATGATTTTCGTAACGTGGGCTATATTCTTATAAAAATAAATCAAAAAAATATAAATAAAAGAAAAAATACATAAAAAAATACTCGAAATTTGTAAATTTGTGGTCTATCTTTTGTTACTGACGGTAGATAACACAAATTTACAGATTAAAATAAATTTTGTGGCCTTAAACATTAGTCTCCGATTCCTGAAATGAAGTCAGATATTGGAGTGATTTTTTAGATATACCTAAACTTAAAAATCATTTTTGACCTACTTGAAACTTGAACTTTACTAAACCAAAATTTAATGAACTATAAAACAGTGTAATTGAATTTTGTTTGGAAATTCTGATTACAAAGATTGAAAATTCGAAGAAAATTTATCGAATTTTTACAAAGTTTTGTAAAAAGTTTGAGATATTGCTTTATGTACAATAGTTTTTGTTCTAATCAGAACAGCGTTTTTATTAAAGAATGCATGAAATTAAAAAGTAAATAAGTAAATAGTCAAAATTTGTCAATATATGCGTACACTTTCTTTTGACGTTGACTGGATGTATAATAAATATATTGTAAAATAATGTAATTTAAAAATAAATTGTTTTTCACACTGTAGCATAATGGTTTTTCTTTCTTTCTAGGTAAGCTAAAGCTTATTGAAAACACCAGAGGTAACCAGACTCACTTGGCTCTGCCGGCATAATTAAAGCCCACAAATTGCGGCAACAGGTATTTCTTCTAGGAAGAAGGTATTTCTACTAGAAGTTGTATATTTTTCAGCCTACATTGTCTCATTAAAATAAAATATTTATATATACACATAATATATGCCAAAATAACTGTATATGAACTGTCTAACCGCTTAACGCTGTGGGGGTTTACGAAAAGTTAAAACAGTAAGATTAAGTTAGGTTAGATTGTAGTGGGAGTCCACTATGGGGCATATTCAAGCTCGTAGCTCATTGTGATGCGGCGTGGGGAACTTGTGCCGCGTACCAGTGGGAATCAGTGTGAACTCTTCAAAAATTTTAGAAGATCCTTGATCTCCACAGTAATGTGATCTAATGTATACATATATAATTGACGCTTATATAATACCATTTACTGGGTATTTGGCCAACTCCTTCTCGAATTTGTGATGTTCGTCTTGATGTGTTTCACCAAATGATGGAGGGACCTACAGTGTTATGCCGCCTTCCAACGGCAAATGGTTTTTTATGAGGTCTTGTTTAGTAGCTCCTTACCCTTAATTTTATCTCTAAAAACTCGGATACTTTCTGTTTAAAATTCAGAACTAGGAAGACTTTTAAATTCTATTTAAAAACTAATTTGAGATATTTTTTCTCAAAGAACCTTTTCAATTTATTTAAGATGCATTTCTTCTATGTTCAACATATACCTATGACTTGTTTCATTTTAAAAAACTTATTTGATATTTTTACACCAAGAAGAAATTTAATACCATAAAGAAGAGAAGATGTCTCATTAACTTAACTTAAAAAGATACTTTTTTATTTTTAAAGGCGGTATTATTGATTGAGAGAAGTTCTTTAATTTTTCAACAATACTTTTTAGCTTTGAGGGAAAGTTTTTTCACATCGCTAATACTTCTTCTGCTCGATTTTAAAGGCATTTATCGTTGTTCTAAGATATCTTTGAAATTTTATTAAAAAGTTAATATATAATAAATTTAAATTAATTTCATTTAAAAAAAAATTGTGGGAAGGTGAAGAGCGATAGATAAATCCTTGAAAAAAGCTTTTAGCTTAAGAGATATTTCTAGAATTTTTTAGCTTTGTGTAGCAGTAATTCTAAAACCTTCTATTTGTGATCATTATTTAACGTCAAACGTTCCTTACGCTCAGCTTGTAAAATAATAACTGTCGCACAAAAAAATCACTTTCCTACTTCCTCAGAGTAACTTTCTCGTAAACTTTGATTTAACACGTTGAATTGTCTACCTCTTGTCAACTATCAGCGGTTATAAAGAGTGATACCGTGAGATGATTAACGATTTTTTATGACCGGAATTGGATGGTATTGATCTGGTATTGTCCTGTAAGCATGGCCATGGTGGTCGTTTACCCGATGTTATTTTCCACTATTAACAGCACACCTTCCTCTTTATAATGAAATAAACATCCGATAATTTATATTAAAAAATATCATTTTTCTTTGAATATGAAAATACCACTTCTTATTGGAAAACCCTTTACAAATGGCATTTCATTTGGTAGTAAAGTTTCGAGCAGCGTGGATGTGAAGCGTGAGCTTCTTTTAGAACTGCATTTGCTGGTAGGCAAAACAACTTATGAAATAGTGAGGTTCATGAAAAGAGTTCAAGTGAATAGAAAATTTGCTGAGCGCACCGTTGCACGTTCTGCCGATACTGGAAATGTGTAAATAAAGAAGAAAACTGGACGAAAGCGATCCATCAGAACTAAAAAGACGACTAAGGCTGTGCGTGAACGAATTCGTAGAAATTGCGTCGTTTCGGTATGAAAACTCAGTAAAATGCTTTAACTGAGCTACCAGACTGCGAATTTGATATTTAATGCAGACAGAATTCATGGACAGAAAGAATTAATGGACTTACCGAGTTACAGAAGAAAAAACCGGATGCGAAATGCTACCAAGGAGGCACGTGGAACCAGAAATCATATTCATATCAAATCAAAATGAGGGTTACAATGACCGACATTCCTACAGTTAAAAAGGGAAGAACTGTTCAAAAATGTCTCGGTGGCCAGCCCAGCTCTTCCTCTTATTTGTGGTCTGCGTCTGGATGTTGGTTCACAAATAGAGGGGCTGTTTTAAGCCGACTCCGAATGGCAGATATTTTTTATGAGGAGCTTTTCCATGTCAGAAATACACTCGGAGGTTTGCCATTGCCTGCCGAGGGGCGACCGCTATTAGAAAAATGTGTTTCTTCATTTTGGTGTTTCACCGAGATTCGAATCAACGTCTCTCTCTGAATTCCGAGTGTTAGTCATGCACCAATCCATTTGGCTACGCCGGCCGCATAATTCACATAATATATATTAGCTCGTTCGAATTCAAGTTTCCAGCAAAGGGCTATTAAACATATTTGCTGCTGGAATGTAGGTTAACTCTTTAACCAAAGTTATATTAGCCTTTGTTCTTATAAAATATTTAGCACAAATGTGGCAACCCTATTTAAAAAGATGTCACACCATAACGAGAAATTCTCTGTAGAAAACAAAATTCAACATTTTTTCTTAGCAATCACGCGCACTTTCCAACATGTGAAGGAATCTGCCCCAACATCCACTTTAATGTCAATACTGCAATACTCCGTTTGCATTTAGAAAATTTATAACTTGCTAATCTAGGACTTAAGTGCTTAGCCACCTCGAGGGAGAGGAAATCATAATTGCTTATGAATATTTGGAATTCTTACCAGAATTTCCATTGGCTCGTCCTACTTAGAGTTGTCCAAGGCCTTTCGTCGCATTCCATGCACTTTCGTTTCCCTTTCCTTCTCGGCTACGCTTTGTGCGCTAGTTGAACATTTAAGAATCGTGAAATTGCTTAATATGCTTGCAACGTTTGCAATGCTATTCACACTCACACAAGAACACGTACAGCCACAAATGCAGGCACAGAACCATTCACACAGACATACACACGTATGTACATACCCATCTATTTAATAGCAAATCCATATTGCAGAAAAATTCCTTAAGCAGGCATCAATTACTTAGCGGATGGTTCCGGCTATGGTGATGGCAGTGCCACTGTAAGTGGTACTTGTGCTAGTGGTGGTGGTGGTGGTGGTGGTGCTGATGTTGCTGATATTGTTAATGGCACTGGTGCTGGTGCCGGCGGTAGGGGTATCATCAGCATGAGGGGTAATAGTGCGGCGTAAAAGCAACACGTCTCATAGTCGCGCCGCCCTTCACTTTACAATGCGAAGCTGATCATTTACAAATGTGGACAGGCATGAAGTTGAGACGAGATGACGTGCATATGCGCAATGTATGTGAAACGTCCAACAATGTCCGACGGCCGTCGGTCGACATGCTCGTCAGCCATGTGCAATGTAAATACGTACAATGTGCAATGCTATGCAACGCTCTTTGATATGCGACTACGTATGGGCGCATGACGCGTGTGCACATGCAATGCGGAGCGGAGCGGTGAGACACATAGTGGCGAGACGGTGAGTCGCTGAGACAGACATGTGCACAGACACGCGCTGTAATAACGTGAATGCCTGGAATGCAACAACAACAACAGCAAATAAAATAAAAGCAATGGCACTAGCTAACAACGCGAAAGCATAGCGAAAATGGCAGCGTAAAGAAATCCAGCAACTTGAGGAACAACAACAACAACAAATAACAACAACAAAAAAGTCTGAAGCAATGCTTACACTAAAGACTAAAAGGCCACCTCCCTACTTGGCTGTCAACAGACGAGGTCAACTGCTGCTCTGCACAAACAAACACGCCGACTACAACACTAAAAGCAAACGAGCCAGCCGGCAACAATGACTGACTCGGTAGACTGGTGGCGTACAGCATGCGGTTGTTTGGTGGTAAAGAGCTGAAGGCGTTGGCGGAATTGCATTTCAACGAAAATTACGCGTTGTTAACTTAAGCGGGAAAATCAATTAGCGCAACGCCTCGATTAGGCCGCAGGCGCGTTGTAAGCAGTCGTGTTGCAGGAGACGATGCGCCGACGCAGAAGCAGAGCGAGAAATGGCAGTGTGCATAAGGCAAACCAAAAAATTGTGTGTATATGAAACAGTTGGCAACAAAAAAATAGAACCATTGGTGAGCACGAATATACTAGGTTAGGTTAGGTTTAGTGACTATCATCCACAATACTTTGGTCTGAATAGTTCGATTGTGATACCACTGAAGCTCGTCCTTTACAAGCCTGAGTCTTCTCTTAGCCAACCTGTGGATTCGATACATTTTTTTAAACCAACCGGCAACCCTATTTGTGGGACCACTTCAATGCTGTCAAGAAAGGCAAATTGGAGCGTGGAAAGCCTTTTTTTGGGGCAGAGCGATGAATACCCACAGGAGGTGTGCCACGGTTTTTTCTTCTTCAATAGCTTGACAATAGTTATTATGTGGTACCCCCGTCTATTTGTATTCCTTCCTTCCAATTAGTCAATGCCCTGTTAGCACGAATATACTAACTTGAGTTGCTTTGAGGCTCACGGCGGCGTTATAGAGAAATTGAAGGATGAGAGCATGTTTTTGCATATATCTTCAGAGAATTCTCCTAAGGGGGGATTCCCATTCCCCGACTTAAAGAAATAGATTTTTTTTTTTACCGATTCTTGTTAATTATACTTTCTGTGCAAAATTTCAAGACAAATGAATGCGTGATCAATGAACTCTGCGCGCTCCATAATACTGAGAAAGCGCGCGAGCAATAGCCGAGCCTTAATGCAACGAAAGAAGCTCGAATTTTACGTCGGGGTCAGCAAATGGTACAAAATCAATTTTTTCAAGAGGAAGAGGAAGTACTATATGGTCCTGGAATAGCTGATTAACACGAAAATGCTGTGAGTCTTAAATATATACATTTTTCCACATAAATATTTGAATGCGTTTTTCTCAAAACAGCATTTTTCTATACGGCCGCCATGATATCTCGAGAACTATTCGGTCGATTGCTGTCAAATTTGACACGAATCTCGAAATAATATCTGTCTCTATCATAAACTACGGAAAATAAGATACATGTATGACTTTTTTTTATAAATAAAAATCTGAGGAAAAAATGTGCGAAAAAATAAACTTTCTCTTTCAACTATCGCAGTTATACTCATACTGAAACTATACTCATAAGGAGTAAAATGCCATTTGAATTTTTCCTTTCAGACAACCTGGAGCTGAAGTATCGTAGCGGCCAGCGACCAGGAATTTTCATAGAAATTTAACCTCGAGCGTTGTCAAAGCCACAATTTTCCAGAAAGTCGACCAAAAATTGAAGTTGATTTTATATACTGCATAATAAATATGGCTGTAAATTTTCCAAAAGATTCAACTGATAGTTTCGTAAAATTCGTAGAAAACCCGTATTTTTTAGCGTTTAAAATGGGAATCCCTCCCTAAGCAAAGTTGGATTGTATTTACATGCCTCTAAAATCCTAACTTTGTGACCTCCGTAGCCGAATGGCTTGGTGTGTGACTACCATTCGGAAGTACCCGAGTTCGAAACCTCGGATACTTCGATACACCAAACGTTAAAAACAAATGTTTTAATAGTGATCGCCCCTCAGCAGACAATAGCGAACCTCCGAGTGTATATAGTACTTCTGCCATGAAAAATGTCATGTTAGAAAAACATTTACCGTTCAGAGGTGGCGAAAACCTGTAGGTCACCTCATTGGATGATGGTCACGCGGAACACTTGGAACAACATTTTTGCGTCTTTACAAGTTTTAGCACAGATTTTGTCGCTTTGCTTATTGAAAACTTCTTCAAAAGTGACATTTTTCTCACCTGTGAAAATAATATTTTCATGGCCGTTGACCGCGTACCTCCGAAGTATCTGCTTGCATCTGTTGAGTCTAATTTTCTTCGAGCGCTTTGTCAAAAGATTACCAGTTGAGCGAAGGAAGACCTTCATGTGGAGATCGTCTCTAATTAGATTTGACATGGATCTGGTCAATACATTCATTTCCCTGGACATGATTTTCTGCTTTCTAAGGGGATTTCTGTGAATTCTTCCTTGGACGGGTTTTATGGCTGCACTGGTTCGGAGCAAGCGAGGACGACCACTTATTTTTCTGCCTGTCCCTTCAGACCTTTGGGAAAAACAATAGATCGTGCGGTAAGCAAACGTTCTCGAAATATTAAGTGCTTTGGTGTGTTAAGGGACTAGTGTAGAATTTTGTGACAAATATTTTTGTTGTATTGTACATTTTAAGCCGTCATATCCCACTGTCGTGAGTATATTTTGCCTATGAAAGAGACAAATAATACCCATCTATTGCAGAGTTAGGTGGTTAAAATGTTCCACAAGAATGTTGCCCATTCTTTTTTCCATAGAACTGCTTAACACATCATATATCTAAAATGTAAGGATCACATAGTTTTTTATACCAATTCACCATAAGAATGGAATGTACCAAAGGGTGAAAACTTTGACTCCAGATAAAATAAAATATCAACTTCAAATTACATGGACATTCTTTGTATCCTCTCTACCTGAATGAATTCCGGCAATGAAACTAGCAAATTTTTTTTTTCTTTTTTTCTTTAACGTACCATAGAATATTTGCAGAGTCAAGCCACCGTAGCTACAGAAAAATAATCACATATTTGAAATTTTTTCAGCGCAACAATGAAATAAATTAAAATTCTAAAAAATGTTGTGAAAGAATGAAAATGGCGATTGCGCAGCATCGATAAATCCTCTCCTTTGTTGGGGGCGCGCGGTCAGACCAACACCAGCTGCAATTTTTAATTTATGCTGAATAAAATATTTTTGCGATCGTACGTGTGAATAGCTATAGAAATGCTTTGAATTTTTAAAAAATTTTTTTTTTTTAATTATTCTTTCGCAAAAAACGGTGCGTTTAATATTGACAATTTTTCAATCAAAAACAAAATAAATAATGTTTAAAAAAAGTTTAAAATTTTATTTAGAAAAAGGCATTCGAAAGTTGGTTTTTACTTGTTTATGTACAATAATATATCGAAAACGTCTATCCGAAAGCATTTAAGGTTTCTGCCAGGGCACCCCCTGAATGGGACTGCACCAATTCTGAAGTGAAGTGCTTAGAAATTTTTTACAACTTATCCCTTTAAAGTACATTATTTTGAAGGTAGTAGAACATCTTTTAAGCAAAAAAACTTAAAAACGATTTTTGAAATTTCTGATGTGCTCTAATGCCTTCAGAAGTCATAGAGGATAAAAAGCACAAGGAAATCGAAAAATTGCTTGTTCGTACGCCTGTTATGACACCAAATGCTTAGATGAGGCGACAGGCAAAACGACAACTTTTTCTCATCGAAATTGATAACACTTCAACCTATATTCTTCTTTTTCTTGATTGGCGCGATAACTACTTAAGTGATTTTGGCCGAAGTCAAATTATTTCAATCAAAAAGTGTAATAATTGCATAAAAAAGAAAAGGTCTTGTTCTTAATAATTATTGTAGCAAAAAAAGAGGTTGTCTGTAAAGTCGGTTTACCGAAGATAGTTTAACGTGACAACGTCATAAGAAAATACTGACGGAATGGTTGTATTTTTCAAAAGAAAATTTTAATTTTTTTTGTGTGATAGATATTTTGTATGGATATAGAGAAGGAGGTAAATAGAATCGCAATGGAATAGGCAAAGTTACATTTACACAAACGTGAAAAATGACGAAACATTTATCAAATTCATGAAAGATATGTTCAATTCCGATTGTGCATCAGACGTTAATAAGTCAACAACACTAAGAGGCACCATCATCGATTTGCCTTTTTCAAGACACTTTACACTCGAAACACCGCTTTCATTTCCTACTTTTCCTATCATCGTCCTATTCTCAACAGAGAAATGGTGCATTACCATGCACACAGGAAGAAGGCATATGCAAATACAAATATGTGAATTTATATTCATATGCGCACATACATACATATATATGCTCACTCAAGTAGGAGAGAGCCAGATGTCGAACGTTGCCGAACGCGGGGGCCGATTGTGTCTCTTTGTCTTTCGTTCCGCGCTCTCGCTTGTAGTTCAAGCAAGGTAACGACGCATTTTTTGGTGCGTGCAGCCGGCTACATCGAATTATAAGACGTTATCCCGTCGAAAGGAAAGAAAAAGCTAAGCCATTCACGACCAGAAAACATAACCCTATCAATACCTTCAATTAAGTAATAAATATGCCAAATGCGTGCTTAGAACTTTCTTTTTAATGTTCTCATTCCTTTGTTTGCTCTCTCAGCTAAAGTTCTAACTGGTCGCTTTTTTGACAGCGTGGTTACCTAGAAAAAAACCTGTGCCCAAAAAAAAAAGTCGCAAGATGTAAACAACCGCAATTTAAAATAGAGTGATAAGATATCATTATTTATTTTAAAATGTATCTCCTTTTATTGTAATGGAGTCAAAGGGAAACAAAATTAGTTGAGCAAGTACTACTAAACTCGCAAACAAATACACCCAAACGAGTGTTGTGGTGTGGTACATTAAATTTTACATAATCAAAGTGCACTTGGCTTTGTTTTGAAGTATCTCCAATTTAACAAAACCGACAAAAATAGTAAAACGGTACAGACAAACTGGTAACGTGACCGTATGTGCCATAGAATATGAAATACAAACTGAGAGAGGAAGACTTGCTTTGTCCACCTCGAGTGATATTCAGTTCAAACGATATACTAGGTTGTTTAATAAGTTTTGCGATTGGATAAGAAAAACACAATTTTATGGTTTGAAATGCAATTTATTATTCAGCAGAGACTCTCTCTCGGTAGGAAATGACAAACCTTTGAGTATATTTTTGCCATGAAAAAGCGAACATAAAAAACCATTTGCCGTTCGGAGTTGGCTTAAAGCTGTAGGTCCCTTCATTTGTAAAACAACATCAAGACGCACGCCACAAATAGGAGAAGGAGCCCGGCCAAACACCCAAAAAGGGGTGAAAACCCCGATGAAAAACACTTTCCACGCATGCATATTTTTAGGCCTGGAAACTGATCGACATCGCTAGGGGCCAAATCTGGTGAATAAGGATGCTAAAGGCCAAAGCAGGAAGATGTTCCAACAATTCGGACTTCAATTCATGGATTTTAGCTATTGTGAAAATGCTCTTGTGACACGGCGCATTGTCCTGATGCAAAATAAATTTTTTCTTTTGCAAGTGGGCTTTTTTCACGAATTTTTTCCTTTTCAGGTGGTCTATAAGGTTACAACATTATTCAAAATTTATTGTTTTATCAGTTTACAAATAATCCATAAAGCAAAACTCCTTTCGCATCACAAAAAACTGATGCGAACACTTTCTTGGCAGATTTCTGGACACGAACTCGTTTCGGAGCCAAGGAAACAGGTTCACACCACTATTTAGCCTCTTGTTTTGATATGGGATTATGGCGATAGACCAAGTCTCATCCACAGTGATGAATCGATGCACAAAATCCACTTTATCCATTCGAAAACGCTTAAATGCTGCTGAGAAAATCGTATTCGAATGTGTTTTTGTTCCATTGTTAGCGAATGCGGTATCCATTGAGCACACAGCTTTCTGACGTAAAATTGAGAACGTCAACAAAGATCCGCCCAGGTACTCTCTGTTTGCTGCGAATTAGTAAAAGAATATCCACTTGGACACTCGCGCTTTTGTTCTTGACTGACTCGTTGCTGATTTTTTGTTAAGGGTTTCGGGTTCGCACTCGAAATACTCCCTTGGTTTCATCTCCAGTGACTATCCAACTTATCCAATCTTCGTGTTCGCTGCTTAAATAAATCTCGCAGTCGTCTCTTGCGTGGGTTACTCACTAACCATCTGTTGTGAGTCACTCATTTTCATAAAACCTCTATAAAGTTTACTTTCGCAAGACACGCATAAAACACAAACCAATCATGGATTGGTACTTAAGAAAGATCTTCCCTTATGAACGGTGTAGTTTCCAGCCCTGCGAGTTCCCAAAACTTAATTATCACACCTCGACAATGCTATTGACTTACATATGTATGTAATGAAAATACAAAAAATATTAACAAAATTAAGATTCAAAGTGTCTCAGATATATAATTTTTAGCTTATCATGATGGCTCACAAGTTTAGCAATCCAGTTCCAAGTATGCCAATTAGAATTGGGTTGAATTTCTTTTTTCAATATAATATTACGTTCTTTATACTCGTACTGCCTTAATTGTCCAAGAAGCTTCTTATGCATATGCGATTTTGGCCGGTTCGCCGTGATCGTCATCAGCATAGGCAGTTCTGATCGAATGTGTTGTTTTCTTTTTCACTAGGCGAGGATTTTTACGCGGCGCGTCTTAAGACCAGCACCCAACCAGATATCCTGAGTTGTTCTGTGTGCAGAAGAATCGACCTGGCTACTCCCAAGTGAGTGGCATTCGGGGACTTCCCCCACTTGTGTGGACTCCTAGAAGCTACTACAGTTTCTAAACAAAATGTACGGATATTCAAAAATTCTTGTTTCACTGTATCCACACAGGGTATCCACACAAGAAAACTTTTTCATGGCAGTTAATTTGTATATCGCAAAAAAGAAAAAATTTAATTGAATTAAATGAAAAATTAATTGAGGATGCAATTAAGCGAAAAATAACATTAAAATTTGGATCCAACCGCTTCTCCTAAACTCTATTACACAGGTGGCTAAGCGAAACAGTTAGTAAGTGGATCACTGGATTAACTCGTCTGCACCAGATTATATTGCATATGTAGTGGTGGATCCTTGTCGTGAGCGACCGCAAAAGTTGCCACATAATTGTAAATTATAATTATGCAGATGAGGATGTCAATTTATGCGCTGTCTTGCCAAGTGTTGGTGTTTAAGCGCCCACAAACAGTCGCAAAATGGTGAGGTCAAAGCGGTTGCAAACGAAGCATCAGCAGGACTGCATCACAACCAAAACCCACAGCAACAACCTGATAAGGTACAACTGCGGCTAAATGCGTCTACAAGGAAGCTGTTGACTACTTTGATGCTGGCACTTTGTTGGTGCGTTGCAGCCATGATACGACGATGCTGGCGATGCCACAAATTGACGCTGCTGCTCCCGGCTGTTGATGTTGCTGTTGCTGTTGCCGTTGCCTAGCCTCTGTCGAGTTGGAATCCATCAGCTGTCATTAGCAAAATCATCGACACCTGTTGGCCATAAATTAATGTCGTAATTGGCTGCAAAACCTTCACTTTGACAACGTGCACAGTTGCACACACACACACTCACACATATGCATGCACGTACTAGATACTAGCCACAACAGCAGTAGCAGCACCAATATCAATGCGCGCATTTGTAGCAATGTAGCTGCCACATCGTCTGACTGCCTGTCTTTCACTTGTGTAAGAAGGAAACGTGCGAACACGAGTCGGTAGTCGATAGTTGCATGTGGCGCCTATTGCAGCATTAACCTTAACCAGTTTCTCGGCGCACCAACTCAACAAGCAACAACACGTCCACCTATACGACGTATGTCTGTATGTGTGGATGCATATCAATATTTGTATCGAAACACGGACATACATACATACATGCAACTAGTTACGTAAACATAAGATAAAGTTGTGGCAAGTGGGTTGCATGCAACTGCTACTAACTTTTGGTACGTGCACGTTGTTGCACATCCTGCGTGAGTAGCGGCAGCCACTCGCTTTATTAGGCAACCAGAAATGTTGACTATCAATAGCAGCAAATTCAAATGCAGATATTACTCCATAAAATATTTACGACAAAAAGAGTTTTGCATTTATTCGTTTCACCGTCAGAGAAACCTGGGTACGATAGTCAGGGTGTGCGTTGTTTGTATGTGGTGGAATCGCCAAAAAATAACTGCCGGTTTGAACAAGATGTTTAACACTTTTTTAATTCATTTATTGAGCAAAACATGCATTTACATGTGATTAAATAAATACAAAAATTATATAACATTTTTTGCACTTACAGACGCATTTCGATAGAGAAGAAGTAAGGAAGTGCGATTTAATGCAGAGATATCTGAACGTAGTTTTTCGATGGGCAGCGGACTGCGGCTTATCGGTGAATCCTCTTAAGACGGAACTCGTCTTTTTCACGAGGAAATATAAAATACCCAGAGCTCAACTCCCCTCGATGGGGGGCGCTCCGTTGGTGCTTTCTAACAAGGTGCAGTACCTAGGTCTAATCGTTGACAGTAAGCTAATGTGGAAGCCCAACATTGAGGAGAGAGTAAGGAAGGCAACAATCGCCTTGTATGGACGCAAGGGCGCAATTGGCAAAAGATGGGGCCTCTTGCCTAGAGGTGTATTTTGGCTCTATAATACGATAATAAAGCCAATCTCGTTATATGGACGACATAACTTAAAAAGCTAGAGAGAGTTCAAAGGTCGGCACACATTGGAATCAGTGGGGCACTTCGAACTACTCCTACTCTAGCGCTTAATGTAATGTTAAATGTGGTACCTATAGACATCGCAGGCAGAATTGCCGCTGCACATACCGCAATAAGAGCACTCAAGCATCCTCAGAAACTTTAAGTTCACCCCCTCGTCGACGGATCAGTGCGTACCTTCGCTTAATCCAAGCGGAACTTTCTCCACCCATATTCCATCAAGGGAGGAGTGGACCGGGGGCAACACTTGGAGACAGGGCTTAACCTGTTCACGGATGGCTCGAAGTTGGACCGTAGGGTTGGAGGAGGAGTATTCTGCAAAGAGGTCCCCATCAAACACAAATTCCGGCTACCGGATCACTGCAGTGTGTTCCAAGCTGAGGTGGCCGCAATTAAAGAAGCAGCTGACTGGCTACTTACTTGCGTAATAACTGTTAAGAAGGTAAATATTTACTCCGATAGCCAAGCGGCAATTGAGTACCTGGTCACAGTGACATTACTGGAAACTGCGAAGCCGATGAACTGGGCAGACAAGGGACCTGTGAGGTAGTGTGCCCGCGAAAGGAGAGTATCGGGATCCCCTTGACAACTTGCGGTCTACTCCTGGAAGGATGGGCTTTCCACCAACTCAGCGAGCGCTGGGCAAGTACACGAACGTGTAAGGTCGCGAAGTCCTCCTGGCCACGTTTGGATACGAGGCGTTCGAGGTATATTCTGAGGATGACAAAATCTCATCTCTCAAATTTCGTGGGTATCCTCACGGGGCACTATCCGCGGGGTATACATGCCGTGAGACTCGGAATAACTTCGAGTCCTTTTTGCGGCAGCTGTATGTAGGATGAGGTGGAATCCTCTCAGCACCTGCTCCTTAGCTGCCCAGCTGTTGCCGGACTTCTTTTCTACGCCTGCTGATATAGCAGGTCTTGATAACAAAAATCTGATGAACTTCCTCAGCAGCATAAAGAGGTTAACACAACCGCAGACTAGTCACCGTCCATAGTCCACAAACACTCAACCCTCCCCACCCCTTTCCCTTTCGTCCTATCGTCTTTTTTCCTTCAGATATCAGATATCAGAGAAATTCGAATTTCAAAATTATTTTAAAAAACTATTTTATTACCGGCGTCCCCTTTTTAATGCCAGTTTAAAGACCCCAATTTTCCCTGTTTTTAGTTGAAGAGTTTGCCAATTATTAAAAGTCATTATTAAAATTTGAATTAAGTTCTTACAGTTAAGAATAGCTGCTTGATAAAGTTTTCACTAAGAATCGTGATGAAGTTCTTTACGATTTTTCAATAAGTGTTTCCTACGTTATTTCACTAGAACGATGGTTCCTCATATAGGAGTCCACGCAAATGGGTAAAGTCGCTGATTGCCATTCACTTGGGTGCGGCCAGGACGATTCTTTTACATATGGGCAACATGGTTAAAAAGCAAAGAAAATTTATGAACGAATATTCAAGCTTTTCTCCATGAATTAGTGCTGTTGAAAGATGGGTTTCTGGATTTAAACCTGGTCATCGATCCACGTAAACGGCGTCCAAAAATAGCAGCCATACCAGAAATCACAGAAAAAAGCGATTGTGGCGTTGTACACATACCAGAAGTGAAACTTTCAAGGCAGACAAAGAAAGAGGGAGAGAGTGAGAGAGAGAGAGAGAGAGAGAGAGAGAAAGAATATATATCTAAATAAATTCACAACATTTGCAGAGAATACAAATAGACAAAATTTACAAAAAACGGAGAAGGGTCAACCAGTGTAGGTAAACGCCGGACACAAACCGTGGCACCAACACGCACTACTCCGAGCGCTTATCACCCGCACGGACGCAGTGATTCCAGGACCGCAGCAACGGCACAAATTACCGCAAGACAATACCAATAAATCCGACGCAGGAATGGATAGCATTTTATAGTACGCACAAGCACTTGCCAGGAAACGGAAATGAGCGCCAAAAAGTAGGCACACAAAAAAAAAAACGCCAAAAAACGGCCTAAACAGTAGGCACCAAGGAAATATAACGCCAAAAAGTAGGCACCAAAAATATATTTCCTACAAGTTTGCACCAACAAACAAGAGTCAAAAAATAGGCAGTGTTATTTCTCACTATAAATTAGCAACCACAAGGAAAAACTCAAGAAAAATAGCCTAAAGTAGATCTAAGATATATATAAGGTGTAGCTCTCTCTCTCCTTTTCCTCTACCTTCTATCTTTTTTCTCTCTCGCGGAACGAAAATGTCTTAAAGGTTGCATGACCTTGAAATTTCACTCTCCGTGCTCGCTCGTCCATCGACGCCTAAGAAGTTTCACTTCAAAAATACAGAGTCTCGTATTGGAAAATCGTCGAGTGACTGAAAGAGATTTAGTAGAAGCTCTAGGCATCTCAGTGGGTAGTGTAAGCAATATTTTGACTGAAGTCTTGGGTTTCAGAAAGCTGTGTGCGCCATTCGCAAACAACGGAACAAAAACACATTCGAATGCGACTTTATTAGCAACGTTTAGAGCATTTTCGAAAGGATACGGTGGATTCTGTGAATCGATTCATCACTATGGATGAGGCTTGATTCTATCACCATGATCCTAAATCAAAGCAGGAGGCTAAGTAGTGGTGTGAATCTGGTACTTCGGGCTCGAAACGAGTTCTTGTCTACAAATCGGCCGTGAAGGTGTTCGCATCAGTTCTTTGGGATGCGAAAGGAATTTTGTTTGTGGATTACTTGCAAACTACTAAAACAATAAATTCTAGATATTATTGTAACCTTTTACATCAGCTGAAGGAAAAATTTCGTGCAAAAAGGACCCAATTTACAAAAGCAAAAAAATTCTTTTTCATCAGGACAATACACCGGTCACAAGAACATTTTGACAATGGCTAAAATCCATGAATTAAAGATCGAATTGTTGGAGCATCCGCCGTATTCGTCAGATTTGTCCCCTAGCGGCTTCATCCTCTTTTGAGACCTAAATAAATTCATGCGTGGAAAGTGTTTTTCATCGAGTGGTGAGATCATAACAGTTGTAGAAGTGCATTTTGCAGCTCTTCCAGATTCTCACTTCAGGGATGGAAGTCATAAATTCAAATCTCGTTGGAACAGGTGGAATGATGCTCAGAGAGACTTTACTGAATAAAAAAGTGCATTTCAAACCATAAAATTGTGCTTTCCTTATCGGATCGCGAAACTTATTGAACTACCTAGTATTAACCAATTTTAAAGTTACGTAAATGCATACTATACGTAAATCCTTTGTCTTATTATGTTGTCACACGAATGTCCACATTTCTGTTTGAGTTTACACTTCACTACATTTATTAAATAACTCAATGAAGTCTGCAAATTTGTGCATAAATTTTCATTATTGTTAAAATTCAAATATTATTGGTGTATTGTGTCAGCGGTTAATGGTGCTGCAGTTGTGGTCAGAGTTGCACTGCTGGTGCTTGCGGTTGCGGTTTTCAATATCTACAACACAACAGCAAAGGAACAATAAAGGGACGTGCGGAAATAAGTTAGTTTGCGGTTTGCCTTTGGCTAATGAAGTTCGCACGTTGCCACAGACAACGCGAAGATAGTGAAGTGTGCATTCGAGGAAGGCGAAAATCCCAACAGCCAGGTTTAGTGTTAAATAACTCAGTTTTTTTCTCACAACAAATGGTACACAATTTTTGGTATTTATTTATAGTTATTTGAGTAAAGCGAAACTCATTGGGAATAACAATTTAGACGAACTTAATGTGGCAAATAGATTAGGTGAGGCATCAGGTTTCATTATTTCTGATATACATAGCAATGCTTGCATGCATGCATGTATGTGTTTGTGTATGTAAGTATGTATATATGTAAGTCATAAACAGTCTAGCACGGTTTCAATTGAATTTAATACTTGTAAACAGCCTTTCATAGACTTTTGAAGCCTTAAAGTTTTTATTGTTTTTTTGCTCAGATTACTGATTTGAAAAGTTAGTGGAATATTTTAGTTCACACGAACTGATAAACATGGAAATTATCCATCTAATTTGATACCTACAGTTGCATTACCGAATAGTATATATACATATATATAATTGGCGCGTATACCCTTTTTGGGTGTTTGGCCGAGCTCATGCTCCTATTTGTGGCACGCGTCTTGATGTTGTGCTACAAGTGGAGGGACTTACAGTTTCAAGCCGACTCCGAACGGCAGATATTTTTTATAAGGAGGTTTTTAATGGTAAAAAACACACTTGGAGGTTTGCCATTGCCTGCCGTGGGGCGACCGCTATAAGAAAAATGGATTGTATGCGTTGAAATTCAAAAAAAATGCGGCTAGTTAAAAAAGGGGGGAAGATAACTACCACACATAACAACTGAGAATCACGTAGAAGCCTTTATAAGAAAAAGTTGTTTTTTTTTAAGTGAATGTCGAGTGTTTTAGCTACTTTCCACAGTTCCTAAACCACATTTCTTGCGCCTGTCTATTTTGTATACTGCAGGTGTCTAGTTCACAAACGTCAAATATGATTGATGTAACGCGCCATTTGCAAAAATTATAAATCTTCCAATAGAGTGATTAATTTTGCGCCACCTTGATTATACAGTGGAAATCATAACTAGGTGCATGATGAGTTTGTTTTTAATATTTAGAACGTTTTTTGAGTTAAATTTTTTTGTTATTTTTGTTTTAAAATACTCAAAATTTTTTAACAAGACCCATAAATTTCGAAAGTAAATTAATAAATTTTCACAAAAATTTGAATTTTTTAATCCGATGAAATTTTAGTAATTAAAATAAGTGCAAGTTTTAAGCGGGTTAAAGTTCGCTTTGATTTTTAATAATTTGGTTTTCTGGCCGCCTTTTGCACTTTATTCCATATACAAATGAGCTGCGCCATGAAGTTTGTAAAAAAAGTTATTATTGTTATTTATTAAAAAAAATATAATAAAAAAATAATTAAAACAAAATTAATTAATTAAAAACTAATACAATTAAATTAAAAATTATAATTTAAATTATAATTTAATTAAAATTAATTAAAAAAATATACCTATATATTGTTTTAAATAATCAAATTTAATCTTTATTAATCTCACTTTTTATATAAAAAATATAAAAAAACAACAAACTGAATAAAAAATTCAAAAATTACAAAAAAAACATGAAAAAATAATATATTTTCTTTTTAAATATTAAAATTTAATCGTTATTAATCGCACTTCTTGTATACAAAATATATAAAAAAAAAACAAATTCAACACATTACACAAAAAATTAAAAAAAAAAATTATAAATTTTGTTTTAAAATTATAAAATTTAATCTCTAGTGATCATACTTTTTGTACACAAAAACTCGACAAAACAAATTCTCTTCAAAACTTAAAATTTCTTCTCAAAATTCTTGGTAATATTTTCGGGTATGCAGTTTTATAGCCCTCTAAAATCTTTATTGCATAAGTGCAAGTCGGAAGTGATTAAAAAATCGTGTTGATTTGTCACACTTTTTTCTTTTTACTGACAGTGTTTTGAATTTTCTCCGTATAAAAAAGATGCCAGCAGTCGTCAAATGGCAGAAAACTTCCAACATCGTCAGAATAATATAAATCAATCCAAATTTTGAGCCACTTGAAACTGGCATTTTATTTTAATAAAATTTAATGGTCTCTAAAGCTGAATACCAAATATTTTGCTCTCAAATTTTTGAGTAAAAAGTTGGAAATCTTGATAAAAATTTTTCGAATTTTTACAATTTTATACGAAATATAGCGTATTCCAAACAGAAGTGTTATTTTGTTATTCAAAGAAAAATGCTATTTTTTAATAGAAATGATGGAATGTTAATTTCATTATAAAGAGAGAAGATATGCTGTTAATAGTGGAAAATAACATCAAGCAAATGACCACCACGACCACGCTTACAGGACAGAATTCTTTTCATGAAATTTTCCATAATCAAATTGCAAAGTGGCTGCTCTTGTCATCGATAGGCTCATGAATTCCATCTTTGAGATCTTCAATCGACAATGTGCTGTTGGCGTAGAATTTCTCTTTCACGTGGCCGCAAAGAAAAAAGTCAAAAAAGGTGTTAAATCAGAAGATCTCGGTGGCCAATTGTAATCATCTCTTCGGGAGATTACACGGTCCGGAAGGTTTTCCCGTCTTGTTGAAAATAAACGGTGCCCAGATCAGTACCATCCAATTGCGGCCATAAAAATTCGTGAATCATCTCTCGATAGCGCAAACCATTCACCTATAACAACTGTTTTGGAAAACCCTTTAGATAGCCAAAATTCAGCAATATGCTAATATTGTACAGGTACGTTAATCCTTAAACTCTAATTTATGGTGAATTGAAGGACACTACGACAAGTTTTTATTATAAGCGCCTAACTTGGATTACCTCAAAAAGGGTACAACTATCACCGGCGTATAGAGCTGTTGGATTAGTTCGAACCCGACGAATTGATATAAAAACGGTTCCAGTTGGCAAGGAAAAGGGACTCTTCCCTCAAGGCAATGTGCCATAACACGTCCAGCAGTTGAAAGCAAATATGGTTTACGTAAATAACTAGTTAAAGTCAAATTATGTTAATGGTTTTTATCCAAGATCTACTACATAGGTGGCAACACATTCATGAAAAGTTACTGTTTGGTGCGATTCTGAGAGGGCGGCATTATTAGTCCGCACTACTTAGAAAACTTTGGTAACCTGGTAATCAATTTCTTTAATCACAAAATAGACGGAATGCTCTTTAGAAGCAAGTGACTCCAGAAGACAGCGCTACGTGACTCATAGCGAATTGCACGACAATCATTCTACATATACTCGAGTGAGCGATTTGATGGTGCGGCTATTGCTCGAAGGACAAGCCACCAAGATGGTACGATTTGAACCCGCTAAATATTTTCTTGCAGAGCCACTGAAAATGGGGTCTTGTTTTATTCTATTTCAACATCGGCCCGCCTTTATTAGAAACTTGTTTATATGTCTTCCATATCAGCCCACTAACGCTGCAACGCTGCTGCCGTTGACTTTTGATCAAAATGAAAAAAAAGAAAAACATATTCCAATTATGTTGAAATTCGCGCCATTCAATTACTTGCAGATTTCGGGTTTAAAGAAAGAACGATGCGCTTGTCTAAAATGTCGTAGAATGGAAGGAAGGAATGAGGTTTTTTCGATAGATTTGGACTTTTTTTGTTAGAAGTGCAATTACTACTAATTATATTACATTGCGAAAAGGCACTAGTAACCATGACTCACGGAAATAAATAAGACATACTTTTTTTCTTGTCCGATATATTCTCCTTTAGAACTAATAACCTTCCATGATATTTTTGGTTTTTGTAAACGCCATGAATTTAACTTGGATTGAAGTTAATGACGCAGTAGGTGGCACAAAATTAAACATTTTTAATATTCTATGTGAATAACTTTTTACTAAATAAAAACGAAGTGATTTTGCGTGATGAAAGTCTTTATTTGCAACTCTACATTTTTTTTGTTTAGTGGGAAAGATGATATCCGTCAAGTGGATGTCGGTAGTGTTGATTTACATTACTGCCCATTTTACCGCATTTCTATGACTTCCCATAAAATGTCCACTAATAATTGTTTGCATTCTTACCAAATTCTCCTTAGGGGCTGCGATTGTCTAAGGCTTTTTGGCATAAACCCTCAACTTCCATGAGTAGTCACAAAGAAAAAAGTCTGGGATAGTTCAATCGGGCGATCTTATTGGCTTAAATGCTTCCTTCACTGTATGCCAGTGGCCTGTGCTGGGTGAGTAGTTACACCCTCTTGTTGCGACCACATGTTCACCAAGCTCCACTCATCCAATTCCGGCGGATCCTCCTTGGATCGTGATTTGGTTTGATGATTCTTCGTTCTGAGCGACATCAGCAGCCACAGCCGTGATATTCTCTCGGCTGAACAACTAGTCCGGTTGCGGTCACACCCTGCAAGGTGTCATGTGGTTTCAGTATGTTCGAGTCGTGCAGCTAAGCTCCTGAATGTTAGCTCAATTGGCGCGACACAATAAGAAAATCGATGTCGATATTCACGCTCTACCAAGCCCACCGACCGATTATTGATAAACACAAATTGGCACAATTATTTCGCGCATTTATATTCCAGCTTTCCTTAACACAAGGTGTCGCAAAATTTATACATCCAATTTCATTTTTGAATAAGTTTTTTACTAAATAAAAAGGAAAAATGTATTTGAATAAAAAAAAATAATTGGCGCCTACACTTCTGTTAGGTGTTTGGCCGAGCGCCTCCTCTTGTTTGTGGTGTGCGTCTAGATGTTGTGCCATAAATTTAATAGTAATGAATAAACGACATTTTCATTTTGACCTACACCCTCCATTGCTTGTCCGTCTGTTTGGGTACTGCAGCTGTCTGACTCACAAGTGTCAAATATGATTGACGTATGAGGCTATTCGTAAAATTTATAACATCTTCCGATAGGGTGATTAATTTTGCGCCAACTTGTGTATCCATCCTTAATATTAATTTCGACATAAGTAAAAATATAATAAAAAATTCTGAATTTTTGAGTGTTCGAATTTCAGTGTCCGCCCTTTTATTCGTTTTAAATCATTTTTATTCTTGACTTTTAAGCGTAATTTCTACTATTTCTGCGCCACCTTGTGTATCCATCTTAAAAGGAATTTCGACACAGGTAAAAATATCTTAAAAATTGTTTGAATTTTTGAATGTCCCGATTCCAGTGTTCGCCACTGTATTAATTTAAAATATTTTTTTATAGGATGCTTTCCATTTCAATTCAACCGGGCTATTCGGGACATGTTCTTCGATTTCGATGTAACTCAAATATGTTGCTCTCTGGTCAAAATAATGAGATACGTATTTTTTTGATCGCCCGAAAAAATTGTTTTTCAAGATTTTTCGGCAATTTTGGTTTTCGGCTCTAAATCGATTTTTTTAATTATATAAGAAAAATTGTTTTTTAATTGCTCATAACTTAGTCAAAAATGAACCGCTTCTAATGATTCTGAGTTCAAAATGATCGTCATTTCTTCCACGAGCGACTTTATTTTGCAAAAAACAAAAAGTGCAAAACAGGTTTTTTACTCAAAAATTCATTACTCAAAAACAACCGATTTTAGCTACTGGGCATTTAGCTCAATTGAAGTTTGAGGTGTCCTCTTGATCTGGAAAAAGTAAAAAAAAAATACACTTTTTGAAATATTGAATTTCGAAAAAATTTCGCACTTTTTGTTTTTTTGCAAAATAAAAAATTTTCAACTAATTTTTTGGTATTGGATTTCGGGAGATTTTTGCACGCAAATTTTTATAAGTATCTTTCCGAATTAATATATTTTAGCACTAGTCTTAAAATTTTATAAATTTTGTAATTCCTTTTCTTTCGTGAGTCACCCTAATGTGCATATGTATGTATATGTGAATGTCCTCATAGACCGTACAGGCCAGTTCACCGTTGCTACATTGTGGCAAATTGTAAGGAGCAAAATTCTCCTTTAAGCCATTCACTTGAAGAGAACTTCTCTTAAAGCTCATTACAATGACTTGAAATGCAACCATGCATATCAGCAGGGAGCAGTACATTGAACTACTCATACTAACGGTTAAATGACAACCGATTCCCCGCTTTCTTAATTTCAATACAACAAGTGCTGTTGTTGTGCAGTTGTTGTGCAGTTTGTACTCTTGTGCTGTCAGCGCTTTAGTCTTTTTGTTTTCCTACTTTAGCTCTTAACAAAAAAAACAAGGTAGTTATGGCATTGTATCTTTTCTGAAAAGGCAACAATTTACTTTCACCCAAAACAACAACGTCCAAATGTGGCACTTATGATGTTTCAGGGAATTGTAGTGATGATGATGAAGGTTCTACGTATGAAATTTCAATGATGATGACATTCATGCCAAGTGCACTCTGATAGGATAGCGTTGATGGCAATTTTGCGTGCACCCTATACATACATACATACATACATACATGCCTGTATGTGCCTTTGCATTTGTACGTGTATGTGTGTATGTGTGCTCATTGCAGATATACTTGAATTTATAAGCGCATAGTGCATATGGACGGAAGGATATTTGCATGTAGAAATGAAAGAAGGTGCAGATATGTAGATATGTTTGTGCGCAAATAACTTTAGGTTACGGTTACGGTATTGTGCATACGATCATGTGCATAGTGGGTGCACAAAGTGTAGAAAGATATCATTTTTAACCTAAACGAGAGGGTTCAAGCCGACACTTGAAAAATGTCACAGCGGTGCACACGTATCCATAACACCCACATTGCACCCCATGAGGTGAAAACAAATGCACAAGAATACCTACTACATAACTTATCAAACACATACTCTAGCAGCCGTTGCCTGCACACTCATACAAGCATACGTGAAGAAATGTTGCCACTGTTGTTGTATTGTTGCCAACTGCTGATTTAATTCGCAAAATCCAACAGGAGCGGCAAATGCCATTCGTTCAACGGCGATTGTTTAGTAAGCAGGGTTCCGTATTTATAGGGGGAGTCGCAATTTGCTATACCAACAGAAGCCAGCGCCTGTAACGCCTTGTTGCTATGCAGCCAGTAACTAAGCAGCCAACTGTGAACTTTAAGAGCTTCAACGCTTTGACATATTTGCATGCATATCGACTGCATACACAAACACACATACACCTCAAATTTACGTAATTGTACGCACTTTGCACTCTTGAATTGGTGAGTGCGTACGGCACAGTGTAGTTTCTCTATGCAGTGCGAGGTCTAAACATAATTTTCAGTGTGCAATGCTTTAAAGGACAAACAATTCCGCGAAGAATTATGAAAGAAAAGCAGTGCACTTGGTTATTGTTGTTGTTGTTTTTGAAGATTTCATGCCATAAAATTCTGTCAGTTACCTCTGCAATAAAATAAACAAATAATTGGCGCGCACACTTCTGTTAAATGTTTGGCCAAGCTGCTTCTCCTATTTGTGCCGTGCATCTTTCGTTGTTCCACAAATGGAGCGACCTACAGTTGTAAGCCGACTCCGAATAGAAAATGTTTTTTTATGAGTAGCTTTTTCATGCCAAAACTGCTGTTTGAGGTTGCCTGCCGAGGTGCCACTGCTATAAGAAAAAACTTGTTCTATCTATCGGACTTACGCACTCCCGAATGGTAGGTATGAAGGTAAGTGGCTGCGAGGTACTCGTAAATTCGTAAACAGTGGTCCAAGTATGAGTGTGTAATTTTGAGTCGCATGTTATTCTGCTCAAAATCTGCACTACCAGACAGTCTCATACCTTCACGTAATGAAGGTATGTCGAAAAGTGACATACTTCTCTACTTAATTGGCGCGATAACCGTTTACCTGATTTTAACAAAGCGCGCCAGTCGTTTCTTTCTCGTGCTAACCGGCGCCAATTGGCACACCAAGTGAAGCCAAGTCCTTCTCCATCTGATCTCTCCAACGGAGAGTAGGCCTTCTTCTTCCTCTGCTACCACCAGCTGGTACCGCATCGAATACTTTCAAAGCCGGAGCGTTTGTATCCATTCTGACGACATGACCTAGCCAACGTAGCCGCTGGTTCTTTATTCGCTGCGCTATGTCTATGTCGTTGTAAAGCTCATACGGCTCATCGTTCCATTGCCTGCGATATTCGCCGTTGCCAACGTGCAAAGGTCCAAAAATCTTACGCAGAATGCTTATCTCAAACTCTCGAAGCGTCGCTTCATCGGATGTTGCAACATGATGGGTACGAAAAATCCGCACTCGGCTGTAATAACCATCTAATAGTAAGCTGACATTGAGGCCGACGGGCGCGAAACATCAATTGATGGAAACAGTTTGCTCAACATACTAACTATTAAGATGCCTTGCGGCTCACAGTGGGAGAGAGAAAATGAAGAAGAAAGCATGTTTTTAGATATATTTTCCAAGAATTATCCGAAGCAAAGTTGGCACGCATTTGCATGAATCTGTAAGCCTGACTTTGCGACCGAATGGGTTAATGAATTCGAAACCTCGAGAAACTCGAAGATAGAAAAAGTTTTTCTAATAGTGATCACCCCTCGGCAGGCAGTGGCAAAGCCCTGATGGTATTTCTGCCATGAAAAACGCGTCTCATAAAAAAACCATTGCCGTTCGGAGGAGGGGAATACAACTGTAAGTCTCTCCATTCCAGAAAAACATCAAGACGCAAACGACAAATTATAGGAGTAGTTCGGCCAAACACTCAATAGTGGGGGTAAATGCCTATTATATATATAAAGGGTGATCAATTTAGATTTATCGGATTTAAAATTAAAATGAAACAATGACAATTATTATTCATTCGACAATCTTTGTTATTTTTGTGTAGAACCATTCAAGACATTCATGTTTTAAAGACCATCCCTTTCCAATATTGGCCACATCTGCCACTTTACTTGGTCTTGCGTAAACACGCTGAGTGCTTCGGTCGGTGTCTCGTGAATATTGACCTCCAATGTCTCATTTGAAGCTGATTTATCCACAAAGCATGTAGACTTTTCATATCCCCACAAATAAAAGTCCAAAGGTGTGAAATCACACGGTATTAGTGGCCAATCCACTGGTCCGAGACGAGAGATTAATTGATCACCGAAAGCACGACGCAATAGATCCATTGTTTCACGGGCTGTATGGCAAGTAGCGTCTTGTTGGAACCAAATGATATGGAGATCACGGACTTCAACTTCCGGCATCCGGCAACAAAAAGGTATGATAAAGCGCGATAGCGTTCGCCATTCACTGTTAAATTGGAGCTACCCTCGTCTTTGAAGAAATATCGGACGATGATTCCTCTAGCCTATAGACCGCACCAAATTGTTGTTTTCTTGTTTTCAATATATGCTCTTCAATGGCTTCGGGTTGGCCTTCAGCCCAAATACGGCAATTTTGCTTACTGACGTAGCCATAAAGCCAAAAATGGGCCTTATCGCCACTTTCCACAGAACGTCGATTTTCGTAATACATTTGTACGATTTGAAAACCTTGCCTTTCCATGACAAAATGTCAATGAATACTGAAAAAAAAAAAAAAAATATGTATTTAGTTTGGCAGTCGTCACGCGTGATCTGCCAAAAAAACCCTATTCGAAAAGTACCTCCAATCTGATCGCTCTTTATAAGTAATATTTTATTTCTTCCTTATTTCACTTCTCTGCGAAGCATAGGGCCTCTAAAAGCTTCTCCTTCCAGCAGTGTCCCACGTTAAGAGGGCGATACAAAAAGTATCCGTGTTTCATGACAGAGGACCTTCCTGAGGGAAGTTGGTGTTCGCATCGTGCGCTGCCATCTATCAAACTACGGCAAAACAAATGCCAGACTGGTTGATAGATTAGTTTGGATTTGGCAGCTTCTCAAGTAAGACGTGTTTCGTGATTTTTGCTAAGATGGAAAAGAGTGGTATCGTTCGGTAATTCGCTTTTTGTTTCTGCATGGGAAAAAATGCGAGGTGATAAAGGCAAAGTTGGATGCTGTCTATGGGGACGCTTCGCCATCTATGACCACAGTTAGATACTGGTTCAACGAATTTAAGCGTGAGCGAAGATCCGCTTTTGATGGGGAGGGACCAGAACGCTCGGAAGACTTGGCTACCGAGGAAATCATTCAAAAAGTCGTCGAAATGATTCTCGCTGATCGACGTACGAAAGTGTGCGAGGTAAAAGAGATCATAGGTGTGTCGACCGGAACGGCAATTGATATTTTACATGATAAGTTGGCGATGGAAAAATTGTTGGCCCGATAGATGCCCCGACTGCTCATGGAGTACAACAAGCGGATGTGTTTGTTAACTTCGAAGTAGAGTTTGGGCCATTTTAAGCGAAATCCGAAGGAATTTTCGCGTTCAGTTATCACCGTTGATGAAACCTGGATTTATCATTACACACCAGAAACTAAGCCACAATTAAAACAATGGATTTCCCCCGGTGAATCTGCTCCAACGAAGGCGAAGACAGTTCCATCGGCCGGAAAGGTCATGCTGACGATTGTTTGGGATGCGAACGGCGTCATCCTCATGGATTTTTTAGAAAAAGGAAGAACGGAAGAAGAAAAAAGGAACTGGACAATACTATTGAGTGAGTTATTGGACCGAAGGAGATTGGAATTGAAGGCGACACGGCCGCATTTGAGGAAAAAGATGTACTGTTTCACCACGATAACGCACCAGCACATTCATTCGGAGGTGTCGCCGCCAAACTGCGTGAATGCCGTTATGAATTGTTGACGCACCCGCCAGTATTCACCCGATCTGGAGGAAGTCATCGCCGAGAGAGAGACTTATTTTAGAGAGTTCGACAAATCCTATTTTTGGAGGGGTTAAAAAAATGTACGGAGCGTTGAGAGAAGTGTATCTTTTTACAAGGGTACTATGTTAAAAAATATGATAAAAAAGAAATTGGTGTCTTAATTTCTAACACAGGTACTTATTAAACTCCCCTCGCGTATTGGCTGCTATAGATTCACGGAGTGTTGATCTTCTTCAAATGTTTTTTGAGCGGCCACGACTTCTACTTGCTTGCGCCATTTTTGTTATGCTGTCTGTTTGCTTTCTTAATGTTTGCTCTATCCATCTCCATTTTCTTCACTCGATTTGCGTAATTATTGAATTAAGTTGCACGCTTCTGTATTTCTTATTATCAGAATACTCTGCATGTGATTTTGTTGGAATTGGAATTTGTTGGCGAATACTTACAGTTTGTTCGTAATCTTATTCGATATTAGCCGAGTTTCACTGCCATCCATTCATATGGATTTTATATGTACGTTGAAAATGCATAGCTTAGTTTGTCTAGCAGCTAGCAGAAACTATCTACATATTCAACTGCATGACCTCCGACTGTTATCTGGCTACGGTTGGAGAAGCTCATTCTCAAGGCCTTGGTCTTTGAAATCACCATCATTATCATTTTGCACCACAGCTCTTTGTGAGCTTTGACCTGTTGCAGGTGAACGCTTTCGATTTTCTGTCAATACCTTAGCCCGAATTTATTGATATCCTCCTCTAGCTCGTCAGCCCATCTTGTTCTCGGTCTTCCTCTTGTTCTTATGTTGAGCGCATTGACTTCTACAATTTTCTTCTACGCCCCCGTACTGTCCATTCTTGTTAGATGACCCAATCTGTGGTGCGCTTTGATGAAACGTGTAACATGTTTGCCATTTATAAGCTGGTGTAGCTCGTCGTTCCACCTTTGATTGCTCGTTCGTGATCTTGGATTGGTCCAAAAATGTTTTGAGTATTTTTCGTTCTTCGGTCTTAGCTATGCTAATCTCTAATCCGATGTCTCGAGTCAGCGTGACCAGTAGGTTAGCCTTCGCCTGTATGTCTGTGAATTTGTGGGAGAGTAGGCATATGTCTTCAAGTCTTCGAGTTATCTGCAGAATTTCTAAATGATGACTCTTTTCTGTAAAGTGAGTTTGACGGACATCATTCTCATCTGGGTATTTGGCCATACGAACATTGAAGGACATAAGAAATCTGATGATCTGGCGAGACAGAAGGCATCCTAAAAACAATCCGAAGTTATAGAAATAAGTTATTCCCAAGGCGGCCCAAGGAGATTTTCTCACTATCCCAGAAGCAGGCCGTTGACAGATGCACTAACATGGATACCTGCAAAGTAACTAAACCAACGTGACCCAATATCAACAAATCTAGAACTGACGAGTTTTTAAGAAAGTCAAGAGCAGATATATTCAGAATTACGTCAACAATAACCGTTGACCTGTCGGGGACCGTGTTAGGAAGATGGGGAGATGGGGTGGCAGTATAACGATAGATGCAGAGGCTGCACTCAAGAAGATTCTAAAGTGACAGTCTTCCGCTAGCTGTGTGAGTACCCAAGTCTGTGTGCTCTACGCCATAAAATGCTGGGGGAATCCTCGATGGTAAATTTCAAAGAAATTGCAGAAAACAAATCTTACAACATAGGCAGCTTCATAGTCAAATCAAGATGGTTCGACTAAAAAAAAGTAGTGGTTCTACAAGTGGTGTATCAAAATAACACCTTTGAGTTAATTGGGTCTGGGCTATATCAGTCCGACAACACCTCCAGTACCACCATTTTTAGATATTTACACCAAGAAATGTAGGAAGTCTAAGACATTTCTCGGGGTCATCTTTGCATATTTCTCACTTGAGAAATTGTTTTCTTACCTCTTTAACATTACTCCGACTTCCTACTCCATATATTTCAAATATATTTAGTGTATGACTGCATACCAGTATCCCCTCCCTGCATCCCATCGGTCTTTCCCTCCCGCCTCACCCCTTCATAATGGCATTACAAAGGACGAATCTTTCTTCGTCCAAGCGTGCCCATTCCCTGGGCAACCATATCAACCTAACCTAACCTACCAGTATCAAGCTTCCATTTAGGATGGAGAATAGGCCACGAATTCGAAGCCCGAAAAAATTATGCGGCAACTTTTAATGCCAGAAATTACTAATAAAGAACATCATTGGACATTTTTTACAATGCAAATTACAAGTGACTCATATCAAGTTTGGGAAAAAACGTCGGCCTAAACCTGCACGACGACAAGTGGCTCACTACTCGCTATCTTTTTTTCCGTCACATATTTTATTATATAATTTTTTTCACACTTCGTGCACTGTACAGTTCTGAGTGGTTGTACGCGTTAATATTCTAACGCCCCCCAATTGATCCTCAACCCACAAATCAGCTCCCTCGACCCTTATCACATGCGCTTAAGCCGTATGTAGGGTGCAATGCACTTCAATGCACACCAAACCCATTCAATGTGCACTGGTTCACCGCTCGCTCACTGCTGTTCCACGCTTATTGCTGACTGACTGACTGACTGACTGGTTGACTGACTTGCTGACTGGCTGCTCAGTGTTCAGTTGTCAGTGTTCAGTATTTACAGCTCACAATTCATCGTTTACTAAGCGCAATACTTCGCTGCTCAGGACGCACTGTTATCCTTGTGCACGGTGCATTATGATGACTTTCTCCCCACTAAATCGCCAAGCGAAAAGCAAAAGCAAAATCACAAAAACAAAACAGAAAAACGTTGTAAAGAAGAAACTCATGCATAAAGCAAGCGACGAGGTGCTCAAGAATGACCCATACCCGATGAAATATCACTTATCCAGGTACGATACGCCTGCATAAATACTGCGATATTTGCATACACGTATTGGGTAAGTGTGCCTGTGTGTGTGTGTGTGTGTGTGAGTGCGCTAGCTTTGCCAAGTTGACAATATTCTTCGCGCTGAAGTAAGGACAAAAAGGATAATTGTGTGTAGTTCCCATTTGAAATAATTAAAAAAATATATATTCTCAGCGCACATGGCTGCAAATTATGCTGCAAGCTTAAATAATGAGGCAGCTAAAATACGAATTTACCACCTACCATTGCACCACTAGCGGTGCGCTGTATGCGAGTAGGCCACCTAACCACCTAACCGCCTAACCGAGTCACCTGTGCGCGCGAGCTTCAGTAAATGAACCCACAAAGTAAGGAAAAGATGTGTTTCAGTAAATCTAGGAATTATGAATGCTGTTAATGTGTTGCCCAAGGGTAAAACAATGTTTGTGTTGCTGACTGTTGCTGGTTGTTGCTACTCCTGCTACTGCTTTTCTTCAGCATAAGGCGCCAAAATGACGGCACCGAAACAGGTAACGATGGATGTACTGCCAAGTTTGAGATTGCAGCAGCAATGTAGGGTGCGGAATATAAACCTCTCAACAACCTTTGCCAACTTACTTTGCATACAGAAGATACCTACCCAGCATTTGTTAGTGCTACCTCTCCTGGCTACGATGATAAAAGAAGCATAGCTAAGTCCATGCTTAACATCTTCGTCTGCATCTTCGCGCAGCCGTCTTCGCCTATGAATGGCATAACAACGCAAATCCCTGGAGCGTTTTTCGCCCACTTGCTGCTTTTCGCTTCGGCTTAATGCATGTTTTCCCTATGCTTTGCTTGCCGGGAAGTTGTTATTAATTTAGTTGCAAATTGCTGTAGGAAACCGCGGCAGCTCGCTGCTACTGTACGTTCGACTGCTGGTGGTGAAACGCTGCTTAGCTTCCTGCTCTTTTATTGTTGTCAACTGAGCCGTATGGCAGGGCGCTGTTTGACGGTCATTCACTTTGATGTTTGGCAAAAGTGCTGACTGCCAACTTCTGACTTCTAATTTGGCTTAGGCGGCTTACCTAACCGATGCAGTTGATTATTGGTGACAGTAAAGTCTTTGTAAATTTAACTCAATTCGACTGGTCGGTCAATCGATCAGTGGCACCTCGACCGCAGTCGTAAAAATGTCAAGTTTTATTTTACAGCAATCAAAAATTCCACAAAACCAATAGCAGGACAAATATGTAGTTTACAGTTAAAAATGTATGTTTGTCGGTTTAAATTTGATAATAGAGTAACGCAATTTATTGGGGGTTGTTCGAAAATAACTGACATAGCCAAATTAAGTTGAAGGTATTACTTTCGACATAGATAATCTGGCAGCTAAACATAAGCAAAGAAGTTTTAGTAAAGCTTTTTAAAGGCGGCCGGCGTAGCCGAATGCGTAGGTGCGGTAGGTCCGAATTCCCGTGCAATACAAAAATGAAGAAAAACGTTTTTTCTAATAGCGGTCGCCCCTCGGCAGGCAATGCCAAACCTCCGAGTGTATTTCTGCCATGAAAAAGTTGCTCATGGAAACCATTTGCCTTTCGGAGTCGGCTTAAAATTGTAGGCTCTTCATCAAGACGCACGCCACCAATAAGAGAAGGAGCTCGGCCAAACATGTGACAGAAGTGCACGCGCCAATTATTTATTTAATTATTATTATTTTTTTAAAGGTTTAAACAAATAAGGAAGACTAAAATTGGTAGGAACCGCGGGAATATAAACCGCGCACATTTTAGTAAGATTTATTTTGGACTGGCTCTTAACATTCGGATTTAACAAGCTCATTGAAAGTGAGAGTTATCAGACTTCACTTTCCATCACATTCGAATTCTTTGATTACAGGCTCATCTGGGTATCTGGTCACAGCGATAAAGACAAAGCAGGAAACTGCGAGGCAGATGAGCTGGTTAGACAAAGGAGTTGAGAGCTAGTTTCCCCGTCAAATGTGGGTACTGGACTCCCCTTGACTACTGGCGGTCTGCTCCTGGAAGGATAAGATTCACTTTAACTCAGCGAGCGTTGGGCAAGTACTTAAATTGGTAAGGTCGCGAAGTCTTTCCGGCCACGTGTGGATCGGAGACATTCTCGAGATCTTCTGTTGGCAACAAAATATCAGCTCTCGAGCTTCGTGGATGCTTTTACAGGAAACTGCACGTAAGGTATGCATGCTGTGCGACTCGGCATTACTTCGTGTCCTTTTTGCATCAAGTGCAAGGAGGATGAGGTGGTTCATTATCCTCATAACAAACAAATAAATAGTCGAAAATTGTCATTAAGTCCCGCAGTAAATATTGCGGCAAGCCATCCATCAGAAATGTTCGTATATAATTTGAATTTACTTCGAATTGAATTTGATATTACGCAACTGTGCGGTATCGATTGCCTAATCGGCCCTAATAAAGTGCATAATACAAGGTGGTGCATAATACAAGGTGGCGCAAAATTAATCATCCTATCGGAAGATTTTTAATTTTTGCCAATGGCGTCGTACGTCGTGGTATCGTTTACCTAATCGGCCCTAATAAAGTAATACAGGGTGGCGCAAAATTAATCACCCTATCGGAAGACTTATAATTTTTGTAAATGCCGTCGTACGTCAAGTATATTTGACACTTGTGAACTAAAAAGCTGCAGCATACAAACAGACAGACAAGCGATGAGGGGCGTAAAGGTCGAAATAAAGCCTTCCATCACTCAAAGTTATTTTTCATTGTAGAGAAAAGCTATTCAATAACCACATTGAATGATTAATTTTGCGCCACCTTTTATTAAGTGCAAGTGCAGTAAGTTATTCTGAACGTCTTTTACTATGTTTCTAGTGAGCTCTATCCCACAATTTATGCATCGCAACCCCAAACAGCGACTTAAAGGTGGAATGCTTCGAAAGAAATTCCTTTACAGTTTGGTGTTTAACGAAGCCAGTTGTATGCTGGATCATTCGAAAAGAAAGGTCGAAAAAAGCTCTATGCAATCACCAGTGTCACTATGATTAAAGTTCAACGTCGGAGCAGGTGGCTAAGAAAATGTATGCTGATTATAGCCCAGCATCGTAGCGAATGCAACAGCAAAGCAGTAACTCCAACGATTCCTTTCTTGTAACTCTGGTGATACGTCGAAAGCCAGGGTTGGGCATAGTGCACTAAAAAATTAGTTCAATAAGCGGGTAGTTAAAACTGAAGATTTAGTGATAATGAAACCCTTATTTTAACTGCCAGTAAAAAAATTGTAATAGTGCAATTTAGTAGCGCGAAATGCCCAACCCTGACGAAAACTTGGCATGAATTGATAGTACGATCCTCGAAAATGTCCATAAAATCATGCAAATACTGAGCACGACAGGCTTATGCGCTTTCACAGATTCCATTACTATTATTCTTATTATTATTTCCAATAGTTTCTATGAGGAACAAAGGGTCATAGGTTTCTGTAACCAGGTTGTTTTAAGATTGGTAGGTGATAGCCCTATCGCTTCTGATTCTGGTATTTCGCCTGCCAGTTGGTCCTCCAGACATGATTGCAGTTGCCCGGGTGGCTACAGCATTTTCTCAAGGCAAAGTTCGAAGGCTATACCGCCTATGATCGGATGCCGGAGGCTGGTTCGGTTTAAACGGGAGGTACCACGTAAAGGGGGCCGCCTTACCCGAATGGATTGGTGGCTGACTACGACTCAAGAGTGCGCAGGATCGAACCTAAGCTCATGAGCTTTAAATAATAGAAGCAGTTTTTCTAATAGATGGCACCCTTCGGAGGACAATGGCAAACCTCCGAGTCTATTTCTGCCATGAAAAAGCTTCTTGTAAACCTCCATTTGTGGAACATCTCCAAGACATACACCATAAATAAGGGAAGTAGCTCGATCAAATACCTAACAGAAGTGTACGCGCCAAATATTTATTTTTGGTTTTCTACCACGTAAAGTTCAGGCTGAGATTTGGGTGGGATAGGCTTTGTATTCGTATCACCAACCCCCATTTGCCCATTTTAAGTTGTTAGTTATTGGGCCCCCACACAGAGACCATTGCTCAAGAACTAAAAGACTAGCGAGAAAGGTGCGATACATTTTACTTTCCTTAATATTATTCTTCCTCATACTTTGCTTCGAATTTTCCACGCTACTTTTCGATTCACCTCGGCTGAATTCAACCACTCCAATTGATTGAACTTTGGTCGAACGACAGCGATTTTTGTGCTGTTTCTGTCACAGTGGCCACTGCAACATTTGCTATGTACATACACACATACATATTTACATAGCTGTTGCTAACACCCAATTTTTGTTTTGGTTTTGACAATTTGTCGCTTTTGTACAATTTGCACTTCGCCACCGAATTACAATACAATCAGCATCGGCGATATCAACAAATGGGCATGCACAGTAATGACGGCAACTGCGACCGACTGACTGGGGAGGCACAAAACTTTCCGCTTTTTTGTTCATGCACTACAGTTACACTTGCAACACTTGCTAAAATGGCCAGCCACATTGCCACCGAAAAGCAGCAGCTGGGTCCACAGCAGCCATCTAAATGTGCGCGACTCAATTAAATTGGAAATTCGCTAGTGTTTGATACATCAACGATACATACCGTTGTATATGCATAAATACACATACACACACACACATATATCCATACATAGGTATGTAAATACTTACTTGCAAGGTACGTTTACTCGTACTATAAATAGTACCTACATATAATTCGCGCACAGTGGCATATGGCATTTGCATCAGCATCGCATTTTGTTGTACCTTTGCTCTACTTGTGTATGAGTGTATGTGTGTATGTGCATATTATCGTATTGCTCTCGTTACAAATTAACAACGAAATCCGAATCTATTGAAGCAAAACGAAAACATAAAATTCGAATACAAAATGGCATTCGCGCACCTAAACAAAATAAAAGAATGCGAAAACAAAGTAAATTGTTCAGAAAAAAAGCAGCAACAACAACAAAAATTTAATGGAGTTTGCTAAAGGTTGCAGAGGTTGCACTGATTCCAATGTGATTGAGTTTGGCCTGATTAGTTGAGGTGAGGTTTTGCAAGTTTTGCATTTTAAATTTTACACTTTAAATGTGGACCTGCGCGTTTTTTGCACTTTATTTGCTCTGTTCAAGCCAAGCGAATAGTTTGAGGTTGGGTTGATGTAGTTTCGTCGACTTTTCCAATTCGATATCAAATTACGAAAAACGGTAACTGGGTTTTTACAGCATAAAATGCCAGCAGTGAAAATAATTTTTTGTATAAATGAAAAATTACCATATCAATTTGCATATGTATTTGTATGAGTAAATTTTTTTAAGGGAAATTTTACAAACAAAATATTATTTCTGCATGATACAGTTAATATGACTAATTGTTTAATGAAGCTTATTGAGCCTTCTTCAGTGCTTTTTTTGTAATAGGATTTCCGCATGCATCTTTGAATACAGGGTGACTCATCTGGTTTTTGAATTGAATTTAATTCGACCACAAATGTAAAAAGTGTGGCATTACGTGATGTGCTAATGTGCTAGCGGCAAACCCCACCAAAACTGGTATTGACCTCTTTGCCAGAAGCAGGAAGCTTGATGGACTCGTTCTGTCTAAGCTAAAAGGAGTCACAATCCAGCTATCCAAAGAAATCAAATATCTTGGAGTAATCCTCGACAGTAAACTTCTTGGGAAATCACACGTTGAGACGAAGACACTGACAGCTTTCTGGCAGTGCAAAGATGTCTTTGGGAAAATGTGGGGTCTTGCTCCTAGCAAGATCCTATGGATCTACCCCGATATGATAAGACCTATTATCACCTATGTATAGGGTTTTTCAGTAAGAGCGCTTCAACTTTTGAACTTTTTTGAATAAAACACAAACGGTTTGACTTTTTTAACTAATTTTTTTTTTTATTATCGAGTTTGACCATATACATTTAAGTATGAAATTCGATTTCTTTTGCATGACCACCGCGTGCACGTTTTACGAAGTCCAATCGTTGAACCCAATTTTCGACCACTCTTTTGCATAAATAGGCCGAAATTCCAGCAATTTCGCGTTCAATATTGGCTCTGAGCCCACAAATCGTCGTCGGCTTGTTACTGTAGACCAATGACTTCACATAACCCCAAAACGGGACGGCTTGTTAAATGGACCGTAAATGGCCGTAATGCTCTTAAAGTAGCAGCAACAGAACGATTATTTTCATAAAAAATTTGCACGATTTGCAATCGTTGCTCAAGTGTGTAGCGTTCCATGATGAAATGTATACTGATGAAGTTTACAAATGACAAGCGAAAAATAAAAAATATTGCGTCGTTCGCCCTCCCTATCGGAAAAAAGTTGAAGCGCACCTATTGAATAACCCTATACCTGTGGCCTGGATGATCAGACTCTCTCTCGTTAGAATCAGGAGGACCTCATCAAGCCTACAACGCACTGTGACCATCTGTTGCATCGGAGCTTTTCCGACTACTTCAGGCCCGGCATTAGATGCTCTGCTCTACCACCACTTGATGCTTTCATCCAAGAAGAGGTCTTGAAGGCCATCTGCCGGCTGAAAAACAATGGGGACTGGTACGGCTTCTGTGCGGCATTGGAAAACAGAGAAGGCATAGACTTCGATCCAATGATTCTCTCCATGCCCCTTGACTCTATGCCATCAAGAGTCGTGCTTGACAAGAGATACAATGTGGTGGTGCCAGAGGCTCAATTGTGGTCAAACTCATAAAATTAGCCCGGCAAACACTGTTTTCGCATTTTTACGGATGACTCCAGGACAGAGCATGACTCCGGCTCTGGGGTCTACGTGGAATCCCGCGGGTCAATTTTGGCTCTTGAAATGCATGCATCTGTGTTTCAAGCGGAGGTGTATGCTGTTCAAGAAGCGATGAACTTTATTGTTGATAACAGATGGAGAGGCAGATCTACCCGACTAGAATTACAGTGAGGCATGCCGAAGAATTCGTTAGGCCTGAATTAGGCAGGCCTTACTGAGGCACGCCTCACTATTACCTTACCAGGCCCACGTTAGGCAAGGCCAAGATTGGCATGCCAGAACAATACCAAATTTGGTTGTGGTCGCGAAAATCTGTGGCAGTGTCTCACTTAGGCATAAATTGGAATACCTAACTGATTTGTAGAAGGGCATCCGGAGTATTACCGAAGTTCGGTTTTTCGAACCTGCGCCCAATGAGGCAGATGTGTGGCGATACCTTTCGGGACTTGGGCCTAGCTTGGCTGCCTTATGAGGCGAAAATTTGAAATTTGGTCTGCCTTATTTGCGCCTAATCACCGCCTTACCAAAATTTCTAGTCGGGTATATGTGTCTGCAGCGACAGCCAAGCTGCGCTCATGGCCTTAGACAGGACTTTACTACTCATTTGCCTACTTAGTCGAAAGTAGCACTTGTTGGCAAGAGAGATTCTACGTACTACTAGTATTAGTTTAAGGAAATATACACTGCTGATACCGGTGTGTATTCGGATGTCATCCACCAAAAAATAAGCTGGGGGCTTGGAAAAATTCCCGCTTCAGAGGTCGAGTCTCTCATTTGTGTACACAATATCATCAGGTAATTAGGAAGTTAATCATTTTAGCTGTCACTGTGACATTTTCACCATTGAGGAATGATGTATGAAAACCGGCTCCTGGGCAGCAACTCAGATGCTACAAGTATTTGTCTTCTGGAGTTCTATCGAAAACTTTGCTACCAAAAAATCCGACTCTTAAGTTAGGTTAAGTTAACCAGGTTGCTTGTCTAAAACAACACACGCGGTGGCCCTAAGGTCATTTCCATCCCCAAACTAAGCTGCTTAAACCACTAAGTTTAGGAAGGTGACTAGCACCTCCAGTGAGACATTTCGCAAGTTTCCCAGGTCTTCAAAGAATTGCCAAGAGATTTTGTACGACTTCTTTGAAGTGCAAGACATTCCCAGAGGACGTGTTGTACCGACTCAATTTCTCCTTCATCGCCACAACTTCAGCAGAAGTCATTGTGTGGCACACCCTCATTCTACTGGCTAGGGTGCCAATAGTGCAGTGGCCCGTTATAACAGCTGTAAGGGCGCTGGTGTTGAAAACGTTGTATGTAAGCAGACATTTTTTCCTTTTTAAGATTCAGTTTTGGTCAGAGAGCTTTGGATACCCTTCAGTTAGTAGCCAGAGACCACCTTCTATTGGTTTCCACGATAGCACTCAAGTCAGTCGGAGTGTACAGTTCGCTTAGAGGGATGCTTATGACCTCTACCACTCGTTGAAGGTGGAGCTCAGAGCTTTTTCTTGCACACTCATCCGCTCTTTCATTTCCCTTAACTCCAAAGTGACCGGGAACTCAAAAAAATGTTGTGATGTTGGATAGGCGAGAGGGACCTCCTGCATTATTTTGATTGAGCGCTGAAGGCCAGTGCCTTGATCGCTGCTTGACTATTATCAGAAATGGTAAAGTTTGCTGGAGGTAAGTCCATTAGTCTTATAGGTTTTGTTGTTTTGTCTATAGCGTAGATCTCAGCTTGGAAGACGCTACATCGGTCTGGGAGTCTAAAGGCGCTATTTAAGGATAATTTTTTCAAGTACACTCCCAATAGATTGCCATTCTCCATCTTTGAGCCATCAGTATAAATATGATGGCAAATATCATCTGATATGAGTCTGGTCTGCCAATTCTTTCTGTCAGGTTCGGTATTTTAGCATCTCTATTCAGATCTCTCTTAATTCGACATTACGGTGGGTCGGGGTTAAATAAAAGTTGCATTTTATACCTACGGCCAGATTTGAACACTGCCGCCCCACTGGAAACAGACGCAGTCCAGGGAACCGCTCTCTATGAGACAAACGCTTCTGGAACTTTCGGTTTTAGAAAATGGACGGACATGTGGTATCTCCATTCTAGCCTCTCCAACATGTCTCTGGTACCTAAGTAATCCGTTGACACATCCCAGCTCTTCACAGATGCACGCACGCTTAACCAACACGTCGAGGATCAGGCAAGAGAAATATTTACTTTCAAGTATTGCAAGTATAAGTAAAATAGCCATACTGCCAATATTAGCAATTCCATAATAAAGTGAAAACGAAGTAGCAAAAATGCTAACTTGGAAGTGATTGTAATTTGGTAGTTCGCACTCGCCTTCGCAAAATTCAATTATGGTGCAAAACAACTGCTTTTTTACTTTTTGTGCTGCCATTATACAATTATAGCAAAATGCTATTTTTTTTATATTCCACTGCATACTACAAGAATCATTTGATAACTACTTCTGGTGGCCCTTTAACTACCTAAAAACACTCAAATGCAGGCAAGTTGAAGCGAAATCCCACGCCTGCTTGGGACTGACTGCCTCGCATGCCGCCTTTAGACCCTCCTATTGCTCCCAGTGGGACAGCATTTTTTCGCAAATTAAGAGTGAAATTTCATTAATAGCTACCGTAGACAACCAGGCGGTTAGTCAGAAACTGAGGCACACAGCCAAGCACTCAGCCAGGCACCCAGCGAGCCAGCCAGCCAGCCAACGGTTCAGCCTCATTAATGGCAAAGCAGGCAAGAGCAAAACAAAACTAATCGAATTGCATGAGCGAATCGAAAGCAGCAATCGAAATAATTGCAATGTGATACAATAACAACTGTCGCTAGTAAAATTACAACATGCCACAGAGGAGTTCTGCTCTTGCTGCTACTGACTGCCACAGCGACTCGTTCAAACTTCCATCCGCCCGCAGTCAGACGCCAATGTCAACTTTGTTAAATGACAAAGTCTGAGGTATTTTTGCTGATGACGCCGGCAAGAACTACCATGCACACACATACATAGTATATAAATTTGTATATATATATATCTGTATATATATATAAAAATGTACATCGCGCAACCACAGGCACACTGTTGCCGTAGTCGCTGCATTTTTGGCAGTCAAGTCGCAAGTAACGCAGTAAATTTTGTAAGCCATTTTTGGCAAATGGCTGCCAGCTTCTGGATGTGCTGCTTGCCATGGCGGGCAAGAGGAACGAAACGGATAGCTGCTATACACAGTTGGTGGCAGCAGTGGCATGGAAATTTGCACAAATTACAGCTGAACAACAAAAGGGCAAACAATGTTAACGCCAAAAGCGGGCCAAAGCCAGCAAAGCCTAGCAATAGTATTAACAGATACAAAACAAAAATAACAAAGGCAGCAATACAAGATACTTTGGCACACATACACACATAGATCAAGTACAGGTTCATTCTCATTGCTAGCGGTTGGCGGTGCTGCGATTATTGTTGTTGCCGTATTGTTGCTCAACGCAGTAGCTGCAACAGATGTTTTTGCTTTTGTTGTTGTTTTATTGTTTCAACTCTGAGTTGGTGCGTTGCCAAAAAGCCAACCGGGCAGTCGACAGATAAAATTTGTTTTCATTTCCAGCGGGTGCGCATTCCACTCCATTGAAATTCCGGGGCGACAAAGTTTGGCGAAAAAAATTAAAATAATCTTTTGGTAAACTTGTTGATTTTATCGCTGCACACACATATGCGCATATATACTGATACATACTGGTATGGGTGTAGAGAAAATGCCCTGCAGGAAAAACATGAATTGCTAACCGCTTTGAGGCATCTGCCTTCGGAATGTGACGGTATCAGAAACTCGTCTCGCAAATTACGATGGTGGCGTTCCGCAGTGCAGCGCACCTAGAAAGCTATGACTAAAAGTACTAAGTGATTCTGCTGCAATTAAGGCTTGACACAAGCCATCATTATATGGTGTAAGGCTGGAAGTAGGGCCAAATATTTAGGTGCAGTTCACGACAAGAAACTAAATTGGATCTTGAATGTAGAGGACAGGATAAGGAAAGCTATTATAGCTCTATTGTCATGTAAAAAGGTCATGGGATGCAGGTGATGTCTTTCTCCGAAGATCTTCTCGTCCTTTACGAGATTATAGTCTGGTGGACGACTCTCAACAAGACTACAAATAGAAACAGGGTCCAGAAAGTTCAATGTGTGGCTCTTATATGTATTAGCGGCGCTATTAGAACCACTCTCTTTGATATTCTGACTACTCTTTTCTTCTTACCTCCCTTAGGTTTAGTTGGTAAACAGAATGCAGGTAACAGTGCCGCAACTAAACAATGGCGCGATTTAGCTGTTAGACCACAACATTCGGTCTGAGCCCAACTAATCCTGTTGACTATTATTTCAATCAACCTTATTTTAATAGATTTTTATTACTGACAGTATACCTGGTCGAAAAAACTGATTACTGTTCTTTACTGATGGCTCAAAGCTTGACGATAAAGTCGGCTTTGGCGTCTACTGTAAGAAAAGTAAACGTTTCGGCTCGTTTTCCTAAACACTGTAGCGTAGTTGAGCCTGAAATTCTAGTCATTAATGAAGTAGCTGTCTGATTAAACAAAAATATGACTACCTTTAGAGAAATCTATACTTATTCTGATAGCCAAGCGGCGAATAAATCTCTTCGAGGGATTGTCAATAATTTCATCATTGCTCGCAAATGTCGGGCATCTCTTAAAGAGATGGCGGAATATTTTCGCATCCATTTGATATGGGAACTGTAAGGCAGACAAATTAGCGAGAGAGGGCACTATCACTCGCCTCCTTCTTGGTATGGAGATTATAGGTATCCCTCAACCTGCCCCTCTCAACCTACAAACAGCGTGGTTACTTGTATATTCAACTACCATTGCCCCTCCAGCCAATACAATATGGGTTGATAGTCTGACTTGTAATGCCACAAAAATAATTTGACCATAATGGGACGCTAGCAGCTCAAAGGAACTACTTAATCGGTCAAGGATAATCGCCTCTAAGTTAGTTGCTTTCATCACAGGTCACTGTTTCCTTGGTTGGCATGCTCAAAGATTGAATATACCTCATTTCGACTATTACAGAAGCTGCATGAATGAGGAAGCGGAAGAGTCTGTCAGACATCTTCTCTGTCACTGTCCTGCGTGGCCTTCCACTAGGATTAGATATTTTGGCCAATCGTTCTGGAATGTTACTGATGACCTTAGGGATATAAGTGCCAGCCAGATCAATGGGTTTGCACTTAAAACCAAATGGTTTAACGAGAAGTAGCAGGTAAGCCGGTACTGTTGTGTTGGCAACGGTCTAAATGCGTTGCTTTAAAGACCGACTGTTACTTTTATCTACCTACCTACCTACCTACCTACCTATGATACTTCATCTGCTACTTTCACTTAGAAAAGAAGAAATATTAATTAAAGAATGAGCAGAGATCCTGCGGTCGCCCATTTCGGGGACTTCGCTTAAGGAAACGTGACCAAACTAATCGTCCATTGATGCAAATGAGATCTGGTTCTAATTATACCGTGCGATAAATTCTATCTTCGTGAGCATCTTATTTATCTGCTAGGATCTGCACACTTGCACTGGAAGACAAACCTTCTCGTCCTTTCCAGGTATCGTCTGGTGCTTTTCAAGGTAGTATTCTTGGTCCACTTCTCTTTATAATATTTATTAATGATTTGATAACTTTAATATGATAATTTTTAATAAGTTCTGGTTTCGTTTGTATGAAATTTCTCTTCTACGCCGATGAGCTTAAAATTTACTCTGCCATATCGAATGTTGAAGATTCAGTTTTATAGCAATCTGGCATGGGCAAAATTTTTCTTTGGTGCGAGAGAAATCGTTTATATTTAATACAGACAAATGCTTTCAGATGGTTTTTTGAAGAAAAATGATTTTAGACTTACTATATTTCGAGGTCTAAGCACCAAATGAAAAGCCTAGGGATATTTGTCGACTGACAAATATTCCGAATACGAGAGATCCTTGTACTCTCCAAAAGTTGAATAAAGCATTTGCTAGGGCCCATTTAGAATATGCTGGTTTTATCCGTCGGCCCGGATAAAAAGAACGGCCCGGATAAATTTGCGTTACGGCCGCTGCACTGCCTTAAATAAATAAAAGTAATAAGTTTTTTAAAGGACTTCAAAGTTTGAAATAAATTTTCAAAAACATCTTTTAAATACTTATAATAACTCTTAATTAAACAACATTTCACTGTTAATAGCTGGAAATATCCTCCTTCGATTTTAGAGTTATCTTAGATTTGCAGCCTTAGATCATAATAAAGGGTGGTTGAATGTCAAGGGCCGATGTTGAATGTGAACCACACCTAAACGTCAAATTTTTTCTGCATTTCATTTAACATTTCCTAATTTCAGACTAACTCAATTCGAACCACGGAAAGATACACAATCGGGGCTTATTATGAAAACGGGCGTTCAAATAAAAATGCATATCGCGCACTTCGTGACCTCACATTTTCATCTCAGTGGTTTCGTCAATAAGCAGAATTGCCGCATTTGGGCGAATGATAATCCAAGAGTGATTGCCGAAAAACCAATGCACCCACAAAGAGTTACTGTTTGGTGCGGTTTATGGGCCGGCGGCATCATTGGGCCGTATTTTTTCCCAAATGAGGCCGGTCAGGCAGTTTCTGTGAATAGTGTTCGATATTGTGAGATGATAACGAACTTTTTATGGCCCGAATTGGAAGATATGGATGGGGGCGATATGTGGTTTCAACAGGACGGTGCCACTTGTCACACAGCTAACGAAGATCATGTGATTTGACACCGTTGGACTTCTTTCTTTGGGGTTATTTGAAAGAAAAGGTCTACGTTGATTAGCCAGCAACAATTCAAGAGCTAAGGGATGAGATAATTCGGCACATTAACGGCATAGAACCACAATTATGCCTCAGCGTCATCGAAAATTTGGACCATCGGATGAAGGTGTGACGCCGAGACCGCGGCGGTCATTTGGCCGATATTTTGCTCCACACGTAATTGAGCTATACCAATATTATCATAATAAAAAGAAATGAGAATAATTTCTTAAAAAAAATGTATTTTATTTAAAATGAAGACCGGCCCTTGAAACTTAACCACCCTTTATAATATACTTTCTGACAGAAAGATACATGTTGTTGTTGTACATAGTCAACGTTTACCTACAGGAATTTAAGTGCGTTGAAATGCGTGAACAACTGCGTTCGCTCTTTTTAATTCCGCTGTAAAATTTGCTACTGGGAATTCACGGTTTGATTTTTTTTCGCGTAGCACTTTCATCATATGACGTAGCTGGTATATGTGTGCCACTACTATTACTTCATTTATAATTTATAATTTGAAGCAGTACACTGTGTTCCATATTTAAGCTAAGCCGAAAACCATGGAGATATTCAAATAAGAACGATTTTCGCATATGAAATTGTCATGTGATTTCATCATGTGAGTTCATCATATGCTTGAGACATTTGTACCCATGATAATTTCGATTTGACGCCCTTACCACTCAAAGATAAATACATGTATGAGGAATGCTTTACGCGATGCATATATTGATTTCCATCTACAATACATTCGCTCAAATAAGAAAATTTGTCGCCTATGACATTGTCAAGAGATGATCATGTGATCTCATCATGTGAATTTATCATGCGATCTCATCATCATGCGATATATTCTAGTTAAAAAGCGGGACATTTTTACACACACACCTCCCACAGTCATACATAGAAGGCATGTGGAATACGGCGGTGAATTAATTTTTCTTGATAAGCTCAATAAAGAAAAATATACTCCCTTGAAGTTGGCATTAAATGATCACGTGATCGCATCAAACGTCTCACATATCTGGTCAGAGGCCCAAAAAACGATGATTTTCAATCATTTTTTTTTTTTGCTAGTCATTTGCTTTATTTTACGCAAAATAAAACATAGCATTTCATTATATTTCGACTTGACTTTCAAAAAATTTCAAAAATAAAAGATTAATAATTGTGTGTGTGGAGCCCGTTTCTCCAGAAGTCCCTTCCGGTGATCATCACAAAAAAGCTTCGGAGCGCCCGAGTGCCCTTTGTTAATTGTTAAATAACTCAAAAAGTATTTGTCCGATTCACTTTAAATTTTCACACAATATTTTTAAGATATTATACTTTAAGAAAATGCAAAAAAAAAACAATTGTTTGAAAATTCAGACTACACCTAACCGCATAAGCCTTAAGATAAGCCTTTAAGTTTTATACACAGGCAAAGGCATTATTTAATTTTAATAATTTTTATGGTTCAAGTTTATGATTTTGTGCGAATCAAAATAAATCAACAAATTTTTATCAACACTTGAAAAATTTAGAGTTCGCAGTAGTCCATTAAATTTTGTGAAAAAAGTGCAAAATTTTCGCTGATTTTCGTAAATTGTTTTTCTGCATTCATCTTTCTCTGGCAGAATAAGCTTTATTTACAGTAAATGTGCACTCTGACATTTATTTCATTTTCAATATAGTTTTACCATATTTTTAACACTGCAGAAATGTTTATTAAGAGTATGGAATGTAATAACGAAATGGTAGTTGACGCCCTTTGCCCCAATAGGAGTTAAGTGGTCCCGGCGGTCTAGAGCTCGAAAATTTAAGGTATTTTCAGAATTTTTTTTTACAAAAAACAAAAAATTAAAAACGATATTTAAATTTTCTAAGCTTTTTATTTAACTTCTTTTACATACAAAAATGAAAACAAAATTTTTTTATTTTTAATAATTCAAAAAAATGGCGCTGAAGTTGACCCTCCTGAAAAATTGGACCTGGACGGTGTTGTTCATTTACGAAAAAAATGATTAATCAGTATGACTGTAGCTATGTCCCGTACTAGAATAAAAAAAATTAAAAAACGGCGCGGTTTTGAATTTCACTCTCTAAAAATCGGTTTGATTTTCTGTTTTTAATCAAATAACAACGAAATAATGGAAATAAAAACAAAAAATAATATGATTCTAGTACGGGAGATAGCCATAAAACTTCGGACGATTCGGTTGAATAGTTTTTTTTTCTTCTTTGACAACACCAGGCCGAAAAAAGTAGTTTTGAGATAATTGAGTTTAAAGTTTTGAAAATGACCGCGTAACGAATCTTACTCTACCTGATAAAATGGCTGTAGAATCGAAAATACTAGGGATATCGTTCCAAAACTTTTACAGTATATTCTTAAAAGCCTGTAATTGGGAAATATTAAAAAACAAAAACTAAATTGTTTGAAAATTCTACCTGTAAAAATTCGAAAAAAATTTTGTTTTTCATAAAATGTTAATATAATCCTTTAAGAATACGTCAAAAAAATTGAAGAACGTAAATTTAAGTATTTCTTATATTATAGATCGTCCACCGCGACGACTCTATTCTTTGCGTTCGAGCGCTGGGAGAGGTATAGTTACGTTGTATTCAAACTTTTTCTCAAAACTATATTTTTCGCATTGGTGCACACGATAATTCGAAATGTTATTGACCGATATCCCTGAAATTTTGCACACATCCTTTCTATGATATTAATTTCTATATGAATTTACAAGTTTTCGAAAATTTTTCGAAAAAATAATTTTTTTGAATCAAAAATAGTAGGAAAACTCGCCCCAAAATAATTTTTTTTTAAGCATTTTATTCCGCGAAGTTTTGTTTTTTTAATTTTTTGTTAATTCATATAGAAATTATGACATTAATAAACAAAAAAATGTTAGGTTTTTGGTATTCAGGTCACTCACGCCGATTCTACAATGCCCGCCGATTGAGAAGCCCCGCTGCGACCTTCCTGGAAGAATTTAGTGTACATCCGCCATTTTAAATGATTAAAAAAAAATGTATATTATTTAATTTAATTTTACATTATTTTAAAGTATAAAAAAACTGTATGCCAATTTTGAAAAAATTATATTGACTTCTTCATTTTAAATAAATTTAATGAAAATCAGAGAAAATATAGCCGTTAACAGGTATCTGTTCCCTTAAAGGAAAAAAATAAAAAATAATCAACGCTAAAAAGTGCAATTACTGAAAATTATACTGAAATATATTCTAAGAAATACAGCACAAATTTTCTAGTTTTTTATAAAACGTGGACCCACAGCATCAGCCTGTTGCTGGCATGCGTGACAAAATGCATGCTGAAACATATTTTGGGTTGCCCTGATCCTTACATTCTATCGAATATCGTTGGAAAATATTTCAAACTAATGGCCATATATTTCTCAAATTCTATGCTTCTTCTATATATCTTTGTTATGCAAATATTTAAATTTGATTATCAACTACTTATTTCTTCACTTTTTTTCTCTTCCAGGTTTGCATGTTCTCTTTTTTATAAATTCTTCCACAACAATGAATTTATTCGCTGCCGCGTTGTTGTAAATCCCAAGCCAATCAATAAAATTTTCGTGAATCGATCGACGGACTGCTTCTAAAAAAGTTGTGCTATTTGCCGAAAGTGCAGGCAGACGCAGGTAATTTGTGTAAATGTTGATCTACATAACTGTGGATAAAAACCTTATCAAAATTATAAATGTGCTTTTTTTTTGTGTTTTTGTTTTTTAATTGTCTAGCAATACACAAATAAATTGTCTTTAAATACGCAAATTGCAGGTAATACCTTACCTTGAAGGATCATAAAAATTGTTGAGCCATCCAATCTTTTGCTCTCAGGCTTTTAATATTTCTTAAGTAAAGACATTTTGATATCATTTTTTAATTTGAATTTTGAACTTTGCATTTTGCCATTTTTTGGTCATCGGTGTTTCACTGTGCGCCAAGTGATCACTTCAGCTCCTGATGCAATAATTTCTTGATTCGAGTCGAGCTGGAAAATATTATATTAGTATATTTAATAATCAAGATACCTTAAGCAAAAAAAAAAAAAACAAAAAAAAAATAGTAGCAGTAAATGAAAATTTTATGAAAATTTGTTTGCCTATCCAGAATATAACTCAAAATCGACTAAATGGTACATGAAAGCTCTATCGAATACTACGAAATTGGCTGTCAAATGAACTAAGTTTGAATTTTACTTTTTGTATCGGGTGTTGTTTTTACCTTTATGAGAAGTATCGATATCGATTACTATGGTTTGACAGCTAAAAATGGCAAACTACGATGACATTTCTGTTCAGTGGGGTTTGTCAAGTAAATGATCATGAATCCTTTAACGCCAGAGTAATGGCTCCAAATTGTGGAAGTTTACTTTGAAAAAAAAAAAAATGAATCTGTTCGCGAAGTTCATAGAGCACTGGCGCCATCACCGATCCTTATTTCTTTCGAAATGAGGAAGGAGCTGCCGTTACGGTGAATAGCAAGCGCTATCGAGCCGAGCTGTCGGAAATTTGGCTTCCACAAATGAATCAGCTAAACATCGGCGACATTTGACTTCAACAATACGGCGCCACTTGCCATACAGTGCGCTTAATAATCGATTTACTGCAATATTGAAGCCACCATTGACGCCCTCGGCCTTGGAAATCGTAGCCGCGGCGGACATATACCGGATATCAAATTCAAAAAATAAAAACCACAAAATTATCTTCTAGATTATAATAAAAAAAATTATTTAGAATAATATTTCTGTTTTGTATTGCCATTTTAAGTTCTCAAGCTCTTAAAAAAATCTTCCGATAGATAACGCAGTACGACAAAATCAAACTTTTTCCCAAATAACAAAGTTTCGACAAAGGATTCTAGTGAGTAAGGTTAGGTAATGCTGGCTGAGCTGTAAAAAGATCTCACTTAGACCCTTAAGATCAATTCTGTTGCCAGTGCTGCGCATCTGTAGTCGAAGGTATCATTTTATATAATTCATAATGCACATCTTCGCGAGTTTTAATAAGCCGTTCAGTCTTTCGTCAGTAATATCCTTCAAGGGTGAAAAATATATTGATCATAGGCACATTTGTCGAGTTCTTCAAGGGCAAGCCGGGTATTGGTAAAGTAAGTGTTCTAAAGTACCTCTAGCTTTCGCTTCGTTGCATGTAACATTGCTCTGGGCTAATCCGATTTGGGCTGCGTGATGTGGGGTGAGACAGAGTCCTACAATCAATATTTAGATATTTTCCACACAGTGATAAAAAAAAGTGTGCAGTTTTGGTATTCCAAATCCTTAGCATAATTTTTGCAGTTTTGTACGAGGCTGAGTGTTCCCATATACCACTGCGTTTCCAGAGCGAGCTCCTCATTTAATTCCGTTTCCAGAAAGGAGAGTGATGGAGAGATATGTCTGACGCGCTGAATCTCGGCAAGCGAATACCTGCCTTGGCGAACTGATTAGCTCTCTCATTTCCTTCTATTCTTTTATGGCCTAGTGTCCAGGAAATCGTGACCTGCCATATTACGCAGAGTTCATCTATTTTGGATCTTTTTCTTCTTAATTGGCGCTTACACGATTTTGGTCGAGTTTAACGAAGCGCGCCAGTCATTTCTTTCTCGTGCTAACCGGCGCCAATTGGACGCATCAAGGGAAGTCAAGTCCTTCTCCGCCTGATCTTTCCAACACAGAGGAGGCCTTCCTCTTCCTCTGCTGCCACCGGCTGGTACCGCATCGAATATTTTCAGAGCCGGAGCATTTGTATCCATTCGGACGACATGACCCAGCCCACGTAGCCGCTGGATCTTTATTCGCTGCGCTAAGACTATGTCGTCGTAAAGCTCATACAGCTCCAAAAATCTTGCGCAGAATCTTTCTCTCAAACACTCCAAGCGTCGCTTCAGGACGGGCATGATGAGAGCCTTGTAGAGTATTAGTTTTGTTCGTTGAGAGAGAACTTTACTACTCATTTGCCTACTTAGTCCAAAGTAGCATTTGTTGGAAAAAGAACTTCTACGTTGGATTTCAAGGTTGACATTGCTATCGGTGTTAATGCTGGTTCCTAAGTATACGAAGTCTTATACAACCTGGATTTACACTGTTGAAACATTCCGAGTTATTGCAAGGGGCAATAATTGCTTTAATAGCCGCTTGACTTTCAATGAAAATGTTTGTCCGAGTATTAAGAGGAATTAATTCCAGAACTAATTCAGCGGTTTTTGCTGCGGCATAGATTTCAGCTTGAAATATATTACAGTAAAGAGAAATTTTTTGAATGGTATTTGTATTCAAGACCTTTCCGGCATCCGTTTTGCTCTATAATGACTCTGGGCTTTTGCCAAATTTAACTCGGGGAATCACTTAGTCTGACCCTCTGTTTGAATCCAGATGGATTCTAGTAAATGCGTGATAAAAAAATTTATACGTGCATTGGCGATTTCAATTAAGTCATGAACATCATGATTTTTCTAATGAATCTTAATGCCACCGAGTGTCTTAAACAAGCAACCTGATTAACCTCAGCTAACATTTCTGTATGGGACATAGAGGCTCAACAAATGGTTTCCTCTCCTACCGATTTTGAGTTAGTATTTCAATTTCACTCCAGGGTTTGTTCGTCTTTACCATCTCCGCCGTCTTTACCATAATCCTTCTTAAAATGCTAGTCGGTCTTTCTTTTCGGCGGCTGCCCTGCGGGCTGCCTGCAACTGAAGTTCTGGTGTCGTCGTTATAAGGTCGGCTTAGTGTGTGGCCAAGCCAGTTCCATTTCCGTCTAATAATTTCCTTAACAATAGCGCTCTGCTTAGTAGGTTGCCAAAGGAAAGTGTTTTGAATGGTATTCAGCCAAGATGTACGCATGATTTTACACAGACGGCGGCTAACCAAAGTGTGAAGTGTTTGCGCACCTTCTTGCAGCAGATTCCATGTTTCACAGGCGTAATGGAGAACCGACTTTACGTTAGACTAAAATATCCGTAGTACTTTTAGATACCTCCCGCGAGCGCCTTAAGGAACTAAGCTTGCTGAGTGCTGCCTGTGCTTTCTTTATTCGTTTTTTAATATCTGCACTGGATCTTCCATTCGCCATAAATCAAGGAAAGTAAAGAAGTTTATTTACTCGATCGGAGAGCTGTTTAATGATATTTAAATGTAAACTTATTGCTTGGTTTCATTGTAAAGTCTATAGTAATGTGTAGAAATCAACACTAGCTCGGAACTATCAAAAAAGTAAGACAACTTGTGCTAAATCTCATCTTTAGAACTATCAACAAAAGTATGCGGCGGAGGACAAAAGACGCTTCCAAGGGCATATTTACGTTGCATTTTTCAGTTGTTTGTATAGAAGAGACAGGCAGTGCCCACTAGACAGCATTCTAAATTCACGTGACCTACATCAGTCTGATGCTAAAGGATTTCCCTGCTGGGTAGTTGTGTGTAGGAAAAATACATTCAACATACAACGCTCATACCCACAGCAAACTAGTCGTTCAGAGACGTGTTTTAATGCCAGATAGCAGGAGGAAATGTCAATATGTTTGTTCAAATGATGGCAAATAGAAAAAACGAAAAAAGTTATTTGGAAATAATGCCCTTTAATAAAGGACTAAATTAAAAAACCAACAATTTGTGCGACACAAACTGCCGCCGCACTACTCCAGCTGTTTGCCAAAGTAGTCTAGACGTGAATGGGCAATCCATGGATAAAAAGGAAAGTGTGGCGAATCGTGAAAGTTAAAAATATTTGCTGCGATTTAGTGCAAACAATAAATTGTAATTTGGTACTTGTTGCAATATTTTATGAAGTGCTTTTCGAGCTGAGTAGGCAATTGAGCAGAAATATTATGGACCGCGATCTTCATTATAATAATAATAAAATCTTTGGCCGATGCTATAAAAATTCTGATGTTGTACAAAACTTTTACGGTGATTACGATGTAGGGGTCACACTTAGACTTGGTCGTCCATTGTGATACTATTAGTTTGGACTTAAGCTCCCCCTCTAATTCCCAATGTAGTGAGATCACTTTGTCTCTCTAATAAACGGTGAAATATTTTTGATGGTAGTAGATTTTAAGTCGGTCAGATATCCAAAGAAGTAACAGTTTTGACAGCGATGTCACTTTCTGGCAGGAGCAGGACTGTGGCAGAGAAAGTGCTTAGCACTCTCCACTTCCTTATACTACAATATATTCTGGTCCGGAAAAATAAGCAATAGGGTTACGAATCAGAAACATGTACATATATACTTCCTATTCGCTCCTGTCGCTGCGATAGAAGCCATTAGAGGGAAACCTCATACGTTTCCCTTATGTTCCCATTAGGCAGTACCCCGAGCTGGTATCAACTATTGTACTACTAGAAGTTTGGTCGAGCTTGATGAGATACCTAGTGCTGTTTTGTATCATTCTAGGCCAAACCAAAGGTTGCTTGAGGATAAAGGGATATCCACATAATGGGTATTGTTGACTGGCTTGAGATCAGTTCCCCTTCTAGCTACCTCATCCGCCACGCGATTTCCATAAACGAACTTGAGTTCAGAGATTTCGCCAATACTTTGATTTTGCAACCCTAGCATTTGAATATTTTCTTCTAATTCGGAAGAAGGGTCATGAGATGAGAGTTAGAACACTAAGGTACAACATTATGAGATTCTTCTAATCAAAGTTTAATGGGAAGTTGTTGAAAAAGCTTCTAGAGCCAGCGAAGCCTCAGTTCTCGAGAGTGATTAGTGTTTAACCGGCCGCTGATAAGCCATTGTTTGTCTTGCCTGCTGCTCTTGTCTTGCCTGGTCGTGCTTTTACATACATTAGGATAATTTGGTACTGTCAGACCAAACTTTTCGACCTCAGTGAAATATTATTTTTATTTTATTTTTGTTTTATTATTTAGGTACGATTACCCGAATACTTAGTTCAATTAAAATTAATTCCCTACCACCATCTTTGCCTCTAAACAACAGACGTTTTCCTCATTCAAACTTGACGACTAGGCTGGGTTGAACCGGTTGACTTATAGTAACGCATAGGCCGGTTTAGTTCATTAGTTATGTGTCTTAAAGTCGTCCACCCGCACGGTGCCTGTTTCTATTGCGAATTTAAGCAGACATTTCCAACCTACTGCTGAAATATCTCCCAATCCAAAAAATGGTGGTGTCTCCAAATATTTAGGCGCATTTGAATCCGCAAAGATGATACTCTACATTTCCTGCATTCGTCGCCGTCCGAGATATTATCCGTCGGGACGCCTATCATATTTTTACAATTCCCTCGTGTTAGTGATAGTATAAATCGAGTACATCGAGATCGTCATGTTCACACACGACTTTCACATTCCTGCAAGTAGACAAAGTCTCGCATCTTGTCCTGAATTTTCCGATTATGTTTTCGTTTAGTTCCGAGGATAGAGAGAACCCGTTTTTTGCTATACCGTCTACTATCTCGCTCCCTTCAATGCCCTTATGGCTTGGAACCTAAACAAAATGGAGCTTACTTGGAGTTGGTCACAGAAGCTAGGTCTGCTCCCTTCCCAACTGCAAGAACCTTAACCTGGATAGCGCTACAGTGATCTGGAAGCTTATACGACTTCCTTAGGTCTAACTCTGTACAGTATACCCCAGCCGTATAAAAGTTAAGTGTATTGCGCTTGGAGCTAAAACTCTTACTCCATTCTTCTTTTCCGATAGTAATCTTGAGCTTTTTTTACCTTTCAAAAACCGGAGCTATATAGTCCACATTGATTTGAGAATTGGTTGCTGCTAAATTTTTTCAATGGCTTCTTCCAAGCGCACCGAATGCAATCAGATTCATGAAGGCTTATTTTTATTTTTTCAGCCTCAGTAGACATGAGTCCACTATTTCTGGATGCTATTTGGATGATTTTTAGGGAGTTTTATCGCAGTTCCGTTTGGCTGTCTTAGTAAGCAGATATTTTTTTAACTTTGTGTCGACCATTAAGTCCTAATTCCTGCAGTTTCCTGTTGACTTACTTTTCATAACCTATTCGAGTTTATTACTACTGATAGGCTTGCAAGATGAAGAAGAGGGAGATATGATTTTGCTACTCCTATACCATTGTGTTTCTCGATCCAGATTCGAAGATTGCCCATTCTAGGTATTGACATGACAGCATTTTCAGGCAGTTAACACCTTATTTCTCTGAACTTCGGACAGATCTCTCTATCCGCAAACTGGATTTTGAGGATCGTGGCAGGAAAATCTTTTCAAGTAGACAGTATTGAATCGAGAAAAAAATCTATACCGAAGCTACTAACTCCGTCTTCACTGACGGTTCCCAGATGGCATCGGGAGTCGGAGAAGGGGTTTTCTATAAATCAGCCAATTTATCATCCTTAAAATTCTCGAATACTGTTAATGCTTTTCAGGCAGAAGCCTTTGCGATCCTGCAGGCATGCAAAATGCTTAGGGAATGTGGGAGCGAGAGAGATATTAAAATTTTTTCTGCCGACGCCATCCAAACTAGTCAACTCCCGTAAAGAGAAAATCAAATCTTTTGGATGTGTATGTAACATTTCTCTGACTAAGATTTCAGGACATGGGAATATAGAGGATAATGAAATTGCTGAAGAGCTTACCAGGAAGTGGACTGAATTGATCTAAGAGACCTCCTACCCGGTAATCGGCATCCCCCGACTGTTGTTGAAAGGGAGTTGCATAACTTATTTCTTAGGAAAAAGCAGAAAAGATGGAGCTCCATTTCTTCATGTGCTATTTCGAAAACCCTTTGGCCTCAGTACAATAGAAGGAAGACTCAGAAAGTCTTGGAGACTCCACGCTATTTAATTTCCAAACTCGTAGCTGTGTTTTCTGGTCATTGAACGATCGGTACACAGGCAGGAAAGCTGGGTTTGCAATTTAACCCTCATTTCAGAAGCTGTAGGAACTTTCAGAGAAGGAGACTTTTAAGCACTTTCTCTGTAAATGTCCGGGCTTGACAACTAGACGATTATGGAGATTGGGTGCTCCTTTCTTCGACAGCCTGGGGCAGTGCGTCAACCTAAATTTCATCAACCCTCTCCATTAGATCAGCAACTCTGGTTGGCTGTAGATATCTGCCTATTAGAGGTCTCACAATGGTATCAAATCGGCGCTTTAGTGCTACTTGGACAGTGCGAGAGTAGTACTTCAACCATTTCACCTACCTACCTACCTAGGTAAGCAAATTTTCAGTGAGCGGGAAGCTTCCAACACTGTGGAAATCCAGCAACTTGAAGGTTTTTGATTGGTTCACATTGGTTTTAGGTGAGATTGGGCCAAGTTCCTCATGTATCCGTGTAAGTGTATCCCATAGCGGACAACCGCTAAAACTTAACCTAACCTAGTAAAATTTACAAATAGAATGGCACTCGAATGAATGCACTAAGAAAATTAACCCAAAATATTCTTAGCTCTTCCTCGTTATTTTTTTTTTTAGCTATTTTGTTGCGATTTCGCTTAATTTTATTGGAGCTCCTCTTGGTTTCACTTACAAACTGCATCTCGGAGCTTACGTCAATGTGAATCGGTATATAAGTAATAGGACTATGAATAAGTTCGTGCGGTTTTTTTTCGAAATTTGAAACTTTATTGACGTAAAATGGTTACAAATTTAATATTCAAAATATTGTCCATCGCTTACTACTACTTTTTCCCATCTTTCTGGCAATTAACGGATTCCCTTTGTGAAAAATTCGGTCGGTTTTGCCGCAATCCACGAATCGATCCATTTTTTGACTTCATCGTAATTACGGAAGTGCTGGTCAGCCAGGCCATGTTGCATCGATCGGAAGAGATAGTAATCGGATGGCGCAAGGTCTGGACTATACGGCGGGTGGGGTAGGACATCCCATTTGAGCGTTTCTAAGTATGTTTTGACCACTTGTGCAACATGTGGCCGAGCATTGTCATGTTGCAAAATAACTTTGTCGTGTCTATCGGCGTATTGCGGCCGTTTTTCTCGCAGTGCTCGGCTCAAACGCATCAATTGTCGTCGGTAGACATCCCCCGTAATCGTTTCATTCGGTTTCAGTAGCTCATAATACACAACACCCAGCTGGTCCCACCAGATACACAGCATAACCTTCAGGCCATGAATATTCTGCGCCGACGTCGATGTTGAAGCATGGCCAGGGTATCCATACGTTGCCCGACGTTTTGGATTGTCGTAATGGACCCACTTTTCATCGCCAGTCACAATTCGATGCAAAAAACCCTTTCTTTTGTGCCGTTGAAGCAGTTGTTCGCATGCCATAAAACGGCGTTCAACGTCTCTTGGCTTCAATTCATACGGCACCCAATGGCCTACCTTTCGGATCATTCCCATGGCTTTTAAACGTTTGGAAATGGTTGATTGATCAACTCCCAAAGTTTTTGCAACCTCTTCTTGCGTTTGAGCCGGATCTTGATCGAGCAATTCCTCCAATTCGGTATCCATGAACTTTGGCGGCGCACCCTCGCGTTCTTCGTCTTCCAAGCCAAAATCACCACTTTTAAAGCGTGCAAACCACTTCTGGCACGTTCGCTCAGATAGAGCATGCTCACCATAAACTTCCACCAAGATACGATGACTTTCGGCTGCTTTTTTTTTCATATTAAAATAATGAAGAAGAATTCCCCGCAAAAACACATTATTTGGCACGAAATTCGACATTTTCAAGTGTGGTAAAAATATTGTTGTTTACGCTTCAAATAAAAAACTTATACTGACGTTTGTGCCTTACGACAGTAGCTCTCCAATGAATGTTTGGAAATGTGGATCGATGGAATAATAATCAAGTTACGCCATCTGTTGTAAAACCGCACGAACTTATAAATAGACCTATTATATTACCTGTGTGTGTGTGTATTGCTAAATTGAGACACAAAGCGGCAAACTTAAGGAGCAAGAAAAAAAAGAAACACCCAAGTATTTGAACTAAAATGGTGCAACAAAACAACATCTCAAGTGCCACCAAGTGCCTGTCGAAGTACAAACCGCCAGGCAGGCGCACATTTGACGGCAAAAAATGTTGATGGCAAAGTGGCAGTGGCAGTGGCAGGGCTGCAAGCTAAATGCGTTGCACACTAGACTGCTGATACTTTTGTTGCAGTTGTTTTTGGTTTTGTTGCTGCTGCTTATTGCCGAAATACAATTTGCACTTGGTGTCGTTTTAAGTGCGCACAGCAGTGGCAGCACCACCAGCAGCAGTAGTGGCAGCAACAGATACGCCAACACATTGCACATGCGACACTTAACACTTGCATACCTACTCGTATTTATATAAGTGCCCGTACGTATGTATGTGTGTGTGTGTGTAAGCATGTGTGCTCTTTGCAGCTCAACACTTCGTTTCTATGAATATTTGGTGGTGTGCATTTACATAAAATTTATACATACACACATACATGTGCCCATGTGTGTGCAATGACTTCTATGCATGTATGTGTGTGTGTGTGTGTGCGCGCTATCTTGCCAGCGTGGTGCTGATGTCGATTTTATAGCGTAAAAGGTGTTCATGAATGTTTTATTGGGCGCCAAATTGAAATTGGCGCATGTGGCACATTACAGTTTCAACAGCAAGCAGTGGCTGGCTGGAGGTTTTGTGTGCAACAGTAACATTAACAACCACAGTCGCCGCCACGGTCACAGGAGACGGTGGCAGAGCGCGTTGGTCATTTGAGTTGCCTTGCGGAGCATAAGCGCATAGGACAAACGCCAACTACAACAACACCAATAAGCGTAGAGCGCCCGCATGCGTATGACAATTGGCGTAATTTTGGTGTTGTCGTTGTGCTTGTTGTTGTGTTGTTAAAATCTATGGTGACACAAAAGCAATTTATTAAATAATGCAACGTAAACGATTCAGCGCCACGCTCCGCCAGCCGAATGAAATGCTGCAACACACCGTAACACCGTTCTGGACATTAGTGTTGCTATCAATGAGTTATAAATGCATACAAACATATGCACATAGACGCATACTTGCACACGTATGTTTTAGTATGAGAAAGCTAGACAAATTTTCGGGCTAATTAAAAATTACGTTCACATTAGCGATAAAATAAATTATATAAACTGAAATTGGTGCTAATGGAAAATGAGGCAACTGGTAGAGTATTGGTAATGCATATCAACTTACATACAAATACATTCATACATTATGTTGCATGTGAGTAAGGAAATTTGTGCACATGATGCATCGTTTACTGCTAGGACTAAACTGGATCAGAAATTGCCACTTAGCCAATTAGTTTGAGAGCGAAAAAAAGTTAGCTTAGCACTTTTTAATTTCGACGGATTTTTAACCGATTTAAATTATGCATCCTTTTTAAATTAAAATGAACTCTTAAGGATAAAGTTAGATAGATAGAAACACAATTCGGTAAAATAGGATGGACTCCTCCAAACCGAACTAACGTTCCTTGCCGAGAAGGCATTCAAATGAATGCTCAGCGTCCTTCGAAACCCTAACGAAGAGAGTTTCACTATATAAAGGGTGATTTTTTAAGAGCAATAGGAAAGTTTTTCAAAAAAACACACGTAAATTTCAGAAAAATGCATGAAATTGTTATTTAAATCGATAGTACAGTCCATATAATTTAATGATTGAAGATTATTTCATGCAAATATTGACCGCGACTGCGCTTCAAATGGTCCATCCGCTTAGTCCAATTTTGGCATACCCTTTCCAATGTTTCGTCCGGTATCTCACATATAAATGCTTTAATGTTGTCTTCCATTGCGTTAAATGAAGCAGGCTTGTCTGAATAGACATGAGCTTTAACATAGCCCCACAAAAAATAATCTAAAGGCGTTATATCGCACGATCTGGGTGGCCAATTGACAGGTCCCGAACGTGAAATAAAATGTTCACCGAACTCGCCTCTCAACAAGTCCATTGTTACGCGTGCTGTGTGGCATGTGGCACCGTCTTGCTGAAACCACATGTCATGCAAGTCATTTTGGGCAGAAAAAAGTAGGATATCATTTCACGGTAGCGCTCACCATTCGCAGTTACGGTACGATTCGCAGCATCTTTGACGAAGTACGGTCCAATGATACCTCCAGCCCATAAACCGCACCAAATTGTGACCTTTTCTGGATACATTGGTAGCTCTTGCAATGCTTCTGGCTGATCTTCGCTCCAAAATCGACAATTCTGTTTATTTACGTATCCATTGATCCAAAAATGAGCTTCGTCGCTCAACACAATTTTTCGATAAAAAAGTGGATTTTCGGCCAACTTTCCAAGAGCCCATTCACCAAAAATTCTGCGTTGCGGGAGGTCGTTCGGCTTTAATTCTTGCACCAACTGTATTTTGAAAGGCTTCACACCTAAACCCTTTCACAAAATGGTCCACGTTGTTGAGTAACAGAGGCCCAATTGCTGCGAACGGCGACGAATCGATAATTGATGGTCATTATTAACACTGGCCGATACAGCTGCGATATTTTCTACGTAAGCGTGTTGGTGGTTTGATGTCCAATAATGTAAATTTGGTTCTAAACTTAGTCACAATAGCTCGAATAGCCGCTTCAGTGGGTCGCTTAAACTGACCATAAAATGGAAGAAGTGCGCGATAAACTTTCTTAACAGAACACGCATTTTTATAATAAAATTCAACGATTTGCAAGCGTTGTTCGTTTGTAAGACGATTTATGGTTAAATTATAGTTCAAACTGAAGATGTATGACAGTGAAACAAAACACGAGACGTGCGTCAGCTGTTTAAAAAGATAATAGCTAAAAAATCACCCGTTATATACATACATATATATCTAATAGGCACTTACTCCCTTTTCTGATGACGGTGTCGTCGTTCCAACGCCCGACTATGACGAAGTCTTGAAAGCTATTGTCCGACCTAAGTCTAACAAAGCGGCGGTGCGGATGGCTTGCCGACAGATCACTTCAAGGTGGTGGAGGTGTTGAGCTAACGACAGGCATGCTAATACTTCTGGGTAAAATACGAGGGGGCTTCAACAAGTATCCGTGTTAGAAATTAAGACACCATTTTTTCAATTTTTGTTTATTGGGTATGAGAATAAGTTTCCGTCCTTTCTTTGCCAAAGTTATGAATTATTGAAACAATCAAATAATACAAGATATTATGTAAAGTATGTGCCATTGAAAGCTACAACTTTACTCCATCTTTCAGACAGCATACGGATTCTCTGACGAAAAATTCGAATTCTTTTGAATTGATCCATTCATTGAGCCAGCTCTCCAATAAGGGCTGACTGCATTGATCGGCACAGATGGTAATCCGAAGGTGCAATGTCTGTGGAATACGGTGGGTGGGGCAAGATTTCCGAATTCAATCCCTTTAAATATTTCTGGACCGTGTGGCCTGTCGTTATCATGCAGCAAAATCAGTTTGTCATGTCTACCGTCCCATTCCGGCCGCTTTTCTTTGAGAGCTCGATTCAGACGCATTAGCTGCTGTCGGTAACGTTTACCAGTGATGGTTTCAGTTGGTTTAAAGAGTTCATAATAGATGGCATCCTTCTGATCCCACCAAATGCACAACATAACCTCTGAAGCATGAATATTTTTTTCGCTGTCGACGGACCTGGTTCACCTGGCAGGCTCCAACTTTTTGCGAAGCTTAGGATTATCATAATAGATCCATTTTTTATCGCCAGTGACGATGCGATGCAGAAAACCTTTTCTTCTCTGCCGTTTAAGAAGCATCTCACACGTCACCAAACGTCTCTCGATATTCCTCTGCTTCAATTGAGGTTACCCCAGTTACCCAGTGCCCTGTTTTCTGGACCATTCCCATCACGTGCAAGCGATTACCGACGGTTGATCTTTCAACATCCAATTCTTTGGATACATCGTCAAGGCTTCGAAATGCGTCTCCATCCAATATTTTTTGTGGTTGAGTATATTCGAATTTTTTCGATGTCCCTTCGCTCGTTTGATCTTTATCACTCACGTCGAAATTGCCACTTTAGAATCGTTGAAACCATTCTTTTAAAGTTGTATTTGATGGAGCGTTATTACCGTAAATATTGATCAATATACGACACGATTCAGCTGTACTTTTCTTTGAAAGGTAATAATGAAGTCGGACTTCCCGCAAATGCTGCTTTACGGGACGAACGTTTGACGTAAATATTGATCAATATACGACACGATTCAGCTGTACTTTTCGTTGAAAGGTAATAATGAAGTCGGACTTCCCGCAAATGCTGCTTTACGGGACGAACGTTTGACGTCAGATAAAAAGGTATCTTTACCCTTCAAACGAATGTCAACTACTGCGATCGAGACCTCACATATGCCCCTTCAAATCACCAGTATATTTTTAGAGCGAACACAACAAAAGTATCAGCGGCGACACCGCTTTTACGAGGGCGGAAACTTATTCCTATACCCAATATTTTTCAACATAGTCCCCTTTTAGAAAGATACATTTCTCCCAACGCTGCGGCCATTTTTTAACCGCTACTAAAAATAAGATTTGTCGAACTCTCCAAAATACACCTCTGTCTTGGCGATGACTTCCTCGGTTGAACTAAAACTTTTTCCCGCGAGCCATTGCTTCATTTAAGGGAACAAGAAAAAGTCGCAGGAAGCCAGATCGGGTGAATACGGGGTATGCGCGTGCCTTATTTGATACAAGTATATCTGAAGGGAAAGAGTATTTGAGGGGCGGATAGGTAGATCGGGTGCTCATTGGAGACTAGTTTCGAGTAGATTTTAACAAAACTAGGCAATTACTTAGTCTTGTCATAAATTCTGCGCCAAATTTTACAATGCATACGGCGAGAAAAAATTCGTAGAAAAAAGTTCCGTTATTTTTGCTTTCGTTCGTATGCATTGTCTACTCATAAATTATTCTCAGTTTCGTCACAAATTTCGCTGGTTAACAATGGAGTGGCGAGCTAAGGTCAATCGCATTGCAGTGATTGTATTACAAATGTGGGGTAAAAGTGCAAGTAAGATTTAAGAATTTCTGAAAAAACTTCTGAATGTCTGTTACAGAAAAAGAAGTAGTCCTCCTCGCATAGTTTGAAACAGTGCAGCCATAAAAGTCGTTCGAGAAAGAATTTGCAAAAGACCCCTTAGAAAGCAGAAAATCATGTCCAGGGAAATGAATGTATCGCCTAAATCCATGTCAAAAATAAGTAGAGATGATCTCCACATGAAGGACTTCCGTTGCTCAATTGGTCATCTTTTGACAAAGCGCATGAAGAAAATTAGGCTCGACAGATGCAAGCAGCTTCGTCGGTTGCACGCGGTCAACGGCCATGAAAATATTATTTTCACAGGTGAGAAAATGTTCATTGTTGAAGAAGTTTTCAAGAAGCAAAACGACAAAATCTATGTTAAATTATATAAAGGCACAAAATATGTTGTTCCAAGGGTTGGCGCAGCCATCTGCCAGCCTTCGTAATGGTTTGGTGTGTAGCAGGCCGGGTCGATTTGTGGGGAGGCAAAAAAATCGCCCATTGCTCTGCGAAAATCATATTCTAGGGATCAAAATAAGAAACGTTGCCGAAGGAACCATACCACTAAAACGAATTCTGATGTCCCCCAATTTGGGTCGAACTTTTTAGTTTCTTTTCTATAACTCACTTAAATTAATTTTTTCATTTATTGTACATATGTTCTGACTAAATAAATTTCTTAAGAGAAAAAATAGATATTATTATATATTAAATAAATAAAAATAAAGAAAAAACATAGCCATTTAGCGGATTTTTTCATGTAAAGGCCAAAAATGGTGATATTTTGAAATTGGGGGACATCAGAATTCGTTTTAGAGGTATGGTTCCTTCGGCAAAGTTTCTTATTTTGATCCCTAGAATACGATTTTCACAAAGCAATGAGCGATTTTTAAATCGACCGGCCCTAGTGTGTAGTGTCTTGTAAGGGCGTTACATCTATTTATTTCTGAGAAAAAGGAGTTAAGACCAAGACAAAAGTGGACCAGAAGAAGTACACTTGAGCGGTACTCTCTTCAGATAAGATTCCGCTCCAGCCCACCCAGCTCAAAAACCACTCATCAGTGGCTAAAAACCAATATTCCTGGGTTCATAACCGCAGAAGATTGGCCGTCTGGAAGTGCAGATCTCAATCCATTGGACTACAGTTTGTGCCCTGTCGAAGTCCTCACAAAAATTTGGTTCAAGCAGTGACGTTAATATCTTTGGAAGCCGTGCGTGCTGCATTAGCTGAATAGCCTAATCGTTTGAAGGCTTGTTTAAAAGCATTTGGAATGAAAATTTAAATTATTTTTTCTTAATACTTACATGATTGAATAAAACGAACCTGAATAAAAAAAAGTTTTATAGTTTCATATCTGCAACGGACTTAACTTGAAACACAACTTATGACAGGACAGAGTACTTTAATTTATATTGGATTATCTCTTTACCAAATTTCGTTCAATTTGTTTGGTTAAAAACCGAAAAAAAAACATTTGCTGAAAGATTGGCTGTCCCACGCCTTTCCACAAAAAAGATTATTAAACTCTATTTTGGGGAGAATTTTCGCACTTTTCAACCTCTTCCCACTCCTCCATTCGCCTACTAAAAACCAAAATAATTTTATTTCACATAAGCAATTAAAATGTCAAAACCAAAGTAAAAGCTAATTAATAATTTGGTTGAAATGTAATTAGAACTATGCAATTTTCATGGAAATTAATTTAATTCATTTGCATGCAACGACGTGCATACATTCGTGTTGCAAAACTTTTGTGCAAACAAAGCTAAACGAAAAATACCGCCTTGCTACTTAACTTGTTTCAAAGTTCATGCTGTTTGCAGAACAAAAACACAAAAACACAAGAGCTACATATGCACATACATACATACATTTACATTGCACATAACACAACACATAAAAGGAAGAAGCAAAAAGCGTGTAAGTGTGCTTTATAGCACGATAATTACATGCATTTTCTAATAATAACACAAAGCCCTACACAAACTGCCATTTAAATACGTGCGGTGTGTAACCTCATGCACAGGCATGGAAATATGTAGTTTTATGAGCGCATGTGAGTGCGCTTGTGTGTGTGTGACATATGAAATGCCGAAAGGTGAATTAAAATACTTCAACTGCACTTCATGTTGAATACTTGAACTTCTTGACACAAGACGACCCCTCGCAGCCGGCCGGAGGATGGAGAAAGAGCGAACGAGCGCGCGAGCGAGCGAGCGAGAGCCAAGTGGGCAGACCAAAGAGGTAAGCGCTGATAGTGTTGTAATTGTTAGTGCTGGTGTGGTGGTCGTGCTTACGCGTAGCCATTTTTCGGCGCCATCAAAGCAACAAATGCAAATTCATGGGAACATTATGCCACATTGCAATACAAGCAAGCAAAGAAAATAACATTTTCGCTGACTTGTTTATTTTCTCCTTTTCCCCGCCTCTTAGATACGATATTTTATTCCTTTACGCTTTGGCCTTTTATTTGAGCGAAATTTCGGCGAGTTAAAAAGCATATGCAAGGTAAAGGAACAAAAAAAAAACAGAATAAATGAAAAAAAAAATGCAACAGCAGCAGCAAAGAAATGTGTATCAAAAGCAGTTGTAATTGCAACAAGCGCTGCGGATTGTAGAGTAGCCGGCATTCGACTTGTCTTGCACACCAAAAATCGCACACCGACCTACTGGTTCACTGCAAAGCACTGAATCGGCAAGCAACAACAGCTGCAAACTGTTACGCTGAAAGGAAAAACTAGGTGTGTGTGTGTATGTACGCAATAAAATATTGTTGCAAACTTGTAACCAAGGTGTTGAAAAGCAGTCAAGGCTGCGAGGAGCCTGCAGGCTACTTTACATTTTACTTACTTTCCTAGGAGCCTCGCACGGCGCTAGCCGCCAGTCCTACAACTGCTTGCATTAAAACTACTATATTTTTGCATTTTTATAATTGGGTAGATAGATCCCAGCCAGCAGTAGACCCTGGGTAGGATTACCTAAAAACTCTACTTTGGCTTTGATATTCTTTGAGGCACAAATTCCACTTGTTACAGTTGTATGAATTGCCACTTACGTTTAATGAAAGACTCTTAGCTTGACAAACATTTTTAGATGAGTTATTTTTGCATGTATTTATGTACAACAACTAAAGTTCAATTACTCAGAGAAATTGGGGACGATAATGGGTAACGGCGTTTGGGACTGAAATATGACTAAGGGCGTGTGGGGCGCTATTTCACTACTTTAGACACACAGAGTGCTAAGCGGATTTGACGAAAAACTGCACCTGGGGGGAAGCGGGTATTTTTTTTTTTAGAAAGTCGTATGGAAATAAAATATATTGATTTCTAAACGATCCCCGATCTGCTTCTCTGTTTCTTCTTTGGTTTACTTTGGATTTCCTGTAAGCCCTTGAGTCGATAGCTTTTGTTGCTCGTGCTTTATGATATTTATTGCGAATTAATTTATAATAAATAACACCTAATAATAAAAGTAGAAATTTTGAATTTAAAACTCCTTTATATGTTGCATGCAACATGGCACTATACGGCGAAGCTGGACTCCTAAAAATCATCATGACGCTAAGGAAATTAGAAAAAAATATCTAGAAAAAAAATATCGGAAAATATTGGTCTGCTTTGAAAACATAAAAAGTTGCATGTAGTGTCGCGCGAAAACGCACGATAGGATTTAATGTGACGTAAACCCCGTCGTACGCTTTCGTGTGACGTGCTTTCTCTTACCCTTCTCTTTCAAATGCGCTAACTCCTCCTTTTATAAAAAAAGCAGCAATGCAAAGACCTCTCACCAGAGTCGTTTTTTTTTTTGTTCATCCAAAAAAGTATTAAGCGCAACAAAAGGCAGCGAATTATTTTTCTAAAGCCTAATGAGATTTCTAAAGCCCATGACAATATCGAAACTAATTTGTTTCTGGTTTGTGAAGAAATGTCGTCACATTCTTGCTGAACTGTGTGAAAAAATAAAGAAAAAGTGGCCAAAATTATGGAAGTAAAATGCGCGAGCAATGAAATTGTTGGAATATTTTTTTTGATGAGAGTCTACCGCCAGCCAAAAATACAATAATGAAAGAACAAGACATGGGCTGAAAAGTCCCGGGCCTAACAAAGAAAACACGGTTTTTTTTGCGCAAACTTAGCCTTATTCATCAACGTAATTTCCAACAAGAACGACGCAATCATTCCAGCGCCGGTCTAATATTTGAATACCACTTTTGTAGAGCGAGCTATATTTTGCCTCAAAACAAGCCTCAGTTTCAGGGATAACCTTTTAATTCGAGCGAAAGCCTGCGAACCACGAACAGCCAGTAGTCATTGGGAACCAAATCTAAAGAAAACGGTAAATGTGGCAATTCGAAGTTCAATTCATGTAGTTTTGCCATTGTTTTGATTTACTTGTTACTCGGTGGGTTGTCTTAAAGGTGAGCAAACGCGGCACCCCCTTCTAGAGCTTTCTCATAGTCATTTCATACGATTTTGTGGATATTTTTGATGTTTTCTGGTGCTACCGCCTTATTTGGACATCCACTGCGTTGTGCATCATCGCATCATCGGTGTCTCTAAGACCACATTTGAAGTCGGCAAACCATTGTTTTCTTGTTGTTTCTAATAGAGCAGAGTCCCAATTGCACTTTTCAGGTCATTGCCTTGCTTCAACTGTATTTTTCCCCTTCAAGAAGTAGTGTAAAATTAAAACATGAAATTATTTTTGATCTACTTTTTTTAAAATAACAAAAGTAGCGTCACTCTTAGCAAAATAACTCACGAGCTGATGAATAGAAGATCATGAAATTTTAACAGCTGTCTTTTTAAGGTTAGTACTAACTGAAAAAGAGGTGAATGCAAAAAAACTAGTGCCATCTATTTGTTAGGCCTGGGACTTTTCACCCAGAGGTTATGCAAGCAAGAGATAGATAAATTACTTGTTTATGAAGGAGAGTAGTAGGTAAAAGCAATAGAAAACAGAAAAAAAAAACGCTGGCGATCTGCATTTGGAGATATTTTTAACACGTGGCACTTTTTCTCATTAGCTTGCTTAGTTTAAATGCCACAAATCACAATTTTATCAAGCCATTCACCGAATTTCTACAATCCTGTAATTGCCCTCTTTCGTCTGTTTTTTTTTTTCGTATTCTTTTAGTGCATAACGTCAGCCTGGTCAAAATCGCAATTAATAAAACAACGGTTTTCGGAAGGCGCCACCTTCGGTATTCAATTCGCATTGCTGTAAATAAGACCGCAAAGCTCTTAATGAGTTTCGCAATTTTTTTTATAAATGAATCATAAAAATGTTGATAAAAGCAATAAATACTGTTTGATAAACGTCGTTTCAGCATTAAGAGCCGTGCGTCTAACTTAAGAAATTCGAAAATTTGTATCTCACACACTGCGCAGCTCTTAAGAAATTTGCTACATTTATAACCAATATTTTAAATTTTTTATTTTTTTCTGAGAAAATAGCTCAAGGCAACACAGGTTTTGGGCAGAAATGTATTTATTCTTCCAAGGCGGAGTGGGTATTGTTTCATCTGCTGCTTGGTGTCTGATTCTAAATGTGAGAGTATTTTAATTTCTTTCTCTCTTCTTCATTCGGCGAAGAATAGCAGAAACAAGAAGAATAGCAGAAACCATTGCCAATAGTCTACCGAATTGTTATATTTGTAGAATCGATATCACTCTGTACATGGTTAAAAGATTTTTAGAGGTGTACCAACTAGCAGACCGTTTTTCGGCTTTAAGCGAATTCGACAGATATGCTGTATCCAAAGATCTCCTCAAACATTTTGTTTTTTTCACCATATCTAACGAGCAAACCTGTATATATTTGTCTCATGGTGGAAAAAAAATCAGAAGAGGTGGACAATATCAGACCATCAATCGGCTCTCCGTGAATTTGAAATAATCAGCTGGCTGGCCGACGTAATCGAGGACATGACAGGGGCTTGCTTACGAAAAATCTGCGATTGTGTTGGTCATAAAGCGTTTTTCAATAAGAGCGCTTCAGCTTTTGAACTTTTTTGAATAAAACACAAACGGTTGGACTTTTTTAACTAATTTTTTTTATTATCGAGTTTGAACATATACATTTAAGTATGAAATTCGATTTCTTTTGCATGACCACCGCGTGCACGTTTTACGAAGTCCAATCGTTGAACCCAATTTTCGACCACTCTTTTGCATAAATAGGCCGAAATTCCAGCAATTTCGCGTTCAATATTGGCTCTGAGCTCACAAATCGTCGCCAACTTGTTACTGTAGCCCAATGACTTCACATAACCCCAAAACGGGACGGCTTGTTAAATGGACCGTAAAATGGCCGTAATGCTCTTAAAGTAGCAGCAACAGAACGATTATTTTCATAAAAAATTTGCACGATTTGCAATCGTTGCTCAAGTGTGTAGCGTTCCATGATGAAATGTATACTGATGAAGTTTACAAATGATAAGCGAAAAATAAAAAATATTGCGTCGTTTGCCCTCCCTATCGGAAAAAAGTTGAAGCGCACCTATTGAAAAACGCCTTATAAGAAAAAAGTCAATGCAGCCCACACGCATTTAAATTCACAAGCACTGAAGGGACGAGTGTGCGAATACGTCTAAAATTAGCGGGCAGAATTCTGCTGTCGGATCCCCGGTGACGGGGTAGGTGAAGTTGCTCTCATAATCTCGCTTCGAATAGATAAGCCTTGTAATCTGCCATCCTTGGCTACCGAGTACCCGGTGACTCACACTTACTTGCGCAATTTTGCTTTGGATGGCCAAACCATTTCATCTAACATCTTTGCTAAGGACCATAATCAAAATTGCTTTCACATGCAATTTTTTCTCTTGGCGAGCAGCGGACTTCTCTAGAGAGCAGAGACGTGATACATCGAAGGAAGCTATAGCAGACCTTGCACGAAAGTACAGAGAGACAATTTCAAGATTGCCACGTTCAAGGGCTCCACTAGTTAGACAATAAGACCACATGTAGAGTCCACGTTAATCTGATATTTTAAAAATTAGGCGGCTTACAACGTTCAAAATTGGCATTGAGGGAAATGCTGAATATAAAAACTGTTCCAAAAGAACTTCAATCCAAAAATTTGAAAGTATTGAGAAAGAATTTTATGTAATGTTTTTTCCCATTTCCCATTTGCTAATGAGTGCCAGTCGAATTGCTTTGTTGGGTTATTTAATTTTGTGGTGGCGCTGCGTGCGCTAGTTGATGGCAATTTCTTGCTAACCTGAAATAGTTTGCGAATTTGTGGCAGCAACAAAAAAGTACGAAGAGCACTTATTGCATTTTATTGTTAGCAACACCGCACACACACACCCACACATACACGCTCGCTCAAGCAGGCACACAAGCCCGCTGTCTGGCAGGCAAATAGGCAAACGTGCAAGCTAGAAGCATGACGGAATTGCTGGATGGCTGCAGGAAGTGGCGCATGCCAGCCGGTAGTAAAAGTCAGGCCAAGGAGCAATAAGCGAGAGCACTTTCCCTTTACCACACTCATACGCCGTGCCACACCTCGTCCACGTTCTTTAGCGTACACTTTTGTCATTTATTTTGTTGGCGCTGTTGATGCCGGGCATCTTGAAAATTTTCCATTTGCACCTCGAATGTCTGTTGAACTGTTGCGCCATGCGGCTGCACGTCTGGAAATAACTATGCTGGCGTATGCGCATACATACATACACATATATACATAAATACATACATACATACACATGAATGCATGTCTGTTTGGCTGTGTGCGTTTCCTGTTGCATTTGTGTGCTAATGCCCGAAAGTCTCTGCCCGAATGTGTGAATGTATGAGTGTATGTGTGTGTGTGTGTGTGTGTTCGCCGAATGTATATGAAAGTGAAAAAGCGATTTATGCATGGCCACAATGCTGTTATCGTTGCATCCGGTTCCGGTTAGGCAAACACACTTACACACCCATACATATACACACTTAGCACCCTGCCTTGATATGCAAATACAATAAATTTTTGCACAAAGTTCAATTGAGCGTAAACGAATTATCCCAACCCGAATTTGTTTAAGTTCACAAAACTTGCCTAGCCAATGCGGCCACTTGGGTCTGCATACTTTTTACTTTGCACTTTCTTCTTTACACTTGTACTTGTACAACAAGCTTACAACTGGCAATTCTCAAAATCTTGCAATTCGACATTTAAGGTTCTATTTGGCTTTTCGTTGTTTTTGTTTGTTTTTTATTTTTGTTTGGTTATAGAAAGGGTGTAAAAGTGTTGAAAGTTTACAAATTCAATTCACACTTTAAAAACATTTGTAATTCGCACGTATAAATACCTATACATACAAATATTTCCATACATATGCAAATACGAATGGAGTTGTAAGCTTGGGTCCAAGTAATCAGATCAATGTACGCACCATTGTAGACCCTCGAGCACAACGGTCAGGCTAATGGGTAATTTTCAAGTCTGTTGTGGTCTTCGTTGGTTACTTATGCCTGTGTGAGTGTAAGTGTACGTAAGTGTGATAAAGTGCTGGGGTATTGTGTCCGAAACCTCAAGCATGTTGATGTTTAAATTGTCATTAGTGCAACATATGCTGGTGCTTGGGTGCTTTGTTTTTTTTATCAACGTACAGAGGAGCGATTTGTCCAGTCAATTCTACTTATAAAAAAAATTCAATAATACTCGTATTGGTAGTCGAAAAAGTCTTTTCGCTTTTCTAATCAAACTTCAACTCATTTTTTTTATATTTATAAAGAACTTTATTAAACCAAATATGTACCATTTTGGTCGACCACCTTTTGCTATTTTTCTTCTAGAGACATTATTCCATCAGTGTAAAACTTTTGTGGTTTCTCGGCGAAAAACTGCGACAAGTAATTTTCACAGGCTTCTCTTAAAGCCAACTTTACTCCATTAAGGGAGTTCTGCATTGACCGAAACAAATGGTAGTCCGATGGTGCAAGGTCAGGGCTATATCGTGGATGCATCAAAACTTCCCAGCCAAGCTGTCCCAGTTTTACCGAGTCATCAAAGATGTGTGTGGCCTAGCGTTGTCCTGATGGAAGACGACGCCCTTTCTGCTGATCAGTTCTGGCCGTTTTTTTTTTCGATTGCTTGCTTCAATCTCATCAGTTGTTGACAGTAAAGTGTAGAATCAATCGTTCGAGCAGGCTGGAGTAGCTCATAGTGGAAGGTTCCTTTCCAACCCCCCAAACACACAGCATAACCTTTCGAGGCGTCAATCCAGGCTTTGCGACCATTTGTTGAGCTTCACCAAACTTGCACCATGATCTTTTTCGCACATTATTGTCGTATTTGATCCACTTTTCGTCTCCTGTTACCATTCGCTTCAGCAATGGTTCGATATCATTTCGTTTCAGCAAAGAATCGCAGATGCTAATTCGGTCCATTAAATTTTTCACAGACAATTCATGTGGTAGCCAAACATCGAGCTTCTTTTTGTAACCAGCCTTTTTTAAATGGTTCAAAACCGTTCGATGATGAATGCTTAGTGCCTTGGCGATGTCATGGCAGCTTATGTGACAGTCCTGGTTAATATTTTCCATAATTTCATCGACTTTTTCAACGATAGGTCGACCGGAGCGAGGTGCATCTTTCACATCGAAATTTCCAGAACGGAAGCAAGCGAACCATTGTTGTGCTACACGAACTGATACAGCATCGTCTCCGTAAACTTCAGAAATTTCATTGGTGGCTTGCATGGCATTCTTCCCTTTTTTATACAAAAATTTCAAAATATAGCGAATTTCTTCATTATTTGCACTCATTTTTGAACAGCTATAACTTTTTTTCAACTTCTCCGAATTTAATTTTTTTTTGTTAAATGAAGCTTAAAATGTCACTTTTCTAACACCATATGATATGACACAATATGGTAGCTCTGGAGGTAGATGACTCCAACGACATCTATTGACAAAATACGAAAAGACTTTTTCGACTACCCAATATGAAATATTTTTTTTAATTTCTTAGCGAATTATTTGGCCTGCGTATTGAATGGAGTCCATAGAGCTAATTTCTTTTTGTTTTTGAAAACCATTTAACGGGTCTTACATTTGTGTCTATATATCACCGGCGCTTCAAGGACTACCCCCAATAAAGCGCTCGAGGCCGGCGGTTCGTCCACGCTTCTATAATCGATGATGTGAGTCGTTGTAATCAAGAAAACGACTACTCTTTCCCCAATCCCACCTCCGGCATGCTCTTCAAGACTAACATCCCATCAAGAAGAGAGTGGAAAACTCAAAGACGAGAAGAGGAGAAATAAATTTGTACACTGATGGATCCAAGTTAGAAAATAAAGTAGGTTATGGAGTTTCTTCAAAAGAGTTAGGACTACAATTATCTGTCCTACTTCCCTACTTCTCTGTCTACGAGCAGAAGTCTCAGCCATAAAGAAGGTAACTGGGTGTACTTTAACACATGCGACGTAACAAAAACTACAATAAATACCTCCTCGGATAGCCACAGGTGGTCATCAAATCAATGGAGGCAGTTATACTAAAATCAAATGTTGCTCAGGAATGCCTAGCAGCTCTAAATGATATTAGCACCGTTTTCAAGGTCAGTCTTATATGGGTTCCGGCATATACAGATATTGAACGAAATTGCAAGGCCGATGAGTTAGCCAGAAATGGTACTAGTCTTCCACTGCTTGAAAACCAAGGCAATATTGGAATTTCTATGGCAACCTGCAAATTAAGGATAAAAAATAATATTATCCAGAAGGACAATAGGTCATGAAGAGAAGATAATATGACCACAAATAGATTGGAAAAAATCAGGAGAATTGCTTAACCTCTCAAGAGAGAAAATCTTGAAGGTCGTGTCTGATAGCTAGGCCCTAGTCTAGGCCAAGAGTATTTTTTCATGAATACTGCAGAAACTATGTATAGAGAGGATGAAGAGGAAGAAACAGAACACTTCTCCTGTAATTGCCCAGCCTTAGCTAGTAGCAAGACAAGGTTGTTAATACTCTTTTCACTCTCTTACGGAACTATCCGATATTGGGATAAAACCTATCCTACGCTTCATAAGAGTGTCTAAATAGTTCCATGATGAATAAGCACTGAGCATTCATGCTTGAGCATGTCGACCAAGGAAACAGTGATCTGTGTTCATATCAACTAACGTAGGGACGTTTCTCCTCAACCGATTAAGTAACGACTTTAAGCGCCAACATCTCACTTTTGCCAAATTCTTCTTGTAGCTATATGTATGTTAGTATGATAGATTATCAACCCATCTCTTGTTGGCTGTAGTGCCAATGCCACTTGTACCACGCAGTTTGTCAATTGAGAGGTTTGTCCATACTAAGAGGTGTGCGAGTGTTAGTACCCTTTCTCGCTAAATAGCCTGCCTTACAATTTTCTGAGATGTCTTGTCCAATGGATGCGGAAATATTTCGACATCTCATTAAGAAGTGTCCGGCAATTGTGAGCAATCATGCAACTAGTGACGGCCCCACCAAGAGATTTTTGCCGCTGCGCCATCAGAACAAATATCTACGCTAAGGGCATGAGCAACGGATTTTATTACAGAAGAATTACCGATATCGGCTGGTGTGCTTCAGCGAAGCGTTCTTGGTCCAACGTTCTACCTTGTTTTATATCTGATACTCGTATGAGTATGAAGGACGTGCTATGGCAAGCTTTCCAAATAGGCAGGATTAAAACGAGGGGAAAATGTTCATCGAAGCTACCACCTCTGTGGTGAAGGGAATGAACGGGATGGAATCGGGAGTCGGAGCAGTGGTTTTCGCTGAAAAAGTCAATTTATATAGTTCCTTAAAGTTGCCGAGTACTTCTGAAAAATACTCAAGCAGAAGTCTATGCGATCTTGCAGACATGCAAAATGCTTCGGGAACGTGGAAACAAGAGAGATATTAACATTTTCTCCAAACATTTAAATATTTTGTCCAGATCCAAATTAGTCAACTCCTGTAAGGAGAAGATCAAATTTCACTCTCTTGCTGATGAGCTTGCCAGGAAAAGAGCTGAATTGGTTTCAGAGACCTCCTACCAAGTCATTGGCATCTCTCTGGCAGTTGTTAAAGAGGTATTGCACAACTTATTTCTCAGGAAAGCACAGAAAAGATGGAGCTCCATTTCTTCAAGTGTTATTTCGAAATCCTTTTGGCCGCAGACCAATACGCGCATGACTCAGAAAGTCCTGGGGACTCCACACCATGCAATTTCCAAACTCGTAGCTTTGTTTTCCAGTCATTGGACAATCGACCAAATCTCATCTCTCCATTACATCATTACTGGCTGTAGATATCTGCTTGTTGGATGTCCCATAATGATATTAAAACGCCGCTTTAGTGCTGCTTGGGGAGTGCCACGGTTGGTACTTCAACCATTTCACTTACCCATCTACACTCTGGTTTTAGGAGAGATGAGGCAGGTTCCCAACGCAGCATCACAATGGACTGCGGTGTATCCCACAGTGGACAACCTTCCTAACCCTTCTTTCACATAATAGATTTTCTAAATCATTTCAATATATGAAATTTATGCGAAATTTAAAGAGAACTTTTTTAAGAACATCTAATTGAAGCAAAAGTCCACTGTTCCATACTCGTATGCAATTTCGGAGTCTATATTTCACTGGTAGTAAGCAATGCTTGTTGCATGCACATTTAAATATTTTATGTGTCTGCCTGTCCGGTCAATATGCCTTAATACAATACGAATATAGTACCACTGCGCACTTGTGTTGGTGTGCATAGCTGCATAGGTGTTAGTGCGAATGTGCATGACAATTAATAGGCTTCGTCTAACCATTGATTATGCATGTAAGTCACGCATTTCCAGACGCCCATTTGTAGCAACACCTGCGCTTGCTGCGGTTACCACCGGCTTTTCCTGCCACAAATTCTCTTACTTTCACCACACTTTACAATGGCCGTGTGCCTTGTTCGAATGTTCGAATGTTCGAATGTTAGCATGTTGTGTTAAGTAAGTAAATATAACCAGTAAATATTTATTGCGATATCAAAGTACATATTAATTTATATGGTGGTCATATAAATTTATTAGGTTTACAAAGAGTTGGCCTTAATTGGCCAAGGGAAGGATTGCATGGAAAAAGTGGAAAACAAATCGGAATTATTCTCAAATGGAATAAAGTAAATTTAATGCTAAAGAAATAGAGTCGTTAAAAAGGATATAAAAAACATTCATAACATTTAAGAATCGTAAAATGTGATGCCATAAATGCCATAAATATAATATAATTTTTTTTTTTGTCAAATAAAAATAAAATACGAGTACTCGTTAATTGGACGGAGCAATGAATCATTTTTTATTGTATTTGGTTTTGTGGTTTTGAGGAAATAACAGCTGCTTTTTTTTGGTATTTCTGCCAAAGTACGCACTGGCTATTAAAAATCCGTTTCAACATACAGGGTTTGATTGAAAAATAATGAGCTTTACTTTTTTAAGCAGTTTTATTAAACCTTTTGGCTTATACAACGGATATTCTTCAAAATAGGATCCTTGAGCGTCAATACACCGCTGGTAGCGGCTGGTAGCGGTCCTTCCACTGCAGGAAACATTTTTTAAGCTCATCCGCCGGAATCGCGTTCAATTCGGCTGTCACAGTTTTTTGGATCGCCTCGATAGAGTCGAAACGCCTCCCCTTCAGCTTTTTTTTCAGGCGCGGGATCAAGAAGAAGTCCAGAGGGGACAGGTCGGGGCTGTAGGTGGGGACGCACCGGCACCCCCCTCTTGGCCAATGCAGAGATGCAGAGGAAGGCGGTGTGCACCGGCGCATTGGCCTGATGAAGGGTTCAATAGTTGACGAGGTCGGGCCGAACCCGAGCGACGCGGTTTTTCAGCCGAAGGAGCACTTTTTTGTAAAATGCCGCGTTTACAGTGCTTCCCGGAGGTACAAACTCCTTGTGGACGATGCCTCGAGAGTCGAAAAAGAAGATCAGCACGTTGCTCCAACGATCGCTGCATTTTCGCCACTGCAAAATCCTAACACACTTTTAAAACAGCTTTTACGCGCGGAGCGATATTGACTGCACCGCTGTTGCCAGCGAACTGGGGCCGCTTTCTAATGGAAGGGGAAGGTTCAACGATCATTTTCCCGTTTTCCTTTTTTTAACCAGGTGGCAACCCTATCAAAATATATTGAAAATTAAGACTTTCTAAATTTTTTTCTTTGACACCCGTACTTTTATGTTTCATTTAATTTTGTATATTTTCTTGAATTATTAATTGTTCAAAAAGATGGCAACTCTCTGCAAAAACATTTCCAAAATAAAGCGCTCCTAAACATTTCTTCATTTTACACCTGCATTGCATTATTTTATTCAACAGATAACTTTTATTTGATTTAAATTTTTAACACGTGGCAACTCTCATAAAACATTAGCCCATTGCACAAAATATATTCAAAATATAGATTTTTCATAACACTTTATTTTGTATTTAGACCACTTATTTCAAGTTGCCCTTTCAAACAGATGGCACCCCTATTCAAAAATATTTTAATATATAAAGTAATTAAATTTCTTTAATTCTTCTGAATATTTTTTATTCTTCATTTTTTAATTTATAAAACATACAGACTTTTACATTGAGAATATTAATCTTCTTAAGAAGGAATAAGGATAAAACAGTTTGCGCAAAAATTGTACGCAAAAGTAATGCACTTATTTTTTCCCAAGCTAAAATTTATTTATTTCAGTCTATGAACTCCTACAGACTAGTAGAGGAATAGTTTATGTAATTACAGTTAATAGAGATATTTTCATTAAAAAGTAGAGTGACAAAGATTTTAAAAAGCTTTTTTTGTCATAAGAAATCAATGACGATACTTTCGGATAACATATTAAAATCTCATATAAATATGTTTTTTTTTTGTATTTTTTTTTTTTATGAGGAGGAAGCATCGAAAGCCTTACCCCGTCAATGTGGGACTTTAACCCGAACTTAACCTCCTACCGTCAAAGTACCGATCCCCCCGGTACAACCGTCAAGTATTTCGTCGGGAAGCGGTTTGAGCGTTGCATTCAATGTCAATTACTGTTCTGATGTAAAAAGTCACAAGCTGCATTTGCCTATTACCACCACTGTTAGGTCATATCTGAAGAGAACCACCCCTGTCGGATCTGTATGCCCCCTGCCACTGTTCGTTACCATAAAAAAGTTAGTTTCTAATAGCGGTATCGTCAGTTTACCTGCGTTTTCATTTCTGCTCAGCTAAACTTCCTTGCCTGCTCGCTATGTCGGAGTTGCTGCATTATTTCAGCAGCCATGTGCTGGGCTTTGCTCCAATTGTCCAGGCTCTTCAGCATCAGTGGCACTAAGTTCTCGGGCGTGATGCCGCTGCCAAGGCTGTCTTCCAGTCTAGCTCTTGCTCTTCTAAAGCGGGGACACGGCAGAAGCACATGCTCTGCGTCCTCCTCAACTGCTGGTGTGCACTGCTCGCAGTATGGGCTTTCTTCGTGTCCAAAGCGGTGAAGGTACGCTTTAAAGCAGCCATGACCACTTAGGATTTGGCAGAGATAGAAGTCTACTTCTCCATGCTTTCTCTGGAGCCAAGCTTCAACATTGGGGATGAGGCGGTGGGTCCACCTGCCTTTATTTGCACTGTCCCATCGCGTCTGCCACTGGTCCATGCAGCGGTGGTTTATTGATTTTCTCAGTGCCAGCTGGTCGCATTGTACATATGTATGTATGTATGTAGATCTCGCCAAAGCAGCAATTCCAGCAAAATTTTGTGTTGACTAATTGAAATGGATAAGAGAGAGAGAGTTTCGAGGATTGCACTTGGAAGCATTAAAACTTATCCTTCCCAAATTACAAGGACTGCCAATGAATCACATTAAAGGTAAAAGTTAACAAAAAGATATGTACATAAGCATGTGTATAGATCTACGGCTGCCCAGAGATTGTAAATTTCTCAGCATGAAACGAGTTGCATAGGGCCGTAGAGTAAATTTTTAGAAGCTCTAAAGTTGCGCAGGCTAATAGAGACAAAATATTAGCAATTTCGTCAAGAATCCTCTGCTCTTATTTTTGATAGACAACAAATGAGTTCTATTTCTCTAAAAATGCACCCACCCATTTGCAAGTAAACTTATTTGTGCTTGACTTAGTTTGAATTTTGCAAGTAATACTTTCCACTTGAGTAATTTCTTTTGTAAATTTACTTTTATCTTGCAATATTTACTTATCACTTGATATCTCTATGGATGCTTGTGTACACGAGAATTTCGAGTTGGTATGTGTGTGTGTGTGTACATGTGGTATAAGTGTGTCAGTATGTAAATAAGTATTTAAACATTTTCAATTCACTGAGCTCTTATAGGTTTTGCAGTTTCCAAAGTACTTAGCATTGTGCATTCTCTAAGCGTATTTATTTATTATTTATTTATCTGAAATATTCTCGAAAGTCTCAGTGCATAGCTGCAAGCTGTGAAATGTGAAAAGTGCAAAGTTTTTATGCAGGAAACACGCCCTTGCCCCTTGGTCGACAAAAAGAAATGAACTCGTCATCCGCTTGCAACTTCGTGCGCGTGTGTGTGTGAGTGTTTTCGTATGGATGTGTGAACGTGTGTGCATTCCAATTCGCATACAAAAACGAAAAACTTGTTGACAGTGTTGACATTCATTAATTGCAAATAAATTTGTGTGCAAATGTATGCATAACACCACACACACGCACACGCGCACACATGCACGCAGCCATACAGCCTCATAGCTATACAGCAACAGCAGCAGCAGCAACGCAACGGGGGTGATGGACCATAAATTATACAACGCTGACAGCAACAGAAACATAACACAACAAATACTGCTGCAATAGTAACAACAACAATAACAGCATGTAGCGAAGTGCAGCAGCAAAGCAACTAGAACAGCAGCAGATGGATTTTGCTTGTTTTTTTTTGTTTTCATTTTTTTTCTTTCAAATTTTGATATGCACGAAAGTAAATGTTGTGACACTGCAACATGCAACATGCAGCAAATATACCACGCAATACACTTACATGCATACACAGGCTTACATATGTACGTAAATTTATGTGCATGCAGACATTTGTATGTAGACGTGTAGACACGGTGTAATACAGCGCGCGTGGGTTGTCTTAGGGGTCGTCAGAGGGAAAATATTTTATGAAATTTATGTTTGAAATTATTTATGGAAGGGTAACATAGTATCACATTTATATCCTTACCCTGTCTGCTTTCTATGATTGTGCAAAGCGTAGAAAGTGCAAATGCAAATGCAAATGTGAGAGTTCCTCGTAGCGGCTATGACAAAGACCGTTAACCGGATGACCTGCTTCTGAAGCACGAATTATGAATACGAGCGAAATTTGTATATTCTTTTACACAATTATAATTATTTATTGCAACGCCTTTACAAAGAAGCTTCACAATAAATTGTAGAAACCTTCACCCAATTTGAGGTGCAGGTAGAAAAATGTGGCGCGCTGGATTCTATTTAAAATGTTTAACCCTTTATTGGATCAGGTAGTCACATGTGAGCTTTTATGGAGGTGGCAAAATGCATTGTAAGCCGAAAAGTGTGAGACTTGTCTTTCGACTCACCCACTAAAAATCCACCCAGCCACATTTCCCTACCGCGGGACAACCGTTAAGTACTACTTCACGGGAGGGGGAGCGACCTACTGTCTCTTCATGAAGATCTGACATTCAGTGCATTGCAGTTTGGTAATTACTTATATACATATATATATAACTGGCGCGTACACCCTTTTTGGGTGTTTGGCCGAGCTCCTCCTCCTATTTGTGGTGTGCGTCTTGATGTTGTTCCACAAATGGAGGGACCTACAGTTTCAAGCCGAACAAAACTTTCAGTTCACTGATTTTTGTGTTTTACAAAAAAATCCGTTACTTCGACACATTTTGATCGAATTTTGAAATTAAATGCTTTTTAAATTCGATATTGACACAGCTATACGACTTTTTACTAATAAATAAATCTTTCGTTTCAATATTATCGACAACATCTCGTTAAACTCGCAAAAATTGGAAAAATTTCTAAATAAATAAAAAAATAGAAACGCAACGATTTTTTCGACTTTTTCAACACTGTCATAACAAACCAAAACCACTATTTTCCTTTGAGCCCATTCATTACCTACCAAATAATCAGTTGCATATCTGCTAGTTGACAAGTTACAAATAATACAACTTTTTTATTTGCCTACGTTTCCCAATGTCTGCCTTTTGTTATGACTTTCATAAAAATCAATTTATCATTGGCAATACATAGATAATTCGTTGTGTCAAAGCTCCATTAATCCATAGGCCAATGTCACAATCAGCGGATACGCTCTTTGTTAACGAAATGAGAAATTCTTTCAAATACGATTTTTATGCGCCTTCATCAATGCCAACAATATTGCTTACCTAAATGTATTTAATGATTTTCCATCACAAATATGTACATGCATGCTTATACAAGAATGTATGTATGTGTACTATGTATGCACATTAGATAGGTTCGACGTCTATCAAAAAAAAAAAAAATGAAGTATGAAAATATTTCGTCTTATTTCAAGCCGTTTTTGGAAGAATTGAGAAATACCAATAACTTTGATTGAAAGGAAAATAACAAAAGCAAAAATAAAAAGTAAAATTGCTATATTTAATTTTATTTGATTTAATATTTAGTTTTTAATTTCAACCTTTTTTTGAAGAGGTGCGAAAGACCAACAAAAGAAAAAAAACAGTCAGTGCTCTTTTAAACACTCATCTACGTATGTACATACATACATACATTTATACATTTACTTTTGCATCTTTTCCAGGCAATAATTTTGTATATTACACTAGTCTACAAGGAAAAGTATCCGAAATAATTTAAACTAATATAATATCTGCTTCTTTGTCCATGCAAAATTCGGATTGATAACTAAAATTAATTTATTAGTTTGAGTTTTTACGATAATCGTATCTTTCGTGTTTAATGGAACTAGGCCGACAAAATTTAACCAACATTCAGACCCAGAAACCAGACTATATATTTCCGAAGGTTTATGATGCGCTGAATCCAAATCTGGCCTCAGAATTGCTCTATCAGCTCTGGTTTTCGAGATATCCTAACCTAAAAGTGCAAAAAACCCCATTTTTGCCCATATTTGAGGTTATGTAGCCTTGCAGATGTTTTCTTTCACCAAAATTAAAGGATGGCATCTTTAAATATAATCCTTCTTTTTTCAAATGGCGTTTTGTTTGCTCAAATATCATTTTTTTTCGCAGAGATATCGCATTTTGAAATTTTCATGTTTCGAAATTTTCCTACACCTGAAAATCGATTAAGATAACATAGACATGATATAGTCGCTTACTAATTTTCTTGGGTTTGAGGGCCTGAAATATATGGATTAATATTATGTAAATTTGGAGTTTGTGGGAAAGCCTGCTTGCGGTTATGTGGGTTAGCCTGCTCGCGGTATGATAGGGGTGGTTTCTAGGGGTTAGGGCTGTGTGTGACTCGGTACCCAAAGGTTAGATAGTGTAGGGATGTGGTGAGTGAGCATACTTATGGTGTGAGACAAAATTTTAAGAAAAATAAGACTCAATTCAAGAAAATTAGTAATCGAATATATCATGTCTATGTTATATTAATCGATTTTCAGGTGTAGGACAATTTCGAAACATGAAAATTTCAAAATGCGATATCTCTGCGAAAAAAAATGATATTTGAGCAAACAAAACGCCATTTGAAAAAAGAAGGATTGTATTTAAAGATGCCATCCTTTAATTTTGGTGAAAGAAAACATCTGCAAGGCTACATAACCTCAAATATGGGCAAAAATGGGGTTTTTTGCACTTTTAGGTTAGGATATCTCGAAAACCAGAGCTGATAGAGCAATTCTGAGGCCAGATTTGGATTCAGCGCATCATAAACCTTCGGAAATATATAGTCTGGTTTCTGGGTCTGAATGTTGGTTAAATTTTGTCGGCCTGTGTTATTAGTGAACTCTCACCATTATGACCCCCTAATATTTATTTTTTTATCTCTGAATTCTGTCACGAGAGAAAGAAAAATGGCTATTGTGATTAGCAGAGCGGTACTTTAGGTAAAATCATGAAAGGTGGCAGGTGGAGGTAACACAAAAACAAAATGTATATATATTTCTTTTCTTTTGCATTTTGTTAGAGAATGTAGTGAACGTCAACTTTCCGCTAATCCGAACAAAACAACCATAGTCTTGTTTACGAGAAAACGGAAATTGGATGGACTTAGTCTTCCAACACTGAAAGGTGTGACACTAGGTCTTTCCAACGAAGTTAAATATCTAGGAGTAATCTTGGATAAGACGCACACCACAAATAGGAGGAGGAGCTTGGCCAAACACATAATAGAAGTGTAAGCTCCAATTATATATATAGGTATATATAATCTTGGATAAGAAGCTGACTTGGGAGACACACTTTTCACTGAAGGTGAATCGTGCATTGAAGATTTTTCAGCAATGCCGTAGAGCTTTTGGCAAAACTTGGGGTCTGAAACCTGCTGTGGTCTTATGGATATACACAGCACTTATCAGACCAATCATCACTTACGCTTCTGTGGTCTGGTGGCGACGGAGCATGGTTGAGTCCACAATCCGGGAACTATACAGGCTGCAAAGAAGTGTATGTTTATGCATCACGGGCGCCATGAGTACAACCTCTGGTGATGCCCTAAATGCTATGCTTGATTTGCTCCCCTTGGACCTTAAGATACAACAGGAAGCAATAAAAGCAATGTGTAGACTCCATAAATATGGTTTCTGGCACGAAGATGGAACTTCGGGACACAGAAAAATCTTTAAGTTGCTGTCGGAGCAGTATCCACTGTTTTTGGCATCTAAAGATGGCCTGATACCCACAGTTTCATATGGAAGGAAATTTGATGTCAGATTTCCGTTGCGTGAGCTATGGAGCAATCCAAAATGCATGCAGGGAGGTTTGACGGATATTTTCTTTACCGATGGGTCCAAGAATGTAATACGGTCTGGAGCCGAATGGTACTTAAACGATAGTAATAAGTATCACTATGCTATGGGGGGAATGGCAACTGTTTTCCAAACAGAAGTTTTTGCCATCCTAAAAGTAGCCGAATGGATAATCGAGAGGAGATGGAGCGGGAAACAGATTGGAGTCTTCAGTGACAGTCACGCTGCATTGAAGGCCCTGGAGAATTTAAGAAGAAGCTTAATTCTGTCGCAAGACAAAACGGGAATCAGTTCCGCAGGAATCAAGAATTGGATCAGCGATTATGTAGGGAATTTACATAAGGAGCGATGGTCCGATCTAGAGCGCTGCACAACTGCAAAGTGTTTTATGACAAGTCCGAACAGAAAACTGTCATACTTTCTACTAAAACTTAGAAGGAAAGACATTCGGTTGATGGTCGGCATCATTACAGGACACTACCCATGGGGTCAGCATATGACCACCATTGGAATCATCGAGGACCCGGTATGCTTGTCATGCTTGGAGGAGGCGGATAGCACTGAGCACTTTCTCTGTGAGTGTCCTTCCTTTGCTAGAGCACGGCTACGAGTTTTGGTTTCCGATGTCATGAGAATGAGTAATATTCGTTCTCTAAAACTGGAGGATATTTACAGATTTGCCAAAGAATCTGGAAAATTCTTACATTCCCATTCTTACATTACACTCCTATTCTTCTGTCTCCCTTCTTTCCTATCTCTTTCTCTGATACTTTTCTCCTTCCCTCCTTGACTATCTACCCCCTTTCCAGAGCTTTAATTAAATACAATGGGCTCTTTAGCCTAAGTGCCACCAAATCTCCTGATGCTCCTTGGCTCGACCTTTTCAAATTTCAAATTTCATTTCAGTGAACGTCAAAACCAGCTGATTTCTTTCCACGAACTGAACAAATTGCAATCAGAATGTACGCAAAACTGATCACTTTGATATTCACACCAGTCCTGACCAAGTGTTACTATGAATTGGTCTTGGCTCGATTGCATAAATAGTAGTAGTAGTAGTGATTCTTTATTTATTTATAAATATTGCATCTTACATTTCAATAATTCATGCAATAATTCATTTAAATATATAAAAACATAAAGAAAGAAATAATACATTTGTGACAATAGCAATGTTGGCTGTCACAGCTATAAAATTAATCAAAAATTAAACTCTGCAATAATGAATTCTCCATAGGGTAAGAAGTATATAAAGCAAGTTAGTCTTTTCCAATTGTGGTCATTAAGTATATCAATTACTTCTTCTTCATTTAGTTTCGCTCCGTTTATGTATCTTGTTCTGTCCTCCTTCAGTACCGGACATCTTCTTTCATAAGAAGTGCTGCATATCTTCTTCCTCGTTTAAATTGCAGAGTGTGCATATTTTCTGAGCATTTCCTTACGTAGTTGCATTCAGCTTCAATAAACCCCATCTTGTTTTGAAAATTGTCGTAATATCAGCTAGTCGCTATCAGCTATCTTCTTTAATATTTGATTCCCCTTTTGAGTAGTCTAAATGTTTATAAATTCGCGTCGTGCTTGACTGTGCTTTTTGCCTTGCATGTTGAGATCTTTTATTTTCATTTTGGTAAGAAGTTGCACACAGCGATCTTGCCAGTCTATAGCGGTGATGTTTTCTTCAAACTTCAGACCGAACTCCATTCCCATGTCGTTCAGATGCTTAAGCCAAAACACATTTTTACTTAAGATGTCTTGTGTTAATTTGTGTGGGATTCTGTTGCAATTGTATTTATAAATGGTTTTCCAGATATACTTCATGTGTAATTCAAGCGTACCGCTTGGAACAACTTCCATTTTCATTTTAATGAAATGAATGGTTTCGCTAAAAAATCGTTCCATGTGCTCTTTGCTGAAGTATTTCTGGCTTCTAAGTGATTGCCGAATGCCATTTTGGGTGCGCGAATGACACCAAGGTATTCATATTCGACCACCAATTTAATTTTTTCACCTTGGTACCACCATTTTTCTGTCTGGGAAAGTCGTCCACCTCTTCTAAAGACCATCATCTCCGATTTATTTGGGTTTACTACCATATTCCATTCAGCGCAGTATTTCTCCAGGTTGTTAATCATGGATTGTATGACTTTAGGGTTATACGCCAGGAGAACAATATCCTCGGTCCTCAACCAATAGTCCACCTTCCAAATACTCCTGCAAATCATTTAGGTATAAAGTGAACAATAATTGCATAGTTGTAACTATCTATCTAATAATCGAAATAACTTAGGGCTTCCAAAAATTGATTATTCAAACTTGTACGGTGACTGAAAAATAAATGTTCCTGAGCAACTGTGTCCATATAAATTTCGACGTCCGATGCCTCCCTCGCAATGCCCTTGTTTTAAAAATACCAACGCCCATTCTAAATTGATGAGGTATGTAGTTCTGTGCTCATTTCTCTAAGGCCAAACGTGCCTAGTTACTTCATAAGTGAGCTTTGTAGTCCATCTAACGTTGGCTTGCGGGATGTGTAGCCGCATTATCCAAAGCTGGCTTGCGGGTTTCCACATATTTAACGGAATTGATTGATTTCAGATCAATTCACCTCCTAGCCAGCTCATCTGCGCTGCCATTTCCGGGAACGCCTCTGTGCCTAGACCCAACTTTCGTGGTGCGCCGCTTAGCTGGCTCATTAAAAATATGCACTTTGGATGAACTATCCTCGCTCTGTTGAGATTAACACCGACTTCAGCGTCTGAGTAAATGTAATCGGCTGTGCTGCAACAGATGGCCAAATGGAATCTTAACAAAATATTCGGAAGCTTACATTTTCTCAGTCCGGCTTCAGACGGTCCCTTTAAAGGGAGTGATTGCATCCTTTTTCGCTAAAATGTCCGCAATTTCATTCCCTTCGTTTCCCTCATGTCCCGATATAAACATCATAGCAACAAATGTTCTTGATGCCAGAGTTTCGAGAACTTTAAAACATTCCATTCTGAGTGATCACTGATGACCACTTGCCCTTGTACCAGAACCAGGACTGTCTTTGGTTGAGGTCACCACTCTTTTCCTCAAGTTGCAAGCCGACGGAGAGGTAGCGGGCATTGCCGACGAATTATTGCCCTTTTTGTTGCCAGCTGTTGCAAATGGCTTCCTCGGCCTGGAATTCGATGTGGGTGTGAAGCTATCGGATCGGGACCTTTTAGGGATTGTCTGTACATCCTCAGGCGCTTTAGACGGCTTCACCGTCAAGGACCGAGCTGTTTTCAGACGTATGCTCTTGGTGAGTAAGACATTTAGCCTCTTGCGTCCAGCTCCGGACAGCTCCACCCGGTCATCATGAGTCTTTCTTCTCGCATAAAATATTGTTTTATAAAATACTATGGGAGCTGAAAAATTAAGTCAGTTACAAAGGAAATAAGAAAAAAATTGGACCAAATGAGCTTAACCTAACAGAAGGATTAAAAATATGTTTGGAGAAAAGTTTAATTCTTTGGCGCAACATTTTTGGGCAAACATTTTTGTATTGGTAATTTTTGAAAATTAGGGTATATATATATCTGTAACACTTGATCACAGTATCTAAATAAGTTTAATGAAATGATACATCACAAAATAATTTGGTTTATACCCCGATGCATATAAAAACGGAAAACAGCTTTTCATGATTATCAAAAGTTATGAAACAATTTTTGCGAACAAAGGAGGAAAAGTAAGGAGAATATAAAAACTGATCACAATCGGATTCGATACCACACCCTATTTTTTTTTTGTGTGGGGCCTTTCGTTCACGATACAAAACCACTCTTAAAACCGCGCCGCATCATAGTGCCGATCATGGCTCGTTCTCGATCTATAAAATGTTACTATTTCACATTGTGGTCTCACTCCATTCGCGATTCAACCTTGTATTAGGGTAATAGCATTCACACCTGTGGCCACGTAATGCTACGTTCAATTTCGTGCACATGAAAATGTATTTGGGACTGATTGTGAGTGGAACGGGATCGGACCGGACCTTGATAAAATAAATATATAAATATAAATATTTTTCTATCAATTTGAGTTGCGTGCTCTGGCGTTTCGAACCTATGCACTTCCGAATGGTAGACATGCACCAACACTCGGCCACAGTGGCGATCGTTTCTGATATGGTAATATTTTACCCGTGATCATCACAATTGTGTGGGTCGGCCCTTAGAATCATTCCTTTTTATCTTCTTATTAGTTTTCTTCTTCAGTAACCATCCGACAAGTTCAAGAAAACGCGTCGTAAGTTTCTGCTTGTTGGAAATTGCTTCAATGAGGAACACCGAAGCAGCAAAGTTTTTGACTGTCAAAGTACTTATCTGTTTGAACGCCCCCACTAGCAATTACCACATCGAATGCTTCCAGAGTTGGTGCGTAGGTATCCATTCATGTGACTTGGCTTAAGCCTTGCCAATGGTGATGATGGTTCTTTTTTGTTGGCTACACTCTATCCATGTCTCTGGAATGCTAATTCAGTTCAACATTCTATCATCTGAGACACAAATTCTCTTCAGAATCTTTCTCGCGAATACTCCTTGGACTGCCTCATCGGTTGTTGCCATCATCCATGCTTCTGTGCCATACGCGGACGGGCACGAGTCGATTTTGTTTTTTGGTCGGGACAAACTAGCAAGTAGCTTTTTAATTTTCTTTAAATCTATCCGATATCTGAAGAAATCTGAGTAGCCAAAGACCTCATACCTGATTCGAGTGAAGGCGGGGCAGACACACAGGAAGTAGTCCGCCGTCTCATCCTCCTCTGCACATACTGAGCAGAGTACATTGTCGGAGATGTCTACCTTTTCCACGTGCTTCGGCCATAGAAAGTGGCCCGTCATTAGTCCAACCAGCTGCCTACAGAACGATTAGATACCTACATATAAATTTTTCTCTTTATTCGTCTAGGGCAGACTTTACTTCTCAATTGCGTACATAGGCTAAAGTAGAAATTGTTGGCAAAAGAGTGGGTCTATTGTATTCCAAGACTGATATTAATATTAGTCTTAATGCTGGCTTCCAAGTAAATGCAAAAGTCTTATAAAACTTCAAAATAATAACTGTCGGACGTGACTTGGGTGCCGAGATGCAAGCTGACTGAATTTTTCTCATTTCTTTTTTGAAGAAAATGTATACTCCGTTCTGCACTCGTTCTTCTCCAGCCACATTCGCTTCTCTTCTTTATCCAGATTAGAAAAGACAGAACCAACGGTTCGGTTGTTGCGGCCAATGACATCGAAATCGTCCGTCAATGTCATTATTTGCAATTTTTCGTATTTTAATGGCATTTGTGCGACCCAACCTAATGTATACATATTTCAATAGATAAACATTGTTAGACGTCTAAATGCAATAGCAGGAAAATGTTTTATTCATTTGTTATTCGTTCGTAAAAGTTGCCGTTCAATAGCAACTAACTTCAGCAACATGCACGCGCGCACACATACACACTCCCACACTCGGACCCATAGAGCGAATGAAAAAAGGCGTGGTTTTTGCTGACTTTTCACGCTGTTTCTGGTGGCCAAATCCACACACACGCATTCAATGGGCGACTGTATAATAACCCGTCAGATCTGACGGATGTAGACAAATACATGCACACACATACATACATACACGTACATATGCATAGTGCATGAGTATATCTTGTGATCTGGCGACGCGACTTTTGGAGTGCCTGTGTGTGGTCCTGCAGCGTTCATCCGTCATGGCAGCACAACTTTGTGACAAATTCTCGTTAATTTCAGAATTTAATGAAACGCAGCAACACATTTGGCAGCCGTGACGACAGCACAAACAACATGGCACATCATCAGCAATAGCTGCAGCAGCAACAGCAGCGCGGCGGCGGCAATGACAACATGACACATGCCACAAGCAGACAGACCGACATATATCTACATTCGCAATAAACGCATTGATATTTCTAAATATAATATAATATATGAATGACATCTGTGTGTGTGTGTGTGTATGCGTGTGATGCGTTCATGCATTTGTATTATTATAAAAATTTTGTGGAGAAACTAGCAATCAAACTAAAAGAAAACTTCTTTTGCCTATGTGTTTGCAATGTCCACATTTACGTGTATGTACACTCACACATACGAAAAGTATTTATAGCCAAAGTTGAGATTACAAAAATCGCTGCAAAATATGCAAAGCAATTCAACGAAAATTTGTTCTGCTGGATTTTTACATGCCAAAATTTGCATACATACGAGTGTTTTGGTAGCCAACGCACATACCCAGTCATAACAATGTTGTGTGTTTGCCTGGAAGGACTAGTTCTACACTAGTCATTTCTTTACTTCAACTGAGTTTAACTCTATCCAGTTGATAATGGTTTCACTTAAATGGCTGTTGCGAAGCGTTTATTACCCCTTAAGATTCTTCTTCTTCTTAATTGGCGCGATAACCGCTTACGCGATTTTAGCTGAGTTTAAAAAAGCGCGCCAGTCGTTTCTTTCTCGTGCTAACCGGCGCCAATTGGACACACCAAGTGAAGCCAAGTCCTTCTCCACCTGATCTTTCCAACGCAGAGGCAGCCTTCCTCTTCCTCTGCTACCACCAGCTGGTACCGCATCGAATACTTTCACAGCCGGAGCGTTTGTATCCATTCGGACATGACCCAGCTAACGTAGCCACTGGATCATTATTCGCTGCGCTATGTCTATGTCGTCGTAAAGCTCATACAGCTCATTGTTCCATCGCCTACGATACTCGCCGTCACCAACATGCAAAGGTCCAAAAATCTTGCGCAGAATCTTTCTCTCAAACACTCCAAGCGTCGCTTCATTGGATGTTGTCATCTCCAAGCTTCTGCGCCATACGTTAGGGCGGGCATGATGAGAGCCTTGTAGAGTGCTAGTTTTCTTGTTCGAGAGAGGGCTTTACTGCTCAGTTGCCTACTTAGCCCAAAGTAGCACTTGTTGGCAAGAGAGATTCTACGTTCGATTTCGAGGCTGAAATTATTATCGGTGCTAATGCTGGTTCCTTAATACGCGAACTCTTTTACAACCTCGAAATTATAACTGCCAACAGTGACGTGGGTGCCGATACGCGAGTGCGCCGACTGGTTGTTTGAAGACAGGAGGTACTTTGTTTTGTCCTCGTTCACGACCAGGCCCATTCGCCCCTACGCTCCTATAAAATACTGTGCCGGAGCGATTAAGTTCTGCGGCTCGTACAATCCTCTCCAACATCAGGTTAAAGAAGTCACACGACAGTGACAGCTCCTTAGTGCTCAAACATGTGCCTTGGTGAGTTGGTTGAATAAAGTTACGATTCATGAGGAATTCAATCAGCACTTCCGCACCATTTTTTTGCCACATTCGCGCTACCAACACTAACTCACGGGAATTTTACAGGTCACTGCAGACTGCGTAATCATCTGCACATTATCGGGATATGGTCTACTGACTCTTGTCGTTTCTGCGACCAATCCCAGGAGACTTCAGTGCATCTTCTCCTTGAATGTAGTGGTATAGCGCGGAGAAGGTTAAAATACCTCCAGAAGAAAGGCACATATGCTCCATTCAATCCAGCGATATCCTGAGTTTAATAAGGGGACTGGGTCTGGATGAAGTACTATCATGAGGTACTGAGATGAGTAGAGGGCACAAAAGACCATGAGGTCGAAGTGCAAACCTCGTAGAGAAATTAATCTAGCAACAAGTTTTACGATTATTACTTCATGACTATATCGAGTCTGAGCGATTGAGAAGCCTCATAAGGTTGCTTACGTCGATACCAGCCAGCTCTTCGAGGTTTCAAAATGCGGTTTGCCAAGCATTAACAATCTCACCTTCAATAAGGCAGATCATTCACAGAGGAAGTGGAACGTAATTTCCTTTTTCTCGGGTTGATTAGAACTATGGCAGTACATACAATAAGGGATCAATTTGGCTGCCTACTCTCTTATGGACTAGTAGCCAGACACTCCTTCGTTTCATATTTGTCAATGTTGACGATTTTTATGATTTTAGGTAGGTCATAACGTTCTGCTAGCCTTGCATGTTGTCTGGAATCTCCATCTGGAGTCCGCGATTAGTAGATATATTGAGGAAATATCATTGTTGATTGTCTCCTGTGGGGTGAATACTGATTCTACAAGAATGTTATCCATGGCAGATCCCCTCTTGCTAATTCGTCCGCTTTTTCCTTTCCTTCAATGCTCCGATGTCCCGGAACCTAGATTAAGGTTTACACTCTAGATGGTAAGACTATTCCTACTTTGTTCTATATAGTATAGAGGTTGTTATAGCCGAATGACGTGTCTGAATTGCAGCCAACAGAAACACTGTATTCCCTTTCAAAGAGAGGTCTCCGATTAGTAGCCTACAAATCTCCGTTATTGCCAATACTTCCGCCTGGTAGGCACTGCAAGTATTGGAAAAACGCACAGATTTTTCAATAGTAAGTCTATGAGAATATATACCAGCTCCAACACCCCAATCCACTTTTGAACCATCAGTGTGGACTGTAGTGTCGAAGTTTTTTAGTAGAAGTCCATTCCTCCCGAGATGGTAAGAGAATGTCAAAATTCCTGTTGAAAGTCACCGTTGGGATGATGTAATCAGACACGGTAACCGAGAACTATCTTCACCGAGTCGAAACCTGATGATTCATCCCTGAATTTGCCATGACAAGATCGACGACTATGCGACACAGCGGGGCCTCAATCTTTGACCTCTTGTCGTGCACTGGCTTACCGCGGTTGGAGGTTTCATTTACCAGTGCCATTTGAAGATGGTCCCGAGCCACCTCACTAAATCGCTTAGTAGGTTTGGAGTCAACTGCACCCTGAACTGAGATATTGTGCTTCTTTGATATCTTCTCACTGTTGTCTTGGAAGCGGTTTCTTTTTTTGGCATCTGTCTTGTTGGCAGCTTCGAATGCTAAGTATTCGCTCACCACCTTTTGATACCTTGCCTTTGGCTAATCGACCTAATCTTTGGCTACGAATTTTTTGATTTGTTTGTGAAAGTAAAAAATATGGAGGGAAATTTAGCTTTTAACGAAAATTTAGGGTCTCTGCATCTCGACATAGATGTGCCCAATTCTCTATTGGTTACGGAACTACACTCGCTGTGGTCGCAAAGCAAGCAGATCCCACTTCATTTGACCCATTCCATGTCAGCCTCTTCCTACTTGTTTTTGTTGCTAAACCTCGCACAATTTTAAAAGAATTTGAATTTAAGTATATTAGTGCAGCGGAGGCACACATTTTTTTCCGTTTTAGGAACTGCATGGAACTACAGAAACCGACGTAAATTGTGAACTCAGAACCAGCCTGTAGTTACCCGAAAGTTTTTGGCATGCTCGATCTGCATCTGATTTCCGAATAGCAACAGGATAGATGAAGTAATTCGCTAAAGCTTTTGATGCCAGTGGTTACTGTTTTTCATGTATTTGATTTTATCGTATCCATTAAATGACGAAGCCTATGCATGATTTTTTTTTATATTAACGCCCTAAGTCATTCCGGTTTATTTTTGATGAATTATTTCTTCTCTTATAGCTAAAATTTACCTTACCACTAGTTGCATTTGTTGTCTTCCAATTTCATAATTTCAATTCAGTTGACTTCAATTCTTCGAATTCTCCTCTACGTATTGTGACTATGACATCAGCATAATCTTGGAAATATTAACCGTTGCTGTCTAATTCCATCAAGAGTTCATCTTCTATTAAGCTCCATATTAGTGGGAATCTCTACCTTTCTCGTACGAAGCGTATTACCCTTTTTAAAGAGAGAGAGTATTATTAATACCTCTGCTAACTAGAGCCGGTCATTGGATATTTGGACATCCCTTGAGACAAGGAGTTTTCTTCCATGAATATTGGAGAAGTTGCAGAGATGAGGAAGAGGAAGAAAGCACTTGAGTATTTCCTTTGCAATCGTCCAGCCATATCTAAAATTAGAGCAGATTGTCCAGGTAAATATTTTTTCAATTCTCATACGGAACTACCTGGCGTGGGGATGGGACTAATCCGGCGCTTCATTAGAGCCACTAAATGGTTCCACGATGAAAGAAATGAGGTTCCCGTGTCGCCAAGTGGTATCATTCGAAGTTGTAATCTAACTTAACTAGAGCCCTATCTAGGCTTCATGTAAGGTGTTATCAAAGGCATTTTCTTTATCCAAGAAGGCACATAGGCGTTCAGATCCTTCTGTTCATTTTAGCATGCTTCCGACCCAATTTCATCAGTGTGGCGTCAAATCACGTGTTGTTGTTTAAGATTTGTTCGAAAATCACTAGCGTATGATTTCTTTCAAAAATCTCAAAAAAAAAAAAGTACTATTCCACCAAATTTCAAAGCCTTGTAAAATCGTGTAAAGTTCAAATCGCTTGGACTCTAAATAAAGCCGTTTTCAAATGGCCTCTACAAATTTCTCGCCATTTCTTTGAATTGTGTGTGCATCTAATTCTCCATAACAGCTCAGAAGCACTTTCAGTCGATATAAATATAATTTCGAAGTAAGTGTTCTTAATGGGACACCCATTAAAAACGTAATAACATTTCAACTTCATATTTTGATGTAAAGTAGCATGAAAAATACATTTCGAACTCACACATCTTTGATAAATGAGGTCCCAAGCAAAATAGGTGTATCGGAACTCAGCCGCTCTTGTCATAACCTCCACTCAAAGGTGCACAGAATTTTGTATTCATAAAGCGATAATCCAAGGGGTGAAAAAAGAAATAAGATTCCCCCTTGAAAAAGCACAGACAGCCTACAAAATGGAGATTTTGCCTACGAAAGCATTTCAAGTGTTGCGTAAAATTGATGGCATGATTATAGGGCCCGTAGAAAAATTATCTTAAAATGTTTTTTTTTGTTTGTGGGGAAAAAGGGCTTTATTATCAGAATGCAAAATGCCTACTATGCTACAATATTAAATTGATATTTTCTTTTTCTTCAAAATTTTCCCCCACTTTATAAATATATTTACATATCTATGTATGTTGGGGATGTGTGACGTTCATTGCTTGCTGTGCTCTATTTGAAGCATCGACATCCTCGTCGATTGCACCCCATTGCACAGGGTGAGTCAAATACAAATGTCCTATTGAATACTGTGGAAAAAATTAAGAATTTTTGCATTGTTTAATTTTTTTGTACCATTTTTCGAAAATGCTGTTACAACCTACTCAAGGATGAGCTCAATAGAGTCAGAAATCAAGAATTTTTCGCAGCCTGCAAATTAAGTTAGAAATATTAAAAATATTTGCTTCCAGCAGAACTCTACATGATGCTGCATAGCCCATCAATCAATCTACCCTTCATGCGCTAAGCTCGATAATCGTTTTATCAGCGGTCTTAGCAAAGTCAAATGATCCCTTGGGTGCCGTTCAAGAACATCGAGATCTAAAAATCAGTCAAACCTGAAGGTGAATAGGATCTTACAAGGTCAAAAGTCTCTAGTGAATTGTGTTGAGAGGTTACGCCAGTGCGGTGCCTGCTGCGACAGCCACATGAATGAAATCGTATTTCAAAATTAGTCACCCTTGAGGAAATCGGGCGAAACTAGATTGGAAATATAATATAATAGATTTGCGTTTTTTAGTTTTCTTCGTATATTTTTTATTTTTTTTACGAAAAAACCCTCAAAAATTCCACAAGGATAGCGGCTTCGAAAAAATTATATAAATCTAAAACTATTTAGGGTATGAAAATATTGACATCAAATGAAAGAGGAAAGTGCAGACAATAGTAAGATTTTTTTTCCGTAGTTGTCCTGTGGTGAAACACCGCAAAAATGTCCTTTACATTTTTTTTTCTTTAATATCCTTAACGACTTACAATCAAATCCCTTCACAATATTACATACGTGTGTGTTATGTGTACTATCTCATAACCAAATTTCAGCACTTTGCCTTCATTACCGGCTCTCATCATCCCTGTCCTATCGTTTGCTGCAGAAGCTTGGACGATAACAACATTCGATTAGGAGTCTCTTGGAGTGCTTGAGAGTAAAATTTGGCGGTGGAACAATCAGCTGTATGAGCTTTATTTCACGTCATAGACTTAGGCATAGACGAATAAAGATCCATCGGTTTCGTTGGCTGGGTCATGTCGTCCAAATGAATACAGTAGCAGAGGAATAGGAAGACCTCCTCTACGTTAGAAAGATCAGGTCGAGAAGAACTTGGCTTCATTTGGTATTTCCAACTGGCGCCTGTTAGCACGAGAAAGGAACGCTTGGGGCGCTTTGTTGAACTCGGCTAAATTTGCGTAAGCGATTATCGCGCCTATCAAGAAGGCGAGAAGCTTCATCGGAGGATGGAACAACGGATATTCCCTACAAGTATCAGCGTGATTTAAAGTTTGATTTTTTTGCCATATATGAGAAAATCGATACTCTGGTAATATAGTAAATCTGCAGAACGTTATAATCTTTCTAAATCACCTTAAAGTTTCAATAATGATAGTCACTTTAAAAAAGTGGTCACAAGAAATGCTTGCCCCCTTTTATTGAGTGTTTGGCTGAGCTCCTTTTCCTATTTGTCTTGTTGTTTTTCCACAAATGGAGGTACCTCCAGTTTTATGCAGAAAAAAAATTTCTTTTCACTGGCTTTTTGTATGCGCTGTTTTCAATTTTGGAAACATTTTTTAAATTATTTTATCCATAAATTTTCGGAAAATATAAACATTCACAAACCAGGAAAAAAGCAAACGATGCTGCCTCTTATCGCCCAATCTCGTTACTTCCATTGTTGGCAAAACTTTTTGAGAAGCTATTTGCCATTCGCTTAAAAGAAAGTGTCGTGCCCAGAGAAGCCATACGTACTGACCAATTTGGGTTTACAGACTAGTCTATACAATAGAAGAACCTATGGAGGAAAAATGCACCTGTGCCGCCACTTTCCTCGATGTCACACAGGCGTTCGACAAAGTCTGTCACGAGGGGCTAGTCTACAAACTTAAAACAATACTTTCGATGCAGTTTACAGATCTATTATGAGTCTATGTCAATGATCGTTGTTATCGAATAAACTATGAACAGGCACGGTCAAACATAAAGAAAATTATTGCAGGCGTCCCTAAAGACAGCAAACTCGGACATATTTTATACTTGTTATACACGGTAGAAAGTCAAAGTTGAGTGTCGAAACTTAACTCTTAACTTACAATCAGATTCTTAAACCAGTATGGTCCCATGGCCTCCAGATGCATAGCAAATAAGGTGATACAACGCTTTCAGAATAAGGCGCTCTGAAATATCGTTAATGCCCGTTGGTTTGTTCGGAACGACGACATATACAGAGATCTGCTGGTGAACACAGTCATCGACTCAATGAACTCTTTCGCTGCTAAGCGCTAAAAAAATACAACAGCCCACCAATGTTAAAGCTTTTACTTTTTGGAACATAAGAAAGTTGAAAAGTAACAAACCACTAAGTTTTAAAAAATTTAAATCACCAGATCCTGACAACCTGCTGCCTTGGTTAACAATGATCTTTAACAAGTGTTTAAATCTCTCTTACCTTCTGTCAATTTGGAAGAAATCGAAGGTAGTATTCATTCCGAAAACGGGGAAACTTTCACATTGCAAACCAAACGATTTCAGGCTCATTAGCCTAACCTCAAGCGGCCGTTCTAGCACTCAGCTCCTCTTATACCCACTCAGATGTGGTTCGATCCTGTCTCTTATCTCTTAACGAAATAAGTGTTCAGAATTCTTTCCAAGTTATCTGGATACCGGGTCACAGTGGATTCGAAGGTAACTGGAAAGCTCTCACCAGCTCGCAAGAGCTGGAGCTGCGCAATCAAATGTTAATCCACATTCCGCTCTCAACATGTAAAATGATCTTTGATCGAGAATTTCACAGCATTGCTGATCGGAGGTGGCGAGTGGAAACTACAATACTTGCGTTGCGACCAGACAAATCTGGCCATCTTACAATCTGAAACAGTCAAAAACCCTTATAAGTCTTTCGAAACACAAACTAAGGCATATAATATCGTCCCCTTAGTATTAAAATAGCCTATAAATTTTTTGATGTTTTGAGAAAATTAATTTCAAACTTTTTGTCGAAAGTAGCTCTCACTCAAATCTCGTTATGTCTGTAAATATTTATTATTTTTTGACCGACGTTTTGACCCACTTTGTGGAACTGGAATTTGACAAAATTTTGACCACACATAAAATCGATGATGGAGAATCCAAAAATTCAATAAAAAAATAATAGCCTATGAGCACATAGGCTATTGTTATACTAAGGGGACGATATCTCTTATCACCGGCCACTGCCTTTTGGGCCCTCATGCACGTCGGTTCCTCAAAACGACCGACCTGTACAGATACTGCGAGGACGAAGATAAGGAAGTATCGAGCAGGCATTTCCTGTACAGTTGTCCCGGCCTAGCCAGAATTTGAATCGCTCTTCTAGGCTCTCCAACAATTGACAATCTTTCAGTACTCTCGGACCTGAAAATCGAATCTCTCATAAGATTCTCGAAACGAATTAATATCTTTGACTAAACTCTATAATAAAAATCTTGGTTAGGTGGAGAAATCATATAATATAAATAGCTCTAGGGCAACAGAACGGACCCAACTTGCGGTCTATGTGGCACCCTGATGCGAGGTCACCCTTAAACCAACCAACCAACGAACCAACAAACTACTGGACCTGGGGAGTTAACCAATTGTTAAAATATATCCATGTTCAGAAAAAAAAATTAATTGTCAGAAGAAAATGCTTCGTAAATTTAAAAAAATATGTACCCATACACTAAATTGCACAAATAAACAAATCAATAGTTCGAATCTCTGTTGTTTCTAACAAAGTTCATTCTTTTTAATTTCGAAAAAGATACTTGCTATTGTACCACACTGTATACAAACCCACATAAACACACACACACTTCCCTAGACACTTTCAATTCAATTTCTTCAATTTTGCACCCACTTCTTTCAGCTGGTCACAGGGTTAAGAAAAGTAAAATTTTTTCAAACAATATTTCCGTAGCCAAATATGTACATACAGACATACGCGTACATTACGAAACGATGCGCCGCCAGCGTCAATGACGACGACGACGACGACGACTACAAAATCTTTGCAATTTTCTTGTTACATATGTCAGGGCGCAACACAAAGGCGCCACACACAAATACATGAGTACTTTCGCATACATTCATATAAAAGTTCATACGCATATGTATTTATACCAATACGCTTACATACGTAAGGAGAGTTGATTGTTCAAGGATGAGCTGGGCCACTTGCAAGTTGGCTAAGCTAAACAGGCAATATCCTTTTCAATCTCGTCATGCATACGCTTTCATTTTTGTGCGCTCGTTATGCTGCAACAGCAGCAGCAGCAGCAGCAGCAGCTGAGTTGTTGTTTTACTGGCGTGGCAGGATTGACTGGAAGATTGGCTGTACGGCAGCCGGTCTTCGTCAATTTCGTCTTTTCGCATACTCAGCACGGCGCCACAACACATGTGGCATTTACATGCTGGCAGACAAGCGAGGTGGTTGGCAGGCTGACGGACGCGTATCCTGTCAACAAACTTTTTCCAGCTCCTTTCAATATTGCGCTTCTCCTACACCAATGCCAACTTATTTTCTTTTTCATATGCTACGCTTTATTCTTTCCGGTCCTTTTTCTTGCCACCGACTTATTTCCTTGCCAATAGCCATGTGTCCTGTTTGAAGCAACAACTGAGTTGATTACACACACAGACACACATACCAAGTGTTGTTACGTGGAGTGCGCAGCAAGAGGGAGTCGAAAAAAAGGCCGACGAGAAAAGGAAGTTTATGATTCTCTGCTGCTCTGTTGTGGAGAAGAAGCAAAGAGGAGAGGGTCCCAAATGCTTAAGCAGGCGATTGCCATAGCGCAAAGCACGAAAGGAAATGAGTGCGAAAAAATAAAAGCAGAAAAAATGAAGCTGGGAGTAGGCGGTGGATGAAGGAAATGTAAAAACAGTGCAACTATAAAATAGACAAAATGCATGTCGAAGTCTAAGCAGAAATGAAATAAATAGAAAAATGTAGTCGATGAAGCAGAAGTGGCAAAAAATTCAAAAGCAAGAGAAATTGCAACATTATTAGCTTCCTGCATTGCATGCCACAATGCGCGTGTGTGTTAGTCACTCCGTAATGATGAAGTATTGTGGCACGTATGTACATATGTATCTGCATAGGTAACTAACAAAGCTAAAGGCGGCGAGCAGGTGAATAGTGGGCTAGTAAATGAAGGCATGTAGGCATAGAGGGATAAAAGCATAGCGGGGACGTTGGTATTAGTGGCGAGCTGTGCGTTTGTTTAATTGTCAGTGGGCGCGTAAAGAGGCATGTGTGCATGCGCAATGGTGCAAGTGCTGGAGTGTGGGTGGATGTTACGCCTGCAAGCAGAAAAACCGTCAGGCAGTCAACTAGCGAGGCTGCTTGTTAGCCAAATAGAGTGGGGTAGATTCACGCTCCCACCAAACAGTGACTGGCTCAAGTGTTGCACACATGCGCACATACATACAATCATACATACACTTCTGCAACTCAATATCGTCATGCACACATGCATACCCACACGCACACTCACTTGTTTGGTTGCACATCAAGCAATTGCGGCAGTAGCTCAAGTTGAAGCAGAATTTGATGTTGAAGACCTGCTGCAACACTTCACACTGCCCTGCCTGCTGCTGCTGCTGCTGCAGCGGCAACCAATTAGATGTGTTCTCAAGTGTCTGCTTTCACTTTTTATTAAAGCCAACAACCGCTACTAAAGCTATCTATCTGTGTGCATGTCATAGTGGCAATGCCGATTCTCCCTCCTAACCCAGCGCTTTGTTAGTGCAGTTTCCTGTTTGCCAAATGGTTGCGGATTGGGGATTGGTGAAACGTGCGCGCATAATGGCATCTTAAGAGTATAAGCAAACAAGAGTGAAACATTCTTATTCCCATTTTAATTTGCCTTCCCATTACCATTACCAATTCCATCGTCATCGCAATCGCCATCGTCAGACTCATCAACGTAATCGTAATCTTACAATTAAGTGTATTACGATAAAAAAAAAAAACAAGAACAAAAAATGCGTGTATTTGCATAAGATTTTTACGCAACACACACACACACGTATCCCGTGCAGTCCTGCGTGGTAAATATAATATATATGTATGTGTGCACTATGTACGTGTGCTCGCACAACTTCCTTTTATAGCTTTTTGTTAGCTTATTGCTGCAGCAAAGAGAGATTAACAATAAGATAACTGCAGTCAAGTGCAGCAGTAGCGGCAGCCAAGTAGCAGCCAGCGGATATCGAACCAAAAACAGCTTCAGCCGTTTCTGTTGTTGTTTTGCTGGCATTGTCGTTGCGACAGATCACAATCTTTGGTTCGCTTCGCTCCTGCCCGCCTGGCTGGCTGCGTCAGCAATGTCGATAAAGCAGTATTTCACATTTAACTGCCACATCTGTGGCAATGTTTATTGCGTTTGTCTGCGCATAAAAGGTGTTTTTGCTGAGCGGAGCTGTTTTTTTCTTCTTTTTTTTGTGCTGTTTTTTGCTAGCTGCTTTGAGCGCGGCAGCGCAGGATAAGCTAAAAACGGTTATACTGCTTCCAACACAAGAAATTAGCTCTTCTTCCATCTCGTTAACGATAATTGTTTGTGCTACCTACAAATTCTGAGAATGTTAAGGGGATTATACGAAGCATAGAAAAATACAATATTAAGTTGCAATTTTATTAGGAGATGTGCGCTCCTTAACTTTGTGTACTGATAAAAATAAATGTATTCTTATGCGATGGCAATTATTGTAGTTGCGAGTTTTAATGCCATTTTTTATTATTACTTTATATTATTTTAACATTATTATTATCACCGTCTAATCAATATTATTTTAACATTAAATTTGAATAGACGGTGACTGCATTTTTTTCCTTGTTCACTTCGCTCGCGAGCATAGGGCCTCGACACACCCTTCCATCGTATTTGGTTCTGGGCTGTTGTTTTCGCGCCGTTCCATGTGATGTCGGCACCTGCTAGTTCGCACAACATCGACTTTCTTCAAGCATCCTTCGGTCGACCACGACCTCTGCTCCCTTGCGGGTTCCAGCCCAATACCATTCTCTTATTGCTGGCTGGTGGTTTTCTAAGCAAGTGTCCTATCCATCGCCAGTTTCTGCGTTTGATTTTGCTTTAGGATGGGTTCCTCATTCGTTGATCTCCCCAGTGCGTCGTGGCTGATTGTGATCGGCCAGAATATTATACAGATAACAGATAACTTGTAGCCTCTGTGTGATGATGTTAGAGACCAGCCATGTTGGCGGTAATTGCATACGATGATATTTTAACTGCAAACTCGGGTAAACACCTTCTAACACTGTGTGATCTTCACGAAAGGTCAATCAACAAATAATTGCCTTGGTTTAGTAGACGGGTCTGGAAGTAAATTCGGAAATAGGAATCTGATACATTTTAGCAGGTGAGATAAGACACCTGCTCTTAAACAAATATCCCTAGGGGAAAAATCCCTCAGGGTAACGAAAAGGGCTAAATATAAATATCTATGACTTGTGCTGGATATGAAGCTAAATTCGGCACTCATAGTTGCGGATAGAGTACGTGAAGCAATGGCGGCGCTGTACTTCTTCTTATTCTTCTTAATTGGCGCGATAAGCGCTCATGCAATTTGAGCTGAGGAGGCCTTCCTCTTCCTGTGCTACCACCAGCTGGTATCGCATCGAATACTTTGAGAACCGGGGCTTTGTACGCCTGCGGAAAAAATTGGGGCCACAACCCAGAATAATACATTGGCTCTACAGAGCAGTAGTTAGGTTGATTATAGTGAAATTCCCTTAAGAAGGGAGTAAACATTAAAAGAACTGATAAGGTTCAAAGAAGAATCTGTCCTCATAACAGGTACAAGTAAAAGAGGGGCATCCAAAAAGTATTTATTTGCTTCGTCCTCCGATGGACCTACAATTCTAAGCCGACTCCGAACGGCAAATTTTTTTTTATGAGGAGCTTTTTCATGATAGAAATACACTCGGAGGTTTGCTATTGGGGCGCCTACTAAGGGGCGATCGCTATTGCTGTTTCTTGCGCGGAGATTCGAACCTACGCACTTCTGAATGGTAGTCATTCACCAATCCCCTCGGCTACGGCGGCCACTATGTAAGCTAATCAACTTAAAATCATTAACCCCTTGCCGTGCCGTCTACCTCGACGAAACTCGGGGCCCACGCGTGGTAAACAGATCAGAATAATATAAACTACCTTGTAATAGTAATTATGAGGCTCGTGACAAACTCTGGTGACGTACAGATAGTAACTAACATTCAATCAAGACCCAGGCTCGTGATGTTTATGTTTAATCCGACTATCTGTACACGACCTCAGCTGTGATACTTACGTTTGGCCCGACGATCTATTAGCGAGCCTAGCTCCGCATATTCATGTTTGGACCAAAATTTTCATCACGAGTCAGACTCGTTAAAGCACGGCAAGGGCAATAAAACTACTATCTCTCTCTTTCTCATTTTTCTTTGTTATTATTAACGGGCTTATTTATTGCCACTTTCTTCTAGAATACATTAATTTTCACTTCCCTCAATGCTATCATCGGGTTAATGAACTTTTTTCTTGAAACAAGTTAAAAGTAGTTATGCTAAAAATACTCCAATAGAGCCTTAACAGAACTGATTTCCTTCTCAAATTCTTCATTTATATGTTTTCTTCATAACCTTTGAGTTATTTTCGGCTAATCTAATTTTATGATATTCTCAAACGAATTTCACAATCAGATATATTTAGTCTGTAAAAATATTAGCTTAGGGATAAATATATCCCTTATTTTTGCGTAAAATTAAAACTTTAGTGAAGACTTTTCGGATTGTCTGATTTGTGTCGAATATGCACCGTTTGGTTGCATAATTTGTTGCCCTTTTAAAGGTGGCCTCATAATGCCTCTTCTATGGCAGTCTTGGCCCATATTGGCGAAAAACTCTAGTAATCGATTTTCACAATCTTCCCTTGATACTAATTTCTTATCACTCAGGAAGTTTTGCAATGAGAGAAAAATGAGCTATTCGCTTGGCACCAGTTCCGGGCTATATGAAGGATGCATTAATGCAACCACGCTCTTGTGACCTTACGTTGACCTGATGGAACGTAACACCTCTTCTCTTTGCCAATTCTGGTCAATCACTAGGTTCGAACGGTACAGTTGTTGACAGTAGAGATCTGAATTTAGTGTTTGGTCATACGGAAGCAACTCATAATAAATGATTCCTTTCAAGTCCCACCAAATACACAGTAGAACGCTCCTGGCCGTTAGTTCTGGTTTGCCCAACGTTTGAGCTGCTTGATCACGATTTGACCACGATCATTTTCGCACTATATTACGCATTTTTCATCCTCAGGTTACCACCCGTTTAGGAAATGGAACGATTTCATTCCGTTTGGCCACGGGCTTGCAGATGGAAACTCGATTCATCATGTTTTTTGGGGTTAATTGATGGGGCACTAAAATATCGAGCATCTTTTTGAATCCAGTTTTGCGCAAATGGTTTAAAACTGTTTTATGGTGAGTCCTCAGCTCCTGGGTGAAGCTACCACTACTATCATGCCCGTGTACTTCGACCATTTCTGTGATTTTATCGACATCTTCGACGACGGGCCTAAACTTTAATGCTTTACGAGATATCGATCACTATAGCCATCTACCGAAAAAATAATGGATTTCTTTTTCCCCTAACTAAATTTTACTTCTAATTTATGGAGGAATAATTTTTGTGTTACATTAATTCTGGTAGTGTAAGCAAAGAATTGTCAATAGTCTCTAAGTGAATTATTCTTACGAAAGAATTAAATGAATAAATGAAAAACATCAACTCCATCATTGAAAACATTATATGCGACTAAACTTCCTTCCATTAGATGCGGAGATAAAATATATCACTAACAATGTGCCAATAAGATTGAAAACCTTGAGTAAGTGATATTTCGAAGCTTCTCGAACTGGTGGACTATGCACGCCTGCCTACAATTGCCGTTACAACTTTCACGACCCTCCTACCCTCACGGGTGAGTGAGGAAGAGCGAGGAAGAGTGAGACAGGAACGAGGAAAGACAGTGCGAGTCCATCCATGTATACACAAATGGCTCAACATATTCCAAACAGATGCAGATTTCCTCCAATTTACGGCTTCCCGACTACTGCAGTGTCTTTTAAACTGAACTGATAATTAAAACTGGTTATTATAAAAGCCGCTGTAGCCGAATGAGTTGGTGCGTGACTACCATTTGGAGTTCACAGAGAGAACGTAGGTTGGAATCTCGGTGAAACACCAAATTTAATAAAAACATTTTTCTAATAGCGGTCGCCCCTCGGCAGGCAATGGCAAACCTCCGAGTGTATTTCTGCCATGAAAAAGCTCCTCATAAAAATATCTGCCGTTCGGAATCGGCTTGAAACTGTAGGTCCCTCCATTTTTGGAACAACATCAAGACGCACACCACAAATAGGAGGTGGAGCTCGACCAAACACCCAAAGGGGGTGTACGTGCCAATTATATATGTATATATATAAAATAATAAAAGCCGTGACACTGGCACTGGGGTGCGAAACTTGAAGCGGCAGTAAAATTCTTCACAAACAAGTTGACAACCTCTAAGATAGCCATTAAATGCCGCATATCTCTTAACGAGATGGATGTACCAACCAAAGGTAACATGGGTTCTTGGGCATTGTGAAATTGAGGGTAACTGCAGGGTCGATGAACTGCCTACACTTGGCACCAACTATATCAATTACATAGTCCTGTAAGAGTGAGCACAACGAACGATTCATTTCCTAAGAGGAAATCCCCTCGTGTTACAAGAAAATCCCTTTAAATGTCAAAATGTCCCTTTACGCCATTTAATAATTTTTTGTTGTGAAGTATCCCTCAAATAAGAATAAATTTCCCAAAATCCGGCATCACTGTTATGGATTCAGTTTTTTGAGGTGAACTCAAAGTGAGAAGTCTTTATGCAAATATTCATTTATTCTGTTACCGAAAACACCCAGACGGTTTGGCGTTGAATATTCGCGCACAAACCAGACAAATACCAGTTGCGAGGAAATTTGACACTGAGCAGTTTGCCAAGGATTAAAAGCAGACTTGCTCACTTTATAAAGGCTTTATGCAGCGTTAGCCTAATATGCCATGATTATCTTATGAATGTAAAAGGGGCAAGGCGATAGGCAGAGGAGCGAGGAGCACAAGGGCGAAAATCAGTTTTTATTGAGTCAGAGTAGTCTCTGCACAATGAATTTTATGAATGCGGGCAATTTTTTGTATCCAGACAAATACGTGGATCGGTGGCGGTACAAATAAAGTTGATGAAATCACGATGAGCCATCCATTCAACACCGGCATCACAATGGGCTATAAGCCTGAGTGTGTCCCACAGAACAACCGCTTTAACCTAACCTTCAACACCTATGTGCAAATAAAATGGTGTTGAACATTTTCATTAAAAGTGCAAGTCAATTTTCATCCTCCTAGAAAGCTACTTTGTTAACTGATATGGAATTCAGTTCTTCTTGACGTTAAACGTTAAAATAGCTGAACGTTTCCATTTCCATCACTGCTATCATAGTTTTACTAGATTTTTTAAGAAGCCTGGAGAGTATTTTATATATTCTACATTATCGATTGAATCGTCAGAGTCTTGCTGATGCCATGATGATCTGTATGAACTAGAAAAGTACGACTTTGGAGAGATGATTCGAGGAGGAAATGATTCGTCTCATTTCGAGTTATTGAGATCTAATATATACGTAGTGATGTGCTGAGTTTTCGGTACCCAATATGTATACAGGGTGAACGATATGAAGTGTTACCAACTTCACACTGCTTGTATCTGTAAAACAGCTCATGACATCAACATCAAAATTGTTCTAATGACAGTTCAATATATTGTTTATAAGCCATCAAAAGCATTTACGTCTCAGTTTTGCTGAATTTTTTCTGTGATGGAACTCAAACTTAATAGTGTGATTGGAAAATCACAACCAGCCATTGCTCGTGAGCTCAGTCACCTCAAAGTGAATAAAATGTTTGTATGTCGCGCTATAAAACGTTGCAATGATACTGGTAGCATTGCAAAACGCTATGGAGGTGGACCAAAAAAAACCGCAAGAAACGCATCGCCAGAAATGGTTCGGAAAGTGAAAGCTCGATTTGAACGAAATCCACGTCGAAGTGGAAGAAAATGGCCAAAGAACTGAAAATATCGGAAGACAGCATTCGATGCATATTGAAAAATGAGCTAAAGGTCAAGACTTACAAGTTCCAAAAATCACATGATCTTTCACCCCCGGAAAAAAAAGTTTCGGTACGAAAGAGCAAAGGAGTTGTTGCGCTTGCACAAACGTGGCGAATTTTCTAACATTGTGTTTTCTGATGAAAAAAATTTCCCAATTGAGCAGTTCATAAACATTCAAACCGATCGTGCTTACTTGACCGAACGCTCATACGAGAATTTGAGCCTACGTATGACCACTCGAAGCACTTTCCCATCGCAAGTAATAGTTTGGGCCGCAGTAGCCGCTGATGGACGCTCTCCAATCGTTTTTATCGAGTCTTGTGTCAAAGCGAATGCGAGTTATTACCGGGAAAATGTTTTAGAAGCTGCTTTAGAGCCGTGAACACGCAAACATTTCGGTCGCAGACCATGGACGTTCCAACAGGACTCGGCATCGTCTCATAAAGCTCGTGTGAACCAAGAAAGGTTAAAAAATCATGCTCCACACTTCATTTCGTCCACACAATGGCTTTCGAATTCGCCAGACGCAAACCCGATGGACTATTCCATCTATGCCAGTATGGATGCGCTGAAAAAAGCGATTATACGAGAATGGGCCAAAATACCTCAAGATCGCATTCGTGCAGCATGCAACTCATTTCTTGACCGCTTGAAGGCTATATTCAAGGCAAAAGGTGGTCATATCGAGCTAAAGTGAATATATGTTAAAATTGTAATCAATCTTGAACAATTTTGTATTTGAAATCATAAAATCTAATTTCACACAAAAAAGTTATGGTGTTTTGAATAGATAACACTTCATATCGTTCACCCTGTATATATAATGGGGTTTCAAATTCTTTGGAATTGGAAATTGAATACTCGTTACTTCCTATGCCGATTTAATGTGATAGCTTTCATGGCTGATGACTTACAGACGCATACATTTCAAATTCAACTACGTTTGTCTTCATCGATGGACTCTCGATCTTTTCTGAACCGTTTCCTAATTTGTCACCCGATTTAATTAACTTTTTATGCAAAATTTAATACAAACTCGTTGTTGCAAAATCAAACCCATTTTGAAAACTGTAAAACATCGAAAACACTTGCGAAGGTAGATTTACTCAAGACTGCGTAACTTTTATAAATGCCAAGCAATGGTAGGAATGTTAAGCACAGATTTGGTAACCTGACAAAAAACCTAACAAACCTGGCGGTTGTTCCACGCTCTTTTTGATCAAGTAGGTATATGTATGTGGTAGTACATTCACTACATGATTGCGAAGCTGCCAAATTGCCACATTGTCTGCATGCCGTAGTGCTGCGCATTGCGCCTTAGCTGTTGAGAGCGAACAAGTAATTAAAAATCATACACATTTTTTTCTATTAGTCTAAACGTGCAGCCACGCTGATGATAGGGGAGCAACATTCCAATTGGATTACGAGATGCAGTCATGAGAAAAAATGCAAAATCAATTTTCAGGTAACTTATACATACGTTCGACGATAAAATCCGAATCGGAGCTAACCCACAAAAAAGCAAATGAGATTTTGCTCATTTCGATAAGTACTTTGAGAAACTGAAGTGAAAACTGAGTCAACATTTTATGTGTTGCAATGTGGGCTATATATAATTGCAGCTACTAGTAAATACGTACACTCTCGTGTGTATACACACGTACATACATACATATGTTCACTGGTACACAGCTCATGCTTGTCATATAATTTATTCGAGTAAACGTTCGCTTTGATGTACGCATTTAATCATTTCTCTTTACTTAGCAAAAAATTATATTTTTCTACGTTTTTGCCTTTTCAATGTTTAAATGACGCCAGCAACAGTGCAGTGGTGATGATTAAGTCATAAAAATCTCCAACATAAACAATTTATTCACCCTATTGCAGCAATGTCTTGTTGGCCTAATAAAAGCAGAAAATATAGTGTTTCCGAAAAGTAAATTACCAATGACTAAACGAATGTGAAACAAGTTAGAGATGTTCGTATGTATGCATGTATGTGTGTGTGAGAGGCTTCACAACGGGGATGCACGGGTGATGGGCCATATAGTCACGTTAGTATTTTAATAAGGTGAACTCGTGTTCATAAAAACATTTCACTCTATCAACGGACACGATTTTCCTATGCGCCGCGCCATAAACAAAGAAGTACCAAAGAATTACACGGCTTTGCCAAGAAAGGCTGCGAGTACTTGCAGCAACACGAAACGAAAGTTTGGCAGCAGCGAAGAGCAGCATCTTTGGCGAATATGTATCGGTGTGTGTGTGTTTGTAAGTGGAGACATGACGCCCGGCTGGTTAGTTGATGCCACAAACTACGCTAGTGATTATGTAGTACTTTGGCCTCGCTGCAACACTTCGATGTTGTTTCGTTCGTTTCTTGTTGCTTCACCAATTTATCGCTGGCCGCTTTGCGCTTGGAGGGGCGGTTGTTGTCAGTTTGTTGCTGTTGTTGGCGCAGTTATTGCAACAGCATATCGCAAAAGATACAAGCACATGTGCGTAAATATGTGTGTGTGTGTGTGTGTGTGTGTAGCTGCTTGTATATTTGATATTTTTAGGATACGATTTTCTAATTACTTGTTCGCACTCAACAGCTAAGGCGGCGCAATGCGCAGCGCTGCGGCATGCAGACAATGTGGCAGTGTGGCAATTTGGCAGTTTCGCAATTATGCAGTGGCTGCACTACTTCATACATGCATACATACATACATACATACATACATACATACAAAAGTGGTACGGTTGCACTGGTACGCCATGATGATTGTCTGCTTATTCCTGAGACTTTTGGGCTTCTGCAGCTGCCGCTTGATGTAGTTTAGTTGATGATGCCATTCATGTTGCCGTTCGGATGTGTTACCGCTGACGACATATAAATTGCAATTGCGCGTCTATGCCACATAAGCGTGTTGCAAATGCATGCCGAATTCTTTTTGTTGTTTTTCGTTTCCCATTTTTTTTTCCAATTTTTATTCTTATTATTACTCGCATTGGCATGTGGCAATAACAACAAAAACAATAACAGCGCGTTTCAACTACAGCGAGTATGTAGTTACTCGTTCAATATTGTTGTTCATGCCGCTGTGGCACGCATCTCTTGTACGTAATTGTTTCACTAAGCGTTTGTTGTGGCATGCAACAAGGCAATTGCTGCTCCTTTTGTTTGTCATGTAACGAATTTTTCATTTTCATGCCACTAATTCAATAAGGCAAACAGCAAATAGACAATTTTCAATCAGCAATCATCTACACACACACACACACACAGAGGCATGCATACATACATACATACACAGGCAGCTATAGCTGGAAAGCGAAAAAAGAAACAACCAGCAAACCGACAGCAACACTAATTTACTATTAAATAAATATTTATTGTTGTATGTGCGAGTTGTGCTACACAACTTTGTCCTTGCAACACATTTTTGCATACCAGCAAGTCGAAGCAATCACACAACTGACTGCTTGCTGTCTGTTGCCTGCTGCCTGCCTGTCTCCTTGCATGCACGTCCGTCTATCTGTTTGTCTGGTCGCCCGTTCAACCGCAATCGCTTCGGCCAACAACTTCTGTAATCAACTCATTTGTTGGCACTCCGCTGCTGCCGCCGATCTGGCGGCTGTTGCCAGCTTACCGCCTTGCCAATCGGAGTCTCAGCCATAAATACAATAATTTATTGTGTACGCATGCAACTGCCACAACAACAACAACAACGACAACGACAGCAACAATGCATATAAATAGAACAACAAAAAGCGGTCTGATAATAACAAGAAAGCAAAAGAGTCAATAGCATGTGGCCAACTGCAAAGGATAGCACAAGAAGTCGCCACAATGCCCGTAAGAGTATAATAAAGCAACAAAAAATTGAGGAATAAACAAGCAAGCGGGCAGGCAGGCCAGCAGTGAGGTAAATAAAATGAAATGTGGTAAAGAATGTTTTAAATGGAAATAATTTTTTGCATTTGATTCGAAAATTTGATATGAACTTGGCATGTTGGCATATTGTTGCTGCAACCAAAGCCGACATCGTTTCGGCGGACGCAGTTGCAGTTGGATCTCGCAGACACTGAGCTGTTGCCGTAACCCAGTAATAAATGTTTTACTTAAGATATAAAATTTGATTGGAATAGTTGGCGTAAACGTGAGCTGTTGTTGCACAGTATTTCATTTCAGCTGCAATCGACGTAGTTGACAGAAATCAAGCAGACTGAGTCAATGCTTTGCAAAAGTTCTTCACTTTTGTCTTCTGCTTTTAAGCTACACACATTTCTTAGAGAGGTTTGAGAAGGCGGATGGCGGTAATCGTAAATTCGTACAAGGTTTCAAATATGTGCTATTTCGGTGAGAACCTCGAGTGGACTTCCTCTAACCGCCATTAATTCGTACGATGACGATTTGTTCTCATATACACGCCGTTATAAAATTATAAGTGCACCATTATTTTTTGCAAAGATATAACGCAAAGTATTTCAAAATTTTAAAAAATCTCAAATTTTTAACAAAACTTTTAAATATTCATTCACAGTATCCCAGAATCTTACCGGGTATGCAGTTTTGTAGCTCATTAAATTTTAGTACAACAAAGTGCAAGTTTTAAGTGACTATAAAATACCATTAATTTGTGACAACTTTTTTTCACTATGGTGTCATGATATACCTCACAGAAATAAGTATATGTGCAAGGGTATTTTCAAATGAAAAATTATAAAGAAGCAGGATAAGGGTTCAACCAATAATTTTAATATATATTTAGGGAAAATAGGAACAAAAAATTATACAAAAAAAAATTCAACTTGATCAAACTTAGTAAGGTGAATTTGGTAAATGAAAAATCTTTATTTATTCTTGTAAATCAATTTCCCCCCCTTCAAAATAATCCCCTCTCGATGAAATACACCTATGCCAACGATTTTTCCAATCCCCGAAACATGCCAAATAGTCCATTTCCGGTATAGCCATCAGCACCTTCTTCGATTCAGCTTTTATCTCCTCAATCGACTCGAAACGCGATCCCCGGAGTGGTCTCTTGAGTTTTGGGAATAGCCAGAAGTCACACGGAGCCAAATCAGGCGAATACGGTGGTTGCGGAACGATATGCGTGGAATTTTTGGCGAAATGGTCAAGAAGAACGAGTGCAGTGTGAGACGGTGCATTATCGTGATGCAAAAACCAAGAGTTGTTGGCCCATAATTCTGGTCTTTTTGGACGAATTGCTACACGTAAACGACGCATAACGCTCAAATAATATTCCTTATTAACAGTTTGGCCAGGTGGAAGGAATTCATAGTGCACCACACCACGAAAATCGAAAAAAAACTGTCATCATGACCTTTATTTTTGAACGACTTTGACGTGCTGTTTTCGGTCTGGCCTCGCCTTTAGCACGATATTCGCTTGATTGGTCGGTTGCTTCAGGGTCGTAAGCATAAATCCAAGTCTCATCTCCCGTAATGATGCATTTGAGCTTGTCCTGATAGTCTGAAAGCATTGTTTCACACACATCAACGCGACGACTTTTCTCCAAGAAATTGAGAGTTTTCGGTATCAAACGAGATTTGACCCAAACGGTCTTTCCAAATGGTGTTCACAGATCCTTCTGATATTCCGATCATATCAGTAAGGACTTTAACAGTCAACGAACGATTTTTGAGCACTAACTCCTTCACTTTATTCACGTGTTGGTCATCTGTTGACGTCGATGGTCGTCCGGAGCGCTCCAAGTCATCAACACGTTCTCGACCCTCTTTGAAGTCTTTGTACCACTTATAAACATTTTTCTGCACATGGTCGAATCACCAAATGCCTTCTGCAACATGCTAAACGTTTCCGCAGCCGAAATTTCATTCCGCAAACAAAATTCGATGGCCCTTCTCTGCTCAATCAAATCAGACATTGTAAAAATCGAAAAATGCACTCTTGGCCGTTTGGTAAACACAAGCGTAAATATATCACTGATAATGACATTCACATGAAAGTTGGCCCAGATGCCCAGATAACAGTGCTGCCAACTCATGCAAAAAATAACTAGAGCGAAATTTTAATCCCGCGAAGTTTGACGAATAAATTCATCTTACTTTTTGCCCACAGTAGTATGTGCATCGGTCTTTCTTTACACTTTTTTACAACGTTTCTGTAACTTTCGATTTTCTAATAATTAATATGTTTTCCCTTTTGAGAAAGGACATCATTTATATGTACGTTTAGGCATAGAGTCTGCCAAGTTTTGAAGAGTGGAATCACCTATCTCATCCCACTCTTCCACTAAAGCACCTTTAAGGTATTTGATTGTCTCAAACCGCCGATTATTTTTACAAATACGGGTCGACAATATTCCCCCGAGGTCCTCACTTGGGTTTAAATCGGGACTTAGTGCTGGCCAATACAGAACTAAAATTTTTCTTGACATTAGGGAGGCCTTAGTTAAACGAGGCGAATGGATTGTGGCGTTGTCTTGCTGGAACACCCAGTCGTCTCCGTATATGTTTCCCGCAAATACAATGAGAACATCCTCTAATATTTCAACATAGAACTCTGCGTTGGTTCTTGGAGACTTTCCTCCATGAACGAAAGCGGCCCAAATCATCAAAGACCCGCCACCGTTGTTCCGCTTATGGCGCGTTTGCCTTGGTTGACTAAATTCTCCCCAATATTTCTGGCAACCATCTGGACCAGCTAAGTTGAACTTTTTTTCGTCTGAAAATACAACGTTTCAGAATTCGTTAGTCCAAAATTTATATTTTTCGGCAAATGCTAAACGAGCCTTAATGTGGCGTGCTAATAGTCTTGGTACCGGCTCCCGCAAACAATATTTAAGTGTTCCGTCCTCGACCAAAATTTGATGTATTCGTCTATCGGTGACCTTAAGACTTAAATGGTGTTTAATTTCCTTGCAAGACATTTCTTTTTGAGCAGCCAGACGACGAATTTCTCGTTTGCATCTGCTGTCGATGTTAGTTGGCCAGCCGCTTCGTTTGAGTTGACCACATGTTTCTGGATTTTTAAGAAAGTTGCTAATGGCATTCCTATGTCGATTTACTCTAGCAGTAATTTCATAAGTACTTTGGCCACTTTGGCTTAGCCCTTTAATCAGACCACGCTCTTCATCGGATAAATATCTTCCACGTGGCATTCTATAGATTAACCCATCAATAATTCCATTATTCTTTATTTAAAAGAAGTAGTACTTACATTTTTCTTTATGATATCAATGCAAATAACACAACATTTTTTGATAACTTGCTCTCTGTGCGTGCCAAATCATATATGGTATATAAATCGATGTGCAGAGATATGCATTTTAAGTTACATATTCTGCACTATTTTGCCGATTGCACACTATTGCCGATTTTATTTTTCGAAAAGCAAGGCATGTCTCTTAAAATTTGATTTTAATGATTGTTAATGTTTTCTGTCTTGAATAATTTTGGCATTCATATATTTATCAAATTATATTTATAATTATATAGTAATCAAAATAAATATATAAAATAAAAATTGCAGTTTTGATTCAATTTTATTTCCAAAGTAATATCACCCATGTCATGACATTCTGTTAAAAAAATATAGGGAATTGTTCATTTAAAAACCGCGCGTTACACATACTTGTATGTCTAAATTTTTTTGCTGGAATGTTGCTACAACTGTCCTCTATAGTGTCGCAGATCACGCTCAAACATCCGTCAATTAGTTTGTTTTTGGCATTTAATTATATCAGTCAACCGCAGGTGTGCTCTGCTATTTTCACTATGGATAAAAATATCGAACAAAGAATTCGTCTTAAATTTTGTGTTTTGTTCAGGATTTCTTGTGCCGAATCGTTTAAAATGTTGCAGAAAGCCTATGGCGACTGTGCTCTATCAAAAGCACGAAAAACACGGGCCTACGAATGGTATAGGGCTTTTGCAGAGAGCCGAGCAGTCGTGGAAGATTTGCCCCGATCTGATCGCCCATCAACGTCTGCAACGGATGAAAATGTCAACGAAGTCAAGGAAATGGTGCTGGAAAATCATGATTTAAATTTGAGGAAGGTACCTCGAGACCTTGGCATGTCTCACGAATGAATTCGCAACATTTCACACCATCCATTGAGCATGAGTTGATGGCTGCTCCACTCGTTCCAAGAGAGCTGAATTTCTTTCAAAAAATTCATCGGAATAAGGTGACTGAAGACATGCTTGAGCAAGTGAATTCGGACCCAATAGTTATCCAGCCCATCAGCGCACTATAACAGGTGATGAGACGTAGGTATCTGAGTTTGTCATGGTAGGTATATGAGTCAACATGCAACCAGCCGGCTGAATGGCGCAATCCACATGAGCCGAAACCTAAAACACCACGCCAAAGTCGGTCAAAAGTGAAAGTCATGCTACTCATTTTCTTTGATTATCATGGTGTTGTGCACTCGGAATTCGTTCCAAATGGTTCTACGGTAAATAAAGAATATTATTAGGAAGTTATGCAACGTTTAGCCCAATTCGTGGAAAGAAAACTCATAGATCTTGCACCATGATAACGCACCATCTCACAAGGCTCATATTGTGAACACTTTTTTGATCAAAAACTCGACAAATACCATCGAACAACCACCGTATTCACCGGATTTAGCTCCCTCTGACTTTTTCCTTTTCCCAAAACTTAAATTGCCACTCCCTGGACGCCGCTTTGAGTCGTTAGAAGCCATTAAGAAGAATTCGCTGAAGGAGCTGAAGAAGAAGTCTTCAAACGCGTTTACAAGGTGCTTTGATGACTGGACTACTCGTTAGCATATGTGTATTGCTTCGAATGGAGCCTATTTTGAAGGCGACAAGATAAATTTGGCTGATTAAACAATTATTTTGCATTTTATTGAATAATTACCAGCAATTTTTTGACAGAATGTAGCTAGACATCTTTTTTGATGTGCTGGAAAATTTGTATTGCCAGACTTAGATTCTGCTTGCAAAAATCTATAGAAAATGACTTGCCGGCCGAAAGCAAAAGGCAAAAAAAGGACACAAATTTATAGGCTCGTATTACTAGTTCAAATTTCAAATATGTTTGCTTACTCAAACGAATTTAATTAATAATTTAGTTGATAAAAGGAAGCGGTTAATATGAAAGCAATTTTCCAAACCTTCCATTTCTCCTTCACTCATTAGTTGTCTAAGAGCTACGCATGTATGCTTGTATGTATGTGTGTGTGTGTGTGTGTGTACACAAAAGCGAGAATTTGCTAATTCTATACAATTTGCTTTAATATTTAGCCAAACAAGCACTTTGAAATGTAATAGTTTCAAAATAAATTTTCGCCCATTTGATTTGCAATTGTTGTATTTGTATTGCCTCGTAGTTGTTGGGGCTGCTGTCTCGCGTGTTACTCCTAGCAACTACGTTTGTGTATTGCTAACAATATCAAAGAGAGCAACAGTCAATAAAATAACAGCTGCAACAAAAACACCAACAGTGATGGCAACAATAATAGCAACTACAACAACAATATTGGCAATAACAAAAGCTACAACTCAATGCAATTCGAATTTTATTGCTTTTGCAAATACACAATTCGCCTGAAAACATGAGTTTGCAAGGGTACAAGAGTGTGTGGAGATTGTGTATGCGTGTGTGTGTGTGTGTGTGCACGTGCATTTTTCGTTTCTTCCAATTTTTTACTTCCCTCTTTTACTTATTTCGTATTACTTGCATTTGTGTATATTTTCAATCAATGCTGTTGCACCGATAACTGCCTGCTGCTTCTTCTGCTCATGGCCGCTCATCCGTCTCATCCTGGCTGCTGCGTAAGTTGCATTCATCTCATCTGTCCGAGTTGCACGCCCCCTTTTAACACACCGCATGAGGATGAGAAAAATCTCTGCACAGCAACGTGCAATGTGCAACAGTAAAGGTGGAACTTGCCGCAGAAACAGGCGGCACAACTATGAACAGCAAAAACTTTTGCCAACATACAAGAATATGAAAGTACGTGTGTGTATGTGTGTGTATTTACTTACAAGAATATGTACTTATAAATATGTAGATAGTCATTTCAGACAAGTAGAACTCGTTTCGTGAATTGACCATTTGTTTGCCTCAACAACAATAAGAACAAACATGCACAGCAGAAATCAGAGTCGTCGGCTGGAAATTGTGCTCAGGGGGCATCAATGACTCTTGGCCCAATTCAACTTGTCGGCGACGTTTTCTGTTGATTTGACTTACGCAACTTGTTTTACAGCTCTAATCATTCCTTATTATTTTATTCAGGAGACAAAATTTCAAATCGCCACGCCCAACCGTTTGGGCGTAATAGCAAGTCCGGTGTGAGCACATCTGGGTAATGGTGGTATACAATTTGATCGATAAAAGATGTTTTGGAATGAATTTTTATTATTATATCTAATAGAAAAAATTTTTCAAACTAATGGAGAAACATTTTTAAATTAAAAAATATCTTTCTAAATCTGAAGAATAAACAGAAAAATACTTAAATATTCATATTCATGAGAACAAATGGCTGGTTTGCTTGAACCGCTCGAAGTGCGGCGAAGTTTCAAATAGCTCAATGTTCTATTTGACAGCGCTTTTGACATTAGGAATTGAACAACTCTGCCGTTGATTTATTTTGATTTGGTCAAGGCTCATTCATTGAAAGTGGTGGCATTAGACCAACAGCACTTTTCTGTACATTTGATTGTCAAAGCAAAGTATTTAGAAACTAGAAAACAAATAATGAGTTCGCCTTGTTTCATTCTGAGCTGACAGCCACATGGACACGGCGAAAGAAAAAAAACCACTCAGCTGATTTACCAACAGATTCGCCTTGGATTTGGTTCAGCTTCATTTGTGAATTTCAGGCAAATTAGAGAGATTGTTTATTTAAATATGCTTTCCAAAAATTTTTGAAGAAAATTTAATAAATGACATTGAAAACATAGATAAACATTCTGTTAAAAAAGGACCGGGAATTGTTCAATAAAACGCAAAATTATTGTTTAATCATCAAAATTTATTTTGTCGCCTTCAAAATAGTCTCCATTCGAAGCAATACCCATACGTCAAGGATTAGTCCAAGCACCTTTTAAACGCGTTTGAAGATATCTTCTTTAGCTCCTTCAGTGAATTCTTCTTAATGGTGTGGTTCTAAACGGAGTGGCAATTTAAATTTTGGGAAAAGGAAAAAGTCAGAGGGGGCTAAATCCGGTGAATACGGTGGTTCTTCGATGGTATTTGTCGAGTTTTTGGTCAAAAAATTGTTCACAATATGAGCCTTGTGAGTTTTCCTCCCACAAATTGGGCCGTTTCCTATGCACATTCTCTCTCAAACGTCGCATAACTTCCAAATAATATTCTTTGTTTGCCGTAAAATCATTTAGAACGAATTCCGAGTGCACAAAACCATAATAATCAAAGAAAACGAGTAGCATGACTTTCACTTTTGACCGACTTTGGCGTGGTTTTTTGGGTTTCGGCTCATGTGGATAGCGCCTTTCAGCCGCTTGATTGCATGTTGCCTGGTTTGCATGTCAAACTCATGTACCAACGTCCCATCGCCTGTTATGATGCGCTGGATAAAAGTTGGGTCCGAATTCACTTGCTTAAGCATGTCTATAGCCACCTTCTTTCCATGAATTTTTTGAAAGAAATTCAACTCTATTGGAACGAGTCGGGCAGCCGAGCGCCTCAAGCCCAATTGATTGTGTAAAATGTTGCGAATTGATTCGTGGGACGCGCTAAGGACACAAATGAACAGTTCCCAATATTGTTTTGACAGAATGTATATAATATATCATTCTTGAATTGAATTGAATATAAGTTCCTCGTCTTTGGCCAGCTTGCGCAACACTGAAAGTGCCCATGTTTTTATCGGTTAAAAATAATTCGCGCACCCAAAGCTTTCGTCGTTAGCTTGATTGGCGTCTTATCTTGTATATTTTTACTAAACAAAAATCGCAATATCTTTAAAACGACCAGTCTAGCACAATCTCCCAATCCAACAGCTGAATGGTAAGCAAGCCTGGGCAAAAATTGATCTGGATAAAGTCGAGTTATTCGCAAAACAGCTTTAAAACACCTTTGAACCATATGAAAACAGTTTCTTGCCTCCTCCCACTGCCCAAGAATCTTCTGAAATTCAAAATTTTACCATTGACACTGTCGCCAAGGAAATTTGAAACTTAAAATTAAAGAAAAGTGCAAGGTATGCATATGAACTGAAGAATTTTTTCGTCACAAATCCGGTTTATTTTATGAAAACCTTTACTCAACTGGCACGTTATACCCTGAAGGTATTCGTTGTTGACCATTTGGCTAGGGGGGTAGAATTCGTGTTGCACTATATTACGAAAATCGCACAAAACTGCTTACGTAAATTTAATTTTTTTACGACTTTGGCGTGGTTTCTTCGGTCTTTGCTCAACTTGGGCATGATGTTCGCTCGTCCGAACGGTTGTTTCGAGATCGTAAGCATAACGCTAAATTTTGCCACTACTTGTGATGCGTTTTATGGCCACCTTATAGTAAAAAATCTAATCTTAACAGTTGTCGAGCGGCTGCTCTTTTCCAAAGAAGAAATTCAATGGTATTGAAACCAAATGTGATGTGCTCTCAAAATTTCTTGAATTGGTATTTTTGATATGCCAGCACCAGTAGTCGCCAAATCTTTGATTTTCTTGGCCTGCTATTCATCAATTAATTCCTTGGGCCGATAGAAATCACATTTTTTAGCAAAACTTTCTCAATCTTTGTTTAAGCAGCAAAGTTTTTAGCTGCTGGTAAAAAAGTGACGACGATTTTAAAAATGGGTAAAAGGGTTGCGTGGAGTTTTAGACAATAAGACGAGTTGCTGGCTGTGGTTTATGATCGGAAAAGACTTATGTTAATGTGAACTTCCATACTTTATGTCTACATGTCTTGATTCTAGTTACAATGTTGCCTACTGACTAAAACTAGACTAATGGGGAATTTTGTACTAAAGTACAGTAAAAATGGAAAACGAAGTATTTGAAATAATAACACTATGCGACAAAATCAAACCTGTCGTTTCTTTCTTGGAAACACCAAGTAAATCCAAGTCCTTCTCACAGAGGACGCCTTCCTCTTCCACTGCTAATACCAGCGGAGATCGCATCGAATACTTTCAGAGCCGGAGTGTTTGTATCCATTCGGAGGACATGACCCAGTCGAAGAAGCCGCTGGGTTATGTCTATGTCGTCGTAATTCGCATACAGCTCATTGTTCCAGCGCCTACGATACTCGCCCTCACGTGCAAATGTCCAAAAATCTTAATCAGACTCCTTCTCTCAAGCACTCCAAGAGAAGCCTTATCGGATATTGTCATCGTCCAAGCTTCTGCGGCCGCCGTAGCCGAATGGGTTGGTGCGTGATTACCATTCGGAATTCACAGAGAGCACGTTGGTTCGAATCTCGGTGAAACACCAAAATTAAGAAAAACATTTTTCTAATAGCGGTCGCCCCTCGGCAGGCAATGGCAAACCCCCCAGTGTATTTCTGCCATGAAAAAGCTCCTCATAAAAATATCTGCCCTTCGGAGACGACTTAAAACTGTAGGTCCCTCCATTTGTGGAACAACATCAAGACGCACACCACAAATAGGAAGAGGAGCTCGGCCAAACACCCATAACGGATGTACGCGCCAATTATACATATATAAGCTTCTGCGCCATACCGTAAGACGGGCATGATGACTTTTTTACTCATGTGTCTACTTAGTCCAAAGTAGCACTTGTTGGCAAGAAAGATTCTCGATTGGGTTTGAAGGCTGACATTATTATCGTTGTTAATGTTGAGTTATGAGGCCGAGTGTGACTCATAGTAAATCCTAACAAAATTCTGGTTCCTAGATAAACGAAGTTTCTGACAACCTGAAAATCATAACTGTCAACTGTGACGTGGGGGCCGATGTGCCGACTGTTTGTTTGATGATTAGAGGAACTTTGTCTTGTCCTCGTTCACCACCACACTAGTTCGCTTTGCTTTTTTATTCAGCTTAGAAAAGTCAGAACGGACAGCACCGTTATGGCCGATGATATCAACATAATCGGCATACGCCAGCTATTGTAAGGTTTTATAATAAATGGTGTTGGAGTGACTAAGTTCTGTGGCTCGCACAATGTTTTCTAGCAAAAGGTTAAATAAGTTACAGAAAGAAAACCTCGTTTGGCATCAAATAACTCGAAAGGGTATTTCTCAACTCTGACGGTGCTGCTGGTATTGCTCACCGTCATCTTGCATAGCCGTATTAGTTTTGCGGGGATTCCGAATTCAGACATCGCGGGATACAGGTTACTCCTTTTCGTAATGTCCAATCCAGCTTTGAAATCGACAAAAATATGGTGTGTGTCGTTTCTACTTTCATGGGTCTTTTCCAAGATTTGGCGTATTGTGAATATCTGTTCGGCGGTGGAATTTCCAGGTCTAAAGTTATACTGATATAAGGTCCATTCAGTTAGTTGATGGGGAGCTTCAGTCTTTCACACAATGCGCTCGCTAGAACCTTATAGGCGATATTTAGAGGGATAATCCCGTGGTAATTCCGTATCATCTCCATCAATTAATCAGTAGAAATGATAAGTGCCCCACATCCCTTCCTTACTTCTTTTGCGAAAGCCACTGCAACAGCTACTCGGTAACTCCACACTCAAAGTTGGGGTAGCTATTCGGCTGCCTAGTTGCCTGGTCAACTCAGCTCGCCTGCAATAAAGCGCTACAAAATACACCATCAAATAAAAAATCGTTTAGTGCCACGGGAAAATGTGAACTTCTCACTATTTAATAGTTGTACTCACTTGATTGTTGTTCTTGTGCGGTTGATTGCTTCCAATGCAGCTTTCACGTTGCTGATAGACGTCGTTATTGCTGTTATTTTATATTTATATAAACGTTCAATTTTTATGATTTTTAAAAGCACAGCAGACACTGTTTGGCAGAGGAGTCTGTGTTGACTTGGAGGAATTGTTTTGTCGTTTTTTTTTTTGTTTGTTTCAGTTTTCGCAATTATTTCTTATGCTTTCATTTTTTATTTTATATACAAACATTTTTTTTTTTTTTCTTACACAAGTTTTCTGGCTTCCACATTGAACCAGTCAATATTGCTAGCCATGAGTATGCAACAAGCAAGTAGACAACATCAACATTCTCTTGCCATGCTTCCCACAACACACGCAGCTGTCCTCCCGGCGCACAGATAAAATGTGGCATTGCTTAGTGCAATCGTTTAGGCAACTTACCAACCAACCAATCGTTCGAACCAAACGATTTTCGCCGCCTTTTCATAATACTTGCATACTCCTCATCCGTGGTAGTTCCTTGGAAACATAGCTGGCAGCACCCAACTTCTCACCTTTCCGCGCTATTACACTTCGAAGCGAGCTGAATCGTTTCGGTTGCCTTCCTGCTGCCAATGCTTTTCACCTCAACCGCCGGCAGTTCATTGCAACATTTTGCAGCTCCATAACTAATCCTTTACTTAGGTGATTTGCTTCTAAACGCTCAGATTTTATTCGTGCTATTGATTTTGAAAAATACTGCCAGCGCGTTAACTTCGAAATGCATTCCAATAAATTCTGTGTACGAGCGCGTATTTAGTCTTGTATTTAACAGGGAAAATGTAGAAAGAAAGCAAACCAAATCTTGCAGCTTCAAATGGAAAATAATAAAATATTTCTGCGTTAAAAATAATCTTCATTGCATTCCCCTGCTTCCTGCAGGCAAATGCCAGTTGTTGCACAGACTTCTGCTTAAACGTGCGTCCAAGTATGTGCATACATGTGTATGTATGTATGTGTGTGTGATAAGACAATCACAGCATTATTTGCTGGAGCTTGCCGATGACCCTTTATGCCTCATCTACTCTGCATCTTTGTACATTCGGTCACTCGCATTGTTAGGATTTGCGGTGCTTACGTTGAGCATTTTAGTATTTGCTCGTTCACGTATACGCCGATACTTACATACATACACACTTGCGTATTTATTTATTTATTTATTTGTTAGCACAAACGATAATTTACTGTTCTGTTGTTACCCAATATTGTTCGTTATTTGCTGTTATCTATGGAACATAACATTTACAAATTGCTTACCAGTTTTATGGTTGTGACGGGCTTATAATTCCTGGCGTAATACTTATGTGCATACCTGTTGTGGCTGTGTGAACGGTGTACTTGAAGGATTCAGCTTGATGAGTGTTGCAAGTTTTTGGTTGAGTTATAGCAAATGGGAGTCCATGAAATTTGTGTTTGTTTAAAGCATTTCACTGCGGATAAGGAGTGTGGATATTAGAAGATTTATTTTTCAGTGTGAGAAGGAAAACAAAAATAATTTCTACTTTCTTGTTATTTGCTTATATAGAGCTCAGGCTCCGGGTAGAGATGGAACGTTTCAAGAAGTATTCTGTTATTAATATACGAATCGATGCTTACAATTGTTCTTGTTTTATTTTTTTATTTATTTATGTATATATTATTAGACTATCAGTTTCAGTTAAATACGCGCACTATTGCATGCACTGACTTACCTTCCTTTTTAGTTTATCGTAAATGAATATGTACAAGGTGGCGCAAAATCAATCAGATTTATAAATTTTGCAAATTGCATCGTACGTCAATCATATTTGACACTTGTAAACTAGACAGCTGCTGTACACAATGGAATGTGTAAAGGTCAAAATACTTGGGGTGGAGCCCCTTGACTCCATGCCATCAAGAAGTCATACTTGAAAAGAGATATAGTGTGGTGCGGCCAAAGGCTCAATTGTAGTCAAACTCTGAAAATGAGCCCACCAAACACTGTTTTCGCATTTTCACGGATAGCTCCAGGACAGAGCACGGCTCCGGCACAGAGGTCTACGTGGAATCCAGCGGGACAAAACTGCACTTTGCTCTTGAAATGCATGCATCTGTATTTCAAGCGGAGGTGAATGCTGTTCAAGAAGCGATGAACTTTGTCGTGGAAAACAGATGGAAGGGCAGATCTTTATGTGTCCTCAGCGATAGATAAGCTGCGCTCATGGCCTTAGGCAGCTCTCCAACCACATCAGGAGTAGTCAAGTCCTATAAATCTAGGCTGAACTATTTCGGTAGACATAAAACCCTGATGCTAACATGGGTCCCGCGACACGTGGGTATCGTGGGTAACGAAACTTCTTACTCCTTAGCTAGGATGGACTCTGAGACCAACTTCTTTGGCCCGATGCTCGTTCTGCTCGGCTGAGAGAGGCTGTAGATGGACTAAACTGATGCTGCCTGTCATGTCCGATCGATTGTCACAAACCCTTCTGTCATTAAGGAGAGGGGAGTGCAGACGGCTGGTTGGACTGATGATGAGCCACTTTCTGCGGGCGAAGCACATGGAAAAGGTAGGCATCTCAGACAGTTTCCTCTGTCAGACAGTGTACTCTGCTCAGCATGTGCAAAAGAGGATGAGACGGCGGACCACTTCCTCTGTGTCTGCCCCGCCTTCTATCGGTCTTTGGCACTGATGTGTTAAGAAGCGACCACTTTGGCTCCGTGGCACCACAAGATTCACTAAAAAAAAAAAAACAACAAAAAAAAATGATGACCACAAATTGCTCAGAATTCAACATTCAAAAGACCTTGTTAAAGAGGCGAGAAAAGACTATAACTCCCTTTACAACATTGTAGGTGGTGATGAGACGTGGTGTTTCCAACATGAACCTGAAACGAAGCGTAAAAGTGCCGAATGGAAGGCCGCAGACGAACCACCATCCAAAAAATCGCTTTTGGAGAAGTCAAAAATCAAGTCGATGCTCATTTGTTTTTACGATTCCAAGGGAATCGTCCACAAGGAGTTTGTTCCAACGGGCCCTTCCATCAAAGCGAGTTCTATATCAATTGCGTTTTCCTTAGCGAAATAAGAGCTTGTTAAAACTTTGAACTCTTACTTTTAATCTCGTGCTTTCATAAGTTTTTGTAATTAATTTTTAGTACTTTTGGTAATAAACATTTTATTTGCTTATAGTCTATAAGACACTTTTATTTTCCTAGACAAAATTATTTAAATAAAATTATTTATATTAGTAAAAAAAATTATTCAAAAACATGATTGGATGATTAATTTTGCGCCACATTGTATAATGATTAATTAAATTATTATTTTAAGAGTGTGAATACAACACTTGTAAAAATGTGGAAAAAATGCTTTTATTGCTGTTAGGCGTTTCCATGTCAAGTGATCTACGTATTTTGGATATTGCTGTAAATTTTTTTTATTTGTAAGTCTGAGTATAAGAAGAAAAAAAGTTTAAACAAAATTAATAATTAATTATTACTTAATAGTTCAATGCCCAAATTTTGTTATAGAAAATACACTTTAAAAATATTTTTTTTGGTTAAATTTTTATATGTTAGGAAAATTCTTACATTTATAGTTTTTATTACATTATTTCTTTACTTTAACTAATAATTTTGAGGTTAATTCTAGGCGCAAATTTTGGTATAGAAAAACTATTTGATAAAAGAAAAAATGTTTATATTTTAGGAAAATTTTTATATTTTTTTTGGAATTTTTTTTGTTCAAAATTTTGATATTTTAGGAAATATTTTTAATTTTTTTGTCGGAATTTTTTTTTACTGAAATTTTGGTATTTAAAATACATAAAAAAAATTTTTTGAACGAACTTTATGAAAGAATTTTTTTTAACACATTTATTGTAAAAAAAAATTTTTTTTTTTTTTTGTTTTGTTCAAAGTTTTGGCGAACACAATTCATTTAAGTCATTTTTGAAAAACACATTGTTTTTATATTCTCTTTAATAGCTGAGAAAAAAATTTAAATTTATAAAAAAATTATTTATTAAAAAAATTAAAATTTATGAAAAAATTTAAACTTTTTAAAATGTTTTGTTCAGAATTTTGGCGAACACTTCATTTACGACATTTTTGAAAAAACCCCCTCCTCAGATTTTTTTATATTTTTTCATTAACAGCTGAGAAAAAATTTAATTTATGAATTCAAAAATTATGAAATCATAAATTTAAATTTTACAATTTTTTGTTCAAAATTTTAACCAATACAATTCCCTTAAGTCCTTTTTGAAAAATGCATTAATAGCTGAGAAATAAATTTAAATTTATGAAAAAAATTTTATGAACAAATTTTAATTTTTAACTCTTAGTTTTTTTTTAATTTTTAGTTCAAAATTGTGGCGAACACAATTCATTTAAGTCCCTATGTTTTATTTTTTCATTTCTTATTTAATAGCTGAGACTATACTCAGCAGTCCCTGAAAGTTTCATAGTGGAATTCCACTAGCTTTTTAAGTTACATTAAAATACTTAGAGGCAGCCCATGACAAATATTCTGTATCTGCTTGCTAATTTGCATAGCGACTCTTTACCCGACTTGCAAATAGACGTAATATATAATTACGTATGCTAGCGCTTCACTTGGGCAGTATTTTGAACTGATTTTTCAATGATTTGCTGTATGATAAATCTCACTTTGAAACGTTCAGTTGTTATTAAGCACAGTCTTGGCTTAAAAAAAAAGATAAAAATCTGAAGAAAGCTGGTATATTTCAAAAATTACAAAAAAAAATGTTTCTCAAAAACTAAAAAAAAAATCATATTCATCAAAAACATCAAAAAAAATCTTATTCATCAAAAACATATACAATATTTTTTTTTTTTAAAGTTAAAAAGAATTGAAATTATTTCACTAAAAAACTGTAACAAAATTTTTAACATTGCATAAATCTCAAAATTATAGATTTCTTTTTTAATTTTTTCAATTTACTTTTTATTATAAGTACACTCCAGCCTACAAATAAAACAATTTTCAAAAAAAGAATTACGAAAATGTCGAATCTACTTGGATCACTTGACATGGAGCCATTCTATTGCTATTTAAACTACATATATATTTTTTTATTTATTTTTTATTTTAGATTTAAATGATGCATATCCCCACTAACGCCCTAAAAACTTATTTATTTTCATAAATTAATTCCTTGCATCTGTGCCAATCTGAATATGCGCTAATTATGGGGTGGGCTTTCTATAGATGCTTCCATAGTGACTATTTTTATAAGTCAAACTATTCCAATTTTTTTAAGTCGACCCATACACCACTTGGAGCCCTTTATAATAAAATTTACACATATAAGGATTCCTTTAATGCACAATTTCACAATTCTAACCACTGATGCGCTGTTAAAGGTGTGCGAAATGTTAAAATTTTCGGAACCAATTCTTCGATTCTGGAATGGCTTCAGAATCGATATTTCTATTCTTAACTCCGAGTGGATACTACATCTTTAGATGATTCTTTCCTAAAATCGGTATTTTAATGGCGTTTCGAGCCTCGTTATGATTGTTACGCCCTTTTTTGCTACCTCTAAAAAAAATATATAAAAAAAATTAGCATATATCAAATAACTGCTGTCACAAATCACTCTATATCTGCTTCAACCTCATGTCAATCACTGTATTCTAAATAGTCTTTCTCATGCAATTGGAACCATTTTTAATTTCATTGTTTCTTTGTTCAATTGATTTAGATTTGAAGACGCTCAAGATATTCCAACTGCTGCCCCTAAATAAAATCGAAAGTCAAAGCATGTTTTTAAGCAATTGGCCCCATCGGCTTAAGCCTGTACGCTTAAAGTCGATAAATTCTTAAAAAAATCTGGCATTTTGGCAAAATATCTGGAAATGGAATAAAAACTGTTCTCACTCCGTTAAGAAGCGTTTGAAATTTGCAAAATGCAGAACATTTAGATTCGCCTATGGAATCTTACTCCAGCCGCATTCACAAATTTGTTTGCGTTATTGGTAAATTTTATGGCTATGCGCTTTACAGCAACAATAACAACAGCCGCTTAACCAAACCAGAGTTTCGTTGTTTAGTTGAGCAAAAATGGCACATGGCCAGAGATAATCTAAACGCCTATGGTCACAAAGCGAATGCGCACAAAATGAGGATTAAATAACCGTAACCAGGAATCGAATAATCATCTACGGATACGTGTGTGCACTCTCTCCAACTCTATGACACTTTTCGGTCCAATAGGTTATCGCCGTATGTGTCATAATTAAAAAAAGGTTGGATGAAACGAATTGCTGTACTCGTATCAAGAGCGGTTGTAAACCGACGTATGGGTACATTCATGACAGAAATTAAATTGGAAAATTGGCGAGTGATAAATTTACCTGAGCACTGGCAATGAGTTTCTGCATGTCGAAATTTGATGTCAGCATTTTCGTAGCCTGTTGAGTATTCTTTAGAAATATGTACCTACATTTAGTGGCTACTTAATAACTAAAACCTTTTTAACGCAACTTCCATAGATATTTATCTATTATCCAATATTTTTTGCGTGGATTTTTTGCCGCTGTTCGAGAACAAAATTGTATGATTAATTTTGCGCCACCTTCTAGCAGCGCTATTCGCCATTTAATAACCATATCTAGTTGAAATGTAGGCACTAAGATCTTAAGATGGTGAATACACTTTAAAAACGGTGCTTAAGATTCAGAGCTCAGCGTTCCTTTGAAGATGGCTTTGTTGGGAGCAAAAACACAACTTCTTTCTGTGAGATAAACCACAAAAGTTTTAAATTATATCATGAGCAAATTTCAGTTGAGCAAATTGCTTTCATGTAAGTATGTATGTGTGTACATGCATGTAGGTATTTATACACCAGCTTCCTTTATGTAACTGTGGCTTTTGCAGTTTCTAGTGCAGCGCGCCACACTTCTTTGAGAAATGTTTATTTCGACAATAATAACACGAAAATCAATTTTAAGTTCAATTTCCTTTGAAGAAGTAAAGTTAAACCCATTTTTAGGGCTAACTAAGAACTGGGCTAAATGCTTCATGTACTTGTGCCACAAATCTAATTGGTAGATATGTGCATATGTGTATATGTGTGAAAGTGGCAGATTCTATCAAAAGTTTGAACTTAACTCATGGCAAGCTCTTTAAGTTCAAATTACATACATTTGCAACAACAAAAGTTTAACTTTCTTTAGTAAGCCAAAAGAGTTGGCCACAAACAAAGAGAAAACAATGTAAATGACAAAAACAACAACTGCAACTACTACTTCATGTTACAAACTTATAAATATAATTAACTTCTTATGCTCACAAAAGGAAAAGGAACGAAAGAACTACACCACAAGAACTTTTAGCAGAGTTCATAGAAATGCATGTACCTACACATACAAACATATGCATGGGCATGCTCATGTGCTCATGTATTTATATAATTTTCATACAAGTTTCTTTGATGTAGTAAAAAGTTAGTTTATATTTGGAGGCATCAAAGTTTTTTTTTTGTTTTTTTTTTTTAATATGCACTCCGTATGTTTATTAACTGCATGCAGTAAAGGAGTATAGTATTCAAACATATGAGTGAGTACCCAGTGAGAAATAATTAGGAAATATCTTCAATGATCAGTCATTTCCATGGCAATTATCATCAATTATTTCTAGAGCAACTTCAAATATTATTAACAATAAAACTACCAACAGCTGTCATATACCTATTTCTATCAAACCGATGATTTTAACAGGTTCGATATCTGGTTGGTTAAATATAAGCATTGAAAGAAAAGTTTTAACTAATACGAGGTGAAGTCCAAAATAAACAAGACTGAGCTAAAATAGAAACGACAGGAGCTTTGTTCTGATAACCTCGAGTTTATTTATTCAAAATAGTCCCCTCTGGCCTCGATTCACTGTTTTGCACCATCTAAAAGCTTTTCGAAAGAGTGTTTCAGATCATTGACCGAAATGTCCTTCAGGATGTCGGTACAAGCCTTTTGGATGGCCTCTACGGGCGCAAAACGTTTTCCTTTCATGGCCAAATGCAATTTTCCGAATAGACAGAAGTCACAGGGAGCCATATCAGGCGAATACGGTGAGTCATTGATGGGTAAAATGCGATTTCTAGTCAAAAAATCAGTCACAAGAGTGGATAGATGAGATGGTGCATTATCAGGCAATAAGAGCCAGCTTCCTCCTTCGCGGTATTCAGGGCGAATTCGACGAATGCGATGCAATAAACGCTCCAAAACGCCAAGATAGAAAATTGCCTTGACAGTTTGGTCCATTGGCACGAACTCCTTGTGGGCATTCCCCTTGAAATCGTAAAAACAAATGAGCATCGACTTGATTTATGACTTCTCCAAACGCGATTTTTTGGGTGATGGCTCATCTGCGGCCTTCCATTCGGCACTTTGATGCTTAGTTTCAGGTTCATTTTGGAAACACCAACATTATCACTAGTTACAATGTTGTAAAGGAAGTGGTCGTCTTTTCTCACCTCTTTAATGAGGTCTTTCGACTGTTGAGTTCTGAGCAATTTTGGTCCTCAGTTAATTTGTGCGGAATGAAACTCGCACAGACCTTTCGTAAGCCCAAATGATCAGTTAAAATGCGATAAATCGATGTCTTGAACATATTCAACTCCTATTCCAGGAATTTTAATAATGATTTCGGTTCATTTTTGATAAATTTACAAACAATTTCGATGGAGTTTTAGGTGATTACTGATTTTGGGCCGTTCTTGGTCATTTATGTCCTCACAACCATCTCTGAAACATGTAAGCCACTCATGAATTCTGGCACGAGATAGACAATCATCGGCATACACTTTTTTCATCAATTCAAATGTTTCGGTAAACGTTTAACCGATTTTAAAACAAAATTTAATATTAACTCTTTGTTTGAAACTCATTTTTGTACCGATGACACAAACATACTGACACTTTAGAAGCAATAACTTTATTTCCACTTAACCGAATGTCACCAAGCTTTCACTGGAAGTCAGCTAGGGGTGTAATAACTCATTAAAAATATAGCGCCATCAAAAACATTTTAGTGACGCCACCTTGTATAAAATGTATTTCATTCTGATATTGCAGGCACATGTTTTACATAAAAAGTTGTAATATTTTTTTTTAAATTTGATTTAATTAATTTAATTTTTAATGAAAAAAAAATTATGGATGGGTGTTTTACAAACAGAACAAAGCACAAAAAATTGTGTCCCAAAACTTTTGACAAATAAAAAAACATTTTCCAAAAACAAAAAAAACTTTCCAAAAAACAAAAACGATTACATTGTTACAATGTTTGCTACATTAGCAAAAAAATGCTTCCCAAAAAGAATAATTTGTTTCCCAAACAGATATATACTAAAAGGTATATTTTATCTTAAAAATTAAAAAATACCAGTCTAACGGTTAGACGCGATGAAGTGAAACCTTCCGTAAAACAAACTGAGAGAGAATGAGACGAAAGCAGCATTAGGAGCGGGATAATTATAGGTTCATTATAATATTGCTATAAAGTTCATATTTTATTTTCTTAATTTTATTATTATTCATCCTCAATGTTTTCAATTTCAACAAATGATACGAGTGGCTTATGATAGCTAAAATATGATAGAAATGCTTTGGTTTCGATGTTGTCAACATATCTTTGAAATACCGCGTCAATGGTTGTTTTTGATCGTGTTGTCGATTCAGTGTGATTGTTACACATTTTTAAATTGAATGTTGTATTGAGAAAGCCAATTAAAGGAACCGCTGTGTACAATGCAAAATTTACGTTAAAATCGCCACTTAAAATCATTGGAACTTTATCGTAATCTTTTCTAAGTATCCGCGATACTTCTGGTGTATACTTTATTAAATTTTCGTGAATGAATTCCGTGATGCTATTTATTGATTGATTTAAATTGCCACAATTAATACTTTTTTTCCATTGCTCAATCTGGTTTCGCATGCACATATTTCTCCCACTTTAGAGAGCTGAACAGACAGTGATTCTAGTTGCTGTGCATTCAGATCTATCTGTGGAGTTACAATACGAGCACCGTCATTTTGATTGTGGTATATTGCAACACCGCCTGCAATTGCGGTAAATATTTAAAAATGAAAATATTTACGAATATAAAAATATGGACGCAATACACCACACGCGGTTGCTATTATGAGCGTCGTAACGCGTATATTACACAGACGTACTAACATACACACAAACACTCGTAGGACGCTTGGTCTAAGCAAGTATTAGGTAGTGTAGTATAGGTATACATAATGCCTTCTCGCTCACCGTGGCTCCTTAATACGCAGGCGCTCACACATACGTACTAGCATACATACAAACATACATACGTATGACGCCAGAACTAAACAGCAAAGCAAGTAATAGGCAGTGTAGTATACATACTACAATACTCACTATACTAGCGTGGCTCAGCAGTACGCAGCCACACACATATACGTATATCAACATATAACGCTTCGTAGCGTCGCTTTTTCGTTTCATCGAGTCTCAAATCACTCCCAACGATTCTAAAGATTCACTACAAAAAAATTATATATTTTGGAACAAAAATCTTTCGAAAAACCTTCTTCCAAAACAAACAAATTTTCAAAGAAAATTTATTTCCAAACAAAAGTTTTCCAAAAAATAAAAATTGTAAAAAGACTTGACTTGAAGACTTGAAAAAACTCAACACCAAAATTTTCTACGTTGAATAAAACGTAAAGTCATAAAATTTTTAAACAGTTTTTTTAATTTATTTTTTATAATATCCAAGCCCACCAATAAAAAATAATAATTGTTTGATATATTACAACCAAAAGAGATTTACAAACGCATAGCTCTCTCCAACGATAAACTGAGAATGCTTTTGGGCATTCCCATCGGCCATTGCAGACTGCACAACCATCTGCGCCTGTTCGGGATGTGGTCCACTGACTCTTATCGTTTCTGTGACCATTCCTTGGAGACTCCACTACAGCATGTTCTTGAATGCAACGCTATAGCGCGGAAAAGGTTGCGACACCTTGGCCATTTGCACCAGAAAAAGGCATATACGCTCAGTCCGGTCCGGCTCTATCGTAAGTTTATTAAAAGGAACTGGACCTGGATGAGGTACTGTGATGAGTAAAGGGCGAAAAAGACCATGGAGTCGAAGTGCAAACCTCTAATAAATTTAAATCTAATCCTACTACACATCTATAAGTACATCTTTCAGTGATAAGGCTATGAGTATCCTAGCTGGTGCTTCACAGATGATACCTGGCACTCTCCTTATCTCATTTTTCGCTTGTTTCGAATCAGTATTAAATTTAAAGTAAAGCAAAATAAATATACTTACTAAAGCAAGCCTTACTTATTGTCCTGTTTTACTTATTTCTTTCGCCAGTACTCGTTGCAATTATCAACAAATTTATGAAGTAATCAGTTAATTAAGGTACTCTTCGACTAGTCTTGAGCGCACGATTAACGAGCTTAGAACCATAATTGCGGTTTGGATAACTTAACTGCAAAGATCCGACAGCCCGAATTTGAGCCCAATCGGGAGCTTCGCGCGAAATACACCTCCACCAACTTTTCTGAATATTCAAAGTAATTTGATGCTGAGTCGTTTTTGATTATTAAGGGGGTACTTTGGTCTAGAAATTTGAAAAAATCGATTTTTTTGCATATTTTCAAAGTTTAGATCTTCAAAAATATGCCCTTCAACGGATTTTTCAAAATTCGAATTATTTTCGGAGATACAGCGGATTTTGTGACGTAGCGTCTAAGCCGGCCGAGTGGAGCGAATCGCACAATGAACGGCAGATGCTACCGGACGACTTGGGGACTCGTTCTTTCCAGAAAATCTTTTGTATCCCACACAACCTTTATTTATTCTATGCATATATATGTATTAGGCCGGGTCGATTTGTGGGGAGGCAAAAAGACGCTCATTGCTCTCTGAAAATCATATTCTAGGGATCAAAATAAGAAACTTTGCCGAAGGAACCATACCTCTAAAACGAATTCTGATGACCCTCAATTTGGGTCGAACTTTTAGCGTCTTTTGTGGGGAGGCAAAAAAATCGTCCATCGCTCTGTGAAAATCGTATTCTAGGGATCAAAATAAGAAACTTTGCCGAAGGAACCATACCTCTAAAACGAGTTCTGAGACCCTCAATTTGGGTCGAACTTTTAGCGTCTTTTGTGGGGAGGCAAAAAAATCGTCCATTGCTCTGTGAAAATCATATTCTAGGGATCAAAATAAGAAACTTTGCCGAAGGAACCATACCTCTAAAACGAATTCTGATGTCCCCGAATTTGGGTCGAACTTTTTAGTTTCTTTTCTCATGTAAAGGCCAAAAAATGGTGATATTTTGAAATGATTGTATGGGAAACCCCCCAAGGGAGTTCCAGAGGGTGTGCCACTCGCATGGGTGGATCGGCCGTCCAAAGTTAGTGGGGGTCGGTCATACATTTGGACTCGATTGGAGCACTCTAAATGGGTCAAAGTGGGACTTTTCGTTCGACCCAAATTGGGGGACACTAGGCTTCGTTTTAGAGGTATGGTTGTTCGGCAAAGTTTCTTATTTTGATCCCTAGAATACGATTTTCACAGAGCAATGAGCGATTTTTAAATCGACCCGCCCTAATATGTATATACTTTATACTTCTATAATATATACCTGGAAATATATCGCCGATTAATCCAGAGTGAGTAGTAAATACTATGGTTTAAGTTATTCTGTTGGAATTGTTGCTGAAACTTCAAACGCGATTTTCTCAAAACTACTTTTTTTGATGTGGTTGTCATGATTTCTCAAGTTCTACTTGACCGATCGCTTTGAAGTTTGATAAGAGTTTTTTATTATTTATCTGTCTATCGCGCCTGCCTCGGATTTTGAAAAATTTGAGTTTGAAGTATTTTTAAAAAATTTGAAAAGGTAAAAAAAGAGGGAACAAATTTTTTTTTTTTCAAGTTGACGCCATTTTGTGAAATTTTTTTCTTTGATTTGGCGTCTAATGAAGATTTTTTTTAAATTTGTTTGTTTTAGATCACTACAAGGGTTGGATTCAGTTCAACCATGGAGCACCGTTTTTTATGTAGCCCCCACTCCGCCGGCCTGTAATTCCACGATTTTTTTTATTTTTTTTTTTTATTAATTTTTTTTATTTTTTTCCAATATTTATAAAAACCATAAAAACCAGTAAAACTGTTTTTCATTTTTTTTTTATCTTAGTTTTCAAAATACCAAAAATTAAGGCCTCTAGACCAGAAAACCCCCTTAAGAATTAAGTCCGTTGCGTCAAATGGTTAAGGTAGCCAAGGCGCGAGCAGCCGAAGAAGCGATAAATACCTTATCCTAATTTTCCCTGCAGGGGTATTGAAAGTTTACACATTTTGAAAGTTCATGCACTAAGCAACTCACTGAGCGACCTGAAAATAATATCAGCCAACCGAACGCAAGTTGGCGGGTGAGGAAAAAAGTAGGTAGGCAAAAGCAGTAAGTAGTTGAGTAGCTAAATTTAGACACTAATTCGTGAAACATGCTCTGGTAGTTAGCAAACAACAGCCGAACCTTTTTTCATTTCGTATTTTTATTTTTTATTTATCTGCACGGCGGCTGCCATGGCACACAAATGTTATAAATCCGTAAATCCTTAAATAAAAGATATGTACCTTGTTTTTCTATTTTTTCTTTTTGTTTTTTTGAATTCGTCTTTTTCTTTTTTGTTGCCTTCCATTGCATAGCAATATCATATTTCGGAAAATAACGCAAATGAGCACAGAAATTTACGATGAACTTAAATTTTGTGTATTTAAAGCTCAAATTACCTGTTGCAGTTACTGCCAACAACGCCAACACCGCCACCGCCGTCAATGACGAACCGACTGACACGCAAGCTGGCGAAAAGGACTCATAATCACACATAAACACGCCTACCTGCCCATGTACATATGTATGAACGTGTGTATGTTTATGAGTGTGCATTCGTTTACAACATAAAAAATGGCTAAACAGGGCAGAAGCCGTTGTCGCAACACCAACCCGTCTGCCTGTCTGCATATCCATTGTTGGATATAATTTAGTTCGTCCAATCGATAAACACGCCAGCGCTACCTAAACCACTGCAATTCTCTGCGTGACACGCAAAAAACAAAGCGGCATCTTAGCCACATGAACACACGAACATATCTAAGTATGGCACATACATACATACATACATAAGCATGCAGTACGTGTACGTGCATACATTCAAGCGTATCCTATTGCTATCGTCGCAAATCGTAAAAATATCAAAGTTATTGAAAAAATGAAATCGATAACCGCGTTCCGGCTGCTCCCCGCTAGCAACGCACAGCGTTCATGCGTTCAATGCAGCCCATCAGTCGACAGCAGTTGGCCATAGGATATATGCTTTGCTATCCGCAGCTTTGTAAGGCGATTTGTTGCACCATAATCCGTTGCATGCATGCATGCATGGCTACCACCAGCGTTGCAACGATTTTTCTAGTGATATTTTTTCTGTTTTTTTTTTTGCTTTTTGTTCCTTTCTACTACATACTATCATTGGTATTCCTTTTTGTTCCACATTTATGCAACTTTGTTTTTTGAGTTAGCAATTTTGTTCTTTGCATATCTCGAATTTTATGCCCTTCAGGATACATAAACATTATCGGACATTAAAGAAATCACTACAAGCCTCACACTTTATTTTGTTTGAGTAAAATTTGCGCCAGTGTACATTTCATATATGTACGCGTGTATGCGTGTATGCGTTCGTGCGGTAGTGCATACTGGAGCGAGTAGATTTTTAGCGAAACTGATTTTGGATTGTCTACTTGCGTTTGAATCCACTTTCAAGTGAGATTTCTAAATGTATATCCACTAAATCTGTTATAAAAAAGAATAACGCAAGTTAAAAAGGCGTTACGTTCTACTATTTCAGCGCAATATCTGAGGATTTAACTTAAGTAACAATATGTGCTGGGATCTTAGCGCTTTTAAATCTACCTCCGCTACACTTAGCCATATAAGAGAAAGCTGCCATTCACGCAATTTGCTTTCATATGAAAGAAACATTTAAACCAGGAGATCTCAGTGGACACCTCAATATCCAAAACAAGGTTCAACATGCAGCATGCGTGACCCAGGCGAATGACCACACAGATTCGATTTTACTAAGAGACACAAGGTTATCTTCCCGTCTGGGGAGGAGTGAAACATTAGCCCAATATATCTATTTTTTGACTACCAAAAATGGGATTCAGATGGATCAAAAACGCTCCAGGGGCTAGGAGCAGGAATAGTGAGGACTAGAGCTTAAAAATCTGAATACAGATACCACAATTTCCCATGCGAAGCTTTTCGTCATAAAGGAAACAGTGGAAATCGTAACCAAAAGAGGGTACGAAAAAGTACGTAAATAATTTCGAACAGTCAATCAGTCCTCAAAACTTTAAATAGCTTTACGTTTAATTCAATAGTCCTTATAGAGTATAGAGCAAAGCATTCAATGCACGAACGAAAAAAAAAAATGAAACTGGTGACTCTCAATCGGGTTTCCCTAATTTGGGTACTAGGACGTGAGGGGCACGAAGGAAACGAAAAGGCGGACTTTTATGTCAAAAAAAGGGGCGGAAGGGCCACTTATTGGATCAACTCCATTTTCGGCTTTAACAAAAACAAGCTAAAACAGGAAACCCAAAAATGGATCCAAAGGAGAACAAAGGAATGCTGGAACGGCACTAACGGCCTTAATCACTCCAAAAAGTGTGAACTTTAATACTAACAGAGCAAAATCTGCTCTGACCCTAGATAGAAAGGACCTTAGATTACTCTATCCACACTTACAGGCCACTCTGCCTGCAATAAACATTTCACTACAATAAGAGTATCTAGCACTACATAGTTTATGCAGATTCTGCTGTGATGAAGAGGAGTCTATTAATCACCAATTGTGAAGCATTATGTCACAGGAGGCACAGAATCCTTGGCTCGTACCTGCTTGAGGATGAAGTTTCACAACTGATCAGAGTGCATAAAGGCCTTAGAGCAACCGGTACATCTATTAACATTACCATGTGCTTAGGAGCTTATTGAGTTTAATATGAAGAGTAAAGGAATTTGTGCACTCAAAGGCTGTTCGATGCATTATATACAAGTATAAGTAGCAGTACATTTTCGCCATCTTCATCACTTATCTCGCCAGTGGCAACTTCGATTTCATGTTTGAAATCTTAAGCCGTCTCTGTATAGTTGGCGCAATATTTGCACCTAAGTTGCCACTTACATTACACAAAAAGTAATCTAATCGAGTCAAAACGGAGCTTCTGAACGTTTTGGCAGGTTATTCGATTTTCGAAGACAGTTCGCTACAGATAAATATAGGTGCCTTCGATTCGCCACTTCTCTGCTCGCTATCTCTGGGCCCTGGGCTCACTTGATGAAAAATTTGCATGTGAAAACAACAAGAAAGTTGTCGAGCTAGATTCGCTGCTAGTGAGTATAGTTACACCTCAACAAACTGGTATAACTCACTATTTCTCTCTATAACTCTCTCTCAAAACAATTTCATTAGACTGCGTTTATACAGGGATACATTTGTTGCTTTAACTTACCGAATTCTCTTTAGGTATTGTCCGTTGTGTTCACACACGGCAACTCCGTTGCTTCCAATTGTTAAGTTTGTGGTCTACAATCTACAACAACATTCAGAAGAAGCAGAACTCTAAAGCACTTATTGAGTATTAGATTAAGTGCTCTCACACAAATTTAACTTTTAGCAGCTCTTTTCCAGCGCTACCAACTTATTAGCTTAGAAGAAATAAATCCATTATTTTTTTGTAAATTTTTTGTGCAAATGTTTAAAAACTGTTTTATGGTCCAACTTTAGCTCCTAGGCGATGCTACGACTACTATTATGCCAGTCAACTTCGTTTATTTCTGTGATTTTTGACATTATTGGCGTTTTCTTTAACATCAATAATGCCTGAACGAAATGGAGGACACCAAAACTGCACGTAATCAGCTGTTAGAGTATCGGCACCATAAACACCATTCCCAAAATAACCGGCCTGGCTTGCCTTTTGGCCTTTATCAAAAAAAAATATGACTGAAATATTTCCATTTTTAACACCCTGTAACTGACAAGTGAATGGAACAAACAAAAAACAACAAAAGAATTTGTTTAGTGTGAATTATCACCTTGGCAACGAGCATAAACTTTAAATTGTTTGATCGATACTTTACAAAATACCGATCAGTACTGCCATCTACCGTGAAAATAATGGATTTCTTTTTGCCAAACTAATATTTTTTGATAAATAGCACCAGTTCCGGTTCATCAGAGTAGACTCTGAGGCCGCAACTGGCAGCCCACCTATTGAATACAGTCCATGACCTTTCCAAAATCAATCAAATCCATGACTGAGGGAAACACCACCTAACAGCGTCTCCTTGTGCACAAATCTAATGACTTTAGTTGCTCCTGCCAACGCATTAACTTCCATACAGCCACGCGGGGACGAGATCCAAAGACAGTCTATCTAAAGTTATTAAAATCACCCTGTATATCTATGAAGGCCGCCAAATTGAATTGTTAGCCCTCCAGAGATTTACCCATAGGCCCTACCACCTCGTTTTTAAGGCGTGCACAACTAAGTTCTCGATATTTTTTTTATGAAAATACATCTTTATTCTGAAAAAATGGCTACAAGTGAATCATTGAAAGTATTGCCTACTACTTTTTCCCATCTTAGTGGTAGATCTCGTATCAAGCTATCCACGGATCAATCCATTTTTTGATGTCTTCATATGAATGGAACTGCTGGTCAGCTGACCATGTGCCATCGATCGGAACAGGTGATAGTCGGACGGCGCAATGTCTGGAGAATATAGCGGGAGGGGTAGGATTTCCCATTTCAGTGATTCCAGGTAGGTTTTAACGGGTTTGGCAACGTGAGACCAAGCGTTATCATGCCGTAAAATCACTTTTTCATGCCTCTCCGCGTATTGCGGCTGCTTCTCGCGCAGTCCCCGGCTCAATCGCATCAATTGAAGTCGATACCGATCCCCAGTGAGGGTTTCGCTTGGTTTTAACAGTTCATAATAAATAACACCAACTTGGTCCCACCAAATACATAGCATAACCTTCGCAGCGTGAATATTCGGCCGAGGCGACGACGTAGAAGCATGACCGGGCAGTCCCCATGACTTTCTTTTCTTTGGATTGCTGTAATGAATCATTTTTCATCACCCGTCACGATGCGATTAAGAAAACCCTTCCTTTTTTTGCCGCTGGAGCAGTTGTTCACAGGCGAAAAGCGACGTTCAACATCCCTTGGTTTTAACTTATAAGGAACTCAAGTTCTCTGTTTCTGAATCATTCCCAAAGCAAGCAATCGCTTGGTAATGGATTGGTGGGTAACTCCTAATACTGAAGCAAGCTCTTCTTGCGTTTGACACGGCTCCTCCTTTAGCAATGCCTCCAATTTAGCGTGTTCGAACGTTTTTGGCCTTCCTTCACACAGACGGTCGTCAACATTAGAATCATCATCTTTGAAGCGACGGAACCAATCTCGGCACGTTGTTTCACTTCAAGCAGCATCTCCATATACTTTTTGTAGCTCTCGAAGCGCTTCAGCCGCCGTTTTTTTTTTTTCGAATGAAAGAGGAAAATCAACACTTCCCGCAAATGTCGATTATTCGGCACAAAATCAAACATTTTCACAAAACCAAAAGTTATGATACCAAAACAAAATCACTAATGTGTCAAAGCAGTTTGTTTACCATATGTCTAAGTTTGGTTTATGGCATTTAGGTTATGTTAGAATCGACTAGCACACGCTGCTGGCGGCATCTATTGACAAACAGCGGGAACTTAGTTGCGCACCTAATAATATAATAATAAGTATAATAAAAAAAGGAATATTTACCTAACAGATAATAAGTAAATGGCGCGTACACTTCCGTTAAATGTTTGACCGAGCTCCTCCTATTTGTGGTAAGCGTTTTGATGTTGTTCTATTAATGCGGGGACCTACAGTTTAAGCCGACTCGGAACGGCAGATATTTTTTTTGATAAGGAGCTTTTTCATATCAAAAATACAGTCATAGATTTGCCATTGCCTGTAACGAGCGCTATTAGGAAAAACTTAGTCCAGCATTTGCTGGTTCATAACCGAGGTTGCGAACCCATGCACTTCCGAATGGTAGTCACTCACCACCCCTTCGGCAGCGGCAATTAGCTTATAAGTATAACTACAGTATTAATTGAGTTCTGTTTTTTTATTTGTCCCATTTGCATATATTAACATTTTTTTCCTATGATAAAAGGATATTCATGGACGGTATAACGAAATCATATCACTGAGTCTGCATACACACACACACACACGCATATGTGCAAGTATGCTGTGTTCCATTTTTAGTTCGCATGCTCTGAGTAGTCTTTTTTGTGTTTTGCTTCAAGCTTTCGCACACAGTTTTTTTAAACCAATTAAATGTCAGTTTTGTACTCGCAACGGGGGCGGCGCCGCGCTAGCTGTGAGAGCGGCGGAGCAGTGATTCCGATTTCTCGCCCATAACAACTTAATACCTCGTTTTGTTGTTGTTTATTTCATGCAAAGCGTTTCTGTTTTTTGTTTTCTGTTTCGGTTTTGTTGCTCATTTTTGTGCTGGTTGCGTCTTTTATTTTATGCTTCATTTAAATTTATTTATTTTTTTTTGCTCTCGAATAAAGGTAGAATTTTTTAAATGCTTCATTTCATAGATTTTTTTTGATTGGTTTTTGCATAATTTTGCTTTACAAATTTTATTTTTTAAATTGCTTGCAGATAAATGCATTTTAAATAAAAACTGGACATATACACATATGAAACTTCTATAAAAACTGCTCGTGTATGTGTGCACGAAACTCATGTAAAGTCATATTGAAAAGCTGTACGATAGTTAGATAGTAGTCGCAGCTGCTGCTTTTCAGCTGATGATCCGGGCAGTCAACACAACAAGTAAACTCCTCACTTACACACATATATACTTATTCTTGTATACTTGTAGTAGTGGATCCCTACGTCGTTCAATTGTCTGCCCAATTGGGTATTCACCTATGACAATGCACTCAAGCTCCATAACAATTAAAAGCAGTCGTGGAAAATAGTTTGAATTGGTTTGGCGGTTTATGTGCTGTTTGGGGATTTTAAACTGCGGTTAACGCTCACAAGTGGAATTTGTTGCTGTCGAGTGCGGCATGTGGCATGCGGTATGCGGTATGCTGCGAAATGTAAAACCAGCGCTGCCGACTCGCGTGCTCCGAGGCTTAAATGAAGATAATAATTTGAAGTGGAAAGTGGGCTGATTTTTGGTTTTTTTACGTCTTTTTCTACCACCGATGAATCTCCGCTCGGCTACCGGAACTGGGAATTGAATACTCAAAGCTGATAAAAACTTGGTGGCGAACGCATGGGATTTTATGGAATGGGTTGGCGGGTCGCAAAATGAGTTAGGTTTGCAGTTAGAAGGGATAAGCTTCATGCCGGGCATTACAATATGAAGAGATAACAATGTTATTTTGTCGTCAGGGATGGAGATGAAATGCCAAAGGACTTAAATAATAACGTGAAAAGTGGAACTGGCAATTGGTGTGGAAGAGAAATGGGGGGAAGAAAAGTGTTATTTGTGGGGAGGGAGTGGGGAAAGGCAATAGTACGATTAAAGAATGTACAGATATTTACGGTTTTTCGTGTAAAGTTTTTTGAATTACAAATTGTGTACAAATTTTTGTGCACATACGAGGGGTGCCTTGTATATGTCGGGATTTGGCAACCCTGGTATTGTAATCTGGCAACTGACAGCTGTATCGCAAAGTTTGACATTTTTTGGCTTTTACGTATTCAGAACGTTTTGAAATACCGGCGCTATTTGTGTTGTTTACAGTAACTTAAAAGATTCATCTCGGGCCAAAAATGGAATTAAGTCGTGAACATTTTCGTGCGTTTATTTTTTTCAACTTTCGACGTGGATTAACTCAGCAACATTGCATGGATGAACTTAATTAATTTTTTGGCTATGAAGTTCCATCAAGGACCAGTGTTTATCGATGCTATGGTGAATTCAATCGTGGTCGTAGTTCACTCCAAGACGAATTTCGTGAAGGTCGTCCAAAATCAGTTGTTGTTCCGAAAACCATTGATGCTGTGCGCGAACTGATATTGCAAGATCGTCATGTGACCTATCGTGAGATTGAGAAAATCTTAGGCATTAGTGGGACCAACATACATTCAATATTGCATAAACAATGCAGGAAATGCTCAAAAAATACGATCGCGGGGCTTCGAAACACGTCTATTACATCGTGACAGGTGATGAATCATGGATTTACGCGTATGACCCCGAAAGTAAACAGCAGGCGACTGTATGGGTGTTTCAAGATAAGCCAAATCCAACAAAAGTTGTTCGCGCACGAGGCACTTCCAAGCAAATGGTCACCTGTGTTTTCGGAAAAACTGGACATGTCGCAACCGTACCACTAGAACAACGCTGAACAGTAAATTCTGAGTGGTACACAACCATTTGTTTGCCAGTTGTCTTCCAAGAAATTAGGAAAATCAATCGTCAAAGACGGATCACTCTTCACCAGGACAATGCGAGCTCTCACACATCGGCTCAAACAACTGCATTTTTGAGCACCCAAAACATCGAATTAATGGGTCATCCGCCGTATAGTCCTGACTTGGCACCTAATGACTTCTTTTTGTTCCCGTACGTAAAAAACTAACTGAGAGGTCAACGTTTTTCGACACCTGAAGAAGCGGTTGCGGCATTCAGAATGCATGTTTTGGAGGTACCTCATTCAGAGTGGCAAAAGTGCTTCGACAATTGGTTCAAACGCATGCAAAAGTGTATTGATCTTCATGGAAATTTGTTTTTGTTCTCTGATCCCAACATATAAAAGGCACCCCTCGTATCAATAGAAATAAATATAAAAAAATTTATTTTAATTTTTCTTTACAAAAACTGGTAATTAAAAAATTACGTGACCCAAGGTACAATGAAAAAAGTTGCTCCACCGTCTGCATCCTTTCTCCTTGAAATGTTGATGGATCTGTAAAAAGTAAAAAAACAAATTCTTGTAAAATAAAGTTGCAGTTACAGTCGCCGACCCGGATGTTTGAATTTCGAAAAATTTTGCAGTTTACGGCATTTTAAAAAAAAGTATGCGTTTTACGTCATAAATGTCACACTTTAATTATGTTTATACAATTTTTTATTATAAATATCACAAATCAAATCAATAGAGAAAACACTTTCGAGTATTTAAAAAACAAAACGCATCAAAAAATATTACAATTCTATGAGTTATCATGCAGACCGTGCCGGAAAAAGTAGTTTCGAGAAAAATGAGTTTAAAGTTTGAGGTACAAGAGCAAGCGGGCCGCTCTCTACCTAGTTATTGGGCTAATATTATAAATTAATTAAAATTAAATTTCAGTGCTAATAGCGAGAAGATGACCAGTTTTTCTGAGAAACCTGAAAAAACCTATAAACGTGCAAGTTAACTTTGCCAACATCCCAATGAAAGAATGGGATAATTATTTTAGCCAGCTCCACGTGCAGGGTCCGGCAGTCGAAGTGTAAGCAATTAAAAAAGGCCATAAATTTAGTTCGCAAAATTACTTTTATTCAAATCAAAGTAAAAAATGTGTGAAAATAATACAAAATTAAGAAACAGTTTACTTTTGCTCGATATGACCACCTTTTGCCTTGACTATGGCATTGAGACCGTCCAGAAACGAGTCGCAAGCTGCACGAATGTGACTTTCAGTATTTCAGCTGTTTTCAGAGCCTCGAGACTGGAGAATTTTTTTAATTCGGACCTTGCTCCCCAAAGAGACGGTGCCGAGTTCTGTTGAAACGTCCATGGTCCGAAATATTTGTCTGCCCACGGCTTTAAAGCAACCTCCATAATACTTTCCTGATAATATTTCGCTTTTACTTTGATGCCAGGTTCAATGAAAACGATTGGAGAGCGCTCATCTGCGGTTACAGCGGCCCAAACCATTACCTGTGGCGGGTGTTGCCTCCTGGTGGCCAATCGATGACTCAAATTCTCGCATGAACGGTCGGTAAAATAAACCCTATCGTTATGGGAGTTTACGAATTGCTTAATTTGTAAAATTTTCTCGTCAGAAAAAACAATGTTCGGAAATTGACCGCTTTCGGTCAAGCGTAGCAACTCCTTCGCTCTCTCAAGTCTGACTTGTTGCTGCTTTGGTGTGAGATCATGCGCCTTTTGGATCTGGTAAGTCTTGGCTTTGAGATAATTTTTTAATATGCGGCCAATTGTTTGGCACTTCGTCGGGGTTTTCGCTCAAGTCGCTTCTTCACTTTTTGAACCATTTTACGTGACGTTGCAGTCTTTTGATTACCACCTCATTGACGTTTCGCGATGCTACTATAGTATACAGATGATGTACATGCTGATTACACTTCGAGTACCGGACCCTGTAAATAAGCAAGGAGATGAGAGGCGAAGCTCTCAAACACCGAAAATCGCCAGGTCCAGATCGTATCACCAATGAAATGCTAAACTATGGAAGTAACGAATTGCACATTGAGCTCACAAAATACTGAAGCAGCGTGAAATACCAGCAGCCTGGAAGCATAGCATTACCATACCCGTTTTCAAAAAAGGTGACACGAAGACTTCAGATAATTACAGAGGAATAACTTTATTAAGCACAATCCAAAAGCTTTTCACAAAAATACTTGCCAATAGAATTGAACAAAGTGGAATATCAGGAGAACGACAAGATTGTCTTGAAAGACGTGATTGGACTTCTGCAAAAACGGAAAATAGACAACCGAATCATATGATGATTTTTCGTAACAATCTGGCCAGCTGGAGACTTCATCGCATTCTTAAATTAGAGTGTCAATCTCACACTCCAATAATCAGGCTAAAAAACTAAACAATTTTGAATAAAATAGAGTTAACACTTCAAGGTCCAGTGACAACCACAGAATTGGAAATTGTTGAATTGCGTTAAGCTCAGCTCACTTGTGGAGTCGCTGATTGTCGCCCTTTTGAATTTTGAAAAACTAATATAGATATTTCAGTTTTGGAGCAAAAAAAAAATCAGCAAGAACCATACGAGGTAACCAAGATATTTGTAGTTTTTTTTCGAGTTTCCGGACAATTGGACATGAGCATTGCATAAAATTTTAAGACGATTCATTTTAAGGTGGTGCAATCTCATTTGAACAAAATCATCATCTCATATTCCTCATAAGGGTTAGATAAATATTTTTTAATTACAGCTTGACCTTTGTTTTGAATTTTGGAAGGCCCGTTCATTAAAATATCAACTTTCGGTACTTTTCTTACAGAGCGAATAATAATTTGTCCCAGTAGAACTGAATAAAGTAAAGTTTGTTTCTATGATTTTATACATACATACCAAAGTCCTCTGCGGACTAACCCAGAACCTACCACTACACACTCGACAGCGATGGCTGCCAATAATCATACGAAGTGCTTCTGTGAGCAACTGAAATATGAATGCTTTGTTTTGCTATAAAACCAATTTTCTATGTTTTCTCGGCATTATCTTCAATTCCTCTAAGCGACACTATTGATTTTTGATCGTTCGCTTGCAGAACGATGGCGTCCAGTGAGTACATCAAAACCCCCAAAGGTTTCGATAGCATATAGCCCATTAAACTTTAGTACCCATCAAACTTAGACCTAAGAAGTAGCTCAAAATTTGCGTTAGGTTAGGCTAGCCAGGTTGCACGTCTAAGATAAGACTCTCGATGGCCCATGGTGGTACATGCATTTGATTTCCATTCCCTAAGTTGCTTAAAACACTTGGAGCTTTCTGAGAAGGGAAGTAGTCTCTGCACTGAGACATTTTGCAAATTTCCCAGGTCTTCAAAGAAATAATCGCCAAGAAGGCTTCTTTGAAGTCCAGGACATTCACAGAGGAGGTGTAGTATCCACCACAACTCCTGCAGACATCATTGTGAGGTACACCCATTCTACTGGCTAGGGTACCAATAGTGCAGTGACGCGTTATAATACCTGGTAGTTGATTTGTTGAGTGAAAGCAGACATTTTGCCATTTTAAGATTCCGTTTCGGCCAGAGTGCTTTGGAGACAAATAATTCCGTTACTATTTCTTCCATATAAGGGATTAGGTTTTTTTTTGGATTGGATTTTTGTTTTGTATTTTCTTAAAGTATAATACAGGGTGGCTGATGAATTTTGCTACATTAAGAAACTCAAATAACTTTTTTTTAGTGTATGGAATTCATTTATTTTTTTTTCAAGTTGAAGGTCATTAAATTTTATTAAATGTAGCTTAACTACAATAGTTTTAAAAACAATTGAATTTAAATGCCCCCCATGCTCGTTGACACAAGTGCGGCATCTTAGTAAAAAGTTGTTCATTGCTGCTTTGAGGATAGGAATAGCCGCAATTGTTGCCCGAATGGATTGTTTTAGTTCATCCAAATTTGTTGGCTTTGTTTTATAAACTTCTTGTTTACATAAACCCCACATGAAAAAGTCAGGTGCAGTAAGGTCAGACGACCTGGGGGGCCAACGAAATTCGGAGTTTCTTGAAATCAGTTTATTGGGAAATTTTCGTCGCAACTCTGTCATAACAGTCTGGGCTATGTGAGACGTTGCCCCATCTTGTTGAAACCACACAGAGTTGAAAGGAATTCTCTTTCGGCGTAGTTCTGGATAGAAAAATTCTTTCAGCATTTTCAAATAACGGTCTCCAGTAACCGTAACGGTGTGACCATTTTCTTCAAAAAAATAAGGCCCGACAATACCTACAGCGTGAAGAAACCGCACACCACACTGTCACGCGAAGAGGATGCAATTCCGTCTCGTGGAGTATCTGTGGGTTAGAAGTACTCCATATTTGACAATTTTGTTTGTTCACATTGCCGTTTAAATCGAAATGGGCCTCATCAGACATGAAAAGGCAGTTTAACATGTTTTGGTCTTCTTCCACCATTTGCAGGATCTTCTGGCAAAATTCCAAGCGAATCGGCAAGTCTGCTGCATTCAGTTTGTTAACCATTTGAATTTTGTAGGGAAATAAGTCTAAATCTTTGTGCATTATTGTTTGCAAAGACTGTCGGCTGACACCAAGTTGAGCAGATAAGCTTCTTGTTGAAACCCTTGGATTGCTTTGTATAGCTGCAGCTACAGCAGCGATCGTTTCCTCCGTCCGAACTGGTGGGTTTCGATGATAAGGCCTTCTTGCGACTGTTCCTTGCTCAGCAAAATTATTCACCAGTCTCATTATGGTCCATCTGCTCGGGGGATCGCCGCCAAACATCCGCCTGTACTCTCTCTGTACCAAAACTACGGACTCCAGTGCGTGATAGCGGCGGACTATCCAAATTCTTGTTTGCGTGTCCCAGTTATCCATTTTAATAAATTTTAAAGATCAATCTGCAAATTAAAACAAAAATGGAACAGATAACTTAAAAAGAAAAAAAGTTATTCAATTTTTTTTTGGTAGCGGCTTTCATCAGCCACCCTGTATCTTAAAAATATTGTGTGAAAATTTGAAGTAAATCCGGCAAATACTTTACGAGTTATTGAACAATTAACAAAGGGCGCTCGGCGCAAAACTTTAAATGCGTTTTTCTGAAAGCTATGTTTTTTTGAACTGGTGAACACTGTAACTTAAAAGCGTTTGGTAGATTTCAATAAAATTTATACTGCTTTTGAAAAACATAAAAAATTCGACCCTGATCAAAGGATTTTTTTTTTTTCAAAAATTTCGATTTTTTTAACAATTAATTGTCGGTTATTTTCTCGAAAATCTGAAAAACATTTCCTGAGGTCGCCATATTGTTAATTTCGAAAAAAAAGCTTCGATCAGGCATAAGATTATCTATTAATAAAACTAATTTCTCTTGTCCGATTGATTTAGATGAGTATCCAAAGACTTGTGATGATCACCGCAAGGGACTTCTGGAGAAACGGCTGCATACAGCAGCGATAAAAATTTAAAATTATTAATTTTTTTTTTTGTTTTTTGAAATTTTGCTAAAGTCAATTCTCAACATGATGTATTAATGCTATGTTTTTATTTTTGTAAAATAAAGCAATTGACTAGCAAAAAAAAAAAATATTGAAAATAATCATTTTTTTGAGCCTCGAAGTCTTTTATATGGAAGAAAATGCTCGACATCTCAGTGAAAACAATTGTCAAAAATGAACGAGAATTTAAAGCCACTTCAAACTTGCACTTTTGCACTGCACTAATATTTAATGCGCTATAAAACTGCATACCCAAAATATTTCTAAAAATTTTGAATAAAAAGTTAAAAATCGTGACAGGAATTTTTTTTAAATTTGAGGGAATTTTCTAGAAAGTTTTGAGTTTTGAGTTGGAACATGCATTCTGCTCTTATAAAACTATAAAAAAGAATTTATGCAAAGAATGGTAATTCGACGCACTACTTATTACTTATTACTTAATATTTTGAACCCTCGTGGAAGTACTAATCGTTCACAGATTATTAAAATTTTAAACCTTTAAGCAAAGGGGTTTTTCAAATTTTCATATTTACCATTATTTTCGCGCTACTATTATTTTCAACACGAGTTTACATACATAGGCAAGGTAAGGGTGCCCTTGAGGGTGGAAAGCCTCAAGCTCAAAGTTTGCAACTTTCCCTTTGCTTGCAATCCCTCTAAAATTCAAAAACAAATGACCGAACAATTTTCAATTGGCCCTCAGCGACATTATTCAAATTGCATTTTCAAAAACACTTTAAAATTAAATCAGATAAAGTTGACAGGTTAGGAAAATTATTCTACTTGTATGCGCAGAAGAAACACCACCAAAACTAATCTCATTGCGGGTGTTAACAATTACGTACTAAACGTACGGAAAATTGGATTTTTCTCTTTGTTTGAAAATCCCTAATTTATTAGTTTTTAAAGCAAATACTTTACGATCCACAGACATGATATGCATTTTATCTGGCTGACTTTACGGTGACGCACTAAAATTAAGGAAGCCTGTCAACAACAAAGCACACTTCCAGAAAAACTCAATAAAAATAAGCGGATAATCATAAAAGGGCAACAGCAAGAAATCTCAGAAAACCCAGGCGAATCTGGTGTGTTACGAGAAGCAGCAATGAAACGCAATGGCAGCACATCAATTTGAGGGTGAATGGCATATGGCCGAACTACTTACTTATACTCCAGCGTGGGAGTACACGTACAACTTCATATGCATGCTCTTACATTCGAATGTATTTACCGGCTAGCGATTGAGGGTAGTAAACATGTAGATAAGTATGAGGATTAGCTTTGATGAGAATGAGCTGAAAATCAACGCAGATTATGAACCAAATCAAACAAAATCAAATATTTCCATTCGAGTTGATTGGAACTAGGAAAATGAACACGTGGACGCACCCCAAGAAATCGTACTTACTTGCCTGCATACAGACATACATACACACATACACACGTATGTATGTACATACATAAATAGTTAGATATAAAGAAATTCATAGAAAAAGAAACAGTCAGCGGCTCGTACAACCCACACACTTAGTTATGACTAAATGACTGGCATTCTGTTAAGCTTTTATGCATACGAATGTATATTACTAATGTTTATGTACGTGTGTTTGTAAGCGTGTAAGCGTAAGTATGACTTGTGCGTATGATGAGTCTGAAAAATGATAGGAAACAGGAATTATACGTCTAAATGCAGGCATTACAAAGAGGGCAAATATATCTTACTTGTGCGTGCATGCGTGTCAGTGTGTGGGCATGTGTATGCATGTGCGTATGTGTGATACATATGTTAGTCGCTATAAACCAGCAAGAATTGTTACAGGAACTGCGTATACGCTTTGTTGTTTCATTCAACGGAATCCAAGCGCTTCCTTGGATGAGTTGTGTAAATACGCAGAATTATAGTAGCGTGCAAAATTTATTTTTTCTTAATAGTTAATTAGTTAGTCCTTATGTTCTTTATTTAAAAAAGATAGTTACGTAAAGAGACTACTTTTCCAATAGGGTTTTTTTTGCCAGATCACGTGTGACTGCTGTCAAACTCAATATTAGGTTGGGGAATAAGTTCGTAGCGTTTTTACCGAAGACTTTTATTTAAACAAAAAACAGTAACAGTAATTATAAACAGTATATATATCAATAAGTTAATCAGTTAATTCGTCCTTGCTGTTTACAAATTCTTCCCATCTCTCTCTATCAATTTCTGATGCCGTTCCGCCAAATATCTGGCGTCAAAGAAGTTGTTGAGCCAGTTTTTAAGGATATGGTTCATATGGTTTCATATGGCTTGACAGGGAGTGGAAAAGATGGTAATCGGTCGAAAAATACGACGGATGCTGAAGGGCCTGCCATTCGAGCTCTTGGAGTGCGGCTTTGACGATTCGTGCAACATGGGGCCTGGCGCTGCCGTGAAGGAGTATGGTTTGACCATGTCGATTAGGTGTTTTCAGTCGAATAGCCTCATTGACGGAGTGTAGCTCGACAATGTAGAGCTCCTTGTTGACCGTGGCATTCTTCTCGAGCATTTTCCAGTGCACCATGCCCTCCCAGTCCTACCAAACACATTCTTTGCTTCATATTGATGTACCATTGAGGCACCATTTCTCATCTCCTGTGATGATTCGGTACAAAAAGTGCTGTTGAGCTAAGGGCGAAATGCTGAGAAGCAATTTGAAAGCGACTTTCTTTGTTTTTTCATTGAGCTCGTGCGGCACCCAGGCTCCCAATTTTTCGGTAAATCCCATTGAATGAAGCTAATTGAGAGTCGTTTTATGATCGCAGCTCATATTTTCCGCCAATTCACGCCTGATTTGGCGACCGTTCTCCTTCATAAGTTATTTGAGACGCTCTTTATCGAATTCAGAAAGCTTTCAGCTGCAGGGCGTGTCATCGACGTGAAAGTCGCCATTTTTGAACTCTGCAAACCATTTCCGTGCTGTAGACTCACTTATGACATCTTCTCCATATACGTTACAGATGTTCCGGGCTGCTTCGGCAGCTCTTTGACCCCGAGGAAAAGCAAAGAAAAGCAGATGTCAAATTTGTTGATTTTTGCCTCCTGGGTATTCCATTTCTAAGCCGCAAAAGTAATAAAAAATTAATTAGCTTGAAAATACAAACAACATAGAATTGTAGAGCAAAAAGGGTCTCTCACAGAATGTTTTTTTTTCGATATAAATTTCATAAACTTGCAAAAGAGGCGAGTCTGCGAGCTAAAGTGTGTTAAAAAATCGTAAAACTAGTTTTCAAACTCCAACAAATCAAAAGTAACTCAACCAATTTGAGTGCTGTGTTTTTTTTTTTTCTAAAGGGTGGTTAAATTTCAAAGGCTGATGTTGAATGTGAACCACACCTAAACGTCAACGACACCTTTGGACTTCTTTCTTTGGAGTTATTTGAAAGAAAAGATATACATCGATAAGCCAGCAACAATTCAAGAGCTAAAGGATGAGATAATTTGGCACAATAACGGCATAGAACTTCAATTATGCCTCAGCGTCATCGAAAATTTGGATCATCGGATGGAGGTGTGCCGCCGAGGCCGCGGCGGTCATTTGGCCGATATTTTGTTTCATTCGTAATTGAGCTATACCAATATTATCATAATAAAGAGAAGTGACGATAATTTCCTAAAAAAGTTGTATTTTATTCAAAATCAACACCGGCCCTTGAAACTTAACCACCCTTTATAAAGCATTGAAACGTTTACTATCATCACCTTGCCAGTTTTTGTGACAAGCAAGTGATTTTTCGAGATGCCTGAGAGCTGGGGTTTCTTTACTGCTAATATTGACACCGTCGAGCTGGTCAACTTACCCCTTGCAATATTGATGACCTGCATTAGCTATGATTCAATTGTGTTCGAAGTTAAGTTGAAGGGTATTTTTTTAATCAAAAGTGATTCGACATTTGTGGACCCAAGATTTCCGCTTTGAATATTTCCTTTTTTCACACGACTGCGGGCTGGATAGTATGCATGTACGTAAACTTGCGTGAATGTAATTGTATGTAGTTATGCACTAGCAAATTGGTGTGGCATGCCACTTTGCCAACTGCTTGCTTACAATAAGTATGCACAAAAGTTCGATTGCTGCACCCGAGCAATAGCAGCAACAGCAATTGCCTGCAATGCCATCTCATCACCGCCGCTGCCATTCAAGTAATCCAGTATTTCCTCTGAATTTTCACTTAAACACAAAGCAAAGATGAATGAATCAACATCTGTCAAGCCATGAAACGATTCTGAAATTGCAAATCGCATTCGAGCATATACTACACATACATACACACATACATACAGATATGTACAGACACGCATACGCAAGCACATAAAAACGCATGTCTACAAAGAGAGAGATAAATGTGTTGTTGGTGTTGGGTTCACGCGTTGATCTCCATGCATGCCGTACATGTGAATGTAGGTACGAGTGTGTGTGCGCGTCTGTGTTGGCTGCCACTATTTGTTAGTGCTGCTGTTATGACTATTATAGTATTATTGTTGTTGTTGCTATTATTATTGCTGTTAGCCGGCAAAGGCAAATGATGCGATGTCACTAACTGACTGCTTGCATATGCATGCTGCCACATGCAATTGCCAGCATAAAGAGTGCAACAACAACAACAAAACAACAACAGCGATAAAGCGTGCAAAGCAATAGCTGCCGTAGTGGCAACAAAAACAGCAACACGCTGGTAGACAGCAGCAATTTGCCTAAGCACACATACATACAAACAACAATCAGTCCGTCCGACAGTTCGTTTATTCGTTTGTTGAATGCTGCTCCTAAGTCTAGGTACTTGATATTGTTGTTGCTGCAGCTGAAGCTGCTGAGGCTGCTGCTGTTTTTCCACGCAAAACGTTAACGAGCTGCAACACTTTTTCGCCGACCAACACGTCCGCTTAGATTTCTGCTGCTACAGCAATTTAGTGTTGCTGCAAATAGTTGGCACTTTACTTCTATTTTTTTTTTTGTTCTTGCGTTTTTTTTTGTTTTGTTTTGTCTACAATTCACTATTTCTTCTTCAACGAGAATATATTGCAGCAATGCGTATTTTTTCTGTTGCCTGCCACCACACAATCGGGGATAAAGAGCGAAAAAATCGCTCGAATGTTTTGTGGCACACTCAACTCGACTTGCGCGCCCTATGCAGCAAATGCATGCAGAATTACGAATATGCACCTACAAAGGTATGCTTGGTTGTGAATCGGCTTTTGCTGGCGATCTGCTTCTTTGCCTCGCAGCTGTGCACTTGAGTGTGTGCGAGTCACAAGCCGTTAGTCAGTGTGTGCGCCGGTTCAGTCATGTAAGTGTTGGCATACACATGTCATGTTTTGCCTTCATGACATTTCTAGCATAACCAAATACCATGTCGAGTTATTTTGGTTGGCAGTCGCCAACACATAGCCCGACATGCCGACACACATATTTATGTATATATGCACTCGCCTATATATACGTATGTACAGGTGCGCACATACAAATCCGGACAAATAGTGCGCTTGCATTTAAATGACGAGGAAGAACGAGTCTGGTTTCAGATTCAGCGGGAAGGGATCGTTGTCCGAAGTTTGTAAAGTAAAGAGTTACCTGGTATAGGCGGGTCCATGTTGAAGGGGCATAAAACAAGCGGTGCGTGAGGAATTAACGAAAATATTACAATATTTTTTATTTAAAATGCCGCTGTGTACGATATGGCTTCGTTCAAAGCTTCACACAATGGCAAGTATTTAGTATCCGAGCGATTTCATGCCAAGTCATCTAAGTATTTTGGGCATTGTCGTCAATTTTTCTGAAAACTGGCTGATGTGTATGCTACAGTATAAGAAGTCAACTGAACAAATTTTGACAAAACATTAATAATTTTGAAATTTATTCAATGTAGAAAATTTTTGGTCAGAGTTTAGTGATTTTAACTTCGGTTCTTTTCAATTTTTTTTAGAATGAAATATATTTAAAAAAAATTTGTTTGGAAAAAATTATTTTTGCCCCAAAAATGTTGACATAAAAAAATACACGTTTTGCAAAAAATAAAAATGTTTATCACTATAAGTCTTTTAATTTTGAGGGAAAAATTGTTTTTGCAGAAACAAAAACCAAAACAAAACTTTTTTTTGAATACTTATTATTTTAAAAGGTAAAGATTATAAAAGCAGTTTAGCTTTTTTGTTAAAAAATTTTGAGAAAAAACTTTTTTGCTAATTTTTTCGAACACAAGAAAAAACTATTTTTGCCATAAATTTTAACAAAAAAAGTAAATTTTGCAAAAAAAAACAAATTAAATACGTTTTATTTTAAAAGTAAATCAATTACTATAAAAATTGCAAAAACAAATTGTTTTCCCAAAATTTTTGACAAAAAAATTTTGTTAAAAGAATAAATTTTTTTGCAAAACAATATTTATTTTAAATACGTTATATTCGGAATTCACAGAGAGGTCGTTGGTTCGAATCTCGGTGAAAGCAAAATGAATAAAAACATTTTTCTTATAGCGGTCGCTCCTCGGCAGGCAATGGCAAACCTCCGAGTGTATTTCTGCCATGAAAAAGCTACTCATAAAAATATCTGCCGTTCGGAGTCGGCTTGAAACTGTAGGTCCCTCCATTTGTGGAACAACATCAAGACGCACACCACAAATAGGAGGAGGAGCTCGGCCAAACACCTAACAGAAGTGTACGCGCCAATTATTTATTTTTATTTATTTATATTCTTAAAAGTAAAACAAAAATTGCAAACAATTAATTTTTTGTTAAAAATTTTGGAAAAAAATTTTGTCACATTTTTCGAAAATTTTGCCAAAAAGAAATAAATTTGCAAAAAACTGTTTCTTTCAATACATTTTGTTCTAAAAAGGACACCAAAAAAATTATAAAAATTGCAAAAATTTTATTTTTTTGTTAAAAGATTTAGGGGAAAAATTTGCTTGTGTAATGTTTTCGAACTCAACAAAAAAAATTATTTTCCAAAACTTTTGACAAAACAACTAAATCTGGAAATATTTTTTTTGTAATACATTTCATTCTAAAAAGAAAACCGGAAAATTATAAAAATTGCAAAAAATGTTTTTTTTAATTTTTGGCAGAAAAAATAAATTTACAAAGAAGTTTTTTCTTTCATATATTTCATTCTAAAAAGAAACCCAAAGAAATTATAAAAATTTAAATCTAAATTTAATTTTTTGTTAAAAATTTGCGAAAAAAATGTTGTATTATATTTATTTTTATCTTTTGCAAAAAATTTATTTTTATGTCATAATTTTTGGGAAATATGTTTTTTTTTTGGTTGTGTTGGAATAATTATAATATAATTATAAAAATTTTAAATATATTTTGTTCTAAAAAGTAAACCAAAAATTATAAAAATGTTAGAAAGAACCGAAGATGGAATCTCTTTAATAAACGCTGTACCTAGTTTTTCAACAATGAAAAAATCCCAAAATTATTAATATTTAAAAATGTATTTCCAATTTTTTTCAGTTTATTTCTCATTATACTCAGGCCTAAAAATAAACCAATTTTCAGAAAAATTTACGACAGTGTCCAAAGTACTTGGATTACTTGGCATGGAATTGCTCAACTGGGAGAACCAATGTGGAACAACTCGGCTTCATACTACAGATCCGGCTGAATTCATGAAAAGGCCGTGGCTATGTACACTTTGAAAATATTAAAATTGACCTGCGTCTTCAAAAAAGCTCATAGGTAAAGCCTTAAGAACTTCGACCATGGACTGGTCTTTTAATAGCTTTCATTCTACCCAAAAAGAGATTCATTGTCTCTTTTTATAAGGATTAAAGGAAGAGAAAGTAACAAAGACGAGATCTATAACTTGAATTTTTTGCATTATTTTAAAAAAACGTGTATTCAAACGGGCTCTGAAGAAGCTGCTTGCTGTATGCTATCTATGTATGATACTTATAGTGTGAGCCTACAAGGACATCCCTTGGAACTGCACCGCATATGTGCTGACAAAGAAAGCAAACAAGCTACAGACAATAAACTCTGTAGAAGTTCCCCTATCTTTGTGTAAAGCCCGGCTTAAGTCGACTGAACAACCAAGTAGTAGATAGGTCGGAGAACATAAACATTGAATAAAAGAAGCAGATTTGGCCAATGGTTCCATGAAGGAGGATCTAAAAGACTTATCTCACTTGACTGTTCCTTCATCGTGTAATGGTGGGAACCATCATTTGGGAGTGCCCTAAGGAAAGTGAATGCAGCTCTCCACAAACTACTTCTGTGGCAATTGTAGCAGTTAGGGAGCTCATTGATTACACCATTTGGAGAGCCAGAAGCCCTTAATTAGAGCCCACTCACCCGACAACATAATGCATCGTTTAGCCCAAGTATGCCTCTCTACGCACCGTGGCTTAGTGAAACCACCAAAACTTAACTATTTAACGTCTAAATGTAAATTCCAAACTCGACAAGCTTCAGAACCTGATAACTCCTCAGGGATGTACGTCTTAGTAAATAAAACGGGAGAGCCAAGATATTTGAATCGTGGCCTCACAAAAGCAGGGCTTAGCAGATGCTGAGAGATGATTCCACTTCATCAACGTTCACACAGCTACCGCAGAAGGGTGTCGACGTTTTTTGTTAATTGTTTAGAGGGGGGAGAAGCATTTTAATTGGTACCATCGCATTTATGATATGTGAGGCATGCTCTCACTAAAACCAACCTTGGCTATTCCGGTGACTTCTACCCGGGACTGCATATTTGCATTACATCAATGGGAACCTGAGTTTAGGCTGTTTGCTTGGGACGGATGAAAATAATACGGCGAATATAGTCTCCAATTACTTGCACAGCCAGTGGAACCAAAGGGAGCATCGAAAATGCGATAATGCCATGACCAATACTGTCTGTCCACTGTATAATTTAGTTGTGAGTGATAAACTCAGGCGTCTGTGATTGCCGTCAGTTCGTTTCTAGCCGACCTGCACTGAAACTCTACTTCTAAATGAAAACAGTGTCAGATCAAGATCTTTCTGCTCCTGTTGAAACAGTTCCCTTCTTTGCCTTTCTTCATCGTGCTCACTCAGCGACCGCGTCACCAGCTTGGCAAACTCAACAGTTTTTTGAGATGCACATGATGTTTATTAGATCAGACACACTCGGTTTTATGCCGCGCGCTAATGGTTAACTACTTTCTTGCGAACCGAGAACAGTGGAATAGAACATGCTTTGTATCTCCGAGGTCTTCAAGGCAGGTGAGGCAATATAGTAAATTAACCAGATCAAATCTGTGCAAACCAAACCAAATCTGTGTTGAAATTATCCATGCCCAGGAAGCAACTGTATTAGGTAAAAGTCAACCTTTCCATATCTACGTTGCAACCATATCTGGACGTGCGGGATGAGCTTGTGTGTTCAGCCTCCAGTGAAGGATGAGTCCCATCTTCGTTGCCATTCATTAAGCGCTGAGCTTCGTTTCTCTCGTTTCTGCTCCGTTGAAGGTCTTGCATCTGGTCCGTTAAAGAGGTGATGTTATTCGTGTACACGTATATCCAGAAGAATTTTTCCGGCAATAGCACAAATTGCGTCTTCGGATACTGTCCTATAGGCACAGGGTACTCGCAGATTGTCCTATAGACGTGTCTGGTACCGCGCAGGTATATATTTCGAGCTTGGGACCATATTGGCGCGGCATAAAACAAGATGGAGTCTGTAATTGTGGAGACAAGTCTTCGTCTGGCGCTTTGTACTCCCCTGAAGTCGTAGTTACGTTGAGTCTTAACACATGGGCACCCAACGAGCAGTGTCTATTTAAGACCACCACTACTAATGAAAAGCGAGACTTTGTCCCAGAAGTAGCCACAGAATTTGCGTTGTCTACCGCGCATAAAGTTTATTATAAGAAAAAGGAAAACTATAAAAAAATTGACATCTAGTAAAGTAATGCCACAAATATTTCAACTTTCTTGTTTTCGGATTATTATGCCCGCAACTGTACATACATACATACATATTTACGCACATTGCACAGTGCAGGAGACAATTGTTCGCACTCAATTCCCAGCTGAACAGGAAAAAGGGCAATTTGGAAAAAATCGAAAAATAACCGTAAGGGCCAGTAAATATCAATTCCACATCAAATTAGGGGCGTGTGGCACATGGCATATAAATGAGGTGACTATGTAAGTTAGCGTGCACACACACACACGTACACATATGCTCGTGCATATATCCACTTGATTTGTATACACACTTTAATGTAAGTTTGTCCACATACAGAGAGTCCAAGTGTGAGGATTACGCAAGAGCATGACCCCAAAAATAATGCAGATTGCAGACAAATTGGATAAATGGCAAACATAAAAATCCTAAAAAATGCACAAACATTTATATGGAAAACAAAAAACAAATTGTAGCAAACAATAACAAATTGCCACAGTATGCGGAAAAACAAATACTGCACTGACAATTACAAATGACTCATTTTTTTCGCTGCGTATATGCTAAGTTATGCGCGTACATATGTGCATAGTAAGTACGTAAGTGAATGCATTTTCAAGTACAAAAACTGTGCTTTTTCAACAATTTCAAATAAAATAAATAGTAGTAAACTATGCTATTAATAATACTGCATTACATGGCATTATTGTGCGAAAAGTTTTATTATAATTAGGCTATTCTACGTTTTAGCTCATCGCATGTCGGATATGGAAATCTTAAATGGATTTTCTGTCATGAAATCGGCTTTCACACGGCTTATCCTATGAGTGGGGTATTGGATGACTACCTTTGAAAATTAGTGCATAATTACAAAATGCGGGGCACCCATATGAGCTCGGTTTATGGTAGTAGTCCGGTGTAACGGCCGAAATTTCAACGTTTTTTCATGAATCTTTTTTAAAAAGAAAATAAAATGCGACCGTTTTAAAGTTTTTACATGTTTTTATTGGTGTTTTGAAGTATATAAAAAAAATTTTTTAAAGTTAATTTTATATTAGATAATTTGTTTAAAATTTTTGACGTCGAAGTGGAGTCCTTAAAAAAAAGATGAGTTGGTTCGGGGAACACACAGCCTTCCTAAGTCATCTGAAATAAAAAATTAAAAGAGATTAATATTCTGTAGACTTTATTTTAGATCCCGAACCTAAAATATACATAAAAATAGAAAAAACAAAAACAAATTGGCACACTTGTGAAAAAAGTTCGCAAAATCTAATTTTTTTCTTCATAAATTGTTTAAATTAAATAGTTTATTATTAGAAAATTAAATGTTGTAAAGGTCCGGGATCTAGATATGTGTGTCTAGAATAACGGGCTGAATTTTTAGCCAAATCGTTTGAATAGTTTCGAGTCAGTGATTCCCCGAAATTTCGAAAACATGGTTTTGAGAAAAACGCGTTTAAAGTTTCAGAACAGCTGCTGCTGGCGTGTCGCACGCTTTCATACAGACTACGGCGCGCTCTCTTATTTTAGCTCTAACTTTAAAAGTAATAAAAATTTCTGTCTGAAATTTTTATAGTGTATTTTTAAGATGTTTTTCTTCCGAAAAAAGAAAAAAAAATCGATTTTTTTAACCCGTCACACCGGGCTACTGTCTTATGTAACCATATTACACGGTGCGACAAAAAACAACTTTTTTTTTTGTTATCCAGCAAAGATTTCACGCGCGCATCAAACTACAAATTTTATGTAGTAAAGCTGCGTACTCAGTTTTCCACTTTCTCATGAAGTTAATTTTTTAAAGGACTTTAGAGTTTCGAAAGACTAAATTTTCAATGAATAGTTTTAAATACTTCTACTCACGCTGTGTTATCAAAATGAATATCAAATGAAAGAGTATATATCCAGCTATTAAACAACCGTTTTTAGTTACTTTTCGACGAGACAAATATAGGATTTTTATAGTACCCATTGGCCGCACTTTATTTCATAGCTCGAAAGTTCAACTATTGTTTCACTGTTTTATAAAGCAACAAGAAATACCCACTTGAAAATTTCGCTGCATAACTTTCACTGCCGCGCGGTGTTGTAGTTTCATTCTTGAGTTCACTTGTCTTTTTTTATTCATTGAGCGCTGACACACCGAAAAGTATAAAAGCTTCATAGGCAGAGCGGCTTATCTACTGGATGGAAGGCTGATTAAATGCAATGGAATTCTCACTGACTACTACCAAGTATTGTGGTAATCTGATTTTTGGCTCTTAAATTTGTAAATCTGCTTATTTAATAGTTTACTTTTATCTTCCAAGCTCACAGAATTTGTAAGCATTCACCAATTCAACTACTAATTTCATAAAACTAATGAGAATTGTAGAGAACAGTGGCAAATGAAGCGAAAGCGCTTGATTCGCCCAACTAAAGGGTTTTCCAATAACAGGTGATATTTTGAATAGCCCGTTATTTCGGCAGATGTCACTTTTGAAGCTGCCATTTTTTGATATTTGACAAGTAGAAACTACGCCATTAATAAAAATGGAACGAAACACGCTTAAACAACGCAGTGAAATTATTAAAATTCACTATAAAAATGGTGAAAATTTGGCAGAGATGGTTCGTAAAACTCGAACATTTTTGAGTCCTCGTGAAGCACCTATCTCGTCGGAACGTAATACAAAAATTGGTGAAAAAATTCCAGCTGTTGGGACAAGTTAGTGATGTGAAGAATAAAAGCCGCGCACGTCGCTCAAAAACAGCCGAAAATATTGCTGTTGCAGCCGAAAGTGTTGAAGACAACCCAGGTTTGCCCATTCCTCGTCGTTTTTTGGAATTAGGCATTCCTCAAACGTCATTCCACCGTATTTTGCATAACGATTTGGGTCTTAAGTTTATAAGTCCAGTTAACACAAGAACTCAAGCCGGCCGATCATCAACAACGTCGTGTCTTTGCTGATTGGGTCGTTGAAATGCATGAAAATGATCCGGAATTCCATCGAAAAATCATCTTGAGTGATGAGGCCCATTTCCACCTCGGTGGCTTCGTCCAAGAGTTATTGTTGAAAAGCCTCTCTATCCTCAACGTGTGACTGTTTGGTGCGGTTTATATTTCGGCGGAGTCATTGGACCTTGCTTTTTCGAAATTGAAGCTGGAGCAACAGTTATAACAAAATAACACCTCTTATTGGAAAACCCTTTATTATGCATTCAATCGAAACTTTGAGTCTATTTGCCGTAGACTTTATGCATGTGGCTTCAAGTTCTAAAATCGAGGCATCGGATTTTAAATTTAAATAAGAAAACGAAAATGCATACAATTGATTGGGCAGTCTTTTGTTATCTTTTTTAAAATAATCCCTTTCAAATGTTGGCCGCAACTGCACCGTAATTCGGCCATCCGTAAACACCAATTTTGAATGACTCACTGGAGGACTTCGGTCGGTATCTTTTGAATAACTTTAGTAATGTTGGCTTCCAATGCCCCACAAAGCATTTAGACTTTACATACTTCCACCAATAAAATACCAAAGGTGTGATATCACACGACCTTAGTGGCCAATCCACTGGTCCGAGACGAGAGTTTAATAGCTCACCGAAACGACGACGCAGTAAATCCATTGTACCGATGTGGCTGTATTTTTTTTTTTTTTGAGATCGTAGGCTTCAATTTCCGGTGCCAAAAAGTCGTTTATTGCAGCGCGATAGCATTCACCATTCACTGTTACATAGGCGTCAGCCGCGTCTTTGAAGAAATATGGCCCGATGATTCCTTCAGCCCATAGGCCGCACCAAATGGTTGTTTTCAAAGGATGTAATGGCTGTTCCTGAATGGCTTCGAGTTACTCTTCAGCCCAAATGTAGCAATTTTGCTTATTGATGTAGCCCTTAGGCCGGAAATGGTGTTTTGAATAGGTAACACTTCATATCGTTCACCCTGTATATATAACCCCTTAAGATTATTCTTGGCGGAATATTTTAAGTAAGCATTAAGTTAAATTTGAAAAACATTTTGTGCCTTATATGAGCTAAGGAAAATAGTGTGTACACACAGTTTTGCGCTTACATCCTGTTGGTTGTTTGGCCGAGCTTCTCCTCCTTCTTGATGGTTGTCACGCACCAACCCAGTCAACTACAGTGGCCGCCAAATTAAGCCAAAAGAATTCTTCAGTTACGTAATGATAGTTTCTTTTCAAATAGAAACATGCCTCTTATGCAAAAAACGGGTCTGAAAAGTTTAAAAAAAGTAAAAGAAAGATATTTTGTGCTACCTAAAATCGATTATGTCATCATAAGGTCTGCTACCAAAAGTTTTGTGAAAGATTTTATAGACGCTTGACTATCAGTAAAAGTGGCATCATACCTATAGTTGAGCTCCAGCAGAAAGGCAGAAAATTTTTAAACCTAAAACTGTCGCTTCCTTTGCGGTCGTTCAGAATTGATATCTCGAAAATCAAATAAGTATATAGGTGCTACGGCATATCGGCCATACGGATATCTAACAATGATATTTAAGAATAGCCGGGCGAAAGAGTGCAAATATTGTACTAACTACTAATTAAGGGGTCTCCACCAATCTTATGGCACTTCAACGAACTTCATTAAATTTGTTAAAAGTTTAAAAGAAGGCCTCTTGAGTAGTTGAGATTAAATTGTGAGGGTGTCTCTTCTGAACTGGAAGAGATTAATGCCCCTACTTTTCTGGCACACTGTTAAGGCGCAGCGACTCACGCACTATGCGGATGTGAATATGCATATATACATACTTACATACATACATACATATACGCTGTTTAGCCTATGCGTCGCATGCTTTATGGCGATGGGGCTCAAGCATGAGAATACACCCAGGGAGAGAGAGAGAGAATAAAGACAAAAGCCGTGGCATTGGATACACCAAAGGTGGCGGCAGTGGTGTTGTAAAATCCGAAGGCACTTAATTAGCAGCAATTAATCTTCACTGTAATTCATACCGATCTTAAAAGAATGGACGTCTATGCCTTTGACTTTGTTCGTGCGACAACTACGCGTACATGCGCTACTTTACATACACACACACACACGCACACATGCATACTTGCTTTTATACAAATGTTCAAGTAGTTGTATGTACTCCTAATTCCCCACCCAATGATTGCCACGCAACTAAACAGACGACGCTCGCGAATCAATTGTCAAGTGTGGGCTGTGGGCGCTGGCGCGCGCACTATTGTCACACAAAGGCAAACATATGCATGTATGTGTGTATGCATGTGCGTATGTTGGTATGGCTGTAAATATACTCGTATGATATCCTGCATAGTCGCATGTTCGAGTGGGTGCAGTTGAGTATGGATGCGTGCATGCATGTTTGTGTGTATGTATGTACGATGTACGTACAAGTAGTGTGCCAGCATTCTTCAGTAGTGTAGCAGGCGAAGGCGCTGGCGGTGACGACAAATTGTTTTCATTCATTACATTTGCAGGAGGCTGTAATTGAAAGCGAGCGCGCGCGTCTGGCCAAGTCCACCGACTAGTCATCAATCCTTCTCTTCCATGTGCCTCAAGTTGTGCATGTGTAAGTTTGCTTAGTTTCGTGGATGTATGCACAAACACACATACATGCATATGTATGCTCTGTGGTGCGTGGCGGCGTATCATTGCGGATTCACAATTGCAATTAGCAGCGCTTTTTTATTGAAAGTCAACTGCCGTAGACGCCTTTGGACTGGACGAAACAAAAAAACACAAAAAAGAAATAATACACAATACTATGAAATTGCCTTTGATTGCTAGGGATTCAAGGAATTTGTGGTGCGGTAGAGTTGCGATGAACGTTTTTCCTTAATTTAGTTTTTTTGTCACGCTTTTTTGTTTTCCACTACTAACGGTTTCTACGGAAATTTTCATTAATTATAAACAATGACAGAGCTATTCGTGGGTAGAATAGCGGAGCGATGATGAGTTACTTGACTGCCTTTAAATAGTTTTACTTGACTTCATACCAGGATGTAACTTTTTTTTTTTGCCAATATACATTTGTGCATATGTATGCATAGTGACTTACCTACCTACATACATACATACAAGTATAGGAGTATACTTTTTAGGTGTATGTAAAGCGGGCCACAAACTCGTAACAAATCGTAAGAATCGATCGAAAGCGACAGATCGTCGTACGTGCGGCAATGTTGAGAATTTTCGATTCTCGAATTCGAAATTTCGAAGTGTGCGGAAAAACGCAACATTCATAAAAAATACCTGCATACTTAGTAATTTCTAGTTAATTTGTAAGAGCCAGCGAAAATTCTCTTCCAAAGAGCAGAAAAACCAAAAGTTCAATGACGCAAAATTTGCTATTACTTGCAAAAACCGGTAAATGAAAAGATATAAGCTGAGTTTGTTTACAAATACAGGGTGGGCCATATAGCGTTTGCTTTTTGAACCACTTATTTTTTTGAGAATGGTAACACAAATGACATGTCAAATGTGTTCATAATTTACTTAAAGGTTTGACATTTACGAAATGGGACGCTATACGCTTGAACGAAATTGGGAAATATTGAAAACCTATTTCCAAAGTGGCGAGTCTTCTTCTTCTTTCGCGGTTACAGTAAATGGCGAGCGTTACCATGACATGCTCAATGAGTTTTCGTTTCCAAAAATTGAAGGGGATGACATGGACGACATTTGGTTTCAACGGAATGGTGCAACTTGTCACACTGCCAAAGTTACATTCGATCTTTTGGCTACCATTTTGGAAAACCGAATAATCAGCCGAAACTCCGATATCAATTGGCCGCCTCGGAGCTGTGATTTAAGCCCGTTGGACTATTTTTTGTGGGAAGCCAGAGACGATTGATGCTTTAAAACACGAAATCGAAGTTGCCATTCATGAAATTGGAGGCCAAACAATCGAAAATGTGCTTAAAAATTGGGTTGATCGAATGGCCTACTGTAAAGCCAGTCGTGGCAGTTATTTGAACAATATTATTTTTCATTCATAAATGACAATGTTCAATCTTCAAAATAAAAAAAAAAGTTTGAAAAATATTGATTAGTTTTTTTTTATAGCCGATTCAAAAAGCAAATTTTACATGGTCCACCCTATATTTATATTGTTCAGAAAAATTTCTACAAATATGCTTTATACAGTGAAAGACTTAAGTCTACATACAGCAGCAAATTTTCTCATTTCCCAGAAGGTATACAATAATGGAAAAAAGAGTTGATATAGTTTTTTTCGGAATTCATATTTATTCATAAACATACAAAAATGAAATTATTTTACTTGCTTCAAAACGTTTATATTTGCAGTTGGTTGAACTCATGCGATAATGTATAGCCCCACACTCGAGCACCATCAGATTGTATGAATCTACAGACAGCTTGAAAAAGTTTCCATTTATTTTTTAGCGATACTGACAATCTCGATACTGAAGAAAGTCCTCCCAGGTGCAATCAATGCTTGCCTTGGCTGCGTTGTTTCTGGCTTTCAAATGTTTTCCGAATGCCATTTTTGGTGTGAGTATGACGCCCAAATAGCGAAATTCCATCACGACCCTTACATCTTCGCGCCATTGAGCCACCAGATTTCTAACCGCGATATCTGACTTCACTTCTTCTCCTTGATAGGCGCAATAACCGCTTTTATTTCTCGTGGTAACTGGCGCCAATTGAATGCACCAAGTGAAGTAAAGTCTTTCTCCACTTGATTTTTCCAACGCAGAGGAACGCCTTCCTTTTCCTTTGCTACCACCAACTAGTACCGCATTGAATTCTTTCAGAATCGAAGCGTTTGTATCCATTTGGATGACATGATCCAACCAACAGAGCTGCTTAATCTTTATTCGCTGCGCTTTGTCTATGCCGTTGTAAGGTTCATAGAGCTCATCGTTTCATCGCCTGCGATACTCGACGTTACCAATCTTTCTCTCAGCATTCCAAGGGACACCTCATGGCATATTGCCATCGTGTAAGCTTCTGCGCTATACGGGCATGATGAGATTGAAATTTCTTAAATGTCAGCCTGAGAAACGCTAGGATATTTGCTCATTGGCTAGGAGCTTTTCGTGTGTGGTCCATAGCCTCTCGCACCGACTCCAGTACTTGTTTTCGAAACGTCTGTGAACCAAAGACGTCCTCCCAATTCCCATTCATCGCAATCTGAGATTATGATTTCAAACATAAGATTGGAAACATATTTTGGAATTATAAAGTCTGTTAATGAAAAGATTATTTGCCGATCCTGTGTCTCTGTTATTATACTTGTATGACCGAAGTCAGTCAATTTCAACCACCAGTTAGGATTTGTTGCCCATTTGTGGCCCGCCTAAGCGCGCCGAATGCCAGTAGTTCATCGATACTTCACTTGGCTTGCCTTTGCGTTTAGCCTCAAAGAGTGCGGTGTAGACGAAAGAGCAAAAAGTAAATTAATAACATTTCCAAGTAAAGAGTACTCGTACACACATACATACGTACATATTTATATTCAATGTGAAGCATAGCACAAGGATATGGTTGGAATTAAATTCCATTTAACGTGAATGGAGTGCCTTAAGAAGGGTTGTTTAATTTAGGAACTTTTGTTTTTTAGTAAACAACCCCGCTATGTCATAGGCTGTCGACTAAAGGACTCCTAGCAATTATTTATACACAAACACATTTTCCTGGGTAAATATTTTCGTTAAGACAAATATTTATTGTATGCTACTATGTCATAAAAATACTCTCAACGTTCATACAAATTTACTGTACATACCAATTTTTCGGCACATCTGAATTTGAAGTTTTTATCTGTTAGAAAGCAATTTTAATATGTTTTTAAGTTCTCCGGAATGACTGTGAAGAAAATTATGCTAATTGTGTGAAATTATTTTTGATGCAAATTTTTAGAAAAAGTTGTAATTAGGTTTCTAAAACTACCGTCATTTTTAGCTTATTTTCTAACAATGTATGCCTCAAAAAAGGTTGTAGCAATTGAGCAGATAGGTTCCCATGTGCTTCACCAGCGCATAGTGTATTATTGTCGAGTTAAGATCTATACGTGAATATCACTTTTTCTCACTCTAATGTCACAAGGGAGCAAACATTGAATAATTGAGTCACAGGAGGATATAGGCTAAGTTAGGTTAGCCGGGTTGCTTGTCTAAGACATGACATTCGGGACTCTAAAGCCCATTGTGGTGCATTTGATTTCCATCCGATAACTAAGTTCTTTTAACTACGTAGATCTTTGTAAAAAGGTAAGTAGTCCCTCCAGTGAGACATTTTGCAAATTTTCCAGGCCTTCAAAGAAATTAGCGCCAAAATATTTGGCACGGCTTCTTTGAAGTGCAGGACATTCACAGAGGCGGTTTTGTGCCGACTCAATTTCTTCTTCATCTCCACAACTCCTGTAAAAGTCATTGTGAAATACACCCACTCTACTGGCTAAGGTGCAAATAATGCAGTAACAGCTGTGACGGCGCTGGAAGCCGATCTGTAGAACCCAAGCAGACATTTTTTTCCTTTTAAGATTCAGTTTGGGCCAGAACGCTTTGGACACACTGCAGTTAGTAGTCAAAAGGTGGTATTCTATTGGTTTCTACGATTGCACTCAAGTCAATCGCAGTGTGCAGTTCGCTTAGAGGAATGCTTATGACCTCTACCACTAGCTGAAGGTCATGCTCAGAGACTTTCCTTGCACACTCAGAGTGGCTGCGGACCCAAAAAAATGTGGTGTTGTGTTGCTAGATAAGCGTGAGGCCAATGATGTGCGCTGAGGCCAGTGCCTTGATCGCTGCTTGACTATCAACAAAAATAATAAGGTTCGACGTAGGTAAGTCCATTAGTCTTGTCGGTTTTGCTGCTTTGTCTTTAGAGTAGGTCTTAGTTTGGAAGACGCTGCACCAATCTGGGAGTCTAAAGGAGCAGTTTAAGGATAATTGTTCCGAGTACCATTGCACGATCCAGTGCCATTGCCCATCTGTGAGCCGTCAATATAAATATGGTGAACACTATCATCTGATATGACTCTAATCTGCAAATCCCTTCTGTCGGGTGTTCGTATTTTTTGGTCTTTGTTCAGATCTATCTTAGGAACCTGGGGAACCAAGTGTTTTACGGTAAGTAGAACAGATGCGTCACCGGGCAGGTTTAGCTTTTAGCATGCCTGCTGCTTTAATCATGGAAGCAGATTCGCCGCAATCCCTTTAACATATAATTTAAAGGGTGGGATATGTAGGATCACTTCCAGCGCCGCCTGAGGCGCCGATCGGAGCGCACCTGTTATTTCTGCACAAGCTAATCGTTAGACTTTTATGAGCATCGCCTCACTCCGACCACACGAAAGTTCCTTAACTCAAAATGGGTCTGAAGATCGTATGGGCGTACACATGGGTGGCCATAACAAATTAAATTTTTTCCTGCATTTCTGCATTTTTGAAATATAACCTCCTTCTGCAAACTGATGGAATATTCACACATTAAAATACGCATTAATATTCATCAACTACATTTTGGGATTCAAGTCTTCAAAGTTTACTCTTAAATTTTAGTTATTTTCTAGAAGCTTTTTCTCTAGCCCTTCTAAGATTACCTCATTTTCAATGTAAGTGCCAGCTATAAATTCGTTTGTTTATCTAAAATGTATTATTTCAAAATTTAAACTTACAAGACTCATTTACAAGTCAAATGGTCATTACAGATAAAAGTAGCTGTCCAATGGTTTTTGATGGAGAGCCTTCAGAGATGTCTTTATCGTTATGTCAATTCCATTAAATTAATCGTATCATAGCTTCCAGGCAGATAGCTCAACTATTATTTCCTTTTTTACATCTTAGCAAAGTAAAAACATTTTCCCCGTTAAGCGAAAATGGTAACATTTATTTTATCTATTCATTTCTCTTTGTTCATTTCAGCAGTCAGCGATTGAAGGGCGACAGAATTGAATCAACTTTAGAGAAGCGCTGAAGGCGAGACAACCGTACAACTCAAGTACTTAACTTAACGTCAACAGAAACTGTCATATCATTAGCCAGTTAAACAACAGTTAACTTTATTGCCACATTTTTTCATACATCAACATGTGCCATGGAGAACTGCTTAGGCGGCAGCAAACGTACAATTCGAGCACAAAGGGACTTACAACAATTAAAGCAGCAATGCCAGCAACAGCCACCGAACCAGAATTTCTATACGCAGCAACAGCCGCAGGTCCATCGGCAAGCGCAAACAATCAAGCAGCAGCAACAACATCTACAACAGCAACTCTTGCAGCAGCAACAACAACAACAGCAACTCTTGCAGCAGCAACAACAACAACAACAGCAACAGCAGCAGCAAAGGTTTTTACAAGAAGAGCAACAACTGCAAAAAGCTGCAACACAACTACATCTCCAGCAGCAGCAGCAACAACAACAACAGCTTATACATCCGCTTCAGCAATTAACGCTACAACATCATCAACATCAACAGCAGCAAGAACAGCAACAACAACAGCAGCAGCAGCGCGATATTGCTTATCAATTGGTCGCGGAGACGGAGCACAATCGTTCTGCGTCCATGTCGACAACACCTAAATTTGTCGCCAATTGTTTGCATTTTCCACCGCCGCCAGATTATCCACCGCCACCGCCGAAAACGCCAACGGCTGCGACCGCCACCACTGCGACCACAGCTGCCACTAAAACAATGTCCACGGCAAATGTGAAGTCAGCAACGACAACGACTGTGACAACAACAGCAACAACGCCGCTTGCAAACAAAGGGAATGCCGGTGCTCATCACCACCAACACCATCAACATTATCATCAACAGCAGCAACAACAACAACTACAACTACAACAACAACAGCTACAGCACCATCAACAATTGCCAGCACATCACTTTACACAACAGCAGCAACATCAACAACAACAACACCAACTCACTGACAATGTTCTGACACACTTGGAGCCACTGGCGTCACCTGCTGTGTCCGCTGGCGCACACAACGCTACGCTTGCGGTGAGTGCCACTCTGACCCCACAAGTGAACAATGCCACAACTAACCACCATTCGTCCGCGTCGAGCTCGCCATCGTCGTCCTCGGCGACAAGTGGCACCACCATAGGTGTCAGCCCGTATGGACGGCGGCAAGTGTTGCCGCGCTATCCCGATCCCGACCCCGATGCCATTGAGGTTTGCAACGAGCAAGAGCCCATAAACATTTCGAAAGTGTCAACGCGTCACAATAGCAAAACACTCGGCCGTGCACACGAACTACTCAACTCAGACGGGAAATGGTCTGCGGTACAACAGACCACAAGCTTACAGCTGTTGCATCAACATGCGCACTCCACACACCCACACGCACAGCACGATTACTCATACGCATACTATGAGCCAGGCGCCGCGATGCGTCATTCGAATATACCACCGCCAGAAATGGTACCTGGCAGCGCACACACACTACATCACGCACCACCGCCGCCAAACTCAATACGTGCCCTACTCTCCAAGGGCAAGAAGAACAAATTGTTGGCATCGCCGGCCGCGCGGCATGCCTATCAGGCGCATTACGGGCATGATGGCGCCATTGCATGTGATAGCGCCACGTTTCGCGGTATTGCGGGTGCGACTAGTGAGAATTTCTACGAAGAGATATCCTCCAATGAAGCTGCACTCCAATACCACCACAATAGCCACCATCATCATCTAAGGCCATCGGCTACTTCACATTCGGCCGGTTCACTGAATCAATCATTGGTTGAAGAGGAATTGCGACGCGTACAAAATCGCCATCATAAAATACTTGGCGAGCTAAATCTGTCCGTCGAGGCCATGCTGATGCCTGAGAGTCCGCCCAATAATAGTCCGACCAGCTGTGAGGCGCCCACCGTTAGCGTTACCACCGCCTCAGGCCAACCAAATATAGGCGCGGTTGGTGCCGGTGGTGCGGCCAGCTTACGACTCTCTTCAACGTCAGCTGATAATATCTGTGATGCAAATCTTTCCGAGCTGCTAAGCACAGTGGGGCCCACTGATGAGCTACTCTCACCTGTACAGTCGTCGACAAATGCCGCCTTCTGTGCTGCCGACTTAGATAGCGGCTTCAGTGGCAGCAGCGGCGCCAGCTACATTGGCAGTCTACGTATACACAAAACCAATGCAGCGCTATCACATATAATGAGTACACGACAAACGCATGCAAATAATGCAGTGCAGTCATCCGCATCCTGCAATTTCTCTTACGGCACACAAAGTTGCCGCTCTTTTCAACGCTCTTCCTCCACCAAGCAACCGCACCAATTGACGCTTGACGATGATTTAAATTCGGGATTTTTGACACGCGCCTCTTGCGGCCGCCGCATACTTAATTGTGCCAAGATTCGAGCCGCTGAAGATCCAGGACCGGTGGTGCCGACCGAGTCGAAAGCGCGGAGCTTCTGGAATCGCAAGGGCTGGCGTAAATTGCCCGGATTCTCGACGTCTACATCCAGCATTAACGACACTGGCATAACAGGTGAGCCAATTTCCATGAAAAATGTGAAAGGAGACACAACGGACACGAAGACGAGAACGAAAACGAAAACGAAAAATACGAGTACAAAGGCGATTCCATTAATCTGCTTAAAACGCTGACCTTAATTGGTGAAGTGTCATTTGTCAGTGCAACATTGTTGCTGATGTGGTGCCTCTTGATTGTGTGCTGGTGTGGTGTGGAATGGAAGAATGCATTGGAATGGACTAGAGAGGAGTGGTATGGAGTGGCGATGAATGGATGGAAAAAAAATGCCATGGGTGTCAAAGAGTGGCTTGGATTGGCTTGCGGTGGCGTGTGGTGGTATGTGCTTGTTGTTAATTTTCTTGTTGTTGTGCTGTATTGCATTAGCGCATCCGATGTCGGCACTGCGACAAGGTGAAACAATTGATGGTTCTGCCATCAAAGATTTGTCTCGATTCTATAAATCATATGCGCGCGGACCTCCTCACCGTGGCGTTGAGCTGATCTGAGCAGAGTTGAGTTGAATGGTAACCAACTAGCCAACCAACCAGCCAGCCAGCCAACAGCACTTAATATCCGCTCAACACCGACCAACAGACTTGCGGGCTTAGCGACCACACGATTCTATATCTCATATGTGTATACACTCACAAGCACACCTATTATAGATACATATGTACTACTCACCATACATATATACATATGTACGTATGTGTAAATAGAATGTATAATGGGTCTGATCGTTCTGTTGAACAGTTTGTCGCTGTTTGCTCTACTGTCTGACTTGTGGTGGTAATTTATAAGGCTTAAGGGATATGCAGCGCTACTTTTCACTGTCCCATGCAAGCCGGCCAACAAACATGCACATACACTTGTGAAAGTGTGCACAAATACACAAACCATATACGAGTTCATTTAGCCATGTACATATGTTATTGTCTCCATTGTATCACACAATCAAACGTTGCGATCTTCCTCACTTCGCTAATCACACAAATGTGTTTTTGATTTATCACGTTGGGCTTTTCGAATGAGTGAATCCAGACCGAAGAGAACAGAACTCAGAACTGTACTGAACTGTGCGGCACAGGGCAGTGAGGCCTTTATTATTTGCAATTATATTGTACGTATATGTATGTGTCTGTATGTGCGTGTTAATTATTACAAAGACTGCACTAAAGATTTGAAATGAAACACAAAAAAAAAAACAAAAAAAGCCCACAAAAATGAAAAAGGAAAACAAGGACTAAAACAAAACTTTAAATGAAAAGTGTTTTAAAATTGAAATTTCCAAAATGGCATTTAAAAATTGTACTCGTAGCACTGTAAATATGAGATTTTACTAACACCTAAACTAAGAATCGAACTTAAAGATATGATTGAATATACATAAATACATATAAATGGTACTAAAATGAGTAAAACTTAAGTATGTCTGTAAGTAAAAACCCGTTAAATAAATTATAAAAATCAAAATTAATTAGCTGAATGACTTTTCATATTGACTTTTTGGAGTCAGACTGACATAAAACAAAGGTAATTTATATATGTTTAGTTTTTCATAAAAATACCATCTTTAGCCCTTCTTAAAAATGTCATCTTTAGCTCTTCTTAACACCTATTTTTTGACGTACGCCACACACTGGGGTAAGTTTCACCGCAATTCATAAACTTTCTTCCACAAACAGAGTTAAAGTTTTCATTTACACTTTTTTTTGAGTATTTAGATAAACTAAATTTAAAATGAATTGTTGAATTTAATTTATTCAAAGATGTCAGATTATATATTGTAATAATATGCTTGGATTTTATTCACATAAAGAAAATTTTTATCAGAAATAGGCTTTAGATTAGATTCGATTCTATAAGAGGCTTGCACTTCGACCTTATGGTCTTTTGTGCCCTCTACTTATCACAGTACCTCGTCCAGACTCAGTGCCATTATTAAACTTTGGATAGAGCTGGGTTGAATTGAGCATATTTGCCCTTCCTTGGGCTGCAATTGGCCAAGATGTTGTAAGTGCATTGGAGACACCTGAGATTGGTCGCAGAAACGACTAGAGTTCGTAGACCAAATTCCGATCATGAGCTGATGACTGCGTAATCTGCAATGGCCTTTGAGAACACGGGGAGCATTTTCAGTTTTTCCTTGGGGAGAGTTATGAGTTTTTCAAACCTCTTTTGGTTGCGAATTCACAAAAAAGAAGTTAGGAAAGCGAAAAGATCAAGAAAAAAGTTAGCAGAGGAACACCTCAAGGCGGTGTGCTGTCCCCTCTCCTATGGGTGCTGGCATTAAACTTCTTGCTAAAGAGCCTAGAGGAGAGAGGGCAACACGTCGTTGCATATGCGGGTGATGTTGCAATGGTAGTAAGAAAGAAATTTCCCAATACACTTAGGGAAGTCATGCAAGATTTACTAAACATGGCTGAAAACTGGTCAAAAGCAAATGGGCTAATAAAACTGAACTCATCCTATTTACCAGGAAACATAAAATTCCAAATATCGCTCCCCCGACTCTAGGTGGAACGGCATTGCCATTTAGTGATGAGGCCCACTACTTAGGTCTAACACTAGACAGAAAACTAAGTTGGAAGGCAAATGTCGAAGATAGAGTAAAAAGAGCGACAATATCACTCTTGTAAACAGCTGATAGGACTAAGTTGGGGTCTTTCCCCATCTATCGTATATTGACTTTACACAGCAATTGTCAGACCAATTCTAACATTCGGCATACTAGTATGGTGGCCGGCTTTAGATAAGTTATACATTAAAACAACCATGGTACATGTACAAAGAATGGTCAGTCTTTGCATTTGCGGACCACACCCACAGAGGCACTAAATATTATGCTTAACCTTTTACCAATAGAGCGACTCGGTAAGCAAACAGCTGCCAAAGCAGCTCTCAGACTATGAGAAATCGGCCTACTCAGAACGAACCAAAGAGGACACTCTTCAATTTTAGAAAAATTCCCCTGCATTCCTGGCACAACGGATTTTTGTAAGAACAGGGATATCAACTTAAATAAATCCTTCGTCACAGTATTCCCTTCCAAAGAGGAATGGGATAACGGGCTTATTGTTAAGAAAAATGATATAAACATCTACACAGATGGCTCAAAACTAGACAACAAAGTAGGTGGAGGGGTTTATTCCGATAAACTCGGAGTTAGCCAATCATATCGCCTACCTGATCATTGCAGTGTATTTCAGGCCGATTGTTGTGCTTCGGGCGCTTTGGATGAGTTTCACCAGTCGCTGTCCACTCAATTGACGATTGTTTTGATTCCGGAGTAAAGTAATGGATCCATGTTTCATCTATTGTCACATATCGATGCGAAAATTCCGGTTTATTACGTTTAAACATGGCCAAACACTCCTCAGAATCATCAACACGTTCTTTTTTTTGGTCAACAGTGAGCAAATGCGGCACCCACTCTGAACAGAATTTTCTCATAGTCAAACTATCATGCAATATGAAGCCAACAAGTTCTTTGGATATCTTTACAATGTCGATTAACTCACACAACTTCACTTTTTGATATCTCGAACACTCAAAACGATTTTGTGAATTTTTTGGTGTTTTCTAGTGCTACCGTTTCATTTGGACTTCCACTGTTTGTGCGTCATCGGTATCTCTACGACATCGTTTAAAATCGGCAAACCAACGTTTTGTTGTTGTTTTTTTATGAAGCGAAGTCCCCATAATACTTTCCAAGCCATTGCTTCGCTTGAACGGTATTTTTCCTCCATCAAGAAACACTGTAAAATTAAAACACGAAATCCATTTTGATCCATTCTTTTGAAAATAATAAAAGTAGCATCACTCTTAGCATAATAACTCACGAACTAATGATAGAATATCATTAAATTTTTTTAATAGCTGTATCTTTAAAATTAGTAGTAACTCAAAAAGAGGTGAATGCAATAAAACTCGTGCAATCTATGTGTTAGGCATCGCTAGGGACCAAAAGGTCTATGCGTGGCTAGTTGCCAACCAGGCTAACCTAACCTAACCTATGAGTTAGGCACGAGACTTTCCAGCCCATGTGTTATTTCTGAGAAAATTAGTAAATGGTTGCACCGCTGGGTGTATTCTATAAATATTTTCCCTCTTATAGGGTGTCGGTGGTCTAGATTTAAAAAAAAATAGATTTTTTTTGATACTTCGAAAGAAATTTTTGCAAGGATATTTTCAGTATTTTCGATTCAACACCCGTTTTAGCAGGTAGAGTCAGATTCATCAAGCGGCCACTTTCAAAACTTTAAACTCAGTTATCTCAAAACTAATTACTTTTTTCAGTCTGGTGTTGACAAAAAACAAAAAAAAAACTATTCAACACCATCGTCTGAAGTTTTAATATGTTCTTCACGGCATCAATAGCTATCGCCCATACTAAAGGGTTTTCCAATAACAGGTGTTAGGTGTTAAACAGGGGAGACGATTTTTTATGGCCGCATTTGGATGGTATTGATCTGATCAACGTTTATTTTCAACAAGACGGCGCTACGTGCTACACAAGCAACGAAACCATTGATCTTTTACGGAAAAAGTTTCCGGACCATGGTGGAAAAGTTTCTCGAAGAGGTGATCACAATTGGCCACCGAGATCTTGTGATTTAACAACTTGTGACTTTTTTCTTTGGGACCAGCTGAAAGAGAAGGTCCATACCAATAGCCCAGGGTCGATTCAAGACCTCAAAGATGGAATTTGTGAGGCTATCGAGGACATAGGGCAGCCACTTTGCAATGCGGTTATGGAAAATTTCATGAAAAGGATATTGTCCTGTAAGCGTGGATCCGATCACTTATATAATATTAAAAAATAGCATTTTTCTTTGAATATCAAAATAACACCTCTTATGGTAAAACCCTTTAGAATCATATTATTATTTCAATTATTTTATTATTTTGAAAAAACCCCGATTTTTAGAGTACCAAATTCAAAACCGAGCCATTTTTTTTTAAGCTAGTACGGGACTTAGCTACAGTCATATATATATATATATGATTGGCGCTTACTCCCTCTTTGGGTGTTTGGTCGAGCTCCTCCTACTATTTGTGGAGTACGTCTTGATGTTGTCCCACAAATGGAGGGGCCTAAAGTTTCAAACCCACTCCGAACGGCAGATATTTTCATAAAGAGCTTTTTCATGGCAGAAATACACTCGGAGGTTTGACATTGCCTGCCGAGGTACGATCGCTATTAGAAAATCTTTTTCTTCGTTTTGGACTTTCATCGAGATTCAAACCTACGTTCACTCTCTGAAATTCGAATGGCAGTCGCGAACCAACCCATTCGGCTACAGTGGCCGCAGTCATAGCTACAGTCAAACTGATTAATAATTTTTTTTGGTTTTTGTGTTTCAGATAAATAGAAGAGCCAAACTAGACAACACCGTCCAGGTACAATTTTTCGGGAGTGTTAACTTCTGCGCCTTTTTTTAAATTATTTTAATTAAAAAATTTTTTTTGTAATTTCTTTATGTAAAAGAAGTTAAATAAAAAGCCTAAAAATGTTAACTATCGTTTTTCATTTTTTTTATTGTAAAAAAAAATTCTAAAAATACACTGAATTTTCGAGCTCTAGTCCACCGGACCCCTTAAATGATTGAAATAGCTTTAAGTAAAAATATTGCCTAATGCTTCAAAAACAGATGGCAATAATGAAATGGATTTGAAAACAAAAACAAACAAAAAATCCTTCTACAATTATTTAGTTATTTTTTATTTAAATTTATTTTTCAATAACACACAGTTATTTTTCTATCGCCGTATGCATCTGGTACTTAATTTATTTCTGCTGATCCACTAAGTAGATAATTTAATGTCAATTTGAACAAGTTTTCCCCATTCTATAATTATCATATTCGGAGCCCCACCACGTCGCTATAATGAAGCCCTGCAATTTGGGTAATTAGCATACATGAGAAATGACATAATCAGTTGGTCGCTCCGAAGGGACTGGGGGACTAATATGCCAGCAGCACTTTATGCCGAAATAAATCTATTAAATTAATTAGCTAATTAATATGCCTAATGTGTATGTTGTTTTTGTGCCATTTTTAATTTACACCAACCACTCAATTCAACTAATGGCCACGCATAAATTAAACTACGCTAATCGATTAGAAATTAATCAACCGACTAGATTTCTATAAATTCATAACAAATGCAAACAAGTTTATGAGCATAAAAACTTATTTAAATTTCGTTTAAGTGTATCCAAGGTGGTTATGTGTAGTTAAAACTTTAAAAATTAAATTTGAAACAGTTTTACCTGCTATAAACTATTTAGGCGCCAAATAAGCGACAATTCAATTAGTTGCTCAGCGAGCAGTAACATCAAAATCATGCCATAGCCAATTGAGATATACACACATACATCCATACAAACAGACGGACATATAAGCAGCATTATACACATACGCAAATATTTATGTAGTTGGCATCTCCACTACACACACACACACACACACACATGGACATTGAGTACTACCGAACATCATTCACTGAGAAGTGCATTAAAACGGTGCCCAGTCAATTTGATTTTTGGCGAATATGTTGCTCGCATTAGCAATTGGCATTGACACCGAATTGTGAAAATTGTTATTATGCAGATATGCTGATGGACACACGCACACATACACACAGCTAAATATACCTACACACACAAATATTGTGTTTGCGGATCGCGGTGCAGCCGAAAGTGATTTTATTATAATTAATTGCGTGAAAATGAATGCGGGATAAACGCAATTTTCGCAATTATAGCTGCGGTTAGTTGAATTTCGAATGGCGGACATTTACGCATCCACACACACATATACATACGTACTCTGCATAGGTTGACACATATATTTGTTTAGACTCCGAGCAAGCATCAACTGCTAAATGCTTGGCTTTATTAAATTAGCCCCACTGGTTAATGCGAAATTTAGTATTTGAAATGTTGATTAGATGGACAAATAAACAGAGCTGTCAAAAAATAAAGCTGTCTGATGTTGTTAGCTGACAGCTGTTGATGAGGCCAGCATTGCGGTATGATTTCTGTATATAGAAATGGCGTTTGGGCATCATTCAGCTGTAAATGTGAGTTTTGTGCAACAATAAGACAATAACAATAAGACCTTGAACTATGAAGGCTAAATTATGAAAATATTGCATATATCGGTATTTTAAGAGGCGAAGAATGGCAATAGGATTGAATAAAGGGTGCGCCATTGGTAAGTCTATTTTTAGATGCCGAAACAGTGGGAATTTTAAGGGGTTATACGCAGTTATGAAGCAAATAAAAGACGGGTTGTCAAGGATTTATCCTGAAGAAACTTCAGAATATTTTAATTTGAAAATTTTTGGCGGTTATAAAAGCATCTTTCAAGAACGTAACAAAATTTTTTATTTATGAAAATGTTGATTATAGAGCGCGCTGCAGGCGATTTCTGGAACCTCCTTTAAAAAAAGACGATTTACGGTGTACATCGTAACTCAGGATTGGATTATCTGAAATCAAAAGACCAAACAAATTTTGTTAATATATTAGATTATCTAGTAATTAATCGTTCGACTAATCAAAATAGTGAATTTTCACAAAATGGCAGCTTTTAAAAGAAATGATTTCGATTTTTACGTTAAAATTTGGCCGTAAATTGATTATAAAATGGAAAATAAGTATCAGATTTACAAAAGGAACGATTAATTACTAGAAAATGTATCTTTAAAGATTGAGCTAAAACGGTTGACCGATCAAACAAGCCGTTTTCGAGATATCGTGTACACCGACTTGAAAAATGCCGTTTTGAAAAAAACACGTTTAAAGTTTCAATACCGGTTGAACGTGCCTTAAAACGTGCCGAGGCATCTCTACATATTTAGGTATAACTCCGAAAGAATTGCTTAGATCTACTTCAAATTTCGTGCGTATACTTTTGAATATATGTACATTACAAAAATGCAATAAAAAAAAATCGATTTTTTTGAAAGTCATAACTGCGTATAACCCCTTAAGCTTCATAAGACACGAGGAAGTCTTATTTCGATCATGGTTACATTTTTATTGGCTCTATCAAAATTATTTGAAAAATGTTTGGCTTGACAAATAACCTGCCACCTGAACAAGAATTATTTGCTGACTAATTCCCAGTCGGCTTTCAGAAGTCTGCCTAGTTCCTCCACAGCTAAGCTTAAAATTTTTGAGGATATCCGACCAGCTTATGATAAAAGTTACCTGACAATCTTTAATTTTGTCAGTTATTGACTACGGTCTACCTATTTATGGAGAGTGCGCCAAAAGTACACTGGTTGTTTTGAATGCACCCTACCATACCGCGATTCAGAGAAGCCTTCGGGTCCTTCGCACAACTCCGATTAAAAATATGTTAGCAGATTCTGGTCAGCCATATATTGACAAACGATGCAAGCAAAGCCTCCTCCGTTTAATCGGCAAACTTTATTTGACAAACAACGCCCTTCTTAGCAAAGATGTTGTAAATGTTGAGCAACAGAAATCGCCGCATGAAGAAATCTTCAGCCATATATAATTCAGTTCTATACACAAAACAAATAAACATCTTATTTAAATTAGTAGTCTGGTAACTTACACGTTTTTTGAGGCCATTTTTTTTTTGTTTTTAATGTTTTGATACTATTTTTGTACACTGCAGCAAACGGCAAAAAACAGAGGTACAGTGGCTGGCCGGCGTGATTTCGTCACTTGTGGTCATCTGAAACAGAAAAAACAAACTGCTTATTAATCAGTTTGCTTGTCGTTCTGGCGGGTAGTAAGATCAAATGATTTTGACAAAAAATAACAAAATGGCGGACTTCAAAGAAAATTGCCTTTTTTTAAAGTGGAAATCGGACTAAAAAATGGAAAGTTAGGGACGAAATAAATTAAATCTACTACCCGCCAGAACTATTGATGTGTAGAAAAACATATCTAAATTTCAGCTCAATCCGTTAGATAGAAAATTTGTTTTCACGACGGCCATCCGGAAAAACGTTGTTTTGAGAAAAACGCGTTATAGCGCGCGCAAGTACGAGCCGCTCTCATGTATGTGCTATAATTTCGTCAATATTTCGAATTTCGGTCTAAAATTTGTACAGTATATTACCAATATATCGCACTTTCAAAATATGAAAAAAAATCGAAACTCGAAATTTTCAAAATAAGTTACCAGACTACTACCTTAAACCAATTCTTGCCAAACCACCAAAGTATCCTGCTTGGCAGCTACTACTACCCACCATTTTTATCAACAAACTTTCGGACTACCCCAAACAAACAACTAATCATATAGTCTATCAGGAAACATTTTTGGAAATAGTAGAATAGTCGAAATGTGAAGGCTGAAAATTAATTTTTACTGATGGTTCCAAATAAGCGCAATCGACGCCTTTTGCTGGAATATCAGAAGAGGGAAAAACAATCAAGCTGCGACTGCTTTTTCCGCACCATTCAGTCTTTGCGACTGAGCCAATTGCCAGCAAATTTGCTATAAAGTATACTACAGCTGCCGCCGTAGCCGAATGGGTTGGTGCGTGACTACCATTCGGAATTCACAGAGAGATCGTAGGTTTGAATTTCGGTGAAACGACAAATTAAGAAAAACATTTTTCTAATAGCGGTCGCCCCTCGGCAGGCAATGGTAAACCTCCGAGTGTATTTCTGCCATGAAAAAGCTCCTCATAAAAATATTGGCGTTGGGAGTCGGCTTTTTACTGTAGGTCCCTCCATTTGTGGAACAACTTCAAAACGCACGCCACAAATAGGAGCAGGAGCTCGGCCCAACACCCAAAAAGGATATAAGCTCCAATAATATATATATATATTATATATATATGTATGTTCGTTGTCATTTATGTCCTCACAACCATATCTGAAACGTGTAAACCACTCTTGAACTCTGGCACGAGATAGCCATAAACTTTTTTCATGAATTCAAATATTTCGGTGAACTTTTTACCCATTTTAAAACAAAATTTGATTTTAGCTGTTTGTTCGAAACTCATTTTTGTACAGTGACACAAACATACTGATACTTTAGACGCAATAGCTTCGCTTCCACTGAACCGAATGGCACCAAGCGGTCATTGGAAGTCAGCTGGGGATATAACTTCCAACGCATTAAGTGATTAAAAATATGGCGCCATCCAAAACATGTTTATGACGCCAGTCTTGTTTATTTTGGACTTCACCTTGTATGGTGATGCAAAATTAATCCATCTACAGGGTGAACGATATGAAATGTTACCAACTTCACACTGCTCAACAGTGGATACTGCTCAGATACCATCTTAAAGATTTCTCTGAGTCCCGAAATTCCGTCTTCGTACCAGAAACCATATTTATGGAGTCTACACATTGCTTTTATTGCTTCCTGTTGTATCTTAAGATCCAGGGGGAGCAAATCAAGCATAGCATTTAGGGCATCACCAGAGGTTGTACTCACGACACCCGTGATGCATAAACATACACTTCTTTGCAGCCTGTGTTTTTCCCGGATTGTGGACTTAACTATGCTCCGTCACCACCAGACTACTGAGGCGTAAGTGATGATTGCTCTGATTACTTTTACACCAACACATTCGCAAATCCAATTTTGCTGACCTCTGCTCTAAATAAAGGCTTAATAGTGGAGTAGTCTCTATCTTTTCGCTAATTTGGATGAAACATAAACTTATCTAATATTATTTTTCCTTTGAACGGTGCTCTACTATTTTTTTTGCTGTCTTACTGCATCACATGGAGTATATCATGCAAATCTTCTGTACTCAATCTTTGATTTTTTTCGGTTGCCTTTGAAGGCATTGGAAAACTATTTGAATTTTCTCTGCTTTGGAAGACGAAATCTAACTCACGACTGTCATAGCCTCAGTATTTTCGTCGTGGTTAAAATTTTCTTTTTGTTTTTTTTTTTTATTTGAAGAGTTTAGAACCAGTGCTTTACTTGATTCTCCACTAACGCATTACGGTGGCGTTTTGCAATTTTGCTTCTGGAGGCAAATATATTTTGTTTTGTTTTGGAATTCGCACTTTATTGTAGTTAATTACTTCTCACTGTGTGGCGGCAGATTTTGGTTCAGCGGTATGATTGGCACTCTCTTTAAAGATGATCAAGCTGCAGTACTCACTTTCAATGATGACTGATATTCCCTATTCAAAAGTAGTCCACTAGCCATCGAAACCATTTGAAAAAAAAGGAAAAACCCCATTGTGGTAATATCATATCTTAATTATTTCTTTTATTTAGATTAAATACGCTGCAACATTTAATGTTGCTTTAGTAAAAGAAGTTCATTTTTGTGCTTTAAATGTCTAAGCTTTAAATTTTCCTGCACTGAACTTTCAGCTCTACCAGGCTCAGGTCCATTTACATCTATTTTTAAAATTAAAGAAAGGTAATGCAATTAATCCTGTTAATTTTGATGAACGTTTGATAGCTAATTCACAGCTATCGCTACTGCACATGAATAATCATCAGTCACATAGCAACTACCTACACGCAGACATGCACTCATACGGACTCGACGAAAGGCAGCTGGCTAATGTGGCAAACCGGCGCATGCTGATTGTCGCCAACGGCTATCTACTGCCATTAGTATGTACTTGTGCACACATACATATGCACATTTTATTCGGCCACATGGAGGTGTGAGTTGGAGGGGTGTCTCTCATTGACGCCTTTTCCTTTGGGCATACGAAATTTCGCTGTTGCAAAATTAATGCAAGCCCGATTAGCTTTCGATTCATGCAATTGCAATCAGCTATTGCCCTCCTTCATGTAAATTTAATGCGCTTCAGCTTTAGGAGATCAGCCACCTATTCAATTCGAATCAAATAAACGATAAGCGATTGTAGAGTTTTAGAATAATGTTGGCTGATGGCTGTAGTTATTGTTATTGTATTTAACGAACTGCAGTTACCAGTTCCCATGAAAGCAGCATCAGCAGTAGTTGTTGTAACGACGGTTGTTGCTAGTTGTTTTATGCAGTTGTTCCTGTTGTCTATGTGATAAAAGTTGCATTGCCCTCCAACCAAATACGAATGCGCGTATATACGAAATATTTATATGTATGTATATGTGCATGCATGAGTGTGTGTGTGTGTGTGTGTGTGTGCCTATTTTCAACAACGCCTCACGAATTATTTTAGATTATATTTTACAATTCCAAATAGCAATGTTATATGCACTTGTATTGCTGCTCTTTTTTTGTGTTTTTGGTATTTGACTGCCTTTGTTTTTGTATTTTGTAACTAAAAAGTTTTATTGGTATGTTTAACCGCAGTTTTGTAGCGGATTTACCAACTATTATTGTTCCATTTGAATATAAATTGCATTTGTGCATTCAATCGTTCAGGCATTCAGCAGCTCAGTAATTCAACAGCGCGGGTGCAGACACAGCCACAGCCACAGCCACACATACAGGCGTAAGCGCAGGCGCAGGCGCAGTGTCGTTGGCTGGCTTTCTGTTATTTAGCAATTCAGTTCGGTAGTTTGGCATTTTGACATTCAATTTCGTATTCATTTGCCTTAAACGAATGTCTGTAGTTATTTAGTTAGTTGATTCTTTGGTTGACTGGCTTCGTTATTTGTTCACCATTTGTTTGTTGTTTGCTGTTTGCCTTGGCACACAAATACAATTGTGGGCGAGCGGCTGGTGCGCGCATGAGATTACCACCCGCGTACCCACCCAGTTAGGTGGTTGGCGTTTTGCGGAAAAGGCATTTATTTACCCGCAATTAATTGAAATTTGTCTGCACATTAAAATTGTGAATCGCAACTAAAATCGAAAAGTAAATCATTTGGGATCGATACGACACGAAATACATTTAGCTTACACATTAGCAATTATCCCATTAAAATTACTATTTACAATTAAACGTATACTCTTACTTGGGTATTAAATAATGGAAATTTATATTGAAGGTATTTATAATATAAGCATTTCTTTGGGAGTTATTGACCGGAATAATACGTTTAAAAAGTCACAGGTGAAAGTAATGACAATTATAGTAAGTTCTTTGATATTTGGAACTGAAACGTCATTGAAAAAGGGCGTAGCCAAGGTACATTAAATAAGATGAGATTTATAATTTAGTGCGGCTCCCTTTTAAAAGACTACAATGGCGGCCGAATGGGTTGATGCGAGACTACTATTCGAACTTTAGAGAGAACAAAGGTTCGAATCTCGGTGAAACACCAAAAGGAAGAAAAAGTTTTTTCTAATAGCGGTCGCCCCTCGACAGGCAATGGAAAACCTCAGAGTGTGTTTCTGCCATGAAAAAGCTTTTCATAAAAATATCTGCTGTTCGGAATCGGCTTGAAACTGTAGGTCTCTCCATTCGTGGAACAACATCAAGATGCACGCCACAAATAGGAGGAGGAGCTCGGCCAAACACCCTAGAAGTGGGTACGTGCCAATTATATATATAGTTATATTGTCAGAAAAGCTTCCCGTGAAAAACCGTCTGCAGTGCGGAGGCGATATACAGAGCTATTTGAGGAGCGACATCTTTAAGGCACCCACCCCAAATTGGAGGAAGAGCTAGCCAAATAACCAACAAAGGAAAAGTTTGACAACTTATTTGTTTCTTATTTAATATTAATCCTTTGCTCTCGACCGGCACCGATTTAAAGTGTCAATTCGAACAACGTTGCTGCAGTGCCCGAGCGATTTGAAGTCTTATGGTGCTCGCACTCACAAACGTAAACGACCGCCTGTATCAGCTGACACAATGAAACTAATGATAGCCCCAAGTAAATGAATTCTCACCACCGTTCCGTTCCGTAGATCGTTGTTTCATCGAGTCAGCTGATACGGGCGTACGTGCGTACGTTTACGTTGGGGAGTGTGAGCACCATTAATTGAACGACGCTGCTACGGCAATATGGTGCAACCTCAGTTCAGTTAGTCGCAGTGTTGCACTCGCTAAAAACAGTCATATAACAACCTAAAAATGGATAAGCCCTAAAAGAGAACATATCGCCAGCAACGAGAGCAAGCGTTGCATTGCAATAAAATCCGTCTAAACGGAAAGCTTCACGTAATACTAAAGTGAACAAAAAGGTTTGTTCTGGCCGTATCACGCCTTAAGGCAGGAAGTGATATGTACCCTGATAAGCCTAGGATGCAACTTGACTATTGTTTCAATAAATATTACACCAAAACTAATTACAAAGCGTAATATTTATCAAAGTTTGTTGTTTCCGACATATAAATGAATAAACTTGTGGAATTTTATTATTTGGATACGCTTGTTTGCTTATAAATGTTTTTAAAGTACCTGTAAAATGTTTACCTAATTTGACCGAAATCGTCTCGAATTGCTGGTTCGCGCAAGTGAAAAAGGCTTCGAGTTCAAAGAGTTAATAACTTTTTAAAGAAAATATACAAGATGACGCAAAATTAATCACCCACTCCATATTACAGAATCATATTCACATCTCTCTCTTAGTATAAGAGCCATTAAACTGTGGGCTATTTCTTTTAATACGAAGATCGTTTGAAAATTCATGCAAAGTCAGAGAGAAGGTATTACTGGCGCATATCGAGGTTATGTTTAGTTACTAGCAACTGTTGGAAGAACACACACCAAGTCTCAGCCAGATGGGTATATTTCTTTGTGTTTGGCATTCGTTAGAATGGATGAAGTCGACTTATTTTCCTTTCCCATCGCGACAACGCACCAGCTCACGCCTCAGCAGTTGTGGTTGCAAAATTAATCGAAATATAGTTCCAACTCATTTCACTTTCTTCTATACTGCAGCCTTGGCTCCCCCTGATACCTCGGACCGCCGTGAGAATCAAAATAAATATTTCCATTGTTCAAAAACCTTTTTGTGTTTTTTTAATAAAAAAATACTCGTAACAAAACCGTTTTATTGTCCATTATATTTTGGTCCAATAAAATGCGAGTTATAAATATCTCAAAATTCGCGTTGATCTCAGTCTTGCGTATTTTCTCTATATAACGAATGCTTCACATATTTTATATAAGGAAGAAAACACCTAACTCCGCCAGAAAAAAAATTGTCAAAAATCAAAGCGATTTTCGGGCTACTAAAATCTGCCTTTCGTAAAATCAAAATTTAATAGGCAATAATTTTGAATACCCGAAAAGTTTCCGGAAATTATTAAGATTAAAATGTTTGAAATTTTGTTGAAAATTTGTTGAATTCTTTTTTTTTTTTAATTTACAAAAGGTTTGTTTGGGGACATAAACTGATCTAAATCTCAACTATAGCAATATATTTTTTACATTTATAAGTAGTCTATGACATTTTATATGTGGTGATTTATGCGAAAATTTATTGTTAAAATTATTCCATCCGAAAACCCTGGTTTGTCTGTGGTTCAAAAATCGCGTTGATTTTTGACAATTTTTTTCTGCTAACTGTGTTGACCACAAAAAGATTATGGAGTAGGCGTTCAATGGAGAAAATCCACAAGACGGTGTCCGAAAAATCAGTGTGGTTTTTGACCGACTTTACTCTAACAAAATTCAGTTAGCTATAAAATTGCATACACAAAAATTTTCTGAGTAAAAAGTTAGTCAGCTGCGCCGTAGAGGGAGGAAAATGCGTCAGCTGAACGCAATGATACATCCTTGCTTCGGCTGACGGTCTTCCCACCGCTAAAAACGCAGCTGACCATCATTATTATATTTTCACGTGTTCAAAATTATGTAAAAAAATTTCAATCGACATAAAGTAGTTTTACTTTTCAATTTCTTTTACAAGTTCACCTGTTCAGCTGACGTATTTTACCCCCTCTACCACGCAGCTGACTATTTTTTTTTTATTCTACTAAATGTCATCAATACATGAAAAAAATTTCAGCCTTTATAAAATAAGTTGGCAGAAATTTTTTTTCGACACGTTTCGTACCCTCCCACAATCACACCCACCGCGGGTGCGCCATCTGACGTTCACTTTCTTTACTCATGAAAGCTAAATCACAAGTATAGTCAAGAATTTAACGGTATAAAAACGCAGTCCAAAATCGACCCCTGGAGTGGAAAGTAAGCCGCACAACCTCACGCAGCAACCAACTGCTTTGCAAGGAGTGTGCAGAGCATCATAGCTCATTTATATAACGCAAAACCCTAACTAAATTGTTCTTTAGTTGCTTATATTAATGGTTGCAATGTAAAAAATCTAGTCTAATATTTCATTTATTTCATCTAGTATTTCGTTTAGATGCTTCTAAATGCGTCATTTGGGCGAAAAAATTTAAATGCGAATTCAATTCACGCATTTCGCCTTACAAATTGGCATTTCCAAACTGACAAATTTTAAAGCATTCAAACAAAATCATGTAGCAAATGCGTTTCAAGAAAAATATTTTTTCCAAAACACCAAAAAGTCAGCAGCTCTACCAAAAGCTTTTATATAGAAGTATTTTTTGCATTTCCTAACTTAAAGTAGGTTCTTTTTTACAAATAATTAGCCAAATTTCTGTTGACTAGTCGCAGAGTTTACTCCTTTTAAAGTTAATGGCGAGCATTTTACTTCGATTTGTATAGTTCCATTTTTATATAAATTTAAATTTCTATCAAATGGCTTAACTTAATTCTATTCGTGTTCTATCTTAAAGTATCTGCTAGAAAAGTAAGGAAGCTAACCTAATGGCACATTGAGATGTCAAAGGAAATGCAAATAAGACAATGTAAACACTTTTTATTTCCCTTTGCTCATTTTAAATTATGCATTTGAACTCAATGTAAATATAATACAATATAAAATGAGAAGTCAAAAAAATTAAATTTTTTGCTTCAATCGATTCCTAATGTGAATATTTGAGAATACGCACACAGAGTAACAGAGTCTAATTCCCAATATGTCTGTATATCCCCGCACAAAGCCAAAAGCAAACTAGCGCCCTGCGGCATTCTACGATTTTTTCATGGCAACCAAATGTTATGAAATATTTTAAAGGGAACGAAGTTTTTTAGTATTATTCAAATATATCCATATTAAAGCAAACAAAAAATTAAGCATTGCTCAAGTAATTGTTTGCTTACCAATCGAGAAGAAATAACCATTTCAACTCTCCTAAAGGCCGGCGGGCTAATTAGATGTCCTAAATTCAGTAGTTTTCGCGAAGCGTTGTAGGATGAGAAAAAAAACAATTAGCCAAATAAAGTTTTGGGGATAGTTTAATATATATTTGAACTAAAAAAAAAAATTTGTACAATCTCCAACAATATATTGTAAGCCGAGTTATCAATAGATTCCCAGATCGCCTTGCCACTGAAGTATCCAACTTCTGTACAAGATACAACTTGCAATTTTCATCTGAAAACAAAAAAAAAAAGATTATTAATTGTGATGTAATTATCTTCGATGTGAACTAAGAAAATTGGGAGAAACACGTAAAATTCGAATTTTTGGGAAAGGTATATTAGAAAAAAAAAGTGGTTTTTCAAGGAAAAAAAACTCTTCAACTGGGTAAAAAAGTCGCTTAAAAAAAGTTTTTGGATGTTTTTTTTAGTTCACATAGAAGAGAAAACAATACTGAAGATAACGCATTTTGAATGAAATGGATAGCTCGTTTAGTTTTTTTGCAATCGTGTACATAAATTAGGTAAAATCGTAAAAATGAAGAGCCGAGAAAACGCGCTTCAAACTACAACAATAAGCGCACGGTTGCTCGACGCCGCACTACGCTCGGCTCTGTAGCTCTGCAAATACTTGGAATTTAACTCTGAAAATTTGTGTCTCATGTTTTTGAATATCTAAGCTATTGATTTCAGGAAAAAAAAAATCGATTTTTTTGACCTTTTAATTGGCCCGCCGGCCTAAAGCAAGCTCCCCTCCTCAGTTCAGCCGAATTTTCAGTAACCAACTTTCTGTGGGTCTTCAGCTGACAAAATTTAGAAATAAAGAAATATTTAATTGACAACAGCTGCTTTTTTAAATAATTTCATTTACCTTTTTGGCGCCTAGTGACCGCACATCTTTTAAGCAGATTTTTTAAGAACAGGATATCAGGAAATTCGTGATTAATTTGGTGGAAATAATCGCCCGAATGACTCGATAATTCAAAAGTTGCGGAAAAAATTTGAAGAAACTGGATTTGTCGAGAATATAAAAAGGACTGGCAAACCAAAAACTGGATGTTCTGTTGAAAAAATGCTGCTGTTGCGCAAAAATAGAATTTCTCTTGCCAACAAGTGCTACTTTGGACTAAGTAGGCAACTGAGCAGTAAAGTCCTCTCACGACAAACAAAAGTAACACTCTACAGGTACAAGGCTCTCATCATTCCCGGTATAACGTATGGCGCAGAAGCTTGGACGATGACAACATCCGATGAAGCGACGTTTGGAGTGTTCGAGAGAAAGATTCTGCGGAAGATTTTTGGACCTTTGCACGTTGGCAACGGCGAATATCGCAGGCGATGGAACGATGAGCTGTATGAGCTTTACGGCGACATAGACATAGCGTAGCGAATGAGTATCCAGCGATTCGGTTAGCTGGGTCATGTCGTCCGAATGGATACAAACGCTCCGGCTCTGAAAGTATTTGATGCGGTACCAGCTGATGGTAGCAGATGAAGAGGAAGGCCTCCTCTGCGTTGGAAAAATCAGGTGGAGAAAGACTTGGCTGACTTGGTGTGTCCAACTGGCGCCAGTTAGCACGAGAAAGAAACGACTGGCGCGCTTTGTTAAACTCGGCCAAAATCGCGTAAGCGGTTATAGCGCCTGTTCGCAGCAGCACTAATTGGCATCTTCGGTATTCGCATCACTAAATGGCGTGATCATAACTGCAACTGTAATGTACCAAAATTCTTTGTATTTCCTTTTATTTCTTTTTATATACATATACATGAGTATGTACCAACATACATAAGTGTAGCATAAAATTATATTGCGACAACTTAGAAGGTCACTTCTACCGCGATCGCCAAGTAATAAAGTTGTTAACCATTCGTTAGCGCTTGTTTTTTATTTCGAAGCTTATTGCGTACACAGGTGGTGCAAACCAGCTCCTCCTCAAACAGCGCCAATTAAGAAGAAGAAGAGATGGCACTTCTTCGTCGAAGCGACAACGTGATTTTTTAAGTTTAAGTTGACCAGAAAGGGATTTATTTGGTTATTTCATCTAAAAATTAAGAAATGTATAAACAAATTGAAAAGATCAACTAATTCATATGTATACACAATAATAAATTCATTGAACGCATAAAAAGTCCGAATTTATCGTGCAACGGAAGCACTGCGCATAAAAACGACGATGAAATTAATGAAAACGAAGATATTATATTTAAATTAAATCTACAAAATGATAATGAAGTAATTAATAATGTTTTCTGTAATTAAAAAAAAAAAAATAAATGAATTGTCACGTTTACATTAATTGTTGCAAAAGGGTTAATTTTGATTTGTGGTCGTTAAAGAGTTAAATTCCATTTTTTTTTAGATTTATTCTTACTAGTGAATTTCTGACTAGTTTTGGTTTGAATATCATGATTTTTTAGCTGTAATTCATTTTGACCCATAGTGCAGTGCTTAGTTTTTTAGTGATGCTCTTTCGAAGTAGTTTTATATGTTTTTATATACACGAGGATATGTACATGTGTACGTACATACATGCACACATGTAGAAACAGCTATTTAAAAACGTATTTTGATCATTAGTTTTTTTTTTATCATACAAATAAAGTCCCTTCTGTAACAAATATCATATCGATCAAAATTTCCCACTTCGTTATAAAATTTCAAACTTTTTAAACGGAATTAAAAAACAAACAGGGTATCCAGTTTTATAGCCCATTAAATTTTGGTAGAAAAAAGTGCAAGTTTAAAGTGGCTCAATGGCTCTCGTCGAATTTTTATATTTTTTTTCTGTAACAGTTTTGCCCATTTTCTCCATATAATGAATGCCCGACATTTGTTTGTTCTTTTATATGGAGAACTCAATCATACTCGTACATACAGTAGAAACTTGATTCTTGTGTGTAATGAAAACCAGGCTCGTTGCAAGTTTCGTAGTTATCGCAAGTACTGAAGTTTTTTTTCCAAGCAAATTGAACAAGTTTTTATTACAGATAGCAATCCAAGTTTATTTGTTTTTGTTATATTAGTTAAGGGGGGAAACCGGTTTAGATCGATCACAAAATCGATTTTTTTTTTTGCATAAATCGTTAGCATAACTACTCAAGAATAAGTGTTAAAAATTTTAAAGCGAAATTCGCTTTATTCCCGATTCTATGATCACTTAAGTGACTGCCCGTCGGTTCTGCACCGTAGCGCGCGCTAGTTAGAACGACGTTTTTCTCGAAACTACTTGTTTTCAACTGGTGGGCATTCTAGGCTTAAAAAGTTATCGACCAATCGTTCTAAAATTGTTCATGATTTTTTCTTTATTCAATTCTAATCTATATGAACCTAATTCTGAGATTATAGGTATTATTATTTAAAATATGGTTTTTTAAGCAAAATTGATGAAAAAATATGGTATAATAAAACTACTTTGTGTTCAAGCGCCTCAAAAGCATGCAATTTTCAATAACTTTTTATCACAATTAGGTTCATATTCTTAGGAAATATGTTGTTAATAAAAAAAGAATTGCTGTTGATTTCAGAGAAAAATTGCAACTTCAGGAATTCCCACCAGCAAGACACTCGGATGGCGATCGTCCATAGACAGCACGCTCTAATGCCACTATCTCCCACGGAAATAGCTTCAAAAAAATTTAAAAGTGTACCGAAAAATATAAATAAAATATCCTCTAAACTTAAACAATTTCTGATTATTTCTTCTTTGTTCAAAAAATTCTCGAAAAACACCAAAATTTTGGCCTCCTAAACCGGTTTCCCCCCTTAAATACACTTTAAATCGATAAGTTTCATTTGAAATTAAAGAAATTTTCGATTTTAGTTTGTTTTGTAAACACACGCCTGTTCAGTGCCATACAGTTTCTGAGCCTCTGGAACGTCATTATGACATTTAAGCAAGCTTTGCTTTGCTTTGCTCTGGCCAATCCAAGCATATAATGAATGCTGATAACATCTGATGACTGCTCCTCCGATGTAATTTTATTCGTATTTAGTTCCTTCATCGACAGTTTCTTCGTCTTCATTACAGTATTCTTTTAAAGCTGTGGTTATGACGTTTTTCTCCATGGGTTGTATTAGAGGCGTACAGTTTGGACGAAAGCACATTACCGATATTTGGCCGTCGTAGCCTTCTTTGGGATGACAATAGCAGCATCATCAATAAGAAGAAGTGCTTTTTACCGAAAGATTTTGTGGACGCAGGAAGTCTTTCACCTATTTATTTAAGAAAGTTTTTATATAAACAGGATTCTTTGTTTTAACAAAAAATGAATACACCTCTGGCACAAATATTCTGTGAAACTATTCTTCAAATATGCTAAGGTCATACAAGCACTTTTACTTCCTTTGTAGACAACAGGCATTTCAGTGAAATTTTTTAATGAACGTGGATTCGCTGATTTCCCAATAGCAATTATTTTTTCTTTATGATTTCCAGCAGTATTTGTACAAGAAGGGACGTTATTATCTCCTTACTGATCTTACGCCCCGGAGCCAAGGTTTCTTTTGAGCGCACCAGAGTTTTATTAGGCAAGATCTTTCAAAATAAGTCAGACTCATCGGCATTGTATATCTGCTGCTTCATCAAAATTAAATCCATGCTTTGTTAAATTTGTCCAAATGATGAGCTCTTATTTGATAATTTTTCTCCATAAATTTTTAGCCAGCGCCGTCCATGCCTCTTTTTAAAGTTTGCAACCCATCCACAACTAGTGTGGAAGACTCCAGACTTTTCCTGAATTTTGGCATGTTAAAATGTGGCTTTTAGCATTTTTCATTTGTAATTGGTAAGTTTTTGGTCCTTTGATCCGCAAACCAATTGAGCAACGTGTTTTCATTTTTGGAAACTCAGAAATCTTAAATGTTTTTCTTTTACCTGGACTGGATTCAGATTGCTAAGCAAACATTTTTGTGGACTGCTATTTTTTTTAATACGAGTTATTGTTCTCTATGCAAATTACAGTTTTTAGCTAATGGATTAATGGAAATGCCGGCATTTAATTTGTTCAGAATATCAGCTTTTTCTTTTATGTACTATATTGTAAGTAACGTAAATTTTCTCTTTGCCATTATGAGACCACACCAAACAAATAAAATAAATAAATGAATAATTGACGGGTACACTTTTGTTAGGTGTTTGGCCGAGCTCCTCCTCCTATTTGTGGTGCGCGTCTTGATGTTATTCCACAAATGGAGGGACCTACAGTTTCAAACCGACTCCGAACGGCAACTGATTTTTTATGAAGAGCTTTCTCATGGAAGAAATACACTCGGGGACTTGCCATTGTCTGCCGAGGGGCAACCGCTATGAGAAAACATTATTTTCTATTATTCGATGTTCATGCAAGCCTTTTGCTTAATGCAAAATTTTCTTTTCGTCAGACAGTACTTCCACTAAATTCATTCAGCTGATTCAATTAAAAAAATGTCGTTACCACAATTGCATCGACGGTTGCTTGGTTGGTTGATTAAAGTGGTGATTCTTCCAGACTCCAACTAGCGCTTCCGCAACATTTTGTTGCTACATCCACGTTACCAACTTGTTTAACGGTTATTTACAGCATGACTATATCCAGTCTGTGCGGTTTAAGAACCTTATTAGGCTGATGACGTCTAAGCCAGATAGTGGCTGGAGACTCTCGAACAGCGGTTTGCCCAGGGTTAACATTCTGTCCTTCCATAGGGCAGGGCATTCATAGATGAAATGGTAGATTGTTTCCATTTTCTTCGGTTGTTTACAACTGGGAGAGTATGTATTGTGGGAGATACCCAGTTTGGCTGCTTGTTATCCCACAGACCAAAAGCCAGTTATGACTGCCGTTAGTCTACAGGCGTCCCGTCGTTTCATGTTTATCAGTGTTGATGATTGCTTAAGGTTGTAGGTGGGCCATAATGTTCTGCTGATTTTGCATTTTGTCTGGTTTATCCATCTACAATCTGTGATTCGAAGGTGTTGAAGGAAATTATATTCTTGACTGCACCTAATGGTGTGAATACAGATGCTGCAAGAGCGTTGGCAGATCCCTCTCTTGCCAGTTCAACGGTTTTTTCGTTACCTTCAATGTTCCGATGCCCCGGGACCCAGATTAAGGTAACTTTATGGTTTTCACGCAAGGTGGTGAGGCTATTCCAATTTGTTCCTCCACTTTAGAGGTTGTTGTAGCCGAACAAAGAGCCTGAATTGCATCTTGGCTATCCGAAAGAATAGCGATGACATCGACGGTACTTTCCTGAGCTTTATTTTAAAAAATACAACGTACAAAGAGCGAAAGCGAAAGACAAAGCAAAAAATGTTGCCAGTATCGAGGAAAACATGTTTAAATGTTGCAAGTAAGGAGTACGCAATGAAAAGCAAATGGTGTTGCAAGTATCGAGGAGTGCAAGTAACGAGTTTGTACTGTACTTACATGTGCTCCGCATCAATTAATTTCATTTCGTCCACACCAACAACACCATTCCCAGTCGTCCTGCGCACATCAGTGACAACAATCATTTTCCAGAGTTTTTGTGTACAACCAATGAAATTCCCGATTGAATTAATAATGAAATCAAATATTAATTTATTTATCTAACTAATTAGTAGCTGGTGAGAGGTGTCGCCGATGGCATTGATTGAATTGATTTGTGACATTCGCAGGCACTGCTTGTATTTCATGTGAGTTCATGAAAAATGAATGCAAGTAGATATGAAAATTTAGTGATGAGTGCACACACGCCCGCCTGCATACCTACTTGCATACATATGTATGTATGTATGTACGTAGTGTACTCGTAAGCAAGCATAAGATATGAAAATAAATTTATAAACGGTTAACTAATTTTGAAGTGAATTGCATTTTAGTGAAGTACAAAGCCTTTGATTTGATGTCTGCGTACTCTCATAAGTACTAATAAAAGTATGTAAGTGTGTATTTAGGTAAAAGCATTTGATGGTACGCCAGCAACACGTCTGTCTGTCTATTTGTCTATGCAAACCTCAGTATGTGCACAGTACACTTGCAACGTACTTACACATACACACACAGACATGTTTGCGAGTTTGCTGCAAATAAATTTAATGACTTTTCGCGGTTTCATATGAATAATTAGTATGCCAAAAAGGTAGAGCAGTCAAGTTGCAGTCTAGTTGGCGAAAGTCGTCTGGCAGGTACATGCATGTGTGTGTGTGTGTGTGTGTTTGTTTACTTAGCTACGCACGCATGCATATAAATATGCTTCCCCTTACATACATACATACATACATGAAAACGTATGTAGAGTGATGAGCGCTAAAATTTCATGTTGTGGCTTCCATTTTACTTCCGCCTCAAATTTGCCAATTAAATTAAATTTAATTCATTTTCATTTAATTAGGAAAGTTCACACAAGAATATATGCATGTAAGTAAGTACGTAAATATTCGCTTACTTTGCCACCCACAATTTGGCGGTGCGGTATTGAGTAGATGCTTCTGGATTTGGAAAATTCGGGATTCCATTCGCTTGATTACTTTGTGTTTGTGTGCAAGCAGTTTTATTTCGCTTTGAGTTGCTTTGTTTTCTTGGAATTTGTTTTTTTGTTTGTGAAGAGAATTGTAAAGTAAGACTATTTGTTCCTTTCGCAGAGTGGCTGCAAGCTAAATTAAACTCAACACCAAACTGCGCTGGTTTGCATGTTGAGTGTATATTTGTTTGTGTGTGTGTGTTTGTATGTATGTGCTTAAACATTGAAGATGCCAATATTAGCGAAATGTTTTGACCTCGGGATTTTGAAATATTTCTAAAGTAATTCGGTCTTCGGGATTCGTTCCGGGATTCACTTCCTTTTAACATGAATACAAAATTCATTAACTGAAAGCATTTAAATACTAACAGTGGTCACACAATTTATTCGTACACCCTGCCTAGTACGTAAAAAAATTTAGCTTTGTGCATAGTATTTGCTGAGACAATATATGTCTTTTGGGTCACTGTGCGAATGTTACGTTCCTAATGAATTGACTCAAACAAAACTCCCGTTATTTAAACTCACACTGAAAGGTTCCAAGGAAAGCAGGCAGACGTAGCAAAATGTTGCAAAACATTTATTCGTACACTTTTAGCTTATGATATTGTTGCTACAAAAGTAACAGTAAAAATCGTTTGTGGTTTTTACTAATATTGCTGAAAACGAAATAAGTTTGGTTTTTCTTAGTTTTTATCGCCGCTTCAGTTTCAGTTGCGCGTAATGTCGCGATCAAAAGTGACAAAATGGAGCGAAGTGCGGATTTAGCATTCGAAATGCGTAGAATTGTTATTAAATTGTACTTGGAAGACAAGTATCTGCGCAAAATCGACACAGAAATTGGCAAATCACATTCTGCGGTGCAAAGTGTTATTGCAAATACGTTAATACTGGTAAATTGGACGCTAATCACCACCAAACCGGCAGCCGAAAAATATTCACGGCACGTGAGGAACGCATCAGTCGCGTAAAGTCCAAAAATAAACTCGACGATACTATGCCGAGATATTCAAGAGTATTTTCATGCAAAACGCTGGTTATCACAGCGGAGTGGTACGCCGCAAGCCCTACATTTCAGATATTAGCAGCAAGAAGAGATTGGATAAATGAGGCAGATTCTTTTTAGGAAAACGTCATATTCAACGATAAGTCGAAATTTAATGTTTTCGGATCAGATGACCCTCCAAAAGTTTACCGAACAGAAAATACAGAACAGTTTAAAAATAATCGTATTTCTACGGTTAAGTATGGAGGAAGAAATGCATTGGTTTGGGGTGCATAAGTGCATCTGGAGTAGGAAAATCGGTTTTTATTGATGATAAAATGGACAAACATCTGTATTTAAACATTTTCAAGAATAATTTGCATGATAGTGCCGTTAAATTTGGACTGGATGCTAAAGGGTTCCTGTTTCAATAAGACAATGACCCGAAACATTCAGGAATGGCTCATTTATCACTGTAAGCAGCTTAAATATTCAACTCAATCACCATATCTGAACCCAATTGAGCATGACAAAGGAGCATCAGAAAGCACAACATAACATCAAAGGCGTCTTTAGAGACAGCTTTAAGTGTTGAGTGGGAAAAAATAGCAGCTAATAAAATTAAGTTATTGAGAAAAAGTATGCACCGACGCTTGGAAGCAGTTATTAAAGCTAAAAGGTGGCCCAACCAAGTAGTGAATACTACTTTTTTCTATTAATTATTAATAAAATATTTTTTATATGGTTATGTACGAATAATAATTTTGCGTGAAATTTTGCCCTAATTCGTTATTGTCTTAAGTTCTCTAATTCCAGAAATGATTCGAAAGTTTTTCTTCATTCATATTGAATAAAATGTTATTTCTTACGAATATGCCCAAATTTTGTTCTTTTTTATAAATCGTGCTAGGTATCAGGTGTATCTCTTGATAAACTGGGAGTGTACGTATAAATTGTGTGACCACTGTATACAAGGTATTCCCGGATTTTTCGAAAATTTACAAACATCGGGATTCCGGTACTACATATGTGAGTGTCGCCTCCAGCTTGCATAAACATATATATGTTTCTACACTCCCTGCAGGAAAAAGCTGAAAAATTATGTTGACATTCTAGCCCAAAGACTGGTATTCAATAGAAGAAGTCGTTGACAGGACTAATACCAGTGGTAACCTGACGGCAGATTAGTTGATTTTTATAGGCTCTACCTGTTTTTCTTTACACTTTCTTCGAGACTCTTTAACATATTAACTTAATAGCACTTGATTCAAATAAACACACAAGCTTATAATTATTATATGTAGTATCACAGTTTAACATACTAGGTTGTTCAATAAGTTTTGCGGTTCGATAAGAGAGGGCTTTGCTACTCGCCTACATTATGTTTTAGTTATGTTGGTACACTCTTCATATGAACGTAAGTGAAGTTTCTTTTCAATTCGTCAATTCTTTCTTTATTTAGTATCGACGAGTCACAGTATTTTCTACAATGGAAAAAATCAATTATCGCGCAGTGATTGAATTTGGCATTTTTGAAGGTTTGAAAGCAAAGGAAATTTGTGAACGAATGTTGAAAGTGTATAAGAACTGCTCACCATCAATTAGTACAGTAGAAAGATGGGTTGCTGAATTTAAGCTTGGGCGTATGAGCTCTGAAGACGATCCACGGCGGACTTTTCTTTAACGAATTAGAAGACCTCGGCTCTGTCGAAATTATGGATCTTGCAAAATTTTGGAATAGTACACATTGGTTTCAGGAGGGATAAGGGTTAGTTCCCCACGCGGCATCACAATGAGCCAGGAGCCTGAGTGTGTCGCACAATGGACAACCGCTTCAACCTAACCTAACTGATATTTTGCTGATGCATGGCCAGATAATTGACATTTCGTTAGACATACCACTTTACAATACGACTTTCTGACATGGAAAGAAGTCTAAACGGCAACTGGTTGAATTTAAAACTGAACTAACAGCATTCCAGTTCACAACTAGTATTGTAGTATTTTTGTAATTTTCCCTACAGGATTATCAAGACTGTGTTTGTATGTACGTGCCACATCCGCGTTTACCGAATTCTATTTGCCGCATTTATAGTTTTCCAACATTTTTTTTTTCATTCATTCTTTTTGCACCCTCTATTTTCCACTTCTTGTTTCTTTTTTTCTAGTTGTTTTCTTTGTTTTTGTTGCTTGGTTAAATATATGAAAACATAAATTTATAAAATGCATACTCTCAGGCGTTCACTCACTTGCCACACTACTGCATGTCCGCCTACTTGCCTGTCAGCCTGCCTGCCACACCCGCCGAGTAATCCACTTGCGGCACAAACTTCCCCAATAACAATCATTCATTCAGCGAACAACGAACAACAAACGGCCAGCGTGTTGTTGGGTTTGGCAGTTTTAGCCGAGTTATTATTATTTTTCATTTTAAGCAGCTAAATAGTATTTCACAACAATATTGCCCATCATGGCGCAGCGCACCCCTTTTGCCGCAAACAACTTAAACCAACAACAAGTCGTTCAAACTATGTAGAATTGTTGGTTCTTGTTCGCTGCTCGCTGCTCGCTGCTCGCAGCTCGTTAAGCCGAATTATTTAGTTTTTACTATCGTTGTTGGATATTTTTTTAATTGTTGGTTTTGTTACTAGCCTGCCTGCACACATTATATTCCCTTGGCTGACTGACTGACTGCCTGGTGCATCCTTATTTGTATTCGAGTTTGCTCATACGCCATGGTGAGCCACTTGAGTGGTAGCAGGCAGGCGTGCACGATTAAGAGGCGGTCGGCTAAATAAACTAACTTGCACGCAGTTTTCTGTGGGCAGCAAGCAAATGCGTTGAAAGTAAGTTCATAGTGGCAGTGGTGGCAGTAGTGGCAGCCCAGTGCGGCCAACTCCATGTGAGTGACTTAACAATATCAACAAATTATTTTTTATATCCCCGTTTTTAGAAACGCTTAAAATAAATATGAAAAAAAATTAATTCAGCGGAAGCGTTAGTATAACAGTAAATAAACACCAAAAGACGGATTTAGACTACTAGCTGCAACTAGTAAGTGAAAACAACAACTAATGGGGCTACCCTTAAACAAACCGGGGAAAAAATGTGACAGGCGGCGATTGAGACCGAGAAAAAAATTAAATCCTCAAAAGCGTTTGCCACAACTTCTGAGCAGCAATTTGTGTTGAATTAAGCTGTGGCAAATGGTTGTTGTTGTCTTTTGGAAATCAGCGGCCGCAAACAAAACACACCCACTTGTATGTATGTGGAATTTCATGTGGTTGCTTGAAAAGGGTGGCTCTTTTTGTGTGGGATATTTAAAGTTGGAATTTCTCTTGAGCAATGTTTTGTATCCAGAGCTGTCACAGTTCAATGGTGTCTCTTCTGATAGATTTTGGAAATGTCTAATTTATTGAAATGAGTTCAACTTTACACGTGAATAATTAAAAAAAATGAAATGGTTCAATTGCCGGTCTGGCACTCCTCATATAGAAATAATTAAAATTTACCACGAAAATATATGAAAACCTGGTTTCCCAAATTTCTGCCGGTTCTTGGCTGCTATAATCGTCGAATGGAACCCGGAATAAGAATTTCTGTAGAAAAATTTTAGTCAATTCACTTTCTGTAAGACATAGAAACACCAGCTGGGTTGAAAATATTGCTGCGGAAAATTTAAATTTGAAAATTGAAGGAAATTTTGAACTCTTTGGGAATCTTCAAGAAATTAGATCCACCAACATTTTTTAAGGAAGTTTAATTCATTAAAAAAAATTCTTTATAATAACTATGTTCGTAGCACGGAGCTTAGCATTAAATCTTAACCCCAAATTTTTTGTGGAAGTAGGAAAAATCAAAAAGAAATCATTTTTCTAGATGATAAATTTGCGCAGTCACTTAATGATTCCGAAAATTTATTTGTTGATTTGCTTAAGTCTAACTTCGCCCATGATGGCGCTATTTCTGCCAATTTTTCTACTAATTTGCCTTTGTCTTTTAATTTTGTCTCCGTAAGTCTTACGTAAAAATACCTAAGTAATGGAATTCCTAAGCTAAAATCCTCCACGCAAATGAATGTTGATGGTTTTTCTGCAATTCTAGCCAAAATTCTACTCTTTGAAGTTAATTTTTATTAAATAATTATTCGGAGGTGTTTTTTTATGCTTAGAAGCTTACAATAATCACCGTTAATAGTAGTCTCTCCTCGGCAAACAATGGAGTGTGTTTCTGCCATAAAAAAAACCGTCTGCCATTCGGCGGCGTCCTAAAACTGTAGGTCGCTTCAAACACCCGAAAAAGGTAAAAGCACCAGTTACACACCAAGAATCACAAATTTAAATTATTTTTTATTTGATCTCCGGTATTTTCTTTATTATTAATAACTTGAAAGATCCCGTTCGGCAGTGAATCAAACAACTTTTGCACTAATTTAGTGCGTGCCAAGACAGTCCTATGAAAGAATAATGCTCGCATCTTTCAAGTCTTCCTTTTGTAGAGTTCTGCTTATTTCCTTCATAAACTGCTCCCCGAACCAATGCACCCCACACATTCTCCACAATATCGAGATTTGGAGAAATTGATAGCCACTTAAGAGAGGATATGCACTGTTCAGCAAACCAGTTCAAAGTGCGACAAGACTAATTGCAGGTGGCATTATCTGATTGGAAAACAAGATTTGCGCCAGAATGCACGTTGAGAAATAACAGCAATTTATCCAAAAGTAAGTTTATGTACTCCTCGAAATTCATGCATGTTGATAGGAAGTAGATATTGATATTTTTAAGTATACTCACAGTTCCGCACACCATCAGAGATCCACCGCCAATTTTTTTTTTTAATATCTTGGCTCAGAACTCAAATCTCTTCGATACTTACTAAAACCATCTGCCCCAGTCAAAGCTCTCGCTGCAAAACAAAACCTTAATTTACGAAAAGACAATTGCACCAATTTTGAAGTATGGTATAGAAGTTTGGGGCACAGCTTCTAAATCCAATTTGACAATACTGCAACGTGCCCAGTCAAAGATACTTAGGACAATAACAAATGCTCCATGGTATATACCAAACGCTGACATTCCCGCGACTTAAACATCGACACAGTTGACGAAGCAATACAAATTGCGAACAGCAGGAACATAAGCAGACTTCTGACGCACACAAATCCGACGAAGAGGAAGCTTCCTGCTGAAGAAAAATTCAATAAGAAGACACTTAAACGAAAAACCCCAACAGATCTCTTGTACTATAATAATAAGAAATATGCTCGTGTAATTATCTAAATTATTATAGGAAATATTTTACAAATGAACTACATATTCCTAAATGATCCTGAAGTGCAATGTCCTCCCAGTATCACTTAACTATCCAAATATCTTTAAAACAAATTACTTATTGTTAATATAGAGAGGTGTAATATTTTTTGGGATCAATAAGAAAAAAACAAAAAATCTGCCCAATCTAAGTTAAATTTCCTTTCATCAGAAAAGATAATCTTAACTAAATTGATAAAATTTGGACTTATACATTTTTGAAAAGTTGTTTTATTTATTATACTACCAGATTCCAAACAAAATTACTCCAAGATCGGACATCTCCTTAACCAAATTAGCAAAGAGGTACCAATATAAAACCAAGAATGGATCAAGATCTAAAAAATACGTTTGGTATTTAGATGCAAACGATTCTCAAGTTGCTACATTATAAAGATTCTATTGAAGTTTGTTGATTCAGAATGGCTCGTGACGGATGGAAATATCTTTAAGTGATCACCATTTTTTTTTTTTTTTTTTTTTTTTTTTTTGACGGGACAGACTAGCAAGTACAGCACTCAGACACAATTAAATCCATTGTACTGCACTCGGACTCCCTTTTTAATTTTCTTTAAATCTACTCGACCTCCGAAGAAATCTGAGTAGATCTTGTGGTGCCACGGGGCCAAGGAGGTCGCTTCTTAACACATCAGTGCCAAAGACTTTAAGCCTGATTCGAGCGAAGGCAGGGCAGACGCACAGAAAGTGGTCCGCCGTCTCATCCTCCTCTGCCCATGCGGAGCAGAGTGCACTGTCTGAGATGCCCACCTTTTCCATGTGCTTTGCCCATAGAAAGTGGCCCGTCATCAGTCCAACCAGCCTCCTACAGTCCCCTCTGCTTAGTGTCAGGAGGAACTGCGACAGTCGGTCGGATATGACAGGTAACATTAATTTTATCCATATGCAGCCTCTCTCAGCCTGCCAAGCTCACTTGAGGGTTAGAGTAACTCGTTTGCTTTGATGGCTGCAGAAGGGAGTGACAGAACGGGCTCCGGGCCAAAAAAAGTTGGCCTCAGAACCCATCCCGACTAATGAGTCAGAGATTTCGTTACCCGCTACCGACATGGTTCAGCCTGGATTTACAGGACTGGACTACCCCTGAAGTGATTGGGGGGTTGTCTAAGGTCATGAGCGTAGCTTGGCTGTTGCTGCAGACACATATAGATCTGCCTCTCCATCTGTTTTCCACTACCAGTTCCCATTGTGTTTCAGCCTGTAGATGGCCTTGGAGCTTTTTCATGGCAGAAATACACTCGGAGGTTCGCCATTGCCTGCCGAGAGGCGGCCGCTATTGGAAAACACATTTTGGTGTTTCACGGAGATTCGAACCAACGATCTCCGAAAGGTTATAATATTATATTATTATATTTTGGTGTTATGAGTGGTTTACGTGAAGCAATTGGCCATGAAAGAAAGGATTTGACGGAAAACAACTCCTGAGATTTGCACTATGGTAACACACCGTCGCTCAGCGCCATCATTATCGTTGAATTTTTTACCAAGAACGAAACGAATACCAGCAAGCAGCCATCACTTCCTAGGATCTCTGTGATCGAGTCACGCTACGACTACGGGGAAGGCGTTTTAACGGCCGAAAGGAAGTAATGGGAACATCAAAGATGGCTCCGTTGGTTATACCGAAAATAGAGTTCCAGAAATTTTTCGTAAGCTGGATCAAGCGCTGGCATAAGTGCGTTGCAGTTCACGGGAATCACTTTGAAGGGGATAAGAACGCTTTTGGGGAATAAACTTGTATTTATTTTAAATTGTCTGTATATATCCCGAGAGCTTTTTGATCAAGATGGTAAACATCCATCCACCTGCACCATACGTAGAACGATGTACAGGTGTATGCCTAGTTTCACTCTCATTAATAATATGTATCCAATACGAGCTCCTGCTGTGCGTAATCTTCTTACCAATGCCACTGTAGAAGCAAAAGAAATGAAGGACGCAGATGCCCTCCTTAGCAACTCAGCCACTGCCCTTTCAGCCTAGGATAGCCTTTTAGGAAATAAAGCATTCTTATAAATTCTAACTATTGCAAGAACGGACACCATGGCACCATCAACGTTAAGTGGGCTAGAACTCAACACGGAATGAGACTCTCGAGGCCCAAAAAAATTCAAATTTGATGTATTTTTCATACGGAATATATCAGTGGTACATATTTGTCAACTATGAGCACTAAAGGCAAATTATTTGCTCCTTTTTTGGTGCCCTACACCCATACGAGTAATTAGTTACTAGCGCCATTTTAATACCACTGTTCTCGTGCGATGATGTCTTGTGTTGTTTTTCTTTTTAGCAAATTTTTTATCTCTATGCCTGAGATTTCCTTAATTTGTTGTAAGAAAAACTTGCCGAAAGAGCAAAGTATTGTTCTGGCTAGACCTGGACATTCGCATAAATAGTGGAAGAGACTTTCTTTCATCCCTTCCGCTTCACAGGTGCACACGAATATATTTGCTTCAACCTTCTTTCGGCTAAGGCATAGTAGTGCGAAACAATGGATGTTTTTATTGTGTTACTATATGTCTTGTGCCGAACCTTTTCTTGCTAGCTCGTCTGTCATCTCATTACCCTCTATGTTCCTATGACCAGGAACCCATATCAGAGCAATTTGAAGCCAATGACCAAACAGCTCTAGTCCCTTTCTGCACTGTAAAACTAACTTGGATGAAATGGAATTGGAATCTAAGGCCTCAATAGCTGCTTGACTGTCTGAAAAGATAGCTACTCTTGTACATATTTCTTTGTAGTATTTTAGTGATTCGCATGCTTCTCTGATTGCTAGTAGTTCTGCCTGGAACACGCTGGCATAGTCAGGAAGACGTATTGATTTGGATATGTTGAGCGGCTCCGAACAGAGGCCAGCCCCAATACCACAGTTCATCTTAGAACCATCGGTATAGATTTCGATATCCTATCTTCCAATCACCTTCCTTTTGCTCCATTCGGCTCTCGGTGGAAAATGTACCGTAAAGTCTTTCTTGAAGTTAAGGTCGGGAACTTTGTAGTCTGATTTGTTTCTGAGCACTGAGGGTCCCTGTAGGGGGATCTTGCTGTGATCGTACGGTCTTGCTGTCCAGCTTCATATATCGCTGAGTTTCACCGCTCTGCAAGTAGCGATTGTTTTTATAAGTTAGTCTAATGCTAGCAGATGAGTTTGTACACTGAGCGCTTCAGTAGGACTGGTGCTCAGCACTCCTGTGGTTAAGATACACTCTGTTCTTTGTATCTTGTTCAGCTTGGTTTGGTTGAATTTCTTTTCTGTTGCGGGCCACCAGACTAGTGCCGCATATGTTAGTATTGGTCTCGCAATGGCTGTGTAGGACCAATTGGATAGTTTTGGTTGGATACCCCATTTTTTAACCAACATTCTCTTATAAGTGTAAAGTGCTATATTCGCTTTCTTTACCCTGTACTCTACGTTGGACCTCTAGCTGAGTTTGGGCCCTAAAATAACACCTAAGTATTTTGCCTGTTGGGTTAGCATAAGGCTAACGCCGTTTAATTTTGGAAGATTAAAGTTTGGTATCATGGTTCTCTTAGTGAATAGCATCAGTTCAGTTTTGCTCGGGTTTACACTTAAACCACAATCCGAGGCCCAATTGCTGGGTAATGCCAGAGCTCCTTCCATAATCTAACTAATTATAGTTGGAAGCATTCCTGAAACGATAAGCACTATGTCATCTACGAATCCTCTAAGTACCAAGTGGTGCCGGCAGGTTGTTCCAACATATCATACAGGGTGTGAAGCACTAACTTTATTGTGACGTAGGGTACAATTCGGGTTCATTAAGGGTACAATGTTCGGGTAACTTTAAGAAATGGGTATGCCAATTTGCCGGTCAAGCGATTTGACGCCATTAGACAACTTTTTATGGAGATTTTTCTGCTGATAAAACCACTACAATTGGCTACCTGAAAACTTACGTTCGGCGTGCTTTTCGCATTTTTCACTTTTTTAGCGAGATGAGACCGATGCACCCGACCCGTGCCTTACATTATTCACTCATGCACCCTGTTTGTACGTTTTTCAGTCAACAACATCACCAATAACTAACACCAAGTGAAAGCGCTACGGAAGTGGGGACGCTTGATTGGTAGGAGCAGCCCCTAAATATTGCAGAATAGCTATGCTGCCGAGCCTGCCGTTCGCTTTTGCGTTGATGTCGCAGGACGTTGACTTCTTGTGTATTACAAGTGCACACAGTGTGCCCCACAACTGCGGCATGCTACTGCCGAAGCCGGCAGCCTCTGTTGGCACATGCGAGTACGTTTACATGGGGAAAGCCGCGCCTAACCCTTTGCCACTTACATACATATTTAAATATATATATTTTCTTTTTTATTAATATAAAATTGTTATTGTTTTCATTTTCACTTTGTTCTTTTTCATTTTAATAATCTTTTCATTGTGAAGCATTTGTTTTTTTCGTGCGCATATATATTTGTTTAATCCTTTTTTCTGTAACGCGTTCGCCTTTTATTTTTATTTATAAAATTTTGTTATGCCATTTTTTATGAATTCCGTTTTTACTTTCATTTTTTTACCCCGGTTATATCCTTTGTTTTTCCACACTGCGCTTAATTTTCACACTTTGTGTGCGCGTATGCATGTGTGTGCGTGCGTAGCGTGTGTATGTGTATGTGTTTGTTACTTCTCCTGTGTTTTGGTGTTTTTTTAGCCTTCTTCTTTTTTACAAAACATAATTTTTTAAAAACTGTCAGCTCAGTGTCACTCATATTGCACCAACAAACAGAAATGCAGGAAAGCTGATTGCGCAAACTGTTACACAAGCAAACTCACATACACACACACACGCACACCAGCGGCAGTGGATAAAAAACGTCGCATCTGCGCCAAAGCCGGAAGCATTCATTTTCAAGCACTTGCCTTCAGTTTGTGCCGAGTGCTTTTGGTTCGTAGCTATGCGCTTGATTAAATTAATGGATGGACACCGATGGATTCACTTGTTTGCATGTATGAGTAAATGTATTGGAAACACTATCCTTATTGCTACTGGTTATGAGTGGAGCTTTAAAGGTTAAAAAGAAAAAGTGTATTTTTGGCATACTTTCTGCATTTTTGCATTGTCAAAGACTTTCTTTTTCGGCCTAAATTAACTTTCTCGGCGGAGTCTTGGACTTAAAACAAACGAAAATTGAAAAAATGTTTCTCACTCTTTGGTTGGGCTTATTTCTTTATGGATGGATGACGCGTAGATCAAATTTTCATCTTTAATATCCTTTTGCCCTGGCAAACTATCGATACGAGGGTTGCCTTTACATTTTGCGCCAAGTAATGAAAACCCGGTAAAATAATAATGAAAATGGCTTTAATGTTTTTTAAATAAAAAAATCAAATACAGTCTGTGTCAGAAGAAAGGAACCGCGATTATTCATGAAGTATAAAAGATATATACATATTTGCAAATTTTTTTACATGAAAGTTTGCACAAAACTTCAAGTCGCAATTACTCAATAAGCCGTGTAGTCGCCATCACTGTCGAGTATAGCCTGGCATCTTCTCGGCATGCTTTGGACCAGCTTTTCTGCGTAGTTCGTCGACAAAGAGCTCGTTGACGCAGGACTTGCTTTAAATCGTGGACTGGCTTTCCGGCAAGATGCGTTTTCATAGTTCCCATACATTTTGAATGGGGTTGGCGTCTAGGGACTGGGAAGGCCAGTCCAATACTGTGACGCCATTTTCTTGTTTTATTGTTTCTCAATGTCTTTTTCTGAGTGCAGTGGTTTTGATGATGAGGGACGGTAGGATTTGTTTACCTCCTTCAGTCGACGTTCAAGAATTGATCATGCTTGGCGTAGTCACGAAGAAGGGTCCCGCTTAAAAAGTTGGACGATCACTTTATCCTGCTTTTTTGTCGTCACTCGTTTCAAGCCACGCTCGCAAAAGTCATCAACATTTTTGTACACTTTACACCGCTGACTCCACATCACAACAAACTTTTCTGATTTTTTAATCACTTTTTTAGCCGCGGCGTAAGATAATTTCGGCGCTTTCGCATGCGTGCATAAAAATTCCGCCCCGGAAGCGCTTGGCGTACTTCTCACTCAACAAAAAGCAGAACGAAATATATCTTGAAGTTACGAGAAAAAACCCAGTCTTTTCTTCTGACACTGACTTTAGATATTCTCCTTGAAAGTCAATACACTTCTGCATTCGCTTGAACCAACTTTCTAAGCACTTTTCCCACTCAGAAGAGGATATCTCCAAAACGAGCTCTTTAAAGGCTTCAACAGCTTCTTCAGGCGTTGATAAACGTTGAGCTCGCATTTTGTTTTTGATGTTCAGGAACAAAAAGATATCATTGAGTACAAAATCAGCGCTATTAGACAGATGACCCATTAATTCGATCTTTTGAGTGCTCAAAAACTCTCTTGTGTGAGCCGATATGTGAGAGCTCGCATTGCCTTGATGATAGAAGATTCGACTGTTGATTGTTGTTGTTGTTGTGATAGCAGCATAAACATTTTCCATACAATTAGGGACTGTGGAAAAATCTTTCTCTCAATTCACTTTGCCGGCCTTTATACATATACAGGGTGCTTTTAATAGCTTTGGGGCGATGTCAATTGTCATTGCGTTAGATAGACTAGAGGCGCAAAGACCTATCAGTCTCTAGATCTCGTCCCTGCTTGGCCGGAGGGAAGTTAATGCGGTGGCAGGAGAGGCTGAAGTCGCTAGATTCGTGCACAGGAAGACACCGCAGGGTGGTATCCTTTCGCCTCTCCTTTGGCTAGTTGCTATTGACGAAATGTTAAATACGGGTGGGCTTCAAGTAGTAGCATACGCCGAGGACGTAGTCCTAATGGTATCGATACCGTTTCCCTCAATCACGGCTGAGATTTTGGAATGGTCACCGGTTGTACTCAGTTGCTGAGCGGCCTCAGAATTAACACTGACAAATCGGAAATGAGATCATTTTTTGACAGTTAACGCCGTATTTCTCTGAACTTTGTACAGAGCTCTCTATCCACAAACTAGAGTTTGAGGGTCGTGCCAGAGCAATATTTCCACCGAAAGGCGAAGTAAGTTGATCAATGCACTCCTGTCTCACGTTGAAACTCGTAATAATTCATCGCACGAAAATTTTCACGAATTAGTTCCGCCTTTTGGGCGGGATTGATTTTTCAACTCAGTGAAAAAAGAACAAATAAAGCTCGTAAGTGAAAACGTTGCATGTAATTTTCTTCCCTACCTTCCGGCGTATTACGGTCAAAGCAAACCTTGCAGTACCTTTTTATCCCTTTTGGCTTTTTGCCAGATTTAAGACTTCAAATCACTCCAGCGCTGCAGCTCTGAGTTGACACTTTAAATCGGCCTAGCGCCGATCGAGAGCAAAGGGTTAAATATAGAATGAATAGTACAAGGACAATGTTGCAAACGAATACAGGGATAATGCCCCGTCGTTAGTGCTAATCTACACCTCATGGTAACTATTCATAATTTGATTATGTCTAGAGAAGGACCTCATAGCCTCATAGCGACTTGCTAACACCTAGAAGGCCATGCCATCCATAGGGTACGAAGCGGAAATAAGTTATAATCTCGCAAAACTGCCGGAAACCTTGCAAACCGGCTTGCAAATTCTACTGAAAGAACAGCGCAAGGTTCCAAAATGGATTTATCAGAGTATCGGAAATAATATAGGAGAAAGTCTGTAGTTGGACGCACCTCGTAGGACAGGAAAAACATTTCTCCGATTGCTAGAAAGGAACAGTCTGATATTCTATTCGACCAAAAAATTAATCCATGGGTAGTGTACCGATGACTTTTTTTAGATTTTAGGCAGATAGAGACAGTTGGGCCAAGGGGATATTGTTTCAAAGGGTTCTACATACAAGGGCGGTTTAGATAAGATGGAAAGTTTTTAATCCATTACTGATTTTCTTTTTTCGAGTTTACTCCCAGCAAAATGCTTCCGTACGCTTGTAACCAATACTCTGGACTGTACATCAGCTGCGCGAGCGGTCTGAAGTTGGTTGCACTTCGAGTGCCGGGCCCTGTAGTGTTGCGAAAGAAATCGCCCAACACCTTAATATTAACTACCTGCCCCAAAGGAAACATATAGTGTTGCGAAAGAATAATTATGATGGAAGAGTTGCACAAGAGAATAAAATTCTCAAAACGTCACGGGGATATAGATTTCGAATTCTGGAACCACGTTTTATTTGCAGATGAAAGCAAATTTAACATTTTTAGGTCAGATGGACAATCATATGTGTGGAGAAGACCTAATGAAATGTTGCTGAAAAAAAATTTACGTCCGACAGTTAAACATGTGGTTGGGTCGGTTATGGTATGGGGTTATATGACCGCTGCTGGTACTGCAAATTTGCGCTTCTTTAACGGCAACACGGACCACAAACAATACCTTACAATTATGAACAAAAATTTGGTGCAAAAAGCTAAGAAGTTTGAAATTAAGGACAATTTCCAGTACTATCAAGACAGCGATCCCAAGCATAAGGCACTTCATGTCCGTCGATGACTTATGTACAACTGCCCTAAAGTACTTGAAACACATCCACAATCTCCAGACAACAATGCAATTGAACATCTATAGGCTCATTTGGAAAACCAACTGAAAAAGCATGTTATAAGATCTAGAAGATGCTATTAAAGAAGAGTGTGGGAAAATATTGGGATGGCAACTAAGTAATTGTGGTTTTTTTTTAGACAATCAACGACAATTTTTTCATGGAACTAAATAACTTTAATCTGTAATGTATTGCCCATTTTGATGAATGACTTTTTGCCATCTTTCAGGCAGCATCGTAATCCCACGTTCATAAAACTTCTGGTTTTTATTAGCAAAAAACTGAATCAGGTACGATTTGACATCCTCATCATTATTGAAATGTTTACCATTCAAGGAGTTTTGCAAAGATCGAAACAAAAAGTAATCAGATGGTGCAAGGTCAGAGCTAATGGTGGATGTGGCGAAACATCCCAACCAAGCTCCAATAATTTTTGGCGAGTGGCCAAAGATGGGTGTGGCCTTGCATTGTCATGATGGATTACAATACTTTTTCGATTTGTCAATTCGGGCCGCTTTTCTTCATTACGTTTCTTTAGCAAATCGCAGCTGTTAATGCGTTGCGTTAAATGCGTTTCTTTCAGTTCGTGAGGAACCCACGTATCGAGCTTTTGAACATAACCAGATTGTTTTAAGTGATTTTCAATGTACGATACATGAAGCTTCTCTGCGTCATCAACTTCAACTGGACGACCAGAGCGTTTTTCATCTTTGCATGAAAAATCATCAGAACGAAATTTGGCAAACCAATTTTGACACTGCCGTTCTTTTAAGGCTTCATCACCATAAACAGCACATAACTTTTATGAGCTTGCGATGCGGTTTTCCCTTTGGGGAAATAAAAAAGCAAAATATTACGAAAATGTCCCTTTGGTTTTCCATCTTCAAGGAACGTTAAACGAAAACCACGCAACCGATCGAAAAACTTTGATTTGACAGCTGAATTGCCAACTATCAAATAACAAAATGTGTTTTACATTTGTACTATGTCTACAAACCTTAAAATTCAACTGAAGTCATTTAAGAGTGAATTCCGCAATTACTTAGTTGCGAAGCCAATAGATCCTCTGTTGTTGTTTGTTGTTTTTTCTTAAATATTATTTGCCTAAGTCTACTTTATATACATAAATGCCCGAGCTCTTTTTTGTCATGCATTTGGCTAAGTTTTCATATTTGTATTTTCTATGTACGAATGAGTTGAAGTTTGTTTATGTTTTCTGTAGTTTTGAAAAATACGCTTGAAGAACGAAAATAAATGTGACACATAAACGCATTCGATTTGCATTTTAATATATGTATATATTTTTTTATTTAAAACCATATCACTTGGGTGTCCAAGTTCTATGTATAATTTATACCTCTAATAACTACATCAGCGTATCCTTTGCGGATACCATAATGTATCCTTCATATTTGTGGTTGTATTACTAGTAAATAAATAAATAAAGCTTAGTAAACAAGTAAGCAGGTCCACATAAAATTTAATAAACTACTTAAATATCCACAACCTCTTCAGTTAAATTCAAGCAAATTACACCTAATAAAACTTTATTAAATCCTTTGACTTAGCATCACATCCCCTTCACTCTCTTTATTGCATTACTAGCTAACCGTCTTGTGCGTGCTGCTGTGTGTCAACAGCGCCACCTGTATGTCGAGTGTACAACTTCAATAAAGTCGCATGCTGCCTGCGTAAGTGTAATATAGTCAAGACATCATCCGTAAACAAACTTTCGCAGTGACTGTCAAACTGTGCACATGTTTTAATTGCAGTGCCTAGATGTAGGCTATGTATCAGAAATGATTATGTGCAAAGTGTTTGTTACTTGACCTACGAATTGGGGATGGAATGGATACTCATACATATACATATGTACGTAGATATATGGTAGGCATGAAATTCATTCAATATTCTTGCGGCTGTGTTTAAAATAACGCTAATGGCAACTTTATGAATATGCATGTGTGTATGTACGCATATGTGTATATATAATTCTAGTTAATTTTTAGCCTATTTAGCAATTTTGCAGGATTTTCTGTTACACTACATAATGAAATTAATTTTTTTTTAATTTTTTAATTTATTTTCAATTTTATATTTAAATTTTCGTTCATTTTATTATAAAGCAATTTTTTTATTTATTTACTTTATGAGCACAACTTTCTTACGGACAGCGGGAATTATAGTAACTACACCCAACTCTCTTTTTACACGGCTTTTTTTATACGAATTTGAACTAACCCAGTTCACTAATCAATTTTTTTTTACTCGAAATTTTAGTTTTTGCACGAATCTCAAAACATAAAATGCTTTTCTGAACAAACCATCATTCCTAAAAAAATTAAGTAAATTTTTTTCTTGTCAGAGAAGAGCAAAAGTGCATCTCAGAACTAACCCAATCCAGCTGTGCATTAAAATTTTTACGCAATCTTTAGGTCGCGCCAGCTGCATAACAAGTATTGTAGACAAACACACTATCAGAGCTGCCAACAGGCTATGGACTCAGTCCATGACGTGTGCAACAATTAGGCGGATGTGACCAGAATGGAACATGGTACGCACAAACTGACTGTTGAAACTGAGCAGGAAGGACATGAGAAATCTTTATGGGGTTCTAACAGGGCACTGTCTGATTAGCAGGCATGCCAGTAGATTGGGAGCACCGTAAAACGACTATTGCAGAAGCTGTAACGATAGTGGAGAAGAAAAGACTATAGAACACTTTCTATGCGGGTGCATGACTCTGGATAGAAGAAGGTTCAATATTTTAGGAAAAAGTTCCTTGAATAACTTGGCAGAAGTAGCCAATTTATAAATTACAAGACTTCTTGGGCATTAAAGACATTAAAGCCACAGGTTGGTTAAATGAGGACAATGTATGTAGAGTGAGGAGAGGGGACAGCCCTGGTGATGTCACAATGGGTCTACAGCAGGTTTGGTGTGTCAATTGACAACCGCTATACCGACCTACCTACCTAATATTGATTTTATTATTACCTCTTTTATTTATAATAGTATTTTCATCTTACATATCCGCTTAAAGTTGTGGAACATATCCCCAAATTTACCATACATATGTCGCATGTGTTTTTGACACGAGTTTTTTCTTCCATGCATTTCTAAGGAACCGTGAAAAGTAAAGTTGGTTGCATCGAATTACATTTAAATACCGAAAACGTAGAATATAAAGTAGTGAAAACCCCTTTTTGGAGAAGAAAAATCAGGTTGGCTTGAATTCGAAATTAAATTAAATTCACAAAAGGCTCGAACAATACTCCTTGAATGCAAATACTCCGTTTTACCTTTAGCCCCATAGAAGGTTAAAGAGCCACGAACATTAATTTTTGGTATATTGAAACTAATTCTTTTGAGAGGACTAGTATTCTTGCCTCCAGAAACTTTAAGTTACGGAAAAGCAAATGAGACTGGCATGCGAGAATTGGCTCAACAAAGCTCAATAAACGTAGAGCATAGGTTAGGTTGACTTGGCTGGCTTAAAGCCATCACATAGACCTATTGGTCCTTAGTGGTGCTAGATGGAGCTTGACCTTTACGTTTCCTTGCAGTAATTTGCTTGTAATAAGCCTGCGTCTCTTGCGTATCTATGTAAGTAAGTTCTAAAGCTCTAACTCCGAGAGACATTCTAACCGCTCATATTGTAGAGTTCCTAAAAACATTTCATTCGGGTTCTAGCTAAAGCAGGGCACGCTATCACCAGCTGGTACCGCATCGAATACTTTCAGAGCCGCAGTGGTTGAACCCAATCGGGCGACATGACCCAACCAACGAAGCAGCTGGATCTTTATTCGCTGTGAGTGTTCTCGAGTGTCTCTCTCTTCTAGTTCGTTGCAATATCTGCAGCCATCATTGTTTGCAATTCCCATCTTGTATGCGTCTGCCGCTAACAAATTGTGGCCTGCCAGAATACCTACGATAGTTCTGCTTTCCTTTCTAGACAGGGCTCGTACGAATCACGGCGTATTTATCTGTATTCTGTGTACACATAATTTTCGCGGTTTTACAAGTGGCTAGATTATTCCACCTCCTGTCTATACGAACATAGAGCATATTTGAGTAAAATTTTTTTGGACCCATTCAATTCTGTTTATGTGCATACATAGAATTTCTTACTGAGTCTCCAAATGAAAGTAGGATATTCCAAATTGGATCGCACGAAAGCCGTACATATACAAATAATTCAAAAGTATAAAGACCAGTGAATTTGGGACTATTTCGACTTAAAAATCTAATTACTCGGTATTTTGAAATATATGAAATGAAAAAATAACGCCAAGATCTTATTTTTTTAATTTCATCCAAACTTTTGAACAAAGAACAAGAAATGTTGTAAGACGTCGGCCAGATATTGTGACTTTTCGAATGCATGACATTGAAACACTTTCTGAAGTTTAAAGAAAGTAGGGAATTAACACACCAGAGCTCCATGTTCTCCATTTTGAAGCTCAAGTAAGTCATGTGATCCTAATGTATGGCACAGAAGCTTCTACGAAGATAACATCCGATGAGGTGTTCGCTGGAGTGTTTGGGAGAAAAATGCTGCGGAAGATTTTTGGACCTTTGCATATTGGTGACGGCGAGTATCGTAGGCGATGGAACGATAAGCTGTAAGAGCTTTACGATGACATAGACATAGCGCAGCGAATAAAGATCCAGCGGCTTCGTTGGCTGGGTCATGTCGTCCGATTGGATTCATCCACTCCGGCTCTGAAAGTATTCGATGCGGTACCAGCTGGTGATAGCAGAGGAAGAGAAAGGCCTCCTCTGCGTTGGAAAGATCAGGTGGAGAAAGATTTGTTTTCACTTGGTGCTTCCAACTGTCATCGGTTAACACGAGAAAGAAACGACTGGCGCGCTTTCTTAAACTCGGTAAAAATCGCCTAAGCGGTTATCTCGCCAATGAAGAAGAAGTCATCTGGTTCCCTAATTCGGAAAATTCTTTTAAATCGTCAGTATAAAGCAGAAAATTCGCTGAACGAAAAAAGCAGTTTGCATTATTTCTATCTAACAAACAGGAAAGGGCTTAATATATTCTCTTGAGGAATACCAAAAGGGGCAGAGAATGGACCATCAATTTTTACAACACAATTTCTTTTGTATAAGTAAGGCTTAATCCAATTTAGAAACAAAGAAGGAAAAGAGCAAAGAATACGAAACTGTATCAAAAGCTTCAAAGAAATCAGAGAAATATACGCAATCAATCTGAAGTCCAACAGAAAAAGTCATGTTACAGTATTCACTAGGTTAGGTTAGGTTGGTATGGTTGCCCAAGGAATGAGCACACTTCGACGAAGAAAAATGGATTCGTCCTTTGTGATACCATTATGAAGGAGGTGAGGTGAAAGAGAAAAATGGATGGGATACAGGGAGAGGGCGGGGAGAGGAGGTGCTGAGATGGATTACGTGGACATGTGGATTACGAACGATGACTATGCGGCGTGTGCGTCAACCGCTTTGTGCTGCTGACGAAATTCATCAGATTTTTAATGTCAGCGCCAGCTATATCAGTAGGCGTGGCAAAGAAGTAAGAGCCAAGATGCCTAGATCTTAGCCCCGCCAGAGCAGGGCAGCTAAGGAGAAGGTGCTGAGATCATTCCACCTCATCCTCCATACATCCAGCGCAAAAAGGAGTCGAGGTGATTCCAAGTCTCACAGATTGCATTCCTCGCGCATAGTGACCTGTGAGAAAACCCACGAGATTCGAGAGCTGATATTTTGTCAACCTTAGAAGCTCGCCCGAGCGCCCCCGGTCCACACGTGACCAGAAGGATTTCGCAAACTTACAAGTTTGTGTACTTTCCCCAACGCTCGCTGAGTTGGCGCGATGTCCAACTTTCCAGGAGAAGATCGCAGATAGGCAGGGGGATCCCAGTTCTCTCCCTTCGCGGGGAAATGACCTCACATGTCCCTTGTGTGGCCAGCTCATCCGCCTCACAGTTTCCCGCAATGTCGCTGTGACCAGAAACCCAGATGAGGCTTATGTCAGTATTCACTAAAAACAGAAAGTTTCGAAAGTGTGGATCGTTTAGAAGTAAAGCCGTGTTGGTTTGGGGAAATTAGAAATTTTGACGCAAAATACATTTTATTTCTGAAGATACTTTAAAAGAGTGCCGACACCGTAGATAGCTTAGAAATTGGTGTGTAATTACAAACGCCATTCTTAGTGCCGCCTTTGTAAATTGGGCTAATGAAGATAAATTTTCAATCAGCTAAGAAATTTCCAGAAGGTAATCACAAATTAAAAATTTCATGTGACGATAAAATTAAGGCGGGAAAATTTTCAGCAAAGCAACTAAAAGTCTGCCCATTTTCGCAGACGATTTAAATTTGTTAATGGCAGTAATAAAATCATCAGGGGAAAGGATAAGCGAACCAAATTTTAAAGAAGCGCTAAAGTTTAGGGTAAAAGCTGAAGAATACTTCCTATCAGCAACAAAATTGGAACAGGAAAATTTCGCAAACTAGTTGGCAACATCACTACAAATGAAAGTCGGCAAAGTTATTGTCATAAAGAGCTTCTAAAGGTATCGAAAATTTCGATTTTTTAAAGTTAGACTTAATACCAAAAGGAACTTGAAGACTCGTTTTCTACAGGCGCATCCTCGAATACTCCAATCATCTATGGCTCAGACGGCAATGAAGTAACACCAGCAGTGGCTCCGTTTATTTTTTCTTATACCTATCACCTACACAACCTCAGTTTTGTCGCATATAAACCACTTTTACGACTGCAAATCAGCTGATTCCTTCAAAATCGCTGAGAGCCTGTGAACAGGCTGATGTTGACCATAACCTTTGGATTCTCTCACAGTGGTTCGAAGGGTAATTTGGGAGTGAATTGCAAATGAGAGAGCGATTTATGAATGGAAGAGCGAACTACATACCGGGAACTGCCGTGGGAATACATCATTAGATAAAAAAATGCCTTTTGAGTATTTCGACCCCTTAAAGGCGCTCCAAATCGAGTTCGGAAATTTTCGTCTTGCATCTCTTTGCTAAGCAATGTTTTTGGCTATCCATATAAATTTTGTATTTTACAATCGTTAATTACTGGGTATATTTAGAATGATAAATGACAAAATCCACTTTTGAGCAAGAAATGGCTCTAAAAAATATTTGAACTTAGTACTGCAACCCTAAACCAATAAAATTTAGATCGATGAGCTCCACTTGAGTATACAGATGTACCCAATAGGAATTCGAGCTAAGCACCAAAGCCTCAATATTGTAGACCTATGTACATATGTATGCATCATATATATTTGACGTCAATGCCTAAAATTTTCCGATATCGAAAAATTGGTGCATGTTTTAGTTGGTTGGTGTCTTTCTAGTTCTAGGCGACCACTGCTGTAGGCGATAATTAAACTTGCTACTACTCCACTACTTTCATTTAAGAAAAAGCCAAAGCACGTGAATTGGCCATAATAGAGTGAGTTCAACGGATTTTCCTACAGGTCGCTCATAATATTTATACAGAAATAAGCCACTTATAGGCAAATAAACTCACATGCACGTGCGTATGTATGTACATATGAATTTGTATGCACTTCCAGCTCCTTAAGCCTCAAACAATAAACTTTGCGTTGTTTGGAGTTAGGGGCACTCGTCATACAAAACACGAGACTCCGCGCAACTCTAACACAAAACAATTAAAGAAAAGGTACCTCACCTTCAGTGATATCGAAGAAAAATTAGAAAAAATAGCAACGAGTTGAAATCCTATCGTGAGCACTAAAGCTTGCAAGCGAACAGTGGGTTGAACGTGTGCAAATTCCAGAAAAAAAAAAACTATGCTTCCACATACATGTTTTTTCCTCATCGTTCATAGCAGTTTCGGATTGCATATAAAATTGGAAGAAAACAAGTAAATTAGGGCATAACTCGAAAGTCAATTTCGAGCCTCCACAAATTTTAAGAGAAGTTAATGTGAAGTTTTTTTTTTTCGGGACAACTAGCAAGTGCAGCACTCAGACATTAATTAAGTCCATTGCACTACACTTGGATTTCTTTTTCTTTAAATCTACCTGACCTCCGAAGAAATCTGAGTACATCTTGTGGTGCCAAGGAGCCAAGATGGTCGCTTCTTAACACATCAGTGCCAAAGACCTCAAACCTGATTCGAGCGAAGGTGGGGCCGACGCACAGGAAGTGGTCCACCGTCTCATCCTCCTCTTCACAAGCTGGGCAAAGTACACTGTCTGGGATGCCCAACCTTTCCAAGTGCTTCGCCCACAGAAAGTGGCCCGTCATCAGTCCAACCAGCCTCCTACAGTCCCCTCTGCTTAGTGTCAGGAGGAACTGCGACAGTCAATCGGACATGACAGGCAGCATCTGTTTAGTCCATCTGCAGTCTCTCTCAGCCTGCCAAGCTCGCTTGTGGGTTGTAGTTAGCCATTTGCTTACCGTGGCTTTGATGGTCGCAGAAGGGAGTGACAAAACGGGCTCTGGGTCAAAAATGTTGGCCTCAGAGCCCATCTTAACTAAGCAGTAAGAGGTCTCGTTACGCGCGATACCCACGTGTCTCGGGACCCATGTTAGCATCAGGCTATTATGTCTACCGACATAGTTCAGCCAGGATTTACAAGACTCGACTACCCCTGATGTGGTTTGGGGGCTGTCTAAGGCCATAAGCGCAGCTTGGCTGTCGATGCAGACACATATAGATCGGCCTGGAGCCATCCGTAAAAATGCGAAAACAGTGTGAAGATTAATATTAAGTAAAATATTTTGAATGCTTTTCTTTTTAATAAAAACTTGTAATTGGGAAACTGCATTATCCTGTTTTTTGATATCTATTTTTTATTTCAAGAACTTCAAGATGCCCCTGCAAAAAAACTTGTATTTTTTTATTATTGAAATAGAAGAAGTGACTGTGTGTAATTTTCTTTTCTTGTGAATAAAATTAAAAAAAATAATAAATAAATAATTGGCGCGTATACTTCTGTTAGGTGTTTGGCCGAGCTCCTCCTCCTATTTGTGGTGTGCGTCTTGATGTTGTTCCACAAATGGAGGGACCTACAGTTTCAAGCCGACTCCGAACGGCAGATATTTTTATGAGGAGCTTTTTCATGGCAGAAATACACTCGGAGGTTTGCCATTGCCTGCCGAGGGGCGACCGCTATTAGAAAAATGTTTTTATTAATTTTGCCTTCACCGAGATTCGAACTAACGACCTCTCGGTGAATTCCGAATGGTAATCACGCACCAACCCATTCGGCTACGGCGGCCGCCTAATAATGTGAATAAAATTACACTTGGAAAATGAAGCAAAAACAATTAAATTGGCTAATATTTCCCTGATTTAATTATAAACTATTTTTCATGGCTGGCTTCTTTCAAAATTTGCGGCGTTCGAAATTGACTTTAGTTCTATGCCCTAATAGATTTTTTTCTTAGAATTCTATCTAGAATCGGAATCTGCTATTAACAATATCGGGAAAAGCCATATCAGATAAGTTGACCTGCCCTAATATTAGGGTGTAGCTAGGCAATGTAAAGCTCTTTGTTGACCGTGGCATTCTCTTCGAGCATTTCCCAGTGGGCATTGCCCCATGCCCTCCTAGTCCCACTAAACAGATATCACGATCACCTGTGGGCGAAGATCTGGCTTGACCCTCGGCTTTGGTGTATCTACTGGAGCCACCTTCTTTCTTTGCTTCATATTGATGTATAGGCACCATTTCTCATCTCCTGTGACGATTCGGTACAAAAAGCGCTGTTGAGCTGAGGACGCGATGCTTAGAAGCAATTTGAAGGCGACTGACTTTTTTTTTCTGTTGAGCTCGTGAGGCACCCAGACTCCAAAATTTTCTGTAAATCCCATTGAACAAAGTTGATTGAGAGTTCTTTTGTGATCGCACATAATTTTTTCCTCCAATTAACGACTGGTTTGGCGACTTTGGCGACCCTTTTGCTTCAGAAGCGATTTGAGACATTCTTCATCGAATTTCGAAGGCTTTCCGCTGCTGGTCGTGGCATCGACGTCAAAGTCGGCATTTGTAAACTTTGCACACCATTTCCGTGCTGTAGACTCGCTTAGGACACCTTCTCCATACTCGTCGCAAATATCCCGGGCTACTTCGGCATCTTTTTTACCTCGATGAAAAGCAAAGAAGAGCAGATGTCGAAAATGTTGGTTTTTACCTCCTGGGTATACCATTTCTAAGCCTCAAAACCAATAAAAAAAAATAAAAACTCAAAAATACAATTAACATAGTTTTGTAGAGCAGAAAGAGTTCTATCGAATGAATGCTCACCCAAACGAATCAACAACAAACGAATAATTGGAAAATAAAAGAAAATATAAAAAACCTATGAACTTATTCCCCAACCCAATATATGAGTATGTACATACATTAGACCCAACTTAGGTGACTATACTCAAAGTTTTCCAGTTGAGAGGAAGACATTTTTCTTTGTCTGAGGGTCAATCAAAATGAACCTTTGCTTCAAAGTCAAAGACGGTGGTGGCCCAATCAGTTAAAAAGAAAAGAAGTGTAGGAATAATCAGAGGATAGAAATGACATTGGTAAGTGCTTTCCGCCCCGAAGATGGCGAAGCGAAGAGTGGATACTATTATCCCAGCGGAGAAATGAGATTGATTTGTCAGCTAAAGCTCCCGAATCACGGACCTGCCAAATATAATAGATTACCAAGCTTGGCAAACCGAAGTAAAATTGTAAAGTAACTTCGGGGAGCAGAATTGTGTCTGCTTATTTCACACGAATTCCCACACTCAGACGGTAGCGCAGTAACATGAGAGGAACTCATATTGATTTTTTTGCGTATATCACCAACACAGTTTAAACAAACTGTTCTCATGATCCCGGTCACGTGAGCCAATCAGTGGACTCCTTAAAAGTCACTGAGAGCCCGATAACGGTCTGACGTTGGCCACACCTCTGCGTTCTTTACATCGTGCGAACCCACCTATACGACACTCACTTGAACAAAGTAGCGTTATGAGATTCTCCGTAGAGGATTGAAAGGTGGAGTGGGAATTACTGCTCTCCCAGCAAATAGTTTAAGATTTTTTATGAACCTTAGCAGCTGGTCGAGAGAAAGAGAATACAGCTCGCTGATCTCTCCAATAAATCCGCTCGAAAAATGTAACTTTTAAATCGGGTGAACGATGGACAGGGGCAAAGAAAATGTCTTTTACTAACGTTATAATACAAACAAGATGCACACAGTGGATCCTCGATGATACCTATGGTGACTATATGACGTCTTCATTGGTTGTGCCTCGTAATAAGTTCTATCAGAGCTGGTGGCTCATCCCATCTCTGTCTGAAACGAATTTTTCCTACCACACTTTCAGGCTTTTCTTCAAAAGCACTTGATTGTTTTGCATGGGGCTGAACGGCTCAAATAGCTCTATTGAGATTTATTAAAGAAAACTTTGATGATCACGACGATTCTCGTTGTGCTTGGCTCTAGAATTGGTTCCAGTTCAATTTGGCGCACCAAAGAACTGCAGTTCCTCAATTCATCATCACGTTCTTTATTTACGGATTTAGCATAATTTTAAGCTCATTCCACTTTGCAATGGAGTTCAGCCCTCCCAGTTACTGATGATTGAAATTTTTTCTCTTCGATCCTTATAAATAACTCATGAAGCGCATCGGTCTCAGATGGTTAGGCCAGGTTGAGACAACTGCTAATTTCGTTAGCTCATACAGGCTATCACTTAGATCGAAAAGCACTACTCCGCTTCAAACCAATCCATTGGGTTAGCCAGTCTGAGGGTCTGTCGTATTTAAAACTCTGTTCAGTTCATTTAGAAACTTAAGCATCCAGGTCTAAAACTGTTAACATACTAAAAAAATTCATCAGCTGAGTTAAATTAAGAGGTACATATATCCTTGGCAATAATTTGTCGTGAGAGGAAACATAATTAGGAGATATTATTCCTCGTGTTCTCCTCTCGTGGCTCAAGTTTGTTTGAGGAGTTACTTTCTAATACCAATCCGTGCCTAACCTCTACCAAGCCAGCGATAGGTAAATAAGTACGCTTTACGAGTGTACCACGCAAGGAGAGAGATATTTTTATGCTGAAACGTTGCCCTGCCAAGTCTTCAGCTTGGAGCTACAGCGTCAGAAAACTATCAACTGTTAGGTGAACGGGTACTTTCTTGTGCAAACTTTCATCGTAAAGATGGTATGGAGAAATTTTAAATAACTCGGATTAAACTAAAAATCAGCCCTGTCTAGGATCTATTGAAACACTAAAAGCCTCGAAATGACAAGATAAGGGCCGGTCTAGTGGATATCGGCAAATATTAACCTTGGACTTTAACAAGAACTTCAACTCCTCTTTTTGTTGAGAGATAAGTTGGTTGAATTACTATATTTTTTAATTTAAGTTCTAAATGGTTTTTCGAACTGATGTCAAGACGTATTCATTAAAGGCACTAAAGCTCTAAGCCAGTAACAATTTTTTGTACACTTGACTGTCAAAGCAAAGTATTGGCAAAGTAGAAAACAAAGAATGAATTCGCCTTGTTTCATTGTGGGCTGACAGCCATATGGACACGGCGAAAGAAAAAACAAAGCAGCTGTTTACCGATACCACCTTTAATAGATTTGCCTTGACAGATGTCGCGTGAACTACTTGAATTCATTGACAATAAAAATAATAAAAAATACAAATACAAAATACAATACAAATTCGCTCCATCAATCGAAAAACAAAACACTGTTCGCTCTAAATCGTCACTCGTCGACTGTAGACAGTTCAGCGCATTGGTTTTGATTTTCAGAGAAGCAGAAAAGTATTATAAAAATAAAATAAAAATGCTAAAAACACCGGCCCCGGTGACTCGTGAGAGAATCAGTGCGACTCTATGTGCTGCTCCAACGATGGAAAGCGGTGCGGTGCGGTGGCGCAACAGGAGAGCCAACCGCATACACTCAGCTCCAACAGATCTAACAACAAACGGACTGACATAACGATGTGTTTGTTTTGTTGTGCCGCATTGGAGCGCGTCAATGGAGTCGTTGTCGGCAGCGATCGGCCGGCCAGTAAACAATAACAAAAGAAACGAATGTTGGTGCCACCAATTTGAAGCGAATGCTGCAGCCGCGACGCTGGCGTTTGTCTGCTTGCTTTTACTGGATTCAGTAGAATCGATCTTGTCGAGACGAGCAAATGTGGCGAGCGGATATACCATAACACACGAGTACTTACTTACTTACCTACCTAAAGTGAATGTGAAGTGAATGAAAGGAGTGACAAAAAAACCAAGTTATTTGTTGTGTTTGATTTTTAATGGAGCATAAAAAAATAAATAAATACAAATTTGAATAATAAAAGTAAAAAAATTAAGAATAGAAGTGTTTCGCTGATATAAAAAAAAATACTTTAACCAAGTGATTAGTAAACAGAAGAAGAGAGCGAGTAATCTTTAATGATCGGAGACGTGAACACGCGCCGCATGTGGTGAGACTTTTTTGCACTTGTAAACGCGTACGCGACAGACAATCTTCTTGGCCAACGTCTTCGTGCGTCTTTTTCACCTGTGTTCGTTGTTGTGTCGTGCGTTTTTTCTTTATTTTTGTTTGGGCGGTGATAAATTTTCCAATATGAACTGATGTATGTGAGTTCTCAGTTACTATCAGTTGGCATTTACGATATATGTATGCACGAGCATTGATGGTAAGGGGGGTAGATTAGTAGGGGATCGGCAACGATTGTTGTAGTAGGAAATAATTTGTGATGTGTTTAGAATGGAATGTGCCACCATTTCTTTCTCTCTAAGTTTTTTTCTGATGGAAAATATGTTCTGTATTGTTTGTTAATGAGAAGGAAAATGTGAAAACACTGGAGGAAGTGGTTGAAACAAAAAAATTTATAAATTGTAATTTTAATTGTACTTGCAGGCAACTGTATAAAGAAAATACGTAATGTATATTATTTAATTAATTTATTTTTTGTTTTTTTTTTTTAATTTTTTCTTGTATTTAATTTTTACATTTGTTTCAGTTTTTTAATTTCTTCAATTTTTTAATACATTTTTTTTACGAATAATATCTTTTGGCGCTTACATCCTTTGTTGTTTATTTGACCTTGAATTTGTGTTGTGCGCCTTAATGTTTTCTACAAATAGGGACTTGCAGTTCTATGCCGCCTGCGAATATCAGATGATTTTTTAGGAAGAGCCTTTTGATGACAGAAATTCACTCGGACTTTTGTCATTGTCTGCTGAAGGGGCCACTGCTATTAGAAAAAACTTTTCCTACCATTTCGTGTTTCATGCCCGAGGTTTAGAACCCGTGCACCACCGAATGGTAGTCACGTACGAACCCAATCGTAGCTGTATGTAATTAATTTTTTTTCTTTTTCGTTTTTATAACTTGAATTTATTATTTTTTTTTTTTTATTAAATTTTAATTTATTTATTTACAAGCAATTTATTTATTTTAATTTATTTATGTTATTTTATTTATTTTTATTAATTTTTTCTTAATTTATTTATTTACACACCTTTTGACACACAAATTTATTAGTTTTTTTATTTATTTTCATTTATTTTTTAATTTTTTTTTATGTTAAATTTTAATTTATTGATTTACAAACAATTTATTTATTTTAATTTATTTATTTAATTTATTTTTATTAATTTTTTTATTCTTTATGTTAAATTTTAATTTATTTATTTACAAACATTTTATTAATTTATTGTATTAATTTTTATTCATTTATTTAATTTCATTTAATTTAATTTTACTTTATTTTATTTTATTTTATGCTATATTGTTATGTCTCATGACATATTCACGGGGGCAAGTACGCTACAACCAGCAATTAAATGATCGATTGTTTCACCGTAAATGCCGCACCTTCGGCACCTATCTTCTATTGTCTCGCCATGTATCGAACTTCAGAAATTCTTTGTTGGGATAACTCGGTCTTGGATAGCGATTGCGAAACCTTCTGTTTCAGAAAATAGTTTTCATCTTTTCAACCATAAATTGGATGATTGTGCGTCTATCCCTTCCATTTCGGGATCTTGGGGATGAGCACCGTGTATTGTTTTTGCCTTCCATGCTGCGATCATTTCTGTTGGGGATTTAACCCTCTCAGGTACTGGGAAATCCTGCTCCATCAGACTTAGCGGGGTAAAGCCATTATCTGCCATAGCGATAGCTTTAAATAGATGAGACTCGCTGCTTAGAAAATATGTACGTAGCTTTAAAGTTTGCGAGAAGTTTAGACGCGCTTTATTGATGATTCCTCTCCCACCAACGTTTCGAGGAAGCGATACCCTTTCCCCAGCGCTTTGAGGGTAATGGCTTTGGAACTTTGTAAAAGTGGTGCGTATCAGCGTTTCAATCCGAAGGATATCTGTCTGAGACCATTTTATTACTCCAAACGAGTATGTCAAAAGAGGTATGGCCCAGGTATTAATTGCTTTGCATTTATTTTCACTGTTCAGACTAGTTTTTTATACAGCTTTCAGTCGTGCCTCAAATTTGTTAATGATGTTTTGCTTTACACGCTAGTTGATTCCTTTAAGTCGCAGAAATCCTAAATATTTGCAGAAATCCTATTTATTATTGTTTTATTATTTATTTTATTTTATTTTAATGTATTTTATTTTATTTTATTTTAGGTTGAGTTATTCAATTAAATTTAATTTAATGTTTTAGTTTTTTTTTTTTTTTTTTTTCTCTATTTTTTATTTATCTCATTTTATTTTATTCCCTTTATTAACTTTCCTTAACAATTTTGCATCGATTGTATTGTTGAAAAACATTTTCGATTTTACTTTTCTTTATTATACTTTATTATTTTTTTACATATAATTTTAATTGACATTCCACAATAAATTATCAGCTGCTTCTTTATTGCGAAGCTGATAATAAAAACAATAAAACGCAAATGTGCAGCTGACACTTTGATTGTTTGGTATTGCAACGCAAAAAAATAATGAAGATTTTCAATTGTAAAAGTGGGTATGTGTGTGTGCAAGTACGTTTGTGTGAAATATTCTCGAGAACCAACTATGGGATGAATGCTCCGATTCCTAGGGCATGTTCAGATTTAAATATGTTTTTCAATTCTTCTGGTGCTGATTTTACATGGCCGTATGGCATCTTAGTCAATCATCTTAAATCGTTCTTTTCTTAGTAACTAATAAACTATTGTACATTAGCTTAATATAGTCTGTAAGAATGTATCCATTCAAAGACAATAAATAAATAAATAAAAATAAAAATAAAATAAATTACCAAACTAACCAACTGATAACCTATGAAACAATAACGAGAAAATAAATTCATTAAAAATATGTATATGCATGTCTATGTATAAAGCAAATTAATTTTGGGATTTTGCCATGCATAGGATGGGGATTATAATTATAAAGGGTCCTTGAAAAGACTCGCCTAGATGTTGTGAAAAATTTAGATTTCACTATTTTTAGTCAACATACGACTTTTAGCAATCATATGTGAAAAATTGCATCATGTAAATGTTGACCATGAATACGATTACAGGCTTTCATACGAGAATTACAATTTTCAGGGACCCGCTCACGCATTATCGCATTGAGCTCAGCAATCTCGATCCGAGTGTTGTGTTTCAGCTCTGGAATCGTTCTTGGCTTATTCACAAAGGTTTTACTTTTGAAAAACCACCCTAAAAAGTAGTGTGGTGGAGTGCATGATCTAGATGGCCAGTTTATGTCATTAGATCACAAAAAAATTTCAATCAGTTCTCTATAGAGATGTCCATTGACAGTAACAGCTCAAGCATCTTCGAAGAAAAAAAGGTCCAATTATTTCATCAGCCCAAAACCATACCGAACAGTAAATTTTAATGGTTGTAATGATTTTTCTATCTTCTTTCTGATTTCGTCTGTTTTCTTCTCCGCAGAGGCGGCAATTTTGTTTGTTGACGCAATCATCCAGTGTGAACTGAGCTTCATCGCTAAAGATCATTTTGCGAGAAAAACCTACATCAAAGAACAAATTCACGAAATGTTTGCGTTTATTATAGTCTGTTGACTTCAATTCTCGTGTTAGTTGAATTTTGCAAGCATACAAATGCAAGTCTTTATGTACAATCCACCAAACACTCGATTCACGAATGCCTAATTGTTGAGAACGCCGAGATATCGATGTTGCAGGTTATTCAATAACATTTTGCGCTACAGCAGCAATATTTTCAAGAGAAGATGCAGTTTTTGGTCTGCCTATCCTTATTCTATCCTCAACAGAACTAGTTTCTTGAAACTTTTCGCCAACATTGAATTGTTGACGCATTTAGACGAATATTTTCACCAAAAAAAATCACAAATTTTGTGATATGTTGTGCTTAACTATTCGACTATTTTCATAATAAGTTTGAATAATTTTAACGGTGTACTAATAAGTTCAAAAATTTCACATCTGCTTACGCCAAAGAGTATATAAAAAAATGTACGGTGTAAGAATTATGCATTAATGACATCTAGGCGTCAATTTCTGAAAGACCCTTTACTATTTATATTCAATAGAAAATATTCGTTTTACATACCTAAATACAATAACTTTCTAATGTTTTAATTTTTACCTACTGCAACTTTTTTTATTCTAATTATTTGTTGGGAAATTATAATTATTGCTTTTGTTTTTACTATTGTATTATTTTTTTTTGTTTTTGGAAAACGGATCATTTTTGCTCATTTATTTATTTATTTTTTTTAATTTTTTTTTTATTTTTTATGTGTAATTATTATTTTTGATTCCACTATCTTTTCATCAAAAAATAATGATTGATATACGAATTGTATTTCTTTAACAATTTCTATTATGTTGTTTGATTTTTACTTTAATTTTATTTTTGATAACATTAGATTCATGACCACTTCTGAATTAAAAAACTGTTGTATGATAAGTAAGAAGCAGGTATAATGTAGCTAGAGGTCGCGTTATAAAAAATCTGAAAATACGAACTTTTAGGCGAAAAGAAATTCCTTTCCATGAGCGAAAAGATAACTAAGAAATTATAATTCTTTCTGAGTGAAAAGGTCATAGTTCCAAACGTAAAATAAAGGGTTTTTAAATAAGAGGTGTTATTTTGATATTCACAGAAAAATGCTATTTTTAATAAAAATGATCGGATGCTTATTTGATTATAAAGAGGAAGGTACGCCGTTAATAGTGGAGAATAACGTGAGGAAAATTACCACCGCGACCACGCTTACAAGACAATATCTTTTCATGAAAATTTCTATAACCGAATTGCAAAGTGGCTGCCCTATGTCCTCGATAGCCTCGCGAATTCCATCTTTGAGGTCTGGAATCGACACTGGGCTGTTGGCGTAGACCTTCTCTTTCAAGTGGCCCCAAAGAAAAAAGTCACAAGGTCTTAAATCACAAGATCTCGGTGGCGAATTGTGATCACCACTTCGAGAGATAACACGGTCCGAAAACTTTTCCCGTAAAAGATCAATGGCTTCGTTGCTTGTGTGGCACGTAGCGTCGTCTTGTTGAAAATAAACGTTGTCCAGATCAATAGCATCCCATTCCGGCCATAGAGAATCGTTAATCATCTCCCGATAGCGCAATACATTCACCTGTTATTGGAAACCCCTTTATACTGTCGAGCACAAAAGTTATTATTCCTTATCACTTTTACTTCTGAGCAAGAAAAAAGAACCAGTCTTAAAGAATTAAAAAAAAAAAAGTAAATAATTAAAAGTTTTAATTACAATTTAAAACTTTTTATTGAGAACTTTTAAAAAAATTATGAGTATGCGGTTTTATAGTCCATTGAATTTTTATACAATAAAGTTCCAGTTTGAAGTGGCTTGAATATCGCATTGATTTTTGATTGTTGTTTTTTGCAGTCGAACTTTATTACCATATAAAAAAGATTTCGAGAACGCAATATTTTTCGAAATACATATTGGAAATAATTCTTTATTACTTTAACATATTTTGGCGCTGACTGTGTGATTTATTTTGAATACAGGCCAGGGATGTCAATTCCGTGATTTCGGTACATCGAGTACATATACGTGCCGCGATTAATTCACGTAAGACCAGTTATAATTTTTTAATTTGTATGAATTAAAGTATAGTAAATAATTAAAATGCAAGCCTAGTGAAAGAAAGTTTATACTAGTAGAAATTTTTGAATTTTCCATTTTTTATAACTGTGCGATTCGGGGATAAATGCAACTTTAACACAGCGATTTTTTCGGCTGCAGATTTTATGTGTAATAAACTTAGATTTCGGTTATAAGACTCAAATGCAAACGATTTGCTATTCTTACGTACGCATTTTGGATTTAATAAACCGTACATTTCAAATGTTTCGAGACTGATGCCAAAAAAAAAACAAGAAAAAGAAGCATATAAAGGATTCATAGCGCAGCTTACATTATGCAATTAAAAGTACCACTACTCCCGGCGCAAATTCCAACAAAAAAATTTGTAATTTTAGTATGCGAAAGTTTGTAGAGTTTAACATAAAGCAATATTAAATTTCCTGTTTTTTTTTTAACCATAGGACCACGTACTTCGATAGCAAAGCGCGAGTTAGTTTTGAAGAATTTCAAAAAACAAATTTCCCATCGTAAAATAGCTCAAATTGTACATTTAAGTGCGTTAACAGTTCAGCGGCAGGCTAATCACCTACCCTGTCAAATCAAATAGATTAACGAAACTAACGCAAGATGAGTCTTGTCGAGGCCATATGCTCCCGAGAGGTGTGAACAAGGAAAAAAAACACAGTTGATCACATTTTTGAACGCCTTATGGTTGAAAATCGCAGGCTTCAAATAAAACTTTCACAGATAGAGGTTGTCAGTGGTTAGTGTGCCAAGTGAAGAAAAATCCAGCAAAAAGCGCTCCAAAGTTAACTGAAATGAGCGAAAAGGATAAGCGTAAGGCTTGCCATCCAGAAACTCCTCTATGAGTACTGAGGGAGGCAAATTAAAATGGCAGAATAGCCCGTAATAAACTTTTCGTAAGAGCAAGGAATAGAAGTAAGAGATTACAGTTTGCGCGTGACCATCTAAATAGAACCGCAGCGTTTTGAAGGACCGTATTGTTTGCAGACGAGATATGAATACACTTATTTGGACCTGATGGTTGACCTTTTATATGACCAGAGGCCAATACAGAGCGTAAACCACAAGATGTGCGAGCTACTATAAAACACGGCGATGGCAACATTAAACATGTCATCAAATGGAGTTGAAAATCTGACCTTTATAGAAGAGGCTATAAACAAATATAATGTATTTAAGACCTCTCGAAGAAAATTTGGTTCAAGGTGCTAGAAAATTACAAATTGAAGATGACTTTCACTTTTATCAAGACAGGGACCCTAAGCACAAGTAAAAAATAATACAAATGTGGTTAATATATAAATGTAGCCACATTGTTGAAACTCCTGTCCAATTATCGAACTTGAACATCGTCGAAAGTTTGGGCGTTTGGGGTAAGGGTTTGCACTTTCAAAAAATCAATCTTTTTTGTCTTATCTTATTGTTTAACATTTCAAGAATATATTCCCAAAATTTTAAGCCGATTTGAACAAAACTTTTGGAGTTATTGTCCAATTAGTCTCGCGTCTTAGCTCTGACAGGTGCGAGCGTTCGGGCGGTTTTGGTTTCAGATAATTTCCGACCGAGATACAGTGATCACTGCAAAATGTTTTTTTTTTTCAAGACGTTCCCGGACATGGTCTGTCACCGGCTTATTTTTAAGTATTTCAGTATGAAAAAATTACAGAATATAGTCAAAAGTATGCTTAATAATGTACAAAGGGTTTTAATAAATTTGCTCAATCCATATTTAAGAAATAAAATTCCCAAAAATAGTGTGTTTTTTTCCGCTGAAACCCTTACCCCCATGCCACGTAGACTTCGAGCTGTAGTTGATAATAAAGAATACCTAATAAAGTACTAAAAGCTTTAAAATTTAAAAAATTAAAAATAAATAGTTGCTCTTTTTCAATTGCATCATTTAAGCTGCGGCGTGAATACTCTGTATGTTGTTCTTTGTTTTTGCTTTACAATGAAATAGGTGGTTTTTTTTCTATTTTATGTTGAGAAAGGAAATAAAATAAAATAAATAAAATATCTGCATACTTTGTTTTTCTATTTTCGCAAAATATTATGAAATATAGTACACTTTACAAAAAAAATCGTATCTGTATCAAATAAGGTGTGAGTTGCCGTATGCACTATATAGTATATAAGCATATGGGCTTAAGTGTGATCATTTTTACCTACAGTAAGAATAAAATTGAAAAGCATTTAAAATAGATTTTCCGTTCTATTATTAAAATTTTTCTTTTATTTTTTTTTTTTTTTGTTTTGAGGATAATATATTCATGTGCATATGGAAATTAATTGACTGAATAACAGAAAAAACAACTTTACATTTATCGTCCATCAAAGTCAACAACTTAACACGAATTTGTAATATTAAAATGGTTTAAGTGCGACTTACCGCGGCATTTAAGCAAAATACTGCCGATAGTTGATGGCTGAATAATTAAGTGATTCACTCAAATTGAAAAAGTACGCACATGCACACACATATAAAGGGTGGGTAAGTTTCAAGGGGCGGTGTTGATTTTGAATAAAATACAATTTTTTTAGGAAATTATTGTCATTTCTCTTTATTATGATAATACTGGTTTGGCTCATTTACGTATGGAACAAAGTATTGGCCAAATGGCCGCCGCGGCCTCGGCGGCACACCCCCATCCGATGGTCCAAATTTTCGATGACGCTGAGGCATAATTGAGGTTCTGTGCCGTTAATGTGCCGAATTATCTCCTCATTTAGCTCTTGAATTGTTGCTGGCTTATCGACGTAGACCTTTTCTTTCAAATAACCCCAAAAAAAGAAGTCCAACGGTGTCGTTGACGTTTAGGTGTGGTTTACATTCAACATCGGCCCTTGAAATTTAACCACCCTTTGCATGCATAGCATGAATGATTTTTATTTCGGTATGAAAATCGAGCAGATTGCTGCCAACTATGCGATATATTTTCAAGCAAACATGCAAATTTTCAACTCCATTTGATTTTGCTCTTATACAAGCATTTGAAAAATTACGCAGCCGCTGCACATCTGCCAAAAAGCAAAAAAAAAGTTTAAGCTTCAAACGAAAAATAAAAAAACAATTTTTAATAGTTACATTTTTTTACTTACCTTCTTTTGCATATTTTTACACAATCGTTGTGCACTGCTATTCGTCTACTTGAGTCATTTTCTGACTCGCTCATATTTCTCTTATTTCCTAGCTCTTTTAACTGGCTACTCTTAGCTTTTATTCAGCCTTGATTAATTACCTTTAAATCACTACAAATTATAGCCAACTCTGAAATATCAGAAAACTCAATAGTGACAGTTTAAGACAAACGTAAATATGTACGCATATGCGAATTTAAATGGTGAGCACTGTTGTGCAATATAACCGTTGCGTCGTTTCGTTCGTCATCTGCTGATTCATTAATTCATTGAACTCAGAGAGGAACGAAATATACAGAAAGAAATACCCATATTATACATGCAATTCTGTCAAAAAAGTACCGGGAATCGTTCAATAAAATAAATTATACATCAGAATTCGTTTTAGAGGTATGGTTCCTTTGGCAAAGTTTCTTATTTTGATCCTTAGAATATGATTTTCACAGAGCAATGGGCGATTTTTTTGCCTCCCTACAAATCGACCCGGCCTAATATACATACATATATATAAATAGTAAGTATGTATATGAATGCAAGCAAATATTCTTGATGCTTCACACTTCTATGAATATTTATTGAATAGCGATTTACTCATGCTTGGGAAGCATTGAATGCCAATCGCTCAATAACTTGAAAGTTTTGCTACCAATTGCTTTTTAATCATGCATTTGGTATTTTGCGATAAGAAAACAGCTTCACCATTACGTACAGACATCCGTACATACAAAGAAAGGTATATGTACATGCATTTAAGAGCGAACACTCACCAATGAAGCGCAAGTGATTGATGGCAGTCTGCATACTTCTGGTTTGTTTTAATAAATTAATTGAAAAACGTGAATGGAATAAGTGCAGTTAAGGGCTGCGAAATTACTAATTTAAGTGGAAATGCTATAAATTACAATGGAGTTCAGACATTATTTCGTAATGTAAATGTACGTACTCGAAATCTTAACCTCAATATTTCGTAGCTGAAATTTGTTTTTTGTTTAGTAAAAATTATTGTAACTGCATACTTACTTTTAGCAAACATACATACATATCTAAAATAAAAGTTAGAACACTAGGCACTTGAAGCATCATTTTACGCGGGGAGATGTTGGTGAAGGGAGGCGTATTGTTGAAGTTGATTACTTAGCTATATTTGACTACTCAGTAAAAGTTTCAATGAGCGATTCAGTGTCAAGTAATTTAAAGTTTTTGTGCATTGACGTATATTTTTGCTGAAAATTGGTAAATTTTGTAGGCTTGAGTAAAATAAGAATTAAGCTGGAAATTTTTTGGAAAATAAAATTAATTATTTTGAGATTATTCAATATAGAAAATTTTGTTAGAGTTTTTTTTAAGTAAAATAAGTTCTGGTTTTTTTACAATAACATTTTTGCAAAAAAAAAATTATTTTAAAATAAAATATATTAAAAACACAAAATTCTTTTAGAAAAAAAATTTTAATTTATATTCAAATTTTTTAGAAAATATTTTTTTTTTTTCAATTATTAAAAAAAAACAATTTAAAAGTTCCGGAGGATGAACATGAAATAGAAATAAAACGCAGAAATTATTGGAATGTCATCTACTACCATTTTTCATATCCTTCCAATCCAATCCATCCAATACCGACAAAACTTTTGCTTATTAACCAGTAGCTTTGCCAAAAAATGGTACAAAAACGCTGCCGCTTTGACTAAGTTTAAAGTGCACAAATCGACTGAAAAAATTATTTTTTCTTTTTTTTTGGGGTTTCAAAAAGTCGTTTATAATGAAGACGGTGTCAGTATTAGGGGAAAATAGGCAGCTACACTTAAAAAAAAAAATAAATTGTATAATAAATAATTATTAATTATTATAAATAATAAAAATAAATTCGGAAATTAAGTCGAGGTGCACTTTTTTACACGACAATGTACCCTTTCAAAAACGCCTGGCGTGAAATACTAACACTCTCACGCTCTCTACAGTACAGCTTCCCCCCTTTCAGATTAATATTAAAGTACAACAAATTTAGATACTTTGACTAAAACGGAAAAACGACCATATCTTTAACACACATCACGAATTGGCCTTTTTTTGTGGAACAAAGTTATGGGCTAATGGGTGTAACTTTTTTCGATTGACTTAAAATTTTCAAGTTTTGGTCACAGAAATATTTGTGTAACGTGTTGAAAGTGGAAAATGGAAGTAGATTCTTGCTGGACATTTTATTGTTAATATTTTATGGATAATATTTTGCTGGTATAATTTTTGAGGAAACTTTTTGCAGACCAAATTGAAATTTGTTCAAGAGAACTCTAAAGATTTTTTTTTAAATTAAGCTGATGCGAATCCAAAATTCTACAAAAATATTTGTTATAAACTTTGAGTGAGGGTCGCTGAAGGCAAGAAGCCGCCAGTATGTATTATATAATATTTACTCGTAATTGACAGATGTACTTGGCTATCCTAAAAGAGTTATGTATAAATTACTTATATATGCATGCATATATGTACATTTTTTGATATAGGTTTTTTTGTTTTTTGTTGACGGTGTTATGCCTTTTCTCCCATATAACGAATGCTAAAATTTTTTTTATGTATTGCAGAAAATGCGCAACACCGTCAGAAAAAAAAGATCAAAAATCGATGGAAATCTCGAACCTCTTTAAAGTTACACATTATTAACAAAACTGAATGCTCTATAAAATTGCATACCCAGATTTTTCCTAAAAGTTCTGACTAAAAGATTAGAAATTTTGATAATATTTGTTAATTTTTTTTAATTTTAACAAAATATGAACTTTACTTTTATTGAAAAAAAAAAATAAAAAAAAATGCTTGTTGTTGTTGCTGCAGCAGCATATACTTTTCGCATATATACATATAAAAGGTTAGGTTGGAATGGTTGCTTAAGGAATGAGCACACTTGGACGAAGATAGACGGATTGGTCCTTTGTGATGTGTGTATATATAAGAGGAAAACTGCTGAGGTTACAGTCCTTGGTCGGATATAAATCCGGCTGAAATAATGGAAAAGATCAATTTTTCTCCAAAACTATTTTTTAATTCTTTTCGCTCTTGTTTCCTTAAAATTTCAATATTATCAATTATTTAATAAAATTAGCTACAAATACTGAGAGATTAAAAAAAAAACACTTTGGACCGGAAATCCAAATTACTTAAAAATAAGAGATTCTGATTTGTTAATCAGAATTAAACAGTCGGGTTCTATCAAACTTAGTACAGTAGAGTCTTTGGAGCCACTGTTTATGAAGTCAAATTAGAAAAATTCAAAATTTAATTAAGGAAATTTTAATCATTTTATGTAAATTCGTTGGCCGGTGTCTATAAAGGTCGCTGACTTTTAAGGTACTAGTCTGGTCAAATAGTCATTTTTTATAGATATTTTTTAGAATTTTTTTTAAGAAAATAAAATGTGATCGCTTTAATTTTATAGACGTTATTACATCAAATAGTATAGAAAAACAATTTTTTTTTGGCATATTTTTTTTAATAGTGTGGCACCAAAGTAAGCGTCTTAAAACAAAGATAGGTGGCTTGTCAACAGGATTTTGGCTCTTCAGGACATCTGAAACGAAAAAGTTAAACTGATAATTATTCTGTAGGCTTGTTATTCTGACAGGTGCTACTTTCGATTCTTTTCAGCCCTAACTTTCCATACTACAGTCTGAGATTTCCACCCGAAAAACATACCTTTTTTTCAAAAGTCTGCCATTTTGTTATTTTTCAAAAAAAAATTCCCATTATAGCACTTGCCAGAATGACAAGCCTACGGAATAATATTCAGTTCTACTTATCAAAAAAGGTTTTAACTATCCTAGTTCTATCCACAGCTCAAATACAATATAAATAGATGATTAAGTAAATGAAATAATTATTAAATAATAATAATAAAATAACTAAATTTTACCCTCATTTCCTGACTTTGGTATTGCCTTAAGAAAGGTCTAGGAATTACATTTTCCACTGCTTTATACTGATCCGTTGAAATGCCCATACATATCCTTGCCCTAGTTTTTTTTTTTTTTTTTTTTTTGATATCAAAATGTCAGAAACATCACAAAGGTGCCGTCACACCAATGGCTAATTCTCCTCCACCTCGGCTCATTCTACCCTGGGACCACAAAAGTATAACTTCTGGGTAGAGCCGCGTTTATGTCCGAAGACACAACAGGTACCTGCGTCCAGGTTCCTCTCCTGTAGGCGTATGAATGCTATACACCGTCGATAGTCCCAATTACTCCCACTATGTTTATAGGTGGTTCCAAAGTAAAGGAGACATCGGTATTCCGTGTCCGCTGAGCAACAGCGAAAGGTGATAGTCGGTGTCTCCATGTTTTCTCATTAACCACTCATCAACACGTGGTATGAGTTTGTAGGTTCATCGACCCTTGCCCTAGCCGTTATTACATTTCTTTACACCTACGATTTCCTCTCATATACACCAAGTTGCAAGATATAAACACACTAATATTTTTTTGTTAAAAAATTTAGTTCATACATACTATAAAAAAACTATAAGTTTGAAACTATGGAAACAATTTTTAAAAATTTTCCAAAATTTCATCAAATCTTTCAACTTTCTAAGCATAATTTTTCTGGCTATGCATTTCTATAGACCTTTTGCTTCCATCTAAAAAACTTCGATGGGCGGGAAGGCATCATACCTCAGCATTGCCAAAAATCAATCACTTAAAGTTTCACTTTGTTACATGGGGTGTTTTTTTTAGTTGCATGAACACTCTCGATATCGATAACCAGGATATTTAGAACTTTTCTGGCTATGCAGTTTTGTAGTCCATTTAATTTTAGTGTGCAAGCATTGTTTTTGACAATTTTTTTATTTTTATTGACGCTGCCTGGCTTTTCCTTCCCCATGAAAAAATTCGTTCAGGAATTTGTAGGGCAAGTATAGACAGCTATTTTGAGACCCATCACAAACTTTATATTAGTGCGGTAGATCAGCGGTGTCTAAAAAGGTTTGACATCTCGCAAAGAAAAATCTAGTATACATTCCTGTTTATGGATTACATCTGGATGTGAAAATTGGTAAATTTGGAGCATCAGCACGTCTATTATTAGGCGTTGAGCTTATGTAGCTTAGTTTTCAAAACTTCTAATCATATCGAAATTTATTGTCACTTGGCTTCCAGCGAATAAATCCCTCTATCTAAACACTTAAAACATGCTAGAAAATATAAGCAAACTTAAAATTAAATAATAAAATAATACTTCTTGTATAAAAATATTACTCGGAATAAAAAAAAAATATAATAACAGTGCTGCACTAACAAGTACCGAAAACCCCAATAGGAGGTAAGCAAATGTGCAGGTGTGAAGTGTATTTAAGTAAATAAAAAATATAGCTACTTACCAGTTAAACAAAAGAAGTGATTAAATAAAGATTTTGTGAATCTGGCGAAGTAATGTTAAAACTCAAAAAAAACCAAACAACTAAGCGTTGGCTAACAGTAAAGAGATGGCATTCCAAATGTTGAAATCCGCTTTGGACGGCAGTGCCCATCATCATCATCACCATGGACAGCATGGCAATGGAGTTGTTCTATTAAAATGTAAGTAAAGAAATAGCCAAATGTTAAGTCACAAGCATATGAGTGCATATGTATGTGAGTGTGTGTATTATAATTAAGTTGTATTTGAGTTACTACTCCATGAAGAAGCTGACAAACATTATTCGATGGAAAATTTCGTTCTTTGCAATCATATTTTTTATGTATGTGTTTGCGTTTCTCTTAACATGGATATGCTAATATTTTAAGTTAAATACTTATTTGCTGCCAACAAAATGAAAATGCATATTTACGTATGTGCGAAAACTTTTTGATAATAGCCGTCAGTTGGTATGTGCCAAAATAATATTTATATTCTACAATAATTTACTTTTTCGTTAGCTAATAGCGGATGGCTATTGTACAAAGGATCCGAATAGTTGTGCTGAACTTGAGCAAAAATTTATCAAAATTACATAAAAAAAAAAAAAAAATAAATAATTGGCGTGTACACTTCTGTTAGGTGTTTGGCCGAGCTCCTCCTCCTATTTGTGGTGTGCGTCTTGATGTTGTTCCACAAATGGAGGGACCTACAGTTTCAAGCCGACTCCGAACGGCAGATATTTTTATGAGGAGCTTTTTCATGGCAGAAATACACTCGGAGGTTTGCCATTGCCTGCCGAGGGGCGACCGCTATCAGAAAAATGTTTTTATTAATTTTGCCTTCACCGAGATTCGAACCAACGACCTCTCTGTGAATTCCGAATGGTAATCACGCACCAACCCATTCGGCTACGGCGGCCGCCGAAAATTAAAGACCTTATGAATTTTACCTGTCAACAGTAATTTGTCAAAATCAAAAGTATGAAAAATATATTTTTCTCCAAAACAAAAAATGTTAATGAGTGCATATACTCGTAATATACCTCTGAGAAAATTCGCCACTCCCCAAAAATTTTCAAATTGCTTACAAATACTCTGAAAAGGTAGAAAAGTCGTTTTCCATACTTAGATCGAGGTGTGTTTCTGCCATGAAAATACTCGTCATAAAAATCCAATTGCTGTTCGGAGTCGACTTAAAACTGTAAGTCCCTAAATTTGTGGAACAACATCAAGACGCACACCACAAATAGGAAGATCTCAATTTCAACAAATCGAGAACTGACGAGTTATTAAGAAAGCCACAAGCCACATATTCAAAATTACGTTAACAATAATCGGACACTGGACTTTGAGATACCATGCCAGGAAGATGGGGCGGTCGTACAATGATATAGTATGTAGAAGCCACAATCAAGAAGAATCTAAGGTAACACCATTTCACTATCTTTGTGAGTGCCCCAGTCTGGGTGATCTACAACATAGAATGCTGGGAAAATCTTTTGTGCTAATTTCGTCTGGGCTATGTCACTCAGACAACACCTCCACCATCACCACCTTGGCAGCACAATCAAGAATTTTTTAACTAGTAAGCATCTACAGGGTGAACTATATGAAGGGTTATCTATTCAAAACACCATAACTTTTTTGTGTGAAATTAGTTTTTATTGGTTTCAAAGACAAAATGGTTCGAAAATGATTACAATTTTAACCTTTGATCACCTTTTGCCTTGACTATAGCCTTCAAACGGCCAAAAATGAGTTGCATTCTGCACGAATGTGATCTTGAGGTATTTTGGCCCATTCTCGCATAATCGCTTTTTTCAGCGCATCCATACTGGCATATTTTTTAGTCCTCCCCTTGCTCTCCAAAATGGATCAGATGGAATAGTCCGTCAGATTTGCGTCTGGCGAATTCGAAAGCCATTGTGTGGACGAAATGAAGTGTGGAACATGTTTTTTTAACCATTCTTGGTTCACACGAGCTTTATGAGACGGTGCCGAGTCCTGTTGGAACGTCCATGGCCTACGACCGAAATGTTTGCGTGTCCATGGCTCTAAAGCAGCTTCTAAAACATTTTCCCGATAATAAGTCGCATTCACTTTGACATCAGGCTCGATAAAAACGATTGGAGAGCGTCCATCAGCGGTCACTGCGGCTCAAACCATTAACCTCAAATTCTCGTATGAGCGTTCGGTCAAGTAAACACGATCGTTTTGAGTGTTTATGAACTGCTCAATTGGGAAATTTTTTTCATCAGAAAACACAATGCTAGGAAATTCGCCACGTTCGTGCAAGAGCAACAACTCCTTTGCTCTTTCGCACCGAACTTTTTTTTGCTGGGGTGAAAGATCGGGTGCTCTTTGGAACTTCTAAGCCTTGACCTTGAGCTTATTTTTCAATATGCGTCGAATGCTGTCTTGCGATATTTTCAGTTCTTTGGCCATTTTTCTTCCACTTCGACGCGGATTTCGTTCAAGTCGAGCCTTCACTTTCCGAACCATTTCTGGTGTTGTTGCGGTTTTTTTTGGTCCACCTCCATAGCGTTGAAATTCTACCAGTATCATTGTGACGTTTAATAATGCGATACAGAAACATTTTATTCACTTTGAGGTGACTGAGCTCACGAACAATGGCTGGTTGTAATTTTCCAGCCAAATATAACGCAATCACACTATTACGTAAGAATTCCATCACAGAAAAAAAATCAACAAAACTGAGACGTAAATGCTTTGATGGCTTATAAACATTATATTGAACTGTCATTAGAACAATTTTGCCGTTGATGTCATGAGCTGTTTTACAGATACAAGCAGTGTGAAGTTGCATCATATCGTTCATATAATTTTAAATTATAAAAACTAAATAAGAAGCAAGTAAACTTGTCAATAGGTCACTGTGGGCTGATCGAATCACGCATTTATTGCTTCGAAGCAAATAAAGTTATATTAAAAAAAGTTATATTTAAAGAAAGTCAGTTCAGTGGTAACTACAGTACGAGGTGTAACTATTGAATAACTGACGTTGCTCAAGCTCTGTATAAAGGCAGTGACCGTGTCGAATGCATTACCTCTCAATCCTGTATACAACTCAGTTTAGTTACAGTCTTCGTTAGAGTTGTTTTTCTTTGCTTCACCGAAAAAATTGTGTACCAAGGAATGGCTGATATACACCATTAGAAGCAACAATTTATGAGAAGTATTTATTGAATATTAAATTTATCCCCTATTTTTAATTACCTGAATAGTCTTCTCAATCCACTGCCCGAATGGGCAAATTTCCAAATACGCCCCATCAATAACTTTGTAACAAAAATTACTTTAACATAGTTTCCATGACAACAAAACAATTCCCCAATGCTGAACAGTTAGCCATTGAAATCACCAATTCGTTCAATGCACACACCCTTCGTTCAACATCAACAGGCATAAACACAAGCAACCATAGATCACAAAATCGCATCACTGGCTGGCCATCCATCTTCTATTCATTTCGAATTAATTGTCAATTTGATTTTTTGCATTCAAAACCGCAGCTCCGGACAGCTTTTACCACCATCAGCACTAGTACAGAGTTAATCAAATCATTAAATCGCTTCAACTCGCCACTTCGCTTGCTGTGGCTGAGTCACCAAACTGACAAACGCGCGCATATACTGACTTATATTTTCTATATATGCACTAAAGTGTGTGTATGTTGATAAATGTACGTATGTATATATATGTTTGGAGGTATTTGAATGCTCTCTATTATTTTTAGAGTTGTATGCGATACGAATACACCTGCAATGCCGCATCAGCCTGCACTCCATCAAAATCTCGCTAAAATTTGAAAATTATGAGTCATGTCATGCCGTTGGCTGAGTGCTGGTTGATCCACTGAGCTTTTACTTTTTGGCCAATATTTTATTTTCTTTTTGACTGCTTATGTATGGGCTGGCTTTTATTTTTGGCAATAGAAACTACGACAAGTGTGTTGAGATCATTCAAACACCTTCGCCGAATGTCTAGCACAAATTTTTATGTTATTTCTTATTTTAATTGTTCTTGGTTATTATTTTTGGTTCAATTATTCAAGCAGGTTTATTTTTTACACATTTTTTTTGTATGGCTAATTCTCATAATGGTTTTAGAATAGGTGTATCTACACTGAAATTGTTTCTTTATTATACGTCATTCAGTATTTTTTTGCTAGTATTGGGTATTTATAATAATGTTTTCTTTTAGGGGACTTAGCACCGCGACGTAAAAGATCTATTGTGATCCCTTCATAGATTCAGAGTACTTCTCAATTTTCACAATAAATTTTAGTATTCATTTTATTGGGTTTTATTTCCTCCTCTGGTAAAATATGTTTACTCAGGGGCTTGCCAGCACAGTTTTGGCGGTTTCATCTTCCTCTTTACAGAACCTGCAAGTCCCATTGGAGTAGATGCCCAGGTTCGTAAAATGATAATTCAATTTCTGTATACTTATTAAATACCGAAAAGTTAACGCTAGCAAACTTAACTAGTTTTACGGATGTGCTTACACCGCAATTAGGTCCGCTGACTTGGATTTTTTCGCGGCCTGGCTATCTTTCTGAGTGCCGTCTACTGGCTTTTGTAATCTTTTTGGTTGAGTTTTTTGTTGTTATTCCTTTGATAAAGGAGTACTATGACTGGCTACTGTTACTACCCTTACTGTCTACTAACAAAGGCGTATCTTGGCTAAAAGTCAGCAGGGTGTCCTCTTCAAAAGAGCATATTGTGTCGCAGCGCGGTGTGAATTTAGTGTTACCCGATTTTGTTTGTGCTATGACATCATCCGGTTCTTATGATTGCTTTGCCTGATGGTCCGTCCAGTTCCACAATCTACGATTACAAAGGGCAAATATAGGGGTCCTCCATGGCAGCACTTCATACCGCGGTAAGGCCACAGTTACTCTCGCAGGCGGCCAGGTATTCGAGAGGGAAGCTCAGTTAGCGATGTACATGTTGCACCGGTCAGCTCTTGGCACGAGCCAAAGTATACCTTGACTTGGAATTTGGTTGTGTTTTAGTTTTCGGAGTCTCTCAAAGAACTTATTTAACATGGTTGAACCTGAAATGGCATAGCTCCTTAGTTCAATGACCCTTCTTAAACCCTCTCACCACGGCAAGGTACTTCTCACCCAAGAGAAAATCAATATGAGAGAGATTTTTTATGGTACGTAGGTAGGGGAAATTGTTGAAGTACCACTCTCACACCCCCAAGTAGCACTAAAGCAAAACGGAGCTTTATGAGCGATACCAATATGAGTCCTTCAAGGCAGATATCTACAGCCAGCCAGAGCTGTTGATATAATGGAGAAGATTGATGGGGTTTGGGTTGACGCACTGCCCTAGGCTGTCTAAGAAAGGATCACCCAGTGACCTTAATAGTTTAGCTGCCAATCCCGGCCATTTGCAAAGAAAGTGCTCAATAGTCTCCTTCTCTGAAAGGTCCCCACAGCTTCTGCAATGGTAAATCTAGCTTTCCGCCTGTGTGACCGTCATTCAATGACCAGTAAACAGAGCTACGAGTTTAAAAATTGAATAACGTGGAGGCCACATAACTTTCTAAGTTCTCCGTTTATTGTGTTGGGGCTAAAGGAGTTTCGAAATAGCGCATGAAGAAATAGAGCTCCATATTTTCTGCGCTTTCCTGAGAAATAAGTTGTGCAAATGCCCTTTAACAACAGTCAGGGGGATGCCGATGATCGGGTAAGAGGTCTCTGAGACCAATTCATTCTCCCTGGCGAGCTCATTAGCAATTTCATTTCTTTCTATGTTCTTATATCCTGGAACCCAGGCCAGAGAAATGTTACCTGCACTCCCAAGAGATTTGATCTCCTCTTTACAGGAGTTGTAGAGTTTGGGTCTGCTCCATGGTTTTGAGATTTGTTAAAGTAAGTCTGCATTTTTAGTTTTTCGTTAGCACGTCAGAATGTTTTTTTTATTAGCGGATTTCAAAGCTTTTCTTAGGAACCAGGACTCATTTAGAAATCTATAAACATATGGGTATCAAATGAAACGAAAAATGATGAAAAATAAAATCATCTTCACTTCCAATCATCCTTTTAGAAGTAAGTGAAAAATGTTCTATGAAATTAGCACTGTTCAATGTTCTTCAAAATTTTCTGCAAATCAGAATTTTCATAAAGCTAAAAAGGCATACAAGGTGGCGCAGAATTAATCATCCAATTTTATTTGACTTCGAGTGATGGAAATCTTTATTTTGACCTTTACGCGCTTCATTGCTTGTCTGTTTGTCTACTGCAGCTATTTAGTTCACAAGTGTCAAATATGATTGACACTCGATGCTATTTGCAAATATTACAACAAATAAATCTTCCAATGGGGTCATTAATTTTGCACCACCTTGTATTTTAATAAACTTGAACAAAAAAACCTATTTGATTGGCGTACCATGTAGGCCATTTGCATAAATTTTTATAAAATTGTTTCCGATAGGGTGTTTAACTTTGCGCCACCTTATACAAATGTTAACCACTCATAGTATTTCACACATTGTCTCATGGCAGCAAGAAAGAAATTTTGATTTTGCCCCATATTTTTCAATACAAAAAATATTAACAAGTGCCAACTAAAATATAATGAAACATGTGTGAATACCCCTAAGATTTAGCAACTTTGGCATTTATTAAACAATCCATACTTTTTATAGATGCGCGACTCTTTTTTATCAACTTCCCAAAACGAGTAGGTAGATCAATTTGATTGTTTGCGACTTTTTTTAAATAAATCTGTTCGAAATGATGTTATGGCCGAGCTAAGGTTTGTTTGATGTAACAAAAAGCCTGCGCGCTTAATTTTTTTTTTGCTTTTGTCATTTTGTGTTAGTCATTCGAACAAGTTTTTGTGTTTGAAAAGAGAAAAAATTGAATAGTTTGCCAATTAGTATTATTATCAAACGTAATTTAATTTACATATGCATTGTGTTACGTATTCATGGCAGTTGCTTCCTAAATTAATAAAACTAGTTGTCATAATGGATGTATTTAATTATTTCCACGTCTATACGGAAACCATTTAATAAAGTATTAATTAAAATATTAGAGAAAATCATTCAGGTATATGAAATGATATGGAAATTGAAATCAAGGACTTCATTGCGTTGGGTGTTATGTGGATTAGGGTGTGACTTTTTGGATGTGCTTTTTAATTAAATGACCTCAATGGCAGGTTAAGTTGTACATGATAAAACAAACAAAAATTTGAAAATGCGCTATTACTTTTGGTCTTATTTGGGAAATATGGAAAAATGCAGATTTTGTAGTAAGTTAAATCGGTGCAATTCCATCTGTTTATTTCACGATAAATTAAACCAAAATATTGTATAATTTTTGAGATTAAGTTAAATCGATACCCACTCCAAACAAAAAAAAAAATTCAATTAAAAATCTGATTTACTGAGAAAAAAGAACTCACATTTTTTACTATTTAGGGCAATTTCTAAAACTAACCTTAGGTGAGGCTGGGTTAAAAATGTCTTCGCCTCATATAGTAACCGTCGTTAATACGTGTGTGGTGATTCCACTAAAAACATACCTCCTCTTCTCTTGGATTTTTCTCTTAACTCCTTCCGCATTGCTTCGTGGTAGAAGTACAATACGGCGTGCTAAGAAAGGCACATTCAACTACTCACTCTGCGCCATGGTCGCCTGTTTTGGAAAACTACGCTTAATGCTCTTCAGCATTTCCATTCCACACTTCATTTTTCGGATAATATCCCCAAAGAAAATTGCGACGGCTTTACATTTTTCTTCGTCTATCATCATTTCCTCGATCTCTCTTCTGGTGTAAATACATCAATAGGTCGTTGCAGAGCTGCTCTCTCTGTGTTCCACCTCTCGCATTTGGGGAAGGCGTGCTTCACGTCATCGGATTCAGTATCTCCATAGATGCAATTAGTAGGTTTACCTCTCCATTCGACACAAATACTTGAGACAGGACCCGTGACCAGAAAAAACTGTGTGAAGTAATAAATAGTTCACTTTCTTTCTACCCACTTTTTTAGATCGCGTACTAGTCTCGCTGTCCATCTACCATACTGTTCAGAGTTCCATCTTGTTTGCCAAAGTATGAGCGTTTGAATTCTAATGTCGGAGAGGTATGGTCCGGAGTTTCTGAGATTTTTGCCTCACATCTCCGTTTGCGCTCCTCTGCTAGAAGATCTATAGGAATGGTTCCGTTGATAACTAAAACTGCTGCTTCTGTTACTGTTCTGTGTGAAGAAGAAGCTACTTTAAGTGCGTAGGTGCGTTGCATAAATTGTAAAGTTTTTCACCGAAATTTCACTCTTACCAAATCTGTCCACATTTCGGAACCAACTAGAAGAAGAGAGTTCGTCGACCTCCAAGGTTTGCTATGAGCTTACTTAACACGCTGCTTACATTGGCAACTCTTATGGCAGCATGATTTATTTGCTGCTTAGATGTTAAACGCCCATCTAAACGTTATCAGTAAAATCCAACAACATCATGGTAACCCTAATATGTACAAGGTGGCGCAAAAGTAACCTTGCTATGTTTTTTGGCTGTAATTAAAAAAAAAAAATGAAAAACTGTGATTTTTCTTGTGGATTATTTTTATTTGGTCTTTTAATTTTTTTACATCAAGTCGAGAATATGATGTCATGTAAATGGCCGCCGCCACAGTTGATTGCCATTTGAGCCCTTTTTATGGCATTTTCCATCACTTTGGCCAAAACTTCCGGCGATAGGTCCTCACATTCTTGACGGATATTGTCTTTAAGAGCTGCAAGAGTCTGAGGCTTGTTGACATACACCCGCGACTTCAAAAAGCCCCACAAAAAGAAGTCTGGAGCGGTCAAATCAGGCGATCTTGCTGGCCAGTGCAAATCGCCAAAACGGGAAATTAGGCGCCCGGGAACTGCATCCTTCAGCATATCGGATGTGGCACGTGCAGTGTGTGCCGTTGCACCGTCCTGTTGGAACCACATGTTTTCCAATCCCAATTCATCAAGTTGCGGCAAAAAGTACTCGTTGTAGCGCTCACCATTCACAGTAACGGTTTGGCCCGCGAAGTCTTTGAAGAAAAAAGGTCCGATGACTTCTCCAGCGAAAACAGCACACCAAACAGTGACTTTGAGCGGGTGTAATGGCTCTTCGTGGGTTACACGCGGATTTTCAGTGTCCCAGAAGCGTAAATTTTGCTTATTTACGTACCCGCTAAGATGGAAATGGGTCTCATCACTCATGATTATTTTTGATGAAAAATCATCTTCCTCTTGGTGGTGATTAACGATGGCTTGAGCGCATGTTGGACGCGATTGGCGTTCAGCAGCTAACAGCTGATGCGCCGTCTGCACTTTGTACGGAAACATCTTCAAATCCTGTACCAAAATTCGCTGTAAAGACCGTCGACTGATACCCATTTGCGTGGCACGTCGTCTGGTCGATGGCGATTGCGCTACCATGACATCCTCGGCTACAGCAGCAATATTCTCTGCAGAACGGCTACTCCGGGGTCTGCCACGCCTGGCAGCATCTCGTGTTGTGCCAGTCTCTTCGAGGCGAGCGGCTAAACGTCGCAGTGTTTCACCAGTAAGCGTTGGACGGCGAGGAAATCTGTGAAAGTCACCGACCGATTATTGGTCAAATAAATAATCAGCAATATTCCGCGTTCTGGAGCAGTGTAGCATAACATTGTTTATTAACATGTATTTCGCATGTGCTTACTACAGAAATGTCAAAACAGAGCTGACATTAGGGGCCAATCGCAAAATTTATAGCATAGGAGAATTACTTTAGCGCCACCTGTTATATATGTATATTGGGATGGTCCAAGACACACAAAAGTTTGCCTTGATGCTAAGCCCTAAATTTGTTTTATGGCCAAAAAACTTATACACCCATTTTTATATTTCTTTTTATTTTATTTCAGATGAATGCTATTTAGTTTCCTTATTTTATTTCCTTTCCCTAATCTCCAAAAAATTATATCAGAAAAATACTTTTCTTTTAATTTGTAATTTCTTTTTTAATATATTTCAAGGCACCTATAAAAATACAATACTTAATTTCTTTTTAGTAATAAATTATAGGGTATTATTGTTCGGGTGTCTGTGAAAGCAAATTAAAGTGTCGAATTAAATTATGTCGATCTCTAAACATTTACGAGTAACTGCATTTTTTCCTCGAAAAATTATCTTTTCTAACGATGTGCATTTTCATTTCGGCTGCATTGTAAATAAGTAAGACTGCCGCATGTGGGTTCGGAAAACTCCCATGTGTTCGCCGATATGGTAATACCCCTCAGAGAGTGACAGTTTGGTGTAGATCTTGTAACGGTGGCATTATGCGCCCACTTTTCTTTGAAAATGCCCCTGGAAACCCACTTCGATCAACAGTGACCGCTACAGTGGCATGATAAACGATTTTTGAGGCCGGAAATTTATGGACTTGAACGGTCTTTGCTTACTGCAGTCGCGCCAAGTTCGCTAGTCGTGCAATCAGCCACCTCGGAGCTGCGATTTGATGCTGTTAGGCTTTTTTAGGAGGTGTCCTGAACAATCAATGTTATGAGAAAAATTCAACAGTTGAGGTCCTTACGCTCTTGGAAAACTGGTTTAACAGGACAGACAGTCGAGGCGACCACATGAATGAAATCATGTTGTATAAATGATGGAATAAGCCCATACCGATAATAATTTTTTGGAATTTTTAAAAAGAAACCGGTTTAAAGATCACTTAAGGTGCATGCTTTTATATTCTGTTGGGTGTTTGGCCAAGCTTCTCCTCCTATTTGTTGGCGTGTGTCTTGATGTTGTTCCACAAAGTGAGGTACGTACAGTTTTAAGCCACCCCGGAAAGGTAGATGTTTTTTACGAAGAGCTTTTAAAGTTAAAGGCTACAGCCGCTATGCATACTAAATATTGATTTTTGGAAACAATATCATAGTCTTGCCATAAATTCTATGACAAATTTTACAATGCATACGGCGAGAACAAATTCGTAGAAAAAAGTTCCGTTATTTTTGCTTTTGTTCGTATGCATTGTCTACTCTTAAATTATACTGAGTTTTGTGGCAACTTTCACTTGTTATCAATCGAGTGGCAGCTAAGGAAAATCGCATTGCAGTGATTGCATTACAAAAGTGGGGTAGAAGTGAAAGTGAGATTTACGAAAAAAACTTAATATTTCATGAATATTTGTTTTCCCAAAGTCCGAAGTGACAGAAAAAGAAGTGGTCGTCCTCGCGTGGTTCGAACCAGTGCAGCTACAAAAGCCGTTTGAGAAAGAATTCGCAGAAATCTCCTTAGAGAAGAGAAAAGCATGCCCACGGAAATGAATGTATCGACTAGATCTATGTTAAGACCAATTGGAGATGATCTCCACATGAAAGCCTTCCGTCGCTTAACTGCCCATCTTTTGGCAACGCGCTTGAAGACAATTAGACTAGGCAGATGCAAGCAGTTTCTTTGGTGGCACGCGGTCAAAGGCCATGAAAATATTACTTTCATGATGAGAAAATGTTCACTGTTGAAAAAGTTTTGAATAATCAAAACAATAAAAACGGTGCTAAAACTTCTAAACACGCATAAAAATGTTGTTCCAAGTGTTCAGAGTGGCCACTATCCAGCCTCCGTAATGGTTTGATGGGGCGTGTCTTGTTGAAGCTTTACATCTCCTCATTTATGCGAAAAGGGGGTTAAGGCCGGGACAAAAGTGTACCAAGAGGATGTGTTAAGAGGTGTGATGAAGCAGTTGAGCAGTACTCTCTTCAATGGAGAGCGTTGGATCTTCCAAAAAGATTCCACTCCAACCCACAAAACACCCAGCAGTGGCAAAATGTTTTGGACATGTGTTCTGCATTACATCTAATTACGATTCACCAATAGAACTGTATGAACATTTTAATTATTTAGTTTCCTCTTTAGGGTGCGTGTATTTTCATACATATGTACTTATATATTAGGGATGCCAATACTGGGAATCTGGGCCTTAAGTCTCCAATATACTGGGGCAATTTGCTTACAAACCCATAACTTTCAGGGTTTGTGATATCTTAGCAAGCATTTGAAAGGGAGGTAGAAAAATCCATTTTTTTTAATTTAAATTTGGCTACCGTCTTTGGTTTTGTTACTAATGAAATCATTTTCATTTTAAATGAAAAATTGTATTTAAAACACAATTGCTTATTATTTATTTATTTGGTTGCAGAGCTTCTCAAATGATATAGATGCAATTTTATCGACCTGAGTAGTTGCAAAATAATGCCTAACTAAATTACGGGACTAATTTCGAGATCTCGATGTTAATCCCGAAATATCGGAATCGCAAAAATCCGAAAAAACGCACATCTCTAGTGCATATGTATGTATATTTCAAATGTTACCATTGCCAAAGCAAACAAATTGTGCAGATAATTAAAAAAAGAGGCGTCTAAAAAATGTGGGTACGTTTTCCGAAGCGAAATCAACCTCGACTGTGAGAATAGAAATCAAATAAAAATATTACAATTCCATTTTATCAAAATAAAAGAACACAAACCAATGGTTGAATAAATTTAGACAACTTTTATTTATTGTTGTTTTTGGCATTTGCATTGGCGCTGAAGCAGCAAGTGAATCGATTGGCCAGCACAGACCTCAGCCAACATTTAGCCAAATGTTTCGCAATGGTACAGCTATTATTTAAAAGCACTAAATCATTACCTCAATTTGTATTAAAATAATTTCAAGTACGAACATCATACCCATGATGAATGAAACCAGACAGAATGGTGTAAAAATAAACAACGAAAAATATGTACGTACAAATGTATGCACATGGCATATTATAACAAAAAAAAATTGTGATTAAATTATGTGGAAAAGGGCGCAGTTCAAAAACGCACCGAAATTAATTTAAACTACTAACCATTTGGGTCTAAGAGCTTTGCATGATTACACTGATGATGAGACGATGGCAGCTACGAAAACATAAACAAACAATCAAACAATGACAACAGCAAGCACACAGCAACAATGGCCCGCACAAAGCATAAATACAGAGTACGGACAGCAGGCGGCTAACATAAAACTAACCTCACCCAATGGTGTATATTTAAATATCTGCGCTCATACATATATTGATAGCCCTGTAGGAAAACCATAAACAGGCGAAGCCAATTTCTAGTAAGCATTGGCAAAAGTGCGCTTTTTGTGGGCCATTTCATTCTCTTCTTCTTAATTGGCGCGATAACCGTTTACGCGATTTTGGCCGAGTTTAACAAAGCGCGCCAGTCGTTTCTTTCTCGTGCTAACCGGGCCCAATTGGACACACCAAGTGAAGCCAAGTCCTTCTCCACCAGATCTTTCAAATGCACAGGAGGCCTTCCTCTTCCTCTGCTACCACCAGCTGGTACCGCATCGAATACTTTCAAAGCCGGAGCTTTTGTATCCATTCGGACGACATGACCCAGCCAACGTAGCCGCTGGATCTTCATTAGGTTCCCACTATAGTATGAGTATTTTATGTAACTGGTTTTCAATAACAGGTGTTATTGGTGAATCGATTGCGCTATCGAGAGATGATTAGCGATTTTTTATGGCCGGAATTGGATGGCATTGATCTGAACAACGTTTATTTTCAACAAGATGGCGCTACTTGCCACACTAGCAACGAAACTTTTACGGGAAAAGTTTCTCGAAGAGGTGATCACAATTGGCCACCGATATCTTGTGATTTAACACCTTGTGACTTTTTTCTTTGATACCACGCCAAAAGCCCAGGGTCGATTCAAGACCTCAAAGATGGAATTCGCGAGGCTATCGAGGACATAGGGCAGCCACTTTGCAATTCGGTTATGGAAAATTTCATGAAAAGGATGTTGTCCTGTAAGCGTGGTCGTGGTGGTCACTTGCCTTATGTTATTTTCCATTATTAACGGCATACCTTCCTCTTTATAATGAAGTGAACATCCGATCATTTAAATTTAAAAATAGCATTTTTCTTTGAATATCAAAATAACACCTCTGTTGGGAAAATGCTATATACTAGGTTGATCAACGTACGGCCGCCGTAGCCGAATGGTTTGGTGCGTGACTACCATTCGGAATTTATAGAGAGAACGTAGGTTCGAATCTCGGTGAAACTCCAAAATGAAGCAAACGTTTTTTCTCATAGCGGTCGCCCCTCGGCAGGCAATGGCAAACCTCCGAGTGTATTTCTGCCATGAAAGAGCTCCTCATAAAAATATCTGTCGCTCGGGGTCGACTTGAAACTGTAGGTCCCTCCATTTGCGGAACAACATCAAGACGAGTGCCACAAATAGGAGGAAGAGCTCGGCCAAACACCCAAAAAGGGTGCACGCGCCAATTATATATATATATATACATATATAGGTTTTTGAATAAGTTTTGCGGCTCGATAAGAAAAACAAATTTTTATAGTTTAAAATGCACTTTATTATTCTGTATAGTCCCCCTGTACATCAAAACACTTGTTCCAACGAGATTCCTATTTATGAATTCCATCCTTGAAGTGAGAATCTTTAAGGGCTGTAAAATACGCTTTCACAGCTGTTATGACCTCATCATTTGATGATAAACGATTTCCACGCATGAAATTTTATGGATCTGAAAACAGATGGAATTCGGCAGGCTCCTACCCTAATGAATTTGTGGATGCTCCAAAAATTCAAACTTGAATTCATGGATTTTAAGCATTGTGAAAATGCTCTTGTGACACGGTGCATTGGCCTGATGAACAAGATTTTTTTTTATTTGTAAAGTGGGTCAACAAATTTTTTCCTTCAGTTGATCTAAAATCCATAAAGCAAAACTCCTTGCGCATTCCAAAAAAGTGATGTTAACAACTTCTTGGCTGATTTCCGGACACGAACTCGTTTCGGAACCAAAGAACCAGGTTCAGACCGCTCTTTAGCCTCCTGTTTTGATTTAGGAGCATAGTGATAGACACAAGTATCATGCATAGCGATGGATTGCCGCACAAAATCCACTTCATCCATTCGAAAACAGTCTAAATGCTGCTGAGAAAATCGCATTCGAATGTGTTTTTGTTTCATTGTTAGCGAATGCGGTACCCATTGTACATACAGCTTTCTGAAACCCAATACTTCTGTGAAAATACTGCTTACACTGCTCACTGAGATGCTTAGGCCTTCTACTAAACCTCTTTCAGTCACTCGACGATTTTCCAATAGGATACTTTGTATTTTTTTTTTACGATTTCTGGAGCTGTTGCTGTTTTTGGGCATCCTTGACGTAAATCGTCTGCAAGCCTTGTACGACCAAGTTTAAATTCAGCAACCCATCTTTCTGCTGTACTAATTGATGGCGAAAGTCCGTATACGCTTTCAAGATTCGTTCATAAATTTCCGTCGCTATTAATCCTTCCAAAAATAAAAATGCAATTAGGCTGGAATTTAGAACAATGTATATTTTGGAATTTCTGGCAAACTATAATGTTTTTTGTAATGAAACTTGGTGGAGATGTTAGTGAAGTGTTAAGGAACACTCTTTATAACTTTAAATTATTCGGGAAATAATATTTTTTTAATTATTTACATTCAAAATGCCCTCGGGAACTTCACTATAATTTGCCCCATTACACTCTATATTTTTTAACATTTCACTAAAATTCACCAAATATACACTCACACGCGTATTTTTACCGATTTTTATGCTAATATTCTAATTATATCTATTAAAATTAAATGCAAATTCATTTGCCTATGCAATCACATTCCAATTTTAAGCGCGAATAAGAAGAAGATTGGAATGCCAACAGTATGGTGTTGCCGGATGCCAGCAAATGAAAACAAAAAATAAGTTCTTGAGTTTAGTGTTAATCATGGGGGTCGGGGTTATTGTGCCTCCTTACTACATACACGCATATGACGTTTTAATTTTGGGTTCAATGGCTTTAACACGGAAAGGAGTTTTACGCAAAAATACTGTGGATTGCGTAGCCGGAGTTGGACTGATGAGGGTTATTTTTTTGAAGCGCGGCTGAAGGCCACCCACGCGATAAGCAGTTCTACGCAAAAATACTGTGTTAATTCATTTAATTTTAATTACTCTATTATTTTTTGTGATACGCTTAATATCATTGTCTTTAAGTTTAAATGAGTTGTATGTTTTTATTTTGATAAATATTTCTCAACTTTAAATTACAGCAAAAAATACTGCAGTTTTTCAATGAACCTTCCACCGAACATCCCTGCGTGCGAATTTCGTTTTCATTTCAGGTGTTTGGCAGCACCAACTTTTCGCTAAATTAGAGAACTTTAACATTAAATTACTTAAAAACTATAAGCCTCCGGCAGGTTCTGTTTTCAGTTTTAAGATGGGGATACACCCCCCCATCACCCCCTTTTTACCGTTTTTTCCAAAGCGATATACATTATACTAAAGTTTTTCCTGCAATTACGGCACGATACTTGATTTTTTCCATTGTAGAAAACACTGTGACTTGTAAATAAAGAATGAATTGACGAATTGAAATGAAACTTCACATACATTCATATGACAAAAAAAAAAAAAATAAGCCAGTAACATCGTCTTCACTTATCATCCGTGTGCTGCAAGCGTGTCATAATAAAAAAAAATATTTAGATAATGAAAATACCAGTGCCCTTCCCTGCTAGGGCTTCGAAAAAATGCTCCATGTTTTGAAGGACTTTTGAAGTTGTTCAGACTTTACAGACTTTCTAGGCTTTAGTATTTGGACTAAACTCGATATTTTTGCACCCGTCTATTCGCCGCAGTTTCTTTTTTTATGGTTGGAATGAATTTCCAGACAGACATACAAATAAAACTTAAAACTACTTTAGTTTTTTAGACTGTTTTTAAGTAAATATTCGCATATTGAATAATTTCACGATTCCTATGATTTCCTCAAATTTACTTAAAATGTAAATGTAAAATGCATTAGATTCCCTACAGGGACGTTTTTATGTTTATATAAACAAACATATCTACCATATGTATATACTCAAATGTTCCGACGACCTTAGAAAGCCCATCAAATTGTTCCACCATCAAGTAGTAAGACAAATTAGCAGTCAAAAGCTTTGGACGCATTTTGTCGACTCTCTTTTTTTTTATAAAACAGGCCCTAAATACTAAACTAAATAGTGCTCACACATACATAGAAAAAACTTTACGTCCAGAAAAAAAACTAATAAAAAAAATAGCTGGCTAGTTTTAAATAAGTAAACAAAGGAGCGAGACGTGCCAACGAACGCAGCAACAACAACACAGACATAATTTGATTGCGTGTGGAGAAAAATACATAGAGAATGAATGTCAAAAGCATAACAAGAGGCGCGCGCTGACTGACCACGCTACAGTGGGTATTTTCTGCTCGAAATGAGTTTAAAATATCAGTTGTGTCTGTGAGGCAAATTGAGCAAATTCAGAACACCAACAAAAGTGAATGGCGTTTACTTGCATATGATTTTTAGAGAAGTAAAAAATATCATTTTTGGAAAGATTACTTTGAGTTTTTTGTCGGAGTATAGCTGATTCAGGAGCAATTAATGATATATTTTTATATCCCCGTCATATTAAATAGCGGCATTACTAATGAACAGTGCTTTATGGGAAGGTACGACAAGCAAATGGGCGGAATGGGATGCTATTGATCTGGACAACGTTTATATTCAACAAGACGGTGGTACGTGCCACACTAGCAACGATACCATTGACCTTTTACGGGTAAAGTTTCCGGACCGTGCTATCTCTCGAAGAGGTGATCACAATTGGGCCCCGAGATTTTGCGATTTAACACCTTGTGACTTGTTTCTTCAGGTCCACGTGAAAGAGGAGATCTACGCCGACAGGCCAGGGTCGATTCAATACCTCAAAGATGGAATTCGTGAGGCTATAGAGGACATAGGGTAGCCACTTTGCAATTCGGTTATGGAAAATTTCATGAAAAGGATATTGTCTTGTAAGCGTGGTCGTGGTGGTCATTTGCCTGATGTTATTTTCCACTATTAACTTCATACCTTCCCCTTTATAATGAAATAAACATCCCATCATTTCTATTAAAAAAAAAGCATTTTTCTTAGAATATCAAAATAACACCTCTTATTGGGAAACTCTTTACAAAATGCAGAGGTGTGGACAACACCAGGCCGTTAACCAGTACTCAAAAATTATGAAGGAATCAGCTTATTTGCTGACGTAACCAGGTTCATGAAAAAAATGTTTACACAAAGCCTGAAATTGTGTTGGTAATATACGAAAAAAATTAACATAGTCTACGCTCAAGTTACTTCGTTGCCGTCTGAACAATTTCCAATTGGACGAGCAGAAGGATCCGTGTTCTCGGTACACGTGGGTATCGCGTAACGAGACTTCTGACTCTTCAGCTAAGATGGGCTCTGAGGTCAACTTCTTTGGCCCAGAGCCCGTTTTGCCACTCTCTTCTGCGGCCATCAAAGCCACGGTTAGCAAATAGGTAACTACCACCCAATAACGAGCTTGGCAGGCTGAGAGAGGCTGCAGATGGGCTAAACTGATGCTACCTGTCATGTCTGATCGACTGTCGCAAAGCCTTCTGTCATTAAGCAGAGGGGAGTGCAGACGGCTGGTTGGACTGATGATGGGCCACTTTCAGTGGGTGAAGCATATGGAAAGGTTGGGCATCTCAGACAATGTACTCTGCCCAGCTTGTGAGGTGGAGGGTGAGATGGCGGACCATTTCCAGTGCGTCTGCCCCGCCTTCGCTCGAATCAGGGTTGAGGTCTAAGGCATTGATGTGTTAAGAAGCGACCATCTTGAGTTTAACAAAGCGAGTCGTTTCTTTCTCGTGCTAACCGGCCTCGAAAGCTGCTCGGCAGAAAATAAAAAAATAGTATTTTATTATTTGTTTGTTTTTAGTTCCTGTACTGGCGACACGCTTTGTAATTCTTATTCGTATTATCAAACTTGAAGAAGTAAACGTCAAAAGCAACGAATGTTGCCGAAAATAATTTTGCCCGAGTGACCGCGAATGAAACTTCAAATGAGAGCTTCCAGTATCACCCTCTGTGTGTAAATCGGGACTAATCAGCACACACGCACACCATCTTTCAAGCCACTTTGATAAAAGAAATCTGTTCTATACCGACAAAATTCCATAAAAGCCCTAAGTAAGATTGGGTTAGATAAGTCAGGTTGCTTGTCCAATACAAGATACTAGGTGGCCATAGGACCCATTGTGATACCTGCATGCAATTTTCATCCCTTAACTCAGTTGCTCAAAGAACTTAGACATTTTGTCTGTGAGACATTTTGCAAATTTCCAAGGTCTTCAAAAATATTTCGCGACTTCTTTGAAGTGCAGAGCATTCACAGAGGAGGTGTTGTACCGATTTTACATAGGCGTTCCATGATCTGGTTGTCAATTCGTTTCGTTGGAAGTCAAAGAATGCCAGGATTTCACAATAACTAACTGTGGTGTTTCAACGACAAAAGTCAAAGCAAGTTGATCAAAGCACTTCTGTCTCGAGAATCCACGTCGAAAATTTATTTATTTTTGATGTGAAACTTCTTAGGCGTCGATGGACGAGCGATAATGGAGAGTAAAATTTCAAGGCTATGCAATGTTTTGGGTTTTTCGTTCCGCGAGAGAGAAAAAAGATATTACGTAGAGGAAAAGGAGAGAGAGAGCTATACCTTATATATATCTAAGATACACTTTAGGCTATTTTTCCTAAGTTTTTGCTCGTGGCTGCTAATTTCCAATGAAAAATAACACTGCCTACTTTTTGGCTCTTGTTTGTTGGTCCAAACTTGTAGGAAATATATTTTTGGTGCCTATTTCTTGGCGCTTATTTCCGTTTCCTGGCTAGTGCTTGGCGTACTATAAAGTGCTATCCATTTCGGCGTCGGATTTAAAGGCATTGCCTTGCGGTAATTTGTGCCGTTGCTTGGTCCTGGAATCGCTGCGTTTGTGCGGGTGATCAACGCTCGGAGTAGTGCGCGTTGTTGCCACGGTTTGTGTCCGGCGTTTACCTACACCGGTCGACCCTTCTTCGTTTTTTGTAAATTTTTTCTATTTGTATTCTCTGCAAATGTTGTGAATTTATTTAGATATGTATTCTTTCTCTCTCCTTCTTTCTTTGTCTGCCTTGAAAATTTCACATCTGTTATGTGTATTACGCTACACGCCCTTTTTTTTCTTTAGCTCCTATTCCAGGTAACGGCGTCAACTGCGCCTCTTCGCCAATGGACATGCTTTTGAGCTGTATGCCCTGATTCGGTTAATGTAAGACCAAGGGAGTTCATTTCAGCTTCTATTGAGCGTCTCCAGGTTGTACTTGGCCTTCCTACTCCTCAGTCAGCTTCTTTGAAAGGGTTCCAACGCAGAGCCCGGAACTTTCCCCTTTTTCTCTAAGCGTCGAAACGCTACACAATATGTAAATTTAAGCTAAAAAATTCCAAAATTTTCTATAAAAAAATCGAATCACAGCTAATGAATCGTAGGGTGCAAAGTTGCAAAATATAAAAGGCATGCCTCGTATTTCATAGTTTTAGCTTAGGAATATATTTTAGTAATTAAATTATTATTAATAACTATGGTCAAAATCGTGTTTTTTATATAAAAGCTAAACCCATTAAAGTCAGGTAAGTTATTTTACCAAAATCCCATAGATATTTCACTCTACCCGTTAGTATTTTTGCTTTCGGTGAATCACACATTTATTTGCGGCGATGTATATGCCGCTTGCAAATGCTGGGTAACTTCTTTGTGATTACCAGTTAAGGGCAACCCAATGTGGATATAAAGTTTGACAAATAATAGCCAACCAAGCGTATCGGCAGTTGCCCACCAAGTGGACGCGTGCACAAATACTTGAATAAGAGCTCTAAATAACTTCGAATGATATGTGCGATGAAATAGGAATTGAATGCGGCTACAGACCATGGCTTTGTTACTAAATAAAACATATTTACTGTACTATATATTCTATCTTTTTAAATTTTTTTAAGCAATTCCAGGCGTGCCTTTAATCTGACCCTACTTCTATTCGCTTTTGTAAAGCAATTTTGCACAAGAATTTTATTTATTTCGTTACTTTTTAATTTAAGTACGCAACAATTTAACTCGATTCAAGTCTATTAAACTTGATTTAAACCCCCTTTAGCAGCATTCACTTTTGTTGAGACACTTTGGCGCGAGCTATGACCCTTTTACAATGCAGCTCTGACACCATTGACAGATTCAAAAGACTTTTCATTATGGTATTCTGTACTAAATATTCAACATTCACAACGCCAATGAACATAATGAAAGAGAAAGGCATCAATCAACTCATAGAGACTTCCTCTCGATTTTGTTGACTGGGAGTGGAGTAGGAGCATGTTTTTGTATTGACTAGCGGCGATGCATTTGTACTGAAACATTTGTGCCCTTTATCACTCGGATTCCTACTGTTTGCTGTTAAATTTAAATCGCCCATTTCATTGCTCATTCCATGCATCCTGCATTTTACGATATTTGGATATACTAAGACTGAGTAGGGATGTATCTAGACTTACACTTGCACAGTAACAACTGTATTTAGCATGGCTGGTGTGTGCATTGCATGCACGCGGAAGGGCTCCACTTAAATAATCATTAATCAATTTCGTCATGACAATTTAAAACAAATAGTTTAACTGGCTCGCATAAAAGTATTCGTACGTGCTACTTATTTACATACATATACACGTGCATGCATATGAAACTCGAAGGAAGTTAATATTCGAAAATTTTATCTAAGTTCATTTATTAATCGAATGCACATAGGAGCGATTCCATGTCTAGTGATCCAAGTATTTTGGACAGTGTCGTAAATGTTTCTGACAATTGGTTTATTTGTAGGTTTGAGAAAGAATGCATGTACATATGTACAAATAATGCAAAGTAAACTGAAAAAAAAATGAAAAAAGCTTATAATTTCCAGATTTAAAAATTCCGAAAATTTTGGTCTTAAGTTATTTAAACTGGATTATCATCGGCTCGTGGTAACTTAAAACAACTTTTTTTTATGAAAAAAATATACTTTTCCTGCCAATTTTGAAAAGCATCCCTACGATTTTTTTCTCGTTGGTTGTGTTAAGAGCTTAGACTGTGCTGCACAATCCTTGAACGTGGCTCCCATGACTTTTTGTGTTATATTCAAATACGTACAGCGAACCAGTGAAAAATCAGTGTAAAAGTAATTAGTAAGCAGATACAAGGAATTCATTGGTTCGCTCCCAAAAATCATGAACAAAAAATTATAATTAATTTTTAACACTTTGAACGCTAACGGAGTTTTTAGTAAAATATCAAAAAAACAGCATGTTTTTAGATTTTATTTAGTAGGATATTTAAGATATTTTTATTTATTTCGATGCATTTCTGCGCAAAATAAATAATAAATGTTAAATATATTTCATCCTAAAAACTTAACCGTTTTCCAGATATTCGATTTTAAAAATCATTTCTAAAAAATACGTACTGACACCAAATGTAAGTTCAAGGGTTAGATTTTTGAAGTGAAACTTCTTAGGCGTCAATGGACGAGCGAGAATGGAGAGTAAAATTTCAAGGCCATGCAACGTTTTGGGTATTTTCGTTCCGCGAGAGAGAAAAAAGATATAACGTAGAGGAAAAGGAGAGAGAGGTATACCTTATATATATCTTGGATACACTTTCGGCTATTTTTTCTGAGTTTTTCCCGGTAGTTGCTAATTTCTAGTGAGATATAACACTGCCTACTTTTTGGCGCTTGTTTGTTGGTGCAAACTTGTAGGAAATATATTTTTGGTGCCTACTTTTTGGCGTTATATTTCGTTGGTGCCTACTATTTGGGGCGTGTTTTGGTTTCAATTTTTTTGGCGTTATTTTTTTGTTTTTTTTGGTGCCTACTTTTTGGCGCTTAGTTCCGTTTCCTGGCTAGTGCTTGTGCGTACTATCAAGTGCTATCCATTCCGGCGTCGGATTTATTGGTATTGCCTTGCGGTAATTTATGCCGTTGCTGCGGTCCTGGAATCGCTGCGTTTGTGCGGGTGATAAACGCTCGGAGTAGTGCGCGTTGTTGCCACGGTGTGTGTCCGGCATTTACCTACACCGGTCGACCTCTCTCCGTTTTTTGTAAATTTTGTCTATTGGTATTCTCGGGATATGTTGTGCATTTATTTAGATATATATTCTTTCCCTCTCTCTCTCTCTCTCTCATTCTCTCCCGGGTCTCTCCCTCTTTCTTTGTCTGCCTTGAAAGTTTCACTTCTGTTATGTGTACTACGCTACACGCACTTTTTTTTCTATTTTTTGTTAAAGGTTATATCAATTAATTAAAGTCATCATTAAAACTTGAAACGCCCTGGCTTTGAAAGTATTCGATGCGGTACCAGCTGGTGGTAGCAGAGGAAGAGGAAGGTCTCCTCTGCGTTGGAAAGATCAGGTGGAGAAGGACTTGGCTTCACTTGGCGTGTCCAATTGGCGCCGGTTAGCAGGAGAAAGAAACGACTGGCGCGCTTTGTTAAGCTCGGCCAAAATCGCGTAAGCGGTTATCGCGGCAATTAAGAAGAAGAAGACCATTAAAACTTAAACCAAGCCTTGGCAGTTAAAAATGGCATGACGTTTCACGTTTACATAAAATGAGAATCGACCTATTGGACTCGGGTTGAAAAAGATTTCTAAAAGATGGAAAAAAAAATTTTTATATAAAAATTTGTGTGAATAAAAGTTGCATTTTGCAGAAGCACCATCGCTGAAATCACGGGATTTTTAAGGTGTTTTCATAGAAGGATTTATTTATAGTCTAGCGACCTTCTCCGCCATAGTTTGCTGGGTAGCGAAACTTTAAAATTATCTCTCCTTTAGTTTCTGTCTTGAATTCCCTTAGTAGGAGTCGAACACAGCACCTTGAACAGTATACAGCTCACATGCAGGCGGCCGCCGTAATATACACCCACAATAGTTCGGAAGTCAGTTATGCCTCCATGACTAGATGACACTTTGCATAGTCAGTTAAAACATAACTTTAACGATTGTTTCCTAACACTCTTTTGTTCAACTCGTAGTACAACGACTGTGAAAAAGTCAATATTTATTTTCTGACCGATTTTCCTTGCGCTTTAGGAGCGTAGAATAGTTGTTTAGTTTTTATGTTCACAATTTTCACTGGGGTGTTGAACATGATTAATGGCCACTTTTACCACCAGCACACACTTTTCATTTTTATTGTTATCCTGTATGTCATACCTACACTCAGACAATTGCTTATGTGTGCTTGGATGTGTGCGCTTACATGCATGCATATACATAAATCATTTATAAAACAAATTCAGACAAATGACCGGAAATATTGGTTTTAACTTTTCTCTCCTTTTAGGGGCATATGTGGCTGTGTGTGTATGTGTGTATGTATGTGCATACAGCTTTATGTTTATTTATCTAAATATTATACCATCCATGTATACATTTTCGCATCCGTATTGGACTCCATGTATGTGTGTGTGTGTGCATGTAGGTGCATCCCCTATATATCATCAGCCATGTCTATGCAACATCAATACTAGTATCGTGTATCGTCGCCGAACGTGTTTGTAATAAATTTTGACAATTGTCAAATTTGACAAGCGCCGCGCTTGTCGATGTGCAATTTTTCACTCCACACTTTTTCATTGCTATCAGTAACAAATTTTCGCAAATTGACAAAATTTCTTTCATTATCGTTGTATGTGAGTATACATACGAGGTGTGTTAAGAAAATAATGATTTTTTAATGATTTTTCAAATTTCGCGGGCTACGTACATTCCACTTCCCTTTATGATTTTTTTTATGTTGGCATACTCATCTCGAAGATATGTTTCAGAAATATTGCATTTTTAGTTTCTCTTTGAGAGCCATGAGAGTTTCCTGCTATCGGCAAGAATGGATCAAAGAAGTTGCATTAAATTTTGTGTAGAAAATGAATTAAGCGCTCAAAAATACTTCCAATATTGACAGTGGCATACGGTGAGAGTAGTCTGAGTCAAAAAAATATTTACAAGTGGTAGAAGCTTTTCACAGAAGGTCGAGAAAATATAAATGTCGACGCTCGCTCTGGACGCCGCAGCATATCCACAACCGATGAAAATGTTGCGAAAGTGAAGAAAATTGTAATGGAGAATTGTCGAATCACAATTAGAGAAGGTGCTGAGGATGTGAGCATATCGGTTGGCTCATGCCATGCAATCTTTTCGGAAAGTTTGAGCATGAAGCATGTGGCAGCGAAGTTCGTTCCAAAATTGCTGAATTTCGGCCAAAAACAAAGTCGCATGAACATCGCTCAGGAATTGTTGAGTGACGTCAACGATGATCCAGATTAGCTTAAAAGGGTCATAACTGGTGTCGAATCATGGGTATATGGTTATGACATCGAAACCAAAGCGCAATCGTCCCAATGAAAGAGTCCAGGTTCGATCAAATGTCAAGGCTTTGCTCACCATTTTCTTCGATTACCATAGCGTAGTGCATCGGGAGTTCTTACCACATGATCGTACGGTAAAGCGTGAAACAATACGAAAAAACGCCCGTAATTCTTGAAATAATTCGTGCCTTTTGCATCATGGTAATACATACATCATCATCTTTGCTTGTGGGAGATTAGTTCGCCAAAAACAACACCATTATAATGTCTCAGCCACCGTATTCACCAGATTTGGTCCTCAGTGACTTTTTTCTATTCCCAAGATTGCAGAGGCCCATGAAAGGACGGCGTTTTGCGACGGTTGAGGAAATAAAAACCAAATCGCTGAGAGTGCTCAAGGAAATGAAATTGAAATTTGAAAAGGTCGAGCGAAGGAGCACCAGGAGATCAGGCTAAAAGCCCATTGTATTTAAAGCTCTGGAAAGGGGGTAGATAGTCAAGGAGGGATGGAGAAAAGTATCTGAGAAATAGATAGGAAAGAATGGAGACAGAGATAGAGATAGTTAGGCCTGTGAGAATTTTCCAGATTCTTTGGCCAATCTGTAAATATCCTCCAGTTTTAGAGAACGACATCGGAACCCAATACTCGTAGCCGTGCTCTAGCAAAGGCAGGACACTCACAGAGAAAGTGCTCAGTGCTATCCGTCTCCTCCAAGCATGACAGGCATACCGCGTCCTCGATTCCAATGGTGGTCATATGCTGACCCCATGGGTTGTGTCCTGTAATGATGCCGACCATCAACCGAATGACTTTCCTTCTAATTTTTAGTAGAATGTTTGACAGTTTTCTGTTCGGACTTGTCACAAAACAGCAGTTGCAGTTATGCAGCGTTCTAGACCGGACCATCGCTCTTTATGTAGACTGCCTACATAATCGCTGATCCAATTCTTGATTCCTGCGGAACTGATTCCGTTTATTAGCTCTGGTCCCTGTGGGACACCGCTGATCCACGGTTGGCCAATTCGTTGGCAATTTTGTTTCCTTGCACACCGGAGTGTCCCGGAACCCATATAAGTACAAGTCTGTTTTGTCTAGCGACAGAATTAAGCTTCTTCTTACATTCTTGAACAATCTTTGAGGTTTGCTTCGCGTTCTCCAGGGCCTTCAGTGCAGCCTGACTGTCACTGAAGACTCCAATCTGTTTCCCGCTCCATCTCCTCTCGATTATCCATTCGTCTACTTTCAGGATGGCAAAAACTTTTGTTTGCAAAACAGTTGCCCTTTCCCCCTTATCTCAAGGACATACCAGAAAGTGCATATCAGAACTGCTTCGAGGATTGGAAAAACGCTAGCAGAAATGTATTAGATCTGAGGCGGACTACTTTGAAGGCGACAAAAAAGGAAATTGATGAATAAAAAAATATTTTGTGACAAAAATTAAAATTTTGCTGATGTTTGAACACACCTCGTAAGTACATGCATACTATAGAGCATACACACCTACGTACCTGAGTATGTTGGTAGCTTCTTACATACGAATTTTTATTGTAAGCTAAGCATGACCGGTCCCATTTTTATTGCTGTCACTGAATATTTTGTTACTCCTCGTGTATGGTTTCCCTATGCCACCTCATTGTCAGTAGCATGAAGACCATCACCTCATCATCATCCGTATTACCATCAACAACATCACCATCGGCATTGCTACCACCATCAACATTTTTGACAAACACCATTGCCCCGAACTATTATGGTGGCATGTGCCTGTGGTTACGAGTATGCTTTTGTCGAATTTATTCATTCATATATACATACATATATACATACATACATACATACATACGTCCATACATAAATATGTATTGTATATGCAAATTGTCACCAATGTGGCAACAGCAACCGAAACAACAAAACGGCAATATCTCATATGATGACCGTATTGCTGACACCATTAATTTTCGCCAATTTCCAGCACCTCAGCAAAAGCGCAACAAATCGCACACCGGCACATTGCGCCGCCGGGGCAAGTAAGGCCAAGAGACTAAGTGATTGGCGACGCAGAAGCGGTGAGTCAGCGAGTAGCTAAACAAAGCTTAGCTCAAATCTGCTCAGTCAGTGCTTGGATTCGTTTTGTAGTATTGGCTTTGGTTTGATGAATTCGTTGCCAATGCTGCCCATTATTTGGTCCGTTCATGGATAAAACATGTTTCCATATTTGAATTTGTGAATTTGTTTGAATGCGCTTCATTTTGTTGACTGTTTTGTTTTTTTGTTTTTTTTTTGTTAGCACAAACAAATTGTGCGCCTGCGCATATACGAGCATAAGTAGATTATCTGCCGAAAACAGCAAAATCAAGAGCAACTTTTAGCATTGGTCAGAGCTATCTGTGTCGATTCGAAAAACATATGTGCGCACGTTTGTATTCTTGAATGTTGATATACATATATACATACATCTGTTCATAAGAGTGTGAGTCTATAGCTTAGTCGGTTTGTACGCACCCTTAGATAGTCGTCATTTGTGCCTTGAACCCTTGAACTAAGCTGAACATCTGTCACTTATTTTGATAATGAAAATTTTTTTTTGCGAAAAGTTAGAAAGTGCAAGAATTCCTTACAGAATCATAATAAATCGAACAAATGAAATTCAGCTTAATACATACATATACATTAGTTCTTTAATTAGTTGCTGATTTAGTTTAGGAGACAGTTTTTTAAAAAATATATTATATCGTCCCCTTAGTATTAAAATAGCCTATAAATTTTTTGATGTTTTGAGAAAATGAATTTCAAACTTTTTGTCGAAAGTAGCTCTCACTCAAATCTCGTTATGTCTGTAAATATTTATTATTTTTTGACTGACGTTTTGACCCACTTTGTGGAACTAGAATTTGACAAAATTTTGACCACATATAAAATCAACGATGGAGAATCCAAAAATTCAATAAAAAAATAATAGCCTATGAGCACATAGGCTATTGTTATACTAAGGGGACGATATTGGGTCTCAGCAGTAGTAGAATGTACAATGTTATGGTTATAAGTAAAAATTGTTTGCTCTATTTTATAATATTTTAATTCTTGATTATCGGAAGTGTTAATTATTCGAAGTTTTTCGTTCAAGGTTTTATGTAAGCGCTCGATGTCACCAATACCAGTTTTACCAGTAGTCATTTCCAACTTTACATTTTGTTGTTCACACCGCTGCTTTATATTCACATTATTTATACCTTGGTCTTGATCTATTTTAAGTACCTTTGGGGGACCCATAGCATTAAATAATTTTAATAGCGTTTTCTTAGTTTCTAACCAATTTAAATAGTAAATTTAATAGTAAATTAATAAAATAAATGTCTATACATGTCAAGTAGTGATGTTTATCCCATTCCCAAATGTCAACAACAAATTTTTCTATTGTCTTCTAGACCGGAGGTGTGACTTTTTCATATTTGCAATGATTACACAATTTACACTCATTTATGGCTTTGGTGATTTCTTTTAAATAATTAGGAAAGTAGTACTTTGCTTTAAAACAATTGGCAACCTTTTCAATACCCTGATGCAGCCCTTCAAGGTGAATTTGTAAAAGTTTTGTTTTAAGGTCAGCGTATTCAAATATATTTTCTAACAATTTCGTTGCTCTAACTAGTGAATTTCGTTTATTTTGAAAGACTGATTTATACACATTTTGAAAAATTACAAAGTCATAATCGTTTGGTATATATGTATATAGCAACTTTAAAATTAAGCAGATACTTAATAATTATTTCTTTTATCAATACAGTGCTAAGTTCAGTATAAGTTACTGTAGTAAAATTATTTTTAAACACATTTTCTGTTTTGAACGAATTATTGTCACCTCGTATTAACTTTAATTGCCGCTTGAATATATTTAAGGATATTTCTGTAATTCCTATGAAGTTTTGAGAGTCTTCAGAAGCCGAGTGAATAGTTGCTACAACTGAATCATCTTCGCCATAGTTACATTCCTGAATTTTAATTCTTGATAACTCATCAGCAACGTAGTTTTCTTTCCCAGCAATATATTTTACTTCAAAATCAAACTCGTTCAATTTATATTTCCACCTTTGCAACTTTGAATTCGGCTCTTTCAAATGGTGTAGCCATTGCAAAGGTCGATGGTCAGTGTGAATAACGAACTTCCTACCATATATATTAAGTATGGCCGAAAATATTTACTTTGTTGCCCACACCAAAGCTAGCTATTTCTTTTCGGTAGCTGAGTAGTTAAGTTCATGCTCATTTAACGTACGGCTCGCATAGCACACGGGTCGCCCATTCGACGCATCTGTTGTGAGAGTAAAGATTTTTCTGTAATCAGGATAAGCTAATATCGGATCCTTAGTAATCAGCAGTTTAATTGTATCTATTGCTCTTAAATACTTTTCATTAGTAGAGTCGATTTTGTTACCCTTTTTTAAACAATGCGTAAGGGGTTTAGTTATGTTAGAGAAGTCTTTGATAAATTTGCGGTAGAACCCTGCTAAACCAAGAAATTGTTTTATTTCTTTTTCTGTTTTAGGAACGGGCTATTTAAGAATTGCTGTCACTTTATTGGGATTTGGTTTTATCCCGTCTCTGGTAATAATGTGGCCAAGAAATTCTGTCTCGTTCTTTAAAAATTCACACTTGTTTAATTGGATTTTTAAATTAGCTTTACTTAGTCTATCAAAAACTTTATTAAGCGAATCGATATGCTCCTGTAAGGATGTACTAAAAACAATTATGTCATCTAAGTAAACTCTGCAATTGACATCGATTAAACCATTCAGCACCGTATTCATCAGCCTCTGGAAGGTCGCCGGAGCACATTAAGCACACTACGACACACACTATCGCAAGGAGTATATAACTCACAACCATACAGTAACATTGGCAACAAATACGTTTTAGCTAGTAGCAGTCGAATGTTTACTGGTGTAAAATGTTGAGTTGTCCATAAATTTCGTAGCATACCATAAACTTTCCTTATGGCAATAAAGATGTGGTTGCTCCATGTCAAAGTTCTATTAAACTTAACCCCTCACAGCGTCATTTATGGTAGTTTGACTTCTATATAGCCATTGAGCTTGATATATTTTTTGTATATAACGATACCTTGCGACTTATCAGAATTAAGAACACAGGCCTGCGAAATTTAACTCTTTTCAGTTTCTAGAATGTCTGTACTTGTTTCTTGTAGTTTTTTATGCGCTGAAAACGCCAATAGACGTTATACCCAACGTATACGTAACTGAAACTGTTAATTTCAAAATGTCATAACTTTTTTTTAAAAAATCGTACAATAATTAAAAAAAATGGGTTTTAAAGCTAAAGAGTTGTACTATGCAACCTTTTCGCCGAAAATTGAAAAAAAAATTTTTCTATCCCAAAAAAAATTATCAAAAATGGCTAAAATGGCCATTTTTTGACCTTTTAGGCTTCATTTACCAAAAATCCTGACGTGATGGAGCATTTTGAAGGTCAGATTCGTTTTCAGCGCATACAAAACTACAAGAAACAAGTACAGCCATTCTAGAAACTCACCCTCGCAGGACTGTGGAATTAATCCGTTATCAGAAGCCCACTTGCTTGTGAGGCTCAAGTCAGAATTCAAATTACTGATGCTAATATCAATACAGCTAATGGGACAACTAACATATAATTGAACGTCATCGGCATATACATGGACATCATTATATTTAATCACACTGAACAAATCATTAATGTACAAGACAAATAAAAGAGTGCCAAGGATAGAGCCTTGAGATACACCTCTGGTTACAGGTAGAAAGTTGAATATGCTATTATTACCACATACTGCTTGTAATCGGTCACTAAGAGTCACTTAATTTGTATGTCTTTGTTAGTTTATGTCTTTATTATTTTATTTTATTTTACTGTTATATTATTTTATGCTATCTTATTTTTCTCTTTTATGTTATGTTATGCTATGTTATGCTATGCTATTTTATTCCATTTAATTTGTATGTTTTTGTTTTTATTATTTTATTTTATTTTACTGTTATATTAATATATTTTATGCTATCTTATTTTTCTTTTTCATGTTATGTTATGCTATGCTATGCTATTTTATTTAATTAAATATATTTTTTACTGCTGCTGTGTTTCTTTCATTTTACTTGTATATTATTTCATCTTATTTTAGTTTTCAATTTTCTTTTTGTAGTGTTTCTTTTATGTTATTTAATTTTTCTCTTTAATGTTATGTTATGCTATGCTTTTTTTAAATTTAATTTTACAATAAGTAGGTCTTATTTTGTTTTATTTATTTTACTCGTGTCATTTTATTTTAGTCTTTTATGCTATATTATGTTATGGTATGTATGTTACACTATGCTATTTGATTTAATTTAATTTTATGTTGTTGTAAGTTTACCTTGATTTTGGTCCCTGGGACACCGGAACTTAGAAGGTAACGAAAAAGCTGCTGAACTGGCAAGAGGGGGATCTGCCATGAATAGTGCTCTTGCAGTACCAGTATTCACTCCACTAGGTGCGGTCAAGAATGCAATTTCCCTAAAATACCTTCGATTTGTAGATGGAGAGACCAGACGAAATGCAAAATCAGCAGAACGTTATGGCCCACCTACAACCTCAAGCAATCGTTGACATTAATAAACATGAAACGACGGGACACCTGCAGACTTACGGCAGTCATAACTGGCTTCTGGTCTATCGGAGAACAAGCCGCCAAAATGGGCATCCCTCACAACACATACTGTCATACGAGTAGTTGTAACCAACCGGAGGAAAAAGAAACAATCTTCCATTTCCTCTGTGAATGCCCTGCCCTATGGAAGGACAGAATGTTAACCCTGGGCAAACCGCTGTTCGAGAGTCTCGAGCAACTGTCTGGAGTAGACGTCAACAACCTAATAAGGCTCCTAAACCGCACATACTGGATATAGTCCTGCTGCAAATAACTGTTAAACAATTTGGTAACGAGGATGTGGCAACATAATGGTGCGGAAGCGCTAGTTGGATTCTGTTATTTTATTTTACTTTTATATAATACTATTTCACGCTATTTATTTTTTCTCTTTCATGTTATGTTATGCTATGCTATCTTACTTAATTTAATTTTATGTTGTTTTCGCGTTTATTTTCTTTTGTTTTATTTTACTCTTATTTTATTATGTTGCCTTGTTTAATTTTTGTATTTCATGCTATGTTGTGTTATGTTATGCCCTACTATTTTGCTTCATTTAGTTTTATGTTTTCGCAGTGTTTAATCTTATTTAATTTTTCTCTTCCATGTTGTGTTATGTTGCGTTATGCTATGCAATTTTATTTATGTTTTTGTAGTATTTCTTTTAATTCGTTTTATTTCATTTGTATATTACTTCGTGTTACATTACTTTTTCATGTTACTCCTCTATGTTATGTTAGCTATGCTATTTTATTTTACTCAGTTTTTTGTTTTTCTAGTATCCCCACAATCTGTTTAAATCTGTTTAATACATGTTTCTTAAGCTATGTTTACTATGTTGCGTTGTGCCATGCCACGCCAGGCTCTGTTCTATTTCATACGTAATGAAGCGGTTTTTTTATTTAAATCGATACACACATAAATTAAATGCAAATTAAATCGCTATCAATGTCACTTTTACATGAAATCTGCAATACTTTATCTGCAGCAAATAATTATTCACTTACGGTGATTTATACGCCATACACAATTAAATGACTTAATTAACATTTTATGCAAAAGTCAGTACCGGGCAAGCGCACCAAGCAGCAGTTGCACCCAAATGTTGCCGCTTGTTCGACATGTAAGTACTTTGCATATCAGATCCGCTGCAACACAACAACAAATTGTTGTTACGAAACGCTGCACATTAACCATATCAGGCACATCATAAATGCCAGCAAACGGAAAAACATGTGCTAAAACTCAAAGTACATTAAAAAACGGCAACAAATCTTTTTTGTAGTGCAGCATTTTGGGTTTGAAATGCCACAGTTTTGACCGTGCGGCGAGTCAGCTTGAAAGAGTTCCCACGTACTCTTTTTTCCGTTTGCATATTTTTGCCAACCGTTTTTATTTTTATTTTTATTTTTATTGTTTTTGTTTGTGTGGCCGTGTTTTCATATGCCGTTGTTTTGTTGTAGTTAACTTTTTTTAGTAGGTACTTAATTAAAAATTCGCCAAACACATTTTATATAATCGCAAAACACGCTCTCGCCTGTAAAGCGATCATTGGTGGCCGCGGCAGCAATTGTGAGTGGGATCAGCAAAAGCGGCAAGTAACAAAGCGTTTGAACTGTTTACGTTACCCGTTATATAGATGCCTACATACTTACATACACGCGCACACGTTTAATTCGCATTTGGTGGCGCATACCTTCGCACTCCCACTGTGCGCGCCCATTAATGTTGCGCAGAAATTATGCAAATTCAATTCGACGCGTCAATAATTTCCGATATCTACTCATCAATTTTCATTTGCGAAACGTGTAAACTAAATTGGACGCTGTTCGCTGTTCGCTGCTGCTGCTCCCAATGCATATGCCACGCTAACATTGTTGTTGGCTATGAACTTAATTAATGTCACTCTGTCGCCTTGATTGCGTATTGATTGCGTGTGGTGAGCCAGCCCTTCAGGTGGTACTAGCATTTGTGTGGAGCCGTTTTCGTGTTGCTGCTTTTATTTGCAAACCCTCATTAGTACTGGTTTTTGTTGACACTTTCACTAGCATTTTCCGTTTTTCCATTTCGATTTTCATGCCTTTTGTCGACTAGGATACACAAATTTCCGCTACCGCCCGTCTAATGCAAACTCTGAATCAACATTTCGGCCAGCGAAGGCTTATTGGTTGTTAAGGGCCTAACTACCAGAAAATTTGCACCGCTAAAGTGACAGTTCACGAATTTCATGTACGACATGGCCGATAGTTAGGCGAATGGTCAGCAAAGGCCAAGTGAGGCCAAGTTGTTGACACAAAAAGGAGTCAACAGTTGACTGTTGGCGAGGTAGCCAAGGTGGCGGTGAAACGAGCGAAAAGTCACATTCAAAAGTAAAATGACTACGGGGTATCTTGAATGCAACAACATCGAACACACATACATATGCACATATATGCAACGGCTTGTGGAATGGGGTAGCGCATAAACTAAGGCTATGATTAACTATGCTGTGGTCATTTACAGTATTGAAAATCGCACTTTTTCGCCACTCTTTCAAAACATTTTTGCCAGCAGTTATTTTTGAGTTATCGCAAATTAATAAGCAATTGCAATTATCATCATTTATGACTGTCGAAATTAATAAAACTGCAATTTTCACCAATATTTCACTGCAAAGAAATGTCTTTTTTATTCGGTTTAAACATAAAGACATAGCGCGCTGCACACTCACACATATACACATAGTAAGTTAGTAATCGTTTAAAGAGTTTATGTTGAAAGTCAAAATATGTGAGAAAAATTGTCAGCACACCATTAATTAATTAAATGACACGAACACCAACAGCAAAACAACATCGCACAGCGTGATAATGACAACGGTAATATGCGTAGATAACTGCTTACAATATTTAATAATAGCTAAGGAGCTGCTGTACGTATGTAAGTATGTGTGTGTATAGTAAGTAGTGCGTAGTCAGTTGCAGCCAAAGCACGTTGTCGCGCATCCGTGTGGTAGCAAAACTTGTTCGAAGTAAACGCTAAACTTACAGTGGTTCCAACGCATAATCGTACATACTAAGAGTTCACTTTTAAAGCAGATAAATTAATTTTATTTGGGAAAAGGCATGTTTCTCATTTATCTACAGTCTACTCAGTTTGACCCCTTATAAAAATGTATATGTACTATATTATATTTCTACTCAACATACAAATAAACAAATTCGGAGAACTTATGTTAAAGCGAGTAAGCGTACATAAATTGAATGCGGCAGGATCATGTTATATAAATTTGAGGAAAAATAAATCCAGACGTTTCCGGTAGATGGATGTAGGGATCAATGCCTCGTAAAGTATCGATCATGCAATTTGACCCTCCGTTGAACACCTTTCGGTTGGGCACCCGTGTCTGGCCTTTTTTCGTCCTGTTCGAGGATATTTTTAAAAAGGTTATAGCCATAAATCGATAGAAAATAAAATTTCAGGAAGTTTACTGGAAGCTGAGGTTGTTAAATATAATAGAAATATGTTAAACTCACGTCCAAAGTCGAAAAAGTCTGGCCAGACTCGAGTGCCAAATGGACGGTTAAAGTTTGTGAGTTACAGGGTTACTGTATTAACAATGGAAGTCAACAAGGGGAAAATTCGGTACATTTCACATTTTTTCTTTGATAAAGGCGAAAATGCAAGCCAGGGCCAATGAAATTGTGAATGATGTGCCATACTGAAACAGTTAATGACAATGCAATTTAGGTTCCGTCGATTCCGTTCAGGCATTTTTGATTTTATGGCGTTATGGTATGGCCCCTCTAATGTAACCTTGAATTCTGCCCTCTCATTTCACACGTATTCTCACACTCGCCCAATCAATAATTGTTCAGATGGCAACGAAGAAGCATGAGTGCGACCTGTGTTGATTTCCTCCGTATCTCCAAAATAATCTCTATTTTTCCGTAAACAAACCGTTGTCATGACTCCGGTTACGTCAGCCAATCAGCTGATTCCTTCAAACTCGCTAAGGGCCGGTTAATGGTCTAATATTGGCCACCGAACTGCATTCCGAATGGCTGGATGGCATTTGTGAATGAAAGCCGTCTAGGCCAAGGGAAGAAACTAAAGATGTCGATGAACGCATGGTTAAAAAAAAATCGCATACAGAACTTCATAAATTGTTTAGAGAAAAATCTAATAAAGTGGTTTGTCATAAAACAATCCGAAATGTGTTGAAAAAGTATAATTTCCACAGGCGAATTGCGCTAAAGATGCCCTTATCATATCGAAAAACTAGAGCGAACGCACGAAAGTTCCCACTGAATATATTACTTACTCTTGCTATTGAAAGTATAATACTTTTTTTAATGAAGTTAGTTTTATTTAATCATGTAAATATTAAAAAAAATTATAATTTTCATTCGAAATGATCCCATTTGGTTTTACACAAGTCTTCAAACGATCAGGCCATTTAGCTTTTGCAGCACGCACGATTTCCAGGGATATTGGTGTCGCTGCTCGAACCAAAGATTGTTTGAGACTCTCCAGATTTCCAATTCAAATCACAAGCTGTATTCCAATGGATTTAAATCTGGGCTTGCAGACTCCCAATCTTCTGTGGTTACAAACCCAGGAATATTGTTTTTTAACCACTGCTGAGTGGTTTTCTGTCTTAAGGGCTGGAGCAGAATCTTGCTGGAAACTCCAACGCTCGCCATTGAAGCGAGTACTGCTCAACTGTTTCATCACGCCTTCTAAGACAACCTCTTGGTACACTTGTAACCTGGTTTTAACCACTTTTTCGCAGAAATGAAGAGATCTAACGTCTTTACACAACACTGCCACCAATCCATTACGGAGGCTGGATGGTGGTCGCTCTGAATACTTGGAATAATATTTTTCTGCGTGTTTAGAAGTTTTAGCATAGATTTTGTCGTTTTGCTTGTTGAAAACTTCTTCAAAAGTGAACATTTTCTCATCTGTGGAAATAATATTTTCATGGCCGTTGACTGTAAGCCACTGCAGAAGCTACTGGCATCTAATTTTCTTCAAGCCCGTTGTCAAAAGATGACCAGTTGAGCGACGGAAGGCTTTCATGTGGAGATCATCTCTAAGTAATCTTGACATGGATTAAGTCGATACATTCATATCTCTGGACATGATTTTCTGCATTTTAAGGAGATTTCTGCAAATTCTTTCTCTAACGCGAGGACGGTCACTTCTTTCTCTGTGGTGATTCATCTAGAATCCAACTAATGCATGTGTCACTATTTTGTTGCCACATCCTCGATACCAACTCGTTTAACAGTTATTTACAGCATTACTTTATCCCGTCTATGCGGTTGAAGAACCTTATTAGGTTGTTGACATCTAAGCCAGACAGTTGTTCGAGACTCTCAAACAGAGGTTTGACCAGGGTTAACATTCTCTTCTTCCATTTCCCCTTCTTTTTTCTCCGGTTGTTTGGAAGACTAAGCACCAATCAGCGAGTTTTGTATAATATTTTAAGAAAAACAAATTTTGTATGATTATTCATTTGAACATGGATTTTATGGATTTGTTTCTTCTTATTTCTCGCTGTAAAAGTTTTGAATGACCATTTAATTTATTCAAGTGAATTAAGAGAGTATTCTTTAAATAAATTATAAATATCCTTTTTTCAAAATTTAGTTAATTTAATGTTACGAAATTCTGCTTTAATATTAAATAGTGAGAATGTGCCATTAGGCGTTTGACCCACTGTACGTGGCTGTTGCCTTGCTGCCAAGAAAACTGAAAGTGGTATTCGGAGTAAATTCATTGCAACATTTGTCTTTTTGTTTGATAAGAAAAGTAAAAGTAATTAAAGCAAACTGAGCGCGTCTGGTTGAGAGAACTTTACTATGATTTCCGCGCTAAAAATTACCACAAAACAGAAATTTTTCTATCTCTGACAATTTTTCAGATAATTATGGGCAAGCATTTCTGCTAGTATTTCTAATGAGAATTTAGAAGTTTCAACTAGCAATATTTGCTACTTAAAGAGCTAATAACTGCCATTGATTTAATATTTCACTGTTCTTGTTTTTTGCTGGAAGATTTCACTTCTCTAAACAAATTTAAAAACTTTTTCGAAATTAATAATTTAGTGCTTGCAGGGCTAGCTGCACTTTCAATTTGGATTAGCAATTTTGCTGTTTTGGGGTCAAAATAAACTGATTACGTCACTATTGTGATATTTATCGATGAATTGCTTCAGTTCTGGCAAGCATTGACCGATATAAACGTCAGCATTGATCGCTTTGGCTTTGTTTTTGCGAATCAATGGTTCCGAAACACCCTTCGAAGAAATGACCACCCACACTAGCACCTTCAGCTCAAATTTTGATTTGCTGGCATATTTAATCTCGTTTGGTGTTGCTTCGATGTTGTCAGTGTAAAAACCGTCGTTGCCACTCAATTCATGAAAAAAGTGAAGTACGATTCATCGCCCAAAATTATGAATTTTTCATTCGCAAAGTGTTCACGACGAAGTTCACGGCAGCAAATTGGTATTTTTTCGAGTTGTTTCGCCGTATATTTTGGTGCTCGCTTACGTCTACGATGAATTACATTTTTCTTCCAAATCTTGTGAACGCCAGACTTTGAAATGCCAAATTTTCGTGCTAATTTGGGTATTGATTGACCAACCATGTTTTTGGCACTTGACAGCAGTTTTTTCGTTGTTTCGGCCCTTACTTTTGGTGAGCGACCCGGTATAACCGTATTTTCCGGTTCTTTTCCATTCCGACAATCTTTTAAAACACGAAAAATAGTCGCACGGGAGATTGGTTTATCTTCAAACACCTTCAGAATTTCACTTGTACTGAGTCGTCTAAACAGATTGCCGACAGATTTACGTAAATCCAGCTTGTACGGCATTTTGTATGGAAACTTTCGCGTCATATGAGTTTGACAGTTAAGTATAGGCACACTTGGGCATGACAAGTGCATGGAGCTACATCTGTGTGTTCCTTTATGTACTCAAATATATGTTTGAAGTTAGTCTCAAAGCTTAGTGGACATATGAAGCATGTGAAATGAACGAGCACAAGTCTGCTGATAAAAGGCCCATGAAAAAAAAACCCCAAATAGCATTAAAGCGCTGTTTTGATACCAATAAGAGACCTCCAATAGGCAGATGTCTAAAACCAGTCAGAGCTGTTGTAATGGAGAAGATTGATAGGATTTAGTTTGTGACGCACTGCCCCAGGCTGTCGAAGAAAGTAGCTCCCAGTGACCTTAGTCGTCGGCCAAACCCGAACATTTACGGAGAAAATGTAACAAACAGTATTCTTCCCGGAAAGGTCCACACAGCTTCTTCAATGGGGATTAAATAGTAAATATACCTTTTCTGCTAGTGCATCGATCGTCCAATGACCGGATAAATCAGCAACAAGTTTAGAAATTGACTGGCCTGGTGTGGAGTCACCAGGCGTTTCAGAGTCCTGTGTTTACTGTACTGGGGCCAAAGAGTTTTCGAAATAGCACATGAAGAAATGGATCTTCATCTTTCCTGCGCTTTGCTGAAAAATAAGTTGTGCAATTCCCCTTTAACAAAAGTCAGGGGGTGTCGATGACCGGATGAGAGACCTCTGAAACCGATTTAGTCGACTCCTTCCTGGCAGGCTCATCAGTAATTTCATTTTCCTCTATGTTCCTCTATGTTCTTGAAACACAGATCAAAAAATGTTACCTGCACTCCCAAGAGATTTCATCTCCTCCTTACAGGAGTTGATCAGCTTTGAACTGCACCATGTCTTGGTCAGAGCCTTGATCGCGGCTTGACTATCGGAAACAATTGTAATATCTTTTGCATGCCAGCAGGTTCGCAAAGACTTCTGCTTGAAAAACACTAGCAGTTTTAGGCAGTTTTAAGAAAATAGATATATTGGCTGATTTAGAGAAAACCCCCGCTCCGACTTCCGATTCCATCTAAAAATGCTACTATGCTCCTTGAGCTATTTTCGCCAGAGGCCTACCTCCTTTGTGCTGATTGCACTTTGAGCAGCGATGGAAATAACGTAGAAGTCGATGGGAAGTAAGTGCCAAACGACATTCAAAACACCACTGTGATAAGTTTTACATGCTCCAGTGATGCCAATGGAAGTAATCCGTTGAAGAGGTGCGCACCAAACAGGCATTGATATGCTAAAATTGGCAGAATCACTACGTTGTACATCCAAAGCACGACCAGTAGTGTGAGTCTCCATTTTCTCCATAAACCCCGTGTGTTCATAGATTTAATGATTTTAGACCAATTTACTAAACTTAAACTTAAAAAATCGGTTTTTGTATTCAAATATCAAAGAAGGTCTCCCGAAAATTTCAGACAGTTGTTTTTTTCTATTCAATTTATTTTCGTATGGTACACATTTCAAATTTCGTGCTGCCCTCAATCCAAAGATATTTCCACATACCCCATGAGCGCATGAGCTCAAATATAATACATACATATGTACATATTTAGATGCATCCATACATACACACATACATACATTTGAATTTGCATTCCTACACATAATTAAAACACTTGGAAAAGCATGAGCAAATTTGAAATGTGAAAAACTGCACAAATATTCGTTGCATGGGCCAAAATGCCGTCCACCATCTGCGCACATACATACATACATGCAAACATGCATACATATCTCCTGCACTCTGCCGTTTGTTCATTTGGCGATCGTGACGACGCTGACACCGTTTATTCCCATGCTATCTATGCTATTTTAGTTTGCCGCTACTGATGTTGTTTCAGATACAATTTAATTTTTTTTTTTTAAATTTTTATGTTGCACATGTGTCACTGACAGAAATAACACCAATTACAGCAAAAGAACTACAACAAAAGCATTTCGAATAAACAAATACATATGGACAGATGTGTAGTGTGACAAATGTTGCGAAATAAATACCAACTCTAATTACTCACACGACAGCAATAGGTTAATATGTATGTATGTATGTATTTGTATCATACATTTCTATGGTATATTTCTATTAGATGTAACAGAATTCGCGGTCGAGTGTTCTTGTTCGTGGTCTAGCGGTTGTTGGTCCGCAGATTGTGAGCCCAACTCACAAAAACAGAAACAACAAAAATTATAAAAAATGCTTTGCTTTTTGCAGCATCCGTTCCTCGACTGTTAGTGGCGAATCGGTTAGTGTCTTTTGCTATGAAAGGGCTCTAAATAGAAAATCGTATCCCTTATATGAAGGAGGAAAAAGAAATCATAGTAAAAGAGCTGGAGGCCAACTTTCTTGGCCCGGAGCCTGTTCTGCCACTCCCTTCTGCAACCATCAAAGCCACGGTCAGCAAACGGGTTACTCTAACCCACAAGCGAGCTTGGCAGGCTGAGAGAGGCTGCAGATGGACAAAACTGATGTTACCTGTCATCTCCGACCGACTGTCGCAGTTCCTCCTGACACTAAGCAGAGGGGACTGTAGGAAACTGGTTGGACTGATGACGGGCCACTTTCTATAGGCTGGAGCACATGGAAAACTTGGGCATCTCAGACAGTGCATTCTGCCCAGCATGTGGAGAGGAGGATGAGACGGCGAACCACTTTCTGTGCGTTTGCCCCGCCTTCGCTCGAATTAGGCTTGAGGTTTTTGGCACTGATGTACTAAGAAGCGACCACGGTGGCTCCTTGGCACCACAATATCTACTCCTCAGATTTCTTCGGAGGTCGAGTAGATTTAAAGAAAATTAAAAGAGAATCCGAGTGTAGTACAATGGATTTAATTGTGTCTGAGTGCTGTAGTTGCTAGTCTGTCCCGACAAAATCGTTAAAGGCTGGAAATGACAAATACTCCTTTAATTATATTTTACAGAGTGCTTGGACTTTCGTTTGAAAAGTCCATGCAAAGTCAGAGAGATGGCACAACTGGCGCATATCGAGGTTATTTCTAGTTAGTAACATCACTTGGAAGAACACACTATGTTCAAGCCAGATCGACATATGTACAAGGTGAAAATAAACAAATTGAGCTAAAATAGAAACGACAGGAGCTTTGTTCTGATAACTTCGAGTTTATTTATTCAAAATAGTCCCCTGTGGCCTCGATACATTGTTTTGCGCGATCTACCATAAAAGCATTCGAAACAGTGTTTCGGATCCTTGACCGGAATGTCCTTCAGGATGTCAATACTAGCCTTTTGAATGGCCTCCACGGGCGCAAATGTAATTTTCTGAATAGGTAGAAGTCACAGGAAGATATATCAGGCAAATAGTCAAAAAATCAGTCACACGAGTGGATCGATAAGAGGATGCATTATCATGCAATTAGCGCCAGCTTCCTCCTTCGCGATATTCAGCGCGAATTCGACGAAAGCGATGCAACAAACGCTTCAAAATGCCAGGATAGAAAATTGCATTGACGGTTTGGCCCCTTGGCACGAACTCCTCGGGGACATTACCTTTGGAATCGAAAAAACAAATGAGCTTCGACTTGATTTTTGACTGGTGGCTCGTCCGGGGCCTTCCATTCGGCACATTGACGCTTAGTTTCAGGTTCATGTTGGAAACACCACCAAAGACCGGAGCACAAAACGAAGAAACACTTTCTGAACTCTCTCAATCCAATTAGAGAGATCTATTTGGTGCGGTCTCCAAATAACAGCGGCATACTCTAATCTTGATCTAACGAGAGCACAATACAATGATTTGAGAGTTTGTGGGTTGATAAATGCAGAACAATTTCAGCATACGAATGTTAGCATCACATATGACCGTCTTATTACGTGGTTAACGTGGCTAGTGAAATTCAGCTTAGAGTCGAAAATAACGCCTAAGTCTTTAATTTCTGCAATTGTTTGCAAAGGTGAGCCAGCATTACTATACGAAGTATGCAAAGTATTGGTGGATTTAGCATAGAATACTTCCCTGCGGGACACCAGAGGACGCAATAAATGCACGAGATGTTGTATTATCAACTGCTACAACGCAGTACCTATTGGACAAATATGATTTGATCCACGAAAAAAACCTGGAGTGTATACCCATTGATGCAAGTTTTGACAAGAGTATTCGAAGCGATATTTTGTCAAACGCTTTAGAGAAGTCTGTATAGATTGTATCAACTTGAGATCTGTTCTGGAAGGCTGAAAAGTAGTAATCACTGAAAATAGATATATTAGGGACAGTAGAGCGGCTTGCAACGAAACCAGGCTGCTTGGTAGATATTAGGCCATTCACGGCAAAATATAACTTATCATTCACTGTTATCTGTGAGACAGACGATAGCTTCGAAATAGTCCGGTAATTGCTAACATCGTTTTTATTTCCACTCTTAAATATAGGCGTAACGGATGTTAATCTCCAGTCATCAACAAAGAGATCAGAGGACAACGATTTATTAAATATAGTTGTAAGAGGCTCAGCAAGGAAAAGCAGTTTTTCAACAAGATGGCCGAGAGGACATCCGATTCAGTTTTCGATGTGGGCTTGAGCTTCATAATTCCCTTGACGACATCAGTAACAGATAGGCACTATAACCCAAAATTAAGAGGTGAAAAACTGTTAGAAAAACAAACTAGAATCGAGGGTGTTCCTAAGAAAAACCTTTTGAAGACGCTCAATCCTATCTACGGACAAACTTGTGAAAAGATCTCCAGATAAAAGATAAATGCAGCGCATGCAAGTTTGGGACGAACAAATGTGGTGTGAGTAGTTTTAAGATATAGGGATCCGAAAGTTGGAGCTGTCTCGCCACATAAAACCAAGGGCAATTTAGATATTATGCACTTAGAATGATTATAAAAAGAAAAAGAGAAATCATAGGTTACTCTTAGATGTTTAATGCCATTTTAAGACTGAAGAACAGTACCAAAGTTACCATAAGTCGTATCTACTACAACAGGAATTTTAGAAAATATTACGTGATAGCACGCACTTGTTAATGTTGATGTTGATGTCGAACTACGTTGCCATAGATATAGATTACCGATGTCTTCTTGGAGGGGCCGCACTTCCCTTTTATAATGGAAAGCTTTTAGGTGGTCTGCACAGAGCAAATAATCGGAAAATAAGAAACTACAGCCAAAATCATTAATAAATATAAGCCCACGAGGTAGTGGCTTGCTGAATTTTATTATAAAAACTTTTTTTATCTAAAGTAAGGCTTTTTTTTATTTATCATAAAACCATTTTCGGTCAAAAATCTATTTTAAGTAATAAATGAATTATAGAAAAAAAATCAATGCTCATCTCATTTAAAATAAATCTTTTTTTGCATGAAAGTGGAAAATATATTTGATTTCCATACATCTCATAAACCATTATATTCCGCTCCCTAGTGTGGTTACTTCAACGTATTCGTCTTAAAGGCTCACTAGCATGCCTCACTAGGAGGCGTCTGTACGTGAGAAGGTGTGGCTGCAAACGGGTTTTTTTCTATTAAAAGATTCTAAAAGATCCAGCTTTTGAATCCGCTTACTGAACCACTAGCATTGAAAGGCCCAAAAAAGGCTGGGCTAAGGAACTTCCTAATTGACGAAAATACTGCGTGCAAATACAGCTGTAGAAAAATACTTAAACGATACCCAGCTCGCTCTCTCTATTTGACACTTTATTCAATAGAATTACTACAACGTTTGGCGAATTAGGAAAATTTTTATAAATTAAAAATGTTTTCAATCTGTATCAGTCATTTTGTCTAAGAAAAATATAAATTTGTCATCATCATCGTAGCACCACAGTTCGGGGTGATCCATTGCTTCCTTTACAATTTGCCTCCACGTTACCCGGTCATCAGCTTTTCGTTTGATATCAGATATGTCCATAGCTCCAAAGACGCCTTCAATATCATCTCTCCATCGTTTTCCCGACCGACTCTTCTTCTGTCGGATTGTGGATTCGTTTTGAAGATCTTTTTTATAGGTATATCGTTGCGTTTACTTCCTGCACAAAAGTGAATATAATTCCAAAATCCTTCGAGAAAAATACTTAAGAACGAAGCAAAATAATAGTCTAATCATAAAAAGCAGGCGAAAGGAAATAGTATACATTAAAATTTTGTTGAAAATCTTTTTTTGCTTTATTACTGCATAGCGTCTTTACATTCACATTATTAAATCTCTGCAAATTCAACAGGATTGAATTCCCATGCTGCTTTGGCCTTTTCAAATAACTGATACAAATTTGAGATATTTTGCGTACTGAGTGCATTTCTTACGTCGTTCCAAAGATGTTCTATTAAATTGAAGTCGGCACTCGAAGAGAAAGAAAAAAGAAAACATGTGAAAACCCTACGCTGAATATCCAATGATTCAGCATAACAAACTCTGCCTCTGAGTGAGATCTACAAATCACAGAAAGCATTCGGCGAAATTCGATATCTGTCATTCCGAACATTCAGGCCTAGTTTGTGGTACGCGTCCCAAGCCATGGGCTTAACCATAACCAGCAATTAGTTGCTCTTTGGCAAACGTTTGGACAGCTCTGTAAACGATTAGTGGTGGCGTGCCAGTATACGATAACCATAACCATAACCATGGGAATTTTTTTTAATTTGGTTTTTCGCAATAACCATAAGCAGATTTGAATTACTTGGCAAAGTTATTTTGATATTTGTGATACAAATTTTGCAGTTATAATTGGGCCTCTATATGGCGTGCATCCATTAAGTAAAGAGATTGACGCTGTAAGCATTTTTTTATATCATAATACTTCTTTTCGAGGGACGCGACAACCATTAAGTAATTTTGGCAGAGTTTAACAAAGCGCGTAAGTCGTTTCTTTCCCCTGCTAACCGGCGTCAATTGAACATACCAAGTAAAACCAAGTCCTTCCTCACCAGAACTTTCCAACGCAAAGGAGTCCTTGCCTCTGCTACCACTAGCTGGTATCGCAACGAATGCAGAGTTGGACCCGAGTTTTATCCACTCGGGTGACATGTCCTACCTAGTGGAGCTGCTGGATCTATATTCGCTACACCATGTTAGAGTTCCATCCGTATGCCGTTGTTTGACCGCTTTATTTGCCGTTTGCCAACGTGCAAAGGTTCAAACATCTTCCGCAGAATCTGTTTTCTGGAACATTGTAAGCAACCTCTGACCGGATAGTGCAATCGTCCAAGCTTCTGTGCCTTGAAATAAGAAGTGTGATTTTTTTTGCCGAGGTAGGTCTTCGCTACTCAATTGCTTACTTAATTCAAAATAGCATTTTTTGGAAAAAAATATTCTCCGTTGGACAGACATTATTTTCTGTAGGCCTCTTTTTTTCGCCAAGCATTAGCAAGTGGCTGAGTAGAGAAATAGCGAGCAGAGAAGTGACGAATAGAAGAAGCCTTGTATTAATGGTGGGTTGTGAGCATAGGTTTGTCTCATAGCTGACAACCGGTACAACCTGACTTAGTACTGGAGCTGCTGGTATTTGACAACGTAATTAGCCATATTAGTTTAGCGGGGATACCAAATTCAGAATCGCGGTAAGTAGGCAACTTATTTTCCTGCTGTCGAAAGCGGCATTAAAATCGGCCAGCAAGTGACGTATGCCACTTCTTCCTTCCGTGGCATATTTCAAGACTTGTAGTATTATGAATATCCGGTCATACATATAAACATATATTTTTATTTATCAGTGCCAAAATTCACCTCTACTCTACTCTCTGCAACACGCCATGCAAATCTTCTTGTTCGGAACAGAAATTGAGTTTCTTCTTCCGCCAACCTTTTCAAGACGCCTGAAACTGCTTCAGCGTCTCTTTTAATGCTGGTCAAACCAGAAACAGTTAGAATCCCCATACTAATGGGATACTCTACTTGGCTAGAAACATCTTGACAGACAACACGAACAATGTCGTCGAACTGTATTTTGGTGGAGAATCCATGAATTACCTTTTCACAATCTGTGATTTTTTTTTTAGATTTTCTCGGAGTTCCTCGTGAACATGAGAGCAGTGATGTTGAGTAATAGATTCGCCTTCAGGTTCAGTTTGAATTGATAGTTTTTCAAGTTTTATGGGGAACTTTCCCATCATTGGTTGATCTGTAAAATATTTTCGCACGAAACAAAATCAAAATTTAATAAGAAAGGGGCAACGGCTGATTTGTTTACAAAAGTGAGATGCACTGCCCTCGAAGTAGAAGGCTCCACGCTGGCCAACTGATGGTCCTTAGAGTACCTCTTCTGGGACAGCGTCGGTTTTATTACTTGAGAGGCGCATTAAGTACACCCGTCGTATCCGAGTGGGGTTAACTACCATTCGGTTGTTCTCGGGAGGTGCCCACTGTAAATACAAATCATTAAATAGTTCCAAAAGTTTTCCGAGGGTATTTCTGCCATGAAAAAGTTCCACATCTAGAACCCACCTGCCGTTTGGTGGCGACATGAACCTTTAGGTCCCTTCATTTGTTGAACAAATTCAAGGGGTCTCATAAAGGAGGAAGCTCGGCCACACACCAAACAAAGGATGAAGGCGACAATTATATGCAAATATACATACATACATATACATATATACATAGGCGTAAAAGTGTCAATGTACCACAAACAGCTAACGAAGCGTCCGCATTGCCATCGCAAAACACGAGCCACAGTTGCAAAGCGAACGTGATGCTAGTGACTTGCACTATGTTGCAATAGCAACAAATGGCTGTATAGTTAAAAATCTTTAAAAATCGCGGTTTCGCGCCACAAAGTGTGCTGCATGCGAGTGTGTCATCGAAAACGAGTACAACCAACCATTGGCCAACGAGTAACGACCAGCAAATGCGACTACCAGTTGTCAGTTAAAAACTCTCAGCTACCGAAAAGTTAACTAAAAGGCGGACAAACATGCAAATAAATAACAGCGTACATATGCGCAAATATAATTTGGTACCAACCCATTTTTCCAACTGAAATCATTACGTTTACTTGTAGAAGAAGCAACAGCGACAAACCAGTCGACGAGTTGCAACGCAAATAGAGTATTATGGCCTGTTGCATCTTATTCAAACAAAGTGTGAAAGCAATCAAAGGCAAGTGTGGCATTAATTTTAATTAAGCTTCTACTGTCGTCACATATTTCGCGTGTGTTTATGTGCAGTGGGTATTTTATGCGCCACTATGCGGCGAACGAAAGTGAAGGTGATCCAAAAATTGCAAATAGAGTTGTGCTCTACATCTTGAATGAGTTTAAGAGATGGTCTGGTTTGCGAGTAGTTTTAAAATGCTATGAGATAAACACAAATTTTGTCAAATTTTGGACGGTACTGTAAGTCTTCGAGTGTCTATCTGCCATGAAAATGCTTCTCATTCCAATTATATTTCATTCCCAAGTGGTATTTCTTAGACTCAATGTTGGAGCAGAAATTCTGTCAAATACCAAATAAATTTATTTCAGTCTATCTAAGAATATATTTTTAAGTTATTTGTAAAGTAAATGAGATATTCTACAAAAACAATACGACTCGCAGAACAGGCGGCGGAGGCCTTCGGCTGTCCTTAGCAACTTATGTAAAATTTTATAAATTGCTTTAAAAGATTGTATCAAATTCGTCTGAACAGATGAACCGCTTTTAGAAAGTTTCCCATTAATTGTACATTTTGAACCCTCCGTTGAGCAGCCGGGTCTGGCCCGACTTTTTCGACTTTGGACGTGAATTTAACTAGAGCTTCCAGATAGCTTCCTGAAATTTAATTTTCTATCGATTTATGGGCATAACCTTTTGAAAAATATTCTCAAATAGGACGAAAAGAAGCCAAACCCGGGTGCTCAACCGAAGGTTTTAGTAAAGGTGCCCAACGGTAGGTTAAGGGTGAGATTTTGTACCATCTCGATGCGGTTGGCGTATTCCAAAATCTCTTGTCAACGCGCACCTATTGGTGGGCAGATTAGAATATCTCTAGGCGTTACGGTTTCCGCGAAGAACGGGCAAGTGTCGTTCAAGAATCCTTATAATAGATGGGCGGCCCAGCCGCAGACGAGAAAAGAGTCTTAGTGCACGGAGAGGTATGTTTGGTTCGTAGACTGGCCTGTTTTTGCTCAAGCTGACTGCAAAGTAGTGGTGGGCGTACGTTGTTCAGCCCATGGTTAGAATTTTTTGAACGATTACGAAGAGAATGGACATTTGGATCCGCCGATCATCGAAAAGAAAATTCTATTGTGAAATTTGTACAGGTTGCATTAGCTGTTAAGAGTTTAATCTATTGCTAAGTTCGGTAGTGCTGGTTGATATGTAAAAAGATCTCACTTAGACTTCTAGAGTCCATTGTGTTGCCAGTGCTATGTATCTCGAATCACCAAATGCCTTCTGCAACATTCTAAACGTTTCCGCAGCCGAAATTTCATTCCGCAAACAAAATTTGATGGCACTTCTCTGCTCAATCAAATCAGACATTGTAAAAATCGAAAAATGCACTCTTGGTCGTTTGGTAAACACAAGCGTAAATATATTACTGAAAATGACATTCACATGAAAGTTGGCCCAGATGTTATTAACAGTGCTGCCAACTCATAAAAAAAATAACTAGAGCGAAATTGTAATCCCGCGAAGTTTGACAAATAAATTCACCTAACTTTTTCCCCACAGTAGTATTCATGTGATCAGGTACTCATAGGAAATTAATGTCAAAGAACTTGAATACGCGAAAGGGAATTCTGGCATCTCTAAGCTGGCTTCACCATCAGCTCGTTTAGGGCTCTAATTGCTGCTTGGTTCTTGAAATAGATTTGTAATTCCTTGAAGGTTGTTCCATAATCGTCGAGCTTTGAGCCATCCGTAAACAGGTTCACTGAGCTCTGTCTCAAATACTGCACCTCACCCATTGAGCAAATGTGGTTGAAGACGGTTCCGCTTGCCCTAAAAAACTACTTACTTTGAGTAAATTTGAGGAAAGCAGTTCGAATCGAGACGAATGGGCTGCTTACTAATGTTGTCAAGTGTTATCTGCGAGTATGCGAAAATAATTACTTAAATAAGCTACGCATTTGCAATACCATATTTTATGTGGCTTCAACTATTCTCGCTTATTCACAGAAAATATCTGCATATGCATACCTGTATATATTTTTCCCCACATATGACTGATGTTGTTACCTGTTTTTTGTGCGGCGTTTGCGAAACTAGTACAAAACTGACAGACCTGCTGACAACCCAACAAATAGACAAAAAAAAACATACTAACCAGGGAAATACAGTTGCAGACAGACAGAAGACAGAATATAGACAGCGAACAGACAGTCTAGCGTGGCGAAGTACGGACGGAGGTGCATCAATGTTGCATGTAAGAAGGCCAACAAATTTTAGAAAAGTTTTGTTTCCATTTAAAGCCATTCTTAGTACTTCCATTTGCATGCATCCGTACATCCATACATCTATTCATACACACACACATACATACATATGTCGGTAGATAAGTGGTTGCATTAGGCATTAGATTTAGCAAAAATTCAAACTGCGATTCCAGCTTCAATAGCAGTGCAACTGCATACATACATATATACATACACACATGTACTCTTACCTACATACTTTCGCATGTACTTTGTAGTCAGAAAAACTTTGACGGTGTTGATTTATGAAGCGCGCGTTTTGCAGACATTTTCTTGTGTAAAGCCCACAAACTGCCGTCAAGTGACGGATTTCGCTGTTGCTGTTGTATGGAAAGCAGAAATGTAATGTGAATGTCTGAAATGCATACTGCCAAATACAGATTTACATATACTTACATAGATACATATGTAAGTATGTAGGTATGTAGGTACAAGTTTAGTCAAATTCGAAAGGCAGACTAGCTCGCTGGCAATGACAGATGAATCAAGTGCGTAGCCGAAAAGTAGAACACAAAATGGCGCCGTTAGGAGTTGTGAAGAGCACAAAAATGTCGTTGAAAAATTAACTTAGAATGACACTTTGACAGCAACTACAGCGTCGTCATCAGTGTTTTGATAATTTTTTCGAACATATTTCTTGCTAACACACATTGGTGGAAATATTTTCAAGCTGCTAAAGTTTTGTGAGCGGATATCTCAAATATTGGAAAATTTTCTTTGATTTTTTTTTTAAGTTAAATATTTAAATTTATTTACTGTTTGTTTTTCTTTTGTGTCAAACTCCAAATTACGAACCACAAATTATTGTATTTAAAAAAAAAATATTGTCAATATATCGGGCGTTTTTAAGAGCTTTAGAACTGAAAATGATAATACAAAACATAAAATTTGGTGGAATGAATTTTTTTTATTAAAATTTGGTAGATAATTTCAGGGCATTTATTTCTTGAATATAATATCCAATATGTGTCTGCCGTGACTATGAGTTACACAGTCCACTCGATCAGTGTAATTTTTTACTACTTCTTTCCTATAAATCTGGCGCCATGCAATGGTGGCTTGAGTATTGGAATAAATCGATTGCTAAGCGCGCTGAATGACAAATTGCGCCACGTTGTTGGAACCAGCATCAATGCTGGTTGTCGACGATGGTTGGCTGATTGATTTTTGGAAACGAAAACAGCTCGATAGCGCTCGCCATTCACCGTAACGGTAGCTCCTTCCTCAATTCGAAGAAAACAAGGGCCGTCGCCAGTGCTGTATGAACTTCGCGAATGGACCTTTTTTTAATTTTTATTAAAGTAAATCAAAAGTAATGTAAAGTAAGAAAAGTAGAAATGAAAGTAAATTCTCACACCTTGAAAGCGTTGTTTTGGCGTTAAACGATTCATGGTGACTTGCCAAACCTCAGTGAACAGAAATGTCAATACAGTTTGCCATTTTCAGCAACCAGAACATAGTTATCGATTTCGATAGTTCTCATGCAGCTAAACACACTCTATTGTTTTTTTTTTAAGTAATAATATTATCTATTATTTGGTGTGGGAATAAGTTTCCGCCCTCGTAAAAGAGGTGTCGCCGCTGATACTTTTTTTGTGTTCGCTCTAGTAATATACTGGTGATTTGAAGGTGTCTATGTGGGGTCTCGATCGCAGTAGTTGACAATCGTTTGAAGCGTAAAGATCTTTTTTTATCTGACGTCAAAAATTTCTACGTTCGTCCCGAAAAAACAACATTTGCGGGAAGTCATGCTTCATTATAACCTTTCAAAGAAAAATGGAGCTAAAACGTGTCGTATATTGATAAATATTTACGGTAATCACGTTCCATCAAATACAAATTGCAAAGTGTGGTTTCGACGCTTTCAAAGTGGCAAGTGGCAATTTTGACGTGAGTGATAAAGATCGCGAAGGGGCACAGAAAAAATTCGAAGATACTCAACTACAACTTGGATGAAGACGCATGTCGAAACCTTGATGATGGGTCTAGAGAGTTGAATGTTGTCAAATCAATCATCGGAAAACGTTTCCACGCTATGGGGATGATCCAGAAAGCAGGTAACAGGGTGCCTTATCAATTGAAGCAGATATCGATAGACGTTTGCTGACGTGTAAGATGCTTTTTGAAAGGCCGAAAAGAAAAGGTTTTCTGTATCACATCGTCACTGGCGTTACAAAATATACTATTACGATAGCCCTAAGCGTCGAAAATGTTAGAGCCTGCCAGGTGAACCAGCTCCAAAGAAAAAATTACCAGCGAAAAAAATGCATGCTTAATAGATTATGTTAGGCATCTGGTGGGATCAGAAATGTGTAATCTATTATGAACTTCTTAAACTATCTGAAGTCATCACTGGCTGGATCGTTACCGACTGCAGCTAATACGTTTGCACCGAGCTCTTAAAGAAATACGGTCGGAATGGGACGATAGACATGATAAACTGATTTTGCTGCATGACAACGCCAGGCCACACGTTGCTAAATCGGTCCAGAAATATTTAAAGGGACTGAATTGAAAAATATTGCCCTACCCGCCGTATTCCCCAGACATTGCACCTTCGGATTACCATCTGCTCCGTTCAATGCAGTCAGCCCTTATTGGAGAACCGTTCACTTCATACGAGAGCATCGCAAACTGGCTCAATGAATGGATCAAGTCCAAATGACTCGAATTTTTGATCAAAGGAATCTGTATGCCACCTGAAAGATGGAGTACAGTTATAGCTTCCTATGGCACATACCTCCCTTAATATCTTGCATTATTTAATTGTTGAAATAATTCGTAGTTTTGGCTCAGAAAGGACGGAAACTTATTCCCATTTTCATGTAGATGTTGAATACAAGGTGGCATAAAATTAATCGGCGAATTTAGTTCCTGAATAACTTTTTTCCTAAATGCAAAAAAAAAAGATTTTAAGTCATAGAAATCTTTATTTTGACCTTTACCCGCTTCATTGATAGTCTGCCTGTATGCCGCAGCTGTCTAGTTCATAAGTGTCAAATATGAATGACGTACGACATCGTTAGCAAAAGTTATAAATCTTCCGATGGGGTGACTAGTTTTGCGCCACCTATCAGTAATGCTACGTTGCTCGGTTCTCATTTTCCATCAATTTAATTTCTGAGAGGACTTCAAAAATTTGGAAGAGAAAACGTAAACCGAGATATCCACTGCGTATACTTTATTCAAAAGGAGGAAAGTTCAACTTTTTTTATAAGTTTCTATAAAACCTTTTTAAATAACTATAGCCCAGAGACTTATTGACTAATTTTGCCAGTTTATTTGTTTCTTATTTAGCTTTACACATTTTCTTTTGTGACAAATGAAATCCAAGTTTCAAGCTTTGCGCAAATTACAAAAATCAAAAAATTTTCATCCAAATATCAAACTTTTTAATAAGAATTTTTAAAAAATTGAAAAATTACGAGTATGCAGTTTTATAGCGCTTTGAATTCTGGGGTACTGAAATGCAAAATTGAAGTGACTTCAAAACCGCATTGATTTTTGACAATTTTTTGCAGGCGGTTTTATGCATTTTTTCATATAACGAATGTCTTCATTTAATCTTATACTCGTATGAAAGAAAACACAAGTTCATATCAGTTCACGCATCGATATTGGCTAATAAAATAAGTGGACAATTTTAATTTTGACCCATAGAAACACAATCAAAACAACCACACGCACACATTACCAACAGCTGGACATGAAAATACACGCAATTCACTTCTGTTAAAACTCCATGTGAACGCTATCAAATATCAAAAAGGGTAATCAAAACATTGCCGCAAGTCCTTCAAAACAAAGCGAAAGCAATTTGTGAAAACCGAAATTACTATCTTGACCCACTCAATATGTTTTCTTTTCTGAAAGTTACTATTTCTATTATGGAAAAAACATGGAATCAACTTCTGAAACAAAATTTCGCATCGCTTTTCTCATTGGTCAGACGAGAATTTATTTTGGAAAGCAAACAAACTATTGCAAAGTGAAAATAGTCAACAAACTAATAAAACCAAACCAACATAAACACATACCCTTCAATACACTATGTTGCAAAATGATCAGCCCAGAATAAAAATCGAGTTTGAATTTCTATGTGAAAAAAAAATTTGAAAGAAAATATTAATTTTAAGAATTTTAAAATTTAAAATATAAAATTTAGTTTAAAATCTTAATTTTAAATTTTTTATTCTAAAAAAAGTTTTTTTTAGTACATTTCATCAAGAACCAAAAAAAAATTGAAAATGTTTTGCTTTAAAAAATTCTGTACCCAAATTTTCAACATTAAGTAAATCTCAAAATTATAAAATTTTTTGAGAAACTATTTTCTATTTTTAAAATATTCTTTTTTTTAATTTTTGAAAAATTTTTTTAATTTGGAGTTTAACTCAACGTTGAAAATTTGTGTACTAAGTTTTCTAAAGCCAAACATTTTCAATCTCAAAATTATAAAATTTTTTGAAAAATTTTAAAAATAAAAAATAATTTTTCAAAACATTTTACAATTTTTTGAAAAGTTTTAAAAATAAATAAATAATTTTTCACAACTTTTTACAATTTTTTGAAAAGTTTTAAAAATAAAAGATAATTTTTCAAAAAATTGCATAATTTGGAGATTTACTCAGTGTTGAAAATTTTTTGTGTTCAGCATTTTTTAAAGCAAAAAATTTCAATTTTTTTTACTGTTTTTTTATTTGTTTTTTTTTTTTTTTGTTTTTGAGGAAATGTATGAAACTATAAAAATAAACCAATTTTAAGTAAAATTAACGAGAACTCCAAAAATAAACGGGGATTTTTTGAGAGCTATAGGAAAGCTTTTCAAAAAAATTCACGTAAAATTCAGCAAAATGCATGAAAATTTTATTTTAATCGATAGTACAGTCCATATAATTTAATGTTTGAAGATTATCACGCAAATGTTGACCGCGACTGCGCTTTAAATGGTCCATCCGTTTTGTCCAATTTTGGCATACTCTTTCCAATGTTTCGGTCGGTATCTCACATATAAATGCTTTAATGTTGTCTTCCAATGCGTTAATTGAAGCAGGCTTGTCTGAATAGACATGAGCTTTAACACAGCCCCACAAAAAATAATGTAAAAGCGTTATATCGCACGATCTGGGTGGCCAATTGACAGGTCCCGAGCGTGAAATAAAATGTTCACCGAACTCGCCTCTCAACAAGTCCATTGTTACGCGTGCTGTGTGGCATGTGGCACCGTCTTGCTGAAACCACATGTCATGCAAGTCATTTTGGGCAGAAAAAAGTTGGATATCATTTCACGGTAGCGCTCACCATTCGCAGTTACGTTACGATTCGCAGCATCTTTGACGAAGTACGTTCCAATGATACCTCCAGCCCATAAACCGCACCAAATTGTGATCTCTTCTGGATACATTGGTAGCTCTTGCAATTCTTCTGGCTGATCGTCACTCCAAAATCGACAATTCTGCTTATTTACGTACCCATTGATCCGAAAATGAGCTTCGTCGCTGAACACAATTTTTCGATAAAAAAGTGGATCTTCGGCAAAATTTTCCACGTTGTTGAGTAACTGAGGCCCAATTGCTGCGAACGGCGACGAATCGATAATTGATGGTCATCATTAACACTGGCCGATACAGCTGCGATATTTTCTTCAGTTCGCACTCTACGTAAGCGTGTTGGTGGTTTGATGTCCAATAATGTAAATTTGGTTCTAAATTTAGTCACAATAGCTCGAATAGCCGCTTCAGTGGGCCGATTAAGCTGACCATAAAAAGAAAGAAGCGCGCGATAAACTTTACTAACAGAACACGCATTTTTATAATAAAATGCAATGATTTGCAAGCGTTGTTCGTTTGTAAGACGATTCATGGTTAAATTATAGACCAAACTGCAGATGTTTGACAGTGAAACAAAACATGAAACGTGCGTCAGCTGTTTAAACCAACTTTTTGAAAAGATAATAGTTAAAAAATCACCCGTTACTTGGCTCACTTGATATAGAGAGTTCTAGAGTTCGAACAGCTAAGCACATCGTAAATTCTAAATTCGTAGAGTGGCATCACTGTGAGTTCATTTGGTCCAAGAAATTCTTAGGACCCGTTTTGATTGCTGGAAAAAAGTTTCCAAATAAAATTCAGAAGAGATAACCAGTCTAATAATTCCAGTTTACAGAAACACGTAAATTAGTAAAATTATAAAAATGTTTTTTTTTTTAATTTCTATTTTTTTAGAAATTGTTGTTTATGAGACGTTTCGTTTGAGGTCAAAAATTTTAACAACTCGTGACCAATACTTTCGATTGCTGAAATTTTTTCAAGAAAATCCAGATTTTGGTTAGACTTTTCTTTTCTTGTAATTGGAAATTTATTTACCACACTCACTAAAATACTTGCTTACCTATCCATACATACAAACGTACATAAATCTGCAAAAGCCACCGAAGAAGTAATTTTTATATTCCATTTTACATTTCTACTATAGCGATTTTTATATTATTTACTTACATGGATTTACAGTTTCGCAGCCGAGTGTAGACTGTAGAGAATGGGAGAAGGTAATAAGTCAGCAAAGTAAGCGCACAGCATAAACTTTTGTACAAGTATTTGCAATGCCTTTCATTGTTTGAACTTCCTTCTTGTTCGGCTGCGCTGCCATTGCCACTGCTATTGTTGCTGTTGCATTCGTCTTGCTGCATCAATTCTCGCTACAACAGCTTTTGTTGCTGCGCTCGCAGTCATAACAAAAAAAACTTGAAGAGGTAAACAAACCCATGCGAACTTGCTTACAGGGTGGACCAAACACAAGCGCTTTTGTATATATGAAATTAATTGTACAAAACTCTATATATTTTAGTCTACTGAGGGATGTATTGGAAAAATATGAAATATTTATTATTTATGCAGTATAGGTCCAATTTTATTCGGATGTCTGCTTCGGCAGTTTTCACAGTCAACCCAATTTTCTAAGACCTTCGAGTGGGTACTTGGCACTATCTCATGAATGTTTCGGATTATTTTCGCCTTAGTGGTCTGAACTTTTTTTTAGTTATATGCAATATGTCGGTTTTAAACGAGAACGCCCCAGAAAATGTATAGCGATACCAAAGCGCTACTCCTTGCCGACGAAATGACATTGCCGAGACTGATAAAAATACTGTTGGGCGATTTCTTGGCAGCGGGTGATTCAAGAGCTTTTGGAATTTTATTTATTTGGAGGTTTGTGTATAACTATAATATAGTTTATGTTCCAAAGAAAGGAGATTTTAGTTTGTGTGATAACTGGAGAGGAACACGAATCATTATACGTAGTCTTCGTTGATTATGAAAAAGCTTTTGAGCGTAGTCTTCGTTGATTATGAAAAAGCTTTTGATCGACTTAAGCACGAATACATATGGTGTGCCTTACAACGAAAAGGAGTTCCTGACAATATTGTAGCCTTAATGAAGCCTTCGAAGCCGAAGCTCTCATGATGGAATCTTATTGGATCCATCCATCCTTGTTGTCATCGATGAGATACTAACTACATCAATCGACAATGCAGGAAAAAGAGGATTGCTATGGCAACCGATTTCAATGGTACATCTCGAAGAACTAGATTTTGCTGATGACATCGTTCTATTCTCTCAACGCAAATTGGATATGCCTAGTGAGTTGAATGATCTCGTAAAACACTCAAGTGCCGCTGGACTTAAAATCAATGCAAAGAAAACCAAACATTTGGCAGTACACACGAACGATGCATTCTACCATATCGGAGAGAAAAATATTGAAAATGTAAACGTTTACATATTACAACAAAAATACGGATTTCCAACTCCAATTAAATCAGTTCTGCCATACGCCGGTGAATGTATGTCTGCGGAAATTGTACAGAAGCTTCAAGTGTTCGTGAACCGCTGCTTGAGACGCATTCTACGTATCTGGTGGCCAGACAACTGGATGGCTGGGGCTTGTATTATTTTTTTCAAAATTTTTGAAAAAAATAAGCTTTTGTTTTCTTTTGAAAAAAAAGTCTAGCTCAAATTTTGTTCTTATGTATTTCTTTTACGTAATTTTTTTTTTTAGAACAAAATATATCAAAAAATTATGTATGTGTTTGTATTTGGGAAATAATATATTGTATATATTTTTTTTTTTTGTTGTAAATTTTTAAAACAGTACTCTGGTTAGTTTTTGAAAAAACTGGTCTCCTCAAATTTTGTTCACCTTTTTTTATAACAGCTGAGACTACAGTGAAGACAGTGAGCCAGCCTTTGACGACATGCTTATTTCACAATTTTTTTTATATGCGTTAGTAGTTAGCTTCCATTAATTGATAGGAAGCGTAAATGAGCTTAAACTACCAAAGAAATTCAATCAAACTTTTGTAAATTAATATAAAAAAATACGTTTGGAATTAAACTCATTAGATTACGTAGCTATTTTATAAATTGTTGTAGCTTCAAGTGTACAGAAGCTTCAAGTGTTCGTGAACCGCTGCTTGAGACGCATTCTACGTATCTGGTGCTTGTATTATTTTTTTCAAAATTTTTGAAAAAAAAGTCTAGCTCAAATTTTGTTCTTATGTATTTCTTTTACGTAATTTTTTTTTTTAGAACAAAATATATCAAAAAATTAAGTATGTGTTTGTATTTGGGAAATAATATATTATATATATTTTTTTTTTTGTTGTAAATTTGTAAAACAGTACTCTGGTTAGTTTTTGAAAAAACTGGTCTCCTCAAATTTTGTTCATCTTTTTTTATAACAGCTGAGAGTACAGTGAAGACAGTGAGCCAGCCTTTGACGACATGCTTATTTCACATTTTTTTTATGTGGGTTAGTAGTTAGCTTCCATTAATTGATAGGAAGCGTAAATGAGCTAAAACTACCAAAGAAATTCAATCAAACTTTTGTAAATTAATATAAAAAAATACGTTTGGAATTAAACTCATTAGATTTCGTAGCTATTTTATAAAGTTTGTTATTTGCAGTAATCTGTTTTTTTGTGTGTGTTTTTTCGTGTTGCTTCTGCTTCAACGTTTTGTTCAAAGGCAACTTTCTTCAAGCGGCAATGTGCGGATCCATTCTTCAGGCGTTAAGAGACAGTGCAGTGGAAAGTCTTTCTTTAAAAGGTGCCTGTATGCCCTGGGGCAAGTCCTATTTAGGGTGATAGCAGAGCGTCGCCTTCAATGTTCAAGTGAATATTCTTAATTTTCTTTTTTTGCCGCGAGTGAAGATCAACCTTGAATTGTTTTTTGAGTCTCTTAAGTCGTGCATCCTTTAAATAAGTTCATTGTTGTCTTAACGTCTATAGAATCTAATATTATTTACAAAACAAATGTATTCAAATAAAGTCCATTTGCATTTCAGTTTGATTTTCGCAAAATTATAATCAATTTGGGATATGATATAGAATATTGGGTTACAGAAATCGTTGGTGAGTCGATGTTTTGTAATAAGTTTGAAACACTCGGCCACAACAATCACTTTTTTGTCGCATGAAATATGCGACGATCGATGCAGTGAATGTTAAACACAAGAAATGTTGGCACAAACTTACAAAGGGAAGGCCCTATGCGCTACTTCGCCGTTCGCTACTTATGTAGCTATTTTTGTTTTGGAGCTTGGTGTAAAAATAATTTTGCCAAATTTTCCAATATTGATTGATGAAATAAATGACCGGCAGTTTAAGTTCTGAACCTGTATATTATTTCAAATAGCACAGGATTCAAAAGCCCATCTATAACTATATATGGATCACCCGGTATGTAGGTACATCAATAAGCTACAGAAGTAGAAAAAATAAAAATAAAACAGAAAAGGGAAAAAGCCGAAACGGCAGCAACAATTTAAAATAATAATATTGCTTGGTTGTAAACAGTTTTTGTTTTCTTGTGTGCCTTTTTTTCTGTTAGTTTCCCTTCTATGACTTTGTTCTTGCCTTAAAGTCGCTTTTGATTTCGTTATTGTTGTCGCGTTAGTTTCTGCCATTCTCTTTGCGGACTATTGCCACAACAATATTTTTCTACGATTGCGTACTTATGTTTGTTGTTGTTCTAGCGTTTTGCACAATATGCAGAAATAAAAAAAATCACTTACAAAGATTCTTCGAAATAAAAAGAAGCTTAGAGTTGTGACTGGTGTCCGAGAATAGAAGATGCGCCTGAGATACTCCTTTGTACATATGAATGTATGTATGCATGTACAGGGTGGCTGATGAATTTTGCTACATTAAGAAACTCAAATAACTTTTTTTTTAGTGTATGGAATTCATTTATTTTTTTTTCAAGTTGAAGGTCATTAAATTTTATTAAATGTAGCTTAACTAGTTTTAAAAATAATTGAATTTAAATGCCCCCCATGCTCGTTGACACAAGTGCGGCATCTTAGTAAAAAGTTGTTCATTGCTGCTTTGAGAGTTGCGACAGGAATAGCCGCAATTGTTGCCCGAATGGATTGTTTTAGTTCATCCAAATTTGTTGGCTTTGTTTTATAAACTTCTTGTTTACATAAACCCCACAAGAAAAGGTCAGGTGCAGTAAGGTCAGGCGACCTGGGGGGCCAACGAAATTCGGAGTTTCTTGAAATCAGTTTATTGGGAAATTTTCGTCGCAACTCTGTCATAACAGTCTGGGCTATGTGAGACGTTGCCCCATCTTGTTGAAACCACACACAGTTGAAAGGAATTCTCTTTCGGCGTAGTTCTGGATAGAAAAATTCTTTCAGCATTTTCAAATAACGGTCTCCAGTAACCGTAACGGTGTGACCATTTTCTTCAAAAAAATAAGGCCCGACAATACAGCGTGAAGAAACCGCACACCACACTGTCACGCGAAGAGGATGCAATTCCGTCTCGTGGAGTATCTGAGGGTTAGAAGTACTCCATATTCGACAATTTTGTTTGTTCACATTGCCGTTTAAATCGAAATGGGCCTCATCAGACATGAAAAGGCAGTTTAACATGTTTTGGTCTTCTTCCACCATTTGCAGGATCTTCTGGCAAAATTCCAAGCGAATCGGCAAGTCTGCTGCATTCAGTTTGTTAACCATTTGAATTTTGTAGGGAAATAAGTCTAAATCTTTGTGCATTATTGTTTGCAAAGACTGTCGGCTGACACCAAGTTGAGCAGATAAGCTTCTTGTTGAAACCCTTGGATTGCTTTGTATAGCTGCAGCTACAGCAGCGATCGTTTCCTCCGTCCGAACTGGTGGGTTTCGATGATAAGGCCTTCTTGCGACTGTTCCTTGCTCAACAAAATTATTCACCAGTCTCATTATGGTCCATCTGCTCGGGGGATCGCCGCCAAACATCCGCCTGTACTCTCTCTGTACCAAAACTACGGACTCCAGTGCGTGATAGCGGCGGACTATCCAAATTCTTGTTTGCGTGTCCCAGTTATCCATTTTAATAAATTTTAAAGATCAATCTGCAAATTAAAACAAAAATGGAACAGATAACTTAAAAAGAAAAAAAGTTATTCAATTTTTTTTTGGTAGCGGCTTTCATCAGCCACCATGTATGTATGAATGTACATACTCGCATGTGCATAATGACAATTAAGTCAACGAAGGTCACTTGCCACATTTAGATGGCTCATCGTGCCATCGTCTGGGATAATCTTCGCCGCCAATTCACTTATCTACGCAACTCTTCCGCAGGGCAACGAACGTTTGGAAAGTCTGAAAAGACAGGAAAATGTTTTGTGCTAACGTACCAAACCCCATTGGGAAATAACCTAAACTTATGGGAACGGAGAATAACAAAAAATAAAGCTCCAATACCTTCTCTGAAAGAGCGCGACTTCACCGGTAATCGAAAAACTGTAGTACGCAAATCCAAATTCAATAGATAGGAGATGATTTTTTGATGGGTTGTAAGGCGGCTAACTTAGCCGAACGGGTTGGTGCGTAACTACCATTAGGAAGTGCATAGGTTCGGAACTCCGGGCACGAAACACCAATTGGTAGAAAAAGTGTAGCAGTCGCGCCTCGGCAGGCCATAATAAACCTACTATGAAAAAAAAACCTCATAAAAAATCATCTGCCGTTCGGAGGCAGCGTGAAACTGTAGCACCATCCACTTGTGGAAAATATCAAGACACACACGACAAATAGGAGGAGGAGCAGCTTCAATGGGTACTGGAGGATACAACTATTAGTCAACATTACCCCCATGAGGCATGTGTTTAATTCTGCGAAAGAATACGAAAATATTAACTCAAATGCGTCCGGTTATTCTACAAAGTTTGCCAAGAGGTTTAGAGTTATTTTGGTGTTGGACTATCCGTCTTATTCATCGGATCTTGTGCCATGTGACTTCTATCTGTTTCTTGAGGTGAATCATACATTAAAAGCAAAAAAAATTGACTCCGTTAAAGTCGTGAAAGGAAGACGGGCGCTGACGGAACTCACGGAAAAAAACTTGGGACAATGGAAGACTCGCTTGAGAAATAGAGATGCATAAATCAAAATATAATGCGCTTATAAGGATTCGTAGTTTAATAGTCACATGGTGCAAAAGGCATCAAGTGCACCCACCTAGAAATTGTACAATATTACTTTGATTGTGATGAAATTTAGTGAAGATGTTCGCCAATCGAGGTGGCTACAACGAGGACCTTCTAAACCTCTGGCATTCTTTGCGTTCTGGCACCCGGTTGCAATGCAGCTCCACGTTTAGCCAAAAAGGATTTACCCGCATTTAAGTATTAAACCACTTCCCGGTCCCCTCGAAAGACCGTCCCAAGAACAGATCGGAGTGAACTCCAAGGGCTCCTGTTCACCGTGATATTGCGTTTAAGTCTCCGGTACTCGAAGACTACTACCAGTTAAGCTTCCATACATTTTGGAACTGGCAGCTTCTGTTTGAATTTAGCCGTATTTCACAGCGAAACTTCCGACAGGTAGATTAATTTTGCGCCACCTTGTATAAAACGCTATAAATTTAGCAAAACGGAGCAGGAAATACGAGTATAGAGCTTAGGTTAGGTTAGGTAGTAATAGTTGCCCAGGGAGTGGGCCCACTTGGACGAAAGAAGTTTGGTTCATCCTTTGTGACACCATTGCAAGAAGAAAAAAAGAGGTGAAGGGGAAAAGAACAACGATAGGACGAAAAGGAGAGGGGTGGGGAGGGTTGAGTATATGTGGACTATGATATGAGCTCTGGACTATGTATGTATATGTATAGAGCTTAAAAATTTAGATTTTTTTTTGCAAGTTTTTTGGTAAAAAATTTTTTTTTTTTAATTTTTTGTTACTTCCAATTTTACTCAAAAGAAAGCTGGAATTTTTCCTTTAAAAGGATTTTTTTTCTTGGAGAGATATAATTTCATAATAGAGTGTTGATTCTGAAGACAACCTTCCGGATCGAAAAAAAAAAACAAATCGAAAAATTTTTTTTGGTTAAAAACCATTTCGTAATTTTTATTATTTTTTAAATTTTTCTATATTATTATTTTAAATTTTAAACAAAAGAAAGCTGGGAATTTTTATTTTAAAATGTTTTTTTTTTGTTTTTGGGGAGATATTATTTCTTGGTTGTATTTTGATCTTGAAGGCAGTCTTCCGTCTCAGCGCGGTGCAATTGATCAAAATACAGTTGACAGAAAAAATAAATGACACACTTGACTTGCTTTGTCCCACATACGCACATAGGACGTTGAGATAGATTAGTGTTCGATTTGTGTTCTAAAAAAGAGATCGCAAAGAGTTTCAATATATCTTTGTCACTTTTGCAAAAGTTGTGTATAAAACTTGAGCCCAAAACTTAACTAAAATTTAACTAATCAACCAAAGTCTAATGGAATCTCTCAATGTAACAACAACATCCTATAGAGCGCGAAAAATTTATCATAGGTATTTTTTAGAATTTTTTTGCGCTGCTAATAAAGTCAACAGCGTTGGCAAATGTATTGAATTTGATGAATTTAATGCGAAACCCACCAAAAAGTATTCGATAGCTGTTGACATTTGCCATTGCAGTTGCAACACATTTGCAATATAAATAATTAAAACAACAACAGCAACTTCGATTATTTTGTCAAAGACAATATGGGCAACAAATTACAACAACAAAAAAATAAGTAAACCAAACACAATCAAGCGAAAAAATCAAATTGGAATGTGACACAATTTGAAGGCGTTGAACCAAACAGTAAAATTTGTGTCGAGTAGGCGTGCGAGGGTGGAGGTGAGGCGAAGGTGTCGGTCGAGGGTGTTGTTGGCAATTGGACAACTATATTTGCGTACACATGCACATGAAATGAACAGCATTATTGAATGCCAGTTGACATTTTTGCGGCGAAAATGTTGCAATTGTATAAACAAATGTGCGGAAAGAATATGGAGTGAGACATTTTTTGTTTTTGTCTATTTGAAAACTTGCACAACTGCGCGGGCAGACCGAAAATGTCAGTCTGATAATGCAAATAGACACACAGTCGGACAGATATAGCGACAGATAGGCGGTGGGAGATAAGTGAAAAGATAGATATGCACCTATGGTTGCATGTGTGTTGTATGTGTACGGCATTCTGTGGGAGTAGGAATGCAACCGAGTATTTATAGAAGCATATGCGCTTAGGCATGCATGTGTGTGTGAGAGCGTACGAGTTTCCAAATGCAAGCATGCCTATTGAATAGTCTCATATACATATACATATACATATACAGTGTCGGACAACACATATTGAACTCATTCATACTTCAATGTAATTATATTTTGCTAACGTGAAATGTAATTTCAAATATAAATTAAATATCCAGAAATTAAGACAAACTGTTTATTTCTTGAATGCATAAAAAAACGTAACCAATAGTTTACTTCATCAAATTATATGCGTAAAAAATATGCAATATTCAGAGCGACAAAACATATTGGAATAACAATAATTAACTAATATTTTATGGCACAACCATTATTTTTTGTAACTTCAATTCATCTTTTTGCCATGCAAGCTATTAGATTGTTCATAATGTCGATTGGAATATCCAACCAGGCTTGTTTGGCAGCTTCACATCCTTTTGTCCCCATTTACTCCTTGCCTGTCTATCCTCCTATTGAGGTATCTCCCAAAGGTTCTCAATGGGATTGAGTGTGCTTTGGGTTGTTATCTTGTTGGAACGACCACGAAAGTGGCATATTCCACTCAGCATGGGGAAGCATCACGCTCTCTAGTATATTTTGGTAAACAAACCTATCCATAATTCCATCTATTAAATGGAGAGGTCCAACACCAAACCCAGAAAAACAACCCTACACCGTAATACCACCTCCGCCATGCTTAACCGTACCTTTGCAGTATCGAGGCTCTAAACGTTTATTTTTTGGCCGGCGAACTCTTCTCATTCCGTCTGAGTATTTCAAGTTGAATTTTGATTCATCAGAAAAATGTATAGTTATTCATCATTTAACTGACCAGGTAATGTGCTCCCGAGCGAATTTCAACCGCTTTAGCCGATGTGTTGTGAAAATAAATGGCTTCTTTGCTGCTCTATAGCTGTTCAGTCCAACTGCACAGGCTCTGCGTTGTACAGTTCGGCTGCTAACCTTTGAGTTCAGCTCATTAGTATAGTTGCAAGTATAGTTGCTGCTGACTTCTCTCGATCTTTCCGCAATTCTATCAATATTTTCGAGTCTTCGTGCTGTGTAGTACCTTTGGGTCGTCCTCCACAGTGAAAAGTTTCAACACTTACAGTTTCTCGGAATTTTTTTATATTGACAAATATCCTTTTGCGATAAACCGTGCATGTAGTCGTATATAATTAGTTTTTTTAATTGAACTGAACGTTTTTTCCCCACCATTAGCACGTTTTTTTAATAAAAGTACAGAATTCTAGAACTTTCAATAGAAAACCACTATTGACTCTTATTCCAACGCTCACATTGACTACAATAAAAAAAAATATCTTAGTTTAAATGGCTTGTACAGTAGCAAAAAATAATGGAATTTCGGTCGCCTACTTCGATAAACTGAGACGAGTCCAATTTATTTTTTGTCGCATTGGATATTGTATATGTTTGCTTTTTTCGCATGTAATGTAATGCCGTCTTATCTTAGAAAATATTTTTTATATTTTATGCTTTCATATAACAACTGGTAGCTTTTCATTTCTGTGATATTTTTTTTTTTTTTAAAATCATACTCGTATTTGGAAGAGTAAAAAGAAATAGCTTCACTAATAGGTATCAGTCATTCCAGATATTTTTTCACCTTTTCCGATTTTTTCAATGATTCCAAATTTTAATTTTAATGGAAGGGATTCCTCGAAGCCATGGCGGCTCTATTAATTTATTAGCATTGCTAAAGTTCTAAATATATGTAAGTTCGCATACATCCACGCCCAAACGGTTTGCACTCGGCAAAAAAACAAAAAATAAAACGCTAACGTTAACTTTAACGTGAAGTAACAGCAGCCAAATCAGAGACCAAATTGTAATTTAGGGAAATAAACGCATCATAAATCAGCATTTGACATACGTGGGTAATTCCAATAAAAAACAAGTTTATTAGTATCTCACATCCAGCTCATTTTATTGCATTTCGATCCACGGTTAATGGAAAAACCTACCATTAGTAGCACATTCCAAAAATTTTACAAAAATGTCTCCTACCAACTCTGGTTCTGTTAACCACTGGAACTTCAACTTGAACCTAAAACGATCTGACGACAGGGCTGCCAAAACGATCCAAGTACCCATTCAACCAACTTGACTTCTTTCTTTCCAATCGTGTGCCATCAGTAACACCTACTGCAGTTGCTACGGTCGATGAGTTAAATGTGAAATAATGGAGCTCAAAGCCGGTATTCATGTGAATCGCTAGCACTTGATTCGACAGCGTTTGCTTTTTCCTCCGAACTGAAATTATCTACAAAGTCATCGGCATATTGATTGGTCCAATTGATTGATGGTCCAATATTGCCTTCACAGCTTGAGGGGTGGTGCCAAATTCACTTTGGTGCTCTAGTACTAGTCAAGATGAGGATCTCAGTATTTTTTACGGAGGGGAAAAGTTTCAAAATGTTGGCGAAAGTTAGAATAACTTAGTTTGTTGACAATAAAATATAAAAAAAACGTCAAATGTAATTTTAATCCCCAGACCTCTAAAATAGAATTTAACGAGACATTTTTTTCTAACGCATTTAACACTCTTCTTCTTCTTAATTGGCGCGTTAACCGCTTACGTGATTTTGGTCGAGATTAACAAAGCGCGCCAGTCGGAGCGTTTGAATCCATTTGGATGGCATGACCCAGCCAGCGTAGCCGCTGGAGCTTTATTCGCTGCGCTTTGTCTATGTCGTCGTAAGGATCATACAGCTCATCTACGATGTTCGCCGTCGTCAACGTGCAAAGGCCCAAAAATTTTCCACAGAATCTTTCTCTCAAACACTCCAAGTGACACTTCATCGGATTATGTCATCGTCCACGCCTCTGAGCCAAATTTCACAGTCGATATGATAGCTCAGCGGTTAAATTCATCGCGTGGAACAGTTCACTGGCACCTGGTTCAGTTGGGAAAGGTTTCAAAGCTGGGAAAATGGATTCCGCATAGACATTCCGTCGCTAACCTTCAGCAGAGAGTGAATGTGTGTTCTGAGCTGCTGCAACGGCTTGAAAATGAAAGTTTTTTGAACCGTATCTTTACTGGTGATGAAAAATGGGTCCTTTACAATAATAAGATTCTCCTGTCTATTTGGTGGGATATGGCCGGTATTGTTTATTATGAACTTCTGGAACCAAACCAGACGATAACTGCTGATTATTATTCCCATCAGCTATCAAACCTGAATGAGGCTCTTAAAAAAATCGACCGTCTTTAGTGAATAGACGTAAAGTTTTGTTTCACCATCACAACGCAAGACCCCATACCGCAAGGCAAACATTAGGCAAGCTGACCGAGCTCGGATTGGAGTTAATGCCGTATCTACCATAATCTCCGTATATTGCACCTTGTGATTATCACCTTTTCCGTGGAGTTCAATCCCATATGAGTAACAAGAACTACTCCTCAAAAGAAGCTATAAAGAGGGATATCGAAGCGTACTTTGGCTCCAAGGACAAACAATTTTTTGAGCAGGGAATTAAAAATTTACCTAAACGTTGAGAAGACATTTTAAATAATGAAGAAAAATTTATAATTGATTAATAAATACTTTAAACATCTTTTTTATTAATCTTAAAACCACCTTTAAAAAACGCACGAACTTATGGACTGACCTGATATATACATTTTCTTACATATTGGTTTGCAGTTCAAAGTTTGTAATATACTCCCACCTACACACTCACACACACATCACAAATGTTGAAACCATTTGGTCAGCTGGTTATCATTTTTGCATGCCGCCTTGGGCATTGTTTAGAAATAACCGCCAAACACGTGGCCGACAATTGCCCGCCTACCCTTTTAGAGCGGCATTTTTTTCTGCAGTAGCCCTCAATTAATATCCGCTCACAGTTTCAGTCAATAATTTAACCTGCATTCGATTGCGCTTATTTAGGGCTTCAACTAGCCGGGTTCTAATTTGTCACAGTTGACATTTGACCGAAATTCTTACATATGAATGTGTATGTGTGTACATTTATTTAGAAGTACAACTTAGAAAATAGAAAAAATTTATTCACGAACTATTCGCAATTCAACCCAGTTTGAGCATTAACTCACTTTCCATTGCGAGTGACGCTGATCAGATAAGGAATTGTGCGGGCGGTTTGCCACGACTACTCAAAGGGTACAGGCGCTGCAGTCAAGGCGCATTCAAGAAAACTCGCGGCTCTTAGCTCAGTGTGTGTGGTTGCGTGTATTTTTGTAAATTTCGCAAATTTTGCGGCAGTTATAAAGTTTTTACAAACTTCTCTTTTCTCCATCTAATAATAGTTGGTTTGCTGTTCTGTTCGGTTTCGCTCTAAGGCTCGTGACCCCCTTCGTATTTTCTGTTTAGCCGGCTTGAAGTGGTTGTTTAAAAGTTTCCTCAATATTATTTTTATGCTAAACTTAGCAGCAATACTTTTGAACGACAGACTAAGTTTGCAGATTCTTTTATATGAATTTATATTTTGGTAATAATGATAATTTAGGTTTAAAGGGTTCAAAATTCTGCTTGTAGTTGGAAATTTTTAAGAGAAGATTAATACGAATTATCTTTAGTTGCCTGAAAATGGTTTAAAAAAAAAACTGTCAGAAGAAGATACTCATAAAATCTACAATAAAAAACACAAATTTAAAAACTTAAAAAAATTGTCTCATTACAAATATCTTTTTAGGAGCTTTTAATTTTTATTTTCCTTGTTCACTCCTCTGGGAGCATAGGGCCTCAAGAAGACTCTTCCATCGTACACGGTTCTTAGTCCGGGAGCCAAGGGTAATTTCGATCTCATCATTTCATTCCGACTGATTTTAATACTGAAGGCAGACACCATCCAATGGATGACGAAACCGACCGTCAGCTGGTCCAGTAGCGGTGGGTACGTGCGTGGGATGCTGCGAAATGTGTTAAAAAAAAATGTTTAACAACTCATTTAATACCGGCCGGAATTTTTTTTTTGTGTAATAAAAAATTTCATAATCATTCGAGGCATACTTCAAAAAACATCTCTTTCAACAAATTCATTTTGGGTTTTTTGTTTCAGATAATTCTGCTGCGAAGTAATAAAGCACGAAAGTACTTCGACTCTCCACCAAAAACGACGTTTTTTCGACACTCATAGCGAGATTCACTGCCAAGACAAGTTTTGGAAAATATTGTTACAGGTTACAGAAAAAATGGCGCAAAATTAATCATCCCATTTTTTGTTTGAATAACTTTTCACTACATGAAAAAAATAATTTTGAAATATGGAAATCTTTATTTTGACTTTACGCGCTCGATTGCTTGTCTCTTTGCATACTGCAGCTGTTGAGTTCACAAGTGTTAAACGTGGTCAACGCCCGACAAATTATAAATCCTCCAATAAAAAATAAATAAATAATTGGCGCGTACTCTTCTGTTAGGTGTTTGGCCGAGCTCCTCCTCCTATTTGTGGTGTGCTCCTTGATGTTGTTCCACAAATGGAGGGACCTACAGTTTCAAGCCGACTCCGAACGGCAGATATTTTTATGAGGAGCTTTTTCATGGCAGAAATACACTCGGAGGTTTGCCATTGCCTGCCGAGGGGCGACCGCTATTAGAAAAATATTTTGTTATTAATTTTGCTTTCACCGGCGGCCTCCAATAGGGGGATTAATTTTGCGCCAACTTGTATAAGGGAAAGTATGCGACATTGTTATGATTCCAATTTAACTTGAAGAGCAGCACATCCGAATCTGTGCATTCTCATACAAGGAGATTAGGCACACATTCATATATGCACTTAACTTTCGCATACATATACGAGGTATGGCTACTAAATAAAGAGACTGAGACTGCTAAAGAAAAATGCAGTATCTCTCACTTCTGTACAAAAATCACACTAATCACTTCACACTATCTATCTATACCGATAACTATGATTTTGTTGATTTTTTTGATGTTTTCTGGTGTTACCGCCTCATTTGGACGTCCACTGCGTTGTGCACCGTCGGTGTCCCTACGACCTCGTTTGAAGTCAGGAAACCATCGTTTTATTATTATTTCTGATGGAGCGGAGTCCCCATAACACTTCTCAAACCATTGCTTCACTTTAGCGATATTTTTCCTCATCAAGAGGCAGTGCAAAATTAAGACACGAAATTCTGTTTAATCCATTATTTTGAGAATAACAAAGGTAGATCCACTCTTAGCACAATAACTCACGAACTAAAGAATAGAATATCATGAAATTTGAACAGCTGTTCCTTTAAGGTTAGTAGTGACTGAGAAAGAGGTGAATGCAATAAAACTAGTGCCTTCTATGTGTTGGCTCGGGACTTTTCAGTCCATGTGTTATCTGACAATACAAAACAGGATTATGGCAGGAAACAGAGCATATTTCGCTCATACCAAACTATTCAAATCTAAATTTCTTACGAAAGATTGCAAACTACGTCTCTACCAGTCAATAATACGGCCAATTCTTGCATACGGCTGTGAATGCTGGACAATGACTTCTGAACATGAATCGTGTCTAAGAGTATTTGAGCGAAAAGTGCTGCGAAGTTTATCTACGACTGCAAGATGGTATCTACTGGATACGCTACAATGAAGATTTGCTTAGCTATGTAATGGCGAGGACATCGTGAAATACCTGAAGTCCCAAAGACTGGGATGGTTTTGGACCTACTGGACCTGGTGATACTGGGTGTTAGAAACTGGAGAATCGTTACCGAGGTTCGAGATGCATGGAAACAATGGAGAACGAAGCTAAAGCTCACCACAAGCTGTAATGCTGCCTGATGATGATGAATTATATCTGATGTAAAAAAAATTATGCTCAACAATCCCAAGACTTGAATCGTCGAATCCCAGGATTTTCGAAATTCAAAAAAGGCAAGCATTGCGAGATCTCGGGATTTACATACCTAATGGAGACATAAGGATAAAATCATAAAAAAAGTTCTTGTAACAAGGAAGCTACTAAGCACTTCGGAAACATTGGAGAAGACGAAATTTTATACAGACGAGCTGTTGCAAGTCCCGAAGAAGCAGTCGTAGCTTTTGAAGCAATTACAATCCGTTAATAGGATGAAATTATTACACTCCTCGGAAAGATTAAACAAGCAATACTTGCACCAAGAGGCTAAAAGTTGTCTATAAATCGATCGGATGCGTCAAGCAAACAGGATGAGTTGCAATAGTAATTGAGGGAGCGAAGAACGTAATTGGAACATACGAGAATTTATGTAGTAAGTGAGGTTTTTTTTTATTTCACTTCAAAAACTTTATGTTTAAAAATAGGGCAGGACAATGCACTGACTGATTTCACATTCTCTGCCAAGAGGTTTCTAGCAAATTTGAGCATCGCATTCTTATTTGCCGATTGGCTTCTAACTCTTTCCTGAAGTGAGATTTGGCATTCAAATAAATAAAAGTTTAGTCAGTGGAACAAATAGAGAGCAGTCCATACCAAAAGTGATAATAAGTAAAGGTGTAAGACATTTAAATGAAACGCTTCTCCGCTTCAGTCCTATTATTTAAAAGACGCACCTCGTATTGTACTCACAATTGCAAAAAGTATGTACATTCCCGCCAATTCTCCACAAGTTCGCTTTTAGCAGAATATTTTTTTTTATTTGAATTTTTCTAAAAACAAATTCTTTTGACTTTGCCAGTGTCTATTTTTAGTTGAACCCGAATGTTACTCAAGTACAGCATGCAAAGAAAATCGAGTTGGCAAGCGAATGCAATTGAGCAGATGAGTGGCTAGAGTGTCTGCATGTGTGCGTGCGCTGTTGAGTCAAAGAGATTCGAATTAAATAGGGGGAAGTGAATGTTGGAAATCTTGAAAATGTTTGAGATGTGCAGAATAGTGAAAAAACAGCAAAATATTGGAAAAAGTTAGAAATAGATTCCAGTCAATCTGAGGAATAAAATTGGAAGAGCTGCAAAAAAAAATTAATTTATTAATGCAATAATCTGAGAGGAGGCTTATTCGATGAAAATGTTGATCTGCAACCAAGTATTCTTCAGTCCACTTATGTAAATGAAATACCAGCAATTTTGAAAATTACTAAATATAAACTTAATTTCTCAAATATCGCCGATGTTATTTCAGGCCGATAGTCCTAGCTACTAGTGCCTTTCGTAATGTAATATAGTTATTTATAATTATATTTATAATAAATAAATAAATAAATAGTTTTAGCTGTCGAAGCTGAAAAAATCGACACTTAGTTCAAACTGTAAACGCTAGACCACCATACAAACTTATACTTACATTTATATATGAGTACAGTGGACGTCCAGTGTAACGGACTTTCGGAATAACGAGTGGTCGGTTTAACGAATGATCAGATTATCTCACTGGTACTTCTTTATAACCCTAACTGGGAGACCTTTTTTAAGCCCTTCCATTGGGCACCCGCATCGGACCTTTTTTCGCTCTATTCGGGCATCCTTTTAAAAGGTTATACCCATAAATCGATAAAAAATTATATTTACGAAGCTACCTGCAAGCTCAAGGTCGTTACTATAATAGAAAAATATTAAATTCACGTCCAAAGTCGATAAAGTCTGGCCAGAAAAGTCATTGCCAACTAAATTGAATATTCTGGACGATTCCACCATGAGGTATCAGTTAAGTTATCACCATCACCCTTTCTTACTACAATTTGTGTGATGTGAGCTTTGGCCTACTGAAACTGTCCTCTGAAACTGTCTCCATTTGAACCGATCTTTGGTTGATTCCTTCCAGTTGTTTACTTTGAGTTTGCTCATCTCATCCTCCAGTCCGTCAATCCATCTTGATCTGCCTTTTGCTTTCGTCGTAAATTTTTTAGCTTGAAATATTTTTCTTTAAGCTTTTGCAGGGTCCCTTCTCGTGATATGACTTAGTCCTTACTTTGGACATTGATGAATTGCACCACATTCTCTTCTTTTATTAATTAGTCCTGTTCATCGTTTCGGAATCGTCTTAAAACTGTAGGTCCCTTTGTAGAGCAACATCAAGACACACAACCCAAATAGGCGGAGGAGCTCAGCCAAACATCTAATAGAAGAGTACGCGCTAATTAAGAAAAAGTTAGTAGTTTCATCTTATGCGCTATTCCCCGATGTTGTCTTTAACAGCTCCGAAAAGTTTTCTCAAAATTTTTCTTTCAAATATTTGGAGTTTGCCTTTGTCGTTTTTACTTAATGTCAGCGCATCTGATCCGTGTGGAAAACTGGTAGGACTACAGATTTATATGTGCATCGCAAGTTTGCACGGCCTGTTAAATTAATATCAACGAAATATAAAGTTCCGAAGTCATCGGTTTATAAAGGATGGTTAAATTTCAAGGGCCGATGTTGAATGTGAACCTCACCTAAACGTCAACGACACCGTTGGACTTCTTTCTTTGGGGTTATTTGAAAGAAAAGGTGTACGTCGATAAGCCAGCAACAATTCAAGAGCTAAAGGATGAGATAATTGGGCACATTAACGGCATAGAACCTGAATTATGCCTCAGCGTCATCGAAAATTTGGACCATCGGATGGAGGTGTGCCGCCGAGGCCGCGACGGCCATTTGGCCGATATTTTCTTCCATACGTAATTGAGCCATACCAATATTATCATAATATAATAAAAAGAAATGACAATAATTTCCCTTTATTATAAAAAAATTAAGTTTAAATTCGAGAAATATACAATAAAAAAGGGATGATTAATTTTGTGTCATTTTGTACCACAATAAAAACCATACAACTCAAAATGTCACACTTTATACAAATTCAACAAGTTTTTTATACCGAGGAAAATGCGTAGCAGCGTGAAAAAAAAGTTATTAAAAATCAATGTGAATTTTGAGCCCCTTTACACATGCACAATATTTTAGTAAAATCATTTGGGCTATAAAACTACATACCCAAGCTGCATGCAGTTTTTCTGGAAATTCTGACTAAAAAGTTTAGTTTATTTGTTTGGCTGAGATCCTCCTCCTATTTGTGGCGTACGTGTTGATGTTTTTCCACAAATGAACCTACAGTTTCAAGCCGACTCCGGACGGCAGATATTTTCATAAAGAGCTTTTTCGTGGCAGAAATACACTCGGAGGTTTGCCATTGCCTGCCGAGGGGCGACCGCTATTAGAAAAAACGTTTTCTTAATTTTGGCGTTTCTCCGAGATTCGAACCTACATTCTCTCGGTGAATTCCGAATGGTAGTCACACACCAACCCATTCGGCTATGGCGGCTGCCGATCGTCTAGTGACCGGTAAATACAGCTACCAGTTTGGAAATTGAATGTTGAGAAACCCCCAGAACTTTCTGGGTCCTGCGTCTATTGTACTGGGGCCAAAGGGTATTCGAAATAGCATACGAAGAACGCTCCATCTGTTCTGCGCTTTTCTGAGAAAAAAGTTGTACAATTCTCCTTTAACAACAGTCAAGGCGAGGTCGATATCTGAGCAGCACAGTAGAGTACCAACTCAGACGACCACTACCTGGCAAGCTCATCAACAATTTTATTATCCTCTAAGTTCTTATGTCTTGCAAGCTAGATCAGAGAGATGTTTTCTGTACTCCCAAGAGATTTGATGTTCTGCTTACAGGAGTTGACTAGTTTGGATACGCATCATGGAGACTTCACAGCCTTGATCGCGGCTTGACTATCCGACAAATTGTTAATATCTCCCTTGCTCCCACGTTCAAGATTTCATCTTGGAGCCGTCAGTGAAGACAGCGGTACCGGCTTCGATGCAGATTTCCCTCTCAATACTACCTGTCAACTTGGAAATACTGACCTGACACGACCCTCAAACTCCCGTTGGATAGGCATAGAGAGATCTGTACGAAGTTCAGAGAAATGCGCCGTTAACTGCCTATGAATCACCTAGTATAAAAAAAATTGTCAAAATTGTACACTTTATGAGCACTTATGCATATACACACGAATGTGTAACTATTTTCATAATGGACTCCATTTACCACATCGAACACATAACAACAAATACATTATCGTTGGCTGACTTTAATGCTCAGGAAATCCTTGTGCCAAATTGAATTTACAACTTCAGAAGTGCCAGCTTAATATTAACTTAACGCTTAACAAGCAATTACAACTGCACCAGCTCACAGCCAATCATAATTTGTAATCCAATCAAAAGATGTTTTCGAAATTTGGCCTTTCTGGCAAATTCAAAGGGGCTCTCCCTCAACACTTGACCGGCTGAGCGCTGAAACAAAAAAATATTGAAAAATATAAAAAAATTTTGCAAAAAATTGCATTGACTGAAGACTGTCTGCACACTTTCTGAAAATTACATTCACTCAACTTGTTAAAAGATTTTCAATTTGTACGCTTTTTGGTTGACAAGAGTCACCTTGCTTTTGGACTTGCAGGTGACTTGATGCAATTTTCGACACAAAAAACGATAATTTTGAGAAAAAATCACGCAAGCAAGTGTAGGCAGGCAAATGTAAGTGCATAAATAATTTTGCAGTTGTTTTTGTTTACTTCTTTGAAGGTTTAAAAAATTTGTGTTGCATTTCATTTTAGTCGCACTAAAAGCATTTCCAAGGCCTTTTTGGCAGTAACTCCATTCAACTGGCTTTATCCATGCATAACCACACATGTTTATGTGTATGTATGTTTGCAGAAATGAATATGCGTCCGCACAAGTGTATAGATTTCCAGATGTACAGACAGACAAATGTATGTATGAATTTCTGCTTGCGCTGCTATTTAATATATCTCAGCCACGCCATAATCACTCCGTCATTCGCATATCCTGCTTGCGTACTCAGTTTTGAAAATATGTATGGACTACATACCGTACATATTTACAACATTTGAATGGAAGCATGAATGCATGTATGGATATGCAAATGCATGTGCGCCTACTCAAATCACTAACTGCATTTACTTAGAAGCCACTGTGCAACATAAACCAAGTTTTATTATAACCAATTTTTTTTTGTGTTGCTTCAACTTTGAATAACCTCCTTCGCTATGGCGGCGGCTGCGACGCACGCGCACTCGACCGCACTTCAATATCGCATTTCAAAACAAACACAAAACAGACATACATATAACTCCACAGCCAGAATTGGTTCTACCCTGCAGTGAAATACTCTAGTACCGAACTGGTGACTTTAGAACTATAACTAGTTCAAGCTGTAATTCTTTTTCTTAAAAACTACTAATGGATTTTTTTACGTTGTTATTGGAAGTGTCAACTGCCAATTGCAGTACATCACTCGAAGTGTAACCAATTAAAAATTCCATAAATTTAGTTCGGAAAATTACTTTTACTCAATTTAAAGTACAAAAAGTGTGAAAATAATACAAAATTAAGAATAAATTTACTTTAGCTCGATATGACCACCTTTTGTCTTGACTATGGGTTTGAAATGGTCCAGAAACGAATCGCAAGCCGCCCGAATGTGACTTGCAGGTATTTTAGCCCACTCGCGGACAATGGGTTTTTTCAGCGCCTCGAGACTGGTAAATCTTTTAGTTCGGACCTTGCTCTCCAAAATGGCGTAAAGAAAATAATCCATCGGATTCGCGTCTGGTGAATTTGAGTTCGGAAGGTTGTTTTTTAGCCACTCTTGGTTCACTCGAGCTTAGTGAGACGGGTAGAGTAAGCATATCACAGTTCCGGCGGTATATTAAGGGGCCTCTAACTGGCCTAAATACGTCGAAGGGCAGCCACTTAACCTAACCTTAACCTTGAAATTTTAAGCTGTAAGGTTTTTGTTGCATTATGAACTATATTTTTATAAAAAAATAATAATGTGTTTATAATTTTCCAACGAGAAATAATTGTAGGGGTACGAATTAATGGTAGTTAGAACAAGTATACGATCAGCGACAAAATAAAGTGTACACCGCACATTAATAAGTTTTGACTACTGATTCATTTACTTTGTAATCTCATTTATTTCGTTATACATAGAGCAAAGAGTCTAACTTCGGTTAAATTTCTAAAAATTCAGCAAATTTTTAACAAAATTTCAAACATTTTATTCAGAATTCTTAGAAAATTTTCGGGTATACAGTTTTATATATAGATGGATTGAATTTTGATACAATAAAATGCAAGTTTCAAGTTTAACCCCTCACTCTGATCCGAATGGGCCTTTTTGACCCTCTCTTAAATAAGTTTCATTAAACTTTAAAAAGGCAGTTAGAGGGTTAAAGTCTTCTAAAAAGATTGTATGCTGGAAATTTTACTAAGGATCATCGAAGGTGGAAAACTCCTATGGACTACGATGAATGGCCAAGCAGGTTAATTAGGAGTTAATATATTTATACAAAGTTAGGATAGAACCTTAGCAGTAATCAAAGCAATACACAATTTTTCCTATTTGGAGTTTTGTAGGTTTCAAAAATTGTATTGGTAATTATTCCGCACTATTTTCCAGTTGCGTGATCTGTCAATTAGCTTGTTTTTGGCATTTAGTTATATCAGTGAACCGCAGGTGTGCTCTGCGATTTTCACTATGGATAAAAATATCGAACAAAGAATTTGTCTTAAATTGTGTGTTTTGAAAGGGATTTCGAGTGCCGAATCGTGGAAACTATTGCATGAAGCCTGTGACGAGTGCGCTTTATCAAACACACGGGTCTACCAGTGGTATAAGGCTTTTGCAAGACCTAGAAGTCGTAGAAGATTTTTCCCGATCTGATCCCGATCAACGTCTTCAAACCTCGACAAAGTCAAGGAAATGGTGCTGGAAAACCGTAACTTAAGTTTGAGGGAGGTAGGTCGTGACCTTAGCGTGTCTCGCGCATTAATAGATGCGATGGATATTATAATAAATTTAAGTGTGAAAAGTGGATACCTTTTATTGACAAGTTTAAAAGTCGCACTACTTCATCATGCAACCAATTGGAAATTATTTTAGTCGAAGAAAAACTTGTTTTTTTTTTAATAAATGTAAAATTTCACGGTTATTCCATTTTATTACTTCCTGGTTCACTTCTGCCTATTAAGTTCTAGGCAGAATTTGGCAAATCTGCCTTTTTTGCGTTGCGCCGATAAAAAATTGACGAGGCATGATTAGGTTTGCGATTCTTCGGAATCGCGTATGCATTGAAGCAATCGTGGGACCCTAGTTTTAAGATTATTCTTCGACTTCCGCGACTTCTGCAAACACAGCACGCACACCTGAGGAGCCAAGTGGTTCACAAGTGACGCAATTGGACTAGTGCCTAAGCAGTTTGGCATTTCTTTTAGGCTCTATACATACGCAAAGCAGCGGCTGCTGTGAGTGGAAATTCTACCTAAACAAGCTTGAAAACTTATGGTGCTTTATGCGATCACAAGTTCTCAAATGTTGTTGTTATTATTATTCGTGTTTTTTCACGTTTTTACGGCTATTGTTCAATTATGATTGCTATTGGCGTTGTTGTTGTTTTCGCTAGAAGCATTAATAAACTCCAACGCTTCGACGAAAACAAACAAGAAATACATACATACACACATCCGAACACACAAACATATCTATGTTTGTAATAAAAAAGGGACCAAACTCGAATGTTTTGAAAAAAGCGTTCACTTTTGAAGCTGCGCAATTAACTACGGCAAAAAAAAGCTCAACAAATCTGCGCACTGCTGGAGTGCCATTACACTACACCGCCTACAAGCAATCATATGTATGTATGCATGTGTGTGTGTATTCGTATAGTTCTTTGTACCTCTGTATAATTTATATGTAAACTGCCAATATTCTCCTCCAATTTGCAAATGAATATGCATACATACATACATACACACGTACCTATGTATGTATAGGCGCGCAAACCACTCATTACAGTCTCCTCACCTCTCAGAAAAAACACTTGCTGTAAGGCACTCGAGCGAATTTAATAGCCGCCCATTCGCTGCAATCCATTTTCAATTGCTATAAATTACTGCAGTTCAATGTGAATTTGTGAATTGATGTAATTCGATAGTTTTTTGGCGAAAAATCATTCTTTGCACTAAAGGCGTACTTCATAGTTGTTGAAGTGAGCAAATACGAAAATGAAAAAGTTTATATTAATTTTTATATTTTTTTATAAATCGAAGTATGCAAAAAGTTATGCAAAAAGTGGTCTTTATATATACAAGGTGGCTCAAAATTAACCATCCAATTCTGTTTTTGAATAATTTTTTTAACTTTTATTTAAAAAGCGGGATCAAAATCCACATAACGCCAAGGTATTCCCAAATTTCAAAGTTAGCTTCTTTAATAAACGAAAACAAATTTACTGTGTACTTTTTATTTGCATGTGTCAATGATTTCAAGTCTTATCAGTTATCGAATAGTTTAAAAGGTGTTGTGTGTAAAGTGCAATGACATATTTCAGTTATATGTTTTAACACGTCATCGGCTGATCTTGATTTTCTGCTTGCATCAAATAAACAATATTATTGCAATTCGTGTTCACTTGAGCGCTGGACACCTATTCGTTCTCCGCCCCCCATTGCTGTCTCTGTTGCTAATAAAAACTTGCAGCATTGTGACAATTCAAGTGATAAATCCAATGGTCAACATATAACATTGCTTCATGATGGAAAGAATAAAGAAATGGCGCCTATCGTGGTACCGTTACTTTGCTCTCAGCGAATTTGACAATGAGTTACGTGGTTTCAGCACCAGTATGGCCAGATTACCATTGTCGTAACTTGATTTAGCATTTTTTTGTTTATTGTTATTTAGTCTCGGAGTTTTAGTTCTGTCTTCATGACATTTTTCTAGCCTGTTCTAATTAAAAGTAATTTTTATAATTTTGTAAAATATAAATTTTTTAAAAATTAGTTTATGAATTCACTCAGTTTTATTGAGCTTTACTTTTTTTAACATCTGGTCGCATTGCCCGCGATTGCAGTTGCTGTGGGTGTTCTTCTGCTGTCAGCAGTCAAATCTCTCTCTCGCTACTGCAGTGTTGCCTAGCTTTGGATATAAAAACGCACTAAAATGCCAATTTAAAGAAAATAAAATACCAAAGTTTTATGGAATGACTTAAAGAACTTTGTATGCGTGACAAATTGTCTTTAGAACGTGCGTTTTTTTTAAATAAATCTGTTATGCTTATGTACAATTTAATTTATGAGTTTTTTTTTTGTTAAGCGAGACTATTTTGTTAAGGGAACGACTTATTTGCTATATTTAAGGTTATGTAACTAGTTAAGGTACTCTTTTTGTAAAAATGTCAGTATGGTTTCTTTAGTATTTTCTGGTATTTTGTGGCTTATTTTTACAACGAATACACCTCTTGATGCCCTATGTCCCACTAAGGATTGATGGCCTAAAGAAACGATTACACCTCAGTGGTTTTAATCCGCATTAAGTAAATTCAAACGCCTTTTAAAATGTGTAAAAACGTTTTCAATTTTAAGAAGAGTTGAGAGAGGGGAATTTAATATTCTTGCATAACCTTAAAAGTAGCAAAAAATTAAGTTCACACTTTCAAAATATCAAATTTTATAAGAGTCAAAAAATTTTCATTACCACTAAAATCTTCTCAGAGTGACCTTTTTTAACCTTCTTTTGTATAGTAATACAGTTTTTTTTTTAACTTAAAGTTTCGGTAGCTTTAAATTAAAAAAAAGAAAGAAACACGAAACATCAAAATATTCGCATTTTCGGTATAAAAAAGCACTAAATTTATTGCGAAGAGCAAATGGTTGGCAATACCGCACAACGCGGAAAAACGTGACGTCACGCACTCTCTGATGGGCGCAATCTTCTTTCTATCATTCTTTGCACTGCTCGATATTCCTAAAACTCTGTATGTTCTACGCTCCGAAAATGCGCAAATACTTACTGTTGTAAATGCTCTGAGTAGTGTTAATTCTCAGTTATCCCAAAAGTATGATAGCTTGTTTGTTGAAGTTCGTTCTCTTTACGCAATAAACAATGACAACAATGCGGTCTTTCATTAACTTCGTTCGTCTCTTCGTTAACTTCGGAAATCACAAGTTTACGCAATGTTGTTGCTAACATCAAATCACTAAAAACAAAGGCACCAACAAAGTCTACACTGCAAAATCTGAACAGCCTATGTTGGTAAATTTGTCTCCAGCTTCGCCTATCAGTGTATCACCCAATGAGAATTCCACTGTACTCACTGTGTTGAGCTCTAATGCTGATGGCTACCATGATGCAAAGAATAATGAGATGGCGCCCATCGTGGTCCCGTTACTTTGCGCTCAGCGAATTTGACAACTAGTTACGTGATTTTAGCTCCAGTATGGCCAGATTACCATTTTCGTAACTTGATTTATGATTTTTTTTTTGTTATTTTTATTATTTTGTGTCTCGGAGTTTTAGTTCTTTCTTCATGACATTTTTCTAGTTGTTCTAATTAAAATGTCATGTTTATAATTTTGTAAAATATGCATTTTTTAATAATTATTTAAATAATTCACTCAGTTTTATTTAGCTTTACTTTTTTTTAATATCTGGTGGCATTGCCCGCGAGTGCAGGTGTTGTTGGTGTTCTTCTGCTTTCGGCAGTCAAATCTCTCTCTCGCTACTGCAGTGTTGCCTAGCTTTGGATATAAAAACGCATTAAAATGCCCATTCAAAGAAAATAACCCAACAAATTTTTATTGAATCACTTAAAGAACTTTGTATGCGTGACAAATTGTCTTTAAAATGTGGGTTTTTTTAAATAAATATGTCATGCTTATGTACAATTTAATTTATGAGGTTTTTCTTAAACGAGACTCTTTTGTTAAGGGAACGGCTTTTTTGCTATATTTGAAGTTATGTAACTAGATAAGGTACTCTTTTTGTAAAAATGTCAGTATGGTTTCTTTAGTATTTTCTGGTAGTTTGTGGCTTATTTTTACAATGAATACAACTCTTAATGTCCTATGTCTCACTAAAGATTTATGACCGGAAGAAACAATTACACCTCTAAGGTTTTAATTCGCATTCAATAAATTCAAAGGCTTTTTAAAATGTGTAAAAGGGTTTTCAATCTTAAGAAGAGTTGGGAGCGGGGCAAATAATATTTTTGCATAACCTTAAATGGAGCCAAAAATTAAATTTGCACTTTCAAATTATCAAATTTTATAAGAGTAAAAAAATTTTCATTAGCACTAAAATCTTCTCAGAGATCTGGTCACATTGCCCATGATTGCGGTTATTGTTGATGTTTATGAATATTCGTTTCTTATTTGAAATGTGCGTTAATAAGAACAAACGGTAACAAACGTTTTAGTGAATATTTACGCAAAAATAAGATATTTCGTGAAAGTGTACTCGTATAAGTGAAAAATAAGAAAACATGAAATGTGCAGTGAAAAATTGTGCTAGTAAGAACCTCAATAAAGCGTGTGATATAAGCTTTTTTATATTATATTTCCAAAGGATGAGGCGCTTTGCAAACAGTGGATGCATTTCTGCCGGCGAGGAAATGCCTTCAATCGAAAAACGAGCTTTATATGTATGAAGCATTTTACTAGTGATAGCATTGAAGCATTCGGTAGCTTTAAATTAAACGTAAAAAGAAACAAACACGAAACTTCAAAATTTTCGCATTTTCGGTATAAAAAAGCACTAAATTTATTGCGAAGAGCAAATGGTTGGCAATACTGCACAACTCAGCAAACGTGACGACACGTACGCTCTGATGGGCGCAATCTTGTTTATATCATTCTTGGATGGCTACAATAATGTTGTGCGAGCGAAGACGACGTCACCGTCAGCGTCGGCGTCGGAGTCGGAGTCAGCTACTGCTACGCCTACAACACTGCTAATGCACTTGTTGGTAATGTTGGATGTACAAATTACCATATACTATTGGCACTATCTATTGGCGTTGCCATTGATCACTGGAAGTTGGCGTCCATCACTCCAAACTTCAAAACTGGTAATAAGAAAAAGGTAAAAATTATCGAGAAGTGGTAAAGGACAAGTTGGCATTTGCTATCAAAGTATTAATTGTTCCTTGTCAACATAGGTATGTTGGTGTACCATCTACTGTTACAAATTTAACTGTTTTTTCTCAGTTCTGTGTCTCTTAGTTGACATCAAATACACCGATTTTTTGTAAGCATTTGACACGGTTTCGCACAAAATCTTCCTCTGGAAACTTAAAAATCTAGGCTTCCACTCTGCTTTCCTGTTATGACTGAAATCATACCTCTCAAATATAATCTAATTTGTTGAAATTGGGAATACTAAATCTTAGATATTTTTGTAAACTTTTGGAGTAACACAAGGTAGCATTCTTGATCCTTGTTTATACTTTTCATTAATGACGTCGGTCGGAGTTTCAAGTATTCGAAATATTTACTCCATGCAGACGACCTGAAACTTTTTTGCAGAACCTCCTCTCTATCTCTCTGTACATTGTTATTTTAGGAAGACTTGAATGTTCTGAATGACTGGGCCATACAAAACCCATATAAAACAAACTATGAGGTAATACTAGACAGTGTTTCAGTCTCAGTTAATAAAATTCGTGATTTTGATGTTATTTTTGACTCATTTTTTATGTTCGTTGTCCATATTAACTCTATTACTCCGAAGGCATAAGCCAACTTAGCTTTTTCGCGGCGCTATGTTAGTGATTTTAAATACCCATACACTGGAAAAGTCTCATTTAATGCTTTAGTCCGTTCGAAGTTGGAGTAAACCTACGTCATTTGGAATTCTCCCAATTACTTCGATTACTCACATTTTTTAGAATTGCAAGAGTTCAACGTACGTTTGAAAGTCCGACGATTTGTTCACTCATTATTTCTTATTATTTATCAAATAAACTATCTATTTAATTTAGTTCTTAAGTTTTTGTTAGTTTATCCTGTAAATATAGTCAGTAAGGTTGTTATCCTTGACTTAAATAAAGAAATAAATAAATAAACATCGAACTTACAATTTTTGTTGGTGGAAATCCATCGTCCCTTTTAAAGGAAATGCTACTGCGAATCATTCCTCAAAGCTAATTTGACAATGTATGCAACTTTGATGACAGTGACTTTATCTGTTGCTTCTTTTGCAATTTGATCTGATTTTTCATTAAATGGTATACCAGAAAAGCACGAACCCGACACCACATGAACATTTGAGAATTGAAACTCTGAGATCTTAGCATGAAACAGATCGATACAGTGATTGCTGGAACAATTGTTTTTTTAAGAGCTTGCAGGCTATTTGTCTGTACGAGAAGATAACAACTTTGTCCGCGCGCGCCTGTGGAACAACATCTAATGCCTTCTATTTTAAATCCAAAACTTTCCTTTTTGTTCTGATGCCAGACTTCACAGCCAACCAAGTTGGCCAAGACCGAAGCATCAGCAGCAAAAACATCAAAGCCATCAACTAAATGCTCATGTAATTTTTGTGCAATTTTCTGCTGGCATCACCTTGCCCTTAACGTCCGGAAGGGTGTGCGTGTCAGCTTTTACTAAATAAAAAAATAACGATTTAGAGTGATGGAAATAGTTACTTTGACACCTTTACTTCCTCCATTGCTTGTCTGTTTGTATACTTCACAAGTGTCAAATATGACTGACGTACTACGTCACTTGCAAAAATTATACATCTTCCGATAGGGTTATTAATTTTGCGCCACCCATCACAATAACTCGCGAAAATCGTTATGAAGCTAATTGCTCAATACAGCAAGAATCGCTTAATTGTCCCAAATTTTTTCATAAAACCGTTTACTAAATTGATTTTAAAATAGATCTTGCCTTTTGAAAATAAGAACTGTAGTGAATTTCTTTTATTTTTGATTTATTTCCTTAAAAGAAAACTAATTCTAAGAAACTAATATGTTTATGAGAAGGAGGCATCCGTCACTTATATATATTTAGTAAAATCCAGTCCACAGTGACATTCTCAAAGAAAGTAAATAAGTGGTACTTATTTGACAGAATGTACACAATGCCTAAAGTGTGATGCACTTTTTCTACCTTTTTTGACCTGTTGCAAGTAACTACATTCGAGTGCCACCCACTGAAAACGTTATCACGCCACTTGAGGAAAAAAATCAAATTAAGTGGATTGTTGATGATTTCGGTGTGTTGTTTCAACGCTGCAGGTGATTGGAAATTAACTAGCGGATATGTAATTGGGCTTTGCTTTGCTCTGGCTTAAACACACTGGACAGCCCTTTTATTTCATTCTGCCAACGAGTATCTGCTTTCGCTTTAAGTTACTCCTGGCTATAGGAACTTATAATTTACCCACAAACTCTACTCTACAGCTTTTTCGGAGAAATGTCTTCAAAGCGTTTCTTACGAAGCCAATTTACACTTGTCAAGTAACGGGTGCTTTTGAGAGACTTAGAGCTTGTTTTGTTTAAATTTAATACAAAAAAAAAAAATAATAGCGAAATTCACGGCATATAGTGTGTATTCCAGCATAACTGACCTTACCTGTTTTCATAGCAGAATTACGATCGAAGGTTTCCATTTGTCTGCAAAGGAGCGACCGCTATTAGAAAAAACTTCTTTTACTACTTGGTGTTTCATGGTTTCATGCCCGTGATTTCGAACCTTTGCATTACCGAATGGTAATCGCGCAGAAGCCGTTAAGCTCCATATTTCTGATCTCCGTTGATTTGATGGAACTATTTTTTTTTTTTTTTGTTTTTCAACTTTTTTGATAGAGAAAGCCTCCAAATAAACACAAAAACAAAAATGTTTACTTTGTTATTTTTTACTTTATTTTGTTGTTTCTTTCCTTGTTCCATCGTAAACGGTTCTGTGCTGTTATTTTTGCACCTTCCCATGAGATGTTGGCATCTGCTAGTTCGCGCAACATCGACCTTCTCTAAGTGTTTTTTTGATCGACCGCGACCTCTGCTCCTTATGGGTTCCAATCCAGTGCCATTCTTGTGATGCTATTTGGCGATTTTCTCAACGAGTAACCTATTCTTCGTCACTTTCTGCGTATGATTTGCCTAAGAATGAGTTCCTCATTCGTTAATCTCCACAGTGCGTCGTTACTAATGGTGTTTGACCAGAATATTCTACGGTTGATGCGGAGGCATTTGTTGATGAATGATTGTAGCCTCTGTGTGATGGTATTAGAAACCAGCCATTTTACGCTTTCGTACAACAATATTGCCTTTACGCATGAGCCGAATATTCGTAGAATAGTGCCTCTGGAGATTCACGAACTCCCTCATACTTTATGCATTCGCCCGAATGGTGCCCTTGCTTTGTTTAGTCTGCAGTTGACATCCTCATCTGCTCCACCATCTGCCGTGATAATGCAGCCGAGGTAGCAGAAGCTTTCGACAAATTCCACCTGGCATCCGTCAACCAATATCTGCCTTGCGTTATTGTGGTTAACTCTCATATCCTTGGTCTTGGGGATGTTGTCATCTGGTTCGACAGTGCGTGCCAGCGCGACTAGTTTGTCCACCTTTGCTTGCATGTCTGAGAGTTTGTGAGGAAGTAGGCAGATGTCAGCGGCGAAGCCCAGATCTTCAAGATGTATGGTGAAACTCCATGCCATGGCTTTTTTTGTGCAGGGTCAGTTGACTCATGACGTTACTTTTGTTATCAATTTTTTTTTAATTTTGAAATTCATGGACAAGTGCAGTTTTCCTCATGGAAATTCAATAGTAATTTTCAAAACTTTGACGGCTTGGGTGTAGCGTCAAGAAAAAAAAAATTTCGGACCAACGACATTTTTTATATTTATTTTTATATGCATATGTTTAATTAAACTTTATTAACAAATTGATTACTTTTATTCTGTTTTGCAGGTAAGTTTCCACACAACAATCCAAAGAGCTTCTGAGCGGAAATTCTTATGTTTCTATATGTGCGCGTATGAATGTGAGTAAATATGTAAAACAAAATGAAAAATTATACTAATACGAGGCAACACAGTAAAATAATAATCAAAATGGCTTCATTGTTTTTCAAAATATTCTCCTTCGAAGTCAATACACTTCTGCAATCGCTTGAACCAATTTTCAAAGCGCTTTTGCCACTCAGAAGTGGATACCTCCAAAACGAGATACTAAAAGGATTCAACAGCTTCTTCAGGCCTTGAAAAATTTGATCTCACATTTTATTTTTGACGTTCGGGAAGAATCAAATCATTAGGTGTCAAATCAGGGATGTTAGGCGGATGGCCAATTCCATAATTTACATTCTCAAAAAACTTTTGTGTGAGCCGGTACGAGGGGGAGCTCGCATCGTCTTGGTGAAGAAAGATTCATCTATTGACGGTTATTGTTGTTGTTGTAGCAACACAGTTACGGGAAATGCTGCTAGAGTGACAGTCCTTGGCCGCGTCAAATGACAAATCTGAGTCGTTCCGGTAACGTAGAACCGACTGCCGCGAGCGCGAATGTTCTGTTGGTTGCGGCGGTTGGTTTTCCTTAATTCTCCGAAAACTTCTTGCAAACAATGCATACTAAATGCACTTATACACTTACAATTGACTGTTTTAAGTTTCTCCAGTGGTACAGTTGCAGCATGACCAGATTTTTCGAAAAGCAAGTGGTCGCTTTGAGGTGCTTATTCCGCTAACAACTTTTGTTGTTTTGTTTCCAGTTCATACGCATGGATCTACGATTCATCGGTTGTTAAGATCTCATAGATAAATTTACCGCAGCTGAATTTTGTCAACATTTCGTTACACCACTCACTTACAAAACAAATATTCTTGATGTCCTAATGTTCATATTGAAATATTGAATGTTTCCTCATTTTTCTAATGCCCAAGGATGTCACATGACTATCCGTGTTATAAATTGACGCGTAACATCGATTGTTTCTCGCACAACAACCGTATTTGGACGGACTTCCTTGGAGGTCATTGCAGCAGAGTTTCACAGTAGCTAAGTGTGATGCTTCAAAAAGTCGAAGTAAGTTGAGCACAAGAATCCTGCCTCGATAACCCACATCGAAAGTCATCATAATTCATTGCACGAAAATTTTCACTAGTTAACTCCATCTTTTGGGCGAGATAAATTTTTCAACTCAATCAAAAAAGGACAAATTAAGGGGTTATAGTCATTAAGGGGTCATTTCATTTCATTCATTTAATTTTTTTTTGCATTTTCTTAAAGTATCTTAAAAGATTGTGTGAAAATTTGAATTGAAGCCGACAAGTTTTTCGAGTTATTCAAGAATTAACAAAGGGCGCTCAGGCGCTCCGGATCAGATAACAAAACTTTAATGCGTTTTTCTCAAACCTATGTTTTTAACTGTAAACTTAAACTTATAACTTGTACTTGTAACTGTTTAACTTAAACTTAAAAACCGCGTGGTAGATTTCAATCAAATTTATACTGCTTTTTTTCAAAAATTTCGATTTTTTTTAACAATTAATTGTAGGCTTTTTTCTCGAAAATCTGAAAAATATTAAGACTGCTATATTGTTAATTTTGAAAAAAGCTCCGATCAGACACAAGATCATCTATTCATAAAACTAATTTCTCTTGTCCGATTAATTTTAGATGAATCTCCAAGGACTTGTGATGATCACCGCAAGAGCCTTCTGGAGAAACGGGTTCCACACAAATAGCGATAACTTTTACAATTATAAATTTTTTTTTAAATTTTGCTTCAGTCAAATCGAAACATGAAGTATTAATACTATTTTTTTATTTTTGTAAAAGAAAGTAACTGACTAGCAAAAAAACATTATTGAAAATCATCATTTTTTCGTGCCTCTGACTACTTCTAACCCCTTAAGGGGGTAGTATGGTTAATTCGGTGTAAAACAAGCATATTTTTCGAAATTTTTTTTGTCGACACAGTTGATTTATTCAAAATTTTAAAATTACTTCATTATAAAGTCATATTTAAAGAATATTGTGTGAAATTTTCATTGATTTTTATGAAGAAATGAGTTGGTGGCAGCGAATCTTCGCGGACGTCTCATAAAAAAGTTTTATTGCGGTGTCCCTCAGAACTCATTACTGGATCAACTAAAATCAAAAAACCAAATTGATTTCATCAGCTAATAAAGTTTCGCAGGTAACAACGCCGAATTTTTTTTTTTTTTTTTTTTAAATTTTTTAAAGCGCTTTGAAGTCAAAACACCGATTTTTCATAAAAAAAACTTGAAAACTTTGTTGTTTTAAAATATGACAAAATTAAAAAAAAAAAAAAACTCGACGTCATCACCTCGTGAATAAAGTAAAGAAACACAAAAATCAAATTTGAAAAGAATCGGTGCAGTAGATATGAATCTACAGTGGACACCGACCGTAAAAAAGGCAAGTGTGAGAAAAACGCGTTTAAAGATTTTCGGCAGCGTGAAATCCGGTTGGAGAGGTAGATACTTAATCCTTTGTGTCTTTGTCAATTTTACTCTAATGCACTTCAAACTTTCACACAATAATCTTAAGATGTTATAGAACATCTTAGATACTTAATCCTTTGTGTCTTTGTCAATTTTACTCTAATGCACTTCAAACTTTCACACAATAATCTTAAGATGTTATAGAATAATTTAAAAAAAAAAAAAAAAAAATGAAAAAAAAAAATACCATACTACCCCCTTAAGCTCGCAAGTGAAAACGTTTCATCTAAGTTTATGCTAAAAAATTCCTAACTGTTCGATAAAAATATACTTACAGAATTACAGCTCATCACACGTAGCGTTACAAAGGTGGGAAATTTAAAAGGTAGCCCTCGTAAAATGTAAAGTGCTAAAAATCTGCTTACCCACAAATATTATAAAAATTCTGATTAAAAAGTTGGAAGTTTTGATGGAATATGCGCATGATTTTACGCAGACAGCAGTTAACCAGTTGCGACTGCTTCCACTTTTCACAGGCGTAAAGGAGAATTGACTCAAATATCAGTAGTTTGGTATTTCTAGGTAGCTGTTGAGAGCGCCATATGGAGCTAAGCTTGCACACTTATAGATACTACTAATTTTCATAGGTATTTTTTTTAGTATTATTATGTAGATGTAATTTCTTGTAAACTGAATTTATTCATCCGCCAAAAAAGGTACGAAGATTTAGTTTTTTTCGCTTTTCTTTTTTCACGACATTTACTGTAATATATTTTAAATTTTATTCGTATATGTGTATGTATGTATGTATATTAATACAGCCTTAGATGTATGCAAAAATTTCTAATCGTTCATCTGATAAAGCGCATGATCTCCCACGGCTGAATTTTGTTCACGGTTCATTTCACTGAAATTCGCTATCACATGCCCACATACCTACATACACACACATGGGTTCATGTACATTCAGTACATAAAGGCGTTTACATGGTATAATACATTCACTTGTATCGTTTACTCCATCAAAACCACCTGACGAGGAATTAATTTGCTTTTGTTTTTCATTACTACCGGTAATACAGTTAAACTTCACTTTGCTGGCTGGGAAACCCATTTGGAAATTATTTTGAAATGTTTAAAGAGAAACACAGCTTCTTGCACCAAGTGTCATAAATTAAGTAGCCGCCCACTTTTGTTAAACAACTTCGGAAAACTCCATAAATTTTGAAATTCGCCTATTTGGCATTTGGATGCATTTTTTCGATATGTACAGCTATGCACGTTTTTATGAACAACTTTTGGGCTATTTTTTGTTTTTTTTTTTGTTTTTCACAAAATTTTAAATTATTAAAAAACACATGATTCAAAACAATTCATTCAATTCATCCCCCGCGCTTAAGAGGGTTAGAATTTGCCCGCGGTAAGATGGGCCTGTAATAAAAGGCGACTAACATCCAAACAGTGGTCACCAAAATCCGAGCTGTACGGAAGCTTAACTGCAGTAGTCTTCGAGTACCAAGTCTTTCCGAATATTTAAACGCGATACCATGCGAAACAGGAGTCCTCGGAGCTCGTTCCACCGAGGAGTTTCGGTGAGTTGTTTAATACCTAAATGTGGGTAGAGACTTTTTGGTTCAATGTGGTGTTGCATGAGTGCCGGGTGCCGAAAACCAAAGAACGCCTTAGGTTTAGATGGGTCTCGTCTTCTACGAAGGCGTTTAGTGTGTTCATGCCACACTAACAATTGGTACCATAAATCCTTTTGAGCACCGTGGGCAGGTACCCATGTTAAATGTGGACGCTGTACTACTATAGGTATATACAAGGTGGCGCAAATTTAATCACGCTATGGAAGATTTATAATTTTTGCAAATGGCGTCAAACGTCAGTCATATTTGACATTTGTGAACTAGGCAACTGCAGTTTACAAACAGTCAAACAATGGAGATCATTATTGTTTCCATCACGGGAGGAATGCAGCAAGGAACTTTCACTAAACAACTTCGACACTACAATCTATACAGATGCCTCTAAATTAGGTTGTGATGATGGATATGGATGATGGAATATATACCTGTATTCTTATAGATTCAGAACTGAAAAACCTGTGCGTCTTTCTAATACTTGCAGTGTCTTCCAGGCGGAAACGTTGGCAATAGGGGAAGCTTGTAGGCTACTGATTGCAGATTTCCCTTTAAAGGGCAATATCGCTATTATTCGGCCAGTCAGAGCTGTTGATATAATGGAGGAGACTAATTGGATTTAGGTTGGAGCACTACCCCAGGCTGTCGAAGAAAAATGAGCACCCAGTGACCATAACCCGAATACTTACAGAGAAAGTGCTCAACAGTCTCGTTCTCGGAAAGGTCCCCATAGCTTCTGCCAGGAGGGTTAAATGGTAAACCTAACTTTTCCGCGTGTGTGCCGATCGCCCAATGATCGGTAAACAGAGCTACGAGTTTGAAAATTTACTGGCGTGCAGGTCCAGGTCTTTCTGGGTCCTCCTTCTATTGTACTGAGGCCAAAAGGTTTTCGAAAAAGGCACATGAAGAAATGGAACTCCATCTTTTCTGCGCTTTCCTGAGAAATAAGTTGCGTCATTTCCCTTTAACAACAGTCAGGAGGTGTCGATGATCGGATGAGAGACCTCTCAAACCGATTTCGTCGACTTCTTCCTGGCAGGCTCATCAGTAATTTCATTTCCCTCTATGTTCCTATATCTTGAAACACAGATCAGAGAAATGTTACCTGCACAGCCAAGAAATTTGATCTCCTCCTTACAGGAGTTGATCAGCTTGGATCTGCACCATGACTTGGTCAGAGCCTTGATCGCGGCTTGACTATCGGAAAAAATGTTAGTATATTTTGCATACCTGCAGTGTCGCAAAGACTTCTGCCTGAAAAACATTAACAGTATTAGGCAGTTTTAATAAAATAGATAAATTCGCTGATTCAGAGAAAAAAACCCCTGCTCCGATTCCCGATTTCATCTTGGAGCCGTCAGTGAATACAGAGGTACTAACTTCGGAAAGATTGCCCTGGCATAACCCCTAAACTTCAATTTGCGGATAGAAAAATCTGTCCGAAGTTCGGATAAATGCGGTGTTAACTGACCGAAAAGGCTACCTAGTCCCTGAGAGATTGCCTCCAGAGGCCAACCCTCCTTTAACTTGATGGCACGGTGAGCAGCGATGGAAATAATTTAAGGATCGATGGGAAGTTAATGCAAAACGCCATTCAGGACAGCCCTGAGATGATGCCAATACAAGCACTCCCTTGCACCCTCCCCAGTTTAATGATACCATAGCCCTTTCGAGGCGCTTCCCACCCAACCAGACTGGATGTAGTCGTGAAGGAATAACCCGTACAACTTGTTGGTAGCGAGGATGTGACAACAAAACGGTGCGGAAGCACAAATTGTATTCTTGGAGAATCCCCAATGCAACCAACCAATTGAATAAAAAATTACAGCTACCAGACCAGCACTTCTTCAAAAAAAGGGTGTTCAATCGCATTTAACTTTTATTTAACTTTGAAAAAAAAAATGGAAGAATAATTATGCAGCTTATGACATCTGAAATAAATGGCATTTTTCAAAATTTGTAAGGAGTTTCCGAAAATTCCAAAAATATGTTTATTTTTGCGCCGCTTCTATGGCCTAACCCATCAAAACTAGTAGCTTAGTTAATAAACAACAACACTAAAATGTGAAATGCGAAAAGTATTAAAACCCTCATTTTTTTTAATTTTAGCAAAGCTAATAAGCAAATTTCCTTCACACTTGAATTTTTATGTACCTACATACATACATACATACATACACACACACATTTGCATATGCCTCCGCACTTATGTTGTTAAAACAACTCATTACACAGTCACAACATCCAACACAGTCGTATGGTCATTACAGCTCAAATGGCTTTATTTATATTCTTGTCCAACGACGCTGTCCGGTAAAATACGTCCGAGTACATCTGTTAACAAAATGTTCAGCTCACAAATACTTAACTGCGGCGACAGCGACAAATGTCACCAGCAATGACATGCCCGCCTATATATGTGTGTGTGCGTATATAGTATTCACTCGTAGAGGGCCGACCACCGTGATTCCATATCCGCGTTCTCTGATACCTGAGTAATATCATCAAGCATTGGCCGTTCAATCTTCACGAAGGTGCGAATGCGATGTGTGTGGCCCTTTAGTTGAGCGAACGCAAGTGCTTATAGGCCCCTATTATGAGCAACATTCGATCTTCGACTGTAGTCGAAAGTGCTGATCGAACGAATTTTCATTTGGTATTATGGTGCTCATTCGTTGAAGAATAGGACTATTGTGAATTTCGATCGCTCGACGCATTTACAATAGATAATTTTTCTCAGCTGATACAGCAAATCAAAATAAAAGAAAAACCGATTGTGTTGAAATTCTTTGCTAACAACAATTTTAAAAGTTAAAAAAAGTATTTTTTGTGAAATGAGTACAACGGAGTTGTGGTTCTACGATTCAACGCTCGATGAAAGATTAGTGGAACTAGCTAGATGTAGAAAACAGCTGAGGGGCGCATCCAACCCCCTTGAAATGGCTTCCACTGAGCAAGTTTAGTATTTTCAAACTGTGTTGACGTACATAATATTACAGAAATTTCCTTACAATTTTTTAAAGAACTTTAGATTATCTAAAGAGCCGTTTATGAACCTACTCTCCAGTACAAAAAACCAGTTGCAGAAGTGCACCCGAGCCAAGAGCTCTTCACTATTCTCCAAAAAAAGCAACACAAATTATAAATGTGTGTGCAGCTTTGCACAACATTTGCTTGTTTTATAATGTTCAACTTCCGGATGAAGAGTTATCCGATGAGACCCTCAACGATGATGCTGAAGATATTGAAGTGGAGCCAAATAACGGAGAAGCAGAAAACATAAGAAATGAAATTCTTAGAATATTATAGAAAAATCTAAAAAGTATTAAATAGAAACCTTTACGCCACAGTTTCTGTTTTATTTTTGTTATAAATTTTCTTTATTCAATTATTCGTCATTCGAAAAAAATATGAAAATGTATTTCTATAAACATCACAAAAAAAACCATTATTAAGCTTAATCCATTTTGCTGCCGTTCTCACTGGTGGTCCCAAGCAATTCAGCTCCGTTGTAAATTCCTTCCATTTTTTTGCTGCTTGAAGTTTGGTGCAAATCCCTTTTGCGAATTGTGGATTCGCCTTTCTAATTGTTGTTTGGTACTCACGACTTTCGCCCTGCATAATATTAACAAAATTAGTATATATTTATTATTTGGTTACTATAAAACCATAAATAATCGCAAACAACTTACACTTTAACAAGTTTTCCCACTATACGCTACACGATCGAAAGCAAAATTGCATTCGACTCTAAATTCGGTAAACAACGAAAATTTCGATAGGGTTGCACCGCTCATAATACCAAATTGACATTCGATTTTCGATCTTCGACAACCAGCGAATATCGAAGATCGAATACAACTCATAATAGGGGCCATAGTCTTTTTTATCATTAAAACGAGCATATTTTATTGTTGTTATTGGGCTTGTAAGTGATTTAACTGGAATTTAATATGTAGGACGTCTTTGGTAGGGCATACAAAATAATACAAAAACACAGGACCTTCATATGTTGTTCAGAATGGGCGCTTAAGAAAAGATAAGAGAAATTATAACAAGAAAAACCTTCGCGTGAAAGTGTGAATAGGAGCATATAAAGCGATATTTTTTATTTGAGTTGGATGAAAAATATGAGATTGTAATCAAAGCAACAAATATGATTAAGGAGTCAAGCGAATTGGTCTGCTGTTAAGCGGGGATTAGCCGAGTTGCCTTCTGTCATCAAACAGTCAGTCAGCGCACTCGCGTGTCAGCACCCACATCACAGTTGATAGTTACACAAATTTTTAAATTAGAAAGCGAAATCATTTATTTTGGAACATTAACAGCATTAACACCAATAAGAAGGTCAGCCTTGAAATTCAGCGGATTAACTTTTTTGCCAACAAGTGCAGCTTTGGACTAAGTAACAAATTGAGAAGTAAAGTTCTCTTCAGATGATTAAAAAACACACTTCGTAAGTGAAAGAAATTTGAAAAGGTCGAACCAAGGAGCACCAGGAGATTTGGTGGTCAGGCTAAAAAGCCCATTATAAAAGGTGGTTAAATTTCAAGGGCCGATGTTGAATGTGAACCACACCTAAACGTCAACGACACCGTTGGACTTATTTCTTTGGGGTTATTTGAAAGAAAAGGTGTGGTCGATAAGCCAGCAACAATTCAGGATCCTCATCCTTTAGATCTTTTAGATTAGATAACTCGGCACATTAACGGCATAGAACCTAAATTTTGAGCATGGGATGGAGGTGTAACGCCGAGGTCGCGGCGGCCATTTGGCCGATGTTTTATTCCATACATAATTGAGCCATACCAATATTATCATAATAAAAAGAAATTACAATAATTTCCTAAAAGTTGTAATTTATTCAAAATCAACACCGGCCCTTGAAACTTAACCACCCTTTACTTAAAGCTCTGGAAAGAGGGTAGATAGTCAAGGAGGGAAGGATAAAAGTATCAGAGAAAGAGATAGGAAAGAATAGAGACAGACATAAGTAGAGAGAGAGAGAGAGATACACCACTTACTATAATTATTACAATTCTTCTTCGCTTAAGGGGTCCCGGTGATCTAGGGCTCGAAAGTTTATACTATTTTCAGGATTTTTTTTCTATAATACAACTTCATAAACTTCTTTTACACACAAAAATAAAAATTAAATTAATTTTTTTTTAATTTTAATAATTTAAAAATGGCGCTGAAAAACCATATTTAAATTTTTTAGGTTTCATAAACTTCTTTTACATACAAAAATAAAAATAAAATAAATTTTTTTTTTTTAAATTTTAATAATTTAAAAATGGCGCTGAAGTTAACATTCCCGAAATCTTGGGCCTGCACGGTGTTGTTCATTCTGGCTCTTCTATTTATCTGAAACACAAAAGCCAAAAAAGTTATTTAACAGTATGACTGTAGCTATGTCCCGTACTAAAATACAAAAAAAAAACACAAAGTTGGGAAAATGGCGCAGTTTTGAACTTGACACTCTAAAAATCGGTATTATTTCAGTTTTTTATTCAAAAAATAGAAAATAATTGAAATAATAATATGATTCTTGTACGGGCGATAGCCATTGTTGTTGTGAACAACATATTCAAATTTCAGGCGACTCGATGCGGTTAATTAGTTTTTTTTTTTTTTTTGACAATACCAGTCCAAAAGAAGTAGTTTTGATATAAATGAGTTAAAGTTTCACGCTGCGAAGGTTATGCTATGTATTTGGTGGGACCAAGTTGGTGTCCCCATTTATTATGAACTATTAAAACCAAGCGAAACCATCACTGGAAATCGGAATCGACTTCAATTGATGCGATTGAGCCGAGCACTGCGCGATAAGCGGCCGCAATACGCGGAGGGGCATGAAAAAGTGATTCTACAGCATGACAACGCTCGGCCTCACGTTGCCAAACCCGTTAAAACCTACCTGGAAAAACTGAAATGGGAAATCCTGCCCCACCCGACATACTCTTCTGATATTGCGCCGTCCGATTATCACCTGTTCCGATCCATGGCTCATGGTCTAGCTGACCAGCAGTTCCATTCATATGAAGACATCAGAAAATGGCTTGATCCGTGGATAGCCTCAAAAGATGAACAGTTTTACCGCGACGGTATACGAGATCTACCAGAAAGATGGGAAAAAGTAGTATTCAGCGATGGGAAATACTTTCAATGATTCACTTGCAACCAGTTTTTCTGAATAAAGTTGTATTTCCATAAAAAAAACAGCGAGAACTTAGTTGCACACCTAATATATAAAAATATCACGACTAAGATGTGGGAACCTTTTTCACTACATTTGTTTGTTTAATAGAATTCCACAATTTACGACCTATCGCTGTCAGAAATCAATGAGGATAACAATTTAATGATTTATGCGAATACAGCCAAACAATTTATGTGAAAGGAGTTTTGTATTGGAATAAATAGCACAGAAATGTTATCCGCACAGTTTACAAGAATTTAATATCGTAAAGTAGAGTAGAAACTTACACACACACATACATAATCGTATTTATTGTTTGAAATAAAAAATGGCATAGCAAATCACGCCGATCGTCAGATATCGATAAGAGCACGCGACCAGCAAATCGCAAATACCACAAGCGCGTGCAAATATACAAACATACATACATTTTTAATATTTATTGCGATGTTTATAGAGATTTATAAAGAAAGGGGAAAATACGAATTACAATGAAGGGACTGAGAGTGCCAAAATGCAATGGCGAGGAAAGGGGGAAAATCGAAAATGGCATTTAGGAAATAAATATTACTCTGAAATAAATACAAAAATCACTTATCCTTTTCTGTAAGTGTATACAAATGGATGCATGAACGTATGTATGTATGTGTGTTTTGCAACTCATACTCACAACTACTCGCTTACCACAAAAGTGTTGGCATAAATAATGGCATGAATATTTAATCTTCTGGAATGTCAAAAATGACACTCGCCGGCAAAGCTGTCCAATTGACAGCTGTCACCAATTCGCTAACTACCAACCACTTTTAATTTAGATGCATACATACATACACATACATACATGTACATATGTGTGTGTGTATGAATGTAGTAGCTCAAATATTCGACCTCAACTAATGGCGCGTATGAATGCATTTATGTAGTTTAATATTTGTGTTCTGTAAATCTGTTGCGTACTTTTCGCTGCGCATAATCCTTTTGACAAAAGATATCAACCGCCTGCTTACTGACTTTACACTCACTCAAGTCAAATAAATGCCGCAATTTAACTTTTACCCTTGATTTGATGCTTTTTTTCTAAAGGTCCAAAAGGTATGAATTCACTTCCGCCTTTCGGTTGGGTTGAAAGAGTATGGGGGTAGTCCATAGTCGTGTGGCTTGCGGTGAGCGACCAATGCATGTGTGTGTGTTTGTATGTATGGGGTTTTTTATATGTATTTTTATTTAATACTCAACGCGTGCTTTCAATTATTATGAAACGAATTTATTTTGTATGAATTTATTTACCAAGCAATAAACATTTCCTGCTGTTTCGTAATTACGCAGTTCAAGATGTTTGCACACAGACACGTGAATGGAAAAAACAAGAAGAAGTAAAATAAAATACAAAGTCATGACTAGTTTTATTTTTGGGGTGTGTTTTCTCAAAAATCACCCCTTCCCACAAAAGTGGTATTTGTTTTTTGTGTTTCGTTTTTTTTCGTTTTGTTATTGTGAACGACATTTTGTGGCATGTGCTTGCGGCAGGACGCATTATTGCGGATAAATGGCACTTTTGAAAATTAGTTTTTCTGCTATACTCGTATGTGTGAAAGAATTGTTTGACGAAACTGCTTTTTACTCTCCAGCAATTCGCTGATTAGAAATTTCCCAAGTGATTAAAATATTTCCGAACAAATTTAAAAAAAATTGTAATCGAAGCAAAAACCAAAATTACCATCTCTAATAATAAAACTGTCCGAGTTGAAAGTTTGGGCAAAGATTTTGACAGTCAACCTAGTGGCGTCCCCCGTTTTGCCAGGTTAATGCCAGTTTTTGAGTTAACGCTACTTGAAAATCCTCCAATGCCCAATTTGTAGGGACTTTGTGAACTTTCTCAAAAGTTGAGTCAAATTGTTGCATAAAGAGGAAAGTTAGAGGACCACAATGTTGCACAAAAATGATTGTAGCGAATATTCGCTATTGGTTGGTTGGTTGGTTTTTGTGGTGATTCTTCCAGAATCCAACTAGCGCTTCCGCACCATTTTGTTGCCACATCCTCGTCGCCAACTTGTTTACCAGTTATTTACGCATTACTATATCCAGTCTGTGCGGTTTAAGAATCTTATCAGGTTGTTGACATCTAAGTCAGACAGTTGTTCGAGACTCTTGAACAGCGGTTTACCCAGGGTTAACATCCTGTCCTTCCATAGGGCAGGGCATTCATAGAGGAAATGGAAGATTGTTTCCTTTTTCTCCGGTTGCTTACAACTGTGAGAGTATGTATTGTGAGGGATGCCCATTTTGGCGGCTTGTTCTCCCACAGACCAAAAGCCAGTTATGACTGCCGTTAGTCTCCAAGCGTCCCGTCGTTTCATGCTTATAAATGCCGACGATTGCTTGAGGTTGTAGGTGGGCCATAACGTTCTGCTGATTTTGCATTTCGTCTGGTCTCTCCATCTACAATCCGCGATTCAAAGGTATTTTAAGGAAATTGTACTCTTGACTGCACCTAATGGTGTGAATACCGATTCTGCAAGATCGTTATTCATGGCAGGTGTCCCTCTTGGCAGTTCCTCGGCTTTTCCGTTGCCTTCTATGTTCCGCTGTCCCGGGACCCAAATTAAGGTTACTTTATGGTTTTCACTCAAGGTGGTGAGGCTATTCCTGCTTTGTTCCACCACTATAGAGTTTGTAGTAGCTGGATCCAGTGTCTGGATTGCAGCTTGGCTATCCGAAAGAATAGCAATATTGCCCTTAAAAAAGTGATCTGCAATTAGTAGCCTAGTACAAGCTTCCCCCATTGCCAACGCTTCCGCCTGGGAGACGCTGCAAGCATTAGAAAGACGCAAAGATTTTTCAGTTCTGAGTCTATATGAACATATGCCTGCTCCAACATCAAAACCTAATTTAGGGGCATCTGTATAGATTTTAGTGTCGAAGTTGTTTAGTGAGAATCCCTTAATCCATTCCTCCTTAGATGGAAAGAGAGTGGCAACATTCCTATTGAATGTTACCGTCTGGACGATGTAGTCAGTCCTCACCGAGGGTTTGTCGCAGTAGTAGACTGGCATGACCATAAATTTTTTTTCTTTCCAGCGACCCGCTTCGTTTAACTCAAATGCACTCATGGTTGCCGTCTTCTTAATGTGCAGGTCTATTGGAATAACGTGTGTCAGTGCGTTGAGTGCCTCCCTAGGACATGATCTGATTGCACCGACCGTTATTGCACAGGCTGAGTAATTTGGTATTGTAATCTCTCCCTAGAGCTTTCCACCAAACTACCGAACCATACGATAAAATTGGTCGTATAACCCCCTTATACACCCATAATGTATACTTGGGTTGAAGATCCCATTTTCTTCCAAGCATATGCTTACAGGCATAAGTTTGGAGTCCAGAATCACCCCTAAGTACTTTGCACTGGGTGAAAGGGAGAGGGTTTGTCCGTTAATATTTGGTAGGGCAAAGATTGGTACCTTATATCTAGTGGTAAAGAGCATGAGTTCTGTTTTACGCGGGCTTAAACTTAGGTCACAGCGTGTTGCCCAAGAATTAAGCTCGCCTAATGCCTTTTGAATGATCCCACTGATCGTATTAAGATCATCAGCGTACGCCACCGTTTTTACCCCACCTCTATTATGTTTTATTAAGATTTTGCTAATCACACATAACCAAAGAAGTGGAGATAATACTCCCCGCTGTGGAGTACCCCTATGGACTCTCTTAGTTATGTTGATATTACCCATGTTAGCTTTGATGATCCCGGTTTCTAGCATAGAAATGATCCATTTGCTGATACAATTTTCCACCCCTAAGTCTATTAACGCCCTTTGGATAGCATCAGTGCAAATGTTCTTAAATGAGTCTCCTATGTCTAGAAAAGCTGCCATGGTATACTATTTGTTTACTAGAGACCCCTCTATTGCTCGGATTACGGAAGCGCTGGAAGTTTGAATCCGATAGAATTATTTTTTCAGACCGTACGTTCAGTGACAGGACCTTGAAAGTTCCAGAAAAGATGGAGTTTGGGAGAGAATGTATGAGCCCTATAAAGAACTGGAAGTCTTCTTATGTCTTTAAAAGTCCTTTCATATCCCCACTTTTTAGATTGGAGCTGGTCTTTAATCTTAAAGCGCTTAAACGAGCTGCTTTTTCAATTAAAATAGGAAGCGGTGGTATGCATAAGGGCACACCTGTCGTAAGAGCCATGCGTCTGTTCGGTACGTTTTGATTGCTTCTGTTATACCGACACTGACGAGGCGATACAGTTTGTTGAGTTCATACCATCTTTCATTGCTTATTGATTAGGTTAGGTTACAATGGTTGCCTAGAAAGTGGCTCCACTTGGACGAAGAATTTTAGTTCATCCTTAGTGATACCATTGCAAGGGGAAAAGAGGTGAAGGAAACCGATAAGACGAAAGGATAGGGGTTGAAGGAGTAGGATGTTGAGTATTTGTGGATTACGGACGGTGATTAATTCTTGGCTGTGTTAGCCGCTTTATGGTTCAGATGAAGTTCATCAGATTTTTAATATCAATTCCGCCTATATCAGCAGGCGTAGGAAAGAAGTGAGATCCAAGGTGCTTAAATCTTAGTCCCGCGAGAGCGGGACAGCTAAGGAAAAGGTGCTGAGATAATTCGACCTCATCCTCCATACAGCTGACGCAAGAAGAACTCGAAGTAATTCCGAGTCTCACGGTATGTATACCCCGCGGATAGTGCCCGTGAGGACGCCCACGAAATTTGAGAGCTGAGATTTAGTCATCCTCAGAATATCCCTAGAACGCCTCCAATCCACACGTGGCCAGAAGGATTTCACGACCTTACAGGTTTGTATACTTGCCCAGCGCTCGCTGAGTTGTCGCGAAGCCCATCTTTCCAGAAGCAGACCGCAAGTTTTCAAGGGGATCCCGATCCTCTCCTTTCTCAAGGACACTACCTCACAGTTCCCTTGTCTGGTCAGCTCGTCCGCTTCGCAGTTTTCCTCAATGTTACTATGATCAGATACCAGGACCAGATTAGCCTTGTGTCAAATAATTCAGATGGAGTCGAAAGTGAAACCAGGCATTCCCTGACCAGTTTCGAGTGCATCGTCATTAAGCACTTTTTTGACAGTTATTACGCAAGTGAGCAGCCCATCAGCTGCTCCTTAGATTGCGACTACCTCTGCTTGGAACCCACTGCATTGATTTGGTAACCTGAATTTGAGTCTGCTCCTCCGCTCCTACCGTCCAACTTAGAGCCATCCGTGAACAGGTTCACCAAGCCCTGTCCCCAAGTGTTGCACCCAGTCCGCTCCTCCCTTGAAGGGATATGGGTGGAGAAGGTTCCGCTTGGACTAACTTTAAGCCAATCACAAAGGACGAATCCGTTTACTTTCGTTCAAGTGTGATCATTCCTTGGGCAACCATTCCAACCTACCTACCTAACTTTTGGCCACCATGCTAGGGAAGCGTAAGTGACTATGGGTTTAAGAACTGTAGTGAATGTCCAGTAACTCATTCTGGGGCTCAGTCGCAGTGTATTCCCAAAAAGCCTTGTGCAGGCAAGGAATGCTCTTGTAGCGTTTGCAGTCATACATGTCATTATCTAACTATCCCATCTGTTTTACGTATAACAAATTGATGTATCCTTTTTATCTGCCAAATTAGTTGCTTACACGCACTCAAAGCTCTGTGCACTTACGTTGCATGCACATATATAAGTGGGCCTACGAATCCGCATACGTTGAAATTTATTAAACTGTGGCATGTAAGATAGACATTATATTAGATTTAAATTATCTGAGGCGTGAAATTGTTCATTGTGTATGGCGTAAATTAATTATGCAAATTACTGCTGTCAATGAACTTGCAGCAGAGTTGCAGCAGAAATGGACGCAGTGAAAAGAGGGAGGCCATTATGGACTGTAATTACTGGTACTAAGTATCGGCTATGCGTGGATGATTACTCAGCTCGCATAAGAGCACAAACATAGTACATGTAAACTAGGGATGTAAATGTTTTGTATGTTCCCAGTCCCGAGATTATTCCCGGGATTTCGGGATTAATGCTAGGATTTAAATATTCATTATTTTGCAAAAACTGAATTTGAAAAACATTGAGTGAGAAGCTAGCCTACCATAATAAATAAATAGGTTCTAAATACAAATACGTTTTTACTTAAAGTATAGGCAATTCTTAAAGTACAAGGCGCAGTCCAAAATAAACAAGACTGGCGTCATAAAAATATTTTTGATGGCGCCATCTTTTTCATGAGTTAGTGCGTTGGAAGTTATATCCCTAGCTGGCTGCCAGTCAAAGCTTGGTGACATTCGGTTCAGTGGAAGCGAAGTTATTGCGTCTAAAGTGTCAGTATGTTTGAGTCATCGGTACAAAAATGAGTTTCGAACAAAGAGCTAATAACAAATTTTGTTTTAAAATCCGTCAAACGTTTACCAAAACATTTGAATTGATGAAACAAGTTTATGGCTATCTCGTGCCAGAGTTCGTGAGTGATTTACACGTTTCAGTGATGGGTGTGGGGTCATATATGGCAATGAACGTACGGGCCGCCCAAAATCAGTGATCACCGAAAACTTCAACGAAATTGTTCGTAAATTTATCAAAATGAACCGAAATCATCGTTGAAATTCATGGAATCGAAGTTGAATATCTCCAAAACATCGATTTATCGCATTTTAACTGATAATTTGGGCTTACGAAAGGTCTGTGTACGTTTCATTCTGCACAAGTTAACTGAGAACCAAAAATTGCTCAGAATTCAACATTCGAAAAACCTCATTAAAGAAACGAGAAAAGACGAGAACTTCCTTTACAACATTGTAGGTGGTGATGAAATGTGGTGTTTCCAACATCAACCTGAAACTAAGTGTCAAAGTGCCGCATGGAAGGCCTCGAACGAGCCACCACTCAAAAAAATCGCGCTTGGAGAAGTCAAAAATCAAGTCGATGTTCATTTGTGTTTACGATTCCAAGGGAATTGTCTACAAGAAGTTCGTGCGAACAGGCCAAACCATCAATGCAATTTTCTATCTTGGCATTTGAAAGCGTTTGTTGCATCGCATTCGTCGAATTCGCCCTGAATAGCACGCAGGAGGAAGTTGACGCTTATTGCATGATAATGCACCATCTCATCGATTCACTCTTGTGACTGAGTTTTTGACTAGAAATCGCTTTTTAACCATCAATCACTCACCGTATTCGCCTGATATGGCTCCCTGTGACTTCTACCTATTCGGAAAATTGCATTTGGCCATGAAAGGAAAACGTTTTGGGTCCGTAGAGGCCATTCAAAAGGCTTTTTCCCGACATCCTGACGGACATTTCGGTCAATGACCTGAAACACTTTTTTGAAAAGCTTTTAGATTGCGCAAAACAGTATATCGAGGCCAGAGGGGACTATTTTGAATAAATAAACTCGAGGTTATCAGAACAAAGCTCCTGTCGTTTCTATTTTAGCTCAGTCTTGTTTATTTTGAACTTCACCTTGAATATACAGGGTCTGATTGAAAAGTAATGAGGCTTCCCGCGCGGAGCGTCCGCCAAGCAATCAACCGAATCGGCTGGTGGGGGAAAACGATCGTTGGACCTTCCCCTTCCATTAGAAACCGGTCCCAGTTCGCTGGTAACAGCGGTGCAGTCAACATCGCTCCGCGCGTGAAAGCTGTTTATAAAATGTGTTAAGATTTTGCAGTGGCGAAAATGCAGCGATCGTGGGAGCAACGTTACTCGATCATACTTTGCGTAAAGCTAAACAAAACGAGTGCCGAAACCATTGGGCTACTCAAGGAGGCTTACGGGGACCAATATGTGTCCAGTGCCCAGGTAAAACGGCACACGAGCCAGTCGCCACGACCCAAGAAGGCGCGCATGTCGAAATCCAAGGTCAAAACCATGCTGGTCATATTTTTCGACTCTCGAGGCATCGTCCACAAGGATTTTGTACCTCCAGGAAGCACTATAAACGCGCCATTTTACAAAGAAGTGCTCCTTCGGCTGAAAAACCGCGTCGCCCGGGTTCGGCCCGACCTCGTCAACAATTGGCCCCTACATCACGACAATGCGCCGGTGCACACCGCCTTCCTCTGCACCTCTGCATTGGCCAAGATGGGGGTTCCGGTGCTTCCCCACCCTCCCTACAGTCCAGACCAGTCCCCTCCGGACTTCTTCTTGTTCCCGCGCCTGAAAAGAAAGCTGAATGGGAGGCGTTTCGACTCCATCGAGGCGATCCAAAAAACTGTGACAGCCGAATTGAACGCGATTCCGGCGGATAGTTTAAAAAATGTATCTTGCAGTGGAAGGACCGCTACCAGCGGTGTATTGACGCTCAAGGGTCATATTTTGAAAAATATTAGTTGTATAAGCCAAAAGGTTTAATAAAACTGCTTAAAAGATATAAGGCTCATTACTTTTGAATCAAACCTTGTACATATGCTTGTATTGCTTTTCTACTAAAAAAACCACAAAAACAGAAACGTTCAACATATCAATATTTGCTAAAATGTGGCAGCTAATGTTGCTTCTTTTACTATAAAACTGGAGCTTTCTATCGCCCATTGCTTCATAAAAAATTACAAATCCCGAAAGTTCGGTACTTCTACCACACCCCGAAATTGTCGGCACTTAAAAAGATCAAAAACCCTAACACATAGACATACATACACACATTTATAGTCATACATCGAGAGACATAATTCCTAATAAACAAAATGTGTATATAACCTTGTCTAGACTTGAAATAATTTATGGGAATTTCTCAAGCTTGAGCGCTTTTGCGCCCTTTTTGCCGCTACTCGTTCGACAGAGCGCAGTAAAATACTCAAAAAAGTGACAAATTTGTCTTCTTACACTTTAACGAACGGATATCCTGTGAGAGCAAGCGCCGGGCACACAGCTGTAATAAACTAATATATATGTATGTGTGTGTGTGTGTACGTGTGTAGGTGGATGTACGCATGTATGCATATATTTACATATAATCCTTCTAAGGGCACTGCCATTTCACGTTTAGTCAGTGCATGGCGTTTTGTTTACATCATTGATAACTGCACACTTTAGCAACAACAACTACAACGATACTCCCAGCAACTCCAACAACAATATAAAAAGGTAATGACGTAAACAAAGTGTAGTAAACAATGTGCACACACACATGCACACGCGTTTACCTGCATTTGTCATGATATTTAAACAGCAACAAAAACAACGGCAGTAATAGCGCATTGCACTCTAATCCAGAGTCTGCGTATATGTATTTATGTATGTGTGTGTGTGTTGGCGAGTCAAGTTTTTGGCTTCTATTCTGTGCTGTTTATTCGTATTAACTGTCAACTGCAGCGTAGAGTCCACGTATCTGCTGGCTATTGAAAGTAAACAGCACGTTGCACGTTGCACGTTGCACACGTTGCACGTTCACTATTTTCTCATATTTTTCAATTTCTTCCTGTGGCATTTTTATAACTTAGTATGTACGTAGTGGATGTTTGTATGTGTGTGACTAAGTATGGTGCTAGGTACACACACACACACATACATATAAGCTTAATATTTCTTTTATTACTCAGGCCAAAAGCGCATTGTTCGTGTCTGCCTTTTTCGCTTGTTGCTCTTGTTGTTGCTGTTGCTCTTGCTGTTCCTGTTGCTGCTGTTGGCATTAGCGGTGCAATATCCTATCTCGCTCGCTTCAATTGAATGGTTGCAAGTTGCAGCAGCAGCTCGCAACATTGCACATTTCTTAGCCTGTTGGCCGTTGTGTTTTTGCCCTCGTTGTTGTTGTTGTTGCTTCTATAAGCGATTATCTATATAGTAATTTTAATGTTGCTCTTGTGACGCTGGCGCATGCTTTCGTGTTTAAGGCATTTTGTATTGTTTATCTTTGGGTTTACTCAATCGAGTTTTGTGGCATAGTCTACTTGCCACACATTGCCAAAGGGTACAGGGTAAACTAACGGTTTATGTGCTTAACAGCAACAATAATAACAAATGTAATCGATGCCATTATGTTGGCGCTTTCAATCAGTGGCTAATACACACTCATGCACTCATACAAACAACATGTTGCAATATCTATGAAGAAAATCAGAAAGAAAGAAAAAAGAATTTAACTTTGAAATACTAAAACAGCATGCAAGAGAAATTATTGAAGAACTTCTTTGGGTAGTCGAAAAAGTCTTTTCGTATTTCTAATCAAACTTCAACTCATTTTTTTTTTATATTTATAATGAACTTTATTAAACCAAATATGTAATATATGTACCATTTTGGTCGACCACCTTTTGCCAATTTTTCTTGTAGAGACATTATTCCATCAGTGTAAAACCTTCGTGGTTTCTCGGCGAAAAACTGCGACAAGTGATTTTCACAGGCTTCTCTTGATGCCAACTTTACTCCATTAAGGGAGTTCTGCATTGACCGAAACAAATGGTAGTCCGATGGTGCAAGGTCAGGGCTATATGGTGGATGCATCAAAACTTCCCAGCCAAATTCTCCCAGTTTTTGCCGAGTCATCAAAGATGTGTGTGGCCTAGCTTTGTCCTGATGGAAGACGACGCCCTTTCTGCTGATCAGTTCTGGCCGTTTTTCTTCGATTGCTTGCTTCAATCTCATCAGTTGTTGACAAAGAGTAGAATCAATCGTTCGAGCAGGCTGGAGCAGCTCATAGTGGATGATTCCTTTCCAACCCCCCAAACACACAGCATAACCTTTCGAGGCGTCAATCCTGGCTTTGCGACCATTTGTTGAGCTTCACCACCCTTGCACTATGATCTTTTTTGCACATTATTGTCGTATTTGATCCACTTTTCGTCTGTTACCATTCGCTTCAGAAATGGTTCGATTTAATTTCGTTTCAGCAAAGAATTGCAGATGTTAATTCGGTCCATTAAATTTTTGACACGCAATTCATGTGGTACCCAAACATCGAGCTTCTTTTTGTAACCAGCCTTTTTTAAATGGTTCAAAACCGTTTGATGATGAATGCTTAGTGCCTTGGCGATGTCATGGTAGCTTATGTGACGGTCCTGGTCAATCTTTTTCATAATTTCATCGACTTTTTCAACGATAGGTCGACCGGAGCGAGGTGCATCTTTCACATCAAAATTTCCAGAACGGAAGCGAGCGAACCATTGTTGTGCTACACGAACTGATACAGTATCGTCTCCGTAAACTTCACAAATTTCATTGGTGGCTTGCGTGGCATTCTTCCCTTTTTTATACAAAAATTTCAAAATATAGCGAATTTCTTTATTATTTTCACTCATTTATGAACACACCGCGGACACACTTTTAGGTTTATCTTCTTATGGAACCTAAAGTATTTACTTCTGCAATGGAAAAGCTCCTCATAAAAAATCTCCTGCCGCTCGTAAGTGCTCAAAACTGTAGGTGTCTCCATTTGTGGAAAAATATCAAGGCCACAAGTAGGGGGAGGAGCTCGGACAGACCCAAAACAACAGGTGTAAGCGCCAATTAATATATGTATAAGTACCAGGGGGTTCACTAAGTACCCGTGTCAGAAGTAAACACACCATTTTTTTTTAAATTTTATTTTTATTTTTCAACATAGTTCCCTTTTAGAAAGAAACACTTTTCCCAACGCTCCGGTCACTTTTTTACTTCTTCTTCTTAATTGGCGCGATAACCGCCTACGCGATTTGACCGAGTTTAACGAAGTGCGCCAGCTGTTTCTTTCTCGTGCTAACCGGCGCTAATTGGACACACCAAGTGAAGCCAAGTCCTTCTCCACCTGGTCTTTCCAACGCAGACGAGGCCTTCCTCTTCCTCTGCTACCACCAGCTGGTACCGCATCGAATACTTTCAAAGCCAGAGCGTTTGAATCCATTCCGGCGACATGACCCAGCTAACCGAATCGCTGGATACTCATTCGCTGCGCTATGTCTATGTCGCCGTAAAGCTCATACAGCTCATCGTTCCATCGCCTGTGATATTCGCCGTTGCCAACGTGCAAAGCTCCAAAAATCTTACGCAGATTCTTTCTCTCGAACACTTCAAGCGTCGCCTCATCGGATGTTGTCATCGTCCACGCTCCTGCGCCATACGTTAGGACGGGAATGATGAGAGTCTTGTAGAGTGCTAGTTTTGTTCGTCGAGAGAGGACATTACTACTCAATTGCCTACTTAGTCCAAAGTGGCACTTGTTGGCAAGAGAGATTCTCCGTTGGATTTCAAGGTTGACATTGTTATCGGTGTTAATGCTGGTTCCTAAGTATACGAAGTCTTTTACGACCTCGGTCACTTTTTTAAACCTACAAAAAAACAGGATTTGGCAAACTCTTCAAAATACGCCTCTGTCTCGGCGAAAACTTTCTCATTTGACCTAAATTTTTTTTCCCGCCAGCCGTTTCTTCATTTTAAGGAGTCGAGAAGAAAAAGTCGCAGGGAGCTAGATCGGATGAATACGGGGCACCAATTCATAAGGCAATTCATGCAGTTTGGCGGCTCCAACTCCGGATGGATGTGCTGGTGCATTATCGTGTCTAATTCAATTTTTTTGCGAACGTGGTCCACTAACTCACTGTAGTATTGTCCAGTGATTGTTCTTCCTTTTCCTAAAAAATCCATGAGGAAGACGCCGTTGGCATCCCAAAAAATCGTCGCCATTACCTTTCCGGCCGATGATACTGTCTTCGTCTTCTTTGGAGTAGATTTCAGGTTTCATCAACGGTGACAACTCGACGCTAAAATTCTTCGGGGCATTCACACGAGTTGGAGTTTCGCTGATTCGGCATGCGTGCGTCCGATGCGGCTGGCCGAACGGTGGAAACCGCGATGTCAGCCTATTGGTTGTTATACTCAATGATATTCAGACAACGGCGTCAGCTTATCTTCTATCTTCTATATATATAAAAATGAAATGATGTTCGTTTGTACGCATTTTTTTGGGCCGATACGAGGCCAATTTTATTCGTTCTTTTTTCATATTATAGGGATCCACCAGGGGAAGGTTTTTAGCAAAAAAAATTTTTTTTTAAATATTTTCCTCATATAAAAAAAACAAAAAATCAAAAAATTGTAGAAATTGTGTTTTTAGTGAAAATTGCCGCAGACTTGCTCGATTCTTAGAAGTATCGAATTAACATTCATTTTATGTGTACAACTTTTTTTGAATAAATATACGAATTTTTCGTTATTGTGAAACGTTTTGTGTCGTGTTGCTAAGTTGCACATTTTTTTCATAAACATAAACACAGAGGTTTGTACGCTCTTTATGAAGAGAAATGCTTCAGTACACATACACGAACGCCGAACTACTGATTTGTGTTTTGTGGCAGTTCATTTGTGAGAGCAATAAGTGTGTTGACCATGGATAATAGATTTACCAACGTTTGCCAGACAAGAAAACAGTTATTCGCCTCTCAGAGAATTTGTTTTTGGGTTTACGTCAAACCAGGCAAGGATGATAGATTTACCAAGGTTTGCCAGATAAGAAAACAGTTATTCGCCTCTCAGAGAATTTGATTTTGGGTTTACGTCAAACGAGATATACATTTTGTAAGAACAAAGAAAATGTTCAAACGGTTTGTTTACGAATACCTCACACCAGAGCACACCACTTTATACCTTTCCCCATGTGATGTGGCAGAAAAAATTTGTTTTTTTTGTTTTTGCAGTTTCAAGTAGACCTGGTTACTATAGGCCTTGTGTGTTGACAGTTTTCTTTGGGTATTCACATTGATAAGATTACAATAGTAGACATTGTTCCCGGATTGATACGAATTGAAAAAAATAACATTACATTTTCGGAATGGCAGATTTAAATAAAGTTGTGGATTTATTTACCGAAGAGGATGAACACAAGAATACACAAAATTCAGATAACTCCAACGATTAGAGCGTGTTTGAAGACATGGGAATTCTGATCGATGAGAACAATGTGATTGTTGTTTCAGACGAAAAGTGAACGAACAACGAGTCAAAGACGGAAATTGTTCATCACGAAACGTGACATAGTTGCATATAAGTAAGTCAATGGTCACTATTACTAATCAAGATGATGTCGTAACTTATCCAACTGAATTCTTAAACTCACTCGATTTGCCAGGCCTACCACCTCATAATTTACGATTAAAAATTGGAGCACCTATTATTATGCTGCGCAACATTAACGTGCCATGACTTTGCAACGGTACCAGACTCGCTGTGAAGAAGCTAATGGGTAACGTTATCAAAGCAACAGTTTTGAAAGGGAAGTACAAAGGAGAAGACGTTTTGATACCCAGAATTCCACTGATTCCGACGGATTTACCATTCGATTTCAAACGTTTGCAGGTCCCTATTCGCCGTGCCTTCGCTATGACAATTAATAAGGCGCAATGACAGTCTCTACAAATGTGCAGTATTAATTTAGAATACCCATTTTTTTCTCATGGACAATTGTATGTATTTAGCTTGCTCACGAGTAGGCAAACCATCGTCATTATTCATTTACGCGAAAGATGGAAAAACCAAAAACGTTGTCTACCAAAGAGTGTTACAATAAAGCTCGAATGAAATTGTATCAAAGAATTTGCTTTGTTTCGTATTAATTTTATTCTCTTTCAGCAAATCATTGAATTTATCGCCTAGCGAAGCGGGCGAGGGTACGCTAGTTTCATAATAAATAGTTAGGAGCTAAATTTCAACAGCAAACCAATTCCAGTATTTGAAAAGAACAGATAACGGTTGTCATACAGAAAATATTTCACGCACTTTAACAGAGGTTTGATGACCCATACCATAACTGATAGCTGATAGCTGTACATATGTAAATGGAATACCTAGTTTAAATTTTCAATGCTATTGACGCAGCTCCAAAAAATGTACCATAAGAAAGCCGTTGAAACTGATTTTGTCTTCGTAGAGGCAGTCAAGTAATAAAAGTCACGATTAGGCTCAGAGTAGATTGACATATCCTCATCTATTTAATTTATGCCCACATACTTGTACTACTCCTCTCCAAGCAACTAAGAAACATTTTAACCTTCGGTTTTCTGGCATAATAAAATGTAAAAGCATTGAGAAAGACTCAAAATAAATTCTGAATATTTCCCGCAATTTATGCAAAAGTTACAGATGTACACACAAGCACACATATGCACGCATTTGCAAAGCGAAACTCTATTCATGTGGCTGCTAAGTATTAAAAAAATAAATAAAAAATATAACAATCGCAAGTAGAGAATTCAGCAGTAAACCTCTCATATTTGTAGAATAAACATTTTTTTATGATTGAAAATAACAAAATAACAACGAAATGTACGGCTTATAAAAAATAAGCATTTATTTGCACTTGAAATCAATTGAAAATGTTCACACCAATAAATGTAATACAGCAAAATGGAAAACAGCTAACAGAAAGTGAGCAAAAAGCAGAAAAAAACACACAGGACTAAAGTGTAACAAGTGTTGGAAATGTAAATAAACATATTTTGTGAGTACACACATGGCCACTGAAATAGATACCTGTAATTGAAAAATTCACTATTTTGAGCGTTTTCCAGTTTGCAGAAAGTGTTATTAGAAATTTATATTTTATTAGGCGCGCAACTAAGTTCTCACTGTTTTTTGATGAAAATACCACTTTATTCTGAAAAAATGGGTGCAAGTGAATCATTGAAAGTATTGCCCATCGCTGGTTACTACTTTTTCCCATCTTTCTGGTAGATCTCGTATACCTTCGCGTTAAAAATGTTCATCTTTTGAGGCTATCCATGGATCAACCCATTTTTTGATGTTTTCATATGAATGGAACTGCTGGTCAGCTAGACCATGTGCCATCGATTGGAACAGGTGATAATCGGACGGCGCAACATCTGGAGAATATGGCGGGTGGGGTAGGATTTCCCATTTCAGTGTTTCCAGGTAGGTTTTAACGGGTTTGGCAGCGTAAGGCTGAGCGTTGTCACGCTTTAGAATCACTTTTTCATGCCTCTCCGCGTATTGCGGCCGCTTCTCGCGCAGTGCTCGGCTCAATCGCATCAATTGAAATCGAGACCGATCCCCAGTGATGGTTTCGCTTGGTTTTAATAGTTCATAATAAACGAGGGGACGACGTAGAAGCATGACCCCATGTGTTTCTTTTCTTTGGACTGCTATAATGAATCCATTTTCATCACCCTGCACAATGCAATGAAGAAACCCTTCCTTTTTGCCGCTGGAGCAGTTGTTCACAGACGAAAAAACGACGTTCAACATCCATTGGTCTTAACTCATAAGGAACCCAAGTCCCCTGTTTCTGAATAATTCCCAAAGCAGGCAATCGCTTGGAAACAAATTGACGGGTAACTCCTAATACTGAAGCGAGCTCTTCTTGCGTTTGACACGGATTCTCATTGAGCAATGCCTCCAATTAAGCGTTTTCGAAGGTTTTTGGCCTTCCTTCACGCGGACGGTCGTCAACATTAAAATCACAAATGGTCCACCGTCCTATCCTCCTCTTAACAAGCTGAGCAGAGTACGTTGTCTAAGATGGCCACCCTTTCTGTGTGCTTCGCAAGTGGCCAGTCATCAGTACAACCCGCCGTCTGCACTCCCTTCTGCTTAATGACAGGAGGGTTTACGACAGTCGATCGGACATGACAGGTAACATCAGTTTAGTCCATCTACAGCCTTTCTCAGCCTGCCAAGATCGCTTGTGGGTTTTAGTATCCTATTTGCTAATTGCTGGCTTTGATGGCCGCAGAAGGGAGTGGCAAAACGAACTCTGGACCAAAGAAGTTGGCCTTAGAGCCCATCTTAGCTAAGGAGTCAGAGGTCTCGTTACCCGCGATCCCCACGTGTCCCGGGACCCATGTTGGCATCAGGTTTTATGTCTACCGACATAGTTCAGCCTGGATTTACAGGACTCGACTGCCCCTGATGTGGTTTGGTCGCTGTATAAGGGCATATACTTAGATCTGCCTCTCCAACGGATTCCACAACAAATTTCATCGCTTCTTGAACTGGATACACCTCCGCTTGAAACACAGATGCATGCATTCCATGAGGAAAGTGCAGTTTTGTCCTGCTGGATTCCACGTAGACCCCAGAGGCGGAGCCATCCGTGAAGATGCGAAAACAGTGTTTGCTGAAGGCATTGGGAACTTAGTTGCGCACCTAATATAAGTTTAATAGTTGTTGCTAACCGCAACTCATTTAAATCTCATGAAAATCTTCACGGATATTGAAGAACAAAATTAAAAAAAAAATTAAAAAAAAAACATTTTTCACTTTTTTGCTATATTTGAGGTTATGTAGCACGACAAGGTATTCCTTTTCCAAAAATGTAGTATTGGTGACTTCAGTAGTATCAGATATTTGTTTGTTTTTTGTACTACGGTACGGAAAATATGAGTGTCCATAAAAAATAGAACAGTCCAGTCACTATCTGCCAGGCAAAAACATCCTCACAATGAATGATGCCGCAGATATCGTTTACTGCAGAACTTGATTCGTATTATACTAAAAATTTAATCAAAACTGAAGAAAACTTTTCTCTTTGCAGTTGTTGAGTTACCTCTGAATTTCTGGAGCTTAACTGTTATCAAGTTTTACCAGGTTTGTTTTCTAGAAAAATGCAGTAAATGCTCCACAGAATTCATAAATTATTATACTGATATTATGGATATGGGAATAAGTTTCCAACCTCGTAAAAGAGGGGTCGCTGCTGATACTATTTTTGTGTTCGCTCCAGTAAAAAAAAATATGCAGTCACACGCTGCTAAATCGGTCTAGAAATATTTAGAGGGAATGAATTGGAAAATCTTGCCCCACCCGCCGTATTCCCCAGACATTGCCCTTTCGGATTACCATCTCTTCCGATCAATGCAGTCAGCCCTTATTGCAGAGCTTTTCACTTCTTACAAGAGCCTCGCAAACTGACTCAATGAATGGATCAAGTCCAATGAACTCGAATTTTTCGTCAGAGGAGTCCGCATGCCGCCTGAAAGATGGAGTACAGTTGTAGCTTCCAATAATATCTTGTATTATATAATAGTTTAAGTAATTCTTAACTTTGGCTACGAAAGGACGGAAACTGATTCCCATACCCAATAATTTTTGCAACCAGATGTAAAAATGAAATAAGTGTATATTTACTTCGAAATAAAATATATCGTACTTATTTATATGATGACTTGTGTACTTATTCAAGTTTAAACTGCAAGCGAAACTGGTAATGCGCAGCACAAGCCACACAATACACTGAATGAAGGAATGAAATGGTGCGCGTAGGATGCTTGTCGTTGAGTTATAGATTATCCTTTTGCCATTGGAATGCATTAAGTTTCGCTTTTCGTCTGCTTTCTTATTTTGCTTTCATTTCTTTATCTAATATTATCCTTTACACAATTCATTGCTCATTCCTATGCTCGAATGTGTGTGATTGCGTGTGCTGATATGTAGGAGGTGAATGAGCAGCAACTCTGCAGGGAAAATCCCACCTGGTAGGGAAACATTCTAGCTCTGATAGGTTAGGTTAGGTTGAAGCGATTGTCCACTGTGGGACACACTCAGGCTCATGGCCAATTGTGATGCCTCGTGGGGAACTAGCCCTTATCCCTCCTAAAACCAATATGTTGTTTTTAAAAATTTAGCCCTTATCCCTCCTAAAACCAACATGTTGTTTTTAAAAATTTTGAAAGATCCTTAATTTCGACAGAGCCGAGATCTTCCAATTCATTAAAGGATTGAAATCATTGTGTTAAGACTGCGCTTATCTCTTCTTAGTAGAAGTTCCATGCGTTTAGCATTGAGAGTCGGCCACAACTGTCGGGCGATTTTGCAAGTGGCTTCATTACGTCATCTTTCATTCGCTACTCTTACAATTTCTTCGCGGATACGTAGTTTACATGTTTGCAAGGGTATCCCTACGTCATTGTCTATGTATTCATCAATCAATTTGGTACCGATTTTCGCTAGTTCATCGGCTCTGCAGCTTCCCTCAATGGCACAATGGCCAGGAACCCATTTTATCATTAAGTGAAATGACTCAGCCATCTCGTTAAGAGATGCGCGGCATTTCTGGCTACCTTGGAGGTTGTCACTGTTTTGTAAGGGATGTAATCTCCGCCTGTCTATCAGTGAAAATGCAGCTCTGGTGCTGGTATTTAATAGAAGAAATCTTATCCTCATCGACCAGAATAATACCAGCAGAAAAATTATCAATTTGTCTGCAAATTAGTTAATTGATTTTTTTTTAGACACGAAAGTTTAAGACTGGTATATAGGTGTAAGTTTCGACAAGATTTTGCGACGGGTTCGAACTCTACGACAAACTTAATTTAGATGAATAAAAAGGTGAAGATGGTGTGGTCAAGTGAAGAATGAATGTCTTGAGAATCGTTTAGCAATACGTAGGCGATGACGTAGAGGTTACTGTATTTAACCAGTTCCTATGCGGTCGTTTTTGAGTAATGAACTTTCAAATAAAATCAAAACAAATGTAAATATGCGCCGTCGGACTAGAAAATTACAAACAAATTACAACAAGAAAGCACTTCCATTGATTAACGAAAACGGTTTGTCCAAAAAAAGACCCATTACAGAAAAATCCTCGCAGCAACCGGACACATAAAATATGAATCCGAATAGTTAAATGAATGACTCGCTGAAGGACTTCGGTCGGTATTTCGTGAATGACTTTAGTAATGTTGGCTTCCAATGCCTCAATTTAAACTAGTTTATCCACTTTACATGCCCCCATAAATAGTAGTCCAAAGGTGTGATACCACACGATCTTGGTAGACAATCCACTGGTCCGGGACGAAAGATAATTGGCTCATCGAAACGACAGAAAATGACGCAGTAAATCCATTGTTTCAAGGGCTGTATGATAAGTAGCGTCTTGCCAGCGTCTTGATGGAACCAAATGTCGTGGAGATCACGGCCTTAAATTTTCGGCATCAAAAGGTCGTTTATAATGGCGCGATAGTGTTCGCCATTAACTACTACCTTGGCGCCAGTCTCGGCTTTGAAGAAATATGACCGATAATTCCTCTAGTCCATAGGCCGCATCAAACGGTTACTTTCAAATTTTGCTTATTGACGTAGCCATTAAGCCAAAAATGGGCCGCATTGCTGCACACCATAAGTTGGCAGAATTGTGGAATACAATGATTACCTTACATTTTATTTTATTTTAGCACTTACCTATATTTTGAACCAATTTTTTAGTATTTAACCTATATGTACTGTACCTCAAAGTAATTTCAAGAAGAAGCAAACTCTGTATAAACTTTCAATTGGAAAAGGAATATTTCAAAACGTTGAAATGGAATGGAATGGATTTTTTTTTTACGTTTTAACTGGTCTAAAATGGATTATTTTAGAAACATATTTGACTAGAGTTTTTTTGGCATTGTTTTTTTGTTTTTGTATTCTGCTATTGTATGTCCGAACAATTGACATATCTCAGAGTGTGCCCGCTCATTAACATGAAAAAAGATAGAACACGAACTGGTTGACCTGAAAAGTGATATGGTAGTATTCCAGTTCAGAAACAGTATTTTTCCCTGCAGGGAAGGAATCAAGAAAGAATGGAAAAGCACGTGTGCTTGGGTATGTTTGAAAATAGAAAACAAGAGGTGTGTGTCCAAATGCAATCGGAAGTAAAATCATTCTGATCGCCAACAAATACAGCAAAATTGACGATTATGATAGCAAAGGAATGAGGGTACGCATGTACATATTTATGTATGGAGCTTATGACGTGCAATAGTTACGCTTACGTGGCTTGAGGAAGTGCCCATAGTACGAGTATTCGCGTGACATTCCGTGACGTACTTAGTCTTCCGATGAAGCTGATATGGGGCAGCTGTTGTCTCGCACGTTTTTCGTGTTGCCAGTGATAGTGCAGATATGAAGGATAAGCTTTCAGTTTGCGCCAATATTATTTCTAAACAAATTCACCAAATGAAATTTAATTTTATTGGGGTTAATATGAGACGGAAATAAATCATCATCAATGAGACGTGATGTTTCAGTTGAAGGAAAGTAGTTTAACTGTACGCTACTTGCCTCTGCAGATGAATCCACTGATGAGTGAGTGAAGTATTTTGGACATTGTTGTTGTACAATAAGAAGTAAAGTGAAAAAATTTGTAAATGTTTTGAAACTTTTGAAAATTATCGTATACACTTTTTTGATCTGAAATATTTTCGGCTGTTTTTATAAAAAGTTTTTTTTTATTATTGAATTTCGTTTAAATAAAACATGCTTTTGAAGGAAATTGTTTCAGAAAAATATATTATATTTTTTTGTTAAAAATTTTTGAAAAAAAATGTTAGTAATTTTTTTATTTTCTTCTTAATTTCGTTTGATAAAATTATGGTTTTAAGGGAAATTATTTTAAAAAAAATTTATATTTTTTAGTCAAAAATTTAAAAATTTAATATAATAAGGTTTTGAAGAAAATTACTTAAAAAATATATATTTTTTTGTTAAAAATTTTCAAAAGTATTCAAAATTTCGTAATTGTTTTTACATATATATATTTTTTTTTTAGTTTCGTTTGAATAAAAAATGGGTTTAAAGAAAATTATTTCAAAAAAAAAAATTATATTGTTTTGTTAAAAGTTAAAAAAAAAAATAAGGTTTTGAAAGAAATTATTAAAAAAAATTATTTTATTTTTTATTATTTAAAAAAATGTATATTGTTTTGTTAAAAATTTTTAAACGAAATTTTCGTAACTTTTTTAGTTTTTTTTTTTAATTCGTTTACATAAAATATGGATTTGGAGCAAAATTGTTTCAGAAAAATATATTATGTTTTTTTTGTTAAAAGTTTTGAAAAGAAATTTTAGTAAATTTTTGTATTCTCTTTTTAATTTCGTTTGATAAAAATATGGTTTTGAAGCAAATTATTTAAAAAAATATATATTTTTTTGTTAAAAATTTTGAAAAGAAATTTTCATACTTGTTTTTATATATATATATTTTTTTTAACTTCATTTTTGACATCAGTTTTGACATCAGAATTCGTTTTAGAGGTATGGTTCCTTCGGCAAAGTTCCTTATTTTGATCCCTAGAATACGATTTTCACAGAGCAATGAGCGATTTTTAAATCGACCCGCCCTAATAGCCATATATGGCATATGCAATCAGTCTTGGAGCTCTACCTTAAAATCGAGTGAGTATTTGATATGCAACTAGCAACCGGAGAAGTGGCGATAAAACACCCTCTTGAAGGGTGCCTCTACGTGCTTCCCTCGTTAAAATAGTCTCATTCCATTCTGCCATACTCTTTCTGCAGTTCAGGAGACTTGCAATCCAGTGATATATGGCGGGATGCATTTCCACACCATTTAGAAAGCCCTAAGATAGCGTTAGTGGATACTTTGTTGAAGGTCCCAGCAATGCCCAGTAATACTTCTAGCGCATATTCCTTATATTCCAAAGTTTTAAGCTTTCCATTAAAGACCAGAGTATGTAGTGCAGTCTTCGCGGATCTGCTCTTAATGTACGCGTGTTGTGATTTTGACAGGATTTCAGTACCAAGCCTGTCTTCTATATGATTCGCCAACAGTTTTTCTAAGATTTTGAGAATGAATGACGTAAGAATAACCGGCCTATAATCTTTCGAGTACAGATGGCCACTTTTACCTGCTTTGGGATATATAGAGACAACCCTCGCAACTCTCCAATTTGCCGGTGCAATGGTATTACTAAGCGTGAAGCCGTATGCATCATGGCCGGAAGGATTTAAACTTGAAATAAAATACTCAACTTCTTCTTAACCTTTAATTTCTTCTGGACCTAATTAATAACATTAACACTTCAAATTTTATATTTTCCCGCATCTGCATGTGGGTGGTCTGCGAAATTGGTTTTGTAAGGCAACTGAATGAAGTGCTCGTACATTTCAACGCCCTATTAACATCAAACAAGCTGATTTCTTTTTTTTTTCTTTTTTGACGCTTCGAGCAATTGACCTACTCTGATTGTGATCTGCTAAATTCTATAAACATATGAAGGCACATCCATACAAACGTACTTATGCACTTAAGCATGTGCCGCATTCCTCCTCATTAACGCATATCTTACGACGGAACGCAATGCAAATCGGTTTTATTTTTATAAGTGACCGTAACGCAAACGTTCGCATCTACAACTCTTTTTTTTTTGTTTTTTTTTTTTTTGTATATGTAAATATATGCATATAAGTGCTGAAGTGTATGTGTGGTTGAGGGTACATATGTTTCTATTTTACCTAAGCGCAAAATCATCCACAATACCGCTGGTCAATGGTTTATGATGAAGGAGGCGCCATAGGCGGCGCCAATACCGACACTTTCGCGTTCGCTCATTCCAATTGCCCACACTTTTATGGCACACAAATACTCACATCGCAATGGAAACTATTCGCAGCGGGCAGATTAAAATGCTGAGTTGTTACAAGTGAGTGCATATGGATGTGTGCACGTACACAGGTTTGTATGTAATTATAATTTAATCGCGTAATGAACACCATGATCCGGCCATGCGATGATCACTTTGCCACTTTGCCACAAACACAACACCGCACAGACAAATTCGCTACTCCTCCTCTTTTACATTGGCGGCGGATCATTGATTAAAATTCTATTTAATGAAATTCTTAATGAAATTACATATGCATGCACTGCTGCTGGACTTGTTGCCTACGACTATAGGGGCTCTAGTGGCTCTGGTGAGCGAATCGTGCTGCCGCATGAGTTCCGCATAATAGTAAATCGCTTTGGTTACACTTCACGCCTTGACCCGCGATTCAGCAGTGTGGCTAGTTAAGCGAATAGAGCGGTGAGGTTGCTAGTCTATGTACTAGGTTGTTGAATAAGTTTTGCGGCTCGATAAGACATTGAAATTATTAAAATTCACTATAAAAATGGTGCATGCATTGAAGCAGATAAAACCAAACTGCAAGCCTTCGAACGAAAAGTACTCAGAAGAATTTTCGGAGCAATCAAAGATCACGGCGAGTGGCGGTAGTAGATCAACTGATAAAGGGATAACTGAAAATGTTATACGTTTCATCAAAGCGCAGCGGTTAAAATGGCTGGGTCACATTACAAGAATGGACGGTACGAGGACGCAGAAGAAAATCGTAGAAGCCAGAGCGTTCAACACTAGAGCAAGAGGAAGGCCGAGAACAAGATGGGCCGACGAACTAGAGGACGACATCAAGAAACTTAGAATAACGAACTGGAAAAAAGTCGCAAGCGTTCGAGACGTATGGAGGTCCCACGTGCGGCAGGCCAAAGCTCACAAGGAGCCAAAAGGTGATGACAAAAATGGTGAAAATTTGGCAAAGACGGTTCGTAAAACTCGAACATTTCTGGGTCATCGTGAAGCAGAAAATGGTGAAAATATTCGAGCTGTTGGGACAAGTTAGTGATGTGAAGAATAAAACCCGTGCACGTCGCTCAAGAATAGCCGAAAGTGTTGCAGAAAACCCAGTTTTGTCCATTCCTCGTCGTTCTTTGGAATTAGGCATTCCATAAACGTCATTACACTGTATTTTGCATAAAGATTTGGGCCTTAAGGCTTATAAAATCCAGCTAACACAGGAACTCAAGCCGGCCGATCATCAACAATGTCGTGTTTTTGCTGATTGGGTTCGTTGAAATGCATGAAAATGATCCAGAATTCCATCGAAAAATCATATTGAGTAATGTGGCCCATTTCCACCTCGGTGGCTTCGTCAACAAGCAAAATTGTCAGATCTGGGGCTCAGAAAATCCAAGAGTTATTGTTGAAAAGCCTCTCTGTCCTCAACGTGTGACTGTTTGGTGCGGTTTATGGTCCGGCGGAGTTATTGGACCTTACCTCTTCGAAAATGAAGCTGGAGCAATAGTTACGATGAAAGGATTGCGCTATCGAGAGATGATTGACGATTCTGGATGGTATTGGCCGAAATTGGATGGTATTGACCTGGACAATGTTTATTTTCAACAAAACGGCGCTACGAGCCACACAAGCAACGAAACCATTGATCTTTCACGGGAATAAAACCTCTTATTGGAAAACCCTTTAGTTTTCAAGTAATCAACAAACAAAATTTCTTTCGCATCCCAAAAAACTGATACTAACACCTTCTTGGCCGATTTCTGTACACGAACTCGTTTCGGAGCTGAAGAACCAGGTTCACACCATTGCTTAGTCCCTTGTTTTGTTTTAGGATCATGCAGATAGACCCCAGACTCAACTATAGGGAAGAATTAGAGCTCAAAATCCACTTTTCTTCTTTTTGTTTTGTGGTTAGCGAATGTGGCACAGATTTCTGAAACTCAATACCTCAGTCAAAATATAGTTTGCACTGCCCAATAAGATGCATAGAGCTTCTACTAAATCTCTTTCCATCACTCCACGATTTGCGAAAACGATATCCTGCTATTTTCTACGATTTCTCGAGTTGTTACTGTTGCTGTTTTGGTCTTCAAGGCCTATACGATTAAACTCAGCAACCCATCTTTCTACTGTACTAATTGATGGCGAAAAGTCCCTAAATACTTTCAACATTCAGTCCTAATTATTTTTTGTTTTAAAATCTTCCAAAAAAAAAGTATCCAATCACTGCACGAAACTTGACTTTTTCATTGTAGAAAATACTGTGACACGTAATGAATTGACAAATGTTGAAGCGTTACCAATAAACAAAAAAATTAGCCTAGAAGCAACGCCCTCTCTTATCGACCCGCAAAACTTATTGAACAACCTAGTATACTCCGAGGCATGCCATTGTTCCGTGACGTCCGAGTGGCGACGCGGCTCGCTGTCTTTACCAAGCAAGTTGCAAATCATAGTGAAAATGAAGTTTTAATTACGAAATGGAAAACAAAAATAAAAGTATGTAGAAAAATACCCAGTAGAATCTGAAATGAGATATCCCAAAGCGGGGAATAAAAGAGTGCTCCTTTCGACATTTTGGAGCAATAAACGATATATATTTCCATTCGTACTTCGTTCATACGTTCATTTCTGAAACAGAAATTGTTCTACTAACATCAATATCATACAAGGGTCAGGCTAGGTTTGGTTGAAATGGTTGGCCATAGAGAGATCACACTAGGACTAAAATCAAAGCTTCGACCTTTGTGATGCCATTGTGAAAGAGATAAGAAGGTTGGGTGGGATCAAAGGACGAAGAGAGGGGAAGGATGTGCATTTGGTGAAGACGACCGAACCATGACTGATATATGTTGGTGTTAGTCGATTCGTACTGCTGATGTTCGTCGGATTTTTTATATCAATGTCTGCTATATCAGATGGCGCAGTAAAGAGATGAGAGCCAAGGAAATCTGAGGGCAGTTAAGGAGAAGGTACTGAGATGACTCCACCCCATCCACCATACAACTGACGAATAAAGCACTCGAAGTAATGCCTAGTCTCACAGCATGTTGACCTTAAGGCCAATGTCTGGTAAGGACGCCCACAAAATTTGAGAGCTGAGATTTTGTTAACCTCAGAAGATCCCTCGAACGCCTCCGATCCACTCGTATCCAGAAAGATTTCGCCGTCTTACAAGTTTGTGTACTTGTCCACCGCAGGTAGTCAACAAGATCCCAATCCCCTTGCTTCGCGGGGTAACTACCTCTCAGGTTGCTTGTCTAGCCAGCTCATCCGCCTCGCAGTTTGTGTACTTGTCCAGCGTTCGCTGTATTGACGCGAAGCCCTCCGCTACAGGAGCAGACCGCAGGTAGTCAACGGGATCCCAATGCCTTCGCTTCGCGGGGTAACTACCTCTCAGGTCCCCTGTATAGACAGCTCATCCGCCTCGCAGTTTCCTGATATGTCGCTACAACGAATGTCGTGTACAACGCAATATACCTAGATTCATAAGTATGATACATTGCGCCATGATACATCAAAAACTCAAACATATATAGAGGTCTTCAGATACCCATGGTCGATGAGGCAATCAAAAGTAACAGGGACAATTTTATCAAAAAATTTTAAACCCATTCGAACACATTCGTAGATCAAAAAGAGCCCTCTCAGCAGGCGAACAAAAGATAAATTAGATTTAAATACAAAAAGATAACTTTTAGGATTAAGTTTTGTTAAAAGCGATTCAGTAAATTAAACTATGTTCCTTAACAAAAAACAAATAAAAAAGATAAGAGGTTCTACTAAGAACTCTACTTCACAGAATACTTTATCCAGACTCAACTCTCTTAAAAAATCTAAAATGGGCTAAACAAGTTACCACTTCGTGGAAGGAGATTTCAGTCGATAGAGGAGATCAAATAGAATGCGAAGAAGGAGCTGAAGGCCTTCCAGGGGTGCCTGAAGGACTGGGTTAACCGTTAGCACATGGTTGTTGCTTCAGACGGGTCATAGTTTGAAGGAGATAAAATAAATTTGCCTGAAATTTAATTCTGTTTTCTTTTATTTAAACATTCCCGGTACTTTCGGATCATAGGGCATATACTTGCCTTTCGGTGATAGCAGGACGGACAAGATGTTGACTTCTTCTTCTAGAGATGACTGTGCATTCGAGCCGTAAGTATGTTGGTATTTTTGTGGATGAGTCGCAGTATAGAAAGCAGTCGATTGAGTGTAATCCGAGCCTATGCAGTTGATTTCGCAAAATGTAGTAACCAACGGGAAAACCTGTAATTATTTCAAATTTGTTCTTCCGCGTAAGTTGTGGGGTCAATTTATGTACCGTAGTCTTTGCGCTCCTCTCCTGCGCTGTTCTTTGATAGTGTGTTGCCCAATCAGCAGAAAGACGGAAGTTCTATTGGTTACAAAGCCATAACCTCTGGTTTATCCACAAGCTATTTAGTCGCGTCCATGGAACTTAATGTGATTGAGCACCCATGCGTTGCAGAACTTCCGTAGATTCTAGGATGTTTAAGCCTTGAGTGCAGTTTCAACTCGAGTGTAGTTGTTACACTCATTTTTGTTGGGTGTTTGTTTTTCTACTCATTTGTGGTGTGCGTCTTAATATTTTTTCACAAATAGAGGGACTTACAGTTTTAATCCGTTTCCGAGCGGCAGAAGGTTTTTATGATGAGTTTATTTATGGCAAACGTACTCTCGGGCGTTTGTCATTGTCTGTCGATGGACGACCGTTGTTAATATAACTTTTTTTTATCCTTCGGTGTTTTACAACCGGAATTTCGAACCCGGGCACTACCCAACCCGGTAAGCACGGAAAAACGCATTCGCCCACGGTGGCCGCTTTAATATTACTTAAAATGGACGTGCGTTTATTGCAGAAGCTTCTCTGTGGGTTAATATCTGTACACAGACTGATGGACTCTTGAAGTTTCCTCTCAGAGATGGACGAGGTGCGGTTCGCTTTATTATCTGAGTCAACCCTAGTGAGTTGGGCTCAGCAAACTCGGTATTTCAATAAAGAGGTTTGAAGGTGTAGGCTCTTCTCTTGCGTTTAAGAAGTTGCTGATATGATTCTTCTGTTTTTACTAGCAAGGTGGATTTTTTTTTACTTTTTCATTGCCCGCTGCAGAGGTGGGATGGAGTTTGTTTATTACTCGCGTTCATAGGTCATCTAATGAAAAGGGGTATGCAAAATAACTTGCTTAGATAAAAAATATAAGCAGCAAAGGAGAGTAATCGCATACTCACATGGGAGTGTTTCGAGAGTTCTCAAATGATGATCCCAAGTTCCACTGGGTGGATATTTAATACACCCACTCATGTACAATACATTGTTACTTCTGGGCAAGGTGAGGTTAGGTTGACCAGGCTGGCTGAAAGCCAATTACCTAAATGATTTTCCCGAAGTGGTACGTCGTGTCGTGGGAAGTGAAAAAATGTACTCAGGGCTAGTAGAATAAAGAGTTAGGTTTTGGAAAGTAGTCGCGGATAGGATAAGAGGTGTGAAATGGTACATTGTAGTGGTAAAGTAATCTCGAGCTGTTTCATCCCAATTCCGAGATATTACGATAAATATTTTCTTAAAACTTCTTTACAATATGCACAAAATATTCTTTGTTTACTGTTCCGCCTGACGGAAGGAACTCGGTATGGACCACGTCACGGCAATGGAAGAAAATAAAACCTTCGTCATTATATTTTGCATTTAGGTCCGACTGAGAAGGGTCATCAATGACTGTTGCTTCGTTTTGAACATTTTGTCTCTGCAGTGCGATACTGTTTTTGCAAAATATTCATGAGTTTTGGTCCAGCTTGTCCCATTCCCACAATACCAGCACCGAGTCAAGCGATGTAAATATATTTGAACATTCCTGAGACTCACGCGATGATCTAAAAGGTAGAATTTTCGTAACTGCTTCACTGTTTACGTCAATCACAATGAGCTGAATGAGCAACTCAGGGTTTGGCGAATCATAAGCCATGGTGTGACATGTTTCAAACTATCTTTGTAGAGAGAATTATTTTGACCATATCTCAAATGCGATTTAAGTGAGAAAATCTGTGTACTTTTTGAACAGTAACACAACTGTTTAAGTAGCGGTGACAAACAGAGGTTAAAGATTTTAGACATATTTTCTCGTAATCTTCCATATCATTTTTTAAGCCTAAGTCGGATCATTGGCAGCGCAAAACCTCAGAAGCTCAGCACCTACAAATGCTTTAAAACATAAAAAATGCACACAAACTCACATACAAATGAATGAATAGATATAGAAGTTAAGGTATTAACAGCTCCTCAAAATGTTATGAACGAAAGTAATAAGAAAAGGTGCAAATTGGGGAGTGTTAGACACAACTTATTTTTTAAGCCGCGACAAAGCTCTGCCAGCAAAATTACAGACACAGATGTCATTCAAGTGAAAGGTCGTCATTCAAGTGTAAAAAGCAAAATTACACTATGCGGCATATAAAATATTTATCACTGACAAGATTCTAAATGGTATTAAATGAATTTGGAAAACTCAGCACAACTTTGGCTTTAGAATTTTTGTATAATTTTAAGGTTTGTAAAAAAATAAGGCACAGCAAACGGTGTGAGCAAACTCTTAGGCAAGAAAAGCTGCCTTCGTAGGCAAAAGGCATGAATTTTAACAGTCGATTATCAATTCTGCTTCAAATAGCAACTATTTACCACCCGGCAATAAAAAGCAAAATGAACAGAGATGCGATATGAAGAGAGCACATTTCCACACTGTTTTTTTTTTTTTAATTTTTGTTTACAAAGTGGCCTATTTAGACATTCTACGTTTAGTTCCGTTCCACACCGCATCTAAAATTACGCTCATTTTTTACGTCAATCTGCTAAATCTTGTATTCTATCATTCTTAAGCGGCAGTAATAGAGAGTCTGAAGAGCCCTTACCAGTTTTTAGAGGGCAGAAGTTCATGTTACAACATCTGCTTAAGATGAGATGAAAGTACCACTAATTCGGCTTAATAGCAACAGCCCCAATTTCTAAGCAAAATTTTCTTCTTCTTTGAATAATTTTCACAAAGCGCGCCAGTCGTTTCTTTCTTGTGCTATTCAGCACCGCTTGGAGACACCAAGTGAAGCCAATTCTTTTTCCATCTGATCTTTCCAACACAGAGGCGGTCTTCCTCTAACTCCGCTCCCACCAGCTGGTACCGCATCGAATACTTTCAGAGCCGGAGCGTTTGTATCCATTCTGGCGACATGCCCCAGCTAACGGAACTGCTGGACGCCTCATCGGATGTTGTCATCGTCCAAGCTGTTGTGCCATATGATAGAACGGGTTCGATGAAAGCCTTACAAAGTGTTAGTTCTGTTCGTCGAGAGAGGACTTTTCTTTTCCATTGCCTACTTAGTCCAAAGTAGCACTTGTTGGCAAGAGAGATTCTTCATTGGACTTCAAGGCTGGCATTATCATCTTTGTTAATGCTGGTTCCTAGATGAAAGTAGTCTCTTGCAATCACAAAACCACAACTGTCAAAAGTGACTTGGGTGCTGAAACACGCAAGTGCGCCAACTGTTTGTTTGATAAGCGGAGGTACTTCGTCTTGTCCTCGTTCACCACCACACCCAGACACTTTCCTTCTTTATCCAGTTTGGAAAAGGCAGAACCGACAGCGCTGTTATTAAGAACGATGGTGTGAATATTATCAAGCGAGATCTGCTTAGGATCCCTTTGAAGGATAATCCTGTCATTTGAGCCAACTAAAGATAAGGTGGTTAATTATCGTTTATACCTATGCCCGTCATCAATCAGACGAGGAAAATTTACCATTGGAAATAGTGCAAGGCAAACGAAATGTTAAGTGTAAGATAAATAATAAATAATAACTGGCGCGTACACTTCTGTTAGGTGTTTGGCTGAGCTCCACCTCCTATTTGTGGTGTGCGTCTTGATGTTGTTCCACAAATGGAGGGACCTACAGTTTCAAGCCGACTCCGAACGGCAGATATTTTTATGAGGAGCTTTTTCATGGCAGAAATACACTCGGAGGTTTGCCATTGCCTGCTGAGGGGCGACCGCTATTAGAAAAATGTTTTTATTAAGACGTAAGATGCCATGTTTAAAATGATTATCCCTGCGAATCCTGAGAGCGATCCAAGAGTCAGCTCTGTTAAAAATGTTGGAACGCCTCCGGGGTTTTTAAAGTCAAATGAGGGCTTATATAGGGAACTCCCTGACGTGAATTCCGTATCAACAGAACCGCCAACTCGGCTTCTTGAACTTTGAGGAAGGAGAGGTTAGTCTAGGGTTAGGCCAAGAAAAACCAGAGTACTTCCTCGCAATATAAAAAGACAATCTGATTATTGAAACTCAAGTCACATGTTAACCGGGGAACTATTATAAACAGTATCAACAAGGTCAGCCTGAAGATCAACAGAACAATAACTTTCGCTGAACAAGGGCTAAGCGGATAAATTCAATTTAACCCTTTGCGATCAGTAATTCTGTTTCAAAATTAAAGATAAAAAATCAGTTTTAATTAGTTCATATTTGCTTTAAATCACTAAGGGAGAATAACTCCGAAAAGCTAAATTTGCTCCGGCTAGCTGGTACTCCCATCAGAGAAATTTGCCGATCGCAAAGGGTTAACGACGTTCAAATATTACACTCTAAAAATATCTCATAACTAGCAAACCCGGCCCCTTCGCTGGGCACACTAAAATAGAATAGATATGGTTTAGAACAGAAAATATATGGTTTTCATATTATTTATTTCTTTATTCTTTATTCAAGCGCTTTGGCATAAACAATATTTTTTGTTTTTCTATTTGTTTTTGAGTAAATATAAAATATAAATTGAAAATCAGGAAAAAAGAAGATTGTTTTTAAATTTCAAATCAACGCATATGAATAAACAATCGTCTTTTTTCCTGATCATCCATGAATTTTTCGTTTCAATTTATATGTTTTATTAAGCATGGGAGCTTTTTTAACCATTATCCATTTATATTTTTCAAAAAAAAAAAAACGAAAAAAATTGTTTTTTCCACGAACACATAATTTCATTCAGATTTCACATTAAATTCTCAAATTTCGTAAGCAATTATTCACTGTTCCAAAATCCACTCCAAAAAAATTCACAAACAATTTATACATGTTGCACTTACGTTTTTTCCTTATGGCATCCAAATCAGAAAGAAATATTGACACATTGTAACTCACACTGTCAATTTGACAGTTCAGTTCCGCCCCAAGCGTTAAAAAAGTAAGCGACATTATGGCTGGCTCAAAAGAACGCTGAACCCGTTGCCACTGCTCCGAATTAGAACCAAACTTTACGAAACCCATTTTCAATACTTACTTAATAATGTACATAAGTTTGGTTTAATTCGGTGCAAAGACACGGCGGGTCCACGTTTTGGCATATATTTCGAGACCCTAGTCATCAATAGGTATGAAAATTACCCCGTATTAAAGCACTTATCAACAGCTTTCATTTGATATCCATATTGTACATACACAACCAAAGGTTACCCGGGTCCACGTTTTGACCTATATCTCGAGACCCCAGTCACGTAGCGGCATGAAAAATACTCTGTACTAAGGCATTCACCAACAGCTTCAATTTTATATCCATATTGTACAAACACATTCTAGGCTCCACGTTTTGGTCTCTATATCGAGACCCTAGTCACGGAGCGGCATGAAAAATACTTTGAACTAAAGCATTCACCAACAGCTTCCATTTGATACCCATATTGTACATACACGTCCGAAGGTTACCCGGGTCCACGTTTTGACCTATATCTCGAGACCCTATCTACCAATAGGTATTCAAACTATACGGAAATCATCTTCAATACCTACTTAACAATGTGTGTAAGTTTGGTTTAATTCGGTTAAAAGACACGGCGGGTCCACGTTTTGGCATATATTTCGAGACCCTAGTCGTCAATAGGTATGAAAATTACCCCGTATTAAAGCACTTATCAACAGCTTTCATTTGATACCCATATTGTACATACACAACCAAAGGTTACCCGGGTCCACGTTTTGACCTATGTCTCGAGACCCCAGTCACGGAGCGGCATGAAAAATACTCTGTACTAAAGCATTCACCAACAGCTTCAATTTGATATCCATATTGTACAAACGTTTTGGTCTCTATCTCGAGACCCTAGTCACGGAGCGGCATGAAAAATACTCTGAACTAAAGCATTCACCAACAGCTTCCATTTGATACCCATATTATACATACACATCCGAAGGTTACCCGGGTCCAGGTTTTGACCTATATCTCGAGCCCTATCCACCAATAGGTATCCAAACTATACGGAAACCATCTTCAATACCTTCTTAATAATGTGTGTAAGTTTGGTTTAATTCGGTGCAAACACGGCCGGTTAGCGAACACACACAAAAAGTTGACTTTATTTTATATATAAGATTTTTTTCAGTTTGTGTCCTAAAAATCCAAATATCTTACGGAACCCTATTTTTTTCCAAAATAAAATGTAATCCATGTTACTCTTGGATAATGTAGTTTTCGAATGGTGAAAGAATTTTTAAAATCGGTCCAGTAGTTTTTGAGCCTATTCGTTACAAACAAACAAACAAACAAACAAATAAAGTTTTCCTCTTTATAATATTAGTATAGATGACTGTGCATAGAGTAATAAACATGGACAATGTCGAACAAAGATGGGGAGATGCTAAGATCTTTCAAACAAATCGATTGCATGCAAAACCAGTGGTCCTGTCTGTCCAAGGCGACTGGTACCGAAAAAGAAGTGACAGCTTCAGGGAAATTATAAAACTCATAAATATGTAACTATTGCTTTTGGTGAGCCAAGTTGCCTCTTCTTCTTCTTCTGGTTGTCAAACCAGTGTATGACAGAGAGCATTATGGGATGTAAGTCCTACTCTCTGTCCCACTCTATTCTTAGAAGCGCTTATGGACGTAGCACGGGCACACCCTGGACAATGCAAAGGCCGATGAACAACATTGTTTTCTGCGAGAGCAGGACAGCAAAGTGTAGTAATCCAAGTTGTAACTGAATGACATTATCTTTATGACCATACCGCTGAATCCAACGGCGAGGCTAGCGTTAGTTCAGGTGAGGCGAAAACGGTAGTTGGAGGTGGATGAGAACCAGCTCTCTTTTTTCCTATTCTGTACTTCTTTAATATATTCGAAGTTGAGGTTGGGATAGGTACAAAGGGCTACATCAGGGTCTCTGGTCATATGGGAATGGCGGCGGATGAACCTGTTGTGGCTCAATGGTGGCATTACAAGTCGCGAAAGAGGGTTACTGGTAAAATAAGTATGTCCATAGTCTATAAGAGGGACAAGTTCCGACACCAGAATGAATGGACGGATAGGCTGGTGTACTGTTTTCCCCAACACCTGTTCGCCAACGAAACAAACAAGCCAAGTTGTATTGTTTATGAAAAATTTTATGTTCCAAAACGTTCTTCCATTGTCGGTGGACCTTCCATACCTGGGTGGTAGTATGGTTGCTCGCGAATACAATGGAAAGATCGAATTCAAAAGGAGAGAGACAGATGACGAAGTTTTTTAATAACTTTCGACAGCGAAAAACAATTTAGGTACCACAGAAGAAGAAGAAGCATAGGAATATATTCGTGCACATGACTAAAACCGCATTGTTTTAAAACTTTGAGACAAATTTTCTCGCATCCTGAAATGAGGAAAAACATTTTAGCCCAAAATCGAATTCAAACATTATCATAAACGACTAATCACTTCCAAGTGATAAGAAAAAAATTAATCTTTGTTACATAGTGTTTTAGAATTAAGTACTTAGAATTTTCCAACACTTCACTCAAAATGTGAATGCCTTTCAGATCAAATTAGATGCCTCGCAAGCGCACTTGGCATTCAATTGTTCTGCGGTTTTGCCCCAATTTCAGGCAACTTATTTTCATCATACAAAAAAGAGAAAAACAGAAAAAGAAAAATGAGGCAAAGCAAAGTTAAGTCAAGTATGCATAAAGTAGCTTTGCTCATTAAGATAAGCCACAAATGAGATTATAATTATTTATAGCATAATATTGTAAAGGGCCAGCGATTCACCACACCACACCACGCCACACACTGCACTTGCACACGCCTTAAAGTGTAATCGGTGGGTTCTGGCGTATTAAGCATAATTGCATTTGCGCGCATCAGCTTTTTAAACGCTTTAACGTAGGGCAGGCGGAAAGCTTAAATTCCAAGATGACAGGCGCTGGGAACAGCAATGCAAGTACTCATAGTATGGAAATAAAAATACATACATACACACATGCATTTCTACGCCAAATTTAATCTAGTGCTGTGTAGACTAGCATTTGTTTGGTGCCTAAGCCCACGCTTTCTCAGATTCTCAGGCTCAGCTTCGAGCTGCGTATTACACACCGGCTGAAATTATTAACAGTCCACCACATATTGGAAAGTTTTGACTATTTTGTATTACTTTTTTAATTTTTTTTATTTTTTGTATAAAAAAATTCCATTTTATAAAAAAATCATAATAATCCAAGTTTCAAACTTTGTACAAGATTTATAAAAATTCGAAAAATTTTCATCAAAATTTAAAAAATGTAAAGCAGAATTTAAAAAAAATTATCTGGGCACGCAGTTTTAGGTATACTGCCGCCCTTATTATCTCCATCATTCTGCAATTCCTACGTTCAATCAATTCCCGCTCAAAGTGCTATTAGATTGAAGGAGGTTGGCCCCTGGAGGCAATCTTCTGTAGAACATGGTAGCATTTTGAGACATATTTCTCCTCCCTTCTCTGTACTTCGTACAGATCTCTCCATCCGCAAACTCCAGTGTTGTGCTAGGACTATCTTTCTAAGCAAGAGAGCTTGCACGGACGGTGTTTCCACCAACGGTTCCAAGAAGAAATCTGGAGTTGAAGCGGAGTTTTTCTCTAAATCAGCCAATATTTTAGTCTCCTTTAAATTGCCGAAAACTGGAAGTGTTTTTCAAGTAGAAATCATCGAAAATGATTTAAGGTCGCTGTTGGGAGGGAGATATAAACATCTTTTCCGATAGTCAAGCTGCGATCAAGGCCTTGTCGTCGCCATGTTGCAGTTATCTTCTGATCAACTCCTGTAAGGAGGAACTCAAACATCTCGAACGAGCAGGAAGCATTTCTCTGATCTGAGTTCTAGAGCTTAGAAATATATTTAGAAGGAAATAAATTTGTCGATGGGCTTGCCAGGAAGGGGGCGATAGAAACGGTTTCAGTTGTTCTCATCCCAGACATGGGTGTCCCTTTGATCGTTGTTAAAGGGCAACTGCACAATTTCTTTCTTAGAAAAGCTAGAGACAGATGGAGTTCTATCTTATCGTGTGCTATCTCAAAAACCCTTTAGCCACAATACGAGCAAAAAGTTTTTGCCAAAAACATTACGTTTAAAGTGTTGGGGGCTCCACGTCAGTCAATTTCCAAACTCATAGCTGTGTTTGCCGGTCACTGGGTAATCGGAATTCATGCGGAGAAACTTGGACTTCCGTATAACCCACATTGCAGAAGCTGTGGTGATCCTGCAGAGAAAAAGGCTGTTGAACTCTCCATTTGGAGACAGATTTCTCTGTACTTGAAACTGTTGAACTCTTTCTTTGTAAATGTCCGGGTCTGATGGATGGACTCTTGAGGCTCCTTAGTATGCCTTTCAGGAATAGCCTGAGGCGCTTCTCAAGCCTGGAGTCCGTTTCTCTGGCTGGATGGCTGTAGATTGCTTTTCTCCCTTTAAGTTTTGAAATTTTTCTTAGGTAGTAATCTATATTACGGTATCAAAACGGCACTTTAGAGTTACTTGTAGTGTACCAATCTACGAAGTTAGGTAGGTACCAATCTACGAAGTTAGGTACCCATTAAATTTAAGTATATTAGAGTGGAAGTAGAAAATCTCCCGATGTTTGGTATTTTTTTTTTATACGGAGAAATTCCGAAACATCGTCGAGGAAATAATTGTAAAAAATCAACGAAAATTTTGAGACACTTCAGACTTTCACTTTATTATATATAAATTTAGGTAATGGGCTATAAAACTGCATACTCAAATTTTTGTTAAAAAAATCGTATTGAAATTCTTATCAAAATTTGATAATTTGAATTTTGAAATTTTGATGAAATTTTCTGAAATATTAATAATTATAATTAATAATAATAATAATTAAAATTATAAATAAATAAATTGTTAAAACCTGTCAGTATTCAGTGTCTTTATAATAATTTCGGTGAGCGTACACTTGACTTTATTCTCTCTAAGGCAAACTTAATGCACTTCAATGCCTAGAATCGTCTATTTCGTACTAAGTCATTATAAATTATTTCAACTGTTAAATCATTACTCTAAAAAATTTCACATATTTTTGTGTCTTAATTTAAGCACTTGTTTTTGTTTCACAACAATTGAGTTAAAAATAGAACCCAAATAATGCGCTTAGGAAAGCGATAACCTCTTATTTAAAACAAACCTTTTGATTTCATTCCCACAATATAGGAGAACATACACTCATGCATACGCACACATATTTTGTGGAATCACAAAAATTCTGAATTTGTTTGAGATATGAGAATGGCTAAACGCCTGACTTGGCAAACTGTTCTCGTGAGTAAGCGACCTTATGAGCATTTGGACAATTTTATGAGTATTTGGTGAGCAAGCATATGGACGACTGAGTGACCCAATTACGATTACAAGCAGATGCTAAATGACCTTTCAATAGAAACGACATGATATTGACAGGCTTTGGCGGCTAAATTGATTAAGAGGTGCTATAACATCTATTGTTTATTATTCTGTCACTGACTCCGAATCATCAAGACAATTCACACTATTGAAGAGAAGGTACAAAGAATTAAATTTAACTCGTTTCATAAAAATGAGTATTCAAACTCGGCTCTCCAACGTTCAGCGGGCAGATTCGAAGCGACCGCTTCATTAATTAACTAGCCAACACTCCTACGTCAATCGAACGCCAATCAGCTAGGAACAGCGCCACTATCTACAAAAGGGTACAGCAAAAAGCGTACACTAGAACTCGGTTTTTCACAAAATTCAACTTGGAGAATTTTGCATCAGCACTTGGCTCTGCACGCGTACGAGATTGAACTAACTCAGAGGCTTGATAAACAGTAAAATATGGATGCGGTCATTGATAAGCATAAACAAAGTTATTTAATATCTCACTGGACTTCGCAGCATTTGGAAGAGGACCTCAATTTTCATCGAAAAATCAGCATTAGCGACGAAGCGTAGTAATGCGTAAAATTCATTAAGTAAGCATGAGGAAATTTGTTGGTTTCCTGACAGATCACTATTACTTAAATGCCCATCTCTCAAAAATTCACATTAGGAACAGACAACAGTGTAGATTCTGTCTGGAGGATGATGAAACCATAAAGCATACCTGGTTCAACTATATTGCTTTGGGAAAGACAACACTTCTAACAAGTGCTACTTTTGACTAAGTCGACAACTGAGTAGTAAAGTCCTCTCTCGACGAACAAAACTTAAACTTTATAAGGCTCTCATCATAGCCGTCCTATTAAATGTAAAAGCTTGAACGATGGCAATTTCCGATGAGTTGTCCCTTGGTTTGTTTGAGAGAAAGATTCCGCGGAAGATTTTTGGATCTTTACCCGCTGGTAGCGGCGAATATCGTAGGCGATGGAACAATGAGCTTAATGAGCTTTACAATTACATAGACAGAGACACGTCGTCCGAATAGAAAGCATTCGATGCGATACCTACTAATGATAGTAGACGAAGAGGAAGGTCTCCTAAGCGTTGAAAAAATCAGGTGGAGAAATGCTTGGGGTAACGAACCAAATATTGCCGATTAGCACGAGTGCTTTTCAACTCGCACCAATCTAGAAGAAAAAGAAGAAAGGCAAAACTGAACGTCTTTCATCGAGATCAAATGGATTCGAAAGGATTTGGCTTTCAACCAATTCCCAACCTGAGGCAAGAAACATCTAGGTGAAATAGAACCTGATGTAATACATTTAAGGTAGTAGTTCCAGTCAGTAGTTCTTACTAAATACTAAATACTTCCAAAACATGTAGTAGGATACAAAAGATCTCAAGCATCTCCATAAAATACTATTCGGACGACGCTGTTTTAATAGCCAACTGGATGACCTACAACGTCTGTTAAAGAAATTTGTAGACACTGCAAAAATAGGAGGTATTGACTGAAAAGCCAAAGAACTTGGTCATATCAAAAAACCCAATGAAGTGCAGACTCAAACTCTCCTCTGCTCCAAAACAAATTCTACGAATGCATATTTTACGATTCATTCCTGAAAAAACTCGGCTAGATTGCATAAGAAATGAAGAAATAAGAGAGGAAACGAAAGTTATTGACATTTTTAAAATTGTAAGGACTAGAAGACGAGCTTGGAATGGCCATATAAAAAGTGGTTAAATTTGAAGGGCCGATGTTGAATGTGAACCACACCTAAGTGTCAAGTTTTTTTCTGCACTTCATTTGACATTTTTCAATTTTAGACAAACTCAATTTGAACCATGGAAAGATACTTAATCGAGCAAAGCGCTAAAGTTATTCAGGCTTATTATGAAAACGGGCGTTCAAATCAAAATGCATATCGCGCACTTCGTGAAGAAAATCATCTTCAGTGATGAGGCACATTTTCACCTCAGTGGATTCGTTGCCTCATACGGGCGAATGATAATCCAAGAGTGATTGCCGAAAAACCAATGCACCCACAAAGTGTGACTGTTTGGTGCGGTTTATGGGCCGGCGGCATCATTGGGCCGTATTTTTTCCAAAATGAGTTCGGTCAGGCAGTTACTGTGAATAGTGCTCGCTATCGTGAGATGATAACGAACTTTTTATGGCCCGAATTGGAAGATATGAATGTGGCCGATATGTGGTTTCAACAGGACGGTGCCACTTGTCACACAGCTAACGAAACAATGGCTCTTTTGCTCGAAAAATGTGATGGGCGAATAATCTCACGTCGCGGCGATGTCAATTGGGCGCCAAGATCATGTGATTTGACACCGTTGGACTTCTTTCTTTGGGGTTTTTTGAAAGAAAAGGTGTACATCGATAAGCCAGCAGCAATTCAAGAGCTAAAGGATGAGATAATTCGGCACATTAACGGCATAGAACCTCAATTATGCCTCAGCGTCATCGAAAATTTAGACCATCGGTGGAGGTGTGCCGCCGAGGCGGCGGTGGCCATTTGGCCGATATTTTGTCCCGTACGTGATTGAACTATACCAGTATTATCAAAATAAAGAGAAATGACAAAAATTTCATAAAAAAATGGTATTTTATTCAATATCAATACCGGCCCTTGAAACTTAACCACCCTTAAGTAAGGGCAGCCTGATCGAATAATAAGGATTGCTAGAGATTCTAAACCAAACGGAAGATATGCACCGGGAAGACCGCCAAAACGATGGAAGGACGTCAATTGCAGACACATAAAATTGTTTTTACTATATTTTATTTATATTTTATTATATTGAGCTTGTGATTCTAATGAATTTACACGAGGAGGTGTAATGAAATGAAATTTATAATGCGTGAAGCAAAAGAGGCAAGAAGCCTATAGTAAAAGACGTAGAAGTGGATACCTGCACGTGATCCCCGTGGAGATTTGGTCAGCGTACGCCGTATCTTTTCCACTCCCACTCCTCCCGCAACAATGTGTATGAAATGTGGTTTCTGTAACGTTTACAATGCAACACTTTGTCTTGTCGATTTTTCTTACCCAGCCATACATACATATGTGTACATAATTAAATGCACGTACCTCCAAATCGATATGCATTTTATCATTACATATACGCATATGTATACGCATTGAAGTGGACAGCAAAAACCCAAACCACAATGCACCTATAAATAAGTGAAAATATATGAATGAATGAATGAATGAGAATGAGGAACGAAGAACAAAGTTATAATTAATACATAGAACAAAGCCATGAGACGAAGGAGGAAAAGAAATATTGTTGCATAAGTGACTGAATGAATGGCAATTTGAATGTGCAGAGGTGCAAGTGTTGTGCTTAAGACGACCAAATCGCATCCGGGCACTGGAAAGGCATCAGTAAGGAATCGGAGACCACCCAACACGAGAGTAAAGGGTTAATACATGTGTATGTGTGTGTATGTGAGTATGTATATTGTTATTAGTGAGACAGAAATAATTGTGTATGCACATTTAGCTCAGAGGTGCATTTGGATGCATGAACGTTATCAAGTATGTACCTCTACATACTCGTATATATTTATAACCACGATATAAATATATGTATGCATAGGTACCGCTGAGTATTCCCATATATTGTTGCTGCTGGTAAGCCATTCACTATTATGGCTTGTACGAGTAAATATCTCTACTCTTATGCGGGTGTTTTGTTAGCAGAAATTCTTATATGTAGCCATACATACTAGGGATGCAGTTTTTTCGGTTTTTTTAATACCCGGATTTTCGGGATCTTGTTGTTACAATCTCAGAAGCTCTCCTACCATATAATAAATTAAGAATTAATAAATAAATGGGGTTTAAATGTATGAAAGCTAAAGGGTGTCTGGGTGTTTATACGATATTATATGGAAAAACAAATCAATGAGCATCAAGAGCAAAGTTCGCCTATAAGGCCAATTATAACATACGGAATCGAAACTCGAGCAGATACAACTACAACAGAGCGAATGATATCCACCGTCGAAATGCAAACGTTGCGAACAAGGCGCGATCTTAAACGAAACGAGGTGATACGAGAGATGTGGGAAATCTTTTTCTTCTTGATTGGCCCGATAACCGCTTACACAATTTTTGTCGCCCGATCTTTGCCTGCATCAGGTTAAAGAATTCACACGACAGCGAGTCGCCCTGTCTGAAACCTCGTCTGGTGTCAGACAGCTCGGAGAGGTCCTTCACAATTTTGACGGGGTTGCTGGTATTGAGCAACGTCTTTTTGCATAGCCCCATTAGTTTTGCGGCTATACCAATTTCAGATATCGCGGCATATAGGCAACTCCTTTTCATGCTGGTGTTGTCGATTCTAAATTCATGGGTATTTTCCAAGACTTGGCGTTTTGTGAATATATATTGCCGATTGTAGATTTTCGAGGTCTAAACCCACACTGATAAGGTCCAATCATTTGGGGCCTGATGAGGGGCTTCAGCCTTTTACACAATATGCTCGGTAGGACCTTATAGGCGATATTTAGAAGACTAATTCCACGGTAATTGGCACAGATGGCAGTATTTTGCAGTATCGCCCTTCTTGTGGATTGGGCAGAGCAATCGGCAGGCATGTTTTCATCCGGCTATATTTTGCACAGAAGCTGATGCATGCCGGCAGTTCGTCGGCTTCTACAGCTTTGCTCCTCTTTAATCGCATTATTGCTATTCTCACCTCGTCATGGTAGGGTAACGGACCGATAGTCCCGTCGTCAATAATTGGTATATCGGGATCTTCACATTATCTGGGACATGCACAGTTGTCACTATTTAATAAGTTCGAGAAGTGTTCCCTCCATAATTTAAGCACGCTCTGGATGTCAGTCAGACGCTTTGACGGTCTCTCACAACAGATATAACCCGAATTTGCACTCCTTTACAAGGCAGTTGTAGTAGATTTGACAAAGCCCTACGTTTTTCTTGACTTGTCCTATCCATCGCATCGCAGTGATGTCAGGCTGTGTTCTTACGAGGACAACCAACCAGCCTACCTCATTAAGGGTCTGGACATTACAAGTACTGCCCTCATATCGTAATCCTTATTTGGCTCGCGGTGGTCGTTATCGGTGCAGGCAGTTCTCATCCAAGGCTTTGTTTTTTTTTTCATTGGGGTGATTTTTACATGGCGGGTTCCAAACGCAGCGCACAATCGCAGATATTCATTTGTGCTAAAGTAAAGTCGTGTAAGTCAGTGAAACTTTTTTCAACAGAGGCATGCATTGAAATCAAAAATTGTATCAAAAACTAAATCGTTCACAAACATTATCATATTTGGTAAAGTCTATTTGTTTTTTTTTTAGTTTAACTGCGAGTTTTCTACCTCCTTTCATATGCTTCCTAAAAAATTATAAATTTCGGGATTGTAGGCAGATAATCCCGGAATGTTCCGGACTGAAAATAGTATATCTCACAATCCCCGAATTTTCTGGACTGAAAAATACCGAAATCCCGGTACCACGGTAATACGGGATTTCGGGATTGCCGTCTCTAATATATCCATACATGTGTAAGTATGGACATACGAGTATTCTTCGATGGAAATCCTGTTCAATGCTCGTAAATATTCATTCATTCTTCGCTCTTCGTTAGGGCACTTGAGATACTATACGAATATTGTCAGAAAGTGAACTCTTTTTTCGCTCGTATTCAATGTTTTCCTTTTGTTTTGTGTTTTTTTTTTTTTTTGTTTTTGTTCCCTCATTCCTAACAATGCTAAAATATCAAGTTTAATGCACTGTTTAGTATGCTGGCAGCCGACTTGTTTTATGGGTAGTCGTAATGTATCAGGAAATGTCAATCGCAAAATCTGCACGAGATTTATGGTGAAATTAAATAGTTGCTATTCGTTGTTTTCTATGCTTTAAGATAAAATAAGTAATTTTAAAAAGTGAAAATCACAAAAGCTTTCAAATCAGAGTGCAAGAAAAAGGAACGAAAAATTTCTGTAAAAATTAATTCGTTATAAGCCCAGTCACATTTACCAAACCAATGCTAATGTTTGTCAATGCCAGTTAACATTGGCATTGTCAGGCGGTGGTTTTCATCGTGGCAGCCTATTGAAGCGTTTAAGCAAAAACGCAAAAACGGCTCAACTTTGAAAACCTTTATTGGAGCTGTCAGCTGCACATGCACACACACATACATGCATGTGTTGGTAACTAAAGGCGAGCAAAAATACAATGGCCTGCACTCATCGGCATCGATGGCCAGAGTTGTTGGTGATGATGGCTGCGCCGGTGGCATGCCACACTCAAGAAATATTTATGCTCAAATTTATATTCACTTGCATACATACATACGAATATATATTTGTATGTATTTGTGTATATGAAAGTAAAGCGGCAATCGATCTTGTGATATATTAGAAGGCGTTAACCTGTGCGCTTGCACGATCTTTCGCTGCTGCCTGCCTTGAGCGCTTGCCGCATGAGGCAAGTTGGTGTGGGCTCTGTGGCATATGAGGGAGGCATGTGTGGTGGTCTCTTGGATTGACTAAATCAATAACTCTGTACAATATACCCGTAGTAGGTGTTTGTGGCAGGTCGCTGCTTTTGAACAGCAGGAGATGTGGCATGAATGGTTATCCATGTTGTGGGTACTTTTCCACACAAAAAAACGAAATAACAAAAAGAATGCATTCATACAAAACCGATACACGTTTGTGGAGTTAAGTAAAGGTTTGAATTGTGGTGATTTTATTGCTCTGGCATGTTGATATCTGTTAGAAACTCTATATAATATGTGTATGCACATTAGGGGTGTGCACATTAGGGGTGTTCGAACTTGTGTGGAATATTTGAAAGTTATTTCGATTTGTGATTAACGTGGTTTTTTAGGCTCTTTAACTATTAGAAACTTAGGTAGCCAGGTAGAAATGGCAGTCAGTCTCTAAACTAACTCACTTAGACCATTGCCGGTCCATTGTGATACCACAGCAGCAGTTTACCTGCTATTCTTCGTAAAACTACTTTGATTTAAGTACAAACCTATTGATCTGCTTGACACTTATGCATATCTCTAAGATCATCACCATTATTCAAAAACGATGAGCCAAAGTATGTGAACCCATTGGCATGCCACGCAGGGAAATGTTAAAGAAGATGTCTGGCAGACCCTTCTTCCTCCTAATTTTTGCAATACTTCTTCTTTTTGCAACTTCTGCAATACTAATAGATATGAAGTATGCTCAATCATTGAGCATTTCAACCAATAAAACAGGGGCCTGTGATGAAAGCAACTAACATAGATACGTTTTTCCTTGACCGATTAAGTAGCGCCTTTTAGTGTCTAGCGCCCCATCATGGCCAAATTCTTGTTGTAGTATTACATGTCAGATTATCTACTCGTCTCGTGTTTACTTAAGTTACAATCCTACTTGCACCACGATAGAGCAGAAACAAAGGCGAAATTTGTGGACGACGACCGAACGATGGCTGAGTTACGGTTGTGTTAACCGCCTCATACTGCCGATGAAGTCCATCAGGTGGTTAAAATGAAGGCCTGCTATATGAGAGTCAAGATGCTTAAATCTTAGCTCCGCGGCAGCAGGACTACTAAGGGGAAAGTGCTGAGACGACGCTTTAAATATAAAACTGGAGTCTAGGCCTCTAGTTAAGGTTTCGTGGATCTGAGATTAAAGGAATTTAGTTGAGCTATGCAGCGATCTATTACCTCGACTGCACTATCAGGACAGACGGCGGAACAGATGAAGATGTCAACTGCAGGCTAAACAAGGCAAGGGCGGCATTTGGGTGAATCCATACAGTATGGGCGGGTTTGCAAATCTCCAGGTGCACTAAACAGCGAGTACTCAGCTGATGTCTGAAGTCTGTATTGCTGTGCGGAAGTGAAACATGGCTGGTCTCCAACACCATCACACAGAGGCTACAAGCTTTCGTCAACAAATGCGTCTGCATCATCTGTAAAATATTCTGGCCGATCAACGAATTCTATGAAGATCAACGAATGAGGAACTCACTCTATAGCAAATCAAACCCAAAAAGTGACGCTGGATAGATCACACGCTTAGAAAATCACGAAAATAACACTCGGCTGGAACCCGCAAAGTAGCAGAAGCCGCTTCCAAAGATCACTTGGCAAAGATCGATGTTGCGCGAACTACCAAATGGCGACATCACATAAGTCGGCGAAAAAACAACAGCCTAGTACCGTGTACGACGGAAGACTCTTGTGGAGGGCCTATGCTCCCGAACGGAGTGAACAAGCATATACAAAAAAAATTAATTTTCTGTAAAAATGTTGTAGCCATTGTGGAGCAAGTTGTATCATATTTCAATTTATTTAATTGAGTCATTGTCAATATACTTGTGAAACACTGTGAACCATTTATTTTCACGAACTTTTGCATTCAACTGATCTAAAGAGTTGCTTGACCTCACTCTGGCATCTTCCTCATTGATATATATCTCTGAATCTCTGATTGGAGGTTGTTTAATGATCACTCCTTTGCGGATCATAGGTACATACATGTTGAAAAGATGTTTAGAGTTGTGCTCTTTAACAGACCGTTATTCTGCTCTGAGTAAATTTACCAGAATCAGACGTCACTTGGGATGTGTTTGGAAAAGAACTGAGACTGTGTTGGTGATATACGAAAAAAAAAACAGTGATATTTCTTTGGCATCTGAACAACGACTGATTGGACGAGTGTGTGAATACATACGAAATGATCGTGGGGAATTCGGCAGCCGAATTTCCCAAGTGACGTGGGATCTTGTAAATCTATCAATCTTGGGTACATATGTTTAGTTTTCTATCACATATATTTAATTCTCTCTCATCAGGGGCCATGAGAGTTGTCTTCACACACGCAAGGCAGGCAGGAGCTCACATGTCTGCCCTAAAGCCTGAAAAATCAGTTTTGCATCCTTCTTGCTAAAGACCCTTGAGAGACTGATTGGCCCGCACACAAGAAGTGAAATTTCTCGGGGGCGTTTGTTCAGTAGAAACTGTCCTGCATACGATTATTGAAGACATAGAAAAGTCCCTATATCAGAAAGGTTTCGCTTTGGGCATTTAATAATGCCCTCTCGGAAATGTAATCCACAATCCAGCGAGCGTTGATCAAGTAGTAAAGTCGCGAAATCATGCTGGCCACGTGTGGATCGGAAGCGCTTGAGGCATCTTCTAAGTTTTACAAAGTCTCACCTCTCGATTTTCGTGGGCGCCCTTAAAGGACACTGTCCGCTAGGTATCCTATATGCATACTGTGAGACTCATCTTTACCTCATCCAAACAACAACCTTAGGACCTTCGATTATTCGGGCACCCTTATATATGTATATACTTCTAAAGATATATTCAAAAATACAGGCAGTGATAAGATTTAAGTCCTTAAGCTATGAAATCCTTAATTTCAGTGTCCTTGTAATACAAATTTGTATTCAGAAGTAAACGAAAAGAGCAAATTGGAGAATATGAAATTCCGAGTTCTGAATTACAGCAGGGAAACATAATATCCTGAATTGCTAAAACAATGTACAAATATTAGCACTAATACATACACACTTGAAAACTAATAAAAATAGATAAAACATGGTTGTTATTTTATTTGGGATCTCTCGGTAATTCCTATAAGCCACATAAAAGGTATTCGCCTTGAGAAAAATTTCACAAAAAATCCAATCCTCAAGATCTCACATTGTAACTTACTATAAAATGGCAATAAATTGAATTATACCTCAGCCAAGTGAGCCTCAGTATTCTCTTCAAAAATCATGGCGCAGCATAAAATTAAGGTGTGAAATTTCAATGTGATTTATTGACAAGCAGGTGTTAAAGCAGACGCTACCTGGCGATCACAGCCAAACAAATTTCAAAGTAAATTCACTCTCAGAACTGAATTTATGAAAATTATTTTGTGAACTAAACATCAAACAACTATCATGTAAGTGCCTTAGCATACTGCGATAAGCAGGCACTTAAATTAAAGGCAGAAAAGGCTTAGAATTATTGCCGCAACTGAAAATAAACGAGCGCTTAGTTAACTCTATCGCATCCATTTGAGAAAATTGGGCGTAACTTCATAAGTAAAAATACATTGCTGCAAATAACGTATAGGGCTTAAGGACAAGTTTGGCCAATTTATTTTTTTTTTTCTATTTAATATTAATATTTTAATTAATATTAACAAAAATATAGCTTATCATACTATATAAGCCATATCAATTCAAGTTTCAAACTTTGCACAAATTAAAAAAGTATTTTAATTTCATCAAAATTTCACACACTTTAAAATATTCACGTATGTAGGTTTATAGCTCTTTGAAATTTGGCATAGTAAAGTGCAAGTTTCAAATAGCGCAAACGTTTTGTTGATTTCTGACAATTTTTTTCTGACATCGTTGAATGCTTCTTCCATATGAAACAAATTCCGTCCATTCATTACATAGAGAAACTGCGCAAGACTGCCGACAAAAAAAATTGTCAAAAATCAACGCGATTTTTGATGAACTTGAAATTCAATGGACTATATAACTGCTTACTCGAAATTTCTCTAAAAATTCAGATTAAAAAGGTTTAAAAGTTCGATATAATTTTTTTGAATCTTTTACAAAAATTATTAAAAAATAATTGAGAAATAAATAAATTGTAAAAACTTAGCAACTTAAGTCCTTGTGCGATAAATATTTAACACGGGATATTTTCAGCTCAAATTAAAAGTATGTTTATATGTAAGGCGTTTTTCAATAGGTGCGCTTTAACTTTTTTCCGATTGGGAGGGCGAACGACGCAATATTTTTTATTTTTCGCTTGTCATGTGTAAACTTCATTAGTATACATTTCATCATGGAACGCTACACACTTGAGAAACGATTGCAAATCGTGCAAATTTTTTATGAAAATATGTCTTGAGAATCCAGGTCGAAAATCGTAATAAATCATAGCACGAAAATTTTTACGACTTAATTCCAACTTTTAGGCGAAATAAATTTTTCAACTCACTGAAAAAAGAGGAAATAAGCTCGTAAGAGAAAACGTTACATCGAAGTCTATGCTAAAAAATACAAAAATGTCCGATAAAAATATCGAATTACAGCTTATCATACGTGGTATGATGATGGCTAAGGCGCAAACTATTAAAGGTCAATATGGCCAACTTTCTCAAAGATAGCATTGAGCGACTTTTATTAAAGATGTCAGTGCGTTCACTACGATTCTGATCTGCTTTTGGAAAGATTTAATTTCAATAAATACTTTATATCAGTTTTCATTAGTTGGTACTATAGGTTTAACGAAAAAGATCTCCTATTCATCCTTTTTTAGGTGAAATGATAAAACTGTTCTAATTCTATTCAGTTTTTCACTACTTTGGGTGAAATTTCGATACTTAAAATTTCGTTGAGTGGCACCTCCGTAGCCACTCCCCATCTAACTATACATAATAATTGAATAGATCCATATACATTTTTATCAAAAAACTCGTTCGTTGCCAAAAAGGGTCATGTCCCACACTTAGAGATTTCCACTTCCGCTATCCTTAAACTCGTCAAAAGACTCTTCCAATTTACTTATCAGCCGTAAATTAGATACAATTTTCGAAGGCATTAATATTCGTGAATTACTTATATATAAGTAGATTGGCTAGAAAACTATGAGTTACAAGTTTATCAATTCTGAGTATGAAAATTATAAATAAGCACCAACAATTTAAATGAACAACTCATTAGAACTCTCAATCATGCACACACGCACACGCACACGCATATTGTGAACTTCAATAAATGCTTTAAATACCACTGACACCCCATTTTAATTTATATCTACTTACATATATGATACTTATACATTGAAGGCTTTTAAGCATAACGAAATCCATTGATACTTAGAAGCCAATTTGAATATTTCTATTATTGTACAAAATATTCTAATGGGGCAGAAACAAAAATCAATAGTCATTCATAGATTAATGGCAAAGATATTTGAATTTGAAGCATCCATGATTACCTAAGTGCACATGCATTTGTGCATATCCATGCACTTAATAAAGGGTGTCCCGATAGAGACCAAATGCAAAAAGAGCTTACAGAATCTTTGGAAGTAGTTTCAAATCACCTAAAGTATTCCGATTCATACAAAAGTAAGGTAAATGGGTGCGATACGAATTGGAGAATCGTCACGTCGACGGCTGATTTTGCTTATAAGAAATGCTTCTTGAATGCCACAAAACATTGGGGAGAAAAAAGTAGATCCCTAATTGCAGAAAATCATTTAGCCGAATTTTAATGATTTCGTCCTGTTACGGACCAGTTGTATCGCTAGTAATTGATTAAAATTGAAGAGAATATTGGTAGAAAAACGATCATAGACGCCTAAACACAACTGCCTAATTTTCCATCATGACAATATTCGGCTTCTACACTGGTTATAAAGCAACAGACGGAAAGTCTTATCGCGGATACCGTTCTCAACAGACCCGCTTTCTTTTGATTTTCTTCTCTCAGCAGCATCATTCACTTCAACAGAAGGCATACAAAGCTCGAGTCTTCTCTATTCTCAAATTATGTATATATACATATAAGATCCTCTAACTCCTAGTTCTAGCATAGGTTGTCAACAACTCCTCCTCACCATTAAACACGGCTTTGTGCAAAGGCTCGAAATTCATTCCAAGTCTTATTCAAAGACCGCGTTTCCGCCTCCGATAAACGGCTCTAGGTGGTTCCTGGTCTGCCTACATTTCGCCCTGTTCGTTGGAAAGGGCTTCATCGCAGTATCTCTTTGGCGATGTCGTCGTCGTTCTTCCTCAGGATGTGACCGATCCATTACCATTTCCTTCTGCGGTCTTCAGTCATTACATCGGATTGATTAGCCTTCCTGAGGTCAGAAAATTGCCATTATGCGGCGCAAGCAGCGATTAATGAACGTTTGGAGACGCCTTTTGATCACTGCGGTGACCTTCCACGTTGTACAGCTGTAGAGCAGAACGGACTTGAGACATGCGTTGAAAATTCGCAGTTTGGTATGCGTAGTTGAGTTATTATTTCGTCAGAGCGGTGCAAGAGTGTCGACCGGCATCTTGGCTTTGGTAATTCTGCTTTCAACGTCAATCTCACTTTCTCCATCTGCGGCAAAAAATAGGGATGGTGTATTTTTTTGGAATTGTGTTCACAAATTACAAAAGAGTTGGCTCAAAGCTTTGGTCTCCGATGTACAAAGTGGCGCAAAATTAATCATCTAACTTTTTTACAAATAAAAAAAATTGTGATTTTGAGTAATCGTAATCTTTATTTTGACCTTTACGCGCTCAATTGCTCGTCTGGAGAAGTGAGTTAATAGAAGACACGGCGACACTGATTATTACCTGACCCAATTAATCAGTCCCGGCTGTTTTCTGGAATATCTACATCGCTTTCAGCTTACAGACAGCCTCTACTGCTCCAGAGAAAGCATGAGCGGAGCATGTGGCCTTTCACCGCATTTGCTTTAGCGAAGATCGGGCTTTGCTCGCGAGAGTCTTAGAGCACGCGCCGACAGAGATCGGACTTGTGCAGTACATGTGTTCGTGCAGCGTCAAATGGGATGCAGTAGGAACGTCTGAATCATGACGAAACTGTAACACGTTGAATGGGAAAGGAAAGCTCAAAGGCGACAACAGCAGCACCATACCATTCTAGATGAACTGCTTTAGACAAACAAACAATCGAACAGACGATTGAGTTAAGCACTCACTACAGTATCAGACAGATGACAATACAAATGGCTTGCAAATTTCACACTATCGCAAAATTACCGATATAAAAGTTATCCCAAAAACACTGAGGAAGAAAGGGAGTCTCCATCCGCTCACAAGAGAGGAGCCTGTACGCAGGTACCCGTTGAGTTAGCAGACATAAACCTGGCTCCCCTCTGTTTTAATATATTTAAGTCCCGCAGTGGAATTTAGCCAAGGCAGAGCATCGTTATAGTATTAGTGGGGGCATACGCCATATACCACTGGTGCGATAGCGCCTTGGATGATATTTCTGACATTTTAATTTAAACTTCCTTCCAAAAAAAAAGCAATGCACACCTTGGAATCGAAGGTATCATGCGGTGCTTCCAACTACCGCCAGCTTACCAGCTATTGCTGTTTACACCACAGCATCTTTTCTTCCTGTTTCGCCTGGTTTATGGGCCTGTAATCTGTCACTTTTGTCAATGCATCGATAGTGCATAGTTCTCTCACCAGTAGTGCTGTCACCTCTGACGTAGTTCGGAACACGCTGCACACTTTGATAACACAGACCTGGACTCGCATATATACGAACAGTGTGCGAATAGTCTGGTTTCGCGCCCATGATCTTCTCTCCAAATGGAGATCCACGTTATGCAGTGGTGGTCACGTAAAGTCCTTTACGATAATTCCCCATGAGTCAACACTAGATTTCTCAAATGATTGGCACAACTTAACATATAATATTATGACTTCGGAATTCCTTCGGCGACATAGACATAGCGCAGCGAATAAAGATACAGCAACTTCCATGGCTGGGTCATGTCATCCGGCTCTGAAAGTAATCGAAGGAAGTGGTAACGAAGGAAGAGGAAGGTCTTCACTTGGTGCGTCCAACTGGCGCCGGCTATCATAAGAAATACACGACAGGCGCGCTTTATTAGACTCGCCCAAAATCGCGTTATTGCACCAATCAACAAGAAGAAGACCTCGGCATTCCTTAGTTTATCACAGTCCAAACTCAAGCGCCTCTATTGGAAGACCCTTTAAAGTTTAAAGTACTTCAAATTAATAGATTTTGAAGTGCAACACTTCAAAGTTCCCATACTTAGCATGAGGCACGCAACAAACTTCATTCATAGGGCGCCACATTAGAATAAAGATAATGCATTTGCATATCTTTCAATTACAAATACATGCATATGTATGTACGTAGGTGAATGTATATAGACTTACATTCGAAGATTTACAAATGAATGAAGGCGTCTTAAAATTTACATAAAAATCTTGCCGCTTTGATTCTAATACACCGCCACAGTTGGAGGAGTTGCATATTTAATTAAAATACAGCTACATTGAAATGTATGTATGTGTGTGAATATGTACATATATTTGTGTATCTCTTCGATACCAAGACGCGAATGCACTGCTTTATCCCTACACAAAAGCAGGAGAATGCTTGCAATCGAAAGGTGCGCGCACGTTCCAACGCACTTTCACGTGTATGTATGTATGAACGTATGTGTTTTTATATCAAAACCATTAAAAACAACTAGAAATCAACGCCGAGTCTACAATTGATTGTGAGCCATAAAAATGTGCATACCTACGTCAGCAACAAGGATATAAACACATGCGCCAACAACAAGGATACACCGACAGACAGACAATTAAAAATGGCATGGTTGTTCTTAATGTGTACGTGCAACGTGGAGTCTGTAACAGAAACAACAATATTAAATGTAAATCTCTAACAATTAACACCGTGCACGTTCGCCTCCAAGCGAATCATTGAGGTAGCGCATCTCATCTTGTCTGCACTATCCCTGCAGGAAAAACCGGGGGCATCAAATAATCCAGCGCATTAACTCTCTCTTTTCCATAAAAGCTACCAGTGAATTTTCTACTGTGTCACATAACTTTTTCAATACTTTGGGACTGGTAATTCGGTAGATGATTACCGTGAACGGGTGGCTGTTCTTGTATTAATTTGGTTTTAATCGACCTCTGAAGGACCAGGACGGTTACCGTAGCTGAATGGGCTGGTGCGTTACTACCATTCGGAAATGCACGGGCTCAAAACACCGGGCTGGAAACACCAAATGATGGAAATGAAGACAAATATTCCATCTTGACCCATTTTATCTAGCTTTGGCTGGATGTAATTAAAAAAACAATTAAAAAAAGAAGTATGTATAGCTAAACTTATAACTATTTGGAACGAGGCTACCAAGTCCCCCTCAGCTATTATTTGGAAAGTCAAAGTTGCTTTAGTTATTGGCTTATGAATCTGATTACACTCTTCCTTATTATTTAAACGAACTCCTTCTCCTAGTTGTAGCTAGCGTCTTGATGTTGTTCCACAAATGGAAGGGCGCACAGTTTTACATTGACTCCGAAAGGAAAATGGTTTTTTAGGAGGAGCTTTTTCATGGCAGAAATACACTCGGAGATTTGCCATTGCCTTGCCTATAGGGGAGCAATCGCTATAAGAAAGAACGTTTTCTGTTATTTGGCGTTTTCTACACGGAGATTCGAACCTGTGCACCTCCGAATGGTAGTCACGCACCAACCCATTCGGCTACGGCCAGTTCTTGGCTGGTCAAAAATGCGGGTCGCTTTGGTAACTTAGAACCGTAGACAGTCGTGGGAATGTTGATATACTCGTAGAACTTAGTGATATCTGTTGAAATTATAGCAATGTACGCATTTTAGATCCCCAGTCATATTCTAAGACTCTTTTCTAAATTTACACTGGAGGTCTCTCCTATTTCTTTGAAACCTCTTTATCGATAAATTCTTCACTAAAGCAGGTATCGGTTCATAAAGTAGCTCTGTCACCTTATCAATAGATTTTGGCTATTTCCATGTCTCATAAGAATTCTTTGCGGACAGTTTTTGTTACCAAATTAAGAATTGAACATCGAAAGAAGGAAAACTATTTCAGAGAGGATTCTATCCAAATCAAAAAACAAACTTTTCATTAGCTATTAAATACGCAGATAAAAAGGATAATCTTGTATTGCCTTAGGACTAAATTTATATAAGAGAGGGATGTGGAGTGGACGGTATGGAGTTACTCAGGCATTGCAGTTTCCATTAACCCTTTAATAATCGATTTAAAGTTATTTCCGCTTTAAAATTTGTTAATTTTGCAATGCTTAGCGGAGCGCAAATATTCCGACGGCTTATTAAGCTTTTGTGAAGTAAAATAAACGCGGCTACAGAACAACAAAGCCGCGGGCGCCGGTGGACTTCCGGCTGAGCTATTAAAACATGGCGGCAAGGAGCTGGTAAGGTGCATGCATCAGTTTCTATGCAAAATATGGTCGGATGAAAGCATGCCTACCGATTGGAAGTTAAGTGTGATCTGCCCAATCCATAAGAAGGGCGATCCTGCAGTCTGTGTCAATTACCGCGGGATTAGTCTTCTAAATATCGCCTATAAGGTTCTAGCGAGCGTATTGTGTGACTAGTACGGCTATGTAAGATGACGTTGCTCAACACCAGCACCACCGTCAGAATTGGGAAGGACCTGTCGGAGCCGTTTGATACCAAACGAGGTTTCAGACAGAGTGACTCGCTGTCGTGTGACTTCTTTAACCTGATGTTGGAGAGGATCGTACGAGCCGCAGAACTTAATCGCTCAGGCACAATTTTTTATAAGAGCGTACAATTGTTGGCGTATGCCGATGATATCGACATCTTCGGCCTTAACAACCGCGCTGTTAGTTCTGCCTTCTCCAAACACTGTTGACAGTTATAATTTCGAGGTTGTAAAAGGACTTCGTTTATTTATATACCAGCATTAACACCGATAACAATGCCATCATTGAAATCCATTGTAGAAACTCTATTTTGGACTAAATATGCAACTGAGCAGTAAAGTCCTCTCTCGACGAACAAAACTAACACTCTACAAGACTCTCATCAAGCCCGTCTTAACGTATGGCGCAGAAGCTTGGACGGTGGCAAGATCCGATGAAGCGACGCTTGGTGTGTTCGAGAGAAAGATTCTGTGTAAGATTTTTGGACCTTTGCACGTTGGCAACGGCGAATATCGCAGACGATGGAACGATGAACTGTATGAGCTTTACGAGGACATAGACATAGCGCAGCGAATAAAGATCCAGCGGCTGCGTTGGCTGGGTCAAGTCGTCCGGGAGAGCCCAGAACGACGTCCATAAAACGGACCACTTCTATTCACCCACGTTGCTTGTAGGCAACTTTATGCTATAGGCTCATCGTCGTATATTTCTGTCAGTGAGGCTTCGCTTTGTTGCACTGCGTCGAGTTCTATTTTTGTTCTCCGTAATACGCTGTCAACGTATCTTTTAACCGCATTCCAGTTATCCTCGCAATCAAGCATCTTCTCGATCATATCGATCTGCACTATGTCACCAATCTGCTCCCTCAGAGCATCTCATTCCACGAGCCATCTGTCGCCGCTGAAGAATGTGTGTTCGGCGTCCTCGCTCTGTGCGTAGCAGTATATGCACCTGAGATCTCTTACCTTACCCATGCGATATAGATATTTTCGGAATTATCCGTGGATCGAGAGGAACTGAGTCATGAAATAATAGCCCACCTCCCCGAAGTTCACTTGAATTTTACCTTTTGTAGGAATCAGCTTCGCCGTCCATTTGCCTCTCGAATCAATGTCCCATCGGCTTTACCAACTGCATGGTTTGGCAACTCTCTAGGCTGAAACAACTCTCAGAGCCGCTGCTCGTTGTACAGCCTCGAGTGATTTGCGCTTAGTTTTGCAGTTCAGTGCATCTGCCTATCGTTCAAAATTTTCTACACTGATTCACATTTTTCCTACAGGGCATTGCGCACGTTTCAGACAGCAATAAGTATGATTTAGCCAGCTGTGGCACGTTGCATGATGATGCGTATGCAACACATGCAACATGCACTTCCCCAGCAATTGCAGAGGGTTTCCGTCCATTCTGGAAAAGATACTTGGGCACAAACAATGCCAAGAAATGGTTATTGTTCGGGGAAAGAAATTAAATCAAAGAAATTTAATACTCTTATTATCAGTACTGTGCTCTTCTATTTATTTGTACAACAACAGACACAATGCCAATGCGTTATTGTACCACTTCATTTTGGTTATTCACGTTGTGCGCCCGGATTGCGTGCAATAAATTAATTGTGAGACAAGTCCTTGAAAGGATATAATTCATGACGCATTTATTAAGCAATAACTATAAGCAATAAATCAGTTAAAAAACACAATCGAAAATATAAACGAACAGTGGAGTGGAAAATTATTATACAATTTCCCACACTCAATTTTGAAAATAATGGATTCGTATATCCCTCTGTTCATTCCAAGGTTACGTATGAAAAAAAAATTATATGTCACTGAAATAGAGAGGTGGGGAAAGTTTCTGTATTGAGTGTGGAAGAATTATTAATGCTCTCTTCATATCGTATGAAAATTTTCCCTTTAAGTTTTTGATTCCTTTTATTCTTGAGTAATGGCTAATGCACTCCGTTGAAAAATTATAAAGTCACCACAAACTGACAAATTTAGGCTCTATATTAAAATAGTGTTTTAATTTATGTATTATAAGTTATTTTTTTATGAAAATATAGTTCATTCTTACAAAAATACCATACCTATCTAAGTTCCATACTTTATACAAAATTTATAAAAAATCGAAAAATTTTCACCAAAATTTCAAATTTCTGCATATAGGAAATGCCCACCTTTTTTTATATGGAGAAAATAGGCAACACCTTCGACAAGAAAATTATCAAATCTCACCGCGAATTCGTAGCTTTTCCAAACTTGCACTTTTTTATACTAAAATTTCATAGGCTATAAATCTGCGTACCCAATTTTTTATTTTCTTTTTTTTTATAAAATTTTTCATTAATAAATCGGTGGTAATTTAGAGGGACATGATGCGCTATTAACTACATAAGTAAAAGCCATATAGGCATATGTTTCTACGAGGGGTACCTTTAATATGTCGGGATTTGGCAACCCTGGTGTTGCAATCTGGCAACTGACAGCTGTATCGCAAAGTTTGATATTTTTTGGCTTTTACGAACTCAGAACGTTTTGAAATACCAGCGCTATTTGTGTTGTTTACAGTAACTTAAAAGATTTATCTCGGTCCAAAAATGGAATTAAATAGTGAACATTTTCGTGCGATTATTTTTTACAACTTTCGACGTGGATTAACTCAGCAACATTGCATGGATGAACTTAATTCATTTTTTGGCGATGAAGCTCCATCAAGGACCAGTGTTTATCGATGGTATGGTGAATTCAATCGTGGTTCATTCCAAGACGAATTTAATGAAGGTCGTCCAAAATCAATTGTTGTTCCGAAAACCATTGATGCTGTGCGCGAACTGATATTGCAAGATCGTCATGTGACCTATCGTGAGATTGAGACAATCTTAGGCATTAGTGGGATCAGCATACATTCAATATTGCATTAACATTTGACTGTGAAAAAAATTTGTGCGCGTTGGATCCCACACAATTTGTCAATCGCTCAAAAAAAGGCTCGTGTCGATTGGTCGAAGGAAATGCTCAAAAAATACGATCGCGGGGCTTCGAAACACGTCTATGACATCGTGACAGGTGATGAATGATGGATTTACGCATATGAGCCCGAATGCAAACAGCAGTCGACTGTATGGGTATTTCAAGATAAGCCAAATCCAACAAAAGTTGTTCGCGCACGAAGCACTTCCAAGCAAATGGTCGCCTGTTTCTTCGGAAAAACTGGACATAAATTCTGAGTGGTACACAACCATTTGTTTGCCAGTTGTCTTCCAAGAAATTAGGAAAACCAATCGCCAAAGACCGATCACTCTTCACCAGGACAATGCGAGCTCTCCCACATCGGCTCAAACAACTGCATTTTTGAGCACCCAAAACATCAAGTTAATGGGTCATCCGCCGTATAGTCCTGACTTGGCACCGAATGACTTCTTTTTATTCCCGTACGTAAAAAACAAATTGAGAGGTCAACGTTTTTCGACACCTGAAGAAGCGGTTGCGGCATTCAGAATGCATGTTTTGGAGGTACCTCATTCAGAGTGGCAAAAGTGCTTCGACAATTGGTTCAAACGCATGCAAAAGTATATAGATCTTCATGGAGAATATTTTGAAAAACAATAAAGTGATTTTCAATGATTAAAATTTGTTTTTGTTCTCTAATCCCGAAATATAAAAGGCACCCCTCATATAAGATCCATTTAAAACCTGATTTTACATTAAGGGATTTTCGATGAAACTAACTGAGTGATCTTTCCCTTACCACAGTCATCTAAAGCACATGAATCTTCGCTACTCGCTCAATCCAATAGACCTACATATTAAGAAGACGGCAACCATGAGTGCATTTAGGTTAAATGAAGCGGGTCGCTGGAAAGAAAAAACTTACGGTCATGCAAGTCTATTATTCCAGACCTGCCTGAAGCTGGACTCTGAAAATAACAGCCGAGTAGAGTTTGTTGAAAGCCTCTTCTATATCGTTAAATGGACCTAGCGTAAAATCTTTAAGCCAAATCCGCTTTATTGTGTGCCTATAAATTCGTATAGAGACATCTCACGTATCTACCTTTTGAGTATACGTACTGACACGTTGAGATGCCACTTATGTGGATTTGTTGTCAGCAGTGGACATCCAACAATCGATCTTAAATTTTGAGGAGAAAGGAGGTGAGGCTAATTGGTCTAAAAGCCTTTGGTTTCACACGCGAGGCTCTGGGAATGAGAATCACTCTCGTCATGGTCCATCCCATCGGCATGTGGCAAAGGTTAAGGCAAAGCTTGTTGTATTTGTGATTGTAATTCAGCGGGAGAGATGTCATCTAGTTCTGGAGATTTGTACAGTGAGAAGAACCTAATTTCCTATTCAATCTGACTAATAACGTTCCCTAGATACTCTAGGTCTTAAAGTTGAGAGCGTCAGAGACAGGGTTCTCTGTTCACCCAAGGTAATGGTGCGTCGACTGAAGAGGTCCAGTCAGTTTTCAGAGTTTTCTTCAATATTTCTGCAGAATTTTTCAGTATTCCCTTTGGTACTTTTGACACATTTATTGCAGATTTTAGGGGTATTCTCATAGGCTTGCTAAAGTCCCGTTATTTTTGCTAAGCATCTTCCTAGTGATTAGTTTCAGGTTCATGTTAGAAACACCACGTTTCATCACCAATTCCAATGTTGAATTGAATTCTGAGCAATTTTTGGTCCTCAGTTAACTTGAGCGGAATGAAACGTGCACAGACCTTTCGTAAGCCCAAATGATCAATTAAAATGCGATCAATCGATGTTTTCGACATATTCAACTTCGATTCCATGAATGCCAACGATGGTTTCGGTTCATTTTTGATAAATTTACGAAGAATTTCGATGGAGTTTTCGGTGATAACTGTTTTTTGGCCGTTCATTGCCATTTATATCCTCACAACCACCTCTGAAACGTGCAAACCACTCATGAACTTTGGCACGAGATAGCCATACACTTTTTTCATCAATTCAAATGTTTCGGTAAACGTTTTATCGATTTTAAAAGAAAATTTGATTTTAGCTCTTTGTTCGAAACTCATTTTTGTACCGATGACACAAACATACTGACCCTTTAAGACCCAATAACTTCGGTTCCAATGAATCGAATGTCACCAAGCTTTCACTGGAACCCAGCTGGGGATGGAACTTCCTACGCACTAAACATTTTTATGACGCCAGTCTTCTTTATTTTGGACTTCATCTTGTATTACATAATAATTTATACAATTATGACTTTCCAGAAATCGATATTTATTTCATGCGAGTCATTCTATTAGGTTAGGTTAGGTTAAATGGCTGTCCTAGCTTAGGGCACACTTGGACAAATATTGAAAAACCGACCGTTGTGATGCCATACAGGGGAGAGGAGAAAGGAGAAGGGAAGGTGTTGAGATGGTTCCACCTCGTCCTCAAGACAGCTTCTGCAGAACGGACTTGAGACAATTCCAAGTCTAACCACATGAACACCTAACGGACAGTGTCCGGTAAGGATACCCACCAAATTCGAGAGCTGGGGCTTTAGTTCCCTCGAGCGTCCCCGATCTACCCGTGGCCAGAAGGATCTCGCGACCTTGCACGTTTGCGCACTAGCCCAGTGCACGCTGAGTTGACTCGAGGCCCATCTTTCCAGGAGCAGACCACAAGTTCTCAAGGGAACCCCAATTTTCTCATATCGCGACGAAACCGTCTCCAAAGTTTCCTGTCTAGCCAGCTCATCAGCCCAGCAGTTACCACCTATGCCGCTGTGACCGGGAAATTCTATTAGGAGTTGGTTACATCAAATAACTAGCGATAGAATTTTTTCATAACTGCCAATTTCGGGAATTTTTATTTGTTTTTGTTTTTTTATATAACCTATGGATAGTCGAAAATCCACTTCGCTTCCACTTACTTTCCACTTATGAAAATTTTCTTATGGGACTATTTTCATATTCACAGTATTTGAAGTCCGTTTCGCATGCATGAGGCACCTTTGATCAGCTGATTGTTAAATGTTAAGTTTAATATTTCAACATCATATACACACAGATATATGTCTGTATACATAGGGATGACTTATCAATAGCAGCTTGACACTTTCCGTTCACACCTACGCTTCAGCAGCAAACACAAAGTTCAAGCGCAGGTTGTATGGTAATTACACGCTTGCAATATACATACACACATATGAATGTACACACATACAACTACAACTTTATTTTGTTTTTACTTTTGTCCTATGTTTATGTCTATTTGCTGATTTTGCCTCCGAATTGTTTTGAAAACCAGCTCACTCTCTCTTAGAAGCCTTTAATTCGTTGAGCGTAGAAAAACTCTGAAAAATAATGGACGAGTTTTTCTTACAATATATTTTTATTTTGTTTCTTCCTTAGCACAATTCAATCTTATCGCCCTGTTCTCGCTTACCTTTGCTTACCACTTTTCATCATAACCACCACTTCAGTTCGTTCATTCATTTCAGCTCCACACTTCACGTACATTAATAAAGACACGCACACACACACCCAAATACCAATATTTTTATTTTTTCAAGCGCTCACCAATCATTCCACGCTTTTTTCCTTCATTCAGTACCAATTCGGGTTCGTGGTTCGTCTTTTCTTTTCTTGTCTCGGTTAGTCTTTTCATTGCTTTGCCGCTATCTTGTTTTGTGCATCTTTGAAGCTGGCGCATTTGGGTATCAACCATTCTACCAAAAACTATTTACTGTCAGTGGTATCCGCACTACACTGTCTTTCGTTTTTATTGTTGTTGTTGCGCGCTGCATGAATGAGTGCGGACTGTGTTTTTTTGTTTTTTTTTTAGATTTTTAGAGGGTTCTCTGCCGCTTGCATGTAATTTTTTGTTCGCTGCTTGTTGTCTTCTTTTCCACTATCTACTACTTCTATTCGCTCAATATACTTTTGGTTATAATTACCACTCATTTCTCTTGACAAAATGCCGCTATTGAGGATTTTACGCAGTAGGGATTTTAGATGAATTCTTGCACTTGCTTATTTATGCTCTTAAATACATGTAGTAATTATTTTTTCTCCCTTCTTTTCTTTCAGGTGAGTTATGGCAATCAAGGGCACACACTTTCTTTTGTGCGTCCATGCAAAAACAATTAAAAATACTTTGTATGACACTAAAGGATTATTAGTAAGTACGCATTTTAATAATTTGAAGCATATGAAATATTTCAAAGATTTGTTTTTATGAGGGATATCGAGTCAAATCTCATCGAATCTTACGTTGGAGAGAGGAGGCAGTCTCGGCAAATATCACGCAATTTTTTTTCTGATTGAAACAAAAAAAAAATTATACTATTTTGGTCAATTATCCAGATTGTACATGCTTAAGATTTAATCTTAAGCGTAATCGTAGTATGATTAAGATCTTTCACTAATTCGATCGAAAGAAAATAATTTCATTCATACTTCGACGTTATACATTACTGCTGTTAAACCACCATATTTGTTTTATACCAAATAGCTCAATTTAATCTGAACTTAAGGTACAGTGTAGCCCGTCATTTTCGCGCCACTATCAGCCGAACGGGCGACTCGATGAACAAGAGCGTACGAGCTGAGTGGCAGCGACACACGGACAGGTTCCAACCTTCTTTGTTTAGAGAGAGCCAATATTTACTCCACGTACGTTGCAGTTGATTCATATCAAATTTTTAAGCGTGCCTATTTTTTTTTTTTAGTTTTTTAACGAGCGCGAATGTCAACAAATTTTTTTAAGAGTTACAAAGGGAAATTGTTTTTAATTTTGTTTTAGGTTGTGAAATGCGATGATCACAACTGCTGCAGCCCACGCCGAAGTGATCTGCATATGATTCTTCACGACCGTTTTCTGCCACCTCCATACTTAGGTTGATTGACGTTTGATAATTCCGGACTTTAAAGAACATGACATGGGTGGTAGGTACAGAAAATTGAAAAAAAAAACACCTCACGTAATTTATGGACGCCTCCTTATTAGTGATTTTGTTTTGGTATCATATACTTTTGTGCCGACTAACCGGCATTTGCGGGAAGTGTTGATTTTCATTCGAAAAAAAACGGCGGCTGAAGAGTATCGAGAGCTACAAAAAGTTTATGGAGATGCTGCTTTAAGTGAAACAACGTGCCAAGATTAGTTCCGTCGCTTCAAAGACGGTGATTTTAATGTTGACGACCGTCCGCGTGAAAGAAGGCCAAAAACATTCGAAGACGCTGAATTGGAGGCATTTCTCAATGAGGATCCATGTCAAACACAAGATGAGCTTGCTTCAGTATTAGGAGTTACCCGCCAATCCATTTCCAAGCGATTGCATGCTTTGGGAATGATTCAGAAACAGGGCACTTGGGTTCCTTATGAGTTAAAGCCAAGGGATGTTGAAGGTCGTTTTTTCGCCTGTGTACAACTGCTCCAACGGCAAAAAAGGAAGGGTTTTCTTCATCGCATCGTGACGGGTGATGAAAAATGGATGCATTACAGCAACCCAAAGAAAAGAAGGTCATGGGGACTGCCCGGTCATGCTTCTACGTCGTCGCCTCGAAGGTTATGCTATGTACATATTTGATGGGACCAAGTTGGTGTTATTTATTATGAACTGTTAAAACCAAGCGAAACCATCACTGGGGATCGGTATCGACTTCAATTGATGCGATTGGGCCGAGCACTGCGCGAGTAGCGACCGCAATACGCGGAGAGGCATGAAAAAGTGATCCTACAGCATGACAACGCTCGGCCTCACGTTGACAAACCCGTTAAACACTGGAATGGGAAATCCTGCCCGACATACTCTTCTGATATTACGCCGTCCGATTATCACCTGTTCCGATCCATGGCACATGGTCTAGCTGAAGACATGAAAAAATGGCTTGATCCGTGAATAGCCTCAAAAGATGAACAGTTTTCCCACGACGGTATACGAGATCTACTAGGAAGATGGGGGAAAGTAGTAGCCAGCGATGGGCAATACTTTCAATGATTCACTTGTAACCATTTTTTCAGAATCAAGTTGTATTTTCATCAAAAAAACAGCGAGAACCTAGTTGCACACCTAATACTAATATAAATAAATACATACATTTCAGAGCATACTTGTTTACGTAGACCTCGAGTATGCAACTGTGTGTCACATCCAACTTATTCTCCTGTTTACGCAAATGCGCAAACCGGTTTGAAGAAAAATTATATTAGAAAGAATTTTTTTTTGTTTGGTTGTGCCCAAACGGAGAGGGCTGTTAGGTGAGTGGGTTTAAGAAGGCATGTGAATAGGTGATTAGAATTGTGGGGGGTACCTTTACATAGCGGGTACGTGTTTTTTGAGCTGCATCAGAACTATCTATATGAATGACTATGGTTTGATAACTAAGAATGGCAAATTGTGTTGACATTTCTGTTCAATGAGGTTTGGGAAGTAATCATGAATTGTTTAGTGCCATAACAACGCTTCCAAATTGTGGAAATTTACTTTAAAAAAATAAATCTGTTCGCGAAGTTAATAGAGCACTTGCGGCATCATCGGTTCTTATTTCTTTCAATGCGGCATCGTCGCTTCTTATTTCTTTCGAAATGAGGAAAGAGGTGCCGTCACGGTGAAAAGCGGGAGCTATCGAGCCATGCTGGTTTATTTAGTCAAACATTCAACAACATTTTTGTCTTGTATTATCATTTTACGCTCCCAGGCTCCTAAAAAATTCCCGATATATTGAGCATCTCAGGGTCGGCTCTGGATAGATAGTAAACTAGACCTGTCTAGTGCGCTGATGTTGTTCTATAAATAGTGGTGCTTTCGGTTTCATGTCGTCTCCAAACGATAGATGCTTTCGATAAGAAGTTTTTGGATGGTAGAAGGTACGTGAGTCAGCTTACCACTATCCACTGAAGAGTTTATCGCTGTTAGAAAAACCTTTTTTTCATTTGACGATTCATCCCTACAATAAAATTCGCGGCAGCCTAAAATGTGTGATAAGTGATGGCTCAATGTTCGAGGACAGGGTGGGCGGAGGTGTATACTCCAAACATTTGGGATCTCCTTCAGTTTTCGGCTCCCCGACTACTTTAGTGTCTTTCAGGCTGAACTGATGGCAATAATGAAAGCCGCGACACTGATACAGTGTGATGCGATATCCGGAAATGATATCTACATTTTCACTGACTGCCAAGCGGCAATAAAATCCCTCATAAAACAATCGACGACCTCCAAGGTAGCTATGAAACGCCGCTCATCTCATAACGAGTTGGCTGAGTCATTTCGCCTAAAGGTAACATTGGTTTCTAGCCATCGCGATATTGAGGGTAATTGTAGAGCCGATGAACTAGCGAGACTCGGCACCAAATTGACCGATGAGTACATAGACAATGACATAGGGATATCCTTACAAACATGCAAGCTACTTATCCTTGAAGAAATCGTAAGAGCAGCGAACGAAGGATAGCGTAATGAAACCACTTGCAGAATCGACAACTGTGGCCAACTCTCAATGCTAAACGCACAGAATCTCTGCTAAGCCAAAATAAGCATAGTTTTACTACACTGATTTCCGTCATAACGAGGCACTGCCCAATAGGCAGACACGCCCAAAGGATGGTTGTGCAAACATATGACTTCTGTAGAACTCCACATGAGGAGGAAGAGGAGACCATCTCGCACCTACTGTTCCCCTGTCCTGCTCTATCCCGACGTAGGTTTACTATTCTCGGTAAACATTTTTTAATGAGTTGGAAGATCTCAGTTCTGCAGAAATCAGAGGTATTCTAAAATTTCTGAAAAGCACACACTGGATATAGGAGAGATAGGGACAAACTCCCCACGCGGCATCACAATGGGTTATGAGTCTGAGTGTGTCCCAAAGGACAACCGCTTCAACCTAACCTAACCTAACAGAAATAAAAACACAAGCACGAACGAGTCAACCAGGAGCACAGCAGCGAGGGCTGCTGGAGGCGCACGTAGCATCGCCAGTGAAAATTCAAATCTAATGTAATATGTTGCATGTGCCACTGTACGTGTGAGCTTTATGTTGGGTTGCCGCTTCTGATTGTGCAAATGGAACAGGGTCGCGCTGACGTGACAATGGCATCAGCACAGTTCTGCGATAAGTGCGAGTACTCGGGCAAGTGCGAATGGGTTTTCCACGTACGTGCAGGCTTAAACGAATATCTACGCACCCAAATTGAGACACTTGTGGCACATATGTATGTATGTAGTACATATGTGTATGTGTTTTTGTGTGTGCAATTGCTGACAAAAGCTTATATTACGACGGATGTATATTTTCTATTTTGTGCTTTTAAATAATAGCCGTGCAGTGCATGCCAGAAATGTAAAGCGGAAGAATCCAGCCCTCAATGATTTAGATACACAGCTCAAAACAGATTGGAGGAAGTGTGAAAAAAAGTCATGACCCGTAAATAGAATACCGACTGATACATAAGTACCGATTGACTGTTGTAATTCCGCTATTGCCTACAAAACTGCGCACGTGTGCAGGTCGCCCACACAGTTCGCGGCGTAGAGTCCTTGCGGTAATCACTTACAGCTGCTACCTGACTGCCAACTACAAACACGTAGCTATAGACTTTGTTTGCGGGCGGCTGGTGATGCCGAGGGAGATGCTAAGGGCTGTAGAAGCCATGAATTAGATACATAAAGGGTGATCTATTTAGAGGTATCGGATTTTAAATTGAATTAAGGTAGTAGTCCGGTGTAACGACCGAAATTTCCACGTTTTTTCATGAATCTTTTTTAAAAAGAAAATAAAATGCGATCGTTTTAAAGTTTTTACATGATTTTATTGGTGTTTTGAAGTATATAATATAAAAAAATTGTTTGCAGTTAATTTTATATTAATGTGTTTAAAATGTTTGACGTCAAAATGGAGTCCTTAAAAAAAGATGAGTTCGTTCGGGGAAACACACAGCCTTCCAAAGTCTTTTGAAATAAAAAATTCAAAGAGATTATTATTCTGAAGACTTTATTTTGGGTCTCGAACCTAAAATATACATAAAAATAAAAAAACAAAAACAAAATGGCGGAATTGTGAAAAAAGTTCCCAAAATATAATTTTTTCTCTTCATAAATTGTTTAAATTAAATAGTTTATTATTAAAAAATTAAATGTTTTGAAGGTCCGGGATCTAGATATGTATGTCTAGAATAACGGGTTAAATTTTTAGCCAAATCGGTTGAATAGTTTTGAGTCAGTGATTCCCCGAAATTTCGAAAACATTGTTTTGAGAAAAGCGCGTTTAAAATTTCAGAGCTGCTGCTGCTGGCGTGTCACACGCTTTCATACACACTACGGCGCGCTCTTTTATTTTAGCTATAACTTTCAAAATATATGTATAATTAAAATTTCTGTCTGAAATTTTTATAGTAGGTATATTTTTAAGATGTTTTTCTTCCGAAAGATGTAAAAAAAAATCGATTTTTTGAACCCGTCACACCGGGCTACTACCATAAAACAACGAAAATTCATATTAATTGGATCCTGATTGATTCAATCTTTATTGTTTTTGTGTAGAGTCATTCCTGACATTCGTTTTCTGAAGATATTCGGTATTTTTTAAGTAATTCGACCATGGACTTCGGTCGCTATCTCGTGAATAACTTTAGTAATGTTGTCTTCCAATACCACAATCGAAGCTGGTCCATCTACAAAGCATTTAGACTTTACATACCCCACAAATAATAGTCCAAAGGTGTAATATTACACGATCTTCAGTGCCAATCCACTGGTCCGAGACGAAAGTTTAATTACTCACCGAAGCGACGACGCAGTAAATCCATCGTATCGATGTTTCACGGGCTGTATGGCAAGTAGCGCCTTGCTAGCGTCTTGTTGGAACCTAATGTTGTGGAGATCACGGACTTCAATTTCCGGTGTCAAAAAGTCGTTTATTGCAGCGCGATAACGTTCGCCATTCACTGTTACATTGGCGTCAACCTCATCTTTGAAGAAATATAGGCCAATGATTCCTCTAGCCTGTAGGCCGCACCAAACGGTTAAATTCAATAGGTGTAATAGCTGCTCTCGAATGGCTTCGTGTTACTCTTCAACCCAAATACCCCAAGTTTGCTTATTGATACAGTCATTAAGCCAATAATGAGTCATGGACCTCATAGCTGAACACCATAACTTCGCCCGATGGCATGATGAACATTTTTCACAGAGCGTCGATTTTCGTAATAGAATTGCACTAAATGTAAACATTATTGAGGCGTAAGCCTTTCCTTGATGAAATGTCAATGAATACTGGAAAAAGCTATGTATTTATTTAGGCAGTAGTCACGCTTGATCTGTCAAAGAGACCCTATTGGAAAATACCTTCAATCTGATCACCCTTTACAGACATAAAAGGACTTCAAAAGATCCTCTCTGGCATGAGCATCAGCAGCTTACAAATGTACTAACATATCAAATATAATGTACATACATGCGGACATGTGCCACGTGGAATTGATATGAGTGACTACAAAAAAAAACCATGGTTTTACGCATTTCCGCCACGCGCGCTATACTACAAACGCATGTGACGTGCCTTACCATGAATTTATTTATATACTCGTCAAAGTGTATGTGGGTAAACATTCTTGCCAACACAGCAATAATTGTCAGCCACAAATGTTCCAATCATTGCTGGCATCGACATTAAATGCGCCAACTTCATTGACTTCACGAACCGACTGAATGATGTACTTAAAGTGGGCACATACAAACATACGGTATTGGGGATGCTAATTTTTTTTTGATTTTTACGCTCACGGAGTTTTCGGAATCACGCTCTTATAATCCCGAGATTCCGGGACCAACCCTGGGATTTAGTTATTCGTTATTTGGCAATAACTTAACTCGAAGAAAATTTCATAAAAATTATTGAAACAGATCTCCTACCATAAATAAATAAGTAATAAATTAATTATTATTATTACTACTATTGGTTTATAATCAAGTTGGAGGAACCTCAGAAAAACAGCTCCAATACACTGCTGCTAATTTCTAAAGACTCCCTGAAGGTACTCGAGGAAAAGCAGCACAAACTCCGTTTTGGCCTCAGGACGGCCAAACTTAAGATCTTCCCCTCCTCTGGTTATCCGGATGGCGGCCTGGACAGAATAGGGGAAGTAGGGGAAGTCATCTCGACGAGCTGCGGCCATCTGCGACGGACGCAGTACTCGAAGCCAAGAGCTCCATGAAATTCTCGGAGCTTGGGAAAGCCATAGAGCAGGTGAGCATCCTTTAACAAAAGAGTTACCCATACTCAGATTACCCTTCGCCACACTAGTTTAGCCACCGATAACATCTGTGTCATCTTCAGGGAGGAAGACTTAGATATCTACCTGATCCAAGAACTCTGCGTTCGGCAGTCTAACATCAAGGGCTTTCAGAGCAGACACTATGACCTTCTTTAAGTCCAGTCGGTAGGTAAGCCTAGTGCTTGTATTCTCGGTTACAGAGTGGAACAAAGAGTCACAACAATTTTCTTCCATTCCCATCTGTTCCGCATTAGTCTCTTCGCTTCATTCCAGATTAAATTCACAGCGTGCATTTCCAAATCAAACAATCGTCTCCAAGTGTTCGATGGACATCCTCGCCTAAGGCTGCCTTAGGGATTCTACTCAACAGCGGCTCTTCTTAAGTCATCACATTGTCTACGAAGAACCAGGTCAATCTAACTACATTTTCTTCTGCAAATCTCAAGGAGTTTCAGGGCCTGCTGAGTTGTTTTCCACAGATCAGCATTCAAGATTGTGTTTCGCCAGAAGATTTTAGGATTTTGCGAGAGCATCGATTAGTGAAAACTGGCAGTGCGTTTATATCGGCCGCTGTTGCTTCCCACGTTTGGCAAGCATAGAGTAAAGATAATTCGACGTGAGAATCAAAGATCCTCAACTTTGTGCGTGGCGTCATAGCTTTCCAGACAGTACGTAGCTAGAGCTTCCCTAACACGGTTTTTGACGTGATAACGTCTTATAATTCGTTTTTCAACATTTATCCAGTTTATTCCTTACTATACTCAAGCCATAGACAAACCAATTTTTAGTAGATCCAAAGTACTTAGTTCACTTGACCAATTATGGATCATGGGCGAAGTCCGATATTAACCGTAATGGCAATGGCAACTGTCAAATAGAAAAAAAATTAAAAAAATGTATTTCATTAAGTGCTGAGGAAAATTGTCTGAAAATTGTACAATGATGATTTCAGAGACAGAAATTCGTTTATATATTATACATTTTTAGCAAACTTTCAAACAAATACATTTAATTTAAAAACAAATACCACAAATTTTATTAAAAGAGTGAATTTGCTTTCATCTCCAGATGATTTAAAAATAAATGACACAAGGCAACATACACCTCTCTCCCAAATAGCAGACATTCTGAGTACTATCCGCTTGTCATGACTATGACATTTCAGCAAAGCTATCCGCCACTTCAATGTTTGTATATATTTTGGTCGCGCTTCAACTTAAGCACTTGTTTACTTGTTGCCTTATAGCTCAGATTTTTCTTACGGGGGTGCGCGAGAGAATTCATAGCCATATGCATATAGTTATATATGTACATATGTATGGACGTTAATGTAAGCAAATATTATTTTATGTTTTTGCAAAGCTTTCTTTACGAGTAAATGTTTGTGCGAGTATAAGCATATTTAACGCAATTTGCTTTGTCTTTTATGATTTCCGCACGACCGGAAGTTGTATTTGCATACAAGATGTACCTACTTGTACGTTCCGACGCTGACGATTTGCAGTTGCAAATGCAAAAACCATATTCATATACAGTTATTTGCAAAATTGACCAGGAATTTTTGATGTTAGAAAATTTTTCGAATTTAATTCTAAAACATGCATTATTACCATAACTGCTAAAGGGTCGGAAATGCCGAAGTAATTTTCTTGTGCTTTATGGAAAAGATTCGCTTCATCATTTGGCCTAACTTCGCATGCGGCAGTCATACAAAGACCTTCAGTAAAATCACTTAAAAGTTGCTTTAAAAAAAATCTAGTTCCAACTAGCGAGTGTGGGATGCGTAAAGAGGAGGAAAGTTGAGTCCTTCATTCGCCTCTCAACTGGGTTGCGAGATTACGTCAACTAATACGTACATAATAAGAACTTCCCCTTAGAAATTTTTCTTTATACTTAACTTTTTCAATATTCAGAGCGCTTCAATTTAGAACTGATAATAGTGGAGTGCTATTTAGGTTAAAAGTTTCAATACAGGAGGCCTAATGTTTTTTTAACTCGGAGCAAAAAACCGTTTATCACTCTTTTTATGGAAGATTCAAAAAGATAATATTTTCTTGAGAAAACCTGAAATATACCCAGCTTGATTTCTGAACAATACAAGATTTGAGTTTAAACATATACAAGGTGGCGCAAAATTATTCACCCTTTCGGAAGATTTATAATTTTTGCAAATTCCAGCGACCGTCTATCATATTTGACACTTATGAACTCGACAGCTGTACTAAACAAACTGAAAAGCAATGGAGTGATAATAGGTTAAAAAAAAAGATTTCCATCACTAAAATATTTTTTATATATTTTATTAAGTAATCTCATAAAGGTACAAAATTCGCAAAACAAAATTTACAAAACGAGTTAACTGTGACATTGAACTGCTTCAAGGAATGAAACAACAAAATTAACCAGGAAAAAACAATACAAGTAAACTACACAAACCGAAGGATAACAATTAGGTTTGGCAATTCCGACGTGCATATTGACACCAAAGCAAAATATGGGCATTACGATCGACTCAAAATTAAATCATATAAAAAACGAAATAAAGTAAAAATTATCATTTCAAAACAAAGATCTCATTTATCGAACGACATTTACAACGATCTAGAAATATGTAAATGAGGTTTGAGGCTTTGCTGCAAAAAGTAATCCAAGTATGATATACTACAATGAGTCCAGTCTAAGAAACTTAGGACCGTGACCGCTGTACATATTTTGGTACATACCTAACGCAAATTTTCAATGCGACCTTCATATCGATACTATTGACGAGACAATACCAAGCGCTAGCTGAAGACACATAAACAGACTATTGACGCACACAAATCCGGTTCCCAAATAAAGAGAAATATACCCAAAAACAGCTTAACCAGCAAACAATGTTATATTTTAGCACATAAACAAGTAGAAAAAAGAAAAAAATTTAGCAAAAAAGTTCGTAAAAACATTATAGGGTGATTAATTATGCGCCACATTGTAAGTGAAAACTATTTTTTTTATTTTTTTCTATTGTTTTTTTGAAGCAAATAACAAAATAAAGAAAAAATTTGCAAACAAGTTCTTTAAAAACATTATAGGGTGATTATTTCTGCGCCACTTTCTAAGTGAAACAATTTTTTAAAATTTGTTTCTATTGTTTTTGGAAGCAAATAACAAAATAAAGAAAAAATTTGCAAACAAGTTCTTTAAAAACATTATAGGGTGATTATTTCTGCGCCACTTTCCAAGTGAAACAATTTTTTTAAATTTTTTTCTATTGTTTTTGGAAGCAAATAAAAAACAAAAAGAAATAGTAAAAATGTTCTTCAAAAACATTATAGGGTCATTAATTCTGCGCCACCTTGTAAGTGAAAAATATTTTTTTTTAATTTTTTTTTTTGAATAATATACAAATTCAATATTTTCCTTAAAATTTTATTTAAATAACTTTTTCATGTAGGACTAATAGTTATCGAGATAAAAACTCTTATAAGAAGGCATTTCTTTTGAATTTAAAATTTTCCTTTGCAAATAGCTTGGAGAATCAAAAATTTTGCAAAACTGTTCAGCACAAGTACTGCAAATGTACAAATTTAAAAATAAAAAATCTGAGATCCACTATTTTGCCCTTTCTATGGAAGTGCGCAAAAGCATGTGAGAGAAATTCAAAAAAATAATTTTTGTCACTAGTCGTCGTCCACATGGAGTTCTTATCAATAGCTGGTTCAATATGCTGAACGAACTCTAAGTATTTTCATCACCTCTACACCTATCGTTATGCTATGCTTCGAACGCCTATATCGCTGATAGTCGTCATAGTGCCGCTTGGTATTCCAATGATCAGCTGTATGTCTGTTTTCTAGAGTTTCAGTAAATTTTTGTTTGTATACTACAGCTGTCTAGATCAGTGTATCAAGTATGAAATGGGATTGACGTACGAAGCCATTTGCAAAGCTTATAAGTCTCCCAATAGGGGGACTAATTTTGCGCCACCCTGTAGTCTTTCTTCACATAGTTGTATCTCAGAATGTATGTAAGTTCCGGAAGCCAGTACGGATTAAAACTGTGTTTTTGAAGAGAGTGGAATCTTCAGCTCCTCCTCCTAATTGTGATGTGCGTCTGGATGTTGTTCCACAAATGGAGGGGCCTACAGTTTCAAGCCGAATCCGAACGGCAGATATTTTTATGAGGAGCCTTTTCATGGCCGAAATACCCTTGGAGGTTTGCCATTGCTTGCCGGGCGGCGACCGCTATTAAAAAAAGCTTTTTCTTAATATTTTACGTTTATACTTTCGTTATTTGCCACACCCAGGCCCGACGAGAGGAGGGGGGGATCGGGTACTTTTTCTCCCGGGCCCGGAGTTCTGAGAGGGGCCCGGACTCGAGATTATACGTAGACATTATTGGAAAGGGCCCGCATTTGCAATTTTCCCCCGGGGCCCGGAATTTTCCCCCGGGCCCGGATATGCTCTCTACGGCCCTGGCCACACCACCAGGCCAAATTGATTTTTTTTTCGTTTCCATTCAATTTCTATCTCTGATGATAAATTTTTTGTGCGACTGTACATCATAAATACATGGCTACATATGTATGTATATGTACTTGCATTCTTGTTCGTGGCATATGAGTAAGCACTAGCGCCAAATCAGTCATGCAGCAAAAGCTACAATGTCGGCAGTAGCAACACCGGCCGGCTTTTAATGGCGTTTTGCAAAAAATATGCAAAACACATTTAACATAAATTAAGCAGAAGTTAAAATGCAACGAAATTCTTATTTGAAATTGACTTGGCAAAATAAAAGTTTTCAATCTACCGATTCTTTAAGATGAGTGTTGTCTAAGAATCGAGGAAAAAGTAGAAAAGAAGTAGAAGATAAAGTAGAGTCAAAAGGAAAAAAGTGAAGGAGGGACCAATCGGCTGGTTTTCGCTACTGAGCAATGATATTTGCTTCATTATAAAGAGAAAATATGGGATAACTATTGGGTTGGGGAATAAGTTCATAGCGTTTTTATATTTTATTTTATTTAACAGCGATTTGTTTGCTGTTTGGCAAAGACTAAGCATTCATCCGATGAACTGTTTCTGTTATACAAAACTATGTTAATTGTATTTCTGAGTTATTTAATTTTTTATTAATATAATTAAATAAATTTAATTAATTAAATGGAACACCCAGAAGGCAAAAAGCAATATTTTCGATACCTGTTCTTCTTTGCTTTTCATCGAGGTCAAAAAGCTGCCGAAGCAGCCCGAGACATTTGCGACGTGTATGGAGAGGTGTCATAGACGAGTCTCCAGCACGAAAATTGTTTGTAAAGTTGAAAAATGACGTCGATGACACTTCCCAGCGGAAGACCTTCCGAATTCGATGAAGAACGTCTGAAATCACTTTTGAAGGAGAACGGTCGAATAACCTGTAGCAAATTGGCGAAAAAAATTAACTGCGATCATAAAACGACTCTCAATCACCTTCATTCAATGGGATTTACCGACAAATTGAGATCCTGAGTGCCCCATGAGCTCAACAAAAAAAAAAAACAAAAAACAAAGAAAGTCGCCTTCAAATTGCTTCTCAGCATCTCGCCCGCCATTGAGCAACATGTCGTCATAAGCAACGCTATTTGTATCGTATCGTTACGGGAGATGAGAAATGGTGTCTACACATCAATATGAAGCAAAAAAAAAGAGTGGGTGGCTCCAGGAGATATGCCAAAGCCGAGAGTGAAGCCGGGTCTTCATCCAAAGAAGATCATGATACGTGTTTGGTGGGGCTGGGAGCGCGTGGGGCAATGCCCACTGGAAAATATTCGAAAATAATGCCACGGTCAACAAGGAGCTCTACATTGACCAGCTAGACCTAGTGAATGAGGCTCCAAGAGGTCCAATGGGAGGTCCTTCAGCATCCGCTATATTCTCCGGACCTTGCACCGATCGATTACCATCTTTTCTGCTCCCTGGGAAAGCATATCAAAGACATGGCGATCTGAAGTTTTTGTAAATTAAACAAAAGCGTTGGCATTCAGTCGCCTTGTCTTTCGCCGTATTTTATTTGATATTCGTCTGATGTTTCACGATTCGTTATTATTAACGTGTTTGAGTAGATGAGAGTCATATTAGTCAGATTTATATATTTTTGTGACATACCCCGTATTTTCAGGTATTTCAGTATTTAATTTCTTTTTTCATAAATAAAAATCTAATAAAACGTAGGGCAAAGGTAATCATCAATTTTTTTTTTTAATAACTTTTTTACTAAAAAAAATGGTTTTTAGTGATGGAATTCTTTATTTTGACTTTACGCGCTCTATTGCTTGCCTGTTTGTATACTGCAGCTGTCGAGTTCACAAGTGTCAAATACCATTGGCCTACGACATCATCTGCAAAAATTATAAATTTTCCAACATTGCCAAAATTTGCAAAATTTAAAAAAAAAAATCGAACTCGAACAATATGCAGAAAAACTATTATGAGCATTAATAAACATAAAAATTGTCAAAATATTGTTGCACATTCATTTGTCGTGGGCTGTACATATTCAGCTCTAAACGCTCTCACTACAGCTAAGAATGGCAAAGATGATAGATTACTACGTGTGGCCAATAATTATGGTGAAAAACAAAATTGTGAGGGGAACTGCGGCTGCCGCGTAACGAGGGTTGTTCACCCGCCGAACTCTGCACGATCATTTCGCTCACATTTCACATACACTCGCCCAATCAGTCTTTGTCAGATAGTAGCGAGCCAATTGAGCGATACCCTGTTGATGTTTTTTCGTATATCACTAACACATTCTTTTGTAAAGAAACCACTGTCATGACAGCGGTTACTTCAGCCAATCAGCTGATTCTTTTAAATTCACTGAGAGCCGGTTGAGGTCTATTCTTGGAACTATTTTCACCATGAAGGAAGGGACTGTGCTGGTGTATGCATCACATGATTGCAGTTGTAAATACATATAAATCATAATAACGACGACCTTAGGTAGGTCTGGTGGCTGCCAATATGACACACTTGGACCCGTCGTAGGTCCGTTGTGATATCACTGGAACTTCTTTCTTACACTATAGGATCCCTTTTAAATTTGTCTGCGGCTTTTATAAGCGAGCTTAACTTCGTTAGCTTAAGATGCGCTATACCCGCTACATCTATTAAAAATGCACTACCAAGCGTGTAAAGTCTTCTTCTAGCTAATCGTTCACACTCGCAAAGAAGGTGTCTTATAGGTTCCTTCTCTTCTGTAATATGGCAGCTTCTACAGCAATCGTAGTATGGAACTCCCAGCCTTCTAGCATGGTGGCAGACCACGACCTTACATTATAAGCAGACTTACTTATAAGTACTTCAGGAGGTTTTCTTGGTAAAACTATTAATTTTCATCCAGCTCCAATTTTCGTTCAATCTTCCTTAAATTCTTCTTAAAAATTACATCAGTTTTTTGGACGAAAATATTGCAGTTGTTGTTAACTTATTCGCGGACTACTTAAAGTCGAACTTTGTTCATAACAATGCAGACTCTTGACAAGTTATTCTTCAAATATTGATTTACATTGACTTTAAAGCTATCTTCGGAAAATATTCATCTTCATCATAATCGGTTCCTGTTTCTCCCACTGGAGCATAGAGCCTCAGTAAAACACCTCCATCTAATTCTATTTTTCGCAAGAAGATTGACTTCGTTTCAAGTTTTTCCTGTCGTCTCAACTTTCTTCTGGACAGTTATATTTTTGGACAGCCAACCTTGCGAGCACATTGTGGACTCCAATCCAGTGCTTGACGACAGATTTCATTTGCGTCCGTGCGAGGCGTATGCCCAATCCACCTCCACTTTCGCAGTTTTATCATGTTAGCTACCGGCTTGATTTAACACCTCTTGTATAGATCGTCGTTATTTATGGGATTGGGCCATCAGATCCTCAATATCCTGCGTAAAAATCGGTTCACACAGCTTTGAATTTGGTTTTCGATCCAATTATTTGTGATCCAGGTTTCTAATCCATACAAGAGTACTGGTAGTACATATTGCTAAGGCAATATTATCCCTTAATCCCTCCGTACAGAGCGATGTGGATGGTGTCTCTGTCCCACCCTAATGCGGCCCCTCAAAGTTTTTTAGATTGCTAAATCGGTGTGATTTGGACGCATAGCGACGATAACTTCTTCTTATCATTACAGTCCTTGATCCCAGTGAACCATTGCTTCATTCAAAACCTTGCACCATCTGTATCTGACTAAGGCTATCTTCTTCCACCGCCGCACGTTCAGCTTTTCCAGGACAACTTCCACGTCTTCGAGCCATCTGTTTCTTGGACGTGCTCGTATTCGGCCTCCAACAGGGCCTAGTTCAACTTTCTTTTGAGTTGTTCTCTCCTTGGCCGTGTCCGAGCTATCTTATCCTCTGAGCTCATTAGTACATCTATTTCGATTAGTACCGTCTTGCAGTCTTACAGGTCCATATAGCGACGATAATGGTTAATGGTTAATGGTACTAAAGGGTTAAGGTATGGGCCTTTAGCACTTCGATCATATTGATCTATTGTGCACCCTATGCTGTCTATTGACTGTTAAGTATGCTTATGAATTGTACCAGCTCCTTCTGAGGGAGTGATTGTAGGTCTTCATCATAGCGACGATAACTGCATACCTCTTTATTTCTTGAGTCAAGTTGTAATCCTCCATGTCTTACCTGAGAAAGGGCAAAAAGAAAAATAATGATTTGGTGAAGTTATAGCCACAGACATATGTACATACATACCTACATATGTACATATATGCATGCCCTCAAATTCCGTATGCTCCCTGTGTGCACAAACTGACAAGCAATGAAACACGTGAAGGTCAAAATAAAGATTTCAGTAACTCAAAATCTTTTTTAATTTAATGAGAATTAATTGTGTGCCACTTGTTAGATTTAAATATATTTTTTATAAAAAAAAAAAAACAAAAAAAAAAATAATTAAAATTAATTTTAAAAAATACAATCAAAACTTTTCGATATTTGTGACCTTTTTATTTGGTCACTCACTTTTAAAATAATTCCGCAATTACTACTGGTTAATGTGAATCCAATAGGCCGGTTATTTTTCAAACAAATTTCCCCTGCATTGAGCTATTTTTGCTAAGGTCATTGGGAAATTTATTGACTTGTGATTCTTGGATTACTGTGAGGCACAACTACTGCTGCGTTCTTTTATTCGTCACAACAACAAAAAGTATCTCACAAATAAAAACGAAATAGAAAATGTATTTGAAATTTAGGACTTCCAAGAAAAATATCCACAATCAGCCAAACAACAATAAAAAACCCAAATTTGCAGTCGTAATTCTGCTTTGATGCTGTAGAAATCTAATCACAGTTGCGACGAACTGTTGTGTGCACAGTTGCTCCAACGCGCACAATCACACACACACACACATGGGCATATACAAAATGCACCACATGCACTTGAAGTGGATGCAAGAGACATTTGCAGCGGTGGTGGCAAAAGTGGCAAGTTGCGACCCTCGCTTGCCGAGCAGAACGGACCAGCCTCTTCCGTTGCACTACGCACATTGTCAAACTCATGCACATCCAAACATGCATAGTAAACAATAACAATGCGAATGCCGTGCAGTACATCGATGGTGCAAAGCATTTCAAGTGCAACGGCATTTCGGTTGCGTCAGTTTGTATGTGCGCACGTTTGTTTATGTGAATGAAGAGGGTAAGTAAGAATTCAACGAGAAACGCACAAAAATAAAAACCCAAAAATGCGAAAGATAAATGAAAAAAGTAAAAATTACATTTATATTTTTTGTATACATAAGAAAAAACAACAACACAATATGGAATTAAAAACAAAAATAAATAATAATATCTTGCCGGCGTTTGCGCCCAAAGATGTGCTGGAAAACAGAAGAAGCAGCAAGAGGAGAAGTAGCTCAAATGTAGCAGCCACATAACAGCAGATGCAATAATTTCCGGTTCTGAAGCCGACGTAGCGATTAAGACAAGAACGACGTCAATCTGCTCGACTGAGCTGAGTTATTACGATTGAAGCTGGTGCTGCTGCTGCTGCTGCTGGTGGCGGCGAAGGCGATGAGGGTAGTGGTGGTAGTTGGTAGTGGGACACCGCTCCCGTTTCAATGTTTTTACTTGTACTTCGTGATGAGCTGTGCTATTTTTGTGTGTGCTTGGTTATTACACATGTCCTCTGTATTATCAGCTGATGTTCTTGTTGCAGTTGCAACTGTTCGGCTTAACAACAGCAAACGATTGGACGTAGCCTCAATAATGAGGCGACATTGCCGCACGTATCTATACGAGTATACCTAAAGGCATACATATGTACATACGTAGATATACAAATACAATGTATATGTATAAGCATGTGTAAGTGGCGCCTTTTTCGTTGCCGCATATCAGCTCCTTTGCCGCTGTCATTAGGTGTCCAATTTATGACTAGGAAACCTAGAATTATCAACATCAACGGCATTGAGAAGAAGAAAGTTTCTCACCTGTAATCGAATACATTAAAAATGGAAAGAATTCGACTTAATGTGAAATATGTATATTAAAAAAAAATTTTTTTTACAATTTTTTTTAATAAAATTTAATTAAAATTTTTTTTACCATTTTACAATTTTTTTTAAATAAAATTTAATCAAAATTTTTTTTTTTAATTTTTTTATTAGGTGCGCAACTAAGTTCTCGCTGTTTTTTTTACGAAAATACAACTTTATTCTAAAAAAATAGTTACAAGTGAATCATTGAAAGTATTGCCCATCGCTGGCTACTAGTTTTTCCCATCTTTCTGGTAGATCTCGTATACCGCCGCGGTAAAACTGTTCATCTTTTGAGGCTATCCACAGATCAAGCCATTTTTTGACGTCTTCATATGAATGGAACTGCTGGTCAGCCAGACCATGTGCCATCGATCGGAACAGGCAATAATCGGAAGGCGCAATATCTGGGGAATAATAATACAACCCCACCCGATTCCCCATTTCAGTGTTTCCAGGTAGGTTTTAACGGATTTGGCAACGTGAGGCCGAGCGTTGTCATGCTGTAAAATCACTTTTTCATGCCTATTGCGGCCGCTTCTCGCGCAGTGCTCGGCTCAATCGCATCAATTGAAGTCGATACCGATCCCCCGTGATGGTTTCGCTTGGTTTTAACAGTTCATAATAAATAACACCAATTTGGTCCCACCAAATACATAGCATAACCTTCGCAGCGTGAATATACGGCCGAGGCGATAACGTAGAAGCATGACCGGGCAGAACCCATGACTTTAGTTTTTTTGGATTGCTGTAATGAATCAATTGTTCATCACCCGTAACGATGCGGTGAAGAAAAACCTTCTTTTTTTGCCACTGGAGCAGTTGTCACAGGCGAAAAAACGACGTTCAACATTCCTTGGCTTTAACTCATAAGGAACCCAAGTGCCCTGTTTCTGAATCATTCCCAAAGCATTTAATCGCTTGGAAATGTATTGGCGAGTAACTCCTAATACTGAAGCAAGCTCTCCTTGCGTTTGACACGGATCCTCATTGAGCAATGCCTCGAATTCAGCGTCTTCGAAGGTTTTTGGCCTTCCTTCACGCGGACGGTCGTCAACATTAAAATGACCGTCTTTGAAGCGGCAGAACCAATCTCGACGCGTTGTTTCACTTAAAGCAGCATCTCCATAAACTTTTTGTAGCTCTCGATGCGATCCAGCCGCCGTTTTTTCGTGTAGCTTCGAGTCATCATTCTAATTTTGTTCACAAATAGATCCTCCGAGAATATTTCGGTCAAAGAAGGCCATTAAATGTAGGTCCATAATTACTGACTTCTTCGTTCCCCATTTGAATAGCTTAATAAAAAAACGTTAAAAACCCGCGTTGAATTTACTGAAAATAATACACATTTCTGCCATAATTGATATATATTTGAAATATTAACGATTATATGTAAGTTTTTCTAGTACAGAAAACATAACACAAACTAAAAGGCAACTCATAGCCAAAATGATGCAGCCCTAGAAGAAATGCTTATAATTATTAGAGTAATAAAAACGTTTAGGTAGTAAAGGTAGGGTATGCCCTTTTGTTAGGAGCAGCATGATCCTCTTTGGGAGGATCAATTACGTCCCGATTTCCCAGCCGACGCACCTGTTCTAGTAAACGAGCGTGACCTCCTACACCAACCCGATCCTGTGGATCCCAAATAAGGGTTAACAATTTGAAGATGCGGCAACTGGTTACCCAACATAAGCGGACGAAATGGGCGAAGTGCCGGGATACATGCAACTTCACCGCTGGTGTGAGTAAACTCGAAACCACCGTTAGGCACCTGTTGAACCCGACGAAGCAATTTTTTGGGACTCAACAGGTGCCTTACCTAATTACCTTTGGTGGTTGTACTTCATCGGACCCAAAGAGATGCGGAAGTCAACAACTCATTTTGCACCCTCTAAGCATCAGACACCGGACTGTCAAACAACAACTGCGCCGCTTGCTTTCTCCAACTATGCGGTGCAGGTGGTCATCAGCAAAGCGAAAGCTTCAAAATTCATTCTCTCCGACGAAATTAACATGTTGATGCTGAAAAACCAAGGTCAATTGGGGGTCGAATATCTCACAAGGGTATTCAACTTGTCCATGGCCACTCTCATAATTTCTGACTAGCGGAAAAAGGTGAGTGGTCCCACTACTGAAACCTGGGTAACGCCTCAACCAAGCGGAATCCTAACGTGGTGCTTGAGACCCTCGTACTCCAACAATACACGAAACATCTGACCCCAGCTACACATCAACATGCCTCCTTCCCTAAAATACACAGTACCACCACAGCACTCACCGCAATAAACACCCAGATCAACCGCGGATTAAGCAAAACCGCACCTGTCGTAGTAGGTTTGAACCTGTCGAAGGCTTTCGATACAGTCAGCGATTTCAGGCTATTAGGTAATACCCAGCAATCGATTCTCTCGCCGATACTAAACTTCTTGCTCAGCCCATTAACTACTTGTGTGGTCGGCAATTGTGTGTAATTTTTCGAGCCCACAGCTGAAAACAGACGAAGATAAAGCAAGCAGTGATGCAGATTGGGGTGATTTCACCCTTGATCTTCAACTTCTATATCACGAAGCTCCTGTAACCATCTGAGGGTTATGCTAACGATTGTTCGATAATGGCGTCCGAAATTGAAGGACGTCTTCCAAAGTGAACGTTTATTTTGCCAGCTTTTCTCGCTTTTCCACTGCAAGGACGTTCCAGCTTTCCCCACTAAATCTAAGGCGACCGTCTTTACCACCTGGATGATGGAAGTTAAACTGCAGTTAAAAGTGAAAGTCATGTGTGAGCTCGACGCATATATGTATGCAGTTCAAAACGTAAGAGCCGGTTCTTATAACTCAATACATCCACGTCTAAGCCTTCCCGTAAACGGCAAGCGACTATAAATGTACCATGCGCCGTTTGTTCAACTGGAAATCGTCGACAGACTTTCATGCATTGTGTGGTGTGTGCCCGTGTGCCCTCAGCATCGAGCTACGGTTACGGTTTCAACCTCTTACAGCCCAAAACATGCCGTATAAGCTTAATATTCTTATTTTTATTTGAAAATTTTTAGAAATATGAGTTCATTATTTTTTAGATCATTTCTTATAATCTTTCAGCTGAAATATATGCGTGGTAATTTTGATTTATACCCGACCAGATGTATATCTCTAGAAAAGACTGCAAAATTTTAGTTGAAGTACTGACGGGACCCTGTCTCATCCCACATCTGGCAACCAAAATGGGATTGGCCAGAGCGATGCGTGTAAGACATGCAACGAAGCGAATGCTAGGGGTTCTTTGGAACACCTACTTTGTCATTGCCCTGCTCTTTGTAGGACTCAACAAAAGTGCCTAGGATCAACATATTTTTCATGCCTGAGGAATATTGCTGACAAAAGACTGAACGGCTTGTTAAAACTCGCGGATACGTGCATTAAGAATTACTTAAAATGATATCTTCGACTCCAAATACATAGCATTGGCAACACAATGGACTCTAGAGGTCTAAGTGAGATATTTTTATAGATCAGCCAGCACTGCCTAACCTGACCTACACCCGGCCAAGAACTGTCATTCGCTCTCATGATAGTCGGTTCTACATTACCGTAGTAATCTAGATTTATAACCGGCCGAGGACTATCCCTTCAGCAGCATTATCCGTACATGTATGGGTAGTGCTTATGCTGCTACAACAACAGTGGCAATTTTGCGACCTTAACAGAGAATGTTTAAGTTTTTCTCAACGATGTAGAATAGCTAATTATTTGAAAGAAAAAAACGACATATTTGTTATTTCATCAATCACATACATTTTATATACCATTGAAGCACATGTTAAAAAAATTAAAAATTAAACGTTACACAAAAAAACATATAAAAAATAAAAATAAATCTAAAAAGAGAAATACATGTCTATAAAAAAAGTTAATGAAATATTAAAACTTAATATAATAAAAAATTATAATAAATACATAATTGATATTTTAATAAATTTTGAATAATTATAATAGGACTATGAATAAGTTCGTTTCGGTTTTACAACAGATGGCGTAACTTGATTATTATTCCATCGATCCACATTTCCAAACATTCATTGGAGAGCTACTGTCGTAAGGCACAAACGTCAGTATAAGTTTTTTATTTGAAGCGTAAACAACAATATTTTTACCACACTTGAAAATGTCGAATTTCGTGCCAAATAATGTGTTTTTGCGGGGAATTCTTCTTCATTATTTTATATTAATATGAAGAAAAAAGCAGCCGAAAGTCATCGTATCTTGGTGGAAGTTTATGGTGAGCATGCTCTATCTGAGCGAACGTGCCAGAAGTGGTTTGCACGCTTTAAAAGTGGTGATTTTGGCTTGGAAGACGAAGAACGCGAGGGTGCGCCGCCAAAGTTCATGGATACCGAATTGGAGGAATTGCTCGATCAAGATCCGGCTCAAACGCAAGAAGAGGTTGCAAAAACTTTGGGAGTTGATCAATCAACCATTTCCAAACGTTTAAAAGCCATGGGAATGATCCGAAAGGTAGGCCATTGGGTGCCGTATGAATTGAAGCCAAGAGACGTTGAACGCCGTTTTATGGCATGCGAACAACTGCTTCAACGGCACAAAAGAAAGGGTTTTTTGCATCGAATTGTGACTGGCGATGAAAAGTGGGTCCATTACGACAATCCAAAACGTCGGGCAACGTATGGATACCCTGGCCATGCTTCAACATCGACGTCGGCGCAGAATATTCATGGCCTGAAGGTTATGCTGTGTATCTGGTGGGACCAGCTGGGTGTTGTGTATTATGAGCTACTGAAACCGAATGAAACGATTACGGGGGATGTCTACCGACGACAATTGATGCGTTTGAGCCGAGCACTGCGAGAAAAACGGCCGCAATACGCCGATAGACACGACAAAGTTATTTTGCAACATGACAATGCTCGGCCACATGTTGCACAAGTGGTCAAAACATACTTAGAAACGCTCAAATGGGATGTCCTACCCCACCCGCCGTATAGTCCAGACCTTGCGCCATCCGATTACTATCTCTTCCGATCGATGCAACATGGCCTGGCTGACCAGCACTTCCGTAATTACGATGAAGTCAAAAAATGGATCGATTCGTGGATTGCGGCAAAACCGACCGAATTTTTCACAAAGGGAATCCGTGAATTGCCAGAAAGATGGGAAAAAGTAGTAGTAAGCGATGGACAATATTTTGAATATTAAATTTGTAACCATTTTACGTCAATAAAGTTTCAGATTTCGAAAAAAAACCGCACGAACTTATTCATAGTCCTATTAATTTTTTTTTTTCTTGCTGCAAATTAATAACTTCACTTTTGCTAGTCATACAAATTTTATTATTACCAAATTTTACGCCAAGCTTGCTTTTGTTAGGGGTCAAAGCTCCGATTTCTCCGACCCTTTTACGCTGATGCTTTTGTATACGGCGTTTGTGCGTTCCAAACTTTTGTATGCTTTCTTCATTGGGTGTCCGTATTATGCCTGACATGCTGCTGGAGTTGAACGAATGCCGAAAATATTCTTACATTTCGCGTTGCATAGTTTACGCTTTTCGGATCCTATCTCTACCTATGAGGCAGGATTCTTATTGAAAAAGGGGTTAAGGGTAGTCAGAGGCCCGAAAAAATGATGATTTTCAATAATTTTTTTTGCTAGTCAATTGCTTTATTTTACATAAATAATAACATAGCATTAATACATCATGTTTCGACTTGACTTTAGCAAAATTTCAAAAAAAAAAAACAATTGTAGTTGTAAAAATTATCACTGGTTATGTAGAACCCGTTTCTCCTGAAGTCCCTTGCGGTGATCATCACGAGTCCTTGAAATCAATCGGACAAGAGAAATTAGTTTTATTAACAGATAATCTTGTGCCTGATCGAAGCTTTTTTTCAAAATAATAAAATTATAAAATTTTTTAATATTTTCGAGAAAAAAACCGTCAGTTAATTAAAAAAATATATCGAAAATTTTGAAAAAAAATCCTTTGATAAGGCACGAGTATTTTATGTTTTTCAATAGCAATATAAATTTTATTGAAACCGACCAAGCGCTTTTCAGTTACAGTGATCACCAGTCCGGCCAAAATCGCGTAAGCGGTTATCGCGCCAATTAAGAAGAGGAAGATCATTAGTTCAAAAAGCACAGTTTTGAGAAAAGCGCCTTGAAAGTTTTGCGCCGAGCGCCATTTGTTAATTGTTGAATAACTCGAAAAGTATTTGTCGGATTCACTTCAAATTTTCACACAATATTTTTAAGATATTATACTTTAAGAAAATGCAAAAAACAAAAAATCCAATTTTTTGAAAATTCTGATTATCCCTTAACTTAAAACCAGTGCAGAACAGAAGAATCATCTTATCTTTGCCTTTCATTACTGATTTGATGTGCGGTGCAGTTGACTGACTGGTGCTTCTTGAGAAGATTTTGTTTAATATTCCGGCCAGACCTCTTCGTAGTTCGAAGTTTTTCCATGTTGGTCTCTCAAAATCTCTTTATGCTCGCAATTCTCCTATTACTAGAGCCCTTTTTGAGTTTAATAAAATCTGTAAATTTGTTGAAATAGATTTTTCATCTACAAAACATCATCTACTGAATTCTTTGAACATTTATTATATAAGTAAATACTTATACTTTCTTTTTTGTACTTGTACTTTCTTTTTTTTGATGTCTACTAACCTTAAATTATGTCTACTTAGCCTATAGGAATCTATTATTTCCTTGGCTTAACAAATAAAGAAATAAATCAATTAAAATAAAAACTTCTAACTGCTCTAAAGTGTGTAAACAGTTCATAACATACGAAAAAAACTTCTTAAAAATTATCACTTCTTTCATTTCATCAAATTCACTTTCATTCTCACTTTTAGCCTCTTCATTACTCGCCCATGTGGTATTCTTTCATCTTTCACTACACACACTCGGTGCAGTGGTTCCCATTAGCATGCAAATTGTTGCTTCTAAGTAAATACGATTCCTCTTTCCCATGCTTTTTGCAAGAACAAAGCAAAAACAACAATTAGGCCCCAGCATTGCAATCAGCAGCTGCATTCGCAAAAGATTGACACAATCCAAAGTGCATTTTCGAACTTTCGAACACTCTCTGTTTGGTTGTACTCTCTTAATGCTTGCGCTCGCGCTCTTTATTTCGAATTTCCGTATTGGCTTCACGGTGTATACTCTTCTGCTGTATAACAGTTTGCTGGCATAAACATCTGCCCGGTGACGCCTTTGTTTATGCCTGGCCGACATATGGTAACAATTTGGTTTCTGTTGTTTGTGTTTTTGTTTTTAGTCGATTAGACGTTAGCCGCTTGTTTGTTAGCGAGTTGTACAATACACAAATAATATTCATAGCTGAAAAGATGTACGACTACTTAGTATATAAATTTGTGTGCCTAAATAAAAAATGTTCATTCATAAAATGAACCATGCAAAGTGTGTTAAAACAGAAATACATACATACAGATATATGTGTAAATGGGTATTATCGGTTATTTTATTCCTAATAGTTGGTATATTCAGACGCATTTGGAGTATACACGTAATTTATAAAAAAATATATAATATACAATCACAATCAAAGCAAATATTAATTTAAGCTTTTAAAAACTTAATTTGTAATAAAAATAAACAAAGTATGTTAATTAATTAAATATTCAAATTAAAACTGGATTACAATTTTTTTTACATAAATAATTTTATCCCATTACTGAGCGGCTGGGCTTCTGCAATAATGTATGCATGACATATATGTAGTGTGTAAATATGTACATATGTATGTATATACAAAAACAAATACATATGTACACCCGACTCTCTTTTTACCCGATTTTGAACTGACACGTTTCACTAATAAATTTTTTTACATAAAATTTTCGTTCTTTCACGAATCTCAAAATCCCGAAAAAATGCCTAATTAAGTAAAAAATTATCGTGTAAGAGAAGAGTACATTTTAGAACTATCCTAGTCCAACTGTGCATTAAAATTTCTATGTAATCGTTAGGTTGGGTGTAGCTGGATACCAAGTACAAGGTGGCGCAAAATTAAGCATCCAATTTTGGTTTTGAATTATTCTTTTACTGAATAAAAATAAAATTATTTTGAGTGATGTAAACCTATGTAAATTTATTTTGATCTTTACACGCTGTATTGATTGTCTGTTTGTATACTGCAGCTGTTTAGTTCACGCCATTTACAAAAATTATGTTTTCCCCTAGGGTGATTAATTTTGCGCCACCTTGTATAATAGCAGACTTTGTTACACGACAAAATCAACAGAAACTGTTAACATTAAATTTGAAGAAAAATCCACAGATAGGCTATACATATCTGACTTAGGTAGGTAGGTAGGTAGGGTGGCTGTCGCAACGACACACTTAGACCTTCCGTAGGTCCATTGTGATACCACCATATCTGACTTAGTATCTGACATACCTACTGTTGATTGATTGATTTTTTTGCCAAATTTCAATTTGAATTTATATATTTTTTGTACTTATGGACTAAATTTTCACTGTACAATACTTTTAATATAATATTTTATATATAAATTTTTTTTTGGAATAAAAAAGAACTGTTCATGTTTTGTAAACAGTTTCGTGATATGGATTGCATTATTACTTTTTTTGTACGGTTTTTTGTAAAAAAATGCTAAGCGTATTATCATCTTAGTCCTGATTTACACACACCCATTACATCTATAAAAATGAACAATTTAATTCATCATCATCATAGCATCACAATTCGTTGTGAACCTTTGCTTCCGTTACAATTCGCCTCCAGCTTTTCTTTTGACTTCAGATATGCCAATAGTTCGTATGTCTTTTTCTATATCATCTGTCTATCTTTTTCTCGACCGATCTCTTCTTCTGTTGCGTCATGGATTTGTTTCGAAGATGTTTTTTACATCACACTATCACTTAATTGAAAGCAGAAAAAATCCAAATTTATTTTACATCGGTAGTGCTTCCGTCAAATGTCAAACTTAAATAAGCGTCGTCAAATCGGCGAAGATATCTCTTCGGTATAAAAAATAAGAGTTGCTATCGTGAATTGGGTCGTAGATGGGTCAAAGCTTGTGAATGGTAGAACTAGTGCAGCTGTCCTTGCGCCGAACTTTCAATGATCGATACCCATGGCGGTTAACCCACAGTCTTGCAAGCGGAAATCCATGGCACAAAAATCTCTGGCAGATAATGCCTTCGAAGAGGCACAACTTCGAAGCTCAACGGCGTTTCGTCAGACAGCCAGAGAGCCCCTATGTGCCCTGCAATCTAACACAATAACATCCAAAGTCGTTGAGAAATGCTTTTTCTTCAATACCCTGCGAGCAAGAAACACCGTCTCGCTGAACTGGGTACCAGTATATGAAAGTCTTGACGGCGAAAATGTCTTGACGAACAAAAAAATGCCATAGAACGGATTGCTTTTGCGAGCTTACCGGTAGTTGTTAACAACTAAAAAAAACAAGGCAATCATGCGACAGTGGATGGAGAGTACCATAAAGAGAGGTAGGGAAGTAATCCCTTAAATCTGGATAGAGAAGCATTATGAACTCTCACTAGATATTATAAGCGACATGGAACTGTCACGAAGGAATGAATTTGCAGACTCTTTAACGGACTCCTTTCGTAGGTCTTAAACCTTTCTGCGGGGTAAGTAACAGCTTCAAAAGTGCCTTTCTGAAAAGGAACAACGAGGCCTAATCGATTACTGGAGAGCCCAATCGGACATGCGGCAATCCAAAATACTTATAGATCCGGAACGGATAAAGGCAGAAGCAATCCTTAACCTAAGCAGAAAGGGCATAAGACTTTACACTGAACTACTAACACGACACTGTAGACTTAATTATCACAAGAAACAGCAGAACACGTTCTATACGATTGCCCAGCAGTGGCACGACGCAGACTAAATTACCTGGGAAATGGGGATATAGATCCAAACCTCCTGGTAGAAATTAAGCCTTTAGTTGTTTTAGGATTTATTAATAGCCTTAAACTGTTCGAGTAGGCTACATGGCTGCACAATAGATCTCTTCAGGTCGCAGTGCATAAACCGACCGCATCTGCATCTACTTTATATGTATATTTAGACCAGGCAAAGAATACCAAATTTATGCTATGAAAAATCGGCGCGGTATCTCTACCGGAATTAAGGAATTTATAACATTTTAAGACTTCCGCCAGCATACTTCAAAAAACTTTTAAAGGTAACCTGAGATGGACTGATTTGAAAATACCTCTGAGTTCTTTTTTTAATAATTATAATTAATAATATTAGCTTTTAAATATAATTTCCCAATAAATAATCGCAGATAATAAAGAGATTCAGCTTAAAACGTGTGCAAGAAACTGAAAAAAATATCAGCGAAATCAAAATAATGAAATTTGGTATGCAATTTTTAATTTTTGGTTTGATTTTTGTGTTTTTTTTTTAAGATGTAATTAGGAGTCCCTGAATATTAAACTTAGCACAAAAACTTATATGTTATATATTTCGGTATCATTGTTTTCTATTCGCTACTACTGTACTGTGCGCTAAGAGCGCACTCATCCAAATACTAAATTTTAAGAGGTTGAAGTTCCCTACGAACTTCTCACAACGTCGAAGTCAATTTCGAAATTCGAACTTGAAGTCGAATGAAGAGAGCGCTGAAACCAAACAAACAACAAACCTCCACCGCCGCAGCAACAGAAATGCAAAGCAAACTTGCCGAACAATCGAACAGTTTGAAGGCATCAACTTCCCCGTATGGTGGTGTACAACGGATCAAGAATAAATGGATAAAAAGTGTCAAAGTGTCTAACTAATTGATTAATGCAAAAAAAAAATATTTGGAAAACAAATGTTCGAAAAAACAACAAATAAAAAATGCAAATATTAACGCTAAAGGAAAATAAAAGTTTGAGCAAAAAAATTAACTAAAGAAAAGGTGTTAAAAAAATTGCCCTTTAAGGTCTAAAAATTGCAGTTAATTGTAGGTAATAAGCAGTGGGAAAAGTGAAAAAAAAAACACAAAAACAATAGCGCTGTACGGTGTTGTAATAGCAGCATAAATAATAGAAAAATGGTGAAAATAAAAAACGAGTGAGCGCAAAGAACAACGCTTATTGTCTGTCAGCCTGTTGCATATTGAATGTACCCGCATGCTCGCATACACACATACGTACATACATACAGATGTACTTGTTTACCCACTGTGCAGTGCCGTGTCGCGATTCAGCAGCAAGAAATTAAAATCAAAATTAAAAAAAAAACCTTTTGTTTTTGCTGTGAAAATAAAGAAGTTCTGCTAAAAGCAGCATAAAAATAGACACGTCTCACCGAAGCCAACGCATACATGCATACGTACATACATACATACGTACATGCAGGCATATCAAGTGAGTGTATAAATAAAAAATACAAAAATACGCAAATGAATATCGAAGTACAGTGATTAGTGGATTGTGAGCGCATTTACGAATTGTTGGTTCAATTTGCTTTGGGTGTTTTTCTTCTATTTTTTTGAAGCCGCTTGAAATTCCCTCCAAAAGGAGAAGCTAAACGAATTAGCTAAAAATTGTGAAAGCAAAAAAGGTGGAATTCATTGCATATAGTGGAAAGTGTAAACCAGTGCCCGCACATATAAAAATTCTACTGAAAAGTTAGTAAAAATTATTAGAGAATAAATCGCGCATACATACAAACATATGTGGCAGTGAAAAATAAGCGAAGTGAATGTAGGCAAAGCGCAAAACTCAAAGTCGAAAGTTCTCGCGCTTAAGCAAAAAACAAAAAAAAACAAACTACAAAAAGTTGCACAACTACAAAAATTATATAAAGCAAATTTGCCAAAAGGAAAGAGTTTTTGCAATATTCTTAATTTGAAAACAAAAAAAAAAATTTCAAAAATTATTAAAAAAAATATTTTAAAATTTCAAACCGCGCTCGCATTCGCTGCAACGGCGCTCCCTTAACAATTCAACTACTTACAATACAAATTTAGTGCATTGATGTCCGTCATCATTTAAAAAATTAGACCCCAAATATTTCATTTTGGAAAAAAGCATAAACCAGACCCCAAATATTTTATTTTGAAAAAAAAGCATAAACCACTGCATTAAAATTCTGTCAACCATTCAGTCATTCGAGTTGCAGAAGTCGCCATCAAAGTCTCGTCGAGAAATTCCCCAAAAACCGACGTGCTCAGAAGTACTAATTGTCTTACGAAAAAACAGAAACAAAAAACAGTCAAATATCCAGCCAGCAACGGCGACTAAAGAGGCGGCGGCATACACACATACACTCATACATATCTACCCTAAATCAAAAAGTCAAACTTGTCTGCAACTTTGTGTCTAACTCAACCGCAGAAGCAGACAACTAAAAATTCACAAGAACAAAAGGTGCAATAAGCACGAAGAAAAGTCTTAACCAAAAATTCAATATAATAAATACGCAAATCGCCAGAGAGCCAAGAAAAGGCCAAGAATACCCAGAAGAAGATCGAGCAGGCAGACACAGACAGGCAAGTCGTCAAAGCAAGTTCATTGCATTCATTGACGACATTTTCCTGGAAATAACAAACAGCCAAAAAACTAAAAAAATAAAACTAAAAAAGAGTAACAACAAAAAAGCGAGAATATTGGTAGTGCAGTGTAAGAAGCAAGAATAGCTACGAAATGCAATAACCAAATTGTGGAAAAAAGAGTGTTTGCATACAAAACTAAGAAACATACACACACACACATACGTAAGAAATCGGAAGGTGTGAAAATAATATAAAAAATAATCAAAGAATTGTGTAGTGCCACAAAAAGCAAAAAAAAGATACAAAAACAAAACAGAAGTGAGCAAACAGCGCCAAAAGCAAGCGAAAGAACACAGCGAAAAGCCTCAACAAACAGATAATTGACCGCAGTGCGGGTTGTGTGTGTGTGCAACAACAAGCAACCTGTGTCAACGTTCGACGCCAAGTCAGAATATCGAAGTACCAAAAACTTCATTTTTTGAAGTCACACTGGTCACTTGCGTCTGAAGTTAAAATTTGTATCTTCTCTTTTGCTGGTCACCTTCGCGCCATCGCCGATTAATGCCAACTGCAGCGCCGCACGCATGTTTGATAAATATTAACATTTCATATTGGTATGTAGCGCCCGCTGTCCTTTTTGGCTGTGTACTCACATACATTTTTAACCATTCACATCACCCCATTTACACGATGTCTCCACTGGAAGGGAAACACTGGAAATTCTCTTTTCATGTCTCATTCGCGGGCACACGGGCAAAATTGTTTTCGGCGACATTTTGACATTTAATACTTTAGCATCGTCTGGTCCGGATGTATTCTAGCACGCGCTTACATGTAAAGCAGAGAGCGTTCGACAACAGTTTCTTAAATACATGAATGAAAAATGCAAACTGGTTAAATAATAAATAATTTGTTGTTTTTTTTATTGAAATATAATTATAAATTCTTATACTTGAATAAAAAAAATTAAATTAAAAATACTTAATATGTAAATAATTAACTTAAAATTAAACTGAGTATCTAGAAATGCAGGGAAAAATTAGAAATCAACATAAACATGTCCCATAACTATTTTAAATTATACAACTTTACTAGCAAAAATAATTGTGCATTTCCCAAGCAGCGTTCGTATGTTTGTCATCGTTGTTATCTTCCGTTTGCTTGAAAACCAACACATAACTTAGAACTTTCTTCCACGAAAGAAGAAAACGAATGAAGCAACTGTCAAAAATTGCTTTAAGATTGGAAATACGAATAAGAAGCACAAAGCGTGTCGCCAGTACAGGAGACAAATTCCCTTCTCTCTTCCGCGGCCGTCCTTCACCACCGAACAAAATGTTTCCCTTCCAGAGGAGACATCGTGTAAATGGGCACCATGCCGCTTATCCTCACTTTTCTGTTAATTTTTCTTATTTCCTTCAGTTAGTATGAAATTGTGTGGAAGTGTTAGAAAGAGGGAAGATAGTAGACTGCAATTGGAAAATTGAAAGAATTATTTGTTTTTTCGATTATACAACTTTTTGTGGTTTTATTGATGGTACATAGTTTTAAAAAACTGCATAACCTATTAATCGGAATAAAAAAATATACAAAAAATCATCATTGTTTTGAATTTTCATTTGCTCAGTCGAGCTTCTGTGACTCTTGGCGGAGTTGAACTCCCCGAGGACATACGTTAAGATTGAACCATAATGAAAAAAAGTCAAACTAGAAACTATTTTTCAGACCAGCCCTTGTACTAACTTTCCTTGCAGCCAAAAAACCCAAGAAACCGCTCATCCAACTCCTATGTAAAATCGGTAGCTGAGTATGAAAATTCAATTTTCGATTTGAAAAATTACATATAATATTTTTTACGATAACTGGAATAGTTTTAGCATTTAAGCATTTGTGAAGTTTTTAATTAACTTATATTTCTTTTTTTTTGAGATTTCCTATAATTTTTAAAAGATGCTGTGCTTGCTATCCTTACATTTTTTTAATAAAGATATTATGAATATGTAGTTTTATGATTCAAATTTATTACTAATAATACTAACTGACAAAGAGTGTAAGCTTTGTTGGGTGTTTGGCCCAGCTCCTCCTCCTAATAGAAACAACTTTTTCCTATAATTCATTCATTTCCCGCTTCGAACACAACTCTCACAACTCACTTGCCAACACCTTTTCACCCAAGTATGATATACTTACCAGCATTCGCCATTAGCTATGGTGAAAAATAAATTTGTGCGCGCAAACTTCGGCTGACACGTTGCAGAACCCTCGGGAGCCGATTTCTGCCCGCTCATTTCATGCATATTCCCACACTCTTGCAATCAGCCGTTGCTCAGACGGCCACGAAGTGTCATTTGGCCTCTGGTGACGGTCAAGCATTGTTTGACAAGAACTTTATATGTGTGCGTGTCGGGTGCTTGACGCTAATATCTAAAATTTTTGATTTTTACCGACAACAAGTATGTGTGACACGACGCCACCCGACTGCACTAACACATACAAAGCGCAGTCAAGCATGCTGTATCGTCACCAGAGGCCAATTGGTTTGATGTTTTTCATGTCTCACTAACACAACTTCAGTTTTTTTATAAATACATCTCTTGTTACGTAAAGTAAGTTCGCTAGAATCTTTGCACTATGCATTTCACCACGTAAACGGAAGGAGCCGTATTTATATCCGGGCAAGTACTGCGACTCCAGCTACTTCTACAGCAACAGCAAATTGGTGGTCGAAGTTTATTAAATTTCTCGAAATTTATTTAATTATAATTTATTATCCCTAAACAATTTGTTATTAGGAAAATCAACAAATGATGCCACAAAAATCGATTCTGCGTTGGCCCCTTGTTAAACTTAAATGAGTATTTTTGTTCTCATGCGAACGACTTTCATATCTACTGGACAAGTTTTTGCATTGATCTTAAATTTTTTCTAGTTATGTTAGGTTTAAAAAATAAGTAAAATAAAGACTGCCAAAATCGTGTTATTATATATTTCTTGCATTAATAAATAAAAACTTTTCAGTTTTGCAAAAAAATATTTTTTAAACTTTCTGAATACTTCAAAAATCAGTTTCTTACATATAAATCGAAAAAAAACATACTTATTATCTAAATGGAAAATTTTCAGATTAAAAAAAAAATGTTTAAACTTCGTGAATATTTTAAAATCGTTTTCATATATATTTCTAGCTATAAGAGATAGAAAATTTTCAAATTTTCGCAAGCCAAAAAAAAATATTTTTTAAGCTTTGTATGTACTTCGAAAACCAATTTCTGAAATCGAAAAAATATGTACAGTAGGTTCTGTTTTTATGCGGCTTTTTTTATGCGGTTTTGAAATAGTGCGGTTTTTTTTTTAATTACAAAATGCATGTCGACCTATCGGGAATTGTACATATAAACAAGATTCTAAACCAGCTAAGCAAAAACTCATCACAGATTCATGCGGTCTATGGAACGTATCTATAGTTATAATATGGGACTAGTGCCCTTTTTTATGCGATTTTATTACATTATTTCAGATTTATGCGGTTTTAGCATTTGAAACGGATCTATAGTTTTACTATAGAACTAGTAGCTTTTTTTATGCTGTTTCTTGCGGAACGTATCTACCGCATAAAAACAGAACCTACTGTATATATATTTACTACATATATTACAATATGTATATGGGGCATTCTTCGCCAACCGGACACCCCCATCTGCCCAGAACAGTTTTTATAAAAAAAATTTTTCCCTATGCCGAAATAAAAGCTTATGTCATGTACTTTAATTTGTCATGTGGCACTTTTTAAATATTCAAGATGGACGACGAATATTGACATGATGCTCGGGGGTTTCTGGGTTCGCTGCTAAATATAAATATTGAAGGAAATTGCTGAAATTGGAATTTTTTTTTCATAATACAGGATTTTTTTCACAGTAAAACTTTTTTTTCTTCTGGAGAATTGGAAAATCTTTTAATAATCACTTCCTTTTTGTTTGAGATTTGGAAGGAATGGCTTTTTAGTATTTCTGGTACTGGTGCTGCAGACTCGAATCTTTTGTTAAGCTTCCAACATATTTAAAAATAAATAAATAAAATAAAAAAAAAATTAAAAGTTTGTGAAGACATCGAAAATAGGTTTCTTATATATTTCGTGCGATAATAAATCCATAATTTCCAGATTTTCGCAAAAAAATATTATTTTCTTTAACCCTGAATATTTCGAAAATCATTTCTTAATCATTTCAAACTATATATTATATTTATATTAATTTCTTAAATCGAAAATTTTCAGATTTTTTCAAAACAAAAATTTTTTTTTAACTTTAAGAGTATTTTAAAAATAGATCACTAATTCAATTTAATTCCATTTAATTTGATTTACAAGTTTTTTAATCCGTTAAAAGTCTCTCCAGCTATTCAACATTTTTATGACCTAATATATATTTTTTTCTTCAATCCATGACCGTTATTTGGGGAAAACTCGAAGCCTACGTAACTGAAAAAAATGTAGTGCATTTTCTGCTTCGGTCACCAATTTACATGAAAATTGCATAGTTAGATTCCTAGGTAAAAAATTATTAATTATTTGCAAAGCACTGTTGTTGAATACTCATTTTTCAGTTAACACGAACTTCGGATGTAGATTTCCGGAGCGACCCAGATTTATATCCGCTCAAGAAGAGCCACTCCAGCAACATTAAGGAATGTTTATGCTGTTACAATAAACACAACAATACTCTTTTTGGAGTGCTCTCGTATTCAGTGTCTAAAATTTCTCTCAATCACGGAGTAGATGTCTATAGTTTCTCACTATTCTTCGTAGCTTCTGCAAAAATCATTTTGAGTGACTTCTAGTCATTTTATAAGACTTCCGATGAGATTGTGGTTGGTACGTAACCCAATGGCAATTCTTAATTCACTCTTATTTAGCCTCAATATAGCATCATCAATGAAGTAACTATCTGGCGGACGCCAACTTTAGAACTGGAAGCTGAACGAATTTGTAGAGTGGCTGCAGTGGCTGCGTCAGTCGTTAATGTACTCGATGCAGCGGCAAGCACAAGTAGTGACAGAGGAAAAGGAACTCAACTGCTACAATAATAATAACAATAACAAAAAAGAAAAGGTTGACCTCTCTTCTTGGAAATGATCAAGTGGAGCGCAAACGTATATTTGCCTTTACTTGTGCTGCTTTTGAAATGGGTTACAAAATAGCTTTTGGGTGTGAACATTTTTATGTTTAACCTCGCGCCAGTAAGTTTTTGAATTAAGCGCCATTGTGGATATAAAATATAAAGCCAATAGAAAAGTTTTTATTCCCAAAACAATGGTAAACTTCTAAATGCATTTCTTCTACAAATTACAAGCATGGGTAAAATAACTATCGAACATGATTTAAATAATAAAAAAAAAATAGAATACAAAGTAATTGAAAATATACTTTTCGGAGAAAAAAAAATGTAGTTGGATAGAACCCGATTTTCACTTAAATTCACTTAAAGCTCGAACAAGAAGAGCATTACACGAATACTCCGTTTTGCATTTAGCTCCATAGAAAGGTAAATGGCTACGAAGATTACACTGTGGTATATTAAAATTAATTCCTTGCAAAAGAAATCAGCAGTCAATACTATGATGATGTTATAAACAAATGAAAGCCAGAGGACTGATCTGCTTACGTCCAAAGACTTTAGGTTAACCAAAAGCCAGCTACATTGATTTTCTATGTGCAGCTTCCAGTGGAGCTTCGGGACAAGTATTACACCAAGATACTTGACTTCCGATGAAAGAGTAAGTCTAGGAAGCTTAAAAGGTGGAGGCTTGTATTTTCTGGTGAATAGCATCAACTCCGTCTTGTTAGAGTTGACTGAGACCGCAACTGACAGCCCACCTATTTAGTGTAGTCAGTGCACCTTCCAAAATTTCAGTCATTACTGATGGGAAGGGTCGTGAGACCATTAGGACCATGCAAGTGCTGTACAGATTTCAATTAAATTTGTTCAGCTTGTTTCATAGACATTTTGCCTCGAAATAGGTTGACAATTAACCCGCTAAATTTCGTTTAAGTTGAAATATGTATGTATGTAGAGAAATCGTATTAAAAATATCTAATATTACTCTGTTTTTTTTGTGGTCCACCCAGTACCAGTTAATGGATTAATGAGCTACAAATGTTGGTGTCAACCACAAAAAAACTAACACTTCTATATGCATTTTATTGTTTGTTGCTTGCTTTTCGTCAGTAATATGTAAATGAAAAATGTTGCTCATGCTGTAAGTCAAGCAGAGGCAGCCACAAACAATGGATTCTACGACCCGAACTTATGTACAACCGGGCAGGAACTGTCTGTCCTTCCAGCAATATTCCCAAAATATGTATGGGGAATGTTTATGCTGTTGCAACAACAACAAAAAGGTCGGCTAGTGTGGTACAAAATATTTTAATTACGAAATATTTTATTCCATTAAACTGAATCAATTTACTTCCTTGTCTACCAACAAAATTTAGACCAATGTTCATGGTAACCCTATTTGCATATGTACGTATGTATGTATGTATGAAAGTCCACCTAATTATTCTTTCATTTTCATTTGGTGCTATTTTGGTAGTAAAAAGCGAAATGTGCGCATAGTCCATGTTTAATAGCACGCACTTCGTACGTAAGTGTGTAGCTACTCCATGAATGTACATACATATGCGCACATACATATATCTCTACAATTGTATTAAAATGACACCGCTTAAAAACAAAGAGATTGTGCCACAACTCAAAGTCGACTTGTGAGCATTTGAATTCATACAGCAAAAACTCACTTTGCATGAAAGGAACTGTTTTTACTCGCATATTGGAGAAGTGTCAAGCTACTCTGCAGTTGAGGCTACTATTAACTTAACTACCAATTTGCATGGCGGCTGAATGAGTTCGTCTTCTATCTATTTGAAATTGCTAGCAATGTGTATTTTAACAAGACGATGTACTACGAAATATAATATAATATGAATTGTCGGCCTATATATCAGCAGCACACCAAGAACTAGTGAAGCAATGCTCCAATGTTAATTACCAGTTACTAAAATAGTTCATAATGGAAATATAGGCAGATTATTGCCTTCGTCAATATTTATATACTTCGAAATTTCATTATTTATATTTGAAACATTCTTATTTATAGTAATACAAGAACATTTATGTTGCATGCACCTCTAAGTGATCATTTTGCAAGTGGTACAATTCTAGTCACTCTCGTACTAGTCTGACTTCTGCCATCAAATACCGACTCAGCAACTAGTTGAGCTGACTTTTTCAGATTTCTTTTTACTTTTGCATGAAATTAGATTTTTTCTTACACATCCTTCCGTTCAAGTATTCCCCAAATTTGTGGATGTAGCCAGTTAACGCTATAGCATAGGCAAAAATAAAAAATAAATTAATTAATTAAAAACAAGTACATTAATTACTTTTTTATATAAAAGAATATCTGCCATTTACGCCTTACTTTTCATTTCCTTACACTTTCAGTTGACATTTTATTAGTTTTTTTTTCTGTTTCTTCTTTTTTTGCCCCTTTTTTTAAACTCTGCTATTTCGCTTTCCGCTTAAAAGATAAATACATTCTAATGAGGCTGAAGTTGGTCGGTCGGACGGTGCAGAAAAACAGGCGGCAAACCAGAGGCAAAAAGATATATTTACATATATTTCTATGTATGTCTGTCTGTCTGTATGTGGGTTTGTGCTTATACGACATTTGTTTGTGGGTATTAATGAAATTCGCGCTTTAGCTTAGTTTAAATGTCTTTCTGTTGCGTACATTTATTAATAAACTTTATTTAAATTTGTTTGTGTTTTATTTAAAATCTGGTTCGCTAGCAGATATGACATCATCCGCGCGATTAAGAGACTCGGCGGCATCTTTTTGTCTAAACTTTGTATTTATATATGCGCATACATACATAATGTATGTTAAGCGCTGAGCGCACAATTAAAAGGTTTTTGTTGTACTCGAATAAATTTAGCAATGAATGCCATTTTTAATTTGCATTTAATGCTAACCTGAGTTAAGAGACTTTTAAAGTTCAAATCATTTTACTAAGCAATTATGGCATACAGCGATTAAAAAGGCATTACAGATTATAATTATTGTTATTATTATTATTGTAATATTATTATTACTACTAGGTGGTGCCCGCGAGTACGCTTCCGTGTAGAATGACAGATTTACAGATGTAATAAATCTCTCACCAATATTGAATTTTTGGAGCCTCAAGGCAAACCAAGTTCACACTTGTTTTTTATAAGATTTTTTACATACCTATTTTTATAAGAGTAACTATATACTATATACATCTGACCTCACCACTTCAATATAATTATTTGCTACCTCCCCTGCTGGGGGCGCAAAGTGCCAATACAAATAAATTCCGATGGCGTCGATTTGCAGCTTTTGACTTTATCTGCGACGAAGTGAGCGATTCGTTGAGCGATTCGTCAGTTGTCGTGAATTCGCCATACAGGCTTCGTCTCCATGCTCCTTTCGGCTGTGATCTTCGGCGAGAGCGTTGCGTATTTCAGTGTAGGGACATTCTGCTCATGTCGGTCGCTGGTTTACGGATTGTGTGGCTAATCCATTTCCACTTTCGTTCGCGTATTTCAAGCTCAACCGGCCTTTTTTCGCTTCGAGTAAGGAACGGTTCATAAAATTTAGGAGCTTTTTTGTTGTTGAAACCGCGGCAGACCATGTTTTGCTGCCTTACAGCAGTACAGACTTCATATTCGAATTGAAAATCCTTAGCTTTGTTCTGGGAGTTAACTGCTTAGAGTACCATTTGCTTTGAAGCATAGCGAAGGTTGATCTGGCTTTCGTTATTCTGTACTCAATGTCAGTACGAGTATTAGCACCGCAGTCAGGGGTAATTTGGTTACCTAAGTAAATTTGTTTACACTTTCGATGGGTTGTCTGTACACTGTGAATGTGCCAGGTCGAGTGCCATTAATGGCCATAGACTTCGAGTTTTCAATGTTAATACACAACTTAACGCTATCTGCGTAGAATTTAAAGGGGTCCTCTAGTTTCTTGGGTCGAAAATATCGAATCGCCAAAAGGGAAGAAGGAGCAGCTCTGCGTGACTTCCAAGAAGAAGAGGAAGGCCTATTGTATGGTCCAGGCATAGCAGATTGACGGTAAGATGAAATTTTTACTATAAATCACGCGAACTTTGAAACGCGTTTTTCTCGAAACACTATTTTTCAAAATAGTGACCACGATATTTCAAAAACTACTGAACCGATCTTGTTCAAATATATACCTCATCTTTAATATATCATAAGCCAGCGATTGAACTAGGATTATCATGATTGCTTCGATAGTTTTTTTCCTATGAGCGAAAAAATTAAGAAAAAATAAGTAAAAAATATAATTTAATTTTCAAAAGTGTATACAAAAATTAATTTTTTTAATTAAGAATTCATTCTAGTTCAATCGCTAGTCTTAAATATGAAGATTAAAATGTCGTTTGGTTTTTCGATTTCAGATAAGCCAAACAGCCGCAATCTTGGTCACCGTCAAGTACCTCTTTTACTTTATGTCTTCTTGTCGGCCACTATAACTTTTATTCTATTATATATTTTGTCTTCAAAAAATTTGTAAAGCTCATTTAATAGGACTATGAATAAGTTCGTTTCGGTTTTACAACAGATGGCGTAACTTGATTATTATTCCATCGATCCACATTTCCAAACATTCATTGGAGAGCTACTGTCGTAAGGCACAAACGTCAGTATAAGTTTTTTATTTGAAGCGTAAACAACAATATTTTTACCACACTTGAAAATGTCGAATTTCGTGCCAAATAATGTGTTTTTGCGGGGAATTCTTCTTCATTATTTTAATATGAAGAAAAAAGCAGCCGAAAGTCATCGTATCTTGGTGGAAGTTTATGGTGAGCATGCTCTATCTGAGCGAACGTGCCAGAAGTGGTTTGCACGCTTTAAAAGTGGTGATTTTGGCTTGGAAGACGAAGAACGCGAGGGTGAGCCGCCAAAGTTCATGGATACCGAATTGGAGGAATTGCTCGATCAAGATCCGGCTCAAATGCAAGAAGAGGTTGCAAAAACTTTGGGAGTTGATCAATCAACCATTTCCAAACGTTTAAAAGCCATGGGAATGATCCGAAAGGTAGGCCATTGGGTGCCGTATGAATTGAAGCCAAGAGACGTTGAACGCCGTTTTATGGCATGCGAACAACTGCTTCAACGGCACAAAAGAAAGGGTTTTTTGCATCGAATTGTGACTGGCGATGAAAAGTGGGTCCATTACGACAATCCAAAACGTCGGGCAACGTATGGATACCCTGGCCATGCTTCAACATCGACGTCGGCGCAGAATATTCATGGCCTGAAGGTTATGCTGTGTATCTGGTGGGACCAGCTGGGTGTTGTGTATTATGAGCTACTGAAACCGAATGAAACGATTACGGGGGATGTCTACCGACGACAATTGATGCGTTTGAGCCGAGCACTGCGAGAAAAACGGCCGCAATACGCCGATAGACACGACAAAGTTATTTTGCAACATGACAATGCTCGGCCACATGTTGCACAAGTGGTCAAAACATACTTAGAAACGCTCAAATGGGATGTCCTACCCCACCCGCCGTATAGTCCAGACCTTGCGCCATCCGATTACTATCTCTTCCGATCGATGCAACATGGCCTGGCTGACCAGCACTTCCGTAATTACGATGAAGTCAAAAAATGGATCGATTCGTGGATTGCGGCAAAACCGACCGAATTTTTCACAAAGGGAATCCGTGAATTGCCAGAAAGATGGGAAAAAGTAGTAGTAAGCGATGGACAATATTTTGAATATTAAATTTGTAACCATTTTACGTCAATAAAGTTTCAAATTTCGAAAAAAAACCGCACGAACTTATTCATAGTCCTATTAAATGTTACTAAAGATTATGTGAACACAATGAGATTTATTATTTTGATCGTTTGCCCGTTAAAAATGATTGAAAAACCCGAAAAAAAACAGACGAGAAACTAGAGGACCCCCTTAATGGAACAAAAAATGAAAAATAAAAAATGGGAAGAAAAAAAGTTTAGTCGTATACCCCTGAGCTTGAACTTTTTTTTGGAAAATGGGTTTTGTCGGGTAAAAAAAGGCCTATTTTCAATATTTTCTTTTCTATGTAAAAAATTATTTATTTAATTCAAACTTTTTTCTGTCTAATAGATACATATTTAAAAAATAATTTCTGAAATTTTCAAAAAAAAGAAAAAATTAAAACTCCTCCATTGTGACGACATTTCTATTGACCCCTCGAAAAAAAGGTGCGCCCGCGTTGTCAGCATAACTCCTGACAGGATCATCTAAAATGAAAAAAAAGTGTTTTAGTTAAGACCATAAACTCGCGCTTGAACGAAAGAAAGAAAAAAAAGTAAAAATTGGAATTTCGGCAGACATTTTTCCAAAAAAAATGAAAGTTTCTGTCAAATTTACTTGAAATTTTTTTGTTTTTTTTTTAAAATATTTGTAATTGGAAAAGAAAATCTTTTGTCCAAGCACGAATTGTATCTCGAACACCTGTGCAAAATTTCATCAAGATCGGTTGAGCAGTTTTCGAGAACATTTAACAACCGACTTTGAAAACACGGTTCCGAGAAAAACGCGTTTAAAGTTTCGAGTAACAATAAACCTGACTTGGAGCGCACACCATCCAAAAGCTGTATCTCCGAAACTATTATTCGGATCGACTTGAAAATTTAAGATAATATTCTTGAGATGTTGTAGGAATTAATAAGCCAAAAAATCGATTTTTTGAAACCACGAAACCCATGTAAACCCTTAAAGGGTGAATGCTTTTGTCTCTGATGTATGGATGCCGTGCCTCGAAAATAGAATTTTTTTTTGTCCCAAAGGTGGTTATTAACCTCAAGTACCTCTTTCTGGTACACATACTTCCCCTAACCACTAGTAATTACTACCTCTACGATTCCTTCTCTTTTACATCTTATAGCAATAATATTATATAAACATACCACGATTTAAATTTTTATTATTTCAATTTTTTTTTTTTTCCTTTTTCACTTCTCTCGGGAGCATAGGGCCCCTACAAGACATTTGTCTGTTTGCTATGTTAATCTATTTCGATTTGCATATTTTTATTTAAAATTTTTTTCCTTCTCCACTCCTCTCGGGAAGAGTGTAACATTGAATTCTAGTGTAACAAAATATTAGTTTCAGATCTTTACAAAAAACCGTTGATTTTTGACAATTTTTTTTCGCTGAGGTGTCTGGCTGTTTTTCCATACAAAGTGCTTGATCGAATTTTTTCATATGTCAAATTTCATTTTTCACTTTCCCAATTATAAACTGCGTGCACATCCTAATACTTAATTCATCTGTACTGCCATTTATCATTTGCGCCTTATGAGTTAAGTGGCAACGCCATGCATACATAATTTTAATGGCTTATTCTTTTGAACAGGTATTTTCTTTAAAATTATCTGGCAACGCCTTTCAATAATATTATAAGATTAAAACTATTTTTTCTTTATATTGATACAAGTAAAAAATTTTGTTTATAATTGATTTATTTTTGTATTAAATAAAAAAAAACGTGTAAATATAAGTTTCAAACTTTGCGCAACCTAAAAAAAATTCAACAAATTTTTAGCAAAATTTCACAATTTTTTCAGAATTTTTAGGAATATTTCGTATATTTTTATTAAAATTTCATAATTAAAAAGAAAATTTTTAGAAACATTTCGAGTATGCAATTTTATAGCCTATTGAATTTTGAAGTGCAACTTCCAGGTGGCCCAAAAACCGCGCGTTAAAAATTTCTGTGTTAATTAGAAAAACATATTTCACTTTTATTTTTATCAAATTTGATTTATATATATTAGTATGGCACATATTTTTTATTTTATAAAAGTATTCCCTTAATCTCATAAAACTGTTACACATTTTGATGGCAAGCAAGTGTTCTCTTTATTACTAATTTTTATAACTTTTTTATGTGCACTTCTTTTAATTCCTTAAAATCCTTGTGAAAGTGCCACTCAGAAGCCTGCGATAAAAGCCATTATTCTCTGCTATTCAAATTGATAATAGATTTTAGCCAAAAAAAATATTGGTTCTCCACCATTTCGTTTTTACGATGTAAATAATTGCTGCAATAAAACTTGGACATTGAAATAATTCCAATTCATGCCCTGCGGGGAAATGCTGATGCCGCTCTAGCAAAATGAGAACTACACTTTTTTCGGCAGTACTTCAGAAACTGATTCAATTTTGTTTCAAAAGAGTTAATTGTGCTTCAAACAGCTATGGATATATGAAATTCATAATAGACAGTTTTGTTTAATAGCTTAAAAGATTTACGAGTCTAATCTATGCACTTCAAGTTCTAAGCTGTATTTTAGAGAGCGCTTAATTTGCTTCAAATTAGCAAATTGTGCTTCAGAGTCCAGTGGGTGCAATCAAAAAAGTGTTAAAAAGCGTAAAATTTATTTAAAATTTTTTTTATGCTTTGCAAAGAAAAGCCACAATTTTTTATCCTCACAAAATATTTTTTTAATTTTACAATTTATACTTTCTTGAATGACTCGTTCTTGAGAATGTCACTTTCTCGGAACGTTTAATGGTGAGCGAAATGCTACTGACTATACGGAAGTAAATGTAGTGCTTTCTTAGGCCAAATGATATTTTCTGTGTTTTTAATACTTTTTGAAGCATATTTTACATTTTATAAAATATTATAGGTATATTTTATATCCCCTGAACTACAATATATTTTCCATTCTCTGAAATTTATTTTATATTTTCTGAAATATATTTTTCATTTTCTGAAATTTATTTTATATTTTCTGAAATTTAGTTTCCATAATCAGAAAGAATCGTTCTTGAGAATGACACTTTCTCGGAAAGTCTGATGGTTACCAAAGTGCTACTGACTACTTTGAAATATGTTTAACGCTTTCTTTAGGCCATATGACTATATAAAGAGTAGTTAATATTTTCTGATTCATATTTTATATCTTCTGAAATAGATTTTACATTTGCTGAACTAAATTTTATATTATTTTAATTACAGTTTATATTTTGACGCATATTTTCCATTTAGCTAAGGCTTGTTTAATATATTCTGAAATATATTTTTCATTTCTGAAACTTATTTTATATTATATATTGTGAAGTCTTTTTTTTCAAGTCTAGTGCACATTTTCTGATATATTTCACATTTTTTTGGTATAATATAATCTATATCTTCTGAAGCATGTTTTATATTTTGTGAAATGTATTTTACACTTTCTGAAATGCATTTTACATTTTCTGAAATATATTTAACATTTTCTGAAATTTATTTTATATTTTCTGAAATTTAGTTTCCCTAATCAGAAAGAATTGTTCTTGAGAATGACACTTTCTCGGAAAGTCTGATGGTTACCGAGTGCTACTGACTACTTTGAAATACGTTTACCGCTTTCTGTAGGCCATATGACTATTTAAAGAGTATTTAATATTTTCTGATATATATTATATATTTTCTGAACTATATTTCACATTTGCTGAAATAAATTTTATATTTTTTTAATTATATTTTATATTTTTAAGCATATTTTTCATTTCTAAAACTTAATTTATATTTTCTGAAGTCAATTTTTTGAAGTCTAGTGCACATTTTCTGATCTATTTCATATTTTTTTGGTATAATCTATATTTTTTGAAGTATGTTTTATATATTTTGTGAAACGTATTTTTCACTTTCGAAATACATTTCACATTTTCTAAAATATATTTAACATTTTCTCAAACATATTTTATAATTTTCTCAATCATGTTACATATTTTATGTTTGTTCAAGCATATTTTATATTTTCTGAATATTTGTTAGGCTTATTTCACATTTTATGAAGTATTTTATAATTATTTCTGGTATAATCTATATTTTCTGAAATTCGTTTTATATACTATGAAGAATATTGTATATTTTTTGAAGCCTATTATATATATTTCATATTTTCTATTATAGTCCAAATTTTCTGGACTATATTTTATATATTCTGAAATATATTTTACATTTTCTGAAGTAAATTTTGTATCTTTGGAGTATATTTTATATATTTTTTCTTGTAGCTTGTAATTTCAAAAATATATTTCATATTTTCGGAACAAATTTTATATTTTTAGGAGGGGGTTTTATATTTTCCATAGTAAAGTTTATATAATTTGTATTTTCTGAAATAATCAGTGTTCTCTGAATTATATTTTATATTTTCTAATGCATATTTCCCACTCTCCGAAGCATATTTAACTTTGTGAAATTAATTTAACATTTTCTGAAATTTATCTTACATTATTATCTACAATATATTTAATATTTTTTATGCATATTTTACTATTTCTAAAATATATTTAATTTTCTGAAATCAATATTACATTTTCTGAAATTTATTTTATATATTTTTTATGCATATTTTACAATTTCTGAAATATATTTAATTTTCTGAAATTAATTTTACATTTTCTGATATTTATTTTATATATTTTTTATGCATATTTTACAATTTCTGGAATATATTTAATTTTCTGAAATTAATTTTACATTTTCTGAAATTCGTTTTATATATTTTGAAGCATGTTTTAAATTTTTTTAGGTAAATCTACATTTTCCGAAACATATTTACAATTTTTGGAAGTAATTTTTATATTTTCTGGAGTTTCCAAGATGTCCTAAAAAGTGTTTTTTCGTCACATAGTTAAAAATGTCCAAGTGACTACGCTTATAATCGAGTACAAACGAACACTTAGGCTTTCCCTACTGGGTGATTTGCTATTGACACATACACACATGCATACATACGTACAACTTTGTCGGATAATCTTTGATCACTTTGAGGAATAAGAATAATTACCCAGCATCAATTTTTGCATTGTTTCGAATGCATACATAACAATTTAGCACACACAACTACATACATACATACACACACACATACGAGTATGCGCATATACAAAGTGGAGCATTAATTAATACAACAACAGCAATAATAACGAGTACGAAAATGAGACAAGTACAACAAAACAACCAACAATAGAAAGGCAAACAGTAAGAAAAATGCTTCAATAAAAGTTGTGCACAAAAAAGCAGGAGCACCACTTTACTGGCGATAAATTGAGCTTTATTTTTCTGTTCTTGTTGCTATTGTTGTTTGGAGTACCCCAGAGAAGCAGCGCTTATGAAAATGGTTGCGAATAAATGGCGCACAACGAATTTGTGCTAATTTGCCAATTTGCATGAGTGCTGGTACAATTTCGCAAACCATATTTTTTTAAGCTGCTCTCCGTTTATTTTCTTGTATATTATTTACTCAGGAAAAGTAAGAATATTGATTATCTGTGGCGCAAGAATTGCAGCTTTCTTCAGTAAATAAGAAAATAAATGTTAAGAAAATAAAGCTAACAAAAGCAGCGGCATTGAATTATTATTTTTATTTTTTATTTCTTTTGTTTTTAACTGGAGATAGTGGGCACAATCATTTATAAAAAGAGTCAATATGAAAAGAAAATGAATGCATTTTCGCTCTGTTTTCCCTTTACATTCGACTACCGAATTTTATGTATGGATGTGGTTAAATATGTATATAGCAAATGCATATGTTTGAGCGTATGTGTGTGCGAGTGCACACACATGCATGACCTTTCCCGTGGCGGTTGATTTTCAGCTAGTGAGCCAGTCATCCAGTCGTCGTCCAGTCAGCCTATTGCTTTTCACTTCGCCACTGCAATGCCATGCCGCTATCGTCAATTTTCATTCCGTCATTGGTTTTTCAATTTGTCATTTATCTCACCACAGATCACCATCGACGACGACGGCGACGACGACGTGGCACGTAGATATAAATATTCAATATACTGGTACCTTATGTTTGAATGCGCGTTTATAAATTTCAATTTATTTGTTAGAAACCATCTGTGCGTGGCGAAGTGTGCTTTGAGGTGGATAGTTGCTTTATTTACAATTTCTATTTTTTTTTTTTGAAATTTTGTGTATTCATTTCATTTTTCTGCTTTCAGCAATTTTCTATGCAGCACACAATTTTCTAAAGCATTTTTCTTCTCCATTTCCTAGTTTTACTAATATACATTTACTCAAATATTACTGGTTTTCCATTCTTTGTGTGTGCGAGTACGTAAAATTGGGAAAATGCTCCAAACTAATTAATCTTTGTTGAGCACAAGAAATTAACTGCATTCACATATACATACATACATATGTACATGTATGCTTATACACATATGTACATGCATGTGCTCTAATAGAATATGCATACTTGCTAGGGATGCCAACTTTTTGTTTAATTTTACAATCTCAGTATTTTCGGGATCACGTTATAAAGGGTGGTTAAGTTTCAAGGGCCGGTGTTGATTTTGAATAAAATACAATTTTTTTAGGAAATTATTATCATTTCTCTTTATTATGATAATACTGGTATAGCTCAATTACGTACGCAACAAAATATTGGCCGAATGGCCGCCGCGGCCTCGGCGGCACACCTCCAACCGATGGTCCAAATTTTCGATGACGCTGAGGCATAATTGAGGTTCTATGCCCTTAATGTGCCTAATTATGTCATCCTTTAGCTCTTGAATTGTTGCTGGCTTATCGACGTACACCTTTTCATTCAAATAACCCCAAAGAAAGAAGTCCAACGGTGTCGTTGACGTTTAGGTGAGGTTCACATTCAACATCGGCCCTTGAAATTTAACCACTCTTTACAATTACGGGATCCCGAAATTTAGATATTCATTATGCATTATTTATATTTTTGGTATAAATACTAATCCTGAAAATCCCGGGATTTTCGGGACTTGAATAGGACCAGGATCGCGGGATCCCGTGATCGATGTCGCTAATACTTGCATACATATGTTTCGTATTAAATGGCAAATCCCGAAAATTTCGGGACTTAAATAGGGATTGATAACCCAAATACTTGCATACATATGTTTCGTAATAAATGACGAATTCCGAAAATTCCGAGATTTCGGGACTGCAAAGAGACCAGGATCGCGGGATATCGGGATTGGCATCCCTAATACGTACATTCTTGCTGATGTATGCATGTAGGTAAATGCTGCAGTTTGCATATGCCACCTTGCCCTTTGCGCCTGCATCTCATGGGATTCTGCCTTAATTTTCCAATGCATGACGAAACTGAAAGGTTTCGCTTTCACTTCAAATCCTATTTCCCATAAAGTAATCCATCAATAGGCTCCCAATTGCATTGCGCACAGTTTCTACTTTTTTCCTACTTTTTGTTTTGGTTGCTTTTTGTTTTTTCGTTGTTTTTTGCTTTTTGAGAATTCTTTAATTTATTGAAAGCTTGAAACACTTCCCTTTCCAGTCTGCAACCTCTCGCCCTCTCCTCACGCCACTTGGGTCATATAATATTTTTCTAATTCATAGCACAGTAATTGCATTTAGTTGTCATTTCTTACCCGCAACGGATCTATTTTTATGAGTATTTTGTTGTTGATTGATGTGTGGCAGACGCAGACAATTGTTTAGCGATGATTATACATTTTTGTTGTTGCGCTTGTTTTCTCTATGGATTACATCAATATGACTTTACTCACTTTCTTAGTCGCACATATTTGCTTAGTTCTTAACATCTACTTGTGTCGTCGTGTCATTTGATCCCTCGAAAATATTTGCCCAACATTTGTTGTCTCTGAAATTCTCCGACGCACAGGGTGTGGTTGCACATTCCTAGCATTTTTCAAACACAACACTTCATAAATACCTACTTGTACCACAAAAATGTTTGCACATCCACTGCTTGGCGGTCCTCCTCACTCCTCGCTACACTTGAAATGCAATCTTCTGTGCGTGTGGAACATCTGAAGTCACACGTGGAGTATGCATGTTTTTGTTAGATAATGTGAAACATATGTTTCAAAAAAATTTTGTGGTATTTAAAAAGTTTATAGGAATTTTGTTTGATTGGTGCGCCGACTTTAAACAGTAAATTAAATTTTTTTGCTTGCGAGTTGCAGTCTTGGGGTATGGAAATTTTATATTCGTTTGGAGACGAAAAAGGTATAAAAAACGGCTCAATAATTGTAATGCGAACTGAAATAAGATGTGTGTGTACCTTTTCAAGTGGTTTTTTTCTGAATTATTGCATTTACTGGGAATTGCCTGGGGCGAAACCACACATAAAATCCTAGAAAATATGTATCTAAAAGATGATTTTCGTTGTTATTTTCTTAGGAATTTAAAAATTAACTTAATATGCAATATTAAAAATATTTGAGTTATTTGAGAAGACATTGAAAAAGCATTAGATGGAAGTATGCTACGCAAGATCTAAAGGATATTTGCTCTCATGCGACTGGTACCGAAGCAGATGGAATGAGGAACCGCATAATAACATATGTCCACTAAACATTGAGACTAACTTCTGGCAAACGCCATTTGAAAACAAACAATTGGATTAAAAATTATTTGGTACTTCAGTCGATTGGTTACATATGAAAAATACATTTAGATTACACTCAATGGACCATTGTCTTCGATTTTTCGTAGAGTAGAGCGAATGTCACGATTTAAGTTTTGGACGGTGCTTATATCGATTTCTTTCAACTTTCGCTTGATTCGATTGATCAACTGTTGCTCGTTTCGTGCCTCCCAGCACTTTTCGTAAACCATCCGCTTGAGAAGTGCCCAGAAATTTTCAATTGGACGTGCCTGTGACACATTTGGAGGATTGTCCTTTTTTGGCACAAATGGTATTTCTTGCTCAGTTAACAAGGTCTGGCCAAAATATGGTTACGTTGCTATTGTGATATTTAGCGATGAATTTCTTCAGTTTTTGCAAGCATTGACCGATATAAACGGCAGCATTGATCGCTTTGGCTTTGTTTTTGCGAATCAATGGTTCCGAAACACCCTGCGAAAAAATGGCTACCCACACAAACACCTTCAGCTCAAATTTTGATTTGCTGACATATTTAACCTCGTTTGGTGTTACTTCGATGTTGTCAGTGTAAAAACCGTCGTTGCCACTCAATTCATTATGAGAAAATGTGAAGTACGATTCGTCATCCAAAATTATGAATTTTTCATTCGCAAAGTGTTCACGATGAAGTGCACGGCAGCAAATTGGTATTTTTTCGAGTTGTTTCGCTATATATTTTGGTGTTCGCTTACGTTTACGATGAATTACATTGTTTTTCTTTTTCAAAATCTTGTGAACGCCAGACTTTGAAATGCCAAATTTTCGTGCTAATTTGCGTGTTGATTGACCAACCTTGTTTTTGGCACTTCATAGCAGTTTTTTCGTTGCTGCGGCACTTACTTTTGGTGGGCGACCCGGTATAACCTTATTTTCCGGTTCTTTCCCATTCCGGCAATCTTTAAAAACACGAAAAATAGTCGCATGGGAGATTGGTTTATCTTCAAACACCTTCAGAACTCCACTTGTACTGAGTCGTCCTAACAGATTGGCGACAGATTTACGTAAATCCAGCTTGTACGGCACTTTGAGTGGAAACTTTCGCATCATATGAGTTTGACAGCCAAGTATAAGCACACTTGGGCATGACAAGTGCATGGAGCTACATCTGTGTGTTCCTTTATGCACTCAAATATATGTGTGAAGTTAGTCTCAATGTTTAGTGGACATATGTTAAGCGTTCCCACGACAGTCAGTTTTATGTTACCGGGATTTATGTATTTCCGACAAAAGACTCATTTCATAATGTTTGGGGAATGTTTATGCTGCTAGGACTACAACAACAGGAACTCTATAAGTCTTTTAATGACAGATTTAGGCTCGTTTGCCGGCAAAACGCTATAACCCAAAAAAAAGGGATTCCCATTGCTTTTTTGGCGCTTCATAAAAAAATCATTGCGATATCTATTAGCAGTACCTGATTAGATAAAATTATGTATTTACTTTACTGCCGGAGGCATAGAAAATTTGAAACATTGAAGCAGTTTTTCACGAATTTTCGTATTTGTAAGTCGTTCTTCCAGCATACGAGCGATATTTAGAACAAGGCGAAAAAATACAACAATAATGTCATTTTATACAGACCTGCCTTCAAAATAATAGAGCGATTCCATGTCAAGTGATCCAAACAGTTTCATCATTGCCGTAAAATTTCCTGAAAATGGGGGCATTTTTAGGCTTCAGTATGATAAGAAATAAACTGGAAAAATTAAAAAAAAAATGTAATTTCGAGATTTATTCAATGATGAAAACTTTGATATAGAGGTTTAAAAGTGAAATATCTTTGATTCTTCTTAACACATTTAAAAAAAAATTTTTAGAACTTTTAAAATAGAATATACTTTTGGAAATATAATTTTTTTCTTTAAAATTGTTTTTATGTTAATTTTTAAGAAGCACACAGTCATATTCATAAACAGTAAAGTTTTGTTCTTAAAAAAAAAATGTACCTAAATTAAATTAAAAAAAATATCTGCCTAAATTAAATTTAAAAAAAAATGTGTACCTAAAAAAATATTTTTTTTTGTTCAACAATTTTTTTTGTTAATATTTAAGAAACATACAATCATCATCATAAAAAATACAATTTAGTTCTTTTAAACAAAAATTTATACTTTTTGGAAAAAAAATTTTTAAATAAAAATTTTATTTTTTTAAATGACATTTTTTTGTTCGAAATTTACTTGTCGATATTTTTGAAAAAAAAAACAGTCATATTCATAATTAATAAAATTTAGTTCTGGTCAGTCCTTCCATTTGATTCGAGCGTATGTATTGTGCGAAAGATTGAAGCTCACCATCAACCAACTGATTCGATCTCATCAGTGTGGCTTCACACTTGGAAATTCCATAAATCACCAGCTATTCACGAAACGCCAAGTTTCGGAAAAAGACCCAAGAAAGGAGAACCGACACACTCTCTCTTCGTCCATTTTAAAGCCACATTTGACAGCGCGAAAAAGAGTTGTCTGAATTTACTATCTTCTCAAAACGAATACCGCTGTGTGACATAAAATGACAGCCAGAGAAATGAGAAGTACCAGAAGCTCTGCCAGAATTGAAAAACAACTCCAGAGTCATTTGATACACAACGAAGCTTCAGCCAAGGTGACTATTTATCTGACTCCCTTAACCTGATGCCTGAAAAGATTGCGCGAGTCGACACCATTTATTGAACGAGCATACAATTGCTGGCGTACGCCAATGATATTAATATTATCGGCCTTAAAAAATGCGCAGTTAGTTTTGTCTTTTCTAAGCTGGACAAAGAAGCAAAGCGAATGGGTCTGGCGGTGAACGAGGACAAGACGAAATACCTCTTGCCATCAAACGAACAGTCGGTGCACTCGCGTATCGGCACCCTCGGCACCATTTCTGATTTTGAAGTAGAGAAAGACTTCATTTATTTAGGAACTAGCATAAACAGCAATAAAATGGTTGACCTCGAAATGTAACGGAGAATCTCTCTTGCCAACAAGTGGTATTTTGGACTAAGTAGGCAAATGCGTAGTAAAGTTCTCTCTCGACGAACAAAACTAACACTCTACAAGGCTCTCATCATGCCCGTCCTAACGTATGGCGCAGAAGCGTGTACTCGTACAATGACAACATCCGATGAAGCGACGCTTGGAGTGTTTGAGAGAAAGAGACTTTGTAAGATTTTTGGACTTTTGCACGATGGCAACGGCGAATATCGCAGGCGATGGAACGGCTACGTTGGCTGGGTCATGTCGTGAATGGATACAAACGCTCCGGCTTTGAAAGTATTCGATGCGGTACCAGTTGGTGGTAGCAGAGGAAGAGGAAGGCCTCCTCTGCGTTGGAAAGATCAGGTGGAGAAGGACTGGACTTCCCTTGATTTGTCCAACTTGCGCCGGTTGGGACAAGAAAAAAAATCGGACAAAATCGCTTATGCGGTTATCGTGCCCCTATTTCTCCTAAAACCAGTGCATGCTTTTCAGAAATATTTGAATATCCCTGATTTCTGCAGAACTGAGGCCTTCCAATTTATTAAAATGGAATGAATGTCAGACAGAGTAGGACAATGACACAGAAGGCGCAAGATTATCTATTCCTCCTTCTCATCTAGACAACTTCTACAGAAATCAAGTGTTTGTACACCCATCAATAACGCTTTTGAAATTTTTTTATATAGGAGTCAGTCTTCAATGCCAAATCTGCTGTCAAAAAAATTCTCTTAGACTTAACATTTGATGTAAAGTACTTGTAAGCTATGCCTCGTAAATATTTCAATAGATATTCCTTTATTTAAGTTTCATTACAAAGTTCGTTGAAATATCAATGGGAAAAGGGGCGTCACTGTTCATTAGTAAAATTAATTGAAAGCAAATATGCGCCCATAAAACTAAAAGGTATTTGAAAACATTCACCCAACCATCCGGTTGGCAATAGTTGGTATTTCAAGAATAAATATATTCACTAGCAACAAAAAACAAGGCTGCGTCATCCAACCTATTTTTATGGTTAAATGCACTACTTTGCATAAAAATGCCTATTTTCGGTTTTGAGGTTAATCTCCTTACATAATTTGTGTAATAAAATTAAGCTGAAAATGGCCCAAATAGCAGTGAGATGTTTGCACTGACAAGGGTCAAATTGTCGGGACGCTTACGTAAGCGAGCTAACACTCAACAAATTACTTTTGCTTCATTGCATGTGTGTGAGTGCCATAAGCATATGCAACATCTTCTTACTGTCACTCAATTTCTTTTCTGTTCAATTCGTTGCAACGAAAATCAAGGTTAAATGCAATAATTACATCATCATGCAACACGAATCATATGTATGTGCGTGTGTGTGTGGAAGGGACAGTTGCGCCGATAGGCGTTGCATGTACTTATGTGGGTATTTTGACACTTGAACTGTCAGCCAGCGCAGAGGCAAAGTATTTCATGAATAAGTATTGAAAAGAGCTTAGTAACCCCTCCCCCCACATTTGCTATACAAATGTGTTGCCGACGGCTTATCTAGGGAGTTGAAGGGTGTCCAAAAGGCCAGGCGACCAGCTGAATAGGCGATGAAACAATCAAACAAAAAAACGCACACACAGCCAACGTTGTTGACGTGGGGCTAAACCCATTCAAGCGGCACTCAAGATGCGTACAAAAGCCATGGAGTTACGATTGCTGGGCGGCCCAACTACCCTAGATTGCAGCTTAAATAGATAATAGGACAGATGCGTTGAATGCAACGCAACTTGTAAAAGAAAAAGGCGACCTCGTCGTGCTTGCCAATGGCTGCTTTGCATTTTCAGAGTTCAATTTTCTAAGCCGCTTTGTGTGGCGTGCATTCGCAGCAATAACAGCAATAAGAGAACAACAACAACGTGCTCGCACATTCACAAGCCTACACTCAAGCACAGAGAGCCCTTAACACGCACGCGTAGATAAATTTTTTAAATGATTGCGTGCTAGTGTATAAGTGTGTGTGCGTTTGTGTGTGTGTAATTAGTGGAATTGCGTATTGTTGATCTCTTTTGCGTTGAAGTTCACTTATCGCGCTTGGCCCTAAAGCTGCACTTTATCGTTCGCACTTGCGTTGCGCGCCTCCCCAATATCGCGTGTATCCCAGCTTTGCTTGCCTTCCAATCGCGCCAACCTTTATTGCTCTTGAATGTTTATGTATTTGAGCATTTTTTCATTTTTTATTTTTTTATTTGGCCATTGTATGTAGAATTGTATTAAAAGTGGTGCTGCTTAATCGCTGCTGGCACCAATATGCCATCATCATCTTTATTGCTGTTAGTGTTGTTGTCACATGCCAGGAGCGTAGTCGGTTGCGGTACAGTGAGGCCGCAGTATTTTATCTGTGCTAGAAAGATGCACGAAATGTAGTTGAATTTGGTTGAATTTTGTGAAATTAATTCGGTAAATTAAGTTCGACGTGGTAAGTTAAGGTGAAGGCAAATTATTAGGTTAGGTTGTGGTGGCTGTTGAAAATTCGTCTATTTGTGATGCCACGTGATTGAACCCACACATGGAGTGGAGTTAATTTTCGTATTTCTATTTTCAAAGCTCAAAGCATCAAAGCCGGATTAAAAATAACTAAACAAACTATAAAAATAAAATAAAACGAAATGGAATAAAATGAAAAAAAAAATAAAGTAAAATTAAATTAAAATAAATTGGTTGAAATTAAATAAAGAATGAAATTACAATAAATTAAAGCAAAACTAAATTAAATAAAAAATAAATAAATAATGGAATAAAATCAAATAAAATTAATAAAAAAATATTTTCGAATATCCTACTAAATCTTTAATAAAAATACCCTTGAATAGGGGGTGTTTTCACATGATAAAGTAACAAAAATTGAAAATCTTCCTAAATCATTTACGAGCTTTTTAAGAAAAATTTTTTTAAAACCGGTCAAAAACTGCGTTGACTAGGATTTTTCAACAAAGTATGTCAAAACATCCCCATTGTGTGGGTAAACGATTTCCATTAATTCATCAGTATTTTCAAAGATGGGCTCTAGCGTAGCCTCCACAACATATAGCCACAACGAAAACGTTGAATCCTACGCTCTACTACCGCATTAATTACTGTATGGGGTCCATAAACAACACACATTTTTTCAGGCGCCTGCTATAAATTTTCACCTTGGCCTTAGTGACACTAAAGATTGGATGAATTTTCTGTTGTTTTATTTGTATTTCAGAACTCTGTAGGTTACCAAACACAAAACTGCCAAAAAGTTCGCTTTGGAGCGTAATGCCACTTTTGAATTACCATATAAATAGAAAATGACCCGATACGATCTACCAAAGTAGAGGCTGGAATTTTTTATATGGCAGAAAAAGCTTACACAACACAAATAATTTAAAAAACAAAAATGCCAAAAATCAACGGTGTATTTTAATGGCATGAACTTGTTGTTGTACTAAAATTCAATGGAAATAAAAATTCTGATTAAAATGTAGAAAGTTTTGATGGAGTTTTGAAAACATTTTCGTTTTAGCAAAATTTTGAAGTGAAAGTTCCTAGACGTCGATGGACGAGCGAGAAAGGATAGTAAAATTTCAAGGCCATGCAACGTTTTGGGCATTTTCGTTCCGCGAGAAAGAAAAAAGATATAACGTAGAGGAAAAAGAGCGAGAGAGCTATACCTCACATACATATATCTTAGATACACCTTAGGCTATTTTTTCTGAGGTATCCCTTGTGATTGCTAATTTCTAGTGAGAAATAATACTGCCTTGGCTCTTGTTTGTTGGTGCAAACTTGCAGGAAATATATTTTTGGTGCCTACTTTTTGGTGTTATTTTCCTTGGTGCCTTCTGTTTGGGCCGTTTTTTGGTCCAAATTTTTTGGGCGTTGTTTTTTTGGTGCCTTCTTTTTGGCGCTTATTTCTGTTTTCTAGCTAGTGCTTGTGCGTACTATAAAGTGCTATCCATTCCGGCGTCGGACTTATTGGTATAACCTTGCGGTAATTTGTGCCTTTACTGCGGTCCTGGAATCGCTGCGTTTGTGCTGGTGATAAACGCTCGGAGTGCGCGTTGTTGCCACGGTTTGTGACCGGCGTTTACCTACACCGGTCGACCCTTCACCGTTTTTTGTAAATTTTGTCTATTTGTATTCTCTGCAAATGTTGTGAATTTCTTTACATATACATTCTTTCTCTCTCTCACTCTCTCTCATTCTCTCTGGGGTCTCTCTCTCTCTTTCCCTCTCGGGCCTCTCCCTCTTTCATTGAAAGTTTCACTTATGTGTACTACGCCACACACACTTTGTTTTGAAAATTGAAGTATTTGAAAAAAGTTTTAAAAGTTAAATATATGAAAAATTTTGAAAAAGTTTAAAAATTTCGTACAAAGTTTTAGACCTTGCGCTATATAATTTTTGTTGTAGTTATAAAAATATAGAAAAATACCTAAAGGGCTATAAAGCTGAGTATCCCAAAAAAAGTCCACAAATTCTGATTAAAAAGGACAAAGTTTTGATGGAATTTTAAAAATATAAAAAAAAAAATTAAGTATTTAAAAATTTTTTAAAATTTAAGTATTTGAAAAATTGTGAAATTTTTTTAAATTTTAGTATATGAAAAATTTAAAAAAATTTTTAAAATTTCGTACAGAGTTTTAAACTTTACACTATATGATTTTTGTTGTAGAGATGTGTTTATGGGAAAAAATCGTAGGGGTACGAATTATTGTAGTAGTGGTTGGGGCAGGTATATTGAGCAAGTAAATATTCACTAATCACGAAAGCGAGCGGGCTGCCTAATCACTTTAAGGTTAATAAAGAGTACAAAAAAAGTATAATTTTTTCAAGTTCATTCGCTTCTCCGGTACATGGGACCTGGTATGTCGCTATACCCTGGTACACATGCCGTATGTAGAGCGAACTTCTAGAGCCGAAGAGTTACAAACTTTTTTTTTTTCATGACAATGAATTTAAACAATGAACCTTTTTTTCGATTTTTAACGATCTTCTGTAATTTATTGATCGCTTTTGTCAGTTAATATCTTCTGTTTCTACGAATTATGCGGTCCTTAATCAGCGATGCGTACGACACTGCCCAACATCAAGCACAACCACATACACTTACAGTATCGGACGAAACATTTGCAACTAAAATGTGGGCAATGAAAACTTTCGATTGCTCAGCCCTTATTTGGTTGGAACCTGTTAATTTCACTTTATTTGTAATAAAAGATGTTGATTTACGTAAATAAAACAAATTTATTCAAATTCAACAGTTCATATCTTAAATTTAAAAATCAAATGTGTCCAACACCTGTATCTAATAAGACAAAACAATTGCAACTAAAGGAAATGAGTAAACTATTTTTATTAAACTTAGTATTTCGTGGCAAAACCATTGCTCTGAATAACGGCTCAGCATCGTCTCGGAATTGAGGCTATCAAATTGTCAACTATCGTTTGTGGTATATTTCTCCATGCCTCCAGGACTCTTTGGAAAAATTGGTCAGTATTTGCCACATTAGTCCGATCAATTTTCTTTTTTACTATTTCCCATAGGTTTTCTATGGGGTTAAGATCTGGGTATTGTGGGGGCCACTCCATTATGTCCACTTTATTCCTCTGGAACCATGCTTTCAGGACCTTCGCCGTATGCTTCGGGTCATTATCCTGGTGGAAGACCCACTTCAAGGGCATTTCCCACTCAGCATGTGGCAGCATTACCGATTCCATAATGTCCCTGTAAACGTACTGGTCCATTATGCCCATAATACGATGGAGTGGTCCCAAACCAGCAGCAGAAAAGCATCCCCAGACCATAATGTAAGCACTATGCTTAACAGTCTTTACACAGTATCATTTTTGAAGACGCTTGTTACGTGGGCGTCGAACGTAGGATACGCCATCACTTCCGACCAAATTAAATTTGGATTCGTCGCTGAAAAGAACAGCTTTCCACTTGCTTAATGGCCAATCTATGTGATCCCTTGTGAACTGCAATCGTTTTTGTTGGTTACGCTTACTAATAAGCGGCTTCTTTGCTGGTCGGTACGTCCGTAAATCAGCTTCAGCCAGGCGACGACTGGCAGTTTTTGAGCTGATTGGTAACCCAAGCTCTTTTACCAATTGGGGGCACTTCTAAATGGATATTTTTTTACCTCTCTCACTATCAGTTTGTTAGTTCTTTCATCCGTTTTTCTTGGTCGGCCTCCTCGATGCACCACCGCGATAGTTTTGTTTTTTATAAAGCTCGCAATAATTCGAGAAATTGATGACTTATGAATATTATATTTTATGGATATATCTTTCTGGGTCATTCCTTTGTTATATTCATCTACAACACGCGCGCGTAATACTTCACCGAACTTATTTCGAGCCATTACTTCATTTAACTCAACTTTACAAAAAAAATTGTGTTATCGCCATAAATTCTGCACAAAACTGATGTTCACAAATTGACACGATTAAACTAAACTCAGAACAGTTAGAAAACAAAACCAAGCTCAAGCATTTTTACCGTTATATAGCTAAGCTCACAAGGTTGCAATTGTTTTGTCGCTCATAGTTGCAAGATAATTTAATTTTTTTTTAAATACAGCTACAAAAAGGAAAGGATCTTGAAAAGATTTTTTGGAAAATATTACTCAGATGCTCTAGTATCCATAGCGTGAAATTGAAATGCAATTGAGTGAAGAATGACATTATGACAAAAAATAAATTGAAGGCTGCATTGCAGTTGTAAATGTTTTGTCCGATACTGTACAACCACCGCCACCACCAACACCACTGGCTTTTACCAATATAACATAGTCATCGCCACTTGAGCTCATTAACTTGCAATTTATTTTCCGCCGCCACTCATCCAATAAAAAGTTCACATGCAGCGATCACCGCCGCTTCGTATTTAATCGCCTTTATCCGCATGTCTTTATCCCGCGAAAGATGCATAGACACATCTGTCCAGACTGCCTCCAGCCGCGTTTAATAGGAACGCATAGACGGGGCGGCCTCTAATAAAAATCGCTCAGTAGTAAAATTAATTAAAGACTCACATTTTCATAAGGGTGAAACATGAAAATGTATTTTATTGTGTTATGGCGTATTTTAAGTGTCATGCTTTTCATGTCACTTCCGATATCTGAGCGGTTCACGGCTGCGCAGCGTCGATGTGACAGCGTGGGAGCGCATTCAATGCTGCACAGCGCAGGTTCTTGAACTGTACATATATATGTGCACATGTGCTTTGCTTATATGTATGTATGTACAAAAAGTATAAAGATTAAAATGTCCATTTATGTTATTTTGAAAATTATTTTCGCTATTTCCCATTGCTTTGTTCTCTCAGTAATTTTGATATTATTTGCATGGCGTGGGTACTTGCCACTTATGAAATCTTAAATCCTAAGCTAGATTTGTAGTTTAAGTATGCATGTAAATATGTCCAATATGTGAAATAAGCACATTCGCAAACACGTAGTTACATACATACATACAAACTTAGATATTTGCTTGGCCGCCCGCCGGTCTGGTTAACTCAACGAGCTTTTATTGCGACCGTACAGTGTCATTACTGTCTGTACGTGATTTCACATATAAATTTGCTCATTTTCTGTGCGATTCTTAGAAGTCACCGTGAAATGAAAATTTTCGCTCAAACACTCAGATTTTCGCGCATCAGATACGTATTTTGTGTGGCTGTTCAAGTATTTTTGCATTCATTCGCTTTTTTTTGTTTTTGTTTGTTTTATTGTATTGTTCAATTAGTGCACGGGTAAAAGTTTCAGCAATCTTATTTACTTTGAACCGGTAAACACTTGTTTGCTTCACATTTACCCATGCAACCTTGTTTCGACGTTTGTGCATTAGAAGAGACATGACTAACTCGCTCGGTTTGTTTGTAAGTCGGATTGTTAAACTGTTTTCCAGCTTGCTTAATGCATATCGCTTACATCAGCAAATAAATACGAGTTGTAAATGCCGCCGACAAAAGCGTCGCTTGATTAAGAAGTGTCGATATTTCACAAACTTTAACAATACTCAGTCAAACTGACATAATCTGGCCAACAACGTCAGTCATTTGTCTATTGTCTCACACAAAAATAACACAAATATACGGCTGTTGAAAATAATTTTTGACTCAAACTATACTTACACAAGTACATACATACATACTCGCCTACAAAGTCATTTATTCTAATTATTTATTTTAAAGGTCTGTGACCTGAGCTTGAAGTTTGTAATTTAATTTAATTAAAAATATATTAAAAAAAAAAATTAAAATAAATTAAATTAAATACAAAAAAGCGAAAAAAACAAAATATTTAGTATTTCTACATTGAGAGGTCAAAGACGGATTAAAAATAAAACAACAAATTATAAAAATAAAATAAAATCAAATATAATTAAAAAATAAAATGAAATTAAGAAAATTTATAAAATTAACTAAAAAATTTAATAAATTTAAATCTATCATTTAGATTACCCGACTACTGTAGTGTATTCCAAGCGGAAGTATGCGCTATCTGGTATGCTGCGAAAACTATCTTAGAAAAGGGAATATCACTAGAGGATATCCGCTTTTTCACTGACAGTCAAGTGGCTGTTCGAGCACTCAGCTCCTCTTATACCCACTCAGATGTGGTTTAATTCTGTCTCTTATCTCTTAACGAAATAAGTGTTCAGAATTCTGTCCAAGTTATCTGGATACCGGGTCACAGTGGATTCGAAGGTAGCTGCAAAGCTGATGAGCTCGCAAGAGCTGGAGCTGCGCAATCAAATGTTAGTAACTTACCCACAATCCACATACCGCTCCCAACATGTAAAATGATCATTGATCGAGAATTTCACAGCATTGCTGATCGGAGGTGGCGAGTGGAAACTACCTGCGTTACGACCAGACAAATCTGGCCATCCTACAATCTGAAACAGACAAAAACCCTTATAAGTCTTTCGAAACACGAACTAAGGCATATAATATCTCTTATCACCGGCCACTGCCTTTTGGGCACTCACGCACGTCGGCTCGGGGTTCCTCAAAACGACCTGTGCAGATACTGCGAGGACGAAGATGAGGAAGTATCGAGCAGGCATTTGCTATGCAGTTGCCCCGGTCTAGCCAGAAGTCGACTCGCTCTTCTAGGCTCTCCAACAATTGACAATCTTTCAGTACTCTCGGACCTGAAAATCGAATCTCTCATCAAATTCTCGAAACAAATTAATATCTTTGACCAAAATCTATAACAAAAATCTCCGTTAGGTGGGGAAATCATACAATATAATGAGCTCTAGCGCAACACAACGGACCCAACTTGCGGTCTATGTGGCACTCCGATGCGGGGTCACCCTTAAACCAACCAACCAACTAAATAAAACTAAAATACAGTAAAATTAAATTAAATTAAAATATAATAAGTTAAATTAAATTAAATAAACTAAAACGGAAATCAAACTGAATTAAATTAAAGTAAGTAATAGTAAATAAGATAACATAAAATACAATAAAATAAACTAAAATCAAATATAAAAAAATAAGAAAATATAACTTAAATTAAAGTAAAATAAAGTGACTTAAATTAAATAAGGAATCAATTAAAAATAAAACCAAATTACAATGAAATACTTTAAAACAATACCGAATTAAATTAAACTAAAATAAAATAAAACGTAATGAAACACAATAAATGAAAATAAAACAAAACTTAATTAATTTAAATGAAATTACAATAAAAAATTGAAGTAAAATTAATATAAAACAAATTCAATTAAAATAATCTAACATAAAAAAATAAAGCAAATTAAAACTAAATTAAATTGAATAAAAAAGCGAAGCAATTAAAATAAAATAAATAAATAAAAATAGTACATTTATTTCTTGTTCACTCCTCTCGGGAGCATAGGGCCTCGATAAGACTTGTCTTGCGTTGGTTTCGTTAATCTATTTGATTTCTGACAGGGTAGGTGATTAGCCTGCCGCTATTAGTAAATAAATCAATAGTTAATAAATAAGTAAAAAAGCACCAAGAAAGCGTATGGCATAGGGCATACCCAAGGATGATAGATTTACCAGGTTTAGCCCACAACTATGGTGAAAAACAAAATTGTGAAAGGAACTTCGGCTACCACGTCACAGGGGTAATCCCCCAACCGAGTTCTGCTCGATCATTCCACATGGATTCACACACTCGTTCAATCAGTCGTTGTTCAGACAGTAACGAAGTGGCATTGGCTGATTTTTCCCGTATATCACTAACACATTCTTAGTTTTTCCCGTAAACAAAATGGATTTATTACCCGCAACGTCAGCTCATCAGCTGATTCTGTAAAATTCGCTGAGAGCCGGCTAACGATCTCATATTGGCCACACCATTAAAAACGTTTTCACCATGGGTAAACCTCATAAAACTGGGTCGAGGAAGCTAGCACCGCCACAACGTCAAAATCAAAAACTTTTTGTGCCCAATTTATGGGCTATTTATGGGCTAATTTTGGGCCGCGACAAAAATTTTTGGGCTCTTCTCAATCTAGAATCATTGACACTTCAAAGTGGCGGTGCCAGCTGTAAAATAGCCAGCACCGCCACAATGATAACTCGAGAACGGTTGGTCGTAGAAAAATCTCAAGCATATCAAAATTTTGGGCTATTTATGGGCTTTCAAATGCATACAAACAAAACAAAAAAAAACCACCCCCTCTGTGTACACTAACACCCACACTCAATTTTCGCGTAAATAATAATGAAAATGGCAAACTAAATAATTTTTACAGCAGTATCATTACAGTTACATGCTTCTTAATAGTATTCAGCTGCAAAATAATTTTTAATAAATTTTTTAAATTTTTTATAAATGAAGGTTGAGTGAACGATCAACCGTTCTCGAGTTATCGCTGTACCAATGTTGGCTATTTCACAGCTGATATGCAAAACTGAAAATTAATCGAAAACTATACAAGTCCAAAAAATTTTGTTGCAGCGCATAAAGTAGACAATATTGTATGGAGAAGTAATTTTTTTAGTGTCCTATTTAATAGAGTTAATATTTGATGATTGAACCTTTTTTGTAGGCAAACTAACAGATGTGTCATATAGTGATAAGAAAAAAATCGCAATCACACGAAAATATATAGTTTTTTTTATTGATTTTGAGATCCAAAAAAAAATTAAATATCTTTAATTAAACTATATTATCATATAGGTTTTATAATTTCATACAGTAAATATAAAAACAAACTATTCATTAAAATAAATATTTATTTTTTAAGCTTATAGATGGCTACATGTGGCTGAAGCCACGTACAGTCTTTTATTTTTTTTGGCTTTTGTTGGGGATTAAAATCATCAAACTCTATCCATGAGTTATCTCCACACAAAACAAGACCCGTGTAATGGCCATTTACCGGAACTGAAAAAGAATCATAATTTTTAATACTTTCATGGCAATTTTTGGTGTTAGCGATTCATTACCTTCGTTTTTTGAAATAATATTTTCTTTATTCTCAATGGCGGTTTTTAATTTTTTCATTTCTTGATTTCTTGTATTTTTTCGAGAAATAAATTCTCTAAATTTGACGACACCAAGTAGCTGCAGTTTATTTTTATTCTTAAATTCAATACATTTTTGAATATCCTTCAGTTGTATATTGCAGTTATTATCGTCTACAGGGTATATCTCGACTATTGCAAAGAGCCCTAAAATAAAATTTTTTTAATTATATTAATATAAATAAAGTAAAATATTACAAATATAAGAAAATAAATTTGTAAATTGATACACACCAATTCGAAAATCAATATTTGTTGTTATTTTGCAGTTTCGACATGGCTTTGCATGTCTAATAAATACAGATTCCTCCAAATACTGAGGAATTTGTTTTATTTCGTTGAGTGGCACTAAAACTGTTGGCCAATCCTTTTCTATGGGAGCGCAGCCAGTACTACAAGTTTTGATCGTTGTAAAGCTGGGAATTTTTGAAAACAGTTTTGCGCATAATTCTCCAGCGTTAATTTGGCATTTCACTGCGTCGATTTCCTCTCCTTCTTGAAATGGCATCAACGATTTTAATAATTTTGCTCGCGTAATGTACATGCCGTAATTCAGTTGGTGGGTACTCATGCTTGCAATAAGATCGAAGAAAATCAGTTTTGATTTTTTGCAGCACTCCATAAAATCGGCATCGTCAAAACATGCAACCGTGAAGATCTGAAATAAAATGTAACGATTGCATAACAATACAATAACAAAATTATCATATTAATTGTTTTTATTGGAAACTTCGCTATGATGCGTGTATATATTACCTGAGCAATGGAATCAAATGCACAAGTGTTTGATAAAACTGTGGCTTTTCCATCGACTGGTACAGGTGCAGTGCAACTATTTCCATTTTTTAATACTGGAAAGCGTTTAAGTGATTGATGCAGTAAAAGCTGATTTTCGGTAAAATTCGGCTGCAAGTATAGTGATTGTGTTTCAACTTTTCGTTTTTTTTCTACGGCTATTTTCTTTTTTTCCTCTTTTGCCACTAGCCCGTACCAATTTTCATAAGTTCTGGAGGCCAGAATGTTCTCAATTTCCTCTTTTGACATCCGCAGACACAATTGACACAGATGCTTGTCCAGTGGCTCATCTTCAGGAATCGTTGCAGCAAACGAGGACGTGCAAATTTTGCAAGTAACTGAGGAATCACGATGAAGTGGTTCCTTGCAGAACGATCGTGGAGAATTCACATCTGTTGGCGATTGTTGTGAAGACATCGTCGGTGTCGTATCTAGTCCACTCATATGCATTTTCCCATCAATGATGTCTGTATGCTTTACAATAAAATCATCCACACGAATTGGAAATGTCATGTTTCCAAAATATCGGTTTCTGATGTTATTGAACATTGACTCACTGCAGCTGCTTTATTTATGTTTAATTTTATGTTTAAATATTTGATACATTAAAGGTATTGAAGAAATTATCGTATTTATTCAATATTGTCTGCATTATAGGCTGATGATGGGATACAACAAAATTTTTTAGACTCGTTTAGCTCTCAAGTAATTGCCAGTTTTGCAAATCAGCTGTAAAACAACCAGCACCGCCACAATGATAACTCGAGAACGATTGGTCGTAGAAAAATCTCAAGCATATCAAAATTTTGGGCTATTTATGGGCTTTCAAATGCATACAAACAAAACAAAAAAAAACCACCCTTTCTGTGTACACTAACACTCCCCTCCTCAACTTGCGTGAATAAAAATGACAAAAAAATATAAAAATTTTTTTTTTGCAACTGAATAGTGTTGAGTAGCAAGTAACTTTGATAATAGTGCTGTGAAAAAATTTTAGTTTGTCGTTTTCATTATTATTTACAGGACATATGCATGTGGGGGTGTCAGTTTATGCAGAGAGGGTGACTTTTTAAAAATTTGTTTATATGGATTTGAAAGCCCATAAATAGCCCAAAATTCTGATATCCTTGAGATTTTTCTACGACCAACCGTTCTCGAGTTATCATTGTGGCGGTGCTGGCTATTTTACAGCTGGCACCGCCACTTTGAAGTGTCAATGATTCTAGATTGAGAAGAGCCCAAAAATTTTTGTCGCGGCCCAAAATTAGCCCATAAATAGCCCATAAATTGGGCACAAAAAGTTTTTGATTTTGACGTTGTGGCGGTGCTAGCTTCCTCGACCCCATAAAACTCATATTTTCAATTCTGCCAACTCTGTTTCAAGAGACATTCATTATTCCGCGTTTATACAGGGAAACTTTTATTGCTTTGAATTTCCGAATTCGCCTTCAATGTTTCCGTCGTATGCACACAAATTTCAATTGCTAGTTTTTGGTTTAAAGTCAACAACAACATTCAGAAGATCGAGAACACAAAGGGTGGCGATAGAGCACGAGCATCGCAAGTAACGTGTTGAAGCAACAAACGTTTGCCTGTATGAACGCGGTCTTACTAATACTCATTAAGGGTTCTAAAGAAATGTAATTTTTGGAAGCGCTTTTCGGGCGCTACCAACAGAGCACGTAATTTGCAGAAATTATAAATTTTCAGATAGGATGATTCATTTTGCACCACTTTGTAGAAATCCAGCCTGGACTAACGGCCGCCCTAATAATCATAACTTCGTCAATTTCGCTCCGATTGGCTGGAAATTGTGACACAACATTCTGGAGATATCCAAAAATCAAAAACATGGAGTTTTTTTTATAAAAAAATTAGTTCCCAAAAATGTTTTTTTCAAAAAATCAGCTCAGATTGTCGTAAAATTTGAGTTAATTTTGTCAACCGCATGGAAGTTATGACATTTGACATAATTTGTGGCTGATAGAATACCTTTCCAATGGTACCCTAGAAATTTGTAAAATTTTGCTGAGTTATTCAAATTTTCTTTTAACCTATCTTCAAAAAAAAAGCGAAAAATAGCATAAAACATCTCATGATTTCAACTCCGTTGATACAATTTTTAAATATTTTTATGCAGACCTTTCAAGTTTAAACCTTTCTATGATTTGAGGTAATTTTTAGCAAAAAAGACTAAGTTTTTAATTAATTTTATTTCCGAAAAATCGATTTGGAATGTATTTTCAAATCAGTCCAACTCACGTAAATATTAATAATTGTCCGCAAAAAGTCCTAGAATATAATAAATTTTGTAATTCTGGGGGGAAAAACAGCATTTTTTTTTTGGTGAGGCACGCACCCTAATGTACAGCCATACATCAACCCGGTTATAAGTAATGTGTTTCGCTTGAAGTGGAACGCATCGATAACATGAAAATAGGCTTCCATTCTTCGCTGCTCTGTGCCAGAACTATCAGCCGCCACAGAGTATCAACAATAATAGCGGCAATTGACTCAGCAACAATTGCAAATGACAAGATAATTACTTGAAGCTATTTTGTAATGCATACCAGATAGTAAATAGTAGCAAGTGATCACACATACAAACACAGCCATTAAAGCGTCATTGGACGCCGCACTTTGTAGAATCATTATGCGAACAAAGAACAACAATAAAATGAGACATTGATCATTGTTCAAACAGGAAGATATTCGTAGCAAAAAAGCGTACATCAAATTGATCTTCTAGCAGCAGCGCTAATGGTCTTTCGATACAGCAGGGCAGAGTGATCTTGTTAGACATGTCAGTTGGATTGTTAAGGAATTTTATAAAGAACATTAAAACGTATGTATGCATGCAGTTTGCTGATGTCAAACGTTGTTGGTTGTGTGATGGCAACCATTAGGGTTCAAAATTTACTTCGGTCGATTCGACAGTTGCTAGCAAACAGCAGGTAAAATCTGATAAAATTAGCTGTCTACCTAACTTAAAAATTACTGTTAGCTGACGCTGTCATTTTATATTTATTATAATGGAAGCAAAATGTTATTCACATTGGCACTGTTGTTGTCTTTAATAGATTTGGAGGAGCAAAAACGCGTATTAGGTAATACTTTCGGTCATTAGAAGTGTACAAATGAAGAAAAAATGCATACCGAGAATATTCTGTATTCATCTAAGCAGCAATTATTCATTAACATATTTATTTTTACTTATTTCTCTTGCCTCCAGTTTCTGATTCATTAGTAGTCATTGTTGTACAAATCACATTACTGCGCTTTTATTTCCAATACCTCTTCTACCTTAGGTAGATGGATTCCACATAACATAATATGCCACCTGTACCACCTGTACTTTAATATTTGTACAACAAAAATTCTTATTTTAGTAATATTTTGCCCAGCCATGATTCATCGCTATTCTAACCAACTGATGAGACGTTGCGCGCCATAGACATCATCAATCTTTCATGCCTCACTTAACCGGCTATCCGCATTCCTTGGACCGCCTCCAATGCTTTCTAACCCAAGAAATAAAATAAATAAAATAAAACAAATAGCCACAGCCACTTCTCGTTAACTAAATGTCTTCGTCACCAACATACGTACCAACAATACAGGACAAAAAAATAAGAACGTTGCCGCAAAAGAATACAAATGCTTTTGTGCTGACTTTTGCACTCTTCAACGCGAGAATTTAAAGAAAAAACTTTTGAAAGCAATTTTTTTTCCAAAATCTGAACTTCGAGTCCACAGTCAAGTTTTTGAGATCGATATTCAAAACAGGAAATTGTGCAAAATGGCGCAAAATTAATCATCCAATTTGGTTTTTGAATAACCTTTTGACCAAATCAAAAAAAAAGCTGATTTTTAGTGATGGAAATCTTTATTTTGGCCTTTACGCGCTCCATCGCTTGTCTGTTTGTCTACTGCAGCTTTCTCATTCACAAATGTCAAATATGATTTGCAAAATTTATAAATCTTTCAATAGGGTGATTAAATTTGCGCCATTTTGTAGTATTGAATGACCGATAAAAGCAATGAGATTTTTTAGAAAAATTCTGAATTAAGGGGTTACATACATCCAGCAGCGCCAAAAATGCGCTAAAACGATATACAGGGAATGCTGCTAAAATGACAGTCCTTGGCTGGATATAAATCCCAGTCGTTCCGCTAACGTAGAACCGACTGCCCTGGAAATGAGGCACCAGATCTCCTCTTATGCTGTATAAAAAATGCTTGCCGATATTCTGTAACTGTAGGCGTCTTCGATTCGCCACTTCTCTGCTCGCTATCTCTGGGCTCTGCTCATTTGACGAAGAATTTGCATATGAAAGCAACGACAAAGTTGTTGGGCAAGATTCGCCGCTAGCGAGTACAGTTATGCCTCATAAAACTGGTATAACTCACTATTTTAACCAAACGAAACAAATGTAATTTTTGGAAGCTACCAAGATATTATAGCAGTTGCTTCATCTATTCGCCACGCATAGCGAAACGAAGAGGCTTAGTGCTGCGGGTTTTCTTTTCACGTTGGGAGGCATAGCAAATTTGCAAATTTTGAGCCCGTTCTTCTCTTACTTTTTTTTTTTTTCTTTTTTAATTTTTTGAGTTATGGCCTTCTACCAGCAAACGAGCGATATGGCAAATAATCGTTTTTGGTTCCTTGATAGTGGATTTTTGTAATTTAATACTTTTAATTTACTAACCTATTTTTCCACGTCTTTCTCCCTTTTATCGTTGCAATGATATCAGAAGTGACGAATTTTCATATCTCGTGCAAGCGAGCCCTCCGATAGGCAACCACATGGGCCAACCTAAAATTCTTACTCAAATACAATGCATAGCTCTTAATTTTATTTATTTCTTTTTGAAAGTGAATTAAATTTCTTAGGTCTTGTGTTATAATTTTGCTACTTTAAAGTTCTTACTTTATTGCGCCGTACTGTATACTTGTATATGCACCAGCTCCACATCCCCTGAAAGCGCAGATTATAAGCATTTTACCACTTATTCGATATTTTTCTATTATCCATTTTTATATTCTCTGCTTTGCTTCCGTTTTCTTGGCCAAGTTTCAGCCAAGTGCCAACGTCAACTTCAATAAATATCATACACACACACATATATCGGGTGATTTTTGTTGCTGCATAATAACTAAGGTTTGATAGTGATGTCGATAACTATGGTTTGACAGCTGAGAATGGCAAACATTGTTGATATTTCTGTTTAGTAAGGTTGGACAAGTCATCATGCGTCGTTTGACGCGAAAACAACGCTTCCAAATTGTGGGAATTGTAAAAAAAAAATCTTTTCGCGAAGTTCATAGAGCGAATTGTTCCAGAAGACTTCGAAATGTCGATTCGTCGTCGTTTTTAGCTCGCTGACCTTTGTTTTTCGATTACGTGGAAAGTTTTACGTAAGGATATTGGCTTACGTGCCAGACTCTACGTGCCTATAAAAAAAGGCTCGTGCAAGAATTCAAGTCAAATAACCAACGCTTGCGACGCATTTTTGCCGACTAGGCTCATTTAAATAGATGTTTTATCAAGCTTTATTGCAAAAAGTAGTCAAAAATTGAACTGATCGAGGGGGCCTGTAACTCGTAGCACGGCGAACATACCTGTACCGGATATCATATTCCAAAAAATAAATGCCGTTAAATTATCTACCAGATTATAATAAAAAATATAAAAAATTCATTCCAACAGTACTTCCATTTTGTAATATAATTTTATTACTATAATTATTATTATTTATTAGAATAATATAAAATATAAAAAATTCATTCCAACAGTACTTCCATTTTGTAATATCTTTTTATTACTATAATTATTATTATTTATTAGAATAATATAAAATATTACACTCACTTAAAAACATAAAAAAGAGCACACTAGCTGCTTGGGCCTTCGGTGCTAATATCATTTTAAATACTCAAACTCTTAAAAAGACACCCAATACGTATATGAATTTATATATAGAATATTTACTTTTATTATATGTATTTATACAATACATTCTTACTACTCGCATCTACTTGCCTATCTTTATCAATCATGTTTTATTTATGCCACATCATCAGCGCACAGGTAGAACGAGAGAGCGAAAGGGGTAGCGCGCCCGCAAAGGTGTTGAGTTGAGTATGCATAAACTGTCGTCTCATCCGGACGGCATCAAGGCTGCTATAAATCAGATAACCTTACTTAAGCATGTACATACATGCATACATACATACATACATTCATACATGCATATCCTACAACGTATGCAACTCAATCGATTGCCGACTGTTTCCTTTTGCGGATGCAAATTCCATCCATTTAAGCAAAATCACAATTTATTGATTCTATAAATTTTTTATATCAAATTGGACCACATATTTACATATACATACATACATATGTGTTTGCCTTTTTGTCGCAAGCTCGCCGACGTAACTCTGCATTGCTTTTCAGCTGTGCTTCAGATGCTTCCCTTACCTCTTTCATGCCTCTTTTTCAAATGTTATGAAGTTGTCACTTTGCCTCACACATTTTCAGTCAGTTGACTGACAGACATACTTTTGTATCTGCGTTTCAGCAAATACTGTTTTGCCTATTATTATTGCTGTTTTTGTGTTTGTATCAATCCATAGTCATGACTTTATTATGGGCTCTTCATTGATGCCATGTTTTTTCTAATGTGACATTGTTGACATTGAAAGTTTCTTCAACCTTTTGTTCGTATTGTTGTGAAAATATTATTTTTACCTGCGGCCAGTGCTAAGTTATTGAATTTTTTAGTTTTATTTATCGTTTTTGGAATCTTTATGTAAATGGAAAAGCTTCCGTAAGCCGCTTAGCATTGCATAACTTATTGTTCTTTTTTTTCATTACTCAGACATTTTGCATTTGAATATAAAGTAAAATGTAAGATTAAGACTTCCTACGTTTCCACGACAGTCGGTTCTACGTTACCGAAACGACCCGGATTTATATCCGGCCAAGGTCTGTCACTCCAGCAGCATTCCTCGTATGTACAACAACAACATTAAGAATTTCTTGGAACGATTTATTGGTTTCCGTAAATTCTGTGAATTTTGAATTATTGTAAAAATATTCTCTAACTGAGAATGAATACTCAAATGCTTTCCTGAAAGTCATAGGCGATAATTAAAAGTTTTCTCATTTCTACTAATTTTTCCTTGCCCTCGTTCTCAATTCCGAGTGAGCTGGAAAAGAGAGAAACTACGTTTTTATTTAGATTCGATCATCAGCTGCTTTCGTTAGTACTTTCTGAGGGGTTATCTTTAGTTATAGGATCTTGAAGCAAATGCGTTCAAGTGGAATATTATCACACATTTCTATGAAAAAAAAAATTCCAACGCCAAATTTTTTTCAAATGTTTATTATGCTTAATTGTGGAATGCAAAGAACTACATTTAAATAGCTGCCTCGGCTACCGTAGCAATTTCGCAGCCCTATCGTAGCTTATCCGTCAGTCCAGCAGCCTATTTCCGTGTTCCATCTGTATTGCATTAAATTGTCTGAACCTTTTCTGGATTATCGGCATGACATCGATCTTTAACGGCGCCTCACAAAATGAAAATCGGACGACGTAGTGAAAACTCGAAGAAGATCAACTGGCACATCGGTAATAATAGCTTATTAACATACTTTTTTTTATTTCAAATGTTTATTAACAAAAAATGGTTAAAAATTTAATCTTCCAAATAATAGCCATTGCTAGCGACACATTTTTCCCATCTCTCAGGCAATTTGTGGATGCCGCGCCAAAAAAATTGGCCGTCTTTGGTCGCAAACCAATCATTGAGCCATTTTGTGGCTTCTTCGTGAGAATTGAAGCGCTGCTCGGAAAGTGCGTGGCCCATCGATGCAAACAAATGAAAATCGGAAAGTGCCAAGTCTGATGAGTAAGCCGCATGCACCAGCGGTTCCCAATCGTACGTCTCCACCAATTCCCGGATCGCTCTTGTTCGATGTGGCGGTGCATTGTCAGTTCAAGCGCCACCCATCTTCCGACCTTTAAAATCGTGCCCATGTCTTTCAAGCGTTCCCAACTGTTCTGCCATCATTTCTTGCGTTTGACCATCATCTTCACCCAACAATGCTTGCAATTCGGCGTCCTCAAACTTTTTCGGTGGCCGACCACGGTCCTCGTTCTCCACGCTAAAATCACCACTTCGGAATTTTTCAAACCACCTGAAGCACTGTGCTCTACTTAGAGCATGTCCACCATAAGCTTCTATAAGAATTTGATGAGCTTGAGAAGCGTTTTTCTTCAATTGACAACAGAAAATCAACGATGTCCGCAAATCGTAGTTTGAAGGCGCGAAATTCGACATTTTTAAGAGCGACAAAAATGCACTGTTGTATGAAACGTAACAAACAATGAACTGAATATTGTTGACAGATGACAGACGAAAAAAACAAGACATTTGGGAAGGTTCAGAAATACTCCTAGCGACATCTATGGACTTATAGCTGAAAGTCTCATTTCATAGGTATACACCTGGTATATGATTTTCACGGCATGCAGCCACAGCTTGCTGAAGCCAGAGCTCCCATTATTCAATGTGCTGCCACAAAAAAGCAAACAAATTTGTTAGCACGTCTCCGTTGCGTTCTCCGTTGACTGCAACGTATTTGCCGTCCTCATTTTCCAAGAAAAATTAGGCAATAATGCCATCGCTCCAATAACCACACCACAATCACACACTCAAGGTGAATAACCTTCTCTACGACTCACAGTGGTGATAGAAGCATTATTTTAGTGTATCAATTCAGGGAAGTTAAGTTTCTACAAATTTGCAATAGTTTTTTTTAATACAACAAATACAATTAATCAAGACAAGTAGTAGTAAATTTGGCTGCGGCCTTTCCATTAAAGTTTTCCAGTTCTCTGCATTCACAGGCTTTACGATTGTCTCCTCTGAACTGAGTGGCATAAATATAAGGTCACAACATAGTGATAATTTTTTATTATTTTTTTAATTGGTTTTTTTGCAAACTAGAATAATTTTAACCCTTAACCACCTACTCCCTATTTTTGTCACACAACCACCTACCCCCCGTCTAGGAGACACCCACTTGACAACACCTAGGGAAATTGGGTTCTTACGTTCAAAACCTATATGCTGGCTCTTCCGTTTCTTTTTCGGGTCACAAGTCAGTCATGTTTTCCTTACTTCTAACCATTCCTCAGCACTGCTGGTGCTTAGAAATTCTGGTAAACTGGTTTCCTCATTGTGACGGCGTGTGCGGCGAATAGCGATTTTGAGGTCCCGGTGAATGCTCCCATCAGTTTCACGGCGATGTATGTAGTCAAAGCAGCTGTTGAGCCAGTATCTCCATAAATTTGAATCTGGTTTCTGTAGTTACATTTTTGTTAGAACCCGCAATGAAGGGAAATGAGGCGCATCATGGCCTGAGTTGGCTTTCTTAGGGGCTGAAATTCAGTCCATTCGAATCGGATGAAATTTGTCGATCTTCAGGTAAAACCGGAGACTGATGCAGCATATTCGAGAAGGCCGCTTTCCTCCTACATTTGATGTGCTCCAAAATCTGACTATATAAGTATTTACATCACTGCATTCATCATTTGGCACATCTGAAATTTGTTCTTATTTGTCACTAACACAATAAATCTCACTATTCACTAAACAAATTACATTACCGCCTTTAGGGGGGAGCCTAGTTTATGAGGTCTAAAAATTGCATCTCTTTGCGATTTTTTTTTAAGGAAAAAATTAATTTAGCACTGCAAAGTTGTTTCTATCTTTTAATGAACATTTAAAAAGTATAAAAAATTTTTGTACTGGTTAAAATAATTTGAAAAAAAATGTTTAACATAGAAATTAGTAGAGCACTGCAACGCTGGAGTTTCCAACTGGCGTACAAGATACAGCTCGTAATTATTATCTAAAGCAAACAATTCAAATGGATTTCTAATTATCATGATTTTTTATTCTAGATGAACTAAGAAAACTGAGAGAAACTCCAAAATTTCAACTTTTTAGAGGTTTTAAAGAAAAAAATGCCTTTCTATAAAAAAAATCCACTTCAAATTGGTATAAAAATCTTGAAAAAAATTTGTTTATCTATTTTGTTAGTTCAAATAGAAGAGAATTTAATACTGAAGGGAACAAGCTATGATTCATTTCAAAAGGTTCATTAGTTCTTTTTTTCATTCATGTACGCCAATTCAAAGAAATCATAAAAATGAAAAGTCCAGAAAAGAAGATAAAGTTTGTACTATAGCTGTCCGGTCACAGCGTAACTACCTAACGCTCGTCTACCTTTGGCTTTGTATCTACGGAAATATTGAGAATTAGGCTCTGTAACTTTGTGTGAATATTCTGAAATATATTAGGAATCGCTTAAAATGAAAAAAAAAAAATTGAGTTTTTTGACCTTATAAACCAGGCTCCCCCCTTTACCCACCCATCTCAGAGACGGTCAGTGGAAGTGTTTTTACTTACCAATTACAAATGCACGCACGTACTATCTTGACGAGTGGTTACGGGGTACTAAAGTTTGTCTCAGAATTTTTTTAGTTATCCATTCTTTTGGCCTATTTCTTTCTAGTAAAATAAAGCACAAGTTCTCAGTGGTTTTTGATATTTTTTCCATTGACTTGACGGTTTGCGAATTTTCTCTATACAAAAAAGCTCGCCACTCCGCTAGCGCCAGTGAAGTTGGTGGCTATTTGCCGTCAGAATCTGAGTAAAATAATTAAGTTTATATGCAAATAAGGAGTATTTAGTATTTTTGAGAACTTCAGCATTTTCTATCGAAAGCTACAGCTGTACAATTTCAGCATAATTGGTTGACCTGATAATACAATAGATAACTGCACAACGCAGCTTACAAATGCTTTCATGTCAACTTCCGTTCCACAGCATATACATACATACTTGTACATGAATGTGTATGAGTGTAGCTAAATAAGACTTTTATGCTCATGTATGTACATATGTACGTACTTTTCTCTGATAAACTTCTCTGTTTGTATATACTACATACCCAAACCCTACGTACCCATATCCAGATTGGTACAAGCAAACGTTATCTATTCCCATTCAGCTATTTTTATCTATAAACATACGAGTACACAATGCCATATTTGCATTCATACATTTTTGTCTATTGGTTTAAGCGGAATCTACAGGGATTGAGCTGGATGACAACAGCTGCTATCACTATGGCGCGGGCTGGAGTGCTTGGGTTGAAATATTAGTTAAGTGGTGAAAAAAGAGGGAAAATGCGTGCCTACGATTGTATGGGTACCCTCGGATTTCAATCGAAATTCCACATTGGCGTTTGTGCAATTATAAGTAGTAGAAATATCAATGGTAGGTTGCCTTGGTGAAGCGCTGAGCGCATGCGCGCTAATGTGTGATAATCATGCACAGGTATGCATATACATATATCTATCGATATACTTTTACATTCATCAAATCAGCTTTGAGCTTTGAAAAGAACGCTTGTCAATGCGAATTTAGATTGAATGTCAGCTCATTTGATAGGCATTTTCCTACATACGAGTATTTGTTTTTCAATTCGTCCATGCCCGCGTTTAAGTTGAATTCTAAGTATGGAAATAGATGACACCAGCACTATACATACTCATGCAATGCACATACTTATACCAACTAACGTTGAAGCTTCTGGCAGCGAGTGAAATAAGAAATATTTTACTTTTTAACTCAAATGTTAAGGGACCTGGTGGTCTAGAAATTTCAAATAATCGATTTTTTGTTTTTTCAATATTTCGAAAGTATAATATCTTAAGAATGCACTATTAAATTTTCATTCGGAAATTCCCAATATTATAGTTTCTACAGCCCATTACAGTAGAGAGCGGTCCGCGCGCTCCTGTACCTCTAACCTTAAACTCATTTACCTTTTTTCGGTCTAGTGTTGTTAAAAAAAGAAACTATTAAAGCGAATCGTCTGCTGTTCACAACATCAATGGCTATCGCCCGTTTTAGAATCATATTATTATATCAATTATTTCGTATTTTTTGAGAATCGATTTTTAAAGTGTCAAATTCAAAACCTCGCCATTTTGTCAATTTTTTGATTTATTCTAGTAGCGGGGCACAGCTGTAGACATACTTAATAATAATTTTCTGGATTTTGTTTTCAGATAAATAGAAAAGCCAAAATGGGCAGCAATTCGATTCCAGGCTTCATTCATTGCAATACTTCCGAATTTTCTGATCTGTATACTTATAAACTGCTGTTTAAGGTTCTTGTTCGTTCTCACTGAGTGTAGCAGGTATATACCTATGAAATGAGACTTTCAGCTATTAGTGCATAGATGTCACTAGGAATATTTTTAAACCGTCCCAAATGTCTTGTTTTTTTCGTCTGTCATCTGTCAATAATATTCAGTTCATTGTTTGTGACGTTTCATACAACAATGCATTTTTGTCGCTCTTAAAAATGTCGAATTTCGTGCCTTCAAACTACGATTTGCCGACATCGTTGATTTTCTGTTATCAATTGAAGAAAAACGCTTCTCAAGCTCATCAAATTCTTATAGAAGCTTATGGTGGACATGCTCTAAGTAGAGCACAGTGCTTCAGGTGGTTTGAAAAATTCCGAAGTGGTGATTTTAGCGTGGAGAACGAGGACCGTGGTCGGCCACCGAAAAAGTTTGAGGCCGCCGAATTGCAAGTATTGTTGGATGAAGAAGATGGTCAAACGCAAGAAATAATGGCAGAGCAGTTGGGAACGTTTGAAAGACATGGACATGATTTTAAAGGTCGGAAGATGGGTGGCGCATGAACTGACAATGTGACAATGCACCGCCACATCGAACAAGAGCGACTCGGAAATTGGTGGAGACGTACGAATGGGAACCGCTGGTGCATGCGGCCTGCTCACCAGACTTGGCACCTTCCGATTATCATTTGTTTGCATCGATGGCAAACGCACTTTCCGAGCAGCGCTTCAATTCTCACGAAGAAGCCAAAAAATGGCTCGATGATTGGTTTACGGCCAAAGACGGCCAATTTTTTTGGCGCGGCATGCACAAATTGCCTGAGAGATGGGAAAAATGTGTCGCTAGCGATGGCTATTATGTTGAAGATTAAATTTGTAACCATAGTTTGTTAATAAACGTTTGAAATTTGCAAAAAACAGTAAGCTGGAGACCTTACGACCAATCTGCTTTGAATTATCATTTTCAGTTCTCAAGCTCTTGAGCAAACACCGAATATACAGTAATCCGCTTTATGTGCAAGCATTCTTATTTGTGTGGAACAAAATTTTCCAATTTCATAGAATAATTTTTGTTTTACATACAACTTTAATTGGGCATTTTGTAACTGGTACAATTTTAGACACTTTCGAACTAGTGTAACTTCTTCCATCGCATACCGATTCATGAACTACTGTAATGTCTGCTGAGCAATGTAGCTTCTCACATATGCATACATAGTTTATTAAAAAATAATACAAATTCTTACTGCTATGAGCTCACCATTTGAATTCTAGGGAGATTTTTGAAAATTTCCGCTGTATTTATTTTTAATGCCATTTATTAATTTATTTAATATTTGCTTTGCTTTTTTTTTCTTTTTATTAATTAAAGCCATTTTTATTTATTATTATTAGCTATCTAATTTCCATCAAAACAATTCCCAATTGCATATAATGTCAGGCAACATTAGATGCTAAAGCAATTCGCTGATTGCCTGCTCGTGTCAGATCACAGTTCAGTTGAGTTGTCAGTACAAGTGTCATACATATGTACATAAATATACATACATATATGCACTTGTGTGATATTAAGTGTTTTATTGTGGAGCGCATTTGATTCACTCTTATTTTATTAAACCTGCAGGTTTAAAAAGCATTGACATCAATACTCAGATATACCTACTTATATATGTTTGTATATATGTGCAATACAGTCAAAACAAATGTATACATGTATGTGATAAGTATGCCGCGGTTTGAAATATAACTAGCACACAAATAAGTAGTAACATAAGCGAGTGTGTAGATATACTTTTACTTCTGATGAGTACATCTGGTTTCGAAGCGCACGCCAATTACCGACGTGTGTGGCCGGTAATTATTTTTATGCGCTTTTTGATCACTTTAGAAAAGCTAATAATCATAGAATAGTAGAAATACAAAGTATTGTATATTTTGTTTTTTGTTTTAATATCCGTGTTCACGATTTTATCAAATACTTTAATCGCATTATTGCCAATATCATCTTTCGCATGCCTTTTTTTTTTGTATTGACGAAAACTAAGAGAAATGTGTTCAATGGAGTCATATTTGCACACTTTTTTTAAATGACTTTGCATATGGAAAATATTTTTCTAGACAATAAGAGTTTGTGCCTTATGCTATGCTGGGTAGATGTATGGCTATGCTGCCATACTGCTGAATTTCATCATATTATAAAACCAAAAAACTCTTCATTACTGCAATGATATTCATGGTATATGAGGCTCTACAGCTTTTTAGCAGGTAATGAACGGTTCATAAATTTATGTACCTTACTAATCTGGCTCACCAGAAAACAAAAACAAAAAATGCAGTTTTCTAAAAAAATTGCTTATACAATTTTGATCGAATTTTTGGAAATGTATTTTCTCAGCCTCTTCATTATTTCAGTTTTCCTATAATCGATCTTACTAAACAATAAAAAATTGCATAAAAATCTGATTACTTTCATTTCATCAATAAAATTTTTAAGAGTTTGTATGCACATTTTTTATGCTTAAACTTTGCTGTCATTCGACGTGTTTTCTGGAGAAAAATATTTGAAAAAACTTATTTTATTTAGACTATATAAACTTAATTTTCGGAGGTACTTTGTATTCGTCCAGCTCACGTAAATCGTGAAATTTTTCCGAAATATTTTGTCCGAAGTCTTAAAAATTAATAACTTTTTTTAATACCGATTTTTTTTATTTGAAGACTTGTCTCTAATGCAAGGTAATGTAATGGAAGTGTTAATTACATTATCCCATTTATCGTGAAATTCTTTTTTCAGAAAGGCGGGGAAAAGCAAAAGAAAAATTAGATGCTTATGCAGTGAGAACTTTTATATGCTGAAAAACCGACTATAAATCTGTAACATAAAAAATTTATTAAAAATAAAAAAAAATCGGTAGTAAAACTAATAGACCAATAACACAAGTAATAAATCGATTAAAAACTATTGTATAATCGATTTAAAATCTTTTGCCGGTGTAGCGAATAGTTTTATACAAAAAGATCGATTATAAATCGATAACACCAAAACTAAATCGATAATAAAAATAATGAAGCAATAATGAAAATAGTAAATCGATAACATAAAAAATAAATTGATAAAAATTTACAAACAATTCAAAATCAACATCAAAAATAATGAATCAATAACAGAAATAATAAAGCGAGAAAACATCAAAAGTAAATCGATTAAAAATTTTAATCAATTGGAAATCTTATGCGAGTAGCTTTATACCAAAAAATCAATTATAAATCGATAATAAAAATAATAAATCGATTACACAAAAACTAAATTCCTAAAAATTACAACCGATTTAAAATCGATAGCAAAAAAAATAAACGAATAACACAAATAACCAATCGATAACATAAAAAATAAATCGATTAAAAATTTTAATCGATTGAAAATCTTATCTCAACAGGTTTGTACTAAAAAATCGATTATAAATCGATAATAAAAATAATAAATCGATTACGAAAAAAGTAAATTCATAAAAATTTACAAGCGATAACACCAAAAATAAATCGATTACGAAAAACGTAAATTCATAAAAATTTACAAGCCATTAAATATAAATAATAAAAATAATGTATCTATAACACTAATAATAAATAGATAAAACCAAAAATGAATCATTCCCAGGGCAGCCGGTTCGACGTTAGCGGAATGACTCGGGTTTTTCCCGGCCAAGAGCTGGCGCCCCAGTAAACTAGCCCTGTCTACAGTACCGTACCTCAACGATAATATAATTAATATCGAAACGATAATATAAATAATAGGTCGATAATATAAAAAATATGTCGATAAAAATTTATGAACTATTAAAAAGCGATCGTAAAAATAATGTATCAATATCACCAATAATAAATCGGTATTACAAAAATAAATCGATAAAAATTTATTATCGATTTCAAATCTTAAGCTTAAGTTTAGAATACATTTAAAAAAAAAAAAACACAATATCCCAAAAATTCAATAAATTTTACGTGCAATCCTCCTTACACAAGTAATAGTAAGAAATCACAAATACATGCATATTATTCACTTACATAAAAAGGGAGTAAAAAAATATTTCTTAAGCACTCATTAATATTTCAGAATAATTAAATTCCTCTTTTCTTTGATCCTGCTCCTTCATGAATTAGTCGCATTTCCCCACCACCTTTCTAGCCCTATTAGCTCCTACTCAATATCCGCCAAATAGCAGTAATGAGCAATGCTTATATTCGTAATAATTATACTTCCGTTCACTTTCCTTCAAGCATTCATGTCTGCTGGCTATTTGTTATCTGACAGAAACAAAGCTACCAATCTCAGTTTTCTTCTTATTATTAAGTACTGCCATGGCGGCAATATATACGAAGTTCACACATACATATATACTATGGTATAAATGCCAGTTGATTCTTTATTCGATTAGACTAATTTCCTTATTGATTTTCCCTCCATTGTGCAGACATTGTGGGCAAGTGGCCAATCATTTTGCCTATTAGTGATTCTCATTAATTATTAAAAAATTAAATTGCTCTAAAGCACTGCCTTTGTGTGTATTTGTATGAGTTTGTAAGTGTCATTAAAAATGCAAAACGATAAACACACCACAATTTTCTGTTAAAAATATACCTACTTCATACTACAAAAAAAAACATACAGGAACAAAGTTTCTAACTTTATAAATTTTTTTTTCAAAATTTCATCAAAACTTTGAATTTTTTAATCAAAATTTTTAAAGTTAATTCATTAATTAGAATTACTTAAATTCTTGGTATGCAGTTTTATAGCTCATTGAATTTTAGTATAACAAAGTGCAAGTTTCAGGTCATCACAAAATACCGTTGATTTGTGAAAATTTTTTCTTTTTTCGCTGAGCTGTCACGCCATTTCTTCCATACAAAGTACGTGCTCGAAATTTTTATTAATGGAAGAAAATGCCTAGCACCATCGCGCATGGTATTTTACTTAAATCAACAACATTTGCTTCAATCAATAAACATTAGCGTCATTATCAACGTCATAAGCTTTGCGATGTTTCTCATTCTTGCCATTTCTACATCTACAAAGGTCGCTCATACGCCCCGCTGCAGCGCTGGTGAGTTTGTTCGTTCTTTTTCGTTCCCATTTCTAAACAAAATGACACGAGAAAAACTTTTTTGGTTTCTTTATTAGTAATCGAAGATGTCTTTTTGTTATTAGTCGCGTTTTATTGATTTTTGTTTTGTATAAGTTACTTTTTATTTCCATTGTTCAAGCCTCTTTGACTTGTTCAACTTCATACCAGGCATTTCAATTCGTTCAGCTGGTCGTCAGGGAGAAGCGGTTGTTAGCTGATATCTACTGTCCAAAAAAAGAAGAAAAATTAACATTGGCACACGAATTGGGGTCAATGTTTTTCACACGTACATTTACATACACACCTCTGTACACAGACAGTTAATTCTAGTTATATTGATTTGTGATTCTTCATTTGGCCACCATAATTTTATCGCGCATGCTTTTGTTATTCTCTAGTGCGTATATTTTCCTAATTTATTTGTTTTTGTTCAACTAGCAGTTCGTTTGACATTTGTAATAAATTATAACGGCGCATACATGCACAATCTGCATTTATGTGTGTTTGTTGTGCGACAATGTATTGCTTTGTGATTATACTAATTTTTTATTGTACCTACGCCTTTGGATATTTGTGTCTTTGAAAAGCCAATGCGTTTAAATTTGAATACATTAAAGGGCAATAATAACAATAATAATAAGCAGTAATAATTATAATTGCTTTGTGTATATAAATACTATTGACAGGTTTAAGTCGAGTTTCCCCTCGAGAGTTCGAGTGTATTTACTAGCGGATTGAGGAAAATACAGCTTTGGTCGAAATAGTTTCTTACTGATGATCGTTTTTTTTTTGTTTTCTGGCTTTTTATAGAATACCTCCATGGCTTATTGTTGATGGTTATTTAATTAAACTTTTAATTATTGTATTTAGTTTATAATTTATTTCAATTTATTTATAAATTTTTTATTTAAAAAAAATGTTTCTACTTGATTTGTTAATTTTTTGTATTTGTATTTTTCATTTTTTTTATATCGTTTTATCTGACTTTTTTATCATAATATTGTATTTTTTATTATTGTATATTCTATTTTTTATTGTAATTAATATTTTTTTTTTAAATATTTTTCTCAACTTTTTACCGAATTTCTGATCTAACGTAGAAGTTTTTTTGATAGCATATTTCGATGGCTTGTTGCTGATTGTTATTTAATCTAATTTTATTTAGTTTTTAATTTATTTGATTTATTGATATTTTATTTCATATTTTAAGTTTAAAAACAACAAATTTTTTTATTTAATTTTAAATGTTTTTATTTTCATTTTGTTTATATATTTTTAATTTTTTATACAGAGTGGGCCAAATAAGGCTTACTAATGTTAAACACAAATAACTTTTGCAAAAATCATTTATTTTGGTTAAGTGTTTTTATACATTGAATATATTTTATGGAAATTATGTATGAAATATTCCATCAGACAAATGTCCACCATTTTTCTCGATACAAAGATTGGCGCTTTTATTTATTTAGCGTTAGCTGTCTAATAGTTTATGGTTTATTAAGACGCACTTTGTCTTTTAAATATCCCCATAAAAAGAAGTCGGGCGCAGTCAATTCTCGCGAATGAGGTGACCAAGGGAAATCTGAATTTTTGGAGATCAGAAGTTCGCCAAAAATTTCACGCAGCAGGTCCATAGTTTGCCTAGCAGTATGCGCAGTTGCTCCGTCTTGTTGAAACCACAAATTAGGATGCTGCTCCGCCATTGGCCGCAAAAAGTTGTCAATCAATGTTCTGTAAGAAGCTCCTGAAATCAATTCCGGCGTTTCATCCTCATTTTCAAAAAAATAGGGGCCGATAACTCTAGTGGCCATAACACCGCACCAAACAGTACATTTAGATGGGTGCAACTGATGTTGGTGTGTTGCCCTTGGATGTTCAGAGCCCCACAATCTACAGTTTTGTTTGTTGGCATAACCATTTAAATGGAAATGCGCTTCATCCGACATTTGTGTAACTAATTGTGTAAAACGAATAGCGTATTGTAGTCGTTGTTGGTGGACTTACGGTAGCAGTGCTTGCACAATTTGAATTTTGTATGGGTACAACCAATTAAGATCCAACTTTAAAATTCTACGCAATGTCGTTCTGGAAATGCCCAATTGGCTGGAACGACGGCGAATTGAGACAGATGGATCATCTGCAACACTCTGCCGCACAGTTTCCACGTTGTCTTCAATGCGAATATTTCGATTGGCACCTCGACCAGGACGGTCGGCCACTGAACCCAGTTCCTCAAAACGACCGACCAAACTCCTAATCATGAAGGCTGTGCAGCTGATCTGGAATTAAAATGTGCCGACATTTACGCTGCGTTAAAACAATTGATCGTTGACAAGAATAGAAAAACTCGATAGGTAGGGTAGGGTTCCATAATAAATTTCCAGCAATTCAATTATAACCTACAAAAAGAGAAAAATAAATATGTCAAAAAATAAAAAAGTTATTTTTGCTTAGCATTAGCTAGCATATATTTAGTTTTGGGGAACTTTTTTTATTGTAATAGCTTTTGCTTTTACTTTTTATTTAATTTAATTCTGTATTTACCTTATTTATTTTAGAATATCTTAAATTATTTCAGGTACTTTTGTTGCATACTTCATCTCATTTAATTCGATCTTTTTTATCTTATTGTATTGTTTCTAATTTATTTTATTGCATTTGTTTTTATTCTAATTTAATTTTGTTGTATCTTAATTTTTTAAATATTTTTCAATTTATTGTCCACACAATTTAATTTAATTTTGTATTTTCTCTGGTTTTATTTTAATTTTATTTCCTATTTTTATATAAACATTTTACATTTTTTTAATCTATAATTTATTTTATTTTGATTTTATTTTATATTTTTTCGTATTTTATTTTAAATTATAGCTTTTACCTTTATTTAATTTTGTATTCTCTCTGGTTTTATTTTATTTTATTTATTTTGATTTTATTTGATATTTTTATATAAATATTTTACATTTTTTTTAATTTATAATTTATTTTATTTTGATTTTATTTTATATTTTTTCGTATTTTATTTTAAATTATAGCTTTTACCTTATTTATAATTTATTTTATTTCATTTAATTTTGTATTTTCTCTTAAGTTATTTTATTTTATTTATATTAATTTTATTTCATTTTTTTATTTTAAATTTTTTTTATTTTATAAAGGTTTACATAACAATAAAATTATTATACAAACTGAAAGTAGTGCAGCGCTAGCATCGGAGGCTTTCGGCTGGAAATATATATAATATTTAAATATTTTAAATTTATTTCATATTCTTATTTTAATTTTGAATTTTTTTTTTAATTAATTGCATTTTATTTTTCTAAAGTTTCAGTCATTCCAATTTACTTGATTTTTTCATTTTTATTTTTAATTTATTTTTACTCCGTTGTCCGAAATTCCTACATATTTGAGAGCATACAATATTTTTTTTCCACAAGCTGGACAATAAATCTCCTGCTTTTGACAGAAACATGTGAACCTACTTAATTTACATATGTTTTCACATTCAGCTTTTTTCCATTCTCTTATTAATTCGCATAAAGTATCTTATTTCCTGAAAACACAAGATGTACAGTTTGCTTTTAAAGCCTGATTGCTTGCAAAATATTTGATTACATGAACGCTGTGCCACATCCATACGCCCCTACTAGCACATCCTTTTACCTACACACACACACACACACACACATGTATATGCATAGGTATTCATAAGTTCATTTGTAGCTCTGCTTTCAACATGCCACAAGCGCAAGAACCTTTCATTAATCAATTTCCTCAATTTTTCTCTCGTTTCAGGTAAGTGAACGCCGCCTCTCCGTCAACCGCGAGACTCAATGGTGCGCCCACACAACGTGCCAATATCTGTATAAGCATAAATTCATGGACGAGTATGTGCTACGAATAAGCATTTTTATATACCTTTATGGGATTTTCAGTAAGTCATGCAAACAGTCGCTTCAGTGTTGTTGTGGTTTCTTATGTTAAATTGAAATGTAGTAAATCTCTTCGGCCTGCTTATCACTGTGGATACAGAAGCAACAACATAACTTTTTCTCATTACTTACTCCCATCAAATCATGCAATTTTTCTGAGAAGCTTCCAACAACACTTGGCGACACACCACCGCTGCCAGCAACGTCACCCGCATCTATGTGCATGACGGCGTGCAACATTGATAGCCATATTTCGTATCTACTATCTTTGTCATCATCAACAGTTCTGCCAGCGGCAGAGCAGTAACAGTAACGGCATGATAATGTTGTTGATCTTCTGCATTATTATCAATTTGAGTTATTATCGTTGTTCTTTTTTTTTTTTGTGGACTATTTGTATTTTTTGTTACTCTTTTTGTTTACTCTTTTGACATTCGTGTTGTTGTAAGTCATACACACTACAGTCGTTCACTCTGAATACAGTTGTGTTGCATTGTAATTGTGGCAACCCTTTGGATGATTTATCTCTTTGCATGCGGCAAGTGATGTGTACACACAAATCTTGTGGCGCGCTTACTCATACAGACCCGTACACACATCCATACATACATATCTGCCTCGATATACTTGAATTATTATTATGCTCGAGAAGAATGCACTCACACTTTTATCGCCTTGTGTCGGTTGACTGCTTCTTAGGTGAAGTAAATACAAGTGACTTGGAGTAGGACATACATAAATGCATACATACATAAGTCGTGGTATTTGAGGAAGTGACTGTATGCTTATGAATATTTATTTGTAGATGCTTTACTCGAGTATACCAATGCTGAGTGCATTGTGGTCGCTTTTATGAAAAAATTCCAACATTTCGAAAAAGAAAATAAAATAACTGTGAGTGCTTCTCCTACTCCCACTAGCAACATAACATTAAATGCGTCAATGCCAATCTCGTCGTCGCGCTTATACTCGAGGAAGGGATGTGCAAATTTTCCAATTCTGAGGTAATGGGATGACTTTATGAACTTTTAGATGCCCTATGCTATACCAAAAATTAGAATACTGAGGAAATTTTTATATCAGAAACCTAACTTTCTAATTTTACGAAAACAATAGACTTCCAAACTTCATTTCCCAACATTATCATTTTTGCTCATTCATGTTTCTGGCATAAAGATAACTAAATGAAACTATCTGCGAGCTTTGACGTTCTGTAAAGATGAGTTGTGGGCTCAGCACGCATGTGGCCAGTAGAGCCAGTGGAGGGCATGGGATATGTTTGAATGCACAATGAAAGAAAATCGTTTTTATTTTTAAATATCTTCTTATTGGTGGATTTGAAGTTAACGAAGAAATTTTAACGTATAAAATGGCATACATATAGCAACATTAACGACATCATCACATATTCCTCACTTGGTCTGCTAGTTTAAAACAAATGTATTTGCCCTTATCGCAGGCCACAATATGACTCAAAGAATGCTGATCAAGAATACTAACACCCAAAGCCTCTAATTCCTTCAGGCCACTTGTGTATCGAGGGTACTTAAGGGGGGAAGTACCTTTAGAGGGCCGAAAAAAACCAGTTTTTCGTGATTTATTTTTGGGAAAATGAAAACAGTGCACATGAAATTAATATGATATATATTTAGGGCAATGCTCCAAGAAGAAAAAAGCGTATTTAACATTATTATAAATAAGCAATTAATTGAGTTCACGTAAATCGTGTCGCCGCTGACATCGAATTCGGCGAAAGCGATCCTGACCGCAACTTTCATCTGAAATCATAAAATCAAACATTATTTTACTCAGGAGGGTTTTTATCCTAGATAGACTACAATCTCTAGCAAATTCATAGATTAACCATTAAAATGAGGCTTCAAAAAAAACTTTTGGTTTTTTTTGCAAAAATTTTCAAAAAATTTTGTGTTAAAAAGTATCTAAAAATTATTTTTTCTTTTCGTCCGTAGTCTACCTAGAGTAGCTTTTTATGCCCTTTAAAAAGAAACCTTGATGAAGAAAATTGGTTCAATACTTTTTCCGTAATCACTTACGCCAATTTGAAAAACATGGTTTCGAGAAAACGCCGTTTAAAGTTCGCGGTCAAGGAAAAAGAAACTTACCGAAATTGGACGCTAATCAGCACCACCAGGCTCATAGAGCAAACCCTCAGCTTCCTCAAAATATTCGTTTTCGGCGAGTTGTGCCTCCCTACGAGCACTGCGGGCCTCCTTCGTGCAGTCGCTGTGACGTCGGTCTGCGCGCGCCAGTCTAACGTCGTCCATCTGATCGGCGAACATCTTGCGCTCGGTCGGCTCGGCGCGCGCCACTTTCAAGTGGCATATCTTCCATAATTTTCAAGATCGGCTTTTGAAATTTTGCAATAATATTCTTAGAGCATATACCTATTGGTTAAGACAATAAAAAAAAATCGATTTTTTGAAACGTCTAAAGGTACTTCCTCCCTCAAGAGAGCTTCTAAGACTAAAAAAGCCCTTACACTCGAAAGTGGCGGGCTCAGGCTCTTATCCTTCTGTGTTGCGGCATGCAGAAATTATCCTGATCTCCTTAAAACCAATGTGAACTGCTCAAAAACTTTAGAAGATCTCTATTGTCCACAATGCTGACTGAAGTCTTCCAACTCATAAAAGAATTGTCTACCACTAAAGTGGTTAAACTTCGTCTGGATAACTTCTTCTTCGTCTAGACAACTTGTGCAGAAATTAGGTGTGGACGTCTGTGCCCCTAAGATACTGCCTCGTTGTAATAGAAATCAGTGAGCTAAGACTATGCTTTTCTTCGCTCAGCAGGAATTCTGTGCGTCTAGCTTTAAAAGACGGCCACAGTTGTCGAACTCTTCTGCAGATGGGTTCTGCATTGCGCCAACTCGGGTTCTGTATTCTTACAAATTTCTCATAAATAAGTAGCTGGCATGTTTGTAAGGGTCTGCCTATGTGTTAGTTAAGAAATTTGGTGCCGAGTCTCGAATTTCACTTTCGACCTCATCGACCCTACAACTGCCCTCAATACCCCAATGAACTGGAACCCGTATTAACTTTGGGTGACATGACTCAGACATGTAGATAAGAAATATGCTGGACTTCATGGCTACGTTGGAGTATGTCAACTGTTTTTTAAAGGGTTTTATCGCTGCCTGGCCGTCACTGAAAATGTGTATATCTTCTTAGGATATCGCATCAAACTCTTGCCATCAGTTTAATTTTATGGTAAAGTCTTCATGTAAAAGCCGCCTATCCCAGTTCAGGTCGAACGAAGGCTGTGCATAGCAGTTTCAAAGTATGTACATATGTACATATAAAGCTCTAAAAAGTTGGAACATTTTCGAAAATCTAGATCAGCATAGGATTAAGATATGATAACGTTGTCATGAGAGCCACTCTCGGTGAGCTACTCCGTTGAGGGGTGGAAGCCTAAATGGTGCCACTTTTACTTTATTGTTAAACAAACTGGCCTCAGCGTGCATAAATTTAAGATGTGTTTATTTTTTTTTGTCCGCACAGACTAGCAAGTACAGCATTCAGACACAGTTAAATCCATTGTACTGCACTCGGATTCCCTTTTAATTTTCTTTAAATCTAGTCGACCTCCTAAGAAATCTGAGTAGATCTTGTGGTGCCAAAAGATCCAAGGTGAGCGCTTTTTAATACATCGGTGCCAAAGACCTCAAGCCTGATTCGAACGAAGGCTGGGCAGACGCACAGAAAGTGGTCCACCGTCTCATCCTCCTCTCCACATGCTGGGCAGAGTGCACTGTCTGAGATGCCTACCTTTTCCATGTGCTTTGCCTATAAAAATTGGCCCGTCATGAGTCCAACCAGCCTCCTACAGTCCCCTCTGCTTAGTGTCAGGAGGAACTGCGACAGTCGGTCGGGCATGTCAGGTAACATCAGTTACGTGCAGCCTCTCTCAGGCTACCAAGCTCGCTTGTGGGTTAGAGTAACCCGTTTGCTAACCGTAGCTTTGTTGGCTGCAGAAGGGAGTGACAGATCGGGCTCCGAGCCAAAGAAGTTGGTTTGTGTTAAAGAATGCAGGAGGTAGCTCTCGCTTATCCAACAACACAATACCACACTTTTTTGAGTTCACGGCCACTCTAGAGTGGAAGGAAATGGAAGAGGGCATGAGTGTGCAAGGAAGGGCTCTGAGCTTGACCTTCAGCGAGTGGTAGAGGACATACGAATTCCTCTGAATAAACTCTGCACTGCGATAGACTTGAGCGTAATCGCGCAAACGAATAGAAGGGTCTAACTTCAAGGTCTCTAAAACGCTTTGACCAAAACTGAATCTGAAAAGGAAGAAATGTCTGTTTTCACTCAAAAGATCAACTATTGGCACCCTAGCCAGTAGAATGGGTGTACTTCACAATGACTTCTGCAAAAGTTGTGGAGATAAAGAAGAAATTGTGTCGGTACAACACCTCCTCTTTGAATGACCTGCACTTCAAAGAAGCCGTGCCAAATATCTCGGCGATTCTTTGAGGACCTGAGAAATTTGCAAAATGTCTCACGGGAGGGACCTTCTTAACCTATCACCTTCTTAAAAGATCTAAATGGTTCAAACACCTTAGTTAGGCGACGAAAATCAAGTGCAGGTATCACAATGAACCTTAGGGCAACCGAGTCTCTTGTCTTGGAGAAGCAACTTGGCTTATCTAACCTAACTTAAACAAACAACAGCTACGTTTTGTTCGAATTTATGCACCGAGCGCGTCTTGCTAGGTCTATGAGTCAAGAGGAAGATATTACTTTATTTTACAATATTTTAAATTTTTACTCCTTTTTTATTTCATTATTCACTTCATTTCTGTTTTGGTGCATCAACATATCACCAAAACGTCACACTGTTCTTCGGTCTTTGCCGCTTCGGCCACAGTCTTTAGTCGAGTGCATTGCCAATTAGTATCATGCCCGCATATTGCTTCTTGCTTCCAACAAAAGAGTACCCAAAAAATATGGTATACATTTCTGCAAAAGTCGTGATTTTCCGCATATCTTTGCGTACTTTTTGCATTCATAAATCTATTTTGCGTCTTCATATGTGGGACCGACATGTTACTGTTTCATGGAATTTCTAACTGTATAGCTTTGCTTGTATCTTATGTACCTATACTTACATACAAACATATATGCGGCACTTGGCAACTCTAACCTGGTGTTGATGGCTGTGGCTATGGCTGCGGCTATGGCTGTGACTGTGACTTTGACTGCCGCTGGGACTGCGATAATTATAAAGCACAATACCGCGCATTTCGAATATTTATTTGAATGCAACGCGTGAGTGTATTTATGATTCATCCCAACGGCGACGGCACGGCTTCACTCGTACACACGTGCACAGCCATAAGTGAATATATACATTTTCTCTATTTTCTCAGACAATTGTGCACTTGAAGAGGCGCGCTGCTTGCGCATATTTTGTGTGTGTGTGTGTGTGTGTGTACATAGGTATGCGCTGTGAGCTATTAATTTTCTGACAATTTCACTTGAGTCATGTGCAGATTTATATTCCCATACTTAAAGAATAAAGCTTGAATATATATGTATGTATGTATGTGTGTATGTGTGTAGTTATGCAAATATGTATTTCTCGTCGCGGCGATTTTCTGTACAATTCTAACTGCATACTTGCATACTGATAAATTAACAGATTAACCGAAACGGCAGCTCAAATCTTTTCTCCAAATTTAATTTGGAAAATCGTTATCTATGTATATGGGGAGCATTAATTTTGCGTTGCATGCCACAGATGTGCATACTATTGTGGGTAAAACTAATATTTTTTCCCACTTTTTTTTGCTTTTATGTTTGCGGTTTTGCCACAGTAGCAATAGTCAGCAGGCAGCATTCAGAAGTCATGCCAGGCGCTTAATTGCATTTGTGGCCAGCAGAACCAGCGTATGAATATAGTCGGCGCAAGCCAGCCGGTAGTCGTAAACATTTGCCAAACAACTTTTGAACTCGGTAGTTTTAAGCATCCACACTTCATGCGCATAGACATGCACACACATACATACATACATACCGTTGCAATGTTGGTAGACTAAAAATATGTACGCTAACCATTTGCCATCAGGAAGCTAGTATGGCTGCCACAAATTCCACTGTTAGCAAAAACAACACTGCCACACTTTCAAAATTAAGTTGCAAATCGAGCGTGAGCATCGAACTGGCAGCTCTTATTGAATACAGTCGTACTTACTGGCACATAAACGCACAGTAAGCTACCATTCACCATTAATTTTACGTTTTAATTAACACGATTCTGCAATTGTTAGCTATGAGCAGCCACTGTTTCATCTATTATCAGGTTTATTATCTTCCCAGCGGGTTTGCCAATTTTTGCAATTTTTTCTTTGATTATTTTTGAATTTTTCTTTTTTGACCTTGTGACCCACTGAAAGCGCCTGACTTTCAGAAACCTGATTCTCAATGGCTTTTAAACAAATGTCAGCATGCAATGAGTTTAAGTGAAAATTAAATCAAAGCGGGTAACGGGCGAACACAAATTTTCTTACTCGATTGCACAATAATTTTCGAGTGGATGTGGGCTTTTTCTTTTGTTATACGTAATATTTCCTTTTTGATAATCTTACATTTCTTGGATTTTTAGTTGAAGTTGTACGTAAAGTTGCTTTATTTATAAAGTGTTTACGCCCTAGTGTTTCAAAGCTTTGGGAAATTCAGTACATCTCTTCTTTCACCAAACTCACTCGTGTCCAAATGAGAGCAAAATCAAGACAGTGTAGTTTCTTGGAAGTCTATAGCGAACATTCAGGTAAAAAGTCTGTACTTTTATAAATCGATCAATATCAAATATCTATAAATAAAATAAAATATTAATGTCTATAAATATTTCGACCTCAGCACTACCCAGTGCGTTCACAAAATTTTTCCAATAGGCAATTTCATGTAAAGTGGAATCCTTCTAAAATTGGTTTATTTGTAGGTTTGCCTCTAATAAGAAGTAAACTGAAAAAAATTAATAATTTTGAAATTTACTCAATGTGTAAAATTCGGTATAGAGTTTTTTAAAGTAAAATATGTTCGTTTTTTAAAGCGTTTTTATAAATTTTGTTTTTAATTTTGAGAATAAATTTGTTTTTGGAGAAAATGAAAAAAAAAATTAATTTTTTTAAAAACAAAAATGTGTTATATATTTTTTTTGTAATTTTTAGGATTAAAAATAATAAAAAAAAAATTTCAAAAAGGCAAAAAAAAATTTCCTTCATTAAAAAATTTTCATTTTTTCTCACAAAAAAAAATTGAAAAAGGCCAAAAAAATTTTCCTTTATTCAAAAATTTTCAAAAATTCTAAATTTCTGTTTTTATAAATTCAAAATTTTTATTTTTGGAAACGCTTTTTTTTCTTTATAGTTTTTTGTAAATATTTCATTTTTTTATTAATTTGTTCTGTAATTTTTATGATAAAATATAGTTAAACAAATTTTTTGGAAAAAAAAATGTTCTGCAATAATTTTCTTTTTGTAATTTTTAGGATTCAACTTAATGTGAAAAAAATATAATTAAAAAAAAACATTTGTTAATATTTTTTTGGAAAATTTTTGTTTTAGCAAACATTTTTTTTTTGTTTTCGTTTTTGTAAATATTTTATTTTTTATTAACATTTTTATAAATTTGTTTTGTAATTCTTATGATAAAATATAATTAAAGACAATTTTTGGAAAAAATATGTTTGCAACAATTTTTTTTTGTAATCTTTAGGAACCAACTTAATGTGAAAAAAAAATATAAAAAAAAAAAAAATTTTTTTTTTTGGAAAATTTTTGTTTATCATTATTATTTTTTTTGTTTTTTGCAAATATTTTTTCTCTTTGTAAATTTTGTTTTTAAATTTTTGGCTTGTAAACTTTTGTTTTTTGCAAACATTTTTTCTCTTATTAAATTTTGTTTTTAAATTTTTGTTTTGTAAACTTTTGTTTTTGGAAACATTTGTGTTAAAAAAAAATTGAAAAAAAATTAATATTAATTTGTTTTTTTTTAATTTATTTGATTAGACATGATTTGAAATAAAAAAAAATTATTTCCAAAATAATTCCAATTTCGAAGAAAAATTTTTTGTTGGAAAGAATTTTTTTAGGAAATAAATTTTGTTTTTAAATTTTGGTTTTGGGGAGCATTTGTGTTCTTTGTAAATTTTTTTCCCGTGTAAAAGAAAAAATTAATATACATTTTTTTTTTTTTTGGAATTTTTCGGATTGAACATATATGATAATTAAAAAACAAAATTTATTTCAAAAATAATTCCAATTTCAAAAACAAATTATTTTTCAAAAATTGTTTTAGGAAACATGCTTTTTTTCGTTTTTATTGTTTTTTTGTTTTTGCTTTAGAAATATTTAAGTTTTTGGCATTTTTTTTTTAATTTTTTTTTGTAATTTTTTAGTTTTTCAAAACAATTTTTTTTTGTTGAACTGTGTTATTCTTCGTTTGTTCAAATATTGTTTTTATTTTGCTGAGAAACAATTTTTTTTATGCTTGGAAAACCGCTTTCCTAAACTGACAAAAAAAGGAAAAAACAATTTTATAAAAAAATTATCTAATAAATAAAACTTATTTCCAAAAATTGTTATTAGTATATTTTATTTAAAATAAATAAATAATTTTTTTTTAAAGACTTGCATGAAATTTACTTCCAAACATACTTTTTAAATATATTTTATTCGAAAACATTTTTTTAAATGAATTTTTTAATGATGTTGAAAGGAACCTAATTCACTTTAAAAAGCTATGTACATGTCCACATTGAATAAATCTCAAAATTATTAATTTTTTTTTTCGGTTGATTTCGTTTGAGTAGTGGTGGCTTGCATAGTTTAGTAGTCTGAAACTAGTTTCAGTAGTCTGAAATTATATTTTATTGACTGCTTGGAAGAAATAAATAAATAAATTACACTCGGGCCTACAAATAAACCAATTTCAAAAATTTGAGAGCGTGTCCAAAATACTTGGATAATGGATATGGAATCGTTCTACATTCCATACAAAAAGGTACCTTAGTTTTTCTTTAAAAGGGAAATTACTGTGAAATACTTGGCGTCACGGCTGAGCCCACATGTGCACGTGCAGCTTTCGATGTGAAATTATTAGTCTGGAAGGTCATAAGAAATATTAATACTTTTACAACCAGAAGAGCAAGATTTTATTTTCCCAATCAGGTTATAACAACCTATACAAGCAATACAAGATGAAATGATTCTGAATGTTCCAATTAGTGGAAATCTTTCTGCTCTAAATTCCCAGTTATTGGAACATGGGCAAAATTGTGGCTTGAGTTTTGTTGCTGTTCCACAAACGGAGGAACCTACAGATTCAAGCCGATTCCGAACGGCAGATTTATTTTTTTGAGGAGCTTTTTCGTCACAGAAATGCACTCGGAGGTTTGCTATTGCCTGCCGAGGGGCGACCGCTTTTGGGAAAAGCTTTTTCTTCATTTTGGTGCTTCACCGAGATTCGAACCTACGTTCTCTCTGTGAGTTCTGAAAGGTAGTCACGCACAAGCCCATTCGACTACGGCATCCACCCCTTTATACTTTATTAGATACAACATCATAAGACAGCATAAGCTCATTGACCTAACTATATGAAGTATGTGGCAGGGGATTCACTAAAAAACAAACCAAGAACAGAGGTGTTTTAAATTGTGAATTATAGAAAAATAACCTGCTGTTGTGGCGCCTTGGACTACAGCGTAGAAACTATCCAGCATTTCTTGTGTATGTCTGTCCATCAGACGTTATTATTTTTATTACTGTGGGCTATAATGCACTGTGACCTCTAATGTGGTCTATGTGCTTGAACGCGAGCCTGTATTTGGACGCGTCTAACGAATTTAAGCACTTCCTCAAGCTTTTTATTCCATATCACCATAGGACGCTCGGTAGTTATGTGGAGCGATAACTAAGGCATTTAACTTCAAGCTATATATTCTCGCTTCAAGCAAGTCATAGCCAAGTTTTATAGTTAAATAATTCATTTATTTATACCTTACATGACATAGACACATAGACTACTCAATTTACTATCTACTGCATGCATATGGCTGCGTTTGAACTTTGCACCAGTAAAACTAAAACATTTTTATTTATGTATATTTCGATGCACTCCACACAAAGTCTCACTTTACTGCAACTTTCAGAGCAATAATTCAATAAAACTTGAAGTCGTCAAGAAAAGGCGATTTACCCAGCTGCGCATACATTCGTGGCAGATATGTGCGAGTATAGGAGAAGAAAAATTAGAAGAAGGTTCAATGGACTCTCTTGGGTTTGATGCCTTGTTGAACTTAAACATTAGAGAATATTTAATTTGGCTTTTGTTTTCGATCTTCATTTTTCATTTCTTCTAATTACATAACTTCGCCCCTGTGGCGGTGCATGCCGGCGAAATCAAAAGTGTCTTTGCATCGCCTCTGGCCGAAAGGGTGTATCTGCTGGTAAACGTCTAACTAACTATGTGCCTGCTCAGTGTAATCATTAAGAGGCGTAACGTTTCTGCCAGTTTTTTTTTAAGGTTTAAAAGTCAAGTCAGGTGTTTAGCATTGAATTTTGTACAGAGCAACAAAATAAATGAGGAGAAATAGCAAAGGCACACTAACACTAAAGTTCGTTGCACGGGCAAAGCATGAAATCTCTCAGTCTCTCATCTTTCTTTTGTTGTGTTTTTATGCTTTTTCCCGCCAAGCTGCAAGTCTGCATGCGTTCTTTCGCACGAATTCGTATTGAAATTTCTTGGTGCAAAATTAATGCTGCTTGTCTCCTACAAAGCTATATATAAATATTTGTATATCGGCGCGCGAGTATACGATTGTGCGTTATGGAATGTGCGCCATCATGTCGCGGTGGCTCGTTGAGTCATTTTGTGTCGTGTGTGCACATTTACGCAGCAGGTGTTAATTGTCAGAAATAATGAAATATTATTGCGAGCAGACTAGCGAATGCTGCGGGCATTATAGAATGTTTGAGCCAGCACATTAATAAATATACATTTCTGAATGTAGAACTTGTAGTTGTTGATGCTCGGTGTTGAGTGATTTGCGCCATGAATGTCATCGTCGAAACAACGAACGAACTTGAACCATGATAATGTGAAAATTAAATCCATTCACAATTGAAAGTGAACATTTCACATATTTCATTATATAAAATAAGACTTGCACACATTGAAATAGCACAAATGTATGGATTTGTGTGGGTATTTTTGGTGTGGAAAGATGTATTTTATGATGGTATGCATCCATACTTAGACACCTTGCTTTAATGAGGAGGAAACATCGAAAGCGTACATCCTGTCAGCTGTCAAAAAAACTCCTGCTGTCAACAAGTTAACAGTCCTTTCGTTACTATCGCTAAGTATTTCAGAAATCAGCTGGAGCACTCAGCTCTACATTCGTTACTGTACCTCTGCAGTGCGTCAAAAGTTCATCTGCTCCTCTGTATGTATCTTACAGTGGTCGTTTATCTTGGAATATAAAAAGTACAAGAAATACAAAAATTGGTTAAAATAAAAAAATTTAAACATAAAATCATGGCAAATCAACCAAATAAAGTAAAATAAAAAAATTGAATTAAACTTTAAAAATATTGGTTAAGTACCATGAAATAAAAAACAAAAAGTGGAATGGAATAAATAAAATGAAGTAGAAAACAATTAAACTAAGTTAAATAAAATTGTAAAAAAGGGAAAGAGATAACAATAATATAAAATATTGTGAAATAAAAGAAAATATAATAAAATAAAACAAACAAAGTAATGAAATGACGACCTGTGCAGATACTGCGAGGACGAAGATGAGGAAGTATCGAGCAGACATTTGTTGTGCAGTTGTCCCGGTCTAGTCAGAAGTCGACTCGCTCTTCTAGGCTCTCCAACAATTGACAATCTTTCAGTACTCTCGAACCTGAAAATCGAATCTCTCATCAAATTCTCGAAACGAATTAATATCTTTGACCAAAATCTACAATAAAAATCCCGGTTAGGTGGGGAAATCATATAACATAATGAGCTCTAGGGCAACACAACGGACCCAACTTGCGGTCTATGTGGCACTCCGATGCGGGGTCACCCTTAAACCAACCAATGAAATGAAATAAATAAATGCAAAAATTAATAAAAATAAATGTAAGTAAATGAAATAAAATTACAAAAAATTAAAACAATGAAAAAATAAAAATTAAATAAATTAAACTTCAAAAAATAGAAGAAAGATAAAACAAAAAATTAAATAAAATAAACAAAAAATTAAATTAAATTAAAATAAAACAACGCATGAGAAAAAAAACCAAATTATTTATAATAAAGTGAAAAGTACTTATATATTATATAATAGGATGAAAAAAAATGGAAAACTTTCAAAATGAAGAAACTAAAAAAGAAAAACGAAGCTAAAGTGAAACTAAATTATTTATATAAAAATTTAATTAAATAAAATGAAAAAATAGTAAATTAAATGAAGTAAATGTAAAAAAAAGTAAAAACAAAATTTGGAAATAGTTCAATAAAAAATAAAGTTAAACAAAGTAAAAGCAGAGTAGAAACAAAATTAATGTAAAATAAGTAAACTTAAATTAAATTACAATAAATAAACTCAAATGAAATGAACAAAAAAAAAATCAGAAAAATAAGTGAAAAATGAATATAAAATAAACTAAAAACAGTAAATAAAAAAATAGATATAAAATTTAAAACTCAATTAAATTCAATTACAAAAGTTATAAACAATTATAAAAATTATAAAAAAAATAAATAAAAAATATAATCAAAGAAGAACTGAAGAAGAACTGAAGTTAATATCGAAAAAATATAAACTAAAGTTAATTAAAATAAAATAAAATAAAAATTATGGAATTCAATGAAATTACAAAAACTAAAATAAAAATATAAACTAAAGTGAAATAAAAATAAATATAAATACAAAAAATATAAACAATCGAATATAAATAAAAACAAAAATATAAATAAAATCAAATCAAGTGCAATGAATGAAATAAAACCAAAAAAAGGGAAAGGGAAAAATTTAATTTGATTTAATTAACTACAAAAAAATTAAAAAGTAAAAAAGCCGACTCTGAACGGCAGATATTTTATGAGGAGCTTTTTCATGACAGAAATACACCCGGAGGTTTGCCATTGCCTGCCGAGAGGCGACCACTATTGGAAAAAACTTTTTCTTCATTTTGGTCTTTCACCGAGAGTCGAAACAACGTTCTCTCTGAATTCCGAATGGGAGTCACGCACACACCCATTCGGCTACGGAGGCCGCCCGCCGAATAAAATATTTAATAAAATAAAATAAATAACAAATAAAATATAATGAAATGGATAAAAATGGGGAAAATTGGAAAAAACAACAGAAATAGAAAATTAATAAAATAAATTAAGAAAGTAAAGCAAAATAAATTCAAATAAAACAAAATGCAAAAAAACTAATTAATTAAGTGAATTTGCACTAAACTATGAGTTCTCAAAAAGATGTGAACAAAATCATGTCAAACCAGTAAAACAGAATGTCCCAAAATTACAAGAAAATGGTCGCTTTCAATTTCACTCAAATACGCTGCGAGTCGTATTTATATAATTTGCATATCCCTGCAATTAAGGTGTCGCTGAAATTTGAAGTGCAGCTGTGAGCGCTCTACTGACACATCGCATAAAAAACGAAAAACGAAAAAAATACGGCAGACAAACATTTTCACAGAATTATCGCGGTATGCATACTCGTTTAATTAAGTGTTACGAATGACACTTCAGATGACGGCACTCATTTACCTTGTGGTGCCGCGCACAGCAAACGAAATTGCTTACCAGCAGCGTGCAGAAATAACGAAAGACTACCCATACAGACATTTATGCAAATAAGCAGCAAAATGTGGTAAAACAAAATGCCGCAATAATTAAGTAACACATTAATGGTAAGTATTTGTCAAATTAAGATGACATTAAATTGCCGTTCAACTCGAGTGGTTGGCAACTTTTTAATTGTAATTGGCATTTTGCAAATTAATATTCATAACAACTTGAGATAATGTTTTCCGTTTGTTAAACTAAAGCATTAAGTAAGTGCAAATTGAAGGCATCAAAAGTTTGTGTAAGTAAACTATAAGTATTCCACTTAAGAAAAAATGAAATAATTTGCAGAGGAACTACCTGTACAAAGCACGCTTTGTGGTAGAAAAAAAGAAAAACCTAAAAACTTCAGGCACTTTTATGGACACCCAGCACTGATTGTAGGTATAGTAAAAAAAGATAAAATTTATGAAAGAAATTTCCATATACGTATGCGCCCAAAATATCATTTCAGGGCCGAGACTCCTTTTTGGGTAGGTTAATGTGAGCAATCACTTATAAATTCGTTAAATTTTATTTGACTTATAATTTATGTTTTTTTTTTTTTTTTTAAATGTTAAACTTTCTGTATGTGTATTGTTTATTGTGCTAAAATGAAAGTAACTACAGGTTGGTCAACATAGTAGCTTCTTTTTTGTACCATATCTTATATGGACAGTGACAACTCTCTCGTGCTGGAAATATTAACCAAAAGTATGTATCAAATATCCGGGGATCAAAATGAATCGCTCTACGCGTGGACAGCTTTTGGGAAATATTGTAAACTAATTTCCAAAGTCAATGCTGTGCAGCTCAAATTGTGGGTTTATTGAAAATATCTCTAAATTATCCATTCTGACGAAAAGGAAAAGTTTTCACAAAACCTTCATTTTCGTGGTGGAATTTAATAATTTTTATACGATTCTGGAGTATATTCTAAGAATTTTCAGGAAATTCTGTCTGTCAAAACAGAGGATATTAAAGCAGCTGTCGTAACAAAAATTCGAAGAGAAAGACCCTATATGATTTTATACCTGGGCAATTTAGTACTACAGCGCGAATCGGCTTAATCAATGGTAAGTATTTGTCAAATTAAGATGACATTAAATTGCCGTTCAACTCGAGTGGTTGGCAACTTTTTAATTGTAATTGGCATTTTGCAAATTAATATTCATAACAACTTGAGATAATGTTTTCCGTTTGTTAAACTAAAGCATTAAGTAAGTGCAAATTGAAGGCATCAAAAGTTTGTGTAAGTAAACTATAAGTATTCCACTTAAGAAAAAATGAAATAATTTGCAGAGGAACTACCTGTACAAAGCACGCTTTGTGGTAGAAAAAAAGAAAAACCTAAAAACTTCAGGCACTTTTATGGACACCCAGCACTGATTGTAGGTATAGTAAAAAAAGATAAAATTTATGAAAGAAATTTCCATATACGTATGCGCCCAAAATATCATTTCAGGGCCGAGACTCCTTTTTGGGTAGGTTAATGTGAGCAATCACTTATAAATTCGTTAAATTTTATTTGACTTATAATTTATGTTTTTTTTTTTTTTTTTAAATGTTAAACTTTCTGTATGTGTATTGTTTATTGTGCTAAAATGAAAGTAACTACAGGTTGGTCAACATAGTAGCTTCTTTTTTGTACCATATCTTATATGGACAGTGACAACTCTCTCGTGCTGGAAATATTAACCAAAAGTATGTATCAAATATCCGGGGATCAAAATGAATCGCTCTACGCGTGGACAGCTTTTGGGAAATATTGTAAACTAATTTCCAAAGTCAATGCTGTGCAGCTCAAATTGTGGGTTTATTGAAAATATCTCTAAATTATCCATTCTGACGAAAAGGAAAAGTTTTCACAAAACCTTCATTTTCGTGGTGGAATTTAATAATTTTTATACGATTCTGGAGTATATTCTAAGAATTTTCAGGAAATTCTGTCTGTCAAAACAGAGGATATTAAAGCAGCTGTCGTAACAAAAATTCGAAGAGAAAGACCCTATATGATTTTATACCTGGGCAATTTAGTACTACAGCGCGAATCGGCTTAATCAACATAAAAAAATATACAAAAATATACATAATAGGGAATCATATCTGTAATCATTTAGGTAGTAAAAAGTCGAGAGAAGTCTTTCCTTATTCTTAACTTATTTTCGTACCTCACCTTCGAGAGGTCTTTGAAATCGATTAAACGGTGGTGTGTGCCGATTCTTCCTTTCCTGATCTTTTCAAGGTTTTGTATTTTGTGAATATCAGGGTGATAGTAGATTTTCCTGGTCCAAGGCCACAAAGGACAACAGTTTATTAATGACGGGCTTCAATTTTATACACCAAATAGTCCAACGGAAGTTTAGTGGCAATTTTCACTAGTCTGAGGTTAAATGCGCAGATCAGACTTAAATTTCAGACGGTGGGTATGCATTCCTTCGACCATATCGCGCATTGGAATTGTTGCATGCACCGTACTAGCTCCTCGCAGCTTTGTTTGGGTTGGTCTACGGATAGCTTATGAGCCTCTGTGACTCTGTTGTTTAATGACTCTTCTGGCCTTAGCTCTCTTACTTTTACGCTTACTCTTCTCAGCGCTCCCTGTGCTGCTAAGATCAGGCAATGTAATGATAATTCCTTCGTCCCCACCGGTTTTTTTTTTTTAGTTTTTAGTATTCCCGTTTTTTGTTAACTCTCCAGTATTAAAATATTTTTCATATAAGGGCGTGGATCAGTTGTGAGGTCGTCATTGGTCTCTATAAATCTCTGCATCTCCACATACACATAGGTAGGTGAAATGATTGAAGTCCCACTCTGAGCCGCTGCAAGTAGCACTTAAGCGCCGTTTTGATATCTCTTTGAGACCCCCAACGGGCAGATATCTACAGCCAGGCAAAGCTATTGATGTGATGAAGAAGAGTGATGGGATTTCGGTTGGCGCACTGCCCCAGGCTGTCGAGGAAAGGAGCATCCAGTGACCTTAAGCGTCTGGTTACCAAACCCAAAAATGCTCAATAGTTTCTTTCTCTGAAAAGTGCTCACAGCTTCTGCAATGGGGCCTACGTACAAATACTTGTATATATTTAAAAACATTGAATAATTCTCCGAGAGAGCAGCACTACTGACTTGTTTTAGCATTTGTGCACCCCGTGTGTGTGTAACATTCACTTCAGCTTAGCGCTGCCACCTGTTTTTATGAAAAAAAAAAAACAAAAGTGAAAATAAAAAAATAATAATAAGTATTATAGCGATCAACGCAAGTATTAAAAAAAAAATATTTTCAAAAAAATTTTTTGTTAGCGTGGCCACCTGAATTTTATTACGAAAATATTAATTTATCACACGTTTCAGGTGAATATTGTGATGTAGGTATCAAAGCCGTTAGAACATACAATAATAAAAAAAAAATTAGCTGGTGTTGCCACCTATTTTTTTGTTTTTTTTTGGAAATTAATAAATTGATTGCACAAATATTTTAATTGTAAAATATATATCTTTGTACATATCGTCCCCTTAGTATTAAAATAGCCTATACATTTTTTGATGTTTTGAGAAAATGAATTTCAAACTTTTTGTCCAAAGTAGCTCTCACTCAAATCTCGTTATGTGTGTAAATATTTATTATTTTTTGACTGACGTTTTGACCCACTTTGTGGAACTAGAATTTGACAAAATTTTGACCACATATAAAATCGACGATGGAGAATCCAAAAATTCAATAAAAAAATAATAGCCTATGAGCACATAGGCTATTGTTATACTAAGGGGACGATATATAACTATTGTGATAATAACTTTAATATAATAGTATTTGTGGAAGGTGTTGCCATCTAACTTAAAAAAAATTTACTTAATAAAAATAATAATTAGGGGTTTGGTATGGGTATCCAAAAATGCTCAAAAGAATGAGCAAAACTTCAATTAAAATTATTTGTGTATGGCGTTGCCACCTTATACTTAAAGCGAAACTGGTAAATAACAATACAGATGAGTTAAATAAGTGTGCAGCACGTAAATTATAATTGAGAACATTTTAAATAAAATTTATTTTTTTGAAAAGTGTTGCCACTTATTTTTCAATTAAAAAATTATTGGCACATCCTTATAAAATAATGTACGTACCTTTCACTTTCAAAAAATCAATGCTGTGAAGTTTTTTATAATAAAATGAAGTATTTCATGTTATGCGAATGCGAGACCAGTCACACCAGCTATTATTTTTATAAGAATTAGATCCGACCGTAGACATCGCAGGCAGAATTACCGCTACAGTTACCACAATTAGACTGAGGGGATCGAGCTATAAGCTCAACCTCACTTATGGGCACTCAGCCATCCTTTGAAACTTCGAGTTCGTCCCTCTGTCAACGGATCAGTATAAACCCTCGTTCAGTCCAACCGGAACCTTCTCCACTCATATTCCGTCAAGGGAAGAGTGGACGGGGCTACACTTGGGGGCAGGGCCTGGTGAACTTGTTCACGGATGGATCGAAGCTTCCCATCAGACTCAAATGCAGGTTACCGGACCACTGCAGTGTGTTCCAGGCAGAGGTAGCCGCAATCAAGGAGGCAGCTGATTGGCTGCTCACATGCGTACTAACAGTCAAGAAAGTAAATAATTTACTCCGACAGCCAAGCGGCAATAAGGGCACTTGGGTCTATGACGGGACATTCGGAACTGGTCAAGGAATGCTTGAGCTCAATTTCTTTGCCACGCCTGCTGATATAGCTGGCGCTGACTTTAAAAATCTGATGAATTTCATCAGCAGCGCAAAGCGGTTGACGCAAACACAGCGTGTCGTCGTACGTAATCCACACGCTCCTGACTATCTCAGCACTACCTCTCCCCGCCCTCTCCCTGCATTCCATTGGTCTTTTTTCCTTTCACCTCACTTCCTGCATAATGGTATCACAAAGGACGAATCATTTTCTTCGTCCAAGTATGATCATTCCGTGGGCAACCATACCAACCTAACCTAACCTAGGTCCGACCTGGAAATTTTTGGTAAAAGTTTTTAGCATCTTTGCAGTCAGCCAGCTGTATTAGTACACATAAATGAAATAAATACTTAACACAAAGTTTAGTGCCCTAGAGTCACCTTCTTCACACCTGTATTTTTTCCGTTAATGGAATTTCTACTATTTAAATATTTCATATCCGATGGAGCAGCGAACTCATGACCTTAAGATTACTCATCTAGCGGCTGTACGCGCACTTCGCCACACCGACCACCAATATTAAATGCGTTGTGAATATATTTGCCATCTTCTTAGCTCCAAGTTTTCACTGCCCGACTTCCAAACCTTGAATATATTTATTTTGAAACCAGTCCAGTCCGGAAGTCTCCATCATTGATGCCATTTCTACAACGCGTATTTTTGTTTATTTACAGCCTTGAAATTTTTTCACATTAAAATCTGAAATCAAAGCATTTTTGCATTTGTTAACAAATAAACATCTTAATTATAATTAATTGCAGAATTATTTCAAATCAATGCGTCGGCTGTGGCTTTCAAAGTCTTTTGAACTCTCAACTCAAAATCAAATGTTGCGTGTGTAAAAATCTTATTTCAATTCCAAGCGGGTGCGAAAATTTGAATATTTGTGTGTACAGATTCGTAAATTCTCAACAGCTTCGATCAATAAAACTAAAATATGCATCGTCAATAAAAATATTTGTTTATTTTTATACATACATATAAATTTACATGAACGAGCCAGCAGCGCTTTGAATATCTATTGCAGGGGATTTGTCATTTTATTATCGCCCGTTATGGCGCTTAACGTAAAGTAGCTATAAACAGTCATGCACCTACTTGCACATACATACATACATATCTACAGTAGTAGTAGCTGTGTTTGTGCGCAGGTGCCTACACACTTAACCTTGAGCCCCAGTGCTCCAATCATGAACCCCAGGCCGTTGCCATGCATGTGACCCGCATCCGGATGCTCGTAACCATTCAGAGTAGTGATCACTTTTTACGACTCTTAAACTCTCACTGCCCGCCCACTTAGCTAGCGGTGGAGAGGAAGATGCGAGTACATCATAAAATGCGATTTTCTGCTGATATTCTTGTTATTGCGTTTTTTTATATCATTTTATCGCATGCCATACTATTGAGTGCACTTTAGGTGCATTAAAGTTTTATACGTTTTCACTTTTTATAATTTTTCTGTTACGCTTGGCTTTTGTTTTCATGCGTTTTAATTGAATGTCAACCTTCTTATTCGCAACATATACGAGTACATCCAAGTGTCTATTCGATTCGTGTGAGCGTATTTTGTTAGGCATTTGGTTGAGCTTTTTCTATAAACCTTTTCTCCTCACAAACTATAAAAAGTATTTTTAGACTTTGGAGCAAACGTTTTTTATTTGAGTTGCGCTAATAAAACGCTTTTCACTTTATTAACTCATTTACTTACCTAACGACAGGGTGGTTCATAAGCGCGTATCGCATACAGTACTGTACATTTTTGATATACTATGATAAAATGTTTTGTCTTCTTCTCCTTAATTGGCGCGATAACCGCATACGCGATTTTAGAGGCCTTAAGGAGGTCAAAAATTCCCATTACTCATGAAAAATGTGGTTATACAATTAACCGACTCGACTAGCCTCGCTGCTTTTTTCCAGAGTTTTGTTGATGATTCTCAGCATTTCTCGGAGTATATTGCTGTCTAGTTCGGCCGCCGTAGCCGAATGGGTTGGTGCGTGACTACCAATCGGAATTCACAGAGAGAATGTAGGTTCGAATCTCGGTGAAAACACCAAAATTAAGAAAAACATTTTTCTAATAGCGGTCGCCCCTCGGCAGGCAATGGCAAACCTCCGAGTGTATTTCTGCCATGGAAAAGCTCCTCATAAAAAAAAAAATATCTGCCGTTCGGAGTCGGCTTGAAACTGTAGGTCCCTCCATTTGTGGAACAACATCAAGACGCACACCACAAATAGGAGGAGGAGCTCGGCCAAACACCTAACAGAAGTGTACGCGCCAATTATTTATTTTTTTATTTAGTTCACATGTGTCAAATATAGTTGACGTACAACGTCACTTGCACAAATTACACATCTTCCGATAGGGTGATTAATTTTGAACCACCACAAATTTCATTGACACCGACTCATGAAAAAAGAAGGCAGTTTCACTTGAAATTTTTTGACAGATAAAGGGTTTTTCAATAACAGGTGTTATCTATCGCTATAGAGAGATGATTGACGATTTTTTTATGGCCGGAATTGGATGGTATTGATCTGGACAATGTTTATTTCCAACAAGGCCGCGCTACGTGCTACACAAGCAACCAAACCATTGATCTTTTACGGGAAAAGTTTCCGGACCGTGGTGAAAAAGTTTCTCGAAGAGGTGATCACAATTGGCCACCGAGATCTTGAGATTTAACACCTTGTGACTTTTTTCTTTGGGGCCACGTGAAAGAAAAGGTCTACGCCAACAGCCCAGGGTCGATTCAAGATGGAATTCGTGAGGCTATCGAGGACATAGGGCAGCCACTTTGCAATTCGGTTATGGAAAATTTCATGAAAAGGATATTGTCCTGTATGCGTGGTCGTGGTGGTCATTTGCCTGATGTTATTCTCCACTATTAACGGCGTACCTTCCTCTTTATAATGAAATAAACATTAGATCATTTATATTAAAAAATAGCATTTTCCTTTGAATATCAAAATAATCACCTCTTATTTGAAAACCCTTTATTTTTTTCCGTATATTTTTGAGAAAAATTTTAACCAAATATTTTTTATCAGTGTGGATCATCTTGACCCTGATGAAATATTTCAGTTTTCAATATATATTTGAAAAATATTTACTTTGTTGAGGCAATGGAGGAATAAAATGTTACACAAAACGATTCCCAGAAAAATTTTGATACATGATAGAAGGGGCCATTTTGACCCTTGTTTTTCTAAATTTGAAATATATTCAATTTGTTGGGTCGATAAAGAACTAAAATGTTACACAAATATATTCTCATTTTTCAGCATTTCTTACCCGTGTGGGTCATTTTGACCCTTATTTTTCTAAATTTGAAAAATATTTGATTTCTTCGGGCGATGGAGGGATATGTATGATAATGGATAACCCGGAATGTTTTACCGTGTGGGTCATTTTGACCCTTATACTTTTAAATTTGAAGAGTACAGCTCCCAATTGTTTCTACCACTACAGATGTGGCGTTAACGAACTATAGCACACTGACTTATTGATAAGTTTTGAGAATTAATTTTTCCTTACTTAATTTGAAGAATTTTTTTATGAAAATATTTCATTCTCCTACAAAATCGAATGAACCGAGGTTTCAAACTTTCTGTAAATTAAAAGACAATTCAAAAAATTCTCATCAAATTTAAAACTCTTTGATCAAAAATAGTAGAAAAATTCTGAGTATACAGTTTTATAGCCCGTCGAATTTTGGTGTAATAAGGAGTAAGTTTCAAGGAGGTCAAAAATCGCGTTGATTAAAAAAATATAAATAAAAAATATTAAACGTAAAAAAATAATTAAAAAAAATAATATAATAAAATAATATAAAAAATAAAAATATAAAAAAATACAAAATATAAAAAAATAATGAATTATAAAAAAATAATAAAATAAAATAATATAAAAAAAATAATAAAATAAAGTAATATAAAAAATAAAAATATATAAGAATAAAAAATATAAAATACTAGCAAACCCGGCCCCCTTCTCTGGGCACACTAAAATAGAATAGATATGGTTTAGAACAGAAAATATATGGTTTTCATATTATTTATTTCGTTATTCTTTATTCAAGCGCTTTGGCATAAACAATATTTTTTGTTTTTCTATTTGTTTTTGAGTAAATATAAAATATAAATTGAAAATCAGGAAAAAAGAAGATTGTTTTTAAATTTCAAATCAACGCATATGAATAAATAATCGTCTTTTTTCCTGATCATCCATGAATTTTTCGTTTCAATTTATATGTTTTATTAAGCATTGGAGCTTTTTTAACCATTATTCATTTATATTTTTCAAAAAAAAAAAACGAAAAAAATTGTTTTTTCCACGAACACATAATTTCATTCGGATTTCACATTAAATTCTCAAATTTCGTAGGAAATTATTCACTGTTCCAAAATCCACTCCAAAAAAATGTACAAACAATTTTTACATGTTGCACTTACGTTTTTTCCTTATGGCATCCAAATCAGAAAGAAATATTGACACATTGTAACTCACACTGTCAATTTGACAGTTCAGTTCCGCCCCAAGCGTTAAAAAAGTAAGCGACATTATGGCTGGCTCAAAAGAACGCTGTACCCGTTGCCAGTGTTCCGAATTACAACCAAACTTTACGAAACCCATTTTCAATACTTACTTAACAATGTGCATAAGTTTGGTTTAATTCGGTGCAAAGACACGGCGGGTCCACGTTTTGGCATATATTTCGAGACCCTAGACATCAATAGGTATGAAAATTACCCCGTATTAAAGCACTTATCAACAGCTTTCATTTGATACCCATATTGTACATACACAACCAAATGTTACCCGGGTCCACGTTTTGACCTATATCTCGAGACCCCAGTCACGGAGCGGCATGAAAGATACTCTGTACTAAAGCCTTCACCAACAGCTTCAATTTGATACCCATGTTGTACATACACATCCGAAGGTTACCCGGGTCCACGTTTTGACCTATATCTCGAGACCCTAGTCACGGAGCGGCATGAAAAATACTCTGAACTAAAGCATTCACCAACAACTTCCATTTGATACCCATATTGTACATACACATCCGAAGGTTTCCCGGGTCCACGTTTTGACCTATATCTCGAGCCCTATCCACCAATAGGTATCCAAACTATACGGAAACTATCTTCAATACCTACTTAACATTGTGTGTAAGTTTGGTTTAATTCGGTGCAGACACGGCCGGTTAGCGAACACACACAAAAAGTTGACTTTATTTTATATATAAGATTTTTTTCAGTTTGTGTCCGAAAAATTCAAATATCTTACGGAACCCTATTTTTTTCCAAAATAAAATGTAATCCATGTTACTCTTGGATAATGTAGTTTTCGAATGGTGAAAGAATTTTTAAAATCGGTCCAGTAGTTTTTGAGCCTATTCGTTACAAACAAACAAACAAAGTTTTCCTCTTTATAATATTAGTATAGATAAAAAAATAATAAAAAAAAATTATGACAAAAAAATAATATAATAAAATAATATAAAAAATATAAATATAAAAAAAATAAAAAATAGAAAATATAAAAAAATAATAAAAAATAATTATAATGTTAAAAAATAATATAATAAAATAATATGATATAAAAAATATAAATATAAAAAAATATACAAATATAAAAAAATTTCGCACAATCAAAAATCAATGGGCTACATAAAAGCTTTTTAAAAATTGTGATTAAAAAGTTTAAAATTTTAATGAAAATTGGTTGAATTTAATATAAATCAAAGAGAGATGAAGAGATCACTTTTTATGGTGGATTTGTTTTTTTTTTTTTTTTGATTTTTGTTTTTTGATGGATGACTGTTTTATGTGGTATGGATCAAAAAGGTATTGCTGATAAAAGCTTTAAATTCGATGTCCATATCAGACCATTTCAAAAATTTCCGAAAATCAATATTTTGACCATTTCTAGTTGGGATGTCTCTAAATCCTATCGTGATAGAGACATTTGGACAACGTATTAAGTTGCAGACGAGTAGAACCGTTTGGTTTACGCTTGCTTGACTACAATTTAGAAACCTATTTTTAGTTCAAATTTTCTGCATTACTTAATATCATTTAATATCTTTACCCCCTAATCGATATCGATTTGAGAATAAGTTAAAAAAACAATGTGTGAAAAATTTCCAATATCCAAACAATCCCATTGGCTAAACTATGCGCTTCATATTGTTATAATTATCCATGAACTTTTCTACTTTTCTTCACAGAGGCCATCAATTTAGCCTCATCATATTTTGTAGAAAAATATCAAAACACTCTCCCATGACGGCAAAATAAATGAATTATCTAGTAAATTCACTCCCAATTTTCATAATTCAACATGGTTTTCATACACATATGCACCCATACATACATACCTATATGGTCTCCCTAATTTATATGGAAGAAAGTTTTTTGGGTTTGTTGACTCCCTATGAAAACTATAAATAATGTTGCGATAAGTGAAAAATGTGAAAACCAAACTGCAAATTGCCCATTTCGTTACTTTACAGCGTAAATTCATGTTGTCGCTGAGGGTAAATTTTATTATAATCAAACTTGAATTAAAACTCATTAGAAACTTTTACTTACTATACACTAACTGAATATATGGCGATACACCCTCAAAAAGTATACTCCCATACATGCATGCATGTATGTATGTGTAAAAATACTACATACATACACAGTTGGTGTGAGTCTTTATTAGCCAATAAAGGGCAATCGAATCGTGATTAGCGTTTTGCTTTCCAATATCGCCAACAATAACAACAAACTACTCTTAACAGTCACCTATCAAGTGGCGCTCCAAGTCACAGAGATCGATATGGCAGCACATTTCACACTACATACATACGTACATGGATGTGTATGTAATGATGTATGTAATGCACTTACTTGTAATATTGTAATAGTCGTATTGCTATGACAATGGGGTTCATCGATCTACTCTGCCGCGCCGTTGAGGCATTGTCAACTCAAATTTTACTAGTATTACAACATTTTGTCAACCTTCTAAACTTAAATATGGACATAACAACATTGTGTCGATTATGAAATTTTTATGAAACATTAAACGACCAGCGGCAGGGAATAGCGGGCAACAAACTTCGTAAGCACCAAAGCGGAAAACTTCAGCCACGGCAGAGCAATTTCAGATTGTGACAGCTATATTCACTTATTTTAAAAGTAAAAAAAAAAACAAAATGCTTGGAATAATAAAAATAACAAGAAAAAACTTTAAATATTAATATAAGGCGCATTTTTCATTGCGACAAAGACAATAAAACTTTGAAAAGGAAAACTAAGTAAAATTACGGCATTTTAATAGAAAATGTACTAGTATACTTTACTGATTCTCCTGCAATGCCCGCAGGCATTAGATACATACAATTTTCCCATTTTTAGGATCCCGGATCTTCGGGACTCCGTTATGGCAATCGCAAGATTTCGGGACTAGTCCCGGGTTTGAAATATTCATTAATTTGCGACAACTTTACTCGCAAAATTTCCTTTAAAATCTTTAAGAAGCTGTCCTACCATATTGAAACTAAAAAAAATGGACAAGCGTATCAATATTTGCTAAAAAGTTGAAGTCAATGTTGTTTTTTTTTTGGAGTCAAAGCTTTTTTACCTCTACCTCATATGCTTCGCAAGCAAATACAAATCCCAAAAATAGCGGGATTGTTGACAGACTGGTTGTTGCGGCTCAAAAATACCGGAATCCCGGGATTGACGTCTCTAGTATACCTACTGCACTAATTAGTGACATAGAAATAAATATTGGTTTTTCGGGATATTTAATATAGTCCCGGGATGCTGGAATAAGATAGGTAGGTAGGTAAGATGGCAAGAGTACCCCAGTTGCACTTGAAGTAGCACTTACGTGTTCCACAGTCTCTTTCTCTGCAGGATCCCCACAGCTTCTGCAATAGGGGTTGTACGGAATTCCAAGCTTTTCAGCATGATTACCGATCACCCAGTGACCAGTGAACACCGCAATGAGTTTGGAAATTGAATGGTGGGGGACTCCCATCACCTTAAGCGTTCTGTTTCTATTTGAGCCCATAATGTTTTCGAAATAGCACACGATGAGACAGACCTCCATCTGCTTGCGTTTTTTTAGAAAGAAATTGTTTAGTTTTCCTTTAACGACGGCCAAGGGGACACCAATGTCTGAGAAGGGGCAGCTGGAACCGGAATGCTGGAATAAATTCCGTAAAAATTCAATAAGAATTTGATTGACGTGCTAACGTCTTATAATTCGATTTAGCTAGCCGGCTGCACGCACGAAAAAATGTGTCGTTACCTTGCTCATTTGTCGTTACCTTGCTCATTTGTCGTTAGCATGCTCATTTATCGTTACCTTGCTCATTTGTCCTTACCTTGCTCATTGCCATTACCTGGAATGAACTCCAAGCGAAAGCGCGGAATGAACGACAAAGCAAACGAACGGCAACGTTTGACATCTTGCTCTCTCCTACTTAAGTGCGCATATATATGTATGTATATGCGCATATGTACATATATAAATTCACGTATTTGTATTTGCATATGCCTTCTTATTGATTATTATTAATTTGATTTACTTGAAGAATTTAAAATAAAACCAAGTTTGTTAATAATACCTGTTGTTTTAATGTTATTATTATTAATTTTTTTGTTATGTATGAAGGAAAAAATGTATGGTAATATTTACCATATACCTTATAAGATATGTTGTATACTAATATATGTATATAAACATGCATATACATATACAATTTCGCGCAATTTTCAAAAAGAACAAATCTATATGTAAAGATGCATACAAGTCATATGGACATATCAAATATACGAATCTATTCCGTACGCAAGCAAATGTAAGCTAATGTGCTTGAACTGCAAGCGAGAGCGCGGAACGAACGACAAAGAGCACAATCGGCCCCCGCGTTCGGCAACGTTCGACATCTGGCTCTGTCCTACTTGAGTGAGCATATATATGTATGTATATGTATGTATTTGCGCATTTGTATATAAATTCACATACTTGTATTTGCATATGCCTTCTTCCTGTGTGCATGGTAATGAACCATTTCTCTGGGACGATGATAGAAAAAGTAGGAAATAAAAGGGAGTGTTTCGAGTGTAAAGTGTCTTGAAAAAGTCAAATCGATGATGGTGCCTCTTAGTGTTGTTGACTTATTAACGTCTGATGCACAATCGAAATTGAACATATCTTTCATGAATTTGATAAATGTTTCGTCATTTTTCACGTTTGTGTAAATGTAATTTGACCTATTCCATTGCAATTCCATTTACCCCCTCCTCTATATCCATACAAAATATCTATCAAACAAATAAAATTAAAATTTTGTTTTGAAAATTGCAACCCTTACATCAGTATTTTCTTATGACGTTGTCACGTTAAACTATCGTCAGTAAACCGACTTTACAGACAACCTCTTTTTTTAATAATGTTTGCATATTATGATAATGATGCTTCAAATTCTGAAATTGCATTCAAAATGGCCAATAGATTTCCAGCAAAATTTCGCAAATGTGATCTAAATGCGATAGTCCTAACTTTGTTAATTTCATTATTATATATTCCATACTCTTTTAAGACATTAAGGATTCAACAAAAGTTTTCTAAACATTTTTATTTCTATTTATTTCATGAGTCTCAGTTCAGTAAACGGTCTCCCAGTTGCATTGCGAATAGTCATCAGCCAAAATCAGCAGTCGTTTGCTTCTTCTCTTCAGTCCTTGCAAGATCCAAGTCCAGTTGCATATTTTCCATATTTCATCCATATTTTTTATGCTTCCTTTCGTTGTTGAAAGAAAAGGTGGGCGTCGATAAGCCAGCAACAGTGGTAAAGGATGAGGTAATTCGGCACATTAACGGCATAGAACCTCAATTATGCCTCAGCGTCATCGAAAATTTGGGCCATCGGATGGAGGTGTGCCGCCGAGGCCGCGGCGGCCATTTGGCCGATTTTTTTCCCATACGTAATTGAGCTATACCAGTATTATCATAATAAAGAAAAATGACAATAATTTCCTAAAAAATTGTATTTTATTCAAAATCAACACTGGCCTTTGAAACTTACCACCCTTTCGATGCATATGTTTTAGAAGTGGTAATATTGCACTGGTATTTGGCACATCCAAAACTTTTTAATTTGTATTAATGTCCACTTTCTTCAAATTCGACTTTAATTCAAACCAAATAATAATATTAAATTATCGCGGTACTCATTTCAATTAACTACAGGTGCTAAAATTCCAAATATTCGGGATCTCGGAATTTTGGGATTTTCATATCTAAAGAAGTATCCATGGCTTAACAGCATTCGAAAAGTTAAACCGTTTTCGCTTTCTTTTATATTAAATAAGACGCTTACATTTCTCTTTCCTTGTACATGTAACTATTCATAAAGTTAATTTTTTTTTCTTTCTACTTCTAAGTGCAAGGAGTTCCATTACGACTGCCTATTTTAAAATTTAACAACAAAAAAAAGGCCCGTGAGTATAAAAAGTTGTAGTGTTTTGTTATTAGGCGATTCTATGTCCATTTGAGTAACAACATCAAAGACGCACACCTCAATTATTTATTTATTTTAATGTCAAGCGATCCAAGCATTTTGGGCATGGCCTTGCAGTTTTCTAATAGAAAATACCCGCGTATCTGCTTACTAAAATACAAACACAGTATGTTCAATAAATAACATAACTTTTCAGATGTGGAATAAAACACGTATCGTACTGTGTTTGAAAGTTATTTTTTATTCAAAATAGTCTCCATTTAACTCGATACAACGTTCAGAACTTGCACTTTTTTATGTCATCTAAGGGAATGTTCTTTAACACCTGTGTCACGGCTGCTTGAATGGCTGAAATATCATCATAAAACGCACCTTTCATGGCAGTTTTTAATTTAGGGAACAGAAAATAGTCGCATGGTGATAGATCAGGAGAATACGGAGGGTGGTCGATGACACAAATATGTGTTTGCATCAAAAATTCACGAACATTTTTGGTTATGATGCAATAAAAACAGCTGTTTCCCCTCTGGATATTCAGGTCTTACACGAACAATTCTTGACCACAAACGATGTAAAACTTGTAAATAGTATTCTCCATTAATAGTTTGAACTTCTGCAACAAATTCCTTGTGTACAATACCCTTGGAATCGTAGAACGTGATCAACATTGTTTTGATTCTTGACTTCTGAAAACGCAATTTCTTTGCTTTTGGCTCCCCTTCCGTAAAATTTTCCAAATACTACCAGTAGATGAATTTAATTATTCAGCCAACATTCTTACAGTGAAATTTCCGCCAACAGCAATGATTTCGCGGACTTTTTCCACCAATTCAGCACGATTACTTGCTTCTGGACGACCAGGTCTTTCATCATCATTCAAATCTTTACGACCATTTTCAAATCGTTTAAACCAATTATATACATATGAACGAGCTAAATAATCATCACCCTAAACTTTTTGCATCAATTCGTACGTCTCACTAAATGTTTTTCCAAGTTTAACACAGAATTTAATATTTGCTCTTTGCTCCATTGTATTTTTACGACACAAGCACGAAACATACTGTTAATAAAAGGCGCGTAACTTTTTAACCTGTCAAACGATTTACATGAAGTTGGCTGCGGTTGAAAGCTGACGCTTTTACCTTTTCAATATGATCAAAGTTTAATAGATAGCTCTACGTGTTCCATGATTTAAATAAAAAGTTCTGATATTTATTGAACATACTGTGTATGTAGCGGCGTTTAGATCGATTTGCAAATGGACGTATGCTAGCGATTCACTGCCAACACAATGTTCAGCAAAAAATTAAAAAAAAAAATGTTTAAAAAGTATATTTTATGCTAAAAAATAAGGGACAAATTATTTTTGTAAGAACCGAAGATACCCGACTTTAGTAAACTACATAGCAAATTTTTCAATATTGAATACATCTCAAAATTATAAAAATTATTATCAGTTTACCTATGTATTATACTCAAGAAATTCAAGACCATATGCGAAACTATTGGTTCACTTGAGATGAAAGCACTCCTTCCATGCGTTCTGCCGTGGGTGTCAATAGGGAAGTTCCCACTAACAAAGCGACCAGCCTCGTAACGGCCAATTGGTAAATTTTTATCCATCCAATCTTTGCTTGATGTAATCTAGGCACCTTCTCCGATTGGTAAATTTTTATCCATCCAATCTTTGCTTGATGTAATCTAGGAACCTTCTCCGATAACCTCCTTCTCACTATTATTTCAATAACTCAGTACCCAAATTAAATCTACCAAGAGTTGGCTGGTTTTAAGGCTAAATTATTTATTTATTTATTTAATATATAAAAAATAACAATAAGTTATTATTTTACAATAAAAGAAGCACTAGCTGCCAGGGCTTTCGGCTCACTGCTTTAATAAAATTATTTTTTGACTAGAACTAGAACTAGTTATGTTATTAGACAGTTAATTTTCTGTAAAAGATTATTAAGTACTATCGACACATGAATTAATAAAGAAATTAAGTAATGTGGGAAGTAAATTCATAAGATATACGGAAGCTTATTTACGTAGATATTTAGGTAAAGAGACTTATGGTTTAAATCAATTTTCTCAGATCCGCTCTAATTAAGTAATCTGTAATTTTTTCAATGTTTCCCTGAGAAGAAGTCTTTAGTATTTCCGATGGAAGATGGTTGTTCAAACTTGTGTGCCTGAGATTCATAAAATGTGTGCAGTCGTCCAAGACGTGTTTGACTGTTAGTGTTGGCAGGGTGCTGTACGGGCAGGGAGGTGGCCTCTCACCATTTAAAATGTGCAAGTGTGTTCCGATTGTGTGTCCAATGCGAAGTCGGATGAAGGCAGTGATGTTCTTGGTATGGCAATGGATTGATCGTTGGGTTTAGTGCCAGTTGTATTTAAGCTGCATAATGGTGTTGCACTGTTCTGCTTGCCTTAGTTCTGTTTGCTTCAAAATATTTATTAATTAGTCCGTAGATGTCATTCTTCAGCATACAATCAAATGTGAGCAAGGCTAAGTTAAAAAAGAAAAATTTTTATTTTGTGACGTAGAACTCAAAATTCGTTGCTGGGCGATCTGGTTGGCAATATATGATATTTGGTATCGCTTTTCATCCTCAAGTAGACCATTGGTCTTGCGTACGAACCCCTCTGTAGATATAAAATATCAAAATACTGCGTGCAGTCCCAGACTACAGAGTGTATTTCTGTCTTTAAACAGATGCGTATAAGAATCATTTGCTGTCTGGGCGTAGCAAAAAACTGTTGAGCTCTCACCACAAATTGGAGTAGTAGCTTAGCGTAAACAACTTTCAAGGATGTGTGAAGCAGTTCTATGTACATATAAATGTAATTGTTTTATTTAGTATTGCAGCATTTTAAAATTCTGATTGAAAAATAACTGTTCCATTAAGAGTAGATTTATTTCTAAAATAGGCAATACTAAGGTGCTACACAAAACCTCCTGCAATTTTGCCAATCTCAAAGTTCACCATACAAGGCATAAACTTAGTTGTTCTAAATAAAAGACAAAGGCATGCCTTCCCTCTCATCGAATTCTCGAATCAACTACCTAATTTTCTTTGTTTCAAGCGCTTCAATATATTCTTTCACAAATAAGTTTTGAGTCATTTTTAAAGGCATTGTTTTTGTTGTTCAACTAAAGAACCATTTGCAAGAGGCAATTAATTATAGAACGCTACGCTATTGAACTTGTACGCCACTGAATGCCAAATTTACAGAGCACCATCTGGTGTGCGATGTGTAACAAATAGAAAATTTTCACTTATAAGCGCATAAGAGTATGTGTGGTAAAGTTCATGTATTTATATGCATGTACCCTGTGGGGAAATTCACCGATGTGAACTGATGACATTTTCCGATTTTTCTTTCATACTTATATAGCTGTGATTGGGGGTGTGTTTTAGGTGTGATGACGTCTCAAAATACTTATAAAGATCCATTTTCGTTATTACTCGTAGATATAGTTGGCCTTTGCTGCATCCCTGCGGAGTGAATATTATTATTATTTAAGGAGTTATAGCGTTCAAGTGAAGCAAAATGTGACTTCCAACCCAATTTATTTTAAACTTATATGAATGTTGGCCCAGTAGATTTCTAATAATTTCGATTGTTTTATTTTCTACTTTTTGTGACCGACTGTAATTATATATAAAAAAATAAATAAATAAGTATTAGGCATTTCGAAATTATTAGAAATCTACGGGACCAACATTCATATAAGTTTAAAATGAATTGGGTTGGAAGTCACTTATTTAATTTTTTTTTTATTTTTTGCTTCTTCTTCTTCTTAATTGGCGCTATAACCGCTTACGCGATTTTGGCCGAGTTTAACAAAGCGCGCCAGTCGTTTCTTTCTCGTGCTAACCGGCGCCAGTTGGACACACCAAGTGAAGCCAAGTCCTTCTCCACCTGATCTTTCCAACGCAGAGGAGGCCTTCCTCTTCCTCTGCTACCACCAGCTGGTACCGCATCGAATACTTTCAAAGCCGGAGCGTTTGTATCCATTCGGACGACATGACCCAGCCAACGTAGCCGCTGGATCTTTATTCGCTGCGCTATGTCTATGTCGTCGTAAAGCTCATACAGCTCATCGTTCCATCGTCTACGATATTCGCTGTTGCCAACGTGCAAAGGTCCAAAAATCTTACGCAGAATCTTTCTCTCGAACACTCCAAGCGTCGCTTCATCGGATGTTGTCATCGTCCAAGCTTCTGCGCCATACGTTAGGACGGGCATGATGAGAGTCTTGTAGAGTGTTAGTTTTGTTCGTCGAGAGAGGACTTTACTACTCAATTGCCTACTTAGTCCAAAGTAGCACTTGTTGGCAAGAGAGATTCTACGTTGGATTTCAAGGCTGACATTGTTATCGGTGTTAATGCTGGTTCCTAAATAGACGAAGTCTTTTACAACCTCAAAGTTATAACTGTCAACAGTGACGTGGGTGCCGATACGCGAGTGCGCCGACTGTTTGTTTGAAGACAGGAGGTACTTCGTTTTGTCCTCGTTCACCACCAGGCCCATTCGCTTTGCCTCTTTATCCAGTTTGGAGAAGGCAGAACTAACAGCGCGGTTGTTAAGGCCGATGATGTCAATATCATCGGCATACGCCAGCAATTGTACGCTCTTATAAAAAATTGTGCCTGAGCGATTAAGTTCTGCGGCTCGCACGATGCTCTCCAACATCAGGTTAAAGAAGTCACACGACAGGGAGTCACCCTGTCTGAAACCTCGTTTGGTATCAAACGGCTCGGAGAGGTCCTTTCCAATTCTGACGGCGCTGTTGGTGTTGAGCAACGTCATCTTACATAGCCGTATTAGTTTTGCGGGGATACCAAATTCAGACATCGCGGCATACAGGTAACTCCTTTCCGTACTGTCGAATGCAGCTTTGAAGTCGACGAAAAGATGGTGTGTGTCGATTCTCCTTTCATGGGTCTTTTCCAAGATTTGGCGTATTGAGAATATTTGGTCGATGGTAGACTTTCCAGGTCTGAAGCCACACTGATAAGGTCCAATCAGTTGGTTGACGGTGGGCTTCAGCCTTTCACACAATACGCTCGCTAGAACCTTATAGGCGATATTTAGAAGACTAATCCCGCGGTAATTTTTTGCTTAAGGATAATAATTATTAGGCTCCTCCTGCGAAAATGATATTTCAATGCGAATTCATATCATTTGCATCTGCGGCACCTTTAGGACTATACCCACAGAGGCACAAATATTATTACCAATAGAGCAATTCGGTAAGCAAACAGCTGGCAAAGCAGCTCTGAGCATAAGAGAACTCGGTCTACTCAGAACGAACCAGAGAGGACACTCTTCAATTTTAGAAAAATTCCCCTGCATTCCTGGCACAACGGATTTCTGTAAGGCCAAGGATATTAACTTAAATAAATCCTTCGTCGCAGTATTTCCTTCCAAAGAGTAATGGGATAACGGGCTCATTGTTAGGAAAAATGATATAAACATCTATACAGATGGCTCAAAACTAGACAGATAAACTCGGGGCTAGTCACTCATTTCGCCTACCTGATCATTGCAGTGTATTTCAGGCGGAAGTCACTGCCATAAAAGACGGACTTACGGTAATAAAAACGAGTGTATTATCCACAAATGAAGTCTTCATATACTCGGGGACAGTCAAGCGGCAATAAAAGCGCTAGAATCTAAAACACACTCGTCAAAAACAGTCCGACAACGTCTTAAACTTCTAAATCACGTATCTAAGTGCTACAAAGTGCACCTTATTTGGGTGCCAGACCACAGGAATATAGCAGGAAACTGCAAGGCGGATGAACTTGCCCGAACCGGTACAACGCTCGACCTCCAACCAGATAAGACGCTGATACCCATGCCTATAGCCACTTATAAATTACTTATAGATATGGAAACCATGAAAAAGATAAATAAATACAAGTTGGCAAAACCTCACGACATGCGAACTAAGCAGACAGACATGGCCGAAATGGAACAACGGTCGATAGAAAATCTTGTTAAAATTTAGCAGAGAAGCTATAAGAAAAACGATAGGGGTATTAACTGGCCATTGTATGATAGGCAGTCACGCTAGAAGGTTAGCACTCCCGTACTGCGATTTCTGTAGAAGCTGAAATACTGAAATAATACAGAAGAAGAGGAAAAAGTCGAACACCTTTTATGTGAGCGTGAAAGCTTAGCTATGAGGAGGCTGCGCACTCTTGATACGGCATTTTTAACTGATGTAGCGGACATAGCGCATCTAAAACTAACGAAGCTTTGCTCGTTTAGGGTAAGGATAAGCTCCAATGGACCTACGAAAGGTCTAAGTGTGTCGTTACGACAGCCACCCTACCTACCTACCTAACTTCATATCAGCAGTTGTAGTACTATCTACTTGGTAGTATCGACAAATATCAAGCACGAATTTTTTGAATACATTTTTCAGTTATTGCGCTTAACTTCGTGGCAAAAACTTTTGCGCTCTTCAATCAATCATTAATTTCTTAATGTATGTTCATCTGATTGCAAAATAATAGGAGCGCAACGAGTTAGCTAGTTTTAATATTTTTTGTTTTTTGTGCATTCTCTAACCGGTAATTCAAAATTTCCAACTTTTTATGCAGATTTTTTAGGAAAAAGTCAAGTTTCAAGAGATTCAAAATTCAACATTTTTGTTTTTGCACAGATGTTGAGCATTTTCTTTCATACGAGTACCTATAAAATACCTCCGAACAAGTGCTTTATATGTGAGAAAATTAGCCAAAAAAATTAAATAAATAAAGCTGCCAGAAATCCAAATCAGAGCGGGACGCAATCAAGTGCAAACTTGGTTACTAAAAATTGCGTTTAGATGAATAAGTAGATGCATAATAAATTTATCCTACGGGGTATCTTTATGCGCCCACAATAGTTTATTTGTATGTGTGTGAAATAAAATGTTTTGTGTAGCGCCGCCACTCAATTGCAAATTTAATTCAAATTCGCTTTAAACAAATATCTATCTGAAGGAGGATAGGAAATAGCACGAAAAACAAAAACATATTTCTTCACGTTTACTGAAAGGCTATTTATCATAGTGCATGGGCAGTGCAATGTCTCACACGAAGTAAAGGCATCAGCAGACACGGCAAGGCAAATGCTTTCAGAAAGCCTGTTTAAGGCCGGCGGGCCAATTAGATGTCGTAAATTCAGTAGTTTTCGCGAAGCGTTGTAGGATGAGAAAAAAAACAATTAGCCAAATGAAGTTTTGGGGATTGTTTAATATATATTTGAACTAAAAAAAAAAAATGTGTACAATCTCCAACAATATATTGTAAGCCGAGTTATCAATAGATTCCCAGATCGCCTTGCCACTGAAGTATCCAACTTCTGTACAAGATACAACTTGCAATTTTCATCTGAAAACAAAAAAAAAAAAGATTATTAATTTTGATGTAATTATCTTCGATGTGAACTAAGAAAATTGGGAGAAACACGTAAAATTCGAATTTTTGGGGAAGGTAGAAAAAAAAAGTGGTTTTTCAAGGAAAAAAAAAACTCTTCAACTGGGTAAAAAAGTCGCTTAAAAAAAGTTTTTGGATGTTTTTTTTTTAGTTCACATAGAAGAGAAAACAATACTGAAGATAACGCATTTTGAATGAAATGGATAGCTCGTTTAGTTTTTTTGCAATCGTGTACATAAATTAGGTAAAATCGTAAAAATGAAAAGCCGAGAAAACGCGCTTCAAACTACAACAATAAGCGCACGGTTGCTCGACGCCGCACTGCGCTCGGCTCTGTAGCTCTGCAAATACTTGGAATTTAACTCTGAAAATTTGTGACTCATGTTCTTGAATATCTAAGCTATTGATTTCAGGAAAAAAAAAAATCGATTTTTTTGACCTTTTAATTGGCCCGCCGGCCTTAAGGGACTTTGGAAAGTGAGTACGTACCGAAAGTATTTTTTATTGCCACAAAGTGAGCTTCGGTTAACTTTCTGCAACTTATTTCAGTAAGCCTGTCAAAGTTAGGTGTTTCGGAATGTACACTTGCGCTGAAAATAATAGCATGGCAATAAATTACCAAGTTGGAATTTTTTTTGTTTTTTTTTATTAAATTGTTTTATATTTTTATAATAGTTTAAAATAAAAAAAAGACAATAAAACTCAAAACCCCAAAATTTGTATGAAATTAAAACAAAATAAAATACCAGATTTCAAAAAACAATGTCCTCAAAATTTTATTTTTTTTAGTAAAACTCTTGGAATGCAATATTTTAGCACATCTAATTTTAGTATAACAAAGTATTAGTTCGAAATCGCTAAATAATCGCGTTATTGTTTGACAACTTTTTTTTTTTGTTTTTTTTTTTTTGTACGATCAGGAAATTTGCTTCCATATAAAGCACATGTTTAGAAATTTTTTATATGGCAGAAAAGTCCTGAACACTTCGGCGAAAAAAATCGTCAAAAATCAACTGGAATTTTAATTTTTCATCCACCATATTTTTAGAAAAACATAAAAAAAGAAAAACAAACAAAATAAAATCAAAAACAAGAAATTGTTAAAGCTTGTTAATTCCAGGTGCTACTATTATTTTGAACACAGGTGTTTAATTGCTGTAACATTCAAAATCGTTTTCGAAAGTAATTTTTTATTTACACAATGTGACTTTTTGATATTAGTTTCTCAAACTACTTTCAGAAAGCTAGTCATGCTAAATAATTTCGTACACCTGACACATAAAGTACTTTCCGAAAGTACTGGCAAGACATGGCAAGAAAAGTGTTTTCAGAGAGCCTGTCTAATTGGAAATTTTTGCAAATTATTTAAATACTATCCAAAGTAATTTTTATTTTCAAAATTGTCTATGAGGTTAACTTTTTGATATGAAATTCCGCAAACCTGTGAAACTGAGGAATTTAGGAAAATACAGAATTTCAATATCAGCAAGCAAAGTTTTTTTTGAAAATATGTTTTTATTCAGAAAACGTGATTTTTTTTGGTTTTTTTCTGAAACCATTTCGAAGACCTGGCATGTAAAGTATTGTACTTTTCGAAAGCAGTTTTTTTTTTATAAATGTGTGTTGTAAAATATTTTTCGATAGCTACTTTTTTGCACGAACCGTAACTTTTTGGTTTTAGGTTAGGTTACGTTATGGTGGTAGTGGGACTGCACGACTAACTCACTTGGACCTCACAGGTTCGTTGTGCTACACGGAAACCTCATTTATCTTCCTCTGTGGAACCATTTTGTAGCTCTTATGAAACGTAGTATTGTTGCCAACTCCACGCCAGACAGTTCTGGAAGAGAATTAAAAAAGTATTTTCCCAGACAACCTGCTCTGATTTTAGCCAGGGCTGGACAATTGCAGAGGAAGTGCTCGACTGTTTTTCCTCTTCCTCAGCTGTGCGACTTCTGCAATATTCATGGGAGAAAACTTTTAGTCCCGAGGAATGGCTGCCAAATAGCCAATGACCGGTTATACAAGCCACGACCTTCGAGATATTGTCTCTTGAGAGACTAAGCATTTCCTTTGTTGTTTTCTTATTGATTTGCGGCCATAGTAGCCTAGCTGTTAGACACGTATCTTCATTGCTCCATAACCTATTGGCTTATTGGATAATGTGGTTTTTTATTATTAGTTTACTCGTGGCCATGGGTATTCGAATGGCACTTTTATCACTGAGCAGTTGGAGAGCAGTACCTTTTCTCGCTAGCTCATCAGCTTTACAGTTTCCCTCAATATCTCTGTGTCCCGGAACCCAAATAAGGCTGACCTTGAATACGTCACTAATATCATTTAAAGCTGCCCGGCATTCCTGTGCAACATTCGATCTTAGTATAGTCGCATTCATTGATTTAATGGCCGCTTGGCTATCCGAGAATATATTTATTGTCGTTTTTGTTACGGCGTGTGTATTTAGGCCACTTCTTTTATGACTAGAACCTCTGCTTGATAGACGCTGCAGTAGTTTGGTAGTCGAACGGATAGTTCCAGTCCTAATTATTTCGAAAATACTCCATAGCGAACCTTATCGTCTAGCTTGGAACCATCTGTATAAAAGTTGAATTCCCCCTTTCTCCATGGCCTTGGTGTCTGCCACTCCCTTCTTGACGATATACTCGTCTTGAAGAGCTTTTCGAAGGTGAGTCTAGAGATAGAGTAGTCTATTTCTTGTTTGTGACTATTCAGAGAGTGCAAAATAGAAGTGTGGCCAAGCCATCGGTCTTTGGACCTTACTCATGATTATATCGTAAGTCGCCTTTTGAGCAGATGGCCACCATACAAGTATTTCATATATTAAATTGGCCTAACTACTCGTACAGAAGTATAGAGCCAGTACATAATGCTAGGTGTTAGTCCCCATTTGATACCGACAGCTTTTTTGCAAGTATATAATGCAACGTTGGTCTTCTTTACTCTTTCCTCTATGTTAGATTTCCACGTGAGTTTCTAGTCTAAAATGAGTTTTTTTGGTTTTACTTTCTTAAACTATTTTCAAAAAACTCGTCATACTGAGTTATTTCGGTGATCTTGTGCGAACTTTCGAAAGTACTTTTTGAAACTACTTTCATACTGAAGAATTTCGAAATCTATAAAATAGTCAAAGCTGGCATGCCAATCTACTTTTCGCAACTTTTTTTTTTATAAAAATCGACTTTTTTCAAAGCCTTACTTGCATGTTCACTTTCTGAAACTACTTGCAGCTAGCTCGCCACGTTTTAAAAATATTTAAGCCCAAATTTTTTTTGAATTCGAAAGTGCAGTCCCAGCACAGAACTCGAATACCCTTTAATAAAACCTACTTTTTTCAGAACTTTACTGGCATTCCCACTTTCTGAAACTACTTGCAGTCAGCTCATAATATTTGAGCACAAAATTTCATTACAACATAGACTCGAGCACCTTTTATAAAAAGCGACTTTTTTCAAAAACTTACTTGCATGTTAACTTTCTGAAATTACTTGCAGCGAGCTCGCCACATTTTAATAATATTTTAACCCAAATTTTTTTTAACTCGAAAGTGCAGACCCAGCACAGAACTCGAATGCCCTTTAATAAAAACCTACTTTTTTTTAACCTTACTAGCATGCCCACTTTCTGCAACTACTTGCAGCGAGCTCGCCACATTTTAATAATATTTTAACCCATTTTTTTAACTCGAACACTCGAAAACTTTCCACTTTCCAAAAATATTAAAACTTGCAGGGTGCAAGTTGAAAGTAGCTTTCCAAATTGCTTTATTTTAATTGCAATCAGTGTGCGCAAGTTTTTCTATCGAAATTTATTGCCGAAACGTTGAAAAAGTCTTTCTCACCCAGGAAAGTGGAAGTTTTCGAAACCCAAATTAGCTGGAAAATCACTTTACTTGTCATGCCCGACTGCACCCTAAATCGGCGATCGCCGTCATCATTTGTCCGCTGTGCTGTGCCAACTGCAGGAAACCAAAACATCGATATTCATTCTAAAATTCTCGTGTTAAGTAGATATTTGCTGCAGACTACTCGTAAATTCCGATTTGCGTCGTAAAAATTCGCAGACCTTTGACTTGGTTAACTAAAACAAAACACAAGCAAAAGCGAGCAACCACAAATAAGTAAACCAGACAAAGCGCAGCTAGTTTAATGGTATTTTCGGGCATTTGCGCGCATTCCTATTTTAGTGTAGCCCAGCGCTGAGCAGCATATGGAAATTGCGCGCCACTGGTAAATACTTTCAACACTGAAAAACGATTTCAGGACTGAAGTTCGTAAAAATTTATTTTTGTGTTTTTTGTTTTTATGTTTTTTTTTGTGTTCTTTTGGCATCACTAATACTGTCTTTAAAAATTAGATACGCTTGGTCAGTTCGAATGAGTGGGAATTGTTATAGTTTATGTCTGTTCGATTGTGGAATTTTTCACTGCAACAACAGGAAGTTGTGAGAATTATTAATGGCAGACACGTGGAGAATATCAAAATTTCGATAACAAGCAAAACCGACTGAAACATAAGCAAAACCAGTACATTCATATTTTTAAACGCATGTAGGTATGTACGTATGTGTGTACCTACGCGTGAATCCTCTAAGGAGCAGTCGCGCAAGAGAACTGAAACTTTTCCATTCATTATTAGCAACGCGTGCGAATACCCCTCGAAACCTTGATAATGCGTTTTCTCAACTAGAGTTGAGTAAGAAGCAAAATGTTTTATAAATATGCACAACGCGTGCAGGTTCAAGGGACGAAGGGAAGTGCGCGAATGAGTGTACAAAAGTTTTACGCACAACAGTTTGCATTGTTAACACTTTGCTTAATTGTAAAATTGACAGCTACACGGTGTTCTTTTTGAAAATTTCCCATAGTTCAGTGATTACGTGCAATTTATAAGTTCATTTTATTGCATAAATTTTTGCATTGTCGGCGCAATTGCGCTGCTGCTCGAAAGGAGCTGCTCCCAAATGTAGGCTAGAAAAGTTTGCAATTGCAGTGAGCTGCACGACAGCGCCAGTAGCGACACGCGTGCGGACGTATATATGTATGTATTTGTGTCTACATTCACAAATACAAATAAAAAACAAAAACAAAAACAAAGCGAATATCTTTGAAACTTTACTCTTCGAGCTTTTGCCTAAGTTTGGCGGCAAATCAGCGGAATATTAAAAGTATTGTAATAAAAGTGAAGTAGAAAGTTCGCTATTTCTCCCTGAAGTGCATATTTTTAACTTTCGTATTGCAAATGGTACTTAAGATTTACAAGGGATTGAAATTCACATAACTTTCTTTCATAGTTTTCATTGTGTAATGAGTTTTAATTACAATTTTTGCAGCACGCGGCGCAAAATTAATCACCCTACGGGAAGATTTATAATTTTTGCAATTGGCGTCGTACGTCAATTTTAGTTCACATTCGTGTGCTAGACAGCTGCAGTATTTTTTATTTTTTGTTTTTTCTACTGGTTTCTTTTTTCTACTACCAAAACCAGTGGTTTCAGGCAATGTACTGAGCTGGGCACACGAGAAACCCTGGATTATCTTCTATGTTACCGTTCGGCTCTCTCGAAAACTACACTATTCTACCTAGGTGCTCTCAGCTTTGAATGTCTAGAATCAAGCCCTGCACTGGAGCTTGCGCGACTCCTAAAGTTCGCAAACAGTGCGCGCATCTTGTATGATGCATATTTTCGCTAAAAAAACACAGGACTCTGATCTGGTATCGCTATGGACCAATATGGTATCTGCGTGGTGTCGGCCAGCCCGTATTCCCTAACCAAACCTAAACTACTGGTTACTCTTTTAGTAGTATGGGTCTATACATACAAGTATCATACAAGGCTTTTACAACGTACGCGATTACATAGTTTCGTCTTAGCATTGTCTCAGCTTGTGTTTAAGTTTAGATTAATATATTGTGGCAGTCGGTTTAGAATAGCCAGCTCACTTAGGTCATGCAGGTGCATTGTGGTAACACGAAAACCTCAGTGATTATTCATCATACGGTTAGAACCATTTAGAAGCTCTTATGAAGCGTAGGATAGATTTTATCCCAACACCGGTTAGTTCCGTAAGGGAATCAAAAGAGTGTTTCCCAAACAACCTCGCTCCACTCCTAGCTAAGGCTGAACAATTACACAGGAAGTGTTCTACATTTTCTTCCTTCGCCTCGTCTCTACAACTTCTGCAGTATTTACGATAAAATACGCCCAGCCTAGAAGAGTGCCTATCTAACAGCCAATGACCGGTGACACAAGCCTCAACTACACCAGATGTTCCCTCTTGACAGGTTGAGCAATCCCCCTGATCTTTTCGTATCTATTTGCGGCCAAATTAGACTGGTTGTAATGCAAGTATTTTCTTTTCTCCATGACCTATTCGCCTCCTGAAGAGTATTATTTTTTATACTTAATTTGCATGTTGCCATAGGAATTCCAAATTGCGTCTATTTTCAAGCCTCTGTGTTCAGATTAGTACCTTTTTTGGCTAGCTCATCGGCCGTGCAATTTCCTTCAATATCTCTATGTCCCGGAACCCATATAAGACTCACCTTGAAGACGATGCTAATATCATTTGGAGCTGCCAGACATTCCTGAGCAACCTTTGATCTTGGTAAAACTGCCTCCATTGATTTGAAGGCCTTCTGGCTGTCCGAGAAGATATTTATCATAGTTTTTGTTACGTCGCTATGTTTCCTGTCATAGAGTTTGGTATCTTCGCCCAACCGCACCTTCTGCTTCCCTGAGGACTCCATTCTAGGGGCATTTGTGATGCTGTGGCCATTTCCTGCGTTTTAGCTGGCGTCAGATTTGCTCTTCGATCGTTTGTCTACAGAGTTCTCCTTTAGTTATTATGTTGATCCAGAATATTTTGCATATTATCCACAGCATTGCAATTGTCGATGAATTGTCTCACTGCGGATCGGCGGTTAACCCACCGGGGCAAGCGCCAATAATCTGAAACAGTTCTACAGTAATCGTGAATCAATTTACATAAGGAGCGATGATTCAGTCTAGAAGGCTGCAGAAGTGCGAAATGTTTTGTGATAAGCCCGAATAGCAAACTGTCGAACTTTCTTCTAAAACTTGGTAAAAAAGGCGTTCGGTAACCCCCATTGAAATCGTTGAGAACCCGATTTCCCTGTCTTGCTTAAAGGCGGCGAAAAACACTGCGTATTTCCTCAGTGAGTGTTCTGCCTTTCCTAGTGCAAGGCTACGAATTTTGGGTTCCGATACCATGAGAATGAAGAATATCCGTTCTCTCAAACTGGAGGATATTTTCAGATTTGCCAAAGAACCAAAAAAATTCTCACATGACTAGCTATCTCTGTCTCTGTCATATTATATACTATCTCTTTCTCTCTGTCAGTTCTCTATGCCACTTCTCTCCTTTCTTCCTCTACTATCTACCCTTTTACTTTACAGAGCTTTAAATACAATGGGATTTTTAACATGAGTATTTTAGGAGTTCACATTCGCTCGGTGCTTCTTGGCTCGCCTTTTTCAAATTTCAATTTTTTTTCCCCTCAAGTATTTGTTGGTGAAGCATTGAAGTTTCTGCGTTATCGTTTTCGAAACGCGCCACGTCTCACTTCGATAGCATCATCGACTTGATACATGTGTTGAATATCCCGAATGCATCCCTTGCCTTGCCTAAGCTGTTGTTGACGTCTTCGGCCGCTCCGCCGCCCAGGTAGCAGAAGCTATCAGCGCTCTCCACTTCTTTGCCATCTCTCATTACGTTGTTATTGTTGGTATGGTTGATTCTCATTGAGTAGGTTTTTGCGACGTTTACTCCCAGCCCGACCTTGCGTGCCAGCGTTTCTATGTAGTTCATCAGAATTACTACTAGTACAGCTGCAGTATACAAACAGACAATCAATGGAGCGCATAAAGGTCTAAAGATTTCCATCACTCAAAATATTTGTATTGTAGTTAGTAAAAAAGTTCTTTAAAAAACAAAATTTTATCTAATTTCGTATTAATTATATATAGAATTAATTAATTTATAATAAGATTTTTTCAACAGATGGGCGCAATAGTAATGAGTTATTTAATTTATTAATATAGTTTTCTTAATTTTAATCCAGGTTTTAGATGTATTATGCGAACTATAGAATTTTAACTTTTTTAATATTTAAAATTCCAATAGAAATTTTCTCAATTTTTTCTCATTTTGCTACAAAATTGTTGGTACCACAACATCATTTTAACTAATTTCAACTATTTACCACCTTTTTTTTATTTGCTTTTTATTATATTTTTTTTATATATATTTTTTATTATTTTATATATTTTTTATTATTTTTCTGTTTTTTTTTTTTATTTTTCTGTTTTTTTCTCTTTGAATCTTCATTTCATGCCCCTTACAATAGCTGCCTTTTACCATGCAAACGCACAATTGAAACCAGTCATTCTGAATGCCTGCTAATCAGTCAACCAAATTAAATAGTCCGTTTTCCTGTGCGCCCTTATGTCCTCGCCCGTTGCGTCCACCCACGTCCAGCAACGTTCTGCATGACCAATAAATTAATTAATTTCGCTATTTCTCTTCATCCTGTTTCACATTGGTTTTCCTGCGCTTTGTTTAACTCAATTCCTACAAATTTATTTCAGTTACTTTTTCTTCAATTATTTTTTTATTATTTATTTTTCCACCAACACTCGTATTTTTCTAAATAAAACGCTCGCCTCGCAGGCATGAGCCATTTGGGCTCTCTCGGCTATACGGCGCCCGGTCATGGGTGAGTAGCCGATTGTTTGGCCTTATTCAGCTGCATTGCGGCAGATACAGCAGATATTGCAAGTGCTGCGATAATGTCATACAACAACAACAACAATAATAACAGCCAAAATAATACAATGAGCTCACAATGCAAACGCTGTTATGCGCTCCCACCGCATATTCATACATACACACATACATGCAAACATATTTATATTGTATTTATTTATGGGAGTGCCCTAGAAATAAAATGCCAATGCAAACTTAACAGCAAAGTAATCAACTTGAATTGAATGAGCCAAAGTGTTAGAAGCGCAACAAGAGAGCGGAGTAGTGCATGTATGGGGGCGTTTACTTGTCGCAGGCCGTGTGAGACCCGGCATACTATGAGCCCGCACAACGGTACAGTGCGTGTGTCCTATTTATTTGGAGTTTTTCGTTTGTTGCACTACACATTCTCCCATTCCATTGTGTTTTCTTGGCGTGTGTGGGCGTGACTGGAAAGCGTAAAAAAGTGGTTAGAATAATTGCAAAACAGATACATATTTGAGTACCTACAAGCGCACTTAAAATGCATAAATAAAAAATTGTGCGAACTGTGCTGTATGTGGGTCACGCATACTATAAAAGCAGACGCCCAAAAAGCGCATAAGAAAGATATGCAAGTTATTGACACTCAGTCCGATTCACGTACAAACACACCCGCACACATATGAATACTCGTCCACATACACATTTCTACTCTACCCAACCGCGCGCGCTCATTAAGGCATTCGAGAACTGGTAAATTATTCGAATTTTTTACATATTTACCCACCTTGTATGCCTGCTCTATTATTATGTCATGCTGCACGTGAATTTATGTTTACGTATGGCTTTGACATACAGCTGTGTGTCGTAATGCTGGAAATGGGTTAACTGTTGTGCGTAAACATAAAATGGATTCATGTGCAAAAAGTGTAGTATTTTTGGGTGTAGAATAATTTTCGCATAGTTAAATTTGCGTGCTTATGTGCGCTTAATGAACGCACCCACCTGGCGCATGATAAATTCCTGCATAAAATTAATATTATGGCCTAGGTTAGTGCCACCTTTGTCAGCACGAATTATCCCATTCTATCCATTGTTGTGGCCGGTTAAGTCGTATGAGTTTCTGCACAACGTAGGCTAGATCGAATAGTGGTTTCACGCGACTCCACCACAGCACTATGTTCAGAAAAGCGGGTAAATGGAGCCAAGCCACAAAATCGCATTCGATTTGGTGAGCTGGTATTTAAAGGATGCTGTACTCGCTGATTGTGAGTTTCAAGATAGATTTGAAAAACTAAAAATTGGCTGAAGTGGTGACCAGAATTTTTAAATATTTTGTTTTTTTTTTTGTATTTGGTTCCTAAGCCCCAGGGACCCACAGCACTATGGGGTCAAACCACACATTTGCATTGGATTTGATTGAAAGTTGGTAGTCACAGGATTCCTTAGGCGCTAATAGCAAATTGAAAGATAGATTTAAAAATAAAAAATTTGCTGAAGTGGTACCAGAATTTTTTAATATTTTTTTAGATTGGAAATTTCTAAATATTTGTTTTTTTTTTGGTTTGAAATTTTTTAATATTTTTTTTTATATTTGAAATTTCAAAATAATATTTTTTTTTTTTAGTTTTGAATTTTTTTAATAATTTTTTTTTATTGGGTTGAAATTTGTTTTATAGATCACTGATCACTAAGCACCAGGGACCCACAGCACTATGGGGTCTAACCACACATTTGCATTGGATTTGATTGAAAGTTGGTAGTCACAGGATTCTTTAGGCACTAATTTCAAATTGAAAGATAGATTTGAAATTTAAAATTTGCTGAAATGGTACCAGAATTTTTTTATATTTTTTTTAGATTTGAAATTTCTAAATAATAATTTTTTTTTTTTTAGTTGTGAAATTTTTCAATATTTTTTTTTTATTTGGTTGAAATTTGTTTTATAATAGGACTATGAATAAGTTCGTTACGGTTTTACAACAGATGGCGTAACTTGATTATTATTCCATCGATCCACATTTCCAAACATTCATTGGAGAGCTACTGTCGTAAGGCACAAACGTCAGTATAAGTTTTTTATTTGAAGCGTAAACAACAATATTTTTACCACACTTGAAAATGTCGAATTTCGTGCCAAATAATGTGTTTTTGCGGGGAATTCTTCTTCATTATTTTAATATGAAGAAAAAAGCAGCCGAAAGTCATCGTATCTTGGTGGAAGTTTATGGTGAGCATGCTCTATCTGAGCGAACGTGCCAGAAGTGGTTTGCACGCTTTAAAAGTGGTGATTTTGGCTTGGAAGACGAAGAACGCGAGGGTGCGCCGCCAAAGTTCATGGATACCGAATTGGAGGAATTGCTCGATCAAGATCCGGCTCAAACGCAAGAAGAGGTTGCAAAAACTTTGGGAGTTGATCAATCAACCATTTCCAAACGTTTAAAAGCCATGGGAATGATCCGAAAGGTAGGCCATTGGGTGCCGTATGAATTGAAGCCAAGAGACGTTGAACGCCGTTTTATGGCATGCGAACAACTGCTTCAACGGCACAAAAGAAAGGGTTTTTTGCATCGAATTGTGACTGGCGATGAAAAGTGGGTCCATTACGACAATCCAAAACGTCGGGCAACGTATGGATACCCTGGCCATGCTTCAACATCGACGTCGGCGCAGAATATTCATGGCCTGAAGGTTATGCTGTGTATCTGGTGGGACCAGCTGGGTGTTGTGTATTATGAGCTACTGAAACCGAATGAAACGATTACGGGGGATGTCTACCGACGACAATTGATGCGTTTGAGCCGAGCACTGCGAGAAAAACGGCCGCAATACGCCGATAGACACGACAAAGTTATTTTGCAACATGACAATGCTCGGCCACATGTTGCACAAGTGGTCAAAACATACTTAGAAACGCTCAAATGGGATGTCCTACCCCACCCGCCGTATAGTCCAGACCTTGCGCCATCCGATTACTATCTCTTCCGATCGATGCAACATGGCCTGGCTGACCAGCACTTCCGTAATTACGATGAAGTCAAAAAATGGATCGATTCGTGGATTGCGGCAAAACCGACCGAATTTTTCACAAAGGGAATCCGTGAATTGCCAGAAAGATGGGAAAAAGTAGTAGTAAGCGATGGGCAATATTTTGAATATTAAATTTGTAACCATTTTACGTCAATAAAGTTTCAAATTTCGAAAAAAACCGCACGAACTTATTCATAGTCCTATTAGATCAATGATCACTAAGCAATTTAAAAAATTAAAAATTGGTTGAAATGTTGGAAGTGTTGGGAGCGTGAATTAAGTTGAATTTATTTTATAGACCACTGCTCACTGAGGACCATCCCATGGGCAACCCCAAAATATTCTAGTAAAAACTTTTTTAAGTGCTTAAAATATGCCATTGAATTTTATGCGCGCAAAAAAGGCTTTTGAAATGATTTTAAGTCTTAAATATGCTTTTAAATTTCATATACACTACGTTGAATAACCATAGCACAGATACATATATACAATTTTTAAAAATATATTCGATTTGAATAATTTTGTTATGAAAATATAGTTCACTCTCCTTCATACCCACATAAATTCAAGTGTCAAGCTTTTTATAAAATGAAAAAGGCAACAAATTTCTTTAATCTTTAATCTATGAATCTTTATAAAGTTTTCGAGTATGCAGCACTGTATGTCATATATTCTTAACATTTGTTGCGGGTCTTTATATCTGGTATAAGCTTTAAAACTATTGAGTTGTGACCCACCTATAACCACCACCAAGCACACGTCAACACTGACAAATAGGAAACTAAGGGATGTCTGCAGACTCGCGGCAGTGATAACTGGCTGCTGGCCCACAGGAGAGCAAGCAGCAAAAAATGGATTTCCCTTACAACAAACACTCTCATAATTGTAATCAACCGGAGAAAAAGGAAACTACCTACCACTTTCTACCGTGAATGCTCTGCCCTATGGATGGTGTTAAATCGAATGTTAACCCTTGGCAAAGCACTTTTTGAAAACCCCGACGAGTTGCTGATAGACGTAAACATCCTTATAAGTTACTGAATAGCACAAACTGGAGTAATCCGTATAACCTGTGGGTAGCGAGAATGCTGCAATAAAATGGATTCTTGGACGTCAACCAAACAACGAACCAACTAACTGAGTTTAATAAAGTAACACATTCTACAAGAAGGCAAACTGGATTGATTAAATAATAAATACAATTTTTCTACTTACATATATAAAAATGTTTGTACTTGCATAAAAAAAAAATTAAATTAAAAATACTTCATATATAAATACTTAGCTGAAAATTAACTTGAGTATCTAGAATTGAAAAAAAAAAACATTTAGAATTCAACATAAACTTGTCTCATAAGTTTTTTAAATCATACCTACTTTACCAGCAAAAATCATCCTGCGTTCTGCTACTTGTCATCGTAGATTTCTTACATTTGTTTAGCAACTAACACAGAATTTTCACACACAAACGGTAAAAAACGAACGAAGCAACGTCAAAAATTGTTTTGCAGCCAACTTTAAGATTTAAAATACGAATAAGAAGCACAAAGCGTGTCGCCAGCAGGCGAGACAAAATCCCTTCTCTCTTCCCCTTCCGTCGTTCTCCCCGGAATTAAATGTTTCCCTGGGCGCATAAAAAATAGATCCTCGAATTCTTTATATAGAAGAAAAAGCCTAGCACCGTCATTCAAAAAATTGCCAAAAATCAACGGTATTTTCTAGTTACTTGAAACTTGCACGCTTTTGTACTGAAATTCAATGGGCTATAAATCTAGTTAACCACAAAAGTTCTGAATTCAGAGATATTTTGGTTCAAAGGTAGAAAAATTTGATGAAATTTTAAAAAATGCCGTACAAAGTGTTTCTTGTACTATGAGTAGGTAATAATGCTTGCTGGAAAAACGTCATAGCTTAAAAATTCAAAAAAAAAAAAAATAATAAATAAATAAATAGTAATAAAAAAAAATTTACAAAAATTAATAAAAGAAAAATAGTATTGGCTGTATAACTAATTAATTTCGTATTTTTTTTTGTTATTGTAAAAAACCCATTTATTCAAGTATAAAAGTGAAAAAACTGTTTTATTCAAAATATTGTCCATCAGAAGCGACAACTTTTCCCTTCTCGTCACTTCTCTTCTCATCTTTTGCGCCGAGAAAGTCATCAAGCCATTTTTTGCAATAATACCCTCAACATTGGTGAATCGTATTCCAGAAAGGTGATTCTGCATCGACCGAAACAAGTGGTAATCAGAAGAAGCTATGCCTGGGCTATAAGGCGGGTGAGGTAGAGTTTTTGACCGGTACTGTAACATGTGACCAAGCATTGTCATGATGGAAAATCAATTTTTCGTGTCTGGTTGCCCATTCTGGCCGTTTTTCGGCTATTGCTTGCTTCAAACGTATCAATTGTTACCTGTATAGCTCTCCCGTGATCGTCTGGCCCGATTTTAACAGCTCATAGTACAGCACACCCTTCTGCTCCAACCAAATACAGAGCATTACCTTCAAACCATGAATATTCGGCACCATCGACAAATCGACACCAAAGATTTGCGGGTTGGCCTGGCTTCACATATGATCTTTTACGCTTTGGGTTGTCGTAATGAATCCACTTTTCATCGCCCGTGATAATACGATGCAAAAACGATTTCTTTTTGTGGCGATTAAGCAGCATTTCAGACATGCAAAATCGTCTCTCAACGTCTCTCGGCTTCAATTCGTGTGGCACTCAATTTCCTTGTTTTGTGAATGTATCCAGCTGCTTAAACGTTTAGAAATGGCTTGTTGAGTGACTTCTAATGTTCTTCCAAGTTCTTCTTGAGTTTGACATGGATCTTGATCGAGTAATGGCACCAATTCTTCGTCTTCAAACTTTTTTTATGTACCTGCATGATGTTTGTCTTCTGTGCCAAAATCACCACTTTTAAATCGTGCAAACCACTGCTTACATGCTCTAACCTCAGGAGCATATTCAGGATAAGCTTCTGAGAGTAAACGAGATTCTTCTGTTGCACTATTCTTTAAATTGGAAAAGCAAACCTCCCCGTAAATGCTGTTTTGTTGGAACGTAATTTGACGTTTTGACTGTAATAAAAAAAATGTGCGTGTTTACTAATATCCAATTTGGCGTGCTTTAACATAGAATAGCTGTCACTGGCAAAATATTGACTACATAAATAGATATGAGGTTAGTAACAAATACGAAATTAATAAGTTGTACACCCGATAATAATAAAAAAGAAAAAAAAAAATTAAAAAAAAGTAAAAAAGTAAATTCAAAAAATTAGATACTAGTGACTAATAAATATTGCCATAAATTTTTGCGTAAAAGAAGAGCTTTTGGTCATTCTGCATACTCATCTGAAAAAACTTTTTTTATTTTTATTTTAACACCTTGCCGAAAATGCGCGATATGAGCAACAATTATTAGTATTAATTATGAAATTAGAAACAATTGGCTTTAGCCTTAAACGCGATGCTGTTAATGGCCTGTTAGTGCCCGACCGGAAGCTATTTAACCATTTAGCAGTGTTTTTGAATATTAATTGGGCTATTACTTATAAATAACATTCGCACCTATATTTGGGAATCTAAAGACACATATTATCAGTAGTGCTTTGGGTAGATAATTATCTATTGCGCTAAACAAAAGATATATATTTTTGTATGATACTATTTTGTACTAAATGTACCTCCAAACTAAACACGCCCAAGAAGCTATGAAATAGTAGATGAAACAACAACTCTGCATTCAAGCAATGTAGCATTCCAAAGTATGTGTACATACACACATACATGCATACATGCACACATACATACATGTAATATTGTTCACTTTTATTAGCAATCCGCAGATCATCACAAGTCACATCACACACACACATCTACATGCAAATCATCGCCAAGCGAGAGCTGAGCGCAAGTTGACTATTAAATTTGTTGACTTTTCGACTTGTCATTCACATATTTGCACAAATCAAGTCAAGGGCAAAACCATGTTTTTTTTTTATAACTCAAATGCCCTTTTGCCATCACACTCTCACTGCTCACTTACATACTCGTATATGGGCGCTTGGATGTATCTGCATTTGTATACATGCAAATTAGTGTAAAAAAACCACAGTAAATCAAAAGTCATAGCAAAAAATGCGCGTGATAGTCAAATTATTAGCAAAAATTGCTATTTCATGTCGTAACTATTTTTCTGAAAGCATCTACTCACTAGCAAGGTGCTATACTTGTAAAAATAGGTCACTGGCGAGTAGATGCTCGTAAATCTGCTACTTCTATAGTTCGCATTTTATACCTTTTGCACAATTTTTTTTTTTTTTTGTGTTTTTTTGTTATAAATTACTTCGATTTTTCTTGCACTTAATTGCTGTCGGGTTGTCTCGGTACGCATATTGCTTTTCAATTTTCATTGTGACAAATGTTGAATGTAATTGTCAACACAACAACTCTATTGATTCGTATTCGTACGCCGTTGGCGTGAAGAGATAATAAAAATGTAATAAAATTGCGAATGAAATTGGCACAAGTTCAAGTTGATCAAATGACCAGCAAGTCGTACAATAAGCGAAACGAAGTGTGTGCAACACTAATTACAACAACAAACAATTGCTTATTAATTGAAATGTCAACAAAGCTGATTTAAGTAAAAAAAAGTAATGGGTATGTCATTAAAACTAAGACCGATCATTTTAAATTTGAATTTTTTCACGACACGGATTTCGGGATTCATAGGTCTCTGAAAGGTTCTTGTTCAGTATGAATGTCGTTATCGTGTGAACTACGATCTTAAAAAAAAAAAATTTGATAAAATAGCGGATGTCAAAGTTGAAAACCCGTTTTTTTACTCTTTTTTTTACTTTAGAGTTCCGAAAAGGATTACACAATTTTTGATCCCTCATGATTGTAGTTCCCACGATATCGACATCAATGCTACGTCATTTAAATTTTATTTCATCAAAATCGGTTCAGAGGGACCGAATATATTATATCTCCATTGTCCATGTGAATACCATTTTTTTAAAGCAAAAAAAAATATGGAAAATTTGAAAGTGCTGAAGGAATCAATACAAAATCCCTATTGATACTGATATTAAATTTTTCAGCCGTTTCTCTTCGTCTCGTAGTAGTTGAAAATATTCTTATAACTATTAGGAACAAATTTATCTATCCTGCGCGGCAAATCATATCAACTTCTCCTCAAGTAATCTAAGTACAATTCAATCGATTTTAATTTGAGTCATTAAAGCCTTCTTTAATCCTTTCCATTTAATTAGGTGGTTATTCAAAAAGAAAAAAAAAACGTTTTTCTACCTGATTAGCGCAAAAGCCATTTAAAAGCTTTTATCTGAGTTTCACAATGCGCACCCGTCGTATCTCTCCAGGTATGTCTTTTTACCTATTCAAAAAGGTATAATATGCGAATTGAAGTAGTAAACCACAGACTGATTGCGAGCTCAACTAGTGGAGGGTAAAATTTCATAAGAAGGAAAAAACAATTTTACCTAAGTTGATTAGTTGAAAGGAAGAAAGGCTGGCTGAAAATTTAGTCAAATCCCTTCCGCAATGCATGAAATCCGGTATAGGAGTAAGAGAGCTGTACATACTTATGTACATTATCATATTGTACTTATATATTTAAAGCGCCGTCCCAAACTTTTATCGTATGACAAAAAATGTTAAATATAAATTTATTTCCTAATTCGAATTCCTATAAATAGAAAACAATGGCACTTACAAATCTTGCTTTTATGAAGTAGTATTGCATTCTAAATGCGAAGGTTATAGAAACTACAGTTTTGTTAAAATGTTGCACCGAACTGTACTAGATGTGTATAAAACTTATTTTTATACTTTTTTTTCAAGTCTTCTGATATTTTTCTATGTCGCGGCGTAATAAAAACCGATTAAGTGCGTGCAGCTGTTTGTTGGTTCATTGTTTTGTAATGCGATATTTGTATGTACTTAAAAGCATATATGGAAAGCACACACACACACACATGTACACTCATTGCTATTAATTTATGTATTTTATATCATATAACTTATTTGTACGCGTACATGAAAGTAATAAATAAATACAATGAAAAAGTAAACAACATCGTCATCTCCGGACTAGCTTCGAACTAGGCTATTTTGGGCTAGTACCAAGATCAGTCTGCGTTAAATCTCCAGCAAACGCCTTAGGCTATCAACATTTATTTGGGAAAATCAGAGACTGTGGTAATAGAAACATTTTTCATTCATTTCGCAATAGGTTTAAGTTCCTCTTTTTTTTGTTTTTAGAGTGTAAAGTATTACTGTCTGTAAGTTGTGTGAAAAAAAAACGATTAACTAAGCAAATAAATGTGAAACTGCGATTCTATGTCTAAAAACTTCACTAAAATTCAAATCAAATTCGCATAAGCAACTGCCTCTAACTCTCACTGGTGGTCAACTTTAAAAGTTACGCGACAGCTGCGGCAGCCCAGCCAATGCGCGAAACTCGATCTATAGAAATGGTTTGAATTGAAAAAGAAGAATATGTACTATTATAAAAATGAATGCAAAATTGTGATAGAATTTATTTTTAGTAAATTTTTTCCATTTCTGTTTTTTCCGTATATTCAAGCGGTTGGACCACTGGAGTGGCTGAAAAAAATTGGTATAACTTGATAAATCGTTTAAGCGAGATTTTTGAATACATCAAAACTCTGAAAAATAAATTTCACCATACAATATGTATAGGTACATTAAACTGAATAAATAAACCATATAAATTATTTTTAGTTTGTTTTTTTTATTTTTTATTTTTTTTTAAGTAAAATAAAAGAAGTTGGCGCCTCTATAGCTTTTCTACGAAACCTTTTCACAAAGCCTTCTTTTCAATCGGGCCAACTTTACTTGCAATTTATTGCGAACAATTAAAAGCCTGCAAATCTTCGAACGAAAACTACTCAGAACAACTTTTGGAGTAATCAAAGATCACGGCAAGTGGAACGACGAGCTATAGACCAGCTTATAAATGGCGAAAATGTTATACGTTTCAGCAAAGCGCACCGGTACGAGGGCGCAGAAGAAAAATGTAGAAGCCAAAGCATTCAACGCTAGAGCAAGAGGAAGACCGAGAACAAGATGGACCGGCAAACTAGAGGAGGACATCAATAAACGAAGGGATAACGCATTGGAAAAAGTTGCAAGCGATCGAGATGTATGGAGCTGCCAAGTGCAGCGGGTCAAAGCAAACAAAGAGTTGTAGTGCCAGAAAACTGTGAACAATGGATTAAACATGCAACTAAATAAATATTCTTCTTCTTCTTGATTGGCGCGATAACTGCTTAAGCGATTTGGCCGACTTTAAGGGGGGCCTCTTATCAGTGGCTTCAAAAAAGGTGTTTTTTCTCACACACAGGAGTAATCTTTTGCATTTATTTGAAGGCGTGATTGAAGAGTAATTTACAATTTTTTAACATAAATAAAAAAATAAAATGGCGGAGATATGAGGGATCTCGCACAGCTTCTCGTTGCGCGCTGGTAAAACGGCGTGTATGATTGCGGTCGTAGTTTTCACCTGAAACACAAAATTTGTCTTATTCAGAAGGCTTTCCCGCATATAATAGACTACTCTTGTATAAAAATATTAAACCATGAACAGACAATTAATTATTGAAAAAAGTGCTTTTTTCCGCTTTTTTCAAAAGAGATGTTAAATAACATTAAAAATTAAATTTTTTTTTTGTATTTTGTTAGTAGTTTAGTTGCGAATTTTAATAATCTTTATATAGATTATCGGTTTGAAACGATAACTTTCGTCGTTCTTTTTTTTTTAATCTTACACGCCATTTTCAAAAGCATGGTTTTGAGAAAACGTGTTTCAAGGTTCTCAGAAAGTAGATAGTATACTAACACGAGGGACGGATAAGAGGCCCCCCTTAAAAATTAGCTTATAAAATTGTCCATGAGAAGGCCCACTTGGGAAAGAAACTAATTTCTTTCATTGTGATTTAAGTGCAAGGGGAAAGGGGAAAAAACAAACAGGAAACGAATGAGGAGAGGAAGAAAGCATAATACACTTTTTCATGTATCGATTTCTGTAAAAAGGGTATGTTTTCTAAACGGGAAATTTTCAAAACAATAAACTTTGAAAAATGTGCATAAGAAAACTTCATATTCGGACAGGTAAAACAAACAGGAAGTGATTGGAGATTTCGGAAAAGCTCAGAATTTCTTGTTCGTTTTTTTTTTTTTTTTTTTTTTTTTTTTTTTTTTTTTTTTTTTTTTTTTGATAAGGCGCTTTTTGTAATAAGGGTATGATTTTTTGAAAGGAGGAAATATTCCAAAAAATCGAAAATGGTACATAAAGCAGAGAAATAAAACTCTTCCATTTTTATACCAGTGCAAGGGAAAAGGGAGAAAACCAAACAGGAAGAGAGTGAAGAGAGAGAGAAGGCACAGTTATACATCGATTTTTGTCAAAATGGTATGTTTTCTACAAAGTTAGTTCAAAATTAAAAAAAGAAAACAAAAAAAAAACTGAAATCTTGCATAAAACAACTTTTTATTCGCACAGCTCCTGTAATTCAATTCCGAGTGAATTCCAATGTAGCTACCAGAAAATCTCAGTGAAATTCACACCTGCCTGTATGTATCGCAAAAATCTAATCCGTAAATCTAAGGTGAGAGCAGTTGTACAAAAAAAAATTTACATTTAGACATTCAAGCTGCCCTACGAGCCCTGGATGCATTCCAAACAACATCAAGGAGTGTCTTACGTTGTCGCCAATCTTTAAATGAGATGACCAAGCAATATCGTATAATCTTATGCTGGGTTCCAGGCCACAGAGATACACAGGGCTGATCAACTTGTAAGAGAAGGTACCTATATGCCAGACATAAGTAATTTTATGGATATACCTCTCTCATATAAAACAAAAACAAATCAGCTCTTCTACTGCCAACTTTTTTTAGCACTTCGACTTGCATGTATAGCATAAAGGGAGTATACAGTTAAAAATTCAAGTCTATCAGTCAAGATTTGTTCCAGCTCTGAGTTTGGCCGACCTGAAATGAAAAATACAACTTTAAGAACAAAAAACAACGCGTTGAAAGTATTCGGCAAGGAGGTTACGTCGGAATTCAAAATTGAAGTACTTAAACATTTTTCCATTCTTAATCCTCTTAGTATAGAATTTTTAAGGTTAATTTTAGTAAGAATTTATTACCTTTCATGTTTTTAGTTTTTATTCCGTGTTGGCCAGACTTTTTCGACTTTCGACGTGAATTTAACACACTTCTATTATAGCTAACGACTTGAGCTTCTAGGTAGCTTCCTAAAATAGGATTTTCTATCGATTTATGGGCGTAACCTTTTAAAAAGTATCCTCGAACAGGTCGAAAAAAGCTCAGACCCGAGTGCCCAACCGAAGGTTTTAAAAAAGCTGTCCAATGGAGAGATAAAACTTTGGCTCTGATTCATTATAAAATACTTTACAAAATTTTGTGTTTACAAAATGCAAATTACAAAAAAAATTCACACCACAGACCTGCTTGAAATGAGAATAAGCAGCTTAGTTTCAGATAAAATTTGAAAGGTTATGCATTCATTGCATTCATGCTACATTTATTAATCGAGTTTCCATTATACATGTATACATACATGCATACATACATACATACATGCATACATACATACATACACTTCGACTAACGTAAATCCCGTTACGTATTCATACTTTTCGTTAAAGCATTAATAATGTTATAAAATTCTGAGTAATTTCGGCAAATACACTTCCTAAGAAATACATACATACATATTTGCAATATTCATCAACACATACATGCGCACAAATCCGTACAAACTTTTATTGAATAATGTTGCGGAAACCACATCAAACAGCAGCCAAAATGGATTTACCCAGACAAAAACTTTTTGCCTTTTTTGCTTGTCAATTTTGTGGGAATTAAATTTTGTTACGCTGAAGTTGAGATGATTTAATAAACATTTCTTATGAAAATTTGAAAGGTTCTTAAGGATTTGCGTGCATACTTCGTACTGTATATTTGCGAGAGGGAGATGCAAAAAGTGTTCGATATATTTATCTGTATGTACATCCATATTTATTGGCGTTTAGTGAGTGAATAGGAAAGTTTTGTGCAATTTTAATTATTTTTCCATAATCCCTGTAAGCTTTTTCACAAAATCAAATAAATTTCTAATTAGTAAAATAAGCTGATTTCTGTTTAAATTTTAAGAAATTTGTAGAATTGGATTTTGGAATTTTCTACTCAACAGCTGAAGTTTAGTTCTTACACGCTTAAATTTGGCTTGAAATAAATTAGAAATTGAATTCCACTCAATAAACGATTCCCATGATTCAATTATTAAAGGTTTGCTCACTTATGACATTCGATTTTTGACACTCCCTTACAAAGGGTTATGTTTAAGAAGGTGCATAAAGTGAAAAATATTAAATCCTTCTTGGTAAAAATAGCAGCAAAAAATATTTTCTTACTTAAATGGAAAGAAACTGCGAATGATTTAAAAAAAAAATTTAATTAATATGTGAAAGTAAAGAATGGTATAAATAGGAGTTATTAGCAGAAATTGCCAAGTCTAATATTCTTCTTCTTAATTGGCGCTATAACCGCTTACGCGATTTTGGCCGGTCTAATATTAAAACAAGAAATTATTTCACTTAATCCAAGATTTTATTTTGTGAATTAATTTTTAAATTTGAAACCGATTGCGAAGTTGCGAAGTTTCGGCAATATGAAACTTTTTTGTTAAAAATAAATAAATAATTGGCGCGTACAAATCTGTTAGGCGTTTGACCGAGATCCTCCTTTTTGTAGCGCGCGTCTTGATGTTATTCCATAAATGGAAGGACCTACAGTTTTATGTGGAGCTTTTTCATGCTGATACTGTGCTTTGCTAAGCCTCCTCTGGACACTTCATCCATCCATGGGGAAGTGAGCTGATTGGAAAGAAGTTCCGTTAATCCCAACTTTTTTTCAATGAGGTCTGAAATGTTATCGATCGCGTCGGGACTATCCAATTATTCTCCCTGCCGTAACTCTTTGGGAAATGCTAGCTGTTTGCAAAAGATGAATTTCTTCTAAATCACCACATCATAAATAAAATAATCAAGAAATAAAGCTTTGAAAATTCTCCACTCATCGATCTCGGATTGCCTCAATTACTCGTATCATGTCCTGACTTAAGCGGTATGTATTTCATGTCATACGACCATAGTCCTGAACATACCGATGAAAACTCTTTAGCGAGTAGTTGCTCGTAAGCAGACCATATTGAAAATGACATGTTTTTTCTACAAATTTTACTTTCCCTCCACTTTTAGTTAAAATTTCTAGAGCTAGCAACCCAGTGTCTTGCTAAGGGAGCCGATTTGTCAAGAGAAAATGAGAAAGCTACTTATTGAGCAAACCTTTTATCACTGAATCATCACTGATTCCATTATACGAATATATATTTTATGGTTTTTATTTATTAGGCTTATGAGAAATTTCACTTTTGCTTAGTTCTGTTTTCCTGATTCGTTGACTACATGAAAAAATTCAATGTATTTATAAAACAAACAATAGTAACAGAAAGGCATAACGAGGCGTGCATAATAATATAATATGCCAAATCCGTGCTTCTTCGACCGAGGGAGCCTATTTACACATTTCAAAACTGTCTGAAAAGTTATTTTTTTATAATTTATCTGTTCTGCACAAAGCCATTTAGCAACCAAATGGCCCGCCATTTAGGCAAATATTTCACACATATTTTTTTTTTGTTTTTGTTGCTCATTATTATGTCACTACTGCGCAATATTAGAACTAAATTACAATTATAATACAACAATAACAATAAATAAAATCGTATTAGCGCCGGCTGTCATTTGGCTATGAAATATTGTACATATTTGGTTGGTGGGCCTGTGTAATTTACGAAAATGCTTTATTGTACATTATTTTTATTAGTTTCGAATCGATTCGCTAATACTGTAAACACGAATTTAATTAGCCATAAATTGTGAACAGAAAAAGGCTTATTTTTTATTTCTTTCTATTGACCAACATGTAAACTAATGGGTTAGGTCATTTCCAATAAGATTTTGTGTGTCATATGGAATATTTTATATATTTGTTGAGTAACCAGCAGATATTATGTTTTATGCACGCATTTATATTGTTCTGAAAATTATTTTTTTAAAGGGATACGTGTATGCTATTTTTTTTTTAATTGTGCGATTTATTTGGTTGTTATCAGTTTTTTGAAAAGTGGCAACCCTACATATAAGTAAGTTATATATTTTTTCCAATACAATACATTCCGTTTGATAGCAGTGTTATATTGTATGCGTCAGTAGATCTAAATGCAATTTTTGTAAATTTTTGAATATATGTACGTGGCAACCCTACCTATGTTTTAACATTTTTACATGAAATACTTCAATATATTCTTTGAAAAATAACGTTAATAGAGCTCAGTTAACTTAATTTTTTTTGTATATTCGGAAAGTCTGGCAACACCATTTTCCCTAACTTTCTTCTTACGCACCTTGCACCAAAAATTAAGCAAATCTGGTGAGCTGATGCGCAAAACAGCATTTAATGTTTATACATATACATATATGTATACATACGAGTGTAGATATGCGTACATAGATACCCGTATGTATGTTTATGTAGACAGGAATTTCTCCTCAAATATCTTCAGCCGATAACTAAAAATGTGGCAGAAGGCAATTTAGTTGGTAAGTACATAAAAATACACTTTTTACATTTTTATCGATAGGTGGCAACCCTACCAATTTTTTTTTTAACATTTTTGCATTAAATACTTTACTACATTCTTTGAAAAATATCGCTAATGGGGCTCATTTTACTTATTTTTTTTTTGTAATTTTCGAAAATCTGGCAACACCATTTTTCCCAAGTTTACTGCTTACAAACATTCCACAACTGGAAAGAAGGAAAGTAGAGAAAAGTGCAGCAAATCTGCTTCATCCGTTTAAAATTAAAAAAAATTTCTAGTTTTTCTTATGCTTTGACGTTTTGTTCCGACACTCCTTAGGTTGAGGTTAAGTTGATATGGTTGCCCATGGAGAGAGCACACTTGGACGGAAATCAAAAATTCGTACTTTGTGATACCATTGTAAAGGAAAGAGGAAGGCTGGGAAGAAGTAAAAGAAAAAGGAGGGGAGGAGGGATGTGCATTTGGTGAAGACGACCCAACGATGACTGATTTATGATAATATTTTCTATGCCAGCTAAATATTTACTTCTAAATGGCATAGAAACATTTTCACCAAATGAATAAATTTAAATTTGCTGGCAAGTATGTGCAAGGTGGCGCCTAATCGGAAGATTAGGAAGATCGTAATCACCTAATCGGAAGATTTCTAACACTTCTAAACCTGACAGCTGCGGCATGCAAGCAGCCCAGCAATAGAGCGCTTAAAGATCAAAATAAAGATGTCCAACAGTCAAAATATTTTTTTTTTCTTTTATTTAGTGAAAAAGTTATTCCAAAGCACAATTGGATGATTAATTTTGTGCCATCCTGTATATGCTTCAATCCATCAAAAATTGTTTTTTCGTCCCTAAACCCAAATTCTCAGGATGTAGTAAAAATTCTGAGTCTGCAGTTTTTTCTATTTGAAGACCTACCGTTTGTTGCATGTCGCGAAGAAAGTATATTTTGACTGTCACACAGTGAAATTATGTTTATTTTTATTCTTCTTTTTATTCCCATTTATATTCTTTTAATCTCATTCATGCTTTGTCCTTCATGTCTTAATTGCTTTCATCATTATAACAGCTGAAGACTTTGAAAGCTTTTCACATAATTTAATTTAATACTATTTGCATGTAAATTGAATATCGAGCATTTCAAAAATTAACTTCATACACACAAGCTGTGTAATCAGCACTCACACGCCCACGTACACTTAAAAGCGTATTCGATTTATGCCAAGCAAATACTTAGCCCAAATTGAAGAGCCCCTGAACTTACATTTGCATACAAGCATATAAGTGAATGATGTACCCCACAGGGAAATTTGCTTAGGCATGCACGAATTTACATGGACACATCCTTAAAAAATTGTATTTTATTTATACTTAAAAAACAATTAGTAATTGAGAATTGTGTAACTTAAGTGCCCTGATAACTGCAATAACAGCAAACGAGTTGTTGCTTGAGCTGATAAATCCAGGTTAAATCATTATTTTTTCTTCATATCATATTTTCCAACTGGGACGTTGGTATACACACATACATATTATTAAGTAGAATACAAATATGTATGACAGCAAAGCTGGTACACTCCGTCGTATTTACATATCTGCATATGTATGCGTATGCATGAGTATCACATTTGCTCGCCTTCAACAGCCGCAAATCACTTTACGCCACCCTTTCATTTCTCTCTGTTTGCAATCCACTCCCAGCGCATTTGCCACACCACCCGCACGCACACCCATAGATCAGACAGTATAAAGTCAGTGTCACCAACATTGTTGTTATAACTGTCAACGGAACTAACTTTGCACTTCCTGCTCTTTAATTATTTTGTTTTTTTTTATTGCTCGTATCTCTACACGCCTTGGCAGTTGGCTTCTCTTGCTCGGCTCCGCTGTAAGTCTGGCTAGATTGGTTTAATGTGGTGTCTCCACAGTGTGTTTAGTAGTCCAACGCTTCATATACCGACATTTTTATCTGCATATGTTCATGTATTATCTATGTATGTGTGCATGCATGTGTGTAGTTGCATAGATTTATTTATTCATAAGTGTGGTTAGTTTTGAACCTCATCTGTTCAGTTGCTTTTACTTTCCTTTTCTTTTGTTTTTGCGTGTGATAAATATTGTTGTTGTAATGTATTGCTATACTCGTATACGTATGTATGTAAGGATGGTATTATTTGCAAACTGAAACATAAACACACATTCTAATTTTCACTTAACTAGGTTTTTGTCTTTGCGTAAATTAAATTTTAGCAGTAAAGTGCATTGTTGAGGAAAATCTTCTGCGACAGGAAATGGAAAAAACTTTAAATTGCTAAATCTGCTAACGCCAACAGAACTGATCACATTATTCGTACTGCCATAAGTTCTATTACAAGATATTCCAAGCAAATTGAATGGTCACATTTTTTATTTTTTTTCGTATTTTTGTTTTTTCTTCTATTTTATTTCATTTTTTTTGTTAAATTTTTTTTGTTAAATTTTTTTTTTTCTTTATTATTTGCAAAATTGTTCCAATATACGCCTAACTATTCCAATATAAATTCAACTCGGTTTGCTATAAAATTACACTTGATTCACATAGAGCAGAGGGAGAAAGAAATACGATTTTTCTCGCTGATTGTATTGCAAAAGTCCGTAAACTGCGCAGTCAAATATTCACGTTGCTAAAAAAAAGTGCGTTAACCAGAATGTCTCTGTACTGCACCATCACCTGGTTCCAAGAATCATCTCAAATGGAGGGCAAGCTCAGAACTGGACGTCCATGCGTTGCTTGAACAAGTAGAGGCTTAAAAACTGTGCGGCAACGAATTCACCGAAATGCTTCGGGGAAACTGAAATTAATGTCTAGAGAGCTTTGTATGTAGATATGTCCTCCCAATCCATATCACAATGAATCCATAAAGGCCTCCATATGAAAGATTTTCGCATGAACACTGGCCATTTTTGAACGCCGCAGCTAAAACAAATCAGATCGGAACGATGCAGCAAGCTTTTGTTGGGGTACGGCCATGAAACTCTAATTTTTAGGGATGAAAAAATTTTATTTTAATTAATAAAATAATGTCTTTGTAAGAATATCGTGAGGAGTGAAAAATACTGTATAAGGGGTTAAGAAATGTCGTGTTACAGCTTGGGGGGAAGTATCGTATATGCGCCTAACTTCGTTGCACTTCTTAGTTCAAAAAAAGGCCTACAAACTGTAGTAAAAGCGTATTAAGCAGATGTCTTGGAAGACGCAGTAAAAAATGTAAGAGGCTTTCACAAAGGATCTGCACTAGCACAAAGAGCTAATACAACCCAAGAGTAGGTAAGTAGGTTAAATGGCAAGAATACAACGGGTACACTGCAAGTAACACTAGAGTGCCTGCGAAAAATTTCACATGTGGAGAAGAGAAACGGAATCTAGGCGGGAGAACTGCCTCAGGCTATCCCCGAAAGCCATACTAAGGAACCTCAAACGCCTAGCCGCTACAACGGACATTTACAACGAAGGTGTTCAAGAGTTTCTTTCGCTGCCGGACCGCCACAACTTCTGCAACGGAGGTTGTACGGAAGTCCAAGCTTCTCCGTATGAGTTCCCATCACCCAGTGGTCGATGATCACCGCTATGAGTTTCGAAATTGAATGGCGGGCGATCCATAGCACTTTAAGCATCCTGGTTCAGTCGCACTGAGGCCAAAGAGTTGTTGAGATAGCACACGGTAAGATAGAATTCCATCTGTGTTGTGCTTTTTTAATAAATAAATGGTGCAATTTCCCTTTATCAACGGTCAAGGGAACATCGATGTTTTAGATGAGGATAACCGGAATCAGTTCTGTCGACCGGTAGTTACGCCAAAATATTGCAATTTTTATTTGAGCTAAAGATTGACAGTCGAGTAGCGCAGACTTAAATTCGCTCAACTGCAAATTATGGTAGTGGGGTATAGTTTGAAGAACTCATCATCGCGATTATCAAGCAAGCAATTATTACAGGAGCAGCATTCATAACTGTGGATATCATACGCGGCGATTAATGCCTTAAAACAACGTGTTGGAGATGTGATCTTACTTCCGTGCCTAAAAGGAGAATTTCGTATCAGACACGTGATTACTTGTTCTGGCCAAAAGTGGGAACCTCGTATGAAATATGAGCTTTTTTGTACGCACGAAAAAAATTTTCATCGGAAGTGGCATATACAATCGTTGGCCGATTCAAAAGAGTGTTAAGAGTCTAAATTAAAGGAAAAGGCGTTTATTCTGAATAATTTTTTAGCAACTTTCACATTGCAGAAATTTTCTCAGAGATTTTATATTACGATCATTTCGTAGCTCATGTACAGGGTTTCGAACCTGGATACCACCAAATGGTAGTCATGGACCAATCCATTTGGGTACGGTGGCAGCCAATATTGATTAGTAGTAAAATTAGTAAACAAAAAATAAAAACTATAATAAAATCTGAAAATTCATTCTTATAGAAATGTTTTGACAATTTATTCGGTTCGCGTTTAGTTTAAATAATTTTGTTAAGTTTTTTTGTTTTTTTTTTTTATTTCCCTACAAAAACCATGTAAATCCAAGTTTCGAACCTTGTGCAAATTAAAAAGCAATTCAAGAAATTTTCATCAAAATTTCAAACTTTTTAATAAGAAAAATTTAATTAATTAATTTAATTTACAAAATTTTAAATTTATTACAGTTGTTGTACAGCTCGTTTTACTTTGTTATAGTAAGATGCCAGTTTTAAGTGGCACAAGAATTGCGTTGATTTTCGAAAAAAAAATTTTTTTACTGGCGGTCTGTTACATTTTCTCCATAAAACGGGTGCTGGGCATTATCTTTGTATGAGGGAAAACCCTTCAATTTGGTTTAAAATGTCGATATTATACAGTAGATATTACTTCATCTCCCCTTCAGTTTCCTCCCAACAAAAGCCCACGAATTATAAAAAAAGTGCCATTTTATATGTACCTTGAATCCCCAAGAATTTAAAAATCAAAAATATTCATCTAGTGTTTTTACCCCAAATATATTTTTTTCGGCTATTTTAATTTATGTATATTAGGCCGGGTCGATTTGTGGGGAGGCAAAAAAAGCGCCCATTGCTCTGTGAAAATCATATTCTAGGGATCAAAATAAGAAACTTTGCCGAAGAAACCATACCTCTAAAACGAATTCTGATGTCCCCCAATTTGGGTCGAACTTTTTAGTTTCTTTTCTATAACTCACTCAAATTAATTTTTTCATTTACATATCGTCCCCTTAGTATAACAATAGCCTATGTGCTCATAGGCTATTATTTTTTTATTGAATTTTTGGATTCTCCATCGTCGATTTTATATGTGGTCAAAATTTTGTCAAATTCTAGTTCCACAAAGTGGGTCAAAACGTCAGTCAAAAAATAATAAATATTTACAGACATAACGAGATTTGAGTGAGAGATACTTTCGACAAAAAGTTTGAAATTCATTTTCTCAAAACATCAAAAAATGTATAGGCTATTTTAATACTAAGGGGACGATATGTTCTGACTAAATGAATTTCTTAAGAGAAAAAATAGATATTATTATAAATAAATAATAAATATTATTATAAATAAATAAAAATTAAGAAGCTGATTTTTTCATGTAAAGGCCAAAAATGGTGATATTTTGAAATTGGGGGACATCAGAATTCGTTTTAGAGGTATGGTTCCTTCGGCAAAGTTTCTTATTTTGATCCCTAGAATACAATTTTCACAGAGCAATGAGCGATTTTTAAATCGACCCGCCCTAATGTACATACATATATAGGTGGCGCTAAATTAATCATCCAATTTTGTTTTTGAAAAAGTTGTTTACTAATTAAAATAAACATTTTGAGTGATGGAAACCTTTATTTTGACCTTTAATGCTTGACTTCATTTCCAAAATTATATTTCTTTCTACAGGATGATTAATTTTGTGCCACATTGTACACATATATATCTTTTTTTTGTCGAATGAGGTTTTAATCAAAATACCAGACACATCTCATAGGTACGGCGACATCAATAGTATGTGGGGCACGCTTCCACTAATACTATAACAATCCTCCCACCTCGGCTAAATTAAACCTGGGACCACAAATGTATAACATCTGGGAAACTTTGTAAATATTTGCCAACAAAATTTGCAAATGACATTCACTCGAATATGCATCAGAACCTGCCCGATTATGGCGGCTCATTCGCACTTAATTGTGAACTGCCCCAATATTTTTTTGAATGAATATTAAATTTAACGTTTTTTGAAAATAATTTCGTCTCCACATCTTTAATTTTTTTAAAGATATTGCACATAATTGTATGTTTAAAGCCGTCTTGCTGAATTCTGAAAAAAATTCTTAATAATGAAACTGCTAAGCCTATAAGAATACGAAATTGCTCTCAGGCAACGTTGAACTCGAATGGGTTAAAAGTCACATTGCAGATCACCAACTACTTGTAATTTATTTTCGCATTGTTTCTTATTGCGCTTTAAGTTTGAGACTTCCATAAAAAAGTAATCGAACTAACTTCTTTTCAAAAATTGTATGTCATAAGTTTATTTTTCTTATATTAGTAAGTATATTTTCGTATATTAGGATGAGTAAACCTAAATAATTGGGGAATATAAATTCATTTAAATTACTGCCCCGGGTAGTCCTGCAAAAGCTCATGCTGCCAAGCTCTTTATAGCCTCTATTTCCTTAATTGGTCGTCGTAATAGCGCCGCCTATTGGGTTTGAAGAAATATTAAAAAAAAAAATGTCCATACCTGCACTTGCGCACGATTTCACGCCAAATCAAACACTGCTAAAATGCACAAACCATTTAAAATCACGAAAATGCAAATTCCTAAACCAAAGCTATAATTTTTATTACAGTAAATAAACATATGCGCCATGCATGCATACATATGAGGACATAGGTGCGCATAGAAATATAGGTATGTACTCGTATGTGCGCACAGTTACAAAAGCACTTAAACCGACATATTTTCGCTTTTTAGCTGCCCAAGTTGTGAAACGATTTTCTAACATTTCAATGTCAACAAGCATTTTCCGCGCCCCTTTATTTTTATTTTCCATTTATTATTATTGCGATCTGATCGTTATTGCTCATTGATTTTGTGATTGTATTTTCAACAACACAGGCATAGGCGTGGGCGTGCGGTTGGCTCATGTTCTTATGACACATATATATGCAGCTGGTGGAGCTCATAAAAATAGGCACAGTACTGCTATTATTATACATATTATATTATTGAAAACATGAAATGAATTTGAAGCTGGAAAAAAAAATAGAGAAACAGAAACCCTTTTTTGCTCAACAAGCAAATCTCAAACATGATTGTTTGAAAAAAATATTTCTTCACAGTCCAAACTTGCAGTTTTGTAGAGATACTTACTTACATAGCTTTTGAAAAGTATTTATGCAAAGCCTTTTTTCTAAATTAATTTATTTCATAATAAAACTTCATGCTTTCAACCTACGCCAAGTTATCGGTTGACTAGACTGCAGACAGTTAAAACTGTTTTGTATACAACTAATTTGCTGCCAAATTGCCATAAGTACTATAACTTGGCTTATACCAGAATTAAAAAAGTAAAACATACAACACGAACAAGTAATCGTATTAACCGCATAGAAGCGTACACAATATTTTAATCCTATCAACTAAGGCGAGAAAAGCATTAGGCTGAAATCAAATCAACAGACAGACATTCATTGAGTAGAATAACGATAGCAATGCATACAGTGGCAAGTAAATACCGTGCAATAAAAACAGGAACAAACTCATAAAGTAACTAGTTGTATACTACTCTTTTTCGAACTAGATCCCGACTAGTATGAAAAGGGTGTAAAACGCAATAATACCACAAGTCGCAAACTAAAGAAAACAATTAGTGTATCTCCACATAATTTTCATCTTTATATAGGCCGAAAATTATCAAGGATGAGAGTTTACCAGATTTGCTCTTTAGCTATGGTGAAAAAGAAAATTGTGAGAGGAACTTTGGCTGCCACGTCACTTGGGAGATTCGTCAATCGATTTTTGCATGATCTTTTCGCATGTATTCACACAGTCGTCCAATCAGTCGTTGTTCAGATGGCAACGAAGCAACATGAGCGAGGACTGTGTTTATTTTTTTTTTTTTTTGTATATTACTAACACAATGTTATTGCCAGCCGACAGCTGCACGATAATCAGACGGCAACGCATTGTCATTGGTTGGTTTTTTTACGTATATCACCAACATAATCTCAGATGTGTAAACACATCCCAAATGATGTCAGCCCATCAGCTGCTTCTGCTAAATAGCACACCTCTAAAAATCTTGACACCATAGGAAAGGAAAGTATGTAATATACGCTATCTCTTTCTAACATAGTACTGAGAAAATTGTTACGCAATCATCGCACTAACTTGATAATTATATGAAGAGAGGATGAAGGAAATAAAACTAGCAGCATGTTAAACCAAGCAGTAACTTGTAAAGCGGCCACACGCTTGATAGCCAGAGCATGATAGAAATATAGGCTAAGAAAGGATATTTGGAATAAATAAACAATCATTGCACTTATCAAGAGGTAATCCCATATATTGCCAAATCTCATCAAACATCTCATTCTTCTCATACTTGTAGACTTCTACAATAGTAACCACTCGAAACTTAACAGCTCTTGATGCCCAAAACTAATTTCTAATTCACAAATGTATGCTCAATTATATGATAAAAGGTGGCGCAAAATTAATCATCCAATCATAATAGACACCTGTATACACAGCTGCAGCATACAAAGAGACAAGTAATAGTTATTCCAAAACCGAAAAAAAATGAATGATTAATTTTGCGCCACCATATAGTTCAATCACGTTGCGGTTGACTCTACGTTAGATTAGGCGAGCATCCCTAGTGAGACATAGTAAAGCTTCGAGCTATTTTTGATGCCTCCACTATTCAACACTGTCAGCTAAACACGAGCAAACGCTAATATTATAAAAATAAATGTCTCCAGAATCAACTTTGCCATAGACAGTAGTAGGCCTGCTGCTCGGAGAGTGCGTGGCCCATCGATGCAAACAAATGATAATCGGAAGGCGCCAAGTCTGGTGAGTAAGCCGCATGCACGGTAAGCCGCAGGCGGTTCCTATTCGTACGTCTCCACCAATTCCCGGGTCGCTCTTGTTCGATGTGGCGATGCATTGTCACATTGTCAGTTCATGCGGCACCCATCTTCCGACCTTTAAAATCATGCCCATGTCTTTCAAGCGTTTGGAAATGGTTTTTTGGGTCACTCCCAACTGCTCTGCCATCATTTCTTGCGTTTGACCATCATCTTCACCCAACAATACTTGCAATTCGGCGTCCTCAAACTTTTTCGGTGGCCGGTCACGGTCCTCGTTCTCCACGCTAAAATCACCACTTCGGAATTTTTCAAACCACCTGAAGCACTGTGTTCTACTTAGAGCATGTCCCCCATAAGATTCTATAAGCATTTGGTGAACTTGAGAAGCTTTTTTTTTCAATTGATAACAGAAAATCAACGGCGTCCGCAAATCGTAGTTTGAAGGCACGAAATTCGACATTTTTACGAGCGACAAACATGCATTGTTGTATGAAACGTAACAAACAATGAACTGAATATTGTTAACAGATGACAGACGAAAAAAACAAGACATTTGGGAAGGTTTAAAAATACTCCTGGCGACATCTATGGACTAATAGCTGAAAGTCTCATTTCATAGGTATGTACCTGGTATGCACCAGTCACTCGGAAATAAAAACCTGAAACTGAACTGAAAGTTTACTTAGAAATAATAGTTTCTGCTCAGTAGCAGTACAAAATACCGTTATAACGAAAATAATCAATGAATTGTTTGTTGTTATTGTTATTAAATCATGTTTATCACCAAAATGAGAAATCTCGTTTCCAGTCTCCAATAAAAGTCGAATGAAAACGGAAAATCTCGTGCCTGGTCGTCAATGTGTTAATAACCTATTAAAATATGGGAACTCGTATTTTTTAATATAGTTTATTGTTTTTTGATGGATTTTGGAAACTCAAGTATGACTCAATAGACCCATAAGTGTTAATCTCTCAACTATTCAAAGGAGAGCTAGTCTCTGCATAGGCGGGGCACTAAAGATTACGCCCACGGCAGCGATGAATGTCATGCTGCACCTATTACCGATTGAGGCCTACAGCAAACAGTTGGTGGCGAAATCGGCACTTAGGTTAAGAGAATCTTCCAACTTAGCCACTAACAGAAGAGGTCACGCAAGAATACTAGACGATTACCCCTTCCTACATCAAACGACAGACTTTTGTAGCTCAGTGGAGTTGCATTTAAACACATCCTTTACCACAACTTTCCCAGCGAGAGAAGATTGGGTTAATGGGGTAATGGACAACCAAAGCGGAATCAGCATTTATACTGATGGTTCCAAGCTAAATGATCAAGTAGGTGGAGTCCTTCATTCTGAAGGAATGAATGCCAACATCTCATTTCGGTTACCGGATCACTGCAGCGTATTTCAAGCTGAAATATTGGCTATCAGAGAAGGCTAGCCCTAAATAAAAGTGTCCTCACCACAACAGATATAAACATATATTCAGATAGGTAATCGGCCCTGAAAGCTTTAAAATCACCTGATATTAACTTGACGACAGTAAAAGAATGTATAGACGTTTTGATAGAACTAGCACAGTACTTTATAATAAACCTGCTCTGGGTGCTCTGGTTTGGGTCATAGAGATATAAATAGAAGGCAACTACAAAGCAGATGAACTAGCGAGATTGGGTACTACTTGACCGATCCAACCAGACAAAGCAAACATACCTATTACCTTTAGCAACTTGCAAGATGCTTATAGAGGAACACACTATCAGTGCTGCCAACAGGCTATGGTCTCATACCCTGACCTGTGCAACTAGTAGGATGACGTGGCCGGAATGGAACAGGGGCCGCACAAACCGACTGTTGAAACTAAACAGGAAAAACATGAGAAATCTTCTAGGGGTCCTAACAGGGCATTGTCTGATTGGCAGGCATGCCAATAGACTGGGAGCGCCCTATAACGACTATTGCAGAAGCTGTAACTACATTGAAGAAGAAGAGGCTATAGAACACTTTCTATGCGGGTGCATGGCTCTGGATAGAAGAAGGTTCAATATTCTGGGAAAAAGCTCCCTGAATAACTTGGTAGACGTAGCCAATATAAAAATAACAAGTCGTGTTAGATATATCAAAGCCACAGGTTGGTTCAATGAGGACTACGTAGGGTGAGGAGAGGGGATAGCCCCGGTGGTATTACAATGGGTCTACAGCAGGCCTAAGTGTGTCAAATGACAACCACTATACCTACCTACCTAATCTCTCAACTAACACTTGGCTTTTCACTCAATAAATTTTTTCAGCTAAAATTTCATTTAAAACTAATTAAAATCAGTTTTTTTAACACAGAAAAGCGTTTGAAAGGCTATTTTGTGGCGAAATGCACTTTTTTAATAAATGCATTTCAATGGGTATTTAAAATGGTCGTCAAGAATTCAACAAATGCTAGTCGCTAGTCACTTGGCGGTTTATAAATTTCACACCATTGCTGCTTAATTTCCAGTTGAACGATTTTATTGCGTTTTTCATGCTTTGTGTTTATCTTTTGTTTTTGCGAAGAAACTCAGCAGTACGCCCACTCGCAGTTTTACCACTGTATGGTTGTATATTATTTAGATAATTACGTGCAACATGAAAAACTATTCATTAAACATTTTCACCGCTCTTTGCTTGTTGCTCGCTATAATTTTCAACAATTAACAAACATTTGTGGATTAATTTAAAACTTTGCGTACACACTTACATACATACACACATACAATTGTGCATAAATACACGTTTGTTGAATAGCAATTAAATTTGACTTTTCTTTCTCTCTCTTTCTTTTTAGGTAAGTCAACCAACTATCAGCTGAAAAGTAGCAGCATATGTGAGTAATTTTATGCATACCTGTACTGTACCTGCACACACATCTACATACGTGCGTATATGTTTTAAACGGAAAAATAAGTCGCAATGAGTAAAAGCACAAAACATTCCCCGTAAATTCTTTTATTTGAATGCTAAGTCTAAGCTAATATATTTACGCCCCATTCAAATTTTACATGCAATTACCTGTAAACTGCCGGCATTTTAATAAAATAAAGCAAAAAAAAAAATTAAAAAATGTGCACACCTTGACATGCTTCACGCTTTGGCACACACTTTTTTCTATTATCAGCATTTTTACGTGCCAGTAAGTAAATTTTATTTTTTTCCATTTTTTTATCTTATTTTAAAGACCCTAGTGCGCTTTACGTTTCTTGTTGAAAGCTGTAAAATGAGGAACATTCGCGAAAACGTGGGGGCTCTATGTACTCGTATCTGGGGGATTATATTCTTTGTTTATATTTGCCTGCAATATGAGTATCACCATGACGTATTTATCTATGCAAGTATGTATGTATGCGTGTATGTGCATGCCCCTGAGCATAGGTATGCATGGACGTATTTATGCATGTATATTCACATGTGTGCTCGATAGAGGATTGTATTAAATCCCCCACTGTTTTATGCGTCATGGTCCATTTGATTTAATTTTATGGGTGCGCTTTCCTTTTATGCTATTCTGTTGGACAAAGTAAATTATTATCGTAGTTGCAAATAATATGAACGAGCATACGGTTACCTACACATATGAGTGCGCATAGAGTTACATATTTATAGCGAGATATTGTTAGTACAGGGTGGTCCATCTAACGTTTGGAGTTGAACTTAACTGAGCCATAAATAAAAGGCTCAAGAATATTTTTCAATATTTCTTTTAATTGTCTAGAGGAAGCCTAGTCTCTAAACATGACACGCAAATTAATTTCAAATTCATTCAAATGACTTCCGTGGCTGACCCATTCTATCAATCCCTTTTATGATACAATTTTGCAAGTGATCAATAGCAACTCCGATTTCATGTTCCAACTCTTGCATCCTCTTGAGTTGACTGGCATAATATTTATCCTTAATGGGTCCCCGTTAAAAATTTGTGTAATAAAATCAGTTTGGTTTGAAAGACTTCTCATGCAAGAGCTCACTTTGGACAAATCAAATGACATTTGTCCTTTGTGATACCATACAGAGGTAAACAGAGGGGGAAGAATAGAGTAGAGAACAAAAAGGAAGGAGGTTGCGGTTAGATGAGGATGACGACCGAGCCACGGCTAATAACATTTGCGTTAGCCGCTTCAAACTACTGAAGAAATCGATGACACACCAATTCCGACGGTAAACAATTCCAAAATTTTGGGTGTGACCTTTAACAGTTTGCTCTCCGCATACAATCGCAATTGCCACTAAGGTCCAAAATCGCAACAAGGTCCTCAAGTCGCTTGCCGGCAGCACTTGGGGTAAAGACAAGGAACTGTTGCCATCGACATTTAAGGCAATTGGTCGGTCGGTTCTAAACTATGATGCGCCTGTCTGGTCGCCTGCAACCAGTGACACGCAGTGGATAAAGCTACAGACATGCCAAAATACTGCCATTCGAACAGCGACCAGTTGCCTCCTGATGTCCCTATTCAACACCTTCACAACGAGACACAAATGCTCCCTGTAATGGAGCAGCAAGCAGTTCCTGCTGGGGTGCTACTGCAGGTTTCGCCCTTGCAGACACCTGCTTGAGCCAGAGCCGCCTTCTAGGCACGTCAGGAGACACCTTTTAAACTATGCCGACGAGATCCAGGACAAAACTGGCAGAAATCTACTGGACCAGACAGTATTTAGACAGTCAATAAATGACATTCACCGGGAGACCGTCACCATCATCTTAAGCTCCCGCCCAGTGAATGCCGTAATCGGAGATCAGCCACCACCTATTGCAGATGAAGGGCTTCAGCTTTCCCGTGAGGCGCGTGTAACACTGGCACCACTACGTTCTGGATACTAGGTTAAACTCTTACTTATCCAGAATTGACCCCGACATACCAAAACATATGTATGTCCAGCATGTGAAGATACTCCGCACGACACTAACCACCTCTTCACATGCCCCCTAAAACCTACTCATCTAACACCCCTCTCTCTCTCTGGGCCCAACCCGTCGAAACAGCATGTTTCCTGGGTCTGCCTTTAGATGAGCCAGACGAAGACGACCGGTGATATACCCTACACTTACTATTACCCTTACTCTATTACTATTAAAACAACAACAACAACTGAAGAAATCCATTGATATCTAAAACTGCTGTATCCGCCAGATGTCTGAGCCTTAGCCCGGCAAGAACAGCATTACTGACGAGAACGTGTTGAGATGATTCCACCTGGCGTATGGTATCTAAATCTGCTATATCCGTAAGTAGAGCAAAAAAGTAAGATACAAGCTGTCTGAATCTTAGCCCGGCGGGAGCAGGATAACCGAGGAGTAGGTGCTGAGATAATTCCACCTGGGTAATATCTAAGCCTGTTAGATATACAGGTAGAGCAAAAAATTGAGAACCCAAATGTTTAAATCTTAACCGGCAAGAGCAGATTTTTATGAGAAGAAGGTGTTGAGATGATTTCAACTTATCATCCAAACAACTACGACAGAAAGGCCTTGAGTCCTCAAATCACAGCTCTTGTGCTTCAGATACCAACATTTCAATTCATTTATTAAGTCTATGGTTGCAAAACCTTACAGACAAAATGTACGCCATTTTGTAAAGAGAATAAGAAGAAGAAGAGTAATTTAATTCCAGTTTAGATAAAAATTGAGGTCACGACTCTTAAAAATTCTTTTAGTTTCATTAAAAGACAACTAATGAGACCGCAGGTCATTGCCATCGATAAATATCATCGAGTGTATTATTCGCCTAGAGGAGAGGGATTTAAAATTGATTAAGATAGCAGACCCCATAAGACGAAGTGACTCGTTAAGATTAAGAGAATGTACGCAAACCGGACAAAGTTGTATTGAACTCTTTCGCTCCTTTAAGAATATGGCAAAAATAAACGAGGGCCGTTTGAAGTCCGTACCAAAATAAAAACTACTTAATTGTTTGGGATAAACCTTTTTTTTATTTAACGACATAAGCTTTTACAATTCGTCCAAGGCTGTGCTCGTTTGTTTGTCCCTCCCGAATAATAGCATTTGTCCAAGTCCCAAAATAGCCACTCGTTTCTGCAATCACCTCTTAGTTTGAATGAACTCTTTTTCCCACCAGTAATTTCTTCAAATTGAGGAACAAATACTTGTTCCAGGGAGTCTAATCTGGATTTGAAATAAATTGGCACCCTATTGTCATTAATTTTGCGACCACAACTGCTGAGGCGTGAGCTGATGCGTTGCCGCGATGGAAAAGGAAAATCGTTTGACTTCCTCGATTCAAACGAATGCCAAATACAAAGAAATATATCGATCTGACTCAAACTTGGTGTGTGTTTTTCCAAGAGATGCCACTAACTAAAAGTAACCTCGTTGCGCGCCAGTAGTGCCATCTCTCTGATATGGCACAGATTTTCTAAACGGCTCTCATTACACCCTTTATTGGGTGTTTGGAATAACTCCTTCTCTGATTCGTGATGTGCATCTTGATGTTACCCCACAAATAGAGAAGCCTAAAGTTTTAAGCGGATTCCAAACGGCAAATGCTTTTTTTTTAACAGGCGCTTTTTCATGGCAGAAATACACTCGGAGTTTTGCGATAGCCTGCCGAGGGAAAGCCGCTATTAGAAACAACTTTTTCTATCCTTTTGGTGTTTCATGCACGGATATTCGAACTTATGCACTAGGCTATAGCGGCCGTTACAGTTATTAGACTAAGTGGAAACACTGGCTACTTCAGCCTCCGTCTAACCATAAACTAAATTCTTAACATAACGTGAATATTTTTTTTGTTGGGTCATCAAACCACAAAAATCGATATTTTGAATTCCTCACCTTAGAAGGCACCCTGTATATGCAGCATATTCGTATATATGTAGCATATTCTGCTCTTTTAGCATATATCCGGTCGATGAATCACTCGAATTCTATACAATAAGTTCACACATACATACAAATGCATGTTTAAAATATCTTCGATTTCTAAATAAAGGTGAAACAAATATCTACATATGTAACTGTTTCAATTCGATTCAATCAAAAAGCCATTCCAATGGTAGGTGCAGAATTGCTTTCAGTAGTTACATACACATACACACGTATATGCGTTTCTTGGTACTCGTATTAATGACGCTGGTGCGACACAACAATCCTGATATATTTGTGCTGATTTTCTACTGCAATATGTGGTGCACGCGATTGACCAAAATTTAAGCTTAAAACATTTTGCGACATTCTCTGCCTACACGTGAAAACATTTACAGAATCACCCAATGAAGAGAAGAAGCAGAGAGAGAAGGTCACATTTCATTCGAAGAAATTACATGCACGCATATCCAATTACCTTTGCCAATTAAATGTATAGCCATTTCAATTATATTTCATGCAAACACACACAGATAATCAATATTACTTAACTTTATACTATATGAATGTAGATAAGTATGTAACAACTTATTTATAAGAGCGAAAATGTCTAACGAACGCAGTGATCATCAATCTGACCAAAAACGTCAGCCGAAAATCTCACTTTTAAAGAAAAATCACAATTCAATTACACTGGTTTACAACGATTTTCAACTGCGGCATTATACAATGTGGCGCAAAATTAATCACCCTATTGTAAGATCTATGATATCATGTCAAATATATTTGACACTTTTGAACTAGACAGCTGCAGTACAGAAAATCAAATGCGAAACTGGATGATTAATTTTGCGCCTACTAACATTTTCTTTAAGGAACTTACACCTGAATTCGTAGAAGGAAATCCGAAATTGAAGCATAAGAACAAGTTCGAGACAAAGCTTATAAGTCAGAAATTTGGTTAAAGATTTTTTAGTGATTTCCTGGTTTACTCCACTCGGGAGCATAAGGCCTCGACAAGACTCAGTCTTGAGTTGGTTTCGTTAATCTGTTTTGCATTGTGGCAGGGTAGGTAATTATCCTGCCGCTACCAATCCTAAATAGTGGGAATGCCCATCTGTCGGTGCTTAGAAACAACGCCTTCTAACTGTTTAGAGCGCCATCTGCGTTTCACATTTCTTCGGCAGAAGGATCACACAGATGGTTGAGGACTTCGCTGCTGAATTTGGTGTATCTGCGCTATTACCGCAATTGCCCGCTTCCTGTTGCTGGCGCCACTGATGCAATGTGTAACTGTGTCTTCTTCTCTTTTTTTTTTTTTGGTTTGTGTGGTTTTGCAGCCACAATGCAAGTAATGCGTTGACCTTTGTCCTTTGTACGGGAGTAAGAATTGGAAGGATAAGCTCTTTCTTTTGGTTTTGTTTTTGGGGTTGAGGAATGATTCTTTGTTTTTTTTTTTTTTGAGAAAGTAGGAAAGTAGGTAGGTTTAGAAGAGTACGAGGCCCGTGCTTTACGTGGGATTTGAACCCACAAACTCTGGGATGGCAGGCTAGTGCACCTAAGCTAGACTACCGAGGCCGCTAAAAGATTACGTTGTTTTCATTTTAGTTTAAATTTCTGTGTTTCTTGAAAAATATTTTTCAATTTCATTAACTCTTTAAATTCTTAAAAGTATTATACACTTTTTAGATATAAAAAATAATTAATTTTAATTTTGTAAAAATAATTTTTGAATCGGCGTTGTCAATAAATAGGTGAGTTCAATAAATAGTTGTGATTTATTGAACTCACTTTTTCACAACTAAAAACAAATTAAGTTTAGCTACGCCCCGAAAACTGGAGAATTTGAAATCAGAAGTGGCAGTTAAAAGATGTAAAGACAGTTAAGAGACGTAGCTCAGCAATTGTTATTAAGTGTACAACTTTTCTTCGGTCTTTGTTGTTATGACAGCTCGATCTTCTTCCAAGTTACTTGAATTAGACAGAAGAAGAAACTCTGTAAAAGTTTAAAGAAAATATATCACGAATTGTGGTACGAGAATTCCTGGAGGCTCCATCAACACAGCGCGACGACATTGTTCGCGTTGCGTCTTCTACGCAAATAGAGCAGCCCTTAGTATACCAGACGATTTATTCGCCGCTCACTGTGCCGTGCGACTTCTGTTTGTTTCTTAAGGTGAAACCTGCATTAAAACAAACAAGAATTGAGTAGTAGCAGTGCCAGGGCGTACTGAAAAACCTGACGTAAGAATAATTTCAAGCACTGTTCCGAAACAGAAGATCTGCATGGAGCGTTGCAGGGATAGATTAGAGGTGTATATTGGCACTGATAAGTAAAATAAAACGTTTATATGTACTATATGACCGGATATTTAGATACTGCAAATCTTGGAAAATTCCCATGAAGGCAGAATCTACACACACTATTTTTTGGTCTATTTTACTGCCGCTTTCGACAGCATGAAAAGTAGTTAACTATGAATTTAGTATCCCCGCAAAACTAATAAGGTTGTGTAAAATCACGTTGTGCACCAAAAGTAGCGCCGCCAGAATTGGGAAAGACCTCTCGTGATACCAAACGAGATTTCATACATAGCGACTCTCTGTCCCGGCACTTCTTTAAGATGGCGCTAGAAGAGATTATGTGAGCCGCAGAACTTAATAGCTCTGTCACGATTTATAATTGTAAGAGCGTTCAATTTCTGGCGCCTGACATCATCGGATTTAAAAATTTCGCTATTACTTCTGCCTTTTCTAAGCTTGATAAAAAACCAAAGCGAATGAGTGTAGTGGTGAGCGAGAACAAGATGAAATAGCCACTATTGTCAAAGAAGTAGTCAGCGCACTTGCGGCTTGGCTCGCACGTCACTGTTGATAGTTATGATTTTTAAGTTGTAGGAGACTTCGTTTAGGTAGCAACTTCCATTACCACTGGGAATAGCCATCAGTCTTGAAATCTAGCGTAGAATCTCTAAGACTAAGTAGACTAAGTAGACAATCGAGTAGTTAAGTCTCTTGACGAACAAATATCACACTTCATACGCCTCTCATCACGCCCATTCTATCGTATGGCGCAGAGCCTAAACCATAACGATATCCGATGAGGCATCCCTTAGAGAAAAAAATTCGTCGGCGTTTTTTTAGATCGTTAGCGACGTCGAGTATCTTAGACGATCGAGGGGGCTTTTTGACTCTTCAAGCATGTAAGAGTTGTATTGGCGAATATGTATAAAACCGTCTGCAGGAAAGTTATTAACAACCAACGGCAAGTTTCAGCAATCCCATGGCGATTACATCCCATTTGGGTGCTTGGCCGAGCTGCTCCCCCTCTCCGTGTGAGGTGGATCTTGATGTTGTTCCACAAATGGAGGGACCTACATTTTTAAGCTGACTCCGAATGGCAAATATTTCTTCTGAGTAGATTTTTCATGGCAGAAATACCCTCAGAGGTTTGACATTGCCTGCCGGGGTGCAACCACTATTAGAAAAAAAAAAGTTTTCTTTTGCACTTTTTTATAATACAAATATTTTTTTACAAAAAACTGCAGCCAGAAAAAAATTATTAAAATTATAAGTAAAAATGTCGAAATTTTGTTGGAAATTTCATAATTTTTTTTTTTTATCTTATATAAAATTGAAACTTTAACATATGTGGCTTTTGTTGAAGCCCAAACTATATTTTTTTACAAAATATTTCATAAATTGTTTTTTTTATCTATACTTCTATACTAATATTATAAAGAGGAAAACTTTGTTTGTTTGTTTGTTTGTTTGTTTGTAACGAATAGGCTCAAAAACTACTCGACCGATTTTAAAAATTCTTTCTCCATTCGAAAACTACATTATCCAAGAGTAACATGGATTACATTTTATTTTCGAAAAAAATAGGGTTCCGTAAGATATTTGGATTTTTCGGACACAAACTGAAAAAAATCTTATATATAAAATAAAGTCAACTTTTTGTGTGTGTTCGCTAACCGGCCGTGTCTGCACCGAATTAAACCAAACTTACACACAATGTTAAGAAGGTATTGAAGATAGTTTCCGTATAGTTTGGATACCTATTGGTGGATAGGGCTCGAAATATAGGTCAAAACGTGGACCCGGGTAACCTTCGGATGTGTATGTACAATATGGGTATCAAATGGAAGTTGTTGGTGAATGCTTTAGTTCAGAGTATTTTTCATGCCGCTCCGTGACTGGGGTCTCGAGATATAGGTCAAAACGTGGACCCGGGTAACCTTCGGATGTGTATGTACAATATGGGTATCAAATGGAAGCTGTTGGTGAATGCTTTAGTTCAGAGTATTCTTCATGCCGCTCCGTGACTAGGGTCTCGAGATAGAGACCAAAACGTGGACCCTATAATGTGTTTGTACAATATGAATATCAAATTGAAGCTGTTGGTGAATGCTTTAGTACAGAGTATTTTTCATGCCGCTCCGTGACTGGGGTCTCGAGATATAGGTCAAAACGTGGACCCGGGTAACCTTTGGTTGTGTATGTACAATATGGGTATCAAATGAAAGCTGTTGATAAGTGCTTTAATACGGGGTAATTTTCATACCTATTGATGTCTAGGGTCTCGAAATATATGCCAAAACGTGGACCCGCCGTGTCTTTGCACCGAATTAAACCAAACTTATACACATTGTTAAGTAAGTATTGAAAATGGGTTTCGTAAAGTTTGGTTGTAATTCGGAGCACTGGCAACGGGTACAGCGAGCCAGCCATAATGTCGCCTACTTTTTTAACGCTTGGGGCAGAACTGAACTGTCAAATTGACAGTGTGAGTTACAATGTGTCAATATTTCTTTCTGATTTGGATGCCATAAGGAAAAAACGTAAGTGCAACATGTAAAAATTGTTTGTGAATTTTTTTGGAGTGGATTTTGGAACAGTGAATAATTTCCTACGAAATTTGAGAATTTAATGTGAAATCCGAATGAAATTGTGTTCGTGGAAAAAACAATTTTTTTCGTTTTTTTGTTTTGAAAAATATAAATGAATAATGGTTAAAAAAGCTCCAATGCTTAATAAAACATATAAATTGAAACGAAAAATTCATGGATGATCAGGAAAAAAGACGATTATTTATTCATATGCGTTGATTTGAAATTTAAAAACAATCTTCTTTTTTCCTGATTTTCAATTTATATTTTATATTTACTCAAAAACAAATAGAAAAACAAAAAATATTGTTTATGCCAAAGCGCTTGAATAAAGAATAAAGAAATAAATAATATGAAAACCATATATTTTCTGTTCTAAACCATATCTATTCTATTTTAGTGTGCCCAGAGAAGGGGGCCGGGTTTGCTAGTCTTATATAAGGTTTCAACTATAACATATGTTGCTTTTGTTGTAGCCCAAACTATATTTTTATGCCAAATTAACAAAAAAAAATTGGACCTGAAAAACAATGCGAATATTGTAAAAAAAGTCATAGTGCCAAAACTTTTTTGACTCACTGTAGTGGTGTGTAACTTTTTAGATTTTCTTCTATGAGAAGCAGGCTCTTAGTGTCATAGTGTACCACTCACATAAAGCTTTTAAGCAATGATCTTAAAAATAATGTTTTACTGCCTGTTTGAAGATATAAATTTTGTAATTTATTATTTACTTCAGCTCAGCAGTGATGTGTCATTTTTTATTATTAACCGAAAAAAATAGACAACTTTAAGGCTGGTATTAATATCTTAAATACCCGTATATTACAAATGATTATTGCTTCACAATTTCCGTTATTTATCTGCAATAGCAGCGGAACCAATTCTGGTAACGTTAAGCAGCTACTTCAAACCTGTCGTCCACCTACAAAATGTTTTTTACTATTATGAAACCTTTGACTTTCATTTCCCCCTAATTTTGTGCATTTAATTTTCACTAAGCGTGCGGCTTGTTTTTTTTTTTTGTTTTTGCTTTTTTTGTTTTTTGATCTGAAAATTGTGTCATCGTAATCTCTCAATTTTTCATAGCAAACCTTTTCCCTTTCCTATCAATTCGTTATAAGGCAATAGGGCAACGCATTTTTTATTACCGCAATTATGGGTATTTTAATGCTCAACATACGAGGGGCAACTTAATACCTAACGCAGACGTACTTTCGGCTTCAATCAACAAATGACAAACACGCGCTTATCAGTTAGGCAACAGAAAACAAAAAAATTGAGAAAGAGCGGGCGGCCAAACAAACAAACAAAACGAAAATATGGAAGCAAAATAAAAAAGTGAAAAGCAGTGCAACTAGAAAATAAACAAACCGCTTTGAGATACGTTTCAGAATGCAAGCTCACCTCCGTATGTATGTATGTGCGTATGTATAAGTCAATTTTTTCGTATGGTAGTATATGCGATGGTAGTAAGCGCAGTAATTATAGTTAGTGTAGCTGTTTTTTTATGTCGAAAGAAGATGAAGAAAGGCAAACAGAAAGCTGCGTTCGCTGTTAAAAGATCGTAAAGCGTATTGTGTTTTTGCCAGATATGCGCGTGCTGGTAGAAAGTGAAAATAAACTTATAATGCACGCACACACACATATACACATGCATACAGATATTCGTATGCACTTTTACGTGTTTGTTGGAGTGCGTAAGTGTATCGCTATCACAATTTTCGGATGTTTTCAAAAGAGCTTGAGATAAGCGCCGTGGTCTGGAAGAGTGCTGCCGTTGCTGGGTTTTCGAGCAAAGTGACATAGCGAGCAAAAGTGGAGTATTTAGGAGTGATTTGGGAAGGGAAGTAAAGTATTTCGCGAAAACATTTACATGGAAAGTGGAATAAAAAAGTATTAAACATAAAAATGTTTCATTTGCGCGATATTGATGAGATTTTGTTACACATTCTGTTAAAAAAGTACCGGGAGTTGTTTACTAAAACGAAAAATTATTGTTTAATCATCAAAATTTATTTTGTCGCCTTCAAAATAGGCTCCATTCGAAGCAATACACATATGCCAACGATTCGTCTAGTCAGCAAAGCACCTTTTAAATGCGATTGAAGAGATCTTCTTCAGCTCCCCCAGCGAATTCTACTTAATGACCCCTATCGACTCAAGGTGGCGTTCGGGGAGTGGCAAGGAAAAGGAAAAGGCCACAGTGAGCTAAATCCGGTGAATACGGTGGTTATTCGATGATATTTATCGAGTTTTTGGTCCAAAAAGTGTTCACAATATGAGCCTTGTGAGACGGTGCGTCATCGTGGTGCAAGATCCATAAGTTTTCTTTCCACAAATTGGGCCGTTTCCTATGCTCATTCCCTATCACACGTCGCAAAACTTCCAAATAATATGCTGTATGTACCGTAGAACCATTTGGAATGAATTTCGAGTGCACAACACCATGATAATCCAGGAAAACAGGTAGCATGACTTTCACTTTTGATCGACTTTGACGTGGTTTTTTGGATTTCGACTCATGTGGATAGCGCTATTCAGCCGCCTGGTTGCATGTTGACTGGTTTGCGTGTCAAACTCTTATACCCACGTCTCATCACCTCTTATGATGCGCTGGATAAACGTTGGATCCGAGTTCTCTTGCTCAAGCATGTCTTCAGCCACCTTCTTCCGATGAATTTTTTTAAAGAAATTCAACTCTCTTGGAACGAGTCGAACAGCCACGCGTCTCATGCCCAATTGATGGTGTAAAATGTTGCGAATTGATGCGTGCGACACGCTAAGGTCACAAGCCTCAAACTTAAATGATGGTTTTGCAGTACCATTTCCTTGACTTTTTCAACGTTTTCATCCATTGAAGACGTTGATGGGCGACCAGATCGGGGCAAATCTTCCACGACTTCTCGGCCCTCTGCAAAAGCCTTGTACCACTCGTAGATCCGTGTGTTTGATAAAGCACACTCGCCACAGGCTTTCTGCAATAGTTTCAACGATTTGGCATACGAAATCCCGTTCAAAACACAAAATTTAAGACAAATTCTTTGATCGATATTTTTATCCATAGTGAAAATCGCAGAGCACACCCGCGATTGACCGATATAATTAAATGCCAACAATCCCAGGAGACTCCAATGCACCTTCTCCTTGATTGTGACGCTATAGCGCGGAGAAGGTTGAGACATCTCGTCTAACTGCTGCCGGAGGAAAGGCACAAAAGCCCTATCCAACCCCACTCTATCTTGAGTTTAATGAGGGAACTGGGTCTGTATCAGGTACTGTGGTGAATAAGACTATGAGGTCCAAGTGGCAACCTCAAAGTAATCTATTGTAAGTGAAAAACTTCAAATAAAGGGACAGCGGTAATACTGGCAACGCAGCAAGGCGAGCATGCAGGCAGTATATGTCAGCAGCATCAGTAACAGCAACGTTTGTCATTTGAAGCGCTGCCAGCGCCCGCATTCACGCACTTGTTGCGATAAGTGTAAACGCTTGTTATTGTAGTTGTTGTGGGGCATAAGCGGCGGCTGTAACTGATTGACGACTGTCAAATTAGCTTCATGACACTTACAGACATGCATACAAGCCTCTGCACCTGCCTCTGCCACTGCCACTGCCACAAAGAGAAACGTTAAATCATATGCACACACTCATATATGTACATAAATATGTATGTGTATGTTTATCTACACATGTCTACGTAAGTATGCATTGCAATCCGTCATGTCACAAATCATTTGGAAATGTGAGGAGAAAAGCATGGCATTGCATGAGCCACGTAAGCTTAGCTGTGACGATAAAGAAATCTCTTTGTATTCGTATGTATGTATATGCATATGTACTTGACGCATATGTATGTAAGTATCATATATACTAGAGATGCCCATGTCAGCGGTGGTTGGGGATCCCAAAATTTCGGGACGATTTCAATAAAATATCGGGATCATGAAATTCGTGCTGATATTTTTTGTTAAGAATTTTAAGCATCTTATACGTGGCGGGTCCCAAATCCAGCACGTAACCAGATATCCTGGGTTGCTTCGCCTTCTCACATTAGCTCGCTCTCGAACGGATGTTCGGAAGTTATCCACAGGAATCGCTGAAGTATCCTCTGGATAGTTTCCGAGCATCCGAGCTCGAGAGTTATGAGCTGGTTGAACCATATGCAGAAAAATCGTCTTAGCCTCTGCGAAGTGAATGGCGATCAGGGACTTCTCCCACTTGCGTGGACTTCTGCATATGGAACCAATCTTGGACTTGGTTTCACTTGGTTTGTCCAACTGACACCGGCTAATACGAGAAGGATACGACCGCTGTTATCGCGCCAATCAAGAAAAAGAAGAAGATCTAAATTCATAGTAGCTAAAACTTACTGCCGAAGCCATCGCTTTGCATGTAAAACTTGTGTATGTTCATATATTCTCAAATAGGCACACTGTACACTTATATTGAAGCTATAGCGCAAAAAGTTGAATTTTTTAATATGGAGTAATGTCAAATTTCACTTAAGCAGGAGGATTTCTTTACCGAAGCTTGATTAATATTATATAAAAAATAAATTATCTCGTGGTTCATCAAACCCTATTCTAAAATGTTCGTTACTTGAAAAACAGCTTTTGGAAACCCAAGCCACGGCTACCCGGGATTGCCATCCCTAGTGTATGCTTTACGGGCCTAATGCATGCAGTGAAATATAATATTAGTTTGCTCACATCACTCTGTTCGCTATGCTTTTTATTGCAGGCGTAACTGATAACATTTTCTTTCGTAATAATTCTTCAACAAATAAATTTGTTAGACGAGGAGTAGAACGATTTTAATTTTTCTGATAAAGCATCAAATCATCTTGCTTACATTAGCCATTAAGTGCGCCAGAGCTTTGTTTATATAACAATAACTATTTAGTGGTATAGAATTTATGCTATAGTACACCCCGCGACAAAACGATGGTACATGAATATTTTGACCAGTTTTTATGCTACTATTTGCTCCTTTTTTGTTTCGAATGCTTCTTGTTTTACAGCTCATTTTATTGCCATCATTGTTCCGCGACAAACCGGTAGCAAACCAACATTGTGAACAGTTTTGACTTTTATAACGATGACGATTTTAATATTCATAATTTTCTATGCAGCTGATTTTATAACCCAATGTCTAACAAATAAAAATAAATCCGAATAAGCCGCATGCAAACATTGGAAAAATTCCACAACCACTTCACTTGGTCGCTGTACATTTTTCAACATAACTCGAAAAGTTGAGGGAATCCCACTATAAAATTTTCAGAGATTATTGAACATAGTCTCAGCTATTTATGAAAAAACTAAAATTTAAAATTTAAAATAAAAAATTTAAATTTGTCTTCCAAAAAATTAGGATTTTGGACAAAAATAAAAAAAAATTTTCTTGGAAAAAAAATCTGAGGAGAGTGTTTTTTTTTTTAATTTGAATTGTCTTCCAAAAAATTTTGCACAAAAAATTTGGATTTTGGACGAAAATAAAAAAAAAAACTTTTGGAAAAAAAATTTGAGAAAAGTATTTTTTTTTTAATTTGAATTGTCTTCCAACAAATTTTGCACAAAAAATTAGAATTTTGGACAAAAATAAAAAAAAATGTTCTTGGAAAAAAAATCTGAGGAGAGTGTTTTTTAAAAAATTTCAATTGTCTTCCAAAAAATGTTGCACAAAAAATTAGAATTTTGGACAAAAATAAAAAAAAAATTTCTTGAAAAAAAATTCTAAGGAGAGTAAAATTTGAATTGCCTTCCAAAAAATGTTGCACAATAAATTAGAATTTCGGACAAAAATAAAAAAAAAACAATTTGGAAAAAATTCTGAGGAGAGTATTTTTTTTTAATTTGAATTGTCTTCCAAAAAATTTTCCACAAAAAATTTGAATTTTGGATAAAAATTGTTAGCTATTAAGCACGTTGTTTAGCGTTAGGCGGTTCAAGATTTATTAAAATGTAATATAATGTTACAGTATCATATTGGAAAGTGATAACGAAAAAACATAGTGGAGAATTAGGGTTGTACTTAACATAGTATATAATCTTACATATACATTAGGGTCGCTCTTAACATATTATAGTATATGATCTTACATACTCCGGCTCAACCATAATTCACACCATTTTTGAAAAAAATGTATAACTAAACAATTTCATTGAATTCTATATCTATACTGGTCAATAACTTTTTACAAAACTTTTCATGTTTGATTTTACTTAAACTTTTCGTAAAACCATCTGCTACATTATCTGTAGTGGAAACATATTCAATTTTTAATTCTTTTAGACTACATTGTCCTCTAATATAATGAAACTTAATATCTATATGTTTGCTCCTTTTCTTAGTTGACTCGTTCTTCGCCAGAAACGCAGCTCCTTGATTGTCACAGTAGATGACCGTTGGAAACTCGACGTACCGCTTGAATCCTATTTCTCTTAGCAAATTTCGTTGAAACATAACTTCTTTCGCCGCGTGACACATAGAAATGTATTCAGCTTCAGTTGAGCTTAAGGCTATTACATTTTGCTTCTTAGATTCCCATTGTATCGGTCCATTTCCAAACATAAACACAAAACCACTGCATGACTTTCTATCTGAAGCATCAGATGCCCAATCGGAATCTGAGTAACATACAAACTCATCAGAATTAGAATATCGCAAACTCATGTTAACAGTGTGTTTTAAATAACGTAAAATATGCTTCGCCACAAGAAAGTGTTCGTGGTGAGCATGGCTGCAAAATTGCGACAGCTTCGAAACAGCAAACGAAATATCAGGCCTTGAAATAATTGACAAATAAGTTAAGGCACCCATTAACGATTGAAACTTTTTAGTATAGTCTCCGACACAGTTAAGATTCGGGCATTTCTGTAATACACACCCACTAGGAATCGGTGTAACTGCAGATTTACAATCTGACATACCCCATTCATCGAGCAATTTTTCGATGTACATTTTTTGATGAATTTTAATTTCACCCCGACTTCCATCTCTTTCGATTTGCATTCCAAGGTAGTGCTGTATTGGACCTCTATCTACAGCTTGTACGATTTCATTCAATTTATTTAAAATATTCTTAATTGATTCTCTCGAACTACTTGCAACTATTAAATCATCGACGTAGACGCCTATTATATTGATATCTTTTATACTTATTTTATAAAAAACGCAGCAGTCTGACTTCGACCGATTAAATCCCATTTTCATTAATATATCATTTATTTTTTCTGACCAATCTCTGCCGGCCTGCTTTAAGCCATAAATCGACTTTTTCAAGCGACAAACGCTTTGCGGATTTTCTTGGTCTTCAAACATTATCGGTTGGCGCATATATATTTCTTCTTTTAGCTCACCATTCAAATAGGCTGCAGTTATATCAAAGTGGTGAACCAAAAGCTGATGTTTAACTGAGAGAGCTAATATTAATCGAATAGTAGCATGTCTCACAACGGGTGAGTACGTATCAAAATAATCTATATTTTCTCGCTGAGAACAACCTTGCGCAACAAGACGGGCTTTATACTTCTCAACACTCCCATCAGTGTTTCTCTTTGTTGCGAAAACCCATTTGCAACCTATAACATTTTTGTTCTCTGGTAGGTCTACTAAATCCCATGTATTATTTTTCATTAAAGTTGACATTTCCGATTCCATAGCATTTTTCCAATGTAATGCATTTTCACAGCTTAAAGCTTGTTTTGTGGTAATCGGATCATTCTTTACGCAAGAAACTGAATTTAAAACATTCACACATGGATCAATTGCAAATACTTTACGTGGTCTTCCAACAGTACCATTTCTTAAAATCTTCGGCCTTCCTCTTTTGATACGCCCTTGAGGATTCACAATTTGTTCTGGATCAGAATCACCATCTTCATTTTGTTCAGATGGCACAACCTCATCTTCCTTATCATGACCACTAAAGGTAGGAACCTCACTTATATTATCTTTGTCTTGCTGATTAAACAATAGTAATGTATCATTGTACGATAATTCGTCATTTTTAACAGTAGTAAACGTCTGCTCAAAAAATATAACGTCTCTTGCCACGATAATAGATTTCGTACGAACATCATAAAGTCTGTATGCCTTGCAGTCTCGTGCATACCCTACGAATTTAACAATATCACCTTTCCGTTCAAATTTCGATTTGCCAAGTTTCTTATTTAATGCGACCGCATCGCAACCGAACACCTTCATGTAACCAACGTAAGGCTTTCGACCTGTCCAACGTTCAAACGGAGTGGTATTTTTCAAAACTTTCGTTGGAGAACGATTTCTAACGTAAGTAGCCGTGTTGACTGCTTCTGACCATAAACTGTGTGATAACTTAGATTGCTCTAGCATGCACCGTGCCATTTCAACAACGGTTCTATTGTAACGCTCTGCTATGCCGTTCTGCTGCGGTGTGTACGGAATCGTTTTTTGGTGAATTATACCTTTAAAGTTTAAATATTTCAACATGTCTTCATTTACGTATTCCCGGCCGTTATCAGTTCTCAAAACTTTTATCTTCTTCCCGGTTTGATTCTCAACATTAGCAACAAAATTTTTAAAACATTCAAGTGCCTCTGACTTTTGCTTTAAAAAATAAACATGTGCATATCTCGTATAATCATCAATGAAAGACATAAAATAAAGGGAACCACTTTGCGACTTAACTCTCATCGGGCCGCATAAATCTGAGTGGATAATTTCTAATGGTTGCTTTGACAAAACCCTTTTATAACTCAAAAAACTTGTTTTCTTTATTTTACAAGTAGCGCAAATCTCACAATTGAAAAACTCTGATTTAATTAGCTTCTCTTTATCTTTAGTCATATTCTCATTAAAGAGCTTAAGCAAATCGCAACAATTAATGTGACCAAATCTCTGATGCCAGATTCTTAATTTATCATTTAATATTCCACCTATTTGCATGGCTGAATTCTCTTTAGGCTTGTATAATTTAGCTTCATATATATTGCTTTTCAATGGCGCATTAAACAATATTTCATTATACTTATTTTTAACAAAAGCCTTGCCATTCATAAATAATACTTTATGACCTCTCTGAATAATTTTTGCCACAGACAAAAAATTTGAATGTAATTGTGGAACATAAAACACGTCTATTAAAGTAATGCCAGAGAACTCTGATTTTAATTTTACATTACCAATAGCTTCAACTCTTACTTTCTCACCAGTCGCCAGCATAACTTCATCACTGCATTCTCTTAATTTAACGAAGAAATGTTTCTCACAACACATGTGACTGGATGCACCGCTATCGAGTATGAATTTATCTCTTTTGTCACTTTTCGCACTGCCTATCCCCAATACTGCATTACCTGAATTGTCTTTCCTTTTGCTTTTGCTTTTGCATTGAGTGCTTATGTGACCTTGCATACCGCATATGTAACACCGACGCCTCTCTTGACCTCTATGTGACTTCTGCTTCGCTGCATTAACGGACAACACGCGCTCTGCTTCTAGGTTGATGTTGTGTTCAGCTACACCGTTTGATGCACGACGATGCTCTTCTTCCAGCAGCTTAGATTTTAACTGTACCAATGTTGGAAGTTCGTCCCTCGCCTCGATCGCAACAACAAAATTTTCCATCTCCTCAGGTAGCGCACACAGCAACAAAATAGACAAGAGGTCGTCTGGAATCGATATTTGAAGCTCACGTAGGCTTTCAGCGATTGAACAAAAATTGTTGATTTGTGGGCTTAACTTTTCACAACGTCGAATTTGGAAACGAACCAGATTTTTAAATAATGACACCTTTCTTGCTGGTCCACGTGCGTTGTAAATTTCATCGAGCCTCTCCCAAGCCGTCTTCGAATTTTCACAGTCCTTAATATAAATGAGCTCTGAACTTTTCACATTTAACGTTATTAAGGCTAACGCCTTTTTATCGGATTTACTGAAATTGGCCTTATCGAGTGCGGTCCAACTTTCTACGCAGATAGTCTCAACCGGATACCAGCAGTCTAGCGTAATTAGCAGACTTTTCATTTGGACGCACCAAACGGAATAATTTTCACCGTCTAACTTTTCAATGTTTATACCGTTCATTTTAATTCACACAGAATTTATTTGTTCACTCAAAAATTTTTATTGTTCACCAAATGTTTTTTGTTCACACAGAACTTATTGTTCACACAGAACGTATTTCTTTTCTTTTTTGATTCCACAAATATTTTTAGCGACACACTCTGGGCCCATAACCCTGTTAGCTATTAAGCACGTTGTTTAGCGTTAGGCGGTTCAAGATTTATTAAAATGTAATATAATGTTACAGTATCATATTGGAAAGTGATAACGAAAAAACATAGTGGAGAATTAGGGTTGTACTTAACATAGTATATAATCTTACATATACATTAGGGTCGCTCTTAACATATTATAGTATATGATCTTACAAAAATAAAAAAAAAATTCTTGGAAAAAAAGTTTGAGAAGAGTGTTTGTTTAAAAAATTGAATTGTCTTCCAAAAAATTTTTTTGGGAAAACAAATATGAGGAGAGTGGTTTTTAAAAAATTTGAATTGTCTTCCAAAACATTCGAGTTTACAAAATTTTAATTCTATTCCAAAAAATTTTATAAAAAATTATATTTTTTTGTTTTTAATTTGTTTAAAACAAATGTTCTGTCTTAAAAAAAATTAAAAAATTTATATAACTTTTAAAAAAGAATTTAAAAAACTCTAAACCAAAATTTTCATTATTAAATATGTTTGAAAATGTTTGAACTTTTTCAAAAATTGTTTCAGTTGAATATTTATTATGATATACTTTGCCCTGCAATTAAAGCAATTTCCAGAAAAATTTACAACAATATCCAAAATACTTGGATCACTTGGCATAAAATCGCTCATAAGGAGAAAATGCGCGACACCGTCAAGGGAAAAATTTTAAGAAATTAACAAGATTTTTTAGCAGCTTTATGCTTGAATTTTGTTATACTACAGTTCAGTGGGATAATGCCAGAAAAGAGACTTAATACCAGACATTTTCTCAGGAAATTTGCGGAAAACCCGTGAAATGATGATGAGAGTTGTGGAAATTTGGGATTTTTTATGAAATAAGTAAATATAAATAATATTAATATACATAAATAATATTAATAAATAAAATAATAATAACTAACATTTGTATGGTTTTTTAGACAATGAGCTATTCTTTTGTAAAAGAAAATCTAGACACTAAAAAAATAAAATACCCAAAACTAGCCAAAAAGTTGATGTGCAATTCTTTATTGTGGGATTTACACAAGGCGGCGCAAAATGAACCTCCGCATCGTAAGATTTATAATTTTTGCTAATGGAAGATTTAGGCTTTAAAAAAAATAAAAAAAATAATTGGCGCCTACACTTCTCTTAGGTGTTTGGCGGAGCTCCTGCTCCTATTTGTAGTGTACGTCTTGATGTTGTTTAAGACCGACTCCGAACAGCAAATTGATTTTTTATGAGGAGCTTTTTCATGGCAAAAATACACACAGAAGTTTGCCATTGTCTGGGGCGACCGCTATTAGAAAAAACTTTTCGTATCATTTTGCTGTTTCATCCACGGATTCTCGAACCTCCGAATGATAGACACGCACCAACCAATTCGAATACGGCGGCCGAATTATTACGTCAATCATATTTGGTACTTGTAAACTAGAAACCTGCAGTATGCAAACAGGCAAGCAAGGAAGTGTTTGCAAAGGTCAAAAGAAAGATTTTTATAACACAAAATCATTTTTTTTTTTTGTGTGTTTAGTAAAAAAGTTATGTAGGAACAAAAAAAGGGCTGATTAATTTTGCTTTATTTGGTACTATAAATAGATGGATTTCCAGTCAGCATAACAACGAATATTACCCGCATTTCTGTCAAAGCTCGTATTCGCCCACACCTAAGCAGCTTTTTCATGAGTGGATGAAAAAAAATTAATATGGCGCCGAGATTAACCTGTGTTTTCCACATTCATATACTCCATTTTGCTACTCACCCACTTTACTTGAGAAATGTCAAACTTTTATAAAGTCTATCTATAAATATCAAATTTTATGTACTGCATTAGCAGGCAGGATAAAAATACAGGCTTTTGTGTTTAATGTCTTTGAAGGAAAGTTCGCAAAAAGTTTTATTTTTATACACATGAAGTAAACTCAGCTAAAATACATGCCTGTGTGTCCTTTAATGCCTTTTTCATCTTAAAAAAATAAGTTTGTAACTATTTAAAATAATTAGCATAATGTACCTTCCTTGCTCTACATGAAACACATAGAATAGCAGCTCCAACCTCCAAGTATCTCCTCCAATTCATTCTGTGCAAGTTAAAAGTTAATGTTTCTCTACTAATGCAACAACTAAAGCTCCTAAATAATTAGCAACATCTACAAGCTACGGAAACTCATAATTTTAAACAAGATGTAATATCTCTTACAAGTCTTTACGTATATACTCGTACTCGTACTCGTACTCGTCTGCATGCAAATACTAATTATAATGCGACAGAGTTTATCTGTCACAGACAGAATTGTGAAGCCAACTATTTGCGTACATACATACGTATAACAGCACTATAGTGAGCAGCGAGCGAACGAGCAAACCACCCACAGAGCAGACCCAACTCTACTTCTACTTGGATTCGCAACAGTTTGTCTCTTATCGCTTGCAGGCTGACAAGTCACCGTCAATCAAGCAGAAATCAGTGCATACATTTCCATTCCTTTGATACCGCTTACAGCTTCAGGAAACACAATTCCGTGTTGATCTAAGTGGGGAAATTAATGCAAATAGCAATTTTTTTAAATGTTCCTTTCGTTTAAAAAATTTCAATGGTAATAGGATAAGAATTGATAAATTAGATTAAAGCGTTTTGTGGTCTTTTGTACCTAAACTAAATGGAGCATAAAATTACATATTTAAAAATTTTCAGGAAAAAATTGTAAATTTAAAAAAACAAACTAAGTTTTAAACATGGATTTATATAGTTTTTATAGTTGAATGCGCTACAATTTCATAAAAAAACACATTAAAATTAAATAACAAGCAAATAAATTGTCAAAGTATTATAGTTAACATTTAAAGTTTATTTTGTAATTTTTCCTTATATCTGTACCATCTAATTCTAGACATAAACAAATAAATCAGTTGTAAATCTTGATAAAAGTTCTGACAAAAAAGTCAAAATTATCAAAAATATTCCTCGATTTTCCCGAAAAAGCTCAAGATACTTGAGCTCGTGGTGGAAAATTTTCTAGTAACGAACATCGAATAGGTGTGCGGGTACCCGTAGCTTATTTACCCGAGCTGTTCAAAAATATGCGCACTAAATCGAAAGCTCTAGTAGCGTTTTCTTAATATCCCGACTTCAGCATTACTAAACGGCTCAGCCTGTAGGCTATGTCTTGACCAGATGCCTAAGAAATAAACAAACCAAAAATAGACTGAAATCCACTCCGTCAGCTATTTTCTAACAAAACCAAACTTCAGTCGATTATAATTTCATTAGATTAAATATTATAAGATAAAAAAGTTAACTATCAACCTGGAGCTCCAAAAATCACAAAAAGAAAAATAGTCGATAGAATGAACGGACACTCAAATATCCTTAGAAACTTTGCGTTCATGGAGGAGTGGACGGGGTGCAACACTTGAAGACAGGGCTTGATGAACCTGTTGACGGAAGGGTTGGCTGGTTGATGAGTATTCTGCGATGAGCTCACCATCAGACTCAAATTCAGGCTACCGGATCACTGCAGTGGGTTCCAAGCAAAGGTAGCCACAATCAAAGAAGCAGATGATGGGCTACTCACTTGCGTAATTACTGTCAAGAAAATAAATTTTTACTCCGATAGCCAAGCGGCAATTAAGCCCCTGTGCTTAATGACGATGCGTACGAAACCGGTGAGGGAATGCTTTACCTTCGATTGCATCCGACTTCTTTGTGACATTGCGGAAAAATTGCGACGCGGATGAACTAGCCATAGAAAGGACCTGTGAGGTAGCGCCTCCGTGCAAGGAGAGGGTCGGAATCCTTCTGACAACCTGCGTTCAACTCCTGGAAAGATGGGCTTGGCGTCAACTCAACGAGCACTGGGCAAGTACTCAAACCTGTAAGGACGCGAAATCCTTCTGGTGGATCAGAGGCGTTCTAGGGATGTTCTGAGGATGACAAAATCTCAGCTCTCAAATTTCGTGGGCGTCCTCACAGGGCACTATCCGCGAGGAATACATGCAGTGAGACTCGGAATTACTTCGAGCGCCTTTTGTGTTGGCTGTATGGAAGATGAAATGGCATCATCTCAGCAACTTCTCTTTAGCTTGCCTGCTCTCGCGGAGCTAAGATTTATACATCTTGGTTCTCACTATTTTCCTAAGTCTGCTGTCGAAAATCTGATGAGCTCGATTAGTAGCATAAAGCGGTTAACACAACCCTAACTCAGTCATCGTTGGTAATTCACAAATACTCAATCCCCTCCTTCCCCCATCCTTTCCTCTCCCTCTCTCCGAACCGAATGGCTTGGTGCGTGACTACCATTCGGAGGTTCGAATATTCGTGCATGAAACAGCAAAATGATAGGAAATTTTTTTTCTAATAGCGTTCGCCCTTCGGCAGGCAATGGCAAATCTCCGAGGGTTTTTTTTCCATGAAAAAGCTCCTCATAAAAAATATCTGCCATTCGGCATCGGCTTGAAACTGTAGGGCTTTCCATTTGTGGAACAATATCAAGACGCACGCCACAAATAGGAGAAGGAGCTCGGCCAAACACCCAAAAAGAGTGTACGCGCCAATTAAAACAAAAATGTATATACATATATATATATAACGTCAACAGCTTTAGAAATCAAACACCAAGTATTTTACAATCTAATCCACCATTCAGATTTCTTTAATGTTTTGCACGTTAAGCACCTCTCTACTTTGTGTGTTTTTTGTTTCACCAGAAACCAGGAAACCGACCCTCAGATTTTCTAAGCCACCTCGGCTCCACCTACGCTATATTTATAATGGTAAATTTAGTGAAATATTGTGCGCATAATTGCCAAGTATCCGTTGCAGGGCAAAACGAAAATAGGCAATATCAAATTCAGTGGCGAAGCACACACACACACGCGCGCAATATCCAGCCACGTTGAATAGTCGCATACATAATTTTCTGTGAGCTTTAGATAAAAGGCCATTGTTATTGGTATTGTTGTGGTAAATTCTGCTGATTAAAATTTTCTAAATGAGCCAAATTATAATCCACTTGTTGCGTACATACCTACTTACATATACATACATAAGGTAATTGAATATCTTTACAAGTAGGCGGTAAACGAGAGATTGCTCATACGCAGTGTTGGGCCTGAGCGTCTTGCCAGTGCATTATGGTTTTGGTTAAACAGATTAATTTAAATTTCTGAATATAATTAATTTTTGTTATTTATAAAATAATGTTGTGTTCTGAAAACGCTTGCTGTTATACTTACATAATTTTTGTAGAGTTGCTATTCACGCGAATAAGCCGGTTTGCCAGATCTGGAGTGAATTCTAAGTTAGAATTCTAATGAATAAACTCAGGAGTTTAAACTAGCACGCAAGTTCGCTAGGGATTATAAATGGCATTCATATGAAACTAATAACTGTTGTATAACACTTTTAATATTTATGATTATTTAGCTACGCGCAAAGCCAAATTTAATCAATAAATAGTTATTTACCAAGTGAAGGTTTTTGCGTTGATTACAAATTAATGGGTAAAAATCGAAGCATGCGGATTCCACAACTTTTTGCAGTATTCGAAGTTTTTCTGTAAAAGCAATATATTTTCCTATGAAAAAAAGTCTCAATGTTTGTTTCCAAGTCTTGGCATGATTCCGTTTTCATAGTTTTGCCTCAATAAATTGAAAGTTTTTGTGCTCTTTATGACATTTCCATATCAATATTCTCGAGATTGATGTTACAGAATTCGGACTAACATAGTAATGCGGCTCAAAATATGCATGCGTAGTGACTCAATCGTAATATTGAACAACCTATGATTAATATATAAGGAGCTGCCTTGAATTGTCCGTCAAAGTTTTTGTACGTTTGAAGTTTTTTTTCTTTTTGTAAAATCTTATAGCAAGCTGGATTTTCATTGGACTAAGGCCAATTTTATATAATAGTGATATTTTTTGTTTACGTAATTATAAAGTTTTATTTATGATATGTATTACATATTTTTTTTTACTCTGCTGGATTTTAAACCGCTTTTATTACTTCGCTTTCGTTCTTTTCGGCCTGTCAATTGGTCACACTAACTTTCGAAGAGCTAGAGACTTGAAATGATCAGCACACCTCAGATATTGAGGGCATTTTAATACAAAATAATGAGCCGCACGGAGATCTACGTCTAATATAAATAAAATTCAGAATATATATTTCTTAAATAACCAATTCTTCACCGATAGGTGATACTGGCGTGGAGATATTTGGAAAAATTACGTGGATAGTCCAATAAGGCTGATATTATAAAAAGATGTTAGTCAAATAGACCAAATGACTTCGCAGAAAGATTTCTATACACATCAATAATAGGAGGAAATATCAATTAGAATCTTTTTCAAGCACAGGCCGCCAAAAAATATGTTTTTCCGGTTTTCTATTTTAATGCAGAAATTATTTGCTAGTCATCGAAATGCACCAAATCATTCATTCTTAGTTTTAAAATGTGCTTTTGTCTGTTTTCGTCGATAAGGGGTTTAACACCATAAAGTCCGTAAAAAATACTAGCATCCACTTTTGAACTTAGTTTTTATTATTTTATATTTTAATGCTATTTTCAATCATTATTCTTGAATTAAAACAAAATTACGTCCAGTTTGTAATTTATAGAAACAATTTGAAAAAATCAGTTATTCTTCCCAAAAGTTCGAAAAATTACTCTGTTTTTTACAAAGCAAATTTTGATCAAAAAAATTACTTTTTCTTCAAAATTTGATGTTCACAGAAATCGTAAAAACTCGTCTTATTAGATACTTATAACAATTTTGGGCACAGCCAGTCAAAAAACAGTTTGCAATGATTATAAAAAATATAATCATCATAGCAGAACAGCGGAAATTGATCGAAAATTTTCACACAGACACAAAACTAAAAAAATATAAATAGTAATTTGAGGTACTCCGTACTAAATTTCAAAAGTTAAATTTTTAAGAATTTTTTCTCAGCTCATTTTTTAGATATATTTCATCCCGAAATTTTTCGAAACATTTTTATATCCTTCATAAAAAAAAATGTTAATTCTTAATTACTATACAAGGTTGCACCACCTTGTTTTCGAAAAAATTTTTTACAAATAAATAAAAAAAATTTGTTTTCGAATAACTTTTTTACAAATAAAAAAAAAAAAAAAATTATGCTGAATCTTGGGATCTTTACTTTGATCCGTACGCGTACTCCTTTGCTGCTTGTTTGAATACTGCAGCTGTCAAATTCACATGTGTCAAATATGATTGACATACTAAACCAAAAATTATAAATCTTCCGGTAAAATTGTAAATTTTGCGTCATCGAAACTCGAAAACGCCTCGACACATGGCTGACAGTTAATCACAGAATTAGGAAGCCTAAAATAATAAAATTTAAAACCATCTCGAGGGGGAAAGTTTCTCACAAAGAAATCTACCAAATGTGTTAGAAAGTGGGCAATGTTTAAAGAAAGTTGAAAATTGTATTCTTTTCAAGCTGCATTTCCTTGGAATTTTTTTTTTTTATTTTTACTTTTGGGTAAAATTGTGGTTGATTGCCACCAAGGGTATGTTAACAAATCAAACGCCCCAAAATTGGGCGGTGAAAAAAAACGTTTAAAAATGTTTGCTTTATTTGTATCCCTTTTAAATTTAATTACTCAAAGCGCATTTTTTTCACTTTTCGGTCAGATTGTGGTTGATTGCCCATTGGCTATGTAAACAAATCAGACCCACCAAGGCTCGTTAAAACTGGTCGACTCGGTGTAAAAATTTCATTTAAAAACAATGTTTGAAGGTGTTTACTTCATATTTTTGTTTTGTTATTTTTGGTTTACTTTCGAAGCTTACATATATTCAGTAGGAATCTCATGCGTTAGAAAATGAAATTTTTTATTATTTAATTTCTTTATTTTTTGTTTTGTTAGTTATTTATTGGCGTATTTATTTATTTTAGAATCAAAAAGTGTATTGGCAGATTAGAGATGTTACTTTTTCGATTTTTACGATCTCGTGGATTTCGTTGTTACAATCCCGAAATCTCGGGACTAGTTGCTAGATTTATATTCTCTCTTCTACCATAAAAAAATATTAAAAAAAATAATAATGAAAACATTAAAAAAAAATAATGAAAAAATAACAAATAAATAATAAAATTATAAAAAAATTAATGAAAAATTATAATAATAAAAAAATAAAAAAATATATATAAAAAAAATAATAAAAAAAAATTAATAAATAAATGTCCTTTGTTTATTGTTTAAATGGAGTTTACTTCGTTAATAAATAAACAAAAAAATAATAAAAAATAATAAAAAAATAAAAAATAATAAAAAAAAATTAATAAATAAATGTCCTTTATTTATTGTTTAAATGGAGTTTACTTCGTTAATAAATAAACAAAAATAATAATAAAAAAAAAAAAATTATAAAAAAAAATTAATAAATAAATGTCCTTTATTTATTGTTTAAATGGAGTTTATTTCATTAATAAATAAACAAAATAATAATAAAAAAATAATAAAAAATAAATAAAAAATAATAAAATTATAAAAAAATATTAAAAAAATTAATAAAAAATTATAATATATTAATAAAAAAATAATAAAAAAAATATATTTAAAAAAATAATTAAATTTATAAAAAAAAATTAATAAATAAATGGACTTTATTTTTTTTTAAGTGGAGTTTATTTCATTAACAAATAAACAAAAAATAATAATATATAAAAAAAGAATAAATGAATAATAATGAAAAAAAAATATTTAAAAATAATAATACAAATTATAAAAAAATTAATAAACAAATGGGCGTTATTTTTTCTTTAAGTGGAGTTTATTTCATTAATAAATAAACAAAACAAATAATAAAAAAAATAAACAAAATAATAAACAAATAATAAAATAATAATAAAAAAATCTTAAAACATAATACAAAATAATAATGAAAAAATAACAAAAAAAAGATAATAAAAATATTAAAAAAATGTAATAAAATAAAGAAAAAATAATAAAAAATTATATTAAAAAGAGCAAGCTCAGCTAGAACTTGTAAAAATTGAATAAAAAATTATTATTTTTTTTAATTTAAAATAGTAAACACAGATCAGGGCAGCTGGTAATTAAACTTAAGTCATTTAAAATAGTCTCATAACAAATTAAGTTGTATGGATTTTTCTCACAAAATCGTATTAGTTTCTATATATAATCCTCAGCGGGTGATATTGCCTACGCCTATATTTTTCAGTTTAAGTCTTGGAAGTATTTTTTTAGCTATACTATATATTAAATTTATTCACTGAACAATCTCTGTGTAGTTATGAATTTATGTGAGCCTAAAAGAATTTTTTTTTTAATTCCGGTTTTTGTCTTTTTTTATAATAAAACATTTTTCGCAACTTTCATCGCCAATTACATCATGAACTTGCCACACACTTTCGCAACTTATTAAATCTATTAAATCGAAGCACCTGTCGCGTTTACAGATGCAAGTGTAAACTCTCGTTATTGCAACATGGCAATTATGCGTTACACACGAAATACCCTTGCCAGTCCAGACCCTTTGACGCTTGCCGCTGTTAAAACCCCGTCAATTACCTTTTTTGACAACTTTTCAAGCTGCGCATTTTCGAAAATTTTACAAGTCATAAACAATTTTTTAATTGCCCTCCAAATAAAACTATAAATCGTTCAACATTTCACATTTTTGTTAACCAGTTGCAAACAAGTTTCGTAACGTGCAAATGAACTGTAGAAAAAAAATTAAAAAAAAAATTTGCAAAATAAAAAAAATCACTTTTTACATGAATTTAACTAACCGCCGATATGCGCGCATTAATTTTCTGGTCTTCAAAAGTTTGCCGCTAATGCCGCGCCAAATATACAAGTATGCATGTACATAAATATGTATGTGTGGCATGTATGGAGGTTCCTCATAAAATTTGCCCAGCAGCTGAAAATGAATAAGTTGTTGCATGCATCGCAGCAAGTCTGGTGTATGTGTGCTTGCCAGTCTGCAGCGGAATGTGTGTGCCTCAATGTTCCAAAAATCAGCACAGCATGCAATGAGCCTCACCAAAGCCAGCTACTAACCCATTTTCGCGATCAACGCGCGAAATCACTCGCAGAGCATAAACAATGCAAAGCTTCGCGAAGTTCAGCTTCAACAAATTGCGGCATTCGCTTGCGCTTGTCTCACTTAAATGCACCCAATTTAAACATTCACCCCAAAGGTAGGCATTTTTTTAACCTTAAATTATTTATGTTCGCTTGAATGGTGGTGCGCGTACTCAAATCGATTTTCATGAGCGGTGAGCAAGCACTTAAATAAACTGCTGAGCTGCTGCTGCTGCTGCTGCGACGACTTTGACTTTGACTTTGACTTTGTGTTCGCTTTTGACTTTGACTGCTTTTGACCGCATTCTTAGCAACGACAGAGGCTACAGTAGCAGCGGCAGCGGTCGCACACAGCATCCAACTTTGTGTTGTTACCACATCATTGCTATCACCCACAACTGTCAGACCTTGAGTGACTATATTTGCCTTTATTCTGCTATGCACACAAGCCAGGCTATTTTCGCCAACAGTTATGTGCGCAAGTAACTGATACGTCCTCACATATGTACAATTGCACGTATGTACATACATACATTTTTGTATATAAATTTGCTGCCCACTTTCATGTTGAGCGCTTTTGGTTCATCAACTGCACGGCGCATATCATAGATTTTGTTCTACCCTAGCGCCTGTGGCAAATTCACTGTAACGTGACTTTATATAAACCGACATGCATACTTCATAATTCGTATATATTTACCCATATATGCATATTTATGTAAACCGCTGTTAGTTGGCGTACCCCACAAGTTATTTATGTTGGTGTAGGCGGACTCGCCGCCACAAGTGTCGTGCACTTCAACATTCCAACCATGAGGATGAGTGTTTTTTTTACGTTCCACGTGCAACTTGCCACATGTACAGCTACATATCACAGTTTTACCAGAAATTAGCTCGTGTAAAGAAAAGTAAGCAATGGAATCGGAAAATTGTCTGCATGAATGGGTGAATAGCACTTTTTGTAGAGCAGAAGGCCTGGTGCCATTGAGTGGAAAGCCGTGATTGCTGCAATTTCTATGATCAGCGCCAATTCCACTATTTTCTCTATTGCATAACCGTCACGTCTCAGGAATAAATTCTTGTTGGATATTCTGAAATGCCAATTGTGTAACCAAACATTTTGCATACTGGTTCAAATTACTGAAAATCGTGCAAAATTTGCAAGAAAAATGGCTTAATATATTTCGAAATATGATATTCGCTTTTAAAATCAACCAAAACAGTCACAAGTCAGCGCTGACATTAACAGTCTATAAATGTACTTTGCTCCAAAAGAGGCAACGCAAAGTGATTTTGATTGTTGGCAATGCACCCTGACGCAACTTAGCACTTAGTTAGTAAACAGTCAGTGTGCAAAGAGCTTAAAGGTGAGCCCTTTAGCAGACCGTTACTCAACTCTGAGCGAATTTGACAGAATCAGCTAATGAGCTGACGTACACCCCAAGTGCCAAAAAACTGAGATTATGTTGGTGATATACGAAAAAAATCAACCAATGACTCTTCGTTGCTGAACAACGACTAATTAGGCGAGTGTGTGAATGCATGTGAAATGATCGTGCAGAATTCAGCTGCCGAATCTCCGAAGTGACGTAGCAGCCAAAGTTCTCCAAATTGCTTTTCCACCATACCAAACTTGGTAAACCTATCATCCATGGGAGACACTGCCCTATGTGACTTTTACACCGCACTTAGATCTATCAAACTTGCTTTAACAAACGGAATAAGCACTTAGTATCTTAAGGATGGGCGAAAACTTTTTTCCTGACTTTGCATTCGTAAAGAGGCTGAGAAATCACGAAAATATTTTTCTACCTATATAACAATTTTTTGTTTTTTTTTTTTATTAATTTAGATAATTAGATTTTTTGGGAGCGTTCTACAATTGAGACAAGTATATAAAGTAAACCACGGTCCTCGCACTTTTCAAAACTCACCTACTTTCCTAGTTTCTAAAAACAAAAAACAAATTCATTCCTCAGCCTCAAAAACCTTAATCTTCCAAACCTTACTCCCGCACAAAAGTCAGTGCATTACTTGCATTGTGGCTGCTAAAATAAGCACACAAAAAAAAGACACAGTTACATACTGCATCAGTGGCGCCAGCAACAGGAAGCGGGCAATCTCGGTTATAGCGCAGACACACCAAAATTTTGCAAAGTCCTCAACCATCTGTGCGATCCTTCTGATAGAAAATTGTGAAACACAGATGGCGCTATAAACAGTTAGAAGGCTTTATTCCTAAGCAACGACAAGTGAGCACTTCCACAATTTAGAACCGGGTAGGCTTATCACCTACCCTGCCAGAAAGCAAAACGATTAACGAAGCCAACGCAAGACTGAGTCTTGTCGAGGCCCGTGCTCCCGAGTGGAGTGAACAAGGAAAAAAAATATATGAAGTATAAAAGTATACTAATAAGCAATTTTCAATTGATATTTAAAAAAAAATTATTTTATTTAAAAAAAAATTATTTCAATTAAAAAAAAATTTATGCGATTGATATATGAGCGATACCGTGTCAAGTTAACCAAGTTTTTCGGATCCTCATCATCATCATCAAGTAGCGATTACAGCTCAGGTTGAGCTTTAGCTTCATCCACAATCCTTTTCCAATGTGCGAGGTTCATAGTAACAGATCTCCAACTTCTAACTCGTAGCTTTTTCAGGTCGGCTATGACTTGGTCAAACCAGGTTAACCTTGGACGTCCTCGTGCTCGAGTCGTTAGACAATTCGTTGTTAAAAAAAATTTTAGGGGGTGGCTATCTTCCATACGCACAGTGTGCCGCAACCATCGAAGCCTTTGGACCATATTAAATGTTTCACGACATCCCTGGCATAAGTTTAGCAACGCATCGTTGTGGCGTATTCGGTACGTTTTTTGTTTTTGTTTTTCGATATTGTCGTAAACTTTTCCGAAAATTGGTTGTTTGTATGCTTGAGTATAATAAGAAGTGTACAGGAAAAAAATGTTTTTTTTTGCAACAATTTTTCGGCAATTTTTTTGTTAAAAATTTATGAGGGAAACCATTTTTTTTTTTATATATTTGGAGGATTGCCATTACCTGTCGAGGAACGGCTACTATTCTACTTTTTCTGAATTTAGGTGTTTCACGGAGATTCGAACCTACATTTTCTCTGAATTCCGAATGGTAGTTGCGCACCAACTCATTCGACTACGGCGGTTTGGTGGGATAACGCGTTTTTAAAAAACACTTCCAATGGTTACGATCCCTCGCGAAGATTGTGACTTCTTTAAAAGATTTCCTTGAGGCTTAAGTTCTTTTTCTAAATAAATGAATGAATGTAAATAAGGTTTACACTTCGACCTCATGCTCTTTTGTGCTCTCTACTACGTCACAGTGCCTCATACGAACACAGTTCTCTTAGTAAATCTAAGAGTAGAGCTTATGTACCCTTGTTTTTTTACTTCGAAGATATCGAATCCTTCTTCGCGCTATAGCATCACATTCAAGAAGAAGGTGTGCTGGAGTCTGCGAGGACTGCTCGTAGAAATGACAGGAGTCAGTGAACCATATCCTAATCTGCAGGAACCTGTGAGAACACCCGTGAGCATACTCAGTTTGCCCTTAGGGAGGATTATGAATTACCTGAACCTCTTCTGATTTTACAGGCAACCGATTTAACTTAGAAATTTGATGATCTGGTTCTTGGAACTTTTTTAGCTGTAAGTCAAAGTCAAATACAAAAAGTTAAGTGTTCGCTTACAGAGTTAATCTTGAAATTAAAAAAAAACTGTTTTCTACATAAAGAATAAGGATAGATGCAACATTTAAACAACGCATGCAACAGAAAATAGTGCGATTTAGTTCATCAGTGTAGTGATTACGTAACAAATTACAAACACGCATACGCACATACATGAATTGATCACTGTCAAGGTGACGAGTGCATTCATATTCGTGGTTTTATACGAGTGAAATCGAATATCTTGTATTCGGCCCTATATCCTGTACTTTTTTTCGCACATTTGCTGCAAAGCACTCACTCGCACTCTACTCAAGTACATATAATTCCTAACACTCTCAATCGACTACATCGAAACGAGAAATTTAATCGCTTTCAATACAAATATTAAGGAAATACTCGCTATCGACTTACTTTGCTTGCTACATTTGCAGCATTTCCTTCACTAGCCTACCAACATACAAACATACATACATACATAAACATATATTACATACACATATAAATGATAGACAATGAAAAAGAAGAGTTGAGTAGACACTGAAAATCGTTCAAAGATGATGAAGAGACACCGACGCACAGTGTACTGCGTATGCATTGAAAAACGGCAAAAAGCGATTTGTAACTTTTTTCTTTATTCAGTTTTTACTAGCAATTTTTTGTTAGTTTGATTGGAAAAATAAGCGAAATAAACATGAAATGATTGACTTCTATTTAGCACTGGTGAAAGTTTAATAAAAACCAGACAAGAAAGGTGCGCGGTGCATTTTGTTCTCAGTACCTTTTGGAGGCTTCTCAAATAGTAGCTGCTACAGTTCAAAAAAATAGTCTCATTCAGTAGCCAACGCTTGCCCAGCATCAAAAAAATTAAATGGCAACTAAATGTGATTAGCATAAGATAATTTGCAAAATTGTTTAGTTAGGATTGGAAATTAAAAAAAAAAATATATATAATGAAATAAAACAAAAAATTAACAATAAAAAAAGGTATTTTTGTATTAAATGCACGCATCTTATAATTTAAAATAAAATAAATGAAAAACAAAGAAATATTTTCGCATTAAATGCACACTTCCTAGGTCCGAAAATCGATTTGTTATTGGCTCTGAAGGCGCCTTCGATTCGCTACTCCTCTACTCACTATGTGTGGGCTCTGCTCCCTTGACGAAAAATTTGCATCTGAAAGCTACAAGCGAGTATGCTTATACCTCATAAAACTGGTATAACTCGCCATTTCCAATGCTGTCAAATATCTCTTTTCCGATATTAGGCGAATTTCGTTAGACCGCATTCATACAGAGCTAATTTTTTGCTTCAATTTTCTTTTGCCCACACTTTTCAGCACTGGAAAAGAGCTGCCAAAAACTGCATTTGTTTGGAAGCACTTAATGAGTATTAATAAGACCACGTTCACACATGGCCACTCCATTGATTGCAACTGTTTAGTTTTTGGTCTACAGTCAACCACAACATTGAGAACAACGAGAGCACAAAGGGTGTTGATAGAGCTCGAACATCGAAAATCACAAGTAATGAGTTCAAGCAACAAATGTTTCCCTGTATGGACACTGTCTTACTAATACGCATTAAGTGCTTTCCTACGAATATAATTTTTGGTAGCTCTTGTGCTACCAGTGCTATCAAGGTAGGTTTATTTGTACCAGCGGCTTCGTCTATTTGCCACTCACTGAAGCTTGGCAAATCAAAGATGCCTTGAGTGGCAATAAGCGGAAAATTCTAACGTTCCTGGGTCGACTCTCTCTTCATTTGGCTTACTATAATTTGCTACTTCTTCAACAAGATTACGCACATGAAGACAGGTTTTTGCATAAATTCTGTCAGCACAAGCTTTTACATTAAGTTTTTCTCCGAGCTTAAGTTGCACTCGCATAAACCACTCTCGCGAATCAACACTGTCGTCACTGTAGCTGCAGTACCAACAAAGACACTTAAAGAATGCGAATATTTGACGCATTTGTGTTAAGATGCACAGAAAAATTCCTATGTCAATTATAGCTGCGAAACAACCACGGACGAGTGACATTTTTTTACTAATAAATAGCCTGATCCTGACGGTAACAAATTACTTAACCACAGTAGTCAGTAAGCTCCTCCCACGAGGCATAAAAAACTGAGTATTTTTGTTAAAATTTTTTTACAGTAATTTAATTTGTTTTTATTTTTTTAATAATAACATGCCGTTATACTCGTAGTATAATTTTTTAACTGAATTTCTACCAAATTTTCGACAAAAAAATTAATTATTTTGCATGAAACTATCGCCATCTTTGTTGAACTTATGTATTCTCCCACAAGCAGTGGGTTGAGGTGATCATCAAGCCTTTGCACTTGTTCAAAGAAAATCAATCAAACAATGGAATTTCTTTAGTTTAATAAAGTAGTAGATTAACCAGATAGTGGTTTCTACAAACCTACATCTAATTCTAATTTTGAATTTAAAAACATAAAACGTAAAAAACATAATTTATTATTATAAAATATTGAAAATTACTAACACAAAAACTCATTCGATCAGTTCTTATTTCTTATGCTTTCCATAAGCCGTATAAGTTTCTTCCGCTGGGAAGTTCTTGAACTACAGCCGCCAGCGACTTTTAAAGCTTAGCTTCGAGTAAAATGCGTACAAAGTTTTCATCTCAGCCACTGATGGTTTGAAAGCTTCTAACTACATGGCAAATAACTCGTTTATTATTCACTCAATTGATTTCAAATGTTTAAAAAATATTTTTGAGATATTCTCCAAAAAACCAGAAATGAAAAGTAACTGATTGCGAGAAAACGTATCTACGGTTTTCGTCTTGGCCACTGATGGCTCGAACGCTTCTCAATAACTGAGGAATAACTCGAAAACTATTCATTCAATTAACTAGAAATTTTCAGAAAATATTTTCGAGATGTTCGGTTACAAGAAAATGCAAACTGGAAAAAAATTATTTCAGGAAAAACTCGCCTAAAGTTTTCCACTTGGCCATTGCTGACTCGAGAGCTTCTCTCTAAATGACAATTAACTCGAAAACTACTCATGCAATTGACTTGAACTTTTTAGTGAATATTCTCGAAATAAATTTCCAAGAATGAGCCACAAATGACACCATATCGAAGTAAACTAATTAGTTCTTGCATTTGATCTAATAACAGCCCACTCATTATTCGCACTTAAACACATTTTAAGTAGATTTAAATGAAAAAGCGATCACCAATTTCGTTCAAACGAACTCAATCAGCTTCCCTTTCAACTATGAATTAAACAAACAAAACAATCTGCTCTTGGTTGTCCCTTTTTTCAAAACGTGCGTTGCTTTTTAGTGATCAAGGTGTGCGCAAGTAAGTACTTCCGCTTTGTCAGTGATGCATTATGTCGCTTTGTGGCAACATCAAATGAAGGTGAACGCAATGCCACAATACAAGGCAAGTCAGTGGATCTGTGGCGAATAGGCGGAAGACCTCTTAAGTTATATTTAGTTGGTGGCAATGCAGCGCATGCGCAAAAACCACAACCAATAAGCCATAAAGCAATTCGCCAATCAGTCAACGCTTAGTTAGTTATCTGTTTATGCAACAACGGGAAGTGCGAAGCGAATATTGCCACAAAGTTCAATAGGCATAAAAATTTACTTTCAACAAGGCGCAATCGAGATTGTTGCTGGGTTGCGGGTTTTGCTGGGCATTTTATTTGTTTTATTCACTTTATTTTTTAGCTTCTGCATTTTTTTATATTTTTTTTTTTTTTTTTTGTAATTTTTTTTTTTTTTTTTCTTTCAAAAACGCACTCCCTGCAATTGACTACAATAAGCCAGTGCCAATTAAATAAATTGTGTAAAGACAAATTTTCTCATAATTAAGATTTAATTAGTAGATAGCCTTTGTAACATAACTGAGTTCAGCATGCCACTATCCCATGTGGCAAGTAAAACTCTGTGGAAGGGCGCTTTCTGTAGCCCTAATGCGTTGAACGCACACATACACACACACACACAGGTATGTACGCGCTCTTTCCCTGTCGCAACTACTTCATAGTCTGTTAATAACGGTAAATATTGCTATTATTGCAATGACGATTAGACGCAATCGCAATCAGCGTGCAACACAAAGCAATACCACACAACTGTGCGCTGCAACCAACTGTTGCACGCAGAATTTGCTATATTTTCTATTTCTTATCCAGCCATTGGAAAGAGCAGTTGCAGCTGCTACAACAACAACAACACGACCAACTATAGGTAACTTTTGCCATTTGGCCTTATACGGCTGTTGGCCACCACGACACCGGCCGAGCAGCAATGGCAGCGGCGGCACTCTCTACTTTCACTTGAATATTCTCAGCAATTGCACACATCATGCAACCGACATCGCATTGTTGCTACGTTACGTTTGTGACTTGTTCATTTACAGCAAATTATGCGCATGCGCGCGCGCAGCATAACTTAATAAGTCCAACAATGGCAATGTGCAAAGAGTGAAGTTGAGTTTTTGTATCTTTTTTTTTTTTGCTTTTTCTCGTTTTGAGTAGTGCGCATGCGTGCCGACACTGCGCCGCCTTACTACTCGGTCTCGTATTGCTGGCACCGATTATGAGTACTGCCGCGTGTTGCATGCTTATAGAAAATATTAGGCCTGTACGTGCCTAGGATTACTTTATTTCAAATGCGTTTTTATGAAAGCAGTGAAGTTGCCGCCAATTGCTATTTGCCATTTACCTACATAGGTACATACATACTTATATGACTGGTATTGAATTTACTGTGGGAAATTTTTGCTGAATAATTGTAGTCGCAAAATGCGCACAGAATATTACAGTTAATGGAGATGGTACAGTTTAAATGGTGGTAAAATTTCAAGTACGACCTGGGATTACTCATATAGAGGGCATGAGAAGGTAGCGAAATAATTAACAGATTCAAGAATGAAATTAAACATTACTCAAATGGTGTTGAGATTAAAATTTTGCAAATCTATGCCTTCTTGGAGTATAAGCCAAGGATTTTCATTGAATATTAAGTGGAAGTAAGTAAAATTCAGATTTTTTCTGAGTGAAATGAATGATCAACATTTTTTTATATGGAAGAAGAAAACACTCAAAATCAGCAGCAAACAAATTTTCAAAAATCAGCGCAAATTTTGAGCCAACTCAAACGTATACATATTATATATAAGATTTAGACCGACTTCGAACGGCAGGAGCTTTTTCATGGGCAGAATAACATTCTGAGATTTGTCATTGCTTGCCCGCTTTAAAACAAACTTTTTCAATCATTTCATGTTTTATGCACAGAAATTCTAACCTGCGCACTTCCGAATGGCAGTTGCACACTAACCAACTCGGCTAATGCCAGCTAAAACTTTTACTATTAAAACTGAATGGGCTATAAAACTATATATACAGAATTTTTTTGGAAGTTTTGATCAAAATTTTCCGAATTTTTTTAAAAAGTTTTACAATACTTGAAACTTTGCAGTGTATGGCTTTTGTTGTAGTATGAACTAGATTTAAAAATAAAAATATTTTTTTAATTACAAAAATAAATAAATAAATATTCAAAACTTCACAATTATTTGTGCTTTCATACTTTTTTTTTATCTTTAGAATCTCTTTTGCCTCGGTATTGTTATTATCTAATTCATTAGTCATTTCATTATCATAACGGATGTGTTTTTAGTTGGATGAGAACTATCGACGTCGAAAGTATGTGATTTCTGAAACAGCTGAGAATGGCAAACTGTGTTGACTTTCTGTTCAAGTATCCATACGGAAATTTCAGGAAAAAAACCGTATTAATGAAACTAATTATTTTAACTAAAATCTACCAAAACTTTATGCCTCCAGTTTCTATGGGATTATGCGTCCTTTGAACTAAAGTGCATTTTTCTTTAATACCAATACTTGACAAAATTTATATACTTATGAAAGTCCATAAGGTCCATAAGTTCGTGCGTTTTTTAAAGGTGGATTTAAAATTAATAAAAAAGATGTTTCAAGTATTTATTAATCCATAATATATTTTCCTTCATTATTTACAATGTCTTCCCAACGTTTAGGCAAATTTTTAATTCCCTGCTCAAAAAATTGTTTGTCCTTGGAGCCAAAATACGCTTCGATATCCCTTTTTATGGCTTCTTTTGAGGAGTAGTTCTTGTTACTCACATGGGATTGAAGTCCACGGAAAAGGTGATAATCACAAGGTACAATATCCGGAGAGTATGGTGGATACGGCATTAGCTCCCATCCGAGCTCGTTCAGCTTGCCTAATTTTTGCCTTGCGGTATGAGGTCTTACGTTGTCGTGGTGAAACAAAACTTTGCGTCTATTCACTAAAGACTGTCGATTTTTGTTAAGGGCCTCATTCAGGTTTGACAGCTAATGGGAATAATAAACAGCATTTATCGTCTGGTTTGGTTGCAGAAGTTCATAATAAACAATACCAGCCATATCCCACCAAATAGAGAGGAGAATCTTCTTGGGGTGAAGGCCATCTCTTGGGGTCGGTTCTGGTGTTTCATCTTTATCTAACCATTGGCGTTTGCGTACAGGATTATTGTAAAGAACCCATTTTTCATCACCAGTAACGATACGGTTCAAAAAACTTTCATTTTCAAGCCGTTGCAGCAGCTCAGAACACACATTCGCTCTCTGCTGAAGGTTGGCGACGGAAAGTCTATGCGGAACCCATTTTCCCAGCTTGAAACCTTTCCCAACTGAACCAGGTGCTTGTGAACTGTTCCATGCGATGAATTTAACCTCTCAGCTATCATATCGACTGTCAAATTTGGCTCAGCTTCCACGAGTTCGAGCAAGGCGTCGGAGTTAAAGACTTCAGGACGACCAGCGCGCGAGGCATCCTCCACGCCGCAGTTAGTACTTCGATTTTTGCATACAAAAAATGTACAAAAGTGAAATTATGGGTAAAATACGTACGAAGTTATGGACTGACCTGATAGAAACGAATTTTATGTGGTTTTTAAACTTGCATTGAAATTTTCTTCGCTATGCCCAAATTCCCTGCTTTCTAAAACTTAGAGTACTCTGAGAGTAAATTTCTTAAAAAAGCAGATCTAGAAGTAGAATATTGTCAAATCTCTGTTGTCCTTGGTCTCATCGTCTCAGTGATCACAACCCAAGCTAAACGCTGTAGGCTAACACTAACACTACTGTAGATGAAATACCAATGCACCAAATGTCAACTGTTTAGCGTGCAATCTTCTCTTTCTCTGTAAAAGTGCCTCTCGCTTACGTAACAACTCAGTATAACAATGAATTTCGTATGAAATTACGTTTGCTATTTTGTTGCAAAAATACGAAGTGCAATAATAGAGGCAAAATATGTTGTACCGGCTTATTCCACATTGTCTGAGGTTTTCTAGCGAAGTCGGCATCACAGTTTAGCCTTATCCGCCTAATTTTACGACGTGAGATTTCTCATGGCTTATAAGGAAGGATATCCTAAGCTGCAGCTCTCCACAAGAAAATTTATCAGCTCATTCAGAATTGTATGCCAATACATCTATTGTATCCCATTGATGTAACATCCGCCTTATTCACCGGAACTCTCGCTTCTTTTCCCCTCTAATTAATAAGGTGAAGTCTACATTGAAAGGAAGAAAGCTCAAGTCCATGAAAGCTGTGAAAGAGAAACTGAAGGAGTCAACAGAACACGATTTCCTAGATTCTGTCATACAATGGAGGGTGAGAGTAGGGATGGTGTGGGAGTGTATGCTAAAAGTTTTAATATCTGAGAAAAATGTATGAAATCAACATAAAATGTTTTACAGCTTGTGTTTTATCATGGCATGGTTCTCCACCACACCAATGAACCGTAAAGAATACTCGTGTGGCTCCATCGGCTTGAATATTCTGGTTATGCGTCTCAGGCGCAAACATTGCTTCTTCCAGAGCATTTTTTTTATTTTTTATTTTTTTGAAAAATATAATTATTTTTTTCATAAATAGAGAAGGGATATAAGCTTCTTGCAATAACAATGGCATATTTTAATGATCATAAAATTCATAATATTTTTACAATATAAAAATAAATCCGCTTTAGAATTTACGATGAAAATTTCTACTGCAAAGCAAACACAATACAATTAGCCATCATCACCATTGCCACTGTTTTAAGCTGCATATGGAAAGAGAAACTTTTTAAAACGATAGATATCATATCGAAATATTTTTTATACACACATACATACATGCACTTACATGTACATGGCCACGCACAAGTTGTAGCTGGTAGTAAAATAAAAGTGAAAACAATTGGAAGAATTGCGCATTATTTGCACAAAAACAAAACGCAAGAAATGTATGCGAATGTGCCATAATTGAACGGCACCGCCACATAACTGCCAGCAAAGTAACAACAACAATACCCAGCTACAATCGACTCAATGTCAATTAGTTGCAAAATACACACGGACAAACAAAAAAAAGCCTAAATTGCGGCAAGGTATGCATAAAATGAAGCTGCCACAGCGTGGGCGGTAAGACAGTGAGTGCTAAAAGGCAGACTGCTACTTGACTTTTTCAACAGCTTATTTTCACTATCAGCGGTATAATCGAAAATTTCATAAAATAAATACAATTTGGGATAAGGGCATGACTGCATACATGCATATGTGTCTGTGTGCCTGCAGAGGATGGGGCTCGTGTATACCCAGCAAACTTTTTTTTTTATATCAACTTGAGATGCATTTGACTGAAATAATGTTCTACAATCTTTCATGCAAATTCTAAGCAACTTCTCTACATGCCAGCAGATTTTAGTGTGCCCAACTGCTTTTACGTGGATATTTTCTTAGTTGTCAAGTTGTGAAATGGGTAATTTTCCACTTGACCTCAGAGGGATTGCTCCAATTTGCTATGCAGCCAAATAATAAATTTTTATTTTATTTTATGTTTTTTATTCATTATTTCTTTCTTATTTTATTCACTACTTTCAAGAAATTCGTTAGATGGAATATTAGTTATATGGATTTTTTAAATAAAGAATATTTATAAGTATTTAAAATAAAACTAAGTTCTTTTAAGACATTTGTTATTATTATGAGTGGATTTAGCACTGTGACCTGGCAGATCTACTGAGTACCCTTCATTGATTCAGAGCATACCGCTGAGCCCAACTTCTTCAATAAATTTTAGTATTCTCTCATCTGGTAGAATATGTTTACCCATGTATGCCGCTTATGCCCACTTACCCGCTTATGCATCAGCGCTGGTCACGATGCCAGCATACGAGTATGCTTGGCGGTCTCATCTTTCTCCCTACATAAACTGAAAGCTCCATTAGCGTATATTCTCAGGTTAATCAGGGATGATTCAATGCTAGCGTTTTTGTGATGGTACTACAATTATTCTCATTGAATACCATACAATATGTAAATCTGTTTATGTTAAAGCTACTCATTATTGATTTTGATTGCGATAAACCAGATGGATTGTTCCAGCATAAACCTTTTGTCTTTCCTCTACCTCCTGAATTAGAGCAGCGAAGTTACGTTTTTTTAGGTTGTAAAATGTCTCTGCACTTATAAATAGGGAGGACGCACCTTTTCTCTCCTAATTTATTCAGAACCAGTTTTGATGTAACCTGGAAAGAGTTGAGTGCCTTGATTTCTGCCTGTTTTTCAGTGAGGATAGCTATGCTTCTATTTTTATAGTTGCGTTCAAGGCCAAATGGGCCCATTTTTCTATTACCTAGACTTCCGCTTGAAATTTACTTATATTCTTGCCTAGTATCTTTTCTCTGGTCCGCAGACATCTTCCGCTGCAATTTTCTCGCTAAGTGATCCGTCGTAGGCCTTAGCTTGTAGGTTTTAGATAACTCTTCCCAAGACTTTTTATTGTGCAGTTCAGTATTGAAGCGTTTGACGAAACTGAGCTTCGGCTGCATCGTGGCCCATGGCATTCAAACCCCAGTGGTCAGTTCAGCAAGAATATAAAACTTCCTGCGATGCTGATGAAAGTTTGAGACAATGGATGTTTAGATATTCTTTAGATGTTCTTGGGATTCGATATGAATATGAAGAGTTCTAGAAGAAGCTCCATTGAATTTTATAGGAGAACACAAAAGTTAATCGAAAGCTGCGTTTTCTCAGCAACGCAACAAACAAATTCAAAATTAAATAGATGTGTAGGGTATATTGCGCCCCACATCTTTTGAGCTGATTATATAAATTTTTTAAATAAATGTTTTATCTATGCAATAAACATAAATTCTATTTATGACCTCCAAGTACTTAGTTTTCGTATTTTTATTTTGCGAGCTCTAGGCTGGTTCAGCAATAAACTAACTAACTAACTAATTATTGCCATTATTAATTAGTAGACATTTCAATTAGCCTTCTTCTTCTTCTTCTTCTTCTTGGTGGCGCAATAACCACCAGCAAATCGCTGTTTATCAAACCTTCTTCGTGCTAATCAGCGCCAGTTGGACACGCGAAATTTCAGAGCCGGAGTAGTTGTATACATACATTTGGATGACTTGACATAGCCATCATTATTCACTATACTTCGTCTAGGCTACCGTAAAGCTCGAACAGCTGATTGTTCCAGCGCCTGCGATACTCGTCGTAGTCAAAGTGGAAAATTCAAAAAGTCTGCCGCAGAATCTTTCTCTGAAACAACCCAATTAGAAGTCATTTTCAGGAAATCTTGGCTGAGCCTGATCGACCAAAGTTTATCAGACGTTGAAATATACTTTTCCTTAAGTTTGCTGGGGTTTCTCAGCTGCTATTTGTACACTCATATATGCATATGTGCATATGTATGCCATTATTATGTATGTATGCATTTACTTGTGTGTATGTTGGCAATTATTTGCTTTGCACAAATTGTTCGCGGCAAGCGACGCTCGTTGCTGTTGACTTGCTGCCGTGCCACCACTTACAACCAATTTGTATGCACAACAACTCACTGTTGTTGTTAATGTCGGCAACTTGTACAAATGCCAACAACTAAATGTATGTGGCTTTGCAGGCGGCCACTATCAGGCAGCCGTTGCCAGCATGACTGTTAAACAATTTGCCACCGTATACGAGTAGCTCGCACGGTAATGGTCGACAATTATCGGGAGCAAATGATAAAATCATTTGAAATTAAATAAACACAATTTTATTTGTTGTTTTTTTTTTATTTGTTTTTTAAATGCACACATTCGAACTGATAGGTATGTGCATACAAACATACAACTGTATGCACTACAAAGCAGCGCGGCATATTGCAAAGTTTTGGCAATTGATTTATTTTTTAATTAATTTAAGATTTTTTTTCGTATAGAAAGTAGTTCATATTACAACCGAAACCGTATATGTAGTTCCAAATGTATAATTAAATTTAAAAAAAATTAAAATTGTTTATCAAAATTTCAAAGTTTTTAGTCAGAATTGTCTGAAAAACTCTGTAAGTTTCGTGGTGGTTAAAAACTTCCACTGATTTTTAAATATCTTTTTTTTTTTGTTGACGAAATTGAGAATTTTCTTCTCAATAACGAATTCACGAAATTTTTTTGTATCGTCAATTTGCACTAAAAAGTCTAAACAAAGATTACCCAAAACTAATCGAGAACTTTTAGCCACTTTAAACCTGCATAAAAGTCTAATTATCTACAAAACGATTTTTTTCTTCTAAAAATTTTGAATAGAAAGTTTAACATTTGGTGAAATTTCATTGAAGTTTTATAATTTTTGGTATAATTTTTGGTTGAAGTTTTATAATTTAGGTCTGAAACTGGGCTTTACCATATCCGGCATTTTTTATAAAATTAGCTGGTCTTTACAAGAGAATTAATCAACAACACATAAATACGTAAAAGAAATATGTAGCCAAATCTGGTCAAAATCTTGTTGTCTTAATTAGTTGAGCACAGGGGTAAATATTCATGCGTACACAAGGTGGCGCAAAATTAATCATCCCATCGGAAGGTTTATAATTTTTGTAAAGAGCGTTTTGCAGCAATCATATTTGCACTTGCAGACTAGAAAGCTGCAGTATACAAACAGACAAGCAGTTGAGCGGCCTGTGAGCTGTGGCCTTTTACAGTAGTGATTTCCATCATTCAAAATATTTTTGTTTCATTTAGTAAAAAACTTATTCTAAAACAAAGTTCGATGATTCATTTTGCGCCACCTTGTTTTTATAAAAAATAATTGGTGCAAAGAAATTTCCATCACTCTAAATAATTTTTTTTATTTACTAAAAAACGTATCCGAAAAAAAAATTCGATGATTAATTTTGCACCACCATATATTTATAAAAAATAAGTAGTGGAAATAAATTTCAGTCACTCAAAATAAGTTTTTTATTTAGTAAAAAGCTTATTCGAAAAGAAAATTCGATGATTAATTTTGCGCCACCTTATATTTGTAAAAAATAAGTAGCGCAAATAAATTTCAGTCACTCAAAATAAGTGTTTTCATTCAGTAAAAAACTTATTCTAAAGAAAGTTCGATGATTCATTTTGCGCCACCTTGTTCTTATAAAAAATAATTGGAGCAAAACATATCCATCACTCAAAATAAATTTTTTTTATTTAGTAAGAAACTACTTTTTAAAACTGAATTCGATGATTAGTTTACGCCACCTTGTTTTTATAAAAAATTTTATATAAGTAGTGCAGAAATATTTCCATCAATCAAAATAATTTTTTTTTTTTATTTAGTAAAAAACTTATGCGAAAACAAAATTCGATGATTAATTTGCGCCACTTTGTTTTTATAAAACATAATTAGTGCAAAAAAATATCCATCACTCAAAATATTTTTTTTTCTTATTTAGTGAAAAACTTGTTCGAGAAGAAAATGCGATGATTAATTTGCGCCACCTTGTATTTATAAAAAATAAGTAGCGCAAATAGATTTCAGTCACTCAAAATAAATTTTGTTTATTTAGTAAAAATCTTATGCGAAAACAAAATTCGATGACTAATTTTGCGCCACTTTGTATTTAAAAAAAATAAAAAAGGCAAACGCATATTTTCGCACAGCTATACAAATAAACTTATCTGCATATATTTCTATTAATATGTGTGCATATGTACTCGTTTGCGTATGTGTGCTTGGTTGTGCCCGCTTTTGGCTTACTTTACTACAAAAGTGTCTGTGTGTGTATATGTGCGTTGTCGTATATGTGTTTTTGTGTCTCTGCACTTCGCTTCACTTTAAGTGCCACAATTACACGAATCGGCAGTTGCTTTATTTGCCTTGTCGGTTTGTAATTGCAAAATGCATTTTTAAGTGCATGCATACATACGTCCATATGTAGATATGTTTTGTGTGAGTGTAAGCCTGCAATTGGCTTTGATTATCTGATTGGCATTTAACTTGATTGGTAGCAACAGCCGACGGAAGACTATTTAATTGTGTGCCAAACAATTAAAGTTGAAAGCATTCCAAATGTTGTTGGTTTTGCTGCTGCTGCACAACTACCTGGCTCTATACTTGACGCTGATGAATGATAGGCAGTAATGCTAATGAATTTTTATTTGGGATGTGTAGCTGTGGCTTCGCGAAAACTTTAAGTATTTTTCTATTAAATCGTAAATGCGTGTGTATGTGTACGAGCGAGTGTATATAAAGTTTTCCAATAAGGGCGGCTCGAAATGGAATAAAACTTGTTGTGCACGAGGTGCTAGCGAGGTGCTAGCTTCGTACAAAGACTTATTGACGTTAAAAGACTGAAGGGTAACTCTCGAAGAATACATTTTGGTGTTTTTATTTTAAAATATGTTATTATTTATTGTTGATATCGCCGCTCCCCCGAAACGCTGTTTTTTAGAAGAGGCTTGCGGTGATCACGGTAGCGCATGAGCAGCTCAACTGAAATCAAAAAAATTAAATGATTATTGTAGAAAAATGGTTTTTTAGTGAATCTGTCTCCAAAACAAATTTTTCTCGATATGAAAACCGCTTTGCACAAAAAAAAAACGATTTTTGTGGGGTTGAAAAATTAAAAAAAAAATTAATTCCAGCGAACTATGCAAATATTTATAAAAAGTGAACCGTTCAGATTCACGAGGTTGTAACTTCGAATAATTAAAACAAATTTTATGCAAATCGGTCAAATAGTTTTTGATAAATAATGATCACCGCGACGGTAATTTTCAAAAAACACGACTTCGAGATAATCGCGTCTAAAGTTTTGCGTACACTTCTCGTTACAAGAAAGGTCGCGCGCTTCCACGGTCTGTAACTTTCGTTGTAGTGCTCCGATCTTTATGATTTTTTGAATTTATATTTTTAAGATGATGTAATTTTAAAATATGCCATAAAAAATTTTCAATTTTTTAGTCCAAGACAAGGTATATTATAACCCCTTATGTATGTATGTATTTTTTGTTTCTTTATTTTTTTTAAGGAGGTTGAAATCAAAATGTCAGAAACATCTCAAAGGTTCTAGCACACCAATGGTATGTGGGGCACGCTCCCACTAATACATACTATAACAATCCTCCACCTCGGCTAATTCTACCCTGGGACCACAAAAGTACCTATAACTTCTGGGTAGAGCCGCGTTTATGACCGAAGACACAACAGGTACCCGCGTCCAGGTCCCTCTCCTGTAGGCGTATGAAGGCTACACACCGTCGATAGTCTCAATTACTCCCACTATGTTTATAGGTGGTTCCAAAGTAAAGGAGACATCGGAAATCTTGCAGTAGTGTTATCTTAACTCACTACCGTCTTGTCTTCTGTATGATACTGTATTGAGTGTTTCACTCAAACGTCTGTGCTTGTTGTCGGTTCGTCAGAAACAGTCCGTCTTCTCTGTTGCTGAAACGCTTTGTGATCTCAATAACATGGCGAAGTCGCGTCATAATCTTACCTGCGAACGTTTGCGCTGCCTCCCACCTACCGCTGGTTGCGCACATATCGTGTATGAGGGTGCTGGAGGACGGTTGATGACCCAGGGCTTGCTCCAGTATAGCTCGTTCCTCTCGAAAGTGGCCGCAATAAAACATGACGTATTCTGCGTTCTCGTCAGTATTCGGGCAGTTTGGACAGAAAGGGCTGTCTGCCAGCTTAAAACGGTGCAGGTATTCCTAAATGTATGTATGTATGTATGTCTGTATGTATGTACGTATGTATGTATGTCATTATGTATGGCGTATCGCATCGCTCAAATGTTGGTCGCGACTTCGAACGATAATAAATATCCGGGAGGTATAATTTTCAATAATTCCGCGGCATACTAATCAACCTGAATTTGAGCAATGACATGCATGATTTATGCTCACTTTGAGGGCATCGGTCGATCACTCGTAATGAAGTTTTATCATTTAAGCACATCCCTTTATCCATGCACAAGCATGAAAAAGCCACTCATAAAAACCATCTAAGGTTTTGAAGTGACATAAAACTGTTGGACCCTCTATTTGTAAAACAAAAATCAAAAATATTGCCCGTAGTGAGGTAACTGCGCTAGCCATTACTTATGGCTGTGGTATGCAAAGTATACTCGTATGTTTTCTTCACTTTTTCTACTCCTAACAGCAACAGCAATAACAGCTTTAACTGCTTATCTGAAAGTATTGCTCAGAGCCACGCTTATAATATTTGCAGGAGGTGTACCCTTTGGCATGCACAGCACAGCAGCCTCAGTTAATAATCAATATTATTACCATCCCTGAACTCCGCTGCTAAAAATACACAAGTGGTATTGAACTACTGATGCTATTAAACCAAATTACGCTTTTGTCAAATGGCTTTTAATATCTTAATCCGCTCTTGTGTTCAAGACTAAAAATCTGACTTCCTGTTTCGCCAAATACCAGCTCTGCTACGAATACTCGTATTTCAAATCAGCTACTCCAATAAACGCGCTTTGCCAAAGACTTATGTGTGTATGTATGTACATATGTATGTATAACTGACAAGAAAGGAAAACAGCAAAACAAATTAGCGCATGCAAATAAAGCGCGTTATAATACCAAAATTTTTATAAATTAACAAAAGCAGGTGAGGTAATTTGGCCAAAATTGTTTGCACTACAATAACAAAGTGGCAAACCAATGAAACGAGTTAATGATCGCATTTCATTTCGATTGTCAACTGAAAAAATCCAAAAAAAAACAAGAAGTTAAAATAAACTGGTTAAAAAAAAAAAAAATAAATAATTGGCGCGTACACTTCTGTTAGGTGCTTGGCCGAGCTCCTCCTCCTATTTGTGGTGTGCGTCTTGATGTTGTTCCACAAATGGAGGGACCTACAGTTTCAAGCCGACTCCGAACGGCAGATATTTTTATGAGGAGCTTTTTCATGGCAGAAATACACTCGGAGGTTTGCCATTGCCTGCCGAGGGGCGACCGCTATTAGAAAAATGTTTTTGTTAATTTTGCTTTCACCGAGATTCGAACCAACGATCTCTCTGTGAATTCCGAATGGTGATCACGCACCAACCCATTCGGCTACGGCGGCCGCCTAAATAATAATAATAATAATAATAATAATAATAATAATAATAATAAAATAAACTGGTTGCTGATTTTAAATTTGATCATGAAAAAATACGCGCTGAATGAGAATAACAATAATAATAGTAACATCAATAACAATGACAACAATAACAACGACAACAATAATAACAATAACAAAGTACTTGCTGGTAGCGTTGAGCGTCAATGAGCACTTAGTACAAAAGCAAATCAAGTTGTCCTTTGGAGTATTTGGAATACAAAACGAAGTTGCGTTCAATGCCTTTAATTAAAGAGTGCGAGTTTAGCAAATACTTTAAGATTCGTGAAAAACTCGTTTAATGGCATAGTAATAAATTTAAATTTCACAGATGTCAGCGACAATTTGAAAAGTCATTTGTAGCTCATTAACTACATTATTGTGTATTTACATATGCGCACACACACACGTTGTCAAATTTTAATTGCGCAAAAAGTTTGTCATTATTCCCAAAGCTTAAAAGAGGCAATTCGCGAGACTGTTTGTGCGCCCAAGAAATGTTTGTATAAGCATTTTTGTATGCGAATGACAAATGAATATTTGTTGAAAGCTTAAGGTGTGCGCAACAATGGCAACCCTATAGTAATCACTGCATTTTCATCGCTGAAATCAGGTGTGAGTTATCTGGTCATGATTTCAGACATGAATGGTTGGTGAACATGGAGGAAATTGGAGGATACGAGATAGTTGAATATGAAAGCAGAGTAAGAAGAAGATGAAAGCAGAGATCCTTTTATTTATCCCATCTCGTGAATAGAGCACAAAAAATTCCTCTAGCAGAGCGAAATAGACAGAAAAAAATGCATTTAGTAGCTAAGCAGAACAAAGAAAATAAAAACATATACTGAGCGCCATAACCACGGCTGCCGTAGCCGAATGAGTTGGTGCGTGACTACCATTCGGGAGTGCGTATGTGCGAATTTCCGTGCATGAAACAGTGATAGACAACTTTTCTCTATTAGCGTTCACCCCTCGGCGAGCAATGCCAGTCTTCCGAGTGTATTTCTGCCCCGAAAAAGCTACTCATGTGCCGTGCGGAGTCGACTGAAAACTGTAGGTTCCTCCATCAAGACACACCTTCTTCTACTCATCGCACTATATGATTATTTTCAAGTCTTCAATTGCATAATTTTTATACACTTCGAATTTCGTCCTTAGCTTTTCATGTTTTTAAGTAAAATGACCTTTAATAACTGTAGTATGCCACCTCAAACCATTTTCGTGACGCATCTTCATTAATCAAATTTAATTTTTTTTTTGGTTTTTGTTTTTGAGGCAGTTGCCAAATCCCTGCCTAGTGCAGTGAATTCTTCGGAAATTGTATTCTACCTCATCAAACGGTAGACCCAGAAAACAAGCTTTTCTGACAGGGTAGAATCACTGATTACGGAGTGTTGGATGAATGAGTAGGTTTAGGTGGGGATGAGAAGAGGTGATTAGTGTCATGCGGGTAAGCTATACTTATCACTTTATCTCAGGTTTTTCTTAACGTGTACTACATTTTCACTTGGATATTCTGTTTCGTGTAATTATACAACTCTATATTTTTTTTACTAATTTCGAATTATCGAATTTTCAAATTTAAAAAAATTTTAATTTTTAAAAAGAAGCTTTTAAAGTTAAAAAGAATATTTCATTTCTGATATAATATTGAATTTTCATATCAATTTCCGTTAGATAAGAAAATTATTATTTCCTACGTTTTTCTTATACAGAAGTGATCAGAGTGAAAAAAAGAGCGAAATAACCACTGTCCGTCCGCCTTTCTAGCGTTAAACGGATCCATTCACGGCTAATAAAAATTATCTTAAGCAATTTCGGTTACATCATTCTCACACCCAAGCACTCAAAGCGATGACTCAAAAATTCCAGCACTTGACCGCAATTCTCTCAACTGTCAAAGACGCACAAACATACACACACTCCACGCACGCCAATCTCATAACTGTTAAGTGGCAAAAAGACAAGCAAGAAAGTGGAAAAATGTCAGCAAATACTGACGCTTCGATGACGAATGCTCTCACCTACATACATACATACAGCACATGATGATAAGTGTATAAAAAACAAAAACCAAAATTACACAGAAATCAGTTCGCTTCCAATGTCAATGAACGCCACCCAAAAAGCGTCTGCAGCTGGCAGTCAGACTGCCTTCTAAGTTGGCTGTCAAAACGTAGCAAAATAAAATTAAAAATACTCGTAAAAGCAAACGAAAGCAAAATGTAGAATGCAGTTTCTGACTTGCGCGAGTCGTGAGCAACAACAACGAAAAAAGTGCATATAAACATGCAAAACTACTACACACACATACTCGTGCATTATATATCATACATACACACATATGTACTTATAAGTATAAATGCGAATTGTTGGTTGCATGCACTCATTCGTTTAAATAAAATATGTACAAATTTGTTGAAGGCGCATTATTTTGTGTGTTTGTAATATACGGCACTTTCAGCAAGGATATTTCCTTTCATGGAGCATACAACCTTGTAACTTATTGAGGGCCACACGCTGCCATGACCTCTGGCACTTTGGCTATAAAATGTTTTACTGAGTAACTTAAGCAGAAATTTTTGTATAGATTTTATGTAAGCACTGCACACGCATATGTATGTATATGTACGTTGTGTGGGACCTGTGCATATACAGCTGCGGTCAAGTTATTAAGAACATTTCAGTTATAAACCTCTTCTACTTAAGAAATGTGCGTAGGAGTTTTTCGCTAAGTATTCTAAGTGATCCAAGTATTTCGGACATGGTCGTCAATTTTTCGGAAAATTGGTTTATTTGTATGTTTGAGTGTATGAAGAAGAAAGTTGAACAAAATTTGAACAAAAAAGTTTAAGCTTCAAATTTATTCAATGTTGAAAAATTTGGTACGACGTTTTTTTATTCACATATCCTCGGTTTTTTACCGGTTTTTATAAATAGTGATTGTTTTTTTATTTCTTAGAATAAAATATACCTAAAAAGCAAAATTAAAAAAAAAAAAATTTTAAAAAATTTGGAAATAAATTTTAAATTTATTCAATGTTGAAAATTTTCGTATGGATTTTTTTATAGTCAAAAATCGTAGGTTACATCTAAAATTTATATTTCTTAGGAGAAGGTATAATTTAAAAAAATTTTGGAAAAAAAAATTTTCAAAAAAAAATTTAAGTTTGGGATTTATTCAATGATGAAAATTTTGGTATGAAGTTTCTCAAAGTCAAATATCTTCGGTTCGTTTAAAACCTTTTATTATTTTTCCTTTCTTAGGATAGGTTTGGCAGCTGCATCGCACATAGAGACAACGGTGCCACTTAGACCATGAAATGGGTCCGTTGTGAGCTTTCTTAGGATAAAATATACTTCAAAAAAACATTTTTAGAAAAAAACATTTAAAAAAAAAATTGTTAAGTTTGAGATTTATTCAATGTTGAAAATGTTCGTATGGTGTCTTGATAGTCCAATATCTTCGATTATACCTAAAATATTTATTTCTTAGGAGAAAATATAATATAAAAAAAATTTTGGAACAATAAATTAAAACAAAAACAAAATTAAGTTCGAGATATATTCAATGTTGCAAATTTTGGTATGAAGTTTTTTAAAGTCAAGTCTGTTCTTTTTACAATTTTTATTATTTTTTATTTCCTAGGATAAAATATACTTACAAAAACAACTTTTGAAAAAATTGGCGAGGTTCAGATTTATTCAAAGATAAAAATTTTCGTATGGAGTTTTTTAAAATCAAATATCTTCGGTTCTTTTTACAATTTATATTATTTTTTAATTCTTAGCATAAAATATATTCTAAAAAATTTTGAGAGAAAATATTTCAGGGAAAAAATTTTCAGTTTGAGATTTGTTCAATATTGAAACTTTTTGTAGGGAGTTTTTTAATGATAAATATCTTCAGTACTTTTTATTATTTTTTTATTTCTATACTTCCATACTTAAAAAAAAAAATTTAATATACAAAAAAAAATTTTGAAAAAAGATTTTAAATTTTTATGTTTGAGATTTATTCAATGTTGAAAAATTTTGTATAGAGTTTTTAAAATCAAATATTTTGGGTTCTTTTAAAACCTTTTATTATTTTATATGTCTTAGGGTAAAACATACATTAGAAAAAAATATTGGAAAAACATTTTTAAAAGAAATTTAAATTTGAGATTTATTCAATGCTTAAATTTTTGTGTGGAGTTTTTTAAAATCAAATGTCCTTCAGTTCTTTTCACAATTTTTTATATTTTTTTATTTTTGAAGATAAAATATACTTAAAACAAAATTTCTCAAAAATTTAAACAAAAAAATTTTGAGTTCTTATAAAAATTAAAATTTGGACTTCCACTATTTTCGATGAAAACCAATCCAAATTAGATTTCGTGTTTGGTTTTTGAGGAATTTTTCGTTTGGCAAACTATTTGACAGTTAAATGAATATTTCCAGTTCTAAAGGGATTCCGTGATATTTCAGTGTTGTCAGAGATTCTTCCACCAATGCGTACTCTAATTATTGTGGCACCAGTACTCCCATTACAGAGCTTCCGTTTTCTTCTTAGCTATTGCAAATTATTTTGTTCTATGTACAGTGGAATTTTGCGAAAAATTTGTAGTTTTTCAGATTAAATAATGACCAAACTTCGACTGATTAATTTTCCACTTAGTTGCTAATAATAAGCATATTTTCTGTTTAAATGATTTCATTTTTATTACTTATTTATTTTAGTTTTTTACTATTTATTTCTTTATCCGAAAGTTTGAGAAAGTATTTCAAGCAAGGCGTACTACCCATAAAAAATGCACTCCTTCGAAAAATTTCGCCTGCCTATCAGAAGTGACTGCCTGCTTGTCATGTGAATTACATAGTTGACCTTAACTGTAAGTGGTATGCCTGCGAAACGTTCATATATGAAATGAACAAAAGTCTATACAGATGTATATAAATAGGTAGATACGAGTTTGTATGTTTCTCAGCCAAGCATTGTACTCCATGTCGTATGCGCAACTTTTTCGTTGCTACATAACCGAGGGATAGCCATTTCACATTTTTTACAACAATTTTATTTAGTTACGTTTTAATTTGCGACAGAAAATATTTTTTACTAAACATAGCACACTAATTGGCTTGTGAGGTCAGGAAAAGTATGATAATATTTATCAGCAACGAATATTTCGAAAAGGTCCTTTAAGAGCTTGAACATTTATTGAAGGGTGGGTATATATAAAAATATATACCTTGCATATTAAATATAGACATGTAGATATATACCGTTTCTGAGGTCTTGCTTTGATTTTTGCTCAAATTTAGATATTATTCTTCTTTTTAAATTGTGGTCAATTTGGTGCTTCCAACGCACAGAAAGTCTCGTCTTCCTCTATTGTCACTAGCAGCTACGGAATGACGAATACTTTCTGAGCTACAGTATTTGTTCCCATGATTCCCTGTGCAAATTGAATGTATTTTAATTCGCTGTGCTATGTCTAAGTTGTTGTAGAGCTCACACAGCCAATTGTATTCAATAGCTTACTTTTTTTATATTAATGCTTGTTTGACCAGCAAAAAAGGATCTTCTATTTTTTCGAAACTTCTACTGTTAGTGGGTACGTGGAAGCCAACAAGTATGGACTGTTTGCTTTATAATGGAAGATACTTTGCTTGGTTCTTGCTCACCACGACACCTATCAGTTTTATTTGCTTATCCATTTTAAAGTAGGCTGCACAAAACCCGTGGTTTTGAAGGCTAATGTCGTTGATGATATCCGAGCAATTTGTGTCTGCAGCTTTAATTACCATCTTCGAATTTAAATGGAATTAAAGGTATCGCAATTAAGTTGATGAAAGAATCGTCGACATGCCTATAATATATTTGGGTTGTCAACAGCTGTGGGAGTGCTTCCACATTCTGATGATAGGTGGTCGCTTCATTCAACGCTATTTTATGCAGTTTCACCAATTTTTCAGGGACTCAAAGTATAAAAGACTCTATTCTGTGCTAACTGAAGTGGCCTTTGAGAAGACAAAGAGTGTGTCCTGTCTCTCTTCCGGGGAGTCAGATAAGATGTTCTCCCTTTCACCTTTCCCAGCTGAAGTTCAGAGCTCTTCATCCAAATGTGATCCCTCCCTTATGGAGGCCTAGTATAAACCACGTAAATCGTCAATATTATTCTTTAAGATTTCATACAAATTAATAAAACAACATGACTTAAAAAAAATGTTAATTACATTAGCTTCGTACCATCAACTTAGCAAATGATGTGAAAAATTTTGTATATTTATAGATACACGGCTTTTGTATGCAGATAAAATAATTTACTACTTACTTGCTAATAATAAAAACTAAAACCTAATAAAAGAATTAAAAAGATGAGATAAAAACTTTCTGAAGTTTCGCTTCTATTCACGTTAAATCCTTAGACGCATTTAGTTTTTTCTTGGTACGCTCTCTTCGCCCTCTCCTTCTTACAAGCCATGTTGCTTCGATTATGATAAAACAAACTTTTGTACAGTGTTATGCTGCAACTTTGCCTAAGTCTCATAGATAAGACTTTTTTCTTCATAAAAAGTTAGCAACTGAAGCAAAGCACCTTAAAGCCGGATAATATGAAAATGCTTCTACGTATATTAATTTATATGTGTTGTATATAAATATATTAACATGTACCACTGTTCAACCTGGCATATACATAAATATTTCCGGTGTCTAGGCACACAAATCCACACAATGCGTTAAATTACTATAGCATAGGGAAATATTGAAAGATTTTTTAAATATATTTGTTGTTTTATTTACAATAATTTTGATAATTTTCTTTATGAAAATATAGCTCATTTTCCTTTAAAACACATATAAATCCACATTTCAAGTCATTTGCAATTAAAAACAAAAAAAAACAAATTTGGATAAGAATTTCACACTTTTTAATCAAAATGTTTAGAAAAATTTAGAGTATGCAGCTATATTAAAATGAATTTTTGGTACAATAAAACGCAAGTTTCAATTGGCTCAAGCATCAGTGATTTTTGACAATTTTTTTTTGTGGACGGTCATTGGTGTTCTATTCCATATAAAAGCCACTCGCGATATTCTACAAACCTCATACATTATCTCTAATAATGTTCTCCTATCTGTGGATGAGATCAAAAACTTTGGCGTAATTTTTTAAATAATTTTTTCTTTTTCAAGTAACTTCAACTTTATTATCTGAAAATTATACTCGATTTCAGAATTTGTTAGACGTAGTTATTCAAATTTCTCATTTATTTGGAGACCTTACAAGCAGTTTCCTATCACAAGAATAGAACGGGCGCAAAGCATATTGCTTGAATTTGCACTAAGATCTTCAAATCTTTCCGTTCCAAATTCCCTCTGATAACTCCCGTCTATTATTAATCAACATAAAATTACTCGAGTACAAAAGATCGATTCTATCGCTGTATTTTGTGTTTACAGGGTTTAGCACACCGTAACCAATTAAAAAGACGTCATAACTTCAGTTTGGAAAACTACTTTTACTCAATTCAAAGTAAGAAATCTGTGAAAATAATACAAAATTAAGAATCAATTTACTTTTGCTCGATATGACCACCTTTTGCCTTGACTATGGCCTTGAGACGGTCCAGAAACGTATCGCAAGCAGCCCCAAAGTGACTTGCAGGTATTTTGGCCCACTCGCGGACAACGGCTTTTCTCAGCACCTCGAAACTTGTGTATCTTTTAGTTCGGTCCATGCTCTCCAAAACGACCCAAAGTGAGTAATCCTTCGGATTCGCGTCTGGTGAATTTCAGAGCCTTTGTGTGGACGTTATGAAGTTTTGAAGTTTGTTTTTAGCCATTCTTGGTTCACTTGAGCTTTATGAGAAGGTGCCGAGTCCTGTTGGAATGTCTGTCACGGAAATGTATGTCTACCCACGGCTTCAAAACAAACTCCAGAATACTTTCCGAATAATATTTCGCATTTACCTTGACGCCAGGCTCGATGAAAACGATTGGAGAGTGCCCATCTGCGGGCACAGCAGCCCAAACCATTACCTGTGGCGTGTGCTGCTTCCTGGTGGCCAATCGATGACTCAAATGCTCGTATGAAGGGTCGGTCAAATAAACCCTATCGTTTTGGGTGTTTACGAATTGCTCAATTTGAAAATTTTTCTCGTCGGAAAACACAATGTTCGGAAATTGATCGCTTTCGGCCAAGCGAAGCAACTCCTTCGCTCTCTCAAATCCGACTAGCTACTGCTTTGGTGTGAGATCATGCGCCTTTTGGATCTTGTAAATCTTGACTTTGAGATCATTTTCAGTAAGTGGCGGATGCTACGGTCAGATATTTTCAGTTCTTTCGTCATTTGATTGCCACTTCGTCCAATATTTCGCTCAAGTCGCTTCTTCACTTTTTGAACCATTTCATATATTTAATTCAGGTGCTCGAGCTCACGAACAATAGCTGGTTGTGATTTGTTCGGGCATTAGCTGTGCGAGCGATCTGAAGTTGGTTACACTTCAAGTGCCGGACCCTGAACCTTCTCAATTCTTAAAGATGAACCCATATAGAATGATAGAATGGATTCCAGCTAATGCTGCGATATTCGAGGCTTAATTTCACAAGAGAAAAATACAAATTCTTCAGCGTAGAAAAATTCTGGAACTACTTGAATTCCTTACTACAAAGCCAAGCATAGATATAGACTTGGCACTCAGAGAGTCTATATATTAAGAAAACGATTTTTTCAAGTCTTTCGAGACACATTTTAGTCCTCCTTTCATACATTTTGAAGGTGTTAAGGCTCAACTTGTAATCGAAATCAATCGCAACTTTTGCATCTGCTGAAAGACAAGTGCTGGCATTTATTTAAGAGGTCACTACTACTATTTGGATAGATAAACTTGGGCCTTTCATCATCTGCATAGCAAAGAATTTACTCTAAACCCTTTTTACTACAACAAGAACTAATTTATATTCAGCAAGCACAAACTAAACTCAAGCAAAAGCTTGCTGCTTAAAGTTGTCCAACTTTTACCCACACACACATAATTTCCTACTACGAGTAATCTCGCTATTTTCGTTAAAATAAGCAGCAAACAAGAAAAACAAATTTTTATGCATTGTCAGCGTGAAGTTGGCTTTGTTACGCTTTCAACTTAGCAGCTTTGAAGATGCAACAATGGACCGTGGACCTTGGATAAACAAGTTGCACCTGCGCCAACACACGATCTATGTGCCTTCATACATACCTATGTATGTGTTTATGTAACAATAGAAACTTCTGCGTATACATACATATGAATGTACATAAATAAAGCACACAGCGTGTTCCTCTAAATTAGTTCATCTTCTTCGCATAGGTGTGTGTGTGCGTGTGTTAGGAATTCTACTATGGCGCAAGTATTGAAAATGCAAATATTTGTGCGCTTAAGTTTTCACTATTCGTGCAGTATTTTATGTGAAAGCGGGAGTAGAGTGGATTAAAAAATGTGTATATAAAGCCGGTGTTTGATTGACTAACTAAATAAGCAGTGTATTTTTCAAAAAAATATTGAAGCTAAAGAATTTCTACACATACGTACATACATTTATGCATGTGTGCATGGAGATGGCCCAAAATTTTTTTTTCTGTTTTCTTTATGCCACTACCTAAATTTGTTCTTTGGCAAAAAAAAATTAGATGCATATTTTAAATTTTGTTTATTCAATATTTACCCGTGTCGCCAACGCTTTGAAAATTCCATTGAAGTCCCATGGGAAAAATGTATTTGTTTAGTGATCTATATAATTTAATCTCTTCTTTTGATTTCTCTTCACAAATGTATTTAAAGTGGCGCAAAATTAATCACCCTATAGGAAGATTTATAAATTGTATGCGAATGGCGTCATACTCCGTCAGTCACGTTTGGCACTTGTGAAAGAGGCAGCTGCAGTATAAAAGCAGACAAGCAATGGGGCGCGTAAAAGCCAAAATAAAGATTTTAATCACTTAAAATAATTTTTATTTAGCAAGAAAGTTATTAAAAACCAAAATTGGCTGATGAATTTGGCGCTACTTTGTGCAATCTTATATGGTCTCAAACCCTGTACTTCACTGACCCATATACTCTTAAGATGTTGTCCTTTGCGTTTGCTCGGTCCAAATTAGACTACGCTGCTTTTATTCGGAGGCCTTATCAAGCAGTCCATATAAATCGAGTGGAGATGGTTCAAAAAGTTGTTGTGCCTTTCGTACTACATTCACTCAATTTCTCAGACCCAAAACCATCATTCAAATCTCGCTGTCGATTGATTAGTCCTTTCCCATTAAGTGACAGCGGTACTTCTCAAGCAGTATCATTTATCTGTGATCTGCTTAATGCCGAAATTTACTGTCCGACTCTTCTGGAAAGCATACAGTTTAATGTTTCTTGCATCAATTTTCGGCGTTTCAAGATCTTTCGGGCTGTCTTTAGTGGGACATTAAATAGTGCTAATGCGCCACTCGTTAGAATATTGTATTACTTCAACTACCTCTCAACCCTTTTGGATTTGGATATTTTTGTAGCCAAACAGGTATTTCAAATGCAAGTAAAAAATTAGTTTCTTCGCAACAAATAAAAATGATGCCTCGTAAATATTCCTCATTTTAGTTTTATAGTTATTAATTTCATTGAACTTCACTCCTTATCTTGATAGTTTTAATTGTAGCACACTTTTAAGTCTTAAATATACTGAAATATTTGTTTCGTAGTTTTGAATTAATCTCTTAAATGTCTGTTCAGAATTTTGTTAGACTTTTATGAATAAATTAGTAAACTCCTATAAGAAGGAGATCAAATCTCTTGGGTGAGCAGGTAACATTTCTCTGATCTGGATGGGAAATGAAATTGCCGATGAGCTTGCCAGGGAAGGGAATAAATTGGCCTCAGAGATCTCCTACCTGGTCATCGGCATCCCCTGACAGTTGTTGAAGCGAAACTGCACAAATTATTTTTCAGGAAAGCGCAGAAAAGATGGAGCTTCATTTCTTCATGTGCTATTTCGAAAACTCTTTGGCCCCAATACGATATACAAAGCACTCAGAAAATCCTTTGGACTTCTCGCCATTCAATTTCCAAACTGGTAGCTGTGTTTACCGGTCATTGGACGATCGGGAGACACGCGAAAAAGCTGGACTTACCGTTTAACCGCCAATGCAGAAGATGTGGGGACCTTTCAGAGAAGGATACTGTAGAGCATTTTCTCTGTAAATGTCCGGGTTTGGCAGCTAAACGACTAAGGTCACTGGGAGCTCCTTTCTTCGACAGCCTGGGCCAGTGCGCCAACCTAAATGCCATTAATTTTCTCCATTACATTAACAGCTTTTGCTGGCTGTAGATATCTGCCTGTTGGAGGTATCATAATGGTATCAAAACGGCGCTTTAGTGCTACTTGAGGAGTGCCAGACCGGCACTTCAACCATTTCACCTACATACCTATGAATACATGAAAATAAAAAAATTTAAGTAAATTGTCATCAAAATTTAATAATTTATAATCAGAATTTTTAGAAAATTGTGGCTATGCAGCTCTGTAGCTCATTCAATTTTTGTCAGTTTAAAGTGGCTCAAACTTCGAATTGAATTTTTATTATTCTTTTAATGACGGTATTACGCATCCATTCTTCCATATAAGCCTTGATCGAAATGTTTGTTATATGGAGCAAATGACCAAAATCGCCAACCAAAAAATTTAAAAACAATCAAACAAATTTGGAGCCACTTCAAACTTGCTCTTTATTATACAATATTTCATTGTTATTAAACTGCCTATTCGAAGTTTTTCTAAAGTTTGGGTTAAAAAAATTTGAAATTTTAGTAAAATTTTTTTCGATTTCTTAAAATTTTGTAAAATTTTTGAAGCTTTTATTAATAAAGTTTTTATTGTAGTTTATACACATACATATATATTTAATATAAAAAAAATTAAATCAACGAATGGAATAGAAAAAAGTAAATAGTCAAAACTTCGCAATATGTAGCGCTGCTATTTTTGTGAACACAAGTGTATATATACACACATACATACATGTTTTACCATTTTGATTAGGTGGCACTTAGATTCATAAGAATGTGTACTTATTGTACTTTTCTGTTTAATTAATTTGGAAATACGAAAAAGCAAAATCAGGCAAAATGAAGCGCTTAGAAGTCAAATATGGTCTTGGCCTTATCTTCTATTTCTTCTCTATTTATTTATGTAAATTTCTACATTTTTGTTTGAGATATGCTTTCTTGTTTATTTATACACTTCCATAGTTGTTTAAATGTCGGCACTTTTACCACATCTTTCCATTTTCACATAGCAGTATTTGCTTTTGCTCTCACCACTTCACTCAGCAGCTCTTCCACTAAGTGCGCCTTGCAATAGGCTTCAACTTATTTGTTTGGTTGTTCATTGTTGTTGTTTTGCTTTTTTACAAATTAATATAGTCATTTATTTATTTTGATTTGCATCGAATTGAATATGAAAATGTAACAACAACAACAGCAACAACGACAACGATTACTACCGCACCCATAGCACGTGAGAAACGTTTATGTTACCAGCTTAATGTTAAACAGCTCAACTCTTGATTGTTACTGCTTTAATACTTTGTTGATCATGTTTTAATAAGCAAACAATGTAGCTCGTGACAACACAGCAGTGCAGCAGCAGTAGCAACATCTTGACGCTTATCAACTTTATTATGCCAACGGTGTAATTTACAATTTTATTAACTCATTTCATTTTCCAGTGCAAAGCACAGCTGGGAAGTAATAATTGAAAATGTTTCGGTTTGTTGACAATTTTGTGTAGTACATTGGCACATTTGAGAAAATGGGAAAGTGATTAGCTTTTTTGAAGCGTTACTTAAGTACTAAAATGCACACTTACACATATACATACATACGTATGTGTGCGTGCGATTTCGATGCTGGATGATAAGACTGCAATTGAAGAAAGTGAAACTTATTTACTTGCTGTGAAACTTTTGTTTGTCAATCTAAGCCTACATTTGTGTGCATGTTCGTGTCTGTTAGTATGATTTCTCTCAAATAATTTCCATTGCTACATACCTTTAAGCTGCTTAGTTACTATTTGTGCACTCTTTGTTTGCCTTACATAATAGCAAACATTGTTACCGGAGACATTTACACAGAAAACTTATTTGTGCCCTAATAATGCGCATATGGGCATACTTATGAATGAGTGGAGAATCTTTTTCGTGCACTTTCCCTTTATATTATAAATTTTATATGCTTACAAAACAAATTTTCCTTGCTGATACAGACAAACTTATACAATTTCATACCTTATATCGAGTCGACAGCCTACGACAAACGATAGCTCATCAACAGTTCGATAGCTTTGACTTTTTTTTTTTGTTTTTTTTTTTTGTGTAATGCGCATTATTTTGTTTATATGAGTATAGCTCATTGTCTAACATATAAATTCAGGTTAAAAACTTTATAAAAAAATTAGAAAACCTCCACAAACTTTTCATCGCAATTTGAAGATTTTAAATGAGAATTTCTAGACCAAATTTTCGTATGCGGCTTTATAGCTTAAGGGGTTAGGGGTAGTCACAGCCCAAAAACAATGAATTTGAATTTATTTTATTTTTATTTATTTATTTATTTATTTATTTGAATTTATTTTTTACTAGAATAATAATACATTATAATTTACAATAAACTGTTAGTCCTAAAAGTCTGGTCGTAGACTAGTAGCATTTATAATGATTTTCAATATTTTTTTTGGTTAGTCAGTTGCTTTATTTTACAAAAATAACAACATACCATTAATGCATCGTGTTTCAAGTTGACTTTAGCAAAATTTAAAAAACAAAAATTAAGAATTGTAAAAGTTTTCGTTGTTTGTGTGGAGCCCGTTTCTCCAGAAGTCCCTTGCGGAGATCATCACAAGTCCTTGGAGACTCATCTAAAATCCACCGGAAAGAGAGATTAGTTTTATGAATAGATAATCATTTGCCTGATCGAAGCTTCGTGTATGGCGGTCTCAGGAAATATTTTTCGGATTTTCGAGAAAATCCGACAATTGATTGTTTAAAAAAAAATCGAAATTTTTGAAAAAAAATCCATCGACCAGGCACGAATTGCTTATGTTTTTCAAAAGCAGTATACATTTTATTGAAATCTACCAAGTGGTTTTTAAGTTACAGTGATCACCTGTTCAAAAAACATAGTTTTGAGAAAAACGCATTTAAAATTTTGCGAACGCTCCGGAATGTTCGAGTGTCCTTTGTCAATTGTTAAAGTGTTTGTCGGATTCACTTCAATTTTTACGATATTATATATACCTATATATATAATTGCCGCGTACACCCTTTTTGGGTGTTTGGCCGAGCTCCTCCTCCTATTTGTGGTCTGCGTCTTGATGTTGTTCCACTAATGGAGGGACCTACAGTTTCTAGCCGATTCCGAAGGACAGATATTTTTATGAGGAGCTTTTTCATGGCAGAAATACACTCGGAGGTTTTCCATTGCCTGCCGAGGCAATTATATTATACTTTAAGAAAATCCAATCCTTTTGAAAATTCCGACTACCCCTAACCCCTCAATAAATTTTAAAATAGAAAAAAAAAATTAAAACAAAAAGTAAATAATAATAATATAAATAAATAAAATAGTACTATTTTTAAAGTTACTAAAAAATCCCGTTAATTTTTTATATTTTTTTCTTTGACGGAATTCTTTCATGTAACAAATGCACGAAAGCGTTTTTAATGTGAAAAAATGCGCAACACCGTCCAGGAAAAAAATTATCAAAAACCAACGAAAATTTGGAGCGGATTCAAACTTGCCTTTATCTTACTAAAATTTAATAGGCTTTAAAACTGTGTACTCTATTTTTTTATATTATTTAATTTTGAATAGGCTTTACAAACCTTCTCAACTTGTTTTATTCCTCATGAAAAATTTGTGATTTTTGAAAAAATTGCATACATTTATATTAAATAAACGCAAGAGAAATAAAATAAATAACTAGTACTCATGAAGGGCAAATAAAATTTAAATACGTGAATAATAAAGGTAAATCAAAATGTATATCTTCTTCTGAGCTTGGCATTTAAACATTCCGTGCGTTTATTTCGTAGCAATTTAAAAGCAGCTGCTCACAGTTTATTTTTATATGAAGTCATAACGTAGGATGTTTTAAATTATAACTGAAATGTCTGAAATGCCTAAATACTCGTAGTAATAAATTAAGCTGCCAGTGGGCGTGCACACGAGTATGTAAATCAGATGCTCTATACGCATTGTAATATTCACGCATAACTGGAAATTTTGTTTAAAATTTATTTATTAGCACAACAATAGCTTTTATTTAAACTTGTATGCTAATTAGAATTTATGAAGCCTACTTTAATTGTAGAAAATTAAAATAAGTTCAATTATATTAAAGCATTCATACACACACACACGCACACACACACACATACGCAGAAGCAATCATACCTGCACACAGGGTCTTTTAAACTCGATTTTTATGTAGCCGCGTTTTGGTGTGGCATCAACCACAACTCGATGGCGACTCTTTTGACAGATGCTAAGTCCAAAGTATAAAATTTACTAAAATGGAATCTCGTTTTTTTTTAATGCAATTAAAATCCACTATAAAATTGTTGGTTCTGTGCAAGCTGTATTTTGTAAAATTGTGAATATTGTCAACCCTTGTGAACTCCGGACCAAGCCAGGAATAAAATAGTTAAGCGAAAACTTTTAGTCAGCTGGTTCGGTAGAACACATAAAAATGCCAGTGTATGTTTTCACAGATAATTCAAGTAAATTCTATCGTTGCAAGGCATTCAAGGAGATCAAAATTTGTCAATTGAATGGCGTTCACAGCAATTGGGTCTGTTGTATGAGGTTTTTGCTCTTGAATATTACCAGGTTGAGTAGCTGCGAGTACTGAAGCCACACTCAGCGTCAGGCAAACGTCGAAAGCTTTAAATTTCATCCAGGAGCAAAAAGAAGAAAGAAAAAGGTTTACCAGATGAAGTCTGTTTACATGTAAACGAGTACGTAAAAGAACTAACTGTATTTGGACATTGACAAATATACGGCAATAATTTGAAAGGGTCTTTAGATTCCTCTTCGTGCTGCTGCTTGATGTGCATTGTAGTTTGTAAGTTTCATTGAACCATTTTTCTTCGAAAATACAGCTGAAAATTAGGTTACCGTCAACGCATTGCAATATCGAGAATGTTAACAATGTAGTTTTACCGCTGCCTCGCAGTCGGGATATTTCGACCAATTTTGCTCAAAATTGGCTACAGGCTCCAGGTGGGAAGATATTTTCTAGGCCCGATTTTTTACTAAAAATTCTGAAAAACTTTAAAAACAAAAAATGATATGTTTTCAGCCATAATACATCAGCGATCAGGAAAAGTATATTAGTTGTACAACAAGCAGTGTCAAAGCCCTTCGAAATCTTCTGTGGCGTAAAAAAAGTCGACGCGGTTTCCACATCTTTATTTAATCTCCTTCTTCACTATGCGATAAAAAACGAAGTGAAGTTTGGAAACCGTTTTAGTCGCTCAGGAATAATAATCGCGTACGCTGATGATATCGCAATAGTGGCAAGGAACAAAAGATATCTCACTGAAACCTTCGGTAATATGGAATTTCGTGCAAAATCAGTAGGGCTTAGAATAAATGAAGGCAAAACTAAATATCTGAAGGTCTCCCGAAGACGAAGTCCTGAAAACATCCAAATCGGGGGCATTAACCTTTGAAGGTGTTCAACACTTCAAATATTTGGGAGTGTTAATAAAAAATGACAACAGTAGTTTCGACACAATACAATACAGAATAATGGCAGCAAACAAAGCATATTACGCCCACATAAAATTGCTGAAGTCCAAACTGCTCACACGTGAATGTTAACTCCGCCTCTACCAGTCAATAATACTACCGGTGCTGTCCTACGGCTGCGAGTGTTGTACATTGACAAGCAAAGACGAAAATAGCTTAAGAGTTTTCGAACGAAAAGTACTCCGAAGGGTGTTTGACCCCATACGCTGCAACGATGGAACGTACCGAATACGCTACAACGATGAGTTGCTAAACTTATGCCAGGGAGAAGACGTCGTGAAATACATTAAATCCCAAAGGCTTCGATGGTTAGGGCACACTGTGTGCATGAAAGACAGCCGCCCCCAAAAATCTTTTTTATCAACGAATTGTCTAATGACCCGAGCCCGAGGACGACCAAGGTTAACCTGGCTTGACCAAGCCATAGCCGGCCTGAAAAAACTACGAGTTAGGAGCTGGAGATCTGTTGCCTTGTCTAAGGCCCTAAAAAATGTTCCAATCACCACCACTACGAAAGGGCGAATAAAAAGTGTTGCATATCTTAAGGGAACTGATGAAATATTTTAACTATTTTAGCTATTTAATTAACTATTTTACCTATCTAACTGAACTGTTTTAGCTTCAGTAGACTTTCACATTCTTTTTATGCAGATTTCGTTTGAGAAGACCTCCAGTGAAATTTTCCGAGGAATATTTTTCTTGAACATTTTAACCCCCTACCGACCTTGCAAATGCGTTGATTTTCAAACTTTTTCAAAAAAAGGGTCAAAATTACCTTCTTTTGAGAGAGCTAAAGGTTTAACATATTCTACAAATATATTCCTCGTCACATTTTGCTGTATATGTCCAAAGAAGGTATTTAACTAAGATACGTATTTTAAACAATTTTTTTTACTTTTTCGAAAAGCGCTCAGGTACATAGTTCAGAAATTAATTAGGCTATAAAAGTAAGTTTACCTTAAATTCAAAAAAGCTTTTGATGGTTTTATTTTATGGCTCTATCGCTTCCAGCTTAAAGTAGGTTCATTCCGCTCCAGACAATGGCCTTAAACCTGTTACACAATGATAACATCGATATTTAGATTCAACAAGCCAGTTCGGCACGCCACTTAACAATGGAAATAATTCAATTTATTGCAAACGCAATTACTGCAAAGAATTTTTCACGATATTCTACAGTAATTTGGTCGCCTAAATCGCCCAATTTTAAAGCTTTAGAATTTCTTTCTATGATCCCACTTCAGATAGTAAAGTTTATGTGAAGAAGTCAGAAACCATTCAAGCTTTGAAAGATAAGGTTCAGCGCGAAATTGCCGGCGTAAATTCCCATCTATGCCTAAATGTCATTGAAAAATTCACGAAAAGAATGAATATCTATGAGAGTATGAGCGAGTGGGATTTGAAAAATTGTAGAACTGTAGACTCTCTACCACGATGTACAGAATCCAGAGGTATGGTCAACATCCGACTGTTAACCGACTCTCAGCGATTTTCAAGGAATCAACTGATTGGCTGGCGTAAGCGAGTTCATGACGGCGGTTTGTTTACGAAAAAACTAAGATTGTATTAGTAAAATAAAAAAAATCAACGCAGTCCTCACTTATTACACTTCGTTGCTCTCTGAACAACGACTGATGGGGCGAGTGTGTTAATGCGTGTGAAATGAGAGGCAGAACTCTCCTGTCGAGTCCCCGGTGGCGTGGCAGCTTGAGTTACTCTCACAATTTTGCTTCGGATGGCCAAATCTGATAATCTATAATTCTGCACCACTACTGCATATATCAATTCCTGATTTGTGCTGGAAGTAGGTTAGATTTAGTAAAATAATCTTTCGCACCCAGGCTTTTGAAGTCTCCCCCTGCTATAGGTAGGTAGGTGAAATGTTTGCAATATCACTCTGGCACTCCCAAAGTAGCACTAAAGCACCGTTTCGATAACATTGTGAGACTTCCAACAGGCAAATATCTACAGCCAGCGAAAGCTGTTTATGTAATGGAGATTATTGATGAGATTTAGGTTGGCGCACTGCCACAGGCTGGCAAAGAAAGTATCTTGCAGTGACATTATTCGTCTAGCTGCCAAACCTGGACGTTTACAGAGAAAGTGCTTAATAGTCTCCTTCTCGGAAAGGTCCTCACAGCTTGTGCAATGGCGCTTAAACGGTAAGTCTCGCTTTTCCGCGTGCCTGCCGATGTAAACACAGCTGCGAGTTCGGAAATTGAATGGCGTGGAGTCTTAAGGACTTTATGAGCCCCCTACTTTAAAGAAAGTTATAAATTCCCATTCAAAAGATGTTTTTCATTTGAATTCAAAAAAGAAAGTTGCACTTCAAAGACCCTGTAAATTTGTTCATAATAAATGGAATTTTTACATTTTTGCTCAAATGAAATTAATTTGCATATTCTATTCAATCAAGCCAATTAAATTTAAAACTATTTACAATAGATTTTACCAGCCTTTAAAAATTACCAAATTACTAATACAGTTATGCTTCATTTATTGATACTTATAATGCAAATAGCCACAATGGGGTAGGTAAATAACTCTTACATAAAATTTATTAATTAGTCGAAAGTATAAAAACTTACATGCGCCCACGATGCCATGCCGCTGGTCGCTCATTAAGTTTGTCAAACGCAAATGTGACATTTTCCACTTCATAAAATCGTAATGAATGCATTTAATTGCTACTCCACACACACACACACACACACATACACTACTGGCGCATACTCTCTAACGAGAGCGACTTAATTATAATAATGCTGGATTTTTATTAAATCCTCTGGTTACATAAAGTCACTGCACCGCGTTGCATTTACGCATAATTACATACTCGTATTGTACATTTGTATGCATGTATGTGTGTATGTATGTATGCATAAAAAGTTGTTGAAAGCCAAAAATTAACATATCAGTAATTGACATCGCACCGGACCAGAAATCGAAAGCATTAAAAGGAAAATATGCGCGCACAGCATTTTTTGGCGGCAATCGCTTTGATGATGTTGGCTTTTCGGGATTTATACTTGTATATATGTACATATTTTCATTTCCTACAACAACAAAAACATCGCAAAGCATGCTTAACTACTTATGCATGTATGCGTATATGTAAGCAGCCCATTCAACATCGCTTTATTTCAGGCTAGACAATATTAACATCGTTAATTAAGAATATTTTATAACCTGTGGTGTTGAAGTTTATGCGTTCGAGCCTAGGCGCATCGAGACTCGTCGCCACTCTTCTTCCCCGACCAAGCCGCCAAAACGCCAGCAGGCTGATCAAGATGTTATTGTCACCTTCGTTTACGGCTGGGTTTTTTTTTCGAATCTTTCTTTATGTATCATCTCATAAAATCCACTCTCATTTCACATGGATGTCTTGAATATCCCGCTGCTGTGATCTCATACAAATACATACGAATATATAAATCTTGTCATGTTTTTTTTTTCTAAAAAATACGAGTTGATTTTATGTACACGTAGTAAAATTTAATTTATCACGTGTTTTTTACTTGAGGATGTTTTGTCCGGCTAAGTGCGAAAGTGAGAAAGTGTTACTTTCATTAGGTGTTGCGTGGATTTACATTGTGCATTAGTACGGGACGAGCACAAAGCTCGAGAAAGCTTATTCGTCTTCTTGATTGCTATGGTAACCGCTTACGGGATTTTGTTCGAGTTTCACAAAGCGCACCAGTCGTTTTTTTCTTGTGCTAACCGGCGTCAGTTGGAAACACCAAGTGAAGCCAAGTCCTTCTCCACCTGATCTTTCCAACGCAAAGGGGACCTTCCTCTTCCTCAGCTACCACCAGCTGGTACCGCATCGAATACTTTCAAAGCCGGAACTTTGTATCCATTCGGACGACATGACCCAGACAACGTGGCCGATGGATCTTTATTCGCTGCGCTATGTCTATATCGCCGTAAAGCTCCTAAAGCTTATTGTTCCATGACGATAAACGCTGTCACCAACGTGCCAAGGCTCAAAAATCTTCGCAGAATCTTTTTTTCAAACACTCCAAGGGACGCCTCATCGGTTATTGTCATTGTCCAAGCTTCTGTAACGTATGACGTAGAATGGGCATGATGAGAGTCCTATAAATTGTTGATTTTGTTCATCGAGAGAGAACTTTACTACTCAGTTACTTACTTAGTCATTATCCCTAGGCATTATCCCTTGAAATTCTAGGGTGGCATTGTTGTCGGTGTTGTCGGGTGCTGGATCCTATATAACCGAAGTCTTTTACAACCTTGAAATCATAACTGTCATCAGTGACATGGGTGCGGATACTCAAATGCGCCGACAGTTTGTTTGATGACAGGAGGTACTTCGTTTTGTCGTTCACAACCAGACTCATTCGCTTTGCTTCTTTATCCAGTTGGACAAAGCAAACTCTTTAGATTATTTAAATGGAGAGTATGTTACAACATAAAAGAATGTTTTGGATCACCATGAAAACCGCCAAATTATTTATAACTGTAACCTGATAAATCAGAGCGCAGTGGCGGCAGAACGCGTTCCAGATCTAAGGTCAATTATGAAAAAATAAGGAAGTTTAGGTTAGATTAGGTTTCATTGGTAGCAACTCTCCACTTAGGTCCCTCAGGTTAGTTTGAAGTCAAGTTCCCCCTCTAATTGCCATTGTGGTGAAACCACTCCGTCTCTCTGATAAGCAACAAATTACTCTGGATGGGTGCCGATTCCAGGTCTGCCAGACATCCAAAGAAGTTAGAGTTTAGACGGCGATGTCGCGTTCTGGCAAAAGCGGGATAGTGGCTGTGGAAGTATTCAACGCTCACCCCCTCCTTCTTCCTGCAGCTGCAACAGGACATGTTTCCCATGTTTTCTCATTAGGCAGTGCCTGGTAATAATACCAACCACCGTACCGATGGAAGCTCGGTCTATATTGTTATAAATTCCCATTCAAAATATGTACCTATGTTTTCAACTAGAAATTAAAAAGTAAACTCGCACTTCAAAGACCGTGTAAATGCGTTCCTAATGAATGTAATTTGTACATTTTTAATGGAAGCTTGGTCTATATTGATGAGGTTCTGTGCTCGTTTCTTCTAGGCTAGAAGCTATCTAACAAGTGATCCAGAGCATTCCTGAAGGTATAGAGATACCCATATGTTGGGAAGATTTAACTGACTTAAGATCAATTCCACTCATCAGCGATGCATTTTTCAGGAATATCTGAGCCCAAATAACGTTCCTGATGCCCCGCTTAATCATCTCATTTATAATAGTCCTACATTCAATTGCTACCTTGGAAGAAGTAAGGGCTGTGTTTTAGCTTTGCTCTGTAGAGATTTTATAACAGCTTGACTGTCAGAGTAGATGGTAATCGGTTATGCTGCGAGTCCCTGACTCACAAAACAGCCTCCCATATGGCCAGTAAGTCAGCTTGAAAACCATGCAGTAGTCAGGCAGCTAAAGCCGAATAAAACGAGAGGTATAATTTTAAACGAAAAATTCCAAGCCTGATTAAAAAATTCAAAAATGTCGAAATTTAAAATATTATAAAACAGTCGGTCAGGTTTTTAGTCGAATAAATTGTTAACTACTCGAAAGAAATGATAACTCTATATTGTCACTGAAGTACGAATTGACTTTCTATATTTTCTTATAAATAATTAACGAGTAATGTTTTTTTTTTTTGTTTCAATTCTTTTTTTAATCACCCCATCGAAAGATTTATAATTTTTGCAAATTACGTCGAATGGCAGTCATATTTGACGCTTGTGAACTAGAGAGCTGCGATATGCAAGCAGACAAGCAATAAAGCGGCACGTAAGGGTAAAAATAAAGAATCAGATCACTCAAAATCAATTTTTTTATTTAAAAACAAGTTATTCAAAAACGAAATTGATTCTGCGCTACTTTGTATATCTAAAACAAAAACTCCTTTCCACCATAAATTAAAAATTTCAATTGCAGTTGGCCCCCCTTCAAAAAGACACCTATAGTGGATGAATTTGAATAAAAAAATAATAATAATATTGTAATTCATACAGTGTATGATATACATAATAAACTGACTTTTTGGAAATTTTCATTTATTTTATTAACCCACTGGAAATATTCCTAAAACATGCATCTTTTTCGCCGCTAGAGTGAACTAACCCTTTAAAGCAAGTTGTTGAGGAAATGGAAAATCTGCAGAGTGGATAAATAAGTAGCAGGCGACCTTTTCAAAATTGATAAATATTTGATATTGAGTTTGTGGATATTTAAATTTTTAAAACGAACTTTTTCACTCTACATAGTTAAGACTTTATTAGATTAACTCAAATTCTACTTCACTCTACACCAAAAAACAAAAATCACAAAGCTGCTCACCCAGCGTAATTTGCAAGCAGACTACTCAAATGCGCAGCTATACTGAGCTCAGAACATTTCGAGTTTCAAAGTGTATGTTTGAAAAATAAAAATTAATTTATAAAAATTTCACTTAAGTTACTTTGAAAGCCTAACAATATTGTAGTAGGAAGTCTAAAAAGCTGCAAGTTATTTAAACTTAAAGAAATGTGCGCACTGGGGAGCGCTAATCAGGCTCTTCATGCAAATACATGCTGGGCACTACTAAATTCAAACTTGTTTTCATTAAAAAATAAGAAATAAAGCGAAAAAAATTGGCCATTCCTAATTTAAGTACGTGTTAAAACGGTTGATTATCTAATAAAACTTTCAACGAACTATGCCATAAATTTCAGTGCAGCAAAACGCCAACGACCAGCAACTACTACATATGAAGTAGCGATGTACATTTGTTTGAGTTTTATGATTCTGGATTTTTCGGGGTCTCGTTATTATAATTCCGAGAAACTGTCATTTTTATTCAGATATTTATTATTTTTGAGCTTTAAATATATATTTTTTGTTTGAAATGACAATTATTTCGTCTGGAACAAAGCTTCTATGTGATGAAGTAACTTAAAATATGCCGCATACACTATGTTGAAATAAAAAATCAAATAAGTCAGAGCAACTTTTAACAACAGAGGCACAAATGTGGTTCATATTTATGAAAGTCACAATTAAAAAAAATAGTTTCACAGCTATTTCACACCACATTATTTTTGAATTTGTTCTATGTGATTTTTACGATATCGTCAAAAATTAACCGTTAGATGATGGTTGTAATTTTTATTCATTTACTTTTATCATTTAGTGCCTCACCAAGCGCCACCACACACAGGTACCTCTTGAGGTAAAAGAAAAATTGAAGGAAAAACGACAAGAAAGAAAAACATGGCAAAGAAGCAGAAATCCTGAGGACAAAAAGCCACTTAAAAAAACTCAGGAACACAGCTCCAGAACTAGCTCAGTTAGCTTGATGCAAACTCTGCCACTGACTACTCTGTACGGAAAGCAACTAAGCATTTCAAAAGTTCAAACCTAGCCCAATCATCCATTGAAATAGAAATTAACAAATGAGCCATAACAGATATCGAGAGGGAGAACACATTTGCTTGTCACTTAACCCGAGGGTTCTGCCCCCATGAAAATGAACCTCCCTAGAACACACGCACCAGATAGGCCTTCCCATAAAACATTCTCGAAAAGTTAAGTTAAGGAAGTTACAAAAAAACTTAAAAAAAATAAGGCCACCGGATATGACCTTATAACAGTAGAAGTACTGAAATAACAGAAGAAGGACTCGATTTTCTTACGTGCATATGTATAAAATTCTATTCCATTATCTGGCCTTGTTCTGCCTCAATGGAAAGAAGCTCAAGTAAGAATAATCCGGAAACCAGGAAAATGCGCTTTACAAGTCGAATCATATCGGCCTTATTGCCTATTGCCTCTAAAGTAATGAAATTCCTTTTCCTCAAAAGAATAGGCATCATTCTTGGTAATTGAAAACCGAAATATAATCCTAGATATTTTCCCAGGCAGATATTTTCATATGATAATAAATTAGTCTGAATTATTATTTATCATAAAATTATTAAATAAAATAATTAGGTCGATGTACGGCCACCAAACATAGCTTCGATCAACGGCCTTCATTTTGACTATGCCAGGATGTGGTGCATGAAGAGCTTCCAAAATAGACTCTCGAAGAGTATACAGGATTACAGTGCGGTTTCCCCAAACTAGACATCCTCTATTTGCCCCACTGAGTGCATTCCATATATGTTTTTTCACTTAAATCAATTCAATAGGTTTAAGTAAAAATATTGCTTGATGCTTAAAAAAAAATAAATCGCCATAAAGGAATGGATTTAATAATAATAAACATTCCTTTCTACCGAATGATCAAAATTTCGGGTTAATAGAAGTGAAAGTAAAAAAGGCAAATTCTTACACAACTCTGAGCATTATTATGAATTGATAGAAAAGTGTAGAAGAAAAAATACATTTTCGATAAAACGACTGTCGCAACCGGGTTTTATTTCAACGAAGCGTCAACCACAAGAATAATAAAAAAATAAATGGGCGAATCTGTCTCTTGGAAGCAAATAGAGATCCTTGAAAGATGAACCTTACATAATATTCTATAAAACTTTTTAGATGATTCTTAATTCCATATTTTGGATTTTTCACCTAAAAGATGAAGACCAAAAATATGCAGAAATGTTAAGCTACTTCCATTATACACCAACACCCGACCAGTAATTAGTAAGAATATTTAAAACTCGAAAGGTTCGAATCTCCGTGTATGAATAGCGGTCGCCTATCGCCAGGCAATGGCAAACCTCTGAGTGTATTTCTGCCATGAAAAAGCTCATCATAAACAATATTTGCTGGTCGGAGTCGGCTTAAAACTGCTGGTCCTTCCACTAGCGGAACAACATCAAGACGCACAACACAATTAGAAGGACTAGCTCGGCCAAAGACCTAACAGAAGAAAGCTCGTCAATTATTTTTTATATATTTTTTTTTTTGTTAATAAATTGCGCTTAAAAAGACTAATAAAATTCGAAATAAAAAGGTCGCTTAATGTAAAAATATTTTTTAATTTATTTAAATGCAATTTATTAAATATCCCGAAACAAGAAATATATGGCTTAGACCACTTTCATAATTATGGGCACATATTAATGTATTGCTTTTTATATAATATTGTATTAAAAAGAAAACAAAAATGTTCAAAAATAATCATATTTGTTAAGAACTTAAGGTGAGTAGCGGTTTATTTTGCTATAAAAAGGAATTTGCATGCCTCCATTTCATGTGCATCATAAGAATTTTCAACTACCGAAACTACCGAGATTATTTTTCTGCCAACCCGGGATTTTCGTGATTTTTAAGAGAAAGTGACTTCGTAAAAAGTTTCAAATCCCGAGATTCCTGAGATTATTTTCCCACAACTGCAGAATTTTCGGGACTTCGTAAAAAAATTCAAGTCCCTAAAATCTCGTTATTATTTTCCTGTAATCCCGACACTTTCGGGACTTAAAATTACCAAAATCCCGTGACTGTGCAATCCCGGTACTCACATTCCTAATAGGTACATAGTTGCCTCTCAACATCAATCTATATTAAAGCGAAAAGTAGTCAACACAAATGTGAAACTGATTTGAAATTTTTATTAGCTGCAAATGATGAAACGCCAAAGGCCGTACCCATTCATACACGCATACATACATATGTACATAGATGAACATGCATATGCATATCCATCAAGAGTTAGTAGCAATAAACCAGTAAGTGGTAAGGTTGGGGCAGCAACAACAATAACAATATAGAGTAGCAAATACGCCTGCAATATACGGCATTTGTTGTTTAGCGCAGAAGGGAACGAATTAAAGTAGCCCATTTAAGTACACCATAACTTACTTGTAACTTGAAATGTATACTCGTATGTTGCTCACCCTATGCATGCTTAGTTGCTCTTATGTATGTATGTACATATGGGCACACTATATCAGAGAATATGCTTCGGCCCTTATCGTGCTTATTGCAGTAATTGCGACGAAACGGAAGACACCAACTAGCTGCCGCCCTGCAAAATGCATGCAATCACGTGCGCATACATATATTGTGTATGTATGTGTGTATGTGTGTATTTTAGTCACACTTGCTGCCAGAGGCACAGTACCATGTTAATTAAACTTGATTGCAACACATGCAACATCTGCTTTACACTTGTTGCTGCCTACATTGCATTCCTTTTAGCGGTTTGCATATGCAATACATCCAACTAACATTCATACATATGTACATATGGATGAGACTATGCGCATATGCAGTCTACAGCGGAAGATGGTATATTTTTACACCCTACTTACATTTTTAATTGCACATTTTACAATTTCTCCCACAAAGCTGTCCACTGAAAAGGCGCCTAGCCATGCACTGAACACTGAAAGTGTTCGCCGTAAAGTAGGCAGACATAATTATTGGTATTGTTTTGTTGCTATTACCGTCTCACATCTACATCTATGAGCTGATTGGTATGTCCGTACATCTATGCATTAAAGATTCTTTAAAGTGGAATTGCTTCTGTAACGGCTGCTGCTGCACTTGTGCGTATGTGTTGTAATCAGCGCCAAGTAGTCAGCATCGTTGTCTTATTCTTTGGACGGACTTGTACACGTATTGTTCTTATTATTGTTAGCGCTAACCTATAGACAATGCTTTGCTCACTTTGTGTTGCTCAATGAACTGGTTATGGAAAATTTTGCAATCAATTGCAGTGTTATTTATTCACTGGTTCTGCAGAAAAAATGCGTAAAGAATTTGTGTACAATTTCCTGGCAGCAACAAGTGAAATTGGAAAAAATTTAGTTCATTGTTCTTTTTTATTTTCTTATTTTCCGTATGCTGCGTTACAGTAGCGATGTTAAATTTATGATTATTACTAGGAGAATGAATAAATTTTATTACACAACTTTCAATAAGCGCGTCCGTAAACCGCAGCAAATTGTTGCTGTTATATGAATTTAGCTTAATAAAAGATACATTTTATACCTCCGTAATTATTTTTACTGCATTGTAATAGAATTTTGTGTAAGTACACTGCACTTCTTAAATTTTTAACTTATTTTGCCGGCTCTAATTTTCCCCCGAAAAGCTGACAAGGAAGCACCGACTGAGCCGACTGAACAACTCCGTCGCAATTAGATTGAAATTTAAATTTGAAAAAGACGAGTAAAGTAACACCGAGGGAACGGTAACTCCTAAAACACTCAGGCTAAAAACCCCATTGTACTTAAAGCTCTGGAAAGAGGGTAGATAGTCAAGGAGGAAAGGAGAGAAAAGGATAAGAGAGAATAGAGACAGAGACAGATATAGCTAGTCTGTGAGAATTTTCCAGATTCTTTGGCAAATCTGAAAATATCCTCCAGTTTGAGAGAACGAATTTTACTCATTCTCATAACATCGGAACCCAAAATTCGTAGCCTTGATTTAGCAAAGGCACGACACTCACAGAGAAAATGCTCAGCGCTATCTACCTCCTCTAAGCCAGACAGGCAAATCAGATCCTCAGCGATTCCAATGGTAGTCACATGCTGTCCCCATGGGTTGTGTCTTGTAATAATAACGACAATCAACCGAATGTCTTTCCTTCCAAGTTTTAGTAGAAAGTTTGACAGTTTTCTGTTTGGACTTGTCACAAAACACTTTGCTGTTCTACAGCATTCTAGACTAGACTATCGCTATTTATGTAAATTTTTTATGTAAAATGCATACATAATCGCTGATCCAATACATGATTCCTATAGAACTGATTTCGATTGTTGGCTGTAGTCCCTATGGAGTAACCGCTGATCCCCAGTTGGCTAATTCATAGGCAATTTAATTTCCTTGAACACCGCTAATAATTAATTATAAGCTATATTGTTAAAGCTCTCAGTATATTCGTGTCTTTTATAAGTTGCCTTTGCCTCCTGAATACAATTTTTTTTTTTTTTTTGGAAGAGATATAAACCCTTTGCGGTCGTATATCTACTCTCAGCCACCACAGCAAGCAACCATACTAATTGTATACAGTATTTATTTATATTAATAAATCTTATTTATCCTTCATAATCTTACAAGTTATGTATTACTGCTTTTTGAAATTAATTCCGATCAGTTCGACTCCTGAGTCCAAATTTAATGCGACCGCAAAGGGTTAGTGATAGGATTCTAGTATCCAGACCAAAAATTTCGTACTATGAGTGGTACATGGAAGAGATGATGTGAAATACCATTAAAGTATTTTTTATTGTACTTAAAAATCGATTGCAGGGAAGTTGGGAATGTATACCAAAAATAATGCAATGCACCTATGTACATGACTCAGACCTAAGATTTCCTACGAAAATGGCTGATAAATGGGCAAGAAAGGGACAGCTTTCCCATTTATAGGCCCAGAGCTGCTTTGTGCTCTAAAAAATGTAATTTTCCCTCTCTTATTCAATCAAAAGCACATCCAAATGCATCCGATTTAGTGTTTGAATAACTTTTTACTAAATAAAAAAAATATTTTGAGTGATGTATATCTTTATTTTGACCTTTACGCACTCTATGGTTTGTATGTTTGTATGTATACTGCAGTTGTTTAGCTCGCAAGTGTCAAATATGACTGACATACGACGCCATTTACAAAAATTATAAATCTGACAATTAGGTGATAAAGATGCATTCGGAATGGTACTGCTGCGGGTACTGATGAATGGTACTGATGAAGCTACTCTTGTCGGCTAGAACTTTAAATGTTGACTCATTTGAGAAACAAACCTGAAAAATATATGTTTTACATTTCAAAAGACATTATTTACAACATACTGGTGTTAAACAGCAGTCATAATGCAAACTGACCTTATTCCTGTCCTCAGCCGTCATCTGGCGTAGTTAACGACCCAGGCAAGTCCGTTTTTTTTTCATAACATCAATAACATAGTTTTTTTTTACAGGATGGTAACATATCACACTTTACTCTGGGGATCTCCGCCGCACAGTTCGATTAAATATTAAAATACCAGAATGTTGTACTAAGTGGATTAAGGGTGAATCAATTTTTTTCAGTTTTATAGGCTGAATGTGCTGTTTTTGTGATTTTTCTTCTATTAAAATTAATATGATAACCTTTTTTCGTAGACGAAATAGGTTGGCTTTGATCTAAGTTGGTCTTTATATAAATTACTGATTTGGAAGCACGAGCAGCATCTGCTATCTTCCTTTGAGATTGATTCATTTGTTGGAGTAGAGTTTTAAACTCCGATTTTTTTCTGAGAACCACATCGGAGTATGAACTATCCCAAGTAATTTGGAAAGCCACTGTACCTATATATCATGCACGGTCTATGTGAAGGGACCATTTGTACTACGGTAAATGAAAGTAAGCACCCTGAGAAGTTCGACTACTGACTTAGAACAACGGAAGAACTTAATGCTTTCAAAGATATATTCATCTTACTTCCTGTGGTAGTACTGAACGACCCAGTCCGAAGTCATATATATCGCACCCTAAATACAAAAGGGGCACAACTCAAAATTTTCCACACTCGAGCTTGACTTGTTTACAGTAGCACAGAAAATAAACTATGTGACATATCACGCTGAAATTTATCATGTAAGCTTATAACAGTCCTACCAAAAAACAAAAAATTTATTTCTGCCATATGTCATCCGCGGACGGTTTTATTGATAACGTCTCGCTCATATTTGAGCACAAGGTACATTTTGAGTTGTGACCCTTTTGTATTTAGGGTGCGATATGTATGATGCATACCCAAAGGTCCTAAACTATAAACGCATAGCTAGGAAAAATATAAAGTATTCCATAGTTAAATAAACAAGTAAAACAACTGTGCTCCTATTAAAAGCCCCATTGTAGTCTTTGTTGTGACGTGCGCATTTTTTATACAAAAAGAACATCGCATAAGCTTTTTGTCGCTATTGAATGAAAGATGAATTTCATGCGAAAATGTTTCATATCAGAAATTCAACCAGCAACTTTTCACTGCCTGCTAAATGGCGATTGAGTACTTAATTCGTTTTGATTTTCTTCTTCTTTGCCAGAAGTAGCCTTCGTACTCGCCTTTTTCGGACTAACGGCCGTTATTTCATATACACACAAACACTCAAAGCTACTGCGATATTAAATTATTGATAATTTACCATGTATTTGATTTTGTTTTTTTTTTCTTTATTTAAATACTCCGTATTTGTACATACATACATACATGCAACGCGTTTCCTGTTTTACACCTACTACACAAAAAGCTTTCATACTTTTTTAAATTTTTGTATACTTTTTTATATAACAACACCATCTGGCATTTGCATATTTGCATTTCTTGATAAATTCTAAAATGACCTCTTTTATTTACTTAAGATAAATTGTTTACCCGTTTTTTATCTGCAGAAATGATAGAAGTACATACATATCTACATATTTACATGAGGCTATACGGCTACATTTGCTTGAGATAAGTTTTATTGCCAGCCTCATTGCTGACTAATTGTGTCAATTCGAGGAAAGGAATATGTGAATTAATTATGTACATATATATTAATTATATACATATGGACATGTAAATGTATATGTAAAACTGAGTAAAAACAAATGAATAACAATTAATTTAATAGACTTGCGTTTTTGCTACTTGCATACAAATTGCGTGCACTTCTACTGGAATTATATCAGCTTTGTTCTAGGGCAAACAAAAATAAACATACATACATATACATATGTACATACGTACATATATGCCTATATAAAAATATAACTTTATTGCGTTTTGCATTCATATCAGAATCGATTTAAGGATACACATAGAATATTATGCAGAATAATTCATTAATAATATAAAATTAAAAAAAAAATATTTGAAAAAATATGTTTCAAATTTTAGCATCACGCTAATACAGGGTGGCTGATGAAAGCCGCTACCAAAAAAAAATTGAATAACTTTTTTTCTTTTTAAGTTATCTGTTCCATTTTTGTTTTAATTTGCAGATTGATCTTTAAAATTTATTAAAATGGATAACTGGGACACGCAAACAAGAATTTGGATAGTCCGCCGCTATCACGCACTGGAGTCCGTAGTTTTGGTACAGAGAGAGTACAGGGGGATGTTTGGCGGCGATCCCCCGAGCAGATGGACCATAATGAGACTGGTGAATAATTTTGCGGAGCAAGGAACAGTCGCAAGAAGGCCTGCTGTAGCTGCAGCTATACAAAGCAATCCAAGGGTTTCAACAAGAAGCTTATCTGCTCAACTTGGTGTCAGCCGACAGTCTTTGCAAACAATAATGCACAAAGATTTAGACTTATTTCCCTACAAAATTCAAATGGTTAACAAACTGAATGCAGCAGACTTGCCGATTCGCTTGGAATTTTGCCAGAAGATCCTGCAAATGGTGGAAGAAGACCAAAACATGTTAAACTGCCTTTTCATGTCTGATGAGGCCCATTTCGATTTAAACGGCAATGTGAACAAACAAAATTGTCGAATATGGAGTACTTCTAACCCACAGATACTCCACGAGACGGAATTGCATCCTCTTCGCGTGACAGTGTGGTGTGCGGTTTCTTCACGCTGTAGGTATTGTCGGGCCTTATTTTTTGGAAGAAAATGGTCACACCGTTACGGTTACTGGAGACCGTTATTTGAAAATGCTGAAAGAATTTTTCTATCCAGAACTACGCCGAAAGAGAATTCCTTTCAACTCTGTGTGGTTTCAACAAGATGGGGCAACGTCTCACATAGCCCAGACTGTTATGACAGAGTTGCGACGAAAATTTCCCAATAAACTGATTTCAAGAAACTCCGAATTTCGTTGGCCCCCCAGGTCGCCTGACCTTACTGCACCTGACTTTTTCTTGTGGGGTTTATGTAAACAAGAAGTTTATAAAACAAAGCCAACAAATTTGGATGAACTAAAACAATCCATTCGGGCAACAATTGCGGCTATTCCTGTCGCAACTCTCAAAGCAGCAATGAACAACTTTTTACTAAGATGCCGCACTTGTGTCAACGAGCATGGGGGGCATTTAAATTCAATTATTTTTAAAACTAGTTAAGCTACATTTAATAAAATTTAATGACCTTCAACTTGAAAAAAATAAATAAATGAATTCCATACACTAAAAAAAAAGTTATTTGAGTTTCTTAATGTAGCAAAATTCATCAGCAACCCTGTATTAAAAAATAATAATATAATAATAAATATTTCGAATTTCCAATTTAGCTACCTTTATCGCGAACTAATGCATTTTCGTATATTTTAATTTATTGAAAATTGGACTGTAAATTTACCAAAAGTTTTATGAAAGAGTTCAGTAGATTTGCATCTATTTTATGAGAAGGCCACTATCCGGTCAAAATGAAGCGTGAATCGTTGTCTCTCAACCATTGTTGGTTGATGAATGATTGGAAAATGTTTCGTTCCCCAAGACATCAAAAAGCCTCCTTAAACTGTTTTCTCTGATTTCATTTCGATTTATTTCAGTCTATGATATTAAACTCTTATAAACTCAATTAGCTGGTTATAAGGCTCTCAACTATACACCATTAACATACTCGTACTTGATAATTTTGATCATTAGATAAATTACATCAAGTCACATACAATTGCGGGCATAACTGAGTACAGCAAGAATTGTAGATTTATTGGGCTTGCTCTTTAACTATGGCGAAAAAGGAAATTGGAGGGGAACGCTTTATCTGCCACATCACTTGGGGATTCGGCAGCCGATCATTTCATATGCATTCACACACTCGCCCAATCAGTCGTTGTTCAGATAGCAACAAAGTGCCATTGGTTGCTTTTTTAGTATATCACCAACACCATCTCAGGTTTTTAGTTTTTTATAAACACGCCCCAAGTGACGTCAGCCCATAAGCTGATTCTGTCAAATCTGCTTAGAGCCGACGGTCTGTTAAAGAGCACACCATGTGAGTACAGGAAGACTGTTTTTTTTTTGTAATATTTACAATGTTTTTCGAGTAAACACTTTTTCAGTTTCTGTTTTTTTTTTTAATATTGTTCGATCTTTAACCATAACCATACGAGTATATGTAAATGAAACTTTATACAAGATTAAGAATAATTCAACAAATTTTCATCGAAATTTTAAACTTTTTAATCTGAAACGAAAAAATACTACTATGGAGATTTATAGCCCCATAAATGTTGGGCAAGTTTTAAGAAATAAAAAATTGCGATGATTTCATTTATTATTATTTTTATTACTTTTTGTGTTTTTTTGGTGACGGCTTTTATACCAAACATTCTAAAGATTCAAATTGAAAAATTTTAAATTTTGATAACAATTTTTCGAAATCTGTAGAATGATTCTAAGTTTTGTTAAAAAGCGGTTACCGGAGCCGAATGTGTTGGTGGTTGACTACCATTCAGTAGCATGTAGATTCACGTATCCGTGCATGAAACACCAAAATGAAGAAAAAGTTCAAGTGTATTTCTACCATCAAAACGCTGCTCATAGAAAACCATTTGCCGTTCAGAGTCAGCTTAAAACTGTAGGTCCCTCATTAGTGCAACAACATCAAAATGCACACCACAAATAAGAGGAGGGGCACCTAACAGAAGTGTAAGTGCCAATTATTTCTTTTATTTATTTATTCTAAAGGTTAAAGAATGAAAAATACAGAAAAAAATAGGAAAAATGTTGCTCGAAATATATTGAAGTGTTATAAAAAAAATTATCATGCACTCAGTTATCCTCGCTACACTGATGATTCGCTTTAACTTTTTACTATATTCGTAATACTTTTCATGCCCAATTTTTTTCGTAATTTTTTCTCTAAAAATATATTTTATGGTGCATATAACAAACACTTTATAAATCAAAGCTCCAAACTTTCCACGGAATTCATACAAATTTAGCACATTACAGAAAATCGTCATCAAAATGTTCAACCTTTTAATCAGAATCTTTGGAAAATTTCTGGGCATGCAGTTTTATAACCCATTCAATTTAAGTGAATGAATGAAGTGTAAGTTTAAAGTCAGTCGCTCGATAGCCGCTCAAAAGTCCCATTAGTGTACGACTGCTGAACAATTTCCCCTCTGCCAGCCACGCAGCAACTGCAGCAAATTCTGTTGCGGAAAAGCCCATTTTGATTTACTAGCGGGACACGCCTTTGATAGTTGCTACAATTCGAAACACGTAGGTGCTTGTTCTATTAGGCAAATCTGTTGTCTTAATTTTGCTAATTTATGCATTAGAGTTGCTCTTTACATTAGCCATACAGGCATAGTAGTCCCTCACCCTCATCTATGCATCCAGTCTCTCTTATTCTGGACTTATTGCTACTGAACAAATGCCCACATTGGTTTTACATATCTGTTGAGAAAAGCATACTAATGTCCATAGTTCTTGACGTGCTTGATGCAATCCTTAAGATTTCCGTTTTTGTTTTTTAGTTTTTCACAGCGAAATAAACAAAAATATATTCAAATATGAAAGCAAACAAGAACTACGAGCTTCAGTCAGAGCATCAATTTCATGATTGATGGCTGACGCTAGCAGCATTCTCTACTTGTTTTTCTGCTTTTGCTTTTTCGCGAGTGCTTTACTCATTTCAAATATGTATCGAAGTAAGCTGCTTCTTATTTGAAGTTGCACATAAAATTCGCAGTCAAACATGTGCGAAAATCCAATGAATATAGTTTCTAAATAGTCAAGCAAACAATTCTGCGCCCTCCCTCTCCACCTGCCTTACCTTGAATATGTCGTCAGCTATCGTGCTATTGCATTTCAATTCCATCACGCACAAAGTTTTATGCACAAATCGGAACGCAAATAGTTTCTAATTGTTTAATTATTCACAGTAGTTCGTTTGTATGCGGTTCAACATACATACATACGAAGTAAGTAAAGTTCACAAACTGAACTTCTGTATGATTGCAAACAATTAGCAGAAATCAAGGTAAATATTTTTCATGAAAATGTGCTAAATGCAGCGAATAAAAGAAACACGTTTTTAAATGAAGATCAAATAAAGATCATTAGCCGAATAATTCGCGATCTCATATTCGTATGTAGGCTAAATGACTACTGCCACTGTAGTCGAGAGTGCATGCTAGAATAACTTTAAGTTGGGACATAGGCACTGATAGAGAAATTAAGCTTAGAGTTTGCTAATATCGGACGCAACTCGGTAGACCAAAGTAAACCTTTGAGTTTTTACTGTCCATGGGTTGCTTGACAGAAGTCTGCAAGATTCTCTTTAAGCTCAAATATTTGAGAATTAAAATTGGGGCACCCTTCTGTTTCTTCTCGATTAAGCGATTTGGCCGAGTTTAACCAAACGCGCCCACTACAGATGAAAGAGAATATCTAACAGCTAAGGCTGTATGCAACCGAGCGTGCATTAAGATTCACCGACTTGCCTTTTTATATTATAAAGAGCACTAAGTTAAATGTGTTATTTATGGCCAAGATGAAAAATAGTGATTGTTTGCTGCTTTTAATGGAAAACTACCTATCCTTACTTAGGTTAGGTTAGGTTAAAAACGCGTTTTAAATGCCTAGGAGCTCCATTGTTTGAGGGTCTTGAGGACGTCTCAAAATCCGATCTCCAAGCTCTGTTTAGACTCGCCAAAAGCGCTGGCATCCTACATTATGTATACTTTCAGTATTCATAGAGTTCGGTCTCCATCTGGTATCGCTAGGCACCAAAAGGTCTATGCGTGTTTTTTTTTTTTGTGGTGGCATAGGAGGGTTTAAAATACCTTCGCACTTACAGCGACCGTCGTCAACTGCGTCGAATGGTGTAGCCACCAAAACAGTCCCTCCTCCTCTTCTGGGGAGACTCCCTTCCCGGAACTACCTTTCATTACTTTGGGAAGGCCCAGAACGGTGTCCATTAAATGGACCAATACTATTCACCAGCGTCTGGGTCCACCATATTTGTAGCCAGCTTCATGCTACAGGCTTGTCTTCTAATGTCTCAGTGCCGTCATGGTATGTGGTGGCATGCTCTCAGGTTCCTCTCACATGGGCGTATGGATGTTATACGCTATCGAGCTTTCTTTTGCATCTGCAGAAACGAAGATGTTGCGGTAATATTATACCGTCTTATGCCGTCGTGGGCACGTGACTCGACCTTCTGTTATTTGTCTATGCGTGGCTTATTGCCAACCAGGCTAACCTAACCCAACCTAACCTTACTTACTTTTTATAATTTCTTTTTCTAAATTTTTATATTTCAACAATTCTAATAAAATTCAAAAATTATATTGGGAGGTTGAATTAGTTTTAAAGGTGACACACAGATGGCGCTATTTATCACTTTATCGCGTTGGCAATACTGAATATATATTCATGACAAAGCCTCATCCCTAGGCTTTGTTTATCAGTATCTGTCATTTCGCTGAAGTATAAACAACGCAGTGTTTTCGTGCTCCGAGTATGTCAACTTTCGTGCCGTCGAAACGCAATTTGCGGGAAGCTTTGCTTTTCTGCTTCAATTTGAAAAAAAATACAGCCCAAGCCCGTGAATTGCTGCAGGAGGCCTACCCAGACCATACTCCGTCGATTTCAACATGTGAGTACTGGTTTCGACGATTCAAAAGTGGTGATTTTCACACCGAAGACAAGGAGCGTCTTAGCCAGCCCAAAAAGTTTGAGGACGCGGAATTGGGGGAATTGGTAAACGAGGACTCGTACCAAACCCAAGAAGAGCTTGCTGAATCATTGGGCGTTGATAAATCAACCGTTTGCAAGCGTCTAAAAGCGCTAAAAAAAGCAAAAAAAAAAAAACAAAAAAAATATAGTTGCCATAAAATTTGGTGTAATTTTTTTCTAAAATTTATATTAAATTAAGTTTATACTTTTCTTTTGTATTATTTATTTATTTTTTATTGTTTTGCATTCATTTGTTTTTTGTTTTTGTATAGAATTTTTTATATTACTATGTTCGCATCCCCAAACTTTGTAAAATATTCACAAAAATTTAACAAATTTACGAAAAAAGTACATGCGAATTTCGACATTTTGAAATCAAAATAACATTAAATATCACAATCGAGACATCAAAGGAATTTGGCTTAAATCAGTTTTAATCCTGAAACACTGCTATACAATTTTATTTATAAAATTTACATTTAATTAAGTTAATACTATTTTTTTTTTTTGTTTAGTGTCGTTTTTTTTTTTGTTTAGTGTCGTTTTTTTTTTGTTTATACTGAATTTTACTATAAAAGTATAATGGCTTCACCAACAAAAACCACAAAATTCAAAGCCAATAGTGTTGTACAAAATTCACAAAAATTTAAAAAAATTACAAAAAACCAACTTCCGAATTTTTATTCAGAATTGTGAGAAGAATGCTGGAAATGCGGTTTAAGAGCTCATTCAATATTATTATAACAAAGCGCAAATTTCTGGTAACTCACATTCTCGCCGATTTTTGAAGATTTTTTTTTGCTGAGATGTTAATAATTTTCATCCACACAAAGCATATGTGCGGAAGACTTTTATATGGAAAAGAAAACTCTCAATATCGTATGCAAACCAGATTGTCAAAAATCAACGCGATTTTTGAGTGTCTTCTTAACGTTCATTGTCGAAATACTTTGAAAACGGAGCAAAGCATCTCCCTTAGTATTCTTAAAAATGATTAACCAATTAAATGCGCTTTTCTCATGGGTACCTAATAAGGTTTGCCATCTGCACGCGCTATTCTAAAAAAATAATCTATTCTGCAAAATTAATCAAAGCTTGATTATCTTTAGTCAGCTGCAGCAATTTTCTCTTCTAAAGTCTTCTTAAATTATTTATTCATACCACCTAATTTTCTATTGTTCTTTGTCTATCGTTGCGAATTTCGTGAGACGAGCACAAATACTAAGTCTGATTAGAAAACGAAGTATATATTACTTATAAATTTACATCTGTACGCCCCACAAAACAAAGAACCCAAATCTGGAAGGCAAAAAAAAAAACGAATATCAGAGCAAGTCTTGCGAAATATTTATTCCACTTCATTACAGCCATCAGTTGGTAATAGTTAAAATGAAAACGCGTGAATGAAATCCTCATTCAATAATGACGGAAACAATAAAGCCATAAGGGAAGTCGGATGAGAAGCTTTGCTCTCACCAGTACAAACATTCCATCGCTTTCATTCACTGCCTGTGAACAAAAGCAATGAAAATTGTAAGGCAAAAATACATACATACATACTCGTACATATTAAAAAGTGCAGTTTCATTTGAATTGATTTGCCAGTAAAACAAAAAAAAAATAACAATAACAATAACAGTTAAGGCATCACAAGTTTAATAGATCTCTAGAGCCAAACACTATTGAATTGAACGCAATTTCGCTGAAGCCAATTCTCAAGGATTTTTCACATCAAAGGTGATGCCTTAGAAGCCAAGCACAAATAAGATGATGCGCCATTTGAAAAGGAAAAAGGCAGCAAAATGCTGAAAAGGAAAGGAAGGTAAACAGCGTATTTTGTGAGTTTGAGAAAGGCAACGAAAAGTCTGAAAATAATGAAAAATTTAAATATTTTCTAAGTAGCTGGTTGGTTGTACGGTTTGAAGTGAAATTTGCATGCAGGGAGAACTGGAATGTGATCAGGTCAGTAGTTCTATTGTAAATGAAAGCTTGTAGATGCAGCTCTTACTAAAAGCACAAATACACATTTAATCTCAAAAATATAAAATGCTAAAATGTTGATGCGGTATATTTTAAAAATTAGAAGCGATATTTCAGAAAGAGGTACAGATTTTCTTACATATCAAAATTGGTTTTGGATGTATAGATTTTCAGTTGGAAATACGGTAACCACTTGAATTTACGATCGCGTGTAGTAAAAGTATATTTGCCCTAATCACTATTCATTTCTATATCTACGCTTTCCTCGCATATACTCCCCGTTGCGTAATTATAAGCACACCCCTATTTTGGGATAAAGTTCAAAATAAAGATTTTCGTCACTCAAAATCATTTTTTTCTTTTTCATTTAATAATAAAGTTTTCAGAAATCAAATTGCATGATTAATTTTGTGCCACACTGTTTTTTGAAGTCACTTGGAACTTGCACTTTGCTATAGTGATATTTTCATTAACAAATTTTAAGTATAAATGGAATTTTGAAAATTTTTTTGCAAAGCACATAACCAAATTTTATGGTTTTTGTTGTAGTGTGCACTATATTTTTATCAAGAAATATTAGTGCGTCTTTAATTTTGCAACAGTATTTGTGTGACAAAAAAGCGCAGGAGTACGAATTAATAGTGGTTAGGGTAGGTTAGGTAGTGCTGGCTGGTCTGTAAAAAAGATCTCACATAGACCCCTAGCGTCCATTGTGTTGTGAGTGCTATGTATTTGGAATCGAAGTTATTATTTTATGTAATTCTTAATACACGTCTCTGTGTGTTTTAGCCATGGATGAAAAATATGTTGTTGCTAGTCACATTTGTCGAGTCCTACAGCGAGCAGGGCAGTGGCAAATTAGGTGATCCAAAGTATTCTAGCATTCACTTCGTCGCATGGCTTGCACGCATCGCTCTGAACTAATCCCATTTTAGCTGCGTGATGTGGGGTAAGACAGTGTGCCGTCAGTACTCCAACCAAAATTTTGAGGTCTTTCCTTGGCAGTGATAAAATAAAATTTGCAGTTTTGGTATTCCAAGTCCTTCGCAGTCTTGGCAGTTTTGAACAAGTTTTAGTGTTCCCATATGGAAAGCGTTTCCAGCGCGACTTCCTCATTTAGTTTCGTTTTCAGAAAGGAGAGTGATGGGTATATGTGTGAAGCGAATACCTGCCTTAGCGAGCTCTTCAGCTCTCTCATTTCCTTCTATTCCTTTGCGCCCTAGTAGCCAGTAAATTGTGACCTACCCTTTTCCGCAGAGTTCATCTATTTTGGATCTGCATACTTGAACACAATCCGAGTTAGTGCAAGAAGTCATAATTGCTTTAATAGCCACTTCACTATAGATGAAGATGTTTGTCCGAGTATTAAGAGGAGTTAATTCCAGAGCTAATGCAGCTGCTTTAATTGTGGCATGATTTCCAGCTTGAAATATTCTTTAGTAATTAGGGAGTCTGCAAGACTTTTGGAGATCAAATTGCTGACGAAACACAGCCGCTCCTACTCCTTCCGCCATTTTGCACCCATCTGTAAAGAAATTGTATGAATGGTATGTGGATTCCAGACTTTTCTGCCTCAATTTTGCTTTATAATAACGCTAAGCTTTTTGACCAAATTTAACTCATGCAATCACGTAATCCGACTTTCCGGTTAAATCCAGAAGGTTGCTGTGACCGAAATGCCTCTGTGTGAATTGTCTTGACTTCTTCAGTCTTTGAGCAGATTTTTGTGTGTGTCCAATGTGTGAGTCGAGGAGATACGCGCCAAGTCTTACCGAGCATTCTTCTGCATGTGTATAAGACTCTTTGCTCTTTCTTTCGGATTTCATCTCCGTGACAGTTTTGCTATCCCCAACAATGCCTATTAAACTGTTCCAGTCTTGGAGGTGAATAGTTTGGAATCTAGTATCTCCTTGTAAAGAGTACTAAGTCCATCTTGTCTGAATTTCCTTCCAGTCCAACCATTTCCGTCCACTTGTAGATCTCTCAAAGCATCCTTGTGAGTATTTCACTCACCGTATGTGGGCACCTACCTGAGATGATAACAGCCAAGACATCAGCATATGCCTTCAGTTTCGGTCCGCTTTTCTCAAGTTCGATGAGAATCTGATCTGATCAAATATAGCCTAAAATTGTACTTTTTGCACTTTCAAAGCATAATAAATTTCTTTAAAATCTGGCGTGCTTTGTCTTTTTTCTACTTCATATCGATCTTTAGTGCGTCTGAAATCCGTTTTTGCCCGGTTTTCATTTCAAAATTTATGGTACCCTGTGTTATCAGCACTCTTATACTTGTAAGAGAAGCTCATATGGCATTTCATTAAAGCAAAACTTTACTTACCACATAAAACGTACTAAATGTGTACAAACATTTATTTGATATGAGTATTTACGTCGCAAAGCCCATAAGCTGCAGGTGAGGTCTCTAATGATGCACTTTTGCAGCGTTGGACCCTGAACTTTCTAAAATAGCACTCAACTCATGCCGTTTTATATGAAAATCGTTTTCAAATTAAAACAAAATATTTCTAATATTTAAATGTGAGTTTCTTGTATACTCACATACATGCATACCCACGCGTATTCGCCTAACAAACCATAGATGCATAAATTAACAAATGCCTGACATGCTTCGGAAGTTGTTTTCACAATTTTAGATGCATAATTAAAAGCTACCTGCTGTAGGCGTTGACTAATGAAAACCCGAAACTAAATTGTTATAAATGTCAAATAATCAAGTAGTAACTGTGAAACCAAATTACAACAATAGAAAGATATACATATGTTAGTATTTATGGATGTGCTAGACATGAGTCGGCAGCAGCCAACAACTGAGCATCAATTAATTACCGCTTTCTGCGTTCGATTGTAATTTAGAACCGTGAAATGTGGACACACTTACACAGTTAGATACATATTGGCTGGTTGGAAATGTTCGGCATGAAATTTTAATACAATCAAAAAAATTTTAATGTTTTTTGCATTTTGAGCGCCTTGATTTTCTGCCACTTTTTGGGAGAGGCATTACTTCAGCATACGTAATATAGGATATTCCGAATTTTCTTAGCGGGAAACTGGTTCAATTGCATTTTATATGCATCTCTGGCATTCAGCCTCACTTTATTTGAAAAGTTTATGCAGAGACCGAATCAAATATTTGGCTGAATGTGCAGTAGGATTTATCAAACATTTTTTTTTTGCTTTTTGCTACGCCCTAAAATTGTTATGTGGCCAAGAAAATGGTTCGCCTATTTTACTAAAATTTTTTTTTTATGTTCAATATTTACCCGTGCCACCAACGCTTTGAAAATTTCCAGTGAATTTCCATGTGAAAAATGGATTTTCCCTAAATTTTATGCAAAATATTTACTTACATATCATAATATTTAATCCACCTCTGTTTTTTTCTCTTCACAAATGTCCAAAACGGTATAACAAAAATCCAAAAAAAAAAGAGATAAATATTTTTTTTTCTCTTTTTTTTTAAATTTTGTGAGTTTCTCAAACTGCCTTCAAACAATTGTTAAAAAACAAATTTAAATAAGAGAGAGCTTAATTATTCGGGTGTCTGTAGAAGTGAATTAAAAGTTTATTGTTTGGCATCCTAGACTTCAGTGAAGTTGTTGCAGCAAAGCTCCCCAGATAAACTCTCTCAGTTCCTGCTGCGCTATTAGCGATAAGTCTGACGTTGTTATGATGGTAAACGACGAGGTTTGCCTTGCTAAATACTGGAATTGTTTGCTTTTATCTCATCAACTGGTGCCGATAGAGAACAGTCCCAATAGTTTGACTAAGCGGAAGCAGCTCATTACTATTTTAAATGTTTCCATTCCAGCATAAATAAATAAATACACAATTTTACCTGTCTGGGCATCAGTCTAGATGTTGCTAACACTTCAGAAGCCTCAGCTCTCTTCTTTCAAGAATATGAAACGTTTTTCATCCCTGGTAATGATAAGTTTTATAATTGGCTCGAATTTTCTCCGTCTCTGTAGATCTTTGCACATGGAAATTAGATCTGACTGGATTTCATTCTTTTTGTGAACAACTCTTTTTAAATTTTGTCAAATGGTTGGAAAAATGTTAACTGATAGATATTTAGTCCTCTAGTGATGTCATAATTACTTAGGTGTCAGTTTTCTTAAATTTGTCTCTGATATTTTTACCTTTTCTATGGTTTTTCGACCAGAATGAGAGTAGACTAGCTGCTGCTGATTTTCAAAAAACCGTATTACGAGGTATGGAAAGTATTTATGAATGGAAATATGTACTTATCGTCCTAAGACCCAAAACTTAAGGGGTTATATACCTTGTGAGCCCGAAAAAATGGACGATTGTCATAATTTTTTAAAATATGTTTTAGAACTTTTATTCAAATGAGGCATACTATATATCATACTGAAGGGTAACTCTCGAAGAATACATTTTGGTGTTTTTTATTTTAAAAAATCTTATTATTTATTGTTGATATCGCCCCTCCCCCGAACTCCCCCGAAACGCCGTTTTTTAGAAGAGGCTTGCGGTGATCACGGTAGCGCATGAGCAGCTCAACTGTAATCAAAAAAATTAAATGATTATTGTAGAAAAATGTTTTTTAGTGAATCTGAACGGTTTAAAACGGGTTAAAAAAAAAAATTAGTTCCAGCGAACTATGCAAATATTTATAAAAAGTGATTCACGAGGTTGTAACTTCGAATAATTAAAAAAAAAGTTTATGCAAATTGGTCAAACAGTTTTTAATAAATAATGATCACCGCGACGGTAATTTTCAAAAAACACGACTTCGAGATAATCGCGTCTAAAGTTTTGCGTGCACTTCATTTATGGATAAGGTCGCGCGCTTCCGCGGTCTGTAACTTTCGTTCTACTGCCCCGATCTTTATGATTTTTGTAGTTTATATTTTTAAGATGATGTACTTTTAGAGTATGCCATAAAAAAATTTTCGATTTTTAAGTCCAACACAAGGTTTACATATAACTAACCCCTTAAGATTTAGTCATTTGGCGCCAGATTTGGCGCCATACAATGCCACTTTTTAATATTCGTTTTACAACATCAAGAAAACAAATCCTCCCCACCCCCAACTGGAATAATTGTTTAAAATATAATAAAAATAACAATAATAATAACTTAATTTTTACACCAAGCAAATGAGCGATGAATGATCGAACAACTAACTATTAAGCGACGAGCTTCTTTAAGTTTCCTCTTGATGGCGTTGAAAACAAAGTGATAGCTCTCGCTTCTGTAAACAAATAAGTATAAACAGTAAAGCTGCATTCGCATTAGTGTTTTTTTTCGTTTTGGTTGTTTTTTTAATGTTGATTGTAGAAAATGACCAACGGATTGATGCAAAAGTTATAATTTCTTGATGAAAAAATTTTTTAAAACTTGAAAGGTCCGCTACTGAAACTAAAAATGACTATTAGTGTATACCCTCCTTCCTGAGAGATTTAAACATTTTCGAAAAAAAAAATTTAATTGGTAAGTGTTTTATTTACTGGATCTCTTAGAAGTAAAGGTTGGCCTAACAATAAGTTTTTTTAGTATTAAGGGGGGCGGGCCTCTTATCAGTCGGCTTCAAAAAATCGATTTTTGTTTTTACTGCAATCAATAGATATATTATAGGAGAATATGCCCTCAAAAGTTTATAGCGGAATTCAAAGTGATTTCGGAGTTACAGGCCTGTGTACCGTCCCTCGTGTGAGTTTACTGTCTACCTTCTGAAAACTTTGAAACACGTTTTCTCAAAACCATGTTTTTGAAAATGGCGTGTAAGATTTAAAAAAACGACGAAAGTCATCGTTTCAAACCATATATTGTGTATAAAGATAATTAAAATGCGGAACTAATTAACTAACAAAATACAAAAAAAAAAATGTTTAATGTTGTTTAACACCTTTTTTGAAAAAAAGCGAGGAAAAGCACTTTTTTCAATAATTAATTGTGCGTTCATTTTTCATATTTTCATATAAGAGTAGTCTATTATATGCGGGAAAGCCTACTGAATAAGACAATATTTTTCTTTTGTGTTTCAGCTGTGCGAGATCCATCATATGTCCGCCATTTTGTTTTTTTATTTATGTTATTACTCTTCAATCATGTCTTCAAATAAATGCAAAAGATTATTCCTGTGTGTCGCTTTTTTCGCCTCGAAAAAAAAATTGGAAAAAACACCTTTTTTTGAAGCCACTGATAAGAGGCCCCCCTTAATTTAATTTAACTCCAACTACGCGGCGCGATCTTTTCCGTGTAGACGAGATATGCCGATTGTGTGTGCGAGAGCAGCGAGGATTCGGATGGGTAATCCTTTTTTGTTTTGAGATATTTATTACCATCGGTATTTGAAAATCCTTATGTATGTTTTTGAAGTACTATGGAGCTGCTGATATTGTCGTTTGTACAATATCCATGTTGGTAGAGCAGTTAGCGCCCCAAAGTGCATCCACAATGGCAATAGTTTAATCCCAATATAGTATAACTGCTTTTAGGACGGCTGCAGAGACATTGAAAGTGATTCACGCCAGGATTATCCTTCCATGTACAAAATGGACAGCACTGTGGATCTGTTACAGTATTCATTTCCTACTCCTTTTAGAAGTATAAATCATGGATTCCCCACCGTAACAAAGCGTCGTCGGCTCATTTCTCGTGAGGCGCTGTAGATATAAATATGTATGGAATAATAATTGAAATAAATTGTTGACGCTGCATTCAGTCTAGTAATTTGATACCCACGCCTCGTATATTCATAAAAATCACCATAAATTTTATACACGCGCACATCAAATATCTTCCTATTCACGATGTGGCGCAAAATTAATAATCCTTCCTTTTTTTTAACTTTTTTAGTTTTAGTAACAAATATCTTGACTACTCAGTTTTTGAATTTTTGTAGAAGAAATCTATCTATACGCGCTCCATTGCTTTGTATACTGCCCTAAACAATGGCACAAGTGTCAAGTATGATTGACGTGTTTAGCTCTCGTAATAGATTCTCGGGACACCGGCATCATTTGCAAAAATTATAAATCTTCCGATGGGGTGACTAATTTTGCGCCACTTTGTATAATAAAACAGCAAAATATGTAGAGAATCCTCACTCATACTCAAAGGCAAATAACTTTTCGCGTAAAATAAGGCTTTCAATTTTACTTTATTTCCATCAAAACAATTGTAGCCTTCCGCACACTCTACAGTACTGTCATATCCGATTTACCTACCCATTTGTATGACGTGTTTCATCCATCGTGTTTAACTCTATCGATTGCCAAATTGCTACCGAACTTGGTAGACCACCCAATATTTTACTGAAATCTCTAACTATAAATAGCTGCAGTATTTAGCTCGAATTTGAATCTAACTTCGCGTGGGCGTGAAGCTAAACTAGCGGAAGCTATCTATGATTTGGCGGACGACCTGACTCCGGCGCACAGTTGGGGGTGTATACGAATAGTAGTAGTTTCAACAAGGTGCTATTATGTGCGTATGTATACGATTACAGGTAGAAACTGTCGTTGCTAGCTAATAACAAAGACTTTCGCCTACTTTCACAACATTTATTTATTACATTTGTCATCGCTTCCTATGAAGCAATTAAATATTAACGCAGCCGTAGATGCCATGCATATTTACCGTCGTGGATTGAAATAACTTGAAGAAATGGGTGGAATTACTTTTCAAATTTTGCTTCCGGCAGCTTGATTGAGTAGCTATAAATATTATTCACACGCTGCATACGCCTGACGATTTGCCAGAATAGGCAGGAAATTTCTGAGATAATAATTTCAGAATTAATTCACTTTCCAAACAACCACATAGCCGTCAAAACAACAAATTTATTACAAATATTTAAGCGATGCGAAAAAGTTAAACGCAGGAAAATCGAATAAAATTGAACATTTTGCAATTTAGTAAACTGGCTATTCAATAAACTGATAGCAGCGAGAAAGCCCCAACATAAGCAAATATAATAAAAACAAATCAACCAATTTGTTTTTGGGCGAAATTCCAGCTTGAAAAATTAAAATGAAAATGAAAAAATCGCACTGTATGCAATTTCGCTAAACGAAAATACTCCAAAGCGAATAACAAAAATTTTCACGCCTCAATTGGGTAAACAAAAATAAATGTTTGTGTTTGTTTTCACGATGCGTGGGTGTATGTAAGCTTGTTTATGTTAGCAATGCTTTATTGGGCATATCCACAGCAACGTAACAACAACCATAAATGTATCAATGAATTTTATTTCAATTTCGGCAAACTGGTTCATTGCTTTAAGCGAACGAAAACAAGCAGGTGCCGGTACAGTAAATGCAGTCAGCAATTTTTTTTTTTTTTGCTTTTCCCCAATGGATTAATAAAAATTTGATGAAAATGGAAAAGAATTTGCCAAATGTTTTTGCAAATATAAATCTTCCAGAAAATGCTAAAATATTTGCATCAGTACACTGACTGTGTGGCTCATTCATAAAAATACTGAAATTTGCAACAAATCCAGCTGTGCCCGAAAGTGGCAATATTTTTCAAATAGAATAGAGACGAGCTAAAATATTTTGATAAACAAATTTCATAACTTTCCAACAAACTGGCAAACAGATCAGAGTTTATGCGCGCAAAATGTGGCATATAACGGGTGATTTCTTAAGACGTTAGGGGTAGTCAGAATTTTCAAAAAATTGGATTTATGTTTTTTGCATTTTCTTAAAGTATAATATCTTGAAAATATGGTGTGAAAATTTGAAGTGAATTTGACAAAAACTTTTCGAGTTGCCTACCTAACTTCCTAACCTAACCTCTTAACAAAAACACCCACATAAATATGAGAACGAGATAAAGCGATTAAAGGCACTTATAAAATAATAATTTTAACGTAAAAACTTGCATTGCACACTTAAATTAAGCGCAAATGCTCTTGGTCTTATAATTATTTCCTTTTGCACAAAACAAGAATTTGCGCGCTAATAAAATACCAACAATAATTGCGAAATAATTTCCGTTGCGAGACGCCAATTTAAACATAAATTTAAGAGGTTAGCAGAGTTTCAGTTAGAATAGTAGTTACAATTTTTAAACAATTGGATTTACATTTTTTGCATTTTCTTAAAGTATAATATCTTCAAAATATTGTGTGAAAATTTGAAGTGAATCCAACAAATACTTTTCAAGTTATTCAACAATTAACAAAGGGCGCTCGGCCGCTCCAGAGCCGATAGCAAAACTTAAAATGCGTTTTTCTCAAAACTATGTTTTATGAACTGGTGATCACTCTAACTTAAAAACCGCTACGTAGATTTCAACAAAATTTATACTACTTTTGAAAAGCATAAAAAAATCGTGCCTGATCGAAGGAATTTTTTTTTCAAAAATTTCGATTTTTTTAAATAATTAATTTTCCAGTTTTCTTCTCGAAAATCTGAAAAATATTATAATAAGCGATAACTTTTACAATTATTAGTTTTTTTTTTTTAAAGTCGAAACATCATTAACGAATTGTTTTTATTTTTGTAAAATAACGCAATTGACTAGCAAAAAAAAAATTCAAATTAAAAATCATCATTTTTTTGGGCCTCTGACTGTCCCTAACCCCTTAAAAGACCTTTCGCTATTTTTTTCAAGTAATTTGTAGCGACGCCATCAGCTACTGATGCATACCGAAAATTCACGCTTTTTTGTGGATGGCACGCCAAAGGCTGCGTTGGTTCTTATATCCCGCTGCAATATAATAAAAGCATCACATACTCGTATAGGCCACTTTTGACTATTTTTTTTATATTTTAATTATTTGTATATATAATAGTATAGTTCATTCAATAACAACGATAATAACAATCCATGTTTCACACTTTGTACTAAAATTTATATAAATTCGAAAATTTTTCATCCAAATTTGAAATTTCTTTATCAGAATTAAGGTAAAAAAAATGTGAGTACGCAATGTTATAGCCCCTTAAATTTTAGTATAATAGCGCGAAAGTTTGAAGTGACTCAAAACTTCCGTGGAATTTTGATAATTTTTCTCCCTGATGCACAGTGCTCATTTTTTGACACATTTTGTTTAAAAATGGCTACAGGATCTTGACCAATTTTAATATATTTTTTTTAAATGTTTGTAAATGATTTTATTCTGAGTTTTTCATAAAATACCCCTATTTAAATGTGTATTTTAAAATATTAAAAACAAAATAACGAAAAATTATATTTATTCAAATTCGGCTTGATATTTTTTTATTGTAGTTCTTATCAACGGTAATTTCTAACCCTCCTTAGAACTGCTGAGTTAAGGGGTGAAATCATACCCTAAATACCTTAAAACTAAAAAACACATTTCTGATGTTGCTGAGTCCGAATTCGCTGTCCATTTGTGAAATTTCTATACTTTTTTTAAAAAGTGTCAAACCTTGATTTACATGGATTTTGTTAGACAATCAGCTATACTTTTATACAAAAATAATTAACATTAAAAAAAAAAAAAATTGATTATAGTTCAAATATTAATGTTGATTTTGTTATACTATCAGCTATACTTTTATACAAAAATAATAAATATTCAAAACAAAAAATAAAAAATAATCAATATAATTCAAATATTGATGTTCTAATCATTTTGTTGCTGGTTGAAAAGGTAGGTTAGGTAAGTAGGTGAAATAGTTGAAGTGCCGGTCTGGCACTCCTTAAGTAGCACTATAGCGCCGTTTTGATACCATTATGAGACCCCCAACAGGCAGATATCTACAGCCAGCCAGAGCTGTTGATTTAATAGGGGAGATTGATTGGATTTAGGTTGGCGCACAGCCCCAGGCTGTCGAAGAAAGGAGCGCTCAGTGACCTTTGTCATCTAGCTGCCAAACCCGGACATGCTCTACAGTCTCCTTCTCTGAAAGGTCGTCACAGCTTCTGCAATGGGGGTTAAATGGTAACCTTAGCTACGAGCTTGGAAATTGAATGACGATAAGTCCAAAGGCCTTTCGGAAGTCCTTCGTATATCGTATTGAGGCCAAAGAGTTTTCGAAGTAGCACATGAAGAAATGAAGCTCCATCTTTTCTGCGCTTTCCTGAGAAATTATTTGTGCATTTCCCCTTTAACAACTGTCAGGGGGATGCCGATGACCGGGTAGGAGGTCTCTGAGGCCAATTCAGTCCCCTTCCTGGGTGAATATACTTACTTGCGTATAAAATACGGACAATAATAAAAGAAATTGTAATGCTCTGAGATAATCGCTGCTGAACCTCTATAAAAATAAACCTTAAATGTTATTTCCAATAAAAAAGTGATTAGAAGTAGCAATGCATTGGTTTCTTTATTAACCTCTTCCTCTTCTAAGGTTTTGGGCGAATTCAGTAAAACATACCAGGATTTTCTTCCTCTTACTAAGTGAAACTAATCAGGAGCACCTAGTCAATCCAAATACTTCTCTACTTGTATTTTCAATACTGAAAATGCCTTTTTCTTTCTCTGCGACCAACAGAAGGTACAGCATGGAATACTTCAGAGCTGGAACGTTTGTACGGAAACGTAGAAGTTAATGTTTAAAGCATTTAGCGAGTCTTGAGAAAAAAAACTGATATAATTACATACTTTTAGTCTATTAATCCCTGGTTGCCAATAGACTGCTTTAAAAAATAATTTTTCAAAAGTGTCGCTTGACACCCTTTAGTTGCCAATGAGACGTTGAGTGGACAATACGGCAGTTGAGCTGCAAGTCTTGAATAGTTTCTTGAATGGAATAATAAAGATATAAAATACTGATTTAGCTCCCAAAAACTACAAGTTTATGCATTTCCCCTCACCTGCTCACTAGGTTTTATTTTAAAGCTGAATATTCCGCATTTACTTCGCTGACGCTGTTTATTTTCGTATTGCATAATTTTCACACCTTCTTTAATCAAGAAAAAGGCCATTGAATACTTGCGTGATTTCTATTACGCCACTTAGATAGACACTCGTGTGTTTAATAAATATGTTCTTCGCACATTTTCATTCACTTAACAGTGCGAGTGCATTGCATCAGCAAATGCATAGTGCTTTTTAATTTAATGTTTCGCTTGCGTTTCTTAATTTTTCCATACAACCAACTGGCGAAATTTAAGCCGCTGATGCATTGAGAAACGCATACATGGGTTCATTACAATAGCAGCGCCACATACATATTTGCAAATTTTGGTCTATTTATTTTTTATTTATTTCTTTTAATTTTTTTTTTTTTATTTTTTTATACTATAACAAACATTATATAACTTCAAGTTTCAAACTCAACCCATTCAACTTAGGCGTAATATCTATCGTGCCAGTTTAAAGTAGCTTAAAATTTGCGTAGATTTATATCTATAGTTTTTATTATAATTTAAATTAAAAAAAAATTAAAAAAATGTAATTATAATAAAATATATCATATCATAAGATTTAAAATTTGCAATATGCCTCTCTGCTATTAATCTAAACACAGATTCATATTTACACTACTCTACTACACGTAATAATATTTATGCATATTAGAATAGCTAAGAAAAAAACTACAAAAAAATTAGATACCTATTTTTTTGATTTCCTCAAATTTAATATTCAAAGTAAAAAAATAAGTGCCTAGTTTTTCGGAACATAAAACATATCTATATTAGTTAAATAACGTTTTTGATCTGCCCTAATGTATTTACATACAAGATGGTGCAAAATTAATCTTCCGATTTTGTTTCTGATTAACTTTGTTACTAAATAAAAGGCGATTTTTAGTGATGGAAATCTTTCTTTTGCCCTTTACGCGCTCTATCTGTATACTGCGGCTGTCTATTTTGCAGATGTCAAATATGATTAAGGGGTTACATACGTTCAGCAGCGGCAAAAATGCGTTCTTCTTTACAAAAATTCGTACATAAAAATCATGTGACCGAAAGTAAGTGTGTCTAGCGTAGTACACATAACATAAGTGAAACTTTCAAGGTAGACAAAGAAAGAGGGAGAGACCCGAGAGAGAATGAGAGAGAGAGAGAGGGAGAGAAAGAATATATATCTAAATGAATTCATAACATTTGCAGAGAATACAAATAGACAAAATTTACAAAAATATAAATATCCACTGCGTGTATATGGCGTATGTCGCCAACGCGTACTGCAACAGCACGCACAATACGATCTGTCGTATTCTAACTATACGTTGCTCTCTCTCGCTCCAATGTATTAGCGTGGCGTTAGAGCCGTGCACATATAGCCTCTAACACTATAACGTGCATAGACAAGGCGCAATACTATCTATTCTATTCTAACAATATATTGCTCTCTTCCGCTCTACTTTAGTAACATGGCGTTAGTGCTGTACGTTTACGCGTCACTCTCTTTCTCTCTCTGTTATATTCTAACGCCTTGTATATAATGTATATGCGGTTCTCTCTTGCTCCTATAATACGAGTAACGTCGTACGACTTAGAGTAGAGCCTTAGCGTAGGAGTGGGAGAACAGACAAAGGACCGCACAAAAGGGAGACGTTAATAGCCTAAAGTGTATCTAATATATATAATATATGATACTGCTCTCTCTCTCCTTTTCGTCTACGTTATACATTTTTTCTCACTCTCGGAACGCAAATTTCCAATGCTCTCCACTCTCGCTCGTCCATCGACGCCTAAGAAGCTTCACCTCAAAAAAAGTTGCTCCACGGTCTGCATCATTTCTCCTTGAAATATTGATGGATCCGTAAGAAGTAAAAAAAATCTTGTAAAATAAAGTTGTGGTTATAGTCTGTCTATACGATGCTATGTGCACCTTGTATATACATTAAAATAGCTCAAATTTATTTCGAGTTTTGCGCCGCACTGTATATGGATACAGAATTACCGGTATAGCTAAATAGACGTGCTAGTTTTTAAAATAATTTCCAGAATAGTTTCCATAAAAAAAATTAATAAAAGTAGGAACCATTTAGCGAAATATTATAAACTCAAAACTTTATCAAGCAGCCATTTTTAGATGGCAGGGCTTGGTTTAAATTTTATTGATGATTTTTATTTATTAACATACGCTTAAACTAAAAGCAGAAAAATAGGGTAGGAACCTTGAATTATCATTTACTAAAAGTAGAGAAACGAGGAAGAAAAATATTTTTTTGAATATTATTTATCCCATTATCACATTTTATTCAAACTTTTTGTTAGTTAGATCTTTTCTGAATTTTTCTAAATTTATTTTTCTGAAAACTGTCATAGCTTACCTTCCTCCCAACCGGAAAACTCTTTCTGCGTGTGTGTGCATATAGAAGTTTATTGGTGGTGTCAACTAATATATTAACCTCGTATAGTAATATTATGAAAATATAAGAAATATTAATAAAACACAGCATTTTTTAAGAACTAAAATAGTCTGAGATGCCTGGACAGAATCATCAAAATTCCATCAAAGCCGGGAAACGGGGAAAAACTGAGTATGCTTCGATGGGTCTGCTGCCAACTTTTTCTGCCTAAGTGGCATTCTTTAAGTTGTATTTCAAATTTTATTAAATCTGTTATTAGTGCTTCAAAGTAATTGTGCTGTTACAATATGGTCCTTCTCTCCGTCTCATCCTTCTCAATGAAATCCCCTTTAGGCTCATCACAGGTCAGAAAACCAAATAGAGAACTGGATAAAATTTAACATTTAATTGTAATTTTACTTCAAAGTCTAAATTTTAACAATAGCAAATGAGATGCAGATGGCACAATGACATACCCCTTGAATTTAGTACTACACTGAAGCTATCGAGGCGGTATGCCGCAGGGGTGAATTGTATAAAATTCACAAATTTCGAAAAAGAAAAATAATGCCAACTAGTAATGGTTCTCAATTCACAAAAACCAAACCAATTCGGAGCTAATGAAATCGATTGCAGAGAGCTCTTTCACCCAAACACTTAGCACTTCACCCATATTCCTTACCACTTTTGCAAGAGTGAATTTTTCCTCACTACCAAGTGCTATTTCCAACAGCCCGATTTCCTATTTTCACACAACTTCAATTACGAAAGTAGCTCCGAATTTGAAAACATACCAACGTCTGTATGTGCAAAGATATTCATGTAAGTATATACATATGTTTATATTTCATTAAAATGTAATTTCATTAGAAGCCTGTTGATGACACCTACCCGGTCAACCACCACCAGTCAGCCAGTCAGTCAGTCACTCCTGCCTTTGTTAACCCAATTTTGCAGTCGCCAGTGCATTTGAAGCCGCTGGCCACATTCTGTGGTTATGGTTGTTGCTGTATCATGCAGCCACATAACTTCAACTGCTTAATTAAGTTTATTATTTGTTTTAATTTGTGTGCCAACTTGTGGATAAAAGTTGCTATGTACTTTTGCTTAACTCTAATGCATTTTCATTTATTTATATAAACATATTTTTCCTGTAGTACAGCTTTGTGAATGCAGTTGGAAAATGTCGAACTCCTTATAGTCATGCTCTAAATGAGTATAAAATAAATTTCATGGAACATTTAGGAGTAATGTAGTTTTTTGTTGAGAATTTTTTTTCACATGTAAATGTAATGTGTAGTTTATATTTCTATAAAGCAAACATGCGCAAGGCTGTTAGCGAAAAACATCGTCACTTTTAAATACTTAGAAGGAAGTATATCAAAATTTTACTATTTTGAATTAGAGTTTATTGGACTATAAAAGTGCATACTCAAAAAAATACTAAAAGTTTAGCAAAATTTTTTAAATTTTTACGATTTTTTGTTTACAATTTTTAGAAAGTTTCTATTCGACTAAAATTTATTGGGCTATAAAACTGCGTACTCAAAAAAATACTAAAAATTTAGTAAAATTTTAGAAATTTTGACAATTTTTTTTTTAATTTTTAGGAATTTTAGGTAATGTATTTATTATGAGATTGTGAGCCATACCTACTTTTAAATTAAAAATTAAATTTTTATAATAAACTAGCAAACCCAGCAACTTTTTGCTGCGACTTGATCTGATATGAATGAAATGATGGGAAAAAAAATAAAAGTAAAAGTAAACAGCTTCATTAAGAAAGCCTTATTGTTTTAAAAAAAAATTTAAAAAATTCAAATACATTTTTTTTTATGAAAAAATATAAATTAAAAAAAAACGACCGCTACAGTTGAAGCACATATTACTAAAATTAATATTACTAAAATTTGTATACAAAAAAACATTTTTTTTTTTTAATTTCTAAAAAGTAATATTTTATCCAAAACAAAAAACTAACTGCAGCCTTCGCTCAGAGACTGAAAAGCCAAAACGAATATTAAATACTAAATGCAGCCTCGTCTTTAAATTCGATGGCCTTGTGGAGTGTAAGGTAATGACAAAAAATCAAAATTTGACTGCTCAACTAGTGTATTTAGTAAATTTTTTATTTGTTCGTTTTCGGCATAAAGATAAAGATTAGATGGCTGCCGATTAGAACCATAATACGACATTTAGAAATATATCTACCCCAGCGCAACCTATTTAAATATAGTAAATTTTGGAATAAAATATTTCTCTCCGTGTAGCTAATATTTTTTTAGTTCGAACTAAATCGCATAACAAATACGATTTTTAGAGATAAATCGGCCACAGCTCCTACTATAGAAAAATCCTGTGATTTCTCTTCTAATCGGCTCGAGAATGAACCGTTTGAACTCAATTGGCTGGCTACTTTTACAATTTATCGGTCACAAAAGTACACGGAAAATAGCTATATTTGTATATAGGGGCATGTGCGTTGATTTATCACTATGGAAGAGACTTGGGTCAATCACCATGACCCGAAATTAAAACAAGAGGCTAAAGAGTAGTGTGAATCGGCTCCGAAACGGGCTCGTGTGCAGAAATCGGCCTAGGAGGTGTTAGCATCAGTTTTTTGGGATGCGAAACGAAATTTTGTTAGTGGATTACTTGTAAACTGAGATAACAATGAATTCTGAATATTAGTAACCGCTTAGACCAACTGAAGGAAAAACTTCGTGAAAAAAAGACCCAGTTTCAAAAAGAAAAAATATTATTGAAAACTTTCAGACCAGCTGAAGAAAAAAATTCGTGAAAAAAGACTCAGTTTGCACAAGAAAAAAGTTATTTTTCATCAGGGTAATGCACCGTGTCACAAGAGCATTTTGACAATGGCTAAAATCCTTGAATTAAAGCTCGAATTTGTGGAGCATCCATTCAATCCATCTGCTTCCAGACGAAAACAAATGCATGCGTGGAAAGGGTCTTTCATCAAATGATGAGATCATAATGTCATAATAGCTGTGAAAGCATATTTTGCAGCCCTTCCAGGTTCTCACTTCAGGGGTGGAATTCATAAATTGAAATCTTGTTGAAATAAGTGTATAGATGTTCAGTGAGGCTATACTGAATAAATAATAAAATGTATTTCATACCATAAAATTGTGTTTTTCTTATCAAACCGCAAAACTTATTGAACAACGTAGTATGTATATGATGACCAAAGACGCTACAAAGCCTTTGTATGATTTTCAGCTGCACGCACTGTTGTGCTGCCAATTTATTTCATTTTTACAATCCCGTATGTGTGTAAATTTGTAACTATATACTTAAAGGCAAAATATTTTGTATATTAAAAAATTTATTTATACGTTACTTAATGGCCCTTATTTTATTTTCACTCGTCTTAACTTTTTCTAAGCAAAATATTTAACATTTTCCATTTTCTCTTTTACAGGTATGTATGCACTAAACTGGCAAAACGATTAACATATGCAGATATATTTAAAGTAAAAATTCCACTATACATCTATATAATATATTTGCATCTAGGTATGTATGAGAGATTCTATAATTTATGTTTCGTAAGTAAAGCAAAGATACATTCTTATTGTCAAAAATATTAGGTTACGCATAAAGTTCTGTCCATTTTTCGCAACATATATATTTTTAGTGAGTCATATCTCAAGATGTTATACATCGCAGCGTATCACACTTTGGGACAAAGACACTAGGTACTCCTATGCCACAGGACAGATGGCCACGCTATTCTTTATGGAAGTCTATGTCATCTTGACTGAGTGCTTGGACTTGTCCAACCCCCCACAAATCTAATCTAATCTAATCTAATCTAATCTTATGACACTGTGCAGGAGTTTAAAGCTATAATTTACCGGTTCTAATACAACCATAGTGAACAATTAGAGTAGGTGGTCTAATAATATGCTGCTGCTTGTGAATCCAGCGCAGTATTGAATGTAATAGCAAATTTTAGTTCCTTTGGTCCATTACTGTAATATAGGGGTTAAAGATGCGGCACTCTCGGGCAAGTCAATGGCCGAAAATGTCAATACAATCATGGAAATCGCGAAGTCGGATCATCATGTAAGCATTTATTCCATTGTCCCGAATTCGAAGGCTCACCAAAAATGTTTCTAAATCAACGTCGAAAAAAAGCGTAAAAACATTAAGAATTTTCTGCTTCACCTACAAATGAAAACCGATCTAAACACCCCAAAATAGCGCATGGGCTAAAAAAGTGCCGGGCCTAACAAAGAAAACACGTTTTTTTTTTATCAAAATTAGCTTTATTCATCAACGCAATTTCCATCAAGAACAACGCAATCAATTCAGCGCTGCACTAACTTTTCAATATCACTTTTGCAGAATGATTTATCTTTTACCTCAAAAGAGACCTCAGTTTCAGCAATAGCCTCTTCATTCGAGCAAAATTTCTTACCGACGAACATTTTTTTTAGGTTTACGAATAGCCAGCATGCGATGAAAGCCAAGTCTCGCGAATACGATAGATGTGTGAGTGATTCGAAGTTCAAGTCATGTAATTTTGTCATTGACTTGTGACACGGGGCGTTTTCTTGATGAAGCTAAATTTTGTTCTTTGCCATATGCGGACGTTTCTTTACAATTTCGGCCATCATATGAGTTGTGTGCGTCTTGATGTTGTTCCACAAATGAAAGCTAACTCCGAACGGCATATATTTTTTTATGAGGTGAGGCGACTGCTATTAGAAAAAACGGTTTCTTCATTTTTGATCTTTCGACGAGATTCGAACCTACGCTCACTCTGACCCATATTCGGATACGGCAGCCCCCAAACGCTCCAATATAATATTCACTGTTGATGGTGTTTCCCTTCTCAATTTAATGGATGTATATTTCAGCACGCACTTCCCAAAATACCGGGGCCATAATCTTTCTAGCTGATTGTTGTGCTTTAGGGCACTTTGGATGAGGTTCACCAGTTTCTGTCCACTCAGATGACGATCGTTTTGATTCCGGAGTGAAGTGATGGATCCATATTTCATCCAATGTCACTCACCGATGCAAAAATTCTGGTTTATTACATTTAAATATAGCCAAACACTGCTCAGAATCATCAACACGTTCTTGTTTTTGGTCAACAGTGAGCAAACGCGGCACCCACTTTGAACAGAAGCTTTCTCATAGTCAAATGCTAATGCAATATAAAGCCAACACGTTCTTTTGATATCTGGCAGCTACCTCACGCAACTTCACTTTTTGATCAATCAAAACAATTTTGTGAACGTTTTTGATGTTTTCTGGGGTTACCGCCTCATAGGAACGTCCACTGCGTTGTAGGTTTCTACGTGCGTGGTGTCTACAACCTCGCTTGAAGTCGGAAAACCATCGTTTTATTGTGGGTTGTGATGGAGCAGAGTCCCCATTACTATTTTCAAGCTATTGCTTTCCTTGTACGTTATTTTTCCCATCAAGAGGCAGTATAAAATCAAAAGACAAAATTTTCGTTGATTCTTTTTTTTTGAAAATAACAAAAGCAGCATCACTCTTAGCACAATAACTCACGAACTAATGAATAGAATATCATGAGATTTTAACAGCTGTCTTTTTAAGGTTAGTACTAACTGAAAAAGAGGTGAATGCAATAAGACTGGTGCCATCTATGTGTTAGGCCCGGGGCTTTTCAGCCCATGTGTTATAAGGAATAACTGCTTAAAGTGGGAAAAAGCGAAATGTTAGAAATTTAGTTATGGAGCTATTTGATAAAATTTTAGAAAATATACAGCTCGCATATATGTATATACTTCTAACACAAACGCGTCTTTAATTGCTTTAACCTACATTTAAATTTTTAAACTATAATTTTGGCTATAATTAAGTGATGAGCAGGCGTGTGCGTGAACATCTTACAAACTCCAATCGTCACACGCAAGACATGCATAAGCGTGCGTCCCAAAGTAGCCACAATTTTGCTGCAAATAGCACGCGACAGGTACAAACAATACATTAAAGGTGCATTCAAGAATTAGTGAGAAGAGCAAACGATAAAAGTCGTAAACCGCACACCTAAGGGCACCTGGGGGCTCACAGCAGCACGCTTGTATGTATGTGTATGTGTGTAGGCATGAGCAGCACATTTAGTCACTAAACGCATTGAATGAATGAATGAATAAAGGGATTATGATGGTAATGAAAATTTATAAATTCTTTTAATTGTGTTGTTGCGTTATTGATGCTGACGCTTTGGGGCTTTCAATTTCTGTGTTTTTAGTTTCATTTAATTATTTTTTATTTTCATTTTTTTTTTGTTGCTTGTGATTCTTTTGGAAATTCAAAACTTCCGGTGCGCATCAAGTTCTGCACAATGTTTATAAGTATGTGCATATGTATATGTGTGAACATAGAGATGTATTGCCTTGGCATGTTGATGCTTTTGTGCACTCGAAGGGGCCGCACGCTGAATCGCTCTGGGGGAGTTTTAATGGTTATTTACGTGTTCAGCTTGTGGGGAGCAATACTGGCACACACACACACATTCATTCATTTGGTTCAACAAATTTGTAAACATGTGCGCTTTAATGTGCAAGTTAAAGAGACGAAAAAAAAATTATGTTTGAAAGAAAAATATACACAAATACGAACGACAATTTAAAGAAGCCGGCAAAGCTGACAGCAGCAGCAGCAGCAACAACATTTGGGCGCATGTGAACACAACTTGTATGGCATAATAAAAATCCATAAAAATTTGCTGCAACATAAACAACGCCGAATAACATAAAAGGCATAAAATGTGGAAGGGGTTCTGCTACGCATGCACATACATGCATAAATATGTGCAGGCCTACAGTGCAGAGAATATGCGCACGAATAACATTCAGACTACCAGCCGCACCTACGCCGCAACCATCACAGCCATCCCCGCCTCCACCCTAGCCGAAGTGAACAACTCATCAGCTCAGCCGATTGCAACATGCGTCACCGCTGTAGTTCTGTTATGTCTGCTGGCTGTTTCATGCTGTTGACAGTCTTCAGCGTCAGCACATTAATTGTCGTTTTGTGCGATCATTTTGCGCTTGAGTTGATTCATTCATACTTTCATGCGCTTTGAGGTTGCCTTTTCCGCATTTGGCAACTCCATTCAATTGACTGTTGTGTTTAATTTTTAGTTGGCCGCTTGTTTTGATTTTGCGCCAGCTTTTTTTTATTTTGTGGATTTTTGCCTTTGCGTTTTTGGCGCAACAATTCGCCCTTTCGTTGTGTATTTCGCCTTGCTGAAGTATTGCTGTTTGCTTTAAAAGCAATTTTGCTTAGTTTTTTTTACTTTTTTTGCTAAGGCTACTAGAAAAAATAGCAGGAAATATGCCAAACTTTTTTTTTTAATTTTTTGTAGAATTGTGTTGCTTTGCTACTTGAAATAAGATGGACGCTTGCAAAGCGGAAGTGCATAATCTTCAAAGGTTTGCATGGAAAGCCTTTTTTAGGGGCTTGCGCCGATTTCATGTTTCCTGTGGTATATCTTAAATGTGATCGATTTATAAATAAGTTTAGGTAAATTCGTAGGTGTTAAAGTACTATGATCTTCTTCCCCTGCAGATTTTTTTCAGAGTCCCGTACTTACTCTTTGGGAAAGGGGAGCAGGCATACAAAAAGTGTGCATTGATTACAGTGCGACAAATATCAAATTTTTTTGATATCCAGGAAAATATGCGTGTAAAAGTATAGGCTTTATGTTGTAATGTTGCATACTCAAATTTTAAAGGTTTTAAATTTTCGAAGCACTAACCTAATTTCATTTAAATACTTAGGCTCACTCTATGATATTATCGTGGAAATAAAAAAAAATTAAAAAACATTTCGTTTACTTTTCACCAGGGAAATGTTTACCTGGGTATGTTGAATTATTTGTTTGCACTTTTATAAAACATTATTTGGACGCACAACGCAAGCTGAAGGAGGAGCTCCTCGACCAAATTCCCAACAAACGCTGAACGTGCCAACTACCACCTTGATCAAAAAGTTTCCGGAACAACCGACAATTGACGCTTTAACTCAAATGATTTGAGTTTTTTTTTTGTTATGCTGTCGCATACCGTGTCGAACAAAACATATTGAACTCATTCATATTTCGATGTAATTCTATTTTCCTAACGTAAAATGTCATTTCAAATATAAGTTAAATACCCAAAAATTAAGACGAACTATTTCTTTCTTGAATGCATAGAAAAACTTAACAAATAGTTTACTTCATAAAATTATATGCGTAAAAAAACAAAACATATGCGATATTCAGAGCTAGAAAACATATTGGAATAACAATAATTAACTAATATTTTATAGCATAATCATTATTTTTTATAACTTCACTACATCTTTTTGGCATGGAAGCTATTAGATTGTTGATAACGTCGAGTGGAATATCCAACCAGGCTTGTTTGGCAGCTTCAAATAGCTTCTTTTTGTCCCCATTTACTCCTTGCCTGTCTATCCTCCTATTGAGTATCTTCCAAAGGTTCTCAATTGGATTGAGGTCCGGAGATTGTGCTGACCACTCGAGCACATTGATTTTTTCCGATGCGATCCAATTTGCTACCAACTTCGAAGAGTGCTTTGGGTTGTTATCTTGTTGGAACGACCACTAAAGTGGCGTATTCCACTCAGCATGGGGAAGCATCACGCTCTCTAGTATATATTGGTATACAAACCTATCCATAATTCAATCTATTAAATGGAGAGGTCCAACACCAAACCCAGAAAAACAACCCCACGCCATAATACCACCTTCGCCATGCTTAACCGTACCGCAGCATCGAGGATCTAAACATTTACTGTTTGGTCAGTGAACTCTCCTTATTCCGCCTGAGTATTTCAAGTTGAATTTTGATTCATCAGAAAAAAGTATAGTTTTCCATCGTTTCACTGACCAGTTAATGTGCTCCCAAGCGAATTTCAACCGCTTTAGCCGATTTTTTGTGGAAATAAATGGCTTTTTTGTTACTCTATAACTGTTCAGTCCACCTGCACATGCTCTGCGTTGCACAGTTCGGCCGCTAACCTTTAAGTTCAGCTCTTTAACTATACTTGCTGCCGACTTCTCTGGATCTTTCTTCAATGCTATCAATATTTTCGAGTCTTCGTGCTGTGTAGTACCTTTGGGTCGTCCTCCACGGTGAAGAGTTTCAGCACTTCCAGTTTCTCGGAATTTTTTTATAATGAAATTAACTGTTGATTTTTTCGTTGCGAACTTTTGACAAATATTGAATGTTTTTCCCCGCCATTAGTACGTTTTTTTAATAAAAGTGCAGAATTCTAGAATTTTCAATAGGAAACTACTATTCACTCTTATTCCAATGCTCACATTGACCACAATAAAAAAAAAATATCTTAGTGCACATGGCTTGTACAGTAGCAAAAAAATAACGGAATTTTGGTCGGCTACTTTAAGTCGCCTACTTTGAGACGAGTCCAATATGTTTTGTCACACTGGATATTGTATATGTTTGCCTTTTTTCGCATATAATACCGTCTTATCTTAAAAAATATTTTTTATGTTTTCATATAACAACTGGTTGCTTTTCATTTCTGTGATATTTTTTCTTATTTAAAATAATATTTGCAAGAGTAAAAAGAAATACAGTGCGCTCGGGAAAACGTCAACTAATTAAAACCACGAGTGTTGACGTTTAACAAATTGTTGACGTTTATGAATGTAGAAAATAATTTTATAAAGCGACAAACCTGAGGGTTTATTTCATAAAGCAGATCAACTGCGAGCTCCATTTGTTGTTGCAGTTCCGAGTTTATTTTTTCTTTCAATATGCTTAACGGAATATCTTCCTCCGGATCTGTCTCATTTTCCGTGAAACGCAAAACATTTTGCCATTGTATCTTTGCTAACTTTATTCCATGCGGCTTCTAAAAGCATAACACAATCCCTTAATGTAACAGCTTTCATAGAATCTACTAGATCTGATTTTTTTGCTGTTACCGTGGCTAGAAGACTGTTTCTATAATACAGCTTCGTTATTTTAATTGCGTTTTGATCCATTGGTTGGATAAGTGGGGTTACATTCGGAGGAAAGAACATTGCAACTATGTTTCCATCTTCTGTTTTAAGCTCTAATTCACTTGGATGAGATGGAGCATTGTCTATCAGAAGGAGCGCTTTAACTGGCAAGTCCTTTTTTAAAAGAAAATCTGTTACCTAAAATCAGTAAATCTTAGCTACTAAAAGCGATATTTTTTCTGTAGCAGAACAAATATTAACCTGTGGCACAAAGGATTTGTGAAACCAATCGCAGAAAATAGCTGATGTCATCCATGAGGATTTGGAACTCTTGTACTCAGTTGGGCAGTTAAAAGTTTTTGAAAATGCGTGGATTTTTTGCCTTCCCAATCACCAACAATTTAAGCTTATGATTTCCGGAAGCATTAGCACAACATAAAAAAGTAACGCGTTGTTTTTCTGTCTCTACGCCCGGAGCAGTTTTTTCGGCACTTGATACGTAAGACTTTTCTGGCAAAATTTTCCAAAATAAGCCAGACTCATCAGCATTGTACAATTGATCATGGCAAATGGTTCGATCAGCAAAGGCTGTGAAGATAGCTTTTCTCCAGTTATTTTAAGCAGGCAAACTCCATATCTTTTTTTAAAACCTTGCAACCATCCATCACTTGCGTTAAAAGAACATTGCTTTTCTTTTATTTTAAGATGAATCTCTTTAGCCTTTTGTTTGAGCGCTAATGCATTAACCGGAAAATGCTTTTCTCTTTGCTTTACAAACCATTGATACAGGCGCTTTTCCATTTTCGAATTCTGAACTAACATTACCCGAATTCTGAACTAATTTCATGAAATAAATGTGTGTGTGTGATCAAAACTGTGTATTTTAACTGTTGCTTAATTCAAAATTTTGATTTATTTAAAGTTGACGTTTTAGAGCTATGTGGTTTGGTTGACGTTTTAGAGTAGACAATGTAAAAAATTAAGGGTTGACGTTTTGGGATGTTGACGTAAACTAGTGTTGACGTTTTCCCGAGTGCACTGTAGCTTCACTAATAGGTATCAGTCCAATATGCTTTGTCCGGCACTGTACTATATGTGATTAACATTCCCACCAAGAATTGTTTGTCATACTTCACATTTAAAAGCCGTCTTAAGTAAATCTAACACTGCACGTGTGTTGTATTTTTTGTTTGTTTCACAATTGGATTTGAATTTGCAACAACAAATTTGTATTAAATTTTGCCTTAAAAATGGATTCAATGGTGCGAAAACCGTTAGAAATGTTGGGAAACAGCGGAAAGAAAGTAATGGAAAAACCAAAGACGGTTCTGATGGCTCTACCGAAAATAGAGTTCTTCAAATGTTTCGAGCGTTCGATGCAGTTGAAGGGGAGTACTTTAAAAGCGATGATATTATTAATATTAATAATAATATAATATTGATAATAGGAGCGCAACGAATTATCAAATTCTAAGAATTTTTTTTATGTATTGTAATATTATAAAAGTAAAATAAATAGAAGTAAACAAAAATAATAGCTATACGACTATCTCTTTTGCTCAACATGGGCAGAATTCTTGGCATGGAAAAAGTTGTACTTGTCCCGGATACTCAAAAGAATTAGATTCAACCTCACCTCACTCCATATGTGAGGTGTGCTCAAAAAGAAAGGGAGCTTTTTGTTTTTCTCAAAATATATTTATTTGTTCATCACTACCTTATTTGTTACTTCAAAGTAATCCTCCTCAGATATAGTACACTGCTTGTACCAATCCTCAACCACCGCTGGCCACAAGCGCTTTAATATGGCTTCCGAGCAATGTTGACCTTTCCTCCACAATTGTGGAAAATCTTCGTCTCTCCATAGTTAATTTCTGTTTTGAGAACCAAAAAAAGTCGCAAGAAGCCAAGTCTGTACGGCTGAAGTAAAACGAGATTTTCAGTACTCAGTACCCCAATGACCAACTAAATATGTCATATAATAAATGCACATTGCCTGCGAAATTCAACTTACAATACTTTATGAACACACCTGGTATATGTATATATGTTATGTGCATACATATTAAAGCAATGCAAATTTTTAAACCTCTTCATATGCACTGCGAGACGGCTTCCAAAAGCTTCCTAAGCAATCTCTAGTTTTACACCTTCCGGCACTTCCTTGTAAAACAACAATCAGCAGCACTGAAACGCATCCGACTACCATCTCCTACTTGTACTGCGAAAATTTGACACAAACTGCATCCACATACTAACTACTAACACGTATCACTTTCACCTAGCATGTCACTTGCCACAACATCAGCAACAACGCTATCATTGCGCTGCATACACCTTATGCAACATCACTCGTTTGCATATATTTTCATTTAAATTAGTACTGATGAGCTGAGCTCCTTGGCATATGTATGTGCGTGCCACTAGTGCGACTGAGGAAATTTATTCGCACTTTTGAATTTGCATATACCTACATGCACGTGCAAACAGATAGGCATGGATAATATTGCGTTTAAATTCTACATTCCCATGCCGGTATATCAACTGGCTGTATGTAATAACTTTATTATGTACTTGAGAAATAACTACATATTTCATATGGGGCAAGTATGTTCATATATGTGTATGTATGTAGTTGTGCAAGATGCGGTTTTGACCCACATACTTGGAATAAGGCTGCAGCAATATAATTAAACTTAGCGTTGTTAGCATAGTTTCGAGTTTCCAGTTTGTGTACCAGGGCGTATGAGTAACAATGGAATGCAAAATTATGGGGAACAATTTACGCAAAATATTCAGAACATAGCGCACGATTGATTAAACTCATGTTGCGCTTGAGGACTTAAGCATTTTGATGAAGTATTTTCAATCAAAAGCATTTAATGAGGAATGTCGGCACTGAATGAAGTTATTTCAATAGTCTAATAGGCAGTGAGTGTTCCCACCAATAATTTCAGTTTGAGTGCCAAACAGCCAGTAAACAGTAGGAATATATAAATTTTCGAAATTCATCGATACAGAAAAGCAAGTATTCACATCTCACTGACGAAGCAGCTACTCTTTTAATTAGCATCAGCTTTTTGGCTTTACTTATTTTTTCGTATAAATTTTCGTACTGCGACCACACTTGAGTTATAGTAATAAATTAGATTTATATGAGAGTCAAAACGCCAACATTTATACTGTAAGAAGTTGCAAACACTCCGTCTTACACTGTTATATCCTTATTCTGATTTGAACTGGGTTTTTTATTTTTTTTATTTTTTATTTATTAATTTTTTATTTTTTTTTTCTATTTTTTTTTTTTGTTATTTTTTATTTTTTGTTTTTTAATTTTTTATTTATTAATTTTTTGTTTTTTCTTATTTACTCCATTTTGTTTTTTGTTATTCTGTTTTACGTCGAAAACTCGTTTAATCTCTGCTGGTTACCTTGTGACAAGCAAATTACAATTCACTGCATTCAGACTTAAAATTTTTCTAAAAACATACATACATATTTATTCATTCAGAGTGCGTATTATTATGTGGTGGCGCATAAAATTAGGTGGAGCTATGTTCAGCTGTTTATTAATAATAATATTTTATCTCCCTGGTATTGTGTCTGCCGGCGCCAATATGCCGCCAATTAGCAACCGACAATCAAAGTGTAAGTTGATTGCAAAGACTTATAATATTCTCACACACTCCCAGTGCACTTTTGAAGATATGCTTTAAGGTGCTAACTAGTTAGTGGGAGGCGAAAAAGTATGACGAGAAAAAAATCAGTTGCGTCATTATTATTTGCATAATAAATATAATAATAGGTTTCACTTCTACATAAGCTAAACTATAAGACTAACTTATATCACAGATATGTATTTAAGTGATTATAGTAGAATAAAATACATTTTGGCTTGTCCTACTATTAAACGGCAGATGGTTTTTATGAGAAGCTTTTTCATAGCAGAAATACATTCGGCGGTCTGCCATTGCGACCGCTATTAGAAAAAACGTTTTCTATTATTTGATGTTCACGTGCGGAGATTCGAGCCTACGCACTCTAGAATGGTATTCACGCACCAATCCATTCGGCTACGGCGGCCAGTTATAGTAAAAGGTATTTTTAGTTACCTATTTTAGTTGGAATTTTTCTGACAACAAGCTGAAAATCCCTTAATTTATAAGAGAAATCAAAGCACCCATCAAAGATTTTCGCAAAACTTCAGCTTATATTTTTCTGTCATCAAACACCAAGCATCCCAACCAGCCACACAACTACACTGACATGCAGCAATTCATTTACGTGTAGCTACTAAGTGTAGTGCAAGCCCACAATAATGCCAACTACAGTCGGCTTAGTCAGAATTATTGAATAATTCATAAATTAAAGAACCAGCGCCACCAAAAACATTTTAGCAATTCTAATTACAATAATTGAAGTTGTTTGTGTAATACATAAATTACCACGCTAATTCATTTTCCAAGAATTCAATGCTCATTTATTTCAAAGCACAAACCGCAAGCGTAACTTTTGCTTGTCATTTATTTCAATGCACAAACCTCAAGCCTAACTTGTGCTTGCCACAATTTAATAAACATTATGCAAGTAGTATCAAAGGCAGCTCATACTACAGATTAACAAATTACAAAACATTAGAAAAAGACATAAACATAGGCAAGAAATATACAAAAAAAATGTAAGTTGGGTGTCTCGTGGGCTCGGAAAAATTTGCATGTTTAAATGCTGCTGCTATTTGCAGCGATTTATGTTTGCATTTTTATTACTACTTCTAACAATAGCTTCATTGTCTATATCGAGCTTTCGTTTCAATTTCTCATTTGCACACAGATTATTGCTTTAAGTTCTCACCAGCAGTTGATTAAGCTCAGATACACGTGGGACGTCGGGGCGTATGATTAATGTGGAGCTGAGCAAAAATGCAAATTTCTGCGAGTTTCTAGCATACTTGTTAACTTGCGATGTGGATGTAAGAAGAAGTTAACACCGAATAACTTTAATAATTCTTATTCAATTATGCCTACGCATTCTCAGATGCTAGATGTAGTTTATTTTTAGATTAAAAAATGAAAGAAAATAGGTTACCACAAAAAGTTGTTCCTTTAAATTACATTTTAATCCCAATAAAGCAAATTTAAAATTGAAAGCGCTGCATTAATAAGGCGTCCACAGTAGCTGACAGGTCTGGTGAGTACCTACAGTAGAAAAAGTTGTTTCTTATAACAGTCGCCTCGCGAAAGGCAACGGCAAACCTCCGAGCGCATTTCTGCCATGAAAAAGCTCCTCATAAAAAGTCATCTGCCGTTCGGAGGCGGCATAGAAGTGTAGATGAATTATTCAAATATTAGAGTTTCATTTTAACTGATGTTCTTATATATACAATTTATAGCGAAAATTATAGCAAACAATTATTCAAAATATACTCCACAAATTCTAACCTTAAATTCTTCTTTGGGAGAAGTGTGGTTATGCAAGTGAAAGACATGTTCTTAGAGTAAATATAACATCCTATTACTATCAGAAGGAGGCTTTGTTCCCCAGAGTTCATACAAACAGCTGCGTTCAATATGGGTGGCAGCTAATGTCTTCAAATATTTTCCTGATTTCAATATTTCCAGGAAATACCTCAAAAGAGTAATCTCATTTACTTATGTACACAGGTTGCGTGAATACGGTTTTTGTCAAAAAAATCATAGAAAATAACGAAAAAACAAACACAGTTCGAAACTTATTTTGCCCTCCCATAAATGTGGGGCTTACCAACGGTTTCATGAATACAGCGACAAACAAAGTTTAAGTTAATTATCCTTAAAATAGAATATAAATATAACCATCAAAATTAATTTCTGGTAGAAGTAAATTAGTAAGAACGTTTGCAAAGCAAATGAAAAAAATCAACTCCAGAAAAATAAAGCCGCAAAAGACGTCACCAAAAAAACAAAATCTTAAAACTAAGGAAACTGAGGCGGTTTTTGACCCACTTAAAGCTCAACCTTGCTTTACTACCATTTTATGCGCCCTGTTACGGCATCCCCAAAGATTTTCTTGAAATTTAGGTTAAAGAGTTCACACCTCATATAAAAATGTATTCAATTTTTAATATAGGAAAGTTGGATTTATTTGATTTTGGTTAAAGAATGGAAAATATTAAAAAAATAATGAAACATTTCCAAAATGAAAAACGTTGTAAATATTAGAAAATCGTCAAGCACCCAATTATGGTCACCATTTGTATCACTAACATTCATATCATAAATAATTTCTAAATCGCTAAAATTTATCGCAAAACTACAGCAAAATATTTCAAACCCTTTTCACATGCCTCAAAAGAGTTTATTTATATTAAAGCAAACTTAAAAGTGTATGGTTAACTAGCATTACAGTGTGTGCCACCGCATATTACGATTCATTTAGGCCGAAGTTATAGGCCCATACCACAGTTCGGTTTGCTAGAAAGATATGAAATTATTTCATGCAGCTCGGCATTCCTGCCGCCTCTGCAGGATCTTTCCTATTAATCAATGCCCTGTGAAGACACTCGTGACAGTATATGAATTTTCTGTTGTATTTCTGGGAATACTATATATGTATATCTAGAGCATTTTGTATTAGGTCTCTTAATCTAGATACAAATTTTTGAGAGACAGTAATAACAACATCATCGGCGTAAGCTATCACCTTACAGCCCACCGATTCCAGTATTAACAGAAGTTTATTTACAACTGCGTTCCATAAAAACGGTGAGAGGACTCCACCTTGCGGTGTACCTCTACTTACCAATCTGCTGAGCCCCGATTCTCCTAGTTTCGCTTCAATGGTTCTGCTATTTAGCATTTTGCCAACCAAGCCCGGTTCTACCCGAAGATCAGTGAGGGCTGCAGTAATTGCCACCCCTTCAACATTGTTAAAGGCCCCTTCAATATCAAGAAAAGCGGCTAAAGCAAATTCCTGTTTGTGCAGTGAACTCTGTGCCGTGTAAATAAGATTATGTAGAGCTATCTCTACCGATTTCCCTTTCGTGTAGGCATGTTGTGACGTAGAGATAAGATTTATATCTATAGTTAGGCTTAAGTGAAATTCTATCAACCTCTCCAAAGTGTTCAATAGGAAAGAAGAAAGAGATATCGGCCTTAAGTCTTTTGGATGGGTATGTGAGGCAGAAACTCACGCTTTTGGAATGAAAACAATTTTGACTTGTTTCCACTTAAGAGGTATACTATATGACCGTAAAGAAAGCAACCTTTGAAGATTGCTAGTAGAAAGTGTACTACCACCCGGTGCTACTGGACTCGGTGATTTTAAAGGTGTGAAACTTTCAATAGCCCATAAGAGTCGATCACTCAAAATGCATATATATTTTTTTTTATTTAATAAAATAGTATTTCAAAAACAAATTTGGGTGATTAATTTTGTGCCACCTTGTAGTGAAATATTTCAACTAAGTAAACAATTCTTACTTAAACACACACAAAATTATACATTCTCACTAAATTTCAAAAGCCGCCTAATGAATTCAATTAATGGAGGCTTTTTAAATGTTTCTCTCTTAAATAATTAAGCTTAACAGTAATAAAGCCAAGTAGCCAACTAACTGGCGATTAAAGTTAAATAAAGCCATCACACGCGCGTACATAAATCACGCATTTCTTCAGAAAATTGTAAATATTTAATCATCAGTAGCCATGACTATGAAACGGATACGCTCCAGGATGACTTTGTAGAATAAATTAATTAATTAATGTGATGACCAAACACAATGTTTACTTTGATATCATACACCTACTTCCGCACCTGCAAAAACAACGATTACATCAACAATAACCACACAATGGACGACAGTCCAATGATGAAAGGGGGTCACTTATTTGGTATTTAATTAATTCCGGCTTTTAGCCATTGCTACCACACACATAGAACATATGTATGTACATACCCTGCAGTGAAGCACTGATTAGTTATTAGAAAAAATACTAGCTTACAACTCGAATTTCCTGATTGAGAACGAGCTAGTCCGAAAAAGACCAAATTTGTGCCTATTTCAAAACGATTTATTCAGGCCTCTTTTATTTGACTAAAACTTTTAAATTCTCTTCTATTTGGCTGTGTTAAAAACCATTAAAACGAATACATATACAATTGGATATATCGACGCTTCGCCAATAAACAAGCATTTAAGATTATTCAGAAAGATAAAAAAGTAATGATTAGAGTACTTGAAATCTTATACTTTTGATAAAATATGATATAACGAAAAATTTTTTTATTTAATCTTTGGAATGATGATAATTTTAAAATATGTTATGTATTGGGTTGTTCGGAAAGTAAATTCGTTTTTTCCCGACAGAGGATTTAATTGTATTTTTTCACAGCCAACTTCACACTTAAGTCGCAATGCCATTATATGCTTTGGCAGCTGATATAGCAAGGCTTGAGTGTGAATAAGTTCAATTGATTTTACGCAGTAGTTTTTGGTCGGTGCCCTTTTAAATATGGAGCAATAAGCAGCATTTTCGTAATATTTCACTTTTTTACTATAAAAGAGATAAAAATGCTGTTCAAGCCAGAAAGAAATTAAGCGATGTGTATGGAGAAGATGTGTTGACAATACGCCAGTGCCCGAACTGGTTTGCAAAATTTCGATCTGGCAATTTTGAGGTCGAAGATGCACCATGTTCTGGAAGGCCGGCGAAGCTGATAAAGATGCGATAAAGGCATAAGTTGATGCAAACCGCCGAATAAAACCACGTGAGATCGGTGAGAGGTTAAATTGATGGAATTCAGCTGTTTATGACCACCAGAAAGGCCTCGAAGCTCAATATATCCACCAAAAAAACGAAATTACTTTCCAAACAACCCAATATTTATTTTTCCTTTCTATAAATACTCAGCAAACACAATCCCAATATACATAGTTAGCAAATCTAAGGCTGCCGAAAAAATTGTGTAATATTTTAAATTATACTTAAAAAGAAGGCTTTTATTGTGTAATCATGAATTTATTTTATTTTTAATTACCCCTTTTTAACCTCACACTAGTGGTAATTGGACTAGCCTTTTTTTTGTCTGTTTTGAACTAGTTTGAGACTAGTTCATTTCTGATCGAAATCAGCCAATAGACAAATCTTAGAGCATGGCCTTGTAAAAAATACCGTTGTCTGACTAGTGGGGTCTGCAACCCATACTATACAACTAACAAATTTGACTACAGGGTATGTACAGTTGCGCACACGAAAACAGCAGTACCAAAAAAATTTAAAATTAAAACAAAAAAAAATGTATTCTATTTATGTTCATAAAAGTTTATTTATAATCACATACAGTTTTTATTATTATTTTCACATATTATTCAATTATTTAACTGTATGTGTTAAAATAAATTCAATAACGCAAAACAAAACTTTTTATAACAAAAGGGTTTTGCGAGTTTCCTTCGGTGTTAAGACCATCGCAGTTCTGCCTCCCTTGTAATTCATACCATAGGAGGCCCCTTTCTTCACGTAAAGATCTACAATATTTGGACTTCGATCAAACTTTTTGGCCATTTGGCAATCCGAAAGTCGCTTTGAGGTCAAGAAATCGATTTGGCCTCTTTCGCGATCTGTTAAACCTTTCACATTCCCATTTTATTAGAATTAAGAAGTTTTCGACCAAACACATTGAATGCTCAAAACAACAATCCCTTTTCACAGCTTTAATGCGCAAATAATGCAGGCTAACTGAGCGCGTAAGCGGTTATAGCGCCAATTAAGAAGAAGAAGAACTGAGCGCGTCTATTCAAATGAACCAATAAATCAAGCGCAGTATTGCAACTGCTGAAGTTTTGCTGCTTCGAAATACAATATTTTGATGCATTTTTTTTTTTAAGTACAGGCTTCATTTGAATTATCAGAAACCCTTGGATTACTAGATCAAATACTGTTGCTTTATTAATCATTTTCATCCTTAAAAATGATTGTCTGCAATCAAGTAAACCTGGCTCTACATATAAGTAACGCATTCTGATCAAGTTTATTAAAAAAAATTAAAGAAAAACTGCATGCACAAAATTTACAGATACAAATTTTTTATTACGGCAGCACAACGGCGGAGCATTGAGTCCACAAATTGCTAACATTACTGCTTCGGAATCTTCAACCACGCCTCTTTAACAATATCCCAAAGTTGTCGATTCGTTGACATTGCGTACACCTCTTTTTAAGTCCCCCAACAGATTTTTTATTGGAATGAGGTCAGGGCTGAACTGGCCGTTCCATAACCTCAATTTTAATTGCGCGAAACCAATCCTTTGCCTTCAGACTCGTTGGCCTAGGATCACTATTTCGCTGATACATATACCCATTTTATTAGAATTTCCTCCCTGCAGTACGGCAGCATAACATTCTATATTATTTCCACAGATGCGCCCATGATGCCCATTATGCTTTCAGTTTTGTGTATGGGGCCTGCGCCGTAAAATGACAAACATTTCCATACCACTATTTTTGAGCCTCCATTTTTAATGCATTTTTGAGTATATTGTGGTTGGTTTTCGTTGACAAGAGGACGTCTAACAAATGGTGCCGCCATAACAACCTATTTTAGATTCATCAGCCCATAAAATATTGCGTTACACCTGAGCTGTCCAACTGTCATGTTTTATTGCAAATTCCGAATGTTGTGCCTTATTTTTTGGTGTCATGCGTTGCTTTTTCGTGGGCTGCAGTCCAGTTTCCCGTAGTCTCTTACGTGCAACCTTGTCAGCAACATTTAAGTTCACCTCTTACGCCTTACAATTCTGTAATCGCTTGCAGGAAATTTGTTCATTGTCTTCCTCTTTTTTCCGGCTTTTCCACAAATTTGATTGCATTTGAAATAAATTGTTGCTAAACATGAAAGAATATTTTGTATTTCTGTGTAAGATCTGCCATCTGCTCTCAATTTCAGAATCAGCTTTCTATGTTCGTTGGTGCAATGTTCCGCGCGAGCCATTATAGGTAAAACATAAGAAATATATGAGTGACATTCCACGAAAAAAAAAATAATAATAAATAAAAAATAAAAAAACGTACTTTCGTCTAAGTCTGTGTAAAATATAATTAAGATTCGTTTATTACCATACAAATTGAAGGCACCGATATTTCAATGTCGCACGCCAATAAAGAACCGTTATTTAAGTAGTTGCTAGATTTATTCAGATAAACTCTACACTACTGAAATCCCTTAACCTTTTGTAGATGTTTGGTGTTGACTTTCTTTTGTGTATGATTTATGGGAAACAAAAGAAATCACTTCAAAGAAATGTTTAAATGTACTGCTATTTTCATGTTCACAGCTGTATATGCCGATAAATAGATAATTATATAGTTGCACATGTGTATTTGTGCTCAGCAGCTTTGATGCAAAGTTTCAGAGATCAAAATGTATACCCTATAGTATAGTATCCTGTTGTGTTGGTTGGTAGGACCGAAATTTAATCAATTGTAAAGTTTTTCTGTGTGCGCTTGTAAAGGCTTGTAGATGTGTATGTAGGTATGCATTGCATATTGATATATGTATATACTTGTAATCATTCATTCATGTATTCATGTGAACGAGTATATAAAAATTGGTAGGTAAATTTTCAGGTATTCACCCTCAGTAGAAAATTGATTGAACTGTTCAGTTAATCATTGAATTTATGTAGTGCTTTCTACAGGGTGGCTGATGAAAGCCGCTACCAAAAAAAAATTTAATAACTTTTTTTCTTTTTAAGTTATCTGTTCCATTTTTGTTTTAATTTGCAGATTGATCTTTAAAATTTATTAAAATGGATAACCGGGACACGCAAACAAGAATTTGGATAGTCCGCCGCTATCACGCACTGGAGTCCGTAGTTTTGGTTAAGAGAGAGTACAGGCGGATGTTTGGCGGCGATCCCCCGAGCAGATGGACCATAATGAGACTGGTGAATAATTTTGCTGAGCAAGGAACAGTCGCAAGAAGGCCTTATCATCGAAACCCACCAGTTCGGACGGAGGAAACGATCGCTGCTGTAGCTGCAGCTATACAAAGCAATCCAAGGGTTTCAACAAGAGGCTTATCTGCTCAACTTGGTGTCAGCCGACAGTCTTTGCAAACAATAATGCACAAAGATTTAGACTTATTTCCCTACAAAATTCAAATGGTTAACAAACTGAATGCAGCAGACTTGCCGATACGCTTGGAATTTTGCCAGAAGATCCTGCAAATGGTGGAAGAAGACCAAAACATGTTAAACTGCCTTTTCATATCTGATGAGCCCCTTTTCGATTTAAACGGCAATGTGAACAAACAAAATTGCCGAATATGGAGTACTTCTAGCCCACAGATACTCCACGAGACGGAATTGCATCCTCTTCGCGTGACAGTGTGGTGTGCGGTTTCTTCACGCTGTATTGTCGGGCCTTATTTTTTTGAAGAAAATTGTCACACCGTTACGGTTACTGGAGACCGTTATTTGAAAATGCTGAAAGAATTTTTCTATCCAGAACTACGCCGAAAGAGAATTCCTTTCAACTCTGTGTGGTTTCAACAAGATGGGGCAACGTCTCACATAGCCCAGACTGTTATGACAGAGTTGCGACGAAAATTTCCCAATAAACTGATTTCAAGAAACTCCGAATTTCGTTGGCCCCCCAGGTCGCCTGACCTTACTGCACCTGACTTTTTCTTGTGGGGTTTATGTAAACAAGAAGTTTATAAAACAAAGCCAACAAATTTGGATGAACTAAAACAATCCATTCGGGCAACAATTGCGGCTATTCCTGTCGCAACTCTCAAAACAGCAATGAACAACTTTTTACTAAGATGCCGCACTTGTGTCAACGAGCAACTTCAACTTGAAAAAAAAAAATGAATTCCATACACTAAAAAAAAAGTTATTTGAGTTTCTTAATGTAGCAAAATTCATCAGCCACCCTGTATTATCCTAAACCACATATAATCCTCTTGCAAACCGTTAGTTGTCTTCCTTTTTAGTAATGTTAGGGATTTGGTTATTCACGAAAGTTAAGAAAAGAAAAATGTATACAAATTTGGGAAGCTGGAAAATGCAGAGAATGGAACAGTGAACCATCACAGGAAGGTAATGGCGGAAGACTTACTTATATACAGGCTGGTTGAAAAGTAAGAAAGTGAAGCTAAAGAAATTCAAATTCTTGAACCAGAGTGCTTCCGTTAAGAACATTTGCCGCACACAAGAATTTTTTTGAAAAGTGCGAAATGTTTACTTGAGTTTTCGTTAATCAATTTGTTTTTTTTTGCTTAAAACTTCATAAGTTAAGCAAATATCACTTTTCCGCATGGTGTATGATTCATTATGCCCTTCTAAAGCAATTTAAAATTGTAAAAAGCAAAAATCGTTTATAATAAAGGCAGCAAAATGCTTCCCGCGTGGTTACTCATGTCTCGTGAGAGGACGCGACTACTCTGTGGTTATAAGAAATTAAGTTTTCTCTTCAATACAACCCAAGACTGTGAACTTTTCGTAATATAATTAAGTTTCTGTAAGTGGAGATTGTTAACCCAATGACTAATCCCGTTTTTAAGGCAATGGGCACTGCACCAAAAATGTCACATTTCTATAACGAGCTGCTTGCCACAATACAAACGCCCGCCTTGCCTGTTTTGGTCCACGGTTGGTATTTAATTTCCCACCTACCCTGCACGTATGCCGAGCATTCCCCTATCCGCCACCTAGAGACGCGTCCGATGGAAGAGAGGTAACTTGATGTCACTAAGCACATTAAATCCGAAAGGCTTCGTTGATTAGGATACGCTGTGCGCATAGAATACAGCCTCAAAAAGCCTTTTTAATAACAAACTCCCCAACGACCCGAGTCCTAGCACCCCCTAGCCTGGCTTGAACAAGTCATAGCCGACCAGAAACAGCTACGAGTAAGAAGGGGGAAGTCTATTGCTATGAACGGTGTAGATTGGAAGAGGATTGTGGACGAAGTTCAAGTTTACGCTGAGCTATAACCGCTACATGATGATGATGATACAATAGAATCTACCCCAACTTCCATACACTTTTCTGTTACAAAACCGTTTTCCGGACGCTCTGCAAAATACTCTGTCTCAGCACTAACTTTCCTATCACCTTTTCCACTATGTAACTCTTCATATAAAATATGGATGCCCATGCTGGAAACTTATTTTTTTTCTCCTTGTTCACTCCTCTTGGGAGCATAGAACCTCGACAAGACTCTTCCGTCGTACACGGTTCTATGCTGTTGTTTGTACACCGTCCCATGAGATGTAGGCATCTGCTAGTTCGTGCAGCAACGACCTTCTCCAAAGTGTTTTTTGGACTGCTCCCTTGCGGGTTTCAATTCTGTGCCATTCTCGTGATGCTATCTGCTGGTTTTCTCAACGTGTGACCTTATAGCATCAGCGAACTTACGCTTGCTCAATCATAGATCTTCACAAACAATCTCGAACACTTACTGAATGATTTCTGTTGTGTTTGGACGTTCACAACATGGCTCAATACTTGGCTTCTTAACGCTTGTTCGACCCCTCTTAAACTCCAAAACTCGTTGATATAAATGGGAGTGAAGTAACAGATTTTTCTCCTAGAATCAGAATCATGTTTTTTATGAATATAGAAAAAAATAGCAAAAAAAGAGCAGCACCAACTCAAATCCATAATTTTTCTTACACTTTTACCATTTTTGTATGAACTTTTACTACGTTTCAACCTTCCAAACTAAGGAGTTCTATCGCGCGATATTCGATGATTTCCATTGTAAAAAATGGGTTATAAACAAAGAATGAATAAGCAGATCGAAGCACAATTCTTTTTTTGTTCAATGCAGTATTAAAATGTCGTATACATTTTGATTCCTCTACTAACTAAAAGTTGTCGCTTTCAATACTTTCCAACCACCCTGTATATATAAACAGATAAAGTCATGGTCGGGTCAAAGAACGAACCAAAAACACGGAAGAGAGAACTAAATCTATGTAATAGCCAATGCAATGAAATATTACACAGCTGCCGATGACGAATCACCCGATCAAAGCAAAAGCAACTAAGTTTCATGAATAAGAAATGAGTAAAACTTTTCGTTGGAATAGTAATCAATGCACACTCGCTTTTGCAGTGTGTGAGGTAATTTTTCTTTTTATTTTTACTTGGTAGTAGGAATTTGGTTACTGCAACGCTGAATATTTATTTTATTGAGATGGGCAAATAAAATATTTTACAGCAAACTGCAACTTAATCTATATGTAGATTTATTATGTAGGTACTATTTACAGCAAACACGATAAGACTCACCTTTGGCAAATCTTACCATTTTTGTTAATAGTCAAGCGTCAGCGCGCTTCTTCTCAAGCGGAGTTAAAGAATGCAGGATATCGCTCTCGCTCATCCAACAATACAACACTACACTTTGTTGGATCCACGGCCTCTCTAGAGTGGAAGGAAATGGAAGAGCGAATGAGTGTGCAATGAAAGACTCTGAGCTTTCCCGTGGGCGCGTGGTAGAGATCATAAACATTCCTTTAAACGAACTGTACACTGCAATTGACTTGAGCGTAATCGCGGAAACGAATAGAAGGGGTTCTCTGACTACTAACTGCAGGGTGTCTAAAACGCTCTGACTTAAACTGAACTTTAAAAGGACAAGCGTCCTCACAGGTTTTACAACGGCTTTCTGTACTATTTGCACCCTAGTCAGTAGAATTGGCGTACCTCAAAATGACTTTTACAGGAGTTGTGGAGATGAAGAAAAATTTGAGTTTGTACAACACCTCCACTGTGAATGCACGGCAATACAAGGAAGCCGTGCCAAATATCTCGGCGATTATTTCTTTGCAAAATGTCTTACTGGAGGGACTAGCTACCTTCTTAAAAAGATCCAAGTGTTTTAAGCAACTTAGTGAGAGGATAAAAATCAAATGCAGGTATCACAATGGGCCTTAGGGTCGCCGAGCGTCTTGTCCTAGACAAGCAAACTGGCTAACCTAACCTAACCAGTTCACTATAAAACAAAAATCATACGAGTTTTACACAAAGTTCCAAACTTTGTACAAAATTTTTCAAAATTTCAACAAAATTTAAAATAAAAAAAAAATTTTACAGAATTTTTGAATTTTTCTGGGTACGCAGTTTTATAACTCATCGAATTTTAGTATAGCAAATGGAGAGTTTCAAGTGACTACAAAAAAACCGTTGATTTTTGTCAATTTTTTGTTTTTTGCTGGCGCTACTAGGCCTTTTCTTCCATATAAAAAAAATCGAGTAGGTACTTTGTATGGAAGAAAAGTCGGGATGCTTCAGCAAAAAAATGTCAAAAGTCAATGAAATTTTGTAGTAAAGAGCAGCTTTTCTGCATATTTCATGTTCTCTTTCATGGGGCTAGGTAGGTAGGTAGGTAGGTTGGTTGTCGTAATGACATACTTAAACCTATCGCAGATCCCTGTGATACCACTGCAAGCAATATTTCCTTACACTATGGGTTCCTTTTTAAAGAGAACTAAGATTCAGCCATTTTGACTCTCATCATCTTCATCAGTAGTGTGAAGCGGTTAATACAACCATCAAGAGTCATCATTCGCTATAACCGCTCGCCACTATCCCCATCTAAAATAAATGCGATTAAAGTTCAAAAAAAGATACATTGAAATCGAAACCGTAAATCCAAACTTTTTATTGGCTTTAACATTTTATTTATAGTCGGACGTGTTGATTTACTACGAAAGTGACGCCAAAAACGAGATCTAACATTGATGCGTTACTTTGACGCGTATTGGCGAAATATGCGCATTTGTATGTATATGGATGAATGTGGGTATCAGATACATGGCGACACGTTGCATTCCCACTTAGCTGGCAACTTAAGTGCCAATAAAGCCAAGTGGTGACAACACGCATCTAACGATGTGTAATATTACCACAGGAACAAATCGATTAATCATGTCAACTGACGGCCAAACGCACAACTAACAGCATACATACATACATACATTTATCCACATTTGCTAGCTGAGGCTATATGAAAACCGGTGTGAGATATGAATCTGCACAAAGCGCACAGATATCAACGCCTAATGCCGGGTACAACAGGTTAGTTGGTGGCGTTGCGAAGACAAACAAATAAACAAATGGGAAATTGGTCAAACAGTGGCACCAATAGCACAAATACGAATACAACAACGCATTTCAGGATATGCGTACGAACATATGTACATATGTATGTATGTATGTAAGTGTATGTGTAGTTATTTGTATGCTTAATAGCTACTAGCTAACTACTGAATGGCCGACAAAGTATGCTCTATTAAAGACGCCAAAGACGGGGGCAGTATACCGGTGAGATGCTGCGAAGATGTGTAGCTTATGTTGCAAGTGTCGTATTTCGCGCCCATGTTTACAAATGCCTCTACAGATATGTCATCGTAAAAGTAAAACTAGATTATCGAGTTGCGTATGCAACAAATAATTGTCTACTAATGTGTTGCGCTGCTATCTTTTCGATGTTTGCAGTTGTACGCTTTCAAGTTGTCGCCAAAACAGTAGGCTGTAGCTGGTCTCCTTTTGCAGCTTCCTTTTCTTTTTCTATGTTTTTCATTTCTTCTGAATGAGTGGTATATTCACTTTAGCAGGAAACGAGATAGACTCATCTCTCAACTTTCTCGCTTGTTGACTCTCGTAAGCTTTAGATTCTACCCTGACAAACCTTCTTCACAACTTAGCCGTAGCAGGTCAAGCTGTAATTTGATAACACACAGGCAGATGACAAACCGACAATAGCGGCTGTTGATAACCTGAAAATGGATTTAGGGACAATAAATGGCAATTTTCTCTCCCTCCCACAGAACCACAGCAAGTTCGCAAATCGATAACCGACAACATTTGGGCCAAAAAAAGAAAAGTTAGTGGCAACATATATACAAGGTGGCGCAAGTCAATCACAATAGAGCGCGCAAAAATCAAACTAAAGATTTCCATCACTCAAAATTCAGAATAGATTGCAGTAGACGAATCCTAAGAAGACTCACCAGACACGGTGTAAATTCTTATGTCAGCCGAACACTAACCTTATGCCCTTGTGCTATCTTTCAAGTAGCATAAGTGCAATGCTCTGCTAATGGCTTCTGTTGGCTTCTTATCGTAGACTTCTCCCCCACAAATTTTAGACAGCTTCTTCTAGACTTCCTGCTAATTTCGTGAACAAAAAGAACGAAAGCGCACGATATTCACTAAACCCAAAGGTCTTTCTACTATCTACAATTATTTTCTTGTGTGGAACGCAGGGCATATCTACCATTAGCAATCCCATAAGCTTTCCCCCCACATGAATGTCATGAAATGGAGTCCAACTACTCTTTATAGTAGACGAAGAGTTTGAGTTGGCTCGCAAGACTCGCGTAATACTAGCACAATTACGTTCTGAATATTTTAGCATCAAAATTCTACTTATCCGGAATAGAAATCGATATCCCAAAGATATGGACATTATGTGAAGCAGCTTCGCACGCTATGGCGCACCTCTTCGCATGCTCGCTCAAACCCAACCATCTGACACTGCTCTCCCTCTGGTACGACCCTATCGAAACTGGACATTTTCTGAGTGACCGTTTGCTGTCCGCGATTATGGTACCTAGTGAAGCATCGACCTAGCTGAATGAATTTTTTCGGAAGTAAATTTATAATTGTTATGGGAAAATATTTGCCGAAATCATCGGAGTCGGTTAATTCTATGATACTATGTTTCATATGCCGTTCATCTGTTAAATTTCTACTTAACGCATTAATAAGAACGAAGTAGCGGACGCACTGGTAAGAGAGGTCGCAACCTCGTTATTAATAGGACCTGAACCCTTCCTTTCTATAGAACAGCACACCATCAAGGAGAACCTTAGGAATGAAGAGCTAAGGCTAAGGGAGGTTAGCTGGCACCAAACTATGGGCCTACGCCGGACGAAATCCTTACGGAGGAAGCTCAACCAAAAGAGGTTTAAAGAACTCATAATTCTCCTCAAGGATAAACTGAGAATGCTCACGGGAATACTCACAGACCATTGCAGACTGCGCAGTCATCTATACGTAAATATGGTCCACTGAATCTTGACGTTTCGGCAACCAATTCCTGTAGACTCCAATACACTTTCTCCTTGAAGGTGGTACTATAGCGCGAAGAACGTTAAGACATCTCGGACAATTGCAGCCAGCAGAAAGGCGGGATCGCTCAGCCCAACCCAGCGCTGTCTTAAGTTTAATAAAGTAATAGTGTCTGGATGACCAACTGTGATGAGTAGAGGCCACAAAAGTCCTTGAGGTCGAAGTGCAAACCTTAAATATATCTTATTTAAGTCCAATTTGAATTCATAGTTCATCCAAATGCTTCCACTCACTTACAAATTATTTTGAAAATCTGTTTATTTTAAGGTCAATTGACTGTTGTAAGGCGGTTTGAGTTTTATGATATAGGTGAGCTTTAAATTTGAAATCAAGCGAAATATACAAAATATGTGTTGATGCTTTCGGCCCATGGTGATATGTTTGGAAATTATGCTGCAAATGAATTAAGTAGTGAGAGATTCATCTCGCTGGTATACAGCTTCGAGAACCGTAGGCCCTATATTTCGACGAATCTGGAGTTTAGTTTATCCAACAGGCTTAGGGGCGATGTCCTAAAAAACTCGCAAGCAGGATAGCATAGCATATTTGGACTTTGTTAGATAGAGCTATATCTATGTCACTTATCTTTTCCAAACGCAACCTACTACGTCTTGTAAAATCAAAACAAGTTACAAGAATTGGTTTCCCGAAAAATGGTCAATGGTGATGCCAAAACATTGCGATTCCTTTTTTCACCCTTCTCTCAACACATCCCTGGATGTCTGATGGACCTATAAGTATATGAGTTGCAACAATTTGTCCACATACAAATTAGTTCAATCTTAAGTGAGAAAATGGCCAGAACTGAGACCACAAAGGCCCCTTTTGGACCTAAACGAGTCACCTTCGAAAACTTGAATATTAGCAGCCACTTTAACCCAACCTAAACGAAAATATTTCATGAATGATATTCAGGCGTTGATCAAGCTGAATATAGTGACGTCATTATTGGTAACCACTTTCTTTTTTGCGTTTTGCAACGAGCAACTAACATTGCAGATAGTTATGTACATTTGCAATATTTCCAAACATAAAACACAAAATAAAGAAAAAGCCTCAATTACGCCGACAAATCGAAGACTGCGTAGACACCATTATGCGCCACACAGCAAAACGAAAATGAATTAAATATGGGTCGAAAAGGCAAAAAAACAAAACAAAAACAAAAAACAGAACCCTGTCAAAGCAACTGATCAAATTATAGCAGAAGTATATGTATGTATGTATGTATGAATGCACGAGTACAAACACACAAATGCTCATAAACCAGAAGTGAGTTACAGTTCTTGTTTGCTGCTCTTATTTTCCTTTATTCAATTTATTTTTGCCAACCTACGAGTCTTTTCGCACTGCATGTCACCGGCAACACGAGTTTGTTGCTTGACATTTTTTTTCTTTTTTTAATTTGTATTTATTTTTATTTCAATTTCAAAGTAAAGGTTAACTGAAATGGAGCGCTAGGAGGCTCATTTACATCTCCCACGGTGGGTAATGCAATATAAAAATAGATTTTTTTATACTAACAAATATCTTCAGCAAGCGAATTGCGTCCAATATTTAATTCAAAAGCGTCTTTGACAAGCAAATAAGTGTACTTCGGGTGTCTGTAGTCACTAGGGCGGGTCGATTTAAAAATCGCTCATTGCTCTGTGAAAATCGTATTCTAGGGATCAAAATAAGAAACTTTGCGGATGGAACCATACCTCTAAAACGAATTTTGATGTCCCCCAATTTGGGTCGAACGAAAAATCCCTCTTTGACCCATTTAGAGTGCTCCAATCGAGTCCAAATGTATGACCGAACCCCACTAACTTTGGACGGCCGATCCACCCATGCCAGTGGCACACCCACTGAAACTCCCCGGGGGGGTTCCCCATACAATCAAATCCAAAATATCACCATTTCTGGCCTTTACATGAGAAAAGAAACTAAAAAGTTCGACCCAAATTGGGGGACATCAGAATTCGTTTTAGAGGTATGGTTCCTTCGGCAAAGTTTCTTATTTTGATCCCTAGAATATGATTTTCACAGAGCAATGGGCGATTTTTTTGCCACCCCACAAATCGACCCGGCCTAGTAGTCACCCACACGTACGCACATTCTGTCAAAAAAATTACCGGGAAGTGAGCAACTAAAAAGTCTGTTTAAGGGATTGAAAAAATTCGAAATTTAAAGAGTAGCTGGTAAATAAATAATAGCGAAAGCGGTTATATGACGTTCGAAAAAGAAAATGTGTCGAAAAAAGCCAGATTTATGGAGCCAAACATGTGGGATATTTTCCAATTTTTTTTTTTATTTTTTTATTTGAAATGTAGAAAAGAAAAATATATTCTCTCACAGCCTATTTACAATTAAGCGCCCAACATTGCAATTATCATAGTTTTCGACAAAGAAAACTCAGTAGCAAAAGAATCTAGGAGAATAAAAAAATGTTTAGACCAAACATAGTGATCGCGTTTTTACATTTTTCGCCATATCTTCGGTATTTACTGTGTCAAAGTAGGATAGAATATATCTACATATGTTTTTGTCTAGAGGAGACTGTTGTCATTGACCTCAACTACCGCGTAGGTTTCCACGACAGTCGGTTCAACGTTACCGAAACGACCGGGGTTTATATCCGGCCAAGAACTGTCACTCCAGCAGCATTCTCCTTTGTAAGTATGGGGAATGTTTATGCTGCTACAACAACAACAACCGCGTGCGTGTACTTTTTCGAAATTTCCCCTGCAAAACCACCTTAACTCAAGAGTGTACGACGAAATTTTTCTTTTCTTTTTCCTTGTAAGGTGCGGTCTAATGCGCATCACCTATGAAAATGTCAAGATCCGGCTGAGACTTGAGGAAATCGGATTTATATGCGGATGTGAAGGAAATTGGATTTATATGCCATTCACCATCTAATCTAGCAAGGCTATCGTTGCAAACGAATCTCTGGCCACAATCTCTCAAATATCGAACAACCTTCTTATGCACCTGATTTGGGTCCGGCTGGCTTTCTTCTTCTCTGTTATTTTGATATTCAAAGAAATTGCAATTTTTTAATTAATATAAATGATCGGATGTTTATTTCATTATAAAGAGGAAGGTATGCCGTTAAAAGTGCAAAATAACATCAGGCAAATGACCACCACGACCAAGCGTACAGGACAATACCCTTTTCATGAAATTTTCCATAACCGAATTGCAAAGTGGCTGCCCTATGTCTTCGATAGCCTCACGAACTCCATCTTTGAGGTCTTGAATCGACCCTGGGCTGTTGGCGTAGACCTTATCTTTCACGTGGCCCCAAAGAAAAAAGTAACAAGGTGTAAAATCTCAAGATCTCGGTGGCCAATTGTGATCACCCTTACGAGAGATAACACGGTCCGGAAACTTTTCCCATAAAAGATCAACGGTTTCTTAACTTGTATGGCACGTAGCGCCGCCTTGTTTAAAATATACGTTGTCTAGATCAATACCATCCAATTCCGGCTATAAAAAATCGCTAATCATCTCTCGTTAGCGCAATCCATTCACCGTAACTGTTGCTCCAGCTTAATTTTCGAAAAAGTAAGGTCCATGAATCCGCCGGACCATAAACCGCACCAAACAGTCACACGTTGAGGATAGAGAGGCTTTTCGACAATAATTCTTGGATTTTCTGAGCCCCAGATCTGATAATTTTGCTTGTTGACGAAGCCACCGAGGTGGAAATGCGCCTCATTACTCAAGATGATTTTTCAATGGAATTCCGGATCATTTTCATGCATTTCAACGACCCAATCCGCAAAGACACGACGTTGTTGATGATCGGCCGGCTTGAGTTCTTGTGTTAACTGGCCTTTATAAGCCTTAAGACCCAAATCTTTATGCAAAATATGGTGTAATGACGTTTGTGTAATGCCTAATTTCTGGACAAATGGACAATGGACAAACCTGAGTTTTCTTCAACACTTCCGCCTACAAGAGCAATGATTTCGGCTATTCTTGAGTGACGTGCGCGGCTTTTATTCTTCACATCACTAACTCGCCCCAACAGCTCGAATTTTTTTACCTATTTCTGTATTGCGGTTCGGCATGGTGCTTCACGATGACCCAAAAATGTTCGAGTTTTACGAACCGTCTCTGCCAAATTTTCACCATTTTTATAGTGAATTTTAATCATTTCAATGCGTTGCTTAAGCGTGCATCGTTCCATTTTTATTAATGGTGTAGTTTCTACTTGTCAAATACCAAAAAATGACAGCTTCAAAAGTAGCATCTACCGAAATAGCGGGCTATTCAAAATAGCACCTGTTATTGAGAAACCCTTTATAATCTGAGGCAAGAACTGAAGTCGATTATGGAAAATGATTTTGAAAAATATGTTGATGATTGAGTTCCTCGTTGGCGTAATTGTATTATATTTGCGAGAGACCTACTTTCAAGTCTAATAAATAAATCTGATTAAGGCATAGCTAACTTGTGTTATATTACCCTATTCTCAGTACTTTTGTGACAGAATGTATGAATGTTTGGTGATACTTATGTGTGGTTATATAAATTTAAAGGTATCCATTTCATTTTCCCCACAATTCTACGAAGGCACATGCAACATGTTGCGTCAAATCGCCTATCTTCAAGTTCAGCACAACATGCGCCAAAAAGAAAAAGTGCAAACACTTGTTTTCCTTACCTTTTTTCCTCTTTCTGTTTTCTGTTTCTGTTTTTTTTTTCGATTTCTGTACATGTTTTTCTTCTTCTTGGCCAGCCAACACTGCCTGCATGACGCGAAGGTGGGCGTTGAAAAGTTGTTGGTTTAGATATGGATGAATGAATTGGATTTACATGCAAATGTAAATATTTGCATAGGCTTGCAAAAGGGCAATTGAAATGCTGAATGAAACGCTGACTCAGAAGGCTGTGGATGCTCCTACATAAATGGAAATTAGATCAGTATGTGAGCAGGAAGTTCAAATTCTACACTTGGTGACAAACTGGTTTTGGCTATAAAATGGCAAAATGGCCAAGTTAAAGAAATTAGTGCACATAATATTGCTTTTTTCTGTGGCAATTACAGTAAGCAAAATTAATTAACTGGCTTTCTTTGTTTCGCTATAATTTGAAAACTTTGTGAGTTATGCTTACATAGTAGGGCGTACTTGATTTTTTATGTGGTATTAGGCAATCCTTAACTCATATAATTGTTTGTGCATGCATGATAGCTGTATGCCTATGAAACCGGATTTTGTTAATAAGTAATATTGTAAAATTTTTATTTCACCTTTACTGCTCGAAAAAGTGCAAAATTTTCACGATTTTTTTTTTGCCATTAAAAATTTAAAAAACGATGTTTCAACTTTTTGGGCTTATTAGTACGTTTATTGAGCATACAAAAAAATTTTTTTTTACTTTCGAAACAATATTTATTATTATGAAAATGCCGCTGAAGATGACCCTCTCGAAAAATCGAACCCGGACGGCGTAGATGATTTCGAGACTTCTGCTCATCTGAAACACAAAATTCAAGAAGATTCTTAATCAGAAAGGGTGCAGTTATGGTCGGAACTAGAACAAATCGAAAAATTGACAAAATGACGCACTTTTGAAAAAAAAGTTCGTAAAACCGGGTCTTTTTCACTAGTTTTTAAATTTAAAAAATTGGAAATTATTTAAATAAAATTATGATTCTAGTTCCGACGATAACGATACAACAACATATAACGATGAACAACATATCCAAATTTCAAGTGATTCGGTTGAATAGTGTTTTTGTTTTCATCACCGCCGTGCCGATTATTTTAAAACTTTAAAGTTTTTAAGTTCTCTTACTCTTTTCAATCTCTTCTAACAGCGATTGATTAATTGTGTTTTTTGGCTTTTTTTGTACCTCATAGAGTACCCTTTACCTTGTACCTTTATAGAATAATTTTGTACACATTTGATAATTATATAGACATTAATATCGATATCTCATCGATTTAATTGAATTTTTTTAATGACAAAAATATTAAAAAAAAAAACATATTAATATAAAAAAAAATATTTAACAAATAAATTAAATTTTTTTCGAAAAGTTTTCAAGTTGTTAAGTTCCCTTATTATTTATAAATTCTTCTCGCTGCCATTATTTGTCTTTTTGATTTTTTGCTTTTTTTTTTGTTTTGTTTTTTTTAATAGGATTTAGTTCCTTCACCTCATTTTTTAAAAACCGATATTAATTTGTGTTAATTTTTTGTGTACCCGAATGAACATATATGCAAAAATAAATAAAACGATCCTTGTGATATCAATTTAATGAAAATTATTATTTAAAAAATTACAAAAAAAATTATTTTCTCAAAAATTTTTCATAAAAAAAAAAACAAAACAAAAAATCCCAAAAATATTTTTTAAATCTAAATAATTTTTTGGAAAATGTCAAAACAAACTTTCCTCAAAAGTTTTTAACAAAATAATAAAAAAATGCGCAAAAAATTTTTTGCATTTAATATGTTTTTTTTTTGAAAATGTCAAAAAAAATTCTTTTCTCAAAAATTTTAAACCAAAAATAGAAAAATTACAAACGAATTATTTAAGAAGTATATTTTACCCTAAAACATTAGAAACTAAAATTTAAAATAAAACAATTTCTATTATTAATTTTTCAACAATAAATAAATCGCACTTTTGATTATTTTATATATAAGTAATATTTGATATTAAAGTTTTTCAGTCTACTTATTTTTATACTCAAGCCTACAAAGACACAATTTTCAAAAAATTTACGACAATGACCAAAATACTTTAATCACTTGAGAAGGAATCGCATCAGAGGTCTAAAAAATGTATTTTAATTTCAATAAAAAAAACGAAACCCCGTCATTTCTTCCATATTCTTTGCTAAAATTATTATATATTGTATACTAAAAAATTATTATTAATAATGTAATTGATTTTATTAGTTATTATTATTTGTAATAATTCTCAACATTATTATTTATAATAATTTTTTGCTATATGATAATTTTCTATATTCCCGTGCAAATTAACCCACCCTAATGCACAAATACCCACATATTCACATGGGCACTATGAGTAAGCATAATTTTCCAACTACTGTTCGAAGTTGAGAATTTGCATTTTTTTTTTTTGTTTTTTTTTTATTTAGTACACCTATTACTTAAAATCGCATTTGGTTTGCCCGCAAGTTGAATAGAACGAGGCGCGTGACAAATTTGAAAGTGAAGCATTCATTGCCCATTTGATTGATTTAAAAACTCATAAAGCTTAATGCCTTCAGCCATTGCTCATAAAAGCAACGCTTTAAAACTAAACGGCCCAAACGGCTATTCGCAGCAATAACAAACGAGTATATGTAACTGTGTGTGTATGAGCATGAAAACGTACACCAGAGCACAATTCTAATCCGTAGATATGCGTACATGGGTTCAGGTGTGTCTGTAGGCCAATCCAAATATACGCCAAAAGGAAGGTTTGCTGAAAACTAAATTTGCAGTAGAGAAAAATGTACGCACTTACATATGTATATGTATGTATGTATATGTATATGTATATGTACGTGGCAGTCAACCGGCAGTGACGCTCCAGCTCATGAATGGACGCTCTACCAGTGCGTGGGCGCCGCTTTTCAAGAACATTTTCAAGTATTCGCCAACGTTTATGGCACCGCAAACAACCAAAACAAGTGGTCAGCAAATGTTGCTCGTTTGTAAATAAATTTATTTGCGCACGTTGTACCCAGTAGGAAAAACCTGATAATAATGAAACAAAATTTGAACTTAAAACTAGTGAGATTTCAATAAAGTTCAATAAGGAGAGGTTCGAACTCTGCTCTAGTCAAGCCAATGGTGTTGATTAATGTTTTCAAAATGGCATCAAAGTAAACGCAAAAAATTAAAAATAAAGGCAGAAAAACGCCCTTTTCGCTCATTACAGTTGTGAAGTCGTAAGGTGTCTGCAATTTCTGATACAATTTGAATTTCTAAATAAATTAAATTAGAATTCAAATTAATAAATTTAAAATTGTTTTTATATCACAGAAACTTACTTACTTCAACATCAAATTATAACGATGAATAAATTTTTAAATACGAATTCTACCATTTATTAAACTTAAACTAGTAAGTGAAAACAATTAAAGGGGTTACCCGTTTATTGGCTAGAAAATGCTTCATCATCATCTGAATACCGGTCACCCTGCGTCCTATGAATCAAAGTTTTTGCTTCAGGTACGAAAGAAAACGGCATTCATTGCCAAATGCAATCTAGCCAATAAAAAAAATAAAAAAAATATCTTTGTGGCGAATATAACTAAATATCATAGAGAAAGCAAACGTCGTAAAGATTAATTTGCTCCAACAGTTTTATAGGCAGTTTTTATGTAACTGTTCCCGCATTTCACGCTTTGTTGAAGTCAACTTTGGCTTTTTTGCTGGGCGCCTACATATCACTACATTTTCGTACAAACGACGACGTGATCAATGACACCGTGATATCAGAATAATTTATTTCTTCTCAAACTACTCGAAATAATGCATTCCGTCTCTCCTTAACTTTCTGTAAGATTCTACGATCTTACAAACTCCGCTGCAGTTCTTTCTATCACTTTTTCAAAGAAATGACAAAACTTCATTATCTCTACTCTTTTTCGCAATATTTACCACGGACGCCTTCAACACATCGAGATTTACTGCTATTTAAGGGGGAACACCACTGTGAATGCGTGAAAATGAAGTGATTTTCATGAATTTTTTTTTTTTTATAAGTGATGATTATTTGAGGATCGGACAAATTATAATTTATTTAACATATATTCAACTATAGTGACCTAAACTTTTATTAAAAAATATTAAAAATTACAATTGTTATTAATATTAATGCAATGACGTAAGAAATAACTGATGCACCCTGGTGGCCACGATACAGCTGTGACCATCTTGCGTCTACCTCCTTGAGGTCCTCCCATGTTTGCTGGCATACGCATGAATACGTTATTCACTCGCATTGCCTTGCCTGGTTATCTTTAGATACTCCTTGAATGTCCGCTTCTCATCGATGTGGACTCCAAGATACTTTAACAATGCTTGGGATTCGATTTCATGTCCTTCCAACCGCAAAGCACTTACATTCTCATACTCTCTTTAGTCTCTGTAAATTATTATTCACATACTTGAAAAGATGAATAAATAATTTCGCGAAAAGCTATTTACCGCTAATTAGAAATGAAGTCGGCTATTTCTGTATGTTATGAAAACTCAGAGAAGACTTGCTTTGTCATGGTATAAATAGACTTCATGAAAGATCTGAGAAAAGGTATTTCGTGTGAAGGACGATTAAGCGAAAATAAAAAATAATTTCATATTTAATTTCTCCCCGTTGGCCTAATTCTCAAAAAAAGTATAATATCAATAAGCAGCAATTCCAGTTTTTTTTCTAACAAAACTTGGTAGGAAATTTCACCACTTTCATACCGTTTCGTGCGGCTCTACTTATAAATTCACTCGAAGCACATCAGCCCGGCATAAGTGGATTTCCCTGCAGAGCAATTCGTGCACTTGTTTGTGTGCGTGTTGTCTGTTTTGTTACGATTTATTGCTTATGTTTGGGTTGCCAACATCTTACTTGCTGGTTGATTTAATGGACATTAATGGTTTTGCAAATAATTGCAAATAAATGAAAATGTCGAATTAATGTCTTAAATGCGTCGGTGTTTTTTATTTGGAAATATATTTCCGATTGGTTTTATTCATTGACAAAAGTCAAGCGAGAAGATATTCACTTTCAAAGATTTGTGTGTAGTGGGTGTAGATGTACATATGTATGTATGTGTATTTGTTGTGATAACAGATAGATAAATGATAGCAGATTCGAGCGAAATAGGTGATTTACAGTCATGTCGTGTATTTTAGTATCATCCTATTTTAGTATTAGGAGGAAGATTATTTCCTCTGGTATACATTGGAGTTGTACAGTTTTACTATGAGTATTTTTATCTGCATATAGTTTACCTAGATCTCACTTAGATCTTTTAAAACAAAAGCAAACAATATTTTGTTTTTGAGTATAACTTCAATGTGTCCATAATTACGCAGATTCAAGAACTGAACGTGAGAAACGAGATTGTTTGAATTTATGCATCAATTCCCAATTCAGAACGGTTTCAAAGATTGACATGTTTATACTCGTATGTATCGCTGGCTTAGGTTAGGTTAGGTTTGGTAGCCGCATCGCACATAGAGACAACGATGCCACTTAGACCAGATACGTCCGTTGTGAGCCGCAGAGGCTGGGCCACATTTCCATTTCTATATTGAACCATCCTGAGCTTTTGAAAAAGCGTAAAAGGTTGTTGATACCTAAAGTGCATAGATTATATATATTCATAAAGGAGGATCTTAAATATTGGTTCCTGCTTCTGGCTAGAGCTGGGTAAGTGTAGAAAAGGTGTTGCACTGTTTCCAACTCCATCTCATTCCTGCAGCTACGACAGAAATCATACATGTAAACTCCTTGCATAATTTCCTATGAGACAATGTCTTGTGAGGGCTCCTACTAAGGTCCTGATTTGAAGTCTCCTCACTTTTATAATACTATTGGACAGATGTAAATTTAGCCTTGGCCATGTTTGCCTAGCAATTTCGCAGGTGTTAGCGCTAATCCATCTCTGATTTGCAGAATTGATTAGTGCGTCCTTAATGAGAAGCTTACAAGTTGCAAGAGGTACCCCCATAAAATTACTTATGTTTGGCATACAGGTACCTTCTCTTGCATGTTGATCAGCCCTACAGTTCCCTGGTATATCTCTGTGGCCTGGAACTGAGCATAAGATGATACGATATTGCTTGGCCATCTCATTAAGAGATTGGCGACAACGTAAGGCACTCCTTGATGTTGTTTGGAATGCATCCAGGGCTCGTAGGGCAGCTTGGTTGTCTGATAGGATGCAGATATTCGTTGATGATATTCTGTTTATTTTTAGCCATTTTAGGGCTTCATAAATAGCGTTTATTTCCACTGAAAAACACTACAGGTAGTTTAAAGGGTTCATTAATAGAAAGCTCTTCGCAAAATAACCATTTTAGATCCGTCTGTGTAGATCTTAACGGGTCTTTTGGGTGTTGGACCTTCTGATGATGATGATGATCGCTGGCTTACTAAAAATGTATTCTCTCTGTACTAGATCCCAAGACACAATGGGGCTTCGGGAAATATGAAAGCACACAAGTGAACGAGAAAAATGTCTGAGGAAGAAACTGAAGAAGCAGTATAAGCCTCGCTGATAGAGGTAGAATTCAATAGTCACTTCCTGCTTTTTAGGGAACCACTCTCTCGTTGGAGAGTCTAATCAAATTCGCGTAAAGATCGTTGTGGTTAAAGAGCATATTGAGACGAAACTAGAAAACTCTTTCCTGATGCCCACAATGGGTGTCTGTAGGCACAGAGTGAATCCCTATTATTAAGATCAGCCGCCTACTCTAAGCTCTGCTAACTTTTCGTTACATTTACAAGTATTAATCTAAGGTTTTATGCTCTGCAAATTAAGATCGCAGAAGTTTGTTTGTTGAGAACATGTATTACCTATTTACATACCACAGATTTCAATTTTTATAAAACAACGCATAAATTTCTAGAAACAGTTCTAATCTCTTCACATTTTCTATCTGTTTACAGATGAGTCTAAATTGAATTCAGGCTCCTGGGAGGATTCTTTACCTGCACTTGATATTAACAGTACTGAGCTATCACCGCTCGGCGATAGCAACAACGGCAGCACCACGACTACAACTACGGCACAATTACATCACAACGCCACTAGCACATCATTGCGTCGTCACGACCCGTTGAATACATCGCTCACGTCATATAACGGCTTACATACGCTATTGAGTTCCAACACTCTTGCAGCACCGCTGCAACAATATCAACAACAACAACAGCACCATCATCATCAAAAGCCGAGTAAAAGCTGTGGCAGTCCGAGCAGCGTCGGCAAACCAACAAACGAGGCGGAAAACACCGCAACCGCCTTAGTTGCAAATACAAACAACACAATTGCCGGCGGAAGTTTCACCACCAACGGCGGCTCAGCGGCCGTTGGTGTAAGCACCGCAACCGCAACCACAGATACCGCAAACAACAGTCAAACAAATACATCTACAAATTCAGCATCAAAAAAGCGTCTCGAACATAACGCCTCAACACGCTCCGTTCAATCCGAGGACAGTTGGTGTTCAGAACAATCGATAGATCAAGAACCCAACGCCAATAGCGCACTAACAGCTTCTGACGAAGAAGCAGCTACGGAGGACGAACGGGAACGCAGCAGCGTGACGTCGTTGAGCGCAACCAATCAACGCAATTCACAATTGCGTTCCACACTCAACAAGGCCAAGCAGCATCTGTCTTTTGACAAATGGCGCACGAGTTCCTCGAACAGTGGAAACGCTGCCAACAACACATCCACGAATTGCGCAACCAACTCGTCGGCGGGCAGCAACGGCGCCGCTGATAGCAGTGGCAGTAGCACGCAAACACGTCGTGCTAGCGCCTGCACCATGCCCACAGCACATCAAAGCGCACGCGAGGACCTCACCACACCTGGTGAAACGCCAGGTGGCCGATTGTCGCGCTGGTTCTCTATACGACGCGGTTCATCGCATCAGTACGATGTGGGTGGACGAGATGGTCGCCAGTCGGCGGCCTCCAGCATTGATATACCGGATGCGGCAGCGCTGTCAGCTTGCGGCGATTCTGCGCATGCATCACCACAAAAGCTGAGCGCCAACAAAATGCCTGGCGTACCAGAGGTGAGAAGCAAAGAAGAAGCATTTTTGAGAAATGATATTAAGCATTTCAGTTTTTTTTTCTATTTTTTTTCGCAGAATGACGACGAAGAGGCCGCTTTAACGGCATCACGTTTCGATTTAGATCTAATGTTGCCGCCGGGCAGTCGCGCCAATGGCACAGGGAATAATGCGCATACCCGCCTCATCACACCTATGCTACCACCTGCACCGCCAGGCCTATCGCAGCAGCAACTGAAAAGGCGCCACATCGTGGCTGCAATTGTGCACAGCGAAAATTCGTACGTGGCCACTTTGCAACGTCTAGTCAATGTATGTATAAATAAGTGTACAAACGTTTTACTACATAGATAAAATTTCATATGAATATGTAGCTGTAGTTGCCTGTAGATTTTAAAGCTTGATAAATTTACTTATGAAATTTTGATATACAATTTTCGATTTCGTTGAGCATGAAAACACTTTTCGGTATTTATGTTTGACAAAGCCAAGTTTTAGTGGTCTTACTATAGCATAAGTTGTAAAAAGTAATAATTATAAAAAATTAATTAGTTATTGTATTATATGACTAGCGTTATGCAGGGTTGACCGTTTAGTATTTGGAATATTTGGATTTAAAATTACCCATTTTTTCGCATTAACAGCCAAACTAACATCCGAGAGCGTAAACATTTTGGTTTACGGTTCAAATTATTCCAAAATGAATTGCATTTTACTTGAACAAAATTGGAGAATATTAAAAACATTCGATCTTCTTCTATAATCGAAAAACACTGTACAACAATTTTAGTGTAACTATTCGAATTTTTGGGCAAGTAGCAAAGAAACAAGCAAATCCTTTACTAAGATACTAAAAAACAGCAATTGCCCCCACAGGTGCTGCTACTTCTTCATTCGCTACGTAACTGCCTATGAAAGAGAGTATAAAAAGTGTTGCATATCTTAAGGAACCAGTGAACTATTTCCTACTATTTTTTAGTGTCTGTAGACATTCACATTCTTTTTATGCAGTTTTTGTCTAAGAAGACCTATAGTGAAATTTTCCGAGGAATGTTTCTCTAGAAAGTTTTAACCCTCTAGCGACTTTGCAAATGCGTTGTTTACAAACTACTTGGGAAAAGGGTCAAAATGGGCCTATTTCGAGGGAGCTAATGGGTTAAAAGTATTCTACAAAAATATTTTTGATAAAATTCTACTATACATGTTCAAACTAGTTATTTCACTCAGATTAGTTATTTTATCCGCTTTTTCCATTTGTTCAAAAAAAAAGGCTCAGCTACTTAATTTAAACAATTCAGATATAAAAAAATGTTACCTAAGAATTCAAAACGTTTTCGGGGATTTCAATATATGGCGCCCTCAAAATGTCAGTTGCACTGTGTAACCAATCGAAACGGTAATGTCATTTGGATGTCTAGAAGCTGCGTTTTAACGCCATGATATAAATTTTTGGATACGAAAAAATTTAATTGACAGAATCATCTTCATCATTTCCTCTATCCCCCATTGGAGCACAGGGCCTCGGAAACTATTAAATTAAAATGAAAATATTCGAAATGAAATAGGCTATTTTTATCGAATTTTTTAATGAAATAGAGTAAATTTGATTAGAGGTATTTTTACTTTTAAGGGAGAAAAGAAATTTCAAAATCTCTAAAGCCAGGTGTGAAAAGTCATTTAAGTGAAAATGTGTACTATGTTTCAGCGATAAGGTTTACTGTTTTGAATAAAAATGTATAGAAAAATATTCACTGCCGAATTAAATTGAATTCCACACTCCAGATGGCCAACCCTGTATTAATACTGGAATGCTTTATTTTTTAATAATAAAATTTAATATTTAAGCATTTCAATTTTTCTTATATTATTAGATATTCTTATTACAAAATAAGGTCTTACCCATATATGCGTGTGTGCTTAAAATAGTACCCATTTTGAGCTTAGAAAATTTAATTTAAAAAATTTCATGTGGACAAATTACAACCAGAAACTTCTAAAACTTATAAACTGCCACTGCTAAGTTCGTAGAGTTTTTACTTAGACCTTTATTTAAACAAAAAAAAACAATAATCATATCAATAATTTAATCAATAATTTAATCAATTACATATTCGCCGTTTCTGTTTACAACCTCTTCCCACCTCACGACCAATTTGTTGATGCCGTTCCGAAGGTAACGCTCTTCATATGGTTTGACAGGGAGCAGAAAAAATGGCCATCGGTCAGTGCAAGGTCCGGAGAATTCGGATCCCATTCGAGCTCTTGAAGCACGGCTTTGTTGTGAAGAAGTATAGTTTGACCATGTCAATCAGATCTTTTCAGTCGAATAATGAAGCTATTCCATACCCTCACTACCCTGGTACCAAACCCATATCATGATCTTCTTTGTATGAAGAACCGGCTTGACTTTCGGCTTTGGCGTATCTCCTGGAACCACCCACTTTTCTCATTTCCCGTGACGATTCGGTATAAATAGCGACCGCGTGTTGCTCGATGGCGGGCGACATGCTGAGGGGCTCCGTTGAGCTCCTAATTTTTCGGTAAATCCCATGGGATGAAGGTGATTGAGAATCATTTTATGATCGCAGTTCATTTTTTTCCGCCAATTCACGACTGGTTTGGCGACCGTTCTTCTTTAAAAGTGATTTGAGACTTCTTTATCGAAATCAGAAGGTCTTCCGCTTTGTGACGTGTCGTCGATTTCAAGGTCGTCATTCGCCATTTTTGAACTTTGCAAACCATTTCCGGGCTATAGACTCACCTATGACACCTTCTGCATACACGTCACAAATGTCTCGAGCTGCTTCGGTAGCTTTTTGACCTCGATGAAGAGCAAAATGTTGATTTTTGCCTCCTGAGCATTCCATTTCTAAGCCTCACAACTAATAAAAAATTAAATAACTCAAAAATACATTTAACACAGTTTTGTAGAGCAGAAAGAGTTCTATCGAATGAATGCTTACCCTTTGCCAAACAGCAAACAAATCGTTGTAAAATAAAAGAAAATATAAAAACCCTATGAACTTATTCCCCAACCTAATAATATTCACCAAGATGAAAGTCGCTCCTCTCAGATATTTAAAGGTGACTACTTTTTTTGCATCGATTTACCTACAAAAGCGCCTAACAAAACGAGCTGTCGATAGCGATAAAAAATATTCTAAATATTAATTTGGGAAAAAGAAATTCATTATGTTTGTGTAAATTTTGTGATTTTTATCGACATTTTCAACATTTTTTTAACATCAAAAACGTCTGAACGGAATCGACGAAGCCAAAATTGCAGTATCGGCCCTATGTCCCAAGAGGGATTAAGGATCTGAAGAAGAAGAAGACGATATCGGCACAGCACCATAAACACCCTTCACAATTTCAGCGGCCTGGCTTTCATTTTCGCTTTTATCAAAGAAAAACTGTAAAATGTGCCGAATTTTCTCTTTGTTCACTTCCATTGTTAGCACCCCGTAACTCGCAACTGAATGGAACAAACAAAACACAGCAAAAGAATTTTTTTAGTGTAAAATGTCACCTTGACAACGAGCATATTCGGCAAATCATGTCCTCCAATTCAAGCCACAACCTGTAGTCCAATGGATTTAAATCTAGACTTCCAGATGGCCCATCTTCTGTGGCTATAAACCCAGGTATATTGTTTTTTAGCCACTGCTGAATGGTTTTCTGTATTATTGGCTGAAGCGGAATCTTGCTGGAAGATCCAACGCTCTCCTTTGAATAGAGTACTGCTCAACTGATTCACCACACCTTCTAAGACATCCTCCTGGTACACTTTTACCACGGTCTAAACCCCCTGACAGAAATTAAAATATATAACGCTTCAACTAGACACGCCTCGCCACACCATTACGGAGGCTGGCCATTCTGAATCCTTGGAACAACATTTTTTTCCGTGTTTACAAGCATAGTTTTTGTCGTTTTGCTGATTAAAAACTTCTTCAACAGTGAAAATTTTCTCATCTGTGAAAATAATATTTTCATGGCCGTTGACCGCGTGCCACCGAAAAAGCTGCTGCTTCAAGCGCGTTGTCAAAAGATCACCAGTCGAGCGACAGAAAGCTTTCATGTGGAGATCATCGCTTATTAGTCTTGACATGGATCTGGTGGATATATTCATTTCCCTGGACATGATTTTTTGCTTTCTAAGGGGATTTCTGCGAATTCTTTCTCGAACCACGCGAGGGCGACCACTTTTTTCCTGCCTATCACTTCAGGAGTTTGGGAAAAACGACTGATCGTGCGATAAACTAACATTCTCGAAATATTCAGTTTTTTCAGAAATTTGTAAATCTCTCTGGCACTTTCGCCACATTTACTTTATGCAATCACTGCAATGCGATTTTCCTTAGCCTCCCTTCCATTTTTAACAAGCGAAGTTGGCTAAGAAACTGAGTAGGCAATGCATACAAATTAAAGCAAAAATGACGGAACTCTTTCTGCGAATTTTTTCTCGCAGTATGCATTGTAAAATTTATCACAGAATTTATGGCAAGACTAAGTATATCTGCCTAGAGCGCTGAGATTTACCATCTGACGTTGTCGTAAACCTCAGCTAAAGGTAGGTCCAGGATTGTTTGAACGGGGTTGTATCAAAGGGAGAGGGGTGTTGGGTTAGTTTAGGTTGAAGCAGTTGTCCTGTGGGACACACTCAGGCTCATATCGCACTGTGATGCCGCGTAGGGAGCTTGTCCCTATCTCTCCTAAAACCAGTGTGTGCTTTTCAAAAATTTTAGAGTATATCTGATTTCTGCAGAACTGAGATCTTCCAATTCATTGAAAAATTGTTTTCCCAGAATAGTAAACCTGCGTCTGGATAGAGTATGACAGTGGCACAGTAGGTGCGAGATTGTCTCTCCTCGCCCTCATCTAGACCACTTCTACAGAAGTCATGTGTTTGCACACCCATCCTTTGAGCGTGTCTACCTATTAGGCAGTGCTGTGTTTATTTTGGTTTAGCAAAGATTCTGTGTGTTTATCATTTAGAGTCGGCCACCGTTGTCGGACGATTCTCCAAGTGGTTTCATTACGCCATCTTTCGTTTGCTTTCCTTACAATTTCTTCAAGGATGAGTGGCTTATATGTTTGTAAGGGTATCCATATGTCATTTTCTATGTCACTATGTCATTTCATCGGTCAATTTTGTGCCGAGTCTCGCCAGTTCATCGGCTCTACAATTACCCTCAATGTCGCGATGGCTAGGATCCAATGTTACCTTTAGGTGAAATTACTCAACCATCTCGTTAAGAGATGTGTAGCATTTTATGGCTAACTTGGAGGTTGTCGACTGTTTTGTGAAGGATTTTGTCGCCACTTCGCTATCAGTGAAAATGTGGATATCATTTCCGGATATCGCATCACACTGCACCAGTGTGCTTTGAGCCATCTGTGTATACATGGATGGTCTCGCCCTGTCTTACATCGTCCCGTACCCACTCTTCCCTTGAGGGTAGGAGGGTCGTAAACGCTGTAATGGCAAGTATAGGCGGGAGTGCATAGTCCACCAGTCCGGGAAGCCCCACAGTGCCAGCCAGGGGTGTTAGATGGCTGTGACTATTCTGATTTGCTGCTTTGTTTAGAGAAGCAAGAGATTTTATTGCATTCGTAAAAGAAGGCTATACACAAGACATCCATGTTACTTCTAAAGAAGCCTCAGTCTCGGTATTTAACCCTCTGGCAACATTCAACGGAATAATCCGCAAAACTAAACTCTTTCTTATCACCAAGAGTAAAGTAGTCCGCGCAAACCAAAACTCTTTCTTGTCACCAAGAACAGAATAATTTGCAATAATTTTTTTTTTTTTTGTTACAGTTTGAGGAAAATAAATAATTTTGGTAATCCTGTAACATTCTATTTCATTCGTTCAGAGTCAAAAAAGCTACTCTCACTAAAACACAAATTACCAATTAATCTACCAACAAAAGGTAAAATTATTTCCATAAAAATCAAGTACTATTTGTAATATACATAATTACATCAATAATTCTAAATTTATTGCACTAATCTGCCAAAATAGAAAATTAATATTAATAATATTCTTTTTTTTAAATATAATTGTTTTAATATTTGATCCGTTAGTACTAAAATATTATAATTTATTATAGATAGAAACCAACCTGGCTTACGCCAGTCTGAACTCAGATCTTGTAAAGATTTAAAAGTCGAACAGACTTAATTTTTGAGCCGCTACACCCAAAATTATACATTAACCCAACATCGAGGTTGCAAACTTTTTTGCCGATATGAACTCTCAAAAAAAAAATTGCGCTGTTATCCCTAAAATAACTTAATCTTATAATCGTTATTAATGGATCAATAATTCATAAATTAATGATTTTAAAAAATTAAAAGTTCATTAAATTTGAACAACACCCCAACAAAATAATTAATATTCAAAAAATAAAATAATCAGAAATATTCAGTTAATATTAATTATAAAGATGTATAGGGTCTTCTCGTCTTTTAATAAAATTTCAGCTTATAAAATTCTGAAATAAATTATACTTCGTCCAACCGTTCATACCAGTCTTTAATTAAATTAATTTAAAATTATTCAGTGGGCAGGTTTTTTTTCTTTTTCGGTGGTGAGGTTGGGTTAAAAATGCCTTCGCACCATATAGTAACCATCGCTACTACGTTTGTGGTGATTCCACTAAAAATATTCCTCCTCTTTTCTTGGATTTTTCCCTCCACCCCGGGACTGCTTCCGCATTGACGGCGTCCTAAGAAGGACACTTACTTACTCACCCTGCGTCCAGGGTCGCCTGTTTTGAGAAACCTATGCTCAATGCTCTTCGGCATAACTTTCCATTTCGCGCCTCTTTTTTCGGATAATATCCTCCACAAAATTTGCAACGGCATTCCATTTTTCTTCGTCTATCATCATTTTCTCGATAATTTCTTCAGGTGTAAATACACCAATAGCTCGTTGCAGACCTGTTTTCTCTACGTTCCACCTCTCGCATTTAAAGAAGGTGTGCTCCGCATAATCATACTCAGTATCTCCACATATGCAGTTTGGTTGGCTCACTTTTCCCATTCGCCACAGATACTTGCGAAAGGACCTATGTCCGGACAAAAACTGTGTGAGATAATAGTTAACCTCACCGTGCTTTCATTCTACCCACTTTTTTAGATCGGGTATTAGTCTCGCTGTCCATCTACCATACCGTTCAGAGTTCCATCTTGCCTACCAAAGTGTGAGCGTTTGAACTCTAATATCGAAGAAGCGTGGTACTGGGACTCCTGTGTTTTTTGCCTCCCATCGCCGTTTGCGCTCTTGTGCTAAAATATCTATAGGGATGGTTCCGCTGATAACTAACACCGCTGCTTCAGATACTGTTCTGTATGACGAAGCCACTCTAAGAGCACAGGTGCGTTGCACAGATTGCAGAGTTTTCCGCCGGCATTGCACCCTTATCGAGTCTTCCCATATTTCGCCGTATAAGAGAATCGAGTTCGTCGTGTTTGTTCTGCGTTGGACCTCCAAGGTTTGCCATGAGCTTACTTAACATGCCGCTTACTCTGTACCTGACCACTCTTTTTGTCGATAAAGTGGCATCGTGTCTACTTCTAATGGGATACGTCTGTTCGTTAGAAGGATTAGCTCTGTTTTCTCTGTGGCCAGCTTTAATCCATGGTCTTCTAGCCATGTCTGCATTCGGATCATCACCTGATTTAACTTCCTTTTGGCTTCGTCAGTGTTTCGGGCGATTATTACAGCTGTAATGTCATCTGCGTATCCCACTAAATGCACATCCTGAGGCATCTCTATTCGAAGGATTTCATCGTAGCTTATATTCCAGAGTTCAGGTCCGATTATTGATCTTTGGGCCGTACCTGCTGTTATTTGTTTTGTCTTACACCCTTCTCACGTTTCGTATAAGAGCACGCGATTGCTTAGATAGCTACGAATAATCTTCAATTGATTATTCGGGATCTTGAATTTTACCTTTAAGGCTTCAATTACGTCGTCCCAACTTAAACTGTTGAAAGCATTTCTAATATCCAGTGTGGCTAGTAATACTAAGCGTTTGGAGTATCGACTACCTGCCTGGGCATGTTCTACGCTAGCTATTACATCTTGGATGGCTCCTAAGGTAGATCTGCCACTTCTAAAACCATGCTGCCTGTCAGAGAGGCCGACACTGTTCTCTACGGCTTCGCTAAGCCTATGCTTTATCAGTTTCTCAAAGAGTTTTCCTACGCTATCCCGCATACATAACGGTCTATAAGCGGACGCTAATGTTGGGTCTCCCTTTCCCTTACTGATTAGTACTAGTTTTTGTTTTTTCCATATTTCTGGAAAAATTCCTTCTTTTAGGCATGCGTTGTACATGTTTAGCAGCAAAAGAGGGCGTTCGATTGCCAATAGTTTCAATATTTCTGCAACTATGCCATCAGGTCCTGGAGCTTTATTGCATTTCATTGCTTTTCAGCATCCATAAGTTCTTCTTCTGTGAATGGGACAGGTTCCGTTGCTTGTTCCGTCGTCAGTGGACAGGTTAGACTTTAAATATAATTCAAAAAGACATGTTTTTGTTAACCAGGCGAGTATAAATAAAGTTTGCCGGGTTCTTTACATGAACTTTTCAAAATAAATTATCTAAAACAAGTTTTTTTGACTACATCGCGCATTTCGTGCGGTGATGCCAAAGGGTTATTAGTTCCACCTCGTACATGCACAGCATTTATCTAATATATTTCTTCACCTGCACTCAGCATCTTTTTTACTTTTTCACCTATTATCATATCACATATTGCACATTCACCTTAAGAGCCTATTTGTCACAGCATTTTTCACTTGTTTTTTTATTCATATACGAGTGCATAGCTCATATTTTTAGCCTACAATCAATTTGATTAAGTATTTCATCCATTTTACTACATAAACGAATTTTATTTCTTTACATGCCATCCAAATCCTACGTCACGCAATAATTTGCATCACCATCACCATTACTAACAACTACTACTACTACTACTACTACTAATTAAATAACGAAATAATAAATATGTAAATCAACCCATCCAAAAACGTACTCGTAGTTACCAAATTAATAACCAAAACCAAATTGTTAGCATAAATAGGTACAAATCCAAAAATCTTTTAAATTTACGAAAAAATAAAAAACATTTATAAGACATACAATTATCAGAGAGTTTCTATATTTCATATATAAATAGATGCAATTGGCAAAAAATTATTTTCCAATAACTTGAAACAAAGCATACACGATCTTCCCACCGAGATCTCCTTATTGCCCTAGTACCTTAAAGGTTGTATAAGGTGGCTTTGTTTTGTAGATGCCAAACAAAAGCTCAAACTAAACGACGAAGCTTGCCGCATATGCCATTAACGAAGCTCTGTGTGAAGATCGCTATTATTTTTCAAAATTTTATCATATTGAAATAGGAAAATACGAGTCCAAGTGCGGGCATTCGTTCATTTTTCAAAATTTATTTTTGTTATAAAAACTCTCCTTTTTATTTTATTTTTAATGTCACTCACCTTCTTTGCAAATTTGTAAATTAACAACTCACTTTCTACACACCTCCGCCCATTTAGGATTATAAGAAACCTCTCGAAGAGAGCAACCCACCTGTGTTGAGCGCCTCCAAAATAGCCACACTCTTTCACCGCCTACCTGAGATTCTACAATCGCACAAACTATTCCGCATCTCACTAGCCGAATGTGTACGAAATTGGGATCGTGACGAACGCTTGGGCGATTGTTTCGTGAATGCCTTCAGCAAGCCGCGCATACTCGAAATCTACTCAGGCTTTATAAATAATTTCTCAGCAGCCATGGAACTCGCCAAAATGGAGGAGAAACGTAAATCTGCACTTGCTGACTTCTTCAAAGTGAAACAAATCAGCGCTCATGATCGTCTCTCGTTTTTCGGTTTGATGGTGAAACCAGTGCAACGTTTCCCACAATTCATACTCTTCCTACAGGATATACTCAAGTATACGCCACAAGGGCATCACGATCGTATGTCATTGCAATTGGCATTAACCCAACTGGAATTGCTCGCCGAAATGTTGAACGAACGCAAACGTGAAGCGGAACAATATCAGGGATTTAAGGAGATGTTGGGTCACATCACCGGCACCTTCAATGCACGCGCACTCACCTCAACGGATGGCAATCGACAACGTTACCTATTACGCGAAGATAATGTCACACATGTGGAGTTCAATCAAGCTGGACTTATTGTGAAATCGAAACAGCGTCGTTTATTGTTGCTCAACGATAAGGTCATTTGTGTTTCGGTCGCACCGAAGCAATCTCATGATTTTGGCGCTACGGAAAAGCTGAGTTTCAAGTGGATGTATCCAGTGGCCGATGTGGAAATTGTGGATAATAGTACTTCCGCGACGCTGTCGAGAATTTTAACCGCTGGTGAGTGATAGAATTGTAAAAGATAAAAATAAAATATAAATTATTTGAATAATTTGGTAGGGTGATGAAAATTTTCACGCTTTTGCACATTCTTATGGTAAATCGGCATTGGAAACTAGGTGATTCTTACATTTTAGGCATACGATGTGTTCAGCAGTTCTATGCAGAAAATAACATGGAATATTTTTGTGGAACATTTCAATCCTCTTGCTCTCCTCAGTATGACGATTTTTTTGGCTCTTTTGCGAAAAAGTGCAAGAAGTACATATAACCGAGGCATGAAACGGGTTAAAATGTATTAAAAAATATTTGTCATAAAATTCTACTTGAAGTTTCCCAAAAGACAGACTCTCAAAACTCAGTTTAAACGCCAGAAATAAGTCAAAACGGAAAATGTGTTTTAGGGTTAATTTTTCTAGTATTTATTGACGAATTTTTTTTTTGGTAAAATTTTAATAAAGGGTGATTATTTAGAGGTATTGGATTATATATATATTTCATTGGCGCGTAAACACTTTTTGAGTGTTTGGTCGAGCTCCTCCTCCTATTTGTGATGTGCGTCTTGATGTTGTTCCGCAAATGGTATTGGATTTTAAATTGAAATAAAACAACAAAAATTCAAATCTATTGAGCAATCTTTATTATTTTTGTGTAGAACCATTCATTTTATTTATTTTTTAAAAACAATTCCTTTGAAGTGTTGGCCGCAACTGCGCCGTAATTCCGCCATTCGTAAACTCCAATTTTGAATGGCTCTCTGGAGGACTTCGGTCGGTACATCGTGAATAACTTTAGTAATGTTGGCTTCCAGTACCACAATCTAAGCTGGTTTATCTACAAAGCATTTAGACTTTACATACCCCCACAAATAATTGGCCAAAGGAGTGATATTACACGATCTTGGGTGCTAATCCACTGGTCCGAGACGAAAGTTGAATTACTCACCGAAACAACGACGCAGTAAATCCATCGTATCGATGTTTCACGGGCTGTATGGCAAGTAGCGCCTTGCTAGCGTCTTGTTGGAACCAAATATTGTGGAGATCGCGGGCTTCAATTTCCGGTGCCAAAAAGTCGTTTATTGCAACGCGATAGCATTCACCATTCACTGAGACAGTGGCGCCAGCCTCGGCTTTGAAGAAATATGGGCGATGACTCCTCCAGCCCATAGGCCGACAAAACTCTTGTTTTCAATGGATATAATGACTGTTCTTGAATGGCTTCGGGATGCTCTTCAGCCCAAATATGGCAATTTTGCTCACTGACTTAACCATTAAGCCAAAAATAGGCCTCATTGCTGAACACCATAAGTTGATTTGAGCGCGCGATGAACACTTTTCATAGAGAATAGAATACTCAAAAAATTTTGTATTTAGTTTGACAGTAGTCACGCGTGATCTATCAAAATACCCCTAACGGAAAAGTATTTCCAATCTGGTCACCCTTTATAAGTTTCCGTACACATTTTCCTTCATGTCCTGGTGCAACCTCTATTAGAAAAAACTTCTCGATCGAACCCAAAATCTACAACTGCCTGTAAGAGAAGGCAAAGCAAAACATAGCATTTTGAAAACGGGAGCCATATGAAGTGAGCTGTCTTAAGAGTTTCTCGAGTGTAGACCAGTCACAGAACCTATGTATATCTTTAAAGGGCAAGGATCAAGAATAAATAGAGCCGAAAAATTAGTTGAACTTCGAGGTGAACGTGTGCTTTGTTTTATTTATTTGAATTCTATAGCTCACGAGCCTTTTAGCCTACATCAATGTGATGCTGTTAACTTCCAAAAATTTATTGAGCATTGGTGCTTGAAAGACTCTCTCTAAAGGGTCACTCTTATAGTAAAAATATATATAGGAGAGGTCTAAAGATATGCTGGATAATTGAAATATTGAAGAAAGAGCGAATCTTTCTGCATACTTAAATAAAGTAGATAAATAATTAGCGCGTACCTCCTCCTCCTATTTGTGATGTGCGTTTTGATGTTGTTCCACAATGGAGGGAGCTACAGCTGACTCCGAACGGCAAATGGTTTTTATGAAAAACTTTTTCATGGCAGTAATAAGTGAACTTTGGCTTACCATTCCCTGCCGAGGTGCGATCGCTATTAGAAAAAACTTTTTCTTCATTTTGCTGTTTCATGCACACGCTTCAACCTATTCGGCTACAGCAGGCAGAACAAATATAAAGCGCAACTTGCTTACATAAAATCGAGAAATAATTTGATAACTGCATTCAAGTCTTGGCACTGCAATTATTTCACTGTACATTAGTACAACCAATACCAGCTTCCCATGCTTTTGGTATTTAAAATTTTTCATAAAAGACTGCTCTCAAGAATTATACTTTCAATCCATACAAATTTTGTAATTTCCCAAACTCAATCCGCACCCGGAAGTATATAACCAAGACCAGCTTTCCAGGCTTTTCTAGTTACATTTTTTCATAAAATACTGCGCTTCAAAAATAATCGATACAAATTTTATAATTTCCATAACTCCATCCCCACCCTTAACTCTATACAACCCAGACCAAATTTGCAGGCTTTTTGTTGTAAAATTTTTCATAAAAGTCTGCGTTCAGGAATTATACTTTCAATCGATACAAATTTTGTGATTTCTCATTAACTTTCCCGCTTTCAGGTCTCAATCGCGGCGGAAGTCTCAAATCCAACAGCAGCTCCTGCAACAACAGTCACTCAAATACTCTACCAATCAATTCTGCCTACTCACATGGTGGTCACTCTCTCGACAGCTCACCAGCTGCACAACTCACGAATGGCGCCGATAATCTCTGCTCTGAGATGAGCACTCTAATGTACGACTATGAAGTAATCTCACGCATACACGATCTCGTTAGCACACTGAAAGGCACATATAAAGAGCTCAACACGAATACCACCCGAAATGTGCTGAACACCATACAAGCCTCCATTCAACGCAAAGATGAGGAAATGGCTTGGGTGGACTCATGTTGCCTACAATTGATAGCGCGCAACAAGTCTGGCAAAGAGGAGACCTACACATTCCAAACACAGACGCCGAATGTGAAAAAGGAATGGATAACAGAGCTACGTTTGGCACAATTGGCATTAGATCCGAATAATTCGCCCGCCTGGGAAACGTCAACCACATCAGAGCCAACATCATTTGGCCACAACTACGAACAACAGCAACAGGTAATGCAACGGCAATCAACCAAAATGCCACTCTTCGTCAAGGCGATACCAGTCTACAAATCACAGCATCAAACTGAGGTGAGAAGCTAACTCGAAAATATTATCGGTAGTCGTATTTTTATTCTCCAATACTTTTTACTTGTAGGTGCGCTGTGGATGTTACTATACGATCGCCAATGACTTGAAGCTTAGCGGCAACGCACGCCGGCGTCACAAACAGCAGAATTACCTGTGGGTATGCACCAGCGATGGTACGTCCTCTCACATAGCAGTGCTGTCGCAGCATCACCAACAAGCCGGCAATCTGCGTGATGTTGGCTCTTTCGACTTGGTCGAGACTCAGGTGAACGCCATGGAATTTGTTAAGGGATTGGATAGCGGGAAGAAACGCGAGGAGCATAGCAATCTGCTTGGCGATCTAGTGTGGATGGGCACAGATAGCCGTAAGATATTAATTTACTCAGCACAAAACCCCGAGCAGGAGGAGCAGCTAGGCTGCAGCACCGTACCTGGCGCCGTCACTCGAATACTCTATCACTTCGATGTCGTTTACGTTGCGCTCTCCAATGCCATAATGCTCATCTATCGTCGATCCTACGATGGCGTGTGGATGCTGAAGGATCCGCAGGTGGTGCAGTTAGGCGAATCAGGTCTGCCAGTGCCAAGTCTATTGCCAATCAACATGAATATTTACGCATCATGCGCGAATCGTGTCTATGTACTCAATGCGCTAAATGGTGAGATACAGAAGAGTTTTGAAGTGCAACACGGCGCCAACCAACAGGTCAATTTGATGGCGCATTCCGGTATTGGACTTTGGATTTCCCTAAAGAATTCGACTGTTTTATGTTTGTATCACACGGAGACCTTCAAGCATTTGCAGGATATCAACATTGCTTCGAGTGTGCTACGCAGTGATGGCAAGAAGGAGCACGCCGTCAACAATAGCTCCATCTATGTGACCGCGCTCATGGCCTGTAAAGGCTTACTATGGGTGGGCACAAATGTGGGCATTGCAGTGACCATACCGCTGCCGCGTCTAGAAGGTGTGCCAATCATCAGTGGTGGCATCAATATGTCGTGCCACGCACACTTTGGACCGATCACCTTCTTACTTCCGCTGATACCACGTGTCTATCCAAGTCACAAACAACCACCGACCCAAACGCTGCCTGTCGCCTTTTGTGCGGAGCCCACTGTTACGGTGCCTAGCATGGGTGACGATCTCCAATTGCCCGCAATAGATGCCGATCCCAAGAAGCTTACCGAATCCGATCTCGACGAGTCGACAGTAATACTACGCCGTGACCTACCAAAGGATGAGCCACTCTCGGGCACCGCTTCGCCGTCAGCTTCGATGTTGCGCGAGCTCAGTGTGGATGGCGACTCAAATGCGTCTTCGCCACGTTGCTCCAAATTGGACAAACAAAATTCGTTTGATCAATCGTTGTCGAAAATACGAGTTTCACTGGTAAACTCACCCGCTTTCCACCGCAAACGTTTCCGCGACCTTTCCTCCGACTCGGCACGCATGGCCAAAACGCTGCCACGCGGTTTCAACACGAGCATGCACTCCAATACCAGCACACTCAATCACGGCGAGCATGGCTGTTGCGACGTTTACGGACTTTATGGTAAACTGATTTTCGTGAAAGAGGACTACGATGCCGAGGAGGGCACACAGGGTAATCTCATGGATATGATGTACGAGGGCATGCGCCGCTCCGATCCCGAACTGGCCGCCATACCGGGCAAGGTGAGCACGCTCGATCGCCGCCTACGCATGAAGGCGTCACGACCACGTTCACTCGACCTCTCCAACTGGTCGGTGGACTCAAAATCTTCCAGTCTGTACACTTCCTCGGGCAGCGAAGAAAGCATGGGCATACGTCTCTTCGGCGGACGTTCAGTATCACGCAACAGCAGCAGCGCTAGTCACAAAACCTCAGGCAATGGCAGTGATTTGGGTAACATATCCGAGAACGGACTGATGACCACCGCCGAAATACACCAACATCACAGCACTCCCAAATCGGAGGATGGCCTCAAATTGTTAGAAATCAAACAAGCAAAGAACACTGGCACAAACGCCGCCGGCGCATGCACACCACCACCTGCCGCCGCTGTAGCGACGCTCAAGCGCAAACAAAAGCAAACAAACAAACAACAACAACAGCAAAATGCTGACGGACCACGCACAATAATCACGCTCATGGGTGGACGCGGCTACTGGCGACACGTCTGGTACAATAACGCGCACTCACCGAGCAGCGGTGGCAGCAAATCGGCCACGCTTAGCAGCGGTGCCTCAACACCGCTAATAGCGAACTCCAACGATGCGCACATCGTGGTGTGGGAGAAAAAGTTATAATCGCAGGAGTTCGAGTGGCGCCCGTTGCAACGCATCGAGCGTCGCGGTCGTGTGCGTTTCCGAGGCAGTTACATGTCGCGTGAGCGTTGCAATGGACACACGTCCACCAGCGGGCTGGGCGTGCTCAGTGCAAGCACACTCAGTGTGCGTGGTAAGGAGAGTGGCTTTTCGGCGAGTAGCAGTGGCATGGGGTTCAAGCGATTCGCGAAATTAAAACGAGGTGGCAGTCTGAAGGAGTTTTAAATGGGTCAAAATCCAGGTATAACGATTGTAGTTAGTTGTAGGATTAAATGAACTTTTTTATGAACTATAATGAAATTTTCACATACATACAAACATATGTAATTTGTATAAGTACCAAAATTATAATGAGATTTAAGCTGAACTGAAATTGAATTATATTGAATTTGATGTTTACTTGTTGTTGTTACATACAAATCACAAAAAAAAAATTTAAAAAAAAATCTGCACAACTAAATTATACAAAAAAATGGAAACTGTAATAGCATACGATTGAACACACGCATACACACATACACAGATTCATATGTACATAACAGCATACGTAGCATAAGAAGAAAGTACTGAATCAAGAAAAACTGCTGAATACATTTTTTGAAGCGATTCTACGCGTATTTTATATGAAAAATACAATGAATATTATGAAAAAAAAAATCATTTATAATGAGCTGTATGTGGATAAATCAAAAGTATATTTATTGCTGAAGCACGCGTTTCTGCGAGACAACTGAGATTTTTGCCTGCTTTGATTACTAGCAAAACAATTTGGCTTTCATCAACATTCGCCGTTCATTTTATACACTTTTGCGCACTCTTAGTTAGAAAAAAATGTATATGTTAAAATTTTGTTAAATTTTATTTCGCTAATCGCCTTTTTTCAGGTAGGAAATAATTAAATTAAAATTTTTTATTAAGTCTTTAGTGTTGTAGACACTTTCAACGGGGCTGCAAGATTTTTTAAAATATTTTTAAGCCTATTTTGAGACTATACAAACGCAAAATGCCGAAATACTCGCCAAATCTTCAATTCTCACCGCCTGCGCATTAGAGAAGGCCTTTCATTTTAAACACTTTTGGGCACTATTAGTTGAAAAATAATATTTTAAAGTTTTTTTTTAATTTAATATTGCTAATCGCCTTTTTTCAAGATAGAAAATAAATTTGCGTTTTGGAATAAACATTTTTTATTAAAGCTTTTGACACTTTTAGTCACTTTCATTTGAAAAAAAAAATTTTTAAGTTTTCTGAAATTTAATTTTATTAAACACTTTTGGGCACTTTCAGCTGAAAAATAATAATATATTAAAATCTTTTGAAATTAAATTTGGCTAATCACCTTTTTCTCGGTAGAAAATAGTTTTTTGCTTTCAAATTTAATTTTTTTTATTAAATCTTAAGTCCTCTGAATACCATCAAATGGGCTTCAAATTTTCTTAAAATATTTTTATCCCTGTTAGTGTGCTCTCTTATACGTCTTTTCGGTTTTCATTGCTCTCACTTCTAATTTACATTTCATTTAATTGCGCTGCGTGACGCTGCGAAATATACACGAAAATTGCTGTCAATTAGACTTCAAACAAAAATCCAGATATTTTAAATAAATTCAATTAAAAATTTCTTCAGCCCTTAGGGGGAGCTTGACCAAACACCTAAAAGAAGTGTACGCGCCAATTATTTATTACTTTTTTTTGTATAGAAATTTCACTAAAACAGAGAAACAAGAAAAGTTGAAGCCGCCAAATTGTCTAAATCTTATTGAATCTGTCTATAAATTTGTTTCAGTGTTTACAAGTCATGTATTAGCAACTTTTTTGAGTTTCTTTGAATTAAAAGTAAAGCTGTAATTTTCAAATGTTTGTTTCAAATCTTTATAAAAGCGAGGCAGCTCTGTTTTTTGCACTTTGTTCGAATACCAATATTTTTTTATCAAATAGTTAGAATGTTGCATGAAGCTATATTTTATTTTATATGAAATGATGGAATGTACAATCAATATAAATATATGTACATACTTATATATATTTTTAAATTTTTTTCTGTTTTTTTTCTTTTATTAAAATTTTGCTTCTATCATTCTTTATTATTGTAATTTAATTAATTTAGCTCTTTCGCTGTCAAACAGCTTTCACATTTCAATTTAATTTTTTTTTTTTGCTTTCGTTTTTTTAGTTTTTTCTCAGGCAACTTATTTCATTTGTTTCGCAAAAACGCACACACCAAAAATAAAATGTTTGCTAATTTGTATGAAAAAAATGTATTTGATTAAAAACATGAGATTTAAAATAAACTTTTTGATTATTTTGAAAATATTCGATTATAAATTAGATTTTGTACAGAAATGTTTGTAAACTGATAACATTTTATAAAAAAAAAACAAAATGCACTTTATATTTTTTGAAATATTTAAAATGGATTTTATAATTTGAAAACAGGCACTTAGTGCCAAACAAGCATTTAAATTTGATACAAACACACACTTTTCAGGCAACTGAAAATTAAAAAAAAATTAAAAATTTTTTAAATTAAAAAAAAAACTATCACAAAAAAATGTCACAAACAGGCGTTCGAAGTTGCTTTGATGCGAATTTCTTGCTTCATTTGTTTTTTTCTTTGAAACCAGTGAAGCGCTTATTGGAGCACTGAGAAGTCTCCCAAACAAGCGCGCAAATTAAAAAGCAAGAAAAGAAGCATTCGCCAACTTTAAAATGGGTAAAAACTCATACAAAAAATCGTTATAGGAAATCTATAAAAAAAAGTATTGACTAAACAAATTTTGATTTTTTTTAGTTTCCACTGCTCCCTCAAGATACAAAGACAATCGGTAGAGAGTAGATTTACGTTGGAAATTTTGATTTTTTAGCAGCAAACAAAAATTGCTGGCTGACCTTGCAATAATAGCGGCGGCATTGACTTTTTCAACAAAGTTGGCTTTGTTGAAGCAGTTATTTGCGCAGTGACGGCGCTTGTACGCTGCTGAAACCGGTACGTTTCAATGGCGTACCACCTTAGGATTACTCTTTGATAACGAATTTGGGACAATCGCCAATGCGTTATTTTTTTTTTTTAATCTTTTTCCAGGAAAATGAGGCTTTATTGCATTATTTGCGGGGAATTGATTTTTTTTTTTTATTTATTTTCTGAATTTGTAATTTTTTATTTTATTTTTTTTATATTTATTTTTTTTTTTTGTTTTTTTATATTTATTTTCTTTTTTTCTTTTCTTTTTTCTTTTTATTTTTTTTCTGATTTTTTTTTTTTTTTTTAATTTTTTTTATATTTTTTTTTTTCTAAGAATTGCTTTTTCAAACAATTCAAGCGCCACTCAAGCCGCGAAAACGCTTCTTGCCACTATCAATAATTTAACGACAACTTAACGAATGCGAACGAACACGAACACAGTTACCCGATTCACGATTAACGACTAACGATTAGCGATTAACGTTGTGCCACCGCTACGTAGTGTGCTGGTCTCTCAAATCGCTGAGCTGCGATTTCGATTATGTTTTCGGGCTCTTAACGAGGCCAGTTTACCAGTTGCCGATGTGTCCATGAGAAAAATGTTGTGTAAATATTTATCAATGTTAAGCATGTATTTGTTCAAACGAAACTTTAACTTATATTTGAATATATGACAAGTTAATTTTTGTTTTTTTGCTGCTTGGCGGAAAATGAGAGTGAAATTTCTCAAATTATTTATATTGTTATTGTAGTTTTTGCACTATTTTTGTATACATACTTTGTTGCGCATGTTAAATATGCTTGCATTAACGCCTTAAATTAGAGAACAAAATATTAAATATAATGTTTAGAATTAAATGCAAATATATATGTGCGTACATACGTAGTATATCATATGAACATTACGCATTAAATATTTAATTGAAAATGGAGATTAGCGAAAATCAAATGTTTAATTATGTCATATCTGTTTTCGTGCTTACATATGCGCATATGTGCGTGTGTACATAATATACAATACAGTGTATACAAATATTTACATATAAATATATATATTTACAATCTATGTATAAAACTATACATTTGGTAGTGGAGGCACACTTTTCCAGGCTTTTTGTATTTTTATATTGAGCAATTAATCGATTTAATACGAAAAGGCATAAAAAAATGCGCAAATAAGTAATTATTATAGGTAAGAAAAAATATGAGCATAATTCATTTGTTATATTAAGAATGCAAAATCTATATTAAAAAGTTAATTGTTAATGAATTTAGGCGCGTACAGATAAGCTAAGCTTAAGCAGGTATTAGCTAAAAAAAAAATATTTTGATGTAATATATTTTTGTAAATTTAAAGTAAAACGAAATTTTTGAATGCTATATTTCATATTTTGAATTAATAATACGTAGTTCTCTTAATTATTTATTTATATTAGTATTTTTTTGTTTTTTTGTTTTTGAGAGTACTTATTTCTCCAGTTTTCATATTAGCACTTTATTTTAAAAAGCGCAACTGCATTATCTTTTGCTCTCTCGCTTTCTTTCACTCACTCTCACCCACTCTCATTCAAATCTAAAAGCCTTTAATCATCTTTAATTGTAGTATGTTTTAAGGGTGTTGAAAACTTGTGTGAAATATGTACATACTGTACATACGTACATACATAAATGTACATACGTACTGCTCAATTGCTATGGTTTCATGGTTTCAATGCTGCTCTGCCACGCTGCAGTGACCATTTTGTGTTGCCAGCGAAAACTGAGTTCTGAATCAAATCAAATCAAACATTATACGAGTATGAATATAATGAAAAACCACAAACAACACAAAAAACTAAGAAATAACGAAGCACAAGCTCTATTGCATTTGCTAGCTTACAAAATTCTTACCATGTATTAGGTATATTTAAATTAAACTAAAAAATATTATAATATAAATATTTTTATTTCTATATTAATTTACATTTTTGTAATAATTACTTAACTGCATGTCTGTCATACAACACATATATGTATATTATATGTATGTTGCATACATACACACACATATATATATATATATATATTATATAGGCATATGATACAGTGATACTGCTAGTTGCTAATATAATATAACACACATACATACATACTTACATATAATTTTAGTTTTATTCGTATATGCAATCAACTTACTTTTGTGTGCTAATCCCCTGCTCTCACTCTCACGCGCTGTTAAGCTCAGCAAATACAAATAGAATTTAGAAACGATTTTTAGTGAACGAAAATTCAAATAGCCGAAGTATAAAAACGAAGTGTGAACTGCAGAGCGAAACATTTGGCAGTGCATTTATACACAGAAAATAACAACAACAAAGGAGTAATAGTTTAATATGCAATAAGAAAAACAATCAATATGCACACACATACACACATATACTATAAAGAGATAGAAAGAAAATATTAATTGCAAGCAAATTTAGTTAATATGCCACATACATACATACATACAAACAAATAAACATGAATGTCTATAATCCAATTAAAAATATATATAAAATACAACAAAACAAAATTAGTGGAAATAAATCGAATATGTTTATAGTACGAATATGTGTTAAGTTGAGAAGTGAACTAAGCTGATGGAAGTATTGGCAAGTTGAAAAGTGAATTAAATGTGCAAAGCAAGTTAGAAATAGAGTTAAAAGCAGCAAAACGAAAAATTTATGAATTTTTAAACAGGCCAGTAAAAAACACATGAAAATTATGTGGATTACAACAATTCAGAATATCCAAATATAAATATAATACACTTAAAGGAGTTTACACTCGTAACAGCAACAACAATACAAATCAATCACACTAAGAAACAAAAGCAAACGAAATAACACAACAACAAATAGAACAAAATAAATAAAATGAATCAAATAACGCATTACACACACATATGCATTACCATTTGTGAGTGTATATGGACAGTAGGTATCCACTTAAATTTAAAAAAATATACATACATACATACATACATATATATTATAAATTATATATTATGTATTATATATGAGTATATTGATGCATTATTGAGAAAATTATTATCAAATAAAAAAATTCATATGTGTATAAAAAACAAATAAATACTGTTGTTGTTTTATTGTACTATACGTGCGAGGTGGGGCAATTACGTTTCGCGAATTCGGCAATAAAATACAAGCAAATGAAGAATGCAAAATTTTGTGTATGAACTTTACAACGGTCAACCCCTAACTCATCGCAGCCATTCTAAAGGGTGATTAAGTTTTAAGGACCGGTGTGGATTTTGAATAAAATACTATTTTTTCAGGAAATTATTGTCATTACTCTTTACTATGATAATATTGGTATTGTTCAATTACGTATGGAACAAAATATCGGTCAAATGGCAGCCGCGAACTCGGCGGCATACCTCCATCCGATGGTCCAAATTTTCGATGACGCTAAGGCATAATTGAGATAGAATCTCAGTGCCGCTAATGTGCCGAATTATCTCATCCTTTAGCTCTTAAATTGTTTTTGGATTATCGACGTACACCTTTTCTTTCAAATAACCCCAAAGAAAGAAGTCCAACGGTGTCAAATCACATGATCTTGTCCGCAAATTGACATCGCCGTGACGTGAGATTATTCGGCCATCAAATTGTTCGCGCAAAAGAGCCATTGTTTCGTTAGCTGTGTGACAAGTGGCACCGTCCTGTTGAAACCACATATCGTCCACATCCATATCTTCCAATTCGGGCCATAAAAAGTTCGTTATCATCTCACGATAGCGTACACTATTCACAGTAACTGCCAGACCGTCCTCATTTTGGAAAAAATACGGCCCAATGATGCCGCCGGCCCATAAGCCGCACCAATCAGTCCCTCTTTGTGGGTGCATTGGTTTTTCGACAATCACTCTTGGATTATCATTCACCCAAATGCGGCAATTCTGCTTATTGACGAACCCACTGAGGTGAAAATGTGCCTCATCACTGAAGATGATTTTCTTTGATATGCATTTTGATTTGAACGCCCGTTTTCATAATAAGCCTGAATAACTTTGACGCGTTGCTTGATTGTATATCTTTCCATAGTTCAAATTGAGCAGGTCTGAAATAGGAAAGTGTCAAATGGAATGCAGAAAAAAACTTGACGTTTAGGTGTGGTTCACATTCAACATCGGCCCTTGAAATTTTACCACCTTTTATTATACTATATACTCAGCCCAACTTATGGTGTACAGCGATGAGACCCATTTTTTACTTAATGATTATGTCAATACGCAAAATGGCCGTATTTAAGCTGAAGAGCAACCCGAAGCCATCCAAGAACAGACATTACATTCATTGAGGAAGAATCATCGGCCTATATTTCTGCAAAGACGCGGCTGGCGCCAAAGTAATAGTGAACGGCGAACCCTATCGCGCCATGATAAACAAATTTTTAATGCTGAAAATTAAAGCGCGCGATCTCCACAACATTTGGTTCCAAGAAAACGGCACTACTTTCCATAGAAATAATGGATTTATTGCGTCGTCGTTTCGATGACCCATTTATCTTTCGCCTCGTACCAGTGGATTGACCACCGAGATCTTGTGACATCACACCTTTGGACTTTTATTTGTGGGGGAGTGTAAAATCTAAATGCTTCGTGAGTGAACCAGCTTCGATTCAGGTATTGGAAGACAACATTACTAAAGTTATTCACGTAAAGTCCTCCAGCGAGTCATTCAAAATTGGTGCTTGCGGATGGCCGAATTACGGCGCAGTCGCAGCCAAGATTTTAAAGGGAATATCTTAAAAAAAAATGCCATGTATGATTCTACACAAAAATAATAAAGATTTCCCAATCGATGTGAATTTTGTTATTTTATTTCAATTTAATATCTGATACCTCTAAATTGAACACCCTTTGTATAAGTATACAACTTTGAAATTGAAAATAGAAGTAACCTTAAACAATTATTTTGAAGTATTTTTTTTCTATAAATAATATAAAAGAAAATTTCAACACCAAACATCTACAAAAGAGTTAAGTGGTTAGGGATAGTCAGAATTTTCAAAAAAAAAACGGAATTTTTTGCATTTGCTTAAAGTATAATATCTTAAAAATATTGTGTGCAAATTTGAAGTGAATCCGCTAAATACTTTTTGTGTTATTCAATAATTAACCAAAGGCGCTCTGGCGCTCATAAATCGATAGCAAAACTTTAAATGTTTTTTGAACTGGTGATCACTGTAACTTAAAAACCGCTTGGTAGATATAGCAATAAAATTTATACTGCTTTTGAAAGGAAGATTTTTTTTTTCAATTTCGATTTTTTTTAAACAATTAATTGTCAGTTTTTTTCTCGAAAATCTGGAAAATATTTCCTGAGGCCGCCATATTGTTAAATTTGAAAAAAAGCTTCGATCAGGCACAAGATTATCTATTAATAAAACTAATTTCTCTTGTCCGATTGATTTTAGATGAGTGTCCAAGGACTTGTGATGATCACCGCACGGGATTCTGGAGAAACGGGCTTCACAGAAACAGCGATAACTTTTATAATTATAAATCTTTGTTTTTTTTTTTAATTTTCCTACAGTCAAGTCGAAACATAATACAATGATGCTATGTTTTTATTTTTGTAAAATAAAGTAATTGACGAGCAAAAAAAAATATATATACTATATATTGAAAATCATCACTTTTTAGGGCCTCTGACTACCCTTAACCCCTTAACGGATTTCAGTTTGGTAGAGTTTATCTCAATAAATCTAGCAAATACTTAAAAAACGGTTTTTATTAGCGTTACATTACATTACATTCTTCAGTGCAACATTGAAATAGCAGTGCCTTCAATTTTTTAAGGCTATACAAGGAATAATTGCACAGATTCAGACCAAAGTGCCATTTTTTCTTTATATATTTTTTATTGTTTTTGTTTGAAAGGAATATTGTTAATTAATGTTTTCGTTTTAATTTTCAAAAATAAATTGAATTATTCCTTAACTAATTTTACACGATTGTAATGAAACAATATTTTCGTTGTCTTCTTCAGATCGATTTTAACGGTTTTCAGGTTTATCGAATATATTCGTCTAATTTGTATGAATTCTGTGTCTCGTTTTGCACAGTAGCATACTTATTTCTATTATAGCTAACGACTTAAGCTAACCATTTAAAAAGGATCTTCGAACAGGTCTAAAAAGGCCTGAGCCGGATGACTAACCGAAGGTTTTAAAAAAAGTGACCAACGGGGGGTAAATACATATCTATACACTGCCATCATATCCATCACACACAGACACAGCCGAGTTTAGATATGTGAACATGAACTAAAATACGTTGTGCATGTGCATGTGTATGTGTATGTGCTGCTGAAAATGACGCCAAAGAACTTATTGCAAATAAAAGCTTTTTGTATGTTATTAGATATTTTTGTGATCATTTCATTTCACAACTGGACTATCATTAGTTGAAATATTTCACACACACACAACTTCTTTAGCTGCTCTAAACAAGAATGGAAACCTTTCAGAAATGTACACAAAAATGCAACACTGCCAATCCATGCCACGGCTGAAGTGCATTGCAAACCAAAATAAATAGTAGCATATTTTTAGGCTTGAATATCTGACAACATTCAATAGGACTGCCGCGTGTTCTAGAATTAATACAAAACTCTACTGCTAAATATTGCACACATCCATATCCTTCTGGAGTATGATTTTTATTACGTTGCACAAGAGAAATACAGTGAAACCTTGATAGGACGAAATTTAATGGGATATATATCAATATATAACTGGCGCTTACTCCCTTTACTGGGTGTTTGGACGAGCTCTTCTTGCTATTTGGGGTGCTCGCCTTGATGTTGTTCCACGAAGGGAGGGACCTGCAGTTTTAAGTCGATTCCGAACGGCAAATGGTTTTTTATGTGGAGGTATTTCATGGCAGTAATACAGGCGGAGGGTTGCCATTGTCTGCCGATGGACGACCGCTATTAGAAAAAACTTTTTCTATCATTTTGGTCTTTCACGGAAATTCGAACTACAGCTAGTCCACAGCTTCTATAAGTTGAATAGCAACCAATTTTTTTATTACTGGATCCGGCACTCGAAGTGTAATCAACTTCAAACCGCTCTAGAGTATTGTGTGCAAGCGCGCGGAAGCATTTTGCTGAGAGTAAACGCGGAAAAGGAAAATCAGTAATGGATTTAAAATGTAATAGTGTGATTTCATTATATTTGGCTGGAAAATCACAACCAGGGAATGTTCGTTAGCTTGAACACCTTAGAGTAAACAAAGTTTTTGTTTATCGTGCCATTACTCGTTACCGATGATACTGGTAGCATCGCGCAACGTCTTGGAAGGGGTCATCCAAAGACTGCAACGTCAATCACATCGCGAAAGAGCTGAAAATATCTGGCCGTAGCCGCCGTATACTCAAAGTCAAGCCTTATCAGATTCTACGTTGGTCGTCACGCACCAACCCAATCGGTTAAACGGAGCGAAACTGTATATATTTCGTAATATGGAGAGGATCATTTATTCATAACTATGAAGTTCGACCCCTTTAAAATTTTGGAACTCATCAAACTAGCGGAGTAAATACATATTCATAATTTTACTTGCTTAATTTGTGCACTGCCAGTTTGGAGGTTGGACAATTTTTATCATTATTTAACTAATCATTAACTAAACGACGGTTTGGTGGATTTTACCTGTAGACGTACTAATGATGGAAATTTAAATGATGCCATCTTTCACATACATACATAATTGTTAAGAGCAGTTAGTTGGTAGGTTAAAGTGGAGATTCATCCAGAATCCAACGAGCGCTTCCGCGCCTTTTTGTTTGCCACATCCTCGCTACCAACTGGTTCAGCGATTATTTACCGCATGACTATATCCAATCTGTGCGATTTAAGAACCTTACTTGGTTGTGGACGTCTAAGCCTGACAGCTGTTTGCGACTCTTGAACACTGCTTTGCCCATGGTTGGCATTCACTCCTTCCATAAGGCAAGGCATTCATAGAGAAAATGGAAAATCGTTTCCTTTTTCTTTGGTCGTTTACCACTGTGACAGTGTGTGTTGTGAGGGATACCCATTTTGACTGCTTTTTTCCCGATAGACCAGAATCCTGTTAACACCATCGTGAGTCTGCAGGCATTCCTTCGTCTCATATTTGTCAGTATTGACGTTTGTTTGTGGTTGTGGATAGGCCATAACGTTCTGCTAACTTTGCATGTTGTCCGATCTCTCCATCTGCATCCCGCGATTTGTAGATATTTTAAGGAAATTGCATTTTTGATTGCACCCAGTGGTGTGAATGCCGATTCTGCAAAAAGTTATTTATGGCAGAGCCCCCTCTTGTCAGGTTGTTCACTTTTTCGTTTCCTTCAATATTACGATGTGTCGGGACCCAGGTTAAGGTAACGTTGTAGTTTTCACCCGAAGTGGTAAGGCTATTCTCTCTTTTGTTCCAACAGTTGAGAAGTTCTTGTAGCCGAACCCAGTGCTCGGATTGCAGCTTAGCTCTCCCAAAGAATAGCAATATTGCTATTAAAAGAGGAATCTGCAATTAGTAACCCATAAGCTTCCCCTATTGCCAGTACTTGAGCCTAGAAGACACTGAATGTATTGGGAAGACGTACAGGTTTTTAAATTCTAAGCCAAGCCTATGGGCCATCTGTGTAGACTGTAGTGTCGAAGTTGTTTAGTAAAACTCCCCTACTCCATTCCTCCCGAGATGGAAAGTAGATGGCAAAATTCTAGTTGAATATCACAGTTAGGATGATGTAATATGTAAGTTAGACTGGCATGTCCATAAGTTGTTTCCCCCCAGCGACCCACTTCATTTAACCATTTAACCTAAATAATCTCCTGGTAACCATCTTCTTGATATGAAGATCTACCGGAATTACGTGTGTTACTGCATTAAGAGCCTCCCTACGACATGATCTAGATATACCGACCGTAAATGCAAAGGCTGAACTTTGTACTCTGCTTAATATTGTCATCTCATCCAAAAGCTTTCAACCTAACATATTGATCCGTATGTTAAAATTGGTCGTATAAACGCCTTATACACCCAGAAGGTATAGTTAGATTGAAGACCCCATCGTTTTCCAAGCATACGTTTGCAGGTATACAGAACAATTTCTGCTTTCCTTATCCGTTCTTCAATATTCAGTTTCCAACTAAGTTTGGAGTCCAAAATACCTCCTAAATAAAGGGTGTTGCAATAAGAAGTGTTATTTTGATATTCAAAGAAAAATGCTATTTTTTAATATAAATGATCGGATGTTTAATTCATTATAAAGAGGGCGGTATGCCGTTACTAGAGGAAAATAACATCAGGAAAATGACCACCACGACCACGCGTACAGGACAATATCCTTTTATGAAGTTTTCCATAAGCGAATCGCAAAGTGGTTGCCCTATGTCCTCACGAATTCCATCTCTGAGCTCTTGGTGTTAAATCACAAGATCTCGGTGGCCAATTGTGATCACCTCTTCGAGAGATAACACGGTCCGGAAACTTTTCCCGTAAAAGATCAATGGTTTCGTTGCTTGTGTGGCACGTAGCGCCGTCTTATTGGAAATAAACGTTGCCCAGATCAGTACCATCCACTTTCGGGCATAAAAAATAACACCTGTTATTGGAAAACTCTTTACTTTGCGCTGGATGAAATTGGGAGAGTTTGTCCATTAATTAGTGATAGGCTAAAATTGGGTACCTTGTATCTACGGGTCCGGCACTCGAAGTGTAACCAATTATACAGGCCATAAATTTAGTTTGGAAAATTACTTTTATTTACTTCAAAGTAAAAAATGTGTGAAAACAATACAAAATTAAGAATCAATTTACTTTAGCTCTATGTGACCACCTTTTGCCGCACAATAGCTTTTTTCAGCGCCTTTACCTTGACGCCAGACTCGATTAAAACGATTGGAGAGCTCTCATCTGCGGTTACAGCGGCCCCAACCCATTACCTGTGGCGGGTGCTGCCTTCTGGTGACCAATCGATGACTCAAATTCTCGTATGAATTGCTTAATTTGAAAAATTCACTCGTCAGAAAATACAATGTTCGGAAATTTACCGCTTTCGGTCAAGCGAAGCAACACCTTCGCTCTCTCAAGTCTGGCTTGTTGCAGCTTTGGTGTGAGATCACGCGCCTTTTGGATCTTGTAAGGCTTCACTTTGAAATCATTTTTCAGTATGTGGCGGATGCTACGGTCAGATATTTTCAGTTCTTTCGCCGTTTGATTGGCACTTCGTCAGGGATTTCTCTCAAATCGCTTCTTTACTTTTTGAACCATTTCACGTGACGTTGCAGTCTTTTGATGACCACCTCCAAGACGTTTCGCGTTGCTACTAATATCATTGTAACGAGTAATAGTGCGATAAATAAAAGCTTTATTTACTTTAAGGTGCTCGGGCTCACGAACAATCGCTGTTTGTGATTTTCTAGCCAAATATATGCAATCACACTTTTACGTTTGAAATCCATTACTGAATTTCTTTTTTCGCGTTTACTCTCGGAAAATGCTTCCGCGCACTTTTAAACAATACTCTGGACTGTCAATTAGCTAACTCAATGCATCAGCTGCGCGAGCGGTCTAAAGTTGGTTACACTTCGAGTGCCGGACCCTGTAGTGGTAAAAGGCATGAGTTCTGTTTTACGTGGGTTCAAACTTTGAATGATCCCACTGATCGCATTAAGACACAATCCTGATGTCATTACCACCATACCATAAGATCAGTAAGAACAGTTTTATGAATAGAAAATAGTGAAACCTGAATGAATCTAAATTTTTACAAGTTTTATTTTAAAACAACATCTAATCGCGTTTTTTAAAAGACCCTTTACTTACATATGTACATATATGAAATGTAAAAATATTATATAGAGTTCAAGAATGAACCAACAATTAAGAACAAATTCATTAATGACGTCGGTGAACTCTTGCCGGAACATTGAACTTTTATTTTGATGTGCATTCGATACTTACAACTTGTTTACAGATTTTTTCCTAAACAAATAAACAAATTTCTATACTTCGCATGAATACATCAAACGAGTATATGAATAATACATACATATGTACATATTTCTACCTACTCGTACGAACGCAGAAGCTGAATTGGAAAAACATACCAAAACAAATGCGTTTTTCCTACACTCATAGATGTAGGGGATTATGGTATATATGTACATATATATACGTACATAGATGTACATTTGTTATTTGCTTTTAAGTTATTATACGTAATTTTCTTTTCACCGCTGCCAGGCCCCCAAAACTGCGACGCATTGAATATGTGCTTAACATAAATACTGCTGGCGAGCCTCCAACTGAGAAAAAAAAAGGCAATCGAAACTACGAGTTTCTTCAAGTTTTTAAATAACAAGGCACATACATAGATATACATACATACATATATACACACATACATATATACATATATACATACATACATATATACATACATACATATATACATATATAGATACATAAAATACAAAATGTGAAGCGAGCCTCCGACTGAAAAAAACATTGAATCTACAAGTTTCTTCCAGTTGTCAAGTTGTCAAGTTAAAAAATATGAATTTATATACATATACAGGTATGTATGTATATGTTATGTATCAGCTGACACAGTTTGCAGTGATAAAAAAACAGAAGTAATACTTACATCCATACATATGTATGTATGCCTGTAGTTATATTCAATAAAGCGCTTCACAGTCGCGCACTCATCAAAAAAGATACAAAATATTCGTCATGTTGTTTTGCTTTCTTGGAGGCTTGTTTACTCTCATAGTTATGTATGTATACCCTACACACTATTAAATAGGTAGTTTACAAGGTGTTGCTGTTGGAACAGCATAAACATTCCCCATGCTCATAAAGTTACTGCTGCGGGAGTGACAATCCTTGACCGATTATAAATCCAGGTCGTTATGGTAACATAACAGGTGGCGCTAAAGTAATCCTCCTATCAGAAAATGCTATAAATTTTGCGATTGACCCCTAATGTCAGTTCTGTTTTGACATTTGTGTAGTAAACACATGCGAAATACACGTTAATAAACAATGTTACGCTACACTGCTCCAGAACGCGGAATACTGCTGACTATTTATTTGACCAATAATCGGACTTTGGCACAACGTGAATTTCGTCGCAGATTTCCTCGCCGTCCAACGCCTACTGGTGAAACACTGCGACGTTTAGCCGCTCGCCTCGAAGAGACTGGCACAACACGAGATGCTGCCAGGCGTGGCAGACCCTGGAGTAGCCGTTCTGCAGAGAATATTGCTACTGTAGCCGAGGATGTCATGGCAGCGCCGTCGACATCGACCAGACGACGTGCCACGCAAATGGGTATCAGTCGACGGTCTTTACAGCGAATTTTGGTACAAGATTTGAAGATGTTTCCGTCCAAAGTCCAGACGGTGCATCAGCTGTTAGCTGCTGACCGCCAATCGCGTCTAACATACGCTCGAGCTATCCTTAATCACCACCAAGAGGAAGATGATTTTTCATTAAAAATAATCATGAGTGATGACGCCCATTTCCATCTTAGCGGGTACGTAAATAAGCAAAATTTACGCTTCTGGGGCATTGAAAATCCGCGTGTAACCCACGAAGAGCCATTACACCCGCTCAAAGTCACTGTATGGTGTGCTGTTTTCGCTGGAGGAGTCATCGGACCTTTTTTCTTCGAAGACATCGCGGGCCAAATGGTTACTGTGAATGGTGAGCGCAAGAGCGCAATGATCAACGAGTTCTTTTTGCCCCAACTTGATGAATTGGGATTGTAAAACATGTGGTTCCAACAGGACGGTGCAACGGCACACACTGCACGTGCCACAACCGATATGCTGAAGGATGCATTTCCCGGGCGCCTAATTTCGCGTTTTGGCGATTTGCACTGGCCAGCAAGATCGCCTGATTTGACCGCTCCAGACTTCTTTTTGTGGGGCTTTGTGAAGTCGCGGGTTTATGTCAACAAGCCTCAGACTCTTGCAGCTCTTAAAGACAACATCCGCCAAGAATGTGAGAACCTATCGCCGGAAGTTTTGGCCAAAGTGATGGAAAATGCCATAAAAAGGGCTCAAATGGCAATCAACTGTGGCGGCGGCCATTTACATGACATCATATTCTCGACTTGATGTAAAAAAAATTAAAAGACCAAATAAAAATAATCCACAAGAAGAATCAAAGTTTTTCTTTTTTTTTTTTTAATTACAGCCAAAAAACATCGCAAGGTTACTTTTGCGCCACCTTGTAGAACTGACTATCGTGGGGACGACTCACAAAGTGTCGCAAGTCTCGCATTGTCTTCGCGCGTAAAGGTTTTGAACGGTTAAATAAATGTTTAGAGGACTTGAAATCATAACCAACTATTTTTTGACTATGTGAAAATTCATAATATCACCTACGCGGTACCCTTGCGAATGCCTTGAATAAATTTTAAGTTTACTACTCTAGCAATACGGCAAGTACGATACTCTTGCGCATGCCCGAAATGATTTGAATATATATTAGATATATTCATATGGCGCAAAATTAATCATCCAATTTTGTTTTTGAATAACTTTTTTACTAAATAAAAAAAAGATTATTTTGAATGGTGAAAATCTGTATTCTGACCTTTATGCGCTACATTGTTTGTCTGTTTGTACATTCTGTCAAAAAAATATCGGGAATAATTCATTTAAAAAGCGCGCGTTACACATAAGTCTACATTTTTTTTGTGTGCTGAAATGTTGGTGCAACTGTCCTCTATAGTGTCGCCGAGTTTGAGCGTGATCTGTCAATTAGCTCGTTTTTGGCATTTAATTATATCAGTCAACCGCTGGTGTGCTCTGCGATCTTCTCTATGGATAAAAATATCGAACCAAGAACTTGTCTTACATTTTGTGATTTGAACGGGATTTCGTGTGCCGAATCATTGAAAATGTTGCAGAAAGCCTTTGGCGAGTGTGCGTTATCAAAAACACGGATCTACGAGTGGTATAAGGCTTTTGCAAAGGGCCGAGAATTCGAGGAAGATTTGCCCCGATCTGGTCGCCTATCAACGTCTTCAACATCAACGTCTTCATCGTCAATGTCTTCAACGGAAAACGTCGACAAAGTCAAGGAAATGGTACTGGAAAACCAACACTTAAGTTTGAGGAAGGTACCTCGTGACCTTGGCGGGTCTCGCGCATAAAGTCGCAAAATTTTACACCATTACACCATGCTCGCTCGTTCCAAGAGAGTTGAGTTTCTTTCATAAAATTCATCGGAAGAAGGTGGCTGAAGACATGCTTTAGTCAGTGAATTCGGACCCAACGTTTATCCAGCGCATCATAACAGGTGATAAGAAGTGGGTATATGAGTTTGACATGTAAACCAGTCAACAGGAGGCTGAATGGCGCTATCCACTTGAGCCGAAACCCAAAAAACCACGTCAAAGTCGGTCAAAAGTGAAAGTCATGCTACCCGTTTTCCTTGATTATATCATGGTGTTGTGCACTCGAAATTCATTCCAAATGGTTCTGCGGTAAACAAAGAATATTATTTGAAAGTTATACAACGTTTGAGCAAGAATGAGCGTAGCAAACGGCCCAATTTGTTGAAAGAAAACTCATGATCCAACGCACCGTCTCACAAGGCTCATATTGTGAACACTTTTTTGACCAAAAACTCGGCAAATATCATCGAATAACCACCGGATTTAGCCCCCCGTGAGGTTTTTCTTTTCCCAAAACTTAAATTGCTACTCCGCGGACGCCGCTTTGAGTCGATAGAGGCCTTCAAGGGGAATTCGCTGGGGGAGCAGATTTAATTCTTTCATCTATTGCAAGTGATGTGTCTTTACTCGCTGATAGAACGAATCCTAACTATTTGAATTCATTTACACTTTCAAAAACAAAATCATCTCTGTTTCCCACGCCAAAAAATAAGATTGCTTTTCGAAGGTTAATATGAGCGAAAAGCATCACCCTAGGTCATTCAATGATTTATATATATTTGTATATATATCTGTATATACGTTTTGGGTGTTTGGCTGAGCTTCTCCTCCTATTTGTGGTCTGCATCTTGATGTTGTTCCACAAATGGAGGGACCTACAGTTTCAAGCCCACTCCGAACGGCAGATATTTTTTATGAGGAACTTTTTCATGGCACAAATACTCTCGGAGGTTTGCCATTGCCTGCCGAGGGGCGACCGCTATTAGAAAAACTTTTTCTATCATTTTAACGTTTCATGCCCAGAGTTTCAAGCCTATGCCTTTCCGAATGGTAGTGACGCATGTTCTAACAAGACTAGTTAGCATGGTATCGCTCACTTATGCTGCACACAAACTCTTCCAACTTCGGAGACAAAAAGGTGGCTAACTACAAGGCTTGTGTGATCTGATAGACATTTACATATCGTCATATGAATTCAAAAAAGCCCTAAGTTACAAAAAATTCAAAATCGACTTTTTAGTTGATTATTATGCACCGTATCATTATACATGTTCCTTTAAAATTTTATAATCCAACAACCAATAATGACGTTGGTATAAACAAAATTCGAAAAGCCGGTGACGGTGGCGGGGAATAAAACATTTTCATTTTAAAAGGTTTTTTGCTTCTCCTGTAAAATTTTTAAAATGTAACTTAGGGCTTTTTTGATTTTATGTGACGATATGTACTTATAAAATGTTTTTCAATTAGGGCGGGTAGATGTTGAAATGGAATAAAACAAACTGTGTGTGAGTTATTGACAAAATTATTTTTTTATTTGAAAGGCGCATATATGCCATTAAGTGTGGAATATGACATCATTCAAATGGCCGCCTCGGCTTCTTACGGTGGAACGGATCCGAGTGGTCCAATTTTCAATGACTCTTCCGCATAGATCCGGCTGAATTTGAGCGATGGCCTGTGTTATGTTCACCTTTAGAGCATCGGTCGATTGTGGTTTATTTGCATAGACCTCAGACTTCAAGAAACCCCACAGGAAAAAGTCTAGCGGGGTCAAATCGCATGACCTTGGTGGCCAATTCACATCACCCCTGCGAGAGATAACCTTCCCCTCAAATCGTTCATGCAGAATGTCAATCGTGGCGTTTGCTGTGTGGCACGTAGCGCCATCCTGCTGGAATCACATGTCGTCTAGGTCCATATGGTTCAATATGGGCCATAAGAAATTGGTGATCATCGTTGTGTAGCGCTCGCTGTTGACGGTGACCGCCTCACCAACGACGTTTTCAAAAAAGTGCGGACCAATGACGCCGTCGGCCCTAAATCCACACCAAACGGTAACTTTTTGAAGATGCATTATCACCTGGTGAACCTCGTGAGGATTGGTGTCGTCCCATATACGACAATTTTGTTTGTTAACACAGCCATTCATGCAAAAATGCGCCTCATCACTAAAGATGATTTTTCGCCCAAAACTGGGGTTCTCTTCCAAACGATTTGAAGCCCAGTCAGCGAACAAACGGCGTTGTCTACGGTCATCAACTTTGAGCTCCTGGGTCAGTTGGATCTTGTACGGGTGAAGGCCCAAGTCCCGACGCAAAATTCGCCAAGTTGAAGTCTGCAAAAGGCCACGTTCATGTGCATGGCGAGGAATAGACGGATTGTTTACTGACCCGGTCGCCTCAAATTTGGCCACCAAACGTTGAAGAGTCGACTTTGAAGGGCAACCACGTCTACTAAAAAATGGGCGCAATGCGCGCAACGTTTGCGTTAATGAACACTAATTTTGATAATAAAGTTTTATCATTTCAACGTGCTGTTCAATCATGTAACTTGCCATGATGATTTAGCATAAACAACTGAATAATAAACAAAAGATTTGACAGATATCACCAAAACAAAATGGCTGCCACAGGGCGCCAAAATCGACCCGCGCCAATTGAAAACCCCTTTACATATTTGTTTCGCTGTTTTTTGAGGATATTCTACACGGATATTTCTGGCAAAAATCTGATATTCAATATTGCGAAACTGATAAAACTATGAACCCTTTCTTATGCAAATCCTAGTACATATATCCAAAACTTATCTGAAATACATAGATATCGCAGGCTTGGTTAACTAAAAATCCTTTTAAAATATATTACCTTTCTCATGTTAAACTCATATTTATTAGCCCATGGGTGTAGGGTATTTCACGAGGGGCCTATTCGCACATATACTACTGCATATAGGCATTTATGTATGTATGACAATAACTTGTTTTTACCATTTTATTTGCGCCAAAGTGGGCTCGTACGATTTTTAGTATCTACACCAAATATTTTCTTATGTTTACACAACTGCTTAAATGAAGACAAATACGAGTATTGCACAGTCATCACACATGTATTGTGGACTTAATTTGCTGAATGTGTTCGCCGCCCATTTTTTCGGTTTTTATCTACGTACGAGGATTGCCTTTTATATTTTGCGATCAATGAGGAAAACACAGCAAAATAATAATGAGAATGGTTTTAATGGTTTTCAAAATATACTCCTTGGAAGTGAATATACTTTCGCATTCGCTTGAACCAATTTTCAAAGCACTTTTGCCATTCAGAAGTGGATGCCTCCAAAGCGAGCTGTTTAAAGGCTTCAACAGCTTCTCCACGCGTTGAAAAACGTTGACCTCGCATTTTATTTTTTCTGTTTGGGAACAAGAATCGTTAGGTAGCAAATATGGGCTGTAAGGATGTCCTATTAATTCGATCTTCTGAGTGCTCAAAAACTCTCTTGAATGAGCCGATATGTAAAAGCTCGCATGGTGTTGGTGAAGGATGACTCGTTTGTTGGTTTCAGCAGTTGATTTTCATTTATTCTAAGAAAACTTCTGCCAAACAAATGATTGTGCGCCACTCATAATTTACTGTTTTAAGTTTCTCTAGTGGAGCAGTTGCGAATTGAATAGATTTCCCGAAAAAACAGGTAACCTTTTGCTTTGAGGTGTTGCTCGCACGTGCAAATTTTGTTGGATTAAGCTCATATTGGAACATCCTTACTGTCGATTGCTGCTTTGTTTCTACCCCATATACATAGATCCAAGATAAATCGTCTGTTACAATATCATAGACGTACTTTGAGCCACCGCGCCTAAAATTTCTCAGCTTTTGTTTATACCAATTCGAGTCTTTTTTGACTTTTTTGAGCAATTGTAAAATCATGCGGTATCCAACGAATACTAATCTTCTTTCTTTGTTCGTAAATATTGAAAGAATGCTGGTCACACTAATGCCCACGGATTTCCCTATCTCATGATATTCGTATGTCAAATGACGATCTTGCATTATCAGTTGACGCTGAGCATCGGTTGTTTCTGCCACAACAACCGCTTTAGAGCGGCCTTCCCGAAATTCATTGTGCAAGCATCGACGGACAAGTTGGAGCTCGTTGCTCTAGCGCTACCTAGTAGCTAAGTGGGTAACTGTAGTGCTTCAACGCAAAAATTCAAAGTAAATTGATCAATGCACTCCTGACTCGTTAAGCGGTCCCGGTGGTCTAAAGCTCGAAAATTTAGGGTGTCTTCAGGAATCTTTTTTGCAATAAAAAAATAAAAAACGATATTTACATTTTTTAGGCTTTTTTTTAACTCCTTTTACATACAAAACTGAAACAATTTTTTTTTACATTTAATAATTTTTAAAATGCCGCTGAACCTGGACGGTGTTGTCTATTTTGGCTCTTCTATTTATCTGAAAAACAAAAACCAAAAACATTATTAATCAGTATGACTATAGCTATGACCCGTACTAGATTAAAGCTCCTCATAAAAAATATCTGCCGTTCGGAATCGGCTTGAAACTGTAGGTCCCTCCATTTGTGGAACGACATCAAGATCATCATCTTGGATGTACGCGCCGATTATACAGGGCCTTTTTTTTAAGCAGTTTTATTAAACCTTTTGGCTTATACAACTAATATTCTTCAAAATAGGACCCTTGAACGTCAATACACCGCTGGTAGCGGACCTTCCACTGCAGGAAACATTTTTTAAACTCATCCGCCGGAATCGCATTCAATTCGACTGTCACAGTTTTTTGGATCGCCTCGATGGAGTCAAAACGCCTCCCATTCAGCTTTCTTTTCAGGCGCGGGAGCAAGAAGAAGTCCGGAGGGGAAGGGTCTGAGCTGCAGGGAGGGTGGAGAAGCACCGGAACCCCCATCTTGGCCAATGCAGAGGTGCAGAGGAAGGCGGTGTGCGCCGGCACATTGTTGTGATGAAGGGTCCAATTGTTGTCGAGGTCGGGCCGAACCCGGGCGACTGGTTTTTGAGCCGAAGAAGCATTTCTTTGTAAAATGCCGCGATTATAGTGCTTCCTGGAGGTACAAACTCCTTGTGGACGATGCCTCGAGGGTCGAAAAAGATGATCAGCTGCATTTTCGCCACTGCAAAATCCTAACACACTTTTAAAACAGCTTTCACGCGCGGAGCGATGTTGACTGCACCGGTGTTGCCAGCGAACTGGGACCGGTTTCAAGTGGAAGGGGAAGGTCCAACGATCATTTTGCCCCACCAGCCGATTCGGTTGATCGCTTGGCAAACGCTCCGCGCGGGAAGGCTCATTACTTTTCAATTAAACCCTGTATACATATATATATATATATTCTTAGTTCTTAGACACATATGCATATATATACATTGAATAATTTTGAAAAAAAGAACAACTAATTTGTATAAGTGAGGTATTTTTATTTGGTTTGATTATTTACAATTTATTAAAACTATTTTTTGAATACAATATCAATCAAGTGGCCACCTTTATTAGCAATCACAAACTGCGATCTTTTTTCTGCGTTTATCATCACCTTGTCAAGCATTTTGGGTTTTATAGCGTCGATTTCGGCACGAATGTTTGCCTTAAGCTGGTTAATAGTCTGCGGCTTGTTGGCGTAAAACTTAGTTTTCAGATAACCACACAAAAATAATTCCGGGGGGGTTAAGTCAGGTGATTAGGGGGCCAGTCGATGGCGCCTCTTTTTGACACTAAACGCTCCGGGAATTTCCGTTGCAGAAATTCAATTGTTGCATTCGCAGTGTGGCATGGCGCACCTTTCTCACGCATTTGCGGGCAGACATAATGAGCCAACATCCATCGATATCCGTTTCCATCGACCGTTTCGTTTTCTCGGTAATAATATAGCCCAATGATGGGTTTGGCGCAAATGCCGGCCCAAAAAGTTTTTTCCGGTCATGCAATGGCGTTTCTTGGGTCTCGTGGGGATTCTCAGTTCCCCAAATGCGGCAATTTTGTTTACTCACGCTGCCAGAGAAGTTAAAATGTGCCTCGTCAGTCATTAAAATTTGCTTCCGAAAATTGGGTGAGACGGAACCATTCGAGCGAATGTTTGGCTGTATTCCAAGCGACGTGAATGATCTGTTGGCAATATTCTTTGTGTCAATTGCACTTTATGCGGAAACAAATTTAAATCATCATTTAAAATGCGCCGCATTGTGGCTTCACTGACACCAAAATGCTGAGCGCGACGACGATGCGACACTGTTGGCTCCTAGGCAACGCTCTCCCTCACTGGATCCAATAATGGAAATGCCAGGATAACAGTCCTAAGCACACATCTAACCATTGTAAAACTTGGTTTCGACGTAATGGCATTGACGTTTTAAAGTGGCCCACTCAATGCCATTGAGAACTTATGGAAGATTGTTAATATGAAAATCAATAGGGAAAACTATGGGATCCTTTTCGAAGCTATAAAAAGAGTGCGGAAAGGCATATCACAAAATGTTATTTATAACTTAATTTCTGCAATGCCCAAAAGATGCGCTGCAGTCATCCGAAATAAGGGATCTTCTACAAAATATTAGAACAAGAACGTATTTGTTTACACCAATAAACGGGGTGCCTTAGTTTTGAACTGCGAACTATTTTATGTTAAACTTTAGAAATAAAAAAATTGATGAATGTCATAGTTCTGCATTCTATTAGAAGTGAGTATACAAATAAAAATAAAATCCAAAAAAATTTTATTTTTGATTTCATTGCATTGAGAAAATCAGCAATCGCAAAAAATACGCTAGGGCGTCTGATATAGGGTGGGCCTTGTAAAATTTGCTTTTTGAATCGGCTATAAAAAAAAACTAATAAATATTTTTTCAAAATATTCTTTTTTATTTTGAAGACTGAACATTATCATTTATGAATGAAAAATAATATCGTTCAAATGACTGCCACGACTGGCTTTACATTAGGCCATTCGGTCAACCCAATTTTTAAGCACATTTTCGATTGTATGGGCTCCAATTTCATGAATGGCAACTTCGATTTCGTGTTTTAAACATTCAATCGCCTCTGGATGGTTCGCATAGCATTTGTCCTTAACGGCTCCCCACAAAAAATAGTCCAACGGGCTCCGAGGCGGCCAATTGATATCGGAATTCAAAAACGGTAGCCAAAAGTTCGAGTGTAACTTTGGCAGTGTGACAAGTTGCACCGTCCTGTTGAAACCAAATGTCGTCCATGTCATCCCCTTCAATTTTGAAAACAAAAACTCGCTGAGCATGTCACGGTAACGCTCGCCATTTACTGTAACCGCGGAAGAAGAAGAAGACTCACCACTTTGGAAATAGGTTTTCAATATTTCCCAATTTTGTTCAAGCGTATAGCGTCCCATTTCGTAAATGTCAAACCTTTAAGTAAATTATGAACACATTTGACATGTCATTTATGTTACCATTCTCAAAAAAATAGGTGGTTCAAAAAGCAAACGGTATATGGCCCACCCTGTAGTTTTGGTCAATACTGTATTGTCGTATGAGCTAAAGTATGATTTTTGTACAATAAAATACCAACGTTAGCTGTAATTAAGAAAGAGCTTGAAACTGTACTTCTAAAATTACAGCCTGAGTCTTTAAAAAAAAATATTCCTTTCTAAGAAAAAGTTGCATAATTTATTAAATGATTGTACCTAAACTACTTTAAATCGATAAAGCGAAGATTCATCCGCCGCGCTGATAAAAGAAGTTAAAATATTTTTAATGGTGGAGATAGGACCATTATCTTCAAATGGCTTATAACTATCCTTCGGCAGTTCAACGGACAAGCATTGAGATGTTTTTTATGAGCAGGCTTTGCGCGCACAGAGTTCAGGTCAAAAGTAGAAGAAATCAACTTTAAATTATCTGCTGTGCCTACGGACATATTTTAAATGCAAAATTAACTGAATAAAAATTAATTATTGTCGCTTTTTAATTATGAATTCAGTTATATACTGAAGCCTTAGCTTTGTATAATCAGAGCATGGGGGAGTTGACATATCCGATCAATGAGTAAAAACTTATGAGCAAAGCAGAAAATCTACAGATGAGTGACAGAAAGTCTTTTTCAAGCTTCTAATGATGTTGGTAATGGTTGCACGGGTCCTCCTAAGGCCTTTAAACACTGCAACCAGATTGATCTATTGTGCCTCACTAAGTGCTTAATTTTAATTATTTAGTATTGCGAGATCGAATCGAACCAGCTCCTTAGGAGGAAACATTTTTAAGTCTTTATCCTCTAGTAGGTACGAGTCCAGGGACCTGATGCTTGGTGATAAAGTTCTCCATCGACTCCTTTTCATCAGAACAGAACGTGCATAAGCTAGTGCTAGATATTCCTACTGTATTGAAATGTTTATGGCAGTCAAAGTGACCTGTAAGTGCTTCACAAAGTTATCTCAAGTCCTTCTTGTCTAAGGTTCGAGCAGATTTAGCTCTGTTGGTATCAGGAACTTTTTGAAATGATTGAGGCCATCTATGCCATTCCAGTATTCCGTGGTTTTTAGTTCGTCGCGCTACTATTATTGGGCATGTATAATATGTATGTTCATATGTTGAGCAAAAGAATTAAGAAATTTCGAATAATAATTAAAATAAATGCAAATCAATTCGTATTTTTTATGGTACGAGTATTTAATTACAGTTTTCTCACGGCACACTCAGGCTCGCATTCGACTTTTCTTAATACGATGTATCAGAACCGTATTCACAGCAACAACAACAACAATCATGCACATACTCGTAATAACAAGTTTTCATCCAACTGATCTTTCTAGAAATCAATCAACCATTGAAGGTAGAAAATATTGCAAAATTAAGCGCTCGGCAACAGCAGTAATTTGGCAAACCTGCCACTGCAATCTCAACATACTGAGGCAATCGTTCAACAACAACAACAACAACGCCAACTTGCAATGCTATATTTGGTAAATTACAGAAAATTACAACGTAACCAAATGCAATTACGGGCAATGATAGCAGCGTTTGTCCGAATTATGAGGTGACTTGGCAAGTAATCGCTAGCGCTGCTGGTGCTGGTGCTGGTGGCATGTAGGAAAATCAAACGTTTTTCTAATATCTACATATTTAAGTAAGTTTAAGTGGTAAAATGTTGCACAATGAGATGTAGAAAAAAATTTCAGTTAAAATACAAATCCCCTCACTATCAAAGGTCATTTATGCGAAGAAGGTCACTGCGCCCGAAAGAGTGTGGCAGTAGATCCTGAATTCGGTTTTCACTACAAACTCAAAGCAAATTCGGAGCGATTAAGCAATACTAAAAAAGCTAGATGCGCGCAGATCCTATTCGAAGATTCTGAGTTCAATGCTTACTACGGAAAAGTAATATCAAAATTTTAGGAAATTAAGGAAGAAAGAAAGCTAGGCTTTAGGTAAGTTGTATGTATGTATGTATGCATGTAAATATGATTTTTTTTGGTATGGGTCTTTAACCCGAAATAAACTTGATACCGTCACAGTACCGACCCCCTTCCGATATTATATATATATGTATTATATATAATTGGCGCGTACACCCTTTTTGGCTGTTTGACCGAGATCCTCCTCATATTTGTGGCGTGCGTCTTGATGTCGTTCCACAAATGGAGGGACCTACAGTTTTAAGCCGACTCCGAACGGCAGATATTTTTGTGAGGAGGTTTTTCATGGCCAAAATACACTCGGAGGTTTGCCATTGCCTGCCGAGGGGCGACCGCTATTAGAAAAATGGTTTTCTTAATTTTGGTGTTTCACCGAGAATCGAACCCACGTTCTCTGTGTGAATTCCGAATGGTAGTCACGCAACAACCCATTCGGCTACGGCGGCCGCCTTCCGATATTACCGTCAAGTATTTTGACGGGAGGTGGTTTGGGTGTTACACTCAATGTCAGTTACTTTCGTGAAGCAATACGTCGGAGGTTGCATCTACCACCCAATCTGTACGGATCTGTACGGCCCCACCCACTATGCCTTTGTCAGTTTACCTGCCTTTTCACCTCTGAGTAGGTGTCCTGGTTTATTCACTTTTTTGGCGTTCCGTTCGCGTCTCCTTGCCTATCTCACTGCCGCCTTGCCTGTATCATACCAGCCATGAGCTGTACTTTGTTCCATGTGACTCATCAGCATAAGTGGCACTAGAAGTTCGGGTGTAACGCTGCAACCGAGGCTATCTTCCAATTTAGCAATGTACTTCTGAAGCAGATACACACAAAAAACCCAATTTCCGCACCTTCGTCAACTGCTGGTGTGCACTGCACACAGCATGGAGTCTCTACATGCCCACAGCCATATCCACTTAAGATTTGTGTAAGGTAAAATTAGTCTACTTCTCCATGTTTTCTCTGGAGCCAAGTTTTAACTTTGGAGATGAGGCGGTGGGTCCACTGCCTGAGTGCCAACTGATCACTTTGGGCGCGATTATACTTAATCGTTCTTACTTCATACCTCTCTGCTATCAGGTTGAGTGAGCATAGCCCAGCTATGACGAGCGTCGCACTTTCTGAGACAGTTCTGAAGGCAGAGCAGCCAGGACATGTCTTGCCTGCTGTCATGGCCCTCCGATATTCGCCATTATACTGGCCAAGGCTACTTATTCTTGCTAGTGTACTCCAGGTGGTTTCGGAAGCTAATTCGGTGGTCTACCAAATACATACATACATATATATGTACATATGCTCTACCCTATTTTCATTAAGATTTAAGGTTTTCCTACATACAATGTATGCGAGATTTAATACAGCAGCAGCTATTAATGAAATATCAAGTGGAAAATTGCTTGCAAAAATTACCGCTATAAAAACGAACCAAGTCAAGGCTTTTTCTCGTACTCTGGCCGTTTTTCGTTCTTTTCTCTTGTTTTGCTTACGGTTATTTCAACGAGATCATACATATAAATATTTACTTGCGTCCATTAGGGTGCCTAACTAAAAGATTTCGCAGGGAGTTCCAAAATGTATTATATTTTAAGACTTGCGTCAAAATATTTCGAAAAACTCTTAAGACTTACTTGAGCTAAACCGATTTGAAAATACTTCTAAAAATTTATTTCATTTTAATAAAATTTTATTTTAATAAAATTAATGTTTTGAAATATTGTATTTTTTTTTTTCAAAAAATCAGCTCAGGTGGTAAACGAGTTTAAGCTGCTTAAAAGGCCTGCATAAAAATTGTAAAACAATTCATCAACAGAATCAAAATAATGAGATTTTTAGAGGTGCAGTCGTGTCTGGAAATAGTGAGCGGCTGATATAGTGGACACTGAATTATTTACAGGGTCCGCACTCGAAGTGTAACTAGGGTGTTTTTTTAGAGGTCATGTTTTCAAGTTGGCACCTCTTTTTTCGTAGATGGTCTTTTTGACAGCTGTCACTTGATTTATGCTCAGTTTGGTTTGCCATTTCATAATGAATAGACTTACACCTGAACAACGTTTGCAAATCGTGCAAATTTATTACCCAAACGAGATGGCCACCGATCCCGATTTTCACAAGAAAATTTTGTTCAGCGATGAAGCTCACTTTTGGTTGAATGGGTATGTCAATAAGCAAAATTGTCGCATTTGGAGTGAACATAATCCACAAGCTATTGCTGAGACGCCGTTACATCCTCAAAAAGTCACTGTTTGGTGTGCTCTATGGGCAGAGGGAATCATTGGTCCATATTTCTTTAAAAATGAAGCCGGCCATAATGTTACAGTCAATGGAGAGCGCTATAGAGCCATGATTAATGACTTTTTCGTGTCTGAATTGGACGATGTTGATGTGGACGACCTTTGGTTCCAACAAGACGGCGCTACATGCCATACAGCCAACGCAACAATCGATTTATTGAAGGAAACTTTTGGTGAGCACATTATCTCGCGCCGTGGACCTGTGGCGTGGCCTCCAAGATCGTGCGATATAACACCGCTGGACTATTTCTTGTGGGGCTATGTGAAGTCGCTTGTCTACGCAGATAAGCCCGAGACGATTGACGTCTTGGAAGAGAATATTCGGCGCGTTATTGCTTACATACGGCCCCAATTGCTGCAAAAAGTGGTCGAAAATTGGGCCTCTCGGCTGGAATTTATTCGAGCCAGCCGCGGCGGCCACTTGCCCGAAATCATTTTTAAAACATAATGGCAAACCCTTATCTTTATAATAAAGCTAAATTCTTGGCCATAACATTCAATTATATACGTTTTATTTCATCTTGAAAACCTAACCTCTAAAAAAAACACCCTTTAATTAAAAAGGCCACAAATTTAGTTTGGAAAATTACTTTTATTCAATTCAAAGTAAAAAACGGGTGAAAATAATACAAAATTAAGTTTCAATTTACTTTTGCTCGATATGACCACCTTTTGCTTTGACTGTGGCCTTGAGACGGTCCAAAAACGAATCGCAAGCTGCCCGAATGAGACTTGCAGGTATTTAGGCCCATTCGAGGACAATGGCTTTTCTCAGCACCTCGAGACTGGTGAATCTTTTAATTCGATCCTTGCTCTCCCAATGGCCCAAAGAGAAAAATTCATAGTATTCGCGTTTGGTGAATTTTAGAGTCTTTGTGTGGCCGTTATGAAGTTCGGAATGTTGTTTTTTAGCCATTCTTGGTTCACTTTAGCTTTGTGAGATGGGGCCGAGTCCTGTTGAAACGTCCATCGTCTGCCACCGAAATGTTTGTCTGTCCATGGCTTCAAAGCAACCTCCAAAATACTTTTCCGATAATATTTCGCATTTACCTTGACGCCAGGCTCTATGAAAACAACTGGAGAGTGCCCATCTGCGGTTACAGCAGCCCAAACCATTACCTATGGCGGACGCTGCCTCCTGGGGGCCAATCGATCACTCAAATTCTCGTATGAACGGTCGGTCAAATAGACCCTATCGATTTGGGAATTTACGAATTGCTCAATTTGAAAAATTTCCTCGTCAGAAAACACAATATTCGGAAATTGACCGCTTTCGGCCAAGCGAAGCAACTGCGTCGCTCTCTCAAGTTTGACTTGTTGCTACTTTGGTGTGAGATCATGCGCCTTTCGGATCTTGTAAGGCTTCACTTTGAAATCATTTTTCAGTATGCGGCGGATGCCACGGTCAGATATTTTCAATTCCTTCGCCATTTGATTGGCACTTCGTCGGGGATTTCGCTCAAATCGCTTCTTCATTTTTTAAACCATTTCACGTGACGTTGCAGTCTTTTGATGACCGCCTCCATGACGCTTCCCGATGCTACCAGTATCAGTGTAACGAATGATGGTGCGATAAATAAAAGCTTTATTTATTTTAAGGTGCTCGAACTCACGAACAATCGGTGGTTGTGATTTTCCAGCCAAGTATGATATAATGCAATCAGACTATTACGTTTGAAATCCATTACTGATTTTCTGTTTTCGCGTTTACTCTCGGTAAAATGCTTCCGCGCTCTTTTAAACAATACTCTGCCAAACAACAACATTTAGCCATTTGCTCGTGCATCAGCTGCGCGAACAGTCTGAAGTTGGATACACTTCGAGTGCCGGACCCTGTATTCTAATGATTTCTCGCATTTATATCCACACACAAGTGTACTTTAAGGAAATAAAATAAGTTTTTGAATAAGAAAAGTTAACCTTGATATACTCGACAAATTTTTTACTGTGAACAGGTCTTGCAATATTCAGTTCATTGTATCCAGACACTACTATACTTTTTAATCGGTCCAGCTCACGTAAGTGTTAATATTTTTCAGATTTATTTTGGCGAAAGTCTTAAAATATAATAAGTTTTATAATGCCGTTGGAAAAGCAGTACCATTTTTTATTGTTTTTAAATGATGAGAGAAGCACCCTAGTATATGTGTATGATAAGGTAAATGTGTGCCAACCAAGCTCACAATTCGTTTGCCTAAATTAAATCTTTTTCGAAAATGTCACTACCAACGACTTAGCTAAAAATAATACTAGATGATAGCTACGCCCATCTTTCATATAACTGTAATTTTACAAAGCAATAAAGATAATATTTCGAGAACTTGTATCGTAACGTTTATAATTTTTAAAAATGGCGTCATACGTCAAGCATATTTGACGCTTGTGCCAGCTGCGGAATATAAAAAGGTCAAATTCAAGATTTCCATCGCTTGAAAAAAAACATGTATCATATTTAGTAAAATAGTTAATTAAAAACCAAATTAGATGTTTCATTTTACGCACATTGTACGACAAAGTTTTTTCATTCATTTAAAAATTGTTTCTTCATACAGGGTTGACCATATTCGACGGACCCATCTGACAACCCTGTATCTTTTAACAGGTACGTCAGATCGCTTAATTACATACCGCGTTGGAGCCGTCAGTCCAAGCAGATTTTTACCATGGAACAGTACACGCCACGCAAGCGCTCCCAAATTGTTGAAATTTACATTCAACATAAGAAGTCAAAAGAAGAAGAAGAAGAACAAAATCATAATGTCCGATGAAGCTCATTTCTTATTGAATGGGACGGTAAACAAGCAAAATTGCCGTATTTACGCCACTGAAAATCCACACGAAATTCAAGAGGTACCTCTTTACGACGAAAAAGTCACTGTTTGGTGCGGCGTTAGTGCGAAAACGATTATTGGGTCGTTTTTCTTCGAAAATTAAGATGGTCAAGCTATTACCGTCCATCAGGAGCGTTATCGCGATATGATAACCACTTTTGTGCTGCCAATTATTCGTCGAAAGCATATGAAGCAGTTCTGGTTTCAACAAGACGGCGCTCCACCACACACAGCTCGCACCACAATCGATTTTTTGAAGAAATTGTTTCCTCGTCGTTTGAGGTCGAAAAATGGCGATTTTGACTGGCCACCGCGTTCGCCCGATTTAACGCCACCTGACTTCTTCTTGTGGGGATATTTAAAATCAAAGGTTTATATTAATAAGCCAAAGACCATAGAAGAGCTCAAGAACAAAATTTGTGAGGAAATAGCCGCTATTCCAGCCGAAATGTTAGCTAATCCTACGGAAAATGCTGCAAAACGGGCACAATACGCCATACAGGCTCAAAGCGGCCATTTGAGAGATATCATATTCAAAAAGTGATGCCAAAAAAATCTACTTGAACCAAATAAAATGACTGGTACGGTGACTGACGGTACTGGATTTATTTTCATTATATGCTGAGTTAAATTCTACAGAATATTTGCACGAGACGAAGGTTTGTACGTTATTGTCGTGCAAAATGCACGAATTATTTTTTCACGATTCCGATTGTTGTAACAGCATACAAAATTCCCCTTAAAATTTGGAAAACGCTGGTGAGGGGACAGTACTTGAGGGGATATGCATAAATCGGAGTGGTTACAGTAAAATTATTTTTGCTACAGCGCGGACAACTCAAGCCAGCCAACAACTAACAGTCTTTATGAACACAGCGTAAATCGAATTCTGTTACTGAATTCTCAACCTGTAATATGTTAGTGTGTGAATAATGTTAATTTCTTAATATAATGGGTATTTTAAAAGTATATTACATACTTGTATGTGTAATAAAATATTTTAGAGATTTTTGCATGTGCCAAGTATTCCTCTTTATGCAAAGGGTGATGAGTCCATCAACTTTAAGGGGGGAAACCGGTTTAGGAGGCCAAAATTTTGGTGTTTTTCGAGAATTTTTTGAACAAAGAAAGAATAATTAGAAAATATTTAAGTTTAGAGGATATTTTATTCATATTTGTTGAGAATGTATATCAAAATGTAAATTCTAACATCATCCAGTGCTAAATATTTGTATTAAAACTATTGATGTATGTAGTTATCAAATCTAGCAACCTTTCATGTAAAGCGTTTTTCAGTAAGAGCGCTTCAACTTTTTTTTTGAATAAAACACAAACGGTTTAATTTTTTTAACTAATTTTTTTTTTTATTATCGAGTTTGAACATATACATTTAAGTATGAAATTCGATTTCTTTTGCATGACCACCGCGTGCACGTTTTACGAAGTCCAATCGTTGAACCCAATTTTCGACCACTCTTTTGCATAAATCGGCCGAAATTCCAGCAATTTCGCGTTCAATATTGGCTCTGAGCTCACAAATCGTCGCCAACTTGTTACTGTAGACCAATGACTTCACATAACCCCAAAGAAAATAGTCTAGAGGCGTCAAATCACACGAGCGTTGCGGCCATTCGACCGGTCCATTTCTGGAAATAATGCGCTCATCGAACTTACTCTTCAACAAATCAATTGTAGCGTGTGCTGTTTGGCTTGTGGCCCCGTCCTGTTGAAACCACATGTCGTCTAAGTCCATACCATTCAATTGCAACCAAAAATAATCGTTTATCATGTCGCGGTATCGATTTCCATTCACAGTAACGTGGCGATCGTTCTCGTCAACGAAAAAATATGGGTCAATTACGCAGCCGGCATGTAAACCACACCAAACAGTGATTTTTTCGGGATGCAACGGTGCCTCATGAATCACGTGTGGATTGCTTTCTGCCCAGTAACGCTTATTTTGCTTGTTGACAAAGCCATTGAGCCAAAAGTGAGCTTCATCACTGAAGATGATTTTTTGGAAAATTTATAAATTTTCATAAAAAATTTGCACAATTATTTTCTTAAAAAATTTGCACGATTTTCAATCGTTGCTCAAGTGTGTAGCGTTCCATGATAAAATGTATACTAATGAAGTTTACAAATGACAAGCGAAAAATAAAAAATATTGTGTCGTTCGCCCTCCCTATCGCAAAAAAGTTGAAGAGCACCTATTGAAAAACGCCTTACTTGTCAAAACCTGAAAATAAATTTTAGGTCATTCGTTGTAAATCCATCCACGTGCGTTTTTCTTTCTTAAAAATATTTTTATGTACACTTTTAAATTTTTTTGAAGCTATTTCCGCGGGAGATAGTGGCGTTAGAGCGTGCTGTCCATGGACGATCGCCATCCGAGTGTCTTGCTGGTGGGAATTCCTGAAGTTGCAGTTTTTCTCATCAACAGGAATTTTTTTTTTGCCGTGATAACGTCTTATAATTTGATTTAGCCGGGTGCGCGCACGAAAAAATGTGTCGATATCTTGCTCAATCGTCGTCATCTTGCTCAATCGTCGTTATCTTGCTCATGCGTCGTTACCTTTCTTGAACTGCAAGCGAAAGCGCGGAACAAACGACAAAGGGCACAATCGGCCCCCGCATTCGACAACGTTCGACATCTGGCTCTCTCTCTGTATATATGTATATGCGTATTTGTATATAAATTCAAATATTTGTATTTGCTTATACCTTCTTCCTGTGTGCATGGTAATGAACCATTTCTCTGTTGAGAATAGGGCGATGATAGGAAAAGTAGGAAATGAAAGGGAGTGTTTCGAGCGTAATGTGTCTTGAAAAAAGGCAAATCGATGATGTTGCCTCTTAGTGTTGTTGACTTATTAACGTCTGATGCAAAATCGAAATTGGGCATATCTTTCATGAATTTGATAAATGTTTCGTCAATTTTCACGTTTGTGTTAATGTAACTTGATCAATTCCATTGCCATTCCATTTACCTCCTTCTCTATATCCATACAAAATATCTATCAAACAAATAAAATTAAAATTTTCTTTTGAAAAATGCAACCATTCCATCAGTATTTTCTTATGACGTTGTCACGTTAAACTATCGTCAGTAAACCGACTTTACAGACAACCTCTTTTTTATTAACAACATATTTCCTAAGAATATGAACCTAATTGTGGTAAAAAAATATTGAAAATTGCATGCTTTTAAGGTGCTTGAACACAAAGTAGTTTTTTATACCATATTTTTTCATCTATTTTGCTTAAAAAACCATATTTTAAATAATGATATAATCCCAGAATTAGGTTCATACATATATATGTAGATTAGAATTGCATAAAGAAAAAATCCCGAAAGATTTTAGAACGATTGGTCGATAACTTTTTAAGCTAAAATGCCTACCAGTTGAAAAAAAAGTAGTTTCGAGAAAAACGTCGTTCTAACTAACGCGCGCTACGGTGCGAAACCGACCCGCAGTCACTTATGTAAGTGCTCATAGAATCGGGAATAATGCGAATTTCGCTTTACAATTTTTACCACAAATTCTTGAGTAGTTATGCTAACGATTTATGCAATAAAAAAATCGATTTTTTATTCGATCTAAACCGGGTTCCCCCCTTAAAGCGCATTTAATATTGTATTTAATGGAATATTTTTTTAATCTACTAAAATGCTAACTCAATTCGTAATATATCGAAAGAAGAAAAATTAATCGTTCACATACATTCACATTCATACCCGACCACGCGTCTCACACACATTGCCTCTGTTCTTATCGGCACTGATAATGGAGTGATTACTTTTCAGTGTTCCACATACATTCACTTTACTTTCATTGTTCTTTACTAAAAACAAAATCGCTGCTGGGGGCCATGGTGTTCATCAGCTTTGCTCTGTGACGCAAATGCCAGCACTAAGCGTGTATGTGTGTGTGTACATACAAGAACATCTGCATGTATGGCAAGTTTCACTCAAAATGACAAATAACTTCATCGCAACCAGTTATGAATCGCGAAAGAAAAATAGTATTAGTTTATACATTTCAAACATTTTTGTACAAATGCGGAATCGTATATTTGAGTGCAATTTATTTAATTGCTTTTATATATGTATGTATAAGTACATACATATTTAATTAAGTCTATGGTGAAATAACTTTACAGACTAGAAGTATTTTTTTAAAAATAAGTCTAACTAAGTTCTTACAAAAAAAAATTGTATTTCATAAGTCCAAATGGATCAATAAAGATTTCAATTTTTTCTTGAATGAAGCGGATTTGGCGCTCAATGATTAATATGTTCGCTGATACATGTATTAAATTGAAAAAAAAAAAACGCAGGAAACGCAGCTTCCAATTGGACGAATAGCAAATTTTACAGTCAACCACGTGATCACGTCGCTGACACTAGAAAAAGTATTTGATAACCTCAAATTCAAATTAAATATTTAATTTATACAGAGCCGATATAAGAAATTGATAATGCCGCCAATTTACGTGTAATAATCGCTTTTGTGGAATTTCATTAAATAAATGAAGAATCAAAAATTAAATGGAAAAGTGACAAAAGTAGAACAGTAAATTATAAAATTTGAATGTCCTTCAATTATGCTCTCTCAAAATTTACCTATTCCCCTTATTAATCTAACCTATTAACCTGACAGACGGCGGCATTAATCCAATTAATAAATTGAAGATTTATTCACTAGTAACAATTTTGATAAAGTTTTTTTAAGGTCAAATATCTTTCTAATTTTTTAGGATTAAACTAAAAAAAAAAAAAATTTTTTTGAGTACAAAATACATTTTATTGGTAAAAATGTTTGGGAAAAATTGTTTAGTTTTGAAAAACAGATTTCAGATTTTTTATCAATAACCTGGACTATGCACAGCAAGTACTGCAAGTTTCAAATACGCGCAGCTGACCAGTACAAAATAGTACGCGGTGGCTTTAATAATAGAGTTAAATATTTTACATATGTACGAGGTGTGTTCAAAAAGTATCGCGAATTTTGTGTTTTTTTTTTAATTATTTATTTATTCATTAATATCTAATTTGCCCCCTTCAAAGTAATCCCCATAAGATATTATGCACTTGTGCCAACGTTTTTCCCAATCTTCGAAGCAAAAAATCATTTTTTTACCTTGTTCAGCTCCTCCTCCGATGCCGTCTTTATCTCGTCAATCGTAGCGTAGCGTCGTCCTTTCATGGGCCTCTTCAGTTGCGGGAACAAGAAAAAGTCACAGGAGGCCAGATCTGGGGAATACGGTGGCTGTGGCATCATTAGTGTGTGGTTTTTGGCCAAAAAATCGCACACAAGCAACGATGTATGAGCAGGGGCGTTATCGTGATGCAAGAGCCACAAATCCGGGCGTTTCTGGCGGATTACTTCGCGCATATTGCGCATAACTTGCAGGTAATATTCCTTATTGACCGTTTTACCCTGTGGCAAGAACTCCGCAATCGAAGGAAACGGTAAGCAAAACTTTTACACTCGACCGAACTTGGCGCCCTTTTTTCGGTCTCGGTTGAGCTTTGGTTTCCACGACACAACCAAAAATCCACGATTCGTCACCAGTTATGACCCTCTGCAGCAAATTCGGGTCGTCGCGGACACAGTCCAACATCTCATTAGCAATGTTCATGCGATGCTGCTTTTGGTCGAAATTGAGCCACCGATAAACGTTGCTTTGGTCCAAAGTAGCTTCTCCGTATGACACAGTCAACATTCGGAATGCATCCGCGCACTTAATTTCGTTTTGCACACAAAATTTGATACAGGTTCTTTGATCCATCTTTTTGAATAGGTAAAAATCGAAGACGAGCCGAAACACGTGCAAGCAAAGCAGCTGTCAACAATTAACTGAACATTCAAAATGGCCGAACTCGTCGGCATGAGTGAGAGACATGAGTACCAACATACCGCCACAAAAAATCGAAATTCGAATATATGTAACCTACGAAAATTCAAAACTCGCGATACGTTTCGAACACACCTCGTATATGCCTATACATACAGTTATGGTTAGAAAAATAGCTCACTTATAGTGTCCTTTATACGAAATGTAGGACTAAAGAACTCATTGAAAACGTCAATAGCTTCGCCTATCTAGGAAGCCCAATGACACTGGATGGTGAGCAAAGGACGATTTTGATCGCAGAACCAAAAAAGCTAAGGCAGCCTTTGCAAACCTAAAAACGATGTGGTTGTTGTTGTTGTTTTAACAGTAATAGAAGCCCCGTCAGTGTAGGGTATATCACCGGTCGTCTTCTCTGGCTCATCTAAAGGTAGGCCCAGGAAATATGCTGGTTCGACGGGTTGGGTCCAGAGCGAGAGGGGTGTTAGATGAGTAGGTTTTAGAGGACATATGTTTGGTATGTCTGGGTCAATTCTGGATGAGTGGGAGTTTAACCGCCTGAAACCTACGGTAGCACCCCAGCAGGAACTGCTTGCTAAGCAGGTTATTGTGCTCCATTATAGGCAGCATCGTTGTGAAGGTGTTGAATAGGGGACGTCAGGAGGCAGCCGGTCGCTGTCCGAATTGCAGTATTTTGGTATGTCTGTAGCTTTATCCACTTCGTGTCACTAGTTCCAGGCGACCAGACAGGCGCAGCATAGTTTAGAACCGGCCGACCAATTGCCTTAAATGTCGATAGCAACAGTTCTTTGTCTTTGCCCCAAGTGCTGCCGGCAAGCGACTTGAGGACCTTGTTGCGATTTTGGACCTTAGTGGCAATTGCGGTTGTATGCGTTGAGAAGGAGAGCAAACTGTCAAAGGTCACACCCAAAATTTTTGGATTGTTTACCATCGGAATTGGTGTGTCATCGACTTTTACCCTGAGGGACAGTTTGACCTCCTTTATCCAGATGGTAAAGAGGGTCGCCGTGGATTTACCAGGGGAAAGTTGGAGGCTCCTCGCAGTGAAAAAGCGAAAAAGGTTGGTGAGGTAGCTGTTCACGTTGGAGCACAGACCATCGATGCCATTGCCCGACGCCATTATCGTGCAGTCGTCAGCGTATGAGACCAGGGAGACTCCCTCTGGCGGTTGGGGGAGTTTCGAGATGTAGAAATTGAACAGCAAGGGTGAAAGGATACCACCCTGCGGCACACCTTGCTTAATCTTCCTCTGCTTTGATATTTGGGCTCCAAAAATCACTGACGAGTGGCGACCGCTTAGGTAGCTTGCGGACCACCTCTTCAGCCCTGGCGGGAGTGTAGACTGATAAATATCATCTAGTAGCGTGGAATGGCTGACTGTATCGAAAGCTTTCTTCAAGTCCAACGCTACTAGGACCGTCCTCTCGCAGGGGCAGTTTATCTGGGCGTTTATGGCGGTGAGTGCAGTGGTAGTGGTGGTGCTATGCACTCGTCAGAAACCGTGCTGATGTGGGGCTGGAGCCAGGTGTTTCGTGAAGAGTGGGAGTAGGAGGGCGTCAAGTGTCTTCATTACTGGGGAAAGAAGAGGTATAGAACGATAAAATTCCCCTTGGTTGGCGGGTTTCACAGGTTTCAGTAGTGGGACCACTCTCGTGATGTGGTCTTCCAAGCCGCTGACAACGCGCATTTTATTTATTTTTTTTTTAATTCGAATGTTAAATTCATCCTAAAAGCAATTGAATCAATATATGTATATTAAAACTATTAATAATTAAAGCATTTAATACCGTATAAAATTTCATCAAAGAGTTTGAGCTTAGTTAAACTCTTTTCTGTTTTTGCCCTGGAAAGTTAAATAATACAATATTACAAGTTCGTCAGCCAGTACTTATTTGAAAACCTCGTTGATGATTTCGTTTCCATCTTTAAAATGATACAAGTACGTTTTTTTTTTTGTAAAAGTGTGAGTCTTTCTTCTTTTATAGCGTTTGCGGGGTGCGTCAAAGCTTCCTTCAAAATGCTCCTCCAAAGCGGTCTATCTTGAGCTGTTGCTTCTTAGTTACATATTCTCAGCTTCTTAAGATCGTGTCCCACTGCGTCTATCCCACGGTTCCTCGGTCTGCCTTTGGCCTTCAGGCCCATTACCTTTCCTGCCAAGGCTTTCTTCACGGTACAGTCAACAGGCATACGGATCACATAACCTAGCCGTATTATGCGCTGCGCTTTAACAAAACGCACAGCTGTCTCGTTCTGAGTTAGATCGTTCAGTTCAGAGTTCAATCGGATTATATAGGTACCGTCATCCATTCTTATTGGGCCAAAGATCTTTCTTAAAATTTTTGTTTCCATGCGAGCAATCTAAGCACAATCATCAACCTTAAGAGTCCATACCTCACAACCATATGTTAGGATTGGTCGAATAAGAGTCTTGTAACTACATAGTGAACTTTGTAGCTTTAGACAAAAGTCGGGGCTTGAACAAGTTAAGGTGGGTGTAATACGATTTGTTGGCGGCGTTGATGCGATCCCTGACGGCGGAAGTTGAATCACCACTACATGCGAACATAATTCCTAGGTACTTAAAATGCGGCACTGCTTCAAAAGTATAGACTCCCACATGGAAACTTGGCATCTGTGCAGGTTGCCTCGATTTTAACAGATATTTGGTTTTGCCCTCGTTTACAATAAGGCCAATATCGTTCGCAATTTTGTTAATTTGCAAGAAAATTTCTTTTAAGTCATTCCTATTTCTTGAAAGAATAGCGATGTCATCTGCATAGGCACTTATTTGGGTTGTTTTAGTTATCAAGGTACCACCTTTGTTGACTTCCCTTACGACAAAGTGCAGCATCAAATTGAATATGACTGTTGATAAGGCATCACCTTGTTTTACACCTGTTTTAATAGGGAACGACTCTGTGACCTTCCCTTGAATGATCACTTTTGCTTGTGTATTTGTGAGCGTTGCGCTAACGAGCCTTATTAGTTTAGCAGGTATTCCAAGAATAAGCAATATGTGCAAGATCCTATCTCTTTTAACACTGTCGAAGGCTTGTTTGAAATCAATGAACAGGCGTGAACATCTAGCCCATATTCATAGTGTTTTTCAAACATTTGGCTGAGAACAAGTGTGAGTACAGCAAATTATATTTTAACTTTGTAATATTTTTCCATATCACTTGTTTTCCAGTTTTTCTTCTACGTCTCTGGTAGCACGTGTGGTGGTCAAATGCAGTTCATCTTCAAGCTCTCCAGTCAAACGAGCCATAGTGCGGTAAAGTTTATGAAACAAAGCTTTACATTCCCTGATAGTTTCATTTTGGGCCATTTGTGTTGACGTGCCCAACTCCTTCAGAAATATGGAAATTAAAAAAAAGAAGTTAAATAGTTAATTAATTACTAATAAGTGATACATATAAGCCTTTTCCAAATTTTTCAAACGAACATCCAATGTCGGCTGATTGGAAGTAATAATTTTTTGATTTTTCAAAATCAAGCGTCGGATTTGTTTGGCTCACTTTCATTGTGCGGACTTGTATGGCTCACTTTCCTGTCTTTATATTTTTTTTCAAATTTTTTGAAGAATGCAACTTATCACTACTCAAAGCATTTCTAATACTTTTAGATAATATATTTTATTAATATTTATTTATTTATTTAATCATTTCTTACAGATTAAAGAGATTAATGCTAAATTATTCAATAAAAAAAATTTTGCTTATGATTTACAATACTTGTTTCATTGTAACAAATGAAAGAAAGTGTAACATATCTTAAAATTAAAGAGAAAGAATATTAGATAATACTTAAAATTAGTTCAACAATTCATTTAGTAAAAATTTAAGCGGTATTTTGTTGAAGAAAAATCTATGCCAATATCTTTTGAAAGCGAATTAAATTCTCCCAAAGTTCTAGAAATCGGAGCAGTGGAAGCATAATTAGTTCTAACTTATTCAGAAATATCATGATTTCTTTAATATCTGACCATAACTTTTTCCTTTCAAATAAGTCTAATAAGTCTATCGGTACTGAACCACTTATGACTTGAACAGCTGGCCCTGATACTGTGCGGTAGGCGAACACAACTCTCAGGGCTGCTTTCGTTGTACCGATGCTAGGAGCTTACACCGGTAATTTTCCCACAGTTCAGCTCCGTATGAGAGAAGTGGGAGCGTGGTAGCCATCAACAGTCTACTGAGTAAGGATGCTCTCTTAACGGTTTTCTCCGTTCGCACGTGCAATGCAGGCATAGTGTCAGCATAATTATTCTTAGCGAGTCGCTTGTAGCGTATGCCACTGTAGCGTTTCGAATCACCAGAGTAGGGTACAAACAATATTCACTGCATAAACTCAATGCAATAGAAAATTTAAAATTATTTTAATACAAGAAACGAAGTGACATACTGACAGATGTAAGCACCTACAAAACAAACTATGGCATTGAACTAATAAATCTAAACACAAATAGCAAAAATGTATTCGCACATTGAGAATGCCAACAAGCCCCCAATGTTAAATTCAGGGGAAAGCAACAAAATGCACCTAGGTAAATAATTCGTATAGTAACACACATACATATGTGTATATACACTCCGACATACACCCATGGAATTGCGGCAGCGAAGTAAATATAAATATTGTATGAAGACTTAGTAAAAAGTAATAAACAAATGAATCATATTAGCAAAAAGAGAGGCCGCGCCAAAGCAATAACAACGAAGTACTCGTAAACATGTGATCGCATACGTATGTTGTTGTGTATTGCACATATACATATATATTTCTATGTACTTATGTATGTATACACGTATAAATATTATTTGTTTACTAATTTATCAAAAGGGGCTCGTTGCTGCTTGAAGGTATGTTGAAGAGCTGCGAAGAGCCGTTTTGAGTGCACGTTGAAAACAACAACTAATCAATTCAACTGAGAAAAACAAGAAAATTCAACGGAATTATGAATGTAAATGCGGCATGTGATGCATAGAAAAAAACAAAAACAAATGACGAAAACTAAAGTTTCCGACGGAATGGAAATCTTAATATTTAAATTACAAAAATGCATTCAGATACATGTTAGCCCCGATTAATTGACGAGACCTTTTTGTCTTTTTGATTTCAGACACCTGTTAGTCCCGGAATCCGTGTCGCCAGTGACATACCTTTTTTGGAAGACCGTTTTTTGAAGGCTGACAATTTTTTGAACGAACCTCGTATGGCCAAAACAAAAAATTTATTTTTTAACAATAGATCAGTAAATAAAATATTGAAAACAAAAATAAATAACCTTTTTTTGTTTCCGTTTTACATGATTTTAAAGGGACAGATACCTGTAAAATTTCGTAAAAAAAATTTTTTTTTCATAAAATGTTAATATAATCCTTTAAGAATATTTTAAGGAATGTTTATGCTGCTACAACAACAACGACAACAGTAAACCAAAACAAAATTAACTAACGTTGACCATTATCATCGTCATCGTATCCTGTATCTTCCATTGGAGCACAGGGTATCATATCCGGATCGCGAATGCAGAGCTGTAAGACAGGAAGGATAACAGGTTACGGATAGTGAAAGGATTTTAGATATGAAAATTGGCTGTGAATAACAATGCAGCAGCCACGAACAGCGTTCAGTGGCTAGGCGGGGAGAGTCTCAAAGAAGTTGTTGTTGTTGTAGCTTACTAAACCCTATGAGTGCGATGTAGCCACCGATTGTTTTCGTCTTAGTCATCTAACGACAGACCCAGAAAACGTGCTGTTTCGTGTTTTTTTTTAAGCATTTTATTCAGCGAATTTTTATTTCCATTTTTGTTTAATTCATATATAAATTATGACATTAATAAACATCAAAACTATTTTTTATTGATAATTTATAATTTTGAGTGATGGAAATTTTCATTATGATCTTTACGCGCTTCATTGCATGTATATTTCTATACTGCAGCTGTTTAATTTACAAGTGTCAAATATGACTCACGACGCCATTTCCAAAAACCATAAATTTCCCGATAGAGTGTTTAATTTTGCGCCACTTTCAATAAACAACTCGAGAAAGCAAAAAACAGTCGCTAATGACAAATTTTATAACACCGAAAAAGCCGTTAATAGTTTCAATAAAATTCGGCAGATGGACCCACTGATGATAGCATTTTTGGTCCAGTCCGCAATAGAGGTGCACGCTTGGTATCAAGAAGAAGACGAGGTGAATAGTTGAAAATGTTTTTTTTTTCCTAATTTAAATTTAAATCTTTATATGTTTTGTACTTATGGATTGAATTTTCACTGCATAGTAATTTAATTTTTTTTTAACAAACATAATTTCTCTTTTATAAATATTTAGTAGAAAGAATTTCATTACTATTTTTTTGCACGGTTTATTTGGGAAAATATTTAGAATTTTTTCATCTTACACGATTTTTTTAAAGTTTTACCAAATGTCGCAGGTGTTTTTTACCTACCTTTTTAACTACCGTATAAAAAAAATATTGTTGGGAGTATTTGATACTTTATCGTACTAGACCTCGTTTATCCAATTTAATGAGCAGAAATATAGCGGTGCACACTTCACACGATATTAACGTGCTAAACTCTTTCATTATCCCAAGTTTTTGCAAAGTGCGACCTGAATTTTCTTCAACCAAATATAGCCTAATTTTTATCATTAGGCACGCGGGACTCCTCTCATTCATAGCTGTTAAGAGATTCATATGTACACATACATACATACACATATGCATATCCAAATACAGAGGGTATTAAAATGAACAGGTGCATAATTATTACATGGTCACTCATTGAAAAGTGATACTTTATGCCACAAAAAGGGGTAATATATTGCTTATTTCTTTACTTTTTACCTCGTTGCTGACGTACCACAACTTGTTTGCGATTGGTTACAATTTCGGGCTTGTCGTAATGGTAATTGTTAGTGTAACATTTTGCAAAATAACGAATGCTAAATTTGCGATCGTCGCCAAACGAGAATGATAGAGCGCTAATCGCTCCACTTGAAGACGTGCGCTCTTTACGCTACTTGAATGTGCATTTTTATGTATGGACATATGTATCTACATATGTGTGCTCCAAAATGTATCGCACACTCGCAAGCAAATATTTCTCCAATTTTCGTGAGGAGTCGCTTGGGCTCACTTATATTTCTACTCTCGAACTGTTTTCTACACGTGTCAATTTCGTTTCTTCTTGATGGTAAGCTGAGTTATATTTTTGAAAAATATTTCATAATAAACTATATGGAATTTTTTTTTGTAATTTATGTGCAGTATGTATGTACACACACATTTGAAAATGCGCATTTTTGAAATGGTTTTTAGTAAAGAAGCATTTACATTCGCTATGGTACTCCATCAATGAACTATGTATGGGTGTGTATGTATATACATATGTACACACATCTATGGCAGAGTAGTATGAACGTTTTTTTGCTCATTTTGGCTCCATAATAGAAAAACGAAAAAATACTGAACCACATTTTTTGTAGCACTCGTATATGCACTTGTATAAATGAGTATATGAAATGAAACTCGTTTTCTTCATTTCTTCTATAAATACACTTCGATAAAATTGTACATTTAAATGCGCAGTAGACATCAGAGCAAATATTTATTATCATTATTAGCACTCATACATTGATACAATTTTTATCCATGACCTATTCCCATATCAAGTGATCCTCATGATGCAAAGAATAATGAGATGACACCTATTGTGGTACCGTTACTTTGCTCTCAGCGAATTTGATACTGAGTTACGTCATATAAGCACCAGTATGGCCAGATTACCATTTTCGTAACTTGATTCAGCATTTTTTTGTATTATTTAGTCTCTGAGTTTTAGTTCGTTCTTCATGCCATTTTCTTTTCCAGCAGGACAAGGCACCATGTCACAAGAGCATTTTGAATATGGCGAAAATCCATGAATTAAAGTTCGAATTGTTGGAGCATCCAACGTATTCACTAGATTTTGCCCCTAGCGACTTCCATCGGTTTCCGGAACTAAAAAATGCATGCGTGGAAACCGTTTTTCATCAAAGGATGAGGTCATAACAGCTGTGGAAGCGTATTTTGCAGCCGCTTCAGATTTTCACTTCAGAGATGTAATTCATTAATTAGAATTTCTTTGGAATAAATGTATTGGTGCTCAGAGGGACTATACTGAAAAATAAAGTTCATTTCAAACCGCAAAATTGTGTTTTCCTTATCGAACCGCAAAACTTATTGAGCAATCAGTACATAATGTTTATCAGATAAAGAGTTTGCCATGGTTGCCTTCGTAGATATAGAAGGTGCCTTCAACAATATAAAAGCGAGCGCTATAGTAGATGCTTTAGAAGACTTTGGAGTTGAACCACACGTTGTTGCCCTGGTAGAAGCAATACTCGGTAGGAAGGTAACGGCAAATTTAGGCAGCACTACCCTAAGCAGACAGGTCTGCAGAGGTACTCTTCATGGTGGTGTCCTCTCCCCTCTCCTCTGGATTTTGGCAGTAAACTCACTATTGCTGACCCTGGAGAGAGGGGGTTGCCATGTCACTGCATACGCAGATGACCTAGCAATTGCTGTTAAAGGCAGATATCCTAACACCTCTCATGGACTTTCTACGCCCTAACATAGCCACGCTTGGGAGCTGGACTAAGAGTAGGGGACTCACTATAAATCCCGCAAAAAATGAAATAATTCTCTTCACAAGGAAACATAGGCTTCCTATAATCTCCCCGCAGGTTTTCAAGGGTGTAGAGATTCCTTAGATAGGAAACTCACATGGAAACCTAATATTGAGGAAAGAGTAAAAAAGGCCAACTTTGCATTATATACTTGCAAAAGAGCGGTCGGTATTAAATGGGGGCTAACACCTCGCGTTACTCATTGGCTATATACTTCAGTAGTTAAACCAATCTTAATATATGGAATACTTGTATGGTGGTCATCTACTCTAAAGGCGAGTTACGCTAAAATCATGAGTAAGGTCCAAAGAACAGCTCTTTTATGCCTCTCTGGTGCTTTAAGGACTACCCCAAACAAAGCGCTAGAAGTGCTAATCAATTTGCCTGCACTAAATCTCATAGGGAAAAACGTGGCCGCTGCCTCGGCGCTTAGACTCAAAAGTATGGCGCTATGGAAAGAACGGCGGTTTGGCCACGCCTGTATTTTGCACACTCTGAACAGTCACAAACAAGAAATAGACTATTCTACTCCTAGACTTACCTTCGACAAGCTCTTCAAGACAAGTATACCGTCAAGAAGGGAGTGGCAAACACCAAAGCCATGGAGAAGGGGGGAATTAAATTTTTGTACAGATGGTTCCAAGCTAGACGATAAAGTTGGCTATGGAGTATTTTCGAAAGAATTAAAACTGGAACTATCCGTTCGACTATCAGACTACTGCAGCGTCTATCAAGCAGAGGTTCTAACCCTAAAAGAAGTGGCTACATACCTAAATATGCATGCCGTAACAAAAACGATTATAAATATATTCTCGGATAGCCAAGCGGCCATTAAATCAATGAATACGATTATACTAAGATCAAAGGTTGCACAGGAATGCCGAGCAGCCCTAAATGATATTAGCGTCGTATTCAAGGTCAGCCTTATTTGGGTTCCGGGACACAGAGATATTGAGGGAAACTGTAAAGCTGATGAGCTAGCCAGGAAAGGTACTGCTCTTCAACTGTTCTGTGATAAAAGTACCATTGGAATACCTTTGGCCACGAGTAAATTAATAATAAAAAACAACATTACCCAAGAGGCCAATAGGTCATGGGAAGAAGAAGATACATGCGTAACAGCCAGGCTAGTATGACCACAAATAAACAAGAAAAGCACAAAGGAATTACTTAGCCTCTCAAGAGAAGATATCTCAATGGTCGTGGCTTGTGTCACCGGCCACTGGCTATTTGGAAGGCATTCCTTGAGACTAACAGTATTCTCCCATGAATATTGTAGAAGCTGTAGAGATGAGGAGCAGGAAGAAACAGTAGAGCACTTCCTTTGCAATTGTCCAGCCTTAGCTAAAATCAGAGCAGGTTGTTTAGGTAAACACTTTTTCAATTCTCTTTATTCAATACTGCGCTTCATAAGAGCCTCAAAATGGTTTCATGAAAGTAAATAAACAAGGTTCCCGTGTCGCACAGTGGTATCACAACGGACATGTGAGGTCTAAGTGAGTTGTGAGACGGTTGGTGAGACTACCACCATAACCTAACCCAACCTATCAGTACATACCGCTACGGTTACGGCTATGACGCTATGATGCGGCTCGTATAATCGTTTATACAGGGTGGGCCATATAGCGATTGCTTTTTGAACCACCTATTTTTTTGAGAATGGTAACACAAATGACATGTCAAATGTGTTCATAATTTACTTAAAGGCTTGACATTTACGAAATGGGACGCTATACGCTTGAACAAAATTGGGAAATATTGAAAACCTATATTTCCAAAGTGGTGAGTCTTTTTCTTCTTTTCTTATTTTCACATCGGTGGCTACGTCAATAAGCAAACTTGTCGGATTTGGGGTTCGGAAAATCCACACGTTACTGTAGAGAAGCAAATGCATCCACAACGAGTCACTGTTTGGTGCGGTTTTTGGTCTGGCGGCATCATCGGGCCATTTTTGTTTTTCGAAAATGAGCGAGGAGCCGCGGTTACAGTAAATGGCGAGCGTTACCGTGACATGCTCAACGAGTTGTTTCCAAAAATTGAAGAGGATGACATAGACGACATTTGGTTTCAACAGGACGGTGCAACTTCTCACACTGCCAAAGTTACACTCGAACTTTTGGCTACCGTTTTTGAAAACCGAATAATCAGTCGAAATTCTGATATCAATTGGCCGCCTCGGAGCTGTGATTTAAGCCCGTTGGACTATTTTTTGTGGAGAGCCGTTAAGGACAAATGCTATGCGAACCATCCAGAGGCGATTGAAACAATCGAAAATGTGCTTAAACATTGGGTTGATCGAATGGCCTACTGTAAAGCCAGTCGAGGCAGTCATTTGAACGATATTATTTTTTATTCATAAATGACAATGTTCAATCTTCAAAATAAAAAAAAAGTTTGAAAAAATATTGATTAGTTTTTTTTTTATAGCCGATTCAAAAAGCAAATTTTACATGACCCACCCTGTAGTACACCCCATATGTTTTGTCAGAACAGCAGATTGCTATGGTTACGGTTATGGCTAAGGCATGGCCCCACTAATGGCAGCGTCTTAAAAAAGACTGAGTCTTACAGATACAACCTCCTTTATCAAAAATAAATAAAATCAGATAAATGAATATGCATAAATATATAATGTTAAATTGAATTTTAAAACAATTCCACGCTAATATGAATTCTCTGCACGCGCACTATTCTACTAGATTTAATCGTAAGGCCAGGGCTTGAGGAAAGCAATTCGGTAGTATACGATAAAATTATTTTTGTGCAATCAAAAATTTCTTCAATATGCGCAAATGCAATTTAAAATTGGTAACTTTCTATAAATAATTTAATTTAAAATAATAATGCGCTTTATATTCAGGCATTTAAGTATATGAACTGATGAGATTATAAATTAATTGATTAGCATCGTTATGAAATTATCATTATCAAATTATTAAACACAAACATGCAAACATCAACAAAACGCGCTCAGCAGGCCAAGTTGAATGTCAATGTTAGGGCCAAACGCGCCGCAGAACCAACAAAATGCACTCAATTGCGAAATGTACACACAGCGCGGCCTTTTTTGTTTATAAAGCTCTAAACAATGCCAACTTTTTTAGGTAATCATAGATTTATGTGGGCGTGTGTCAGCAGGTCTGCATACATATATACAAACATATTTGTGTATGTTTATTATCTTTTCACTTTTTATATCACTTTTAGTATAGCAGATACGGCTACATGTTTCGCCCGGAGAGGGTATATAACTGCATACCATACAAATATAATTTTATATAGCGACGTATGTGTGTGTGTACACATAGTAATACGCGTGGGAAATTAATATAAATTATCAACAACCTTGAGCAGTCAGCAAAATTAAAAAAAAATCTGCAAATCAAGAAGTGGCAGGATTGTGATTACTGACAAACAAACGCAAATGCGTGGGCTATACATATAAGATAAAGCGATGCTTCTGATCTTGGAATACATACAAACATACATATGAGTGTACTTATATACATATGTATATAAATGCCACTGTTTTTCTTTTATTTGAAATTGTGTAGGCAATAAAAGTTTGAAAAGAACAACATCAACATGGCTAAAAGTGCCACATAAACAATGACACAACACAAGCGCTATAAATACAGGGTGCATTCTAGATAGATTCTTGATAGATTTGCTTTCTCCCCTCTTTCCAATCTTGCCTGCTCGAAAAGATAGCCCTAGCACAACCCTCAAAGTACAGTTTGCGGATGGAGAGGTTAGTGGGAATAAAAGAGAAGGAAGGGGACTTGCTTCAAGATGCTACTATGTGCTACAGGAAATTGTCTCCAAAGGCCAATCTCCTTCAACCTAATAGCATTCTGAGCAGCAATGGATTTAACCTGCAGATCCACAGGAAGTAAGTGCAGAATAACGTTGAGCGCAGCAGTGGGACATGTTCTACAAGCACCAGTGATTCCCACACATGCAGTTCTCTGCACTCTCTCTAGTTTAGTGGTGTTGTAGCTCTTCTGAAGAGCTACCCACCAAACTAGGCAACCGTATGTCAAAATTGGCAGAACCACTAAGTTGTACATCCAAAGTATTCCTTTAGGAATATGTCAAACAATTTTTAGAACGTAAATTTAAGTATTTCTTATATTACAGATCGCCAACCGTGACGACTCTATTCTTTGCGTTCGAGGTATAGTTACGTTGCCGATTTTAGACGCGTTTTTCTCAAAACTATATTTTCCGAATTGGCGTACACGATAACTCGAAAAGTTATTGAGCGATCTCCCTGAAATTTTGCACGCATCTTTTTTATGATATTACTTTCGGGAGAGGTACTAAATTCTGCTTTTCAAAATTCTTTTGGATGAAAATTCTGTAAAAATAAAAAAAAAAATTCTGTCCAGCCTAAATTCTTTTGTTTCAATATTCTGTATTTAAAATTCTGTATGATCAAAATGATGGAGAACTGAAATTCTGTATATTAAAATTCTGGAATCAAAATTATTTTCGATCAAAATGCTGTAAAAATATAACCAAATAAGCAGATAACCTGATAAGTATGCTTACCTGAATAGCACATTTATTTTATGAATAATGGAATTCTGATTTTATAGAAACAATGGTATATATGTATACATACGTCAATAGAAGAAAAATTCAAAAATTCATTCAAAACAAAAGTTATTACATTATAATGGCGAAACAATTATTATATTATTAAATTTATAGCAATTCGCTTTAGAAAAGAAACATGTCTTAATATAAGCCTTTTTTGTTATTCTTTTAATTCTGTTGTTTGCTTTTACAGCCTTCTTCGTTTGACTAATTTTGTGACCATTTTGAATTTTAGCTAGTTGTGCTTTCTTTAAATTTGTAATTTCCCCAAACTTGATTTATGCACGTTGGCCAGCCACTATCAATAGAACTAATCGAAACTCTCTTTGTAAACTTATTTGACCTGCTGTAAACGAGAAGCAAAAACAAAAGACCGCTGGGTTTGGTTCTGTCGTTGTCGTATTGTGTTTCTATAAATTTTACAAAAAACAAACGTACAATGAAAGAGTGGGAATTGATTAAAACAGTTAGGTATTTGAACGAAGTATACAGAAAGTATTGCAATTATTCTACAATATTTTTTAGCGCGGTTGATCGAATTTCATTCACATTGTTTCTGAAGCTATAAATACATACAAACATATGTGCATTTGCTTTATGTAAATCTGTTTTGATAATATAGGAAACCATATGGGTCAAGACAAGTCCTGTATTGTCAAAATTCTGCATTGCAAAATTCTATATTGAAAAATCGGAAGAGCATATGGAAAAATAAAGAAAGTGCGCACTTTTTTTATTTATCCATATGCTCTTCCGATTTTTCAATACAGAATTTTGCAATGCAGAATTTCGACAATACATAATTTTGATTTACAAAATTTTAAATTACAGTGTTCCGCAATACAGAATTTTAACATTACAGAATTTTGCATTACAGATTTTTGAATACAGAATATTGAATACAGAATTTTAAATACAGAATTTTGAACCAAAATCATATTGTACCCAACCCATTACTTTCTATGTGTTTGAAGTTTTCGAAAAAATAATTATTTCGAAGCAAAAATAGTAGGAAAATTCGCCCCAAAATTAATTTATTTTTTGAAGCATTTTATTCCGCGATTTTTTGTTTCCAATTTGGTTTAGTTTATATAGAAGTTATGACATTAATAAACAACCAAATTTTTGGTTTTTTGTATTCAGGTCACTGACGCCGATGCTACAATGCCCGCCGATTGAAAAGCCCCGCTGCGACCTTCCTGGAAGAATTGAGTGTACATCCGCCATTTTAAATGATTTAAATAATATAAAAAAAAAAAATTATATCATTTTAATGTATAAATAAACTGTATGCCAATTTTGAAAGAAATTCATTAACTTTTTCATTTTAAATAACACTGTGGAACAAATTCAGGTTAGCAAAAATTAGGTCCATTCTGAGAGTGGCGGGTGAAAATAGAGGCGAAATTAGAAGACCCGTATCGCGCCGTTTTTTTATGTTAGTTCGAATTTTTTTTTTAATCGGCCTTCGAAGTTTGCAGTCAAATGCCGATTTTCAGTATATTGTTTCATAAGTACCACAAAAATTTTCGAAATCAATTTTGTCAAAAATTGTATATTAATTGTTGCACAGGTCTCTAGCAATAATTTTCCTTTTACAGATTGAAAAAATATCAATTAGTCGACGAGTTATAGCCAAAAAACCATATAAACAATTTTGCTCCTATTTCGAACTTCGAAGGCCGATTAAAAAAAAATTCGAACTAACATAAAAAAACGGCGCGATACGGGTCTTCTAATTTCGCCTCTATTTTCACCCGCCACTCTCAGAATGGACCTAATTTTTGCTAACCTGAATTTGTTCCACAGTGTAATACTTCGTACTGGATTTGTGCCCAGTATGTCAGCTTGTTCTCGAGTTTGATGCCCAGATATTTCACCACTTTTGAGGTTGTTTTGTTCTCTGTGTAGACTGGCATTGTCACTTTTACAGATATGCCCGCTCTCGTGAATAGTATCAGTTCTGTTTTTTCCGGAGCTAAGCTAAGGTCTTGCGAATCGAGCCATGTCTTGATTCTTGTCATCGTTTGTGTAAGTTTCCGCCTTACTGCGTCTACATCCCGTAATTACTGCTGCAACATCGTCCGCGTATCCTACTAGGTAGCAATCGTCGGGCATGTCCATGGTGAGGATACCGTCATAACTGACGTTCCAGAGATCGGGGCCTAGTATAGACCCTTGGGCCGCGCCAGAGGTTATCATTTCTGTCCGTTGTCCTCTTCTTGTACCATAAATGAGTACGCGGTCTTTGAGGTAGCTGTGGAACATCTTCATCAGGTGTTGGGGTATTTTGAACCGCTTCTTACGTCTATCATATTTTTCCACTTTGCGCTGTTGAAAGCGTTCTTTACATCGATTGTAGTGAGGAGCACGATTGGTCGGGAAAAATGATTTATGCTCCGTGCTTTTACTACATCCTCAATTGCTCCAATTGTGGACCTTCGCGGTCTAAAGCCGTGTTACCTATCCGAGAGGCCTCCCGATTCGCTTATCGCTGCTGCCATTCGTGGTTTCAGCATTTTTTCTAGCAGCTTCCCTGCCGTGTCGAGCATGCACAGAGGGCGATACGCTGATGGGGTTTCCGGGTCTCCTTTCCCTTTGCTTATGAAGACTAACTTTTGTCTCTTCCATATCTGTCCCCTTAAAGTGAAAACTAATCGCAATAATGCCAGATGTCCGACTTCTTTTTTGACACCAATTTTGCGAATGCTGCATGATAAATTTTTCATAACAAGCAGGTAATGGATTTGTAAATTATTATTACTATTTTTAAAATCCTATTTGAATACCCAATAGAAAAATATATAGAAATAAAAATATTTAGCTTGCACTGCTCTTTATTGAGCCACTGTATATCAAATAATTTCGTTAATATTTTTTATATATAAATACTATGGAGCCACGAGCAATAGAAATTGGAAATATAAACAAACCAAAAATAAATTTTATTCCCCAAAGCTACGTGGGTTCGTGTGCTTCATTTTTTCTTCCCTTTTTAAACTTGACGTCAATGCGAATGTGCATAGTGGGATGGATAAATAAAATTGTATTATTATTCTATGGCTAAACAAACTTAGTCAGCTATTTTTTATTTATTTATTTTTTTTTTTTGTTTTGTTTTTTATTTTTTTTACTTTTTTTATATTTACCTGTGCCGCTAACGCTTGAAAATTACCATTGAATTCCTATATTCAGTTGTTCGTAAAATGCGTATAAAATATTTACGGCTCGATATTATTCTATCTGGATGCAAGGAAGGAACACTTTGAAGCCACTAGCAACATTGCTCTTAGCAGTATTCCTAGCTTTGAAGTGGGCAGCACAACAACCAGCAATAAAATAACAACATCCTGCCCCTGCCTAGCGGCGATTAAGGTTGCAATTAAGAAGCTGAAGCTCAACAAAGCTGCGGGCGAAGATGGCACACAGCCTGAACTAATGACTGCCAACCCACAAATATCAGCGGAAATTCTTCATTCCCACATCACCGCCGACTGGAGCAATGAAAAGCTGCCTCCGTTCTAGACAAAAGGCATCAAAAGTGAAGAATGGCAACTTGCGTAACTGCGGCAACTGGCGAGGAATAACCCTATTTAACACCATCTACAAAATTGTAGCCGCGACCATACAAAGCAGGCTCAAAGATATCGAACGCTTCTTAAGAGACGAACAGGCTGGTTTTTGCCCTCACCGAAGCTGTGTTGACCAAGCTAACACACTTCGAATTATAGTAGAACAATCAGTTGAGTGGCGCTCCCCGCTCTACATGCTATTAGTACATTACTAATGCATAATGTAAAGGGTGGTTAAATTTTACGGGCCGATTTTGAATGTAAACCACACCTAAACGTCAAGTTTTTTCTGCATTTTATTTGGCATTTTTCAATTTCAGACTAATTCAATTTGAATCATGGAAAGATAAACAATCGAGCAACGCGTTAAAGTTATTCAGGTTTATTATGAAAACGGGCGTTGGAAAAAAATCATCTTCAGTGATGAGGCACATTTTCACCTCAGTGGGTTCGTCAATAAGCAGAATTGCCGCATTTGGACGAATGATAATCCAAGAGTGATTGTCGAAAAACCAATGCACCCACAAAGAGGGATTGATTGGTGCGGCTTATGGGCCGGCGGCATCATTGGGCCGTATTTTTTCCAAAATGAGGCCGGTCAGGCAGTTACTGTGAATAGTGTTCGCTATCGTGAGATGATAACGAACTTTTCATGGCCCAAATTGGAAAATATGGATGTGGACGATATATGGACGGTGCCACTTGTCACACAGCTAACGAAACAATGGCTCTTTTGCGCAAAAAAATTTGTTGGCCGATTAATCTCACGTCGCGGCGATGTCAATTGGCCGCCAAGATCAGGTGATTTGGCACCGTTGGACTTCTTTCTTTGGGGTTATTAGAAGGAAAAGGTGTACGTCGATAAGCCAGCAACAATTCAAGAGGTAAAGGATGAGATAATTCGGCACATTAACGGCATAGAACCTCAATTATACCTCAGCGTCATCGAAAATTTGGACCATCGGATGGAGGGGTGCTGCCGAGGACGCGGCGGCCATTTGGCCAATATTTTGTTCCATACGTAATTCAGCCATACCAATATTATCATAAAAAAGAGAAATGACAATAATTTCCTAAAAGAATTGTATTTTTTTCAAAATCAGCACCGGCCCTTGAAACTTAACCACCCTTTACAACGGCAGTAATTTTTGCTACTATACAGCAAGTAATTAAAACATCGCCATGCGAACATTTTTGTGTTTGAATATTAAGCGTCGCTTATACGCAGTCAGCTTTGCGTAATAGACTTGATTAGAATTTTCACTTTTATTCGTGGTCTAGCCACTTTTACATTGCAATGAATAATTGATTAGTGGAGAAAATTAATTATTGGTAAATTTTATGTAACAAGAGTGGAATTTTCCATTTATTTGAACCGAAGCATGCAAAATCATCCTGAGTATATTTGTGAGGCATTAGCAAAATCTTTCTTACTCATTTCAGAAAAGACAGAAATTAGCAAAGGGACAGCAAAGTTATCAATTTGCAGCTGCTACTATTCGCAGTTTCGGTTACATTATTTTCCTTACTCAAATAACGCTAACAATAATAACAGTTGCCGATCTATAGGATTTGATATTCATTTGTCTCCTCAACACAGAAAGACTGTAAATATTTCTATTGCGAAAGCTGGTAATATTTTTTATGAAAAGATTTCCTATTACAGCTGGACAATCGCTGAAGTTTGAGTGATTGGCATCAAAAAGTGACGGCATTACAGCCTAGAATACATACGAGGGGGATTCAATAAGTACTCTTATTAGAAATGAAGAAAAATAGGGTTTGTCGAACTCTCCAAAATACGCCTCGGTCTTGGCGAAGACTTCCTCGTTTGAACTAAATTGTTTTCCCGCGAGCCATTTCTCCATGCTAGGGAACAAGAAAAAGTCGCAGCCTGATCGGGTGAATATGGCGGGTGCAGCCACAATTCATAACGCAATTCGCGCAGTTTCGTGGCGATAACTCCGGAAGAAGTCTCCGATGAAAATGTTGAGAAAGTGAAGAAAATTGTTATGGAGAATCGTCGAATCACAATTAGAGAAGCTGCTGAGGATGCCGGCATATCAGTTGGCTCATGCCATGCAATGTTTTCGAAAATTTGGGCATGAAGCGTGTGGCAACGAAGTTCGTTCCAAAATTGCTGAATTTTGACCAAAAACTACGTCGAATGAGCAACGCTCAAGAATTGTTGAATGACGTCAACGATAATCCAGATTTGCTTAAAAGAATCATAACTGGCGACGAATCATGGGTATATGGCATATATGACATCGAAACCAAAGCCCAATCGTTCCAATGGAAGAGTCCAGGAGAGCCAAGACCAAAACAAGCACGCCAAGTTCGATCAAATGTCAAGGTTTTGCTCACTGTTTTCTTCGATTACCACGGCGCAGTGCATCAGGAGTTCTTACCACAAGGTCTTGCCCCAAATAAGGAGTATTACCTTGAAGTTTTGCGACGTTTGCGTCCGGAATTGTATTGCGCCTGCTCACGCATCTTTGCTTGTGACAGATTATTTGGCCAAAAAGAACACCGTTATCATGCCTCAGCCATCGTGTTCACCAGATTTGGTCCCCTGCGACTTTTTCCTGTTCCCAAGATTGAAGAGAGCAATGAAAGGACGGCGTTTTGCGACGATTGAGGAGATGAAAACCGAATCGCTGAGAGAGCTCAAGGGCATATCAAAAAGTGCATATCAGAACTGCTTCGAGGATTAGAAAAAACGCTGGCACAAGTGTACTATATCTGAGGAGGACTATTTTGAAGGGGAACTACTTGAAATTGATAAATAAATAAATATTTTTTGAGAAAAATGAAAAATCACCTTATTTTTTTAACACACCTCGTATGTGTACTTGAGGATCGAAAAATTGCAATGACCCGCTGCGGCGATTCCCTTGCATCAACTAATTCCAGGGGTATGACGTATTTTATAACTGTATTTGCTTCGTATATGCCCCGATTGAAAAAAACCCAGTAATATTTTGAGGCAAATATTTTCTATTAATCACTATATATGATCTCTGCGTCGATACACAATTTGACACGTTTTCCCCATTCAATGAGGTTATCGGCATGAATCGTTTTAATCGGGGCATGATTTCAGAAATTAATAATAGTCACAGGCTGGCATATCTGGTGGACACGCCGAATGGTGCAATGAAATAATTTGCTTTTTTGTTACAAACTCTCTCATAACTCCCGAACGATCGCGCAATTTTTTAGACACTTTTTTTTCTAGACTTGCGCTAAAAATTAGAGCGAATAGGGAAAGATTCTGCAACCTAGCAATATTTTGCTGGTAAAATTCAAATGATATACTTATGTATGTATATGTATGTAATAGCACAAAACCCCAAAAATGATTACAAAAACCCGCCTTTAAATTAAAATAATATCAATACTATTCCGCATGTTCGCAGAAATAAACGACACTCATTTTTAACACTATTTCCAGACACTATTCACATTAATCATTATCATCGAATTATTCATTGATAATGGCGCTATTGTAGTTCTCATACGCACATATGTATGTATGTATATGTATATGTGTGTGGCAAGCAAACTGTATGGCAATTTATGAATGAACAGCATAAGACGAGTACTCACATACATACACAAGTGCATATATTACATTAGTGTTAGGGTCAATATTAAAACAAATCTCTTTTACAGCGACTTACAGCGATCAATCAACCCACACCTTCCACATTTACAATAAATACTTGTACTCACACATACAAGTTCCCATTTCACTCACACGAATTCTCATTCCGAAGCAACCATGTAAATGTACTCGGCGTCGAGCAGATGAGTCTCTGAATTTCGTATTTAACATTAGCATACGCATTAAAGTGTTTGTTGTATTAAAAATAGGCATGTAAGCTTTTGTAAATGAGGAGACTGCTCTGAGAACTGTTATAATGACCTCAATATTGTTGTATTCACAACCAGACGCTGTGTGTCTCCGTCTCGGAAGGAAGATTTTAATTTCGCAAATGAATACGTAATTTAAAAACACTACGTGACGTAGATAACGAAAAATATGATGCAAAACTATGATGAGCTGTATACATTTGGAGGGGAGCACTTGTTAGGGAAAAACAATAATATTTACTTGTATAAGTAGCAAGCAGATAAAATGAAATTTTCGCATAAATTAAGTAGTATGGTTCTCAAAAATATAACAGTCGCAATTACTTTAAGATAAGAAAATATGTATTAAAAATATATAGTGAGTCACAGTGAAAATCATACAATTCAATTATGTATGTGTATGTATGCAGTATTGAACAAAAACAAAAATGTTCAAGGCAAACAATTTTTTCTGGTATTTTTTATTAATTAATATAGTAAACAAACTCTATGGAGACGAATGGGAAAAATATTCAAGTCAAAACAAGCTGCAAACTGCGAAAATGAATAATGCAAAAACGATAGGCACCAAAATTGAATTTTCCAAATTTATCAGCGGTGTAGGCTTTTGCCTGTGAGCTTTCTATTTACTAATATTTGAATTTAATATTATTTCTCTTTACTCCATAGGGCACTACTGACTTATTAATCAATAAAAAACCTCAAGAAAAAATTTGTGAGAATGTTTTGTATGGCAAAATTTTAGGTGCATGATTTTCACTGTGATTAACTGTATTATTTTCCTAGGCATAAATAGCCTTACTTAAATATTAAATTTAGCTTTAAGCTTTTTATCTTCTTTATTATCTAATCCTGTTATCCCCAGACGGCCGCCGTAGCCGTAGCTTTACTACTATTCGGAAGAGCGTAGGAGCGAATCTCCGTGCATCAAACACCCAAATGATAGAAAATTTGTTTCTAATAGCGGTCGGTCCTCGGCGCGCAATGGCAAACCTACGAGCGTATTTCTGCTCCTCATAAAAATATTATGTTGTATCTACCATTCAGAGTCGGCTCAAAACTTTAGGTCCCTCTATTTGTGGAACAAATAGGAATAGGAACTCGGCCAAACACTCAAAATTGGTATAAGCACACCAATTAAGCTTCCCAAGTATGTCGATTTGGCAACATATTCTGTTTTTAGGTTGGCATAGACGTCTGTGTAAAATTGCATGCCATTACTCTGTCCTAAAATAGTTGATGTAAAAATGTTTATCATATAGACAGTATTTAGCTAACCCCGCACAGTGTTTCGAATTTATGTAGGTGGAAAAGTAAAAGTCAATCGAGCATAATTTTACTTTTCCTCTAATAGCGAATACTACGTAAAATTAGAACTCTTCATTGTTAATCTGCCTACTAATACGCAAAATTCAATACCATCCGCTGGTTGACCACCAACCTTCATTCACTCGCCATCTTTGTAAAGGTGTTTTCATATGCACAAATTTTATCGGAGCTTAGCATAGTAATTTATTAGTTTATTTTGGAATGAATTTAAAGATGGAAGCTTGGGCCTAAGAATGGCCATTTGGTACACTGTAGTGCTCAAGAAGCAGCCAGAAGCTAAGATCCCATAAGAGCTCATTTAATAAATCTGGTTGTTTAGCGGAATAAATCTGGTTGTCGAGCCATCGGTAAAGATGGCAGTAGCTGCAGGATCTACATACCTCCGTAAAGTTCTCCTATTCGCTCTTCTCAGATATTCTTGTTATCAAAGCCCAAATTTTAATTTTAATGCGCCCATATTTTAGGCCTCTCCAACGTTTAAATGCATTCAATCTAGTTGCACTGTAGTTTAGCATAAAATAAAACGACTAGAATGAGATTTAGTAGAAGATATATAGCCTTTCCGGAGGTGGAGACAGGGCATCCACTTTGGAAAATTCTTCAAAGCCAAGCTGCATACTGAATTTGGTGCTTTTTTTTATATACGAAAACAAAGTAGTCAAATAAAATATGTAGGTATTGTCGTACCCGAAGTAAATACGTAATTAAATACCAACCAGTTAAATGAAAGTAGTAAATAAAATTTTTTAATTTTGACGCAATTACTTTGAATTTGAAATACAGTGTTGGTAGAATTAAGCACGTGTATAAAGCACTAGTTTATATAAAACTTTTATTTTTCACTTTTTTTTATTTCAACTATTGTATTTTCTTATACATATGTTTCTGTATGTGCATATTTCCTTGGTACGGTATTTCTACCAAACACATCCCTGTAGGAAAAAGCCAAACTAGTATAGTCGACGGATCAGTGCGTGCCTTCGCTTAGTCCAAGCGGAACTTTCTCCACTCATATTCCATCAAGGGAGGAGTGGACCGGGGGCAACACTTGCGGGCAGGGCCTGATTAACTTGTTCACGGATGGCTCGAAGTTGGACTGTAGAGTTGGAGGAGGAGTATTCAGCGAAGAGCTCCCCATCAAACTCAAATTTACCGGATCACTGCAGTGTGTTCCAAGCAGAGGTGGCCGCAATTAATGAAGCAGCGGACTGGTTACTTACTATACTTGCGTCTTGCGTAATAACTGTTAAGAAGGTAAATATTTACTCCGATAGCCAAGCGGCAATTAGGACCCTAGGCTCTATTATGGTGCATTCGAAACTGGTTAGGGAATACCTGGTCTCTCTGACATTGCTAGAAACTGCGAAGCCGACGAGCTGGCCAGACAAGGGACTTGTGAGGCGGTGTGCCTGCGAAAGGAGAGGATCGGGATCCCCTAGACAACCTTCGCTCTACTCCTGGAAGGATGGACTTTGCACCAACTCAGCGAGCGCTGGTACACGAACGTGTAGGGTCGCGAAGTCCTTCTGGCCACATTTGGATAGGAGGCGATCGAGAGATATTCTGAGGATGACAAAATCCCATCTCTCAAATTTTGTGGGCATCCACATGGGGCACTGCCCGCGGGGTACACATGCCGTGAGACTCGGAATTACTTCGAGTCCTTTCTGCGTCAGCCGTATGGAGGATGAGGTGGAATCATCTCAGCACCTGCTCCTTAGCTGCCCAGCTCTCGCGCGACTAAGATTTAAGCATCTTGGTTCTCACTTCTTCTTTTCTGCGCCTGCTGATATAGCACATCTTGATAACAAAAATCTGATAAACTTCATCAGCAGCATAAAGAGGCTAACACAACCGCAGACTAGTCACCGTTCATAGTCCAGAAACACTCAACCCTCCCCACCCCTTTCCGTTTCGTCCTATCGTCCTTTTCCTTCACCTCTTTTCCCCCTCTTGCAATGGTATCACAAAGGATGATCCAAACTTCTTTCGTCCAAGTGAGCCCACTCTCTGGGCAACCATCACTACCTAATCTATAGCAACATTCTAGTTTAAATACTGATATTTAATAGAACAAATCTTGCTAGTTCAACATTGACTAAATGCTAATGGAATGAACTTTTTTTTATTTTAACTGGTCTAAAATTGGTTATTTTATACACATACTTATTAGACTAGCAAATTTTTACGCTGTTATGAACTGGTATTTTTCTGACATTTCGTAGAACATTGCGGCGCTATAAATACCGCTCGCTAGGATTCAAAAAAAGATAGAGAACACGAACTGTTTGAGCTGAAAAGTGAACTGGTACGAGTAGCATTCAAGTTCAAAACTAGTATTTTTCTCTGCAGGGATGCTGGCGCTTACTACAGAAATGTTTTGATTATTCATGACGGGAATTTCTTAAATACATGAATTTCTTAAATGTATATATACTTTTTGTATTACATACATAAATGAATTTTCCTCATAATATGTTTTCAATCGTTATTGTTGTTTTGAAAAGCTATCTCAACTCACGCAATTGAATTGTTTACCTCACTCGTTGACATAATTGTTGTTTATTTTTGCAGTATTGTAGTTATTTTTTTCTACAAACGTACAAAATAATATTTCTTACCTCTTCTACGACTTGACGGGTTATTGATTATTGTTATTGCAAGCAAGTACTTGAAATATTTACCGCATTCGATTCACCATCCCACTGCTCGTTATTTGTTTTCAGTGATGATTAAGCGACTTTGTTTCTAGCAGTTAGTATACCAGCGATATGCTTGTGGGATAGGGATAATTTTTTATTATTTAAAGTTAAGCCAATGAGTAAAAACCATCAGAACCATTAGAAATTAATTTCTGAATTTCGTCAGAAAAAATTACCTGATCAATTTGAGCTATTATATTAAATGTAACGATTAAAATATTCTATTTACCTACTTCCAACCGGTTTTCATATCCTACATATGTATGCATGTCGAGCCAATAATCGGGGTGAGTTCTTTTAACTTCTGTTAGACAACATTACTAGAAACTGTAAGAGCGCAGTTATCAGTACTTTTTTATTGACATTAACATAACAGCGTCATTAACATTAACATCGCCATTAACAATAACTCCTCTAATGATTTGCTGAGCACCCTTTGCCGAATTGCTTGCGCCATTTATAATGCAGCACGAATCTCTGTTTGTGAAATTTCCCTTATGTCCACCTTTTCTGCGTTGACCATACGAACAGCTTATAAAAGCAGCGAGTAACACCTTCCGAAAGATTAATTTTTCGGAGTATTTCACTGTTATATGAAATTTCTTCATGAAATCCTAATATTTCCACCTTACTTACTTACTTAGGTGGCCATAACAACCATTTACCGAGTTACGGCCGACCTCACTAGCTCTCTCCAGGCGCCTCTGCTCCGCGCGCGCCTTCTCCAATTCTGTACACCAAGCGAGCATAGGGTTTCCTCCACCTGGTCTATTCACCGGAGCAATGGTCTTCCTCTGCGTCGGCTCCCTTGGACTTCGCCTTCGAACACCTTCTTTGCTGGAGCTTCTTCATCCATACGCACGGCATGCCCTAGCCAACGCAGGCGTTCGATGGCGATGCGTTGAACTACGTCAATGTCGGCGTAGAACTCATACAGCTCGTGGTTCATTCTTGAACGGTAGTCTTCGCCAACGCGCACAGGACCGAAGATCTTACGAAGGACTTTTCCCTCGAACACGCCAAGAGCGGCTGCATCGCTTTGTGACACTACCCATGCTTCTGCGCCATAAAGCAACACGGGTATGATGAGCGTCTTGTAAAGTGTCAGTGTGGTCATGCGAGAGAAGGCTCGACTACTCAATTGCTTACTTAGCATATAGTAACACCTATTAGCAAGAGTGATTCTCCGTTTGATCTCCAGGCTGATATCGTTGTTGCTGTTAACGGCGGTGCCAAGATAAATAAATTCTGGCACAACTTCGAAGGTATAGTTGTCCGCAATGGCGTGCGTTCCTACACGCCGTGTGTTCCGCGTTGTAGACAGCATATACTTCGTTTTACCCTCGTTCACCGCCAGACCCACTCGTGATGATTCCCTTTCGATAGCAGAAAACGCAGCGGTGACATCTCGCTTACAGCGGCCGATAATGTCAATGTCATCGGAGTACGTAAGGAGCTGGACACATTTGTAAAAAATAGTGCCTTTACGATGAACACCTGCCTTTCGGAGCACCCCTTCCATCACGAAGTTGAAGAGGCTGCATGACAGTGGATCGCCTTGTCTGAAACCTCGAACGGTATTGAATGGCTCGGAGAGGTTATTTCCTACCTTGACGGAGCTGGTTGTGTTGCTCAACGTCATTCTGCAAAGCCGTATGAGCTTCGCTGGTATACCGAACTCAGACATGGTGGCGTACAGACAATCCCTTATCGGGCTATCGAACGCAGCTTTATAGTCGACAAAGAGATGAAGGGTGTCGACTTGCTTTTCATGGGTCTTTTCAATATTTCCACCTACTCTCAGTAAAATGCTCCTCTTCGGCATTTCAAGGAGATCTTTCAAATAGCCTGAAATCTGTTGAACTGAAATCAGACTTGAATGAGACACATTGGGGTTCATACTCGTATATACATATGTAAATATGTATTAGCCAAAAATTGTCTATTCAAAATTTTTAAATCAAAATCCCAGATTGCGAGGTGTATACAATTCTTATACGGATTTCATATTTTGAAATATTTTATAAATAAAAAAGATGAGTAAATTAATTGAGGACATTTAAAGTCAAATTTCCTGTATGCATCTCAAGTTGTGATATGTTTTGTCATCATTCTTAGAGTCAGTCGGTGTGACTGCCTCGGTCGTATTTCCGAAAAGTTAAAAGTGGCCATTTTGTTATATAAATAATAATAATATTACTGTGTAAAAAGGTTTTTGCCGCGCTTTTTCTCCAGATTATGCAGTCACTCTACACTTTTTTTGTTTTTGTAAATGGTTAGACCTAACCTTTGGGGTCGCCTTCAAACGTCATTCCTGATAAGAATATTTTTCATTACAAAAATGCACTCGGATGTTTGCCATTATCAGCCGAAGGCCGACTGCTGTTTACTGTTTTAGTTGTAACGATTTGACACTCACAGACATGCTGCTCGTACGCAAACGCCAGCACACTTGGTCTACAACATAGAACGTATAGACATACCTAAACTTAGAGTGGGTAAGGTCAGTACTTTAGTGCTGATTTCTTTTTATCATTTCATTCAAATCGTGTATTTATTACTGTGTAGATATCTGCCATTAAAAACAATTTTGCATAAATTTTTACATTTACAGCTCATACATTTTACAGTCAATATACATAAACATGTATATGTGTGTGTATGTGTCTGCATACATTTAATTTGCTGGAATTGGACTGTGACTGTTAGTGAGCATAAGAGAAAGAGAGAGGCAACCATATAGCAAGCGTACTGGTCTTTAATAACTTTACATTTCTGGTGGCTTTTAGTTCTTTAACCTGAAAAAGATTTAGTAGGAGAGAACAAAAATTAGATCTTAAGTGAAAACGGCTTCAAAGTTCTCAATTTACTATGGCTCGCTAAGTAAAAGCAACTTCATATTTTCAACTAATGAAATGCTGTTAATAGGTAGATATCCCTATGAATTTTTTACACAGCATAAAAGAAAGCACTGAGGGCACTTCCGCACATTTATCTGAAAAATTTTTTTTTTCAGTTATGACACTGTTGATATACTATATAAGTAAATGAGCGATATGTACGGAAGACAATTTGATATGTAAAATTTTTATTGACCTTTTTTATATTAAAGCTATTTTTATTCCTTTTAGAAATAACTCAACAGCATATCAAAACTTAGCTATAGTTTTATTTGCTGGCGCGATAGCCGCTTAAGCGATTTGGTTTAACAAAGTGCGCCAGTCGTTTCTTTTTAGTGCTAAGTAATCGTGAGAAAGGCCTGGGGTGGCTACAATTCTTACCCTTCGGGAATATGGGTTTCCGTATTTTTTGCATTTTTCGCTAAGTAGAGGATTTTTCCATTCGTCTGGGCTAGGCTTGGCAATTACTGTTCCCACAAGTCTATACAAGTCTTATTTGAGAATCACTTTACGAAACAAAAGTGACTGGATAGCTGCCACTTCGCTCCCTACTTGGCTTGGCACCCACATCATTTTGATGGCATTGGCCGCCTGCTTGGAGGTATCAAATTGGGAAAGATAGTAAATTATTATCTAATGCATCTTTTATCGCTCGAGTGGTGGACGAGAAGTACATTGTATACACCAGTCTGTATACAATGTACTTCTTCTCGGTACTAAGTGTTTGAAGGAAAGCGTTTACTTCTACACTAAATACTGAACAGAAGAAGTTGGGAAGATGACCGGCAGCAATGGTGTTATGATTCGAGTCTACTAACGCAAAGCAGTGGTAGCTGTCGTTTTTGTCTTCTTGGAGTACTGGAAATTCCATCCATTTGAGTTTCTCGGTAAACTGTTTTTGGAGTGGTACTCTTCTTGTTTGATAGCAGATCTACGATTAAAAGATTATTTGGCTGGGACTATGAAACCGTGCGTTTTCAATCATGCTTCTCTGGCTTCATCGTCAATCCCAGATCATTTGTAACTCTTGTGATAGCTGATGACCGAGACGAAGAACACTTCCTATTGATTAACGAGAGGACCGCAGTATTTCTGCACAGAAGAAGTTTTGGGATTAACTTTAATGTGTTGATAATTTCACTGATAGCCCAGATTGAGTTAGAGCGAAAACGATTGGTGAAGTGTAAGACAAAAGCTTTGGTAGCGTTGATGAGAGCTACTGAATATACAAGGCAGTGCTTTGATGACAAGTATTTTATTATATCTAACCTTTTTTTTGGCCTCAGCGCGCATCAATTCACGTATAATATTAACCCTTTGCTAAAAGCTGATCAAACATACATACATGCAGCGGTTTTTGAAGATCAGTTTCGCATCGAATAAGAGTACAAACCCAGTATCTTTCAAATCTTACAATTCAGTATTTTTACATTATCTTATTGAAAGTTAAATTTAAATACCAATGGTATTCCCACGCAGCTCCGTTAGTATGAAACTACTAAAATTTAAGTCCACGCACGTTAAATTTGGTCTCCTGTTTTTCCTTGTTTTAGCTATTTTGAAAAATCGAATAGTCTCTTCTCCGAAAACTGTTTATTTTTAGGCTATTAATTCGAAAATTAATTTCTGAATCATTTTATGGTATGTGTATATACTTACATACAGACATACATACATACATATATGTCTGGTATGTGTAGTTGTAAGAATTCACTATACTCACTTTGTTGTAGCAGCATTTTCAAAGCCAAAAAGTATGATGCAACACACGTGTTGACGCTGATCATCGACGGCGCTTGGCGTGAAAAATATGATCAGGCTCATCGCAGTCGGCAGTAGTACAGCCTACGGCACAGTCTCCTGCAGTTTTGTCTATGAGCACATTTCGGTTCACATTTTGTGATTGCATAGAAAGGTATTTAGTAAATTGTCAATGAATGGCTGGGCCCAGCTAGGCGTACTTGTGTATGTGCACATGGATATGTAAGTAACCAGTAGTCAAATGCACCATATGTGAACTACCTCATAAGTAGCATGCGTCGCAGACCCAACTAGTCTGGCAACTGTCCTTTTTCCCATAGAAGCAACTGGTATTTTTTACATGGCGATGACCTAGGAGATGTCACTTGTCAGATTTCGATCAAAAATATACCAGTCTCATACTAAATAGTTCAAAATAAAAAAAAACCTGTTCGCGGGCATAGAATTTGCCAAGGCGAATCTACGCAAATGGTGAATGGTGGCATTCGAGCAACAACAATTTTTTTTTAATTAGAAATGTCAAGGGAAAGAGAACAGAAGAATGGAATGAATGACAAATAGATAAAAATAGCTTATCGTGCATTCACGACAAAAACTTTCCATCATTCCTTTTTTACGGGCATTCTAAATTAAAGGCGTATTGAAGAAGAAGAAATCAACTATTCTAATTACATCACCCTTCACATTATACGCCATGGAGTTCGCGTTCCGCGTGTTTTCGCCTCCAGTTTACAGCCTTATTAACGGAACTGCTCATTTTAACAGAATATGAGCGAGAGAGACTCTCAATAACTATGAAACCTTGGCAATAAAAATCAAAACTTACAGGTGGTATTGTTTTTTGTTCTCAAGTTCACATTTGCTTGTAATTAGCCAATTGATTTCTAATTACATACATACATATTTGCTAAGACCGCCAAAAAAGAGGTAAATGTCAACTCATATTCAGTTCAAAGAAACATTCAATTGTATTGGGTGTTTCTCGCGCAGCACCAGTCTTGAGCAATTGGGTAGCTTCAGGTATCGATGTAGAATTCAATCAGAATTTGTTAGCGACAAATCCGTATGTAGCAAATGTGTCAGGCTCAAGGAAGATAGAAACAAGATTGCGCCCACCCACAGAGAGTAGGTGACGTCACATTGGTGCAGTTGCATGAGAGACATTTAAAAATTCGAACAAGAATGCAAGAAGAAGAAGAAGGAATTACACAAACAATATAAGAATAACGACGTCACACACAAACAATTTGGCGTCTGTTAAATTCGCTGAGAGCAAAGTAGCAGTACCACGAACCTGGCTGGTTGGTTCAGGCTACTCAAATTTTGAATTCAGTAAGTGATCTGTTCTGAGAGTGGTGACTCAGTTAAAATTCAACTATTTAACTTTCGGCCCATTCTAAGCGCGAAAAATATATCGAAGACTTAATTTTTATAATGGTAATGCTTCGTAAAGATATTTTTGATCAACGACAATCTTTAAGTTAAATTTTTTGTTATTTATAAGCAAGTTTGGGTATGGCTCCACACACCTTGGCCCACGAACAGCAGTATGTATTAACATAACATAGCAAACCTGATGAGAACATTGCCAGAGGGCAAAAAAAACCGACGTATATGAGCAGTGGTACAACACTGGTTATGGTATTTACCAGAATGTTCTGCACAATCTCAATTATGAAAAAGGCACCAAACGGAGGATGAAGACGAACGGACAGTTAAAACTATGATACATTCGGAAGAACTGAAAAAAGAAAGAAATTATATGAAGCCCTGCGGCTTAAGACTGGTCAATCCCGAAGGCAGAGTCCTCGAAGTGTGCCGTCTTCAAATGGTGAGGTGCCGTCTGCTCTTCACAAAATTTGATTAAAAAGGGGACGTGAAGTATTTGATGCTGTCCATTATACAATAAAAAACCAAACAAGTCTTTCATGACAGCGAGGAGATTGTGGGGGGCAACGGAACCAACTATTCGAGTTTCTTATAACCGCACCATTGTTTAAAGATGCAAAATGGCTATCGCAGTCGGAACTTAATAGTAGGAAGAGTAATAGAGGTAATGGAGGTAAGTACGAGAAATATTTTCGATAGAATTTCACTTGTATATAAGTATGTGTATTTTAACTTACATACTTTTTTCATATTTTTTGTTTTCCCTATTGTATTTGTTTTTCTATTTTCAGGTTTATTTCTCTATTTTCAAGTTTTGTTTGGTCTTCCACAGGTTTCAGATTTTATGGTTACTTTCAGCGCAAGATTATTTGAACACGCTTAAGCCCGTCTAATGAATTGAGTTGAGTTTTAAAGAAATAATGACTTAGTAACATAAAAATAATGACTTAATATTAAGTCGTGAACAAAGAGTTGCAAGCGGAAGACTATTTCAAAACTCGTGTTTATAGAATTTTTTTCTTCATTACTATGTTTTAACTTATTAATAGCACATTCGTGTTTCATTTTCTTTTTATTAGTTAAGTCAAGTATTTTTTTTTTAAATATGAGGGCCGTTTGAGGAGTCCATGCAAAGTCAGATAGATGTCACTACTGGCGGGTATCGAGGTTACGTTTAGTTAGTGGCATTGCTTGGAAGAGCACACATCAAGTTTCAGCCTGACGGATGTTAGGGCATTCGTTTGGGTTGAGGAAGTTGAGTTATTTTTATTTTTCATCACGACAACACGTCTACTCACGCCTCAGCAGCTGTGATCGCAAAATTAATGGAAATAGGGTTTAACATCGTTTCACATCCCCCGTATTCCCAGATTTGGCACTGCCGGATCCCTCGGACTGCTATTAATTCCCCAATTTGAAGAAATTGGAAAAAAGAGGAAAAGATATTATTCAAGCGAGGAGGTGATTGTAGAAACGAATGGCTATCTTTCAAACTTGGACAAATCCTGTTATTCGGAAGGGATTAATAAACTAAATCAAGGATTGGACGAAGTGTATAATCCTAAAAGGAGATTAAGACGAGAAAAAAGGTTTACTCCAAACAATTAAGTAGTTTTTATTGTTACACGGACTTTTCAAACGACCCTCGTAGACATGTATGCATGTACCAGAGAACTGCACCGGCTCAGTGTAAAACATTCATACGCTTCGCTTGAACAAAAAAACAGGCCTTTGCGTTCAAACGATCGAACTTGTTCAAATAAGTTATTGTCATTGTTTATTTCGGCTCAATCAAATCATGTGCTGCGTTTTAGCTCTCCGATGTTATCACCAATCGTCTTCATAGCAGCCGTTTCGGGTATTTGCTCGTTCGGCTGTACATTCATTTTTTTGAGCAAGAATAAAAGGGCTATAGAGCCAAATGAGCCGGTTTGAACACGTATGATCCCGCATGAGTTTTTGCTTGTAACTAACGATAGCAAAGTAAAAGCAAAATTTTAAAGCAAAAACACTATATTTTCATATTTTTTTTTTTCTTAAAACTTATAATAAAACACGAAAGAAAATAATGTAAATAAGGAAACATTGCTGAAACCAACTAATCCTTTCAAATACGAAACGCAATTTACAGCGTGCATTGTACGCCAACGCTCGTTTGCTCGAACATGTGCTATTTACAATAATGACAATTACTTCTTTGAACAAGTTTGATCGTTTGAACGCAAAGGCCGATGCTAATTTCATTCAATGCTGTTTTTTGTTCAATGATTAGATTTGAGCCGAAGATTAGATCATACGTGTTGACTGAGCTGAACTACGCGTTCGCCTGCATGAGCTGACTGCACTTGACCAAATATTTTGGTTCAATTGACTGAATCTGAGCAAGAAATTTAGCGTATGAACAACTCAAGAAAACAGTGAGCCATGCAGGTCTCTGGCATGTACATATGTTTTTGTTGGTATCTATATACTATATGCAGGTATACTTATAAAAATTAATATTGAAATAAAGCCCCTGTTCTTCATTTGTGATCATTTAAATTTTTACATATTTCTTGTAAAAATTTTTGACGGCGCGGCAATGTGAGCGCAAATTAATTTATGTACAAAGGCATGTCAATATGTATGTATGTATGTCAGTGTTTTTAGAAAGAACTTACATATATATTCAAAAACATAAAGTAAATTTAAAAAGCCGTTCGCAATTTTCTTTGGCCAATTGGGATAGCAATATGATATAAGGAAAGTATTCACAATAGATAAGTGTGAGAATTATGTATTGATTTTGAAATAGGAATAGTAAAAGAATAGTTCACACATCGAAATATGTAGCAAATTTGTGAACTTATATTATTTGCAGTTGCACAACTGAAAACCTATGCTAAATGCTAACATCTGAGCCAGAGAAGTTTGCATTTATTATAAAAATAATTCTGCTACTTTTCCTTACTACACTCAGCTCTGTTAACTCACTCTGTTACGCTTCTTCACTGTTAAGCTGGTGACGGCTGGTAACAGTTCGCACTCATCCACATAACTGGATTTTCTCGCATAATCCTCTCGAGTTTTTTACACTCCTTCTCTCTGATATTATCAGCTCGAAAAATAAAGAAACAAAGTAAATATCTTACTTTTACAAAATGCAGAGTCGAAGCACCAAACTGCTACTTACACTGCAGTGAAATGAAAAACTATGTTAGTTAGAACAAATACAAAAATTTCGTGACTGAAATCGAACTAGGCCGAAAAAGACCAGATTTGTACCGATGAGAAACGATTTATTTATGCTTATTTTATTTGACTTGAACCTTTTAATTTACATTTATTTGAGTATGTCGTATACTATTCAAACGAATATGCTCCTATTTTCTATTACATTATTAAGTAAGCAATTGAATGTACAATAGTATATCGTCGCTTCGCCAAAGAAAAACATATTTAACATTATTGGGAAAGATAAAAGAAATCTATATATTAATACGGAGAGCAAAACTTTGTCGTACCTTTTTTTAGTATTTATAGTCAGAGCAAAAAATTGAAACATATATATACCAATGGATAGCATATGTGGAGACACAGAATCACACTATTTTACCTGTATTATAATATATCATGCTATAATATGTATCATGATATTATATATTTGTATCATGATATAAAAGTTGATGAAACAACTGGAAACTTATATATTGTGAATCAATACTATTATAAATTTGATTCAGAAATTATGATGGTCATGCATTAATTAATGATTGTTTTTTATTATGGTTTTTCAAACAAAATAAATTTTTTTTTCCGTAATACATGAAATTAAATTTTTCCAATTCATGAGTTAAGAAAAAATTATGATATTTGAAATACACAAATATAGGGTCCCTTAATACAGGTAAAATGGGATATTTTTCACATTTAATTTTACTACATCTATTCACATATACCGTGTAAAAAGTTTTAACATAAGCTATCCATTTATACAGGGTGACCGATGGGAATCTGACGTTTTTGAAATAGTACACAGTTATTTTAAATGAAATATTTTATTTTAATACACAAAATTCTTTGTCATGACATGCCATTTGAAGATGAATATTATTTGTGAAAAATTACGTCGGGTAAGTGGTGCCCATCCTCTTGAATGCAGTTTTCCAGCCTTCTCCAAAAATTGGTCATCACACGAGTCATCAGTTCCACATCAATTGTAGCCACTTCTTTCCTGATTGCCTCTTTCAGTTCTGCCAATGTGCCTTTCTGTAAAATTGTTCGCAGAGATTCACGGCTCATTCTTAATTCGCGCGCGTGTTTACGTGCAGAGCGCCCAGGGCTACGAGTCAGCGCGGCTCTCACACGCTCGATGTTGTCTGGTGTTCTTGCTGTCTTAGTCGGACCTGGAGGCTTCTTTTTCACAATAGATCCTGTTGTTCGTAGATTATGAACCCAACTGAGAATCGTGTTGCGGCTTGGAACGGATCCACGACGCCCACGATTAAAACGCACACGAAAAAGTCGCTGCACGGTAATAACAGACCCGCCATTCTGCACAAATGCGTCATACGCAAACATGCGATGTTCAACCGTCCACCGCTCCATAGCTACTGAAACGGCATCGAATGGCGAGATTACTGGCTTGCAATTCGCCTCCCTACTCCTCTCACCGGCAGAGTACTAGCCATCCCAAAAACGTCAGATTCCCGTCACCCTGTATATGTTTCAACTTTTTTCTATGACTATACTATAAATACTAAACAAAGGTTTGACTACATTTTGCTGTCCGTATTTATATAACGTCGAATAACGTATGGGCGATCCTAGTATTAATTATTGTTCTTCAAATATTTTATGTACTTTTGATAGCATGTAATGAAAAATACTTTTATTTAATTTTTGGAACGATATCACTTATGATACTCTTATAAGTTAATTTTCCTTTCTATCAATAATTAGAAAATGTACAGCTGCTAAATAACACTGTGTAATATTTTAAATTACGTTTAATAAATAATACCGAATGAAGATAAGATAAGAGTTTATTAAGTAGAAAAACGTTACAATATTTATGTTATCGCACAGTTTACAGAATATGATATAAATCTTAATTCTACATCATTATATTTATATATTTATCACAGGTTTCGGAAATGAATTTATTTTATTTTACAATTAACTTTTCCAATCTCAAATTAGTGTTTTTTTTATTTTGAACTATTTAGTATGAGTCTGGTATATTTTTGATCGAAATCTGACAAGTGACATCTCCTAGGTCATCACCATGTAAAAAATACCAGTTGCTTGTATGGGAAAAAGACAGTTGCCAGACTAGTTGGGTCTGCGACGCATTCTACTTATGAGGTAGTTCACAACTGGTTCATTTGACTACTGGGTACTTACATATCCATGTGCACATACACAAGTACGCCTAGCTGCTCCCAGCCATTCATTGACAATTTACTAAATACCTTTCTATGCAATCACAAAATGTGAACCGAAATGTGCTCATAGACAAAACTGCAGGAGACTGTGCCGTAGGCTGTACTACTGCCGACTGCGATGAGCCTGATCATATTTTTCACGCCAAGCGCCGTCGATGATCAGCGTCAACACGTGTGTTGCATCATACTTTTTGGCTTTGAAAATGCTGCTACAACAAAGTGAGTATAGTGAATTCTTACAACTGTACATACCAGACCTTATATGTATGTATATACACATACCATAAAAATGATTCAGAAATTAATTTTCGATTTAATAGCCTAAAAATAAATAGTTTTCAGAGAAGAGACTATTCGAATTTTCAAAATAGCTAAAACAAGAATAAATAACAGGAAACCAAATTTAACGTGCACGGACTTAAATTTTAGTAGTTTCATACTAACGGAGCTGCGTGGGAATACCATTGGTATTTAAATTTTTTATTATTTATTTTCGTTTATTCAGTCTACAAATAATATTTAACTTTCAATAAAATAATGTAAAAACACCGAATTGTAAGATTTGACCATATTCGATGCGAAACTTACCTTCAAAGACCGCTGCATGTATGTATGTTTGATCAGCTTTAGCAAAGGGTTAATATTATATATGAATTAATGCGCGCTGAGGCCAAAAAAAAAAGTTAGATATAATAAAATACTTGTCATCAAAGCACTGTCTTGTATATTTAGTAGCTCTCATCATCAACGCTACCAAAGCTTTTGTCTTACACTAACTCAATCAGGGCTATCAGTGAAGTTTTCAACACGTTAAAGTTAATCCCAAAACTTCTTCTATACAGAAATTCAATACTATACGATGCGGTCCCCTCGGCAACCAATAGGAAGACTTCTTCGTAGCGACCACCAGCTATCACAAGAGTTACAAGTGATCTGGGATTGTCGATGAAGCCAGATAAACTTGATTGAAAATGCACGGTTTCATAGTTCCAGGCAAATAATCTTTTAATCATTGATCTGCTATCAAACAAGAAAAGTACCACTCCAAAACCAGTTTACCGTGAAACTCAAATGGATGGAATTTCCAGTACACCGAGGAAACAAAACCAACAGCTACCACTGCTGTGTGTTAGTATCATAACACCATCGCTGGCGGTCATCCCAATTTCTGTTCAGTATTTAGTGCCGAAGGAAAAGCTGTCCTTCAAACACTTAGTACCGGGAAGAAATACATTGTACGCACCTATAGTGTCTGTCCACCACTCGGGCGATAAAAGATGCATTAGATAATAATTTACTATCTTTCCCAGCCATCAAAATGATGTGAGCGCCTAGCCATGTAGGGAGCGAAGTGGCAGCTATTCAGTCACTTTAGTTTCGTGAAGTGATTCTCAAATAAGAGTATCATAGATTTCTGGAAACAGTAATTTTCAAGCCTAGCCCAGACGAATGGAAAAATCCACTACTAAGCGAAAAATGCAAAAAATACGGGAACCCATATTCCCTCGATGTGTATAAGTTGTAGCCATTGTAGCCATTCCAGATCTTTCTCACGAATACGAATTGTACATACATTACTGACAGCCAGCCATCTCCTTAAGATCACAAGTCCTCCAGAGTACCCGTTTTGCAATGCCATCAGAGTGTCCGTCGCTCACTTACTACGTCAAAATCTTTGAGCAGTCTTGACTCTGAATCTATCGAAATCAAAAACAAATTCCTTCTGTCTACTGAGCTTAAGAAGTTAATCTAGAGATTATTCTAAAGGGCGATTTTTTAAGAACTATAGGAAAGTTTTTCAAAAAAACACACGTAAGATTCAGAAAAATGCATGAAATTTTTATTTAAATCGATAGTACAGTCCATATAATTTAATGTTTGAAGATTATTTAATGCAAATGTTGACCGCGACTGCGCTTCAAATGGTCCATCCGTTAAAGCGTTATATCGCACGATCTGGATGGCCAATTGACAGGTCTCGCGTCATTGTTACGCGTGCTGTGTGGCATGTGGCACCGTCTTGCTGAAACCACATGTCATGCAAGTCAAGCTCTTGCCTTTTTGGGCAAAAAAAAGTTGGATATCATTTCACGGTAGCGCACACCATTCACAGTTACATTACGATTCGCAGCATCTTTGAAGAAGTACGGTCCAATGATACCTCCAGCAAATAAACCGCACCAAACTGTGACCTTTTCTGGATACATTGGTAGCTCTTGCAATTCTTCTGACTGATCTTCACTCCAAAACCGACAATTCTGCTTATTTACGTACTCATTGATCCAAAAATGAGCTTCGTCGCTGGTGAATCTTTTATTTCGGCCCTTGCTCTTCAAAATGACCCAAAGAGAATAATCCATCGGATTCGCGTCTGATGAATTTGAGAACCATTGTGTGGACGTTATGAAGTTCGAAACGTTGTTTTTTAGCCATTCTTGGTTCACTCGAGCTTTGTGAGACGGTGATGAGTCCTGTTGAAACGTCCATGGTCTGCCCCCAAAATGTTTGTCTACCCACGACTTCAAAGCAACCTCCACACCATTACCTGTGGCGGATGCTGCCTCCTGGGGGCCAATCGATCACTCAAATTCTCGTATGAACGGTCGGTCAAAAAGGGGTTTATTTATTGCGGTAGGAGCTTGCTCAATTTGAAAAATGTTCTCATCACAAAACACAATGTTCGGAAATTGACCGCTTTCGGCCAAGCGATGCAACTCCTTCGCTCTCTCAAGTTTGACTTGTTGCTGCTTTGGTGTGAGATCACGCGCCATTTGGATCTTGTAAGGTTTAACTTTGAGATCATTTTTTAGTATGCGGCGGATGCTACGGTCAGATATTTTCAGTTCTTTCGCCGTTTGATTGGCACTTCGTCAGGGATTTCTCTCAAATCGCTTCTTTACTTTTTGAACCATTTCACGTGACGTTGCAGTCTTTTGATGACCACCTCCATGACGCTTCGCGATGCTACCAGTATTATTGTAACGAGTAATGGTGCGATAAACAAAAACTTTATTTGCTTTAAGGTACTCGAACTCACGAACAGTCACTGGTTGTGATTTTCCAGCCAAATATAATGCAGTCACACTATTACGTTTGCAATCCATTACTGATTATCTTTTTTCGTACATTATGTACAAAAACCCTCAGAACCCCCCTTTATCAGTTTCTGGCTACAGCCCTGAAATATAAGTCATATGTATGCAAATAAAACTCAGACACTCTCTGTCTCACAATTCACAATTTCGCACGTCAGCAAAACGTAAACATGCCAAAAATGATGCAGAGTATTAATACTGAAAATCTAGACGAGAAAAATTTTTTACTAATTTTATATACGCACTAAAATTCATAAATTATGACATATAAGTACATACATATATGTAAAGGGTGATGAGATTGGAGGTACTTTTTCCAATATGGTTTTTTGACAGATCACGCGTGACTGCTGTCAAATTAAACACATACATAATTTTTTCAGTATTCATTGACATTTCATCATGGAAAGACCTACGCCTCAACAACATTTACAAATCGTAAGATTGTATTACGAAAATCTACGCTCTATGAAAAGTGTTTATCGCGCGCTCAGGTCAACTTTTGGTGTATGGCGATGAGGCCCATTTTTGGATGTATGGAAACGAATCGTGAACGAAGATAAAGCTAACCCCGAGCTGTAAAGCTGCACGATGGTGACGATGATGATGACGGTCCTGAAATGTAAGAAACTACTGATTTGTTTCAGAGATATTGTTTGTTGCATTTGGTAGGATGCGCACGTCCAGAGCGTTCGGAACGTTTTAGTCCAGTTCTTGGTTCTAAAAGTCATTGAAATTTTATCGAACTGTGTTATTTTGGAAAAGTATTTGTTTACACCTCGTCAATTAAGATTTTAAATCGGACCATAAAAGCGATTTTTAAAAATATTTCTTACGCTACCGCCATTTGGGAGTAATATTTTCAAGATATAATATAAAATAACCTACAACCTACTATCGCTATTGCTTTAACTATCAGTGAAAGTTCCGTCACATTCGACTTATCTGTTACGCAGATAAGCGTGTTCAAACGAACTAGCAGATAGCCAAAAATTTTAAAGAATATTTTATTACACTCACTGCGTCATCAGCAAACATTTTTTTTTTTTTTCAAAATGACTGTTTTATTAGATTAGATAGCATAGATAGACTTATACATAATATTATAAGTATATTTGTAATTACATACACACATTTGTACACATAAAATCATATAAGAATTTGAACATTAAATATTTGAAATACCCGCATATGTCATATTGATAAAGTAGAGAGGATTTCTACGAAGTTCGAGTTGGCATACGCCGTGATCTGCAGTGCAGAGAATGCCTACATTTTAATAGACTTAGCACAGCTCTCTTGCTACTTTTTTTAGTACACTTTTCTCCATCAATAATTCTTAAGATCCATTGCCAATATCAACGCCTTTTGCTTTGCACAACGCCAATGCCGGTCCTTTTCTTATATTTACACACACTCACCCACATACGTACATGCATTAGAGTATTTAAGTATTCAAGTTCGCGAACATAGCATTAGTACATAGATTTTCAGCAGCGCTCAACAAGTGCTCGAGAGTGCGCAATCAAAATCAACGAACGTAGGGAGCATATTATGAGCGCGAGCTCCACATCACATACCGCCACTGTGGACCAGAGCACTATTTACACATGAATATATGTAGGTGTGCACAAAGCATAAGAGAGTGTGATAGTGATTCCTAGCATTTCTGTCATCCGGTCGGTTAGCGGAGGCGGACGTAAGCGCTGGCACACGCCTATAGATAGAGGTGCTGAGCACTTCACGAACTCAGTTGTTGCAAACACTGCGAAGAGTTAAGATTAAATTTTTTAAATTTTGTGCTAAGAGGAAAATAATAAAAACGCAGCGTAAAATAAAAGTGGAACAAGTGCAAACGATTGAATCACAGGATCAGTACATACTTTTAAAACTGGTTGTGGCAAATTAAATGAAAATATAATTGAATTCAAGGAGTTGTAGAAACAGTGAACTTCATAACGGTATAAGAAAAAACAGTGCTAAATCAATAAATAAACGAAGCTCTCACTACTGACTGTGCCGAGTGGGACAGTGTAAATAAATAAACGTAAACTCGGAGATAACTTGTTGGCGAAAAATAAAATTCAGTTCCTGACAAAATGACTACGAAAATGGCGATTAATGCAAAGGTTTGTATGAAACGACAAGAATTGCATGCTCAGTAATACGATAAGAGCTGAAGAAGGAATGAGGCAAGCAAGTGAAAATGAAAATATTCAAAATTCAATCAAATAAGTAGATATCAAGGAGAAAAAAAAAACTTAGAAGTGCGCATAGGTAATACAAGAAAAAATTAAGTAAATAAAATACCAACAAAAATATTGTGAAATTCATACCAATATGAGCATCGTAAAATGCAATTTAGTGCACTAATGCGATAATCTATTAAATAACTAATAATAAAAATGGTAAATTTTCTAGAAAAGTAGAAAACCTCAATATGAAATATTAATCTAATAATCAAAAGTCTCGTTGAGCAAAATAGTATCCACGTACATGCATTGCAAATATTTACGTACCTTGGTAAAAAATCTGAAATGAATTAATTAATTTTATTTGTGCTAAAAATAAAAGCTCACCCGAAATGTCGTTCGTTTTTTGTGCAGCCTTTATTTCTTTCAGTGAGCGGCAATGTAAGCAAACTGGTCGTCGTTTTGTATAATACGTACATACATGCATATGTGTGTCCACACATACAGATGCATATACATATGTATTTCTCCTTTTTCTCTCGATCATTTCTTTTATTTCTATTTTTTGCCAATTGTTGCTAGCAAGAAACGAGCAATATTATGTCGCTCGTGCGCATAAAATAAATAAAATTATTTACATACATACATGCACATGCATATGTATGTATGGATCTGGTGGCTCTTTTTTATTTCATGTCTTTTGAAGTTTACGGACGCTATTTGAATTATTTTAGCGGTCGCTCAAAGTGTGTGCCTTAAGATTATTGGTTTTTTTTTTGCCCGCATTCATGATAATTTTTATACTTGCCTTCTTGTACATATGCATACACACATACATACATGTGAATGTACGCGCCACTAGTTTCATTTATTCACATACACTCATGAATGGATGCGATAATTAACGTCAACTATCTGATTTGGCTTGAGGCGACTTGCTGTTTTTGATAAAATTTTTGGGAACACGCGACAATGATTTTTACATACATATGTATGTACATACAGCTGTACATACATATGTAAATACTGGCACATGCAGAACTATGATATGTGTGTATGAAGTAACACGCATGCGATAAGTGTTATCAGCGCATATTTTGCGTAAATTAAAATTTAAAATTAAGATTTTTTTTTTTGCTTTTTTTATATAAATTCTTATCTTTATCAATTCCAATGCCCAGCAGCAATTAATTATTTAGAGCTACATATTTACATATATAGGAGCTTAGTCATATGTATAGGGCCTTCCAATGCGGGCGGCTCGAAATGGAATCACACAAGCTGTGTTGGAATATTAACGAAATTCTTTTTTAGTTTCAAGTTCCAAGCATATACATACATATGTATGTATGTATGTATGTATATGTATCATTATATATAGAGCATAAATAAATATCCACCGCGGAGAGGTATAATTTTCATTAACTCTGCTGCAAAGACCCGTCTGAATTTGGGCAATAACTTCGGTTATATGGATTTTGAGAGGCGGCTCATTGGCATAGACCTGTCTAGTCAAGTCGTGGTCAAATCGCACGATCTTTGTAGCCAATTCAAGCATTCTCTGCGAGAAATAAGCGTATATTCAAATCGTTCATAATAAAGTTGCATAATTTGCACGCATGTAAAGAGTGATCAATTTGGAGATATCGGATTTTAAATTGAAATAAAACAACGAAAATTTAAATTGATTGGGAATTTTTATTATTTTTGTGTAGAACCATTCCTCGCTGGAGGAGTTCGATCCGCATCTCGTGAATAACTTTAGCATTGTTGGCTTCCAATGCCTTAGTCGAAGCTGATTTATCCACAAAGCATTTAAACTTTACATACGCCCACAAATAAAAGACCAAAGGAGTGATGTCACACGATTTTGGTGGCCAATCCACTGGTCCGAGACGACAGATAAATGGGTCATCGAGACGACGACGCAATAAATCCAGTGTTTCATGGGCTGTATGGCGAGTAGCGTCGTCTTGTTGAATCAAATTGTTGTGGAGATCACAAACTTCAATTTCCAGCATCAAAAAGTTGTTTATCATGGCACGATAGCGTTCACCATTCACTGTTAAATTGGCGCTAGCCTCGTTTTTGAAGAAATATGGGCCGATGATTCCTCCAGCCCATACGCCGTACCAAGCGGTTGTTTTCAATGGATATAATGGCTGTTCTTGAATGGTTTCGGGTTGCTCTTCAGCTCAAATACGGCAATTTCGCTTATTAGCATAGCCATTAAGACAAAAATGGGCCTCATCGCTGAACACCGTAAGTTGACCTGAGCGCGCAATAAACACTTTTCACAGAACGTCGGTATTCGTAGCACAATCATACGATTTGTAAACGTTGTTGAGGCGTAAGTCTTTGCATGATGAAATTTTAATAAGTATTCAAAAAATTATTTATTTAGTTTGACAGTAGTCAAGCGTGATCTGTCAAAAAATCGCAACTGGAAAAAGTACCTCCAATCTGATCACCCTTTACTACTCAATCCTGTTATTTATCATGGAGAATTGGCACTCCTAAATAACTTGGGGGTTTCCACGACTAAGTTATCAGTTAATTTTCAACCCACAAACATTTTTTTTAACCTCACCCTTTAGTTAATCAACCATCAGCTTTTATAGAATGTTTCCCTCTGTGCGCTAATTTGACAAGCAACTCATTGAGCGAATCAAGAATTTTCAGTTGTTTCCATGTTGTCGGCATCTTGAAAATGAAGACAACAAGCTGATTGCCTATCAAAGTGATTACAGCCTACGTCATAGGCATCACGTGATAAGCAGACAAAATGTAAACTTTTAAATGCACAGTAATAAACAACATGGCCGCCACAACCGCAGTCAACAAGTAAAAGTATGACTATTAGAAAACCCTATCAAAATTACAGTCATCTATCATTTCACTCAGAATCAAGACCCATGAGTCTGGCGTATAGGTAAGATGGTATCGCCAAATTATTTTAGCTATTATAAATAAAACAGTTTTCAATTGTACTATCGGAAGATTTTTTGAAATCAATTAAGTTTTATTACTATGACAATTACTCTGCACATTCGCATTATTAAAAACAAAAAATGTTTTAATATGTAGATTTCATATGTTATCCAAATTTATATGACTCATCTCGGCCACATACCTAGAGTATACCTATGAAACAGCACATGAATGAATTTTCGAACTGCAACAACCACGGCTTTTTTTTTTTTTTTTTGTATTTCATGCCCTAAATTTTTCATGTGCCCAGAAAATACATTATACAGACGATGTTAGTTTTTTTTTTCAATTTTCTAATCTAATAAGAGCTCCTAAAACCAAGTAAAAGTACCTATTAAAAGTCAGCACTAGCGACAAAAATTAATAAAAACTAGCCACCAAAGTAGCCAGGTAGATGAAATGGTTGAAGTAAAACTCTGGCACTCCCCAAGTAGCACCAAAGCGCCGTTTTGCTACCTTTATGAGACCAAAGTAGCCAACACAAATTGATTTTTATTGATGGCAGTGCAGCATAAAATAGTCTTTGCATGGAAGCATTGACCCAAGTAGCGTATTCCCTCGTTTACATTTAAGCAGAAGGGCAGATGGCTTTTTATGAGGATCTTTTTGCTGGCAGAAATATACTCAGAAGTATGCCGGGGACGCCGAAGCACAGCTGGAGAGCAGCCACCGCTATTAGTAAAAACTTTTTCCGACATTTGATGGTTTCATGGCCACTGTTGGTTTCGAATCTGAGACAACCGCTGCTAGCCACGCATAAATCTATTCAACGACGGCGAGCAGCGCAATTAAGAAAAAGCTGGATCCAAAAGAGAATAATTCTTTTGGCTAGGCCTTGAGAAATTATATTAGATACTAAAAAACAAGTGTTTTTAGCAAAGATCTTAGTTCTGGATAAATATTTGGTACTAAAAAATGTGTACATATATCTATACTAATATTATAAAGAGGAAAACTTTGTTTGTTTGTTTGTTTGTTTGGTTGTAATGAATAGGCTCAAAACTACTGGACCGATTTTAAAAATTCTTTCACCATTCGAAAGCTACATTATCCACGAGTAGCATGGATTATATTTTATTTTGAAAATAGGGCTCGAGATATAGGTCAAAACGTGGACCCGGGTAACCTTCGGATGTGTATGTACAATATGGGTATCAAATGGAAGCCGTTGATGAATGCTTTAGTCCAGAGTATTTTTCATGCCGTTCCGTGACTAGGGTCTCGAGATAGAGACCAAAACGTGGACCCTAGAATGTGTTTGTACAATATGGATATCAAATTGAAGCTTTTGGTGAATGCTTTAGTACAGAGTATTTTTCATGCCGCTCCGTGACTGGGGTCTCGAGATATAGGTCAAAACGTGGACCCGGGTAACCTTCGGACGTGTATGTACAATATGGGTATCAAATGAAAGCTGTTGATAAGTGCTTTAATACGGGGTAATTTTCATACCTATTGATGACTAGGGTCTCGAAATATATGCCAAAACGTGGACCCGCCGTGTCTTTGCACCGAATTAAACCAAACTTACGCACATTGTTAAGTAAGTATTGAAAATGGGTTTCGTAAAGTTTGGTTGTAATTCGGAGCACTGGCAACGGGTACAGCGTTCTTTTGAACCAGCCATAATGTCGCTTACTTTTTTAACGCTTGGGGCGGAACTGAATGTCAAATTGACAGTGTGAGTTACAATGTGTCAATATTTCTTTCTGATTTGGATGCCATAAGGAAAAAACGTAAGTGCAACATGTAAAAATTGTTTGTGAATTTTTTTGGAGTGGATTTTGGAACAGTGAATAATTTCTTACGAAGTTTGAGAATTTAATGTGAAATCTGAATGAAATTATGTGTTCGTGGAAAAAAAAATTTTTTTCGTTTTTTTTTTTTTTAAATATAAATGGATAATGATTAAAAAAGCTCGAATGCTTAATAAAACATATAAATTGAAACGAAAAATTCATGGAAGATGGGGAAAAAAGACGATTGTTTATTCATATGCGTTGATTTGAAATTTAAAAACAATCTTCTTTTTTCCTGATTTTCAATTTATATTTTATATTTACTCAAAAACAAATAGAAAAACAAAAAATATTGTTTATGCCAAAGCGCTTGAATAAAGAATAAAGAAATAAATAATATGAAAATCATATATTTTCTGTTCTAAACCATATCTATTCTATTTTAGTGTGACCAGCGAAGGGGGCCAGGTTTGCTAGTTATATAATATTTATTTAAAAATTCCGGTTTCGTAGGTATAAAAATTAAGCAGTTGAATATTAAGAAATCGGTAAGTTCAAGTTCTAATGATACTAATCTTTTTATCCTCAATGCATATATTTACAAGTGTAAAGACCTTCACAAAGTGTTTATTGATGCATTTCTACAAAAATCTTTTTTCGTTTTACATATGTATATATGTATGTACGTATGAACACATTAATATAAATAAGTGGATACATAAGTACACCTGTTTCGAGAAAATTCCAGAAAAAAATTACAAAAAATTTAAAATCAGTGCAATTTAAAAATTTGTGAAACAAAATTCACAAAACTCTCATGCATTTTACATACATACATATGTATGTGTACATGAATATGTTGCTCTTGTAAAAGTAGCAAAATTAATATAAAACTAAAAACAAACACGTACATACATATGTATGTATGTACTGATGTAATCTGACGTCCATACACAACAAAAGAGTTGCGAGATCAACGAACTTGGAATGAATATAACAAAAACAAAACGCCTGTAAAGAAAAAAAAACATTTGTATTTACATAAATATGTATGTATGTTTGTTCATAAGTGACACATTTCACTAGTTTACAATAATAGTTTTATATATGTATGTATGTATGTACATTCATAGTATATATGACTATTTTACCGAAGTAATACGCAGAATACTCGCGAGTACACAACACAACAATTTGATAGAGCTGCTTACTGCGGCAAAGATCATGCATAACGTACTACACACATACATATGTACATATGTGAGAGAAGTATTTAATATCTCAAAAGTTGTAACATTTTTGTTTATCAATTACATACATACAGACATAAATAAACGTAGTAAAAATATTCATTCATAACTTTTTCCATTCTCCTCCACCACCTACCTATCCATTCAGTAAACACTAATGTAAACAAATAGATATGAACATACAGGCACATGGACTCAAACATATACAATACATATTCAATTGCTTAGAAATGGATTTTATACATCCACATGTTCATACATACCTTACCTCGCAATAGATAAACATTTTGAGATAGGTCGTGCCAAATGTAAATGAAAGCAAACGTTTGTTCTCAAATGCAATACAAATACAATGCAATAACAAGTACATATGTAGATAGATACGAGTTTGTATGTTGATTGTGAGAGGAATGTGAGACTGTCGCCTTTAAACCAACAACATAGAAAGTGCATCTCTCCTACCAACTAACTGCATCTCAATGTCAATACAAAAGCATTGCAGTTTCTCACGTGTGCAAAAATGCACACCAACATGCGTACATGCATAAGTGGTGATATTCGTCCCCATTACCAATTATCATTTTCAAATCGGCAAAGCAGGGTTGATTTGCCATGCACTTTTCATGTGCATCTTTTTGAAGTGATGCAAAAAGAAACAATTTGTTGGTTGGTAGGGGTGCGTGTGTGCGTGCGTGTATGTATGTATTTAGGTAGGCATATGCACTCGCATGCTTGTCCTTTTGAATGCATTTACGTATGAATATACGAGCACATGGGTAGAATATTTGGTAATCTATTGGTTTTTTGTGTCTTTCCACTCTTACTGTTTTCTTGTTTTCATTACCGCTGCAAAACTTGTTTTATTTTTCATTGATGTACTCTTAGCCTTTTTGCACTACACTTTACTTCTCAACCATTTCATAAGTTAATAGGATGAAATAGTTATTGGTGGGGAGTGATTATTTAGCTTTGCGCAGAGGCGATATCGTAACCAATGAAGTTCTACTGAGGTGCGATTATTGCTAGTTGAAAACTTTAACCAATACTCCGCCATGGGGACGTGAAATATCGTCCACTACGGCAATTTTTGGAAGCCCGAGAGGGCTCATTATTAAATACATTTCAAATGGTTGATAAAATTTCTTAAGTTTTTTAGGCATAGTAAACTTAAGGTGGCATGTTATTGAGATTTGCATGTAACTGATTAGCAGACGTGGAAGTCTGTTAATCTCTACGCTACGTAAATAGAAGATACTCTCTATCAGTGCGTTCTTCGGTTTTTTTTTTTCAGTTGCCAAATTTGTACTTTTAAGCACTAGATTTAGTACTTTTAATGAATTAAAGTGCCAAGCAAAATTATTTAGTGCCAGTGTCCTTATTTGTGTTTTCTTCTGAACTCAAAGGCGTAGTAAAGGGTACTGTTTAAGGGGTTAGGGGTAGTCAGAGGCCCGAAAAATGATGTTTTTCAATACATATATATTTATTTTTTTTTGCTTGTCAATTACTTTATTTTACAAAAATAAAAACATAGCTTTAATACATCGCTTAAAATTAAAAAAATAATAATAATTATTATAAAAGTTATCGTTGTTTGTGTGGAGCCCAGAAGTCCCTTGCGGTGATCATCACAAGTCCTTGTAGATTCATCTAAAATCAATCGGACAAGAGAAATTAGTTTTATTAATAGATGAGCTTGTGCCTGATCGAAGCTTTTTTTCAAAATTAACAATATGGTAGCCTCAGGAAATATTTATCAGATTTTAGAGAAAAAAACTGGCAATTAATTGGTTAAAAAAATCGAAATTAAAAAAAAATCCTTTGATCAGGCACGAATATTTTATGTTTTTCAAAAGCAGTACAAATTTTATTTAAATCTAACAAGAGGTTTTTAAATTACAGTGATCACCAGTTCAAAAAACATAGTTTTGAGAAAAACGCATTTAAAGTTTTGCTATCGGCTCCGGAGCGGCCGAGCGCCCTTTGTTAATTGTTGAATAACTCGAAAAGTATTTGTCGGATTCACTTCAAATTTTCACACAATATTTTTAAGATTTTATTACTTTAAGAAAATGCAAAAAAAACAAATTACGATTTTTTTGAAAATTCAGACTACCCCTAACCCTTTAAGAGCTGGAGAGCTTAAAATGATAACAAAAATATTGTTGGAATGATTTTTTTGTGTTGTACTCTGGTAGTTAATTTCATGTCATTTATTTTTTGAATATGATATCCGCCACAAAAGGTGATTAACTTAGAGGTATCGGATTTGCAATTGAAATAAAACAACGAAAATTCAAATTGCTAAGGCAATCTTATTATTTTTGTGTTGAACCATTCATGACATTCATTTTTTAAAGATAATCACTTTCAAATGTTGGCCACAACTTCGCCGTAATTCGGTCATCCATAAACACCAATTTTGAATTACTCTCTGGAGGATTTCGGTCGGTATCTCAAGAATAACTTTAGCAATGTTGGCTTCCAATGCCTCAATCGAAGCTGGTTTCTCCACAAAGCACTTAGACCTTACATACATACGTTTTACGTTTATTTCCGCTGAATATGAATATTGAATATCGAGCATCCTTAAAAGAAAGTTGACAACAATTTTTCCTCAATTACAACAATTCATTACAAAATAGCGGCGACTAACATTGCCTTGTGCGAAATTCTTTCGAATCCCATTCCAATTTATGGCTGGAAAACTATTATTGCGTTAAACCGCCCACAGCATATTAATAAAGTATTTTGTTAATCGGAAGCATAAATTTGTATATTAATTATATTAATTATTTTTTTATATATTTTTTAAGTTACCCAGCTAGTTACCGTTTACTGCTATCATTATGGAAATAATATTTACATATGTACATATGCATGTATGTGTGAATATAGTCTGGTGCGTCGATGGCATTGACCGTTGCTTGGCTCTAAGAATACCGAATCATCAAATACTGACCCAATATAAACTCGATCTTACATCAGTTTTTACCAAATAAAAGCTTTCAGAAAACAATATTTTCTGTTGAAGGTTAACAAAACATATACACATACACATAGGTATGCATAAATAACGAACAAAATATATTTATATAAATAGTTAGACAAAGTTTGTTTATTCGCTTGAAAATCGCTCAAAATAGTTGACATGCGAAATCAACAAGTTGCATCAGACTCTAGCGCACAGTTGTGCTTTCTACATACAAACATATTTATAAAAAATGATTGTGCACTAAAAGCGATGATAAGCCATATTAAAAGAAATTTGTTTAATAATACAAATATTCGTTTTAAAATTAATTTCTTTTATTTCCTTTTTAAAATGAGTGCATTTAATGTGAAGTAAAAAATACCTAAACATTGTTTATTTTAGTAAAAAAATGGATATTTTTTATGTTAATTTATAAATAAATTTTAAAATAGCAAAATCTGCTTGTGAATCATAAGGATTTAACAACTTGCTCCGAATAGATTTTTTACTTATACACTCACTTATATGGATGTATGTATGTATGTATATAACACATTCATATATGTATATGCAAGGCATTCCTATCTATCAAAAATTAAAATTGTTATTGTATGTTCTTTGGGTTATCTCTGGGTCGGCGACGTGCACCAATAGGTAGGCGGACAATTGATTAATAGCTGCTCAGCTTCTTGAAATCATTTATGGGAACGACCCATATGCGTACATACATATATATGTACATACAGAGTGGGCCAAATAAGACCTACTAATGACTAAAGACTACTGCCTAGCAGAATGCGCAGTTGCTCCATCTTGTTGAAACCACAAATTAGGACACCGCTCCGGCATTGGCCGCAAAAAGTTTTCAATCAATGTTTTGTAAGAAGCTCCTGAAATCGATTCCCATATAAAACTGGCCTTGAGGACGGTGCTAATATATTTTAGAGCAGCCAGGCATTCCTGAGCAACCTTTGATCTTAATATAACTGCCTCCATTGATTTGATGGCCGCCTGGCTATCGGAAAAGATAATTATCGCAGTTTTTGTTAGGGCGTGTGCGTTACGGTGAACAGCTACATACGTCCTCTATAGCGAAGACCTCTGCCTGGTAGACGCTACGGTAATCCAGAAGTCCGGCAGATAATTGTAACAGAACTTATGGCAGACCTAAATATATGCAAGTCATAACTAAAAAAGTCAAACATTCGTGAAAAACAGCTTCAAGATTTTTAAAAGCATGTCATGCCTCCCTAAGTGAAAGTAATGACACATTTTCAGCTAATGAGATGCTGTTAATAGATCTCGCCAATAATTTTTTAAATAGTATAAAATGTCTGGTCGTGAATCCTGCTTAATTATCTAGAAAAAAAAAACATTTTTTAATGCACGCACACATTTGCAGCAAATGAGTAATTTCCCTGATGCCAGTCCATTTTCACTTCATTTGAATTGTGAATTGCCCCATTACACTATCATTTATTTAAAACGCCATTTCTTAAGTGCCTACACTTTTTAGGTTTGCATCGAAATATTTATTTCCTAAGCTCAAGGTACTCCATTCATTTTGCGTTTCATTGCTGGTTGTGCTTATGCCCGAAAACTTGAAAATTCAACTATTTCACCTTTTAACTACAATTTTTATGCATTTAATTTTTGCACTCGCCGCTTTAACAGTTTTTTGTACCTCACTTCCCTTTTTAAATACATACAAATGTGCATACGTAAGTATGTGCATACAATATAAATAATTATACATACAATAAAGGCATTTCACTCCGCAGGCGCACCTTTGAACTTGAGGCTTCTGCGCTATATTTTAATTTATAAGTAAAAAAAAATGCCTATTTAAACCGGGCAAATGCTTCAATCACATACTCATAAGTATTTAGTGCATTCCCGGCGAATAAATTAATTGCGTAAGGTTTTAAAATTTGTTAACCAACACGCGGACAGTGAAATCCACATTAAGCGCGTAAATGTGGATTTTTAGCTAACAAAGGCAGCCGACGACGACACTTGAAATGAATTAGCTGAACTTAGTTTTACTGCGTAATTTGACTTGTATAATAATTATTAATAATTAATCAACCAATTTTGTTTGTAATAACTACTTTACTAAATATAAAAAAAAATACTTTGAGTGATAGAAATCTATATTTTGATCTTTGTCTCTGTCTACAGGGTGAACGATATGAAGTATTACCTATTCAAAACACCATAACTTTTTTGTGTGAAATTAGTTTTTATTGATTTCAAAGACAAAATTGTTCAAAAATGATTACAATTTTAACATATATTCACTTTAGCTCGATATGACCACCTTTTGCCTTGTCTATAGCCTTCAAACGGTCAAAAAATGAGTTGCATGCTGCACGAATGTGATCTTGAGGTATTTTGGTCCATTCTCGTATAATCGCTTTTTTCAGCGCATCCATACTGGCATATTTTTTAGTCCTCACCTTGCTCTCCAAAATGGACCAGATGGAATAGTCCATCGGATTTGCGTCTGGCGTCTGGCGTCGAAAGCCGTTTTGTGGACGAAATCAAGTGTGGAACATGATTTTTTGACCATTCTTGGCTCACACGAGCTTTATGAGATGGTGGCGAGTCCTGTTGGATCGTCCATGGTCTACGACCGAAATGTTTGCGTGTCCATGACTCTAAAGCAGCTTCTAAAACATTTCCCCGATAGTAAGTGGCATTCACTTTGGCACCAGGCTCGATAAAAACGATTGGAGAGCGTCCATCAGCGGTCACTACGGCCCAAACCATTACTTGCGGTGGGAAATTGCTTCGAGTGGCCATACGTAGGCTGAAATTCTCGTATGAGCGTTCGGTCAAGTAAACACGATCGGTTTGAGTGTTTATGAACTGCTCAATTGGGAAATTTTTTTCATCAGAAAACACAATGTTAGGAAATTCGTCACGTTCGTGCAAGCACAACAACTCCTTTGCTCTTTCGCACCGAATTTTTCTTTGCTGGGGTGAATGACCGTGTGCTTTTTGGAACTTGTAAGCCTTGACCTGGAGCTCATTTTTCAATATGCGTCGAATGCTGTCTTGCGATATTTTCAGTTCTTTGGGCATTTTTCTTCCACTTCGACATGGACTTCGTTCAAGTCGAGCCTTCACTTTCCGAACCATTTCTGGCGTTGTTGCGGTTTTTTTTGGTCCACCTCCACAGCGTTTTGCAATGCTACCAGTATTACTGTAACGTTTTATAGTGCGATACACAAACATTTTATTCACTTTGAGGTGACTGAGCTCACGAACAATGGCTGGTTGTGATTTTCCAGCCAAATATAACGCAATCACACTATTAAGTTTGATTTCCATTACAGAAAAAAAATTCAACAAAACTGAGACGCAAATGCTTTTAATGGCTTATAAACTATATATTGAACTGTCATTAGAACAATTTTGACGTTGATGTCATGAGCTGTTTTACAGATACAAGCAGTGTGAAGTTGGTAACACTGCATATCGTTGACCCTGTAGTTCACAAGTGTGAATTATAAATCTTCCGATAGTATGATTAATTTTGCGCCACCTTGTTTAATACAACTTTTTAATTACTTTGTCATTATTTGTTTCACATTGATTTCTTCTTTTATTTCAGGATATATTCCGCAATCAACATCGACTCATACGTTTCATTGAGCAATCGATTCGTTTGTGTAGCAATCATTCATTAAGAACTGCCCAAAAGCAAGCCAAACAGAAGGCTGAGCCTGACTTTGAGATCACCGCATCGATTTCGGCGGAATACACAGTTGCTCCGGAACCAATCAAGCACGACAAAGATGTTGGCCAACAATTCGCTGCCGCACAATTGGCGGTGCGCTTGGCATCGCCAAAACAATTGCAACCCAAACCGGACAGCGATGAGGCATTAGGCTTTGGCAAAGTATTCACCGATCACATGTTAAAAATCTACTACCACCGGAGTTTGGGTGGCTGGCAACGGCCGGAAATTACGCCGCTCGAAAATCTTGTGGTACATCCCGCGGCAAAAGTATTGCACTATGCTGTTGAGGTGAGTGTTTGTAGAGATTAGATTTATTCTTTTCATATACCAATTTACCATACCATACCCATGTAGACTACTTAAAGGAGGCGTGTTGGCTGTTACTGTTACTGGTATTGTTGTTGTAGCAATAGAAAACAGAAATTTTTTTTGGGAAATTCTGCTGGCATAACAATCCTTGAACGGTTATAAATGGCTTCGACTTGGAGCGGTCCAAAGGCAAGAATTAATTATGTAGTTAGTTTTACAATATCTTTCCAAGTAAAAGGTTCTGAGCGTTCTTTCGCTGTATGGCAGCGTTAAAGTTAACATAGAGTGGATTACTCGATTGAGATTTGAGATGTCGTGTTCAAAGTAATTTCATAACCCCAGTGTGAAGATAAAAAACTTAAACAGCTAATTTTTGGAAAATTGACATTCGTTTGTTATGAGATCTAGACTATAATGTGGATGCCCTCCCGTCAAAGCTCTCGCAGCGTCTTCTTGATGAGCACACAACAGCTTTCCCAATGCTTTCATCTGATCAGTTATGGGTAGTTGAGACCAGAGCAAAACGTTTTGCTCGATGAGAGCAGCTCACGACGAATGATTCCCTTTCAATCACACGAAACTCACAGCATAACTCTTTTGTCCGTTAATGCGTTAATTTGCAAATGGCTATTTAAGGTCTTGAGCAATGGAAAAAGTGCTAGCATGCCGGTCCGGCTCCACAATTTATGTACATGAGTTTATCGTCATTACCGACCATGGCACATCTTCGCCGATGCCAGAGTGGATTATTTAAAATCATAACTTTGAGGCACTATTACAGCAGAGCGATTCCATGTCAAAGGTTTATAAAGAGGGCACATTGTTTGAGTATTGAGGAAAGTGCGCAATTTTCTCGGTTTTAGCTTCGTTTTGGAATGGTGTAACACACAACTGGCTTCTTCAAACGCAAAACTGTCAAATGGGATTTTTTTTAGAGTCTAATATAACCGAGGCACATTTATTAAAGGTGGTGGCACTAGACCAACAACAATATTTTATACGTTTGATTGTCAAAGAAAAGTATAGGCAAATTAGAAAACAAAGAATGAATTCGCCTTATTTCACACTGAGCTGACAGCCAAATGGGCACGGCGAAGGAAAAAAAATAAATCAGCTGATTTACCGATACCACCTTTAATAGATTCGCCTTGGTGTAATATGACCTTTTAATTTTGCCATGGAGTGTGGCCGTAGAGACATTTAGCGGAAAACGCTCAGAACTTTTACTTCACACCTAATATAAATTTTGAATACTGACTGTTATTTAATGCTTTCAAAAAAAATTATATACTTATACATTAGGGTGGGTTAATTTGTATGGAATATAAGATTTTTGAAAAAGTGTATTAAAGCGTAGCTCAAAGCCCAATTTCCTGTCCCACAGATTTTAAAAGGAGGTATCCTTAATTCGGCGGCCGCCGTAGCCGAATGGGTCAGGGTGTGAGTACCAAACGGAAGTGCGCAGGTTCGAATGTTCGTATATGAAATACCAAAATGATAGAAACAAACAGGCGACATTTGCTTTGAGGTGCTTCTTCCGCAAACAATATTTGCTGGATTAAGCTCGTCTTGAAATACCAAAACAACGACGATTGCTGTTTTGTTTCTGGCTCCTATGCATAGATCCGAGATTTATCATCTGTTACCATACGATAAACGTACTTTGACCAACATTTCAAGTATTTCAATATATTTTTTCACCAATCGGCACGAGTCGGTGTCCATTGAGAACAAATGCCCAAGTATGCCTCCATCTTGCGTTATGTCACATGACGATCTTGCTTTGTCAATTGACGCACGGCATCGATAGTTTCTGGTACTACAAGTATAACCACTTTTGGACGATCTTCACGAAATTTATCCTAAAAAACAACGTTGGCCACGTTGGAGCTCGTTGTACCAACATTTCACAGTGACTAAGTGCCAAAAGTCGAAGTAAGTTGTTCAACAGTGTGTGTGGAGTTGCCAGTCTCCCATCGGGCGCGTCCCCGGGTGGTGAATAGGGAAACGCTCGACAGATATGTAGGGTAGGTGAGAAATAAAATACAACCCAAAAACAGGCAAATATCAACTCGGTTGGAGTGTTCGTCATTGAGCTGAAAAACAAAAAATATATCCATTCAGTGTCTGTCTTACAATAAGCGGCTGTTGATCAACGTCTGACTCAGAATGAGCGGCTGTACATTGAAGAAGGAAAACTCTAAACCCTTTAGAAGGGAACGGGAAACCACTAAAGTAAACTCCCACTAAAATCATTTGATAGGGATTTACAAATTTAATGGAATTCAATCTTTCGGGCGAGATTAATTTTTCAACTCACTAAATAAAGAAGAAGTAAAGCTCGCAAGTGAAAACGTTATATGTAATTTTATGCTATAGAAAAGCAAACTTTTCGATGAAAATATCGAATAACAGCGCACCAAACGTAGTGTTGCGAAGGCGTAAAATATAAAAGGCAACCCTGGTACAACTTTTGACGTCTTACGTACGTATAGTAGAAAATAATAAAACAAATTTTCAATAAAAGTTAAATTTCCCGCGATAACCTGTGACAGAGATAGACTTCACCTTTAGACACACAAGTTTACTCATGCAATTAAGGCACTTTATTTTCCAGCATTCGCAATGTTTCCATGCAAAATTTTTTTTTCTTTTTTTTTTTATAAAAATATAGTGCATTGCATAACAAAAACCGTTTCGAGCTTTGTAGAGTATTCAAAAAAAAACAACGAGTTAAAAAATATGTAGTAAAATTTTTAAACTTTTTAATCAGAATTTTGAGAAAACTTATGGCCATGCAGCTTTAATGCCTTTTTAATTTTCGTATCAGAAAGTCTAAGTTTGAAGTCGCTCAAAAATCACGTTGATTATTTTTGTTTTGTCTATTGGGCAGTAAGCGGCTGCTCCGGGTGAAAATGGACCTACATACATATGTAAGTTATGATTTTTGAAACAGCAGAGTTGCCTTTTCGTAGAAGTATTAGGTGGGAAGCAACGTAATCGTATATATGTTTTCCATTGTAATCGTTTCCATCGAGGCTTGAAAACAAAGATCTTTTTATATGTCTGTGTAAACAACTCCGGCCGCCGTAGCCGAATGAATTGGTGCATGGCTACTATTCGGAAGTGCATAGGTGCGAAACCCCGGGCATGAAACACCAATTAATAGAAACCATTTTTTCTAATAGCGATCGCCCCTCGGCAGGCAATGGTAAGCCTACGGGTATATTTCTGCCATGAAAAAGCTTCTAAAGAACTATCTGCGTTCCGAGGGCGGCATAAAACTATAGGTTCCTCCATTTGTGGAACAACATCAAGACGCATACCTCAAAAAAGAGGAGGACCCCGGCCAAACACCCGAAAAGGATCTGAGCGCCAATTATATATATAAAACAGCCCTGAAATATCCAAACGTATGTGTGAAATATGTAATTTGTGAACGGCAATAAATAGTTTTACATTTTTTTTTGTTTTTCATTTAATTCATGATTATCTAACAAATTAAAGCAAAAACTATTTTCTGGTGAATTTCTATTAATTTATATCCCTTGCACTAATTTCAGCTCTTCGAAGGCATGAAAGCGTATCGTGGTGTCGATGGCAAAATCCGTATGTTCCGTCCGAACATGAACATGAATCGCATGAATCACGCCGCCAAACGTTCCGGTCTGCCCACATTCGAAGGCGAGGAGTTCGTCAAATGTCTTTCGCATCTCGTATCCATCGACTCCGAATGGGTGCCACACACCGAAGCTGCCAGTTTATACATCCGCCCAACACTGATCGGTATCGATCCGACGCTCGGTGTTGCTTCCTCAGATTCTGCCCTCCTCTATACAATCCTTAGTCCAGTTGGAAGCTATTTCAAATCCAATAGTGATGGAGCGATCTCACTACTCGCAGATCCTCGCTTCACAAGGTGAATTCGATTAGATCTACAACATTTATTTAGTTATTTTAATTTACGTATTTGCATTTGTAGAGCGTGGCCCGGCGGTGTTGGCAATCGTAAAATGGGCTCCAACTACGCACCCACGATCTATGTACAAAAAGAGGCTGCCGAAAAGGGACTCCAGCAAGTATTGTGGCTGTATGGTGAAGATCATCAACTAACAGAAGTTGGCACAATGAACATTTTCATGTTCTATGCAAATGAAAAAGGAGGTAAGTAGCAAGGATGATAGATACCAGCGTTGCTTGTCAGGTATGGTGAAAGAAAATTTTGTTTTGAGGGGACTTTGGATTCTACGTCATTCGTTTTGGTTTTCACAAAATTTAGCTTTAGCTTAGTGAAGCACAAAACGTATGACGTCGGCATATCTGTCAAATTCGCTCAGAGCCGAATAACGGTCTGCTAGGTAGTACACCTCTAAAAATCTTTTCTCCATGGTATGTAGCACATGGCGAAAATGATAGAGAGAATCCAAGAGAGTATTTTTAGCTGTGACGTAGCAATTGGACAAACGCAAGAGAGAGAGAGAGAGAGAGAGAGAGATAAATTCGTTTACATTGCTTAAGCAAGCTGGTGCAAAATTAATCACCCTATCAGAAGATTTCTAATTTTTGCGAATGGCGTCGTGTGTCAGTCATATTTGACACGTGCGAAGTAGAGAGCTGCAGTATACGAACAGACAAGCAATGGAGCGCGTAAAAATTTCCATCACGCAAAATAATTTTCTTTATTTTGTAACACAAAATTCGATGGTGAACTCTGTGCCACCTTGTATTATGTCAGCAAATCAGGTGACTCGGTAAAATTCACTGAGAACAGGAGAGCGAGAGAGCCTTCGCGGATAGCGCCACCTTCTATATTCCCCCCACTATATGCAGTTTTTTTCTAATTAAATAATATTTTTCTCTTTAAGTTAATGAATGCGCACTTAGAAAGTTAGTATATTCCTACTTAAATATACCCTATGATCGGAAAGTACCGGGAATGTTTAAATAAAACAAAATAGAGTTAAATTTCAGGCAAATTTATTTCATCTCCTTCAAAATATGACCCGTCTGAAGCAACACAAATGTGCTAACGCGTAACCCAGTCCTCCATGCACCTCTGGGATGGGCTTCAGTTCCTTCGTCGCATTCTCTTTGATCTCCCCTATCGACTGAAATCTCCTTCCACGAGGTAGTAACTTCAACTTGGGAAACAAAAAGAAGTCGCACGGGGCCATATCAAGTGAATGCGATGCTTGCACGATGGTATTTAGTTGGTGTTTGGTCAAATAATCCAGCACAATTTGGGATCGGTGCGATGGCGCGTTGTCATCATGCAAAATCCAAGAATGTTTTGCCCACATTTCCGGCTGTTTGCGACGTACAGCATCTAACAAACCCTTCAAAATGGATAAATAGTAGTATTTATTGACTGTCTGGGCCGATAGAAGGTACTCATGGTGCACTACGCCTTGGCAATCGAATAAAACAATCAACATCAATTTCTCGGTACTTTTTGATCATAGGGTATACTTACCCTCCGCCAGACGTCTTTTAAAGTCACTGCTGTATGTTCATTTAACCCTCCGTTGGACACCTTTTTTTAAACCAACGGTTGGGCACCCTGGACTGGCTTTTTTTTGTCCTGCTCGAGGATCCTTTTTAAAAGTTTATATCCATAAATCTACAGAAAATTAAATTTTAGGCAGCTAAATGGCAGCTCAAGTCGTTAGCTATAATAGAAATGTGTAAAATTCACGTCCACAGTCGAAAACCCCCAAGTGCCCAGCGGAGGGTTAAATGAAGTAAAAAGTATTGTAAATAATTTTGTAAGATTTTTGTGAAAAATAAATGCATCCAGTCTAAATCCAAACTAATCTACTTAAATCTGATTATTCATTGCAGAGAAAGTACTCGTCACACCTCCACTCAACGGCCTCATCCTGCCCGGTATCACACGAGACTCAATACTCACGATAGCCAGACAGTGGGGCCAATTTGAGGTGCGTGAAGAAGTGATTACCATGCCAGAAGTCTGCGAACTGCTGAATCAGGGAAGAGTAAGTTTTTCTTTGCATTTATTTGCGCGCGAACCATTCTAATAACGAAGTTGCATTGTTTTTTGCTCTCTTTTTTGTCACAGCTGTTCGAACTGTTTGGCACTGGTACCGCCTGTGTTGTCAGCCCCATCAACCGCATGAACTACATGGGGACGGATCTCTACATTCCTACCATGGAGCAGGAGAAACCCATTTACGAGGCGATACGTGACACGCTAACAGGCATTCAGTATGGTAAAATAGAGCATCCATGGGCGGTGACCATCGATTGAGTACACACACATTCACGCGGTGACGCATCTCCATAGTTTATCAGTCGTAGTTGAGAGATTCTTACCTAAGGAATCTGTATTAATAGTTCTTAGTTTTTGGTCAGAAATAGCTTTACTATGACTATTTACTATTAACTAATTTAAATATTTATGAAGCTTGCGGTATGGATTTCAAGTAGAGATTCAGTTAATGGGTTAATCATATTTTTGGGAGAAGGCAAACCTCGAATTTTATACAAAAATTTTCACACCAAACATTGCATTTGTGTTTTGGACTTTTAGTGCACCAAAGTCAATAGAAAAGTGTTTGTATGTATGCGCTGGACTTTGGTGGGCCATTTACTATTATTTTAAGTGTTTAACGGTAGAAAATGATGTTGGTGAAATCTACAAATGTAGGCAAATCCTTTAATAATTTAAAGACTTAATATTTACCTATTTACTTTATAAGATACTAAAATTATTTATTTAGCGTTTTTAGGTAAGGTAATATAGCTAAACTAACTTATCTAATTATTTTTAAGATATGTTGCAAATCATTTGTGTTTACAAAGAAATTTTACTTTCATTGTGCGCCATTTGATGCACTGAGAAATTGGAAGCCTTGGGAAAATAACACCTCTCAGGCGTGCAACATAGGAACATGTGAATGTATGGAGGCATGAAACTTCCAGCAAACGCAACTGGCAAAAGCATTCATTGCAGTTAATAATTTTACCAAATTATTGGCTAAAAAAACCAACTAAGTACCAGAGTCAAGTGCATTTATTAGTTTAGAAATTGACTTTTTGATGTTAATTCGATATTTTGATTCGAAATTCAAAATTAATGCTTTTCGCCAGCAATCAGAAAGTTTAGGTATGCAAATGTATGCATATAATAATTAATTGAAAATTTTCAAAATGAAAGCAATACCTAAAATCCTCCCTGCAAAGATTCAAGAAGCTGTGAATTTTTTTTTATCAAAATTGTAATTATGTATTCATAGAAGATTTCACTATAGTTTTTTATGTGCTTGTATTGGATTTACTTTATGCTTTATGTACACAAAGAATTGGAAATAAATGAAAAATAGAAATTTTATATTATAAATTTTAAAACACACCACGAAAGAAGAAAAAACTGTATTTTATTTTCGAAAGGCGATTGATTGTAGGATGATGGTTCCATATGTAGAAGTCCACGCAAGTGGAGAAAGTTACTGATCGACATTCACTTGGGAGTGGCCAGGACGATTCTTCTGCATATGGTTCAAGCAGCTCACAACTCCCGGGATTAGCAACCAAGTATCCTCTGGGTAGCTTCCGAACGCCCGTTCGGGAGTGAGCTAAAGTGAGAAGGCGAAACATTCCACGATAGCTGGTTGTGCGCCGGGTTTGGGACCCGCCACTTACTTTCACTCCTGCTCTCAGAGAGTACTGCCCAAGAAACCGGCATGCACGAGCAATGGAGCAACATTTCTCGTACTCTACGTACCGCCGCCGATGAAGAAATCGGATTCCGGCGAGCCCGAAAAAACAGGTACGACGAGGAACGTAATGCTGCTGCCGAAAGAAAAGATGCTGCCTATAGAGACACGCTGCGATCGGGCGCAACACGAGCCATCTGGGATCGCTAAGGAGAGCTAAGAAAGGAAGAGAGACGTATTATCCGAAAGAAGAAACGAGAGGCGCAATACGTGAGTGCGAAGAGTTTGAGATGCTGGTAAATAGGAACAACGCGCGAAAATTCTACCAGAAAGTTCGGCGGCTTACAGAAGGTTTCAAGACCGGAGCGTTTTCCTGTAAGAACAAAGAGGGCGATCTGGTGTCTGACATCCAGAGCAATCTTAAATTATGGAGGGAACACTTCCCGAACCTCTTAAATAGTGTTAGCTGCTCATGTCACAGAGAATGTGAAGATCCCGATGCCCCAATCGTTGACGACGGAATTGTCGTTCCGCTACCCGACCATGACGAGGTGGGAATAGCGATAACACGGCTAAAGAACAACAAAACCGCGGGCGCCGACGGACTGCCGGCTGAGCTATTCAAACATGGCGGCGAGGAGCTGGTAAGGTGCATGCATCAGCTCCTATGCAAAATATGGTCGGGTGAAAGCATGCCTGCCGATTGGAATTTAAGTGCGCTTTGTCCAATCTATAAGAAGGCGATCCTGCAATCTGTGCCAATTACCGCGGGATTAGTCTTCTAAATATCGCCTATAAGGTTCTAGCGAGCGTATTGTGTGAAAGGCTGAAGCCCACCGTCAACCAACTGATTGGACCTTATCAGTGTGGCTTTAGACCTGGGAAGTCTACCATCGACCAAATATTCACATACGCCAAATCTTGGAAAGTCCCATGAGAGGAGAATCGACATACACCATCTTTTCATCGATTTCAAAGCTGCATTCGAGAGTACGAATAGGAGTTCCGCGATGTCTGAATTTGGAATCCACGCAAAACTAATATGGCTATGCAAAATGAAGCTGCTCAATAACAGCAGCGCCGTCAGAATTGGGAAGGACCTGTCCGAGCCGTTTGATGCCGATCCAGATTTCAGACATGTTGACTCTCTGTCGTATGACTTCTTTAACCTGGTGCTAGAAAAGATCTTGCAAGCTGCAAAACTTAATCGCTCCAGCACAGTTTTTTATAAGAGCGTATAATTGTTGGTGTATGGCGATGACATTAACATCATCGGCCGTAACCACCGCGCTGTTAGTTCTGCCTTCTCCAAACTGGATAAAGAGGCAAAGCGAACGGGGCTGGTGGTGAACGAAGACAAAATGAAGACCTCCTGCCATCAAACAAACAGGCGGCGCACTTGAGTATCGGCACCCACGTCACTGTTGACAGTTATGATTTCGTTTATTCAGGAATCAGCATTAACACCGACAACAATGCCAGCCTTGAAATCCAATGGGGAATCTCTCTTTTGCCAACAAGTGCGAGTTTGGACTAAGTAGGCAACTGAGCAGTAAAGTCCTCTCTCGACGAACAAAACTAACACTCTACAAGACTCTCATCATGCCCGTCCTAACGTATGGCGCAGAAGCTGACGATGACAACATCCGATGAAGCGACGCTTGGAGTGTTCGAGAGAAAGATTCTGCGAAAGATTTTTGGACCTTTGCACGTTGGTGACGGCGAGTATCGCAGGCGATGGAATGTTGGGCTGTATGAGCTTTACGAAAACACGGACATAGGGTAGCAAATAAGTCTTACGAAATAAGTGCTACGCTGGCTTAGTCTTGTCTGAATTGAGAAAAACGGTCCGACTCTGAAATTATTCGATGCGATAACTGGTGGTAGCAGGAGCAAAGCAAAAAATATGGTGTAGAAAGAATTGGATTCGCTTTGTGTGTCTAACTGGCGCCGTTAAGACCGAGAGCGCGCTTTGCTAAACTCAGCCAAAAATGCTTAAGCGGTTATTGCGCCAACCAAGCAGCTGAAGAATTAATTTACAAGTTCTGATAAATTTTAAGACAAAATTTTATAGTATTTTCCTATAAAACATATTTTATTTGAAGGATATTTTTTATCTATTTTGTAATTTCATAAAACACTGCCCCCAGCTGCATTTCTGCCATGAGAAAGCTGCTCATAATAACTATCCCTCCCGCCCGAAGCTAAGCCTAGATCAGTTAAAGTTTGTGCATCACTCCTTTATTATAATTATTTGGTATGTGAGGTCTCGACCGCAGTAGTTGATAATCGTTTGAAGCTTAAATATCCATTTTTATCTGAAGTCAAAAATGTCTACGTTCGTCCCGAAACAACAGCATTTGCGGGAAGTCGTGCTTCATTACCACCTTTTAAAGAAAGGTGCAGCTGAAACGTGTCCTATATTGATCAATATTTACGGTAATCACACTCCATCAAATACAACTTGTAAAGAGTGGTTTCGATGCTTCCAATGTGGCAATTTCGACGTGAGTGATAAAGATCGCGAAGGACCATGTAAAAAATTCAAAGATACTCAACTACAGCAAATATTGGATGAAGACGCATGTCGAATCCTTGATGATGTGTCTAAAGAGTTGGATGTTGGGAAATCAACCGTCGATAAACGTTTGGCCGCGACGGGAATGATCCAGAAAGCAGGTAACTGGATGCCACATCAATTGAAGGAGGGGGTTATCGAGAAGCGTTTGGTGACGTGTGAAGTGCTTCTTGAACGATAGAAAATAAAAGGTTTTCTGCATCGCATTGTCACTGGCGATGAAAAATGGATCTATTAAGATAGCCCTAAGCGTCGAAAGAGTTAGAGCCTGCCAGGGGAACCAGGTCCATTAACAGCGAAAAATATATTCATTCTTCAAAGGCTATGTATGCAACTGGTGGGATCAGAAGAGTGTCTTCTCTTATGAACCCCTTGAACCATCTGAAACCATCGTTACCGGCTGCAGCTGCGTTTGCGTTTGAATCGAGCTCTTAAAGAAAAGCGGCCGGAATGGGACGGTAGACATGACAAACTGATATTGCTGCATGACAACCCCTGGCCACATGTAGCTAAATCGGTCCAGAAATATTTAAAGGGCCTGAACTAGGAAATCTTGCTCCACCCCAAACTTTGCGCCTTCGGATTACCATCTGTTCCGATCAATGCAGTCAGACCTTATTCGAGAGCAGTTCACTTCCTACGAGAGCATCGCAAACTCGCTCAATGAATGGATCAAGTTAAAAGAACTCGAATTTTTCGTCAGAGGAATCCGTATGTTGCCTTAAAGATGGATCAAAGTTGTAGCTTCCAATTGAATTGGACCGCAAATTGCGGCCTTTCGATAAATCCTCTGAAGACGGAGCTCGTCTTATTTACGAGGAAATACAAAATACCTAGAGTATTTCTCCCCTCGATAGCGGGCGCTCCATTGGTGCTCTCTGACAAGGTGAAGTACCTAGAACTTAACCTTGACAGAGGTCTTACGTGGAAGCCAAGCTTTGAGGAGAGAGTTAGGAAGGCAACCGTCGCCTTGTATGGTTGCAGGGGCGCTATCGGCAAAAGATGGGGCCTCTCGCCTAAAGTCACTTTTTGGCTTTATAACACGATTATAAAACCAATCTTGCTATACAGAGTCCTTGTCTGGTGGAACTCGCTAGAAAGAATGGTATCTGTTAAGAACCTGGAGAGGGTACAAAGGTCTGCCCTAATTGGAATCAGTGGGGCGCCCCGTACCACTCCTACCATAGCGCTTAACGCTATGCTGAATGTGGCACCCGTGAAAATTGTAGGAAAAAGGGCCAAAAGCTAGACTTAAGTTACGGACACTCTAGCATTCTTCAAAATTTTGATTTCATCCCCATGGTGCTGGATCACTGTACACCCACGCTAGGTCCGAGTGGACCGTTTTCTACTCATATTCCCTCAAGGGATGAGTGAGCGGGGTGCAACATTTGGCGGCAAGGCATGGCAAACATATTCACAGATGGCTCGAAGTAGGACGGAAGGGTAGTATTCTGTAAGGAGCTTCTCATCAAATTTAAATTCAGGCGTCCTGACCACTGTAGTGTTTTCCAAGCTGAGGTATCCGCAATTAAGGATCCAGTGGACTGGTTGCTTACCTCGGTAATTATCGTTAAGGAAGTAAATATTTACTCCGATAGCTAAGCGGCAATTAGGGCCTTGGGCTCGTTGTTTGTGCGCTCGAGATTGGTCGGGGAATGTTTGGCTTCTCTCTTGATTGCATCCGAATACTTCGACATCAGGCTCATTTGGGTTCCCGGTCACAGCGGCATAGGGAGAAAGTGCTGGGCTGTTGAGCTGGCTAGACAGGGAACTTTAGAGACGGTTTCGTCGCAAAATGAGAGGATCGAGGTTCCCTTAAGAACCTGTGGTCTGCTCCTGGGAAGATGGGCCTCGATTCAATTCAGCGAGCACTGGGCTAGTGCGCAAACGTGCAAGGTCGCGAGATCCTTCTGGTCACGGGCAGGTCGGGGACGTTCGAGGGACCTCCTAAGTCTAACGAAGCCCCAGCTCTCGAATTTGGTGAGTACTGGACATTCTCCATTAGGTGTTCATGCGGTGAGACTTGGGATTGCCTCAAGTCCGTTCTGCAGAAGCTGTCTTGAGGACGAGGTGGAATCATCTCAACACCTTCTTCTCAGCTGCCCTGTTCACGTCTGGCAAATATTTAGACATCAGGGCTCTCAATTTTTTCGCTACGCCTGCGGATGTAGCGGGTCTAAATATCATAAATTTGGTAAAGTTCATCAGTAGCTTGTTGCGGCTAATTACGAACGCAAATCAGCCACCGTCAGCGTCATCGGAAAATGCATGGTCATCATCGTCTCTAATCCCAAGGCTCCTTCTTCCTTCCCTTCTCCTTTCTCCTCTTCCATGTACGACATCACAACGGACGAATTTTCAATATTTGTCCAAGTGTGCCCTAAGCTAGGGCAGCCATTTAACCTAACCTGTAGCTTCCAATGGCGCATATATATATATATATATATATATATATATATAATTGGCGTGACACCCTTTTTTGGGTGTTTGGCCGAGCTCCTCCTCCTATTTGGGGTTTGCGTCTTGATGTTGTTCCACAAATGGAGGGACCTACAGTTTCAAGCCGACTCCGAACGGCAGATATTTTTATGAGGAGCTTTTTCATGGCAGAAACACACTCGGAGGTTTGCCATTGCCTGCCGAGGGGCGACCGCTATTAGAAAAATGTTTTTTTTTTTAATTTTGGCGCATACTTCACATAATATCACGTATTATTTAATTGTTGAAATAATTCGTAGCTGTGGCTAAGAAAGGACGCAAACTTATTCCCATACCCAACACTAACATACCTACCAACCATTTTGTATAATAACAATAATAAACAAACATTTAAGTTGTCGAATAAAACAAATATTTTATTAATTTCATTTTAAAACTTTGATTAAATCTCGAATTAAAATGTGCTGTGTGTAGACTTTTCAAAAATGAATTGAACACATTTGTCTTTGGATGCCTTTTGAATAGATTCTAAAACAGTCATATAACAGTAAACTTAATAAATAGTCAATAACAATAATTTGTGGTACATTTCAAACCCTTTTGACAAAGGCAGTTCGGGCGTTTATATTTTCTTTTGAATAAATATTCGCCTGATGATGCATAAAACTCAACAAAAGTGCGGATTTTATTCTGTCACTTTGAAATAAAATGAAAAGTGCCAGAATTACAAAGTTTTTTTTTCTAATAAATGTATCGGATTTGAATGCATTAAAAAACGATTTGTCAATTGTTTAGTTTATACTGCAAATATTTTAATTAACCACTTTTGGTTTATCTTTTAATTTGATCAAGAACAGTTTAGAAAATTTTACTTCTAAATAAAGGGTACTTTTTATCGGGTATGCATATGTAGTTTTCAGATTCTCAGATTGGCTATAACATATTCATTATATTTGTTTTTTTTTAATATATATTTATTAGATTTCATTATATAGATTATATAGTCAAATTTAACATTTCAATGTTTAAAAATTTTTTTATTTTTACTTTCGTTTATTCGTTTTACGTTGTTCTGCATTAGAATTGTGTGTTTAAAAGGTAAAAATGTGTTGCTGCACTCTTGAGCTGGTAATTTGAAGAAAAATCTGTGTGCTTAAAATAAGTATTGTAAATAAATAAAAAAAAATTTCTTATGTATGTAAGTTGGACTAGTCATTTTACACCACACGAAAAATGATAAGACCTACTAGATTTGTTATATTTTTATTATCAGTTTAGGGCTAGCAATTTATGTTTTTAATATTATTGGGTAGTCGAAGAAGTCTTTTTGCATGTCTAATCAAACTTCAACTCATTTTTTTTATATTTGTAATGAACTTTATTAAACCAAATATGTACCATTTTGGTCGACCACCTTTTGCCATTTTTCTTCTAGAGACATTATTCCATCAGTGTAAAACTTTTGTGGTTTCTCGTCGAAAAACTGTAACAAGTAATTTTCACAGGCTTCTCTTGAAGCCAACTTTACTCCATTAAGGGAGTTCTGCATTGACCGAAACAAATGGTAGTCCGATGGTGCAAGGCCAGGGCTATATGGTGGACGCATCAAAACTTCCCAGCCAAGCTCTCCCAGTTTTTGCCGAGTCATCAAAGATGTGTGTGGCCTAGCGTTATCCTGATGGAATACGACGCCCTTTCTGCTGATCAGTTCTGGCCGTTTTTTTTCAATTGCTTGCTTCAATCTTATCAGTTGTTGACAGTAAAGAGTAGAATCAATCGTTCGAGCAGGCTGGAGCAGCTCATAGTGGATGATTCCTTTCCAATCCCACCAAACACAGAGCATAACCTTTCGAGGCCTCAATCCTCGCTTTGCGACCATTTGTTGAGCTTCACCACCCTTGCACCATGATCTTTTTCGCACATTATAGTTGTATTTGATCCACTTTTCGTCTCCTGTTACCATTCGCTTCAGAAATAGTTCGATTTCATTTCGTTTCAGCAAAGAGTCGCAGATGTTAATTCGGTCCATTAAATTTTTCACAGACAATTCATGTGGTACCCAAACATCGAGCTTCTTTTTGTAACCAGCCTTTTCTAAATGGTTAAAAACCGTTTGATGATGAATGTTTAGTGTCTCGGCGATGTCATGGCAGTTTATGTGATGGTCCTGGTCAATCTTTTTCATAATTTCATCGACTTTTTCAAATCGAAATTTTCAGAACGGAAGCGAGCGAACTGATACAGCATCGTCTCCGTAAACTTCACAAATTTCATTGGTGGCTTGCGTGGCATTCTTCCCTTTTTTATTATATACAAAAATTTCAAAATAAAGCGAATTTCTTCATTATTTTCACTCATTTTTGAACAGCTATAACTTTTTTTTAAACTTCTCCGAATTAAATTTTTTTTTGGTTAAATGAAGCTTAAAATGTCACCTTTCTAACACCATATGATATGACACAATGTGATTGGTAGCGCTAGAGGTATGTAGATGACTCCTTGATTTTGACTTTTTCGACTACCCAATATTTAATGGCAAATGTTTTAAAAACATTCAGCAATAAGCACACATTTCACAAAACTTAAATTAATTATTAAGGAAAGAAACATCTTTAAAACGAAAAGAGTATAAGAGCAAGACCTAGATCTAATCTCTTCTGCAAATACTCAGCGGCCTTCTCCGCTTTAAGGGGGTATTCTGGTCTAGAAATTTGAAAAAAATCGATTTTTGTTTTGCATATTTTCAAAGTTTAGAAGGTAATATTGAAGGGCATATTTTTCCAAATTCGATTTATTTTCGGAGATACAGCGGATTTTGTGACATGGCATCTAAGCCGGCCGAGTGGAGCGAAACGCGCAATGAACGGCAGATGTTACCGGACGACTTGAGGACTCGTTCTTTCCACAAAATCTTTTGTATACCACACAACCTTTATTTATTCTATACATAAAGGTTGTCAAAAAAGTCTTGCGGTATTTTTATTGAATTTTCAATTGTTCATAAAATTGGTTATAATAATGCGATTTAAGTCAAATATGCGCCGTTTTGTTCGATGACGAGTTCCCAACGAGATGCCAACTTCATAATGCCCCTCTTATAGAAGCTCGCTTCCCTATTGTCAAAAAACTCGGAGAGCCATTTTTCACAGGACTCTCTTGTGGACAACTTCCGACTACCAAGCTCGTTCGCCATGAACAGAAATAGGTCGTAATCACTTGGTGCGAGATCCGGACTATACGGTGGATGCAAAAGAACCTTCCATTCGAGCTCCCGGAGCTTCTGGCGTGTCACCAAAGATGTGTGTGGCCTGGCGTTGTTCTGATGGAAGACAATTCGGCCTCTGTTGATCAAAGATGGCCTCTTCTGCATGAGTGCTGCATTCAAGCGGTCCAGTTGTTAGTAGTACAGGTCCGAATTGAGCGTTTGGCCATAGGGGAGCAGCTCATAGTGGATGATTCCCTGCCAATCCCACCAAACACACAGAAGAACCTTCCTGGCCGTCAATCCAGGCTTGGCCACCGTCTGGGCAGCTTCACCGCTTTTCGACCACGACCGTTTGCGCTTCACGTTGTCGTAAGTGACCCACTTTTCATCGCCAGTCACCATCCGCTTCGTGTGGCACCCATACATCGAGCTTCTTTTTGAATCCAAGCTTCTTCAAATGGTTTATAACGGTTTGATGACTCATGCCCAGCTCTTGGCCGATGCTACGGCTGCTACTATGCCGGTCTCTTTCGATCAATTCAGCGATTTTATCGCAGTTTTCGACGACAGACCTTCCGGACCGTGGCGCATCTTCGATCACCTCTGCACCAGAACGAAAACGTTGAAACCATCGTTGTGCGGTGGAAATGGAAACTGTATCGGGTCCATAAACTGCACAAATTTTATTGGCAGCATGAGATGCATTTTTACCTTTATCGTAGTAGTACTGTAAAATATGCCGTATTTTCTCTTTATTTTGCTCCATGTTTGCGACGCTATAACTCACGAACGACTAAGAGCTTTCCAAAAAGCTCTAGCGTGAACCGATGCGACGAATACAACTAGAACTACGCGCTTGCAAAGACAAGCTTGCGGAAATACCGCAAGACTTTTTTGACAACCTTATATATAACGGTGTAGAACTAATTAATTTCGTATTTGTTACAAACCTCATATATTATGTAGTCAATATTTTGACAGTGGCAGCTATTTTATGTTAAAGCACGCCAAAAAATCAAGTAAATTTGATATGTCACAGTGAATATTAGTAAACACACAATTTTTTTTTTTGTATTACAGTCAAAATGTCAAATTACGTTCCAACAAAACAGCATTTGCGGGGAGGTTTGCTTTTTTTCTTCAATTTTAAGCAAAGTGCAACAGAAGCACATCGTTTACTCTCAGAAGTTTATCCTGAATAAACTCCAGAGGTTAGAGCATGTCAGCCGTGGTTTGCACGATTTAAAAGTGGTGATTTTGACACAGAAGACAAAGAGCGACCAGGTCCATCAAAAAAGTTTGACAAAAAGAAAGACGAACAATTGGAGGCATTACTCGATCAAGATCCATGTAAAACTCAAAAAGAACTTGGAAAAACATTGGAAGTCACTCAACAAGCCATTTCTAAGCGTTTAAAAGCAGCCGGATACATGCACAAAACAAGGAATTGAAGCCGGAAGAGGCGTTGAGAGACGATTTTGCATGTCTGAAATGCTGTTTAATCGCCACAAAAAGAAATCGTTTTTGCATCGTATTGTCACTGGCGATGAAAAGTGGATTCACTACGACAACCCAAAGCGTAAAAGATCATATGTGCCCAGCCAAATCGACAGCAAAGCCGAATATTCATGGTTTGAAGGTATTGTGCTCTGTATTTGGTGGGATCAGAAGGGTGTGCTGTACTATGAGCTATTTAAATCGGGCCAGACGATCACGGGAGAGCTATACAGGCAACAATTGATACGTTTGAAGCAAGCAATAGCCGAAAAACGGCCAAAATAGGCGACCAGACACGAGAAATTGATTTCCCATCATGACAATGATCGGCCACATGTTGCAGTATCGGTCAAAAATTATTTGGAAAATGCCGGATGGGAAATTCTACCTCACCCGCCTTATAGCCCAGACATAGCTCCTTCTGATTACCACTTGTTTCGGTCGATGCAGAATCACCTTTCTGGAATACGGTTCACCAATGTTGAAGGTATTAAAAAAATGGCTTGATGACTTTCTCGGCGCAAAAGATGAGAAATTTTTTTGGGATGGAATCCATAAATTGCCTGAAAGATGGGAAAAAGTTAAATAAATGGTACTTTTAACAAAAAAAATACGTTGTACAGCATTCGATTCGATCGAGATAACATAGACATGATATAGTCGATTACTAATTTTCTTTAATTAAGTCTTATTTGAGTCTTATTTCTCTTAAAATTCAAGAAATATCAAGAAAGATATGTGACTAAACTCACTGTCTCCAGGGTTAAGTGGGTTAGCCTGCTTGCGGTATGGTAGGGGTGGTTTCTAGGGGTTAGGGCTGTGTGTGACTCGGTACCCGTGGGTTAGATAGTGTAGGGGTTTGGTGAGTTAGCACACTTATGGTGTGAGACAAAATTTTAAGAAAAATAAGACTCAATTCAAGAAAATTAGTAATCGACTATATCATGTCTATGTTATCTTAATCGATTTTCAGGTGTAGGAAAATTTCGAAACATGAAAATTTCAAAATGCGATATCTCTGCGAAAAAAAATGATATTTGAGCAAACAAAACGCCATTTGAAAGAAGAAGACTTGTACTTAAAGATGCCAGCCTATTTTTTTGGTGAAAGAAAACATCTGCAAGGCTATATAACCTCAAATATGGGCAAAAACGGTGTTTTGGCACTTTTAGGTTAGGATATCTCGAAAACCAGAGTTGATAGAGCAATTCTGAGGCCAGATTTGGATTCAGCGCATCATAAACCTTCGGAAATATATAGTCTGGTTTCTGGGTCTGAGATGCTGTCGGCCTGTGTTATTTATTCTACATCTGTCTATCGCGCCTGCCTCGGATTTTGAAAAATTTAAGTTTGAAGTATTTTTAAAAAATTTGAAAAGGTAAAAACAAGAGGCTAAAAAAAAATTTTTTTTTTCAAGTTGACGCCATTTTGTGAATTCTTTTTCTTTGATTTGGCGTAATCCGATAGCAACATCCTAACTAATGAACAGTTTTTTTAATTTGTTTGTTTTAGATCACTTCAAGAATTGGAATCATGGCAACCATGGAGCACCGTTTTTTATGTAGCCCCCACTCCGCCGGCCTGTAATTCCACGATTTTTTTATTTTTATTTTTTTATTATTATTTTTTTATACTTTTCCAATATTAATAAAAACCATAAAAACAAATGAATAGTAAAAATGTGTTTCTTTTTTTATCTTAGTTTTAAAAATGCCTTAAATTAAGGCGTCTCACAGTGCGGCCGATTCCCGAAAAGCTGGCCAAAGCTCAAAAAATTAAGTAATTGATTCAAAATTGTTTACTCGGGGGTTGTCGGGGTCGCTGATTACGAATTTGATCTTAAAATTTTGAAAATCCACCCCCATCCACCCCTATTGGTCACCCCCTCACGTGAAATAGCGTATTTTCAAGAACATTATCAAGATGCATGTTAATTTATATGTTTTCGGGGTCGTAAGGTAGCAAGTGGTAGCAGCTGAATCTTGTTTTATTCAGTAACCATTACTTTTTTGAGTAACCTTTAATAGGTTTCAAAGCAGCATATGACGGCATTGTATTACTATACAGTTTGAAAACTCAAATTTTATAAAAAAAATTGCAAAAAATGTATCTACGTATTGCTGCAGCTAAAAATTTTGTGTCGCTGTATTGATATGTACTAAAGATTTCTCGTATTTTACTAACCTTCCAAAGATGATTCCATTTGGTTTTGTTCAATTTACTCCATTACAAAATCTTTCAAATGTGTACAACTTTCACTATTCATCGACAGTAATACGATGCTCAAACGAAGACCACGTTGCGACTGAAAATACAGAGGATACTTAAGGTACAGAACGTTGCTATGAACGGTTTTCACTACTCAAGGCATTACTGTAGCCAACCCAAAGACAAAAAAAAACTCTATCTAGAAACTTTTTTTTCGACTTTTGGCCAGCTTTTTGGGAATCGGCCGCACTTTGCGTCTAGACCAGAATACCCCCTTAAGGCTGAGAGCGAGCTCACAATGGAAGCCTGTGATTGTGACTATCACCCTCCCATTCTCTGCTTCGAAAGGAATTTCTTAATCAAAATCCCTTCTAGACAGGAATGGCTTGAAGAAGATCCATCACCCAACACACCCGTTAAGATCCACATGGACGGATCTAAAATGGACACCGGTTAGGATCAGGGCACCGCAATATAACGCGAAGAGCTTTCTATCAGTGAATCCTTTAAACTAACGGATCACTGCGGTGTTTTTCAAGCTGAAATAAGCGCTATTCATGAAGCCTTAAAATGGTTAGAGATAAACAGAATATCATCAACAGATATCTGCGTTCTATCAGACAGCCAAGCTGCCCTGCGGGCCCTGGATGCATTCCAAATAACATCAAGGAGTGTCTTACGTTGCCGCCAATCTCTAAAGGAGATGGCCAAGCAATATCGTATAATCTTATGCTGGGTTCCAGGCCACAGGCAAGAGAAGGTACCTGTATGCCAAACATTAGTATTTTTATGGGGGTACCTCTCGCAACTTGTAATCTTCTTATTAAGGACGCACTAATCAGTTCTGTAAAGCAAAGATGGATCAGTGTTTATACCTGTGAAATTGCTAGGCAAACAGGGCCAAGACTAAATCTACGTCTGTCCAAGAATATTATAAAATTGTGTAGACTTCAAATTAGGACCTTAGTAGGGGCCCTCGAAGACATTGTCTCATAGGAAATCATGCAAGGAGAATGCATGATTTCTGTCGTAGCTCCAGGAATGAAAAGGAGTTGGAAACAATGCAACACCTTTTTTGCACATGTCCGGCTCTAGCCAGAAGCAGGAACCGATATTTAAGATCCTCCTTAATGAATATAGATAATCTATAGATAATCTAATAATCAGGATGGTTCAATATGGAAAGGGAAATGTGGCCCAGCCCCTGCCGCGCACAACGGACCCATTTCGTGGTCTAAGTTGCATCACTGTCTCTATGTGCTAAGGTTGAAATTGAAATTTGAAAAGATCGAGCCAAGGAGCACCAGGAGATTTGGTGGCTCCTAAAACACTCAAGCTAAAAAGTCCATTGTATTTAAAGCTCTGGAAAGGGGGTAGATAGTTAAGGAGCGAAGGAGAAAAGTATCAGAGAAAGAGATAGGAAAGAATAGAGGCACAGATAGGGTATATTCAGAAACGCATTATAAATGCGCAGTAATTGCAGCGCTGGCAGCACTGCCAATGTGACAAGTGTTGCAATTGATAGATTGGCAGTATTAAAATTTTTCCTGCAAATAATGCGCGATGTTTGATACAAAAATGGCGTTTTGGAACGCGATGCATTTGCAGTACTGCCATATTTGCATTTCTGAACGCATTGCCAACACTGCAAAAGTACGTTGCGCATTATAATGCGTTATTGAATATACCCATAGAGATAGTTAGTCCAGTGAGAATTTTCCAGATTCTTTGGTGATCACTGTAACTTAAAGTCCGCTTGGTAAATTTCAATAAAAAAATCTGCCTCTAAAAAACATAAAAAACTCGTGCCTGATCGAAAGATTTTTTTTTTTTAATTTCGATTTTTTTTTAAACAATTAATTGTTGGTTCTTTCTCGAAAATCTGAAAAATATTTCCTGAGGCCGCCCTATTGTTAATTTTGAAAACCAAAAAGCGTCGATCAGACACAAGATATCGATCTATTAATAAAACCAATTTCACCACAAGGGACTTCTGGAGAAATGGGCTTCACACAAACAGCGATAACTTTTACAATTATAAATTTTTTGTTTTTTGAAATTTTTCTAAAGTCAAGTCGAAACATGATGTATTAATGCTATGTTTTTATTTTTGTAAAATAAAGCAATTGACTAGCAAAAAAAAAATTATTGAAAATCATCATTTTTTCGGGCCTCTGACTACCCCTAACCCCTTTAACTAAACGATATTGGGGCATTTTTCTTTTGTCGCTTTAGTAGATATCATCAAAATCACTTGGTCTCATAATTTTTTCGTGTAGTGTAGTTATTGTTATATAAACTAAGAAACTGATAAAAAAATAATAATGCATTAAAAAATTTTGAAAATTATGTTTAAAGTGCGCTTTCAAAAAGTAAAGCTCGTAACACTTCATATCAATTGTAAACTTAAACATAAACCGGATTGCTCGAGAGCAATTCGCATTCTTTCAAACATGTCTGTATACATATAAGTATTTTGATTATAAACAAAACCCTTTGAGTTCTTTAGTGCATTTGCACTCTGTGCTCATTTTTCTGGAACAACCATTTTACCTTCCGACTGAGTGCGTGCTTACACTAATGTTTTATAAATATTAAATATTCTCACATTTTCTAATGTTTCAGGTATAATTTCCAATATTGCAAACACTTTCAATATTTCCTTTATACTAATTACTTAATGTCATATTTGTTAAGTTGTTCCATTGCATGCACATACACATGAGTGTATGTGTTAATGGCATAACTGTTGAATACAGAAGCGCATCTTTCATTTCCATTTAGACCATTTTTTTATGTACTTAAAATTCTAAATTAAAGTCTAAATATACAACTACATCTATATACATACATACATATATATATGTATATATAAATGTATAACTTAAAATATGCTTCACTAAAATGAGTAATTTTTGGTATTTTATTATTATTAATATTAAATGTAAATTAAAGCAAAATGACCCAAAATAAATACAAAAGATATGCAATTGATAAATGCGCACAGGATGATTAATATCTGCATTGAATTTTGCCATCACAAATTAACAAACAAACAAAAATATATACCTATAAAAACAAAAACAAAAAATATTTACGAGTAAAGAAATTACTGCGATACTTGAAATTTACTACTATTATTTGCTCAGTCATCAAATCGCATCTCTTCTCTACCTCACATAAATGCTATTTAAGCCTTGAATAACTGCGGAAATTCGTTGGCAATCTCACGCACCAACTGCTGATCCGATGCGCTACATTCGGTCTCCTCACAAAAGATGCGTGTAAATATTTTCATAAAATCTTGCTTGCGGTGCTGATGTTCAGGATAATTGGTATTTCGTAGTATGCGACGGCATAATTCTAAATAGCAACGACGCATCTGAAATGTGAAATGAAATAGGAAATGAGATATAAAAATTCAGCATATAGAATATACAATTTTTATTTTTAATATTCGTTTGGCGAAAAAGAAATACAATATTTTCTCGGCAGATGGCTGTAATGAGCGGCATCTTGTGAAGTATCAATCAAACAATTTAAAGTTAATCCTCCTTGCTGTTTCTGGTTTGTTCCATTCAGTTGTGAGTTGCAGGGTGTTAACAAGGGAACTTAAGGGGTTATATACAGTTAGAAGACCGAAAAAAAGTGAATTTTTCATAATTTTTTCTGAGAAAACTTTTAAATTTATTGATCCAAAAATTTGTACACAGCTGTATTTAGCTGTATTTTTAGCCTTAGTATTAGTAAGACAATGGCAAATCTCTAAGTGTTTTTCTGCTATGAAAAAGCTCCTCATAAAAAATATCTACCGTTCGGAGCCGGCTTGAAGCTGTAGGTCCCTTCATTTGAGGAACAACATTAAGACGCACACCACAAATAGGAGGAGGAGCTCGGCCAAACACCCAGAAAGGGTGTACTCGTCAATTATATATGTACAGGGGGATCGATATGAAGTGTTATCTATTCAAAACACCATAACTTTTTTGTGTGAAATTAGCTTTTTTTTGATTTCAAGTACAAAATTGTTCAAAAATGATTACAATTTTAACATATATTTACTTTAGCTCGATATGACCCCCTTTTGCCTTGAATATAGCCTTCAAACGGTCAAAAAATGAGTTGCATGCTGCACGAATGTGATCTTGAGGTATTTTGGCCCATTCTCGTATAATCGCTTTTTTCAGCGCATCCATACTGGCATATTTTTTAGTCCTCACCTTGCTCTCCAAAATGGACCAGATGGAATAGTCCATCGGATTTGCGTCTGGCGAATTCGAAAGCCATTGTGTGGACGAAATCAAGTGTGGAACATGACTTTTTAACCATTCTTGGTTCACAGGAGCTTTATGAGACGGTGCCGAGTCCTGTTGGAACGTCCATGGTCTACGACCGAAATGTTTGCGTGTCCACGGCTCTAAAGCAGCTTCTAAAACATTTTCCCGATAATAAGTCGCATCCACTTTGACACCAGGCTCGAGAAAAACGATTGGAGAGCGTCCATCAGCGGTCACTACGGCCCAAACCAATACTTACGATGGGAAATTGCTTCGAGTAGCCATACGTAGGCTCAAATTCTCGTATGAGCGTTCGGTCAAGTAAACACGATCGCTTTGAGTGTTTATGAACTGCTCAATTGGGAATTTTTTCATCAGAAAACACAATGTTAGGAAATTCGTCACTTTCGTGCAAGCGCAACAACTCCTTTGCTCTTTCGCACCGAACTTTTTTTTCCGGGGATGAAAGATCGTGTGCATTTGGAACTTGTAACCCTTGAGCTCATTTTTCAATATGCGTCGAATGCTGTGTTGCGATATTTTCAGTTCTTTGGCCATTTTTCTACCACTTCGACGTGGATTTCGTTCAAGTCGAGCTTTAACTTTCCGAACCATTTCTGGCGTTGTTGCGGTTTTTTTTTATCCATCTCCATAGCGTTTTGCAATGCTTCCAGTATCATTGTAACGTTTTATAATGCGATACACAAACATTTTAATCACTTTGAGGTGACTGAGCTCACGAACAATGGCTGGTTGTGATTTTCCAGCCAAATATAACGCAATCACACTAATACGTTTGAATTCCATCACAGAAAAAAAAATTCAACAAAACTGAGACGCAAATGCTTTTGATGGCTTATAAAAAATATATTGAACTGTCATTAGAACAATTTTGACGTTGATGTCATGAGCTGTTTTACAGATACAGGCAGTGTGAAGTTGGTAACACTTCATATCGTTCACCCTGTATATTAATAAAAATATTTATTTGGAAAGGAGCTACAGCTGGTCTCCGGGAGCTCCTCTCAAAAAAGACTTTTTGCGGTGACGACTATATCTCTGAACTGGATCCTCTGAAATTCAAAAACCAAAACGACTCCGTTAAAGCAATGTTAAATCTAGTAACTAATCGAAGTAATAAGCGAAATATGCAAATTCAAGGAAAATTCTTACTGTATATGACCCCTTAACAAAGAGAAAATTCGATACAATTTACAGTTTTTCTTTGATAAAAACGAAATTGCAAGCCTGGTCGCTGAAATTGTGAATGGTGTTTATTGTGCCGATACCGTCTTCTTCTTCTTCAGGTCCTTAATCCCTCGAGGGGCATAGGGCCGATACTGTAACAGCCAATTACGTGCAATTTTGGTTTCGTCGATCTCATTCAGGCATTTTTGATGTTAAAGAAAATGTCGAAAAAATCATCGAAATAATCGAAGTTGACCGGCAAGTTAGTAGACGCAGCATCGCCCAGGAGCTAAAGATCGACCATAAAACAGTTTTAAACAGTTTCCACCAAAATTTTACTCAAAAATAAAGGATTTCTTTTTCGCCAAACTAATATGCATAAGAGCTTACCGGATTACCCGCGCACAAATCGGACAATTGCCGCACTAGGATATCAATGAGCACTTTGTTGTCGTTTGTATAAAACATGCCAGCGGTATCTGGATTGCTAAAGATATCAATGAACATTTTGAGTACTGAATTCATAGTTTCAGTTGAATGCTTCAACACACGAATTGGATCCTCTGTAGTGAACGAGTGGACATTAGTGAAATATGAAAATATGCCAGGGAATTCAAACTCACCTTCTCTATTTAATAGCAATAGAATTTTCTCTGTGAAAATTTTCGCACTCGGCAAGCTTTGCATGGCTTCGACCACAACATTTTGCGAGAAGTCAGTAAATTGCAGGTTAAATGCCAGTATTAATGATATAACCATATCGACTAGGCTCTCAGGATTATTACCCTCGACGATTTCCAAAAGAAAACTCGCAAAATGTACGCCAAGATAGTCTGAAAGGAAAAAGTTAAAACAAAAATATTTAATTAAAGGCAATTTTGTTTTTGAATAACTTTTTTACTAAATGATTACAAAAAATGATTTGGAGTAGAGGAAATCTTCATGTTGACCTTTACACTCTCTATTGATTGTCTGTAACTGCAGCTGTCTAGTTCACGAGTGTCAAATAGAATTGGCGTACAGCGCCATTTGCAATAGTATAAATTTTTCTATAGGATGATTAATTTTGCACCACCTTGTATTTACTAGGTTGTTCAACAAGTTGATGTTCGATAAATGGTTTGACACAATTTTATGGTTTCAAGTACACTTTATTATTCAATATAGTCTCTTGAACATCAATACACTTGTTCCAACGAAATTCCAATTAAGAATCTGAAAGGGCTGCAAAATACACAGCTGTTATGACACCTTTTGTTAAAAAAAGCTTTTCACGCATGAATTGTTTTAGGTCTGGAAACAGATGGAAGTCGCTAGGGGCAAAATCTAGTGAATATAGTGGATGCTCCAACAATTCGACCTTTACTTCATGGATTTTCGCCATTGTCAAAATGCTCTTATGACACGGTAGACTGGCCCTGATGAAAAAGAGTTTATTCTTTTGCAAACTGGGTCTTTTTTCACGAATTTTTTCCTTCAGCTTGTCAAAAAAGATTACAATAAAATTTTTTCTTTGACAATCTGAGCTCTTTTGCACGAATTTTTTTCCTTCAGCTAGTCTAAAGGTTACAATAATATTCAGAATTTACTGCTTTACCAGTTTACAAGTAATCCACAAGTGAAATTCCTTTCGTATCCCAAAAAACTGATGCTAGCACCTTCTTGGCCGATTTTTGGACAAAAACTCATTTCGGAGCCGAAGAACCCGGTTCACACCACTCTTTAGCCTCTTGTTTTGATTTGGGATCATGATAATAGACCCCAGACTCACCCATAGTGATGAATCGACGCACAAAATACAGTTTATCTTTTTGAAAACGCTCTAAATGTTTCTGAGATAGTCGCATTCGAATGAGCTTTTGTTCCATTGTTAGCGAAAGCGGCACCCGTCGTACACACAGCTCTCTGAAGTTCAATACTTCAGTCAAAATATTACTTACACTGCCCAATGAGCCCACTGAGATGTCTAGGGTTTCTACTAAATCTCTTTCAGTCACTCAACGATTTTCCAATACGACATCCTGCATTTTTTCTGAAATTGTTGGCGTTGTTGCTGTTATTGGGCGTCCTTGACGTGAATCATTTTGAAGGATTGTACGACCACCTTTAAATTCAGCATCTTTCCACTGTACTGATTGATGGCGAAAAGTTCTTATACACTTTTAACATTCGATCATAAATTTCCTTTGCTTTTAGTGGGTGTTCTTAATTTCGATAAATTTATGCGTTTATTAATCCTACTCGCTAACTCAGGGATTCGTTTTTGTTGTAACAGCTTAATTAATTTCCCACAAAATTTTTGGAGAATGCTAATGAAATGACTGTCCGTGGCCGGATATAAGTCAAGGTCATTCCGACAACGTAGAACCGACCGTCTGGCGCCCAGGTATCAGTAATCGATTTTAATTAGAAGTTATCGAAAACTAAACCTGATTATTTAAGCAACAACAAGTTTTTTTTAATAGCAGCCGACCTTCGGCAGGCAATGGCAAACCTCCGAGTGTATTTCTGCCATGAAAAAGCTCCTCATAAAAACCATTTGCCGTTCGGAGTTGCATTAAAACTGTAGGTCCCTCCATTTGTGGAACAACATCAAGACGCACACCACAAATAGGAGGAGGAGCTCGGCCAACGACCTAACAGAAGTGTATGCGCCAATTATTTATTTTATTTAATGTTCTTTTCCAACTCACGTACAAAAGAATACGTCCAGTATTAACTAGTATCTTAGGTCTTTTCGACATTATCGCGATTTATTCAACTGCCGGTTTCAAGTAAATTCGTTAGTGGTACTACATTTGGAGGACAACAAAGGTACAAAAACTGAAGTTCAATAGAATAGGCGCGCAACGAATGGCTAAGTTTTAACCCTTTTTTTTATATTTATTTTTCTTTTTATCTTCTTATAAAAGTAAAGCGCATTCTACAACAATCAAAGCTCCAAGCTTTGCACAAAATTAACAAAAATTGATCATAATATTTGAATGGAATAAATTTACTCACCTTGATGATTAACTGGCATTGGCTGGCCTAATGAAAATATAATTGTTAACATTTTGACAAGTTTCTTAAATTTATCTAGGTTGGCAAAATTGGTTTTCATATCTTCTACCTGTAATGTAATTAACAATAACAGTTAGCAAAAGTAATTATTGTACAAAAAAAAAGAACAAATTGCTTAATGGGGGAACCTGGTTTATGAGGTCTAAAAATTGCATCTCTTTGCGATTTTTTGTTTTTTTTAAGGAAAAAATTAATTTAGCACTGCAAAGTTTTTTCTGTCTTTTAATGAACATTTAAAAAGTATAAAAAATGTTTGTACTGGTTAAAATAAGTTGAAAAAAATGTTTAACATAGAAATTAGTAGAGCGCTGCAACGCTGGAGTTTCCAATTGGCGTACAAGATACAGCTCGTAATTATTATCTAAAGCAAACAATTCAAATGGATTTCTAATTATCATGATTTTTTATTCTAGATGAACTAAGAAAACTGAGAGAAACTCCAAAATTTCAACTTTTTGGAGGTTTTAAAGAAAAAAATGCCTTTCTATAAAAAAAAATCCACTTCAAATTGGTATAAAAATCTTGAAAAAAATTTTTTATATCTATTTTGTTAGTTCAAATAGAAGAGAATTTAATACTGAAGGGAACAAGCTATGATTCATTTCAAAAGGTTCATTAGTTTTTTTCATTCATGTACGCCAATTCAAAGAAATCATAAAAATGAAAAGTCGAGAAAAGAAGATAAAGTTTGTACTATAGCTGTCCGGTCACAGCGTAACTATCTAACACTCGCCTACCTTTGGCTTTGTATCTACGGAAATATTGAGAATTAGGCTCTGTAACTTTGTGTGAATATTCTGAAATATATTAGGAATCGCTTAAAACGAAAAACAAAAATTGATTTTTTTGACCTTATAAACCAGGCTCCCCCCCTTAAGGGGTTACGGGTAGTCAGAATTTTCAAAAGATTGGATTTTTGTTTTTTTTTTGCATTTTCTTTAAGTATAATATCTTAAAAATATTGTGTGAAAATTTGAGGTGAGTCCGACAAATACTTTTCGAGTTATTCAACAATTAACAAAGGGAGTTCGGGCGTTCTCGAGCGTTCGCAAAACTTTAAATGCGTTTTTCTCAAAACTATGTTTTTTGAACTGGTGATCACTGCAACTTAAAAACCGCTTGTTAGATTTCAGTAAAATTTATACTACTTTTGAAAAACATAAAAAACTCGTGCCTGATCGCAGGATTTTTTTTTCAAAATTTCGATTTTTTTCAACAACACAGTCCTGCGAGGGTGAGTTTCTAGAATGGCTGTACTTGTTTCTTGTAGGTTTTTATGCGCTGAAAACGAATCTGACCTTCAAAATGCTCCATCACGTCAGGATTTTTGGTAAATGAAGCCTAAAAGGTCAAAAAATGGCCATTTTAGCCATTTATGATAATTTTTTTTGGGATAGAAAATTTTTTTTTCCAATTTTCGACGAAAAGGCCGCATAGTACAACTCTTTAGCTTTAAAACCCATTTTTTTAAATTATTGTACGATTTAAAAAAAAAAAGTTATGACATTTTGAAATTAACAGTTTCAGTTCAGAATCGTTGGGTATAACGTCTATTGGTGTTTTCGTCGAAAATTGAAAAAAAAAAAATTTCTATCCCAAAAAAAATTATCAAAAATGGCTAAAATGGCCATTTTTTTACCTTTTAGGCTTCATTTACCAAAAATCCTGACGTGATGGAGCATTTTGAAGGTCAGATTCGTTTTCAGCGCATAAAAAACTACAAGAAACAAGTACAGCCATTCTAGAAACTGAAAAAAGTTAAATTTCGCAGGCCTGTGCAATTAATTGTCGGTTTTTTTCTCGAAAATCTGATAAATATTTCCTGAGGCCGCCATATTGTTAATTTTGAAAAAAAAACTCCGATCAGGCACAAGATCATCTATTCATAAAACTAATTTATCTTGTCCGATTGATTTTAGATGAATCTACAAGGTCATCGCACGGGATCCTGGAGAAACGGTCTCCATACAAACAGCGATAACTTTTACAATTATTAATTTTTTTTTTTAATTTTCCTACAGTCAAGTCGAAACATGATGTATTAATGCTATGTTTTCATTTTTATAAAATAAAGCAATTGACTAGCAAAACAAAATTATTGAAAATCATCATTTTTTCGGGCCTCTGACTACCCCTAAACATTTAAGGGCCACATTTGAATTTCTCTTAAAAACTTACAATTTCTAATGGCAATACAGATGTGAGTAAAATATCGACTATGATGTGATCTAAATGGCAAGCAGCGGTAAAAGTCTTCAGCAAAAGCTGTTTAATTGGCCAGCGTGTTTCCATTTGATAATACTGAACTAGATTTATAAGCACCTGGTATTGATCACAGGACATTTCATAACAACTAATATTTTCATCAGCATTGTTCTAGAAGTGAATATTTCAATACACATTAATAAATAACTATACAAAATGGGTATCCCATCGTTTCGCGAGTTTTCTTTTATTACCAGTATTTCCACTAGCTCCTCCAGGAATTGCATAATATCATCCTCATCTTCATACAACATCCATGAACGTTGTTCAGTGTCGTTTTTGCAATCCGCCAGCTGCGAAAATATATACTGCAAGCGTTTCGAATCATGCGTCATACCCAGCAACGCTTTGGGTGTCTCCACCTTATCGGTCACATGTATCGCCACCGCCTCTAGGTATGGATTTATGGCACCGTTGTACAATTGCTCTAGACTAGTTAAGACGACACGTAATGCCTCGCATGACAAATCAAAACTTAGATTCGTATTGCGTCGTATTATATCAACAATTTGATAAACATCAGAGGATTCAACTTTCAAATTTGCGCGAGTCACTCCATACATGGCAGCATTCACAGTAGATGTAGGAGTGGCAATGTCACCTGTTTGCAGTCCCTGCTGCACAGCGCTATCCTCACTATCCAGCGCTTGACTATTTTCAACGCTGTTAGTAAAATCACCACGACCATCGTTAGCCAACGTGGTGCCATCGCGGTCATCACTTATCGGTTCGCTACCTTCAGATTTTTCGGCCACCTTTTCATCATTGAAATGTTCACTAGCATCTGTTAAAGTATTGGTCCCGCCGCCAGTTGCACCGTTTCCACCTAAAACACCACTACCATTAAAGCTGTTGTTGCCACCACCGCCACCACCAACATCCTCTGCCTCGCACTGTCGGTCATTACCATTGTGCTTTGAATAGTTCTGTAGCGAAGACTCACGTTGACTTGACTCTTTGAATGTGGTCACTACATCTTCGCTGGTTGTCGTTGTAGTTGTAGTGGTTTCTGAAGGCTCCGATGTGATACTGTTGTCCTGTGTGATATCACTGCCTTTATTATTAGACTGTGATTGTTGCGATTGCTGCTGTTGTTGTTGTTGCTGTTGCTGCTGTAGTTGTGATTGCTGTGTCTGTATCTGCACAGTGCCCATGCTAGTGGATTCTTGCATAATTTGAGGCATTACAACACCTACAGCGGGGCTAGACATTGATTTTTTATTACTATCCAAGCGATTGGAACGTGGAGGACTTTGTGGGCTGTGTGGGGTTTGTTGAGCTGATGCGGATGTGGCGCGATTGCTGTGTGATTTGGAGTAGTTTTTCTCGCTAATGCTTTGAGAGAAAGACAACGAAGAGTCGCAATCACGTTCTGAGTAGTCCTGGGAAATATGCGTACAAATGAAATGAGAGATTTTAGGTAACTAATTTCATGTCTGTGAAATATTAGACTTACCAAGTAAAGTTTTTCCATGGACATTTTTTTCTCACGCAACCGTTCGAGCAATTCCTCTTTTGGCATAATTCCATTGATTTCTGTTTCTTTGGACTTCTCTAGAGACTCAATTGAGGAGTTGAGAAAACTAATGAGAAAATCCGGCTCCACCTTGAAATCGCAAATAAGAAAATATTTCCTTTGAATTTTTATCTTAAATTTTAATTCAAATTTTTATTATAATAATATAATTAGAAAAACAAAAACAATTTAATTTAAAAATGTTACTGCTTAAATATAGTATATGGGTATTTCCAAACTGGCGTGACGTGACATTTGTATGACTAAATGTCAAAAAAAAAAATGCTTTATTTAACAATTTGAAACATTTTATATGAATAGTTGCATTGTAATAAAGGGGACTTTATTTTAGTAAAGAAGTTACCGAAATTTATTAACAACACTAAATAATATAAGCTAATATATAGGCTGGCGTGACGTTACAAAAAACGGAAGTCCCCCTTATCTTGAATTTTGAAAAAGCATAATTCTTCGAATTTTGTAGAACTATTCGAGTGAAACTTTTTGTCAGGATATTTAAATATTTAAGGTTCACATTCCAATTTCCTATGTTAAAAAAATGGTTTCGGTTTTTTTTTTTTACCACACAAAGTCTCTGGCGTGACGTTACCTGGCGTTATGTTACTGAAATTTATATAAATTATTTTTTTTGTTGATATACCAATTTTTACATTTTTTGTAGAAATTTCAAATAGAGGGGGTGTATGTAGATATTCAATTCGGGTTAGCGCTGTGATTTTGATGTTTTGAGAAAATAAACGAAATAAATAGGCACATAACTTTTGACGTTTAAAAATAAAACATGAATTTTATTTCAAAAATACGATTTTGTTTATTTAAATATTCCAACTTAATTTTATTATTATACAACACTTTTATGTGAAAACGCAGTCTCGGCTGCTTTTATTTGCCGGTCTTCGCTGCTTGATAAATGATGAATTTTATGTATTCCAGAAATTTTCGGCAACTCATTCCACTTTTCTATTAGCAAAACAGAAAACTCTTCTATTTGCTGTGTGGGAATGTAAACTAAGTTAACTCCAAATATATGATTTCGAGCACATTGGTAAAAAGAAACTGCAGTATCCAAAATTATATTTTTCGTTTTTGTTACCTGCCAAACTTTTCGTTTTATCGTTGCTCCTACGCCATCGACCGCATCTTTACCATGAGAAGTTGCAAAATAATTCCACTCTAAAACTTAGCAACCAAATTCAAAAACAAAATCTGGCAGGCTTCGCGCAATATACTTATTTTTAAACTGAGAGCTACTTCCATCCGAAAAAATATAAATATTTTGAAATTGCCCATGCTCTTTTTTGATTATGTCTACAAGTTTTGTTAAAAAACAGCACACATCGAATTTATTGTGAGTGAGTTTGTCACTGATTATAGAGTACGATTTTACTTCGCCAACCAGCCAAGCAACGCAAGTGAAAATGGTAACTTGACGGTAGCTAAAATGTGCGCTTTGCACCTCATTTTGACAAATTAACCTAATATATAATTCTCTGCGAAGTCAATTTGAAGAATTAGATCGTCGGAGCTAATGTCATTTTTTTTGCTTTCGAAATAGTTTTGTTGGGAACGTTTAATAAAAAAGTGGCGTTTAAACAAAGGTAACTGGGCATCTAGTTCGTACAAAAGATCAGACAAAGATCCTTCGGTGTATGTCAAAGCAATGCGGTCTTCAACTTTGCGCCAATGTTTCCATTTAACAGATTCATCCATCAATGGCCAATATTTTAAGGGCACTAATTCATTTCTTACATCCTGAACACCATGTTTGCACTTGTTCATCATACACTTTTCGTTTTTAATGTTGCAACAAGCAGATTCGAGAAATTTTTCAAAGTTGGATGAAAAAGATTTTATAAAATCTGCACTGCTTTCCAAAACAAGTGCAAAATTGGCGTGATGCTTACAAACACACATATTATGTGGTATCTTGCACGATAGTTGCACATGTTTTGGTCGCAATTCGTAAAATGCAGACTTGCTAACGAAGTTAGTAGTTTTCTCCAATTTGTAGAGTTCGTACGACTCAGCAACAGACAGCACCATAAAACGCTTGGCCACTACTTCCCCATCGACAATCAATGTGTCCTTTCTACCTGCGGCTTGGACACTAATATCATCTCTTGAGTAAAAGTCTACGACAAACTGTTTTTTTTTCTTGTATTGCCGATATAGATTCTTTCTTCAATGATAATGTACAATATTTTTTGTATAACAAATCAAATTCGTTTCTGTGGGTCGGCCGGCAAAGCAGTTTTGGCTTTTTTTAATGCCTTTCCTATTGTTTGCCTGCATTTAAAGGGCTGATTGGCTTCTGGGCTATATTCTTTGGCACATTCATTTTTCTTTCTCAGGCGAAATGCTTGTTGTCTTTTACAATTTTGTTTTCTTATTGCATCACTTTTATGCTCGCTGGATTCTAACCTTTTTCTGTACTTTGATGCCCTCTCTTTTGCTTTTAAACGGCTTCTCTCCAGCCTCAGTGGGTCAGTTTTTAGTTTTTCCCTATAGCACTTTGAGTAGTTTTTACAGTTACTCGAAGAATCCATCTACATAAGACATGATTGAATTATAATTCAGAAAAAGCCATCACGTATCGAGAAAATTACTTACAATATGGCGTGACGTTACGAAACTTTGAAGCTCAATACGACAGAAATTCCTTGCTTAAATGGCGTAATTTTTAATTTAATTTGTAAATTTTATCAACTTTTATTAAAATACCAAATTATTTGCATCTACAATCGCCAGCGCAGTTATAATAAGACTAAATAGCATTTGTATGGCGTGACGTTATTGATGAATATCTTTTAAAAGTAAATGCAAAATTTACCGTTAATTGAAGCGTCACTGCTCTTTTACATTGGTTTTACGCCTAGTTGTTGTTATTGCCAAATTGTAGCTATTAGAGTTGAATTGTAGAGTTACTCTTAGAAATTTAAACAGCAAAGAGAAAACGCTCTTGTAAATAAAAAAACTGATCACCAAGTGAACATGAAATTTGTGTTCCGATAACTCAAGAACGCATTTAAGGAAAATTTTGAAAATATTACTTTTATGATATTTGAATAGTTTTCTTTAATAAATCAAGCAATTTTTTTTGTTTAACCATAGTCTAGGTTTTCGGTTAAGGTAAACTTTTCTGTGGAAGTTCCCATATCGGCCTGTATAGAAGGTGGCGCAAAATTTATTAATATTATGTAAGCGTAACTTTTTTACTAAATAAAAATGTTTTGAGCGATGGAACTCTATATCTTGACCTTTCTAGTTGACGAGTATCAAATACGATTGAAACACGACGCCATTTGCAAAAATTATAAATCTTCCGATGGGATGATTAATTGTGCGCCACCTTGTAAAGGGTTTTCCAAAAACATGAGTTATTTTGAATAGCCCGCTATTTCGGTAAATGTCACTTTTGAAGCTGTCATTTTTTGATATTTGACTAGTGAAACTACGCCATTAATAAAAATGGAACGATACACGCTTAAACAACGCATTGAAATTATTAAAATTCACTATAAAAATGGTGAAAATTTGGCAGAGACGCTTCGTAAAACTCGAACATTTCAGGGTCATCGTGAAGCACCTAGTCAGACCGCAATACAGAAATTGGTGAAAAAATTCGCGCTGTCCCGTGCACGTCGCTCAAGAACAGCCGAAATCATTGCTGTTGTAGCCGAGAGTGTTGAAGAAAGCCCAGGTTTGTCCATTCCTCGTCGTTCTTTGGAATTAGGCATCCCACAAACGTCATTACACCGTATTTTCCATAAAGATTTGGGTCTTAAGGCTTATAAAGTCCAGTTAATACAAGAACTCAGGCCGACAACGTCGTGTCTTTGAGGATTGGGTCGTTGAAATGCATGAAAATGATCCGGAATTCCATCGAAAAATCATCTTGAGTGATGAGGCCCATTTCCAACTCGGTGGCTTCGTCAACAAGCAAAAATGTCAGATCTGAGGCCCAGAAAATCCAAGAGTTATTGTTGAAAGGCCTCTCTATCCTCAACGTGTAACTGTTTGGTGCGGTTTATGGTTCGGCGGAGTCATTGCATCTTACTTTTTCGAAAATGAAGCTGGAGCAACAGTTACGGTGAATGGATTGCGCTATCGAGAGATGATTAACGATTTTTTATGGCCGGAATTGGATGGTATTGATCTGGACAACGTTTATTTTCCACAAGACAGCGCTACGTGCCACACAAGCAACGAAACCATTGATCTTTTACGGGAAAAGATCTCCAATAACACCTCCTATTGGAAAATACTTTTTTATAACAGTCTTTATAAGAGAAGCTTATTTCATGTGCAATGATTAAACTCGTTTAAAATTTTCTTTCTTTCAAATCAAAATAATAAGGGCTACTCCCTTTAAGGCATAAAAAACATTTTGAACTATGGCTTATCTTAAGATGATTGCCTATCGTCTCATTTTAATCAAATTCCGCAATAAAAGCTAGTAATGAGCGTACACCTCACCATATGGATTCCCATAGGCAGTGCTCCATTTGAGCTCCTATCTCTATTTAAGGAGGTGATTTTTATTATTGAGCGCACTGAAGTGGCCAAAAACCATATAAATCCACATTACAGACTTTGTGGAATTAAAAACAAAAAAATTCAACAAATTTTCCCCAAAATTTCAAACCTTTTAAACAGAGTTTTTAGAAAAATTTCGAATATGCAGTTTTGTGGCCCATTGAATTTCGGCATAATAAAGTCAAAGTTTGGGGTAGCTCAAAACACGAAGTATATGGCGCAAAAAAAAAAATCAAATGCGTGAGTGCCCAAACGCCTATTGGAAGTTGGGTAAAATAATCATAAATCAAGGACATCAGTCACTAGTCATCCACCATCATTTGTATGCACTCAATAGGAGAATCGGCTATTATATTAAACTGATGACCCTCTAGGAAATATTTACATATATGTAATACTAAAAGTACATGAAAGCAGCAAAATATATAGACCTTTACAAATTTACTAGGTTGTTCAATCATTTTTGCGGTTCGATAAGAGAAACAATTTTAAGGTTTGAAATACACTTTATTATTCAGCAGAAATACTTCAAAATCAATAAACTTGTTTCAACGAGATTTTAATTTATGAATTCCATCCCTGAGTTACGACCTCATATTTAATGAAAGACGCATTCATTTTTTTTTAATATCTGGAAAGATATGGAAGTCAATAGAGCTCAAATCTGGTGGATACGGTGGATGCTCCAACAATTCGACCTTAATTCATGGATTTTAGCAATCGTCAAAATGCTCTTGCGAACGGTGCTTTGTCCTGATGGAAAATAATTTTTTTCTTTTGAAATCTGAGTCTTTTTGCACGATTTTTTTCCTTCAGCTGGTCTAAAAAGTTACACTCATTTTTATTCTTTTCCAAACTGGGTCTTTTTTCACGAATTTTTTTTTTCAGCTAATCTAAAAGATTACAATAATATTCAGAATTTACTGCTTTACCAGTTTGCAATAACCGAAATTCTTTTCGCATCCCAAAAAACTGATGCTAGCACCTTCTTGGCAGATATCTGGACACGAAGTCGTTTCGGAGCCGAAGAACCAGGGTCACACCACTCTTTAGCTTCTTCTTTTGATTTAGGATCCTATTGATTAGGCCCAAGTCTCATCCATAGTGATGAATCGACGCACGAAATCCCCTTTATCCTTTCGAAAACACTCAAAAAGTCGCATTGTAATGTTTTTTTGTTTCACTGTTAGCAAATGCAGCTTTCTGAAACCCAATACTTCAGTCAAAATATTGCTTACAGTGCCCAATAAGATATTCTGTATTTTTTCTACGATTTCTGGAGTTATTGCTGTTTTTGGACGTCCTTGACGTGGATCGTCCTCAAGGCTTGCACGTTCACGTTTAAATTCAGCAGACCATCTTTTTACTGTACGAAAAGTTTTGTATACTTTCATCATTCATAAATTCCTTTGGTCTTAAATCTCCCAACAATGAGAATTCAATCACTGCCCGATACTTGATTTTTTCCGCTGCAGTAAATACTGTGACGCGTGGATACTAAATGGCTTGTAAACAAAGAACTAATTGACAGATTGAAATGAAACTTCACATACGTTCACATGAAGAGTATACCAACAAAAAAAAATTAGGCTAGTAGCAACGCCCTCTCTTATCGAACCGCAATACTTATCATAAGGAGTCTTAATTATTCCCCGTTGCAAGTTTTCGGTTATTTATTTATTTACTTCATAAAAAATAACTTACATATATATATTTTAGGAAAAATAATAGATTATAGTTAAAAAAGAGTTAATTATGTAATTTAATCCCATTAAGAGCTTTTTTCAGCTGATGATCTAGTCGCAAACGCCTAATTTTCAAAAATAACATTACAAGACATGCGAATATTCTATTCTTCGAACCAGCGCTGGAGGAGTTTTTTTGTTAGCTTCAGAAGCTGCAAGTACTGAGCTCACCAGTGGCACAAGCTGCACGTGCGTTGACAACTTCAACAGCCTCCATTCGTGTTCATAGGTTTCAACTTACATTACACTTAGCACTTTTCTGAGGAAACAAAACAACATCTTTAATTTGAATAAAAGCCATGGCCAAGAATGATAGAAACAAGATTGCGCCCATCGAAGAGTACGTGACGTCGCATTAGCTGAGTTGTCTCGTTACTACATAGCCACACCTCGTACTTACGGATGAACTGAAATTGTTTCTTATTAGTTAAGAGTTTTCCTGCAGAGGTAAGTATTCTGTGCGCGTTGATTACAAATTATATTTTTATTGAACAGAGTCTATGTGTATGTTGCATAAAAGAACTATTATTCAATAAGGCCACCCAAGCAACAACGCCAGTGAGAATATTATGAAAACAACAAATCATAAGTGTATTACTCGAAATATGTCAGCAACGGAGAATAGCAGATAATCAAAGCACCCTTCCACTTGATAGGCTGCAAAAATAGCGGAAAATGCAGCTGCTTCCATCAATTTGACGCCCAGCAGTACTGTAAACAACAACAAACTAATATTTGTGCTTGTATCAAAAACGTAGGCCAAAGCATAAACAGCTGAAAGCACAGGCGTATACAGTGACTCGAGCAATTAATCGTAATCACTCTTCAATGTTGAAATAGAATTTCGGAACTGCAAATTCATTTTGTTTGGAAGAAAGCATGTTTTTCTTTTAATTATTAGTGTACTCAATCCAATCAAAGCTTCCTTCAGCTCGTTTATGTTATGAAAAACAATTTTTGTTTATTTTCTGGACGATTCCTTCCAAGAGTCACTTGTATATCTTCTACTATAGTTATATATTATACGGTAGAATGAGTTCTGTTTATTAAACTGCAGATTTCTCTAAAGTTTTCCTCCTTCATGCAATTGAACTATCAGCCGATTCAATTCTCTTGAGATCAGACCAACATTCCGAAATTCATAACGTCCACACAATAGTTCTTAAATTTATCAGACGCGAATCCGATGGATTATTCTCTGTGGGCCATTTTGGAGTACAAGGTCCGAACTAAGAGATTCACCAATCTCGAGGCGCTGAAAAAAGCCATTGACGGCGAGTGGGCCAAAATACCTGCAAGTCACATTCGTGCAGCTTGCGATTCGTTTCTGGTCCGTCTCAAGGCTATATTCAAGGCAAAAGGTGGTCATATCGAGCAAAACTAAATTGATTCTTAATTTTGCATTATTTTCACACAGTTTTTACTTTGAATTGAATAAAAGTAATTTTCCAAACTATTTTTTTTTAATTGGTTACGCTTCGAGTTATATATTCAGTGGCAAATTTCATGCGAGCTCTCTTGTTTTTCGAACTGACAAATGGCTTCATTCGCGCAGTACGCCCGTGGTAGTAATGTTTTTCCAACACATTTGGAACTGTTTCGTCATAAGTCAACTTTATTAGTATTTTCCCTAAACAATTTATGAAGTTCTGCGGCTGATTTTTTTAACTTCGTTTAAACGATGCGTTCTTCGCGATAATTAAGTTTCTTCCCGTGGCCTAAGCGGCTTTTATTTGCAATTGAAGATTCAGTTTTGTATCTTCTAAATATGAATTGCACTGCAGAAAGGAGCTTTATTCATTAAATTGCAGATTTCTCTAATAATTTTTCCCTCTTCATGCAATTTAACAATCCTCTTTAGTTGTCTGTTTGGCTGATGGAGCCATATTGCTAAGCTATGAAACTTGAAGCAAACTAAAAACTGTGGCGCTTTTTATGAATTTAATGCGCATATTGAGCGCGCTTGAAATATAAAGGATTCCTGTCGCATTCTATTTATGTACGAGGTGTGTTCAAAAAGTATCGCGAATTTTGTGTTTTTTTCAAAAATTATTTATTTATTCATTAATATCTATTTTGTCCCCTCAACGTTTTTTCCAATCCTAGAAGCTCTTTAAAAAATTATTTTTTTATCTGTTCAGCTCCTCCTTGGATGCCGTCTTTATTTCGTCAATCGCAGCGTAGTGTCGTCCTTTCTTGAGCCTCTTCAGTTTCGGGAGCAAAAAGTCACAGGGGGCCAGAATCCGCATGCTGTGGCATCATTAGTGTATTATTTTGGCCAAAAAGTCGCGCACAAGCAACGATGTGTGAGCAGGGGCGTTATCGTGATGCAAGAGCCAATTTTTGTTCTTCCACAAATCCGGGCAGTTCTTCGCGCAAATCGCGCATAACTTTCAGGTAATATTCCTTATTGACCGTTTTACTCTGTGGCAAGAACTCATGATACAGAACGTCCCTGCAATCGAAGGAAACGGTAAGCAAAACTTTTACACTCGACCGAACTTGGGGCCCTTTTTTCGGTCTTGGTTCGAGCGGCAGCTTCCATTGAGGTGATTGTGCTTTGATTTCCACGTCATAATCATAAACACACGATTCGTCACCAGTTATGACTCTTTGGTGCAAATCGGGGTCGTCGCGGACAGAGTCCAACATCTCATTAGCAATGTTCATGCGATGCTGCTTTTGGTCGAAATTGAGCAGTTTTGGTACGAATTTTGCGGCGACCCGTCTCATGCCCAAATCATTGAAAAAAATCGAATGGCACGAACCAACCGATATGTCTAGGTCCTCATCAACTTCTCCAACGGTGATTCGACGATTGGCCATTACCATTTTGTTCACTTCATCAATTTGTTCGTCTGTTGTTGAAGTGCTCGGGCCGATAAACGTTGCTTTGGTCCTAAGTAGCTTCTCCGTATGACACAGTCAACATTCGGAATGCATCCCCGCACTTAATTTCGTTTTTCACACTAAATTTGATACAGGTTCTTTGATCCATGTTTTTGAACAACAATTAACTGAACATTCAAAATGGCCGAACTCGTCGGCATGAGTGAGAGACATGAGTACCAACATATCGCCACAAAAAAATCGAAATTCGAATATATGTACGTAACCGGTGAAAATTCAAAATTCGATTCACACCTCGTACGATTATGCATTTTGACATGGATTCTCCAACTTTGTTTATTTTTATTTTCCGGTACAAAAATATTGAACGCAAATAATATGTTTTATATGGAATTAAATTGAGTAGACTGTAAATAAATGAAAAACATGCTTTTTCAAAATAAATTTAAATTACCCTTTCGAAAATATGTTTCAAAAATGAGAAAGTCAGATTAGACGTTTGATTCACTGTATACATATACGTGGATGTATTTGTATTTTATTTTGTGTATTTTCTTAAAAGATTAGGTGCTGACACCTTGCTGCGAAAAATATAAAAATGCGTATAGTGAGTGCATACCTACATTAAGGGGGAGCTGATAAGTTTGGAAAAATCATGTTATTAAATTTTTTTTGTTTGCGAAACAGTTAGTGTTAGTTTATTCAGTCAATCATATTATAAATAATGCAATGTAATTTAAACGATTTTTTCCTAAATTTGCATTACAAACATTGCAATATATTGAGAATCGAGCGAGTGACAGTCAATCTCCGGATGGTATTCGCAACAGAATCCTCTAAAACAAAAGAATCAAAATGCACTTTTTAAAGGTGAGGTTTCTCGAGGTACTCCTTGAAGAATTTTTTAATTTTTCTTAGTAACTGGGAGGCAAAAAACCGATTTCCGCTAAAATCGAAAATGCTATTTTTGTTATTGTAACATTAATAATTATAAAAAAAAGAACAAAAAAGCACCCAGACATACCTGATGATTTATTTGAAGATGTGATGTACAAAATTTCGAAACAACTGGTTCAGTCATTTTTGTGCTATGAGGTATGTTTTAAAGTAGAGCTGGTAAAGAATAACCAGCCTAGAGCAACGGATGCTCAAATACTAAATTTTGCTCCGATAGACTTGAAATTTTGACACAATATTCTTGAGATCTATGCATTCATTTACCTCACTCGGCTAATTTCGTTCGTTGTAAATTGATAGCTTTATGCTAATACTGGCTTCTAAGTGCTTACGGAGCTTTTATAGCACTTTCAGACAAATTTTAGCTAAATAGAAGTAACTCAGCAAAAAGTGAGATTAAATTTTAAACGACACGCAAATTCCATTCAAAAAATTGTCTCCACTATCAGTTGTGAAAAATGGCAAGATAACATTTTTTGAATAAAATATTTTTTAAATTTGGATGAGGTATACATTTTCTAAAGCTGGATTCAGGTCATTCATTCTAAATCTGATTAATTGTTTTTATTGATATAGTTCAAATTTTCAAGACTAATTCTATGAGCCTACTTTTCATTGAAGAGAATTCAAAATCATATTTCCTAACGTAGCGCATTTTGATCTCGATAGCTATGTGAACAAGCATCTGGAGATCGGAAACCCGCACGTAATCGTCGTGAAGCCAATGCTTGCGCAGGGAGTGACAGTTTTGTGTGGTGGCAACATTGGCTCGTTTTTCTTTGAAAATGTTGCTAGAAACGCCATTTCGGTCAACGGTGAGCACTACTGAGCCAAGATAAATGATTTTTTCTGGACGAAAATTGAAGACACGGACTTAGACGATCTTTGGTGTCAATATAATGGACACCATGTCACCCAGCCCATGCAATGTTTGGTAATCGAGTAATCAGGCGTCTCGGCGATGTAAATTGGCTTTGATTAGACGCCGCTATTTCTTTTTTTATGGGATACAGTGAAAGGCCGTTTTTTATGCGAAGAATCCATTGACGATTCAGTACCTTAAGCGAATATCAAGCAAACCATTTGTGAGATTGAGCTAGAAGCCGTCAACAAGGAAAAAAAAATTCAAAACTGTGTTAACAGGATGCGCTTATGCGAAATCAGATGGGGAGTATTTGATCTTTCGAAGCAACCGAAAAAAATTTGCTTTACACGATTTTTATTTTTTTGAATTATTATAAAGAAACCATTATATGGGCCACCCCGTTTACATTATTTTTTATGAGAATATTCAACAAACAAAAAATAGAGAAATACTTCATTATGTAGCACTAATGTTATCACAAAACACCTCAAAGAAAGCTGGACGAAAGCATATGCAATTTAAAGATAAAATATGAAAAATATAACTGCCGAAGACCTTGTAGCCAGTGTTGTGTCAACTTCACAAGTAATAAAAAAAAAAATAATAAAAAAATTGATTACCATTTGATGGCAAAACCAGGACTGCCTATTGTGTGATCGACTTAATTAAAAGTTGTACCTCTTTTGTAGTTTACTGAGAAAAAAAAAATTATAAAAAATATAAACATTTTTTTTCATACGTCATGTCCAACTTCGGTCATGGCCTTTTGCGCTTCCTCAGCCCTCTTCCTTCATGGGCGATATTTGACAATTTGCAATCAAGTTTTTCATCAAGTTCTCAATGGTTTTTTTTTTTTAAGATAAACGCAGAAATAAGCTTTGCGCACAAGAAACGTGGAAAGCGTAGTCGGAGTTGAACTCATAGGATAATTTTTTTTTTCCGCAATCCGCCGGAATGAAGCTTCACGGTTATTATACAAATTGTTTTCCTTTTTTTGGTATTTGGTGTTATTGCTTTTTTATTTACTATACTTTTTTACTGTAACTTTGTTTGACAATCTATAAAATTACTGAGGTCCTGTAAAAAATAATTGCAACGCGCTTAAGTTTTACAGCACAATTATCCTATTCATCCTCAACTCAGTACATAATGGACATCTTTTATGAGTTAAAAACTTTAAAATCCTAATAAAATAACAAGGCCACCCTGATGTGGAATGAAAACAAGAAGATGCATACATATCTACATCGATAAGAAATAAATACAACAAAATTGGAGAATATGCTCGATCTATAAACACCTCTCAAGGATGTACGCGCAGGCATACATACGTACACTAGCGCTCATATAATTAAGTCACTTCACGCGTACACTTCTGTAAGTGTTTGGCCGAGCTCCTCCTCCTATTTGTGGTGTGCGTCTTGATGTTGTTCCTCAGATGAAGGAACCTAAAGTTATAAACCGACTCCGAATGGCAGACGCATATTTTTTATGAGGAGCTTTTTCATGGCAGAAATACACTCGGAGGTTTGCCATTGCCTGCCGATGGGCGACCGCTATTAGAAAAAACTTTGTCTATCATTTTGCTGTCTCATGCACGGAGATTCGAACCTACACACTTCTGAATGACCGTCCCGCATCACCGCATTCCGCTACGGCGGTCGTTTATTTAAGTTTAAAAGCCAGACGTCACAATTTTCAGTACCTTGAAACTTAATGGGTTATAAAACTCCATCCACAGAATTTCCTTAAAATTCTGAATTAAAAATTAGCAATTTTTTTTATTTTATATTCAGAAGTCAAAAATTTGAGTCCCTTGAAATTTAAGGATTTTAAAACACATTTCCAGAGTTTTTCTTAAAATTGTGAATACAAAATTGGGCAAATTTTAATGCTTTTTTTTAATTCGGAAGTTCAGAAGTCAGAATTTGGAGCCCCTTCAAACTTAAGAACTATAAAACTACATCCCCAGGATTTTCATAAAATTCTGAATAAAAGGTAGGCAAATTTTGATGTATTTTTTTTTTTGTTTTAAAATTCGGAAATTTTAAAAGTCAAAAATTTGAGTCCCTTGAAACTTAAGGATTATAAAACTACATCCCCCGAATTAAAATTGAAATTTTCTTAAAATTCTGAATAAAAATGCCCCTTAATGGATTAATAAAACTACATTTCCAGAATTTTTTTAAAAATTCTGGAATAAAAGTAGGCAAATTTTGGAGTATTTTTTTTTTTTTTGAAATTCGGAAGTTCAAATTTCAGAATATGAAATCAGAATGGATTATAAAACTACATTTGCAGAAAATTTTTTAAAATTCTGAATAAAAAGGTAGGCAAATTTTGATGCATTTTTTTGTTTTGTTTTTTGAAATTTGGAAGTTTAGAAGACAGAATTTCAGAATTATAAAATTACATTTCTTAAAATTCTGAGTAAAAGGTTGGAAAATGTAGATGCATTTTTTTCTTTTTAATTTGTTCTTATTAAACTATGGTAAAACGATAAAGTGACTTAATTATATGAACACTACTGTAAGTATAAATGTGCGCACATCCTTGAAAGGTGTTTACAGACCGAGCCGCATTTCTAATTTTTGCTCTACGCTTTGCTGTTTGGCTAAAAATGAAGGTCTCTCGCTCCTCCAAATAACAAATAATTTCTATAGTACGCACACAAATACAATATGTACATAAAAGCCCTAAGGAATTATTAGCTCAGTCAGATCAATTCTATACGAATAATTTCATAACTCTTTTCCAATAAGGTGACTCGAATCTAGATGAGTTCTCTAGTGCTAGCTAATGCGAGTCTCTGAAACAAAATAATCCAACTAAACAAATTTAACAAATCCCACTCAAGTCTATTTTTATAAGTTCGTGTGTATTTTCTGTTGATTTGGCGAAAAAAGTACGAAAATTATTTGAGTAGGAACTAGACCCTGCTTGTCAATTATGAAGTAAGCAAATGCTACGTATTTAACGGGTATAAGAAAAAACCCAAACTAGTCATAGTTCCAAATACAATAGATCCACACAAGTTCAGTGCAAATGGAGAGTATGTATTGTAAATATATGTATGTATGTATGCATAAACGTGTGCATGCTTGAATGAATGCACACAGTAGCGCATTTGCAATGTTTTTCGAAAGATTTTCGCCCGAAAATTGGGTCAATAACCCTCAAGTTGCATTTTATCCACTTACTTTGCTGATGCTATCGCCGGCAGTTGCAGCTCGGGGAGACAAGCAAATCCGTAAAATAGGCAATCTTCATGGGTAATTATAGGTTGAGTACACACACAGATACCACTGAAGCATTGAAGTGCAAACGGAAGTCTCAAATGGGGCGAAGTGGAAAATGAAGAGTAAGTATGTAATCATGTACTTATATAATTAAAGAATTAATCAATATATGATGCATCAACAGGGTGGCAGCAGAGAAGGATGGGTGTTAGGATTAAGTATGCATATCAGGAGGTGTCGCATCATGCGAACAGATATTGACTATGTGTGGCTCAATTTTGGATTTTTTTAGGTAGAGTTCAAAATGCTTTCGCACTTACAGCGACCGACTTCAACTGCGTCGAATGGTGAGGCCACTAAAACAATCACTCCTCCTGTTCTGGAGAGACGCCCTTCCCGGAACCACTTTATGCCTTACTTTGGGAGGACCCAGAATGGCGTCCATGAAATGGACCAATACTATTCACCCACGTCTGGGCCCACCATATTTGTTGCCAGTTTCATGATATCTATAGGCTCGTCATCTAAGATCTCTGTCTGTTATTTGGGTAAATCCAATCCAGAGTATTGCTTACAAGCGCGCGGAAGCATTTTTCCGAGAGTAAACGAGAAAAAGAAAATCAGTAATGGATTTCAAACGTAATAGTGTGATTGCAATATATTTGGCTGGAAAATCACAACCAGAGATTGTTGGTGGGCTCGAGCACCTTAAAGTAAATAAAGTTTTTGTTTATCGCACCATTACTCGTTATAATGATACTGGTAGCATCGCGAAACGTCATGGAGGTGGTCATCAAAAGACTGCAACTTCACGTGAAATGGTTCAAAAAATAAAGATTCAACTTGAGCGAAATCCCCGACGAAACGCCAATGAAATGGCGAAAGAACTGAAAAATTATCTAAAAGTCAAGCCTTATAAGATCCAAAAGGCGCATGATCTCACACCAAAGCAGCAAAAGGTCAAACATGAGAGAGCGAAGGAGTTTCTTCGCTTGGCCGAAATCGGTCAATTTTCGAACATTGTGTTTTCTGACGATGCTCAAACTGAGCAATTCGTAATCTCTCTCCGTATTTGACCGACCGTTCATACGAGAATTTGAGTAATCTCTTTGCCACCAGGAGGCAGCACACGCCACAGGTAATGGTTTGACCGCTGAGCCCACAGATAGGCGCTCTCCAATCGTGTTCATCGAGCCTGACGTCAAGGTATGGCTAAAAAACAACAATCTTCATAACGTCCACACAATGGCTCTCAAATTCATCAGACGCGAATCAGATGGATTATTGTCTTTGGGCCAAGGTCCGAACTAAAAGATTCACCAACTCGAGACGCTGAAAAAAAAGCCATTATCCGCGAGTGGGCCAAAATACCTCCAAGTAACATTCGGCAGCTTGCGATTCGTTTCTGGACCGTCTCAAGGCTATAGTCAAGGCAAAAGGTGGCCATATCGAGAAAAAGTAAATTGATTCTTAATTTTGTATTATTTTTAACTTTTAATGGAATAAAAGTAACGAACCCTGTATATGTTGTGAGTTCCAATAGGTGTTGCATGTATGTACGGATCTCGTCAGTTAGATGATGGAGATGCCTCCTAGCATGCCTAAGAGGTGGCGCAGCCTGCAGCAAGGTAGTTTCTACGATACCACTCCAGCAGTATCTGCTTACTGAGCTTAGTGTTATGTTTTCTGACAGGAAGCTTACATAACTTGTTGTGAAGATGTTTTACATGGAGCATCGGAAGGTATCCCATTTTGGGATTTGATCTTAAAATATCACTGACGATTATCGACTACACAAATAATTTACGGCCTACCTCTTCAGCTCCTATGTGAGAGTGGATTGTTCAATGTCAATTAGTAGCGTTGTATGGCTAACTGTGTCGAAAGCCTTAAACAAATCTAACGATACCATGGTTATTCTTTCGCATGGACGATTTCGGTTAAGTTGACGGTTTATTTGCGCGTCTATGGCATTAGGGAGGAGGAAGAGCTCGGCTAAACACCTAACAGAAATGTACGCTCCAATTATTTATTTATTTTATGGCATTAAGTGCTGTGGCGGTATTGTGCACTTTACGGAAACCTTATTGGTGTGTAGCTAAAGGCAGATGTTTCGCAAGTCCGGGAGCAGAAGGGTTTCAAGTATCTCCTCAACTGAGGAAAGGAGAGACATCGGACGATAAGACTCTGCTACTGCTCGTTCCCACGACAGTCGGTTCTACGTAACCGGAACGACCCGGATTTATTTCGGGCCAAGGACTGTCACTTCAGCGGCCATTCCTCTGTTTATGATGCTACAACAACAACAACAACAAAAACAACTCTGCTAGTGCTACAACAACAACTCTCCTTGGTTGGCGAGTCTCCTAGGTTTCAGTAGTAAAACAACTCTTCCTGCTTTCCACTTGCCAGGGATTATAAGAGGGGCAATACACAAAATGGAGACCTTTGCACGATATGGTATTCCCGTTGGACCTATGTTTGTTTGTCAGCCTCAACATATTAAATCCTTCGGGTCCAATGGTTTTGGAAGCTTTTACCTCCTTTATGACCACCTGAACTTCATAGCTGGTGAAAACTAGTGGCGGACTCTTTTTTGGTCCGTTGTTGTTGTTATAGGTAATCGTCGCATATCTCATGTAACTTTGGTTTGGCAGTCTGCATGACGTCTGGGTCTTTCCACCAGAGGATGCAGTCGACATGAGCTGTCGTCTAAAAAGGCTCGCGTATCTTTTCGAGTCTGACGAAACGCAATCAACGAACGTATTTGGCACTTGCCTTGTGCTTCGGCGGGTTGGACAGGAATCTAACGATGAACCAAAGGTAAAGTTGCAGCTGAGAGAAAGGAGAAGAGATGCTGCTCTGGTGAGATTCGGAGTAAATTGAAGACGTGATGGGTGAGGACGCTTATTGCCAAGAGCAGCATGGCATCCTGAACAGATCGTACACCAATTGAACCTAACCGAAGTTCAGTTTGGATGGAGCTTCCTGCACAAAGATGCTCCAGTGACGATAGACGAGAGGCGGAATAGGGAAATATGGTTGAGAGAATCACGAGTCATTTCGGTACGTAGAACCAGTTGCCTTGGCAATGAGCTGCTCCAACAATTGACATAGCAATTGCGTCTATGAATATCCCCTTTGGGTAAAATTCCATAGTTTATTGTCGTTCTTCTCGCATCCATCAAAATACGGAACCGCGAACAAGTCCCCAAACCGCCAGTGCGCATTTATAAGCAAAGGACCTCTTGGCACAAACAACTTATAGCCCCTCTCCTTTGATTTGATATCATTGTCGGTATAAACAAACGCTCCAAGATTTAATAAGCTGCTAACATACATATTTAGTCGATGACATCTAATGGTAGCACTAGGAAACGAGCTGTTCTAACGGCCCTATAGTATATCAACAGGTCTTAAACAACATTCATCGAGAATCTATCACACGTTCCCACGACAGTCTGTTCTACGTTACCGGAACGACCCGGATTTATATCCATCCTAGGACTGTCACTTCAGCAGAATTCCCCATATATGTATGGGAAATGTTTATGCTGCTACAACAACAACAACAACAACAAGAGTCCATCACTACCTTCACCTTTCACTGATTTGGGTTCCAGCACATAGGATCAAGGAGGGAAATGAGATTGCTGATGACCTTGCCAAGAAGGGAACTGAATTGGTCTCAGAGACCTCCTACCCGGTCATCGGCACCCCCCTGACTGTTGTTAAACGCTAATTGCACAACTCTTTTCTCAGGAAAGCGCAGAAAAGATGAAGCCCTATTTTTTCAGCTATGGAGCTATTTCGAAAGCCCTTTGGCCCCAGTATAATATAAGGAGAACTCAGAAAGTCCTGGAAGCTCCACGCCATTCAATTTCCTGACAGTCTTAGCTGTCATTGGATGATCGGCACCCGCGTGAAAAAGCTAAGGTTACCATTTAATCCCCATTGTAGAAGCTGTGAGGACCTTTCAGAGAAGGAGACAGCTGAACACTTTCGCTGTAAATGTCCAAATTTAGCAGCTAGACGATTAAGGTCACTGGGAACTCTTTTCTTTGGCAGCTTGGGGCAGTGCGCCCACCTAAATCCCATCAATCTTCTACATTACCTTAACAGCTCTGGCTGACTGTAGATTTTTGCCTGTTACAGGTCTCATAATGGTATCAAAACGGTGCTATTGGGGGAGTGCCAGAGTGCTACTTCAACAATTTCCAGGTCCCTTCTCCCAAGCACACTCATCTAACACCCCTTTCCCTCTGGACCCAACCTGTCGAAACAGCAAGTTTCCTGGGTCTACCGTTACATGAGCTAGGTAAAGATGACCGGTGATTTATACTACACTGACAGGGCAAAGTTAACTGCAACAACAATAACAACAACAACCTGCCTCCCTTTACCAACTCTCGTACTACGAACGTCCTTATCTGAGGCCAATTACCGAAGAGCTTCACCTGCAGGTAAAATTGATGACTATCCAAAATTGACCGTGACTGATTCAACGACCCACGACAACCGACAGGCTTATTGTCCTAGGCAGCATTTTTGATAAGCTGCAATGCCACCATATCAACCTTCTGTTCTTCAAGATTTCATATCAATTCATTATATTTTTACTGCTGAGTTATTTATATTTATAGTCTCTTTTTCCGCTTTCTTAAAAAGTTAGTAAATCAAATCTTATACAGCCAGAAACTGTAAATCTAAATAGTCACCCTCTTGCGCATTTCCAATTGTTTGCACTATGAACTAAAAAACAAAAATAAATGAATAACAAATTTTTATTCAAAGAACACAAAAACAAAAAGCTGATTGGTTCTTATTGATAAATCGAGTAGAGCTAAAATTTATATATCAAATCATGCAATATCTTAATCTTATCCTCATCTTATCAACTTATTTCTGTTTTTAAATAAACGACAAATTTCAAATGTACTTAAAATTATGAATTTTATTTTCCCCGACCTACGTCACTAAGAACAGTGTTAGTTGTGCAATTTTTATAAAAAAAAAACGTTACGCATTTTGTTGACCGCACCCCTTTTCCGTTACAAAAATCACACTACTAAACGATTTTTAGAAACAACAATCAATGGTCACGGCAGTGGATCTTAGATAAACATTTCATTTTGTGCCGTGTTCAAAATCCCAACAAATTTGTCATGGACAACATTGAAATAATCAAAATATTTTTGTGCTTACCTTGATTTTCATTACGTAATTAGATGGCACAAAACCAATATTGCCTTTCATGCTAACTACTTGCCACCAGTTTCGTTGACGAGCTGAAGTCTGGTACAATATAAAGTATTCGCCTTCATCGAAACTTATCGTTTTGGGGTAGACCGCCTGGAAGTCGTAAAGTGCTTTCAGCATTTCGATGTTTTCTGCATAGTTCAACACGCGAATTGCCAAGAAACGGAAGCAACGGAAAAAGAAAAACAGGATCACATTAAATTGAGTAAGTAAACTAATTATTTAGGTTAATATTTATGAACACACAAAAGGCAAAGGTATGTAGCAGGCGATGTGAATATGAAAACAACGCAATCGAAATAACAAAAGCACGTCTGCAGCAGAAGCTGCGCCCCAAGGCACTAAACTCAATTGTCCCAAATTGAAGCTTCAAATATTTGTATGCGAGCTGCAAGCAGGAAGAGTGGAGAGTGCATCCACCCAGGCAACGGAAAGTGTGAAACTGCCAAAAATTCGGATAATACAATTGTCACCATCACAATCACATTCACTGTCAGCGCACTTTTCCGACCCTTGGTTCGGTACTTATACGTTTCCTTCACCAATATTATTAGCTGCGCTTTCATGCATTTTGTCGTTTCCTTATTTATTTATCACTTACCCATTTTCTAGCCAAGGACGTTAATTGGATTTTTTGTTTTTATTTCTCTTTTACATTGACGCTGTGTGTACTCTTTAAGGAGCGATGTAGGGATTGCTAGGCGTCAACTCATGCGAACACAAAATAGAAAAAAAAAAGTTTTCCAAATCAGGAATAAATGCGAGCTTTTTCTAAAATGTTTCCAATTTTGTTTACAACTAATACGAATTTGACTGCTGCGCCGAAAGTATTTAACAGACGTTTTTCACTCAGTTTGAAAATAATCCTTTTTCTAGATTTTCGAACAAACTAACTTTTCCAAATAGCACACATAAACTTATACGAAGGCAAACACAGAATGCAATAAAATTTACCCACCCATTTCCTATAGGTTCTGGATAAAAAGGATACTCAAATGAAAGCTGGGAATCAAAATAGAGAAATACAAAACAAAATAAAATGTCAAACTCGAATCTGTTCAGCCGGAGTGGCAGTGTAGAATTTTTAAAGTACTGGAAATACATATAATACTACGTTTATATAGGTATCCTAAAACCTCCAACTCAAAAAGAAATTAAAAGTACGTTCACATATGTATAAATTACCAATAAATCCAAAAAATTAATCTACCCGTTCACATATGGCAGATTATCTGCAAAATTGACAATCAGCTGTCAATACTGTTGTGTGTTTCTTTATAGAAATTATTTTGGTGGAATTTTGGTTGATTATTACTAACAATAGCTAATTTAGAAGTCGACCGTCGTAGCCGAATGAGTTGGTGCGTCAGTACCATTCGCAATTCAGAGAGAACGTAGGTTCGAATCTCGGGGAAAACCCAAATATGAAGAAAACGTTTTTTCTAATAGCGTTCGCCTTTCGGCAGGCACTAGTAAACCTCCGAGTGTATTTCTGCCATGAAAACGCTCCTCATAAAAAACATCTGCGTTCGGAGTCGGCTTGAAACCGTAGGTCCCTCCATTTGTGAAACAACATCAAGACGCACACCATAAATAGGAGGAGGCGCTCGGCCAAACACCCAAAAAGGATGTACGCGCCAATTAGATATACATATATATATATAATTTGGAAGGTGGAGGATTAGCTAATTTAATTGCGACATTGACTGGTAATAATAAACAGTTGGAGGCACTCCGTAAACGACGTTTACTAAGGTATCAAAAAATTATGGCAGCAATACGCATTCGAAATTCGATACTAGATTTTATAATAAGTAATATGAGGACACACGTTTATGGGCAAACGCTATTTCTGTTATATGAATGCATAGTTAATAATACCTAACAAACATTAGAATTAAGTCTACAAACCTGTTTTGTTTGCCGGCATCCATTTTATTCAGTTTTACTTTGACGTTTTTCTTTGCACGCGTAAAAACAATGATCTATTACCCAGAAAACACAGAATTGCATGTCAAAAAGTATGGTTATTTTTTAATCTCAGATTTAAGGAGAGAAATTTTGTATGAGAAATCTCGCTTTTTAATTACTAATTGGGAGTTATAATACGTTCACATATAAGTACATAGATCTATTTTTTCGTGCTTATAATTATAGCTAGTGGTAAAGAAGTTGAAGTTGGAGAAGGTATTAAAAGAAGAAGAAAGATAAAAATAGTAGAAGTAGGGCTTGAATGGAATTGATTGAAATTATGAGAAATCATTTGAATACAATCAGCAATATTCGGCAAGATAACAATGCAATTTATGCTTGAGGCAGACATTTAATTTTTCGGGGTAAGTTATTCCAAATACGGACAGAGAACACAAAGTATTGACATTCAGTCACCAAACAATTGTTTTTCATTGGAACTAAGCTTAACGAACGGCAAGATTTTGAAAATATAAGTTGATCTTTGATGTACCTCGGTTCCTGAATATTTATGATCTGCTGGAGTAACATTAAACATTTAAACTTCAGCAATTCGTCAAAAAATACAAACCAATTTGCGCAAATGGCTTAAAACTGTTTTATGGTCGACCTTTGGCTCCAGGGCGTTGCTGCGATTACTAGCGTGCCGATCAACTTTGTTTATTTCTGTGATTTTATCTACATTTTTGGCATTATAGCCATTTTCTTTAACATCAAAAATGCCTGAACGGAATCAACGAAACCAAAATTGCATATTTTTCGCCTACGTACTCTCTTAGGTATATAGTTTTATTCTGCATCCGAACATTGATGGATTTGAAGAAAAATACTTGTTTGTCTACCTAGAAGCAACCTATAGTAACAAAGAAAACTTTTTGTACAATATAATATTTCATGTTAGCAGCTGACTTTGAAGTCGGGACAGCCAAATGTTACGTAATAAATTATATTTTCATGATAATTTAAAGCCATTCAAAATATATTTTCAAAAAACAACAAAAAATAATTGTTTTGACATATACCTTTCTGATAATTGCATACTGGAGCGAGCGAGGGCGGAAGCCTAACCGTGTGTCTTGCCATTAACGCCAAGAACCATTAATAAAAGTTAATTATGGAGCAATCAAAACTTGTAGGTAAATTGAAGCAGATGGAAAATGTTGAATTTTCGACTTATATATAATGCATAAAGAAGCCTTAAGGCATACTCTTTAACAGCAATTGGCTATACCATACTCATTATGTTTCAAACTGTGTGATGTTAGCATTTTAGTATATTTTTATCAACCAAAAGAAAATCATTTTGAACCAATCATGATGAAAAATTGCGAAGATGTGCTAAACAGAAGGAACTGTGTTTCGATTGCAGTTTCAATAAAATGCATGTTTTTAATGTCAATTACAAGAATAAAGATAAATTATGAGAGTTCTCCTCATAGCAGTTTAAATTTACAGAATGTGTGAAAATAAATACTTAATTACAAATACGTAACACATTCTTTAAACTTACGTTTTCTCTCAATACTAACAAGAATAAATATAACCCGACTAAACACAGCTTGCACATGAGAACTTTTGTTTACTAAACGTCAGAGATAAAGAAGATCAAGAAATACATTCCTTGTCGTTTGTGGAAGGAAGCAGATTATTTAAAATTAGTTGTTATTCGTGGATTTGTAAGTTAATTATTATAGAATGCCGAAAATTGTGGAGTTGCGTTCAGACCGTAGTCTTTTACAAAACAATTTCGATGGTTATAAATTGTCTTTAGATCCAGTGCCTTTATTGCGTGAGGAATTGCCATCGGCCCCATATAAAGCGGAACCAAATGAGGAGCAGTATGTAGAAGCTTTATTACACTGTATAAGTATTTTAATTTAATGTTTTTTAAGATACTCTTTACTGCATGCAGAACTATTCTCCATGCAAAATTTGCTTCAAGTGGATCCATGGGCTCGCACGAGTTCTTACTACGTGACATGTCTTGGTGAAGTTATGCGAACCGCTTACAATGAAACTTCTGGGCGCGCAGAATCAATACGAGTTGTATATCGAGTAAAACAACACTCACCACGTGTCAAAGGAGATTACAATTATTCCATGCGCTTTATATCTGAAAAATATTGCGTGCTATGCGATGGTATTCAACATATTTATTTGCTAGATACAAACGATCGTCTTAAGGCTGCAGAATGGAAACTGATTGCAGAAACCCGCATATGTGAGGATGCTTCTGACGCGACATCTCCTGAGCGTAATTTCTGTTTGTATGACTGTCGATTGGATATTGTACAGGAAGAAAAGCAAATTAGTTTGGCTTTAGGTAGGGTTAAAAGAATTGACGCTGACTGTGTCAGTGGCTCTTGCCACTTTATGCAATTACATTGGGCCAAATGGGTACAAAATAAAGAATGGCTGTTCTCGATAATTGACACGCTCGAAAGTAAAGGCTCGCTATATTACTGTGCATTTGAGCCGCGTGCCGATTCTCTGATTATTTGCTCAAACCATGAATACGTTTTTCGTTCTCAAAAAACCGCGGCAACTAATGAAGTAAATGGTGAAAAAACACAATTACACGATGAAAGCTCGAAAGTTGGAGATTTTACGTGGACGCAAACAGACGACGATATAACCATAAAATTTAATGTGAAAGAAGGAAAGGAAAGGACAGATTACAATATAAAGTACGTAGCTGATAAACTGACAGTGAAATGTTGTGAGGAAGTGCTTCTAGAGACTGAGCTCTTCGCAAAGGTTGATCCAGATTTGACAACATGGACAATTGTGAGTAAATTAACACAATCTAATAATAATAAAATATTTATGTGTGTGCTTATTAGGAAAATAATTACTTGCAAATAACGCTTGTTAAACGCACCTCATCTTTGTATTGGCCATCACTACTCTCTAACAACGCGGGCCCTAAAGAAACTTTAGACAACGACCGACAATCAGATTTTCCAGCTGATCAAAGACCTATTGCCAACTTGGAAGCACCTATTGAGGACTGCGACTTTCCTATAGGCGGTATTGAAGAAGAAATACAAATTGGTAAATATATTAAAATTTCAATGTCATTTGAAGAATGTCAATATTGAAAATAATTTTAGGTCGTTATCATTTGCCCACTAAATCAGTTACACACGTTGTACTACTGGGTTCATCGCCACCTCTTTTTTCCACTAATTTACGCCCGGGTTTTCCTAACGCTTTGGCTATACGTCAAGATGTTGATGCAGGGCTTTGGTTACAACAATACAATCCAAACAAACCTGAAGATTGGTCGCTGCGACATGAAGGCAATTTAAACGCCTTCGGCTATGTTCAAGCTTCTAAGCAACAACGAAAATTCGTTGATTGTTCACCAGATTTTAATTATGCGCTCATCTGTGAATCCCATCGCCACATTTTTCTTTACAAATCAAATTACGATGGTGCAGGTGGTTTGCGAAATCGTAACGGACCGCAAGTTAGAATAGGAAAGCAACACTTAATAACCCTGGAAGATACTGGAGAAGTGCTAGGCTTGGCGACAGCTGAAAATGTAGTGACTATATTGTCCGAACGCTGTGTTCTTCATTTGCAATTAAGTTAACTAAAATATTTGTATCGTTTGCAAATAACGCCAAATAAATTCATATTCAATCATGAATAGAAAATATTAATTTTTATCAATATCAACAGCATATTTTGAAAACAGAATTAAATAAAATAGCCGAACCTCTTCTAACTGATTTTTAAAGTTATTCGAAAGTGAATGATTAACTGGTTCAGATTAGAGCAAGTGTAAATAAGATGGAGTTCTAAGTTACAGGAACGATTTACATTCAGCAAAGGACTGGCAGTCTAGGAACATTCCCCAAATATTTAAGGGGGATCTTTATGTTAATACAACAACAAAGTGAAATTTTAAACTCAGTTTAACTCTGAAAGTTTGGATATGTGGAATTCTTTTCGCTCTGTAACATTGGCTCTAAGTGTAAAATAAAATCTATAAAATATCATAAAGATAACATATATTTAATTTAACTTTAATCTATAGTAACTTATATTTTATTTAACATTTAGCTCAAAGCTTTGTTGGAACATTAAAACGAGTAGTAAAGATCTTCTCAAAAATATTTGCTTGTTGTCTACTTTTAATTAAAATAAAATAGCCTTAATTTATTCCCCAACGTGGCAGCACTATGAGAATGTCAATAACAAAACAAAATGCCAGAAAATTTATTATTTCGGCAGCGGCTGCAGTCGGCGGAAGTTTCAACGACGACTTGCATGCGGTGAAATTAAAAATATATAAAACCTTTGCAGTGGGCATCGCACAATTGCATAAATAGAGAAGCAATCGAACAACGTGCTTCATAAACTTGAGAATTTGAAAGAATTGTGAAGTGCGGAAATCGGATAGTGTAAAATCATACACGCGATAAATGAGAATCTAAGGCGAAAAAAGCAATCCAAATAAAATAGGGAGTGGAAAAATTGCAGTGGGAATGTAATACTTATACGTAATTATAAAATCTATTTGAAAAAGGGCATCAGAGACTACTAGCGCCGTCATTCAGTCAAATCACTGTGTTCATGTGTATTTGAATAATTCTTTTGGATTTGTTGTGGACAATCGGCTATTCTAGTTGTCACGAACCATCCCCTTCTGTGGAGCCGACAACAAAAGTTTCGGTTGATAAATTTCTGTACAGTGATAGCCACCCAAGAGAAATACTCCTGTCTACGTACTGAAGAGTGAATGAGGTCATACAGTGGATATCTATAAACGTATGATTCCTGCATAGAAAATTAATGCGAGTATTGAAATAGCACTAATGATAATATAATTACAAATCTATAGTCGCGTATATAAATAAGAAAAACGTATTAAAAGGCAATCATTCATTTACGATCTTGAAAGATTTTTTGGAGAAACATAGAAAACGAAACGGAAGCACGTATCTAGTGAAAACAAACACGGGTAGATTCACTAAAGTTCCCTAAGAATTAAAAAGAGGCGAATTGTTTATACATTACAAGAGTCGACCACATATAGAAGTAAAGCACGAAAACTGCCTTCCAGTCTGTCAAATCGGGAAAACAATTAATTACACAATAAGCGCTTGCTGCTTCGAGTTGGCCTGCAGTTGAGAGTTTTGTGACAATAAAATTTACAAGTACTACACACACGTGCGTGATAACTGGATATATCATATATCAGATCACTGGATATATCATAATTTGTTACAAGTGTACAGCAGTGGGTGAAAATATTGCGGCCTAAGTAATTTGAACAGAAATTATCGGCACTTACAAATTGAAAGGTATGTGAAAATATTTGTATTGGAAGGATGAGGTGATGGATAACACATTCATACATACATATACATGTGCCTTTAATAATTCAGTTATATGTGTAGATACATTCATGTAAATATGAATATTTAAAGTTGCAAAGCCAAACGTTATTGCTTAGATATGTCTGTGTGTACGTGCATATGCACTTTGCATGTCAACATTTCAAATGGTATAGAAAAATCAATACTAGGTACTTAGACTTATTAAAAAGCTTATTTTTACTAGTGCGTTAAATTATTAAAATCGTGCCCCGTTTTCAGTGCCTATTTACTTAAAAGTACATACATATCCACATATATCAACTATGTAATTGGTATGAAATACGTAATTATTGCCTACATGCCGGTATTCCCATGAAAAGTGACTATAAATACGTTTGCGGCATTCGTCATCTGGCGTTGGTCAAGTATTGAATGTACCAGCGTCGAATCGAGTAAATCAGCTTAACCTTGACATTCGTTTTGATTTCAATTTCTTCTTATTTTGTTGTGTGCATGCTACTGAAAATTTCTATGTGCACATACATACATACATGCATACGTATGTATGCATATACATATGTATATTTGTAGACATTTGGCAAAACAACTTAAGTCGGCTGAGCGCATTCTACTTGTAAATGCAATACATATTTAATGATTTATAGTCTGAGCTTAAGCATACGTTTTAATAATGTTGAAAAAAAAAAACAAATTGGGTGACTGTGTTGAAATCTACCATACAGGTATAGGCCAACCCCCCACGAAGTACTTTCGTTCACTCCAAGTACATCGAGCACCTTACCACGATCCGCATCAGAACGAGATTCTCCAACACCTCTCTCATTTATGAAAGTGATGGAAGACGCGATTAAAATATGTTGTTGTTATTGTAGCAACATAAATATTCCACTACATACATATACGGGGAATGCTGTTGAGGTGACATCCTTGTTCGGTTATAAATCCGGTTACGTAGAACCGACTGTCGTGGGAACGCTACTGAGTTTGATGGTCACACATATGGTACATATAGAAGTCAAAATCAAGTCAAATCCTTGATCTCCTAGTGTTTGTGACTTGATTTTTAAGTTATTAAATATAACCCCTTATTTAATTCGCATTTTATTCAAACATATTGTTCACCTCTTAAATTTTTCTAAATTTGTTTTTCTGAATTTGTTTGAAAACCTTCATAGCTTAAGTTCTTTTTTCCGACCAGTTTTCCAGGTTTTGTTGTTACATATCACCCAAAGCCTAATTTTTTTTTCACCAGTTTTTCGGATTGTGTTGCTGTTTTGTAGCTTTCACCTGAGGGAAATTATTTGTAGGTGTGTGGTCATGTTGTTGGTAGTTTATTGGTGGTGTCAGTAATATATTGTATGTATTAACTTATAATTCAGCAACTTACATTTAGCGTGATTTGGTTTGGGAAAAATTTCGAAAATGAAAAGTAAAATGGAGAAAACCCATTTATTTAAAAACGTATTTTATTATCTTCAATCAATTAATCTTTTTTTGAAGGTTAGTTGCAGCTGTGTTCTTCCGCAGCCCAATGTGCTTCTCCGCTCGCTCTTCCAAAAAGTCGGGTCCAACGACTTCATCCCCGACTTCACTTGCCATCAGAGTCTCTTCCTGTTGGGATTTGGTGCTATAGAGAGTTTCATTTTCAAACGAAACTGATTATTTTATTTTTATTTTATTTTATAAACGTTTACATAACAAAAAAATTATTATACAAACTGAAAGTAGTGCAGCGCTAGCATCGGAGGCTTTCGGCTGGCAGGCTGATTATGGCTCGATTAGATCCGACGAAGTAGATCAGTATCTTTGAAATAGTTATATAATATAATATAGATATATTGGCTTCGGTTGGATTTTTTAATATTTCAAGAGGGTCAATGTTGCGAAAGTAATGATGTTTAGTCGATGCAAGGTTGGGGCATGAAGACAGGATGTGATTTATACTCAGAGTGGAGTTGTAAAACGGGCATAGATTGATTATTAAAACATCATTGAAAATTCATTGCTTTATATATTCTCTATTTGGTTTTAATACCATTTCGTTTTTTTTTTGTTCTTTATTTATTTTGTTCTTTTCTAATGCTTTGTTTCGTTCACACGGGCATATAGAATCTGACAAAAATTTAATGCCAATAAATATTGAATTTGTGTACGGTAAATTGAATAAAAATTAAGGCGTTAATTGCTGAAATCTTCTGAACGCTCCGTTGGGCACCCGGGTCTGGCCAGACTTTTCGACTTTGGACGTGCTTTTAACATATTTCTATTTCATATTCTAACGAGTTAAGCGCCAAGGTAGCTTCCTAAAATTTAATTTTCTTTTGAAAAGGAACTTCGAATTTAAAGCATCTGATTCCAAACGAAGTTTGAAATATGACGATCCCGTAAAGCACATGTTCGAATAAATGGGATGTTTTATATAGAACAAAATGTTCAAAACCTCAGCGAAAAAAAAAGTTAAAAATCAACTGTAATCAACCACTTAAAATTTGCACTTTTTATACTAAAATTAGATAGGCTATAAAACTGCATACTCAGAATTTTTCTGAAAATTTATGTTTGTAATTTGTCTGAATTGTGTACAAAGTTTGCAGCTTTGAGTTTTATAGTTTTTGTTGTAGGTTTTATATAAAAGCTTAAAAAAATAAATTAAATATAAAAAAATAGTTTAAATTAAAAAAAAGGAAATATAAAAAATAGTTAAAATTAAAAAAAAAGTTAAATATAAAAAAATATATTAAATAAATATAAAACAAAAAAAAAAGTTAAATATAAAAAAATAGTTAAATATTATATAAAACAATTCATAAATATAAAAAAATAGTTAAAATTAAAAAAAGTTAAATTAGAAAAAATAGTTAAAATTAAAAAAAAAGTTAAAATTAAAAAAAAAAAAAATTTTAAATAGTAATTCGCCACTCTCCTATTATGTATGTTGAACACTGGTGGACATCCATACATATAAAATATAGGAATAACTTTTACCCTACGAAAAAAGTGATAATGCAAATCAAATAAGAAATGCGTTTTATATTTTTATTAAATATTCCTACATTTTATTTTCAGCTTTAAATATTTTCGAAGGTATAAACACAACCTTTCTCCTTTTTTTTGATTATCACATATTTGATAAGTTTTAAAATATAAATTAAAATTAACCTGATCTTTCTGGAGAGATACTTATATAATCTTTTTACACGAATTTAATTTAACTCGAGTTAAAAATAAAAAAAAATCTTTTTTTTACACGAATTGTTTTGTTTTAAAAAAAAATTATTTTTTTTTACACGAATTGTTTTGTTTTAACACGATTTTCAATATTTTATGAGCAAAATGAGTAAGATTTTACGAGGCACGTACGAAGCGTTTAAATTAGAAACAAATTCTTTAGTGAATTATAAATAACTCTTTTTATACGATTTCGTTTTTTTACAAGAATACGCTAGTTTCATACTCGAGTACGCGTTAAAATAAAAATTTATTTCCACATATAGGAGAAGCCCGATAAGTACAATTGGAAAATTTCAGCAATGATTGCACTTAGCGAAAAATTGCACTTTTGCGAATTTCTCCTGTGGATCGAGGAATACCTAGGGAAAAATATTTTAACTCTATTCAATGCAATTAATGATCTCAAAAGGTCGATATTCAAGAAAAATGAACATATATTTATTGAAATTAATACAAAGAGATCAATGCGGATGGACATATGAGTGTGTGCTCCAAAGTTCTATTATTTTTTTTTTGATAAACTTTGTTATTTTCGATTGCGTTTTCTCGTAACACTTTTCAAGTGCTTTTGATCGGCTGTCATGCAAACAAGCGATCTGATTGAATGACAGTACATCGTTCTGTTCCCCCCATTTCAAAATTGTATTGACACAACCAAAAATTGATTCATGCTGGACTTTTTCGGTTGTTTCTTCTTGAGTAGTATCTTCGGGTTCATTTGCTTCACTATCACCTTCATCTATTCCTAATTCCAAAACCCAATTGCGGATTTCATCTGTGTCTGCTTCACCCACATAGTTTTCGCCCATCTCATTTAACCGTTCTAATCCTCCAACAAGAAGGGGGTCGTCAATTTCGATATCCAAAGGCATATCGTCTGGATTAGATTCAATAATCGCGACAACTGTTGGGCTTGTACCCAATACGCCTTTCCAGCATTTAGCGATCGTTTCAGGGAGCAATTTCCCCCATGCTTGGCTCAACATGAACCCGGCGGTTTTCAAATCAATTTTCTTCAATAGTTCATGTAATGAAGAATCTTTTTCACTAATTATGGTTTCCATTAGCAATGTTTTGTATTGAATTTTTGTCAAGTTAATAACACCTTGATTCATTGGCTGTAAAATCGCTGTGCAATTGGCCGGAAAATACATCACTTCGATCTCACCACAAACTAATTCTTCTTCGGGCGGATGAGATGGGGCTTGATCCAGCAAGAGTAATGCTTTGGGTGGAACATCATTTTCTTTGGCGAATTTTTTCACTTCTGCGACAAAATTATCAAAGAGCCACTTTTTGAAAATATCTCGCGTCATCCAAGCAGTCTTGTTGCTAGCATAATTCACCGGTAGACGAAAATTTTTAAAACAACGCGGATTCATAGATTTGAAGATCGTTAATGGTTTTATTTTGTGACTGCCATCACCATTTGCATACAAAAGAACACTGATTCGATCTTTTGAAACTTTGTTGCCTGGAGCACTCTTTTCATCTTTCGAAACGTAGGTTTTATTTGGCAAAAGTTTCCAAAAGAGCCCCGTTTCATCAGCATTATATATTTGTGATGTTACATATCCTTTTTCAGCGATTTTCGCCGTAAATTTTTCCTTAAATGACTCAATGGCTTCTGGATCACAAGATAATGATTCACCAGTCACAGTCAAATAGCGAAGTCCGAAGCGTTTCTTGAATCGCGAAAACCATCCATCACTTGCATTGAATTGTTCTCCATCCTTTTTTATTCCATCAAATATTTTGAATGCTTTGCTTTTCAATATCAAGCTAGAAACAGGAGCATTTCGTCGCCGCTAATTCATGAAAAACTGGTGCAAACGCTTCTCGAGCTCTGGATGATTGCCAAACCGCAAAGTTTTCCGTTTATTTCCAAGTGAAAATGAATTGTATGCATTTTCTTTTAATGAACGGGATTGTTTTTTTATTCGGCAAATCGTTGCGCAATCAACTTTGTATTCGAATGCACGATCTCTTTGTTTAACGCCTTTTTCAATTTTTTTCGAGAATCTCATCTCTTTCTTTCAATGTAAGAAAATGTAGATTCTTTTTCACTTTTCCCATGATTTTATTTGATGAAAGCAAAAAAAAAAAATGATTCAAACTCCGAACGATTGTTTGTGTTCAAGAACCAGCTTGAAACTAACGCGTGTTGAATGTCACAAACGATTCGATGCCATATTTTATGATATCAGCGCTACAATTTTACAGTTATTTGTAAAAATCAAAAATCACAAAGCTTGAGAACAGTGTTTTTGGTCGCAATAATTCGGAGAACCATAACTGTGCATTGCCATATTAAGTAAAAAATTTCTTCGAACAAGAATTCTTTTGCGCCCGAAAATTGCAATTTTTTATTGCTCTTTTCGAGTTTTCTATGGACTCAAAATCGAATTGTACTTTCCGCGAAATTGCAGTTATCGGTATTGCACTTATCGGGCTTCTACTGTATTGAATCGTGGCATTGCATGTAATTTTTTGCAGATATTTTCTTATTCTGTCTCTTATTACTTTCGCGTTATAATTTTTCAAAGAAGCAAATATGAACGTACAGATGTGTTGCGCATAAAAACTGGTTTCACTGCCAAAAGCATGATTTGTAGACACCGGACCTTTGTTAAGCGATTTATTAATGCTTTGGTAAGAGGTTAGAAGGTCATACCTAGACTCTAAATAAGATGCTTGTAGGAACAGAAACGAAGTACCGATTTAATGTCAAGGTAATGCGTAATTGTATGATGGCCATATTTTACCCCCAAAACTTATAATAACAACATGTTTTTGCCATTTGTTGCAGCAGCTCTAAAATCAAGGAAAATATTTGTTTTGAAAACGTTTACCGCAGACGTCAATATGATATTTGATTTATTTCTTTGCCAAGACATTTACTTCAAACATTAACATTAACTTTGATTGACGTATTTTGTTACAATCAAAACAGCTGGTTTAACAAAAGTTATTAGGGCGTAATTAAATTGAGATATGTTGAGAATTTTGAGTTCGATAACAAAAATGAAGTGACTAATCGTAGGCAAACGAGCCGTTCACTAAACGCGGCATCCGAGCACGGTTTGTTTTTTAATTTAAAAAGGTGTTAATGCTGATTACCGACTTTAAGTTTCATATAACAACGTAGATATATGTATGTGTAGATACATATTTATGGGTATGTACACTTGCGGTTATTAAACTTTCATATGAATGTACGTTTGTATTTCGACTTATTCTAAACATAAGTACATACATATATACGTATTTATATATAAAAACATTTATACGACGATGAAAATTTACGTACTTCTTATACCACTTTTGAGTTTACCGTTTTTCACCTGTATAACCTCTGGAAAATTCGCTTTTTTCGGCCTTCTAACTGTAGATAACCCCTTAAATCAACTTTCTTGCCTATTACTTCTATAGGCAAAACCTTGCCAACCACCGTAATTGAGCAAAATCGAATTGAGTTGAATTATAATTTCGCAATGTGAAAATAATTTTTTGTTTTTTTTAATTTGAAAGCTACAAATATGTACATACAGCCATAGTCAGAAGTATTTACTCAAAAGTATTCACAATGTTTACTAGAAAGCCTCTGCTTGTTGTTGTTAAACAACTGTATTGAAAAATGTTGTTGTTGAAATATTATATTTAATCATAGAGTAGGCAAAGATAACTACATGATGGAAAGAATAATGAGATGACGCCTATCGTGGTACCGTTACTTTGTTCTCAGCGAATTTGACAATGAATTACATCGTTTTAGCACCATTATGGCCAGATTACCATTTTCGTAACTTGATTTAGGATTTTTTTTGTTATTTAGTTTTGGAGTCTTAGTTCCTTCTTCATAACATTTTTCTAGCCTGTTCTAATTAAAAGTAATGTTTATAATTTTGTAAAATATAAATTTTTTTTAAATAGTTCAATAATTCACTCAGTTTTCTATCCTGTTCTAATTAAAAGTAATGTTTATAATTTTGTAAAATATACATTTTTTTAAATATGTAGTTCAATAATTCACTCAGTTTTATTTAGCTTTACTTTTTTTAAACATCTGGTCGCATTGCCCGCGATTGCAGTTGTTGTTGGTGTTCTTCTGCTTTCAGCAGTCGAATCTCTGTCTCGCCACTGCAGTGTTGCCTAGCTTTGGATATAAAAACGCACTAAAATGCCAATTTAAAGAAAATAAAACATCAAATTTTTATTGAATTACTTAAAGAACTTTGTATGCGTGACAAATTGTCTTTAAAATGTGCGTTTTTTTAAATAATTGTGTTATAGTTATGTACAATTTTATTTATGAAGTTTTTGTTATATTTGAGGTTATGTAACAAGATAAGGTACTCTTTTTGTAAAAATGTCGTTATGGTTTCTTCAGTATTTTCTGGTATTTTGTTGCTTACCAACAAATTTTCATTAACACAAAAATCTTCTCAGAGTGACCTTTTTTAACATTCCTTTGTTTAATAATAAAGTTTTTTTTTAACTTATAGTTTCGGTAGCTTTAAATTAAAAATAGTAAACAAACACCAACTTAACAATTTTCGCATTTTGATATATAAAAAACCTCTAAATTTATTGCGAAGAGCAAATGGTTGGCAACACTGCACAACATGGCAAAAGTGACGTCACGCACTCTCTCTTGTTTCTATCATTCTTGAGATAACTAGTGCAAATTCAAAGACAACAACGGCATATTTCACATTAAAGCAAGCTCTTGAATTTATGCGAAATTTCAGCTTTGTGCGAATACTTTTGACTATGGCTGTATGTACATATTTTTTCATAGCAAATTTTTTAGCACAAGCTACAATTACCACCATATTAACATTTTCCTTTCTCTCGGTGGGATGGCCGCATACCATTTTTCCAACATCTGACAGCTGCAAATATTTTCTATCTACAAAAAAAAAAAATGCAATTAAGTGTAATATCGTGGTTAGTTCACCTTATTTAAAAAAATGCAGTGCAATCGCTGCTGAATGGCACTTTAATGCTCAGAAGCACTCCAGAGAAATTCAAAACACAGAGCTTACCCAGATCGTCTCAATCGTCGTGCTGCGGGAGCGCAAGTTGCTTACTTGCAAAATAAATGTACGAGCAAATATTTCAAATTTTTAAGACGTTTAATGCAACCCAGACCTGCATGTCATTTCTTATTGATATACAAGGTAAAGTCCAAAATAAACAAGACTGGCGTCATAAAAATGTTTTTGATGGCGCCATCTTTTTAATGAGTTAGTGCGTTGGAAGTTACTTACATCCCTGCTGTCTTCCAGTGAAAGCTTGGTGGCACTCGGTGCAGTGGAAGCGAAGTTATTGTGTCTAAAGTGTCAATATGTTTGTATCATCGGTACAAATTTTACAAAAAAAATCATGGCTGTAATTGTCTATCTCGTGCCAGAGTTCATGAGTGGTTTACACGTTTCAGAGATGGTTGTGAGGCATAAATGGCAATGAACATACGGGCCGCCTAAAATCAGGTATCACCGAAAACTCCATCGAAATTGTTTGTAAATTTATCAAAAATGAACCAAAACCATCGTTGAAATTCATGGAATCGGAGTTGAACATCTCCAAAACATCGATTTATCGTATTTTAACTGATCATTTGGGTCTGCGCACGTTCCATTCCGCACAAGTTAACTGAGGACCAAAAATTGCTCAAAATTCAACATTCGAAATACCTTATTAAAGAGGCAAGAAAAGACGATAACTCCCTTTACAACATTTTAACTGTTGATGAAACGTTGTGTTTCCAACATCAACCTGAAACTAAGCGTCAAAGTGCCGAATGGATGGCCCCAGACGAGCCACCACCCAAAAAATCGCGTTTGGAGAAATCAAAAATCACTTCGATGCTCATTTGTTTTTACGATTCCAAGAAACTTTTTAAACAGAATTTTTAGAAAAATTTCGGGTATGCAGTTTTATAGCCAATTTGCAAAAAGTCTGTTTTTTCTTTGCCTTGCACACACATTTCTCAATTTTTATGTTTTAACTAGTCAATTTTCAAGGCTACCAGCTCCCCTAAGAAAGCTTCTCAAGGCAGCAAATTTGTCTCCTTTGCCTTCGTGAACTGAAATGTGGTATTTTTACAATCGAGTACAATACAGAATTTGCCGGATTAAACTTATTTTAGATTCGAATAAAAAATACGAGAGAGCACATAAAAGGCAATAAATATCTTTTGGGAGAAACGAAATCGCCCTAAGATTTGGATAAGAATCTATGTAAGTTGTCTGTGCATGCATACTCGATTTTGGGATATTTATTTTTAGGTTTTTATTTTGCATTAAGTTTTTTTTTTTTGTTTTTGCATACATTTTTTTTTTTTGGAAAATTTTTTTTTTTAATTTTTACGTGTTAGTCCCGATTTACACATGGAGACATCTGGAAGAGCGACACTGTAAATTCTCTTTTAATGTTTCCTTCGCGATCACACGGACAAATTTGTTTTCGGCAACATTCGTTACTTTTGACGTTTACTTCTTTAAGTTGGGCGATATGAATAAGAAAGACAAAGCGTGTCGCCAGTACGGCACACAATAACCCCTTTCTCTTCGCCGTCCGTCCTTCTGCCAGGAACAAAATGTTTCCCTTCTAAATGTTTTCTGTGTAAATCGGGACTTATGTTACTATTAAATGGAATTCATTAAAAATATTTAGTTCTGCCTATCAAAGTTTTAAATTTCTTGTGGTGTACGCCCAATTTTATGAGCAATTGTATATCCCATATACACTATGGAATCTTTGGTTTAATTGCTGATGACCTCTGCTGCTGTTGTTGTTGTTGTTGTTGTAGCAACATAAATATTCCACAAAAGTGCCGGAGTGGCAATCCTAGGCTGGAATAAATCCGAGTCGTCCCTGTTACGGAGAACCGACTGTCGCGGAAACGAGATGATTAGCTGATCATGGACGATTCCCAAGCCGGGAAAGAATCAGATGATCTGTGAAATGTAACTGAAACTAAAACTGTAAAAAAAAAATTTAAATACGATTTTTCCTACACACTTGCTTTCCTATTTTATTCTGTGTTTCTTTGACCTCCACTTTGTTACAATTTTTTCAAGCCGAATCTGTTCAAGGTGGTAGCATTCGAGCAACAACAACTTTATTTAAATTAGAACTTTCAAGGGAAAAAGAATAGAGGAATGGAATGAATGAAAATAGATTAGTTTGTCGCACATTCACAACACCACAACAACTTTCCGTCATTCCATTTTATTATTATTTCTGAATTAAAGGCGAATGGAAGAAGAGGAAATCAACTTCTCTAATCACACCATCTCTATAGATACACCTTGATTTTTTGTTTGAGTATATTTCTCACATTTCTCCTTGTTTGACATTATGCATTTTTATATGTCTTTCTTGACCTTTTAAGGGTACCCGGTGGTCTAGAGCACGAAAATTTCACCTATTTTAACGATTTTTTTTTTGCCATTAAAAATTTAAAAAACGATGTTTCAACTTTTCGGGCTTATTAGTACGTTTATTGAGCATACAAAAAAATTTTTTTTTTACTTTTGAAACAATATTTATTATTATAAAAATGCCGCTGAATATGACCCTCTCGAAAAATCGAACCCGGACGGCGTAGATGATTTCGAGACTTCTACTCATCTGAAACACAAAATTCAAGAAGATTCTTAAGGGGTTATATACCTTGTGGTCCGGTGAAATTAGCGAAAGTTGGGTTTTTTTTTAAAGAGATGTAGCAATAATTTTATTGTATAAAAGTTTTTATTATTGGATATTACAATGTTTAAAGAAAAAAAAAAGGCTTTGTTTGTGTAAAAATATTTAAAAATGGCGGAGTTATGGCGTTTTCCCCCAAGACCCTTTTTTTGGAAGAGGCTTGCGGTGGACACGATTCAAGTCCACCAAGTCAACTGAAATCAAAAAATCGAAAAGATTTCATTAGTATAGGGTTATATCTTCTTAGTGAACGATCAATATATTAAATATTTTGATTTTTGTGAAAATAGGAACATGTTTTTAAAAAACTCCACTTCTACAGTCCTAAAATTGGCATTAAAAAATTCATATCTGCAAAATAAAAATTTATACATAAAAAGTTGATCGTTCACTAAGAGGCGACATCAATTACGAACAATTTAAAAAAAAAATTATAAAAATCGGTTGAATACTTTTTTTGCAATCGCGTCCACCGCAAAAGCATTTTTGGAAAAACACGTTTTTGAGATAATCGCGTTTAAAGTTTCAAGCGCCGCATGAGGCCGTACGCTCAGGACGTGACGACGCACAATTTAAAACGCTGTAACTTTCGATCTATTGCTCAGATCTCTATGAAATTTTTGGAAAATGTTCTCAAGGGATTGTACTTTACGATAAAGAAATAAAATTTATTTTGATTTTTTTGAAAAACACAAGGTATATAACCCCTTAATCAGAAAGAGTGCAGTTATGGTCGGAACTAGAACAAATCAAAAAAATGAAAAATTGACAAAATGACGCACTTTTGAAAAAAAAAGTTCGTAAAACCGGGTTTTTTCACTAGTTTTTTAGTTTAAAAAATTGGAAATTATTTAAATAAAATTATGATTCTAGTTCCGACGATAGCGATACATGTTGTGAACAACATATCCAAATTTCAAGTGATTCGGTTGAATAGTTTTTTTGTTTTCATCCCCGTCGTGCCGAAAAAAGTCGTTTCGCGATAAATGAGTTTATAGTTTGAGGTACAGAAGCGCGCGGACCGCTCTCTACCTAGTTAATGGGCTGTAGAAGCTATAATATTAGGAGCTTCCGCATGAAAATTTCACAGTATATTCTAAAGATACTATACTTTCGAAATATCGAAAAACCAAAAAATCGATTTTTTGAAATTTCTAGACCACCTGGTCCCCTTAATATTTTCTGTTGTTGCTGCAGTTGAAATGTTACTTTATTATTTTAACTGTCTTTATTTTTCGGATGTATTCACAACTTCCACTTTATTACAAGTCTATTAGTAAATGTTTCATATTTCTCCTTGCTGGACATTCTGCATTCTTATATTTCATTCTTGACCGTTCAATACTCTAGTTGCTACAAATGAAATGATTATTGCGTATTTTAATGATTTTTTATTTTTCGAATGCATTCACAAGAACTTGCGTTTTGCAATACTGCATTATTTAAAGATTTACCCAGTTTTAGATTTTCTCAAAAATGAAACAAATTCACACATCAGCAACTAATTTCCCATAGTAAACATTTTAATGCTCTTATTTTTTCTCTCATGCCATCTTTCTTTTTAAGAATCGAGTTGCCAGCAGAAATATCGATAATTATTAGCAGAGATACAAACTTATTGCATTGTATGTATTATATTTCAGGGTCTATAAATTGGAAATATAAATGTTACAATCAGCTTTTCACCAAAAACCTGCGCCAGGTGCATTTACAAAATTCTGTTCCGCCCAGACTCGTTCCACTTATTTTTAATTTTATGTGTGACGTATAGTATTTATGTAGACATTGAGAAAGCGTCTCTAAGAAGTAAATACGAAAAATTAGATACTCAAAGATCTGTAGTCACTCATTTATCTTCATGAACATGTAACATACATATGTACGTACACATCCACACATACATATCTAGTCTTTATTAAATTTTTATTTACAAATTTTGGCCGTGCATTGGAGGTTGTCATATGAAATAATTTTAACTATTGGCGCCAAATATTGAAAGCAAACACATTGCAAATGTATACTTTTCACTGCAATTTTTAATCAATTTTAGATATTATTATAAATTTACCGGCAAGCATACTAAATATCTGTGGATTTTTGATAAACAACTTAAATAAGCTTAGGTCTTTCTACCTTTTAAATACGGCACCTAATTCACACATCACCCTGTTTCCACGGCTCGTTCGTAATTCACTTTGACAGCTATACCTCTTGTTCTTGCTCTTTGCTTATTATTATTATTTGTTGTGACTATCTGTGATAGAGAAGAAAGGAATTTAAACCTAAGATCTTACATAATTTATTCCTTCCATTTTCGAGCAATAAGAAGAAGTGCCAGCAAATTGCAGCAGCCTAGCGAAAGGACCCTAATAGAAACATGCATGTGTCATGAAGATAAATGAGTTGCGTGGCTGCCGGAAAAACAGCCACAAACTATTAGAAATAGTAGAGCAGTTGAAGAGACAAAAATAGAATTTGGATTCCTCCACAATTCTTGAGATGTTCAGCAACATCAACAAATGATTTTCTTCACAATATATTTTTTTTGCTCCCATTATTCAAATTTAACTACATATTTTTGCTTCTTATTCAAAGTTTCCGCTATAGTGGAACTCGTTACCTGAATTTTACACCTCCAAAATCCGGAGTGCAAGCTGCAGTGGGATTTTTCGATACACAATTACGCCTTGGAGACTTTCCAATCTTGACGTTTTGGGCCATATTCAAATTAACACTTATCCAAGTTGATATATTTCGCGCGATAGTTATGAACACAAAGCGCTCTTTAATGGCTACACACATATTGGCAGTAGACTTCTCAGAAAACACAGATTATTAGCATCACTGGTTAGTGAGTGGCGCCAATACGCTCGTTATGAAGCTAGCAGAAATATAGGCATTCTGGTTTTATAAGGAGTTCGGTGCAATACAAAATCTCACTGAGGTTGCGCAATTGATACTCGCAAAAATGCTTGCCGGCAGTACTTGGGGCAAAGACAAAGAAATGTTACTGGCGACATTTAAAGCAATTGGTCGGCCGATTCTGAATTATGCTGCGCCTGTTTGGTGGCCTGGCACCAGTGATTCGCTGTGGATTATGCTACAAACATGTCAAAATACTGCAATAAGGACAGCTACGGGATGCCTCCTGATGTCTCCCCTACAACACCTACACAAAGAGCCATCAATGCTCCTAGTTAAGGTATCACCGCTGCAGACATTTGCTAGAATCTGAGCTACCACCCAGGCACGTCAGGAGGCATCTCTTCGACTACACTAACGAGATCCAGGACAAAACACAATTACAACTACTGGACCGGACAGTATACAGGCAAACATTAAACGACATTCATCGGAAGACCCTTACCATCTTCTTAAACTTCCGACTCTCGGATGCGGTTATCGGAGTTCAACCACCACCTATTGCAGACAAAGAGCTTCAGCTGACTCGCGAGACCCGCATAACTTTGGCCCAACCGTCTATTTACGTGTCCTAATCACCTAACACTCGTCTCCCACTGGACTCAACCTGTCGAAACAGCACGTTTTCTGGGCCTACAGTTAGATGAGTTGGGCGAAGACGACCACCTCTTGGAGACCCTCCCCTCCTAGAGCTGAACGCTGTTGCTCGGGACTGCTGCGTCGTTATTAACAGCTTACCTTTATATCTAAATCCTTTCATTATCCGTAACCTGTTATCCTTCCTGTCTTACAGCTCTGCATTCGCGACCCAGATCTGAGGCCCTGTGCTCCAATGGAAGATACAGGAAACGATGACGATGATAATGGTCAACGTTAGCTAATTTTGTTTTAGTTTACTGTTGTCAATTGTTGTTGTAACAGCATAAACATTCCTCATACTTACACAGGGAATGCTGGTAGAGTGTCAGTCCTTGGCCGGTTATAAATCCGGTTCGTCCGGTAACGTAGAACCGACTACCGTAGAAGCGTTTTTGGTTTACTCTTTCGTGTTGATTTGACAGCTAATTTCGATAAACTTCTGATAAAAATTAGGGAATAAGACTAAATTATTTACAAATGAGCTCTCAAAATTTTTGTATAACGAATTACGCATGGAAGAACAAATTAGGTGCCCTGGTGGGACCAAAGCGTGAGTTTCTGCTTTCAAATGCAATATTTAGGCCATTACTCATTACAGAGTCTTTGCTTAGGAATCCATTTTAATGAAACTTAATTAAAATAAATTATTCATTCATTCATTATTTCAAGTTAAATCAAGATTTATTGATAAAAAGCAAAGCCTTCTAACATCATATAGGGTGTTCCACAGAAAGTTCACATACACATAAATATGTATGTATGTATATTCAAATATATTTGGGTGATAATTTACGCTCACATTTTCAATATTAAATTCGTAAACGCTTTGAAAATGTGGACTTTATATATTTATTTTAGTTCCATGCTTTTCATGCGTAGCAACTGTGCAATATTTTGATACGGCACCGCCTACATTCATGTATGCATATTTATATATAGACCTAAGCACATCCTATGCACACACACATACATACATATACGCCAGAACTATTCAAACTATATTTTCATTCACCTTGCCGCCAATTATTATTTCTTTCTCTGCGAAGCGATAAGACAACGTGATATAATCGTGACCAGAATACAAAAAACATGTCAATTACTTATTTTATTTAAAAAAAAAAAAGTCCGTCATATACATAAAACTGCTACTTTTTTGTGTGCAAAAAAACGAGTAAAATGTGAGTCTGAATGCTTATCAAATCGCTTATTATGTTTTCTTGCAACCACAAACATTTATGCATGTATGTATATGTAGGTATAAATATAGCAGACACTGTAGGTAGAAACTGAAATAATCTTCAAAATTTGAAAATAAAATGTTTCAGGAATAGAGAGTGCTACATTCGGACTATTTATTTTAAGCACATTGAGGCCATGCCGCACGTTTCTATGCGGCACCTAATATTTCTTGGTGACGCGAAAGCGTGCGACAGGGGGAGTTGTTTCACCTGCGATACTACCTGGATTTTTTTAATTTTATTGGAGTAAACTGAATAAAACCGAATGGGTTGGTGCGAGACTACCATTCTAACAGCGGTCGCCTCTCGATAGGCAATAGCAAACCTCCGAGTGCATTTCTGCAATGAAAAAGATCTTCATAAAAACCATTTGCCGTTCGAAATCGGCTAAAAATTATTTGGAACAACATCAGAAAGCGTACCACGAATAGGAAAAGGAGCTTGGCCAAACACTTAAGGGGGGCCTCTCATCAGTGGCTTCAAAAAAAGGTGTTTTTTCTCAATTTTTTTTCGAGGCGAAAAAAGTGACACACAGGAATAATCTTTTGCATTTATTTGAAGCCATGATTGAAGAGTAATAAACAATTTTTAACATAAATAAAAAAAAAAAAAAAATGGCGGTCATATGAGGGATCTCGCACAGCTTCTCGTTGCGCGCTAGTAAAACAGCGTGTAAGATTGCGGTCGTAGTTTTGACCTGAAACACGAAAGAAAAATATTGTCTTATTCAGAAGGCTTTCCCGCATGTAATAGACTACTCTTGTATAAAAATATGAAAAAAGGGAACACACAATCATTATTGATAAAAAGTGTTTTTTTCGCTTTTTTTTCAAAAAAGGTGTTAAATAACATTAAAAAATGAAATTTTGTCAGTTAATTAGTTGCGTATTTGAATTATCTTTATATAGATTATCGGTTTGAAACGATAACGTTTGTCGTTTTTTTTAATCTTATACGCCATTTTCAAAAACATGATTTTGAGAAAACGTGTTTCAAAGTTTTCAGAAGGTAGACAGTATACTCACACGAGGGACGGTACACATTCCTGTAACTCCGAAATCACTTTGAATTCCGCTATAAAATTTTGAAGGCATATTCTCCTATAAATATATCTATCGCTTGTAGTAAAAAAAAAAATGATTTTTTGAAGCCGACTGATAAGAGGTCCCCCTTAACCGAAGTGTACTCGCCAATGATTAATTATTTTTTTAAACTGATATTTGCAAAAAGTCTTGGTCCAATTTCCATAACGATATAAAGATTTTTACGATTCCAGTCACGTCATAAAGGGTAATTTCGTGCAAAATCATGCGACCTGTAGAAGTCACACATTTAAAAAATAAATAAAAAAACAAAAGCAAAGCAGATCTGGGAGCGCTCCGAAATCAATATGCTGTTTTCACACCGCTTTCTAACAAAAATTTGCTTTGGCTGCGGTGTAGATTTTTGTCAAATCCACTTGGCACTCAATGGGTTAACATGTGAAAAAGCTTTTCTATTTTTATTCTTTTGTATTGCAATACATTTGCAATGGATTTCTTTTACGCCCAACTAATATTACAATACAAAATTTTAAGCTTTGTAGCCAGAATTTTTAGAATTATGTGTTCGAATTTTTTTTTAATAGGGGTATGGGAGAGAAATTAACAAAACTCAAAGTATTTTCATCACTTATCGACACTTGAAACTTGCAGTTTGTTTTACAAATATTGAACGGACTAAAAAACTGCATATCCAGAATTTTTTTCGCTTAAACCTTGAATAAAAAGTTGAAAATTTTAATTTTTTTTTTCTATTTACTTATTTTATTTTTCTTATTTATTATTACTATTTATTGTTTCTTTTTATATATTTTTTTCGCTTAAACTCTGAATAAAAAGTAGAAAATTTTCATTATTTTTTTATTTACATACTATACTTATTTTTTTTAAATTTTTTTTTTCTTATTTATTTATTATTTTTGTGTGTCTTTTTATATATTTTTTTTTTCGCTTAAATTCTGTATAAAAAGTTGAAAATTTTCATTATTTTTTTATTTACTTAATTTGTTTTTATTTGTTTATTTGTTTATTTTTTTTTTATTTTTTTATTTTTTTTTATTTGTTCTGTCTGCTGTCGACATACACCCCCACCACCATGTTTCACTGTACTTACTGTATCCTTTTTTTCGAATTCAGTATTGAGTTTTCTCAAAGTTTTCTTTCGAATCCTTCCATCCGAACGAAAAATGTGCAATTCACTTTCGTCGCTAAAAATAAAGTCGCCCCAGAAGTCAAGTAAGTGGATTTTTTTATATTAATTACGAACTGTTTTCTCTTCACGAACTTCTACTAGGACTTGCGTTGATGTAATTTTTGGTTTCTTTTTTATTTTTCTTATTATATGGCGTTCATCACTGAGTTCGGCGTTTAAGATTTGTTTCCTATTTAAAACGTTTCATTATGCTATAAATAGTAAAACGACTTTGATTCACCATGTGACCACTTTCTGCGCTTGATTTACCCTCATTATGCAGATACGAAAATATTTTTATATAAAGAATCGTGTTTAGTTTGTTAATTTTTTATTCATCGAGTAAAGTTATGTTAGTTTTAAATATGTAGACTTTTCTTAGAATAACATTTTTAATTATATTCATTTATGTATTCTCAAGATACAGCTTATTGAATGAAATTTTAAGAAAATTAGTTGTTGTGTGAATAATATTGTCCGTGTGTGTAGATGTAAATGTGAACTATAGTATATCCATTCTTAAAATTAATTTCGACATGGGTGCAGAAATACAATACAAATTGTGTTGATTTTGGAGGGTCCGCAATTGAGTGTACGCTTCTTTACACACATACATACATACATATATACCCGCATTTGCAGGTTGCTTATATTTATTTTTTCGTCAAAAAAGTTGCTTCTTTATGACATTAAACTTGTATGCTAATCAACGTTTAATCAGACAAAAATTTGCATTTAACAAATTGGAGCTAAAAAAAGAAGGCATTGCTTGGCACTTTTTTCACTCAAATGCATTAGTCATTCTGACATAGTGCCAAATGGTTATCACTTATCTTTAGGTTACAAATGAATGCATGTAAGTATGTATGTTTATGTAGTTCGTTTATACAAACACACAACAAATATGTAATGAAATCAACAATTATGTAAAATACGCAATCTTGTGAAATTCAGATTTTATTTGCACCGTCATGTACAAGGTGGCGCAAAATTAAACACCCTTACGAAAGATTTATAATTTTTGCAAATGACGTCGTACGTTAACCATATTTAACACTTGTGACATAGACCGCTGCAGTATACAGTATGCAAAGTTCGTATTAGTACACCCTTTTACAAATAAAAATACCACGTATATTTTCAAATTTACTTTAAAGCAATTGATTTCAATCGTAGTGCGGTATTGTATAACACGGTGTGACAAAAAAAAAAAATTAAATATACTTTTATGGAGACCTAGCACAACTTGTAGGTATAGTAAAACTAAGAAACATGGTATAGAAGAAATTTCCAATACACCCCCAAAATCTCATTTTATGGCCATAAAACCGTTTTTCAGTAGGTTGATGTGAACAATCACTCCTAACTTCGCCAATTTCCATCCGATTTCGAATTTGTTTTTTTAGTTCGAAAGAACAAAAACAAGCCTTTTTGACAGTGTGTTGACATTTTTTCTGAAATGACAACTGACGAGACTGTAGACGGAAGTATTTGGAATTTTTTTATTTTTTCTCTATTTTTTCAACTTTGACATAATTTTTACGATATTATCCGATATTGAGGATTTTTTTTTAGTACACTGCCGTTATAGTAAATTTAATTTTGCGTCAAATGAGCTATATTTGACTGTAATTGAATTAAAATTAAAAGAGTTGTGTGAGTTACAAGATTTTATTTTTTTTTTACTAATTTGGTATGTAGGTATAGCTTACGCTAAATGGGAATAAGGACGTGTTTTGATGCGTTATTATAGATACGTAATATTTATTGGAGTGTATATGTATACATAAGAGTACACTGCACTGCATACAACAGAATTGGTTAGAACTTACGAAAATATCTGACATATTATAGCACATTTTTTTTCAATAGAAATATGAAAAAGCTCCCAAGTGTACCAAAGTTCACACTGTACATTGATTAACAAAAGAAGTTTGTTATTATAATTTAACCTTATTAAAACGTCAAAGTTTTATTGTTTGTTTCATTGAAATTCAAGAGATATAAGTCAAAACGTTGCCAGAAAAGTCGAATTTCTCAATATTCTCCGATGATGTGGTATCATCAGCCTTATCATAAACCAGATGATTGTTATTTTTGTAAAGCGGACGTAAACGGTCATCATTATAAAACTCGAAAGCACATAAAGTATGCTGATGTTGCAACTGTTAAGAACCCCGTAGTCTTGAACGATATGATTGACTCAACTGCAGGTCATGAACTGAAAGAAGTTCAACTCATTGCTGATGATGATCAAACTGATAACAATAAACCTGATGATGAAGAGTACTTTCCGTCTGCTTCTAAGTCTTCAGAACGACACATTGTATCAAATTCAGATTTTCAGGATCTTTCTCGTGATTTACTTCTATCGGGAAAACAATCTGAAACGCTCGCTTCTCGATTAAAACAATGGAATTTAGTTGATGACGACTTAAAATTAATGATGATGATCGAATTTCTTACAGAGAAGTATTCAAAACTGATGAAGAGAATGACAAATGTACCGTACCATACTAAACTCCAAAGGGCCGTTTCCAATGCATTTTTAAGTTTGGAACCAGTTCCGTTGTGTACTGCACCGTACCGTACCGTACCATACCGTACAGTGCTGCACTGCACAATACTCCAGTAAATAGTATGTGTTTATAATGACACTTGTTATCATTTTCATGCTTCGAAACGCATACCAAATCTCGTAGTAAAAAAAAAGAAAAAATCTTAAAACCCATACAACTCTATTAATTTTAATTCAATTACAGTCAAATATAGCTCATTCGACGCAAAATTAAATTTACTATAACAGCAGTGTACTAAAAAAAATCCTCAATATCGGATAATATCGTAAAAATTATGTCAAAGTTGAAAAAATAGAGAAAAAATAAAAAAATTCCAAATACTTCCGTCTACAGTCTCTTCAGTTGTCATTTCAGAAAAATTGTCAACACACTGTCAAAAAGGCTTGTTTTTGTTCTTTCGAACTAAAAAAACAAATTCGAAATCGGATGGAAATTGGCGAAGTTAGGAGTGATTGTTCACATCAACCTACTGAAAAACGGTTTTATGGCCATAAAATGAGATTTTGGGGGTGTATTGGAAATTTCTTCTATACCATGTTTCTTAGTTTTACTATACCTACAAGTTGTGCTAGGTCTCTATAAAAGTATATTTTCACTGTCGCACAGTGTAATTCATAAAAAAATAGAATAATAACAAAAACTCCGAAACATTTGCATAGAATTGAAAAAAATAGCTTTAGTAGCAGTGCAGCTATTTCTACTGAAGGCAAAATTCGTATTAGTACACTTAGTATGTGTTGAATTTGTAAACTATTTGTTGGTATTTACCGTTATTTTCGAAACGATTGAGTTAAACATTCAATGTTTAACCTTGGGCAGTTGCGTTTTAGTAGCCATTTGTTGAAGTTCGCGGAGTTAGTTTGCAATGTCGCCTAAAGTAAGTGAATTATCAAACGAAACGATTAATAATAAATATGAACAAAAACGGAAAGTCTTTACGCGAAATTGCGAGAACATTGCAGACAAGTGTGACTACAATACAAAACGTAGTCAAAATTTATAGATACATTGGAAGGATTGACAAAAAGCTTCGAAATGTGAACAGGGCAAAGCTTGGACAGAGGCACAAGACTTATTTGAAACGCCTTATCAGGAAAGATCCCACCGTCAGTGGAGTTTCACTAGCTGCAGAACTAGAAAAATACTTTTCTATCAAAGTTACACCTCAAACAGTGCGCAATTATGTAAAAAAATTGGGATTTAGAAGCAGAACTGAGGTTAGAAAACCGTATGTAAGCTCGGTCAATAGAAGAAAGCGTGTTATATTCGCCAGGCAATATTTAAACAGAAATATGCGGTTTTGGAAAAGGGTAATTTTTTCGGACGAGTGTAAATTTAATATAAAAATGTCCGATGGACGCATAAAAATTTGGAGAGAGTGTAATACTAGCCTTCAAAAACGAAATCTGCAACCTTCTTTCAAGCACGGTGGTGGTTCTCTGATTGTATGGGGATGTTTCGGGGCAAACGGAGTAGGAAAGTTGCATTTTACTGATGGAATTATGACTGCGAGGCAATATCTACGAATATAAATAAATATATAAGAATCTACGAAAAAGTGCCAAAAAATTGGGTTGCAAAAAAAAATGTATATTCCAACAAGACAACGACCCTAAGCACACGGCGTTGGATACAAGGTTATGGCTCCTTTATAACTGTCCAAATTATCTCAAAACACCACCACAAAGCCCGGATATTAATCCCATAGAAAATTTATGGTCGATTTTCAAAAAGCAACTGAAACATCATCAAATACGGAACCGAGAACATTTAAAAAAAGTCCTCAAATCAGATTGGAAGAAGATTTCTCCAAATCTCACAAAAAAATTGGTGGAATCTATGCCGAAGAGATTGTCTGCTGTTCTAAGGCAACGAGGGTATCCTACAAAATATTAATTTTCTGAACTATCTTTTATTTACTCTTTAAATCATTAAAAATACATGTGTACTAATACGCATTTTGCTTCTGTGAAAAGTGTTAATTTTTTTCTTTCTTATTTTTTTTTTTTTGCAATTCAATACACTTTGTGAGCGGTTTTGTTATTTGGCCTTATTTTAGTTAATTATCTATAAAATAAAACGGTTTCAAGCATTTGTTTTAAAATTAATTTGAAATTATACGTGGTTTTTTTTATTTATAAGGAGGTGTACTAATACGAATTTTGCATACTGTATGTATTTACAAACAGGCAAGCAATGGAGCGCGCAAAAGCCAAAATAAAGATTTACATCACTCAAAATATTTGTTTTTATTTAATAAAAAAGTTATTCAAAACCAAAACTTTTTTTTTTTATTTTGTGCCACCTTTTATGTATGTAAACACATGACAAGGTATGCGTTCACTTTCTATTTCACAATATTGCTTTATGTTAATATGTAAATTATAGTTAATTTCGCTATATTTATTTTCAACCAAATATTTAGGAAATTTTAGCAAATTTATTAATTAAACCTTATTACACAACATAAAAATGAAAATAATCAAAATTAAAGAAAATTAAAAATTATTGAAAAAAGTGTAAAATTCATGAAATGAAGTTTAGCTTTTTTTCTAGTTGGCATAAGTGCACATATGTAAATACATACATATATATGTACATGTAACTATGTGTGTATTTTTTCAGTGTGTCATTGCAGAAAATAATCGTTTTCCAGTTAGGCTGTACTTCTGCATATAGCACTAAACGTGATTTCACATAGAGCTCTCGATTTTCTTCACCCATTTACTGACAGCCACGGCGTATGAGTAACCAGTGCCCGCACACCTTTTCGATACTCATTACTCGAAAATTTTCGGGCATGAGCTCTTGAGTATAACACATTTTTTGGGTAGTTGGAGCCATGCTTGTTTTGATTATTTCGAATTTTTCGTGAGCACTCTTTTAATTTTAACAAATTATTCATACATACGAGTATATTAGTGCTAACTCCTTTGGAAATCTAAGTAGATGCTGACTAGAAAAATTGAAATTTTTTTATTTAGCCCCCAAACTTATTCAAAAGTTCGAAAATTGTGAACTAATATTTGAGCAGCTGGCGACCGCCATAGTCGAGTGGGTTGGTGCGTGACTACCATTCGGAATTCAGAAAACGTAGGTTCGAGTCTCGGTGAAACACCAAAATGAAGAAAAAGTTTTTTCTAACAGCGGTCGCCCCCCGGCAGGCAATGGCAAACCTCCGAGTTAATTTCTGCCATGAAAAAGCTCCTCATAAAAATAAAAATAAATTTATATCTGCCGTTCGGAGTCGGCAATGAGCAATTCGAAATTTGAGCTAAAAACAATTAACTATTGTAATTTTCTGATAGATTTTTTGTTTTTTATTTTGTATTAACTTTATTTTTTTTACTGCTTTTCGCTTGGTGTTTAGGAAATAAACATTATTATATTAGTTAATGTTTAAATGTTTGTGTAAAATTAAAAAAAATCAAATCAAACCAAATATAAATAAACCGAACCCATTTATAGTAATGAAGATTAGAAGCAAAAATTTGTCGTTATCTATTGGGAATGATGGCATACCTGTAGTCTGTCAAAGTGGTTGACATATCTACTTACATACATACGTGCATACGCTATAATTAATGAATACGCGAATGCGTGCATATGTTCCTAGATACATGCATACATACATACATGCAAATATGAACTCGGAACTAAAATGCAATCGCACGATGAGTCGGCAAATTTTGCACTCAACAAACCTATTTTTTTGCAAGTCATCATTTAAGTTCAAATGTTTCGGCTTGGTGTCTACATGCCTACATGTGTACATACATACATACATAATTATTTATTTACTCATTCTTGGTAAATCTAGAAATACAAGAGAATGTTAAATTAATAAAAGAAGAGGGCAGTCAATTACTGGGAAAGAATCAGATCAGCAAAATTACGCGATCTGAGTACATACATACATACATACATAAATATGGTACATAAAGCGGGCCACAAGCACGTTGAAATTCGTTTTGCCACACACTTGCTGATCGGTTGACGATTTTCATTTCACGTTGTTCGCCGCTGGGTAAACATAGAACCTGGAAAGAAAATAATTGCCAAGCATAGTGTTTATTATGAATTTTGCCAATTTCCCGCTCATCTGTACTCTTCTTCGAGATCTCAAAAAAATTAACAATTCGTCAACTTGGCCACATACACGCAAGCCATTGCAAGAAAAACAAAAAATTCTGTCAATCAATCTTTCAATCTGTTGCAATCCACTCCACACACTCACATGTCGAGCTGTTTTGTTTCGATTGCTATTATTTGTTGCGTGCTTATGGCCCGCCCTAGTAAATACGTCATTGGTTGGATGACATCACCTCGTTTTTTTTGTGTAAATTAACTCAGCTCATTTGAAAAGTAGCAATTTTTTATAACATATCTCACATGATTCAGCATTTTTTCGTTTTGTTTTTGTAGCTTAACAAACGTACACAATTAACTGCCCAAAGGGTAATTTACATATTTGATAGAAATTCTGCGTTTGGAGCTTTAATTACGCGCTTTATGGGCAATTAAAAGCAGTGGATTTTATGCCAGAACTCATTTAAAGCATATTATTCATTATAAATGTATGTATGTATGCATGTATACTCCTAGTTTATATTTAGGCAACTGTAGGCAATTAATATTACAAAAAAACTAAAGCAAATAAATCCAATTTATAAGAAAAAGCTAATTATAATTTAATTTAATTTAAAGATTGAATGATTACTAAAACCTTCACTATTTTCTTCTAAACTGTCGCTATCACTTTGGTAAAATATATTCACTATTTCTGCCATTATGGAGCTGTGTACCCCAAATAAGGGGTATTTGTTCTGTTGCAACTGATACGAGTTACTCTCAAATAAACCAGAATGGGCATGTTAAATATTGTCTCCATTTCAATGACGTATCAGAACGTCATGCATTTATTCGCACATGACGTTCTGATGCGTTAAATGTACCCAAAGGGTTGAATACGGTTTTTCTGTTTTATGCCCTGAGTACTGCATATGCATGTACAAGTGTGTGTTAGAGCTAATTGATTGTGGTGAAATTGGCAAATGCGAGCATACATACATACATACATATGCATGCAAGTAGGATTCGTCATTAGCAATTTTTGAACATGTCGGGTTTTTCTAAGCAATATTTATCACACACACATGCACGCATGCATTGCAAATGGCTAAACATGTGGGAGATGGCAGGGGCACTCTCATCGTTCGATGAACAAGTGCTTTTTCTCTGAAGTGTTTTGATTTGCACACTGTTCCGAAGAAATGTACAACTTGATATGAAAGTAGGTATACATAAATATGCATATGTACAGTGTTCCACAAAACTTTTAGTACAGTTAATTGCTATTATTCATTTCTGCATCCTAACACATGGGCTGAAAAGTATCGGACCTAACAAAGCAAACACGTTTTCTTTTTTTTGTTCAAATTTATTCATCAACATAATTTCCATCAAGAACAACGCAATCAAGAACGCAACCGCTCTAACATTCCAGTACCACTTTTTTAGAACGATTTATCTTTTGCCTCAAAATAGGCCTCAGTTTCAGCGACAACCTCTTCATTCGAGCGAAATTTCTTACCGGCGAGCAATTTTTTAGGTTTGCGAACAGCCAGTAGCCACTGGGAGCCAAATCTGGTGAATAGGATGGTTGTGGGAGCAATTCGAAGTTCAATTCATGCAGTTTCGCCATTGACTTGAGACAGGGTGCGTTGTCTTGAAGAAGCAAAATTTTTTTGTTTGCCAAATGCAGGTGTTGTTTTTGCAATTTCGGCCTTCAAACGCTCCAATAACGCTAATATACATAAGTGAATATTAGTTGATGGTATTTCCCTTCTCAAGATAGTCTATGAATAGTGCACCAAGCACATCCGAAAATACCGCGCCATAACCTTTCCAGCCGATTGTTGCGCTTTCAGGCGCTTTGGACGAGGCTCACCAGTTGCTGCCCACTCAGATTACGATCGTTTTGATTCCGGGGTGAAGTAATGGATCCATGTTTCATCCATTGTCACATATCGATGCAAAAATTCCGATTTATTACGTATAAGCATTACGTACGTTATTCTGCACTTACTTCCTGTGGATCTGCAAGTTAAATCCATTGCTGCTCAGAGCGCTATTAGGTTGAAGGAGTTTGGCCTCTGGAGACAATTTCCTGTAGCACATAGTAGCATCTTGAAGCAGATCTCCCCTTCCTTCTCTGTTCTTCGCACTGATTTCTGCATCTGCAAACTGGGATTTGAGGGTTGTGCTAGGGCTATCTTTCCGAGCAGGCAAGACTGGAAGGAGGGGAGAGTCGGCACGGATATAAATCAGAAAGCATTTCGGTCTCCTGCCGTAAACGAGCAGCGTTTTTCAAGCAGAGGCCTTTGCGATCCTGCAGGCATGCAAAATGCTTCGGGATCGCTGTTGGGAGGGAGACATTAATATTTTTCCGATAGCCAAGCTGCTATCAAGGCCCTGTCGTCGCCGTATTGCAGCTCTTTTCTGGTAAACTCCTGTAAGGAGGAACTCAAAAGTCTCGAACGTCCAGGAAACATTTCCCTTATTTGGGTTCCTGGGCACAGGAGGAAATGAAATTGCCGATGAGCTTGGCAGGAAGGAGTCGGCAGAACCGGTTCCAGTTGTCCCCTTCTCAGACATCGGTGCCCCCTTGGCCGTCGTTAAAGGAAAACACACAATTTCTTTCTAAGAAAAGCGCAAGACAGATGGAGGTCTGTCTCATCGTGTGCTATTTCGAAAACACTATGGCCCCAATACGATAGAAACAGAACGCTTAAGGTGATGGGAATACCCCACCAATTTCCAAACTCATTGCGGTGTTCACTGGTCACTGGGTCATCGGTACTCATGCGGAGAAGCTTGGAAGTCCATACAACCCCTATTGCAGAAGCTGTGGGAATCCTGCAGAGAAAGATACTGTTTGTCTGAGACACTTTCTCTGAAAATGTCCGACTTTAGCGGCTAGGCGCTTGAGATTCCTTAGCGCGCCCTTTGGGGATGATGTAAAGAAATTCTCCAGCCTAGATCCCTTTTCTCTCCTGCACTACATCAACATCACTTGATGGCTGTAGATGGTTTTCTCTTCCCAAAATTTTTTTCTTTGCACAGGTAGTGGTTCACATTACGGTATCAAAACCGCACGTAAGTGCTACTTGAAGTGTGCCTGTGGCACTCTTGCCAATTTACATACCTACCTACCTACGTTCAAACATGACCAAACACTGCTCAGAATCATCCAAACGTTGTTGTGTTTGGTCAACAGTGAGCAAACATGGCAACCACTTTGAACAGATCTATCTCATAGTCAAATGCTCACGCAATATGAAGCCCAAACGTTCTTTTGATGTGTCTACGATGTCGGCTAACTCATGCAAATGCACTTTCTGATCATTCAAAACAATTTTGTGGATTTTTTTTTATGTTTTCTGGTGTTACCACGTGTCTCTACGACCACGTTTGAAATCAGTAAACCAGCCTTTTATTGTGGTTTCTAATGGAGCAGAACCCCATAACACTTTTCAAGCCATTGCTTCGCTTGACCGGTATTTTCCCCCACCAAGAAGCCGTGTAAAATTAAAACACGAAATTCTTTTTGATCCATTGTTTTGAAAATAACAAAAGTAGCTTCACTCTTAGCGCAATAACTCACGAGCTGATGAATAGAATATCAAGAAATTTTAACAGCTGTCTTTTTAAGGTTAGTACTAACGGAAAAAGAGGGGAATGCAATAAAACCCATCTATGCGTTAAGTCCGGGACTTTACAGCCCATGTGTTAAATATTGAATAGAAAAAGTTTTCAATTTGCATCGAAAATGTAGTTACTATTATATAACCTTAAATTTTTTGGAATACTGTATGCCTATTTTTATATACTCTTACATACATACATGTATTCATTCTATATTTATACCTGCACTAAGGTGATGTGACTTTGTTCACGCAATCGCATGATGAAATTAGAAAATGGTCTGAATAAAATTAGGAGGTGGATACATCTCAGCATCTACTCCTGAGCTGGCCTTTGTGTTTAGTGATCTGCCGTGCCGGCTATTTTTGGTACTCGAGTATTTTAGTGTTCATTGAAAAAAAGCAATCGAGTCAAATCGAGTATTCGAGTGTAGAGGTCGGTATTCGAATACTTTATAGATTCGAAAGCTGAAGTTGTGTCTCGCTTTTGGCTTGGCTTTTTAATTAAATACGAAGTAGGGACTTACTAACATATTCACACTCTTATTTTATTATTTTCCCAATTGTACATCCGATTTATGAAGATATTGTAATTATGCGCTATTTACGATTTGCAGCATAGAAATGCTATTCTTGAAGAATTTACTTCAATCACTTGTCATATAAAATTAAGAATACCTACTTTTGTCATATTCACAAAATTAAAAAAAAATACAATATATAAAATCAAAAAAGTCTAGACGTATGTATACTCGAACAACTTTGAGGACTGATGTCGACGCTCGGTGATGATGTTGACGCACGCTTGTCGAGATTGGCTATTTCGGTTTGTTGTCATTTGGCGCTAATTTTTTACTTCACAGTAAATTTTCTGGGAGTTGCAAAGAAAAATAGGGGTTTCTTTCATAATTTGTATTTCAAAGATTCTCTATTCGTTATTTGGATTCTATAAGTACACGAAACCTGCACTCGAGTCTATGTATCGGAGCACACGATTTTGCTTACTCGTGTGCTTGAGTGCTTCTAAAGCATCTCACTAGCCTTCGTGCGCAAGGCTAAGATTCGGGTATCGCGCGCAAACAGCCGAGACACTTCTTATCATAAGTATTATTTAAATTTTGCACATTGTTTTTTTTTTTCAATTTCTTCGCAAAATTATCTGCGCGTCACATGTTAATGTCTGGTAAACACGCGAACGAAAAAAGCGGGCAAGCGGATTAATATAAAATATGTATGTATGTATATAAAATTTTCTTCTGTATACACAGTGGAACACAAAAGTCATACGCTGGATAGAATGTACATATATTTAATAAATTCAAACCGCAATGCAATTTTATGAAAATTTTAGTAATAAAATGAATAACACATAAACTTTTTTTAACATAATTTTATTTTTATTTATGTCAATTTGGTACACCGCGTTTATTCCTGTTGCAAAAGATACTATTGTATAAAAACACAAGACACATTTTTAACAAAAAAAAAAACAACATTAATTTTTCCTCAAAATTTTTTTTATAAATTACATTCTAAAGAAAATAATTTATAAAAATGTTAAAAATAATCGAAAACATTTTACTTTAAAAAACTCTACCAAAATGTTCAACATTGAATAAATTTCAAAACTATTAAATAATATCCAAAATTTTGTCAGCAGCTTAGGTACTCTTTATTTTAATCAAACATTCAAATAAACAAATTTTTGAAAGAATTGACGACATTTTCCAAAATACTATTCTATCTTCATCCAAATTTTAAGCCATACATACCTATGTATGTACACATGGAGCCACTTTTCTCAGAGCAAGCCAATGAGTCGGAATCTTGTTTCAGCGACTGTATGCGTGCATATTTATTAATACTATATTTAATTTTTGTGTCGTATTTGAGTCAAATTGTTTGCTTAACGCCGGCAGTGGTTGTTTTCTTTTTTTTCACTTACTGACACTTCGTATGTTGTTTTGTCATTTGCTCACATGCGCTTTTGCGCGTTTAAAAATACAACAGGTAAAAAATACCAGCATTTCTTCCTATCGCGGAATCCCTGATTGTGTGCGCGCAATAGAAATTCTTATACATACATACATATCCGTATTAAATAAAGTATTAAATTTTGTCGTAAAAATGAGTGATAAGGAAATACTTGCTATCTATTTAACAATTTGTCGACCCTCCGTAAATTTCCATTACCCGCTTCTCTACAGGAGTAGTGATTATGAATATAATTAGTTTTTATACCCACTTTTTCAGTGCGAATTTTAACTTTATTTCTCGTTAATTCGTTTCTTCGGACAGCCTTAAATACCTACTGTCAAAGCTTTCAAGATTGAAAGTTAAGGAAAATTAACTGAATTTATGAGTTTAGCATAGAAAGGAATAGTTCTCAATGTCGCTACTCACGTTGTTTTCCTCACAGAGATTACATGTATGTATGTGCCCACTTGAATTAAAATTGCTTAGTTATGAAATAATAATAATAACTAGACCACACATTTTTGGTATTGGATCATTCCTTTCTACCGAACGACCGTGATTTTGGGTTGATAGAAATGAAATTAAAAAAAAACCGAATGACTTATACAACCTGAGCATTATTATTAATTGAAAGAAAAGTGTAGAAGGAGAAATAAATACGTTTTCTATAAAACGAATGTCGCAGCCGGATTTTATTTCGACGAAGTCACTAGAAGAATCAATAACAAAAATAAGAAAAAATACCGCGAGCGAATCTGTCTCTTGACTGAAAATTCAATGGATGCGTTTCTTGAAAAATGAACCTTACAAAATGTTCTTTAGATTATTTTAAATTCCACGTTTTGGATGTTTCACCTAAAAGAGGAAGACCAAAAATATACGAAAATATCAAATTACTTCCATTATACACCAGCCCTAGACCAGTAACGGAAGAAAAGCATAATGAACATTTTAAGAATCTTAAAAACTAGAAAAAATGATAAAAATGGATTACCTTTTGAAAATAATTAACAAATGTTCATGAATTATTTCATTAAAGTTATTGTTTCAAATAAAACTCATAGTTCATTTATGGGGCATTCAATTAATTTTAAAAACGGTCTAAGTCAATTAGAGCTATAAAAACAATATTTTTGTATGAGATTCATAAAAAATTTCATATTGATAATAGATTTCCATTAATCAAGACTAAGAAAATTATAAATTACAATGTCGCATAATATTATATAAAAATATTTTTTAAATCGTTCAAACGCAATTTATTAAATATCTCGAAACGAGAAATATATGACTTAGACCACTTTCATAATTATGAGCACATATATGATTCCTTTTTTATGCTTTCTAAATGTTTCTATTTGCTTTCGCTAATTCTAACTAAAAATTGTTGAAAAATCACCGCTTCACATTGACATTTTTTGTTAATTTTTTAAGCGTTTTTATTTGCGGCAGAAAAATGCGCCAAATGATGGTGTTAATAAACATCAGCTGATTTTTGTTTTTAAAAACATAGAGGAGAGAAAAATGTCTGTGTTGCTCTTCAAAAAAAAAAAAAAAAAAAAAAAAAAACTAGTGCTCAACCTTACCCTACTTACGGTACGATGCAAGGTACCATCATTCGAGGTCTTAGCGGCCAGATCCTGCCACTTCCGCTTTTTCAACAGAATCAATTGTCAGTTCGGAATCTAAAAACATATCTAAGACGCATACCTAAAATATAGGTGAACAATCTACAACTACGTAAAATTGCCGCTTAATTCACCAGATTTGTTTGATAAAGTAAATAATGCTATTATTTCTTTTATTTATTTCAATCACGGATTCCATCTTATGTAGAATAAAAATATAAATACAATTTTATTTATGCAGAGCTTGTTAGTTTGACAGTTATTGGCATTTTGGCAAATAGCTTTTTTATCTACCACACCTATTTCCACTCAAACTGCCTTGCCTGAATCTGCTCATTTCAGAGATATCAGCCGATTATCTGTAAAATCGGTTTTGCCTTCTCCAAAATTTTTGTTTTATTCACGTCAAATTAATCCCAATAGTTATCAATACTCATATCACACCCAGTTCTTCAACTCCAAGACTCGAAATTCAGGCAACATGAAGCATAGAACCAGACAAAAGTCAAGCAAGACTATGAAAGCTATCGTAAAGATACTAAAGTTTTTTTGTCAAATAATCAGGTACATTCGATTTAATCATCAACAAAAGTTTAGCATATTTTTATTTGTTTTTAAGTATAATTAAATAAAAGTCCTTTTGCCCTTTTGTCATTAGTTAAATTTAAAAAATAATAATTAAAAAAAAATACTTTTGCAAGGAAAATTTTTTTGTTATCAGGTGTAAAAAGTAAATAAACCCATAAATAAAAAAAATGTCGCCATACAAAGTTCATTAAAAACAAAACAAAACAAAATAAATTTAAAAAATATAAAACGCTTAAAAAATAATAAATTTTTCATTTTAAGGGCAGTTGTTGCAGACCTCAACTTTGTGCTCTCCACATGCATACATACATATTTATTTTATTTATTGTACTGCGTACATGTAGACTATTCCGCGCTTTGCTTTTATAAATTCACCTGTTTACTGTTTTTGAAATTCATTTCCCCATTCTGGAATAGCAAAAGCACAAAAAACATAAACTCTTTACCTCTAACTTGTGAACAAAATGTCGCTAAAATGAAGGCTGAAAACTATGTAAATGTTGAATTACTAACACGCGCTTCATAACTACAAAACAACAAAACTTTCTGCAATGATATTACGGCGTACAACAAGATAACATCGGCAACTGAGATTACACGATATTTGAAAGCGATCGGGAAAGTGAGAGAAAAACAGTACTACGAAATATAAACTATGTTAGTCGAATCGGCTAACATTAGTACTCCTCTAGGGTTAATAAAATTTTAATGAAAATATGAAATTGTGCAGTGAAAAATCACGATTTATTAATTTAAATGTAAAACCTGTTAAACTCATATATGTAATTCGATTTATCAAAAGTGAGCATCGTTATTAGTTATTATTTATTTGTTTCGTAACACAGAGGTTTTTTTATGTGTAATTTTTTTGTTTTTGTGAATGATCCGCTACTTTATAGCAATTAGGAGCTTCGTATTTTCTTTATTCTTATAAGATATCAAATATTATACTTTCAGAGATTACAGAATATTTACAGAAATTATAAATTAAATTAAAAATAGCGCCCGCCCTCCGGCACGAGGTTTTGTAATTCTAATAAAGATTATTATCAAGATATGATCGCTTATCAAATTGTGCAGTTTCGTTTTTGATTCCTTAGCTTTTAAGCTAACAATTGCTTCGAGGAGTGTATGTTTGTATGTATATATGTATAAAGCAACTCTTAGATAGGTACATAGGTATACTACAAGTAGCACTTACGTGCCGTTTTGATACCATAATGTGGATGTGTATGTTTGTATGTATATATGTATAAAGCAACTCTTAGATAGGTACATAGGTATACTACAAGTAGCACTTACGTGCCGTTTTGATACCATAATGTGGATCACTACCTGCGAAAAAATTTAGTGAAGAGAAAACCGTCTACAGCCATCCAGTGCTGTTGATGTAGTGCAGGAGAGAAAAGGGATCTAGGCTGAACAATTTCTTCAAGCCATCCCCAAAGGGCACGCTAAGGAATCTCAAGCGCCTAGCCGCCCGAGCCGGCTCTTAACATTTGTCAAAATTTATTTAACCATAATTAGTGGTCAGTAAAAACTTCTCAGATAAGCCAACTGTACAGCTATTTAGTGATTTTTGGTTAGGTGACTATGCTAATATGAAAGAGTCTCACATTGAGATCGTTAGGCTTAAGGACTTGCACTTTTGGAATTTTTAAGGGGTGAAGTCTTAGATTCTTCTTCAATATTTCATGCCCAGTAGATTTTGGAAGTCACAGAGCACCTGCTATCTGGCGCACGGACTAACGCGGATTATCGTGCAAAATTGTAGCGACGGGCTAAATATTTTTATTTGTTCTCGATGTCCGGCTGGGCCTGGGCCTTGGCCATGGGCTGTTTGCCACCCAACCTTCGCACCTATGAACGAATCAAATCTTCACTTGGAACATCACGTAAATGTCAAATATTGTAACGTGAACAAAATCTACAACGAGCAGTTGCACACGAATCATTGGCCTTGAAATATGCTGCAATTAGGAACTCACGTTGTTCAACCGGACATTGCGACATCTTGAGTAAATAACCCGCATGAATAACAAAGCTAACGCGATCCCCTTCCCGCTCATACGTTCAGCCGTTAAGGAGAAACTTCAAATTTAAAACCTAATTCTGTCAACGGACACCCTGTAGCTAAGATTGACGACTTGGAGGCCAAAATTTGGCATACTATCAGCAAGACTGGTTTTGCTAGAGAAAAATGGCACCACATTTCTTTACCTACGACTCAGTTGGTATTTCATTGACATTTATATGATTTATTTAAAAAAAAAAGAAAAAGATCACCCATTACGTTCACAATTGACTTCACACAGATTGCTTACGTTTTGTTATTTGTAACTCGAAACAGTTACAGAAATGTTTATAAATAAATTAATTTACAAGTGGAAGGCGCACGAAAATGCTGGGGAGTGACGGACTCATAATGACAAATGAGCTCTGTTTTGATTGCGCCTTGAAGTGGAAATGCGAATAGAGGCGGCTATTGTTATTGTAAAATGCGCTGAGTATATTAAATGCATTTTTCTATTGAGTTATGAATAAATAAATATTAAGTTGCAACTTTGTTGAATAGTTTTTGTGTACACAGGCACAAACCTCTATTTTCATCTCTGCCTCTCCTTACTTGGTGCCTCTGGCAGCAATATTTGCAAGCAAGCTGCAAAGAATGCATTAAAAAAACGAAATAGTAAAAAATGAATATTTGCAAAATTAGCTGATCTTTCATATTAACTATTTTCAAAACTTGTACAATAATTTGCATTGAGAAGTAGATCTTCACATAATTGCACAAGGACTTCATCTAATTCAAAGTAAAATAGGAATGCCGCAAGTTTTGTGATTATTTATTTTTTTATTAATTGATTTATTAAGACGAAGGCATCCTTTGAAGCGCCTGATCCAAGAATTCTCATATTGCACATCTGTATACATACTTACATACATACATACATACACATATATATTTCAACAACTCCTTCGTATTGCACAATGACAGTTCCAATGACGTTCCATGATAAAATTATTGAGAGCTGAGACATTGTTTTACTTACGTAATAGTGAATTATAAAATCAGATAAGTATCGAGTACCTTTACACTCCAAAACACTCGTGATTAAGACTGCTTATTTACATTTAAGTCAGAGTGTGTGTGAATCGGTTTAAAAATAAATCGCCATTACCAGTTTTTAAGTAGCCTTATCGGCATGGAATTTTGTGGCACATTTAACTTTTCGTAAAAGTTGGATACAAAATTTAAAATACCAGGGTTTTTTTTTTACATTTCTGGCCTTGGGTACTTCTGGTGTTATCAGGCGTCATCTGACGTGTTCATTAGAAATTTTAAGATATTTTACCATAAATGTGATCAAAACGTTTTGATATATATATATATACATATATATATATATATAATTGGCGCGTACACCCTTTTTGGGTGTTTGGCCGAGCTACTCCTCCTATTTGTGGTGTGCGTCTTGCTGTTGTTCCACAAATGGAGGGACCTACAATTTTAAGCCTTCTCCGAAGGGCAGATATTTTTTATGAGGAGCTTTTTTCATGGCAGAAATGCACTCGGAGGTTTTCCATTGCCTGCCGAGGGGCGACCGCTATTAGAAAAAACGTTTTCTTAATTTGGATGTTTCACCGAGATTCGAGCCTGAATTCCTGAAAATTCGTTCTCTCTGAATTCCGAATGGTAGTCACGCACCAACCCATTCGGATACGGCGGCTGTTTTGATATATGAGCCAATATTAATGTTGTTTATAGTGGCTTTAAAAATCGATCTTGGCGAAAAAGTGATCTCGTGTGATTATTTTTCACAATTGTCGTCGTAGATTAACAAGAATGCATCGATAAACTAAAATCATCGCGAGTAAACTCCATCCTTTAGCACTGAAAAAACTGTTCTAATTTATAAAAATGTTATAAACATTTCTCGTGCTCTCTGTTCGCTCATCGACGAATTCTGGGAAAGTCATCCAATATCAGTTATACCAGAAAATATCGATGATTATGTCACACACCATGAGATTCAGGTATCCTTGGGCATTAGTATGTCGAAAATGAAAAAGATGCACGATCTTCTTCTTCTTCTTGATTGGCGCGATAACCACTTACGTGATTTTGGCAGAGTTTAAAAAACGACGCATTTGTTTCTCGTTCTAACCGGCGCTAGTTGGACACACCAAGTGAAGCCAAGTTCTTTTCCACCTAATATTTCCACCTCTTCCTCTGCTACCACCAGCTGGTACCGCATCGAATGATTTTAGAGCCGGAACGTTTGTATCCATTCGGACGACATGGCCCAGCCAACGTAGCCGCTGAATCTTTATTCGCTGTGCTATGTCTATGTCGTCGTAAAGCTCATCGTTCCATCGCCTGCTATATTCGCCGTCACCAACGCGGAAAGGTCCAAAAATAGTCCGCGACCACCTTGTAAAAAGGTGTGATCGCTTTGGATACCATACAATGTAAAAAACGCACTGGACAAAAGGCTTCGAAAATTGATTCCAGCGAATGCAAAAGTGTATTGATCCTCATGAAGAATATTTTGAAAAACAATTGCTGGAACAGAAATATAAATAGTATAAATAGCAATAAAATAATAATATATAATAGGGGCTTTCAAAGTAGGTAGTAGATGATGTGGTAAAAATGCCAAATAACAGTGTGCTAGTACTTAGGAGACTGGATTAATTGGGCTTTACAAACATACAAACATACGTATTTATTTATTTATTTATACATTAGTTACATGAAAATTCGTAGTAGCCAAAGGTGTCTTGCCATTTCGTTTTTAAACCTTCCGATAAAATATGGAATATAACATCATTCGAATGTATACCGCAGCTGGTTCTACAGTGGCATAATTTGTTGGTGTGTTGGGTTGAGTTTTGGCTCGTATTTGGTGAATACACTCGCACGATGACTAATTCAATGGATTGACTCTTTGCATTTTTTCCCCCTTGTTCACTCCTTTCGGGAGCATAAGGCCTCGACAAGACTCTTCCATCGTACACGGCTCTGTGCTGTTGTTTTTGCACCGTCCCAAGAGATGTCGACATTCGCTAGTTCGCGCAGCATCGACCTTCTCCAAGTGTTTTTTGGTCGACCGCGACCTCTGCTCCCTTGCGGGTTCCAATCCAGAGCCATTCTCGTGATGCTATCTGGTGGTTCTCTCAATGTGTGATCTATCCATCGTTTGATTTGCCTAAGGATAGGTTCCTCGTTCATTAATCTCCACAGTGCATCGTTACTGATGGTGTTCGGCCAGAAAATTCTGCAGATGATGCGAGGACATTTGTTGATGAAGGATTGTAGCCTCTGTGTGATGGGGTTATATACCAGCCATGTTTCGTTTCCGTACAACAATACTGCCTTTGCGCATGAGCCGAATATTCGTAGTTTAGTGCGCCTGAAGATTCGCGAACTCTCCCATACTTTATGCATTCGCCCGAATGCCGCCCTTTGCTTAGCCTGTAGTTGACATCTTCATCTCGTCCACCATTTGCCGTAATGATGCAGTCGAGGTAGCTGAAGCTTTCGACGAATTCCACCGGGCATCCGTCAATAAATATATCTGCCTTGCACTAATGTGGTTAACTCTCATGGCCTTGGTCTTGGCGATGTTGAACTCCAGTCCGACAGTGCGTGCCAGCGCGACTAGTTTGTCCGCCTTCGCTTGCATGTCACTTTGCATTACTTCGGCTGTATTTCTCATGCTGGCCAAGTTTTTGTTTTACCTTCAGACAAATATTAGAAATTATCAGGGCGTTCGAATGCTATGTTCCCATAGCACGTAATTCGCTTTCGCATTCGTAATTCACTTCTCAATTACCTTTCGAATTACGTACCATTATTCGCCATACTAAATTTTGAGAGGGAATTTCCTTTTTTGTAAATACGAGTATTTTAGTCTCTACTACATTGCGAATCACGAACGAATCGTTGTATTTCCTTATTTTTATCGGAAACTTGTCGAATTCAGCTGTCAAACCAAAACGAAAAAGTAAAAAAGAAAAACGAAGAAAAAAGGTAAACAAATGTTAAATAATATCCAGAAAAGGTTATTTTATCATAATGGGAGCAAGAAAAAGAAATTGTTAAAAAAATAATATTATATCGAAGAGGTCACTGAACACTTTCAGAATGGTGGAGGAAACCTAATTGTCTTCAGAGGTAAACGCGCAAAGTTGTGCATTTTCGTTTCCACCTTGTGCGACTCCTGGCTAACGATGCCACATTACTGGTTAGTCAACGCTCTTCTTGCTGAGAGTATTCTGCCATTTGCTGCCACTTTTTTTATTGCTGAAAAATGGAAGAAATAAATGAATACAATTTTCGCTGTACAATAAAGTAAAACCTTTGTATTAACTTTCTTCTTCATCGCCGTTATTCACAGCAAATAACATTAATAAAAGCCAAGAAAAAGAATAAGAAGGAGAGCTGGCAAGCAGTGAAATTAGCGAATTACATGTCGTAGGAACAGAGCTTAAGGCATCTTTAAATTTTTTCGACACCATGCAAATACAATAAGCAAATGTGTGTTTAAAAAGTCAACAAGCAAGTGCTTCGCTGACTTGAGCGAAAGACCTTTCATCAACGCGGTTAAAGAGTAAGTTGCGTACCTGCTTCTTTTCAGTTCGTCTGATTTGCCTGGCAAATACATATATATATACGCATATACATACATACATACACATGAGCATAGGTTAGAGATTATATTGTAGCAGATACATGGAGTGTATTTGTTATTGAGGTATTTGTATTATACTATACGAAACTTTGTACGTTTTTTGGACTGTTGTGCTCTTGGCGATTTCGACAAATGAAATTTAGCTGGGTTTGAAAATGGAGGCTTTTTAGGCTGCAGGCAAGTACAGGGTGACGCAGATTAATGATACAATTTTGTTTTTGAAAAACTTTATTAAATAAATAAATGATTTTAAGGGGTTATATACCTATAAAAAAATTATGACAATCGTCCATTTTTTCGGGCTCACAAGGTATATAACCCCTTAAGTGACGAAAGTCTTTATTTTGTGATTTACGCACTTGTCTGCTTGCTTGTCTGTTTGTATAATATATTTCAGCTCTATAGTTCACAAGTGTCAAATATGATTGACATACTCGTACAACACCATTTGCAAAAATTATAAATCGTCCGTATTTTCATTTTTAATTTCCATCAGTCAAAATATTATTTTTTATTTAATACAATAAATAATTTTTTATTTAGTGAAATAAATATTTTGTTTTATTTAGTAAAATAAATATTTTATTTTTATTTAGTAAAATAAATATATATTTTTTTTAATAAAATAAATATTTTTTTATTTACGATAGAATTTTGTTTTTAAAAAACTTGTATTAAATAAAAAAAAATGATTTTAAGTGATGGAGTCTTCATTTTCATCTTCTCACGCTTATCTGTTTGTATGCAGCAGCTGTCTAGTTCACCATTATCAAATATAATTTAGGTACGACGCCATTTTCAAAAATTATAAATCTTCCGTAGTTTGATTTTTAATTTCCATCACTTAAAATATTTTTTTTTTATTTAGTAAAATAAATAATTTTTTTTTTATTTAGTAAAATAAATATTTTTTTTTTATTTAGTAAAATAAATAATTTTTTTTTATTTAGTAGATAAAATCAATATTTTTTTTATTTAGTGGATAAAATCAATATTTTTTTTATTTAGTAAACAAAATAAATATGTTTTTTATTTAGTAAAATAAATATATTTTTTATTATTTAGTAAAATAAATATTTTTTTTATTTAGTAAAAAACGTTCTTCAAAAACGAAATTCAATAATTAATTTGTATAAATTCCTTATACCGATTTGCAGGTCCAACTTACATACATATACACACACATATTTTGTTTTAAGCTCAACAAAAATTGTGATACGGTGGGCACATACGTGCATACATACATATATATGAGTACATTGCACACACACACACACACACATGAGCAGCATTCTCATTGCTGCTGAAAGGTACAAAATATACTGTACATATATGGAAAAAATGTTCAATTAAAAGTTCTTTTTTTAGATTTGCTAAGAGATGAAAAATGTTTCATTAATCAAATAATTGAGTAAACAACCGTTCACTTCGGCATAATTTGAAATTGTGCAAAGTTCGTTTAATTGTAACTGCGCAAAAAATAAAATGATGGAGTGTAAAAGACCCATGATTAGTTTTATATACCCATACACTGTACATGACTTTACTCGTATGTATGTGTATACATATGTATGTGCATACTTATGTATATATGTATGTTGGCATACAATTTGTAATTAAGAGTATTTTGTTACAGCTGTGATAAGTAAAATTGTATGTGCGGAAAAATATTAAAGGAAATATGTTCCCGAATAAGTGTAAATTAGTAACATCATTATTGCAAATAACGGGATGTCGGTTTATTCTAAGTCTAGTTCCGAAATTTTGTGATTGGTGATTTATTTAATATATTTTATATACATACATACATATATAAGTAGGAGCATTATTTGCAAAAAATGAAGTCAGTTGGTAGAAAGTTTTTTCTAATAGCATCCGCTCTTCGGCAAGTAATGACAAACCACAAAGTGCATTTTTTTCTATGAATCAGCTTCCGAAGAAAACCATCTACCATTCGAAAGCGACACAAAACTGTAGATCACTGCAATTGTATAGACCAGCATTGATAGGCGTGACATAAATTTGAGAAGAAACTCCATCAAAACATCTAAATTCTGTAATTTGTATATTCTGTGCCTTCAATTGCGTTTGCAAAACCTTCCTTGATCCACTTTTCCTTGACAAATCTTGGTTGGTTTGCTATTGCAAGTAGCCATTTTGCTTCGGTCGTAATTAACCTGAAAATATGAGACTTAAAACTGTACTGCTACACGAAGCAATATGATAATTCAGTAAAGTATATAAGTGCGTGTATTTACATACATATATAACTTTGTTATACTTCGTTGCTTCACAGATGAACATTTTATTTTTATTTTTTCTCTTTAAACTATATTTTTTTTACATTTCTTTCTGTACACAAATAATAGCAGGCGCAAGTGTTCTCTGAAGTCTGCTATTTTGGCAATTATTGCACATGTACATATGTATGTGTGTATAGGTATGTTTCGCGTATTTGCAAATTCAAGTGCAATATTGCAAAAGTTGTACAAACAGAAAAATATTGTGAATTGATCAACTTTTTGGATAAAAATGTAAATGACTCATATAACCTATACTTTTATACATAGGTATATACATACAGTGTGATTCAATAAGACCGCCGATTTTCTTTTATAAGTGAAACACAGCCAAACTTGTCGCAATGATTTTTTTATTTTTTTTATTTAATTATGTTTTTTAGTCTATGGCATTTATGTATGTATGAAACACAATTCCCGCTGAATGCTTACCACGTTTCCTTCGAGAACACAGGATGCGCATATTATAATTTTCCATGGCTTCTTAGCGTAGTTCGGACTGTATATCATTTATAATATGCGTAATTTCGTTCTTCAGCTCCGGAATCGTCTCGGACTTATTGGCATAGATCATATTTTTAACATAGCGCCAGAGAAAGAAGTGTAAAGTGGTTTAAAATCGGAAGATCTTGACGGCCATTTGACCTCTATGTTTCGTGAGATATGCGTCTTTAGGAGCCCCGTTCGCATTTATTTCTTGCGTTCTGTGCGCATATGGCACCGTCCTGCTAGAACAACATATCGTCCAAGTCTTCTTCTTTCTTAACTTCACAATCCTGGATGGATCACTGCTTGGGCAACTATTTTCCTCCAAAATTCTCGATCCGCTACTGAGCTCCACCAGTTTCGCACGTTCATCTCTTTGAGGTCGTCAATAACTGCACTTACCCTTTTTTTCTTTGGCGCTCCATGCCAAAGTCAGTAGTACCAATAGTTTGAACGTAAAATAAAAAATTTAAATTAATTAAATAAAACACAAATAATTGCTATCAAAACTTTGCATCACCTTTGAATCACCCTGTAGCTGTGGTTAGCACTTGCCTGCAGTCAAAATTTGTGGTATGCCTCTTCATGTTGCTCAATAAATTTAGAAAACTTACGTTTTACACCGCCTCCAACCATCAAGAGACGGTTTATTTTTAGTGAGAGAAAAACTCACTTTGAGTATTTTTGTGTGTAAATTAACAAAGAAACTTTTAACTAAAATATTTATCTACTTCTTGCTAATTTAATTTGTTTCTTTTAATTCCCCATATTTCAAACTTTAAAGTTATATTGACAATTTGCTTTATTTGCTTAAATTAGAATCAGTCCTAAGTAGCTGTGTTGATAAGAAATATTCGGCTTCCTCTCATAATGAATTCTCTCCTTAGTCTCTCAATTTCCCATTCCTTGCAATTGTTTTTGTTTTCTCACGCCAAAAGCTGATAAGTTAAGTGCTAATTATCAAAAAATTATCAGGTACGCCAATGCAGCTTTGTTATTATTTTGTAACTTGACGCTGGATATCACTTTTAGCATACTTACAATTGTCTTATTCTTATTTCTGTACGTTGCCAGATTCAGTCCGAAAACGCACCATTTTGTATTCAATGCTAAAAGCGAAAGATGGCAAAATGACGTAAATTTCACACTGGATGTGGGAGTATCGCATATGTTTGTGGTAATGCTCTCTTCCAACACAACACTGTACTTGTGTTCTTACTTACATACATACCTGCATGCTTACATTTGTACACAGACAGCCGCTCTTAAAATTATCGCAAATTATTTCATACAAATTTAGACATTTCAATTCTCGCTCTTGTTCATTCCTTACCTCTCTTCGTCATTAGCAAATAATTAAACTACACAATTTGTAATTGTTGTATTTACTTTGATGGTATGTAATGAGTCTGTTTGTAAGGCCACATTGTGTGAATTCGAGGCACTGGTTATTGAGGAAGTAGTGTTTGCATTGTGGCAGGAAATATGCACAATATATGTATGTACACAAGACAAGTTTTAAAAGATTTTTTTTTTTTTTTATTTATTTGAAAAAAAAGTACTTAGTAGTGATGAAGTTAATTGCTATAGGGCCTTGTAATATTTACGTGAAAGATAACATAAAATACAGATAATTTTACAAATATCGGCACAATACTCGTACACGAACTTTTAACTGGACTAACTTAAGGGGGGGAAGCTGGTCTAGAATTTTGAAAAAATCGAAAAATTTTTTTTTGTCTTAAAAGGTGCTTTAGGGTCTTAGAAATAATATACCAAATGAGGGATGCCAGCAAAAATGTCTAAATGCCCAAATTTTTCATTCAACGGCAGTGCCTCGCAGGTATGCCCCGAACGCTACTTACAACTTTAAACGCGTTTTTCTCGAAATCACTTTTTTTAAACTGGCCGAAGACATAACTCGAACAAATCTTTACCGATTCTTACGAAATTTTGACAATACATTCGAAATACCTTTCTCCGGAGACGTACGTAGGATTTTTTATTTATATTACATAGTTTTTTTTTTAATCAACAATTTTATGTCGTTCTTTAAAGTGAAAATTGTAACTTTTTGTTCAAACGTGCACCATTTCGCGAAAAAACAAAATATCGAAAAAATCCTACGTACGTCTCTTTCTGTTGTTATATAGAAACTAAAAAAATTTTATTTTTTGATCCAGGACAAAAATTAAGGAGTTTACGTCTTCGGCAATGGACCCACTAGAAAAAAAGGCGCCTTAGGAGAACTGCTGGACAGCGGCCATTTTGAAATTAATTCAGACGAAAAATTTTGTATTTGTAGCTATATTATTAAACCTATTTCACAGATTTTCGATTGATTCCTTTGTTGAGTCAAAATAAATTCATAAAATATGCCCATTTTTTGCGCTCTAGACCAGCTTTCCCCCTTAAGCTCAAGTGGAATTCGGGCGCAGAGACATGTGAACTGGGAAATCCGCCAGTAATCAGACATGCTCGAAATTAATCAATAGTAGCAATATTTTTTTCGTGTAAAGGTATTTGAATAGATTTGTACGTGAATTTCTCAGCCATTCAGCTTTGTTAATTCACTTAAAGAAAGCAAAGTTTTCTCCTTCGATCCGTTACTGCTCATTCAGTGTTAACCAAAGCGTATTTTTTAGGAAGTGTAGCCAAATCAAAAATAGTTCAAGTGAGTCAAATTATATAATTTAAGTCTATGGAACCTTTGACGGAGTTCCAATAATCTTATATGCTGAAAAGGACTCCTGATCATTTTTTTGAGCGGAATGTGGCACGCCGTTTTTCAAGACTGGAAAAATCCGCATATATTTTATGTATATTTTCCAAGGTCACATGGCTTTCTAATTTGAAAAAAAAAAAAATTTACTTGAATAGTTACAGAAACTGTTTTTTTTTTGGTATTTTTGAAAAGAAACGTTATATATATTAGAAGATGGCCGTATTATTGACTGCTTTCGCCCTTTTAAAATACACAACCTGCCTTTTGATCGAGAGTATACCGAGTACTCCAATTCTGCCTTGTTATAACCAAATGCAATGTGTGTACAAAACTTTATAAGATTTTTAGAGATAGTTTAGACTGGATGGATGCCTTGAATGGGCGCTCAGTTGAACGTGAATTTATAATTTGTCCGTTGAGATACCGCATCGAAGCGAAGAAAGGAAAACAAGAAACAGAGACAGGTGAGGGGGGAGATAGATACATCCTGTAACATACATTTTGGCATACATCGAAACAGTCGTAGATGATACATCTACCTTTTCTGTGAGATGTGTCTGTCAGTTAGCCGGCCAGATCGGCTGATCGTCTTTATTTAACTCTCTACCTCTTCTTTTAACTATCTATTCTCCCTTTATGGACATTTTCTCGACTACCTGTTAATGTAAGGATCCTAAAATATGCAGCTAAATTTTTTGACATAATTTCGATTTCATTTTCTCAAGTAAATATTCATTTAACACTAGAAAATAGATGGCAGCACTAAAGCAGGATATAAATGTCAAAATCAGCTGATTAGTTAAGCAAATGGTACTTATTGGGGTTTGAGGAAGAAAAAAGTTGCAAGTGTTTTTTTATGGTGAAGTGATTTTAAAGACCTTAACAGAGGATAACAGACCGTTATTCGGCTCTGAGCAAATTTGACAGAATCAGATGATGGGGATGTGTTAACAAAAAAGCTGAGATTGTGTTAGTCTTACACGAAAAAAAATCAACCAATAACACTTCGTTACCATCTGAACAACGACTAATTGGACGAGTATGCGAATATATGTATGTGAAATGATCGTACAGACTTCGGCTGGCGAATCTTCCAACCAAAGTGCTCCTCATACTTTTCTTTTTTACCATAGCTAAATAGCAAACCTGGTCAAGGATGATAGATACCAGGTTTGCTCGTTAGGTATGATGAAAAAAAACTTTTGAGGCGAAATTTGGATTCTACATCATTCGTTTTGTGTTTCACTAAGCTAAAGCTAAATTTTTTCATTTTAAAAATCTTTTCACCATGAAACTTGGTAATCTAATATAGCATCCTTGGTGCATCATTAAGATCCGAAATGGATATCTACGTAACAAAAGTAAAGAAGAGGTGATCCTTCTATATAGATTTGGTGAAGGAATACAGAGAATGATTGGGAATAAGCAGCTCGATGCACATATTCGTAACTATTTATTAAGCCTAGTTTGGCACTACATATTTTGGTACGCTTAGACCCATCTTTGCCAGTTCGACGACACCTATTTTAATTTGTTGAGCAGCGCTTCCGATGTAAAATAAAATCGGATTTTCTGGGCGTTTAATTAAGTGCTTAATTTTGTATGTGTAACTATTGAATTTTTCAGTCTTTTTATATTATTTTTTAATCTAAAGGCTAAATAAACAGGTAAACTATTTCTCGTTTCCAAAAAATCCTCTCAGCTATATTGCGCTCCGAGGTTTATTCAGCGGTGCATTTCCCTGCTTAGTGAGGAACTTCATAACAGCACAAATCTCATTCTCATCCATAGTTAATTTTTTCTTCTCGATTCTTCTCTATTTGATACAAATCTTAATACATTCCGTATCATTTATATGATACTTCCCTGCATCACTGTATTAACTGAGCAGCAGTTATTGGTGGGTAATCGGTTTTAGTTTGTTCAAGGTTGTTGACAAGTTTTACGTTCCATTTAAATTTTTCGGGGCTAAAGCTATAAGTTTCTAACGCGAAAATCAACAAAAACAAAATTAGAAAATATGACTATCAATATTTCTCTCTTTTTAATAGACCAAGGTCTCTTGTGCATAAGTAGATGCTTATGTGTGTGTGCATTTAAAAAATTCGTTTCACAAAAATATGCACAAATGCTAAAGTTCCTGTTAAAAAGTAATTGTTATTTTTTTATTTGCATATGTATTAATTTTTTGAACTCATCAAGCTTCTCTAATGCTTATCTACATACATGCATACATATACATATGCGTGTGTGTGTAAATACGTAGTGCATATGCATTTCATGCTCCAGCAGCAACGATTCGCATTGACTTTGCAGCGGTTTTGTTGCCGGTCATAGACATGTAAAAGGCGTATAACCGCAATAGCCTTCAACAGCGCCGCTTGACTAATGCAACAATCGAATTGCAAACAGCTCGCGTGCATTTTCTGCAATTAAATCAATTGTAAATGTTTATTTTATTTTGTTTGAATTAAAAAAAAATTTCAGTGAATATGTGCATTTTGTTAGTACATATATGTAAACATACAGTGTCAGTCACTGAAAGTCGTACAACTTTTAAACCAATGAATATAATAAATTCTTATAGGCAAATTCGATATTTTTTAAGATTAGAGGCATTAAAAAATAAATTACTGCTAAACTATTCACAATAAATATTCAAAGAATTCAATAGGTGATCTTTTGAACATGAAAATCTATCTCAACAAATTTAGAGATTTTATTAAACTCAATTAGAGCTTTGGTAAAAGGCCATAAACAGATTTCGAGAGACCAACATACATTCTTTTTCAAATTACATTCTTTTTGCAAAGTTTATTATTTTGCTCTTAATTTACTATAAAAATGTAGTTCATATTCTAACATAAAAAAAAGAAATCATGTACCCAAACCTTTTAAAAAACTTTCCGAAAATGTAAAAAAAAAATTTATTTTAATTTAGATTTAATTAAATTTAAAAAAAAATTTTTTTGGGCATGCAGTTTGTAGCTTGCCAAATGTTAATCCTCCGTTGGGCACCCGGGTTTGGCCAGACCTTTTTGGACTTTGTACGTGAATTTAACATATTTAGCTAACGAATTCTGCTGCTAGTTAGCTTCCTTAAATTTAGTTTTCTATCGATTTATGAGTATAACCTTTTAAAAACGATCCTCAAACAGGCCGAAAAAAAGGATTTCAAAAAGTTGTGCATCCGGTTCTGGCCAGACCCCTATGAATTTACATGCATTTGTATGCGAATATGTGGCAAATGCGCCACATTTATAATTCATAATTAAATATCGCAGGGATATTTTTAATTTCTTGCATTTTTCATTAGTTTTGGTATGCATTGAGCTACCTGAAAAAAATGATGTTTTGTTTGGTTCTTTATTTTGACTCATTTCAAAGAAGGTTGAAGAAACAAAAAGTTGATTACAATGTAATTTATGGTAAAATATGAAATGATATTTATTTATGGATTCGGTGGAAGGCAAGCAAAACATGTACAAGAGATTTTTGAGTGCTGTTGACATACTGGATTCTTGCCTAAATGCAATAGAAACGAGTTTTTCGACGAAGCTTTTCGCCTCCTTGTGGACAAAGGCGACAATCTCTCTTCGTTGTGGGTGTACCGGCTCGATAGCCATACGAAGTAAAAAAAATCATCATTCATTATTTATTATAATGTACACAAACTGGCTTAACCAGGGTTAGTCTGAAATAGTGCACGCCAGAAGTGAGTTACTATTAAAAGTGTAAAAGTTATGCGATTTATCTCCATGAGTCTTGCATATTTCCTTAGATCATTGGTTTTTTATTTATTTTTTTTTTTTTGCTAAAATGCTATCTATATATTACTTATATAGGGTTAGGTTAGGTTATGGTGGTAGTCGGTCTGCACGACCAACTCACTTAGACCTTACAGGTCCGTTGTGATACCACTGTGCTACACGGGAACCTCATTTATCTTCCTTCGTGGAACCATTTCGTGGCTCTTATGAAGCGTAGTATTGATGCCAACCCCACGCCAGACAGTTCTGTAAGAGATTTAAAAAAGTATTTACCTAGACAACCTGCTCTGATTTTAGCTAGGGCTGGACAATTGCAAAGGAAGTGCTCAACTGTTTCTTCCTCTTCCTCATCTCTGCAACTTCTGCAATATTCATGGGAGAAAACTCCTAGTCTCGAGGAATGCCTGCCAAATAGCCAGTGACCGGTTAAACAAGCCACGACCTTCGAGATATTGTCTCTTGAGAGACTAAGCAATTCCTTTGTTCTTTTCTTGTTTATTTGCGGCCATAGTAGCCTAGCTGTTAGACACGTATCTTCATTTCTCCATGACCTATTGGCCTCTTGGATAAAGATAAAGTGGTTTTTTATTATTAGTTTACTCGTGGCCATGGGTATTCCAATGGTACTTTTATCACTCAGCAGTTGGAGAACGGTACCCTTTCTGGCTAGCTCATCTGCTTTACAGTTTCCCTCAATATCTCTATGTCCCGGAACCCAAATAAGGCTGACCTTGAATACGTCACTAATATCATTTAGAGCTGCCCGGCATTCCTATGCAACCTTCGATCTTAGTAAAGCCGCATTCATTGATTTGACGGCCGCCTGGCTATCCGAGAATATATTTATAATCGTTTTTGTTACGGCGTGCGTATTTAGGTATGTAGCCACTTCTTTTATAGCTAGTACCTCTGCCTGATAGACCTACTTATATAATAAATGCACAAAAATTAACAAAAAACATATTTAAGTATTAAAAAGTTTTGTGCGTTTTTCGTTGGCAGTCACTGTGCATATGTATGTACGTACATACATACATATATTCCATATCGTGCAAATTACTTTTTTCCATTGTTTGCCCCTAAACATAGTAAATATAAGCACTTAGTATGTATGTATGTATGTACATATGTATGTGTAAAATATCCGTACGGAAACTTGTTTCTAATTTTCTTACTACTTAAAAAAGTCGAATGCCCATAAACGAGTACATGATCGCAATTTTTTCGTAGTAAAGTAGATATCGCGTTTCTTTTTTCTTTGATTTCCGCGAATTTCCGCTTGTGTGGAATCTATAAATGCACACACATATGTTTATAATATATGTATGTATGTATGCATGCATTCACGAACACTAATCTATCATTGATTGCGCATTTTCCTATATCCGTCAAATATCATATATGCATAACTGCACTACTTAACATTCTATAATTTTCTTGCAGTTATTCACACTTAAAATGGGTCTACTTACCGAAGGCAGTCCACTCTCTTGGGAAGAAACCAAAAAATTGGCCAATCACGTGCGCGAGCATGGCATTGCTCAGTTCATAAATCTCTATCACAGGCTGAAAGATCGCACTGGTGACATACTCAAGTGGGGCGATGAAGTTGAGTACATAATTGTGAAGTTTGACGATGCCAATCAAGTTGCGCGTGTCTCACTGAAGGCGCAAGAACTTCTAAGTGAACTCAACGGAAAGGAATTGGCCGATCCGAATGGCGTCAAATCGTTATGGCGTCCCGAATATGGTGCATACATGATCGAAGGTACGCCAGGCAAACCTTTTGGTGGCCTAATGGCACACTTCAATTTGGTTGAGGCAAATATGCGTTATCGACGCGAAGAAGTCACAGAATTACTGGACAAAAATGAGTGCGTCATGTCCATTACGAATTTCCCACGCTTAGGCGCTCCTGAATTCACACATCCCATCTACTATCCAAATCCGGACGATCCAAATAGCTCGGCTAAATCATTATATTTCCCAGACGAAGCCATATACCCGGGTCATCCGCGCTTCAAGACGCTCACACGTAATATACGCAGACGCCGTGGCGAGAAAGTAGCCATCAAACTAAAAGGTATGTGTATCAGGCAATAATAGACTCTTTGGATAAGCAATTCAATTTCATTTCATTTATGTTATTTATGCCTTTGCAGTTTTCAAAGATGTAAACACGCAGCTTCCCGTTGAGGGCGCACCAAATGACGAACCCGATGTTGTCTTGCTGGACGCCATGGGTTTCGGTATGGGCTGTTGTTGCCTGCAACTCACATTCCAAGCCTGTAACATAAATGAAGCACGCAAATTATATGACCAGCTTGCGCCATTGTGCCCCATTATGCTGGCACTTACTGCAGCATCGCCCGTATATCGTGGTTACTTAACAGAATCGGACTGTCGTTGGAATGTGATCAGTTCCTCGGTGGATTGTCGCACCGAGGAGGAACGTGGCCTACGGCCATTGCGTGAAAATAAATTCCGTATCGCTAAATCCAGGTATGATTCGATCGATTCATATCTCTCGCCAGAGGGCGCCAAGTATAACGACGTGCCACTCACTTACGACGAAGCAGATTATAAACGATTACGCGATGGTGGCATTGATCCGCTACTGGCACAGCATGTGGCACATCTATTCATACGCGATACAGTATCCTTGTTTAGTGAGAAAGTCGATCAAAACGACGAGGAAGACACAGACCACTTTGAGAATATCCAGTCGACCAATTGGCAAACGATGCGCTTCAAACCGCCACCACCAAATTCATCGATTGGTTGGCGCGTAGAGTTCCGACCATGTGAGGCACAGATCAGTGACTTCGAGAATGCTGCCCTAGTATGCTTTGTCGTGCTGCTGACACGCGTAATACTGTCGTATCAGTTGAACTTCCTAATGCCCATTAGCAAGGTAAATGCGTGTAAACAATGAATGCAAAATATGAAATAATATAAAAACAAAATATGTATGGCTAAATGTATTTTGTTTATTACAGGTTGATGAAAACATGCAAACTGCTCAAAAACGTGACGCTTGTCGCAAGGAGAAGTTCTGGTTCCGCAAATCTTCACGAAAGACTTGCTATATGAATGGTAATGGTGTTAATGGTGTACATAACGGTACTAAAGAGAATGGCCAAACTAATCACGAGGAATATGAATTGATGACAGTGGGTGAAATTTTCAATGGAAAGGTAAACAGAAAAATTTCTAATCAAACTATGCGCAGATGTGTAAAATAATACAAATTTATACATCTCCAGGCTGACTCATTCCCTGGTCTAGTGCCGCTCATTCGCAGCTATTTGCAATCCATGGAAGTGGACACTGACACTCATTGCACCATTGAGCAGTATTTGCGTTTTATAGAAAAGCGCGCTTCTGGTGAATTGGTGACTACAGCCACTTGGATACGCGAACAAGTGCTAAATCATCCAGATTACAAGTGAGTAAATTCATAAATGTCAATTTCTTTCAACATACACGCGGACATTAGGTTTGTTCATGTAAAAATTATCTAGTAATTTGTCAGTAACTTAATTTACGAGAATTCTCTCTCATAGAGAAAAATATCAAAAAAAGTTCCAGCGACAATTTGCAAGTTTTACGAACAGCTGATTAAATTGTTGGCGGAATAAACGCAAAACGTAAAAATTTTTTCAGTTCAGCTACCTCGTATTAAATTAAAAAAAAAATTTTATTCAAAATAACGAGCTTAGCATACATGATTTTATTTTGTCCACAATAATTTGTTCCATTCAATTAGCAATTGTATTTTTGTGGCAACCACAGCTTTCTTCATATTTTCTTGCTTCCGTCTATGCATGTAAAGTGCATTTCATAATCATAAGACACCCCTAATTTTTCAAAATATTTTAGAATAATATATAGATTTCAGAGGAAAATAAAAATTTTACACATCGATTGAAGTAACAAAAGTTTTCTGTTTCATTACAAAATTTAGAACTTTTTTTAATACACAAAGAAAAATTTTAGCAAAAACGTATTTCCAGGCGTTCCAAAATGATAAGATACTGTTTAATTTAAGTGATCGTTTAACTAATCGTTTAAGTATACTTTTTTCGAATTTTTTTTTCTGCCGTCTAGAATATTTTAGTATTTTATGGAAGCACTAATTGCTTTAGCGACACAAAATAAACCTTTCTTCATCGTTTCTGCTAACTTTTTAAGTAAATTTACAGCTAGAGAAGCCCATTCTGCCTTAATTGCCGCTTTAAACTCGTTGATGTTGTCAAATTGGCGATTGTTGGTGTAAACTCTTCTGACTAATATACCCCAAATGTTTTCTATTGGGATTCGATCCGGAGAACACGCCGACCAGTCCATAGTTTCTATGGAACAATCGGTCAAATACTGTCTTGTTTCCCTGCTTACGTGGATTTGGGCGTTGTCTTGCTGAAAAACGAAGGGCACTTCCCGATTATCCTGAATAAAAGGAAGGAGACTAGTTTTCAACACATTTTTGTAGTCCCCACTATTCATTTGCGATGATGTAAGCTGTATATCAAGAGTTGCTTTCGATGTAAATGCACCCCAAACCATAACAGAACCTCCACCGAAGTTGCGCTTGGAAAATAAGAGGGGGCTCTTGCGCAAATCTCTTCAATAATTTGAAAAACCATCGGGTACGTCAAGGTTCCATTTTTTTTGTTCATCCGAAAATATTATATACAATATATATATATAATTGGCGCGTACACCCTTTTTGGGTGTTTCGCCGAGCTCCTCCTCCTATTTGTGGTGTGCGTCTTGATGTCGTTCCACAAATGGGGGGACCGACTCCGAACGCCAGATATTTTTATGAGGAGCTTTTTCATGGCAGAAATAAACTCGGAGGTTTGCCATTGCCTGCCGAGGGGCGACCGCTATTAGAAAAATGTTTTTCTTAATTTTGGTATCTCACCGAGATTCGAACCAACGTTCTCTCTGTGAATTCCGAATGGTAATCACGCACCAACCTATTCGGCTACGGCGGCCGCGGAAAATATTACCTTTTTAAAAAATAATATGAAATTGGGCAACATTAAAAATTTTCCAAATATCTTACTGTGCCCCAGTTGGTGTCTAGCTGTTTTTCTGCAAACTGAAGAAGCGCCAGCTCGTGCCAAGGCAAAAGATGGGGTACTTTTCTTATTTTTGATAATTTTAAATGATTGCACCTCTTTAATGTGCGCCAAACTGTTGTTTTACCTTATTTTAAACAACAGCGTCCAAGTTAGCGCAAGACTTAGTCGGAGCTTTTCTTATGATTGCTCGCTATTCTCGACTTGATAGTGATCATTTTCTTCCAACTTCAAGATGTTGTAGTTCTCAGGACTTCGCAAAAAATTCCGGATAACACAACGAACTGTGCCTGTTTTTTGTTTTTTTTTACAATTAATTTGATTTGATTTTTGTATACCAATGGTATCTTATGATTATGAAACACCCTTATATTGTCAAATTAGTTAATAACCAAGAAGTAAAAGCATAAAACACTAAATATGGCTTAAATGCTTTCGATTTGTATTTCGAAAACTTCGGTGGCTGGAGGCTGTGGTTCAGAAGTGCATGCATACCTGTATATCTTTGGCCGATTCCTACATATTTAATACAGTAGATTCTATTTTTATGCGGTATATACGTTCCGCAAGAAACAGCATAAAAAAAGCTACCAGTTCTATAGTAAAACTATAGATACGTTTCAAAAGTGCTAAGAACCGCATAAATCTGAAATAATGTAATAAAATCGCATAAGAAAAGGGTACTAGTCCCATATTACCGCATGAATCTGAAATAATTAAATCGCATAAACAAAAAATTGTATTTTTGAAAATTATATCTTTATTTAAGAAACGTCAGAGACGAAAAATAAATTTACATCGTCAGAAATAGAATCAGACAATACCCGCATGTTGCGCATTCGTTTAGGATATGGCGTAAAATAACTTTCGTCACTTGAGGAAATGTACACGTCTGAACTAGATGGTTATGCAGGCGGTTCCATACTTGTAGGGTTAGCATTTCTGATGCAATCTGTGATGAGTTTTTGCTTAGCTGGTTTAGAATCTTGTTTATACAATTCCCGATAGGTCGACATGCATTTTTTTAATTTTTTTAAAAACCGTACTATTTCAAAACCGCATAAAAACAGAATCTACTGTATATGACTTACATTTTTTATCTTAAACATTTTTACTTACATTCTGCATTTTATCATCACCATTTTTATTGAAATTGAGAACTTTGCCATAATTCAGAAATTTTAATTTGTGTTTATTTTTACTTTGCGATCAGCTGTTTTACTCACTTGCAAATTCTTACAAGTAGAAATTTATCCAGTAAGAACTTGGAACTTCCCCTCAAAATGAAATGTCATTTTGCTCTCTCACTTTCCCCTACTTTGCAAGTTTTTTTGATATATGAACACGACAACAATTATTACAAATTATTTGCTTCACGAACAGACCTATTGTGTACCTGCTTTTTCAAGAGATTTTTGAAAAGTAATACCTTTTTATTTGGTATAAAAGCGGCGCTTTAGTTCTACTTGAGGAGTGCCAGACAGGCACTTCAACCATTTCATCTACCTACATATCTTTGGTTTTTTTTTTTTAATTTTTCGTTAAGAAATCTCGAAACCGAACTTACAATTCATTGATCTAACGAACATTTTAGTCACTTTCTCTTTAACAAATTTCTTTTGTGCAATATTATAATAAATTGTTTTTTGTTTTTGTTTTTCTGTCACTTTACAGAAAGGACTCTATTGTGAGTGATCGCATCAACTATGATCTATTGAAGCGAATTAAGGAAATTCAAGAAGGCAAAGTGATCGAGCCCACGCTACTGGGTAAAGGCAACCATTCCAAGACGAAAGATTCGCTGCCGCCCGCACTCCAAAAACAGTTGGCATTGAACGGCTGTTGCGAGAACAAATGACCACCCAATGCGCAGGAGCAAACTATAATTGGGCAATGTTGTGATGAGCAGTAAATTTTATGTGTAATGCGTAGAAGTAAAAGAAATGTGATGCTATAGGTTTACGATGATGACGACCTTTTTCCCCCATCGTCAAAGCTGCAAATTGAGTGCTTTTTTTTTGTTATTAATAAAAAAAACACTATCAATGAGGAGAGAAAAAACATATAAACACTAGTTGATAAAATTTTGATGGTAATTGAATGGAAATGCAACTGAAAGGCAAATAAAAAAAGGCAAAAAGCTTAAATCAATTGAAATTGATATCGAACTAAAAATTATATACAACCATAATAAAATTTACTATTTACTATTTTTGAAATTGTTGATTGAACTCCTTAATTATTTTGTAGCAATCAGGGCGGACTTATGTTAATGAGTTGTTTGTTTCTCCCTTTATTGAGGAACGTTGTGAAATAAAAACTGAAACTAATTGTGAAGTATTCTATGAGCACTAGAAACTATTACAAATTATAATTCATAAAGCCAATAAAGAAACGAGTATCTAATATATTGTATTTACAAATTTCTCTATTATAAGCTATTTAATTACATTATTATCTTTGCATTTAAGCTTTACGTATTTGATTATTATTGAGATAACACGAATACACGGATTATAATTTCTACAACAATCCAATAAATAACTAAAAACGATTAATATTCAAACAGGTGTTAAAATCACATCGTGCTTTAGTTCTTTTGAAGAAAAATAAAACAGATGTAATGAAAACTTTGTAATCAAATCAAAATCAGTAATAAAATCATCAAAAGTATAATACTTATTAAACGTTATCACAAACAACGCGAAAACAAAACATACAATTGCACATTTTTTTACTATTTTGAGAGAATGTCAAAAAAGCTTTACATCGGTGATTATACCCACCTTTTTTCAGAACTAAATTACATAAAACCGTAACCGGAACGACCCGGATTCATATTCGGCCAAGGACTGTCACCTCAGCAGCATTTGCCGTGTATGTATAGAGAATGTTTATGCCGTTACAACAACAACAATATAAAATTTGTCGTTTCCACGACAGTCGGTTCTACGTTACCGAAACGACCCGGATTTATATCCGGCCAAGGACTGTCACTCCAGTAGCAATCCCCGTATGTAAATATGGGGCATGTTTATGCTGCTACTACAACAACAACAACAACAACAACAAAATTTGAGAATAATAGCCATAACAAGAGCTCTGACTCCAACGCCTTGTACCAGCTTTTCTTCTCGAACTAATGTCCTTTACACCCCGCGCACCAGTTAGTCTAATGTACAGTGCCGGTCTATATAATAGCACCAGTTGCAATACTCTGATTCGAAAGATGTAAATATTATTATATTTGGAGTGTAAAAAACAGTTACATTTTGTATGCTATCTCACAGTGTGTGCATTTCGTAACCGTTAAGCAGTTATAAAAGATCTTTTGTCAACACTTATCATTTTGTGCAGTCAATAAAATAGCACCAGTAGCCTTTTTTAATTTTGTTTTGCAAAATTTTGTGAAAAAAAGTGAAAACGGAAGGTAATAAATTTTTTTTAAATACTTTCTATAAAATCGTGTAATAATATTATAAAAAATTGTATAGTTATGGGTCGCGGAAAGGATTGTTCCCCTGAAATACGTGGACTAATAAAAAAATTTGTGTCCGAGGGTAAATCGTATTCCCAAGTAAGGGAATTGCTGGGCTGTTCCAATAAAATGATAATAAATGCTCAAAGATATGAGCAAAAAGTTGAATCCCGTGGTAGGAACCGAATTTTGTCACCCTTAATAGTAAAACGGTTAGTGCGGACGACTAAAACAAATCACTTTATGACAGCTACAGAGCTCAAAAAAACATTGGATGTGCAGGCAAGCGTGGAAACTATTCGCCGCAGACTTCGAGACAACAGCCTCAATGCCTGTAGTCCTCGAAAAGTGCCGCTCCTTTCCTCTCAGCATGTTGCTAAACGGATATCTTTTGCTAAAGCACATCTAAATTGGCCAAAGGAAAAGTGGAGAAATGTGCTATGGACTGACGAATCCAAAATTGTCCTTTTTGGCGGAAAGCGTTCCGGATGTTTTGTCCGTAGGCCACCTAACAGCGGATACAAGCCACAATTCACAGCAAAAACTATCAAACTGGAGGTCATAGTATTATGGTATGGTGTTGCTTCTCGTTTCAAGGTGTGGGTCCAATATATTGCACCAAAACCGTTATGGATTCATCGGCTTATGTAAAAATCCTCGATGAAATTATGATGCCGTATGCTTCCTACGAGATGTCGCTGGTGTGGGTCTTCTAGCAAGACAATGACACACACAAACACACCAGCAAAATGGCAAAAAAATGGTTCTACGATAACTTTATCAATGTTATGGAGTGGCCTGCACAGTCCCCAGATTTGAACCCTATCGAAAATCTGTGGATGGACATAAAGAAGGGTGTATCTACATTAAAACCAACAAGCGTTGAAGGGTTTTAGGAGGCTGGCGCTACGTGCCACACAAGCAACGAAACCATTGATCTTTTACGGAAAAATTTTCCGAACCGTGTTATCTCTCGAAGAGGTGATCACAATTGGCCACCGAGGTCTTGTGATTTAACACCTTGCGACTTTTTTCTTTGGAACCACGTGAAAGAGAAGGTCTATGCCAACAGCCCAGGGTCGATTCAAGACCTCAATGGTGGAATTCGTGAGGCTATCGAGAACATAGGGCAGCCACTTTGCAATTCGGTTATGGAAAATTTCATGAATAGGATATTATCGTGCAAGCGTGGGCGTGGTGGTCATTTGCCTGATGTTATTTTCCACTATTAACGGCATACCTTCCTCTTTATAATGAAATAAACATCCGATTATTTATATTAAAAAATAGCATTTTTCTTTGAATATCAAAATAATCACCTCTTATTGGGAAACCCTATACATATACATACATATGAACACGTGTGGTCACATCCAGCCCTTTCATGGGATCCACCCTAGAAAACCTTCGAATACGAAGAAATCGTTCCATGTAAATTCAAAAAAATTGCTCCCAAATTCAAATGCCACATTTTGATATTTCTACAACTGGTTCACTGTAAACAAAAAAGTTTAGCAAGGAGTTTTTAAGTTTTTTATCAAATCAAACAACACTCGGAGGTTTGCCATTGCCTGCCGAGGAGCGACTGCTATTAGAAAAAAATGTGTATGGCTTGGCTGTTTCATGCACGGACATTCGCAACTCCGTACTTCCGAATGGTAGTCACGCACCAACCCGCTACTTCGGCCTGGTAGTAGAGGCATAAAATGGATATATACTATATGTGTGTAGAACTTATCACTTCAATCATAAGATCTATTGTGTCCTCTATTTTTCCCACTTCTTACCGATCCTTACCTCTTCTTTTCGAATTGGCATCGCAATCGAGAAGCAAGTGGGATGTAGTTTCTTAGGACCGGTCGCAAAATCGACCTGTCCTTATGCAGATGAGTTCACAGTCTGTAATCATTATAAGAACACCTGTGTCAAATCTAAGCTTGTTCTCAGGGAGCTTCATAAAAAGTTTAAATCGCTTCTGATTGCACCGCCCCGGTAAGAACTTTGCCGTAAAATTTGAATAAATAAATATAAAAAAATGTATATGTAAGCTGCTTCTGTGTTTAATTATTTGTTATTTATTAAAAACCTATAACTAAGTGTATACGTTACTTGCTTCACTTATACGTTAATGAAGTTGCCATTATAAAACGGCACTAAGAACAGCTTTAAGGTGTGCAACTAAATTGAATCCGGACGATAAGCGCGATACATATTCATTTCATTGGGAAATGTTTTGAATAATTCCAGCAACATGTTTGCCTTAAATTTACGGTAAGCATCTATTTTGCCTTTGACTTCTTCATTTTTAGCCAATGCCTTCTCTACACAATCTTTTGTATATAATTGTGGGTTTTTGTCTTGGTCAATGTAATCGAACACTTCAAACGGCACAAAAACATCCTGCACTTGGTTTTTAAGTTTATCGATCTCCTGCAGACCCGTCACCAAACCTTGACTATGAGAATAAAAACACTACCTTAGAGAAAACTCGAAAATCTCAATCAATAATACTTACATCTTTTGATTCAGCACATTTTGACCCTGTATAGGAATAAATAGTTGATATTATTTAGCTCATATATTAATGTGTTGGCAACAAACCTGAGGTTGGAAATCGCTCACTATAATCCGAATCTGGCGCACATTTTCTATGAACATCTCTAGCTGTGTTTCTAGATTTTCCAGCGGGGCAGACATTTTATAATATTTTTAGATTTTTGCGACTTTACCAAACAAAAAAATATATAATGCAGATTGAAAGATTGTAAAATATGACAACTGATGGCAATCTGTGCGAAAATGCGAGTAAAGCAAACAACCTAAAATTTGACATAAAGTACAGTGGTTGCCGTATTTTTTTAAAGAGCTGGAACATAGACAAATATTTCGTAGCGTTCTCACGACAGCCTGCAGGTTCTACGTTACCGGAATGGCCGGATTTATATCCGCCCAGGGACTGTCACTCTAGCAGCATTCCTAGTACTTGTATAGGAAATGTATAGCGTTGGGTTCAGTATAATGTCGCATGGGCAATTTTAGGCAAAGTATAATGATTTATTTAATGAATTTTGCTGGAGATGTTAGGGAGTAGTTCCAGAACAAGTTTTCCTAATAGCGGTCGCCCCTCGACAGGCAATGGCAATCCTCTGACTGTACTTCTGCTATGAAAAAGCTCTTCATAAAAACCATACGGTTCAGAGTTAGCTTTTACGCTAAAATGGTGTGGCTAACGTGTTGTTGTTGTAGCTGTAACTTTGCCCTGCCAGTGTTCTGTAATCACCGGTCGTCTTCATCCAGCTCATCTAACGGTAGACCAAGGAAACTTGCTGTTTCGACAGGTGTTAGATGAGTGGGTTTGATGGGGCATGTGAAAAGGTGGTTAGTGTCATTCGGGGTGCCTTCACATGCCGGACATATGTTTATTATGTCCGGGTCGATTCTGGATAAGTAGGTGTTTGCCTGCTACAGTATCCAGAAGGTCGTTGAGTGGCTCGGGCTCAGCCAGGTGTCTGGTAACACTGAACTTTTGTAATATTACACTGTTTTAACAATACATTTCTTAAAAACTACAGGCTAAATTTATTTGAGTGACAAACTTTATTTTATTCGTGTTAAATTACTATTCTTTAGCTGCTTCCTAGGATCCCCATAACTTTGGCTCGATTACGCTCTGGATATTGTAACAGGTTCAACTCCTACTTATCCAGAATCGACCCCAATATACTCAATATACATATGTCCAACATGTTAAGGTTCCCTGTGGGATACTAATCACCTATTATCATGCCCACTCAGCTAAAACCCCACTTCTTCTGCAACCAACTCGTCGAAAAAGCTTGTTTTCTGGGCCGACCGTTAGATAAGCCACACGAGGACAGTCGGTGTCTATACCGCACTGGCAAGTCTTTAAGAACTGTGACAACAACAAACGCGTTCGTAAATTACACCTTTTGTTGCTTGTGTAAGCGGAGAAGACGCGGAAAGGAGGGATACACCGAGTTATTCGTATTCAATCAATACGTTTTTATTCTATTTGTTAATTATAAATTAAAACTAAAACAATTGCAAGCAACGGATTATCAAAAGCAGTACCAAAACAGAATTAGCAAAGTTGAAGCCACAAAAGTTTCCCTGTATGAACACGGTCTAACGAACTGCGGATCTGGCAACGAGTTGCACTCGTTGCAATTCTTTCCTTTGTTTTGCTCAGATCTTTCTCTTACCTCACACAAATTTTCATTTTATAGCGATACATCGGAGTCTTTACGTAAAATATTTTCCCTAGATTTTACAGATTATGTCGCGACACGCATTAATTGGTTTGTAGTTTAAAAAATTAATGAATATTATTTTTGAAACTATGTTTGCCAGCTTTCTGTAGGAGGCGGCACAGGATTCATAGGCAGTGGATTGAGCAACTATATGATTAAAAATGGTTACGATGTCACTGTTATATCCCGTATGCCGGGGTTGAAGCGTATCACTTGGTTGGAACTGGAGAGAAATGGGATACCCAATGGCATAACGGCGGTGGTAAATTTGGCCGGACAAAATGTATTAGATCCTAGTCGTCGTTGGACAGATGGCTTCAGACAAAACGTATGGACTTCACGTGTGAACACAAGTGCGGCGTTGGTGAAGGCTATTACAGCGGCACCTCAAGTTAAAGCCTTTGTTAATGTGTCGGGCGTTAGTCATTATAAACCGAATGACAATCAGATCTACAGTGAGACTGATTTGGTGCAAGGATTTGATTATATGTCGAAATTGTGCCTTGAGTGGGAGAAAGCTGCAACACTACCTACCGATGTTACACATTGTAGGGGCGTGAGTAAAACTAATAGATAACGACCCAATTGTAATACAAATTGTGTGAAAAATGGTATCTCTATATTGCAGATCAAAATACGTACGGGAGTGGTAATAGGTCGAACAGGTGGTATGATCCAGAATATATGGCTTCCCTTTCAGTTAGGTCTTGGGGGACCGCTAGGAAGTGGCAAACAAATTCTGCCTTGGATTCACCTTCATGACTTATGTCAGTTGATTGTGCATGCGATCGAAAATGATAAGATTGAAGGAGTGTTGAATGGCGTTGCACCACAAATTGTAACAAATGGCGAGTTTTCAAAGGTGAGTTTATAGCCCTTGAATAAAAAATTATTAAAATTTCATGGCACAATATTGAATGAAACTTTAAAAAAACTAAAACGCACCGATTAACACGAATGCATTACACAACAATAAAAAATCGTAGACTGATATGGTCCAAATTGTTGAAATTGTTAAAATCACAATGATTTTAATTTTTGCTCTTGATTTACAATTATGCGCAAATAATTGTGCTTGCTAAATTGTTTACGGCTTACTCATCCTTAAACTATATGCCACTAAGTCGAATATGATATATTTTTTATCAGTCTTTTTTTTTCCTTGTTCACTCCACTTCGGGAGCATAGCGCCTCGACAAGACTCATTCTTGCGTTGGTTTCATTAGTCTATTTGCTTTCTGACAGTGTAGGTGATTAGCCTGCCTGCTTATCAGTCTTAAGTTGTGTAATTTTATTTAGTTTTCGGGTTTTTACATTTGTTTCACATGAATTTTAACTATTTTCAATCGATTACATTTTTATTATATTAACTAATTAATTTAACAATCGTTTACATTTTTAATTTTATGTTTCTTACTTCACAGGCCTTTGCTTCTGCTTTGCGCCGCCCTTGCCTCTTCGCAGTTCCAGAATTTGTGGTAGATGCTATTTTTGGCAGAGATCGTTCTGCATTACTTCTAACTGGTGCTAAAATACAACCGAAAAGGACATTGGAAAGTGGTTTTCAATTCAAATATCCAACTGCCAAAGAGGCTTGCATAGAAGTAGTGCAAAAAACTTAGATTTCTCTAATGATTATAATAATATTTTTAAATTTGATTTGTTTTGCATGCATAAACGAGCATAATTGAATACAGTTAAAATTCATACTGTGGTCCATAGCTAAGTGCCGCCATGGGCAATAGTTTTAAATGTGAAGGTATGGCAACGCGCGTACCATTCTGACACGTCAGTTGTCAACTGTCAATTTAAGTAGAATTTTATTTTTACTTATAGAAGAAGCAGAAAAGTTAGACGTACAAGCAAACAAGTCAAGTATTTCGATATTTGTATTTTAAAACCAAAGATACTGCTTATATTGTCGATAATCCACAATATTTATTAAAGTGAGCACTCTGTCTGCACTCGTCAATTACAATTTTGTCTATACTTGTATAAATTTATTCCAGTTTACTTAGGTGCACTCCCTACCTCTAAGACATTGCGTGGCACCACACGAAAATCTTCATATCTGCGATTTTAAAACAATATATAAAAGTTTGAAAAGTAGCGTTGCGCTTTCACATATTATCCAAGAGAAAACTACCATGCAATCATCCACACTTCGATGGTGTTTAATAAGCGCGTTATTAACGCTACTGTTTACTATAGCCTATCACCCTGTTTCTGCTGTGGAATTTACATTTGATTTGGCGGACAATACGGAAGATTGCTTCTTTGAAGAAGTGAGGCGTAACACAACATGCTATCTAGAGTTTCAAGTATCAGCCGGTGGTCAACTGGACGTGGACGTGACGTTGACAAACCCACATGGCAAATTGGTATACGAACAACAGCGAGCTACATTTGACAGTCATCAATTTACGGCTGAGGCGACGGGTGTTTACAAAGTTTGCTTTAGCAATCAATTTTCTTCATTCTCTCACAAAATTGTCTACGTTGACTTCCAAGTCGGCGAGGAGCCAGCATTGCCTGGAATCGACGAACATGCCACCGTACTGACGCAAATGGAAACGTCCTCGCAATCGATTCACAAAAGTCTCAATGATATACTTGATGCACAAACACACCATCGTCTGCGCGAGGCACAAGGTCGCAAACGTGCAGAAGAATTGAATGAGGCCGTACTGGTGTGGTCAGCTCTTGAGACGTTTATAATAATAGTTATCGGCTTTGGGCAGATTTTAATTTTACGAGGCCTTTTCTCAAATCGGAAGCCTAGTGATACACGATATAGTCAATTGCGGTAGAAAATTCAATAATATAATAAAATCGAAAACGAAAACAAGTGATTGGAAAAAGGAGGAATCGACGATATGTATGGACGATGTAAAAAAGAAATAAAGGATGTACAATTCAGGGCCAAGAGGTTGCATCTTAATTTTTGCTTACGCTTATAATTTTGATAAACTGTTTCCAAAATATAAACAAAGATAGTATACCATTCGAATTATGTTTGAAACCTTTAAGATTTGGTTATTTCAAAACAAATTGTAATAAACAGTTTCTACAAATTGCTGCTAGTATTCAATCAATCCCTCCTCAACAAGCTTCTTGAAATTTTGTCATTTAAATACGAATTATCAATGCACTTAAAAAAACACGAATAATAAAATAGTACGTAAGCTTAGTGTCATAAATATTAAAAGCTTTCAGAGCTCGAATGCAATTTGGTCAATGAGTTTTGATTGTTTTTGTAATATAAATTAGTGGCATTACAAAACAAGGCTAGTATATCACATTTACAAATGCCGATTTAGTTCAGTTCTACAAGAAAAAGTAAAATTTATTAAAGTTCTGGAAAATAGGAAGCCAGAAAATACTATTTTATTGGTGTGAGTCAAGTTATTTCTTAATAAATCAGCAGTGTCCAATCATTTTAAAGAATGTTCTACGCTGTGAGAACAGCAACGAAGACTCAAAATTCAAATTTATTGGTATGTTTGTATATACATAGGCACTTACGCTACTTCATATATAATATTGGTAACACTTCCGTTCACTTACTAATAACAAATTAGGGCAAGAACAAAGAGAGCTCATGTTATCCCACGTTTGAAAACTTTTGGAATAAGTCTAAGTTGAAACAATAAATTTTCATAGATTTGTTTTTTACACAACCCATTAGATCGTTGGTTTCCAATAAGCCGGTTTGCAACCATGCGCCTTTTATCGAATTAATGCAATGCAAATATGAGGAGCTGGCAGCACTGCTCAATCGTACTACAGCTGATTCGGCTGTCAAACGAACCAAATTTACTTGCCTTGAACGAATAACACGTGCATTTTTGACCGCTGCATCTCGCGAATCTATTTTTTGCAACTCGTACCATTTCCGTTTGGCTGCAATAGTAAGTTTTTCAAAATCCCAATTAACTAAAGAAGCGAAGGAAACAGTAATAAATCCCTTCCACACCATTGCTAAGCCTTTGTGAATACCAAAATTACTGCATAGCACGGCTGATGCCGGCTGGTGCATGCATGTTGATTGATTCGTTTTTTCTGCAATAAGCCAATTGCAAAAGCTAAAGTTTAACAAGTGCATTCCCAAAGCGTATAATTCGTTTCAGAGTGCAAGTGAAATTTGTGAAATAGTTTACAAAATCAAGAAAATTTTAAGTAATTGAGAAATTTAAATTTCTGTGTAAAAGTTTGTAAAAAGTAATTTGTTATATATCACACACCTTCCTACCCCTCCCTTTTGTAGCGCAACAAACTCCAATAAAAGCAGAGTATTTATTATCCAAATTAATTGATTGTGTGCGCGACAAAAAGTGAGTTGTGAATAAAAATATTGAAATTAATGTGATTTTTAAGCAATAAATTGATCAAATTTGCATGTGAAAAGATATCCAGTCAAAGTTTATTTAAAAGAAAATGATGGAGAATCGGGTGTTGCGCTACACTTTTTATAGCCTGACAACGGGCATATCGGTAGTGTTGTTGTCGGAAATTTTATATCGTGGCTATTTGTACGTGCGCGAACGAATGTGGCGACGCGATTCATCTGACGATGAAGTGAACGAAGTCATCTGGACGAATGAGTTGACACAAAGTTGTGCTGGTGGGCACATATTAAAGTCCCCGTCCGAACGCAAGAGTCCTACGCAGGAGAATCCATCGAAAGGCATGGTCGAGAATGGACATATTACAAAACTACCAGTCCCCAGTACGAGTCCTACATGTCAAAATCGGTTTTGTGCTTCTAAAAATGTCGGCCGTTTAATATCGTTAATTGATAAATCAAAACATACAATAGATCTAGCCATGTATACGTTCACATCCTACGATCTGTCGCAGGCCTTCATGCGAGCCATTCGTAGAGGAGTGTCTGTGCGTATAATAAGTGACAAAGAAATGGTATACTCCAGTGGATCACAAATTATAACACTGACAAAAGCAGGTGAGCGAAGAGTAAACTTTATTTATGTATTTTACCTAGAAAAACCTATGCACCTTTTAGGTTATTACGTACCGATTTGTCGCTCACCAGCTGATGATGTCATACGCTACTGCAACAGTAATTGCAATAAGAGATATGAACTTATTTCGACCTTCAAACAACGAAATAATTGCGAATTCAAATAATATTTACAATTTAAAAGTATTTTCTTTGAACGGAATTCTTAAACTAATAGGATTTTCTAAGTCCATACAGATGCATGTAGATATTTTAATGTACATATGTACTACATATATGCCAAATGTGCATATTATTAATCATACTGTTAAGTCACCAGTGCAGTCAGCTGATTTGTTTGAGTTGTAGCTCAACCTGATATAGGCAAAACGTTAGCAGCATAATGAAAATTATAATATTCTAAAAGGACTTTAAAGACTCAAGTTATACATATAGAAAATCTGAAATTACATGTATCTATGCAACTATTAGAGTTATCTTCTAATACAATAATTATGTTTCAACTGCAACTCATACGGAAAACGAGAAGAATCCAATAGCAAAAACAATAGCTGCCTGACTTTAGTTTTGATGTTCTTTCAGGCATCACATTCGGTTTTGAAGTTGTATAGCGGTTTCCGCAGTCCAATGCATTGTTTTTAATAAAAGCGATGGCAGCGCGTGCAACGCGTTCAAAGCTCGTCTTCCGGTCACATTTTACGTTCGGAAACGAAAAGTTACTACTAGCAAATCAATGAAAAGTAACATCTCGGAGAAGAGTATTTTCCTTTTATTGCAGTTAGTGTTAAAGCCTTGGCATATGCTTGTTTGTACAATATGTGTACATATTTTTGATTATATGCTGTCATATATGCAAGCTACGCTGCACAACTTGCCGCTTCCGCAAATACCCGATACAAAAGAGTGATTTTCTTGCCTATTGAGTGTACTCAAAGTTTAATCATTTGTAGAACTAGTAATATATTTTATGTTGCTTAGTTAGTGAAAGGCTAATAACAATTTTTTAAGAAAAAATATTTTTTAATTTTGGCACATTTCAGGGTGAAACACAAAATTGTCTGGCAGCTTCGTTTTTGGCACTGCTTTGCCAGTAGTGGTTTTGTATTGTATTATAACACTGTTGCATACTTTTAGGCACTTAGTTGCTTTCTATGTCGATAACAAAATGTACCTACGATATTTTCAATAACTTTCTAAAACCAGGGAATGTTAATGCAGGGTAAGTTAACGAAATGCGAAGGCGCAAAGTGAAATAGCAGTTTTTCGAGTTGCAAATTGAAGATTCTGCTAATAAGGCAGTCTGACCTATTCACCACGCTGACAAGGGATTCACCATGCTAGTGAGGGATACAACATGTTCATGTGATAAAGTAATTGTAAGAGACCTTCATTGCTTTTGGATATAGTAAAAAGCGTAAACATTAAACGCAAAAACAATTTTGTGCCGGGAAGGAGTCACAAATAAGTCATATTACTATTCCATTATATAAAAAAAATCATAGTTAATTAAAATAAACAAAAGCGAATTGCATATTTTTCACATATCACCGCTTCTAGTCTGGGCGAAAAAAGAGGCCTATACATATGTATGTAAATATGTGCAAAAGCTTTCAGTTGCGATCATAATTCACCATTTGTTCATTGCACCACTTGCAACAGCAATTCATGGTGCCAATCATTTTGTTTTATTCTATTACATTTTTAAAATTTTATTTTATTTATTTAAGAGGTAGTCAGAACTTTCAAACAAATTATTTTTTTTTTTGCATTTTTTTAAGTACTATATAATATCTTAAAAATATTGTGTGAAAATTTGAAGTGAATCCGACAAATACTTTTCGAGTTATTCAACAATTATCAAAGGACGCTCGGGCGCTTCGGAACAGATATCAAAACTTTAAATGCGTTTTTCTCAAAACTATGTGTTTTGAACTGGTGATCACTGTAACTTAAAAGCGCTTGGCAGATTTCAATAAAATTATACTGCTTTTGAAAAACATTAAAAACTCGTGCCTGATCAAACAATTTTTTTTTTCCAAATTTCGTTTTTTTTTTTTAACAGCTAATTGTCGGTTTCTTCTCGAAAATCTGAAAAACATTTCCTGAGGCCGCCATATTGTTCATTTAAAAAACAATCCGATCAGGCACAAGATTATCTATTAATAAAATTAATTTCTCTTGTCCGATTGATTTTAGATGAATCTCCAAGGACTTGTGAAGACCACCGCAAGGGACTTCTAGAGAAATGGGCTCCACAGAAACAGCGATAACTTTTACAATTATTAATTTTTTTTCTGAAATTTTGCTAAAGTCCAGTCGAAACATAATGCAATGATGCTATATTTTTATTTTTGTAAAATAAAGCAATTGACTAGCAAAAAAAACAAAAATTTTTGAAAATCATCATTTTTTCGGGCCTCTGACTACAAAAAAAAAATTGTATAATAAATTTAAGGCAATTTAAGGCAAATTTAGACAACGAGTTTTTCAATAATCTTTTGCGAAAAACTGGGAGTATTAATTATCTTAAAATAAATTACATATTAATATTCTTTCCTAAATGAATATAAATTTTTTTAATAAAAAAATGATCAAAACAATATTTTTAGTGATAATTAATATAAAATTTGAGATACATGCGAAGACCAATATGTTAAGGGGTAACACCACTCTACACGCGTAAAATAAACACGATTTTTAAAGCATTTTTTTGTGTAGAAAGAAAAGGAAAACAATCACTCTGATTTGGGAAGTTATTACTTATATACTAAAATACAAAACTACAAAGTTTGATCGAAAAATTTTACAAAATGGCGGCATTGGAGACATTTTTGTAATGTGGTTTCTCTTGAAGGAGCTCCGCGGCACGCAGCACAGAGGGTGCAAATTTTAATCTGGAACAAGGAAATTTTTTTTTTCTTAATCTAGATAAGAATAGCTAGAGAAACACGTAGGGGATTTAAAAAATATTTATTTTTGTGGAATTAGCAAGCATTTGAAGGAAAAAACTCTATTTTGGACTAAAAAAACGGCACTTAAATAATTATAACAATCGTTTAAATTAATCTATCGAAAATCCCCTACGCTCTTCTCTTAAGAAGGTTATTATACAGACGTAGTGAAAAACCTGATTAAAAATATTTAAAATTGTTTGAGTTATGCTGCGTGCCAATTTCAGAAAACGTGTTTTGAGAAAAACGCGTTTAAAGTTTGGAAATTTGGAGAAATCGTTAGGTAGCAGTCACTAACGCTTTGTTAAAAGCTTAAAATATTTATAAAATAAACTTCGGTAACGTATAAAACTTTTTGTTCTGTATTTTAAAAGGTTCAAAGAATGTTTTAAGCTTATAAAAAAAAAATCAATTTTTTGAAATTTCTACAGTGGTGTTACCCCTTAAAGAGAATCCTTGTAAAATTTTAAGTTGAAAAAAAAAGCATTTCGAGAAAAACGCGATTAAAGTTTTCATTCTCATTCATCTTTCGTTCGACGCTCATCACTTCACTGATTTTATAGGGGCTTTTTAGACTTTCTACTAAGTTAAAAACATCGAAAATAAATTCCTTAGATTGTAAATGAAATTTGAAAGCAAAAAAAAAAAATGGAAAATTTTAAAATACTGGAGGAGCTGGCCCCCTTAACAAACAAAATATCCAATAGAAATAATTTAGATGGCGGAATAACGTTTAACGGGTTCGCCATTAATAAACATAATTATATGTGGACGTATTTTTCACGAAATCGAACACGACAGCATTGAAAATGATAAATTGATAGAAGAGGAAGGTCCTGTAAATGGTACACGTTTTCCAGAGTACGAAATTTTAACTGAAAACCGGGATAAGAGCTAATCAATTCAAGTATTATCAATTTGTCCTTGTTGTTGTTGTTGTTGGATCAGTATAAACATTGCCGCATAAATGTTTTTTTGAAATGCTGCTGGAATGACAGTCCTTAGCGGGATTTAAATGCGGGTCGTTCGGATTGCCTAATGGCGTAGCACTAAAATCTTTGTTTTGGGTCATTATCTTGTTGAAATTACCAAGTTGTCCCATTAAGGCCCAGTTTTTCGACACTTTGACTTAAATTTTCTTTACGAATGTCGCGATACACATGCTTGTCCGTTGTCTTATCTATGAACACGAGCTTTCCGGCACCAGATACCGCGAAATATCCCCAAACCACCACTTTTCCTCCACCGCACTTTATTTGGCTTTCGCCAAATCTTTTGTGCTCCATCTGACCCAAATAAATTGAATTTTGATTCATCACTAAATATGGTGGTGTTCTAAAAGCGTCGGGCTTATTTAAATGCTGTTTAGCAAATTCTAGCCTCTTTTTCTTATTTACCTTCGAAATGAAGGGTTTGCGTCGAGGTATCCGGCCATGATACCCAGCCTTATATGGGGTATTCCGAACAGTTCGGGGGTTGAAATTGATTTCAAATGAATTTTGCAGGGTCTCGCACAATTTAACAGCCGAAGTTTTTGAATTTTGTGCCACCGTGGATACGATAATTCGCTCCTGTCGTTCGGTTAATTTTTTTTCAGCGGCCAGATCTGCTCTCGGGAGCTATTTTGCCAGCATTGCAATAATGCGTAACGATGTTTCGAACGCTGGACCATAATTTATCGACAAGTTTGTCAATTTCGCGGTAGGATTCTCTTTTCCAAAATATAGTTTTATCTTTCATTGACGTAGTTCTACGGAAATTTCAGCACCACGGCCCATTTTGGTCTATACCCGTTGAAATCGCGATCAAAAGTGATTGCGACCGTATGCAATTCCTAAAACGTTATTAATTTTTTTTGTTCAGATACCTAAGAAAGAAATACATCTAGAAAATACCGTTTTCTATTTTTTGTATACTTTTATTAGAAGAAAAGTTATAGCACTGAGAACTGTAGAACGAGTGTGCCAATACTTTTTTGACTCACTGTTGTATATATTAAATTGTCAGTGCTGCCAATTTAACGGCGAAAAACAAAACACGAACAGAACGCATATTAAATTGAACCAGGGGGTCGATTCTCGTTCTGTGTAAATGTGAAATGAGAAGTTGTTTCCCGTTTCGATTACGTTTTCGATTCGCGTTCCGTGAAAAAACGAAAAGAACCGTCAAAATATTTTCATATGAAAATTTTCTTTTCACTGAAAATTTGTGTGTGAAAAAGTGGAGAAGGATGCACGTCCATCAGCTATCTGTTAGTTGACTAAATGACAGTCCAGAGTATTGTTTACAAGCGCGCGGAAGCATTTTGCAGAAAGTAAACGCGAAAAAAAGAAAATCAGTAATGGATTTGAAACGTAATAGTACTACAATTGCATTAAATTTGGCTGGAAAATCACAACCAGCGATTGTTCGTGAGTTCGAGCACCTTAAAGTAAATAAAGTTTTTGTTTATCGCACCATTACTCTTTACAATGATACTGGTAGCATCGCGAAACGTCATGGAAATGCCAATCAAATGGCGAAAGAACTGAAAATATCTGACCGTAGCATCCACCGCATATTAAAAAATGATCTTAAATTCAAGCCTGACAAGATCCAAAAGGATCATGCGCCAAGCAGCAGCTAATCAGATTTGAGAGAACGAAGGAGTTGCTTCGTTTGATCGAAAGTGGTCAATTTCCGAACATTGTGTTTTCTGATCAGAAAATTTTTCAAATTGAGCAATTCGTAAACTCCCAAAACGATAGGGTTTATTTGACTGAGAATTTGAGTCATCGATTGGCCACCAGGAGGCAGTACCCGCCACAGGTAATGGTTTGGGCCGCTATAACCGCAGATGGGCGCTCTCCAATCGCTTTCATCTAGCCTGGCGTCAAGGTAAATGCGAAAAATTATCGAGAAAGGAGGTTACTTTGAAGCCGTGGGAAGAAAAACATTTCGGTGGTAGACCATGGACGTTTCAACAGGACTCGGCACCTTCTCACAAAGCTCGAGTGCACCAATAATGGTTAAGAAACAACGTTCCGAACTTCATAACGCCCATACAATAGGTCTCAAATTCACCAGACGCGAATCCGATGGATTATTCTCTTTGGGCCATTTTGGAGAGCAAAGTCCGAACTGAAAAAAGCCATTGTCCACGAGTGGGTCAAAATACCTATAAGTCACATTCGGGCAGCTTCCGATTGGTTTCTGGACCGTTTCAAGGCCATAGTCAAGGCAAAAGGTGGTCATATCGAGCAAAAATTAATTCATTCTTAATTTTGTATTATTTTCACACATTTTTTACTTTGAATTGAATAAAAGTAATTTTCAAAACTAAATTTTTGGCTTTTTACTTGGTTACACTTTGAGTGCGAACCCTGTAGTTTTAAACAAATGTAGCTTACAAATGTTTTTGTTAAAAACTAATGGAAAAAAAATAATGAATATGAATAAGTTTTATAATTGAATGTTGTTGGTAAAAGCATCTTCCACTATTTGCAAAACATGTTTTTTTGCAATGTTCAAAATATCACGATTTGAAATATTTGTAGGGGAACAAACACGAACTTCGGGTTCCTCAAAGTCCTCTAGATAAACCTCATCGTTGGTGGGATTTATCCATTTATCTTTGCACTATAAATTAAATTTACAAAAAAACCTCATCCTAAGATTCCTCATCATGAACTCTCTGCTCTAAATCAAGCAAAATAATTATTTGCGGCATATTTTCTTCAAATTTAAATAGTTCACCTTCTAAACAAATATCATTTGAAATTTGATATCACACATGCAAAAGTTTCATGGCTACAGTGGAAATTAAACACTTTTATCATGGCACAAACGAAAATCGCAAAATCGTTGGTGAAAAGTCAGGGTGAAAAGTGTCTGTGAAAACGAAAATGAAAACTTTTTTTCACTTAACGTTTACTTATAACGAGAATTGACCCCCAGATCTCTATCAGCATCACATCGTTGCTGTTGCAAATTGTTTTTCTAAAGCCCGATCATTGACCAATGGAGCACAGCAATCGATAATTATCCGTGTGCAATATTAGGACTGTTACTGTGATGCTACTTGATGGCGTCTACCGGTCTACCGTATAAGGCCACACGCGTACCAAACATCTGACTATTCCTAAGCACAGCTCATTTTTTTTCCTTTTTCTATACTCTATTTTTTTATGTTTTCTCTTCAGGCGTTGCGGTTCGTTGTCCCATGACTACAATGCTAATGCACCATAAATTTTGTTTGTTGGATGGTCCAAGGCGCGCGCGTACGGTTTTGGCCAATGTTGGAAAAACGTATGATTCAAAAACTTCCAAGGGTATCGTCATGTCTGGCTCACTAAACTGGACGATGCAGGTGAGCATAAATTTAATATTATAAAAAAAACTAAACGTGATTCAAATTACAAATATCTATACATATTTCGTTTCCAATTACTTATAGGGTTTTGGCGGTAACTGGGAAAATATTGTAATCAGCTCGAATAAAGTGTTATTGGAACAATTTGAGGATGAATTTGAACGTATGTGGCTAACGTTCGCACCAAAAATGAGTACTTAAACATGTAAAACCAAAGGTGGGTTAAATACGAAAATGGTTCCCACGATTATTTTGTGGTATTGAAAAATCTTACACACGCATTGTGATCGGCATTTGCGAATGCCATTAAATGTGCGATTTATTATAAAATGAACTCGTTTCACTGACCTTTCACCTTACACACAAACGTTATTGTTTTGCTGTTTCGGCTTTTTCTTTACTCAAAATTGCAGTATGTAATTATGACTTTCAGAAAAACCGATTATTGCATTTTTGTAATGTACATATATTCAAAAGTATACGCACGAAATTTGAAGTAGATCTAAACAATATACTTTCGGAGTAATACCTAAATATGTAGAGATGCCTCGGCACGTTTTAAGGTAGGTATTGAAACTTTAAACGTGTTTTTTTCAAAACGGCATTTTTCAAGTCGGTGTACACGATATCTCGAAAACGGCTTGTTTGATCGGTCAACCGTTTTAACTCAATCTTTAAAGATACATTTTCTAGTAATTAATCGTACCTTTTGTAAATTTGATACTTATTTTCCATTTTATAATCAATTTACGGCCAAATTTTAACGTAAAAATCGAAATCATTTCTTTTAAAAGCTGCCATTTTGTGAAAATTCACTATTTTGATTAGCCGAACGATTAATTACTAGATAATCTAATATATTAACAAAATTTGTTTGGGTTTTTGATTTCAGATAATCCAATCCTGAGTTACGATGTACACCGTAAATCGTCTTTTTTTAAAGGAGGTTCCAGAAATCGCCTGCAGCGCGCTCTATAATCAACATTTTCATAAATAAAAAATTTTGTTACGTTCTTGAAGGATGCTTTTATAACCGCCAAAAATTTTCAAATTAAAATATTCTGAAGTTTCTTCAGGATAAATCCTTGACAACCCGTCTTTTATTTGCTTCATAACTGCGTATAACCCCTTAATAGTTCTTAATGAAATTTATTTTCTTTTTTTCTACATTCTGATTTGGTCTATTGGAAAAGAATTTTGAAGTATGAATACAACGAAGCGTTCTCAACTGCAGTCGCTTCTACTTTACTGGAACGACACGGACTTATTTAATATGCCACTAAGGACCTGACACTTCTGACAGTATTCCCCAGACATTTATGGAAATTTTTATGTTGTTATGCAACAAGGAGAAGAAAAGGTGCGATTTTAAATTTTTCATCAACACCAGCGAGGCGAAACCGGATTTAAATATAGAAAAACTGAAAAATATGACGAATTGATAACCTAGCATTTTTTTAAGTCGATTGAGGAAACGGTTGTTCCTAACGGCACGCTTGCTATGTACTTGCATATGATATACTATCGTTGTTGTAAGGCTTTTTTTTCTCAAATTATCCCATGTTGACACTTTTTCCTTAGCCTTGCTTGTTCACATCTTCTGTAAATCTCTCATCAGTAGGGGGTCATTCTTTTTGTATTTTTGGTTATGCTCATCCAAAAACAAAAAAATGTATTTACAGCATTCTAATTAACAAGGTCGAGTTGTTAAGATAGTTGAGCCCATATTTATCATGTGAGTGAAGCAGTTGAAATGAAAGGCATTGACAGGATCCGACAACCCGAGAGCTCATTAAGTTTGTCACAATATGCCTGTAGCTGTTGCGTCCAACCCTTTTGCTATATTATGTGCTCTTAGGGAAGTTGTAATGTGGCGGAATGTAAAAATTCAAAAACAAAAATCATCTTAGCTCGAAATCGCTATAACAATTTGTATGAATAAAATATTAAATCCGGGATGTACTGTGAGCGTCAAAATAAAGTGTACAAAGCATTTTGTTATATATTAATATGGGTTTTATTTCAGTCTTTTATAACGATATAATATATTTTAATTTCATGTTTTTTAAATACATAAGTATTTGATTCTCTACTCAATACTAGAAAACAACAAAAAATAAATTACAACAACAAAAGTTTTAAAACGAAAACAAAATTTAGTGCATATTTTACGCGTCAAAATAAAGTGTACAGCCTACATCTGTAGCATTTTAGCAATGTTTACCGTAAAAAATACCGTTATATTTGGTGGTGTACTTCCTTTTTCGTTGCATTGAAAGTTTTTTTTTTATTGTATTTTAATTGGTTGCGATCGGTAGAGCGAAAAGTTTTTGTCTACAGTAAATTAAATTCTATTATTTATTATTTATTTCAATAATGGGTAAACAAACTTCGACTGATGTTAGAGAACTGGTACTAAAGTTTCGGAATGAAGGTAAGACCTTTCGTGAATTTGGCTCTATTGCCAACAGAAGCCGTAATACTGTGAAAAAAATAGTTGACAAATACAAAAAGCTCGGCAAAGTAGAAAATCGCCCAGGTGCAGGCCGTCCAAAAGTTTTAAATGATACTGAAGTAAGGTCTATAGTGCGTGATGTGAAGAAAAATCCCTTTAAAAGTGAGGTCAAAATTTCACAAGAAGTTTCAACTGCATCAGATACTAGCGTAAATGCCAGCACAATACGTCGAGCGTTGCACGCAAATGGGTTACATGGAAGAAAAACCCGGTTAAAGTCTAGAGAACCAAAAATAGTGAGTATGCCAACCAAAATTTGATAACCACAGTTAAACACGGTGGTGATTCGGTGATGGTGTGGGGATGTAGTATGGCGGCAAGCGGATTTGGCAATTTGCTTTTTATTGAAAGTATCATGAACAAAACAGATTATCTGAATATTTTACAAAATAATTTGCTAACCAGTGTGCAGAAATTAGACTTGCAGGGTTCTTGGATCTTTCAACGAGATAATGATCCCAAGACAACAGCAAAAATAGTAAAAGAATGGCTGATTTATCGAGCCCCTAAGACATTAGATCATCCTCCACAGTCACCGGACTTAATTCCTATTGAACATTTGTGGGAGCATTTAGTCCGCCAAATCCGGAAAAGGACAATCACCAATATGGACATGCTGAAATTCGTTATAAATGAGGAGTGGGATAAAATTTCATCTGACGTGACAAAAAAACTAGTTGAGTCGATGCCCCGAAGACTGTCTTCTGTTATCAAAACAAAAGGGGAAATCAACAAAATACTAAATCGATATCATTTTTGTAAAATATATCTCTGTACACTTTATTTTGACGCGTAAAATATGCACTAAATTTTGTTTTTGTTTTAAAATTGTTGTTGTTGTAATATATTTTTTGTTGTTTTCTAGTATTAATTAGGAATCAAATACTAGTTTAAAAACATGAAGTGAAAATATATTGTTTTGTTATAAAAGACTGAAATAAAATCCATATTATAACAAAATGCTTTGTACACTTTATTTTGGCGCTCACAGTAGTTGATCAATGTTTTCATATGATTCCACTTAATTGCGGTTTTACCTCCACCCAGCTTCTGTAATTTGAACCTACTAAAGAGTGTTCAATTTAGAGGTATTGGATTTTAGATTGAAATTAAACAAAGGAAATTCAAATTGATTGGGAATTTTTATAATTTTTGTGTAGAACTGTTCATGACATTTTTTTTTTTTAATGAATCCCTTTCGAATGCTCGCCACAACTGCGCCGTAATTCGGATATCTGTAAACACCAATTTCGAACGGCTCGCTGGAAGTTTTCAGTCGGTATCTCGTGAAAAATTTTAGTAATGTTGGCTTCCAATGGCTCAATCGAAGCTGGTTTATCCGCAAACTATTTAGATTTTACGTACGCCCAAAAATAAAAGTCAAAAGGTGTGATATTAAACGATAATGGTGACCAAACTACTGCTGCGAGACGAGAGATAAATTGCTCAGCGCAAAAGCGACGCAGTAAATCCATTGTTTCACGGGTTGTATGGCAAGTAGCGCTGTCTTATTGCAACCAAGTGTCGTGGAGATCACGGGCTTCAATTTTCGCCTTCAAAAAGTCGTTTATCATGGCACGATAGTGTGCACCGTTCACTGTTACATTGGCGCCAGCTTCGTCTTTGAAGAAATATGGGCTAATAATTCCTCCAGCCCATAAGGCGCACCAAACGGTTGTTTTCAATAGATGTAATGGCTGTTCTTGAATGGCTTCGGGTTGCTCTTCAGCCCAAATATGACAGTTTCGCATATTGACGTAGTCATTAAGCCAAAAATGGGCCTCCTACATATGTACGGGCGATAAGTCGGCTTGAACGCGGCATAAACACTTCTCACAGAGCGTCGATTTAAGTAATACAATTTTACGATTTGTGAACATTGTTGAGGCGTGTCTTTCCATGATGAAATGTCAGTGAATACTAAAAAAAGGTATGTATTTAGTTTGACAGTAGTCACGCGTCATGAAGCTATGGTCCACCACGGACTATGAAGCTAAGAAGAAGAAGAATGAAAATTCGAAAAAAAGTAAAAATTGGCTAAAATGTGTATGTAAATAACTTAGGTTCGCCTACCCGGTTCTGAAAAAGTGCTAAAGGCAAAAATTGTGTATGTTGTGAGTCCGTAAATACTCGTATTTCGAAGAGAGCCTATGCGCTTAAAAAAAAGTGATAAGATTTAACTAAGTTTAAGATTTTTTTTGCAAGCTCACCTAAAAGAGGATGAAAAAATAAAGGAAGCATCACCCAAAAGTCCTCAAAGCCTTATGAATGCAAAATATTTAAAGAGAGTTTAAGATGAGAACGGTTTTAAAAGGCGTTTTCTCAATTTTATGCTAATAAATCTGATATATTTTTTAATAAATTCAGCCTCATCAATGTATGCGAATCAACGCCCTAATAGGAAGCCCTGGGTGAGTGAATCAATATGGTGCCTGACTGAGGAAGGGAGACGGGCAAAGAAAATGCGAGATCAAGCACTCTGATCACCCTTTTCTATTATAGTCACTGACCACGTAGCCTAGCAACAAATCTTAAATTCATCTCCATTTAAATATTTCTAATACATCTTGAAACTCATTAGTAGTGACACGTTTACAACACAACAAAATAAGAAAAAAAAATAAATAAATAAAAAAAAAACATTCCTTTTCTATGAACGCCACCTATCCATAGTGCACAGTTTGTGGTCCTTTGTCGATGCGAGTTCAACTCGAAACAGTTATGCTTCATTTAGCAGGGACATATGTCTGTATTTTAATAAGGCATTTGGCAGTTCAAAACGATTTTTTATTTCATAAATTTTCTCATATTTTGTACGCACACATGTATGGTATGTACTACATATGTATATATTAACAGATTTCTTTGCGGGAATAAGTTGTCTTAATTTGTTCTTTGTTGTTTTTTTTTTGCTCTGACATTTTTCGATAATTTAGAATCTTGGTATTACGCGCCTCAGGGTGGCATATCTACATACATAATATGTACATTTGTATATATGCTTACATATAAATTGATATATGTATTTGTTACATACATACATACATATACCTTCGATAGCAGCAAATTATCCAACCTCAAATTCGAAATTGTTTTATGCCTTCCTTTGTTGGTTAGTAATGAATTTGATTGCGGTTTGATGGCATTAGAAATTCGCCCTTCACTCTTTGTTGCTTCCCCCTATTTATATGTACGAGTATGTAAATACTTGTGGTCTGCTTTGATTTTGGAATTTTATACAGTTTGCATGTTTTTACGATGTGCCTTCTTTTGTTTGCCCCTGTCGTTAGTTCTGGCACTACAATTATTGCATTAATTGTTCTATTTTTTTGCTCCCTTTTTATAACAGTTTGCTTTGGCATTATCTCTTGTAACAGTGCGATTAGCTGATTGTTGCTGCTTGCTGCTTGCGTGTTTGTCTTGCTCCTAATCCATTTAATTGCAATAGAGTGATGCTCTGAATATATGGAATCATACTGAGCTGTATTTATTCTACAGCGGTAAGTAAGTGCAATTGGTAGGGGAGCAGATTTTTTATTTTTTTTCTGGTTTCAATGGTATATCCAAGTTAATGCAATAACTTCTCTACACCCCGGGGTTGAATTACCTCACTAAGATTAATAATCTGTCGCTGGCCACTCTAAGCCACCAACCGAGTCCACTACCGAGTCCTGAGAAACTCGGCAACCCAGAAAAGTCACTTAAGTGGCTTTCCAAGCCACTAGTAAAAATTTCCTCGCACTTATATGTTTACAGCTCGATTATGACTTCTTGAAGTATCCTTAATGGTTTGAGTTCCAAAGTAACGCTTGTCTCTCTGAGCTTTCTTCCTAAATAAATCTTTTCTCTCTCTTAATTCTTTTATCGGTGTGTGTCCTACTTATTCAAATAATCGCGTAAAGTGTTTCGGTGAGAAAGTTTTAGATCTACTTAAGGTGTCCAATATCTTAAGGGGTCCCGGTGGTCTAGAGCTCAAAAATTTAGGGTATTTTCACGATTTTTTTTACAATAAAAAAAATGAAAACGATATTTAAATTTTTTAGGCTTTTTATTTAACTTCTTTTACATACAAAAAAGAAAACACCCACCTTCATGGACAATAGATCTACTGCGGAGGATTTTGGATACGATCTGACGCGATGCAAATCAGGAACAAAGTTGAAAATGAAGAATTATTAATAATTAATAATATTTTAAAAAATATTTATGTCAACCAATTCTTATTCATTAAACTGATCTCTTTATTAATGAATTCAGGTTTTTTTTTAATCAAAGCTTATTTGTATGTGATTTTACTTCTAAGGTAATAAAAGTCAAGCTTTCTTTTCGCTAATAAATGGGCGATTGAGGTGAGTGATGGATCAGAATCTACAATATCTAAAATTTCTCTTGTTCTTTCTTATACAAGGTCGCGCAAAATTAATCACCCAATTTGATTTTGGACAAATTTTTACTAAATAAAACAATTATTTTGAGTGCTGGAATATTTATTATGACCTTTACTGCAGCTGTCTACTTCACAAGTGTGGGTGATGGGTTATACATTTTGCACCACCTTGTATGCTATTACTGATAAATGTGCCAAGTTATAACTCTGTAATTACAATTATCTGATTTATGCCAGAATTTTTCCCATTCCCATCAGTATTCAAATCCCTAAAAAAATGTTGCTATATCACAAGACCTCACTAAATGTACTTCGGATTTACCTCGACGGACTTTTATAGGGGTTTTTAACAAGAGGTGTTATTTTGATATTTCCCAATAAGAGGTGATTATTTTGATATTCAAAGAAAAATGGTATTTTTTAATATAAATGATCGGATGTTTATTTCATTATAAAAAGGAAGGTATGCCGTTAATAGTGGAAAATAACATCAGGTAAATGACCACCACGTCCACGCTTACAGGACAATATCCTTTTCACGAAACTTTCCATAACCGAATTGCAAAGTGGCTGCCCTATGTCCTCGATAGCCTCACGAATTCCGAATTCCATCTCTGAGGTCTTTGATCGACTCTGTGCTGTTGGTGTAGACCTTCTCTTTCACGTGGCCCCAAAGAAAAAAGTCATAAGGTGTTAAATCACAAGATCTCGGTGGCCCATTGAGATCACCTCTTCGAGAGATAACACGGTCCGGAAACTTTGCCCGTAAAAGATCAATGGTTTCGTTGCTTGTGTGGCACGTAGCGCCGTCTTGTTGAAAATAAACGTTGTCCAGATCAATACCATCCAATTCCGGCAATAAAAAATCGTTAATCATCTCTCGCTAGCGCAATCCATTCACCTGTAACACCTGTTATTGGAAAACCTTTTAATACGTTTTTTAGACAAGAACTTGCCACAAGTGTGTGTGTGTTTACTTTGTTCGCGTTTCTTGCTATTTTTACTATTTTACTACCACGCACAAAGGACGAACTGTTTGTAAAAAAGGAGCAGGGGAAGGCATATTGCAAGAGGCGCTGCAGTCATCCAAATTAAGTGATTTTTTACAAAATATTAGCATAGAAACGTATTTGTTTCCATCAATAATATAGAAGGGGTTTTAGTTTTGTCCATTGATTTTTTGACTAAAATGAACTCTTTTATGCTAAACTTTTGATATAAAAATTTGGCTCACAATTATGCTGTTTAATTTTTTTATTTTTGAATGTTTTCTTTCTCACTGAAGAGCTACATGTTTCAATATTTGGTAATACTCATTTGAATTCGTCCACAAGTTGCCTCTTTTTCACTCAACACAATGCACAATATTTCGATTTTTCTGGATATTCTGTGAGAAATATTTTTTTCCTGATTTTTTTTTTCTAAATTTTTTGGTTATTTACTTGTTTAGAAAAATTCAAATTTTTGCTTGTAAATCGCTCTGAGCCACGCATGCACAAATTTAGAGTAAAAAATACTTTTTCCGTGCATGAAGATAATCTCGGCAAAGTAGATTGTGGAAGAACTTTTCGATTCGCTTGTATGCAGGAAAAAGGTCTTTACTAAATAAATCAAAAATTCGGAAAAACGGCTTGAGTTATCGCTCGTGTGCTGGGAAAACGTGTTTACTCAAAAAATCAAAAATTTGAGAAAAACAGTTTGAATGCTTTCAATTTACTATGCCTTCGTAAATGACGCATAAAGACACATTTTGATCTAATTAGATATCGTTAACAGACATCGTCATGCATTCTTATAGACCTTAAAAAAGAGTTGATGGTATTTCTGTGTATTTATCGAAATCGTGCGATTTGTACGCCCGAAATTTGTATGCCTTGTGTCTGATTGTAAATTTGAAATTTCGAAATGAAAATTTGTGTCTCCCTAGCAATAGGGGCACACATACATTATCGTACATCTTAATAGTCCTATTTACGTTGCCTCAGCGATCCTTATGTTCATATTTCATTATACGCTATAAAGATCCTTTTCGATCCCCGTCAAACTATTTATACCTAATATCCATGCCAATAAGTGTCTACACTCTCCTTCCTGTGCTACCGCCGGCTCCACGTTCATTTCTATATGGCAGCGCATGCAACACGTGGCAAAAGCGCAATATTAATTTTCAAACAATCGTTTTTTGATTGCGACAGTGAACAGTTAACCAGTTACAGAACAAACGCCATTTAATATATACACACATACATACATACGTGCATACATACAAACAATATTGTATTGGAGTTTTAATGGACAGTCAATGGAACACACGTGATACCAATACGTGATTGTCTGTATATGTGTAGGCATATCTGTATATATGAAGCAATACACAATGTGATCACCAGGGAGGCAGACGGGGGCTGAACGCATCGCAAAGCCTTACACAATCGCCTTTGGGTATTTTGCTACCGATCTCGGCGTGGTGGTCCTGCTGGTAGTAAAGTGGAGGTTTAGTGTGCAAACTGGCAAACTGGCAAACGTGTTTCAACACGCCACACTCATAGCCAAATAGGCGCAGCTGTAGTAAGAAACTGTTGCACAAAAGAAGCTGTTGCTTACAAATTCTTTTACAAAACAACCACAACCACAGACGAAGAGAAGACAACGCCAGACAAGATGTGGTGAGGCCAGTAACAGTTGAAGTCACACAGCGGCTGCCACTTAATGCGACAGATGTTCACCGAAATACGGTCACTGCCATGCTATGAGTATTTTATGAAAATGGAGTAAATTGTAATGAGGCAGGCTATGGGTAGGACGAGTTAGACGCAACAAAGGAAAAGTGCTAGCAACAGTACCCTGCAGGGAAATCCACTAGAACCTAGCTGGTGCACTTATAGTTGCTTGAGAACCAGTAATAATTCGCGTTGTTTCACTTTTCTCAACTCGAGTTAAGTTTTTACTACCTATGTATATCCGAAACTGTAGGCAACTAACGAGGCCCCCATCTCGTAATGTGTGAAAAGGACAATTTTTATTATTCTAGGTTCAAGTAACAAAGCCACAGAGGCGAGGTAGATATTGCAATTAGCATGAGGAAATGCTCAAAATGAGGAGCAGTGCAACCGATTGTCCACTGTCACACTGCCCGTCCAACCGACCTGAAGAGTGTACAAAGGGCTACCCACATTGAAGTTGATGGTACATTTCAGAGAAATCTATTGCTATCCATGCGCGGTTAGGTTAAGAAGAGTGGAAAAGAGGTTCTAACTAAGAACCCTTAAAAATTCTTAGAAAATTCAAATTCATTCCGCTGTACTGGCCAGTGTACACCTACATATGTTGGGCCCTTTCCCACTCACAACCGCACCTGTTCACTGATGGCAAAAAAGTGGGTGAATAAATCTTTTCCTCATTAAGCCAAGTTCAAGCTACCGACCTATCAGAATTACAGTGTACAGTGCCCAAATGTATGTAGCTATCACAGTATGTGACTACTCACTAAAGTAATACCCTTTGAAACTTATTCAGATACGCCGCACACCGGTTCTACAAACAGGTGATTTCTCAGTGCAAAAGGAAGATAGAGTTTATCACGGCTTCCTGTGTTCTGCCCTTGCATTTTGGTGGACTTTGAGTCAGCTCAGCAACAGCTGGACGAGAGTACATATAAACAAGGTCAAGATTTCGGTCTGACCTGGGCTCGAGGGTACGTTTAAGGCAAAAAAAAGCCACAACTTTCGGTAGTGGGGGTATTTTAGTGATCATGCGACGATACTTAACTTAATTTCGAATCCGTTTTGCCATAATTGTCTGGAGGATGTTGAAGTGTAATCATCTCAAAAGTGTGCTTTACATCGGATCGGGATTGGAGTCAAAAAATGTATCGATTATAACATACATATGTATATAAACACAGGAGAGTAATGAAACCATCTATGGGGATCGTTACAGGCAGCAACTCATACATTTAGAACGAGTTGCCTATCAATGTATTTTCCATGAGCAACCCATTAAAACCTACTGTGAAAATAGTGAATGCCAAGTCTTGCCACAGCTGCTAGGTTTGGCCAATCTGCTATGGTGAAAAACGGAATTGAGTGAGCAACTTTGGCTGCCACGTCACAGGGTACTCGACGTCCGAAATGTGACCTTGAAAGTGTAATTTGAAAATAACGAGCCAAGGAGCACCGAGAGATTGGTAACTCCTGAACGAGTCAGGCTAGAAAGCCCATTGTATTCAAAGCTCTGGAAAGCAAAAGGGTAGATAGTCTAGCTTTGACAGCGCTAAAGAGATAGGATCTAACAGAGACAGAGACAGAGAAAGGGGTAACTAGTTCTGTGAGAGTTTTATATTATTTGGTGAATCGGAAAATATCCTCCAGTTTGAGTGAACGAATATTACTCATTCTCATGACATCGGAACCCAAAATTCGTAGCCTTGCTTTAGAAAAGGCAGGACACTCGCAGAGAAAATGCTCAGTGCTAATCCCGACCATCAACCGAACGTCTTTCCTTCCAAATTCTAGTAGAAAGTTCGACACTTTTCTGTTTGGGCTTGTCACAACAAACTATGCAGCTCTGCAGTGTTCTAGACTGGATCATCGCTCTTTGTGTAAATTGCATACATCATCGCTGATCTAATTCATGATTCCTGTAGAACTGAATCCGTTTATTGGCTCTGATCCCTGTGAGAGAGAAAATGAGAAATTTTAAATCGCAAAAATATCTTTCACTGGTTTCGGGTTTCCTCCTGGGTAATTGGACGATTTTTTTCCATATTCATATATACATACATATATTCATGCATTAATATGTGTTAGTGGTAGTAAAGAACCAGTAAGATTCCTGAATTTGCCAATCATCTGCATTCATGCTAAATACATTCGCTTGCTCAAAATTTGCGAAATGAGAAGCAGACACTTATGTATGTATGTGCATACATACGTATGTATGTGTGTGTACTTATAATTCGTTGTTTTTAGTTTCGAGAATGCCGTCACCGTAATCTTCTTACTGTTTTACCAAATGCCGAGTAGCCCTAAGTTATTGTTTTCTTCAGAAGTAATGACTACGCGCTTGCAGCCTTCATTTTTCCCTCTTCCAACAACACTATCGACTATCCCGTCGTCAAGTACAAAATGCCTACATTTGTATATACATATGTATGTATTTATATGGTATAGCTTGTACTCTTGTCTGTAATTTTTGCACATGTCTACTTCGTGTCTGATTGCATTTTGATCCTTTCAATTCCAGACCTTTTTGTTTTGCTGACTTGTTTTGCTTTTAAACACGCACAGACATACATATGTACATATCCCTAAATAAATATGCACATAGTATGTGTATATGTATGTATGTATGTATGAATCAGTCAGTACTTTCTGTTGTCGCTCCTTCAAAGTCAGCGTCGATATTTGCATCCTGCTACTCATTATTATTTCGGCAATTTTTGTTTTCGTTTCTTACTGATTATCGTTATGAATACTTCTCTTTCTTACGTTGTTTTTAACTGTTCTTCAAAACGAAAATACATCTACGTTGTGTTAAAGCGGCCTAAATTTTGTGAGTTTTCAAACCAAATCCTATGCCTGCGCCGCACAATGGAGCAGCAGACGAAAAAAGCTGACAAAAATTAAATGTTTTTAAAATCTCCGGTAACAATTTTTGTTTATTGTTTCGAATATGTGAATGTAAATAAATATAAATAAAATAATAATAAGCTAAACTTTGTGTGGAAATATATCAAAAAATTTCAACAAATTTTCATCAATATTTCTCACTTTTTAAACACAATTTTTAAGAATATATATACATATATATGACTTGAGCTTCCAGGTAGCTTCCTAAAATTTTACTTTCTATCGATTTATATGTAAAACCTTTTAAAAAGTTTCCTAGAATACGACGAAAAAAGGTCAGCCCCGGGTGTTCAACCGAAGATTTTAATACAGATGTCCAATGGAGGGTTAATGTGCCATCATTTGTCGTGGGCCGTGCGCTATACGTAGTTTAGTAGTGGGTGTTCATTGGTAGCACAGGCTATATGCAGTTCATACACGGTGGCACAAAAGAAGTCATCCAATTTTGTTTTTGAATAATTTTTTTTACTAAATTTAAAAAAATATTTTTAGTGATGCAAATCTTTATTTCGACCTTTACGCGGTCCATTGCTTATTTGTTTGTATACTCCAGCTGTCAAATTAACAAATAAAAAATATTTTGAGTAATGGAAATCTTTATTTTGTATACTTCTTGGATGCTTCCTATCTAGTTCACAAGTGTCAAAAATGATTGACGTGCGCCGACATTTACAAAAATTATAAATCTTCTGATAGGAGGGTGATTAATTTTGCCCCACCTTGTATAAGTAAGCGTTTCATGGCAAAGAAGTTTCTGATTCTGCTGCCAGCATTTGGCCTATTCGCGTTGTGTTGGATGAAAAAGGTGCTGCATCTTCTACGCGCTATTGCAGGCCCTTGAAAATTGAATTTATCAAGAAATCAGACTAGTAGAGTAGAGTAGACTAGACAAAGTAGAGTTACTAAAGAAATTGGAAACGATATATAATATTATATAATGAAAAATATCAGCACACTTTAATGCTTACTATAATTGATCGAAAAGTTTATAATGCTTTCACTCAGACAACATCCCCTCAAAAGTTGCGCCATATTTTGAGATTTGAAAAATATTGAAGAAATGGTAAAACGACAAACACAAACAGATGACAGCTTTGTACTATCAATATTACCTTTCGCATCTCTATTATAAACGATGAGTACAAAAGTAGTGAAAGAGAAAATTATTGAGAATAAAAAATGAATTAAAAAGTGATGCGATCTGATTTCTGATGTTCCTAAACCAGGCTTTGGAAATTCTAATGAGGACAGAACTCTGGGACAGCTCTTTAGAGAGATAGAGGTTTCGGCCGATTCCCAAATCACTGCTAGACACTTTATGGCCAAATAGGCTTTGTATAATAGGTCTTCAACAATGTAAATTCTGACAAAAGTCAATAACTTCGGTTGTAAGCGTAATATTAAAAGAATAGATGTACCACTTCCTAGCTTAGCCGTTTGCTTGGTACCAACTTTTAGTTGATTCCGCCCCACTGTGGGCCCTCACTGACTCCAATTTGCACACAAAATGCATATACTCGTATGCACATACATATGTATATGTACAGCAAATATTTTTTCTTTTGTATTTTTAGGCATTTTAATTTTTGTTTTTTTATTCCTGTTTTTCCTTTTTTTTTGCATTTCTCATTTTTTTCTTTTATGTGCGTATTTCCTTTTGAATCTGTTTTTTTTCCTCATACAAATGCTTAAGCAGTTACCGCCTTGCGATTGTCCGTCGACTCTTGGACAAAGTGATCGTTTCGGCAATGTGGCTTTGCCTAGTGGCCTATTGCGCCAACTGTACTTATGCTGCGTATGTTTTGTCATCTTTCTTATTTCTTTTTTGGCTCGTCTGCACCATCATTCAGAGTGTTGCAAATAAGAAAGCGAACAGAAATACTCCATTGTGATAACGCAATAATCGTAATAAGCGACAGAACTTCTAAAAATTTGGTAGATGGATGGCACACAGCGGACGTAAGGGTACAGGCCAACAGGCTAAGAAGTCATTTTTTGTTATTGCAGCTTGCAACATAAGCATTTGCCATCATCACTCATTACTTTGTTTTTTTTTTTTTTGATTGTTGTTATTTCAGCTGAAATTGCACTGTACTTTGTTTAATTTTATGTTTTAATATCATGTTTTGGGCAAATGGTCGCTTGGTCGCTGCGCCACAAGAAGATCCACAAAGTGGATAATGTTGTACGCTTTTTGGCTTCAATGGCAATTAGTTGAGAGAGTTGAAAAGATTAGGGATCTTTTTTTCATTGAAAAAAAAGAGCTCCACTCTTCCTAACTTTATAGTGCCCTTTAATTCTTCGTTTACTCAACTGACTGATAAAGATGAATTTGCTGGCTTAGAAATTACGATAAGGCTAGAGTCGATATTCACATTGTTCAACTATTCTCTTGTCTGGTAATGCCGGTGAGCAAAGAGTGTAGATATTTTATGATTTATATTCTTCTTCTTCTTAATTGGCGCTATAACCGCTTACGCGATTTTGGCCGAGTTTAACAAAGCGCGCCAGTCGTTTCTTTCTCGTGCTAACCGGCGCCAGTTGGACACACCAAGTGAAGCCAAGTCCTTCTCCACCTGATCTTTCCAACGCAGAGGAGGCCGCCCTCTTCCTCTGCTACCACCAGCTGGTACCGCATCGAATACTTTCAAAGCCGGAGCGTTTGTATCCATTCGGACGACATGACCCAGCCAACGTAGCCGCTGGATCTTTATTCGCTGCGCTATGTCTATGTCGTCGTAAAGCTCATACAGCTCATCGTTCCATCGTCTGCGATATTCGCTGTTGCCAACGTGCAAAGGTCCAAAAATCTTACGCAGAATCTTTCTCTCGAACACTCCAAGCGTCGCTTCATCGGATGTTGTCATCGTCCAAGCTTCTGCGCCATACGTTAGGACGGGCATGATGAGAGTCTTGTTGAGTGTTAGTTTTGTTCGTCGAGAGAGGACTTTACTACTCAATTGCCTACTTAGTCCAAAGTAGCACTTGTTGGCAAGAGAGATTCTACGTTGGATTTCAAGGCTGACATTGTTATCGGTGTTAATGCTGGTTCCTAAATAGACGAAGTCTTTTACAACCTCAAAATTATAACTGTCAACAGTGACGTGGGTGCCGATACGCGAGTGCGCCGACTGTTTGTTTGAAGACAGGAGGTACTTCGTTTTGTCCTCGTTCACCACCAGACCCATTCGCTTTGCCTCTTTATCCAGTTTGGAGAAGGCAGAACTAACAGCGCGGTTGTTAAGGCCGATGATGTCAATATCATCGGCATACGCCAGCAATTGTACGCTCTTATAAAAAAATTGTGCCTGAGCGATTAAGTTCTGCGGCTCGCACGATGCTCTCCAACATCAGGTTAAAGAAGTCACACGACAGGGAGTCACCCTGTCTGAAACCTCGTTTGGTATCAAACGGCTCGGAGAGGTCCTTTCCAATTCTGACGGCGCTGTTGGTGTTGAGCAACGTCATCTTACATAGCCGTATTAGTTTTGCGGGGATACCAAATTCAGACATCGCGGCATACAGGTAACTCCTTTCCGTACTGTCGAATGCAGCTTTGAAGTCGACGAAAAGATGGTGTGTGTCGATTCTCCTTTCATGGGTATTTTCCAAGATTTGGCGTATTGAGAATATTTGGTCGATGGTGGACTTTCCAGGTCTGAAGCCACACTGATAAGGTCCAATCAGTTGGTTGACGGTGGGCTTCAGCCTTTCACACAAAACGCTCGCTAGAACCTTATAGGCGATATTTAGAAGACTAATCCCACGGTAATTGGCACAAATTGCAGGATCGCCCTTCTTATGGATTGGGCAGAGCACACTTAAATTCCAATCGGCAGGCATGCTTTCATCCGACCATATTTTGCATAGGAGCTGATGCATGCACCTTACCAGCTCCTCGCCGCCATGTTTGAATAGCTCAGCCGGCAGTCCGTCGGCGCCCGCGGCTTTGTTGTTCTTTAGCCGCGTTATCGCTATTCTCACCTCGTCATGATCGGGTAGCGGAACGACAATTCCGTCGTCAATGATTGGGGTATCGGGATCTTCACTTTCTCGGTGACATGCGCAGCTGTCAATGTTTAATAGGTTCGAGAAGTGTTCCCTCCATAATTTAAGATTGCTCTGTACGTCGGTCACCAGTTCGCCGTCTTTGTTCTTACAGGAAAACGCCCCGGTCTTAAAACCTTCTGTAAGCCGCCGAACTTTCTGGTAGAATTTTCGGGCGTTGTTCCTGTTGGCCAGCATCTCAAGCTCTTCGCACTCACGTATTTCGGCCTCTCGTTTCTTCTTTCGGATAATACGTCTCTCTTCCTTTTTCAGCTCTCTGTAGCGATCCCACATGGCTCGCGTTGCGCCCGATCGCAGCGTGGCTCTATAGGCGGCATCCTTTCTCTCTGCGGCAGCATGACATTCCTCGTCGTACCAATTGTTTTTTCGGGCTCGCCGGAATCCGATTTCTTCTTCGGCGGCGGTACGTAGAGAACGAGAAATGTTGCTCCATTGTTCGTGGATGCCGGTTTGTTGGGCAGTACTCTCTGAGAGCAGGAGTGAGAGTCGAGTGGCGAATCTTCTGGCTGTCTGTTTTGATTGCAGCTTTTCGAGGTCGAACATTCTTTGCGTAGGTAGATGCACGTTTTTTGCTGCACAGAGGCGCGTGCGCAGTTTGGCTGCAACAAGGTAGTGATCCGAGTCGATGTTGGGTCCTCGGATCGTACGTACATCTAATACACTAGAAGCGTGTCTTCCATCTATCACAACATGATCGATCTGGTTTCGCGTTTTTCGATCAGGGGACAGCCAGGTAGCTTGGTGTATCTTTTTATGCTGGAATCTGGTGCTGCAGACTACCATGTTTCGGGCCCCGGCGAAGTCGATCAGCCTCTGTCCGTTACCGGATGTTTCGTTGTGTAGGCTGAATTTTCCGACTGTGGGACCAAAAATTCCCTCCTTGCCCACCCTGGCGTTGAAGTCGCCAAGCACGATTTTTATGTCGTGGCGGGGGCAGCGCTCATAGGAACGTTCCAGGCGCTCATAGAAAGAATCTTTGGTCGCATCGTCCTTCTCTTCCGTCGGGGCGTGGGCGCAAATTAGCGATATGTTAAAAAAACGGGCTTTGATGCGGATTGTTGCGAGACGCTCGTCCACCGGAGTGAACGACAGTACTTGGCGACGAAGTCTCTCTCCCACAACAAATCCGACACCGAATTTGCGCTCCTTTACATGGCAGCTGTAGTAGACGTCGCAAGGTCCTATGGTTTTCTTTCCTTGCCCCGTCCATCGCATCTCTTGGATGGCAGTGATGTCAGCCTTTACTCTCACGAGGACATCAACCAGCCGGGCAGAGGCACCCTCCCCATTAAGGGACCGGACATTCCAGGTGCATGCCCTCAAATCATAGTCCTTAGTTCGTTTGCAGGGGTCGTCATCAGTATAGGGAGGTCTCATCCGAGGCTTTTTTAAAGTTTTCATTGGGGGCGATTTTTAAGTGGCGGGTCCCAAACCCAACGCACAACCAGCTATCCTGGAATGTTTCGCCTTCTCACTTTAGCTCACTCCCGAACGGGTGTTCGGAAGCTACCCAGAGGATACGTGGGCTAATCCCGGCCGTTGTGAGCTGCTTGAACCATATGTAGAAGAATCGTCCTGGCCACTCCCAAGTGAATGGCGATCAGTAACTTTCCCCACTTGCGTGGACTTCTACACATGGAACCATCCTCCTGATTTATATTAACTTTATTAAATTCACTTCATTTTACTTCACTTTAAACATAACTGCAAGTTCTAAAGGCCATATTAACTAGCCTTCAAATCAATCCGCTCGAGTATTTAGCAAGTTTTTGAGAAGACGAAAATGTGACAATTGGGCGATGGCATCTTGAAGAGTTGTGGGGATAAATTATTGTTGTTGTAATGCCTATACATTTTTCCCCATAAAAGTTTTGGCAGTGCTGCTGTGGTGATAGTTCTAGGGTTAGTCTGGTAATGTAGAAATGATTGTCGTTAGAACGGCCCAAAATATCTTGCATTTCATCACATGGAGAACGTTGACAGAATTTCGTGAAATTTGGTTTCTAAATTATCACAATTAATTCAGAAATTTATTCCATGCCATAGTGCGCAATGGCAAAAAAAGCGCATTGTTTCTACTGCCTGACAATTTAAAAATTTTTTCAAAATTTCATTAACACTAATAACTTTTTACCACAACTTTTTGAATTTTTTCGGACATGCTATTCTATAGCAGTTTTAGTATACAAAAGTACAAAACTATTTTTTTTTTTCAATACGGAGTACAGGTACCAGTTTTTTTATATCCATGAAAAATACTAGCACCGTTAACAAAAAGAAAATGGTAAAAATCAACTAACAGTGCCATCATACTATCTTCCATAAATCAAATCAATAAATCGTTAGCGATCGGAGTAATTTAAACGTCTCATAAATTCTTTTTATATTTCAATTATATTATATTTATATTTGATTGCAGTGACAAATTAGTTAGATGATAATTTTTAATTAATTTCTAAAATATTTATAATAGAATTTGCTTAAAAACATTATAGACAACTTATCGTTGGCTTGCTGTCAAAACAAAATGAATTATTTTGTAGGTAAAGTTCGAGTTTTGGCAGCAAGCTGAAAATGTGCTAACTCTCTATGCGAATATTGCGTATTAAGAAAGGTCTTCTCGAGCTGTATAATGAAAAATGAGTCGATTCTCTAGCGTTTGATTGGTTTTATCTGAAAACTAGTCGCTTAATACAACCTTAGCGTGCACTTATTCGTATGTGCAGACGACATTGACCGTATCAACGGCGAAGTTAATTGTTTTTTTTCTGAAATGGTTAGATAATAGAAGTAAATAGATACACTCCGCGCCAAAACGATAGCACATCAACATTTTTACCAGTTTTGTTTGTTTTTCATTTTATTTTTGACTGCTCATTATGTTTTTTTATAAAAGTGTAACTCATTTTCTAATAAAACTCATATAAATCTAATCTGCGAATTTTATAAATTAAAATGTTGTTTAATTCCACGAACTTTTTTATACAAATTCCACGCTTTTTAATCAGAATTTCTAGAAAGTTTTTTGGTATGCAGTTCTGTAGCTAATTTAATTTTAGCATAAAATTGCACAAGGCGTATTGCAAAAAGGATGCACCTATTTAGCAGCATTTATATATTTTTTATAATGCGACTCTAAGTTTGAGATTTGCCGGTCAATCCTTGGGCAATCTTAAAGTTCAGAAGGCGAAATTTTCATTCGACGAGTGGTTAGACTTCTGTCTTAACGTTGTGAAACTCACCCTGTTGAGTTCTAGAACCCATTCAAAGACAGTTCAAGTAGCTGCTGTAAACGCCTTTGGAAAATTGAGATTCGTAATTTTTTTCCGCCGATCCGAGTGTATGGAAAATAACACCAATTTTTAAAGCGCCTCTTGAAGTTTTTGGTTTAAAATACTACGTAAAACTTATGAACATTTGCAAAAAGAAACTATGAAATTTCCATCGATTTCGTCACGTTCGTTAGCATAAAGAAAAGCAGATGACTGGCTCGCTTTGTTGAATTCGGCTAAAGTCCTTTAGGCGGGTATAACGCTAATCTAAAGAAAAAGAACAGTAGTAATACAAACAGCCGCCGTGGCCGAATGGGTTGGTGCGTGACTACCATTCGGAATTCAGAGAGAGAACGTCGGTTCGAATCTCGATGAAAGATCAAAAAATTAAAAAAAGTTTTTTCTAATAGCGGTCGCCCCTCGGCAGGCAATGGCAAACCACCGAGTGTATTTCTGCCTTTTTCATGGCATATGCATGGCATTCATAAAAAATATCTTCTGTTCGGAGTCGGCTTGAAATTGTAGGTCCCTCCATTTGTGAAACAACATCAAGACGCACACCGCAAATAGGAGGAGGAGCTCGGCCAAACACCCAAAAAGGAAGTACGCACCAATTATATATATATATATATATAATTAAAACAGGCATGATTAGTAATTTTGGATGTTCGTGACCGAGATCGGGTTAAAAAGGGAGGTTTCCTGTAAATCAGTCACTAGTCGCCTTTTCAACACTCAGCACCTCTTAAAAAGCGTATCTAGTGGGGATCGGCTGCCGTTTTTGTTTATTTTAGGGGCTCCGACAGTGGGTCCTAGTAAATGGGACAAAAAAGTGTAATAAATAAATACTTGTTGAAACACCGAAACAAATTTCTGCTACAACTGGAGCTTTCTTTTATATGATCAGTTGCATTGACCTTTTTACTAAAATAATTTTTTTCATTACACACTAACTGAATTAACCCTTAAACACACTTTCCGTCTTGACTTATTTCTGGCGTTTAAGTTGTTTTTGAGCTTTGATGTATTCAGAAATTCAAAGTAGAATTTTATGACAAATATTTTTGTAGACATTTTAACCCGTTTATATCACTTTGTTGTGTGTATTTTGGCAATTTCCCGCAAAAGTGAAAAAAAGCCTCTTCTACTAAGGATTTAGAAGGTTAAAAAGTTCAACACAAAATATTCGCCGTTATTTTTGATTGTATATGCAAATATTTTTGTCATTTTAACCCGTTATATCAAAAAAGAGATCAAAAATACTCATATAATAAGGAGTTAGAAGGTTAAAATATTCCATAAAAATGTTCCCGTTGTTTTTTTCATAGAACTGCTAAAATGTAAGGATCACTAAGGAGTTAGTGGGTCAAAATGTTCCATAGAGATATTCCCCTTTTCTTACATAAAACGGCTGCTTATTTTGGGAAAAGTTTGACTTTGTCGTACAGTGTTGTTAGATACTATTATTATTAATTATCGGTTCATAAACTCTAAACATCAACGGTGAAGTATCTACATTGGTGACACTAAAATAAATGATAGTGTAGATATGTATGGAGAAGGCGTTAGCAGTGAATAATCGTTAAACAGTTTTCAAACCAAACTTAAGAATTATTATGGTAATACAATTGAAATTCTGAATGATTGCGATAGTCGAGCAGTTATCATTATTTACATTGTGACCATTGAAAGCAGGAAGACTTTGAGACGACTTAGAAAACAAGCATTTCCGTCTCTCTAATAGGTAGCTAACTAACAAGCGAGTGACTTTAAAATATTACATACGCACCATAAACAATTTCACTGTGAAATTTCCTTTTGCACGATGTTCGTTTTACAAATTGCTGTCATTTCTAATCAACTATGAAAAATGCTACCCCATTTAAATCCTCTCTTACCACCATATTACCTAGGTAAATTTGTGTAGGCTTGTTTGTCTTGCCACCTATGGCGCGCGTGCGCACATTTTCATTGCGCCAAACAAAAATTTCACGGCTTAAAATGGAAAGAAATTTCACATCTTTACCTTCTTTGCCTTTCACAACGTATTAATGCTTTGTGCGTACATTTGTTTTGTTCATCTTTCAACCGCTGAGCATATCCTTCTGTCCCAGCATATCCCATTTATTTTTTGTAGCGTTTGTTATCACTATTTGCCATAAAGTCGGCCAGCTAGTTAATCTGATTTGCTTGTATTTGTTTCTTGGACGAAGTGAGCGATTGCATGTCCTGTTACCACAACCCAGCAGGGAAAATTTTCAACTAATAGGAAAATAAATTCTAATTGAGGACTAGTAAGATTTCGGCTAGTTGCGAACTACTTCGTAGGCATGTATGAAGACAAATCTTGAACACGACGAGTGTGTGAGGACTACAGGCTTCTAACGCAATAAATTTCTGGTTTGTGTTGGGCCTAGAAGATTATCAGTCTTCTTCCAATTTAGTAACCGAATAAATAATAATTAGAATAATTTTTAAATCTATTGAGTACAAAATAAGACGCGTTTCCTTCTAAGTAAGAATTTAATCAGCAGCTACGCTTAAACTGTAACTGATTGCGTTTTTGGGAGATGAAGTTAGCGATGGTCAAATGTTGCAGGATTTGGTGCAATGCTTTTCTTCTGTTAAAGTCGTGAAAGTGCCAAATGGTCAACTGTTTCACATTGGCGTTACTGTTACTGGTAATAATCAAACTTAATACAGAAAATATATAAATTTATTTGACATATTTTTGATGGTTTTAGTACACCTGCAGAGGCATTCAGCGGGGATACAGTGTGCTTTAAAGAACGGAGAATGTGTATGGTAGCTTACATATAGTGAAATTTGGCCAGAACAGTTTTTTCAATACACACAATCGAATTAACTCTTACACACGTTTTGACTTGTTTTTGGTGTTTAAGTTGAATTTTGAGCTTTGGCATATTAAGTGTTATATTAGAATTTTATGAAAAATATATTTGTGTATTTTTGCAAAAGAGACAAAAAAGACTCATCTTCTAAGGAAAGAGAGGGTTAAAATGCTACACAAAATATTTTGAACTTTGGCAAATTAAGAGTTTTATAGTAGAATTTGATGGCAACTATTTTTGTGGTACATTTTGACCCGTTATATCCCTCTGCGCTGTATATTTTTTTGGCCCTTTCTCGCAAAATGGACAACAAAGATCCATCTACTAACGAGAGAGAAGATTAAAATGTTATGCAACAATTTTTCGCGTTGTTTCTTAGTGCAAATACAGGTATTTTTCTGGCACATTTACACCCGTTATAACTCTTTTTTATGAGTATTTTCGGCCCGTTCTCACAAAATAGACAAAAAAACTCATATAATAATTTGTTTTCTATTATCTTTTCATACAACGCTAAAATGTAAGGGTCCCATTATTTCCTATGCCGATTTACCATAGCAAAGCAAAAGGGTGTACAACTTAATCAGCCCTAAAAAAAATTCACACATAAACTTTCAAATCGCCGATTCCTTAAAAAAAGGCGCTTACATCATTTTTGGGTGTTTGGCTGAGCTCCTCCTGTTATTTGTGGCGCGCATCTTGATGTTATTCCACAAGTGGAGGGACCTAAAGTTTTAAGCCAACTCCGAACGGCAGAAGTTCTTTTATGATGTCGCTTCTTGGCAGGCAAACCTCCGAGTGTATTTCTGTCATGAAAAAGCGCCTCATAAAAATTAAAAAATCGCCGTAACACGCATGTTTTTTTTTGTGCTGTTTAGCAAAATCCACTGTCGAAAGCCTGTTATTTTTTACAGTGTAATTTGCCTAACTTAGCACTGGTTTGTAATTAGTATCAGTAGAGGGAATATAGAGCGTACTACACCTTATTATCGCTCGAATGTAGTCAAGAACTAACGCCAATTGACACATGGAAATAAGCAGGTACGCCATCTTGTCTTGGCAGGATATCATTCCATATTGTTAGCAGTCAATATAAAAATAAAACAAAAAACAAAAAAAGATTTTAAAACATTGTAAATCCATATGAAAGTGACTATCCAGTGGTGCAACACCAACACACCCACAGAGCTAACTTTCCAAAAATCATTTACACACATCTTTTGCAATTTGCCGACCGCTGTTCTTTGCTTAAGAATTTCTCCGCATCTTCGGTGCCAGCAGCAGCAAACATAATCCATAAGACTGTACTAATTATTTGGCTATTTATTTTGCAGTTGGCTGTACGTTGTGAAATTGCACCTTTTTGCTGCAAGCTGTGTTGCGTCTATAGCATGAAAGCAGTAATATCGGCATATAAATTCTATTTTGAACACATTTGTTAAGGAACTAGAGCAGGCTGTGGTATTTGTTGTGTTGTGCCCATGTATTCTATTCCTAAATGCAGGCAAAAAATGCCTCAGATAAAGGTATTTTTCCTACAATTGGAGGTAGATTTATTTTGAACATTTCTACAAACATATACATATGTAGGGATAATAGTGTTTTCTTATTTCGGTTTACTTTCTTGTTCAGCTGCAGTTGCGATATTTCATGCTTCGATGTGAAAAGATTGTCCGTCTACTTTCTTCCGCCACCTTTTGTAGCGTGCCAGTTGCATTGCATAAATTTTGCTGATTGATCTACTGGCGGCCATTTTAAATGGCACACGAGTCTTAATCACTAAGCCAGCTCGTGAGCGGCAACAGCATTCGACAAAGACAAATAGAGTTTGTTTGTGTGGTTTTTCACCTTTATTTGCAGTTTGTTATAATACCCAAAATGCGCAGACTCGATTAAAATATTACCGATCATTGCATTTTTATTTAAAAAAAAAATATTTATATTTACATTTCTTACACACGGAAATTACTTTTTGCTAGTGGGATTGTGTATTTTCTCCAAATAACGAATACTCGTATTTTTTTATGGAAGATGACACCCAAAACCATCAACGAAAAATTTTTTAAAAATCAATGCACGTTATTGTACGGAAATTCCATGAGATATAAAACTGCATACCAGAAATTTTTCTAAAAATTCTGATTACAAAAATTAAAAATTTGCTGATTTTTTTTTTTTTAATTTGCACAGGGTTTGAAATTTGATTTTTAATGGTTTTTATGGGGTAAGATGAACTGAGAAAAATCAAAAAAAAAAATTTAATAAAATATCAGAAATATTAATGCCACACAAATATGAATTGTTTGTAATTTTGTGGTAAACAATTTACATAAATTTTTTTTAAAGTTTACCTACATACATCACATTACCTAAATACATAGCTGCTCCCTACGTAATGCCATTCATTATTACATACTTACAAACGTACGTAAATTGTTAATTCTTCTCGTTCGAATTTCACGCAATCCACCCATTTATTTATTTCCTCCTACATAAAAGTCCCCACGATTGTCAGAAGATAAATGTCTAAAACGATATTTTTTGTATTATTTATCAAAAGAAACAAAAAACGATTTGCTTGTAGTATTCAGACCAACAACAAAATAGTATGGAGAAATCAATTTACAATATGGAATTAATAGAAGCGGGACATACATATGTATGCACATCCATGCCTACACACACATACTCGTGCATGGTTGTGAGTAAAAGAGTTCGTAGAATGTCTGGTAAGCAGGTGAAATTTAGGTAAACAACAAGTATACTTATGCACATAGATATATTAAGTTCAATCCTAACTATCTGCGTTATTTAACGCCCAAGATCAAAAACCCAATCTTCTGCGCCTTTGTAATGATTTTACAGTTGTGGGCATAAAATATAGACATCATTATTTTTTTTACAAGCGAATGATTTACCAATTTTTTTTCTTTATTGAATTGTTATGAGAAATGGCTTATTAGAATGAAGGTTTGAAATAAAGGGTATTTAAAAAGTATCAGTGGATGTCAGTAGTGAATAATTTCTAGACGATGCCTTTTGTTTTGCCATCTTTATAATTATTGCAACTTATTATGAAAACAGTTGATCTTTAAGAACAATATTTTTTTCTTTTATATGGAGTCAAGAACATTTGTGGGATACCTGCAGCGATCGGGGTTAAATTTCCCAATCTGAAGTACCTGTAATTGAGATGGCAATTTTTTTCCAATTTATACAGTAAACCGGGGTGCCATACTTTATCGAATGCCTGTGAAACATAGACGAAGCCGCAGTACAAAATTGATTTTTTTGGAAAGCTTTGCGTATGCTATTATAGACTCGGTGAACTTGTTTCCATTAGAACATGCTTTGGAACATAACTGATCCGAAGAAGAGCTGCGTGATGTATTTTAAGCCTGCGTACGGGAGTTCTCTTTGTCAGTTTGAAGGTCGTATTCTGGAGCCTTGTTTGCTTTGATGACCATAAAGATTTTTTTGATATCTGATATTGTTGTAGGCGCAGTTGGAAGATAAATTTGGTGAGGTGCGTCAAGATGCTCAGAGATGTCGATTTCGTCTGTTGGCGATGTGGATAGATGTGGTGTAAATACTGATGGAAAATGTTTTGCGAGCGCCGTAGCTTTGTGCTTGCCTGTTTTCAGCCAGCCGCTCAAATTACCTCTTAGTGGAAAAACTGTTGTTATCGAATAGGCGAAGTTTTTCATTGCCTTCCATAGGGAATAATTAGTATTTTTGTTTATAGGCAGTCCAGACGGGTATTTTGAAAATTTGCTATTATTCTTTTCCCGAAGTATGTTTTTGAGATTACGTGCTGTAATACTGAATTTTTGTTTGTCTCTAGGCTGTCGAGTTTCTTTAAATAGTTTGCGGAAAATATTTCAAAGTTTTGGGTCAACAATGAAAAATTTGGTGAAAACTGGTTCTGTCGAGGATAAGAAAAGGACTGGCAGACCAAAAACTGGACGTTCTGTTGAGAATATTGCTGCTGTAGCGCAGAGTATTGCTGAACAACCTTCAGCTTTGATATTTCGACGTTCTCAACAATTAAGCATTTACTAATAATCGCCTGTTTGACCGATTTTATCTGCAGAAACGTGCACAAATGTGGACATTTAAATTATGCAATAATTGCTAAGCGCCGTATTTTGAATAAAAAGAGTGAAACCTGGAAGAATCTAAATTTTTAAATTTTTTTATTTTAAAACAACATCTAGGCGCATCCTTTGAAAGATACTTTATATGTTCTGTACATTTTTAGTCGGAGATAGAGTTTAATAATTTTTTATAAATTTGTTCTTAAATTAATTAGTTCTTAAATTAATCATCCAAGTTTGTTTTTGAACCACTTTTTTACTAAATGAAAAAAAACAAATTTTGAGTGATGGGAATATTTATTTTCATTTTCAGGCGCTCCATTGGTTGTCTGTTTGTTCTATTGTATACTGCAGCTGCCTAGCTCAGAAGTGTCAAAAATGATTGTCGTACGACACCGTTTGCGAAAACTACAAATCTTTCGATAGGGTGATTAATTTTGCGCCAACTTCAGAAGCTCATATGCAAACTTATAAAAATAATTGGTATTAAATAGGACTATGAATAAGTTCGTGCGGTTTTTTTTCGAAATTTGAAACTTTATTGACGTAAAATGGTTACAAATTTAATATTCAAAATATTGTCCATCGCTTACTACTACTTTTTCCCATCTTTCTGGCAATTCACGGATTCCCTTTGTGAAAAATTCGGTCGGTTTTGCCGCAATCCACGAATCGATCCATTTTTTGACTTCATCGTAATTACGGAAGTGCTGGTCAGCCAGGCCATGTTGCATCGATCGGAAGAGATAGAAATCGGATGGCGTAAGGTCTGGACTATACGGCGGGTGGGGTAGGACATCCCATTTGAGCGTTTCTAAGTATGTTTTGACCACTTGTGCAACATGTGGCCGAGCATTGTCATGTTGCAAAATAACTTTGTCGTGTCTATCGGCGTATTGCGGCCGTTTTTCTCGCAGTGCTCGGCTCAAACGCATCAATTGTCGTCGGTAGACATCCCCCGTAATCGTTTCATTCGGTTTCAGTAGCTCATAATACACAACACCCAGCTGGTCCCACCAGATACACAGCATAACCTTCAGGCCATGAATATTCTGCGCCGACGTCGATGTTGAAGCATGGCCAGGGTATCCATACGTTGCCCGACGTTTTGGATTGTCGTAATGGACCCACTTTTCATCGCCAGTCACAATTCGATGCAAAAAGCCCTTTCTTTTGTGCCGTTGAAGCAGTTGTTCGCATGCCATAAAACGGCGTTCAACGTCTCTTGGCTTCAATTCATACGGCACCCAATGGCCTACCTTTCGGATCATTCCCATGGCTTTTAAACGTTTGGAAATGGTTGATTGATCAACTCCCAAAGTTTTTGCAACCTCTTCTTGCGTTTGAGCCGGATCTTGATCGAGCAATTCCTCCAATTCGGTATCCATGAACTTTGGCGGCGCACCCTCGCGTTCTTCGTCTTCCAAGCCAAAATCACCACTTTTAAAGCGTGCAAACCACTTCTGGCACGTTCGCTCAGATAGAGCATGCTCACCATAAACTTCCACCAAGATACGATGACTTTCGGCTGCTTTTTTCTTCATATTAAAATAATGAAGAAGAATTCCCCGCAAAAACACATTATTTGGCACGAAATTCGACATTTTCAAGTGTGGTAAAAATATTGTTGTTTACGCTTCAAATAAAAAACTTATACTGACGTTTGTGCCTTACGACAGTAGCTCTCCAATGAATGTTTGGAAATGTGGATCGATGGAATAATAATCAAGTTACGCCATCTGTTGTAAAACCGTCATAGTCCTATTAAATAAATTTTGGCCTCAATCGCGCCAATTAAGAAGAAGAAGAATACCCTCACAAGGTGGCATATTATTGTAAATAGTTCTAAGTGCCGTTAAAGCTTAAAAAATACATGGATGAAGCAGACTTAAAAGCTGGAATATCTTTAAGAAACTGAACTATCTAAATATTGCTTCTAGTTTCCACATCTCATTAGCCTTGGCCTGGTTGTGGTCAGCTATACAGTTTTTATTAGTCTCAAGTGATGCTCAGGAGCGTAATTTTCGCTTGCTTCATCTGTAGTCCGCTTGTCAATCCCCAGCGTATATACGTACATATGTATGCATGTAATATTTGCATACATATAAAAGAATATTAACGGCCCAGCAGAATAATTACTTAAAAATTTTCTCATGCAGTATAAGGTGAAGTAAAATTAATTTAAAATCAATTAAAATTGACTATTCTAATTTTTCTCATTCGTGTTCTACGTTCTTGCGCTTTTGTATTTATTTTTATCTCACTTTTCTAGAAATAAAATGCCGGCCAAAAACTGTTGCCGCGGCCCAAACATTTACCCAATCACCCCGCTCTCTGTCTCTCTCTCCTATCGCTTTCTATTACAGGCACATAGCTGTGTGGCAAAATTAGAAAATTGGCACGAGTCATTTAGCAACAAACCTTTATTCATTTCAAGTGAAAGTAAACGTAAATGTAAGTTGGTTTGAACATTCCTTATTTCGTATTCGAAAAAGTTAGTGAACTCGAGAAAATATTTAAAAAAATTGAAATTAAAATGCTTTCATAGTTCTCAACAAGCAACAAACCATATGCTTTCCTTCCATTGTTGTTGCTTAGAGATAGTATTGTAGAAATAATACAATTTACAATTTTTTCCTTGCTACATTCTATGGACTGTGGATGTGTTGACGAGTTCATTGACTTCTTCGCGATGTGGCGAAAGCGAACGACCAATCAGCCCCCACCTTAGAAGAACATTCAAAGAACATTTACCCTTGCACCGACAAGAAAAGTGAAAAAAGTGTCATACGTCGATTTCAATCAGCGTACGCAGACATATCTACACACCCATACGTACATATTAACATACTATATGTAGACGCACAGCAACACCCCACGTCTGAATCAGCTGCTTTGCTTAGGTCTCTTGTACATTTTGCTAGCCGGGCGACAGTTTTGGGTTGATGATAAGTAATTAGAAAAATGGAGATAACCTGACAAGTAGTGGAGAAAACTCGCGTATGTACATATATATTTATACACGTAGTATACATGCCTATGCACTTATGTAGAGGGAGAGCTTCGAATTAAGTGCTTCGACCACATAGTAAAGTTTAGGGAGCTGCTTTTGACGCCAACGCTAAGTTTGATTATGAAGATTCCATACATAAATAATCATGCATAAATAAAATTTTATGAAAATTCCTAGAAAACGATTAATTGGAATTTTCGACGCAGACATCCGTTGGTTGAAATATTATGCAAGTAATGTAATATTAAAAGCGGCCGCCGTAGCCGAATGGATTTGTGCGTGACTATCATGGAGTAGTGCCCGGGTTGATTTTTGAAATTTTTTTTTTGCTGACGCTGGTATGCTTTTTCTTCCATTTAAAAAATTCGAGCAACTACTTTGTATAGAAGAAGAGGCGTGGCACCTCAGAGAAAAAAATTTCAAAAATCAACGATGTTTTATAGTCATTTAAAACTTGCACTAAAAATTCAATGGGTTATGAAACTGCATACCCAGAAAAATTCTAAAAATTTTAGTTAAAAAGTTGATAAAATTTAAAAATTAAAAAAAAATCCTGCAATTATTTTGTGTAGGAATTTTTTTTTTTTTTCAAAATCAACAATATTTTGCAGTAATTTAAATTTTGCACTTTTTTGCATTAAAATTCAATGAATAATAAAACTGCATACCCCGAAAAATTCCAAAAATGTTGTACAAAGCTTAAAACTTTGCGTTGGGCGGTTTTTGTTTTGATGAGGTGCTAAAAAAATGCCATTCAAATTGATTTTACTGCTTTCCAAATTTTTTTTCGTCATAACATTTTTTCTACTCCGATTCATTTACGATATGTACAGAGCGTTAAATAAAATTATTGAAAATAAAACATTAATTTAAAAAGGCCTGCAATTTGATTTTTGATGTTTCTAAACCAAGTTTCGAAAATTCGAATGATGACAGCACTATAGGACAAATCTTTAGGGAGGCAGATGTTTCAGTCGAAATTACAAAATTTGATTTAACTTTGATTAAAAGAATGCTCTATATACAAGGTGGCGCCAAATTAATCACCTCATCGAAAAATTTATAGGTTTTTTAAATGGCGTCGTACCTCAGTCAAATTTGAGACTTGGTAACTAGACAGCTGCAGTATACAAATAAACAATTTATTATTCATTCTCCTGCAAAAACTATTGTATATAAACCCAAGTTTCCAACTTTGTACAAATTAGAAAAAAATCAAAATTTTTTTTACCAAAATCGCACACACTTTTATCAGATTTTTTAGAAAAATTTTGTGTAAGCAATTTTATAGCCCATTAAATTTTGAAGTTATAATAAAGAGCTTATAAAAAGGGCTTTCTTTGTGCTGACGCTGTTGTGTGTCTTCTTCCATATAAAAGGATTTTGGAGCATTCGATCGACTGGACCTAATAAGCGGCTCCATCTTCTCGACTTTTATTCTAATTGCCTTAAAACTTTGGGAAATATTCTATTTAATAAATTAATATATTATTATTTTAAACGATTGATTTTGCAAGGCAATTGAAAACACCCGTTATGATAACGAATTTATTTAAATTATTTTATTTTACATAGAGCGCACGGGTATTATAATATTAAATGTTTTTAATAATAAGAACAAAGAGACAACTAGAAAAAAAAATCAGCTACCTTCAACAAAGCTCTGAAGAAATTCTGATTTTCAAACAATATCAGCTCGTTTTACGATGAAACATCAGTTCAGGAGGTTGACCCACATTTACGTAATTGGCTCTGAGTGAAAGAAAACTGTCTCTGCAAAGTGAAAACTGAAGTTGCACTTTAAGGTTACCAGAGTAAGTACTGATGAATATTAAAGAAAACCGCAAAAAGAAACAGTAAAATAAAATTAATTATAAGAAAGAGGAATTTTAAAATAAAATAAAAACGAAAAATAGTAAATACGCTTTCTTAAGGAAATTCATCTTTGACCCGAGTGACGAAAGCAACCCGCCGTTGCTTCTCTAGCTTACTTAGGTTGGTTTAGTTTATCGTCGATGATCTTTTGTGCGTTTGACGCTTACAGTACAGCTAATTAAGCCAAGATTTATGCTCTTAAAGTGACTTAGAGTGGCGCGCTTAAATTTAATTTTTTTTTTAGAAAATTGGTTTCTCTTTAACACTGCAGATAAAAGAGAGCACACAGGCGCGACTTTCGACTGGCAAAAAACGCAAAACGAGTATAATTCATCACCTATTTCATTATTTTTATTATTATTTTTTTTGTGGTGAAAGTTTCCAAATATTATGGCGTCGTTACCGTTAAGTGCATTTCCGCGTAATAAACACAACTGCCTGTGCAATGTATTTGCGAATGCTACTTGACTTGCGCTGGAAGTAAGACCAGAAAAATAATTGAAATTAGCGGTTATTTAAATGCAAAACCATCCGATTGCTGAAATACCTCCACATACGTTACTCTCACATACAGGTCACGTCAAAAAGACTAAGAATAATGATAACCCGAATCCCTTTTGGTATTTCAGCTGCGATACGATTCGTGACTTTGACAGGAAATCTCAATGCAGGATAGCAAGTTAAATTTACATATTTTTGTTTATAGCTTCTTGCATATAGTACAGCTAAATTTGCATGACTTTTTGTTGTTGTTGTTGTAGAGAACACATTAGCTATTCAAATCGCGTCATCTGTGACGCCGTCGCTAAGGCTGGAAGTCATTAATAATTGCATTTTATCTATTCGCATTGATCAAGCTACCAAGAAGAAACATACTGGAGTGGTGGACTATGGGCTTGGAATCTGTTGATATGTATTTATTTGCTCATATATGCACATGCACATATGTTTGTGGGCATACACAGTAAGGGTGAAAATAATACAAGCGCGCTGTGTTGGCTATTATTTTATTTTTATATTATGTTTTTTATAAATTTTTTTTTTAATATTTTCAATTTGACCTTTTCATTTTTTTTAATAGTATTTGATTTTTAAAACTTAAAATTTTTTTTTTATATAATATATATTTTTTTTTTATATTTCATTTTTATATATTTTTTAATATATTTTTTATGCTTTTATATCTTTTACTTTTTTTTTAATTTTTTGCTTTCGAATTTTCAATTTAAATTTTGTTGGCATTTGTTTTTATATAATTTTATAAAAATATAGTTCAGAAAACCATTTACTCAAAGTTTCATACTTCAAACTTTTTAGTCAAAGTTTTTAGAAAAATTCAATTAGTCAAAGTTTTTAGAAAAATTCTTGGAATACAGTTTTTGAGACTAATTATGTTTGTTGTAGTGTTTAAAGTGGTTCAAAATTCGCTTTGATTTTTTAATTTTTTAGTCTTAAATTAAAAAAAAAATGTTTGTTGTAGTTCTTCCAATATTCTTTAATAAATATGTAGTTCAAAAAACTATTAACTCAAAGTCTTAAACTTTGTTCAATATTTTAAAAAGTGCCACAAAATCTCTAACGTTTTAGTCAGAATATTTCTGAGAATACAGTTTTGTCACTTTAGTTTTGACTGTGCTGCGCATTTTCTTCTACATAAAAATATTTCGAGCGTTCGTTTTATCATAATTTCCATTATTTCCCATTGAAGCATAGGGCTTCAATAAGACATTTCCACCTGGTTCTGTTTTTCGCTAGAAATTTTAGTGCGGTCCCTCGACATCTTTTTGTAGCGATCTTCTCCATGTAAACTTTCTTGCGGCTTTCTTGGGGGTAGCAATCAAAAGCTTGTCGACAGACTTTCTTTTCATCGCAGTGTGTGGCCTATCGACCTTCGAAATTTTATATGGTTGGCCATTGGCTGCAAGTTGCACTTTCTATATAACTCATCATTTTGATGACGTTTGGCCACCACATCTTGAAAATACGCCGCAGACATCTATTTACAAAACTTTGAATTTTTCCAGTTACATAGATAGTCGGTTAAAAGTCAGGTCTCGAAACCATTTCGTTTTATACCAAAATTAAATGAGCTATAAAACGGCATGCCGATAATTTGTTAAAAAATCTTGACTAAAAGAATTTAAATTTAAATGCAAATTTAGTAAAAATTTTTATGATTTATACAAAGCTTGAATTAAATTTTTATAGGTACACTATAGGTACTCCTCCACTAGTTCTTGCTTGGGTATTTACCCAACAATCTTCCAGACATGAATACATGCCATCGAGGTATGTGTAAGGGAATGTCTCTGTACGAAAATGTGAGCAACCCACATTTACATACTTTCAGATAGCGAACTGCCCTTGAAAAGCCCTCTATCAACTGCAATCACCTCAAAAATGGTAAATGACTCCACACGTTAGGGAACTTCAACACAGTATTATTAGGTTGAATTCCTGGACATGAGGGTTATGAATGAAATGAAATGGCTGATCATCTAGCTAAAAAGCCACATTAACGAATTTCCCAGAAAGTGGAAGGAGAAGGAATTCGTTGTACACTGGACAGAGGAATTTCTGATAAGCTACTGTTTACTTTACATGCCACTGTAGCCGGAGATATCACTTAAACAAAATTGATCTCTCTGAGACCATCATCTGTTGATTCTGTACAATGGATACTGAAAATTCAGAACACTTTGTAAATGTCCTGCGTTAGCCAGAAAAAACCGGCGCCACATTGGTAGTATTGCCAATAGATCTCGTTTGGTCGCGTTGTGCAGTAGCCTAATAAAAATTACATATAATATTATTATTTTCACTGCCACTGTAGGTACTCCTTCACTAGTTGTTGTATGTAATTTTAACACCCGCTATGAAAGTGAGGAGCTTCAACAAAATTTATCAACATAAGGGTTGGCCATTTGGATTTCTTCTTTCACGGCATTTGTGTTGCAGTCTCATATATACATATGTATGTACATATATAAATATTATAGGGTTCTGAAATTGCCGCTTGCTGTCGTGTAAATGTGACCTTTTAAAAATTGTAATTACTTTTTAAGTCAGGGTTGTAATGAACTTCTCATCGTTCCTAATTGAAGCTTCAAACAAAAATTTAATAAATTTCAACTAAGATGGATTAAATGTGAGATGTCGGATCGAGTGAAATATGTGCATCCGTATTTATCAATATGCGCCAATTGATATCACTTAAATTTACTGGTTGTCCTTTTACACTAATAAATTTATTGTTGAACTCGTAAAAAAATGAAAACTAATATATAAATTATTTTCTGCAGCTAAAATTGATATACTCGCGGAGGTAAAAAAATTCGCAGAATGAAGAGTTTGCAGAGAAGAGGGGAAAACTTTCCCTTGTAAATACCTCTTTTCGCCAAGATAGTGACACAAAAACTTCGTGCGATAAAAGCTTATCGAGGGTTCGACTGGTTTGCCCGGATGGCCCGGACTTCAATGCCATAGAACACTTAAGGCCTGAGCTAAACTGATTTTTCGCAGCAACTGAGAAATTTTCCCGCGCCCTCAAATAATTATGGCAACAAATAGAAGCAACATGGTTTCAAATTACAGCAGGTATTTGCCAAAAATTGATCAACAGTATACGACCCAAAATATACATATGCACTTCTGAAAGTGAAAAGTGACTACCTAAAGTATTGACATTTAGACTAAAAACAAAAAACAATTATGAAATTTGTAGATATATATATTCCAATTAAATTTATAAAAATGAATTTATTTTTGACTCCTAAAAATTTGATTTTTTACCTTTGAGAACTAAATCGGTCTAATTATAACTTGATTATATTTTTTGATATCACCATCCTACGATCAATACTTTGAACAACTGTTAATACCCCTCCAATCATATATGTAATTTTATTCCATAGTTTTATGTACGATAATGAAAAAAATAAGTGTAATATAGGTGTTGTGTTTGTGTATTATTACATGGCACAGGTTGGTTAAAAATTATTGAAAGCAAAAATAAAAGAATGTGAAATTTGAAGTGAAATGAGTTTTTGTATTCAATATAATGTCCCTAAACTGGCGACTGTCGTTGCAAATTTTTGCGCGCATATGGTAGAGTATGGACTCGAGGCCTACTGTGGGTATAAATCACTAAATGTTAGAAAGGAAAAAGTTTTGTTTTCGAACAACAGTCGCTCCTCGGGTGTATTTGTCCAAGAAAATTTTTTTCAAAAAAACCCATCAGCTATTCGGCGGCGGTATAAAACTGTAGAGGCCCCTTCATTTCTACAACAACATCAAGCCGCACACTACAAATTGGAAGAAGAGCTCGGCCATACATCAAACAAATTATATTTATAATCTCTAGAGACCGGCTGAGCATCGTTTTTTGAAGCCGAATTTGTTGTAAAACTAATAAAAAAGGTATTTGGATGACGCGATAACTGCTTACGCGATTTTGTCAGAGTTTAACAAAGCGCGCCAGTCGTTTGTGCTAACCGGCGTCAGTTGGACAAAACAGGTTCTCCTGGTCCAGTTGATCTTTCCTTCTCCACCTGATCTTTCCAACGCAAGGTCTTCTCGCTATTGCTCTGCTACCACCAGCTGGTACCGCTTCGAATACTTTCAGAGCCGGAGCGTTTGTATCCATTCGTATGACATGACCCAGTCAACAAGGCCGCTAGATCTTTATTCGCTGCGCTTTATCTATGTTGCCCTAAAACTTATATAGCTCACTGTTCCACCGCATAAGATACTCGCTGTCACCAAGGAGAAATGTCCAAAAATCTTCCACAGAACCTCTCTTAAACTCATTCACTCCAAGGAAACAAATTTGGAAAAACTAATTTTAAGAAGTGTTCGGCTAAATTCGGCTATTTTTTAGTCGAAGCCGAACCGAAGCCAAACTGAAATTTTGAGTTCGAGGCCAAAGCCAAAGTTGGGTAATTTTCTAATGATCTCCCTCAAATTTAATACTCTTGTAAAACGGATGAGCCTAATGCTAATACCTTCTCTGTAATGATTTTCTCGAAGATCTGTAAAATACTGCTCGCAGCTCTTTGTTGAATTGTTATCTAATGCGACAATAACTTCACGAAATCTTTTTCCTTATGTAGGTATTATAATGGTGTACTAATTCATTTGAGATGCCTATACTATTAGTAATTTCACGCTTAGTCAAACTTGGATCTTCCCGAACGATTCCCTTTTACGTCTGCCTATTAGCTGATTCTGTCGGTGACGCTTTCAGTATTTTTTAACCAACCTGTATATACTCGTACACTAATAATAAGTGCTATACGGAATACAATAAAAGATTTTACTATGAAAAATATATTTGCCGTAGAACGTCGAGATCCAGTCGCGTATTATCGTAATTATAAAACCACAAGCATTGAAACATTATCGTTGGCTGCATATATGTAGGATTTATTGACAGCTGTCTGTTAATAAATTACTTTAGAGATAAATTATAATGAAACTCAATATTGATTCTCATAAAATTTTCAAAGAACTACTAAGTAAATAAATGAGATAATGATAAATGTAATTATAATCAGACTTGGAGCTCCAACTATGATAATACATACATTCCCATGTAAGTTCATAAAAATATCTTGTCATGGCATTCCAACTGTATAACAGTTCTTCTATTTAAAATTAAATCCACTTCATAATACTCGTAGTGATACTTATCCACTCAGAAATCAAAGTAGCTTCTACAAAAAAATGTCTAAATAAAGGAAATTGAGGAACTTCTAAATTAAAAATAAAAAAATAAAAATTTACAGTACGAACAACATAAGAACCAAATTGTCCAATTGAAATAGAAAATTAAATTCAAATAGTAAATGAAATTAAAATATTAAATATAATTGATGTAGTAATTTTAGTAGCATGGATAAGTATTTTTACTTAATGATTTAGTAGAAGAGAAATAGACTCTATCGAAAAACTGAACTTAATTTGAAATGATACACATTAATTTATTGTATAAAACATACCGTTTGTTCTGAGTATAAGTTAAACTCCTTTTTGTTTTTTTCTTTTAGCCTTAGCTCAGTGTTAATATAGAAGAGATACTATTTGATTTAAAGAAAACATTTTTCTTTGGAAATAATTTTATATGATTGACTATAATCAAGTGGCAGACAACGATGTATAAAACCAATATACAAAAGTCTAAGTCAGTTAGGGTATTCACACAGCGAGCGGTGCCATGTTAATGATCCAAGTAAAGTATATTGAACATTGTGGTAAATTCTTATCAAAATTGGTTGAGTGTAATAAGAAGTAAAGTGAGAATATTTTTTGAACACATATAGAACTTTGCCATTTATTGCATGTTGAAAACTTTGGTATCGAGTTTTTTAAAGTGAAATATCTTTGGTTCTTGTTAACATCTTCATAATTTTTATGTTTTTTAGGAAAAAATTTACTAACAAAAATTTTGACAAAAAATTTTCAAAAACAAAAAAAATTTTTTTTGGCAAATTTAAAAAGTTAAATAAAGAAATTTTCATAAAAACAAAACATAAAAAAATAAGAAAATCTGTATTTTTTTCAACAAATTTTAAAATGTAAAAATTTAGTTTTTCATAAAAACAAAAAATATAATAATAATAAAAATCTGAGAACGGTGTTTTTTTTTTAAATTAGAAAGCAAAAATATATTTTTTTTTTTATAAAAACTGTTTGCTTTGTAATTTAAAAAAACACCGTCTTCAATTTTTTCTTCTTATAATATTATTATTAAAAGCTGACGTTATGCTCAGTAATCCCAGCAAGTTTCAAAATGGAACACATAATTTTTCGAGCCATATTCAAATATATTAGTTACAACGAACCAGTGAAAAATCAGTAAAAAATACTGTAACTAATAAATAAAAGAACTAATTGACTTAAAATTGATAACATTCCATGCCTTGTATGCAAATTAAAGCGTTTTTCAGTAAGAGCGCTTCAACTCTTTTTTCGAATAAAACACAAACGGTTTGACTTTTTTAACTAATTTTTTTTTTATTATCGAGTTTGAACATATACATTTAAGTATGAAATTCGATTTCTTTTGCATGACCACCGCGTGCACGTTTTACGAAGTCCAATCGTTGAACCCAATTTTGGACCACTCTTTTGCATAAATCGGCCGAAATTCCAGCAATTTCGCGTTAAATATTGGCTCTGAGCTCACAAATCGTCGCCGGCTTGTTACTGTAGACCAATGACTTCACATAACCCCAAAGAAAATAGTCTAGAGGCGTCAAATCACACGAGCGCGGCGGCCATTCGACCGGTCCATTTCTGGAAATAATGCGCTCATCGAACTTACTCTTCAACAAATCAATTGTAGCGTGTGCTGTGTGGCTTGTGGCCCCGTCCTGTTGAAACCACATGTCGTCTAAGTCCATACCATTCAATTGCGGCCAAAAATAATCGTTTATCATGTCGCGGTATCGATTTCCATTCACAGTAACGTGGCGATCGTTCTCGTCAACGAAGAAATATGGGCCAATTACGCCGCCGGCATGTAAACCGCACCAAACAGTGATTTTTTCGGGATGCAACGGTGCCTCATGAATCACGTGTGGATTGCTTTCTGCCCAGTAACGCATATTTTGCTTGTTGACAAAGCCATTGAGCCAAAAGTAAGCTTCATCACTGAAGATGATTTTTTGGAACAGAACGATATTTTCATAAAAACAACAGAACGATTATTTTCATAAAAAATTTGCACGATTTGCAATCGTTGCTCAAGTGTGTAGCGTTTCATGATGAAATGTGTACTAATGAAGTTTACAAATGACAAGCGAAAAATAAAAAAATATTGCGTCGTTCGCCCTCCCTATCGAAAAAAAGTTGAAGCGCACCTATTGAAAAACGCTATATAAAAAAAAAAAAATTTGAAAAGTATGAAAAGGAAATGAAAGAAAAAAATGTAATATTAAATAATTAGAAGAAATGAAAAAATATAAAAAAATAAAACAAAAAAATGAAAGGAAATAATAATTCAAACAAAAAAGAGAATATATAGATAATAAAAAATAACAAAATAAAAACATTATGTAAAACAAAAAAATTAAGTAAAAGAAAACAAATGAAAAAAACTAAAGAAAAACAAAAATAAAATGAAAAAACTAAAAAAAAAAAAAAAATAATAAAAAACTAAAGAAAACAAAAATAAAAAACTAAAGAAAAAAAAAATTTAAATCAAAAAATAAAAAACTAAAGAAAATAAAAATGAAAAATAAATCAAAATTAAATAAAAAAATATTAAAAAAATTCAAAATATAAAGCAAGACTTTAAATTAATAATATCAACTCATTTAAATTTCAAAATTTAAACAAATTTGTTTACCAGTTACTGAAGCATGGCATTTTTTACATATTTGGGAATAACCGTTATTGGTACCCGTTCTGTAAGTGCCGGATATTATAAAATATATTACAAATTAAAAAAAAATCTATAAAATAAAAGAAGGGTTTTTATTATTATTTTTTAATAATTAATAATGAAAAATATTGAAAAAATAAAAAAAGGAATTGAAAGAAAAAATGTAATGTCAAATTATTAAAAAAAAAAAGGTAATGGAAAAAACAAGAAATAATGAGAAAAACATAAAAGAAGAAAATGTATAGAAAATAAAAAATAAAAATATTAAGTAACAAAAATAAAAAATTAACAAAATAAAAATTTAGTAAAAAAATAAAAAATTTAGTAAAAAAATAAAAAATTTAGTAAAAAAATAAAAAATTTAAAAATAGAAAAATGAGTTAAAAAACAAAGAAACTGAAAAAAAACGAAGAAAATGAAAAAAACGAAAAAAAATAAAAAAATTAAAAAATAATAAAAAAATTAAAAAAATGTAAAAAAATGCTTTAATTTTTTCTATCACAAAATTGTAAAAAATTCTTTAATTTTTTCCATTTTTGAGAATTACCGTTATTGGCACCCATACTTTTAAGTTTTTTAAGTGTGCGATATAGGTATGTAACGAACAAGACACGAATTCAATTAGTGAAACAATTAGTACAGTAAAAAAAAACATTACACTTCACCTAAGTTTCTGTTATATTTTCTTTACTAATTACGGTAATATCGTATTATTTACATTTATATAAGTTACCGTTATGTGGAAGGTGAGAATGGTTAATTTTTAATACCTATCTACCTTGGGTGAAATATTTAACGAGTTTCGTTATTTTTACAATTTTAGTATAAAAAATTCAGAAGGTGTGGCCAACATCAGACCGTTAACCGGTTTTAAAGAAATTAGCTCATTTGCTAATGTACCCAGCAAATGGTGAAAAAAATTCAAAAGGTGTGGCCAATATCAGACAGTTAATCGGCTCTAACCGAATATGAAAAAATCAGCTGAATCGCTGATGTAACCGCTATTACAGTTTGACGGCAGTTTGTGTTAGTGACATAAGAAAAAAATCAGCGCAGTCAATGCTCACGTTATATAGTTCCCGTATCCCCAACGATTGATTGGAGGAGCGTAAAATTAGGTGCGAAATAAGCGGGCGGAATTCTGCTACCAAATCCCCTATGACGTGGCCGAAGTTACTCTCACAATTGCGCTTCGCATGGCCAAAAATTGTAATCTATCATCCTTGGCCTATATCTATTTGGTGAAGTAAAAAGTTTTGGGCGTGTTGCGCTAGATGTCTTTAGAGGGCCTCATCTGATGTTGTACACAGAACTTATTTTATGTACTTGAGTGAAGTGCTACTTAAAAAATGTTTTGTTGCTTGGGGATGCCAGTTGTGTTTTACATTTGGGTTGTTTATTGACCCAATACAGTATCGGAAGCAATAGCAAAGTGGTGCTTCGAACGATTCCATTATGGTAATTTGCATCAGATCTGATAAATGAACCGTCAATGCCAATAAAATTGCGGAATTCGTAGAGTCGGATCGGCATGTCAGAACACAAGACTAGCCCCAAAGAATCTGTCTTAATCTTACTACGATTTGTGCTAATTTTATAATAGAAAAAAGTGAAATGAAGTGAAAAAGCGAAAACTTTTCATATATTTTTCACAGTACCTTAAAGATAGCAGTCTTTAATGTAAAGATTTACGAATAAAAAAATTCCAAAATATTTAATAGCCTGTCCAGAAATTCCTGTAACCCAGACTTTAATTATTTCAAGCTGGTTTCGAAAATCTTGACTACCTTAGGAATGTATAATAGGTTTTTATGTATACATATGTGTAAAGAATAGTACGAGGTGTGTTCAAAAAGAATCGCGAATTTGGAATTTTCGCAGGTTACGTATATTCGAATTACGATTTTTTTGTGGCGATATGTTGGTACTCATCCCGACGAGTTCGGCCATTTTGAGTGTTCAGTTAATTGTTGACAGTTGCTTTGCTTGCACGTGTTTCAGCTCGTCCTCGATTTTTACCTATTCAAAAAGATGGATCAAAGAACATGTATCAAACGAAATTAATTGCGCGGATGCATTCCACATGTTGACTGTGTCATACGGAGAAGCTACTTTGGACCAAAGCAACGTTTATCGGTGGTACAAAATGTTCTCAGAAGACCGAGAAGATGTGAACGACGAAATGCGTGCCGGACGCCCGAGCACTTCAACAACAGACGAAGAAATTTATGAAGTGTAGAAAATGTTATTGGCCAATCGTCAAATCACCGTTAGAGAAGTTGTTGAGGACCTAGACATATCGATTGGTTCGTGCCATTCGATATTTTAAAAGATTTGTGCATGAGACGGGTCGCCGCAAAATTCGTACCAAAACTACTCAATTTCGACCAAAAGCAGCATCGCATGAACAATTCTAATGAGATGTTGAACTCTGTCCGCGACGACCTAGACTTGCTCCAGAGGGCAATAATTGGCGACGAACCGTGCGCTTATGGTTATAACGTAGAAACTAAAGCTCAATCATCTCAATGGAAGCTGTCGCAGGAACCAAGACCGAAAAAAGCGCGCCAAGTGCGGTCGAATGTAAAAGTTTTGCTTACCGTTCTTCGTTGTTGAGTTGGCGTTGTGCATCATGAGTTCTTGCCACTGCGTAAAACAGTCAGTAAGGAATATTATCTGCAGGTTATGCGCAATTTGCGCGAAGCAATCCGCCAGAAACGCCTGGATTTGTGGAAGAACAAAAATTGGCTCCTGCATCACGATAATGCCGCTGCTCACACATCGTTGCTTGTGCGCGACTTTTTGGCCAAAAACATCACACTAATGATGCCACAGCCACCGTATTCCCCAGATCTGGCCCTCTGTGACTTTTTCTTGTTCCCGAAACTGAAGAGGCCCATGAAAGGACGCCGCTACACTACGATTGGCGAGATAAAGACGGCATCGAAGGAGGAGCTGAACAAGATAAAAAAAAAAATGATTTTTTGAAGTGCTTCGAAGATTGGAGTTTTCATGGGGATTACTTTGAAGGGGACAAAATAGATTTTAATGAATAAATAAATAATTTTTGAAAAAACACAAAATTTGCTATACTTTTTGAACACACCTCGTATGTGTTAGTATAATAAAAACATAAATAAAATGATTAAAAGTAGTGAGATTTTGTTGTCAAATAAAAGAAATAACTATTTATTTTTATAAGGCCCACTTGAGGCAATGGATTCACTGAAAGTTGTGACATATTTGAAACTATAGTAAGTGTAAAAATATTTTATTATTGTTTATGGTATTTGTTTGTAATCAAGAGTTCATTTATACCAAAAAAGCATTCACTTATACCAAAAAACGTTCTTTTACTCATACTTTTGAAGCTGGTATCTAAGTTCATACACTTACTCACGTAAATACATACATACAAACATTCACTACATATGTACATATATACAACTCACTTACATTTTCATGATATGATAAGAGCATTTTATCAACTAGTTTTAGTGCTTCATATCTGTGAGTATTTGATGTTCATCTACTTGTAAATAGTAACAGAATGCGATATTTTTAGGTCTATGTGCGTTCTTAAGGTGAAATCGTAGAAGTATGGTTAATTTATGTCCCTTGATACAATAAGCTTACGCTCACAACCATGCCATAGATTATCTCAATAATTTTTTAGGGAAAGAAAAAAGAGAAGAAACTACATGAACTCACGTAAGTTGTATACCAATGAGGCTTCGCGCCTTAGTGTGTTTATCCGAAACCCATAAACTAAATTACCTGTTAAAAAATATGAAATAAATCGAACCGTACACCAATTAAAAACAAAAAAATAATTGTTATAGCTAAAACTTTCGTCATTCGCATTAAATTCGATATCGCTCTTATCACCACCGTAACCTCATTTTGCAGCGATCGATTATTTTAAGCTATTTTCTCATCACTTTTCAACACATACAAAAGTTGCTATTTATGGCCCTTATTATGAGCGGTGTTTGATCATCAACTATGATCGAAAGGGCTAATCGAATGAATTGTCATTTTGTGGTCCGCCAAATTTAAATAAAAGAATAAGTGATTCCATCAAAATAAGTGTGTTTAAAAATATTTAAAGATAAAGAGAAAGTGAGCTGTGGACAATTTTGTGATGGAGTTGTGTAACGACGATGAGAGGTTAGTGGACATCTGTCTCCACCTTATTTGTAGCCAGCATCATGCTATAGGCACGTTTTCTAATCTCTCTGTGCCATCATACTAGTTGTATGTGGGGCATGCTCCCAGGCCCCACCCATATGGGCAACAAAACAGAAACATCGGAAGGTGTTGCAATAATATTATACCGTTGTGAGCCTTTGGCTTGAGCGTCTGTGCTTTGTCGTCAGTTCGTAGATAGTCCACCTCCTGTCGAGGGCTGATTTCTTCTCTGCATTCTGCGCTGCTACACCGCGCGTTGCAGGTGCAGCATTATCATCTTTGCAAAACTTTTAACAGTCATTTGATGCACAGATGTTATTGATTACAGCTGTTTACCCTAGAATAACTCAAGTGTTCGGCGTTCTTCGTAAACCATCGCAGAAGAAGAACGCGTGCTCCGCGCTTTCTGATGTATAGTTGCAGCTTGGACGGAACGGAGTGTCCTCCATATTAAATCAATGGTGGTACTCCAAGAAACAACCGTGACCGCTTAATATTTGGGTTAAATAGTGGTCAACGTTTCCGTGTCTTCTGATCACCCATTGGCTAATTTTGGGGGTAAGTCTATAGGTCCAACGTCCGTTAACAGACGATTCCCATCTACTTTGCCATTTTTCTAACGAATGCAGACGTTCTGCAACTTTCAGTTGCCGACTCTACTCCTTTCCTGTCATAAGGGTGTCACATTTCATGCACAAGTGTATCTATTGGGAGATTTCCAGCGATGACGCAAATCACGTCGTCTGATAAGGTCTGATTTGGTCCTTTCAACTCCTTCGAAATCGTATCTATCCAATAGGTGTAGTCTTTCTAAAATATTAGTTTGGGAAAAAGATATCCATTATTTTTCCGTAAAATTTTCGCGCAAATGGTTTAAAACTGGTCGATCTTTAACTCCTGGGCAATGCTACGACTACTAACTTGCCGGCCAACTTCAATTATTTCTATGATTTTATCAACATATTCTTTAACATCAAAATTGCCTGAACGGAATCGACGAATCCAAAATTGCACGTAATTAGCTGTTTACCATAACAGCACCACTATACTATCGGCGGCACCATAAGCACCATTCACAAAATCAGCGGCCTGGTGACCTGTCTTGCATTTTCGCCTTTCTCAAAGAAAAACTGTAAAATGTACCGAGTTTTCTCTTTGTTGCCTTTCGATACTCCGAATTGAGCATTGACAACGAAATTTGGCGGAAATATGCAGACTCCTCTCTCTCTCTGCTTTGCTATCAGAAATTCTGCAAAGTACTATCAGTCAAAAGTGGATAAAATATATAAATTTTTCAATTTATCATATTTCTGTTTGATTTTAGACTTCATGTCGGCCCTCACCTGAAAAGCCAAGAACTGGAATTTATTTATGCAGAAATCAAAAAACACTATACTTCACTCTCATCCAATTGAGTTCCTGCTCAAGTTCATCCCTTTTTTTGCCGACTGAACCTTAGAACTCCTTTTCCAAATTCGGGATTTTCGTGCATTAGCGACACGGGCCTCTGCACTTGTGGTTTGGTATTAACTACTTTAGAACTGCATACATTTCATAAAAATTATTTACAATTAATGCTAAGTCGCCAAAAAGTTAAAAACAAATGCAAATTATAATTCTTAATTTTCAGCAATTTACCCACACTACGCTACAGCATCAAGCAGTATTCTGTTCAACAAAAAATTCTGTACTTAACGAAAATTTCGACAGGCAACCCCTTACTAACAATATGAAATTAAAATTCGATCTTTGATTATAAATGTCGCTGACTAGCAAAAATCAATCATAATAATAGCCTTTATTTTTAGCTTCTCAATGGAAAAATGAATATTGCTCGTTGAAAACAGTTTTAAGATTTTACATGATCAGCTTCTGGTAAAAATTTGTGTTCGGGTCAAGAACCACAAAACTTAAAGAATGCCCTGGAAATGTAACCGGATAAAGTGCTTCGAAAATTAGTTCAAACGAAGGCAAAAGTGTCTTGATGGAATGGAGAATCGCTAGACCAGAAATAAGCCAAGATATCAGAAAAATTATCCAATCATTATTTAACTAAAATTAAGCAAGTTTTGGATAAAAAAAATTATGAATTTTTACACGAAATTTTTAATTTTAATTTTTTTATTCAAATTTTATTAAAATGTATTCTCAAAGCGTAGTGGATTGGTGCGTGACTACCATTCAGAGTTCAGAGAGACCGTAGATTCGAATCTCGATGAAAGACCAAAATGAAAATAAAAAGTTTTTTTCTAATAGTGGTCGCCCCTCGGCAGGCAACGGCAAACCTTCGAGTGTATTTCTGCCACGAAAAAGCTCCTCAGTAGAACAAAGAAATTTAGTGATAAGAGGAAGACGAAGAATTTTCTTCGAAGTACAATAGTATTGTTTGGAGGTCTTTTACATAGATGAAAATGCACGCCTCAGCAAAACAAAATGTCAAAAATCAACATTGAATTTTAAGCCACTTAAACTTGCACTTTATTATACTAAAATTGAATGGGCAAGGAAACTGCATACCTTGAAATTTTCTAGAAGTTTTTTTTATATTTTTAAATATATTTAAATTTTTTACATAGTTTGAGGTTTTGAGTTATGATAATTTTTGTAGCAGAATAGACTATGCTTTTATGAAGTCACAAAAAAAAATTAAAATTGAAAAAAGTTCAAACTTAGTAATTCGTGTCGCTCCTATTTGATGTTCCAATTTTGGCATTTGTTCATATATCGCATAGAAAACGTTTCTTCAGTACTGACAGATTTCCCATGCACATATGATGACTTCATCCACCTGCATTACATACATACATACATAAGTATGTATAAGAGTATATAAATTTATTATTATTTTTGTTGCATTTCTCTGAACAGCCGCGTGCACATTGCACATACGGAATATTTCCATGGCGGGCATTGCCACTTGACCGTGTTGAAATTAATTTTTAATCAAGCTTACTTTAGCCGTACCCTGCGCAAATAAACCAGGTCTTCGACATGAGCAATGTAGAATTGCAAACCATTTGTTTCTGTATGAATAAGTATTTGCATACATATAGGCTAAAAGACTTACTTACATACAAATCACATAAATGTTTGCACAATATACCATATACATATGTATGTATGTATGTGTGTGTATATATGTGCATTATACTTATACAATTGATGCCTTTGACTCCAAGCATTTACTCAATTGCTTCCTTAACAACACATCTAGCATACATACATACATCTATAAAAATACATACATATGTATTTCCCTTTTGCGATCAAAGTGCCTACCAGTTAATTTCTGTTGTCAAATATGGACGATTAATTAATAAGCCACTGTGGATTGCTGGATTATCATATAAAAATATGTGCATACACACGTACGCACTGAAATACGCCCATGAAAATACGTATGTATGTGCTATCATCAGAAGATTGGCGGCCATAGAGTGAGAGAGAGTCGATGACTATTATATGCCAAAGTTCGTTCGCAATTCAATTCCAATTTGCTGTTGCTAGGCATAATTGAGGCCCTTCGTCCCATTAAAAGGTTTTAATGCTTTTTTCGCAATTCTACGCGACGTTTGTTATTCACGAAGTTTAGTAAAAAGGCGTTTGGCATATATACTACTGTATTGTTTTTTTAATATATTATTTTTTATTATTTTAATTGTTTCCATGATTGCTCACATTGAACGGAAATATTGTGCTTTGAATGACCAACTGAAGAGGAAGTCAGGGTTATGCAAAGGAAGAAGAATTTTGATAGCACGGCGATTAAAGCAGACGTTTTGAGTTATAGATGTGCATTAGGGAGTCTCACCAAAAAAAAAAGAGTAATACATTTTTCTATATTTTAAGACTTGCACCAAAATATATCGGAAAAATATTAAGATTTCCACATGTAAATCTTAAATCTTTCAAAATACCTCAGAAAATCGAGTTTCTATAACTTTTTCGCCGGAAGACCTAAAATATAATAAATTGTTATTGAAAACAGTATCGCTATTTTTTTTTTTGTGTGTATAGTGATACACCCTAATGTTCATACTTAATTTGAATAATAAATACATACGCATACTAGATTTCTAGTTTTTGTGTTGGGAATTACAAGAATACCTCCAAACATCTTTTTCGAAAAAATACTGAGGTGAGCGATGCACCCTTATGTGCATTCTAAATATGAATAATAAATTCATACACATACTAGATTGTATTTTTTTTAGAATCGCAAGAATACCTTCAAAAATCGTGTGGTTTTTGTATTAAAAAAATATAAACAAAAACAATTTATGGAAAATAAATTTTATAAAAAAAATGCTAATACTGAATTTGAACAATAAATACATACGCATACTAAATTCTACTTTGTTCTTTGGGAATCGCAAGAATAACTCCACAAATTAAGTTTTTTATAAAAAAAAATGTATTAAAAAAATTCATTTTTAAAAATTGCATTAAAAAAATTTTTTTTAAATTAAAACAAAAAAAATAATTTTTAAAATTAAAAAAAAAAACAAAAAAAAACATTAATTTTAAAAAATTTTGTTAAAAAAAATTAATTTTTAAATATTTTCCAAAAAATACTGAGGTGAGTGATACACCCTAATGTTCATTCTTAATTTGAATAATAAATGCATACGCATACTAGATTGCACTTTTTTATTTGTTTTGGGGAACCACAAGATTACCTTAAAAAATAAATTTTTTTATAAAACAAACTATGTTTTTAAAAATAATTTTTCCAAAAAAAGTCCTCAGCACTGATTTCTGGTTTTTTTTATGGCGAGTGATACACCCTAAAGCTCATTCAAGAATAGATGTGTGAATTAAAAGTAAAATAACTGCAAAAAGTTACTTTGTGTGAACGCAAGCTAAATTGTATTTGTGTTTGGGAAGCACAAGACATTTTTTATCGTTAAAGTCTATTTGTAATTGCAAGTAAAACCAACATATTAACATATACTTCTTTTTATTCTTTAATTGCTATTTGCGATTAGTCATACCCTTCATTGTGTGCGACGAAAAAAAATTTGTTTAGCATTCATATATTTTGTGCTGTATGAATATGGCAATTTAGTAGTTTAAGAAAAAAAGTAAATCGATGAAAAATGCTCCTGAAGAATTTTTTTTTTGTTTTGTATATATGAGTTTTGTTATTGTACATTTTTGATTAACTTCTTTATGCTACCTTTGAATGACTCCGCTATAGAATAATGGGTCATATCTTGGCAGGCGGTATCAAATGTTTGCGATGGCTTTGGGCGAATTCCAAAACGGTTGAATGCAAAGCATCAGTCGCTTTTATTTGTAAACCACAATAGTCGAAAATTTGCGCAATGACATCCCGCCGTGGTTGCGCTTATTGAACATTAGCCCCTAATATAGCGAAGAAATTAAAACAAACATGATGCTTGGTCTAAATACAATTTGAAAATAATGAAATAACAGTTTTTTCTACCTTTTTCATACCACAATTTTATAAATGAATGTTGTAAATAAAATATACTGAAAATAGACGAGAAAATGTTTAAGCATTGGCCTTTCAAAGAAACAAAAAACCTGATATCTTAGTCCTATAGCAATAACTTATTTGAAAGATAGTAATTTTGGTGACTCGCGGTTTTTTACTTGTTGTGAGCCAGCAAGGAAATGACCATCCATGCACTGGAAGAGCCCTACTTCACTAGGAGCTCGAAAATCTCAAACGCAATCGCCAAAGCAATGGTAATTACTTATTTTCGATAAGTGGGATTGTGATAAGGAAAAATTAACCGATTTTCGAAAGAAAAGTCATGAGATCTTCGTCTCATTCGCCATTGTCTACTAAAAAGTTTTCAGCCAAGTACGCCATCTCAGTATTAAACCATCCGTCTTTTTCGCTGGGTCTTGCATTGTGCGGCTTCTATCTGCTTCCTAAGATGAAATCTGCATTAAAAAGAAGGTTTGAAACCACTGTAGAAATTTAAAATGTTTTTTTTTTTGCTTAAAAGATGCCTTATAAAAGTACAAAATGTATACAAATAAACATTTTCATCTCTTAAATTCTCTTTTTATTTAGTAAAAAAGTTATTCAAAAACAAATTTCATAATTAATTTTGCGCTACTTTGCACGTCAATTTTCCTTGAACATTACAGTAAGGAATCATACATTGTGTAAAATAAGTACCCGGAATTTAAAAAAAAAACACATTTTTTTCATATTATTCATCATTATTTGTTGGATCGCCTTCAAAATAGGCTCCTTTTGAGCCGATACAAATATTCCAACGAACAACCCAGTCATCCATGGCCCGCTGGTAGGCCGGCGCCGGGATGGCCTTCAGCTCCTTTAGCGAATTTTTTTTAATGTCTTCAATCGACTCAAAACGCCTTCCCCGAAGTGGCAATTTTAGTTTTGGGAAGAGAAAAAAGTCACAAGTTTTTGGTCTTGTATTCGCGTACAATCAAGGCTCGGTGCGATGGCGCGTTGTCGTCGTGCAGAATCCACGAATTGTCCTTCCACAATTCGGGCCGTTTACGGCGAATGGCTTCACGTAAACGCCTTAAAACGGATAAATAATATTCCTTATTAACCGTTTGGCCCTCTGGAAGGAACTCAGAGTGCACCACTCCTTGGTAATCAAAGAAAACCGTGAGCATAACCTTCACTTTTGACCGGCTTTGGCGTGGTTTTTTTGGATACGGCTCGTTCTCGAAGCGCCATTCAGACGATTGCTGACTGGTTTGCATATCGTACTCGTAGACCCATGTCTCATCACCAGTTATTATGCGTTTCATGAACGTAGGGTCCGTATTAGCTCGGGAAACCATGTCTTCAGAGACTTCCTTCCGATGCTCTTTTTGCAAAAATCCATAGTAAAATTCGCCAAGTAAACAAAAGATCAACTCACTTTGACTGCAGAATAAAACACACTAAGTAATAGATCCCGTTCTAATAAGGCTTGTGCATTCAAGGACACGTGTACCAACATGAAAAAACCAAATTTGAAGTGTCAGGTATTCCCGGGAGAGTTTAAATTATAAATTCCGGGTACTTATTTTACACAATGTATACGATCTACGTATATATTTATTTTTTAACTCCTATGTGTATTTTCTAACTCCAATGTGTCCAAAAAATGGCACCTAGCACCTTTTTCTTTCAGCGTAGAGAATGTGAGTCTTCGTATTAATGTAAGGGTTGCGCAAGTTGTCATTGCTGATTTTCTAAAGCATTTTAAAATTCTCGGCGTAATAGAATTAAAATCTACTTATCTTCCCCTATACAATTTGCATAAAATTTGCCTATAAATGCTATACTAACCGACAAAAAAATTCTACACATATTCGTATGTTAATATTAATGCCTCCCAAAAACGTTTCAAAAGCCAAAGTAGTTGATCACCAGCCAACGAAGAAAGAAACTAGTTTGTGAGCAAAAACTTCTATACTTATTCATAAGTATGTATGTGTGTTTGTTATATGTATGTAGATTTTTAAGTGCGTATGATTACACTCGTATGCTAAATTTATATTAGGGCGTATGTATGTATGCATCGGGTGTTTCAAAATGACGCGAAATTGCGCAGCATTTATTGGAAAGTTTCACGATTTTTATCTTAAAACGCATTACAAACACAGTGGAGTTGAATAGTTAATATTTGCACTCCTCACAATAGTTAATATTTGCAATCTATAACAAGGGGGCGCAAAATTAATCACCCTATCGGTTGATTTATAACTAGACAGCTGCAGTATGCAAGCAATTACGCTTTGGAGCGCGTAAAGATCAGAATAAAGATTTCCGTCAGGCAAAACCAGTTCGCTCTTTATAGTAAAAAAGTTATGCGAAAATAAAATTTGATGATTAATTTTGCGCCACCTTATATTAAATCCTGATTTTACAAACATAGTATTACGTGGCAGGAAAAATACTTCGACAAAAATACATCTCATGTAGTACTGATTTGGCGTATCAAACGCGTAGCACAGAAATCAACAGTCGTACGGAGTCGGCTTAAAACTGTAGCTCTCTCCATTTGTGGAACAACATCAAGACGCACGCCGCAAAGTGTACGCACCTATTAGATATTTTTATTTTTTTTATTTTAGTTAACACAAAATTTTTGGGTCACTGAGCACGAAAATAAAATTAATTTATTTTTATAAAGAAGCGTTTTCATGAAGTGAGCAAAAAATCGGTTTTCTAATTCTTTTTACAGTTATTGTCAAAAACGAAACTCCAGCCTAGCGAATAAAACTAAACTTTAATGGATATTCGCCTCTTTGCGTTAATATATTTTTTGTGTACATTTTGAGTTAGTTAAGGGTAGTTAGTTAAAATAAGGACTTTTTCAAAATTTTTAATTTTTTTCTCCGAACATTTTCAATTTTAATTCATTATATTTAGCTCAGAAGCTTTGTAAAAAAGAATAAATATAAATGTTAAAATCAAAGACGACTTCATGCCCGAATGCATGCATATTTTTTTATAAGGAAGAAAATGCACAGCATCTCAAATTTCAATAATCAACGCAAATTTGAAGCCATTTAAAACTTGCAATTTGTTATCGTAAAATTCAATGGTGTATAGAACTGCATACCCAGAATTGTGTTTTTAAATTGGCGGAATTATAAATTTTCTTTTTTTAAAGCTTTACATTAAATGTTTCGTTGTAGTATGAACGAAATTATATGTAAATAAAAATGAATGGGCATTTTTAAAAATTTTATTTTTGTTTCCGAACATGTTTTTTTTTAATTCATTATATTTGGTTCTAGAATCTTTGTTAAGAGGCAAAGACGATTTCATGCCCGAACGCCCGACAATTTTTTTATAAGGAAAAAATACGGAACACCTCAGCGAGCCAAAATTTAAAAAAATCAACACAAATTCTGAGCCACTTGAAATTTGCACTTTGTTATACGAAAATTGAATGGCCTATAAAACTGCGTATTCAGAATTAGTTTTAAATTTAAATCTTTGTGTTATGTGCTTTTTGTTGTAGTGTGAACGATATTATTTAAAAAAAAAAAAACAGTAGTATATGAAAATAATAGTCAAAACCTGTCACTTTCTTTTGACGCTAACGGTACCAGCCAGTTTTTGATACCCTTGAAGCAGCTGCCTTTTATAAAAAGCGTTTTCGTGACAGAAATGCGCCCGAAGGTTTGCCTGCCTAAAGGCGCAATAGCGTTCGAAAAACGTTTGTTTTTTCTATCATTTAATGTTCCATATCTACAGTGGGCATTAATAGCGTCATCAACCGCATGACAGTCACGCACAAAATCAATCAGCTTCGACGCACAATTATTCAATTAATTTATTAGACCAATTTGAGGCACCCTTTATTAATAAAAAAATTCTATTACCATGTACTATATGGCATGTTTGAGTATGACATAGCAACAATTGAACTTTACCAACTCCATTCAGCACGAGCTCGATCACATGCGAATCAATAAAAGTACTCGTATTGTAGTTGTCCAAATAAATTTTACACGCATGTGCACATATACAAAATAATTAAATTAGGCCTAAACCAATTTCGATTTCAATTACCATTCAAATTTTAAATCTGATTTCAATTCCTTTGCGCAGCTAATTCAAATGCGTGCCAACGCTTTGACCAACCAGCTCATCGCTTCCACCAGCTAAGTGTCAAGGTATTTGGCGACAGTTCATTGTCTTCGCTCACATTAAAACATAAAATGTTTAAATATATACGCACACATATACATCCATAAGCAGGTATATAAATGGCATACCGAAACATTAAAGCGTTGTCATTGGCTTTTTGGGTGCGCGTTAGATTGTCTTGCCTGCTGCGTGGCGACACTCTGCGTATGGCGTACGACGTACGATAGGCATAGACGATTTTGATAAGAATGCGTAAATTTGCCCAATTGTTCGCACTACTACACGCTGCTGTGCCACCTGCTTCATCACCTAATCAATTTTCTATTGTACCTGCTTTGATTTTAAAAATAAATATTTGCCTAAGCGCAGGGCGTTACAGCGTCAAAAAGTAGAGCCCCAGTAGCGAAAAAGTAGAATAGCAAAAAAACTATAAAAAATACCTAATTAATATTTCTATCTCAGCTGCGTAGCGCCTAATGCTATTGTAAAATGCTGAAATTGTAATGAGCTCAAGTGTGTAAGTATGTGTGTGTATACAGTGGGATAAAAAAGGTATGTAGAGTCTTAAAAGCAAATTCACCAGCGGTATACATACACACATAAATACATACTGCTTGAACAATGATACATTGTTGTTAAGCCTATATAGGGAGCCCATCGATAAAAACCACAGAATTACCAATAAATCTGATATAGAAATAAATACTAAATGTAAAATGTAAAATACATGTTTCTGTGTGAAACATAAAGAATGTACAATTAAAATGAAAGAAAATCGTTACTAAATTAAAAAAAAGCCTTACTAAATTAAAAAAAAAATTTTTTAATTAAATCTAAAAATCTTTACTAAATTTAAAAAATTTCCTTACTAAATTAAAAAACAAATTGTTTAAATATAATAAATTTGAGAAAAATATTAAAATAAAATTTTTTCAAGATATTTTTTTGGAAAATAGATTTTATTAAGTAAAACTTTTATTTACACATAAAGAACATTTTTAAATATTTAGATTTTTTTTTAAATTCTTAAAAACGTTTAGTATTTTTTTTTATTTTTTAGTAATGTTTTTTTTTTTTTGTTTTTAGTTTTAATTGATTTTTTAATGAAATTTCTAGTAAATTTTTTTGTGGAAGATTTTGTTGTACAATAGCTTTTGTTGCGTGGTAATAAAAAAAACTTTTATTTTAATTCTTTCGTAATTTTTTTTATTTTTTAATAATTTTTTTTTAATAATTTGTAGGAGATTGTAGAAGTTTTTTTAAATAGCTTTTATTGCGTCGAAATTTTACTTCACCTATAGACCATTTTTTAAATAGTAACAAATTTAATTTTTTAATTTGTTAGTAGTTTTTTTAATAATATATTTTAATAAATTTGTTTTAAATTTTTAAATATTTTTTTTATTAAAATATTTTTTCTTAGCAAATTTTGCTAAAAATAATTTTTATTGCGTCAAAATTTCACACACGTAAATTCCATTTTTGAAATAGTATAAAATATTTTTAGTACCTTTTTTTAATTCTTTAGTATTTTTTTTTTTTAATTTGTTACTAATTTTTATTTTTAATACTTTTTGTTTTATTTTTTAATAATTTTGTTTTATTTTATTATTAATTTAATATTTTATATTAAATTTTTCTTTGTAGGAGATTTTGTTATACAATAGCTTTCGCTGGGCAGCAATACAAAAAAATTTATTTTAATTCTTTAGTATAATATTTCTTTTTTTCTAATATTTTAATATATATATTTTTAATTTTTTAATATATTAGTTTTTTTAATTTTCAATAAATTTTGTTTTATAAGTTTTTGATAATTTTTGTTTAATGTATTTTGTAATAAATTTTTGTCGTAGGAGATTGTTTTTAAAAAGTTTTTATTGCATCAAAATATTACTTACACCAAAGACCATTTTTTTATAGTAATAAATTTAATTTTTTTAACTTGTAAGTAACATGTTTTTTAATATTTTAAAAAGTTTGTTTTAAATTTTTTGCTTTTTTCGAATAAACATTTTTTTTTTAGCAAATTTTGTTAAAAATATGTTTAATTGCGTAAAAATTTTCTTGCAGGTAAACTCAATTTTTTTTTCTAAAATTTTTTTGTAAAGTTTTTTGTTTTAAATCTTAAGTCTCTTTGTAGGAGTTTTTGTTATACAATAGGATTTTTTGCGTTTTGTAAAAAAATGTTTAGTTTTAATTTTTAGTAATTTTTTAATTTTTGATAGTTTTTTTTAATTATAAAAATTTTTTTTTTAATAATATTTGTTTTTTATTTTTAATAATTTTTGTTTAATGCATTTTGTAATAAATTTTTTTATAGACATGTTTTTTTTAAATAGGTTTTATTGCGTCCAAATTCTACTTACACCTGAAGACCATTTTTTAAATAGTAATCATTTTTTGTTTTAGTAGATATTTTTTTAATACAATATATGTTTTTCAATTCGTTAATATGAGTTTTTTAATTTTAGAATATTTTTGTTTACTAATTTTAACAAAATACTAAAATATTAATTAAAATATTTGTTTATCAAATTTCGTTATGTAATAGTTTTTATTGCGTCAAAATTTTATTTATAGGCAAAGAGCATTTTTCAAATAATATAATAATAAAAGAAAAAAGATTTACTACATATTCAGCATTTTTGTTTGTTTTTATTTTTAGTAGTAAATACTCATTCAAAGAAATTCGGACTCCTTTTTTTTGTTTTTATGAAATTCGTAATAATTGAAATTTTTCCAATAAAAAATAGAAACAGCTTTTGTGCTTGCACACCTACAGCGAAATAGTTATAGATAAATTAATGCTTTCCTTGTAAAATTTGTAAGAAAAATTTTTTCGACGTAATTGATGTTGGGCATATCTGCTTTAGAATTAGATTAAAAAAATATAATTGTTTTTTACCCTTGTCACCTGAGAGTGACAATGGGAACTGAAGCGTTCAAAAGCTCCGAATAAAGAAAGTAAGTAATAATTGAGGTTATGTACGAAATCAATATTCCATAAATGCTCGATTTATAATTTTTGATGTAATTTTGAAAGAAAGAAATATGACAGCAAACGAGCTTTCGCACAAAACAATGGTGCTAAATTTTACCTTTCTAGGATTAAATGCCCAATTTTGCAGGCTCAGTTTTAAAGAATTCACCACAGTTAAAATAGCACTTAAAAACTGGTACTAAAACTAAATAATATGAGTAAAAAATGGCATTATTAATATAATTTACAAATTTACAATTTTATACAAACATAATTTATTAAGAAATTTACGCAGTACCTGCCTTCCATTCTGTACCGCACCATTTTCAAAAGAATTAGTATAGCGCGAACTAAAATATTTAAAATTTCCATTTCGTCAAAGTCTGTTAATCCCCCCACACCATTCTCAAAAGCTGCGACTTAGTTCAGCTTGGAAGCCCTTCCGACTTTTGTCTGCGCTTAACTCTTGGCCTGCGGGGCCAAGGGCCGATGTTGAATGTGAACCGTTGGATTTATTTCTTTTGGGGTTATTTGAAGGTGTACGTCGATAAGCCAGCAACAATTCAAGAGCTAAAGGATAAGATAATTCGGCACATTAACGGCATATAACCTCAATTATGCCTCAGCGGCATCGAAAATTTGGACCATTGGATGGAGGTGTGCCGCTAAGGCCGCGGCGGCTATTTGGCCGATATTTTGTTCCATATGTAATTGAGCCATACCAATATTATCATAGTAAAGAGAAATGACAATAATTTTCTAAAAAAACTATATTTTATTCAAAATCAACACCGACCCTTGAAACTTAACCACCCTTTATTATTGCGTCCTTGTACCCTTATTTTATGCATTTAATAGCAGTAGCTTGCTTTTTAAAACTGTAAGAAGGGGAAATTTGGATTGAAAAATGGATTAAATAAAATAAAATAATAAGATTGGGTAGCTTTAGACAAAAATTAAATTTCTTTTTTTATTTTATCAATTTTTGTAGACACCTTACCTATGGTTGTCTGATAAGAAAGTATTCAGAAGCGATCGAAAATATTGCCGGATATTCCCTAATCCACTTCAAACGTACTGCCAATGAAAGCAGCTCCCTGATTATCGACTGACTCACAAAGTAAATGCTTACATCTTTAAAAGATTTATTACTCAGGCTTATTAATCAATTCTCAACTGTTACAAAATGAGACCAGTTTGAAAGTCTACTTTTTTTAAATGAACTAAATATTTTAAACAATTTATAGTCTTGTTAATCTATTGTAAATATATATACATATATTATGCATTTTTATGCTAATCTCAATTTAGTGGTATCTCTTAAGCGTATCAGTAAAAAAAAATGGCGAATTCTTCGCTTACCGGTTTGAAGCACTAATTAAGAACTTTTTAGTATGCCAAAGCGTGGATAGTTTTATGAATACCATAATAAACAACTATATTTAACATATGCTTGTAAATATGTCATCGCATAAGTATGCAAAAAACGTACATCTACCTGCGCAAAGAATGTTCGACATCGAAAAGCTGCAATCACAACAGACAGCCAGAAGATTCGCTACTCGACTCTCACTCCTGCTCTCGGAGAGCACTGCCCAACAAACCGGCATGCGCGAGCAATGGAGCAACATTTCTCGCTCCCTACGTACCGCCGCCGAAGAAGAAATCGGATTCCGGCGAGCCCGAAAAAGCAATTGGTACGACGAGGAATGTCATGCTGCCGCAGAAAGAAAGGATGCTGCCTATAGAGCCACGCTGCGATCGGGCGCAACGCGAGCCATGTGGGATCGCTACAGAGAGCTGAAAAAGGAAGAGAGACGTATTATCCGACAGAAGAAACGAGAGGCCGAAATACGTGAGTGCGAGGAGCTTGAGATGCTGGCCAATAGGAACAACGCCCGAAAATTCTACCAGAAAGTTCGGCGGCTTACAGAAGGTTTTAAGACCGGGGCGTTTTCCTGTAAGAACAAAGACGGCGATCTGGTGACTGACGTACAGAGCAATCTTAAATTATGGAGGGAACACTTCTCGAACCTGCTAAACGGGGACAGCTGCGCATGTCATAGAGAATGTGAAGATCCCGATACCCCAATCGTTGACGACGGAATTGTCGTTCCGTTACCCGACCATGACGAGGTGAGAATAGCAATATCACGGCTAAAGAACAACAAAGCCGCGGGCGCCGACGGACTGCCGGCTGAGCTATTCAAACATGGCGGCGAGGAGCTGGTAAGGTGCATGCATCAACTCCTATGCAAAATATGGTCGGATGAAAGCATGCCTGCCGATTGGAATTTAAGTGTGCTCTGCCCAATCCATAAGAAGGGCGATCCTGCAATTTGTGCCAATTACCGCGGGATTAGTCTTCTAAATATCGCCTATAAGGTCCTAGCGAGCGTATTGTGTGAAAGGATGAAGCCCACCGTCAACCAACTGATTGGACCTTATCAGTGTGGCTTCAGACCTGGAAAGTCTACCATCGACCAAATATTCACAATACGCCAAATCTTGGAAAAGACCCATCAAAGGAGAATCGACACACACCATCTTTTCGTCGACTTCAAAGCTGCATTCGACAGTACGGAAAGGAGTTACCTGTATGCCGCTATGTCTGAATTTGGTATCCCCGCAAAACTAATACGGCTGTGTAAGATGACGTTGCTCAAACCCAGCAGCACCGTCAGAATTGGGAAGGACCTCTCCGAGCCGTTTGATACCAAACGAGGTTTCAGACAGGGTGACTCGCTGTCGTGTGACTTCTTTAACCTGATGTTGGAGAGCATCGTACGAGCCGCAGAACTTAATCGCTCAGGCACAATATTTTATAAGAGCGTACAATTGTTGGCGTATGCCGATGATATTGACATCATCGGCCTTAACAACCGCGCTTTGAGTTCTGCCTTCTCCAAACTGGATAAAGAGGCAAAGCGAATGGGTTTGGTGGTGAACGAGGACAAAACGAAGTACCTCCTGTCTTCAAACAAACAGTCGGCGCACTCGCGTATCGGCACTCACGTCACTGTTGACAGTTATAATTTTGAGGTTGTAAAAGACTTCGTTTATTTAGGAACCAGCATTAACACCGATAACAATGTCAGCCTTGAAATCCAACGTAGAATCTCTCTTGCCAACAAGTGCTACTTTGGACTAAGTAGGCAACTGAGCAGTAAAGTCCTCTCTCGACGAACAAAACTAACACTCTACAAGACTCTCATCATGCCCGTCCTAACGTATGGCGCAGAAGCTTGGACGATGACAACATCCGATGAAGCGACGCTTGGAGTGTTCGAGAGAAAGATTCTGCGTAAGATTTTTGGACCTTTGCACGTTGGCAACGGCGAATATCGCAGACGATGGAACGATGAGCTGTATGAGCTTTACGACGACATAGACATAGCGCAGCGAATAAAGATCCAGCGGCTTCGTTGGCTGGGTCATGTCGTCCGAATGGATACAAACGCTCCGGCTTTGAAAGTATTCGATGCGGTACCAGCTGGTGGTAGTAGAGGAAGAGGAAGGCCTCCTCTGCGTTGGAAAGATCAGGTGGAGAAGGACTTGGCTTCACTTGGTGTGTCCAATTGGCGCCGGTTAGCACGAGAAAGAAACGACTGGCGCGCTTTGTTAAACTCGGCCAAAATCGCGTAAGCGGTTATCGCGCCAATTAAGAAGAAGATAAGTATGTATGCGTAAGTCTTTAAAATATTGAAAAAGTTGTTTCCAATTGATACAGATCAATGCCCGCTACATTTTTTTTTCTTGAATTTTCCATTCTTCTTTCGGATCCTCAGAATTCGCACACAGTATGCTCCGGATAAATGATGGCAATACGTTGTCCTTAGAAAAGATACTCTAGAAGAGTAAATAATTTCACTTGTATAGCCTAAACTATTTGTTTTAATTTTAGATTTTTAGATAATTTAGATTAGATAAATTTCTACTGTAGTCAGATCTGACAAATATTGCAAGTCAAATAAATGTATCAGGAATTGAATTCGTCTATAGAATTACGGAAAGCCACCCCTGAAGTAATTACTTTTAGAGAATTATTTTCAAATATTTGCAAATCTACTTTGATGGTGTCATTCTAACCAGGGATTGCTTTACTTACATGTATACATATACATAAGTGTGCACATACATACAAGCATTTGTATGCCCATAATTAATATACATACATGTATGTATTATATTCAGATATTTCTTAAAAATCTATTAGGAAACTCATTCATTATTTTTCATGCTCATGCACACACATACAAAAATACATATTTGTAAATATTAATATCCAGCATGCATACCTTTTTATGGCCACGCTCAGTGCTAAGCTGGATATATTTATGTATGTATTTAGCTATTAGCACTTTAGATCTGGTATTATACATACGCACTACTTACCCTGTAGTCAAATGTATTGGTTGTAAACCACCACGCAACTAGTATGAACCGGAGACCCCACTAGTCTGGCAACAGTCTTTTTTCCATACAAGCAACTTGAATACTACCATTGTCAGATTTCGGTCAAAAATATATCAGTCTCAACTAGTTCAAAATATACAAAAAAAAAAAAAAATACTAGTCCAGTTAAGGACTAACACCACTAATTTGAGCTTTAAAAGGTAAATTATAATATATTACCTTTTTATTAGGCGAAGCTGATAGACCTGGTAGCTAGTGCTGTAAATATATTAATTTATAATTTAATAAATAAATAATAATAGTAAAAGGTATAAATTAAAATAATCCGCTTCTTTTCTTTGTAGCGGTGAGTTAGGGTTTAAAATGCCTTCGCACTTACAGCGACCGTCGTCTGCTGCGTCGAGTGGTGCGCTACTAAAACAATACCTCCTTTTCCTTTCCTGGATGTTTTCACTGCCGCGAAACTACTAGTAGCATTTCATCGAAGAAGATTTAAGTAGACATTTTGTAAAGACTGCCTCTTTTACTCTCCCTGCGTCCAGGGTCACGAGTTTTGAAGCCAGCATCATGCTATCGGCTCATCGTTCGATTAGATAGGTCGGTTAAGGTTAACATGTCGGTTAAGCATCTCGGTCTATCTCAAGTTTTTGGCGGGCAAGACTCGTTCTACGTAAAAATATTTATTTGGAAAGGAGCTACAGCTGATCTCCGGAAGATTCTCTCAAAAACGACGTTTTGCGCTGACCACTATATTTCTGAACTGGATCCTCTGAAATTAAAAAAAAAAAAACCAAACAGATTTCGCTAAAGTAATGTTAAATCTAGTAATTAATCGGAGGAATAAGCATAATAATTTTTTTTGACAAAATGGCGGTTTCTCAAAACAAAGTTTTTTGTTTAGATATTTTCGAAGATACCCATGTCCAGATAGCATCTGGGTAATATAGAAGTTCACTTCTCCGAACTGTCTGTCATACCAAACAGCCTCTAACTCCCAACGCTTTTGCCATATTTGCAGCGTGTGTACTCCAATGTATTGTTTTGCGCTATTGGTACGGACGCTTGTGTAGCCCAATATCGTGTTTTTAGTGCCCTTTTTAAGAATCCATAGTTCTCTTTGTCCTCTCACTAAAAGATCTATAGCTCTCGTTCCGATGATGATGAGTACTGCTGCTTCTGATACCGTGTGGTACGCTGGAGCAACACGGAGGACACTATCTGCACGTCTACAGGTTAAATCCGCCAAACAGTAGATGCATGAATGCCTAATTGATAAGAACGTCGATATATCGATGCTGAGGGCTGTTCATATCCGTTTGCATTATTATTATTATTTATTCCTTTAGGAGCTGAATGATCCAACACAAGTTTTCCAAACATTTCTATTTTTAGCCATAGGTGTCAGTTCATTAAAGGATTTTCCAGTTGCATTGCGAATAGTCCTTTGCCAAGCCATCAGTGGTCTGCCTCTTCGTCTCGTTCCTTGTGGGTTCCAAGTCCAGACGGCATGCGGTATTTCATCGTAAGGCCTTCGCAGAGTATACCCTATGGTATCCATCCACATTTTTTCTTCTTTACTTCGTTGTTAATGTTTTTTTAGCGTGTAATTCCAGAGTTTCTTGTTTATTATTACTCTAGGCCACCATATCTTAAGTATATATCCCAGACACCTGTTTATAAACGCTTGCAGTTTTGCGTGCCTGATGCCGCAAACCAAGTTTCGGATCCGTACTGCAACACGGACTTAGCGCACGCATTAAAACTTTTAAGCTTTGTGCAAGTTCTGTTGTTGTTGTTGGAGCGCCATATATTTCGAAGACTAGCAAATAAGTTAATATACGTGCCTTATTTACCCGGTTGTAAATGTATCTTTTTGCGCCACCGTCTCTTTATCTATATAATTGAAATGATATACATGTCCAAATAAATATCAATTGAAAGTTTAAAGTTAAGTAAAATCGGCATGTTTTGTATCGCTTCAAATCTGATCTTTTCAGACTAGTTGGAAACTAGTATCTTTCTGACTAGTTGTAAACTAGTACTTTTCTGCCTAGTTGTAAACTAGTACACTTCTGACTAGTTTGGTGTTACGCCTTAGCCCGTAGACATGCACACATATGTGTACATACTTTCATACGTATATGAACGTATCGTAAGCTTCCAATTGGTCAGCGTCGGCACATTTTGAGGTGATTTATTTTTTATAAACGCGTCTGGTAGTTAAATATTGCGATTGTGATCGCTTTTCGGTGTTTCCATAATGAACATTAACATTAATAGAATATATATACAAATGTGTGTATACAAATATGTATGTGTATGTATGTATATTTCACATTGTTGTTGTATAGGTGTCTTTTAGTGGTCCTCTGTGGTTTTAACAGATCATTTCGATATGTCGTTGGTTTGATGCTGCTGCCAATGGATTCTTATTATAACTGCTGAAAAAGCTGTCTGCTGGCATGCCTGGTGCGCGGCAATAAAATTGTTATATTTTTTCTCCACATTAGTTTTCGGCCTCCACCACTTCTTGGTATCGACGTTATTGACATTGTAACTGGTACCTTTCAGGCTAATTTAAATAAATTTCAGATTAGAGGCATTTAGCAGGTGGAAGTTTACTTGTGTTCAACGAAATCCTCACCTATTATACGATGAAATTAAAACCACTTTTACCGTAGCAGTAATTTTAAAATTTTTCCAACTTTCAATATTTCTTAGGATCATTTCTAATTAGTTCGCTCAACTCAAAAAAAAAAATGAAAACTGGTTAAACCACTAATGAGTTGCGTTGATTTGTTTAGTTTGTTTCATATAAATTTTCCACTTGAATCATACCTAACTTTTGTTGAGAATTATTAAAAATATTTCATTTACTTGAGGATTCTAGGTATATTCATATTTGAGCAGAAGGTACATACATACATAAGTATGTATGTAAATGGGTTCTTTTCTTCTCTTACTGGAAAAGGTTGCTATTGCTTACTCATTGATTATTGCTGTTATTGACCAGTGGAGTAACCTTAGTGTATTTATTTCAAACAATGGCACCTTCTATGTACATGCATACATACATATATATCAGCTCACATGCGTAAGTCAATATTATATAAGCATTGGTCTGCAAATCCTATCATAAATATTCGCAACATCAGGAACTATTGGCGTTTCACTATGATTGCGTAAATATTTACAAAGTAAGCACATAAATCAACCTTCGAGTGATACACATTTGTGCACATACATACTCGTACATGCTTGCATACATTCACATGTGTGTAGATATCTTTTATAGTTTTATTGGCTTATATCTGAAATAGCAATAAATTCATTAGCAGGTTTGCCATTGAAATTGACACATTTTAATAAATACAAATTTTTAAATCTAATAAATGGACTGGTTCCTTTCAGAATGACACTGGTTCACTTTGGTTGGCTTAGCATATAACTGCCAATTTACAGTCAAACCCTTTGTGCAACAAACAGATTTGTAACCAAGCAATAACCAACAATAACAACTTTTGTCAAACCATGCGTTCGTTTCCGACTTGTTTCAGCCTATATATGTACATTGAAGTTAGTCGAGTTGTAATCTTTGAAAAATGCCTTTAGCTTAAGCGAGCCCATCTGACATGATTTGTTTTTGTTTTTCATTTTGTCTTTACTTTTTGTAGTTTGAATGTCATAGTGATCCACGAAATTTGTGGGGTTTGTGGAATTCGTGGAAAGTAATCAGCTGATCTCAATCATTCGAACCATCAAATTACAAACACGAAATACATATAAATATTGTTTTTGTACTACTGCTGCCACCTTTCTTGAATTCGCTTTGATTGCAAATTAGTTCCTATGTGTTTGGGTACATATTTTCCGTTATCTAAAGTAGGTACAGATTTAGAAAGGACCTAAAGCTGTATGCCGTAAAAAATTACTGCCTTGCAATGTACAATAAAGACACAAATAGTTTATTGGCACGACGAAATCTGAATATCAGAAAGTGACTAAAAATTTGAAAAGAAAAATTAATTTATTTCAGTATATTTTTTTCCTTAGAAAATACTCAGTCTCGCCCCCAACTGACTGCAAATTACGCACTCTATGGTTTAGCTTTAACGCAAGCGAAATAGTTAATGTTTTCTATTTTCTATGAAACGTTGAAACATCTATCTATATTTTATTTATTTACACACATATGTACATACATATGTTTGTAGTACTTGAATTGTAGATGGTATTATATCCCATAAGTAAACTAACCTTTCCTTGATCGCTCAACTGTTTACATAGATTTGTTTGCAAAAATTTGCGGCAGTTCTTGTTAGTGTCTATCATAAATATTGATTTGATTAGGTGTGAGTTGCAGAAATTATAAAATCGCATGCGTATTCATATATATGTACTATATATGTAGGTATTAATGCCAAACACCCACACGTACACCCACCCATACAAATGTGTATTCCGCATGTATGTAAATACAGTTTTTAATGCGTCATAGAATTTGTATGATATTTTCCATTGAATTCACAAATAATGAAATAGTAAACATTGATAGCAGATGTAATAAATGTATTCTACATATGTACATACAAATGTACACTGGCGAGTATAACTGGCTGCATGGTGGCTTTTGTTTCATACACGAGAGTTTCCCTTTTATACATATGTATTTTGTGCCCAACACAGAAAACACACTGAAATATCAATGAAAATGGATTTATTGTTTTTCAAAATTGGAAATAAATACACTTCTGCATTCGCTTGAACCGATTCCCAGAGCTCTTTTGGCCATCAAAAGTCTATACTTCCGAAACGAGCTGCTTAACCGTTTGAGTGCTAAGCGATTTTCTTTAATACATACGAAAATTGCGAAGCAAAATTTGGTCTAAGAAAACTGAAATATGATGGCTTTACAAATATAAGCATAGAGAACACAAAAAATTACATATTTCAATAATTTTATTTTTATTTTGTAGACTAAACTATTAGTTATGATTATAAGAAAAACTTATTTACATTTTTTTAATATCATCTTTTTTTTTTTTTTACAACAAGTTCCGGCATTATTATTCAAATTTTGGCACATTTGTGGTTCCCCACACATGTACCATGCACACCTTTTTTGCAAATGTTGCATATTAGCCGGGAACGCTTTGGATTTTTAGATCCTTTTACACTACATACTACACATTTGCGCAATTTATTTTCAAAATATCGATATTGAACGAAAAATAATAATTGTTTTTAACGATCTCAACTAATTTATACTTTTATATGACATACATTTTTTATAAATATCGCAAAATAATATTCAACACGTTCCTAGCCGAACGCCAAATGCACAGTGATGCAATCGTCGCTATAGCAACGCGCCGCAAATTTGGAGTAATTAGTTATCGTCGCTATATCGACGAATCGCACTCAAACGGTTAAAGGCTTGAACAGCTTCTTCAGGTGTTGAAAAATGTTGAACGCACATTTTATTTTTGCTGTTCGGGAATAAAAAGAAATCATTAAGTGCCAAATTAGAGTTGTAAGGTGGATGACCCTTTAATTCAATTTTTGAGTGCTCAAAAACTCTCTTGTTTGAGCCGATACGTCAGAGCACACATTGGCTTCGTTTTCGGCGTTTGGTTTTCCTTAATTCTCTGAAAAGTTCTGGCAAACAAATAGTTGTGTACTACTTAGAATAGACTGTTTTAAGTATCCCTGATGCTACAGTTGAGACATGACTAGCTTTTCCGAAAAAAAACAGGCGGCGATTTGCTTTGAGGTGCTTCTTCCACGAACAACTTTTGTTGGATTAAGATCGTCTTGGGACAGCCATAGTTTCTTTTGCTGTCTAATTTACGGCTCATATGCATAGATCCATATGATTCGTCTGTTATTACAATATCATAGACAGGCTTTTAACCACAGCGGCTGATTTGTTTCTACATTTCTTAACTCCAATCGACAAGAGTAATTTTTTTTGACATTTTTGGGCAATTGTCGAATTATGCAGTATCCAAGGAAAAAAATCTTCTTGACGAGCAAATGCTCATGCAATATTGAATGTATGCTGGCCACACTAATGCTCGAGGATGTCCCTATCTCGCAAATTGACACATGACGATCTTGCTTTGTCAATTGAAGCACAGCATCGATTTTTTATGGCACAATAACGATTTTGGACAGCCTTCAAGAAATTCATTCTGCAAAGAGCGGCGGTCACGTGGGAACTCGTTGTATCAACGTTTTCAAGTGGCTAAGTGTGGTGCTTGAACGCCAAAAGGCAAAGTAAGTTCAGCAATGAACTCTTGTCTCCATGATCTAGGAGGAAAATCGTAATAAATCATCGCACGAAAGTTTCTACTAATATAGTTAATGCTATCTTTTGGGTGGGATGAATTTTTCAACTCATTGAAAAGAGAAGGCATAAAGCTCGTAAGTGAAAAGGTTGTTTGCAAGTTTATGCAAAAAAATACCAAGCTTTTCGATAAAATTATAGTTAGTGAGCTACTACAACAACAACAACAACATAAAAAGAATATCAAATTAGATCTACAAATTTTCATCTACATTTTACATTTTTTTTTTAATTCATAAATTAAATCACTTGCTATTTATATATTTGTGCTTTTTTATTATATATTTGTACTTATACCAAATATGTTTTCTCTCTATTTCAGGTTTGTATACTTCATATTCAAATATTGGAAAGGTTGCACGAGGTAGTTTATCCAATTTATGAAATTGTATAGTTTTCATACTTTTCTGCAAATGGTGAGTAATGAGCTTTTTTCCACATAAAAAATTCGGTATTTTACTTCGTATGGCGGGTATATATGAGAAAAAGTCATGAGGGTACGAATTAAAGTGGTTAGGGCAAGTACAGTCCGATTCACTTGATTAGAGACTATATTTTTTATGGAATAAAATCGTTATTAAAGCAACTGCATTTTATCTAGTAATTCAAGGTTTTCTGATAATTCAAGTGAAGACAGTGCTTTGCAGGAAAATAAGCATACATCAATATATGATTCCATCTAACGGTATTTCACAGCATAAAACTTCAGCAGCTGTAATACTGTGCTTGATTTATTGCTTCACTTGAATAGAGGCACTAACTAAATAAACAAAAATAATAGCAAATATAGGAAAAATATAGAAAATTTTTTTAAATTTTTTATTTACATTTATTATATAAAGTTTTATACATTCTGTCAAAAAACTACCGGAAATTATTCAATAAAACACAAACTAATTATTTAATCATCAAAATTTATTTTGTCGCCTTCAAAAGAGGCTCCATTTGAAGCAATACACATATGCCCAAGATTACTCCAGTCACCAAAGCACCTTTTAAACGCGTTCAGCTCCTTCAACGAATTCTCCTTAATGGCCTCTATCGACCCAAAGCGGCGTCCGCGGAGAGGCAATATATATGGGAAAAGAAAAAAGTCACAGGGGACTAAATACGGTGGTTGTTCGATGTGTTTTTTCGAGTTTTTGGTCAAAAAAGTGTTCACAATATGAGCCTTGTGAGATGGTGCTTTATCATCGTGTAAAATCTATGAGTTTTCTTTCCACAAATTGGGCCGTTTCCTACGCACATTCTCTCTCAAACGTCACATAACTTCCAAATAATATTCTTTATTTAACGTAGACCCATTTGGAACGAATTCCGAGTGCACAATACCATGATAATCAAAGATGACGAGTAGCATGACTTTCACTATTGACCGACTTTGGCGTGCTTTTTTTGGTTTAGGCTCATGTGGATAGCGCCATTCAGCCGCTGTTGACTGGTTTGCATGTTAAACTCAACCATCATATACCCGTATAGTACGATATTGCTCTCCATACGATACTGCTCTCCATTCACGGCTGCTATGCCGTACCTTTTCTGCTTTCTTAAGTCAAGGAACTTCTTTTCGTCAGTAAATTCTACTTTTTTCCATCCACCGAGATCGTTATTTGTAACAGAACTGCAAACCATGTGGTGCCTTGCAAAATCGAGGTGACGTTTGCGAGATTTATTCAAAAGTGATTTTTTTTGTAATTTTTTATTCTTCAGATGAGGCGCTTTTGGAGTAGCTCTTTGAACAGGAGATTTGCTGGCTGTAGCATTTGCCATTTCTTTAATTATTCCTGTTGAAAGGGCGGAATTTTATGCAATCCTAAGTATTTTGTGGGTTTCCTTTGGCGTTAAAGCCATCGCCTTGTAGTTCTTACAATAGGGCGCACCTTATTTCACGTAAAGATTCACAACATTTAGACATCAACCAATTTTTTTCGCAATTTAGCGATTTTAGTCCCTCTAGGGTCAAGATTTCGATTTATCCTTTTTCGTGATCTGTTACACCTTTCTGCGTTCTCATTTTATTAGGATTAGAAGTTTTCGACCAATACAATGAATGTTTAAAAAACGATCCCTTTTCACAGCTTTAATAAGCATTTCTTTCATAAAATTTCCATTAAAATATTGCCACTAATTAATTGAACTGGACTGTATACCTGCTCATCCAGTGGAAATACTGAACATTTTTCAGTTGGATGACATAAAATCAATATCTTAACAGTTGCTGAGATATCACTATTACTCGCAGGAAATTTTTCAAAACTGTTTTATCACGCTTACAAGCAAAAATCTTGAAATTAAGCCCATGTCAGGCACTTGAAATTTCAGTGACAATTAACAAAGCGCAATGTGAATATGTGAAACGCTAAGTCAGTAGCTATAATTAAATGATTACAAGCGTACAAATGCCGAGGTCTCCATAGAAAGTGCAAAAAATCAAGGCTGAAATCACTTCCTTGTCGCCCTTTTCGGTTGAGGTAATCCACAACATTGGCAAAATAGTACATGCATACCTGTACATATTGATGTCGACAAGAAAGTACAAGCAAATTGAAAATACGTTTAAAAGTCGCAAAATTTTAATTTTTTTTATTTCATTTCTTTTTTAGGCGAAACCTACACACCACCGTTATCTTATCGTCCCTAAATGTGTGCGATTGTTTGATGTACATGCCTGTGTGTACAAACATAGGTAGTATGTGATTTGATGTCTGCAGGTGACGAGACATGCTATAATTTTATTAATTTATTTCTGTTTTAATAGCCGCTTTTCACCGGCTTTACCGTTTCAAAAAACTGGCGCCAACAAAGCAACCAAATAAAGAAGTACAGACATACATATGTACACACCAGCCCACTTCAGTCCAAGGTTAAATTTTTTTTAACAATCTATGAATTGTACGCACGAGTGTGTGCAAACAAATCTACATAACTATATGTACTACCAGGTACATATGTATATATCTACATACATGTATGAGTTCGCATAGAAAGACTGTCACAAACTTTGCATTTAAATATTTTATCAGCACTGAGCTGCCGCTTGGGAAACCAACAACCAACTGTAGTCCCATGGTTCAGATTTCTTAGTAGCTCGCCCACTGTTCTCTGGCGGTGCGGTCTACCACTAACGGGTGAAATAGTACCTATGGGAGGGGCAGGCATTTATTTCTTTATTTAATTGATATTAATCTAGAAATACAGTATTTTTTACAGACTATAAAAAACAGATAAATGCTACACAAATATATTTCACTTTAAAATAATTTCAGCTTACATTTTATTTATTTATGAATGCTTAATATCCGCTGTGGCTATCGAATAATCAGCCTAACAGCAGAACGCCTCTTCTATTATTAATTTTTAAGGAAGACTTTAGAGCTTAAACATATGTAGTATATTCAGGCGGTTTCTCAAGGGAGATTTTTCTCTGTTTCCTTTTCTCCCTACCATGAGCAAAAATTCCTAGCGAATTTTAGCCATTTTCCCTTCGTGTAGGGGAAATAGTAAGTAACACAGATATACTCGTATAGAAAAGGGAGAATGCGATGGCATTTTGAAACAAATTTTCGCCAACAAAGTGTGAGGCAGCAGTAAACAAAAATGTAAGAATTCTAACTTTTGAATATGATAAAATGTAAAAAAAAATTTTTAGAACAAAACTACCAACAAGAGCCAATTAGAGTTACTTGTAAACATGATGCGGGGAAGTCCTGAAATTGCGAGCGGATTTTATGAAGGCAGCAATGAGAAGATAAGCAGGCAGCTAAGCAACCAAAAATTGCTTAATCAAAAAAAAAAGGGATATGAGTGTTTTAGCAATAATATTTATTATTATTTTTTTAAGTTTTATTTATTTTATTAGTATTTTTTGCATTAAAAAAAGGTGCATTAATAATAAAAAGGAATAATTTCAGCTGAATAACTTTTTTGTAAATTTTTCATTGACATTATTTGAAGTTCTAGATAATTAGGCTAATACTTTGCAGCTGATTATATAGAGCACTGTCTATCATTATTCTGTTTCTTATACTTTTTGAGTTGCTACTAAGTGTTGGGGTGAGACTAAAAAAAAAATTGTTTTTCTTGGAGCCTCAACAAGACTCTTCCATCGTACACGGTTTTGCGCTGCTATTTTTGCGTCGTATCATGTGATGTCGGCATCTGTTAGTACGCGATAGTACGAGGAGACTAAAAATTACTTCTGCACTATCACTAAAAAGGGTGGCAAGCCCTTTTACTACTTTTTCGCTTAAGATTGAGGAGGCTTTAAAATGAATGCAAATGCTATGTAGCGCTGCAGAGAAATCTCTTTTCTTCTGTTTTACATGCATAAAGGGTGGTTTTTTAAGATCTATAGGAAAGTTTTTCAAAAAAACACACGTATAATTCAGAGAAATGCATACAATTTTTATTTAAATCGATAGTACAGTCCATATAATTTAATGTTTGAAGATTATTTCATGCAAATGTTGATCGCGACTCCGCTTCAATCCAATTTTGGCATACTCTTTCCAATATTTCGGCCTGTATCTCATATATAAATGCTTTAATGTCGTCTTCCAATGCGTTAATTGAAGCAGGCTTGTCTGAATAGACATGAGCTTTAACATAACCCCTCAAAAAATAATCTAAAGGCGTTATATCGCACGATCTGGGTGGCCAATTGACAGGTCCCGACGTGAAATAAATGTTCACCGAACTCGCCTCTCAACAAGCCCATTGTTACGCGTGCTGTGTGGCATGTGGCACTGTCTTGCTGAAACCACATATCGGCCACATCCATATCTTCCAATTCGGGCCATTAAAAGTTCGTTATCATCTCACGATAGCGAACACTATTCACAGTAACTGCCTGACCGGCCTCATTTTGGAAAATATACGTCCCTATGATGCCGCCGGCCCATAAACCGCACCAAACAGTCAGTCTTACCAAATCTGTAAAGGAGGAAAACTAACGGAAACTTGAATAAAAGATATTTTTAGTACCCACGAGATTTGCGACAGTTCAAGTGGATTTTCTTTATTGTGAATATGCCAACTTAAAGCTTTTTGTGTCTGTGTCTGACGTTTTTTATTTATTTTTGCTCACTTTTTTGCCAATTTCATTTGAAATAACTTAGACTTTCAAACAATTCACACCACTTTGAACTGTCAAAGCGGCAGAACTCAGCTGTTTCGAAATTTCCTAGTCCCAAAATGTTGAGGCAAGAAAAATAAATCCCCGGGAATATTTGTAATTGGGCTCCTTGTATTTATAACTAATGCAGGAAATTATTAATTTATTTACCTTTAACTTCGTAAGTAATTTGGTTAGCTCCACTTAAGTGTCCCCCTTTCGTGTGCCTATGAAGAACTATTGCTTGTTGTTGCGGACTTTTCGTAAGCAAAGATTGAAATATGGCAAAACGTTATCAAATTCTTCGGTTTTTGCAGTGAAATTTAAACCACATACTTCCTTGTAAAAATAAGTAAACGGCTGTGTAAATTTGCCGTTCATTTTTATTTTACATTCGTACATACAAGTCAGCACATACATACGTACATATGCAGTACATATTGTGAGAAACGTTAAACGCAACTTTGTACGAATAGCGCCTTATTAATATCACTTATACTACTTTTTCTTAAAGTTAGGCCCATAAATCACAAGTAAAATGCGGTCGGTGTTATCATCTGTATTATTTTGGGCCCGTTTCCCGCCTTACCACTTGTCCCAAAACTGTTTAATATACTAGCCTGTTCAATAAGCTTTGCGATTCGATAAGAAAAACACAATTTTTGGTTTCAAATACAGTTTAATATTCAGTATAGTCTCCCTGAACATTATTAAACTTGTTCCAACCAGATTCCAATTTGTGAATTTCACTCCTGAAGTGAGAATCTGAAAGGACTGCAAAATACGCTCCCACAGCTGTTATGACCTCATCATTTGATGAAAAACACTTTCTACGACTTAGGTCTGGAAACATATGGAAGTTGCTAGAGGCCAAGTCTTGTGAATACGGTGGATACTTCAATAATTCGAACTTTAATTTATGGATGTTTGCCTGATGAAAAAGAAGTTTTTACTCTTGCAAACTGGGTATTTTTTCACCATGCTAACACCAAAAAACTAATGCTAACACCTTCGTATGGACACTAACTCATTTCGGAGCCGAAAAAACTGGTTCACACCACTCTTTAGTCTCTTGTTTTGATTTGAAATCATGGTGATAGACCCAAGTCTCATCCACATTAGTGAATTGACACACAAAATCCAGTTTATCTTTTACGAAAACTTTGAGAAAATGACATTCGAATGTGTTTTTGTTCCATTCTTAGCGAATGCGGCACCCATTGTGCACACAGCCTTGTGAAACCCAATACTTCAGGCAAAATATTGCTTTCACTGTCCAATGGATGTCTAGGCCTTCTACTAAATCTTTTTCAGTCATTCGACGATTTTCCAATACGATTTCCTGTTTTTATTTTTTTACCCTTTCTGGGTGTTTGGCCGAGCTCCTCCTCCTATTTGTGGCGTGCGTCTTGATGTTGTTCCCCAAATGGAGTGACCTACAGTTTCAAGCCGACTCCGAACGGCACATAATTTTATGAGGAGCTTTTTCATGGCAGAAATCCACTCGGAAGTTTGTCATTGCCTGCCAAGGAGCGACCACTATTGAAAAAAACTTTTTCTTCATTTTGGTATTTCACCGAGATTCGACCCTACGTTCTCTTTGAATTCCGAATGGTAGTCATCCGCCAACTCATTCGTTGTGTAAATAATACAGGGCGAAATATATTTATTAACCTAACTTTTGTTTGTTATGTGTTTTTTTTCTTGTTGTTAGGCGCGATAACCGCTTACGCGATTTTGGCCGAGTTTAGCAAAGCGCGCCAGTGGTTTCTTTTTTGTGCTAACCGCCGCCAGTTCGACACACCAAGTGAAGCCAAGTCCTTCTCCACCTAGTCTTTCCAACGTAGAGAAGGCCTTCCGCTTCCTCTGTTACCACCATCTGGTACCCTATTGAATATTTTCAGAGCCGGAGCGTTTATATCCATTCGGACGTCATGACCCAGCCAACGGACTCGTATCTTCATTCGCTGTGCTATGCCTATGACGTCATAAAGCTCACACATCTCATTGTTCCATCGCCAACGGCAACGTGCAAAGGTGTAAAAATCTTCCACATAATCTTTCTCTCAAAAACTCCAAGAGACACCTTATTGGATGCTGTAATCGTCCACACTTCTGCGCCGTACGTAGGGCATGATGAGAGCCTTCCAGAGTGTTAGTTTTGTTCGTCGAGAGAGGACTTTACTACTCAATTGCGTACTTAGTCTAAAGAAGCAATTGTTGGCAAAAGAGATTATCCATTTGAGTTCAAGGCTGACATTGTTATCGTTGTTAATGCTGGTTCCTAGATAAATAAAGTCTCTTACAACCTCGCAATCATAACTGTGAACAGTAACGTGGGTGCCGATACCCAAGTGCGCCGCCTGTTTGTTTGATGACAGTAGGTTCTTTCTTTTGTCCTCGTTCACCACCAGACGCATTCGCTTTGCTTCCTAATGCAGTTAGGAAAAAGCAGTACTAATAGCGCGGTTCTTAATGACGATGATGCCAATATTATCTGCATACGTTCGTTTAAAAAATTTTGCTTGCGCGATTAAGTTCTGCGGCTCGCACTTCTTTTCCAGCATCAGGTTTAGGAAGTCACACAACAAAAACCTTGTTTGATATCAAACGACTCGGAGAGGTCCTTCCCAATTCTGACGTCGCTGCTGATATCGACTCTTTACAAACTGTTAAAATATAAATCGCAGCACTCCAATAAGTTTTACTTCCAAGTCAGCCACTTCTCAGTTTCCTTTTTCACTCAATTATTTTTACTATATTATATTATGTATTATGAGGAGGCTTAGCTCTGCGACCTGTAAGAACTATATTTCCCCCTTCATGGAGTCAGAGTATGTCTCTGAGCCCTACTTCCTCGTTAAATTTTAGTATTTGTCGTATTTTATTGCGTTTTATTATTTTATTAAATATAGAAAATATAAATAAGTACACGCATACTTTCAAATGTCATATAATTCCGTTACTTGCGTGCTTTTATATCAAATTTTTATGAATCACTATTAAAAAAAATTTGAGTTCTCATTCGATGGCAGGTAACAAATATTCTTACTTACTCGCCGTTTATCACCGTAATTCACGCATAATGTATGAAAAGTAAATAGTGCGCGGAGGAATTCGAACAAACCCCCTCTACACTAATTTTTATTAATATACGACCCAGCTTATAAAACGATCGATCAATGTGATGGAAAAGGGGAGTGTACTACATATTTGTAAATTTCTTTCATTACTGTTCACGACTTTTTCCTCTAAGGTGTTATATATGCACCTATTACTTTAAAATTAACAAATTGTGGCAGTTTGCTTTGCAGCAAATGCTTGTTGCTAAGTCCATTGATCCATTAGCAGCTCGTTCGTCAATGAGATAGAAACGTTTTTATCTCTGTCCTAGTAAGTTAAGCCACGCACTCATATACACATTTGTCCATAAGCACGCATGTACGTATGTGTGTATGCACGCACTTATGTATGCGTATACCTTCGCACTTTACATACAAAAACTTTTAAATAAAATATTTGCTTTTCTATTGCAAATAAAAACGGCAAACCGTAAGCTGTTTCATAATCGCTTTTTTATGATTCGTGATAAATAGGAAACACATAGCTGCCTCAGTTGCAACTGTTTTTATACCCAGTATAATATTGGATGTGCAAATAGAAAATCGCAATTTCGCAATATTATGGTATGAGCGGCAAGTGCTTGTTAAGAATGCCAGAACACCAGAACGCCAGAGCGGAAGCGTCCCATGGTCAGCTAAGGCATGTGAAACAGCCCACCGATCATTACACTCGTGAATTTTTATCTGCGTCATATAGTTTTTTCTGTGCGTGGAAATCTCTACTTTTCAACCCAATAAGAATCACTTATGAAAAGTTTTGCTTTTTGTCTTCATTTCGGGAAAAAAAATTGCGGATGAGGCGCGTCGAATCGGCGTGGAAACTTATGGTGAGACTTTTGCTATTGAAGCAACGTGTAGTGAATGCTTCAAGGCCACAAAATTGTGTGATTTCGATGTGCTTGGTAGGCAAAAGTTTAAAGTTTAAACAGTAAGTGTGTGCCCATTTGTTTGAAATGAAGCTTCAAACTGTGTAAGAAGCTGGTTTCTTTCTGTCCATCCAATGTTTTATAACATTTTTTGCATATAACGATTGTTAAAAGCCTGCGATTATTACGTACATATGTATGTATGTATGTACATACATATATAAAAAAATACTATTATGTATTCATATAAAAATATTTATAATATTTCCATTAAATATCAAATATGCATATTAATTCGAAAGAGTATGGCTGAAACACTACTAACCCGATCTTAATATTTTTTACACCGCAGAGTGTTGCCACCTGTTTGTATTAAAAAAGTAGTTTTTAGAAAATACTCATAAAACATGTAAATATTAAAAAAAAACATTTATTTAAAAAACACAATTTTTGGTAGCGTTGCCACCTGGATTACACTGCAAAAATAGTAATATTTATATATTAAATATGCATATTTCTTCGAAAGAGCATGGCTCAAAAACTGCTATCCCGATCTTAATATTTTTTACACCGCAGAGTGTTGCCACCTGTTTGTATTAGAAAAGTAGTTTTTAGAAAATGCTCATAAATATTGGAACATGCCAATATTAAAAAACATATATTTAAAAAACACAATTTTTTTGATAGCGTTGCCACCTGGACAGCACTGCAAAAATAGTAATATTTACATATTAAATATGCATATTTCTTCGAAAGAGCATGGCTTAAAAACTGCCACCCCGATCTTAATATTTTTTACACCGCAGAGTGTTGCCACCTGTTTGTATTAGAAAAGTAGTTTTTAGAAAATGCTCATAAATATTGTAACATGCCAATATTAAAAAAACATTTATTTAAAAAACACAATTTTTTTTGATAGCGTTGCCACCTGGATTGCACTGCAAAAATAGTAATATTTACATATTAAATAGGCATATTTCTTCGAAAGAGTATGGCTCAAAATATGCTATCTCGATCTTAATATTTTTTACACTGCAGAGAGTTGCCACCTGTTTCTATTAGAAAAGTAATTTATTACAAAATATTCATAAGCATCGCAACACACAAATACTAAAAACAATTTATTCCAAACACAATTTTTTTGAAAGCGTTGCCACCTGAATTTCACTGTAAAAATAGTGATTTATAAATTTTAAGATATAAATATCATATAAAAATGCTTAAATAGGTTTTAATAAAAAATATTTTTAAGTGGTGCTGCCACCAATTTTTTTTATATTTTTGTTTTTGAAAAGTAGGAAACAAATAATATTAATTGCAAAAATATATATTGTATACTTGCATACATACATATTTTACGAATTTATTACGTTTTTATCCTAATAAAATGTCTCCTCTCAGTTCGATCACTGAATTGCTTAATCAAAGTCCCAATTAATGGCAACTTGCTTGCTTTAGTGAATCACTTTATTGTTTTACTTTTCATTTAAACTTTGCACGTTTAACTTAGGACTGAATACCCTATGCGCGTGCACCTAGGTTTATATATGTGCCTGTGTGTAATGACTATCGTAATTTCTGGATTTGGCAACTCATATCTACTGGAGTATTCTACCTCGCCTTGTTTTGTCTTGCCATCTAGTGTCAAGGCGAAGTCATGTTTTTGTTTAAGTATCTCATTCGCTCAGTAGTGTTGCCAGTCGGTTCGCAAAGTTTCTCGGTATGCTACAATATATTAATGAAAAGGTTGCCATCTAATCTAAAAAGAAATTGTCATTCATAAAAAACAAATTTAGCGGTTAGGACATGGGTACCGAACAAAATGTGTTCAAAAGAATGAACAAAGCTTCAATAAAAATTATTTGTGTATGGTGTTGCCACCTAATTCTTAAGGGGCAAATGATAAATAATAGTACGGATGGACTAAGTCATGATGTGAGAATCACGAAAATTATGATTGGATACATTTTAATTAAAAAGTATTTCTGAATGGTGTTGCCACTTAATTTTTTAATTCAAACACTGTTAAAATTCGTATATAAAGTATCTACATTGTACGTACTAAGTAATTTCTTTATATGGAAGAAAAGGCGCAACAGCATCAACCAAAAATAGTACAAAAAATTAACTAAAATTTAGTAAAAATAAATCTGCATACATACAATTTTCTAGCAATTCTAATTGGGCACACATTGTGATGAAAATATATGGGAATTTTTAACTTTTTGTTTTAGCTATAAAAATAATAATAAAAAAATTTTTTTCTTAAAAGACTAATCCAAATGAGCGAAGTTTTGAAGTATAATACTTTGGTATTAACGAAATTTATCAACTAAACTTGATTCCTATAACGCACTTCCTATAAAGAAAGTTTAAGTAAATTTAAAATTGGTCATGTAATGTAAGTCACAAAAAATTCAATATTTCATTGGCTATACCAAATTAAACAAATTAAGCGAGTTATGGCACCTCACTAAACCTTGTGCACGCATTGTATTTGGCCATATCTAATCATAATTTGAATTCATCATAAATTCAACTTGCTTGCTATTTACATTAACTTTGGATTCGCACAATTTAAAGACTGGTTTCTTTTACTTATCATATTAGTAAGATCTTCACTAGGGTGGGCCAATTTTTGGACTTGCAAAGCCATATAGTATAACCTAGTTTACAAATCGTGTTTTAGAATAATTCGTAAGAGGCCAAAAGAGGCTAATAAAGGATAAAAAAAAAAGCTTTTTGCTAAAGCTCAACGTAAGAGAAACACCATTTTGCAATACGAAGTTCGTCGAAATTCTTCATTTTGTTTTATTTTCACTAATTTTGTATAAAGTATAGCTCATGCTACAACAAATCCCATATAAATGAATGTTTCAAACTTCGTATAAGATTTAATTCGAAAAGTTTTCATAAAAATTTCAAACCTTTTAATCAGAATTAAAACAAAAAACCGGTATGCAGTTTTGTGCAATTTTAATATAACAAAAGTGCAAGTGTGAAGTGGCTCAATTATACAAAATTTTCGTGCTATCACCATTCTAAAATTTTCTCCATAAGTGTACATACATGTAAATAATCCAAGAGTAGTCGTATTTAAGCTTGAATATCGTCAATTTCTTACCGAACCTTTTAGATTACCCAATATCCAATATTATAGCACAAACTGTGTAAATCTGATTATATCCGCACCAGTTCCACACAGAAGTTGCATTATTTCTATTTACTTCAAACACAAATACGTTTCCTCTTTGCTAAGTGAATGTGTTAGGTTTTGTGAAATCTTTTATAGGGCTTCCCATTAAGACCGCCTATTATGGAATTTGAAAGAAGGAAGGACGCAGTGTTGATTTGAAAGCTTGACTCTTTCGCAGTACAGAGCGTAGGCATGGAAGTTATACAGGGTTGCCAATATTCGACGCATCTGGCAACCCTGTACCTTTTGACAGGGACGTCAGATTGCTTAATGGCATACCGCGTTGGAAGCGTCAGTCCAAGCAGATTTTTACGATGGAACAGTACACGCCACGCGAGCTCTCCCAAATTGTTGAAATTTATTGTACATTCAGCAAAAGAAGTCAATTGTGAAAACTCAACGTGCGTATAAGAAATTAAATAATATAAAATATAAAAATAATTTCGACTGGTGATGCTCTTTCTAATCCAAAGAGGCCAAATCAAAACCGACCAAGGCGTCGCCAAGGACATCCCAAAATCGCCGTTCTCAGCAGTTGGGCATTGCTTGGACCACTTTACAACGAATTATCCGCATTGATTTGCATTTATTCCCGTATAAGATTAAATTGACGTAAAGATTGTTGCTTGCGGACAAGCCTCGTCGATTGGAATGGGCCGAAAGAGTCATCGAAATCCGTCGGTTCCGTCGAATATGGACAACCCTGTGCATAGAAAGGAATAAACGATGAATAGCCGCCTCGTGACGTTGATTGCGATGACATTTTGGCAGAGTGCTAACTAAATTTCAATTCATCAATTACGCGTCGAATCTTATCTTTCGGTTCAGGCAAGGTTCCTGGGTTATTGGCACCTACCCGTTAAAATGCAAAAAATCACAAAACCACAAAAGAAAAAAAAAAAAACAATAACCCCCGAAAAGAAGGAAATGCAATGACGTCGAACTGCTTATTCTGGGTAGCCAATATCCATTTTCGCAGCACTAAACTCTTATCATTTCGGTAGTGTATTTTGAAAATTTGTTTGCTTGGCGCAATCGGCACAAAACAAATATGGTGTTAAATTTCAAAGAGCCAGTCTTAAAAGAACACCCAATACATATGTATGTAGATGCTATGCATTCATTATTAACACGATATTATAAATTTCACGTGCCACTATATACGAGTATATGTATGTATGTACATTTCCAGTTGTTACGAGTCAACTACTTTTAAAATCTATATCTCTACATATACATATTTGAATGTATGTACGCATGTGTTTTATTTGGTTTGAGCAAACATCTTTCAAAGTCATCCATCTGCAATGTGGTCCGCATTTTGCTGAAGATGGCGGATTGTACGTTCATACATACACACATCCACGCATACAAATGTGTTTAAGTGTAACGAATGTCTCTCAATCCCATGAAGGTTTGTGTTCGCAACGCTTGTGAATAAGAGAAAAAAACCGAAAATTAAATGTTTAAATAAAGCAAATAGCCGATATATATTTATACCTTAAATATTTAATCTCCATTTTTTTTTTAACATGGAAATTTAGTTAAGGAACTGGAGCCATCCATGTACTGCATTTTTACAAACACACTTTGCAAGTATCATATTTGAGCACAATAAACGCCGATATCATTTGTGTAGATTTATGTATGTGTACATGCACACTCTCCCATACATATATCCATACAAATGTACATCAAAGTAATGAAGTGAGAGAGGAATAGTAGATAAAATTCAACTAACGAAACCGAAAAGTTATTCGTCACTACGATCTTCGTACGGTAGACTGCACCTGTACTCAACTGTACTGTACTGTACAGCATTATTGTACGTTTGTCTGTATGCTTGTGGAGCAAATAAAAAGTGCCTATGTCGACTTATGGGGTGGCACCACTCAAACGGTCGTTGATTTATTTAAGGAGTGTGAAAAAAATTACGGGAAATTCCCCTCAGAGTTGTTATTTAATACATTTTGATGTATGAAACACACATTTTTTCTACATTGTGTAAAATAAGTACCCGGAATTAAAAAAAAAACACATTTTTTCATATTATTCATCATTATTTGTTGGATCGCCTTCAAAATAGGCTCCTTTTGAGCCGATACAAATATTCCAACGAACAACCCAGTCATCCATGGCCCGCTGGTAGGCCGGCGCCGGGATGGCCTTCAGCTCCTTTAGCGAATTTTTTTTAATGTCTTCAATCGACTCAAAACGCCTTCCCCGAAGACGATTGCTGACTGGTTTGCATATCGTACTCGTAGACCCATGTCTCATCACCAGTTATTATGCGTTTCATGAACGTAGGGTCCGTATTAGCTCGGGAAACCATGTCTTCAGAGACCTCCTTCCGATGCTCTTTTTGCAAAAAATTGAGCTCTTTCGGAACAAGCCGAGCGGCGACGCGGCGCATGCCCAACACACCAGTCAAAATAATCTGAGCGGTCATGTGAGAGATGTTAAGCTCACGACCGATCTCTCTGGTACTCAAACGACGATTTTCAAATATAATTTTCTTAATTTCTTCGACGTTTTCGTCGGTCGTAACGATCGATGGTCGTCCGGAGCGAGGCAAATCTTTTACCACTTCACGGCCCTCTTTGAACGTCTTGTACCACTCGTAGGTTTGTGTTTTGGATAAACACGAGTCACCATAGGCTTCCCGCAACATATTTAATGTATTGGCACACGTAATTTTGTTCGCAACGCAAAATTTAATGCAAACCCCCTGCTCCACAAGTTTATCCATAGTAAAATTCGCCAAGTAAACAAAAGATCAACTCACTTTGACTGCAGAATAAAACACACTAAGTAATAGATCCCGTTCTAATAAGGCTTGTGCATTCAAGGACATGTGTACCAACATGAAAAAACCAAATTTGAAGTGTCAGGTATTCCCGGGAGAGTTTAAATTATAAATTCCGGGTACTTATTTTACACAATGTATATCATTCTGATGTTAGGGGTCAGCGATGTGGCCAATGTTTTAGATAATTTTTTTAGCTCCTACACAAGCGGATGGATTTCTCGTAAAGTGTAAAAGCTGGAGCGTGGTAATAAACCCAATTTTGTATAATCTATATTTTTATTGATTTAAGAAGGGCATACGAAATTTATTATTCTATTTTTTACCAAATAAAATAAATAAATAAAAATAAATGACTGGCGCTTACACTTTTCCTAGGTGTTTGGTCGAGCTCCCTCTTCTATTTGAGGTGTTCTTCTTGATGGTGTTCCAAACAAGCGAAAGGTAAATTATTTATAAAGCAGCATTGCATTACATTCAATAATAAAATCGATTTGCTCTTCGAAAAAACGGTGCTAAGACTTACTTCCTTATAAAAAAATTCGAGCATTTATTTGAACTTTGTATGGAAGACAAGGCGTGACACCTCAGCAAAAAAAAAACCAAATTGTGAAAAATCAACGGTATTTTGTAGTCCCTAGAAACTGGCACTTTGTTAAACTAAAATTCAATGGACTATAAAATTGCATACCCAGAAAAATTCTAAAAAATTCTTCATACAATTTTGATATTGAATTTCGAAAAATTTAAAAAAATGTGTGCAAAGCTTAAAACTTTGCGTGATATGGTTTTGTTGTGGTATGAATTATATTTTTATATACAAAGAGTGCTGGGTTTATAATTTTGCAACGGCAAAAAAAAATATATTGCGGAATTAAAGGTTAAAAACTACGCAAGGCTGGCTGAATTTTGCTACATCAAGAAACTTAAACAATTAGACGATTTTTTACTTTTAGCCTTTTTTTTTAAAGATATTTAAATTATATATAGAATTTGCATTGATTTAAAAAATATATATAAATGACGGGGAATCACCTCAATCATTTGCTTCAAATCAAGCTATTTTCATGGTTTCGCTTTGTAAACTTCCTATTTGCAATAATCCCACTAAAAAATTTGGAGTTTCTTGAAATAATTTTACTGTGAAAATTCTACTGTAACTCTGCCGTAGCTGATCTGGTTACGTACAAATGCATCACTACAGAGCGTGGAATAGAACAAAATTCTGTAATTCTGAAAAAAAAAAAAATCCGTTTAAATTTTTTTAAATAATGATTCTTGTTGTTGCAAAGAGAGAGTTGTAGAAAGTGGGCCAGGCAGACAACCAGAAACCTGGGAAAACAGCATTGAAAACGACATGCGATGCAGAAACGTCAGCGAAAAGACGACTTAGGATCACCTGACCTTGACAAGGAGAGCCGACCCGAATTAGGATAAGACTAAATTAAAGAAGATTGGTGTTGTTGCGTCCTCAAACCCTGCTAGCACGGTATAATCACCGGTCCTCATCGTCTATCTCATCCAACGATAGGCCCAAGAAATATGCTGTATGAACGGGTTGTGTCCAAAGGGTGAGAGGTGTTACGCGAGTGAGTTTAAGAGGGCATGTGAATAGATGGTTGGTGTCGTGCAGTCGATACCTTATCATGACGAGTTTAATAATGGCTTCAGCTGGTTTCATGTACCGAAAAGGACTCGAGTTTTTCCCCGACCAAGGGCTGCCGCCTCATAAAACTAGATCTGTCTAGTGAGCTGCACCTCACCCTTCGTATTTGGTCTGCAATAAGTATTTAAGTGCGAACATTTTCTTCAAAAATATAGGCTTGCTGAAAGCATACTTCCACGCTGTTATTCTAGCTGGAGGATTTATTGGTTAGAGTCCCTATTTATCAGAGAAAAGAAGTGTTTATTTTAATTACCGATTAGATTAAATTGAACCTTACCTAGCGTAAAATTCTCTTCATCTAACATGGAATCCTCTCGGATTCCGAGTAGTTCATTAAATCTACGAGGTTTCATTTGCTGGTAATTTGAACCGTTAAAGGAAAGAAATTGCAATTTTTATAGCATAATTGTAGACTGTTTGCTAATAGATAGAGAAATTCCACACCGCAACGCCTAGAGTGACCTGTATGGCAGCAGCTACAACAGCAATTGTTGTGCGTCTAAACTCTGGGATCTGGTGACTATCTCAAGCATTAGAGTTTGTCAGCCTCACTAAGATCCATCCACTTGTAGCCCCACCCTTAAAAGCGCACCTTTACTCCCTTTGCGATACTTACCGACTATTAAATGTATAAATAAAAAAAGATACACTTTTTTTACTTTTTTTATACCATCCACTTTATTCTAATTAAATGTGCTATGGAAAAATATGTCCGAAGCAGTTTTTTTCGCTCGTTAGGCATTGGTGTTTAAATCTAATTTTGACGATAATAATTTATCCCTTAGAGACGAAGCCTCTATGCCAGAGAATATTTTTCTACTGAAGTAACACTTAAATTTTTAGAAAATACAGTTTCAACTTTTATTTGGCTGTATTGCAAAGCAGCATAATCATACTTAGGCACTTCTTCCTTTTAAGGCAGAGTTGTGAATAAATATTATATTTAAAGCCTCGATTACGATAAGGTACAAGGTAGGCTCCCCATTTGTTTGATAAACAAACAAAGAATAAAAAATTCAACCAAAAATAAACAAAAGTGGAAAAGATCAAATATACTTTATATGAATATATGTGTAAACCTCTCCTGGCTATGTGAATGATGGTTAAAAAGCAGAAATATCGTACACTGTGTGTACACTCAAGTCACTATGTCAGATCAAATTTTAGTTTGATATGTAGAAAGTAAAAAAGTAGAACGCTGCACAGTGGTATTTTGGTGGCAAAATTTCAAGTTCTGGCCACATCTAACGATGCAGCCTTAAATAGAAATTTCTGACTAATAAAATTTAATTATTTTCCCAAAAATGAATATCTTGCCTTATTTACAATACTTTACAAAAGGTCGTCCAGCATTGCAATGGCAAAGGCAAAAACACACACGTAAATTCAGAAAAATGCATGAAATTTTTATTTAAATCGATAGTAAAGTCCATATAATTTAATGTTTGAAGATTATTTCATGCAAAAGTTGACCGCGACTGCGCTTCAAATGGTCCATCCGCTTAGTCCAATTTTGGCATACTCTTTCCAATGTTTCGGCCGGTATCTCACATATAAATGCTTTCATGTTGTCTTCCAACGCGTTAATTGAAGCAGGCTTGTCTGAATAGACATGAGCTTTAACATAGCCCCACAAAAAATAATCTAAAGGCGTTATATCGCACGATCTGGGTGGCCAATTGACAGGTCCCGAACGTGAAATAAAATGTTCACCGAACTCGCCTCTCAACAAGTCCTTTGTTACGCGTGCTGTGTGGCATGTGGCACCGTCTTGCTGAAACCACATGGCATGCAAGTCAAGCTCTTGCATTTTGGGCGAAAAAAAGTTGGATATCATTTCACGGTAGCGCTCACCATTCACAGTTACGTTACGATTCGGAGCATCTTTGAAGAAGTACGGTCCAATGATACCTCCAACCCATAAACCGCCCCAAACTGTGACATTTTCTGGATACATTGGTAGCTCTTGCAATTCTTCTGGCTGATCTTCACTCCAAAATCGACAATTCTGCTTATTTACGTACCCATTGATCCAAAAATGAGCTTCGTCGCTGAACACAATTTTTCGATAAAAAAGTGGATTTTCGGCCAACTTTCCAAGAGCCCATTGACCAAAAATTCTGCATTGCGGTAGGTCGTTCGGCTTCACTTCTTGCAACAGCTGTATTTTGAAAGGCTTCACACCTAAATCCTTTCGCAAAATTTTCCACGTTGTTGAGTAACAGAGGCCCAATTCATCATTAACACTGGCCGATACAGCTGGGATATTTTCTTCAGTTCACACTCTACGTAAGCGTGTTGGTGGTTTGATGTCCAATAATGTAAATTTGGTTCTACATTTAGTCCCAATAGCTCGAATAGCCGCTTCAGTGGGTCGATTAAAATGGCCATAAAATGGAAGAAGCGCGCGATAAACTTTCTTAACAGAACATTCATTTTTATAATAAAATTCAATGATTTGCAAGCGTTGTTCGTTTGTAAGACGATTCATGGTTAAATTACAGACCAAACTGACGATGTTTGCGTCAGCTGTTTAAACCAACTGTTTAAAAAGATAATAGCTAAAAAATCACCCGTTATAAGATATTTTTTTACTAAAACTTTAATGGTATTTTTATAAAAAAATATATAGTTTTTTCTTGACAATTTCAAGAAAATTATCTCGTTTACGTAAGTGGTTCAAAAGATATGCGTGAATCAAAATTACATTATAAAATACAACTTTGGCAATTGTCTTTGGCAAACACAAAAAATTCGCTCGCTGTTTCATCCCTTTTGTTTTTTTTACATATTTGAAAGGCTTCCAGAGATTTGTGTAAAAATTTCAAGCAAATCAGACGAAAATTGAGGGAGTTGTACAAATTTGACTGAGAGGATTCAGACAGGGCAACTAGGTGCTAGGGAGGTTTTGTTCTTGAGGCTGTTCTTATGATGGACGCGAAAAAATTCACTGCCTATCAACGATCGACGACATTTGTTTCGTCCTTTGTTCCAGGATCCTTTTTAAAAGATTATATCCATAAATCGATAGCAATATGTTACATTCAAGTACAAAGTCAACAAACCCAGCCTGGCGAGACCCTGGTGCCCAAGGAAGGGTTAACGTAAGTTTGTATTAAAATACGTTGCATACTTTGGAGCTTCAACTGTTTTTTTTGGATATACAGATATTGAAAAAATTAGACAAATTTTCAAAGACATTTCAAATTTTTTTATCAAACTTTTAATCAGAAATTGGGCAAGGAATTTTTTAGCTCGTTAAGTTTTAGTATAATAAGGTGCAAGTTTTTAGGTGGCAGAAAATTCTGTCGATTTTTTATATTGTAATTTTTTTTTTTTTTTTGCGATGTTGCGCATTTGTTTTCCTATAAGAAATCCTTAAATTTCTTTGCGGTGTAGCGCATTTTTTCCATATTAGAAATCCTCAAATTTTATGGCGATGTTGCTCATTTTCTGCCTATTATAAATCCACGATTTATGTATATGTCAGGGGGAAAAAAATTAAAAATCAAAGAAATTTAAGCCAATTCATATTTGCTCTTTATTATATCAAAATTAAATGGGCTACAAAACTGTGTAGCCAAATTTTCTGTTTTTGTATATCTGATTAATATTTTTTTTTTTAAGTTTTTATGAAAAGTTTAGGAAAAATAGTTTTAGATCTGAATAAATTGGTTTTTACTATAGAATAAAATATATTTTTCTGATGACAAAAAAATTAAAATTTAGTAAATAAATTTAGTAAAAATAAATAAAAAAATAGTCGAACTTATATGAGAAGAAAGCGTAGCTGTTGTCCGATTTCCCCCATTTTCAATATTGCCTGTATCTAACGAAAGTTGGTTTAGGTATCTTCCTTTTTATGTTTTGTTAAATTGTTAAAATTATAATTTTTTTCTTAACTATTTTGAACTAAACCTGCACACAAAATTTCATTACCGTACAAACAGTCATTAAATTTTTTGCCAAAAACTCTTTGAAATTTCAGCACTGTGCGCCAGTGTGATACCAGCAGCGTGATTAACAAGCACATTCAAGCGAAACGAAATCATGAATAGCCTGCTTGCAGTGCGAGATGTGTGCGTTCGATGGGCTCTTGCAAGGAGTTCTGCAGGGTGGTCCAAATACAAGTTTCTTTTTGAATTGCATGCATGTATTTTAACACAATTATCTGGACTGTCAGTCAGCTAATTACTTGGAGAAACAAAATGTATCGCTTTACGCTTGAGCTACGTTGGAAAATATTGCTAACTCAAATTCAAATTGAAAGCTCCAATTAGAGCCTTCAACCAAATTGAATAGATTATACGACCCTTATCGAAAAGGAACTTTTCTCGAAATGCAGCAAAGAAAGCTTCTACTAATTTTTTGAAAGAGTTGATGTTAAATGGTATTTAAGCAGATATGAGTAAGTAGGAATTCTGTGAACTATGCATGCATTTACTGTCAAAACCAGTTTTTGCACAGTTATTGCGTACATCTTTCCATATTAGAGTGCCAACCGTAGACTAGACACGGCTAGAAAGAAATAATAAGAACTAAGGTAACCAACTCCAACGGATACCCGACAATCAGGCTCACATTTGACCTGAATACGAAATCAAATTCAGTAACGTCAGTATTGAAAAAATATATTTAAAAAAATTTCGTTAACACCGCAACACCGGCAAGGTAAAAAATTAAAAAATATCAAAGGCATTTTCAGGAACCTTAAACTTGCACTTTATTGTATCTTTAAAATCTTTCTAGAAATTCTAATTAAAAACTGGGGAATCGGGATGAAAAGTTTGTACAATCATTTCTAAGTACATTTCTAATTTTTTGTAGACATTTTTTTTAAATTGATCTTAGTTAGACTATGACCCATAATTTTATGAAAAAAAAAAATAAAAAATAAATAATGAACAGTAAAACAAAAAATTAAAAAATGTTGATTTTGTAGCGTTTTGTCACGCGTTGTATACTGACAGGCATTTTCTAAAATTTGAGCGTGACCGTAGTCGTGTCGCACTTAAGCCAGCAAATCATGCTAACGTGTTTTTCGACAAAATTGCATCAAATACATTTTTATTTCACACTGAACAGTACAGTTATATTCTCACATTCGAAATTATATTCTAACATGACGAAAATTTTACTCACCCAAGCCAACAAAACTACTTTGAATTCATTTTTGATTCGTTCTATGCGGTACAAAAGGTCTAGATATCGCGTTCCATACAAATCTATCCGCCCTAATACAGGGTTTGATTGAAAAGTAATGAGCCTACCCGCGCGGAGCGTCTGCCAAGCGATCAACCGAATCGGCTGGTAGGGAAAAATTATCGTTGGCCGGGAGCACGTCGAAGACGAACAGCGATCTGGAAGGCCTTCGACGACGCAAACAGACGAAGATGTGAACCGGGTTCGTGAATTTTTGAGCATTGACCGTCGTGCTAGTCTACGTGAGATCAGTGAAGAGTTAAATTTAATTTATTACAATGTGCGTCAACATTTTGGACAACAACAATTGGACCCTTCATCACGACAATGCTCCGGCACACACCGCCTTCCTCTGCATTGGCCAAGATGGGGGTTCCGGTGCTTCCCCACCCTCCCTACAGCCCAGACCTGTCTCCTCCGGACTTCTCCTTGTTCCCGCGCCTGAAAAGAAAGCTGAAGGGGAGGCGTTTCGACTCCATCGAGGCGATCCAAAAAACTGTGACAGCCGAATTGAACGTGATTCCGGCGGATGAGTTTAAAAAATGTTTCCTGCAGTGGAAGGACCGCTACCTGTCTAGGAGATATCCTCTTTAATAATTATTAGCATTTATTCTCATTTGTAAACTTTTTGGACTGTGTTAGTAGGCCATCTCATTCGTAACTGATATTAGGTTAGCTTCTAGTTGATCTGAATGGATCTCACATAGACCACAAGGGTCCGTAGCGTTACCAGAGTTGTTGGAGTACTGTTAAACATAGTTCGTGATACATGTGTTGGCGAGTTTTAATAAACTGTTTCAACTTTTGTCAGCAAAATCTTCCTCGAGATGAAAAGTATACCGATGCTAGGCAGCTGTAACAAGTTCTTCTTAGAGCAGGATAGTGCCAAAGGAGGTGTTCTAACGTATCCTTTTCTTCTTCGCATAAGTTACACGCGTCGCTCTAGACCAGTCCCATTTTAGCGGCGTGATATGCAGTGAGACATTGTCTCGTCAATACTCCAACCAATATTTTACATTCCTTCCTAGAATAAAGTTGGTTGTTTTCATGTTAAGGGTTCGTAGCTTTATTTTCGCAATCCTGTGGGAGGTCGAGGCTTCCCATATAGACTGTGTTTCCAGAGTTAGTTCATCGTCTAGTTCCGTCTTCAAAACTGAGAGTGAGTGTGTTCGTCATACTCATCCTAGGTAAGCCGGTGCCCGCCTTAGCAAGCTCGTCCACTTTCTCATTTCCCTCTATTCCCTTGTACCTGACACCAACTAAATTGTGATTTGTATATTCTCGCAGAGCTCATCTATTTTGTATCTTCAGTGTTACACACATTCCAAGCCAGTTATTACAGCCATTATTGCTTTAATAGCAGCTTGACTATTGGTGAAGTTGTTAGTACGAGTGTCGAGAGGAGTAAATCCCAACGCTCATTCAGCTGCTTGGGTTACAGTATAGATCTCAGCTTGAAATATGCTACAGTCATTCGGAAGTCTAAAAATCTTTTGGAGTTCAAACTTCGGGCAGAAGACAGCAAAAGACTCCTACTTTTTCCGGCATTTTGAACCCACCTGTAACGAAATTGTATGCGTGGCGATCGGATTCTAAACCCTTCTGCCAACGATTTTGTTCTATTACAAAACTAGGCCTCTTGCCATAGTTTACTTGTTGAGCAACATAGTCTGATCCTCAGTTTTTGACCTGTATGTTACTCTGACCAAAACGCCTTTGTGTGAATTGTCCAGTCATCCTCAGTCTTAGTGCAGATGTTTGCCTGAGTTTCTTACTACTAGGTAATGCCAGTCGCGCGGGTTACTCATATTCCTGCAATCCCTTGCAGGTTGGAAACTTTCCAATCTTTTAACGTACGCCATTTTATCATACGCCGACCACCATACTAGCGAACCATAGAGCATTATTGGTCTGATATTACGTGCAATAGAAAAATACAATTAAAAAACTGCTATTTGAAAGCTTAGGCGATCATTTGCTTCTGCCAGTTACCAGTAAACGCTTTTACTGACAGTTTTGCATCTTCATAAGCATTTACTGAATTTTTTTGACAAATATTTTCATAAAACTTTTTAGTCCTCAATTGTCACGTTTAATATTATATTTTCGGAGGCTTAGGCCCGCTACAGAAAAAACTGCTACTTGCTGGACTGTAACTTTGGTCTACTCAGGATCATATAGCCGCTTTACTGTTGTAAAAATGCTGCTCTAAATGTTGAACAGTGAACAGTGAAATAAAAGTCCTTATAAACTCATGAAATGTTTGCCCAAAAGAAGGGTTCAATTAAGTTTATAAAGAAAAAAGTTATAACAATTTAAATTTTTAGCAATTATAATTTTCTTTTAGCTATTGCTCTTAAGTATGATATTTATAATAATAATTTTATTGCTGTTTTTGTTTTTTGGTTCTGATGATAAATAAATAACTATGATATATAAAATTTCTCGCAATATGAAAGTGTTCACATAAAAGTTAATTTTGGCGGTCTAAAAATCTTTTTCGTTGTATATATTTCTTATTCTTTCTGAGTGCGAAATAACCCAATTAGATCAAATAAAAAAATAAAACTCATAAGTGTGTATATTTTCCTTAAAATATTGAAGAAAAAATTTAACGAAAAGGATATATGTATGTATGTGTATGTGCGTATATAAAAAAAAAAATAAATGCGTACAAAAGGGCAAGAGGCAGCTAAATTTGTATTTATGTCCAATAGTTATGCCAGCCTCATTAATTTGGATTATCAGCGAGCTATAAAACTAAATTTTTTGTTCGTAAAATTTCCTGACGCACTTCTCCCACTCCTTTTGATCTTCGCTTCCTATATACGCTTGCACAATTTTAGTTTAGTCTCATAAATTTTATTCTCGAGACAAAAGCCCATTTCGTTAATTATAGTATGGTTTAAATTTATTAAACCACCAGTCACACTTATTGGCATGCCCACATAAAAACGTTCAGACGCGTAGCCAGAAATTTTTTTTAATTAAAAAATTTGTTTCAATCACCACTAATCTAAAAAAAAAATTAAGGCGCCTAGATTTGTGTTCGGAAATTAATTAGTTTCCCTTCAATGTTAAGTTTAAATAAACGGTGCACAATAATTAGGCCTAGGACATTCAGTCTTTCTACGCCATTCGGGTTTTGTTTTTTTACAGTTCTTAGTCGCAAATGGTAACAGATAATCCTGGCTTAGATTTGTATTAAACAAAAAATTTTTGAGAAAAATTTATTGTACACAAACAGTTTGTTTCCTTCTATTAACTTCTTTGCTTTCATTAACCTAACCTAACTTTTAATTTTTGCTAAATCTTCACTTTGTTTACACACTCTTCTTAGTTCCCTCACACACCACATCTAGAATTTCGTCACAGCGAAGTTGTGCACTTTTTTCCTCTCTAAACTGCGGAATTTGATCTTCCATATTTTTGTAGGGATCCTGAAAATTTACGTTTTCTGAATTTTTAGGCTGCAGAAAGGAGTGGCAGAAGGGGCTCCGGGCCATAGAAGTTGGCCTCAGAGCCCATCCCAGATAAGGAGTCAGAGATCTCGTTACTCGTGTGTTCCGGGACCCATGTTAGCATCAGGATATTATGTCTACCGACATAGTTCAGCCTGGATTTACAAGACTCAACTACTCTTGCAGTGGTTGGAGGGCTGTCTAAGGCCACAAGCGCAGGTTTGCTGTCGCTGGAGACACCTGCAAATCTGCCTGCCCACCTGTTTTCCACAACAAAGTTCATCGCTTCTTGAACAGCATACACCTCCACTTGAAACACAGATGCATTCATTCCAAGAGCAAAGTGTAGTTTGTCTCGCTAGATTCCATGTAGACACCAGAGCCGGAACCGCGCTAGGTCCTGGAGCCATTAGTGAAAATGCGAAAACAGTGTTTGCCGGGGTCACTTGTAGTTTTAGTAGTTTTGAGTAGTATATTTGCACAATCGCAAATAAAAATATGATTACTTACAAAAATTATTTTTATTTTCCGAAAAGTTGTGCTTTCGTGTTTTATTTATTTATGTTTTTGTTTTTGCTGCGCACACCGCGATTCTTCACAACTCTTTTCTTTGTTAAGTGTCAACGAAATAGCTCGGTTTGGTCAAAAACTCTACATGTGGATGTGTACATATGTATGTATATATGCACGACAAGCTATTCGTTGTTTTATTCAGAATTCGCTGAGTGGCTGGCGAATTGAAAATGGCTCGTATATAAATAATTTAAATTATTTTTGGATTTATGTTGTTTTTAAAGAAAGTTTACTTTTTGCTTATTTCGCGAAATTTCATGTAAATTTGTAAATTGATTATAAGTACCTATGTATAAATGTGCATACAACGTTTACACTGAAAACTTATGTATGTATGTATCTGTACTTTTCCTTACACCCAAATTTCGCCTTATAAGTAAATATTATGTATTTTTCCATCCAAAATTTGTATTTATTTATTTATTTTAGTTTTTTTTTTATTTGCGCTGTTTTTTTTTTTGGTTTGGCTTTACATTTTTTGCCATTCCCAGGTTTCTTGCTTGGTTCAGGGTAAATTTACTTTGTAGCAACTGCGTAAAAAAATAAATACAAACTCAGCGGATTTGTAATCAAAAAATACCTATTGTTTATTTTACATTTTAGGCACTTAATTTTAGCATTTTTTACTCTGCCCTGTTACTTAACCCACATCCCGTGCACCCTGTTTGCCACCATACATTTTCTGCATGCACATTTTTTTGCACTGAACTAATTTTGCGCTAAAAATTCGCTGAACTCAACTGAAAAATTAAAATTAAATGAAATGAAATAAAATAAAATACAAAACTCGTTCACATAGCTGCCGCTTTGTTCTGACGTGGCTGGTAAATTGCCAATATTTACAATTTTGATTTATTTTCACAATTTTCGCGCCGAAACTTGGTGATTTTGAATACGTATTTTATTATTGCTATTTGTTTTATTTTTTACATTTCACTTTTTGATTTATTTTTACTTTTTATTTCGAATGGCCCAAAGAGACCAAGAAAGAGAGATGGATGTAGATATTTTTAGAGCGAACGAGAGATGGTGCAAGCTTTAAGAAAAACCAGATGCTGGGAGCTCACAATGCACGGAAATAAACTGGCTGATGAATGCTAGTGCCGCCTTGGCCGGCCGGCTAATATTGTTTTGATTTTATACACGTACGAATGTTTGCATGTATTTCCTTCTCTAGTCTATCACTAACGTGAAAATTGTTGCCATTTTGCCTTCTCAATAAAACATTTTTATATTATGGGATTAGGGGTGCGCGCGTTTTTGTGAACTATGAATATGTGTGCATGAAAATGTGTGCATGTATGTGTGATATTTTCAGTATTCGCGCAGCCCACAAACAGAAATACAAAGTTGTTAAAAAATGATTGTGGTTTTATATGGTCATGGTATGGAGGAGGATATTCTGCCGGAGCGGAAACCGCAAATGGAAAAGTCTGAAACCTTGTTGAGCTTTTGTAATACTAATAATAATAAGAGTAATAATAATAATGATAATAGTAGTAAAAAACAGTAATAAAAATGTCACTAAAAAATCAGAAAAGGTATTGATTGTCAAATAAATGTAAAATATAATATTGTCAAATAAATGTAATAAAAATAAAAGCACCAAGACTGGATGGCGTACCTGCAGAAGTCCTCAAATAGATCGCAAAATGTGGCCACAAGTCCTCTTAGAGATGCGCAACGCCTGCTTAAACGATGGAATATTCGGAAATCGTAGAAAAGCAGCAGCTTGTGTTGAAACTGAAATTTGAATAGATCGAGCCAAGGAGCAACAAGAGATTTGGTGGCTCCTAAAACACTCAGGCGAAAAAGCCCATTGCATTTAGTGCTCTGGAAAGAGGGTAGATAGTCAAGGAGGAAGGGGAGAAAAGTATTATAGAAAGGATAGGAAAGAATAGACAAAGAGACAAAGACAGTTAGTCCTGTGAGAACTTTCCAGATTCTTTGGCAAATTTGTAAATATACTCCAGTTTTAGAGAACAAATATTACTTATTCTCACGACCGCGGCACCCAAAAATCGTAGCTTTGCTCTAGCAAAAGCAGGGCACTCACAGAGTAAGTGCTCAGTGCTATCCGCCTCCTCCAAGCAATACAGGCACACCGGGTCCTCAATGATTCCAATGATGGTCTTATGCTGACCCCATGAGTTGTGTCCTATAATAATACCAACCATCAACCGAACGTCAGCAGCTTGTGTTAATAAGCAAGAAAGAAGGTAGCCCAAACCCACCTTCAACATATCAGCCATTATGCATGCTTGGCATAGGAAAGCTGCTTGAAAGTCTAATTAAGCCTCGACTGGTCACAGCCATAGGCAACGCTGAAGGACTATCTACAAGGCAACTTGGCGTAGATGCGGAAATTTTACAATAGAGGCAATGCAACTCAGAAGCGCAGTTCTCCTTGCCACCTTAGATATAAGGAAATCATTCAATTGATGATCAAAAGATGTGTGGGTTGACATGCTAGTCGCTTTGGAGCAAAGGTTAAAAATTCTGGCATATCTACAGCACATCATGAGGACATGCCTGCGAGATCATAAACTCATCTTTCAAACCCCAGAGGGCTCGCAATGTGTAGATATCACATCCGGAGATGAATCAATGCTCGGTTGTGGCATGTCCATCATTAGTTATGACGAGATACTCAACACAGAAATGCCTGACAGTACTTTCCTAATCCGATATGCAGACGATATTGCCGCAGTTCTCACAGCACGAGACCCTAAAGAAGCTCGCAAAAAACTCAACGAAGTTATGTTACGTCACAAACGTAGCAAGATTAACGTGCCCTCAAATTGGCCACCGAGAAAACAGAGCTAATACTACTAACTAGAAATAAGTATGCAAAACTATTCCAATACGCTAACCGTAGAAGGGTTTTAAAACACCTTTAACCCTTTCTTCTTCTTAATTGGCGCGATAACCGCTTACGCGATTTTGGCCGAGCTTAACAAAGCGCGCCAGTCGTTTCTTTCTCGTGCTAACCGGCGCCAATTGGACACACCAACTGAACTTTCTCTCGAACACTCCAAGCGTCGCTTCATCGGATGTTGTCATCGTCCAAGCTTCTGCGCCATACGTCAGGACGGGCATGATGAGAGTCTTGTAGAGTGTTAGTTTTGTTTGTCGAGAGAGGACTTTACTGCTCATTTGCCTACTTAGTCCAAAGTAGCACTTGTTGGCAAGAGAGATTCTACGTTGAATTTCAAGGCTGACATTGTTATCGGTGTTAATGCTGGTTCCTAAATAGACGAAGTCTTTTACAACCTCGAAATTATAACTGTCTACAGTGACGTGGGTGCCGATACGCGAGTGCGCCGACTGTTTGTTTGAAGACAGGAGGTACTTCGTTTTGTCCTCGTTCACCACCAAACCCATTCGCTTTGCCTCTTTATCCAGTTTGGAGAAGGCAGAACTAACAGCGCGGTTGTTAAGGCCGATGATATCGATATCATCGGCATACGCCAACAATTGTACGCTCTTATAAAATATTGTGCCTGAGCGATTAAGTTCTGCGGCTCGTACGATGCTCTCCAACATCAGGTTAAAGAAGTCACACGACAGTGAGTCACCCTGTCTGAAACCTCGCTTGGTATCAAACGGCTCGGAGAGGTCCTTCCCAATTCTGACGGCGCTGCTGGTGTTGAGCAACGTCATCTTACATAGCCGTATTAGTTTTGCGGGGATACCAAATTCTGACATAGCGGCATACAGGTAACTCCTTTCCGTACTGTCGAATGCAGCTTTGAAGTCGACGAAAAGATGGTGTGTGTCGATTCTCCTTTCGTGGGTCTTTTCCAAGATTTGGCGTATTGTGAATATTTGGTCGATGGTAGACTTTCCAGGTCTGAAGCCACACTGATAAGGTCCAATCAGTTGGTTGACGGTGGGCTTCAGCCTTTCACACAATACGCTCGCTAGAATCTTATAGGCGATATTTAGAAGACTAATCCCGCGGTAATTGGCACAAATTGCAGGATCACCCTTCTTATGGATTGGGCAGAGCACACTTAAATTCCAATCGGCAGGCATGCTTTCATCCGACCATATTTTGCATAGGAGCTGATGCATGCACCTTACTAGCTCCTCGCCGCCATGTTTGAATAGCTCAGCCGGCAGTCCGTCGGCGCCCGCGGCTTTGTTGTTCTTTAGCCGCGTTATCGCTATTCTCACCTCGTCATGGTCGGGTAACGGAACTACAATTCCGTCGTCAACGATTGGGGTATCGGGATCTTCACATTCTCTATGACATGCGCAGCTGTCACTGTTTAACAGGTTCGAGAAGTGTTCCCTCCATAATTTAAGATTGCTCTGTACGTCAGTCACCAGATCGCCGTCTTTGTTCTTGCAGGAAAACGCCCCGGTCTTAAAACCTTCTGTAAGCCGCCGAACTTTCTGGTAGAATTTTCGGGCGTTGTTCCTGTTGGCCAGCATCTCAAGCTCCTCGCACTCACGTATTTCGGCCTCTCGTTTCTTCTGTCGGATAATACGTCTCTCTTCCTTTTTCAGCTCTCTGTAGCGATCCCACATGGCTCGCGTTGCGCCCGATCGCAGCGTGGCTCTATAGGCGGCATCTTTTCTTTCTGCGGCAGCATGACATTCCTTTTTCGTACCAATTGTTTTTTCGGGCTCGCCGGAATCCGATTTCTTCTTCGTACGTAGGGAACGAGAAATGTTGCTCCATTGCTCGCGCATGCCGATTTGTTGGGCAGTGCTTTCGGAGAGCAGGAGTGAGAGTCGAGTGGCGAATCTTCTGGCTGTCTGTTGCGATTGCAACTTTTCGATGTCGAACATTCTTTGCGTAGGTAGATGCACGTTTTTTGCTGCACAGAAGCGGGTGCGCAGTTTTTCTGCAACAAGGTAATGATCCGAGTCGATGTTGGGTCCTCGGATCGTACATACATCTAATACACTAGAAGCGTGTCTTCCATCTATCACAACATGATCGATCTGGTTTCGCGTTTTTCGATCAGGAGACAGCCAGGTAGCTTGGTGTATTTTCTTATGCTGGAATCTGGTGCTCCAGACTACCATGTTTCGGGCCCCGGCGAAGTCGATGAGCCTCTGTCCGTTACCGGATGTTTCGTTGTGCAGGCTGAATTTTCCGACTGTGGGACCAAAAATTCCCTCCTTGCCCACCCTGGCGTTGAAGTCGCCAAGCACGATTTTTATGTCGTGGCGGGGGCAGCGCTCATAGGAACGTTCCAGGCGCTCATAGAAGGAATCTTTGGTCGCATCGTCCTTCTCTTCCATCGGGGCGTGGGCGCAAATTGGCGAGATGTTAAAAAATCGCGCTTTGATGCGGATTATTGCGAGACGCTCGTCCACCGGAGTGAACGACAGTACTTGGCGACGAAGTCTCTCTCCCACAACTAATCCGACACCGAATTTGCGCTCCTTTACATGGCAGCTGTAGTAGACGTCGCAAGGTCCTATGTTTTTCTTACCTTGCCCCGTCCATCGCATCTCTTGGATGGCAGTGATTTCAGCCTTTACTCTCACGAGGACATCAACCAGCCGGGCAGAGGCACCTTCCCCATTAAGGGACCGGACATTCCAGGTGCATGCCCTCAAATCGTATTCCTTATTTCGTTTGCAGGGGTCGTCATCAGTGTTGGAAGTTCTCATCCGAGGCTTTGTTGCTGTTTTCATTGGGGGGGCTTTTTAAGTGGCGGGTCCCAAACCCAGCGCACAACCAGCTATGCTGGGATGCTTCGCCTTCTCACGTTAGCTCACTCCCGAACGGGTGTTCGGAAGCTAACCAGAGGATACGTGGGCTAATCCCGGACGTTGTGAGCTGCTTCAACCATATATAGAAGAATCGTCCTGGCCACTCCCAAGTGAATGGCGATCAGTAACTTTCCCCACTTGCGTGGACTTCTACATATGGAACCATCCTCCTTAACCCTTTGCCTTATAGTAAAACAACGTGTGGGAGACGTGATCTTACTTCCCCGCCTAAAATGAGAACCTCGTATCAGACACGTGATGAGTTTTTCTGATCATAAATGAAAAGCTCGTATAAAATACGCGATTGTTTTTACGCACGAGAGAAGCTTTCATCGAAAGTGGCACACGCAATCGTCGCTCGATTCAGAAGGCAAGGAATTAAAGTCATAAAGTAAAACGCTTAAGAGTGGACTCCAGACCAACTTTCTGGTCCCAAGTAAAACATGTAACTGAGAAAACTTTCAGAGGGGTAGGGATAGTAGACTATTGGCAACCAACTCAAAGCAAACAGAAAGTAATGATTGCTACCACGCTCTCCGCTCTCTTATACGGAGTTGAGCTGTGGGTGAGTGCATCAGCTAGAAAAATAACTCGCAAATACTGCCGCACAATAAACATTCCGATTTCCCGCTTAATATTCATTTATAAGCTCTTAAAGAAATTTCATTGCCATTAAATTACCGCAATTGAAAATGTTAATTAATCCTATTGTAATTTTTCTAGTTTTACTCTCTTTATTAAATATTTAAAATATTTGTTTTCTTATTTGTACAGCTTTTACGTCTAGTTTCATTTGCCGGCCTTTGTTTTTGGTTTTTGTGTGCTTTGTTTAATTTTTTTCTTTTCCTTTACCCGGAGAAAAAATACACAGAAAATAAACAGAAAAAAAGAGTAAATGTATTCACTCACATGGGACATGCAAATATCTGCAAATATTATTTTTTTCGAAAAGTCTGTATACGAGGTTTGTTCAAAAAATAGGGTGAATTTTCAAGTTTCGCGGGCTACGTACATTCGACTTTCGATTATATTTTTTTTTAGTTGTTAGTTGGTACACTCGCCTCGACGATACGTTCACGGTTTTAGCAATATTGCATGTTTAGTTTATTTGAGAAAGACCTATAAATAAGTCAAGTGTTTTACGTGGTCGGCGATTTTCGGCAAGATGCAAACTATGGCTCTGAACTTATGAAATCCCTGTTTATGTTAGATTTCTTAAGCACATAGGATTAGGTTAAATGATTGCCCTTAGACGAGAACTCAAACTCCCCTCTTGAGATCAATTACAGCGCGAAAGGGTGGAAGGAAAAGGACAGAGTGATTAAGAGACCAGCTGGTTAATATCTATCCCTGCATCACTACAGGCTCTTTGATAAGTGAGCACTACAGTTATGAAGAAAGTTGTGAGATCATTTCACCTCATCGCTCAGACAGCTGATGTAAAAAGGCAGCCATAGCCATCACTTCTTCTTTTTTCTTAATTGGCGCGATAACCGCTCACGCGATTTTGGCCGAGTTTAACAAAGCGCGCCAGTCGTTTCTTTCTCGTGCTAACCGGCACCAGTTGGACACACCAAGTGAAGCCAAGTCCTTCTCCATCTGACCTTTCCAACGTAGAGGAGGCCTTCCTCTTCCTCTGCTAGCACCAGCTGGTACCGCATTGAATACTTTCATAGCCGGAGGGTTTGTATCCAATCGGACGACATCACCCAGCCAACGTAGCCGCTGGATCTTTATTCGCTGTGCTATGTATATGTCGTCGTAAAGCTCATACAGCTCATCGATCCAGTGCCTGCGATATTCGCCGTTGCCAACGTGCAAAGGTCCAAAAATCTTGCGCAGAATCTTTCTTTCAAACACTCCAAGCGCGCTTCTTTGGATGCTGTAATCGCCCACACTTCTGCGCCGTACGTAGGGCATGATGAGAGCCTGTAGAGTGTTACTTTTGTTTGTCGAGAGAGGACTTTACTGCTCAGTTGCCTACTTAGTCCAAAGTAGCACTTGTTGGCAAGAGAGACTCTACGTTGGATTTCAAGGCTGACATTGTTATCGGTGTTAATGCTGGTTCCAAAAGAAACGAAGTCGAAATTATAACTGTCAACAGTTACGTGGGTGCCGATACGCGAGTGCGCCGACTGTGTGTTTGAACACAGGAGGTACTTCGTTTTGTCCTCGTTCACCACCAGACCCATTCGCTTTGCCTCTTTATCCAGTTTGGAGAAGGCAGAACTAACAGCGCTGTTGTTAAGGTCGATGATGTCAATATCATCGGCATACGCCAACAATTGTACGCTCTTATAAAAAGTTGTGCCTGAGCGATTAAGTTCTGCGGCTCGTACGATGCTCTCCAACATCAGGGTAAAGAAGTTACACGACAGCGAGTCACCCTGTCTGAAACCTCGTTTAGTATCAAACGGCTCGGAGAGGTCCTTCCCAATTCTGACGGCGCTGCTGGTGTTGAGCAACGTCATCTTACATAGCCGTATTAGTTTTGCGTGGAAACCAAATTCAGACATAGCGGCATACACATAACTCATTTTCGTACAGTCAGCAGCAGCTTTGAAATCGACGAAAAGATAGTGTGTGTCGATTCTCCTTTCATGGGTATTTTCGAAGACTTGGCGTATTGTGAATATTTGGTCGATGGTAGACTTGCCCAGTCTAAAGCCACACTGATAAGGTCCAATCAATTGGGTGGGCTTCACACAATACACTCGCTAGAACCTTATAGGCCATATTTAGAAGGTTAATACCGCGGTAATTGGTACAGATTGCAGGATCGCCTTTCTTATAGATTGGACAAAGCACACTTAAGTTCCAATCAGCTGGCATGCTTTCATCCGACGATATTTTTCATGGGAGCTGATGCATGCACCTTACCAGCTCCTCGACGCCATATTTGAATAACTCAGTCGGCGCTCGCGGTTTTGTTGTTCTTTAGCTGTGCTGTCGCTATTCTCACCTCGTCATGGTCGGGTAGCGAAACGACAATTCCGTCGTCAACGATTGGGGCATCGGGATCTTCACATTCTCTGTGACATGCTCAGCTATCACTGTTTAACAAGTTCGAGAAATGGTCCCTCCGTAATTTAGATTTCTCTGGATGTCTTAAAACCTTCTGTAAGCCGCCGAACTTTCTGATAGAATTTTCGGGTGTTGTTCCTATTGGCCAGCATTTCAAGCTCCTCGCACTCACGTATTTCGGCCTCTCGTTTCTAGCCATCACTACTCCAGCATTAATCCTAATCGTACTAAACCAACTTATCTATCATCCCTCCTATATTACGCCATACACTCGCCTACGCATTGATCACAATGTAATCACTAATGCATATTTACTACAAGGGAGCCAACCAAATCTGTGCCTATTTTGTAATACTCCAGTTAGTATCCTGCACTTATTAGCCTTTTGCCCTGGACTAGATAGACAAAGGCATCAGAATTTTGACGGTCATGATGCACTATCACCACTAATTAATTTCTTCACCAGCCAGCTGAAAGCCTCCGTTGTTAGAGCTGCGTTGTCTTTTTGTTTATTTATCAATTCTATTGTTATTTAAGCTTTAAATAAAAAAATAAAAATAAATATTAAATAAATTATTAAAAATAAATATTTGCGTACATATTTTTGGATTTTTTGTTATAAGATGTAGAGATTAAAGGTTATTTTTCTCATTTTATTTCACTGGGTTGCACTCCATATGGGCACTGCTCGCCCATGCTTAAATTCGATTTTTTCACCTTTCGTTAGAGTTGTAGAAATGGTAGTGTAAAAAAATGTAAAAATGTGCTAACAAATCTTTTTTTTTTCAATTTTACTTTTTGATTTTGGTTCAAAATTTGGACAATTGTGGTTTCTTTTGTGTTCAATAAATTAGCTTATGTCCCCATTGTTTGAAATACGCGAACTGCCAAAGGCTCTTGAAAAATCTGAAATTTGTATTGAGCACTGAAACTTTCTATTTGATGCTTGTAAGAATTCGACATTTGCCGACGCTTTCTTTCGCAACTCGGTCCTCCACATTATCACAATGACAAATGAATTTTAATTTAGGCAAATCTAATTATGCTGAATCACCAACATGTGGCGTTTTTGTAGAATATGCACATACATACCCTTAGTAATAACAGTATACATATATATACATAAATACTTGGCGGATACATATTTGTCCGAGCTTCTTCTCCAATTTATGCGCTGTGCGTCTTCAGGAAGCGCTCTTCCAGTTGTATGCCGTCTTCGAAGGACAGACGAGTTGCACGAGAGAATTTCGTTCCTGGCAGCGGCACACTCGTAACTTTGCTACTTATCTGCCACCTGTCGAGGAGGGCCTACTATGTATTAGTAAAAGCTTTTTGCGATCAATTGGCATTTCATGTCTGCAGTGGGTTTTGAACGCGGGCCCAGCCAGTTGGTATTTACGTCAAAACCACTCTCTTGCGGCGGCCGTCATGTGTAGTCAATATTGTGCAAAAAAACTAAACAATTGATTTGTTCCATTACACGATTGCCATACGCAGATCGAAGTTCATTCTGTGTGAAATCATAAAATACAACGCCCCAGACCGGGCCAACACAGTTGGCGGTGGCGTCCACCATAAAGACATTGTATTGTTTCATGCATCATCATTCAAGAATTGATCGCTGAATGCTGTATGATTGCGGAGCTCAGTTGGTAAAATGCTACAGAAATGGTGTGAATGGATTTATTACTCTTGACTGAACGCAAAAACTTACTTGTGCGTTGTTGTTGTTGTTGTTGTTTGTAGATGGTAGTAGAAAGATATCGAGCGCTGGTGAACTGAATGTTACATATATTTGTATATGTATGTCTGTGTATACATATATAGACATATACGACGCATTCATTCTCCATGTAGATTAGGGTGGGCCAATTTGTATGGAACGATTTTTCTCGACATCATTCCTAGCAGACGCGGATTCTACGTGAAATTCTAAGAAAAGCAGTCTATTAGCGCATAGTTCTAAAGACAATTTCGAGCCTCCTCAAATTTTAAAACCAGCGTTATTCATATTGACCTTAACGGTATTAATTGCAACCTTCAGGGAAGGTAATTCATACGTAGTAATTCAGGAGATTCAAGTCTGGTAAGTTAGGAGGCTATAATTTCGGTGTTCTCAGGCGCTTCAGAGTGTTTAATTTTATTTAGAATGCGTTTTGATCGGATAACTCGCTGTTCTCGTGTTTGCTCCAATGACCGTTTGCACTTATTGAATAAATTCTGCAGATTAGACGGTGTCAGACTGTTTATCTTGTTGCTTGCGTTTTACAACAGATTCTGCATCGCCACCTGATGCTGCCAATTCACGGCGAACCTTATGAACGAATGAACGGGCGTACTTAAGAAAATTAGAAATTTCTAAATCGGTGTGATTTGCATTTTTAGCGACGATAACTGCATGTTTCTCCATTTCCTGAGTTAAGTTCCTGGAGGACGTCTTATCTGAAAAAGAGCAAAACGAAAAACAATGGTTTCGAGAAGTAATAAAGTTTGAAAATACTGTAAAATTTAATTGTTTTTGTTTCTGTTTCACAAAATTTAGTTCGAGTTACATATAAAAAAGTTACATTCAGTCATTTTTCCATTACAATATTAAAAAATTGCATATAATTTGCTTTGTAGCGCCATCTAGCGGGTCTTTAAATAAAAAATAGATATCAAAAATTTAGTCTTTGTACTAAAAATTCCCCAAGTATATATTAAAAAACAAAAAATTCCTAATATCGGGTGTTTTTTTGAAAGCTTACAATGATAATACAAAACAGAAATATTTTTGAAATGAATTTTTTTCTTTTAAAATCGAGTAGATCCTGATATCCGATATATGACCGCACGATGTATATGTGCATGGTCTATTCGATCAGTCAAATTTTGGTTATATAAATGTATATATATATAATTGGCGCGTACACCCTTTTTGGGTGTTTGGCCGAGCTCGTCCTCCTATTTGTGGTGTGCGTCTTGATGTTGTTCCACAAATGGAGGGACCTACAGTTTCAAGCCGACTCCGAACGGCAGATATTTTTTATGAGGAGCTTTTCCATGAGAGAAATACACTCGGAGGTTTGCCATTGCCTGCCGAGGGGCGACTGCTATTAGAAAAAACGTTTTCTTAATTTTTTCTAAGTTTGGTTACTTCTCCAATAAATCTGGTCATGTGGCGGGAAATCTCACCATATTCGACGCACCTAGGACAGCTAGGGACCCTTGTGATAGCACTGGAACTATCCATCCTTACTCTACTTGGTCCTGTCTAAACCAAAAGCTGGCTACACTACAGGATCAGGCACTCGAAGTGTAACCAATTAAAAAGGCCATAAATTTAGTTTGGAAAATTACTTTTATTCAATTCAAGATAAAAACCGTGTGAAAATAATACAAAATTAAGAATCAATTACCTTTTGCTCGATATGATCACCTTTTGCTTTGACTATGGCGTTTAGACTGGTGCATCTCTTAGTTCGGACCTTGCCCTCCAAAATGGCCCAAAGAGAATAATTCATCAGATTCGCCTCATCATTTGAGAGCAATTGTATTGGAGTTATGAAGTTCGGAACGTTATTTTTTAGCCATTCTTGGTTTACTCGAGCTTTGTGAGACGGTTCTGAGTCCTATTGAAACGTCCATGGTCTGCCACCGAAATGTTTGTCTGCCCACGGCGTCAAAGAAACCTCCAGAATACTTTACTGATAATACTTTGCATTTACCTTGACGCCAGGCTCGATTAAAACGATTGGGGAGCGCCCATCTGTGTTTATAGCGACCCAAACCATTACCTGTGGCGGGTGGTGAGGTGCTGCCTCCTAGTGACCAATCGGTGACTCATATTCTCGTATGAACGGTCAGTCAAATAAACCCTATCGTTTTGAGAGTTTGCGAATTGACTCTCTCAAGTTTGACTTGTCGCTGCGTTGGTGTGAAATCATTCGCCCTTTGGATCGTGGAAGGTTTGACTTTGAGATCATTTTTCAGTATGCGGCGGATGCTATGGTCAGATATTTTCAGTTCTTTCGACATTTGATTTGCACAGGGATTTTGTCAGGGATTTCGCTCAAGTTGCTTCTTCACTTTTTGAACCATTTCACGTGACGTTGCAGTCTATTGATGACCACCTCGATGACGTGTCGCGATGCTACCAGTATCATTGTAACGAATGATGGTGCGATAAACAAAAACTTTATTTACTTTAAGGTCCTCGAGCTCACGAACAATCGCTGGTTCGCAACATCCGCAATGTTGTCCAGAAAAACGGGACCGAGCAATCTCAACAGTTTTCTACACAGAGCCGTGCACCCGCATAGGAGGTGTTCGACTGTCTCTTCCTGTTCTATATCCTGACAGCTTCTGCAATAGTCGTTGCATGGTGCCCCTAATCTACTGGCATGTCTTCCTATTAGGCGGTGTCAATTAAGCCATCTTCCTGACTAAAGAATCCGCAAGTTCTATTGGGGTGTATTACCAGGTCAGTACCCTGTTAGAACTCCTCTGCCATGAAAAAGATTCTGATAAAAAAATATTTGACGTTTCGAGTCGCCTTAAGCATTTGTGGAAGATTATCAAGACGCACGCCACAAACAGGAGGAGGAGCTCGGCCAAACACCCAATTATATAGGTATAAAATGATTTTAAAATTATTCTTATTTCATTTCATACAATCTTCAAATCGATTGCTTTTAATTGCGATGCACCCGGCAGATTGTCTCAGTATGTTCTTCTTCGGCCTTCTTTTACTTCCTGAATAAGAGACTAATCTCTCGTGAACTTTTTTCCTAAGAATTTTATGTATTGTGGAATCAAAATCTTCCAGGAATAATGTCGAAAAATAATGACGAATTTACCCGCCCTAATGTAGATATAGTAGGTAAAATTACTTAAACCATGCCAAATGCTATTTCTACTACAAAAGCATCTCTGAGGTGAATGTGTTAAGTAGAAAGGAATGCTGTAAATTTCAATAAAAAAAAAACTTATACTATACATTCAGATTTGTACGAGTAAGAAGCTTACTTCTCAGCTTTAGCAGTGAACGTGCGGGCGAAGAGAAGCTTCTAAATGTTTAGTGTGAATAAGTGAACGAGTGTAGTGTGCAAAAATATTTAAGAATTTGAAAATATTAAAAAAGTAAATAAGTAAAATTAAATGAAAGATTCAAAACGCATGAACATTTCACGGACATACACCATGCGACAAAACCATAGCACATCAACATTTTCACTAGTTTTCACAGTTTTTCTTTGTTTTGTATTTGAATGTTCATTAGTTTTTGTATAGAAGCATGGCTCATTGGGTAACAAAAACAAATACCAGTTTTTTGGCTTAAAGAAAAATTATAGAAATTGATCAAACCGTTCATCGCAATTCGGCGTTTCCCCATATAATAAATGCACATTTTTGCTTGTATGAAGCAAATGCGTAACACCGTCAAGGCGAAAAATTATAAAAAATCAAAAGGAGTTTTGAGTGACTTGAAACCTGCACTTTATTGTTCTAAAATTTAATAGGCTATAAAACTGCTTACCAAAAAAATTACTAAAAATTCTTATTAACCCTCCGTTACACAACTAAAAAACCTTCGGTTGAACACCCAGACTGGCCTTTTTTCATCCTATTTGAGCATTCTTTTTAAAATATTATAACCATAAATCAAGAGAAATTTAAATTTTAGGAAGCTACCTGGAAGCTCAAGTCATTAACTATAATAGAAATATTTTAAATTCTCGTCCAAAGTCGAAAAAGCCGCTCTGGCTATACCCGGGAGCCCAACGGAAGGTTGAGCATGATTGAAAGTTTCAGCAATTTTTCTAATTTTCTCATCAGCTTTGAGACCTGGATTTTTATGTTTTTCCCTAGCTAAAGAACCCTACTTCTATACCTACTAAAATAATGAATTAAAAAAAAAACACACAATTCATAAAAAATAGTAAAAACTTGTGAAAGTGTTGTTGTGCTATCGTTTTGTCGCGTTATGTATGTATGTATCGTATTTATGTAATAGGACTATGAATAAGTTCGTTTCGGTTTTACAACAGATGGCGTAACTTGATTATTATTCCATCGATCCACATTTCCAAACATTCATTGGAGAGCTACTGTCGTAAGGCACAAACGTCAGTATAAGTTTTTTATTTGAAGCGTAAACAACAATATTTTTACCACACTTGAAAATGTCGAATTTCGTGCCAAATAATGTGTTTTTGCGGGGAATTCTTCTTCATTATTTTAATATGAAGAAAAAAGCAGCCGAAAGTCATCGTATCTTGGTGGAAGTTTATGGTGAGCATGCTCTATCTGAGCGAACGTGCCAGAAGTGGTTTGCACGCTTTAAAAGTGGTGATTTTGGCTTGGAAGACGAAGAACGCGAGGGTGCGCCGCCAAAGTTCATGGATACCGAATTGGAGGAATTGCTCGATCAAGATCCGGCTCAAACGCAAGAAGAGGTTGCAAAAACTTTGGGAGTTGATCAATCAACCATTTCCAAACGTTTAAAAGCCATGGGAATGATCCGAAAGGTAGGCCATTGGGTGCCGTATGAATTGAAGCCAAGAGACGTTGAACGCCGTTTTATGGCATGCGAACAACTGCTTCAACGGCACAAAAGAAAGGGTTTTTTGCATCGAATTGTGACTGGCGATGAAAAATGGGTCCATTACGACAATCCAAAACGTCGGGCAACGTATGGATACCCTGGCCATGCTTCAACATCGACGTCGGCGCAGAATATTCATGGCCTGAAGGTTATGCTGTGTATCTGGTGGGACCAGCTGGGTGTTGTGTATTATGAGCTACTGAAACCGAATGAAACGATTACGGGGGATGTCTACCGACGACAATTGATGCGTTTGAGCCGAGCACTGCGAGAAAAACGGCCGCAATACGCCGATAGACACGACAAAGTTATTTTGCAACATGACAATGCTCGGCCACATGTTGCACAAGTGGTCAAAACATACTTAGAAACGCTCAAATGGGATGTCCTACCCCACCCGCCGTATAGTCCAGACCTTGCGCCATCCGATTACTATCTCTTCCGATCGATGCAACATGGCCTGGCTGACCAGCACTTCCGTAATTACGATGAAGTCAAAAAATGGATCGATTCGTGGATTGCGGCAAAACCGACCGAATTTTTCACAAAGGGAATCCGTGAATTGCCAGAAAGATGGGAAAAAGTAGTAGTAAGCGATGGACAATATTTTGAATATTAAATTTGTAACCATTTTACGTCAATAAAGTTTCAAATTTCGAAAAAAAACCGCACGAACTTATTCATAGTCCTATTATATATGTGCGTACATACATATGTATGCACGTATGACGCTCTTCCAGCAATACATCTGCTGCTGATGTTAAGCTGTTGCTTGCGAAGTAGCCGCATGTCGTTTGCAGACTTTGCAAAGTTCAGGGTCAGAAATGTAATATTTTACGGTCTCTTTTGTTTTGATTGTTTTATTCGCCGTCAATCGCCAAAGCAATACAAATTATTGGTGATTGTGATAGTTGTTGTTGCTTTTAAGCTTTTGTTATTTAAATTAGTTTCTAACACATATGCACGAGTGTATACATTCTAGAAGAATAAGCTGAGGCTTTCTCCGACGTATTTCTTTGTTTCGCTCTTTGTTTCCTTTCTCAATCGCTATTGGATTCAATTTTATTTTATTATATTTATATATTTTTTGTTTTATATTACATTTTGAGTTTCTTTTCTTCTTACAACGGCCAATGCCACCAATTAGTAGCTTAAGTGTGAACTTTAAAATTTGCCAAAAACGATTTGCTCTTGATTCAAGAAAGATTGCCAAGAGAGCTTAAAAAGTATTACTACCATCGTATGACTCAGCGTTCGAATGTGGATGACTTATGCCCGATTGCATGAGAATAGAAATTAATAAATGAAAAATGAACTAATTTTAGCACCGATACGTTGGTATTAGACGACATGTGGCTTAAATGGAAAACTAAAAATTATTGAATACAGCAAATTGAAGTGGAAAATTGAGCGTAACGTGTGTGTGTCGTAATTGTAGATGAGTTTTGTGAGAACACAAAGGCGAGAAAGTGTAAATAACCAGCGGTAGTAAACACTAATAAAAAGTGCTGTTAAGTGAATATAAAAAAGAAAGGTAATAGAAAAAAGAGTGAAAAGAAAAACGTAGTTTGCAACTAAGCTCTACAATTACGTCAGCACAAAAGCAATTTTACCGAGAGTCGAGTGACCGTACTAAGTGCAGAGCAGTAGCAGAGTAAGTGCTCTAGGGTTTCTTTCATTACATATTTCGCATGTACCGTTCTGCACTAGCGTCAGTTTGGCCGCGTACGATGGAGTGAGACAGTGTACCGTCAGTATCTTTCCTGAGAAGAGATAAAATATAGTGCCTGCCATATTGAGTTCGTTTCTTGAACCATTGCTGCATCTACATACCCTATGATCAAAAAGTACCAGGTTGACTGTTTTCTTCGATTGCCGAGGCGCAGTGCACCATGATTACCTTCCATCGGGTCAGACTGTCAATAAAGAATACTATTTATCCATTTTGAAGCGTTTGAGAGATGCCGTACGTCGCAAACGGCCGGAAATGTGGGCAAACAATTCTTGGATTTTACATGATAATAACGCGCCATCGCACCGAGCCCAAATTGTGCTGGATTATTTGACCAAACACCAACTAAATACCATCCTTCAAGCACCGTATTCACCTGATATGGCTCCGTGCGAATTTCTTTTTGTTTCCCAAGTTGAAGTTACCACTTCGTCGAAGGAGATTTCAGTCGATAAAGGAGATCAAAGAGAATGCGACGAAGGAGCTGAAGGCCATCCCTTCGTCGGCCTACCAGGGCTGCATGGAGGAGTGGGTTAAACGTTGGCACATGTGTGTTGCTTCGGACGGGTCATATTTTAAAGGAGAGAAAATAAATTTGCCTGAAATTTAACTCTGTTTTCTTTTATTGAAACATTCCCGGTACTTTCTGATCATAGTTGCTTGCAGAGGGGTGGTTGTATATCGGCCGTGCTAGCTACAGGCAAATTTGCCCCTGCTTTGGCTAGTATATCCACTTTCTCGTGCCCTTCAATTCCCTTGTGTCCTGGAGCCCAGTAGATGATGGCTTGTTTCTTAGTTCCCAGCTCATCCATCCTATTACGGCATTGTTTTGATGACTGCTTAGCTGTTAATATAATAAAAGTTTATTTGGTAGTTCAGAAGAGTGTTCTCTATGGCTAAGTCTGCTGCTTTCGTTGCTGCATAGATCTCAGCTTGGAAAGCCTAATTTCGATCAGAATACTGCGGCTCCAACACCCTCTCCCGTTTTGGAACCGTTTGCGTATAAGCTAGAGGTTCTTAGTTTCTGAATAGTAGTGACCCGGGTATATATATTGGCTTTGTTTTGTTTTTTCATTGTTGAAAAACACCTCCTCAGATTTTTTTGTAGTTTTTAGTAATAGCTGAGGCTACGCTCAGTAATCCATGCAAGTTCAATAATGGGATCTCATAACGTTTCAAGTTATATGCAAATACATATAAATACAAATCAATGAAAAATACTGATCTTGAAACTTACAGATATTACTGATAATAGTAAAAATATAAGAAAAAAATCTGAAGTCGTGTGCTCTTCTATCACCATTATCATCATAATTCCTTAGTCTCCGTTGGGAAGCATAGGGCCAAAGTCAAATTTTCCCATTTTGTGCGGCTCCAGGATATATTTTTCACTTGCTGGCAGGTATTCCTTTTCGATGCAGCGTCACCAAGAGATCCTAGGTCTGTCTCTTCTGCGCATTCCAGTGATTGTCTGCTGAGTTCCGTAGGGTATGGACAAACCACCTCCATTTATCCTCCATCCATCCATTTATCCATCCTCTTACTTCAGTTGCGATTGGTTTTGATGGCATCGTCGATACAGTTCGGTGTTAGATATTCAGTTGTCTGACCACCAGATATGTAGAATGCATCTCAAGCAGTGGTTCACGAACACTTGAAGCTTCTGTACAATTTCCGCAGACATGCGTCACGTGTCACAGGCGTAGAGCAGAACTGATTTAACATAGGAGTTTAAAATCCGTATTTTTGTTGTAATGTGCATTTGCTTGGACAGTCACACCGAAGTTTTGCAAATGCACCTCTTGCCTTTTGCAAATATTTTCAATAAGTCAAAAAAAAATGTTTTACAAACCTTTTAATAAAAAAAAGTACAGTGCCCCCAAAAAAACAAAAAAAAAATTTAAAGTGTATTTTTATCCTAAAACATTAAAAAAAAAGATATTTCACTTTAAAAACTCTATACCAAAATATTCAATTTTTTTTTTAAGATTTTGTTCTAAAAACAAAAAAAACTGAAGATATTTCACTAAATTTAAATTTAAAAAAAATAAGGAAAATGTTGAAAAGAACTGAAGATATTTCGCTTTAAAAAAACTACACCAAAATTTTCAACTTTGAATAAATCTCAAAACTATAAAAATTTATTCCAAATTTTTTTTTTCCAAAATTATGTGTGTAAGACGAAGTTGACGATTCTTGTAATTTCTTTAAAGATTTTGTAGTAAACACATCAATGAAAAAAGGGCAACATTTATGTATAATAAGCACCACTGCCGACTCCAAACGGCAGATATTTTTTATGAGGAGTTTTGCTATGGCAGAAATGCACTCGGAGCTTTGCCATTGCATGCCTAGGGGTAACTGCTTTAGTAAAAACTTTTTTTTTTCATTTCGATGTTCCATGCACGGAGATTCGAGCAAACGTACTCCCAATGGTGGTCACGCACCAACCTACCCGGCTATGACGGCCGCCACCATTACATGGCAATTATTTTCTTTCCTGCTTCCATGTTTACTCGGCGGCAGACAATGTGAAATTAAAATCGGCAACCGATGCACAGTGTGTGGGGAAACGAATTTCAACCGATTGTTATGATTTGTTGCGTTTTTGTGGTTCGCTTAAGAGAGTTTTTTATATTTTAATGGCAATCCTTGATTCATTAATAGCGAAAATTTGCGCCTCATACTTTTACTTTTATGACTTCCTGTAAATTTGAAGGTTTTGCAATCATTTCAATAGGGTGTCCTGTGCTTTGTGTGATTTTTTCGTATGGTTTTTCTGAATTTGTTGTTGGTTTAAATCCGTTTTTCTAAACGATTTAGCTTCAGGCACACAACCTGTTTTTCGACCAAAACAGAAAAGAACCAAAAATCAGAAGAAAATCATCAAATTTAGTTTACGTACTTATTTTATTTTTTATTTATTTAGCTTACTTTTATGAACAACATGCACTTCGCACTCACTTTGTAAGTAAGTTTTCAGTATGTCAAAACGTTATTCAAGCGAAAGGCTAACCATTCCATTAGCCAGCGTTTTAGTATGACACGGCGTTTCTGCTACTTTTTGAGTAGGTACGTAATAGTTTTCGGTTTCAAAATATCATAAAATTTGAAGATAGCCTATCGATGACCCACCTTTTATATTCTGAATGTGCACCAAATGCGATCACAAATAAAATTTCTCGGAATATTCCGACGCCAGCGCTATTTAAAGGGTCTAAACCAACTCTCCAAACCCTCCCAAACAACTTCACATCAACTTAGCAAAGCATAAATATGCGTAAAAATTTCATTTCTTAAAATATATTCCAAATGAAAACATTCTATGAATTGTACGTCCATATTTTCAACTTTCTAAAACTGCGTTCATTTATAATTAATACATCTACCCAAATTTCTAAAATTTATTTATTCTCCAAATGGAATATTTATTTTGCAGCACACAAAAAAACAAATTCTTTCAACTAGTAAAAAAAAAGTTTGCACGTTTCTTTGCCACACGAAATGCTATTGATTGAAAAAAAATTATACAATTCTTACAAAAAAATCGCGAAAAGAGCCATTAACATTAGTGCCTTTCCAATTCATTAATCTTGACCATCTGCAGTTGCGGGCCGACAGGTTACCCTACGCATTGCATGATTTCCCAAAGCTTGGAATATAATTTTTATACTTCCTTTTTATTTGCCTACCGATGGATTTGCTAATGAGCTGCTAATGTGGCATAAACTATTTAAATATTTTTTGCACACATTTTTAATTTTTATTTTTACTTCATATATATTTGAAGCGTCTCTGGTGAAGCTATTAATAATAATTAGCAGTAAGAAATCTTGCTGAATACGCATAAAATATTTTTAACGTGTGGAAGATATCAAGTCTTAGACACCAGTCTATGGGTACTAAATGTAAATATGTACAGTTGTATGCTTGTCAAAAGTTTTTGCAATAGTTCTTTATTACTAAGATTTTATTTTAGTTATCGCACGAATTGTGCTCAATTTTGTTTTTTTTTAGTATTTGAAGGCCTTTCCTTTATTTTGGCTAGTGAAAATTAGAGCTTAGATTTTCGTGCTTAGCATATCATTATTATTATTCTATAATTATCAGTTTGTAGCCATAGCACAAAGCAACCTGAAATAGTGATCTATTGTATTTGCATCTTTAAATAAGTGAAAACGTAAAATCTCTTGAGAACTTCACTCACTTACCCTAACTTTTTATTCCATGTTTTGGAGCTTTTCAGAGTTAAGCCATCTAGGTGGGCAAGTTTTTGTCAAGCGTGAACGGCACTGCCCAAGGAAATGTGTTCTGTAATTTCGTCACACACGATTGAGAAAAAAGACATCTCATCTCGTACGTCTGGTTGTCCAGATCTGAATCCATTCGACTACAGTTTGTGGTCAGAATTGGGAACATGGCCTATCGAGCACCTCACAGAAATTTGGAGAGTCCAAACTATCTTTGGAGATAATACAATGCTTTTCTTAATTTAAGCTCATTTGTTTGAAATAAAAAAGGAAATATAAAAATATACTTGTTTTTAATTTGTGATCTGTAAGACGAATGATTAGTGACAGAGCAACACTGATTTAAGTTGGGTAATTTCGGGTCAAAGAACGCTTAAGGGGGTATTCTAGTGTAGAGGCATGAATTTCGCACGGTTTTTGAAGCGCTGTAGAAAGGAAACAAATAAATGTTTACCATTCATTTTTTATCATTTGTTTATTGGTTATTAATTACTCGTATTACATTGAAAACTAACCAAAAAAAAAATTTAATTTACAAAATGATGCGCAGTCCAAGAAGGGGTCCCATAAAAAGTGCTTTCCTGGTGTGCATGACTCCAACCCTCCGGGTGATCGCAAAAATAAAAACCAAACGGATTCTTAATTAACCGCGTGTGCTGTATTGCGTCCGTATTTTTATATTCGTAAATATTTTCATTTTTAAATATTTACCGCAATTATGCCGAAAATTAATGCAGAAAAGTGTGGTGAATATCGACAGAAAAAAAAAACAAAAAGAAAATAAAACTAAAAAAACCGCAAAGACTTCAACAGAACGTGTACGTGAATTTCGTGCACGCCGAAAAATATTACGAAATGCTTTTGTATCATATTTTAGCTATCATAAGCCACTCGTATCATTTGTTGAAATTGAAAACATTGAGAATGAATAATAATAAAATGAAGAAAATAAAATATGAACTTTATAGCAATATTATAATGAACCTATAATTATCCCGCTCCTAATGCTGCTTTCGTCTCATTCTCTCTCAGTTTGTTTTACGGAAGGTTTCACTTCTATCGCGTCTAACCATTAGACTGGTATTTTTTTTATTTTTATATTTTTCAAATCAACTCCGATATTTTTTAAATACTAAATGAAATGTTATAGTTTCGAGCTAGGGTCATCCGATGAAGGACTGTATAAAGAGCATCCTCCCCGAATTTTAAGTAAATCGGTTTATTAGAACTCGAGATATCCTTACCGCCTACTCGAAAAAAGTAGTTTTGAGAAAAACGCGTTCAAAGTTTTCAGACAAGACGGATCGAAACCGATTCTGTGTCATCAAAAAGGCTATAACTCATGAAATAATAGGAGCTTTAAAAAATCCTCTTAATGGCATGTTCTTAAATGTCTAAACTTTCGAAATATGCAACAAAAAAATTTTTAATTTTTTTTTCAAAATTCTACACTAGAATACCTTCTTAAACAATATTGCTTTTGCAAACTAGTTTAAATCAAATATAAAAGGGAAAGCTTAAAAAAACAAATTTCCCAAATGTATTGAGTATCCGCATTCAATGCCATAGACTAGATTACTATGGTGCACACTCTGTAACAGTAGCGCAACAACTCACGCCGAAGTAGCGAATTAAACTCTCCCATTTATCGTAATTGCATTTATCCGTTAACACTGTACATTTGTGTGTACATATGTATGTATATCGGCCGCACCTATGATACGCTACTTCCGTATTGTATACAATGAAATACTTTTGTATGTATGTATGTAAGTACCTAGGCACTTCCTTCCTGAAAGTATAGCAAGAACGATGAATGATGTCTGTAGTACAAGAGTAAGTAGAATAAGTGCACTTGATGTCGTTGTTGTACTTGTTACTTGATATGACAATTGTGCGCCAAACGTACACACAATACTCATACAAACTTAAGTATTAAGCATACAAATCTACACGTCTATTGAAATCCATGGGTGTGCCCCGATTGCTGCAGCACATCACACAGTCGAGCCAACTATCAATGTGCCAGCAGCAGTCTCACCAATTTATTGCGAACGAAGTATTCAACGCATCTCCTTGTTGCCTGGCGTCGGCGTCTGCGTTGTCGACAGCAGCAACAGCATCTTCATATGCCAGTCGGTCGGTCGTTGTTCTTGCGCCCTATCAAGACTCATCAAAATAATTGACCTTGTTTCCGCGATGAATCGCTTGAAAAAGTGCTCACTTTATTTCCTTCATTCTACCATATTTACTAAGTATCTTTACTGCCTACTTTTTACATTTAGTAATTTCTCTTGTCACATACGCTTATCATTTTGTAAGCTTCACTTTTTATTAATTTTTTCCGCTGCCTTTAAAAAACAACAACAGGTAGTTAACCTATCAAAAGAGTGAGAGTGAGTTGGCGGCAGTTGTGTGGTACTCTGTCTGATGCTCTGTTCTTTTACAGCTTACCTATTGATCGATCCCTCGCGAGTACTATTTACGTATGTATGTACTCGTACACTGTAGGTAACATTTCTGTTTGTCGGTACTTCCGCATATGATTATTTAAATATGTAGCAAGGGAAGTCTGAGTAGGTTATTCCGGCAGACTTATCATATGCATACATTTACCGACAATTGTAGATCGTCTTGCAGATAGCATCCTTAGGATTACCATCTTCCCAGCGTCGTTGTTGCATATACATATAGCCGTCAGTTTCATGTTATGCTGTTTGTATCAAGTTGAAAAGTGTTTTGTTTGTTTAATATACATAGTTTCTCTCTCGATGACGTCACTTCGTATCCACCAACGGTTGGTTGTTTTTCCGTTTATGCAAAAAATTTGACTGAAACGTTTGGCGATGGCTGCGTTTGCGTCAGTTTGTTTGTAAACCTAATTTTAATCGAGATTTGATTTATTATGCATGCATGAATCACCTGTAAAAATATTGGGAGCGCAACTTATGGGTACAGCTCCTCCAGACTACGATGTTTCAATCATTTTTTGCGAAAAATTGAAATTTTTATTATCTTATAATAAATTGTATATTAATATTCATGCTTAAATGAATATACAACAATTTTTTTTAAATAAAAAAAATGGCGGCGCTAAAGCTACTCAAACTTGGCTCCTTTAACTTGCGCCGAGGAATGTACAGCCTTTTGTAATCGACTGAGATTAACCAGACCAAAATTTTTCATTAAAAGAAGTTATTCCGCTTTGCACTTACCTATTTTTTACAAAAAACAACTTAAAATTTGAAGTGAAAAAGAAAAAAATTACACTTTTTTTATAAACAAATTTATCAAAACAATAGTTTTAGTGATAATTAATATAAAATTTGAGGCGAATCGCAACTCCTAGAAAGATTCCATGGAATCCGTGAGGGGCTCTGCAAGGACCATTCATGTAAAACTCTTGTTCATAAAATATTTTATGAAACTAAATTATTTCCACCTCAGCATGCCTACCTCTAAGGGAAATCTATCCAAAACAGCCTTAAATGAGATAGTGGGGACTGTGGAAAATTCTCCAGAAGGGAAGCAATTCACTTTGATGGCCTTTATAGTCATAGGGGGCGCTTTCAATATTGTTAGGGCTTAGTCAATTTTCACTGCACTAAATAGACTAGAGGTAGATATACCTATGCATCTGTTTTTGAATCTCGTCCCTGCTAGGCTGCAGGGAAATTAATGCTGTGGCGGAAGGTGCCAGAATCACTAGATCCGTGTATAGGAGTACACCGCAGGTTGGTGTCCTTTCACCTCTCCAGTGGCTGATAGCTATTACCGAAGTTCTAACTCGTTTAAACCAGGGTGGAGTAGAGGTAGTAGCATACACCGATGACTTGGACTTAATGGCATAGGGATTGTTTCCCTCAGTCGTGGCTGAGATTTTAGAAAAGTCGCTGGGCTGCCAGTTGCGGCCTTCGAGTCAACACTGACAAAACTGACTCCAAACTCCACTGCAAGCTACACATTGCAAATCGGGTAAAGAATGCAATTATAGCCATCTATTCCTGCAAATCTATGTGCGGCAAAAAATGAGGTTTCAAGCCACATGTCGTACTGCCCTAAATGTTTTTTTCACTTACTGCCCATCGACTTTTACATTATTCACATTGCTGCTCAAAGTGCAATCAAGTTACAGGAGGTTTCTTTCCAAGTAAGCAGGATACGAACGAGGAAGAGTCTGTACCGAAGCTACTTCTGTCTACACAGATGGCTCCAAGATGGAATCGCGAGTCGGAGCAGGGGTTTTCTCTAAGTCAGCCAATGTATCTATTTCCCTAAAATTGCCGAATACTCGTACGAATGTTTTTCAGCCAGAAGTCTTTGCGATCCTACAGGCGTGCAAAATACCGGGGGAACGTGGTAGCAAGGGAGATATTTACATCTTTTCCAATATCCAAGCCACAATCAAGGCTCTGAAGTCGCAATGGTGTAAACCCAAACTAATCAATTCCTGTAAGGAGCTGATCAAATCTCTTGTGTGAGCAGGTAATGTAGGCTCGAGGTCATAGAAACATAGAGGTGAATTGGTCTCAGAGACCTCCTACCCGGTCATCGAAATGCCCTTGGAAAGCGCAGAAAAGATGGAGTTCCACTTTTTCATATGCTATTTCGAAAACCCTGTGGCCCAGTACAATAGACGGAGGATTCACAAAGCCCTGGGGGCTCCACGCCATTCGCTTTCCAAACTAGTAGCTGTTTTTACCGGTCATTGGACGAACGGTACATACGCGGAAAAGATAAGTTTGCCATTTAACTCCCAGAAACTATGAGGACTCTCGGAGACTGTTGAGCAATTTCTCTATAGATGTCCGGGTTTGGCAGCAAGCCAATTAAAGTGTTTCTTCGACAGCTTGGGGCAGTGCGCTAACCTAAATCCATTCTGCATTATATCCTAAATCAATATTCTGCATTACACCAACAGCTCTGGCTGGCTGTAGAGGTTGTAGGTAATGGTATCAAAAGTGCGCTTTAGTGCTACTTGGGGAGTGCTAGAGTGGCACTTCAACCATTTAACCTACCCACCTACCTTAATACAGATCATAGGTATTTTTGTAAAAAAAAATCAAACAAATAAATAAATAAATAATCAAAACTTTTCCACATGTCGCACTGCTATTATTGTGTACACAGGTGTATACAGCCGTAACTCAGGGTTCACTAAACCCATCTAACTCTAATATATGTTTCATTTGAATTTAAACAACAAACTCGAACTTGTAAAAGCCTAACAATGGAGACTATAAAGTAGAGATCAATACTTTTTGTAGTCATCTCACAAAGGACAATCAGTAGACGCTTATCTACTTTAATTTACTTGATTCAAGTTTGACGCTCGATTTCGCGTCAACTAAATTTAATAAATCAAGTTTGCATTGTCATTTTGCTCTTAAATGAATATAAATAAATAAGTAAATACATAAATGTCTATGTACGAAACTCAATGCCATAGTATAGAAAATGATCAGTATTTCTAATTTTTCTTAATTAAATCTACCAATGATTTTTTTTTTGTTTTTCTTTACAAAAGAGGTTTGTAATACAAATCAAATATTTATTTTTCACTCTGAACTATTCTCAAATATTGCATCGCATATTTCATTTTTTACTGTCGCCTACACACTCAAATGTTGTACTCTACGTAAAGTACAAAATCGACCCACTTGAAGTATTGCTGCTACAGATCGCTGCTTCACTCGCCCCATCTCTTCATATGTGAATACATACAGGCATATATACATGGATGTATCCATATGCTTGTACCTCACACACACATGCATGTAATCTATTTGATGCCTTTCACTTGTTGCTCTATCGCTAGCAAACGTCACTTAAGCGTCTAGCAGTTAAGGTTATCGGAGGAGAATCATTAGGTACATAACAGTGATAAGTGACTCTATTCTTATTGCTATTTGATACAGTGTGGCGATTCTTCCTGTATGCTAGGGTGATCAGGCGTACTTTTCGAAACCGATTTCATAGGCTTTTCGCTGTAAAATTTTATACGTTTAGATTTTTTTATAATAGAATAGGAAGAAGAAGGTTCAGATTTTTGTACTTTTTCGAGGTTGGTTTGTTTTTGGAAACTTTATTACCTATTTATTATTACATTTTTCTACAATTAAGCATTTTATATGGGCATCGAATAACTAAAAAAAACTCGAATACTTATTATGTAAAAACTTAAAAACAAAAACAATTTATAAAAAATAAAAAAAATTATATTTATAAAATTTATATATACAAGGTGGCGCAAGATTAATCATCCCTTTTTTTAGTCACTTTTTTTCTAATAAATTCTTCTTATTATCTCTTTATTTGTCTATTATTAATCCTATTCCACTGCTTATCTGTCTGCATACTGCAGCTGTTTCGCTCACAATTGTCAAATATGATTGACGTACGACACCATTTGCAAAAATTTTAAATCTTCCGATAAGGTGATTAGTTTTGCGCCATATTCTGTAACCACATTCATACCTAGCACAAAATCTAGCATTTTTAAAGAAGCCATGCATTCCCGCAACTGGTCGATTCAATGCCGAGATTATTGAGTATAGCGAGAGCAATAGTAAAAAAAAAATGAATTGCTATATATAGTTGAAGCGCTGCTGCCGAAATTAATCATAATGGAGATAATTCAAAAGGTGTAGCCAGTATCGGACCATTAACCGGCTCTCAGTGACTTTGAGCGAATCAGGCGTGATTTCAATCCTGCTTGACAGGGGATGTGGCAGTTGTTTGTTTACGACAAAACTGAGGTTGTATTGGCGATATACGAAAAAATCAAAGCTTATTAGATAGGATTTTTTTTAACATGAAAATGTTGGCGAATGCAGAAGCTTTAAAAAACTTAATTTTAAGTTGTATACAACCATACCTACAACCTACAATACATAACTGATCGATTATATTTTCAATGGAACCCCGCGCAAAATATATATACATATAATATATCTGACAAAACAAGAACGAACGGTGTCCAAATAACAGCTATGGGAGTAATAGCAAAGCAACAAAAGCGAGAGCAGTAGCGGTAGCTGGAGCGCACATGAATAGTTTCGGTAGAAGTGCTCCGCGGAACGCCAAGTTCTTTACTACTACTCCGACAGCAGCTAGCACTTAGAATTTTTGTTGGCTATTGCTCTGTTCTAAAAGCAGTAACGAAATGTAGCAAGGAGCAGAGCAAAACAGTTGCTACCGCATTTTCCGCTTCCTGTTCTACTACTCAACTGTCCATGTTGAGAACAGTAGTGAGAGCAGAAATGATAACTACCAAATAGCGTAGCAATTTCAATCTTTCACTGGTCGATTTGGCTACAAGCAAACAGAGGAAAAATTCAAACCGAAAATTTTTGACGGCTAAATCTCATTTTAACCAATCGCTGGTAAAATATTTTGCTTTATTACTTTTAAAATATATGAAGTGCTGCAGATATAACTAGCACCAGAAGTAGCCTCATAGGTGATATTAGTCTCGAGGCCAGAAGCAAAACTCTTAAACGAGCAAACTGTTTTTGCTATATCACAATGAACAATAGAGTTCACGATGGTGGCATTATCGATAGTTGTTCAACGTTAGTAAACATTTTAATTTCAATTACCGTGGTTTTAACTCGGCAAAATTTCATGCAAAGAGAGGCATGCTAAGATGGTAGGGGCGCGTAATGCGTAGAATCGAAGGCCACATCGTCAAACTTGCCGTGCACATAACTGAGCCAACAAAACTAGAGGAAGACCACAATCGACCTGACTAAATACGATACAATAGGGGCATAAGAGAGCAACACCTTGATGATGTTACGACGCAGGGCAGAGGATCATGGTGCATGAAGTCAAGGAGGGACGACCCCAAATGAGGACAAGGCAAAGGGAGAGCGAAGGAGAGAGACTACCTCGACTACTACTGTATTAGCCCATCCTCTCGTCCCAAAATGCTCAGGCCGTACTTTATAGAATCTGGCTCTATCTCGCTATTGGCATTCGTCTGCATCATTTCTGGATTATCCCTTCACTCTTTGACGACAATGTTTCAAATCAGGCCATAAATAAGATTTTTCGAACTATCTGGTGCGCGGAATAAAACAAGGTTAAAACACGTTGGAAAAATTGCGCTACTTCTCTGGATGAAGAGACTGATAAGCAATTGAAAAAATGAGCTAAAAAATCCTTTGTTTCAAATTAAAATTCAGACACCTCAGTTTTACATATTTGATACCTACCAATATTTTTAAGAAAAAACTTTTGATTTTTCCCTTTTTAAAAAAAATGCGAATAATCGATGACCCTACCATCTACACAACAGTAAGTGCTTATAATAACTATCAACTTTGCCCGCAGTAGGCATATTTTTGTTGTTGGGAGACGGCAATGCAGGCACTAAAAATATGAATCGGTACCAAAAACTGTAATTCAAAAAGCGACATATGGGTTCGTGTTGTTTTTTATGCATCCGCAATTTTCTGTAAGTACTTAATTACTTTTTGAAACATATTCCAGCAGACAATGTCCATGTGAATGTTTTGGATATTTTTAGAAATAAGAAGAAAGTGACGACAAAAATGTACTAAGTTTTTTGGAGTGGATGTTGCTTGACAAAACCAAAAAACAAAACAGTCACAAAAAAAAAATAACGAAAAAAATCTTTGTTCTTGTCTAATTTATGTAGATTTCGCTACGTACTCAATTCCCTTGATGTTTTTATTACCAAAGCGAAGCCAAAGAATTATGGCCTTTCTATTAATCATTCTTCAATTTCGATGTTAGCATCTTGGGTGAGAAAAAATCTTAAAAAAAAAATGAAAGTAATATTTTAAGAAGGCAGAGTTTTGTAGGCAGAGTTAGTAAGCGCATTTGAGTATTTTTAGAAATGGAAAGGAACGATGTCGTAAAGGAATCGCAAATTTATTTAATTAAGCCCCTGTAGTTTTGGCTGTGTACAAAAGGTTGTGGAAACAAAAAAAAAAATGTTACAACCAGTATTTCGCAGTTATAAATGTGGGAAATAGATATTCGTTGTAAATAAATGTACCTGTAAAGGTTCTCGACGTGTGTCGATTGATTTGTGTCGAACGCCACAGCTGCCGCTGATATGTTGCCGCAAGCGCGGACGAAGCGATAGGCCAATAAAATTTTAATTTCAAATTAAGATGATAGAGAATACAAATAACATTGCCGCACATTACTGGGATGCTTTCAAAAAGAATGCATGCATAAGCGCTTATTTACAGTGAACACTAATTGTGTTCATTATATCTACTAGTAATATTTTATTTCTCTGTATTTTTTTTTCTTCTAGCTTGAAGATGTAGGCAAAGTGAAATCATTCCAAAAACCGCGTTCAAATAAAAAACGGCACTAATGGTAAAAAAGAAAAAAAAATTTAAGGGTGTCGTCAAAAACGACTCTGGATCTTAAACTCCTTTTCAATAATCTTTCTTTCGTTTTTGATTAAAATTTGTTCACCTAACCTTCTATATAAGAAAAAATTCTCAGGTCTTTATATTCCTAAATATAAGTAAATATAGTAACAATAGGGTAGCAGACTCGGTTCTATGTTACGAGCACGACCCGAATATAGATCCAATAGGAACCAAGAAGTACCAGCTTTCCTCAAAATTGTTCATGTTTCATGGTGTCACAACGACAGCTAAGGAATCATAGGAAAACTTAGGACACGCTTCACTATCCTCAATACCCTGAGAGCGAGAAACACCGTCTTGCCGAGCTGAGTACCAGGACTTGAAGATTATAACGCTAAGAAACAGGCGAGCAGCCTACTGAAATTAGCCGCTACATCAAAATTTCATAGAGCAAAACCTCTTTTTGAACTCACCAAAACTCGTAAAAAGAACTTTAACAAAGCCTGGAAAAGCACGGAATTCATACGACACTAAATGGGTAGTCCCGGACAGAGACAAACAAAACGGTTTATCCTTCTTTCTCGAATAGCATCGAGTAGACTCCAAAAATCTGGATGTAGAGAACTTACGGGCCCTCACTAGATACTATACGGAACACTGTAGTCTCCGTTATCTAGGATTAGTAGAAACAAGAGTCTGTAATTTTTGCGGTCTGGATGATGAAACGGCAAAGCACATCTTCTGCGAATGTGTAGCTCTCGCAAGAAGAATACTCGTACGCCTAGGTAGTGCGACTCTAAGTCTATTGGTGCTATGGAAGCCTGAGGAAGTGCTGAAATTCATTGGAAGTCTCCGATTAGAGCCTCGCGGGCAAGCATAGCAGATTACCTTAGAGGTCAAAGTGCACTGTGGACCCAAAATAATAATAATAATTATTCATCATCATTATAATCGGGCAGCTTTACCGCTCGGGGTGAGCTTTAGCTTCGTTCAAGACTCGTTTCCATGTATCTCGATCCTCGGTAACAGTTCTCCAGTTTCTAACACTCAGTGTCCTCAAGTCTATTAGAACTTCAAACCATGTTAGTTTTGGACGTCCTCGTGCTTTAGGCGCTACGGGGTTGTGTGACACAACTAATTTCTGGTGGCGGTCTTTGGGACTTATTTCACGATATCGAATGTGTTTGTGGAACCCAATCTTATGGCATGAAAAACTAAACGATAGAACTTTTTTCTGATAACTGGCGGCCCTCGGCGGGCAATGAGAAATCTCCGCGGTTTTTTTTGCCATGAAAAGCAAGCTTCTCATAAAAAAATATCTACTGTTCGGAGACGTTATAAAAGTGTAGGTCCCTCCATTTGTGGAACAACATTCAGACACACACCACAATTTGGAGAATGAGTTCGACCAAACACCCGACAACAAATGTGTAGTCAAAAACAAGTGGAAAAGTATCTTGGGAATAAATTACACCCATCCTAGAATCAAAAGTTTTATTTCCCTTTTGATCACAATTTTCCCACTTCGTTTTTAATAAAAGCCGATATACCGTTCTCCGTGGGGAGCAACAGTCCAGACTGCTCCTTTAATTGGGGTCATAGTCGCAAAACACAAATTTTGCAATGGTTGCTTTGGTTGCAGCAAAATGGTGTACCTTGTCACTCCACGGGGGTGCGAATACAGAAAGCGTCGACAACCTGCTTTCAGTGAATATGGCAAAATTGTATTGTTGTGTTGCTTTTAACTTTTTTTTGTTGGTCACAAGCGAATTTCCCCTCAGCGCTGTTCTCTTCCTTTTCTATTGTTACGTCACAGCCTAAAATTATCTGACAGATGTCGCAATCTGTCATTTAACATTTTTGATGTCACACAGGCCATCATGCATTGGATCTTTTGCGCACCCAGTTCGATAATCGTATTGTCAACGTTCTTGTCGTTCCTGGTCACTTCAGAGCAGGAATTTTAGCAAGTTCGATGTTTTTGTGGCGGCCTTCCAAAACGGTGTTCTGCGTATAATTAAAAAAAGAAACAACGTTCAAACCTTTAAGGTGAATATCGCAGAAACGCGTAAGAACTGCCTTGGTCATTAATGCCACCAGCAATAGGAGTACACTTAAGTTTAAGATATAAAAGAGATTACTTTAGCAATAATAACAATTTAATACAGATCTTGTTGCCTCACTAATATCGCCGTCTCTTCCTCAACTTAATCAATTGTATTTTAAAAAAATCGGTGATTCCTTATTAATTTAAACTCCATCTCCTTACAGTCTTTGTGTACTCTTTGATCCCACCACATGCAAATAGAGATGAGGTCCCTATAGCAAAGAGTATGCGGCGAGCAAAAGAAGAACACCCCCTTCGACGTAAGAAGCGCAGTTGTGTTGCTGCCACCTTTGATGCGTAACAGAATAAAACCTTAAAAGCTCGAGGTCATAGCCTCAATTCAGTCATTTGAGAAAAAACAACAACTTAAACGCAACACAAACTAACACCGAGACAAAGCAAAACAACGGAAAGTAAACTTTGTGTTTGAACTCTCGCAGTTTGTGCGATAATGCAGACATACAGACGTACATACGTACTACTTCTGTTCTGCTATATATGTATATAAGTATATCCAAGTATATATGTATCTGTGTACTTTTACTAACTAGGCAATGACGATGAACTGAGAAAGGTTAAAGTTATTAAAGCCATAGAGGGAACAAAGCAACCCGACAGGTAATAGCCGACAAGGGAAAAACTTACAGAGAAGTTCATGCAGGAAAGTTACCGAAAGGTGACGGTCAAAATAATAGCAGCGCCACATATTTTTATTTTTCGATTATTTTTTAATTTGTATTTAATTTTTCTGTTTTTTATAAAAATATGGTTGATGCCTCAACGAAATTCATGCAACTGAAAGCTCCAAATTTTGTACAAAATCCAAAAATTGGCACACGAATTTCAAACACTTTAGTTAGAATTTTTAGAAAAATAAATCTAAATTTTGTGTAATATAAATTTTATATAAAGGGTTTTCCAATCAGAGGTGTTATTTTGATATTCAAAGAAAAATATTATTTTTTAATATAAATGATCGGATGTTTATTTCATTATAAAGCGGAAGGTATGCCGTTAATAGTGGAAATTAACATGAGGCAAATGACCACCACGACCACGCTAACAGGACAATATCCTTTTCATGAAATTTTTTCATAACCGAATTGTAAAGCTGGCTGCTCTTGTCATCGATAGCCTCACGAATTCCATCTTTGAGGTCTTGAATCGGCCCTGCGCTGTTGGCGTAGACCTTCTCTTTCACGTGGTCCCACAGAAAAAAGTCACAAGGTGTTAAATCACAAAATCTCATTGGCCAATTGTGATCACCTCTTCGAGAGATAACACGGTCCGGAAATTTTTCCCGTAAAAAGATCAATGGTTTCGTTGCTTGTTGAAAATAAACGTTATCCAGATCAATACCATCCAATTCCGGCCATAAACAATTGTTAATCATCTCTCGATAGCGATAGATAACACCTGTTATTGCAAAGTGGCAAAAATAATCACCTTGTCGGAAGATTTTTAATTTTTGCAAATGGTTCAACTGCAGTAGACAAGGAATGGAGCACGCAAAGGTCCAAAAACAGATTTTTTCATCACTGTAATTTTATTTAGTAAAAAAGTTATTCAAAAACAAAATTGATGGTGATTAATTTTGCGCCACCTTTCTTCTACAAATTCTAGGCATGCAGTGTGGAATGGTTAAAAATTCTTATTGATTTGTAATAATTTTATTTTGGTAACGGTGCCGCGCATATTCTTCCGCTTTAATATTTTTCGAGCATTGAAAGAAAATGCGTAACAAAAACAACAATAATCAAAAATTTACGCGACTAAAAAGTTTGAAATTTTGTGAATTTTTTTTTTAATTTGTACAGGATTGGAAACAATATAATTTATAATAAAATTTTTTTTTCCATCTTAAAAAAAAAAAATCGTCCTCAAATTTTTTTTTATTTAGTGCAAAGTTTGAAACTCCGAGTTATGTAGTTTTTTACCGTATAAACTTAAACCTCATTTTATACTTAAAAAAAAACAAAAGATCCTCAAAACTTTATAGTATGTCGCGCTGCTTTTATTTGGACCACAACTGTACATATATAAAATATAAGTATATGTATGCACAAGTACATACAAATGTATGCATATCTAAATACAAAATACTAATATAATATCCTTATGCTGCAATGGGAGCATTGGAAATATTATATATATGTAACAGTATATAACAACAACAACAAAAACCTGAACAAGTTCAACAAATAAAATACTTCTCCCGTCATCACGCAATTTCAATGTCGACCACTTCTTCGTCGGTTTCAGCATTTCAGAGATTTTTTTTTCATACGAACCAATCGACCCAACCTGCTTTCTCAGATACCCAAGGAAGTCAGCGGAACCCGCACTCGCTGTCAGGTGTGTTAAATACTTGATAACCATTTTTGGGCGCAACCAATTAAACATTTATTTCGTTTTGTTTGTGTTAGAATTTTTTGGTAATGAAATAACTGTAAGCATGTTAGTATGTTTGTTGTAGTAGATATTTGTGGAATGTTGTTTATTTTCGTACCTTTGCCTATGATCACGTAATGGGCGAAGATTTCTTCAACTACGAACGCAAAAACTATAATTGAAAGCTGGTGTGAAGATAAAATGAACAAGCCACATGCAGATCTAATTGATGGTAAATGAAATACTTATAAAAATTGTCTAAATAGAAGTATGCCAAATGAGCTAGCTAAGCACTAAGCACTGGTACACTATGAAAGTTTTTTGGGTCCCTGTCCACAGAGACGTTCATGGAAATTTCAGCGCGGACGAGCCGACAAGGAAGAGAGCTGATCTTAAATCAGTCAACTCTGCCTAGTATGTAGGCATCGAATTATCCTCAAGCAAGTTCTGGATCAGGTCGGTCTACATCGCGCAGACCTACAGTTGATGGGCCACGGAGCCTGCATGTGAGGTAACTAGACAGGTGTGGCCTAGAAGGTTTGAAAACAGAAATAGGTCCCTTATCAATCTTCTTTTTTTTTTTTGGTAAGATGTTCAAATCAATTAGAAACATCATCAAAGGTGCTGTCGCACCAGTGGCATGTGTGGCATGCTCCCACTAACACTAACGTTTCTCCGTCGCGGCTGATCGGATCGGCCTTCCCTTAGTACAGTAGTTGGCATACTCACCAAGTACTGCGTAATGGGAATGCATGGGACGCAGTTACAAGAACGAAAAGGAGGTGGAGAGTGCTGAACACTGCCACTGTCTTGCACTTGCCAAAACGCGGCATCGCTGTCTAAACTCTCACTTCTTAGAATGTCTGGCAGACTTGGAATCTGCAACCATCCACAATTTTTCATTGTTCATCAGAAAGACAAAATGGTTTCACCACATTGGGAGTTAGATGGGGAGTCTTATGCCCAAACAAGAGGTATTAAAATGGGCCTCCACACCTAAGTGGATCGCTTTACATTCTCATGGACTACATTGGGACTATGGTGAAAATATTTTTAGAGATGTCCTCTTTAATAGCTCGTTATTTGGCTCTTAGCGGACAGAACTAGCTGATGGACTGACGTCACTTGGGATGTGTTTGCAAATAAAACGGAAATTGTATTGGTGATACACGAAAAAACTCAACACAATGTCACTTCGTTGTCATCTGAACAACGACTGATTAGACGAGTGTGGGTGAAATTATCGTGAATTTTTCGGCTGGCGACAAGATTGTGTTGGTGATACACGAAAAAAGAGTCAAAGCAGCCTTCGCTTCGTGGCCATCTGAACAACGACTGATAGGTCGAGTGTGTGAATACATGTGAAATGATCGTACAGAATGCGGCTGGCGCATCTCTCAATTACGTGGCAGCCGAAGTTCTCCTCACAATTTTCTTTTTCACCATAGTTAAAGAGCAAACCTTGTAAATCTATCATCCTTGGTTGGTAGTAGGAGCACTGCTTGGGCATACATCTTTCTTTGAATAGTTTTATCATTTTAAAACAAATCCTTAAATTATTCATATTTAAATGGTATGAAGCTTGGCTGCTGTCCCTTAAACAGTCCACTCACGGAGAGTACTGTTGCAAACATCACTTTAAAAAGGAATTGCGAACTATAGACTTCTACTGTTTCGATCGCTTCAATGAGGTTTGCGCTTGAATGCAGGCATACAAAAATTTACACTCCGATTTTAGTTTCAAAGAAGCCCCCAACTCTTACATTAACATTTTTGCGAACTAATCTCCAAAACCAAAAGCGTTTGTTGTGTCGTAACTTCAAGGAGAATACAGAAGGTTACACATATCCTAGAGCTCAATTAGACTAAACTTAATTTACGTAAATTAGCATAAGTTAATAATTTGACCAACCTACTTTATCGAAAGCTGCGTTAGCAGTTAATTAAAACTTAACGTAATAAACTGAATATTTTAGGTTCTTAAGTTTTGTCCCTATGCCCATGCCTGCCACATCTTCAATTGTATAAGCCTTAAAAATAAATATACTGTATGTAGGTAGTAATTATTTTTAAAAAGAATTTATTTGAGTGGGCGGGGTGCTACATATGAAGACAGGGCATAGCAAACATGCTTACGAATGGCTCAAAGTTAAATAGAAGAGTTGGTGGGGTAGTATTCTGTGAGAAGGTCCCCATCCAGCTCAAATTTAGGCTTCCGAACCACAGTAGTTTTTTCCAAGCGGAAGTAGCCACAATGCAGGAAGCAGTGGATTGGTTGCTTACTTCTGCAATTACTGTAAAGGACGTTAATATCTACTCCGACAGCCAAGCGGCAATTAGGGCTTTGGGCTCGTTGTTTGTGCTTTCGAAACTAGTCGGGGAATGCCTAACTTCTCTCCCGATTACATCTAAATACTTCGATATTAGGCTCATCTGGTGTGATCGGGTGGCTAGACAGGGGATCCTTGAGAACCTGCGGTCTACTCTACTGGAAAGATGAGCCTCGCTTCGCCTCAACTCTAGCGCTCGCTAGTGCGCAAGCATGCAAAGTCGGGAGATCCTCCTATCCACGGGTAATCGGAGGCTCACGAGGCAACTTCTAAGGTTAACAAAGCTGTAACAACTCTCAAATTTGGTAGGTTTCCTTACCAGACATTGTCCTTTAGGCGGGCATGAAAAGATGAAAAAAAGATCACACACCTGATGAAATTCATCAGTAGCTTGAAGCGGTTACTACGAACGTAATTAGCCACTGTCGGTCGTCATCCTCTAATCCAAAACCCTTGATTTCTTTTTCCGTGTGTTTGGTTTTTTCCTTCTAGAAGAAAGAAGTAGGGTTGCCATCTTTTTTGTCAACAAAAATACATTTCTCACGTCAGGCGCTTTGGTTCTGCTTATCGGCATCACCCCTAAGCAGAAAAAAATTGATTTGTTTTTATTTCAAGTGCGAATACTTCGCTATACAGTACATTAACATGAATATATATTGTACATACATACTAACGGCGTTAAGAAGCGTTCGAATAATTACTGGGTGGCTCATTTGTAGATATATGTATCTTTGAATCGTTAACAATTTTGACACTGACAGCTTTTTTCTGTTCACAGCCCTGGGCGCCAGTCAGTTTCATACCGCCACGAAACGAAATAAGTCGCTTCAAGATTGCAAGCTGTACGCAAGTTTGTGCTCAAAGTTCCTGGTTTGCTATTTTCAGTGGCTGAGCGCTACACAACACCGATCATCGATATTTTGTGAGCTGAAAATCTAAATTATAAACTTGAACAATCCTTTCTTTCAACGAAACTCGACGAAACCCAACAGGATCGTGCAAATAGAGAGGTGACGCATTTGGATTGATCAACACAGATGCCGACAAGCCGACAGCGTACATGAGCAGCGACACTAGAGCCTACTCTGAAAGCTCGTGATATCAATCGTGAAAATGTGGCTTATCATTGGTTGCTTTGGTTTCACCCACATCACTGACGATGTCTCTCAACCCATCAAACAACCGATCTTTTGAGCATTAAATTCGATATTCTTATCGTCATCAGCTGCCTTGACGATGTTAATTGGCCTCTTTGTAGCTGTAGCTTTGAACTCAGTAACTCTTTTATGGGGTTTCGTTGAAGATCGATGTTACGTAGTTAATCCATAAATTATCTACAGCCTTAAGGCGGGATATCTAGACAGGGTGTGTGAACCCAGCCGGACAGCAAATTAAAGATTTCTCTTTCTAATCAAGCCACAATTGATTAAGAAGAGTAGAGTTTTGCTCATTCTATTCCATTTTTAATTCTTGCACTTGGATCACCCTGTACAATTCAAGGCCTTCGCTTGCTTTCCGCTGACTTTTCGTGAAATATAAAAACTTACAAATATGCAAGCCGGCAAGGCTGGAAGCATTGAATGTAGTGAACTAGCGAAAAGTTTTTGGAATTGAGTTTGATACGCAAAATGTTAATATCAATGGGAGGGTCAGCTGACGCTTAATTCGAATTACATACACATATATATTTATTTATGTACATAAATGTGTGCAACTTTGAATTGATTTCGCTCCGAAATGGATGTACTAAGTGTTTCTCACTATCGACATATTTGCTTAGACTGTTTGAACGGGATAAGTGGGGGATCTTTTAGACATGAATATGCAGATGTAGAAGAATATATGTATGTGGGTATATGCACATTAAAATGGCACAAAAAATTTGTTTTCTTCTTCTTCTTGTTTTATGGTCAAAAAAGTTAGATACCTATTTTTTTTTATTAATTTTTTTATTTTTTATTTCTTATTTACCTGTACTTTTCCGTAAATTTGGCATAAAATGTTTACAGATTGACTTTATTTTATCTTCTTTTTTGATTTTCCTTCATAAATATCGAAAAAATGATATCCTATGCTTTATTAACCCTCCGTTGACTACATGGCTCATGAATTTAACCCTTTTCTACTACAGCTGACCACTCGAACATCCAGGTAGATTCCTAAAATTTAATTTTCTATCGATTAACTGATATAACCATTTAAAAAGGATACTCGAACAAGACGAAGAAGGCCACACCCGGGTGCGCAACCGAAGATTTTAAAAAAGGTGTCAAAAGGAGGGTTAAAAAAAATGTATTTGAAGTATTTTTTATAAAGGTTTTGAAAACATAAAAAAAAATTTAAGTACCAAATATTTTTCTGTTTATTTTTAGCCTAAAAATTTTAAAAACAGATAATATTTACTACGACTTTTTTTAATGTTTCTTAAATTGTTTGAATCATTTATTGTTGTTTTCAAAATAACTTATTTTTCCTCACCTAGAATTATTATAGAATTATTTATCTTATTTTGTAATTTTGTATACGAATATATTCATGAATTAGAACTGGTTCAAACCAATTATTGTTATTATTTATTAATATAGCTTTTGTGTCGCATATCGGCACCCGCTACTCCGCTCTCAGGGAGCGTTTGACAGAATCAGCTGTTGAGCTGACTTAATTGTCGATTATTGTTTGCTTTTTTTGTATTTCCAAACAAACTTGTCCTCTATATTCTCTTTTCTATTCCATTACTTTTTTGTTCGCATTAGCCTAACCCAACTTTTCAGTTTTGTTTGCAAAAGCTGCCCATTTCGACTCTCTATTCTTAGTTCTCTCGCACACCTCAACCGATGTGTGTAATGTAAACAAACAAATTAACCCTTTGTGATGCATGAAGCATTTTTACTATCTATCATTGCTTTCATTTCAAATGAAGTGTCTGTAAATACGAAAATATTTAAAATTATCTTCAAATCAGCTTCATTTAGTACTTATTGCCTTTTCGTTTTAACGCAAATGTGAAAATGCATACTTCTTACAGATAATTGCATACTTCGGTAGACACCCTGGGGTGATGGGTTGTGGTTTCTTTATTTCTAACATCTGGAAATATACAGTTAGCTGTATTTTAGCAACGCCGATTTTACTCTTCGAATTCATACAGTGAGTCCTCAGTGTGTAGTTCGCGTACTTGTTTTTTGAATATACAGTCAACGTCTAAAGAAAGTGTACACCATATATCGACAAGTCTAGAACACTATCATCGTCATCATTCTGCTATGCATTGTAGTCCCCACACAGCAAACCTTTCGTTATTCATTTTCATTTTATTATTTAAAATCAGTCGCTCATATCAGGTTCCCAAATACTAGATTATATAGTGTTTCGAGCTTAGCTAACAATCCGTAAATACAAAGATTACCCATACAAAACTTCTTTCTCCGAGATTATAAAATAATTTCAGATTATAAGCATACTTTTTTCAGTACAACCCTGTATTTTCTGCGTAATCGATAATTATTCTTATGAATGCAAGGAGAAACGTTAAAGTCAGAACTAAATAAAATAGCCACCAAAAAGAAGTTTGTAGACATACAAGGCGAAGTCAAAAATAAACAAGACTGGCGTCATAAAATTGTTTTTGATGGCACCATCTTTTTAATGAGTTAGTACGTTTTTACATCCCTAGCTGACTTCCAGTGAAAGCTTGGTGACATTCGGTTCAATGGAAGCGAAGTTATTCCATCTAAAATGTCAGTATATTTGTATCATCGGTAGAAAAATGAGCTTCGAACAAAGAGCTAATATCAAATTTTGTTTTAAAATGGGTAAAACGTTTACCGAAACATTTGAATTGATGAAGAAAGTTTATGGCGATGATTGTCCGTCTTGTGCCAGAGTTCATGAGTGGTTTATAAGTTTCGGAGATGGTTGTGAGGATATAAATGACAATGAATATACGGGCCGCCTAAAATCAAGAATCGCCGAAAACTCCATCGAAATTGTTCGTAAATTTATCAAAAATTAACTGAAATCATCGTTGAAATTCATGGAATCGGAGTTGAATATCTCCAAAACATCGATTTATCGTATTTTAGCTGATCATTTGGGTCTGCGCATGTTCCATTCCGCACAAGTTAACTGAGGTCCAAAAATTGCTCAGAATTCAACATTCGAAAGACCTCATTAAAGAGGCGAAAAAAGACGATAACTTCTTCTACAACATTGTAACTGGTGATGAAACGTAGAGTTTCCAATATGAACTTGAAATTAAGCGTCAAAGTGCCGAATGGAAGGCCCCAGATGAGCTACCACCCAAAAAATCGCATTTGGAGAAGTCAAAAATCAAGTCGATGCTCATTTGTTTTTACGATACCAAGGGAATTGTCGACAAGGATTTCGTGCCAACGAGCCAAACCGTCAATGCAATTTTCTATCATGGCGTTTTGAAGCTTTTGTTGCATCGCATTCGTCGAAGCTGGCGCTTATTGCATGATAATGCACCATCTTTTCGATCCACTCTTGTGTCTGACAAGGCACTGAAATGAAAAAATCAACATTACGAATTTTTAAGGGTTAAGAATTGACATTTCAGTTGCAGTTCAAAATAGAGAAATCTCGCAATCACTTTTACCCAATTGGATGCGCCCTACAGCTCTCCTATGTGCACTTACGTCACAGCAAAGTTACATTCTTATTTCCCCGCTTGAAACTTCGTGGTATTCTATTCTAACATTCTGGGAAATCCGTACACCATATAAGGTTTAGCAATACCGAGAGAATCCCCCTATTGTTGTATTTCAGTATGCAAATTGTGGCAAACTCGCTTTTTGCTGTTCTGTTGTTTTGCTTTCTGTCTGTTTATGTTTATTTTACATTAAGTTACAACAATGTGTTACACTTTGTTTACATTTTTATTCGCAGATGCCATAAAACATGCATGAATACAAATTTGCTTATACAACTACATATGCAAACACATACCGTCTGCAAGCAAGCTTCCCTGCAGGGAAAAATACTAGTCGTTAAGTAGAATACTGCTGCGAGTTATGTGTACTACAGCAGAAGTGAAACTTTCAAGACAGACAAAGAAAGAGGGAGAGAACCGAGAGTGAATGAGAAAGAGAGAGAGAGAAAGAAAGAATATATACCTAAATAAATTCACAACATTTGCAGAGAATACAAATAGTCAAAATTTATTTACAAAAAACGGAAAAGGGTCGACCGGTGTAGGCAAACGCCGGACACAAACCGTGGCACCAACGCGCACTACTCCGAGCGTTTATTACCCGCGCAAACGCAGCGATTCCAGGACCGCAGCAACGGCACAAATTACCCCAAGGCAATACCAATAAATCCGGCGCCGGAATGGATAGCACTTTATAATACGCACAAGCACTAGCCAGGAAACGCAAATAAGCGCCAAAAAGTAGGCAGTGTTATTTCTCACTATAAATTAACAACCACAAAAAAAAAACTCAGGAAAAATAGCCTAAAGTGTATCTACGATATATGTATATAAGGTATAGCTCTCTCTCCTTTTCCTCTACGTTATATCTTTTTTCTCTCTCGCGGAACGAATATGTCCAAAACGTTGCATGGCCTTGAAATTTTACTCTCAATTCTCGTTCGTCCATCGACGCCTAAGAAGTTTCACTTCAAAAATTAATGCTCGTTAAATTTCAGATTAATATTTTGTATCCGGTTACTGCGAGTACTTCTTTACGAATAAGAAGGGAATAAAATTACTTCGATTTATCTTTCACACTAAGGCTTTTCTAATTTTTTTCATACTATTTAAACTTCTGTACACATTCACTTGTCAGTGCTACCAACTACAAAGGGCTGTGGTGCCAAACTAATGACGAAAAACAGAACGAACGGAACGAGTATTATATTGAACCAGATCTCTATCAGAATGTCAGTGCAAAATTTTTACCCAGATCGCAAGGATTGACCATTGGTTACAAATACATTGGATACATGCGCAAATGCATGGTGGCACAAAATTAATCATCTAATTTTGTTTTTGAAAAACTTTTTCACTAAAACAAAAAAAAAATGATTTTGAGTGATGGACATCTTTAGTTTGACCTTTAAGCGCTGCATTGGTTGTCTGTTGTCATACATGATTGACGTACGACGCCATTTGTAAGAATTTTATTTCTTCCGAGAGGGTGATTAATTTTGCGCCACCTTGTATAAATCCGTTCCTCTAATCTTACCGACTTTTGATGAGAGGATACATCTAAAGAGAATAAATTTCATGCAAATAATAATTAATTTATGCCTTTATTTGTTCGACTTAGATCTAGTTTTTTTTTTCAAATAGATGTGTTGAGCAGTATAATCCTCTAATCATCGTGATGCATTGATACTTCCATAGACGAGCCTTAAACTTTCTTATTAAAAAAAAAAAATCAACTAAAATTAATCATCGCTCCCACGACAGTGGAACGATCCGGATAGGGCTTTCACTCCAGTTGCATTCCCTGTACATGTAGGGAGAATATTTGAGGTACTACATCAACTACAACAACAAATTTATCATTTTACTCCTGGCATTGTTCTAGTCAAAGGCGAACTAGTATGATTTCTTCTATTAAATACCAGTACCTGAACTGAAATGTTTCTATACTAATTTAGCTTTTCACTGCAGGGTTGGCTCTGCCTTCTTTTGTGTGTGGGCAAAAAAAAAAATACAATGAATGGCTTAAAATCTGAGTGGTACTTTCTGCAGGTGTTGTTTGTGTAGTTCAGTACAAAATAAAATGAAATTCAATTAGTAAATTCTGAATAATTTTGAACTAAAAAACAAAACAAACACAAATTCTCGCCATAGATGAGAGATACGAGATACGTCAAAGGAATGGAAAAATGTAGTCGTTTTCGGTGGAATAAAGCGTCTTCGAATTAATTCATAGTAGAAATAGTAATAGTAACAGTTGAAATATATTAATAATAAGAAATGAAAATATTTTATACTACATGGCAGCATTCCTTGACTCACTTACTGTGGTCCCATGAACCTCTACGCCCCTGATGTGCGTTATTAGCAGATATCATCGCTGCCTATCCATATAATTTTAATTCCCTGATGTATTTATTAATTGTGCATAAAATTACATTTGCCCAAAAAAGAAATTAAGTTCTCCCAAGATTAGTCCGGCTGCCTGCCTTTCACTCTGCAATCGTCTACCATTGCTCTCTCTATTGCTCTATGGACACTAACGAAAGTGGGCGGCGGCAGGTGGCTATGCGCTTTGGCTTCCCCGATGACCTTCAGTCAGTAAAAACTAAGTTCGCAGACAATGCAAAGGTCATTCAACTCACTTTAATTTCTCAAAATAAGGGTAATTTTCGAATGGTTTCTGCAATTGAGTGTGTGTTGGTTTTTGTTACCCTGCAGGCGAGCGTGTGCATATGCATGTGCGTGAGTGCGTGCGTAGCAAAAGCACAACCAATAAGCTCAGATACAATTCGGTACAAATGTATGTCTGTATATTTATATGTACGTATGTGTATGTTATGACAACATACTTATGCATCTGTGCTTTTACAAATTAGAATACACACATACATACAGAGTAGATGCGTGTATGCGTATTTTTTTGTTTTTTTTTTTCTTTGAATGCATTGTGGATGTAAATACATATGCACATATTTTTCGGTTTCTGCGATAGATATATAGATAATTGCTAGCTAAAGAATTATACATACTTACATATGTATGTATGTGTTAGTTTACAGTAACTCTGCTGGATATTATTTTCCTTAATGCAGTAGCAAATTTATTTTTTCTTAAGTTCGATCAAAATATTGAAAAATATGTAAGCATTTTTAAACTTTTAAATCTGTTTGGTGTAATAATGGTTTGTTTTGGCTTAGTGTTTATTTATTTATTTCATTTTTTTTAGTTAAATCAACCCAAAATGTGCGTCATAGTGCCAAGTTATTTGTATCTTATTTAATACATTCACGAGGGCTGCTATTGGTAAAGGGTGGCTACGTCAATAAGCAAAATTGCCGTATTCGGACTGAAGAGCAATTTGAAGCCATTCAAGAAAAGCGATTGCATCCATTGACAACAACCGTGTGGTGCGGCCTAAGGACTGAAGGAATCATCAGCTCATATTTCCACAAAGACGAGGCTGGCGGCAATGTAACTGTGAATGGCGAACGCTATTGCGTCATGATAAAATACTTTTTGATGAAATTGAAGCCTGTGATCTCTATAACATTTGGTGCCAACAAATCCATACAGCCCGTGAAACAATGGATTTACTGCGTCGTCGTTTCGATTAGCAATTTATCTATCGTCTCGGACCAGTGGATAGGCCACCAAGATCGGGTGATTTCACATCTGGGCTTTCATTTGTGAGGATACGTGAAATCTAAATGCTTTGTGGATAAACCAGCTTCAATTGAGCCATTGCAAGCCAACAGTACTAAAGTTATTCACGAGATACCGACCAAAATCCTCTTGCGAGTTATTCAAAAGTGGTGTTCACGGTTTGGCCGAATTACGGAAGTTGCGGCCAACATTTGAAAGGGATTATCTTTAAAAAATACATGTCGTGAATGGTTCTACACAAAAATAATAAAGATGGCCAAATCCATTTTTTTTTCATTGTTTTATTTCTATTCAAAATACAATACCTCTAAATTGAACACCCTTTATTTCTGGCCTAACTATGGAGAAATGAGGATTTATGGTTCACGTTTTTTTTTTTTTCAAACACTCTCCGTGATGATCAATAAAGTTTTGATTTCGTTTGAACCAATATTCAAAGTACTTTGCCCAGTCGCATTTCCAGGGCATTTTTGTTTTTTTAATTGTGTAGGATCCAACGTGAACTCACTCTCTGCGCTGTGGTCAAAACTGAATGTTAAAAGGACAAAACGTCTGCTTGTATTCAACAGACTAACTACCAGCGTCCTCACAGCTGTTATGACGGGTCACTGCATTATTGGCACCTAGTAGAATGGGTGGACCTCATAATGACTTCTGCAAGACTTGTGGAGACGAAGAAGAAATTAACTCGGTACAACACCTTCTCTGTGAATGTCTTGCACTTCAAAGTAGTCGTACCAAATATCTTGGCAATTATTTCTTTGGAAACCTGGCAAATTTGCAAAATTTCTCAATGGAGGGACTAATACTCATACACTTCTCTTTTTACACGATAGATACGTTTCCCAAAAAATGTTGTAAGAAGAAAATTAGGTGAAAACAGGATCCAAAAATCATTTTAAAGTTCCCTTAAGCACTTATTTCGGGCTTACACATTTCCATTCATTATAAGAAATAAATTATTGAACGGCGAGAGCAAAACCTAGCGAGTCTCATATACTTTTCCTGAGACTAATTTAAACGCGTCGAACATTTCACTCTTATTTGCTCTATGAGATTCAAGAAGAATTCATAAAATATGAAAAGTCGTCTTAAAACAAATTCTTGGTTTGAGGAACTAAGTTAGGAGATGGAAATCAAATTAACCTTAGGCCCACCGAGTGTCTTGTCTTAGATAAGCAACCTGGCTAACCCATCCTAACCTAACGCGTCTCAACTTTTTTAGCACAAGCTGATCATGCAACATCTCATCGATGCGCGCCATGCTAATGTCCAAGGAAGTCTTAAACTCGCGGCATATGGTATGATGATCTTTTTCAATTATTTCACACACAGCATCGATCTTTCGATAGCAGAACAACTGATTTCGGACGTTCTTCCCGGAATTCGTCGGTGAGCGGAATTCGTCGACATCGTGAAAATTCAGGGTAACAATTTTTTTTCGTGCTAAAGGCTGCTGCTTGCTTGCCGTTTAATGGTTTTAGTTCATTGACGCATTCTTGTCTCCGTCGAAAATTGTGAAAAATAATTGCACGTAAATCTTTACGGTTCAATTGCATTTTTTGCCGAGATGTAGTTTTAAAGCCACTGTAAAAAACTCTATTATGGCTCACACATCAAAACGTTCTGAATGAACTTGTGGTAAAATATGTCAAACCCTCTAATGGAAGCGTCAGATGACGTCTGACAACACTAGAAGTACCCAAACCCTAAAATATTGTAATACAAGCAACCCTCGTAGACTAGGTGTCTCTTATGTTACAGTTCGCCATATTAGTGTGGAATACATTCCAGTAATTCTATCGTAAAATTACATTTGAAATATCTTAACATGAATTATTTAAAATTTGTTTGCTTCAGACCTCAACGAAATCAATTCCATTAGGGAATCAGCACCGTTCTCTTAGGTCCGTATGTTCTTAGGTATGATGTCCATTCTGATGTCCAAAAATATACATGAATTCAAATGAAATTTACTAAAATTAAAAAAAAAAATTAATATTGGTAATATCGCTGCCACCTTTGGAGTGCCTCAGGATAGCATTCTTGGTCCGTTGTTATTTGTGCATTTTTTTAATGGCATTCGTGTCTGTTTTAGCTACGCCGAATATCTGTTCTATGCAGATTATTTGAAAATTGTCTGCAGAATTTCCTGCATCTCGGATATTTCGTTGTTACAAAGCGACTTATAAATATAATCTAGTCGAATGCAGCAACACAGCAACAAATTGTCGCTAACATCAGTAAATCTTTCCGCATTTTTCCCCCTTGTTCACTCCACTCGGGGAATGTAGGGTCTCAACAAGACTCTTCCATCGTACACGGTTCTGTGCTGTTGTTTTTGCATTATCCCATGAGATGTCGGCATCTGCTAGTTCGCATCGACCTTCTCCAAGTGTTTTTTGGTTGACCGCGACCTCTGCTCCCTTGTGGGTTCCAGTCCAGTGCCATCCTCGTGATGCTATCTGGTGGTTTGTGACCTATCCATCGCCACTTTTTGCGTCTGATTTGCCTAAGAATGGGCTCCTCGTTCGTTAATCTCCACAGTGTGTCGTTACTGATGGTGTTTGGCCAGAATATTCTGCAGATGATGCGGAGGCATTTGTTGATAAAGAATTGTAGCCTCTGTGTGATGGTGTTAGAGACCAGCCATGTTTCGCTTCAGTACAACAATACGGACTTCACGCTTGAGCCGAATATTCGTAGTTTAGTGCGCCTCCCTCATACTTTAGGCATTCGCCCGAATGCTGCCCTTTGTTTAGCCTGCAGTTGACGTCTTCCTGTGGTCCACCAGAAGGTAGCAAAAGCTTTCGACGAATTCCACCGGGCATCCGTCAACCAATATCTGCCTTGCGTTATTGTGGTTAACTCCCATGACCTTGGTCTTGGCGATGTTGGCCTGCAGTCCAACAGTGCCTGCCAGCGCGACTAGTTTGTCCGCCTTCGCTTGCATGTTAGTAAGTTTGTGAGAGAGGAGGCGGATGTCATCTGGGAGTCCAAGTGCTCAAGATGTCTGGTGAAACTCCATAATCTTTCCGCATGATCTTCGCTAAAGTTATGAATTCGATTACTCTACTTATGCCATTTTAATGCTCGTCTTTCCACTGTAGAAATGAATTTTCGGATCTAGATGATGTTTTTGACTCAGAGTTCTTGTTTGTAAATCGCATTAGTTGCATTATTCCTAAGGCCTATTGCAATTTGGGGTTTCTGCGCTTGACTTAAGGATCTTTATACTTGTCGTTACATGGTTTTTGTTGTAGTATGAACTAAAAAAATTATATAAAGTATAAAGAAATTTTAAAATAAAATAAAAAATAAATAAGTAGCCAAAACTTTTGCTATCTAAATATGCTTTTTTAGAGGCTGAGAAGCTTAAATTAAAAGGTTTTTTTTTTAATATGCGTTAATTTGGATTTATTTGACAAATAATTTTGCGAATAAAATTTCAGATTTTGAGCTCTAATTTTCACCCACTATTCACAGTAAATTCAGCTGTATTTCGGTAATAAATACAAGATGACAATTTGTCGATTTTTAGTACAATTTTAACATCGATAAGTTTTTGCATCAAGATTTTGTTTGAGTTAGTTGAGTATCAATTTATTTCCCCCAACATATCCCATCAATTGATCCGAGGCATTTTATCTTTACCTCATTGATCGACATGTTGAACGCATATTTTCCATAAATAATCTTATCGAAGCCAAATAATCTAAAGTACAGTACGGCTCGAAAAAGTATATTTCTAAGTACAATTTGGAAATCTCAAATTTCATCACTGCTTTCAAGTGCTCAATCGTACCTGGTTTATCGACGTAGGTAAGTCACATCAATAAGGTAGCAGCTGTAGAGCAAAAACAACAATGGCGTACATTTTGTTGTTGCTTGAATTTCTCTTGAACTTCAAATCTTTCACGGACGTGTATTTCGCTGTTGCGTGTTGCTCCTTAGGCAATAACAAAGGTAAAAGTAAACAAAGTTAGACCACTTAGAGAGGGAATAAAATGAGAGAAAACGTAAAATCAGCTTCTTACTGCCGGTACCTTCTTGATGTATGCCTTTACCTAGGCCCGAAAATAGTCTAACCGCGTCGAATTGCAAGAAATGATTTGAATAGAATTGAGAGCTAATAAGTCGGCTTTCTCTAAAATTGCTAATTTAAAGTTTTCCGGCACCGAAAATACATCCTTTATTTAACAAAGGATCTAAAACGAAAACATTGGGTTGGGAAATAAGTTCATAGCGTTTTATTTTTTACAACGATTTCTTTGCTATTTCTATCATTTAATAGAACTCTTTCTGCTCTACGAAACTATGTAATTGTATTTTTGAGTTATTTAATTTTTTATTAGTTTTGAGGTTTAGAAATGGAATACTCAGGAGGCAAAAATCAATATTTTCGACACCTGTTCTTCTTCGCTTTACATCGAGGTCCAAAAGCTGCCGAAGCAGCCCGGAACATTTGTGAAGTGTATGAAGAAGGTGTCATAGGCGAGTCTACAGCGAGGGAATGGTTTGCAAAGTTTACAAATGGCGACTTTGATGTCGATGGCACGTCCCGCAGCAGAAGACTTTCTGAATTCGACGAAGAACTTCGCCTACCCGGTCGTGAATTGGCGAAAAAAATGAACTGCGATTATAAAACGATTCTCAATCACCTTCATTCCATGGGCTATACCGAAAAATTGGGTGCCTGGGTGCCTCAAGAGCTCAACGAAAAAAACAAAGAAAGTGGCCTTCAAATTGCTCTCAGCATCTCGCCCGCCATCGAGCAACACGCGGTCATAAACAGCGCCTTTTGTACCGAATCGTCAAGTCAAACAAAGAAAGAAGTGGGTGGCGCAGAAGATACGCCAAAGCCGAGAGTCAAGTAGGATCTTCATCCAATGAAAATCATGATATGTGCTTGGTGGGGCTGGCAGGGCATGTTGCACTGGGAAATGCTTGAAAAAAAATGCCGTGGTCATCAAGGAACTCTACATTGCCCACCTACACTGCGTATAGGAGGCTATTCGACTGAAAAAACCTGATCGAAATGGTCAAACCATCCTCCGTCACTACAACGCCAGGCCCCATGTTGCACAAGTCGTCAAAGCCGCACTCCAAGAGCTCGTATGAGTGGTCCTTCAAGAGGTGGAAGGAGGTTGTAAACAGATTAGCTTATTGATTTAATTGTTGTCCATTTTTTATTTAAATAAAAGTTTTCGGTAAAAATGCTACGAACTTATTCCCCAACCTAATTATTACGTGCAATTTTGGCTTCGTCGATTCCGTTAAGGCCAAGGCGAATTCAATAAAGGTGGTGGCAGCAAACCAACAACAATGTTTTGTACGTTTGATTGTCACAACAAAAAATTAGAAAACAAGTAGAAAGCAAAGAATTAATTCGCCTTGTTTCATTCTGTGCTGGCAGAAAGAAGAAAAAAAAATCAGCTGTTTTACCGATACCATCTTTAATAGATTCGCCTTGGTTCCGACATTTTTGATGTTAAAGAAAATGTCGAAAATGTCAAAAATGTCGGTAAAATAATGAATTTCTTTTTCCCCAACTAAAATATATGTATATACTTAATAATATTTCACGTGGAGCTCACAAGGTTGTTCCGCTTGTTATCGTATTTAGATATGTTTGTGCATAGTTTTATGGCACATTTGTATGGATGTATGTATGTATACTCTAGCACAGCTACAAAATGTTTATATTTGTGTTGCGAAAAATTTCATTGAAATATCTATATTTTAGGTTTTACAAAAATGCAACTTTCATTTATTTCCTTCTTTTCTTCCTTCAAATACGAGTGTAAGTGAATCTGATGTTTCTAATTGTCACGCAATTTTTAATGAACCTTGTGTTTGTATTTGTATTTTATCAAAAGGGCTAAAATCGAGAAAGTTCTTTTTTTTACTATTTTTTTAACCCTCCATTGGGCACACACAACCTGAAAAAAGTCTGGCCAAACGCTCGGGCCCAACCGAAGGTTTTAAAAAATGCGTCCAACGGAGGGTTAAATTCCACGCCCCTAAGGTTGCTGCCAAAAACTTATACAAAATTAAATTAAATAAAACGACTTAGTTGCTGGTACTTTTAAAAATGTATGCTTCAAGTACCGTAAATGAAAATGAAAAAAAAGAAATAAATAAAAAAAAGTGCGCGCAAACAAGCAAAAATAGAAAATAGTATTGGACCTTTGTCGCACTTTTTTCTAGAAACTATTGTTCTTTCTTAAAAACTACATCTGCAACCCTAATCGGCAACGACTCTCTGCAAAATTATTTTACCTGTTACTCTCCACACTCAAATAATTTCCATTCTTCCACTCACCGGCCTTTGCACTCGCACCAAGCCGGTATTTGTTGGTTCTTGAGTGCGTCGTCGAATTCCTGATGAGCGTCCGCTATCTCCGCTCTCAATTCTCTTTCTGTCTCACCGAGAGAGTCTTTGCGCCGCTAGAGATGCATATATTTTGTGATGTGTCGCAGAATTTGGCTTTGCACCATTATATATACGTTCATATATACATATGGATATGTATGTATATATGGCTATGTCCATATGTAAGTCTATGAGAATGTGTGATAAATTGCAAATAAATGCGTAAATACAATATCAATGGGGTTCCATTTGCCAGTGCAGAATGTAGTATTAGTGATAATGCGGCTTAAGATAAAATTGACTAGTAGTGCCGTGAGAGTCACAAGGAAATAGAAGAAGTGAATGATGTTTGCGAAAATGTAAAAATCCCTGTTAATTACATACATACATACATATTTATGTATGTATGGCATAATGTGAATTCTTTGTATGTATGTAAATATGTACATACTTGCATGGATACATATGTGTGTATGTACTTACGATTTTCATACCATTGTGAAATTCCTAGTACCGAGCGACTCACTCGTCGTAATCGTTGCAAAATTGTGAAATATACACATTTGTACCCCTGCAACCCACTGACACCTCTGCGTGATAAAATCAATTCAGTTCTATATGATACCACGAGTATTTACATTTTCATGTGCCATACAACTTGATTCTACTACTACATACTACTAATATACTTGTACAACTTCTACTACTACTACTACTACTACTACTACTACTACAACAAAAGCGTATCTCATTCTGGTAGTGTGCAAAAATGCGACACGTCAATGAAAACCGGCCGGCAGGTTTCAAGTTTTTGCTTTCTGCTTCTTCCTCTCACTGACTTTGTCTTTTTTACGTCTCTCGTCTGTTATACATACATACATACATACAAATGTACATACCCACATGCATATGATTGCTTTTGTGGTGATTTAGCAAAAACGAGAGCGCAATGAGAGCTTTTCACACCGTTGTTGTTGTTGTTGCATTCGCTTTAAAAGTTTTGTTGCTTTTTTGACAGCAACTGTACTTGCGAGCAATGGTAAATTGTATAATACAAGCAATTTTGAGCTGTTAGCGGTGGCGCTAAAATATGTTCGGCTGCTCGATTTTTAAGTTTTAATCCTAGTTTTTTATCAGTTTTTTGGATTGTAGTTACATACTTTAATGATATTATAAATAAATATATAAAATATAAATATACATACATATATAAAAAATAAAGTAGTGCATAGTTTTGACTGTTTATTTATTTATTATCCTTTTTTTTTATTAATTTTTAGTTATTTATTATTCAATTTTTTTCATAAATTTATTTATTTTGTTTATTAAATTTTAACTTTTATTTATTTTATTTCTTTTTAACATAACTTTTTTTATTAATTTTAATTGATTAATTTTTTATTTAAAAGGTGTTTTTTTTAGAGGTTAGGTTTTCAAGATGAAATAAAACTTATATAATTTAATGTTATGGCCAAGAATTTCGCTTTATTATAAAGATAAGGGTTTGCCATTATGTTTTAAAAATGATTTCGGGCAAGTGGCCGCCGCGGCTGGCTCGAATAAATTCCAGCCGTGAGGCCCAATTTTCGACCACTTTTTGCAGCAATTGGGGCCGTATGTCAGCAATAACGCGCCGAATATTCTCTTCCAAGACGTCAATCGTCTCGGGCTTATCTGCGTAGACAAGCGACTTCACATAGCCCCACAAGAAATAGTCCAGCGGTGTTATATCGCACGATCTTGGTCCATCGCCACAGGTCCACGGCAGGTCAATAAATCGATTGTTCCGTTGGCTGTATGGCATGTAGCGCCGTCTTGTTGGAACCAAAGGTCGTCCACATCTACATCGTCCAATTCAGGCACGAAAAAGTCATTAATCATGGCTCTATAGCGCTCTCCATTGACTGTAACATTATGGCCGGCTTCATTTTTAAAGAAATATGGACCAATGATTCCCTCTGCCCATAGATCACACCAAACAGTGACTTTTTGAGGATGTAACGGCGTCTCAGCAATGGCTTGTGGATTATGTTCACTCCAAATGCGACAATTTTGCTTATTGACATACCCATTCAACCAAAAGTGAGCTTCATCGCTGAACAAAATTTTCTTGTGAAAATCGGTATCGGTGGCCATCTCGTTTTGGGCCCATTCACCGAACGTGCGACGCGCTTGATGGTCATTCGGCTTCAATTCTTGCACGAGTTGGATTTTGTAAGCCCGCAAACCAAGATCCTTCCGCAAAATCTTCCCTAAAGTGGATGGGCACATCTCCAATTGCTGCGCGCGATGGCGGATGAACTCTTTCGGGTCTTCTTCGATACTCTGCTCCACAGCAGCAATAGCGTCTTCGGTGCGCACTGTACGACGTCTCTGAGGATGCGTATTATCCACTAGAGCAAACGTGGTGCGAAACCGATCCATGGTTAATCGAATTAGTGACTCTGATGGACGATTATGTCGACCGAATATTGGACGCAGCGCGCGATGCGTCGCGCGAACCGAACCATTATTTTCGTAATAAATTTGCACGATTTGCAAACGTTGTTCAGGTGTAAGTCTATTCATTATGAAATGGCAAACCAACTGAGCATAAATCAAGTGACAGCTGTCAAAAAGACCATCTACGAAAAAAGTAGTGCCAACTTAAAAACCTAACCTCTAAAAAAAACACACTTTATTTTTTTTTTTTAATTTTTGATCGATTTTTATTTATTTACCTACTTAATTTTTTTTTTATTAATTTTTATTTATTTAATTATTATATTTATTTTATTTCTTTTTAACATATAGAGGGTTTTCCAATAACTCGTGTTATTTTGAATAGGATTGCTCTATCGAGAGATGATTAACGATTTTTTATGGCCGGAATTGGATGGTATTGATCTTTTATTTTCAACAAGACGGCGCTACGTGCCACACAAGCAACGAAACCATTGACCTTTTACGGGAAAAGTTTCCGGACCGTGTTATCTCTCGAAGAGGTGATCACAATTGGCCACCGAGATCTTGTGATTTAACACCTTGTAACTTTTTACTTTTAGACCACTTGAAAGAGAAGGTCTACGCCAATAGCCCAGGGTCGATTCAATATGGAATTCAGATGGAATTCGTGAGGATATCGAGGGCATAGGGCAGCCACTTTGCAATTCGGTTATGGAAAATTTCATGAAAAGGATATTGTCCTGTAAGCGTGGTCGTGGTGGACGTTTTCCTGATATTATTTTCCACTATTAACGGCATACGTTCCTCTTTATAATGAAATAAACATACGATCATTTATATTAAAAAATAACATTTTTCTTTGAATATCAAAATAATCACCTCTGATTGAAAAACCCTTAATATTTTTTTAGTAATTTTAATTAATTAATTTATGAAAATTTTTTTTTTTTTGATTTTTCTTTATTTATTTAATTTTTTTTATTGATTTTTATTTATTTATTTTATTTCTTTTTTATTATATATATATTTTTTTAGTAATTTTAATTAATTTATCTAATTTGTTGTTGATTTTTATTTATTCAATTAATTTTTCATTGATTTTTATTTATTTATTTAATTTTTTTATTGATTTTTGTTTATTTATTTTTAACATACGTATATATTTTTTTTATTAATTTTAATTTATTTAGTTTTTATTTATTTATGTTATTTTTTTATTGAAGTTTCTTTATTAATTTTTATTATTAATTTTTAATTATTAAATTATTTATTTTTGTGTTTTTTTGTAATATAGTTTATTCCAAGACAAAAACCATATAAACTAAAGTTTCAAACTTTGCACACATTTTAAAAAAATTCAACAAATTTTCCATTTTTCTAAAATTTTTCTTCGAAAATAGTCAAATGAAGTTTATATCCCAAAAGTGAAACCAGCTCAAAAATCGCATGGGTTTTGATATTTTATTCTATTTTGTGTGCGGTCTTGGCTTTTTCTCCATATAAAAAAATTCGCGCAATCGTTATATGAAAGAAAATACATAACATCGTCAACAAAAAATAAAAATAATCAAAAATCAACCCAAATTTTGAGCCGCCTTAAACTGGCACAATCTTATGGCAAAATTTAATGGGCTAAAAAACTGCATATCCAGAGTTTTTGTAAAAATTCCGACTAGTAAGTTTTAATTCTTATGAAAATTTGTTGAAGTTTTAGTTAGTTTTTTAGTTTATAGTATGTGTATGTTTTTTGTTGTAGTATGAACTATATTTTTACAACAAAAATTATATATAAAAAATAAACGAATTATTTAAACTTTGCAATATGTCACACTGATATTATTGTGAACACAGGTGTATTGTAGGCTCAGCGTCAGTAGTAAATAATGAAATTCAAATAGACAAGTAAAGAGTTTACAATACAATAGTTGAGACATATAGAAGTTTTGATAGAAATATTGTGAATCTCGATTTTTACTTATGTATGTAGGCAAACAACATAGAGAGCTATTTTTTAAGTTAATTGAAGTTTTTGTCGTTTCCACGTAGTTGAACGTAGATGAAGTTTAAGCCTCAAAATATACAACAAGAAAAATTTGCAATAAAATGTTCTTCTCCTTTGTCAAAATAACTGTATGCTTGTTTAGCGTTCGGTGATAGACGATAAGAGCAGATTCCCATCTTTCATTTATTTGTAGTGAGAATACCAAGCCGACTTTTTTTCCCCACAAGAAAGATTGCAAAGGCTGTATTTTTGTAATCATTTTGATTCCCGATTTGAAAATAATATTTTCTTCAAATTGGTAAGAAAAGAATATATTTCAACAAAAAAAAATCCCAAAATTGAAATAAAAATTTAAGCTATTGAAATGCATAAAAAAAAAAACATTTCATTTATTTTCGCTGTAGAATATTTTACTTTTTTAGGAAAAAATTATGAACTGTACTTAGGCAGGCATTTACTTTTAAAACAGCATCATTCGATTTTTCAAATTCAATTATCAGAATAATTAGTTTTGCTTGCCGCCAAAACAGTACTGTGCGGCGTGATGATGCACATCCGTCTTATTATTCAGTAGCCATACCGCGCATTTTAAAAGTTTAATATACATTTTAATTTAATAATTGGCATTTTCATTTTCTTTTTTCTCTTTAATTTATTTTTTAATTAATTATTTTTATTTTTTATATTTATTTTGCAGATCTCCAATCAACTCTGAAGTTCAATTGCAGTGTGTATTACTGAAATTCCCTTAGCTTTACGTAAATCTTAGCATAGTGTTTAAAGAGAAAATGCTCGAAATTAAATACTATGAATTTTTTAATTTTAAAATTATATTTGATAAGCCTAAAACGCTCAGGTCCTATCTATGAAATGTGAGTACAAATGTGTAAAAATAAAAGTCTATTAAATTAAGTGCCACGATAAGTGTCTTACTAAACACCCACCGCTACATCTCGTCGAAAAGCAGCAACAGTTATCATATTAAGTAATTACCCCAAAGCTTAAGGTAAGTGGCCACTACATGCATTAAAAAACAAAACAAAAAAAAAACATTTATTTACTTTCTTCAAAGTGATTCAAGAAAGCACTCAAAAGCAATACAATGTATTTATCCACACTTCGCACACATTATTTGCTCCTCAAACATGCTTACGCTTAATCACTCTCTGCCTAAGGTCTTCCGGAATTACAGTTTGCCATTGACGGTGTGTTTCCGCAATTAGCACCCACCTACATTTTCTGTACTAAACAAGTGTGTGTAGATGTACATGTGTGTATGCAGCTATGCATGCACCGATATGTATGGATGTAAGAACAGTTTTATGCGCGAAGGCATACGCGAATATCCACTCCATCCCCTGTTCCTTTTCAATACGGCCATTGCGCTAATGAAAACAAAACTAACCTACAACAAAGTCATAGTGAACTGCAATTAGCGTTAGATTGCATTTGTACAAATACAAGAACAAACAATTTGCTATGCTACTTGGTTTGTACACACACACACACACACACACAAGTATGTGTGCATGTGTATATGTATGTTATATGTTCTCATTGAAGTGACAAAGTCAGTGTTTGTCGAATCTTTTTTTATCAACATTATCTGCGTGCTACTGCCGCCATTGCACACAAATATATACAAACATACATACATATAAAGCCAAAATTTATTTTATTTACATTAGCATATTTGTCATTTTATTATTTCCCTATAAGATAGCAGAAAACCTGTAAATACTTGTGCAAAAATGCATTATTGCCAAATCATTCTCCAATACACGCTTATGCATCCATATCAAAGCGACAAACTGCAGACTTGTCAAATATTTGCGATTTTTCATTTATCATTTTTATGGTTTTTGTTTTTTTTTTTAAGAACAATTCGAAGTACATAGTTAAGTAAGCAAAGCGTTATTAGTTGCTATTGAAGGTTTAATTGTATGCATGCCTAGATAGGGTTGCCACATTTTATTAATTTATTTTATATTACCGTCTTTATAAGAAAGCGCACATAAGTATAGATTAGCAAATTTCCAATTGAAGCATTTGAGAAAATATACCACATGAATGGTGTTTGGTAAGGAAATAGAGACTTAGTGTTGAGCCTATGGAGAGTTGTGCTCGCTCTTGGCGGGGAAACAGCGACAGAGAGCGGGAAAACAGTTCACTAAAATATTTAAACCCCTTTCTGACCCCGATTTCAATGAAATATGCACCGATTTGTAGACAGTAACTTTGTTTAGTGCAGAAATGTTAACCTCAACATATAGGAGGCGTGGCTTCTGACATGCAGACCAAAATATGAAAGCCAATAAATCTCTAAAACCAATTAAGCTAGGCAGCTGAAATTTGGCACGAATGCATACATTTTATATACCGTACTTATAGTGAAAAGCGGTAGTGATTAGAAAAGGGGGCGTGTCACCTCCCATATAAACTGAAATTTCCAAATCACTTTTCTCCGAAACCACAAAAGCTAAGATAATGAAATTTGTTACGTTTACAAAAATTGTCCATACCTGTCTTGCGGTGAAAAGTGGTAGGTATTGGAAAAACCTGAAACCTTCATATAGTTACATTGAATGAAACCTGCTACTTAAAGTGAGTGTCGTTATTAGTTGTTATCGACCACGGGTGATACTAGTGTTTATTGAGCGCTGAGCCTACAAATATTATTTAAAAATAAATCAATAAATAATTGGCGCGTACACTTCTGTTAGGTGTATCGCCGAGCTCCTCCTCCTATTTGTGGCGTGTACTTGATGCTGTTCCACAAATGGAAGTTTTATACGAGGGTAGCTGTAAAGGTTTACGTAACAGAGGTGTTAGTCCCCTCTCTCCTACCTCTCTACTCTGAGAGTAGTGCTTTATCTACAATACAATCATGAGTACTTAATTTAGACACATCTGTTTGTTAATTTTTGAGATATTGCGGGCTAAACAAGTTGATCGGAAGGTAAAAAGAATTGTGGAGAAAATTGAGTTTTGTGTCAAAATTAGGCTCCTTAATGAGCAGGGAAGATATCATAGATGATGTCGTTCCTACGACTGTCGGTTCTACGTTAGCGGAACGACCCGGATTTATATCCGACCAACGACTGTCACCATAGCAGCTAAACATTAACATCAACACGACTTTTGAGCTCTTTAAAACTTGCGCTTTATTTTACCAAAATTCAAAGTACTAAAAAACTGCGTACCCGATTTTTTTAAATTCTAATTAACTTTTTTTAAACTTGCAAAAAGTAAGTAAGAGAATCAATTATATTATAAAAAAAAACTAAAAATTAATAAAATTTAATATAAAGCAAATAAATTGTAAAAACCTGTTAGTAAAGCCATAATAAATAAATAAATAATTGGCGCGTACACTTCTGTTAGGTGTTTGGCCGAGCTCCTCCTCCTATTTGTGGTGTGCGTCTTGATGTTGTTCCACAAATGGAGGGACCTACAGTTTCAAGCCGACTCCGAACGGCAAATATTTTTATGAGGAGCTTTTTCATGGCAGAAATACACTCGGAGGCCATTGCCTGCCGAGGGGCGACCGCTATTAGAAAAATGTTTTTATTAATTTTGCTTTCACCGAGATTCGAACCAACGACCTCTCTGTGAATTCCGAATGGTAATCACGCACCAACCCATTCGGCTACGGCGGCCGCCGTTAGTAAAGCCATAGTACTGTAGTATTTATGGTAATGCAGTATACATTAGGGCGGGTCGATTTGTGGGGAGGCAAAAAAATCGTCCATTGCTCTGTGAAAATCATATTCTAGGGATCAAAATAAGAAACTTTGCCGAAAGAACCATACCTCTAAAACGAATTCTGACGTCCCCCATTTCAAAATATCACCATTTTTGGCCTTTACATGAAAAAAAAAAGCTAAATGGCTATGTTTTTTCTTTATTAAATTTTATTTATTTTATTTATAAAAATTTTATGAAAAAAAATGATGGGAATCTTAATTTTGACCTTTACGCCCTCCGTTGCTTGTCTGTTTGCTTACTGCAGCTGTCTAGTTCACAAGTGTCAAATATTTTTGGCGTACGACGCCATTTCCAAAAATTATAAATCTTCCGTGAGGACGCCACCTTGTATTGCAATGAACTTGGTACACATACGTGTATTACTTTTTGTTCAAGGTCCGTTGGTTCTAAAAATAAGCGAAATCAGTCAATAACCACGTCCACTTACCATATAACCATATTTTTCAAAACAGAAAAAAAATTTTAAATATCTCCATTATATAGGGTTATTCAATAGGTGCGCTTCAACTTTTTTCCGATAGGGAGGGCGAACGACGCAATACGTTTTATTTTTCGCTTGTCATTTGTAAACTTCATTAGTATACATTTCATCATGGAACGCTACACACTTGAGCAACGATTGCAAATCGTGCAAATTTTTTATGAAAATAATCGTTCTGTTGCTGCTACTTTAAGAGCATTACGGCCATTTTACGGTCCATTTAACAAGCCGTCCCGTTTTGGGGTTATGTGAAGTCATTGGTCTACAGTAACAAGCCGGCGACGATTTGTGAGCTCAGAGCCAATATTGAACGCGAAATTGCTGGAATTTCGGCCGATTTATGCGAAAGAGTGGTCGAAAATTGTGTTCAACGATTGGACTTCGTAAAACGTGCACGCGGGGGTCATGCAAAAGAAATCGAATTTCATACTTAAATGTATATGTTCAAACTCGATAATAAAAAAAAAATTAGTTAAAAAAGTCGAACCGTTTGTGTTTTATTAAAAAAAGTTCAAAAGTTGATGCGCTCTTACTGAAAACCCCTATACATAAAGTTTTGATTTTGTAAAAAATAATAAACCTAAAAGAATACCATAAAAAAAGAATTTTGCTAACTGGGCGGTTGCATACCCATTTTTGGGTAATTTCGTGTACCTTGAGAACAACTTAATATTAAAAAAATGTGCACGGGTATATAAAGGGTGATGAGATTGGAGGTACTCTTTCCAATAGGGTTTTTTTGACAGATCATGCGGGACAACTGTCAAACTAGATTCATCATTTTTTTTAGTAAGTATTCATAAGCATTTCGATTGTATTACAAGAATCAACGCCCTGTGAAAAGTGTTCAACGCGCGCTCAGGCCGATTTACGGTCCCTTTAAACAAGCGTTTGGTGCGGCCTGGAGGAATCATTGGCCTATATTTCTTCAAAGACGAGGTTGGCTCCAATGTAACAGTGAGTGGCGAACGCTATCGCGCCATGATAAGCAACTCTTTGATGCCGGAAATTGAGGTCCGTGATCTCCACAACATTTGGTTCCAACAATACGGCGCTACTTGCCATAGAGCCCGTGAAATAATGGATTTACTGCGTCGTCGTTTCGGTGTGGAGTGGCCACCAAAATCCACCAAAAATAACAGTGAAGTATAAATGTTTTGTGGATAAACCAGCTTCGATTGAGGTATTGGAAGCCAATATTACTAAAATTATTCACGAGCTACCGAGTCATTCAAAATTGGGGTTTACGAATGACGGAATTACGTCTCAGTTGCGACCAATATTTGAAAGGGATTATATTTAAAAAATAAGTGTCATGAATGGTTCTACACAAAAATAAAAAATGTTGCCAAATCACTTTGAATTTTTGTTGTTTTATTTCAATTTAAAATCGGTTACCTCTAAATTGAATACCCTTTACATCATATTGTGCGGTACGGACCGAATTTAGCACTTTACTTTTTATAAATAAAATTGTAGATGTACAAAAAAGTTACGTGAACAATTGTGTGCCATTAAAAGACGAGGCTTCGTGAGCTAAAAAACTCCAACAAATCGTGATTATGCGTGATTTTTTAAATTGTCTTCGAGAGAACGTGCACCAAAATAACTCATGCGCCTATTTCGGGTACATAAGACTTGTCGACAAAGGCGTTCTATGAACAGATTTGCGTTCTCAACTAAACCCACTCTTACAGAGCTGACAGCTTCTAAATTGCCTCGATTTGTGAACTTTGAATGCCATTTCGTATTTATTTTTATATTTTTTTTTTTTTTTCAAAGTCAAACGAACAATAGAGTACTGAGGAAGTATGCTTAGGGTCTAGTCAAACTAATTTACTAATTTTTTTTTTTCAATTTTCCGAATCAATTGACTGATTTTTACTGAAGAAAATCTTAGAAAAATGTGTCTACTTTCACAGTCATTCAAAATTGGGGTTTACGAATGACGGAATTACGGCGCAATTGCGGCCAACATTAATTTTTGAAAAATAAATGTCACAAATGGTATCTACACAAGAATAATAAAGGTTGTTTTTGCAGTTTTAGTTTTCATTGTTTTATTTCAATTTAAAATCCGAGACCTCTAAATTGATCACTCTTTACATACATATTGTGCGGTACGGACCGAATTTAGCACTTCTTTACTTTTTATAAATAAGCTTACTTTTTATAAATAAAATTACTTTTTATAAATTAAATATTTTTTTAATTTTTATTTTTTTTAATTTTTATTTTTTTTTTTCGATTTAAAAAAATTTTTTTTTAATTTTTTTTTAATTTTTTTTAGATTTTTTTTAATTTTTTTTCATTTTTTTTAGATTTAAAAAATTTTTTTTTTAATATAAAAATTAAATAATTTTTTTTTTATTTATTTCAAAGTCTGAACTGAACAATATAGTACTGAAGAAGTACCTGCATGCTTATGGTCTACGGATTTGTGCATACGAGTAGAATCAATTTTTTTATTTTTATTTTTTTTTTCAATTTGCCGAGTCAATTGACTGAATTTTACTGAACCAAATCGTAGAAAAATGTGTCTACTTTCACAGCTTTGACAAATGTCCCTATCGAAAGTTCTATAAGCCTAAACAACGCCCCTTACTCGATCGCATTCGAGCACTCAATAATTACACTATTTGTTTTTGTACCTACTCGTAGTATCTGTATGTTTGTATGCACTTCGGTTTTTGTTTCTGTTGTATTGCCGCGCATTTTGCTATGACTTATGGCATGTACTTGTGTAAGTAAATACTAAATAGTTTTGTTTACATTTTCGTTGCTGTTGTTCTACAATCAATATAACACCTTCCGCGTTGCTGTTGGTGTTGTACATATAATGCACTTTATTTATTATTCATTTATTCGCAATGTGCTAGCACAAACGATGTTTTTTGTTTTTTTTTTGGTTTGCTTAGAATTGGAACTGCAATTTAAGTTTTTGGCTTTTGTTTCACTTTCCCCTCTCTTCTCTATGTAAATATGGAAAACTTTAGTTCTGTTTACGACTTTCTTATTTGTTGAAATACAATTTGAGTGAGTACTGAAGAAAGGACAACCGTCGTTGGTGAGAGTGATTGTTTGTGTGTGCGGTTAGCACGAAAAACGTGAGCTAGGACTATAGTGCGGACAAACATAAATTATTAAAATCACCCGAATATCTAGAAACATTTCTTTTAATTTCAAAATATCCCAGGTGTAGCCCGATTGGGTTTTTCGTCTTTGGACGTGAATTTAACATATTTCTACTATAGCTAATGACTTGAGCTTCCTGGTGGCTTCCTAAAATGTAATTTTCTATCGATTAGTGGATATAAACATTTGAAAGGGATTCTTGAACAGGACGGAAAAAATGATTTAAAAAGTTACACCTTCGGTTGGGCGCCTCGGAGATGATGCCATCAATTTCTTTGTAAATACAAACACTGCATTCCACCAGAAATGAAAAGGCACCATTCTCGCCCAGTGCTTTCGCCATTATTTGGTTTTCATGAAAACCTTGTAAAAATCAGCAGCTACGTATCAAAAAAGAACATGGTGGTTAATTTACTTTCCACCTTTCATTGCACCCAAGATTGTGAAGACGAAACAGAAAAACCATCGCCCATTATTTATTATAATGCACACAAAGCTGACGTCGATTGCATGGATCAAATGGTCACACATTTCACATCAAAACGACCAACAAGTCGATGGAATCTTTGCTTTCTTTAGCAACAAGTTGGATAACATGGCACTGGCAACGTTTTGTATTTTTTCCCCCCAATGTATTCATATATTTTTCTCTCAAAACTAAGATTTCCATACTTCTTGAGTTTTGTTAGGTGACCATGAAAATTATTTACTTATTTTCTATGTTTATAACTTGTCGTAGGTCGATTTCTTTGCAGCCTCCTAAATTCAAATTGATGATCAGGAATCGCTTTTTGTTGTCAAGTATTGGCCTTAGTCTGTCGATTAATAATTTTTAAAATACTTTGCTCATTGCTGGCAATAAGCCTATAGGTCTACATAATGATGGAATAGTAGAATCTTTTCTTGGTTTAGGTTAGGTTTAGGTTTAAGCTACGACTTTCGCTATTTTCCATAGTCTGGTATGGATAAAATTCATACTCTTCCCCTTCCGGATCTCTTAAGATGCATCAATGAAATCATGAGATTTGTGGAAGAGTGACCTCAAACTAATTTATCCGTCTTACCACCCACTTTTTATCTTTCCTGTCTCTACTCTTTCTACTGAAATCTATCCGGAGTGCTTGGACTTGTCCAACCCCCCACAAATCTAATCTAATCTAATCTTATATACTGAGGAAGTATTGCAGCCGTAGCAGAGAGTTGTAGAAATTTCGGAGATATTGTAGTCCTTTTAAAGGCAGTTCCCTTAAGAGGATGCCGGTTATCTGATCGTAGCCTGGAGCTTTATTCTTCTTTATTTTAGTTTTAATGCATTTTTTTATGTTGTCAGTTGTAATTATTTTGGATAAGTAGTTGTTGTATCAGAAGACCTGTCAGGGTACATTTCTGTTGGATTAATTATAGTCGCATTGCTAGATGAAAAAACTTGTTCGTAGTAGTCACCTAGTATATCTGTTTTTTCTCTATTCGTCCGAGTCCAAGAGCCATCAACTTTCCGAATTGCCGGCTGATGAACAATTTTACTGAGCATTTTTCTCGTTGCTTTCCATAGCGAATAGTTTGCATCTATTGTGGGTCTCAGTTGTTGAAGATATCTTGGGATTTTGGTGTTTTCTTTAACTTAGCTTAAGCTTAAGTACCTTTTTTAGTTCCTTTGCAGCTCTGTTCAGGTTCTTTTTGTCTTCTGGTGATCGCGTCTATTGCCATCTTCTTCTCAGAGATGCCTTTGTCATTATTAATCTTTTTATTTTTGGGCAGCCATTGGAGTATAATGGTCTTGACACGGTTGGCGGACTAGATTTAATGGCTGCTGCATGTATGACATCCTTCAGGTATATTATAGAGCTTTCAGTGCTTTCAGCGTCTTTTAATGGTACATTTAAATTGAGGTTTTTTTTCATTTATATTTGCAAGGAAGTTGATGGCTTCAGAAAAAGTGTGCACGACGAAATTTTTTGACTGTTTTATCGAACACTTTGGTCCTTGCAAACATCGAAAATCATATGAATAATCCAGCTGTTATTTCTCAATTCAGTATTCGTTTGGCTACGAAATCATTTTTCAACAAACCAATTATAGATATCCCTGAGAATATTGTAGTCAACCAACCAACCGGAGCCGATACACTCACGACCAAGAGAGATTGTCGTCTTCGTCTACAAGGAGCCGAAAAGCTTCGTCGAAAAGCTTGTTTCTATTGCATTTTAGGCAAGAATCCAGTATGTCAATAGCACTCAAAAATCTCCTTGTACATGTTTTGCTTGCCTTCCACCGAATTCATAAATAAGTATCATTTCATATTTTACCATGAATTTCATTGTAACCAAAATTTTTTCTTCAACCTTTTTCGAAATGAGTCAAAGTAAAGAACAAAAGAAAAAAATCGGTTTTCACAAACCAAAATATTTCCAGCGATTTTTTTTTGCTTCTGTAGTCAGCCCAATGCATGCCAAAACCAATGAAAAGGATACTTAAAAATGAATTATAAATGTGGCGCATTTTGCCACATATTCCCATACAAATGCATGTAATTACTTAGGGGTCTGGATAGACGCGGTTGTCTAACCGAAAGTTTTAAAACAGGTGTCCAATGGAGGAATATTATTGTCGCCTTTTTTTTTTGTTATTTTACAAGCAAACTAAAAGCTTTTGTTTTGTGAAATTCGTAGGTTATATTCGGTGCCACAGTCGTGATGTTTGAGGTACGCGTTTTGATGTTATCCTACAAATGGAAGACCTTCGACCGGCAACTGGTTTTTATGAGCAACAGAAGTTATTTCTATCATTTCCTGTTTCTTGCCCACAGTGGACATCGAACTCTGGCTCAATCTCTCTCCGTATGGCAGTCGCACACAAGCCTACTTAATTTAGATTTATTGGATGTTTTGCACTTCGACTTCTTTTTTGTTTTGTGTAACCCACTCTGTTACTTCGACTGCGCTAGTTATTTACAATTTGCTTCCATGATTATTGTGCTTTACACATTTGTTGAATTTTAAATATTAAAAATTTACAACCGCCCTACCACCCCGCGCTTAGCTTACCAGCCATTTTGCCTTCGTTACATGTGCAGCCGTTGAAAAATACTTAAGAACGATAGCCAGTTCTCTCCATTTGAGACTTTTTTTTCAATAAAATCACTACAATGTTTTGCATGTTAGGTTTTATTTTATAAATTTAAAATGTTTTCAATCTGTAGCAGTCTTTTCATCAAAGAAAAACATAATTTTTTTTTTACTTCATGTACAAAAGTTAATACAATGCGAAATTCTTTCGAGAAAAATACTTGAGAACGAAGCAAAATAAGATTCAAATTATAAAAACTGCAGGCGAAAGGGAAAAGTATACATTAAAATTGTGTTGAAAAACCTTTTTGCTTTATTGTTGCTGCACAGCTCCTTTGCATTAATCCCGTGGCGATGATGGTCGATTGTGTCCGGCCCATTTTTTATGAAACTACTGCACGGCGCGGTCATGATACAGCGAAAGATTTCAGACCCATCAGCCTATCCTCCTTCATCCTCAAAACTCTCGAGCGACTGTTGGATGTATATCTCAGGGAAAAGATTACAGACTCAACGATTTCACCATCTCAACATGCCTATCTCAAAGGAAAATCCACAGAGACAGCTCTTCACGAGGTTGTAAGTGCGATTGAGAGGAGCATAGAATACAAGCAATACTCACTAGTCGCTTTTCTCGGCATAGAGGGGGCCTTCAACAATGTCACCACAAGATCCATAATTGAGGCTCTTAACATGTTAGGCATAGACACAGATCTCAACGAATGGATAGAGAACATGCTCAAAACTAGAATAATAATCGGTGAGGTAGGCAGCAGCACGATAAAACGCTCTGTCAACAGGGGAACCCCTCAGGGAGGAGTCTTATCCCCTCTACTGTGGTTACTAGTCGCCAACAACATCCTCACCAAATTTAACCAAAAGGGAATTAAAGTGGTGGCGTACGCGGACGACATAGTGCTTATGGTTTCAGGAATGTTTCCAACCACAATCAGTGAGATTATGGAAGGAGCTCTGGTATTACTCAGCAATTGGGCCACGGACTGTGGTTTAAGCGTAAACCCGAGAAAAACTGAACTGATGCTATTCACCAAGCAAACCAAGGTGCCAAACTTTAATCTCCCAAAACTAAACGGCGTCAGCCTCACGCTAACCAAACAGGCCAAATATCTAGGGGTTATCCTGGACCCCAAACTCAGCTGGAAGTCCAACGTAGAGTACAGGGTAAAGAAAGCGAACATAGCACTTTACACATGTAAGAGAATGTTGGGAAAAAAATGGGGTCTCCAACCAAAATTATCCAACTGGTCCTACACAGCCATTGTAAGGCCAATACTAACATATGCGGCACTAGTTTGGTGGCCTGCAACAGAAAGGAAATACAACAAAACTAAGCTGAACAAGATACAAAGAACAGCGTGTATCCTAACTACAGGAGCGCTTAGCACCAGTCCTACTGAAGCGCTCAATGTACTAACACATCTATTGCCATTAGATTTACACATTAAAACAATAGCTACTTGCAGCGCGGTGAGACTCAGAGACATAGGAAGCTGGACAACAAGGCCGTACGGTCACAGCAAGATCCTCCTACAGGGACCCCCGCTGCTCAAAAACGGATCAGACTACACAGTCCCCGACCTCAACTTACGGTACGTTTTCCACCGAGAGCCGAGTGGAGCAAAGGAGAGGTGATTGGAAGACACGATATCGAAATCTATACCGATGGTTCTAAGATGAACTGTGGTGTGGGAGCTGGCTTCCATTCGGAGCCACTCAACCTATCTCAATCAATTCGTCTTCCTGATTATGCCACCGTGTTCCAGGCAGAACTTTTAGCGATCAGAGAAGCATGCAAATCCCTAGAACTCTACAAGGTAGTTGGTGCAAGAGTAGCTATCTTCTCAGACAGTCAAGCAGCTATTAAAGCCTTAGACTCCAACTACATTTCATCCAAACTGGTCCTACAGTGTAGAGAGGAGCTGAAACTGCTCAGCCATTAGCTTGAAATTACCCTGATATGGGTTCCCGGTCATAGGAACATACGAGGCAATGAGATAGCAGATGAACTAGCAAGAAAGGGCTCAACACTAGACATAGCAGAGGCGGTGGCAGTTTCCACCCCACTGAACACACTAAAAGCATCTATTGCTTCACACTATCATGCTTTAGCCGAAAGAAGATGGAAGCAAATACCTACATGTATCACAACAAAAAACACATGGCCGCCATATAAAATCCAAAGGACGAATGACCTGTTAGGATGCTCTCGGCCAAACATTTCACGGATCACTGCAACCCTTACAGGACATTGGAAAGTAGGGGATCATGCAGCTCGACTCAATCTACCCTTCAATCCTATCTGTAGAAGCTGTCAAGCGGAAGGGGCGAAGGAAAGTCTGTTCCACTATTTATGTGAATGTCCGGGACTAGCCAGGGCACGACTCCGATCCTTCGGTAAGCCTTTCCTACAGCAAATTAAGGAGATCTCAGTCATCGAGATAAAGAATTTGCTCCTATTCTTGGACCTCACTAAATGGATCTGACTTGGAAAAAAAAAAAAAAAAAAAAAAAAAAAAAAAAAAAAAACACACATCATCATCATTTCACAAGATAGTGGTATTAAAACGGTGCTGGTCACTAATTAGGAGCATTTCAGCTAAGAAATGTGCAACCACCTCAACAACAACAACAACAACAACTGCACGGCGCAGTTTTCATACCATTTGTTTATGAGAAAATATTAGTAAAATAAAAAATGCTGAAAATGCTCTTCGGATATGTTTAGTTAAAGATTATGAGGATGACTTATGTTTTTTTTTCTAATTTTCTGTTGGCGTTATATAAAGGGTGATTTTTTGGCTATTATCTTTTTAAACGGTTTAAAGCAGGTTTAAACAGCTGACGCACATTTCGCGTTTTGTTTCACTCTCAAACATCTTCAGTTTGGTCTATAATTTAACCATGAATCGTCTTACAAACGAACAACGCTTGCAAATCATTGAATTTTATTATAAAAATGCGTGTTCTGTTAAGAATGTTTAACACCCACTTTTTTATCCAAAAATTGTGTTCAGCGACGAAGCTCATTTTTGGATCAATGGGTACGTAAATAAGCAGAATTGTCGATTTTGGAGTGAAGATCAGCCAGAAGAATTGCAAGAGCCACCAATGTATCCAGAAAAGGTCACAGTTTGGTGCGGTTTATGGGCTGGAGATATCATTGGACCGTACTTCTTCAAAGATGCTGCGAATCGTAACGTAACTGTGAATGGTGAGCGCTACCGTGAAATGATATCCCACTTTTTTTTGCCCAAAATTCAAAAGCTTGACTTGTATGACCTGTGGTTTCAGCAAGACGGTGCCACATGCCACACAGCACGCGTAACATTGGATTTGTTGAGTGGCGAGTTTGGTAAACATTTTATTTCACGTTCGGGTCCTGTCAATTGGTCACCCAGATCGTGCGATTTAACGCCTTTAGATTATTTTTTGTGGGGCTATGTTAAAGCTCATGTCTATTCAGACAAGCCTGCTTCAATTAACGCATTGGAAGACAGCATTAAAACATTTATATGTGAGATACCGGCCGAAACATTGGAAAGAGTATGCCAAAATTGGATAAGCGGATGGACCATTTGAAGCGCAGTCGCGGTCAACTTTTGCATGAAATAATCTTCAAACATTAAATTACAATATATGGACTGTACTATTGATTTAAATAAAAATTTCATGCATTTTTCTGAATTTTACGAGTGTTTTTTTTTTTAACTTTCCTATAGCTCTTAAAAAATCACCCTTTAGTAGAAATACGCGATGGCCCATCAATCCCAAATCAAGGGCTTAAGGATTAGGGTTAAACCTCTCCAACGTTCAATACGATCAGATTCCCATGCTGCCTTGGCCTATCCAAATAACTGCCTCAAATTTGTTATTATTCTGCTTACTGGGAGTGCATTTTTCACGTCGTTCCAAAGATGTTCTATTGGATTTAAGTCGACACTCGAAGATGCCTAATCCAGAACAGTGATCAAATTGTCGTCAAAAAACTTGTTTGTGCCACGCGAGAGTTGTACTTCGGATCATTGTCTTGTTGGAATTTCCAAATCACCGGTAAATTCTCTTCCGCAAAAGGTGGCATTATATTTTGAAGCATCTGCAAGAACTTGACCGCATCCAAATTACCTGTACCCATTATAATTCAATACGATAAATTGTCCCGACATCGCTCCCTCACCATTATTGAGCCACCCCCTTGCTGTGTGATTGGTGAGACGATCATAGGGTCGAATGCTGCCCGTTTTGGTCGCCGCTAGTACTTTCTACCTTCTGGACCAACTCTACTTACTTTCGTTTCATCGCTGAATAAAATATAACGCCACTGATTTTGAATCCAGGCTCTCGAGCTAATTGAATTCGGCGCTGTCGTTGCGATGCTGTTACCAATGGCTCCTTCCGTGCCAGTCGACCGTGAATCCCCCCTGCTCATGTCAATGGAAGCGCCACTGCTCTTTTCGTTATTGGATTTTCCAAGTGAACGAAAATTGTTCGATTGATGCCAACAGTACTCTTCTTGGGACCCTATTTTGACAACCTCACAATCATCCTATCTATCTGGCTAGCAGTCTTTCGGGCTTTCTTCCTTTTTGGGAACATTTTCTGCTGTTTTATACTCAGAAAAATATTTCAAAGCATTAAGAACCATCGTTTTTTGAAAAGTTTAATGGTGTTGAAATAGCGCTGTAGGATAATCCGGTCTTTTGCAACTCTATGATTGCTTTCGAAGAGTTGGGGTGCAATTTTTCCCTTTCGACATTATTGAATCGTTTCAACCAAAGTGAAGTGCTGTAGGAATACTCTGGATACTTTAGTTTTTACCTACTTACCAGTTCCAATATAAAACAGAAAACAATTCGCAAAATTTTGTACGAAGATCGAATCGATCTTAGGTATATTTCTCACAAAAATATCAGTGCTCCTGCTAAAACGTAAAAAATCAATGCGAACAAGAGAAAATCGGGCTGCAATCTCAGCTGTGAGTCTATAAGCAACCGAACAGCTTACCTCTAGAACCTTTGCACATGGCTCTATTACTGGGAATGCCACAGACAATTCAGACTTCAGAGGTTCCAGTTCTGAGTTTTTCAAAATCACTAAAGGCCGTTATTGAAGACGGTGGATGGCGCAAAGGCTTGGTTCCGAAGAGTAACACCATCAATGTATTCACTGATGGATCAAAAATGGAAGAGGGGTTGGTGGCGGCATATATTGTGCAGAATTAATCATCAATAAGGCATTTAAACTCCCTATTTATTGTACTGTATTTCAAGCTGAGATATTTGCTGTGAAGAAAGCAGCAGTGCTTGCATATACAGACGCAACAATTAACTGCGCTATAAACTTTTACATGGATAGCCAAGCGGCTATAAAAGCGATAAAATCATACTGTGTATCATCCAAAAATGTCCTTGAATGCAAGGAGGCAATCAAAAAGCTCGCTGGTAATCGCAGACTTTGTGTTTTTTGGGTTCCTGGGCACAAAGGCATAGAGGGAAACGAGACAGTGGATGGAATAGCTAAAGAAGGCGCGAAACTTGCAGGGGATCAAATAAGTAATACAGTACTTAGGGGTTATGATTGACTCGCGCATGACCTTCAGAGAGCACGCGGTGAAAGTCAGTACGAAAGGCGCCGTGGTTGCAAAAGCTCTAACACGGTTGCTGCCGAACATTGGGGGAGCCCAAGGTGCAAGAATAAGACTTCTAACTACTGAGACAGACTCCATCCTGTTATATGCTGCTCCGATTTGGCCCCAAGACCGAGAAATACACCTACGAGGGGCCTGACAGGTTTATAGAGTAAGTGCTTTGCGAGTAGCCTATGCATACCGGACAGTATCTGATGATGCAATTTGCGTGATTGCGGGAAAAATTCCACTGGATATCCGAGTAAGTGAACTAAGCCGTCTCTCTCCAAGGCAAGGTGCAAAACCTACAAGGGACCAAAAGTTGGCACAGCGAATGGCGTCACTTGACGAATGGCAGCGAAGATAGGATCATTCTTCTACAGGCCGCTGGACGCACGAACTTATCCCTAACCTTAACACGTGGTTACGGTGAAGACACGGAGAAGTGAATTACTTCTTCTCCCAGATGCTAAGCGGACATGGGTGCTTTCAGTATTATTTGCACAGGTTTGGTCTTTCCGTTTCAGCACTCTGCTCTACCTGCCCAGAGAATGTTGAAGACGCACGACACGAACTGTTCTACATACTGTCCAAGATTCGCAAGAGAACGTGAGGAGTTAGCCGCTATCCTTGGAAGACAGCCAAGTGAGACTAATTTAACTGGCAATACGTGCAATTCAAAACACTTCTGGGATGCTGTATGTAAGTTTTCCAAGCAATTATTGCGTACGCTGCACAAGCAAGACGAAAGGCGAACAATAGAGCTGTTTCAGTACCGGCAGCTAGAGCAAAATAATATTAACGCCCTGTGCTGCATCTGATCACACTGAACTTCCCGACAAGTGCTAAAGCTAACATGAAACAGTGTTCCAGAGGAGGCCGTCTCAGACATACCGAAAACAATTACGGACGCTTAAGTTAATGACTCACAAACATATCATACGCAGACAAGACGGCAATGCACGCGACATTACTGCATACTTTCGAAATTCCATTTACTTCTTAATGGAGTAATGGAGACACCGACGTATAACCTCCATACGTCATAGGTAGAGAACTTGGACGCAGGTTTCTTTTGTGGTTGTTATCCACAATCACGGCTCCACCCTCGATGTAGTGCAAATGCGGTTCCGCGGTGGAAGTCAGCCGAAGAGGGGAGGTCTGTTTTAGTGGGAGCGTGCCCCACATATAATTGGCGCGACGGCATAAATTGAATGTTTCTGACATTTTTATCCTCCCCTCCCACAAAATAAAAAAACAAAAAAGGGATGAAATAAGTCAGATACTTAAACCCCTGAGCACAATTCATAAAGAACTAAAGGAACGCATGAAAAGGCAAAAGACAGATGGCTTAGCCTAACCAATTGCAAAGTTGACAAAGTTGAGGACCAGTATACTAAATCGGTTATATCGTTCGATAGAAGAAACTGTAGAGCTTTAGTTGGTATACTAATAGGGCACTGCCTAGTTGCAGCACACGCGACATTAGATCATCTTTTATGCTACTGTCCGGCTCTCTCGAAAACTAGACTATGCTACCTGGGTGCTTACAGCTTTGAAAGACTAGAGTCTCTCCCTGAACTGAAGCTCTAGCGACTCCTAAAATTCGCGAACTGTGCGCGCATCTTGAGTGATGCATATTTTTGCTAAAAATAGGACTCCGATCTGGTATCGCTATGGACCAAAATGGTCTCTGCATGGCTTCGGCCAACCAGTATAAACTAACCTTCAAGTGATTGAATGAATGGGATCACAGCAAATATACTCAAGTGCAAAAACTCCGTACTCCATAAAAACATTCTCGTAAATGGCTTCTAACGCATCGTTCTTAAGTATTTTCCAACGTCCGTATGTAGCTAGTAAAAACTCAAAAAATTTACAACGTGCACTATCCGCTTACAAATTAAATATAAAAATATCTTGAACAACAAAAAGTATTGTGTAAACACACACTGATATTCGTATTGTACTCGCACTCGTCCATACAAAGTAAATTTACGCCTTTGAAATTCGCACTCTGCCTATTAAAACTATGGATGATCTTTACAAATGTACACCATCTCAAACATGTGTATGTATATGTACGTGTGTATTGCATGTATTTTTTCATCAATTATAGTTTTTATATTCATTACATTATTACGCTATTTAATCGCTTTGAGCTTCGCTGAAATGCGTTTCCATTTTCTAGTCGAATGACGAAAATCACTTGAGTAGCTTTAGTGTATCAACTGATTATAAAAACTTAAAGCTTTTCCTTTTTCTATTTCTATTTCAAGAATGTTTATTTTTAGAAGATTTTAATGAATTCATAGGGAAATGCAGATACCGACAGAAATAAATAAAATTGCAGATATTTCATTTTTCAATGTTACCCCAAAGAGATGTTTGCGATGGCTTTTGCATGAAAACTGTCCATTCACAAAAAATAAAAATAAAAAAACAAATAAATAATGAAACAATGAAACCATAAAAAGCTTTTCTTCATTTTTTGCGCAAAAGAAAAAAAAAAAAATTAAACGAACAATGAAACAAATGTCGTTTAAGTTATAGACTAAGTTTGTAGCGCTTTTATCGAAGACTTTTATTTAAACAAAAAACAATGAGTTGTTTTTTTTTTTTGTCGGGACAACTAGCAAGTGCAGCACTCAGACATTAAATTAATTAAGTCCATTGTACTATTGGATTCCCTTTTAATTTTCTTTAAATCTACCCGATCTCCGAAGAAATCTCAGTAGATCTTGTGGTGCTTCTTAACACATCAGTGCCAAAGACCTCAAACCTGATTCGAGTGAAGGGGGGGCAGACGCACAGGAAGTGGTCCGCCGTCTCATCCTCCTCTTCATATGCTGGGCAGAGTACAGTGTCTGAGATGCCAGGTTCGCCCACAGAAAGTGGCCCGTCATCAGTCCAACCAGCCGTCTGCACTCCCCTCTCCCCACAATAAGTTAATCAATTATATATTCGCCTCTTCCTACCTCTCGCCGAATTTATTGATGCCGTTTCACCAAAAATCGCCTCGTATGGTGTCAAAGAAGTTGCTGAGTCACTTTTTAAGGACCTCTTTGTTGTCAAAGGCAACTCTTCATATGGTTTGACAGGGAGCAGAAAAGTTGGTAATCGATCAGTGCAAGGTCCAGAGAATACGCCGCATGCTGAAGGACCGCCCATTCGAGCTCTTGGAGTACGGTTTTGACGGCTTGTGCAACATGGGGCCTGGCGTTGTCGTGAGGGGGTATGGTTTGACCATGTCGATCAGGTCTTTTCAGTCGAAAAGCCCTATTTCACGCGGTGTAGCTGGGCAATGTAAAGCTGCTTGCTGACCGTGGCATTTTTTTTCGCGCATTTCTCTTTAGCCCATGCTCTCCCAGTCCCACCAAAAACATATCATGGCCTTCTTTGAATGACAATCCGGCTTGACTCTCGGCTTTGGCGTATCTCCTGAAGCCAATCACTTCTTTCTTTCCTTCATATTGATGTATAGGCACCATTTCTCATCTCCGGTGACGATTCGGTACAAAAGCGTGAGATGCTGAGAAGCAATTTGAAGGTGACTTTCTTTGTTTTTTTCGTTGAGCTCTTGAGGCACACAGACTTTCAATTTTTCGGTAAATGACATGGAATGAAGGCGATTGAGAATCATTTTATGATCGCAGTTCATTTTTTCGCCAATTCACGACCGGGTTGGCGACGTTCTTCGTCGAATTCAGAAGGTCTCCTGCCGCTGCGGGAGGTGTCATCGACGACAAAGTCGTCATTTCTGAACATTGCAAACCATTCCCGTGCTGTAGACTTCGCTAGGACGGCTTCACCATAAACGTCGCAAAGGGCTGCTTCGGCAGCTTTTTGACCTCGATGAAAAGCAAAGAAAAGCAGGTGTTGAAAATGTTGATTTTTGCCTCCTGGGTATTCCATTTCTAAGCCTCAAAACTAATAAAAAATTAAATAACTCAAAAATTAACATATCGAATGAATACTTACCCTTTGACTAACAGCAAACAAATCGTTGTAAAAAAAAAAGAAAATATAAAACCGCAATGAACTTATCCCCCAACCCAATAAATCCTAAGTGTACAGAGATTGCATGTTGTTAATGTTTAACAGATTCTAATACTTAAAAGGGAAAAAATAAAATGAAGTTTCAAGTCGTAAAAAATCACCAAAGTGGCAGTTCAACTTGTAACGCATAACAAAGATTTTTCGCAAAATAAAGATTTCCAACACTCAAAATCATTTTGTTTTTCTTTAGTAAAAAAGTTATGCAAAACCAAAATTGCATGATTAATTTTGCGCCACCTTGTACATATTTTGCGAATCTCTCCTCTTACACAAAATCCTGTCGACGTCTTTGTTGATAACTTCATATTATTGCATGATTGCAATTACCACTGGCGATTTCACAATAACAAAACATTCCAAATAAAATAAAATTATCATTAAGAACTTACAAACACATGCACAAAATCAATGAATGAATGAGTCGATATGCACTTTGCCACTTTGTATGGCACCAAGTATTTCGCCACAATGCAAAACAAGAAATAATTTCAGGTGCATATGCACGAGTGGGTACGATGGGCGTCGGTATTTTTTGTGCATACTCATACCCGTATAACGGCTCTGGAATAAATCTGCTGCTAACAATTTCGTTAATTTAATTTCGTTCATTTATATGAAATTTTTTTTTTATTTTATTCGTATACAAGATCGAGAAAATTCAGTTTATATAGCTCTTATACGCCCACAATTCGTTGAAATAAAAGTTTGATATAATTTTATTACATTTTTAAAGCTTATTTGGTGGATGCATTTACAGCTGTGCTCAAAATAATAGGAGCGCACTTTTTTGTATTTAGTTTTTTTTTTTTATGTTCTTATAAAAGTATAGCGCGTTCTGCAACAAAAACCATATAACGCAAAGCTCCAAATTTGTAAAAACTTACAAAAAATTAAAAAAAAAAAATTAACAGTTGTCATACATTTTTTTAACTTTTTATTCAGAATTTTTAGAAAACTTCAAGGTATGCAGTTTTATTGCCCATTCCATTTTTGTAGAATAAATCTTTTAGCGGCTACAAGTCGGCCGGACCAGATGGCATACCTACATATAAAAAGTTTTCCAATAAGAGGTGTTATTCCCGTAAAATACCAACGGTTTCGTTGCTTGTGTGGCACGTAGCTCCGTCTTGTTGAAAATAAACGTTGTCCAGATCAAAACCATCCAATTCCGGCCATAAAAATATTAATATTTATTAATCATCTTTCGATAGCGCAATCCATTCACCGTAACTGTTGCTCCAGCTTCATTTTCGAAAAAGTAAGATGCAATGACTCCGCCGGACCATAAACCGCACCAAACAGTCACTCGTTGAGATAGAGAGGCTTTTCAACAATAACTCCTGAATTTTCTGAGCCCCAGATCCGACAATTTTGCTTGTGGACGAAGCCACCGAGGTGGAAATGGGCCTCATCACTCAAGATGATTTTTCGATGGAAATGCGGATCATTTTCATGCATTTCAACGACCCAATCCTCAAAGACACGACGTTGTCGGCCTGAGTTCTTGTATTAACTGGACTTTATAAGCCTTAAGACCCAAATCTTTATGGAAAATACGGTGTAATGACGTTTGTGGGATGCCTAATTCCAAAGAACGACGAGGAATGGACAAACCTGGGTTTTCTTCAACACTCTCGGCTACAACAGCAATGATTTCGGCTGTTCTTGAGCGACGTGCACGGGTTTTATTCTTCACATCACTAACTTGGCCCAACAGCGCGAATTTTTTCACCAATTTCTGTATTGCGGTCCGGCACGGTGCTTCACGATGCCCCAAAAATGTTCGAGTTTTAGGAACCGTCTCGTGTATCGTTCCATTTTTATCAATGGCGTAGTTTCTACTTGTCAAATATTAAAAAATGACAGCTTCAAAAGTGGCATCTACCGAAATAGCGGGCTATTCAAAATAACACATGTTATTGGAAAACCCTTTACTTATGTATATTTCATAAATATGTATACAGAGTTATACCAAAGTCGTCCTAGATACTTAAATAATATCATTTCTGATTAATTTAATTATATGACTTAACCTTTTTCGGGATATCCGATTTTAAAGATTATTTAAAAAATATATTTCTTTTGCTGTACTTTCTCTTTTTTTAAATGTTAGTTCAAGATTCCGAGCTTTTTTTTCAGTTTTTAGTTAAAAAGTTTGCCAATAAAAATCATCAATAAAATTTCAACCAAACCCTGACAGTTAAAAATTTGGCTCCTTGATAAAATTTTGCATTTACGATTTTTCACTGTTTCCTTTCTGGCAGCACTGAAAAAAAAATGTTTTTTTAATGAAAAGTGTTCTGCAAGTTATTTAAAAAACCGTTAAGACGCTTAACTCGACACATTATTTGCTAATAAAAAAACACTTGTTCACATATTTGCTAATAAATACATTAAAACTTTTATTTACCTTTCTATTTCAGAAATAAACTGAAGTGCCTTATAAAAACGAAACGACTTTTATGCTATTAGAAATAGAATGTTTAAACTTCTGTGACTGAAAGATAATCGGAAATTATTTGAATTGTCTACAGTTTTTCGTACCTTCTCTGAGGTTTCGACTAAAATGCGCTCCCTTCCGCAATACATTTTTGTTTTTTGGAAAATTTGGAGTGTTAATTGAATTTACACTACAAAATTTTATAAATTTTTTTTTGTTCTAAAATTATGTCTGCTTAGATACATATACATATATATGTGCATACACATGTTTGCATAAGTATCTTTGTATGTGTGTATGCTGCAAGGAAATATTTGCTTCCAAGTTGTTTTAATTATAAACTTAGATAAATAAGTTCACCTGGCAAAGAAACCTGTTGTAGCATTTTTTTTATGTAAATAAATAAGGAATAAGGAAAATGATTGAAAAATTATGTGAATACAGTATGGCACATATTTGCCATATTTACACTGTACAACACAAAAAAAAATTAAAGATAAAAAAAAAAAAAAAAGAAATTAAAAAATTAAAAAAAAAAAAACAAAAAATTTAAAAAATAAAAATAAATAAAAAAAATTAACCAAATTCCGACTTTGGATGGTGGTAGAGTGCACGAAAAAATTTCCGTATATCGGCGAGTAGAAAGTTTACATCTAAAGTTTGTTTTTGAAACTTGAAAGTTTTCACTCTTACGGCAAATCAGCATAGGAAACTATGTAATCCTTACATTTTAAATGTACAATGTTTTCAGCAGTTCTATGGGAAAGATAACGAAGAATATTTTTGTGGAACATTTTGACTCTCTAACCTCCCAATAGGTGGGCCTGTTTGTCTCTTTTATAGGAAAGGGCAAAAAATAATAAAACGGGCTTAAATGCAAAAAAATATTTGCTATTAAATGCTACTATAATTCTTTTAATACACCAAAGCTTAAAGGTCAACTTAAACGCCAGAAATAAGTTAATAAAACTCAAGATGTGTACGGTGACTGGCGTATGTATGTATGTACGTCTGTAAATTGAAATTTTATAAAAAAAAAATTTTAAAACATCTAATGAATTTTTTTATATATACATTTATTTTAGCACAAATCTATTCTTTTGTTTAATTATCAAGAAAAAGCTAAATAATTAACAATTCAATGCCTGTCAAAAAATCGGATATATCACATTTTTGAACTGGAGACTAGAATAGCGCACTTTTATCAATCAGCAAGGAAAACATAAAATAATTATTTCAAATTAACCCATTTGTTTATGAATTACTTACTTCAGTGATTAGTATTTTGTTGACTATCCATTATTATTTAAACCTGCTCACACCTGCGAGGTAAATTTTTGGCATCTCTTCAAAGAAATAGAGTTCCACGCTTCCTGTGCTCTTTACTATAGGTTTGTCTAGGTAGACTTTGCAGTCACGCATAGGTCAATTCGGTCCATGGCGATAACAGATGAAGTTCATGAGTTATGCATTTTGAAATAGTCCACCGGCATGGTGCCTGTTTCTATTGTGAACTTAAGGGGACATTTCCAACCCACTGCTGAGATGGCTTCGAATTGGTCAAACTGTGGCCTCCCCAAATATTTTAAGCATGCTTTAAATAACGCAGGACATCCGCAAAGGAGATGCTCTACAATTTCCTTGAGCTCCCTGCTCCCTACATTTCCTGCCTTCCTCTTTGTCTGAGATTCCTATCGTATAAGCGTACGGCTACAGGGCTATGTCCCGTCAGCAGGTCTGCCATAGTTCTACGATCTCTTCGTGTTAGTTATAGTTAAAATGGAGTACGATTGAAATAAGTGGACAGACTCTTCCATCTTGGCCTTAATTTTTTGATCATGTTTTCGTTTAGTTCGTTGTATATTGTTCTTATGGATTTTGATATTTCGTTAACAAGATCCAAGGTTAGAGATACCCAATTTTTCGCTAAATTCTCTACTATCTCGTACGCTTCAATGCTAGCTTACAACCTTTCCACTGCCTCCCTGCTCTGAAGAACGATCTTGGATGTTATACTAAACGATGTAATTGCTTTAATGGCTGCGTGACTATCTACTATGTAAAAGTTAACCTTGGAGTTGGCCTCAGTAGTAACACAGGTAGGTCTGCTGCCTGTCTAACTGCGAAAACCTCAGCCTGGAATAAACTGCAGTAGTCTGATAGCTTATACAACTTCCTTAGGTCTAGCTCTGGACAATATAGCTCAGCGCCTACTCCACTACTTATTTTAAAAGCGTCTGTAGAAAAGTTCAGTGTATTGCGTTGGGAGCTAAAGCCCTTACGCTACTATTTTTTATAATTCATTGACATTTAAATTTTTTTTTTGTCCAACCTTAATCTTAAAGTTATATCGTTCCACAGATTTTCCATGGGGTCGGGGCTTTGTGCTGGCCAATCCATGTAATTTTTTCACTGGAAAGCCAATTTTCCACCACCATGCGTGAATGCCCAATTGAGTGGCATGAACGCGCAGGAATATGGCTCCATCGTATTTTTGAGAATATCAAGATCAGCAAACTTGTGCGCATTGCCATTTATTCTATTAAACTATTCTCCATTCCGAGAAAATAATCGTCAAACTTACCTACCTATGACGCGCGATGCTTATTGATTAACTTAAAATCATCGCAGAACAGGAGAATAATTTTATCTTTGACTTTCATTTTGCTTTGATCCGTGTACTATGGACTGTTCCGAGAGGATTCTCTTTAATATTCCGACCAGAGCTCTTCGTAGTTCGGAGTTTTTCTATGCTGGTCTTTTGAAATATCTTTATGCTCCTATTAGTAGAGATTTAATTGAGTTTAATAAAATTCTAAAAATCGCCTGTGAAATTTTTGAATATTTATTATAAATATAATAGTTTAGTTGTACTTTTTTTATGCCTATTTAACCTTAAAATATGCCTACTTAGCCTATAAGAATAATTATATTCATTGGCTTAATAAATCAATAAATAAAGACATTTGTTGTATACCGGAGATTGAATTCTCGGTTTTTTTCAGGTTGAACAAAAGTTTCCATCAAGGCCAATCATAGTTTCGTCCGTAAAAAGTATCCTTTTGCAGGCATTTACGTAATCGCTTCTATGCGCATTTGCAAAAGATAAAAGTGCTTTGAATTGTTTTCCATAGTGGCGCGGTTTTTCTGCTGACATTATTTTTATTTGCTATCGCGCCGGCTGGAGGTGCAAAGTGCTGATACAAATAAATTCCATTGGGATCGATTTGCAGCTTTTGCCTTTATCTGCGGCCAAGTGGGCTAGTCGTCAGATGTCCATGTTCCTTTCGGCCGTACTCCTCGCTGAGGGCCGGGCAGATTCTAGTCTAGAGACATTCTGCTGATGTCAGTCGTAGGTTTACGGAGTGTATGGCCTATCCCTTTCCATATTCGTTCGCGTATTTGAATCTCAACTGGACTTTGTTCGCTTCGAGAAAGACGCTCGTCATCATCGTCAAATCCAATTATCTGGCCGCCATATGCGAAGTATACTCGTATCCTTTAAGCAGCGGTTAATACAAGTTTGAAGCTTTTTTGTTGTTGAAACCGCTACGGACTACATTTCGCAGCCATACTTCAGTACAGACTTCACATTCGAGTTGAAAACCCTCCCATCCAGTAAAGCAATGTGATCAGCATAATGGAGACCATCTAGATGTTTCATATTGATTGGCTTCCAGAGGATGCCTTTTCCAGGCTAAGCGTCGAGAGCATGACATGCCCATGCAATTTATTTTCCTTGAGACGTCTAGGCATATATCTGATTGATCTATTCAGGCTATTTTCCTCCATTATTTCCAGCGTTATCGCTCAAGCGGACTTCAAAGGGTCACGCTTACTTTTCTGAACGATGGCGTTGCCCTGCTGTATTGGAGTCTTTCACGCACAGGGTCTTTCGAACTCCTTATATTTTAAGCATATTTTTGTCTGTATGAATGCATTTAATGAAATTAGAAAATATTTTACGAGAACAACACATTTTTCTGCAATTTTTGCTTGTTTTGTAGAGATGCCTAAAATAATGTTCTTCTTCTTCTTTTGCCCCAAATGTTGTTGTTTTCATGTGCGCGGTAAGGTCCTCTTCCCATTTTCGTAAACAGTAGCGATTTTAAGGGAAACAATTATATTTGCAATTATAACATATAAGAATTTACCGAAAAAATTAGCTTTAATTATCTTAACCAATGGTTGAAGTAGAACTGCGCTACACACAATAATATGCATTTCGAGTGAATCGTGGTAAATCGAAACATTGAAAAAGTGCGAAATGCGACTTATTGTCCGATATTTAAGAGAAGTGATTCATAGCATAAAAATATGTACGAATCTCAGTTAATCTTCTAAGAAATAACAATTCGTATAGAGGGCACTATATCGAAGTGCTCTATTTCCCCGTCCATAGCTGTACATACATACCGTACAAATGTACATCTTACTACGTACAACGCAATGCATTTAGATTTTCACGCTTATTGCGGCTGCAGCAGCGTGAGAAATAGGTTTGTTTACAAATAAGACGACTCGTTGCTATAAAAAATAAAAATAAGTAAATACAAGAAACAAACTCCAAAAGCGCATTTGCAGATAAACAATTACATAAATTTGTTTTGTTTCTTTTCAATATTTTCGCTTTTATTTCACTTGTGATCTTTGTTGCTGGCATCAGAGAAGGTGCAACTCATGTACTAAAACTCGTGAACGACATTCGTCATGCTAAAAACCTTCTCTGGCATCGGTGCAGAGGAAAATGCAAATCAAAACAAAACGGTAATAAGCCAAACTTGTTGACGTGCAATTAGTCGGCCTGTTGGCTGCATGCCGGTAAATAAAAAAACTAAGAGAGTAGCCGGTTGGAGTGGGCATTCATTTCATGAGCTGTGGAGTGATGAGCCAAAGCTGATTATTGCGCGGAGAGAGAGAGTAAAAGAGATATTGGATAGAAGAGATATTGAGTGGTAAAATTGAGTGAAACTGGCATTTGGGTGGGCGTTTTTCTCTTTAATATTAAATCGGATAGTTTCTAGTTTCCCGCTCTCGAATATCAGTAAATTTCATTTAAAATCTAGGAAGGTAGTGTTGCTGCGCAAATGTGAACAATTTATATCTGCAAAGGTACTAAAATGGATTGATATTGGAAAAAATTTTCGGTATAAGAAGTCTGCCAGAATGAGTCCGTTGCGTCGGTTCCGGCAATGAGTTCGATTGAAATGTCTTACAAAGCACTGAGCGATGCCACAATGAAAGTATTGCCGTATATAAACGCTGTACTGTCTTGTGCTTGTCTAAATTGTTGTTGTGTCGAGCTCGTCATATGACAAACGTTGAAAGTTTCCGAGTTTTAGACCTGTCTTAATGAATCCGTCAATCCGCATTTGACGGTCAGCCGAATTGATTATTTGTATAGAGTGCACAATTGTACCTGCAGGCCTTATTTGTCCGTCCCGGCAAGATGTGTGGTCTATATAAACACATACAATCAATGACAGCTGACAGTCAAATTCGGTTCCGCTAAGGACACAACGGACTAATCCCAGCAGCGCACCGTTTCACAAGGAATAACCAAAAATTTAGTTCTATAGAACTTTTTATGCTGTTTACAACGGCATTAAAGTATTTTTGCTGATTTTTCTCTAATTGAAAATTGAGGTGAGTCTTTTATAGGGGAAAAATGCTCATTATCGTATGGGTAAAAATTGTCAACAATCAATGCAATATTTGAGCCACTTGAAATTGTACTTTGTTATTGAATGGGCTATAAAACTAACTGCATTCTTGAAAAGTGGCTAAAGATTTTCATCAGAATCTTAAAACTACAAAAACAATTTAGCATTTTGATGACAAGTTTTTTAAATTTTTCACGACTTTTGTAGAAATTTTGGAACTTGGATTTGTAAGGCTTTTGTTATACAATGAACTATAATTTTTTCTTGAAATAAGCGAAAAAAATGTAGCTTGAAAAATATTGCGAATATTGTGAATAGATAAAGTGACTTAATACTGTGAGCAGGAGTGTACGAGTATGCTGAGTATTTCAGTGTCGCTTCTGATAGGGGGAAATGTAACCTGCTAAAGTATCCGAAATGTAATTGTGCCAAATTAACGCGGGTTTCACGAGCCAGCTGAAGCTCTACGAGTGCAATAACTGAAGGGTGGACTCTGGAAGCGGAAGTTCATTGAGGTGGTGAGTGATTCCCGAAGAATATGGCTAAAGGCTTATCTGTATACTGAGAGGCCCAGTGGTTGCCGAGTGTAGCCGTGGATCGCGGCAGTGAAGACATGCAGAAGTTTCCTCACTAGCACCCTAGCCCTAACTGGGAGAATAAATGCCTCACTATTCAGACCCTGGATTAGGGAGCAGCGGGTGGCATCCCAAAGCCGTTCTGATTGCGGTATTTTGACAGGTCTGGAGCTTCATCTAGTGCGTAGCACTAGTTCCAGATAGGTTGGGACCGGCGGGTCGACTACCTTAAGGGGTTATGTACCTTGTTTTTATTTAAAAAAATATTATTATTTATTGTTGATATCGCCCCTCCCCCGATACGCCGTTTTTTTAGAAGAGGTAGCGTATGAGCAGCTCAACTGAAATCAAAAAAATTAAATGATTATTGTAGAAAAATGTTTTTTAGTGAATCTGAATGGTTTATTTACCCCAAAAAAATTTCTCGATATGAAAACCGCTTTACACCAAAAAAAACGATTTTTGAGGGGTTGAAAAATTAAAAAAAAAAAATTTATTCCAGCGATTTATGCAAATATTTATAAAAAGTGGACCATTCAGATTCACGAGATTGTAACTTCGAATAATTAAAAGTTTATGCAAATCGGTCAAATAGTTTTTGATAAGTAATGATCACTGCGACGGTAATTTTCAAAAAACACGACTTCGAGATAATCGCGCCTAAAGTATTGCGTGCACTTCTCGTTCCAAGAAAGGTCGCGCGCTTCCATGGTCTGTAACTTTCTTTCTAGTGCTCCGATCTTTATGATTTTTTAAATTTATATTTTTAAGATGATGTACTTTTAGAATATAAATTTTCGATTTTTTAATCCAACATAAGGTATATAACCCCTTAAATGTCCTCAGCAACGTTTCTTTGTATTTGTCTCAAGAGCTGCCGGTTAGCGTCTTGAGAACTTCCTTGCAATTTTAAACGTTAATCGCAATCACGGTTGTGTGCACCGAGAAGGTAGGCAAACTAACGAAAGTCACTCCTAGCAACATGGGATTATTAACAGTCGTATAGATGTATTATCGAGGTAGTATTACCTTCTTTGTCCAGGCCGTAAATAGGGTCGCCGTGGCTTTAGTGGGAGAAAGTTGGAGGCTGCTTAGAAGCGATCAAGCCTGCAGAGGTAATCGTTCACTTTGGAACACAAGCCATAGATGTCATTGCCGTACGACAATATTGGGGGCAATCATCGGCGTATGAGATCAAATAAACTTGCTCTGGTGGTTGAGGATACTTCGTAATATAGAAATTCAAAATTTAAAAGTTGATAGTTAATAGTTAATAGATGACATTCACCGAGAGACCTCAAGTAGTTCGTAGATGGTTTCAGATCCGACGCAGCACTACCGGCGAATGTGACAGCCACTATATCATTATTCCTCAACGTGCTGGACAAGGCTGACTTATACCAATGAACTAGTTTTACTCCTACCAAAGAGCCCGCGTTAATGTGGCTACGAAAGATTGCAGTTATGTTCACCGATATAAGAATAAGAATTAAAAATTGCTCAAAGGTAAAGCAGGATTCTATCAAATTCGCTGTGATCGTTGAGGAGAATGCAGGTAAAGCAAGCAGACGTCAAGGCATTAGAAGAATACATTTTAGCGCTCTTGAAATTTAGGATTTTTCTTCATTTACTTTTGGATACGCTTTAACTTATTCTTATAGTTTTTGGCTTCCACAAAATTGTTTCGTTCCTAAGGGTTTCACTAGAATCGCAACAATATTCATTATTGTTGATAGGCATGGTGCGCAACTACTTTTCGCATTGAAATACATTCAAGTAAAAGGTGCCATCATATTTACCTATCCTGCTTAAGAGAAATATGTTTGGTTGTTTGTTTGGTTACAATGGCTTTGCGTGAAGTAAACGGAAATTTGTTTTTATTAAATGTAACGGTACAGTAAACAAATATTTGTTGTGAAGCCTACTATGACTTGTTAAAAAAAGTCACTAAAAGTGATTTGATGATTTTTGCATTTTGAGCAACGTTAAGGTGGAGGAAAGGTTTTTTCAACGCTTTAATTAGTTCAGCTGCATACATACGTACATATAGGTGTGCATATGTATATGTGATTTTTTTTTGCCTTTTTTACCTAAGTTGTATATAATTGTATGATATTTACCTATTTATTTATTTATTACTAGCATCACCCAGTGGGCTTCGCACCACCATACATAAAATGTTTTTTTTTATATCGCAAGAAATTTTTCATATTAAGTTTTCTTTATAGAACTCGTAAAATGTTTAAACAGTTGAATTAGTTGATTTTTTTCATTCAACATACTTTCTAAAGATGTCACAATAGCCTTTTCTGTACTTTTTTAAAATTTGATTGTGGTGGTCACCTATATACAGGTAAGGTGAAAGAGCCGATAAAAACTTGTTATTATACTTTGATTCTTTAATTTCCATTTCAATTTTTTACGCTAAATAAATTATGCTAAAATAAATAAAGTTAAAAATGTTTTTCCAGTTCCTTGAATGCTCCAGTTTTTATTATATTTTCGCCCAAAATTAATATTAACATAATACACTTACAACCACAACAGTACAACAGAAACGCTCATACGCGGCTGTGTATTTGTTATTGTTTTTCCCATACAGGCATTTCGTATGAGAGGAAACCATTACTCACATAAAATATCATAACTCAGGAACGGCTGCACCGATTTCAATCAAACTTCACACAAACCACCTCCTTAAAGATAGAAAAGAACTCTAAAATCTTTGTGTCAATCGGTTCTGCGGTTCTTGAGTTATAAGATTACCAAGGAAATGTAATGTATAACGACAACTTGAAATAACCCAGGATCAGCAGTGTGGTTAGGAATTTCAGCTGATATAAGGCTATCGATTTGATCCGGAGTTATTTTATGTACCAGCCAAATTAGTAGATGTGCGTGCGGCAATCCCCTTTTCTGCCATTCGATGGAGTACATATGGCAACGCACCTCCCCAAATACATATAATTTCACAATTAAATCCATAATTGCTTTACATTTTTTCCGAAATGGATACTCATGTGGTTCAAACACATCCTAGGGTTATCCAGGTCCACGTTTTGGTCTATATCTCGAGACCCTAGTTACGGAGGGGCATTAAAAATACTCTATACTATAGAATCATCAGCAGCTTCCATTTGCTACCCATATTGTACAAACACATCCTAGGGTTACCCGGGTCCACGTTTTGGATTATATCTCGAGACCCTAGTCACGGAACGGTATGAAAAATACTCTATACTGTAGAAGTCATCAACAGCTCCCATTTGCTACCCATATTGTACGAACACATCCTTTAGTTATCGGGGTCCACATTTTGGGCGACATCTCGAGACCCTAGTCACGGAGCGGCATCAAAAGTACTCTATACTATAGAATCATCAGCAGCTTCCATTTGCTACCCATATTGTACAAACACATCCTAGGGTTACCCGGGTCCACGTTTTGGATTATATCTCGAGACCCTAATCACGGAACGGTATGAAAAATACTCTATACTATAGAAATCATCAACAGCTCCCATTTGCTACCCATATTGTACGAACACATCCTTAAGTTATCGGGGTCCACATTTTGGGCGATATCTCCAGACCCTAGTCACGGAGCGGCAAAAAATACTCTATACTATAGAATCATCAACAACTTCCATTTGCTACCCATATTGTACAAACACATCCTAGGGTTACCCGGGTTCACGTTTTGGCCTATTTCTCGAGACCCTGGTATCCGATTCTTAAAATTTTAAAACACAAACCATCTACTGAATAGTCCAAACAAAGCCTAAAAATTTGGTTTGGATAGGAGAGCCCGTTCTTGAGTTATAAGATTACCAAGGAAATGTAACTTCTTTTTATATAAATAGATTAAAGTCAAACCTACAACCCTAAGTTATTTTTACAATGATTGACCTTAAGAATAGTTTACATAAAAGGATTAACAGTAAAATCAAAATTAAAATGCAAATTACAGCTAGTGGTAAGGAAGTAGAAGTTGGAGGAGGTATTAGAAAAGGAAAGTAAGGTAAAAATAGTAGTAGTGGGAGTAGGGATTAATTGGAAGAGATTTAAATAATGTGTAACCATTTGAGTACAGTCAGCAATTGATATGATAGCGAAAAATTTATAGAATATAGACATTTTTCGAATATATTTACATAAGTACACTATTTTATGCTGTCCCTCCCACTCTTATTATCAATCTGCCTCACTCAGCAGGTATTTATTATTCAAAATAAGAATATAAAAGTCAAAGCGCATTTACAAGAAAGCAGCAGTAGAGCCGATACAACTTTGGTATGTTGTTGTTGTTGTTGTAGTTGTTGCTGCTGCCGTGACAGTCCTTGGCCGGATATAAATCCAAGTCGTTCCGGTTATGTAGAACCGACTGTCGTGGTATGTTCTTTGTTGTTGCTTAAAACTTCTACAATGACAAATTTGTCAGTGATACGTATTTTGTTCTTGCTGGACTCTTTAGACAACAACAAAGAAAGAGGTAAAAAAAAATCTGACAATTTAGAGAAACTATTATAGTATAGACCAACTATTTATACCTTTCCACCTCGAAGTTTAACCTTTTTAGCGTTAATTTCAAGCGATGTAAACATCGGAGAAAAATTTTCACAGTACAAAAAACAAATTAGTATCGACTGATGGTTCGCAACAGCTGAACTCTGCAAAATTCGAAAAATGGACGTAGAGCACAAGAAAACTCGCAGGAAGAACTTTGCATTTGTAATGTCAAAGAGAGAGCGGCGCGTTTCCAAGAAATCTTCGTCCAAATATTCTTTGACATAAGAAAACAAAAATATTTTTATCCAAACCAAAATATGAACGCAGGTGCTTACAAAAAGGGCCATATGTATGCATAAACATAAAACACAAAGAGGTAGTTACGATGCGTTAGAACTTGGTAGATAAGGTGTAAACATAAATATAATATACATACATAGACAGGTATATATATACCCGCCTATCAGAAAAAAAAGGATGTTGAGCAAATATTCCTTAACATTTGACTGCAATTTCTCTGTAAATACTACGAGTCATAAAACAAGATATACAGAATACCAGTCTTCACAAGCGCAAGCAAGAAAAGTTGAGTAAAACTGCCGCACATAATCGTTGGTGCGTACAGCACTTAAGGGGGCAAACAGTGTAGACTTATCAAATAATCGACTTTTTTATTGCATAAATTGTTAGTATAACTACTCAAGAATATCTGGTAAAAATTTTAAAGCGAAATTCGCATTATTCCCGATTCTATGTAAGTGCTCATAGCGCGCGTCAGTTAGAACGACGTTTTCCTCGAAACTACTTTCTTTCAACTGGTGGGCACTCTAGCTCAAAAAGTTATCGACCAATCGTTATACATTTTTTTCGGAGTATTCTTTATTCAATCCTTATTCATATGAACCTAATTCTGGGATTATATTACCATTAAAAATATTTGTTTTAAGCAAAATAGATGAAAAATTATGGTATGAAAAAATGGCATTGTGTTCAAGCGTTTCAAAGATATGCGATTTTCAATATTATTTTATCGCAATTAGGTTCATATTCTTAGAAAACATGTTGTTAACGAAAAAAAAAAAAATGTTGTTGATTACGGAGAAAAATTGCAACTTCAAGAATGCCCACCAGCAGACTCTCGGATGACGATCGTCCATGGACAACACGCTCTAACGCCACTATATCGGTCGGAAATGGTTTGAAAGAATTTTAAAGTGTACTTAAAAATATGAGTAAAATACCCTCCAAGTTTAAAAAAATTCTGATTATTCCTTCCTTGTTCAAAATATTCACGAAGAACACCAAAATTTCGGCCTCCTAAAACTGTTTCCCTCCTTAAGATTCGAGGTGTCTTGCGCGAAATGCTACACTGAAGAAGATTTTCAAGTAGTAGTCGTCACTTGGGAAGAAAAGGCATATTAAAATTTATTTCCATCATGAGTGACAAAAAACTGTAGGGCCCTCTATTAGCAAAAAAAAAAAAATAAAAAAATAATATTGTAATTGGCGCGTACAATTCTGTTAGGTGACTGGTCGAGCTGCTCCTCCTATTTTGTTGCGTGCGTCTTGATGTTATTCTACAAATGGCGGGGCCTACAGTTATAAGCCGACTCTGAACGACAAATGGTTTTTTAAGACGAACTTTTTCATGACAGAAATACACTCGGGAGTTTTGCCATTGCCTGCCGAGGGGCGAGCGCTATTAGAAAAACGTTGTTCTATCATTTTTGCCTCTCACTTAACAAAGTTAGAAGGTGACTTCGCCCCAAGTGCTCCGTTATTTGTCTTTCTAAGTTATAAAATAAAATTTATTTATTCTTCAGAGTCAACAATTGCCACTAGTTTTTGTTATTTTCGGTTGACTGCTAATCAGCCGGTTGACTGCTCCTCTTCTGGACAATTTTATTAGTAGTTGACTGACAGTCTTTAAATAAATACCACCTATGCTTCTTTAATTTTAAATTCATCGAAAAAGTTGAGCTACCGGAAAAAATGCGCCAACTTGTGTTTTCATTAATCACCAAATAAATTGCAAAAAATCGAAATATTTATTACCGTACACCACTATCGTTATTTACACAAATGTGAATATTCGCTTGTGCCGGCAAAGACTCCACTGCTCCCAAAATATCAACACTGCCATTCTTTTGCGCTCGTTTCCTTCTTTTGCTCTTGCTCTCGGGCTCGCGCTCGCGCTCGCGCTCTTTCTCTTTCACCTTCTCATTTACTCATTTGTCTAGCTGATTTGAACTAATAAAGGCGCAAAACACTCTACGAAAGTTCTTCATTCGTTCGTACGCTTTGAACCTGTTCGCCGCGTTTGTACGTCGTGTGGTTTAGCCGTCGCTGCAACAGCTGTCAACGCTATCAACATCATCGGTGGAAATTTGTTGTACGCCGTTACCAATTTTCTATCTTCTTGAGCGGCGCGCGTATTTCTGCAAATTCAATACCGTTTTGAAAGTGAAAGAGAATGGTCAGAAAATTGTAGCTGGAATCAGCAATCAGAAATCAGATTTGTTCGTTAGTCAAGAAGCAAATATTTCAATACGCGCCGCGACGTGTAGTGAATAATATATAATCAAGAGAAAAAATATTTTGTTAAAATTTTAAGGTGGCTGCATTAATGCTAAACACCATCATCTATCAACAACAGAAACTAAAATTTCTTGAGACGTTGGAAATTCGCCAACTTCATTCCGCCACACAATCTACAACGCAACGTACATTGCGCTCAAATAAAATTCACAAACGCGAAAAAAATAGCAACTTTATTCTATTTGCTTTTCAAATCAATTAATAATTAAAAATAAATAAATAACTAAATAGTAATAATTTGTGTGTAAAAATAAATTGAAATACGCACCATAATTAAAAAATTGAAAGAAATCTAATTTGGCTGATATACCGAGCTGAACACTCAACAAACAACAGCGAAAGTGAAATATATTTTCGTTGTTTTCCTGAAACTAAATATAAAGTAATAATAAAATTTCGCAGAATCCAAAGCGAGCTGCTCACTGGAGTTGCAGAATTTATTCGCACCGGTGTTACCTTGTTAAATAATTTATGTTGTCGTTCAATTTCTCATCAACACTGCAAGTGGACGATTATCCATCTCACAGGAGAAATTGTTTAAGGACTCTTTGTGAACATATTTAAAGCAGAAGAAAGTGCATTAGCCGAAATAAGGATTTATTTTTTGGTTAATTGCTTGAACTCAATTTGAAAATTAGCGAAAGTCGTGTAAGGTGCAAAAATTCGGTGAATATTTTCGCCGAAAGCATTTAAATTTTGTGCCAAGAAGTCTTAATCGTGATTGAATATTTCTGAACGACAGTTCGCGCTAGTTAGCCGTAGAAGCCCCAGAAAGAATACAAAAAGCAGTGAGCAATTGCTGTCATGCATAGAGTTGAAAACAATTCTAAATCATTAATTATCACGAAAATTCGCAATTTTGCAAATAACAAACAAAAGAAGAAACGTAGTGCAAATTTACTTTTATTGACAGATGTGTACACGAATATAAGTGGGCAAAGTATAAAAGTGAGAAAACAAATAAAATCAATAAACGCAAACGCGAGTGACTATACCGATTCTAAGCAACTTCCACCAAGAACATTTGCTGTGTCAAGCCCGTTTCAAAACATCGATATCAACTTTGTTGTTTTACTTGGTTCGAGCCCCGAGTGAGACTTTGCAAATATAAACAGCAATAAATTGGGAATACAAAACTACGATAAATAGTTGAATCAGGGAAAAACGGAAAAAAGAACCGCTACCACAAAGACGAAGTTCAAATCCAATACTAGGAACTGAAAATTCCAATAGAAGAGCCATTTGAGCTACCGCCATACGCTAGGCAAATCAGTGGTGGTTATACTCTCAGGCAGACAGTACACCACAGAGAGTCAAAGTGACATTGTAAAGGAGCAAAGTGTTTAATCGCTTCCTGTCGTCCAACCAAAGCGTACTGTTTTTTTTTTTTTTTTTAATTGTTTTTTTCTTGACGAGTGCAAAAAGGCGCGAAAGAATTTTTCGGACTATAATAATTGTATTGACAAAATTGAAAAATAAAGTTACATTTACTTGCATAAGAACTTGGCAAGTGTTCAAAGTTTCCAAGAATTATTTGGAAGTGTAAAGTTTTATAATTTAAATCTTAATTGACAAGGTGGGTCAAGGTTAAAAGGATAAAGGATAACGCTCGAAGTCGCTAAAACAAACATCCACTACTATTTGTATTTTACTGCAAAAGAAAGAACAGGCTGTCAAACCATAAATAAAGGAAAAGGTAATGGGAATTTTTTTTTGTAAAACATAATTGATATTCATAAAATCAAAGGGACTCTAAAATAACAATAAAAGCATTAGTTTATCTTGTATTTACTATGTGGAAAAATATAAAATTATTTTCTTTTATGTCAAAACTGGAATATTTACTTTCTTAGAGATTTAGTGGAGGAATAAAAACTAAAAAAAAAAGAAAAAAAAACTGTTATGATTTTATGTGTGGAAATATATACAATTATTTTCTTTTATGCCAAAACTGGAATATTTAATTTAGTTGAGATTTTGTGGATGAGTAAAAACTAACTGTTCAGGATTCCATTTATTATGAAGGGAAATATCAAATTATTTTATTTTATGCCACTACTAAAATATTTACTTTTTTAGAGATTTTGTGGAGGAATAAAAAATAGAAAAAGGAAGAATAAAAAAAACTGTTATGCATTTCATTTGCTATCTGGAAAACTAGCGAATTAGTTTATTTTATGCCAATACTGAAATTTTTAATTTCATGAAGGAATAAAAACTAGCCGTTTTCCATTTCATTTTTTTTCTAATTGAAAAGTATAAATTTATTTTATTGTTTGAAAAAACTGGAATATTTAATTACTTAGAGATTTACTGCTTTCAATTTTTATTTTTTAGTTTCAAATGTTTATTTTAATGTCTGATTTACTTTTCTTTACTTATTTATATTTTTTAATTTCATATTTGCACAAAATTCGTTTAATGTTAACTTTTTTTGTCTTTTTTTTTGTAGCAACTTTTTAAATTTGACCTGTTTTCTCTTTTTTCAGGTGCAACTTTGCAATTGAAACTTGTTTCGCTTTCAATTATCCTTTTTTTATTTTTTTTTTATTGTTTTTTTATTTTTTGTGCTATTATATTTTTTTGCTGTTCTATTTTTTTACCATTATATTTTTAATTTGAAATTTTTTGCATGATATTTTTCTTTTTCTTAATGAATGTTTTTCTTTTTTCTTTAATTTTTTTTTGTATTTTTGTAAAATTTTTTTTCGTGTTTTATTTAATTATTAGTTTTCCTTTTTTTATTTACTTTTTTTCTTCCTTTTTTACTTAATTTTTTCTTCTTTTTGTATTATTTTTCTTCTTTTTTTACTTAATTATTATTTCTTCTTTTTTATCAATTTTTTTTGTATCTTAATTTTTTCCCCCTTTCTTGTTTAATTACTTTTTTTAATTTTTTATTTATTTATTAGTTTGTTCTTTTTTGAATTTTTTTTTTCTTATTAAATGTATTTTTTCTTTTTTTTATTATTAATTTTTTCTTAAAATTTTTTTTTTTTATTAAATTTTTGTGTGTAATATTCTTTTTTTATTTTTGGTACATACAACATTTGCAACCTCTTTCCCTTCATGATCTTGTTTTTTTTATTGTATTCGTTCACTGCCTTATTTATTTCCACTTTGGTGATCCGCTCAAAATTTCTTTCCATTATTCTGCAGTGGTTAGCGGTACATTTATTTATTGCTAGCAGTGCTGATGCGCTCGAACAAATGTACCTTTTTGTACCTGTCAATACTTATAACTGCACTTGCCGTTTCTTTTTCCATTTTATTCTAACCTGTCGAGCATTTGTTATTTGCAAATGCTGCCAGATTTTTTTTTTTTTGTCGACAACAAAGTAAAGTTGTTGCGCGAAATTAATAAAAAAAAATATTATTTTTGCAACTTTGTATCCTGAAACGATAAAAAAGTGCACGAGTCATGACTTACATTTTAATAAATTAAACTTTTATTAGTAGCGGTTTTTAATTCGCGTTGTTTTAATCACGTCACGAAATCGACATTATAATTTTTTGCAATAATGCCATAATTTTTTTCTTTCGGCTGTTATTAAACACTCGCTACTCTATCAATAATTTAACGCCCTTTTTACCACAGATTTTTTTCTTTTACATACTTGCATAAGTTTTATATATATGTATGTAACGGTAATTTCGAATTTTATTAAGTTCTCTGTTATATATGTATGTATGTATGTATGTATGTATGTATGCCCGGTTGATAATGTCCATAATCTAATATCGCCCAGCACAGTCCAGGCGCGAATTTTTAGCTGAAACAACAGCAACAAACGGCAAGAAACACTGCGAATGACGTGTGTGGGATATCAATTTGCAAGTTTACTTTGGCCTGTTTATATTGTGGGCGTAACTCGCACCAATGCAATTTCTACGAATTTACAGTTACATGTAAGTTTGTAAGTTGTGGAAGCTATGATGCCGAGAGCATTGTAAAGCGAATGGGAGAGAGTGCGAAAATAGATGAATGGAATTTGCATTTGATTAAATGGATGACGCAGCGTTGCAATTTATTTTTCTTGAAAATATTAAATACATCGAGACATAAGTTTCAAAGTAAATGGCTCTTAAATAAGTACAGTGACTAATTTAATACGTTTGGATTCCGTCTAATTATATGGTACGTTTCATTCCGCTAAGCGTGGTAATAATAAATAAATAGACACGTTTATAAATGCATTTGCTTTCTTTGTGGAAAATCGTATTATATGCACATATGTACATATGTATTATAAAGTTGTGTAAAACTTAAGTGCTACCTTGAAAGTGAATGTTTCGCGTACAATTACATGAGGCAAAATAATCATTTCATACACTTCAGTACGAGTCAGGGCCACATGTAATGCACAACAGTTTAACGAGTTCCTGCATCATTTGTTATACCCATTTATTTATTTACAACTTAACTGTTTTTTGTTGCTGACGAGACTTGTACGAGACGATTTCATGCTCTATGATTTTTTTATGGGTTGTGCATAGGAAAAATGTGCAGCGCGTGTTGCACATTTTCGGACTGATTTATGGTGTGTTTTATTGGGCGCAGCGAATGAGTAGGAGTTTTATACAGCTTTTCAGTTTTATGCAATAAATATATGATTACATTTCTTAATTACATCTGGAATTAGTACGTGAAATTTACACACTAATAAAAAACTATTGCAATGGGCTACAGTTTTTCAAGTAAAAAATAAAAGTTTATATTTGTTGAGAGTTATGACAAAGAAAATTATTTGAATCAAAAAAAGGAGTGCAAATAACTGTAAATATGAAGAAAAAAGTGCATAAATTTGACTTATCCCTGTTTAGCTATCAAAATGTTTTTATTCTTGCGCGTGCGATTTAAAAATATAACAAAATAAAAAAATATTAGAAAAATTAAAAATTACTTCATTAAATAGAAACTAAGCTAAAAGTTTGCTCTATTGCAAATGCATTATTATTTATGTGCTACACATTTTTTTTTTCACACATTTCTAACTAAATACTTTCGTATGAAAAGCGTATACATTCTCCTCAATCCATTAATTTTTCATTTCTGCTGCATATAGTAAATAATATATTAATATTTATCAGTAATTAAGTATAAATAATTGAAATTCACGGGTCTTTACTGTGCACTTTTGCACTTTGCCATGCCCCAAATGCTCATAACTCGCATCAGACTGCATACCGGCCGGCAAGCTTCCGCGGTTAGCGTCATTATGCCCCACGCCAGCGCATGATATCAGTCGGTATTTATGTGAACTTTGAAGTACGTACTACGTCGTCGCTTGTGTGCGATAAATAAGGGGAATGTTTTTCTGTTTTTTTTTTTTTGCAATTATCAATTGCCTTCGAGCTGCGTTTCTGGCTGCCTTTGTTGTTCACTTGTTCATTTGCTTGCACACAATTTCTGTGCGCCTAATTAACATTAGCAAGTGTACATATTTGTTGTGGATTTGGCAATTTGTGCTTTTATAATTCCTTAGCTGTTTATTTCAATTTGAAGTCTATTGATATAATCATTAATTTCGTTTTCATTCATAAAATTTCCATAATAATTTGTTTTCTAATTCAGCAGAATTTATTGCTGCAATTTGCGTTGCATTGTTCTTGGCTTGCAGACCAACTGTAGAGAACCTGTAAATTGATGTATACAAATGTGTGTGTCACCTGTACAGTCGTATAATGAAGAATTTCGCGATTGCAATTGTGCATCAACATCGTCACATTTTTATCTATTCGATTTTATTATTATAAAATGTTTTGCGTTTTTATTTTGATCGACTTTTCTGTTTGCCTTGCGACACAGAAACATTTTGCTATTACTTCGCGTTGAAAACAAACTGTAAAAAGAATGGTTTAATCGCCTGGTGGTGTAAATAATACACTGAAAATAGAGCAACAGCAATATGTACAAGGAAAATAATTTAAAAAAAATTTTAAATAAAAATAAGTCGCAATAACTAAATACGTTTTGTGAAATTATAAGCAACCGTGCGCAGGAATTGTTGTCAGGGTTGTCACTCAGCAAAATATTACTCACAATACACAAAAATAGCGGATTCCTATTTACTTGTCCGAGGGAGCCATTCCTGCTCCGGAGGCAACAAACCCATCAAGAAAATTTAGAGCCTATGAATTTTTTCTTTTTATTTTTTTAATTTTTTTTTGTACTTTTTTTATTATTTTATTATTATTATTACTATTTTATTATAATTATTTTATTATTATTTTTTTTATTGTTTTTTTAATTTTTTATTATTTTTCTAATTTTGCTTTTATTTATTTAAATATTTTTTATGGTTTTTTATTTTTTTAGTCTTTTTTTTACTTTTTTTATTTTCTTTTAATTGTTTTTATTGTTTTTTTTTTTAATTTTAATTTTAATTTAATTTTTTTTAATTTTTTATTATTATTTTTAAAATTTTTTTATTATTATTTTTTAAATTTTTTTATTATTATTTTTTTTATTTTTTTATTATTATTTTTTTAATTTTTTTGATTTTTTTTTTAAGTTTTTTTTTTAATTTTTTATAGTTTTTTAATTTTTTTATAGTTTTTTATTTATTTTTTTTACTGCTTTTTGTATGTTTATTGTTTTTTATTTATTTTTTATTGGTTTTTTTTATTTTATTTTTTTATTATGTTTATTATGTTTATTTTATTTTTTTTATTTTTTTATTTTATTTTTTTGTTAGTTTTATTTTTTATATTTTTTTTTTATTAATCTACAGTACAAACTACCTTACAGACTAGACAAAACGCAAACAAGCCCATTTGACAGAAATATTGTCTCGGGGTACTCAAGCTTTCTGTTCGCTTCGCATTCGCTTGTGAGCAAAAAATTAGCAGTAGCAATTCCCAGATTCCACAACAATTTTTGTATCGTGAGTAGTCACTCATATTTGATTAAACGGAATTACACAGTCAATTAAATCAAAGCGGTGAAATACATATTAATTTATATTTTCTATTAAGATTTATTCGACTAACACTTTTTTGATTCATTTGCCTGATCGGCGATTAGAAAATAACGATTTGATTACTACGTTTTGTTATTTGATATACGGTGATTGGCTTGTGGCGCCACATCAATACAAAAATGCACACAAGCACATGCCTGCCCAGTATGTTATTGTCGATGCTACGATTCTGCCGTTCTAACTAATCTGATAGTGGAAATTACAAGTTGGGGGTTTTTTGCCTTTATCGCTAAGCGAATAAAAAAAAACTTGTGCATATACATATATGTTTCTTTATAATTGCTCCGTACTACCCTGCAGGTAATAAAGCTAACTGCGAACTTCCTCAAGATAAACTACATTGGAATTTATCTTGGGCGGCGATCTTCTAACATTCGCAGTAGAGTAGTTATTGTTGTGACGGCAACATGGAAAGATGCTCTACATTTTTGGAGTATGTTCTTGAACCGAAAGTCCTTGATTATATATAAATTCGACCTCATACTTTATACGAAATGTCACTTTAAGATTGTGGCACTTGAGTATTTAGATAATTTACAAAAATCTTTAATTTAAATTTAAAATCTTTTAGAGAAAAATAACCGAATCGCGATAATTGGGCGCCAGTCATATTTGAACTAACTCAGTTTGACTTTGACTGGCTATTGTTGCTATAACAATAATAACGCTCGCTGGGACTTAAGGGATTTGCAGATACAGTAAAGCAGTCACGTGTGAACTGATTTGAATTTGGATTTAATTAAAACTGAAGCAATTGATACGTTTTCCTGTAGAGTGTTTTGCACTTCGTACGCTAAATTTGCTACTTGGCTACTAGCATCTCGTGGTGGTCTTTTTCTATTCTACTATTTACAACTTGCGCATACTCACACACTCATATGTGAGGTATGCATAGTCGATAGTAAAATAATTACTCATTTACACTTACCCATTTCCTCACTTGTGGTTTTCGCAAGTGTTCTATGACAGCTCCCGCACTGCATGCATACGAACAAGTGGATTGTATGTTGTTCTCAATTATTTTTTCATGGAATTTCAATGTCGATTCACTTATAGCGCTTTCTACCACTACTTGGTTGATTTGAAAATCACTAGTATCTTATAGAGATAAGATAATTAGGCGCATAGCAGCACTGTGCCTGGTAAATATGTGGCTTTGAGTGGAGTCAGCATTCGCAGGGTAAATTTTAGAACTAAAAATAATCTTAGCATTGTTAGAAGTAATTGAAATTCTTAGTTTAGGTGTATTGCTGTGAGTGTAGCAGTACTGCTTTTTATAGCCAGTAGTTTTTTGCTTCTGAAAATATTATATTTTCAATACAAAGCTTTCGCAATTTCAAAAGCTGCTTGAAAGCTTTAGAAAAAAATATTAAACTTAGCGTATTATGTATGAAGGAAGCTTTGAAATCCCGCTATAAGTATCACAGTGAAAGCTAATCGTGAAAGCTTCAGAAGCAGAGCTTTAAGTTTGTAAAAGCTCCATGAAAGTTTAAAAAAAATCTATTAAATGTTGCTTATTTTACGGTAATATGATTGTAGCTTTGCAATTTATAACAAGAATAACAGTAAAAGCTTCAAATGTTTCAGAAGCTGTCCTGAAAGCTTTAAGAAAAACTATTTAATTTAGTAATACGTATTTTATAGACTTAAACTTAGCTTATTATTTAGTATCTAATACATGTATGGGGGGGGAATTTGAAATCTTACAACAAGAAGTGAAAGCTTAACGTGAAAGCTCCGAAATACTATTTAACTTAGAAATATGCATACATATTTGAAAGTAGCTATGAAATTTTTCAACAGGAATCACTCTTAGCGAATTTATTAGTGAAAGTTTACCACACAAGTTTTATTTTATTTGAATATTTATTTTCGTTGTCTATTTTAAAACTTTCTTGATTAGTTTATTTATTCATAAATCTTCTTTTTCCCCCATTTCTCTTCAGCATTAGCACTTACATCTCCGTTATCAAGTTTTCTACTGCAAAAGTGTATTCGCAGCAAAGCAACAAAATTCTGCCACAACGAGCGCAGGATCTAGATAATTGCGATACCGTTTTCGATTTGGAACCACTTGAAAGCGAATCGAAGATGGCCAAAATATTCAACACATACAGCTCATCGCCCATCTTGGGCAGCAGCTATCTAAGTGATCAAAGCGATGATTACTCGCTCATCCGTCCCGATCCCAGTGAGTTGTTCGAGGATCTCTTGGGCGGATGGGGCAGCACCATTTGGGGTGACATACAGAAAATGGATAGCGGCAATGATTTGCCCATTAGCGGTACACCCGATTACGTTTCGTTCAAGACCGAAATACGCAATAGCGATTGCATGTGGTCCGGACAATCGCAGACCGAGTTGAGCACATCAGCCACATCGACAGGCAGTGATTTGGCAGTAACGCGCGCTGTACCGCTCTCTGCTGTCACCGCCAAGCCGCCACAATTACCGGCGCCAACTGTGGTTGTGGCCAACAACAACAAAAGCAAAATGCAATCGATTCAAACCAACAACCAACGACAAAATATTGAAATTAAAACCGAAATTAAATTGGAACCAAGCGATGACTACGAAAAACAATTGCAACAACATAGCATACCCAATATGCGCAACGCCGCCACACCACAAACACAGTCGTCCGTGCAAAGCATGCAACATATACCGCCCGGTACTTCGCTGCTCCGCAAATCCAATGCACCACAACACCAAATACAACAACAACGCAAATTGCAAAAACACCAACAATTACAACAGAAACTCTCCACATTGCATTTGTCATGCAATAATAACAACAACAAATCGAGTACACAAAATACCAACGTTGTATCAGCCTTCGATACAATGACTTACGAGTTGCCGGACACTCCACCCTCACTAGACGATGAGGCTACCGACTTCAAACAGACCAACATCGACTTGCGCGCCTGCATGATGGGCAGCAATAATATATCGCTGAATGCGGGCATCATCGATAACATCAGCAAAGAGCTGCAGGATACGAGTAAAGATAAAATCAATACACGTCTCACCTCCGGTCATCCTGATATACATGAAGTGCTTGATGTGATAATGCGCGATGAGCATAAATTGCTGTATCCGGCTAAAATGAGCGCATCTTCCTATTGTGATTCTGATGAGGATGAGGAGAGCACAGCCAATTCCGGTTATGGTTCGGCGTCGTCAATACTCGACGGTGAGCTTTCGTATGGACGCACATCGCCAGTACCGAGTCAAGCCTCCAGTCAAACGAGTATGAGTCATCATGCCACACAAGCGCACTGTCACAGCGATCACAGTTACACACGCTGCAAAGAAGGCATCGACGATCTCTCGAATTCGGCATATACACCCTCGGATTCCGGTGAGTTGTAGACTATATAAGACAATCTGTACAAATACGACTAGAATAGAAGTAAGAAGTAAAAGTAAATGAAGCTGGTATAAGTAAATATGTAAAGAGATAATAGGGAAGGTTGGCATACGGTTAGAAAAAGAAATAATGGAAGTCTATTAGCCTAGCGGTGTCTATCTCTAACTGAGTTATCATCGCACTGCTCTACTTTGGCACAATTTCATCAGCTTGTGAAATGCTTAGTTGAAATTGGCGTGTGAATGTGGCGCCTGAGCAGTTATCCGCACTACTACGAGTATTAAAGTGGCTTAGTAGCTGCTAGAGTAACTTAATATTTCACGCTCAATCTAGGTAAAAACATACATACTTGCACATATATACACACATATTATATTCTTCATGAGTTTGTTATTATTGTTGTTTTTTGTTTTTGTTTTTTTGCATTTTTTTTGCGCAGTCATTTCAAAGTTTTTTGAACTCTCCAAAGTAGTTCACACTGTTGTTGGCGCAATTGTAGCAACGCGATTTCATTTCCACGCTACCCAAGTTTTTCACGTCCGCGCTCAAGTGTGTGTGTGCACGCTTACGTATGTGTGTACGTGTGTTTTAAATATCAGCTCGAAACAATCAGCTTACCGCCGCCCACTTTTTAACGCCCATTTACAACCAAGTGACGGCAGCAATTGCCACTTGGCGGCTGGCTGCCACGGTCGGTTGGTAGTTCGAAAAACTGGCGCCTCAGCTGGTAGGCGCGTGCAAAGCTAAAAAACAAAAAAATCAATAACAAATTACTATTAAAATGTTGGCCAACCACCCAATACACCCACACTCACAGAATGTAGTAGTTTGTTTGTATAGATTTATTTATGTAAGCGCTAGTTGGTGCACCAACACTAAATTGTGTATCCGAGGCAATGGCTCTTGCTAGGCTGGCGCTTAAACATACATACATATGTACATATTTACCTACAGTTATGGATGTACATATATACGTATATATATTTATACATAAATGCAGCATATATACATACTTGAATATGATTTGTTGCTGCGCATTTGGTCGGCTTCTTTTGTGGGCCTTTTTCTGCCGGTTTAGTGTTTTTCCTTTATTTCTATTTTTTTTATGTTCGTCACACATAGTATCATACATCATTTCCATACTTATTCTCACTAATTGTATTTTTTTTTCCTTTGTACACTTGGCGTTTTATGTAAAAATTCATTTGAAGCCTTCATTCTGCCCTCGTCGTTGTCATTGCCATATCCTTTTTATTATTACGCCCCGTCGTTGCTGTTTTTGTTGTCTGTTATCCTTTTGTTCGAGAATTTTCCTTATTTGGCGCTGCATAAAAGTACTATGATGCTGCTGTCATCAATACAAATACATGCATACATAAGCACATAGTAGAACTTGTCTGCTGGGTGTGTTCACTTGGCGCGAAAATGAGGCATGCGCACTGCCGTTTTGCAGTACACCGACTAAATTTTCGGTTGTAGAAATTTCGGTGTCTGCTTTGCATTGTACTTATGAGTAACACGCAATTATGTATGTATGTGTAGTACAGTTGGGCAGTTGCTACAAAAAATGGGGAGAAAACCAAGTGAATAGTGGCAACACCCTTTTCTCGAAATGTGAATTGATCGCTGAATTGTAGTTTAAAGAGGCCAGTGACTAAGTAAGATTTTAAGTGATTTAAGCGCACTGCTGAATATTTTTTTTTTAATTTAAAACACCGTGCGACAAATATCAACTTTTTTTGTTAGACGTAAAAAATTTCATATGCAGATTTGAAATATAATATGTAGTAATGCTGCATGCGTATTTAGTTTTCCATTTTCGCATGAATTTAATTTTATTAAAAGAAGTGTCAAAGCGGAAAACGCAAGTAGAGGTGTACGGTGCGTATACTTTATGCCATAGGAGGAAAGTTCAATTATCAATTTTTTTTTTTATAAAACAGCAAGGTGAAGGAAGTTGATTTAAATTCTGGGTTTTTCATATAAATTCCGATTTTTCTTATAAATTTTGATTTTTCATATAATTTCTGATTTTTCATGTACATTCTGATTTTTTTCATATAAAATCTGATCTTTCATATAAGTTCTCATTTTTTTCGTATGAACTCTGATTTTTCATATAAATTCTGATTTTTTTTTAATATGCATTCTGATTTTTCATATATTTTTTTTTTATTAAATTTCAAGTTTTATTGAGCTGCCTGCTCAAGCTGCAACTATGTTAGTTAACTGCTGGAATATTACATTAGAATTCAGTAATTTATTGATTTACAGGTAAAAAGTACTTAGACGAAACCAGTCGTTTTGGCGAAAGCATACAGATATGCACTTAAATGAATTATTTAAAAGGGGTAAAAATGAAATATCTACCTAAATAACTTAAAAAAAACAAGATTTCATAATTAGTTTGTTAACTAACTAAATTTCCTAATTATTTAAAAAAAAAAAAAAAAAAAAAAAAAAAAAAAAAAACACCAACAGGCAAATAAATAAAAGCTTTCGAACATCCCAATTCTAAAATCTGAAAGGTATCTAAGAAGTATTTTCTTTAATATTAATTTGGGGCTTATGAGTCAGCTCAGCTCCTGGTGTATGATTTTGAAAAAAAGGGGTACCAGCCAGGATGAATGTAGGATTATTATAATAAAAGTATTTAAATGCAAAAAGCACTGGCAGCAACCTGGTACACGCGACAATTTGATTCATTACAAAAATTTTCTAGATGACAAATTATGCTGCTACTACGCCCACCTGTTTATATTTTTGAATTTTTTTTAACTGCTGGCAGTCAAAAGGTTCGTTATTTAATTTGAATTACCTCTCGGAACTTTATTTTGTGCTCCTATTTCTTGGTAAAACTTTGTATTGTCTGCCTAAATCCTTGAAAAGAAAATGTGATGTACGTAGATCTTGAATTATCGCGCGGCACGCCAGCTTCACAATTATGCGCTTCATAACATAGGCACTTGCAAGCTGAGGGAACAGGTGAGAGTGCAAATACAAGTAGTAACTATTTATCAAGACTTCCATTGAGTGATAGTGGCCTTTGTATTTGGACAGGACCGCTCTCGTTTGGCTGTGATGCTGGATTTTTTTCTTTGCTATTTATTTTCTATCCACTCCTACTATGTACAAACGAGTTGTGTTTCTACATACTTGAAATTCTGTGCATCATTATGTTGCAAGTCTGGTGCACATGGCGGCGGTATACATGTGTTGCATCCGTAATGGGAGCAATAGTAGCAGGAAGTAAACCGTACTGAAAATAGTGGCGTTAATATTGCATTGGAGTGGGAACAGACATGCTAAGTGCATTGCACTTGTGCCAGAATTACAGACACAGGGCGCATGGTTTATCCATTGTCTGAGTTTGAACGCAAAATTGCATGCAACAGGAGTTGGTTGGTACTGTGAAAAAGTACCGCAGAAGAATAAGAATAAAATAAAAGAACAAGCAGGAAATGTTTTTATTGCCTCAATTTAATTGTTATTTGAAAATAATTGAAATAAATATTATATTAAAGAGTAAGCGTCAATTTTTTTTTCCTACTTTGGGTGGCACACATAATTTTGTTTTACTTAAATATGTAACGAGGTATTAAAAACAAAACAAAAAAATAATAATAAAAAAAAATTAGTAATAAAGCAACATTTTCTCATTTCTAAAGTCTCATTTTCATTTCTCTACACAAAAGTTGTCATATGTACATATATACATACGTCTATCAAGTTTACACGAACCCAAATCGTACACATTTCCCTTATCAACCTACATCAATACATTTTTGAGTAACTCACACTCGCCGGCAGCCGCGGAGATACCTACAAATCAAATTCAAATTGCGCGCATTTCTCGCTTATCAGATACTCACCGGCAAAAATGCATACTCCCATGCTTACAAGAGAGTGCGCGACTAACGGAATATGTTTTAAATATTCCTTTTTAAGTTTTAATAGTCTTTATTAGTCACTAAAATCAACTGCTTAAACAGAGGTGTCTACTAAAACTAAAACTTAAGAGCTAATATTACAATTGTTATGTTACAAACTTACAAACTTACTTACAGCTAGAGTAATATTTAAACTTAATAACGGAAGTTCTCTGATCTCTCTAATGATCTTACTCTTAGAAGTGAGAGAGTATGTAACTCCTCCCCCCCTTGACTTAAAAATACTCCGGGATTTTATTTGTGCCTTGGCGTTGTATTACGTTTAGTCTTTTTACTTTTCTTTATTCTAATTTTTTTTTTTTTTGTATTTATATATGTATGATTTCACATAGTTCTATGAATTTTTAGTATACCATATACATATATTTAAGGCAAATAGGCATGTATTACTACGCAATATATGAATATGTACAATGTACATAAATATTCTCTTAGTATATAACGATTTGTGTGCAAAATAGTTAAATATGGGTTACTTTAAATAAAAATAGGAATTCAACAATTATACCAGCAGTATATTTAAGGGCAGAAAAAAAAAAATTTTACTGATAAAAAAAACATTTAAATATGTAATAAAAAAAAAATTGATTCAAAGATTTTTCGTTTATCGGCTTGCACTTCGCTTAAACGGCCGTTTGATATTTGATTCGTGAACATTCGCTAATTTCATTTTTCTAAATTTTGGTTGTTCTTTGTGTCGAACATTTAAATAATTTTTGACAAAACCCTCACTTCTATTCTCTACATACTCCTCTCTTTTTTCATTTGCTTTGGATATTTTCTTTAATTTTTTTTGTTCAATTTTCTCCTTTACTTTATTCGTGTCCGCTTTGTTGTTGTGGACATTGTTGGGCGTATTTTCAATCGTTGAATGGAAAGTGTTGTTGTAAAGCTCTATTGCTTTACTTACTTGGTCTTTTATTGGCATCTTTTTTTCTAAATTTAAAACTCTGATTTTTTCAGTTATAGTGTTGTTAAGCCTTTCCACATCAGAATTGCCTGTATGGCTGTTTGGCTTCGATAAATGTAATTCTATATTTTCCTCTTTACAAAATTGTTTTACGTTAATAGAGTTAAATTCGTTATCGCAAACAATTTTTTTCATTTTACCAAAGGCCGAAATGTACAATCTTATTTTTTCTACAAGAGTAAGACTATTTCTGTCTTCAAGGAAAAAAGCTACAGCATGTTTTGAAAATTTATCTAGGAAAATAATAAACGAATGTTTGGAATTAACGTAGGTATCTATGTGTACTATTTCTCTTTTATCGGAAGGCGTTTCCGTGATATGAAATTTTTTCTTAATGGGATTTCGGTCATACTTTGATGCTGTGCAAATATCGCAATTATTTATTACTTTACTAATAATATTCTTTAAATTTGGGTGATACATTTTTCGCTTTAAACTTTCGTAATTAGGGATTATGCCTGAATGGCCAGATTCTTTAGTATGAAAAATGGATATTTGCTTTATAGCTTCTTCTTCAGTTTTTACATCTTTAGCCATGTATGAACATTTGACAAATTTTGCACTTTTACTGTTTTCAAATAATTCGATTAACTTTAACTGGACGGTATTGTAAACTGAATCACTGAGCTCACAATATATTCCTACTTTACCCGATAGCATGCTTCGCCTAACTATGTCGGATATAAAATCAGGGATATCACTTTCTTGAATATATATTCGCTTATTTCCGAGTATGTACTCTTTTTCGATTGATTTTTCTTTTAATAAAATAATTTGTGTTTTAAAGCGGTTCACAACCGTGTCTAATATGGGGAAGTGGTCATTATGATCTTCCTCTTGGGAATGTATGGTTGCCATGGTTGAAAAATTGTCATTTTCTTCACTAAGCATATTAATTTCGTTGGTGATGGAATTTATTCGGCTGAGAAAATCGGCAATTTTATTATCTTTTCCCTGAATATATTCGATTTTCGCGTCGTATTCTCCTAATTGGACTAGCCACCTTTGAAGACGTGGATTAATATCCTTACCTCTATACTTCACTTGTAACCACTTAAGCGGTTGATGATCCGTTTGCAGATCGAATTCTTTACCGAAAACATATGGCCTAAAATACTGAACCGCCCAAACTATACTAAGTAACTCTTTCTCGACCGTCGAATAATTTTTCTCATGATCATTGAGTGTCCTCGAGGCAAAGCACACAGGGTGGCCCTCCTGGGATAAAACAGCCCCAAGAGCAAAGTTACTTGCATCGGTAGTTACTTTAAACCTTTTGTTAAAATTGGGGTAGCGTAAAATAGGATGGTCTGTTATTAAAATTTTCAATTTCTCAAACGCTGAGACGTAATTTGGATCATTAGGATTAATTTTTCTTCCTTTCTTCAGATAATAAATCATCGGATACGCTACTTTCGCGTAATCTTTTACAAATTTACGGTAATAGCCGGTAATACCTAAGAATGACCTAATCTGTTTCTCAGTAGTTGGTAATTTAAGGTTTCGAATTACATCAATTTTGTTGCCATTAGGTTTCACTCCTTCATGAGTTAGGATATGGCCTAAATACTCTGTTTCTTTAGATAAAAAATTACATTTATTCACCTGTATCTTAAGACCGGCTTTTCTTAATGATTCAAATATTAGTTTCAAATTTGTTAAATGTTCTTCCAAAGAGGTACTAAAAATCAAAATATCGTCTAGGTAGACCACACATATTTTATTTATGTACTTTTGGAGAACTACATTCATTAACCTTTGGAAGGTTGATGGGGCGTTTTTAAGCCCAAATGGCATTCTGATGAACTCAAAATGTCCATGAGGGGTTGAAAACGCAGTCTTTTTCCTGTCTTCAGGCTTCACTACAATTTGATGGAAGCCTTTCGCAAGGTCCAATGTAGTGAAGTACATTGCTCTTCCCAATTTTTCTAATATACCGTCTATATTAGGAATTGGAAACTTATCGCCCACTGTATTTTCATTCAGCTTCCGATAATCGATAACAATTCGCCATTCTCTCGAACCTGTTTTATTCTCCTTCTTGGGCACAATCCACAAAGGACTGTTATACGGGGACGAAGATGGAGCTATGATATTTTGCTTAAGCATATCATTTATTTGGCGACTTATCTCTTCTTCGTGAACTTTGGGATATCGATAAATTTTCGAGTAGATGGGATTGTTAGTTTGCGTAACTATCTCGTGCTGGATACAATGAGTAGCCGTCAGACTTTCTCCTTCTTTATAAAATAAGTCTTCGTACATCAATAATAGTTTTTCGAGCTTTTCGTGCTCTTCACTGCTAAGGTGATCCAAATTTAATTTGGCAAGTATGTCAGGTTGTACTGGCTTCAGCGTACAAATACTGTGGATATCGAAAGGATATCCATGAAAAAACAATTTATTGCCGTTTATTTCTATAGAATCGTTTGCGAAATCAATTTTCGCTCTTAGTGGCCTTAGGACGTTTTGCCCAATAATGGCGTTATAATTATTATTATTTAAGTTAGCTACTTTCCAAGAAATAGTGCCAAACAGGTTAAATTCTTTAGGGAAAGGAGTGGTTATTTTATTTTTTATCTGATTGACACCGTTAATAGTTTTAAAATATAGTGCTTCCTCAAGATTCTCAATAGAAAACTGACTTAAGGTGTTTGGCCCTATAAGACTAGTCGTGGAACCAGTGTCAATCAAGCAATTAATTTTTTCACTTTGTATTGTTATTGTTATTATGGGTAATTTTGCATATCAAGGCCATCGCAAAAATTTACAGTCGTCTATATTAGCAATATCCATGGGTTCAACCCCATTATTACGATTATTCCTATTACTGGTTGAATAGTCCCTATTCCTGAACCGCGAAGAATTGCTATTATCATATAATTTACTCGTGTTTTTATGGTGTTGTTGTGCTGGACTATCTTGTTGCTTATATTGATAGTTTCTAACTTGAGCATCGCATTTTTGTAATTCACTTTTATTTACAGGAAATGTATACATATTATTAATATTTTTAAACGATTGGTTAACATTTTCTCCCTCATATTGCTGATTTAAATTCGAATTGCTTTTAATTTTTGTTTGTTGCCTTCTATGCCTAAAATCTATGCACCTGGTATCGTCCAACAGTTTTAAATTTGTGTACCTTACAATAACCTCATTCAAATTATTGTTCTCTATAATATGTGCTCTAATAGGGGCATCAATTTTTTCGAGTAAAATATCAACTAAATCTCTATTAATACTTTGAGGAGAATAAAGTGTTGACTTTTTACCATCAAACTCATATAGTTCATTTAGGTCAAATTTGGCCTTTTCAAAATAACTAAATAATTCTCTCAATGTGCTTACTTTTACCATTCTGCAACTGTTGAAAATTTCTCCATATGTTCGTCGTGGTCTGAAATGCTGCTTCAAGTGCGATTTGATAAGGTTCCAATCAGCATCATCCTCTAACTCTTGTATACTCCTGGCAGCATCACCCATAATTTTTTCGTTTTTTATAATTTCAATTCCAAAACGTGTCAAATCCACATTACTTCCACAAAGCTGTAGTACATTTTCAACGGACTTGAAAAAAGAACATACTGGTTGTGTGCCATCTAACGGTCTAATGTGACGAAATTGTTGTAAAACGTCTTTAGAACTGAGTTGAAGAAATTGATTTTGCTGTACTTCTTGTTGTCTGTACATATTTATTTGTTGTTGTTGTTCCATAATTACTGCTTGTTGTTGTTTCATAGCTAATTCCATTGCTGCTAGCCTTTGATTTAATTCGTCCATTTTCGTCATACAACTTTGTCGCCTTTTGTTCATAAACACATATGTATAGTGCTTGCAAAAGTAAATCAATTGTTTTTGTTTTTTGTTTTTGTTTTAAGAACTCAAGAGAATATTCTTCGGTTTTAAATCGCTGAGGTGTTTTGTTGTTTTTGTGTATGTTTTCTTTACTCTTTTCTACTTGCTGCTGTATCAGTTATTTTAGAAACTGTTCTTCACCTATTACCGTTAATACTTTTTCTCCAAATTTCAGAACTTTAGTCATGAAATTAAAATTGAGTTTTTTTTTTTTTTTTTTTTTTTTTTTTTCAAATTCAAATATGGAAAGATGTGTTAATAACACTCTCAGCAGTTTATGCTAATTTGCTGTGTGTGAGTTTTTTTTTTTTTTTTTTTTTTTTTTTTTTAAATTAGCACAAAAAAGTAATAAGAACAAAGTTTTTTTAAATTAGCACAAAAAAGTAATAAGAAAAAAGTTTTTCCAAAATAGGATTTCTTGCAGCTTTCGCTTTTTTTTTTTTTTCCGCACAAAACCTGTTTAATTTATGATAATTCTCAGCCGGCTTGGCTTTTCTTAGCTTTCGATGCTTTATATAATCTATTTTTTTTCCTTAAAACGGAGCGAACGGTATTATTTTCAATGTCTGAAAATTTCTGTTTTTCGACTGCGCCACTAACGGAATATGTTTTAAATATTCCTTTTTAAGTTTTAATAGTCTTTATTAGTCACTAAAATCAACTGCTTAAACAGAGGTGTCTACTAAAACTAAAACTTAAGAGCTAATATTACAATTGTTATGTTACAAACTTACAAACTTACTTACAGCTAGAGTAATATTTAAACTTAATAACGGAAGTTCTCTGATCTCTCTAATGATCTTACTCTTAGAAGTGAGAGAGTATGTAACTCGCGTGCACAGACATACATTCATACTTACATACACACAAAAGTAAGTAAATCAAATGCTGCGAGAGTCTGTAGTTTATCTAACTACATACATACTTATGCACGCGTTATCATTTGAACGTTGGCGTCGTCATCTCTGTATCGACTACGCCTACATTGTTACACCGTGGTCTTCGTGTGCAAAGCATAGTTGGAAAAAGTCTGGGTATCGCATGTTGTACATCTGCATTCGCGTAGTTAGCCAGCACATGCGCACTATTGGTTCTCCAGCAAGACCCCACCCACACTCCCTCACGCCAACACACCCAGTCGGTCAGCCAGAGCAGAGCTTTAATACTCGTATAACCGAGTGCAATTTGGCGCAGTGTGAGCTTCCTCCATGCATGCCACACAAATACATGCCGACGCGCCAACTACTCTACTAAATACTACTACTACTACCACTAACTTAGGTATACCGAACAATAATAAAAACGAGACGAAAGTAGAAAAACATTAAAATAAAATTGCAAACTGACGCGCGTATTTAGTCAGTCAGTGCATGCTGCGGCAGTGGCGGCGGAAGCTGTATTGCTTCTGACTGGGATGTTGGCTTGTTTTGCAACTCATACAATTTGTTTTTTGTTTTGCTTACATATGCATAGTACATACATATGTGAATATAAACTGTGTGCGGTAGTTGGCGCTCACTGCAAGGGCTTTGGTTGTGTGGCGCCGAAAGAGGGCGCGCATATAATTTGGCGCGTAAAATCATTCACAGAATTTGTAAGCGTACAGAAACGTAAAACTTGAAATGTTTGTGACAACATTGTTATTGTATGAGTAGTTTTATTCGATGCCTGGCATAGTGCGCGAACTATGCAGCACTCTGTGGATTGCATGCACTCATATGTGTGCTTGTATGTGTGTAAGCGCATCGAGTGCATACAAAAACTAGTATTTTGCGAGTAGTTGCGTGGAGATGTTGATGAATGCATTAGTGCAATTGTTGGTATTCGTAATTGTTTTTATTTTTGCTAAATACAAGGTCTTTCAAAAAGGGCACTGGATAATATTTTATTATATATGTATTTGTATTATATATATTTGTATTATTATTATTTGTATTTGTATTATTTATTATATATTTGTATTATTATTATTTGTGATTTGTATACTTTTGTAATTTATTTATTTTTCGTTATTGTTTTAATGCCAATTTAATTTAAATTTATTTCAAGCTATTTAATTTAATTCAATTTTATTTTATTATTTGTAATTTTTATATTGTATATTTTAATTTGTTTATTATTATTAATTTTATTATATTTCAATCTCTTTTTCTTTTGGTCGATTTAATTAAATTTTATGTTTTTGTATTTTTCTTAATTTTTATTATACTTTTTTTTCATTTCTCCTGCTAATTTATTGTTTTCATTTCATATATTTTACACATTACATTTACACATACATTTCGTATATTTCATTTTGAACGATTTTATTTAATTTTAAGCCGAGATCTTTAAATTATTGTAAATCAAATCAGTATGCACACATGTTTATATACATACATATGTACATACGCACATATATACATATGCTATAATTCCACATTCATTCATTCTCACTTACCTTTTCAATCTTGTTGCTAAGCATCAAATGTTATGCTGTCGCCAACGAGAAGGAATCTGTTGAATTAGTAGCAAGAAACACGAAACAAAAAGCTCAAATTAATAGGCAAAAAATTTCGAACAAAAACCAAACAAACTTTTCACATACACATACATACATACGTACATATGTATGTATATACATACGTACATCCATTAAATACAAATGACTTTTTACTAGTCACAGCAGCGCGTTGGCGTTGTTGTAGGTTGCCGTTGCCGCAACTTCGAACTTCATTCACCAATTTGCACTGCGCTAAATGCGCTGTCCGTCTGCCGATGACGTTTCGCTCATTGCTATTATGTTGGCGATTTCCGCTTGCTGAAATCTTCAAGCAACAGACAAAAATATTCATATGTGCCTATGCACACACACCCACCCACATATGCATGTGGTAGTACGTTCAATTGGCAGTTGGATGTTTCGCTAATTAGTGTGGAGAGTATACGCCCCAGATATTGCGCAAAAATTATTCGTATACACACACCATCTAGCACAATCACACGTACATATGCATGCATATGTATGTATGTATGTAATACATTTGTACAATTTGCAGATTTGCTTGCGTTGTCATTCACGATCGGCTGAGATTCGAGATACGCTGCGTGGTACAAGAACGACTGTGCTTTATTGTTGTATTTGTAGCAATTCATGTTTGTGTGTGTGCGTATGTGTGTACGCGAATTTCATTTATTGATGTTAATTATGGGAATTTTTTATTGCTCAACTGGTATCTACTGCTCTGCTCTACTGTCTGCGGCATTCTCATATCGACCGACTGACTCAGGAATTCTTCAAATTAAATTCGCCGAAAAAGACATTAAATGCCAAACGAGATACTCATTTTGTGTGGGTTTATGTGGATTTGTGTATGTATGGATGTATGTGTGTGTGTGTGTGTGTGTGTGTGTGTGTGCGCCTGTATCATCGCTGTCGCCGCTATGTGTAGTCTTTATGATTTTCTATTGAAATTCAATCTTTTTTGCGGACTCGCAAGTGCAGTTGTGTATGTGCGCGTGCCCGTATTTTGTGGGAGTACTTCTAAACTCGTCGTCTGCTGTTTTTTTTTTTTTTTGTATTTCTTGTAAACTGATTTAAACGTTGTTGGTGTTGTTGTTTCCGTATTTACATGCTTTGTGTACACTGCGGTTAGACTTTGTTTATATCCACGTACTGATATTTTGGCGTCTTTGTTTATTTGATTTTGCAGCTGACGACTTAATTTGGAATTAGCAAAAGTTATTTAAGGATTTTGATTCTTGCAAGCTGCGGAATTTGGTTTTATTTGCATATGCTTGCATATGGTTTAATATAAATAATACCATTTTTTGTTGTCATTACATTTTATTATTCACTTTATTTATTTTGTCTCATATTATTTTACAAAATTTTTTTTTATATTTTTTATGTTGTGTTTATAATTTTCCTTTTGTTTTTATTTGACTTATTATTTTATTATAATTGAAATTATTATCTTTGTTTTTTTTTCATTGTTTATTTGCACTTATTTTATTTCATTTTATTATTGTTTTTTTCTTATAGTTTTTCTTTTATAATTTTTTATATTGCTTTAAAATAACTTGCTTATTTACATTTAAAATTATTATCTTTGTGTTTTTATTTTCAATATTCAAATCTAAATTAATAAAATTCTTTTTGTTTTACATTTTATTGTGTATTATTCGCTCACTTTATTTCTTCTACTGTAAGTTTATTTAACATTTTTTTTATACAATTTTGTTATTTTAACTTATTTTCTATTTTTTAATTTTTTTTTTTTTTTTTATTTATTTTTTTTTTATTGTTTTTTATTTTTTTACATTGTTTTAAGTTTTTAATTTTTTTTATTATTTTTTTTGTTTTTTAATTTTTTTTTTAATTTTTTTTATTACTATTTTTTACATTTTTTATTTGTTTTTTTTTTAATTTTTTCTTAATTTTTTAATTAATTTTTTATATATTTGTTTTTGTTTTTTTATTGTTTTTAAATTTTTTGAATTTTTCTTTTTATTTTTTTATTTATTTATTTTTTTTTTTTACTTTTTTATTTATTTTTTTTTTTTATACTTTTTTTACTGTTTTTATTTAATGTAGTTTAATATTCCATTTCATTTTTATTTCGTTGCGTTTTTTTATGAATAATAATTATTGTTGTTCTTATTGTGAGTATTATTATTTATCATATCATTATTTTTCATTGCTTATTCTTAATTGACTTGAATTAAATTTTGTCTTTATATTTCAATTATTGCTGTCACAATTCTTTGCTGCGCTCTTATGCGAGTGACATTTTGTAATTAACGCATGTGAGCCGTTCACATAAATGCATATGCATCGACGATGATTCATGTCTAAAAAGTTAAGATATGCATGCATTTTTTTTCTCTTTTTTTCTCTCCTGATTACTCCTTTGAAGGGCATAAGGCCTCTACAAGTCTTCTCCAATGCACGCGGTTAGATGCTATTGCCTTAGCATTGTCGCAGCAGGCATGCTTGCATGTGTGTACGTATGTATGTATGAACAACCTGCTGACAGCAGCCTATCAACAATGTGTCAAGCAAAAGTATTTCAGAAATTATTTTCTAACGAAATCTTATCTCATTCTAAGAAACTGTCTTAAATACTTGTCTAATGACTACAATCATATTTTACGCAAATGACGTAGAGCTAATTTCACTTTTCAAAGCTTGAATATTTTAATATTTTATAGCGCGAGATGTATGTGGCCTTGAGCTCCAGTCTCCCTTCAAATCATTAATTGCGTCTTTCTGTTATCTCTATACTTATACACACACACATATATATTCTTGATGTACGATTTTTTATAGCCATATGTGTGTTGTCGCCATACGCCATACGCTTATCAAAGAAAAGACTCTTGAGAACTCAAGTGACTGGTACCTACGCGCATACATAAGTACATACAAATGTTGATATACAGAATAAAGCAGCCGGTAACAATAAGTGCTGGCATTCAGCGTTGTTGATATGAGCGCTTGACAATAGCAGCTATATGAATGGAATTCTCTAAAGTCTATAAATGATGAAATTATGTACGTGTGTATGTGTGTGTTTACTCTGGCTTTTTTTGTTGTTGTTCATATTACATTTTTCTAATTAATGCTGGTTTTCTTTGTGCACTTGACTAAGATACGAGTATTAGCCCAGCTTTTATGGCAGTTAGTAGCCAAAACTTTAATATTGAATACTAAATACAGAAATTAGTAGCAACAAAAACCCTATTAACTACGTAGGCTTGTAAAGCAATAATAAAAAAGTTCAGAAGCTTAGCGTAAATGAATTGTCGTTTAACGACATTGGGCGTATTAAGCGTAAGCCTTTACGCACGTGTAAATATCTAAATACACGCGAACTTTTATTAGTATACGTACGTACGTACGTACATATGTATGCAAATGGGTGGGAAAAAGTGACAACAAATTGTTATATTTTGTTCTTGTTACGCTCGCTACTTTTGCTGTAGTTTTCGTTTTTTTGTCGTTCTAACTATTTTGTTAGCTTGAGTTATTTATTATTTGTATTCGTTTCGATTGTAGAAATTTGTATGTATGTATGCGTATGCATGTAACAATTGCGATGCTAATGAACTCGGCGAAGGTCAACACGCAAAAGGCGTGTCAATTAACATACACTCACACAATGCACACGCAATACCACCAACAACAACCATTCAACGCCAGCAGCGAGCTTTTACATAGCAACAACAACATCAACGCTTTATTTATAGCACTAAAACGGAAAATAAAGCTGTAACAATAATAATAATAAAGCCAAATGCCGGCGAAAATGGCTTGGGGAATGGGAAAGTTATGAAAGAAAGAGATAAATTAATTATGAAAAATGTGGTAAACTCGCACAAACATTTTAATCAGGCATCGAACGTATTTGATGATAAAAGATACACGAAAAAATTGGCGCACAAAAAATGTGCATGCAGATTTTCAAGCTTACGATTGAGTCTGGCGTGCGTGTGGTAAACAACGGTTGAGAAAACAAAATATAAGAGAAAGGAAACTTTGTTGTTAATTACATTAGCTGCCACTATTTTTGGCTGCATTTTCCCAGCCATTTCCGCGTCCAAACAACTCACCTGTCTGTGGCGCGACCAAAAAAAGAACAAAACACAAAAATAAGAAAAATAACAAAAAACAAAAAAATGATAAAACTAAAAAAGTAATAAAAGAAAGTAAATACCTTAGAAACTGTTAAGTGCTTTTGTTTTTGCTGCTCGTTAATGCCTACGAAATGTTTTCCTTTTGTTTTTTGTTTTTTTTTTCAATGCAGGTAGTAAATTTTTTCGTTAGCACGTTTTGGCGCCCGCACGCAATTGCGTGTTGCGTTGAGCATTAGCCATTAAAAAAATACAGAAGTTAAACATATCTGCAAGGCAATAAAAGCCACAATCCAATACGAGTAGCAGCATAAAAATAGACGCAACTTGAATTTGATCACGAAAATGCCAATTACCTGAGTGACTTACCTGCGTTTTATTTGTGCCGGTGACATCTCAATGTGAGCTATAAAAAATGTTACATATTAATGCTACATAACTACACAGAAATATACACACACAGGCAGACACATATGCATGTACTTGCCCTAACCACTATGCAATTTCTTCGCATATACGAGTACGCCCCGTTGCAAAATTATAAACACACCACTATTTTTTTTTATAAAAATATAGTTCATGCTACAACAAAAACCATATAACAGTAAGCTTCAAACTTTATCAAAACTTTCTAATTTCAAAAAAGTTTAAAATTGCAAATATCAAAATTTCATTAAAATATCAAATATCAAAATTTCATTAAAACATTCAACTTTTTAAGCAGAATTTTGACGTAGCTAGGCTTTTTCCTGCATATAAAAAAATTGTCCCACCTACTTTGTATGGAAGAAAATATGTGCACTGCCAGCAAAAAAAAAATGTCAAAGATGAACGGTATTTTGTAGCCACTTGTCACTTGCGCTTGATTACACTCAAATTTAAAGGACTATGAAACTGCATACTACAAATTATTCTTAAATTTCTGTTTAAAAAGTTTGAATATTTTATGAAAATTTGCAAAAAGTGTGAAAAAAACGATTTATATACAGTACAATCGTGGTAGTCCGACATTTCTTAATCCGACACATTCGGTAATCCGACAACCTCATAACGTCTATGGATGCAATTGACATTATTTTATTTTGATCAGTCGTAGCAGAGCAGCAGAGGGGGATTGTGTTTTGTTTCCCGGTCACAACGTATTTGTCATTGAATATGAACGAGGCCAGTTCTCTCGCGATTTCTGACGGTGTTGATGTGATTTTTTTCTGTCTTTTCGTGTCATTAAATGGAACCTTCGGTAGTCCGGAATATTTGATAATCCGACAACGAGTCGGTCCCGTATGTGTCGGACTATCACGATTGGACTGTATGTAGTTTTTTCTGTATGAATTAAACTTTCATAAAAAATTAATAGACACCAAACAAACAAAAGCAAAATAGCCAAAACGGGCCAAAATGGCGAACATCTTAAAAAAAAAATAATAAAAAAAGTTGTTGTTTTTGTTGTTGCTGTGTTTGCTGTTGTTGTTGTTATTATTATTGTTGTACCACCATAAACATCCCCCGTGCATGCACTGGATTGACAGTCCTCGGCCGGACATACATAAATCATAGAACCGACTGTCGTGGGAACGACGCTGGCTTTAGCCTGCGTTTAGAAGAAAAACTACGCAGTTCACAACCCTTCTCACTGTCGTCGATAACATATCAGTGGATATCCAAAAATAAAAAGCCTTCAGCAACATTGTTGGAAACAGTAAACTTTTATATAATATACATAAATCGTGGGCAATCTGTGCTGCCTAGTGTTGTTGCTCTTTTTGTTAGGATTTTTATTGGTGTTTTGAAGAAATAAAAAAAAAAAAAAAATGGAAAAACAATTGCTTATGTTACATTTGCTGCGATGGCATTTCAAATTTCATTAAATTTTAATTCTTTTTTTGTCGTTGTGTTATTCTTGTGGCATTTGTGCCTAACGCAAAACCACTCGCACACATTTCCGCTGGCGTTCGCATGCCGCATACGCTTTGAATGAATTTTATTTGCACACGTGTAGCAATAAATTTTGACTTTCAAGGTCGTGCGATAATAGCAACAGCAACAGCAATATCAATAGCAAAAGCGTAAAGCGAGACAGCGAACGCGCCCAGCAAGCGAGTGGCGAAGTTGCGAGCAGCAAGTAGCTAGCAACCAACCGGCCGCAGTGATAGTCATAGCTTTAGCTGCCCGGCAACATGAGCAAAATGCATATCTATGTACATATGGATGTATGTATAATGAACGTGTTTATGCACATACATACATACGTACATGCATACGTACATATATTAATATATTCGAATATTCATATGTAGTCTTGATAGCGCGCATTTGCGCGCGTTCATACAATGTAGTCTTCTCACATCGATTACAGATACACAGTTAGCAAAAGCTTTTATTGAAGTATATTCTGGTTTATTATACATACACTTGCCTGCTAGTGTACATACACATAAATGTTTTTGCTTCCCATCCCTGCGCTGCGAATTTTTGTGTATCTATACAAAGTATTGCCGAGTGCATGCGTCAGCAACATTTTTATCGGCAGCAGCAGCAGCCACGACACTGGCTCACTCACTCTGCGACTGTTGTCAGCCTCTCCGTGGCTGCCTTAAGCTTCGTGTTCACGTAAGTGCGCATGTATTTACTTATACATACAATACATATATGTACGTATTTACATACCCGCTAGTATACTATGTCCCAGGCGCGATAGCTCTTTTTTTCCTTTTGCTTTTTTGCGTTCAAGATTTTGTTGCGTATACATACATATCATTCGCTTACTCGTTAGCCCACCCGCCAACCTCCTGTGTTGTTTTTTTTTACTTGAATATAATAGTACAAGAATTATACTACGCATTTTCTTTGCTCACTCCTCTCTGCACACACGTTATAACCCATCCCACTAACAACTGCTGCTACTCTCGTCGTCACATCTCGTTCAAACAAACTCTCGCTGCGCCCGAAAGCTCAGTTTGCTTACATACATACTTATGTACATAGTTTACAACTTGATACTGGTACTACTCGTAGTAACATTGAGTGGAGGCACTAATTTACTTGTACTCGTAGTAGTAGTAGTTATGTAGTGCCGTCTGTTACTAAGCATTCAACGACCTTTTGTTAGAGTGGCGCGGGTTTCGTTTGGCTTGGCGCGCATATCAAAAAGTTATCAGAAAATCTATTGTTTAGTTTTTGGAGAGTGGGGACGTTGCCGGTTGTACAGACGAAAAGTGAGGTGGGTAATAGTAGACGAGGGGCGTATAGTGAGTTATTAACTTTTATAGAATTTATTGAGAGCTGTAACTTCAAAACGTGCTTATTTGAGCTTGATAGCGCGGGTACGCCACTGCTACCGAGGCATATCCGACCTACTAGCTGGGAAACTTATTAAAGCTAGTGATAATCACTCATTTTATAAACCTCGATTGGTTATAAGCCATTTGAAATGAAACACTGCTTACAGATTAGCCTTTAAGAGTTAGCAGTGTGTGCTTCCAAAATATCTGTTTTTCGGTTGCGCTGTGCTAATCGTGCGAAATAGTGAGCAAATAGCGCAACTATTTTGTTTCGTGGTGGCAAACTAAGTAATTTATTCGTGTAAATAATTTCATGCATTTATTTCTTTTAAAAATACTTCAAAAAATACATAAGAGACGGAAGTTCACCAAATTTCTATATATGCCGCAGTTACGCCGCCACTGCTGTTGCTGGTTTTTAGTTTGTTTGCCCTTTTTCGGCAGCATTGCTGCGAATTCTTCGCTCCACTACTTATACTCGTACCTTCGTTGCTTACTCCACTTCCAGCCGCATGTTGCCGCAACATTTGACCATGAGCGCATTCTTGCTCTTTGTTATGCTCTTTTTGTTGCATGCTGCGCTACTCTTGTTGCCTTTGGCTGGGTCCATTGCCATCTCATTATTGTGACAACAAAAGCAAACTACAACAACAAAAACAGCAATACAGGTTGTTAACAACAAATTTGAAATGAACTCTTGTTCTTGCACAAACAAAACATAAAAAACCGTTTATGTGTCTGCCAATGGAGTTGTGTTACTCCCCTCCATCATCTAGTTGTAGTTGATCACCATTATTGGTGAGTGAGTAGCTTTGGTGTTTTGGTTTGTCGGCTGCTTGTTTGTTTCGTTTTAATCAATCGTTGGGATGGATTGCTGCTTACGTGTGGCTTGTATGTGTGTGCGAGTCGTCTGCCTCTCTGTTAGTTCCCCAAGGGGAAAGGCGCATTGATCGCTTGCTCGTGTGCGTACAAGTATGTAGTTGTAATATGTAACCAGAATGGATAGGAATAAATCGCAAATAATTCTCACTCCTGTGGTGTCTGTAGTGGCTTTTCTCATGTAATCACTGACTTCTAACCGCATGCAGCTAGGGGTAATTTGTAACGACTTGCCTGTTGCCTGCTTGCATCTGTGCCCGTTTGTGTTCTTGTGTGCTTTTGTGTTTTGCTGAAATTTAATAAAGTTGTCTCAGTTGCAGCTTTCCGGAAATTTAATTAATTTTCTATATTGTTTTAATTAAAGCAATGCGTTGTCACACTTTATTTGCAACTAATTTTCTATTGACTTCGATAGTGCTCCAGGCGGTCAATAAGAGAAAAGTGAAAGAGCGTAAAATGTAATCTATTTTACGAATTACTTATTTGTGTTTGCATTGCTAATTTAAATCACATATTTGCCAAAAGCGTCCCAAATATGTGAAAACGTGAAATTGTTGTTTAGTACTTGAATTTTTATTTGCGTTTGCCTTCCATATTATTTTGGGGTTACCCATTCAAGTAGCTGGGATTTGTTTTTTTGTTGTTGTAACTGCTGTGCAGACGCATTTGGGTGGGTCTTAATCTTAACAATGGGTGTATTGGCGAGCACACATACACACATACGATATCGCAGGCACATATAGCTACTCTTTAAGTATTTCCCCCGTTCGTTCTCTCTATTTTACTGCAACATAATACATCATTTTTATTGCATGCGTCATTCTGTCGTAGCGTATTTGCGCACATTTCAGCATCCATTGTGCTTTTTGTCTACTTCGATTGGGAGGGTTTTGGGCGCACTCCACTCTTTGTTGATGCTTGTAAAATATTGGCAGACTACTGCGTCGTCGTTATAGCTGCATATGTACGTATGTATGTAAATATTCTATTCATTTGCTCTGCGGCATACACGTAAAGTACTTAATATCCTTGCGGGACGTGCTTTTTCTTTGTTGAGTGGCTGAAAAGTTATTTATTTTTATAATACCAAAAAAAAAAAAAAATTAAGAACAAAAAATATAATATATAGGGTGCTTTTGTACTTGCCGTAAGTTTTTAACTAACTTAATGTAGCTTAAAGACGCTATTTACATACAAACGTATCCCATTTACCCGTTTTTGGGGTTACAAGCGTTCTTTTATATTAGCATACGCTTAGGCGCCGATACAGCAATCACAATTTACAATTTTCGCATTAACTACATTAAATACCTCTTATTAATTTTTTTATGTATTTAAATTTAAATTAAATTTAAATTTCTTAATTCTGATTTATATATATTTTTTAATTTTTATTCATATATTTAAAAATTTTTATTTTTTTTTTAATTTTTATTCATATATTTAAAAATTTTTATTTTTTTTTTAATTTTTTTTTAATTTATGTTTTTTTTTTGTTAATTTTATTTGAATTTTTTGTTAATTTTAACTTTGTTATTTTTTTTTTTTTAATTTTTTTTTTTTTAATTTTTTTTTTTTTTCTTAATTTTTATATATTTTTTTTATTTTTATTTTTTTCTTTAATTTGGTTTTTTTTTGTGCTTTGTCACCAAAGGAATAAAAATTTTTGTTTGAATTAGTACCGCAGCGCCCTTCAGTTACAAGCGTCTATATAGTAAACATGCGTTGGTTTGTACACACATACATACAAACATACATGCCTGCATATAAGCATGACGTCGCCACAGTAAATCATCGAAATGAGCCGCTGCTGTGATTTTTATTGCACTTATCGTCATTGCAGCAGTCAACAAGACGCCGATAAAGTCTACATTTTTTTTTCTGTGCCTATAATTTTTTTCACTCTGTTTTTTTTTTTTTTCAAAAATTGCGTCGCTTTGCAATAATTAATGTTACTCATACGCTTAGTAATGCCCATTTATAATTCATAACTTTTCTGTGTGCGTGTGTGTGTGTTTGAGTGTCTATGCCCGTCTCGAATTCCAAGCCTAATTTATTGTATGAATTCTAATAACTACATTTGCCTTAATGGAAACCAGTTTAAGCTGGCTTTTGTTGTTGGCTCTCTTGTGGGTTTGTGTGACTTGTACATGTAGAGCTATGTACATCAGCGCTACTCATGCGTGCTACACCCACCGTTGTGTTGTCACGGCTTTCCATGCACTTGTCGCCGAAACCAGTTATGTGTATATGTATGAGACACGTTTCCTCCGCCCACACGCGTGTCCAAGCGAACTGCCGCTGCATTTATGCCGTAAAAATCTTCTGTCTGGGCGCACAATGATCTTGTCGCGGCATGGCGATCGCCTCTGGAGATGATGTAATTTTTCGTGCTTGAATCAGCCTACAAGTGATTGTACATTATTGTCTGTATGGCTGTATGTTGGTGTTGTGTTTGCTTTATTTTTTTCAGCTGATTAAGTGCGCTGCGTTGCGTTTGTAATTGTTTTTCTTCTTTCGCTGTTACGATTACTTTGTGCCTGCTTGTTCTTTTGACTGGCTGTTGCTGTGTTTATTGTTTACACTGTGACTTTTTATTGCTTAGTTGTTGCGCACTTTGTTTTGGTTAGCACATTGGCCGCCTATTATATTACCTACACAAACTTTTCTCAATTCCATTATGCGTTAGCGCCAATGTTGCCGCAGATTTTGTTTTTAATGATGACACAATCGCCGCTGCTGCTTGGCGGGCACACCCAACTGTGCCACCAATCACCAAAAGTCCATTTATTTACCATATAAACACTTCATTTCATTGTAAATATTTTTCTCACTTGCTGCTTTACATTTCGTGTCATTCTTAATTCTGCGAATTTTTGCACCCTTCAAGCGTATTTGTTTGTATACAAGTACGCACACATACATACATACATGTATACATATACAATGTGTGAAACAAATTTTCCCACGATCTCTTGAGCGGCTGCATAAAAGTATGTAGACCTCACCAACAACAGCAACAGGCTGAAACTTTGCGGCGCCTAGGCGGATAGCCGCCTTACTGTCACCATATGGGGGAAATTTTTCGCTTGGGCGTGTGATTTGCAATACTACGAACGCAAAAATAAGACTGACATTTGACTTCTGCCTGTATGCGTGCGTATGTGTGCGTGCTGCTCCTGCCTTCTTTCCACCATACAAACTCGTTCATTCATTCCCGCACGAAATTCATATAGAATTTGCGCATCTTGCATTTTTCACACAACTTTACCGTCAGACTGTAAAAATAAAAATAAAATAAAAAATAATAAAACATACACAGTTGTAAAGCGTCATCTTAATCTCTGTGCATTTGTCGTTCGCTTGCGCCGCCGCCACTGCCTTTGCTGCTGCTGCTGCTGTTGCTCCCACAGTGGCAATTTCAATTCCAGTTCCAAAGTGCAAGCGCTGAGGTTACAACGCTCACTCATGCCTGCCAACCCATTTCACAATGGAGGCAATTGCGCCTGCCTCTTTGTCCGTCTGTCTGCCTTGTCTATCGTCTGTATTTCGCCGTTGCGGTTTTCTGAATGAATGAAGTTCGTATCCGCTTGAATGAAGAAAAATGCAAGTGTTGCTTTGGCTTAAGGCGAAATAAAGCGTAACAAAAAGCAAATGACGCTAATAAGACGCAAAAAAGGAAAACAAAAATGCAGCAAAAAAAAAAAACGCAAAATTAATTCAAACCAAAAGAAATGGAGTGCTAATGATCTGCAGACAAAAGCCACAACCAACATTGATTTGCTCATTCGCATACGCTGGACTACCAACACTTGCTGTCTTTCGTTTCCCTGTGTTCCTAGTCAATCTGGCTGCCTTCAACTCATTTACAGCAGCATCTTCTCTACCACTAGCCGCGCATGGCTCCAGCGCTTCATAATGGCTTGCACACCAGCAGCTGTAGCTCCAATTCAAAACAATCCGTCGTAAATCGCTGATGCAGTCAACCGAGCGCTGCGCTGCTTGCAATTAAGCCATTCGCTGCCGCGCTGCTTGCTGCACAGCAACTCCTATCCCTTTCTCCGGCTGCGGTCTGCCGCCTGTGCAGAGCCTGTGGTTGATTGCTGGTGCAATGACTGCCTGTTGCCGCAACTTTTCACTGTTATGCTGCATTTGCGTGTCTCCGTTGGGATTCTAGTATTGCTGCCGCAGCTGCTTTTTTGCAATTGTGCGATTTTATTGTTTCTCGTTTTCGTTTTTATAATTTTTATAATTTCTATGTTGTTTGAAAGTCATTTATGCGCTTCCGCTAACAAGCAGTTGCACCACACCCATCTTTGGCGCACCGCCTTCCTCCCACAGTTTTTTAACGTTTTCGCAATGCATTTTCTTTTTTTTCTTCCACAACTGTCTGTCTGTCTGTCTGCGTGACTCTGTAACGTGCTTCATGTTAGAATTGGTTAAGCTTCGCTGATCATTCTGCCTCAGGTTTGTAATATGCGCGCTACCCGCTTGCCGCTTAGCAGTAGTAAGCAATTAAAGCACAAATATTAATTTCAAATAAATTTTCAGCGCCTTAATGCAATTTTTCCATTGGCGGCTACAAAAGTCACAAAGTCTCAAAGTCTAAATATCCAAGGCTTTTTTCATCGCCTGCATTTGTAACGTTTTTCATACATAGATATGTGCATAGCTGCACAGGAAGTGGCGAATGCTTGTAACAGCTTTTTTTTAAACTTGTTTGTTGCTTTCATAATTTTTGGCAGCTGCCAAGTGTCGTTGACACACAACCGGCGCCAAATGCAGGCGGTTTCGCCTGCCTTCTCGCTTTTTACTATGCAATGCATTAAAATTGCATTCGTGGCGCATCCGTTGCCGCCTTTCCGCCAATTCTTTTTAATAATTTTTATTAATCTCTTTTTATAATTTTTTTCGCTTTTTTATTTCGTTCGCTCGCACTCGTACACGCAAGACATTTCTGCCAAACGTGCGAAAAATCGCAATTGCAATGGCGAGTGATCGCCAGTACAGCCACTCGCAGTGCCTGGTTGGCTGGCTGGCTGCTGGCAACATGTGTCTGTGCCGCTGCCTCGTCCACACGCCTGCCTTCCGCTTGTGTCGAGTACGGCATTTGCTTGAAGTATCACACATTTTGTCATATTTCACATGTGTGTGTGTAAGTGTGTGCATGCGTGTGTTTATGCTTGTATAGAATATTTCTTTAAAATTTAACCGACACCGGATAAACATGTTGCGCGCGCAAATTTCGCAAAATAAGTAAGAAAGGCGGCGAACAAAAAATGCAAATCTGCAACAAAACAGAAAAACACGACTGGCGGATGGGTTGAATGCAAAATAAATTTAAAAAAAAAAAAATATGTGCGACAAGTACACAGATGTAGCGAGGGGTAAGGGGTAATAGCCGTTCTGTCCGGCGAGGCGAATTTGCAAAACAAAAAACCGACGCCAGTTTCGTGAATGTGGATGGTGCAATATGAGTAGTCTTTTGCAGGCAAGAAGTGCTTGCCACACACATACATACTTAGTACGTAATGTAGCTGTTTGTTGGTGGAAAAAATTATAAAATTAAAAAACAAAAAAAAAAAAATAGATGCTTAGCAAAGCGTTTTAATATATTTCGAAAAAGTATTATTTTTTTGATTATGTATGAAAAATACTGTAAACGAGAAATAATAAAAAAATATGCATAGGAAAAGTAAAAAAAAATAAAAAGAATAAAAAAAAAAAATAATAATAATAAATAAATAAATAAAAATAATAATAATAAATAAATAAATAAAAATAATAATAAATAAATAAATAAAAATAATAATAAATAAATAAATAAAAAAAATAAAATAAATAATTAAAATAATAACAATAAATAAATAAAAACGAAAAAATATTATATATATAAAAAAATAATAATAAAAAATATATAAAAAAATAAAAAAAAATATATATATAAATACAAAAATAAAAATAAAGTAAAAAAAATGAAAAATAAAATAAATAAAAATTAAAAATAACGCGAAATCTATCGGCTTCTTTAATATTAAAATGCCAACTAGTGCAGCATAAAAAAGTCGAAAGTTTCGCATTAAATATTTTTCTCTCTTCTCTTTTATTCCGCCAACTTTATGTTGAATTTTTCACACAAAATTATTTACAATATTATAAGCTGAAAAAATACATTTATACATTTCTTTGGCATTTGTAATAAAAATATAATATTATGAGTCGCTCACGCTCCAGTTCAGTTATAGATGCTAGTCTTTCAAATTTTCACTTTACATTTCATTAAATTTCTCCACTATAATCCCTTAAAAACAATTTAAAATTCGTACAATTATATACATTCACTGTTTGAATTTGCACTGTAAATGCGAGAGTGCTATGTTATAGGTACTTTAACACAATTATGTTAGCTGCACAGAACTACGACTATGCGTTAAATATGTTTTCCATTTAACATTAGGCGCCTTGTGATATGCTACTCCCCGCTGTTAGATATTATATTTCACTCTCATGCGCACTCATGACTTAGTTGCTTTGTTGCATGATTCGATTTTTCAAACTTTTTCGCTTAGAAAACTTGCATCATTTCCAATTTTGCTTGCAGAATGCTGCTGTGCATTTGACGTCATTCCGTCATTCCGCTCTGCACTCGTGAGTCATTGATGTTGTCATATGCCTGTCGGTCACAAGCAGTTCACTTATGTTACGAATTTATTAGAATGTAGTCACTTGCCAACAACTGCTGCTACCGTTGTTGTTATTGTTGTTGTAGCTGTCGTTCTTAAATGCATGTCTACATGTATGCGCTAAATGTTGATCTGGGTGCAGCAGCGCGTCACTGCAACAAAGTCGGCTCACACAAACACACACACACATCGGGCAGAAATGTTATGTGTGTGTATATGTGGCTATTTTGGTGCATGGGTCGGCTGTAGTTTATTGGCCTAATTGTTTTGTAGGCATTCGACGCTTGTGTAAATTTTGCGATAAAATAATTGCACTGAGAATTAAATACTTTTCTTATTTGCATTCAGTAAGTTTTAAAATGGTTTTTGGTTAGTGACTATTTTTAACATTTTTCACTTTACAATTGTTTTGCCTGCTACGAGGGAAAGCTGAAATTATCATGCATCGTGCATGCACTTTGAGAAAACTCACGTAAATATCTATTTTTTCTGTTTTTTCCTGTTGCGGGTATCTTTGTGCGGTCTGCGCATTTCTGGAAATTATTCAATTAGCTTTGTAATGCATTGATAAACAGGTTGGCGACTATCGATATCATTTACTTGCTTCACATACAAATGCTTCCCTAAAATTCCTGTCAATTAATTATATATACATGTATATATATTTTTCTCTGATTTCCTTGCCTTATTCAGTATGTTTCACCATAATTTCCTTTAAGTGTTCAATACTTTTGACTTATGTCTTGTATTGATTTCCTGTTTAATTCAATTGCCGGCCATAGAAATTTCTTTCTCCATTTCTCCGCCAACATTTTGATTTCACCTTTGGTGTAATCACACATTCATGTTATGCACTCATTTTATTGTTAACTTCTTCTTATTTTTATTCATTTTATTTCTTCCGTATTTTTGCGCATTGCTTCTGTGCCATTCACCTTTTGTGTTTCTCGACTCTCACTAAACTGACTTCTCACCTAATATTGTATTCTTTTACGACACAAACCAATAAAACAAAAACAAAAAACAAAGAAAAAACTCCAACGCCACTGTGACATACATTTTAAGCGTGTCTTTTATAGTTTTGAAGGTCTTTTTATTCATTATTCAGCATTTCAGTTCGTCGTTCAATACTTTCCCACAAAAATTAACTGGGCAAGCATGCATGGCTGCTGTTGGATGTGTGTTCTTATCGATATTCAGCGATCTAGCGGCAAACGATCGTCAGTCGAAGCAGGTACTTATCTAGAAATCCAGATCGAACTTTCTAGACATTGGGTACTCGATAGTTGTTCGAATTAAATAAAAATCTTTAATACAAATTGTTTAAAGTGCACGAAGCGCGCATTGAACAGATCGATTTTCTTAAAGAGAGACGAAATGAAGCTATGCAGGATTGAATGTAGCATTAAAAAATTGTCAAAGCAAAATTTGAAGTACCTATATGCCTTATAATTATTATATTTTAATGGTGCAATTGAAGGTTTTTTTTTAATTCCGCTAAGCATTTAAAGCAATGAATTTCTGCATTTGAGGATAAGTTTGTCAGCGAAGAAAAATTGTCAAAAATCAAAGATATTTCGTAGTCACTTGAGACTTGTACTTTGTTAGACTAAAATTCAGTGGGCTATAAAACTGCATACACAGAAATTCGGGTTAAAAAGTTGATAATTTTGATACAATTTTGAAAAACTTTGTACAAAGTTTGAGGTTTTTTGGTAACATATATGGTTTTTGTTGTAGATGGATATATTTCAATATATATAAAAAACAAAAAAAAAAAACGAAAAATAAAAATATAAAAATAATAATAAAAAACAAAATAATAATAAAAAATCATAATAATGAAAAAAATAATAATAATAAAAAATAATGATAAAAAAAAATAATAAAAAAATAATACTAAAAAAATAGTAAAAAAATAATAATAATAAAAAAATAATAATGAAAAAAATAAGAATAAAACTAATAATAATAATAAAGAAATAATAATAAAAAAAAAAAATAATAATAATAAAAAAAAACATAATAAAAATAATAATAAAAAAAAAAATTAAAATTAAAAAAATATATATATTTTACCATGGGGTGTATATGCGAAGAAATTGTATGAATTACTGTGGTTAGGGCAAGAAGAAAGGCGTACGTACCTCTTATTGTCTTGTGTATTAATCCAGCTATCCGTGAACTATGTATTATTTATGAACTATTTGTAATTAAGTAATTAGTATTTTTTTCAATGCGAAAATATTTGTTACTATTTTTTTTTTCTATAAGACGTCATTTGCTTGCCAATATTTAGAACAAATATAGCTGTAAATTTTCTCAAAGAGTTGATATTTTTACTATTTCTGATAGAACAAATTTTGCATAAATTGTGAAGAAAAGAAGAGGGGTACATTTCAGTTCAATTTCAAAATTTCAGCTTCATCCGGCAATCCCGACTAATCATTAATTCGGTTTGGCAAGCTTTCACTGCATTTATTTTTATTATTCTGTGTATGTATGCGTGTGTGTGTGTGCGTGTTTTATGCTTTTGTTAATTTTATATATTTTATTATACATTTTTGAAATTAATCGTCCCATGCCCCTCTCATGATGCTTTCACATTTCTAACACCAACTAACCAGTTTACGAGTATTTTTTTATTAATATGCGTCATTTTATATATTCCGAATATGCATTTTTCATTTATTTCTTCTGCTTATCGAACACAAAATAAAAAAAAAAACGAAAAAAATTTAAAAAAATTATAATAAAAACTAAAATAAGTAACAATGCTGTCAAGTGCACTTTGTAGTAGTTTTCAATGTAGTCGCGCGATACTTAAAGGTTGGAATTGGAGTTCAGGTTCAACGATGTCAGCAAAGTCAGTCGATGTCGCGCTGCTATAATAAACAATAGCCACGACCGCGATCGCTTTGCACGCTCATTCATTTCGCCGCTTGCTTCCCCTTCATTGACTGTCGGATTTTTTCAATCCCCTTCTGCTGTTGCTGTTGCTGCTGCTGCTGCTGCTGTAAGAAATCTCGTCTTGCAATGAGGAACTAATGCAAAGCAAAGTTGGGAAAAAAAAAACCATAAAATACCCATATCGCGTTAACATTCGTTTTAATCTTGTTGCCAAACACATACACACAAACGCGCGCGCATAGACTTATGTGTATACGTTTTTATTGCTATTGATCTTGGCTTAATTTTTTCTCAACTCGTCGCGGCTTAGCAACACAACTCGTAGTTTAGTGTTTCGCAACAGATCCGAGTGAGTTTTTGTTCCTATGCCGCTATTGTTGCTATTGTGCACACAACCGTTTGAGAAATTGAATGCGCGCCCAGACAGCGAGACAGACAGAAGAAAGGGCGCGCGCGAGTAGGTAAGCAAGCAGCGAATTCGACTCGTTTCGATGAATTTAACAGCCGGCAAAAAAGTTGCTAGCAAATCAATATAGCAACTAGTTTCGCAGGGTAAAGCGCATTTTTATTCTGCTATTGTACGCCAGCTATTTTGCGTTTCATTTGATGACTGTCGTAATTTGTTTCAAATAATAAATAAATGCTTTTTCTTAATTTGCATTTGTTATTTCTTTCGACCCTTTCATTCAATCTGCCGCTTGCTTGGCGCTTTCTCAACCATTCGAAATTGCAATCTTTTATTGTATTTCCACTTTTATTAATTTCATTTTATATTTGTACGTAAATGTGTAAAAGTTGATTGTATTTAGTTTATTTATAGTAAGGCAGTCAGTGTTGTTGTGTAATTAATTGTTAGGTGATTGTAGAAAAACCACAATGAGCGCAATTGAATTGCATACTAATGACTTTTCTTGCAAGTATTTGTGTTGGCGAGTGTATTGCCGTTTGAGACGGCGAATTCACCCGGTACGAAATTCTTACGAACTACTTACACCGAACCAGTGCACCTCCATTGAATTCAGAATCAGAAATTGTGAATTTCTAGTGCCAATTGACCATCACATCCTCTAAGCAAACAGTTTGGGAAACAAAACTACCAGAGCATTGGTGTATCATTGATAAAGGGTTTTAAATTCGATTCTGGAGTTAGGCAAAACCAAATCATTTTTTGTTTTAGTCGAGCCTTGGCGTATTCAAAAGAATCCAAGTTTCGATTCTTGGGACAGCTAAAAATAATTTTATTATAATTTTATTATTTTTTTTAAATAATGTGTCCTTCAATTTGTACATTTACCCTTCGCCTTTAACACCGTAATACTCTGAATCCCAATACCGCGAAGGAATTGCATACTCTCCAAATAAGTAGCGACGTGGCTCGTTTCAGTCATTTTTTTCCACTAGTTTATGTTTTCCCTGCTGGGTATTAAGTTGGCAAATAAATGAATGAATGTATTCAGCAGACTCATGAAACTTCTGCGAATTCGGTGATTTTTGCGCGCACCTTTTTCTTGTTAACTGTCTATAGTAAAAAGCTAATAAACAAAGCTGTTAAATTGTAAACGTGAAAAATATTCAAAATAAAAATATTTGGCTTATAAAAATGTATTGACTTATAACGTTCACTTAGGTATAACGTGAACAAAAAAAAAAAAATTATAATACAAAAAATTTATAATACAAAAAATTTATAATAAAAAAAATGTATAATAAAAAAAATGTATAATAAAAAAAAATTAATAATACAAAAAATTAATAATAAAAAAATAATAATAAAAAAAAAATTAATTTAAAAAAAATTAATAATAATAAAAAATTTAATAAAAAAAAATATTAAAAATAAAAATTAATATTAAAAAAAAATAATAAAAAAAAATTTTGAAATTATATTAGCAATAAAAAAAATTATAAAAGTAACAATAAAAAAAATTGTAAAATTAACAATAAAAAAAATTAATAATAAAAAAAAATGTATAATAAAAAAAAATAATTAATAAAAAAAATAATTTATAAAATAAATGAATAATAAAGAAAATAAAAAATGACAAAAATAAAAAAGATTAAAAAGAAATGAAAAAGAAATTGCAATAAAAAGAATACAAAATATAACCAAAATACAAAAAAAAAAAAACTAAAAAACAAATAAAAAAGGAAATAAAGAAAAAAATTAAAATAAATAAGTAAGGAATTAAAAAAATAAGACTATTAATAAAAATTTAAGAAATAAAAATAAATGAGTAGAAAAAATGTGGCATATGTCTCGCTTCTATTATTATGTTATGTGTATAATGTTTTTTTTTTCGAATTTGTGGGAGAATTTGTGGTGCAATGATTTCTGTTATCTTGCAAATTGAGTTGTCTACAATTCCATGATGCCCTTGAGAGGCAGATGACTTTTATTTGAATCTTGTTTCCGTGCGAAAATACACTCGGAGTTTTCCCCATTACAACTTCTATCAGAAAAAAATATTTTCCTTACCAACAGTGAGTTTTTGCCTCGAATCCACCGAATGTTAGTGAACCTTGCTATATTTCTTTACAAAATGACGTTTGAATAAAAATGTATGTTTTTTTTATTACAATATAAAAAATTGTAAGTCTACTTTTTCGCATGCATGAATTTCGTGGTAAATTTGAAACTTAGATTTGTGTTACAACAAAAAAAGTGTTCCCCTCCATTCATTGCGAATTGTAATTTAAATTTTATCTATTTACCACTTTCGTCGCGAATTATGCAGACAATCATTCATTTATTCATTTATTTGTTACAAGCCATAAATAAATCGAAATTGGCAATGTCTGGCACAAGCTCGTACCGCTAATTGCCTATTTCAGAGCCGTTGCCAATTTTATTTCCACTTAAAAACGAGAAAAAAAACAGCAGCAACACTAATAAATCCAATAGAGAAAAGCTTCTTTTTACTACTGCCCTAAAATGTCCAAATAGCAACTGCATTGCCTTGGCGTGCTTTTCTTTCCAGCGCATCTTTCACTGGCGATGTTTTTTCACATGGCTCCATTTTTTCTCTCTGTATTTATAACATAACATGCCATTAAAATATTTATCTCTTAAATTGTTTTCTTCTTTGTTATTTTTGCTTTTGAAACCAGTTAACACGGCAGACATACAGTATTGTTGCATTCCTGCGGTGTAGCATCATGTCTAGCAACATTGTTTCCAGCAATAAAAAAAATGATGGTGTTTGCGTGTGTTGTGATGAGCTAAAGAAGTTCCGTAACAATGGTGCTTTTGCAGTTGTTGTAGTAGATTCTTGCGAAGCTTGCAGTTTGGTCATCGAGGAATATGATTGGTGGAGGGGGAAGCTGCCATGCAGTGGGGCACTTAAAACCGGCGTCAGTTGTTGCTAAAAGATACGACTTGAATAGAGAGTCGACAAACCAGAGTGAACACAAGCAAAAACTTCGCGCTCGCTCTCACTCTCTCTCTCTCTCTACCCCACTCCTTGGCAACGGATTTTGTTGCAACTTTTTACTTCAATTGCTCTTTTTTATTTTGCTACTTGGGAATGCCAGCAGCAGCTGCGGCGAGCAGACCACCACCATTCACTCGTTTGAAAAGTGCACATTACTGCATTTACTGGTAGAGTAGAGTAGAGTCGATTGCAGCTATTGGGGTAGAGAGATGGAGACAGGAGAATGGAACGTTGTTGGGAGGTTGCATTGGCTGACGGGTGGGCAAAACTACATATTTTTGGAGGTCGTTTGCGCGAATTGCTGTTGTAGTTTACCCCAGACCCATGGTATTTGGGTCAACGAATTGAGATTTTTAGATTACAAGCTGTAGCTGTAAGCGAGTCAGCAGCTCTCGACAGTTGCTCGAACTTGTTTGTGTGTATGTATGTGCATTTTTATGAAGTATGTAAGCAGACAGACACAAGTTGCACGTCACGCGGATTGTTGCTGAGTTGCTGTGGTGACTAGTGTTTGGTTTTTGCGATTACTGGTTGTTGGTTATTGTGTGTTGTTGTCTTTGTGCACGGTTGCTAAGTGCCATTCATTTTTGCTTGAGTTGTCTGCCAGCCAGTCAGCCAGCCAGCCAATCAGTGTAATAGATAGACGTAGCAGCAGCAGCCAGACAATCAACGCAGAGCAACATTCACTTTGCTGCAGCTGCTTTGAAGTTTCTAAGCTGCCTATTGACGGCACTCATGCACACTCATATGTACCAATGCGCATAAGTTTAGAGGCGAGCGTATGATTTATAATGTGAAATGTTAAGTGTGTAGCAGAGAAAATGACAATGCAACATATGACGGCTTGTGTGCATTGTGTTGTTTCCTTGGTATGCCGCTAAGCAGCTTTCTGTTAGCCAAGCAAATACACACAAACAGGGATGTTCGTGAAGTTGCTGCATCATCCTGCTTAAAGATGATTGCTTTGTTGTTTTGTTTCTGTAAAGAAATGTGCCTGCACAGAGCTAAAGTAACTGCAGATTCTTAGCATACTAAATGCAAGATTCTCCAATTTTTCAAGTTTAGTTTTTTATTTTAATTTTTATTTGTTTATGGCTTTTTAGTTTTTTCCCCCATTTGCGCGCACTCCTTTTTTCCTTTCATATGTTAATGAGTTTGACAGAAACGCCGCCTCGAACCAGCTATAGCAGGCAGTCGACATGACATTACTGCCGCCAATGTGGCAACAATCCCCAGCATGCCATCAAGTTGTGACTGCAACAAGCGGCATGGTGTTGGCAGCACACCATTAAAAGTCTTCGCCTATCTCACTCACCTTTAATGCGCTGATGATACTCATCTCCTGATGACGACATAATGTTTGCTATGTCGGCAATACCTTTTTCGGATCTCTTTTGACCAACGTACACATAGCATTGCAAGTTAAGATCACTTGGCGTAAGTTTGTTTGTATGTATGTATGTATGTGGCCGTAAAAATGTGGAAAATATCAATGCCTGTTGCCACGCAAACCACACAAGTTATTGGCTTGTCCGGCCGGCCGGCCGGCTGCGTTGGTGTCGCAAAAGCGTCGCAACACTCAATTTATTTTTATATTTTTTTTTGCTCGTTCTTCTTCATTTGTTCGGCATGCCACTTGTCACGCTGTACTACCTGCCGGTACGCTGACAACCTTTTTTGCCTTTTATCATTATTTTTTATTTCAAATTAATGACTTTTTCCAACTGCATTAGCCGTCGTCGTTACATCCATCCATGCATGCATATCTGCATCTTAAGGATTCCCGTTCTACAATCTTTGCCTATATTAAGTGATTCTTTTAAATGCTCAGTATTGCGCGTGCAAGTCTCCACTTGAAGATGCTGCGTTGCAGTCTTTATGCCATCAGCATTGGAGGCATTTCATTTGAAATTTTAGATATCAGCTATTTTTCTGAGAAACCACTTGAGCTGTGAATGTGCACACACATCAGTTTCTATATGCATATATACATACATATGTAGATATTTACATATTTACATATTCATGTTAATGTTAACTATAGTCATAATATGCATATGTATGTATATTGATTCCAGCTCAAGCTGGTTTTACCGATTTCAATATCACCAAGCAAAGTTGATTATAAATGTTATAATCTGCATTTAATTTAAATTTATACATATTAACTGTCTTCGCTGTTGCTAGCGATGATTGTGTCTTTGCTTCAGCTTAGTTTTCTGGCATTTGTCGCTTGCCTGTACAAAGGTACATGTACCGTGAGGCTGAGTTATACACATTTCTCTATTTCTTATATATTACTAAAATCCGCGCTAATAACATTTTACATAAATTGCAAGGGGTTATATTTGGTATAATTTGTAACTAGTCGTGTTTGGTATACTATACAACTAGTGGCCTTTGATACACTTCATAACTAGTTGCATTTACTCCACTTCATAACTAGTTGCATTTGTTATACTATATAACTAGTTGAATTTGGTCTACTTAATAACTAGTTGCATTTAGCATACTTCAGTATTCTACTCCCCATTACATTGGCACGCGAGTATGCCGCAACATACCCAAAATTGTGCTAAAATTTTTCAAAAACCTATAACTAGTGCGTAATGGCCTTCTAATAATAATAAACCCCAAATGCGATTTCACCAAAGCTTCACTCAATACATAGGAAGGCGTTCAAGTTATTTCTCCGCACCCAATTAAGTTAACATACAAACAAATTAGTCTATTTCATCACGTACGTGAAAATTGTTTCTATTTATTTAATGTTTTACTTTTGCGAAACTCTTAATTAACACTCATTCAACACGTTTTCCACACGACAAGCAAAAAATCGTAAAACTAAAAAACTAAGTGCTTAAAGTTAATTGCAGCAATTTTAATTAATTTGAATACAAAGTGCATTCATTCCTATGAGTGGCGCCACACTCAACTTATCGAGAAGCGTTAATTCTAAGAATGAATGAAACGATTAAAGATTTTTTTGCTAAGCTACAAAATTTGGACTTTTTCAATTGTAATTTAAATGCAAGTAGAAGTAAATTATTAGGCCCGGCTTCCAGTGCGCATTACAAATCGAAGTTAAGCCTTTGATTAACAAGCGCACATAGAACCCTTAACAGAGCTCCGACAACATTCAATTGTAATTTGATTACATTGGGGATATTTTGTCAGCTATTAACTAAAAGACAGATATGCGAGCTTATAAAGTTTTAAATGCCAGTTAAATTTAAGTGGTTATCGCAATGCATAGTGGAAATTCGAAAGCAAACTCACAAGTTTTCCATATACTATATAGTGCAATTATAATTTTTGTTGTCAAGAAGCACATTTCAAGAAAATATTTTTATTTTCATTTTTACAATTTTTTTTTCTACAAACTTGTACACACATTTGGCCTGTCTCTTACTTACCTGCTGCAATTAGTGGTAATTATGTGCCGCATGAATGCATATAGTAAATGACATTACACACATAACCACTGCTTACAGACCCGGCAGGGAGATAAATTAGTTGCTAAGTGGTCCGCTTTTATGGAATTCGTAACGATAGTCAGGTTGTTCGCCTTGCTTTTTTTTGTTTTTTTTTTTTTGTTTTTTTTTTTTGTTTTTTTTGGCGTTGTTATAGCAGCTTTCCCTACAAGTACGGGGAGTGCTGCATATATAGTAAATCCGGGACGTTCCGATAACGTAGCACCGTCTGTTGGTAAAGGAGTCCTCCCAGTTCGGTCTAGTCATCGGTCGTCATCATCATTCCCATGGCATCCATGGCAACCAAGGGGCCAGTAAACTATATATTCTGTCTAGTGCGCTGAACTTCACTCCTCGCCTGTTGCTGGCGTATTTTCAACTGGTGCAAATGTGGTTTCTACCAGACCAGTTTTTTCGCTTATGCTGTGTGCGCAGGAAATGTTCTCTGCATTTTCCTGCAAGGTATTTTTGCTGCTGTTCGGTTGTATTGTCTTGGAAAATTCGTAAAATATTATCGCCATATGAATGTTTGACTCATTTACACATCATAATTAATATAATTACGTAGCATTAAACTTGCTTATACAATATGCTTTATGTGTAAGTGCCGTCTGTGCGGCGACTATTTTGCCTGCTGTGAAAATAGACGTGCGCTGACATACATACATACAAGTATATCTACATATAGATTTCTCTGCCTGTATGTGCATTTTTGCTAAGCGCTTGCTAGGTAGTTGGTTGGCCCGCATATTTTATTTCTATTCGATAATGCATTAAGTGAATTAAGTAATTTAGCAGCTATAGCTGCAGTGCGTGCATGTATGTATGTGTGTATGTCAGCACATAAGCTTACATGTGAAAATGCGTGTCGCCTGGTGGCATGGTTTTTCCACCACATAGCAGTCAAGTGGTGCCGGTGTTAGTAAATTGCGAATTCCTCTGTGATTACGATCGCTAGAAAAAAGCACACAAAAAAACCAATAGCAAAAGCAACTGCGTAAACATGGCAGCAATGGTGGCAACAGATATACCAGCGTTATAAAAATGTGACAAAGAAGAAATATAAATATTAAACTCAAATTGCTACTAAAGTTTCAATTATAGTTGTATTTCGTAAAAAAAATATTTTTTTGGTTTTTTTTTTTTTTTATATATTTTTTTGTTAATTTAAAAAGGAGTTTTTTTGTATTTTCTCAAAAGCTGTTTGCTAACTTTTGCTACTGCACACCACTATCCATAGGCAATACATCAACGTCTACGCATTTTTTTGTATTAACGGTCAATAACATTTTCGGTAACAGGAGAAAAAACAAAAAAAACATGGCATAGTGAAGGAGAAATGCTGTCATATTGTACATTTGCATTTATTGTTTTATATCGTTACCTATTAATCACGAGACCTCAAAGTATACCGAATAATAGGCGACGCACACATCGCATAACTAAGGTGAATGCATGCTGGTCGGTAGTTTGATTCTGATCGGCTGATTAATCACCACCTACCTACCACCACCACCACCACCACCACCACTGCCTGCTTTTACTTACAGTTCGTGAATAGCATTACTCTACTTTTTCGCTCTTTGTTGCTCTCTTTTCTATGAAACGAAACTGTTGTGGTAGCCAAATTCGATAATCATAATTGATCGAAATTTCAATTAATCTTCCATCTGTTGCTTTTGTTACTTACTTTATTAATGCTTCATGGTGGTGTGCATAATTGCAGGGTAGGTATGTAGGTAGTTGGTGGTTAATTAGTTGAAATTGGGTTCGTGTGTAAAGATTTCGGTTCAGTTTGCCCCATTTTTTCGGATTTTTTGTTCTTAACATAGATATTTTTTATGGATTTTTTCTTGTCCTGGATGCGCTTCATACCGACTGTTTATTAATCATTATTTATGTAATCCAAATCGTTTTAGTTCTCTTGTGTGTTGTTAAAATTGATTTTGTGTGTTATAGCTGAGTATAAGCTTTTTGTGTATATGCCACGGGCGTTGAAAATTAGTATTAATGGTATTGGAAATCTGATTTCATTATAAGCGTGCGTTTACATAAATTATATTATTATTTTCTACAATTACTGAAATTACTCTACAATTAGAAATAGGTACGTGCGTGAGCATATGCATACATATAAGAAAAATATATGTATATACGAAACGAATTATTAAAAAAAAAATCATACTTTTGAGTTACCTTTTTGTAAGGATTCTAGAATTAGATGCCAGCCAAAAATTTAAAATTGATTATAAGAAAATGAGTTTTTTCAAACTGGTAGCAATTACACCAGTTTGTAACTAGTTACTTTGCAACTAGAAACAACTACACCAGTTTGTAACTAGTTACTTTGCAATCAGTTTGCCCACTTGACTGTTTAATCTAAAAACTAATTATTAACCAAATAGATTAAAGCTAAATTAGTTTGGATAAAAACAATTTCGATAAAAATTATTGGTTTTATCACACAACCAGTAACCTGGCCCTACAGGAATATCATAGAACAGCACTTTTTCTAGTGCTTATAGCGAAAAATCGCGTTAATTTTCGCTTTCAATACACACTCATGTCTTATGTGTTTGTATTTCCGGTGTCTCGCGGCTGAACACACATAATTCTTAATGTATGACATTAATTGTGTTGACATAAATTTAATAACATGGCATATGTTATATTTTGTATGCAAAAATTTGTCGATGTTAAGCTGAGAAAAAGAGCTTAACATCCTTGTTGAATGTCAGCATTAGTTTACATCCTAACACATACATACATACATATGTACGAACATTTCTTGCACATGAGGGAAAGTTATCAGCATTTTATGCACACACATACATATGTATGTAGATACATAAGTAAACATTACGGCACAAGCAGCGGAAGTATGTAGTTATGCAACTGAGAGGCTGTGCGTAAGTCTTTGCGTCTGAAACTGTAGTTACTGTAGTGTACCCTAGTTGCTTGCTAAACACAAGCGTCTTTGAACCAAACTTAGCGACAGCTGCTTTACTGTACTTTTGCTATTAACATGTTTTTGCAAAAACAAAAAACAACAGAAAAAAATACGATTCGTTGCTCGCAAAACTAACACTCTCGACCTAAAGGCCATAACTGTAATCCGCATACTTTTTTAGCACACTGCATGATGTCACCCATACGCCCAGTTTGCTGTGCTGTGTTTGTGATATAGTTTTGCCGTAATTAAATTAGCGAATATGTACATATGTACACATTTCTGAATTGTAGTTAGCAACTGATTTTGAAAAATTGCGAAAAAGGTCTTTGCTGAAATAACGCGATTGAAAAGATTTTCTACACATTTATCTTTCCGAAAATTCACTCATCAGCAGTTGATTCTGTGGAGATAAATGCCGCGAGCGTACAGTTGCTAGTTTTTAATTTTATGCGTTTACGCGCTTGACAGCACATCGCAACTAGACTCGCGTAAATATTTCAAATCTTTGCGGCGATAACGGCCAGTGAGATTGTAGAATTCTTTATAATTTGTTGGTGTGTGAATCGATTAAAGGGCGACTATACGCACGTGGGCGTGCTCTATTTAAAGAGTCAAGTTGCTTGCGTAAATTTTACGTAACACACGCACGTCACGGCCTCCTGGCGTGTATCAACGTTGCCTATGATCATACAAAAAAAAAATTTGTTTAAACAGATATTTGCGAACATAATAAATGAAAAGTAAACCGATTTTCATTTCCGCGGATTGGCACACGCAGCTACTGAAAGCAACTGGCTTTTGTATGCTTATGTAAATGCACGTCCATTTACCCTTTAGATGTGAAAATTTAAAAAAATTAAAAATTAATTATTAATTAAAAGTAAAGGAAAGCAAGAAAAAATCAGTAACCATAAGAAAAATCGAGGCAAAATTTATAACAAAATGAAAACGATAAAAATGTAATTAAAAACAGAAAAAATAGGAAATAACAAATAAAAAATACAAAAGTAAATTAAAATAAAAATTAGAAAATGAAATTACAACAAAAAATAAAAAACTAAAAATTATTAAAAATAAAAAAAGGAAATAAAAAATATAAAAAAAGGAAATAAAAAAACATAAAAAAAGGAAACAAAAAATATAAAAAACGAAATTAATACAATAAATAAAATAAAAAATGAAAATAAAATAAAAGAAGTAAAGTAAAAAAATAAAAATAGAAACAAAAACAAAAAAATTACATAAACAAAAATATAATACAATATATGTAATAGAAAAAATAAAAAAAAAAGAACAAAGCATATAATTATCATTTAATTTAAAAAATTTAAATAAAAATAAAAATGTTAAAAAAATTAATGAAATAAAATAAGTTAAAAAGAAAAATTCCAAACATTAATAGTACAAAACATTACATAACAAAATTTAAAAAAAATTTATGAAACGTCAATATTAAAAACAATCGGTGAAAACTGAATGAAATTCAGACAAGAAAATTCGAAAAAAGAAAAATTTTAAATTTATAAATAATGTAATAAGTTGTAAAAATGAAAAAAGTCTTACAAAATTTGTATACAAAATTAAAAAATTCAAGAATAATTCAAAATAACACTAAATTAAAATGAAATTAATTTCAAAAATATTGAAAAACTCTAGAGGTTATGTAAGATTAAGGCGGCTGTATGACCTAAAAAGGAAGGAAGGAAGGCAGAAAGAGGAAAGCTAAAATACCGAAAGCTAACATTTGTTTAATTATTTTGAAAATCACTGTGTGCTTATTAAAAGGTTCCACAGGGGCATAACGCAATCATATTTCATCACATATAAAGTGCGTAGCGCGTTGGTTAAGCTGAGAAGTGGAAGACATTATCTAAAAACTTGGCAAAATTTTAACAGTAATTTTTTTCCTTTAATTATGTCAAAGTAAATAGCAATTTTTAAATAGAATAAAACTCAGAAATAGTTATTTGTTATAAGTTTACCCTAAATAAATACACTTAACGTATCACATTTTCGGCTGCCAACACTATAGTGCTTAGGCTTGCTTCATTTTCCTCCCCTCATCACTCGGATTCTTTTTATTTCATTATTTCATGCCAGTTTTGCTCGTTTTACTCATTTATTATATTTCGCTACAGCACATGACTCGTTGCTTGCTCACGCGTTTGCCAGCCTGTCAGCTAAAGTCACACTCACACATACACACACACGCCACACAAGCACATATCATACTCTCATTGTCGACATCTTCACCACCACCACCATCACCACCTCATCGACATTAGCCGCAAAGTTGGCCCATTATACCCCTACGCCAAACTACCAAAGCAAAGTCAAATTGAACGAATTGAACTTAGAGTAGCGACCTACCCTGGCACGGCTTGAAAAAGTATACAAAAAGAAATACTTTCTTTCTTTCTTTTACTGCGAAAATTTTACTGTTGCTATGCGGAAAAAGATGACTTAAGTGTGTCGCTTGCTGCTGTCGACGTACATTAATAGATATTATGTTGGTATTGTTGTTGCTATTATTGTATGATTGTACGCCTGCATGTGTATATGTGTATGAATATGAAAGCATTTCGAGTCGTGTGCTGTGGCGCTCACACTCTTCATCTCAACTGAGTTCCATCTCCGAGCAGCATATCAGCTGTGTGCCGAACTCGCACCTCAGTCTCTTGTGTTCCACTGTGTACTGTGTTGACTTTGCCGTTAGCATCCATCGTTATTGGTGTAGTGTGCCGTAGCAGCATTGTTAGTGTAGTACTCGTATTAGTGTAGTGGTGGCGTAGTTTTTGGGGTCTAGCCATCATCCCACGCATGGTGGGGGCAATCGTGGGTGGGCGCTAGCTTTGGTTTTGGTAGGTGTCTGTGTGCAATTTGTTGATTTTTTTTGTGGTTTTACTGCTTGCCGAGAAGGGGTGTGTTGCTGCCGCTTGCTTGTAGTGGGTTGCCGTATATGGGTGTAGTTGTATATAAATACACATTTTTTGAGGAATCGGTATTTTTTTTTACTGCACTACGTTTTCAAAATTCTAGGTTTTTAGCATTTTAGTAGTTTGTGGGTTGTGTTTTGGAGACCGTAAGCCATGTTTTTTGTTGATTTTTAGTTTTTTATTTTATGTCTGATATTTCCACCCCTTTCATTTGTGGACTCTCTTGATAGATACTTTGTGTTTGAAATATCACCATTTTTGGTTTTGTTTGATTTTTAATTGGTAATTCCTTTCATGCATTCTAGGCTAACATACATACATACATATGTACACATATTTGTAACTAATCAAATTTGTGTTGGTTTAATGAATTTTATTCTCACATTTGACCTCTGTTGTTGTCCATATTTATTTTCTTTTCGGGTATACTTATGTAATTTAGTTTGGCCTGTAATTCGTTAACTGCTACATTGACAAAAATAACGAAAAAAAAAATCATATCCATTAACCCACTTGCAATATTTTAGCCTCAGTCTCAGCCCTTTTGTTACTATGATGTTTGACTTTTCTGCACTTTCGACGGTCCTTTAGTGCTCGACTAATCTAATTCAGCAAAGCTTTTATTAGTTGTTGACAGGCGCTTAATTTTTTTGTTTTTGCTGCAACACCATTTTCGTATGAGCACATTCAGCTTTGGGTTCTCAAACTCTGCACTGCGCTACCTACATATGGTACATTTGTTGCCTTGCCCGATTGACGCCAAAAATCGCGCAATTCAACTTTCATACATGCAACTATGAAATTGTTGCGATTATTTATTTCTTCATGCACTCAAACTTTGCAATCACATTTTATTGCTATGCTAAGAAATGTGTAGTTTGCTGGCGCCATTATTATGTCGCCAGCTAATTTTTTTTCTAACCTAAAAATTATTGAATTTTTCGGCATTTTTTATTTTTCACATTTTCCATAAAACTGCTTTTTTATGTTTTACATAGATCGAATGCCTTTTCTGCCGTTCATCCTATACAAATGTCACAAATCGCTTGGGTCTAGTGAGTTCAAATCTCACATATTGACAGTCGCAGCAAAAACGAAAAGTAAAAGAGAAAAAAAGAAAGACTAATCACATTTATTTTTAGGTTTTTGTGATTTACATCATCTTCTTCCTGTCATTTCGTAGGCTTTCACTACCATGCCGAGCAATGAAAACAAGCTAATATATTTTAAAAATACCTTTTTTCCGTATGCTAATCACGCCCACTTTCGACAGAACAGCGCAGTGATGAACAGCGTTTGCTTCCTGAAGTTTGATACCTTTCACCTACTCTTTTGCATTTTTTTTGTATTTATCTACAATACATAGATGGATATACACTTTAATCCGCATTAAAAGTATGTATGTGTGCACAGCTGGGTTCAAAATAGTAGTAGCACGGAGAATTAAGAAGTTTTAACTATTATTTTTTTGTATTTAATTTTTTATATATTGTTTTTAAACTACAGTGCATTCTGCAATAAAAACCATATAAGTAAAAGCTCCAAATCATGAAAGTTCAATACATTTCGAATACAAAAAAATTTTGAAATAAAAAAATACATATTAAAAAAAAATTGAAAATTAATAAATAAATTAAAAATTAAAAAAAAAAAATTATAAATTTAAAAATTAAAACAAAAAATTAATATTAAAAAAAACAAAAAATTAATATTAAAAAAAACAATAAACAAAATTAAAATTAAAAAAAAAAAAACAATAAACAAAATTAAAATTAAAAAAAAAAAAACAATAAACAAAATTAAAATTAAAAAAAAAAAAACAATAAAAAAAAATTAAAAAATAAAAAAAAAAATACAATATTAAGAAAAAAAAAAAAATTTAAAAAAAATATAAAAAAAAAAAAATTAAAAAAAAAAAATAAACAAAATGTATAAAAATAATAAAAAAAGTTAAAAACTAAAAAATAAAGCAAAATTAAAAACAAAAAAAAAAAAAATAGAAAAAATTTAAAACTTGGTATTTCGCCGCGTTACTTTTATTTTGCACTCAAGTGTTAGCTTTATATAACTCACTTGCCATGAGTATGCAAACAAATTGTGCTAGTGTGTGTGTGTGTGTAGAAGCTTACAATACCTTATCTGCGGCGACAGCTGACATCTGCCTGTGTGCACGGGTGGAAGAGTGTTTGCTTTCTGTCCGTGACTGCGGCGGTTGCAACATTGTTAGCTGAGCTACAGCTTAGTGACATCATACCGCGCGCTGACGTCCATAGGCGGCCCCACCCACAGCTCAGTTCGATGCCAGCCGCAGCTACAGCCGTCAGGCCGTCGTGTTGTTCAATATGTAAAGTTACTTGGCCCTAAAGCCATCGACATTTTATATTTAATGCTCCACACGCTTGTCGTCTCATCGACCATAGCTGATATATTTAGCATTCGAGTATACACTATAATAGTTTTTATGCTCGCTTTTTGCTGTGCCTGACTGAGTGGGTGGTTGGTGGTTGGCTGTCTCTTCGCGCTGATTTGTGCTTCCGCACACCTCTGCTTTTTTTTGTTTTTTTCTTCTTTATACCTCTAACGTATTGCTCCATTTAGCAAGTATTACATATAAATTCGTTGCCACATAAATTTCACCGTGTTCTGGCAACTCTACCAATGATTTCGTGCTCACAAACGTACACGTGCATGTGTCCGACCGTACGAGGGATGACGTCAAACTTCAGTTGTTGATTTATGTGTCCCTCAATTTGTTGTCGAATACGATTTTGCGCTTTTTTTTCGAGATTTATGATACTGGGTTTCAGGGGATTTGAGATGAGCTGCTGCCTTGCACCATCACTACTTGCCACCACGGCCATTAGAAGCGATTTATTATATGATTTGTAAGATGCTAACACATATTTTGAAAAATTGCCGCACGTCAATAGTAGCAAAATCATATAAGTAACAGCAGCTTTGTACAAGAGTGTGATGGGAGGAGGGGTTCAAATTCATCATTGATTATAATTTTTTTTATATTTATTTACGTTATAAGCATAACTTAGTTTTTGAATTACTCCTTCTAAAACCCTGTTTCTTATAATAAAGTTTTCCATGTTTTTCTCTCGCTATTTTCCAGATGAGGAAATCGACGTTGTATCTGTCAGTGATAAAAAGCTACCCACAAACCCCTCGGATCGTGATCGTCGCGCTATCGAACACAAAGTCGGCTACCGGTTCTCAACGGGGCGTATCGTCAAGAATCCCAATGGCATACGCACCATCCCACCACGCCGCCGCGGCTCCTACACCCTACCTTACACGCCGGCCAGCAGTAGTCCGGTCAAGTCAGTTGCTACCTCACGCTACCCTTCACCTTCCAGCACGCCGTACCAGAGCAATACCACAACCTATGCCAACAAGTTCATGCAGCAACAACAGGCCAACGCACTGAGCGTCGACGCCAACGGTCACAGTCATATAATCACTGGAACTGGCGATAAAACGCGTAAACGTCTGACCGTGCACGGTAGTGTCAATGCTGTTGATGCCAGTCGTGACTTGGATTATACGCTGCCGCCGAGCAAGAAACATCGCGGCAAGAAGTCGTTAAAGCACGGCCATCACAGTGTTAACGGCGGTGGCGGTGTGAGTGCACTAACAGTCGCTGTCGGTGGCACTGTGCGGCGTCACTACAGTCTCGACGAGAATTCCGATACCATTGAGAAACGCAATTTGCATAACGATATGGAGCGACAACGTCGCATCGGTCTCAAGAATCTTTTCGAAGAACTAAAGAAACAAATACCCAGCATTAAGGATAAGGAGCGTGCGCCCAAGGTGAATATATTGCGCGAGGCGGCGAAATTATGCGAATCGCTGACGCGCGAAAATCAGCAACTATGTGATACGAAAGAGGTGCTCAAAGAGCAAATGCGCAGACATCAAGAATATTTGGCGCGTTTGCGTAGCCTAATGAGAGATTGATAGCCGTTATGGGGCGTGCGGCCGGCCGTCGCGCAAGCGAATGGTGGTGGAGAGGATGCTGAAGGCGGCAATGATTTTTCCAATACAGTCAACGATGGTGCAGAAGTGGTGATGATTGCGGCCACGAAGAGGGGACGTCGACGGCGTATTGTGCAACAACGACGTCATCCGAAGCGTAGCAGCGGTCAGCGTGCATGGAGAGTAGAAAAGCTTTTGAAAATGTGAAATCACATTGAAATGTTGTTAGCGTTTTAGTGTATTAGGAGCAGCGCACACCTGCTGGGTGAATGCGTGAATTGTGAAAAGTAAACATTGTTATTGTAAAATATGTTTGTTTTGAGTCTGCATACAAAGCTAAAGGCGGCATTGCCGAATTAGTGCGATTACTTTTGTGCGCAAGCGCCAAAATATGCAAAGCGATAAATCGAACTAACAGAAGGCAGGCGCAGGCAGACGACAGGCTTTCATGTGCAGGAAAGTGCAAAGCGCCGCACAGTGCAGTAGTTGGAGATGATGATGAAAATGCGGTAGTAAAATTGTTACTTGAAGAAAGTTCTTGCAAAAATTTGTTTAATATTTATAACATTTAATGATGATAAACAATTCAGATCATTAATTTTAATTAGATACTACTAAACTTGCTATTATAACTATTTGCTATTAATTAATCGATTTTGTTAAAACGTAGGTGATAAGTCAACAATTTGAAACACTGAGCGCATACAAGAAGGAAAAAAAAGAAAAAACAAAAACTTAGTAATGGAAGAATTAGAATTGACGCTGAACAACAACCCTTTCTACTGAAAGCTTTTAAAATAATTGTTCTTTTTTTTTGTTTTCCTAATATGCGTGCATACTTACATACATGTATGTGTGTATATGTAAGTATGTATTTAAATTACAATTCGTAACAACTAATTGATTATTTCTGAGAGTGCTAGGGCGTGTGAGTTATTTGTGAGGGTAGCAGAAAAGGCATCCTAATGTGCGTGCTATTTTGTGCAACTCTTCACGCACTCACCCTGCTGCAAGTCCACGCACTTGAATTTGCCCTCTTTTTTGGCAAACGAAAAGCCGGCACTCTGTCTGCCCTTTGCGGCTTTAGCGTTGCAAACAAGTCCAATTTTGCTTCCATTGCAATGCCTATTAGTTAATAGTTTTTTATATAATATTTTTTTTATTGAAATTACTATATACATACATACTTACATACATTTGTACATTTTAAATTTTTGTGATATCATTTTTCTTAACCAAAACAAACAATAAACTACTTTAAGTTTTAGGGAAACAAAAAGGAAAAAAAAACAAAAAATGTGAAAAAACAACAAATAAACTAATGACTTGAACTTGAGAAGTATGAACGAAACATACAAAACTAACTGGACAAAACAAATATCCTTAAACACAAAGAGGATATAAACTAGACAGATTAAACCTAAGAGACAAAGAATTGCAAGGAATGGGACTTTGAAGCTAATTTAAAGAAGAAAAAATAAAAAGTAAACAACAAAATCTATGTATTTTAATGAAGCATATAAAGCGTTTGATGATGAGCGCAGCGGGTACAAGCAGCAGCAAAAATAACAACAAAAACAAAAACAAAGCGTACATTTACCATTTACAAAGAACGAATATAGCGGCGGCACTAAAGTGGGCAGCGGCGTTAGCGCGTGGCCAACCTGTCACTCCAGCGCTGCTGCTGCCACGCCCCGCACAATTTTATTATTTAACTAAATAATAAAATAAATGAATTGAGGTTGCCACACATTTGGTAACAAACTAATTCAGCGGCAATTTAATATTGTAGCAAAATGAATATATGTGTGTATGCAGGAAACATACATACATACATTTGAAAGTATGAAAAAAAAACATATAATAATAAACTTTTGTTTACCTTAATTTCACTTGATTTGATTTCGATCGGCTGTAAAACGAAACAAGGTGTTAAAAAGTGAAACCTTGACGCAATTCGTTGCAAAATACACACTTCAATATATACATACACACCTACACACAAACAAACTAGCACATTGCTAGCAGCGTGCAGGTTTGGCAAAATAATTAAAAATGTATAAAGCGCATTAATAAGCTAACTTTTTCATTTTTCGATAATAATGAAATGAAATGAAATGAAAAAACGAAAGATCTTTCATATTTCACAAATAATTTGGTGTTTTTTTTAATACCCACCAATAACAAAAACAGTAACTACCACAACTGCTGGAACTTGTTTACACTTATATTTTAGTAGTTTTGTAGGTCGTATTTTAGGAAGTAGAAGAAGCATAGAATAGTAGGCGTTTGAATTTTTATTTGCCTGCAAGTGCGTTACTTTTTTTTTGTTTTTTGAATTAATTTCTATAAACATTTTCAGTTGTAAGCTTTGAAGAAAATATGCATAGTTTTTTTTTTTTTTTTTTTTTCAAATAAATATATGTATATATTATAAATATATTAAACATAACTTTATATTAAATGGTACGTACATAACTATTATGCATACATACATACATACATAAAGCATATTAATTAAATTGCAAGTTGAGACAGGTCAGTTAATGGTTGTTAGGCTTAGGCGCGCTCTCGTCTCGTTTCAAATGAGCAGTAGTAGTGGTGGTGAGTTGAGGAGGAGAAATGTTGAAAACATGTAAATGCATTTGCATTGGTTGGGTGTTAGTGATTGGATGGGGTGGGGTGGGGTGGGGGTGCCTGTTCTCAACTGTTTAACTGTCGATGTAATTTTTACTCTTAAGATTTATTTACTGCACTTATAAATTAAATATAAGCACGCATACACATATACTATATATGTATATAAATACTTTATATGTGCGTGCATACATAGATTTAAAACAACATGTACGGCTAATAAGGATGTATATGATATTAAAAATACCATATAATATATATTTACATATGCATACAAACATATACATGCAAATGTACAAATGTAAATATATTTGAAATGTATAGCGCAACTGCGTATGCTGGATGCAAAGCCAGTACTGACAAAATAATAACAGCAACAACAACACGCCCTGACGCATTTTTTCGTATTTCGTAGGTAATAAACACTTACATCTATACATAGATTTGGTAGCGAGTGGTGCCTTTTGATCATAAAATATCTTATGTGCTTACACTATTGCACATATGTATGTTTGCTGTGTGTTTTTATGCCATTAGACAATGTTTCAACTTTTTGTGTGCGTAAAATAGTGGAGCAATACCACTTTTTTCTAATTAAAAAAAAGCATTTTATTTGTTTTTGTTATTTAAAAAATATATTAAAAGAATTAATAAAAAAAAACATTTTATTTGTTTTTGTTATTTAAAAAATTAGAAAAAATAAGAATAAGTATGAAAAAAAAAAATAAAAAAGGTATACAAAAATAAAAGAAAAGGTATGGAAACATAAGAAGAAAAGGGAGAAAAAAATTTTAAAATATATGAAAAAAATAAAAAAAAACAAATATAAATTAAAAAAAGCAAATACAAATTTTTTTTATAAATTTTTAAATTGTGTTTCTCCCTTTTCTTTTTATTTTTTCAGATGTTTTCTTTTTATTTTTTTATTTGGTTTTTTTAATTTTTTTATTATGTTTTTTATTTTTTCATACCTTTTCTTTTTTTTAATATATTGTATTTTTATACCTTTTTTATATTTTTTTCTATCTTTTCTTTTAATTTTTTCTTTCTTTTCTTAATTTGTTTATATCTGTTTTAAAAATATATTAAAAAATTAAAAAAAAAAAACATTTTTAATAAAAAAAAACAAATACAAATAAAAAAAAAAAAATTTTTTTTTATATATTTGTAAATTGGGGTTCTCCCCTTGTTAATTTTTTATTTGATTTTTTTTTGAATTTTTTTAATATACAATATATTTCATACAATTTCTTTTTATTTTTTATAACTTTTTTTATATTTTTTTCTATCTTTTCTTTCTTTTTATTTTTTTTATTTCTTTTTTGTTTTTTGTTTTTCTCCCTTTTCTTTTTATTTTGTCACACTTTTTCTTTTTATTTCTTTATTTGGTTTTTTTTTTTAATTTTTTTATGTAATATATTTTTTTTTTCATACATTTTCTTTCTATTTTTTTATACCTTTTTTGTCGGTTCTTTTTATTTTTTTTTTAAATTTTTATTCTATATTTTTTTCTACTTAAATCTCAAACGAAGCGCATAATGCATAATAAAGCACTGTAATAATAATGCCAACGCTCCCATCACTTCCTTCTTACTTGCTAAGCATGCCATACAATTTCCTACCACTTATTTGCTCAAATAAAAATATAAAAAAACCTCAAACCTCAAAAAAGAAGTTCGAAGAAGAACATTTTTTTTTGTTGGCCACTCGCTGCTGATGCTAATGCACTAATTTGTACATATAAATTGATACCACTAATGTCAGTGAAAATTCAAAGTTTTTTTGTTTTATAAATAAACATAATATATATATGTATATATACATACATACTTATATACAATTACATAAATCTTTATATAATATAAAACACGGTATGCAAATATATTAAAAATATAAAAATAATAATAATAAATGCAAAACTATTTTTTATGCTTATGATAATACGAATATAATTGTTTTACTAAACATACGTACATACATACATATGTATAGTAACTAATAGTACACGCCAGACGAAAAAAAATAAAGCAAAAATGCAAAAGCGAAGATGTGTATATGTAAAAGAGAAATCTCCTTTAATGAATTTCGAAATGTCAAGCAATTTCAACGCATACGAAAGAAAAACAAAAGCAAAAAGCAAAAAACAAAAACAATACAAAAAAATCCACAATAACTTCCGGTACAACAAGCAGAATACCCTGTTTTATACAACATTCATAGAAATAATTAAATACTAAACCAAACACACATATACACACACTCTCCTTATACAACAATACATAGAACCATATATTACAAAAACACACACACTGCAACACCCATACAAACACACAAAACGTGCACATAGTAAAATTATAACAAAATTATATTTTTCTACTAATGTAAGTGCCCATAGTGAATAATAGAAATATATTTTTTTTCGCGCACCATGCAAAATATGATACTAAAGTAAACAAAATTTAAGTGCGACACACACAATGGAGTGTGCACCTGCATATGCATACATATATATTTTTTTCTTAATTTTTTTGTTATATTTTTTTTATGAAACTTTAATTATATTTTACATTTTTATATTTTATAATTATAAAATAATATACATACATACATATATATGTATTTGATTTTGCATTCAACCAAGCGCTAGTTGTGAAAAATTTGCAAATTAAAAAATAAAATTAAAAAAAAAAATTTTTTATCGAGCAAACAATCCAATCCAATCGTGCTAACCAAACTAAAGTTGTTAGTAAAAAGCCACATAAAAATTGCAACATAATAAATATAAAGAAAGAAAAAACACACAACAATCAATCAGTGTTGGCGTTGAAGTCATACAACAACATCCACAATTAAGCGCAATAGCTTCGACAAAAAAAGAAATATAAATACAGCATAAACAGCATATAAATAAATACTTGTAATAATGAGTTGCATTAATTTATGGAAATAATTAAAATGGAGAGCAACCAAAATCTGAAATCCTCGCATAAACTTTTCACATTTTTTTACACACCTGAAAAGTTTAGTTTTTTGTTTTTTTTTTTTATACAACACATACAGAAAACATAAAAACATACAATATAATAAATACACTGTAAAAATAGCAAAATCTAAAAAACCGAAAACAAACAGAAAATAGAAAAGAAAAAACAAAAAACCAAAAAAAAGAGCAAACAAAATTGTTGACAAAAATATGAAAACAAGAAACTTGTAATGCAATTTTTCGCTAGTGAATATATTTGAAACTAAGTTGAATATACAATTTGAAATATACATACAAATGCATACCTAACTTATATAGTGTAACTTATCCCAGATAATATATACATACATATAGCATAATACGAAAATACCGAAAATTGATCTGTGAGTTAGAAATGCAGCATTGCTTGATAGGCATTTTAGTTGAATTTTTTGCTGAAAGAAAAATCACTACCTACTACTACATACATACATACATACTTTAGAACGAAAAACAAAGGAATCGAACGATTAAGTAATAAACAGTGAAAAAGAGTTATAAATATATATAAAAGCTGACAATAAAATGCTTGTGCATAATTTTTCTATTATTTTTTGCAATTTGCAAATACCTCAAAATTTGTGTTATCATTTCTAGATATTTTCTCACAGTGCAGTGCGTGTGCTGCGTTTACATACTATTCAAGCTGCTCTCGGCGTTGCCTGCTTTTGCTAAATTTGGGTTCAAACTACAAAGAAAAAAATGAAAACAAAAAAAAAAACACACACACAAATTCACCATACGTGAAAGCGTGAATTCGTGAATTCGTCAATTTATCAATTTGCAATTTGTTGAAATTCAATTAATTTTTATGAATTCTGTCGTTTGATTTGGATTTGCTCGCGGCTGACCTACAAACAACTAAATCATATGTGTTCAAAACTCGCTCAGTTTGTGGTATATACAATGGACTTAAATTTTATTTTCAAAATAATGCTATATTTTTTATTGGTAAACCATTCAAGGGTTTTTTTTTATTTTTATTATTATTACTATTATTAGTTATCTATGATCTATGGTTACATACATTTTCGCTTAATGATTAATTTCTTTTTTGTACTTGTTTATAATTAGCTATTAAAGCGCTTTTTTTATCGAAACAAAAATTTCTATTTGAATTCTAGTTGTATGTACAAAATATTACTTAATTGTAGGAAAAATGCAAAATACTATAAAAATTGTTTGTGAAAAAAAAATGCAAAAAAACGTGTAAATAAAAATGAACTTTTTTGAAGTTAAAAGTAAACAAAAGCACAAAAAAATAAACCATTGGCTTTATTATTTCGGAAAAGCATTAGAAATTTTGTATTTCTTTCCCTCTCTCTCTCTCTCTCTCTCTTTCTCTCTCTCTCTCTCTTTCTCTCTCTTTCTCTCTCTCTCTCTCTCTTTCTCTCTCTCTCTCTCTCTCACTTTTGTTGGTTTAGAATATTTCGCTTGATTTGCTTTTAAACTTGGTTTTTCTTCGAACTACTGGGCTTGCGTTCGTCTACTGGCGCTTAGTTGTTGGCTTCACTCTATGATTTCTACGTTGGCTTAACTTTGTTGCAACTGGCGATTTGTGTATGCAATTGAATAATAATAATTACTATTATGTGGTTGCACCTTCTGTTGGGTGAGCGAGTTGATGTTTTTTCACAAATGGAGAGGCCGGCAGTTTTATGCCGCCTCCAAACGGCAGCTGGCTTTTTATGCGGCGCTTTTTCTTGACTAAAATAGATGCGAAGGTTTTGCCAGCGGATGCCCTTGCAGTTTTACGCCGCCTCAGGACGGGAGACGATTTTTTATGAGTTTCATTTCCATGATTCAAATACACTCGGAGGTTTTTTTCATTGCCCGCCGTGGAGCCACCCCTATTGGAAAAAAAAACATAACCGTAACTATAGCAATCAGCTGTTCCGCTCAAACATATGGGCATCACTGGAAACGATTATAGATGCCGCACCATAACGCCGTAACCATAACCGTAGTTGTATGTATTTATTGAATTTTGGCATACTGGCTAATTGAGAAAAAGTGGCGAGATAGTAGTATTGGAATTTGTAGTGACAGTCAAGCTACACCGAAATCCACGCTGCACTTGCTAATCCACGCTGCTCTTCGAAGTTAGTCGGTGAATGTAAGAAAAAACTGCACAGAGTTGCAAAATGGGTGCCTGGACATTGTGGTATTACAGGGAACGAGTTAGCTGAGAAACTGGCTAACGAAGGCTCGGCAAGTGTGTCACTAGGCCCTGACCCCTTTCTGGGTGTCAATTCCGCATCGATTCAACTATGAATTGATGACTTCATGAGGTCTACCCGTAGAGGACGTTGGTCTGAGTTGAACTCGTGCAGAGTTGCCAAGTGCTTTGTGAAAGACCAGAAGAGGAAAATAGCGGCCTTTCTCCTAAAACTCAGCAGAAAGGACGTGAGAGTACTGGTGGGTGTAATCACAGAGCATAACGCCTGTGGCAGCATATGGTTTCCAAGGAGTTCGTAGACAGCCCGATATGTCTATCCTGTCTTGAGGATGATGACACTGCAGAGCATTTTCTCTGTGTCCAGAATCAGACTTAGGACATTGGGTTGCGATATACTGAGTATGGATAAAGTTCATACTCTTCCTCTTCCGGATCTCTTAAGATTCATCAGTGAATTCAAGAGATTTGTGGAAGAGTGACCTCAAACTAATTTATCCACCCACTTTTTATCTTTCCTATCTCTATTTTTTCTACTGAAATCTATCCGGGTGTAATACAATAGTCTCCTGACTGAGTGCTTGAACTTGTACAACCCCCCACAAATCTAACCTAAACCGTAATCAAGTGTGAATTACTTGACGTGTTTTTAGTATTTGCGATAAAAAATTTAATATCAAAAATGAACGACGAAGAATTAATTGACTTAGTGGAAAATTATCTATATTTTATGACAAAATGCAAATGTTGTCATCAATTCTACTTCAATATCAGCTGTTTATGGTGGCGGCATGACTAATCGACAAAAGCTGTAGTGTTGAGGCTCTAGTTATGGTTAAAGTACCAGTCTGGCACTCAGTAAGTTACATTAAAGCACCGTTCTGAAAATATTATGAGACCTCTAACAGGCAGATATCTACAGCCAGCCAGAACTGTTGGTGTAATGGAGAAGATTGATGGGATTTTGGTTGATGCACTGACTCAGGCTGTCCGTAATCGTCTAGCTGCCAAACTCGGACATTTACAGAGCAAGTGCTCAACAGTCTCCTTCTCTGAAAGGTCCCAACAGCTTTTACAATGGGGGAACTATCATAAGTTTTGAGCTGCCAAACTCGGACATTTACAGAGCAAGTGCTCAACAGTCTCCTTCTCTGAAAGGTCCCAACAGCTTCTACAATGGGGGAACTATCATAAGTTTTGAGAAAAATAACGATCTGGGAAGGACAAAGTCTGGATCGATGGTTCTAGAGATGCGGTTTAGCTCATTAAGAGCTCCTGCAGTGGGTGCAAAATTAGAATAAGTTTATTTAGCAACTTTTATTTTAAAGCTTAGGATGAAAACGCAGTGCTCTGTGAGAAATGTTAAAGTTCATCTGCTCCAGAAGAATATGACAATTGACGAGACTACAGAAAATGTCGGTAATGCCGGATGTATATTGAGTATGTCGGTGTCTATTCTGAATACGTAGGAGCTTAACCTACTGCAATATCTGGAACGTACAATAAATTGAGCCAAAGTAACGCGGGTCTCACGAGGCAGCTGGTCGCGTGCAATGGATGGTGGTTGGTCACCGATAACCGCATTCGGGGTTCGGGAATTTAGGAAGGTGGTTTTTGTTCTGTAAAATTTAATTTTTAAAGATGTACTTAGGAAAAAATGTATAGAAATTGTAGAAGAATGACTGACTAAACATTTTTCATAAAAGTTGAAAATCTTTTAGTTTGTTTTACAATGAATTTCTTAATATGATATGTCGCTTTCTATTCTTAGTGTTCTGATACTTTTTCTGGCAAGTGTAGATAGATAAATAGATAGATATATGAGATTCGCACTTCGCCCTCATGGTCTTTTGTGTCCTCTACTCATTACAGTGCCTCATTCAAGCCCAGTTCCCTTATTAAACTTAGGATAGAGCGGGTTAGATAGAGCGTATTTGCTTTTCCTCTGGCTGCAATTGGCCAAGATGTATCCGCGCTACAGCGCTGCATTTCACGAGAAGGTGCATTGGAGTCTCCTGAGATTGGTCACAGAAACGGCAAGAGTTCGTAGACTAAATCTCGATCATTTACAGATGACCTCGCAGTCTGCAGTGGCCTGTGATGATGCCCGTGAGCATTATCAGATTATCCTTGGAGAGGGTTATGAGTTTTTTAAACCTCTTTTGGTTGAACCCTCCCAGTAAAGATTTCACCTGGCGTAGCCCCATAGTTTGGCGCCAGCAAACCTCTCTTGGCCCTAGCTCTTCACTCCTGAGCTTCACCTTGATGGTGTGTTGTCCCATGGCAAGAACCGACGGACATTGTAAGTACAGTAAGTATTGATAAATGAAGCGCAATACCTCTTTAATGCCATACGAAGTCTAGAAAGGTTAAATACCACTGAAAGGAAGAGAAAAAACATTAATTGAGAGCGGACATTGATGAAAGTTCATAGGGGAAAATGCTCTAACAACAAATATCTTTTTAAATAAAATTAAAAGAAAAAAAATTATTGGTATTTTCAGACTTTATTAACTTTTCCACTAATTTGGGGTAAGATTCTGATCTTTTTCTACAAATGGACGGACTTGAAGTTTTATGTCGCTTAATAATCTGTTATATTTATTTTATGCCTATTCGGGTTTAGAAGCTTTCGTTTGCTCCTTTCAGGGACCAAAAAAACTTTGAGTAAAACACTTCTAAAATCCGCTACTTTTTCGACATTGGCGGCAAAACTATTGCGGTTTTAAATAATAACTTAAGAAATGCACAGAATAAGAATTTCAAACAAACATGGGATATAAGTGATTTTTTATTTTATTTATTTAATTGTATATTTGAACAGAAGTCGTAGTACAAACCGTATCTTTTTTTCCATATTAAGCATAGCACTATGTGCGTATTTCACGTGAAATGAGTCATATATATCCATATAAAATATGCGTGAAATTTCACAATAATTTCACGGCAAAGCTGTAGTTTGTTCGGATTGCAAAAGAGATCGCCAACAAGTTTTTTCATCCTTGTTTGAATGGCTTTTGTTATTTAAAATTTTGTGGAAACTGGAAACAATTAAATCCTAGATTACAAAAATTAAGAATAAAATCAAAACTACAGTAGTGATAAAAAAGCCGTCGTTCAAATTGAAATTATGGAAAAAATCCTAAAATTTTTATTATAAAGTAAGTTTGTCGATGTCGTTAATTTTTTATTTTACCGAAATATTCACCATCGAATAAATTTCAAAATTTCACTTTTTTTATTTTAATTTTTTTCAGTTTATTTCTTATTACAATTCCCAAAATACTTGAATCGCTTTTTATTTTACCGAAATTTTCACCATCGAATAAATCTCGAAAGTTTACTTTTTTATTTTAATTTTTTTCAGTTTATTTCTTATTATTTTCAAGTATAGAATTGAGCTAAAAAATTCAGAAAAAATGGCAATTCCCAAAATACTTGGATAGCTTTTTATTTTACCGAAATTTTCACCATCGAATAAATCTCAAAATTTTACTTTTATTTTATTTTAATTTTTTTCAGTTTATTTCTTACTATACGCAAGCCTACAAATGAGCTAAAAAATTCAGAAAAAATTACAATTCCCAAAATACTTGAATCACTTGACATGGAATCGCTCTATTAAGTTAGGTTATGTTACGATGAAGGTGTAGACGCGCCACTTAGGCCTGGAGGTCCATTGTGATACCACTAGTATGGGTTCAAGTGCCTCCTCTCTTAATGTGGTGAAACCACTTCGAGTCCTTAATAAACTTCCTCTAATTCCTAATGTGGTGAAATCATTTCGACTCGCTATGGGTATATTTTAAGACCAAATTCTGTGATATTAATGATGAAAAATGTTTTCAGGAAAGCCTCTCAAGTTATTGTCAGGTATAAGTTCTAGAGGTATCACATTCAGGAGCACCAAATCTCTACTAATATACTTTTTCAAGCATTTAATTCTAAGTCGAACTCGTAAATATTACCAAAAAAAAGGGGTCGCAAAAAAAAGTATTACCTGCTTTTGCTAAAAATTATCGCATGGCACAAAAAACACAAAATAAATAAATGAACGGATTTTATCGAATTAATAAATCGTGCACGAACAGAGAACAACTCGGACGTGCGCGAGCGAAGTAAGTTATTAATTTTTTTAACAATGCCAAAAATAACGTTTATATTTACTCACTTTTTTAGTAGTTCTAGCAAAAAAGGCAATCAAATTTACGCGCATTTCATTGTTTTGTTCAGTTATGCATGTTTTTTTTGTATTAATATTTTGTGTTTCAATAACATCAAAACTGCGGCCACTGCAAACATACAAACACAAGAGAAATAATAGCATTACACACATACACAAATTTATGTGTGTATGCAGATGTACTTGTATTGCAAGCGCTCATGCACACTTTCGCTCCTCAATTACCGCGAATAGTCGTCCAATCTCGCTCTAAATGGGGCGGTGTGGGCAGTTGAGGGTTGGTGGGCGGCAGCCGTGGGTTGTATGCTGATTGACGCGGTGACGTTCGCCTACTGGAGTAAATTACCCCTTAAAACACCGATTCGATACCGTCCATCAGCTGTAATGCTATGCATTCTAGTTCGTACAGTAAATACCGGTGTTCGGCATTCGCTTTTGTTTTGGGGCGTGCCGGCCGGCCGGCAGGCAGCTTGCCAGTTTATAGGTGAAGGTCATTTGAGTTTATGTTTTCGTTTGTATGCGCTCTTGTTTATCTCTTTTCCTTTCAATTTCAGCGCTCCCAATTGTTTCACTACTCTTTTTTAAATGTTTATTTTTTTCTATTTTTGTTTTGTATTATTTTGCAAATTATTTTCGCTCGTTTCCAATGATTTATTAGGTACTTGTGTGATGTGTTGAAAGAAGATAAAAGTTTATTGCGTTTGGACGCGATTGGACGCCAAATGCATTATTGCGTCGTTACGTAAATGTCGCCCACTCTTATAGAGTTTGTAGGTATTTTATTTATTTATTTGTAATAGAATAATAACAATAAATAACTTTACTTACAATCAAAGGCTTTCAGCTAAGAATAAGTATTTGAAGAAGGTATTTCATAATCATAGGTAATTCATAATCACAATTCGTTCCATGCCGCACATTTACTGAGAGAAATTCAAGAAAATTACTAAAGGGTGATTTTTTAAGAGCTATAGAAAAGTTTTTCAAAAACACACACGTAAATTCAGAAAAATGCATGAAATTTTTATTTAAATCGATAGTAAAGTCCATATAATTTAATGTTTGAAGATTATTTCATGCAAATGTTGACCGCGACTGCGCTTCAAATGGTCCCTCCGCTTCAATCCAATTCTGGCATACTCTTTCCAATGTTTCGGCCGGTATCTCACATATAAATGCTTTAATGTTGTCTTCCAATGCGTTAATTGAAGCAGGCTTGTCTGAATAGACATGAGCTTTAACATAGACCCACAAAAATGAATCTAAAGGCGTTATATCGCACGATCTGGGTGGCCAATTGACAGGTCCCGAACGTGAAATAAAATGTTCACCGATTTACAAGGTTTGGCCAATAACAAAATTGTAAGGTGAACTTCGGCTGCCTCGTCACAGGGGATTCGGCAGCCGAATTCTGAACGATCATTTCACGTGTATTCACACACTCGTCCCAAAGATGATAAATACCAAGTTTGCTCGTTGGTTTGGTTAAAAATAAAATTTTGAGGGGAACTTTGGATTCTAAGTCATTCGTCACAAAATTTAGCTTTAGCTTAGTGAGACATAAAACGGATGACGTCGGCATATCTGTCAAATTTGCTCAGAGCCGAGTTACAGTCTGCTAGGTCGTACATCTCTAAAAATCTTTACACCATGCACTCGTCCAATCAGTTGTTGTTTTTCACCAATAAAGCCAGCAGAGAAAATGTTCGCTCTGAAACCAGTCAGTTCACCATTGTGAGAGATTTGAGCCTGTTAAAATATGAAAACGCTGCCGAAATTCACAAAGAATTAAAAGAAAGAGGGAATGTGAATGTTTATGTAGAAACTGTGAGGAATATCTTAAGAGCTACTGACTTAAAAGGAAGAACAAAAATATGATGGCACAAATTGGTGGATATGTTGATAGCTTAGTTGAAACAATAAATTCTCAACTTGATATTGATATTATTGGCCGAAACCTTCCATTTACCGCCAGCCATATTCCCATATTCCGGCCGCCGTAGCTGAATGGGTTGGTGCGTGACTACCATTCGGAATTCACAGAGAGAATATCGGTTCGAACGTCGGTGAAGCCACCAAAATTAAGAAAAACATTTTTCTAATAGCGGTCGCCCCTCGGTAGGCAATGGCAAACCTCCGAGTGTATTTCTGCCATGAAAAAAGCTCCTCATTAAAATATCTGCCGTTCGGAGTCGGCTTGAAACTGTAGGTCCTTCCATTTGTGGAACAACATCAAGACGCACGCCACAAATAGGAGAAGGAGCTCGGCCAAACACCCAAAAAAGGTGTAAGCGCCAATTATATATATATATATATATATATTCCAAAATGACAACGTCGCAAAACAAGTTACCAGAGTTACCTCTAAATCTAACAGAACACCTTTGGATGTGCTGAAAAGACAGGTTGTGGGTCGATAGAAACTTGGCTGTTTTGTGGTCTGAGGTGAGATCGGCATGGTATGCCATTAGCACAGTAACCCGTTTCGGTAACTATTCTTGATCAAGTTCTGGATTAAGATAGTCGATTTGGCGTCAAAAAAAAAAAAAAAAAAAAAAAATTGAGTCAAATTGATCGACAATCATGACAACTGAAGTCTTTAATTCCATTGTGGCAGCAATAGTTGATTCAAAGGGTTTCTATTTCATGCCGATTGATATATCATTTCTCTCAATGAGGGGAACTCTTGTCACTTAATGCTTACAGCAACACTTTTTCTCGACCCATCCAGCACGTTTCCACTGCAGTCGGTTCAACGTTGCCGGAACGACACGGTTTATATCCGACCAAAGATTGTCACCTCAACATTATTCCTCGTGCATGTATTGCCAATGTTTATGTTGTTACAACAACGATAATAATTCAGATAATTCCTCATTATTATCGATAATTTTAAAAATTTCATACCGAAACAGGCTACAGAAGTGCGTAAAAAGCTTGTTAATAGCATGCCCCGTCAGATTCGAGCTGTTTTACCGTCGAGGCTGGTGATGGATACACAAAGTGTTGAAGTTCAAAAAATTATTATTTTTAATGAAAACAAAATATTGTTCATATGAGCTATAGTTTTCTTAGTTATGCAAGGATGATAGATTTACTATTCGCCATTAACTATGGTGAAAAACAAAATGTGAGGGGAACTTCGACTGCCAGGTTACGGCACATTTTCTCCTACCGAATTCGTACGATCATTGCACACACTCGTCCAACCAGTCGTTCTTCAGATAACAACGAGCCAACATTGCCCAAAGGCGGTGTTGAGTTTTTGACGTGATAACGTCTTATAATTCGATTTAGCCGACTGCACGCACGAAAAAATGTGTCGTTATCTTGCTCATTCGTCGTTATCTTGCTCAAGCGTCGTTACCTTGCTTGAACTGCAAGCGAGAGCGCGGAACGAACGACAAAGAGCACAATCGGCCCCCGATTGTATTTGCATATGCCTTCTTCCTGTGTGCATGGTAATGAACCATTTCTCTGGTGAGAATAGGAGATGATAGAAAAAGTAGGAAATGAAAGGGAGTGTTTCGAGTGTAAAGTGTCTTGAAAAAGGCAAATCGATGATGTTGCCTCTTAGTGTTGTTGACTTATTAACGTCTGATGCACAATCGAAATTGAAAATATCTTTCATGAATTTGATAAATGTTTCGTAATTTTTCACGTTTGTGTAAATGTAACTTGACCGATTCCATTGCGATTTTATTTACCTCCTTCTCTATATCCATACAAAATATCTATCAAACAAATAAAATTAAAATTTTGTTTTGAAAATTGCAACCATTCCATCAATATTTTCTTATGACCTTGTCACGTTAAACTATCGTCAGTTAACCGACTTTACAGACAACCTCTTTTTTTTCGTATATCACTAACACAATCTTATCGCTAGACGAAATCTGCATGATAATTTCACACATATTTACACACTCATCCAATCAGGCCGTTGTTCAGACGGTAACGAAGTGACATTGTCTTAATTTTTTTCGTATATCACTAACACATTCTTATTTTTTTTTCACAAACAACCTGATTTATTAACCCTGTTACGTCAGCTCATCAGTTGATTCAATCAAATTCGCTAAGAGCCGGCTAACGGTCTGCTAGTGGCCACACTATTAAAAATTTTTGCCCCATGCAGGTTACGGATGTCGTTAGAGAAATTTTTTATGATTATTAAATTAAAAAAAATGATTTTGAGGGACAGAAATCTTTATTTTGAACATTGTGCGCTTCATTCTTTGATTGTTTGTGCACTGCAGCTGAGGTGATTCATTTTGCGCATTTCTATTATGTGGCATTGTTGTTCTGTTCATTGGGAAAGAGCTTTTGCCAGAGATCCTGGCTAGTTTCGCCTCCTCAGATTAGCTCGCTCCTAAATAGGTGTTCAGCAGCTACGTAGAGAACACTTGGGGGCAACCCGTGAGTTGCTTGAATCGTATGCAGAAGAAATGTCCTGGCCACTGTCAAGTGAATGGCGATCAGACGCCTTCCGCACTTGCGTGGGCTTCGATATCCTCCGTTTGTGTTGTAGGATAAATTTAAAGTTTACTTGATTGCATTTTTACTTTTAATTACAGTCTAATCTCTATGTATATATATGTATGTATGTATGTATAAATAAAATATTTTGGATGGTAATGGTAAAAATAATTTTGGATAACATTTAATACATAGAATGAAAACAGAAAGTACAAATAGAATTTATGCGTTGCAATGAAAAATATTAAAATTAGAATAAACAAAAGCGATCATCTCAAAACGAAAATTTGTGGTAAATATTTGCAAATGTGCTATATTACTAAAAATAAAATACGAGTAAATGAAAACTAAAAAATAGAAGAAAAAATTAAAAAAAAATATGCTTATAAAAAGTGCAAGAAAAATTCAAACATAACAAAAATTCATACATATAAACAATTTAAGTACTCAACACATGCAAATAATGGCCGGAAGGTAGAGTTCTTAAAAAAAGAAAGAAAACGAATGAGAGAGTTAATTTTTTGAATCTAAGTATACAAGATATTTTTAACAAGTAAAAGTAGCAGGAATTGAAACATGGGAAGCGAACAAAATTTTGTAAAGCTGCAATTGCGTACGTTTACACACACACTATTAGTCACACAGACATATGTGCATATGTATGTAAATAGAGAATTGCGATTATTGCGCAAATATGTATGGATGTATATATTTTCTAATTATCGATATGTATTTAGTGTAAGAAATGCATTTAATAATATAACCAGTACACACATACATACGTATGTAAAGGGTTTTTCAGTAAGAGCGCTTCAACTTTTGAACTTTTTTGAATAAAACATAAACGGTTTGACTTTTTTAACTAATTTTTTTTTATTATCGAGTTTGAACATATACATTTAAGTATGAAATTCGATTTCTTTTGCATGACCACCGCGTGCACGTTTTACGAAGTCCAATCGTTGAACCCAATTTTCGACCACTCTTTTGCATAAATCGGCCGAAATTCCAGCAATTTCGCGTTCAATATTGGCTCTGAGCTCACAAATCGTCGCCGGCTTGTTACTGTAGACCAATGACTTCACATAACCCCAAAGAAAATAGTCTAGAGGCGTCAAATCACACGAGCGCGGCGGCCATTCGACCGGTCCATTTCTGGAAATAATGCGCTCATCGAACTTACTCTTCAACAAATCAATTGTAGGGTGTGCTGTGTGGCTTGTGGCCCCGTCCTGTTGAAACCACATGTCGTCTAAGTCCATACCATTCAATTGCGGCCAAAAATAATCGTTTATCATGTCGCGGTATCGATTTCCATTCACAGTAACGTGGCGATCGTTCTCGTCAACGAAAAAATATGGGCCAATTACGCCGCCGGCATGTAAACCGCACCAAACAGTGATTTTTTCGGGATGCAACGGTGCCTCATGAATCACGTGTGGATTGCTTTCTGCCCAGTAACGCATATTTTGCTTGTTGACAAAGCCATTGACCCAAAAGTGAGCTTCATCACTGAAGATGATTTTTTGGAAAAAATGCTCTTAAAGTAGCAGCAACAGAACGATTATTTTCATAAAAAATTTGCACGATTTGCAATCGTTGCTCAAGTGTGTAGCGTTCCATGATGAAATGTATACTAATAAAGTTTACAAATGACAAGCGAAAAATAAAAAATATTGCGTCGTTCGCCCTCCCTATCGGGAAAAAGTTGAAGCGCACCTATTGCGCCCATAAGGGTGCATCGCTCTCCATACAAAAATAAAAATATCGCTACTGTTTCACGAAAATATTTCCAGAAAAATATCAAGATTTATGTGAATTGCACCGAATTAAAAATATCTCCAAAAATTCGAGTTTTTCATATTAAAAAAAAGTTAGTTTCCACGACATCTGGGATGATAGAAGAGTTTGGCTTAAAAAGTTTGCAAAAAATATTTAAAAATTTTATCAGCAGATTTAAAATAATGATATACATATGTCGAAAAAAGAAACGTGAATAAGTTAGTAATTTTAATTTTCTATAAATCTACTCGACCTCCGAAGAAATCTGAGTAGATCTTGTGGTGCCAAGGCGCCAAGGTGGTCACTTCTTAACACATCAGTGCCAAAGATTTCAAGCCTGGTGGTGCATTCATCTTTTACATGTGGCATCTTTCCAAGGAGAGTACAATTTCCACTTTACAGGAGTTGATGTTTCAGTTGCCATACTCGTATGTGGACCACCTTGACAGGTCTTCCTGCATGCTTTGCATGGAATCACAGTACAGACGGAAACTTGACTCTGTACGCGATGGCAACTTACCCGACGTAGGCGGCCACTTTACCTGCTGATTTTTTAATAGTAATTGTTTTCTTAAACTAAAAATCGTTTAGTATTTGTGGCTCTTTTTAGTCTTTTAGTTTAAAGTTTTTAGTGGCTTATTGATTTAATTCGGTATAAATTTGAGCTACAGCTTAGAGACGGATTTTTGCTTAGAAAATATTTGTAAATAAAATAATTATTCTTAGTGTTTTGTCATTTTGATCTAGTTAACTGTATATATTGTAAATATATTTATTATAAACACACATTTACACACATAAGTATATATACTGATACTCAGAGGTTTTCCTAAACAAATACAGGTGCATTAAAACATGGATTTGAGTGAGTAAAGGATGAATAGCAAAGTAGAGTTTAATAGGAAAAGTCAGCAACAACGCATTATAATACGGAAAACAAAATCTAATAATAAGGGCCGAGTACGCATTTGCAAAACAAAAAATAATAATAATAAATTAAAAACCTTCTAAGTATAAAACATAAAATATATGCTAGATATTTCGATAGGCACAACGAGTGCTATTTTCATTATACTTTGGCGCTACGTTTGTGACATTTTCTCGAAAAAGTTTATATGCCTGTTATATCTGTTCAATTTAGAACCATTTTTCCTACAAAAAGATGTTGATTTTTACAATTCAGAGATGCATCTTGATTAAACCAATCAGATAGAGGTCCCACAAAAATATTTTCCCTGTAAATTTTACCGCCTTTTAGTTAAGCAAAAATGCTGAAATATTTTGAAGGTTAATTTATATAAGTAGAATTAAATAAATTTATGAATTAAAAAATTTATAATAAGAATGGCACATAGTAAAATATCTAACGGGTGTTTTTTTGGCTGCAAGATAACTATCGATATCGCTAACTATGATTTGACAGATGAGAATGGCAAATTGTGTTGACATTTCTGTTCAGTAAGGTTTGGGACAGGACTAGCTACCTCTGCCACTGTCTCTTTTCTTTCCTATCTCTTTCTCTGATGCTTTTCTTCTTCCTTCCTTGACTATCTACCCTCTTTCCAGAACTCTAAATACAATGGGCTTTTTAGCCTGAGTGTTTTAGGAGGCACCAAATCACTTGGTGCTCTTTGGCTCGACCAATTCAAATTTCAAGTTTTAATTTCAAGGTTTGGCAAGTCACCATGAAACGTTTAACTCCAGAACAACGATTCTAAATTGTGTAAATTTACTGTCGAAAAAAAAAATCTGTTAGCAAAGTTCGTAGAGCACTGGCGCCATCATGGATCCTTATTAAATGAAGAAGGAGCTGCCGTTTGTAAAAATTTTCAATCTCCTCTCGAGTTTTGAACTGAAAATGAGATGGTAGTCTACCAGAGTAACGTTTGGTGAATACGGAGTGTGGGACAAAGTTCCCTTCTGAGTGAAAAATATCACTTCCAGGGCTATGCTTGCCGCTTAGGTCACGGATCGACCCGGTGAAGGTTTCTCTGTAAGGGTTTCATAGCCTGCCAAAAAAGGTCCGAAACCACTTTTGAACTGTAAGTTAACTAGTAGTAAACTCTTCGAACGCTCCACATATTTTTCTGGCTGTTTCGGCATCTATTGTACCCAATTTGAAACTGCACCCAATCTAGAAACTGCAGTAGATATAGTCATGTTGTTGTTGAAGCAGTTCACTAGGCCCCTATCGTCATCGTCTAACTCTTCTAACGGTATGCCCAGTGCACGCGCTCTTTCGACAGGTTGGGCCCAGAGGGAAAGGGGTGTTATTGGGTGAGTGTATTTAAGAGGAAATGTGAATAAGTGGTTAATATCTTCACATCTCGGACATAGTATATTGAGCATGTCGGGATCGATTCTGGATAAATAGGAGTTTAACCTGCTACAATATCCAGACCGTAATTGAGCCAAAGTTACGCATTTCTCACGAAGCTCTTCATCTGGTCACAGCGACATTCGAGGATGCGACTGTGAGGCGGATGAGTTGGCCGGACATGGGACCTGTGAGGTGGTTTTCGGAGGGGGATTGATATACCCTTGCCTCCAACTCAACGAGCGCTGGGCAGAAACTTGTAAGGTCGCGAAATCCTTCAGGCCATGTGCGGTTCGGAGGCGTGCGAGCGATCTTATTAGGTTGACAAATCTGAACTCTTGAACTTCATGTGTTTTTTCACAGACACTATCCGCGAAGTATGCATGCTGTAAGACTTGGAATTACCTCTAGTCGTTATTGCGTCAGCTGCATGGGAGATGAGGTGGCCTCATTTCAGCATCTTCTCTGTAGTGGCCCTGCTCTCGCAGGGCTAAGATTTAGGCATCTTTTGCCTCTAACTTCTTTACTATGCCTGCTGACATAGCAGCCCTTGGTATTAAATATTTGTTGGACTTCATGAGCAACATAAAGCGGTTAACACATATGCAAAACAGCCAACATTTATGAGCCGCGCCTACCTAAACCCACTAAAACTATTGATGACGAAATGAGTGATGGAAATCTTTATTTTGCCTTTTAGGTGCTCCATTGCTTGCCTGTTTTTTGTATACTGCAGCTTTCTAATTCACAAGTGTCAAGTATGATTGTCGTACGATGCTATTTGCAAAATGATTAATCTTCCGATAAATAATAATAAATAAATAATTGGCGCGTACTCTTCTGTTAGGTGTTTGGCCGAGCTCCTCCTCTTATTTGTGGTGTGCATCTTGATGTTGTTCCATAAATCTTCCGATAGGGTGACTAATTTTGCGCCACCTTTTAGTATAACAAATGAAAAATTGGTTTCATAATAACTTTTTATAGGGAAAGGAAATTTTTGGCTTCTCAAACACCGCCGATGCCGATGCCTGTCAGTTGTTAACAAAAACTTACATTCTTACAAATAAAAATATAATAATAAAGAAGAAATTCAAGTCTATATTTTTGTTGAATGTAACTTACATATTTACATGCATACATAAGTCTATATGTGTGTGTATTTTATGGTTTATCCTAACGCAAATTTATTCTGTGCAACCATTTATTTCTAGCTAAGTTCCTGCTCTTCTGCGTGTCTAATGAATTATGAATTCATCATTTACTCGTAGCAAAGTTTTGTTTTTGATATCAGATATTTGTTGATATTGATTTCGTTTGACGTTAATAAATGCGAATTGAAGTTGTTAATTAATTTGGCCGAAAGTTCTTTGCATTTTGTTTTTGGTGAGTTTTGTTTTGGAAATCGATAAGGCCAAGCAGGTTGGTTTCGAACTCAAAACTCAGCTGCGCAATTTATTGCAATAAATATTTTATGATTACTGGTAAACTTTGTGAATAATATTATAAGACAGCAATGCAAATATGTAACAACAAAGTATTATAAAATATGAAGGCAAATATGATAATACACAAATGAATTATACAACTTTGACATATTGCATTTGGAAAATGGTTATGAATCAAAAACAAAAACAAAAAAACATTGAATGAAATAGAAAGAAACGAAATAAAAATAAAACAGGCAAACCATAGAAATATGTGCGTTTCTTTTGGATTGGGTGGGGTTAATGGCAATTTAACTGCTCCCAAGAAAAAAATGGTTTGTCCATTGAGTGCAATGTGTCTGTGAGGTAATGCGGCTCAATATATCTATACAAGGTTTCCACGACAGTCGGTTCTACGTTACCGAAACGACCCGGATTAATATCCGACCAAGGACTGCCACTCCAGCAGCATTCCTCGTATGTAAGTATGGGGAACGTTTATGCTGCTACAACAACAACAACAACATCAATACAAGGCCAAGTCCAAAATACATAAGACAGAGGTAAAATAGAGACGCTCCTGTCGTTTGTTCTGATACCTTCGAGTTTATTTCTTTAAAACAGTTTCGCCCTCTGGCCTGGTGTTAAATACAATTATAAAAAATCGACGGGAGCGCGACAAAATCGATATCTCGGAGTTGTGGTCCTAACAGGACGACGCTGCATGCTGTACAAGCGGCGCAACGTCCGAAATTGTTTGGGAGAAAATTGACGCCTTGGACATCTCACGTCGAGCTATAATCAATTGACTGCTGCGATTATGTGACGTAACACAATTGACTATTTTCGCTGAGCCTAACTCAGGTCTTTGGCTTACGCTACAAAACCAACTACTTTGCACGAGGCCTGTCTAATGCGCTGAAACTCACAGCTCGAGGTGGCATTTGAATGGTGTTTTATTCTATATACTCGCATAATGGCATGAATATCACCAGAACTAATTTGATATCTACGCCGTTGTTGTCTTCCTAGCATGGATTTCGTTACCTGTAGTTCTCATCTGGTCATTCATATATAGTTAAATATGTGTAACGTGCGGGATGCATTCTCAGCTTGGTTGCAGAAATGGGCAACATAAACAGGAAGCCCTTGGCAGGCGTTCAAAACCTTGGCTAATGCTCCACAACGTTTTGCCATACGGAGAAAGGAGGAGGAAAAAGTTTTTGCATCGGCTTTTGTTTCAGTCTGAATTAAATTTTGCAACTAATTTTTCGGAACACACACGCAGCGACAAAGCAGCATTTTCGAAAGATGCATTTTTCACCGGTTGAGTAGATCTATAATACTTCGCAGGCAAGTATACCTGTATGTATGTATGTATGTATGAGCATGGTACATAGGCATGTGAAATCAGTTGTTTACTTGGCAAATTTCTAATTGCATGCCTGCAGGGCAGAGAAAAAATTAAGAACCATCTGCTTAACGCTTGACGGGATGTCCTTAGGCAGAGCGTTTCCTAGCAAATGGATAAGAATTTGAGTAAGTAGGCACTTAAGATCATACATACATATGTACATACATAAGTGCACAAATTTAATGATGCCAGCACTCAAAGAGCAAACGTAAGAGTGTTGCTACATGTTTTTATGTCCAGATCGGCTGATAACAGGCTGGTTGGTGATTTTCAAGGAACAATACTTTGCGAGTTGTAATAGCACGGGATAAAGGAAAACGCTTAAGTATAAGGTGTTCCATTCAAAACTCTTACTTTGAAATTTGAAAATAAACGCCGTGCTGATTCGAAAAGTCCTCACATTTTAATTCTCATAAAAAGTGTGGTGCCATGGAGGATATGAAGGCAACGCAACATCCGATTCTTGTGCATTTATTTCTTTTGGCGAAATTTTCAATGACACTTGGCGCATAATTATTATTATTATCATTAGTGACGTGTTCTAATTAAAGATAATTTACAAAAATAATAAAATTAGTAACTTAACCTATCTATAAAACCTTTCCAGTCCTCTTTATTACGAGCCATGTATCGCAATTCGCTAAACGATTTGGATGCTGCATTATTAACTGTACCCTCCACGTAGTTTTTGGACGGTCTCTGCTCTTGTACCGGTCGGCTTCCACTCTATGGGCGAATGTGCAATGTTGTTTTCGTCTATTTTTGGCCGATCCACCCGTATTTCCTCGATTTAGTGTTGTTATCTATGCATTTTTGTTTCGTGATTTTCCATAGCCTTTGATTTGAAATCGTTCGTGGCCATAAAATTCTCATTATTCTCCGTAAGCAGCGATTGACCAAACATTGTATCTTTTGTATAATGGTATATAGGTGTTAAAAATGTTCAATTTTCTCGTTCGATTAATTGTGGGGGATTTCCATACTCTCGAAAGAGAAGCGTAAGCTCGCTTACCCTTGCTTAGGCGATTACAGTAGATTCTGTTTTTATGCGGTATATACGTTCCGCAAGAAACAGCATAAAAAAAGCTATCAATTCTATAGTAAAACTATAGATACGTTTCAAAAGTGCTAAGAACCGCATAAATCTGAAATAATGTAATGAAATCGCATAAAAAAGGGTACTAGTCCCATATTACAACTATAGATACGTTCCATAGACCGCATGGATCTGAAATAATTAAATAAAACCGCATAAACAAAAAATTGTATTTTTGCAAATTATATCTTTATTTAAGAAACGTCAGAATCGAAAAATAAATTTACATAGTCAGAAATAGAATCAGACAATACCCGCATGTTGCGCATTCGTTTAGGATTTGGCGTAAAATCACTTTCGTCACTTGAGGAAATGTACACGTCTGATCTAGATGGTGATGCAGGCGGTTCCATACTTGTCGGGTTAGCATTTCTGATGTAATCTGTGATGAGTTTTTGCTTAGCTGGTTTAGAATCTTGTTACAATTCCCGATAGGTTGACAAGCATTTTTTAATTTTTTTAAAAACCGCACTATTTCAAAACCGCATTAAAACAGAATCTACTGTATTTACTCGCACATCCGTCGGGGTAGCCCTTTCAGGCGTAAGAGCTGCCTAGGTACTCAAATTCTTCCACATCATATAGAGTGTCGTTATCGATAAAGAAAAGTTGCACATTTTGAGTATTAGAGCGCATAGTTTTCGATTTTTGTATATTGATTTTTAGGTTAACTTTGTGTGATCAGTGGAAATGATGCTTAACGTGCTTTGTGGCTAGCAGGCAACAAAACTATGTCATCCGCGTAAGCTAGACTTCCAAGCTTCTCATTTAGTTTCCACGGTATACCACATTTGCCGAAATCACAACATTCGCACATCATAACGAGAGCTACTATAAATAAAAGCGGAGAAAGAGCGCATCCCTGCTTATCACCGGAACCTGTGTGAAAGGGTTGGCTCAGCTATCCGACATTGAGTACCCTGCTGGTAGCTCCGTTGTATGAGCTATTTATTATCTTGGCTAGTTTTGGAGGGATACCGCGAGCGCCCAGTGCGGCCCATATCGCATTTCTGCTAAGCGCATCAAAGGCTTTAACACATAGATAATAAAACACATGCATAGCGTAGCGTTGAACTCGGCAGACTGTTCAATGATAATGCGCATTCTGATGATGTGATCGATACACCAGTGATTACGTCGAAAGTCGACTTGATTGTTTCCAATGGTGGCATCAAGTGCGTCGACAATTCGGGAAAGAATAACGAGATTAAGAATTTTAGTTACGACTGGTAGGATCGATATTCCGCACCAGTCGGAACATTTCTGTTTGTTACCGTTAGCGCGTATTACTGGCTTAATTTTGTAAAAGACGCATCGAAAATCATCATCCTATTCAGAAATTGTTCTCGGATGTTGGACTCTTCGAAAAGCGCGAACCAACGGCGTTTACGACGTTTTCGAGTTTTCGTTGCCTAAAATTCTTGCAGTTTCAATAGTCAAATTTTATATGACAGCTTTCAAGTAGAAAAAATGGTGCGAAATTAAAAACAAAAAACGGTTCTAAAGAGACATCCAATATTTTTAATAGCCGAAGGCCTTAGCAGCTAGTGTTTGATCCTTTTTTTCTTACCTTTTAAGTGGAATAATTATTTATAATTATTACTCTTTTCAATAAATAAATAAAAATAAATATTTTCAACTCCAAGTAATGTCTTTGAAAGTGTATTGGAATATTTTTCAAACGTAGACCAATCATAGAAATTTTTATCATAAGAAGTATGAACAAAAATCTACAAACTTACGAACATATGTAAAAGGTGGGGCAAAATTAATCACCCTATCAAGAATTTATAATTTTTGTAAATGCCGTCGTATATCAATCATATCTGATAAAATAAAGATTTGAGCAAAAAAAAATTTCTATAGTAAAAAAGTTATTTATAAACAAAATTGGATGATTAATTTTGCGCCACCCTGTAGTTGTGGAAAATACATCATTACTGTTGCACTTTTTGGCAATCATCTCCAGCATCTCTATTTATTTCTTGTATTTGTTGCATTTCCAAGAATTACCCAAATTTTATGCGCAAGGAAATACATTAATTCTATTCTTGTATGTATGTATGTATATGTGCATACAAGTAAACACTAAACACATATATGAACACTCATACATACATAGCATATGCAGATACCCTGCAGGAACATTAAGATAGTGAGCAACTACACCAATGAGATTTTCTCGTTCTCATCCTCACATTCTCATTCTGGTTACACCGTTAGGTAGCCGTTCGTTTGGGCACCATTTACAAAAAATTGGCTTTCGATTAATCGCGGCTTTTAATGCACGTTTAGGACCGTTTTGAAAAACTGGATTGAAAATCTGATTTTTCACTTTATCGAAAAAAAAACCAAAATATAAAAAAAAACCAAAATATAAGAAAAAAATCGTTGTCGAACTACCATAAATTGAATTTTCCTTTTTAATTTGTATTGTAAAGGCTCTTTCAAAATTGATGCCTAGATACCAGTAAGGAACAATTCCTAGAAGGTTCCGTTTTTACGTCTTTTTTGGCATTTGGCAAGTAGATGTACAATTTTAAATGATAGAACTACGTCTTAAAATGATTGAAGCTTATTATGAAAATGGTTGATCTTTAAGAACAAAATATCGCGAAATTTGTGATTTTTTTGGTGGAAATAATCATCCGAAAGAGCTGACTATTCAAAGGTTGGTGGAACAATTCTAAGAAACTGGCGCTGTCGAGGATAGAAAAAGGACTGGCAGACCAAAAACTGGACGTTGTGTTGAGAATATTGCTGCTGTAGTTCAAAGTCTTGATGAGCAACCTTTAACATCGATATTGCGACGTTCCCAACAAAATAGGCATAAATGATGTAATTTTTCACTTTTGTTTTAAAATACTATATAGGCGCATCTATTAAAAGACCCTTTAAAAAAAATTTGCGATTTTACAGATTTCACGGAACGTGTGAATTTCTTTTAAAGGACCTTAGACTTTCAAAAAGGATAGCGTTTAAAAAAATGTAATAAATGACCTACAGAGATTTGAATAAAACAGACAATAGGGTAAGTGGAAAACTGCTATTATTATTTTATTTATATATTGTAGATTATATACATATATTTTCTTCTTCTTGATTGGCGCGATAACAGCGAACGCGATTTTGGCCGAGCTTAACAAAGCGCGCCAATCGTTTCCTTCTCGACTTAACCGGCGCCAGTTGGACACATCAAGTGAAGTCAAATCTCAGTCCACCTGATCTTTACAATGCAGTGGAACCCTTCCTCTTCCTCCGCTACCACTAGCTGGTACCACATAGAATACTTTTAGAGCCGAGGCGCTTGACCCAGCGGGCTACATGACCCAGCCAACGAAGCTGCTGAATCTCTATTCGCTGCATCACTTACGATACTCGCCGTCACCAACGTGCAAAGACTCAAAAATCTTTCGTATAATCTTTCTCTCAAACACTCCAAGTGATGCCCCATCGGATATTGTCATCGTCCAAGCTTCTTCGCCATACGTTAAGACGGGCTTGATGAGAACCTTTTAAAGTGTTAGTTTTGTTCGTATTGAGCAACGTCATCTTGCATAGCCGAATAGTTTTGCGCAGATATCAAATTCAGACATCGTGGCATATAAACATTTTTGGGTCATCGTGAAGCACCTTGTCGGACCGCAATACAGAAATTGGTGAAAAAATTCGAGCTTTTGGGACAAGTTAGTGATGTGAAGAATAAAACCCGTGCACGTCGCTCAAAAACAGCCGAAAATATTGTTGTTGTAGCCGAAAGTGTTGAAGAAAACCCAGGTTTGTCCATTCCTCGTCGTTCTTTGGAATTAGGCATTCCACAAATGTCATTACACCGTAGTTTGCATAAAGATTTGGGTCTTAAGGCTTATAAAGTTCAGTTAACACAAGAACTTAAGCCGGCCGATCATCAACAACGTCGTGTCTTTGTTGATTGGATCGTTGAAATGCATGAAAATGAACCGGAATTCCATCGAAAAATCATCTTGAGTGATGAGGCCCATTTCCAATTCAGTGGCTTCGTCAACAAGCAAAATTGTCGGATCTGGGGCTCAGAAAATCCAAGAGTTTTTGTTGAAAAGCCTCTCCATCATCAATGTGTGACTGTTTGATGCAGCTTATGGTCCGTCGGAGTCATTGGACCTTACTTTTTCGAAAATGAGGCTGGAGCAACAGTTACGGCGAATGGACTGCGCTATCGAGAGATGATTAACGATTTTTATGGCCGGAATCTGATGGTATTGATCTGGACAACGTTTATTTTTAACAAGACGGCGCTACGTGCCACACAAACAACGAAACCATTGATCTTTTAGGGGAATAACACCTCTTATTGGAAAACCCTTTAGATGACTCCTTTTCGTACTGTCGAATGCAGCTTTGAAGTCGACGAAATGGTGTGTGTCGATTCTCCTTTCATGGGTATTTTCCAAGACTCAGCTATTTGTGAATATCTTGATGCATGCACTTTACCTTAGCTCCTCGCTGCCATGTCTGAATAGCTCAGCCGGCAGTCCGTCGGCTCCCGCCGCTTTGTTGTTCTTTAGCTTCGTTATCGCTATTCTCACCTAGTCATGGTCGGGTAGCGGAACGACAGTCGTCAACGATTGGGGAATCGGGTTCTTCACATTATCTGTGACAAGCGCAGCTGTCTCTGTTTAACTGAATCCATTACTATTATTTTTTTTTAAACATTATTCTTATTGAAACTTTAAGATCCTTTATAGAGCACGCAAATACTTATAGGCAAGACGCTTACCCTCTTTACATCCTGAAGTAATGAAGGTAGAGGTTGGTTTGGGTTGCTGATAATGCGCATAAGAATTCAAAAAATATATTTTTTTAAAGGATTTGAATGAAAATTGTTCAGGGTATTGAAGAACAAAAGTTTTAAAGGACTTTTTCCAGGTGTTTTACTAGAAGATAATTGACGAAAAAAATTTTTAAATTGTGTGCACTGCCTACTTTCAATTTATAACCATATGCGTCTTGATGTTGCTCCACAAATGGATACCCATATTTCCATAAAAAAATATATTATGAAATTATACCTTGTGTAGTTTTAGATTTACATCATATTTTAAAACAACTATCTTTGTTGAAACTTTAAGGTCACTTAAACAAAATTCAGGCAATTGAAGTCTTTTTCGTGTTTTAAATACTACAAACGCCATTCCTTAAGAGTATATACTTATGTACGAGTATGTCTATGCGAGTACAGTCGAACTTACTAGTGTCAATCTAACTTGCTACCAGTTTGCCTTGCAGCTGAAGTAAATCATCTGCTATCCTTTTCCAATGCTCGCAACTGGTATTTTTAATATGACGCTGCCCTACGAAGTGCCAATTGCCAGCCTCTACAACTGCTTCCTATTGGTTAATGAAATAGCCAGGCTCTGCATTCAGCATTCTATTTGTTACTGAACTAGTTCATAATAGACGAGAACGTTTCTAGTGCAATTTGTGCCGAAAATTATCAGTTATGGACGAGTTGTAAAAATAGATAAAATAAAAATTTCCATAGACTTTTGTTATAAATTAAAACACCACAGAAAATTGTTTCTTATCTTTAATCCTTTACTGCATAAATTAATAAAGCGTTGGAAAAAAAATTGGTTCACGGTGTAAATAGCTGGATTTAATTATCAATAAGAAATTAAAAGAAAAATAATGAATACGTTTTATACTTTCGATATTTTTTACGCAACCACGTATAAAAATTAGTGGTCAAGTATAGAAAACAGTTAAAAAGTGGAAAAATTATTATTCGTCGCGAGCGATGAATATATCGACTCCATGAAATTTTTTTTTTTGTAAAAAAGTACTTAAGTGAAAATGAATTACTCACACTTCAATTGCACAAAAGCGAGGTTATTTCGAAATGTCAAAAAATCATAGTGAATTTTTTTTGCATTTTATTTTTGCTAAATATATATTTAATGGATTAAAATAGTTTGAAATATTTCATAATACTTAATTTGAAAATCAAATTGAATCAAAATGGCAATATCATATACGGGCCCATATGCGGTAAAGTTTTAATTTCATTTTTCGATTTTATTTGTTAAAAATTACACAATTCAAGAAATTTATATATATATATATATATATTATATATATATATATTTATATATTTAAATTCCCTATAGAATTCCATTTTGATTTGACATTTTATTTAAATACTCTGTTGTCTTATAATTAGTTTGTCTTTGTCTGTTTGTCGGGCAATCCTTGAAGTCTTGATAAGCTGGATTTTTGAGATTCATTGCAAAATTTACATATTCATGATTGTCTAATTCTTAGTCCGTGCATTCTTACCCAAGGATCCAAATAACAGTTATCACATACTTCAAAAAAAAAAGGCAAGTACGAAATATTTTTATAGAAAAAAAAACTGTAGATGCTATTGAGTTCCCAGCAACTCCTCTACAAGAATCCTGCAAGCCTTTCTTATCTAACATTTCGAAAAAAGTCCAATAAAAACTGTTAAGATAGATAAATAGATTTGAGGTTTGCATCTCGATATCCTGGTTTTTTGTGCCCTCTACGCATCACATTACCTCATCCAAACCAATTTCTTTTATTAAATTAAAGATAGAGCTGGGTTAGGCTGAGCGAGCAATTGGCCGAGATGTCTCAACCTTTTCCGCGCTACAGCGCCACATTCAAGAATAAGTTGTAAAAGTTGCGCCGACTGCGTGCGACTGCACGAAAATAGCGTCGGGCCTTGACATTGATGGCCTGTGCGCCAATGTAAACGACTATCTCACCTGCCTTTCTCGCTTCTTTACAGCAAGGACCTACAACTTTCACCCACGAAGTCCACGCCGACGCTCTTCACCATCTAGACAAAGGAGGTCAAACTGCAAATTAAGGTAAAAGTCGACGGCACACCAATTCCGACTGTTAACAACTCCAAAATCTTGGGAGTTACCTTCGACAGTTTGCTCTCCTTCTCAGCGCATACAACCGCTATTGCCACTTAAGTCCAAAAGCGCAACAAGGTCCTCAAATCCCTTGCCGGCAGCACTTGGGGTAAAGATAAAGATATGTTGCTATCGACATTTAAGGTTTTAAACTATGCTGCGCCTGTCTGGTCGCCTGGAACCAGTGAATCGCAGTGGACGAAGCTACACTACAGACTTGTCAAAACACTGCCATTAGGACTGCTACATGATGTCTCCTTATGTCTCCACTTCAACATCTCCCTGTAAAGGAGCATAATAAACTGCTCCTGTTGGGGTGTTATCGCAGGTCCCACCCATGCAGACATCTGCTTGAGCCTGAGCCGCCTCCCAGGCTCGTCAGGAGGCACCTTCTCAATTACGCGGACGAGAATCAGGACAAAATAGACCGGTAATTAAAGGACAGTGTACAGACAGAAAATTAACGACATTCATCGGGGGACTCTTACCACCTTCTTAAGCTCCCGACCCTCGAATGCCGTCATCGGAGTCCAACCCCCACCCATTGCAGACGAAGAGCTCCAACTTCCCCGAAACTCCTACCTATCCAGAATCGACCCCCCGCACGAGACTAACCACTTTTTCACATGCCCTGTCAAACCCACTCATCTAACACCCCTTTCCCTCTGGACCCAACCTGTCGAAACAGCAAGTTTCCTGGGCCTACCGTTATATGAACTAGACGAAGACGACCGGTGATTTACATTACACTGACAGGACAAAGTTATAGCACTAACAACAACATAAGACGTATTGGAGTCTCCGGGGATTGGTCGCAGCAACGACAAGAGTCAGTGGATCATCCCCCGCAGATGAATGCGCTATCTTCAATGGCCTGTTATTGAGTTTCCTAAACGCCTTTTGATTTTGAAACTGGTATATTTCTATTCCCTCTCGGACTAGTATGATTTTTTCCATTAAATACCAGTCAATGCATTGCAATGTTTGGCCTTTCTTTGCAGGGTACTTACGTATACCTACGTATGCATACTTTCGTAATTGAAATATGTTGTCAGCTGCCTACTTTTCCTCCTTACCCATTTCTTCTTTCTATTCTTGGTCAAAAATTATTATTTTTTGTTTAAATTGCAGAATTACTTTTCTTATGCAGCCTTGCCTTTGTGTTTGATTTCGCAACGGCTGTATTGCTTACCTGCTCTTTCACCCCCTATCGATGTTCTAAATCTCTTTACTTTGTTGGTTAACAAAACAACTACAGTAGGCAAACATCCTGCTTTGCGTGGTGCATTCTCTCAAAACTCCTACTTTGTTAATTAAATTAGGTGGTATGTGACAAATGAAAATTGTTTTTTTTTTTTAATCAGTTATTTTTATTAGTCAGAAGCTGAGCTGGTAGGTGATGTGATGCTTTAATTTAGTGGTTTAGTGGTAACTGTTTAATGGTAACTGCTTAATTGTATGATGAATTATTTTAGGTAATTTAAGCTGATTATTTTGAAGTGAAAAAATTCAGTCTTAAATTGATGCCAATGCATACAGATATGCATCGCAAAGCCGCTCATTGTGCACAGTTTAATTATTTTATAAGTCGCATATACTTGTAAGAGACAACATACATAGAGCAACGGACCTTTGCGATTTCCTTTTGGATGCCAAGTAGTTGAACAAAACAGTAGCTTGATTAATTAAAGGAACCCTCAGTTGAAGTGAATCGCCGCCACCCGGCATTCATAAGTGAAAGTTAATCCTCTGGGTGAGAGTTTGAGATCTCTCCGTATTAGGTATGCGATGAAAAATTTGATGTTAAATCGAAACCGTAAACGCACGACAATTTATTTTACATGTATATACGTACAAGTACACATATGTACGAGGGCGGGTCAATAAGTCCGTGATTTTTTGTATTTCTGACCTCTTTACTGAAAAAGAAATACTGCTCCTATCAACACGCATCTGTCAGTTGACTCCTGTCAAAATTTGAACGTGTTGCATCAGTTAGTTTGTGTTTTACAGCTACCCTTATCAGAGTACCCAGTAATTCACAGTCGAGCACAAACGCAATCGTGTAACAACTTCACAGAAAGGTATGGCGTTATTTAATCGCAACATGGAGGAGTTTTTGCGCCGTTTTGTAACCGTGGACGAAACATGGATCCATCACCACACACCAGAGACCAAACAACAGTCGAAACAGAGGGTTTCTAAGGGTGAATCGGCTTAATAAGCACACAAAAAACAGTTTTTTCCATTTTCTCCTCAAATTACTGGGTAGTCTGATAAAGGTAGCTGTAAAACACAAACTAACTGACGCAGCACGTTCAAATTTTGACAGGAGTCAACTGACAGATGCGTGTTGATAGGAGCAGTATTTCTTTTTCAGTAAAGAGGTCAAAAAATCACGGACTTATTGACCCGCCCTCGTACATATACAGCCACTCCCATCTTATTTGATATAGATACCCTTTTTTTTTGGAAAGTGTTCTCTAATTCATAAAATTTTGCGAAATGCTTTATTTCACTTCTGAACATAAAATATAAAAAGAGTCCAATTATCTCATTGTAATGCTCAAAAAACAAAAAAACATAAAAAGATTTCACGTTGCACCTTAAATGATACAGTTAAAAACCAACAACTATTTACTCTAATTTTTAAAAATTTTAAGGTATTTAGGACTTTGTTGGGCATCCTTTATTATCAATTACAGTCTATGAAGTCTATGTGGCATGGAGTACCCCAGGTGCCGAATATGTTGATTTTTGCCTCCTGGGTATTCCATTTCTAAGCTTCAAAACCAGCAAAAAATTAAATAACTCAAAAATATAATACAATTAACATAGTTTTGTAGAGCAGAAAGAGTTCTATCGAATGAATACTTACCCTTTGCCAAACAACAAACAAATCGTTGTAAAATAAAAGAAAATAAAAAACACGCTATAAACTTATTCCCCAACCCTATATTTGTGACTTGTGCATAGGGTTGCTATCTTGATAACAGCGAAATTCACCTTCAATTTGTAATTTTCTAGCGCTTTGATCCAAATTTTCTTGCAGAAGTTTTAAATAAACGTATTTGTTTATTGTTTCTCCGATAAAGGTCAAATTTCCTCACTTGATGACATGCAGGCCCAACCCACAACGTTGCCATCTTCGTGTTTTATAGTAGTTTTCCAATTTGGGGGTTTGAGCTCCATATTGGCCTTGTGCTATATAAAAGGTTTCCCATCTGGTCAAAATAAGTTTACCTGGTCTTTAAAAAGTACGGTCATCTAAAATGTTGGAGTTCTGTTGGTCACGCGAAAACTGCAATCTCTTACTTTTATTTCTTGCACTTATGAAAGGTTTATTACGGGTTATTCTGCCATTTAAATTTTCTTTTCTCAGTACTCTTCGAACAGTTCCTGAATGGCAAGTCTTACTTAAATCCTTTTTGGTCATTTCAGTTAACTTTGGAGCTCTTGAAGCTGAATTTTTCTTCGCTAGGCGCACTATTATTATTATTAATTGGCTGTTTGTGTACTGCGATCTGAAGAGATCTATTGTGCAGCCATCTAGCCTACTCAAACCGTTTTAGGCTGTTATTAAATCCTACTAACTGCTGTAGACCTAATTTCTACCAGGAGGTTTGGATCTATAGCCCCATTTCTCAGGTAATTTAGTCTGCGTGGTGCCAGTGCTGGGCAATCGCATAGAACGTGTTCTGCTGTTTCTTGTGCCTCTTTGCAGAGTCTACAGGGATCGTTTTCTATCACACCTATCGTTTTCATGTGATAATAAAGTTTAGAGTGTGCTGTTAGTAGTTCAGTGTAAAGTTGTATATACTTTCTGTTTAGGTTAAATATTGCTTCTGCCTTCATTTACCCCGCAGAAAGGTTCAGGACCTATGAAGGGAGTGTTCGCCCCCTTTTTCGCTAAAGTGTCCGCAATTTGATAACCCTCGTGCCCCTCATGTCCCAGACCCACATCAAGGTAAGAAAGTTTCTTGATGCTAGGATCTTGAGGATTTTAAAACATTCCCAGACCAACCTTGATTGGATTGAGAAGCTATCCAGCGATTGCGATTTTAGAGCTGCTTGACTGTCAGAGAAAATGTTAATATTGGCACCGCGCGTGCCTCTACGTAGACATTCTCTGGCACACAGCTCTAAGGCGTGGACGCCCTCCTGGAAAATAGAAATGGTTTTTCCCATTACAATTGCTTTTCTAGAATGTCGTCCGACGATTCCAGCCTTGACGTTATCGTCTTCTATTCTGGACCCATCAGTAAACAACACCTGTGCGCCCTGTTTTAAGAATATTTCATTGTTTCTCCACGCTGAGCGGTCACTAATGACCACTTTGAATTTCTTGGAGAATTCTAGTTTCCTTTTCATCTTATGAAGCCTTAGAGCTGCACTTATTGCCATTTCTTTGGCTACAAGATATATGTAGTGGAATGAGTCCAGTGACCATTCCTAAAGCCGCTGTGGGGCATATTCGCATTGCTCCCGTAACGCTCAGACAGGCTATTCTGTATTCCTTGTTAAGTGTTATCTGAGTTTCAGTTTGGTTTAGTTTCTACTTTTGGCCACCATACCAGAGAGGCATAGGGGATCATTGGCACTATTATTGTCTTATAAGACCTTGCCATTATCTTTGGCCGCATACCCCATGTTTTACCGTAAAGCCTTGGGCATACGTATATTGCTCTCAAGGCTTTCTTTTTGATGTACGATAAGTGATTTTTTCAAGTCAAGGTTTTATCAAGGATTACTCCCAGATATTTCATGTTAGGCGCACTAACCACTGACACTCTTTCTCTGTGAAAGTTTTGTTTGGAGGCTGTCGTCATTTATTTACCACACCATTTTTATGCATAAAGCGTTCAATAATGCGCTGGACTGTTGACGAACTTAATTGTACAATTTCAGCTATTTAACGACACGGCATTCCTTTTTTCAAATGCTCTAAAATTAACTCACGCTTTTCTATCGAAGTACGCGGTCCCATGGTTAACAAATAAGAAAAGATGTGAAGGACGACGACAACAACCGATGGAACTGTTGAGAAAGTGAAGAAAATTGTTATAGAGAATCGTCGAATCACAATTAGAGAAGTTGCTGAGGATGTCGGCATATCGGTTAGGTCATGCCATGCAATCTTTCGGAAATTTTAGGCATGAAGAGTGTGGCAGCAAAGTTCGTTCCAAAATTGCTGAATTTTGACCAAAAACAACGTCGCATGAGCATCGCTCAGGAATTGTTGAATGGTCGGTGCGAATCGTGGGTATATGGTAATGACATGGAAAGCAAAGGCCAATCATCTCAATGGAAGGCCAAGAAAAGCACGTCAAGTTCGAACAAATGTCAAGGTTTTTTGCACTGTTTTCTTCGATTACCATGGCGTAGTGCATCAGGAATTCTTACCACAAGGTCGTACGGTAAATAAGGAGTATTTCCTTGAAGTTATGCGGCGTTTGCGTGAAGCAATACGAAAAAAACGCCCGGAATTGTGGGAAAAAATGCATGGCTTTTGCATCATGATAATGCGCCTGCTCACGCATCTTTGCTTGTGAGAGATTATTTGGCCAAAAACAACAACGTATTCACCAGATTTGACCCCCAGCGAAGTTTTCCTGTTCCCAAGATTGAAGATACCTATGAAACGACGGCTTTTTGCGACGATTGAGGACATAAAAACTGAATCCCTAAGAGAGCTCAAAACCAGAGCTCATACCAAAAATTGCTTATCACAACTGCTTCGAGGATTGAAAAAAAACGCTGGTAAAGTGTATTATATCTAAGGCGGACTACTTCAAAGGGAAATGATGAATAAATAAATATATTTGAGAAAAATGAACATTCAACTTATTTTTTTAACACGCCTCGTATGTCTATCATATATGTATATTATGTATGTAATGTTTTAAGTTGTCATCTTTCAAGTAAAATGTATCACCTGTGTTGATATTTGTGCTTTTTGAGACTATTATTTTTGCTTGGAAATAAGAAGTGACTACGTAGTCGCAACTAATTAAGGAAGGGGTAGGTAAAGCTATGGTTAATCAATGCAGTAAAGCATTGTAATAAAGTAAATTAAGGTCAATTAAATACGCTCCCCTAACTCGTGCAAACAGGTTGAAAGGTGTGTCTTGAAATGGTTAGTGAGCGAAGAAAAATACTGGCAATACCGGTAAGCGAGCCAACGCAGTTACCCAGTGGCGGGAAATTGCATGGGGTGCTGAAGCGATTAATTTACACTTTGCCACCAACATATCAAGTTGCTGTAACAAGTAAGTAGCTGCAACAAAGATAAATAAAAGCAATAATAATGAAAACAAAACGAGAGAATGAGGAAAAGGAAAGAAGGAAAGCAAAGAAAACACCTTGTCGCAAATTGTAAATGTACACCTATACACAGACTACTCACATATACATATGCATGTCTGCAGCGAAGTGCAGCTGGCTAGGCAACACCTGTTGATAGCTGCTCTGCAAGGATTGCCAATGCGCAGGCACGCCGAATGCTGTACCTTAGAAATACATATCTACATATACATATACTGGCACACATAAGAAACAAAGGGTTTGAAAAATCAAATAAAAGGAAAAATTAATGAAAATAGAGGTTTAGGAAATTGTAATAAATTATAGGTATTTTTACATTTACTGTACTTGTAGGTGCAAGTAAAATTTCCCACACGGATATGATTGTATACATACATACATATCGTATAGTCATACATCCAGAAGCGAGCGGATGTTTTGCAAAATAATGCAACAAATAGGAAAGAACAGATTATGCATTGGTTGCATCGCTCCCACGATTGCTTTCAGATTAAATCGCATCCAGCTGTAGGGAAAAACAAGTACAGGATTTGGGCTACATCTACATACCTACATAATACACACATTCGAATGTGGGCGATTACTCCTTGTGTTATATTTGAGGTGCACTATTTTGAATGCCTAATTTTATGTGTGAATGTAGATTTGCTTCCCATACCGTAAGTGATGAGGAAAGCCTGCTGGCGGTATTGCACTTTTCACCATGTATTGTACTTTATCTATATAATGAATGAGCGACGTTTTTTTATGTGGAAGAAAACACCCAACAGCGTCAGCAAAAAAAAAAAAAAAAAAACAAAAAAATACTGTCCAAAATCAACGTGATTTATGAGCTGCTTGAAATTTGCACTTTACTATAAGAAAATTAAATGGGCTTTCACAGCATATTCATAATTAAAAAAATGAATAAAAAATACTATTTTTTCTAAAAATTCGTATCAAAAAATAAAAATTTATTATTTTTAGTTTTTTTTTCAATTTGCACAAAATTTGAGGCTTACATTTATATGGGTTTTGTAGGGCAATGAACTATATTTTCATAAAAAAAATATTAAATTCAAATAAGAAACAAATAAATTGTCAAAAGTTGTCAATAAGTATGAGGTTATTAAGGGGTTAGTATCAAAGTTTTCATTTTTTTAAGTACAGGGTGGCTGATGAATTTTGCTACATTAAGAAACTCAAATAACTTTTTTTTAGTGTATGGAATTCATTTACTTTTTTTTCAAGTTGAAGGTCATTAAATTTTATTAAATGTAACTTAACTAGTTTTAAAAATAATTGAATTTAAATGCCCCCCATGCTCGTTGACACAAGTGCGGCATCTTAGTAAAAAGTTGTTCATTGCTGCTTTGAGAGTTGCGACAGGAATAGCCGCAATTGTTGCCCGAATGGATTGTTTTAGTTCATCCAAATTTATTGGCTTTGTTTTATAAACTTCTTGTTTACATAAACCCCACAAGAAAAAGTCAGGTGCAGTAAGGTCAGGCGACCTGGGGGGCCAACGAAATTCGGAGTTTCTTGAAATCAGTTTATTGGGAAATTTTCGTCGCAACTCTGTCATAACAGTCTGGGCTATGTGAGACGTTGCCCCATCTTGTTGAAACCACACAGAGTTGAAAGGAATTCTCTTTCGGCGTAGTTCTGGATAGAAAAATTCTTTCAGCATTTTCAAATAACGGTCTCCAGTAACCGTAACGGTGTGACCATTTTCTTCAAATAAATAAGGCCCGACAATACAGCGTGAAGAAACCGCACACCACACTGTCACGCGAAGAGGATGCAATTCCGTCTCGTGGAGTATCTGTGGGTTAGGAGTACTCCATATTCGACAATTTTGTTTGTTCACATTGCCGTTTAAATCGAAATGGGCCTCAGCAGACATGAAAAGGCAGTTTAACATGTTTTGGTCTTCTTCCACCATTTGCAGGATCTTCTGGCAAAATTCCAAGCGAATCGGCAAGTCTGCTGCATTCAGTTTGTTAACCATTTGAATTTTGTGGGGAAATAAGTCTAAATCTTTGTGCATTATTGTTTGCAAAGACTGTCGGCTGACACCAAGTTGAGCAGATAAGCTTCTTGTTGAAACCCTTGGATTGCTTTGTATAGCTGCAGCTACAGCAGCGATCGTTTCCTCCGTCCGAACTGGTGGGTTTCGATGATAAGGCCTTCTTGCGACTGTTCCTTGCTCAGCAAAATTATTCACCCGTCTCATTATGGTCCATCTGCTCGGGGGATCGCCGCCAAACATCCACCTGTACTCTCTCTGTACCAAAACTACGGACTCCAATGCGTGATAGCGGCGGACTATCCAAATTCTTGTTTGCGTGTCCCAGTTATCCATTTTAATAAATTTTAAAGATCAATCTGCAAATTAAAACAAAAATGGAACAGATAACTTAAAAAGAAAAAAAGTTATTCAATTTTTTTTTGGTAGCGGCTTTCATCAGCCACCCTGTATTTTCGTTTTCTACATTAAAATATATTTATTGATTTAATCTTTTCACGCATGAATTTAACATAATATTGTATAAAAATATGATAGTACTATAGGTATATTACAATTTTTTTATTCTAAAAAAAACAAAACATCTAGCAAGTACGGCTGACTGGAGTTGTACCGATAAAAACAGTTTATTTACTTGCATATTTAGTCCATGAAACAATAATTGTGATACCTGCATTTGATTTACATTCCCTAACTAAGTTTCTTAAACCACTAAGATCATTTTAAGAAGGTAACCAATTCCTCCAGTGAGACATTTTGCAAATTTTACAAGTCTTCAAAGAAATAATCGCCAAGATATTTGACACGACTTCTTTGAAGTGCAGGACATTCACAGAGGAGATGTTGTATCGACTCAATTTCTTCTTTATCTCCACAACTCCTGCATAAGTCATTCTACTGGCTAGGGTATTAACAGATTTGAGGACGTTATAACAGATTTGAGGACGCTGGTAGCTGATATGATGAGCAAGATTCCTGCAATTAGTAGTCAGAAATCATCTTCTATGGTTTCCGCGACTACGTTCAAGTCAAACCCAGTGCGCTGTTTGTGTAAAGGAATGCTAAAGTGCTGAAGGCCAAGCTCAGAGCCTTTTCTTGCATATTCATCTGTTCTTTCATTTCCCTCCACTCCAGAGTGGCCGGAGACCGTGGAAACTTTGGTGTTATGTTGTTGGATAAGCGAGAGTGGCCTCCTTCCCAAACAATTGTACAAATGCTTACTATACAAATTTGCTCTTTTTAGAAAATGAATTTTTTGAAAAATCGTTTTTGTATAAATCTCTTAAACGAACTGGCATCAAAGTTCAACGTTAAAACACATTTTAGTTAAAACCAAAATCTAGCTTTAAATCAGTTAAATTCAAAGTTTTGTCAATCATTCCTATGTATCGATAGCCCCAGATGCTAGTTGCCTTCCTATTGTAATATAATAACTTTTAATTATAAAGGGTAATTTTTTAAGAGCTATAGGGAAGTTTTTCAAAAAAACACACGTAAAATTCAGAAAAATGCAAGACATTTTTATTTAAATCGATAGTACAGTCCATATAATTTAATGTTTGAAGATTATTTCATGCAAATGTTGACCGCGACTGCGCTTTAAATGGTCTATCCGCTTAGTCCAATTTTGGCATACTCTTTCCAATGTTTCAGCCGGTATCTCACATATAAATGCTTTAATGTTGTCTTCTAAAGCATTAATTGAAGCAGGCTTGTCTGAATGGACATGAGCTTTAATATAGCCCCACAAAAATTAATCTAAAGGCGTTATATCGCACGATCTGGGTGGCGAATTGATAGATTGACTTCTCAACAAGTGCATTGTTACGCGCGCTGTGTGGCATGTGGCATCGTCTTGCTGAAACCACATGTCATGCAAGTCAAGCTCTTGCATTTTGGGCAAAAAAACGTTGGATATCATTTCACGGTAGCGCTCACCATTCACAGTTACGTTACGATTCGCAGCATCTTTGAAGAAGTACGGTCCAATGATACCTCCAGCCCATAAACCGCACCAAACTGTGACCTTTTCTGGATACATTGGTAGCTCTTGCAATTCTTCTGGCTGATCTTCACTCCAAAATCGACAATTCTGCTTATTTACGTACCCATTGATCCAAAAATGAGCTTCGTCGCTGAACACATTTTTTCGATAAAAAAGTGGATCTTCAGCCAACTTTCCAAAAGCCCATTCACCAAAAATTGTGCGTTGCGGTAGGTCGTTCGACTTCAATTCTTGCACCAGCTGTATTTTGAAAGGCTTCACACCTAAATCCTTTCGCAAAATTTTCCACGTTGTTGAGTAACAGAGGCCCAATTGCTGCGAACGGCGAAAAATCGATAATCATTAACACTGGCCGATACAGCTGCGATATTTTCTTCAGTTCGCACTCTACATCAGCGTATTGGTAGTTTGATGTCCAATAATGTAAATTTGGTTCTAAATTTAGTCACAATAGCTCGAATAGCCGCTTCAGTGGGTCTATTAAACTGACCCTAAAATGGAAGAAGCGCGCGGATAAACTTTCTTAACAGAACACGCATTTTTATAATAAAATTAAATGATTGGCAAGCGTTGTTCGTTTCTAAGACGATGGTTAAATTATAGACCAAACTGAAGATGTTTGACGGGTGAAACAAAACACGAAACGTGCATCAGTTGTTTAAACCAACTGTTTGAAAAAATAATAGCTAAAAATCACCCGTTATTTCTTATAAATAAATAAATAAATAAAATAATCGTTAATAGATTTTTTTTTTAATTTTCTATGACTGCGGGTCACTGTATATAATTTATTCGCTTAAGAAACTCGTTTGCTAAACTATCCTAAACTAATTAAATTAACCATCGACGAACATATTTCATTGCCCTCGTCCCAGCCTTCAGCGTTGGCATAATTTTTGGTAAACTATTTGTCCTTTGCAGCTCTTTGGTGCATTAGTTCTGGACTTGTTTTCAAAATATCGTAGAACTCTACACGCTGCTATGTCAAATTGCTTTCAGCGTATCGACTTTTAATTCCGCATTTTTTTCTGTCCACGGCTTGTTGAAGGTTGAGAATACCCGTTCCATTGCAGCGCAAGTCCTCGGCAAACACAAAGTATAACTAAACTGGCACTACACTTAGATATGTAGTGATAATTTTCTTCGTGCACATTTTTAAATATTTTTTCCATCGCTTTGGAACTAAAATATTTTCTTGTAATATTAATTGAAATGACTAATGATTAATAAAAATGTTGCCCTCGAATAAGCAGAACAAAATATGTCATTATTAAAAGATATACAAAACAAGAAAACACAGGGGGGATTGTAAGTATTTTTCTGTGAAGCTAGCAACCATGCAAATGAAATGCTGAAAATGCCTCGAATGCGTGGTGTGGAACCTCAAGCCTCACTATTGGACATATTTTACTATCTTCTGCGACAGTGTGAATTCACGTATACCCCTTTCCAAATTTAAATACACCCATTTAACCTCAAGTATTTAACTACAGCTCCCATTTTCCTCATTTTGAGCCATAATTATTTGTACAAACACATTGTGAAATTTATATTTCCATCTATGTAACACGAAATATGCATACATACAGACATATCTACCTCCAAATGGGCAATTGCAGTTTGTGTTATGGCACTGGGAGGCACTAATATTCGCGTTCCGCCACAAATATGTGTACGTATGTGCTTGCCACTTGCCATCATTTTGGCGTTGCCGCATTGCACTTATTCCAAAGACCGGAGGCGCCTAAATGAAATTGGTTGGTAAATACCCACATACAAATTATAAGCTTTATACATTAGGGTGGGCTTACTGTGTATGTTAGACGAATCTCCAGTTGTCAATAAAAAAATAATGTATATATGTACATATGTATATAGAGAATTTAAAACTTAAAATTGCACTTTAAGCCATTGTCGGGAGATTACTTTGAAGTTCTATGACTTTTCTCAGTAAAGCGATTCTGTGTCAGGTGATCCGAGTATATTGTATATTGTGGTAAATTTTGCTGAAAACTGCTGTATTTGTAGGCTTGATGTTCAAAATGTGGGCTAAGGCTTGTAGGCTCTCTATCCGCAAACTAGAGTTTGAGGGTCGTGCTAGGGCAATCTTTCCAAGTAGGCAGGATTGCAACGAGGAAAAATATGTACTAAAACTGGTATATCTGCCTTCATTAACGGTCACAATATGGAATCGGAAGTTAGAGCAGAGCTTTTCTCTAAATCAGCCAATTTATCTATTTACTTAAAACTACCGAAAACTGCTCGTGGCTTTCAGGCAGAATTCTTTGAGATTCTGCAGGCATGCAAAACACTTAGGGAACGGGGGAACGCGGGAGATATTAAAATTTTTTCCGATAGTCAAGCCGCGGTTAAGGCTCTGACAACGCCATGGTGCAGATCTAAACTAGTCAACTCCTGTAAGGAGGAGATCAAATCTCTTGGGTGTGCAGGCAACATTTCTCTGGTATGTGTTCCAGGATATAGGAAGATAGAGGGAAATGAAATTGCTGATGAGCTTACCAGGAAAGGGAGTTAATTGGTCTCAGATACCTCTTTCCCGGCTACCGGCATCTCGCTGACTGTTGTTAAAGTGGAATTGCACAAATTATTTCTCAGGAAAGCGCAGAAATGATGGAGCTCCATTTCTTCGTGTGCTATTTCGAAAGCCTTTTGGCTGCAGTACAATAGATGAAGGACTCAGAAAGTTCTGGTGACTCCACATCATTCAATTTCTAAACTCGTAGCTGTGTTTAGCGGCCATTGGACGATCGGCACACACGCGGAAAAGCTAGGATTACCATTTAACCCCCGTGGCAGGAGCTATGGGGACAAAGCAGGAGACTGTTGAGCATATTTTCTGTAAATGTCCGGGTTTGGCAGCTAGACGATTAAGGTCACTGGGTGCTCCTTTCTTCGGCAACCTGTGGCAGTGCGCCAACCTAAATGCCGTCAATCTTCTCGATTACATCAACAGCTCTGGCTGGCTGTAGATATCTGCCTGTTGGAATTCTCATAATGGTATCAAAACGGCGCTTTAGTGCTACTTGGAGAGTGCCAGACTGGTACTTTAATCATTTAACCTACCCACCTAGGCTTGAGTATACTAAGAAGTAAACTGAAATCATTTTGAAAATTAATAATGTTGAGATTTATTCACTGATGAAAATGTTGGTAGGTTTTTTTTAAGTATTTTTTTTAACATATTTAAAATTTTTGTCATTTTTTAATTTTTTAGGATAAAAAATACCTCCAATAATTTTTTTTAGCAAACATTTTTTTTTGGAAAATGTTGAATGTGGTTTTTGTCATTTTTGAGAATCTCCTCACTCTATTATAACCATGTACACAGTTTCGAAAAATTGTTTTTAATAAAATGAGGTTAACCCTTTAAAGGCCTAATCCAAGTGTAAATTATTATGAGCTAAATCTCAGGACTACTATTCAGGATTTTTTGACGTCATTGATCTGATGTCGATTTCTTAAAGTGCAAAATAGCGATAATTAGCGGTTCTAAAAATCATAGGGTGTTCAGTTTGATGACCTTAGCTTAATTTTCGGAATTTGCGCCTGCCGTGAGGTGTTGAAAATTTCACACTCCGGATTTTTACTTTCATATAAAGCTAATCTGTACTTATTATTTTTGTTGACTTCTTCCTTAAATGCTAATTTTTACGTTCTTGCTAAGGCTTTTGAAAATTGAGCCATCCTAATGCTCAGGTTAAAAAACCTAATTTTTTTTATTTTTGCCTCAAAAGTGTGTCACAGTTGCCGATGTACGATGGCATTGCAGGTGAACGCACTTACGTACATACTTTACATACTGTAAATACAACATACTACTACTATATATATGTGTGTGTGCATAGTAAGTACTATATAATTGCTAAATAATTGCATGCGATAATTGTGAAGTTCTTTGATGTGATGGCGCTATTCAACAGTGACTGCGATAACAGCGCGACTGCGCACATCTATAATATAAAGTATGCATGAATTTATACTCGTATGTAATAATTACAAAGGTGTTGCTGTTGATGAGTGCAATTGGCATTAAGTAGCTGATAGGGTACTCCGATATACCGTAATCAGCATGGAAATGAATATGCTTCGAAACAGCCGAACGAATTAATTTAGGCTACTAAATTTGTAACAATTTCTGAAATAACAAATAACTGGTTAAGTTTAAATAATTGAAAGAAAAAACATAAAAAATTCAATTATGTTGTGACAAAGTAATAATTAATTTTAATGAGAATTTGTTAGAGGGGTGCACTTTTGTCATACGCACTCCATTCGCGCAAAATATATCATTAGGTTTCATTTGTGAGTCGATATATGCCACAGCATAAATTAATTTTAAAAAAAGCCGAGCTTCTTCTTCTTCTTAATTGGCGCGATAACCGCTTACGCGATTTTGGCCGAGATTAACAAAGCGCGCCAGTCGTTTCTTTCTCGTGCTAACCGGCGCCAATTGGACACTCCAAGTGAAGCCAAGTCCCTCTCCACCTGATCTTTCCAACGCAGAGGAGGCCGCCCTCTTCCTCTGCTACCACCAGCTGGTACCGCATCGAATACTTTCAAAGTCGGAGCGTTTGTATCCATTCGGACGACATGACCCAGCCAACGAAGCCGCTGGATCTTTATTCGCTGCGCTATGTCTATGTCGTCGTAAAGCTCATACAGCTCATCGTTCCATCGTCTACGATATTCGCCGTTGCCAACGTGCAAAGGTCCAAAAATCTTACGCAGAATCTTTCTCTCGAACACTCCAAGCGTCACTTCATCGGATGTTGTCATCGTCCAAGCTTCTGCGCCATACGTTAGGACGGGCATGATGAGAGTCTTGTAGAGTGTTAGTTTTGTTCGACGAGAGAGGACTTTACTGCTCAATTGCCTACTTAGTACAAAGTAGCACTTGTTGGCAAGAGAGATTCTACGTTGGATTTCAAGGCTGACATTGTTATCGGTGTTAATGCTGGTTCCTAAATACACGAAGTCTTTTACAACCTCAAAATTATAACTGTCAACAGTGACGTGGGTGCCGATACGCGAGTGCGCCGACTGTTTGTTTGAAGACAGGAGGTACTTCGTTTTGTCCTCGTTCACCACCAAACCCATTCGCTTTGCCTCTTTATCCAGTTTGGAGAAGGCAGAACTAACAGCGCGGTTGTTAAGGCCGATGATGTCAATATCATCGGCGTACGCCAGCAATTGTACGCGAAAAGCCGAGCTTACTATACATAAAAAAAATTTATGGCATTATATTTTGACAAATTGTTGATATCAATGCACTGGTGGTAATGCTGGATTATGCTGTGAAATAGTTATGACATTTGGATGTATCATATTTAAATACTGTAGCCGGAAAATAAAAATTTCGTGAAAAAAGTTACGACTGACTTTTTTGTCAATCTTGTGTAAAGTGCTTCAAAAAGTGGCCCATGCGATTTCATTCAGCGATGGAAACGCTTAGTGATGATGAAAGTCCAGATTGTTCATTTAGTGCAAGATTTTATTAAAAAATAATACTAAGAAATCCGCTGTGGAAATCATTGAATTGGAATTTCGGATGACTTGGAATAGTCGATGACTTAGAAAGAGGATTTGCTTCATCAAGGCATTGAGCGTCCAATTCATTTTCAGTTTAGATAGTTTCTCAAACAACTACATCAAAGGGGAAGAGTTTGAGCAATCACATCATTGCCCAAGGGAGGTAGCATGCCTATTAACGATTATGTTGTTGTTGTTGTTGAAGTGGTTGAGTATTTCCACTGAAATAATCCTAATTAGTGATCAGCACCGTTTTACTACCACTGCCCTCGTGCGATGTTGTTTTTTTTGTTCTCAGTCAGATCCATTAAGTGAGGTCCAAGTATAGCAGCAAATTCTTTATCTCGATGTCTGAGATCTCATTAATTTGCTGCAAGAAAGGCTTACCGAAGGAGCGGAGTCGTGCCCTAGCTAGCCCTGGCCATTCACATAAGTAGTGGAAAAGATTTTCCTTCGCCCCTTCCGCTTGACAGCTTCTGCAGATAGGATTGAAGGGTAGGTTGAGTCTAGCTGCATGATCCCCTGCTTTCCAATGTCCTGTAAGGGTTGCAGTGATGCCTGAGATGTTTAGCCGAGAGCATCCTAACAGATCATTCGTCCTTTGGATTTTGTATGACGGCCATGTGTTTTTTGTTGTAATACATGTAGTTAGTTGCTTCCATCTTCTTTCGACTAAAGCATGATAGTGTGAATCAATGATGCTTTTAATGTGTTGAGTGGGATGGAGACTGCCACTGCCTCTGGTATTTCTAGTGTCGAACCTTTTCTTGCTAGCTCATCCGCTGTCTAATTACCCCGTATGTTCCTATGACCGGGAACCCATATCAGGGTAATTACAAGCCGATAACTAAGTAATTCTAATTCCTCTCTACACAGTAAGACTAGCTTGGATGAAATGGAGTTGGAGTCTAAGGCCTTGATAGCTGCTTGACTGCCTGAAAAGATATCTACTCTTGCACCAACTTCCTTGTAAAGTTTTAGTGATTTGCATGCTTCTCGGATCGCTAGAAGTTCTGCTTGGAACACGCTGGCATAGTCAGGAAGTCTAATTGACTGAGATAGGCTGAGTAGCCGAATGGAATCCAGCTCCCACACCACAGTTCGACTTAGAACCGTCTGTGTATATTTCAATGTCGTATCTTCCAATCACCTTCCCTTTGTTCCATTCAGCTCCCGGTTGAAAACGTACCGTGAAGGCTTTCATGAAGTTAAGGTCGGGGACTGTGTAGTCTGATTTGTTTTTGAGCAGTGAGGGTCCCTGTAGGAGGATCTTGCTGTGACCGTACGACCTTGTTGTTCAGCTTCCTATGTCTCTGAGTCTCACCGCGCTGCAGGCGGCGATTGTTTTTATATGTAAATCTAATGGTAGCAGATGAGTTAGTACGTTGAGCGCTTCAGTTGGAGTGGAGCCAAGCGCTCCTGTAGTTAAGATACATGCTGTTCTTTGTATCTTGTTCAGCTTGATTTGGTTGTATTTCTTTTCTGTTGCGGGCCACCGGACTGGTGCCACATATGTTAGTATTGACCTTACAATGGCTGTATAGGACTAATTGGATAGTTTTGGTTGAATACCCCATTTTTCACCCAACATTCTCTTACGCGTGTAAAGAGCTATATTCGCTTTTTACCCTGTACTCTACGATTATACTTGCATACTTATACATATATATATATTATAAACGACACGTACTTCGTTTATTGGATGTTTAGCCGAGCTCCTCCTCCAATATGTGATGTGCGTCTTAAAGTTGTTATACAAATGGAAGGACCTACAGCTTTAAGTTTTAAAAAGAAATACGTTTGAAGCCCCGTGAATGGAAAACTAGCACCTTTGATCCTGGTATATTTAGATGCGAATAGTCTCCTGATATTTAATATGCGCCTCGCGGTGGGAACATTCCCATCGATATGAACAAAGTCTAGTTCCACTGCCCAAATCCAGCCAGACTCTCACGGAACCGTCAGACCAATCTGCCTACTCGTTTAATACCGCAAACTGGAGTATCCCCTTACCTGCGAATAATTATACGAAGCTATTACGAAAAACGCGTTCTGGATTACCATACTGCAGCAGGCAGGAAGAGTTATAAAGTATCAGGCGGGGTCCGTCAAGGTTATGTGCTTGGACCATTGCTCTGGAATATAATGTACGATGGCGTTCTACGCCTCAGTATATCCAATGGCACCAACATTATTGGGTTCACTGATGATATTGCAGTAGTCGATACTGCTAAGTGACTAACCGACATCTGCGAAAAAGCTGATCAGACTATAGCAACCGTTAAATCATGGGTAGGAAAAAAGTAGAGATGGCAACTATACAAGGTGGCAATCACAGCATCACAACACTGCCAGAAGTACAATACATGAGAATAATAATAGACAGGAAGCTAGCAGTATTAGCGAGGATAATGCGCCGCAACGACGTTGTGAAGAACCAAATATTATATGGTGCTCCTGTCTGGCAACTGACTACTTAATATTAGTATTATTTCCGCGGTATAAAGGCATGTGCGCTTCGAGTCTGCTACGCTTTTAAAACTGAGTCGGAAGAAGCAGCGCTAGTTATTGTTCGAATGCATTCAGTGGACATACTGGCAAGCGCAGCTGCAATGTTGGCTGGGAGTGAACACAACATTTCGTAGCACGGGAAATTACTACCCAAACTTGGCAGCATAAATGAACAACTCAACGAAGGGCCGTTCGGCACATCACCGCATTCCAGATTTGCGAAGCTGGCTAGAATGAAAACACGGAGAAGTAGATTTTTGCCTGACTTACAATTAACTGGGCACGGATGCTTCAAAGCATACGTCCATCGGTTCAAACACGAATCGAATCCCAGTTGTGGCAGTTGGATATAAAAATATCATATACTTACTTAAGTGTCCTTAAAAAAATATAGTGTGAGTTATACTCGTATAACAATTTACTGAATTTGTACTAATTTCTGAGTTAGCGCGCTAATTTGAAGTGCTTTTTGACGTGATAACGTCTTATAATTCGATTTAACTGGCTGCACGCACGAAAAAATGTGTCGTTACCTTGCTCATTTGTCGTTACCTTGCTCATTGCCGTTACCTTGTTCATTTGTCGTTACCTTGAATGAACTGCAAGCGAAAGCGCTGAACGAACGACAAAGCAATCAAAGCAAACGAAAGGCAACGTTCGACATCTGGCTCTGTCCTACTTGAGTGAGCATATACATATGTATGTATATGCGCATTTGTATATAAATTCACATACTTGTATTTGCATATGCCTTCTTCCTGTGTGCATGGTAATGAACCATTTCTCTGTTGAGAATAGGACGATGATAGAAAAAGTAGGAAATGAAAGGGAGTGTTTCGAGTGTAAAGTGTCTTGGAAAAGGCAAATCGATGATGGTGCCTCTAAGTGTTGTTGACTTATTAACGTCTGATGCACAATCGAAATTGAAGATATCTTTCATGAATTTGATAAATGTTTCGTCTCTATATCCATACAAAATATCTATCAAACAAATAAAATTAAAATTTTGTTTTGAAAATTGCAACCATTCCATCAATATTTTCTTATGACGTTGTCACGTTAAACCATCGTCAGTAAACCAACTTTACAGACAACCTCTTTTTTTGACATGTTTTTTATTCCTTAGAAGCCGACAACCCTAAGTTCTTCTTTTATTTATTGGGGATATTTGAGACCCAATACGATTTTACCGCTTCCTCAGAATTAAAACAATTGGACAGCAATCCCGTTTACATACTTATTTGCTGAATAATAGTAACCCCATAACTTATATAATTAAGATAATAAATAAACAAAGAAAAAATTCTGAATCGTCTCAGACAGCCATGCGTTACATCCAATTTTCATCAGAATGAATGTAGAGTAGTACAGCAGTACAAATTTACTGGAGAGTAGTATAACAATTAACTTGCACAAATGAGTCATCTTGAGTTGGTGTAGGAGTTGAACCAGCGTCTTTTGTATACTTTATTATGACGTAGTTTTTAAGTAAAGAGGAATTGAATTATGTACATACTCGTATGAATAAAAATCTTCTTATGCATGCACTAATTTTTACTATGTTGAAGCAATGATAAGAATGAAGATGCATGGGAAAAATAGGTTAAATAAGCAAACTGATAGGGATTTTCCACTTTATTTATATACGCTTTATGGTTTTTTTTTTATTTTCGAGTCAGTGCCGCATTTTTCCGTATTCATATTCAAATACATATTCATATGTATACTCATATTTGTATTCACGTTCCTACTCATAGACATACTCACACTCATATCTATGTCCATATTCATACTCACATTCTTCCTAATACATATTCATACTCAATAGCGCACAAATATCCAACCGAAAGACTGAACGGGAGCGAAGCATTCGTACGTTGCAAGAGGAGTGGGGGAACTCTATGAACATACGATGGACGTATTGATTAATTCCGAGTATCTCCAAATGGATGAGTTGAAAACATGGACAGATAGAGTTCTACCTATCCCAGGTACTTAGAGGATATAGATGCTTTAAATCTTTTCTGCATATATTTAAGCATGACGACGACGAGTACTGCACTTTTTGTGACAACTTAGTTGAAAGCGCAGAGCATGATTTCTTTGTCTGCCCTGGTTTGGAGCTCGAAAATGAAAAATTGAGTATTTAGGTTGGAAAGTCAATAATAGTTAGTAGACTAGTGGGTACTCTACTTAACTCAGAATAACATTGGTCCGTTGTCAATAATATGGGAAAAATTGTAATCACCAAATTGCGTCGCGCTGAACAATACTGCTAATCTTTATGAAGAAGTGAAGTAATAGTTAACGGTTGTACCGAGGAAGGGGATTAGACCTGGGTTTTTGTCGGCGAGTCGAAATACAAGTCTCAAACTTTTCGGCTTTCAATGCTTTTTGCCACCTCCATAGACAAAAAACATATTGATACTAATATCATATCTTTGGTTTTTGAAAATGCTTCATGATTAGAATTAAAATTATCCCTAAAATAGTAAAATCCTACTCTCAGAATGAACGATAGCAACAGCTACCACCTGACCAAACTTGAGAATGTCAAGGCCAAAAATATTAATATTTACTTTTCAACTCGTATATTTTACTTTGCATAAGTTTGTACAACTTTCAATGTATGGATGTAATCAGATGGTTAGCGAAATTCGGCTACAGTAGATATCATTTGGGGACGATAAAATATCCGATGAGGAGTGTTTGATAGAGAAGTGTTTTGGTGGAAGATTTTTGGACCTTTGCACGTTTGCAATGATGAGCTGGATGAGCTTTACGACCACATAGACATAGCGCAGCTGATAAAGATCCAGCGGTTAAGTTGGCTGGGTCATGTCGTCCGAATGAATACAAATGTTCCGCCTCTGAAAGTATTCGAAGCGGTACCAGCTGGTGGTAGCAGAGGAAGAGGGCGGCCTCTTCTACATTGGAAATATCAGGTGGTGAAGGACTTGGCTTCACTGCGTGTGTTCAGCGAAAGAAAACACGGCGGGCGCGCTTTGTTAAACTCGGCCAAAACGCTCAAGCGGTTATTGCGCCAATCCAGAAGAAGAAGACGAGCTTGCTTGATGTGAGTTATTTCGTTTTTTCTATATTTTAATATTTTTTATATTTTTATAATTTACCCTATTTTTTGATTTAAGGGTCCGTCCTTCGTTATGTCTTGAAATGAGGATAATTGTTAACAGTCACATTCAATATTGACTAAAAAGAGAAAGCGCGTATTTTCTGATATTAGACTCGCTATAGCTTCGGCAAAGCTATTCTTCGATCTTCGTTACTCTTAATTATTATGGGGTTTTCCAGTAAAATAAAATTTCAGCCTTTCGAAAGTTGAGATATTGTTCTCTAAAATGAAATATTAGCTCGAAGAAAAAAAATTCATAATTTTTGCGCAAATGATTTAAAACTGTTTTATGGTCGATCTTTAACACTTGGGCGATGCTACGATTACTAACTTGCCGGTCAACTTCGATTGTGTCTGTGATTTTAACATAGAAAATGCCTGAACGGGACCGACGTAACCAAAATTGCACGTAATTAGTTACAGTATCGGTACCATTAACACCCTTCCCAATTGTTAACTCCTTGTAACTCACAACTGAATGGAACAAACAAAAGGCAGCAAACGAATTTTTTTAGTGCGAAATAGCAGCTTGACAACGAGCATAAATTTTAAATTGTTTGATCGATAGTTGACGAGATATCGATCATTTCGCTACATCCATCTACCGAGAAAATAATATTTGTTATCACGATTAAAGCAGTGTGATATATGAAACAGCTATACCATATATGTATGTATGTGTGCATAGTGCGTTAAATAATAATAATAATAGCACATGGACTTATTGATAGGTTTTGACTATTTACTGGTTTCTTAATGGATTTTAATAATTTTTTATGAATATATAGTTCATCATAAATATTTCTCGAAGGCGATTAAAATCCAAAATGGTAGCAGACCTTATGGAGAGCGAATAGCGATTATATTCTAAAATGATTTTTAAAAAAAGTTAAACTATCAAATAAAAATTGCTTATAGAGTTCTTTTTCAATTGTACAATGTCTAAGAATCGTTAATAAAAAAACAATAACAAAAAAAAATTCAAAAACCATATAAATGCAAGTTTCAAACTTTGTGCAAATTTAAGGGGACAGATACCTGTAAACGGCCATATTTTCCCTGATTTTCTTTAAAATTATTTAAAATGAAGAAGTCAATAAATTTGTTTCAAAATTGGCATACAGTTTTTTATTTATACATTAAAATAATACAATATAAACAATTTTTTTTATTTTAATCATTTAAAATGGCGGATGTACACTCAATTCTTCCAGGAAGGTCGCAGCGGGGCTTCTCAATCGGTGGTCATTGTAGCATCGGCGTCAGTGACCTGAATACAAAAAAACCAAAAACTTGTTTGCTTACTAATGTCATGATTTCTATATGAATTAAACAAAAATGGCGAAAAATTTCGCGAAGTGAAATGCTTCTAAAAAAATAAAAATTTTGGGGCGAATTTCCTACTATTTTTGCTTAAAAAAAATTATTTTTTCGGACAATTTTCGAATTGTAAATTCATATAGAAAGTAATATCACAAAAAAGATGTTTGCAAAATTTCAGGGAGATCGGGAAATAACTTTTCGAGTCATCGAATAGGCCAATTCGAAAAATATAGTTTTGAGAAAAACGCGTCTAAAGTTTGAATACATGGAAATTCTACCTCTCCCAGCGCTCGAACGCAAAGAATAGACTCGTTACGGTTGACGATCTATAATATAAGAAGTACTTAAATTTAGATTCTAAAATTTTTTTGACATATTCTTAAAGTATTAAATTAAATTGTATGAAAAAAATTTTTTTTCCCTTAAGAAAAAGATCCAACAAATTTTCATACTAATTTCACATATTGTAATCAGAATTTTTACGACAATTTTGTGTATGCAATTTAATAGCCCATTGAATTTTGTTTGAATTTTATGCAAGTTTCAAGTGGCTTAAAAATCGCGTTGATTTTTGACAATTTTTTTTGCTGGCGGTTATAATTTCACAACAAGTCGTTGTTTGTTTGCTTTGTGACGTGGTGAAATGGCTGTTGTAGCTATGTACGTAAGTACACATACAGTGGGTTCTGTTTTTATGCGGTAGATACGTTCCGCAAGAAACAGCATAAAGAAAAAACAGCATAAAAAAAGCTACTAGTTCTATAGTAAAACTATAGATACGTTTCAAATGCTAAAACCGCATAAATCTGAAATAATCGCATAAAAAAGGACACTAGTCCCATATTATTACTATAGATACGTTCCATAGACCGCATGAATCTGAAATAATTAAATAAAATCGCATAAACAAAATATTGTATCTTTGAAAATTATATCTTTATATATCTTCCATACTTGTAGGGTTAGCATTTCTGATGTAATCTGTGATGAGTTTTTGCTTAGCTGGTTTAGAATCTTGTTTATATGTACAATTCCCGATAGGTCGACATGCATTTTGTAATTTAAAAAAAAACCGCACTATTTCAAAACCGCATAAAAAAAAGCCGCATAAAAACAGCACCTACTGTATTTTCCTTCAACAGAGGGCAGTTACATTCACATTTCTTTACCAATCATACTTATATTTTTTATCTTGCATCCAAATAAGTAGTGTAATTAGTGTGAATTAACCCCGCTCAAGATCCTCTCCTATGCTACGACCATAAAGCACTCGGAAAGACAAATAGTTAAAATATGTGAACAAATAAAATATTATATCTATTCATGACATCGTAATTCACTCTTAAAATATGTACATATATAAAAATTACTAATTAATTCTAATTGAGAGTAGTAAAGTTTTAATAAACTTAATTGTTCGAAGGGTTCTGTAATTGAAGTTATTTATGTGGATACAAACATACACGCATACGTACATACGTGCATTTACAGAAATGTTTATTAGGCAAAAATTAAAGGCTGAATACTGCGTTTATGCTGGCGCAGCGGGAGCAAACAAATTCTTTGGCTTTAATTTAATTAAATTTTAAAATTTTTGTTTACGTATAAATTTTCCACGGTTTACCAATTTTGGTCTATTAAATTACCTTTATGTTATAAGCTTGTGGTGTAGCAGTTCTTGTTTTGGTGCAAACTCAACTTATGGCAGCTAAAAGTATTAATTGGTTAACTTAGATTTTTTGCAGGGTATAGTCACATGAATTCTATTCCATACATACATACGCATATACTTATGCATATAAGTATGTAGGTACTTCTCAAAGAAGTCTAAATCATCTTTTCTTAGGAAGCGAATTTTCTTCGTGGCGTCTATGTTCACAATCAAAACTGCCCGCGCAACTGGGGAAAACCCGCAGATGATCGTCCAATATCCAATGCGTCCTCTGAGAGTGACTGTTTGGTGCGGATTTTATAGCTGTTGTCAGTGGCCCATTTTTCTTATTTTTGTTTTTTTAAAGTTGCTGCAAAGGCCATTTCAGTCAACAGTGAGCCCTGTAGAGTCATGATAAATGATTTCTTGTGACCGGAAATTGACGACACGGACTTGGACGGTACTTCGTTTTAGCTGGCCACTCAGTGCATGTTACAATTAATATTTTGCGTGCCAAGTTCAGTATTCGTGTTATCATCCATCTCGGTGATTTTAATAGGCCACGCCGGAGCTCCGATTCTTTGTGGTAGAGAACAATCCATTAACGATTTATCCCTTAGGGCGAGTATCGGGCAATCCATTCGTAAGATAGATGTAGAAATCGTCATCAAGGTCGGTCTTGAAAAACTGGATACGCTACTGCGAAGCCAGCAGAGCTAACAGCATAAATTATATTATTTTCCGAAAAAATTTGTTTTGTAAATTTTTTTTTTAATTTTTAATAAGTAATCACTATATGGGCCATGTAACTAGTGCTACAAAGTAGCTTGTAAGAAATACTCAAGGCGAATCTATTAATCTATTAATTATTTAATCAACAAACAAGAGGCTTACAGACTATTTCATAGGTAGATACAAATTAAGACCTTACGACCAGAGTTTTATAAGTAACTTCTTAAAAGTAAACTTAGAGTAAGAGAAATCAAACACTAAGAAAGAAGAATAAGCATTAAATTGAGCTAGCGTCCTTCTAAAATGAGCATTTAATTCATAAAGAGTTTTAGCAATACCCACAAAAACTGTTCATTACAAGGGAAAATGCGTGAGGGACCACAAACATTTTTTTTTTGATTTTTTTTTTTTGACAATTGTATTTACAGTTATCTATAAAATACAATAAGCGCATAGCTTTGGCTACTGTGGCCTTAAATTAATTTTAGCGAGCAGATGCGGCCAATCTATTGAGCCCGCACAAATATCGAAGGCAAAAGACATCGACAACAGAACACGCCTAAACTCCAAGGCCATTACATTTATTAATAAGCAACGAGACCGATAAGATGGAATGGGATCAATGAATTTCATCGAGCGCAAAGTAAAACGCACAAAAGCTCTCTGAATCGACTCTAATCTATTAATATACTAGACTGCATGAAACGGTCTCCAAACGAATACCGCATATTCTAACCTGACTACCTGTAACTAAGGACGAGTACAACAGTTTCACAGTATAGCGATCAGATAACGAAGAACTATTTCGACGAATAAAGGCTAACATTGCAAACGATTCAGAAAAAATAGAGTTTGTGTAGGTGGTGAAGTCGAGCTTGGAGTCAAAACACTCAGTCCTTTAGTCCACTAATAGACTTTAGCGGCGAGTTCGAGATGTAGTAAGCTGTTGGAACAACATTAAACACTTTCACTTAGGAACAAACGATTATGCACACACCAACTATATAAGTTATTCAACTCACACTGGAGAATGGATGAATCTTTTGGACATTTAATTTCGTAATAGATATTTAGATCATCCGCGTATAGAAGAAAATTACACATTGAAAAACAGGAAGAAATATCGTTAAAGAAATACCTCTTAAAGGTGGTGTCGGTCAAATAAGTTATGGGTAACAAACAAACACCTTAAGTGAGAACATGAACTCAAACTCCAACGTATTTATAGCAAGTGACTCCGCAGGTTCTCAGATTCAACTTCTCATTTTTGGTAGCGACCACGGACCATGTTTTAAGGACTATGGATTGAGGGCAAGCGTACGGAATATTTATTCTCTTAAGGTGTACGGTGTTTATGCTCGATTGGTTGTTGTCATTGTTATTGCCATTGTCATTGTCAAAGGTTGGTATGACAACCACGCAAAAGTCGCGTTGAGTGAGGTAAGTGAAATAACTCCAAATCGGTGTCGGAATGGTGGTGAGAGGAATTCTGCCGTCGAATGCCTTTGTGTATCTCCTTATCAAAGCAATATTCTTCAGCCTATCGCTCATTTGTACTCATGACACAATGGGGGAGAAATGCTACACCAACAAAATGAAATCCATCAATTTCCCAAAATTTTTATTGTTTTCGCTCTTTTTCAGATAAGACATGGAAGACTACAACTGAACTGAAGAAATGAAGAGATATACAGTTAACGTCTCTATATGTGCAAACCACACCGATTTAGAAATTTCTGATTTTATTAAGTGCTCTCAAGTTATCCGCAAATATCGCACGCACCCTGTATGTGGCGTACAATTGAAGGATGTCATATTCAGTACATAATACAAATAAAAAAAGTAATAATTTCGTTAAAACTTCACGCACAGTTTTGTTTACTCCATTTTTAACCGCCTTCGCTGGAAAACCCTATGGTAGTGAAATCAATGGGTGCATCCCATTCTAAAAATCTTTTTAAATACTCTGGATGTTTTTATTTAATTTTTAATTTTGGGTTTCCAATTTTTCTTAAAATTATTTATAAAGATGTATGAGAAATATGGCAAAATATGTTGAACAATAATGCATACGTGTCAAATTAAATCTTCAATCAACTGGCTAACTTTTTAAATTCCTAAATTGAGAGCTATTAAAATTTTTTTGTTTTGAGTCCCTGTAGGTTTTTTTTGCTTATTGATGAATTATGTTTAGTTTCGGCACATTTACAAATTACTTAAAAAGAAAATATTTTCAATGGCCAAGGCCAAGAATTTCGTCAAGTCATCGCATGCAATTTTCAAAAGAAGATATATGCTCTTTTAAAAAATCTGAAAACATATTTTGTTTTAATATAGTTTTCCACCGTTCAAAAAATAGTGAATAAAACCAACAGCAGAAGTGGACTCTTTGTCAGTAATAAAAGTAATAGCTTTCATTTATCAACGGCAAGCAAAATTCATTCAACAAAACATCCAAATGCGTGTCCTTTATTGATACAGAACGGAAATATTTATAAGTATGTACATATGTTTGCATTTATAGATGTGCATAGGTTTCTGAGTAGTAGCAAATGAATTCAATTCGTCACTGCGAGACAAGTACAGCAACGTATGCATTTGAAATAACCTTTGTATGAGGCTAAGACTCTTTTTTTTTCAAAATAAAAGAAAATTTCGCTCAATGCACTTTCTAGAGTGAATAGTGGAAATTTTAAATGTGCTTGCTTTGGTAACCATAAATTGCCTTGACAATTTGTTACACACCACAGGACACAGCGTGAAATGCGAAATACTTATTGTAAGAGGAAAAACTATGTTCACGGAAAAGTACATGGAAATAAGTGCTGACATTTTCAGAAGACAGTTAGGAAGCACAAATACCAATCGCCTTGGCTTGGCAAAAATGTTATGCGAAGCGTCACTGCTGGCAGGTAAAAGTCATGTTAGATACATTTCGGCCTGATTGTAAAACAGGGAAGCGTTTTGTAACTGAATCGAGTATTGAGAAGAAGTCGCTTGCCAAATGCATACCAGGCAGATGTTGTGTATACTAAATCGACAGTGTGTTTGTTGGTGAGATGTATATGTATTATATAAATGTATATGCCTATGTATGTATATGTGCATATTTATGTACGCATCCCAGGAAATCTTGGTATGAATAGTCGTTTAAATTAGTAGTACCATAACCATAACCAAATAAAACAGCTGTTCCAGTCAAGCTTATAGGCAACAAATCTTCATCATCGGGGAGTTTCATTGACGCTAGGATGCTCTCTTCTATTAAGCCCTTCTTTAAGAGTGGCAATAAAAATGAATGGCAGAAATTATAGGCCTATTTTCAAAATGTTTGTGCATGCAATCAATGAATAACTGAGCTTTGAGCGATTAAATCTTTAATTTGCCCAAATCAGCATGGGTTTGTTGCCAACAGATGGATCTACAGGGTCCGGTACTCGAAGTGTAACCAACGAAAAAGACCCTAAATCCAGTTTGGAAACTAAATTTTATTCAATTCAAAGCAAAAAATGTGTGAAAATAATATAAAATTAAGAAACAATTTCCTTTTGCTCGATATGACCACCTTTTGCCTTGGCTATGGTCTTGAAACGGTCCAGAAACGAATCGTAAGCTGGGCGAATGATGACTTGGTGACCACGTATTTTGGTGCTCTCGGGGACAATGATTTTTTCTGCGCCTCGAGACTGGTGAATCTTTTAGTTCGGACGTTCCTCCCCAAAATGACCTAAAGAATATAATTCATCGGATTCGCGTGTGGTTAATTTGAGAACCATTGTGTGGACGTTATGAAGTTTGGAACGTTGTTTTTTAGCCATTCTGGGTTCACTCGAGCTTTGTGAGACTGTGCCGAGTTGTGTTGAAACATCTATGGCCCGCCACCGAAATGTTTGTCTGCCCACGGTTTCAAAGCAACCTCCAGAATACTTTCCCGATAATATTTCGCATTTACCTTGACGCGAGGTTCGATGAAAACGATTGGAGAGCGCCCACTTACCTGTAACGGGTCGGTCAAATAAACCTTTTCGTTTTGGGAGTTTACGAATTGCTTAGTTTGAATAATTTTCTAGTCAGAAAACTCAATGTTCGGAAATTGACCTCTGTCGGCCAAGCGAAGCTACTCCTTCGCTCTCTCAAGTCTGCCTCGTTGCTGCTTAGGTGTGACATCATGGGCCGTTTGGATTTTGTAAGGCTTGACTTTGCGATCATTTCTCTGTATGCGGCGGATGCTGTGGTCAGACATTTTCAGTTCTTTCTCAATTTGATTGGCACTTGGTCGGTGATTTCGCTCAAATTGCTTCTTCACTTTTTGAACCATTTCACGTGACGTTTCGCGATGCTACCAGTATCATTGTAAGGAGTGATGGTGCGAGAAACAAAACCTTTATTTACTTTAAGGGGCAAGAGCTCACGAACAATCGCTGGTAGTGATTTTCCAGTCAAGTTTGAAATCCATTACAGATTTTCTTTTTTCGCGTTTACTCTCGACAAAATGCTTCCACGCGCTTGTAAACAATACTCTGGAGTGTAATTGAGTCAACTAACAGGCACGGGCATCAGCTGTCTGAAGTTGGTTACACTTCGAGTGCCGGACCCTGTACAGTATCTATGTAGTCTGGCTGTTCTTGATTCATTGATTCTTTCTCGTCTGGTTTCCAGGTCGTCTATATTTACATCGACTTTTCGAAATCCTTCGACAAAGTTTCTCATAGAATCTTAACCCTAATCCCATGTCGATGATCGTTCGTTTCCGCCCCATTTTTTATTAAACTACTGCACGTTTCTTGTTTCATATCATTTGTTTATGATAAAATATGATTAAAATAAAAAAATTGAAAAAAACCTCTCCGGATATGTTTAGTTAAAAGTTAGAAGACAACTTATGATTTTTTTCTAATTTTCTGTTGGCGTTATATGGTAGAAATAAGCGCCGACCCATCGACATGCGATTAAGGTGTGGTGCCAGAATTCACGCCTTTCCCTGAACTTAATCATGTGCTTTCAAATATCTTAGTCGAAAACATCTAACATTGTGTGTACTAAGTACAGTATCACGACCTTGGCGTTATCTCTGACAACAAAAGTTCCTCCAATAGCCATATAAATTTAATTACTTCACAATCTTTCTCGATGTTGGACTTCGTCAGATGGAACGCCACTAAGTTCTCTGATCCCTATACTCTCAAGTTACTCTACACATCATTTGTTAGGCCTCATTTAGAATATGCTGGAGACCATGTAGTCCGCAAGCTATCAATAGAATCGAGAGTGTGTAAAAGAATTTTCTCAAATATGCTCTTTCGGTCTCTGAGCTTTTTGATTCTATGCCATCATATTCTGCTCATCTCACGCTTATAAGTCTCAAATCCTTAGAAATTCGTAGGTCTATACTGTGTCTGTCCTTTACTCATAATATTATAACTGGAGTCATTGATTGTTCCTACTTGTTGGAAAGAACTAAATTTAATGAGTCTCTTAAGAGCCTCTACCCAATGTTCCTCACAGTAGAGCACTTCTATGCCAAATGATTGAAGTATTTTGGAAATCGTTGCCAATTCTCCTAATTTGGTTTATTTGCTGAACTGAAAACAATTTAATGATTTAGAGCTTTATTCAGTAGTCAGATCCTTTTTGTGTCCGAATTGGTAAAGAACACTAGCGAATTACGTGGAAAGCCGTTCAACATCGCGAAGACAAAGGCTATGAGAGTCAAGCACAGTAAAGCAAGAAATATAATCGTTGACGGGAGCCCAGTGGAATTTGTCGAAAGCATCTGCTACCTCGGCTGCACTATTACGTCAGACGGCGGAGCAGATGATGATGTCAACTGCAAATGTATAAAGTATGGGCGAGTTCGCAAATCTTCAGGCGCACTAAACTGCGGATATTCAACTTATGTCTGAATTCAGTATTGTTGTACGGAAGTGAAACCATCTTTCGTCAACAAATACCTCCGCATCATCTGTAGAATATTTTGGCCGAACACTATAAGCAACGACGCGCTGTGGAGATCAACGACAGAGGAGCTCATCCTATGGCAAATAAAATGCAGGAAGGGGCGATGGATAGGTCACATGCTTGGAAACCCACCAGATAGTATCACGAGAATGGCAATGGACTGGAACCCGCAAGGAAGGAGAGGTCGCGGTCGGCCAAAGATCACTTTTCAAAGGTCGAGTGCGTGTTGGGCGAGCTAGCAAATGCCGACATCACATGGGACGGCACAAAAACAACAGCATCGGGAGGCCCTATGCTCCCGAACGGAGGGAACAAGACTATAAAAACGTGGGGCAGCAACATGAAATATCTTACTTGGGTTGATATAACCATAAATCACGGTCTAAGGAACTTCTTCCGATTTTTTTGGCTTAAAACGATGGCAAATTCTGATTTGCTAAAAAAGGCGCAAATGGGGTCAGTCGAGGTGCTCATAAAACGCCAAAAATGGAGGGGGATTGCTCATACTCTACGCAAGGACGAAAAATGCATTGCCCGCAAGGCGCTGCCTGGCTTAGATGTCAGCAACCTAATAAGGTTTTTAAACCGCATAAACTGGATATAGTCTTGCCGTAAATAACTGGTGAAAAAGTTGGTAACGAGGATGTGGAAACAAAATGGCGCGGGCTGGATTCTGGACGAATCACCACTCAAGCCAACCAAGGCGCTGAGAATGCTGGTCGCAAGCCTGGAAACCCAGATCAAGGAAAACCAGGAGACAAACAGTCGAAAGGGAAGCTAGAAGTAGCGGGCAGGGGTGAATTGAAGTCCATTGCCAAGAAGCGCGATGCGAAGATGACGCGAAGACATGGCTGATGCCCTATGTTCCACGGGGGATTGAGAACCCGACGAAGAGAAGAAAAACTAGGCAGCTGAAGTATACACCCAAACAAGCATTGGGGCGCGTAAAGGTCAAAGGATACCATCACTCAAAATCATTTTTTTGATTCAGCAATCTCTTTCCAGCATTCATTACTTGCTATTTTTTGGTACGCCCACCTTAATTGGTGCTCCCTTTTGTGTTTTATATAGATACATATGTAAATGCCAACAATAATGACAGAGACTTTTTGTAAGGATTTGCACTTGACTAATTGTCGTTCTTGGGCCGATTTTGTAATTAGCAGTGCAGAGTAATTACCTACGTCCGGACCCATAATTATTATTAAGTCAGTACATTTAAATAAGGTTTATGCAAATATAAAAAAACACTCACTTGATTTCTTGGAGTCCACAGCGTTGCTCACAGGCTTAATGAGTTTTCTCCTCAGGTTTGCACTGACATTTCGCATTCTTTCTGCCCCCGTCAACATTAATCATTTAGCATATCCTTGGGGGTTTTTGTCCACCAATTCGGCAATGCTTTGTTGGTACAGTTTGTTTGAAGCACTTCCCAGTTCTGTCCACTAAACATGAATATACATATGTATGTGTGTATGTATGTATTCATACTTGTGTGGATGTCATTGTACTCTATATTTGATTCCTTCGAAAATCAAGGTAAGCTCCACCACTATATTTGATATCTGCCAACACACGAAGCATGCCAATTTATTGTTATTTTACGAGTATTTGAAATTTTTGCAAATAACCACACGCACATATACATATACATACTTATATGTGTTATTTCGGAGTCAATGGAATAGGAAGGTCAATTAAGAGTGATTAGACGTATACCTACAAATGTATTTGGTCCCTACCTATACAAATGTCCATGTAGGTGTATATGTATCAACATACATACATACATATTCACTCTTTCAAAATGTTTATATTTAAATATTTTATCATCTTAGATTTGTATTTGTTGCTTTATGATTATGAACATTTTTTCCTCTCTTTATGAGGCGCTTAAGTGACAAATTTAGTGACTACTAATGAATTTTTATGTATTTCCTTGTGTTAGTGTAGTTTTGAATTTAATTTTTGATTTGATTACCACTTTTTATTGATAGTTGGTCAGTGCTGATATGAATTTCGATACGATTCAGAAATGCGACATTTGTTTGGCGGCTGATGTAATGAGAAGTCTGAGGCTATCATTTGTGTAGTTCACCTTCTGCAGTTCAAAATGAGAAAATAATTTAAAATACAAAAGAACATATAAAATAAAATTTATTTTATATGTGTACATGTAGTAGTTCGTTACTAGGTTGTTCAATAAGTTTTGTGGTTCGATAAGAGAGGGCCTTGCTACTAGTCATACATTTTTTTGTTATTCGGTATCAAGGCGCATTTATTAAAGGTGATGGCACGACACCAACAACAATGTTTTGTAAGTTTGATTCTGACAGCAAGGTATTGGCGAAGTAGAGAGCAAAAAATTAATTCGCCTTGTTTTATTCTGTGCTGACAGCAACATGGACACAGCGAAAGAAAATAACACATCAGCTGATTTACCAACACCACCTTTTTTGTGGGTGAGATAGGGTTCAAAATGCCTTCGCACATACAGCGACCGTCGTGTACTGCGTCGTGTGGAAGAACAAAAATTGGCTCTTTCATTACGACTTTTTGGGCAAAAGCAGCACACTAATGATGCCACAGCCACCGTATTCCCCAGATCTGGCCCGCTGTGACTTTTTCTTGTTCCCGAAACTGAAGAGGCCCATGAAAGGACGACGCTACGCTACGATTAACGAGATAAAGACGGCATCGAAGGAGGAGCTGAACAAGATAAAAAAAAATGATTTTGTGAAGTGCTTCGAAGATTTGAAAAAAACGTTGGCACGAGTGCATAATAACTAATGGAGATTACTTTAAAGGGGACAATATACATATTTATTTAAATGTGGTCGTACAAGCCTTGAAGGCGATCCACGTCCAGGACGTCCAAAAACCGAAACAACACTAGAAATCGTAAAAAAATACCGGATATCGTATTGGAAAATCGTTGAGTAGTAAAAGCCCTAGGCATCACTTTGGACTGTGAAAGCAATATTTTGACTGAAGTATTGGGTTTCAGAAAGTTGTGTGCACAACGGGTACCGTATTCGCTAACAGTGGAACAAAAACACATTCGAATACGACTTGAATACGACGATGAAGAGGACTTGGTGCGTTGATTCATCACTATGAATGAGACAATCACCATGATCCGAGATCAAAACAAGAGGCTAAAGAGTGATGTGAACGTGGTTCTTCGGCTCCGAAACGAGTTAGTGTCTAGAAAACCACTAAGATTTAGCATCAATTTTTTCGGATGCCAAAGGTATTTTGTTTTTGGATATGCAAACTGGAAAAACAATAAATTGTGAATATTATTGTAACCTTTTAGACCAGCTAAAGGAAAAAATTCGTAAAAAAACTTAGTTTGCCAAAGAATAAAATTATTTTTCATCAGAGTAATGCACCGTGTCACAAGAGCATTTTGACAATGGCTAAAATCCGTGAATTAAAGATCGAGTTGTTGGAGAATCCACCGTATTCACCAGATTCGACACATACAGTTTCATTTTCTGCTCAAGCCACAGGGTCAGAAACCGCTAGAACTTTTGTTCCCGAACATGACCGAGGCCACAGCTGATGAGACTTGGGAGACTCATAGTTATTAGGCCTGATTCACGAACTAACACTTCGGTTTGCTGGTGGCACAGATATGAAGAAGTTCACGCAAGTGGGGAAAGTTAAAGGACGATTCTTCTACAATACATATGTTTCAAGCAGCTCACAATTTCCGGGACTAGCCCAAGTATCCTCTGGGTAGCTTCCGAACATCCGTTCGGGAGTGAGTCAACGTAAGAACGCGAAGCATCCGAGGATAGCTGGTTGTGCGCAGGGTTTGGGACCCGCCGCGTAAAAAAACACGCACAGTTTGTTTATGTTTTTTGTAGTTTCGAAAAATACGCCTGAAGAATGAAAATAAATGTGACACATGAACGCATTAGATTTGCATTTAACATACATTTTTTTTATTTAAAACCATATCACTTGGGTGTCCGTGTTCTTTATTGAGCTACTATATATGCCGCGATGTCTGAATTTGGTATACCCGCAAAACTAATACGGCTATGCAGAATTGGGAAGGACCTCCCCGAGCCGTTTGATATCAAACGAGGTTTCAGACAGGGTGACTCGCTGTCGTCTGACTTCTTTAACCTGATGTTGGAAAGTATCGTACGAGCCGCAGAACTTAATCGTTCAGGCACAATATTTTATAAGAGCGTACAATTGTTGGCGTATGCCGATGATATTGAAATCATCGGCCTTAACAATCGCGCTGTTAGTTCTGCCTTTTCCAAACTGTATAAAGAGGCAAAGCGAATGGGTCTGGTGGTGAACAAGGATAAAACGAAGTACCTCCTGTCATCACACAAACAGTCGGCACACTCGGGTATCGGCACTCTTGTCACTGTTGACAGTTATAATTTCGAGGTTGTAAAAGACTTCGTACATTTAGGAACCACCATTAACACCGATAACAATGTCAGCCTTGAAATCCAACGTAGAATCTCTCTTGCCAACAAGTGCTACTTTGTACTAAGTAGACAATTGAGTAGTAACTAACAGAGTAACTAACACTCTAAAAGGCTCTAATCATGCCCGTCCTAATGTATGGCGCAAAAGTGTGGACGATGACCACATCTGATAAAGCGACGCTTGGAGTGTTCGAGAGAAAGATTCTGCGCAAGATTTTTGGACCTTTCCACGTTGGCAACGGCGAATATCGCAGGCGATGGAACGATGAGCTGTATGAGCTTTGCTTGGTGTGTCAAACTAGTGCCGGTTAGCACGAGAAAGAAAGGACTGGCGAGCTTAGCGATTATCGCGCCAGTATACAAACAGACACCCAATGGAGCTCGTAAAGGTCCAAATGTTTTTCGGAGAATTTTCCTCTTGAACGTTCCCAGTACCCTCTCATCAGTTGTCATCACTGTTCAATCTTATTCGCCGGGGATGATTAGACTTTTGTACTGCGGTATTTTCGTTTTTTGAGGGAGGGCTCTATTTCTCAATTGCCTACTGAGTACAAAGTAACACCTGTTAGCATGAGTTATACTTCGATTAATCTCTAGGCTGACGTCGTTCTGGCTTTTAACACTGGTACCTAGATAAACAAAGTCCTTAACCACTTAAAATTCGCGGATGCCAACAGTGACGTTCTGTCGAAGATGTGAGGGCTTTTTGTATATTGACAGTAGGTACTTTGTTTTAATCTCGTCGCCGGCAAGACGCAATTGTACGTGGGCATACACCAATAGCATGACACTTTTATAGTATATAATGCCAAAGCGGTTCAACTCAGCAGTTCGAATATTTTTTCTAGTAGAAGATTAAAGAAATCACACGAAAGGAAATCGCCTTGCCTGAAACCACGTTTGGTATCGAACGGCTCGGAGAGGCCCTTTCCGATCCTGACAGAGCTTACCATATGGCTCACCTTCATTTTACACAGCCGTATAAGTTTTGCGGGGATACCATAATCAGACATAGCGGCGTAGAGGCAGTTCCTGTTTGTGCTATCGAAAGTAGCTTTGAATCGACAAAAAGTTAATTATTTACTTCCCTTAAATGCCGAAAATCAGCCACTATGCGGCGACTGAAAGTCTAATAAGAGATTCCAAATAACACAAAAGCAAATTGAAAAAATGTATCCTCAACTTCTTTTCATTTCAGCAGCAACGATAATTTTTACAATATTTCCGTTCTAAGGCAGGTAAGTTTCATGACTGTTGACTGAAATCTTTGGTTGAAGGCTTTCGATTGTTTGGACAATAGCTCCTAGAGAATCAAACTTTTGGTTTGAAAAATATTTAAAAAGTTGAACAATTCACTACATTCTACGAACGCCTATCAAATTGTGAGTCTGTGCTGAGCTGTGCCAGCTATGGCAGCATCCATTGCTTGCTCTGTTATATAATCTAAATGTTAGCACATAAAAATAAATATGCAAATATGCCGAACATATTGCGCAATATGGCGTTTTTATTACCAACCATCCACCCACCTCGTATGCGTCACGGCAAACGTAGTCATCCGCCAGCAAACTCAATTGTAATATATAAACACAAGATCTGGCACCCACGAAAATTCTCGTTTCTGAAATTAACCTACTTTCGCTTACATTTTCATTTGTGTGTACGTATGTGTGCATGTATGTGAGCATAAAATATCTCTCAACAGATGAATATAGGTTTTTTCCCCATTATTTTATACATATATACATTTATTTTTCCAAGGCCAAACTGCAAAAAGCAAAAAAAAAAAAATAGCATCTAACACTAAAATAATAAAATCCCAAAAGATGCTACACGTTCCAAGCAAAAAACACGCTATCTAGAATGCGGAAGAATTCTCGTACGTTGATAGAGTGGATGGAATAGGCATTTAAAAATAATTTGACCTATTTTTGAATTTTCCCGTAAGCAAACATTTGCCGGTTGTGTGCGCCCCTTTGTTCCCGTGGCTACTTTCGATTCAGTTATCGTTTCTTGTGCGTTAATCGGCTCATAAAATAATAAACTCAAATACGTTCGATTATAGTAAACAATATTCTGGGAGCGAAGAAACTCAATCAACGACTTTGGGGGGATGATGAAATGAAGGCATTCCAGAAAGAGGGAATATGTGACGTAAGTAAAGGGTAATCAATTTGGAGATATCGTATTTTAAATTGGTATAAAACTACGAAAATTCAAATTGATTGGACAGTCTTTATTATTTTTGTGTATGTAGAACCATTCATGACATTTATTTTTTAAAAATAATCTCTTTCAAATATTCAAATATATTTCAATATGACACGCTGGAATTCGGTTGCTATCACGTGAATAACTTTAGTAATGTTGGCTTCCAATGCTTCAATCGAAGCTGGTTTACTCACAAAACATTGATACTTCACATAAAAAAATTAAAAAAATTAATAATTGGCGCGTACACTTCAGTTAGGTGTTTGGCCGAGCTCCTCTTCCTATTTGTGGTGTGCGTCTTGATGTTGTTCCACAAATGGAGGGACCTACAGTTTCAAGCCGACTCCGAACGGCAGATATTTTTATGAGAAGCTTTTTCATGGCCGAAATGCACTCGGAGGTTAACCATTGCCTGCCGAGGGGCGACCGCTATTAGAAAAATGTTTTTATTAATTTTAGTTTCACCGAGATTCGAACCAACGTTCTCTCTGTGAATTCCGAATGGTAATCACGCACCAACTCATTCGGCTACGGCGGCCGCCTAGACTTCACATACACTCACAAATAAAAGTCTAAAGGTGTGATATCACACGATTTTGTTGGCCAATCCATTGTTTCACAAGCTGTGTGGCAAGTAGCGCCGTCTTCTTGCAACTAAATGTTGTGGAGATCACGGGCTTCAATTTCCGGCATCAAAAAATCATTTACCATGGCACAATAGCGTTGGCCATTCACTGTTACATTGGCGCCAGCTCTGTCTTTGAAGAAATATTGGGTCGATGATTCCTCCCTCTTGTTTTCAATTGATTTTATGGCTGTTTTTGAATGACTTCGGGTTGCCCAAAAATGGCAATTTTGCTTATAGCCATAGTCATGAAACCAAAGGTGGGCCGCATGGCTATACACCATAAGTTGACCAGAGCGCGCCATGAAAACTTTTCACAAGGCTGCAATTTTCGTAATACGAAAGGCGTAAGTCTTTCCATTATGAAATGTCAATGAATACTGAAAACAATTTTGTATTTAGTGTGACATTGGAAAAGTACCTTTATTCCCACCCGTACTGTAAATTATTTACACAAAGCTGAAATTGTCATACTATTTACTAGAAAGCCTTTATTTGTTGTTGTTAAGCAGCTTTATTAAAGAATTGTGTTGTTATAGAAATTTCTAGAGTAGGCAAAGGTAATTAGTGCAAATTCAGAGAAATCAACGCTATATTTCTCATTAAAGCATTCGTTGGATCTTGTGACTCCTGTCGCCGAAACGCCGTCAAAAGCATTTACACGGCATCAAAAAGTTGTTTTTGAAATTAATTAATTCTAAGAATATTATTGTATTTCATATTCCGTTTCATTGCCTTTGGTATCGATCACCGCTTGCATCCTGAAAAGAATGGAGTCACTGAATTTTGATAGATATGAAATTGTCAGCTTAACCCATATTTCCTTGATTTCTTGGATTGTATCATGTATTTTCCTATTCTTATCGATTGTTCGTTGTTGTTTCGTAAAATACCAAACATTTTCAATAATATTTAGATCTGTACTTTAAGGTGGCCAACGTAGAACAGTTTTATTTACTTCACTTAAGAATTTTGCAGCTAATTAACCCTTGTTTCATTGTGCGTTTTCATGTCGTAAAATCCTGCCGTTGGTTTAGAAAATCCAGTTGTTGGCTGATGTGAATGCATGATTATTAAGAATGGCAATGTATCCGACTTGGTTTAGGGTACCCTCAGTGGACACGGGATCTCCATACTCGTAGATATTAGAAGAATTCAATATGCCAATACTTTGGCAGGCAAGATGGAACTCTGAAGGTACGGTAGATGGACAGTGAGACTAATACTCGTACCCAATCTAAAAAAGTGGGTAGTAAGAATGCACGGTGAGGTTAACCATATCCTTACACAGTTTTTGTCCTTTCGCAAGTATTTGTGGCGAATAGAAAAGGTGAACTCACAAAATTGCATTTACGGAGATACTGAGTATGATGATGCGGAACACACCTTCTTTAAATGCGAGAGGTGGAACACACAGAGAACAGCTCTGCAACGAGCTATTGATGCATTTACACCCGAAGAAATAATCAGGAAAATGATGATAGGCGAAGAAAAATGAAATGCCGTCGCAAATTTCGTGGAGGATATTGTCCGAAAAAAGGGGCGTGAAATGGAAACTTACGCTGAAAATAATTTAATATAGGTTTTTCAAAACAGGCGACCCTGGACGCAGGGTGAGTAAGTTAGACGCCGTCTTGGACCTCTACCTCGAAGCAATGGGGAAGCAGTCCCGCAGTTGAGGAAAACATCCAAAAAAATCCTCACCGCAAAAAAAAAAAAAAAAAAATACTCGTAGAAGGACACGCACCGGCAAAACATAACCGAACTGCGTTTTGATAACTGAATTAGGTTTTGTGGCAAATGCATGCATTTTCTTCCATATGCACCCTGCAACTGGAATGAGGACTCTATCTGAAACACATTATGCCATTTTGCATTTTTATACACTACGCCATTGATTTTTTATACACTCCTTAGCAAAGGCGAGGCGCTAGGATTTGTTCGCTGGACTTATGTCGATCACCTTATGCACAACAAAAGTATTGATTTTTGTACTTTTTAACCTGCGCCGTGCTCTTGCCTCTCTTACTGCTTTTCCAATCAATTCTATGGGGTTTGCTGCGAGGACAACAGGACTTAAGGAGTGATTCGCCGTTATAGTCCTAATTAGTATTCTGCTCTTTCTATAGTTAGTATTTGGCTTTTAAATAGCCCCTTCTTCATTTGCTAAATTCCTATAGGTGTCTTTATTTTGTATTAAATTGTGAACGGGTTTCCTCAAATTTGGTAAGATATTGCCAAATCTGGAGCCGAAATGCCAGCCTTAAATTTGATATTTAATCCTTGGTATTTCTATGCTTAGCTCCATTGTTTTAACCATTATAATAATTTTATTTTCAGAACATATAGTTTTTCTCACTAATACATGCGACAACAACATGCGACTAGCACTTTTTAATGCTGTGTAAATACTGTAATTTATTTACTTAGTGTGACAATATCAATTTTTGTTAATACTTTTGACTATGGGGGTATGTATATGTACAAAAATGGCTTGAAGGTCATTTAATATATTAAAAAAAAAAGAATTAAAGAAAAATTCATTATTTTATTTAATTTTATTTTTTCTGGTATGGATGTAATGATTTTTTTCTTTTGTGATTGACAAACGTATTTTGAGGCTTATGATTTACGACTACTGTCATAAGACCGGCGCTCACATACGGGTGCGAAGTCTAGTGAAATCGAAATCTAATAAAACCGATCAGTTAAATTGTTTCGAAAGGAAGATTTTACGAAAAATGTATGGATCTGTACGACTTGAAGACGGTGCTTAGCGCATTCGGTAGAACGACGAGTTACACACTTATCAGGGGTGCAAATTTAATCAGGTACATCAAAGCGCAAAACATTCGATGGTACGGTCACATTCTACGAATGAGCAACGATCGAGCTATAAAAAATATCTTTGCAACAAATCCACAAGGCGACAGAAGAAGAGGCCGGCCGAGCAATTGATGGAGAGATGACATTGAAGGCGACTTTTGAGCTATGGGCATACCTGATATCAAACGAAAAGCTGATGAGCGAATGGCGTGGAGGCGAATTGTAACGGTAGCAATGGTTCACCCCGAACTGTAATGTTATGATCAGCATGATGATTTACTAGAACAGTCAAACATTTTTCTTTCCAGAAAATTGACATTTACTTATGACTATGAAATAGAAATCGGACAATGCGATTTGGTATCAAATCTTTGGGAGAAATTATATGTAAAATGATTTGCAGAAATTTGCAACTGCGCAATATCAATACTAACTGCATATAATTAATAGAAAACCGTATGACGTGAAGCCTGTGATTATCGCTTAGTATTGTGGCTGCAAATATGCTTTTTTAAAGAATTTCAACAAAACTTCCTCTAATAATAATACAAATAATTGGAGTTTAAGACTCTTTGTTATGTATTTGGCCAAGCTCCTCTATTCCCATTTGTGGCGTGCGCTTTGATGTTTTTCAATCATATTTGAACATTTGAATTGGACAAAAGCAGTATACAAACAGACAAGCAATGGAGGGTGTAAATATCAAAACAAAGATTCCATCTCTTCAATCATGTATTTTTATTTAATAAAAAAATGTTTCAAAAACGAAATTGGACGATGAAATGGAATTGGATTAGGAGTAGAGTTGATTTTTGAACAATTTATATTGGAATTTGTAGTGACAGTCAAGCTGCACTGAAAGCCCTTACTAAGCCACGTTGCTCTTCGAAGTTAGTCGGTGAATGTAAGACAAAACTCAACAGTGTTGCAAAACACACACTTATAGACATTGTGATATTACAGGGATCGAGTTAACTCGGCAAGTATGTCACTAGGACCTGAACCCTCTCTAGTTGCCAATTCTGAATCGCTTCAACTATGGATTGATAACATCATGAGGTCTACCCATAGAGGACGTTGGACTGGGTTGAACTCGTGCAGAGTAGCTTTTCTGAATCCTTGTTACAGCATTTTTTACTTGCTGCGAAGTTTTTGCCTAGATTGTTTGTTTGTCATTTTGTTTATTAAAATCCTTTTCCGAGCTTCAGGAGCAGTATGGTTGGCTTCTTTGTGCAAAATCTGTGTCGAGTAGTGCAATTTTATATGCATGTTTGCTAATTATTTATGAGCACGACTTTTTTAGTATTATACATAAATTGCAACTGTTTGGAAATTTTTGCAATCGCGCCGACAACTAATGTGAGCACCAAAGATTAGCGAAAAAATTTTAGTAATCAGTTTTCATTTAAAATTCCAACGGAACTGAACTATAAATTAAGAAAAATTCTGAGTTTGGTTGAAATTTCATTTCATTGCCATACTTTATATTTTCAGGCAATCCCAATACTTTTCGAATTGCAATAAAATGCATTGAAACGCCGTTAAAAAAGCGTTTGCGTTTGCGTTTTATTTATTTATTTATTCAAGAAGTCGAGAAAATATAATTTCGGACTGACTACTAAAGCTAAAGAATAATGAAAATATATTTAAGTACATAATTCCATTAGAAACTTGCCTCTAACTAAATAAAAGATTAAGTTCATACTACAGAAAATTATTTCATGAAAACTGAGAAATCTAGCAAGTTAGAATTGGAGATCTCATTAAAATGAAGAGCACGTTCAATAGGAGCATTTAGAGCATAAATTGTATTGAACTTATTTAAAAAAAAAGGAAACAATTTGAAGAATTCTGGAAGGTGTGGGAAAATTAATACTTTGAACAGAAATGGGCAATCATTGAACAGAAATGGGCAATGAACAGGAAATTTAACTCATCCTAGTATAAATTCCAGAGACACCTCTTTTACACGTTCGATCCTGTCGATTCAAAATTTATGATATGACTTCCAACCTGGAGTGAACGAATACAGTACACAGGAATTTCGGTTATCAGGATCCGTAAAATTTGAGCATTCCGGCGTACAAAGCCTAAGACAGAATATGATTTTGATAAGATCAAATTAATTTGGCTATTAAATGAAAAATGACTGTCAAAAATTATTTATTTTATTTATTTATTTATTTTATATTTACCAAATCTTTAGATCCTTTAATATTTTGAAGTAGAAAATTAGATATGCTACAATGACAATAGGGATTTGGAAATGTGACGTTGTAGCATTTTTTATTATTTAAAGAAAGTTGAGATTTTTGACACCACATAACAAACTATATCTGCGTAAAGCCTGCATACCTCAGTTGTGTTATTTATGACTGAAAATATTTTTAAGTCGTCAGCATTTAAAGAAAATTCGCAACTTGGTGCCCTGCTGAGAGGTTCTACAAGGGGGAGTCAAAAATAAACAAGACTGGGGTCATAAAAATGTTTTTGAGTTTCGAACAAAGAGCTAATATCAAATTTTGTTTAAAAATCAGTAAAACGTTTACTGAAACATTTGAATTGATGCAAAAAGTTTATGCCGATGATTGCATATCTCGTGCCAAAGTTCATGAGTGGTTTCCACATTTCAGAGATAGTTGTGAGGACATAAATGATAATGAACATACGGACCGCCCAAAATCAGTAATCACCAAAAACTCCATCGAAATCGTTCATAAATTTATCAAAAATGAACCGAAATCATCGTTGAAATTCATGGAATCGGAGTTGAATATCTCCAAAACATCGAATTATCACATTTCAACTGATCGTTTCGGCTTCCGAAAGGTCTGTGCACGTTTCATTCCGCACAAGTTAACTGAGAAGTTCATGCCAAGTGGCCATGTCGTCAATGCAATTTTCTATCTTCGAAAACACCCAAAATGGATGTACGCGCCATAAATTTATATTATATTTATATCTAGTTAAAGCAAAGGAAACATATTTAACTCAAAACAAATTTGAAGTAACACCACTTGAAGTAACAAAAAACTATAAAATTGTAAAATACATCCTTTCAAAGGATGTCAAACCCTGGATCCCGATATTTTTGAGGTCTTGGAAATGCCAGGGTTAGCTCGTATTAGCACCGAGATGCCGAAAAATTTTAAATATAGAATTGAAAGAGATAAAAAGTTGTTTATTATCGATTTTAATTAAAATAAAACGCTTTTAATTTCCAAAAAACTTGATTTAATTTACTTATACTACACCATAAATTGATTTTAATTGAAAATTGCATCAATAATATTCACAAATAAATTACCTTATTCAGTCAAACTAAGTAAACTTTTGTTGTTTACAAATTTTTACAAATCAAAAAACAATTTTATAGCGGATAAGCTGGGAATTTAACCAAATACATATCGCTGGCTTACGTTGTTAAGACCTGTTATTTAAATTTTATAGGAAATAATAAAAAAGTAAAAAAAAAATCCATTTACATCCACATTGAACTGAATGGGCTACAAAACTGCATACCCAACATTTTTCTGAGAAATTCCGACTAAGTACAGGGTGCAGCATTTTTTATGTCGGTATGTAAACGCTGAATAACCTTGTCATTTACCAACCTATCGACTTCAACATACATGTTTCAGTACAACTTCAAGCATGGATCGCTTTACACCGAAACAACTGAAATCGACGCTATAGAACACGAAATAATTGACAAGGTGATGACAAACGCAGAAAAAATCTAATTAAAAACACCTTACTTATCCAAATCAGTTGTTTTTTTCAAAGTTATTCAATGTTTTCATACCGTCATAAAAGATGGCGCACGCTGTAGTTTAAAATTTTGATGAAAATTTGCGGAGTTTTGCTTTAATTTGTACAAAGCTTCAAACTTTGGGTTTCATGGTTTTTGTTGTGACGTGAATTATATGTTTATAAAAAAATTAAATTAAAAAATAAACAAATTGCCAAGTCAATTGTCAATTGTTGCCAAGGAAATTTGTTGAGCTGTTATTTCTGTGAATACAGGTGGACGTACATATCCACAGGTGTGCAAAAATATGTATATTATATATATTTTTCCAATTAGCTCTAAAGTGTTAATGAATCCGTTTGTGCTGTTCGATGGCTAACTGCTACTGGAATATAAAACTTCCTCTTTTTGCCTTATTAAAACTTGTGAGAGTGCAACATTGTCCAATGAAGAGCCATGGTAGGCTTCTCTTCAAATCGATTTTAATATTTAAATTTGAAATTCAGAAATATTCAAAATTTTAAGACTTATATATGGCCGAGGCCCCCTCCCATTTGTGGCGTACGTCTTGATGTTGTTCCACAAATGGAGGGCCCTACAGTTTCAAGCCGACCCCGAAGGGTAGATATTTTTGATGAGGAGCTTTTTCATGGCAGAAATACACTCGGAGATTTGCCATTGCCTGTCGAGTGGCACCAGCTATTATTTTTTTGTCATTTGGTGTTTCATGCCCGGTGCTTGGAACCTGGACACTACGGAATGGTAGTCACGCACCAATCTATTCGCTACGACAGCTGCTACTCGAACCACTACTCTTAACCGTAAGTGAAATGAATTTCTAAATTAATAAAAAAAGTAAAAACGTGAAGGCATTTTGTCTTAAGGTAGTAGTCTGGTAACTTATTTTGAAAATTTCAAATTTCGGTTTTTTACATATTTTGAAAGTGCGATATTAGTAATATACTGTACAATGTTTAGACCGAAATTCGAAATTTTGACGAAATTATAGCACATACATGAGAGCGGCTCGTACTTGCGCGGCTCAATTGCTATTACTTTAAACGCGTTTTTCTCAAAACAACGTTTTTCCGGATGGCCGTTGTGAAAACAAATTTTCTATCTAACGAATTGAGCTGAAATTTAGATATGTTTTTCTACACATTAATAGTTCTGGCGGGTAGTAGATTTTATTTATTTCGTCCCTACCTTTCCATTTTCGTCCGATTTCCACTTTAAAAAAAGGAAATTTTCTTACGAAGTCCGCCATTTTGTTATTTTTTGTCAAAATCATTTGATCTTACTACCCGCACAAGCACACTGATTAATAAGCAATTTGTTTTTTCTGTTTCAGATGACCACAAGTTACGAAATCACGCCGGCCAGCCACTGTACCTCTTTTTTTTTGCCGCTTGCTGCAGTGTACAAAAATAGTATCAAAACATTAAAAAAAAAAATTTTTTTTTGTACACCTTCTGATACCTTTAACAACATATCAGAAAATCAAAGCGATTGAATTTTATTTACCCTTCCAAAATATGTCCCAAACATGGCCTCAAAAAACGTGTAAGTTACCAGACTACTACCTTAAAAACTCTTTAGAATTTTCCATCCTGATGAAAAATGTATCGCATTGTACTTTAGTCTTTACACTCAATAAAGCATTTTATTTATCAATCGCATTGCCAAAAACAAAAAAAAACAACAACAATTTAAATAGTATAAAATATTGTAGCATAACCTCATTTTAATATACATATATAAGATAATTTTTTAAAACTACGCAGCGCAAGGTTTGTACCGGTACTTCTAGCATACGAACGAGTTCTTTGCTCATAACTACATACATACATACATACATATAAATGATATTGTGAAGTGTGTGTGTGTTTGTAGATTTCGTGCTATTAAACTTTTTTGCGAAATCAAATCTCTTCTATTATACTACACATTTCGGCAAGGTCAGTGATAGTGTCGACCGGCAAAAGCGCCAAATTTACGGTGCACCAGCAGCGGCGATGGGGGCCGTGGTGACAGAGTGCGGTGATAGTGGCGCGTAATTTATTTGATTAGTTTATTATACCTGCTTATGTATTTTCACTTTTGCGACTTTTTTTATTGCCTCGCTTTATGTATGTATGCATGTATGTTTGTATGTATATTATGATTATAAGTTGATATCTCTGCTTATTGCGCAGTTTTGCATTGAAATTCTTTTTTAAATTTTGTTTAAACAAATTTTGAAGGCCAGAGCAAAAGTGTGAATATATACAATTTTATTTTCTTATTCATTTCTTAATTTTAGCTCTTGGAATTAGTGTTTGCTGGTGATAGTGGGCACGGGAACTTTTAAATGCTTAGATACCTGGGTACTTACCCAATATTTACACTCATCATTACGTACGCGCTTATTCGGAAACTGGTAATCGGCGATTTGTAAAATATAGTAATTTTACTTACACGCGCCGGGTGTTCGTACTTATTTTTACACCCTCGCACAACTATGCTACGACGCTATAGTGTTGTGTGTAACTTTAGCAACCTTTTTCTATTTGCTTTCTTACTGCTCGTAAGTTCTCTTAGGTTGCAGACAGATTTGAAGGCGAAAAATAATGCAGTAGTAAACAGATGACAGTGATCACAATGTAAGCCAAGACGAAAACGAAGATGAAGACGTTGTGCAAGAGGTCAGTTTGAAAGTCGAACCGCTTGCGTATTATCTCTTCGTCTTTTATGTATCACTAGTGTTATTCCGTTCTTCGGAAACTAGAGTGTGTTACACCTTAAGCGGTGAAATTTAGTAGATGTGACGTCCCGGCTCTGAAAGTATTCGCTGCTGTACCAGCTGGTGGTGGCAGAGTAAGAGGAAGGTCTGCTCTGGGTTGGAAAGATCAGGTGTAGAAAGAAATAGTTAACACGAGAAAGAAACTACTGGCATGTTTTGTTAAACTCGGCCAAAATCGCGTAAGCGATTATCGCGCCAATCAAGAAGACGAAGATAATCCTGTTTACTGTTCTACATCGGACTAAGTGGGCAATTGAGTAGTAAAGTCCTCTCTCGACGAACAAAACTAACACTTTATACAGCTCTGCTCATGCCCTCATAATGATTCAACGACTACGTTGGCTGGGTCATGTCGTCCGAATGGATACAAACACTCCGGATCTGAAAGTATTCGATGCGGCATATACCAAAGAAGATAAAGGTGACCTTTGCGTTGGAAAGATCAGGTAGATAAGGACTTTGCTTCACTTGGTGTGTCCAACTGGCGACGATTAGCACAGCGGAAACTAGCAGGACCGGCGTGCTTTGTTAAACCTGACCAGAATCAAGAAGAAGAAGAAGAATAAAAAAATCTGGTCTATCTATTTGTGAAAGCGTACACCTGCTATCCATTTAGTTAAGCCAGTAAAATACCTAAATTGCTTCATCCACCACACATTATTTATTATTACTTTACAAACCCCGTTTCCTTAATCCTGAGACACCTGATTTTGTACATGGATAAAACGATTTAAATGAATAGAGGTTGAAGGGCACAGCGCAACTAGATTTCCCAACTCGTTCTCCATATTTTCTTCCATTTTTGTCGTTTAACGTAGTTTAAAATATTTAAAAATATCTTGGAACATTCAAGTAAGTTCATAGGCCTTTACCCCCTTATATTATATCTTTCAATTTTTCTATCACTGGTTGGCCTATTGGGTTCGATTTTAAACTGTGATAATTTTAAAGCGTGTTAATTTTTACAATCGGGGTTGAAGTCAGAGCATGATAGATGAAAAAAAACTAATTTGAAGAAAAAGTTGCTCAGGTTTTGCCAAGAACTTTTAGCGAGACTGCTCCATTTCAAAAATATTGCATATTGGTTGAAGTACCTCTCAGGCACTCTCTAAGTACCACAAAAGCGCCGTTTTGAAACAATTATGAGACCTCCAACAGGCAGATATCTAAAGCCAACTAGAGCCGTTGCTTTAACGGAGAAGGTTAGTGGGTTTTGGGTTGAAGCGCTGCCACAGGCTGTCGAAGAAATGAGCATTCAGTCAACTTAAGCACGGACATTTACAGAGCTCAATGCTAAAATGCTAAACAGTCACCTTCTCTGAAAGGTCCCTACAGCTTCTGCAATGGGGTTTAAATGGTAAATCTAGCTTTTTCGTGTGTGTGCCAATCGTCCAATTAAGGGTACACACAGCAACCAGTTTAAAAATTGAATGACGTAGAGTCCTTATCACCTTATGAGTCCTTCGTCTGCGGCCAAAGGTTTTTCGAAATAGCACATGAAGCAATGGTGCTCCACATTTGCTGCGCTTTCCTGAGAAATAAGTAGCTCAACTCCCCTTTACAAAGGGCATTTTTTTATATGCATGAATTTATTTTTAATTCCTAGACTTGAGGGAAGAAACTATAGTAAATTGCTATATATTTTTGAAACAACTGACGTCTACTTATGTACTTCATTCCGCGACAAAATGATAGCACATCAATATTTGGAATGTTTGATGGTTTTTGCTACACAATGAGTTATTATTATTATAGGGTTTTTCAGTAAGGGCGCTTCAACTTTTGAACTTTTTTGAATAAAACACAAACGGTTTGACTTTTTTAACTAATTTTTTTTTTATTATCGAGTTTGAACATATACATTTAAGTATGAAATTCGATTTCTTTTGCATGACCACCGCGAGCACGTTTTACGAAGCCCAATCGTTGAACCCAATTTTCGACCACTCTTTTGCATAAATCGGCCGAAATTTCAGCAATTTCGCGGTCAATATTGGCTCTGAGCTCACAAATCGTCGCCGGCTTGTTACTGTAGACCAATGACTTCTCATAACCCCAAAACTGGACGGCTTGTTAAATGGACCGTAAAATGGCCGTAATGTTCTTAAAGTAGCAGCAACAGAACGATTATTTTCATAAAAAATTTCCACGATTTACAATCGTTGCTCAAGTGTGTAGCGTTCCATGATGAAATGTATACTAATGAAGTTTACAAATGACAAGCGAAAAATAAAAAATATTGCGTCGTTCGCTCTCCCTATCGGAAAAAAGTTGAAGCGCACCTATTGATTAACCCTATATTATGAGGGGGCTTAGCACTGCGTCCTAAAATATCTGTTGTGGCCACTTCATGGATTCAGAGCATTTCTCTGAGCCCAACTGTCTCAATAAGTTTAAATATTTGCCCTATTTTATTGAGTCGAATTGTGGTAAAATATGTTTTCCTAGGTGTTCGTCAATGCCCTGTTAGATTTCCTTGTTTATTCTAGGATTGTTCTTATTTATGTAAAGCCATACAATCTATAAATCGACTTAGGTCATTAATTTTGATTGATCTACTTCGTGAATAAGAAAGAAGAGCTTACCCATTCCTATGCCACAAAATGACTCTGGACCTATAAATGGTTAGGCCACCCTTTTCCTGGTCAATTTATCTGTAATTTCGTCCCCAGTAACTCCTATGCATAGGATACGTACCTTGTTTGCCTGGCCTAAGATATTCAGCTTATCAAGTCATTCCAGCATACTATTGATGCAACCTGGAAAGAGCTGAGAGCCTTGATTACAGCCTGGCTATCAGTATGGTGAGGTATGCTTTTGTTGTTATAGTTGCGTTTAAGCTTAAAGTAAGCTTGTATTCTTTCCTAGCGTTGCCGAATATCTTTTCCCCAGCCCGCACACACCTGCCACTGCACTTTCCTCTGTGATGGATCCGTCCATGTACCAGGTTATCATATTCTGGTTTACCTTGTTCCTTTTAGATAACTCTTCCCAAGTCTTTTTATTGGCCAGTTCAGTATTGAAGCGCTTGAAAACATTGAACATCTGTGCCATTATGACCCATCGTCTCGTATTGGGATCTCTGATGTTAGTTCAGGAGGATGTCAAAAATCCTGCGATTTTCAAGAATGCCTTCGCCAATGGTGGTATGAGGTATACTTTTAAAACAGTAATCATGATCGTGTTGTGGCCTGTTGTAACATTTGCTTCCTGTTCAATTTATCCCTCGCTTGAGTTCTCCAACAACGTATACGAAATAACTCAGCGTGTCGATCTATGCTATCCAACCATCGGAGTTTTGGTCTCCCTCTCCTTCTATTTCTTCTGTACGTACCCAGTAGGATTTTCTTCGGCGCGTATGCTGCGTCTGCCCTTATAATGTGATCCGAGTGTTTATACAGTCTTTGAAACTCGTGGTTGAATCATATTCTCCAAGTGCCTTTTTCACAAACATCCCCAAATATTTTTCGTAGGATTTTACGTTCAAAAACATGGAGATTTCGCTCATCGGCCTTATTTAGTGCCCGAGTTTCATTATCGTATATAAGTATTGGTCTTCCAAGAATGGCGGCTTTATAACACATAGTAGCATCGGTTCGCGGCAAGCATTCGTTGATCAATTTCAGTTGTTATGATGTTTTAATTTTGACACCGAGATATTTAAAATTCCTCAACAATTTTGAAAATGTAGGGACATATTTTAAGACTTTTGCCGATGTTCTGTGGTGTTGAAATCATTGCTCTCATCTTGTCTGTAGTATCTTGACACTTTATCAATTTTTATAAAAGCTTCATTAAGGTCTTCAAGGGATGTCGCTATAATGTTCAAATCATCTGCATATGCCAGGATTTATACCGAATTGAAGAATATAAATAGTTCCGTCTATTACGCCAGCTTTCTTTCTTGCTTTTTCAACGTCGAGATTAGATAGCAGGCATGGAATAGCATCACCTTGTCTGAGGCCATTTCTTGTTATGAATTCCCATGACAGCGATTTTCCAATTTTGACATAAATAATAATGAACATTCAAAACCAAAAACGGAAAATAATCAAAACTGGTCAAAATATTGAACTGCTATCATTTCTCGCGGGCTGTATGTGTACTATTTGCCGTAGAAAAAGTAGCTTAGTTTTTCCACAATTCTGTATTCATTTATATTTCTATATTTGTAATATGAACGTACATATTATATTATACATACATACATGTATGTACATATGTATCTCTGACAATGTTTAACTCTCGCGCAGACGAGTTGCTTTACGCAATCGCCTCCGTCCAACGAAAAGTGCGTTAGACGAATGTCTAACCACCTGTCAGCGATTAAGTGATTTGTTGGGATGAGCATAAGTAGGTGTTTTCCTAAAAATAAAATTGCGAACGTGTAATACTAGCATGTGAATCTGTATACCCATATGTATGTACATATTAATCAACTTAATCTCCTCAGATTTTAACTAATCCATGCGGGGGTAATCCTTTGCTTAGGTCAACAATAAAGTAAAGACGCCTTTGCGGGCAGACAAATATTTGGCGCAAAAATCTAGTATCAACACCACTAGCAGCACAATAGGAAAACCATATAATTATTTGTAGGCATACGAGTTTAAGTTAGGGTAAGATAAGAATTTTGGGTATCACATGAACGAAGAGATACTTCGATTTAGTAGATCGTTTGTATACTCCATTCTTAATCTTTATATTACATTTTCGTATTCTTATTGATGGCTGAAAGGTTCTCTAGGAATACCTTATACAGTTGTGTTCAAAAAACGAGGAGTGACCTCAATATAAAATAAAAATTTGTATTTATAGAAAAAAAAACTAATTTTTTTTCCGTAATTTTTTTTTACCAAAAACTGTTAACTTCATACACAACGAGGAGTGACCTCAATATATTGTGAAATAAAAATTTGTATTTATAGAAAAAAAAACTAATTTTTTTTCCGTAATTTTTTTTTACCAAAAACTGTTAATTTCACTCAGTATCTACACACATTTAAACTTTTTTTTTAAACTTATATTAAGAAAAATAGAGAAAACAAATATTTTAATACAAAAACTCAATAATGAACTGTTTTAAAATAATAGGAGTGCAACACAAGTCTCCATAAATCGAATAATAAAACAATATTGAACTAATTATTATTAGTTAGTTTCATTAGTTTTCCTAATATTTATTTGAATAACCACGATTTTGTATCACTGCTGCTCATCTACGAGACATAGAATCGTTGAGATCACGACACCTATTCGGTGGGATTCGTTTTCATGCCTCCTGAACTGTGTTCTGATCTGTGGAGTTTAATTATCTACGATCGGCAACACTCTTTTCTCATATCCATCTATATATTTTCTATAGGGTTGAGGTCAGGCAACTGAGCCAGCTGCGACACGACCTCAACTTCCTTGACCCGAAACCACTCCTTGGCAAATACACTTGTGTGATTTGGATTGTTATCTTGCTGGAACAACCACTTCAATGGCATATTCCATTCGTATGGCAGCATTATATTTTCTAAAATTCCCACATAAACCTGTTGATCCATTGTTTCCTTCATCAAGTGGTTTGGCCCAACGCCACTTTAAGAAAACCCTGCCCATACCATTACGTTCCCACCGCCACGTTTAACTGTATTGAACGTGTATTGGGGCTTATATTCTACTGTTTAGACCCAGTTCCTCCAAATGGAACCACCTTAGTTTCATCCGTCCACAAAATATTTGTCCTTTTTTCTTTGGCTAATTTACGTGCTCTTTGACAAATTTTAAGCGTGCCGCTGTGTGCTTTTTTGTTAACAAAGGAACCAACAAGCGTCTATAAACTGTTACGTCACTTACATTAAGGGGTTATATACCTTGTGTTGGACTAAAAATCGAAATTTTTTATGGGATATTCGAAAAGTACATCATCTTAAAAATATAAATTCAAAAAATCATTAAGATCGGAGCACTAGAACGAAAGTTACCGACCGTGAAAGCGCGCTAATTATCCATAAAGGAAGTGCACGCAAAACTTTAGACGCGATTATTTCGAAGTTGTGTTTTTTAATAAAAGTTCTAAAACATATTTAAAAAAAATTATGACAACCGTTTTTTTACCCCCCTTAAGATCTAAACGTTTTTTATTTCTGCAGATGATAATGTAGGTTCTTTGTTCAGACATTTTAGAGACTTGGAGTATATGTATGTCGATCGTCTTATCTGTTGGACCATTTAAGTTCCTCTAGTTCCACCAGGGTTTCCATATTCACAAGTGGAAGGAAGGGCTAAATGAGCTGGTAGACGAAAGTATATACTTGCTGAACATCGAGTTCAATTTGGCCAACACTTCACGGATGAAGAGCGCTAACTCATTTGGGTTTCCAAGAACGAACATAAGAATCCGAAAATGCAAATGAGGAAGAGCTAAAATCCATTCAACATTTCCTGTGCGAATGCGCAGATTTCTGCAGAACTACCTTAACAAGGACTTGCACTCCCCATGCGTAGTATTTCGAAGCGAGTATACGATTCAACAAGAAATTTGGGTGCTTAAAGGATATACAGTAATATGATTATCCCTAATTGGTAACACATTTTGTTACGGGCTAGGGCAATAGCCTTCAGAGCAGGCTTATTGAAGGAGGGATAACTTCGTCAAATGTAAATAGCAACACTCGTATAAGGTAATTTTTCTACAAGCTTCAGGTTAGGTTATATATGTATGTATGTATATATTATATAATTGACGGTTATAACCTTTTTGGGTGTTGGGTCAATCTTCACCCCCAATTTTGGGCTTCGTCTTGATGTTGTTCCACGAATGGAGAGACCTACAGTTTTAAGCCGACTCCGGACGGCAAATATTTTTTTTGTTTTTGAGGAACTTTTCATGGCAGAAATACACGCGGAGGTTTGCCATTGCCTGGCGAGGGGCGACCGCTAATAGAAACGTTTTTTTTTTTCATTTTAGTGTATCCCGGAGTTTCGAACCTATGTCTTCCGAAAGGTAGTCACGCACCAACCTATTTGGCTACGGCGGCCGCTATCAGGTTAGTAAGATGATAATTCAAACTACAAGGTCCTGTTGGACTTCTTGCGATGATTATAAGATTGTTCTTATTCAATTCTACACAACCATTAAATCGGATTAGCTTAAAGCTACCTTGCATTGGTTTTGATTGCGAGAAACCAAATAGATCGTCACAGTATGACCTTTTCGTCTTTCCTGAAGAAAAGAGGAGAAGTTACCTTTTATTAGGCCATGAAATGATTCTGGGTCCATAAATGGGCCTGTCTAATTTAGCTGTCGGCCACTTTAGTCGAATGGGTTGGTGCGTGACTACCATTCGGAAGTGCACAGGTTCTAAGCATCGAGCATGAAACACCAAATGATAGAAACAGTTTTTTCGCACTTTGGCTGGCAATGGCAAACCTCCGAGTGCATTTGTGCCATGAAAAATAACCTCATAAAAAACTAATTGCTGTTCGGAGCCCGCTTAAAACTGTACGTTATACCTAATAAAGGGTGTAAGCGCCTGTTATATATGATTCCTATACACCCTGGAACACATAGGATACATAGCTGAATGTTCTGACCTAAGATATTCAGCTTATAAAAACATTCCAGCAACACGTAACCTGCAAAGAGATGAGAGCTTCCATTGAGCGAATCTTTCTTTTGTGTAGACTTCCGCTTGAAATATAGGTACTTGTATTGCATTCTTGTCTAGCGCTTTCGAGTATGTTGGACTCGGCCCGCAGGCGCATGCTAATGTGCCTTCCTTGGTGAGGATCCCTCCGGGTACGATCATATCATGTTCTGTTCTGGCAGACTTTTTATAAAAGGGAATAATTTTCAATTAAGGCTTAAAATAAATTCGAACAAAACCTGGATTTAAATATTTTATAGTGAGATCTCTTTTGAGATCTTTCTTAGTTATACCTCGCCGCTATTTTGTAATCAAATCTGGACCCAGGGCTGCCTGTTAGGCAGGTTCCTACCATCCAAGTAATACAAAGCTAAAGAAACCAATTCACCTGTCTTAATGTGAAGCTTATTTATAACAGCATTTCTACTGGATTTGGTTTTGAAAATGATATTTTAGCGTATCGCCTGCTTTGTAGTTACTTGCATATTAAACTGTAATATTAGGCTTTTAACACCTACTACGTAAATCAAAAGCAAATTAAACCAAAGGGCTTAATTTAATAGCTTATTAATTCACTCATATACGTCATCGCGCTAAAATATTTGCTTAATGAGCATAGAATGTAAATACAAGGCGTAAAAAATGTAACATAATATAATACAGGGCCATTTATGTTCGAGTCGCTTTTGCTTTTTGATAGCAGGCACAGATCGATGGCATTTCTATTGGTAGATGCTAGGTGAAAAATCGACAAATTAATAAATTAGTTCGAAAACTATAAAAAAAAATCTACGAAAATGGTAGAACTGTTAAAGCTTCATTCTGTAAAATTTTGTATCGTTATAATCATCTAAAATACCCCGAAATAAAGCAAGTTGTCTTACCAATTTAAGTGGTTGTTGTTATAGTAAGATAAAAAAATATTGCCCATACATTTTTGAGGAGTGTTGCGGAAGTGACAGTTCCTGAACGCATACTAATCAAGGACGTGTGAAAACGCAGTACTAACTGTCGGGGTAACGGAAAAAAGTTTGAATTTTTGTTGTTGTAGTAGCATAAACATTCCCAATACAAAAATATATATTAGTATTATTTTACCCATAGAAATGCCAGCATTTTTACAGTTTTGTTTATAAAACAAAAGCTACTAAGTTGATTTTCGGTAGCTCAAATTAAAGATAGGTATGTAGGTAGGTGAAATGGTTGAAGGGCCGGTCTGGCACTCCTCATGTAGTACTAATGTGCCGTTTTGATACCATTATCAGACGTCCAACAGGCAGATATCTACAGCCAGCCAGAGCAGTTGATATAATAGAGGAGATTCATTGGATTTAGGTTGGCGCACTGCCTCATGCTGTCGAAGAAAAGAGTTCCCAGTGACCTTAGTCATATAGCTGCCAAACCCGGACATTTACAGAGAAATTGCTCTACAGTCTCCTTCTCTGAAAGGTCCCCACAGCTTCTGCAATGGGGGTTAAGTGATAAATCTAGCTTTCCCGCGTGTGTGCCGATCGTCCAGTGACCGGTAAACACAGCTACGAGTTTGGAAATGAAATGGCGAGGAGTCCAAAGGACTTTCTGTGTCCTTCGTATATCGTAATGGGGCCAAAGGGTTTTCGAAATAGCATATGAAGAAATGCAGCTCCAGCTTTTCTGCGCTTTGCTGAGAAATAATTTGTGCAGTTCCCCTTTAACAACAGTCAGCGAAATGCCGATGATCGGGTAGGAGGTCTCTTAGGCCAATTCAGTCCCCTTCCTGGCAAGGTCATCAGCAATTTCATTTCCCTATAGGTTCTTATGTCCTGGAATCCAGATCAGAGAAATGTTACTTGCACACCTAAGATATTTGATCTCCTCCTTAAAGGTAAAGATAAAAAAATTATATTTATAAATATTTAACATAGTACTGGATGATTTCAAATATTACAATATTTTTGCCGTATAATCTCAGAATTTCATATAAGAGAGAACTTTAAAAAATGCTTTTTTATGAACAACTTTTTTAAGGCAAAAATACACTCCGAAGTTTGACATTGCCTGCCGAGGGGCAACCGTTGAGCCAATTTTTTTCGATCATTTGATGTTTCATGGCCGGAGATTCGAACCTACGCATTCCCGAATGCTAGTCACGCTCCAATCCATTCAGCTTCAATAGCCGCCGAACCCTTTTTAAACTTATTAATAAACAGATTAGAAACTTCCATTAAAAGTACGTATTTAGTTTGCATGTAAAAAATAAACTCGAACTTGAAAGACCTTGTATCTTAAGCAAATAGCGGCGCAAATTATTGGTACACATACACACGAACAAAGGTACGAAGCACCGGAGAACGTAAATAAATAAAACTATCAAATCAATAGAATGGTGGAGGGGTGTTTGTGGGTGAGTTCATAGCAAGTTCATAAACGGATTAAATGCGTATTCGCTTACTTGAGTGCTTAACAAAATATATAAATATTTATAGCTCCCTGCCCAATATAATTAGAACTAATAGCGAATTTGTAAATAAGAAGGAAAATAACCAATCCCTGAATTGTACGCATTTTTGTACCCAGGGCATATTAATTTTGGTCACACGACAGCTGTAAGTAACAGCATAGAGGAATCGAGAATTTACTTTCATTGCAAATTTTATTGAAATTTTTTGGCAATTGCATTGAAATTCCTTAAGAAAGGAATTGCAGAAAATGCCCGACAGGCCCAAAATGCTCAAAATTGTGAGAGGATTCCATTTGGACATTGCTGCCCGTCCTCACGTCCATGCGTGCATATGATAATCAGAACAAAAATTAATATATTTCAATGAGATTTGGACACATATTATGCCTTTTCCAAGGTAGTTCAGTATTGGGTAAAAGGTAAAATGGGGTAATAGGTAAAATCGGTAAATAACCTACCCCCATGTAACAATAATTTTAAATATAGAAAAAATGTGATACCCGTGTTAAAAATTAAAAAAAAAAATTACCCACATTTGGCAAAAACGATGCACAGAAAAAAAACTATAAATACGACGTAACTAAAAATATTTCCCAGAGGGTATTTTGAAGAAAACCTAAGTCAGCACTTCCGTTTTGTGAAAACTGTGCCATTAAACCTAATCGAAACTGTTAAATGCGCAAATATTACCCCTAACCGAAAGATGTTCATAAACAAACCAAGCCCAAAGGCAGACGTTCTGAATGCGAGAATTCTGGTCCTGAAACTCCCTCGAATTAGTACTCGCCACATTCAATCCCGGCAAATTTAAAAAATCATTGCCACTGACACTGAATGCACTGGCACCAAATAGGCAAAATAAATCAACACTATTTCCTGGTCTCATACGCAGAGGAAATGTGACTTAATAAGGGTCGCCATTGACTTGATCCCCAAGGAAGATGCAGACGTGGAAGATCAGTGAATACCTGGAGACGATTGCTGGAGTCAGGAATCCGCGCCATGCCGTTTCGCTGAAATGAAGTTATGAGATTGGCGCATAACAGAGCCGAATAGAATTCGTTGTGGCCACACAACTCTAGGCCACACTGGAACTCTAGGAATTTTTGATGATGATGATAATGAGAATGACTACGTAGAATTGTATTCCATTGACTTTAAAATTTTGAAAATAACAGATGGCGCAAGTCTGAACTTCCGGCAGAAGCAGCAGCTCGACGCAGTAATTCAAGTCAATGCAGAAGTATTTGGTAACATTACCGAACGCTGAGCACAAAATCAACACAGCTGTCTCTCATATGTCCAATCCGGTTTTTAGTCCGTCATATCATCTTCCGTTTGCAAAACGCGTGAACTAAAGAAGGAAGCCGAAAATTTTAAAATGGGAGCTCACGTCATTTACATCCGACATAAATATTATTGAAATCGAACAAAAAGCACGCCCACTTTTTATATGTTAGTACTAAATTTCCGCCCGTCCTTCTTATGCTACAATCCACATATAACACTCATTGCTGATGTTTTTGTTTGATGCCAAAAAATTAAAATCCAGCCCAAATTAAATTTTACTAAAATGTGCGTGGGTATAAAAAGTTCGGTGCGGACCGAATTTAGCACTTCTTTTCTTATTTAAATTAAACTTGTAAATTAAAAGTAATCCAAAATGTTATCGTCCATTAACGTTGTTGAATTCTAAAATGTTCGTGTATTTATGAAAACAAAAAACCAATAAAAAATGTTGTAAAAATTGTCGCTTTGTACTATACGGAGGTAAAAACATGTAGGACAAAGTTCCGAAAAATATTTTTCTATAGACTATTTATTTTCTTTTAATTTGACATTAACACTGATTATAATAAAGGTTTTACGACAATGACTCTGTGGTCGACTGTCGAAAAAATATACGTACATATAAAAATAAAAATTTACAACAAATCTTTATACATAAAAACATAAACCTAAACATTCTTTTCTTTTTATCTTTAACAGTATTCGGTTACAATTAAACTTCTATATTTCAAAGTATCAGTAATATACCAAATAAGACAGTCCCATCCAAATGCACCAATTTTTTTTAAGGTATTAATAATTTCTTAATGACTTAAATAAAGCTTTCTCAAACATACATATCGGAATCTTTTCAAAAATGGACTCCTTCCTAAATGAAATGATTTATGTTTTCTAATTCGTTCAAATTACAAAGAGTGCAGCTTAAATTTTTGTGCGCTGCAAGAGGTCACACCTGGTCTTCAACATTCACATTATTTTATAATTATTTAAGGGATTAGAGGTAGTCAGAATTGCATTTTTCCATTTTCTTAAAGAATGATATCTTAAAGATCTTGTGTGAAAATTTGAAGGTAATCCGACAAATACTTTTCGAGTTATTCAACAATTAACAAAGGGCGATCTGGTGCGTTCGAGTGCAAGTAGCTGGATGCTGCACATATGCCGCGCTAACGATAACACTCGAGGAGGTAGAATGCTACGTAGGCAACAGCAAATCGATATTTTGGAAGCTGCTATGACGGATGAAGAACTATTATATGGCCCAGGAATAGACGACACAGTGTAAGTAATTAAATAATTCGTATAACTCTACGTAAATCGATAGCAAAACTTTAAATGTGTTTTCCTCAAAACTATGTTTTTTGAACTGGTGATCACTGTAACTTAAAATCCGCCTGGTAGAATTTAATAAAATTTATACGGCTTTTGAAAACATAAAAAACTCGTGAGTGATCGAAGAATTTTTTTTTTAAAGCTTCAATTTTTTTTAACAATTAATTGTCGGTTTTTTTCTCGAAAATCTGAAAAATATTTCCTTGTTAATTTTGAATGAAAAATAACTTCGATCAGGCGCAAGATTATCTATTATATTTATTCCTTTTACTCCATAGTGAAGCATAGGGCTACAACAAAACTCTTAAATCTGTCCCTGTCCAATGACATTCTTTTAATTTCATTCCAGTTCATTTCACTTAGTGTTATCTCCTTCTCTAGCTGTCTTCTCCAAGTATGCGCTGGGCGTCCCCTTCTGCGTGATCCCTGTGGGTTCCATTCAATGGCTTGCCTCGTGATATCTTGTGCGGGTTTTCTGAGCGTATGGCCGATCCAGTTCCACTTTCTTTTCAGAATATTTGTTTTGATGAGCGTATGGTTCGTCAGCTCCCACAGTCTGTCGTTGGGTATAGTTTCTGGCCACCTTATCTTTAGTATACGCCTAAGGCAGCGATTTGTAAAAGATTGCATGCGTTGTATTAGCCGTGGCGCAGCATTCCATGTTTCACATCCGTATAGTAAAACGGATATGACGTTGGAATTAAATATTTTTAGTTTGGTGCCACACGACAAGAATGAGGAGCTCCAGATGTTTTTCAATTGACCGAATGCTTGCAGCGACTTATTTATTCTGTTTTCGATGTCTTCCGCACAGCCGCCAGAGGTTGAGATAATGCATCCTAGGTAGCAGAAACTATGAACTTCCTCTAAAGGTGTTGAGTTTAGTAGGAATGGGCGCGTGTTGTTTGCATTTATGCGGATGGCCTTGGTTTTAGAGACATTGATGTTGAGTCCCACTTTCGATGCCAGTGTCGATATCGATTTGAGTTTTCGTGCCGTGTCGTCGTAGTTGTGCGCAAGGATGCAAATATCGTCGGCGTAATCGAGGTCGTTTAAGGATCCACGAAGACCCCATGTGATGCCTCTCTGATTAGCAAGAGCCTGACCTAAAATGGCGTCAAGGACAATGTTAAAGAGAGTTGGAGAGAGCGGGCAACCTTGTTTTACTCCAGCTTTAACAATTATTGGCTCGCTTAGCTGTCCTTCATGTAGGATTCGGCAGCGTGCGTCCGTATATAAGTTTATAATGAGATTAATCATTCTTTCGGGAATGCCTTTACATCGGAGCGCGGCCCAAATAGCGTCGTGACGAAGAGTATCGAATGCCTTAGCAAAGTCGATAAATACTAAATAAAGCGGTGACCGATATTCCACGCTTTGCTCCACTATTACCCGAAGGCTGTCTATTAATAAAACTTATTTCTTTTGTCCGATTGATTTTAGATGAATCTCCAAGGACTTGTGATGATCACCGCAAGGGACTTCTGGAGAAACGGGCTCCACACTAACAACGATAACTTTTACAATTATTATTTTTTTTTTTTTTTTAATTTTGCGTAAGTCAAGTCGAAACATGATGTATTCAAACTTCAAAGCTGCATTCGACAGTACGGAAAAGAGGTTGTCTGTAAAGTCGGTTTACTGACGATAGTTTAACGTGATAACGTCATAAGAAAATACTGATTGAATGGTTGCATTTTTCAAAAGAAAATTTTAATTTTATTTGTTTGATAGATATTTTGTATGGATATAGAGAATGAGTTAACATTAACATAACATAATATAACATAACATGACATAACATAACATAACATAACATAACATAACATAACATAACATAACATAACATAACATAACATAACATAACATAACATAACATAACATAACATAACATAACATAACATAACATAACATAACATAACATAACATATAACATAACATAACATAACATAACATAACATAACATAACATAACATAACATAACATAACATAACATAACATAACATATCATAAAGCATTCACCAACAGCTTTCATTTGATACCCATATTGTACATGTATATCTCGAGACCCTATCTACCAATAGGTATCCAAACTATACGGAAACCATCTTCAATACCTCCTTAACAATGTGTGTAAGTTTGGTTTAATTCGATGCAAAGACACGGCGGGTCCACGTTTTGGCATATATTTCCAGACCCTAGTCATCAATAGGTATGAAAATTTCCCCGTATTAAAGCACTTATCAACAGCTTTCATTTGATATCCATATTGTACAAACACATTCTAGGGTCCACGTTTTGGTCTCTATCTCGAGACCCTAGTCACGGAGCGGCATGAAAAATACTCTGGACTAAAGCATTCACCAACAGCTTCCATTTGATACCCATATTGTACATACACATCCGAAGGTTACCCGGGTCCACGTTTTGACCTATATCTCGAGCCCTATTTCCAAAATAAAATATAATCCATGTTACTCGTGGATGATGTAGCTTTCGAATGGTGAAAGAATTTTTAAAATCGGTCCAGTAGTTTTGAGCCTATTCATTACAAACAAACAAAGTTTTCCTCTTTATAATATTAGTATAGACAACATATCTTATAAGGTATATGGTAAATATTACCATACATTTTTTCCTTCATATATAATAAAAAAATTAATAATAACATTAAAACAACAGGTATTATTAACAAACTTGGTTTTATTTTAAATTCTTCAAGTGAATCAAATTAATAATAATCAATAAGAAGGCATATGCAAATACAAATACGTGAATTTATATATGTACATATGCGCATATACATACATATATACGCTCACTTAAGTAGGAGAGAGCAAGATGTCGAACGTTGCCGTTCGTTTGCTTTGTTTGCTTTGTCGTTCGTTCCGTGCTTTCGCTTGCAGTTCATTCAATGCAATGAGCAAGGTACCGACAAATGAGCAAGGTAACGGCAATGAGCAAGGTAACTACATATGAGCAAGGTAACACTAATGAGCAAGGTAACACTAAAGAGGAAGGTAACACTAAAGAGCAAGGTAACACTAATGAGCAAGGTAACGACACATTTTTTCGTGCGTGCAGCCTGCTAAATCGAATTATAAGACGTTATCACGTCAAAAGAGTAAAACGAATACGGCTATGCAAGATGATGTTGCTCAATACTTGCAGCTCCGTCCGAATTGGGAAGGACCACTCCAAGCCGTTTGATATCAAACGAGGTTTCAGACAGGGTGAACCGATGTCGTGTGACTTATTTAACTTGATGCTGGACGTAAACGCGTGAGCCGCAGAACTTATTGCCATAATCGGCGTTAACAGCCGCGCTGTTAGTTTTGCCTTTTCCAAACTGGATAAAGAAGTAAAGCGAATGGATCTTGTGGTGAACGAATACAAAACGAAGTACCTCCTGTTATTAAAAAACACGGTGCAATCGCGTATCGGCACCCACATCATGATTTCGAGATTGTAAGAGAAATTGATTATTTAGGAGCCAGAATCAAAACCAATAACAATGTCCGCCTTGAAGCCCAACGGAGAAACTCTCTTGCCACCAAGTGCTACTTTGGACTAAATAGGCAAATGAGTAGTAAAGTCCTCTCTCGACGAACAAAACTAACACTCTACAAGACTCTCATCATGCCCGTCCTAACGTATGGGTCAGAAGCTTGGACGATGACAACATCCGATGAAGCGACGCTTGGAGTGTTCGAGAGAAAGATTCTGCGTAAGATTTTTGGACCTTTGCACGTTGGCAACGGCGAATATCGCAGACGATGGAACGATGAGCTGTATGAGCTTTACGATGATCCAGTGGCTACGTTGGCTGGGTCATGTCGTCCGAATGGATACAAACGCTCCGGCTTTGAAAGTATTCGATGCGGTACCAGCTGGTGGTAGCAGAGGAAGAGGAAGGCCTCCTCTGCGTTGGAAAGATCAGATGGAGAAGGTCTTGGATTCACTTGGTGCTTCCAGCTGGCGGCGCCGGTTAGCACGAGAAAGAAACGACTGGCTTTGTCAAACTTTACCAAAATCGCGCAAGCAGTTGACACACCAATCAAAAAGAAGAAGAAGATTTTTTACTGCATGAGCTGAGAAAAATGTGCAAAATTCAATTTATAAAAGTATTTGGAATATCTTAAATCAACGCGTGTCTAATACTTCGCTGCTTAAGAAGCCATTTGATTTTTTGATTTCGAATTGTTTGAACTTTTGTTACCGATTTGGTGGGTTTTATAAGCAGATAAACTGTGATATATACAAGGCGGCGCAAAACTAATCACCCTATGGGAAGGTTTATGAATTTTGCTCACGTTGCTTGACGTTGTACGTCAATCTATTTTGACACTTATGAATTGGAAAGCTGCAGCATACAGACTGGCAAGCGCGTAAAATCGAAAAAAAATATCCTTCACTAAAAATCTTTGTTTTTTTTATTTAGTAAAATGGATGATTAATTTTGTGTCACCTGAAGATATATGGCTGAAGGAATGTTAGGGTGGGCAATTTTTTTTCGAAATCATTCCAAGAAGATTCCGACTCTCCTGAGAAAAAAATTCGGAATATTCTAAGAAAAACATCTTTTAAAGTCTTCATAGCTGATTTTCAATTTTCGTATTAAGGATAGCTTCTTTAAAATTTGGGTGGCTCGAAATTTGTTTTAAAGCTTTGAATTGCTGGATTTATTTTTTGTTTAATTTAATATAGAATCCGAAGCTGCTAGAAACGATGGCGAAAGAAATCAGTTCATACTTTATGACCCACCCTGTTTCACATATTTAAAGATTAAATTAATTTTCGTTTTTAGTTTCTTATTTTCACGCTATCTAAAAAGAGATAAAGTTGAGAGATGTAGATTATTGTAGATGCTCAGAAAAAATTCTCCACCCAAAGAAGGGCCATAGAAACAGCCTTCCGCAGCTAATTTTCTACCTCTCCCTTCTTTCCTTTGTATAATTTACATGAATTAGTATTAAATTCTGTTAATTTTCTTCTTCTTCCTTTAATAGATTTCAATAATATTTTAAGGTGTTTGTTTACTTTTTATGCCTATCAAAATTAATGCTTTCGGCGGCAACTATCTTACGACTTCTATCGTTCACATTCGACAATATTTTTTCCATTCTACTATAAATCCATATGTTACTCTGGTTTATTTCTTTTTCGGCGTCAACATTTTTTATTCCAGCCATGTATACATTATAATTTGTAATAAAATATTTCAATGGGTTTGTAAAACTTTGTCAACGTCATCGTACATAATTTGTTAGTATTTTCTCTTCACTACTGCGCTCTCTTATTTGATTAGAGGTTGACACTTGACACACTTGAATTGTGCGGATAACAATTATGTACATAGCAGTTTATCAGATTTTCTGATGCTTTTTTTTGTAATTTCTGTACACATTTTGGTGCTCTGCTTGTAAAGTGATTTATTACTTTTCTGTACGTGCCTTCCATTTTCTTTCTCAAAAAGTGTCGTCGTGGTTTAGTAAAGGTTGGTTCAAAAGTAAGAAAGCAGAAGTAGAAGAACCAGAAATTTTGAAGGAATTTAGTTTTTTTATTGAATATATTCTTTCTCATCCTTAATAAAGTTATTTCAAAGATCCTGCAATAATTTTATATCATCTCTGTGGTAATTTTCGGCAAAACTACGAAATACCGTCCCACAGGATGTTATTGTATTGTTAACGAAAATAATTCTTGTAATATAATATATGGATAACTCGGCCATCTGCTCTACTCGTCCAAGCTTAGACCAACTTGGATCTTCATAAACATTATATACTGCGCTAAATAACTATAGTAAAGCACTTATTGACAAATTTTGATAATTTAACTTTTTCTCTTTTAATTTTAACCATTTTTTTTAAATATAATTCATTCTATTACGGAAATCATATAAACCCAAGTTTCTAGCAAATTAAAAAAAAAATAAACAAATTTTCATCTTAGAAAAATTTCGAATATGCGGTTTTATACCGCATTGGATTTTGGTATAATAGAGTGGAAGAATCAATCTACACGATGACTTTTCACCCTGCCCTGGCTTTTTGGCACATTCTCTTCAAAAATTTTCGTACATTTACATGATGATTTTTTTTGTTTCCTTGCATGTTTTTGCCGTTTAAGTGGATTATTTTTAATAAGTTATTCGTTCGTTGAGCGCAAGCCCAAATTGCATTTGAATGAAAATACGAAAATGTGAATACAATGAAAGCGAAATGGTGAAAATCCATCGTGTAAATTGGCTCTAAGTTTGAAGTGGCTCTAAATTCACGTGGATTTTTGACAGTTTTGTGTTTTTATGAGCTGACGGGATTTTTAGGCGTTTCTTCCATATAAAAAAGTGTCGAGCATTCTTCCATTCCAGCAAAATATATTTTGCCATTTTTTTAGGATAGGTTATGGTGGTAGTCGGTCTGTACGACCAACTCACTTAGACCTTACACTTATGAGACTCCTAGTCTTATGGAATGCCTGTCAGATAGCCCATGACCGGTTATAAAAGCCACGATCTTCGAGATATAATCTTTTGGTAGGCCAAGTAATTCCTTTGTATTTTTCTTGTTTATTTGCAGGCACAGCAGCCTAGCTGTTACGCATGTATCTTCATCTCTCCATGACCTATTGGCCTCTTGGATAATGTTCGTTTTGATTATTAGTTTACTCGTGGCCAAAGGTATCGTAATCGTACTTTTATCACTGAGCAGTTTAAGAGCAGTATCTTTCCCGGCAAGCTCATCGGCTTAACAATTTCCCTTAATATATTTGTGCCCTGGAACCCAAATCAGGCTGATCTTGAATACGACGCTAATATCATTTAGGGCTGCGCGGGATTCCTGGCAACTTTCGATCTTAGTATAGCCGCAATATGTTTTTAATAATTTTTGTTACGGCATGCGTATTTACATATGTAGCCACTTCTTTTATAGCTAGAACCTCTGCCTGATGGACGCTGTAGTAGTCTGGCAGTCGAACGGATAGTTCCAGTCCTAATTCCGTCGAAAATACTCCATAGTCAACCTTATCGTCTAGCTTGGAACTATTTGTATAAAAATTTAATTCCCATCCATAGTTTTGGTGTCTGTCATTCCCTTCTTCACGGTATACTCATCTTGAAAAGCCTGTCAAAGGTGAGTCTAGGAATAGAGTAGTCTATTTCTTGTTTGTGACTATTCAGAGTGTGCGAAATAGAAGCGTGACCAAACCATCGGTCTTTCCATAGCGCCATACTTTTGATACAATATTGGACTCTTTTCTTTACAACAAAAAAATGTATGTCAACTTCAAAAAATGACAGAAAAAATTTGACAAAATTTCATTACTGGATAAGATGTTTCGCTTTCAGAACTTTTCGACCAACCTGTACTCTACTCACTTCCTCTTGCAATTGAGAACTGAACCAATAATTAAGAGCACCATTGGGATGATCACCATTGTTTGTGCGTGCGAGTTCATCTGTAGAACAGGGTGTGATCTATGTGCGAGTTTGTTTTGGCGAAACTATTTGCCGAAGTATTAGATTTTCATGGTCTGACTGCACTACTTAAGTATTTATAAATTCCGACTAAGTTAATGCAAAGTATTAAATGGAGAATTTTTTAAAAACTGCCAGACTTTCGGACAATGCGTAGTTGCTTTGATTTAAATGCAAGTATTCGTATATACATAATTTTAAATAGGAAATATTTCTAGTTTTATATCGCACTTTACTAAGTCCTTAAATGCCTCATTTTCGACTTGCATGAAACAATAATTCCATTAGACCCTCTGACTCTCGTGTGCCTGTTGATTGCAGTTTTATTTCAACTACCTTAAATAAGTGATCCTCGTTTCGATGTGCCCGTAACCCCATAGTCATTTTTGCTCTTACTCGATCCGTAAAGTCTTTAAAGGTTTTTCTTGGCTTCTCTTTTAACAATTAAATTCATGAAGATGGATGATAGAAGAGGTGGTTACTAAATAAAAAGGCTGACGCTGATAAAGTAGAAGCACACATGTTTCAGCGGCCGCCTGCTTTTTAGAAAAAAACTTCTCTTTCGAATGCAGCACATCTCGCTTCTATACGAGTATAAATCAAATTTTGCAAATCAATACAGCCACCCCACCGATGACTTAGTTTTTTTTGTTTCGTCGGAGATTAAACTTGAAAACCCTACTGCTGAAGCTTTGAATTTATTGAAAGTCGGGTATTGAGCCTTTTTGAGTGATTAAGATTTTTCAAAACGGCTGACATTATGATTTACGAATGGCTCTTTCGTTTAGAACAAGAACAGAAAATTCTTTTAGTAATATTATGGGGGAATTTAATATTGCTACTTGAAATATCTATTGTGCCCCTTGTATGGACTCAGCGTATTTCTCTGAGGCCATCTTCCTCAATAAATTTTAGTATTTGTCCTATTTTAAAGAGCTTTATTCCCCCCTCTGGTAAAACAGCTTTACCCAGGCATTTCATCTTTCTCTCTATGCAAGCTACAAGTTCCATTGGAGTGAATTCGCAAGTTAGTAAGATAACAATTTACAATGCGCTGTCAGAATTCCTGTGATGATTCAAAAAGTACTCTTATTCAATTCCATGCAATCTTGTCGGCGCCTGTGGTAGCCAAATGGAAGTGCACGGGTTTGAAATCCCGAACACGAAATACCAAATGATAGAAGAAAAACGATTTCGACCCTCTGCAGGCAATATCAATGATTGCTATAAACCCATTATGATGTTTTTTGTCTCTCCTTTACTTATTTCCTGAATAACAGAAGAGAAGTTACCCTTTTCTAGGCTATAAAAAGGTTCTGGGCCTACAAATGGAGACGTTTCTGACTAGTTTATCTTGTTTTTAAAAAAACGTTCCGAATAGGTAAGATGGACTAGTCATGAGTTCTCCAGTAAAATATTGCGCCGGCTTCTGCCGAATTGCCTAACGAGAGATTTCTAGCTAAGTGAAGCATTTTAGTGCTGAATCATCTGCCTCATTTGTCAGATCTTGAGCCATGCTTTATATATTGTTCCTTAAAGTGAAACCTGAATTAAAAGGAGCAATAATTGAGTTCTTCGGAGCTATGAAATAGAAAGCGGCACAAATCCTGACATAATAAAGTTTCCAGCAAAGTTTTTGAACAATTAAAGACCTCTATACAACTTTGTAGCGAGAGAGGAAGGTGTTATTTTGAAGTGTAAAATAAACAATTATGCATGAAATTAATATAAATGAAATCAATATCGATGGCGACCCATCTCTTGCATACATCATCATTATGTCAATTACAGCTCGGGGTGAGCCAGTGCTTTCTTTACAATATCTATCCATACGTCTCGGTTCATTGCATCGCTCCTTGTAGCATTTATGCACCGTAGGTCTTCTTCGATATCATCAGCCTCATCATCTTCTGGGGAGTCTTCTGCCTTTTCTACTGCCCATCATATAAGAGTTGGAAGTATTTTCCGTTATCCTGCCTCCATCAATCTCTCTAATGGTATCCTGGCGCTTTAATGCTATTTGGTGAGTGTCAGACTGGTACTTCAGCCATTTCACCTACTTACCTACCCATAAATCGCTGAAAGGTATTTTGATCATTTCACTGACTTGTTTTTAGAAACCTTAACACCAATTTCACTGTATATCAAAATTCGCCTTAAACAAGGTTTCGTTTTTTAATTTAAGCGTAATAAAATCAATCAGTCATATAAAAATTCCCAAATTTTACTACAAATTTATTGAAAAATATATCAACTTGCTGCACAAACGCACCCTTTATTTGGGACCACACTTATTTGCTTAGTTTTTCTATCTTTGTATGTGTACATTGTTGCTATACTTGCATGACATATGTACATATTCGTACATCTAACTATGTATGTGCGTATGTACACACTTATATCTGCCTACTTATAGGCCTATCACTTTGATGAATATGTGAAATGTTCACAAGGTGACTGATAAGTAGAAAAATGTCATTTGTAAGGTGTTGAATATCACATTTCTACTTAATAGGCGAAAATGAGAGAATTTATTCACATCAAGGGAAAGAGCTACTCGTGGTTGTGTCAATAAAAATGTTAGTAAATATGTACGTATTTACGAATGTATCTCAAAAGGCGGCAAGTATTAAAGCAACTGCTTAGAGTGAAATTTAATATGCTTTGTTCATAAAGATTTGTTGTTATATTTATGAATTTGCTAGTGATACGTTTTGCTCAGACGTAGGTGCACCCGGGTGTAGACTCATTTAAAGTGTTGGATAAAATTTCACATAAGCCAGACTCTCCGGAATTCTAGGTATGTCATTGGTGCACTTGCGTGATTTTTTTCTTTTAATTTTTCTTTTTAATTTTATTTAAATAACAATACTGCATGTGACTGAACTGTGTTCAGGGCACTATAACTGGCATATTTGATCATGTAAATCACTAGAGTCACCAGTTTACGATAATATTTATTATTTATTAATTTAATATTTATTTATTTGACTTTCCAGTAAAATGACAAAGTTGATCGAAAAATGCGAATTGAAATGAAATATGAAATGTGAAAAACTTGTTTCGTAAAAAAATTTTTTAAAGTCCTGACGTTGAAGCTATAATTTAATAGAGGTCAGGTTAGCCAGGCTGCCTGTCAAAGACAAGACACTCGGTGGCGCTAAGTCCCATTGTGATACCTGCATTTGATTTCCATCCCCTAACTAAGTTTCTTAAACCACTTAGATTTTTAAGGAGGTAAGTAGTCTCTACACTGAGACATTTTGCACATTTGCCCAGGACTTCAAAGAAATAATCGCTAAGATATTTGGTATGGCTCTTTGAAGTTCAGGCCATTCACAGAGGAGGTGTTGTACCGACTCAATTCATTCTTCACTTCCACTGCTCCTGCAGAAGTAATTTGAAGTACATCCATTTCACTGGATGGTGTATCAATAGCGCAGTGACCCGTTATAACAGATGTGAGGACGCTGGTAGCTGATCCGTTGAATCCATGCACACATTTTGTCCTTTTAAGATTCAGTTTTGGCCAGGGAATTTTGAGAGCCTGGAGTTAGTAGTCAGAGACCACCTTCTACGGTTTCCGCGATTACGCTCAAGACAAGCGCAATGCACAGTTCGTGTAAAGGAATGCTAAAGCTCTCTACTACTCGCTGAATGCCAAGCTCAGAGCCTTTAATTACATACTTATCCGCTCTTTCATTTCTTTCCACTCCGGAGTGGCCGAGGACCCAATAAAGTGTGGCGTTATGTTGTTGGATAAGCGAGAGCGTCCTTCTGCATTTCTTAACACATCTTGAAATGATGCGCGTTGAGCTCAGCTTGGAGGGCGCTCCACCAGCCTGGGAAACTAAAGGAGCTTAGAGGGTCTGAGTATACTCCTTTAAGTCGTCAGTATAAATATGATGACCGCTATCATCTGATATGACTCTGGTCAGTAGGGGATTCGTATTTTTTAGTCTTTGTTCAGACCCATCTTGGGAACATACTTTGTTTTCGATGCGTCTTGCAAAAGACTGCGTTCACAGATAGTCGAACTGCTGCATTACCGTGCGTGTTTTCTTATAGCATGACTGCTGTTTTAACCCTAGAAGCAGATTTGCCCGCTCTCCCTTTAACGGATATATCAATGTACATATTATATATATCACTTCAACGATTTAATAAAAATATATGCACGCATTTTAGTTCTGAAATTTTATACACTGCGATGAATAAAAAAATTTTGAAAATTTATTTGCTTCTCATATAATTTTAATAATTTTGTTTTTGTTGAAAATATATTTCTTTCTCCTACTAAAACCATATAAATCCTAGTTTCATCCTTTTTTGCAAATAAAAAAACCAAAATCAACAAATTCTTCAGAATTTTTAGAAAATTATGAGTATGCAGTTTTATAGCCTATTGAAATTTGGTATATTAAAGTGAAAGTCTCAAGGGGCTCAAATGTTGGTTTTATTAAATTCATTTGCTGTTCTTCTGCATTTTCACAATAAAAAAAAAACCTGGCATTCGTCGCCTGCCCTCGTGTGACAAAACACTATATTTTTCCCCATCTCCTTCTTGGTGATTGGGGTATTGGGATCTTCACATTTTCTGTGACATGCGCACTGTCACTATTTAATAGGTTCGAGAAGTTTGCTTCCATAATTTAAGTACGCTCTGGATGTCAGTGAAATAAAAATTTTCCAAATTTGCTGTTTTGAATTTGCACAAAGCTTAAATATTGGATTTATTTGATTTCTGTAGGAGAATGAACTTTATTTTCATAAAAAAATATTATATATTAATTAAATTAAATTTGGGGGACAAATTTTCTAAACTTGCCAATAAGCTCCTGAGCTATAGTTTTTTTTAATGCCGTGTTTAGGGTAAGGTTGGGTAAAACATCCGTTTCTGAGGCCGATTAAAAATAATGCTGCGTTCTATTTAAGGCAGTCTCTTAAGGATCGAAGTAAAGTTAATACTGAACAGCATCCAGAAATTTGTTTGCTTCAAGTCTTTGATGAAATCAGAAAAAACAACAAAAAACGGCACATCATGCTCCATGCAGACAGTGCTAACTGCCACACAGTAACTCAAACAGTTAATTATTAGAAGCAGAAATATATCCACTGTCGAATCTTGAACGAAATGAGGAGATTCGGGATATGTGCGAAATCACTGGCGTAATCAAATGGAGCCGCAGGACAAGAAAAGAATGGAATCAGATGCAAAGAGACTTAATAGGTTGGCAAAGATTGTGATGAAAGCTCAACTTAAAGCACCACCACTTCCAGGAATACTACAAAAGCGTGCACGAGTGTTGGACTCCTTGATTCCGATCCGAATGATGCAACAATTATAAAGGGTGGTTAAATTTCAAGGGCCGATGTTGAATGTGAGCCACATCTAAACGTCAACGACACCGTTGGACTTCTTTCTTTGGGGTTATTTGAAAGTAAAGGTGTACGTCGATAAGCCAGCAACAATTCAAGAGCTAAAGATAGAACCTCAATTATGCCTCTGCGTCATCGAAAATTTGGACCATCGGATGGAGGTGTACCGCCGAGGCCATTTGGCCGATATTTTGTTCCATACGTAATTGAGCCATACCAATATTATCATAATAAAGAGAAATGACAATAATTTCCTAAAAAAATGTATTTTATTTTTTATTTTTATTTTAGAAACAATTTCATATGGAAATTGTTTCGTTGAAAAACAGATGCTTGGCATGAATAAAGATGAATAAGAAGAAGAAGAAAAATATCCATAGCCAATATTAACCTGATTTACTGACTTCTTCCAGTGTCCAATTGTTAAAATTAAATGCGTGGTGAGCGCTTTTCAACACCTGGTAAAGCTGTTGAAGCATTCAAAAGTCAAGTTTTTTAGATACCTGTATCAGAGTGGAATAAATGTTTTGTTAACTGGTTTCTTGGGATGCAACTGTGATCAAGTCGAATATTCGATAAAACTCTTTCAGCTCTACAAAACTAAGTTTATTGTATTTTCGAGTTACTTAATTTTTTATTAATTTTGAGGTTCAGAAATGGAATACCCAGGAGGCAAAAAATCAAAATTTTCGACACCTGCTCTTTTTTGCTTTTCATCGAAGCCAAAAAGCTACCGAAGCAGCGCGGGACGTATATGGAGAAGGTGCCAAAGGCGAGTCTACAGACCATTTCCGTTCTTCCATTGCAAAGTTAAAAAATTTGGACTTTGGCGCTGATGACATGAGCGGAAGGCCTTCTGAATTCGATAAAGGCCGTCTGAAATCGCTTTTGATAAAACGATTCTCAATCACCTTTATTCAATGATATTTATCTAAAAATCGGGAGCCTGGGTGCCTCTCGGGCTCAACGAAGAAAACAAAGAAAATCGCCTTCAAATTGCTTTCAACAGCTCGCTCGCCATCGAGCAACACGCGGTCATAAGCAGCGCTTTTTGTACCGAATCATCACAGGAGCTAAGAAATGGTGCCATACATCAATAGGAAGCAAAGAAAGGAATGGGTGGCTCCAGGATCCAATGAAGATCATGATATGTGTTTGGTGGGACTGGGATGGCATGGTGCACTGGGAAATTATCCAAAAGAATGCCACGGTCAACAAGGAGCTCTACATTGCCCAGCTAAACCGCGTGAATAAGGCTATTCGAGTGAAAAGACCTGATCGACATGGACAAACTATACTCCTTCACGGTAACGACAGGCCCCATGTTGCACAAATTGTCAAAGCTGCACTGCAAGAGTTAGAATGAAACGTTCTTAACCATCCACGATCTTCTCCGAACTTTGCACCGACCGATTACTATATTTTCCACTCCCTGTCAAACCATATTAAGGGCGTTACCTTCGCTAACAAAGAGGTCCTTAAAAAGTAAAAACACTACAAACTTATTCCCCAACCCAATAAATATGTATTTTCTATATTTTTCTGGAAAATTTTAGTTGCACCCAGGTATTACTTAGTCGGTTAACCTTTCCAATGGTGGCTATCTAATTACTTAAGCATACAAATTTAAAGGTTTGCGTAAGAGTCAAAACGAAGGATGTCAGTTATTAACCAATTTTGAATAAATCGGTGTCGCTAAAAAAAAAAACAAAAACATTTTGTTCTTGTTTCAAAAAATCATTTTTTTGTCCTAACCACTCTATCAAAAAAGAAAAGCAGATGAATATATATTACGGGTTTCAGTTCATTAGATTATAGTGATCATTCCGGCATTCTTGAGTATGTGAATAACAAAGTAGCCAACTGCTTAATTAAGTATACAAAAAGTGCGTTGAACTGTGCTGTAAAACTAGCAAAAAACACAAAAGATTTGCCAAATTGCTTATTTAACATTCCTATCAATTTTGCTCACTTTTTTGCAAACAAAGAATGAATGAATGAAATGTAAAAAAACTCGTAAACATTCCTAACTACCACTTGCCTCTTTGACAGGTTTCTAAATGGCATTTGCAGTCATTTCTTGGTTCTCAGAATTCTTTATTAGATCAGCAGAAAAAGAAGTGATTGCCTTTCCAACTACTCACTCGTATGTGCTATACGTAGCCCAACGGGATTTGCTTGCTTGTTTGCTGGCTTATTTATAATCGAAAATGGCTTTATTGCTTTTCAACAGATTGTCCATGCAGATCAATACACTTTTGCACGTTTTCTAACGAATTTTCCCAGCACTTTTACACTTCGATTGAGGCAACTCCACAATATGTGATTCGAATGCATCAACGGCTTTTTGAGGTGTCGAAAAACTTTGAATTCGCATTTTATTTTTCATCTGGGAGAATGAAAAGAAATCAGTGGGTGGCTATTCAGAACTGTACAGCGCATGACCAATCAGTTTAATATATATGTATGTAACACATGGGCTGAAAAGTCCCGGACCTAACAAAGAAAACACGTTTTTTTTGTTAAAAATTAGCTTTATTTATCAACGTTATCTCCAGCTAGAACAACGCAATTATTCCAGCGCTGCTCTAACATTTCAATACCACTTTTGTAGAACGATTTATCTTTTACCTCAAAATCGGCCTCAGTTTTAGCGATAATCTCCTCATTCGAGCAAATTATCTTACCAGTGAGCATTTTTTTAGATCTGCGAACAGCAAGCGAATACAGTGAATGTGAGAGCAATTTGAAGTTCAATTCATGTAGTTTTGCCATTGTTTTGATTGACTTTTGATAAGATGCCTTTTCTTGATGAAATAAAAAGTGTAAAATTAAAGCACGAAATTTGTTTTGACACATTGTTTTGAAAAGAACAAAAGTAGTGTCACAATTATCACAACAACTCAAGAATTAATGAATAGAATATCATGAAAATTTACCAGCTGTCTTCCTAAGGTTAGTATTTACTAACAGGAAAAGTGGTGAATGCAATAAAACTAGTGCCATCTATGTACTAGGCCCGGGACTTTTCAGTTCATGTGTTACGTATTTTTTTTAAACTATCAAAAATTAACTTGAGATGATGTGTGAGAGCTTGAATTCTAGTAGTAAGGAATGATTTGTCATCTATGATTTAGATTTAGATTCGATTTGGGGGGAGCTGGACAAGTCCAAGCACTCAGTCAGTAGACCATTGTACTACATCCGGATAGATATCAGTAGAAGGAATAGAGATAGGAAAGATGAAAGGTGGATGGTAAAAGCGAATAAATTAGTTGTGGTCACACTTCCACAAATCTCTTGGATTCATTGATGAATTTTAAGAGATGAAGTTTGTTCATACTCAGTGTATCGCAACCCAATATCCTAAGTCTGATTCTGATTCTGGAAAATGCAGGACATCTACAGAGGAAATGCTCTGCAGTCTCGTCATCGTCAAGACTGGATAGACATATCGGGCTGTCCACGACCCCCATGGTAGCCATATGCTGACCACAGACATTGTGCCGAGTGATTACACCCACCAGTACTCTCAGGTCCTTCCTGCTGAGTTCTTCTGTGATTACTTTGGCTTATTTCTCAGAACACTTCTGGCAAACAAATGGTGGTGGAGTTTGCTGAATTGAGCATTCTTCATTGACTATTTGATTCGTTTAGACGACTATTTGATTCGATGTGTCTGTGAGCCACGCTTTCTTTGCAGTTTCTATTACTCCGTCAAACCGTTCATGTCCAAGAACCTAATAAAATGATACATTGTTATGAGATCCCAATTGATGTTTCGCAGTTAACCACAAGCCTAAGTTGTATTGTGTACGTGTTTCTACTTTTCTACTTATATACGAGTATTATAAGGGCATACAATTGCTGAAACACGTCGATGTGTTGCCTTTTATAAGCTGGATAAAGAAGTTTGAATGAATTAGTCTGATGGTGGCGAGCATAAGACGAAGTTATTAGCGTCGCAATACACTCGTCATTGCTGGTTATAAATTCGCGGTCGGAAGATGTTTCGTTTATTTGGGAATCTACATTACTACCGTCAATAGTATCTAGTTTCTAGAGAATGTTTCTGCGTAACATCTTTCGAGCTCTGCACCTTGCAAGCGAGAAATACAACAGACCTTGGAGCAATGAGCTTTATCAGCTTTACAGTGATATAGACATAAAGTGTCTTCACTTCGCTAAAACATGGAATGGATATAAACACTCCAAGTTATTCGACGCGATACCTACAGGTTGCAGAGCAGCCGGAAAGTCTTCTTTGGGTGTGTCCAGTTGGCGCTGATTAGTACAAAAAGGAAAAGGTTTGGTATTCTTTGTTAAGCTTCAACCAGTAGAAAATCCGGAGGAAAAACACTAGGTAAAATGAATTTTAGGCCGCCGTCGCCGAATTGATTGGTGCGTGACTACTATTCGGAAATTCGCGGACCCCAAACTTCGAGCAGGAAAAACCGATTGGCAGAAAGATGTTTGTAGTAGCGGTTGCTCTTCGAGAGACAATAGGAAAAGTGTATTTACGCCATGAAAGAGCTCCTCTTAAATAAGAATCGGCGTAGCACTGCAGGTCTCTTCGTTTGTGAAATATATCAAGACTCACACCACAAATAAGAGGAGGAGCTTGACCAAACACTCAATAAAGCACGTAATTTTGCCTCGGATGCCCAAACCTGGCAATCTATCATCCCTGATTAAGCCCTTTATAAAAACACAATTTCAGTTTCTCCCAAGGCGCGTTTAGTTCAATTTACTTTCTTTTTATGAATGGGATAATCGTGGTACGTTATCGGATTAATAACATATCCTTTCGAGCTAATGCATTTAATCGGTCAATGTACTTATACATAAATGCTCTGTCATCTGTCATTTGTCATTTGCCATTCGTTAATATAGTACAAACTGATTCGTTGAATGAAACGCAAAAACGTTTTTGAATAATTGCGAATTAGCGCTCGTAGCGTCGTTAACACCTACCCGTCGGTGTTGATTCTCGCGCAGCCGGTGCCAACCGCCAACCGCCAACACCAACTCACCAGTTGACTGGCCACAGTGATGACATCAAACGCCACGCTGATTCAAACAGTGGTGGTGGCGTTAATGGTGGCAAGTAAGGTGAAATGAGTTTATATGGAGCCGGCTTGCCAAATTCAATTGAGGCGATATTTTTGGAGCATTTGAGTGGACTTTTGTTTGGCTGAGCTGCACGCAACTGCAAAAAATTAAATAATATAGTAATAACAAGCGATGTATGGAAAAAGCAGAGGAACGCAAATGCAAAGAGAATGAAAAAGATGTAGGAAAACCTTGTTAACGAACTCACGCGAAATATCGAAAAGCCGCAAAAACTCAACATAAATACTCGTACCATTGTTTACTGGAATTGCCTTTTTTTTTGACTCGACCCGCTTTTTTTTTGAATTTTTTTTGTACGCTACTACAATACTATAAGCAAATCGCGAAATGTAAATATGACGGGTATGCGACAGTAAATAAATATGTATTTAGAACAGTGACACTGACAGCCGGTCAACACGTCACGCAAACGTAAACGCTAACGCTGCCATCACGTGCACAGATCGCATCAATGAGTGAGTGACTCAGTGAATGAATGAATGGCTGGATGGATGGATGGATGAATGAATATTTAAACGATTAGGTGAGTCAATGGGCGAATCTGTAAGGGCGAGTGGGGTAATGACACAAAAGCCGATTCCACACGTGGGTACATATGCACCGAGACATCAGTTAACAAAACCAAAACCAAGAACAAATCAGATTTCATCGCACATGAGGTTAACAAAAACAAAAGCAAAAAAAAAAAAAAAGAACAAATCAGTTTTCATCACACCTGAAAGGGGTAATTAGTTTATAGGTGTAGGTCGGCCCTGACGCATAACTTTCCTCACTCAACCCACTTAGCCAAGTGTAATTTGTTGTTGAAATCTTTTCATTCTATTTTCAATTAAAATTTTTTTTTCGCTTTACGTTTTTGGTCAACTCCAGCAGGCGTTCTGTCAATGGTCAAATAAGTGGCAACAGCTGTGCGTGCTCGTTTCTTAATTGGTGACCAAATTGGGTGACACCGAACCAAAACGTGCATGTGTATGATTTTGCTTACCCATGTACATATGTGTGTGTGGATGTGCACACACCCACACTTGCAGACAATTTTGTTATCGAATTTGGTTTTATGTAGTTTCTACAAAAGTTAATTCAACGAAAATTCGTGACCCGGAAAATAATTCACACCAAACTACAAAAATGTGATCTTAAAGCAATATAAATATAAATATAACCGTACATACAAGTATGTGCATATGTATATGTGCGCATTTTCTGAAATTGAAAGAAGAAAGACAATTGCATCGCAAATAGAGTTTGACTACTCTGCCCTCCAAAACTCTTAAAGCTATATCTATTTTTTTATTAAATACTAAAACAATCTGTTACCTGAACGTTTGCCCCTGGCTACTAAAGCCTTCGACTAGAGATTTATGCTTGTAAGGCTCTTTTGGAGATGATTTATATAAAGTAGGAGTGGGACTATTTTCGAATAATATTCGAATAAACATTATTCGAATAAAACGAATAATACTATTCGTTTCAAATAATTCGAATAGTTCATTATTCGAATACCTTACTATTCGAATACCTCATCATATATTCATTTATATCAGGGAGAAAATGCTTTTAAAAATATAAAAATTACATTGGCCCTTCTCATATTGCTAATCAGTTTTTCTCGATTTTTGAACATTGTGATTTTTTGATTTGACCGCTTCATGTTTCAATTAGCTAATATGATAAGATTTCTTTGGTATTGTTCTTGATAAAACATCGACAGGTATACATACTTATATATATGTGCATAACTAAATGTGCATAAAAACATCACAGCGTTTCTAAAAAAATATTTGGTTTTCCCTCGTAACAATTCTTGTGTTTAGACGCCTTAATATTAATATTAGGGTGGCCCGCACCGCACTTTTCAATTTCCCATATAAATTGTATGGAGAAATATGATTTCACATTTTCTATGTCCGCATCGGTTTTAACATTCTCGGTAACGGATCGAAATAATGGTTTTCTCTCAAACGATAAATATGTAGCCTTAAAATCTTCTTTTGCTTAATCTACAGATTTAGAAGTTATTCAAGGCCAATAATGGAATAGAATTACTATATACTTATTTATGTACATGTAGAAAACACTCATTAACGATCTAAATCCTTCATTTTCAACAAAGGATGTCGGCAGCATATCCATTGTTAACATTTTCGTTAACGCCTGGGTAATTAGTTCTTGGCGGTCTTGGGTAATACTTGTGGAAATGCTGGTTGAAGTACTAACCCGTGACTGCCGCTTCCGGTTTGGAGGCAAAATTTCTTCTGAATCACCTGTTGCACGGCTGCTCGAAGGTTCCGGTCGATTATCAACTCCATAACTGAGTTTATGCTTAAAGTTATAATGGTTCCATAAACAAGTGGTGGATCCCATACGTTTCAGCATATCACCACAATAATTGCAGGAGGCCTCACCGGTATTTTCCACGATTGTAAAATGTTGCCAAACTTTGCTTCTGGGCATTATTATTATTATTTTTATTTGTCTTGATTGATGATTAGATTGGCTGAACGTTCTTGCTTGAGGTTCTTGATTTGAATGAGTGATCTAACTCAACCCAAAGAAAAGTTTGCCTCAAATGCCCATCTATATAATTCTCATCGCGAGTTACCTAAGCGTATGCATGGTCGTAGGACTGTCTGCACTCGTTTATCGGGCTTAGGTCAGTCAGTAGCAGGTAGAGTATATGAGTATATGTATGTGCATATAATAGTACTGCGAAAAGCAAAAAAACCTAAAAGAAAATAATTTCATGCTTCAAGCAAGAGTAGTCCGCTAATCTAAGTAAATATCTACCAAAATATGAAACAAAAACAAAGCGCCGACACAATAAAAAGTAGGTAGTATTGTCATTTAACACGTTCCCTGTCCGCTGAGCCACATATGGTTCAGTAAACGTGCGCCTGATAAGCACTGATACGTTCCTGAGCCATATGTGCGTCACGGGGTATATGAACCACATGTGTTTCATGAACGTGCAGAAGCAAAAATGCCCCTCTACGCTCATGTACCATATGTGTTTCAGGTAGAAATACCCTACTTCCGTTTCCTTTTTAATTACTATTATTACTAAAGCTATCCTATGACTACAAAAAAACAAATTATTCAAAAACCCTGTTGGACTTGTCGGTCAATTTTCCATTTTTGTATTGCGACAGGAAACGTGTTAATATAAGCCTTTGCGTGGTTTTTGAATTTGCATACATAGGTACATGCACTTGTACAGAAACCGATTAGTAGTCCGCTAATCTAAGTAAATATTTACCAAAAACATTCGAATAGTGAAGTATTCAAATAGTAAGGTATTTAAATAGTGAGGTGGTATTCGAATAGTAAGGTATTCGAATAGTAAGGTATTCGAATAGTGAGGTATTCGAATAGTAAGGTATTCGAATAGTCAGGTATTCGAATAGTGAGGTATTCGAATATTGAGGTATTCGAATAGCATTATTCGAATAAACGAATAAAAAATTCGAATAAATATTATTCGAATTACGAATACCTCTCGAATAAAAGATTTTATTATTCGAATAATTTTTATTCGAATAGTTCCACCCCTAATATAAAGTATGAACAATTTGGTGATATGTCGAATGAAAGTCACAATAATTTTATATATTTCGTTTGGTTAAGATTTGAAATTTTAGGGAAGTGTTAGTTTTATCTGAGTTTGCTAATTTCAGATGGTTAGAAGGTTTGCTGTTTTCAAAAACTGTTGTTCGGATTTGACTTAGGCCAGGATATGTTGCACTGATAAATCTGTTCTATAGCAATATAAGCATGGCGGCTTCATTTAGTACATGACAATAAGTGGCAATTGGATGTCCAATTCTTAGCCGCACAAAGGCTCTGATACCTCTGCAAGGAGAGTCGGAAGGGGAAATCGATTTAGTTCAACGGGGGTTATTTAATTTGTAAGTAGTGTTGATAGGTGGCCCAATCATGTGTGAGTTTGCCGGCTAAGTAACTTGACGGATACATCCGGAGATCTTTTGCAGTGAGGTGCTTAAATGTAGTGGCTGTATTTGACCGTTCATCAGCGACCTCGTTGATTCCTGCATACTAGGTTGGTTGGTTAGAGTGGTGATTCAACTAGCGCTTCCGCACCATTTTGTTACCACATCCTCGTTACCAACTTGTTTAACGGTTATTTACAACATGACTATATCCAGTCTGTGCTGTTTAGGAACCTTATTAGGCTGTTGACGTCTAAACCAGACAGTTGTTCGAGATTCTCGTACAGCGTTTTGCCCAAGGTTAACATTATGCCCTTACATATGTGAATGCCCTGACCATTGACAGAGGAAGTGGAATATTGTTTCCTTTTTCTCCGGTTGCTTACAACTATGACAGCTTGTTTTTTTAGCAGTTTGTTCTCCGATAGACCAAAAGCCAGTTATGACTGCCGTTAGTCTACATGCTTGGCGTCGTTGCACTACCAGGAACCCATATAATTTTTATTGTGTGTTCTTTTTTCGTATATAATATTTCTTATCGTATTGATGAGTAGCAGATCGTTTTTTGGATTCTGCAAGGCTTCAATAACGGAGTTGCTGTTGCTGCATATGACATGTTTTTTGCTTGCTTGGGAGCAAACATTTCCGCTTCATGCAGTTCAGCTGATTCTGCTGTGAAAGCTGATCAGTTTGTATGCCGGGCACCGACAGAAATTATGGCAAAAACTAATTCATTCTGTAGATGTGGTATAATGCCATAAATGAGTCCGTGAATGAAATTTTACAAGAAATAAGTTCGATTTTCTTTATTAGGCTTAAAATTGGGTTAGGCTGTGCTCATCGTCAAAAATAAATAAATTATTCGGTCAAAATGGATGTGTTGGCACAATGACTTTACTGGTTTCGAATTGTTAAAAAATCGGAAAACCATCGGCAAAATAGGTAAAAAAAAAATAAATAAAAAAAAAAACGCACATCAATCGTTCATTTCTCAGTTTTTTTACGTAATGAATCTAATTATCTAGTTTTATGCAGTTTATTGACTGAAGTGTAAGATTTATTTTATATTCGTTATTTCTTTATATGCACTGATGCACTTTTGCAAAAATACATACTCATTTTTTTGTTGGAATGATGTAATTTCTATATCTTTTATTCAAATAAGAAATAGTATTGAAATAATTAATTAAAAAATTAAAAAGTTCTGAAATAAGATTTTCTTCCCTTAAGCGGACACCGTGAGTTTCCTCCTTAGGGAGGTTTCACTGTATTTAGAATATTTTAAATACTTTCAGATGATAACTCAATGAAAAACTATAACTAAATAAGCAATAAAAAGAAAAACATTTGTATGTATATATACTCCTATATGAACATAGCTTTATTGCTAAAAGTATTTGTATGTATTTAAGTAAAATTATGCACGCATTAACATTTCTTTATGTACAGAGTTTTCTGTGAGCACATACACCCTCTATTCTAAAAAAAACCCGAACTGTTTATAAAAAATAGCGTATATCGCTATCTTATGGAACACTTTTGAGCTCGGCCATTGCCATATTGTTTATTTTACTGTATGAAATTTTGGTATAAGCAACTTTTGTGGGTATGTCATCTTTCTTCGTATTTTTGGTACGGAGTTTCAAGCAAAAATCGGCTATTAAATTTTGTGTTATTTGCTTGTCGGTGGTGGAGATTGTTTGTCCTTCACGTAAATTTACGAGTTGCACAATTGATTTCAATCGGTTGAAGGTGATAAAAGAGGTCGTCTACAGGGTGGATTATCCTCAGAAAGCATCGAAAAAGTGCGTGATTTCGTGAATTGTGAAAATCATTGAAGAGGAATTGGAGTTTCCGCAGACCTTTCATGCGCTAACAGAATCTTTGTCCATACGACCTAAATATGGAGAAATTGGCAGCTGGTCACTTTCGCGCGACAGTACACATTAGCCGAAAGTTGTGAGAGTAGTTTTTTTCTTCGTATTTCTTCAACCTTTCGAAGGACTCAACTATGGCTATTATCTATGAATCCATTTTGTTTTTCTTTTTTTAAATCCATTTCTTTAAGCAAAATTTTTACTTAAAGCTATTTAATTCATTAAAAAAAAAAAAAACAATATACACTCAGTGTTGGAACCATTTACTAATTTTAAAACAAATAATAATTTAGGCTAATTTATTATTATCATATGAGGTCTTTTCCAGACTTTCTCTTGAGTCGGGCGAGGGTTATGGGATTTGCAATTATTTCTGTCATAAGAAAGTTTGAGTGCGATCGGAGTCGTGTAGTGTATGATGTGGCATATTTTCTTATTTCCTCAATTATTGTGGGTACTTTGCGTATTCAATTATAGACTTTCAGGCTTCAATTACAGACATCATTCTTTGGACGAAAAGAGATTTCAGTACTGTAGAAGCAATTAGCTGATGATGACGATATGTTTCCGACTTGTTCAGCGTTTTTTCTTGGTTTGAGGATCATTTTTACTTGAGCGACTTTCCATTGAAGGGAAACAAAACCAGATAATGTAATAGAATTATATACATACCTATATGTATACAGATAGACACAATTGATGTTGGTCTTCGCTCGAATCAGGCTTAAAGTCTTTAGCACTGATGTGTTAAGAAGCTACCATCTTGGCTCCTTTGCCCCACAAGATCTACTCAGACTTCTTCGGAGGTTGAGTAGATTTAACGAAAATTAAAAAGGGCACCCGAGTGGAATAAAATGGACTCAATTGTGTCTAAGTGCTGTACTTGCTAGTCTGTCCCGACAAAAAAAAATGTATGTACGTAAGGGAAGTGAGTCTTTCCTCTGGGATTTGTTTCAGTACTTCTCACTTCTTCACTTTTAACTTTTTTTATCACTTCTTGAACTTCGTGTTTGCTCGGGTATCTTTTACTTTTTGAGCAGTGCTTGAAGATGGCACGATTTCACGGGGGCAGAACTCTCGGGTTAAGTGACGAGAAAATGTGTTTGCCTTCTCGAGAACTGTTTTACCACATTTGTAGCTAACAAATCTATTTTAATGGATGATTGTGCTAGAATTGACTTTTTTAAATTGTTTGTTTACCTCCATAGAGTCAGTGGTAGAGGTTGCATAAACTTTTCTGAGATGGTTTTGGACTCTTAGCTCCTTTTCTGTAATTTTTTAAGAAGTTCTTTGAGCTCCTTAGTAAGTGGGATAAGTGTTTTTTCGTCCTAAGGGTGTCTGCTTCTTTTCCACGTGTTTCTTGCTTGTCGATTGAAACCATTCAAGCCGTTGTGACCACCAGTCTAAGTAACATTCCTAATATGGAATAATATGGAAAATATTAGTCACAAAATATTCGCCGGCTCTCTCTATTTATATGCAGAAAGTTCGTTTTTTTTTGGAACCGAGGCAAATTCTATGTCTTTATATTTAATTACATTCATTTTTATTGTCCCAATGACCTAACACCCAAAAGTCGAGGCTTAAATAGCTGATATACATACATGCATACATACAAACATACATTCGTGTAAGTTGTATTATTTATAAAAGCATACACACACACACACTTGTATACACTGAAAGCTTCGCTGATGATGGAGCAGATGGATAGAGACAATGGAGAGCGATAGGACGCTTCGTGAGTGGACAGATAGACAAAACGACCAATTGACTTCTTGGTGGCTAACATGCATTAGCGCTCAGTGCGAATCAGTGTTGCCATCCTAACTTTTTCATAGCTAAATGTAGCCATTTGTTTGGTCGCTTAATTGTAAAAATTTGGTTTGTTTTCCAAATCTAGTTAGAAATTTCTGTTTAGAACTTCATGGAAAAGTTTTTTCACGGATTGGAGTACTGTTATTTTATATAAAACTTTGAAATGCTTACTATCACTCTACATTAATCAAATTTATCAATTATTTCCTATTATAGATAAAAACTTTGAAACAAAAGGATCATTATATTAAAAACAAAAATACTGTTTATGGATGTTGGCTCTACTAAGCGGAATAAGTAGGCAAAACCAATACGGAAAATGTATCTACATATGTTATGTTTCTAAGACTGGCGGGAAGCTAAGGTATTATTCCTACCAAAGGGAGGAATCTCCAAAATCCTATAGGCTAATAAGTCTGACGTCTTTCATGTTGAAAACCATGGAAAAGCTACTGGACTGTTACCTAAGGGAGGAGGTTATTTCGATAATCCCTCTCCATAAGCTGCAATTTGCATACCAAAAAGGGAAATCCACAGTCACAGCACTGCACAATATTGTTCGCAATATAGAAAAAGCCCTTGACCTAAAGGACATTGAGGGTCAATAACGCGAACTTTCAAGCAATAGAACTGGCACTCCCTAATAGAGAAGCTGATCCAGAATATGTCAAATGGGTAAGCAATATGCTAAACCAAAGGATAATGACTGGCTTTCTGAGTGAAGTTACCTTAAGTGTAACAGCCGCTAAAGGATACCCAGAAGGGGGGAAATTATCGCCACTGCTTTGGACTATCCTGGCTGACAACCTAGTACAAGCCCTAACAATAAAGGGTAAAAACAATAGGATATGCAGATTAAATTAAAGGCAACCGCAAACGGACTTGTTGCAAGACGCCTCTAATACAACCTGGGAATGGTGTAGAAAGAGGTCCCTTCCAAAACCACTAATTATCCTGGTTAAAAAAGCTCACCACGAAGGCCCACCTCAACTCAGTAATAAGAAAGGCAACGAAAAACCTTTGGAGAAGAAAACGACTTTTGTGTAAATTCTAGGGTCTGAGTCCTAAAATCAACGGGATCTACACCCAAATGGTGAGCCCTATTCTACTATATGGGGCATGGGCATGCAACACAAAAACCAATCAAATTACAGCTATATCAAAACGGTGTAGACTGCAAATGCTGGCTTGAGAACTACCTAAACAGCTGGAATGGAAGCGCTTTTAAGTCTACCACCGCTACACTTAGCAATACAAGAGCAAGCTGCTATGCAAGCACTCTCCTTTCATATGAAAGAAAAATTTTAGCCAGGAGATCTTACGGGACACCTCAATATCCTAGACAAGGTTGAACATGCAGCATGCACGAGCCAGACGAATGACCACACGGAAGCCGTACTTAATTTTACTAAGAGGTACAAGGTTATCTTCCCGTCTAGGGAAGAGTGGAACACTAGCTGAACTAGCGAATCATGTGATTATTCCAAAATTATTTATTTATTCATTAATATCTATTTTGTCCCCATCAAAGTGATCCCCATGAGATATTACGCACTTGTGCCAACGATTTTTTCAATCTTCGAAGCACTTCAAAAAATCATTTTTTTTATCTTTTTCAGCTCCTCATTCGATGCCGTCTTTATCTCGTCAATCGTAGCGTAGCGTCGTCCTTTCATGGGCCTCTTCAGTTTCGGGAACAAGAAAAAGCTGTGGCATCATTAGTGTGTTGCTTTTGGCCAAAAAGTCGCGCCAACGATGTGTGAGCAGGGGCGTTATCGTGATGCAAGAACCAATTTTTCTTCTTCTTTAAATCCGGGCGTTTCGGCAAATTGCTTCGCGCAAATTGCGCATAACTTGCAGGTAATATTCCTTATTGACCGTTTTACCCTGTGGCAAGAACTCATGATGCACAACGTCCCTGCAATCTAAGAAAACAGAGAGCAAAAGTTTTACATTCGACCGAACTTGACGCGCTTTTTTGGGCTTTGGTTCGTGCGGCAGCTTCCATTGAGATGATTGAGTTTTGGTTTACACTTCATAACCGTAATCCCACGATTTGTCACCCAAATTTGGGTCGTCGCGGATAGAGTCCAACATCTCATTAGCTGCTGCTGTTCATACGATGGTGCTTTTGGTCTAAATTGAGCAGTTTTGGTAGGAATTTTGTGGCGACCCGTCTCATACCCACATCATTGAAAAAAATCGAATGGCACGAGCCAATAGATATGTCTATGTCATCAACAACTTCTCTAACGGTGATTCGACGATTGCCCAATACCATTTTCTTCACTTCATCAATTTTTTCGCCTGTTGTTGCAGTGCTCGGGCACGCTTTTCGTCGTTCACATCTGCTCGGCCTGAGAACATTTTGTACCACCGAGAAACATTGCTTTGGTCCAAAGTAGCTTCTCTGTATGACACAGTCAACATTCGGAATGCATCCGCGCACTTAGATTCGTTTTTCACACACAATTTGATATAGGTTCTTTGATCCATCTTTTTGAATAGGTAAAACACGTGCAAGCAACGCAGCTGTCAACAATTAACTGAACATTCAAAATGACCGGACTCGTCGGCATGAGTGAGAGACATGAGTACCAACATATCGGCACAAAAAAATCGAGATTCGAATATACGTAATCTGCGTAAATTCAAAACTCGCGATACTTTTTGAACACACCTCGTATGTTGACTAGCAAAAATGGGGGTAGCGCCAAGAATAATGTGGCCTAAAGCACACTAATCGTTAACGCTGAGTAAAGATACTACAATACAATTTCGCCTGCGGAGCTTTTCGCCATAATGGAAGTAGTGATAATCGTATCCAAAAAGGGATTCGAGAAAGTAAGAATTAAAATACTTTCGGACAGTCAATCAGTCCTCAAAGCCCTAAATAGCTTTACGTTTAATTCAAAAGTCCTTATAGAGTGCATCAATACACTCAACAAACTTGCGACTGTTAATCAGGCTTCCCTGATTTGGGTACCAGGATATGAGGGACACGAAGGAAACGAGAAGGCTGACTTGTGTGCCAAAAAAAAGGACGGAAGGACCATTTATTCGGCCAACCCAATTTTTCGACCTTAACAAAAACAACCTAAAACAGTAAAGCAGAAAACAGATCCAAATAAAAACCAAGGAATACTGGAATGGCTCAAACGGCTTAATCAATCCAAAAAGTTCCTGAACCTTAATACCCTGGACAAAAAGAGTGTCAGCAATTATTTCAAAATTATCTAGCACTAGTTTATGCAGGTTTCGCTATAATGAAGAGGAGTCCATGGAATATTTAATCACCAATTGTGAAGCATTAGGCTTCAGGAGACACAAAATCCTGGGCTTGTACCTACTAGAGGATGAAGACTTACAAATGCTCTCTAACCCGTACAACCATTACTATTATAGATACATACAAGGTGGCGCAAAATTAATCATCATATCAGAAGATTAACAATTTTGCAAAGGCGTCGTATGTCAATCGACGTGAACTAGACATCAGCAGTATACAAACAGACAAACAAAAGAGCGCGTAAAGGTCAAAATAAAGATTTCCACCATTAAAAAAATTTTTTTTTTTATTTAGTAAAAAAGTTATTCAAAAATGATTAATTTTGCGCCAACTTGTATATGCACATTTTTCGGGACACTCGAGGAAGAAGATATTGCTTTACAAATGGGGTATCATAATAAATTTATTTTTGTGTTAAAATGTGAATTTTGTTCGTTAGTCCCAATTTACACAGGGAAGCAATTGGAAGGGAAACATTTTGTTCGTGGGAAAAAGACGGGCGGGGAAGAGAGAGTGGTTTTTGTTCCCCGTACTGACGACATGCTTTGGGTTTCTTATTCGTATTGTCAAACTTAAAGAAGTCAACGTCAAAAGCAAGGAATGTTGCCGAAAACAATTTTGCCCGTGTGACCGCGAATGAAACATCAAAAGAGAATTTCTAAATATCTCTGTGTGCAAATCGGGACTTAGTTATTGTTTATGCGTTTATTAAATATTTTTCAATCAAGTAATGAAACATTTTAGATTAATCAGTTCTTCTTTGTAAAATCAATTAATAGAAATTTTTACCTATTTTTCGAATGAGCGTCAGCTGTGGTCGTGAAGGTTGTTTTCATGGTATTCCTTTGTGAATAAAAATATAATTGAATTTTGGTTTTTGGCTGCGATACCCATTTTTTACATATTGTTGTCTTTTTTTATAGGCTTTTGCTATAAGCTTCAAGAATTTCTGGCAGCACTGGTGCGTATACTTGTAGAAGAGCTAAACACATCAGCAATCAAATGGGTATCCACATATTTTTATGTATGTACGTAGATAAATTTGTTCGAACCTCCCAGCGCACAAAAACTACGGAAGGGGATTCCTACTAATGTTAGAATGTTCAAATCTTCTTTCATAGGGTCCGGTGTTGGCTTTTTAATATATACTCGTATGCATGTGTGTATGTACATATGTATGCATGCATGTTTGCACAAGGAAGGCAAGTAAATGAAAGTAAATGTTTGTAAACAAAGTAAGAATATAAACATTGAACAATTATGATACTCGGATATAAATATATTGCATGTATGAATGTATGTATGATCGTATCAAAAGGGAAATGAAGGTAGAAAAGTGAATGGAAGAAGTATAAATAAAGGTGTAGTTACATTAAAACAAAACAGAAGAAATGGGAAAAGTGTGTAGCTACATATATAGGTACATACATATTGTGTGTTTGTATTACACAATATAAACTTTTATGAATGAAAGAGAAAATTAGTCTAAAGTTGAATATCTACTATTAATTCATGTTTCTTATTGACCCCCTTATAAAGATATACAAACTGTTTTTATGTAACGTATATGTATGTATGCGTAAGCATACACTGACGGATCCTAAAAATTCTTTCCTCTCATGTTTTGAGTTCCCTAAATTATGTATTTGGTGAAGTCCAATATAAACAAGAAATGTTTTTGAGGGTGCCATCTTTTTAATGAGTTAGTGCATTGGAAGTTATATTACATCCCTAGTTGACTTCCAGTGAACGCTTGGAGACATTCGGTTTAGTGGAAGCGAAGTTATTGCATCTAAAGTGTCAATATGTTTGTGTCATCGGTGAAAAAATGAGTTTCGAACAAAGAGCTAATATCAAATTTTGTTTTAAAATCGGTAAACGTTTTACCGAGACAATTGAATTGATGAAAAAAGTTTATGGCAATGCTTGGCTATCTCGTTCCAGAGTTCATGAGTGGTTTATATGCTTCAGAGATGGTTCGGAGGACATATATGACAATGAACATACGGGCCCCAAATCAGTAATCACTGAAGACTCCATCGAAATTGTTCGTAAATTTATCAAAAATAAACTAAAATCATTGTTGAGATTCATGAAATCTGAATTGAATATCGCCAAAACATCGACATATCGCATTTAACTGATCATTTGGGTTTACGAAAGGTCTGTGCACGTTTCATTCCGCACAAGTTAACCGAGGACCAAAAATTGCTCAGAATTCAACATTCGAACCACTTCATTAAAGAGGCGAGAAAATACGTGAACTTCCTTTACAACATTGTAACTGGTGATGAAAAGTTGTGTTTCCAACATGAACCTGAAACTGCGCGTCAAAGTGCCGAATGGAGGGCCCAGACGAGCCACCATCCAAAAAATCGCGTTTGGAGTAGTCAAAAATCAAGTCGATTATCATTTGTTTTTACGATTTCAAGGGCATTGCCCACAAGGAGTTCGTGCCAACGGACCGAACCGTCAATGCAACTTTCTATCATGGCGTTTTGAATTCGCCCTGAATACCGCGAAAGAGGAAGGTGAAGCTTATTGCATGATAACTCAACTCATCGATCCACTCTTGTGACTGATGTTTTGACTAGTAATCGCATTTTAACCATGAATAACTCACCGTATTCGCCTGATATGGCTACCTGTAAGTTCTGACAATTCGGAAAATTGCATTTGGTCATGAAAGGAACACGTTTTGCGTCCGTAGAGGCCATCCAAAAGGCTAGTACCGACATCCTGAAAAACATTCCGGTCAATGACCTGAAACACACATCGCGCAAAACAGTCTATCGAGGCCAGAGTGGGCTATTTTGAATAAATAAACTCGAAGTTATGAGATCAAAGCTCCTGTCGTTTCTATATTATTTCAGTTCAGTCTTGTTTATTTTGGACTTCACCTTGTACGTGTATGTATATAAATCCATACATACGGGTATTATTAACTTTTAACCAAATATATATGTGTTTTCGCCTTTGAATGAAGCCTTCATATGTCCATCTTTCTGGAAGTGTTAATATAGTCAGTTGGTTAATACCATATAAAAAGCTCAGTGGTGGGTGGGGTGAGTACAATGCTAGTTGTTGCCGTTGTTGTAACAGCTAAGACGGTTTAGAACGGTTTGACCATTAGTACTTGATCTTGCTCCCGTCTACCGACAGACCACTTTTATTTCAACGCGGTGGTAGAAGACGGAGACGAGTGCTAGATTAGTAAGTCAAATGGGATTCCTTCAGAAGCTGGACTTATATTATTTTCAGTATGACGGGGTCGATGCTGGGTAATTAGGATTTTTGTTTGGGAAGGGGAGGATAATCATGTCAGAATCATTGGGTGGGGCTGAGATTGTGTCCATCAACCTGCGTTCAGGGTCTCTACCTATGACGTATGGAGGTTATATGTCGAAAGGGTGAGATAATATCTTGTACATTGCCGTCTTGCCTGCGTGTGATATGGTCGTGAGTCGTTAACTCATGTCTGGAAATGTTGTCGGTGCATCTAAGTCGACCTCCTCTGGAACACTTTTTCATGTTGAATTCAGCACTTGTTGAAAAGTTGTAACCAGTGTAACCAATTAAAATGGCCATAAATTTATTTTGGAAAATTACTTTTATTCAATCCAAAAAATTAATTTACTTTTACTCGATATGACCACCTTTTGCCTTGATGATGACCTTGAGACAATCCAGAAACGAATCGCAAGCTGGCCGAATGTGAATTGCAGGTATTTTGGCTCACTCGCGGACAATGGCTTTTTTCAGCGCCTCGAGACTGGTGAATCTTTTAGTTCGGACCTTGCTCTTCAAATGGCCCCCAGAGAATAATCCATCGGATTCGCGTCCGGTGAATTTGAGACCCATTGTGAGGACGTTATGAAGTTCCGAACGTTGTTTTTTAGCCATTCTTGGTTCACTCGAGCTTTGTGAGACTGTGTCGGGTTCTGTTGAAACATCTATGGTCTGCCACCAAAATGTTTATCTGTCCCACGACTTCAAAGTAACCTCCAGAATACTTTCCCGATAATATTTCGCATTTACCTTGACACTAGACTCGATGAAAAATTGGCGATTGGAGAGCGCCCATATGCGGTTACAGCGGCCGAGGCCGTTAGGTCGATAAAATATAAAAAACAGATTTTGACCAAAGCTTTTGATAGGGTTTTGCTTAAAGATGTAATTAAAATTCTCGAAAAACGGAATATTGACGACAATGCCTTGGCAGTAATTATCAACCGGTGCCAACAGGGATAAGAAAAGCCGACAGCTTAAGTCCAATACTATTCAATTTGATTATGAACGAGATAATATCTGATGTAAAATCTACATGGACAGGTGGATATTTGCTACGAAATGAAATCAAGATAATGAGCCACGTCGATGATGCAGTTATAATGTCGTACAACGAATATGACCTTCAGCAAATGTTGTAGGCATTCGAGAGATCTGACTTTGCATTTATCATACAGCCACATACATACAACCACATGAATAAAGCAGCACGAATTTCTCAATGCTCACGGAATGCAATGTGGCGAAATAAACATCTATGCTTAAAAGGCAAAGTTCGAATCCATAAAACATGAGTTCGACCCGTATTCACCTATGCAGTTGAAACCCGAGCAGATACAACTGGAACATAACAAGCAAACAACATTGCGATCAATCACAGGACATACTCGTCGAGATCGAATGCGAAACGAAGATAGTAGAGAGATATGTGACACGCAATACATTGTCAGGTGGAGCCGAAGACGAAGAAGGGAGTGGAAATTCATGTGCTAGGCACGCCTGACAATAGGTTGGCTAAATCTGCAATGACGGAAAAACCTACGAGACCATCCGGACGACCTCCCAAATGCTGGAATGAGTGTTGGATAACCAGCTCTATCGATACTTGATATTTATTTCCTTTTTTTTATACTCTAAAAAAGTGTATTTATTGTATTCAATTGTTCATGAATATGATTTAATCCTATAATAAAGAAGAAGAAGAAGAGCTACCAATTAGTGGAACTACTAATAAAATTGTTTTCAGAAAACGGATATTATTAACTTTTTATTTGTCACCTCTATCCTCACCCACAATAACAGAAACTACATTTTTTTGGCAATCCACAAATAATTTGCATCAAATGATGTTTTTCTCATTATTTTGTTATGTCTCTCTCTTATTTAGTATGCCATCTTAAATTTGTTCGTGTAAATGCAACGTCATATTTGGCATAAACAAATGGCACCCGTGGGTTATTTCGGGTTAACGCTGCAGAAGGGTTAAATATTTCTGGATAGCCCAAAATAAAAAATGTAACAGATTATTATATTATATACCGATTGAACGCGTAAATTTGAATTGTTTAGATTCGACACGGCTTTTGACCCTCTTTTTGCATACATACATACATACATCTACGAAAAATCTTGCATAAAAATGTACCTATGTAAATATGTAAAAATTAATTAAATTTTTTAGTACATTAGCCCTCCGAACCAGATAGCAAACCACTCACTGCAATCGTTCATCACTACCCATCAAACGCTCTACGAGTAGTTGGTAGTCTGACAAGTGAAGTTCAAGTTCATGATCACGCTTACCGAAGCTAACCACGGTTCTTTTCTCAGCATACGTAAATAAAATAAAATAAACATAACTCCAAACATATCTACAAGCATACATACTTATACTCGTAAGCCCACTAACTAAGCGGCTGAGCGTACGCCTATCGCTTGGTACCAATAGAAGACGATACATACATACATATCTACGCCTCAAACAAAAAATTCACAATTCATTTTGAGTAGTGAGTGCTTCGGCTTCGTAGCCGTTCTCAAACTTTTAAGTATTGGTTTGCTTTTTTATTGCTTTCAACTTGAGTTTCATGCTGCGCCTTTCTTTAAGTTTTGCCTCGAACTTGAAACGCATTTGTATTCAAGTATACCGACCGGCCAGTGAGTTGCTCGTTTTTCAGTCAAATTTCAGTCAATATCTAAACACATTCTTGCCTTTACAGGTTGTATTGCCGGTTTTTGAAGAATTGGTAGCATGAACACTCATACATGCATACCAGAACACGCACATACACACATACATACATACCACAATATCTGAAGTCTAATGCGTAATTATGTTTTTGCCAAGTTAAAATGCGACTTTTAAGTATTTTGCCTCTGTCATAAATTTGTTGTTATTTTTGTTTTGCTTTTTTGGGTTTGCTTTCATTTTCGGCTTTTATCGCTGAGGCATTTTCTATTTCTGCTTGGTAGTTTTCTTGTTTTACAAATTGTTTTTGTACTCGCTTTGTCAGCATTTGACTGTTTGGGCAATAGTTTGAACTCTTTTCTGAAGTGTATTACCAAATAATTAGACACTCAACAGTTTGTTGGCTTTAATTGGTTGCGACAAGTTTTCGATTGTCATACGCGTATGCGTGTAAGTGCTTTTAAATGGATTGGTGTGTGTGTGTGGGCAAATGTGGGTATATACCACTTTGATCAAAAAGTTCCCGGAATATATTCAGAAAATTCAAAATACAAGTTTACCCGCAAAAGTGATATTATCGCCTTCAAAGTATTCCACATCAACTGCAACGCACTTATGCCAGCGTTTGATCCAGCTCTCGAAAGATTTCTGAAACTCAATTTTCAGTATAGCCATTACAGTCATCTTCGATTTTTCCATTACATCCTTTCGGGCACTAAAACGCCGAAGTGGTTCCCAGTAGTGATTTTTTTTTACTTGATCAAACAGAAAAAACCGCAAGAAGCCATATCAGAGTGAATTCGATGGCTGTTGGATGGTATTCGTTTCGTTCTTCAACAAAAATTCACAGATAATGATGGCATTGAGGCGAGGGTGTCTTTTCATGTTGCAAAGTCAATGAGTGGTTTTCCCAAAAATCCTTTCTTTTTTCGCAAATTACTTCACGTAAACGTCCCATAATGCCCAAGTAATAGTCTTTATTAACCGACGGACGGACCTTTTGGCAAAAATTCTTAGTGTAATATACAATGACATTTTTTTATGGTTTTGTTTCATTGGAGCTCTTCACTCACTCGCCTGATGTCTGGATTGTGTGTCGTACTCATAAATCCACGTTGTTTGGTCGGATTCAGTCTTGGAAATCGAGTGTTTCGCGATATCAAGCGGTCTCATCTTTGCATGAAATTCAGGTCGTATGGAACTAACTTTTCAGCAATATGGAAGCATAAATCGAAATCATTAACTTCAGAGTAGAGTCTCGAGAATTGAAATAGTAACCGAGCGGACGAGAAAGAGCCTCAGAAAGGACTTAGGGAAGCTTCTTCCACAAGCGCAAAAGATGTCAAGAGGAGTAAAAACAGTAAGTGAATCAATTTAGATACCTGTAGAACTTACTGCGGTACTTACTGAGGATCTTAAAGTACTAATATACTTGACACATCACGAATTGCTATATGACCAAGCCAGGTTTGAAGCCACATATGAAGATTTCTGCCGGATCTAATAAGAAACCGTTCATTCCATTCAGCATTTACTGTTCAAACGCCCACGACTTAGAAAAATATGCTTTAGATTTCTGGGGAAATACTTTTCTGAGAATAGGGCCGGTTGAAGGACTTGTTAGAATATGACTAGGGAAATGTTGCCTGGGCGCAACTATGGGCTCCGTAAGCCACTGACTGAACTATTTTGAATAGTAATCCGTCTAATCTAAGTTAAGCAGGCAGATACTCAATAATTTGGAGTGAATAAGAGGGTTAGACAGCTCTCAATCTAGTTTTCTCAATCTTGGATTGAGTTTTCTTCACCTTACTCTTAGATGCTTGTTTAAATTGCCTATCTATAAATTCTTTAGACCACCAGGACGGCTCACTTTGGCAGTGACTTGAAACCGTCTATTGTAGTACCATTATCGGGAGAAAAAGGCGCTCTTGTCATTTAGAGGGGAGTGACAAGTAAAAAGGTGAGAACCAAACTGCCTGAATCGCAGCTTCGTGAAAGCAGGCCGTCTGAAGGGTAGCTAATCTGTCTGTATACTTTGATGAGGTGCAGTGGTTGTGAGTATCCATTAAGGACACTCATCGAGAGTCTCTTATTACTTTTATGATCTCTCGCTCTCCAAATGTCGTTATCGCGAAGCAACTGAAGAGTTGCAGCGGCCTCGTGAGATCTACATTAATCTGGCTAAATTACGTTCTGGATAATGTAGTAGGTTAAACTCCTACCTATCCAGAATTGATCCCGACATACTCAACAAACGTATGCCTTTCCATGTCAAGGTACCACGCATGACACTAACAACCTCTCCACATGTCCACTCAAATCCACTGGTTCCCTGTAAAAAATCCTGTTTCCTGAGTCTACCGTTAAATGAGATGCACGACAACGACCGATGCCTTCACTGGGCAGGGTTTTGTAAACCGCTACAACAACAATACCAATAGGACTAGATGCTAAGGTGATTTCACATCGTATCCTCCAGACAGCTACCGCAAATTGCCTCGAAGTTATGTTGAGCTTCATTGTATGCATGGTGAAAAGAATTATGGAGGTGCGTTCAATAACAGATCGTTATTCGGCTGTGAGTGAATTTGACAGAATCAGCTTAAGGGCTGACGTAACAGGGGATATGTTTACAAAAAATCTGAGATTGCGTTGGTAATATACGAAAAAAATTAGCGCAATGTCACTTCCTTGCCATCTGAACAACGACTGCTTGGACGAGTGTGTGAGTACTTGTGAAATGATCATGCAGAATCCGGTTGCCGAATCTCTTCGAATGAACTGCGGCTACATTCCCCTCATTTCTCTCAATTTTCTTTTTCACCATAGTTAAAGATCAAACCTTGTAAATCTATCATCTTTGATCGTGTGGATAATAAGCGGAGAGTATTTGGTGAAGCAATACACCACTGTTGAGAGTTGCTTAGAAAATCTCTCGACGCCCCCCAATGCGCCCATGAATTTCGGTTCTCTCACAAAAGTGTCGCTGAGCTACCTATTCAAAAGTATTCCACAGGTAGTTAAGCGTTCGCCTACTCTTTCTTTGTACGGGGAAAGCACCTCACGGCTTCCCTGCTTAGCAGGCTCGTATGACTGGAGTTTATTGCGTTGTCCTTGTGTGGGTCTATATGAACTCTTAAGTCATATGTATTTGGATATGTATATATGTATGGGTGATGTTTATTTTTATATTATGTATGCAAGTAATAAAAAGGTGTTTCACCAGTGCGTAAATCTAATTAAAATTAATTTATATTCACTGTGGCGCATCTACTAGCACCAATGGCGCTAATATTACTTTTCGTAAAACTTTTCGTAAAACTTTGCCACTCGCTTTTGGTAACTATAATAATCAAGTGGACACGTATATTCTTATAAGTAAATATGTATGTATATATGTAGGTACGAAATTGAATAATTCGTGCAACATGTAAGTTACAATTTCCTTTCTAAAACGTGACCGAAATATTGCTCGCACCTCTGAAATAGTGTTTAATCAGCGTCGTCAGCGAGTTACATATGTAACTCCGTTTTTGATACATTAATTAATGTTCAGCTCATTGGCAAAGGCTTATTCTTATAAGTCACTGCCGAATTCCAGAAATAGTTATATTATAATTCAGGACAGGCGAGGGGACCCATTAGCAATTTACGCGTTTTACCTGAAGCACTGATCAATCCGAAAGGAAACAAATGCAAAATGATAGACATTTTTCAAGGATAAATTCATATTTGGAAATAGTAATGATGTTTTGACCTAACAATTTAAGCACAGACCATACATTTCTAAGTTCTTACTAATTTTAAAACGTTTTAGAAAAGCTTTGCGTCCCTAGGCTCATCTAATAAGCATCACATAATCAGAATTATATCGAAAGCGAGTTTCGCTCATAACATGAGGACAACAAGTACAAATCACTGAATATTTCAAAGCTAAAAACCTGCACCCAACACCGCACTCAGCACAGCGACGGGATATATTCTGATGTCGTCTGAACATCACCTTTATAGTGGTGTAAGTAAGCTTCATCATAGTGAAGTAAGCTAAAGCAAGCCAGAGGTCAACTCTTCCATAACATAAAGAAGACCCAGCCACACAAAACACAGCCATTGGATAGACACAGCCGGAATATAGACAGGCCTTAAACGACATATACTGAGAGTCTATTATCACCCACTTTAGTTATCGGAGTATAATCACCGCCCATTGCAGACGATAAGCTTCAGCTGCGCCCTCAGAAACATTTGCCTCCAAACAGCAGATGGGATTTTTATGGGGAGCTTCTCTTCATATCACAAATACATTCGGATGTTTACAATTGTCTACCGAGCGACGACTACTATTAGAAAAACTTTTTCCATTGCTTGTTTCATACCCACAGAGCTCCGGCCCTTCCGGATCGTAGATAAGCACCACGGGTCTCTAGCATTCTGGATACTGTAGCAGGTTCAACTGTTTGTTGAGAGCGAGCAATTGTTTTCGCCTGATTTTGCAAATATTTTCAGAATCAGATACAACGAGGAGCTTCTGCGGATTTGCAAAGGGAAAGATGTCGGTTAAGTTCGTCAAATCGCAACGATTCCAATGGTTAGGTCATGTCAAGCGCAAGGGTAAGGAAAGTCTCCAAAATTCTATTTAAATTACTTCGTGCTGACCACCAGATCTAAAGGAAGGCCTAAGAAAGGTTGGTTCGGCGACGCCATCGAAGATATAACTAAACTGAATATACATAACTGGTGATCTGCTGCTTTGAATCTGGTAACTTGAGGAGGCTACTTGATGAAGCTAAAGCTCACCCCGAGCTGTAACGTTGCCTGACGATGATGATGATAATGATGAAAATAATTTCCTAGAATAAGTGTCTGCTGTTGACTTTTAATGGGTAGTAAGTTACTGTAGACGAATGCATCACCAATTATTTACTGATAGTCGGCCTGCTATTTGGGCTTTGACGTCTTTCACAACTAGTGCGAAATGAAAAGTCAGTAAACTTTAGAAAGATTTTTACTGTATTAAAGGTGTTTTAGATACTCAGAATAGTTATGAAGCTAATGCAAATTTAAAGTGTCAGTTTAAGGAAGTGATTATATATTTACACTTCAAAGAACTGTCCGTCGTGGGACGCGTACTGTTTTCAAATCTTTTGTGTCGCGCACTGGACCAATTCCTCGACTTTTGTTCGTCGATTTATGAATAGAATCATTTTTGGACTTCTTCATAAGAGTAACAATTCTGATTAGTCAGCGAAAGTGTCATTGGTCGAAAAAAAAACTGAGTGATCGGATGAGGAGGAAACAGCGGAGTCGCTGCATTCTTTATTGGTGGCACTACGTCTATGTCGTAGTAAAGCTCATGGAATTCATTGTCTCAAAAATCTGCAGCAAATCATCGGCTATTTGTAATCGTCCTAGCGACTATCAACTACCACTGCAACCATCCATTGAAAACCGGCGAAGGAAAAGTTGAGATAAATGAAGAATATTAAAATCGGCAAATGTGGACTAACGAAATAGGATCTAAATCGTGGTAAAAATATTGTACGAAAATGTAACACTTTGGCAATACTTACATATGTATTGGTCTATGCTTTTAAAAAGTTTAATAGGATTGAAGAAAAGTAACAAGCATCAGCACAGATAGGGCGGTGGGGGGACTTGTATGGGGTGTATAGATATTTGTAGATACTTATTTGGTTATTCAAGTAGTCACTTTGCGCGTGACTGGGCAAATTGATGAGAATTAAAGCAGGTGAACGCACTCCAATTGAATAGTGCGTTTAATGAATACACACATACATACATGCACATATACATACATACGAATGTACTTACTGCTGAACACTTGAGCGGCAACATGCGCCTCGAATTACCAGAAATTGTTGCAAATAAAGCAATATCGACAATACAAACAATTAACGATTGTTAATTTGACATTTTGGTAATTTCTGTATGCTGTTGGTAAAATTGATTGCGCTCGAAGTGAATGGATTAAATAAAGTGTGACAAATCGGCTATTCAGGCAATTGGTCAGTACTTATTGGACATATTGAAATGACATAAAGTAGAGAAAAGTAAAAAGGAACGTTGAATTGTCGCAAAGGAAATTATAAAATGAAAAATTAAGTTTAATACGAAAAATAAAATATAATAAAAAAAGAAAGTATGAAAGAAATAAAATATAATAAAAAAGTTCAAAATTACAAAACCAATAATATCGAATTGCTACATAAAGTAAAATTAAACGTTGAATGGTAAAAAAAAAAAATTAAATAAAATACGAAAAATAAAAATTTAATTAATATACAAACCCAACAATGATGAGTTGGCACATAAAGTAGAGAAAAGTAAAATGGAACGTTGAATGGTCAAAAAAATAAATAAATAAATAAATAAAAAATTATAAAATAAAAAAGTTAATAAAATATAAAAAATATAATAAAATATATTAAAAAAAATTATAATTACAAACCCGATAATAACGAATTGCTATGTGAAGTAGAGAAAAGTAAAATGCAACGTTTATTAGTCGCAAAAAAAAAAATAGATAATAGAAAATTTAATAAAACACAAAAAAATATAACAAAAAAATTAAATATAATTAAAAATAAAATATAATAAAAAAAATGCAATAAAAATACTTAAATTGTAAAATCAGCAATTATGAGTTGCTATATAAAGTAGAGAAAAGGAAAACGGGAATGTTGAATGGTCAAACAAAAACAAAAAATTGTAGATAAAAAAACTAAAAAAAACTAAAAAAAAATTTAACAAAATGAACATGATAAAAAAAAATATAATAAAAAACATAAAGTATGTACAATACAATAAAATAATATTATATAATAAAAAAATACATTAAAAGAAAAAATAAAATTACAAATCCAATAATAACGAATTTGTCTATGAAGTAGAGAACAGTAAAATGCAACGTTTATTGGTCCAAAAAATATACAATATAAAATAGAAAATTAAATAAAACAAAAAAAAAAAAATTAAAAAAAGATATAATAAAAAAATAAAATATGATAAAAAATAAATTACGGTTGAATGGTCACAAAAATAATATAAAAAGTAAAAAATTAAAAGAAATGCAAAAATAAAATATAATAAAAAAACTTAAATTAAAAAATCAACAATAACGAATTGCAATGTATAGTGGCAAGAATATCGAAGTGCATGGTTGTTTTTTTGGGTGTTTTTTGAAGATTTTTCATATAAATCAAACTTTCAAACTTTAATACAATTCAGAAAAATTCAAAAAAATTTCTTTTAAATTTGAACTTTTTAATCTGAATCTTCAGAAAACTTTCGGAAACTCAGTAATATGGCTCATGAAATTTTATTATTATTATTATTACTTTACTAGCGTACCCTCGCCCACTTCGCTAGGCGATAAATTCAATGATTTGCTGAAAGAGAATAAAATTAATACGAAACAAAGCAAATTCTTTGATACAATTTCATTCGAACTTTATTGTAACACTTTTTGGTAAACAACGTTTTGTGGTTTTTCCATCTTTCGCGTAAATGAATAATGACGATGGTTTGCCTACTCGTGAGCAAGCTGCATACAATTGTCCATGAGAAAAAATTGGGTTACCTAAATTAATGCCGCACATTTGTAGAGACTGCCCTTGCGCCTATTAATTGTCATAGCGAAGGCAAGGTGAATAGGGAACTGCAAACGTTTGAAATCGAATGGTAAATCCGTTGGAATCAGTGGAATTCTGGGTATCAAAACGTCTTCTCCTTCTTTGTACTTCCCTTTCAAAGTCTGGTACCATTGCAAAGTCGTGGCACATTAATGTTGCGCAGCATAATAATCGGTGCTCCAATTTTTAATCGTAAATTATGAGGTGATAGGCCTGGCAAATCGAGTGAGTTTAAGAATTCAGTTGCATAATTTACGACATCATCTTGATCAGTAAATAGTGGCCATTGACTTACTTATATGCAACTATGTCACCAGGTATTTGATCCAAAATAGCTACATTTATATCATTTACGTCCTTATTTTTCCCAGCTAAAATTGCTCTTTCGCTGAGCCAATCATAGTTTTTGTAATGTTGAACTATGCTTGGAAATACACTCTGTATCAGTGCCTCTTTAGACTGTGCAGACAGACATTTGGCCATTTCCGATTTTCAGTAATTGGTGTGAAAATTCAGCTGCTGACGGATCGTTCTGTAGTTGAACACGTACGTTTGTAGCAAGTGTAAGCATGTTTACATGTCTCCATAAATACGACGATTTTAAGCATGCATTGATTTCATCTGCAGGCGTAGATTTTGGGATCACAGGTAATGTTTGCCTGAAGTCTCCAGCCAATAAAATCATGGCACCTCCAAAGACTGTTTGGCTTCCTCGTAGATCTTTCAAAGTTCTATCAAGTGCTTCCGATGGTTTCTTGTGTGCCATAGTACACTCGTCCCATACGATGAGCTTACATACTTTAAGAACTTTTGCCATTCCAGAAGTTTTCGAAATATTGCATGTTGGTGTTTCATTTACCTGCATATTCAAAGGCAACTTTAATGCAGAATGTGCTGTGCGACCGCCTTCCAGTAATGTAGCCGCAATTCCGGAAGAAGCGAGTGCCAATGCAACGTTATTATTTGATCGAATTGTTGCTAATAACAATGAAATCAAAAAGGTCTTTCCTGTTCCCCCAGGAGCATCCAAGAAAAACAATCCACCAGTTCCATGGCTAACATTATTCATGATTGTATCATAAACATGTTGCTGTTGTTGTGTTTACTTCATTACAATCATAATGGTATTCACGCTCCAGTTCTCAATTTTCATTTCATTTCATTTATTGCCCAAAATCATTTTAACATAGGAGTTTACAAAGTTATGATAAAATTAGATTATTTATATTAGCATTATCCTATCATACATTTGTATTTATCTAGGAGTTTAAAACTTATTTTTCTTTTGATATATACAATAGGTTATGATTATTATTTTGTATGTCTTTGGCATAATTTTAAAACTTATTTATATTCTCCCAAAAAGGGCTTAAAAAGGAGATAACGTATAATAAACTTCTATAATTTATTTGGCTATAAATTGATCAATGTTATAAACTAAATTTTCATCGTTGAAATTGTTCATCACGAAACGAAAACACAATCCGAAGTTCTCAATCGAGTTGTTGTAATGAATTAAACACATTTGTAATATCAAATTTAACGAAATTGAATGACCCATGTTGCTGTTGGTGATACAATTATGAATAATGTTAGCCATGGAACTGGTGGATTGTTTTTCTTCGATCCTCCTGGGGGAACAGAAAAGACCTTTTTGATTTCATTGATATTAGCAACATTGCATTGGCACTCGCTATTTCCGGAATTGCGGCTACATTACTTGAAGGCGGTCGCACAGCACATTCTGCATTAAAGTTGCCTTTGAATATGCAGGTAAATGAAACACCAACATGCAATATTTCGAAAACTTCTGGAATGGCAAAAGTTCTTAAAGTATGTAAGCTCATCGTATGGGACGAGTGTACTATGGCACACAAGAAATCATTAGAAGCACTTGATAGAACTTTGAAAGATCTACGAGGAAGCCAAACAGTCTTTGGAGGTGCCATGATTTTATTGCCTGGAGATTTCAGGCAAACATTACCTGTGATCCCAAAATCTACGGCTGCAGATGAAATCAATGCATGTTTAAAATCATCGTATTTATCGAGACATGTAAACACGCTTACACTTACCACAAACGTACGTGTTCAACTACAGAACGATCCGTCAGCAGCTGAATTTTCACACCAATTACTGAAAATGGGAAATGACCCAATGTCTGTCGATCCAACAGGAATGATTACATTGCCTAACAATTTCTGCACTTTTGCACAGTCTAAAGAGGCATTGATACAGAGTGTATTTCCAAACATAGTTCAACACTACAAAAACAATGATTGGCTCAGCGAAAGAGCAATTTTAGCTGGGAAAAATAAGGACGTAAATGATATAAATGTAGCTATTTTGGATCAAATACCTGGTGACATAGTTGCATATAAGTAAGTCAATGGCCACTATTTACTGATCAAGATGATGTCGTAAATTATGCAACTGAATTCTTAAACTCACTCGATTTGCCAGGCCTATCACCTCATAATTTACGATTAAAAATTGGAGCACCGATTATTATGCTGCGCAACATTAATGTGCCACGACTTTGCAACGGTACCAGACTTTGAAAGGGAAGCACAAAGAAGGAAAAGACGTTTTGATACCCAGAATTCCACTGATTCCAACGGATTTACCATTCGATTTCAAACGTTTGCAGTTCCCTATTCACCTTGCCTTCGCTATTTTTCGTCCTTATTTTTCCCAGCTAAAATTGCTCTTTCGCTGAGCCAATCATGGTTTTTGTAATGTTGAACTATGTTTGGAAATACACTCTGTATCAATGCCTCTTTAGACTGTGCAAAAGTGCAGAAATTGTTAGGCAATGAAATCATTCCTGTTGTTTTTGAAAAGAGGTTTATTTTTTTTGGTTAAAAAGTGTTTTTTGAAGTTTTGAAAAACACTTCGCTCTAACAAATTTCTTCTCAGTTAATTGCTGAAAATTAAATATTTTGAAAAAACAATTTTTTTTAATTTAACGTTTTTGAGACAATTTTGTTCTTGAAAAAATTTCATACTTTTGTAAAAGTTTAAATTGATTTGTTAAAAAAGATTTTTGTCCGCTTTGAAAAACACCCCCTCGAAAAAATGTATTCTCTATTAATAGTGGAATATGAAATGCTTTGAAAACACCATTTTTTTTTTAAATTTTGTTTGGTTTTCAGAAAATTTTGTTTTGACAAAATTTCATACCCTTGAAAAAGTTTTATTTTATTTTATTTGTTTAAAATTTTTGAATTTTTTTTTTTTGTAATTTTAGAAAAACACCTCTTCGAAGAAATTTCTTTTATCTTTTTGAGGAAAATTTGGTTTTGAAAAAATTTCATGCTTTCGAAATTTTTTTATTTTACTTTATTTCTTCAAAATTTTTTAAAACAATTTTTTTTATAATTTTCGAAAAACACCCCTTTGAAAAAATGTTTTCTATGTGTCATAGTGGTATTCCATTAACTTTTAGGATTATAGTCAAATACTTACAAATATCTACGCTTTCACAAATAGCAACAATAAACAAATTTCCTCAAAACCAAAAAATTTACTTTTTTTCTAAAAAAATTCTAAACAAACAACGTAATAAATTTAGAATTTTGTGTTCACGAAAAAACAGTTTTGTTTTTATTGTATTAACTGAAAACCAAAATGTTGCAAAAAATCAAAACAAAACTAAATTATTTTTTTGTGTTCATTTGGTCCATATGTTCCATAAAAAGTTGATATGGTAAATAATATGCAGGGTCTGATACACGCAAATTTCCATTGACCATTATAGTGACAAAATTATCGATCACCAATTCCAACAGGATTTCAAAATCAGAGTTGGAATGAGTTGTTGTGTGGTGTACTTCTGAAAAAAATGAGAAATAAACAAAATAAATCTAAAAATTCGAATTCTAACTTTATCTTGTGTATGTTCTTATTACCTTTGAATTTTTCCAATGAAGCACCATTCATTTTAAATTTTCCAAGAATTTTTTTTATCATTTCGCGTTTCTTTCCTTTTTCATTCGATTCCAACATTTGTTCATAGCCGAAAACATCGTTTGCAAACGCATTCATTTCCATATAGAATTGGTCAAAGAAAGCATTGCTCAATTGAATTGAAACATTATTTTCATAAATACTTAGGACCTTAACTAATGCACCTTGGTACATACCTAACGCAGATATTCATCGCGACCTTGACATCGATACTATTGATGAAACAATACAAAGCGCTAGCAGAAGACACTTAAATAGACTATTAACGCATACAAATCCTATGATGAGAAGACTACCAAATAAAGAAAAATCTACCCAAAGTCGGCTTAACCGTCAAACACCAACAGATCTTGCAAAATCCTTGTAATCAATTGTCAACTAATCGTATATATCATTGTTTGTTAACCACTTGTTTTTAAATAATATGTATATATTTCTTCTAAATGAGCTTGGGGGCATTGGCCCTTCAATATCACTCTCATTCCATCTTTTTGTAAATCAAATTACTTATTGTCTAACGACAGGTGTAATATTTTATGGAAGAAATAAAAAAAAAAAAAAAAAAATTTCATTCGAATCATTTGAAATTTCTGTATACAATACATTTCTGTATCACAATACAAATACAAAAAATTCAAAAAAAGTTGTACACATAAAATGAATGTCGATTCGAAACTTACTTTAATCTAACAATCGAGCAAGTTTTGTTTTGGACAATATTTTGATTTTTTCTTTTTTTTATATGAAGAAAATATTTAAAAGAAATTTTTTTTGCTAAAAACCTTCCCATAGTGGATCCCTACAATATGAAAAAAGAACGAATAAAATTGGCCTCGTATCGGCCCAAAAAAATGCGGACAAACGAACATCATTTCATTTTTATATATATAGATTATTATTATTATTATTATTTATAGGAGATATATACAATTTAACCCTGGGTTAGGTTAGGTTGAAGCGGTTGTCCATTGTAGGACCCTCTCAGGCCCATGGCCCATTGTGATGCCGCGTGGAGAACTAGCCCCTATCCCTCCTGAAACCAATGTGTGCTATTCAAAAATTTCGCAAGATCCTTAATTTCGACAGAGCCGAGGCCTTCTAACTCGTTGAAGAAATGTCCGCCCAAAATGGCGAGTCTACGTCTGGATAGAGCAGGACAGTGACACAGAAGGTGCGGAATCGTCTCTTCCTCTTCCTCGTCTAGATAACTTCTGCAGAAGTCATGTGTTTGCATCCCATTCTCTGGGCGTGCCTACCGATTAGGCAGTGCCCCGTAATAACTAAATTAAGTGTGCTAAGACTATGCTTATCTCTTCTTAGTAGAAGTTCTGTGCGTTTAGCATTGAGAGTCGGCCACATCAGTCGGGCTATTTTGCAAGTGGCTTCGTTACGCAATCTTTCATTCGCTACTCTTACAATTTCCTCGCGGATACGTAGTCTACATGTTTGCAGGGGTATACCTATATTGTTGTCTATGTACTCATCAGTCAATTTGGTACCGATTTTCGCTAGTTCATCGGCTCTGCAGTTCCCTTCAATGTCGCAATGGCCAGGAACCCATGCTAACTTAATTACCACGCTGGCTACTAGGGCTTTCAGTGCTTAATGACGATTACTAAAGAATTATTTCTACAATAACAGTACAATTTAAATATGGTCTGATATATTTATACATTTCATATAATTGTATATTTTAATCACATTGTCAAAAGTAACATTATTTAGTAGTACTGGTACTTTGGTACCATCCACACCAAAGTTCCAAATGCAGTAGTCCGTTAGGTGATTAGTGTTGGACGGAGGTCTAAGATGTATGCGGTTGAGAGATGCCCTCCACAAAACTGACAAGTCCGGGAACAAGAGCCGAGGAGAAGATGTTCGTGTGTTAGTTTAGTATGACCGAGTCTCAGACAGATGAAAGTTGTGATCTGGTGTTTGGAAAGAAAAGTTGAGATTAGCGATTTTTTACAATCAGGATATATAAGGGTGTATGAATGAGTAAATTGAGACTATTCAACCTTTTTCAAGTGGGAAGAATGGAGGTTGATAGTTTTAAGGATGTCATTCGAGGAGAATGTGTCGAAAGTGATGGAGGGTTTGGAATATGTATTTTTGGCTGCTGCAACAGCTTTTACATTTCTAGGGATGCCTATATGGCTAGGTATCCATAGAATCTTTATTTTGTTAGAATATTTTATTAAATTATCCCTGATACGACAACCGATCGGATTATAATTAAAGATATTTTTTATCGCTAGACATACTGACAAGCTGTCTGTACATAAGAAGAATTTTCCGGTATTATTTGTTGCATACTCTGACGCTTGAAGGATAGCCAATGCCTCGGCAGAAAAAATTGAGCTATGCGGAGTCAGCCAACCATTGGATATTAGGCTCATGAAATTTTAAATAAATAAGTGCAAGCTTTAAATGGCTGCAAAATTTTTGGAATTTTCAATAATTTTTTTCTGACAGATTTGTCCAACTTGTTTCATATACAAATGTTTTTCTGGTGAAAGAAAATAGGCACGACCGGTCGACCGATTGCAAAAAGAGAAAGAAAAAATTCAAAAGAAGGGACCCTAGTTTTTATAGCTTTTACGTTTAATATGAAAAATCTGAAGAACGACACTAAAAAAACTTTTTTTAAATCAAAGCAGTTATTTAACCGCTTAAAACTTGCACTTTACACAACAAAATTTTAAACATTTTTTTGCGAATATTCGTCATGCGAGCCGTTTTCTTTGCAAGCAGAGTAAGTCCATTTTCACAAAAAAAAAGAAAGGTTAATAATAAAAATGACAACTTACTACAACAACAACTTACTATGAAGTTTTTATTTAAAAACTTTTTACAAAAAAAAATTACTGAAATTTTCATTGTTTTTATCATTACAAATTTTGGTAGTTAATGAAGTTACAAATATAATTACTCTCAAAACGTGGTTGGTCTACTTTCTTCAAAGACATATTACTATTTAGTTCAAAATTTACTACTTAATTTCTTCAGTGCATTTTTATTTGTGTGACAACATTGAAAATGGCATACACTTTTCTATAGTTTCCCGAAATTTCGGGTTTTACCAATTTAGTATAGAATGTAAAGTCACTGCATGAAATATAGTAATGTGTCGGCATTTGTTGACTTATCTTTGCATTTGTTCACGTTATTATTGCGGTTAAAACTACTAAGTGCTAAGTTAAAAAGTTTGCATTTCATTTAAATAATTATTAAAATGGAATATTGCAATTTAGACTCGGACAGTGATTCTGTAATATAAAAAGAATACGCAAAAGAAATCGGGAAACTAAAGGAACTATCGAGAGTAGTTCAAGAAAAAAATATTTTTTTTTTGTGTGGCTATGCCATGTTCTGACTAGCAACCCATGATGGAAAGAATAATGAGATGGCACCTATTATGGTACCGTTACTTTGCTCTCAGCGAATTTGACAATGAGTTACGTGGTTTTAGCACCACTATGGCCAGGTTACCGTTTCGTAACTTAATTTAGCATTTTTTTTTGTTATTTAGTCTCGGAGTTTTAGTTCTTTCTTTATGACATTTTTCTAGCCTGTTCTAATTAAAATGTAATGTTTATAATTAGTTAAAAAATTCACTCAGTTTTATTTAGCTTTTCTTTTTTTTAACATCTGGAGGCATTGCCCGCGATTGCAGGTGTTGTTGGTGTTCTGCTTTCGGCAGTCAAATCTCTCTCTCGCTACTGCAGTGTTGCCTAGCTTTGGATATAAAAACGCTCTAAAATGCCCATTTAAAGAAAATAAAACACCAAATTTTTATTGAATCACTTAAAGAAGTTTGTATGCGTGACAAATTGTCTTTAGAATGTGCGTTTTTTTTAATAAATGTGTTATGCTTATGTACAATTTAATTTATGAGTTTTTTTTGCTAAGCGAGACTCTTTTGTTAAGGGAACGACTTATTTGCTATACTTGAGGTTATGTAACTAGATAAGGTACTCTTTTTGTAAAAATGTCAGTATGGTTTGTTTAGTATTTTCTTGTATTTTGTGGCTTATTTTTACAATGAATACACCTCTGGATGCCCTATGTCCCACTAAGGATTGATGGCCGGAAGAAACGATTACCCCTCTATGGTTGTAATTCGCATTCAGTAAATTCAAACGCCTTTTAAAATGTGTAAAAAGGTTTTCAATCTCAAGAAGAGTTGAGAAAGGGACATTTAATATTCTTGCATAACCTTAAATGGAGCAAAAAATTAAATTCACACTTTCAAAATATCAAATTTTATAAGAACCGACTTATTTTCATTAGCACTAAAATCTTCTCAGAGTGCCCTTTCTTCACCTGCTTTTTTATAATAATACAGTTTTTTTTTAACTTAAAATATCGGTAGATTTGAATTAAAAAAAAAAAGCAAACACGAAACTTTCGAAATTTTCGCATTTTCGGTATAAAAAGCACTAAATTTATTGTGAAGAGCAAATGGTTGGCTACTGCAGAACTCGGAAAAACGTGACGTCACGCATTCTCTGATGGGCGCAATCTTCTTTTTTATCATTCTTGCTAGGAACCATGCTTCAATAATACATATTGCTCAGTAACCAGCTTTCTCGATTCCTCTTGACAAATCGGCTCCCTTAGCAAGACACTGGGTTGCTACTCTAGAAATTTTGAGTGAAAGTGGAGGAAAAATAAAATTTATAAGAAAAACATTTCATTTTCAAAAGGGTGTGCTATGAGCAAGAACTTTCTCGATACGCCCAGGACCAACACAATATGGAGTACATCCTGATATGCGGCTTAAATCAGGATATCACATAAAGCGTTTTTCAGTAAGAGCACTTCGACTTTTTTTTTTAATAAAACACAAACGGTTTGACTTTTTTAACTAATTTTTTTTTATTATCGAGTTTGAACATATACATTTAAGTATAAAATTCGATTTCTTTTGCATGACCACCGCGTGCACGTTTTACGAAGTCCAATCGTTGAACCCAATTTTCGACCACTCTTTTGCATAAATCGGCCGAAATTCCAGCAATTTTGCATTCAATATTGGCTCTGAGCTCACAAATCGTCGCCGGCTTGTTACTGTAAACCAATGACTTCACATAACCCCAAAGAAAATAGTCTAGAGGCGTCAAATCACACGAGCGCGGCGGCCATTCGACCGGTCCATTTCTGGAAATAATGCGCTCATCGAACTTACTCTTCAACAAATCAATTGTAGCGTGTGCTGTGTGGCTTGTGGCCCCGTCCTGTTGAAACCACATGTCGTCTAAGTCCATACCATTAAATTGCGGCCAAAAATAATCGTTTATCATGTCGCGGTATCGATTGCCATTCACAGTAACGTGGCGATCGTTCTCGTCAACGAAGAAATATGGGCCAATTACGCCGCCGGCATGTAAACCGCACCAAACAATGATTTTTTCGGGATGCAACGGTGCCTCATGAATCACGTGTGGATTGCTTTCTGCCCAGTAACGCATATTTTGCTTGTTGACAAAGCCATTGAGCCAAAAGTGAGCTTCATCACTGATGATGATTTTTTGGAAAAAAGTTGTTCTTAAAGTAGCAGCCACAGAACGATTATTTTCATAAAAAATTTGCACGATTTGCAATCGTTGCTCAAGTGTGTAGCGTTCCATGATGAAATGTATACTAATGAAGTTTACAAAGGGGCCGTTCAAGTATTACGTAAGCAGATTTATTAGAATTATTGACCCCCCCATCCCCCTTGTCAGCAAAAGTAAGCAAAGCTTTTACCCCCTCCCCCCATGCTTACGTAAACATTTTTCAATTATCAAAATGTATTTTTTTTATATTATATTTATAAGGTTATAATTATAATTTTAAAAATAAGAAAATAGATTTAGAATAGAGATTAGATTTTACTGATGCAGTATTCAACACAGAGTAAGGGACAAAAATAGTATAATCTTACGAACGTAACAAACTTATTTTAAATTTTTGGTACACATATTAAATTCAAATTAAGAGTCTTCAGTTCATGAAACCCGAATCCATGATTCTAAGTTTTCGATGACATTGGATTGCTTGGATTGCTGCTCAGTGTTGTGAATCTTCTGTATTTCTACATTTTACAATTTGAAGCAAGTATTGGCTTTCACGCACATGTTCTGAATACCATTTAATGTCTGGAAAATCAGGAACATCTTGTTGACCTGCCCCAACATATTTTGCAGTAACATTATAGCCATCAATTTCCATTGAACTCCATACTTCAGCTAATACATTTCCTGCAAATTCGAAATTAGATCTTTCTAAATGTTCATCAATTGTAACGCCACGTTCATCCAAATGAGACCCCAAATGGTCATGAGGCAATATTAAACCAGCCAGTTCCCGACTAAGAGGAGCCATTCTGCGCTCTACTCTGTTGTACGCACTTCTTCCAGGAGCATTGGTAGCTAAAAACAATGCATCGAGATCATGTCGCTTAAAGTGTTCTCTGTTTATCTGCATTTTCATTATTTTCACATTGCTGTTGTGATTCATTACCGGGTTTTGTTTTCTCTTCTTCCTGTTTTTTAATATTTGAAGCTGGCTGTATAATTTGTGTTTTTTTTGCAGGTTTACAGGTAGTCGTTGCCTAAAAGTACAAACTTTCTATTGGTTCTGCTAAAGATTCTCTTATTAAGCTACATAAATACAAAGTATGCAATAAAAACTGCATTTAAAGATTATTTAAAGCCATAGCCCGCCATTTACGTGTATCAACTTCCCCCAGAGGGAAATTGCAAAATTCGCATAAATTTCGAATATTTGTAGTACTAAAGTACTACCTGTAGGTACCTAAAATGATTTCGTCACTCACCTTGGAAAAAAAATGCAGTAGATTGGATTTATTCTTAGTCGCCGCTTGCAATTCTTCTTCAATTCTCTTAGATACAATGATATCTAGTTCCTTGTCGGACTTTGCTTTTAATTTATAATTTCGCCACACTTCGTTAACTAACTTTTGTACATTTTGTATTGTACTTTCGTAGGTACTTGTATGAGAATTTTTAAAACTTTCAAACAATTTTTGGTATAACTTGGATTTGTCTATTTGAAACGACATCTTATTTAAACGTTAAACTTCGGTTAATGGAATCAACGGTAACACAAATGTTGAGTTGCATTGTATCAGAAGAAAACAATACACTAACAGAAGAAAATTAGACAAGTGAACAGCGCGCGGTAATTTCCCGAATCGCGTATGCGTGTACCTATATTTGCGGGAATCCCCGAAAATGCGTTTCGTTTTCAAGCATAGATAATGTGAGGGTTGCCATTCGTGTAAAAAAGTACATAACTACTGATGCCGTAATCATCATCTAGATTCCCCTACCCCCCATGTCATCCAAAATAAGCAAAACAAAGACCCCCCCACCCCCCCATAGTGCTTACGTAATACTTGAACGGCCCCAAATGACAAGCGAAAAATAAAAAATATTACGTTGTTCGCCCTCCCTATCAGAAAAAAGTTGAAGCGCACCTATTGAAAAACGCTTTAGATACTTGTTGGGGCAATGCGTGTGGAAGATGGAAATTCTGACAATCTGATCCCAATGCTTTTCAAATGTAGGTTGCGGAAGTACTTACTAGGTTGCTTTAAAAATAAATAAGTTAACAACAAGAGTCAATGCAAGAATGCAAAAATGTTAGGAATGTACATACACATGTATATGAATAATCAAGACTAGGCGGTCAAAACTCCAAACTTACGTGGGCAAAGCATAGTAAAGTTAGGCGTGAGTATGTTCAAAAAATGTTTCTAGTCAACTAAATTTGATGAAATGAATCCACTTCTATGAAAAAATGCATTAGGGTCATAGTGCTTAGGTAACATAATAGCGTCATATTGGCGAAACTTCCCAACTTCGTGATCAGTTTTGAATTTAAAAATTAATTCACAAAATATCATTCTGGGTTTAACTTAATAACCATATTTTTAATATCATTTCTACGAATCTCCGTTTGTATCACTTATAATTTAAGTAAAACCAAAACACTTTTTGCTACCGTTTTTACCAAGAAGGTATTTAATTTATCCATTATCTTCGCCCTTCTTAAATGAGATCTTTTGTAAGGGAGTATCAGAATTCTAATGTCACAAGTGAGCAAACCTTTAATAATTGAATCATGACTAGGAACTACACTAAATTGTAACGTTATATATATATTTTTTTATTGTCAACGAAATAATAATATATAAAATAAAAATAAATAATAATAATAAAATAAAAAGTAAACAAAATATGACAGACTCGAAATGAACTGTTAATATAAAAAGAAAACTTAAGCTGATGGCCTAGCCACTAATGCTTTAAAATCATTGTGATTGTAATTCATTACTTTTCCAATTTTTAAATAAAAACAAAAATAAAAAAAAATAAATCTGCATCACGCCACTGTAAATTTATTCCCGGAATGAGCGCGAAATTTTGAAACAAGTGCTCCTAATTGAATAAGACAGTCCTGGGCTTTTTTTGTAAATATTTTCCAGCTATGCGTAAAACCTTGATTTCTATTTCCATCTATTCTAGACAATAGACAGTGGCGTATACGCAGTGTTGTGCCTGCTTGCGCAATGAAAGTGAAGTGTATAATTTGGAGTAGAAGAAAAAGTGTGGTAAATTATGTGTGTATGTGTGAATATATTATTTGTAAATATATGCTATAAATAAGTTTATGTAGCAGCTGATTTGCATAAAAAAATGTTAAAAAGCAATAAATAAAAAGAAAAATTTTAAGCATCTACGTTCAGTAAAGTGTCTGTGTCTATGTGCATATGCAATGTGTCTGTATGTATGTATGTATGTATGTATGTATGTGTATATATAAATTAATATCTAGCTATGTGCTTTAAGGCAATAGAAGACAATTGACACTGAGACGGAATAAGCCGCAGCTACTCAAGTATGACAATCTTAAAACCGAATTGACTACAGCCCAAATCTAGTAGAGAGCCACCAAATACGAGTAACAATAAAGCAGAGCTTATAATGAGGAAGACAACAATAAAGAATATCATAACAAAAATGACAAGATAAAGCATGAAAAAAGTGGGGAAAGCTTTGTAACTTGAATACCTTTGCATGTACATACATACATACGTATCTATAAGTGTATCTGCCTGCGTAAGTAGCTGAACGACGCCAAATACTGTCGGTGTGGCAGCCCACAGGATGGAAATGTTGAATAGGTAAGTTGTCGAAACGACAATCAGCCACTTCAATTCATTTGCTACTTGGCATACACACACACACACACACACACACACATATGCATATAAAAATCTTCCCCAACCGCCATTCAAAATTCAGCACGAAAAATACACTAAGCCACAAACAAATGTTTAATTTCGCGTACTACGCTTTTATGCTTTTATGTGTGTATGTATGTGTGTAACATAAGTACGTTGGCATGTGCGTGTATCGCAGAATTCTCACCAAAACAGTACAATTGCGGGCAGTGATTCTTTGTCGCTGCTGTTGCCACCGTCGTAGTAGTCGTTGTCGTAGCCGTCGACGTCGCCGTCGCCGTCGGGCTGGTTGTCGCGTGTAACGAACTGCTTCGACGATGGCAAAAGTGTAGTTGGGACTCATCGAAAATTGTGAATTATTTTGGCCTTCAAAAATTTGGCGGCCAATGAACCAACAACAAACGCGAATTACATAAACACAGCCACATACATTATTAATTCATATTACATACTCACTCAAACACAGCCGCAAATATTTACGAAGCAACCAAAAACACACCCATGCATACATAGCATAACATACTCACTTCAATACATACATATCTTCATACAGGCGTATAGACAGTTCGCCAGTCAGCCCGTCAAGCAGTCAAGTAGTCAAACAGTCGCACTAAAGGGCGGTAGTGGCGTCTAACTAATACCCAAACGCGTACATACATACGAGTAAGTACCTATTTAGGTATCATATACAGACATAATATACTTTACTATACTACATACACACATACACGCGTATAAGACGCGCGGCTCCGCATGATTTATACGCGTATATGCTGAGTTATGCGCACTAGGGTGGTCATAAAATTTTATTAAAGGTTATGCCAGTTCCTGCTGTAAGCAAAACACTTTTTATATACATAAATACGAAGTACAAAGTACTACTTTGAGTGGCATGAAACCCACTGCCGGGGTTGATAATGAATTAGATAAGAAGAAACCGAATATGCCGAGTACTCATTTAATGCTTTTCTTTGAGTTTTACTGTAACCGGGTCTTTTCGTCCAAAAATAATTTACATCTAGGAAGTATACTGAACAATTAGCTCTAAATTAATTTATGTCTGTCATCGTATTTTGTATATAATCAATTAATATTTCATTTCATTTCATTTATTTCAAGTGAAATACAAAAAAATATTTTTTTAAACACTTCTTACAGCTAATTTGAGCTTAACACATGAAAACTCCCGGACCTAACACACAGTTATATTGCATTCACGTTTAGTACTAGCCTTAAAAAGGCAGCTGTTGAAATTTCATGATTTTCTATTCATCGGGTCGTGAGTTATGGTGCTAGGAGAGGCGCTACTTTTGTAGGTAGGTAGGTAGGCAGGTAGGTAGGATGGCCTGGGGTACTCGGTACACTACAAGTAGCACTTACGTGCCATTTTGATAGCATAATGTGGACCACTACCTGTGAAAGGATTTAGGGAGGAGAGAAAACCGTCTACAGCCATCCAGTACTGTTGATGAGGCGGAGGGGAGAAAAGGGATCTAGGCTAGAGAATTTCATCAAGTCATCCCCAAAGGGCACGCTAAGGAATTTCAAGCGCCTAGCCGCCAGAGCCGGACATTTGCAGAGAAAGTGTTCCACAGTCTCTTTCTCTGCAGGATCCCCACAGATCTGCAATAGGGGCTGTACGGAATTCCAAGCTTCTCCGCATGAGTTCCGATCACCCAGTGACCAGTGAATGGCGGGGGATTCCCATCACCTTAAGCGTTCTGTTTCTATCGTATTGAGGCCATAGTGCTTCCATTTATTTCAGGTCAGAGACAGACCTCCATCTGTCTGCTACTTTTGTAACTTTCAACACAATTTTGTTCCATTGAATTCGATGTTCTAATTTTATACTGCTTCTTGATGGGAAAGCATACAGTTCAAGTGAAGCAATGGTTTGAAGAGTGTTGTGGGGACTCCACTCCATCAAAAACAACAATAGAACGATGGCTACTGACTTCAACGTGGTCGTAGAAACACCGATGGTGCTCAACGCAATGGACGCCCAAATGAGGCGGTAACACCAGAAAACATAAAAAAAATCCACAAAATCGAAAAGTAAAGTTGCGTGAGTTAGCTAACATCGTAAAGATGTCAAAAAAACAAAAGTGTTGGCTTTATTTTGCATGAGCTTTGGCTATGAGAAAGCTCTGTTCAAGGTGGTTGACGCGTTTGCTCACTGTTTTTTTTTCATCAAGGAAAGGCATCGTATCAACAATGGCTAAACTACATGAACTGAACTTGGAATTGCTCCCACATCCATCATATTCATCATATTTGGTTCTCAGCGACTACTGGCTGTTCGCAGGCCTAAAAAAATGCTCGCCAGCAAGAAATTTTGCTCGAATGTAGATGTTATCAGGCCTATTTTGAAGCAAAAGATAAATCGTTCTACAAAAGTGGTATTGGATCACTAGTGCGGCGTTGGAATGATAAAAATAATTAAAGAAGTTAAAGAGAAGAGTATAGAAAATCATAAAATATCTTCTTTGACGCCGAAAATTTAAACGAAATAGAACTCGAGATCTCAATAAATTCTTTATGTGTGCTTCTTCTTCTTAATAAGCACGATGCCGTTACGCGGTTTTGGCCGAGTTTAACAAAGTGCGCCAGTCGCTCTTTTTTCGCCGAAGCGACGACGTAGAAGCATGACCGGGCAGTCCTCATGATTTTTTTCCCTTTAGATTGCTGTAATGAATCCATTTTTAATCACCCTTCACGATGCGATGAAGAAAACCTTTCCTTTTTGCCGCTGGAGCAGTTCTTCACAGGTTTTAACTCATAAGGAACCCATGTCCCCTGTTTCTGAATCATTCCCAAAGCATGCAATCGCTTGGAAATGGATTGGCGGGTAACTCCTAACACTGAAGCAAGCTATTCTTGCGTTTGACACGGATCCTAATTGAGCAATGCCTCCAATTCAGCGTTTTCGAAGGTTTTTGGTCTTCCTTCACGTGGACGGTCGTCAACTTTAAAATTACCGTCTTTGAAGCGACGGAACCAATCTCGGCACGTTGTTTCACTTAAAGCAGCATCTCCACAAACTTTTTTAGCTTTCGATGCGCTTCAGCTGCCGTTTTTTCGAATGAAAGAGGAAAATTAACACTTCCCACAAATGACGATTATTCGGCACAAAAGCAGACAATTTCACAAAGCCAAAAGTGCAGTTTGTTTACCATATGTCTAAGCTTGGTTTATGACTTTAAGTTATATAATATTACTCGTAGAATCGACTAGCACACACTGCTGGCGGTATCTATTGACAAACAGCGGGAACATAGTTGCGCACCTAATAAAAAATTGATTTAAAACATATCTATGTATATGTAACTGAGTAGTCTTGTCAATACCATCATGGAAATCGACTTTGACCACAACTTTGAATGCCACATTTCCGGCAGGAGTGACTAGGAATCTGTTATTGTTTTAAGCAACGACAAGATTCCAAATTTTGCGCATACTTCCTAATGAGCGTAGGAATGGGATATGCCACCATTTTCCAGAAACTCTTATTTAGAGAAACTTATACACTTCCAAATCCATTTAGCGTTTTCCAAGCTGAGATCCATGCAATTCTCATAGTGGAAAACCTGTTCGTGTAAGACTGTCAAACTTTGGTGGTCTTTCTGGAGGTCGTGGTGTTTTATGTTAACCTTTCATCACAATTTTTGTTTATCGATTTAAGCATTTTTAAATGCTGGTTTCACACTTTTCTTGTCTTGCGTTTACTAAGTCAGTGATTTCGTGCATCACTCTTATCTTCTCCAGCTATTGTCCGCAGCATTTGCATTTCAACGGTGGATAACTGCCCTTATGGATCTTATATGGGCAGTGAATAGCTCGATATGCGTTGATGGTTATCGAAGATACCTATAATTTATTTAATAGTACAGCGTCATCACGGGACACACAGTTGTTATGGGAATGGGCAAACAGACGAATGCATGAGGAAAAGTCTGAGACAGAACTAGAGAAACCAAGCTCAAACATTTACGCCCTTCTAAGATGCGTGATTTTGGAAGTTGAGGAAAAAGCTAGTGTAAAACAGGTTTAGTAATCCGGACACGTTCATTGTATAGCGTTCAATCTGACATTCCTCGTTGAACGATGAGCACTGTTCTTCCGGAGGCTAACTAAGCCGAATCTTCGGCTGCCCTCTTCGGTGCTAATGGATTGCTAAACTACGGGCTATATGGCTGCCAAGTTTGTCGACGGTATACAATTTTTTTGTAGAAGAGGAGGAATAAGAGGAACTGGAATAAAATACCCCTCGAAAAATAAATTTCAGACTTTTGCACTAGGAATCAAGTCTTTATTCCCTGTTAAATCGCAATTCCCATGTTTATCTCGAAAATAAGCTCTCACTGTACTCAGATATCCTAAAACCAGTGTGGATATGTGGCATACAACTCTGGGGCACCGCAGCTAATTCAAACATCGAAATAATCCAAAGATTCCAATCGAAAACGCTTAAAGTAATCGCAAGTGCCCAAATTCCCTGTGATCTGAAAGTTCCCACTGTAGCTGAAGAAATCAATAAGCCTGCCTCATCACACAAAATAAGACTTCAATGGCACCCAAATCCACCAATTACAGAAATTACCACAAATCCCATTTCTCTGAAAAGATTGAAGAGGAAATCAAAAAATGGATCTCAAATGCTAAAAAGCAAAAATTTAGGAATCGTTGCAACACTGGGTGCTTTCCGTGCATGTCTCGTAGAGTTTCTTAGTTTTAAGTAAAAATATTATCAAATGTTTTTAAACAGAGCAATAAATAAATGGATAATAAAGCTATCTAGTTAAGCGCAGTTTCTTTGGAAATGTCTGGGGAAATTTTATGCTGGCCATCACAATTGGATTCTCTAGACAGCGAGTTATTTCTTGATTTAAGAACAGCCCGTTTTTCTTAGCCTAACCTAACCGTTATCACTCACTATTTCTCTAATTTTAATAACAGACTGACGCATATACCGTTGAAATTCTAAGCTTCCCTTTCTATTTGAGGTGTACCCTGCATTTTATGCTATCTTCAAACGACAAATGGTTTTGTGAGAAGCTGTTCCACTATAGAAAAACTCTCCGAGATTTGCCATTACCTAGTGGGAGCTGATTGCTACTGGTGCAGTATTTATCGTTTCATGTTTTATGTCTACAGTGGGCATTGAGTCCGGTAGTCAGGCGCTAACCATTCGGCTAACAGAACCTCTTTACTTTAGCGGAACAAAATCCAGTTAATTTCATTAAGGCACAACTACCCTTAACTCTTTGGGAATAGTGATCCAAATAAACTGTGTCCGTATATGTATGTATGTATGCATGTTTGTCTCTAAACGTTAGCTAATGGGATGACAGTAGGACATACATTCATACATTCAACGACTGTAGCAAAGGCAAAGACGGCGGTCATCGGCTTTGTGGTTTTTTTTGTGTTTTTTTAGTGACGCATCTTTCAGGAGCTCCATCACATGTCCTTATCGCCTGTGACTGTTAACGCATATGTACGATGTTGAAAGCACGAGGGAGTTTCAAGGTTAGGCAGACTGCTAACCTCGTTGAACCGAATTTATTTCGATTGAAAAAAAGAAAAGAAGCTGATGTACTTATTTTTTTATATTCATTGAGTTCCTTGCAACAAAAAAGGTCTGTGTGGCATGCGACACGCAGTATACGTAGTACATATTACGCACAACAATAAAAATTCGTCGTAGTTAATTTGCAGACAAGCCGATATTATCTGAGACAAAGGCACCAAGGAATAATCAGACGCTCATATGCACACATGTATGCATATGTATATGTATATGTGTATTTATATGTATATGCATAAGTATACACATATATATATAATTGACGCGTACACCCTCTTTGGGTTTTTAGCCGAGCTCCTCCTCCTATTGGTGGTGCGCGTCTTCCACAAATGGAGGGACCTACAGCTTTAAGCCGACTTCAAATGGCAGATTTTTTAATGAGGAGCTTTTTCGTTGCAGAAATACACACGGAGGTTAGCCATTGCGAACACAAATTGAGGGACCTACAATTTTACGCCGCCTCCGAACGGCAGATGGTTTTTATGAATATTTTTTTCGTTATAGAAATACACAGAAGTGTGGCATCGCCTGCTGAGGGACGATCGTTATTATTATAACACATATTTTGAAAGCATTTTTTTTTGTTTTTATACAAATATGTACATACACCCGTCGACAAAAAAAAAGAACCCTCGCATTGATTGTGATTATAAATTTTAAAATTTTAATTTCTTTTAAATCTGCCTGCCCAGTGTTAATCGTTTCGACGTCTAACTATATTTTATAACTAAAATAAAAAATATCATTTGTTATGAAGGGTTAATTTAATCTTAATCACTTTTCATTAAAAATACAGTTCATTCTTTAACAAAACCCCTACGAATAATACTTACAAACATTGTACGAAACTTCGAAAAAGTCATCACATTTTCATTGAAATTTTCTACTTTTTACCCAGAACTTCTCCAGGATTGCAGCTTTATATATAACTCACTTTTAATGTAATAAAATGAAATATGAAATTTTACAAAAGTCGCACTGAACCGCGAATCTTCCAGATACGGGACAGAAACAACGAAAAAGTGGACGAATTCTTCTATCTCGAAAGCATCATTAACAACTGGAGGGCCAGCAGCTGACATATGCAATCGAATAGCGGAGGGTACCGCTGTATTTGGTATGTTCGACAAACTTTGGATATCTTCGTATATATCCAGGTGTACGACACTAGCGGTCCTTCTTAGTTAAACGTGAAGTCTGTAATTTTGTATGGATGCGAAACATGGAACACGATAATGTACGATATACAAACTCTGCAAGGGCAGTCATCAAACTCTGTCTCTGCACGATTGAGCGCGTTTTCTGGCGAAACACCATCTCCAACACTGATCTCTGGAGTATAACGAAGCAAGTTTCTGTTCATCCCGAAATTCGGCGACGAAAATAGAAATGAATTCGTTATACACTTCGGAAGCATCATGGAGATATTGTAAAAGCAGCTTTAGACAGGTGCCCACAAGAAAGTCGCAGACACGGGAGACCATCCAACACGTGGAGGCGACTAGATGAAACAGAAGCGCGGCCTGCTTGTTCATGGAAAAAATTAAATTTCTTGCGTTAAATACACCTAATTTTAAGTTAATTGTGAGTACCCTTTGTGTCTCCTAGGAATCAGGGGAAACATATATGTACAAACTTTCATTTTATGAGCTATAAAACTGGGTACCCAAAAGTATTCTTGAAATTCCTATTAAAGAATTCGAAATTTTGATGAATTTTCATGAATTTTGTACAAAGTTTGAAACCATTATTCATATGATTTTTGTTAGGAAATGCACTATATTTTTTATTGAAAATTTAAATTAAAATTAAATTAAAAAAATTTAGTCTCAAAATTAATAATCACAAGAGGTGCGAGATTTGTTTTTGTTTTTTTGATGACGGGTGTCTGACATATGTACATATAAATGATGCGTATATATATGTATGTATGTGCACCAAAAGAATAAATGAACCTGTTCTTCTGTTGTCACCGTTGATGTCGTGAGGTCACTGATTCTACGTCTTGTGGTCACGAGTGGTCTGTTGCATGCGTCACGAAACTAAACATCTTTTCAGAGTGGGTAATAAAATCGCAAAGCTGCATTTAATTGAGTCATTCGCTTGTTACTTTATTTGTATTATTTGCGCACTCTTGGCTGTTTTCAACCTGTATTGATATGTATTTGGTGAATGGTGAAGTTAGTTGTAACAAAGACGCGCAGAAGAATATATGCAGACAGACATAAGAAAAATAGCTACGCATGCAAGTGATCGAACACCATTGAATATCGTAAAATTTCGGCAATTAAAGAAAACTAAATATCTGGGGAGTGCAAATGTGATTAAAGAAAAAATATATATTAATAAAAGGAAAAATATATAATATCATAAAAATTTATCACATTTTGAGCTTAGTCTGAAACTAAGAACGTCGCAAAATATGTATGAATAAAGTGCCCAGCTGATCTAACACCTACTTGAAATTATGGAAAGTCCTGATGTTTTCATTATAACAAAGATGGTGTGTAGACATCGAGGTAAAATGTAAAACAAAATATCCGATATATCGTCACCGCCATCGTAGAAGTAGCTTCCTCCACTTTTCGTTCAAAATAATTAATTAACTCTTTTTCCAATTACACTGGTGAGCTAACCCCAGCTTCTGATACAGTGTGCACTTTGGTGATTTAAGTCGGAGAGAGGGGGTATGTCACTTTCGAATTCTATACCACTTGATTAAAAAGTTCTCGGAATATATTCAGAAAATTCAAAATAAAAGTCTACAAAAGTGATATTGTCGCCTTCACTGCAACCTACTTATGGCAGCCTTTGATCCAGCTCTCGAAACATTTCTGGAACTATATTTTCGGTATAGCCATCAGATCCGTCTTCGATTTTTCTATCACTTCCTTTCGATTGTTAAAGCACGATCCTCGTCGTTTTTTTTTGTTTTTTTGACTGAGTCAAAATGACAGAGAGCCATATTAGATGAATTTGAAGGCTGGTTGATGGTACTCGTTTAGTTCTTGGCCAAAATTCGCAGATTATGATGGATAGTTCTCCCACAAATCCGTTTTTTTGGCAAATTCCTTTACCTTAATGTCTTAAGTAATTGCCCCTATTAACTGTCTGATCTTTTGGCAAAAATTTGTTGCATACAAAACCGTTGTAATCCTTAGAAATCGAGACCATCGCTTTTTTTTTTTGACTGAAAACGACATGGCTTTTTTGGTCTTGGTTTATCCGGAGCTCAACTCACTCGTCTGATGTCTGGACTACGTGTGGTACTCATAGACCTACGACTCATCTCCAGTGGTAATGCGATTGATGAATGTTGGGTCAGATTCAACCTTGAAAGTCATGTATTTTGCGATATCAACGTGGTCCCTTTTTTGTATGAAATTCAGGTTCTTTGGGACCAACTTTCCATCAACTCATGCTAACTCGTTGTTGCAAATTCAAATCTATTTTTAAAGGAAACAACAGAATGCAAATCAGTTGACTTAGAACACAATCTGACGATTTTTCCCCGAACTTTTTGATCAAGTTGGTATGTATATATTATTGAGCAAACTTTTCCGACTATAACAACAATGGATTTTCTCCAGTAACCGGTTGTGACTTTTTAATAAAAGTTTCGTGAACTAAGGTATTTTTTAACTTTTATTTTCAGTGTTAAAAGTTGACTTTTATTTCAGTCAAAAAGTAGGGATTAAAATATGAATATTGATTTTTATAAATGGCTTAGCTAAATAGCGAGTACCAGTACAATTTAAGTAAATTTGGTACCTAAAAACCGACTTCTAAAAGGATATAAAGCGAAAACGAATAGTCAGAAATCAATGCAATTTCTAAATCTCTTCAAATTTGCACTTTATTTATCAATGGACTACAAATACATGGACTGATTACAAAGTTTGAAATTTTGATGAAAAGTTTTTCATTTAATTTTAGCTCATCCGCAATGCAATTTCCAGGAATATCTCTGTGGCTAGAGAATGTACGTGGGGCACCGCACTTCAATGGAAATCGAATCATTAGCGAAAATAACCACTCACGCCGATTCAACGTCCTTAGTGCTACCCCTTTCAAATCTTTCTGGGAATCTTGTGGAAAAATTATTTGCAAAGTAGAGTTGTGGCGCAATGTAATCTCTGTGTGTTTCCAGAAAAGTTTGTAGCATTTTTTAGTACCCAAATCTAAAATCTTTCCAGCGTAAATTTGCCACAAAATGTCTATGGAGAGAAGCTAAAATAGATTCTCATGAGCCTCGGTGGAGGTATAACACAGCGCTCTTGTGATGTGAGCATGGATGTTGTTGCTGTTTGTAACCTTTCTAGTTTGATCTCTGATACCATAAAGTAACTTCAGTTGGTCACGGTTCCAAATTCACTAGAAGCGCATCAGTTCAATTTTGTTTTGCAGGTAGGCAGTCGAAACTCGATACGACTATATATCCTGGAAAATCATTCCTGACTAAGCTACGGTCTTCCGGATATGCATAGCAGTTCATAATAAGTATGTAAGTAGTAAATGAAGTACCACGCATGCAAATGAATGAAGAGTATCGAGAAATAATAATTCAAAAGTTCAAACTTCCTCTACAAAACTTATGAACATAAATGGCTGCAGAATGGCGCGCGAATATAAAGGCACAAAACATAAAGGTAACAAAATATTTTTGTTTTGATATGCACGAGTAGTAAAGAAAAAAATAAATTCTGTATGTATGTGTATGAATGTATGTATGTAAGTACATATGTATGTATGTATGAACGTGTGTATGTGTGTATGAACGTGTGTATGTGTGCATGTATGTACATATGCATACATTCCCGCATATAGTTGGTCGAAGAATGTAGGGAATCATAATAAAAGGAAACTCAAAAAAACATTCAACGCAAAAATCTACCCAAAAGGTAAAAGAACTTTTGCTTAGCTAAGACTTTTTTATTTATTTCGAATTTGATTTTTGCAAGCCACGCTTCATTGTTTTGAAGCTTGACCCATGCAAGAGTAACTTTGTGGGTTTTTTGCCTCGCTGGACATTACCTGTCGTTAACGAAATTCGTTTTATTTTTCCAAATTATTTGCTTACTTTTATTTTATACATATTTATGCTTACATACATAGGTATATACATAAATACATACGAACATACAATATTTTGTGTTTGTTTATTATTTATGTTGGCAAATTGATGCGTGTAATTTTGTATAACTTTTTTTTGTTGTTTGCAGATTTTGGTAAAGTTTTTTATTGCTTCACACTCTTTGGCGTTTGTCACGTTTTTGTTTGCTTCGTTTTGAATTTATTTAATTTTTTTCCTTTTGCTTGTCATATGCGCGACCGACAAAGTCTCGCGGATATTAAATTTTGGTGGGATCTTTTCTAAAGAACTTAAAATTCTTTGTGTTTAAGAAGTGTGCAAAACAAAAAACAAAAGAATTTAAATGAAAAAAATAAAAATAAAAATAAAAAACACAAAACCGTCCAGCAACTATTCGTAAGAACTACGGGCATTTTTGGCATTTGAAATGAAAATAAATAAAAAGCTAACTGGTGTCCACACTCATATAAATGGTTGGCTGAGCAAAGTGGTTTTTATGGATTATTCTTGTAATTTTTTTCAAGCTACATACACAGATTCTAGGCCTTTAAGACGTGTTATAGATAAATCATGTTGATATAAAATTCTGCTTGGGCAAAAAATGTTTGGGTTAGTGGCGATTAAGAGATAACGTTGAACTCAAGGAAGTAGGCGGCGAAGTTATGAAGTGCTAAACTGAGTATGAATAGAATAAAATTGAAGTTGTCGTTAATAGGCAAACAAAAAAATTAAATGCTGTCTGTCCGATGGTAGTGTTTTGTATAAAAAAATTGTATATAAAAAAAAAAATTTAAATTGTTTTGTATACAAAAAGCAAACCTAAGCATTCTTAAGGTGCGGTCAGATATGGGCGAGGAAGGCACTTTTGGTGATGAAAAGTAAAAGGCAATGAAAAGTGAAAAGCGTCTGATAAATTATTATTCCCTAGTACACTTTGCAGCATTCGAGCTTTGGTGATTGAAAGAAAAGTAACGAATGACGGTAACGAAATTAGGTAGGTAGAAGTGGCAGTCGGTCTCTAAGCCAATTCACTTAGACTGTTGCCGATTTATGGTCATACCACAGCAGTAGTTTATCTACACCTCGTTAAACCATTTTATTTTAAGTGGAAACCCATCGATCAGCCAGATGTTTATATCGCTAACGCCAGCAGCATCATTCAAGAACGATGAGTCAAAGTATCTAAACCTAATGGCGCGCGAAGGGGGACAGTAACAGAGAAGTTGTTTGACAAAAATGACGAGGAGGTTCTGCAATAGTCGAATTAAACTATATTCAATTTTTGAGCATGTTGACCTAGGAGACAGTGGCCTGTGATCAAAACAAATAACATAGAGACATTTTTCTTTTGACCGATTAAGTAGTGCCTTTGAGCGCCCGACGTCCCATTTTGGCCAAATTCTTTTTGTGGCATTACATGCCAGTTATTACCCATCTCGTGTTTGCTGAAGTGACAATGCTACTTGTACCACGCAGTTTGTAGGTTGAGAGGGGTAACCCCAACAATTCCCACAAGAGAGAGGTGAGTGATAGTGCCCCCTCTCGCTAATTTGTCTGCCTTACAATTCTCTGTCACTATGCCCTGGCAGCCATATCAAATTGATGCGGAAATACTCCGCCATCTAGTTAAGAGGTGCCCGGAATTTGCGAGCGATGATGGAATTAGTGACAGTGAAGTGAACTGCAGAATAGTGTAGGCGCCGGTGAATCGTAACATATCGCAAAATGGTAGGTTCGTAGGTACATAAGTAAGGCGTTTTTCAATAGGTGCGCTTCAACTTTTTCCGATAGGGAGGGCGAACGACGCAATATTTTTTATTTTTCGCTTGTCATTTGTAAACTTCATTAGTATACATTTCATCATGGAACGCTACACACTTGAGCAACGATTGCAAATCGTGCAAAGTTTTTATGAAAATAATCGTGCAAATTTTTTATGAAAATTTATAAATTTTCCAAAAAATCATCTTCAGTGATGAAGCTCACTTTTGGCTCAATGGCTTTGTCAACAAGCAAAATATGCGTTACTGGGCAGAAAGCAATCCACACGTGATTCATGAAGCACCGTTGCATCCCGAAAAAATCACTGTTTGGAGCGGTTTACATGCCGGCGGCGTAATTGGCCCATATATTTTCGTTGACGAGAACGATCGCCACGTTACTGTGAATAGAAATCGATAGCGCGACATGATAAACGATTATTTTTGGCCGCAATTGAATGGTATGGACTTAGACGACATGTGGTTTCAACAGGACGGGGCCACACACACAGCACACGCTACAATTGATTTGTTGAAGAGTAAGTTCGATGAGCGCATTATTTCCAGAAATGGACCGGTCGAATGGCCGCCGCACTCGTGTGATATGACGTCTCTAGACTATTTTCTTTAGGGTTATGTGAAGTCATTGGTCTACAGTAACAAGCCGGCGACGATTTGTGAGCTCAGAGCCAATATTGAACGCGAAATTGCTGGGATTTCGGCCGATTTATGCAAAAGAGTGGTCGAAAATTGGGTTCAACGATTGGACTTCGTAAAACGTGCACTACAATGCCACGCACTTAACATCCCTGTCCTTTTGAACCCATCCCGTTGAATCAGCACGTTTCTTAAGCTTACTGTTAAATGAGATTGACGATGACGACAGTGACTAGACTGTACCCGCAGAGCTTGATAAACTGCTACCTCAACCACAACGATATGTTCCCGGCTTCGAAGACATGTACCTATTCACTTCTATAGCATACTGGCTGTTCGTCGACGGTAACACATTTATTTGAGTTTTAATAGTCAGCTATAAATTAGACTATTTGTCCAACACTTCACGGATTGGCGCAAATTGTCTCCAAACCTTTGTTGCCTTCAACTTATGGCACAATCGCGAAACGATACCCGCGGCAGATAGGCGACTAGGCTAATTAAAGGTGTCGCTAAATGGTGCAGTAGGAACTCTGTGAATAAAATTTTTATGCAACCCAAATATTTTTAGGTGATGCAGCCGAAGATGATGCTGAACACATCTTTTTCCAATGCATGAACTGGGAAGAAGAACTTTGGAGAACGCGGTCGGTCACATAACCACTGAAAATGTGCATAAACGATAAGATGCTAAGCAGCGAGGAAACATGGGAAATTATCAATAATTTCGCGGAGAAATTATCTGGATCAAAAATCGAGCCCTGGATGCAGGCACAAAAGCATAGGTCTTGCAATGAGGAAGATGAAACGCCACTCTGAACTAATGCGAAAGCGGTTCGAGGATGGGTGACAATTCTAAACGAGGGGGGGCTTTTCAGTGACATAACATATTACTGCTGCGACGGTAGCTGTGATGATACATAAGGTTTTTAGACCTTCTCATTCGTTCAAAAGAAAAACAAAAAAAGAAAAAAAAATCCATTATGTTTTCGTTTATTTTTTTCTGCCTATAAGAAACTTAAACTGAATATTGAGATGCTAAAAATTGCCTAAAAATTTACGTACCCGCGCCATCTGAAATCAAATTTCCAATGTAAAGAGTGGAAGAGGAGTAAGTATTAGAGTCAAGATGTACAGGATTGTCGCCATGTATTCTGATTATGATTGGGTTAGAAAAAAAAATTGAGAAACGAGGCATTGCTATTATTAAAGCAGACTTTTTATATCGGCTGACCACATTGAGACTGAAATGGTTTGATATGTACTTTTTTCCTTGTTCACTACTCTCTGGAGCATAGGGTCTCAACAAGAATTGACTTGGTGATTAGACTGCCTGCGGCTACCAGTCCTAAATAGTGGGAATGCCCACCTGTCGTTGCTTAGGAACAACGCCTATTACTGCTTGGAGCACCATCTGCGTTTCACATTTTTCTACCAGAAGGATCACACAGATGGTTGAGGACTTCGTTAAAGTGGTGTGTCTGCGCTATTACTGCGGCTGCCCGCTTCCTCTTGCTGGCGCCACTGATGCAATGTGTAACTGTGTGTTTTTCTTTGTTTTTGCTTGGTTCAGCAGCCACAATGCAAATAATGCGCTGACTATTGTGCAGGTGTAAGGATGGAAACGGAGGAAAGGAAAGTTTTTGGGTTTGAGGAATGAGTTTGTTTTTAGAAACGGGGAAAGTAGGTAAATTTGGAAAAGTGCGAGGGGATGGCAGGCTAGTACACTTACGATAGACTGCCAAGGCTGGTTTGAAATGTATAACTTGTCGATATTTGTATCGGATGCATCAATAGTGAGTGAAGTATGATATTATTCTCAGCATCATTAGGACCACTATCACTCCGATTCAATTTACCAGACTCTTCTTGCAAAAACACTTTATCACTGATATCAGAAAGTCTACAGCCATCTACTTCACTATTTTCATTTAGAAGAGCTCCTTCTTTATTTGACAGATATTTTGGTTCACTCATCTTATCTTGATGTATTTTATTCATTTGCCAGTCAAACATGGTTTTGGCGCTCAAAAAAAATTAACTTAAAGAAATTTTTCGCCGAAAAAAAAATATTTTCTCATATGCGCCGAAAGCAACGCATGAGGGTAGTCGATGTAACTTTTTAAATAAATTCCATTTAAAATATTTTTATGCAACCAAATGTACTTTAAAAGTCAAAAATTAAAAAATTACATAAATTCAAGAAATTTCCTTGATTCCGTGCCAATGATTTCCATAAAAACTCAAAAATGTTATAGGTCCTGCAGTACTTGCTGCAGGTCGGTTTCTTGTAGAATACATAAGAAAATACTTTCGAGAGGTACTTCCCATACAAGAAATGATTGATGGTTCAGTTACTTTCCCAAAATTTTCAGTTTCACTTGCTTGCTGAAAGCTCGTCCCTTGCAACAGTTGACACAACCTTTACGTTTTTGGTTACTTCTTTTTCGCTGTTTTGTTATGTAAACATTGGCAAGTACAACAATAAAGTTGTAGTAGACATTGAGAGTGTACACAAAAATATAGTTGCAAACAGTAGCTTTACATAATGGATAGATTTTTTTGTTGTACATTTCTTCAAAATGATGTGAGCTTGTGTTTCTATGCATCTCGGTAACATGGGCATATCTATTATCCGGACATCGTCACGAAGCGGACACGACCTCAGAATATATTAAAGGCTATTTCCATTACCTGCTACGTGGAACCAGGTTCGAGATAAACAGCGAAAATATTTAGGCATTAGTAATAGTTACGCCAGAGAAAATAACATTTTTACTGTACTGTTACACATTTTGGTCAGGATATCCAAATAACGAAATCCATCATCATTAGCAGGCAGCGTTACAACTCGGGATGGGATTTATCTTCCTCAACTAGCCTTTTCATGATTTACATGATTCAAGCCAACATACCACCAATGTATTTTTAATTTATTTATACCCTCGATGGCGTGGCCGAACCAACCGCTTCCTAGACCTCACTTTACATCTGGTGGCCAGCGCGTTGTAATTTAAGAAGGATTTTTGGAGACATTCCTTACTCATGCGTATGACATGACCTGACTAAGGAGTCGTTGCGGTTTGAAAAACTTAAGGACCTGTTCCCCTTTGCAGATCAGCAGCAGCTCCTTCCTGTATCTGATTCGATAAAAACCCTCCTAAATTACGGCTACGCGAGAATAGTCTGGATTTTAGTAGTTTAAGGTTGGCATAGAAAACTATGTTTGCTACAACAAGCCCAGAACTTTCTCAGTACAATAGACGTACTGAGGCCAAGGGGTTTTCGAAATAGCACATGAAAAAATGGAGCTCTATCTTTTGAACTCTTTCCTGAGAAATAACCTATTTCCCTTTAACAACGATCAAGGGGATACCGATGACCGGGTAAGAAGTCTCTGAGACCCATTCAGTCTCTTTCCTCAAGCAAGCTCATCAGCAATTTCATTTCCCTCAATGTCCTGGATCCCAGATCAGAAAAATTTGATATTTGATTTCCTTCTTACAGAAGTTGACTAGTTTGGATATGCACCATATCATCGTCAGAGTCTTGACTATCGGAAAAAATTTTAATATCTCCCTCGCTCTCATGCTCCCTAAGCATTTCGCATGTCTGCAGAATCGTAAAGAATTCTGCTTGAAAAACAGCAGCAGTATGCGGAAATTTTCCTGTCGTTCCAATCATGCCTACTTGGAAAGATTGCCCTGGCATGACCCTCAATCTCCAGTTTGCGGATAGAGATATCTGTCCGAAGTTTAGAGAAATACGGTATTAACTGCCTAAAATTGCTACCACGTCCCTTGCGACGTGAAAGTCGATGAGAAGTGAGTGGAAAACTGTATTAAGGGTAGCACTGGGACAAGTTCCAAATGTCATTTTGACCCTCCCTAGTTTAGTGATATTATAGCTCTTCCGAAGAGCTTCTGACCAAATCAGACGTATACATAAAATTGTGCTCCTAAAGCACGACCTGTTGCTTATCCTGTACCTGAAAACAAAATTGGATGATTAATTTTGCGCCACCTACTTATGGTGCAGTCCAGCCAACAGACAGGAAATCAAATTTTGAACAGTCACCACTCCTCGATGTGGACTACCACTGAAGTCCTAGTGTCATCATCAGGGTGCTTATCGCTTAATACGAAGGGAGCTCAATAAGTACCCGAGTTAGAAATGAAAACACCATTTTTTTTTAATTTTTATTTTTTATTTTTCAGCATAGTCCCCTTTTAGAAAGATACACTTCCCTCAACGCTCCGGTCATTTTTTAAATCCTCCGAAAAATAGGATTTGTCGAAATCTCCGAAATACGCCTCTGTCTCGCCGATGACTTCTTCATTTCAACAATATTTTTTTTCCACGAGCCATTTCTTCATATTAGGGAACAAGAAAAAGTCGTAGGGAGTCAGATCGGGTTAATACGGGGAGTGGGACTGCAACACATAACGCAATTCACGCAGTTTGGCGGCAACAACTCCGGATGAAAGTGATGGTGCGTTATCGTGGTGTAGCAGCACATTTTTTTCGCCAAATGCGGCCGTGTCTCTTTCCAATTTTTTTGTGAAAGCGGTTCAATAACTCATTGTAGTATTGTCCAGTGATCGTGCTTCCTTTTTCTACAAAATCCATAAGGATGACGCCGTTCGCATCCCACACAATCGTCGCCATGACCTTTCCGGCCGATGCGACTGTCTTCGCCTTCTTTGGAGCAGATTCATCGGGAGAAAGCCGTTGTTTTGATTGCTGTTTAGTTTCTGAATCCAGATTTCATTAACGGTGACAACTCGATGCGACAATTCTTTCGGATCTCGCTTAAATTGCTCCAAACACTGCTTCGAAGTTAACAGCCACATTTGCTTGTTGTCCACGTAGGCAATCACGGCATCCATCGGCCGAACATTTTTCTATCGCCAACTTATCATGTAAACTTTTAATTGCCGTTCCGGTCGACACACCTATGGCCTCTGTTACTTCGCGCAGTTTCGTTCGTCGAGCAGCGAGAATCATGTCGTGAACTTTTTGAATGATTTCCTCGGTAACCACGACTCCCGGGTTTCCTGGTCGCTCCTCATCAAAAACGGATGTTCGCCCACGTAAATTCGTTGAACCCTTATCTAACTGTAGTCATAGATAGCGAAGCGTTCCCATAGATAACATCCAACTTTACTTTTATCTTCTCACATTTTTTCCCATCCAAAAACAAAAAGCGTATTACCGAACGATACTGCATTTTTCCATATTAGCGAAAATCTCGAAACACATCTTATTCGAATAGTTGCAAAATCCTAAGTAACCTATCAATCAGTCTGAAATTTGTTTTGCTGTCGTTTAATAGATGGCAGCATACAATGCTAACACCAACTTCCCTCAGGAACGCCTTCGGCCATCAAATACGACTACTTATTGAACGGCCCTCGTAAATTTATCTTCAAAATTTTGGCCTAAAAATGAAAAGAAATGTAATTTTGAGACCTTTCATGCACCAAGCGTCTCCTAGTGGGTAGGTTTTCGGCAGTTATATGATTTTGGATTCAAGTAATCTGTATTCTGAACTTAAGCGGACAAGATATAAAGTTTGTGAAATATCTGCATAAAATATACGCAAAGAAGCATAGACAGTACTGAATCATAGAAGAAAAATGTTGTTTGAGCAGGTTTTATAGGGTATGTCTCTCTTTCTGGTAATAAATTAAAGTGACTAAATCCGCGACTTTAATTAAATTAAAAGAACTGCGAAAACTAGGAAGGTCATCGATACCCACTATCGAAAAACCAGTTGCGGCAGTTATCTAATCTTCTGTAAAGGCATCAGGTGTGAAAAGTGCCGATTCTAAAATTGAATTCTAATTTGAGCGCTTCCTATCGGTGTTACTACAAGCGAATCAGAATCTGTGAAATCGATGGTAGTTGTGCACACTATTTTCAATTTAGCCTTTATAGATGGAGGAGAGTATATCTTCATTTCAGACAGACTTTTGAGATAGAGCGTTTTAAATAGATTTTTAATTTGAAGTGGTCAAACTACTATTTCTTGAAGTAATGAAGTGAAATCATCTCCTCAGTAAAATAGGACCAGCACTCGCTAAACAACTCTTAAGCGCTTCTAGTGAGCACCGCCTTCTCGGCGTTCCTTTTTTGTGTTGGTCTAATTATTCTACACAAACCACTAAAACGTGCAGGAGTTAAAATTGCTTGTGGTCAAATTTCACACGCTTAATGAGTTTATTCCGTAGCCGCAACATTTAAAAACAATATTTCTATAATTAGCCCGGAGCGTAAATCCTCAAAACTAGCTTACCTACTCACTTTCAAAATACGCTTTCAATTATTTTCTTCTACGCCAACATCACTGCTTTTTCAATGCGCAACAGATTGCCCAGCAAATAACCATTGCAATGCGTGATGTGGTTAATAATCAAAAAGAAAAAAAAGAAAAAGATCCAAAAGAAATCACAAAATAGAATAACAATAAAATGATACACAAATGTCGATTCGCTATTTAAATGTTCGACAGATCTCCGTAGCGATAGATCGCTCGGCCGATCGCTGCTTCATTAGCAACAACATTAGCTCTTCACTGGGTTGATTGACTGGTTGGTGGGCCGGTTCATTTTACGTTTATCTACGGGTAAATGCGCCGTTTTTACTTTGACGGTGTCTTACTCGTTTTGTGTTACTTAATGTTGTTGGGTTATTTCATGGTCCGCAGCCACTGAGCGCAAAATTATGATTACTCGTACTGCCACACACTCAACATACTCTATTCACCGCTTTCCTATACATTCGTACCCGCACTCGTACAATATTTCAGTCGGTAGTTTTAGGGCATAAATTACCAGACCTCAGGTAGTCTTAGATCATAAAATCATTAATCATTTAGAATGAAATCGGTTTTCAGTGCTGTACTATCAAAAATTAAACAACAACAAAAAAGAAAACACTATTAGGTGTCCAAATGAGTGCAATCTATGTGATAGTAGGTGTTTCTTCCACATGCAACACTCATTAATTTTGAAGAACTATGTATATTGAACAAGAAACAATTTAAATATTTGGAAAGAGAAAACTGGATATTGGCATAGGATGTTTTGAGTCGATTCACACTTACTTCAGCTTAACAACTTCTGCCGGGTGAACTTGGAAATATGCTCAAAGAGTATTCCAGTAAGAACCTCTACTCTAGCCTGATTTAGTCTTACAAGCTTGGGGGCTTTTGTTGCGTACCCAGCCTGCTTATTGCAAAGGCAGGTTGGAAGAATCTGCCCTTTATAAAATTGTTAGAGATAGAGAGGAGTCCATATATCAGAAAGAGTTCGCAGTGGGCGCCTTCCTCGACATTCAGGGGGCTTTTAAAAACGTCCTTCCGTAGAAAATCACTATATTTTTGGATAAATTGGGCGTCGGAGCCGATCTTAACAGATTTATCTGCAGAATGCTTAGTAACAGAATAGTCGTGACAGTGTGTGGCGTCCTCTGGCTGCAGGTGAGTAAGGGCACTCCGCAAGGCGGTGTTCTTTCACCATTTCTCTAGGTTATAGTTGTCAATGACTTGCTGGAGGAGCTGATGAGAAAGAGCTGCAGGCTAATTGCTCTCGCGGATGACGTGGCATTAATTGTTAGGGGGAAGTTTGTAGATACTCCGTACGATTTAATGCAGGGATATTTGATCGCGGCAATTGGAGTCCTGTGCTCGATGACGGTGCGCTCGAAATTGGTCAGGAAATGCCTGACTCCACTTTCGATCGCATCCAAATACTTTGATACAAGGCTCATTTGAGGGCCTGGCAGGAAGCCACCTAAGGAGATAAATGGGATCCCCTCGATCACCAGCAGTCTGCTCTTGGAAGGGTGGATTTCGTGTTAACTCGGCGAGCGCTGGGAAAGTACGCAAAGGTCTGTAAGGCCACGGAATCTTTCTGACCCCATGTGGGTCGGAGGCGTTTGAGAGATCTTTTGCAGTGGACAAAATGTCAGCTCTCAAATTTCGGGTGTATTCTCAAAGAACACTATCCACGAGTTACGGATGCTGTGACTCGGCATGGTAGGTAGGTAGGTAGGGTGGTTGTCGGAAGACACACTTAGACCTTCGGCAGGTCCATTGTGATACCACTGGAGCTTATCCTTACTCTACGTGTTCCTTTTCAAACCATCCGGTTGCTTTAATAAACGAGCAGAGCTTCGTTAGTTTTAGATGGGCTATATCCGCTACATCGGTTAGAAATGCTGTATCGAGGGTGCGCAGCCTTCTCCTAGCTAGGCTTTCACACTCACATAAAAGGTGTCTGACTGTTTCCTCTTCTTCTGTATTTAGACAGCTTCTACAGAAATCGAAGTATGGGAGTCCTAACCTTCTAGCGTGGCTGCCTATTAAACAATGACCTGTTAATACACCTATCATTTTTCTTATAGATTCCCTGTTGAATCTTAGCAAGATCTTCGATCGACCGCTGTTCCAGTTCGGCCATGTCTGTCTGCTTAGTTCGCATGTTGTGAGGTTTTGCCAGATTGTATTTACCTTTTTGATGGTTTCCCTGTCTATAAGTAATTTACAAGTGGCTATAGGCATGGGTATCAGTGACTCGGCATACTTGCGACCTTTTTGCGTCAGCTGTATAGAGGATAAGGTGCAATCATCTCAGTACCTTCTCCCTAGCTGCCCTGCTCAGGCTTGGCCAAGATTTAAGCATCTTGGTTCTCATTTCTTTGCCACGTCTGCTGATATAGCAGGCCTTGGTATTAACACCCTGATGAACTCCATCACCGGCATAAAACGGTTAACTCAGCTGGAACTCAGTCACGGTTCGTAATCCCCAAATGTAAATAAATCTAAAAGCTGATTCGGAGGTGGCGAGTGGAAACTACTTGCGTTACGACCAGACAAAACTGGCCATCCTACAATCTGAAACAGACAAAAACCCTTATAAGTCTATCGAAACACGAACGAAGGCATATAATATCTCTTATCACCGGCCACTGCCTTTTGGGCACACACGTACGTCGGCTCGGGGTTCCTCAAAACGACCTGTGCAGATACGGCGAGGACGAAGATAAGGAAGTATCGATCGGGCATTTGCTGTGCAGTTGTCCTGGTCTAGCCAGAAGTCGACTCGCTCTTCTAGGCTCTCCAACAATTGACAATCTTTCAGCACTCTCGGACCTGAAAATCGAATCTCTCATTAAATTCTCGAAACGAATTAATATTTTGGACCAAAATCTATAATAAAAATCTCGGTTAAGTGGGGAATTCATATAAAATAATGAGCTCTAGCGCAACACAACGGACCCAACTTGCGGTCTATGTGGCACTCCGATGCGGGATCACCCTTAAACCAACCAACCAACCAAAGCTGATTCGGAGGTGGAATAACTATCAATCAAAAGATCCGTATCGACAATAGAGGCAGAGCGAAAAAATTGGGCAAAGCGGTTTTCTAAAAATTCGGGAAGGGAATATTTTAATGAATTTAAAACTAGTTAGTTCTTGGTAAGCGGAAAATTGAAGTACGAGTTCAGTTAGAGAAATGATGCTAGATTGCGGCTTCCTTTCTTTATAAGTTCTTTGATAAATACATCTACTGAGCATCTGCAGAAGATGCTCGATAGGTGCAGTACCATGTTTTCACAGGAGCATGGATTTATTTTTCCTTATCCACAATATCTGAAGCATTATTTCTCGGCGTAACAAAATAGTCCGAGCAGTCTCATAAGCCTCAAAGAATCGAATCAACTCTTAGGAAAAAATATACTCTCATGCTGCTTAAATAACAGATTTCAACTGTAATCATTCACGCGTAGTTGCGTATTACTTTAACTCTTAGTTATCTCGCCTTCTCGTCACCTCATCGCTAAATAAAATTTTTTAATTGTTCACGATTTACAAACAAACTTTTTACGACTTATTTGATTTGAACAATTTTCGGCTATGAAACTAACAACACTTCAACTCCACTAATACTGGCATAGTCCATAAACGCACATAGCAACTTTAATGCAGGCGAACTTTGTCTGTTTGTAGTTATATGCACCCTGCAGGGAAACCCATTGGTACCGAATCAGGGTTAGTTCGCGTTGCTTCGCTTTTTAGTATAAAATAAGGCGGAGTTTCATGAAGCTGTATTGTTAGAGGAAATGTCATTTGGCTTACGCTGAATCCCTTTTTCGATGTAAGAAGCTTCAGTAGGCTTACATAAGGTTGTTCAAATTTAGGGTAACGCTACTTGGTTCTCCGTGAATTTGAATGAATCAGCTGTTGAGCTTACAAAATTTTAGCGCACAAAATCTGGAAATTTAATCGCTCTCGTCTTGATTCTCTCACACAACTCATCTTCAATTTCATCATGGCTAGGTTACTTTAATTTTTTCCCTTCAATCAGCGTAATATTGTATTCTGTCGCTCTTGTATGAAAAAAAAAACTATCATTCAGAAAGCGTTTCTAGAGTGCAATTAATTAAATTTTCAAATTACTTTAATGGGCAAGAGCAGGAACTCTAATCCTTCTGAAAGGAAGATCGTACGATAATGAATCAAAAAATTCTAGATAGTGCATTTCAACACTACCAGAAAAATGGAGCTTTTGAAAAACAGCCTAACAATAAGCCTAGAAATACAACTTGGCAGATGATAGAAAACTGGTGCGGTTGAACAAGGCAGATTCTGCATATTATTCAGCGAAATTAGGGTTGAATTGAAAAGTAATTACAACATAAAAATATCGACGCAAACTTTACGTCGATGGTTACAAGAAAATTCCTTGAATAGACTGATCGCCAGATTACCCAATGTAGCAAAAACGAATATTTCTAGAAGATTATCATTTACCAAACAACTTTTGCACAAAATCTTAAATTATTGGAAGTCAATAATCCGGAGCGATGAAACAAAATTTGATATCTGCGGGAATGATGGAAGACCATAAGTCTCCTCCACTGCAAGAATTAATCCCTAAAGAAACAAAAAAGAGTAAAATACGATAGCTCGTCAGCAAGGACGTGAGGATGGTTTCTTTGCCGCAATTCAAGGCAAGGAGATGGGTATGATGAAGAAAACCATTTTGAAAAGACATTAAACTGGAATTTATGCTGGCGATTTGTGTCTGGCTTAGATATTCCAACTTAGAACTCAGACTTGAGAAGGCGAGACAGGCCTTTGGTTGACCACAACCAGTTTGGAGGTCCTTCTTTTTGTCAACACGCATCAAAATAAAAATTTTCAACTCAAAAGTAAAGTCAGTACAGCTGAGTGTTGTTGAATATATAATAGTTGCAAGCGATATAATTTTTGTGCGACTTTTTAGCAAAAAGTGTTTGCGACGTATATTACGCATTTTCTGGCCGAATAGCAGACCATGCAAGATAACGAAACAAGATGCTATTGACGTTGAAGTTAGATTGATAGCCCACATTTTGCGTAGACCAGCGGGCGGCGTAACCAAAATGGTCATCGGTAGGCCACGACGTCCAGCCCATACCTGGAGAAGGTAGACCGAGCTCGAAATTGCAGCTCAAAACCAGAGCTGGAGAGAGATATGTAAAAACTCTAGCTTTAGATAGAGAAAATTTAAATATTTTTATAACTTTTGTATGTTCTTTGTATGAATAATGGGAAAATATATGGATATTCCAACAGGTTGACAGACTTAGCCACTACCCAAGGGTTATAAAGGATTGGATTAATGGTAACTACATTAAATGCTCTCAGCGGCAAGCATAAGGTCCCGGTCTAAACCTCGTAGAAAATCTATGAGGCACGAGTACTGTAAAGAGAGCAGTTACGGCGATACAACCATAAAGCAAACGAATGGATTAAAATGATTATCTAGTAATGTGAGGCTTTAAATGGATAAGAAAACAATTTTGTATGAAAATATGAATATTGTAAAAAGATAAACTAACGTAAGCATAAGTTGATGTAAATATTGATACATTTAATAATTTGTATTTTATTAACTTCCTAAAGTAGCACAAAATGTAATTCCCCTTGAATTCGAGAAAATCAAAAGCGTCTTCCAGCCCGGTTTGACCCCGGCAGCTGACTGTATCATAAGTCGTAGTCGTCACGCGACGATACTCGTAATACTTATATATGATGATATATGGTGTTTATTTGTACAAGGTGGCGCAAAATTTATCACCAATGAAAAACAAAAAATAGTTTTTGAATCTCTTAATGAAACAAAAAAAAAATAATAATTTTGAATGATGTAAGTCTTTATTTTGACATATACCCTATGATAAGAAAGTACCGGGAATGTTTATATAAAACAAAACAGAGTTAAATTTCAGGGAAATTTATTTTATCCTCTTCAAGAGATGACCCGTCTGTAGCAGCACACATGTGCCAACGTTTAACCCAGTCCTCCATGCCACCCTGGTAGGTCGACGAAGGGATGGCCTTCAGCTCCATCGTCGCATTCTCTTTGATCTCCCTTATCGACTGAAGTCTCCTTCAACTTCAACTTGGGAAACAAAAAGAAGTCGCACGGGGCCATATCAGCTGAATACGGTGCTTGCACGATGGTGTTGGCTTGGTGTTTGGTCAAATAGTCCAGCACAATTTGGGTTCGGTGCGATGGCGCATTATCATCATCCAATATCCAAGAATTGTTTGTCTACATTTCCGGCCGTTTGCGACTTACAGCATCTCTCAAATGATCCGATGGCGCTAAAAAGTGACAGATGTGTGTCTTACAGTCCTACCAATATAAGAAAAAAATATGGACCAGTTCCCACGTGCGCGATCCGTTTAAATTAAAAATTCCCAGTACTTTTTGATCATAGGATACGTGCTCCATTGCTTTTCTGTTTGCGCGGCAACAAATTAAGTTAAGTTAAGTTATTATTATCAATCCGGACTTGGTAAAGCTCTTCCTTAAAGATGCCTTTTTTATATTGCAGCTGTCTAGTTCGCCAGTCTCAAATATGATTGACTTGCGACTCCATTTGTAAAAATTACAAATTTTCCGATTAAGTTTGCGCCACCTTATATTTATTTTTCAGCTGCGAGATTCTCACGTACTGAAATCGCACTATTTCTAAACCATGAATGGCTTTCACTTGGTTAGTTTTTTCCTGCAGGGCCTCTTTACACTTGCACACATTAGGCGTAGTTTGTCCACTCCACGATTTGTCAATTCAACGATGCCTATTTGCTTGGCCATGGCCTTGTTGTGCAGCTTGCTTTGGGCTTCCAGAAGCGCGTGTGCGCATGGGTGACATTATATTTACCATTCTTTCTTGATTGTCATTGCTTTTTCTTTCAAGTCATTCACTTTATCAGCCAAAGTTAAGCTGATATTTGTTTTTTATGCCCAATTTTCAAAAATTATGTCGACACTTGTCAATGTTATTGCGGGTAATGTTTGAGCAACTTCCTCCAGTTACATGAAGTTTGTAATTCAAAGAATTAAATGAATTGAAAGAATAGAATTATATAAATTATAATATTTACTTTTATTGCTATAAAGCTTAGATGGAGATCAACTTTTATTGATGATGAATATTAGGCAATACCAAAATCTTGATGACACCCAAAACTGTCCTGAAAATGTCTGACAATACTCGTACTACTGGTTATATTATGATTCCTAACTTTGCTGCCATTGTCACTTGAATAATCTCAGAATTCAGGATGAAATAAGCTACAGCGAATGCTCAACATTTGTTTTTGTTTGGAAGAACACAGGCATCGTCCGTAAAAAAAAAAAATGTCAAAAATAAACGCAACCTGCACTTTTTACATATATCAAAATTTAATTATCTACAAAAATGCATACTGGAAATTTTTCTAAAAATTGTGATTAAAAAGTACGAAAATTTAATGCAAATTTCTTAATTTTTTTATAATTTCCTCAAATTTTCAAACTTGGATTTAAATGATTTTTATATGAGAATGAACTTTATTAAATATTGTTATATATATCGCACCCTAAATACAAAAGGGTCACTACTCAAAATTTTCCACACTCGAGCTTGACTTGTTTACAGTAGCACAGAAAACAAACTATGTGACATATCACGCTGAAATTTGCCATGTAAGCTTATAACAGTCCTACCAATAAACAAAAAATTGATTTTTGCCATATGTCATCCGCGGACCGTTTTATTGATAACGTCTCGTTCATATTTGAGCAGAAGGTACATTTTGAGTTGTGACCCTTTTGTATTTAGGGTGCGATATATCAAAATTATTAAAATTAAACAATTTGTCACTTAAATTTTCGAAAGTTTTCAATGAGTCCTAGTGCCATAGTTATTTAACGCAGTTTAGTTTATCTCAGCGCGACAGCTGCTTCAACGGCAGCCGGGAAAGCGATGGAACTTCGAGAATGAAGTGGAAGAACATTGGTTTGGTAGAGCACCAGAATAAAATGAAGTACATAACGCCTGTCGAGAACAAAGTCATGCCGCTTATGGGAGCACAGAAGATGGTTATTAGTTGAAAACTTAAAGTTGTGAAGAGCTTTATGTTTACAAGTAAAAACTATCACCTATATCTATGCAAATATCTTTACATACCTCCACTTTTATATGGCACTAGATCAAGGACAATATCAAGTGGACACTCAAGCGAAATATTCTAAGCAGCACTTAAACCCCAACCCAGGTGGGCAGCATTTTGAGGGGTATTTTGTTTTCTTTTTGTTTTTTGTATAGAGGTTTTCATTAAGAGTGTTGAGCTTTGAAAATAAGTTATGCCATATACATACAATTTAAGTATTATTTATTCTCGCATGAATTCGATTACATTTTGTGTGAAATATATTTGTTATAATTTCGTGCGAATGGCGGCTGCGTCATCATTGTAGGGGTGCATCTTAGTGAATCACTTTTTTATGACATCTACATAAGTGGCATCTAATTTCATGAAAAATGTCGGTTAATTTGACCTTTACAGCGGCAATCGTCAATGATTTGCCTGCATAGACCAGACATTTCTCGTAGCTTTACATAGAAAAGTCGCGCTGCGTTAAATCACTCCAGGGACCAGTAAATGCCACCTGCTTCCAACCATGTTCCCTACCATGTTATTATGCCATATGTTCAGCGCGTAATATCTAACAAAATTTAGTACGTGATGGGGCCCTAAAAACTTTTTTTAATAGCAATTAAACAATAAGTTTTGGGCTTACGAGGGTGGATTGATAAGTCTTTAGAATGAAAAAACTAGACATGGGTTTTCTAACAAAAAAATTGATTTATTTTTCAACATAATCTCCTTTTAAGTCAATACATTTTTTCCAACGCTTTTCTAACATATTTATTCCTTCTCTAAAATAAGTTTTTTAAAAATCTTCAAAATAAGCATTTGTTTCAGCTATAACTTCACTATTTGATACAAATAGCCATTTTTTCATATTTGGAAAAAGGAAAAAGTCACTGGGAGCTAAATCTGGCGAATATGGCGGATGAGGGAGCAATTCATAGCCTAACTCATTTATTTTTTCCTGCGTTTTCCAAGATGAATGTGAAGGAGCGTTACCATGATGAAAGAGGATTTTCTTCTTCTTCAAATGTGGTCGTTTTTGCTTAATATTTTGGTCCAATGTATCCAACAAAGATGAGTAATATTCAGCTGCGATGGTTTTACCCTTTTCAAGATAATCTATGAAAATTATACCTTGTGCATCCCAAAAAATAGATGCCATAACCTTACCAGCTGATGCAACGACCTTTGCCTTCTTTGGAGCACTTGAGCCACGTTCTACCCATTGTTTGGACTGTTCTTTAGACTCTGGTGTATAGTGGTGGATCCACGTTTCATCCATCGTTATGAAACGACGCAAAAATTCCGATGGATTTCTGTTAAACATGTCTAAACCAACTTTTGAAGTCGACATTCGGTTCATTTTTTGCAGAGGAGTTAGCAAACGCGGCACCCATCTTGCTGAAAGCTTTTTCATACCCAATTCATCATGTATTATGTTATGCACACGTTCAACTAATGTTCACAATGTCAGCAATCTCTCTCAATTTAATTCTTCGATCTTGTGTGACAATTTTGTACACTTTTTCCACCGTTTCTGGAGTCGTTACCTCTTTTGGCCTCCCAGGGCGTGGTTCATCTTTGGTGCTTATCCGACCACGTTTAAACTCGTTTACCCAATTGTAAACTGTTGCATTTGAGGGGGCATGTTCCCCTAATACTGTCTACAACTCCTCAATAATTTGTTTCTGGTTTAAACCTTTCAAATGAAAGTACTTTATAACAGCACGAAGTTCACTTTTTTCCATATTTAATAAAAATACAATAGTGTTTTGCAAAAATAATTCTCAAAAAAGTACGGTTTGACCATATGTTATGAAATTTTGACAGCTCGCTTTTGACAGTTCACTTTTAACGATCAGAATAATTAAGTAAATTAATGACCGATAGATGCCGCAATTCTAAAGACTTATCAATCCACCCTCGTAGATTCACGTATTTTTTCACAAAGCCTATGAAGAGCCCGACAAAGGTACGCAACGTAAATTAATTCGTGATAAAAGATCTTTATGGCTCTTTAAACTGTTAAAAACAATAACAAACGCATCCCTGTTGGACGAAAAATTTGAATCGAGTCGCCAAAAAACGTGCGATATTCATATGGAGGAAAGGTTGAGAAGTGCTCGATAATTCAACAAATCAGTAATAATATTTTGTCTAAGTATAATTTAAATGGCAGGATGAACATCCTTATAGTACAGAGTACTCCGTTTTTATTTTATTTTTTTATCATAAAACTGCCCTCGTCTGTTCCGTTATTACGGCAGCTTCATTCTGTCTGTACGCTTACTACGGTAGTTCCTTTACTCATTTACATATTTTACGTATTTTCACTCTTGATTCATTTTAATTTAACCCGTTGGGTCTATTCGGCCTTTTTATAGAGAAGTCATTTTGCGACTGAGTCATAATATGAAGGAATATTCTTTTTTTGATTTTTTTATATTTAAATTACTACTGAAAATTGGCATTTATTGTGAATTTGAGAATCTTTGGTTTTAACAAATTTGACTCAAAAAGTCCTTATATTCAAGTTCTGTGGCTCAAGAAGTCCTACACATCATTTGTTCATTCTAAAATGGAGATTTAACGTTTCCAAAAAGTTTTCATTGGTTCTGCTCTACGTTTCCTTCGTTTTAATGTTCCCATACCCTCATACTACGAGTATTCTAGATGCTTGCTTATCAATTTGAAATCTCTGCAGTCTCCCCGATCTATTTTGTCTTTATCTTTCGTCTTTTATATTAGATGCCCCTGCCTTCTGGAGCGAATCTATCTTACTACCCTATCCAGAGCGCCTTGTAATTTAGATTTTTCCCATAATGGGTGTACAACAATTCTGTATGGAAGGAATGCACCCATCATGGCAGCTCTGATAGAATTCATTACTGTCTACAAATCTTTTGAGATTGACTTTACTTTTCCTAAACACTCTTTCATTAAACTTCTTAATTTTGCACATGTTATTTGTTATATTTTTGTCGTACTAAGATTATTATTGTCCTTTGTTAAAGCATCTGTATTACTCTGTAAGGCAGTTTTTTTTTGAGGACTAATTTTTACTTCAATAAATAAATAAATAAAAATGTTTAAAATATTATAAAACTATCCCATATTACGGGTGGTGTAATAGTTATTAAAAAAAAACTTGTTATTGCTGAGGCCCTTTGTTCCACCTAGGAACTACGGGGATATATTAGTTGGGGGGAAAAATCCATTAGTTTTGAGTAGAATTTTTCCGCAAATGAATTAAAACTTTTTTATGATCGATCTTAAGCTCCGGGGCGATGCTACGACTACTAGCATGCCCGTCATCTACGATTGTTTTTGTAATTTTATCAAAAAAATTGTAAAATTTACCGATTTTTTCTCTGTTGAAAATAGTAGATTTACTTTTCCTCAAACTAATATTTGCAAAATTTTGACTTATGACCCATTTTTACTCATTTTCGCTATTAGCCGCGGTATGGTTTGGTATCAATTGAACTAAATTCTCATTTATTTCAAATTCTTCAGTTAAATGCTTTGTTTTAAAATTTTTATTCAAGACTATCATCTAAGATTGTGTTGGGCCTGGTCTCACCACGGAGGTAGGGTCTACAGTTCAAATTCAAAATTGCGAATTGGAGCTCATCTCCAGATGGAATGCCAGAACTCAGTAGCCAATGTGTTAAATAAATTCTAACCAGCTTAAAAAACTATCTAAGACAAATTGATTTAAAACCTACAAAGTTTAAGATTTCGATGTGTGCAATTTGGTGTCTCAAGCTTACATTTGCCCCAAGAATCACTATTAATATTTGCTTATTTTTCATGATTTGTTAACGCCGCCTATTCATCACAAATAATGCATATTTTCGTGCTATTTTCAGAAGCTGTAATATTTTTATGAAAAGTGGTAAACAAACTTGTCGCACTTGTCCTCAATTGATATTTAAGCTCTTTCGTGGACAAAATCAGAGCACGCAATTTCTGTACGCACTTCACTCTGTATCCATAACCTTGACAGGTAACCGCATTTTGTTTTTCTATCGGATTTCAAGCAACCCACACGCTTTCCATTTCATTGGTTATGGATCCGTGCTGGCGCTGAAAATAAAGCCGACATCTAAATAATAAGAAACATAAAGAAATAGTAAACTCATTTGTCAAGTTTGTACAATATAAATAAGTCTAAGAAAGGCATTCGCTCGCACCTACACCACACACCTATGCCTATGTAAGCACGCGTAAGTATGTGCGTATGTGCATGCGCCTGAAGAATTAATCCTGTTTATTTTATAGGCAAAGGTGGAGCCATAAATAAATATAACCACAGACGGCTGTGGGCATTTACTACGCACCATTCAGTGTATTGAAGAAAACGTTCACCTATTTCCGTAATTATATAGGGTGTCACTTTTCAGAATTGTCGCCTATTTGGGAATTTTGAAAAAAAAAAAAAATTATTTTTATATGAGAAGTTCCGATGTTTTTATTGTAAAAAATAGTAAAGGGAGAAAAAGTGTAAAACATAATATCCGACAAATGACTGCCGTCCCCAGGTACTAGTTATTGTTGTTGTAGCAGTGGTAAGGTCTCCTATGAATGTCGTTTAGTGTGTGTCTGTATGGACTGGATTTCGTCAGTGTACTCAGTTAAAGAGATGTCTCCTGACGTGCCTCGGTGGTGGCTCAGGCTCGAGGAAATCCCAGAAGAAACTCCTTCCTGAGCATTTTGCGGTGCGGTTGGTACTCGTTGGATCCGCTGACGAAATTTTCGATGACATTTTGTCACAGTGCTGACTTAATTTCATCACTGGCTCCGGTCAAGAATAGCAGCAAATTTCAGAAATTTTTCTGGGATTATTGGTTTACACTTTAAAACCCCCAAAGAAAACATTCTTGACAGTGTTAAATAGCTTTACCATGTAGGCCAATTCACATCATTGCGGCAAAAATATTAAAATTTCTCAGTGTTTTTAGTGACTTCTGTAAGGACTCTAAGTTGATAGCATTTACACTGACTTCTCTAAGAAATTTGACAAAATGTCGGATGAGATTTTAGTAAATTCAATAATTTAGCTTGCTTGAGTTTTCATTTAATTTCTCTGCAATGGCTTCAGTCATATTTGGCACAGGGGAGCATTTTAGAGCCACTTCTTTTTGTCATTTTTATCAATGACGTAAGCAAATGTTTTTCCTTCTCGGATTTCTTGTGCTTCGCGGTTGATTTAAACATTTTCTCATTTAGGACGCAGTGCATGCTTAGAAGCTTCAACACGACTTGAAAAATATTCGTCGATGGTGCATGAAGTCGCAAACCAATTTTTACATTTAACATGCGTCAGTACATTTTTAGCATATCGTACACTATTCCTAATGATGTACTTCAAAGTGGATCTTGGAGTTTTATTCGATACAAAATTTGCCTCCAGTGGTCCCATTAATTTTATTCTACCAAAATCGTACTCAGTTCTGGACTTCATTCGACACAATTCATCTGAATTTTTCAATACCGTATTCCATACAAGCAGGATTTCGCCCTCACCGAAGCTGTGTTGACTAAGGCAACACTCTTGGCATTGTAGTAGAACAATCAGTTGAGTGGCACTCCCCACTTTACATACTTTTCGTTGACTTTAACAAGGCATTCGTCACAATCAAACGAGACTTAATATGTATGGCTGGTGTTGAGCAGAAAGGAAGTTCCCGCTAAGATAATCCGCTTAATCAGAGCCCTTTACGAGAACTCCGAACTGGCAGTGAATTGACCGCCAACGCAGACGTAGGGCAACGTTGTCTCCTACTGCCCCTTCTCTTCGCCATCGTAGACGACGTTATGAGCCAATTGATCCTGCACAAAAGAGGCATCGTATGGAGTTTCACCAGTCGGCTTCGCCGATGACATCTGCCTCCTCGCGCACAAACTTACTGACATGCAAGCGAAGGCCGATAGACTAGTCACGCTGGCACGCACTGTCGGACAGAATTAACCACCATAAAACAAGTGTATAATGGTTGACGGGTGCCCGGTGGAATCTATCGAATGTTTCTGCTACATCGGCTGCGCTATCAGGGCAGACGGTGGAGCAGATGAAGATATCAACTGCAATCTAAACAAAGTATGGGCGAGCTCGCAAATCTCCAAGCGCTCTAAATTGCGATTATTCAGCTTACGTTTGAAATCAGTCTTGTTGTACGAAAGGGAAACATGGCAGAAAGTGACGATGAATAGGTCACACGCTTAGAAAACCACTAGATAGCATCACGAGAATGGCACTGGACTAGAACCCGGAAGCGAACGGAGGTCGCCATCAACCAAAGATTACTTGGAGGAGGTCGATGTTGCGCGAGTTACCAAATGCCAACATCACATGGGAGGACGCAAAAACAATTACCTAGAACGGTGTACGATGAAGTCTTGTACCTTGTGAGTCTTATCGAGACCCTATGCTCCCGAACGGAATGAACAAGGATATAAAAAAACCTACAAACTGCTGTTTAGACTCTTGTTCGTTCTCACTTAGAGTACGCAGTTATCATTTGGAGACCTTACGACCAACTCTCGATAAATGGAATAGAGCGCGTTCAAAAAATATTTCTTAAGCAGGTATTAAGTTCCCTATAATTTGAGGCCTCTGTTGCATCCTATAATTCTCGGCCAAAGTTAATTAATCTAGAAAATCTCTAGAAAAGATAAGAACAGTCCTTAAAAAATAATTGGCGCGTACACTTCTGTTAGCTCTTTGGCCGAGCTGCTCCTCATCTTTGTGGCGTGCGTCTTGACGTTGTTCCACAAATGGTTGATGTTGTTCCACAAACAGTCCTTTCACTTTCTTTTATTTTTAGTGTTGTTAATGGCATCGTCAACTGTCCAGTTGTACTTGAGCGGGTAAGCTTTAATATTTGACAAAATAGTCTTCGCAATTTTTCCTCTTTCTATGGGGACCCCATTGCTCGCGCACTTTGAGACTATAATTCATTATACAATTCCAGTCTGTTTTATGTCGCTTTATCAAAAGCTAATAGGCCAAATAGGCTTGTTTTCCTAATAAAATAGATAAATACATAAATTTCCGAATTGCCTCAGCAAGGCCACTCACTTTATCGGTAGCAGATTTTCACAATTTCTATGCACTGCACGTCCATGTAATTCTCTTCCCTCACAAACCACAATGCTACAACAAGACTGCTGCCAAAAGCAACCCTATACGGCCTATACATTAAAAAAATGGCGCTTAGGAAGGTGGTAATGGTCTTCCGATGAATGGCGTTTATGGTATGTCTGTATACTGTCCGATCCAGTAGCTCACAGTCTATTTTGTCTTGGATCTCGTCCGCGTAATTGAGGAAGTGCCTCCTGACGTACCTGGGAGCTGGCTCAGGCCAAGCAGATGTCTGCATGGGTGAGGCCTACGGTAACACCCTAGCAGAAACTGCTTGCTGAGCAATTTGTTATGCTAGCCTGTCTAGTGTACCGTGCGGTACTTCGTTAAGTCACTCGTTTCTGCTACGAAATCAGCTACGATTGTTTATTTGAAAATCATAATTACATAGCCATATGCGTGAAAATTTTGTAGACATTAAAGACAAGAAACAAAACAAAAAGATTTGTAAGCCAAAATTTTCAAAATCTCATTGAATTGTTCGCCTTTTATTTGTAACAAAGTGGAACACCTCTTAAAATACCCCAAAGTTACGTACATTCATTTGCTTATGTTTTTGCAGCAAATTACGCATATTTGATAAGTTACGTGCCAACCAAAATTATTGCCAACATTTTCAGTTACCAGGCAGACAATTGCCAAACTTTCAATACTAATGCCTCCCGCGTCTCTGGCGCGCTCCGCATACGCAGTATTACGCACTTTTTACTGTGTCTTTTGGTAGTTGCGAATGGCGTTTTTTGCTGCTATGCGGTAATTTTTACGATCGTTGCCAATTCTTCAAGTATTTCTGCACTCGTATAGATTACATCGTTGTCATAAGCCGGAGGCCGAAAGTTAAATCTGTATGTTCATACATAATTAGAAATATGCTAATTCCTGGTTTCATGTGCGTACGTATGTACGTAAAATTATTAGTCATAAGCAGTTAATTGGATTCTCGATTTCTTCGCGGCATCCGCTAAAGCGATCTATGGAACTATCAGCACTTCATTCCAAATGAAATGTACCTATTGGATTTTTTTATCATCTCTACAAACTTGTTGAATTTAATTTATTTTATAGATTTATAATTTTTGCAAATGTTGTCGAACGTCAATCATACTTGACACTTGTGAATTAGAGAGCTGCAGTACACAAACGGACACGCAATGGAGCGCGAAAAGGTCAAAATAAAGATTTCCATCACTCAACGTCATTATTTTTTTTTATTTAGTAAAAAATGTATTTAAAAACTTAATTGAATGAATAAGTGTATTAGCAAGATTATTTAAATGTAAGAGCACTTCCATGTGAAAGCGCTTTAGTATTTTGGACATTATCGCCAATCATTCTACGAACCTACTAATAGGAAGAGAGAAACAATTTTTTTTTATAATTTAAAAATCCTGAGATTTATGCAATATTGACACTTATGATATAAAGTTTTTTGAAGTGAAATATTTTCGACGGCCGCCGTAGTCGAACGGGTTGGTGCGTGACTGCCATTCAGTAGTGCAATGTTCGAAACTTCGGGTATGCAACACCAAATGAATGAACAATTTTTACAATAACGATCGTCCCTCATTAGGAAATGGCAAGCCGACGAATGTATTTCTGCTATGAAAAAAAACTCCTTACAAAAAACCATCTGCTGTTCGGAGGCTTCATAAAACTGTAGGTACCTCCATTTGTGGAAAAATATTGAGGTGCACACCACAAATAAGAGCAGGAGCACGACAAAATACTCGACAGAGGGCGTAAGCGCTAATTATATACGAGTAAATATGTATATACATATATATATATTACAAAATAATTTGTTTAATTTTTTGCATAAAATATACAATACTATAAATAAAAAATTATTTAATAAAAACCTAATATTTTTTTTTACAATTTTTTTGTATTATAATTCTGTATTTTTTTTTTTTTAAATGTTAGAAATTTCTTTTATATTGATAAAAGCATATTGTTTTAATTTGAAAGAAACAATACTATTTTGTAAATTTGTTTTTAATTGTGAAAAAAAACTGGCATTTTTTCTTGTAAATTTTGATGAAAACATAATTAATATTTTTTGTATAATCTTTTTTTTTAAGTTTGATAAATAATATACATAAAATTCTTTGCTTATTTTTTTGTTTAATAAAAACTTATTGCATTTTTTGAAAAAATTGATACAAAAAATACTACAAATAATTTCTGTTTTAGTTTGTAAATTTGATAAAAACATAATAATTCGTTTTTTTCTTTTTTCTTTTAAATGTGATAAATACCTACAAGACACAATTTTTTTTTATTTAATATATTTATTTATTTATTTGTCTTTGAATGGATACATTCTTACACACTATGTTAAGCTAATGTACAATAGTTTAGTAGTTACTAAGAAAAAAAAAACGATTTAAGATGGTTGACTAAAATGCCATACGGCCAGTAAAATCAGCGCCAGAAGAATTGAAAAACATATTTAAATCTGCACATACCCTAGGAATCGGAGCACTCACCCTGTAGTTGGTTCTCGAGAAGCCAATTTTAAAGGTTTCGTACTGTCGGAGCCTCATATTGGGAACATTAAATTGAATTTTACTTAAAAGGGAAGGACAATCAATAGATCCAGAAATGATACGAATAATAAATGAGCTACCAAGGGGTTTTAAGTCAATCAATAAACATCGAGAGCGGTACGATGGTACAGGTTCAGAAAAGTTTAAAGATCGGAGCGCAAACGAAGAAAAACTTTCTGAACTCCCTTAATCCGATTAGAGAGACCTATTTGGTACGCGCTCCAAATAACAGCGGCCAACTCTAATCTTGATCTAACAAAAGCTCAATACAATGATTTGAGAGTTTGTGGGTTGGTAAATGCAGGACAATTTCGGCGTACGAATGCTAGCATCGCATATGACCGTCTTATGACGTGGTTAACATGGCTAGTGAAATTCAGCTTAGAGTTGAAAATAAGGGCTAATTCTTTAATTTCTTCAACGGATTGCAAAGGTAAGCCAGCAATACTATAAGAAGTATGTTAAGTATTGTTTGATTTAGCATATTTTACATTTGCTTATATTTAGTGACAAACGGTTTAAATAGCACCAGTTCCGGACATTATGTAAGTCGGATTGCAACTTTTCAGAGTCACTTACATTGTTAATCACCGCAAATATTTTAAGATTGTGAATAAATTGTTGGGCATTTGTTTTTCTTGTAGATTAAAAAATAAACACAATATTTCTTTCGCAAATATTTTTGTTTTTGGAAAAAATTTATAAATACATAATATATTTTTGTTGAATTTTTTTTTAAGTTGATAAAAACGTATTTTTTGTTAGCCTTTTTTAATATTTGAAAGAAACAATATTATTTTGTAAATTTTTTTCAATTAAAAAAAATTGGTAATACTTTTTTTGTAACTTTGATAAAAAGCCAATATTTCTTCCTTAATTTTTTTTTTTGATAAAAACAGATTTGTTTGTTAAAATTTTTGTTTGAAAAAATTTTGTAGAAACAAAATGAAGGTATTATATTGTAAACTTTTTTAAATTAAAAACATTTAAAATAAGGCAATTTTTTTGTAACTTTGATAAAATTAAATTGTAAAAATTATTAAAAAAAAACAAAGTTTTTTGTAAAATTTTTTTTTAATTAAAAAAAAAAAATATTAGCCATTTTTTTTTTAATTTTATAAAAACACTATTTTTTTGCTGAGTTGATAAATACATAATATTTTTTGTTAATTTTCTTTTTTAATTTGATAAAAACATATTTTTTTTTGTTAAAATTTTTGTTTGAAATAATTTAATAGAAGCATTTTTTTTTCTAAAATTTTTTAAATTAAGAACATTTAAATAAAAAGGTAATTTTTTGTAACTTTGATAAATTAACATTATTTCTTCCCAACTTTTTTTATTTGAAAAAAAAAAAACAATTCCTTTGTTAAATTTTTTTTTTAATTTTCAAAAATAATTTATAAAAACACTATTTTTTTGCTAAAGCTTTTTCTTTTTTGAAAAAAGTTGATAAACACACAATATTTTCTGTTAATATATTCTTTTTTTTTTCATTAAAACATTTTTTTATTAAAATTTTAGTTTGAACAAATTTGGTAGAAACAATATGCTTATGCAATTTTTTTTTAATTTTGAAAAAAAAAGTGTTGGTCATTTTTGTTCTTTTATTTGATAAAACCACAGCAGTTTTTTGGTAATTATAATTTTTTTTTTAATTTAATAAAAGCACATTATTTTTTGTTAATATTTTTTTTTCAATTTGTTAAATTTCCATTTTATATATTTTGTGTTAAGAATTTTTTTTGAAAAAAATTTGATAGAGAATATTTGTTTGTAATTTCTTGTTTTAATTTTGTAAAAAAAAAAAACAATTGTTGGCCACTTTTCTTTATTTAATAAAAACACTCAATTTTGTTTGTAATGTGTTTTTTATTTTAATTAATTTGATGAAAGCACAATGTTTTTTCGTATATATTTTTTTTTTTTTTTTGTGAAATTTTGGAAAAACAATGTTTCGTAATTTTTTAAAAACATTCCCTCAGATTTTTTTCATATTTTTGTTTAAAGAAAAATAAGTTTAGCTCGGTTGTACAAGATATTCTACAACATGAGACTTTCTGAATGCTATCTTCTAGTTCAATCAAAATTCAGAGGAACTTTTATTTAATGCCACTAGGACCTAAAGGCCCTTTGTATACTAGTAATGCGTGCCCATGGTCTATGGAAATAGTTCCATGGTAAATGAACGTGGAACGTTGAGAGGCACGACTGTAAAAGGCTTAAAATATCAATATGTTTGTCTCCGTTAAACCGCACACTTATACGAAGTGTTGTTAGACCTTAAGAAAAAATATGTACAGGGTGAAAGAATTAGGAATTAAAACTTAAATTAAAAAAGAATTACTAATGATAAAAGTTTATTTCATTAACTATTACAAAGAGGGTAAGATTATATTTCGTTTTTAATTATTTCCTCTAAATATAATATTAAGCGCTACATCGAATCTTGCACTCTCTTGGAATCACCCTGGTACTCCGTGTGTACTGCAGATACCATTAACCTCGCGAACGATATTTTCTCATAGAGCTGAGATGGTCGCTGGGCCTTGTTATACGCGAACATTCGTTTGTCACCCGTCCACAATGGCATCGTGACTTAATAACGATTAAGCTAACGCGGTCCCCTCCTCGCACATAGAATCAGCGGTTAGGGGGAAACTTTAAATTCAAAACCTAATTCTGCCAGCGGATACCCTGTATTATGTCTCTCTAACCAGTGAGTTAAGTAACCGCACCGCCTTTTAATTTCATGCATTTTCAACCCTGCAGTTATTAGAAGGAAGAAGGCCACAGAGTGGTTCCGATTCTATTAAAACATCAGTGTTCAGGTAAGCAGTACAACATCATTGCGCCTTTGCAACTAGAAAATGAAGTGTGACTTATCAATCTTCAACAACCGACTAGAAAGCGAAATAAATACGCTTTTTAAATCTTTCTCAAGGTGGTATGAATAGCCAAAACTCGACATCATTGATATAGAAAAGGCACGTTCTTGAAATAAATTTGTAAAATTTGTAAATTTTGTAATCGAAATCATAAAAATATGCGCTTGCTGTTATACATACGCGTCCACATAATTGGAGCTCGTGGCAGCTATGCGCCACTTCCGGTCTCAGAGGCAATGCTTGCGTACATACAAACACTTGGTAAAAAATTGATTTTACTTGTAATGTAAATGCCATTATGATTTATTGATTTTTTAAGTTAATCACTTGGTATGTGGCGGACCGCCAATTAACGGCTAATTTGTTGATTGTATTAACAGTTAAAAAGTTACAACGAGGCACTTATTGTAAAAAAGGTCTATACAAAAAATCACAACAATACTTACCTGTGAATCATACATACGTACGTGTATCAGTACAAAAAAATTATAAATATTGTGCACTACAAATAGGAATCACTGCTCTAGATTTAGAGACTTTGAAATAATCGCATTAAAGCGTGTGAGTGGCATGATTTTGTTAATTGTATGTGCGTACGCACACACATACATACATTCTCATAAATGTAGAAATATTTGTTCACATACCTTCAAACATTTAACTGTTCTATGATCTAATTTGGATACCGAGTACTTTTAAAAGATTTATGAGCTCAGGCCTCATACACTTCCATACCCTACACTTACTTGGCTGTGGGTACTTACGTTGCTGTCATCGTTTGGTGATTTTTGATATTCGATATCTGACAGCAAATCTGTTCATATTAGCACAATTAGAAATCGACACAGTTTTTCATGGTAATAGGGAATTTAATATTTATTTATACATGTATACGCATATATTCTGTTATTGTTTCATATGGCGTTATTTATCTAATTATGACAGCTATTACTTGTACACATAGAGCCAGCAAAATAAAATATTGCACCTTGACATTTTGACCCGTTTTGCCTAATTTCATATTTTTTTAATGTTCATTATTTTTTTATAAAAGTATAGTTTAATGTTTAACACAGCGATGAGCAACACGCGGCCCTTTCAACTTGTTTATGCGTCCCGCCAAGCATTTCTAAAATTGAATTTATTTTATCGACTTTCTCCCATCAATATATTGCTATAAAATTGTTTTATAATGAAATGGTAGCACATACAAGCCCGAAACATATTTATGCGACGAGTTACTCACGTCTTATTCAAGCATGTTGTTCTCAGTGAAATACTGGCAAAAAAAAAATGAAACCCGTTGCGTATGAAGAGGTGATAAAGGGATGTCTGACTACTGTTGCAGAAACATCATTTCCTGATGAAATAAATGTTACTATATTTCAAAAATTCACTTATCAAAATTTACAATTCCAAGCAGAATTGAAGACTTGTCCCGGAACATAGCTTCGTGAACTGACTGCTAAATTCGAATACTGTTCTTTGGCACTTGATGAGAGTTGCGATATTAAATTTAATATTACTGCAGAATTGTGTTAACTGATTCCAATGCAAGGGATTACAACAAGCAAAGAGTTCTGGGATGAACTAAAGTTGAAATTTTTTTGAATTTTATTAGAAAAGATTATTGGGATATCGACAGATGGAGCACGCGCAAAATGTTAAGCGTTAAGGTAGAAGTATCGGGTTGGCTATTTAATAATTAATAAAGTCACAGGAAGGGAAATATTCGTTAATTATTACATAATTATCCAGGAAAATTCGTGTGTGAACACACTAACTTTTCCAAATGTCACAGTACCAATCTTCTTCTTCTTTTTAATTCGCGCGATAACCGCTTACGTGATTTTGATCGACTTTACCAAAGCGCGCCAGTCGTTTATTTGTCGGTCTAACCGGCGCCAGTTGGACACACTAAATGAAGCCAAGTCCTTTCCACCTGATCTTTCCAACGCAGAGGAGGCCTTCCTCTTCCTCTGCTACCACCAGCTGGTACCGCATCGAATACTTTCAGAGCCGGAGCGTTTGTATCCATTCGGACGACATGAACCAGCCAAGGTAGACGCTGGATCTTTATTCTCTGTGCTATGTCTTCGAGGTGTGTTCAAAAGTATCGCGAATTTTGTGTTTTTTCAAAATTATTTATTTATTCATTAATATCTATTTTCTCGCCTTAAGAGTAATACCCATGAGATATTATGCACTTTTGCCAACGTTTTTGCCAAACATCGAAACTTCAAAAAATCATTTTTTTATCTTGTTCAGCTCCTCGTTCGATGCCGTCTTTATCTCGTCAATCGTAGAGTAGCGTTGTCCTTTCATGGGCCTCTTCAGTTTCGGGAACAAGAAAATGTCACAGGGGCCAGATCGCCCTTGGGTGGCATTAGTGTGTTGTTTTTGGCCAAAAAAGTCGCGCACAAGCAACGGCGTGTGAGCAGGGGCGTTATCGTGATGCAAGAGCCAATTTTTGCTCTTCCAACTTGCAGATAATATTCCTTATTGACAGTTTTACGCTGTGGCAAGAACTCAAGATGCACAACGCCCCTGCATTCGAAGAAAACGGTAAGCAAAACTTTTACATTCGACCGAACTAGGCGCGATTTTTCGGTATTGGTTCGTGCGGTAGCTTCCATTGAGATGATTGAGCTTTGGTTTCCACGTCATAACCATAAACCCACGATTTTTCATCAGTTATGACCCTCTGGAGCAAATTTGGGTCGTCGCGGACAGAGTCCAACATCTCATAGCAATGTTCATAAGATGCTGCTTTTGGTCGAAATTGAGCAGTTTTGGTACGAATTTTGTGGCGACCCGTCTCACGGCCAAATCATTGAAAAAAATCGAATGGCGCAAGCCAATCGATATGTCTAGGTCCTCAGCAACTTCTCTAACGGTGATTCGACATTTGTGGTTTATTTTCTACCATGAAATTAATCAAGAATTATCATCGATCATGACTGAGTGATGCACCTCATCAATTCCGGCTGATATTGATCAGCTTGTAATGAAAAAAAACAGTGAGAAATTTCGCGTTAAAATTGTCAAGTTGGCTCGTTTTTCTGTTTTTTTCTTGTTTTTTTTTAGTTGCTCTTGTTCAATGTTATATTTTAGTTAAATAAAGTTATGCAAATTATTAAAAAGTGTTATTGTATTTCCGCCCTACAAACATTTTTAAATTTTAAATTGGCCAAATCGATCAAAAAGGTTGCTCACCCCAGGCTTAACAAATACTATCATCATCATCATGTATTAGCATTACAGCCCTGGGTGGCCTTCAGATGCCTCAGAAATCTTCCTCCATTCAACACGATCCAACGCTAGAGAGTTCCAGTTTTGACGCCCAATTTTTTCAGGTCCTCAGTGATGTTATACAGCCAAATAATTTTTGGTTTGCCGCGGCCTTTTGAGCATAAAGGATTGTAGTCCAGCAGAAGTTTTTATGGCTTACCGTCATCCATATGGATGATGTGACCTGCCCATATCATCATGCATTGCGACTTGATAAATCATGCAATATCTTCGCCATTGCAGAGACTCAGCAGCCCCTTATCGCGCCTGATTCTGTACTCGCCATCTTCTTCGCGTATCGGGCCAAATACTTTTCGCAATATTTTGCGCTCAAAAATTCTTAGGTGCTCCTCGTCTGCAAGATTCATGCGCCAAATGGAGCGAACGAGCGATTTATAAATAGCGAATTTTCACCCACGTGCGAAAGGTCTTGACTCCAGGAGATTTATGTTGGCCTAGCATGCACGCTTCGTCGCCATTATCCCGTCAGATATACGGCCCTGAATGCTGTTATCGTTACTTATGAGTACGCGGAGATATGTAAATTTGGGCACTCTCACAAAACTGAAGTCTTCGATGTCAATAGCGCCAGATGCTTTCCATTTCACTTTTGAGCCCTACCAAACTCGCATTTTTTTAAGATCTCTAAGAAGATGTCGGCAAGGTAGCATCTACTACGGGAGACAACGGCTATATCGTGCGCGTATGCTATAATCAAAGAGAGCCTGGAAAATAGATGCCCCGATCTCGTGAAGCCTTTAATAATATAAGGCAAAACTAGATAGAAGATGGTTGTTGATATTAAATATCTGGTCATCTTTTCTTGTATACCATAGATTAAATCTCACCATAATTTTAACCTTTTTATTCAGAGTTTTCAGAAAAGGATTTGGTGAGCAGTTTTACAGTGCACTAAATTCTAGTATAACAAAATGTAAACTTGAAGGGGTTCAAAACCCGTGAAAAAAGATGTGAATTCTTTAAGAGAGAGAGTGAACGCTGCAAGAATAAGATGATGGGTACTGATGTCCGAGCATAGGTATAACATTTTTTTACTATTGTAATACATATGCGAATGCTTTGAATATTTTTGCTTTGGATATAAGCTACTGCAAAAGAGATCATACTGATTGTTTTTTACATATAAACAAATGTATATGAAGTATTGAAAAAGTAATGCCGGAACTCAAAATAGACAATTGTTGTATGCAGCCTAAGATCGCACGCATGCCTTCAGCAACGGAAATTGGTATATAATACTTATGTGGACCATATTTCCATTTCAGTCGGTTATTTCAGTTTATGAGACGCTTCTTCTTCCTGATAGGTGCGATAACCCCTTACACAATTATGGCCGAGTTTAACAAAGCACGCCAGTCATTTATTTTTCCAGCCCAAATTGGATACACCAAGTGAAGCCAAATCCTTCTCCACCTGATGTTTCCAACACAGAGGAGGTCTTCTCCTCCTCTGCTACCACCAGCTGCTACCGCCTCGAATACTCTCAGAGCCGTCGCATTCGGACGACATGTCGCGCCAACACAGCCGCTGGATCTTTTTTCGCTGCACTACGTCCATGTCGACGTAAAGCTCATCGATCCATCGCCTGCGATACTCGTCGCCGCCAAAGTGCAAAGGTCCAAAAATCTTACGCAGAATCTTTTTCTCAAACGCTCCAAGTGACGCCTCATCGGATATTTTCATCGTCCAAGCTTCTGGCAATGCGGCTACCAAGGACCGTTTAGGCTTCATTATGGAGTTTACAACGTTACGAAAATCACAATGCAAAAGGATCACATTGTCTATCTGTTTCGGTTTCTGCTGTTGAATACCCTGCATTTGATTGAATATAATTCTTCAACATCCATTCGTCAACCATTCTAAAGTAACTTATTTCGCGCATATTATATTTTACTCAAACAGAGGAGAGTAATCGTTGCAATTCACCGAGGTCGACTGCCAACATTTGCTGCCGTTGACGTCACATTGAAATTGAAATTGCAATTGCAATTGCAAATTTAGCGTGGCTTACAACACAGCAAATAATAAATCCATATGCACGTATGTATGTCGATGTTGCCGTTGCAGCCCTGAGCAATTACTTGTTGGTGAGTTTTCAATGTTTTTGGCGCAACCTGTTAACATAGTTTTTCTTACTGCAGTTTGTTGCGCTGCGTCACCTCAATTTCAATTTACTGATTTGTTGTTTTGTTTGTGCGGTACAAAATTTCTTGTGAATACAAGAGCTCAGAGTTGGCGAACGGACGCAAAACTAAGAAATTGGCTGCAAAGCCTTAAATGTACACTCCTGTAAAGCTACATTTTTATAACACATATCTCTAAATTACTTTTGTTAAGAGTGCTTTTTTTGGAGCACATAACATTCCAAAAGGTGTCTAACAAACCGGCCGACCAATTAAACTATTTTGTTTTCATAGTTTTGCTCAGGAAACTCTGCGGATTCTTACACTTCGGGTCAAGGTTTGTAGAAGGTAGAAATTTATTTCCAAATATACCGTTCTGTACGCCAACTTCTGGTGCACTTCACACACTTCACTTGAGCAACCAATTCAATGGATTCGATAATACTTACACAATTCGAGCTCAACTGGTTGTAGCAAAAAACCGAACTCTGAAGTGATTGTCATTGAGACCGCAAAATTGACTATTTAACGTCGAATATAAGATTTTTGAGAAATGGAAGATTTTCAAGATATTTATTGGCTTGCACTTGAACAAACATTTCAGTCGTACATTAGATGGAAGGGCCAAAGAGCAAATGGAACTTGAACCAAATTTTCACTGTGAAATTATCTTGAGTTCTACGACTCATTTGTGATCTCATGAAAATTCGAATAAGAAAAATAGCTATACCTGCTAGAGAAAATAATCTTCAGAGGTCCCACAGTCTGGCATAAATGTCCTTGTCATAGTTGAATGTGATTTGGATCCCGAAAAATTTAGCCTTCATACTTCTGAGAATAGATGATTGAGCCATCATTTCCGTCAATGGTGCAAGCTAGCCTAATATCTATCATCTAAAAGCTAAAAAGTTCTAGCAAAATGTTGAAACATGAGACACACATGAACCGAAAAGTCCCGGGCATAACAAAGAAAATATGTTTTTTGTTGTTCAAAATTAGCTTTATTCACCAACGTAATTTCCAGCCAGAAGAACGCAATTATTCTAGCGCCGCTCTAACATTTCAATACCACTTTTGTAGAACGATTCATCTTTTACCTCAAAATAGGCCTCAGTTTCAGCGATAATCTCTTCATTCGAGTAAATTATCTTACTGGCGAGCATTTTTTTAGGTTTGCGAACAGCCAGTAGTCGCTGGGAGCCAAATCTGGCGGATACAGTGGATGTGGGAACAATTCGACGTTCAATTCATGTAGTTTTGCCATTGTTTTTATTGACTTTTGACACGATGCGGTTTCTTGATGAAACACAACAGTGAGCTAACGCGTCAACCACTTTGAACAGAGCTTTCTTATAGTCAAATGCTCATGCAATATACGAGGTGTGTTCAAATAGTATCGCGAATCTTGTGTTTTTTTCAAAAATTATTTATGTCTTCAGTAAAGTAATCCCCATGAGATACAAGTGCATATGTGCCTTCGTTTCTTGCAATCTTCGAAGCACTTCAAAAAATCATTTTTTTTATCTTGTTCTGCTCCTCCTTCGATGCCATCTTTATCTCGTCAATCGTAGCATAGCGTCGTCCTTTCATGGGCCTTTTCAGTTTCGGGAAGAAGAAAAAGTCACAGGGCACAATGGCACGAGCCAATCGATATGTCTAAGTCCTCAGCAACTTCTCTAACGGTGATTCGACGGCCAATACCATTTTCTTCATTCCATCAATTTTTTCATCAGTTGTTGAAGTGCTCGGGCGTCCGGCACGCTGACACCATCGATAAACGTTGCTTTGGGCCAAAGTAGCTTCTCCGTATGACACAGTCAATCATTCGAAATGCATCCGCGCACTTAATTTCGTTTTTCACACAAAATTTGATACAGGTTCTTTGATCCATCTTTTTGAATAGGTAAAAATCGAAGACGAGCCGAAACACGTGCAAGCAAAGCAGCTGTCAACAATTAACTGAACATTCAAAATGGCCGAATTCGTCGGGATGAGTAAGATCCATGAGTACCAACATACCGCCACAAAAAATCGAAATTCGAATATACGTAACCTGCGAAAATTCAAAATTCGCGATACTTTTTGAACACACCTCGTAAAGCGAGAACTTTTTTGATATCTTTACGATGTCAGCTAACTCACGCAACTTCACTTTCTGATCATTCTAAACGATTCTGACGATTTTTTGATGTTTTCCGGTGTTCCCGCCTCATTTGGGCGTCCATCATCGTTGTCTCTACGATCACGCTTGAAGCCAGCAAATCACCGTCTTATTGTGGTTTCTGATGGAGCGGAGACACCATAACTCTATTAAAAACATTGCTTTGCTTGAATGGTATTTTTCTCCATCCGACACGAAATCCTTTTTGATCCATTCTTTTGAAAATAACAAAAGTAGCATCACTCTTAGCACAATAACTCCCGAACTAATGAATAGAATATCATGAAATTTTAGCAGCTGTCTTCCTAAGGTTAGTACTAACTGAAAGAGAGATGAGTGCAATAAAACTAGTGTCATCTTTATGTTAGGCCCGGGACTTTTCAGCCCATATGTTATTTTGCACCCTTATTTCTGGCATAGAAAGGCAATTTTTTTAGGTTTACCAAAGCGATTTACAAAAAAAAAATTCACTCTACCCTAATGTATATACACTTATTTAATAACATGCATAGAAATATATCTGCTGTGATATGGCAACTTGTATTGGTTTTGGGCCATTCCCATTGAGTCAGTAAGAGGCGATGACGCCATCTGTGCTTTTTCGGCGTTTCAGCCAGTTGCTGCTTGTTGTTACGTGGAAAATCGAATATGCTTTAGAGTTTTCTATACATGCATACATACATGTAAATATATTCCTATCGTAGATAGCATTTATGTTTGTATGTGCAAGTATTTATAAGTATCATGGCAAGTTTTCAGCAGGCCTTCCGTTGCAACCGCTCCGTCTCAATCGCCACCCTCAGCTCCTGCGCAATGTGAGTAACGTGATTTTCCAAACGATTTTGGATTTGTTGTACTTTTTGTTTTGTTTTTTTCTTTTTTGTACAAATATACAAAGCACATGCGTATGTTGGTAAAAATTTTCTTGGCACAATCACTAAAAATGCATTAGTGGCAACATTTTGCACATGATTCATGCAACATGGCATTGGTTTGGCGCATTTCGGACGCGGACAGTGACGGAAGCAAAAAGAGGGGATCAGAAAAAAATAATTCTTAGACAAAAATATACATATATCGATGTTACGGAGTTCCATGTGCGACTTGGATCCACATTAGTTAGACATAGGGGTGTTATTGATATGTGAATTAAGAATTAAGCTATTGGCACTACAAAAATTTGATTTACAGTGTTTTTTTCTAATATTACTCAATTCCGGGAGACAAAAACTCATTTACAGAACGGCGTCAGGTGAGTATATCAACACACCCAAAGGGTTCGACACATAGAGAACAAAATTTATTTGGTTATCAAATTAAGTTTTCATAATTGTGACGAAACTGCCGAGCTGGTTCCAAAGAACTGCGTTTTTATGCATCACCGGCGCTTTAAAGACTAAGTCAAATAAAGTGCTCGAGGTGCTAGTCAACTTTCCTGCTTTATATCTGGTAGGAAAATACGTGGCCGCCACTTCAGCGCTTAGACTTTATTGTATGGGGCTATGGAAAACCCGGCTGTTCGGCTACTCTTCTACACTATACAATATGAGTAGTTATAATCAAGAACTCGCCTACTCTTTCCCTGAACCCATCCTTCGACAGGCTTTTCAAGACTAACATCCTGTCAAGAAGAGAGTGGCAAACACAAGGACAATAAACTTTTTACGGATGGATCCAAGCTAAAATATAAAGTAGACTATGGAGTTTTTTCAAAAGAATTAGGACTAGAATTATCTGTCCGACTTCCGGATTAATATAGCGTCCGAACTACAATAAATATCTTCTCGGACACCCAGACGGTCATCAAATCAATGGAAGCAGTTATACTAAGATCAGTTATACTACTCAGGAATACCTAACAGATCTAAATGGTATTAGCACCGTCTTCTAGATCAGTCTTTCTTAGGTTCCGGGACTTAGAGATATTGAAGGAAATTGCAAGGCTCATAAGCTAGCCAGAAAGGGTACTAATATTCTACTGCATAAAAACAGTGGCGATATTGGAATTCCTATGGCAACTCGCAAATTAAGAAAGAATTGCAAATTAAGGAAGTCAATAGGTCAAGGAGAGAAAAAATACTTGTCTTACAACCAGGTTAATTTGACCGCAAATGTCAGGAGAATCGCTCAACCTCTCAAGAGAGAACATCGCGAGGGTCGTGGCTAATGTCACTGGTCATTGGCTGTTAGGTAGGCACTCTTCTATGCTAGGAGCATTTTCGCATGAATACTGCAGAAGTTGTAGAGACGAGGAAGAGGAAGAAGCAGTAGAACACTTCCGCTGTAATTGTCCAGCCTTAGCTAGTTGCAGAGCAAGGTTGTTAGGGAAACATTCTTTTCACTCTCCTACGGAACTATCCGGTGCTGGAATGATGAATAAACCCTGAGGTTCCCGTGTTTCACAGTAGTACCAGAACGAAACGACATTGGTTTAAGTGAGCTGGCTATTCTGACTGACTACCTCAAAAACCTAACCTAACCCATGTGCCTGTTATTTATCCACAAAAAGAGAGCGACATTGAGGGGGAAATTAAATAAACTACTTGGATATAGCAAGCATACATATGAAGAAATATTAACAAAGCCATAACATCATCTTCGGAGGTTTTGATGTACTTACATGACGCCTTAGATCTGCAAAGGATTTCCGCTACACCTTCAGCTTGACCTTCAATTTGTCGCACAGTGGAATTTACTATTTTTCTTATTAAAATTATTTTTTATTTTATATTTGACTATTACTACTATTACTATAATTTCAGGCCCCTCTTGAAAAAATAGTCGCCTCTGCCTTTGTTTTGATGCTTATCTTGCTGGCTCTTTCTGTGTCAGCCTTAATTCATAGTAATTTTTCAAGTGGCAACTTAAGAAAGAAGTAAAAAGCGAAAGTTCAAACGACTATTGATTTTTCTGAGGTAAACTAAGTTTTTTGTTTTGCACAAAGGGAATACCAAACTTGAAAATAAGTAAACAGGAGTATGGAAAACAAAAATTAATTCATATTTTTCAGATTTACAATTTGAAATAAATGCAATCAACAGATATTTCAGATAAGTAAAAAAAATTTGAGATTAATACTAGTCTTGAATTTTCGTTTATAATTATACCTTCTGCTCAAATATGAACGAGACATTATCAATAAAACGGTCCGCGGATGACATATGGCAAAAATAAATTTTTTGTTTTTTGGTAGGACTGTTATAAGCTTACATGGCAAATTTCAGCGTGATATGTCTCATAGTTTGTTTTCTGTGCTACTGTAAACAAGTCAAGCTCGAGTGTGTTCTTTGAATTCTCTTTTATGACTTCAATTGTCTCAAAATGTTTTCCACGGAGCGGCAACTTGAGCTTGGGAAACAGGAAAAAGTCATATGGAGCCATATCAGGCGAATACGGTGCTTGCGGAACGATATTAACATTATTTTTGTTCAAATAATCGCGAACAAGACGTGATGTGTGAGCTGGTGCATTATCGTGATGCAAGAACCATGACTTGTTGTCCCACAATTCCTTCCTTTTAAGACGAATGTTCTCGCGCAAACGCTTTAAACGTCTAAATAATATTCAGCGTTAACCGATCGGCCTTGCGGAAGGAACTCCGAGCGCATCACACCTTCGTAATCGAAAAAAACAGTCAGCATAACCTTAATTTTTGAGCGACTTTGGCGTGGTTTTTGGGTTGATGTACGGCCCTCTTTGAACGATTTGTACCACTGGAAAACACGTGCACGCGATAGAGCAGAGTCCCCATAGGTTGTCTGCAACATTTTTAAGGCATCTGAAGCCGAAATTTTGTTGCAATAACAAAATTTCAAGCAAATTCTTTGTTCAACTTGAATTTGAATCGTTAAATTCGAAGAACGCACTCGAGCTTGACTTGTTTACAGTAGCACAGAAAACAAACTATGTTACATATCACGCTGAAATTTGCCATGTAAGCTTATAACAGTCCTACCATCCAACAAAAAATTTATTTTTGCCATATGTCACCCGCGGACCGTTTTATTGATAACGTCTCGTTCATATTTGAGCAGAAGGTATGTACGTAGTTTTATAGCCCATTATTTTTGTAGGTAAAACCCATAAATTTTTCTATGGTTTTTTGGTAATTTTTTAGCGAACATGTGCAGTTTTTTCATTATCAAATATCATCCTTAAAACTTACACATCAGAGCGATGCCACGTCAAATGATCCAAGTATGCCGGTCATGATCTTTCATTTTTCTGAAAATTGTTTCTTTTTTTGTAGTCTTGAGCGAACAAGTGCAAAGTACCGTCTATACAATGGTTTTGTTTGCTTGAACTAATACTGTGTCGTGCTCCATCTCGAAGATTTGGTTAAATCACAGGCTATACAATTTTTGCTTTCGATGTCGGTACTACAATTTGGGAGCTGTAGACAACAATTGCAACCCTTTGAACCCGTAGTGCTGAGACCGCCCAAAATATCGTATATTTGCTTACTAATATGTATGTATGTAGCTAAGCTTCGATCGACATGTAAACCGACGTAATAATGTCGAAAAATCATATTCCATAATACAAAAATATTTTTTAATCCTTTAAAATGCAAAACTCTAAATATCTCGAAGCAAGGAAAATATGACTTATACCACTTTCAAAATCAAGGGCTCATATACGAAAACGTCTGTTATTACTTCTTTGGCATTGATTTTTCACTGATTTGTTGTACGCAGCTGAATATCCAATTTGAATAAATTTCAAAAGTCAATGGAATACCTCCATAAAACTTTCACGGATTACTGAGCAAATAAAAAAAATAGAAATACATCTGAGTGGAAAAGTTTTTCACAAATGCCACAAAAAATAAAAATGTTGAATAAAAAATATGTTTTTTTCCAATAACTTTTACTGAAAACTATATTTTACCCTAAAAAAAGTATAAACATTAAAAATTTCGTTCACGAAAATATTTCACTTTAGAATGATTAAAAAAAAAATACTAACTTTATTTTATCCAAAAACAAACAAAAATTTAAATTTGAAAAACTACATGCCAAAATTTTCACCATTGAAATCTCAAAACGAAAATTCTTGTTTGAAAATTTTTTCATTTACCTAACTCCAAAAAAATAGTTTGAAAGTTTATTTAATCCTAAAAAATAAAAAAAATATAAAAATGTTAACAAGAAGCGAAGACATTTCAATTTAAAAACTCCATACCAAATTTTTTAACAATAAAAAAACAAATTAAACATTATTTGAATATTTTTTCATCTTACTTCCAAAGAAATTTGTTTAAAAGGTTTATTTTATCCTAAAAAATAAAAACAAAAAAAATAATTTTTAAAAATCATCATCATTTGGCACAACTCTGTGTGGCGTTCTTTCTGCTGCACAAAATGTCTCCATTTGACTCAATCCTTGGCTGATTCCTTCCAGTTGTTGACCTTGAGCTTCCGTATGCCTCTTTCTAGTAAGTTCATCAATCTTCCTCTTGGCTGCTTCTTGTTTTCGTTGCAAATGTTTTAGGGCCAATTATTTTTCGTTGAGCTCTCGTGGGGTTCATTCTCATGGTATGGCCTTAACCATCTTAGTATTTGAGCTTTGATGAACCGTACAACATTTTTTCCGCTTATAAGTTGGTCCAATTCATGGTTCCATCTACTACGCCATTCGCCGTTATCTTTGACTGCACCGAAGGTTTGCCTTAAAATTGTTCTCTCAAATTTCATACTTGGAATTTATTTTTGTCTTTTTTGTTTATTGTCCACAACTGTGATCCGTAGCAAAGAACTGGTCGAGGTACATATTTATACGGCGTTATTTTACAAGGTCTGTTCAACAGCTTTGATTTGATTGAAAGTTTGATGAGTGAGTAGAAAACTCAATATGCTGCTTGTATAATATTTTCTCGTCGATTGTGATGCTCTTTGCATTGTCTTTGTTTAGTTTAAATCCCAAATACGTGAAAGGTTTCGCCGCTTCAAATTCATATGTCCCGATTGTGATTGTGCCAGGTACCATATACTTTTTTCTGGGCATCAACATATAATTTATTTTCTCCTCGTTAATTCCCAATCCAATTTTTCCGGTTGCCTCTTTTATATCACCAAAGGTATTTTGTAGTGCACTAACGTTTTTGCTAATTATCGCAATATCATCCGCAGATGCGCATATCTGTATTATTCTCCTTAGTATATGTCCAATTCTTTTTGCGTCAGTTGCGAAATGAAAATGGTTGAGGAAAGCGTGTCGCCTTGTCTAACTCCGGTCTGTATTGTAAAGGCATATCTGAGGCCTGTCTTATATAGGGTTTTTAATAGGTGCGCTTCAACTTTTTTCCGATAGGGAGGGCGAACGACGCAATATTTTTTATTTTTCGCTTGTCATTTGTAAACTTCATTAGTATACATTTCATCATGGAACGCTACACACTTGAGCAACGATTGCAAATTGTGCAAATTTTTTATGAAAATAATCGTTCTGTTGCTGCTACTTTAAGAGCATTACGGCCATTTTACGGTCCATTTAACAAGCCGTCCCGTTTTGGGGTTATGTGAAGTCACAGTAACAAGCCGGCGACGATTTGTGAGCTCAGAGCCAATATTGAACGCGAAATCTCTGGAATTTCGGCCGATTTATGCAAAAGAGTGGTCGAAAATTGGGTTCAACGATTGGACTTCGTAAAACGTGCACGCGATGGTCATGCAAAAGAAATCGAATTTCATACTTAAATGTATATGTTCAAACTCGATAATAAAAAAAAAAATTAGTTAAAAAAGTCAAACCGTTTGTGTTTTATTCAAAAAAGTTCAAAAGTTGAAGCGCTCTTACTGAAAACCCCTATACCATTACTCTCGATTCGGTATTGCGCAAGAAGTGCGCGTAAATTTTTTGGGGATTTCACATTGCCATTATAAAATAATTTAACTTTAAGAAAATCTGTACCAAAATTTCAAACATTTAATAAATCTCAAAAGTATATAATTTTTTGAAAAGAAATTTGTTTAAAAGGTTCATTTTATCCTAAGGAAAATATTAACTTTAATAAACTCTATACCAAATTTTTCATTTAATACATCTCAAAATTATTACGATTTTTCTAAAAATTGTCAGCCCACTTCTTATTATATTCAAGTCTAGAAATAAACAAATTTTCAGAAAAATGTATGACTACATATGTCCAAAGTACGCGAATCACTTGACATGAAATCTTCACCACATCCTGTTGATTAAATGTCGGATTGAAAATGATAAAGTAGATTACAAATTTATTTATATTAAAAATCTTTTTTTAATTTAAATCTAATTTAGCACTCAGCTTACAGAAAAGTCGTCTTCTAAAGAAATATGGGCATCGATTCGCCATAAAATAAAAGTTTACATACAAAAAATGTAAACCACCTCATTTCATTTCCAACTTTGTGTTGCTATGCCCCATTGAGTCAAAAGCACACCTATAGAGAATACGCGAAATTCTGAATTATTAAATGCAACAGGTTGCTATCGGCGACATCCCAACTAACCAACATTCGCCAACGAAAATCCGATGAATATGCCTTCAGAATCTAATAACCATTCGAATATATTCTATTGGCATCCAGTTTTTGCTCTGAAGTTCGGACTAGGCTAATTAGTTAATTCATGAATTCATATGCCACCAATTAACATAATTTCTGCACACATTTAAATGTAGACAGGCATATAAATGCGTATTTAAAATAGTGAATAGCATTAGAAATCTTTTTTCTATCGATTCATTTCATTAATTAGTTTTTATCACTTGTGGCACACATTCACACTGTACAGGTGCGCATATGTACATATATGAGGTGCTTACACACCCTATAGGAAATCTACTAGTACCCAACTGGTACACTTACTCTTATTGCTCGTAGGCAGCATATGACTGTAGGTCACTGAATTTGTAAAATAATATCAAGAAGACCACAACAAATAGGATGAAGAGCTCGGCTAAACACCCAATAAAGAGTGTAAGTGCCAGTCATAAATACACATACGCGTATATATAAATACGAACTCGTTAGTTAATAGTTTTAAAAAAGTCTATAATTTTCAACTGAAATGTTCATAGTAGTGAGACCGAAATAGTAATGCTTAATATTATCAATCTCAAGCATAAATCTATTTCTAGGGAAAAGATCATAATTAAATTTCAGTGCTATATGCAGGAATATGATCAATTTTTCGGTACTTATCAGGGGCAAACCACTCTCTTAATTCGTTCGCATTCCCTCCATTTTCCCTAATCGCAACTGTTTTTTAAGAAGTGTCAATTGTCTTTCTATGCATCCCTTTTCATATCGTTCGTTTATGTGGTACTCCTCGTTCAACCATTTTGGCTTAAATGCATACCCATTGATCTGGCTGGCATTTACGAGTATATCCTTAAGGTCATCAGTATCATTCAAGAATGGTGAGCCAAAGTATCTAAGCTTAGGGGACGGTAACAAAGAAAATTTCTGACAAAATTTTACTGCTCCTCAATCTTGCAGCTTTTGCAATAGTCGAAATGAGGTACATTCAATCTTTGAACATGTCGACCTAGGAAACATTAGGATGTGATCAAAATAGCTAGCATAGAGAATGTTTACTTTGACCGATTAAGTAGCGTCTTTGAGCGCTTGACGTCGCATTTAGAGGGGTATACCTACAATCTCCATATCAAGAGGGACGCGGGTGGTAGTGCCCCCTTTCGCTAATATGTCTGCCTTACAATTCCTTAGTATGTTCTATACCATTCCATTAAGAGGCGCCCGGCATGTGCGAGTAATAATGGAACTAGTGACAACCCCACCAGGAGATTTAATCGTCGCTTGGCTATCGGAGTAAATATAAACTTCTCTATAGGTAGTCCCATTTTTGCCTAACCAGACCGCTACCTCATTAATGGCTAGAATTTCAGGCTGAAATACGCTACAGTGATTAAGAAGGCGAGCCGAAGTGCATACTTTTGGCTTCTTACAGTAGACACCAAAGCCAACTTAATCGTGAAGCTTTGAGCCATCAGTAAGGAACCGCAAGCAGTTCTTCCGAGTAATTATATTGCCAAACCATTCACGTCTAGCTAGAATTCTAGTACTAATACATATGATAATAAAAAATCAAATGTGATTCAATACAATATGGTTCATTCAAACAGTAATCCATTGAATTTGTTAGACCCAGACCGAGTGTAGATACGGAAAGCCGTTCAGCAGTGTTACCTTACATAGGAGGACCACGGGCGCCAGGAGAAAAATTCTTTCTACTGTGGCAAACTCCTAATGCTGTACGCCTCTCCAATCTGGGCTCGCGCAAAAAAGTGCCATTTTGAAGAAGTACTGCAGGTCAGTAAAACAAGTGCGTTGAGGACCGCATGTGACTGTAGAACGGTGTCGGACGATGCAATTTGCGTCATAGCTAGCAAAATGCCTGTAAACATCCGGACAAATTTACAGAAGAGGTTGTACTTCTCGCTAGGTACGAAGCCGACAGAGGAACTCAAACAAGCAGAACGTTCTGCCTCGATAGGTGACTGGCAATCAAAAAGAAACCAGTCATCAAAAAGGCCGGTGGATGCATAGGTTGATCCCACGGATTAACCAGTGGATCTGACGCAAACACGCAGAAGTTGATTTCTTCCTAACGCAGCTATTAAGTGGACACGGATGCTTCCTAAAATATCTGCATCGCCTAAATTGGTCCTTATTGTACAAAATGCTTGGACGAAGAGTAGGCAGTCGAAAATGTGGCTTTTTATTGCAGCAGGCTCGTTAAGGAATGCGATGACCTAGCAAGAAAAACTGGTGTGTTTTTGACGCCCAATAACCTAGTTCCACAAATGCTTGAGTCGAGTGAAAAATGGAGGGCGGGATAAGCTTTTGCAACACGAAGAATCGTGGAACTTTGCAACATTGATTGGAGGCGAAGGAATGATGCGAGACAAACGCGGCAGCAGCCGCAACTGTCGCATTGATAAAATGCAGCAAGACGAACAGCAGACGAATATAACTGACGATTGAGCTTATTTCTCACGATAGTCTCCAGACGTAGTTAGCAAAACGGTATCCCTGTAGGATGAACCGTCGGACTTGAGGTGATTTTAGTGGCGTTAAAGTCCCACACTGACTAAGGCTTTTAATTGCTTTTACACCTGGTTAAAAAGCAAAAAAAAAAACAAAAAAAAAAAAAAAAACAAAATTTGACCTGCATTCTATTGAAACCCCCACGGTGGAAAGAAGTTAAAAAAGTTTTGCTGAAAATAGGCGACGAGTCGAAATCAATTTTTTTTTTTCGTATTTCTCGGCGGCCAGATGTCTTTATTTTTTCCATTGTGATTGGTATTTAAATTATTGTCATTAAAAAAATTTTTTGTTTTTTATTTTATTATATTCTTATAATGGAATATTATTTTAATAATTATTAATTTGAAGATTAATGGGATTTTATTTGAAACTCCTGAAGAAGAAATCCTGGTTTCGCGCCTGATCAACAGGTTTGGCCTGCTATTTATATGATTCTTCGAACAGGTAAAAAATCAGTTTTTTTTTAATTTTCTGCTTCAACGATTGCATTCCAATTTATTAATTAAATAATTCACATTTTCTTAAAAATGGAAATGGGACGCAAATATCTCACCCTTATTGAATTCAGCAGGACCTTAAAACTTTTAGTCTCATTTGCCAAATCTGAAGGCAGATGTCTCTACTTGCGATATGACGAGCTAACTGGCATGTAACTGGTGGAATCACTCTAGTTCAGAAGCATATAAATGTTTTACTAGTTGTGGTTTTCCCTGCAGGGCACTTAACAGAAATATCAAATTTAAATTGCCCGAGCTTGGCCGGTTGCCAAGTTCAAACAAGAATTAGTGGCGCTTTTGCTTTTGCTGTGCACGCTTAAACACGCTTTTTTAGAAGCAAATGTATATGGTAAATATAGAAGCCCTCTTGGTCACAAGTGTGCTATGCAAATTATAATATATGCGACCCTAGAAAAGGTACATATTTTGAGAAATTTATTATACTGCTGGTCTACATAGAAACGTCACAATCTTTGCACAACAATAAAAAAATATTCAAAATAGTTACCTTTCGCCAGATTTCTGTTCATAAATTGAAAACTTTTTATAAAAAGCATCATAAAGTTATGGAGCCATACTTTTCAGAAGCCTACTTTGTATCTTTAAGCCACGGAATGTTTGCAGATTACTTTCCTATTCAGGCGATACATATGCGAGTATTAATTATTTTAAATTAAAAAATTAATATACGAACGGAATCAGGTTTTCAAGCAAGCAAGAATTCCTCAATCAAGTTCTACATTTTTGATGATCTAATTAGCTAAAGCCGAAATCATACGACGCTTAAATTTTTAATTTTAAGCTATGGAAATTGGCCGACAACCTGCAGTTGTTTCAAAATTCATATGTACGCACTACCAGCATTGATGAGAATCTTCCACGATTCGTGGGCAGATGATTCGACTTCGATAAGAGGGTACGAACTTGGTAATCGGAGTTAATAAAAATCAGGAAATTATAATGAATTTATTGAAGTTGTTGCTCTGAACGAGGAAAAACTACAAGGAAAATGCTGTAAGAAAACTCTTTTATATAACAAAAAAACTTACTTTTTTATTAGAAAATGTCTTAAATACATATGTATATACACTTGTATTCACAATAACTGCAGTGCAACATTTAACAATTTTTTTTTTTTTTTTACTTTTTTATATAGGGTTATTCAATAGGTGCGCTTCAACTTTTTTCCGATAGGGAGGGCGAACGACGCAATACTTTTTATTTTTCGCTTGTCATTTGCAAACTTCATTAATATACATTTCATCATGGAACGCTACACACTTTAGCAACGATTGCAAATCGTGCAAATTTTTTATGAAAATAATAGTTCTGTTGCTGCTACTTTAAGAGCATTACGGCCATTTTACGGTCCATTTAACAAGCCGTCCCGTTTTGGGGTTATGTGAAGTCATTGGGCTACAGTAACAAGCCGGCGACGATTTGTGAGCTCAGAGCCAATATTGAACGCAAAATTGCTGGAATTTCGGCCGATTTATGCAAAAGAGAGGTCGAAAATTGGGTTCAACGATTGGACTTCGTAAAACGTGCACGCGATGGTCATGCAAAAGAAATCGAATTTCATACTTAAATGTATATGTTCAAACTCGATAATAAAAAAAAAAATCAGTTAAAAAAGTCAAACCGTTTGTGTATTATTCAAAAAAGTTCAAAAGTTGAAGAGCTCTTACTGAAAAACCCTATATATTTTGTTTTTTATAAAAATATGTATACATCATATATATTACAAAAAAAAAAAAAAAATCATACAACTCAAAGTTTAACATTTTTTGGGAATTTAAAAAAATTGCAAACAACTTTCGTCAAAATTTCAAACTTTGTAGTCAGAATTAAAAAAAAAAAATTCTGGGTACGTAGTTTTGTAGCACATCGAATTTTGATTTATTTTTTTTAGTTTGATTTATAGTTTGCAATTTTTATTTTCATTTATAGTTTGTAGAGACTTACAACTCGCGCCGTTTTTTAACAATTTTTTTTCGCTGGCGATTTAGCACATTTTCTCAACACAAAACAAATTTCAAACATTCGTCATATCAACAAAAAAATTATCAGAACCCAGCTCAATTTTTCAGCCACTTTAAAGTGGCACTTTAACAGAACCTAATTCAATGGGCTATCAAACTGCCTACACAGAATTTTTCTAAAAAATGTTCTCAAATATTTTTTTTTAAATTCCGACTAAAAAATTTGCAACTTTTATGGAAATATGTTGATTTTTTTATTTTTATTTTATACAAGATGCGAAGCTTGGAGTTATCTGCATTGATTTGTAGTATGAACTACCTTTTTATAAAAAAATGTAAATAAAAAAATAAATAAATAGTTAAAACTTTGCCATATGTCGCACTGGAATTATTTCTCGTATATCGGTTTTCAACAATTTTCCTTACAATAAATATTTTGAACAACCGTCTCATGAAGCTCCTTCGAAATTAGTTTGCAGAGGCTGAAATTCCACTTTTTATCTCAAGAGGAACCCTGCCATAATGGTCCCGTTGGCTATTTTTTTTTCGCCGACAATACTTGCGAATAATAAATCATAGCGTTTCAGGTATGTGTACGGCATTGGTCGGTATGATCCCATATCGTCATAGAAAGACAAAATTCTTGGAGCAATATTTTTAAATTTTTGACCGCAAAAAATTGTATGATTTTTTTTTTGTTTTTTTTGTTTTTGTAAATGGAAATACTTTATTTGCAATCTATCTTAGAATACAGATATTCAGCAAAATAGATCTTATTACCTAATGACAGCATAGTATTTACACTGGTGCGAAACTACATAGAAAACTATAGAATTTTTTCTTTTTACAATTCTTATGCATATTTTATGTTATTAGATTTAATTTTTACTCGAAAATTGTATAACTTATATAAGAATTTTAAAATTTCTGGGAGCATTTTAACAATTTCATATTTAGCTCTTTTTGTTTTTTTTTTTTGTTTTATATGTATTATTATTATTAAATTGACAAATTTAAAGGAATGGCAAGTCTAAGACATGATTGCGCTTTAATCGTCTAATTTCATTGGTTGTATCCAACAAGCAAATAGTATTTGTGTTTACATGATTTGACAATCGTTCAATGTATCTGTTAGAATAAACTGAGATTTCTGTCTTAACAAATGGACTACCTAGATCCATGTGTATGGCTTCGTTTGTGATAAACCAAGGTGCATTAACAAGTGTTCGTAAGGTCTTTGACTGGTAGCGGTGCAAAATCTCCACATTGGACTTACTAGCAGTTCCCCAAAGCTGTATACCGTAGGTCCATATAGGCTTCAATATAGCTTTATACAATTTAACCTTGTTTTCTAGACTAAGTTGAGATTTGCCACCAAGTAGCCAGTACAATCTTTTGGTTTTATTTTTAAGCTGTTGATGCTCACATTTTTCCATCTGAGGCGTCGATCAAGATGCATTCCCAAGTACTTCACTGTGTCGCTAGTAGGAATTTGATGACCATTTAAATACACTGGAGGCCATTGTTCTCTTCTTAGTGTAAATGTAACATGAATAGACTTTTCATGATTAATATTAATTTTCCATTTATTGAGCCAAGTTTCCAAAGTGTGTAAGTGAGGGAGGAGGCCTCTGCAGGGGACTCACTATATGCGATGAAGGCTGTATCATTCATATTTAAATAGCTTTTTTATGAAAACTTAGTATAATTTAAGAGTAGACAATGCGTACGAACAGAAGCAAAAATAACAGAACTTTTTTCTGCGAATTTGTTCTCGCCGGATGCATTGTAAAATTTGCCACAGAATTTATGGCAGGGCTAGGTATAGTATATTAGTATAATTCTAAAACATTTTTTGCATAAATAATTTGTGTTTTCAAGACGAATTCAACAATGTGAATAACTCATTTTCGGAGAAAAATGCTGATACCCACATTTAAAATCAGGCCTGCAGTAGAAAGAACAGAATACTTGAGAGTTATGCCTCTCAAGTCAATATACTACTTATACCTATACAGGAGAGCATTTTTAATTTAATTCAATTTACTTGTAAATTAACTTGAAACCAAATTAGGAAAACCTTAGTACACTGCAAAAAAAAATACCAGTCTAACGGTTAGACGCGATAGAAGTGAAGCCTTCCGTAAAACAAACTGAGAGAGAATGAGACGAAAGCAGCATTAGGGGCGGGATAATTATAGGTTCATTATAATATTGCTATAAAGTTCATATTTTACTTTCTTCATTTTATTATTATTCATTCTCAATGTTTTCAATTTCAACTAATGATACGAGTGGCTTATGATAGCTAAAATATGATACAAATGCTTTGGTTTCGATGTTGTCAACATATCTTTGAAATACCGCGTCAATTGTTGTTTTTGATCGTGTTGTCGATTCAGTGCGATTGTTACACATTTTTAAATTGAATGTTGTATTGAGAAAGTCAATTAAAGGAACCGCTGTGTCCAATGCAAAACTTACGTTAAAATCGCCACTTAAAATCATTGGAACTTTATCGTAATCTTTTCTAAGTCTCCGCGATACTTCTGGTGTATACTTTATTAAATTTTCGTGAATGTATTCCGTGATCCTATTTATTGATTGATTCGGTGAAATATAAATTGCCACAATTAAAACTGTTTTTCCATTGCTCAATCTGGTTTCGCATGCACATATTGCTCCCACTTTAGAGAGCTGAACAGACAGTGATTCTAGTTGCTGTGCATTCAGATCAATCTGTGGAGTTACAATACGAGCACCGCCATTTTGATTGTGGTATATTGCAACACCGCCTGCAATTGCGGTAAATATTTAAAAATGAAAATATTTACGAATAAAAAAGTACGGACCCAATACAGCACACGCGGTTGCTATTATGAGCGTCGTAACGCGTATATTACACAGACGTACTAACGTACACACAAACATTCGTAGGACGCTTGGTCTAAGCAAGTATTAGGTAGTGTAGTATAGGTATACATAATGCCTTCTCGCTCACCGTGGCTCCGTAATACGCAGGCGCGCACACATACGTACTAGCATACATACAAACATACATACGTATGACGCTTGAACTAAACACCAAAGCAAGTAATAGGCAGTGTAGTTTACATACTACAATACTCACTATACTAGCGTGGCTCAGCAGTACGCAGCCACACACATATACGTATATCAACATATAACGCTTCGTAGTGTCGCTTTTTCGTTTCATCGAGTCTCAAATCACTCCCAACGTTTCTAAAGAAGTTTTCACTTCAAAAAGTTGTGACGTTTAGAATCAAAACGACAGGTGGTCCAGTATTCTACGGCTCTTCGGAATAATTGCTATACGGCATTCTTGACTTTTCTTCAGCCGCTGCACTGTGTTATTAATTAAGCTTACATACATACATCCATACATACATAACTACGAAGCATTTGTTTTCAATTCATTTCAGTAAATATAACTAATTGTTTAAATATTAATTTGAAGCTAAATGCACACATACACACATACATAGATGGACATATTCTACTTAAATTTTTAGTAGTAAAAAAGTGTAAAAAGGCGAAGTAAAAAGATAATTAAAAACTCATGCGTTAAATTGGTTTAAGCGATTTCCAAAGAAATGCAACAAAACTACAAAAACACTTCAGGAACGGCTCCAACAAAAAATTAAAAAAAAAAAACAAATGCAGGTATGTGTGTATGCTCGATGGCGATATGCTCTAAGCACTTGTGGGGACACTGGTCAAAAATTATGTGCGAAACGACGAAATTGCTTATACGATCATGCACATCCACATGCATGCTTATGTCGGTATGTATGTTTGTGTGTGTATGAAGATACGTATGTACATATTTTGAAAAGGAAAAGATAAAAATAAAGGAAACAAGCAAGACAATAAAATTGTTATGAAACAAGTTTTTCTTTAGCTGGAATTATGTTACGACCAAAGTACTAGCGGCCTGATGCGTGGAGCTATAGAACAGGATGGGCGCGCTGCGGAGATATGAATTGGTAAGTATGTGCATAGACGTTTACGTATGTACATAAGTATGTTCAAAACAGTGGCAGCGGGGTACAGTAGCGGTCACGGCAACTTTTAGCATAAAAAATGGACTTTACAAGCGTAAAAGCGAGGAGGTGCAACTCTGTTTGCTCCATTAGATGTTGTTGTCCGTTCTTGCAAGTTATCAACAACCATTGGGATGCTTTAGCTTTTTTGTAGCTTTTTTTTTTTGGAAGGTTTTTGTTTTTTTGCTCAAAAAGGTTGCTTTCCTCTCGGCTTAACAATAAGCACAAACCGGCACACAAATAAATCAACACTCCAACGTTCTCACACTCACATGTAAATACATGCATACACATGTAAGTAGGGATGTAGCGACCCTGCAGGGAAAAGCCAAACTATTATGGAAAGATTCCAACTCAGATACGGTCATTTTTTAACACAAATCAAACTAGTTCGTCATTGACTAGAATAATACCAGTTGGTTGGTTAGTTGGCTTAAGTGGTGATACTCCAAGAATCCAATTAGCGCTTCCTCACTGCTGCCCAATCCTCGGGTTACGGGTTACTCCTTCACTATATCATGTCTGTGCGATTGACAGCCTTATAAGGTTGTTTGCATCAGTACCAGCGGGCTCTTTGAGGTTCTCAAAATGCGGTTCGCCAAAGGTTGACATCTTTGCCTTCCACAGAGCAGCGCATTCACAGAGGAAGTGAAATAGAATTTCCTTTTTCTCCGGTTGATTACAACTGAGGCAGTATAAATTGTAAGGGATACCCATTTTGGCTGCCTGCTTTCCTATGTACCATAAGCCTGTTATCACTGCTGTGAGTCTGCAGGCATCCCTTCGTTTCGTATTTATCAATCAATGTTTATGTTTGTTTGGGGTCGTAGCTGGCCCTTATTGTTAAATCATTTAAGTACAGAGAGGACAAAGCTTGGCTTAGCAGATAACCATCTTTGCCCCTTGATTTGAAGTGTCTTCGTATAACACTTTTAAGACTTCTATCATATGGGTGAGAGGCCATAAGGCGCTAGAATAGTTTGTAAAAAGCACACTTCTAACTAGGTATCGTATCAAAGGCGCATGAAAAGTCAATACCTCTTTTATATATTATAAAACAGATGAAAAGGCAGATCTGTATGTATCTGCAGCGACAGCAAAGCTGTGCTCATGGCCTTAGACAGCCCTCCGACCACTTCAAGGGTAGTTGAGTCCTGTAAATCCAGGGTGAACTATGTCAGTAAACATAATATCCTGATGCTAACATGGGTCCCGGGACATGTATGTATCGCGGGCAACGAGATCTCTGTCTTTTTAACTGGGATGGGATCTGAGACCAACTCCCTTATACAGGCATTAAAGTCACGGTTAACAAACGGTTTACTTTCACCCACAAACGATCCTGGCAGGCTGAGAGAGGCAGCAGACGGCCCGACTCTCGCAGATCCTCCTGTCATTAAGCAGAAGGGACTGTAGACTGATGACGGTCCACTTTCTATGAACGAAGTACATGATAAAGGTAGGCATCTCAGATGGTGTCTTCGGCCTTCGCTCGTATCAGGCTTGAGGTCTTTGGCTCTGACTTAACTTTGCAAGTCGTCTGATCCCTCCATCTACAATGCATGATTCGTACGTAGATTGAGCAGATTGCATTTTTGATTGCACACAGCGGAGTGAATACTGATTCTACATGAATGTTATTCATGGCGGACCCTTATTTTGCTAGTTCGTCGGCTTTTTCTTTTCCTCCAATGTCGCGGGGCCCAGATTAAGGCTTTGTTGCACCAGTTTAGAGGTTGTTGTAGCCAAATTGAGTGTCTGGATTGCAACTGGGCTATCCGTAAGAATAGCGATATCGCATTTGAAAGAGAAGTCTGCTATTAGGAGCCTACAAGCATTCCCTATTGCCAATACTTCCGCCTGGACGACATTGCAGGTATTAGGAAGACGCACAGATTTACAATCCATTTTTGAACCATCTGTGTAGACTGTAGCGTCGAAGTTATTTAGTGAAATTCCCTTGCTCCATTTCTCCCGAGATGGAAAGAGAGTGCCAAAATTCTTGTTTAATCTCAACGTTGGCATGATGAACATCAAATTTATGGTAGGTACCAGTTTTGAAAGAGTTAATGAATTAAAGTAGCTTGGAGTTACGCTGAGTGCGCAGAAAGATTCATCAGATACAAATAAATCGTACTTCACGCATACAAAACTGATAAACTCGAGGCTACTTTCTAAAAACCAGAAGCTGCGAATATAAAAACCGTCATAAGACCCATACTCACATGTGGTTGCGCAGTCTGGGTGCCGAAATCAAATGAAGTTGGTCAATTAATTTGTTTCAGTAGAAAGATTCACAGCCAGATATAGGGTCCTGTACGACTTGAAGATGATACCTACCGCTTTCGATTCAATGACGAGTCAGACACAATATCTGAGGTGCAAATGTTACGTTAAAACGCAAAGAGTTCGATGGTACGGTCATATTCTGCGAGTTAACAACGATGCCACTGTAGAGAAGATCTTCGAAACAAATCCGTAGGGCGACAGAAGATGAGGTCACCAAGAAAAATATGGAGAGTTGGCATAGAAGAAGGCATACGAACTATGGGAAAATCTGATGTCAAGAGAAAAGCTAAAGACCGAGTGACATGGAGGCGAATTGTAAAAGAAGCAAGGGCCCACGCCAAGTTGTGGTGCTATGATGGTGATTTCCGAACAATTCATATTTCGTAAGATATTTGCCTATTAAAAATACCACTTGCTAACATTGAAAAAAAAGAATAGAACACGAACTGGTTGAGCTGTAAAATGAGTGAAGTAGTAATATTATTCACAACCAGTATTTTACCCTGCAGGGTATGCACATGCATGTAAATACGTATGTGTGGGGAAGGGAACATCCTCGTAGTTAAAGGCAGCAATTATACAAGGAAGAGCAAAATACTACGAGTATACATACTCGTGCATATCATATAAATGTCTGGAAACTGTGAAGTAAACATTTAGAAATAAGAAACGGAATGAGTAAAAGCAAAAAAATGTCCGAGTCGAGTTTGGCTGTGTTGCGCATTTTGTTAAAATTATGCTTTTTTTGCCACAACGTACTTTAGGACCTTTTTCGGACGCGATTAAGTGTAAGTATGCAGTGGTGATTCAAAAAAAAAAATTACCGAAGGGTAGCTGGCATTGCCGTTGGCAACAACACAGCGTCGATATTAAAACTGTGGTACTGGCTTAAGGCCGTGGCGGCGTCGGCCGACGAAACACCATGAGCGTAAAGTTCACACTCATAAGTAAATAAATTTTAATGGCATTACCTTTTTCATTTTAAATATTCATTCAACTCTTATTGTTCTTCTCCTTGAAATATATGCGATTTCATTAAGGTTTTCGTAAGAAAACCTAAATCGTCTCAATGAAAGCTTACGAAGATGACGATGAGTTTTTTGTTTGTTTTTTGTGGCATTAAGATTTTAATGGTTATGAATTTTGTCAGGCAAAATAATACCAGAAAATTGTTCTTAAAGTCATTTAGATAAAAGGTATGGCGGACTGATTACAAAAAGCTTATCTGTCACAATCGATCGTTTCATAACTAAGACACAAAAAAAAAAAAAATGTATCATTTAATGCTAATAAATGCACGACCTTTATTCGAATAGTTGATCGAAATGTACACATTAGGGTGTATCAAACAAAAAAATCGCTACTGTTTTCCAATCGGAACTATAAAGTTGATTATATTTCAAGACTTTCAGCCAAATATGATATTTCGGAAAAGCATTAAGAATTATGTGAGCTGCACTGGTTGTGAGGTACCTACAAAATCCTCATCATACGACTCCGTGATCTTTTGGAAAAAGTATTTTCAGAAACAACTCTTATTTATGCAAAAAAATCGATTTTTGGACCAATTTGAAACCACCTCCAAAAATCTAATAATTCTGATTCCGTGATTTATTGGAAAAAGTAAATACTTTTAAAAACTACTCTTATTTATACAAAAACTCAATATTTGCCGGTTGCATCTTCCAATTGTTTCAGCTCACATAATTTTCAATATTTTTTCTTTGTAACTCTGGTGGAAAAATCGCAACCCTTTTTGGTAAGTTATCTAATGTACGTTACTTTTCAACTTCTCTTAGCAATTTTGATTGGAGTAAAAGCCGTTTAAGTGATTTTGGCCGCGTTTGACAAACGTCATCAAAAGTGGGGTCCCATCACAGAATTTTTTTTTTTTTATTTTTCATTGGAAAGATATTTTACGCAGTGAGTCTCAAACCCAGCGCACAACGCCACCATGGGAGATTTACATTTTTTTATACTTGTACATATTTATATGCGGAAACACGTGTTTTAAGGCAGACGCCCACGTGCCGCACCTGTTGCTGGGCAGACTTAAGTGGATCCTTAAACCAAATGCGTCGCAGAGACCCTGTTAAAGTTTCCTCTTTTTCTCCACAATCTATGGCTCCACGCGCGTTGATTACCGCAACTCTCAAATAAATTGCTCGCGTTGCCCAGATTGCTCCAACATTGACGCAATGGTCGGCATTGAGTGTAGTCGGGCAACTGTAGCTGCATACCCAGAAGCAACACTATACCCTTTTGTAACTCAACTCAAATAATTTTTTCTTGTATATTATGTTTTGTTTTATTAGAGAACCCAAGATTCTCTATTACTTACACTGTGAAATGAAATTTAACTTCTTGGATATTCATGTGAGGCGATTAGTCTAGAGAGTTTCTTTGGCTCCAAATTTTAATTCGTTCTCAAACATTTTCAATTAAGTGCGAGTTTTGGGAAGATTTGGTTAAATTTTGGGAAAATTACTTGTAGGTATAGAAGAAATGATAAAAACGTACAGATGCGTGAAATAAGTAGGTACTATTTATTCAGATGAAGGTTCTCTATTTAAACTTTACGAGCACTATTTGAAGTGGGCTACTCATTATCTACGCTCGTAGTACATTTATATTAACAGATTTTGTTGATACCAGCTTTAAGCAAATAAAGGAAATGTTACTTGTAGTGTACTAAATTTAACAATAAAATTTCAAGCATATCATCATCATTTAAGAGAATAAAATAATTCAAATTTTTTTCGAATAAATTTGAAAAAATAAACGTTTTGAGATTTTTGTTTCAAACTACCGTCAGTTTTTTCATTTCACTATTTTCACCTAACGGTTGGCATAATTATGAATTAAATGTGAAAAAAATGTGTTTCTTGTTTTTGGATGAAAATTTTGATTCTTCAATGAAGGAACTCAATGAACGACATTTCGCTTAAAAATCCACAAAAAATATATGGCATGTAGGGGAAGATTAGAAAAGGTTAGTCAGGCTGTCTGTCTAAGACAAGATACGCGGTGGGCTTAAGACCCATTGTGATACCTATATTTGACTTCCATTCCCTAACTAAGTTGCTCAAACCACTTGGGTCTTTTTAAGAAGGTAACCAATCCCTGCCGTGAGACATTTTGCAAATTTCCCAGATGTTCAAAGAAACAATCACCAAGATATTTGGCACGGCTTCTTTAAAGTGCAGGACATTCACAGAGGAGGTGTTGTACTCCAGACTCAATTTGTTCTTTATCTCCACAGCTAATGCAGAAGTCATTGCGAGGTACATCAATTCTACTGGCTACGATGCCAATAGCACAGTGACCCGTTATAATACCTGTGAGCACGCTGGTAGTTGATCCGTTGAATCCAAGCAGACATTTTGTCTTTTTAAAATTCCGTTTTAGCCAGAGCACTTTGGATACCCTGCAGTTATATTAATAGTCATATATCACCTTCTATTGGTTTCTGCGATTACGCTCAAGGTAAACGCAGTGCCCAGTTCATGTAAAGGTTCTCCCGCTGAAGCTCAAGCTCAGAGCTTTTCCTTGTACACTCATCTGCTCTTTCATTTCCTTCCACGCCAAAGTGCCCGGGTACCGAACAAAGTGTGGTGTTGTGTTGTTGTATAAGTGAGAGCGACCTCCGGCATTCTTTAACACATCTTGAATTGATGCGCGTTGAGGCCAGATAAAGAGGGCATTATAAACTTTCTTCTCCCTTTCCTCGGTATTGCTTACCAAGAAAGCTTTGAGTCCAGAATTATGCCCAGATACTTGGCTTCGTTCGATAGGGTTAGAGTTGCTCCACACTCAGAAGGTAACTAAAAATTCTGTATCTTATATCTTCTAGTGAACAGAATTAGTTCGGTATTGGCTGTGTTAACCATTAGTCCGTTTGAGGTCGCCCACTTAGAGAGTTCTCTTAATGATGACTACATGAGCCCGCTGATAATTGAGGGAATCTTCCCTGTAATCAGGAACGAATAATCTTTTCGTGCACACCTATGTTCGTCAACGCAAAATTTATCGATTTCGTATCAATATTATTGACCACTCCTTCGATATCCAGAAAAGCCGCCTATGTAAATTCCTCATTTTTAAGAGATTTCCCTATTTTTTCAACAATTTCGTGCAGTGCGGTTTCTACAAACTCACCCTTCTGGAAAGCATATTGTACCTTGCTGAAGTTCTTGGTCTTAAGAGTGCTGTAGATGAGCCAGAATTTCTAATGTTTTGAGTAAAAACGAAGAGAGGCTAACTGGTCTGAAATCTTTCGCAGTGTTAACTGCCCGGTTTAACTGCTTTGAGAATGAAGATCCCCTGATCTTCCTCCATAAATGAGGAATATGCGCTGAAGATAGGGATTTCCTAAATGTCTTAACTAACCATAAATTAATTATTCCTACTGGCTGTTGTAAAATCATTGGTATGATTCCGTCCGGTCCTCCAGACTTGTAGCGTTGGAAGGAGTTTACCGCTCAAGTTATCTTAGTCTCACAGATGACCCCCCTTGCAAGTTGATCTATCTCAATTCCAGAAAGGTTAGAACTTTGTACATTTTCCGTCCATTCTTGACACCCAGGGAAGTGTATTTGCATGACATATTCAAATGCTTCTTACCCTATTTTTGTGAGGCTGCCATTCGGCCTTTGCAAAAAGCTTGGTTTGCAGGCGGTGTAGGGAAAAGTATATTATTGATAAAAAAAATCCCAATATTTTATTTAATTAAATTACTTAAATATTATAATTATTATAAGAAAGCGTAAAAACTAGCCTCTAATGAGGTTGTGCTCCTTAAGTCGAAGTTCCAAGAGCAGTTATTGTAATTTATGCCAGAAGAATAAAATCAATTTTCTACTACACTTCGCACCATTTCAGATTTATTTCATAATGTTTGTATATGTAAATATGTGCATGCGTATGTATGTCTCACTTAATCAGGTGTGTAAACAATGCCTTTTCTACTTTATATCAAAGATTTCTTAAGCTGCCACTTGTAAGTCTACAACCTATCCCAAGGCAAGAGAGTCTGAGGTAGTCATGTATTCCCTTTCTGGCCAACTTATGTCATTCTCATAGGCTTTTAGATGCCCGTAAATGATTACAATCAAAACAGGTAATTATTTCATATAAACATACATACACACATACATACATGCGGACATTCAAACAATAAAAAGTCTTAGCTATGTAGTTATCTATTACTGTCCAGCAGACGTAATTGGACCTCGGCTACTGATTTGCTAAATGTAACGAAAACCAAATAAAGCAAATAAAAAGCTATGAGCCAACCCATTGATGAGACGCAAAACTCATGCACGTGTCACATTAAAGAAACATAATAAGTTTTAGTTTGAAAAAATTAATAATATTGTAAAAATATTTAATTAAAAAATATATAAATATGTATGTATATAAAATATAGCAAAAAAGAAAAGGTTTTTAAGTGGAAAAAATCAAACAACCCAACGACAAAGACAACAATAAAAAAGCACGTAATTGGAGATCCTACAATTTGCATATTTATGCATAAAATTTTTTTTTTTTGTGTATATGAAACACTCATTCTTACGTAGGCCTGTTTTTGAAGAGCAATAACCAACAAAATATTCCAATAAAACACACAAAAAGACGAAACAACAAATATCCAATAAAATGTTTATGCAAACTATTTGAAACGATTGGATTATTATGCGACTTGGATACTGGCGGTCGGGCAAGCAGTCAGACGGGTATTTAATTGGGCACTTGCACGTTAAGGCGCAAAGCGGAACTCACCTGCTGAGTGGTTACCAATATTGGCTCCGTTTTATTACAGCCCTACTACAAGTTGGCCAACAACTTAGCCTAGTGGCATCAAAGGTACACGCACACACATGCATATGTGTGTGGCTGAATTTTAATTTCAATTTTCGGAAATTCAGAAATAACTATACACATTCCTCTACATAAATACATGCATGTGTATGCGTATGTGATGGTTTGCCTAGAGTTTGGTGTAGTTAAAAATTCCAGAAGCGTTTAGAATTTGACCAAAAGAGCAACTTTTGGAAGAGTCAGCTTTTGCTGTCTTCTCGCCTTTATGCGTGATTTGGCTATTATACTCATTCAAGTATCATATAATACATACATATGCACACACACATATGCACACGAGGTCGCGTTCCATGGGATTGGGCGACTAAGCTGGGCTCTAAGCTACCGTGGGGGTCGGCAGGTTGCGGATAGCCGGACGGCCTGTAGTAGCAGGTTAGTTGCGAATAAGTTCTAACAAATAAGCAGCCCCCGACAATGAGCGGCAGAAACGGAGGAAGCGGTCTAAAAGCTAGCAAATCCGAAGAGGTTCCTGTGACAAAGGCGAAACGACACCGCCTTTAATAAAATAAGTGTCACCCCCTCATCATGCAAAGGCATGGTGAAAATACAAAAATCCAGAAGCGACTGACTCATATTGGGCGGCTCCCTGGTCAGCGTCTGTCCTCCATGTTAGGAGCGGCTGTTAATTTAATACGATCTACATTAAGACCGAGCCCAGTAAGGTCTTAATCATGGAATACTGGAATACGTTAGGACATACTGCCACGAGCTGACGACTGTATTATTCTGTTTCCCTAGTAAGCGGAGTGATATCTAGCTGAAACGGCATTCAGGCTAATAATCCAGTTGCCCCCGCCCCGTTAAAATGATGGCAAGTCTCTAAGAACGCTCCATATCCTGTCGCCATTAAGTGTCGGCGTAGGTCTAGATGTAACATTCCTAGTTAACACTGATTCGGCTCTGAACTTAAGCTCTCATAAGGAGCTTTTGTCAACCCTCGCATGGCCTCCCTGCTCGCAAAGATAACCATGGAATCATATACAAGTGACTACGCATCAGGATATGGATAACGACTTATGAGTTGGGGCCCAAAAAACCTAGAAATGTCTTCAAATCAATTAAAAAAACAAACCATGGAAGGAAGTGAAGTTGTTACAAAAATAGCATCAGAGGTAACAACAACTATTGCAAATGGCAATAACGGCAGCGGTGAATGGCTCAAAAACCCGTTCCAACGGAGCTCAAGGTTGGCATATTCACCACCAGGCACGGAAAGAACCAGGTCGGCATCACCGTGCATGCAGCACTTTGGCTTCATGAAAGCGATGACGGCCGAAGAAATATATCGAGCCATCGGCGATAAGGTCAAAGAACTAGCCGAAATGATGGAGCTTCCGAAGAGGAACATAAACCAGCCAATGCGAGATTTGGTCACGTACATAACGGACCTACACAAGAAACTGGAGGGATCTATCCTAACTCCGGAAAACCTGGCGATAAGAGGGGCACATAGTGAACCATCTACAGTCAAAGATGGATGTACCCAAACTTCACCTCTTTTTAAGCGTATAGATTCTACGCCAAAAAGGGCTATCGACAACGAAGCTGCAAGGAAAAGTCCTGCTAAAAAAAAACAAAAATAACCGCGTTGAAGCTCTGAGAACAGAGCATGTTGCAGCCGGAAAATGGGAGATGGTTAAATCAAAGAAAACCCGGAAGGATTTAACGCAAAATACACCCAAAGCAGATGAAAAGCCAGAAAGAAACGAGGCAAGGAAAATTCGAAAACGGCAGAGGCCACCGCGAAAGGATGCCATAGTAGTAAAAAGCGTTGGCAGCATATCATATGCGGAAATCCTGAAGCGGGTTAAGTCAGAGCCAAACCTAAAGGAGCTGAATAATGACATTCAAGGGGTCAAAAAAACTGCCAAAGGGGAGTTACTTTTGGTGCTGGCAAAACCATCTGACCCAAACACCCTGAAAATCCATAAAGCTGTTAAGGCGGCTTTAGGAGAAGCGGTAGAAGTCAGGGCTCTAACGGAGCTGCGGCAAGTGGAAATCCGAGACCTGGATGAAATCACCACAAAAGAAGAAGTACATGAGGTGATAACAAAACAGTTCAAGGAACTTGACGTACCAGCCTCAGCGATTCTGGGCCTACGAAAAGCATATGGAGGCACACAAACAGCGACACTAAGAGTAACGCCGGAGACCGCTACCAAGCTGCTTGAAGCAAACAAAATTCGAATAGGCCTTGTAATTTGTCGCATACGAGAGAAAATAGAACCAAAAAGATGCTTCAAATGTATGGAATATGGGCATGTGGCAGGAAGTTGCAAAAGCCCAGCTGACTACACTAGCGTCTGCTTTAAATGTGGCAACAAAGATCATCAGGCCAAAAATTGCACACAAGCAGCAAACTGCATAATATGCAAGAAGAAAAATGTAAGTGACACAGGACATGCGATGACCAGCAGTAAGTGCCCAGAATACCAGAGAGCTCTGAAAGAAATACGACAGAAATGAAGATCTTACAACTAAACCTTAACCACTGCGAAAGCGCGCAAGACCTACTCACGCAGTCTATACGGGAACACAAAATAGACGTTGCTGTACTCAGTGAACCCTATAAACACCTAGAAGGCAATGGCTGGGCCTCTGATATTACTGGCAAGTCGTCAATCTGGAACTGTGGGACAAATAGCTCCCGACTTATGAGCGTGAAGGCAGCTCGCGGATTTGTACGAGCGCGTATTGGGGAAACATACGTCTATAGCTGCTACCTACCACCCAGCTTAACTCTGACTGAAGCTACCAGCATCCTAGAGAATCTCGCTCAAGATATTAAGGACCACAGACCTGTGGTCGTAGCTGGTGATTTCAACGCATGGGCTGTGAACTGGGGATGCCCGCGAACAAGTCAAAGAGGTCAAGCCCTCTTGGAAACTTTCGCCATGTTAGACATAGTCCTTATGAACACAGGGAACCAGCAGACATTCCAAAAGGCAGGAACGGGATCGATAATAGACCTTACCTTCATGAGTCCCAACCTTGCTCGCTCGACGAAATGATTTGTTAGCCAGCATTATACCCGGAGTGACCATCTCGCGATAATATGCGAAATAAAGAAACATGACGAATCAAAGGTGCCATATACATACGACGCGAGATACAGGGTCGACTCAATGGAGGCTGAAGTAGTCGAAGTCATGCTGGCAGATGTAACACTCACTGGTGATGCAACTGAGAAGGCTACACAAACTATGAAGCACCTAACAAAAGCATGCGACGCAGCCATGTCTAAAACAAGGCCTAACAGGCATAATAGTGAACCCGTTTACTGGTGGACAGCGGAGATTGCGGAATTGCGTAGCGAGTGCAACAGAGCAAGGCGAGTTTATCAACGTTCTAGGGGCACGCACAGTTTCCAAGGGAACCAGCTCCAGTATAAGCAAAAAAGGAAGGCCCTGAAAAAGGCAATTAAAGGGAGTAAACAACAATGTTTCCTCCAACTATGTGACGAAGTCGATAGTAACCCTTGGGGACTCGGGTATAGGCTAGTCATGAAAAAACTGAAAGTTTTCAAGCCACTCCCAACAACGTGCTCGGCCACACTGCGTAATGTAGTTGAAACATTGTTCCCAGTACAAGATGCTCTCCGAGCCTATGATTTGGAAAAATGTTGTGAGGGGGACCAAAATATGCAGTTGACAGACAAAGATGAGCTCCTGATGATCACTAAACGGATCAAAAACAATAAAGCTCCTGGCCCAGACGGAGTCCCCAACGAGGCACTAAAAGTGGCAATTCGAAGCCATACCGACATTTTTGTAGATCTCTACAACACATGTCTAAAAGAAGGCACATTTCCAACTCAGTGGAAGTTACAGAAACTGGTGCTGATTCCAAAAGGATCTAAACCAGCGGAAGATCCTACAGGCTACCGCCCTCTTTGCATGCTCGACACCGCAGGTAAAATTCTAGAACGGTTGATCGCTAATCGTCTGGAGGCCGCCATTGATGACGCAGGCGGTCTATCATCCTCGCAATTCGGATTCCGTAAGGCTCGCTCAACCACAGATGCTGTAGTTGCGGTTAAAAACATTGCGCAGAAGGCAATCGAAGGAACTCGGTGGTTATACGGTAGCAAGGAATACTGCCTAATGGCAACGCTAGACGTAAAGAATGCCTTCAATACCGCGAACTGGAACCAGATTCTGATGGCGCTTGATTGCTTCCAGGTTCCAACGTATATACGAAAGATTATACTCAGTTATTTCACTGACAGAACCCTTCGCTATAATACCGATGCGGGTGTTAGGGAATATAAAATAACTGGCGGAGTTCCACAAGGCTCAGTCCTAGGCCCCTTGCTGTGGAATATTATGTATGACGGAGTCTTACGTCTCAGTTTACCCCCAGGGTCCAAAATTATAGGGTTTGCTGACGATATCGCTGTTGTGGTCGTAGCAAAAGTACTACAGCAAGCAGAAGCAACCTGCAACCAGGCTGTAGGCGTGGTAAAAGAATGGCTGCGCAAGAATGGTCTAACTCTTGCTGATCATAAGACGGAGGCAGTGCTCATTAGCAGCAGGAAGAAGGTGGAGTCGGCAAATATAATGGTGGGCGAAAATACCATAGGATCGAAACCGTTCATTAAATACCTGGGCGTATTAATCGACCATAGGCTGAACTTCAGAGATCACCTATCATACGCAAGCAGCAAAGCGGCAGAGGCAGTAACAGCACTGACGCGCATAATGATGAACACTAGAGGCCCTAGGCAAAACCGTAGGAGACTACTTAATACCGTGGTCTCATCGATTTTGCTGTATGCAGCTCCAGCATGGGCGGAAGCAACTAATTGCAGCTCATATGTGAGTTGTATGAAATCAGTGTATCGACTGAGTGCCCTCAGAGTGTGCTGCGCGTTTCGAACGGTATCAGAAGACACCATTATGGTTATTGCAGGACTACTCCCAATAAATTTAATGGCAAAAGAGTACGCTGAAGTTTACCAAAACAAAGCTACTTCAGAACGACAGACGATACGCAAGGAAGCAAGAGAGCGTAGCATGCGTTCATGGCAGGGAAGTTGGAGTTCGTCCCTGAACGGACGCTGGACGTACCGTCTGATTCCCTTAATAGCCAAATGGGTTAGCCGTAAGCATGGACAGTTAGACTATCATCTGACCCAAATACTGACGGGACATGGGTGTTTTAAATCCTATCTATATAGGTTTAAGCACGAAGACGACCCGTACTGTTCTCATTGTGTACCAGCTGTAGAAGACGCAGAACATGTTTTGTTTGTCTGTCCGCGATTTGCGTTAGAAAGGGAGGAACTAAGCACTAGGGTGGGGAAGCCAATTACGGCTGATAACCTAGTCGATATTATGTTAGAGTCCGAAGAATATTGGTCCGCTGTATGTAATATGGCAAAAATAATAATCTCCAAACTGCGTCGCGCTGAACAACAGCGCAGATCTTCATGAAGAGGCAATAGGCCGCTCCCCCTTCCGTGAAGTACTACTTAACGGTTGTCCCGCGGGAGGGAAACGGAGCTGGGGTGGGTTTTTAGTGGGTGAGCCGAAAGGCAAGTCTCACACTTTTCGGCTTTCAATGCTTTGTGCCACCTCCATAAAAAAAAAAAAAAAAAAAAAAAAAAAAAAAAAAAAAACATAAGCACACACAGTGTGTGTATTAAATAAAGGTGCGTAAATTTGTATGTGGATATGTGTGTACATAAGTATGCATGTAGGGCTTACTCAGCAGACAGCCACATACCAACAGTGTGGCCATAACTGAAACTAAAAGGAAATTGAAAGTCTCCCTGTAATTTACCATAGCCCAAAACTAATGAAGCTCAAGTCTAAAAAGAAGCGCTAATGTGTAGTTTATGCGTATAAGGTGGTATGGAAATGCTGATTGATTTGTTAGGAAACGTAGCTACTACATCCACATGCCGGTATATTCACGCACACTCACACATATACACACATACAATACAGTTGTGGCCGAAAAAATAATAATGCGCTCATCTTTTCTTCTGAAAACTATGGAAAAATTAGTGGTTCTCCATATTTAGGAGAAGTTGGAAACAACAACACCACTGCACCAATTTCAGTTAGCATATAATAAAAAAAATTCACGGTAACAAAGATAGGGAAAACTCTACATTTTAAGGAAATTGCTTTATGTGGTTTCTTCGATATTGAAAGCGCCTTTGATAAAATGGATTATAGCTCTATAGAAAGAGCTCTTCTTGATAAGAAGTCGATACGCCAACTTAAAGAATTTTCTTAATGATGACTACATGAGCCCTGAGAGCAAATTCCCTGTCATCAGGATGACTACAACGTCGAGGGACGATGCATAAGCAACTATCTAACTCCTGTTCTTGCTCATGGTAATAGGCAATTCATTTAAAACTAGGCTCAACAGTAACGGCAAGATAACATCGGCGGGATTTCTCTATCGTTCCAACAACTTTGAGCATTGCTCTTTCTACAGGCTTATCTTTCTGGTAAGCATTTGGTGCATTGCTGAAGTTTTCGGTATTAAGAGTGCTCTTGATGTGTAGATAAATCAGCCGTTCTAATGTTTTGAGTAAAAAAGAAGAGAGACTAACTGGTCTGAAATTTTTCCGACTGTGGGTTGGGTGAAAACGATGCTTGGCAGCAGAATAATTATCTGAACTACATATAGGGGGCAAGCAATGACAAACGTCCGCGTGTATTTCTGCCATGAAAAACCTTCTCATAAAAAATATCTGCCGTTCGGAGTCGGCTTAAAGCTGTAGGTCTCTCCATTTGTGGAACAACATCAAGACACACAGCACAAATAGGAGGAGGAGCTCGGCCAAAAAAATACATATATGTATATATAGGCGCTGGAACTGTCTCAACTGTGGTTTTTAGTCATTGGTGATCCCCTAACAAAAATACAAGAGACAGACATTGATGCCACTGGATATGCTGATGATTGTGCGAGTCAAACTTGGAGGTACAATTTTCAACATCATGAACCAAGCGTTGATCCTCATATCAGACAGGTGTCGTGCTGCAGGATTATACATCAATCCTAGCAAGACAATCATTCTTCCTTTTACAAACAAATTTAAATTGGGCCTTGGTGTAATCATTGTAGAAGCAACTACTATAAGCTTATCCAACAAAGTAAAATATCGAGGTGTTATCTTAGGTAAACGTCTAAATTGGAAGTCTCGCCTCGAGGCGATGATAGAAAAAGCCACTAGAGCTGTCGAAGACTTTATCGCAGGACATGGAGCCTCGCCTATAAAATGTTTCTTTGGAGGACTATGATGATTATACCGATCAGTACCTTGTTGGTGACCCAATGCCAATCAAGTAACTACTAAACAACTATTTGGCAGTTTTGAAAGACAAGCCTGCTTGTCAATAACTAGTGGCATGAACAGTTGCCCCACTGTTGCTATAGAAGCAATAGCAAGACTATCCCCACTGCATAATTTCATCAAAAATATGAAGCCAGAGGTGCACTAAAAATGCAAATCTTACTAGGTAAAGAGATTCCTGGCTTCGGTCATATAAGTATCAGATATCGGAGTAACGAAGAGATATCAGAATATAATTTGTTCATTGAAAGACTATGTGATTCCAAAATATATTGTCACCAAAGGCTTGAAATCAAAATCTCCGACCGCGATGAATGGGAATTGGGGGGACTTCGATTCGATCCTAGAAGTCTCGAATGATTCACAGATGGCTTGAAAACAAGTACTGGAGACGATGCGGGGATCAGTGGTCGAAACACGAAAATCTTCGAACCAATAGGCAAATGGTTTAGCATCTTTCCGACTGAAATTCAGGCAATTGCAATCATACGAGGGGTAGCAAGGATGTACACATAGCTATACATATTCTCGGGCAATGAAGCTGCATTAAAATCTCCACATGTTGTGGAATCGAAACTAGTGTACGAATGCCTTATCAACCTCAACCAGTGCAACAAATAATATGCTACGGCTAACGCACGACTAGCTCATGACTATTCCCTATTGCTCAACTACGGACAGTGCACCTAAAACCTAGTACTCGTATGTAATATAAAGGCAGAATTCAGAATTAGCTTGAAGGTTGTTTTCCAGTCAAAATCGCGGTTGTTATGAAATCTCGAAAATGACTGTCAAGCTGAGAAATTAGGTCTTCGGTAAAGTCTGGAGTTAACCGGAATAGTTATTGGAACATCCCTGCAGCCAAATGGAAAGGATTGTCCTCATCCCGGAGCAAACATCGAATCACTGTTTAAGTGCTCACTACCTCCTCTCGGCGCGATAAGTCATAAGCCAAATACTCGAAAGATGTACTGGCGTTGTTTTAATTGAAACTACTAATTCTTGTTTTCTCGTTTAATTTAATCACAACAAATATGTTATCGCTTAGTTTTCAATAATCGACATGTCAATCAAACAGCTGATTTTGTCTTATCGAATTTCGTAATGAAATGGGTTAGCTAATAGCAAAATTGTGAAAATTTAAACTTGGGGCAGATAAGAATGCGAAAATCGCACTACAGATATAATACATTAATGGTAGTAGTGCCATTTAATAGGACTAGTAGTAACTATTTCTAAGACTGGCAGTAGGATACAAACGATCTCTGACATTGACAAGTGTAGTTGCAATTTTTAAATCAATAAATAATTTGTATTGGTGTGCAACTAAGTTCTCGCTGTTTTTTTGATGAAAATACAACTTTATTCTGAAAAAATGGTTACAAGTGAAACATTGAAAGTATTGCCCATCGCTGGCTACTACTTTTACCATCTTTTGATGTCTTCATATGAATGGAACTGCTGGTCAGCTAGACCATGTGCCATCGATCGAAACAGGTGATAATCAGATAATCTGGAGAATACGGCGGGTGGGGTAGGATTTCCCGTTTCAGTGTTTCCAGGTAGGGTTTGGCAACGTGAGGCCGAGCGTACTTTTTCATGCATCTCCGCGTATTGCGGCCGCTTCTCGCGCAGTGCTCGGCTCAATCGCATCAGTCGATACCGTTCCCCAGTGACGGTTTCGCTTGGTTTTAACAGTTAATAATAAATAACACCAACTTGGTGCCACGAAATACATAGCATCACCTTCGCAGCGTGAATATTCGGCCAAGGCGACGACGTAGAAGCATGACCGGGCAGTCCCCATGGCTTTTTTTTCTTTAGACTGCTGTAATGAATCCATTTTTCATCACCATCATGCGATGAAGAAAACCAATCCCATTTTGCCGCCGGAGGAGCTGTTCACATGCGAAAAAACGACGTTCAACATCCCTTGGTTTTAACTCATAAGGAACCCAAGTCCCCTGTTTCTGAATCATTCCCAAAGCATGCAATCGCTTGGAAATGGATTGGCGGGTAATTCCTAATACTGAAGCAAGCTCTTCTTGCGTTTGACACGGATCCTCATTGAGCAATGCCTCCAATTTAGCGTCGTCGAACGTTTTTGGCCTTCCTTCACGCGGACGGTCGTCAACATTAAAATCACCGTCTTTGAAGCGTCGGAACCAATCTCGCCACGTTGTTTCACTTAAAGCAGCATCTCCATAAACTTTTTGTAGCTCTCGATGCGCTTCAGCCGCCGTTTTTTTCGAGTGAAAGAGGAAAATCAACACTTCCCGCAAAGGACGATTATTCGGCACAAAATCAGATATTTTCACAAAACCAAAAGTATTTGATACCAAAATAATATCACTAATGTGTCGAAGCAGTTTGTTTACCATATGTCTAAGCTTGGTTGATGACGTTTAGGCTATGTTAGAATCGACTAGCACACACTGCTGGTGGCATCTATTGACAAACAGCGGGAACTTAGTTGCGCACCTAATAACTTCAACAGGATGTACCTGAAACGGCATACCATCTGAAGGGTGTGAACAATTATTGAGCTCAATACAAACGCGCTAATGCCTTGGTGGAAATTTCCAATAATGTTGAGAAAGTGCGGAAATATCAAGGGCATATAATAAAATAAACGATGTAATTATTTTTTTTATTATTGAATTAACTTTAAAGTAATTAAAACGAATTTAGATGCCCCAAATCATGCGTGTTAATAAAAAAAATTTTAGCTACGCAAATTTTTTTCACATAAGTAGCTTGGAGTTTTAGGGCCTCAAATGCCCATTCGCTAACAAAATAAAGCCAATTTAGTTAAAAATTGTGAAGGTTTTGTACACCTTAAATTTAAAATTTGCAAATCAAAAAACACGTTTCTTCCTAAAAATCATATCAAGTTCTTAATTCTTGTATCAATTTAAAAAATTATCAAAACGACGCTTGAGTTCTACTTGGGGAGTGTCAGTTTGGGACTTCAACCATTTTACCTTTTCTTAAATCTTTTCTTCAATAGAAGTAGAATTTGTGATGAATCAATATCAGTTTGAATAATAAATAATAATATACGTACATTACGTGAATGGCTTGTGCCGGATTAATCAAGTCGTTACCCCTAGGCTTTGCAATTGTCGAGGGCCTCTTTACCCTTTCTAAAGTAATATGAAGTATTCCATTGTAATATTAAATAGGAGTTATAAGGTCATTGGCGATACAAATCTACAAATTAAATTTTCACGCGTTGAAAGATTTTCATATGTTTTTTTTGTTCTCGGTGCACGTGGTCCTGCCAATGCATGACCCCTAGGCGGTTGCCAACACTGCCCTATTGATAGTCTTGCTCTGTGGATAACAGCTTTAAAATATCAGATTTATGTTTCTGTGCCAACAATATAGGTGCATATAAACTTTGGTCGGATAGCCGCAGGCTAATTACATACCCTGTCAGAAATCAAAATAGATTAACGAAACCAACGCAAGACTGAATCTTGTCGAGGCCCTATGCTCCTGAGAGGAGTGAATAACGGAAAAAAAATATGGTCGCTCAATTCGCAACGGTTCAATTCTAGGAGTAAGAGGGTTAGGTAATTCATACTACTATTTTATTGGCCGCAAAATTTTTAGTATTGAGATAATATTGAGTAAAATACTCGAGTGAATTGCAGTGTTTGTGTTTCTACAATAAGCGTACTACTATTTTTTTGGCTGTAGCTGTATTTACAAACACATGGACACTTTTATATATACTTGTAATCTAAAGAAATGCCATTAGAATTCTTTATTTTGGTTTGGATACAGGTGCTTTTGTTCAACCAAATCGATGAAACCGGATCTACGCATGCGCCTGTGCATATTTATTTTATCGAAAAAAAAAATGCTAAAGTAGATGTCAACTACGAAGTCAATTAGAAAGGTAATTTGAACGAGGTAGAATGCCACGCCTAAGCAAATTCGAGTAGTTTACTTTGGTTAAGAGTAGTAAAAAAATTCAAATAATAAAATCAGTAAACAGGCATGTAGGTATTCCGTAAGTTTTAGTTTATTTTGAATTACCAATTAAAGGGTGCTCCAAATGTGAGTTACTTAAAAAAAAATTGTATAAAAAATTATTAAAAATATGATTTCAAACATATTATGGAGAAAGAGGAAAAATTAAGCAGAAAAACTATTCCCATTATTTATGGAAGAGGATTTCATGCATGTGACTAACTTGGCTGACATCCAATCACAACGATTTTCCAAATCACGGTTGATGGGATGTTGATGGATGGATTATATGCATAACATCGTTGTTGTTTTTTGGGCACCCACAAATAATGTTCCAGCAATAGCAAATCGCAGCTCTTGAGCAGCCAATTGGACTAGCTGTAATGTCTGATGGAGCTATTACTCCAGATGCTTTCCATTTCAATTCAACCGGGCTATTCGGGTCGTATTCTTCGATTTCGATGTAACTTAAATATTTCAATTGAAGTTTGAGGTGTCGTCTTGATTTGGAAAAAGTTATAAAAAAAAAATACACTTTTTGAATTATTGAATTTCGAAAAAATTTCAATTTTTTTCCTTTTTGCTAAATAAAAAATTTGTTTCCACTTTAAGTCGCTCGTGTAAGTAATGACGATCATTTTGAACCCAGAATTCTTAAAATCGGTTCATTTTTGACTAAGTTATGGGCGTTAAAAAAAAAATGTTTTCTTATATAATTAAAAAAAATCGATTTTGAGCCGAAAAACAAAATTGCCGATAACTCTTGAAACAATTTTTTTTCGGGCGAACAAAAAAATACGTGTCTCATTATTTTGACTAGAGAGCAACATATTTGAGTTACATGGAAATCGAAGAACGTGACCCGAATAGCCCGGTTGAATTGAAATGGAAAGCATTCCAGCAAAAGGACTACAAAAAACTGCTTGTTCGAAAACAAAGATCATCCATGGCAATTTTTTCAAGCCGAGAAACTGACTTCATAGTTGACAGAATTGGCTTGCTCAGCAACATTATAAGCAAGAAATTAGAGCAATGATGTCACCACTGCAAAATCCATATTAAGCTGTTACTGACTGCATATGAATTGCCTGGTGAGAAGGGATCATTTTTTTTTTTTGCCAAATTCAATGCAGCTTTAGGGCCGAAGCTGAAAAGCCACATCTTAACAGCTGGCCGTTTGCCTTCATTCGCTGTGCCATTTAGGCCTTTTAAGTGAATAATCACTGATTTATGTTTGTGTAAAGTTTTTATCAGAGATAAATTCAAGATGAATTAACATTATGAACACCCTGTACACACATATATGTGCACTCAGTAAATGAAGACGCCGAATAAATATTCATCAATGAATTCATGATTTCTTAGTAGTTAAACATGATTAATTGGCGTTGTCGAAATATAAACAAGAATTACAAAAACAATTAATTACTGAATGAAAAATAAACTGAATTTAAAGTTGGTTAAAAAGGAAAGACTTTAGCGAATATTTACATACATGCATACATATTACTATAAACATATGTATGTGTGATGCAGTGTTGTATAGAAAGCTGTAGTCCGCTTTCTCGTATTGTGGTCAGTCCATCGAGGCCCTAAGCAGGCGACAAATGAATACCGTTTTTTGTTGTCATACACATTTTATTTTTAGAAAATGAGTTATTTCTTATTCGATGCATTAGTCATAATTTATTATGCAAATACAGTAGGTTCTGTTTTTATGCGGTAGATACGTTCCGCAAGAAACAGCATAAAAAAAAACAGCATAAAAAAAGCTACTAGTTCTATAGTAAAACTATAGATACGTTTCAAATGCTAAAACCGCATAAATCTGAAATAATGTAATAAAATCGCATAAAAAAGGGCACTAGTCCCATATTATAACTATAGATAAGTTCCATAGACCGCATGAATCTGTGATGAGTTTTTGCTTAGCTGGTTTAGAATCTTGTTTATATGTACAATTCCCGATAGGTCGACATGCATTTTGTAATTTTAAAAAAAAACCGCACTATTTCAAAACCGCATAAAAACAGAACCTACTGTATATATTTATTTAGGGTTAACGTATTTTCCCTTTATTAGTTTCGAAAGTTTAAAAAAACATTTTGAGAGAAAATAATCTTAACAGTTGGTTATTTACTTTAAATTTATGTATGTATGCAAGTTCGTGAGTATTGCGATGTGGGGTTTCTTCAGTTTTTTTTTTTTTTGTTCATCCATTCCATGAACTCCTTGCTAACACAGACAAATGCAGGAAATGCAGAGAGGATGTTGAGGAAACTTTAGAACACCTTCTGTGGGTTTGTCCGGCATTATTAAAAACGCTACTAAAATGCCTGGCAGCCCCACTGTTTGAGGGTCTGGAGGACGTCTCAAAAGCGGAGCTCTACTTAGATTCGGCAAAAGCGCTGACATCCTACATGATGTCTACTTTGGGTCTTCATAGATGTCGGTCTCTATCTGGTATCGCTTGGGATCAAAGGGTCTATGCGTGGCTTATTGCCAACCAGGCTAACCTAACCTAACCTTCCATGAATTCCAAGTGGAGCATAGGGCATTACAACTTCATCGCACAATTAACCACATTCTAATCAAAGTCAAATGCTTTCAGAGTTGACAGTATTTTTCCTTATTATACAACATCTTCCGGAGCTCTTCCTCAGTTGAACATTCACAGCATTCAACGGGTCGGAGAGGTCCTTCCCAATTCTAACGGCGCTGTTGGTATTAAGCAACGTCATCTTGCGTGGCCATATTAGTTTTGCAGGGATCCTAAATGCAGACAACGCGACATACAGGTAACTTCTTTCCGTACTGTCGAATGCAGCTTTGAAGTCGACGAAAAGATGGCGTATTGTAAATAGATGGTCCATGGTGGACTTTCCAAGTCTAAAGCCACACTGATAAGGTCCAATCAGTTGGTTGACGGTGGGCTTCAGCCTTTTCACACAATACGCTCGCTAGAACCTTATAGGCAATATTTAGAAGACTAATCCCGCGATAATTGGCACAGATTGCAGGATCACCTTTCCTATGGATTGGGCAGACCACACTTAAATTCCAATCGGCAGGTATGCTTTCAGCCGACCATATTTTGCATAGAAGCTGATGCATGCACCTTACCAGCTCCTCGCCGCCATGTTTGAATAGCTCAGCCGGCAGTCCGGCTTGTCAAAACGTATCAGTAAGAGCTATTTAATTCAGTGTAGTTAACTCTACAAAAACTGAATTTCGTGTATGTGCGTCAATATGTGTGCACTTGCATAATTAATTAGAAAATCGTTTCGGCATTTTTGAGCATAAATTTCGCAATGTAATTGATTTTGTTCTTTTGCAACAAATTTCCTTCTTACTCGGTTTGCGTTCGCCGTTGCAAAATTTTCTGGACCGTAGCTAGTCGTCATTTGTACAAGGATTTTCTTTTCGACACTATAGCTGATAAATACATGCATATGTACGTACATATGTAACTTTAAAATGATAGCAAATCGTTTGCCCAACAATAAGCAAAGCCAAGCTATTTGTATTCTCATAAAAACCATCGACATAAAGCGCAGGTTCTGTGTGGGAAAAAATCAACCTCAAATTAGAGGAGGGCTCGACTTGAATTTGATAATTGCGTATGCGAATATATGTATGCACATATCTACATAGTATAGGCTTGTATAATATTTTAGACGCATGAGGAAATCAGCTGGTATAAAAATGTATGCGTTCGCACTTAGTTGGTGCTAAGTATGTACGCATACTTTGTTAGTATACACTCATGTGCTTATCTACATACGCAGGTGCGTTAGTATGAGTGTGTGTCAATGAATTTAGGATTTTAAAAAGTGCGTGGCAATTTATATGATAACTACATTTGCACGTGTTTTCACTGCCTTCAGCCCGATAGCCTTGAATCGACTATCAACCGCCGCTGAGACGGCAAACTCATGGCTTAACTTAAATAGGAATACGTACCCGAATAGCGCTTCACTCTTGCTTTCAGCTATGATTTCCGCCATGCGAACACATAAACGTTGTGCAAATTAAAAAAAAAATTAAAAATACAAATAAAAATATAAAAAAAACACTTCTGCTGCTAATACCTTAGGCAGAGAAAATCAAATGAGTGGTTAATGCTAACGAGCTCCCTTCAGCCGTTGGCGTTTTGTCAATACTTTAAACTTTAAGCAAAAAAAGACTAATAATTATTAAATAACAAATAAACAAAAAAAAAAGAACCGTGAATAAAGCATTCGACTCGTTTAGCCACTAAAATGTTTGACAAACTTAACGCATGCAGAGCAACAATGAGTTAACCAGCAATCAAAGCACCGCAACAACTACAAACGAAGCCGCAATAAATAATAAAAAAATGCGAATAAATTAGCAAACATTTAGAGGATACGCAATTATTGTAATTTTTTGGAAGTTTTCGGCTAGTTTTATGGCGAACTAAACTAACTGATTTTGTTGGTAGTCCCTCTGTTTAGTTGCTGTTAGCGTTTGCCTCAGCTGTGGCTGCCAATTATTAGCGACGAGGAGTTGTTATTGCTTAGTTTGTTTGCTGATACATATTGAGTTGGAGCGATTCCATTGCAGCTACGCAATATCTGCTGGCGCTGAACCGGCTGTTGCTGGCCAAAAATGATTTTAGAGGTTACATACATGACTGGGCATCAGCTTTGAGTACTACTATTCATATATATGTAAGCACGAGTGAATGTAATAACATATGCAGATATAGACATATATACATATCTTTTTACATATCTATATGTACTTACTATATGCACTTGTGTTCACATAATTAAGCCATTTCATCTTTTAGCAATATTAAAAATATTTTCCATGCAAAATTTTTTTCGCTAGTTTTCTATATAAAATATAGTTCCCCTTATATGGAAACTTTAGGCGAAATTGAAAAATTTCCAAAAACTTTAATCTTTTTAATCAGAATATTTATAAATTTTTAGGTATGCAGTTTCAATTTTAGTGGAACAAAACTGTAGTACCATATTTAGTTCGAAGTCCCTTAAAAATTGTGTTGATTTTTAGCAAATTTTGTTCGATGAACATTTTTAGCAATTTCTTCAAAAGTGACGCCAGTATTAGTAAGATGTGAGTAGTGAATAATTCCTTGACGGTATCTTTCAACTCTGACAAAGTGAAGCTGGGGCTATTTACCAGAAAATATAAACCTCTACACTTTAGACTACCCTAATTTAACAACCAAGTTCGTCCGCTTCTATGGGAGGTTAGGCATCTTGGCGTGATACTTGACTCCAAACTCCATTAGAAACCACACATAGAAAATTGGGTAAAGCGAAGGGCAGTATAGCCGTATATGCCTGCAAATCGGCAAAAAATTGTGACCACAGGTAGTGCTGTGGATGTACATGGCAGTGGTTTTACGAATTTTAACGCATGTATGCCTAGTTTGGTGGGAAGTTCTTCGGAAGGACTATAATGTCACTAAACTTAGGAAGCTGCAAAGGACTAATTGTATTGGTTTCACCGGAGCATGTCGAACTTTTCGCCTTGCTGGCCTGAATGTCGTTTTGCACTTACTTCTCATCGACTTTCACGTTATCGCTGCTTAAAGTGCAATCAGGATAAGGCAGGTTGGCCTCGGAAGGCAATCTCCCAAGGCACATTGTATCATTTTAGGTAGTTATCACCGTATTTCTTTGCGCTTCGGACAGGTCTCTCTATCCGCAAACTGAAGTTTGAGGGTCGTGCCAGGTCAATCTTTCCAAGTAGGCAGGATTGGAACGACAGGAAAATCTGCACCAAAGCTGGTACCTCTGTCTTCACTGACGGCTCCAAAATGGAATCGGAAGTTGGCGCAGTGGTTTTCTCTAAATCAGCCAATTTATCTATTTCCTTAAAACTGCCGAATACTGCGAGTGTATTTCAAGTAGAAGTTTTTGCGATCTTGCAGATATGCAAAATGCTTAGCGAACGTCGGAGCAAAGGGATATTAACATTTTTTGCGATAATCAAACTAATAGCAAGGCTCTGACGATGAAATGGAGCAAATAAGTCACTTCCTATAAGGAGGGAATCAGATCTCTTGGGTGTGCAGGTAGCATTTCACTGATCTGGGTTCCAGAACATAAGAACATAGAGGGAAATGAAATTGCTGATGAGCTTGCCAGGTAGGAGACTGAATTGGTCTCAGAGACCAACTACCCGATCATTGGCATTTTTCTGACAGTTTTTAAGGGAGAACTGCAAAAAAGCGCGCAAAAAGAACTCAGAAAAGCGCAGAAAATATAGAGCTCAATTTCTTCATGTGCTATGTTGCAAACCCTTTGGCCCCAATACGATTTACGAAGGACTCAGAAAGTCCTTTGGACTCCTCGCCATTCAATTTTCAAACTCGTAGCTGTGTTTACCGGTCATTGGACGATCGTCAGACGCGCGTAAAAGTTAGTTTTACCATTTACGCCCCACTGCAGAAGCTGTGAGGGCCTTTCAGAGAAGGACACTTTCTTTTTAAAATTCCGGGTTTGGCAGCTAGAAGATTAAGTTACTGGGTGCTTCTTTCTTCGACAGTCTGGAGCAGTGCGCCAACAGAAATCTCATAAATCTTCTCCATTATTTTAACTGCTCTGGCTGGCTGTAGATATCTTCCTGTTAGAAGTCTCATATTGGTAGCTTTAGTGCTACTTGTACTTCAGCCATTTAACTTTCCTACCTACCTACTATCTTTTTTTATGTCATCTTCGGCAGATGTACAACTTTACATACGCCTTAAAATTATTGAAACTTACGAAATTGGTCAATCTTTAAGAAAAACTTATCGCAAAATTCGTAATTTTTTGATGAAAATAATCGTCCGAATAAGTCAACAGTTCAAAGGTTGAGGTTGGTGAAAAAATTTTAAGAAACTGGACTAGCAGGCAGACCAAAACTGGACGTTCTCCTGAGAATAATGTCTACACCCAACAACATCGATATCTCGACGTTTACAACAATTAGTCGTTCATGAATCGACTGTTTGGCGAACTTTACCTGTAGACGTGCTCATGGTGGACATTTAAATGATACACTTTTCTGAAAGAATCTAAATTTTTACATATTTTGCTTTGAAACAACATCAAGGCTCGTCCTTTGACATACCCCTTGCCTTTCAGTTATGTGCTTTTTATGGCAATTCGTTAATTTTATGTGAATATCGTAAAAAGCTTGGAACTTTCAATTGTAAGATTTTTGTTTAACAAAAAAATATATTTTTTAGAAAAAATTTACGAAAAAAATTTAGCATGAAAAATGTTGCGAATATTGTAAAAAGATAAAATGACTTAATTATGTGAGCACATATGTATATAAATTTTGCATACATCCGACTTTTCTTATTCTTATTTTTTACAGCAGGCTTTATATAATATGTTTGGCCGCGCCTCTTCGCCAATTTGTGGCGACTTACAGTTTTGCATCGGCTCCGGGTAATGACTGTTTTTTTATTACAAGCTTCTTCATGGCAGAAACGCGCTCGTAGATTTGTCATTGCCTGCTATTCTATTGCTTGCCATTTTATGCTCCCAGTGGGCCTCGAACCCAAGACCAACCGCATAGTAATCGCCCACAAAACCACTCGTCCATGACGACCGTCTCATAAAAAAATCGACAACTTGTTTAAATCTTTCATTTTGGCAAAATAAAATGAGCAACAACAAAGCGCTATGTACTTAAGCTTTAAATTTTCTTTGTCGATCGCTTTCAACAGCAGCGTGTGAAAATTTTCGTGAGTTTCACCAAACCGCAACCATGACCGCGCACCATATGCATGCGGGGTCTCACCATCGAACTTATTTGGCAAAAAACAAAAACCAAAAAAAAAATACACCGATTTGTAGGCTTATTTTTAGCTCGCATTACCTTTTGCTCGATTTCACTAGTACTTTGTGCGTTACGCACACTCGGAGCTACGCAGTTGCTATGCAATACTCGCTGTACTAAGTGCCTGTTTATTTTGTTTTTGTATTTTGCGAACAATTTATTGAACACGTTGCGTACGTATGTAAATTGTAGTTTAATAGTTTCTGGTTCATGCGTTGAACACATTTCTTGTCATTGCGTATTAAATTATAAAAACAGAAATCAATCAATCAATCAGTCAATTAATCGCCATTAAATACATTTATCTATTCAGGCTCTCAAGCACTGCACTAATGTGTCATGCAAATTACTTAGCACGAATACAACTACTTAGAATTAAGTAGTCATAGTTAAGATTTTCTCGATAAGATATTAAAGCTGTTTGCGATAGACTTAAATACGAAGAACTTTTCGGAAAAGTCGCAGATGAAACTGAAGGTAGGCAAGAGAGCAGTTATCAGCAATTCTACCATAGTAATATAAGTGGGGTAAGGGGCAACAATGTCATTCCACAAATGGAGGGCTTACAGTTTTGTGCTACTTTCGAAAGAGAGCTGCTTTCTACGAGAAGTGAAGATGGCAAAAATGAAGTCAGCAGTTCGCCATTGCCACTCTGCACTACAGAGGCAATTAAAACTAGTCCTACAACAGCACTTGAAAGAATACTCAACTTACCACCTGTTCATATTGCGGCAGAAGGTCTAGCAGCTAGATCTGCCGTAAGACTTATCGCAACGGGCGAATTTACCAGTAAAATATACGGACATAGCATAATAGGTATGAGTTATCCGACCGATACGGACTCTATGACTCCGAAATACAATTGGGTGAAGAGATTCCGAACAACAATAGAAGAAGAGGTGTGGAAAAGAGGTATGAAACCTAGCCCCAATACGCTTAATATATTTACTCACGGCTCGAAAATGATGGACGGAGTAGGTGCAGTGATTTATTGCGCAGAGCTGGACATCAGGCGGCCAATTAAGCTCCCTGACCATTGAAGTATTTTTCAAACAGAAGCCTTTGCTGGAGGTGTGGGTCGATTTTGGGGCCCTGTTGCCATTTTGTTTTGGCGACATCTGTCAAATCTTTTGTTTATTATTCAGTTGTTTATGCCAAATCATCATAGCAAGTTACACGATTGAATAGCACGTTCAAATAATAACACTTTATTATCAAAAAACGCAAACGTTGCACGCATTGCGCCCATTTTTCGGGAAACGTGGTGGCCCTTCAAAGTCGACTCTTCAACGTTTGGTGGCCAAATTTGAGATGACCAGGGTAGTAAACAATCAGCCAACACCCATACGTTCAAGAAACGCAAGATCAGCCGAGAACATTGCCACGGTCCGTGAAAGTGTACAGCAGAACCCGAGGCAGTCTATTCCTCGCCGTGCACAAGAACTTGGCCTTTCGCAGACTTCAACTTGGCGAATTTTGCGTCGGGACTTGGGCGTACATCCGTACAAGATCCAACTGACCCAGGAGCTCAAAGTTGATGTCCATAGACAACGCCGTTTGTTCGCTGACTGGGCTTCGAATCGTTTGGAAGAGAACCCCAGTTTTGGGCGAAAAATCATCTTTAGTGACGAGGCGCATATTTGGATGAATGGCTGTGTTAACAAACAAAACTGCCGTATATGGGACGACACCAGTCCACACGAGGTTCACCAGGTGATAATGCATCCTCAAAAAGTTACCGTTTGGTGTGGATTTTGGGCCGGCGGCGTCATTGGTCCGTACTTTTTTGAAAACGACGTTGGTGAGGCGGTCACCGTCAACAGCGAGCGCTATACAACGATAATAACCAATTTCTTATGGCCCATATTGAACCATATGGACCTAGACGACATGTGATTCCAGCAGGACGACGCTACGTGCCACACAGCAAACGCCACGATAGACATTCTGCATGAACGATTCGAGGGTAAGGTTATCTCTCGCAGGGGTGATGTGAATTGGCCACCAAGGTCATGAGATTTGACCCCGCTAGACTTTTTCCTGTGGGGTTTCTTGAAGTCTCAGGTCTATGCAAATAAACCACAATCGACCGATGCTCTAAAGGTGAACATAACACAGGCCATCGCTCAAATTCAGCCGGATCTATGCGGAAGAATCATTGAAAATTGGACCACTCGGATCCGTTCCACCGTAAGAAGCCGAGGCGGGCATTTGAATCATGTCATATTCCACACTTAATGGCTTATATGCGCCTTTCAAATAAAAATAGAATTTTGTCAATAACTCACACACAGCTTGTTTTATTCCATTTCAACATCTACCCGCCCTTATTGAAAACCCCTTTATATACGTTGACAGCTAAACGGCGCTAAAAGCAATAAACTCATATGAAATTTCATCTAAAAATGTTCTAAAAAGCAGGGAAGCCATAGAGAGACTAACCGCAGTCAGACGACTGCACATCTATTGAGTACCCGGACATAAGGACATTGTAGGAAACAAAATTGTAGATGAGATTGCCAAGAGCGCTGTTTACATACAATTCGAACAAGAAAACGACATACTGAAACCTTTAAATACGAAATACAATGACATGGCTGCGGACATGAAAACACGGATAGACAGGAGGTGGAATAATCTAGCCGCTTGTAAGAAAATCATGTGTACATACATAGAATGCAGATAAATATGTCCGATTCGTACCAGCCCTGTCTAGAAAGGAAAGCAGAAAAGGAAACTATCGTAGGTATACTGACAGGCCACAATGTGTTATGGATTACAAACAACGATAGCTGCAGATTTTCCAATGAACTAGAAGGGAAAGAAACGCTTAAACACCTTCTATGTTCTTGCCCTGCATTAGCTAGAACCCGAATGAAATATTTAGGAGCTCTACAATATGAGAGGTATAAATGTCTCTCGGGGTTAGAGCTTCAGAGCTTACTTAGATTCGCGAACGACGCAAGCTTATTACAATAAGCCAACTACAAGGAAACGTAAAGGTCAAGCTCCATCTGGTACCACTAAGAATCAATAGGTATATGTGATGGCTTTCAGACAGCCAAGTCAACCTCGCCTAACCAGGAGGAGTGGTTGTTAATACTCGTAGAAACCAATTCCGTTGTAATTTGATATTTTGGATCCACAATGGGCTTTGAATGCAGACCAATTGAATGACAGTCACGCGCAGGCACGTTCGGCTACGGTAGCGGCTCCATTTGTAGAACTACATAAGACAACTTGTGCAAACCACATATTGTAGGAAAAGCTCGGCTCACATAGGTACATACTTAATAAAGGCGGTACGTGCGAGTTATCTCGATCTCTACATCTCTAGATGCATGTTCAAAAAGTAAGGTGACTTTTCAAAATTTGCGGGCTACGAACATTAAATTTTTGTTTTTTTTTTGTTTTGCTATGCTTACAGTTTCAATTACATTTGTTTGCCAGATACAAAGGTTTGACGGGTTTTGTGTGCTCTTCGATTTTTTGCTGCCGAAAAAAATGGATAAATGTATGGGACTAGCCCTAGTGCCTTTTATTTCGTCCTCAAACAAAAAATAACTATGGGAAGGAGGAGATTTGCTACAACTGATTCACGATAAAGTTCGCTTTGTTGGAGGACAACGCTTTAAAACTTAAAATTATAGTACACAACAAAAATATTATTGCAAAGTTTTTTTTTACTAATCTGGCAGACAATTTCGAGGCATTTATTTTTTGATTATGAATATTCGGCGTTTGTCCGCCACGGCTACGAGTTATTTGGTCCATTCGATCAGCACAATTTTTGACTAATTTTGCCAATAAATCTGAATAATAAATATTGATAACCAATTAGAAAAAATGCGACGCAAACGATGGATAATTTGGCTTCTATTCTTGCACGAGCTTTATTTTATAGGCACGTAAACTAAAATCCTTGGCTAAAATTGTCGACGTAGTTGAAGGACAAAGGCCAACAAGTTGAGAACGAGGACAGTGAACAGATTTTTAACTATTGTGGAAAATTTGGAAGCGTTTTGCTAGCGTTAAACGATTAATTGTGAATTGCCAAATATTATTGCACAGAAATGTCAACACAGTTTGTCATTTTCAGCTGTTAAAACACCCGATACTTCAATGCAATAGCCACAGTTATAATTTTTTTATAAACATATATCTATCAACGATCTTCCATACAAGGTGCCAGAATACTAAGAAATTTCAGTTTTCATATGGGCGGGCAGCTTCATTGCCTACAAGGCTACGCCCATGATTGCAGCGCTTGAGATTACTAATCTATTTCGTGTACGAAATATCGGGACATAAACAACGTTGAGCATGCAATTTTACTGCCAAGTTGAAAAAAGCCATGACATCAAAGAAGAAAATCAAAATCATATTTGCTCATACCAGCAACACAAAAATTACCAACTTTTATTAAATATACTTAAAAGCGGCATTTGAAAATAGAGGAATGGAGGGTAGTAGCCCTGGGGATTGTGTGTTTCTATCCATCATTTGGGAAATCGGGGCTTATCTGCTTTGGCTTTGTGTTCATTGAGAATCAGGAGGAGGAGCCTGGCCAAACACCCAAAAAGGGTGTAAACGCCAATTATATATATACATATATATACAGTTTCTCACGGAGATTTGAACCTACGAACCGAATTCCAAATGGTAATCAGGTACCAACCCATTCGGCTACGCCGGCTTTATATGGTTACGTTACTATTTAAGCAACAGGGACTGTGTGGTCTCGATTGAGAGCACATTATCTAATCAGTTCTTTTCCCTTCTGGCGTACTACATTAGGATCATTAATTTTGAGCCTACTTCTTAATGATATGGTAGTTATTTCTTATCTTCTACAAACGACCTAAACGCTTTTTCCATTATAAAAAAGTTCTCAATGATGAAAAACTTTTCAGAGGTGTGGTCAAGATCAGGCCGTTAATCGGCTCTCAGCAATTTTGAAAGAATCAGCTGATTGGCTGACGTAAACGGGAACATGACACCGGTTCGCTTACGAAAAATTGAGATCGTGTTGGGGATAGCCTCCCCCATGTTGCTCCGTTGCCGTGTGAGTCTTAAATATATACCTTTTTTCACATAAATATTTGAATGCGTTTTTCTCAAAACAGCATTTTTCTATACGGCCGCCATGATATCTCGAGAACTGAAATTTGACACGAATATCGAAATAATATCTGTCTCTATCATACTATAAACTACGGAAAATAAGATACATGCATGACTTTTTTTTTTGTAAATAAAAATCCGAGGAAAAAATGTGCGAAAAAACAAACTTTGTCTTTCAACCATCGCAGTTATATTAATTTTCGAAAAATTGTTTTTCAATAGCTCATACTGAAACTATATTCATAAGGAGTAAAATGCCATTTGAATTTTTCCTTTCAGACAACCTGGAGCTGAGTTATCGTGGCGGCCAGCGACCAGGAATTGTCACAGAAAATTCACCTCGAGCGTTGTCAAAGCCACAATTTTCCAGAAAATCGACCAAAAATTGAAGTTGATTTTATATAATGCATAATAAATATGGCTGTAAATTTTCCAAAAGATTCAACTGATAGTTTTCCCAATAAAAATTCGTAAAAAACCCGTATTTTTTGGCGTTTAAAATGTGAATCCCCCCTTAAATGCCGAATATCTAAATCGCTTGCGGCCTTGAATTGCATGCGTCTAAAGAGCTCCAACATTTCCGATCCCTATACCTTACAAATCCTTCAAGCAACATTTGAATAGAAATAACAGCATTGATATAGAAATAACGGCCTCTTCCTCGTTTTACCTATTATTTCACGTAATCCAGCAAATATTATATGTGAAGGAAGGTAGTATCGTTGACTAAGAGTTTGACCTTCAGTTCTAGTTTCAGTAAATGTTTTTCTAAGTTTCGTGTGAAATTTCACAGCACTGCGTTATTCCATTCTTATTCTATTATACAAAACATATTTCGGGCGAACAAAAACCACTACTCCAACGTAAACGCAGTACATGGCTAAGGGGATTTGTGTACAGAAGCGAGAGGTACTCTTTTAGAAAGAGAAAGTTTCACGCTAAGTTGGCAAATGTTTTAGAGACACCTTGACGGGTGTGAAATAGTTCAAGCGCATGCTAAAATATATTTCCCTTTACAAAAAAGTAATTTAGCTACTTGCGATGATAAATATTTGCTTTTGCTTTCTACATATTCTCAAAGGTTATCGAAATAGTACCTCATGTAACAACCAAAACCGAAAATGTAAATATATTCAACTAACTAGTGAATGTTTAAACGTTTTTGAGGTTAGCGTTTCTTTCTGGTCAAGTACTAACGACTAAACGGAGAGTAGTAAGACTGGCGAAGAGCAAAAACTTGATAAATTTGTATCAGCGCCGACAGAAACTACGACTCGTAAAGTGACAAACTCACGGAAGGAAAGTGCAAGGCAAGTGGGCTCCAAGGATGCTTCAATATCCAAGCGGGCTATCCCAAAGCCTACTATGAGTACAGGCTTCTGTGCAAACTGCCAGCTTCGAGGAGGCCTTAAAAATTACTAGTATACACTATTTAAAATAAAGCTTAGCCCCAGAGGACGCGAAACAAAAGTGTCGCGCCGAATATACTCAAGAGGCAAGAATATGCGGCTCTGCTGAAATCAGCACAATGGAAGGCAACTGTGCCAAAAAACAGGGCATAACTTGCAAGCAAGTGTAAAGTAGCTAAAGCTTCGATAGCAATAAATTCTTCACTAAAACCTACGTAAAAAACCAACTTAAACTACAGGAATCCTGGCTTTAGCTATGCCAACGTCGTTAAAGGTTTAAGACTGGTTGTTCTACCCAAAACTTAGTTATAGCTCGTTTACTTTAAGTATTGCTTCGTTTACAAAAAAGACTTATAAAAATGTGCTTTGCGTGGAAGAAAATTCTCAACACCGTCTGCAAAAAAATTGCTAAAAATCCATGTGATTTTTAAGCGACTTCAAACTTTCACTTTATTGTATTAAAATTAAATGGATACCCAGATGGATAAGTTTCCTGAGAACGCAAGGCAGATATTGGTTGACGGATGCCCGGTTGAATTCGTCGAGAGCTTCTGCTACCTCGCCTGCATTATCATGGCAGATGGTGGAGCAGATGAAGATGTCAACTGCAGTCTAAACAAAGCAAGGGCGGCGTTCGGGCGAATACATACAGTATGGACGAGTTCGCAAATCTCCAGGCGCATTAAACTACGAATATTCGGCTCAAGCGTGAAGTCCGTATTGTTGTACTGAAGCGAAACATGACTGGTCTCTAACACCATCACACAGAGACTACAATCCTTCATCAACAAATGCCTCCGCATCATCTGCAGTAACGACGCACTGTGGAGACTAACGAACGAGGAACCCATCCTTAGGCAAATCAAACGCAGAAAGTGGCGATGCATAGGTCACACATTGAGAAAACCACCCGAAGGATCACGAAAATGGGACTAAACTGGAATCCCCAAGGAAGCAGAGGTCAACGGTGCAAAAACAATAGCACAGAACCGTGTACGATGGAAGAGTCTTGTCGAGGCCCTATGCTCCCGAGAGGAGTGAACAAGGAAAAAACAAAAAACAAGACAAAAAATTCAGAACCTAACTGGTATTCTGTGCCATGAACCCGCGGTTTTTCCTCCGTAACCAAATAAGTGTTTGTTAATTTATTGAAACGCAAAAAGATTTGCGCAGAGACCAGAACCAGAACAAAAAAAGAGTATGAACTATAAAAATACTATTATCAACACACACACTCACAACGCATAACAAATGTATATGTATTTATGTGCATATTTTAATTTACAGAGCCACATTTTTGATTACAATGTTGGTCTTGACTGCTTTTTTGCCACTTTGTTCACTTAGAAACAAAAAACAAAAGCCCTTAAATTTCCATACATTTCGTTCTAATTATTCTAAAGCTCTCTAACTATTCCTACCGCTGGCTTTTTGTGCGCAAACTCTGTTTGGTCATAATCCTCTCACTCAACACGTATTGATAATGAAAAGGCTATAAAAACCGAATTCCAGTGCAAGCAATGAATGAGCTACCTCACCATTCTATAGCCATCATCTACCCCATAAAACGAACAAAGATACTTGTACATACACGTGTACATACCTGTATGTGCGTATAAAACCCATCACGCGTACCCTTCAAACCTTCTTCCGTCCACCAACCGATTAAGAGACGGGTTAGCAAGCGTTTAATTGCGCATGCACAGCAGCACTTTCGCAGCTAAATCGGGCTAGTCGGTACCACTGGCTCTGAACTTGTAACAACAAAGTGCGTGTACGCATGCCTTCACTTAAGATTTGTGAACTTTTATGCTCACAGCAAAACGTGCACGAGATATTAATTTGTGATGAACGCATTCAAATTGCCAGCGAGTTGATATGAGTACATGAATACGTATGTGTGTGTGTATGTAATATATAAAACGCGCCCTGCAGGAAAAAAAAAATTTGAAAATAAGAAACTGCATGCCCCATCGATTCCTCTAACAAAATTCGGTTAGGAATATGGGGAGAGGATTTTTAGAGGTGTTGTCTTTAGCGAACCGCCGACAGAGAGCTGATGGTCTGACGCCACTTAGGATGTGTTTACAAAAAAATTGAGATTGTGTGATGCACGAAAAAAATCAACCAATGACACTTCGCTGCTGTCTAATTGGACAAGTGTGTGAATTTATTAAAAAAGATCGTGCAGAATTCGGCTGAATCTGCCAAGTAACATGGCAGCCGAAGTTTCCCTCACATTTTTTTTTTCACTATAGTTAAAGAGCAAACCTAGTAAATCTATCATCATTGAGTTAGGAACTAGGATTGTCCTTCAGATATGGTGAACAAAAAAATTGTGAGAGTAACTTTACTTCACCGGGGTTTCGGCAGCAGAATTCAGCCCACTAATTTTACACGTATTCACACACTTGTCCAATCAGTCGTTGTTCAGACAGCCAGCCCGAAGTAACATGAACGAATACTGTGTTGATTTTTTCGTATATCACCAACACAAACTCAGTTTTTTCGTAAGCAAATCGCTGTCACGGCACCGGTTACGTCAACCAATCAGTTAATTCTTTGAAATTCCCTGAGACCTGGTTAACGAGCTGATATTTTTTTACCATGGGTTAGGAAATTTCACCATACAACCTTTAGATGTTCTTATTTGATTTTTATTCTGTAATGGAATTCAGTACCCGACGGTACGATAGCATCCATAATTAAACATTATATGCCCTGACTCAGTTCATGATTCAATTTTGTATTAGGATAAGATCGATCTTGCTCACACTGGAATGGTAAGGGGCCGTACCTTGACTCAATGAACGATCAAGAAAAAAAAAATAGTTGTAATATAAAATAATTTTATTTAGTTCCAATTGATCATTTGCTTAGCTGTTATAGATAGTAAAGTATGATACGAAAATATTATATTTTACCTCACCGAAAATGGACGCAGCGCAAACTGTGATTAGTCAGACATACAAGCAAAGCGCTTTCAACTCAGTTTACTAACAAAGATTTCATTTTCTCGAGTAAACACGCGAAAAGTGTTTTAAGAGGGTCGTTTGAAAAGTCCGTGCAAAAATTAAAAACTAATATAAACCTTTTGTTATTTTTCGACAAAGTCTCCTTCTAGGCTTATGAACTTCGTCCAACACTGTTCTAGTTTGTTGATCCCTTCCGAATAATAGGATTTCCCCGAATCTGAAAAATTGTCATTCGTTTCGGCTTTCACCTCTTCGTTTGAATAAAAAATATTTCCCACCAGCCATTTCTTCAATTTGGGGAACAAATAATAGTCCGAGGGAGCTACGTCTGGAGAATAGGGAAACGATTTCGAACCCCATTTCCATTAATTTTGCGACCACAACTGTCGTAATGGAAAACGAAAACCAATCGACTTTCTCGATTCAAACGAATGCCAAACACAAAAAAATAGACCGATCTGAATAGAACCTGATGTGTGTTCCTCCAAGAGTTGTTACTAACTAAGCATAACCTCGATACGCGCCAGTAGTGCCATCTCTCTGCCTTTTCAGGGACCTTTCAAAGGCTCACGGGCTCATATCTTTTCATTAGCACGATTTTCTTCTGGCAAATGCAGTCAAACCATTCGAATGTAGCTGTGTGATATTATGCCGTGATAAAGTGAAATATTCGTAGAAACTCTGGGTAAAATATAAAAAATTTGACTGTTTTCTCTGATTTTATATATTGGTATGTGATTTGCATGAATTTTAACGAACTTTTTATTCTCCTTTTTAAATCATAACCACAATCACCCTTATCAGAATAAGTTTTTTTATGTAATAATAAATTACTTGTATTCATATCACTCTGTGAATAGAAAAATAGCCAAATGGCCTTTGGGTTAGACGTAATTTCATTTCAAAAAACAGAAAGTTATCTGGAATTTACTTTTCAGTTGATTTTGGAAAGTTTTTCATATGCAATTACATACATTAAAAAACTAACTGGCCTTTCTCATCACTTTTCTTGTCAAATCTGAATATACAAGTTTAAATACCAATTTCCCTATTTTAATAAAAAAGCATAGCTAACTTTTTCTAATTAGAGTTCACTTTATCGTGCCGATAAAACACTTTGGTTCTCTCAAAGGTCTATTAGGCTCTTTGATCGCGGCTAAAAAATTGATTTTTGTATACATTTTTTGCACTAAATTGCCTGAAAAATATAATCTTAAGCTTTTGAAGAGAAATTGGAAGAAATAAGCACGTCAGACTTGTACAATAGCAGGCAAAACTAAAGATGAAGTTTTTCGTTCTAATCTCCAAATGTTGCTTTTATTACTAGCGGAATGCATAACACAAATTATTTTCAACCGATTGTGAAGAACTTTGATATGTTTCTAACCAAAACCTTAAGGTATCCCCCCAAAAGTTGATCATCTATTTTTTTAAATTTTCAGTTACGATTCAAGAACAAAAAGCCAAAATAGTTGATACTTGCAAAATTTTGTTTGTGCTTTTCGACAATAGATTTTTACATATTTTTTATTGCTCTAGGGCCAAATTTTAAGTTTCTTTGTGGTGAGTTTTCAAACCGAACTGAAACCTGCAAAATCGGACGTTTGAGCTTGGTTTAACTGAAAACCAGACTTAAACTTCCACTGAAAAACTGACTCTTAGAGAAATGTTTAGATGAGATGATTTGAGATGATTTTTAATTTTTTCTGAGCGGATGTTGCTGACAGGCTAGCCCCTTATAGCCCCGAATTACAGCCGCATAGCAGTACGGACTTGACGCATGCGATGATAATTCGTAGCTTGGTGTGCGTAGTTATGTTATTATTTTGTAAATGTATGTTTATTGAGATAACTAGAATAGGTAAAGGTAACCAATAAAATCAGCTTGCCTAAGGCTTTTAAAATTAGTTTAAACCTTTTAAAGCTAGAAATAGATAAAATACACTGCCCCTATGTGTTTGCTATTTACGAGAGAGTTTTAAGTACAAGTATTGCTGAATGTTCAAAAACAAATTGCAATAAATATATGAATAAAAAAAGTGTTTGCGAAGTAGATATTTGAGTACATATGGGCACGTCAGTATAAAAGCAAGACTACAGCGATTTGTGAAGAAAAAAGCGACTGAAACTTTTCGAGCGGAAAAGCTGCAACTTTTATTTCCAGTGGAGAATTCTATTTCAAAAGCTAAATATGACGACTTGCAAGGACAATTGTTGCCAGAGCATCGCATTTTTTTCCGAAAATTTGAAGTATGGAATTGCGGCAAACATTACCGAATATGGTTTGTCAAGCGTAGATGAGGACGATTAGGCGACGTCTTAAACTTAAAAATATGCTTCGTGTTTCAATTTATGAAGATGTATTTTTGTATACATAAAATTTTTCTTTTCCTCCAAATGTGTAATAAGGCATAATTTTCACCAATTAGTGGTCAGTTATCTATTAAGAATTGATTTACGATAACATTCAATTACAAAATTCACACTATTTCCACAATTTGGAAGAGTTTTTTTTGGCGCTAAACAATTCGTGATGGCTTACAAAGCCTTATTAGACAGAAATATCAACGCAGTTTGCCATTCTCAGCTGGCAAACCACAGTTACCAATTTCGATAGTTCCCACGAAACTAAAAAAACACCCGATACATATACAAAATAAAAATAAACGAATAAGTTATAAAGATAATAGCAACAACACAAATATTAGCAAACAAATATGAATACAAAAAATAATAAAAATATTATAATGCGTGTAACCAGCCAATGTGCGTGTATCATGGTGAAATCCTGTCTAGCATCTTGGGGCTTCCCGTATTAGTAGACTATGCACTCCCGCCTATACTTCCCACTACAGCGTTTACGACCCTCCTACCCACAAGGGAAGAGTGGGAACGGGGCGATGTAAGACAGGGCGAGTCCATCCACACAGATGGTTCAAAGCTCGAGCGCAGGGTGGGTGGAGGTGTATACTCCGAACATCTGGAGGTCTCGTTTAGTTTTCGGCTCCCCGACTGCTGTAGTGTCTTTCAGGCTAGGGTAGGTAGGTAGGGTGGTTGTCATAAGACACACTTAGACCTTTCGCAGGTCCATTGTGATACCACTGGAGCTTATCCTTACTCTACCTGTTCCTTTTCAAACCATCCGGTTGCTTTAATAAACGAGCAGAGCTTCGTTAGTTTTAGATGCGCTATGTCCGCTACATCGGTTAGAAATGCTGTATCAAGAGTGCGCAGCCTTCTCATAGCTCAGCTTTCACACTCACATAAAAGGTGTCTGACTGTTTCCTCTTCTTCTGTATTAAGACAGCTTCTACAGAAATCGAAGTACGGGAGTTCTAACCTTCTAGCGTGGCTGCCTATTAAACAATGACCTGTTAATACACCTATCATTTTTCTTATAGATTCTCTGTTGAATCTTAGCAAGATCTTCGATCGACCGCTGTTCCAGTTCGGCCATGTCTGTCTGCTTAGTTCGCATGTTGTGAGGTTTTGCCAGCTTGTATTTACCTTTTTGATGGTTTCCCTGTTTATAAGTAATTTGCAAGTGGCTATGGGCATGGGTATCAGCGCCTTATCCGGTTCGAGATCGAGCGTTGTACCGGTTCTTGCAAGTTCATCCGCCTTACAGTTTGCTGCAATGTCTTTCAGGCTAAACTGATGGCATATCCGGAAATGATATCTACATTTCACTGATGGCTAAGCGGCGATAAAATCCCACACAAAACAGTCGACAACCTCCAAGGTAGCCATGAAATGCCGCACATCTCTTAACGAGATGGCTGGGTCATTTCACCTAAAGGTAAAATGGGTTCCTGGCCATCGCGACATTGAAGTTAACTGTAGAGCAGAAGAACTAGCGAGACTCGACACCAAATTGACCGATGAGTACATAGACAATGTCATAGGGATACCCTTACAAACAGGCGATTTTAATGCCTGGGCTATGGAGTGGGGCTCACAGCGGACTACACCAAAGGGCAGAGCACTCCTTGAAGCATTTGCATGCCTGGATATTGTTTTACTGAACAGCGGCGGGGAATATACCTTCTTCAGAAATGGCTTTGGTTCAATAATAGACATCACGTTCGTCAGCTCTAACATCTATAGAGAGTCTAAATGGAAGCTTAGTGAGTGTTATACTCAAAGTGATCACTCAGCAATAATATGTGACATAGATTTACACGAATACAAACTTCAAAAACAACCATTAAGTTTGAAGCACCGAGGATAGAAAACCGGCACCTTAGATCCTGGTGTATTTAAAGAGATGTTGCCAACAAGCGAATATACAGGATGCGCGAACGACATGGCAACCAAAATTATGGGTGACATTTGTAGAGCCTGCGATGCGTCAATGTCTCGCAAGACGACAACAAATAAACACGTTCCTGTTTACTGGTGGAACGAGAGCATTCTTTCTTTCAGGAGAGAATGCATTAAGGCTAGAAGAAGCTTTCAACGGGCAAGAGGTAGACCTAACTTCCTAGAAGCCAGAGAAACGTATAAAGCTGCGCGACGTCAACTTAAGACAGCAATAAAGGAAAGCAAGCGTAAAAGCTTTCTGGAGCTCTGCGATGATGCTGAAAACAACCCTTGGGGGACAGCATACAAGGTGGTGACCAAGAAGCTGAAGTCTGCTAAGGAATCCATATCAACATGCCCGATTTTCTTGAGTGAAGTGGTAAACACACTTTTCCCCAAGCAAAGGAAGTTAGTTTCATTAACCTCGAAGCTAATCTCACATCAGTTTCCAAGAATCTCAGCAGACGAGGTCCTTCAAGCAGTCAATAGAATTGAAAATAATAAGGCTCCTGGCCCAGACGGGGTGCCAAACGAAGTACTTAAACTGGCTTTTACCCAGGCAACATCGAATTTCGTACGCCTATTTAATACATGCCTCGCAGAGGGAACGTTCCCATCGATATGGAAGCGACAAAGGTTGGTTCTATTACCCAAACCTGGCAAACCTCCCATGGAACCGTCTAGCTTCAGACCGATTTGCCTGCTCGACTCGGCAGGTAAAGTACTGGAGAGAATAATTTACCACCGCCCCGAAAACGAGATCGATTCCGCCAGGGGAATATCGGACAACCAGTTTGGCTTCAGAAAAGGAAGGTCCACCGTTGACGCGGTGAATACCGCCAAAAAAATTGCACAACAGGCAATAAGTGGCACCCGATGGCTCGAAGGTGCCAAAGAGTACTGCTTAATAGTAACATTGGATGTAAGAAATGCATTCAACACCGCAAACTGGGCCAAAATACTGGACGCACTGGACGAGATCGGAGTATCCTCCTATCTGCGAGCAATAATACGAAGCTATTTCGAAGACCGCGTACTGGATTACGACACAGCAGTAGGCAAAAAAAGTTATAAGGTTTCAGGTGGGGTCCCTCAAGGTTCAGTCCTTGGACCACTGCTCTGGAACATCATGTACGATGGTGTTTTGCGTCTCAATATACCCAATGGTGCCAATATTATCGGCTTTGCGGACGATATAGCAGTAGTTATTACGGCGAAGAGACTGAGCGACATCTGCTAAAAAGCAAATCGGACCATAGCGTCCGTTAACTCATGGTTGGTGCAAAACGGCCTTCAACTCGCCGAGCAGAAAACGGAGTCCGTTCTCATATCGAGCCGAAAAAAAGTAGAGGTGGCAACGATACAAGTTGGCAACCACAGCATCACGACAGCACCAGAAGTTAAATATCTGGGAATAGTTATAGACAGGAGGTTATCTTTCAAAACTCACCTGGAGTATGCGGCCAAAAAAGCATCAGCAACTGTAGCAGCCTTATCGCGAATAATGCTAAACGCCCGCGGGCCAAAACAACGGCGGCGCCAACTCCTAGCAGGCGTGGTGAAGAACCAAATACTATACGGTGCCCCTGTTTGGTACATGGCTACGCAACATCCTTCGTACTTACGCGGTATAAAGGCGGCGTATCGTTTATGTGCGCTTCGAGTATGTTCCGCCTTTAAAACGGTTTCAGAAGATGCAGCGCTAGTTATCGCTGGAATAGATGTATTGGCAAACGAAGCTGCAGTATTGGCCGACAGCGAAACGCAACGCATCGTAGCACGGGAAACTAGCACCCAAACTTGGCAGCAAAAATGGAATACCACAACGAAGGGCCGCTGGACACATCGCTGCATTCCAGACTTGCGAAGCTGGATTGAAAGAAAACATGGAGAAGTAGATTTTTATCTGACGCAATTTTTAACCGGGCATGGATGCTTCAAAGCATACCTCCATCGGTTCAGACATGAATCGGATCCCACTTGCGATTACTGTGGGGTAAACGCGATAGAAGACGTTCACCACGTATTCTTCGAATGTGAGCGTTTTTATGGCTCTAGATCGAAGCTTCGGCGCATATTTGATGGAAACTACGATCCAGATACATTCGTACAATCCATGCTACAAAGCAGGGTGAAATGGACGGCAGCATGCGATGTCATAGCAGAGACCATGAAAAAACTAAGGACCCTCGAAAGAGTACGACGAATGACCGGCGACTAATTCGCCTTTCCCCCCCACGATGTAATGCTTGGCGGTTGTCCCGTGGGGTGTGGAGTTTAGACGAAACAACAGGCTTGTCCTGGTTTCAAAGGGCCACTTGAGGGTAGCGCGCTACCACAACGCCCATGGAAAAAAAAAACAAAAACCCTTACAAACATGTAAGCAACTCATCCTTGAAGAAAGCGTAAGGAAAGCAAACGAAAGCCATCTGCAAAATCACCCGTCAACTGTGGCCGACTCTCAATGCAAAACGCACAGAGTCTCTGCTAAGAAAAAATAAACGCAGTCTTAGCACACTGATTTCAGTCATAACGGGGCACTGCCCAATAGGTAGACACACTCAAAGGATGGGTGTGCAAACACATGACTTCTGGAGAAGTTGTCTAGATAAGGACGAAGAAGAGCCAATCTCGTATCTACTGTGCCACTGTCCTGCGCTATCCAGACGTAGATTTACTACTCTAGGTAAACATTTTTTTAGTGAGTTGGAAAATTTCAGTTCTGCAGAAATCAAAGATATTCTACAATTTTTTAAAAGCACACACTAGTTTTAGGAGAGATAGGAACAAGCTCCCCTCGCCGCATCACAATGGGATATGAGCCTGAGTGTATCTCACAGGACAACCGCTTCAACCTCACCTAACCTACCATTACAATCAAGCATAATCGCTTGTGAGATTTACAATTCTAATAACTAATATCCTTCCATATAAAATATTAAAATTAAAAGATAGAAGTGCTTGCTGGCACCCCTAAACTAGTGGAGATCTACTCCCTACTGCATTAGCTCGTATTTTTCCAAATAGTACTTGGTAGTGCTATGCATTTCTCCAATACAGGTTTTCCCTGCAGGGTAGTCGGTTGCCTAATCAGGCTTGTCGCAACACTTTACACCTAAATATTAATTTATTCATTGTACAACCAATCAAGCAGCAACCTGTGGCAACAAGTAAATGTTTACGAGATTAATTTGTTGGAAGGCAAATGGGCGAGTGTAGTGGCTGTGAAACACATATAAATTAGCAGTGCGGCCAATTCTATGCATGAGAAGGTTTCGATATAGAACGGAATGCCCAAGTGAGTAGAGTGCTTGGGATGCGGCAAACGAACAAATCTCGTAATTTCTATGTTGTATTTGATCTTGAGGCAGAATTGACATTTTGACAAAAGGTAGCGATTTGGGAAAATGGGATTTTAAACGAATTGCATGCAATCGAATTATCAGGCGATTGTATTGAAGGCAATCAAACTGCATTCGAAAGGAGATTATTAAAAATGTATGCTTGTATGTATGTATGTATGTATGTATGTATATTGACTGGAGTGTGTTACAGTACCTAGGTAGCCTGGGTAACCCTCCTGAAGAAGGTTTTTCTTGGGTGGCAACTGGTGATTTCTAATGTGAATGCCTTTGGAAGTTGGACCTTTTTCGTTGTTTAAGTAAACATATGTAGGTATGTATGTATGTATGTGTACAGATGTAAGCAAAATATGATTGTTAAACTGAAAGCACATCAATTGTTAGCAAATTCAAGCTTGTGTCGAACCCTTATAAAGAAATGTCAATAATGTCAACAACACTTCCGGTCATGAAAGAAAAAAAAACCGTATGTAAGTAAACAATGTTACAACGACCCCTTCAACTGTTTTCCTCATTCACGCATAACTGTTCTTTTTTTTCTTTATCAGATTTTTTTCACAGCTAAAAAGTATCGGTTATATTGGCGTATCGTCAATTTTGATTGACATTTGATTACTCGCGCGGATATACAATGCGACACACACACAGTAATTGTTCCTAAAATTTGATGTAATATAGTTTGAGTTGTTAATTCCAGCGATATCAGCTGCTTTTATTTATTCAGTCAGCGAAGGATTGAGATAAGCAGGTATGTACATAGGACCATTAGGGTGACTCACAAAACAAAAAAAACAACTGGCGGCTTTTTAAGCGAAATTATAAAATTTATTATAGAACTCCAGCTAAATATTTTGGAAAAATATTAAGATTTACCTGCGCTGACCCGATTCGAAAATATCTTTAAAAATATATATTTTTTTTAAATAAAATTAGTTTTTAAAAAAAATTTTCCTCATAAAATCGCTTCAAATGATAGAAGAGTTACAGCTGAAAGGGTATGCGTAAAAATATTTAAAAATTTATTCACGGGAACAAAAATTAAGATTTTAGATAGCGATTTGATTTTATTTGGAGAATACATTTTAGGAAAATTTTAATAACTCAGTCCAGTATTGACCTAAATTGGTCTAACTTCTAAAATATCATTGCAAAGGTATTTTGCCACCCTCTTTCTAGGTCTCTGGGAATCAAAGAAATAACCTAATCACGACGCAATTTTGTTTTTTTTTGGGCAAATATCATTACTGTTATCTTCCATCATCTGGGGTGATTTTATATGGCAAATATCTTTAAAACGCAGCTCTGTTTATAAAAAAACAAAACAAAAAAAATTAAAAAATTCGATTTTTCAGTGTTCTTACAAATCAGTGCAGCTTACGTAAATCTTAAACTTTTTCATATTTATTTTAACGGAAATCTTAAAATATACTATATTAAATTTTGTAATGTCAGTGATTAGGTACGTTTAAATGGCTGCCTTCATATAAGAGTCCATTTGGAAAAAGAAACAAATTCTTTAATTGTGATATCGTAAAGAGAAAAAAAGAGAGAGAAGAACAAAACAGAGTGGAGAAAAGAAGAGTGGTTTGGATTGAAAGAGGAGGGCCACCAAACGGTGTCTTATTACATTTGCGTTAACCGCTTCAAGCTGCTGCAGCATGCTGATCAAACTCATCAAGTGTGTGATATCTAAATCTCCTATATTCGCAGGTATAGTAAAAGATGTCTGAAACTTAACCATACCAAAGCAGGGTAGCTGAGCAGAAGGTGCTGAGATGGACATCTAAAGTACGAAAGGGGATCAACTCAAACTTTTTAGGGATACTAGAGCGACTGCAGCTTAAGCCTAGCTTGTGGTCCTTCGGACTCTCTCCCAGTTATCAAGGCTATTGATTACCTTGGAATAAAGTCAGATGGATATAGAGCTAGAATTGACCTCGCAAGCCAACGAATTCTGATTCAGCAACTTCTAAACATGTACATCATTTTTTTCTTTAATTTCTGGGTTTGACCTTGAACCTCGCAAGATCAAATGGATGCCGAATTTGGCGTCAGCAGCCCCAAAAAAGTATATTTAAATGTTTTGAAATTTTTCCGGTGAATATTCTGTGATTTACCTTGAACTCTCCTGCAATTTGACCCCACAAGAACAAACGAACAAGGAATTCTGATTCAGCAACTTCAAAACATATTCATATTATTTTTAATTTTTCCTATGCATATTCCGTATTGGACCTTGAATTGACCTTCAATTTGAAGCCATAAGGACAAATGTAAAACGACTTCGAACTCAGGAGACCCAAAAACGTGTATATCAATTTCTTGAATTTTTCCCGGTGAATGCTCCAGATTTGTCCATGAAAGAAATTTATTTTTAAGTTTTTAGGTAGCTAGGGGATGATTTCACCTTTCGAATGTTAGAAATTTGAACACTTGCCGGGATGTATTACCGTTGATTAGAATTATAATAAAAAAAGCCAAACCGAATTCGAATACATACAATTTTTTACTTTGAAAGTTTTGCGGAGTTTTTTATAAAGATACTCCTATTCAAGGTTGTGTTTTGATATGATGACAAAAAAATTAAAATTCGAGCCTTGGCAATCTCTTCCAAAACCATTGAAATCGGTCAATAATTGCCTTCTCTAGGATTTATGAGCAAAATTTGTCAAAAAATCCCCATTGTTCGTCATTCTCTCAAACGAATTCCACCAGATAAGGAATCCGTGCGGCAAAATTGGCTCTATGATTGTGTTATATAACCAGAATGTAAATTTAAGCGGGAGGTCCCATCGCCTTCCTGAAGGACCACGCGAAAATGTTGATCTTTCAGAGTATCGATATATGAATTGGTGCAAGTACTCAGCTTTGCGTGAAGCAGTGTCCTCGAGAGCTCAAAAAACGTCTAAGATCATGATATAAGCATATCCTTGCCAACATGTAAGCTGTTTATCTTTGAGTAAATTGTAAGAGCAGTGAATGAAAGATCGCGTAATGAAACCACATGCAGAATCGCCCGACAACAGTGGCCGACTCTCAATGTTAAACGCACAGAATCACTGCTAAGACGAGGTAAGCACAGTCTTATCTCGCTGATTTCAGTTATAACGGGGCATTGGCTAATGGGCAGGCACGCCCACAGGGTAGGTGACTTCCACAGAAATTGTCTAGATGAGGCAGAGGAAGAGACGATCCAGCACCTTTTGTGCCACTGTCCTGCTCTATCCAGACGTAGACTTACCATTTCAGGTAGGCAATTCTTTAATTAATTGGAAGATCTTAGTATGCACTGGTTTTAGGAGAGATCCCAATGGTGAGTGTGTCCCGCAGTGGACAACCGCTCCAACTTAACCTAACCTAAGACCGCCTCTGAAAAGAAAAAGTCGCCTCGGTGGATAGCTGAACTCTCTGAATTTAGGATTTCGTGTGGGTGACATTTTAATAGAGCAAGCAGGATTAAGTCTCTCTTGGTGAGAAGTGTACAAAGTAGGACAAGGAGTCTACAAGCCCGAAATAAAAATCAAGATAGTTAAGCGAGGCTTATGTGGGGAAAGCTGTCATTTCATTGGGAAAAAGTAAAAGTTCGTTTGTATTTCTAGGAGAGTGATGCACCCTAATGTACTTATACGTACATACCTATATATATGTATATATATATATTACATATAAGGCTAATCAATGAATTATAAATTGAAGCAATACTGAAGAAATTACATGTGTTCATACATATGTACATACAAATGTGTGTGTGCACGCACGAATATTCACATGTGTATGGATATATGATACCTACGTAGCTGCTGGTTTCCACTTATCCACTTACGCAACAGTTGTCATTCATTTTGTTTCAAATTTCATGTACTATACGAGTACTTACCCCTTTTGCAGTAAGCGTGAATGGCTTATCAAGATTGAGGCCAACAATTACAATACACGCTTGGCACGTATACAGAAAAATACGCTGGTACCTATGTAAGTACATATATGATACTATCTTCAAAATAATAACTTACCTTACTAATGCATGTGTGTGTGTGTGAGTTGTGTATATATGTATGTATGTATGTCTCGATGCACAAAATTTTACGCATCTTACATCATCTAAGCGTTTTTCATGAGTACCTTTATAGGTTTGTTTAATTTCATTTTCTGGCCCTTCCAGATATTTGATTGTTTTTTACGCCATATAAAGTACAATAATAGGTAAGTTAATTGCCAAGTTTTTGTCTCAAAACAATTTTCAAATGCCATAAGCCAATTATCCAAGCTCACATAGCAGGTATATAACGCTTATTTAAAGGTGCCCAGTTTTGTTTATAAAAAAAAAATATAGGAGTTTTCTTTCTGTCGACACTAACTAAGACCTCCTAACACCACTCAATTTTTCAGATGCAACTTCACTAAGATAGAGGTTATGTACTATACACTCTAAAGTGTCTTAACTTGTAAAGGGTGGTTAAATTTCAAGAGCCGATGTTGAATGTGAACCACACCTAAACGCGAATTTGAACCACATCTCAGCGAATTTGACAACGAGTTACTTGATTTTAGCACCAGTATGGTCAGATTACCATTTTCGTAACTTGATTTAGCATTTTTTTTTTTGTTATTTAGTCTGAGAGTTTTAGTTCTTTCTTCATGACATTTTTCTAGCCTGTTCTAATTAAAAGTAATGTTTATAATTTTGTAAAATATACATGTTTTTTTAATTAGTTCAATAATTCACTTAGTTTTATTTAGCTTTACTTTTTTTAACATCTGGTAGCATTGCCCGCGATTGCAGGTGTTGTTGGTGTTCTTCTGCTTTCGGCAGTCAAATCTCTCTCTCGCCACTGCAGTGTTGTCTAGCTTTGGATATAAAAACGCACTAAAATTCCCATTCAAAGAAAATAACCCAACAAATTTTTATTGAATCATTTAAAGAACTTTGTATGTGTGACAAATTGTATTTAGAATGTGCGTTTTTTTTTTAATAAATGTGTTGTGCTTATGTACAATTTAATTTATAAGTTATTTTTGTCAAGCGAGACTCTTTTGTTAAGGGAACGATTTTTTTGCTATATTTGAGGTTATGTAACTAGATAATGTACTCTTTTTGTAAAAATGTCAGTATGGTTTCTTTAGTATTTTCTTGTATTTTGTGGCTTATTTTTACAATGAATACACCTCTGTATGCCCTATGTCCCATTAAGGATTGATGGCCGGAAGAAATGATTACACCTCTATGGTTTTAATCCACATTCAGTAAATTCAAACGCCTTTTAAAACGTGTAAAAAGTTTTCAATCTTAAGAAGAGTTGAGAGAGGGACATTTAATATTCTTCCATAACCTTAAAAGGAGCAAAAAATTAAATTCACACTTTCAAAATATCTAATTTTATAAAAACCAACTAATTTTCATTAGCACTAAAATCTTCCCAGAGTGGCCTTTTTTAACCTTCTTTTGTATAATAATACAGTTTTTTTTTACCTAAAGTTTCGGTAGCTTTAAAGTAAAAGAAAAAGAAACAAACACGAAACTTCAAAATTGCGAAAAGGAAATGGTTGGCAATACTGAACAACTCAGCAAACGTGACGTCACGTACTCTCTGATGGGCGCAATCTTCTTTCTATCATTCTTGCCGAAAAACCAATGCACCCACAAAGAGTGACTGTTTGGTGAGGTTTATGGGCCGGGACATCATTGGTCCGTATTTTTTCCAAAATGAGGTCGGTCAGGCAGTTACTGTGAATAGTGTTCGCTATCGTGAGATGATAACGAACTTTTTATGGCCCGAATTGAAAGATATGGATGTGGATGATATGTGGTTTCAACAGGTTGGTATCACTTGGCACACAACTAACGCAACAATGGCTCTTTTGCGCGAAAAATTTGATGGCCAAACAATCTCACGTCGCGGCGATGTCAATTGGCCGTCAAGATCATGCGATTTGACACTGTTGGACTTCTTTCTTTGGGATTATTTGAAAGAAAAGGTGTACGTCGATAAGCCAGCAACAATTCAAGAGTTAAAGTATGACGACTTACCGGCACATTAACAGCATAGAACCTCAATTATGCCTAATCGTGATCGAAAATTTGGACTATCGGATGGAGGTGTGTCGCCGAGGCCGCGGCGGCCATTTGGCCGATATTTTATTTTATACGTAATTGAGTCATACCAATATTATCATAATCAAGAGGAATCACAATAATTTCTTAAAAAAATTGTATTTTATTCAAAATCAATACCGGCCCTTGAAACTTAATCACGCTCTATTGGAATGCTTCTTCTTGTCTGCCTTTTATTATAGACTTATTGCTTACTTCTCTTTTATTATAGACTTATTGCTTACTTCTCTTCACGCAATATAAATAACATTTCATTACACGAGTAAATACAAAATTGATTAAAAGCACAAATTCAATATATGTGACCTGGTCTATGAAAAGGTACCTTACGTGTCAAAAAATCATTTTTCACTTTTTTGTTGATTCGAATAGTGTGTGAAAGGCTCTTTAAAATAGTGAAAACTAGAAAGTCATAATTTGTTTAAAAGTTTGTTAAAGGTAATAAAAAAAGAAAAGTACAAATACGAAAAAGACTGATTACTTTGTCATGATACAAATTAGAATAACGAAGACAATAATTTGTGCAAATTAAAAACTGAACCATTCCTGGACAGTCTGAGGTGTAATGAATACGATACTGAAGTCTGTTTTCAAAAAATTTTTGTCACCGGGTCTTATAAGTTTTTTTTGGCATGAATGTCGGTACAAAAGCTAACTTATTTTTTAAAACGATTTCTGCGATTTGCATTAACTTTTCCTTATTTATTTATATATAAAAAAATGTTTTTCACTGTTTCTGTGATTTTATTGATACTGCGATCTATGTTGAAGAAAATAAGCCAAACCGGATTGAAAAATATTAATATTTAAAAAAGTTACAAGGGTTTTTAGAAGTTTAAACTTTAACTGCTGTTTTCTCGAAAACTTGTTTTCACACGTAAGGTACCTTTTCGTAGACCAGGTCACATATTATAATCAAAATAAAATGCAATAAAAAGAATTTTATGTGTCTTCATAGACGTAAGTCACCCAATTCTCCTTCCATCATTTTGGGGGTCTTCCCGGTGCACGTTTTCCGAGGTTAGGATACTTATCATTAGATCACTGGGTGTCCTGGTTATATGGTCATTCCAAGCGCGCCTTCTAGTAATTACAAGATTAACAATGTCAGTAACTTTCGTTTCTTCCTTTATTACTTAACTTCTTACGCATTGTAGGCTAGTTTTTCTTGCGAAAATTTGTATTTCTGTTTTGCGTAACATTTGTTTGGTTTTTGCATTTTCAGCACGCGGCTCTGCATCACAGATTTGTATGTACATATATTCGAGTTTCACCTTCTGTTCTTGGCTACTCATTCCTCCGTATTATGGCTCTAAGGCATCCTGACACCTTGACGTCTGGAGCACACTACCGCTATCGATCGTTTGCAAATCGATCGAGGCGCCATTGCATGTATTAGTAAGCAGATGCTCGGTAGCAACCCTCTTCAACATAAACATGGAATATTCGATTTCCATTTGCTCTTTTGTCTACGCTAAGCACCAATATAGGAAGTTTCCTTGCATTTACTGAAGATTTAATTAGAATCATAACGAAGACGTAGGAACTGTCTTCAAATTATGAAATTTCAAATCATGGGCTTAATTATGGCACTGCGTTGGAAACTGTGCTCCCTCTTTAAGGTCATGTGGGCTCTCATTATTTAAGGTAAAAATATGAGAGCTGATGTGTATATAAGTACAGACACATACATAGTTATAGCTGCATAAAGTGATCTAAAGTGACTGCCAACAACAATATTAATAATTCTTGAACGCTTCAGTTTCCACGAAAGCATTCATAAGTGAAAACAGAAATAAATATGAAGTTATTAAATAGCTAAAATGTTTTTTATTTCATTTTTCCCCTTACATACATACAAACACTCAGTATTTTATAGCCGACAATGAAGTACTTGCGTGCCACAGCGACATTTTCTTCTTTGTCTAGGCTTTTAAACAAAGGGCAGAAAAAAATGAAAAAAAAATATGAATTTTCTTATAACTATCATGAAAATTATAATATTTACGTTTAATGTCCATTTTCAATAAAAACTAAGTTTAGCGTGCAAAAACAACTTCATAAATGCCAACTATATTACCCATTGTGGTAGGAATAAAACCTTAAGGTGAAACATTAAACGGAGTTTATTACGACTTCAGAAGTGCAACCAGGGCCAAAAAGAAATGAGGAGTGAGCTCATTGATGTTGCGCTAAAAGGGCGCTAAAGAGCGCGATAGCGGGAAATTCTATGCGGCCAAGCTAAAATCGAATGGCTGTGGCTGGCCACCGATGGCGAGCAGACTGATTGCCGCGACGACACACACAGCTCCACAACATGCAACGTACTTAGTTAGAATGTAGCGTGACGAGGTGAAGGCAGATTCAGTCAAGCAGTTCGAAAGTATACGTATGGCGTTATTGTAATTTGTTATTGTTGTTGCTGTTGTAGTTGTAGTTGCTCCGTTGCCTTACGTTGCAGCAATTTCGTGACTTTGTGGCAGCGTGACGCGCTTTGCCTTTTATGCAAACACACTTACCTTCTGCATCTATATATATGTGCGTACACATACATACATGCATATATACATATACATATACATATGTCTACATACTTTGTACTTAGCCTGCAGGGAAAACCGGAACTAGGAACATCAATTTATGTTCTGGTCCACAACTAGTACGTCTAGGAATTAGTTTGCTAGTCATATCACTAGTAGTGACTTCTGTTTTACTGTGTGAGAGTGGAGTAAACGCAAATCATCGTACTGAGACTGATGATTGTGGCTCTCGTTGCACCAATTTGCTAGTTCGAATCAGGTCCTTGCAAAAATAAAAGTTACTAAATTATTCGGTGTATCCTATTTTATATTTCGTCTTAGTCTCCATTTAGGCTTATACATACAGTTCGTCCACCTCTGTTCTGGTTTACTGATCCCTTCCGAATAATACGATTTATTCAAGTGTGAAAAATATCGAAGTCTGCAATCACCTCCTCGCTTGAATAAAATCTTCTTCCCGTCAGCAATTTTTTCAAATAAGGGAACAAATAGTAGTCCGAGGGATCAGAGGGGTGCAAATCTGGAGAATATACGACGATTTGGAACCGTATTTTCATTAATTTGGAGACCACAACTTCTGTGGCGTGAACTGCTGCGTTGTCATGATGGAAAACGAAAATCAATCGACTTCCTCGATTCAAACGAATGCCAAACGTAAAAAAATTGACCGATTCGGCTGAAACTTGCTGTGCCTTCTTCCAAAATATGCTACTGACTAAACATAGCCTCGCTACGCGCCGGTAGTGCCATCTCTCTAACATAGTATGGACTTTTCAAAAGACCTACGAAGGTGCAAGGTTGGCAAGGTTGGTGTGAATTTTTCGTACAAATATTTAATTTTAGGGAAATGTAAAGAGTTTTACTTTAAAATTAATACAATAAAAAGTAGGGGTAAAAAATAAATAAAAATGTAAAAAATTTAATCAAAAGAAGTAAGAAAGTAATAAACTCATTCCGGACTGAATTCTTTAAACCAGCTCGCATTTCAACAAAATTTTAATTTGGGATGAATGGACGGAAATTAAGTCTTAGCACATACAGGATCCGGCACTCGGCACTAAAAAGGTCAATAATTTAGTTTGGAAAATTACTTTTATTCAATTCAAAGTGAAAAATGTCTGAAAACCATACAGAATTAAGAATCAATTTACTTTTGCTCGATAAGACCACCTTTTGCCTTGACTATGACCTTGAGACGGTCCAGAGACGAATCGAAACGGAAAACGGCTTTTTTCAGCGGCTCGAGACTAAGACAAAGAGAACATTCCATCGGATTCGCGTCTGGTAAACTTGAGCGCCATTGTGTGGACGTTATGAACTTCGAAACGTTGTTTCCTAATCATTTTTGGTTCACTCGAGCTTTGTGCTCTACCACCGAAATTGTTGTCTGCCCACGGCTTCAAAGCAACCTCCAGAATACCTTCCCGATAATATTTCGCATTTACCTTGACGCCAGGCTCGATGACAATGATTGGGGAGTGCCCATCTGCGCTTATAGCGGCCCAAACTATTACCTGTGGCGGGTGCTACCCCCTGGTGGCCAATCGATGACTCAAATTTTCCTATGAACGGTCAGTCAAATAAACCCTATTGTTTTTGGAGTTTACGAATAGCTTAATTTGAAAAATTTTCTCGTCAGAAAACACAAAGGGCAAGCGAAGCAACTTCTTCGCTCTCTCAAGTCTGACTTGTTGCTGCTTTGGTGTGAGATCATGCGTCTTTTGGATCCTGTAAGTCTTCATTTTGAGATCATTTTCCATATGCGGCGGGTTCTACGGTTAGATATTTTCAGTTCTTTCGCCATTTGATACCATCAGCTGCGCGAGCGGTCACACTTCGAGTGCCGGACCCTGTAAAAAGTGGACGTAGGTTTTGTGCGATCTCAATAATCTTTACGTCGAATCTAAATGAGTTGCGGGATATTGACGCTAACCACTTTTAATTCGCACGCTTATGATTTCCTTTCAAATACACCCCGTTGCAAAATTATAAACTTTGACCAAGTTTAACAAAGCGCGCCAGTTGTTTCTTTCCCGCGTTAACCGTCGCCAGTTGGACATTCCAAGTACAGGACCCAACCAACGAAGTCCCTGCATCTTTATTCGCTGCGCTATGTCTATGTCGTCGTAAAGCTCATACCGTTCATTCTTCCAAAATTTTAAACACACAACTAATTGTGTAAAAAAATATAATTCAGACTGCAATAAAAACTATTTAACGCAAAGTTTCAAAGTTTGTATAAAATTATTCAAAGTTTCATTAAAACTTTCAACTTTTTAATTAGAATTTTCAGTTTTCTCTGTGTTTGCAGTATACAAAATAATAAAAAAATCTGTTTAAAACTCATCAGTTATTTGTACTTAAAAATATTGTGTAATGAACGCGAACCACTAATAGTTCGAGATTCACTATTTAGGAAGCCGCTTGCTCCTAGTTTATTTCCCTACAGGGCACTTAACTACACCAACTTGTGCCAGTTCTCTTAAACGTCGTCGTTTTGCAACTTACAACTTCAATTTGCATGACGACGCTTCTGACGTCGAGAATACCGATGTAGCACCCAAGTGCCAAAACTATACCACAGCGAATTTCGGTAGGGTGAAGACCAAATGGAGGATAAATATGCAAAAAAGATGTTTATAAATATATCAGCCATACCAGAATTATGAGAAAAACCCATGCAAAAGTGTGGAAGTGCAATTATGGCATCAGTGGCAAGGTGGCGCTCCGCCGTGACTTTTTGCTAAATTGATGTTGTCGGTGCGGTTGAAAGTCGATAGTTGCTATTGTTGTTACGCTCGTATTGCTTTGTGTGGCATGGAAGCTGTTAGCGCCAGGAAGCGGAAGCTCTACGTTGTTGGTGGTAGGCCGGCATACATACATACATACATTCTGTGTAAAAAGTGCCCGCAATTGTTAAACAAAACACAAATGATTAATACATTTACTAAAATTAGTGCACTTCAGTTATGCCAGCGCTTGACTTAATCCTCTACAGATTAAACAAAAAAATAAATAATTGGCGCATACACTTCTGTTAGGTATTTGGCCGAGCTGCTCCTCCTTTTTGAGGTGTACGCCTTGATTTAGTGCCACGAATCAGTTTTAAGCCGTCTCCAAATGGCAAATGGTTTTTTATGTAGAGCTTTTTCATGACAGAAATGAACTAGGAGGTTCAACATTGCCTGCCGAGTGGCGACCGCTGTTAGAAAAAAACATTTTCTTTCATTTTGGTGTTTCATGCACGAATATTCGAACCTTCGCACTTCCGAATGATAGTGACGCACCAACCTATTCGGCTGTGGCGGCCTCCCGTAGATTGGTTGTGGGCTAATAGAGTTAGCGAATTTTCCTTCCTCCTGCGAATTGTATTTTTTTGGATTGCGGCTCATTTTCGAGGCGCTATTCCGAATTTTGTCCGCTTGTTTGCACCGCAAGTTATAACTCGCTTCGTTTCATGAAGGTGGCATCAGAAGAAGCTCGAGAAGTCATGGTTTCAGCTACTTTCTTCCGATGTTGTTTTTGGACAAAATTAAGCTATTTGGGAATCAAACTTCCGATTGATAGATAGGTTGCAGACATATAAACATCTTTAGTCAATTCTCTAAAACTTATACAAAGATTTTCGAGCAGTAGCTTTCTACTTTTCAATTTCAACCGAGCTGTTAATTCTGCCTTCTCTAAACTGGATAAAGACTGGGTATGGTGATGAACGAAGAAAAAACGAAGTACCTCCTGTCTTCAACCAAACAGTCGGCACACTCGCGTATCGGTACCCACGTCTCTGCTGACAGCTATAATTTCGAGGTTGTAAAAGACTTCGTCTATTTAGGAACCAGCATTAACACCGATAACAATGACGGCCTTGAAATCCCACGTAGCCTCTCTCTTGCCAACAAGAATTAAGTAGGCAACTGTAAAGTCCTTTCTCGACAAACAAAACTAAGACTCTACAAGGCTCTCATCATGCTCGTCCTCACGTATGGCGCAGAATCGTGGACGATGACAACATCCGATGAAGCGACGCTTGGAGTGTTTGAGAGAAAGATTCTGAGTAAGATTTTTGCACCTTTGCATATTGGCAACGACGAATATCGCAGACGATGGAACCATGAGCTGTATGAGCTTTACGACGACATAGACATAGCGCAGCGAATAAAGATCCAGCGGCTACGTTGACTGGGTCATGTCGACCGAATGGATACAAACGCTCCGGCTCTGAAAGTATTCAATGCGGTACCAGCTGGTGGTTGCAGAGAAGGAGGAAGGCCTCCTTTGCGTTGGAAAGATCAAGTTTGACTTCACTTCACATGTCCAACTGGCGCCGGTTCGCACAAGAAAGAAACGACTGGCGCGCTTTGTCAAACTCGACCAAAATCGCGTAAGCGGTTATCGCGCCAATTAAGAAGAAGAAGGTTTCTAATTTTATTAATGTTTTCCCGCTTCGCAGGCGATGCATGACCACCAGAAAGAAGCAAGTAATGTTGCCATGACCGATCACGGCCAAATTATACGCATAGTAACTACCAACAGCGGCACCAACCCAGGGGCAAACAAAATTTTGGCGATGTCTATCAGGCACGTCATTCAGCTGATAAATTCCGAGTACCTTTTGCACAGAATGTTTGAAGAACGTGTTTGCCACAAAATAAGGCACAGTGTCGCAATTAAAGGACATACAAATTTTGTACATACATACATATATAAGTACAGGTATATTACATTCGTTTTACATTACATCGTAGGCGGCCAAATTCCTTTTTTCCTTTCCTAATTGGTGCAGTTACTGAATTGATCCGTTTTGTTTTTGCTTAACGAATAATAGTCACGAGTTTTCAGTTGAAGAAAGATACTACGACGGTTAATAGAGAACTCAAGCCGTTGTTATTATTTTATCATGCACTCATAAAAGGCTGCACTCATTCATAAAATATGCTGATTTTAATCAAACGAATAGGCCGACAGTCTTGGCTACTAGCGCCTTTGGTAATGTTATAAAAATAAATAATAGTTCGTAATGATTATTCTAATAAATAAATAATCGACCAAAGCTGAACACAACTGACATATCCAAATTATTTCAGTCATTAAAGTACTTGGTGTGGTTTTTAGGATAGTGGCATAATTGACCCGTTTCTCTTTGAATATGAAAATGAAAATATCTCGTTCAAGTCAGTGGTCATCGCTATAGGTAGACAACTGATTGAATTGTTTTTGTGGCCTCACCTTCAAGGAATAGACATGCAGTTTTGAACTGGACGGAGTCAGAAGTCACACAACACGGGAAAACATTGTATTATTGCGATCTAAGCTTCCCGCTCGTTTAATTTCATGCAATAATGACATAAACCGGTCACCAAAATCATGCGCTCTAACTCAACTAGACTACTTTTTGTGGTATTTTTTGAAAAGTAAAGTCTATGTGTCAATGTCAATGCAATAATGTGTGAGCGAGTCCTTGAAAAATTTCATTCTTATATGACAGCCTGTAGACGTACTCATGGAGGGCGTTTAAACGTTGTAATTTTTCACATTTTCAATAAAAATATGGGAAAATATAAATTTTTACACGATTTGTTTTTGAAACAACATCTAGGCACGTCTTTTGAAAGACCCTTTATCTCAGCAGCAATGCCAATTATTTTTGTGTTGCCAGGCAGATTTAGTCAAACAACACCATCATAAATAATATTCCACTATAAAGGTAATAATACAGCCTCTCGCTTGGTTCCTTGTACTACTTAAAACATTAAGACCCGTTTAAGAAAGCTTCCCCTATGTATGCAGTAGGTGACTCTGATAAGCCTTAATTTGACCAAATTCACGACTTTCAATTATTTTCTAGTGACTAGTACCAGTGTAACAGAGTTCTTTAGCATCTCTTACTCTAAGTGTCCCACACAAACATTTCTGGGTATTAGAGTTACTGTAGATACGACTTCATTATACGATCTTCTCTTTCTATTTATAAAGCCGAACAATTTTCACCAATCTCACTTTTGTCATAACCTTTGCCTCCAAGCGTGTAGATATGACCATATGTAGATATCTACTGATTCTTAGCTTAAGAAGTCACCGGGTAGTCAAGTACTTTGGACATTGTTGTAAATTTCTCTGAAAATTGGTTCGTTTCTTGGTGGCTTGGGTATAATAGAAAGTAAACTGAAAAAATTTTAAAAAAAATTATTATGTTGAAATTTATTCAATGTTGCAAATTACTATATTTTGTAGAGATTTTCAACTGAAATATCTTTTTCTTTTCAATATTTTTTAAAAACTGACTTTTTTTGATTTTTTGGATTAAAATATACTTTGAAATATGTTTTTTTGAAAAAAAAAAAAATTTTGGAAAAAAATATTGTAATTTTTGAAGAACATTTCAAATGTAGGACAAAGAAAATTAATTGAAAAAAAAATTATTATTATTTCGGTTATAATTTTTTCGAAAAAAATATGTTGTAGAGCTTTTGACCTGAAATATCTCTTTCTTTTATTTTATAATAATAGAGTTTTTGTTTTAATTTGTTGGGTTAAAATATGCTTTAAAAAATATTTTTCTTGGAAAAAAATTGTTTTGATGAAAATGTTCGAAAAAGAACGTTTTTGGCATTTATGAATAACATTTCAGCATTTAGCACAAAGAAATGTATTATTATTTTTTTCCTAAAACAAAGAAATTATTATGTTGGCTAAAATTTTTTTTGGAAAAAAGATATTAAAATATTATGGCACTTTTGAAAAATATTCCAACAATTTGGACAAAGATAAAAACATTGTTTTTTGAAAAACATTCCCGCTCAGTTTTGTTTCTTATTTTTTTCCATTAATAGCTGAGACTATGTTCAATAAATATTGAAAGTTTCATAGTGGGAATCCATTAACTTTTCGAGTTATGCAATATGGTATATACCTATGAAATGAGACTTTTCTTTTAACTTCAAACGTTTATTAACAAAAAATGGTTACAAATTTAATCTTCAAAATAATAGCCATCGCTAGCGACACATTTTTCCCATCTCTCCGGCAATTTGTGCATGCCGCGCCAAAAAAAATTGGCAGTCTTTGGCCGCAAACCAATCACCGAGCCATTTTTTGGCTTCTTCGTGAGAATTGAAGCGCTGCTCGGAAAGTGCGTAGCCCATCGATGCAAGCAAATGATAATCGGAAGGCGCCAAGTATGGTGAGCAAGCCGCATGCACCAGCGGTTCCCAATCGTACGTCTCCACCAATTCCCGGGTCCCTCTTGTTCGATATGGCTGTGCATTGTCATCAAGAAAAATTACTTTGTGACGCCGATCGGCATATTCTGGGCGTTTTCGGTGTATAGCGCTATTCAAATCGGCCAATTGTCGTTGATAGCGTGCGCCGTCAACTGTTTCACCTGGTTTTAATAGCTCGTACCAAATCATACCACGCTGATCCCAGAAAACATACAGCATTGCCTTGCGGCCGAAGCGATTTAGTTTGGCCTTTTTTTTTGGCTTGTGACCGGGCGTATGGCCCGCTTACGCTTGGGATTGGAGAAATACACCCATTTTTCATCACCCGTAACGATTCGATACAAAAAAGACTTCCTTTTGAACCGGGAGAGCAGCATTTCACAAGTGGTTTTTCGGTTCTCTTGCTGCCTTTCAGTCAGTTCACGCGGCACCCATCTTCCGACCTTTAAAATCATGCTCATGTCTTTCAAACGTTTGGAAATGGTTTTTTGGGTCACTCCCAACTGCTCTGCCATCATTTCTGGCGTTTGAATATCATCTTCATCCAACAATGCTTGCAATTCGGCGTCCTGAAACTTTTTCGGTGGCCGGCCACGGTCCTCGTTCTCCACGCTAAAATCACCACTTCGGAATTTTTCAAACCACCTGAAGCACTGTGCTCTACTTAGAGCATGTCTACCATAAGCTTCTATAAGCATTTGATGAGCTTGAGAAGCGTTTTTCTTCAATTGATAACAGAAAATCAACGATGTCCGAAAATCGTAGTTTGAAAGCACGAAATTCGACATTTTTAAGAGCGGCAAAAATGCATTGTTGTGTGAAACGTAACAAACAATGAACTGAATATTGTTGACAGATGACAGACGAAAAAAACAAGACATTTGGGAAGGTTTAAAAATACTCCTAGCGATATCTATGGACTAATAGCTGAAAGTCTCATTTCATACGTATCTACCTATTCTAAATACGTTCAGCGAGCTCATGAAAAATCTGTGCGTCCAGCAAAAAAAAAAACCAAAGAATTCTCAAAAATCAACGAGATTTTTGACCCACTCGAAACTTGCATTTTATTCGACCAAAATTATTTTATCTAAAGTCTTTAAGTAAAATGTTCAACATTTTGATGTCAATTTGCCGATTTTTTATGAATTTTGCACAAAGTATGAAATTTTACATTAAATGCTTGTTTTTTATATACCTTCTGCTCAAATATGAACGAGACGTTATCAATAAAACGGTCCGCGGATGACATATGGCAAAAATACATTTTTTGTTGGATGGTAGGACTGTTATAAGCTTACATGGCAAATTTCAGCGTGATATGTCACATAGTTTGTTTTCTGTGCTACTGTAAACAAGTCAAGCTCGAGTGTGTTCTTCGAATTTAACGATTCAAATTCAAGTTGAACAAAGAATTTGCTTGAACGCCTTGAATTTGCTTCAGACGCCTTAAAAATGTTGCAGACAACCTATGGGGACTCTGCTCTATCGCGTGCACGTGTTTTCCAGTGGTACAAATCGTTCAAAGAGGGCCGTACATCAACCCAAAAACCACGCCAAAGTCGCTCAAAAACTAAGGTTATGCTGACTGTTTTTTTCGATTACGAAGGTGTGGTGCACTCGGAGTTCCTTCCGCAAGGCCGATCGGTTAACGCTGAATATTATTTACACGTTTTAAAGCGTTTGCGCGAGAACATTCGTCTTAAAAGGAAGGAATTGTGGGACAACAAGTCATGGTTCTTGCATCACGATAATGCACCAGCTCACACATCACGTCTTGTTCGCGATTATTTGAACAAAAATAATGTTAATATCGTTCCGCAAGCACCGTATTCGCCTGATATGGCTCCATGTGACTTTTTCCTGTTTCCCAAGCTCAAGTTGCCGCTCCGTGGAAAACATTTTGAGACAATTGAAGTCATAAAAGAGAATTCAAAGAACACACTCGAGCTTGACTTGTTTACAGTAGCACAGAAAACAAACTATGTGACATATCACGCTAAAATTTGCCATGTAAGCTTATAACAGTCCTACCAAAAAACAAAAAATTTATTTTTGCCATATGTCATCCGCGGACCATTTTATTGATAACGTCTCGTTCATATTTGAGCAGAAGGTAATTAACTAATATAATTAACTATATTTTTATACAATAAATAATAGAAATGAATAAATAAATAGTCAAAACTTGTCAGTAAGTAGCGTACACTTTTTTTTCGACGCTGACAGTGTGTGCAGGCGCATAATTACGCAATGCTAAGAATTAAAAGAAAACAAAAGTGAATGAATTTCTCATCACATAAAGTTTGCACACTTCTTCCCTACCACTTACCGTCGTATCCTTTCTCAGACGCAATCCGAATATTAGAATACAGCAGACGCAGCTCCTCCCTAAAGGTGAACACGTGTTGCTGTGGAAAATGACGCCATCCGCTTTGGAAGAATAAATGCGCGCATGCTTCGAAGCACAGGAAACTTTAAATTCTACCCTAAACCAAACAATGAATAATACTCGTAATAATAAGTGCTCACATGTACGTAGCCAACAACAAAAAACAAGTTAAAGCAGCATTTTGATATTTGAAGAGATTTTTGAAGTCTTTCTTCGATCCTAATTTTCAAGCAATTTTTTTTTATTTACGGTGGCATATAATGATCATTGTTGCTGCCTGCAGCATTGTTGTTGCGCTGTTTAACATTACAAAAGGATTCGCGATTCTTGTTACCTGATCTTTTTCAATGAAATCTTTTTTTCGCAATGCTCTATTACTGGATAGTACTTTTATGAAAGTTTAATGTGTTGTAAATGGAGTGGAATGAATGAGAACAAAACATGAAAGGCAAGGGTTTTACATACGCACATACATGTACATAAATATAAATGTATATAAACAATATTATATACTATTTAATTTGCATTTCGCTATCTTCTAGGAGGTTATAAAGTCCTTCTACTACCTAGCGCCTTTATGTGAATGAGTGGCCTTTATAAGTTGGAGCGAATGTTCAAGCCTACTAATATTTGTAAAGGAAGTATTGGGTATAAGATGTACACTATTACAATTCGTAAAAATTTTTCTTAAAAAAGAGCTTTATTTAAACAAAAAATTACTATATGCTTATTCTATTTCCCAACGTATGCAGATACTGCACACCTGTTAGTGGGAGTACAACCGCCTCTATGCATACATAATCATTAGGGCGGGTCGATTTAAAAATCGCTCATTGCTCTGTGAAAATCGTATTCTAGGGATCAAAATAAGAAAGTTTGCCGAAGGAACCATACCTCTAAAACGAATTCTGATGTCCCCCAATTTGGGTGGAACGAAAAATCCACTTTGACTTAGAGTGCTCCAATCGAGTCCCAATGTATGACCGACCCCCACTAATATCTACAGTAACTAACAATCGCGCTGTTAGTTCTGCCTTTTCCAAACTAGATAAAGAGGCAAAGCGAATGGGTCTGGTGGTGAACGAGGATAAAACGAAGTACCTCCTGTCATCACACAAACAGTCGCCGTACTCGCGTAACGGTACCCGCGTCACTGTTGACAGTTACGATTTCGAGGTTGTAAAAGACTTCGTATATTTAGGAAACAGCATTAACACCGATATCAATGTCAGCCTTGAAATCCAACGTAACATCTCTCTTGCAAACAAGTGCTACTTTGGACTAAGTAGGATAATGAGTAGCAAAGTCCTCGCCCGACGAAGAAAAAGAACACTCTTCAAGGCTCTCATCATGCTCGTCCTCACGTATGGCGCAGAATCGTGGACGATGACAACATCCGATGAAACTACGCTTGGAGTGTTTGAGAGAAAGATGCTGCGCAAGATTTTTGGGCCTTTGCACGTTGGCAACGACGAATATCGCAGGCGATGGAATGATGAGCTGTATGAGTTTTACGACGACATAGACATAGCGCAGCGAATAACGATCCTGCGGCTACGTTGCCATAGTCAATAGCGAGTTTTATGGCAATCGTCTCTGTGGTAAATATCGAATTGTGTGGGAATAGAAGATCAGTCTTAAGAAGGCTTCCCTTATCAGATACCACAGCAAGTGAAGTTGAATCATTTTGAAGGTAAATCCTTGTATTGACATTAGCAGCGATGCTAAACACTTCACTTCTGCTGGTTCTACGACATCTTCATCGAAGTATAGCCACCAGATTGAAAATTTTAATTAATATTTCATTTTTCAAATTCAATAAAAAATAAAAAATAAACTCAAATAAAAAGAAAAAAATCTTATATTAAATAAATAATTAAATAAATAGAAAATAAAACAAATTCAAAAAGAAAAAAATTATTATTATTAAACCAATAAAAAATAAAATAAATTCAAATTAAAAGATAAAAAATTATAATTTTTTTTAAATTAAATTATATAAAATAATAAAAAAAATATTTTTTTTCCAATTCAATTTTATAAAACAATAAAAAGAAAGAAAATTATTATTATTTTTTCCAAATTCAATTCTATAAAACAATAAAAAACAAATAAAATAATTAACCATTTAAAAGCTGCAAAAATTAGAGATACCTATGAAAAGAAGCCGGAATACAGCTTTTTTAATTTCGAAATACCATAATTTATTTTTAAATATCATCAATGTGGCAACTCTGTTAGCAACAGCTTACGAAAATTCAAAAAACTGGGTAACCGTCCGAAAAATTCTATTTCGTCAGTGAAACTACCTTCTTTTTCGTATCATGGAAGTGTGCAAGTATTTTCATCAATCTTTGAAAACGCTGATGAGCACAGAAACTTAAACATAAACTTTTCGATACGTTTTTCACTAAAATCTACATATCATAAAATGCGTACGCATTTAGATGATTTTGTACCTGAATCTCTTATGAATCTGTTCATTATTTCTTTTTAAATCGGGAAATAGTTTCAGTGGCATAGTCATAAAAATTAATCGATTATACTTTTAAATAAAACGTAGAATTTGCATAGGCTCCATCTTATAAATATTATTTTGGTAACTCTCTGTGGAAAGCAATAAAATCTTGATTGAAACAAAAAGCTCGCATTTATGCTGAATCACAATTGTACATGCATATGTATGTGTGCATACATATATTCAAGTGTGTGTACGTTTGCGTCGTTTTGCGTATTTTTTGCGTTGCTATCACACAAAATATGGATTAATGCTTTTATGTGCGAGTGTAGCCTGCGTCTCAAATTAAAATTTTGTAAGTTGTCCTTCAAAGCGTTTATTGACTTTTTCGCCCGACCATAAAAAAAAAATGCTGATATAGTTTTCTCGACCACGGAATGCTTTTTATATCGGATAATAAAGACGTATGAAACATTTTATTCATACATATTTACGTATGTAAATATATTTGAAACATGTTTGGTATTGCTTGTTTTTTTTTCGTCAACAGTAGTAAGCATGCATATAAATACATAAAACTGCCTAAAAGATTTTAAATCTACTACTAAGAATTTATTTACAAATTTATTGAACTTAGCCATTTATGAGTATGTAACGAGAGAGTATATAAGTGGAGCGAGTTTCAGAAGGTGTGGCCGACATCCGGCCGTTAGCCTGCTCTCAGCGATTTTGAGTGAATTTGCTGATTTGTTGACGTAACAAAGGACGTAAGAGCGGTGTACTTATGACGAAACTGAGATTGTTTTGGTGATAAAGGGTGATCAATTTAGAGGCATCGGATTTTAAATTGAAATAAAACAACGAAAATTCAATTTTTTTGGAAATCTTTATTATTTTTAAGTAGAACCATTTCTGAAATTTATTTTTTAAAGATACTCCCTTTCAAATGTTGGCCGCAACTGGAGGACTTTAATCGGTATCTCGTAAATATATATATATATATAATTGGCGCGTACACCCTTTTTGGGTGTTTGGCCGAGCTCCTCCTCCTATTTGTGGTGTGCGTCTTGATGTTGTTCCACAAATGGAGGGACCTACAGTTTCAAGCCGACTCCGAACGGCAGATATTTTTATGAGGATCTTTTTCATGGCAGAAATACACTCGGAGGTTTGCCATTGCCTGTTGAGAGGCGACCGCTCTTAGAAAAGACTTTTTCTTAATTTGGTGTTTCATCTTATCTCGTAAATATCTTTAGTAATTGAAGCGAGTTAACCCACGAACCATTTATACTTCACATAGTTCCACAAATAAAAGTCCAAAGGTTTGATTTCACACGATCGTGTTGGCCAATGCACCGTACCACGACGCAGTAAATCCATTGTTTCACGAACTGTACGGCAAGTAGCGCCGTCTTCTTGGAACCAGATATTGTGGAGACCACGTGCTTTAATTTCCGGTATGCCTCGTCTTTGAAGAAATATGGGACAGAGAATTCCTCCAGCCCATAGGTCGTACCAAACGGTTATCTTCAATGAATGTTTTTGAATGACTTCGGGTTGCTCTTCAGTCCAAATACGGCAATTTTGCTTATAGACGTAGCCATTAAGTCGAAAGTAGGTCTCATGGCTGAACGGTTATGTACACCATAAGTTGGTACGCTGAACACTTTTCACAGAGCGGTGATTTTCGTAATTCAGTTGTAAGAGTTCTAAATGGTGTTGAGGTGTAGGTCTTTCCCTATTGGAAAAATTACCTCCAATCTGATCATCATTTACAAGAAAAAATCATGGCGCCATTGTTCAACTTATTTCATTGCCGTCTCAACCGAAGATGACAAGATGCTCAACTCTTACTCTTCAGAGCGTTGCCAAAATGTGATTATTTTTTTAATTTTTATAAAAATTCGGAATTTTGCAGTTTCTGAACCGCCACTGTACACTTCTATTTTGGATTCCGTTGATAAAATTTGTACAATTTTTCATGCAGGACTTTTAAACCAAAACTCATTTGAGACAATTTATTGGCAAACATTATTTTTAAAAACTAATCTTTTGGAGGCCGTCGTAGCCGAATGGGTTGGTGAATCCATGAAATAGAAAAATGACAAAAAAAAATGTTCTAATAGCGGTCGCCCCTCGGCAGGCAATGGCAAAACCTCCGAGTGTATTTCTGACACAAAAAAGCTCCTCATAAAAAATACCTGCCGTTCGGAGTCGGCTTGAAACTGCAGGTCCCTCCATTTGTGGAACAACTTTAAGACTGTGGTGTGGGTCTAGGAGAAGGAGCCCGGTGAAACATCCAAAACGAGTTATATAAAAAGATGATTTTTGGAGGTATTTTCTAGTCGATCCAGAACACGTAAATGTTAATATATTTCTGAAATATTTGGGTGGAAAATTTGGGAGTCGTAAAATATAATAAATTTTATAATTCCGGTGGAAAAACTGCAGCTTTATATACAGTGAGCTCGCGATAGTATGTTTCAGTTTTGCCAGAAAAGTACCATCAAAAATATCTCAAGTAAAGATAAAATCATGAATGAAACAACAGAAAAAATCATAAGCTGCAAGGAACTTTTTCTCTGCAAACATATTTTTTGAAAGTTTTAATACAAAAAAAAAAATAAAACTTGATTTATTCATATCGAGCAAAAGTGAATTGATTCTTAATTTTGTATTATTTTCACACATTTTTTACTTTGAATTGAATAAAAGTAATTTTCCAAACTAAATTTATGGCCTTTTTAATTGGTTACATTTCGAGTGCCGGACCCTGAATGTAAAATTACTCGAAAGTATTAATATCATCGTGAAAAGATTTTTAGAGGTGTGCTCTTGAACATACCGTTATTCGGCTATAAGCGAATTGGACAGTATCAGCTGATGGGCGGACGTCACTTGGAATTGTTTTTATAAAAGAACTGAGATGGTGTTGGTGATATAGAAAAAAATCAACCAATGACACTTCGTTGTTATCTGAGCAACGATTGATTAAACGAGTGTATGAATACATGTGGTGTGAAAGTTGAGCGAGTAACTTCGGCTGCCATGTCACCGGGGACTCGGCAGCAGAATTCTGCCCACTTGTTTCGCACATATTCACACACTTGTCCAATCAGTCGTTGTTCAGATGACAATGAAGCAACGTGAGTGAAGACTGTATTGATTTTTTTCGTATATCACAAACACAATTTCAGTTTTTGCATAAACAAACCGTTGTCCTGATCCCGGCTACGTTAACCAATGAGCTGATTCCTTCAAAATTGGTGAGAGCAGGCTAACGGTGTGATCTTGGTCACACCTGTAAACATCTTTTAACCGAGATTTTAATATTTGAGAGTAGTCAATGGTACGAGAAAAGTACGTGTTTTAAGTATTTTCATATATTTGGATGTTTATATTATCGCGGGTTCACTGTATAGGTAGGTATACTTTGTAGACATAAGTCGAAATCTATATAATTTCCATCGAAACGGTAATTGAGGGTTGCTGCTGTCGATTTCAGGCTTATATATGTATACTAACACACATACACATACTCATAGACATATATATATTTGTAGATATTATATTTATACTAAATATGTTTTTTTCTATTTTTTGTTGCTTCGGGCATGACGTAGACATTTTCCGGTTCTTTTTCATTAAGATTTTGGTTGGTTTATTCATAAAATTAACAATGTAACAATCTGACAAAAAGTAGCTCACAAAAAAATAAGAAATTAACAAGCCAGCATGACAAGGGTTCTTCATTCAATTGTATGAATTGTATAGAAAATGAGCAAGAATGCTGCGATATTTGTCCGAGTTGCTATAGGAAGGAAACAATGTACTACATATGTATGTGTGTACACAGATACACACACACACACACATGCATCTATTTACTATTCCTTTTGATATCTCTTTTGATCTGTGGCATCTAATTAAAAGTATTCAAAATCACATTAAAAATTATGGTATACTTCACCTTCGTGTAAAACTCCCCATTTTAAAATACAGTGGAAGCTCGGTAACTTGTCAACTTTGAAACCAAAAATATACGCAATAAGCAGTACTGCCTTAAAGGTAAGGACTGCTTCGCTTATGCAATGTAAGAACCACCCAACTATTGTTTAGCTCTCCCAAGGGTAGATTGTAAACTGTAGTTTTTATGAGGAGCTTTTTCATGGCAGAAATACACTCGGAGGTTTGCCATTGCCTGCCGAGGGGCGACCGCTATTAGAAAAATGTTTCTCTTAATTTTGATGTTTCACCGAGACTCGAACCTACGTTCTCTCTATGAATTCCGAATGGTATTCACGCACCAATCCATTCGGCTACGGCGGCCGCCGGAACGGAATAGGCTCATATAAAGTAACTGGCCACCGGCGCTTGGCCCAACACTTTGGAGTGCTATGTATGGCGATATCCTTAAGCTTGAGCGTCCTGAAGATGCTACCCTCATTGGCCACGCAGACGACATTGCGTTGATGGTAGTGGAAAATCATCTTGGCGTGTTGCAAGCGTTATGCAATGAAGCAATTGTAAGAAGTGGAAGATGGCTTGGAAATGTGAAGTTAGAACTTGCAGCTCAAAAAACGAAAGTCGTTTTACTGACAACACGACGGATACGTGAAGAGTTAGTGATTACGGTAGCTGACCATGACATAAGGTCGCAGCCATATATAAAATATCTGCGAGTACTCATCGACTCGAAAATGACTTTTAAGCATCATTTACAGTCAGTCAGTGAAAAATCCGTAAGAATAAATAGCGCGTTATCTAGACTAATGCGTAATATTGGCAGCCCTCGCGCAAGTATACGGAACCTCCTGTTATCAGTTACGAACTCAGTAATTCTGTACGCGGCACCAATCTGAGCAAACAGGAAGCCTCCAACACATACGAGCTACATACAGACTTGGCGCCCTGCGAGTAGCCAGTGCCTATCACACTATCTCAGATGACGCAATCCATGTGATAACGGGAATGGCCCCTATTGACCTTCTCACGGTTGAGATGTATAGGTTACCATTGGGCAGAATTCGTCGAGCGTGGCTAAAAAAGAAGAAAGGCTGCGAACAATTGAAGAATGGCAGATACGGTGGGAGCAATCCGAGAAACATTGCGGATAAACTGATTTTTGTATCACGCAGTTGCTTACTGGGCACGGTTGCTTCAAAACATACCTCCACAGGTTCCATCCGTACTGCCCGCAGTGCTCCGAAGAACAAGAAATGACAAGGCATATCTTGTTCAAATGCACACGGTTCATTAATGAGCAAAATATGCTTGAGAGAGAGCGTTTGGAGAAAACATAAGGGAGACAAATCTTATCCCGCATACAGGGTTTGATTGAAAAGTAATGAGCCTTCCCGCGCGGAGCGTCTGCCAAGCGATCAACCGAATCGGCTGGTGGGGAAAAATGATCGTTGGACCTTCTCCTTCCACTAGAAACCGGTCCCAGCTCGCTGGCAACAGCGGTGCAGTCAACATCGCTCCGCGCGTGAAAGCTGTTTTAAAAGTGTGTGGATTTTGCAGTGGCGAAATTGCAGCTGAGCATCTTTTTCGACTCTCAAGGCATCGCCCACATGTAGTCTGTACCTCCAGGAAGCACTGTAAACGCGGCATTTTGCAAAGAAGTGCTCCTTCGGCTGGAAAACCGCGTCGCCCGGGTTCGGCCCGACCTCGTCAACAATTGGATCCTTCATCACCGCAATGCGCCGGCGCACACCGCCTTCCTCTGCACCTCTGCATTGGCCCCGATGGGGGTTCCGCTGCTGCCCCACCCTCCCTACAGCCTAGACCTGTCCCCTCCGGACTTCTTCTTGTTCCCGCGCCTGAAAAGAAACCTGAAGGGAGACGTTTCGACTTCATCGAGGCGATCCAAAAAACTGTGACAGCCGAATTCAACGCGATTCCGGCGGATGAGTTTGAAAAATGTTTCCTACAGTGGAAGAACCGCTATCAGCGGTGTATTCACGCTCAAGGGTCCTATTTTGAAGAATATTAGTTGTATAAGCCAAAAGGTTTAATAAAACTGCTTAAAAAAATAAGGCTCATTACTTTTCAATCAAACCCCGTATGTGCGAAAACGAGGAAAACTGGAAAATTACATGTGTAGTGACCGCAAATATCTCGAAGAACTTTCAATACGCGGAATATGCACGTAGGTCCCTAAAAAGAGGTCCTTAACACAATGTACAGAACAGAATGACAATAGCTGACGATTGTGTAATAATATACTCCCAACGGCCTCCAGACGTACTACTTAACGGGGAAATTCCAGGAGGACCTAACGTAGGACATGAGGGGGGTTTAATCACGGCTTTGGCCATAGGCTTTTGATGCTTCCCCTCCTCCACAAACAAAAAAAGGAAAAAAGGTGTGCTAAAGGATCTCTATACCACTTTCTGTGTCATTGCTCAGCATTTTTCAAAAGGCGACTTGATTCAACACTCTTCCCGAATTGGTTTAAGTTAAGAGATTAAAAGAATATAGCCATACATTCTCATTCACACTTTAAGCATTAAGATGTTTTCCTTCTCCTAAACTCTTAAACTTTGAGCGGTAACATAACTATAGCACAAGGGCTTATTGGTAAATTGAGACAATTTGCTTCGTATTTAATTCTAATATTTTTTTTTATGAAAATGTATGTATTTTCTTGCCTTATGCTCCGTCTTAGGCGCGATAATATACAAGCTCCGGCACTCGAAGTGTAACCAACTTCAGGCCCGTACACCAGCTGCCTGTTAGTTGGCTAAATGGCAGTCCAAGCGTGCGGAAGAATTTTGCCGAGAGTAAAAGCGAAAAAAGAAAATCAGTAATGAATTTCAATCGTAATAGAGTGATTGCATTATATTTGGCTGGAAAATCACAACCAGCGATTGTTCGTGAGCTCGTGCACCTTAAAGTAAATAAAGGTTTTGTTTATCGCACCATTACTCGTTATACTGGTAGCATCGCGAAACGTCATGGAGGTGGTCATCAAAAGACTGCAACGTCCCGTGAAATGGTTCAAAGAGTGGGGAAGCAACTTGGGCGAAATCTCCAACGAAGTGCCAATCGAATGGCGAAAGAACTGAAAATATCTGACCGTAGCATCCACCGCATACTGAAAAATTATCTCAAAGTCAAGCTTTACAAGATCTAAAAGACGCATGATCTCATACCAAAGCAATAACAAGTCAGACTTGAGAGAGCGAAGGAGTTGCTTCGCTTGACCGTTCATACGAGAATTTGAGTCAACAAAATTCCGAACTCCATAACGTCCACACAATGACCCTAAAATTCACCAGATGCGAATCCGATTGATTATTCTCTTTCGGCCATTTTGGAGAGCAAGGCCCGAACTTGAACATTCACCAGTCTCGAGGCGCTGAAAAAATCCATTGTCCGCGAGTGGGCCAAAATACCTGCAAGTCACATTCGCGCAGCTTGCGGATCGTTTCTGGACCGTCTCAAGGCCATTATCAAGGGAAACGGTGGTAATATCGAGCAAGAGTATTGGTAGGTAGGTAGGTAAGATGGCAAGAGTACCCCAGGTACGCTACAAGTAGCACTTACGTGCCGTTTTGATACCATAAAGTGGACCACTACCTGTGAAAGGATTAAGGGAGGAGATAAGACCGTCTACAGCCATCCAGTGCTGTTGATGTATATTGATTCTTAATGTTGTATTATTTTTACATTTTTTTTGTGTTGGATCCTGTAATAACCTAAAAAATAATAAACCATATAGTAAATAAAAATAATAATAACCTAATTAAAAAATAATATTTAGATTTACACAAATATTGACACAATTATTACATGGCGGGAAATGTACCAATTTTCGGTAGTTTTGTTATTTGACACATCATTAGGTCACTTGCGTCATAGCAGTCAAACTTCCTCTAAAGAAATTGTGTTGTTATCTAAACGACTAAAAAAATACAATTTTTATAATTAACATACATACTTACACATATGTATGTACATATATCCTTTACTTCCCATTCTTTGCATTTTATTAGCTTGTCACCTTACTCAACACTTAAATTCACTACGAACAAAAAACTGGGCACCCTAACAGATGGTGAGCAAGCAAAGCGCACAGCTGATTGTGTGTTTTGTTTCTTATTCGCGTGCTCGTTGCTCCGGTTGTAGAGCAGATGTCCGCGTTTAACTCGTAGTAAATTGTAGTAATTTGTAGTGAAACATTAATTAAAGCAGTGTTTGCTTCGAAAAGTGAATTATGTTACGAAAAGTGCCGTTAATTGTGATTCTAGGCTCCACCGGCACTGGGAAAACAAAACTATCACTGGAGTTGGCAGAACGCTTTGGCGGCGAAATAATCAGCGCTGACTCAATGCAGGTATGTTCAATGCTAGCGCAAGCGAAGCAGGGCTGTTATATTTGTTCAATAAATAAGTTGTAGTATGCATTAGTGTTACCAGACGTGAAGAATATTCAATGTATGTATTTCAAATTAATCTTATATTTATTATACTGGAATATACATGTGAAAGTTTATTTGCCCCTTATGCATTCTTGTAGGATTATCTAGTTAACAGCCCAGGAGTGAAAATTTATGAAAAATAGTCAATATATGTATGTACCAACCGATTAATAGCTACCTATTCTTGTACCGCTCATCCGATTGCGATTTAATTATTTTTTTGTGACGTATGGCTAGGAAAGTTTATGAGTTTGTATGGACTTGTTAGATAGCGTCGGAGTCAAGATGTGTCGAAAAAAATATATATGACCCGATGTAGGTAATCCTTAGAGCATGTATAACCCGTGTAAAGGAAACATTTTAGCAAAATGGACCTACTGGGTAGCGATAGGGTCAACATTTTCCGATGAATCTTTTTTATGGATCGATTGTGTTAGGAAGTGGTAGAATCGAAAAAAGCTACAAAACGAATAGTCTTGTTGATCAGATAGCGCGAATGAAATTTTCGAAGCGTTTCTATGAAATTATTATTAGTATATTTTCACATTTTCTGTGCGTGTCTCTATAATTTTCCGTGGTGTTAACACACGACGCCTTTAAAACTACATAGTTATGAAATTTACATAAATCTCATTCTTTGCGCATATTCACCTAAATTTGTTCGGTTTGTTCCTTACTCCTTATTCGACTTTTCCTTAGAGGGAAACAAAATTAGATGTAACGAAAAAACGCTAGACACGGGTGTCCAGTCGAAGGTTTTAAAAAAGGTGTCGAACGGAAGGTTAAGGTATGTCGAAAAAAAAACTCGACTTAGAAAATTTTAAAAAATAAATGTACAGGGTGCATTCGGTAGTTGAGGATATGCATATATGTTTGTGGCAGCAATGAGATAAGATATGGAGGACTACAATTGAACTCAAGAAATAAACAGACATGCAGTTATCGTCGCTTTCAAACCTGACTCCCAGCTATGGTTTACTGATGGGTCCAAATTGGAAAATGGTAGAATAGGGGCAGGAATCAATGGGCCCAAATTCAAAAAATCGATTCCGATGGGGATCCTACCCAACAATATTCCAGGCAGAAATACATGCCATTGAAATATGTGTGAGAGAATGCCTTAGAAGGAAAATGAAAGGTACTCACATCTACATACTTTCAGATAGCCAAGCGGCTCTAAAAGCCCTTCTATCAACAACTATCACCTCAAAATTGGTAAATGATTGCCTAAACCTTCTAAACACGTTAGGAAACCTCAACATAATATAGTAACACTATGCTGGATTCCAGGACATGAAGGACATGAGGGAAATGAAATGGCTGATGACAAAACACGTTAGGAAACCTCAACATATATTAGTAACACTATGCTGGATTCCAGGACATGAAGGACATGAGGGAAATGAAATGGCTGATGACAAAACAAGGAGCAAATATGCAACTTACTGGTCCTGAGCCTTTCTGTGGACTGACAAAAGGCCACATTAATGAATTCCTTAGGAAATGGGGAGAAAGAAAACTTGCCGCACACTGGCTAAACTGTGCCGGTCAGCGTCAAGCCAAACTATTCCTAAGTCCCAACAAAGAAATATCTGACAAACTTCTCTCACTAAACAGAGTAGATCTGCGTCTTTTAACCGGATACCTTACAGGTCACTGCAGCCTGAGGTACCATCTAAATAATATTGGGCTATCCGAGACCAATGTCTGCCGCTTTTGCGAAATGGACATAGAAAGCTCAGAGCATGTGCTTTGTGAATGTCCTGCGTTGGGCAGACAAAGACTTCAACACCTTGGTGGTATCGTAGTATCTCCATGCAATCTTTGGAACAACAAACCCAAAACTGTGCTAAAATTTCTAAAAAGCCTAAAACTCTAGGGTTACAAAATAGGCCTTTCACAATAGATCAGCTCTGGTCGCAGTGCGTAATGGCCTTCTAATATTATAATAATAATATCGTCGCTATATCTGAAAGTCACACCGATTTAGAAACCTGTTATTTTCTTAATTGCGCCCGTTCTCCCGTTCATAAGTTTCGCCGTGAATTGGAATATTAGGAGGCGTTGCAGAATCTGATGCAAAACGCCAAAAACACGAGGAATGTTCTGACACTGTCCGAGCTTTAAAATTTATTCAATAAGTGCTCGCGATCATTGAGGAGGACTCTTCAAAATCAACGAGGGCCCTTGCAAGCGAGCTTAATGTCCATGAAGATCGCCGGGATAAGTTCTACGTTATGCGCATGTTATGCCACCATTGAAAGATTTCGAGACAGTAGTGCAACCCTGGATTGATAGTGTAGACGGTGACAGTCCGCACATCTTTCAAACCAAGCGATGGCGACACAAGATTGGATGGCTGAAAATTTCCATTGGCACATAGCACCAAACTTATGGCCTTAGTCAACAAAATAAATGGTAATTAGTTTTACTCTCAAGTGGTCCTCAAATACAGTACGCAACCTGTAGTCTGTAGTTGTAAGTTCATTTTTTTTTCCGGTACAATTTGAGCGGCTTAAGTGGAAATCAATAGACTTTAATACGAATTCGTTTGTGTTAAAATGAAAACTTAAGTAACTCAATGGACTTTTTACAATGGGTATATATTGCCTAAAAGAAAAAACAAAACAAAAATCATTCAAAGAATCCCATGTTTGCTAAAAAGTTAAAGTTACTGTTTCTTATTTTGCTATAAAAGATAATTTTTTGGCCCCATTTCTTACGACTGTTAAGAAATTACAAATCTCGAAAATTGAAATGTAAATAATCTAGGTTTCTTTTTAAAACTTAAAACTACCGGGATCCCGGGACTGACATCCTCAGTGGAGACATGATACGCTACCAAGATTGGTAATTATTCAAGTGCTTGATCTCAAGCTCTTCCTCTATGGGCTGTGGTTGGTATAATGGAGGGACCTACAGTTTTATTCCGAGCAGATGGTTTTAAGGGCAAATGGTTTTTTGTTTTTTTGAGGATCTTTTTCATGGCAGAAATACATTCGGAGGCTTGTCATTGCCTACCGAGGAGCGAACGCTATTACAAAAAAAACACTTTTTTTTTATTTGGTGTTTCATTCCTATTGTGTAAAATAATAAAGTAATTTTTCCAACAGGGTTATGCTCTGATGTTGACAGGAAATAAAGAAATAAATAAAGCATAATTAAAATAAAAAAATTTGCAAAAAATTTGGTGTTGTAAATTTCTAATCAACTATCTGACCACTTCATCTATTATACAATCTCTACTGAAGTGCTGACCATCCGCTTATTAACAAAATGTTAAATCTAAGTTTAAGTAGATTTATCGATGCGGACTTACTTTTTGCTAACAGTCACTCAAATTAGCCTGATAGTTGTATTGGTATTAAGAATGGGCATATAACTAGATGTTTCATAAAAAATTTAGGCAACCAAACTTAAATACTGGAGACACAAGTCATTAATTAAATTTAGTCTCGTTTGATGTTTATTAATTTCACTACATTTAATTAAATGTTTCTGTATGTATCTCTATTAGAAAATTTGCCTATGTTTCGAAGAGAAACAATCGGAAAAAAATTAAAACACAAAATTAAAGCAAAATCAAATTTAAATAAATACATTTTAGAAATTTAAACATTTAGACTAGCAAAACTTGTTTAAGCTTTCTGTTATTTATGCTAATTTAGCCACAATAACTATGTTTAGAGGTGTAGTTATTTATGCGCGTTTGTATGTTAAGTATTGACAGAGCTTAGTAGAGCGGCGCTAACAGGTGCAATCATCCAGTTCAAATTTTCAGACTGACTTAAGTTAAGTTGTGGTGTTTAATATATTGGTAAACACATAAATACAAACTTTTAGTTGTGTCATATGCAGATGCTAATTTTCTCCGCACGTGGCGTTGCTAAAACCGCAAATTAAAAAACTTGGATTCGGGCAAATCGTTGAAGTTTTCTAACATTCCATTTTCTTTCGATATTTTTCTTCGGCATACCCACTGCCATAGCCGCCACCACCGAATGCGTTGGCGCGTGACTACCATTCGGAAGCGCGGAGATTCGAATCTCCGTGCATGAAACACCAAAATGGAGAAATAATTTTTTGTAATAGCGGTCACCAATGGGCAAGCAAACGTAGTGTATTTCTGCCATGGAAAAGCTCCTCATAAAAAACCATTGGCCGTTCGAGGTCGGCTTAAAACTGTAGGTCCCTCCATTTGTGGCACAACATCAAGACGCACGCAACACATAGGAAGAGGAGCTCGGCCAAACACCCAAAAAGAGTGTGAGCGCCAACTATTTAGGTAGGTATGCATACACACTACCATGACTATGCTCTTTCTGTGCCAAATTCCGCCGTGCGTTGTGTCATCAAGTAAAATAGTTCTAATGGACTATAAGCGAATAATAGTTTTCATAGTGATTTTTTGTTAATTTTCATCAAATGAAGTTTTGAAGTTTCGACTGGATAGCATAGCAAGGGATTCTGCAAAAGAGTGCCGCGGAATTGAGAAGGTTTATAGGATATTGAAAAGGTAGAGAGTGTTTCATCTGTACTTGCCGAATGAAAAGTATGATTAACTTAGTGAAAAATGCATCAATTTTGTTTTCGTCCAGCCAAAACTGTATTTTATTCAATACAGTTTATTGCTTCAATAAGCGTAAGGAATGTCTAGAAGATGGTTGCCATTCTTGGCCACGCACATTTGCGTTCGTTCTTCTGCATTTATGCTCACATTTTCAAGCATCTCTAAAGCGCCGATTTCTTCGTGATAATTGGCCCTTATGTGCCAGATTTTTTGATATTATTAGCTTTCTCTTTTAGCACTTTCCTAGACTTTTCTACTTGCCTTAACTAAAATTTTTAAATAAATATAAATAGAAATAAATTTTAAATTAAAAATTGCTTAAAGTCAATTCGGCTTTGGTCTATTACCGCGATTAGTCTTGGGATATCGGGTAGATCATAACCAAGCAGTTGTTTGGACTTTCATGCATTACAGTCAAGCCTTGTCTTCTTAGACATTCCACATATTGGTAAACCATTCCAGCGTATATAGTGAAATTTTTTTCCGGATGGCAGTTCTTTTTTTTTGTCAGGACGGACTAGCAAGTACAGCCCTCACACACAATTAAGTCCTTTGTACTGCACTCCGATTCCCTTTTTAATTTTCTTTAAATCTACTCGACCTCCGAGGAAATCTGAGTAGATCTTGTGGTGTCAAGGAGCCAAGGTGGTCGCTTCTTAACACATCAGTGCCAAAGACGTCAAGCCTGATTCGAGCGAAGGCTGGGCAGACGCACAGAAAGTGGTCCGTCGTCTGGTCCTCCTCTCCACATGCAAGGCAGAATGCACTAGCTCAGATGTCTACCTTTTCCATGTGCTTTTCCCATAGAAAGTAGCCCGTCATCAGTCCAACCGGCTCTGCCTCTCTATCTGTTTTCCACAACAAAGTTCATCCCTTCTTGAGCAGCATGCACCTCCGCTTGAAACACAGATGCATGGTTTCCAAGAGTAAAGTGTAGTTTTGTTTCGCTGGATTCCACGTAGACCCCAGAGCCGGAGCCGTGCTCGATCCTGGAGCTATCCGTGAAAACGCGCAAACTGTGTTTGCCGGGCTCATTTTCTGAGTTTGACGGCAGTTAAGTCTCTGGCAGCACCACACTGTATCTCTTGTCAAGCACGACTCTGGACGGCATGGAGTCAAGGGGAATGGCAAGAATCGTTGGGTCGAAGCCCATGCCTCCTCTGTTGTTCTATGCCGGACAGGAGCCGTACCAATTCCCATTGTGTTTCAGCTTGCAGATGGTCTTGGATGAAAACATCAAGTGGTGGTAAACCAATCACAGCATCTAGTGGCGATCCTGAAGTAGTCGGAAAAGCTCCGACGCAACAGATGGGCACAGTGCGTTGTAGACTCGATGAGGTCCTCCTGGTTCCCACGAGAGGGAGTCTACTCATCCACATCACTGATGCATAGGTGATAATAGGTCTTATCATAGCCGTTTAGATCCATAGGACCTTGCTAGGAGAAAGATCCCACGTTTTCCCAAAAACACTCTTGCATTGCCAGAAGGCTGTCAGTGCTTTGGATGTCTTTGTTTCAACGTGTGATTTCCAGAGTTATTTACTATCGAGGATTGCTTCTTTGGATAACTGGATTGTGACTCCTTTTTGCTTAGGCAGAACGAGTCCATCAAGCTTCCTCCTTCTGGTGAATAGGGTAATGCCAGTCTTGGTGAGATTTGCCGATAGCCCATTCGCACAGCGCCTGCACTTTCCTGCAAATGTTCATAAGCGAAGGGCTTGTTGCCAAACAGGCACCGTCGTCCGCATATGCTTGTGCGTAGACTCCCAAGTCGTTCAAGATGGTAGTTCTACCGGCTCCACTTTGGTCGAGCTTAAGGAGGATTCTCGCCTAGTATGTCCATCTCCCATACCAGAGTGATATCGAGCCATTGGCTGAGTGAGCTGAGTTCCTCCAGTGCATTACAAGTTTGGAAGTTCGGATGATTGAATTTACTGCTCTTATAGCAGGCTGACTATCCGATACTCTTAATTCTATAACATTTTTAGCTTCTCCTGTAAAAAAGTGTTTGTTAATTACGGTCATTTACATTTCAGTAGACGATATACATGCAGTCACTCACACCCCATTTGACACAAATAAGATTTTTTTGTAAATATGATTGATTTCATAATATTGTGCGAAAATGGAAAAACAGAGTATGCAGGAGTTTTATTTACCTATGTATTTTGTTTTATTTAATTTCTCACTATAAAATGTAAAATAGTGTCAACTCATTTCATTGCAATAGAAAATAAAATCAAAAACATACAGAGAATTCACGCCGCAGCTTAAATGATGCATCTTAAATTTTTAGGCATTTAGTACTTTGTTGGGTGTGCTTTATTATTAATTACAGCTTGAAGTCTACGCGGCATGAAGTAAACCAACTTTTTGTGTATTCTGGACTAATTTGGTGCCACCAGATTTTTATGGATGTAATGCTTTCTTATATTTGTCTTCAAAACCGATCACAGGAATGTGGGAACGTTTATATATTAACCATGTTTATATTATTTATGACTTGTGCTTAGGGTCGTTATCTTGATAAAAACGAAAGTCATCTTCAATGTGCGAGCACTTTGACCAAAAATTTTTATGCTGGACAAGTTTTAAATAAACATATTTGTTCATTGGTTCTTTGATAAAGGTCCAACTTTCAACTTCATTTGATGGCATGCATGCCCAAACCATAACGTTGCCGCCATCGTGTTTTATAGTATCAAATTTTTATTAGTTTGCAAATTTTGGGGTTTCAGATCCGTACTGCCCTCGCGCCATATAAAAAAACTGTCATCTGGTCCAAATAAGTTTATTTTTACCACGTATGCAAAAAGTATGGTCCTCCAAATATAGTGGGGTTCTATTTAGATGGTCACGCGCAAATTGCAATCTCTTACTTCTATTCCTTACACTTACGAAGGGTTTATTTCAGGCTATTCTACCATTTAAATTTGCTTCCCCCAGTATTTTTCGAACAGTTTCTGGATGTCAAGTCTTACATAAATCCTTTTTGGTCATTTCAGTTAACTTTGAAGCGCTTGTTGGTGGAATAATTCTTCACTTGGCGCGCAAACCTCTGATACTCTTTGTTTGGAGCCTGTCGTCCCTTATTTACCACGTGATTTTCATACATAAGACTTTGAATAATGCGCTGAACTGTTGACGAACTTAAATGTACAATTTTAGCTATTTTACGATACGACATTCTTTTTGAAATAATCCAAAACTAATACACGCTTTTCTATCGAAGTACGAGGTTCCATACTCATAGGCACTAAAGCACAATTTCTTTTGTTGGAACATTTATATTCAGACTTATTTATTGTATAAATTGCGTTTCATATAAGTAAATGGTCCTTCGCTCAGAAAGGAAACACCTTCATAGTAAGCTTTCAAATGAACTCCTTATGATCGTAAACAATCTGAGCTAGGACTAATTAATAACTAATTCATTGCTCCAAATGTTTGCTGGGTAAATGCCAAGATCGTAAAATTCACCTCATTCGAAATTTAAACGTACACTTTACTGCGCATTTTTTAAATCGCTAATTTTCAAATTAAAATGTGAATAATTTCTTTTAAGCGACATGCGCTCATAAAATATGATATTTTAAATTAAATTAGTTGCCTTTTCTTTTCATTCATTTAAAGGTGTATAACTGGTTTGCAAAAAATCTTCCTGTTTGAGCATTTCGTTTTTTATTGTCACATAAAACGAATCCAACTTGGAATAGATTTCGAATATGAGATGCTTTAGTTTCTTATACAAACATGCCATATATGGCTTGAAATGTTTATTGAGAATGTCACATAACTCAATAAAGAAATTCTACCAACAACGCCAAGCCACTAATAGATTTATCAACAGTTGTGCTGAGATGACAAACACGGAAGTGTTTTATGGATATAACATAAAAGATTTAATTCCTATTAGTATATTGTATATTGATGCATGTATGTATAGGGTATTTCATTAAGAGCGCTCGAACTTTGAAATTAAATAAAACCGAAAGTTTCAGTAATTTTGCCACAATTGTTGTTTTTTGTTTTGTTTGTGATTCATAACATCGAGCGAATTGCAGCATCGTTTCCGTTTCAGTTTGCGCATTTGAATGGACCACTTTTGCATAACAGCCATTGAGCTGTGAGCGCAGTTTCTAACCCAGGTTCTCCCAAAATCTTGTCTTTATTACGAATTTTATTTGTGATGTTCCGGAACAAATCATTAGGTGCCAAATTAGAGTTGTAAGGTGGATGACCCATTAATTCGATCTTTTGAGTGTTCAAAAACCTTCTTGTGTGAGCCAGTACGTGAGAGCTCGCATTGTGTTAGTGGAGGATGATGGATAATCCGTCTTCAGGATTGGTTTTCCTTGACGGTTCCCGGAACACTACTGGCAAACAAATGGTTGTGCATCACTCAGATTTGACTGTTTTATGTAGTGCTTGCATTAACTACTTCGTAGCAGCAATATCAACGAAAACATTGCTTTGCTCTCGCTACTACTTTGTACTTGATCAGATGAGTAGTTGTGAAAGTAGCGCAAAACGCGAGATCAACTGTTTTGCTCTGCTCCAAGCTACCTTTCGTTGCTGCTAGATATTAGCTCAGATCAAGAGGCAAAACAAATTTGGAGTGCTCCCTGTAGTTCAAGTAGTAGTAAACAGCTTGGAACTGGGCTAAGATATGGAGGTTAAGAAATGTGAATATAGTAATGAAAAATTTGATATATACTGTCAAGCAGGGCCGTGGAGAGAGTATTCGGGCCCCGGGGGAAACTTGAGATGCGGGCCCCTTCAAATTTTTTTTATTTATCAAAATACGTATTATGTTATAGTGATATAACATTTAAACATTGAAAAACTCATTGATAAAATTTTTGATAGAATTTTATGAAATATTGATTAAAATGAATTTTAGAAAACTCTTCAGCAGATCTGAAATAAAAAACGCAGCTGAAAAAAGTTAAAATTTTTTATTCATTTTGTGAGCCTTATAGTCTAAGAGCTGGCTACATGAAAGTGCCCGCATCAGGTACATGGCTAATTTATTTTTAAAATAATAGTATTAGTGTAGACGAATATAGAAATGAATGTCTGCCATTGCAAAACTGGGGCGCAAAGGGGGGATACGCAGTGAAAGGGGTGAATTTTGGGTGGGGAAAAATTCATAAGGTACAGGGATTCTATGTACGGGAAAAGTTTGGTTATATATTTGAGAAAGTGTAAAAAAATTGGCAGACATTTTGCGAGGGGCTAACTCGCCGGCAGACTGCGCTGAAGATTGCAAAAATTAATTTAAAAAAAATCATAAGGTACATGAATTCCAATTATTGTATTTTAAAGTTTAAACATTCCAAAAGCCATTTACAAAATGGCAGACAAAAAAGTGAGGGCTAAAGCCGCGGCAGACGACGTTAAAAAGTGCGCTACACATCAACATTTTTAGTCACATTCGCAATCGGAATCTGATTCGGACGTGATATCTCCTTCGCTATCGCTATATTCATCTTCATTTGATTCGCTTTCTGCATTAACGTCTTCATCGCCTGTAACAAAGCAGATATATGTGTATAATAGAGCAAGTGACGCAGTACAATGTGATGCCGCACAAGGCCACTGAGAGTTTAGTATTATATATTCCAAAACGTAGAGGAGAGTAGACGTTATATTTCAATATTTTTGATTTTGTTTGCATCATGGCTACGAGTGGGAAGAAGTGCGTTTTTAACTGTAGCATGATCAGTGAAAAAATTATAATTTTCGAAGAAGACAAATTAAAAAAGTGCCAACATATTTCTAAAGTTCGTATCGCTTAAAAGTAAGGTGGCTAAAGTACAGCCCCAAGCTACACTGACATTTGTTTAATAGACGGATTCTTTCTCATACATTGTATCAAGGATTTACCAAAAACATTCGGAAGTATCTCCAAAAAAATACTTCAAATGGTGACTAACAATGCAGCCCGTGAAATTCATGTAATTTTTGATAGATATTGGTCACCATCTATCAAAGATTACGAAAGATCTCAGCGAAGCGGTTCCTCTGGTAATCGTATGTACGTGATATCTGGACCTGAACAATCAAGACCATCAGACTTTAATAAAGAGCTCCGAAATAGCTTTTTCAAAGAGGCACTCGTGAAATTTTTAATCGTCAACTGGCAAAATCAAGAATTAATTCCATTCTTTCAAAATAAAAAAGTGCTACTCAATTTTGATAAGTGTTATCAATATGAAGCTGTGAATGAAAGCATATTATTTTCAAAAAATGATAAGTTTACTCTCGATTTTCATGAAGAGGCGGATTCAAAAATAGTATATCATGCGTGCAGAATTTTGACTCATCCACTTTGCCTCCTAGCCAGGCTGAATTAACGCAGCATTTATTGAGGACCAAATATATTGCTACAATATGGAAAAATTTCATCATATTTACGACCAGAAACTTGCGGATGGATATTAGTAGAGGGAAAGTATACATTTAAATGGTTCGACGGACCACAGCTGCCTAGTACAATACAAGATATTATTGATCCTGGAACAAACGAAGGTAATATATTTATCCACAGAACATATAACTATTCCATTCTATTAAATGTCTAAAAATCATTTTGCTTTGTGCTTTGTTACAGGCGATGAAGACGTTAATGCAGAAAGCGAATCAAATGAAGATGAATATAGCGATAGCGAAGGAGATATCACGTCCGAATCAGATTCCGATTGCGAATGTACTAAAAATGTTGATGTGTAGCGCACTTTTTAACGTCGTCTGCCGCGGCTTTAGCCCTCACTTTTTTGTCTGCCATTTTGTAAGTGGCTTTTGGAATGTTTAAACTTTAAAATACAATAATTGGAATTCATGTACCATATGATTTTTTTTAAATTAATTTTTGCAATCTTCAGCGCAGTCTGCCGGCGAGTTAGCCCCTCGCAAAATGTCTGCCAATTTTTTTACACTTTCTCAAATATATAACCAAACTTTTCCCGTACATAGAATTCCTGTACCTTATGAATTTTTTCCCATCCAAAATTCACCCCTTTCACTGCGTATCCCCCCTTTGCGCCCCAGTTTTGCAATGGCAGGCATTCATTTTTGTATTCGTCTACACTAATACTATTATTTTCAATATAAATTAGCCATGTACGTGACGCGGGCACTATCTATGTAGCCAGCTCTCCGTCTATTACAAATATTTGAAAATGACTGCCACGATGCTTAGAATTTTGCTTTTCTTGCTTTAGCTGAGGCAAAAGCTCATATAATATCATCGAAGTCGAGTTTCCTTGCTAACTCAGATTCCAAATACAAAGTTGCCAATCCTGTTACTCGACTCTGAGTTGAACAAGAACGATGGTAGTCTTTGATCCTTGATAAAGCGTTGAACGATCTTTCGGCGCCGGCAACCGATACTGGCAGGGTGCAGAATTTCGCAAAGCAATGCAGATGTTCGGCGGCCGCCGTAGCCGAATGGGTTGGTGCGTGATTACCATTCGGAATTCACAGAGAGGTCGTTGGTTCGAATCTCGGTGAAAGCAAAATTAATAAAAACATTTTTCTAATAACGGTCGCCCCTCGGCAGGCAATGGCAAACCTCCGAGTGTATTTCTGCCATGAAAAAGCTCCTCATAAAAATATCTGCCGTTCGGAGTCGGCTTGAAACTGTAGGTCCCTCCATTTGTGGAACAACATCAAGACGCACACCACCACAAATAGGAGGAGGAGCTCGGCCAAACACCTAACAGAAGTGTACGCGCCAATTATTTATTTTTTTATTTTTTTTTAATGCAGATGTTTGGGAACAGAGTGTCTAAGTTTTTAGCTATGATGGAATTTCCAGTAAAATTCGCCTTGTACACATTCTTCAAGTGACACATCTCAATTGAGATTTCTTCCGACATATCAGAAGGGTATTTTTTAGCAAAATTAAGAGCTGTTGTCTGAAGTTCTGCTTTTTCAATTTTAGGAAATAGCCACAGGAATGAGAAAATGTTGTTTATGTTTTTAATTGCAGTAAACCGATTTTCAATACCAGTGATAACTGAGTCCATGATGACGAGAAATGTGTTTAATCTACTCATCACTATAATTATTAACTACCTTGTAAATCAGTAGCATAAAATGTTCCATTTTAATAAGAGCTCAATAATATACACTTTTGTATCACCATATATATTTATTCTTCGTAATCGTGATCATAACATTCCATATGGTGACACCAAAAAAAGTCTGTGACGGAACTCTGGCAGAAGTAATATATTATTTACTATATTTTTTCAAGCAGGAAATTTCTTGGAATTACCCTCGAGTCCGGGCCCCTCTGAAAACTCCGGGCCCGGGGGAAAAAGTACCCGATCCCCCCCCTCTCGTCTGGCCTGCTGTCAAGTACGGCGGTGGTAGCGTAATGGTTTGGCTTTTATTCAAGGTACTATGGACCGATATAAATATACTATAAAAACATGTTGGAACAACATTAGAAACCATCGTACATATAATCCTTGGATCTTGAGCAAGGATAAGTTTTCCAAAAAAACAATGTCCCTACGGATACTGCACTATTTGCCAAAGAATGGCTCTTATGTTACACACCCAGACAACTAAATACTCCGCCGCAGAGTCCGGATTTAAATCCCACAGAGCATTTTTGGGCGCTTTTAGAGAGAAAAATTCGACGAAGTATAGTAAGTGATGCTAATTCGATAAAGAAAGAGTTGATAGCGGCATAGCATCAAATAACGAAGGAAAAACTTACCCATTTAGTTGGATCAATGCCTCGACGGCTTCAGGCAAGGACAATTACAATTCATCACACGAAGTATCGCAAGGCCGCAAATTATACAACTCTTGTAGTAATAGACTGTTAAATAAATAAATGAAATGTCCTTCAACAGGACGAAAAAAGGCTAGACCCGGGTGCCCAACCGAAGGTTTGAAAAAGGGTTTAAAATGGAAGGTTAAATACGCATTTTTGCCACATACAATGAACCGAAAACTCGCTCTTACAGTCAGTTCGTTCAGATTTCATCTGTTTCTGTCTGAAACATTAGTAACATACAGTGCGTTTTATTGTCATAGCACAGTGACTTACTGACAGGTTTTGACAATTTATTTGATGCTTACTTAATTTGAATAATTGGTATTAAAATATAGTTTATTCTCTCACAAAAATCGTTTGAATCTAAGTTTGAAAGTTTGTGCAAATTACAAAAAAATTAAGAAAACAATAGAAATTTCATCAAACTTTCAAACTTCTTGGTCGGAATTCTCATAAAAAATTCAGGTATGTAGTTATATAGTCCATTGAATTTTGGTATAATAAAGTGTAAGTTTCAAGTAGCTCAAAAATCGCGCGATTTTTAAAATTCTTCTTACTGAAAGTGTTGGGTGTCTTCATCCATCCTTCCATATGAAAAACATTGCAAGCTTTCGTTCTGATAATAAATTTTAGACAATTTCAACGCATTGGTGAGTTGCTGTTGTTGTAGCAGCATAAACATTCCCTATACATATGTAAGTATATGGGGAATGCTGCTGAAGTGACAGTCCTTGCCCGGATACAAATCCGGGTCGTTCCGGTAACGTAGAACCGACTGTCGTGGGAACGAAGCAAGTGCGTCGCTTACCGCGGTTAAATGTCAGGACCAAATAAATATTTCCGGCAGCTTTAACTCTACCAATATGATCACTATCCACTGCCAAAGTTCGGTTGCACCTATTGGGAAACCCTATGTGAGCGCACATATGAAAAGTGTGTATTTAAATTAAACTTTTATGCAATTTTTCCAACGCAAAAAATGTCAAGTTCGGCGGGTAAACTTTGTTAATAAATATTAGCATTATGGCGCTGAGCTTGTGCAGAATCTGTCACATGCCGTCTCCGTAATGTTTGTGCAACAAATTACGTGTGCTTAAAATGCGGATTTCAAATAAATTAGTGATACAAAATTTAGTTCAAACAAGTTTTACGAACGAAGTTTGTTAATGTTAAAGTTATCCAAGTTTTTATTGAGTTTAACTTGAACTTGTTTACTGAAAAGCAAACAATGAAACCTATAAATGTTTTGTGTTCTGTGATGTTAAATAATAAAACATGCCACAACAGGTTGCTGAAAATATTTATGCTCCAATCAATGCCAATTGGTTTTTATGTGAAATGAATTTTTTTTTTCAGATCGAAGTATCTACTGATAATCGACCATGCGAATTAAAAGGCTTCGGTTCTTCAAAGACTGACTAAACTTTCGCCAGCAAATGCTCACAGTGGGCGGAAAACCACCGGCTGTTGAAGTTGAGATCTTGAAGAATGCAGAGTCGGTAGGCTGGTTAGTTGCGGTGTTTCCCAAGTGATTATTCAGGTGTCAATCAGCGCGTACAGGCAGCCTTTTATTGCGCTTCTCATGAAAAGTATTCCAATTTTACTCTAGCCGTATTAGTCAGGTCATATTGGCTCTGAAATAAATTTACTCGGAACACTTCTTATTAACACCTCTGTTATTTTTCCTACTAAGTGCCTTCCGTGCGTTCTGTGACTGATGGCTCTTAGTGCCGAATATTCGCTGAGGAAATATTGACCACTTTCCTCGCTATTCTTCATGTGATATCTGCGTTAGTTTTGTTATAGAGACATTTACGATATGCTTTCTTTTCGCAAAGTATTCTCTAAGCATTTCTTAGTACTGCTGTTGTGGTGTGTCTCGCAGATCTATTGTCTGCATTCTGAATTAGTTAGGTCAAAGCTTATTTGCTGTTTTACATGCATCGGATACTTGATCATCTCTTTTTCGCTGACCCAAGCAAGTACATTTAATTCCTCCTCACCTTAGAACAATGGAAACACACAGTGCTGCCGTTAAGGACTCATCCATTACATTCATTCGCAATCTCATCCTTGAGGTTCCAAAGATATAATCTCCGACTGAGATTCTGAACGTGGGCATATGATTGAGCGCTGTGAAGAAATATCTTCCGAATCTTCTTATTGCTTACCGACCCTCAGCACTGGTACCATGAAAATGCGCAACACTATCAGGGAAAAGGCTATCAAAAATTAAAGAAAACTTCAAACCACTTCAGACTTGCACTTTTTTATACCAAAATTCAATGTGCCATATAACTACTTACTACAATTTTTTTTTAATTCTCATTAAAAGTTTGAGATTTTTATGAAAATTTGTCGAATTTTTATTAGTTTTATCCAAAATATGAAACCTTGATTTTTATAATATATATTTAGTAGTATGAGCTAATTTTTTTACAAAAAATTTACGAAAATTAAGAAAACCAAAGAAAAGTAGTCAAAACTGTGCGAAGTATGTATGATAGTCTTCGGAGATTGGCTTGAAAGCTGCTTATCCTTAGAATAAAGCGCTGCGAGGTTGTAGGTAATAATATCTACATTTTTTGGAATAGTCAGACGTTATTTTTGGTTGTATGTCAGAAGTTTCCTTGGAAGGGAATATCATAGACTTTTAGTTCCAGCTTGTTCGTTTTACTGCGCGATCTCGAGTCCCGCAACATACGAAAAATTATGAGTATTACTACATTCCAAGAGACATACAAAAACACCTATCGTGAAATAATCGGTTCAGTATCCTGTAGGTTCCAAAGCACACAGGAATATCTGTAAACGAAATGACAGATTAATTAATCAGGAAAGAGATGGTATCCGATTTAAAGGTCCAGAACGATTTTGAGACATGACTTTTCCTCTCTTATTCACGAAGTAGAGGAAAGGCAAAAAAGATCATACTAGGACGATCTACCGGGTTTATGGTAATCAAAATCAGTGATAGGTAACTTTAGCCTAAATCGATTTGAAGACTATATGAAATTAAATAAAAACTATCTTAGATTCAACACCGGAATATTACTAATCTGGGAATATGGGTAGGTAGGTGATTGAAGTACCATTCTGGCACTCCCCAAGTAGCTTTAGTACCGTTTTTATACCATTATGAGACATCCAAAAACCAGATATCTACAGCTAGCCAGAGCTGTTTATGTGATAGAGGATGATAGGATTTAGGGGACGCGCTGTCATAGGCTGTCGAAGAAAGTTGCCATAATCGTCTAACTGCCAAACCCGGTCATTTACAGAGAAAGTACTCAACAGTCTCCTTCTCCGAAAGATCCCCACAGCTTCTGTAATAGGGGTTAAATAGTAAACCTAGCTCTTCCGCGTGTGTCAATCGTCCATTGGCCGGTAAACACAGCTACTAGTATAGAAATTAAATGACGTGGAGTCCCCAGGACATTTTGAACCCTGCGCCTATTGTACTGGTCCACAGGGCTTTCCAAATAGCACATGAAGAAGTGGTGAAATGACCGGGTAGGAGATCTCTGAGACCAATTCAGTCCCCTTCCTGGCAAGTTCATCAACAATTTCATTTCCCTCTATGTTCCTATGTTCTGGAACACAAATTATAGAAACGTTACCTGCACACCCAAGAGATTTGATTCACTCCTCACAGGAGTTGACAAGTTTGGCTCTGCACCAAGGCGTCGTTAGAGCTTTAATGAGAAAATGTTAATATCTCCCTCGGTCTCACGTTCCCTAAGCATTTTGCATGCCTGGAGAATCGCAAAAACTTCTGCCTGAAAAACATTAGGAATATATCTGAGAATATACTCTAATGGAACTTACTGGTTCTGTAGGGAGGAAGACGAAACCGCCAAACATCTGCTGACTTTGTGCCCAGCATTGATGCATAAGCAGCACAAGCACCTGGGTAAACATATTTTACCCGATGAGGAAATAAAACCCAATAAAATAGGACAAATACTAAAATTTATTGAGGAAGTTGGGCTCAAAGAAATACTCTGAATATATGAAAGAGGTAGAATAGATATTTCTGGTCGCAGTGGTAAGTCCCATCATAATAATAATAACTGCTATTAACCCTCTGTAGGTGATTGCAAACCTTCGAGTATATTTTTGTCATGAAAAATCTTCTCATAAAAGCCATCTGCCTGTCCGAGGCGGCATAAAACTGCAAGTCCTTCCATTTTATAAGGCGCATAACAAATAGAAAGAGCAGCTAATACAAATTTTGTATCTGCAGTATGCCCAGTGATCACCACATCGATCTAAAAGATCTTTTGTGTCCACCCCAGAAGAAGCAGTTCGTGCTGAATACCTTTTAGAGAAGTAGGCGCTAGTTAGTCTAAGCCCTGGCCTCCCCTACACAAAAACCACTTGTTATTTTCTACTACTAAAAATATGTACAATTTTTTCTCTTTTCATCTAATTTTTATTTAATTTCTTCTTATTGATAATTTCTTTACCTTTGCAGGTTTATGCTAATCTGAACATCGCTACCGCCAAAGCCACGAAAGAAGAGCAGTCTCGAGCTAAGCATCATCTTTTGGATGTATCAACACCTAACGAACCCTTTACTGTGGTACATTTCCGTAATGCAGCTCTACCGATTGTATCCTTTTTGAAAGCTTAACAAATTTTATTTCATATTTAATTATTGTTAAATGACATAGGCCTAGACAAATTTTGAGTTGCAATTTTACTAAATCTACAGGGCCCGGCACTTGAAATGTAACCAATTGAAAAGGTCATAAATTTAGTTTGGAAAATTACTTTTATTGAATTCCGAGTAAAAAATCTATGAAAATAGTACAAAATTAAAATTCAATTTACTTTTGCTCGATACGAACACCTTTCGTCTTGACTATGGCCTTGAGACGATGCAGAAACGAACCGCATGTTGCCTGAATGTGACTTGAAGGTATTTTGGCGCATTCGCGGACAATGGCTTTTTTCAACTCCTCAAGACGGGAGCATGTTTTACTTCGGACCTTGCTCTCCAAAATGGCCCATAGGGAAAAATCCATTGGATTTGCATCTGCTGAATTTCAAAGCCATTGTGTGGACGTTATTAAGTTCGGAACCTTGTTTTTTAGTCATTCTGGGTTCACTCGAGCTTTGTGAAACGGTGCCGAGTCCTGTTGAAACGTCTATTGTCTACCACCGAAATGTTTGTCTGCTCACGGCTTCAAAGCAATCTCCAGAATACTTTCAGTATAATATTTCGCATTTACCTTGACACCAGGCTCGATGAAAACGATTGGAGAGCGCCCATCTGCGGTTACAGCGGCCCAAATCATTACCTGTGGCGGGTGCTGTCTCCTGGTGGCCAGTCGATGACTCAAATTCTCGTATGAACGGTCGGTCAAATAAACCCTCTCGTTTTGGGAGTTTACGAATTGCTCAATTTGAAAAGTTCTTTCGTCAGAAAGCACAATGTTCGGAAATTGACCGCTTTCGACTTCGGCCAAGCGAAGCAACTCCTTCGTTCTGTCAAGACTGACTTGTTGCTGCTTTGGTGTAAGATCATGCGCCTTTTGCATCTTGTAAGGTTTGACTTTGAAATAATTTTTCAGAATGCGGCGGATGCTACGGTCAGATATTTTCAGTTCTTTCGCCATTTGATTGGCAATTCGGGTATTTCACTCAAGTTGCTTCTTCACTTTTTGAACCATTTCATAGGACGTTGCAGTCTTTTGATGACCACCTCCATGACCGTGCATCAGCTGCGCGAGAGTTATGAAGTTGATTACACTTCGAGTGTCGGACCCTGTATATACTTAAGCCAGTGTAAACTGCTAGGCCTGCAGTGATTGTATGATATAAGAATCTGCCTCTTATAAATTTTTGTCTACAAACTTATTTATAAGAATATCAATTGCAATAAGCTGCCTAATCTCTTTAAGGAGTTCGGGATAGTCAGAGGCCCGAAAAAGGTATGATTATGGTTTTCAATATTTTTTTTGCTAGTCAATTTCTTTATTTTACATTACAAAATTAACAATATGGCGGCCTCAGGAAATATTTTTCAGACTAAAAAAAAAAAGCCGCCAATTAATCGTTTTTGAAAAAAAACCTTCGATCAGTCACGAGTTCTTTTATGTTTTTCAAAGGCAGTATAAATTTTATTGAAATCTACCAAGCGGTTTTTAAGTTACAGTGATCACCAATTCAAAAAACACAGTTTTGAGAAAATGCATTTAAAGTTAGTTATTTGCTCCGGAGCGCCCGAACGCCCTTTGTTAATTGTTGAATAACTCGAAAAGTATTTGTCGGGTTCACTTCAAAACAGAATCTTTTTTATTATATTATTACAATATATTAGAGAAGAAGAAAATGCAAAAAAAAAATACAATTTTTGGAAAATTCTTTTTCTTTTTTGGCGGTGAGGTTGGGTTAAAAATGCCTTCGCACCATATAGTAACCGTCGCTACTACGTGTGTGGTGATTCCACTAAAAATAGCCCTCCTCTTCTCTTGGATTTTTCCCTCCACCCCGGGACTGCTTCCGCATTGCTTCGAGGTAGAGGGCCAGCTGGCGTCCTAAGAAGGACACTTACTTACTCACCCTGCGTCGAGGGTCGCCTGTTTTGAGAAACCTATGCTCAATGCTCTTCAGCAAGCTTTCCATTTCGCGCTTCTTTTTTCGAATAATATCCTCCACAAAATTTGCGAGGGCATTCCATTTTTCTTCGTCAATCATCATTTTCTCAATAATTTCTTCAGGTGTTAATACACCAATAACTCGTTGCAGACCTGTTCTCTCTACGTTCCACCTGTCGTATTTAAAGAAGGTGTGCTCCGCATCATCATACTCAGTATCTCCATATATGCAGTTTGGTTGGCTCACTTTTCCCATTCACCACAAATATTTGCGAAAGGACCCATGTCCGTGCTTTCTTTCTACCGTGCTTTCTTTCTACCCACTTTTTTAGATCGGGTATTAGTCTCGCTGTCCATTTACTATACCGTTCAGAGTTCCATCTTGCCTGCCAAAGTGTGAGCGTTTGAACTCTAATATCGGAGAAGCGTGGTACTGGGGCTCCTGTGTTTTTTGCCTCCCATCTCCGGTTGCGCTCTTGTGCTAGAATATCTATAGGGATGGCTTCGCTGATAACTAACACCGCTGCTTCAGATACTGTTCTGTATGACGAAGCCACTCTGAGAGCGCAGATGCGTTGCACGGATTGCAGAGTTTTCACCCTTAGCGAATCTGCCTATATTTCGCATCCGTTTAAGAGAATCGAGTTCGTCGTGTCCATTAAAAGTTTTCGCTTGTTCTGCGTTGGACCTCCAAGGTTTTTCATGAGCTTACTTAGCATGCCGCTTACTTTGGCAGCTCTTGTGGCAGCACGGTTTATGTGCGCCCAGGGAGTTAGCTTTGTGTCTAATTGCACTTCTAGATACTTGACCACTCTTTTTGTCGATAAATTGGCATCGAGTACTTGTATATCTACTTCTAATGGGATACGTCTGTTCGTTAGAAGTATTAGCTCTGTTTTCTCTGTGACCAGCTTTAATCCATGGCCTTCTAGCCATGTCTGAACTCGTATCATCACCTGATTTAACTTCCTCCCTAACCTCTTAGAAACCATATTTCGTTCGGCCCTATACAAATAATCGCTTACAATAAAACGCCGCGTACTTCGAATTTAAAGTTAATTTTCTTAAATTTATGGTGCCTTTTATAACGCATTACTTCATTATTAATGAGTTTTTAAGTGAATTAAGTTCTTGAATAAAACCTAAAATAGAATGCGAAAGGAAACTATAAAGTGGAACATAAAATGTTTTCCCAATTGAAAAATGTATGGTGTGGCCTGCAAAAGGTTTTTGTGAAAAAAATGTGTAAAAAAATACCAAATCATTATTGGTGTTGTTTTTTCACAATCATAATTGAAACTTATGAATTAGACAGCTGCAGTATACAATTAGACAAGTAATGAAGCGCGCAAAGGTCAAAATAAAGACCTCAATCACCCAAAATCAGATTTTTATTTTATTTCTTTTTGTAAAAAACAGAATTGGATGATTACTTGTTTTAATATTTCTGGAAAAAATCATATCCACAAGGCATACATACATACATTCCGAATACTAAAAATATATTAAATTTTTTACAGTTTTTTGATGGGATATTTTTTATTAGAGATCTCCAAGTATGTATTTTAATGATTTTTTTTAAATTAAAATCCATTGCTGAATTGACTATACTGAATATATGTAAATATATTTAGAAAACCATACAAATGTATTTTTAAATTTTCGCGGTGATCTGGCCAGCATTTATTTCTAGTCTCTCAGGAATTCGTTGTCCCAGTTTCCTAACAAATCTGAAGTGTATTTAAATCTTTGAACATTAATCTGTGCCCAACAACAACAGCAACTGCCATAGTGGAATATCTAAAAATAATATTTTGCCACAGTTAAAGTCATTATTGCCATCTCACCAATCCACCACACACACACACACGCCAAGACAACAGTAGAACAGCGATGAGGAAGCAGCAGCAACAGCAAACATTTTGACACTCATCAGCTATCATAGTGCACCCGACAACGGGTGACAAATGTTGTCATAAAAATTTACGGAAACACCGCTAGATACTAAACTGGCGGCTCTGTCATGGCAGCAAATGTGTGTTCACTAAGAATTTCACCACGTCAAATGACCGGAGGGACGGCATAGGACACACGACATTCATAGTATAATGTGTACATATATACATATACATATGTATGTATATAGTATATATAAGCCTATATGCTAAATACATATATATCATTTTAGTCCAGTACTTCTTACACTTTTTCATCACCCCTGAACGGATTGACTGAGCGAATGAATCGCTTGCTTTGTCAGCAAATATTTAGCAACTAATATTTTATTTTTAAATATTTATTAAGAAAATTTCGTTAGACAGCAGAAAAAAAATTACATTTTGGATTTATGCACCATTCTGTGCTCTAAAGCTCAGCTATTTGAAGACAAACCAATTTTGAGAATTTGTACTTTCGCTTAAATGATTCCTTTTACATGATTTACGATCATGTATGATTTATGGGCGATAACACCGAGCACTGAGCACCTCGGGCTATGTGAAGTGAAAACTTGTCTTGCGTTCGAAACAAAAAAACAATTAAAAGCAAATGATATCTGTTTTTAGAACAAACTATTGAAAATATTACACAGAAGCTGTCTTCAAAATTTAAAAAATAAAATAAAAAATAAATATAATGCCAAATGAAAAATGTCGTGCCTGCGTTGTGTGGAGAAAATGCGCAACATCGTCAGGGGAAAGATGATCAAAAAAACAACGAGAATTTGGAAGCACTTCAAACTTACACTTTATTATACTAAAATTCAAAGGCCCATAAAACTGCATACAATTTTGTTCTTCAATTTCGATTAAAAAAGTGAAAACTTTGATGAACATTGAATTACAGAGTAAAGCTCTCGAAATGTAACCAATTCAAAAGGCCATAAATTTAGTTTGGAAAATTACTTTTATTCAATTCAAAGTAAAAAATGTGTGAAAAAATACAAAATTAAGATTCAATTTCGTTTGGTCGATATGACCACCTTTTGCCTTGACTATGGCCTTGAGACGGTCCAGAAACGAATCGCAAGCTGCCCGAATGAAACTTACAGGTATTTTGGCCTATTCGCAGACAGTTGCTTTATTTTAGCGCCTCGAGACTGGTGAATCTTTTAGTTCGGACCTTGCACTTCAAAATGGCCCAAAGGGACAAATCCATCATTTGAAAGCCATTGTGTGGACGTTATGAAGTTCGGAACGTTGTTCTTTAGTCATTCTTGGTTCACTCGAGCTTTGTGAGACGGTGCCGAGTCCTGCTGATACGACCATTGTCTGCAACCGAAATGTTTGTCTACCCATGGCTTCAAAGCACCTCCAGAATACTTTCACGATAATATTTCGCATTTACCTTGACGCCAGGTTCGATAAAAACGATTGACGAGCTCCCATCTGCAGTTACAGCTGCCCAAAGCATTACCTGTGGCGGGGGCTGCCTCCTGGTTTCCAATCGATTATACAAATTCTCATATGAAAAATAGGTCAAATAAACCCTCTCGCTTTGGGAGTTTATGAATTGCTCAATTTGAGTCAGAAAACACAATGTTTGGAAATGCGTCGCTCTGTCAAGTTTGACTTGTTGCTGCTTTGGTGTGAGATCATGCGTCTTTTGGATCTTTTAAGGCTTGACTTTGAGATCATTTTTCAGTATACGGCGGATGCTATGGTGGGATATTTTCAGTTCTTTCGCCATTTGATTGGCGCTTCGTCGATGATTTCGCTTGAGTTCTTCTTCACTTTTTGAACCATTTCATAGGACGTTGCAGTCTTTTGATGATCACCTCCATGATGTTTCGCGAAGCTACCAGTATCATTGTATCGAGTAATGGTGCGATAAACAAAACCTTTATTTACTTTAAGGTGCTCGAGCTCACGAACAATCGCTGGTTGTGACTTTCCAGCCAAATATAATGCAATCACACTATTATTACGTTTGCAATCCATTACTGATTTTCATTTTTCCCGTTTACTCTCGGCGAGATGCTTCCGCGCGCTTGTAAACAATACTTTGGACTGTCATTTGGCTTACTAACAGACAGCAGGTGCGCGAGCGGTCTGAAGTTGGTTACACTTCGGGTGCCGGACTCTGTAATATGACCTTTGTTTGCTAATATACTGATATACGATCTTCCCTATGACGCCGACATTTGGCACGCGTACCAAGACACGAATAGCACAATTGAACGTTAGAGCCCTCAATGACTGTGCTGTGCTGCCAAAGGCGTGTTTTACTCGCATTTAACGACTAGGCTCTGTTCCATCCGCAGAGGCGACATAACTTTCCTCATGGGCGACTTCAATGCAAAAATTGGGAACAACAGCACTGGTATAAAGCAAATCATGGGCGTGCACATCTACAGATCACGAAACAACAAACGGCTAATTGTTGAATGCCAGACATTTCATGTTGTCATGGACGGCTAAATCTTTCCCTACAAGAAAATCCATAATTATACCTAGACTTCACCCAGCGTGATGACTTATAATCAAATAGCCCATATCTACGTGAGTGAAAAGTGGAGATGCTCGCTACTTGATGTCAGAGACGGGTAGCCGACATTGACAGTAACCAGGAGCTAATTACCGGCCGTCGTCAAGAGAAAGCAGAAATGCAGGAAGAAAACCAGCACACTACGTAGACGTAAGCGACCCAAAGTTCAACTGCTTCTTACCAGAAAACTAACGGCTAGCGCCTTTCACGAAAAGCTGCTCACTAACCACAACAACAAAGATTGAGTAACTACAAATGTCACGCTCAGGCAAATCGCTCAAGGAAAAATTTACCCAGTAAAAGCCACCAATATCAAAACCATGGACTTCTGATACTGCTTGGGGCATCATTTAGCCCAGAAATGAACTCAAAAGGCAACTCATCAGCGTTGGCTCACTTCGGTCAGCCTACAGAGAGGCGGCAAAGCAAGTAAAGAAACCGGCCAGAAACGATAAGAGAAAGTTCATTGAAGACCTTGCTAGTGATGCCGAAGCGGCAACAGGAGCAAACTATATCAGACAGCTGTACCGCATAGTTAACCGCCTAACCGACCAGCAGAGTACTAGTAACCAGATTATCAGAGATCTGAATAGTGTTTTACTGATTTCCAATGATGACCAGATCCATAGATGGAAAGAACACTTTGAAGCAATTAACAACATTGCTCTTCGAAATGATTCTAGCTTTGAAGGGATCAGCAAAACAAACAGCTACAAAATAGCAACTACCATCAAGCCAGAACTATTGATCACCCATCCTAACCACGATCATACAGAGCAGACTCCAATGTATCGAACGCTCCTTAACGAACGAGCAAGCTGGAATTCGTCCTCACCAAAACGATGTTGACAAACCCAATACTCTTCGCATCATAATTGAGCTATTAGGTTAGTGGCGCTCCCCGCTCTGCATGCTGTTCGTTGACTTTAAGGAGTTATTCGACACAATCAAACGAGAGGCATCGTATGGAGTTTCACCAGACATCTTGAGGACTTGGACTTCGCCGATGATATTTGCCTCCTCTCTCACAAACTCACGGACATGCAAGCGAAGGCAGACAGACGAGTCACTGTCGGACTGGAGGTCAATAATGAAGCAATGGTTGACGGGTGCCCGGTGGAATTTGTCAAAAGCTTCTGCTACCTCAGCTGCACTATCACGGCAGACGGCAGAGCGGATGCAGATGTCAACTGCAGTCTAAACAAAGCAAGGGCGAATGCATACAATATAAACACGTTCGCAAATCTCCAAACGCTCTAAACTGAGAATATTCAGCTCATGTGTGAAGTCATGGTTGGTCTTCAACACCATCTCGCCGAGGCAACAATCTTTTGTCAACAAATGCCTCCGCATTATCTGTAGAACACCATCAGCAACGATGCGCTGTTCTCACGACAGGTGTCAAGGACTGTCACTTCAGCAGCACTCCCCGTATATGTATAGGGAATATTATGCTGCAACAACGAAAACCCGCTGTAGAGATCAACATATGAGAAACCCTATGGCATTAATCCTATGGCAAATCAAACGCAGAAAGTGGCGATGGCCACTAGAAAACTACAGGATAGCACCACAAGAATGGAAACTACTATTTATGTTCCACAAAACCCATTTTTGAGTGATAATCTTTCGAATAAATTTTCTAATTAAAAAAATACATTAAAATTTCCAACTTTTTATTCAGAATCTTTATAAAATTCTGGTTATGGAGTTTGATTGTCCATTGAAGCTGGGGTAAATAAAGTGGCAGTTGAAGTGCCTTAGCATTCTCGTGTATTTTGGAACTTTTTTCACTGAGGCATTGAGTATTTTCTTCCATACATAGGAGTTCTAAGCACGGGCTTCGTATAGAATAAAATTATTAACATCGTGTGCAAAAAAAAAAAAAATTGTTAAAAATCAACACTTTATTATACAAAAAACTGCATACCCTAAAGTTTGGTAAACATTCAGAAAATGTTGAAAATTTTGATGAATTTTTTTTTAATTTCTGTGAATTTTGTACAAAGTTTGGAACTTTGAGTTATGTGATTTTGGTTGCAGGATGCATTATACTTTCATATGTAAAAACTACAAAAAATTAAAAATTGATAAAATTTGGTACTTCGTCGCGTTCCTATTATTTTGAGCTCAGGATTACATCATTACCTACCCTAAAATAGACGATAAGAAGGTTATCTGAACTTAAACTTTTAACTTTTAAAATAGACTTATTTCTTCTCATACACAACAGTTTATCAAGTTTGCTTTTCTAATCTCCAAATTATCATATCTTTTCACACATTTCCAAATTACCGTTATAAGCAGAGTGGTTGAAAACACTGTTCGCTTTTCCGCATTTGCAACAGCCAAATAATTTGAGCAAACATGAAGAAACATTTCATCAATCAACTGGCATATCCTTTCGTCTTTTCTGCTCAATCATAAATCATATTTCGTTCCCCAAAAATATGCTACTTAATATTTTGAGCGCATACTGAAGTGCCCAATGGCAGCGGAAATGGCTGTTTGACAATTTGTGAGAATTTAAAGTGCCTGCACTTCGGTGCCATCTTCACGAAATGTCACTTTATTACTTTGATTGACAGCTTAATTTACCGAGAAACATACAATTCGTATGCAATTCATGTTTCTACACATGCAAACTTTCGTTCGTAATTATGTAGTTGTGTCTGTACACTGAATGTCTTTGAAAGTCGAAAAATTATATTATATTTTAGTTGCTAACGTTAATTAATAATTACTGGATTTGTATTTGTTGATGACGAGCGAACAATGATTGAGTTATCGCTTCGTACTGCTGATGAAGTTCGTCAAGTTTTTAATATTCAGCCCTACTATGTATTTACATATAAGTGGGCGTAGCAAAGAGATTAGAGCCAAGATACTTAAATCTTAGCCCCGCGAGAGCAGGATAGCTAAGGAAAAGGTGCTGAAATGATTCCACCTCATCCTCCATACAACTGGCGCAAAAACTGACTCGAAGAAATGTCCTGTAAGGGCACCCACGAAATTCGAGAGCTGAGCTTTTGTTAACCTCAGGAGATCCCTCAAGCGCCTCCGATTCATTCGTGGCTAGAAAGATTTCGTGTCCTTACAAGTTTGTGTACTTCTCCAGCGCTCGCTTCAAGCCACTTTTATTGTTACTCAAAACTTTCAACGCGTTTTTCTCGGAACCGTGTTTTCAAAGTCGGTTGTCAAATGTTTTCGAAAACTACTCAACCGATTTTGATGAAATTTTACACAGGTGTTCGAATTACAATTTACTCGTGCTTGAACGAAGGATTTTGTTCTTTTTTTTTTCAATTACAACTATTTAAAAAAAACAAAATGTCAAGCAAATTTGACCGAAATTTTCATTATATTTCCAGGTATATATTATAGAGGTATAAGGTTGTGTGGGATACAAGCGATTTTCTGGAAAGAACGAGTCCTCAAGTCGTCCGCTTACATCTGCCGTTCATTGTGCGATTCGCTCCACTCGGCCGGCTTAGACGCCACGTCACAAAATCCGCTGTATCTCCGAAAATAATTCGAATTTTGAAAAATCCGTTGAAGGGCATATTTTTGAAGGTCAAGAAAATATACACAAAAAAATCGATTATTTCAAATTTCTAGACCAGAATACCCCCTTAATTGTTTGATGGATAATTGACGAGATATCGATCACTACCACCCTTTACCGAGAAAATAATGGATTTTTTGACCCACAAACTTATATTTTACGGTCTGTTTTTCATGTGTAAATCGTTTTGGATCGGAAATTTCCGAATGTTTCTTGAATTTTCAAGGAGGTGTACACTCGCTGAACAGCCATTTAATTTTTTGTATTTCTTTGTAGGTTTTGTTTTCCTTTGGCAGTTTTTTTATTAGCAGTACTGGTATTATTGCGTACGTATGTATGTATGAACAGTCACGAACGAATATGTATGACCAAGTCAAATTCAGGGGTTGCATACGTCCAGCAGCGCCAAAATTGCTGCGTTTTTTCGAAGGGATAACAATAGAAATAAATATAAAAAATTGTATTCATTGTTTATTAGTACTTAAACTTTATCAAATAATTTATTTTAATTTTTCTTGACAAAAATTAGTACATAAAAAATCACGTGACCCAAAGTATAATGAAAACCAAAGTTGCTCTGCATCATTTCTCCTTGAAATATTGATGGATCTGTAAAAAGTAAAAAAAATCTTGTAAAATAAATTTGTAGTTATAGTCGGTCGAGCCAGATTTTTTATTAAAAAAAAAATTTTGGAATTTACGGCATTTAAAAAAAGTTTGCGTTTTACGTTATAAATGTCACACTTTAATTATATTTATCATGCAGACCGTGCCGGAAAAGATAGTTTCGAGAAAAACGAGTTTAAACTTTTAAGTGGAAACGAAGGACAGCTACCTGTGCGCATCAAACTCTCGTCGGGCAGTTACATTTTCTACCATAACTTTGTACCTATGAAGAATTTTTACAATCGACTTCCTCAGAAATACGCCTAAAGCTATAAAGAATAATAATCTGTAAAAAAATCGATTTTTTGAAAATTCTGCACGCATGTAACCTAGGCCGGGACGATTTGTGGGAAGGCAAAAAAATCGCCCATTACTCTGTGAAAATCATATTCTAGGGATCAAAATAAGAAACTTTGCCGAAGGAACCATACCTCTAAAACGAATTCTGATGTCCCCCAATTTGGGTCGAACTTTTAGTGTATTTTGTGGGGAGGCAAAACAATCGCCTATTGCTCTGTGAAAATCATATTCTAGGGATTAAAATAAGAGACTTTGCCGAAGGAACCATACCTCTAAAACGAATTCTGATGTCCAACAAATTTGGGTCGAACTTTTTAGTTTCTTTTCTCATGTAAAGGCCAAAAATGGTGATATTTTGAAATGATTGTATGGGGTACCCCGAGGGGAGTTCCCGGGCACATTCCCGTGAGGGTCGGTCATACATTTGGACTCGATTGGAGCACTCTAAATGGGTCAAAGTGGGATTTTTCGTTCGACCCAAATTGGGGGACATCAGAATTCGTTTTAGAAGTATGGTTCCTTCGGCAAAGTTTCTTATTTTGATCCCTAGAATACGATTTTCACAGAGCAATGAGCGATTTTTAAATCGGCCCGCCCTAATGTAACCCCTTCAATCATTTATTGTATGGTTTGGGCAGAGCGTTACGTTAGCGCATACCGCAGCTGGCAGTGCTCTTATTATGAACACAACTGTGTTTACATACATACATATGCATAACATGCACGGATTCACGTCGTACCGTCGATTCACAAGTACCACCAAGTTTCTATGAGTGAAGGGGCATAAAACTCAGTAAACAAATTGAATGAAAAGTTTTCAAATTATCGCAAACGTTAATTGAATCCGAAATAAACATTTATTATTTGTCATAACCGACAAATGGGTTCCAAGAATGAAAAGATCCAAAGAGGTGTAAAATCGCACTCGAAAAGTGAGTCTCCTTGCAGGAGATGGCTGATAATGATCATTAATTGCATATTTTTTGTGGGGATCCATACAACGTTCGGCTGACAGCTCATGAAGCCATCACACCATAAATAAAAGGCATTCTGAAATACTTTTTTATACATACAAAAAGAAGAGCTAAATGATGAGCTTTTAAAATGCTGTCACTTTTGGTGCTTTCGAGTGGGGATGATCGCTAAATGATTTCGGCGATCACTAATGAAATGCAATCGAGAGTTAACATATCAACTAATTAAGGTTTAGGTTGGGTTCGAAGTAACGCGGTTCAAGTTGAAAGAAATACCATGAGTCGAAGTAACACAAAGTCATTGTCATCAGCAGCATAAAACGGACGCCATAGCTAAGGCCCCCACCGAGCAGCTACTTTTTGAACCCAACGGGCAAATAAACAACTGCGCTGAACAGCGCGAATTGCACGCAAACCGAAACAACGCGATAAAAGCATAACCGAAGCGTATGTAAACAAAAAATCAGGCAGAGAAAAAGTGCATAAACCAAACAAAAACATGCAAACGCCGAAAAGAAAAAAGAAAACGAAAAAGAGAAAAAACATAAAAACAGAAAAAATCACAGCTTTTTAGCGTCTTGCGGCGAAACGCCAGTCAGCCACTCAGCTATCAAGCAGCCAGTCAAGCCCAGGCAGGCAGACGCGACTGCGCGCAAACCTTGTGCAAGTTCAAAAACCTGTATGAATGAGTCAATCGGTAAACAAAACAAAAACCAACAGCCACCGCGCGCCGGCCGGCTACGTGTGTTGCATTAGTCGATGCGCTGTAGACGTCGCGCAAAAACTGAACAAGAAAAAAAAAAAACAATAAAACAGCAGCAATGCCGGTTGGACGCCGGGTCTGGTTAAGCAGACAGACGCGGGGCCGATCGGCCGGCCGGCCGGCTTTTTGGCCATGGCTCCACTTAAGCAATTCGCTTTTAATAAACAAACCGCATTGCATGCGCACTCAAAGTTCAGCCGTATGGCCGGAGGGACCGGGAGATAAGCCGCCAGCCGCACAGACGCATCAGCGAATTCGCAACAAACGCACGCACTCACACACACACACTTGTACATATGTGCATGTACGAGTACTACTTGGTTTGACGGCGCGCATAAGAGTAGAGTAGCCGTCGATCGGTCATGCGGCGAGTCATGCGGCCAACAACACAAAAGTGCCTTTTGTATGCATCATCGTGTATGCTCATACTTACGTGCATATAAACATGCACACACACACACATATATGTATGTGTGCATACTTCCGTAGACGCTCGAGTATTTGTTGTATGTATTGAAGGCACAGTGCAAACATTTATTTGAATGTTTTTATTTTGCAGCAGCCATTGTTGTTGCTGCCGCTTTTTGCTTGCATTTATTTACTTAAGCGCGCAGAAACAACATCGCAAACAGACACGCTATGAAAGCAACAAGAAAAAGTCATATTTTAACACTTCATAAACAAATATAGCCAAAAAAAGGAATTATGCATGTATGTATGTTTGTATGTATCTGTTTATGTGCAAAGTACGCCAAATGTTTCTTACTCTTGACCGATAAAATAATGTCATTAAACAAATGCAATGTTCGATAATGAATTATTAAATAAATAGAAAAGAAAACGAATAACGTCGGCTTCTTCGTAGGCACCGATTGGTTTAATGTGCTCGTGCTGCTAAATTCATACAGAACACGCGCAGTTCTGAAAGTTGGATTGCATAGTAGTACGACGCGTCAATCATCGCAGAGTTTGCCCGCCTAAAAAAAATTGGTTTAAATTCATTAACCAGTTTTGACTATTCATTTGATTCTTATTTTTTTCATTTGATTCTTATAGTTCACTAGCTTTAACCCGCGGCCCCGCTCGCGTAGGAGTAGTTTTGAGGGATTTGGGATATGTATATAAAAGAATTACAAACAATAATTTCATAGAAAATGATTTTTTATTAATAACCATAATATTACAATACCCGGAATCCGTTGATATGCCTCGTTAAATAAAATCAAAACCACCAATCAGAAAAATATCAAGCAAAATTATTTTTATTAATTTTTTGGACTTTGCATTTGGGTCATAGTTGAACAGCTTATGCGGATTTTGAAGTCTAGAGTGTGCTATAAATAGTGGGAAATAGGAAAACTAAATTTTTTTAGATTGCATTTAAGCAAATATTCGATTATTAGTGACGAATGAGAGCGGTGGCGCGGCCTGGGGGCTGTGGGAAGGTAGTTCCATTATAAAAACATGCCTATAACCTTCATTGGGTGAAAATATGAATGTATAAAAATTTTCATTTGGTGTTGTCGTTTCGTAGTGATACGGGGACAACGTACAGACATTCACCTTTATAGTATAGATTCTCAGGCTTTGAGCAAAATTAAAAAAAAAAATTAAAAAACTCTTCATAAAAATGTCAAATTATTTACCCAGAATCTTCAGAAAAGTTTCGAATACGCAGTTTTATAGCCCATTGAATTCTGGTATAATAAAGTGCAATTTTAAAGTGGCTCGAAAATCGCATTGATCTCTTTTTTTTTTTTGTTCATGCTGGCGGCCTTGTGCATTTTCTCCAACAATGTTTTTATATGGAAGAAAACACCCAAATCGAGTCGGAAAAAAATATCGCAAATCGATCTCCTCTTTGAGTCACTTCACTTGTACGTTATTATATCAAAATATCAAAAGCTCTGAGTTCTCGCACCCATACGAGGGGGTTCAATAAGTACTCGTGTTAGAAATGCAGACACCATTTTTTCATTATTTTTTTAATATTCTTTTTTTAACATTGTCCCTTTTTAGAAAGATACACTTCTCTCAACGCTCCGGCTATTTTTTAACTCTTCCAAGAAATAGGATTTGCCGAACTCTCCAAATACGCGTCTGTCTCGGCGATGACTTCCTCGTTTGAACGTTTTTTTCCCGCGAGGCATTTCTTCATATTAGGGAACAAGAAAAAGTCGCAGGGAGCCAGATCGGGTGAATACGGGGGGTGCGGCAGCAACTCATAACGCAATTCACGCAGTTTGGCGGCAACAACTCCGAATGAAAGTGATGGTGCGTTATCGCGGTTCAACGTGCTTTTTTTCGCCAAATGCGGTCGTGTCTCTTTCAATTTTTTGTGGAAGCGGTCCAACAACTCACTGTAGTATTGTCCAGTGATCGTTCTTCCTTTTTCTAAAAAATCCATGAGGATGACGTCGTTCGCATTCCAAAAAAATTGTCGTCATGACCTTTCCGGCCGATAGGATTGTCTTCGCCTGCTTTGGAGCAGATTCACCGAGAGAAATCCATTGTTTTTATTGTTGTTTAGTTTCTGGTGCATAATGATGAATCCTGGCTTCATCAACGGTGACAATTCGAAAAAAAAAAAATTCCTTCGGATCTCGCTTAAATTGTTCCACACACTGCTTTGAAGTTAACAGCCGCGTCCGCTTGTTGTCCATTTTTTCGTCGCCAAATTATCATGTAAAATATTAATTGCCGTTCCGCTACTGTTACTTCGCGCACTTTCGGTTGTCGATCAGCGAGAATCATGTCGTGGGCTTTTTGAATGACTTCCTCGGTAACCACGACTGCCTGGCGTCCTGGTCGCTCCTCATCAAAAAAGGATGTTCGCCCACGTTTAAATTCGTTGAACCCATATCTAACTGTGGTTATAGATGGCAAAGCGTTCCCATAGCCAATACCCAACTTTAGTTTTATCTCCTCGCTTTTCTCTCATCCAAAATTAAAAAGCGAATTACCGAACGATAGTGCCTTTTTCCATCTTAGCGAAAATCACGAAAAACGTTTAACTCGAATCAGTCTGAAAGTTGTTTTGCCGTCGTTTTATAGATGGCAGCACAAAATGCTAACACCAACTTCCCTCAGGAGCGCCCTCTGTCATCAAGCATGGGTACTTATTGAACCGCCCTCAAGTATGCTTTGCGGTCTTTACAATTTGACACCCCGAATTTTCGCACCCATGAACAAATCAAATCTTCAGTTGAAGCATCACGTAAGCGTGGAATATTGTAACAAAATCTACGACGAGCAGTTGCACACGATTTCGAAGATGTTCACTGCGATTTCGTGACCCACACGAATAACGAAGCTAAGGAGGCCACCTCCTTTAAGTTTAAAATCTAATTCTGCTACCGAACACTCGGGACATTTGTTAACACCGATGGCAATGTCACCACAATCCACATTAGAGCAAATTTTCCCAATATCCTGCTCATTTGCGCTCACGCTTTGATGTGGGAAGACAGCATGGCCAAGAATCACTTACCAACGAGTGCGCGGCCGCCCCCTTACAATATAGAAATCGGCAATTCGACAACAGACTGCGGCTGGCCGACTTCGCTGGGTCCCGAAACGTGGTAGTATATAGCACGAAGTTCTAATGCAAAAACGAGAACGGCAGATAGTTTTTTAAGAGATTTTTCATGGCACTCGGAGTTTTGCCGTCTGTCGAGTGGCGATCGCTATTATTCTTATCATTTTGGTTTTTTGTGTCCACAGCAAGTTTAAACATCTGGCAGAATGCTAGTCACGTACAAACCCCTTCGGCTAAAGCAGCCAAAGTAACCAAGAAAGAGAAGCTTCAAAAATGTATCGAGTTATCGCATACCGAATGGTACCGAACTTGGTCTGAATACCTTTATTATTTTTATTATTAAGGTCAAATGTAACTATTAATTTTTACCGAAAAAATACCGACTATGCTTATTATTATTATTATTAGTCCTTGAAAAATATATTTAGCTTAAATCTTATTTATCCCAACACTCAAACAACCCTTTAAAAGTCTGGAGTTTCATTTCAAATCTTAATTTATATATTTACTGGTTAACAATTGCTTTTGCTGAAATCGTAAGTTTTCATGGATTTTATCGCACCATTCCTTCAAAGGTTTAACTCCACCTCATTTCATACTCAGCCATTCTGGCTTCTCAGTAATTGCATAGTTAGCAAGGAATGTAAACAACGAATAGCCGGTGAGTACAGTATTTTCGAGTGAACCCTCCCAGTAGCTGTCCAACAGTATGGCACCGTATTTTGTCAGGAAGGCCGTTATAGCCATGCTGACATATGTATAGTTGCTCTCATTCACGGCCAAGAATGTCAAGGACATGATATTGCCCAGTATTGTAAGATCCTTCAGTGTGTTTGTGTTGCTATCGTCGCCCTCCTCCGTAAAGAGTTTGGCAATTAGATCGAAGGCTAGCGGTATGACGAACAGTCCATGTCCCAAGGCCAAGGCGCTACTCTCAGACGAAGCCAAGTACAATTCAATATTTATCAGTGGCAACTGTATAATCTCCATAACGCTGGTAGATACATCATGAATCTTGCTGCAATCTTCGCTATCCTGCTTGTAGTAGTGTATCATGCCGAGCAGGCCATGACAGAGTCCAAAGGCGCACGCCGAGAAAGCATAAGGATGCTCGGCGGGCGGCATTGTATACAAAGCAAATCCTGAAGCACCCACCAAAAGGCCATTGAATACCATAGAAAGCCCGGACATTTTGCCGCTTGAAAATTTCTCTGATCAGCTGCTAATGACCTTTGGTGTAAGATCGCGTACGGGTGTCGCTGCAATTCAAACACTCCGCCGCTGGTTCTGTTTTATTTACGCGACTATTGGCCAAGTATCTGCGCATGTATTTAGAGGATTCTTTCTGGAATGACAGTTAATTTTGAATTTCGTTGTTTTCGGTGGACGAACAATAAATGGCTTGAAGTTAAATTAATCACAAAAAGATTTATAGACAATTTTGTTTGAAAAGCGAACGAAAAATTTATGAAGTTTTTCACCATGTAATTTATGAAATACTGAATTGTGACGGAGGCAGTGTATGGAAAATTAAAAATTGATGCAAATGAACTTCGGGAGGTACACCAAGTAAATATGAGAATCTTGTTTTTTTGATTGATGATGAAATCTTTGGGAGAGATGCTTTTATATACATTTTTGTTTTTGCGGAACAAACTTGATTTCAGTAAGGAAAAATTTAGCTAGGAATGGTAAGGTGTGCAAATGTTAGGTTAGGTTGAAATGGTTGCCCATAGAGAGGGCACACTTGGACGAAAATCAAAAATTCGTCCTTTGTGGTACCATTGTAAGGAATATAAGAAGACTAAGAATGCAGAAAGGAGGAGAAGGAGGGCGAGACGACCGAACGATGACTGATTTACGGTGTCGATGAAGTTCATCAGGTTATCAGCTATATCAGCAGGCGTAGCAATGAGATGAGAGCCAAGATACTGAAATCTTAGCCCCGCGAGAGCAGGGCAACTAGGGAAAAGGTGCTGAGATGGTTCCACCTCATCCTCCATACAACTGACGCAAAAAGAACTCAAAGTAGTGCCGTGTGTCGGAGCATGTATACCTCGCGGTTCTGTAAAGGGCGCCCACGAAATTTGAGAGCAAAGATTTTGTTAACCTTAGGAGATCCCTCGAACGCCTTCGATCCACTCGTGTATAGAAAGGTTTCGCGACCTTAGAAGTTTGTATACTTGCCCAGCGTTCGCGTAGTTGACGCGAAGCTCACCTCTCGTTTCGCGGGATAACTCCCTAGCTGGAGCTGCTATTTGGCTAGTTCCTCCACCTCGCAGTTTCCTGCAATGGCGCTATAACCAGATAGCCAGATGAGTTTTGTATCGAAGAATTCCGAGGCGATGGAAAGTGAAGTCAGACATTCCTTAACCAGCTTCAAGAACACCATCATCAAGCCCAGGGCTCTGATAGCCGCTGCGCTGTCGGAGTAGATATTAACTTCTGTGACTGTTATTACAAAAGTGAGCAACCAATCAGCTGCTCCTTTAATTGCCGCTGCCTCTACTTGGAATACAGAATTTAAGTCTGATGAGTGGCTATACTCCTTCAACTTTTTAATTAGCCTCTCAAAAACCGCTTTGACTTTTTACAATTGTTGTTTTTGTTTTCTTTCGTACGATATTAAGAAATTTCTACCAGTTCAAAATAGCCAATAAAAATGCCTCGGTAATATCCTTAACTCCAAACAAGATCGAAAATCTTTTAGCTCAATCAAAATGCCCGATCGTGGTGGGCGGCACCAACTACTACATTGAATCATTGCTGTGGGACATATTAGTTAGCCCGAAAGACGCCGACGAGCTGGACAGCATAGACAAGAAGTTTGCGCTCTCATCAAGCGCAGAAACAACTGAAGAGGAAGATGCAGCAACGCCTGAAAATTCGAAAAATGTAAGTTTTTTTTAGAAATCTCTTTTTCTATATACCAGCTGATCACATACTAAGCACAATATATTATTCAAGGCGCGCTAATTATACTAAAATAACTCACGTTAACATGTTTTATGTCGTAGATTTATTTTCACAGTACATTTGCTTTTTTGTGTCTCATGCCTTTAGCCTTTATTTCTGCCCGTCGCTGAAATGACTGCAATGTCATCTGAGTTGTTGCATAACCATTTAAGGAAAATTGATACGGACTCGGCAAATCGCATACATCCAAACAATAAAAGAAAAATTATGCGGTGAGTTTACTAAAAATATTTAAAAAATTTTATGAAAAATTTTAAGTACGTAGAAGAGAAAAGAAAATAAAAGAAAAAGGTGTGTAAAATTGCTTCAGCATTTAGCAAGCAAACTTGATATGATACGTTTAGCTCTGATACGCGTGCGTGCTGATTGATCTTAACGCATTAATACGAATATGCCAATGACGCACAAAAGCTGCGTTGATATTTGAAAATTTTTTACTGCATGCGATGTTGAACATTTTCCTTCATATAAAAGACTTTCGAACATATGCTTCATATGGAAGAAAATTGTCAACAGCGCATACAGAAACAAAAAATAAAACAATTTCAGAAATCAATGCAATTTGTGAGGGGCAAACTTACACTTTATTATATCAAAATTGAATGGGCTCTAAATCGCATGCTTCGAACCTCAAAAATTCTCATTAAAAAGTTCAAAATTGTGCTGATAATTGTTTGAAATTTCTTAAATTTTCATGAATTTTCTTCAAAGTTATACAATAATGAACTATACTTTTATAAAAAATTTATTGGAACAATTTAACACGAAAATTATTGCGAATATTGCAAAAAGATAAAGTGACTTAATTAAAATATTTAAACGCTGGCTTGTGAAGCTGAGGCCCCCTCTCGTGAACACCATCGCCAAACAACTCATCAAGAGTAACCTCGCCGTTGAACATCCTGTGCGAGGACGGAATGGTCGTCTGATGCTTACAGAGGAAGACCAACTAGCAAAATTGAAGCGACACTTTGCGTCGGTGTTAAACCATATCTTGGCTGACGACGCCCCCAAATTTGCTGACGCTTTAGTTCCGATTAACAACATCACGCGAATAACAGCCGATGCTCCCAGTGTCTGCGATGTAATCTCCGCTATAAAAAAAATTATCGAACAACAAAGAAGTAGGAATTGATGGCACACCTGCTGAATTTTTCACAGCGTGAAGTAGGCACACGTGCTTCAACTGCTCTCATCAGTAAAGCCTGGCATAACGAAAGTCTTCTAACCGAATGGACTCATGGTATTATTATCAAGACCCCAAAAATAGGTAACCTAAGAGATTGTGATAATTGGCGAGGTATTTGCGTACTGCCCGCGGTACTTAAGGTTGTGGCAAAAGTCATCCTTGATCGGCTAAAAGATCACCTCTATACCAAGCTGGTTTTCGAGCAGGATCCTCTTGTACTGACCATATAAATGCTATTGAAATTATCATGGAACAATGCGCAGAGTGCAGAGCTGACTTAATTTGATGTTAATCGATTTAGAAAAGGTTTTCGGCAGCGTACACAGAGACTGCCTGTGGGTTGCCCTGTGCTGTCGAGGCGTTTCCGAAAAACTCATTTCAATAATTAAAGCAACTTATGTTATCGCTAGATGCCGTGCACTGCACAAGGGTAAGCTATCGCTGCCATTCGAACTTCGCCAGGGATGTATTCTATCGCTCGTGTTATTCCTCTTAGTCATAGGAGACGCCCTCGAAGCAGCCTTAATCTCTCTTCACAACTGTGGTCTTAAATGGACGATGGCACGGAGGTATAGCGAAACAACAACCTGTGTTTCAGATTAAAGGTTAGGCTCTCCAAGTCGAATGTGCTGTCGCTTACAAGTTTTTGTCAAGCGCTATCTAAGGATTATATTCCTAAGTTTCTGGTCAAAAATAATGCCAAACAAGGAATTGTTCGAAAGCGCAAAGATGGAGCCGCTAGACATTTGGATTAGAATACAGAAATGGAAGTGGAGTGGTAACGCTTTACTCAAGGAAGACGATAACATAGCGATGAAGGCAATGGAACGGAACCCACTCACAGCGAGAGGAAGAGCGCTTGGCAGGCCAAGGGAAACCTGGAAAAGATCTGTGGAACGCGGAACAACTCAGCTCGGGTTAAGTTAGAAGCTGGTGAAGGCGTTACCCAGTAATCGAACGAGATGGCACGTAGGTGTTGTTGGTGCCCTATGCCACGCTAGGGATTCAACAAAACAATGATGTTGATGATGATTATATTATATATACGGGTTGGGAGGTTCAATGTTATATGGAAGCTTTAATAAATTGATTTGGTTCAACGGCTCTCCACTCTTCGTATAACGGGTGTTATGAAATCAACTCCAACGGCAGCTCTTAAGGCTATTCTCAACCGAACACCGATTGATCTCTTTGCGGAAAATCTGCTGTGAGAAACAACCCATCTGCTTACCTCTACAGAAGTAGCAACATCAATGTATTTGCCGATGGATCAAAAATGGAAGAGGGGTTGGGGCTGGCATATATTGCGCGAAATTATGCGTCAAAAAGTCATTTAAGTTCCCTAACTATTGCACTGTGTTTCAAGCTGAGGCCTTTGCAGTAAAGAAAGCAGCAGAGCTTGGATGTACAGAAGCAAGAAGTGACTGCGCAATAAACTTCTACGTGGATAGCCAAGCGGCTATAAAAGCGATCAAATTATACTGTCTATCATCCAAAAATGTCCATGAATGCAAGGAAGCAATTAACAAGCTTGCTCGTAATCGCAGACTTTGTGTCTATTGGGTTCCGGGGCATAAAAGCATAGAGGGAAATGAGATAGTGGGCAGCGGCCAAAAATATTATGTTTGAGGAGGTCACACAAACACAAGCCGTGAGTAGCGTGCGCGCATAGAACCGTATCGGACGACGCAATCTGTGTAATTGCAAGAAAGATTCCTTTGGATCTGTTGGCAGAGGAAATGACGCACGCAGGGGGCACGGCCTTCATTGGCATCAGATCAAAAAGCCTCAGAACGAGCGCTGACCATTAGACGATGGCAGCAGCATTGGCAGATGTCTCAAAACGAGCGCTGGACTTAAAAACTCATTCCGTACATAGATGAGTGGCTTACAAGAAAACACGGGGACATAGACTACTACCTCACCCAATTGCTGACCGGGCATGGCTCTTTCCAATTATACCAGCATCGGCTTAAGCTGACAGACACCCCTTTCAATCCCGACTAACCCAACTCGGTGGAGAGTGCAGAACATATAATTTTGTACTGTGACTACTTTAAAGAAGGAAGAGATGCACTAGAAAGAGTTCTAACGCTTCCAATAGCCTTAAACACTCTCACGATAGATATGTGTTCAAGCGGCGGTAAGTGGGAGGAAATTCGTGCTTTCGCAGTATAAATCGTAATGCGTCTTCACCATATCGATTGGGAGCGCAAGGGACGGCAGCAATTAATAGTAGTAGCATCAGATAGAGCATTACCATGAGCAGCAGGGGAGGCCGACCGAAATTGACGGGCCCCTGACAACCACAAACACTTGAGTCATGAACTCGCAATGGCGTACTACTTGACGTAGAGACACAAGAAGACGGGCCTTTAACATGAAGCTGGTTACAAATATGGTGGACTCAGACGTGGGTGAATAGAATTGGTTCTTTTTATGTATCCCATTCTGGGCCCTCCCGAAGTAATGCAGATAATAGTCCCGGGAAATGTGTCTCCTCAGAAGAAGAGGTGAGATTGTTTTAGTGGCCACACTACCTCGACGCAGTAGTCGACGGTCGATGTAAGTGTGAAGGCACTTTGAATCCTACCTCGCCCACTCAAACAAAACAAGAAGACAAAGATAGTGAACGAAATAGCAAAAGAAGGCGGTAGACATACTATAGGGAGACTTACCATTAAGTCGGGTACTTAAACCCCTGCGCACAATTCAAATTGTGATCCTCTATATGTTGAGAAAAGCGAGAGGTAGATGGCTTAGTTTAACCAATTCCAATGCTGCCAGGATCAACTGCAAAGACACATATGATGACAGGTACACTAAATCGGTTATATCGTTCGGTAGAAAAAACTGTAGAACTTACAAGCATAAATCTAACTCTTAACGATGCTTGCAGGAAATGTAAAGAGCCGGGTACAAAAGAAACCCTGGAGCATCTTCTATTCCGATGGGACTCTACCCAACAATATTCCAGGCAGAAATACATGCCATTGAAATATGTGTGAGAGAATGCCTTAGCAGAAAAATGAGAGGTGCTCACATCTACATACTTTCAGATAGCCAAGCGACTCTAAAAGCCCTTCTATCAACAACTATCACCTCTAAATTGGTAAATGATTGCCTAAACCTTCTCAATACGTTAAGAAACCTCAGCATAGCAACACTAGGCTGGATTTCGGCACATGAAGGACATGAGGGAAATGAAATGGCTGATGACCTTGCAAAACAAGGAACAAATATGCAACTTACTGGTCGTGAGCCTTTCTGTGGACTCACAAAAAGCCACATTAATGAATTCCTTAGGAAATGGGAAGAAAGGAAATTTGCTGCACACTGGCTAAACTGTGCCGGTCAGCGTCAAGCCAAACTATTTCTAAGTCCCAACAAAGGAATATCTGACAAGCTACTCTCACTAAGCAGAGTAGATCTGAGCCTTTTAACAGGATATCTTACAGGTCACTGCAGCCGGAGGTATCATCTAAATAATATTGGTCTATCTGAGACCAATGTCTGCCGCTTTTGCGAAATGGACATAGAAAGCTCAGAACATGTGCTTTGTGAATGTCCTGCGTTGGGCAGAGAGAGACTTCATCACCTTGGTGGTATCGTAGTATCTCCATACAATCTTTGGAACAACAAACCTAAAATTGTGCTAAATTTTTTAAAAAGGGTTACAAAAATAGGCCTTTCACAATAGATCAGCTCTCGTCGCAGTGCGTAATGGCCTTCTAATAATATAGGGTTATTCAATAGGTGCGCTTCAACTTTTTTCCGATAGGGAGGGCGAACGACGCAATATTTTTTATTTTTCGCTTGCCATTTGTAAACTTCATTAGTATACATTTCATCATGGAACGCTACACACTTGAGCAACGATTGCAAATCGTGCAAATTTTTTATGAAAATAATCGTTCTGTTGCTGCTACTTTAAGAGCATTACGGCCATTTTACGGTCTTCAGTGATGAAGCTCACTTTTGGCTCAATGGCTTTGTCAACAAGCAAAATATGCGTTACTGGGCAGAAAGCAGTCCACACGTGATTCATGAGGCACCGTTGCATCCCGAAAAAATCACTGTTTGGTGCGGTTTACATGCCGGCGGCGTAATTGGCCCATATATTTTCGTTGACGAGAACGATCGCCACGTTACTGTGAATAGAAAGCGATAGCGCGACATGATAAACGATTATTTTTGGCCGCAATTAAATGGTATGGACTTAGACGACATGTGGTTTTAACAGGACGGGGCCACACACACAGCACACGCTACAATTGATTTGTTGAAGAGTAAGTTCGATGAGCGCATTATTTCCAGAAATGGACCGGTCGAATGGCCGCCGCACTCGTGTGATTTGACGTCTCTAGACTATTTTCTTTAGGGTTATGTGAAGTCATTGGTCTACAGTAACAAGCCGGCGACGATTTGTGAGCTCAGAGCCAATATTGAACGCAAAATTGCTGGAATTTCGGCCGATTTATGCAAAAGAGTGGTCGAAAATTGGGTTCAACGATTGGACTTCGTAAAACGTGCACGCGGTGGTCATGCAAAAGAAATCGAATTTCATACTTAAATGTATATGCTCAAACTCGATAATAAAAAGAAAATTAGTTAAAAAAGTCAAACCGTTTGTGTTTTATTCAAAAAAGTTCAAAAGTTGAAGCGCTCTTACTGAAAAACCTATAATAATAATCTTCTATGCTGCTGTCCGGCTCTCTCGAAAACTAGACTATGCCACCTGGGTGCTCTCAGTTTATAATGGCTAGAATGTATCACTGAACTGGAGCTTGACAGAGTCCTAAAATTCACGAACAGTATCTTGAGTGATGCATATTTTCGTTAAAAATAGGACTCCGATCTGTTACCCCTATCGACAAAATGGTGTCTGCGTGGATTCGCCAAACCAGTATAACCCAACCTAACCTAGCATGGCAGGGAGTTCTAGAGCTCTAAGTTATTTTGTTGATTGCGTTCTTTTTCTTCAGGCCTGCATGACCTTTAATGTGTAATAAATTTCGAGCTTGCTCATTAGGCTGTTCGTAGAGTTTCCGCAGTTATGTTTCGCTCAGTCCCTTTGATCTATGAAAATTGCTCACTCAAGTATACTCTCCTATGTTATCTCTTTTATTTATCAATTAAAAAAGTGAAAATATTTTCTTTCTAATTTAAGTATAACTCCTACTTTGTGTTTAATATCCACGCAAATATGCTCTAATCCATTAACTATGCCCGTATGTGTATGCATGTACCCACTCGTATGTATGTAAGCGCACATTAGCCATTCCTATGCATTAATAGTTTTTCGCTTCAAGACACACCAAAGTGAGGCCAACTTTCGCGTGTCCATCCCCTGCGCACACACACACATATATACATATGTATTTATGTACATTGTTCCCGCAATGCTGTACACTCGAAGGCGAATTATTTAATTGGTAGGCTGATCGCACGTGAATTAATGCTCATTACCGTATTTTTTGTTAGCTGAACTCTTCTCTTCTCGTGCTATACCAACAATTTTATGCAGACCTCAAAGCTCATTAATTAATATGCACTTACATTTGGTTGAAAAAAAAGTATCACTTTAAAAACCAACTCGTAAATCTCAACACCCCTGCACCACAGCAATTCTTTTTATTTCCCTCTCTCCACTATTTTTCTTTTTCAAGTATTTACGGAATTGTGATCATTTTATACTCGTAATTTTTTCCAAACGTCAAGTATGTGGAAGTTGGTGAAAAAAAAACGGGAGCGTGATTAAATTACATAAACACTTTAGTGTTCAATTTTATGTATGCGAAGCATTTTAGGGTTCAAACACTCCGACGACCATCCAACTAGCCAGCAGGAAGCCAGTCAGTCGATTTAGCCTCAGCGACAAGCAACCGGTCAACGCGTGGACAATGGCTTGTGTTGCAATCGAAGATTCGCCACTTTGCGCATGGCATGCAAAAGGGGAGGTCGAAAAGTGCGATGGCGGCGTAGCATAGGAACAGAATTTATGAAAGCAACAGAACTCAAAACTATCGTCAACTTGGCGATATCTTCAATTATCGCAACGCTTGTTAGTTTTTCTAATCTTTCAATACCGATTTGGCGCACATGAATTTGGATAATGTCTGAGTGTCTGCTCGAACGATATGCTTTTAAACGTTTTTGCCATATATCAGCAAAAGTTTCAAGTTTGTTCAATTTGTAGTTAATAAAATTTTTTTAATATTAATATTAAACGTTTTCGCGATGCTCCTGGTGAAAATTTGATCCGCTTTTGGGTGCGAACATTCCGGGCAAGAAGTTCGGTTGCAAACGATCGAGGCCCAGCCTGATGTTGATAACAAATGAAAATATTGAACTTGTCGCAATAAGTTTGTACGATTATCAACGTCAATCCATGTCCAAGAGAGCGGCTGCCCTGGAACTTCCAAAAACGATTGTGCATGAAGAGGGACCTTAGACTTCACCCCTTCAAAATTCAAATCGTGCAAGTGGTTAAGCCTAAATTGGCTCGATTTCGTACCGTTAAAACTATTGGTTGGAATGCTTAAGCCCATTTTCATTTAAATGGGAGTGCAAATAAGTGAAATTGCCGTTGATGGTTACATAAAGAACAGTGCCCACTATCGACCCAAAGTAACGATTTGGTGTGCATTGTCAAAATCGACGCTGGCAAGCAATTACTATGGATGGCGCATACTGGACGATTATTTTCTACCAATAATGAAAGAAAATCCTTTCTTCAGTACACACACATGGTTTCAGCAAGATGGCACCACGCCGCACACGGCCAGAGAGCTCATGGCCATACTGCGTAATTTCTTCCCTAACAAACTGATAACTGATATCCTGGCTACCCAATTCGCCTGAGCTTACCCCCATGGAGTTTTTTTCTGTAGGAATACTTCAAAGCAAAGTCTATTAAACAAACCCCCGATCATCTCAGCACTAAAAGAAGTTATCGTTCGTGAGGTTAATGGCATCCCGATATCACTTTTCTAGCGAGTGGCACAGAGTGCGGAGGCCAAATTCCAAGAGTGTATCCGACGTAGCGGTCAACATTTACAGAAAATAATTAAAAAAAAAAAGAAATCTGAACTTTTTTTTTTGTAATTATTATTGAAATAAACTTTTATCATTAGTAATTATTTTATAGTTTAACGTTTAATTCCTAATCCTGCCAATCTTTACGCTACGTACATAACTCGAGACACTATATTTTCACTATCACACAGTGTTATTGGGTGTAAAAATTCTTAGATAGATTGAAAATTTATGGTTTTAAATCCCAGACTTTAATTTGTGATACTTGGAGAATCTGAGACTGGAATGAAGTGGAAGGGAATTGTGTATAGTCGGAATTTTCCAAGCACTCAGGCAATATTGCTACTGCACTTAAGGCTTGGAGAGAGGATTTAAGGGATAGAAAAATACAGCTAGGTGGGATATCATTGCTCCGCTGCAAAAAATCGTTGATTTTTTGTAAATTTTAGCCTATTGCCGAGGGAAAAAGTATTTAGCTTGTCCATTCTCAATTCATCCAAACAAAAATATACCGTCTTAGTCTGGCGAATACCGGACAACAGCAGAGAAAATGTTCTGTTCCACTCGCATGCTCCAAATAAGATGTACAACGTGAGTCGTCGATGATGCCTATTGTGGTTTCCATGGATTTTGCTCCATAATAAGTCCTATCAGAGCGTCTACCACTTTCCCAGTCTGTCTGAGATGGAATTTCGCTTCCGCCCTATTATGCCTTTTCAGAAAGTACTTGGTTGTTTGGCAGTTGTCTGTACTATACTAAGGGCACTCTAGAACTTTATTACTGAAAACCTTAATGCCAGGCAGGTTTTCTAAATATCTCAACTCCAGTACCAAAAAGCAAGCCTACTTTTTGAAAAAGGTGTTCCATTTCTTTTAGTAAATATATTCTTAAATTTAACCAAATCAGACCTATTCCTACTTGGTTGCCATGATAGGTTATATTAGGTTATACTGGTTTGCCGAAGTCACGCAGACACCGACATGGTAACAGATCAGGTTCCTATTTTTAGCGAAAATATGCATCGCTCAAAATGCGCGTACTGTTCGTGAATTTTAGGAGTCGCTCAAGCTTCAGTTCAGTGATACATTCTAGTCATTCCAAACTGAGTAGCATAGTCTAGTTTTCGAGAGAGCTGGACAGCAGCATAGGAGATGTTCCAGGCCACGATAACCGCTTAAGCGATTTTGGTCAAATTTAACAAAGTGCGTGGTAAACAAGATCAGATCATCGCAGCAGATTGCGAAATATCCTGAGCCAGTGCTTGATAGCGAAAATTTCTAAAAAAAACCTGCATTTCGATATCACATGAATTCTCGATATTATATTTTAAATTAAATTTTACCGACATACAGACTCGGACAAATGTTGTTTTGTTAGAGTGGTGATAACTGGCTTCTGGTCTATCGGGGAACAAGCAGCCAAAATAGGCATCCCTCACAACACACATGTAACAGTTGTAAACAACCACATAGAAAGGAGATACTTTTCCATTTCCTCTGTGAATGCCCTTACTTATAGAGGAGAGAATGTCAACCCTTGGCAAACCACTGTTCAAGAGTCTCGAACAACTGTGTAGCTTAACGTCGACAACCTAATAAGGTTCTTAAACCGCACAGACTAGATATAGTCATGCTTTAAATAATCATTAAACAAGTTAGTACCGAGGATGTGGCAACAAAATTGGGCGGAACCGCTAGTTGGAAAGAATCAATACTTTAACCATTCAACCAACCAACTGTTTTAAAGGCATACGATCCGTATCGTTTGCGTAATTCTATGCACAAGAAATTTTTCGCTAAAACTATTCCTGTCTATTCAACAAAATAAAAATATCATTTCAGAAGAAGATAGAAGAGATTCAACCTTCATATTTGAGGGCAGTCCATAGTAAATTTGATCGCTTAAGCGGTTATCGCGCCAGACAAGAAAAAATAATATATGCATAGATAAAAATTATCTGATTCTAGAGCACCCCAAACCGGTATAATAATTTGGATTTAAAAACTAAGTTTTAATAAAAGAGATCGAAAAAGCTGGACTTCGGAAATTGTGCAGAATTGTGCGTTTCCCGTGAGAAGCCTTGATTGGTTTGAATTGAGATCAACAACAAAAACAGAAAAAGTTATGAGTTTTCTCTGCATTCGATATTTTTTTTGCACTCCTTTTCGTACCAGACTAACCCACTATAAAAGTTGACACTAAATAAAAATAAATAAAAAAAGTTTGGACTATCTTCTTAAATTATTGACCTCCCTTATTATATTTAGATGTATGTATGCACATATATATCCCCGTATATGAGTGGAAGCAGCCTAGAGTTGAGCCGCCAACATATTTTGAGTTACTACCCCCACCAAACAAAAAGTGTGAAACGCATTAACCAATGTTCTGCCCGATGGTGACGAGGGGCACATATACACATACATACATACACACAAACATACATCCATCAAGGGTTAACTGATTAATTATGATTTGACTGTTTCAAGTTCTGCTGAGCTCCGGTTTTTTGCTGTTTCTGTTTCTGTTTGCCCTTGTCGATGTTTTAATTTTATTATTACTTTTTGCAACATAAACAATAATTAAATTTTCTTTTGTTATGCATTATGTTATTTTTAAAATCCATAAATACCTACCACACAACTTAAAAAAAAAAATATATACACATATTTACCTCCAAAGTGTTTGTTGTGAGTAGGTTTGATTTCTTTTGCACTCACTCTAAGTTGGTAATTTGATTTGTTTCTCATTTGCGAATCATGGATTGCGATGCATTGAAGCAGTAACTTTTGGCACGCTAACTAGAGGAAGAAGTTGTCAGTCTGGAATAGACGTACTAGACGCTATATGCAATCGCTATGCATGCACAAATGCACATACATATGTACATGTGTGTGTATGTATGTACATAACTCTTTAAATAAATGTACAAGCTCGTGTGTGCCACCCGCCATGGGAGAACTAGTGCGGTTCAGAAGAGACTAATTTAGTAAACAATTAAAAACCTTCTCCGAATATTTTTTTTGCATATTTTGAGGATCTTTTATAACAGAAATATGAAGTGTGATATTCAGCTAATACTTCTTTTATATGGAGGTGATCCTTAATATTTTCTATCCCAAGTGCGTTCCTTTTATTTTATACACAGGGTTTTATATAAGGGATTTATTCGAAGAAAATTTGATTTGAAATTATAGCCACATGCATTAAATATTAAATTTTTTTGTTTTTGTTATACTGGTTTACGAGGATTTTATATTTTGCGCCCAATAATGAAAACACAGCAAGCGAATAATAAAAATGGTCTATAATGGTCAAAATGTTCTCCTTGAAAGCCAATACACTTCTGTATTCGCTCGAATCAATTTTCAAAGCACTTTTGCCACTCAGAAGTAGTTACTTTCAAAGCAAGCTGCTGAAGAGTTTCAATCATACTGACCAATTGAGAAAAAGTGGCGGCATAGTAGTATTAAAATTCTTAGTGACAGGCAAGGTGCACTAAAAGCCCTTGCCAACCCACGCTGCACATAGGTAGATTTAAGCTATTTAGGCGGCCATAATTGGATTTCAGAGAGTTGTCACAACTACAAAAAAAAGCACTCCCACAACTTGAAAATAGACCGAGGAACAATAATTTAACCTCCTACGGTCAATCCCATACTTTGCATTAGCTGTCAGTTAATCAAAACATAGCTATTTCTGAAACGCATGTTATCGTTTTTGTTTAACCGCTGTAAAATCGTATGTTTTAAAGTGAATATTTACGGATTTAAGTTACCGAGCTGAATAATCGTGATGGATTATGATATTTCAGGTGAATATTATCATTTGTTAATGGTGTTTGTGATTTTAATAGTTATAAATGGATAAATGGTGCCTATTTCATTGTGGTATAATTTATTTTTGTTTTTTTGTGTTTTTTGGTTTTGAAAACCCGGTTTGGTATATTTCCAAGTCCGTCCAAGTGAAAGTTAGTGTTGAACAAGATACCTGGTGCAATTAGCTCGCCACGTGCATAAAAGTTAGCTGCAGATACTTGCAGATAGAGGGTCATATAAAGGGTTTGATACACGCTTGTCTAAAGTCAATATAAAAATTATTGCAGTTGTTTTGATTTCTAAGCCAATTTTGCTTATCTTAGGTATTGCCAGATCATCTGGCACTAGACAAGTAACTCGTAAGTAAGCCAGAAGAAAGGAGGACGCTTTTCTAAAAGCTAACCAGTCTTGGTTAAATGGAACAATCGAAATTCCAAATAAGTCACATTTTCGCCCTGGCCGTCCATTGAAATCATTCGAAAAGTATAGTGAGAGAAGTAAACGTAGGAAAACGGAAGAAGTCCGTTCCATGGTAGAAGGTACAGTTATTATACATGCTGCGCAATCCACTCTAATAGCAAAAGGGCAGAGGGACGCCTCGCGAATTCTGAAAGAAATCGCAGAATCACCATCACGCGCAGCAAAAAAATACAAAATACAAAGGTGCATACAAAGAATCAACAATCCCGGTGAGAGGTAATATATTGACACCACATGCAGCCCCAGCTACGTTTGTAGAAGCAGACTTAACAAGAGAGCAATATAAATAATTTGTAATACAAACCCTTATATTTATCCCTGTTACGATCGCTTATTAGAAGCTAAAAAAGAATGTTATGCACGGAAGTTTTCTCGTGAAGAATGCAATCGCGACATATACCACCGATTGTTGTTAAGCTCGGACCCCTTTTTGAGCAGTATTTCAGTTCATCGCAGAAGAAAGAAAAAATTATCAAAGTCGTTTAGCCCAGACACAATTAAGCTGCTCGTACCCTTTAAATATGTGGACAAAGATGTGACAGAACACCTTAATTGAGAAGGCGAAAACTAATAAATTAATCAATTTCTGTATATACATATCTATTGTGCTTTTGGTGTATTTTTAACAAATATATCTGTAAATATTTTTCTATTATATGTATGTATATAAAACAATTTTTTCAAAATCGATTAAGGTAACTTTTATGCAAGTGCAATATGGGCTCTATTTTTACTTTGGGACAGGTCAAGATTTGTTGTATAAAGTCAATGTGTAGCCCACAATAAGATACAAACAAGTGATGACAGTTCTTGTCATACTACAAGAAAAGGAGCTTTACTGCTAAGGTATTTCAGTGTTACACAGTGTAATACATATACTTTTTTAATTTAACCGATTAGTAAAACAAATTATTATAAATTTCTAGTTATTAAACAGTTTTAAGACGATATATGCAGTCAAATATTTTTGGCCGCCTAAATCTTCAAAATCTACCTATGTGCGCTGCTCTTCGAAATTAGACGATGAATATAAGGCAGAACTGAACAGTGTTGCAAAAGTTTGTCTTATTTGGGTGCCTGGACATTGTGGTACTACAGGAAACGAGTTGGCTGACAAACTGGCTAATAAAGGGGTCTGCAAACATAACGCGAGTCCCTGAACCCATTTGAAGTGTCAATTCTGAATCGACTCAACTATGGATTGACGACTTTATGAGGCCTAGCCATAGAAAATGTTGGTCTGAGTTGGACTTCTGCAGAGTAGAGAAGTGGTTTGTGAAAGACCCAAACAGGAAATTAGCGGCCTTTCTATTAAATCTTAGTAGGAAGGACCTGAGAGTAATGGTGCGTGTAAAATGTATGTTTGGGAATGGGAATCATTGGCGGCCCAATATGCCTATCCTTTCGTGAGAATGAGAACATTGCAGAGTATTTTCTCTGTATCTGTCCGGCGTTTTCTAGGATCAGACTTAGGCTGCAGAGTTGCGATGTACTGAAAGTTCATATGGATAAATTTCATACTCTTCCTCAACCGAATCTCTTAAGGCTCATCAATGAATCCAAAAGATTTGCAGAAAAGTGACCTCAACCCAATTTTTTCGCCTTACCATCCAATATTAGATCTATCCTGTCCCTCTATTCTTTCTACTGTAGTCTATCCGGGTCTGGTATGATACAATGGTCTTCCTGACTGACTGCTTTGACTTGTATGGGTTTCCCCACAAATCTGCTCTTATCCAGTCTTAGGCTTTGAAAAACGTTAAACTCGTATTTTGTTTTTGATATTCGGAAACAAAACGCAATTAGTAGGTGCCAAATTAGGGTTGTAAGGCGGATGTCCTATTATTTCCTTCATTTGAGTGCCGATACGTGAAAGCTCGCATTGTCTTGAACTATCTTCGGCGGCTGGTTTTCCTTTATTCTTGGAAAAATTCTGGCAAACAGATATTTGTGCACTACTCAGAATTTACTGTTTTAAGTTTCTCTATTCATAAAGTTGCAACATGACCAGGTTTCCGAAAAAAGCCACCATTTTCTTTGAGGTGTTCTTCCACAAAGAGCTGCTGCGATTGCTGTTTAAAATGTTTGGCCGAGCTCCTCCTCCTATTTGAGGTGTGTGTCTTGGTGTTGTTCCACAAATGGAGGGACCTACAGTTTTTAAGCCGGTTTCCAACGGCAAATAGTTTTTTTATGAGAAGCTTTTACATGGCAAAATACACTCGCAGGTTTGCCATTGTTTGTCGAGCGGCGGCCGCTATTAGAGAAATCTTGTTCTGTAATCTCGCACTAACCCATTCTCTGCTAAATCAAGCTTAGCATAGTCTTAGCACACTGATATCCTTGGAACGGGCCACTGCCTAATAGACAGACCCGCTCAGAGGATGGACGTGCATACACATGACTTCGTTGAAAGAAGAGGGATAAATGATATCTAACCTTCTGTGCCATTTTTTATTCGGACGTAGAATAACCACTTCAGGTAGACAATTTTTTAAGGAGTTGGAAGATCTAAACTTCAGAAATCAGGAATCTTCGACAGTTTTTGAAAAGTTCACATTAGTTTTAGGGAGATGAGGACAAGTTCCCCATGCGGTATCACAATGGGCTGTGAGCCAGAGTGTGTCTTATAGTGGACAGCCGCTATAGCCTAACCTAACTTCTCTTTTTTCTCCTTCGGCTCCAAACTTAACTAAAACAGTAAGCCTGGACATTAATACTGCCCCACCATTCAAACGATAGAATAAATGCACAACTCTGTCAAGAAAAAAATGATCAAAAATCAAAAAAAATTTTAACTAATTCAAACTTCCACTTTATTACTCGTATACTAAAATTTATTGGGTACTCTGTACTAAAATTTTTTCTTAGTCTGCGTCAGGCTACAATATAGCCAAGAATTTGTTAAGGTAATAATTGCAGTTTCATCTCCAACTATCAGCTACGGGAGCTACATATGCAATAGAAGAGTTAGCTTCATAATTTTTAAAAAGTCTGCATAATAAACCACGATCAGAAGTCCCTAACTTAGAACTTTTGTTCAGGAAACCTTATAAAGTCGCGCCTCTGTGTAGAGGGCCGTTGATCCATAGCAACCATTTTGAATTCCAATTATGCATTGACTAGAGTTATGAATGATGGTGATGATTAATTGCTATGGCGCCGATCGTTGGGCTGGGCGCTTTATGGAGTTCCACGAAAGCTGAATTGCAGGCTACCGGACGGGTCACGCGTTGCGAATAGTGATACGGCCTTCAGATATGAAAGGTAGTTGTGAATAAGTATTGATTTGCAAATAAGAAGTCGCGGACAAGCAGCGCGTAGGAATAATGGGTGGGGATGGTTTTGCCTCGGGGAAGGGCAAGTACTTCAAAAAAACTACAACGCTCGCTAATCTTACTGACTCGGCAAACAAATGCCGCCTTCAAATAAGCATTCTGCCCTGATTTCACATCGCAACGTCTGACTTCGTGTGAGGTGTGTCTGAAACAACGTCTGTCTCGTAGAGAGCGGTTATTTCTTGGAAATGATATACCTAAGGTGGCAGCCACACCACAGAAACCAGAAAATTAAGTGATAGGGCCCATGCTCGGTAACGTAAAATAGGGACTGAATTAAGAAGGTGGTGCAGAATTAACCACCCTATCACAAATATTTCTATCACTCAAAATCATTTTTTTTTTTTTTTGAATTCGTTCAATTCCTCATGCATGAACATCAAATAATAGAGAATGAGTTTCCAATAGCGATCGCCCCTCGGCAGGCAATGGCAATATATTTATGTCACGAAAAAACTCCTCATAAAAACCTTCTGCTGTTCGGAGTCGACTTAAAACTATAAATCCCTCCATCAAAATATATCAAGACGCACACCATAAATTGGAGGAAGAGCTCGGCCAGCGCTCGGGTGTAAGCGTCAATTATATATATAATAAAGTTATTCACAAACAAAATTGGATGATGAATTCTGCACCACCTTTTCCCATATGAGACGTAAGGTTTTTTACCTATATTAAATTTGTTACAATACAATTAATTTCAAACCAAAATCAATTGGAAAAATTATAAATTCGGGTAATTTGGAATGTGAAAATCTGTACTAATTGACATAAAAACTAGAATAGGCCTCTTTTTCACATTTTATCGATTTTCAACTAAACTAAAACTAATTTGAAGAAAGTAGTTTCCACTGGGCCTATGCTCCCTTCTTCTTCAAATCCGCCCCTGTGCCGCTTCCGTGTTAACGCTTATTAAATAGAGGGCATGTTTCACAGCTACAACGTAATAATTGAAAAATATTGTACTCATTAACTAGAAAACGAGATATAAACGTTAGAAACATACATACCTTCATACTCGTGCAAGTCTTTATGTTTTCAATTTTATGTTGCATTTGTAGGCGTTGATAGAGATGGCGAACAAAGTTTTACTCTGACTATAGAAAAGCATTTGATCTTAACAAAAATGGTTTGTTACTTCAGACAAGAAAGTAACCAATATTTAAGTAATGCACCTCGCAAATGCAAATATATTTCCTTGCTCCGACTCCATTGAAGTGAGTTACAATTTCACTAATATTGAAGATGAAATGTTCGATTGCTGATTGATAACTTTAAATTTAACGAAGAATAGTGAAACTTTCAGCAAACCAGTTCGAGAAGAAATAAATAAGTTAAGTAAAAAATCTTTACCCATACTTTTGTAAGAACTACGAGAAGTGAAGTGAACGAGGGGCTCAAATTTTAAAAGACTGAAGAGTGTCTATAGACAACTCCTTCTCAGATCATAGGTACTTAATGTACAGTATTTTATTGCCAACTAAACAATGCAAGGCGGTTACAAACCGCAGACGCACAAACTGGGGGATGTTTGAAACCACATTATCTAGCAATCTCCCTGCCGCGACATACCAAATTAACTCCGAACCACAGCTTGACTCAGTGGTTGATGAACTGACTTCAGCATTTCAACAAGCTGCGAAAGCAGCATGCCCTCAGAGAACGAGAAGAGGGAAACCGAAACCTCCATGGTGGTCCACTGATATAGCAAAGCTTAGAAGGGAATACAGAACTATGTATAACGGAGCGAGGAGAACCAACTCGTGGGACAGATACAAAGAATTCCTGCGTAGATTTAAGTATGCAATAAGGGAATCAAAAACGGCGTCTTGGAGAGACTTCTATCAAAAGATAGAAAGTGTTTCGGAGAGGTTGTCACTTTCCAGGTTGTCTCTGCAATGAAGAGAGTAAAACCCACCCTATAGTTCACTACGAGAATCCCCCAATTGATTTTATAACGGAGGATAATATAAAATTTGCCATTGGCAGCTTCAAACCTTACAAAACACCGGGACCTGACGGAATCATCCCCGCTGATTTGCAACACACAAAAGATATGATTGCACCTACACTCGCCTTAATTTTTGAGGCAGCGATACGTCTTAACTATATCCCCAATATATGGGCAGAAGTAAAAGAGGTATTCATTCCCAAAGGAGGGAAAACCACACATACGAAACCGAAGGACTTCAGGCCAATTAGCCTATCATCCTTTTTAAAGCGGTTGCTAGATGTGCATATCAAAGGAAGGACTAGCGACAAACTAGCACCTTCCCAACATGCATACAGCAAAGGCAAATCAATGGAAACAGCGCTCCATGAACTAGTTCACACAGTCAAGAAATCACTTCTCTACAAAGAATATACCCTCGCTGCCTTTCTAGACATCGAGGGTGCCTTCAATAATATATATTCGGAAGCAATTACCACTTCGCTAACGGAAGGGGGAGTAAGCAGTGCACTAGTCTCGTTTATAGAACGGATGCTAACCGGGCGAACGATAACCGCAAATTTGGGTAACGCATCCATTAAAAAAATTTCCGATCAGGGGTAAACCCTAATGTGGGGTAATATCTCCACTTCTGTGGAACCTAACTGTCAATAATCTTCTACAAAAACTTTAAAAAATGGGAGGTAAAATAATATCATATGCCGATGATATTGTAATAGCAATCTCGGAGAAACACTTTTCAACATTATGTGATTTCCAACAAAGATCTCTCAACAGATTATCACTTTGGTGTAAAAGTCGAGGACTTGAAGTAAATCCGGAAAATACGGATCTGATACTAGGAAACACAAAACACCTGCTCTTTAACAAATATTCCTAGGAAGGAAACCACTTAGAGTAACAGAAAGGGCAAACTATCTAGGACTTTTACTAGATAGGAAACTAAATTGGGGGCTCACAGTCGCAGACAGAGCACGCAAAGCTATGACCGCGATGTATTCCTGTGGTAGGCTTATTGGGAAGAAATGGGGATTGGAACCCAGAATGATGCATTGGCTCTACACAGCAGTGGTTAGGCCAATTCTCTACTATGGTATTGTAATATGGTGGGATGCCCTTCAGAAGGGTGTGAACATCAAAAAACTTGACAAGGTTCAGAGACTAGCATCTGTTCTGATAACCGGCGTCATGTCAACCACACTATCGAAAGCATTATATGCGACACTAAACTTCCTTCCGGTAGATCTGCAGGCAATATATAACGCATGCAGTGCGGCAATAAGGCTGAACACTCTAAATAAGTGATCAAACACGGATTATGGTCACGGTAAAATCCTGGCTGGCACTTTGGGGCTTCCTGGACTGGTGGACTATGCACTCCCGCCTATACTTGTATATTCCGAACATCTGGGGATCTCCTTCAGTTTTCGGCTCCCCGACAACTGTAGCTTCTTACAGGCTGAACTGATGGCAATAATAAAAGCCGCGTCACTGATACAGTGTGATTCGATATCCAGAAATAATATCTACATTTTCACTGATAGCCAAGCGGCGATAAAATTCCTCACACAACAGTCGACAACTTCCGAGGTAGCCATGAAATGCCGCACATCTCTTAACGAGATGGCTGAGTCATTTCACCTAAAGGTAACATGGGCCCCTGGCCATCGCGACATTGAGGGTAACTGTAAAGCCGAGACTCGGCACCACATTGACCGATGGGTACATAGACAATGACATAGGGATACCCTTACAAACATGTTAGCTACTCATCCTTGAAGAAATCGTAAGGAAAGCAAACGAAAGTTGGCGTAATAAAGCCATCTGGAAAATCACCCGTCAACCGTAGCCGACTCTCAATGCTAAACGCACAGAGTCTCTGCTAAGAAAAAATAGACACAGTCTTAGCACACTGATTTCAGTCATAACGGGGCTCTGCCTAATAGGTAGACACACTCAAAGGATGGGTGTGCAAGCACATGACTTCTGTAGAAGTTGTCTAGATAAGGACGAAGAATAGACAATCTCGTATCTACTGTGCCACTGTCCTGCTCTATCCAGACGCAGGTTTACTATTCTGGGTGAGTAATTATTTTGAAGAATGGGTAGATCTCAGTTCTACAGAAATCAGAGACATTTTATTGTACATTTTTGAAAATCACACACTGGTTTTAGGAGAGATAGGGACAAGCTCCCCACGCGGCATCACAATGGGCTATGAGCCTGAATGTGTCCCACAGGACAACCGCTTCAACCTAACCTAACCTACCCTATTGGGCAGATGTTTCATAAGATATGATAGGCTGTCCTTCTTCTTAGACTTCACATTTTCCCACTTATTAGACTTTTTCATATATCTATAGTAGTTACATATGGTAAATAGGGTAATGAATAATGCCGGGCCAATGTTAGTAGGCTGAGGGGATCACTTTGTTTTCCGCTCGTCTATCAAAGCTTTGGTTAATTATTCAGTGATTGATGCCAAATAACTATTTCAAGTTACTTGCAAATTTAAACAAGTCATCATAAAGGGTGATCAATTCAGAGGATTGACAAACAAAGGAAATTTCAAATTGATTGGTTTTATTATTTTTGTGACTTTAATTTTTTAAAGATAATCCCTTTCAAATGTTGGCCGTAATTCTGCCATCCGTAAACACCAATTTTTTATGATTCGGTGGAGGACTTCGGTCGGTAGCTCGTGAACAACTTTAGTAATGTTTGCTTCCAATGCCTCAATTGCAGCTATTTTATTCACAAATCATTTAGACTTTATACACCCCCTACAAATAAAAGTCCAAAGGTGTGATACCACACGATCTTGGTGGCCAATCCACTGGTTCGAGTTGAGAGATAAGGTGCTCACCGAAACTACGATGCATTAAATCCATTGTTTAACGGGCTGTAATGCCAAGTAGCGCCGTCTTGTTGTGGAGATCACAAGCTTCAAAAAGTCGTTTATCTTGGCGTGATAGTGTTCACAATTCACTTTTACATTGGCGCCAGTCTCGTCTTTGAAGAAATATGGACCAATAGGCCGCACCAAACGGTTGTTTTCAATGGATGTAATAGCTATTCTTGAATGGCTTCGGATATTTCTCCAGCCCAAATATACAATTTTGCTTATTGACGTAACCATTAAGCCAAAAATGGTACTCTTCGTTGAACACCATAAGTTGGCCAGAGCGTGCGATGAGCACTTCTTACAGAGCGTCGATTTTCGTAATACAATCGTATGATTTGTAAACCTTATTGAGGCCATATTCTTTCCATTATGAAATGTCAATCAATACTGAACAAATTATGTATTTAGTTGGACACTAGTCACATCTGATCAAACAAAAAACCCCAGTTGGGAAAAAGTACCACAAATCTGATCACCCTTTATTTTCATCAAAATTTGAAACTTTTTAATTAGTCGGTTTTATAGCCAATGAAATTTTAGTGCAAGCTTGAAGGTGCACAAAAATCGCATTGATTTTTGACAATATTTTTATTAAAATCATTTGTTTTTAGACTGTGACACCCTACCAGCAAGGGCACAACATGCCGATGACACAACACTCCCAGCTATTGGAAATACTTCTAAAGAACCTTTTGCTCTGATAAAAAAATATGGCTTTTGTGGGCATACAAATTCCTTCACTCCTTCTCGAACATTTGTATATGGGAAATCCAGTTCTCGTCACGAATAAAAGAGCTAGAAAGTTACCATACACATGAGCATTTAATTGTATGCCAAGTGAATCAAATATTTTGGACATTGCCATCAGTTGTAGGTCTGAGTATAACAGGAAGTAAACTAAAAAAGTTTAAAAAATAATAATTGTGAACTTTATTCAATGTTGAAAATTTTGGTAAATAATTTCTTTAACCAGAGTTGTTCAACATGTCTAAGTTTATCCTAGTCTATAGTGTAAATTGTCGGAAAAAAAATGTACATTACACAAATAATTGTGGTCAAAGACCTGCACCGTCCTTGAGTCACCCTACATCAGTATTCGAAATATGCCTTCTAAATTTGTCTACCTAAAGCATTACAGCTTGCGTCGAAAATATGCAAACTAATGCAATTAACCTTGAACTTGAGTGATCTGACTCAAAATTGTATTTATCACTGGTATTTCAGCGAGCATTTGTAATAGACTTCCTGCAATGGGAGTACAACTCAATTTGCCTCTTCATGCATTGCTGCAACTAAATACCATTTACAAAATAAATATTTTAAACACTTATGGTTAAAGGAAAATAATGAATTGTCGTGAAAACGATCGCTTTTTATGAGACTTAAACGCTTAAGTAGATATTCCGCAATTATTTTGACTAGCGCTTGGTCTCGTATGTTGCATAGGAAAAACCTCGAAACTGTCATGCTGTTGTTATGCTGTTAGTATCATCTCTTTTAAAGCAAAGTAGTTTAACATTTCCTTTTCATGATGGGTATAAAACAAAATACCATCAGAGTTCACATCACACATTTTTGCTAACCTTGAAAGGCCGTCACACTAATAAATCAAATAAATTTTAATATCGCCATGCAAATACAAAAAAAAACCAACAATTGAAAAAAAAAATAAAAAAGAATAGTCGCGCATTGCCATATGTGCATTTCAGCAAAAGAGTCTGAACGAATCGTGTGAACTGGCGACCGACCCATCATTCCTCCCGACCGCCAGATCGGCGCGTAAAAAGCAACAAAACACAAAAATCCACTTGATGATGATTTGGCAAACGTTTGCCGCCCCTCTGGCTTAAACAGGAGAGCACAAATTCGGGAATCGGCAACACACAAAAAAACGCTTTGAATTGAATTGGAGATCGGCACAAAACTATGCGCAGCCCATTGATGTGAGGTTCTTGTGATCAAACTCATGCATATACAGTGTACTCTCTCTTAAGCGTACACCTTGGGGACTTATGGAAGGCGTCCGCTTACGAGAAAAATAAAAATTGTGAGAAAAAACTGTAAATATCCAAACAAAAAAAAAAATAAATAAAGAGACAAAGGCGCTCCTTTTATTGGCTTTTAATTGGTATGCAATTCATTGCCCCGAGACGCCATCCGACATACACACAAGCGCAAATATATGTGCACAATATTTAAATTTTGGGCAAAAGAAATTTTTTTGCACAAAAAATACTTATCTACTCATGTAAATCCAAAAATTCATACAAGTACGTTTGCACTCGCACAAGAGCTGGGGGTGTATGAGGGTCTGTTGGCGCACATATGGGCCGCAGTGCTTTTTCAGGAATTCAATTAAAGCAAATGAAGCAGGCGGGCAGGCGTTTGGTCGCAGCGGACAAATTAGCAACGGAATGTGGAAAAGGCAAGTGACAGTGGGAATAGCGCAGCAAATACGAGTAAAAGCACATCAATAATCAGACAGCAACGAGCAACTGTTGCAGTAGTGACAGGGGCTAATGAACAAAGTTTTGTCAAATAACTCGCAATACGGAGGGAGATTGGCGGAATTGTCAGGACAAATGGTAGCATCGTCAAGGGAGGGAAGGGAAGGGGTGACATAAGGCAAAACCATAAGACATATTGAATTTTTAAAGTCAATGACTCCGGCTTCCAGAGCAACATTAAACATTTCACCAAAATCGCGAAAAAAAACTCCGTTGGAAGAGGTAAATAGTACCAGAGCTTGTCAAGTTCGGTTAGCAAATACGCGTCACTAAAAGTTAAGATATACGATAACTCCATTAATTATAACGATCTCGACCATCCTACACTCACGGGAAGAGTGGGAGGGAAACAGTCTAAGACAGGGCGAGTCCATCCGTGTATACACTGATATCTCAAAGCTCGGGGGTAGGGTGAGCAAAGGCGTATATTCCAAACATCTGTGCATCTCAATCAGCTTTTGGCTCCCTGACTACTGCAGGGTTTTTCAAGCTGAGCTGATGCTAATAATAAAAGCCGAGACACTGGTAAAATGTGAGACGATACCTGGAAATGACATCTACATTTTGTACTGATAGCCAGCCGACGATAAAATTCCTCACAAAGCAGACAACAACTTCTAAGGTAACCATGAAATGCCACACATCTCTCATTTCATATAAAGCTGACATGGCTTTCTGGCCATTACGACATCGAGAGGAACTACAGGGCCGCTTAACTAGCCAGACTTGGCGCCAAGTACATGTAGAATACTGTAATTTCACAGGAATTGACATACATATGTATGCTCTTACAGAGTTGGAAGCCACTTGAAAATGTTAAAGAAAATTGTAAAAACAGCGATTGAAAGATGGCTTAACGACCCCACCTGCAGAATTGCCCGACAATTGTGGCCGACTTTCAATGACAAAGGCACAGAATCTCTGCTAAGCGAAAATTACCATTATCTTATCACACTGATTTTCGTTATAATGGGACCACAGGGCCTTATACTTATAAATTCATTGGCATCCCGCCTTTTGTCAGATTGCCTCCCGTTTATGAGAAAAGGCTACTTGAAATTTTGCTTCAAATAAAAATGTTAATTTTTTTGTTTACCATCTTTGATATTTGTCAAATAGACGGATGCACAATTTTAAGCAAGGCTACTTCTACAATAGAACAACGCGTTAAAATTATTGAGACTAATTATGAAAATAGTCGATTTTTAAGAACAACGTATCACGAAATTCGTAATTTTTTTGCTGGAAATAATCGTCCGAAGGAGGAGTACACAATTCAAAGGTTAGTGAAACAATTTCAAGAAACTGGTTCTTTTGAAAATAGAGAAAGGACTATCAGACCAAAACCTGGACATTCTGCTGAGAATATTGCTGCTTGAGCGCAAAGTGTTGATGAACAACCAACAACAACAACATCGATATGTCGACGTTCTCAACAATTACGCATTCACGAATTGACTGTTTCGTTGAGTTTACCTGTAGAGGTGGTTATGGTGGACATTTAAATGATGCCCTTTTTTTACATACAAGTTATTTCCACCTTACATCTTCTAGGCCCGTCTTTAGAAAGACCCTTTATTATCTTACTGTAACTTTATAGCCGAACAATCAGATGAATAGGAGTTACATGTTATTGTGAAGCTGACCACCTTATTTTCATGCGCACCTGTGGCAACACCATTTAGATGTCAATCTCGCAGCTTGGCGCTATTTGACATTTCTTCATTATCGAATTCTTTGTATCTAAATAAATGAACTTTTGGCGCTTCTTACAGTTTTGAGAAAACGGGCGCGTGTATCTTCCTAATTCGAACCGCATCTTATTCACCCCGCCATCATCACACTTTTTAGTATCTGTTTAAACTATCTGAGGCGGCTGGCGGCAGAGGATCCAGTTGTAAAATATTGATTTCCTCTTCTAATTTTCTGCTCATGATAAATAAAAATAGTATTAAAGTTCATATTCTTATCTGTTTAATGGAAGAAGATAAAACAAAAAACCACATATCTGAGTAATTAATTGTATGGGGGCTATATGCTATGGGGAACCGATTTCGATGCTTTTCAGAAAGAGTTATTAAAGAACAATCATATGCAAAATCTTAGTAAAACAGCTTGAGAACTGAGGGAGCTATTTAAGAATTAATTAAAAATTTTAGCAAATTTCCAAGTACCGTTATTTCGATGATTAGAGCCAATCTGACAAAACGAAAGACGCCATTGAATTATGAAGGCCCCAATTATATATGTAGCATCAACTAAAACAGTAGCATCAACATAGGTTTTGTTAAAAAAAATCAAAATCCGAGCATAGAGTATTTGAAATAATATTATGCAGGGTTGCCCATATTCGACGGACCCATCTGGCAACCCTGTATCTTTTGACAGAGATGTAAGATCGCTTAATGATATACCGCGTTGGAAGCGTCAGTCCAAGCAGATTTTTACCATGGAACAGTACATGCCACGCGAGCGCTCCCAAATTGTTGAAATTTACATTCAACAAAAGAAGTCAAAAGAAGAAGAAGAAGAACAAAATCATCTTGTCCGATGAGGCTCATTTCTTATTGAATGGGACGGCAAACAAGCAAAATTGCCGTATTTACGCCACTGAAAATCCTCACGAAATTCAAGAGGCACCTCTTTACGACGAAAAAGTCCCGTTTTTCTTCGAAAATGAAGATGGTCAAGCTGTTACCGTCAATCAGGAGCATTATCGCAATAAGATAACCACTTTTGTGATGCCAATTATTCAACGAAAGCGTATGAGGCAGTTCCGGTTTCAACAAGACTGCGCTCCACCACACACAGCTCGCACCACAATCGATTTTTTGAAGAAATTGTTTCCTCGTCGTTTGATGTCGAAAAATGACGATTTTAACTGGCCACCGCGTTCGCCCGATTCAACGCCACCTTACTTCTTCTTGTGGGGATATTTAAAATCAAAGGTTTATATTAATAAGCCAAAGACCATAGAAGAGCTCAAGAACAACATACGTGAGGAAATAGCCGCTATTCCAGCCGAAATGTTAGCTAAAACTATGGAAAAGGCTGCAAAACTGGCACAATTGAGATATCATATCACATTTGAGAGATATCATATTCAAAAAGTGATGTCAACACATCTACTTGAACCAAATAAAATGATTACTATCGTCAACATCAAAAAAATTGTGTTTTTCTTTGATTTAAAAAAAAAACACATGGGTCTGTCGAATATGGGCAACCCAGTACTCAAATACACTAATTTCCATGCCTAGTTGTGCTATTGCAAATTTAAATAATACAAAATTAGTTGCAATATATGCACTTTACACACACATACGCATAAATATACTCTGAAGAAATGCACGTCACAAAAGCAGTATGTCGGATTTCGGTTTCACACCCGCATAACTCAATTCAATTATGTAAAATCACAATCAGTGGAAATTGGAACGCTACAATCTTCGTCATGCTCGTATTTAACACAAATAAAATATCCTTGGAACTTTCAGTTTTTCAAAAACAAATAAAATGCACAATATTCTGTGCTTGGCGGCACGTTACGCATTTTCTACACCCAATTAGCGATGAGTGTCATAACGTCAGCACGACACCCACACACACACACATATGTGCATATGTGAATAGCTTACGCACACACTTATGCACTCATAAACTAGCATGCAGACGCGTATGTGCATAGGAATGTGCGACAATATTCATTTTCCACTAATAGTTTTTGCGTAATTTCTTGACGGGAAGAGCAATGCAACACTGAAAATGTGTGTCACAGAGTCAAGAAACGCAACAACAATAACAAAAAAAGCTAGCAGTGAGATCAGCCAGCAAGCGACAAATGCGACAAATACAAATGCCGTTACAAAAATATTTGCGAAAATACACACGGAAGTGATTAAATAAATGCACGCAAGAGCTTAAGAACACATACATATATGTATCTGTGCATGCCTAAGTGCGTATGTATGTATGTATATATCTACATAGTATATGCGAATCTCTGCACACATGCGCTTGTTTGTGTGTATGTATGGGTTATACCAACCTACTTATTTTGCTATCGGAGCAACAACATGAGAAGTCAACAGTGACAATGCCATGACAATTTTGAAAATTGTATTTCTATTCTAAGTATAATATTTTGAAACTTGCGACAGTTGAGATTTTTTGTTTATTTTAGTTTCTACTTCATCTCGCACTTAAGTGCTTGTAAATAGTTCGACCCACTTCTGCCAATCGCATAAAGATTCTCCTACTCAGCAATCGCTTAAGTATTCACATCAAATGCGTACTTATAATACCTTAAATTAAAACGATTAGGGCAGCATTGCGGCAGTGTGCAGCTACGGTGGTGTCACGTTGCACCCAAGTGCCAGACATACGCAGAGTCTTGCCAAAAATCCTCAAAGTTATTTAAGGGGTGAAAAGAAAAACGAAATTTAAAACGGAAATCTTGACATCAATTCGCGCTAAATACGAGTCGTTAGCTAAAAGTAATGCTGAGTAGACTAAATTTAAACGAACTATTCGCAGGTGCAGTTGCCTTTGCGACAGTGAAATTCACACTAAATTCGCTTGTGTCACACTTTCTTTTCTTTTTCTTCCTTCTAGACAAAATTTGTGCGATAATTTTGCGACGCATATAATTTTCTATGTCACACGCGTATGCACGGGATTTTAGAATTTTTGCCAAGCAAATTAAAATAGGTTTCGGCCATTGAAGGTGTGTGTGCGCGCTTACACATGCGTTGATATACATATTTTTGGATGCACAAAGAAAGGAAAAATGACATCAGCCTACTAAAAAATTTGAATTTATGCGAAAAAATTATTTGTATTAACAATAAATTTAAAATTGAAAAAAGAAAAATTAAGAAAAGGGCACTTCTAAGCCGTATACTGTAAACGGCTTTGCAAAATAACAGCTTTAAATCTTCTTCTCTTTGAGCTCTAAAACTATAAAATAAAGGGTTTAAAAAAAAAACGGGCCTAAAGGAATATGAAATTTAGAACTATTTTTATTTATCACAAATGGAAAGTTAACAGAGAAGCTCACTTAGATCGGGTTACTATAACTGTTCAGTCCAATCTTTTACAACTGGATCCTCTGCCGCCAGCCGCCTCAGATAGTTTAAACAGATACTAAAAAAGAGTGATGATGGCGGGGTGAATAAGATGCGGTTCGAATTAGGAAGATACACGCGCCCGTTTTCTCAAAACTGTAAGAAGCGCCAAAAGTTCATTTATTTAGAAACAAAGAATTCGATAATGAAGAAATGTCAAATAGCGCCAAGCTGCGAGATTGACATCTAAATGGTGTTGCCACAGGTGCGCATGAAAATAAGGTGGTCAGCTTCACAATAACATGTAACTCCTATTCATCTGACTGTTCGGCTATAAAGTTACAGTAAGATAATAAAGGATATTTCTAAAGACACGCCTGGATGTTGCTTGAAAAAAAAAATTTAATAAAAAAAAATAAATAAATATGTGAAAAATTGCATCATTTAAATGTCCACCATAACCACCTCTACAGGTAAAATAAACCAAACAGTAGATTCATGAATGCGTAATTGTTGAGAACGTCCAGATATCGATGTTGTTGTTGTTAGTTGTTCAACAAAACTTTTGCACTACGCAGCAATGTTTTCAGCAGAATGTCCAGTTTTTGGTCTGCCAGTACTTTTTCTATCCTCAACAGAACCAGTCTCTCGAAATTTGTTCACCAACCTTTGAATTGTTGGCTCATTCGGACGATTATTTCCACCAAAAAAATCACGAATTTTGCGATATGTTGTTTTTCGAGATCGACCATTTTGATAATACATAAGTTTCAATAATTTTAAGGCGTTGCTCTATCGTGTAAAATTGTATATTTGTCTACCTGACAAATGTCAAAGATGACATAAGAAAAGTAGGACATCTGTGCGTCACTTATGAAAGACCCTTTATATGTATTAGTAATGAAACTACACTTTCTTTTTTATTGTGGTTTGTATTTCGGATCGATCTTGGTTTTTAACTTTTAAATAAAATGGGTCTCCGAGGTGTAGCATTTAGAGTCGGGAAGTTACCAATAAATTTTACTACAATTACAATTAAATTTTTAGTATCGACGTTCACAATAAAAAAAACTAAAAAGCTACGCCGTTAGACCTAAGATTGCAAGCACCCTTTGTAATCCTTGGCAGTTGAGGTGCGACTTCATCTTGGAAATTAAGAAAAAGTTGCAGGTGGTGATGAAATATGGTCGGAGGATGGTTACTACGGTAATGTTGGAGAAACTCTTGCACAACGAACGAGGAATAGCCCGGGGCATTGTCGTAGTGATAGATGCAGCCGTTCTCCGGTTGTATTGCAGTCATATACGGAAAATGTGTGCTTCCCAAATCTAGGTAGGTAGGGTGGTTGTCATAAAGACACAAATCTAACTATAAAGTCACTTTAATGTAAGAGCAACATCACCTTCAGTTGCGACGCAGACATCCTTACTTTCGTTGACCGCTCCTCACCGTTTCAAGAAGTTGGAAAATGTCGAGAGCTTTCATCAGAAAGGAAAAAAAGTAGATTAGCCTCAAATTCTCTCACTGCTCTCCAGAGTTATGATACCATTAATTCGCAGCGAATTGAATGGCTTGAACGAGTTGACTATTTAGACAAGTGTCGAGAAGAATGTAGAGCTAATCCTCGCTGCTCATAGTCTAAACTGCCCATCCGTCGCCCAAGTACTTGAAGGATATAGAGATCATTGAGAGAAAGAGTCTAAACCTTAAGGGCTCGTAGCAACCTTACACGTTTTCACAAAATCCTCTAGACGAATGCTGCTTGACTTTTATAATTTCGAATTTATAGATTCCTTACCCTGTATAGTTTCTGAGAGAATATTGGTTGTCTTCTGGGAGCAAAGGACTGCTCGTATTGGCATCACCGGAGCATGTTGAAGTTTTCTCAGTGCTGCCCTGAATGTCGTTTTGCACTGTCTTCCCATTGCTTTTCCGTTATTTCCATCGCTGCTAAAAGTGCAATCAAAATAAAGGAAATTAGCGTCTGGAGGCAATCGCTCAAGGGGCATAATACCATTTTAGGCAGTTAACACCGCATTTCTTTGAGCTTCGTACAGATATTTCTATGCTCAAACTGGAGTTTGATGGTCGTGCCAGGACAATCTTTTTAAGTATGCAAGATTGGAACGAAGACATTTACCGATGCTGATATCTCTGTCTTTGCTGACGGCTCGAGGATGGAGTCGGGAGTCGGCTCATGGGTTTTCTCTAAATCAGCCAATTTATCTATTACCTTAAAGCTGCCGAATACTACTACGTTTTTCAGGAAGAAGTCTTTGTGAACCTACAGGCGTGCAAAATGCTAAGGGAAATAAGAAGCTTAGGAGATATCATATTAACCTTTGTTTCCGATAGCCAAGCCGCGTCATGGTGCAAACTTCTACAAACTTGTCAACTCCTGTAAGGAATGAGCTCCTGAACTAAATTCCAGGTCTTAGGAGCATAGAAGGAAATGAAATTGCTGATGAATTTCTGGCAAAATGAGTCCACTGAATTGGTCTCAGAAATCTCCTTTCCGGTCATCGGACAACATATTTCTCAGGTAAGCGCAGAAGAAATGGAGCTATTCTTCTTTCGGAAACCCTTTGGACCCAGTTCAATGGATGCAGAAAGCAGTACGTAAGAGGTAATAAAAAAATAACGAAGTGTCGCAATAGAAAAATAAGAAAACGCTCCCATCTGCGCCATTACAAGAAGAGGCGAATTATACCATCGGCAAGCCGACTACTATTTCTGAAAGGTCAGAACGCACTCGCAGTGCTTTTGAGATCATTTCCTGCTGTTTAAATCCCAGTCCATACCTCTCCGGTTTCTTAGGCTTCACCGATTGTTTCAAAAAAAGTTTTTTCGAGTTGATAATTTTTCGTATTCAAGCATCTTTACAAATCAAATCACACTAACGAAATTAACCCTTCAACAAACTTTCCGCTTTGACTTATTTGAGAGACTTATAGTGTAATTTTCTGGCAAATATTTTTGTAGTACATTTTAACCCGCTTTATCACTTTGCTATGTGTACTTTTGGCGATTTCCCATAAAAGAGGCCAAAAAGACGCCTTTATTGAGAAGTTGCAGGGTTAAGGTCTTCCACAAAATTATTCCTCGGGGTTTTCTCCATAGAACTGCTCAACATATTGTATATCTAAAATGTAAGGATCAGAAAGTTTCCTATGCCGATTTACCAAAAGAATGTGCGAGGGGGTGAAAACTAGCCGCCTGAAATAGAATTCAGGCGTAAACTTTCAAATCACCGGCACACTGATTTTTTTTTACTGTTTTTGGGTTATTTTATTTAATTTTTTTTTGTTTTGTTTTTTTTTTTAGTTTTGTTTTTTCTCCCTACCAGAATCCACTGTTGTGCTGTTTTATTCACAAAAACCAAAATTAGTACAGTTTTTTTTACAAAAACACAATTTTAAGTAGATTTTATACAAATTCGAAAATATCGTTCCCCAACCCCTGGTATCAATAGAGTATTTGAAGCAAAAATTAACAAGCATTTGAAATACAATGAATGTTGAAGCATCACACCCACACTTTCTGCCACTTTCTGTTATGCGCTTCGCATGCTTTAGAAGCAGTGATGGACGCATATCATTGTCAGCTTCCAAATCATGATTCCAAATAAATCTTTTTGTTAAACGCACAGTTGAGAAAGTAAAAAAAAAACTGTTAAAAGTTTGCCAATGCTTTATGCTTTAGCTCGAGCATCTTTGTTTCAATTCGTTCAATTTTGCATGCATACAAATGTTGACATTTTTTATGGAACATACAAATCTCTAATAGAAATTGCCATTAATTATAATAAATGTTCGCATTTCCTACTCTTTTCGTTTTTCTTTTTTTGTTTTTTGCTACACAATTTATTTTAAGAAAACCGCTTAATTATTCAAAAATCAACCTGACAACAACAAAATGATCTTTGTTCACTCGCTGGATGTGTGAATATCAAGGCCAAATCAAATTAAATTGCTAAAAACATGTATCGTAGATTCAAAGATTATTATTATTTTTTTTTTTTTTCAATTTCATTTTTTAATGTGTAACTATAGAAAGTTAATCCAATATTTAAATTTATAACTAAATTTTCCAAAGTGTGTAAATATCAAAGAGTCATAGACTTTTGAAAGCATTTGTAAGCAGTCTAAATAAAACTAATCAATTTGCTTTAATATCAGAAGAAAACAAAAACAATACAAAGACTTGTAAATATTCCAAATGTGCGCCCTGTGACAAAGTACGTAATGATTTTATTGCTTTTACAAGGTGATCAAAGCATTGACCACAAAACTAGGCACGTGCTTATATTGCTCACGTTATGCGTAGATACATATGTATGAATGTGTGTATGTATGGACTTACATACGTAAGAATGCTTGTAAAGGTTTCACAGTAAACAATTTTATGCTCAAACCAAGGTTCCCTCACGCACTGATAATAAACCAGCACCGCAGTTCAATGTATGTAGTATAAATTATGTACATACAGCATTATATGTTGCAAAATAGGGGGGAGGTTCATAGGTATATAGCAAGTTTTTTAAATTAACAACGACAGATATTCAATTATATGCGGTTTTTTATAGTTATTGTAATAAAAAAATTCAAGGATCTTTTAAAACTTGAACTAGCTACAATAGCCACAATATGGAAATATTCGTGTGGTCATTAAAAAAGGTCCGAAATGGAAATAGATGCGTTACAAGAATAACTTAGTGATTTTATTAAAAATGTTGTTTAAGTTACCGAAGTTTAATCAACTACCAGAGTGTCCAACATGATTGTCAATGACTTTTTGTATTCGATTTGGCGTCGAATTGATAATCCTACGACAGGTTTCTGTGGGAGTGGAATACTAAAGTTCTTTGATTTTTCGTCATAAATCCTTTTTATTATTGAATGTTTTCTTTCCGATTCGCTTCTTTAAACCTCGCCAAAAGTTTTCAATGGGGTATAAGTCGGGTCACTGACTACTAACATTAAGTAGTGTTTTGGAGGGTCCATTGCAATAAAAATCCATCGAAGTAGCACGTTCTCCTCTGCAAATAGTAGCATCACTTCTTGAAGTATGTCCTTGCAAATAAGGCTAGTATTGTCAGTAGCGAAGCGAAAATATAATATAAACGAATTTAGCTGTCTCGAATTGTGAAATGCAAATCCGCACCGAATTCGCCACAAAATTGCGAACGAGTGACAAAAATGCATTTTTTCTATTGCCATCACTGTCAAAATTTGGCTACTGCTTATTCTTAAAAAAAAAAAAAAAAAAATAGAAAGGACGCAAGTACATTTTAATCTTATGTCTATAAACTATTTAATAATTTCAACAGCTATAGAAAAAGAAATTACAGAAATGGCTAAATATATTAGAAAAATGTATGAGCTAAAAACGCAGGAACTTAAATTATTAGAAATAAAAGAAGAAAAGAAAAGGGAAGATAATTTAGAAAAAAGGAGGAAAAAAATGGAAATGAAGCTGGACCTCAAATACCAAATATAGGTTTAGAATTAAGAATCACAGCTTATAAGAATGAAAGAGGGAAAGAAAAATAGTAGCTGAATAAGCCGCTTCGGCGGCAGGGGCATGATTTCCGGAGACCCCAACCATGACTCAAGTCTCTTAGCTCTATGAGTGAGAGCGCATTCTGGAGAAGACGGGGGTTGCTATCGCAATCTCATCTTCTTCAGAGACTGAAAAACGTTTTCCAGTTTCGGAGGGCCTGAGTTGTGAGGTCGCTTCGATGGCGGCACAAAGCCGGAAAATTGAAGAGCGTGGCAAGGAGGGAAAGAAGACAGTGGCGGGCAAGGCTTATGCGGGAGAAATCCTCATGTGGCTCTGCGGGCCTTCTGCGTCTGTGTCTTCCGAAAGATCTCGGGCGGCGGAAGTGACACCCACGGAAACTATCGAGTCCTCGATGAGCATGGGCGCTCCCAAACTGTCTCGCTCTCGAGGTAAGCGGAAAAGGACGGTAGCTGAAAGCAGTGCATCACCCTGCCCTGCAGCTGCCGCTAATGGCCGCAAGGTACGAGCGCGGTCTTACCGCGAGTCAATGTGGCTGGAAAAGCTTCTGCTGAGTCACGACCTTATCGGCTCCTCGACAAAAAGTCCAGCACAGCTGTCTGCCTGGCGAAACTTTCATCAGGGGAGGATGGTGAACTGGACCTTCGCCCGAGCACATCCAAGGGTGCGGCCACGTCATCCTATAGCGAGAAGGCTACTTACTGGCCTACGACCTGTGGCTGCCATTGAAAAACTGGGGCCTGATCAACATCTGACGGATACAAAAATCAAATACTGCAAAAGTCGACTGATGAACTTCCTTGAAAGCCACGGTTAGCAAACAAGCGAGCTTAGCAGGCTGTGAGAGGCTATAGATGGACAAAACTGAAAAAATCCGGTATCCTCTTCTCGGGGGACTTCCTTCCCGGAACTACGTTTTGCATTACTTCGGGAGAACCCATAAAATGGTCCAGTCCTATTCACCCACATCTGGGTCCACGGTATTTGTAGTCAGCTTTCATGCTATAAGCTCGTCTTCTTGTGTCTGTCTGTGCGGCTTCGTTGTGTTACACTGTGTCGAGGTCTATCTTTTTTACGGTAGTACGTTCTCGATATATCAGTTTACCACGTTCCAGCTGTCCTTGCGTTCGAGCATTTTGCTGATTATGTTGCTCGGCGCGATGTCGCCAATCTGCTTCCTCAGAGTATCTCCTTCCGCGAGCCATCTGTCACAACTAAAATCGTGTGTTATCGCTAGGCGCTTCGCAGTAGGTATATGCACTTGGGATCGCTCACCTTTCCCATGCGGTATAGGTATCTCCGGAAGTGTCCGTGGCCCGATAGGAACTAACCAATCGGCTTTGCCACTGTAGCATGGTTTTGCCTCTCCGTTCCGCGGGTCTAGTGATGACATGTTTATTTTTTTCACGCATCCACTCGTTTCTGGACCGTGAAGTCAATGCGTATTTCCCCGTTGATCACAAAGGCTGCAGCGCCAGATACAACTCTGAGTGCCGCGGTTCATTTCACAGCCCCCGAGCTTTGCGCTTGACTTTGCAGTTTACCGCAATTCCCCATTTTTCGCTGCCGTACAGGAGAATTGAGTTTTTGGCCACATGATTAGCCTTCTTTTGCTTTGTGTGGGCACACCGATCTTTGCCATTAATCTGCCTAGCATTCCTGTGACCTTTGCTGCTTTGGTAGCCGCATGCCGTATCTTGAACCAGAAAGTAAGCATTCAATTTGAATACTTGGGTATTTCACTACTATTTGCATGCTGACCTCGAGAGGCATGTGAACTCGCATTATCAGGATGACTTCGATCTCATTTTTTGGTGAGATCAAGCCATATTTGCGTGCTTATCATAACTTGGTTCAGCTTTGTTATAGTGTACATAACCCTAGTTTTTATAAGAAAATCAAACAAAGAAAATAAAAAATAAATAAATAGTCGAAACTTTGCAAAATGTCGTACTGCTGTTATTACGAGTACGAGTGTATGTATGTATGTATGTATGTAAATAAAAAAAAATTCTCAAAATACGCTTTGAAACACTTTTACTCATTTTAGTTAATTTATTTATTAATTCTTTTTTTTCCACTTTTTATTTATTCTTTTGATACTAGTCTAATTATGTTCCGCTGTCAAATAAAATGTTTTAATTTATTCGTTTCAACGCCTCTATACACACCTACAATGCGATACATATACATACACAAAAAGGTATGTAGGTGCGCGTTCGCCATTTGAACATTGAATACACATACCTATGCACACCTAAATTTTATAATATCTAAGTACATGTGTAGCGGAAAGCAGATCGCAGTGAGTGTAGCCATCGGTGATTAACTAACAAAATGCCAGAAATTAATTGTGAAAAAAAAATTATTTTAAGTGTTTCTAAATTAAGTGTTGCTCGGCGTCGCACGCACGAGCACGAAACGAGGAAACACGCAAGCATTTACATACTTACATGTGTATATCTGCATACACTACATTTACAGTGAGTCAAGAAAATTTTCTCACAATAAATGTTTTACAAGACAATTTTTTTTGTTGATTTTTTATAAAAATATAGTTCATACTACAAAACCAACGTTTTTAAAGTTTCAAACTTTACATAACTTTACAAAAAAATCCATAAATTTTCAACAAAATTTCGAGCTTTTTACTTATAATTTTAATATTTTCCGGGAACGCATTTTTTTTTGTATTTTGTCATTGAATTCTAATACCATAAAGTGCAAAGATGAAATTAGATAATTTAACTTCTTACGAGAATTTCACTTTTTTTTAATTTTTTACAAAGTTTAATTTCGCAATTTTTTTTTATTTAAATTTTTTTTTTTTCAAAGTTTCAAACTTCAATTTAAACGGCTTTTAATTAGCTAATTTAATGAAAAAAAATGTATGTGAAAACATTCTGCGTAGTGTAAAAAAAAGTCACTATGCCAAAACTTTTTTGACTGCCTGTATGTAGGGTTTAATTTATATTAGAAACTTCGGTTTGAACGGCTTTTATTATACCTAAAGCTAGCTTTGTCAGAAAAACATTGTGCGTAGTGCAGAAAAATCAGTGTGCCAAAACTTTTTTGGCTGCCTGTTTTTAGTGTTTCATTTAGAAACTTCGATTTAAACGGTTTTTATTAGGTTAAAAAATATATTTTCACACAAATTAATGAAAAAGAAAACCATGTGTGAAAATATTCTACATAGTGCAAAAAAAAAATTACTGTGCCAAAACTTTTTTGACTGCCTGTATATGTAGTTTAATTTAGACAAACATTTGCGCTGTAAGTTCCTGACACTTTCATTTAGGCGTGTGAAATCATTGACAGCTGATGAATGCGACACACATATGGACGTATTTACATATGCGTTTTGGGGTGTCTGCAAAGTTCGATAACCACTTTAAGTAAAGTCAACAAATATATATTTCTTCATGAACCAAGCATGGAAGTTTGGTTATATTTTGCCATTTTTCGTGTAGAGTCAATATTTCATCGGTATAAAGTTTCGAAATTTGGAGCGAAAAATCGTTCAAGTTCTTAAAGTCTCCACATAAAGAAATTTTACTCCAATAAATTAGTTGTGAAGAAGCTGGAAACAAATGATAGTTTGATAAAAATCTGTGGGGGCATCAGAACTTTTCAGATAAGCGTCACTACAGAGGCAAGATGGCATATTTGTTGACCAATTCTGGCCGCTTCAGTTAAATTGCTTGCTTCATTCTCATCCATGGCTGATATGCACCAGGAGGTCAAAATCAATTAAAGTCTTCGAATCAAACCAAGCATAGCAATACGTTCTTTAGCATCAATCTCTGCTTCGCTATCTCTTAAGAACCTTCAGCTTTCATCTTCGTTGAAATTTCTCACGCGTTTTTATTGTAAGACAAAAGCCTCAACGACGTTCCGTTTAAGTGGCATTCGTTTTGCGGATAAAAATTGAATCCATTATTTATTGACTGTTAATTTATTTGGCTCTTACAGACCAATCTCCTTTTTGTATCCAGCTTCCTTTGAAGGTCTCAAAATTTCTCATTGGACAAATTACTCAATTCCATTCCAGTTTACTGGTTTTCATTTCGTAGATGTAAATTCGATCCATTCTTTTGCACAGGTTCGAATCTACGTACATGAAATACCAAATGATAGAAAAGTTTCTAATAGCGGTCACCCCTCGGCAAGCAATGGCAAACCTCTGAGCGTAGGTATGTAAGTGAAATGGTTGGAGCGCCGCTCTGGAACTCCCAAGTTGCGCTACATCGCTGTTTTTATACCATTTTGAGGCCTCCAACAGGCAGATATCTACAGTCCACCAAGCCTGTTGATGTAATGGAGAAGGTTGATGGGATGTAGGTTGGAAGACTGCCACAGGCTGTCGAAAAATGGAGCACCCAGTGACCTTAATCGTCTAGCTGTCAAATGCGGGCATTTACAGAGAAAGTACTCAACAGTCTCCTTCTCTGAAAGGTCCCCACAGCTTCAGCATTGACGGTTAAATGATAAATCTAGCTTTCCTGCGTGTGTGCCGGCCGTCCAATGACCGATAATCACAGCTACGAGTTTGAGAATTGAATGGCGAGGAGCCCCCGGGCTCTGAGTTTTATTCTGCAATGAAAAAGCACCTCTGCCATGAAAAAGCCGTTCAGAATCGGTTTAAAACTGTAGGTTCCTCCGCATACATCAACATCAAGACGCCCTCCATAACTATTAGGAAAAGCTCGGCCAAACACCCAAAAAAGATTTGTAAGCGCAAATCATACTTACATACATACATTAAATTTTTCGGCGCCCACATATCTATCGGCTATTTGTATTCTTCTTCTTCTTCTTGATTGACGCGCTTACGCGATTTTCTCTCTTAATTCCTGCCCTCTCTCATGGGTCATAGGGCCTCATAGGTTTCAATTTTAGAATCAATTCCATTTCCTTTGACCATGAATTTTTCACCTCCAAATCCTACGTGCATACTGCCGAGGCAGGTGGATTTTCCACAGAAATGTAGCTACCACTTGGAGACTACTTTCCGTTCGGTTTACATTTATGCTTTTATTTAAAATTTCGATTAGATCGAAAAAGGCGGAGTCTTTCAATAATTTACAAGCCTAAGAAAGATCTATTAAGCTCCACCTGTAAGATAACCAGATAATCTATAAAAAGAAGCCTCCTCTAACATGAGGCTTTGTCGTCCTTTGCAGCCGCTCGCTCCGAAACAGACGCTGCAAAACATCAGCGCCTCATCGGATATTGTCTTCGTCCGCGTATTTGTATTCACCTCTCTTCAAAGGGATCAAACCTGTCTGCAGATGCATCTTAGAATCAACGGCAGTACTACGTATAAAGGTGCCAAGCTCCCTCACTTTTTCCAAATTTTTATTGATTTATTCGTTGATTACTGGATCAAAGTTAAGCTTATCTTCTTTAGCAACGAAATTCTCAGAACGAAAACTAACAAGCCATATCGACAAGATTTTGCCATGCACGGCACCGTAAATTTTAGCAGCCTCTTCTTTTTGTTATAATTGAAAACCATTTTTTAATGAAAATGGTCAAAATTTTCACTAAGATTTAAATACAAGAAAATTCGTTGAATAATTTGAATAGCAATTCTTTTAAAAAATTTTTTATTTTTATTACTTTTTTTTATTACTTATTTTATTTTATTAAATTTGTATAACAAAACTATTTTATTACATAAATATCAAAACGCAGCACTGGCTACGAGGCCTTCAACCGCCGTTTTAATCAAAGTTACATATGAGTAAAAACTATTTGCTAAGTGTTAGTGCAAGTGTTAGTATCTTAAATATATTTTAACAAGTCATTGTTTTTCAAGAAGTTGTATATTGTCATAGTGTTTTCATCCGAGGGTGTTTTAAGCAGTTTTATGATATCAATGTTGTCATAGCTGACTGATTAATTGTGCAGGATCGGACAGAGAGTAAGAAAATGTTTGATAGAATTGCAGGCGCTTCAGCGGTAAAGATAGAACACATTGTACGAAGAAGCCAATTACAGATTAATTCGCCAGTGTCAGCAAACGTGGTAGACTCTGCAGACTTGGAGCCGTCCGTGAACAGTAACTTCCAGCCATTACTTAGGTACTTGGAATTTAGGTCAGTAAAGGTTTGTTGAAAAACTTCGTTTGGTGTGTTGTTTAGTACGTCATTGATCTTCCAAGATGGATGGATGGCTTTTTATAGTCTTCAGTTTTACGTTGGATAAAATACTGTTTTTTTTTTTAATCTACACAATTTCAACTTCCAACGAGCTAAAGTGTTAGCAAACCCATGAAATATTACAAGAGATATATAGCAGAAAATGTTGAGTAACTACCCAATATATATATATTAGGGCGGGTCGATTTAAAAATCGCTCATTGCTCTGTGAAAATCGTATATTCTAGGGATCAAAATAAGAAACTTTGCCAAAGGAACCATACCTCTAAAACGAATTCTGATGTCCCCCAATTTGGGTCGAACGAAAAATCCCACTTTGACCCATTTAGAGTGCTCCAATCGAGTCCAAGTGTATGACCGACCCCCACTAACTTTGGACGGCCGATCCAGCCATGCCAGTGGCACACCCCCAGGAACTCCCCTGGGGGGTTCCCCATACAATCATTTCAAAATATCACCATTTTTGGCCTTTACAAGAGAAAAAAAACTAAAAAGTTTGCCGAAGGAAGGCAAAGTTTCTTATTTTGATCCCTAGAATATGATTTTCACAGAGCAATGGGCGATTTTTTTGCCTCCCCACAAATCGACCCGGCCTAATATATATATACAAGATGGCGCAAAATTAATCACCCTATCGAAAGATTTACAATTTTTGCAAATCACGTTGTACTTGAATCGTTTTTGACACTCGTGAATGACACAGCTGCAGTATACAAACAGACAGGCCATGGCGCGAGTAAAGGTCAAAATAAAGATTTTCATCACTCAAAATATTTTTTTTATTTTTTTCTATTTAACAAAAAAGTAATTTAAACAGATATTGGATGTTTAATTTTGCTCCACCTTGTAGTGTACCTACATATGTATGTATATATGTACATACTCGTACGACCAGCGACACAAATAAATTTAAGTGCTCGCATTTTATTAGTTCGAATGAGAAATCAAGACACCCACTGCCATAAAACTGCGAACCAGAATAGTCTACAGTTCGCTGAAGCATTGAGTGGTTGCTGAAGTCACCGGCGACCAAATATATGTATATGTAATAATATGCGTATATATATGTATGTTTATATACATATTTACATACATACATACACACACATAGTTGTGTAAAGAACTGTTGAACTTGCTCTGCTTGTCACGGGACTAGTAAAATGACCAGCATTTCATTCGAAAATATTCAAGTCTCAAGAGCGCAGTTAAAAATTTCAAACTTAAAATCACTTAAAAAGCATTTAATGTACGTAATAATCGTACCACAGGCTCATATGAATATTCAAAAGTGCTAATGTGCCACATTGCTTGGCAGTAAAAATAGCAAAGCGAAAAAATTCCCTCGTGCGTATGCACACATTCACAGATGTACGTACATAGACATGCTTACACATTTTTACTACGTATTTTATTGTGTAAGAACGATAAACTTTTACAATTTCTCACAAATATTTTGGCTTTCGCTTGGCGTCTGTGCCGTTTGCCGTTTTAGAAGTGCGAAAGTGTTTGGTGTAATGTTTTGGCATCTGTGACGCGAAGGTCGCACGCGCAGTTTTTGTGTAATTTTTCGGTCCTAGACCCCCGCTCATCTGGCGTGTGAGGCTATTAGTTTGTAAATTATTTTTCTATTTAATAATATTACATCTAACATATTTATGAAATTGTATAGCAATCGGGGAAATAAAAGCGCTGCATAAGACTTACATGAAAGTAATTATTCGAAATAAATATTGCGCACGGTTAAGAAATTGAATACGCGCGAGCGAGTATGTAGCCAAAACAGCTTAAATTTAGTAGTACTGAAATTTTAGTATATCCATAACTAGGATGTATGCCTGCACAAGCCAACAATTTTGGTCAAATTTGACATTTAAAACATCACTTTTCCGTTGATAGCATTTTCGTTCGTTCAAAATCGCAATTTTCCAAAATAATCGCTATTGTGTACACTATTTGTGTACATAAAGTCATGAAAACAAGATTTTTATTTATTTCTTTTTCTTTTTGATAAGCGCGGTAACCACTTAAGAGGTTTTAATCGAGTTTAACCAAGCGTGTCAGTCGTTTCTTTTCTGTGCTAACAGATGCCAATTGAACGCGCCAAGTGAAGCCAAGTCCTTCTTCATCTGATGTTTTCAACTCAAAGGAATCCTTCCTCTTCCTCCGCTACGACCAGCTGGTACCGCACCGAATACTGTCAGAACCAGGGCGTTTGTATCCATTTGGACGATGTGACCCAGCCAACGAAGATTCTGGACGTTTATTCGCTGCACTCTGTATATGCCGTCGTAATGCTCATATAGCGCATCGTTCCATCGCCTGCGATATACGCAGTCGCCGACGTGTAAAGGTCCAAAAATCATACTTTAGGGCGGGCATGATGAGAGCCTTATAAAGCCACCCTTTGAAGAGAATTACCGAAAAACCGTGATTTTCTCAGATTGAGGGCTTCAAAGCCATTTTATTGGCACATCCTCCTTATAAACTTGTGGTTTGCCTAGGGTTGACGTTCTCTCCTTTGATAGGGCAGGGCATTCATAGAGGAAATAAAAAATCGTTTCCTTTTTCTCAGGTTGCTTGCAACTGTGGCAGTGAGAGATGTCCATTTTGGCTGCTCGATCTCCGGCAGACCAAAAGACATTTATGACTGCCGCGTGCTTCCAGGCGTCCCGTCTGGTATCTTCATATACAATCCGCGAAATGTATAAGACAAGAAATCGCAGGTGTAAGAGTTAATGGAGTCTGATTAGGTGAGGTTAGTTTGTAGCAGCCGTCTACAGTCAGACTCATAACCCATGGTAATGGCGCGGGGGAAACTTTAGCTCTCCTAAAATCGTGTGACTTCTTCAAAAAATTTTAAAAATCCCTTATTTGCACAGTACTGAGATCTTCCAGTGACGAATCTTCCTCTGTATAAAGCCAGTGAGACATAAAGCCATAAAGACAGTGGCACAGAAAGTGCGAAATCGCTCGTCCTAATTTAGGCAGCTTTTGCAGAAATCATTTCTCTGGACGTCCATCCTCTGAACGTGTCTGCCTATTAGACAGGGCCCCATTACACCGGAAATAAGTACTTAGATTACGGGTATGCTTATTATACTTACTTTTAAATCTAAGGCAATTTTGTGGGTTTTGTATTGAGAGTCGGCCTCAATTGTCGGGCGATTCTGTAGGTGGGTTCCTTATGCCATATTTCATTCGGTTTCTAACAAAAAGAAGTACATTATAGTTCTGTGAGGGTATATCTATGTCATTGTCTTCCTACTTATCAGTCAACTTAGTGTCAAGTTTCGCTAGTTCATCGGCCTTGCGGTTACATTCGATGTCGCAATGGCCAGGAGCCTATGTAACCTTTGTACGAAATGAGTCAGCTTACCTTAGAGGTTATCAACTGCTTTGTGAAGGATTTTATCGCCGGCTGGCTATCAGTGAATATGTACATATCATTTCTAGGTATCGCATCATACTGTACCAGTGTCATGGCTTTTATTATTAGCATCAGTTCAGCCTAAAATACACTGCAATAATCGAGGAGCCGAAAGTTGAAGGAGATCTGCAATTGTTCAGAATATACATCTCTGCCCACCCTGCTAATTGAGCTTTGAGCCATCTACGTGATTGAGTTCGCCCTATCTGGACATAGTCCCGTTCCCACTCTTCCCTTGAGGGTAGGAGGGCTGTGCAGATAGTAATGACAATTGTAGGCGGGAGTGCATAGTTCACCAGTCCGGGAAGCTGCGAAATACGAGTTAAGATCTTACCGGGGTCGTAAACTTATCATGTTTTACCACTTACTTAAGATATTCAATCTTATCTACTGGAAGAGTGTTTAGTACCGCATACAATTCTTTCGATGGCGTAGTGGACGAGTCTTTGAACCTGAGTGGCAAACTCAATGACTATTGTGAAGAGGGGAGGCTATGGAGTTTTTTTTCAAAAGAATTAGGACTAAAATTACTTGTCCGACTTCCGAACTATTGTAGCGTCTGAACTACAATAAATATCTTCTCAGATAACCAGGTGGCCATGAAATCAATTGAGCCCTTTATAATAAGATCAAAGGTTGCTCAGAAATGTCTGGCAGCTCTAATTCATATTAGCACCGTATTCAGGGCAGCCTTATATGGGTTCCAGAACATAGAGATATTGAAGGAAATTGCAAAGCCGATGAGTTAGCCAGAAAGGGTACTGATCTTCCACTTCTTGAAGACAGAGGCAATATTGGAATCCCTTTGGCAACTTGCAAATTAAGGATACAAAATAATATTCTCCAGGAGGTCAATAGGTCATGGAGAGAAGAAAATACTTGTCTTATAACCAGGCTCAGTTGGCCGCAAATAGAAATAAGAAAAGGTCAGAAGAATTCCTCAACCTCTCAAGAGAGAACAACTCGAATGTCGTGACTTGTGGCCATTTCGGTCATTGGGCATTGGTCATTTGTTAGGTAGGGCACTCTTTTAGGCTAGGAATATTTTCTCATGAATACTGCAGAAGTTGTAGAGAGGAGTAGGTAGAAATAACAGTAGAGCACATCCTCAGTAATTGTCCAGCCTTAGCTAGAAGCAGTGCAAGATTGTTAGGGAAACACTCTTTTGACTCTCTTACGGAACTATCAGGTATTGGGATAAAACATATCCCATGTTTCACAGGAGCATCTAACTGGTTCCATGAAAAGTAAACAGAAAAGAACAGGCCATTGAGGCGGCTGTTGAGAAACTCAACGCTGCCCTAACCGAATGTTTTGAGTCAGCCTGTCCAATTCGACCTCTCCCCAGCCGGACTCCCGTTCCTTGGTGGAATCGAGAGCTCCAGATGCTGAGGCGCGAGTCGAGAAAATTTCTAGACCGGGCCCTCAAGACTAACCTTGCAGAGGACTGGGAGCGATACCGTGATGTTCAGAAGAACTACAAGAAGCTTATTCGGGAATCGAAAAGAGCCTCATTTAGGGAATTCTGCAGCGGTATTGAATCTCTGAGTGACACGGCGAAATTGGTTAGGATCCTGAAAAGGGACCCAACGGCAAAGCTGGGGTCACTTAGGAAATCTGATGGCTCCTTCACGGAGCGGAAAAGTGAGACACTCAGCTTGCTGATGGAGTCTCACTTTCCTGGTAATCAGATAAGCATCAGCCGGCAACAGCCCTTATTGATAGAGGCAGTTGTCAGAGCTGCTACACCTTCTCGGCATGACTGGTTCGTTGCCAGATCTGTGGTGAATGAGGCCGCCATTCGATTTGCCATCAAATCGCCCGGACCAGATGGCATATATCCTGCCATGCTGAAGGAGGGTGCAGAGTTCGTGACAGCAGCCCTGAAGAAAATCTTCTCGGCATGCCTGGCACTGGCTTACATACCACGCTCTTGGAGGATGGTGAGGGTCGCTTTCATCCCAAATGTTGGAAAAGACGACTACACCAGCCCCAAAAGCTTTAGACCCATCAGCATGACCTCTTTCATGCTGAAAAGTCTCGAACGACTGGTGGAACTGCGCATACGTCAGAAGTCGCTGAAGGCTCACCCTCTGTCTCTATTTCAGCATGCCTATCAGAGTGGAAAATCCTGCGAGTCGGCACTGCAAAACCTTGTTGCTAGGGTAGAGCTGGCCATCGACAGGAGGGACTACGCTATGGGCATGTCTGTAAATCCAGGCTGAACTATGTCGGCAGACATAATAGCCTGATGCTAACATGGGTCCCGGGACACGTGTGTATTGCGGGTAACGAGACCTCTGACTCCTTAGCTAAGATGGGCTCTGAGGCCAACTTCTTTGGCCCAGAGCCCGCTTTGCCACTCCCCTCTGCGGCCATCACGGCCACGGTTAGCAAATGGGTAACTACTACTCACAAGCGAGCTTGGCAGGCTGAGAGAGGCTGCAGATGGACAAAACTGATGTTACCTGTCATGTCCGATCGACTGTCGCAAACCCTTCTGTCATTAAGCAGAGGGGAGTGCAGACGGCTGGTAGGACTGATGACGGGCCACTTTCTGTGGGCAAAGCACATGGAAAGGTTGGGCATCTCAGACAGTGTACTCTGCCCAGCTTGTGAAGAGGAGAATGAGACGGCGGACCACTTCCTGTGTGTCTGCCCCGCCTTCGCTCGAATCAGGTTTGAGGTCTTTGGCACTGATGTGTTAAGAAGCGACCATCTTGGCTCCTTGGCACCACAAGATCTACTCAGATTTCTTCGGATTTTTTTTAAGGGGAAAAAATATTTAACCATGAAAAGTTATTACTAGTGATCTAAATAGTATATCCTCTTGTATAAATAAAGAAATTATTTCTAGGAATTGAGAAAATGTCCTGGGAAAACATTGTCCCACCCGTAATGAACACTCAGTAGATCTATAATTGTCGTTTTTCCACTTACTGACCTAGCACGTGCTACGATTTAACTACTACTGCAAAACATGTGTAGAGAAAAATACAAAGTATAACGGGTCATACGGAGCATAATTGATGGTATATCTCGTAAAAAACTGATGGGAAGAAAATACACAGCGATGCAAAGAAATATTTGGCATTTAGTACAACGAAAACACTCATTGGGACATATGTGTCCCGTCAGTATTGAAAGGGTTAAAGAAAATTAAAAGGGAATCCAAGTGTAGTACAATGGACTCAATTAATGTCTGAGTGCTGCACTTGCTAGTTGTCCCGACCAAACAAAAAAAAAAAAAAAGGTTCGCGTGTTACACAGTGGTACCACAAAGCACCTACAGGTCTAAGTGAGTTGGCTATTCCAAGCCGACTGCCACAGAAATCTAACTTAACCGAAACTATAAGCTTTTGTTTGCCTATAGTATGTACGAAACTTGTATTTTTTCTAGCACAGTAGAGCATTGGCCTAACCACCGCTGCGTAGAGCCAATGTATTATTCTGGGCGCCATCTTCCATTTTTGATGTTATCAGAATGGACAATTCAAGAGCCCTAAGGGAAATTCTTAAGGCGAATGCATACACAAATAAAGCAAGAGCAAGACTTATATCGACGTGGATAGATGAATTAAAAGAAGACCTGAAACAGCTTAATCTAAAGAACTGGAAGTAAGCGGCAACTGATAGAGCAACATGGAGGTTTACTGTTCAACAGACCAAAGCAAACAAGAAGCCGTAAGGCCAAACGATGATGAGCTGTTGCAACGTTAACATAATGTTCCAAAAGCTCTTAAACTCAGTTGCTTCCAAAAACTGCGATGCGTTCTGCCCATATTCGCTGCCTGAGTCATATTCAAAATTTCAAAAATTTCCGTAATTCCTCGTAGAACGATTCCACTACACATTTTCCCCATAAAATTGTATTATATAGTTTATATATATGTATGTATGTATGTAAGTTTTTATCTACCGAAATCTTTGCGATTTATAAATAAAGTCATTCTTTTTTTTCTTTAATTGTATCAGCTCTAACGTAGCTCTTTAAATAGCCCCCACGTACGCGCCAATGAAAAAATCAACGAAAAATAAGATGTTTAAAAAAGTCACACATTTTCTTTGCTGCCATGAGCAGACAGTGGACGATGATCCAAACAAACGGCACGTTACAATGACAGCCAAGAGATATGTGAACAAAATTGGAAAATTCGTTGAAAAAATCATAAAAGAATATAAAATGTCTATTTCAATTCCGTTATTATTATAGTTTTTTAGTTTATTTGAAATACAAAAATCGAAACTATAAAACACACACACACATATATATGTGCATACCTAAATACTTGGCTAACATTTCTAATGGCTCGCCGCTCGATATGGCTGTCGTACAAGCGTGCGGAAAAGGCATGCAATTTGCCGAGTTGCTGGGGAAATTCTCGCTGTGCTGTTGATATTGGCGCGGTGGATGGTTGGACGAACGTGTGGTGTACTAATGAGATTTGTGTTTGTGTTTCTGTTCGTGTGCTGCGTGTGCGTCCTCATACACCTCTTGCACATTTCTATTTATCTATATATATCTACATAGGTGTCTGTCTGTGCTTTGTTTGCGTCGTCTTTTAGCCACAATAACATTTCATTTTCCCCACATTTCACCGGCGCTTGTTGCGTTCAATTTTGTGCGCCTGGTCGGTTTTTTCTTGTTGTATTCTGCTTTCTTTTTTGACTGATGATTGCGTGTACGTGTATTTTTCAATTGTATGCGCTTGGTGGCTGTGACATATTTGCTTTATCCCTGCAGGACAAATCTGAAATAGTGAAATAAGTATAATAACTTTTCTAGTTCACAACCTGTAAAATTTTAAGAGTTGGGAACCACTTCCGCAACCTTCAGGGTGTGAATGGTTCAAAAATGGAATATAAACGTACAGCTGTGAACATGAAAATAACAGTACCTTTGAAAAATTATTTTGAAGTCATTTATTTTGTTCCTATAAATAATAAAAAAAAAAAAAAACCAGTCTAACGGTTAGACGCGATAGAAGTGAAACCTTCCGTAAAACAAACTGAGAGAGAATGAGACGAAAGCAGCATTAGGGGCGGGATAATTATAGGTTCATTATAATATTGCTATAAAGTTCATATTTTATTTTTCTGTCGATATTCACGACACTTTTCTGCATTATTTTTCGGCATAATTGCGTTAAATATTTAAAAATGAGAATATTTACGAACATAAAAATACGGACGCAATACAGACACACGCGGTTGCTATTATGAGCGTCGTAACGCAGTAAGCAGTACGCAGCCACACACATATACGTATATCAACATATAACGCTTCGTAGCCAAGAGTGGGGAGGCTACGAAGCACCGCACAAAGAGAAGACGGAGAATAGGGAACGCTGTATAACTGTGTTCTATCTCATTCTCTCGCTGGCTATATACTAGAAGATCTATATGTATGTCTCTTTTTAGTGTCGCTTTTTCGTTTCATCGAGTCTCAAATCACTCCCAACGATTCTAAAGAAGTTTTCACTTCAAAAATTCAATTCCAATTATCTGCGTAGAGTGAAGGGATTTCAGGTTCATGTATTTCTTTTGTTTTGGCTAGTGTTTGATAGAAGGAAACACTGTACCCAGAACAAGGAAAGCAGATTCTGAACTTGAGAGCAAATTTCCCTGCAAGACGTTCGCAGAATTGCAAATTAAAAAAGATGTGAACTTAAACATTTCTGACTTTATTGCACGTAAAGTACTACGGGAAGATCGATTAGCAGCTACCAGCTCACGAAAAAAACCACTCCTGACACCAAAACATAAAGCAGAACGTTTGGAATTTGCAAGAAAAACATCCCAACTAGACAGCTGACATGTGGTGTATTATTTTATGAACTGACGAGTCTAAAATATTTTTGTATGAGGGCACGTCTTCATGGCAATATGTTCGACTTCCACCTGGCATCGAAAATCAGCCTCAATACACCCGAAGCACCATTAAATATATGGAGGCTTAAAAAAATGGTATGGAGATGTTTCTCATATTATGACGCAGACCCCATATACCAATTTCGTGGCATATTGGGCACCAATACTTATGTGAAAATAATGCTATTATGTTGCCGAAGGGAAATGCCAATAAAATGGGCCAATCAGCACGATAATGATCCTAAGCACACGATCCATAAAAAATCTGTGGAGCGACTTAAAGCGAGCTTTACACAATGTCAAACCGAGTAACAGTCAACAACTTTGGGAAATCGTTAAAAATGCGTTGCTGAAGATTCCGAAGCAGCGATGTGAGCAATTGGTGGGCTCAATGCCCCACCATTGTGTTGCCGTAATAAAAAATTCTCGCCGCTTATGACTAGCCAGTTGGCATCACCTGTTCGCCTAATTATGCAATTTTCGAAGGTCGGACGCAAAATATCTAATGCAAGTTTGGCTGCCCTATTGCATCCAAATGTCCCAGCCTCTTCAATTTGGGGGAGAGAAATACTCACTCGCTATTTACTGATTTCTTGCTTATTCCAAAAAAAAATCATGATCCAATGATCAAAATACGTATCAAACAGACACTCGATGTAGATGTATTGTGTCTTCAAGGCGCCGTGTAGATTTTCCAAGAATTCTGCTTCTGCTTTTTTAATTGAAAAATATGCTCATTTTTAAACTAAGACTAGTAAGCTGCATCAGTGAAGAAGCATATAATTTATATGAAATCGACGGATTAATACGAAAGTTCAGACGCACTAAATCCAACGATCTCATACTTCCATAAACTGCTTTATGTTACGTAGAGGGAAAATTATATAATTTTGTCATATTTAAGTTTGCTTGTTAGTAATTTGTTAATATTTATGAACTAGTCGCAATAAAAAAACAGTTAAAAAAAATTCGAACAATACCTCTTTCCCTACTTTATTCAAGCAATAACCTAAACATTTTTTAAATATCGAACCATAACCCAGATTTTTGACACATCACCTGCCAAAGTAAAAAAAAATCGTTATTTCAAATTCCATTAAATAATTAAAAAAATAACAAAAATATTGAATACTAGTACACCTGTTCCAATCATCAGTCTGCATCTCTAGCCTATAACTTCCGGAATAGCACGCCAAAGCTTTACTTAGTTTCTCATAAATAAAGGTTGTTTCTTAAGAGCTTCAAAACTCAAGAATGAATACAAAATAGAAGTACTGTTGTAATTTTTTTACTAAAGGTTGGTTAAGTTTCAAGGGCCGGTGTTGATTTTGAATAAAAAAAAATTTTTTTACGAAATTATTGTCATTTCTCTTTATTATGATAATATTGGTATGGCTCAATTATGCATAGAACAAAATAGCGGCCTCGAGGGCTTACCTCCATCCGATGGTCCAAATTTTCGATGACGCTGAGGAATAATTGAGGTTCTATGCTGTTAATGTGCCGAATTATCTCATCCTTTAGCTCTTGAATTATTGCTAGCTTATCGACGTACACCTTTTCTTTCAAATAACTCCAAAGAAAGAAGTCCAGCGGTGTCAAATCACATGATCTTGACGGCCAATTGACATCGCCGCGACGTGAAATTATTCGGACATCAAATTTTTCGCGCAAATGAGCCATTGTTTCGTTAGCTGTGTGACAAGTGGCACCGTCCTGTTGAAACCACTTATCGTCCACATCCATATGTTCCAATTCGGGCCATGACAAGTTCGTTATCATCTCACGATAGCGAACAATATTCACAGTAACTGCCTGACCGGCCTCATTTTGAAAAAAATACGGCCCAATGATGCCGCCGGCCCATAAACCGCACCAAACTGTCACTCTTTGTGGGTGCATTGGTTTTTCGGCAATCACTCTTGGATTATCATTCACCCAAATGCGGCAATTCTGCTTATTAACGAATCCACTGAGGTGAAAATGTGCCTCATCACTGAAGATGATTTTCTTCGAAATGCATTTTGATTTGAACGCCCGTTTTCATAATAAGCCTCAATAACTTTAACGCGTTGCTCGATTGTGTATCTTTCAATGGTTCCAATTGAGTTAGTCTGAAATTGAAAAATGTCAATTGAAATGCAGAAAAAAACTTGACATTTAGGTGTGGTTCACATTCAACATCGGCCCTTGAAATTTAACCACCCTTTATAATTTGGTAGATAACTTTATAGTATTAATTTTTTGAATATGAACATCTGACGTATGTCCGGAGCTGCTAAGAGTTACATGATTCATTCGATAAGTCCATTTTTTTAACTACTTTCTCCAATAAATTTAAGTGAGCCCAATTAGCAAAACTGTGACGCAAACCATAGACATTTCTTCAATTCTTGCACGAGCACGTAAGCAGTGATCAGTATTTATTTCTATTTATTTAAGTCAAAATCCTTATATAAAATTTTCCACGTAGTCGATAAGTTAAGAACGTCAACGAATCGACATTTCTCCGTCTTCTGCAAGGCTTCGCTTTATGAACTTCGCTAACAGATTTTTGTTTTTTTCGAAGTAAATTTCCAAAATTTCGAAGGGTTTTTATGGCATTAAACGATTCATTATGACTTCCCAAACCTCACTGAACAGAAATGTTAACCCAGTTTGCTATTCTCAGCTGCCATACCACAGTTGTCGTCATCTATACTTCTCAAGCAACTGAAAAAACATTCGATATAACTTCTCCATTTTAAATTGGAATTATCCAAAAATGCCTTTCAAAAGTAGTAGATCGCATCTGTCGCATTTAGTACTAGCGAAAACGAAACTCAACCTACATGCATTGCCACTTCCTACAACATCACAGTGCAAAATTGAATAGCTGCTTGTATGAGAACGAATCGCTCATCATCGCTCTCACTTCACCAGAAACGCGCCAATTTCTTATTAGCGGATTTCCCAGCAGGGGATGTACAACACATATTTAAGCAGACTCGCATACACTTACGCACACGAAGACATTATTTATTTATATGTACAAATATTTGTTAGGTTAATACGAAACGTTGTGCTAGTTGTTGAGAGAAGTTTAAATTTTCCTTTTATCTTCTGTGCGATTTTACACTTAAAATGATGCTCGCATTAATATCCTAGCCCTCTGTGCACGTTTACTTTTGTTGTCGTGTGTTGTTTTAGTAAATGATGCAAATTAAAGGTGCCAAATAGTATCGTATGTGTTGTATGCGGTACCTAATAGTACATAGATGGGCGCCGAAATAAATGTATTGTTTACTCACAGACGCTTGTGGGTCATTGTACTTTTGCGAGCCGCAGCTGTGTGTACGATATATGAATTGTACTCTGCACTTCAATATTTGGTACTTCAATATTCTTAATTTCTAAGGTCTTTCGGTAGAAGTATGAAATATTTGCTTGTGGATAGATTAATAAATGCCTACATGTCTTAAGTGTTTGCTTGGACAGTTGTTAAAATTGAAATGTTGCGAGGCAAAAGCAAATCGATACTATACAAATTGGATATTACTCATACGCAGTGGTGATTAAGGAATCCACTTTCGTTGAGAGTAGGAAAAGTGTCTTAATTACATCAAAATATAAATACGCATTTGCTTACAATATGCATACATATATACATATATATATATTTATATGTAATTATTTGTCAGTGGGACCTTGGATTATACATTTTTTTAAATAAACACGAAAAACATACCTACTCGCATATACGAGTACAGTGGATGCTCAGGATTCACAAACTTGCGTGAGTGATTTCGAGAGTTCATTAAGGTATACGAGTTCTTAAGATTCCCAGACGATGTTCACACATTTTTTTTATAAATAAAACACCTATTTACCATATCTACATATATATAATTACAATATTACGATGCTCCATGCTTTGGTATTTATTAATTATTTTTGTTAGACTCTTCGACATCTTATCTAAATTTAAGAATGAAGTGTTCTGAAAATAAATTATATGTGGACATGTCATTTCTGCTGCTCAAAGAAAAATTCTCCCATAAACATCATATATCATGTAACTGGCGCCCTATCTTTGTCATGTCATGATGTGATAAAAGATTTTATAGTTTCACGCCGACCCGAACGGCAGATGGTTTTTTATGAGAACATTTTTCATAGCAAAAATATAGTCAGAGGTTTGCCCTTGCCTGCCAAGGGGCGACGGCTATAGCGTATGCCCACAGAAGTTTCGCTCCCGCGCCTTGCCGAATGATAGCCTCACAGAAACCTTCGAAGGCCACGCTGGGGTTTGATTTAGTGGTTTCCATATTTGTTTCTCCACAATATCCAAAGAAGAGAAGGAGAAGACTCGATATATCCTTGGCTGTTCACGTATTCAATACGCCGGTATGTGGAACAGGGACGACCTTTCTAAGAACCCTTAATTTTTCGTGTCATGCACGCACTGGCGTGAATATCGTCCATAGCTGCTGCGATTGCAACTGAAAGTGCAACAAAAAAAAAATTTTAGAAAATTTAAGTCAAATCGTAGGGTTTTAGTATGATTCATGCAGGGAAAATATTGTATAGATTTTTGGAAAGTTAGGATTTCTAAATACAAAAATTCTGAGCATACATTGTGTATGCATTAGGCCGTGTAGATTTTTTCCGGAAGAAAATTGCGGAAGTTAACATATAAGACCGATTTCGTGCTTGTGAGAGCGCGAGAATATTATTATTTCTTATTTTCTGTGGTGTCGTAAAAAATTGGAAAAGAAGTGTCTAAGTTTTTTATAAGAATATGTTCTAAGACGTTTTTTGGTATGAGAAATCCATTGAAGTATTAATTTTTTTTTTTAAGCTATTCGCTAGAGGGGCAACACAAAAAATTTGGAAATTTTTTAAATTAAATTGAGATTTGGAAGATAAGAAGATGTAAATCGGTATGAGAAAGTAGAAATTTTTATTGGGAATATATACATAGGTAGGCATGGAGAATTGTAAATTAACATTAAGAATTAGGAGTATTGCTGACACATATAACCACTCCAAGTGAACCCACGTAACCCTGCAGTTCCCAGTGGTATTCACAAGTGACAGAAGTTTAAAAAAACTAGTTTTTAATCCAAAGTGATTTTAGAGTAACAAAATCGTTGTCCATAGCTGCTATTTATTTTTGTCTAACACCCATTTTTAACAGACAAATATCCATTAATCAAAAACCTGTTAAAATATAAATACTTTGTAAATCATTGTTATTTATTTTTATTTTATAATCTCTAGGTTTGGTTAGGTTAGTCTGGTTGGCAATAAGCCACGCATAGACCTTTTGGTCCCTAGCGATACCAGATGGAGACCGACCTCTATGAATACCGAAAGTAGACATCATATGGGATGTTAGCGCTTTTGGCGAATCTAAGCAGAGCTGGGAGCTCCGCCTTTGCGACGTCCTCCAGACCCTCAAATAGTGGAGCTTTCAGGCATTTTAGTCGTGTTTTTAATAATGCCGGACAAACGCACAGAAGGGGTTCTAAAGTTTCCTCAACATCCTTTTTGCATTTCCTGCATTTGTCCGTGTTAGCAATCCCTATCTTGTACGCATGTGCAGCCAATAGATTATAACCTGTTAGCATGCCTATGATAGTTCTGCAGTCCTTTCGCGAGAGCGTAGGGACGAATTGAGTCAGTTTTTTGTCGTTAGATCTACACATGACTTTTGCTGTTTTGCATGTGGTCAGGTTAGTCCACTTAGCTTCCACTCGCCTTTTCATGTAGTCGTCCATTTCATTGTATATTGTATTTAGCGGTCTTGGTATGTCTTCTCTTGTTCAAAAGGTAGTCTAACAGCACTTTTTGCTATCTCATCTACTATTTCGTTCCCCATAATGCTCTGTGACCAGGTACCCAGTAGATATGCAGCCTACTGGTTGCGGCTAGCCTTTCTATAGACTCGCTGCTCCGTCGAACATTTTTAGACTTAATACAATATGAGCTTATTGCTTATAGTCTCTAAGTGTGAGACAATTTTTACACAATATAAGCTGTTTGTTTTTTTTTTTGTAATTTCCTTTAAAAAATTGTGCCTAAATTTTTTTGATTTCTTATTTTCCTTTAAATGATTTTTCCTAAAAATGATTTTTCAGTAGCACTTATCTCCCTTTCAAACGTTCTCTTCCATGTGCACCTTAAGCGACCTGTTCGTCTGCTACCTTGCGGGTTCCATTCCATTCCGTCTGTAGATTTCACTTAGGTGTTTTATCTATTCTTAATTATTCTAAGTTTTATCTCAGACGGATGGGTAATTGCTTGTCCTGATCCCAAAGATCTGCATTGAAGATTGTTTTTGGCTACCAGAAGCACAAAATCCGCTGCGCACATACACAAAAAGTTTAACTCCAAAAAAACAAAGTATTTTCTCCCACTCAGCTTGGTTTTCGAGTTGGAAAATTTCTTAATTTTTATATGAAAGAATTTAAAACTTTTTTTTTAACAAAATTTTCTTAAAAAAAATGTAGTTAAAAATTTTATTTTCAATTTTTTTATTTATTTACTTTTTGCTATCAAATCGGCAAATACAAGAAATTTAACTCCTAAAAAAACAAAGTATTTTCTCCTACTCAGCTTGGCTTTTGTGTTGGAGAGTTAATAACAAATTTCTTAATTATTATATGAAAAAATTCAAAAAATATTCTTTGCGTGTAAGCAACATTTTTATACAATAAAACCTGTTTTATAATAAAATTTTCTTAAGAAAAATTTAATAAATAATTTTTTTATAATAAAATTTTCTTAAAACAAATATAGTTAAAATTAGTACACAATTTGTTTTTAGTTTTTTATTTATTTCAAAAAGCCATCAAGTGGGCAAATACAAGAAATTTAAAAATATTTTTCCCCACTCAGCCTGGCTTCTTTATTGGATAGTTAATAACCACTTTATTAATTTTTATTTGAAGAATTTAAAAATATCTTCATAGAAAATATTTTATGAGAAAAGTTTGTTAAAAAAATGTAGTTAAAATTTTTGCAGAATAAAATCTATTTTAATAAAATATTCTAAAAAAAAATTAGTTACACTTTGTTTTAATTTCTTATTTATTTATCTTTTTCCATCAAATGGGCAAATACAAGAAATTAAACTCAAAACTGGGCAAATTTTTTCCCCACTCAGTTTGACTTCTGAATTAAAGAGTTAATAAACAATTTGCTAATTTTAACATGAAAGAATTTAAAAACTATTCTTTACTTGCAAATAAAAATTTTTACAGAATAAAAGATATTTAAGATAACTTTTCTTATAAGTTTGTTAAAAACATTTAATTAAAATTTTTCCACAATAAAATTAATATATTGTAAATAAGAAGTTTTATAATAAAATTTTCTTTAAAAAATTATTATAAAATTTTATTGAACAATTTCTTAGTTATTTACTTTTTGGCATCAAATTTTATTTTACAATTTCTTAGTTATTTACTTTTTGCCATCAAATGTGAAAATACAAGAAATTTAACTCAAAGAAAAAATGTTTCTTGCCACACAGTTTGACTCGAGCATTGAAATTGAATTCTCTATCTTTCTTTTCTTTAATCAACACATTCGTATATTATTATTTATATTTTTTTACGATTTTGTTTTGCACGGCGTTTTTATATGAATGAATTCGATCCCTTTTCATATTCCTTCGCCATCAGTTCTGCGTTTCATATGCGCTATTTTTGCTATATGTATACTTGGCTTAACATTATGAATGTATTGCAGGTGTGTATGTATGTGTGAATGCACTAGCATTTGCCTGTTTGCGGCTACGTTTCGCGCGCAATACTGTCAATGCCACTGCATTTGAAAGCTTCTAGGTGATATTTTTCTGTTTTCTTACTTTGTGTGCTGATAACCAGAAATGCACTCGTTTATTTGCAATGCAAACAAATACAAAGCGTGCATTAGTAATTAGTAAACAATTATTGGGATTGTTCAAACCGCACCGCACCCTTGTAACGCCATCGCATTGATGTGTTGTGTTTATTGATATCGCTTAGCGGCGCCTCTTATCGCTGCTTGTCGTTCGAAATGTTGTTTCTTTTTTGTTGATTTTGCTATACAACTGTAACGTAATTAATTATCAATATTGTAGATTTGCTATCAACGCATTTGTTTACAATTTGCATTCGAGTATTTTTCGTTTCCACGGTTTCTATACCAGGAATCGATTTGCAATTTGTAGTTCAATGTTTATTGTCGCTAATGTCAAGTATCGCGTTGCAAGCTACTCTATATTTGCATATGTCGGTATTTTCTATGTAAATTATGGTATTTTCTGTGGGTATTCCGAGAATCGGGAATGATTTGTAAAAATGTATTTTTTTTTTTTCAATTTCGGTGAATTATTTTCAATATTCTGGGCGCTAGGGCACTGAGATAATATATTCTATGCACCTAATATTCGCTCGTAACAGCATGACAAATGTATTAAAAATAGCAAAAAAACAAACTTAGCCATATGCGAGATTTGTCATTTATAGGGAAAGCCCATCAGATCTACTGCTTCCATGCAGCGTTGCAGCTGGTGTAGGGCTTGCAGCAGTAAGCAGTTCAAATAATCTCACCGAAATTGTTCAGCTGTATTTTCAAAATAACTTCCAAATTTCACGCCTTGACGAGGCGTGGAAAAGAAATCTAAATAAGCGAAAGTGCAACTTTCTTTAGAGCGCACCTTCAATTATTTGAGCAAATTGAAAAACAGTCTCCTGACGACCAAACAGTTATAGTTTGGCGCGAATTTTGGGTGATTATGATTATCAGTTCGCATTTCTTTCTTTGAAAGCGTGTCAATGGCGAGCGTTATCGAGCCGTGATAAGAAATTTTGTGATGCCTGCATTAGGGATCAATGAAACCAATAAGATGGCGTCACATGCCACATAGCTCGATAAACAATCAATTTATTGTTCACAGGGCAACTGTGACTGACTGACTAGCCACTCAGATCTCTGAGATTTAAGGTCATTCAATTTTTATGGTACTTGAGCGGTCATTTGAAGTTCAAGATATATGTACATCAACAAATCAAGGACTTTCGCACTATTGAAAATCAACATTCTACGTGAAATCGTTAGATCGGTTTTAACATTGAGCAACGTGACAAAATGACGCAGAAACAACACTATTGCCCGTCAAAGCCAAAGGTTGTCAATTGCGATATCAACTTCAAAATGTAGTTAGGACAAATGCCTATGAACTAAGATAAATTGATAATCATTCACAAATATACATATGTGCATATATAATTATTTTAATTTTTAGATTTTTTTTTTTTTAATTTTTTATTTCATTGTTTTTAATTTTTTTGTTGTTGTTGTTGTTGTTTTTTCTTTTATTTTTCTTTTCAAACCATATTTCCAAAGCATATTGACACCTTACCCAGCGCTTTAAAATATTGTAATACCCGTGTTAATGCTGATGATGTCCAAAGGTATCTAAGGGCAGTTTAGATGAGCTTACGTGAGGTTACACGGAGTTCTTCTCAACGAACCCACTCGTTGCATGCGGAGGTCAACTGAAATGCTTAGCAAAGATTTCGCCATCCACTGACGAAGAGATGCCTCACCAAAAATCTCGTCATTTGCTTAAACTTTGTTTTTTTCTTGAAGGAGGTTTTAATCAAATTGTCAGAAACATCTCAAAGGTGCCTTCACACCAATAGTAATACTATAACAATCCTCCCACCTCGGTTAAATTCTAACCCGGAGCCACGAAAGAATAACACCTGGTTTGAGCCCCGTTTATGTGCGAGAAGGTACAATAAGTTCCTCTCCTGCAGGTTTATGAAGCCTTCGTCGATAGTCCGAATTACTTCCACTAAAGTCGAAAAGAGATCGGAAAAGTTGCAATAGTGAGTGGCCTAGTGAGTATTGAATGGACTTCATATCTTCCTCATATCAGCAACTCTTACAGCAATAGGTTTGTTTGACTCCAAACCATGCAGCCATGTAGCTAATAGTCCTGTGTGCATTAAGGAGTTACATGGGTTTGTCGGGTAAAAAAGGCCTATTTTCAATATTATTTTTTCTATGTATTAAATTATTTATTTAATTCAAACTTGTTTCTGTCTTATAGATACATATTTAAAGAATAATTTCTGAAATTTTCAAAAAAAGTAAAATTAAAACTCCTTCATTGTGACGTCATTTCCGGTGACCCCTCGAAAAAACGGTGCGTCCGCGTTGTCAGCATAACTCCTGACAGGATCATCAAAAATTAAAAAACAAAAATAAGTGTTTTAGTTAAGACCATAAACTTGTGCTTGAACGAAGGAAAGAAAAAAAATTAAAAATTGGAATTGGCAGACATTTTTCCAAAAAAATTAAATTTTCGGTCAAATATGCTTGACATATTGTGTTTTTTTTTAAATAGTTGTAACTGAAAAAAAAAATTCTTCGTTCAAGCACAAGTAAATTGTATCTCGAACACCTGTGTAAGTAGTTTTCGAGAACACTTGACAACCGACCTTTAAAACACGGTTCTGAGAAAAACGCGTTTAAAGTTTTGAGTAACAATAAAAGTGGCTTGGAGCGCACACCTTCCAAAGGCTGTATCTCGGAAACTATTATTCGGATCGACTTAAAAATTTAGGATAATATTCTTGAGATGTTGTAGAAATTAATAAGCCACAAAAAATCGATTTTTTTAAACCAACGAAACCCATGTAACCCCTTAAGCATTCCCGTGAGAAGCCGTGTATTCGTTTTCCAGAGCCATAGCAGATATCGTAAGGATCTTCGTTCAACAAGAGTTGACCAAAGTGAATACAGTACTTCGCAGGATTGCCGCTAATTTTAGCAGCTGCTCTAACCTTATCGTCAACTGAAACACGTGTGCTTAAACTCGATTCACCAAGTCCGGTCTCTCAATTTTTCCTCGCTTATCTGTTTCCTCACCTCTCGAAACACCAATATATGTATCTCGGAACTCAAAACAGATTGATGCAGTGCTGCGACTTGGTTGTTGTCAATGTAAGGGCTCTAATCGCAGCTCGCTGGTAAAGAAGGACAGTAGAGCGATGACCATCATGCTTACCAGCTTTGTCGTCATATCCTTTACATAAGTCTTGGCTTGAAAGATCTGAAAGTTTGCAAGTTGCTCTTAATAAGAATTGTTGGGAGCAGGCGCCAGATCTTGTTCTGTTGTTCGAAGATTGCTGCTGTTAAGATTGAAAACTTGCCATTGCTTGAAACAATATCAGACTCTCGGTCCTTTCTGTCAGAGCAGTGAAGAACGAGGTTGAGCTCAAAGTCGATCTGCGCGATCATCTGACAGTCACAGTTTTGATGTATATTTCATCTTCTTTTTTTTTAGTTTGGTTTTCATTAGGCAATAGTGCACTGATTTCCTTAATGTGATCTATTGAGCTTAATCACGAGCTTATAATTTAAGGCTTCTAATAAATTTCAACACTTCATATTGCGAGTTTTCTGAAATGAAACAAAGACCACGGCGTGCCGTCTAATATCCAGTGAGATTTCGTGAAGTCTCTCCTTCCAATTTAAGGATACTTTTTTTTTGCTGCCTCTGTCCTAAGCTTTCCGTCCAGCATCATATGAATACCTTGTGATGCAAATCGTTGACAATTCTCTTTATGTGAGCTTTGAATGCCTGCAGAAAGGTTCTGGTGAATAGAATTTTGATGTAGTGCCTAATTTTACTAGGCAGTCAGCCTCTTCGTTGCCTTCATGTCCTGACCTTCATTGCTGTTGTGCCCTTCTGGTGCTCTGGTGTTTTAAAATAGAGGTATGTCCTATGTTCACATACTTTTCATATATGGAATAAAGTTTAACAGGGAAATAATTGTGTTTTAGTATACTGTTCCATTCTGTTCCTTTAAAAAAAGCACCTCATGATATTACACAACCTCAAATGTAGTGACATATCGGGATTTTTGCAGTTCTTAACAGGGAAAACCTCTAAATTGTGACTAGACTATTGAGAAGTCAGATTCTCATTCAACACGTCATAAACCTGCGGAAAATTGTAGTAAAGTTCTTGGTTCAGATCAAGCGAAGGGTTGGTGCATGAGTACTATGCAGAAGTGCGTAGTTTCGAATCTCCGTGCATGAAACACCAAAATGAACGTGCAAGTTTTTTCTAAACAGCGGTGTATTCTAGGCAAGCTATGGCAACCCAACAAGTGAGTTTTTATCATGAAAAAGTTCCTCAACCGGGATAACATTCGGACTCAGTATAAACTTGTAAGCCCCTCTATTTGTGAAAAAATATAAGACATACTGCACAAATAGGAGGAGGTCGATCAAAAATTCATATTTTGTACGTATACGAATGTATATATAATACATACGTATATACTCGTATATATACAATACATATACATTTATATATTGGTTCTGCAAGTCAATCAAAATTTGTCGGCGATATTAATACCGACCCAGCTCATGCCTATGCCAACGTTTCTATACCTAAACTCACATAGTTGAGTGCTGTATTGCACGTCCATCATTTTACAACGCTGCCAGTTTTATTATGAATTAAATGTTTCAAAAAAGATGAAATGTGGTACTCTAATGTTGTTTTTCCACTAAAATATTGAATTAACACCGCACCATTAGAGTTCTATTGCCAAATCATAGGCAGAAAGTTAAGAAAGCACTTTTGAGTTGGTTGCCAAACATTTGGCCTGCCCTGCAAATAGGCCTACAATGCTTATGTATGTGTACGCATGATTAGCATTGACATGCGTGACATGGCATTGATAATTTTAAAAGTTCATTTCTGAGTGAAATCTTATGCAAAGGCTTGTGGCGCATATTTTCTATAACTCAAGGACAAAACGTGGCCTGAAACACACAAATTACCATAATACAAATAACTAAAATTGTTTGTGAAAATAACATAGCCCAGCCGGTATTGGCGGCAGTCGTTTACGTAAATACCCAAATGCTTAAAGTGGTAATAAGTCGGCGGCAGAACAAATAACAAAATTTCTTAAATTTAATTCAAATTGAAAAACGCTCTTTAATGGATTAAATAGCAGCGCGTGGCACGATTTATTAAACCAAAATTATCTAGGATTTATGAAGAAAAGGCAAAAAATGTGGGTATTTCTTTTTGATCAAAGTGTATGTTTATATGTACCTTAAGAATGGCGCCATCGATATCGGTTTATCAAAACCCATAAGCAAAATTTTCGCAAACTTAAATTATTTAATAAATTAACGCATCAGATACTTTGCTTTGGTTTAAGTGTGCGAAATTTTATGCCATAAATAAATAACGAATTCTGAAGTATCTGCCTACTTCAAACAGCTCATATAATTCTTTTTATTTATTTATTAATCAGCGATAATGAAAGTGAAATAATCATCACTTGTGTGTGCGGCGATTGAAGTCAGGCACAGGCCTTATCTGATCGTTTCCGCCTTCTGTGGGGAATTGTGGTATGTGCAGTTGCGGTCAAAAAAATTGCCCAGAAATGAGTGTCGCGCTGTTTTTCCTTTTTATTTCTACTGGTTGATAGTTACAGTTTTTTAGTAAGATCACCATCAACTTGGATTTTAGTATAAGTATATTTGCAATTAAAATAAATAAATTAGCATTAAGAATTTTGTATTTTGATTTGGACGCGCTCTGGGTGGTGTGGATTTGGGAAAATTTATTCGTCAAAGGAAGCATATTTATTTTTTTTTTTTGGCGATTTTTTCAGCGAGAAAATAAAATAAAATATATATAATAAAAATATAAAACAATAAAAATATTTACTAAAATAAAATATATTAAAATTCTGAAAAAGTTAGACGGATGTCAAAAACTGTATAATATTTTTTTTTTTTTAGCTTTATAAAATGGAGGCTGCACAGCTTCTCTTCGACGCAGCTTATTTTTACTAAGTGCTGAAATTTTAAATTTACGGTGACTACATTTTTTTCTTCTTTTTAGAGAGAGAATTTTATTTTAAGTAATATAAAATAAAATGGGGACTGCAAAGCTTTTCTTCGACGAAGCTTTGAACATTTTTTTTATTATTAATTTGAATAGCTACAAAAGTACAGTATATTTTTATATATCGAATTTCGCAGGCACGATGAATTTACAAAAATTAAAAACTAAAAATTAAAAAAAAAATAGTTCGTAATTTATGTATAAAAAGCGATATATATTTTTAATTCTATTTATTTATTTATTTTAGTATGTATTATTAATTTTTTTATGTTACTTACTTATTAATTTTTTATTTTATTTTTTTATTTATTATGTACATAGAATTTCTAGAAAGATTTACGGTATGCAGTTTTAAAGCTTATTAAATTTTAGTTTAATAAAGTGCAAGTTTGAAGTGACTAAAAATTCCTGTTGATTTTTATAATATTTTTTTTCCGGCATTGAAGATATTTTCTGCGCGTGCTATATGCAGAAAATGATCGACACCGTAAGAGAAAACGATTGTAAAAAATTAACGGGATTTTTCAGCAACTTCAAAAAAGTTTATTAAGCTAAAAACTGCATACCGAAAATCAATCTAAATACTAGAAAGAATGGACACAAAAATATTGGTCGAGCGAAAATCGTTATAACATCTAATTTAAATACACAATTTAACAAAATAAAACAATTTTTTATTTTATTTTCGTTTTTATTAAAAAAATCGAATGTCAATTATCTTTGTTGTAAACAAAATGACGCAATTTATAAGTAGATTTGTCTGCTTTCATTAGGCGATGGATATCAGTTTTTGGTATCTGCTGCTCTCTGCCAATTCATTTTAAACTGCTGCTTATTTTTAATTAATTTTTTCATTTTTAGCATTTTTTTTTTGTAACATTTGCCCAATATTTTTCAATATATCGCAATTGCGGAAATTTTGGAGGGTTGTGGTCCTTTTGAACAATATTTACCACTTGATTTTCATACCAGTTCATGGCAAGCCGGCTATAACGATTTGAAACTTAATCGGACAAGAACAGAATTGAGCCCTTTTGTTGATTCATGAATGACAGCAAACGTTTGTGCAAACACCCCATTACATAAATTTCTTGAGTTTTAGAGCATTACCACGGGCTGAAACGTTTTGCTTTTCATTTTTACACTGGCTACAGATGACTTGCCAAACTAAATATTTTTTAGTGAACTTCTCCAACTTTTTAGCTTAAAATCACCTGGAACTCCTTCTCTCTTCGTTGCAGTATGAAACTCAGCTTGCGAAATCTATTTAAAGCCTACTTTGACGTATATACCATCGTCCATAACCACCCAGTCATATTAATGGATGTCTTGACTGTATAATGTTTGCGCACGTGCTTTAGCATGCACTCTTATTTTGTTTATCATTTCGATTGGGTATTACGATCATTTTATACAATTGTCAACATTCACTCTAGCGCACTTTTTGGACGCAACCTTTCGATATATGGATCTGTTTTGTAGCATCTCGAAGTGAAAGGCACGGTTTCTTCAAAAAAATGGCACCACTTCTTTGGCTCATGACTATGATAGAAATCCTGCCTTTCTTCCGCTTCCAGGCCTTCATTCCACCGACAAGGTTTTATTATTATATTTTTAACGCATAAGTAACCACACTTTTCAGACAATTCAAATTTCTTGCTATGCCATTTTCCGACAAATGACTATTTGCTTGCTTTTCGCGCACAAATTTCTCCGCAAGCTCACTTTTAACCGAACACATTTTGAGGAATACGCAGAAGTTACAAAAACTCTTATGAATATGTATGTATAGTATATATTTCCTTTTATTTACAGTTAATTGTACGCAAGTGATGAGTAAACACAATCGACTAGTTTATTTCGCGACCATTCTTTAATAAAAAATGCTAAAAGAATTTTGTGAATTCTTTCTAGTTTTTGTACAAAGTTTGAAATTTGGAATTATGTGGTTTCTTATAAACCTTCTGAGGTTTTAGCTCTTTCTTATAAATAGTTGGAGTGATGTAAGTCAGCATCATTTCTAACAATTCCGCATCGATCTTTACATTTGTTTCTTTCTATACCCTAAGTCTTCAATATGTGCCTACATAAAATTGACCATCCAGGAAATGTAAAACCGTGAAATATCCCTTGAAGGCAAACAACCATCCGCTTCGTTATAGCCTCTCAGTTTGGATCTTAAGCCCAACACGAATCGGATATACTAGAATCAAGACGAAAAATTTGATTTTTCAGCGATATCATTTTCGTATTACTTTAACGATATATGTATATACATATTGACATATCGACACATATATGTTTATATATGTCTATAATTGGCGCATACGCTATTTTCGGGGTTTTATACAGACTGCCTCTAGTTTTATGCCGCCTTCGCATGGTAGAGGGTTTTTTTGAAGAGTTTTTTCATGACAGAAATACACTGGGCGACTTGGTATTATACCTAATATACAAAAATTATATAGACATTTCCAATTATTTGGTGTTACATGCCCGGAGGAATGTAGGAAAGGTAGTGCTCAGTGATAGAAGCACCATTAGGATATCTATTGCCACGACCTAACTAATAACTAAAACAACATTATCCAAGAGGCCAATACATAGGTTATCGAGAGATGACAGCACACGCGTAACTGCTAGGCTACTGCAAATAGGAAAAAGACAAAATAAATGCTTGGGCCCTTATTATGAGCAACATTCGATCTTCGACTGTAGTCGAAAGTGCTGATCGAACGAATTTTCATTTGGTATTATGGTGCTCATTCGTTGAAGAATATGACTATTACAATAGATAATTTTTTCTCAGCTGATACAGCAAATCAAAATAAAAAAACAACCGATTGTGTTGAAATTCTTTGCTAACAACATTTTTAAAAGTTAAAAAAAAGTATTTTTTGTGAAAATAAGTACAACGGAGTTGTGGTTCGACAATTCATCGGACGATGAAAGATTAGTGGAACTAGCTAGAAGTAGAAAACACTTGAGGGGCGTATCCAATCCCCTAGAAATGGCTTCCACTGAGTAAGTTTAGAATTTTCAAAATGTGTTGACGTACTTAATATTACAGAAATTTCCTTAGAGATTTTTAAAGAGCTTTAGATTATCTAAAGAGTCGTTTATGAACCTACTGTCCAGTACAAAAAACCAGTTGCAGCAGTGCACCCGAGCCAAATCCATTCCAAATATTTTAAAGCTAGCCACAGTTCTGCGATTTTGTGCTCAGGGATCGTACCAATTGAGTATTGGTATTGAAGGTATGCTAGGACTTGCTCAACCCACTGTGTACGATGATGCTGAAGACATTGAAGTGGAGTCAAATAACGGAGAAGCAGAAAACATAAGAAATGATATTCTTAGAATATTATAGAAAAATCTAAAAAGTATTAAATAGAAATCTTTACGCCACAGTTTCTGTTTTATTTTTGTTATAAATTTTCTTTATTCAATTATTCGTCATTCGAAAAAAATATGTTTTTCAGTTCCTCTACGTATTTCAGTCCATACCTGTCATAGTCCATATTAACCTTAATCCATTTTGCGTTCTAACTGGTGGTCCCAAGCAATTCAGCTCCGTTGTAAATTCCTTCCATATTTTTGCTGCTTGAACTTTGGTGCAAATCTCTTTTGCGAATTGTGGATTCTCTTCCATTAATGCAACTAGCCTTTCTAATTGCTGTTTGGTACTCACGACTTTCGACCTGCATAAAATTAACAAAATTAGCATATATTTATTATATGGTTACTATAAAACCGTAAATAATCGCAAACAACTTTCATTTTAACAAGTTTTTCCACAATACGCTACACAATCGAAAGCAAATTGCATTCGACTCTAAATTCGGTATACAACGATAATTTCGACAGCATTGCACCGCTCATAATACCAAACTGACATTCGATTTTCGATCTTCGACAACCAACGAATATCGAAGATCGAATCTAACTCATAATAGGGGCCTTAGTCTTTCAAGAGAGGATATCTCGAAGGTCGTGGCTTTTGTCACCGGTCATTTAGCAGGCATTCCTTGAGAATAAGAGTTTTATCCCATGTATATTGTAGAAATTGTAGAGATGAGGAAGAGGAAGGAACAGTTGAGCACTTCCTTTGGAATAGTCCAATCTTAGCTAAAATCGGAGCAGGTTGTCTTGATAATTCTCTTCTTTCAATGCTCTCACAGAACAATCTGGCGTGGGGATTAGACCAATTCTGCGCTTCATAAAAGCCTCAAAATGGTTTCATGAAGATAAATAAACAAGGTTCCCGTGTCGCACAGTGGTATCACAATGGACCTGTAACGGACTACCACCATAACTTACCCTAACCTATGCTCGGAGTTTCGAATCCAGGCACTTCTAAATGTCAGTCACGTTCTCACCGATTTGGCTACGACTTCAGCCCGTTTTCATCGAAATTGATGGATTTTCTTTTCGCTAAGTTCTCAACAATTCACTTAAGGTCTTAGGACATTAAAGAAACTTCTAAAAATCTAATCGATTTAGGGTATTTTCCACTGGTTCGCTGTACGTATTTGAATATAACTCGTAAAGTAATGGCAATTTCACTGCGAAACTTTCAGATATTACTCAGCGTAATTTAAGCTTTTAATGAAAAAATAAGAAAAAAATTAGGGATTAATTGATAAAGTAATTACAAAAAAATGTTCACGAAAATTTTTAACAAAAGAAATTTTAAAAAGTAAATTTTTTTCTAAATGAATGTAAAAATAGGACAAAATTTTGAGGAGAGTGTTTTTTTCAGAAATAACAACAACAAAATTTTTCACAAAAACGTTTACCAAACAAACTCAAAATTTTTTTTGTAAAGTAATTTTTTTCCTAAAAAATATAAAAATATTAAAAAAAAAATTTTAAATTACCAACAATTTTTCATTGTAAAATACGCCATATCAACATTTTCAACATTAAAAAATAGATAAATAAATAAATTACACCCTTTTTGGGGGTTTTGGCCGAGCTCCTTCCCCTATTTGTGGTATGCGTCTTGATGCCGTTCCATAAATATAGCGGCTGCAGTTTTAAGCCAAATCTGAACGGAAAGTAGTTTTTTATGAAAAGCTTTTTTAATACAGAAATACACTCGGATGCTTGTCATTACTGCATGCCGAGGGGCGAAAAAATTAGAAAAACTTTTTGTATCATTTTGTTGTTTCCCACATAGAGATTCGAACCAACGCACTTTCGAATGGTAGTCACGCACCAATCCATTCGGCTACGGCAGTCGCCCTTGTCGCATTGAGGTAATCTCAAAATTCTTACATTTTTTTTTTTTTAATTTTTTTCAGTTTACGAAAATGCCCGGTTTCACATATTAATTCGAGAATCTATCATTTCAATACAAAGCTTTGTTGTTTTAAATTTTAACTGTTTGAGAAATTTAAATTGAAATATTAAATTATAAGAACGTTCACATACTTCAAAATGTAATGATGCCTTGGGTGAAATTTGGAATTTTCAAATTTCGGTGATTTCGAAATTTCAACAATACAATGACCCGAAACACACTTCTCGTGTGGCCAAACAAGTTTTTTGAAGACAATTTGATCACTGCTCTGGAGAGCATCCTCGAGTGCCGAGTTAAGTCCAATAGAACATCTTTGGAACGACGTGAAAAATGCACTCCCAGTAAGCAGAATATCACAAATTTGGATTAGTTATTTGAAAAGGCCAAGGCAGCATGGGAATCCTCCCTGCCTGTTGAACGTTGTAGAGTGCTTTTCCATTGCGCTGTAAAGCAGTAAAAAAACAAAAAGGATTTTCAACTAAATATTATTACATATTTTCCCTTTCCCATTTCTTATGATTTGACTATTATTTTGTTTCGTTCTTAACCCTCTGATACGCGCCTTTTGGCGCAGTCAACAAAAATTTCTCAAAAAACTACAAAAATAAAAAAATTATAAAAAAGGGTTTTAAGGGTCACTTAAATAATATATTCTAACATGTCTTTGTTCCGAGCCCATGGGTTTGGCTCATTTCGGTTCGCAGAAAATTCATTTAAATAAAAAATAAATTTATTAAAACAGCAATTTTTATAAAAAAAAATATAGTAAATTTCATCGTACAGATCTAAAAGGAAAATGGTGAGTAGGAAATCTAAAATATTTATTATGAGATGAAAAATATACTGGCATTTAACAAAAAGCCCCACAAAAAGAAGTCTGGAGCGGTCAAATCAGGCGATCTTGCTGGCCAGTGCAAATCGCCAAAACGGCAGATTAGGCGCCCGTGAAATGCATCCTTCAGCATATCGGTTGTGGCACGTGCAGTGTGTGCCGTTGCATCGTCCTGTTCGAACCACATGTTTTCCAATCCCAATTCATCAAGTTGCGGCAAAAAGAACTCGTGGTTTATTGCTCTGTAGCGCTCACCATTCACAGTAACCGTTTGGCCCGCGACGTCTTCGAAGAAAAAAGGTCCGATGACTCCTCCAGCGAAAACAGCACACCATACAGTGACTTTGAGCGGGTGTAATGGCTCTTCGTGGGTTACACGCAGATTTTCAGTGCCCCAGAAGCGTAAATTTTGCTTATTTACGTACCCGCTAAGATGGAAATGGTTATTTTTGATGAAAAATCATCTTCCTCTTGGTGGTGATTAAGGATGGCTTGAGCGTATGTTAGACGCGATTGGCGGTCAGCAGCTAACAGCTGATGCACCGTCTGAACTTTGTACGGAAGCATCTTCAAATCTTGTATCAAAATTCGCTGTAAAGACGGCGCTTCCATGACATCCTCGGCTACATCAGCAATATTCTCTGCAGAACGGCTACTCCGGGGTCTGCCACGCCTGGCAGCATCTGGCCTTGTGCCAGTCTCTTCGAGGCGAGCGGCTAAACGTCGCAGTGTTTCACCAGTAGGCGTTGGACGGCGAGGAAATCTGCGACGAAATTCACGTTGTGCCAAAGTCACCGACCGATTATTGGTCAAATAAATAGTCAGCAATATTCCGCGTTCTGGAGCAGTGTAGCGTAACATTGTTTATTAACGTGTATTTTGCATGTGTTTACTACACAAATGTCAAAACAGAACTGACATTAGGGGCCAATCGCAAAATTTATAGCATTTTCTGATAGGAGGATTACTTTAGCGTCACCTGTTAGTAAACTAAGTGCAGTAAAATCGCTCCGAAACTGAAAATTACGCGGCGCTGGACATTTCGCTGGAAATTTCTGGTCATTGTGTGATTTTAAGTTTTCGTGTTTTATTTGTTACGTTTTGTTGTTTTTCATAGTAATGTCGCGTAGGAAAATTAGTAATCTATCTGACGAAGAGAATGCAATCCCAACCGATCACGAAAATACAGTAAATGAAGAAGACTGCGAATCCGATAATGACGATGAAGAGCTGCAAATAACTCAATTTTTTATAAGGATATAAACCACAGATGCATTAATTAATGCAATAAATTTTAGTATCCTGGATAATTTTGAAGCAAATGCAACTTCAACTGTAATTGTTTCATCAGAGGAAAAAACTGCAGCCGCTTCCAATCCAATTGGTCCAACTTCCTCCGGTGCTTCTGTTGCTCTTTGATCTCAGTCAAGCAAACGCGGACGTGAACCTTACTTTGAGCCTGGACTTGAGTATGGCAGACCTGCTGTTCCAACGAGTGGGGTTTTTGTTGGTAATTCAAGTGGATTTCTCTGAAATCAATTACTTGGAAAAAGAAACATTTGCGTCTACGTGCTATGAGCTCATGTTCCAAGGCCTCAAGGAGATGCTAGCAGAATTCAAATTTCAATACTTTTGATTGCTTCAAATGCATCTTCAAACACGAGTGTCTAAATGTGCGGTTAGTTTAGTAATCCCTCACTTGTTTGAAAACTTCATATATGTTTTTTCGTGTTTAGTCTTTAGCTGAGCAAATGAATTTATATGCTCCTCAAAAAGTTGTAGAAACGCGGTTCGTAATAGTTCCCCAAATGCTCATTCGTACTGGGGAATACATTTGATTGAAATAATAGGGAATACGATGGATTGAAATAGGTGTGATGAACTTCGTAACCGACAGCATTTTAACGTTCCCAAAGATCGCCCGCTATTGCCAAAGATCAGCCTAGTTACGATCGATTATTCAAAGTGAGACCACTCTTCGAGTACTTTAATGAAAGATTTCAAGCTGTTCCCATGCTGCAATGGCTGTGCGTTGATGAGCAAATGTACTCGACAAAAATGCAAGGCAATCCGATCCGCCAATATATGCCAGCTAACGGCGGCCGCCGTGCATGGTGCATGACTGCCATTCGGAATTCAGAGAGAAGGTTCGAAAAATGAAAAAAAAAAAGTTTCTAATAGCGGTAGCCGCTCGGCTGGCAATAGCAAACCTCCAAGTGTATTTCCGCCATGAAAAAGCTTCTTATAAAAAAATATCTGCCGTTCGGAGTCGGCTTAAAACTGTAGGTCCCTCCATTTGTGGAACAACATCAAGACGCACGCCACAAATAAAGGAGGAGTTCGGCCAAACACCCTAAAAGGATGTTCGCGCCAATTATATATATATACTCCACATGAATGTGAACAAAACTTTTCTCTATATGCAGTTCGTCTGGCTTCTCGTATGCTTTCGCAGTTTACTTCGGCGCTGAAGATAACGTCATGCTTGAAAATACTCCATTTTGTTCAAAATATAACATTCATTTACGCAATTTAAGTACAAAAAGTTGTGTTTTGAGTACCACAAACAAAAATAAAGAATAAAATAAAAATTAATATGCAATCCCAAAAATTATTCATTTGAAAAATTGAAGCGTAGATGCCCAGTCCCGCCAAAAGGCGGCAATGTAAGAGACTAATAAAGGAACGGACTTCATATTCGTTCATTTTGCCCAAGAGTTAGTCTAAAATAATTTTTGAGCACAAAATCAGAAAAATCAGTCATTTGATGGTTAAGTATTTTTTTCCAAAGGCTTTCGAATTGTCTTAACTTTTGTACATGTAGTAAATAAATTTATGTTTTTCTTAGATAAAAAGACCTATCTAAGCCTACTAACCAAACATTTAAGTGATTTTATTGAAAAAAAATCTTAAATGTAGAGAAATGGGTAACGTTCTTGAGTATCTTTCAGCGGCTAGATGTATTTGCTGCTATATATTTGAAGATTTCTGCCTTCCTCTTTACTTATATATGTATGTACAATACTATATATAAATCGCGATAGCGTCTTGATTATTTTCCCTAATTGGGCATGCACAGATATATTGCAAAAGCCTTGTTGCTGGCACTTTGTTGCAATAGCTATTGACTCATTGCCACTTATTAATAAATTTATACAATACTCCAATCACCTATCATTCATATCAAAAATCTCAAGCAAAACTACATGCATATAGTATGTATGTATTGTACATTCTTACAATCGCGTAGAATACACTTTCATACCTAAATTACATATGTACTTTTTTTCTTTTTTGTTTTTGGCGCCAACATTCTTATCAAAGACGAAACACGTGTTTAAATTTGACAAAAAATGTTAATATTTATTTTGTGAAAATAAAGCAAATAAGAAATCGGCAATAGCTCAGAGTGAATACATACATACGTGTACCTTTTTATCGGTGGCATGTAGTAAATCGGACTATCTATGGGCCAACGTAAAACTACTTCACTTAGGCATAGCGTCCGTCCTCGTACAATTTGCGCTCAATGCCTTCCACTGACTACAATTACGTGGCGATAACATTTACTGCAAAAATTATCACCCTCTACACATAGTTTGTAGTTAGTTCTTGCTAAAAAGTTGCTGACGTTTCTTTTTTTTTTGTATAATAAAAAATGTTTCTTTTTTTAGTTTAAAAAAAAATAAAAATAGTCAGTCATGCCAAAAACCGAACTGATTACATCATTTTTTGTTCGTGCAACGCTTTATTGACTTTTATTCGTTTTATTCGGTGAATAGTTTCTTATCAAGCTGATAAGTGTAATCACTACTTCTGGCACAAAATTTTTTTAATATCTCAATTTTTTTTTTGGTACATTTCAAGTGCACTTAAATATGAAAAGATTTTATTAATTACTTTTGATTGATTTAAATTTGGTAAAAAAACATTATACACACGCATACAATACGCACTTACATACATACACACATACATATATACAGTGCAAATGTAAACGTACGCATATAAATTCGTATAACATTGGCGCCAACGCTGCGTATGAGTAACATTAAAATTCATTTCGTTTCACAGTTGACACTGTTGTTTAGCGTTCTGACGATTATCGTGAGTCGTATGTACACAAAGTGTGAGGCAATAGCATCTTATATACACATTCACACACACGCGCGTATGTGCCTTATAATCAGCACAATTTTGAAGCTTGAAATGACAGCTGATACCATTTCGGTGCAAATTAGAAAATAAATTAAGGGAGATTATGGTTGGCATGTTGGTACGTTTTTTGTATAAAGCAAATATATGCACATGCGTACATACATACGTACAATAGAAACTTGAAATATGAATTGCTTGTATTTGTTGTACTCCACTTAAATACGAGTATTACTGATATACTGCTAATTTCAGCTGCTAACAAAAGTTCCAAGGTAACGTAAGATTCAAAGGCGTTCAGTTTAATTGTTGATAAGATTTTATTTTTTATTTTTTTTTTCTTAATTTGAATTGCTTTGAAATTATCAATGGCGTGAAAGAGAGTACGTATTAGCAATTCAAAAGTTATTAGACTTTTATTTCGTCGCGACTATTTCCTCAAAGTGAAAATTTATGCAACTTGAGATTAGGAAATATTCAATTAACAGATTCATAAAAAAATCGGGCAAAAAAAGCACAATGATAATTGATAACTGCAAATTAAAGCAAATTGTGAAGCAAATATATATGAACCTTTTCGAAAATGGTCTTTCAAAATACATACCCATATGTTAGATGTTGTTTTATGGGGTTAAGAATAGTCAGAGGCCCGAAAAAAAGAAAAATTTCAGATTCTTTCAGTTTTCACCATTTTTAATCAAAATGCGGCTCTTGACAGTTATGCGAAAAATTACATCATGGACGTTTAACCACCATAACCAACAATGCAGCTAAAATCTGCCAAACACTCGATTCATGAATGCGTAATTGTTGAGAACGTCGAGATATCGATATTGTTGCCCTTGGTTATTCAGCAACACTTTGCGCTTGGTTGGTTCGTTAGCGCTTCCGCACCATTTTGTTGCCACATCCTCGTTACAAGTGGGGTTATTTACAGCATGACTATATCCAGTCTGTGCAGTTTAAGAACCTTATTAGGTTGTTGACGTCTAAGCCAGACAGTTGTTCAAGATTCTCGAACAGCGGTTGGCCCAGGTTTAACATTATGTCCTTCCATAGGGCAGGGCATTCACAGAGGAAATGGAAGATTGTCTGCTTTTTCTCCGGTTGTTTACAACTGTGACAATATGTATGGTGAAGGATACCCATTTTGGCTGCTTGTTCTCCGATAGACCAGAAGCTAGTTAGGACTGCTGTTAGTCTCCAGGCGTCCCGTCGTTTCATTCTTATTAATGCCGACGATTGCTTGAGGTTGTAGGTGGGCCATTACGTTCTGCTAATTTTGCATTTCGTCTGGTCTTTCCACCTACAATCCGCGATTCGGAGGTATTTTTGGGAAATTGTACTCTTGACTGCACCTAATGGTGTGAATACCGATTCTGCAAGAGCGTTATTCAGGGCAGATCCACATCTTGCAAGTACATCTGCTTTCTCGTTACCTTCAAAGTTCCGATGTCCCGGGACCCAGATTAAGGTAACTTTATGGTTTTCACTCAAAATGGTGAGGCTATTCCTGCTTTGTTCCACCACTTTAAAGGTTGTTATAGTCGCGTCCTGCGCCTGGATTGCAGCTTGGCTATCCGAAAGAATAGCGATACTGCCCTTAAAAGAGAAATCTGCGATTAGTAACCTACAGGCTTCCCCAATTGCTAGTACTTCCGCTTGGAAGACGCTGCTGGTATTAGGGAGACGCACATATTTTTCAATTCCAAGTCTATGAGAATATATACCAGCTCCAACACCACAATCCATTTTACTGCCATCTGTATAGACTGTAGTGTCGAAGTAGATGGAAAGAGAGTGGCGAAATTCCTATTGAAAGTTACCATCGGGACGATGTAGTCAGTCCTCACCGATGTTAACTGAGTTTGTCGCAATAATAGACTAGCGTGACCATAAGTTTTTTCTCTCCAGCGACCCGCTTCATTTAACCTAAATGCACTCATGGTTGCCGTCTTCTTTATATGTAGGTCTATTGGAATAACGTGTGTCAGTGCATTGAGAGCCTCTCTAGGACATGATCTGATTGCACCGACCGTTATTGCACAGGCTGATCTTTGTATTCTGTCGAGTAGTTTGGTATTGTACTCTCTGCCTAGAGCTTTCCACCAAACTACCGAGCCATGCGATAAAATAGGTCGTATAACCGTCTTTTACAGGCATAATGTATGCTTAGGTTGAAGACCCCATCTTCTTCTACGTTTACAGGCATATAAAGCAATTTCTGCCTTCCTTACCCGTTCTTCAACATTTAATTTCCAGCTTAGTTTGGAGTCCAGAATTACCTATAAGTACTTTGCGCTGAGTGATAATGAGAGAGTTTGTCCGTTAATATTTGTTAGGGTAAAAGTTGGTACCTTATATCTGGTGGTAAAAAGCATAAGTTCTGTTTTACGCGGGTTTAGAGCTAGGCCACAGCCGCAGCATTCCCAACAGTGCGTACAGTTTTTGCTCTGCCAGTACATTTTCTATACTCGACACAATCAATTTCTTGAAATTTTTTCACCAACCTTTGAACTGTCGACTCATTCGGAAGATTGATTCACAAAAACAAAATCTCGAATTTTGCGATATGTTGCTATTAACGATCGACCATTTCATTTCCATAATAAGTTTCAATAATTTTAACTCGTCATTCTATCGCGTAAAACTGTGCATCTGTCTACTTTACAAATACCAAAGGTAAAACAGGTTCTGCCTATGAATTATTCACTACTGACATCTAGATGTCACTTTTGAAATGCCCTTTATTTATATTACATATCTTTTTTCAGATTAAATAAATAGGAATATCTTGAATGTATAATCAGCATCAAATTAAAATGTACGCCACATTTTTCCCCCCTGTTCACTCCTCTCGGGGACATAGGGCCTCGACAAGACTCAGTCTTGCGTTGGTTTCGATAATCTATTTTGTTTTCTGACAGGGTAGGTGATTAGCCTGCCGCTACCAGACCTAAATAGTGGGAATGCCCACCTGTCGTCGCTTAGGAACAACGCGTTCTTACTGCTTGGGGCGTCATCTGTATTTCACATTTTTCTACCAGAAGGATCGCACAGATGGATGAGAACCTTTTGTTTTTTTGGTTTTGATGAAAAGACATTTAATTCGCCTACAAAACCATATAAATCCAACTTTCAAATTTAAGTCTAAAAAAAATTTAACAAATTGCCACTAAATTTCAAATTTTTTAGTGGAAATTTTCGGAGAAATTCTGGGCATTCGGTCTTATAGCTCATTATAATTTAATAAACATAAAAACTGCATGGCTCAAAATTCAGATTGATTTTTGACAATTTTTTTTCGCAGAGGTGTGGCGCATTTCCTTCATATAAAGACTGCACGAAAAAAATGGTCACAAATCAACGATAATTTGCAGCCACTTTAAATGTACACTTTATTATAGTAAAATTTAGTGGGCTATAAAATTGCGTACTCGAGTTTTGTAAAAAAAACATTTTTTTGAATTTTTATAAATCTTGTACAAAGTCTGAAACTTAGATTATGATTAATGCAATACGTTTTTATTAAAAAAAAAAAATGGTTGTTATGCGGCGCGTCACTGCCGCCGAAATACTAATTTTATTGAGTGAGTTATTTTGTTTAGTTAAAACATATTGTATAATGGAACACTTCTTGAAATTTAATGATTTATTAATGAAGTTTTATTCAAGTGCTTTAGGGTATACAATATTTTCTGTTTTCCCGTCTTTAGTAAAAAGGTAGATATATATTTTTTGGCTGTCCATGCGAAAAACTTGGATTTTCCAAATGCAATGCGCACACTTGAGGCGATTGACCTTGTGCCTTTGATGATGGTCATTGAAAGCGCAAGTCGAATGGGGAACTGCAGTCGTTTAAAATCAAACGGCACATCTGTAGGAACGATAGGAATGCGTGGGCTGAGCACATCTCCTGCTTTAGATTTTCCATTAAGAATTGTTGCCTCGATGACATTCAACATCAGTTTCTGCACAGAGAGTGTGGTGCCATTACATAGTTATAGTGATCTGATATTACGCAATAAAATACTTATAATTGGTACGTTGACTTTGAGTGACACCTTACACGCCGATATACCAGGAAGATCCAAGGAATTAAAGAACTCTACTGCATAATTTACCACTTTCATTTTCTCTTGAATTGCGTGGTTCATTTCATTAACGTCCGTGTTTTATGGTGCCAAAATAGCATTTATGATTTTTATAAAATGTTCCAATTTCCAAAAAATCTTTTCGAATGAGTTGTACAAAGGATGACACAATAATACAAAGTTCAAAGGAAATGGAAATGGATTGAGTGACAACACCAACCGGCACTTTTCCTTCATAAATACTTAGTAGATGCTTTGCAAATATTTGTCACGATGCATCGCGCTGCAAATATAAACGCTTATTGGCCTTTAGTGTGAAATTTCGCATATGTCTCCAAAGGTGCGACGCTTTGAGGCAAGCATTGAGCACAAACTTGTTGCTGTTGGATTATATTCTTTTCGTACTTACTTTCTGTTTGTTGTGCTCCCTTTTAGGCAATATCAAGACATTGCTATTGAATAGTTGCAAAATCATGCAATATGTAAAAATCGGTTTGTATGGGAGGTTCCACGCCTTCTTTATCAATATCGTCCACTTTTCATAATTCTTAAGGCATTGATATATAATGCATAGGGGCTAAGTCCCATTACTCTACCATAAATGTTTTCGAAACTATGCAATATTGAAAACTGGTCTGTATGGGAGGAGCCACGCCCCATTTATCAATGTCGCCCACTTTTCTGAATTGTTCAGGTATTAATATATTACGTCCTTGCACTAAATTTCAGTATTCAGTCACGAATGGTTCCGAAAATATGTAATATTAAGACATTGGTTTGCATAGGGAGTGCCACATCCCCTTATTTTCAATAAATTTTACTGCGCCTATACCAATATAAGGTGGTCTCTGACTACTTACTGCAGAAACTCCAAAACGCTCCGATCAAAACTGAATTTTAAAAGGACAAAATCCGATTATTTCTTTGAAGATCTGGGAAATTAAAAAAATGTGGGATGGAAATCAAATGCTGGTATCACAATGGGCTACCGAGTGTCTTGTCTTAGACAAGCAACCTGGCTAACCTAATCTAACATACTATGCCTATATTCTTCCAGCAATTCTAAGCAGTAAATTGACGAAGGATATTCATATTTGTATATGTAGAAGATTATTTAAAGGGTTACATGCGTCCAGCAGCGCCAAAACTGCGCTAAAATAAAAACTGCTTTTAGAAGGGATAACAATAGAAATAAATATAAAAAAAATTTGATACATTGTTTATTGGTACTTAAACTTTATAAAAAAAATTCTTCTACTTTTTTTTACAAAACATAGTATAAAAAAATCACGTGACCCAAAATACAATGAAAAAAAGTTGTTCCACGATCTGCATCATTTCTCCTTGAAATGTTGATGGATCTGTAAAAAGTAAAAAAAATCTTGTAAAATAAAGTTTTCGTTATAGTAGTCAAGGCGGGTTTTTGAATTTCAAAAAATTTTGCAATTTACGGCATTTTAAAAAAAGTAAAAAATTCGTTTTACGTCATAAATGTCACACTTTAAATATATTTATAAAATGTTTTAATAAAAATATCAAAAATCCGGCTCGACAGGCTATATAGAAAACACTTTCGAATATTAAAAAAAAAACGCATCTAAAAATATTAAGAACTGTAAGAGTTATCATGTAGACCGTGCCGGAAAAAGTAATTTCGCGAAAACGAGCTTAAACTTTCAAAAGCAAACGAAGGACAGCTACCTGTGCGCATCAAACTCTGGTCGAGCAGTTACATTTTCTATTATAACTTTGTTTCTATGGGAAATTTTTATAATCGACTTCCACAGAAATACGCCTAAAACTATTAATGCTGCGGTTATGAAAAGTTGCGGGGAGAATCCTGTATGCGACTACAAATCTGTTGCGGGGGAAAATCCTGTATCCTTAATGTCCACTAATGAAACTCGTTGCTTAAAAATTACAATTTTTTTTTCATTTCATTTTTCAAAATATTCACTTTATATACATATTTCTTTTCAATCAAAGCCTTCTTATTTTCACAGAAAATTATAACAAATAACAAGAGTTGAAAACTCTTAAAGTGTTTATAATAAAAACAAATTTGACAAACTTGATAAGAATTTTACAATGGGATGCATCATTTAATTAAAAGCCTACCTCAAACTTTATGCACGCATCGGATTTGGTTTTAGGGAACTTGGCATAAATTAAAACCTAACGAAACTAATTTCGATACCAACCGCACCCGCATCTCTTACAGAAGAAATTTGGTTTGCAATTATCATTTGTTGTTAACAGATGCAAATCGAAGCAGACATGACTGAACATTTCACTAGAACAACAAAGTCATATTAACAGAAACAAACAGAATTAGAACGAATTTAGTGTATCTCAAAAGTATAGAAAGGCTTTTAAAAAGAGGTCAGTACGACTGCAAGCTTCTACCCCGATTTTCCGCATATTTGAACAGGCCACGTAACATGTTTTTTTGTTTTTGTATAAGTGTAGTAGTTAAAACAAAAAGTTAATAGCAAAAAATAAAAAATATAATTTTTAAATTTGCTAGCCAAATTTCTGCATATTAAAACACTATGGGAAAATTGTTTCTTGTAGATGCTAAGGGCTTATAGCTGAGCGAATTTAGATAACAAAGAAAATATGGGTCTATAGACTCAACAGTCGATTGGTAATCGAATGCAAATCTCAAATTGCAGGTATTTCATATTCCAAAATTTTTATTTTCTTTCATTACATTGGCTGTTTCGCCTTCCCTGCAATTGCGGCAACTTGAAGTTCTTGGACGTTGTGGCGACACTCAGGCCCGACGAGAGTCAGGGGGGGGGAACGGGTACTTTTCCCCCGGGCCCGGAGTTTTCAGAGGGGCCCGGACTCGAGGGTAATTCCAAGAAATTTCCTGCTTGAAAAAATATAGTAAATAATACTTCTACCAGAGTTCCGTCACAGACTTTTTTTGGTGTCACCATATCGAATGTTATGATCACGATTACGAAGAATAAATATATATGGTGATACAAAAGTGTATGTTATTGAGCTCTTATTAAAATGGAACATTTTATGCTACTGATTTATAAGGTAATTAATAATTATAGTGATGATTAGATTAAATTTAGATAGTTGTATTTTAAATGAAGACCAATTTTGAAACGTAGTTATTCTTTAAAGCAATTTGTGCTTACGTTGATAAAGAATTAAATGTAGAGATAGCAATAATACTTTTTATAGACTAGAAATTTTTGATTTTTCACTGGGTATGTTATTATATAAATAATTTTTTAAATTCGTTTCCCCAGTCAATTTCACACTTTTATTTTATTTTTTTATGTTTCGGCAACTAATGCGTGGCCCCTTTCAAGAAAAGTTTGATATGTGAAATAACGTTACATTCTGGTAATCTTGTCAATTATTTTGAGTTTAAAACATATACGTTCTGAACAAGTGAACACTTTTCGCATTTTAGATACTTCATAAAACAAGTTATTTTGTATATTTATGACAATCCAGTGTACATAAATATTCAACATTACTAGTTTCATGAAGTACGTAAAATGTGAAAAGTGTTCACTTATTCAGAACGTATATGTTTTTGACTTGAAATAATTGACGAGATTATGCTACCAAAATATAACGTGATTACACATAGCAACCGTTCGACTTGTTGAATGCCATCACAGCTAAAAACTTGGATACTCTGTTCCCGAACATCTGCATTGCTTTGCGACAATTCTGCACCCTGCCAGTATCGGTTGTCGGCGCCGAAAGATCGTTCAGCGCTTTATCAAGGATCAAAGACTACCATCGTTCTTGTTCAACTCAGAGTCGAGTAACAGGATTGGCAACTTTGTATTTGGAATCTGAGTTAGCAAGGAAACTCGACTTCGAAGATATTATAGGAGTCATTTTCAAATATTTGTAAGGCTCACAAAATGAATAAAAAATTTTAACTTTTTTTAGCTGCGTTTTTTATTTCAGATCTCCTGAAGAGTTTTCTAAAATTCATTTTAATCAATATTTCATAATTAATTCTATCAAAAATTTTATCAAAGAGTTTTTCAATGTTTAAATGTTATATCACTATAACATAATACGCATTTTGATAAATAAAAAAAATTTGAAGGGGCCCGCATCTCAAGTTTCCCCCGGGGCCCAAATACTCTCTCCATATATTTTCTTAATTTACAAAGTTTATAATATTTTTAGAATATTCCAAATTGAAATTTGTGTTATTTGCATAACAAACCGGAAGCCTCAATACCTTGACCTGCGTTTGTGTAGAAATTTTTATTTTAAGATTTTGTATTACTTTTAAACCAACAATAAATTTCTTCAATGATTTTTAAACTGCAGTAAAATAACTAAACCGCGTCATTGTTGTATAAAAAAAAAATATGCAAACCGAGTGTCAAAGTTCTAACTCATTTGGCAGATTATTAGCCTCCATTGAAACACTCAAAATCACTTTAAGAATTGAATGCTTTGACGCATTGGCTTGAGTTCGCATTAACTATGCGCATAAGAAACATAACGTACATATAAACATATGAAGGCATAATATGCACATAAATATATGTATGTGTGTATGTATATGTGTGTGTGTACATAAAGTTCCAAATGAATTAATGAAGTGATACTCGTACCATTTAAACATTAAATTGCGGTTTTGTTATCAGTGCGCCAGCAACAGTTTGTCGTTAAAAGTGAAATTTCGTGGCAGCGAAATGATTTAATGTCAAAACGAATCAAGCTCTTGTCGCTTAATTTTGAATAAAATAATATACATAAAATTGTTTTTTTGTTTTTTTTTTCAATCAAAGTTTTTTAAATGCGTACACAGTTCCTAATCAAAATTCACTACTTTAATGCTATGACGGTTTTAGCGACCTTTTTAAGAAAAAGGGCATTTGATAGCCTAAGTATTTGCGCGAAAGAAAATGATAGCAGTCTTATTCAAGGTAGCAGTAAATAAAATCAAGAATAAAGCAAGCAAAATACACACAAACATATATAGATTTGATCTTAGAGATGAAATTGATTTGGGGAACTACCGCTAACGAAACAGCTGTCAAAGCCATAAACTCCTGGAATAAGGCCATCGGCAAGAGTTGGTGATAAGACGGAGGTGGAGATAAGAGCCACTCTATTTCACAGTGTAGTAGCATAGTGGGATACTCTTCATAAAAATGCTAGTATCAGTAAATATGCAACACCCAGTGGCAAGCTTCCGTGCTAGTAATATGCGCGTTGAGAATTATAGCCAGCAAAGCGCTCAGCACGCTAATAAATATACGCCGCCCGACTAACCTTTTTGAGCTTATAATACATAACGTCATAAGATTTAATGCACACACAAAAAATAAACAAACATGTGCCTACATCGATCACACCGCATTCGTGACTGAACTCAGTGACCTGCTTACAAAAATCAATTACTGCCTTTCCATCCTCGCTGTGAATGTCACGAATTCACGACCTGATTACTTGTGAGAGATGAGTGGCGACTATACGAATACAGCGAGCGGATTCATTTTCCTTTAGACAGAGCTAGAGCCCAAGCTCGAAAACTATGCATGGCTGAGACATTCCCCGTCCCAATAAAGGGTGCACGCGCCAAAACCCTCTAGCCTGCAAGATTTCAATAGCATAGACTGAATAAATTGAATTGACTTGGATTGAAAAAGAAGATAGAGGATAAGTTTATATGTCAGTGTCGAAAAATTAATAAATTTTGCGTCAAAAGAAAAATATATTGGAGTTGAAGAATTGGCGCCAAACAAATACACACTCTGCCGCCATCAGCGCTAACCTAGGCAGCAGAGTTGATGAATTATTCGCTGCAAAATCTAAAACTCAGCGTTCCATGACTGATATTACTTCCCAAGTAAACAAAGCTCTATTCTACGCCGCCGAATATATTTTGGAATTTTTCAGTGCTTCTCCTACCGGTCAGCACTTGAAGCTCTTCTTCCTCCAGTAGGCATTCCTCCATCTCTCTTCCTTTTTCGACGCCTCTCTTCTTTTCTTAACCTCCGACAAATCTTCTACTCTCGGGCCCGATCGCAGCACGCAACTGTATGTAGCCTATTTTTGGTCTGCGTTTCGGTCAGCATTGCTTTACTCAGCGTATTAGCTGATTTTTAGGAAGGATGATAGATTACAAGATTTGGCAATGCAAAGAAAAATTGAGGGACTAATTTCTACTGCCACGTCATCGGAAATTCGCACACTTGTCCAATTAGACGGTGTACCGGCTATTCTCTTCCCTGCTGAGTCAGTAAATCAACTAATTCCTTTGAAACCGCTAAAAGCCGATTAAGGGGCTGATGGTGACTGCACCTCATAATTATGTGGGTTTTTCGTGCTCCTTTACGACCGTGATATGCACTTAGAAAAAAGGGGTCCACCATTGATCGCCTACATCGTTTTTGCTTCACAAAGGTATGTAACAAGGCCAATGATCCATCGATAGATCAGGAGACGGCCACATAGATAGGTGGATGTGGTGCTGCAGACTACGATATTTCGTGCCTCTGCGAAATAGATTAGTCAAAATCCCTTAGCGAATGCTCAATGCTCATTCAAGACTGGTTACATTTTTTGATTGGTAAATAATTTAGCAGCAGAGTGGTATCGGAGTAGAGAAAGAGGAAGGCCTCCTCTGCGATGGAAATATCAGGTGGAAAAGGATTTGGCTTCGCTGGTGTGTTCAACTAGTGCCGGTTAGCTCGAGAAAGAAATGGCTTTAGCACTACAGGAGGAAGTGATTTAAAGTGGCAGTTGAAAAGCTCAGTGATCAACCATTTCTCGGGAGAACGATTTTATAACGAATCGTTTGAGAAATTCTAAGTCGAATACATCAAAGTATCCCTACCATGCATCACCTTCTCACCTTAGGTTGCTCCGAAACGGATGTTTGGTTGAAAACCAGAGTACAACTAAGCAAAGTCGAAAACTATGAGCTTCTTGAATCAAGCTTCGTCTTGCAAAAGAATCTTCTCGTCCGTGGTCACTTACAGGCCAATGCCAGAATTACAAAAACTTTCGTAGAATTCTGCTAGTGTTATCAACTAGTCGAACGAATTTTCGCACTATTTTTTCTTAACATTTCTTGAGATAGCACAACAACTTTTAACTAAGTAACTAAAACTAACATCTACAAGTACATTCATTTTCAAAATTTCTGTGCATGAATGTTTGATGTTCATTTCGAAGACAATTTTGTTCTAATGTGTCGCATTGATAAGTTTTTGCGATTGACATAAGTTTTTATTGTTTCACTACAATTTTTCTTTTATTTCATCAGCAAAACGTGTGCAACTGCCAGCTCCCGCTTATCAAAATTAGGTCAAATAGCCTATCACTAACCCATTTCAAATTTCATTCTCTTTTCGATTGAATCATTTTGCTCACTCACGTACTGATAGGTGTTATCACGAGAGCAGAACTGCAAGTGCACTTCAGGTATTGTTATTTATACATCCAATTAAATTTTATATTTGATTTGTCATACGATTTCATTGAAGGGCTTATAAGCCAATGCATGAGTATAAGTGTGTAAAACACTGTTACAAATTCTTGCGGGCTGGGTGATGTACCGACAAAAGCGCATTATTAAAATTGACCTGTAACATATATTTCATATTATTTATAGTTTTTACGAGCGTTTCATACTTATATACATACGTATGTAAGCTAACGCGCCCTATGGTACAGATCCTCGCTCCATTTGGATCTGTATTACACCGCTCGAAAAAATCATAAGATTAAATCTACTAAAGCATTGATAGAAAAATGTCGCAATAACGCTTCGTTGACTGTATGTTGAAAACGGTACCTCAGAACGGAAATTATTCCACATTTATGACTGGTATTTTTGGGAAGACTGATGGGAAAATGGGAAGTACTTTCCTTTTTTTTTGTTTTGATGATAATTTCGATGAGGAGTAGTCTTTCCAGCATGACAATGCAACCGTTCATGCATCTAAAGCAATAAAAGAGTTTCTGGGAGCGAAAAGAATACCAATTTTGGAATGGCTTGCCTGCGGTCCCGACCTTAACCCAATCGAAAATGTATAGGCAATACTTTCGAAATCGGGTATCAAAAATGGAAGATAGTTCAATAGTGCTAAAACCCTTAGAAGTGCGATTAATGACAAATGGTCAAAAATTGATCAAAATATATTATTATAAAAACCTAATGAAATCGATGCTTCCACGACTTCAATAAAGAGGATCCAACACTGAGCTCCAAATTATAAACTAATACCAATAACTCTTATTTTTTTATATTTTAAATACAATAGCATTGGTCTAGCGTAGAATCTCTCTTGCCAACAAGTGGTACTTTGGACTAAGTAGGCAACTGAGTAGTAAAGTCGTCTCTCCACGAACAAAACTAACACTCTGCAAGGCTCTCATCATGCCCGTCCTAACGTATGGCGCAGAAGCGTGGACGATGACAACATCCGATGAAGCAACTCTTGGAGTGTTTGAGAGAAAGATTCTGCATAAGATTTTTGGACATTTGCACGTTGGCAACGGCGAATATCGCAGCCAATGGAACGATAAACTGTATGAGCTTTGCGACGACATGCCGTCCGAATGGATACAAACGCTCCGGCTTTGAAAGTATTCGATGCGGTACCAGCTGGTGGTAGCAGAGTAAGAGGAAGGCCTCCTCTGCGTTGGAAAGAGCAGGTGGAGAAAGACTTTGCGTGTCAAATTGGCGCCGGTTAGCACGAAAAAGAAACGACTGGCGCGCTTTATCAAACTCGGCCAAAATCGCGTAAGCGGTTATCGCGCCAATTAAGAAGAAGAAGAAGTGTGATGAATGAAGTCATTCAAAGCATAAATTTGTGTTAATCACATTGACAAAATTATTACATTGTAAATTTAAATCAATTTAGTGTTTAAAAATAAACAAAACTAGTGTAATTACCTCGTCGTATATCCATATTTTCAAATTTATTCAAAAGCAAAACCTAAAATATCTTCTTATAAAATAAAATAAGGTCAATATCCCAGATGCTAGTTGCCTTACTTTTCATATGTGTATTGTAAATATGTATATATAAATTCACATAAGCGGCAAAATATTTGTATGTATAAGTAATATACATTTACATATTTACAACACACGCACATCAAAATTTTGTTATCAAATTTTATCAACCAGAAGGGTGTCATAAAAGCATAGTATTTACTTCCTGTATACGTTAACGTCTGTTAATAAAGTCTGCAAGCAACTTAAATATAGAAAAAGTGTTCTGGGCGCCAGTCTTCTTCGGCACCTTATATGAAAACAAGTAACGCCATTGTTTGCCTTAACTTCAAAATCCAATTCGATTAGGTTTTGTATTTAATTTTTATCGCCTCGCTCTCCTTATGAATAAAGTTCTATGTGTGAATCATACATGCAATGGGTCTTACATAACGATTGAAGTCAGCAAATGGAAAACAAACAATTCGATGTAACGGTAGGCCCAGAGAGCGCGCATTTGAATCAGAGCTAGAACAAAGAGAGTTTAGTGTTAAAAAAGTTGATTTGAATGGGCACGTGAAGAGGTGGTAGTTCATTCACATATTGAATTTACTTTTGACATGTCTGGGTCTATCTAAGTAGGCTGTCTGTCTAGTTTAATAGAAAGAACCAAGTTGTACAGGTATTTTGTGGGTCGCAAAACAAAACGCAAGATCTTCGCTTGCGATCTTTTGCACAAATGTTTCTAAAGAGTTACCTGTCTGAAGAGTATCTGTCGCTGCATATCGCTGGATACCTGACCATAATCGCTCGTACTGCTGAACCTGGTTGCACGTTGCCTTTTTGCTTCATGAGTTTGCTTCTCGCTTCGACTCAGTTTCCAGCAGGTGTCCACGAGTGATCTTGGCGGTAACAATCTAGCAGCTACTGCAAGCCAAGGTGTTTAGGCTGCTTCAGAAGAAAACCTTTTGCCGTCCTGACAGCGGTGTTCTGATAACTCAGTAGCATCGTTCGCTGCATTCTATTGTCAAAAACGGTTCCTTCCCATTGCGCCAAGTGCGATCGGTTAACTATTTGCAGACTTTGTTGCAGTTCTATATTTTGGGGACGATAGTATGCAATGAGTTGGTAATAACAGGAGCAACGATGTGCACTTATGCATACTATCGCTTCTCATTTTAATTGAAAAAGAAGCACGTTTGACCCCATTGAAACCCATTATCGTTAGGAACTTTAACGTTCTTACTAATCAATGTACGGATCACAGATATAGCATACTGGTAGATCGAAATTAGAAGATTGTAGAACAGGGGCGGGAATCATTGGGTTGGGTTCCAGGACACGAAGGACATGATAGTAATGGAATAGCGGATCATCTAGCTAAAAAAAAGGCAAGCATGACCCCAGTCCTAAGCCTTTCTGTGGACTTACAAAGGGCCCCATCAACGAACTTCTCAGGTAGTGGGAGGAGAAGAAGCTCGTTGAACACTGGCGAAATTCTATCGGTCAACGATAAGCGAAACAATTCCTGACAGGGGAATTTCTTAAAAACCACTTTCACCCAGCACTTTAGTCTGAGATATCACTTGAACAAAATTGGACTATCTGAGACCATCATCCGGCGATTCTGTAAAATGGACCCTGAAAATTCAGAGCACATTCTTTGAAAATGTCCTGCACTAGGCAGAAAACGACTACACCACCTTGGTGGTATGGCCATGCCTGCATATAAATAATGAAACAATAAACCCTAGAATGTGCTAAAATTTTAATAAAAATTAAAAATATTGGGTACCTCAGCAGGCTATGCATAAGAGATCTCTTTTGGTCGCAGTGCGCAGTAGCCTAATAGTCTTGCCAGTAGCCTTGCTCCAACTTCGTTCAAGATGTGAATAAGATGGCCGTTGATTTCTTAAAGGGGCGTATACCCAGGCTCGGAACAGGCTGTCGGTATGAACGCCAAATTATAGATAAGGTTTTTTCGAACAGGACCTGCCCCTCGGCAGGTAATGGCAAATTTCCATTTTTCAGATAGAAAAAGATTTTACCAATAGCGGTCGTACCTCGGCAGGCAATAGCAAACCTTCAAGTGTACTTCTCTCATGAAAAAGGGATAATCATAAAAAATCTCTATCATTCGAAGTCGGCTTAAAACTGTAGGATGTAAGCGCCAATTAAACCACTTTCCAGCTTTAAAGATTAAAGAGAAACCACATTGCGATACATATATAACTATTCTCGACTTAAAGTTGTGTGTTCCAAGTGTCAGTGTGTGTTCTCCGATGATTGCAACCAAAAAAACCAAAAAATTCGTAGAACAGGTGAGAGGAAAGAGTTTTCAATGTCTTCCAGTAGCCTTGAGTGACCGGCCGTGTCGTCGAAGGTTTGCAACAAGCTCAGCGCTACAAGCACCATCTTGAGTATTTATGATGTTAGAGCACTGTGCGCTTTGCGGAAGCCTTGCTGATGTACTATTGAACCAAGATAGTGTGCGAAAGATGATATTAACAAAGTTTCCAGTACCTTCAGTACTGGGTAAGGAAGAAATAGAGGACGATATTTCCGTCTTTGTTTTCCAGGTTTCAGTAGTGGCACATCTTTACTTAGTTTGACCAATTGGGAATGGTTGAAATTATGAGGAAATCCATCTTGCTGGGTCGGGTACCAGAGCATGAAGGTGATAATAGCAACGAACTGGCCGATTGCCCAGCGAAATTAGACAATATATTAAAATTTCATGGACCTAAACCCTTCTGCGGGCGTACCAAACCTTAACAAAAGAATCTAAAGAAAGAATTATCAACGTCTGGGGAAACACATAATTCATACGCCACTGGTCCGAAAGGCATGCATAAAAGGCATCAAAAATCACTTACCTTTGTTTCCAGATGAGCGTCAAGTAGACTCTTAATCCCCATTGCAGAACCTGTGTGGACCTTTCAGAGAAGGAGACTGTTCTTTCTCTGTAAATGTCCGAGTTTGGCAGCTAGACCATTAAGGTTACTGTGTGCTCCTTTCCTCGACAGTATGGGGTATTTCTCCAACCTAAATTCGATTAACCTTTTCCATTACATCAACAACTCTGGTTGGCTATAAGTATCTGCCCGCTGGAGGCCTCATAATGATATCAAAGCGGCGCTTGGGGAGTACAAGACTGGTACTACAACCATTTCACCTGCCTACTCAGACTCTTAAATCTGGATAGAGAGGTCTTACCAACTCTCATTCAACTCTCATTCTCCGAACATTTTAGCCTTCGTTATCATTTTAAATTAGGACTAGTAGAATCAAACGTTTGTCGTTTTAGCGGGCTAGGCGATGAATCATCAGAGCATACCCTCTGCGAATGGGCAGATTCCGCAAGACGAAGGGGGTATGACTCTGGATCCATTGGTAATATGGAACAAGAAGCTTGAGGATGTGTTCAAATTCTTTACAAACCTTCAATTGTTGGCTCGCGGTCAGGCGCAACGGACCGCGTCAGAGCTCGCAGTGCCCTATGTCCCAATAAAACTAACTAACTAACGGGGTACAACTTTGCTTCAATAAGCAATTAGGCCTGCCTAATTGATCAGTTTTGTACACCTCCCATTGGTTGCACGAATATTATGCACTTATGCCCATTCATCTTAAATCTATTATTAATTAATATTTACCCAATGTACATCACCGCCGGCGAACTTGTTTGTTAAGATTTCATGAATTTGCATGAATCATTACTAATGAAAAATAATTAATAGCGCTTAGGTATGCAGGTTAAATAGAAATAGAAATTTTCGTACGACGCTCAACGTTCGAGTTATTGACTCATCAGGCCTGCCTAATGAGGCGTCATTGGCATGGGGCGCCTATAATCTAGAGGAACTTGGCGCCTACTTCTTTCATGGTGACGAACAAAAATCAAACAAATTATTTATATTTTACTTGAAAATACTCATAACCACTTAAGCCACCAATCAGGCGTTCAAAACGTGATTTGGAATTCCAAAAATTGTTGCAAGTAGAACTGCATATATTTGCACTGTTGCCGTGCAAACCTATTGTAGAGAATATTTGCATGCATGTGTAAATTAACAGTTACTGGGAAATATAACACAGCAAACACAACAAATGTGCATATAATTTTCGTTTTTTTTTTAGCACACAGTGCACAACCGGATCGGTCAGAAATTCTTGTGGTTTTTATTAATAAAAAGTTTCAATGAGAAATGAGATTAAAATAATAAGTAATTTATGTTTTTTTCTTTCTGATCACGCAGAGTGAATGAAAGAATTAATGTCTATATTTAGTTGCATAAATGTTGTACGGAATTTGTGCATACAGGGTGGGCCATCCAGCATGTGGTATTTAATTGAATGAGACTTTATATTTTTTAATGATTTTTTAAATATTTTTTATATTTTTTTTTTAACTTTTTTTTTTTAATTTTATATTTGGGGGAATTTTTTTTTTTGTTTTTAGTCAGTTAAAACTGTCGAATTATGACTTAGCTGGTTAAGTACAGCGTAAGATTACGTAAGAAATAATCTAGCTGGCCTTGCTACTTAATAATTAAATATTTTAATAGTATTGAATACTTAAACTATCTTTCTGCTTCTACTGTTGCTGTCCCTGTTGTTGCTGCAGTTACAACTGCTGCTGTCGTTTCTGGGCTTTTCTCTCCCAGTCAATGCGATTGAGCCTCGTAGCCGACTGTAGCCGCGAACGTTTTTGCGGCGTCCCATTTAGTGTTGGTCGGGCACATATCCTGGACAAATCTTGTGTGGGATGGCGGGTGTTCGAATGCCTTCGCCAGCATTGCTCGTTCTTCACTGAAACGTTTGCAGTGAAAGGCCACGTGTTCTGCCCTCTCGACTGTATTCGAATAACTCGGGCAAAAAGGGCTGTCGGCCAGCTGAACGGTTGGTAGGATTAAACCCAGATATGATATTCAATGACTTTCACGACTGTCTTTACAGTAGACAATTCTGTGAACACTTTTTTCACCACATTTTCGCAAGTTGTGGCACTTATCTCTGCAATGGCAACACTCGATTTCTTGCTTCAACTCTTGAATCGTTTCTTTATGGTTGGTGTAATAGCCTAGACAGACGGTGGCGTCAATCGTGATTAACGTCTTATTTCAGAATTATCTCAGGAATGCAGTGCAACTATTGCAGATTGCAACAAAACTTATGTCTCATAAATTAGGCGGATTAGGGGAATTTTCGATGGCTGCATTGCCGAAAACTTTTAAAGATAAGAACAAGAAACACTGGATGCAATGCTAATTTCCACTAACACGTTCAAAATTACTTTATTGATTTGATACTTCGGAGCAGTTTGAGAAATTGCAATTTATGATTTTTTTAATTTATTATATTAATTAAATTAATTTCTTAATATAAGGGCAGCCAATGCACGTATTTGTCACCTGCCATCCATCTTTTACTGCCAAAATTATGCAATAAGCAAATCAGCTGTTCACTAATCCGCGTAATCATCTGTTACACTACAATTTAATCAGAATTAATTGCGCCGGTAATCCCGACTAACGCCGCTGCCTGTCTAAGCTATAACATTTAATTTTAACAGGGCTTCACAAAAAATATAAGGTGACGCAAGGATGATGTAGATCTTTGACAAAAATCATTTGTGTAATGTTAATTTTTTTTCAGACAGTTGGTACTACAGATCTAGGCAAACTTAGTCATGATGATATACTCAGTTGGGCAACCATTAAAAAAGTGATCGAAGAGTTTTGCGAAAATGGTTCTGCATGAAGTGCATTTCACTCATTGCATTATGAGCGATGTGGCACATTTTCGCCGAAATTTGGGGTACTGACCGAGTACTGACTGATCAAGAAAAAACTATGCACCCATAAGGAACCACTTATTAGTAAGGTTTTTAGGCTGACACTATCATCGGATCGTATTTCTTCGAAAACGATGCTGGTAACACTGTTACAGTCCACATTGTCGTGGCATCTTAACAAACGTTTTACGGCCGGAATCTGATGATGGACTTGATCAATATATGGTTTGGACGATGCCACTTGTCACACAGCGCTTGAAGCAATCGCCCTATTGCGAACATAAAACCCAGAACGCATTAGCTTGCGAAACAACGAGGTCAATGAATGCCGAGATCTTGCGATCCAACACCGTAAGACTTCTTTCTTTAAGACTTCATGCAATGGCAGAACTATGCCAATAAGTCGGAGATGATTCCAGAGCTGAGGAACGAAATACATAATATGCCTTATAAATGATATGCAGCCTGAACTGTGCCAAAAAAGTCAAAAATTTTGATATGCGCATCTTGTGTTTGCCAGGGGAGACATGGTGGGCATTTGACAAATATTGTGTTTCATACATAAATGGCATAGGCTAAAAAACATGGTGAAATTAAAAAAAAACCAACAAAGTTTGTTGAAGAGCTCTCTTATATGAGGCCATGCATGAAAGCTCGCATTGTCTTCGTGAAGGATGCTTCGTCTTCGGTGGTTGGTTTTCCTTAATTCTCCAAAAAGTTCTTGCAATCAAATAGTTGGGCCCCACTCAGAATTGACTGTTTTAAGTTTCTCTAGTGGTTCAGTTGCGACAAGGCCAGAAAACAGGCAATCATTTGGTTTGAGGTGCCTCTAACTTTAACTTTTGTTGGATTAAGCTCGCCTTGGAGCCCCCAAACTGTTCACTGCTGTTCTTTTCTGACTCATATTCATAGTTCCAAAATTTGTTACCTCTTACGATAGTCGACTTGAGTCCTATTTTGGACAATTGTCAAATTATGCGGTATCGAACGAGAACAAATCTTCTTAACGACCAAATGTTCATGCAATATTCAATATTTAATGTTTGCTAACCTCATTAATACCCAAGAATGCCTCTATCTCGCGACATTCGTTATAAATTGACGCTCAGCATAGATTATTTCTCGCACAACAACTGCTTGGCTGACCCTCATGAAATCCATATTTCCAGTATCGACGTTCGGAACTCGTTGTATCAGAGTTTCACAAAGGCTAAGTACGGTGCCTCAATGCCAAAGTTAGCCGCTGTAAGTTAATTAGTGCACTCCTGTCTCTATAATCCATGTAGAAAATCGTAATAAATCATCGCACGAAAATTTTCACGAGTTAATTTCATCTTTTGGGCGTGATTAAATTTCCAACTCAACTGCAAAACGAACAAACAAAGCTCGTAAGTGAAATCATTATATGCAATTTTATACTAAAAAGTACCAAAATTTTCGATAAAAATATCAAATTACAGTTCATTCCCAAGTGTTGCAAAGGCGACCCTGTTATAACGCCGCCCACTTAGGCAGCAAATAAACTAAATTTCTGACACATCTCGATTGCCATTTAAGTTATCAAAGTCAAAAAACGAAAGAAAAAAAACATTAGATGAGCCACCCTGTATGTGTGAGTACGTATGTACGTATGTATTATTTATCTTTAACAGCTTGGCGTTCGTTCAAATGTACTCGACCGCTGACGTCAATTGTTGTGATTCCAGGAATATTTTCTCGTACCACGATTGCTTACTATGTACAGATATTATAAACAATCCAACTCATTCATGCCGATCTTAAAGTGAACGCGATTAAGTCACACGGAAAACACGCCGAAGGTGTAAGAATTACAGTACATTACTCAATATTTGCATTTTGATTTTTTATGGCTTTTTATTATTGAATGTCGCGTTTGTTTCTCTGAGGGCTATAGAACGATTTTTTCTTTTTCTTTTTTTAAGAAAACAGTAAAAACAATGAAATGTAAAAATTTTGTGGCTTTATGAGATTTTAAGTTTCATTCGATTTACATTATAAACAATTTCAGCCATATGACTACTTCGCTAATCTGTCACGGCTTTTTCAACATAACCGGCTTTACGTCGCTAAAAACCCGCCGGCTTCCTAGTTACCAAGTGTTGCTGGTTTATTAGCAAAGACCAGGAACTCGACGTCGCCACTTTCAAAACATAGCCTCTGTGAGCTAAATCGCATGACTCAAGTGGCCAGTTGAAAGGCGTCTTTTAAAAGTATACTTAAAAAAAATGTTTAACAAAATATTAAAAAATTCACCAAATTGCTTTTTACTAAAATAAGGAAAAAAAATTAAAATAAAAAATATTAAAAAAAAATGTAAGTCTAAATATTAAAAAATTCGCCAAACTACTTTAAGAAAAATAAAAATATTAAGAAAAAAACTTTTTAAAAAATATTTAATAATATTTTTATTGCATTTAAAAAAATATATTTAATATTTTTATTAAAAAAAATATTTAATGCAATATTAAAAAATTGTCTTAATATTAAAAAAAAAAAAATTAATATTAAAAAAACAATTTAATATTTAATATTAGTATACAATTTTTTTTTGTGTTTTGATTTTCGAAATTAAATTTTTTTATATGAAAAAAGACCGGTTCGCGTTGATATTAAAAAAAATAAAATTACAAAAAGTTAAAAACTAAAAATATTAAATTTTTTTATACAAATATTATTTTATACTTTTTAATATTTTCATTGTATTTAAAAAAAAAATATTTTATAGTTTTATTTTAAAAAAATATCTAATATTAATGTTATTTTTTTTTATTTGCCTAAATTATGAAAAATGTGAAAAAATCCGCCAAACCGCTTCGCTTTGAATTTTAGAAAAAAATATTTAAAAAAAAATAAAACAACAAAAAGAAAATGTTAACACAAAATATTAAAAATACTGCTTCTTATTAAATTTAGAAAAAAAGGTTAAAAAAATTTGCAAAACTACTTGTTAAAAAATTAAAGTATTTTGTTTTTTTTTAATTTTCAGAAATTTATTTTTTTTAATATTAAAAAATTCGCCAAACTGCTTCGCATTGAATTTTGGAAAAATTATTTAAAAAAAGTTTAAAAAAAATTTAAGCAAACTATTAAAAATTCCTCACACTGCTTCTTATTAAATTTAGAAAAAAATAAACAAAAAAAATTAAGAAAACAAAAGAACGTTAACACAAAATATTAAAAAATACGCAAAACTGCTTCTTATTGAAATTTAGAGAAAATTATTTAAACAATTTTTTTTTTTGATTCACCGAACTACTTTCATTGAAATTAAAAAAAATAGTTAAAGTTATTCACACTATTTCTTATTGAATTTTAGAAAAATAGAAAAAGGTATATTAAAAACAAAGTATAAAAAAATAATCCAAAATTCGCCAAACTGTTTTTTATTGAATTTAAAAAACAAAATATTAAAAACAACATAAGTCTAAATATTAAAAAATTCGCCAAACTGCTTCTAAGTGAACTTTAACAAAAAATTAAAAAAAATTGTTTTAAAAAAATTTTCGACAATTCACCCAATCTGTTTTTTATTCAAATTTAGAAAAAAATTTTAAGAAAAAATATTCCAAAATTCACCAAACTGCTTGTTATTGAAATTTAGAAAAATAGAAAACATATATTAAAAAAATGTATAAAAAAATATTAAAAAATTCGCCAAACTATTTCTTATTAAAATTTGAAAAAACAGAAAAAAATATATTAAAAAAATTTGTAAAAAAATTTTATGAAAAAATATTAAAAAATTCGCCAAACTGCTGCCCATTGTACCTACTTAAACCATTGAAGTGAGAAAAAGGTGTTGAAGTCATGCTTGGAAAGCTGTTATTATTTCTGTCGATTGCCACATTAGTCATCATCATCAGCTAAGCGTGACTTTTTTTTAATTTGAGTGAAAAAATTTTACAATTTCAAAAATTTTTGCATTTGTATTTCGTGCTTTGTAGACAGAAATAAAGTGGCAATTCGGGGTGGAATTTATAATTTTTTTTTCTTTTTTTGATTTATGGAAGAATTAGAAAGAACTCTTTGTTGCCTAGTGTTGTACGCAGTTTAATATGGCCGATGAGATCTGTTTAGCACGCAAAAGACGGACTTTAGATTTTTTTACAACAAGGCTTATAAGTTGTATTCGAATGTAAATATTTGCATTACAAATTGCCATAGTTTTCTGAAAGGACCTGTGCTTACGGAGGCTACTGCTTTCGCTGATACCCCAATCTTAAGCTCGATACGTCTAAACAAAATACCCGTTCCTTGTTTATGTTTGCCTCTATATTATAGTTTCTTTTCCATCACTTATTGCGTTTATTTTCCAAACAACAAAATTTCATCGATGAAAATTTGTGCGAAATTTATTTTTATACTTTTGCCAACTCATAAATTTGAGTTAATAAATCCAGCATTTGTAAATAAATTCTTGACTTCTGTGTATCATAATTTTTAATGCTACCAGTAAACTTGTGCCAATTCCTGCGTAATGCCACATTATTGCCTGTAAAATGTTTGGTTACTGCGAAAACTGCATTATCTAGCACAGAGTAAACATCAAATAATGCAATGAAGGTATGAAAAAGACAGACATACCCGCTTATGTGCTTGGTTATGAAGGCCACTGAGTACCGATTATTGAATGGAGGTCATTGCAAGGAAAACAAATGGAATTATGAAAGGTGTAGTGCGTCGATGAATGAGGTATTAAGTGATTTTGTGCATGGATTTCGAAGGCAAAAAAAGGCAAATTTGCGCTATTTTTTTCTAAAACATATTTTATGCAGACTTTTCAATATTTTGTGAAATTTTATAATTCAGCCTTTGCTACTTCGTTTCCTGTAATCCATCAGAATGAAGTTCTTTTTGGGAGTCAGAACGGTGCTTGATATAATGAAATAATTTTTAAACAAAAAAACAACGAATTTCCATGCATTCAAAAATCAAAAAAATACAAAGAAGGACCGAATGTTTGATATATGTACTTATTTTATTATTTTCATCGATTTTAAATAGATAAGCTAGGACTTGAAATTTCCAACACAGCTTAGATTCGGATGGCAATCCAATACAAAACACGAGTGAATCCACTAAGTGGCACTGGCATCGAAAATCTGCTTTTATAATTCGAAAATATATAAATATATATTATTAATATATTATATAATATTAATTCGAATTCAGAACGAATTATATGATATGTACACTGGCGAGCTAAACTGGATGCGATTTTTTTTTTAATATTTACAAAGTTTTTCTAGTAAAATTTTTTTTTAGTATATTTCATCTTTTAAGAACTATTTTCTTGTGGAAGAAAATAAGGAAGACCGTTTGGAAGTAAATTAAAAAAAGATAACAGTTTTTCTCTTGTTATTTGAAACAACTGTAAGAGTTGTCAGCAAAAAAATAATAATGAAACCAACGCTATTTTTCAGCCGCTTAAGCCTTGGAATTACATAAGCCATGTTGTTGTTGTTGTTGTTGAAGTGGTTTAGTATTTCCACTGAAATAATCCTAATTAGTGACCAGCACCGTTTTACTACCACCGTCTTCGCATAATGATGTTTTTTTGGTTTTTTTTTTTTGTTCTAAGTCAAATCCATTTAGTGAGGTCCAAGTATAGCAGCAAATTCTTTATCTCGATGTCTGAGATCTCACTAATTTCCTGCAGGAAAGGCTTACCGAAGGAGCGGAATCGTGACCTAGCTAGCCCTGGCCAATCACATAAGTAGTGAAAAATGCTTTCCTTCGCACCTTCCGTTTGACAGCTCCTGCAGATAGGATTGAAGGGTAGATTGAGTCTAGCTCCATGATCCCCTACTTTTCAATGGCCTGCAACCCTTAGCAGTGGTGCGTGAGATGTTTGGCCGAGAACATCCTAACAGATCATTCGTCCTTTAGATTTTGTATGACGGCCATTTGTTTTTTGTTGTAATACATGTAGTTAGTTGCTTCCATCTTCTTTCGGGTAAAGCATGATAGTGTGAAGCAATGGATGCTTTTAATGTGTTGAGTGGGATGGAGACTGCCACTGCCTCTGCTATTTCTAGTGTCGAACCTTTTCTTGCTAGCTCATCCGCTGTCTCATTACCCCGTATGTTCCTATGACCGGGAACCCATATCAGAGTGACTTCAAGCCAATGACTGAGCAATTCCAGCTCCTTTCTACACTGTAAGACTATGTTACTGCGTACCCAAAACTTTTGTAAAAATTCGATCAAAAGGTTTAAATTAGGACGGAAATTTGTTTATTTTTTTCTAAATTTTGTATAAAGTTTAAAAGTTTGCTTTATATAGTTTTGGTTAAAAAAAATTTAAATAAACATAAAATTTTAGTTCGAAAAGCATCGTAAATATTTAAATAAAATCGCCAGTTGTATGTTTGTTCGCCAATTCGCTAAAATAGTCGTTCATTTTTCATTTCATACATTTGGACATTCGTACAAGAGAAAGTTTAGAAAAATTTAAATAAATCTGAAATTTTCGCAATATTTTTATTTCTCCTAACCATTTTTTTTTATTCTTATTGATTCTTACCCTTACGATTTCTCCTCATCATGCCCCCATTTCAAATGTACAAACCCACCACCAATTTTTTTATAAAATAAACAAAATAATAATAATAGTTCATATGATACTTTGAAAAAATTAAAAAAAAAAACATTTCCAAATTTGTATCATACTTTTTAACGAGAATTTTCAGAACTCAAATTGAACAAAATTAATAAAAAAATTTCCAAATTTGTATCATACTTTTTAAACAGAATTTTCAAAATTCAAATTGAACAAAATTAAAAGAAAATTTTTTAAATTTTTATCATACTTTTTAACCAGAACTTTCAGAATTGAAATTGAACAACATTAAAAAAAAAAAGAGGTTGTCTGTAAATCCGGTTTACTGACGATAGTTTAACGTGATAACGTCATAAGAAAATACTGATTGAATGGTTGCATTTTTCAAAAGAAAATTTTAATTTTATTTGTTTGATAGATATTTTGTATGGATATAGAGAATGAGTTAACATTAACATAACATAATATACTTTAACATAACATAACATAACATAACACAACATAACACAACATAACACAACATAACATAACATAACATAACATAACATAACATAATATAACATAACACAACATAACATAACATAACAAATTACCCCGTATTAAAGCACTTATCAACAGCTTTCATTTGATACCCATATTGTACATACACAGCCAAAGGTTACCCGGGTCCACGTTTTGACCTATATCTCGAGACCCCAGTCACGGAGCGGCATGAAAAATACTCTGTACTAAAGATCTCACCAACAGCTTCAATTTGATATCCATATTGTACAAACACATTCTAGGGTCCACGTTTTGGTCTCTATCTCGAGACCCTAGTCACGGAGCGGCATGAAAAATACTCTGGACTTAAGCATTCACCAACAGCTTCCATTTGATACCCATATTGTACATACACATACGAAGGTTACCCGGGTCCACGTTTTGACCTATATCTCGAGCCCTATTTCCAAAATAAAAATATAATCCATGTTACTCGTGGAGGATGTAGCTTTCGAATGGTGAAAGAATTTGCAGTTCATTCAATGCAATGAGCAAGGTAACTACATATGAGCAAGGTAACACTAATGAGCAAGGTAACACTAATGAGCAAGGTAACACTAAAGAGCAAGGTAACACTAAAGAGCAAGGTAACACTAATGAGCAAGGTAACTACATATAAGCAAGGTAACACTAAAGAGCAAGGTAACACTAATGAGCAAGGTAACGACACATTTTTTCGTGCGTGCAGCCTGTTAAATCGAATTATAAGACGTTATCACGTCAAAAATTAAAAATTTGTATCATAATTTTTAGTCAGATTTTGCAGAATTTATCTGGGTACGCAGTGAGCCAGTTTTATAGCCCATTGAATTTTAGTATAACAAAGCCCACATTTCAAGTGACTACAAAATACCTTTGATTTTCGCCAATATTTGTTTTTTGTTGACGGTGCTGGGCCTTTTCTTCCAAATAAAAAGAAAAATTAGCACACGATGATTATTAATTGCCGTCGCGCCGGTCACTGGGCGCTGGGTGCTAGAACAAATGATTTCCATTGATTTCGGTTTTCAGCCTTTGCCTTAACCTGTGCCCATGTCAGATCGAGGTCATCTATGTTGCTCCATTGTCATGAGGCCCTTGGACGTCCTATATTTCGCGCCCCCAGTGGATTGCAATTGAAAGCAGATTTGCTAACTTTGTGCGCTGGTTTGTGCATCGCCATTTTCTTTACCGAATCTCAATATTTATCAGCCTTTGGTTACATCTATTGAGTAGATGCGCATTTGAGATCCAGCTTTCGGATCACCAGATACCGGGAATTGAACGAAGACAGCGTTTCACAAACGTTTGAAATTTCTTTGTTACTTCGTCGGGTACCAGTCAAGTTTCGCAGCCATAGAGCAGGACAGATTTAACATTAGTGTTGAATAGACGAAGCTGGATTTTTCTTTTCAGCTGGTTCGAATGTTAAACTTTATGTAAACCCGTAAAAGCGTACTATTGCTTTAACAAGTCGGTGTTCTGTATCTGTTTTAAAACCGCCCTTCAGTGTGCGTATATCACGATTGAGTGCTCATCGCATGGACGCGAGATGATGAAACCTTAAACAGATTCTCAAAATGCCCAAACCACCTCAAAAGCTGGTATTTACCTCATCACATATGAGATATAAAATTTGTTCAACAATTTTTTGGTGGAATACTGCATGGATCCTTTTTTCGAACCTCTCTTTCAAATACAAGTATTTTTCTTGCCCTTTCTAGGAAAATGAGGAAAACCACATAAAATAAGTGTATGTTAAATTTATCTACTTACCAGTTTACCAGTAGTGGAATTAAAATTGATACGCCATTTTAATATTTTATCTTTGATTTCAACACACAACTAATTTTGTTACGATCTTTTACTTCGTTATTTGCTTACATGCGATTTGAAGTTGAGATAGCAGTAATTTTTTTTTTTGTACAACGGACAAAATCGAATGTCATGCAATGGAAGAACTCTACGTTTTAGAATTCCTATCAGTAACAGAAATTCATAGACTTAATTTTAATGTATTAAAGAAGTTCGCAGTCAAATTGCATTACAAAAATACCTAAAATGAAAGTGTCGAACCAGTTGATTGGTGTATCTAAGCCTCGCCTGAATCTCCAGTCACGCCATGATCGCAACTGATTTTTAATGGGAATGGAGAGAAAGAAGAAGAGAAAGTAGCTACTATAATGCCAAAAACTTATCACTCAACTGGGAAGTTCCTTAAATTATTGTATTAATACGTCAAACAGGTTTCAGACAACAACTTTCAGCAATAAGCTTTTTGAATGAGTTAAAACCTGAATATAGACAACAAAAAATATGATTTTGCGCATTATGAATTCCATTTGAAATTGTGCTTCTTGTTTGGTTTTTTTAATAAAAAAAAATTGTGTTTACGATTCATTAACAAAACAAATGCCACTGCATTCAAGTTTATTACGAAATTACGTTTTTTAGCACTTTTTTTCGATTGATGTCAAGCAATGAAATGGATTTATTTCCAGGCATACATTTCTGTGCTTGCAATGCATTGAGAGGCTTATTCTCTTATCTTGTAGCTTTTCTTACGGTTTTTGCTCTGTTATTTGTTGCCCCATTTCTGAGCTGTATGTGTAGGTTTTAAATTGTTTTATTTTTTTAGATGATAGCAACGATTTTCTACATATTATCAACTTTTTCGACGATTGATCTTCCAGAATGGCATCTTTGGAATTACCGCTTTGTTGATGCATTCAATGCTATATTGAGTCCATAGGTTACATTCGGCTTGTATGGTTGCCGAAGGAATGAGCACACTTGGACTAAGAAAAATGGGTTCGTCCTTTGTGATACCATTATGAAGGAAGTGAGGTGAAAGAGAAAGACCGATTGGATGCAGGGAGGGGGCGGGGAGAGGTAGTGGTGCGATGGTTAGGAGCGTGACTATGCTGCGTTTGCGTCAACCGCTTTGTGCTCCTGATGAAATTCATCATATTTTGAATGTCAGCGCCAGCTGTACCAGCAAAAGAAACAAGAGTCAAGATGCCTGGATTTTAGCCCCGCCAGAGCAGGGCAGCTAAGGAGAAGGTGTTGAGATGATTCCGGCCCATCCTCCATACATCCAGCGCAAACAGGACTCTAGGTGATTACAAGTCTCACAGCATGCACTCGCTCATAGTGACCTGTGGGAAAACAATTCTCTTCTTGCACGGTGAGATCACCTCATATGACCCTTGTCTGGCCAGCTCATCCGCCTCACAGTTTCCCGCAATGTCGCTGTGACCAGGAACCCAGATGAGGCTTATGTCAAAGAATTCAGACGCAGTGAGGTCAAGCATTCCTTGACCAGTTTCGTCACTGACCCGAGGGGCTCTTATTGCCGCTTGGCTGTCGGAGTAAATATATACTTTCTTGACTGTTAGTACGCATGTGAGCAGCCAATCAGCTGCCTCCTTGATTGTGGCTACCTCTGCCTGGAACACACTGCAGTAGTCCGGTAACCTGAATTTGAGTCTGATGGGTAGCTCCTCACAAAAGACTCCTCCGCCAACCTTTCCTTCCAACTTCGATCGATCCGTGAATAAGTTCACCAGGTCCTGTCCCCAAGTGTAGCCCCCCATCCACTCTCTCCTTGACGCAATATGAGTGGAGAAGGTTCCGGTTGGACGAAACGAGGGTATACACTGATCCGTTGACGGAGGGATGAACTCGAAGTTTCTAAGGGTGCTTGAGTGCCCATAAGTAAGGTTTAGCTTATAGCCCGAGCCCCTCAGTCTGATTGCGGTATATGTAGCGTCAATTCTGCCTGCGATGTCTACGGGTACCACATTTAACATTGCGTTGAGCGCCAGAGTAGGAGTCGTTCGAAGCGCCCCACTGATTCCAATGAGTGCATAAGCCCCAAGTATTTCTTTTTTTTTTTGCCATTTATCCGGCCGAAATGGTGGCAAAGAATGCATCGATTTTTCACTTGTTTACCTCCATTTTTCCTTGACGCTGTTGCGCATTTTTTCCACATAACCAAAAATATTGTGTACTTGTATGAAGAAAATACGGGATTTTTCCATTGAACTAAAACTTTGTAAGTTAGTAAATTGCATGCCAAAAATCCTGTACTTATAAAGAAATTTGGACTTATATAGTTTTTTTTTAGATAATAAGCCATACTTTTATAGAAGAAAATAATAAAGATTAAAAAACAAAAATCTCTTAACTGGTGAAAAGTTGGGTTGCAATAATTGTTTCGACATTGTAGGATTGTGAGCACGTACGGCTGCCCGAATAGGCCGTTAGGTACTAGACACAGAGGTGTTCATTTGATTATGATTATGACTATTCAGTTCTTAAGTATGTTCTTATTTAGCTTACCTTAAGACCGGTTTGTAAATCTAGCAAACAAGAAGCACCGATTTGTAAACAAGAAGACATTCGTACATTTTGTACAAGGAGATGGACGGGCATATCTCTTATTGAGCCGCTGTCGCCTGATGCATTTGCAATACATTTATAGAATTACTTCTTTTATTCAACTCAAAAGTTTTTCGAGGCAGGCTTCATCCTTCCAATACAATTTTCATTTAAGAATTATGTAATTTCTTAACCGGGTTCTCACCCTGTACCGTCAGCTCTAGCATTATTCCGACACAAGTAACGAGAGGATGATATCACCAGCGTACAAATCGCAACATGCAGTGATTTTCCGAAATTACAATTATGTACATGTATGCGTTTCCCGAAATGGAGCTAGATTTCATAGTAAAATTGAAACATTTTTAAATGTTGCGACGCCATCGGTGTTGTGACCATCATGAATTGATAAACTAAATACTAAGCGACCTGCCTTAGACAACTTACAGCTGCTTTCATAATATACTCCTACAGTAAATTCTATCATTTCATAAGGCATCTTGCCTAATTGAGTCCAGAACTTAAAAGCTTTTTAATTAAAGATGCACACTTTTCTACCAATATCGATTCAAAATTCCAATTTATGAAATACTAAAGAAAAAACCTGCTTAATAAAAATGCTTCATAAAACTTTTATATCCGGTAACATAAAATGCATTTGCTCATTTAAAATATTCTTCTATCTACCTATACATACATATTTTCACGTACTAAAACGAATAAAATGATATACATACAGTGGGCTTCCAGTATAACGAACTTACGGAATAACGAATTTTCACTATAACGAATCAGCGAATCAACGAATCTATATTACGCACGCTAATGAGTTTTATTATAAATAGCAAATTCATAAATTGATGTTTTTGGACTATTCCAGAGTGAAGCTTTTAGTTAAGGCCATATCGGCGAAATGCGGAGTTCTGAATTCATCTTTTTTGTAAAAAAAAAAAAAAAAATCGAGGAATACGTCAAATAAACGCAACGAATAAAACCAGTCCTAGAAAGTGAATTTCGAGAATAGCGCTTGAAAAATAGAATAGAACAAAGAGAATCGAATTTTTAGAGAACTGAAAGAGAGGGAAACTGAGAGGGTCTGAGTCAACGTCAAAACCATCCCCTGTTGGTGGTTTTAACGAACAAAACAATTTTTTTTTTAACAACGAAGGAAAAGGTCCATTTCAAATTTTACGAGGGCAATTTTGTTGCCAGTTATGATTGGATGATTTAATTCATGAAACACTTTGGAATACATCTTTATCAAAAAGGTCCCGAAATATATTCAGAAAATTCAGAATACAAGTTTGTTCCTCAAAAGCGATATATTTGCCTTCAAAGTACTCCCCATCAACTGTAACGCGCCTATGCCTGCGTTTGATCCAGCTCTCGAAACATTTCTGTAAGTCTATTTTCGGTATAGCCATCAGAGCTGTCTTCGATTTTTTCATTACTTCCTTCGGTTGTTAAGCCGTAGTGCCGTAGTGGCTCCCCATAGAGGTTTTTTAACTCGATCAAATAGAAAATTTTCTGATTAAAATCATAGGGAGGTGAATTCGATGGCTGTTGGATGGTTCGGGTTACCTTCTTGTTCAATAACACAGTCCTGCGAGGGTGAGTTTCTAGAATGGCTGTACTTGTTTCTTGTAGTTTTTTATGCGCTGAAAAAATGGCCATTTTAGCCATTTTTGAGAATTTTTTTTGGGATAGAAATTTTTTTTTTTCAATTTTCGACGAAAAGGTCGCATAGTAGAACTCTTTAGCTTTAAAACCCATTTTTTAAAATTATGGTACGATTTTTAAAAAACAGTTATGACATTTTGAAATTAACAGTTTCAGTTACGTATACGTTGGGTATAGCGTCTATTGGCGTAACTGAAACTGTTAATTTCAAAATGTCATAATTTTTTTTTTAAAAATCGTACAATAATTTAAAAAAAAGGTTTTTAAACCAAAGAGTTGTACTATGCGACCTTTTCGTCGAAAATTGAAAAAAAAAATTTTCTATCCCAAAAAAAATTATCAAAAATGGCTAAAATGGCCATTTTTTGACCTTTTAGGCTTCATTTACCAAAAATCCTGATGTGATGGAGCATTTTGAAGGTCAGATTCGTTTTCAGCGCATAAAAAACTACAAGAAACAAGTACAGCCATTCTAGAAACTGAAAAAAGTTAAATTTCGCAGGCCTGTGTAATTAATGTAGGTATAATGATGGCACTGTGCAACGTTGCGTTATCATGGAGCAACATTCACGAGTTGTTTTGTCACAAATCGTTTCTTTTTTGGCGAAGCTTCATGTGGGCGTCATCCAAATAAAAGTCTTTATTAACTATCTGACCTTCTGACAAAAATTCGCGGTGTACAATACCGTTGTAATCCATAAAACCCGTGAGTATAGCTCTTTATTTGGACTGAAGGCGACATGATTTTTTTGGTTTTGGTTCATTTACTCATAAACCCACGTCTCATCTCCAGTAATTATGCGTTTGATGAATGTTGCGTCGAATTCAGCCATCGTGTATTTTGTCATACCAACGCAGTCCCTTTTCTGCATGAAATTCAGGTCTTTCAGGTCATGGCGCAAACTCAAATTATTAACTTGATTGTCCTGAACGGATCCATGTTTGCATCGCCATTTTATGTTTAAGTCCTCTGCCTGCTCTCTGATGGTTAATTTGCGGTTATGGATCAATTGTTCTTTCACTTCATTGACGTTTTCATCAGTTTTCGATGTCGACGGCCGGCCACTGCGTTCGTCCTCCTCGACAGGGTCACGAGCTTTTCTGAAGATGAACGCTTAAACGGTTGTTTTCTTTAGAGTGTCATTATGAAAACTGTTTCTCAAAATTTAATACAAACTCTATGTTGAAAATTCAAATTCACTTTTGAAGCTGTAGAAAATCGAAAATAGAACTTAAATCAATTGATTTAGAGCATCACCAGTTGGTGGACCTTCTTGAAGAATGTGTGAAGAAAAGCTGTCATCTAATGCAGATAGTTTTGAGCCATTTATAAAGAAACTAGAGGACGTGTTAAAGAATTATACTCAATGCAGTCTTCAATGCGAAGGGAAGCGGTATTTATGGAAAATTCCTTCTCGAAAAGACATACGCGCCTTACAAGGAATCATCTGCACTAGGAAGAACTACGTTATAGAAAGATTAACATTTTCAGCGTGCACCAATGCTTTGGGAAGCAAGAAATTATAACTTTTAGTCATGGAAAAATCTCACAGCTCAAGACTTTTCAAGTGCCTGGGGCAGTCCTCAAACCTAAAACCGAACAAACTGCTGCTTTGCATCAAAAGCCGTGGTTGGCTGTAGATATCTGCCGGTCGAAGGCTTCATAATGGTCTCAAAACTGAGCTTTAGTGCTACTTGGGGAGCGCCAGAGTAGTACTTCAACCATTTTACCTACTTACCTACGTAACCTACATGAACTTAAAATCAGCTTGGATGAGCCATTTCACCTTTAAAAATGGTTTTTTGTTCAATTGATGTTAGTTATATTAATTGCATTCAGTTTTATTTTTCAAATTAATTTGCCAGTATTCAGTGGGAATCGCGGATACTCACAAGTGGAATTGTGCTGATGGTTTTTCAGATTCCAATGAACGTCAAAATGAAATGAATGATGCGGCAAATGAACTTAAACATGAGAAGGCAATAAATTGTTTAGAGAAATGTGTCACCTGGACAATATCAATCAATGTTAAACTGAAAAACTTTTGATACTAAGAGGTTTGCAAGAAATCGCAGTGCGGAAAAGCAGACGCGAATAGAAGACTTTTTCTGTTGACGTTGCAATTTTTGTTGTCGTTCAATTGAAGACAATATATGTCTTTTTAAATTAAATTTTAAATTTAGATTTATTTAGTTATTTAATTTAAAAATATTGTGATATTGTGGGTAGAAAAAAAAATTACTCGATTCAACGAATTTTTCGATTTACGAATTAGACACACGACATACGATTCGTTATATTGGATGTCCACTGTACGGTATTCATATGTATATGTACGATTATATTCATGTGTTAATTAGCGTTTATGAATTGCATGTGATTTGCTTGCTTATTTGAACTATTAAGATGAACGAACAAATGGATGCTCAGAGGAGCAACGAATTCCCAGCAGTAAAACGGACCACATACGTTGAAGAAGATTTTAAAATAGAAGTAAGAGGTTAGTCAATCGATATTCTTTAACATGTTTGCTGTGATCAGTACGACCTCATTCATTCGGGAAGCACAAATAGTCTGGAGCAGTGCTTAAGATACAAAAAAATATCGAGCATTCGTTACATGGAGAAATTGCGCAAGACCACCAGCAGAAACAAATCTCAAAAATTAACGTATTTTTAAGCCGTTCGAAATTTGCACTTAATTATTATTTTTGGCAATTGGAAGCTAAATTCCTGTGAACCCTCAGAATAATTGGTTGTCTGAATGGCTCACGAAAAATTAGTCTGTATTTGAAATTAAAGAAAACCAAGTGTTGTTTCAGTAACTCCAGAGATTTTATTTCCAATCTATTCAAAAATTTACCTTTTTGATCTTCTGAGTGCATATATCTCGCAGTGTATTCTAAAATTTCCAAGGTTAAATCCGTCGCAACATTCATCAAAGGCACAGTTACTGGAGATGAGACGTGGGCTTATGAGAACGACACGCAATTCAGGCATCAGGCGATAGAGTGCAGAGCTCTGAATGAACCAAGAGTAAAGAAACCAAGTCGCTTTCAGTCGAAAAAGAAAGCGAGGCTCACGGTTTTTGTGAATTATAGCACGCATTTTGACCAGAAGGTCAGACAGTTAATACCAAACGGGCTTACTACTAAATTGGGCATTCTGGGGTGTTTACATAAAGCAATTCGTCAGAAAAAGAAAGGATTTGTGGAAAAACAACTCGTGAATTTTGCACCATGATAACGCACAGTCAAACAGTGCCATCTTTATCCATGAATTTTTCGCCAAGAACGAAACGAATACTTCCCAGCAGCCATCGGGATCACCTAATGGCTCCCTGCAATTTTTTTTTTATTTGGTCGAGTCAAAAAGCCACTACGGGGAACCACTTCAGCGTTTTAACAGCCGAAAAAAAGTAATGGGGAAGGCGAAGACGGTTCTGATGGCTATACCGAAAATAGATTTCCAGAAATGTTTCGAGAGCTAGGTCAAATACTTTCATAAGTTAGTTGATTGAAGAAGTTGCAGTTGATTGAAGAAGTACTTTGAAAGAGATGACATCACTTTTGAGGAATAAACTTGGATTTTAAATTTTTGAATATATTCCGAGAACTTTTGATCAAGATGGTATAGCAAATATTGGTCAGAAATAGCGTAGCATCGTAAATAGTGTCGACATGTGTCATTCTTCATCCGTTCCGGTCCGGTTTAAAGACAGTCCGTCTGCTGTACTGTACCACCGGGTACATTCACACATGAATAGGCACAAAAAAAACCACAGCGGATGTCCATAGGCGCAAGTCAATATTTTCTCTTTGAATTCTTAAACTTTGTATCTATGATTCAGCGAGCCAAGCGGTTTAATAAGTAAAAAAAAATAAAAAGCAAAATATGTATTAATCAGTCTTTTCGTATGTAAGTAAAGAAGTTGTCTGTGTGTTTGGTGCAAAATATACATTTTCAAGTATAATACTATTCCTAATTATTCTAGCTGGAAGCAAGCAGCTATAGGTGATGACTAAGCATCCTAATAGTGGTACTTTCGGACTATTATAAGTTAAATTAGGTTATATGGTTGCCCATGCGAGGGTCCACTAGGACGAGAAACACTATTATCTTTGAGACTTGTGATACCATTGTGAGGATAAAAGGAAGAAAGACAGAAGGATTGTGTGGAAGGAGTTATTTTTGGGGATTATGGAGAAGAACACCGAGCGAGGACTATTGAAGGTTATGTTAATCACTTCATACTACTAGTGAAATTCATCAGGTATGTGATATCTAAACCTGCTATATCCACAGGTTGTATAAAAAAAGTGAGAGCTAAGATGTCTCAATCTCAGCCCAGCGACTGCAAGAAAGTTGAGGCAAAGATGCTGAGATAATTCCACCTTATCCTCCAGACAGCTGCTGCAGAAATAACTCGAAGCAATACCAAGTTTCACAGTGTGGATACCTGGCAATATCCAGATTGATTTGAAAATTCTTCCAAAACTCTCATTATTTTGTTACCGTTTTTAAACACTTTTATGCAATCTAAACTCTTCTATCATCTGAGCTAATATAATTTTTTGGAAAACAGTTTTAATTTACAGTTTGCAGATGACATAGCTATAGTAGTTACGGGAAAGTACCTGGACACCATCAGCAATGTCATGAGCAACACACTTAAAATGGTACAACAATGGACATCTCGCGCAGGGTTAGGGATAAACGCGGAAAAAACGGGCATGGTACTTTTTACCAGGAAGTACAAAGTCCCGACAACGAACTACTTCTCAAAGATCATGCGAGGTACCTCGGAGTAATATTGAACAGCAAATTGCTGTGGAAGCACAATGTTGAGGAAAGGGTGAAAAAGGCCAGTAATGCGATGTACGCATGTAAAAGAATGCTGGGCGTTATTTCGGATCTATTATCCTCTCTGATACATTGGTGCTACACGGCAATAGTTAAACCGATATTGCTGTATGGGGCCTTAGTATGGTGGACTGCGACAAGAAAACTGACATACTTAATGCTTGTGCATAACAGGAGCGGGGAAAACCACTTAAACGGCGGCGCTGGAAATGATACTCAGCATGCCACCTATTGACCTTATGGCGGAAAACTTGGCAGCGAAATTCACGAAGAGGTTGGTGGCTGCTGGAGTATTCACCTGCAGAACCTTCGGTCACAGTTCAATAAGAAAGCGGAGCTCAGGTTGCACAGACTACATGACTCCGTACTTTAGTTGGGAGAGAAGCTTTCGCACTACAATTGAAGAGGAGGGACGGCACAAAGGCATGAAGCCTGGTCATAGGACTTTTCACATCTATACAGACGGCTCAAACACTTTAGACGGAGTGGGAGCGGACATTTACTGCTCAAAACTAGCCTATCAAGCTGCCAGACCATAGCAGTATTTTCCAAGCAAAAGTTTTTGCTGCGGGGAAAGCCGCGAAGTTAGCCTACACAAGAACAAGAAAGAACTCAACAATTAATATATACGTGGACAGTCTAGCAGCAATAAAAGCAATAAGTTCATATTGTATTAAGTCTAAAAAAATGCAACGGAGCAGAGAGGCCATAGAAAGGCTAATCGCAAACAGTAGGCTGCATATCTACTGGGTACCTGGTCACAAAGGCATTATGGGGAACGAAATAGTAGATGAGATAGCAAAAAGTGCTGTTAGACTACCATTTGAACAAGAGAACGACATACCAAAACCGCTAAATACTATATACAACGAAATGGACGACTACATGAAAAACTAGTGGAAGCTAGGTGTTAGTCCACCTGGAAAACAGCAAAAGTTATATGTATGCGCGTAGTACCATCACTTTATGTCTGCTATAGCTTCATCCTATAATGCTTTGGCTTTGTTGTTGTAGGGCGTATATTATATTGGTTTGAGTTTAGCACTCTGCATATTCAAAGTGTTTTTTTTTATGTGTTAAACTACTCAAAAATTATATTTACTAAGCTTTCATTTCCGACCATTAACAAATTACTAAAACCCCTGCGCGAGCATGCGTGAGTGTGCGTGTGTGTGTGTGTGTATACACCATGTACTGGTATAAATTTGTAAATACTAGCTAATTGTTTGTTAGAGTATCGAAAAACGAGAGCTCACCTTAAATTTACCAAGAATCGCCAGCAAAAATTAGCTTCAGTTAATTTCCTCTTATTGGCTATGTCAAGCAGAGCATTTGTTCTTCGTGCTAATTTCATTAGCAACAAAGTATGCGCAGGGTTCACTAAACTGCACAACCTATGAAAAATTAATATTATGGACTCAACTCTCACACATTCACACACACACACACGCCCATATGCATGTATTAATGTATGTACTTATGCTGTGGAAAATTACTTGTTGCGTCTGATTACTGAGTCTGACTTAAGCTGGACATATAATTTTTTCTCTTCATTAATTAGTTTGTAATTTTCAATAACTTTTAAAGTTCATATTGAAATGATCATTACGGGTCAATGTTGCCTTAATTGCCCTAAGCTTCAGTTTGTTCCGATATTTTACTTTAAAGTATTTTATTAATTTGTGCGTGTGTGTGTGTGTGTGTGTGACGTTACACGCTTTTCATACATTTCATGTCCAATGTTGAATGAATGATCGGTGATCGCTAACTTGAACCTCTTTCCACATTTTGCACGCGTAAAAATTGAGGAAAAAAACGCTGTGACATTTATGTATATTTTATGAATATTTACGTATACTTAGCGTTATAGTCATGACACTATAAGGAAGTACTATACGCTTTATTATACATAATAATTTCGAGCTTATAATCGGCGGCGGCAGCGCGATTACGCGTAAGTGATGTCGACAGATTAACATTCCCGATGTGTAGCTACATGCCGCAACCTTTGTTGTTCTGTAGATGAAGCTAAGTTTTCCGTACGCCTCTTCGCCTTCAGCAATAAAAATGTATAGAAAATGTAATAAAATATTAATATTAGCCTCATTTAGTAATAAAATACATTTGAAAGGTTTGCAGATGGTCACTTCAATGGAAGATTTTGAACAAACTTTTGAAATTGTTGAGAAATGTTTGTAGATGGTCACTTCAATGGAAGATTTTGAAAAAACTTTCGAAATTGTTGAGAAACTGTGTTATTATAATCGCTTTGATTTTTGACAATTTTTTGTTTTTTTATGCTGACGCTGGTCGCTGTTTTCTTTCATATAAAAAACTTTCGATCGTCCGTTATATGGAGAAAATTCACAGAATCGCCAGCAAACAAAAACAATGCCAAAATTTGTGCAAAATTTTTGTGAGAACTCTATTTGCCGATCTTTGTTTTTAAGAGAAACTTCTTAGGGGTCGATGGACGAGCGAGAATGGAGAGTAAAATTTCAAGGCCATGCAACGTTTTGGGCATTTTCGTTCCGCGAGAGAGAAAAAAGATATAACGTAGAGAAAAAGGAGAGAGAGAGATAGCTTACATAAAGGGTGGTTAAGATTCAAGGACCGGTGTTGATTTTGAATAATATACAATTTTTTTTGGGAAATTATTGTCATTTCTCTTTATTATGATAATACTGGTATGGCTCACTTACGTATAGAACAAAATATCGGCCAAATGGCCGCCGCGGCCTCGGCGGCACACCTTCAACCGATGGTCCAAATTTTCGTTAACGCTGAGGCATAATTGAGGTTCTATGCCGTTAATGTGCAGAATAATCTCATCCTTTAGCTCTTGAATTGATGCTGGCTTATTTTCTTTCAAATAACCCCAAAGAAAGAAGTCCAACGGTGTCGTTAACGTTTAGGTGTGGTTCACATTCAACATCGGCCCTTAAAATTTGAAATCTCAGATACACTTTAGACTATTTTCCTGAGTTTTTCCTTGTGATTGCTAATTTCTAGTGAAAAATAACACTGTCTACTTTTTGGCGCTCGTTTGTTGGTTCAAACTTGTAGGAAACATATTTTTAGTCCCTACTTTTTGGCGTTATATTTCCTTGGTACCTACTGTTTGAATCGCTTTTTTGGTCCCCATTTTTCGGCGTTTTTTTTTGTGCCTACTTTTTGGCGCTTATTTCCGTTTCCTGGCTAGTGCTTGTGCATACGATAAAGTGCTATCCATTCCGGCGTCGAATTTATTGGTATTGCCTTGCGGTAATTTGTGCCGTTGCTGCAGTTCTGGAATCGCTGCGTTTGATCGGGTTGTTGCCATGGTTTGTGTTCGGCGTTTACCTACACCGGCCCACCCTTCTTCATTGTTTGTAAATTTTTTCTATTTGTATTCTCTGCAAATGTTGCGAATTTACTTAGATATATATTCTTTCACTCTCTCTCTCTCTCTCATTGTCTCTCGGGTCTCTCCCTCTTTCTTTGTCTGCCTTGAAAGCTTCACTTCTTTTATGTGTACTACGCTACACGTACTTTTTTGTTTGCACTTACTTGCATACATACAAGGTGGCGCAAAATTAATCATCCATTAAAAAAAAATTCCATGAAAAAAATAAAAATCTTTATTTTGACCTTGACAAGCACCTGTGTGTATACTGCAATGTCTAAGACACAAATGTCTAATGGTATTAGCCTATCACACCGTTGGAAAAAATTATACATCTTCGGATAGGGTGATTAATTTTGCGCCGCCTTGTACATAAAGCTATGTATATAAATGTAAATACAACAACTCCGCTATCAGATAATTTCTATAGCGTAAAGCTGAATACAAAAAAAAAAAAGATTTTTCTCCAATTTTCATAATTTTCTCCATTTAATGCGCCTATAATTTCTTTTTCTATTAATTTTGATTTTTTAAAATAAATATTTGAATATTTTTTTAAATAATAATAAATATAAAATAAGACATCCTCCAATAAAATGCTTTACACTTTCTTCTTCGTTCAGATTGCAGAGGCTGCACATTTTTCACACGTTTCCGAATTTATTAGTATTTAACATAAGCAGGTGCTTTGAAAATCATTGAGATATCACAAATCCGCATTCCTTCTTTCATGTAGGTTGAACCCCTTATTAGGTCTAAGTATTTGTATATGCGAGGTGAACTTGCAAGTGCCTCTTCGCTGTGTTCTCTGGTGTATTTGGTCTTTAATTCTGTCGGGAACTGCTTGCAAAGGTTGTGCCACTGGGTACTATTGACGCATTCCTAGAAAGTCAATTGAAATTCTGAGCCCATTTCATTTAGATGTTTATATCAGAAAATGTGTTTTCGTATGACAGACTGCGACAATTTAAGCGGAAGTCTGTTTTCTTTATATTCTTATAAAGTTTTAAAAATAGATTTCATGCTGTTTCCAGCAAAATTTCATTGTTTGGTATGAAGTTCAGGTATCCTTAGGATCCATTTTATGAAGTATCTTTGCAGTTTGTCGACCTCTTCTGATATTGTAGAACTCCACATTTGGGTAGCATAAGACTGTATGGATCTACGACAGCCTGAAAAAGTTCCCATTTATTTTTTAGCGATGCTGACGATTTAGCAAAAAAGTCCTTCCAGGTGCAATTAATACTTGCCTTGACTGCATTGTTTCTGACTTCCAAATGTTTTCCGAATGTCATTTTTGGTATAAGTATGACGCCCAAATAGCGGTATTTCGACAAAGCTCTTATATTTTCGCTTTTGAACCACCACGTTTCTAAAAATCATAATTTTCGATGTGCTTAGATTAACTTCCATATTCCATTCGTGCAATATTTTTCTAGTCTATGCATCATAGCTTGCATGATCCTTGGGTTATCTGCTAACAGAATAATATCTTTCACGTACAGCAGTGGCCTTATATTAATGTTTTCAACCAGTAGACCATTTCCCAAATAATCATTAAGCCGTTCAAGTTTAGCGCAAATAAGAGTGGTGATAACAAACATCCCTGCTTCACTCATGTGCCGGTCTCAAAATATTTAGACAGTTCTTGCCCTGTTCACAAGACCATTTTGGTACTTTGGAATCTATTTTCGATAAAATTAATGATTTTGCGTAGATTATGTTATACTGTCAAAAGCTCGGTTGAAAAGTTTTTTCTGAAACTGCTTGAAATTTGAATAGGTCGAGCCAAGGAGCATTGTACTTAGAGCTCTGGAAAGAAGGTAGATAGTAAAGGAGGAAAGTATCAGAGAAAGAGATAGGAAAGAATAGAGACAGAGATAGAGATAGTTAATTCTGTGAGAATTTTCCAGATTCTTTGGCAAATGTGTAAATATCCTCCAGTTTTAGAGAACAAATATTACGCATTCTCACGACATCGGAACCCAAAACTCGTAGCCTTGCTCTAACAAATGCAGGACACTCACAGAGAAAGTGCTCAGTGCTATCCGCCTCCTCCAAGCAAGACAGGCACACTGGGTCCTCAATGATTCTAATGGTGGTCATAGGATGACCCCATGGCTTGTGTCCTCTAATAATACCGCCCATCAATCGAACGTCTTTCCTTCCAAGTTTTAGTAGTAAGTTTGGAAGTTTTCTTTTCGGACTTGTCACAAAACACTTTGCAGTTCTTCAGCGTTCTAGACCGGGCCATGGCTCTTTATATGGACCCCATAAGTGCAAGCCTGTTTTGTCTTGCGACAGAAGCTTAAGCTTCTTCTTACATTCTTGAACAATCTTCGAGGTTTGCTTCACGTTCTCCAGGGCCTTCAGTGCAGACTGACTGTCACGGAAAACTCCAATCTGTTTTCTGCTCAACTCTTCTCGATTATCCATTCGGCTACTTCCAGGATGGCAAAAATTTCCGTTTGGACAACAGTTGCCATTTCCCCCACAGCTTAGTGATACTTATTGCTCCAGTGCTACTCCAAAGTAAGAATACTCGTAAGACTTGGACGGAAATGCTTTCCGAAAAAGTCACGTTGGGGGGCTGGCGCCACCATAAATATTATGAGCAAAAAATAGAAATCGATGAAGCCAATATTTTGTGGTCAATATGAATTGGCGCATATCAGGCAAACGTGTGTTCAGCATGAGAATGCTCCATATGTATGTCACAAATTTAGTATGCCACAACTTAGAATAAAGCCTATCTAACAGTCATTAACTTATACTTGTAGATACTTTTTTGCTTCATCTGTTTCGGCAGATTATGACATACGAGGATTAGCTTGCGTGCATTAATTCATGCAAGTTTATTTTGTAGTATCGAAATACTATGACAGAGTTGGGGCAAATTCTGTCCAATTGCATAGCAAACAAATACACACACCTACACATATACACATTCCCAGCATTCGTTTTTTTGATTGCACATTTTTTTTTACTTTTTTTATATATTTTTTTAAACATTTTTTTTTGCCGCAACTTAAACTTTTTCCACATAAACCACTGTGTTCTTCCGCTCTGGCATATAACGGTCGAAATTCTTATAGCGACAGTTTTACTTCCACACAGGAAGCTTTAAATCTTGCACAAATGGATACATATGAACATCTGCAAATACGTTCAAGTGACTACGTTTGTAGAGCTGTGTGTATGTATGCGTCTGTGTATCTATGTGTGTACGCTCTAAATAAGTACATGTATGAATATGGGCATGTGAATACGCATCGGCATACACTCAGATTCACACATATACCTACATAAATATCCAATAAAAATTCATTCATTCATGCGGCCATTCATCAGCGTCGCGGTAGTACATAAAATATGGAATTGCTAAAAAAATTGCGATCGCAAAGAATTAATATGCAAAGTGAGACCTTCCAATTTGCATGTATACATGCGTATAAATAAGTGGGTATGTGAAAAAATTCCATATAAATACAGCTGTTGACAACTAATTAGATTCGACAGCGACACCATAGAAGATATTAGAATTATTGTGCAAAACACTTGGCCGCATTGTGAATATTATGCGGCTGAAGGCGAGGGTGTGTGTGTTTTTTCTTCTTTTTTATATTTTATTTGTTTTTTTTTTTATTTATTTTATTTCATTTTTTTATGGGGCGCTACCCTCAAGTGGCCCTTTGAAACCAGAACAAGCCTATTAGTTCGTCGAACTCCTCGCCCCACAGGACTGCCGCCCACTTTGATTCGTGGCGGCGTAAATTAGTCGCTACTCCTATAGCATAAACTTTCGTTGGTTCTTAGCCTCTTCAACGCCTCAGCTATTTAATCGCATGCTGCCATTAATTTTTCGCTGCTTTTCATCATACATTGCAGGAGTGACTAAAGCTGCGATTAGTGGTGCCGTATCTTAACCATAAGCGCAACCATAGCAATCAGCTGCTCTGATCAAACGTATGGGCATCATTGTAACCAAAACCGTTTCCGTATATATCTATTGAATTTCGGTTTTTCCCCGCAACCGTAAGCAGCTGTGAAGTACTTGACATTTGTTCTGATATTAGCTTGGAACCATCTGTATAGAAATTTAATTCCGCCTTCTCCACGGCTTTGGTGTTTGCCACTCTCTTCTTGGCGATATGCTGAAACATCTATCTAACTCGAGGTGTTAACCTCCATTTAATATATATATAATTGGCGCGTACACCCTTTTTGGGTGTTTAGCCGAGCTCCTCCTCCTATTTGTGGTGAGCGTCTTGATGTTGTTCCACAAATGGAGAGACCTACAGTTTCAAGCCGACTCCGAACGGCAGATATTTTTATGAGGAGCTTTTTCATGGCAGAAATACACTCGGAGGTTTACCATTGCCTGCCGAGGGGCGATCGCTATTAGAAAAATGTTTTTCTTAATTTTGGTGTTTCACCGAGATTCGAACCTACGTTCTCTCTGTGAATTTCGAATGGTAGTCACGCACCAACCTATTCGGCTACGGCGGCCGCCTCCATTTAATACCAACTGCTTTCCGTGCTAACCGTGGCTTTGATGGTTGTAGAAGGGAGTGGCAGAATGGGTTTCGGACCAAACAAGTTGACCTCAGAGCCCATTCTGGCTAAAGAGTCAGAAATCTCGTTAGCCGCGATACCCATTCGTCCCGGAACCCATGTTAGCATCCGGCTATTATGTCTACCGACATAGTTCAGCCTGGATTTACAGGACTTGGCTACAGCTGATGTGGTTGGGGGGCTGTCTAAAGCCATGAGCGCGGCTTTGCTGGCGCTGCAGACAAAAACAGATCTGCCTCTCCACCTGTTTTCCATAACATTGCTTCTTCATGCTTCATATACTTCGCTTCTAATATGAGTCCTAAGTACTTGACACCCTCCCTCAAAAAAATCTCGACACACTTAAATACTAGCGCGGAGTCTATAAGAAATCTATGTCTCTTTGTAAAGAGAGTTAGTTCAATTTTTGTGCGGTTTGTACCGAGTCCTCCACTCTCGTCCAGCTTCTAAGCGTGGTCATGTTAGAGCGCAGAACATAACAAGTAACATATATTGATTTTTTATGCGAATGAGTGATATTTTATTTAAAATAATTATGAAAATTAATAAGACCTACATAAATTGCTAAAATTGGTTACTAAGCTTTAGTGCTATAGTTATTTTACACACTGTTTAATATCAAAACCGTAGAAAACGATTTCCTATTACTAGATGCACTTCTTGAGGCAATGAAAAGCTTCCAGATGAATTTCTGCCTTAAAAGCGTTTTTCAACAGCTGCGCAACTAAGTTCTGAACCGGTCAAGGTGAAATGCGTGAATTACTACAAGGCGACGCAAAATTAATCACCCTATCGAAAGATTAGGCCATTTTTGCAAATGGCCTCGTACGTCAATCGTATTTGACTTTTGTGAACTAGACAGCTGCAATACACAAACAGACAGCAATGGGGCGCGTAAAGATCAAAATAAAGATTTCCATCACTTAAATTTTTTTTTGTTACAATATTTACCGTCTTTTTCCGAAAATAAGACATCCTCCGAAAATAATCCCTAGTTAAAATAATATGACAAAAAGAATTCGTCAAAAAATGCTGTTGATTTATTAAGTACAGGGTGACAAAAATAATTGTAAATAAACTTCTCTATGCCATTAGATGAAAGTACAATTATTTTAGCGAATGCTCTTATTTTGTGATTATTGTGTGTGTTCTGAAGTACAAAAAAAAGTATTCGTTTCTGTTCCAGCTCTTTTTAAATACTTTGTGTAACGATGTCAAATAGTCGCTTAGCTATTATAACCCTGCGTCAGCTAGGAGCACGCAACTGCGAGGTAGCACCGAAACTTGGAATTGCACGTTCATTGGTTTCTCGTGCAATCAAACGATTTAAGGAGCTTGGTAATGAAGGTGGCCGTCCTGAAGGAGGAAGAAAACGAACCGTTAACACTTCCAACAACCGAAAAATCATCAAAAAAAGAGTTCAACAAAAGTCTATGGTCTCGATGAGGAAAATTGCTAGTGAGATAGGCATCAATCGTGAATCAGTTCGCCTTATAGCAAAAAAAGAACTTAGACTTAAGGCTTATAAACTACAGAAATGCCAGCTGCTCACGGATGAAAACGAGAAAGTAAGACTCGAAAGATGTCGCTCGCTCCAACGTCGGGCAGCAGGTACGGGCTGGGAAAAAATCGTCGTCTTTACGGATGAGAAGCTTTTTACCGTTGAACAAGCTCACAATCATCAAAACGACAGAAACTGGTCTACAGAAACCCCTGGACCTTCGGCCATTGTTGAACCTCATCAAAATCCGCGATCTGTCATGGTATGGGGTGGAATTTGCGCCAGTGGCAATACTCCTCTGATTTTCATAGACCAAGGAGTCAAGACATATTAGAAGCAATTATTCTTCCCTGGTCCCAGCAGCACTTTGGTGACGCTGAGTGGACGTTTCAACAGGACTCGCCACCAGCCCACAGGGCAAAAGCAACCCAATAGTGGTGCAAAGTCAATTTTCCCTTTCAAGAATGGCCACCCTACTAACCGGATCTGAATCCGCTAGATTACAGCGTATGGTCGATTTTGGAAGCAAGGGCCTGTGTAAAACATCACAAAACTTTGGAGTCCCTGGAGCAAGCGTTGCGTCGAGAGTGGGATCGCATAACGGTAGACAAACTACAAACCTTTTTTTGAAACGTTTGAGCTTGTTTATTCGTGCTAAAGGTGGCCACTTCGAAACTGGCTGAATATAATGTTACTCAAACATTGTCTATTAAAATTTCACAATTTATTTTGAGCTACTATCAATAATACATTTTTTTCATTAAAAAATGTTGTTGTATACACTTATTTTTTGTCACCATAAATGTTAGGTTTTCCTAAGACTCGTATTTCAGAGACTCGTATTTCAGAGAAATGATTGAAACAAAATATTCCGAGAAATTAATTGTTTACCTCTACAGTTCGTTTCAAATTAATTCTTGGAATTTATCTTTAAAATACAACATAAGGCAGCAGTCTACATTGAGCGATAGTGCAAGTATACAACGTTCATTCATTTTAGTCTTGTAAGTCTGATTATTGCCTCATACGTAATTTTACTTTAAAATAAAGTGAATAAGCCCCAGTTAGAATGAGTACAAAACGAAAGAGCTATTCCGTCAAGTACAAAAAGGGAATCGTGGAAAACTCCAGGGGTGTAAATCTTGAAGAGAAGATGCTGGATCTCCGTATGGTTCGTAAATGGTGTGCAGACTACGATTTCCTGTGTCAACTGGTGGCATCGTCACACTGGTTGGACAACTTCCTTAAACGATAAGAACTGTCTCTCAGAAGGTCAACAACATTGTTTAAGCTGGAAGACAATGAAGTTGTTAAGCGTGCACTTCCGTTTAAGCTTTTTGTTGATGACATAGATTTTTCGAAATACCAACTCTCCAACATGATTGCTATGGATGAGACCGCGGTATTCCTAGGCCAAGGAGCTCAAACGACAGTTCACAAGGCTTCTTCGTTAATATTCGTTCCTTCTACCGATTACGATAGTGCACGTGTTACCTATGTATATTTTGGCGCTTCGTCTGGATGGCAAGAAAGTATCGCCTTTTTTAATCACTAAATGTAAAAAAGACCAGATGCAACGTGTTTCAGGAATTCAATTTCATTGAAAGTGAAAAAGCCTGGTGCACCAAAGCAGTTATAAGAAAGTGGGTTAATTTTATGCTACCACCACTGTTGAGGAGTCAGAATAGAGATTTACTATTTTGGCATTCAGCCAGTACTCATCGCGCTAAAGACATGAAAAATTTTCTTTCTGAAAGGAAGATTGATCAAATAATGATTCCGGCAGGAATGACTGGTTACCTCCAGAGACTTGTCATTGCAATAAATAAGCCGTTCAAGGATCATTTGCGGATGGAAATCTATGAATATATTGAAAAGAGAATGGTGAGAAATCATCCAGGTAATTTTGTTAAACCAGTCTTACAAGAAGTTGTGAATTGGATAAAAAATTCATGGGACAAAATAACTGATAGTAATGTTTCCAAAGCACTACGAACAGTAAGAAGTATTCATTTAACAATAGCATGAAGATTCGTGCCAATGATTCAACAGAAAATGGATTTGAAAAAAAAATCAGTATATAATTCAGAATTTTATTTATGACGATGTTCCAGAAGAAGATGACATGACTGTGATTGAATAAATTTAATTTTTAGTATTCTGTGTAAAATAAATATTAAATAAAAATACACAAATATACTTTTATTTTTGCTCTCCCCGAAAATAAGCCGCACCGCGTATTTGGACCAAAAAAGAAAGTAACACATGACGGTACTAGACGAACTTCTTCAAAAACAAAATTGGATGATTAATTTCGCGCCACCTTGTATTATTATTACTATCATTTGCTCCATATAAATTTTTCCCAAGAAATGTAGAATTATTTAAAGTAAGGAATCCGGCAGCGTGAAATCAGTATGACCAATTCTTCCAAATTCGAAGAAGGCAAAAAAAATTAACAACCACTTTGTGGTTTACTTTAAGATATTCACAGGCACACATACATATGCACATATTTATATCCATTGATGCACGCATGGCAACATATGTGTATGTATGTATATACGGCCTCGATTGCATATTATCCCATTCGATAAGGAAAAGTTTGAGTGTTCTTAAGCAATACTCAAAGTAACATTTGCGAATTTATCCCTGGTTTGTGCCATAAATATTTACATTTTATTAGAATACCCACATACACGAATATATGTACGTAGCTATGTATTTGCAAATACGCGCATGTTGGTGACGATAATGAGGCGCAACGATCTCATCAGCCACGAAAAGTTTATCAATTTCGTGACCTTAAATCCGCCTAATGTGCAATTGCAAAGTCTTTTTTTTGTTTTTTTTTTGTTTTTTTTTTTTTGTTGTATATTCTCATATTAATGTGACTGGATGTGGGTGATTAAAGTCCAAGCTATAGGGGAAATAAAGCGGATGTGCATATGGATGTATGTTTGCATGGTACAATGCAACTTTTGACAGGAAATAAGAGGATGTTTTGAGTTTGATAAAAAATTATATTAGAATGTGGCCGGTCTGCTGTTGTGTGAAAAAGAGAATATACATATGTATGTACATATGTATGGTATGTATATGAGTATGACATACGCTTGTGAAGTGTGGACGATAAAGATGAATGACATGAGCCAAATAGCAACGTTCAAAAGGAAAATACCTAGAAAAGTATGTGGTCCAATCAGGCTGGAAGATGGCACATGTCGTGCTAGATACAACTCTGAACTTGAGCACCTCATCCAAGGGCAAAGCATCATAAAATACATAAAAGCCCAACGAATACGCTGGTTTGGACCTGTAGAAAGAATTCCAGAACAAAGAGCACCAAAACAAGGCTTCAATAAATAACTGTATGGGAAGAGAATTAAGGGCAGACCAAAGAAAAGATGGGTAGATGCAGTTATCGACGATCTCAAAGAGATGAACATGAAAAACTGGTGGCGCTTAGTAGCGGATCGAAAAATCTGGAGGAAGATAGTTGCGGAAGCAGCTGCCCATACATGACTGTCATGCCAAGGAAGAAGAAGTAGATACATTTCTAAAATGTACCTATGTAAATGTTGTATGAAATTATGCTTTAAAGTTCTTCTCGTTCTTACTTAAGGCCAAGTATTTCCAATCACATCATTGTATGACGTTTGAAAACGCACTTTACGCGCCTGCAGTGGAACTAAAATTATACCTGAATGAGTAAATTTAGTAAATATTTATTAAACGGATGTGGGATGAAACGGGTATGTGTTGCCGCGTAGGAGTTGTTCCTTTGTCCAAAACCCAAAAAATAAAAATAAAATTGTTATATCTATACAGGCAGACAGGTTTTGTAATTCACTTCCGAAATTTTCTGGAAATTCCATTGAAACTCACTATGTAGTGAATTACAGAATTGGCCCAATATGTACGTCCATGTATCGGGTGTTTTTTAGGTGCATAAGAACTATCGATATCTACAGGGTTTGATTGAAAAGTAATGAGCCTTATTTTTTTAAGCAGTTTTATTAAGCCTAATATATACAACTAATATTCTTCAAAATAGGACTCTTGAGCGTCAATACACCGCTGGCAGCGGTCCTTCCACTGCAGGAAACATTTTGTAAACTCATCCGCCGGAATCGCGTTCAATTCGGCTGTCACAGTTTTGTGGATCGCCTCGATGGAGTCGAAACGCCTCTCCTTCAGCTTTCTTTTCAGACGCGGGAACAAGAGGAACTCCGGAGGGGACAGGTTTGGGATGTAGGGAGGGTGGGAAAGCACCGGAACCCCCATCTTGGCCAATGCAGAGGTGCAGAGGAAGGCGGTGTGCGCCAGCGCATTGTCGTGATGAAGGGTCCAATTGTTGACGAGGTCGGGCCGAACCCGGGCGACGCGGTTTTTCAGCCGAAGGAGCACTTCTTTTTAAAATGTCGCGTTTACAGTGCTTCCTGGAGGTACAAACTCCTTGTGCACGATGCCTCGAGAGTCGAAAAAGATGATCAGCTGCATTTTCGCCACTGCAAAATCCACACACTTTTAAAACAGCTTTCACGCGCGGAGCGATGTTGACTGCACCGCTGTTGCCAGCGAACTGGGACCGGTTTCTAGTGGAAGGGAAAGGTCCAATGATCATTTTTCCCCACCAGCCTATTCGGTTGATCGCTTGGCAGACGCTCCGCGCGGGAAGGCTCATTACTTTTCAATCAAACCCTGTATGGTTAGACAGCTGAGAATGGCAAACTGTGTTGACATTTCGGTTCAGCAAAGTTTGACAAGTCATAATGAATCGTTTAAAGCCAGAACAAAACTTCCAAATTATGGGAATTTACGTTGAAAAAAAAAAAACTATTCGCAAAGTTGATAGAGCACTTCGTCCATTTACGTGCGGTTTACACGTTGGCGGCATCATCGGTCCTTATTCCTTTCGAAATGACGAAGGGCCTGCCGTTACGGTGAATGGTGAGCGCTATCGAGCTCTGCTGACTGAATTTTTGATTCCAAAAATTAATCAGCTAAACATCGACGACATTTGGTTCGAACAACTCGGCACAACTTGCCATACAGCGCGCCTAATAATCCACTTATTACTATATTCAAGCCACCATTGACGCCATATTATTGGAAAAAGTAATCAAAAATTGAACTGATCGAATGGACCATGTAAGCCATAGCCGCGGGATACATATATATCAGCATAGTCAAAAAATAAGTGCCATAAAATTATCTACCAGATTATAAAAAAAAAAATTCATTCCAAAAATATTTCTCATATAATTCTCAAGCTCTAAAACACCCGATACATATGTATGAATGTACTATATAGTAGGACCTACGATAAAAAGAATGCAGAGGTGCGGTCAACATCGAAACTTTAACCGGCTCTCAGCGATTTTGAAAGAAGCAGCTGATTTGCTTACGTCATTGTGGTTGTGACAGCAGTATGTTTACAAAAAAAACAACGACGTGAGCAGTGATTGATTGGACGGGTATGTGTGTGTGTGTGTGAAACGAGCAGGCAGAATTCTGCTGCTGAATCCCCGGTGTCGTGGCTTTAACTTTAACTTTAACTTTAACTCTAACTTTAACTTTAACTTTAACTTTAACTTTAACTTTAACTTTAACTTTAACTCTAACTTTAACTTTAACTTTAACTTTAACTTTAACTTTAACTATAACTTTTACTTTAACTTTAACTTTATCTTCACCTTTAACTTTATCTCTTATCCGTTCCTTTATCTGTATCTTTATCTTTATTTACAGTGTCTCACTCCAGAATATTAGAAACTTTTTCGGCACTCTAATATTACATTTTGTATATTGACCACCACATTTTTCTCTGTAGCAGCATAAAACATTCCTCACATATTTGTGGGTGACAGTCCGTGCGCAAGTTGGCGGGTATTGGCGATTCGATTAATAATTCCACTTATATTGGCATCCCCAGCCTTATACACTAATATTGAATTGACTCAAAAAGGCATGATTCCCAAACTTAATTTTTCGCATTATGCTTTGCATACATTTAAGTGCCTATTTTTGGCTTTGCAGGCCCACAAACGGCCTTGGAGTCCAACAACGACTGCTTTTTAAATGGCTTAACGTCATCACCAAAAATTATAACCCACCAAGCAGCACAAAAGAAATATGGGTCAAACTTTTGTGAAACTTGTAAATATTTAGTGCAATAAGTGTAAGCTGGAAAATTTAACGTTTGAACTGGGAATATTTTTTGTTAATGGAATAAACCTGAGTGAACTGAAAATAGCCTCAGCACGTCATGAAATATTTTTTTAAGAAGTCGCAACAGTATTTGTCGTATTGCGGATGTACTGCTGTGGATTCCCAGAGGTGACTTCATTTATAAGTACAGTTTTCTATCTTCCAAACCTACTACATTCCCTCCTAGTAACGCCGGACAATTTGTCTCCCCATTCCTTAAGTACTTTTAAACTCGATTTCTGTAATCGTCTTCAGTTCACACAGCGATTGAAATGATGTACCCGAAGTAATATTTTAGGTTCTTGCTTAGACAGAATTCAATATGGAGTCAAATTCAGTGGCAAACGTACTCTGTATTAGTGATGTGTGGCTTTTTCGGTACCCTATATTTGAGGCAAAATGTATACTCAATACATCCTATTCGATGCCCGATACCGATTCAATGTTTTGGTCTTAAATTCCGAAAAAAACGATTCATTCCTTTTTTATATAATATGATATCCCCTAAAAAAGCAACTTGTTCTAAGAAGACGATTCTTTCCTCTAAGTTCAATATTAATTATGTGTTTGAGGTGAAGCAAGAAAAATATGTGCGCTGAGCAAATACGGCAACTTCATGCAGAGTTCGATAAAGATTCATTTAATTCAACTAATTTAATGTTTCGTGTTATATCTTTTTGCACTAACACCTACCCACAACCACCTTCGCATGGATTATACCAATTATTTACAAAAAAAACACCAAAACGAATTTCGACTATTTTTCTAAGTTCCCAAAAATCCGTTTAACCCTTTCGGACCTATTGGGACACATACGTCACAGCAAAAGTTTTCTTATAACTATAGTCTAAATTTTCCATTAAAACTCATTGAAAACTGTCCCGTCTGGTAAAGTGAGGTTCAGGTAACGATCCTGTGTTTTTTTATGCTAAAATAGTAAACAGACGCCGCTCAGTTTGCTTCTAAACGTGACTGTGCTTGAATCAATTTCTATTTTCTTGTGAATACATATTCGATGTTTTTTTCAAAATGAAATATAATTGCACTTATTTTTTTTTTCAAATAAATGAAATACATTATTTGAGTTGATACGAAACATCCAACTTATTATTTGGTATTTATTTATTAGTATGATATAGAGATCTAATGGGACTTAAAGGACTCGCTCAAAACCCCTAATGGGACATATATAGCTTTTCCAGCTTTTGGAAAAGAAAAAACCTCATTTGCTCTCAATTTTCTTCTTTCTTTTGCCAAAGAATTTAGTTGAGAAACGCTTTCTGAGCTAATTTTTTTAAGTTAAGTCAAAGACTGGCGATTTTTCGCGAGTTGGGCAACAATTTGTGATGCTGATTTTATTGATATAACAATTATTTTTCGCAAATAAAAGCGAACAGTACAAGAATTCATTCTTCAAAAGTCCAATTTCGCAATTCTAAAAAAGGGGCGTTTCAAAGTTTTGTTTCAATTTCAACGATAGTGGCAATAAAGAAAAACGTGTATATATAATATATATATACGTGTATATATAATATACATGCATACATATATCACAAAAATATTGCCAAGTCTTGAAAACAATATAGTGAGATTTGTTAAAAAGAACCCCTTTGCAACTTCAACTAATATTAAAAGTGAATTTTCCTTAAATGTCGGCACATCTACTATTCGCAAAAGACTAATTAAAAAAAAGTACGTAAAGTACCTCTTCTGTCGAACAACAATATTACTAAAAGGTTATTTTTTGCGAACAAGCATATGAACTGGTCAGTGCAGAAATGGCGGAATATTTTAAATGAGGTAATGCTGCCTTATACTGAGAAAAATATGCCACTTCGATGGGTGTTTCAGCAAGACAACGATCCGAAGCACACATCGAAGCTGGCCAACAAATGGTTCACCAATAACCAAATAAACATACTGGATTGGCCTTCTCAATCACCGGATCTAAATGCCATTGAAAACTTGTGGCAACATGTAAAGGTAGCTTTGAGAGGGAAAAAAGCGACCAACAAAGGCCAACTCTGGTCAATAATAAAGGAAGCTTGGCAAAGTATTCCTCAGGCTACATGCCAGAAGTTGGTTGACTCCATGCCTCGACGGTGCATGGCTGTTATACAAAGCAAAGGCTGTGCAACAAAATATTAAAAAGCGAAAATAATTTAATTTATAAACAATTTATAAATGTTGAACTTTTGTAGCTGTCCCTATTTTTTTTCACAGCGTGAAATAACTTCAGCTTTTAAAATTTTGTTTATTTTTATTGTTTGCAAAGAATTTGAGTATTTTATTTTATTATTTTTAAGCTATGTATATTATTGGCCTATTTAAAAATAAAACACTAACCTGAAATAACTGAAAATAATGGTTTTATTTGTATTCGTATGAAATATTTCTGTGTGTCCCTATTATTTTTCACATGACTGTAAATACTATATACATATCATTGACTTTAATAATATTTTAATCAGCATTAGCCTCAGCTTTCAAACCCTACTCTCGCGTATTTGAGCAGTGAGGCCCTCTTATTGCCCTTACACCCTATTTACCATATGGCTAGTTACGATCTGGCTAGATATCTAAAAATTACGGTACCGAGTAACGAATGTATTGGATACTCTAAAATCGCTATCGAGTACCGATCAATACTTAAAAGTATCAACTCAGCCCATCTCTAATGAATCTGCATACGTTAGTTCTAAACTTAGTTTGCATAAATGTTTATTAGGTGCCCGCCATACTTACATATGTATGTACGTATTTATGTAAGCATGTATGTGTATTTATGTACGCAAAAAGCAGTAAATAAATATTCGCTGACTCATTATGTTGTCAAAGCAAAAGCCTCCTCCATCTGGTCCTGTTCCGCCTGTTCAACTATTTTCATTCGAATGTAGCTTTAGCAGCCTTGTCTGCAAACCCATACATATGTCCTTTGGCCTACGCCATATTTTTAGTTGTTCAATATTTTTCCAATTGTATAATTCTTTACAACTACGAACCAACCGAATGACGAAACATTTGCCGAAACACAAATGCTGTTATGTTTGTACGTATGTATGTACTTACACATAAATACATGCATCCATACATATTTACAACATGTGCACAACAACATCAACAACGTGCCCAACCACCCTCGTTGCTATCAGGCGTAGTCAGTCGTGTCCTTGAGCTGGAGATGGTGTTATTGACCGCGCCATTCCAACCAAAATTTGTAGCCATTCTTATGTGTGTGCGTAAATATAATTACGTGCATACATATGTATGTATCTCCATGACCTTACTCTAACCGCTGCATACTCTCTCCCACTCTATCGCCTTGCGCTTTTCGTCATTTGCCGTTTCGGCACACGAGCGCACTTATCCTATCGACCAGCCTACCACAACCACTCCTTTTCCCAAGCACCGAGCACTCACCTGCCGAGCAGTGTTTGTTGGCTTTTGCTTGTGCCCTTCTAAATACATACAAAAATTCCTAGTCCCACCCAAATACTGCCAGCCATGGTATGTATGTACTTATGTTGGCGCCGGCAACGTCATTTCCCTTTGTCGCGAGTAAAACATTCCTTCGTATCCTTCCAAGCTTTGTTGTATTGTACGTTGATCCCCTAACCACATTTTATTCACAACAACCCTGCCTTGTTTCGCTTCGCGCCAAATTTATCCATTTCTCATGAAACTTGTCGGCACAGCGACGCGTAGTCGCCACAGCAACACAAACTTTCGTTTACTTCAGCGTTTATTTGCTTTGCTTTTGCTTTTCTTTTTTCTGTTTTGCTTATTCGATTTCTGCAATTGCCATTCTTCTACACCTTGGCAATAATTTACGCTTTTCATTGTTTTTGTAACTGTACCTTCTTTTGCGCTTTTGTGCACATTCATTTCAAGCTCGCTCACCGACACTCCCGCTTTCTTTGGTTCTCTCGCAAACACATTCACTCTTTTCATATTTGCTCTGCTTTCATTCATTTGCAAATTGGGCGTTTTCCAGAGTTGATGTCATGCAAAATGAGCTGCCTTCTCTGTTTTCTTAGTTGAGCTGTGAGAGCGATAGTGGCATAGTTTCACACTCAAGAATTAAAAAATCAAACTCATTCATTGGCTCTCTCTCCCTCTTAAGAAAATTCAAAGCTGATAGATATTTTGAGTTATATTACCATGAGCTTCTTTATGAGAAGTATTGAGTGGTGTTGCTCTTAAAATAAAGAGTAAATTATAGTGCATTTGCCAGCCAAAGAGTGTGATAGGTTTGCCTACAAGCAATAAGGTTTGCCGTTCTGCTTTTTTATGTCTTTCTGGAAGTACTAAATGCGTGCCGTTGAAAATCGTACGATTGCTAATGTAATTGTATAAAAATTGACCTAATTTCCGTTATTGTTATATAAGTATATTAGAGATTATAGTGCGAACTTGATAATTGCGACTAATGGAATTCGAGGCAACTGCCTTTATTAAGAAAAGAAAAAAATTAGTTAGATATTTAATATACATACGTGTGTATGTATGCTTGAAAATGCTTTATGAAGCTGAAAAAGCAGCAGTTTATTGTAATTATAACTACATATTTGAATTATTTTGAATTTATTAATTATTACACTGCAATTATTTTTTTATAAGAAAAATGTATTTTATTTCAGAGTAAAATTTTTTATGGGCACTATTTCCTTACCACAGCGTTTTTAACCAGTTTACATATATATTAGTGATACTTCCTTTAGTCAATCTGCTCGATATGTTAACTTGATAAACTTTGGATATACCATTTGAAAATTTTATAAATATCGCTTCAGCAGTTAACTCGAAAAAAATAAATATAAAAACACGTACATATATTTGAAATCAATAGAGCTCGTTTTGAGCCATTTGGGCTGCGATATTTTCGTGCCCCAAAAAGAAGTCCAACACAAATTAAATTTTAAGATTCATAACCTTTGGATCAAATGCCAATAATCAGGCACTCATTTCGTAATATCAATACGTTTTGCATTATTTGAGATTGAAATCTCTGACAAAGTTGTTAAAATCGTCAACGGCTTTACAGCGTTTTTGAACTTTTTCAAGTAGTATTCCCCTTATATTCCTTGTGTTGAAACATTATGTTGTTTTTGTAACATCATAAAAAATTCTCCATGCATTTTTGAGAAATGTTGCTAAGGTTGCAGTCCTTGACCGAACTTAAATTCGTAACACTTTAAAAGTCTACATTTAAGTTTTTATTTGCAATGTAAAAGTTTTATTACAAAAATCGGAGAAACTTTTAATAAATATTTATTTTTCAAAGGCACTGATTTGGAGACTCCAACATCAGCCACCTTTAATGGTCGTCTATAGTAAATAGTGACGTCTGTCAAGGACGAGATTCTAGTAACGTGAAGCTTTCCTGGTAAAATTATACACCCTTGTGATAGGACAGCCTTGATGTACAACATAGTGGATCTGCCAGTTTTAACGTATGAATGCCTGGTTTCGTTGAAAGCTCTTCGGAAGGGCCATATGTAATATCACTAAACTGAGAACGTTGAAAAAAACTCGAGTTTGAGGGTTTGCCAGGACAATCTTTCCAAGTATGCTAGATTGGAAGCAGAGGAAGAAGGGTGTCGGAGTAAGGGCTTTCTCTAAATCGGCCAATTGCCAAATACTGCCTAGTGTTTTTTAGGCAGAAGTCTTTGCGATCCCGCAGGAATCGTGGGAGCGAGGGAGACATTCACATTTTCTCCGATAGTCAAGCCTCGATCAAGGCCCTTACGACACCACGATGCAGATCCAAACTAGTCAACTCCTGTAAGGAGGAGATCAAATCTCTTGGTTGTGCAGGTAATATTTCTCTGATCTTGGTTCCAGGTCATAGGAACGTAGAGGGAAACGAAATTGCTGATGAGCTTGCGAGTGAGAGGTCTTAATTGGCCTCAGAGATCTCCTACCCGACCATTTCCCCACTTCTCCATGTGTTGTTTCGAAAATCCTTTGGCAACCGTACAATAGACGGAGGACTCAGAAAGTCTTGGGGACTCCACGCCACTAAATTTCCAAACTCATAGCTGTGTTTACCGGTCACTGGACGACCATTTGCAACCATTCCAGAAGTTGTGGGGGCCTTTAAAAAAGGAGACTGTTGACCCTTTTGTCTGTAAATGTCCAGGCTTGGCAGCTAAACGATTCAGGTCACTGGGTGCTTCTTTCTTCGACAGTCCGGGACAGTGCGCCAACCTAAATGCCGTCAATCTTCTCGATTACATCAACAGCTCTAACTGGGTGTAGATATCTGCCAGTTGGAGGCTTCGTAATGCTATCAAAATGGCTTTAGTGCTACTTGGGGAGTGCCAAAGTGGTACTTCCACCATTTCACCTACTTAGACACCCTTTGTTTTGCGGAACAGAGGTGTGTGCCAGTATTGGGTGCAGCAAAGCAATGACTGGAGTTGATGTTGGGTCCTGGATCGAATGCACTAGAAGCAGGTCTTCCATCCGCCGCACCATTATCAATTTGGTTGCAAACTCCGATGAGAAAACAGCCAAGCAACTTGACGGATTTTTTTTTGGGATTTGAGTTTAGGAACCATGTCTCGGGCATGTGAGAGAAATTGTTCTGACGCAGGTCGTTAACAGAAGCCTTGTCGTGAAGGCTGAATTTTACCACCTGTGGCACAAAAAATCTTTTCCGTGCTCACCTCGGCATTGAAGTTACCAAGCATTGAAGCGATCTTTAGTCGCGTCGTCTTTTTTTTTTAGTCAGAGCGTCGACGAAAATAAGCGAAATGCTGAAAAATCATGCTTTGATACAAATTGGGACAAGACTGAGTTGGCGCTCTTCTCCATGGCAGCTTTAGAATCTGGTGAGTCCCTAAGCTAGATGTATAGTAGTGACCTTACCAGGGGCTGTTTTAACTTTTCCAGAGCAAAGTTAACAATCGTACGACGATTTCACGATCCAAAGAGTTCACGCAAGGTGGAGAGAAGACAGCCAGAAGACTTGGTAATTGGCACATACCGCTTCGAGGACGTACAATCGTTTAAATATCTGGGTGGCACGATACAAACGATCAATAGCTCACACGACACAATACAAAGCAGGATTGTGGCAGGAAATAGAGCGTATTTCGCTCATACCAAGCTTAAAATCTACATTTATTGAGAGAGATTACAAACTACGTCTCTACCAGTCAATAATACGACCAATTCTTGCTTATGGCTGTGAATGCTGGACAATGAATCGTGTCTAAGAGTATTCGAGCGAGAAGTGCTGCACAGGGGGTTTTGGTCCAAGATCGTATCTACCGCACACGCTACAATGAAGAATTCCTGCAGCTATGTCAGGTCATTGTGGCAAGGTCATTGTGAAATACGTCAAGTCCCAAAGATTGCGATGGTTGAGTAATATTACGCGCATGGGAGATGACCGCCCCCAGGAACCAATCGTGTAATAGCGCCTAAAGCGCCTAAAGCACTAGGACGTCCAAGACTAGTATGACTTGAACACGTTGGAATGAACCTGAGGACACTGGCTGTTAGAAACCGTCGAACTGTTACCGAGGATCGAGATACATGGAAGCGAATCGTGAACCGAGCTAAAGCTCACCCCGAGCTGTGGAGATGCCCGATGATGATGATGATGATGACGATTTAAATGATCTTGAGGCTACTTTTTCTGTAACAGTTGGGTCTTATAAGGAAGTAGGCCAAGATCTTTGCGCAAAATTTTCTATGTTGTAGACGAACACAGCCCAAGTTGTTGCAAACGATCGGTAAACGGTAACTTTGAATATACAGTTACACTTTCAGATACACTGACTATTGTTTCTTCAATACATTTCTTTGGCGTATTGTTGGCGTGGCATCAAGGAGAGTAAATGTGAAGGATGATAGAATACCAGATTGCGCCTTCCGAATTCGCTGTGTCGTCAGAGCCCATGAATAAACAAACAAGTGCAAGGGGAATTACTTGTTTGTGAAAACAAATGGAAACAACCAAACACAAGAAATTATACGCACACATACACACTATCTTGCCATGGCGTCTTCCGCATAAAAACGTAAAAACCTACATTTGGAGGCTTTATATTAATTTGTGTTTTAACAATTTAACATGCGTTACTTCGTTTTCATTAGTTTGTTTAGTTTAAATTTCACAAATCACAAAACATTACCCAGCCATTCACAATTTTTTTTAATTTCTCCTACTTTTGCTTCTTTTGTTTGTTTTGTATTGGTAAGAGACCTGATGTCAGAATTGTCAAAATCGCGAAAAATTAAGTAAATGTTTTGGGAAGACGCCATCTTCAGTAAGCAATTCGCCTAGAGTAGATTAGGTTAGGTTTGGCAGCCGCATCGCACATAGAAACAACGATGCCACTTAGACCACGAAATGGGTCCGTTGTGAGCCACGGGGCTGGGCTACATTTCCCTCTCCATATTAAACCATCCTGAGATTTTGATAAAGCGTAAAAGTTGTTGATACCTAAAATGTATAGATTATCATATTCGTTAAGAAGTAGGATTTTAAAAATCGGTTCCTGCTTCTGGCTAGAGCTGGGCATGTGCAAAAAAGGTGTTGAATTGTTTCCAACTCCTTCTCATTTCTGCACCTACGACAGAAATCATGCGTGTGAACGCCTAATCTCTTTGTATGATTTCCTATGAGACAATGTCCTGTGAGGGCCCCTACTAAGGTCCTGATTTGAAGCCTATTCAGTTTTATAATATTCTTGGACAGACGTAAATTTAGCCTTGGCCATGTTTGCCTAGCAATTTCACAGGTGTTAACGCCAAGCCATCTTTGATTGGCAGAACTGATTAATGCGTCCTTAATGAGAAGCACACAATTTGCGAGAGGTATCTCCATACAATTACTTATGTCTGGCATACAGGTACCTTCTCTTGCAAGTTGGTCTGCCTTACAGTTCCCTAGTATATCTCTGTGGTCTGGGACCCAGCATAAGATTATACGATATTGCTTGGCCATCTCATTTAGAGATTGGCGACAACGTAAGACACTCCTTGATGTTGTTTGGAATGCATCCAGGGCTCGTAGGGCAGCTTGGCTGTCTGATAGAATGCAGATATCCGTTGATGATATTCTGTTTATCTTTAACCATTTTAAGGCTTCATGAATAGCGTTTATTTCCGCTTGAAAAACACTACAGTGATCCGGTAGTTTAAAGGATTCACTAATAGAAAGCTCTTCGCAAAATAACCCTGATCCTACACCGGTGTCCATTTTAGATCCGTCTGTGTAGATCTTAACGGGCTGTTGGGTGTTGGATCTTCTGCGAACCATTCCAGTCTAGAAGGGATTTTCATTAGGAAATTCCTTTCGAAGCGAAGAATGGGAGGGTGATAATCACAGTCACTGGGTATATCCGTGTAGGAGTCTAAGATGGTTGAATGTCCATGTGTGACAGTCCTCCATTGTGAGCTCGTTTTGAGCCTTAAAGCGGAGCAGGCCGCTGAGTATTTGCGGAAGAGATCTAGGGGTGGCAGATGTAGTATGACGTCCAAAGCCATGGATGGCGTGGTTTTCACGATGCCACATATTGCTAATTCCGCTGATCTCTGCACCTTATTCAGTAAATTAGAATAGATTTTTTTCTGCATAGGACACCACCAAACAACATTTCCATATAGAAGAATGGGTCTGACGACAGCAGTGTAAAGCCAGTGAGCAACCTTAGGTTTAATTCCCCAGGCTCTCTTACAGGCATAAAAGTCTAGGTTCGCTTTCCTGACTCTTTCTAAGATGTTTGACTTCCAAGTCAGTTTCCTGTCTATGATTAGTTCCAAGTACTTGGTTTCTTCCAAAATCACAAGAGCTTCCCCCTTGAGCATAATTGGACTTAGCTGAGGGATTTTGTGTTTCCTAGTGAACAATATGAGTTGTGTTTTGTCTGTGTTGATTCCTAGACCACACTTTTCTGCCCACCTAGACAGAATATCTAGAGCATTTTGTATGAGGTATCTTAATGTAGATACAAATTTAGCACAGCAATAACAACATCATCGGCGTAAGCTATCACCTTACAGCCCACCGATTTCAGTATTAACAGGAGAGTAAATGTGGTATAATTTATTAACAGTATGACGATTTCCTTGCTAGATTATTAAGTTGCATCCATGAATTGGTTTTTCACGAATTGTCCACTCATTTTCAAAGTAAATTTATTAACTGTTTAATAATTGTTGATGTGTGAGTCTTTCCATGGTGGAATGTTAAATTATAATGCATAAAAATGCCTAACTCTCTGTAACAGTTGACAGCTGTTGTAGTAGTTATTCCTATGGGAAGTTCTATGATGCACAAAAAAAAGCAAAAAACTATTCCCATGCATTCCCTTCGCAGACCCATAGAGTGCCTTTTGAAATCTACACTTTGATTGCAGTCGGCGATGCTTTTCTCAATACACAAATTGTAAGCTTCTAACGATATTGGAGAGTAGGAGTGTGGCGCTCACTAATATATTTATAATGTTTGTGTTGTAATTTGCAGATGATACAAATGCTTGCACAACAACAATGACTGGATGTATGTTATTTTACAGAGCTTGAGTGATCGAACCGTTTCACATTTGAAGGGTAATGCAGTTAGATCTATAAGCAATAATGCGTGTGAATAAATTCAATTAACGCTGAATATTTGAAACAAGCAAATACAACATTTAGACTTTTCCGTTTTTAATCGAATTAATGAGCAACAGCACATAAGTATGTATGTCTAAAAAAAAAGCAAAGCTTTTCACAACCTTAATTGCACACACACCTACGTGCATATGTACACGTATGTGTAGGAGTTTACATGAGAATGAGTTCACGTAAAATCCAGGCTCTCAGTTCAGTTATTTCAGGGCTTAAATATAACAAGCATACATACACACATACATATGTGCATACATTTCTCAACGTAACAGCGTCTCCAGAATACCGCGTAGCACTCCATTAAACGCCCACCTCACTCGCATAGCCAAACACATTGAAATTAAACAGCAACAAAATCAAAATAAGAAATAAAAGGAAACAAAGCGGAGATTAAACTGCTGGCTGCCCTAGAAAACCACTTCAAACATAGTGAAATTTACGCAAACATTGGCATGTCGTATGTGTGCATATATTACCTGGTATATTTTAGCACATTTGTATGTATGTATGTATGTGATTCATATAGTTGTAAGAATACGCAAACTGGTATCATTAAAGTACCTTTGTATGTATTAATCAAACAACAGACAGGCCAGCGGACACAAATGAACACATCGGCACATCGTAAACTCTGTTTGGCAAAGAAAAATAGCAACAAGAAAACTACAAGTAACTTAAAAAATAAACCGAAATCTTGGCATTGAAAAACATGCTGTGGTACTGGCTTAGTAACTGGTCAATTTTCAGCTAAAGAATGCTGCAGAAAAGCTTCAATGAATAACTGCTGAGATCAGGCGAAAACTGCATACCTTTTTATATACACGAAATATCTACATATATGTATGTATATTTACAAATGTGTGTATGTATGAATGCGTTTGCGTTAATATGTATTGTATGTATGTGCTTTGGATACCTTTATGTTGAATGGAGCCGCAGCTCAGACTTAGCAGTCAGCAAACAATTCACAGAATCCAACTATCACAAACACGCGCACAAACATGCAGGCATGAATGCGCGAGTGTGTAGTGGCAAAGGCTAAAACAGCCGCTGGCTTGTGAAGTTGTGAAGCTTTGAAACTGCGAAGCTGCGCATGCGCCATCACTTGCCACGTTCGGTGGCCGGCTTTTGCGTTGTGCGGCTTGCCTGCTGCCATGGCCAACGTTTTTCGTTTTTTTGTTTTTTTTTTTGTTTTGCTTTTGTATTGGAAGTTTTGTTGAATGAATGTAAGCTGCGAAATTCGGCGATCACGTTTTGCCCTTAAAAGCGATTATGTGCCGGCACAAACCTTTTCGATTTTTTACCTTTGTTTTTGATTTTCTTGTTTTTAATTTTACTTTACTTTTATTTTTGCTTGTTAATTTCATTGGAAATTATATACACCAGCGAATAGCTATAAAGCTACCGCCATCCTCGCTTGTCTTCATGCTTTGATTTAAAATGTTAACATTTTTTTGTGTGGGAAGAAGATCTCTGCTCTGTTTAGTTATTAAAGGCGGCGAGATTGTTGGCGTTGCTTGTGTTTGGCAATAGTACGCGTACTTGCATATGAGGAGTTTTCACAAATGTGCTTTGTGTGAGTTATGGACAAGGTGGCGCAAAATTAGTCATCCACTTCGGTTTATGAATAACTTCTTTACTAAATAAAAATAAGGGATTTTGGGTGATGGAAATATTTATTTAGATCTTTACGCGCTCCATTTACAAGTGTCAAATATGATTGACGTACGACGATATTTGCAATAATTATAAATCTTTTGATAGGGTGATTAATTCTGCGCGTCTGAAGTCAACGTGGTATTATTTGCTGGAAGTGTGACAAGGTGTTACTAATGCGCCATTTGACATGTTTCGTATCAAAAGAAACCAAGAAGATGCGAAGATTTAATTAACTAATTTATTTATTTAATTATTAATCTAGAAATACATCATTTCTTACATCCTATAAAAAAACAGATTATTGTTAAATGAAGCTTTTGAAGATGCGTTGAATGCATGGCACTAAGATTAGTATTCAGCTGACAGTTTTGCTCGATACTTACTGCAGATGGATGCCTTCTGCAGGACTCTGATCTGTTATCGCTGTGGTCCAAAATGGTCTCCGCCAGCCAGTATAGCTTCAACCTAACCTACTACAGGTGTAAAATATCAAACAGTTCCTTTCTAAAAGTAGTCACGCCCCAGCAGTTCACATTTTTTTTCGAAAGTATTTTTTATCCCAAAATATTAAAAAAAAATTATAAAAAGTTGTTAAATAAAAATGCTCAAAACAACCGAAGATATTTCACTTGAAAAATCTCTATACCAAAAATTTCAACATTGAAGAAATCTAAAAATTATGGATTTTTTTTTAATTTTTTCAGTTGATTTCTTATCATACTCAGGCCTATAAACCAATTTTCAGAAAAATTTGCGACAATATTCAAAATACTTGAGTCACTTGACATGGCATTGCTCGTTTTGAAAATTTATTGTAGTAAATTAAATAAAAAAATTAAATTTATGCATTATTGGAAATTTTTCCCCAAAAAAGTTTTTTTCAAAGGTATATTTGATTCTAAAAAATTCTAAAGAAATATAAAAAATTAAAAAAATGTTCAAAACGACCGAAGATATTTCACTTTAGAACCCTTTATACCAAAAATTTCAACATTAAATAATTCGCAAAATTACTATTTTCTTTTTTTCAGTTGACTTCTTATTATACTCAAGTGAGAAAAATTTAGGACAATGTTGAAAATACTTGAATCAGTTGGCATATTTTTTATTTAATATTTATTCGTACCGCCAACGCTTTGAAAATGACCATTCAGTTCTCATGGAAAAGTGCACTTTTCCGTAAATTTGGTATAAAATATTTAAAGATCGATATTATTTCATCTGTGGTCGAGCATCTCCCCATATTTGAGTTGTGCGCCTTGATGTTGTTCCACAAGTGGAGGGACCTACCGTTTCAAGCCGACTCCGAACAGCAGATATTTTTTGTGAGGTGCTTTTCATCGCAGAAATACACTCGGAGGTGTGACATTGCCTGCCGAGGGGCGACCGCTATTAGAAAAAAACTGTTTCTTTATTGTGTTACATGGTAGTCACACACCACCCCATTCATCATTTTTGTTAATTTCTCACCACAAGTGTCCTTGAAAGATACTCTATGCAACTATTTTTCAAAGAGATCCTGAAGACTTCTCAAAATTAAAAAAAAATCAAAACTAAAATTAAAAAAAATATTTTGTTATTATTATTATTGGCAAGTTTTGGCAATTTATCTGCTGCTTATTTCATTTTGATATCTTTTTATGAAAATATTGTTCATTCACCTTACAAAAAAAACAGATAAACCCAAGTTTCCAACTTTGTGCAAGCTTACAAAAAATTCAAAAACTCTTCGTCATAATCAGAACTTTTAGAAACATTTCTAATCTATTAGAGGTGGTGTTGGTAAATCAGCTGATTTGTTTTTTTTTTCTTTCGCTGTGTCCATGTGTCTGTCAGCACAGAATAAAACGAGGCGAATTAATTTTTTTGTTTTCCACTCTTCCAATACTTTGGCGTGACAATCAAACGTACAATACGTATTTGTTTGCCAAGTGTCACCAAATTTCGAGTAAAAATTTTGCGTTGATTTTTGAATTTTTTTTCGCTGACAGTGCTGGATGTTTTTTTTTTTTTTTTCATTTAAACAAAAGTTCAATTATTACTCATTCATAGTATCCCTGAAGTGATTTTTTCGGTTTTTCAATTGTTCGTAGCACTTGGAAGCCAAAACTCGGTTTAATTAAAAAAAATAATCAAAAACAATTCCTTTTATTTGTACTGGTTTATGCATAAAACATCATTACTTCACTTTTTAAAACGAGAAAATCAGTTATTAATGGGGTGCCTAATATTTCTGGCCAAGACTGTAGTTGTATGCCATTCGCCAGGTTACTGTGCCATCCTAATGTATATATGCGCATACGCGCGTTAATTTCTTCTCCACACAAACGTATATTTGCCCCATCAATTCAAGTAAATAGTCACATAGATTTTTTTGCATTTGAGCGAGAAAACATTTAAATAACATTTAGTACATCAAAAAACCACTTTGCGCACAATTCAAATTGGATACGCACTTATGTACGTACGTGCGTATGTAAATACTCAAGCCGTAAAGTGGCTTCATTGGCGGCGTCTGACTACCTAGCGCCAAAGCACGTGACTACCGCTGGACAAGCGCTGTGTCTACAAATGCCGGTGTAACTGGAGGCCTTTGTCGGCTGTCGGCTAAATCACAGGTTTCAGCATTTCCCCGAAGCGCCATTTCAACATGCAATGCTACAAATTAACGCTTTTGTAAGATACAATCAAAATTCGATATTTTTGACGATATCCGCGAAATTTCGTTCAGTCATGCGAAAAAAAAAATGAATTAGGTTAAGCCATAATTATAATTATCTTTTGAGTTCGGATGTGTGTGCGTGTGTGCGTGGGTGGGTGGGTGAATAATTCAAATATATGCATATATGCATGTAAATATGGCGTTAACATGCACTTATTAAAAAAGTGGAAATGTCGATTATAACTAGATGAATAAATTTAATTCCAATGAAACTACATAGAATGTAATGTAGTGTTATAGGAAATTTGGCGCCAATAGCAAAAAACGATCAACAAAGGTGGAATATATTAGTATCTATACATACATACATGCATACATACACACATACATACTTGCATATGTACATAAATATATGCACACGTAATAAAAGCTTCCCTTTGCGGTCTTTGTTTTGTGCCTCACCTTCGTCATATTTGGTGCCGCGCATATGAGGTGCCTGCACCAATGTAAACTTGCACGAGTGTGTGTGTGTGTGCGTATTCATGTAGGACTACTTATAAATATTGCGTCTTCTGGTCTACTCTACTCTACTCTACTCTACCTATTTGCACTTCGGCGAACTTGCCTTCCTTTTTATTAGTCTTTCATTTATTTACATATGCTTCTAAATATTTACTTTTCAATTTTGTTTACGGAAATTTACATGCGCGCCTTACAACCTACCCAAAGCGCCAACCTACTTCTATAAAATGCAAAAAAAATACAAATATGCCGACATAGAGCACACACACACATAGAGAAAAAAAGCAACAATAGCAAAAAGAAAAACAACAACAAAAGACAACATACTCAACACTCACACTTACACACATACATACGAGGTGTGTGCAAAAAATATCGAAAATTTTGTGTGTTTTTTGTTTTTTAAATCTATTTTGTCCCCTTCAAAGTATCAAATCCCCATGAGATATTATGCACTTGTGCCAACGTTTTTTCCAATCTTCGAAGTACTTCAAAAAATCATTTTTTATCTTGTTCAGCTCCTCTTTCGATGCCGTCTTTATCTCGTCAATCGTAGCGTAGCGTCATCCTTTTATGGGCCTCTTCAATTTTGGGGAACAAGAAAAAGTCACAGGGGGTCAGATCTATGTGGGGAATACGGTGTCTGTAGCATCATTAGTGTGTTGTTTTTGACCAAAAAGTCGCGCAGAAGCAACGATGTGTGAGCCGCGGCGTTATCGTGATGCAATAGCCAATTTTTGTTCTTCCACAAATCCGGGCGTTTCTGGCGAATTGCTTCGCGCAAATTGCGCATAACTTGCAGGTAATATTCCTTATTGAGCGTTTTACCCTGTGGTAAGAACTTATGATGCACAACGCCCCTGCAATCGAAGAAAACGGTAAGCAAAACATTTACATTCGACCGAATTTGGCGCGCTTTTTTCGGTCTTGGTTCGTGCGGCAGCTTCCATTGAGATGATTGAGCTTTGGTGTCCACGTATAACCATAAACCCACGATTCGTCACCAGTTATGACCCTCTGGAGAATATTTGGGTCATCGCGGACAGAGTCCAATATCTCATTAGCAATGTTCATGCGATGCTGATTTTGGTCAAAATTGAGCAGTTTTGGTACGAATTTTACGGCAACCCGTCTCATGCCCAAATCATTGAAAAAAATCGAATGGCACGAGTCTATTGATATGTCTAGGTCCTCAGCAACTTCTCTAACGGTGATTCGACGATTGGCCAATACAATTTTCTTCACTTAATCAATTTTTTTTTCGTCTGTTGTTGAAGTGCTCGGGCGTCCGGCACGCCGGCACGCTTTTCGTCACATCTTCTCGGCCTCCTGAGAACATTTTGTACCACCGATAAACGTTGCTTTGGTCCAAAGTAGCTTCTCGGTATGACACAGTCAATCATTCGGAATGCATCCGCGCACTTAATTTCGTTTTTCACACATAATTTGATCCAGGGTTCTTTGATCCATCTTTTGGAATAGGTAAAAATCAAAGGCGAGCCGAAACACGTGCAAGCAAAGCAGCTGTCAACAATTAACTGAACATTCAAAATGGTCGAACTCGTCGGCATGAGTACCAACATATCGCCACAAAAAGATCGAAAATCGAATATACGTAACCTGCGAAAATTCAATATTCGCGATACTTTTTGAACACACCTCGTACATCACATATGTATGTAGTACGCCCCTCAAAAGTAGTCCAATGAACAGCTGCTCTATTAACATTTTAGATGGCGCGAAGGGCCGGCAATAGAACGGGCGTCACTATTTTGTCGCTCTTGTAGTGCAGTGCCCCGAAAACAATTTATTGATGTGCGACAACTGCAATATGTAGTAAAAAAGCACACACACACACAAACAGCAACACCGACAAATGGAATTGTGCAATGCTGCATATTGCGCCCGTCCTCCGCAACTACTGGCGATCGGCGGTGGCGTGTTTTATTGTTTTTTTTTTTTGTAATTTTGTCACAATCATATTTATAATTGTTTAAAGCACGTCAAACCCAACAAACACGAAAAAATATTCGCTAAAGTTTGATAAACTCTTTCCAGCTTTGTTTCAGCATTCCTTGTAAGCAGTCAGTAAAGCAGCGGTGCATATTGTCTCCCTTGCTATTTATTATTAACGACGACATCTTAAATGGTGCTCTAGATAAAGAACCAAAGCGAGGTACTCTTTGGCACCCTATGGGCACGGAATATGTGAATGATCTAGACTATGTTGATGACAGAGCTCTGCTGTCTAACAACCAGCGCAGCTTGCAGAAGCAGTTTCATGAACTAATCCGCTGTTTAAGGCGACGGTTGGTTCGTTGAGGTGGGGCCTCATTAAGAATCCAATTAGTACTTCCGCACCATTTTGTTGCCACATCCTCGCTACCAACAAATTATACGATACTTTCTTCTCGACTCCATCCAATTTGTACGATTGAGAAACTGTATAGGGTTGTTTACGTCTATGCCGCCCAGCTTGCGACGTTTTCTAAAAGCGGTTTGCCATAGAGGTAGTGGAATATACAGGGTTTGAATTGAAAAGTAATGAGCCTTATTTTTTTAAGCAGTTTTATTAAATCTTTTGGCTTATACAACTAATATTCTTCAAAATAGGACCCTTGAGCATCAATACACCGCTGGTAGCGGTCCTTCCACGGTAGGAAACATTTTTGAAACTCATCCGCCGGAATCGCCTTCAATTCGGCTGTCACAGTTTTTTGGATCGCCTCGATGGAGTCGAAACCCCTCCCCTTCAGCTTTCTATTCAGGCGCACATTGTAATAAGTTAAATTTAACTTTTAACTGATCTCCCGTAGACTAGCACGACGGTCAATGTTCAAAAATTCACGAACCCGGTTCACATCTTCGTCTGTTTGCGTCGTCGAAGGCCTTCCAGATCGCTGTTCGTCTTCGACGTCCTCCCGGCCTTCCTTGAACGACTTGTGCCACCGTTTTACCTGGGCACTGGACAGAGATTGGTCCCCGTAAACCTCCTTGAGTAGCCCAATGGTTTCGGTACTCGTTTTGTTTAGCTGTAAGCAAAATTTGATCGAGTAATGTTGCTCGAACGATCACTGCATTTTCGCCACTGCAAAATCCTAACACACTTTTAAAACAGCTTTCACGCGCGAAGCGATGTTGACTGCACCGCTGTTGCCAGCGAACTGGGACCGGTTTCTAGTGGAAGGGGAAGGTCCAACGATCATTTTCCCCCAACAGCCGATTCGGTTGATCGCTTGGCAGACGCTCCGCGCGGGAAGGCTCATTACTTCTCAATCAAACCCTGTAGTTTCCTTATTCGCCGATTGATTACGACTGTGGCCGTATAAATTGTAAGGGATACCCATGTTGGCTGCTTGCTCAACTATGCGCCAGAGGGCCAGTTATCACTGCTGTGCGTCTGCAGGTATCCTTTCGTTTCATATTTGTCAATGTTGATGTTTGTCTGTGGTTGTAGGTGGCTCATAATGTCCTACTGACTTTGCAGGCTGTCTGATCTCTCCATCTGCAATGCGTGAATCGTAAGTAGTTTGAGGAGGTTGCATTATTGATTGCACACAGCGGGGTGACTACTGATTCTGCATGAATGTTACTCAGTGCCAGTTCGTCTGCTTTTTCATTTCCTTCAATGTTCCAATGCCTCGGGACGCAGATTAAGATTAACGTTATGGCTTTCAATCAAGATGGTAAGGCTACTCCTGCTTTGTTCCACCAGTTTAGAGGTTGTTGTAGCCGAATCCACTGCAAGTATTGGGAAGACGCAAATTTTTTTATTCCAAGTCTATGAGAATAAATAAATATCTGCTTCAAAAGCAGAATCCATTTGTATGAGCCATTGTAGTCTCAAAGTTGCTTACTAAAAATCCCTTATTCCATTCCTCCCAAGACGGAAAGAGAATGGCAAAATTCCTATTGAATGCCACGGTTGGGTCGATGTAATCAGTACTCCCTAACTGCATTTGTCGCAGCAATAGACTGGCATGACCAAATTTTTTCCATCGAGCCGTTTCATTTAACCTAAAGGCACTCGTTATTGCCATCTTCTTGATATGGAGATCAATGGAAATAATATGAGCCAGTGCATTAAGAGCCTCCCTAGGACACGACCTAATTGTACCTACCGTTATTGCACGGGCTGATCTTTGTATTATGTAAAGGGATTTAATGTTGTACTCTCTTCCAAGAGCTTTCCATCCAACTACTGAACCGTATGGTAAACATAAAGTATATTTAGGTGGAAGACCCCATCTTCTTCCAAGCATACATTTGCAGGCATACAGAACAATTGCTGTGCAAGGAGTACTGGATTAAATATATATATATATATATATATTCCCGTGTACGGGAATTCGCGATGGTTAAATTGAAAGAAATTGCAGAAAAGAAAATAAACGACATAGGCAGATTCATAGTCAAATGAAGATGGTTCGACTAATAAAAAGCAGTGGTTCTACGAGTGGTGCATCAAAATGGCATCTTTTGTGCTGATTGGGTCTGGGTTGTATCACTCAGCCAACACTTCCACCACCGTCACCATAATCCACTTCTTGAGATGCTGTTGAAAAGTTGCGTTGGAGATTTGCGAAAGCTATTTCACATCAAATGAATCGCAAGTTGATATCAAACACAAAAGGTTTATTGGGAATATTTCTTTCTTCCTTTAATACAATCAATTGACGTTTTTATTTTTATGTTTTTACTTTTACTTCAATATTCGTTTGTTCATTTCATTGGATTTCCTTGTGCTCTGCTGCTTCGTTTTTTTTATTGGCTTTCATCAATGGAAGCTGCCCGCTGGCATGCATGTCGTGTGACGACGTCAAAAATTCATTGAGCTTTTTTCGTAGGACACTGAAATCATGTTTATGCACTTTGTTTGTCTCTCTGTGGCCTTATTAATTGCTTACGTATGAATCTGTCTAATTATAGGTTAGTTGCGTGTAATTATATTCAGCAACATAACCTGCAGCTCGTAAGAGCAACTATTTCAAATGCATGTGCCACAATTATCAATTAAATCAAACAACACGTTTATGCGTCCGTCGGCCACTCATACTAACATACGTGCTTGCATACACACGAGGAGTGGCTATTGAGTAACGAGACTGACACTGTATAACATTTTATTTTGCTTTCTTACAGATTTACTTATTATCACTTTTATTCTATCCCCACAATGCTCCATGCGAGCATTCCATTGTTCGAAGCTAAAAGTGTACTTCTGTCAAATAGAGTTCAGCACGCGTGCCACTTTCGCTTTCACAGGTTCAATGGACTCAAACATAGATACTTTTAATAAAAATTTCACTTCATAGATATGTTGCTTTTTCTACAGAATTCGCCTTGAGAAATCAAAGACCTTTTGCGATATCACTATGGATCACGAGCTCCAGTGTATCCCATAGCGGACTAACCTAATAATAGGTTAGGTTAGGTTGAACTGGTTGCCTTGCAGTCAGACATAAGCCGGTTCGATGCATAGTGATACCCGATTTCTATTACGATTTTAAGCAGACATTTCCAACTCACTGCTGAGATGTCTTCCTAAGCGTCAAACTGTCGTGCCCCCAAAAATTTTATACGTGTTCTGAATAACTCAGGACATCTGCAAATTAGATGCTCTGCAATTTCTCTTTGTTGTTGTTGTATAATATTTGTATTGGCTTTGGTATTTCGTTAACAAGATCCGAGGTTAGAGAGGTCCTGCTCTGAAGAACTATCATGGATGTTATACTAAATGATTTAAAACAATACTTAAATTGCTGCCTGACTATCTACGCTAAGTTGGCTGCCTTTTCAACTGCAAAAGCTTCAGCCTGGTATACACTGCAGGGATCTAGAAGCTAATACGACTTCCTTTGGTCTAACTCTGGAAGCAATAGAAAGCGCGGAGCACGTGTTCTTCTTCTGCGATCGTTTTAACGAAGAACGTCAACCACATTTGAGCTATTTTTGGGTAAACAACTGAGTCCAGACAGGCAGTTAAAAGTTTCGCAAAGAGGATAATGCTGCACCTGTACCGCGCGGAGTGGCAGGGCAATACGCAGAGAAAAAATAAGCCATCGGCAGGAGGTTGACTGTTTTCGAACTAACGACGAATCATAGACGCTCGAGTCAAGTAATCACGACGGTACAAGACGGTATAATATTATCGCAATATCTTCCGATGTTTCTGTTTTGCTGCAGATGCAAAAGAAACCTCGACAGGGTATAACTTCCATACGTCCATGTGAGAGGAACCTGGGAGCATGTCCCACATACCACTGCTATGACGGCTCAGAGACATTCGAAGACGCGCCTATAGCATGAAGCTGGCTACAAATATAATGGCCCCAGATGTGGGTGAATAGTATTGGTCCATTTATGGACACCGTTCTGGGCCCTCCCGAAGTAATGCAAAAAGTAGTTCCAAGAAGGAAGTCTCACCAGAAGAGGAGCAGGGATTGTTTTGGCTATACGATTCGACGCAGTTGACGACGGTGTAAGTGCGAAAGCATTTTGAACCCTGCCCCACTCACCAACAAAAAAAAATATAAAAATAAAAAAACCAAAAAAAAAAAACAAACCCTTGGACAACCATTTGGACAGTGTAACCCAACGCCTACTCCACTAGTCATTTTGGAACCGTCCGTGGAACAGTTAAATGTAACTTAATAATAGAAAAAGTCGATCACTTTAACTCATTGTTGTGTACTCCATATATCCATTTTAAATTTCTAAGTACTTAATTTTCGCTTGTAAAAAAGAAAAAAACCACTTTATTATAAAATCAAAAAATGATTCCTGTTTACCTCTCTTTGGCCTTCTTTGGGACTCATACTCATGGTAGGAGTTCGCTGTTGCCTACTGAGCAGTTCCTTGAAAACACTTTTTCCATTATTTGATGGTTCATGTCTATAGTAGTCATCGAATTCAGGACCGTCCAAGTGGTAAAATACGCAAATTTATTCAGCCGCCGTTGGACGAATGCGCGACATTTTTTTGTATGGCGAAAATGAACACTGTCAGGGAAAAAATTGAATAAACGAAAACTTATGAGCCACTCTAAATTTATACTTGCTGATACTAAAATTTGATAGGCCGTAAGAAAACTTCAAACCTATTTCTTTTTTTTAATTCTGATTAAGTTTGAAATTTTGGTGAAAATCGGTCTAGTTTTTATAAATTTTGTAGAAAGTTTGAAATTTTGATTTATGTGACATACAACATGAGTAGAATGAACTATACTTTTGTTAAAAATTTATGAAAATTAAAAAAACAAAAAAAAAAAAAGGACAAAACTCCTCAAAATTGTGTGGCTCTATAGTTTTTTCGCAAGCTGTCTATCACATATCATTTGCGATACCCGAAAATTAAGACTTTTTATTGTATAAAATAAAAATATGCTTTTATGAAAGAAGGCTTTTAAATAAGCTGTGGAATTGCAGCAAAATAAAGTCGGAGGATCCTTTTTGTGTCACTCAGCGCCAACATATGAACTATATGAAATAAGTACCCGCTAGTACCAGAAATCAATCCCGGGCTGTCGCATCTGCCACTATCTGGTATACACCAGTTAGTTAGTCCTGGCTTACTCTACGCATAATGCGTTCGATACACGAATTTAACATTTGAAACCACCTCAGCATTACAATGAGGATAGCAAAATACATACACCGGGGCAATCGCCACCTCTGCATTACATTTCGTCAGTCTTTCATCAGAACCTTTGGAGATAGCTAAATTTAGTACATACATAGATGCAGTAGGACCGTGGTTAGGTTGGGTAAGATTGAATGGATGTCATTCGACATACTTAGGCTTGAATAGCCTCGTAGTGATACCACTGGAGCTTGTACTTTACACTCTTGAGTCTTGAGCATTTTGTTAATTTCAGCAACCCTATTTGAGAGAACTCTTCAATCCTGTCAAGAAAGCCAAATTCGAACGTGCAAATCCTTTTTCTGTATAGAGCAATGCGTGTACACAGGATTTGTTCCACGGCTTTTATATTTCTATGGCCTGAAATCTAGATCAGGTTTGTTTTATAATATTGCGATACTTCGCATAATAATTTGTGGCATTCAACTACCGTTTTGGACGAGTGTTTTACTGACTAACGATTTCAGAGATGCTTGACTTCCCTCGTAATTAGGGGTCTCTTCTTCCTGAAAGACTTACCAACGACTGCAGTGGTGCCCGACATTTCAGCGTAAACTCCTCCGCCTACCTGTTCATCAATTTTAGATCCGTCAGTAAATATACTGACTCTATTTTCATCAGCTACAGTACCAGATCAGAGGACTGGGGCAGCCTCTTTAGAAGGAAATATTGTGGTTAAGAGTTTATTAAAATGAAACTTTACACTGCTACAGAAATCTCTAGTAGCTGGAATAGTGAACATTGTCTAATATAGCAAAAAGACCTTTATTAAATGTTTTTAGGAGGGCAAGTTCCCTGAGCTTCAATGCTAACTTGGCAGCCATTTACTCCTAAGTCAATTGACAATAAATATAAAATTACTTTTAGAGCTTCTGTGTTCTAAGAGCTCGACATATACATCAACTTACTGTTCTTTGAATACGAGCCAATTTGTTCACACTAATATTTTTATCAAATGGTGGCCGGTTGCTAATTTGCTAAGTTGCTACCAGAGACTGGCTTCGAATAGTCTCGAGCCGTCTCGAGCATCATACCCTAAATTTGGTACAAGTAAGCACAACTGTCGCCAGCTATGCGGGCATGTAGAGTATAAAGATTCTATTTTTCAGTTTGTGTAGTTGGAATGATTGCTGATTTGTGTTTTTGTGTATGCATCATGGCGAATGCTCGTGAAGTTTAGTATGTTATACATGCATTGATTATGAGCGGAGCACACAATCTCGAGTGCTACTCGCGTACTTCTATTTTCTTCTATATATAGGGTGTTTTTTTTAGAGGTTAGGTTTTAAAGATGAAATAAAACGTATATAATTTAATGTTATGGCCAAGAATTTAGCTTTATTATAAAGATAAGGGTTTGCCATTATGTTTTAAAAATGATTTCGGGCAAGTGGCCGCCGCGGCTGGCTCGAATAAATTCCAGCCGAGAGGCCCTATTTTCGACCACTTTTTGCAGCAATTGGGACCGTATGTCAGCAATAACGCGCCGAATATTCTCTTCCAAGACGTCAATCGTCTCGGGCTTATCTGCGTAGACAAGTGACTTCACATAGCCCCACAAGAAATAGTCCAGCGGGGTTATATCGCACGATCTTGGAGGCCACGCCCCAGGTCCACGGGGCGAGATAATGCGCTCACCAAAAGTTTCCTTCAATAAATCGATTGTTGCGTTGGCTGTATGGCATGTAGCGCCGTCTTGTTGGAACCAAAGGTCGTCCACATCAACATCGTCCAATTCAGGCACGAAAAAGTCATTAATCATGGCTCTATGGCGCTCTCCATTGACTGTAACATTATGGCCGGCTTCATTTTTAAAGAAATATGGACCAATGATTCCCTCTGCCCATAGAGCACACCAAACAGTGACTTTTTGAGGATGTAACGGCGTCTCAGCAATGGCTTGTGGATTATGTTCACTCCAAATGCGACAATTTTGCTTATTGACATACCCATTCAACCAAAAGTGAGCTTCATCGCTGAACAAAATTTTCTTGTGAAAATTGGGATCGGTAGCCATCTCGTTTTGGGCCCATTCACCGAACGTGCGACGCGCTTGATCAGGTGTAAGTCTATTCATTATGAAATGGCAAACCAAACTGAGCATAAATCAAGTGACAGCTGTCAAAAAGACCATCTACGAAAAAAGTAGTGCCAACTTGAAAACCTAACCTCTAAAAAAAACACCCTTTATATGCATATACATAAAAGCGGTTTAGATGAGTGTAAATAAAGAAAAAGGACAAAGTTGCCCAGATGGTAATTATCACAAACAATTTGATTAGAAACAAATTCCTTTGTATCTGCTATCTCCATATGTACATATGTATGTACGTAAGCTTATAATACACAGCAAAAGAAGAAGAAGTTGTTCAACTAGTGCATGCAAGGACAAACAATACTCGCACATCGCGAGTGGCTCGCGCCTTGGCTGTGGTGACGCGAGCCTGCTTGATACATACAACATTTCTATACTCGTTCATGCTATCAACACTGTGGTAGAAGACACGAGCATCAATTTGTTACCGCAACCGTCGTGCACAAACAGCTAACGGCTCATTATTTGCTACTGAACATAAACGCCTGATCATACAATGCACTAGTAAAAGATCGCGTATACACACAATCTGGGTATCCGTCGCAGCTCCCTGGTTGCTACATTACAACCGGTCTTACGACTGCGGAACACAACCAATGTACAATTTTCGAAGAAACCCCCCAGTAGAACAATAACTATTAGGGAACAATCAGGAATGAACAATAAACGTGGCTAAATTATATAAATTTATATTTCATTTGCTTTTTTGCTTATAATTTAATTTTTTCTTTAAGAAATATTTCGAAAAAAAAATTTACTTTTTATTGAGCTTTAACAAAAAAAGCACAACGTTACTTGCACTTCTTCCTAGTTGAAAAACTGATGACATCTCCCCGCACAACAAAATTTTATTCTGGAATGTTTCTGAAAAGATATTGCGTAAGGAAAAATTGTATACCAAAAAATTTTTGATTTGCTACGTTTCATCACTTAAAATTTATGACCCATAAAAACTAGATTTTCTTCATTTGTAGTTACGGAGCACCGCATTCCTTGCGCTTTCCATTCATCTCCCCTCTTTCATAGAAAAGAAATAAAAATAGACTGTCACAGCACGGACGAAATGTAATGCAGATACGGCGATAGACCCCTAGCGCGTATTTTGCTATCTACATGTAGTGCAGTGGTGGCGATTAATGCTCATTATATTTACTAAAAGGCAGTTACTTTTACGCAAAATGAATCACCAAATCTTGTTTTTGAATAACTTTTTTACAAAATAAAAAAAATATTTTGAGTGATGGAAATCATTATTATGACCTTTACGCGCATGCTTGTTTGTATACTGCAGATATCTAGTTCACAAGTGTCAAATATGATTGACGTGGGTCGCCATTTGAAAAAATTGTATACATATCTTCCGATGGGGTGATTAATTTCGCACCACCTTGTATATAATAGGACTATGAATAAGTTCGTGCGGTTTTTTTTCGAAATTTGAAACTTTATTGACGTAAAATGGTTACAAATTTAATATTCAAAATATTGTCCATCGCTTACTACTACTTTTTCCCATCTTTCTGGCAATTCACGGATTCCCTTTGTGAAAAATTCGGTCGGTTTTGCCGCAATCCACGAATCGATCCATTTTTTGACTTCATCGTAATTACGGAAGTGCTGGTCAGCCAGGCCATGTTGCATCGATCGGAAGAGATAGTAATCGGATGGCGCAAGGTCTGGACTATACGGCGGGTGGGGTAGGACATCCCATTTGAGCGTTTCTAAGTATGTTTTGACCACTTGTGCAACATGCGGCCGAGCATTGTCATGTTGCAAAATAACTTTGTCGTGTCTATCGGCGTATTGCGGCCGTTTTTCTCGCAGTGCTCGGCTCAAACGCATCAATTGTCGTCGGTAGACATCCCCCGTAATCGTTTCATTCGGTTTCAGTAGCTCATAATACACAACACCCAGCTGGTCCCACCAGATACACAGCATAACCTTCAGGCCATGAATATTCTGCGCCGACGTCGATGTTGAAGCATGGCCAGGGTATCCATACGTTGCCCGACGTTTTGGATTGTCGTAATGGACCCACTTTTCATCGCCAGTCACAATTCGATGCAAAAAACCCTTTCTTTTGTGCCGTTGAAGCAGTTGTTCGCATGCCATAAAACGGCGTTCAACGTCTCTTGGCTTCAATTCATACGGCACCCAATGGCCTACCTTTCGGATCATTCCCATGGCTTTTAAACGTTTGGAAATGGTTGATTGATCAACTCCCAAAGTTTTTGCAACCTCTTCTTGCGTTTGAGCCGGATCTTGATCGAGCAATTCCTCCAATTCGGTATCCATGAACTTTGGCGGCGCACCCTCGCGTTCTTCGTCTTCCAAACCAAAATCACCACTTTTAAAGCGTGCAAACCACTTCTGGCACGTTCGCTCAGATAGAGCATGCTCACCATAAACTTCCACCAAGATACGATGACTTTCGGCTGCTTTTTTCTTCATATTAAAATAATGAAGAAGAATTCCCCGCAAAAACACATTATTTGGCACGAAATTCGACATTTTCAAGTGTGGTAAAAATATTGTTGTTTACGCTTCAAATAAAAAACTTATACTGACGTTTGTGCCTTACGACAGTAGCTCTCCAATGAATGTTTGGAAATGTGGATCGATGGAATAATAATCAAGTTACGCCATCTGTTGTAAAACCGCACGAACTTATAAATAGACCTATTAGTATACTCGATTTTTTTTAATTTATTATTGCAAAGCTTTCTTTTCAGTCTGATGCGGAGTTGAGTATTCTACTTATCGCTTTTTTGCCTCGTATCGAAATATTACACTAATATTTATATTGTACGTCATTATGAAAATGTGCATAACCACACATACCCACATACACAAATATGTACATACAAACATGGGAGAATCAATTGTATCTTGCAGATACTCTTATGCCCATTCGCATATTACCCGATACACAACATTCGTCTAGCCATTCGTCCGGTTAATTTATAATTTTTTTATTTTCAAACGAGCTGCTGCACACAACAACTAGAAAAAACTGATTTTATGAATGGAACACGATTTACTTACGTTAATGCCGGCATTGACTGCATTTGTGGCGCTGCTGCACTCATACACATGCATTTACTCGATGTCGGTTGTTTGCTGATTGATAGAGGCTGTTGCTAGCAACAAATTGCAGCATACAACTTATTTACTTTGAAGGCTCTTTGAAGCTTAAACAATAACAGAAATGCACTGCAGTTTATCGCTAACAGCAATTTTTAATGTTTTTGTGTCACTTTGGTGGCTTTTTGGTTGCATTTAAGACGGTTTTTCTAATGCATATGTAGCCTCATGTGTATGGGTGTGTGCGTGTATAGAATATATTATATTTACAATATACAGCCATATATACTTACATACATGCATACATTCGTACATATAAGTGTGTGCAAATCGCACGGAATCTGTGTATTTATTGTGGGTTTTCTTTGATTTTTATCAATGAGTTACATGCAAAGGCTATATTTGTTGATCACAGCGATTTCGACTCCGTTTACCTGCCTACACTTATGCACAATAAAATAGGTGTGTCACGTCAGTTTTCAGCCGTTTTGGCTAGTTCGCTTTCGTTTAATGAAAATAAATAATTGGCGCGTGCACTTCTGTTAGGTGTTTGGCTGAGCTCCTCCACAAATGGAGGGACCTACAGTTTTAAGCCCACTCCGAATGGCAAATGGTTTTTATGAGGAGCTTTTTCATCGCAGAAATACACTCGGAGTTGCCTGCCGAGGGGCGACTGCTATTAGAAAAAAATGTGTACTGCCATTTTATTTATTTTCGTGTATTTAACGTATATTAATTTTTTAAAAAGTCTAACTCTTATGCAACAAAAACCGTATGAATTTTTTACAAGCTTTGTTCAAAAATTATGAAAATTATGCAACTCTTCAATAAAATTCCAAACTTTTTAAACAGAATTTTTAAAATAATTATAGGTATGCAGTTTTATAGCCCATTCAATTTTAGTTCAATAAAGTGCAATTTGCGAATGGCTACAAAATACCGTTGATTTTTGGCAAATTCTTTTGCTGACGGTGTCACGCATTTCCTTGCATATACTTGCTCGACAATTTTTTATGTGGAAGAAAATGGCGAGCAAAGTCAGCAAAAAAAATTGTCAACAATTAATAGTATTGTATGGAAGGCCTCGTTTCATAAAACGCATACGGTAGATACGTTTTACAAAAAAGCGCATATAAAAAATTCACATTAAAAAAGACTTTACTTGCCTTGAAAAAGTAGAGATGCGTTCCGTAATTTTCTAAAATCGCTTGAAACCAAATCAAAAAACAGTTACAATTAACTTAAGGGGTTAGGGGTAGTCAGAATTTTCAAAAAATCGATTTTTTTTTTTTGCATTTTCTTAAAGTATAATGTTTTAAAAATATTGTGTAAAAATTTGAAGTGAATCCGACAAATACTTTTCAAGTTATTCAACAATTAACAAAGGGCGCTCGGCCGCTCCGGAGCCGATAGCAAAACTTTAAATGCGTTTTTCTCAAAACTATGTTTTTCAAACTGGTGAACACTGTAACTTAAAAACCGCTACGTAGATTTCAATAAAATTTATACTGCTTTTGAAAAACATAAAAAACTTGTGCCTGATCGAAGGATTTTTTTTTTTCAAAAATTTCGATTTTTTTTTTAACAATTAACTGTTGGTTTTTTCCCGAAAATCTGAAAAATATTTCCTGAGGCCGCCATTTTGTTCATTTTGACAAAAAAAAAAAAAAGCTTCGATCCGGCTCGAGATTATCTATCAATAAAAATAAATTTTCTCATCCGATTGGTTTTAGATGAATCTGCAAGGACTTGTGATGTTCACCGCAAGGGATTTCTGGAGAAACGGTCTTCACACAAACAGCGATAACTTTTGCAATTATTAATTTTTTTTTTTGAAATTTTGGTGAAGTCAAGTTAAAACATGATGTTTTTATGCTATGTTTTTATTTTTGTTAAATAAATTAATTAAGTAGCAAAAAAAAATTCGTGAAAATCATCATTTTTTCGGGCCTCTGACTATCCCTAACCCCTTAAGGGGGGAGCCTGGTTTATAAGGTCAAAAAAATCAATTTTTGTTTTCGGTTTAAGCGATTCCTAATATATTTCAGAATATTCACACAAAGTTACAGAGCCTAATTCTCAATATTTCCGTAGATACAAAGCCAAAGGTAGGCGAGCGTTAGGTAGTTAAGCTGTGACCGGACAGCTATAGTACAAACTTTATCTTCTTTTCCCGACTTTTCATTTTTATGATTTCTTTGAATTGGCGTACATGAATGAAAAAAATCTAATGAACCTTTTGAAATGAATCATGGCTTGTTCCCTTCAGTATTAAATTCTCTTCTATTTGAACTAACAAAATAGAAAAAAAAAAATTTCAAGATTTTTATACCAAGTTGAAGTGAATTTTTTTTTTATCGAAAGGCTTTTTTTTCTTTAAAACCTCCAAAAAGTTGAAATTTTGGAATTTCTCTCAGTTTTCTTAGTTCATCTAGAATAAAAAATCATGATAATTAGAAATCCATTTGAATTTTTTGCTTTAGATAATAATTACGAGCTGTATCTTGTACGCCAGTTGGAAACTCCAGCGATGCAGCGCTCTACAAATTTCTATGTTAAAAATTTTTTTCAACTTATTTTAACCAGTACAAACATTTTTTACACTTTTTAAATGTTCATTAAAAGATAGAAAAAACTTTGCATTGCTAAATTAATTTTTTCCTTAAAAAAAAATCGCAAAGAGATGCAATTTTTAGACCTCACAAACCAGGCTCCCCCCTTAAAACTGCATAAAAATCGTTGCAGAAATTAAAAGAAATAGGCTGCTTCATAAAATACTTCGAAAGAAATTTATATAAAATAAAGTTGTATTCAAACTTACATCATTTTATGTTATTTAAAAGTGATATAGTTTTACAGTTTTTAGTCATTATACCTATCTGATACTGGTTTGCACCGTTTGCGAAGTGATTTCAAATCACCTTTATTATCTGAAGACACTGTCTCTGCAATAGAAATTTGCATTGCAATAAAGGCGATGGATTTTTATAACCTTATTTCTGTGTAGCTCTTTCTTTTCGGGCACAGTAATCAGGAGGAGGAGCTCGGCCAAACACCCAAAAATGGTGTACGCGCCAATTATACATATATAATATATATATTTAATCAGTAATTAAACTTTGAGATGACGATTCTACTTATTGTAGCTCAGGATATCCAGGTTGCAGTCCTGCAGCTCGCGTACGAATTTAAAGGCTCGTTCAGAATTGGGGTCATTAATAAGAAAATATGAGTTTCTAATTTACTGCAAAGTGAAAGACCTTCTCGAATTAATTTTGTAGTGAGGGGAATCCCCGAATTGCAAAAACTCACTCTAAAAACAAATCACTGACATCTGGATGTGAAGAGTTAAGGTAGAAGTAATTGTCAGTGCAACAAATGGTGTGAGCTTTCCATGATTTTTGAAGACTGTCTATACGCCTAAGCAAGCCTATATTTATGTTTCACCAAGAAATTTTTGGATGAAATACAAAACGCACAACTCCGAAATCGCATAAAAATAATCTGCATAAAAGGAGACTTTACAGTATTTCACCGCCACTTGCGACTCGCACTTCATAAATTCTAAATATACAAAAATTGAAAGCCCCTCAAACTTCATACCAAAAATTATTCTAGAAATTCTGTTTAAAAAGTTTGAAATTGCGATGAAAATTATCAGAATTTTTATTATTTGTGCACAAAAATTTTTTAAAATTTTCCACAAAAATTAAAAAAGTTGATGTATAAGATTTTTGAAACGTTTGAAAAAAAAAAACGGCTTATAATATTTTTTTATTAATGCGTTAAAGTTTTATACAAAATTAATAGACGTTAAATAAACGAAAGCAAAGTAGCCAAAACTGGTCAAAGCGTCGCACAGCTATTTTATAGTCCATGTATGTACAATACATTTGCGATACAAAACAATAGCAATTGGCAATTACAGTTGCAGTTTGTTGTTGCCGCAATGACAATTGGCATTTGAGTTATTTTGCTGCTATTAAATGCAATTTTGTTGCAAGTGCAATTTTATAATTGACTTGAGGATCGGAATTTCATCGGAATTCATTTAACAAAATTGCACATGTTTTTGAAAATTTTGTTATAATATAATAGAATATAAAATATACCATAATATAAAAGACCACGTAACACTAAAAACGCAAGCAGGGATTGATGGACCGATTTTTATATTTGACTGTCACTACTTCATACACCATTTATTTTTTAAGGCCCTGTTGTTGTTGTAGCAGTTTACAAATTGTTGTACCATTTATTCTGTAAGGCCCTGTTGTTGTTGTTGTTGTTGTTTTTGTAGCAGCAATACTAAACCCTGTCAGTGTAGTGTAAATCACCGGTCGTCTTCGTCTCATCTAAAGATAGGTCCAGAAAACTTGTTGCTTCGACGGGTTGGGTCCAGAGGGAGAGGGTAATAGATTAGTGGGTTTCGTGGGGCATGTGAAAAGGAGGTTAGTGTCGTGCGAGGTGCTTTCACATGAAGGACATATGTTTAGTATGCCAGGGTCGATTCTGGATAAGTCGGAGTTTAACCTGAACGTAATTGAGCCAAAGTTACCCGAGTCTCGTGAGACAGCTGGAGCTCTTCGTCTGCAATAGGTGTTGGTTGGACTCCGTCTACGGCTTTCGGTGGTCGGGAGCTCCCGATGAGTATCGTTTATTGTCTATCTAAACACTGTTTGGTCCGTTTTGTCTTGGATCTCGTCGGCGTAATTGAGGAGGTGTCTCCTAACGTGCTTCTGGCTCTACATTCCCATGGCAGCCAGTTCTACGTTACCGGAATGAATTGGGTTTTTCCCGACCAAGGACTGCCGCCCCAATAAACTAGCCCTGTCTAGTGAACCGTATATCGTTTCTGTAAGGCCCTTGTTGCCGCTGCTTTAAATAGTTAGACTTAAGTTGAGTCCTTGTCTGGTGGAACTCGCTAGAATGGATGATATCAGTTAAGAAACTGGAGAGGATACAATGGTCTGCCCTCATTGGAATCAGTGGGGCGCTCCGTACTACTCCTACTCTAGCGCTTAACGCTATGCTGAATGTGGCACCCGTGGACATTGTATGAAAAACTACCGCTGCATGCGCCGCAATCAGACTTAGGTGCTCGGGCCATAGGCTAGACTTAAGTTACGGACACTCTAGCATCCTTAGAAATTTTGAGTTCATCCCCATGGCGCTGGGTCACTGTACACCCACGCTAGTTCCGACCGTTTTCTACTCATATTCCCTCAACGGATGAGTGGGCGGGGTGCAACATTTGGCGGCAAGGCATGGCAAACATGTTCACGGATGGCCCGGACCACTGTAGTGTTTTCCAAGCGGAGGTATCTGCAAATAAGGAAGCGGTGGACTGGTTGTTTACCTCGGTAATTACCGTTAAGGAAGTAAATATTTACTCCGATAGCCAAGCGGCAATCAGGGCTTTGAGCTCGTTCTTTGTGCATTCGAAATTGGTCGGGGAATGTCTGGCTTCTCTCTCGATTGCATCCGAATACTTCGACAGCAGGCTCATTTGGGTTCCCGGTCACAGCGGCATAGAGGGAAACTGCTGGGCTGATGAGCTGGCTAGACAGGGAGCTTTGGAGACGGTTTCGTCGCGAAATGAGAGAAAGATGGGTTTCGAGTCAACTCAGCGAGCGCTGGGCTAGTGCGCAAACATGAAAGATCGCGAGATCCATCTGGCCACGAGGACGCTCGAGGAATCTCCTAAGGCTAACAAAGCCCCAGCTCTCGGGTTTGGTGGGTATCCTTACCGGATACTGTCCGTTAGGTGCTCATGCCGTGAGACTTGGGATTGCCTCAAGTCCGTTCTGCAGAAGCTGTCTTGAGGACGAGGTGGAATTATCTCAACATCTTCTTCTCAGGTGCCCTACTCTTGTTAGACATCTGGGCTCTCACTTTTTCGCTAGGCCTGCGGATATAGCCGGTGTAAATATCATACATTTGGTGAAGTTCATCAGTAGCTTGTTACGGCTAACTACGAACGCAAATCAGCCCCCGTCGGCGTCGTCGTAAAATGTATGGTCATCATCGTCTCTAATTCCAAGGCTCCTTCTTCCTTCCCTTCCCCCTTCCCCTCTCCCATGTATGGCATCTCAACGGACGAATTTTCAATATTTGTCCAAGGGCAGCCATTTAACCTAACCTAACGTATCAGAATACTGGAGATGAGGTCCACAAGGCTGAGGTTTAGAACTTTTTCGAGGAAAATTTTCCAAAATATATGCTAAATACTTACCTCTGATATGTTGAGAAGTTTAAACAAAACATTTCGTTTATTATATAAATTAGCGCAAAATTTATCATAAAGTTTTTTTTTTGAATAACATTTGTACTAAAGAAAACAAATTGTTTTGAGTGGCCCGACTATTTGATATTCCCGCGCTCCACTCCTTGCCTGTTTGTACACTGCAACTGTCTAGTTTACAAGTAATTGACGTACGACACCATTTACAGAAATTATATATCTTTCGACAGGGTGATTTATTTTGCGCCACCTGGTATTAGAAAAATAATATTCTAACTCATTTATTATTAATAAATTTCGGAAGGGGGGGAATCTTTGCACATTTTAATGACTTCCGCTTCATAGTTCCGCATTCTCCTACGCGTTCACTGTTTCTCCATTAAATCATGCAGCTTCATTAAAAAATAGCGAACAATTCAACTGCAACGTGCCTACACACATGCATACATACATCTGTACGTATATCGAATCGAAAGCGAAAGTGGGCGCGCGCATGCTCTGTGCCAAGAAAAACTAGCCATTCATATCGCGATCGACCGACAGACGCGTGAACAAAAAGAGTATCAGCAAAAAAAAAAGAAACAAAAAAAAAAAAAGAAAAACAAATGAGAATTGATAAAAGGAAAACAAGAAAAAAATTGATTGCCAGCATAGAATTGAAAATGCAGTTACAGAGTGACAACAACTGCACTCGATTTTAGGCCAATCAATGCAATTTACAGCAAAATGAAGAGGCAAAAGTAAATATCGAAGCAAGCGATTATTGCTGTTACATATTGCATTACTATGCAGCAGCTCCAGCGGAGATTGTGCAGATAAAATAATAGCCAATTAGCTATATATGTATGCACTTATACATACATGAGGAATACTACACACATACATGCACATAAGTATGTGCATACCTCCTCATAAGCTTGATGGCCAACTGGCCGAGTAACCCACATTGTGCGCGCCTTGCCGCCATTCGCTTTTTGACTCACTGTGTCAACAAAAAATCAGAACCTATTGACCGAGCAAGTATACCCACACACATACATACTTAGGTACCTCGTCTATAACTGTGCATCTGTACATCTGTATATCTGTATTCGGTGCTGCTATTGAAAGATTTGCGCTACTTACACATAAAGACATTTTTACCTTTCTATTGTGATGCGTATTTATTAATAGAATTGCAGACAGAGTCGCTTTGTGATTGGAATTTAATTAACACACACCACTAACTAATACTCCCAGTGAACTTGCGCATACTCAAAGCTTTTGCGAAGGATTTTAAATGCATGCGAGATTATAACAAAAACAAAAGAGAGAAGAAAGCCTGTGAGAAAAAACGGCAGAAGAAACGTGACTTCTGGAAAATGGATGCCGGCAGTGATAAAATAAAAGTAGCAAATGCTCGTACTAAGGAAATGAGAGAAAGCTAAATGTAATTTAATTTAATGCAGCTCGCAAATATTGCAGCTCTTGTGTCATCCTCGGATGGCGAAAAACTCGCGCGCGGTCGTCGAGAAGCCAATGCAAGTTTTGGAGCATCATATTTTGGCATCATTGGCCCATTTTTCTATGATGATAAATTATTTTTGTGGATGGAAATTGAAGATACACATTTGGACCGTCTTTTATTTTAGTAGGATGGCAACGAAAATTCCAATTGATTGGGCAATCTTTATTATTTTTTGTGTTGAACCATTTATGACATTTATTTTTTAAAGAAAGTCCCTTTCAAATATAGGCCGCAACTGCGCGGTAATTCATCCAGCCGTAAACACCGATTTTGTATGACTCGCTGGACTCGGTCGGTATCTCATGAATAACTTTAGTCATGGGGCTTCCAATACTTCAATCGAAGCTGGTTTATCCAGAAAGCATTTAGATTTTGCATACCCCCACTAATAAAAGTCCAAAGGTGTGATATCACATGATCTTCGAGGCAAATCCACTGGTCCGAGTCGAGAGATAGGTAAATTTCTCACCGAAACAACGGCGCCGTAAATCCATTGCTTCACGGGCTGTATGGCAAGTAGCGCCGTCTTGTTGGAACCAAATGTTGTGGAGATCAGAGGCTTTAATTTTCGGCATCAAAAAGTCATTTAACATGGCGCGATAGCGTTCGCCATTCACTGTTACATTGGCGGCAGTCGCGTCTTCGAAGAAATATGGGCCGATGATTCCTCCAGCCGATATAGTCCGCATAAAACGATTGTTTTAAATGGTTGTAATGGCTGTTCTCGTAAAGTTACAGGTTGCTCTTAGCCATTGTGTAGCTATTAAGTAAAAATGGGCCTCATCCCTGAACACCATAAGTTGGCCTGAGCGCGCGATGAACATTTTTCACATAGCGTCGATTTTCGTAACGCAATTGTAAGATTTGTAAACGTTGTTGAGACCTAATTCCATGATGGAATGTTAATGAAAATTATGTATTTAGCTTGACAGAAGTCACGCGGGATCTGACAAAAACCCCCTATTGGATAAAGTAAACGCCTATTGGAAAAACGATGCTCGATTCCGGCAGTTTAAAGGAGGCCGAAATCCTGGCTGATTTAAAGAAAATCCCCGCTCCCACTCCAGATTCCATCTTGGATCCGTCAGTGAAAACAGAGGTACCTATATCCGTGCCGACTCTCCTCTCCTTTCAGTCTTGCCTGCTCGGAAAGATAGTCCTAACACAACCCTCAAATCCCAGTTTGCGTATGGAGAGATCAGTGCGAAGAACAGAGAAGGAAGGGGAGATCTGCTGCAAAATGCTACTATGTCCTACAGGAAATTGTCTCCAGAGGCCAAGCTCCTTCAACCTAATAGTGCTCTGAGCAGCAATGGATTTAACCTGCAGATCCACAGGAAGTAAGTGCAGAATAACGTTGAGCGCAGCAGTGGGGCATGTTCTACAAGCACCAGTGATGCCCACACATGCAGTTCTCTGCACTCTCTCTAATTTAGTGGTGTTGTAGTCCTTCTGAAGAGCTACCCACCAAACTAGGCAACCATGTGTTAAAATTGGTAGAACCACTAAGTTGTACAGCCAAAGTACGACACGTGGCTTGAGACTCCATTTTTCGCCGAACATAGATTTACAGGCGTAAAAGGCTATACTGGCCTTCTTAACTCGAGTTTCTATGTGCAACTTCCAGTGGAGCTTGGGGTCAAGTATTACACCAAGATACCTGACTTCCGATGCGAGTGTAAGTCACTGGCTGTTTAGTCTTGGAAGCTTAAAAGGCAAAGGCTTGTATTTCCTGGTGAATAGCATCAACTCCGTTTTGTCAGAGTTAACTCTGAGACCGCAACTGGCAGCCCAACTACTGAGTGTAGCCAGTGCATCTTCCAAAACTTCAGCTATTACTGATGGGAAGAGTCCTGAGACCATTAGGACCATGTCATCGGCATATGCTACCACATTTACCCCACCCCTGTTTAAGAGAGTTAAAGCTTCATCCACAGCTACTAGGAGAGGCGAGAGGACGCCGCCCTGCGGTGTGCCCCTATGTACGAATCTAGTGATTCTAGAGATAGATAGGTCTTTCTACGAAATATTATTAAAGGCGCCCTCTATGCCTATAAAGGTCGCTAAAGTGAATTGTTTTCCCTCCAGAGATTTCTCTACAGTCCCTAGTACCTCATGTAAGGCTGTCTCGGTAGATTTCCCTTTCAGGGAAATGATAAATAATAATGCATTTATATTCAAATATTATATAATAAGTGTAAAGACTTAATAAGTATTCCGTCAAATTTTACAGCGGTAACTTTAACAAGATCGCCCATATGTGTATGTTCTCAAAGTTTGAGCGTTTTTACGAAACCCCCTATTTATTTTTAATTATTAGACTTTAATTAAATGTACAATTTTTTTATCTCTTTTTTTTCATTTTCTTTCTTTTTAGTGCTATTGAGGTGTATCAGCAAACGGGTCATACTTTGACTGCCAAATTGCAGGCACAGCGAGAGCAACCAGGAGGCAATCGACTCGGTGGCCCACTACGCTATCCGCATACGATATTATTTTGGCTGCGTTGTAACCAGGTATGTAGAGCGTTTAACTGCAACTGGAAGAAAAAAGAAATGTGTGAATTTTCTTTAAAATTTCGTTATTGTACCAATAATAGTACAGACATCGAACTATGGACACGATGACGTTATTTTTGCACCAGTTTTTAAGTTGCGCTCCCATGTAACCATAAGCATGGAAATGCTTTTCTTATATACATACTCACCTATGTATGTCATCATCATCATCATGCATAGCACTACAGCTCGGTATGAGTCTTAGCTTCCTCCACAATTTTTTCCCAATGCAGCTCGGTCCATGGGTGGCCCATCTCGATAGTTGGTCGCTCCTATACTTCTTAGATTGTCCTCAACCTCATCTAACCATCTTTCCCACGGTCGCCCTCTTCGTTTTTTACTATATATGCGTGCATCCAAAACTTTGCGAGGTATTCTTCTTGTTCTTCTTGATTGACGCGATAACCGCTTACACGTTTTTGGCCGAGTTTAACAAAGCGCGCTAGTCGTTTCTTTCTCGTGCTGACCGGTGCCAGTAGGTAACAACAAGTGAAGTCTCTACCTCATCTTTCGAACGCAGAGGAGGCCTTCCTCTTTCTCTGCTACCACCAGCTGGTACCGCATCGAATACTTTTAGAGTCGGAGCATTTGTACCTACTCAGACGGCATGACTCAGCCAACAAAGCCCCTAGACCTTACAGTTAATACAGCTCATCGTTCCATCGCCTGCGATATTCGCTGTCACCAACGTACAATGGACTGAAAATCTTCCTCAGAATCTTTCTCTCAGACACTCCAAGGCAGGCTTTTTCGGATGTTGTCATCCTCCAAGCTTTTGCACCATACATTAGGGCGGGCATGATGAGAGCCGTGTAGAGTGTTAGTTTTGTTCGTCGAGAGAGGGCTTTTCTACTCAATTGCTTATTTAGTCCAAATTACCACTACCGAATAAAGACGTGAGGTGAGAATAGCGAGTCATTCTTTTATCTGGCATTCTGCAAAAGTGTCGTAGTTAACGGATGCGCTGCGATTTAACAAACCCCACAATGTTTTCATCTTGTAGGAATTCCTCTAATTCGTTATTATCTGATGCGATAGACACCATTTTCTTCTCGTAGTGGACACAGCCTTCTTTTCAGTTTTCTTCTTTCCAATATGCTTAATTGTGTAATTGTATCTGCCTTCGCTGTCCACGTCGCCACTGGTCGAATCAATGTTTTATGTATTTTGATTTTCATTCTTCTGCTCCAGAGCTTGATTTAACAGTTTAACGTGGCTAAAATATGTTCTGTTTGCAGCCAGCACACGGTTTTGAATAGCAATCGTTGTACCATCCATACTGCTGAGAAACAGTCCTAGATATTTAATTTGATCCACGCTTTGAAATTTATGATCACCAATTGTAAGGTTTGGCGCTTTTCTTAGCGTGTTAAGTCTTGCGAGGTATTTTGTTGTGCCTTCATTGATCTTTAATCCAAAGAATATTGCTTTTATTTGGAGTGCTTGGAATACTTATTTTAGAAAATTCATATTCCTTGCGAGAATAACCAGCTAATCAGCAAAGCCACATATTTGGGAAATTTTGGTGACTGTGGTTCCTGATGGATCAACAGCTTTAATTACATACTCTAGGATCAGACTGAACACAAGCGTAGACAACGCATCTCAGTGATTTATTCCTGTTTCAATTCTGCATCAATCTGATGCTTTGCCTTGTAAAAGCACTTTGGAATAGGTCTCGGTGAGGGTCAGACTTACTAGCGAAGCCAATTTTGTCAGTATTCCTTGCATGCGTAGCACTTATTCAATTTTGCCTCTTTCAACACTATCGAACGCTTTCAGAATATCTATAAAGAGGGCAGGCAGGTTGATTTTATACTCACGTAACTTTTCAAAAATTTGGCAAACTACAAAGTTTTAATCGGTCCTCGTCCTGCCACTCCTAAAACCACATTGGTACTCGCCCATTATTTCTTCAGCGTACCCATTCAATCCCTGGTGTAGAAAGCTCGTGAAGATTTTGTGCGCTGTACTTAATCACGAAATTCCGCGATAACTGTTGCAGTCGCGTCTGTCACCGTTCTTATAGATTAGTACAATTAAATCGTCCCCTTAGTATTAAAATAGCCTATAAATTTTTTGATGTTTTGAGAAAATGAATTTCAAACTTTTTGTCGAAAGTAGCTCTCACTCAAATCTCGTTATGTCTGTAAATATTTATTATTTTTGACTGACGTTTTGACCCACTTTGTGGAACTAGAATTTGACCAAATTTTGACCACATATAAAATCGACGATGGAGATTCCAAAAATTCAATAAAAAAATAATAGTCTATGAGCACATAGGCTATTGTTATACTAAGGGGACGAAATTACAATCAGATTCTCATATACGTTTTGTAAGACTAAAAAAAATGTTTCGTAGTTCCGTTGATCAAGCTCGGCCACTTGCTTTTACATGTTTTCACTTTTTGATCGCAAGGCTAATTTCATCAACTGAGGGTGGTCCTACAAAAATTCCTGCAGATTGAATTGCGTTAGACGGAATGCTGTTGCTTTCAATGTCATCGTTCTTATCATTTGATAGGTCTTGAAAGTAACGTTTCCATCTAGTGAGAACTTTTTCAGCTACATAAGTAAGGTTGCCCTGCACATTCCTATATGTGCTTAGTCTTGGTATGTACTCAGACCTTTGGTGTTTTATTTTCGGGTAAAATATTTTCGCGTTACCTGGACCACTTATCTCTATTTGAGGTATTTGTTTTTAAGCGACTCCCTTTTCTTCTTTCGGATACGTTTTTTAGCTATTTTTCTTCTTTTGAGGTACTCCAATATATTATATATGTATATTTATATATGTAAATATTGTGTGGAAGTTAACTTCATTTAACCTACTTCCATGCTTCGTGACTTTAATGGGATCTCCAGTTCTTAGGTTAGATTAGGTTGAAGTGGTTGACCACTGTGAGACACTCTCAGGCTCATAGCCCCCGCGTGGGAAACTTGTCCTTATCTCTTCTAAAACCAGTGTGGACTTTTCAAAAATTTTACAACATCCTTGATTTCGACAGAACTAAGATCTTCGAATTCATTGAAGGATTGTCTACCTAAAATAGTAAGACTACGTCTGGATAGAGCAGAACAATGGCACAAAAGGTGCTGGATTGTAATTTATTCATTTATATATTTTATTATTCTTTAGTTCTAGTTTTTTCCCCTTGTTCACTCCTCTCGGGAGCATAGGGCCTCTACAAGACTCTTCCATCTTACACGGTTCTGTGCTGTTGTTTTTGCACCGTCCCATTAGATGTCGGCATCTGTTAATTCGTGCAGCATTGACCTTCTCCAGGTGTTTGTTGATCGACCTTGCGGGTTCCAGTCAAGTGCCATCCTCGTGATGCTATCTGGTGGTTTTCTCAGTGTGTGACCTGTCCATCTGCGTTTGATTTGCCTAAGAATGGGTTCCTCGTTCATTAATCTCCACAGTGCGTCGTTACTGATGGTGTTTGGCCAGAATATTCTGCAGATGATGCGGAGGCATTTGTTGATGAAGGATTGTAGCCTCTGTGTGATGGTTTAGTTCTAGTAGTCAGTCTGAAATTATGTTTTCTTGACTGCTTGAAAATAAATAAATAAATAGGCTACTAATAGCTTAGCAGCAATAATGTTTGTGCCACTTGGGTTGGCAAATCGTAAAAATATTCGTTGTTATCCCATCGGCAACATTGGTAGATAGGTAGGTAGAAGTGGCAGTCGATCTCTAAATCGGTTCAGGTAGACCGTTGCCGATTCATTGTGATACCACAATAGTAATTTATCTGCTACTCCTCGTTAAACTATTTTTTTTAAGTGGAAACCCAAGGTTCTGGCTGACACTTATGCTCCTAAGAACATCAGTTTCATTCAAGAACGATGAGCCAAAGTATTTAAACCTTGTGGCATACCACGCGGGGCAGTAACAGAGAAGATGTCTGACAGACGCAGCTTCTGCAATAATCGAAATGGGGTACTTTTAATCTTTTAGCATGTCGATTAGGTAGACAGTAGCCTGTGATCGAAGCAACTAACAATGAGATGTTTTTCCTTGTCCGATGATTAAGTAGCGCCTTTGAGCGCCTGACATCCCAGACTATGAACCCATCCCATAGTGGCTGAACTGGCAATCCTACTTGTACTTTGTAGGTTGAGAGGGGTATACCTACAATCTCCATATCAAGAGGGAGGTAAGTGGTAGTGCTTTCTCTCGCTAATTTGATTACCTTACAATTCCTCGGTATGTCTCTATGCCCTGGCACCCATATCCAATGGATACGGAAATAGTCCGCCATCTCGTTAAAAGACGTCCGGCATTTGTGAGCCTTGATGGAATTAGTCTCCGCTTGGCTGTCAGAGTAAATACAGACTTCTCTAAAGGTAGTCACATTTTTACCTAATCAGCCAGCTACTTTATTAATGGCCGAAACTTCAGCCTGAAATATTAGGAGGCTCGTCGCTTACTTTTGGCTTTTTACAGTAAAGACCAAAGACAACTTTATCGTCAAGCTGTGAGCCATCAGTAAAGAACCGTAAGCAGTTTTTCCGGGCAGGTATATTGTCAACCCACCCACATCTAGCTGGAATTCTTGTACTAAATTACCGATTAAAGTATGGTTCATTGAAACAATAGTCTGGGTTTAACCAGTCCGGGTGTTTTGACCGAGTGTCCAACCAACATCTAAATCGCACCATTGATTAGTTGCAGGAAGCCGAGTATTCAGAGCATCATAGGTTGTGGTTGTAAGAGCGCCGTCATACTTTGAACCTTCTGAAACCTGTTTCTAAACGTACTCTTGTCGAGAGGAGGATAGATCTGATAACGGTCCCATACAGCTAGTGAGTGTTCTTCGGAGAAAGACTCTATAACCGATGATAAAAATTACATACTATATTTATGGCTTTGGGAGCGAATAAAAAGCAAACGGTTTTAAAGCATTTAAAAAAATTTACATATTTGTTTTTATTAAAAGCTTCTTGACATTTTTGCATTAAAAATATTTATTTTAAACTAATGTTTCGTGGCTCCTCCCCTTGCTGTTAAGACGGCCGCAATTCGTTGAGGCATACTGGCTACACCCTGTGTTATCTTCTTCTTAAGATTTTGGTCATTATACCACACATCTTCGATGCTTCCCTTTAGCTGTTGTATTGTGGTATTATTCCGCTGGTAAACTGCCGATTTGAAGTATGCCTAACAATTTTCAATGGGGTTAAGGTCCGGTGAATTGCCAGGCCATAGCAAAACCATTATTTCCATTGAATTCAGACAATTCATGCTCATCCTTAATGTGTGACATGGAGCTCCATCTTGAATAAAGGTGTATTCGTCTCTCGAACACTTCAGGGTTTCTAAATATGGCAGCGAAACGTTTTCCAGCACGTCCACGTACTGGGCAAAGCGTATTGTTCTCTCAACAAAATGGCCCTCTAAGGTTATACAGCCTCAAACCATAACCCTTTGTTTGTTTGACCCTTGGAACCACGCAATCTTCAGAATATCGTTCTCCGGCTCTTCTGCGAACAAAATTTGCTGTTTTCGTGACCGCTTCCAGTCGGCCTTCATCGCTGCAGATGATCTATAAGAAGAAAAACGAAACCACAAAAAAGTGTTAATATCTTCTTACATCTTTTTACTGCTATTTGACAAAGGAAAAAAATGTTTTTTTTAAACGTACTTTTTTCCAATATTCCGCGTCGAGGTCTTTGTGAAGTTGTGTCCAAAGTTTCCGCCGATTTCGCATACACGGAGTCAGTTTTGGCTTTTTTGTTGGTCATCTGCAAAAAAGTCCATTTTCGTATAAGCGTCGTCGTAACGTTCTTTCCGAAATATTTACTCCAGATTCCTGAACCTTTCTTAAAATCATCCGACTTGAAGCATTTCTGTTCCAGAGAACTGTTTGAACGATTTTGCGATCCTGCGTGGTTGAGGTGATGCGTTTTCGGCGACAATTTTGGCGATAGTTTGAAGTTACCGCTAAAACGTTGTTGGTATTTTTCCACTTTTTGGCAACATTTACCATAGACGCCTTGGATATTCCAACGGTTCTTGCTATGTCTACATAACTCAGGTTCTTGGCTTTCAAAAGAACTGCAATTTGTTGCTTTTGTCCCGATGTCAAATCCGACTTCCGGCCAATTTTCTAAAAGAAACTGGTTAAATTGAAAAAAGGGATAATTCACGTGACAAATTCAAAAGATTTGTATATTTTGTAGCTACTGTTGTTATATTTTAGATATATGAATATTAGGCCGGGTCGATTTGTGGGGAGGCAAAAAAATCGCCCAATCATATTCTAGGGATCAAAATAAGAGACTTTGCCGAAGGAACCATGCCTCTAAAACGAATTCTGATGTCCCCCAATTTGGGTCGAACTTTTTAGTTTCTTTTCTCATGTAAAGGCCAAAAATGGTGATATTTTGAAATGATTGAACGGGGAACCCCCCAGTGGAGTTCCAGGGGGTGTGCCACTGGCATCGGTGGATCGGCCGTCCAAAGTTAGTGGGGGTCGGTCATACATTTGGACTCGATTGGAGCACTCTAAATGGGTCAAAGTGGGATTTTTCGTTCGACCCAAATTGGGGGACATCAGAATTCGTTTTAGAAGTATGGTTCCTTCGGCAAAGTTTCTTATTTTGATCCCTAGAATACGATTTTCACAGAACAATGAGCGATTTTTAAATCGACACGCCCTAATGAATATTCACTGTTCCGTTCTTTCCCTTTACAGACGATCTCAATTAGTTTTTTTATACTCTTCACACAAGATCGAATTAATTCGCACTGGCACTTACACACTTAGCTTTTCACTTATAAGCAAAAAAACTGATTCTTTTCCAATCGTGGCAAGCCAATTGACCGGAAATTCTTTAAGAAACTCCTTAAAACCCTTTTTTATTTGAAAAAGCCCAAATTAGGTTGAACATTTTACCTGATATTTGAAGTTTTCAGAAAAAATGCCATCGGTCATAATTCAATGACCAAGTAATGTATGTGCATGCATCCATACATATGTACATACTAACATTGTGTAGGAGTCTCGGCGAAGTTTTTTTGCTGTGAAGGTGCTTTTTATTTATGTTCACTACATTTGTGAGCTAAAGCTTCCCACTTACACTAAATTTTCATAACACATATCGAAACCCTTATTTCCTAAGTTTTGTTGTATTTTTATACTTTGAATTCCTAGACAATTTTCGCTGCTTCGAAAAAACAATTAATTTTAATTTTCTCGGTATTTAACGCAAGCTAATGATGCTTGTTCCAAAACATACAAAATACAAAGCCGAAGAGTGAATCGGAAGTTTAGAACAAAAATCATTTGGAGCAGCAATTATTTGGAATGACATCTTAAAAATCCCATTATGCGCGACATATGTGGGTAGATAGGCAGACGACAGCTGACAGCTGATGCTGAAGTCACATCAGCCGCGGCACACAAAGCCAGCCAATGTGTGACAACCTCCGCAACTATCGCCCACCACGACAGAGGTGCTAAATGCATATACCTACAATTTCATTCCCAAAACTTTCATTTGTATTTATATTTCTCTCACCTACATCCCAATATCTGTCGTACATTTTTCCATAGGCATATAAATAGAAATTGTAGATACTTACTTTCCCTGATATGTCTCTGCATTCGATTATAATCGCGCACACGGGGAAATACAGAAAATTCTATGTATTTTTCATAAATAATCCGCGTATGTTTTGCTATGTAATCTTGGCGACGCAGGTACTACAATTTAGTTTGCCTAATTTTTTTTGGTTTTGCTTTTCTTTTTTGTTCGAAAAATTTATACATATATTCATTTATTTTGGATAAATACAGGGTGGCGCACGAATCTTGCTACAAAAACCAAACGTAATAACTTTTGTTCTAATCAATGTATTTAACTTTTTGTTTTTTTATTGTATAGATAATTCAATTTTATTTTATGTAACTAATTAGTTTTGAAAATAATAGAACGTAAATGACCTCCATGCTCATTCACGCATATGCGACACCTGATGAGAAAATTGTTCATTGCGCACTGAAGGGTTGAAGTCGGGATCGCCTCAATTATTGTTGTGATGGACTGCTTCAATTCAGTCAAATTACTTGGTTTTGCTTTATACACCTCTTGTTTGAGATAACCCCATAAAAAAAAATCTGGTGCAGTGAGGTCAGGTGACCTTGGGGGCCAGCGGAAAGTGGAATTTCTGGATATCAATTTATTTCTAAATTTTCGTTGGAGCTCCTCCATAACCGGTCTGGCTATATGTGCAGTTGCTCCATCTTGCTGGAACCAAATGCTGTTAAAAGGGATACGTCTTCGCCGCAGTTCTGGATAAAAAAACTCCTTCAACATGTTTAAATAACGGTCCCCATTTACAGTCGCTGTTACACCGTTTTCTTCGAAGAAGTATGGCCCGACAATGCACCTTGATGAAACTGCGCACCACACTGTGACTCGTTCTGGGTGCAGTTCCATCTCATGGAGTATTTGCGGATTTGATTGACTCCATATACGGCAATTTTGCTTGTTTACATTGCCGTTTAGATCAAAATGGGCCTCATCAGACATAAACAAGCAATTTATGAAGTTGTTGTCTTCTTCGGCCATTTCAATAATTTTTTGGCAAACTTCCAGGCGAATAGGCAAATCCAGAGGGTTTAATTTGCTTGTGATTTGAACTTTGTACGGAAACAAGTTTAAGTCATCATGAACTATCCGCTGCAATGACCGTCTGCTAACTCCAATTTGCGCCGACAAGTTACGAGTCGAAACTCTTGGATTTGCCTGAATTGACGATGCTACAGCCGCGATTGTGGCTTCGACCCGAACATGGCGATCTCGATGGTACGGTCTGCGTGCGATGCTTCCAGATTCAGCAAACATGTTCACCAGCCTCATAATGGTCCATCTGCTTGGGGGAGTGCCGCCAAACTCCCGCCTAAATTCCCTTTGGACGGAAATGATGGACTGCAAAGCATGGTACCGCTGCACTATCCAAATCCTCTTTTCGGTATCCCAAGCCTCCATTTTTTGTAAATCTAAATACTAATCTGCAAAATAAAAAAAAAAAAAAGCCGATTACTCACACAGAAAAAAAGTTATTACGTTTTGTTTTTGTAGCACGATTCGTGCGCCACCCTGTATGTATATGTATTTGTATGCATACAAACGGATATTGCACCAAAAAATATAAACAGAAAATTAAGTAGGTGTTTATTTTTCACGGTGTCCACTGTAGTAAGCACACGCCCAATAAATCAGTGGTGTATTCCACCCACCTTAAACATGTGAACCAAAAATGTAAGCCCCTTAGGAGTTCGTTAGCGCCGATTGGCCTCTACGAACATAAGCAAATATCAGGTCAGTCCATAAGTTCGTGGGTATTTTACCCAAAATTTCACTTTTGTACGATTTTTACATACAAAAAATTATTCACGGAATATAAAGGAAGTATTTATATTTTCTTTTATATATTGTGAATTAAACAAGTGATTTTAATCGCGGATAGAAGTACGTGTTGTTAAAAAATAAAATGGAATCTTCGAACGCGTATAAGAGACATATTTTGTATTTGAGGCAACTGCTGCTGCAGAAATAAACACTGTTCACGGAGAGGATACCGTGAGTATAAGAACTGCGAAAAAGTGGTTTTTAAAATTCCGAAGTGGTAACTGCGACGTGGAGGATGTCTCGTGCGCTGGTCGTCCTGAAGTCTTTAACTCCAACGCCTTGCTCCAACTCGTGGAAGCTGAGCCCAATTTGACAGTCGATATGATAGCTCAGAGGTTAAATTCATCGCATGGAATAGTTCATAGGCACCTGGTTCAGTTGGGAAAGGTTTCAAAGCTGGGAAAATGGGTTCTGCATAGACTTTCCGTCGCCAACCTTCAGCAGAGGTTTGAAAATGAAAGTTTTTTGAACCTTATCGTTAGTGGTGATGAAAAATGGGTCCTTTATAAAAATTCTGTTCGCAAACGCCAATGGTTAGATAACGATGAAACACTAGAACTGACCCCTAGAGATGGCCTTTCACCCCAAGAAAATTCTCCTGTATATTTGGTGGGATATGGCCGGTATTGTTTATTATGAACTTCTGGAACCAAACCCGACGATAACTGCTGATTATTACTCCCATCAGCTATAAAACCTGAATGAGGCACTTAGCAAAAATCGATCGTCTTTAGTGAATAGACGCAAAGTTTTGTTTCACCAAGACACCGCAAGACCTCATACCGCAAGGCAAACATTATGCAAGCTGAACGAGCTCGGATGGGAGCTAATGCCGCATCCACCATACTGTCCGGATATTGCACATTGTGATTATCACCTTTTCCGTGGACTTCAATCCCATATGAGTAACAACAACTACTCCTCAAAGGAAGCTTATCGAAGCGTATTTTGGCTCCAAGGACAAATAATTTTTTGAGCAGGAAATTAAAAATTTGCCTAAACGTTGGGAAGACATTGTAAATAATGAAGGAAAATATATTATTGATCAATAAATACTTTAAACATCTCTTTTATTAATTTTAAAATCACCTTTAAAAAACGCACGAACTTATGGACTGACCTGATACATACACGTGTGCTCTCGTCATTAAATTACTTTATCTTTTTACAACATTGGCAATATTTTTTATGCTAAATTGTTTTTTCGCTATTCCTTTATAAAAATATAGTTCTTTGTTTAACAAAAACCTTATAAATCAAATTTCCGAACTATGTAAAAAAATCACAAAAATTTGAAAAAATTCAGAAACTTGTCATCAATATTTTAAACTTTTTGATCATAATTTTTAGAAAACTTCTAAGTATGCAGTGTCTTAGTCCACTCAGTTTTAGTATAGCAAAATGTTAATCTCCAGTCGCTCAAAAATCACGCTGATTTTTGACAGTTTTAATGGCATAACCTGTTGAGCATTTGGTTCCATATAAAAGGCTCCCGAACAAATGCATTTTCCGCTAAATGCCTTTAGTGAGCCATATTCATAGATGAGCAATTTTCAGTAGCAGTAAAAATACTTGTTTCTTTTTCTATGACATAGAGAGCACCTACCTCAGTCCTTCATGATTTTTGTAAAAAGTCAGCTGTCTGTCAAATTTAGTCTTCAATTGAGTGGTTTTTCGAAATTAGTGCTGTTTACGCTTCTCGCTTTAAGGCAATTTTTCTATGTTTGCATGAAAAAGGACCCAAATTAACGCAAACTGCTGCTGCGAAATATATGGGAAAGTCGAAGCACTTTGTTAGCAAGTGCATAAATCGCTATAAAAAGGTCGGTAACGTTGATGATTTTCCTGATCGCTGAAGTGCAAGCAAAGTCTCAAAAAAAGACGAAAACAAGATTCTCGCATTGTTCTCGAAAGATCCAACTTTGACTTTACATGGAGCTGCTGTGAAATTGAAAGCGAAAGGTGTTGACATATCTTACGGAACGATTCGCAGGCACTTGCTTGCCAATAAACTGAAATATCGTAGTACTTTGGAAAAACCAATGTTGAGTGCAAAACACGTTGAAAAACGAGTGGAATGGGTGAAGAAAAACTTCGAGCGCGATTGTAGCAATGTAATTTTTTCTGATGAATCCTCCTTCTGGGCATTTCCGAGCATCAAACACGCCTGGACAATCTCCACCAGTAGGATGCTTCAACGGACTGTTAAACACCCCGTCAAGGTCCATGCTTGGGAGTGCTTTTCAAACAAAGGTTTCGGTACTTTTTTCTTATTTACCGAGAATTTAAATGCCGAAAATATGAATAAAATATATCAAAAGGCTTTGTTACCATCTGCTAAGCAATGGTATATCAAGAAAAATGAAAGCTGGACCCTTCAAGAGGACAACGATCCAAAACATAGAAGTAGAGCCTGTAGCGAGTGGAAGGCGCAAAACGGAGTTGCCACTTTAGTTTGGTCATCTCAGTCACCGGATGCAAATCCCATAGAAAATGTGTGAGATCAACTTTCCCGACAAATTTGGAAAATTTGGAAGTCTTTTCCCGTAGAATATGCAGAAAAACTAATGGCAAGTATGCCTCGACGGTGCCAGGCCGTAATTGACAATGCAGGAGATCGATCTTGCTACTGAGGTATTTGCATTGAGTATTGACCAAATTATCAATAAATTTGCGAATTCTCCAAAAATCAATTTTTGTTATTATTTAACAGTGACCACGCTCTTATGTAACAGACTGTAAATGAAATTACAGTAAAAGTATTGATGATATAATTTGATTTGGCCATAGCTCACTTTCCATGCATTGCATCGGTGTAAAGGTGACATTACAGTTCAAAAAGAATTTCTTTGACGTGTGTTTGGGAAAGTCAGTTGCGTGTTATAGAGTTCCAAAAAGGAGGTGAAAGAAGGAAAATTGGAAACATTCTTCAGTACGACTACGAATCAACAAAGCAGCTTCGAATGCAACAGAAAAATGATAGTTCCAACGATTCCATGCTAAAAAGGCGAAAATTCGAATATTTATGATGCACGCTCTGGTAGGCCGAACGTCGAGAATGTCGATAAAATTATGGTAATCATTAAGTTCGACCAGCATGTGGGGTTTTATTCTATTTCTAGGAAAAGAAGTTTAGACAGAAAATCATTTGCAAAAAACTTGTCTCAAGAAAAAGCCCTTCATAGGAGTGCCACACAAATTGAAGCAAAGGAACCTTTTGGTATTTTTTCAGCAAGGCAACATCAGGTTACACATTTCTTTAACGACGCACCAAAGGCTATCACACACCGCACCAAGTGATTAGAAGCATTGATCGCAAGTATTTGCAAAATATTCTTAATGATACAGAACTGACCTCAAAAAACACTTAGAAAATAAGTTGGTCAAGTTTTTCAACAATAGGGGCAAGGACTTCTTCAGTCACGGAGTTTTGAAATTGTCTTCAAGATATACCGAATTTATCGAGCAAAACGACGCTAATTTGATCCTAACTATTCAACAATCCTAAATTCATCGTCAAAATAAAGCGAAAAAATGCTCAGCACATCGGTAGGTATCCGCCGTAGACGAATGTGTTGGTGTGTGACTACAATTTGGAAGAGCACAGATTCGAAATCCCGGCATGCAACACCCAGACCCAAGCCAAAACAAAGTACCTCTCCAACGCATAATCAGAAGATCATTGACTTGTTTGGGACACCGCCTAGCTTATCGTTGCTTGAAGCCGAAGCGGTTTTAAAGAAAGTTGGTGTTAATATATACAAAGACACGACTCGAGGGCGTTTACATGCAGAAGACCTAAAATTCCGTTGTACATTGAAAAAAGACTCAATAGGGCTAAGGCAAATTCGGAAATTGATATTATAGCTTTGAGGCACAATGTCAAGCGACGGTGTGGGAAATCTTACATTTGTGGAAAGTACTATGGATATATTACAATATGTATCCATTTTGAAGCTACTTTAAAGCCAAATGCCCAAAAAACTGCGTCTCAGCTCGGATTTTAAGGTGGTGCAAGACAATGACCCAAACATAATTCTGAGCTTATTCGATTTTATTTGCTTTACAATTGGAAAGCTGTGCTCTTACATCTTCCCCTGTCTCCTGATATTAATCCTATCGAGCAGTTGTAGGATATTTAAAAAAAAAAAAACAATCAGGAAACACTCAATTACAAAGAGCTGGCAATTGAAGGAGATTATAGAATAAGACGGGCAAACTATTTCTCCAAAAGAAACAGAAAAGTTGGTGTTTTCTATGAAAAGTCGGCGTATATATATTTTTTTCCTTTCTTGCATTGGTTTCATTAATCTATTTGATTTCTGGCAGGGTAGGTGAAATGTGGTGGAAATGCCCACCTGTCGTTGCTTAGGAACAGCGCCTTCTTTCTGCATGGAGGGCCATCTGTGTTTCACATTTTTCTGGCAGAAGGATCGCAGAGATGGTTGACGACTTCGCTAAATGTTGTGTGTTTGCGCTATTACCGCGGTTGCCCGCTTCCTCTTGCTGGCGCCACTGATGCAATGTGTACCTGTTTGTTTTTTGCTTGTTTTAGCAGGCACAATGCAAATAATGCGCTGACTATTATGCGGTAGTAAGAAGGGAAGGGATAAGTTTTTGAGTTCGAGGAGTGAGATTTTTGTTTTTTGTTTTTTAGAAACAGGGAAAGTAAGAATTTGGAAAAGTGCGAGGACCGTGCTTTACGTGGGGTTCGAATCCACAACGACTGGGATAACAGGCTTGTGCACTTACGCTAAACTACCGAGGCCACAGCCTACAGTTTCAAGCCGACTCCGAATGGCAGATATTTTTTATGAGGAGCTTTTTCATGGCAGAAATACAATCGGATATTTGCCATTGCCACAATTTTTTGGTTTTACTCAGTGAAAATAATTATCTTTGTGTTATTTTTGTCGTGAATAAACTAAATTTTTTTGAAACAATAAATTCTGAATAATATTGTAACCTTTTAGACCAGGTGAGGTAAAGAAATCGTTAGAAAAGACCCAATTATCAAAAAAAATATTTGTATTAATATTTAAAGTTAGAATTGTTGGAGCATCCAACGTTTTCATATGATTTGGCCTCTAGTCTGTTCCCAGACCTAAAAAACATGTGTGGAAAGCTTTTTCCATCAAACCTTGAGGTCATAAGAGCTGTGGAAGCGTATTTTGTAGCATGTCCAGGTTCTCACTTCAAGGATGGCATTCATAAATTGAAATCTCGTTGGAACGAGTATATTGATGTTCAGGGAGACTTTACTGAATAATAAAGTATATTTCAAACCGTAAATTGTGTTTTTCTTATTGAATTGCACAACTTATTGAATAACCTAGTATTTACAATTTTTTGATGCTGGCATATAACATTTGCAGGAAATGTTTTCAGGTTGATATTATAGTCATTCCATCACCAAGCATTCACTAAATGCTGTTAATCTTGTCCATACCAAATGTATCAAAGAAAGAAATACCCAAACCAGCGGACGTTCGTCAAACCTCTTAATCAGTTTCTGCCTGTATGTCGTATGTACATCCATGCATTCATATATACATACATACATACATACATACATATAATCATACACCACGAATTCCAATATCCGTACACTCATATAAAATGCAAGGTTTATAGTGGAATCAATAAAAATCATACAAACATCACTTCCCACGTCGGCACTTTTATTGGTCGCACATATTTAAGATGCCACCAACTTTCTTTGCGAATTCTTTTTCAATTCTTTACTCAGATTCTTGCTGGTAACCTCCAAACTCCTATAGCGGATTATCGCCTACCTTCTCATGCAATCATCATTCCTCATTGCAATCCCCGGCCTCCACAATACTCGTACCACTAACCCAACGTGATATTCCATCATTCTAAATCATGGTTCCACGCATTCGTCCGAACTTTAAGCTGTAAAACCGAAAAAAACCTGTAAAACTCCTTTCACTTTGCATTCCTATACATTCGACATTCTTCTTCAATTACGACTTACATTCTACATATACCACCACTCTTTCCGTTGATCGTTTGCCATTCTTTCACTTGCCAGCTGTTGGGCGCATTACATACTTCGTCGTTCATTGAATTCGTTACGCCTAGTCAAAGATGTCTTGGCCAAAAGCCAAATAAGTCGTAAACCACTGTAAAAGCAAACACAGTTGAAGAAGAAGTAGAATTCAAAGAACGTCTTCAACTTCTTATTATTTGTTGAGGCCGCTGAAGAAATACCGGCTGGTTACCGCATCTGCATGCTAATTTCATATTTGACGCAATCGCGTATTCCATTGTAATGCGTCGCCATCATTAGGTTGAGTGAATGTTAAGGAATGCACACAGGCATAACTGGTTGAAATATATTCACACATACATGCATACATGCTTGCAGAAATGCCGAGCGTAACTGTCCTCACCCTGCAGGAAAGTCCACAAAGTTCCCAACTGATGTGCTTCTAGTGAATTTAGAACCAGAACTAGTTTGCGCTTCTTTCTACTCTGCTTGTGGAAATCTGGGATTTTACATGGTGAAAGTGGAAAGTGTCACCTGTCCCCATTACATGCCTTTTTATGCTTCGACTATTTAATTTTATCTTAAATTTTTTTATAAAAGTATAATTTATAACAAAGACCATCAAAATTCAAAGTTTCGAACTTTGTACAAAATTTGAAAAATTCTACAAATTTTCATTGAAATCGCAAACTTTTTAATCAGAATCTTTAGAAAATTTTCAAGTACTCAATTACAGTGAAACCTTTCCTAACGGGCACCTGTTTTAGACGCACATCTCCTTTCGGTGGAAATTTTTTTCTATACCCTGTTTTAAGTATAAATTTTGGAACAAATTACTCTCTCTCTTAAGCGGGCACTCTCTTGAGCGGGCGTGTAAGTTATTTTTCATAAAATAGGCACAAAAATATTTATTGAGCGGACGCGAACATCTTGTCAAAAAACATAAAGATTTATTTTCATAGCAAATCAAACAAAAACCTCTGTTGAGCGAACGCGAACTCCTCATAGGCGGACAAAATATAAAAAATGGGGAAAGGGGACTTTTCGGGTAAAGTGTGATTTTTTTTCAAACGCACATTTAGTTTGGTTTGCGCAGACCTTAGTGTGAAGGAGAAAATTGAAATGAATAACGCTTAAGAGGAAAACTATTTGTCTGTCCAGGAATTAGCCAGGAATTACTGATCAAATCATACATACAATCAGCAAACATATCTTTTCCAAATAAAAGATGGATATTCTTTTTTCATTGCCAAACAAAACTTTAGCTTAAAAAAATGAGGTATGCAGTGGAGGCAAGTTATCAAAGGAAAGGCTTACTGTCCTATTTTCTGCAAATATGCAAACCACTTATTATGGGGAAAACTGTTCCTCCAAGAGCGTTTGCGTCAATTGATATTAAAAAACGTATAAGCAATCAAATAACAAGGCTTGAATGGCACGTGAAGTCATCATAGAATAGCTGATGGAATTCAACCGAGAAATGGAGTTGCAAAACAGAAAAATACTATTATTTCTGGACGATGCAGCTTTCACTCACGCGATATACAGGGTTTGATTGAAAAGTAATGAGCCTTATTTTTTTTAGCAGTTTTATTAAACTTTTTGGCTTATACAATTAATATTCTTCAAAATAGGACCCTTGAGCGTCAATACACCGCTGGTAGCGGTCCTTCCACGGCAGGAAACATTTTTTAAACTGATCCGCCGGAATCGCGTCCAATTCGGCTGTCACAGTTTTGTGTATCGCCTCGATGGAGTCGAAAGACCTGCCCCTTCAGCTTTCTTTTCAGTTGCGGGAGCAAGAAGAAGTCCGGAGGGGACAGGTCTGGGCAGTAGGGAGGGTGGGGAAGCACCGGAACCCCCATCTTGGCAGTATGCGGAAGGCGGTGTGCGCCGGCGCATTGTCGTGATGAAGGGTCCAATTGTTGACGAGGTCGGGTGCTTCACGAACCCGGTTCACATGTTCGTCTGTTTGCGTCGTCGAAGGCCTTCCAGATCGCTATTCGTCTTCGACGTCCTCCCGGCCTTCCCGGACAGAGATTGGTCCCCGTAAGCCTCCTTGAGTAGACCAATGGTTTCGGTACTCGTTTTGTTTATCTTTACGCAAAATTTGATCGAGTAACGTTGCTCCAACGATCGCTGCATTTTCGCCACTGCAAAATCCTAACACACTTTTAAAGCAGCTTCCACGCGCGGAGCGATGTTGACTGCACCGCTATTGCCAGCGAACTGGGACCGGTTTCTAGTGGAAGGGGAAGGTCCAACGATCATTTTCCCCCACCAGCCGATTCGGTTGATCGCTTGGCAGACGCTCCGCGCGGGAAGGCGGCAAACCCTGTAGATCCGTTTAAAGAATATCAAAATAATTGTTCTACCTCGGCTTCAGTTTGCCATTTATTCGAAATTTGTAAATTTATTATCGAAACCTTTAAGTTAAGCATATTATGGTAATCTTAAACACTGGCTCCACTAAAATAAATATAAATGTTATAGTCACAATAAATTTAGTAAAATAAGCCTGGGCAAAGCTTCAAACGGAATCCATAAGAAACTGTTTCCAAACAGCAGGGTTCGCCAAAAATAAAAATGTGTCAGCTAAGTATGAGTCCGAAGATGACTTCCCGCTAGCAACGATAGCTTCATTATTTGAATTATTAAAGACCCTTCGGTAATCTAATTCAAATCCTGATGAACTTTTAACAATAGATTTTGGTTTGGATTTTGTTACTAATGAAAACATGAAAACTATGGACGATCGTAGTACTGACACTGAGTGCAGTGATGAAATTTTCTCAAACGAAGCAACTTTGAGTAAATTCAATTAATTAAAAAATTCAAAAGTTCTAAAATAAGCTACCCTTCCCTTGAGCGAACACCTCTCTTGGGTGGAATAAAGTTGACTGACAGTGAGTGTCCGCCCAAGGGAGGTTACACTGTATACAATTTATACTTTTTAATTAAAAACAAAAACACATTATCGCCTAGTCCGTTTCGAAACTGCAACTTACTGAAAAGCCGTATATCCATTCTTTGGGCTTCTTCTGTATGCAGATGGTACTAGTTTCGCACCAGAATATCAGCTTATTTCAATTTTTCTCTGCAGGGTAGCGGTTGCATGACTCTGTCTCGGCAATTAAACTGGCGGTGGAGTTGAATTATGTGTAAAAAACAAACTACTATAGGTCACTGCAGTGCAGAATGTTGCTGAATTTTAATTTTCGTATTGATAAATAATTGAGTCGAATTCAATGGAAGTCATAAGGAAACCGCTAACTTAAGCTACATAGGTATTGCACATACATACATACATGCATATGGGCGTGAGTATTGTACGCCTTAAATGATGATTCAGATACATATGCACATACATACATATAAATACGCCATAGATTAAGGTTCTGATTTTTGCGAAAATGGCTTTAAACTGTTTATGGTCGATCTTTATCTTCTGGGCGATGCTACGACGCCCAGCATATGCAAAAGTTATTTATTATCTTCCGATAATTTTGTGCGACCCTGTATCTAAACAGCATAAATGTATTATTTGAATTATGCTCTATTAATAGCGCCCACTGTTGAAGTGTCATAAATATTGATAAAACACGTAATAAAATTTAAAAAAATATCAAATCTCATTGTGATAAAAATTTACACTTTACTTTCTCTCCAGTTACTATGTTTAAATCAAAAAAATAAACAATCATAATCACTGGAACCAAACTATTCAAGTCTGAAGTGAAGAATGTGTGTATGTGCGTTACATGAGTGCGTATTGTATATATGTATACATGTGTGTGTATGTATGTACGTACCTTAAATTTCAATCAAATCTAATTGCTGCTGATGACTGGCGAGCGCGCATACTTATGTACGTATGTATGTATGTACATGAACAACGGCACATGCTCGATTTTAAGTTTAGATACGAAAATTAGAACAAACTGATAAGATATTTGTTGGCGGCAAGCATTCATTAGCATTAACAGCAACAGCAAAGAAACAAGGAATTCTACAAATGCAAAGGTGCTGGCGTTATTCTGTTGTCAAGTGGTAAACAAAAGGCTTTCTTAACACTTCGTGGTTTATCACTTTAATTATCACAAAAAACGTATGGCTTTGGCATGACCAAAAGAACCAAAGAAACTCTTTTTTTTATTAATTTTTTTGGGGTAATGCAATGCTCAGTATATTCAACTTTGATTAATAAATGCAAAGGCAAATATATCAACTGCACGAGCCGCCAACACAAAAAGTAGGTCAAGCCTTTCTACTCGTGACATATACCAACATAACTGGGGAACTGCAAGTGTTTAAAAGGAATCGGGCAGAAGGGCGACGAAAAAATTTGTATACTTGCGTTAGGCTAATAATAATAAATTATTTCGATAAGAATAACCGGCATACCCGAACTATAATTTGCGCATACATCTCTTGATGCGTGATACGGAGGTTTGCCAGTGCCTGTTGAGAGCTGCTGCTATCCTACATCTACACCTTTTATCGTTCGCATCTTAACCTTCGGAAGACGCAGTGGGCTGTGAGTCACCCCACAAAATATTTTATGGGTTGTAGTTTGTTTATTTCTAACATATGGGAATATGCCGTTAGTAGTATTTTAGCAAAGAAGATTTTTTTCAGAAATTGTTGCTTACTGATTTTATACAGATTTAAAAAAGTGACTGGGTGAAATTTACCCCAGTGCTTTTTTTGCATCTATACTCAACGTCAAAAGAAAGTGTACACCATATATTGACAAGTCTCGGTCACTATCATCGTCATCAAAATCAATTATCCATCATCGAAATCAAATCAAAAATGTTCCACCTCGCTTTCTTTTAGATGCCGACACTATATTATCATATATTGCCATTATTGCTCTAAAAGAAAATCACTCGTAATCCTTCTAGAAATGGAATTAAAAAAGATAAAAATTCACCTTTGACAAAACTAAGTTAAATATAATATGTTACGAAAATTGGTAACCGGTATGAAAGACTTAAGTAATTTTATGGAGATACCTCTCGCAACTTATAAGCTTCTCATTAAGGACGCCCTAATCAATTCTACAAATCAAATATGGATTAGTGTTAGCACCTGTGACATTGCTAGGCAAACATGGCCAAGGCTAAATTTACGTCTGTCCAAGAGTATCATAAAACTGAGTAGACTTCAAATCAGGACCTTAGTAGGGGCCTTCACAGGACATTGTCTCACAGGAAATCGTGCAAGGAGATTAGGCGTTTACACGCATGATTTTTGTCGTAGCTGTAGAAATTAGGAGGAGTTGGAAACAATTCAACACCTTTTTTGCACATGCCCAGCTCTAGCCAGAAGCAGGAACCGATTTTTTAAAATCCTACTTCTTAACGAATATACATAGGTAATCTATACACTTTAGGTATCAACAACCTTTAACGCTTTGTCGAAAGCTCAGGATGGTTCTATATGTAGAGGGAAATGTAGCCCAGCCGTCTCTATGTGCAATACGGCTGCCAAACATAACGAAATTTTGTAGTCAGTCTCCATCACCACTTGAATATAGTAACAATGCAATAAACATTTGTCCGCGTGAGCTAAAGTTAATGATTGAGAACGAGATGAATCCTAAAAAATCGCCTGCGTATGGTCAAATATCTCAAAGTATTTCTAACTTATAGTTTTTCATGTGCTATCTCTTCCTATGCTTCCCATTTGATTTTAATTAATGTAAAGCCTGTAGAGGGTAGATGGTCTACACTCTCACTTTTTATCGTGTTTAGTGTACTATAAGTGGATTGTTCAATAAGTTTTGCGGCTCGATAAAAACACAAGTTTTTACACTTTATTATTCAGTATAATCTCCCTGAACATCAATACACTTGTTCCAACGAGATTCCAATTTCTGGATTCCATCCCTGAACTGAGCATCTGGAGGGCTGCAAAATACGCTTCCACAGCCATTTGAAGAAAAACGCTTTCCACTCATGAATATTTTTAGGTCTGGAAACAGGTGGAAGTCGCTAGGGGCCAAATCTGGTTGATGCTCCAACAATTGGAACTTTAATTCATAGATTTAGCCATTAGTCAAAATGCTCTCGGTTTTTTTTTTTGCAAATTGGTTCTCTTTTCAAAATTTTTTTCCTTCAACTGATCTAAAAGATTACAATAATATTCAGAATTTATTGTTTTACCAATTTAAAAGTACCATCACCAATAAAATTCCTTTCGCTTTCCAAAAAACTGATGTTAACTTCTTATTGGCTGATTTCAGGATAAGAAATCGTTTCGAAGCCGAAGAACCAGGTTCACACCACTCTTTAACCTCTTGTTTTGATTTAGGATCATGGTGAAGTATCCAAGTCTCATCCATAGTGATGAATCGATGCACAAATCGCACTTTTTCCTTTCAAAAACGCTCTAAATGTTGTTGAGAAAGTCGCATTCGAATGTATTTTTATTCCATTGTTAGCGAATGCGGCACCCATTGGCATACAGTTTTCTGAAACTCAGTACTTCAGTCAAAATATTGCTTTAACTGCCTAATGGATGCCTAGGATTTCTACTAAATCTCTTTCAGTCACTCGACGATTTTCATTTAGAGGATATCCTATTTTTTACAATTTCTGGCGTTGTTCCAGAAAATACTGTGGCACGTCGATACTAAATGGCTTATAAACAAAAAATGAATCGACAGATTGAAATGAAACTTCACATGCATGAAGAATGTTTAGATTCGATTAGATTTATAGGGGGTTGGACAAGTCCAAGCACTCAGTCAGGAGACCATTGTGCTACACCCGGTAGATTTCAGTAGAAGGAATAGAGATAGGAAAGATAAAAAATTGGTGGTAACATGGATAAATTAGTTTGAAGTCACTCTTCCACAAATCTCTTGGATTCATTAATGAATCTTAAGTGATCCGGAAGAGGAACTTTATCCATACTCAGTATATCGCAACCCAATATCCTAACAGAGAAAATGTTCTGCAGTGTCGTCATCCTCAAGACAGGATAGACATATCGGCCTGTCTACGAGCCCCATGGCAGCCAAATGCTGACCACAGGCGTTGTGCCCTGTGATTACACCCACCAGTACTCTCAGGTCCTTTCTGCTTAGTTTTAGGAGAAAGGTCGCTATTTTCCTGTTTGGTTCTTTCACAAAACACTTGGCTACTCTGCGCGAGTTCAACCCAGACCAACGTACTCTATGGGTAGACCTCATGAAGTCTTCAATCCATAGTTGAATCGATGCGGAATTGACACCTAGAAAGGGTTCAGGGCCTAGTGGCATACTTGTCGAGCCTTCCTTAGCCAGTTTATCAGCTAACTCGTTCCCTGTAATACCACAATGTCCAGGCACCCATAGAGGACTAACTTTGTTGTGTTTTGCAACACTGTTCAGTTTTGTCTTACATTCACCAACTAACTTCGAAGAGCAGAAATGAAAAAAGTGCCTTCGTTCTATTTTCTAGCAATCACGACGTCTTTGTCTGATAGATATTCGAACTGCTTCTTTTTGATTAATTCGCAGCTGCAGCTCATCGTAGACTAATGTTCTCAAATAATCACAAGAAAGAAATCTAGAGGGTTTAAATTAGGTGATCTTACAGGCCACAGTACAGGTCCGCCGCTTCCTAACCGTCTATGTGAAATAGTTGGTGTAAATGCTCTCTAACGGCAATCGAAAGATGAGCTGGGGCACCGTCATGTACGATGGTTCATGTGATAATGGTGAAGCACCGTCATGTATGATAGATCGTGCGTGATACGGTGCTCTAGACAGGGCTAGCTAACTGGCGCAGCAGCCGAGTCATTCCGGTAACGTAAAATCGGCTGTCATGGGAATGTAGTTATCACTCCTGCAGATATTTGCTAGAGCCTGAGCCATCTCCCAGGTACGTTAGTCCAACCATCACTTATTGCAAACGAAGAGCTCCAGCTGTCTCACGAGACCCGCGTAACTTTGGCACAATTGCGTTCGGGATATAAGAACGGGTTAAACTTATACTTATCCACAATCGACTCCGACATCTATGTATATATATAAAATTCAAATTATGTATGTATCTATAGATCGACTTGCGTCCTAAACGCATAAACCGATCGTAACCAAATTTGAAACATGGACTGAATACCTTACCGGGATGGTCATAGGCTAAAAAATATTTTGATATATATAGGGGGCGTGGCACCTCCCATACAAATGGAGTTTTTAACAGTCCGTATTTCTGAAAGTATTTACGTTAGACCACTGAAATTTGGTAAGGGGTTATATGGCATTAATCCTTACCACATCCTCAAAAACTGCGTATAACGAAAAAGGGGGCGTGGCACCTCCCATACAACTGGAATTTTTAACAGTCCGTATTTCTGGAAGTATTTACGTTAGACTACTGAAATTTGGTAAGGGGTTATTTGACATTAATCCTTACCACATCCACAAAAACTGCGTATAACTAAAGAGGGGGCGTGGCACCTCCCATGCAAATGGATTTTTTAACAGTCCGTATTTCTGGAAGAATTTACGTTAGACCACTGAAATTTGGTAAGGGGTTATATGGCATTAATCCTTACCACATCCTCAAAAACTGCGTATAACGAAAAAGGGGGCGTGGCACCTCCCATACAACTGGAATTTTTAACAGTCCGTATTTCTGGAAGTATTTACGTTAGACTACTGAAATTTGGTAAGGGGTTATTTGACATTAATCCTTACCACATCCACAAAAACTGCGTATAACTAAAGAGGGGGCGTGGCACCTCCCATACAACTGGAATTTTTTATAGTCCATATCTCTGGAAGTATTTAGGCTAGACCAATGAAATTTGGGAAGGGGTTATATGAGGTTAATTCCTAACACCTCCAAGAAAACTGAGAAAAACGAAAAAGGGGACTTGGCACCTCCCATATAAATGCAATTTTTCATTGTCCATATCTCCGGAAGTATTTGGGCTAGACAACTGAAATTTGGTAAGAGATTATATAAGGTTAATACCTAACACCTGCATGAAAACTGGTGATAGCTAGAAATGGGGCGTGACACCTCTTATACAAATGGGATTTTTCATTTGCAAATGAGGCTCCGAAGTTTATGCAAATTCATTTTATGGGAAATAATGAAATGGAGATTAACCAAAGGTGTTCGGCAGTTTCTGGCGTGGACCGAGTTATAATATCCCAATTACAGACCATGCTTCGTGAACAAAATGCTTTAGTTCAACTTTTTACAACATCGATAGAATCAATGCCGACGGATGAGTATAAATTAATTATTAAAGCTGATAAGACACCTGTGGGTGAGCATGAACGACGGTATAACGCACCTACTTCCAATGAGGTAGCTATTGTAATGGTTGGTAATGAATTTGGTATTCGCGACATCATTTTACATAAACGATGCAATTCTTTGCAACGTATTTCGGAAACGCATCGCTCATATGATGCATTGCAATATCCCATACTATTTCCCAGTGGTGAGGATACGCATCATTTTCATATCTACCAAATTAACCCTGCCACTGGCATAGTAACCAATAAAAAAGTAGTTGCTTAGATGTAATCGAATATTCCAACAATTTATCGTAGATATGTATGCAAAAATAGAAAGCGAAAGGCTTTTATTTCTTCGACTTAATCAAACTAAGCTTAGGACAGATGACTACATTCATTTAAGAGATGCTATCGCTAAAAGTTATATTACCTGCAACATTTACTGGGAGCCCGAGGCATATGCACGAATACACTCAGGATGCAATGACATATGTTCGTAACTACGGGAGACCAGATCTGTTTGTTACTTTTACATGTAATCCGAATTGGAAGGAAATAAAAGCATATCTTTTACGAGGACAATCACCACATGACAGACCTGATTTGACAGCCAGAATATTTAAACAAAAACTTATAAAAATGATGAATGTTATGACTAAGAGTCAAATTTTTGGGGAGGTGCGTTGTCACATGTACACAATCGAATGGCAAAAGAGGGGACTTCCACACTCTCATATTTTAATTTGGTTAAAAGACAAAGTCCATCCGGATTCCATTGATAAAATTATATCTGCTGAACTTCCAAATCCCCAAACCGACCCAGTTCTCTATGATATCGTCAGTTCTAATATGATCCACGGCCCATGCGGAGCATTTAACCATACAGCGCCATGTATGAAGGAAGCCAAATGTTCCAAAAAGTATCCAAAAGACTTCTGGAAAGAAACAGAAACCGGATGTGATGGTTATCCTACATACAGGAGACGTCAACCTGAAGATGGGGGCTTCAAAGCAACCGTTAAAATAAAAAATGTTAACGTCGAGGTTGACAATAGGTGGATTGTACCATATTCGCCCCTCTTATCAAAAATGTTTCAAGCCCATATCAACGTAGAGTATTGCAACTCGATAAAATCAATAAAATATGTTTGCAAATATGTGAATAAGGGCAGCGACATGGCAGTTCTGGGAATAACTAACGCTAATGATGAAATAACGCAATTCCAAATGGGACGATACATTAACAGCAATGTTCACCTGTCAGTTCACCTTGAGAATGGTCAGCGTATGTATTTTACCTAGGCGAACGCGTTGGCTCGAGCTTTAAGGGGTTATACGCAGTTATGAAGCAAATAAAAGACGGGTTGTCAAGGATTTATCCTGAAGAAACTTCAGAATATTTAAATTTTAAAATTTTTGGCGGTTATAAAAGTATCCTTCAAGAACGTAACAAAATTTTTTATTTATGAAAATGTTGATTATAGAGCGCACTGCAGGCGATTTCTGGAACCTCCTTTAAAAAAAGACGATTTACGGTGTACATCGTAACTCAGGATTGGATTATCTGAAATCAAAAAACCAAACAAATTTTGTTAATATATTAGATTATCTAGTATTCAATATATGTATGTCCAGCAAGTGAAGGTACATCCCACGATTCTAACCACTAACCATTGGCATGCCCTATCAAACCTACTCACCTAACACCCCTCTCCCTCTGAACTCAACCTGTCGAAACAGCATATTTTCTGAGTCTACCCTTAGCTGAGTTAGACGAAGACGACAGGTGACTACACCGCTCTGATAGAGTTTAGTCAGCTGCTGCAACAACAACATGGTTCGTGCGAATCTCTGCACAAAGTTGTCAACAGATACGTACCTTCGTATTTAACATAAATAATTTTACAAAACATCGTAGTATATTTTAATACAAAAAATGCAGACAATCAAATAAGCCCTATCTTCAAAATCGTTAGTGTGCCGACTCGTGTTTACTAAGATGCTGTTGCTTCTTTTGGACCATTCCCTCTTAAATATTTTACATTATTTTTCTAATATAACACCCTGTATAAAAGATTACTAATTATACATCTAAAGTCTACAATTTGTTTGAATTATAAATTCCATTTCACCCACAATTATTTCTTTCTTCTCGATCCCAATACAACTATCGAGATTAAGAGCGTTATGTGTGTAATTCCGAAAGTCACGACGAAAGGCCAGACAGTCACGACATGACTCGTTAAATACCTCACAATTAGCGAAATATTACCAATCCTAAGATAGAAATATAATTCATTTTTCCCTGCAGACTGTCACGTAAGCACACACACACGCACAGGAATGTAGCTCCACATGCTAAAATTCTTGCTTTACGAGTAATCTTCAATTGGTTATAGTGACTGACAGAGGCTTTAGAAAAAATTGGAAAATATATCATTCAATTAAGGAATTCATAAATAGTATTTAAAAGATTATTTACAGTCGCGCCTACTTAAATCAATAGCCAATATATGTATATATGTATGTATACTAGGGTGCTTCCAAATTGCAAACTTTCGAAAAGTAACCGCATCAACTCAGCATTCGCTTCTAGCACTTAAATAACGAAAGCCGTCGTTTTTAGAATTTTTTTTTATTTGTTCTATAAATTACCGTATGCGAAATACTTTAATTAGTTTTATAAACTTGACATATATATATATAATTGGCGCATACACCCATTTTGGGTGTTTGCCCGAGCTCCTCCTCCTATTTGTGGTATGCGTCTTGATGTTGTTCCACAAATCGGAGGGCCTACAGTTTCAAGCCGACTCCGAACGGCAGATATTTTTTATGACGAGCTTTTTCATGGCAGAAATACAATCGAAGGTTTGCCATTGTCTGCCGAGGGGCGATCGCTATTAGAAAAAACCTTTTCTTTATTTTGATCTTCCACCGAGATTCGAACCGACGTCCTCTCTGAATTCCGAATGGTAGTCACGCACCAACCCATTCGGCTACGGCGGCCGCCTTGATACTATAAATAATATCTGTGTTCCAATGGTCAATGATCGGAACTGGATGAAAATTTTGCTTTCAAAAGCAACTACAATGATGTGATTCTAATAGAGAAATGATTAAATGTTTGATCCGTTCTGTTCTTCGTCGTTGGTTGGCAGCACAGCCGTTTATAATTGGTAGCACTGACTAGAGAGTGTATACAGAAGCATGCAGTTATATGCGGTCAATTAGAAAAGCTTTTATTTCAGAGACAAATTTTATGTGGAGTGGGGTTTTCTGCAGAAAATTTTCATACTTAATCATTAGGCATAAACAATGACGGGAAACTCTCACGACAGTCAGTTCTACGTTAGCGTAAGAGCACGGATTTATATCCGGCCAAAGACTGTCAGTCCAGCAACATTTCTCAAACATTTATGGAAAATATGTATGCTATTACAGCAACAACGGCAAATTTTTATTTTGAGAATCGTTTTCTGTCTAGTTTCTTTTTTCTAATAGCAGGCTACCCTCGGCAGGCAATGGCAAACCTCAGAGTGTATTTCTGTCATGAAAAAGGTTGTCATAAAAATGATTCGGTGGCGGCATGAAACTGTAGGTTCCTCCACTTATAGGACAACATTAAGACGCACACCACAAATAGTAGGAGGAGCTCGGCCAAACACCAAAAAAGAGTGTAAGCGAAAATTATTATTGAAAACTTAAATTAAAAAAAAACGAGCCAAGAAGCACTGAGAGATTGGTAACTCCTAAAACACTCAGGCTAAAAAGCCCATTGTATTCAAAGCTCTAGAAAGTAAAAGGGTAGATAGATAAGAAGGAAAGGAAAAGAATAACAGAGAAAAATATATAGCATAGAATAGAGACAGAACAGAAATAGCTAGCCTTGTGAAAATTTTCCAGATTCTTTGGGAAATCTGATAGAACGAATACTACTCGTTCTCATGGCATCGGAACCCAAAATTTAGCTCTAGCAAAAATCGGACACCCACAGAAAAAATGCTCAGTGATATCTGCCTACTGTAAGCAAGGCAGAAAAATCTGGTCCTCAATGATTCCAATTCCGATCATTAACCGAACGACTTTCCTTCCAAGTTTAAGATAGTTTTCTGTTCGGGCTTATCACAAACCACTTTGCAGTTCTGCAGCGTTCTAGATTAAACCATCGCTCTTTCTGTAAATTGCATACCTAATTGCTGGTTCCTGTGGGGTAACCGCTAGTCCTCATCGGAAATTTCATTTCGAGTAAGACGTATTTCGTGATTTTCGCTAAGGTGGAAAAAGGCAGTATCGTTCGGTAATTCGCTTTTTGTTTTTGGATGGGAAAAAGTGCGAGGTGATAACAGCAAAGTTGGATACTGTCAACGGAGAGACGCTTCGCCATTTATGACCACAGTTAGAAATTGGTTCAATGAATTTAAAAGTGGGCGAACATCCGTTTTTGATGAGTGGCGACATAATTCTCGCTGATCGACGAACGAAAGTGCGCGAAATAACCGATGCCATAGGTATGTTGACCGAAACGGTAATTAATATTGTATATGATAAGTTGGCGATGTGTGCCGCGATTGCTTACGGTAGACAACAAGCGGATGCGGCTGTTAACTTCGACGCAGTGTTTGGAGCAATTTAAGCGAGATCCGAAGAAATTTTCGCATCGTGTTGTCACCGTTGATGAAATCTGGATTCATCATTACGCACCAGAAACTAAGCAACAATCAATGCAATGGATTTCTCCCGGTGAATTTGCTCCAAAGGAAGCGAAGAAGAAGCCACCCATCGGCCGGAAAGGTCATGGCGACGGGGTCATCCTCATGGTGCTTTTATGAAAAGGAAGAACGATCACTGGACTATACTACAGTGAATTTTTGGACCGTTTTCACAAAAAATGAAGGAGACACGGCCGCATTCGGCGCTGCCGGAGTTGTCGCCGCCAAACTGCATGAATTGCTGTCGCACCCCCCGTATTAATCCGATCTGGGTTTCTGCGACTTTTTCTTGTTCCCTAACATGAAGAAATGTCTCGCGGGAAAAAAATTTAATTTAAGCGAGGAAGTCATCGCCGAGATAGAGGCGTATTTTGGAGAGTTCGGCAAATTCTATTTTTTGGAGGGGTTAAAATGTTAAAAAATTGCCGGAGCGCTGGAAAAATGTATCTTTCTAAAAGGGAACTATGTTGAAAAATAAAAAAAAAAATTTAAAATACGGTGTTTTCATTTCTAACAGGGTACTTGTTGACCCCCTCATAGGTACAAGCTTATTCTTCTTCTTCTTACATTATTCAACAATCATTAATGTTTGCTTCACCGTCTCCAGGGCCTTCAGTACAGCCTGACTGTCACTAAAGACTTCAATCTGCTTCCCGCTCCATCTCCTCTGAATTATCTATTCCGCTACTTTCAGAATGTCAATAATATCCGTTCCTCCCACAGCGTAATGATGCTTATTGCTATCGTAATAAGGTTCCAGATCGTAGGTTCCAGAACCTATATCATTCTTGGACCCATCGGTAATGAAACTATCCGTCAAATTTCTTTGAATGCATTCTCACGCAATAAAAATTCGACATCAAATTTCCTTAACAATGGTTTAGATTAGGTTAGCCTGGTTGGCATTAAGTCACCGCATAGACCTTTTGACCCCTAGCGAAACTGTCCGAATGAAACTGTGGGCATAAGATCGTCCTTAGGATAGGATCGTTCAAAAACAGTAGATATAGCGCTATCTGAGCAAGATTCTTATAGATTTCTCTGTGTCTCGAAGTTCCGTCTTTGTGCCAGAAACCATATTAATAGAGTCTACACATTACTTTTATTACTTTCTGCTGTATCTTAAGGTTCAAGAGGAGCAAATCAAGCATAGCCTTTAAGGCATCGCCGAAGGTTGTACTCATGGCACCCATAAGGCATAAACATATACTTCTTTGCAGTCTGTATAGTTCCTGACGTGTGGACTTAACCATGGAATATTTTATAGTATGTAGTAATATTTTTTATTACTGCCAAAGCAGAAGTTTTATTATTAAAGCACAAGAATTCTTATTAAAATTTTTGACAAGTAACGAAAATTGCAAAAAACTATATATTTATTTTTGGCCAAATAAGAAGCACCCTAAAGTTTAATAGGTAGCTTTCAACAGGCCTCAAGCTCAATGGCTCAATATACCTATAATACATACTTATGTACCATTTAATTGTGAGGGTTGAATGGGCTAATGATCCAGCGATGATAATTACTGGATGTGGTGTTAAAAAAGCGTTTTATTTGTGATAGCACGCTTACAGCCATATAATTGCTTAGACTTAGCTATGTAAGTATTTACTTGTACATACCTAATATACAAATTCATATGTGCACATTCTTACATATGTAATTCACATTTACAAGACTTCCATCAACTAACACTGATCACCAACACGATTTTATAATTGACTTGTTTGGGATACTTTTTGTCAAGGGATACTTATGAATATGTATGTATGCGTGTATGTTCATATGAACGTGTAATTTGCATAGAGTAAATGTGGGCACATATTTCTCTTTCAGGATGTACTTAACGAGCGTTTGGACAAGCGTGTTGACGCCATGCTCGAGCAGGGCTTGCTGCGTGAGATACGCGCCTTTCACAATGAGCACAACATTGATAAAAGGTAAACAAACGCTTAAATATACTTGCAGCTGCACACATACACACATGCATACAATCACATACACACATATGTACAAGAAGTATTTGGCCATTTGTATGAATGATTAAGAAAAAGTCATGCTTGTATGTTACATACATTTGTAACATGAGGAAACCAAAGAACAGCACCAAAAACGATTAATCATTGTAATCTTTCCATAATCTCTGTATAAGTTGCTTGCAAAGTGTCGAAGAACTTTTGTAGCGTATCTTTTTTTCCGTAAATAAGGGGCTTCCTTTTATTTATATTTCAAAAATTTCATTATTCGCATGTTGCCGCCGTACACATGCGTGTATATGCGTGTGTGTATGTATGTATGTGTGTATGCAAATAAACCAATACTCTAATGCTGCGCTAATCTTTCTAGCAATACCGACAACTCAACAACGTACACCCGTGGCGTACTTCAAACAATAGGCTTCAAAGAATTTATGCCCTACTTGGAGCAGTTTAATGCGGCAAATGATCAGAAAATTGAAGAGTACTTACGCTTGAATTCATATAAAATGCCAACAGAAGGTAATTGAATACAATCATTTCGATTTTTTTCTCCACTCAATGCCACTTAGTTTTTGGCATTCTTAAATCAGTTTAGTTTGGACACTGAAAGAAAATAGTTTATCATTTTTTTGGGTGTCTTTTATTTCAAAAAAATTTGTGTCTACAAATAGTGTTTGCACAATAAATTTGTATTTATTTTTATACTATTTTATTTTCATTAAGTATTAAAAATACGCGAAATTAATATTTTTTTATACAGAAAATATGGTTTATGCTACCTTAAATGTACTAAGTTGTTGAATAAGTTTTGCGGCTGGATAAGAAAAACACAATTTTCAGGTTTCAAATACGTTATTTTATTCAGTATAAACTTCCTGAACATCAATACACTTAATCCAACGAGATTCGAATACGCAGAATACGCTTCCGCAGCTGACCTCATCATTTGAAGAAAAAAGTTTTCCGCGTATACATTTTTTTTAGGTCTGGAAGTAGATGAAAGTCGCTAGGGGCCAAATCTGGTGAATACCGTGGACACTCCAGCAATTCGAACTTTAATTCATGGATTTTAGCCATAATCAAAGCGCTCGTGTGACACGGTGCATTGTCCTGATCAAAAGGAGTTTTTTTCTTTTGCAAACTGGGTATTTTTTCACGTGCTAGTAGCAACGCTCTCTTATCGAACCGCAAAACTTATTGAACAACCCAGCATTTACGAAAATGAAATAAGAAACCATAATAAAGGGCGTCATACTTGCCCTAACCACTATTAATTCGTAGCAGACCGATTTCTTCATATACTTAGCATATCTTTTCTCTTCTTCTTAATTCGCGCGATAACCGCTTACCGTTTTTTTCACGTGCCAACCGACACCAGTTGGAAACACCAAGTGGAGCCAAGTCCTTCTTCACCTGGTCTTCCCAACTCAGAGGAGGCCTCCCTCTTCCTCAGCTACCACCAGCTGGTACCGCATCGAATACTTTCAGAGCCGGAGCGTTTGTATCCGTTCGGATCCGCTGGATCTTTTACATCTTTTATATTTACACCTATTAAATTTTAGTACCGTTGATTTTTGTAATTTTTTTTTTATTGACGCTGCTAGGCTCCTCTTCATTACGAGATTTGCTATTTATATTTTACGTCGAATAATAAAAAACCACTGTGCCTATAATAACCAACGCTTCACAGTTGCTCAATATGCTGCTACAGTGCCAAAAGTCGAAGTAAGTTCATCAATGCACTCTGATCTCGAAAATTGTAATAAATCATCGCACGAAAATTTTCAAGAGTTAATTCCATCTTTCGGGTTAGATGAGTTTTTTCAGCGCACTGAAAAGAAAAGAAATAAAATTCGTAAGTGAAAACTTTTCGATAAAAATATCGAATTAGGCAAAGGCCATCTTTAACAAAAAAAATCGAGCCCTTACTTTGTATAGAAAAGATGCGCAACCTTGCGAAATGAAAAATTGTCTTACACTTTGTTATACGAAAATGGGCTATAAAACTGCATATCCAGAAAAATTCTAAAACTTGTGGGTAAGCAGTTGAAAGTTTGAATGAATATTTGACTCATTTTGAAAAATTAAAAAAAAAAGTTTGAAACTTTGCGTTATATGGTTTTGGTTGTAGTATGATCTACAAAGTGGCGCAAAATTAATCACCCTATCGGAAGACTTGTAATTTTTGAAACTCGCGCTATTTGACGCTTCCGAACTACACAGCTGCAGTATTCACACTGCTTGTAAAGGTCATGACAAAAATTTCCATCACTCAAAATCCTCTTATTTTTTATTTAGATGACTACAGTCCTCTACTGATGGCTCAAAGCTTGACATAAAGTTGGCTTTGGTGTCGACTGTAAGAAGCCAGAAGAAAGCGTTTCAACTGTAGCGTATTTTAGACTGAAAGCCTAGCCATAATGAGATTAGGCAAAAATATGACTACCTTTGGAAAGGTCTATATTTACTCCTATAGACTAAATCTCTTGGTGGGGTTGTCACTAATTCCATCAAGGCTCGCAAATGCTGGACGTCTCTTAACGAGATGGCGGAATATTTCCGCATCCATTTGATGTGGGTGTCAGGGCATAGCGAAATACCACTCCGTGAATTTTCAGCAGCCACTACAACGAATGCAAAAACTAAGAACTGGGTAAGATGGAAATGCCTTGTAAAGGGAAGAACAAATAATCGCACTGACTTTTGTCAACTTTTTTTTTTGCTCTCGGTTTTGTGTATTTACTCCATATAAAAAGCATTTCGAGCATTCTTTATATGAAGGAAATACGGAACAACGTCAACAAAACATTTGTCCAAAACCTACGCGAATCTTGAGCTACTTTAAGCTGACACAATATTGAATTGAGTGAAGTACAAACCTAGTACTCAGAATTTTTCTAAAGACTCTGACTAAAAGATTTTAAAGTTTGACGAAATTTTGTTGATTTTTTTCTTTGAACTTTTACTAAGTCTGAAACTTTAAGCCATTTGGTTTTTGCTGTAGAATGAACTATATTTTCATAAGTAAATAAGAAAAACAATATATAAAAAATCGGGCGCCTTCGGCTAGGGCATACAAAGAGTACACATGGACACTTCATGACTAACACCAACCCAACTACGTGCACGTGCAACCCCTCCTTCATTGCCCACTATACACCGCCCGCAGAAGACAAATCTTCAGCAACTCAAACCCAATAACGCATCTATCGTCCCCAACCTCCGATTCAATATCTTTAATAACCAAATTCCTTAAAATAACCAACCTATACCATAGAATTTAAGACACAATACAAAAGAACTCCATATAAACAATCTAAGCGTAAGGCCTCGACGCTATCGCTTTATGTTACAATTAGCTTATAAGATTTACTATTTAAGTAAATTTTTAAAATAAATAAATAAATAAATATATATAAAAAGTATAAAAATAGTCAAATATTATACAAAAATTAAAAGCTAAAAAAATTAAATATTATTACATCTACACATGTGAGATATATGTATTAGTGGATTTTCAAATAGGCAGGTTTTGCTTACCTACTCAGTGTGTAGTTCCCAATTTTTTTCCTTGTAGGCACTCGTAAACATTAGCGCACAAAAAGTTCGCACTCACCAAAATTTTTTGTAAGATTTCTTTGTTATTCAGCAATCTAAGTATGTAGAGGAGATCTAATTTTCCCACACATCCGAATATTAATGTTAATGAGAAACCATCACTTTTTCTTTCAACATTTCTTAATTTCCTTTATACTCACACTTGGATAACTGGCTTTTGACTTCGCTATAATTTATACCTATATACAAACATACTCCCATATGTATACACGTAATGTGCATGCAGAGCACTTCAAAGCACAAAAGCCGAGTTCAATAAACGTAACACTGGTTCAGAAGCTGCAAAAACAAAAAGAACACGCAGCAGCGGCACAATGCCAATCACAGCACGAACTCAATAGCGAAGTTGAATTGGAATTGGGATCAGCGACAAATTCCCCTACAACCACAAATCCACCTTTGCCTGCTGGCCTCGAGGTGCTAAACATGTGTTTGAATGAGCTGAAACGTGTCACACAACGCTACTCCAAGAAGCAAATCAAGTGGATTAATAATCGTTTTTTGGCCAGTAAGGATCGTCAAGTGCCGGATTTGTATGAGCTCGATACGAGTGACGTCAAATTGTGGCAAGCAGAAGTGTATGAGCGTGCTGTAGCGGTGATCGAGAGCTATCGTAGTGGGGAGGTTTGTGAGATACAGCCAATGTCACGGCGTCAGCATCCGGGTGCAGGACTCAATGAGGAGGTAAATAAAGATTAGAAGAACATTAATGTAATTATAATTTGTTATGGAAGAGAGAAAATAGAGAAATGAAAGATCTCAAATGTATGGAGTTTTATAAGGTACAAGGTGGCGCAAAATTAATCACCCTATCGAAAGATTTATAATTTTTGCTTGTGAACTAGACAACTGCATTATAAAAACAGACAAGCAATAAAGCGCGTAAAGTTCAAACTATAGATTTCCATCACACAAAATAATTTTTTATTTAGTAAAAAAGTTATTCTCAAACAAATTTGGATGATTAATTTCGCGCCACCTTGTATATTTTTTTTTCAAACTTGGCAATAGACTGCTCATAACCATATTGTAGCAAAGAGAGAGCCAATGTCTGTTTCTTTTTTTTTTTAAATCATGCTATTTTGACGCTGACAGTTAGTTCACGCTCAAGTGACTTCAAGCGGCAGGAACTCATTATTATAAGGTGAAGTCCAAAATAAACAAGACTGAGCTAAAATAGAAACGACAGAAGCTTTGTTCTAAAAACTTTGAGTTATTTATTCAAAATAGTCCCCTCTGGCCTCTCGCAAAACATTGTGCGCGATCTAAATGCTTTTCTAAAGAGTGTTTCAGGTCTTTGATCGGAATGTCCTTCAGGATGTCGGTACAAGCCCTTTGAATTTTTTGATGGCCTCTACGGACGCAAAACGTTTTCCTTTCATGGCCAAATGCAATTTTTTGAATAGGAAGAAGTCACAGGAGCCATATCAGGTGAATACGGTGAGTGATTGATGGTAAAAATGCGATTTATCATCATTTCTGGTCAAAAACAAAAGTGGATCGATGAGATGGGGCATTATCATGCAATAAGCGCCAGCTTCCTCCTTCGTGGCGAATTCGACGAATGCGATGCAACAAACGCTTCAAAACGCGAAGGTATAAAACTGCTTTGACGGTTTCGGAAGTTCTCTTCTTTTCTCGCCTCTGTAATGAGGTCTTTCGAATGTTGAATTCGGATCAATTTTTGGTCCTCAGTTAACTCGTGCGGAATGAAACGTGCACAGACCTTTCGTAAACCCAAATGATCAGTTAAATGCAATAAGTCGATGTTTTGGAGATATTTAATTCAGATTTTATGAATTTCAACGATAATTTCGGTTAATTTTTGATAAATTTACGAACAATTTCGATGGAGTTTTCAGTGATTACTGATTTTGGGCGGCCCATTAGTTCATTGTCATTTATGTCCTCACAACCACCTCTGAAACGTGTAAACCACTCATGAACTCTGGCACGAGATAGACAATCATCGCCATAAACTTTTTTCATCAATTCAAATGTTTCGGTAAACGTTTTACCGATTTTAAAACAAAATTTGATATTAGCTCTTTGTTCGAAACTCATTTTTGTACCGATGACACAAACAAACTGACACTTTAGCCACAATAACTTCGCTTCCACTGAATCGAAAGTCACCAACCTTTCACTGGAAGTCAGATAGGGATGTAACTTCCAACGCACAAAATCATTAAAAAGATGGCGCGATCAAAAAGATTTTTGTGACGCCAGTCTTGCTTATTTTGGACTTCACCTTGTATATCTACTTGAACAACGTTATAAAATTTAGAAAACTCCCAAAGTGTTTTTTTTTTGTACTAAGAAGGAGGCACTTTTAAATTTGATAAATGATAAAAAATGTAATTGCCACATCTGGTAATCAGAAATCCCGGACGGGGTTGTCACATCACCAATGCATTTTTAGACTGTCAGTTTGAAATCGATTTTGATGTGGTGCCATCATTGGTCGTTTGGTCTCCCAAAGTGATGCTGTAAAAGCCATTCCAGTGACGCAGCTATAATTAAGAAATTGTTTTGGGTTGAAATCCTGAAACTTTGATGGTCTTTAGTTTCAGCAGCATGGCGCTAGGTTCGATAATTGTATTAAACCGTGCAACAAAAATTATTATAGTTTTTTTTTTGCTATCGAGGAAAAATTTTTTTTTTTCAAAAAATTATTTGAAACACTTCCGTTCCATGATATTAAAATGTATATCAAACGAAATACGTCTTATCCAACTAATGAACAAATTTTGTTTACTTTACAGCAGAGCAACTATAGATTTTTCCTATTATCCATTGCGTATATTTTATTTCGTAAGGAGGTAGGGGTAGTCAGAGGCCCAAAAAATGATGATTTTCAATCATTTTATTGTACAAAAATAAAAACATAACATTAATACATCATATTTCGAGTTGACTTTAGCAAAATTTCAAAAAAAAATGTACAATTCTAAAAGTTTTTGCTGTTTGTGTGGAGCCCGTTTCTCCAGAAGTGTCTTGCGGTGATCATCACAAGTCCGTAGAGATTCATCTAAAATCAATCGGACAAGAGAAATTAGTTTTATTTTTTTTAATTAACAATATGGCGGCCTCAGGCAATATTTTTCAGATTTTCGAGAAAAAATCCGTCAATTAATTGCTTTAAAAATTTTAATTAAAAAAAAAAATTCAGCCAGGCACGAGTTTTTTATGTTTTTCAAAAGAAGTATACATTTTATTGAAATCTACCAAGCGGTTTTTAAGTTACTGTGATCACCAGTTCAGAAAACATAGTTTTGATAAAAACACATTTAAAGTTTTGCTTTCGAGCTCCGGAGCGCCCGAGCGCCCTTTGTTAATTGTTAAATAACTCGAAATCATTTGTCGGATTTACTTTAACTTTTCACACAATATTTGTAAGATATTATACTTTAAGAAAATGCAAAAAATTCAATTTTTTGAAAATTCTGACTACCCCTAACCCCATAAGACGAAAGTACAACCTTATTTACGTTTTTAGAAAACAACAAGAAAACCAAAGATGAAAAGTACACAGAATTTTTTTTTAATACCTGAGTATATCCGCTTTCATTTGATATCCACATTAATATCATAAAGTGAGTATATTAATATCAAATGAGAGTATTTTAAAGTTAAAGTTTGGTGTAAAGTTAAAGTTAAGTTCAAAAAGTTAAATTAAAAATAAATTTAAAATCTTAGTATGCACCATGTTTTTTTATAAAATCTATAATTTCATGTGCATATACAATTTTTCATAGATAGTTTGTATTGTCGCACGGTGTTAATAGCAGCCGCCCGGCTATATCAATTGGCCTTAGACCCTTAAGATGCATATCACGAGCAATTCGTGAGAAAGAGGCAAAGATTGTCGACGTGGTCTAGGAAAATTATGTTGACAAGATAGGATATTGCGGGACCAGTCAAACAAAGCGCATTCATCAAAAGTGGTAGCACAGGCCAACAACAACAACGTTTTGTGCATTAGAAATGTCACGACAAAAGAAAGTAGAAAAGAAAAAGAAAAGTTGCACAGCCGACATGAAGTTGGATTTCGAAAAATACGACGAAGGTGTGAAAGCAACGATTTTTTGTCATTTTATTTTATGCTGACATCCGAATGTGAACGGCGAAAGGAAAAAAAAAACAAATGAGGTCTATCGATACCACCTTTGATATATTAGACTTACAGGGAAGTGAGCCATTTGAATGATGTTTCATTTCACAATAATTCGGAAGTTTTGCTCTTTCTCAAAAAATCTAAAATAATTGAAAAATATTGAACGTGGTTTTTATAACATTTTTTAAAACAGACCGACCGATATTTAAAAGGCCGGCATGCCACCAGTGACCGCAAAAAATATATTAGTTGTTTCGAAATTTCAATTAAATAAGTCAAACGGAAAGAATTTGTCTATTGCACTGTTATTTTTGACTGAAAAAACGAATGTAAAATTCTAACTTTTATTTCTTTTAGGCCTGACTAAGGCGAATCTACGAAAAGCGCACCATCGTCTTAAGCTCCTAGTTCCAACTGCCTGTCGATTGTTATTTTTTCGTTTTGGCTGTACATCCTTTACTTTTCTACTTTTTTGTGTTCACGTTCGAATGTAAAAAGCCACCACCTATCATGAATTTGCCTTGCTTCTAAACGAAAAAATAAAAGTAAAATTTTAAATTTTTTGGTTTTTCACTGAAAATATATCGATGAAAACATAAGAATTATAATTCTTTATTAACCCTTTTGAAGAAAATCATTACAGTTGCAGTCCCTGTATTATACTTCTTTAGGTTTTTCAATAAATATAAAATAATTAATTTGGTATTTCAAAAGAACTTGCAATATCTTCTGCGAAAATCTTAAAATTTCTGATTTGTTCTGCTTATATTTTCATTTTATTTGTATTTGCTTTTAGACCAGCAACTTTTGTGAAACTTGTGAACGACTCTTCATAGGTGAATATCAATGGCAATTACATTTGAAGTCTAACAAACACAAAAAAAGGAGGGAGGCAAACAAAAAGAAGGAGAAAGAGAAGGCGAAAGAAATGGCTTTGGAACCTGACGCTGAAGATATTAAGAACTGAAGCTGTTTTTACTGTTAATTTTATAAGGAAAATCTAAAACTTAGAGAAATGAAAAGAAAAAAATTACAAAATAATTGAATTTTTGATTGAGAATATTTTTTGTTTTAACCAGTTTTTTTTACAACTAAAATATTTTTGCCAGGTATAAATCATATTTGATTTGAATACGGATTCATGGATTTCCACCACCCATAAGTGATATTAAAATGTATGTATGTATACACCTAACAGAAGTGTACGCGCCAATTATTTATTTTTTTTTTTTTTTATGTATGTAATGGACAAAAACAATGTTTTAAACTTCTAAATGACGTATCTAAGTGCTATAAAGTGCACCCTATTTGGGTGGCAAGCCACAGGAATACAGCAGGAAACTTCAAGGCGGATGAACTTGTTCGAACCGGTACAACGCTCCACCTCCAACCGGATAAGACACTGATACCCATGCCAATAGCCACTTGTAATTTATTTATAGACAGGGAAGCCATCATCAAAGGTAAATACAAGCTTACAAAACCTCACAACATGCGAACTAAACAGACAGACATGACCGAATGGGAACAGCGGTCGATTGAAAATCTTGTTAAGATTTAACAGAGAAGCTATAAGAAAAATGATAGGGGCATTAACTGGTCATTGTTTAATAGGCAGCCACGCTAGAAGGTTAGGACTCCCGTACGTCGATTGCTTTAGAAGCTGTCTTAATGCAGAAGAAGACATCTATGGATAAAATTATATCGGGAGAAAACTATTTATCTTCCCTCTATATTTTTGAAAAGTTAAGTTACAACAGGTTAATCTCTATCTTGACTTTTAAAAGAAAGGAAAATTCTTTGTATATATGTATACAAAAGAGATAAATACAAGGTGCCGCAAAGTAATCACCCTATCGGAAAATTCATAATATTTGGAAATAGCGTCGTGAGTCAATCATATTCTAGCAGCTGCAGCATACAAGGTCAAAATGAAGATTTCTAAAGGGTTTTCCAATAACAGGTGTTATTGGTGAATGGATTGCGTTATCGAGAGATGATTAACGATTTTTTATGGCTGGAATTGGATGGGACAAAGTTTATTTTCACAAGGCGACGCTTCGTGCCACACAAGCAAGGAAACCATTGATCTTTTACGGGAAAAGTTTCCCGGACCGTGTTATCTCTCGAAGAAGTGATCACAATTGGCCATCGTGATCTTGGGATTTAACATCTTTGTTTCTTTTTTCTTTGGGGCCACGTGGAAGAGAAGGTCTACGCCAATAGCCCAAGGTCCATTCAAGACCTCAAAGATCGAATTTTTGAGGGTATCAAGGACATAGGGCAGCCACTTTGCAATTCGGTAAGGGAAAATTGCATGAAAAGGATATTGTTCTGTAAGTGTGGTCGTGGTGGTCATTTGCCTGATGTTATTTTCCTTTATTAAGGGCATACCTTCCTCTTTATAATGAAATAAACATCCGATAATTTATATTAAAACATAGCATTTTTCTTTGAATATCCAAATAACACCTCTTATTGGAAAACCCTATATTTTCAAACTCTTTGTTTTTTATTTAGTATTATAGTAAAATTAATAAACAAAAATTTTATGATTAATTTTACGCCACCTTGTTTGTTGTATATAATGTTCATAAAACACCTTCTGAATGCACTCCATCAGGACAATCACCATCGTTTTAATAAAACGATCCAATTTGCGTTGAGCCTTCATGCAAAGTTTGTTATATTATAAGTTTTTTTCTCAAATCGTTAGTTACCAATGATGCTTGTTCGTCAGAAATTCCGAAATTTGATATTTTTCGTTTATCAATGCCATCAAACGCCAACTCATTCCTCCTGTTCTCTATATTAAAAAGTATTAGTACACGTTGTACAAAATTTAAAGTGCAAATTTAAAGCGAGCTTCTATACTCTGAATAAGTAATTCCACAATTCCGGTGTTAATGCAGGTTTCTTTTTATATTTATTACTAGCAACCCGCCCGGCTTTGCGCGGGTATAAAATATATACCCTATGTCACTCACTGAAAAAATGATTAAAATCGATCCAGTAGTTTTGGCTTATTCATTACTGCCCGTAGCCCGCACGCGTTAAAGTTGGAGTAACACAATTCCCCTTTCTTTACAGCATGAAGATTTCTTGATATCTTTGGAATATCTAAATTCATACCCTACACTTTTACATATTTACTTTTTGCATTTTTACATATGTATTTATTTCATTTTTACAACAATTAATATATTACAGAATGTCTTTATATACAATGTTCATAGCTTTCTTGTCATTAGACAATACAAACATGTTTTCTCTAGTGGTTACTCTTGAAAGAGCGACATACAGTTGGCCATGTGAAAAACAGTCAACGCTCAAATCTAAGCCTGCAACGATGAAGGTTTGACCCTGAGATTTATTAATGGTCATTGCAAAAGGCAATTGTAAGCGTCTAAATTGGAATGGTAGATCCGATGGTATCAGAGGGATTCGGGGAATCAATACCTTGCAAAGTGCTTAGGTGAGCAAAGGATGTCGGGCCTTTTACAAAATGAAGTAGCATTCCCAGATAAAAGCATTCGCTGTTGTTGGGATGAATCACAATCGAGCGATTCGTAAATACATACAATACATACATAAGTCACCATACGATGTAATTCAACATTAATGAGGTGTGGTGAGATTATCGCTTAACGCCTGTTGCTTCATTCGGTTGACAGCGAACAAACACACTTTTTTTGGAAAAAGAGCTGCTTTTGTTTAAACAATTTTGGTTAAATAACAAATAAATCAATTTTTTTTTTTGATGCAGGACGAAAGTAAATATTTCAAAGTTAAACTTCAAGAAAGTTTCATTTTATTTGGTTGATTCGTTTATGATTTATGGCCGTGAAAACAAAAAATTTATGTTTTTTTGCCACATTTTGACCGATTGCCACACCCCCTTTATATATTTCTTCACATTATATTGATATAAACCTTCCCCTTCAATCAATCTATCTTAAAAAAAAACCGCATCAAAATCCGTTGCGTAGTTTTAAAGATTTAAGCATTCAAGGGGACATAGGGACAGAAAAAGCGACTTCGTTTTATAATATGTAGTGATTAGTAAACGACCGAACCTCTGCTTCGGTGGCTTTGGCCCAGCCTAGGTCATATGAGTATCTATCTAGAAGATTCTCATATGTAATGATAGATAATCCCAGAATACAAAAAAGAGGTTAGTTTCATTACTCATACATATTTTTTATTTTAAAGCTGTTCTAAAATGCTAATATACATCAAAAAATTTCTGGTCCTACGCTCCAAACGGAGTTAAAGGAAACTTTACATATATATATGTATAAAAACATTAGCCGACCTCAGTAGTCTAGCGTAAGTGCACTAGCCTGCCATCCCAGATGTTGTGGGTTCGATTTCCACGTAAAGTACGGTCCTCACACTTTTCCAAGTTGACCTACTTTCCCTGTTTCTGAAAAAACAAAACAAATCTCATTCCTCAACCCCAAAAACTTATCCTTCCATCCTTACTCCCCCACAATAGTCATGCATTATTTGCATTGTGGACAGTTAAACATTGCATCAGTCGGCGACCGCAGTAATAGCGCAGACACACGAAATTTAGCGAAGTCCTTAACCATGTCTGCGATCCTTCGGCCAGAAAAATGTTAAACACAGATGGCGCTACAAGCAGTATGAAGGCATTGTTCCTAAGCAGCGACAGGTGGGCATTTCCACTACTTAGGGCTGGTAGCGACAGGCTAATTACCTACCCTGTCAGAAATCAAAATAGATTAACGAAACCAACGCAACACTGAGTCTTGTCGAGGCCCTATGCTCCCGAGTGGAGTAAACAAGGAAAAAAAGATAAGTTTTTAATATCATACTTTGGGTTGCCCTGCTTATTACCTATAGCTTTGAGATTTGATTCCTTTTTAGTTATTAGTCAATATAAGTAAATTCATGATTGTATCTCTGGTCTGAAAGGTTTGGTAACCATCAGCATCATAAATTCCTAGAGTTCCAGCGTGAAACTGAGGGTCAACCATAGACTAAACTAAATGAATAAATAAGACAGACAAATTAGTTCATTAATTACTTAAATTCATTAATTCAATAATTTCGTTTTTGTTTTTATTGTCCTCAGTACATATTTTGGTATTTTCATAAATTTCTTTACTTAGATTAATAAATACAATTTAGATTTATTTTGAATTGCTTCAGTGTGTAGTTATACATATGTATGTTGGTGTATGTATTGTATATGTATGTATATAAATACAAGAGGTTAGGATTAAGCATTTGGTATATTTCAACTTTTCAACAACTAAAGAATTCAACTAAGCTTTCAACACAACAGTTTACCTCATAAATAATGATGCATGCATACAAATCTAAGATACATTTCAAGTTTTTTTTTATTAAAATGCTAATAATTTAATATATTTTGTTTATATTTAAAAGCAATTAACACTTTAACGCATTTATAAATTGATTAACTACATACTTACTCATACATACATACATACGAGTATGTATGTGCACACTAGTTTGTCTGCCTGCGGAATAGTAAATTTTTAATCTCAACATCAATAACAATTAATAATATTTAAATAGGCATTTTTTATAAATATAATTACGGTATTTCATATTTAGTGTTTATGTATTTATTTTTATTCCATTTTACTTCGTTTACTTTATCAACAAAAAATTGTATTTTATATCATCTTATTTGTTACTTTTATCTAAATATATACATATACTTATATATGTATGTATATTAGGGTGGGTCAGCTTGTATGGGTAGATTTTTCTCGACATCATTTCTAGAAGATTTGTTCTACTGGATAATTATAAGTAAAAAATTCAATTAGCGCATAATTCTATAGTCAATTTCGAGTCCTCCAAATTTTAAAAGAAACTATCTTTAATTTCTACGAAAACTGAGAGGGAGTTATAGCAATGAAGATAGGTTAGGTTACATTAGCCAGGTTGCTTGTCTAAGACAAAACACTCGGTGGCCTTAAACCCTCTTATGAGACCTGCATTTCATTTACATCCCCTAACTAAGTGGCTTAAGCCATGGATCTTTTTAAGGAGGTAACTAGTCCCTCAAGTGAGATATTTTCTACATCTCCCAGATCTTCAAAGAAATAATCTCCAAGATATTTGGCACGGCTTCTTTGAAGTGCAGGTCATTCACAGAGCAGAAGTTGTACCAATTTAATTTCTTCTGCATCTCCACAACTCCTGCAGCAGTCATTGTGAGGTATACTCATTTTACTGGCTAGAGTGTCAATAGCGCAGTGAGCCGTTATAACACTAGTGAGGACGCTGTAGGTTTAATTGTTGAATCCAAGCAAACATTTTGCACTTTTAAGAATCAGTTTTGGCCAGAGCGCAGTTAGTAGTCAGATACCACTTTCTAGTGATTTTCGCGATTACGCTCAAGTCAATCTTAGTGTACAGTTCGTCTAGAGGTATGCTAAAGTCCTGTACCACCCGTTGAAGAGCCTCTCTGCACGCACTAACCCGCTAGTTCATTTCCCTCCGAAGTGTGACCCAACAAAGTGTGATGTTGTGTAGTTGGATAAACGAGAGCAACCTCCTGTATTCTTTAAAACATCTTGAATTGATGCGCGTTGAGGCCAGTGCTTGACTATCAACAAAAATAGTAAGGTTTGCTGGAGGTAGGTCCATTAGTCTTATCACTTTTGCTGCGTTGTCTATAGTGTAGATCTCAGCTTGGAAGACGCTACACCGGTGTGGGAGCCGAAAGGAGCAATTTAAACATAATTGTTGCGAGTGCACTCCCGAACCTGTGCAATAGTCCATCTGACCCGTTTACCATCATCTGATGTGACACTGGTCTGTTAATCCTTTTTGTCGGGTATTCGTTTTTTATAGTCTACGTTCAAAGCTATCTGGGCATTCAGATCGTCTGTTTTTGAGGTGTGGAACACTTGCAACTGATGCGTGACCTTGCAATGAAGATAAGGCGTTTTTCAATAGGTGCGCTTCAACTTTTTTCCGATAGGGAGGGCGAACGACGCAATATTTTTTATTTTTCGCTTGTCATTTGTAAACTTCATTAGTATACATTTCATCATGGAACGCTACACACTTGAGCAACTATTGCAAATCGGGCAAATTTTTTATGAAAATAATCGTTCTGTTGCTGCTACTTTAAATCCAAATAATTCCAAAAAATCATCTTCAGTGATGAAGCTCACTTTTGGCTCAATGGCTTTGTCAACAAGCAAAATATGCGTTACTGGGCAGAAAGCAGTCCACACGTGATTCATGAGGCACCGTTGCATCCCGAAAAAATCACTGTTTGGTGCGGTTTACATGCCGGCGGCGTAATTGGCCCATATTTTTTCGTTGACGAGAACGATCGCCACGTTACTGTGAATGGAAATCGATACCGCGACATGATAAACGATTATTTTTGGCCGCAATTGAATGGTATGGACTTAGACGACATGTGGTTTCAACAGGACGGGGCCACAAGTCACACAGCACACGCTACAATTGATTTGTTGAAGAGTAAGTTCGATGAGCGCATTATTTCCAGAAATGGACCGGTCGAATGGCCGCCGCGCTCGTGTGATTTGACGCCTCTAGAATATTTTCTTTGGGGTTATGTGAAGTCATTGGTCTACAGTAACAAGCCGGCGACGATTTGTGAGCTCAGAGCCAATATTGAACGCGAAATTGCTGGAATTTCGGCCGATTTATGCGAAAGAGTGGTCGAAAATTGTGTTCAACGATTGGACTTCGTAAAACGTGCACGCGGTGGTTATGCAAAAGAAATCGAATTTCATACTTAAATATATATGTTCAAACTCGATAATAAAAAAAAAAAATAGTTAAAAAAGTCAAACCGTTTGTGTTTTATGCAAAAAAAAAGTTGAAGCGCTCTTACTGAAAAACGCTTTAGAAAGTAGATAAAATAAACTTCCTGCTGAAAATAAAAAGGATCTACAACCGAAATAACTGTAAGTACGATGTTAAAGTAAAAGAAAAATTATGATTAGATAAAACCACAAATAAAAATTGTTAATTAAAAATCATTTTTTCCCTTTTGATTTATTAAAAATGTTATTGAAAAACAAAAAAGAAAAATAAATGATTAATTTTGCGCCACCTTGTACAGGCTCCCTCGGTTCGGCATCTGTTAGCAAGTGGCGTATACATGAACCAGCCAGCATAAATAAACATGCGTTGGCGGCGCTGGAAAAGTACTGCCGAAACTGTCAATTCTTTGGTAGCACTTGATGGGTTTAGTAAGGCCGCGTTCATAGAGGACAACCTCTGTTGTTTCAGCTCGTCACTTGTAATGATCGTACACTGTCAATACTCTTTGTGTTCTCGTTCCTCTGTTGGTGTTGGCTGCATACTAAAACAAGTAAGAAAACGACCGGTACTAGGAAAAGAGAATTCGCAAAGTTGAAGCAACAAAAGTTTCCCTGTATGAATGTGGCCTAGTGAAGCTTGACTAATATCAGAAAAGAAAGTTGGTAGCACTTTAAATAGTGAGATATACCAGTTTTATGAGGTATAACCATGTACGCTAGTTGGGAATCTTGCCCGATAACTTTCTTTTTGCTTTCACAAGCAAAATTCTCATCAAGCGATTCGAAGACAACTGCAGTCACTTTTCCTTTTAAACAATTAAAAAATTATATTATATATAATTTGCGCTATAGCGCCATCAACAAAAAAAATGTATATTACTAACTTCGCTAAACTGGAAACCGCAAGGGAGCAGAGGTCGCGGTCGACCAAAAGACACTTGGAGAAGGTCGATGTTGCGCAAACTAGCAGAAGTCGATATCTCCGTGTTGGATGGAAGCGTCTTGACGCGGCACTATGCTCCCGTGAGGAGTGAACAAGGAAAAAAAAAATTGCTAACTAAATAACTTCCTATTAATTAAAAGTAGGTTATTTTTTAAATCTCAGGGGGCTCAAAATTGGCTTCAGAGCTATGCTGTAATGGACTTTATTTCTTAGAACTTTATGTAGAATCCAAATCTGCTAGGAACGCTGACGAAAAAAAATTGGCCCGCCCTAATGTATGTATATGTAATTATATGGTACATTTTATGAGAAAATCTCGGTACGTATACTAAATATATGTTAGTTATATACTTTGTAGGAATTTTTCAATACGAACATCGAGAATATGTGGATGTAATAAATATGAAATGCATAACACACAGGTTGATAAAATAGTAGACGCACACACTGCATGAATACTTACAGTAAATGGCTTACAAGTAAATGGCATAAATCGTATAATTTAATTTTGTAAATAACTACTATTCGGGTCGTTCCGGTTTCGATGCCCACTATGAGCATAAAACATCAAATAATAGAAAACGTTTTTTCTAATAGTGGTAGCCTCTCGGCGTGGTACGGTAAGCCTCAGATTGCTTTTCTGTTATGAACAACTTTCTGATAAAAACGAATTTCTCTTTCCTGCGGAGAAGGCATAATGTATAACTGTATGTCTCTTTATATGTAGAGCAATACTGAGATGCATGCAACACATAACATGGGAAGTGAAGCTCGACCTAACACCTGTGTATAATTTATATTTGATGGAGGGTAAGGTATTTTTATTTATAATCTTACTATACATTTTTGGCAGAAATTGTTTGAATACGAATTATTAACTTCCGAAGTATTTATCTAGTCTATTTATTGTCATAAGTTCATGTACATATGTAAGTTGGGATGTATGCGGTTAGTAAAAAGTTTCGATTCGTTAGATTCATTATTTGTGTGATCTCTTCGTTTCAGCTGTTTGAAAGAGGGTATACTCGTATGACTGTGTTTATAAAAATGTAACAATTTTCTAATTAAGGAATTCATATAATTAAGAAATTCAACAAACAATATAAAGCAATTTGTAAAGAAAACAAGGACAATTATTATAAGAAAATTTAGAGAAAATAAATGGTATTAAGTGCAGCAAAGATTGGTGAGCTCTGGCAAAAGAAATAAGAGGTCAAACAACAGTCGGCGCACTCGCGTATCTGCACCCACGTCACTGTTGACAGTTATAATTTCGAGGTTGTAAAAGACTTCGTTTATTTAGGAACCAGCATAAACACCGATAACAATGTCAGCCTAGAAATCAAACGTAGAATCTCTCTTGCCAAGAAGTGCTACTTTGGACTAAGTAGACAAATGAGTAGTAAAGTCCTCTCTCGACGAACAAAACTAACACTCTACAAAGCTCTCATCATGCCCTTCCTAACGTATGGCGCAGAAGCTTGGACGATGACAACATCCGATGAAGCGACGCTTGGAGTGTTTGAGAGAAAGATTCTGCGGAAGATTTTTGGACCTTGACACGTTGGCAGCGGCGAATATCGCAGGCGATGGAACGATGAGCTGTATGAGCTTTACGACGACATAGACATAGCGCAGCGAATAAAGATCCAACGTCTATGCTGACTAGGTCATGTCGGCCGAAAGTATTCGATGCGGTACCAGCTGGTGGTAGCAGAGCAAGAGGCCTCCTTTGCTTTGGAAAGATCAGGTGGGGAAGGACTTGGCTTCACTTGGTGTGTCCAACTGGCGCCGGTTAGTGCGAGAACGAATCGAGATAGTTTTAAAAAGGTTTTAAATCAAATAGGATTGGCTTATAATTTGAAATTGAACGAAACAGTGTTAGAAAAACGTAAGTGGGCAGAAAAAAGCGAAATATTTCTAAATTGTATCAACACTAATAACAGGCAAAAAATGTGCAATAGAGCACTAAACAGCACTTCAGAATATATAAAAAACTGGTCCATACTGTAGGTCAAAGTAATTTATAGATGATTTTAAAATTTAAACTGACAAATTGTTGAAGTCTACGATGTTAGCAGCATAAATAAAGCAATAAAAGTATAAAACAGAGTCGCGTTATATGCAACATTGGCAGACTTACCACTGAAAATTACTCAACATTTTTAGAGAGCAGAGAGGCTAAGCGGTACTTTTACTTCAAATGTGTTTTGTTATTGCTTTGAACCAATCAGCTCTTTTGTCCGAGTGCCTGTGCATTTGCGCAATTTGGTGAATATCTTTTATGCGTATTTTTCAACAACAAAATATAATAAAAAACCGAAAATAAGTCGTAGAATTTTAAACTTGTACTTTGCAAATTGCTTTGTGGGAAAATTTATCAATATTAATTTGCGCCATTTTTAATTTTAAACATCACATTTCATCAATCATTACAAAACACAACCCAATTTTTAAATAAATTTTTACGTAAGTAGATATAAAAATAGAAACGAACTGTTGTACTCTAACCAAGCGAATGTGTGGCATTTTCTACCCTCTATGAAAAGTTAGGATGAGTGTCAACTGATTCGAATTTATCTCTCGAAATATTTTTATGAAAACTTGAATTGTTACAAAAAAATTGAACTAATTTCTTTTTATTTCTTATATTCAATAGTCATATATTTTATTATAATAGATAAATAATTTGTGGAAGTATTGCATTTTTCTTGCTCTAATCCCATATGAAATAGGCAACATTTTCACAGGGCTTATGCATGGCAATATTTTCGTAAAGTCGACTTATAATGAGGTGAAGTTTTTATTCCGCGAAAAGAAAACACTATTTAACATCCACAAAGTCGTATTAGAAAAAACACTTTCTTTGAACTTACGTATTTTTATAACAAAGCTAAATCTAAGTTTATTGTCACTATGAAAAAGAAATCGATTTTACTACTTTACGGCTTACTTATTGTCTTACATATGTATTTATATTTTTATTATATGTATGTTTTAAATATATTTGTTTGCTTAAAATATTTTTCAACGGGGCGGACGTAACTATGCGCTAATGCACAGCATTATGTACATATGTTTATGTGGCCACCAAATCATATGCAACTATTGGCGTATTGTAGAATAATTACATATATTTTTAGTTCAATTTGATAGGATTCTAATTTAATGTACAATTGTTTTAGTTTCGTGTGCGTGGTTTTTGAAATTAAATAAAATTAATCTTTATAAACAATCCATCCTTTCTGGAGCAATTACCAGATGGCTAACGGAAGTGGAAGGGAGTAAATAGAGCGCCGGTCTCGTTCATTGAACGAATTCTAGTTGGGCGCACGATAAGTGAAGATTTGCGCGAAACGTCCATTACGAAATTTGTGGGATAATGTCACCGCTTCTGTGCAACCTGATTGTCAATAAACTTCTTCAGTAACTTGCAAATGTGGGAGGTAAGACAATTCCATATGCCGATGATATTGTTATAGCAAGCTTGGGCAAACACCTTCCAACATTGGGTGATCTTCAACAAAGATCTCTCAACAGACTATCACTTTGGTGTAAAAGTCGAGGACTAAAAGTAAATCCGGAAAAAACAGATCTGATACTGTTTGGCAGGAGCCATAAAACACCTGCTCTTAAAAAATATCCCTAGGAGGAAAACTACTTAGAGTAACAGAAAGGACTAAGTATCGAGGCCTTAGCTAGGAAGCTAAATTGGTGGCTTACAGTCGGCGTCAAGAAATGACGGTGTTGTATACCAAAAAAAAATCGGGAATGGAACCCTGAATAATGCATTGGCTTTACACAGAAGTTAGGTCAATTCTCTACTATGGTATTGTAGTTTGGTGGAATATCCTAAAGAGGGGTGTGAACATTAAAAGATTTGACAAGATTTAAAGACTCGCATATGTTCTTATAATCATTATATGCGACATTAAACCTACTTCCAGTAGATCTGCAGCCAAGATATATCGCGCGCAGTGTGGCAATAAGGTTGAACACTTTAAGTAAACGAACTAAACAAAACACGGACTATGGCCATGGTAAAATCGTGGCTTAAATTTCGTAGCATCCCAGACAGATGGACTTTGCGCTCTGGCCTACACTTGCCATCACAACGTTCACGACCCTCCTACCCTCGAGGAAAGAGTGAGAACGGGACGATGTAAGACAGTTCAAGTTCATCCATGTATGTATACACAAATGGCTGCAAGCTCGAGGGTGGAGGTGTATATTCCGAACATCTGAACATCTCCTTCACTTTTCGGCTTCCTGCAGTGTCTTTCGGGCTGAACTGATGACAATAATGAAAGCCGTGACACTGGTACAGTGTGATGCGATACCTGGAGATGATATCTACATTTTCACTGATAGCCGGGCGGCGATAAAATCCCTCACAAAACAGTCGACAACCTCCAAGGTAGCCATGAAATGCCGCGCATCTCTTAACGAGATGGCTGTGTCATTTCACCTAATGATAACATGGGCTTCTGGCTATTGTGGCATTGAGGGGAACTGCAGAGCCGAAGAACTAGCGAAAATCGGTACCAAGTTGACTGGTGAGTACATAGACAATGATATAGGTATACCCTTGTAAACATGTAAACTACGTATCCTTGAAATGTTTAGAGTAGCGAATGAAAAATGGCGGATTGGAAGCCACTTGCAACAACTGTGGCCCGACAGCTGTGGCCGACTCTCAATGCTAAACGCACGGAACTTCTACTAAGAAGAGATGAGCGCAGTCTTAATACACTGATTTTAGTTATTACGGGGCACTGCCTAATCGGTAGGCACGCCCAGGGAAGGGGTGTCCAAGCACATGACGTCTGAAGAAGTTGTCTAGACGAGGAAGAGGAAGAGACGATCCCGCACCTTCTATGTCACTGACCTCCTCTATCCAGACGCCATTTTTGTGTAAACAATCCTTTAATCAATTGTAAGATCTCGGCTCTGTCGAGATTAAGGGTCTTACAAAATCTTTGAAAAGCACACATAGGTTTTAGGAGAGATCAGGACAAACTCCTCACGTGGATCATAATTGGCAATGAGTCTGAGTGTGTCTACAATGGATAACCGCTCCAACCTAACCTAACTTACGTTGCCATACACGGGGTGGAAAATGACGTTACATTGGGTCTATCAACAGGACAATGACTCAAAACTCAAGGCTAAATCTGTTAAGTCGTGGTTTAGCGACGAGAATGTAAATGTAATGGAGTGGCTATCGCAGTTTCCGGATCTGGAGGTTAACAGACGAAGTAGCGTATTAAATGGTGGTGATCTCTTCACTAGACTTCAAGAGACCTTGCAATCAATTCCGATGAAAACCAATGATAATATAACTGCATCAGTGCCAAGCCAATGTGGTGTAGTGATTAAAATATATAAGAGATTTGCTGTAAAGTTTAGTTAGTTTGTTCGTTTCAAAAAATGTCATTTGTTGTGAATTATTTGCTGCAGTAAGAATGGATTTTTTTAAGTTGAAAACATTAAAAAAAGATTACGCATACCTAAACTACTTTCAATCAACATTCTACAAAATTGAACTAAAAAAATATGTAATTATTTTATAACAGGCCAATATCTGCATACAATTTGGCCATCACTGTATCTATGCGCTATACTACATTAAAATAAGTGTATGCATGTGCATATGTACATGCAAATAGCTATTTATGTAGATGTGTACTTTTATGACAACAACAAATTTACAGAGAACAACCAGACATTCCAAAAAATTCGTCAAAAATCGTAAAATTTCACAATTTGATTGATTCTTATTTATTTAGCAGCAGCAAAAGCGATGATATGCATGCATAACGATTATACTCATATGTGTATGTAGATATATGTAAGTGTGTATCGGTAAATACGTATATATGTATGTAAACATGTATGCAAGTGCAATATGTACTTAACAGGTAGAATGAAATAGGATATGTCATTTCCAGTGGTATCGGAATATGCGCGCATGTTTGCCGTGATTATTGAAGCTTTCCTTTATGCTTTTTACGAATTACAATAACAAAACATTTTTTGTAAGATACTTGCTTAGGTATGCGCATACATTAATTAGTATAGTATTTATGCAATGTATGCAAGTGCGGAGTTGAAGATTTTTCAATGCGTTTTGACCACTCGGTGCACAGTTTGTAAATTTATTATTTTGAGACAAACTTTGGTGAAACCTTTGCCCAATTTAAAAAGGTTGTAGATATGATAATTAATAAAGGTTCTTTTTTTAATTGTACAAATATCTTTTCATTGTACAAACACAGAATATTCCAAGCCAAAACGTCTGAGGTGATATTTTTATGTATGTTTGTCACTATAATTATACGGATGTTATGGTTAAGGTAAGGCAAGAAAAAAGTAAACAACATTTAATAATGAAGAGTATTTAAATTCATCAAATCTCCGGGCCATGGTTATATTATACGTTTCCTATCTCCTTAGCAGATATAACATTATTGTCAGTTCTTATAAAAATTGGTTCATTTGTGGGCTTGAGTATATTAAAAGGAATAAACTGGAATTTTTTTTTTTCTAATATTTTACAATAACATAAAATATACCTATAAATAATATGTTGAAAATTTTAGAATATAGATTTTGAAAGTATAATATTTTAGCTTCTTTTTAAGATTTTCAAAAATTTTTTTTGGAATTTTTTGAGATAAAAAATACTGTTCTAATTTTTGGGTTGGGGTGTATTTTAGAGTGAAATATTTTCGATACTTTTTAATTCTGTATAATTTTTTTTGGAAATTTTTTAGCATAAAATATGTTAAAAAAAAAACAAGCTGAAAATTTCGAAGTACAAATTTTTGAAGTGAAATTTTTTCGATTCTTATTCACTTTTTCATATATATATATTTTGGAATTTTTTAGGACCTAAATACGTTAAAAGAAAATATTGAAACTTCTGCTATTGAGGTTTTTACAGTTTTACAGGTTTTTTTTAAGTGACATATTTTACATTTTTTTCATTTTAACATATTTTCGTTGAAATTTTTTAGCATAACAATTTTTAAAAGTTTTAAAGTGAAATATTTTCGATTCTTTTTGAATTGTTCATACTTTTTTTGGAATTTTTTAAGATAAAATATACAATACTTTAAAAAAAAGTTGAAAATTTTGGTATAGAAATTTTTAAAGTGAAATATCTTCGATTCTTTTTAACTTTTTCATAATTTTTTTTTTGCAATCTTTTTAGATAAAAAATAATTTAAAAAAACATGGAAAATTTTGGTATAGAAATTTTTAAAGTGAAATATCTTCGATTCTTTTTAACTTTTTCATAATTTTTTTTTTGCAATCTTTTTAGATAAAAAATATTTAAAAAAATGGTTAAAAACTTTGGTTAAGAAATTTTTAAAGTGAAATATCTTCGATTCTTTTTAACTTTTTTACATTTTGACATTTTTTTGTTGAAATTTTTTAGCATAATAATACTTTAAAAAATTTTTAAATTTTGGAAATTTTTTAAATAAAATATCTTCGATTCATTTTAAAATTTTAGAAATTTTTTTAGGATAAAAAATATTAAAAAAAATATTGAAAAGTTTGGTATAGAAGTTTTTAAAGTGAAATATCTTCGATTCTGTTTAACATTTTCATAACATTTTTTTTTTTGAAATTCTTTAGAATAAAATATTTTGAAAATTTTTAAATTTTGGAAATTTTTAAAGTAAAATATCTTCGATTTATTTTAAAATTTTCAAAATTTTTTTTGGATAAAAAATATTAAAAAAAATGTTGAAAAGTTTGGTATAGAAGTTTTTAAAGTGAACTATCTTCGATTCTTTTTAACTTTTTTACATTTTTACATTTTTTTTGTTGAAATTTTTTAGCATAATAACGCTTAAAACAATTTTGAAAATTTTGGAAATTTTTAAAGTAAAATATCTCCGATTCTTCTTAACATTGTTATAATTATTGTTGTGTTTTTTATAGAATTTTATAGGAAACAATTTATTTATATTAAAACAAATAATATTTTTTTCTTCAAAACTTTTTAGGTTTTTTTTTAAATTTTCGAACAACACCCATCTCATATTTTTGTCTTATATGTTTTATTAATGGCTGGTTCTATGCTCAGTAGTCCCTGTAAGATGCATAATAATAATTTTCGAGTTTGATTCAAATATGTACAGGATACAACGGCCGCCAGCAAAAAACAAAATTATCGATTTTTCAGCCACTTCAAACTTGCACTTTATTATATCAAATCCCAATGGGCTATAAAACTGCATACTCGAAATTTGTTTAAAATTATCTGATTAAAAAGTTTCTACATTTGAGGAAAATTTTAGTTTTTGAATTGCATTTTTTTTATATTAATCTTTTGCAAAGTTTAAACTGTTAGTTATATGGGAAAGTGAAACTTTTTTTTCTCAAAAACTAAAAAAATATATATTAGTAAAGAAGTGTCATAATTCGGAAAATGAATCTACAAATTATATATAAAAATGTAATAATATCAAAATATTAGGAAGACCTTTAATTCCATTTTTTTTTTTTTTTAATTTCCAAAATTTGTTTTAAATCATATTGGGTATGGCCAACAAAAAAAAATAACAACAGTCAAAAAACCCCAAGAACCAAACCGTCAAGTTCCTATAGAAATCTGTCGCTGCGTCCGCATATTTCTTGCAATTTACATAAATCGAAAATTTAAATATTTTGGCACAAAAAAATTGCTTTCTTAACTTTTTAAATAACTTTTTAATACCTAAATTGTAATAAAAAAGTTAAGTTTTTAATTTAAATTTAAAAAAAAAAAAAAAAATTTCGATTTTAATAAAAAAAATTGCGTAAACGAAAGACAGCAAATTTAATTTTAATTTTTTGTACCTTTTATTGGGTTAGCTTAGTGAATTTTCAAGATGTTTGATGTTTTTATGATCTCCTTCTTTTTTTAATCCAAAAACGTTCTTTGGCGATATCTCGAAAATAAAATGTGGATTGTCGGACTCATTGATCATAAATCATTTGTCAGCCAGTGTAATTTGAAATATTGTATGAAATAAGTGTAGGTATGTGCTAACAGTATTTTTAAATTTTAGTTACTATGTTTTAAACTACTTTTTTAACTGAAGGTACGCTTTTCACATTTTTTCTCTTCGAATCTTCTAAATTTCGTAGACATTGGTCGCTTTGGCTTGGTATATTCTACATTCAATAAGTGTAAGTAGGTATACATACAAGGTGGCGCAAAATTAATCCCTTCATCGGAAGATTTATAACTTATTATACAGGGGTTTTTTAAGAGCTTGAGAACTTTAACTAATAATACAAAACAGAAATATTATTGGAATGATTTTTTCATTATAATTTGGTAAATAATTTCACGTTAATTTGCACGTCAATTATGATTGACACTTGTGAACTAGACAGCTCTGATATATAAACAGACAAGAAATGGAGCGCGTAAAGGTCAAAATAAAATACATCAAAATCTTTTTTTTTTTATTTAGTAAAAAAGTTATTCAGAAGCAAAATTGAATGAATAATTTTGCGCCACCTGGTATATGGATAATAGAAATGTGTGTTGACAACTTATAATGATCTCCATTCCTTTTCATATTATAAATACATATAGAATTATATTCGGTGGCTAATTTTAGAGTATTTTTTTCAATGAATTCGATTATTTTTCTATTTTGCGCACAATCACAGTACACTTTTTACATGTCATTACATTTTGTTTTTTTTCGAAAAAACACTCATCTTTTAAGAGCTACGTATTTATTTGAATGGCAACTTTAGGTTAACTACTCTCAACAGAATTATTGTCTTTGTATTTCTTTTTATATTTACAAGTACATTTTGCTGCTTAAAATTATTAACAACATTGGTTTTTCAATTAAATTATTGTCTTTAGAAGTAATGCTACAGTATTGGCTTACACAATATATTTATGTATATATATATAAATATATTTATTGTATAATATATTTAGTACTTAACTTATTATTGTATAGTTGAGTCTCCATGCCAGTTTGTCCACCAAAACACCAAAAAAGTAGTTGTTAATTTAAAAAGTTTCTTACTTCCACTCCCTTACAGTTTTCGCTAAAGTTTAACTATTTTTTTAATTATATTAATTTTACTATTTTACTATTTGTTTTATTTCCCATTTCGCGGCCTGCTTATGGTTTTTTCTCTTTGCTTTATTTTTCACGACGGTTTCTGGCAACGCCGCAATGCCTCTTATGAATGCCTTGATGCCTCTTTATATGAATGCGTCCGCTTTACCAACATTTTATTGTTTTTTTCCACCATTATGTAGTATTTTTTAAATTCAACTCTTTCCATGAATAGTTTGCGTTTGCTCTATTTACTCCTCTTCTTCGAGCGATTTCTCGGGTAATCCATATTTCGGACAGCACATGCCCTCTGTGCCGTCCATATTAAAACAAAATATTGTACGTTCGATTTCTGTGGGTTCATGTGGCACAATGCCGTGCACTTCTTTCAGCTCTGCTTCTGGGAACCAGGCAGGATCCGAGTCCTCTACCACTTTTATGCCACAGAGCCTGTGTAAAAACAAAAGTACGTTTTCCCCTCTTCAACCTAAGAACCGAATATACGGCATACCTCAATATCGCCACGATCGGTATCCACAGTATTGATGAGAGTATCAGGAAAAATGCAATGACAATACACCAATGCGGCCACTCGAGTTGTTCAGTCAGCCCTTTGGCAGCTATCCAAGCGGGATAGCTGCTGCCCTCGGTGAGCAGCTGATAGAAAGAGGCCAACAGAATGGTTATCATAGCGCAGGGTGAAAGGTATTTCCAGCATATCATCCAATATAAGCCTGGACGAGAACCAGTCATCATTTCGATATCGTCGGAAAACCTATGAGGACAAAGGTAAATACGGCCACAAACGCACGAAGGAAATAAAGTAAAGTTATAACTTTGACGATCAATACACACCCACCTTCTGACACCGTACACATAACTGATCGACAGGCATTCGAAAAGTGCAATGACTAGAAGTGGAAAATTACCCGCAAAACTATCCATTAGTTGAAATATGTAGCTACCAGCGCCGTTAGCAAAGCACATAGAGATCAAACAACAGGAAAAACAGAGGCCCTGCAATGAAAGAGAATATAAAGAGAGAGACTTTGTATGCAAAAACTCTTGCTCGCAAAGAACATAAAATTTCATTACTCACCCCCACAAGCCATTCTTTAGGTAGATTTGGAAATAATTTCATATCCACCAGCGAGGTTACGACACCTTCCAGTGTGCCGAATTGTGAGTCAATGCCGAGTGTAAAAAGCATCAGGAAGAAGAGAACCGCCCAGATTTGTGCGCCAGGAAATTGATTGATCGCTTCAGTGAATATAATGAATGCCAAACCGGTACCAGAAGCGCTCTGCCATGAAGAATTGCGGAGAATTTTCAATTAATAAAAATTAGTTTTTAATTTTTTTTTTTAAATTTAAGCACTCACATTTGCCAGTTCTTTTTCGAGATCACAAACTGGTAGATTCGTCGTTTTATTCTGCGCAATCAGACTCTGCCGTTCCTCGTTACAGCGATCGAATGTGGATGTGGCCTTGAAGCCGATCACTGAAAAGACCACAACACCGGCAAACATGGACGTGCCACAATTTGTGAGAGATACCAAAATGGCATCGCGGTAACAGTTGTTGTTAGCAGGATTGTAAGAACTAAAGGCGATCAAACCTCCAAAAGCGAGACCTAAAGAAAAGAAAATTTGTGTGCCAGCTTCTAACCACACGACGGGATCCAGTAGTGTCTCCCAACGTGGCGTGAAGAGATGAGCGACGCCTTCTGAAGCACCTGTAAGAGACAAGAGCGATTATGATAAAAGTTGGTAAAGCGAAATATCGTCCAATAAAACAACTTAGTATTCAACAGTTTAAATTCAAGTTCTTGGCAGACAGTTATGTGCATTTTTTATTATTTTGTATTATAAGTTTAGTAGGTGTTGGCTTAGAATGTTATATTTTTAAACTGAAGTTGTTAAGGGGTCTTCGAGCTCTTAAAAAAGCGAGTGAAAAAATATAACAGTTTAGCCTCAGGGTTGTAAAAATGCGAATATTTCGCCTCCTATTTCCATCGAGGAATTTGATTCTGGCCGCAAAGTGCAACCGGATCTAAGTGCCAATACAAATTATTTGAGTTGAAAAACAGCATATTTGTAGCAAAAAGGGTGGTCCAATATTAATGTGTTCTAATTTACATGAAAATTTTTTGAGGCTGGCTTACTAATGGACTTAGTTCACAGACGCTTGCTTCGTAGGTTGTGTAAGGACAAAACCCATCCGCTTCGCTTGGTAGATTTTCATCTTACAAGCCACCTTTGGAGCACATAATTACCGGAAAATAAAATTATTCATAAAAAGTAGAGTTAGTGATACTACCCAGTTTTATAGCTGACCAATACTGGCTCCCCAGAAGAATTTCTCAAAAATGTATACAGAGTTTTTTATGACGATTAGATTTGATAAGTGTTGGCACCAAGGCCATGGAAACTGCATTTTTAGCTAACAGTGAGCCCTAAGTAGCCGCGTTTGCCGAAATTGTATGAACTATAATAAGCGACGTGGGCTTGAAGGATATTTATTTTCATCAGCGTTGGGCGCCATACCATCCATCCCGTGAAACAGCCGATCTCTAGCACGCTAATCATGACGGGGTTTATTGGGCGCCTGGGAGCTATAAATTGATCGCATTGGACTCTCTCTTTTGAAGGAACACATTTTGTGTCCAATAATGAAAACTCAGTAAAATAATAATGAAAATGACTTTATTGTTTTTCAAAATATTCTCCTTGGAAGTCAGTGAACTTCTGTTTTCGGTTGAACAAATTTTCAAAGAACTTTTGGCACTCAGAAGTGGATACCTCCGAGCACTAAAGGTTTCAACAGCTTTTTCAGGCGTACAAAAGCGTTGACCTCGCAATTTATTTTGGATCTACGGGAACAAAAAGAAATAATTTGCTGCCAAATCAGGACTGTAAGTCAAGTGACCTTTCTTTGGGGACACCTTGAAAAATTTATGTTATGTGGATAATTCAGAAGCTATCAGGGCGAATATCGTTCGAGCCATTCGTGATTATTCAGTTATTCTTGTGTGAAGCCATCAACAAACGATTTAAAAATAAGGCTGACTCCATGCTTTACTATGAAGCCAGTCAAGCTAGCCACTTGAATGAAAAAATATCTACTCTTTCTAATAAATATAATAATGTTTTTATTTATTTTATTTTATGCATTTTATTTTATTATTTTTCAAAAATTAACTCGAATTTGGACCACCCTTTATGTGCATTTATAAAGCGTATTATTTGACTGAAATGATTTCTGCTTCACTAATTAAACTTGACTTTAAAAGATTTCGTTTTTTTTTTTTTTTGGTTTTATTTTTTAACTACACGCATTTCCTTCACGCTTTTAAACACTCACCTTTCAGCGTAATGCCACGAAAGAAGAATATAATGAGCACCACATATGGAAATATGGCGGTCATATAGACGATTTTACCCGACGACGTAATCCCTTGTACCATACAGATGTAGACAAGAAACCATGAAACTATCAACGATATAGCCATGTGATAATTAAAAGTTTCCGGCTCATTGACGCTTTCGGAGCACTGAAGTGTGGTGCGGTACCAGTAGAACTGCGTGGGCGAGGAGGCCTAGGTGCGAAGAAATAATGATGCATACATACAAACATATTTCAGTAGGTGTGATTAGTTGATGCATGTACGCGCGTGTAATTTCAATGGCAGTAATTTGTAAGTAAATATGTGTCGGTATATTAGTGTAAATTTGAAAAGGTGAAGTAAGTGAATTAAATAAATCTACACATATTTAAGATTCTTCTTCTTAATTGGCGCGATAACCGCTTACGCGATTTTGGCCGAGATTAACAAAGCGCGCCAGTCGTTTCTCTCTCGTGCTAACCGGCGCCAATTGGACACACCAAGTGAAGCCAAGTCCTTCTCCACCTGATCTTTCCAATGCAGAGGAGGCCTTCCTCTTCCTCTGCTACCACCAGCTGGTACCGCATCGAATACTTTCAAAGCCGGAGCGTTTGTATCCATTCGGACGACATGACCCAGCCAACGAAGCCGCTGGATCTTTATTCGCTGCGCTATGTCTATGTCGTCGTAAAGCTCATACAGCTCATCGTTCCATCCTCTACGATATTCGCCGTTGCCAACGTGCAAAGGTCCAAAAATCTTACGCAGAATCTTTCTCTCGAACACTCCAACCGTCGCTTCATCGGATGTTGTCATCGTCCAAGCTTCTGCGCCATACGTTAGGACGGGCATGATGAGAGTCTTGTAGAGTGTTAGTTTTGTTCGTCGAGAGAGGGCTTTACTGCTAAATTGCCTACTTAGTCCAAAGTAGCACTTGTTGGCAAGAGAGATTCTACGTTGGATTTCAAGGCTGACATTGTTATCGGTGTTAATGCTGGTTCCTAAATAGACGAAGTCTTTTACAACCTCAAAATTATAACTGTCAACAGTGACGTGGGTGCCGATACGCGAGTGCGCCGACTGTTTGTTTGAAGACAGGAGGTACTTCGTTTTGTCCTCGTTCACCACCAAACCCATTCGCTTTGCCTCTTTATCCAGTTTGGAGAAGGCAGAACTAACAGGCCGATGATGTCAATATCATCGGCATACGCCAGCAATTGTACGCTCTTATAAAAAATTGTGCCTGAGCGATTAAGTTCTGCGGCTCGTACGATGCTCTCCAACATCAGGTTAAAGAAGTCACACGACAGCGAGTCACCCTGTCTGAAACCTCGTTTGGTATCAAACGGCTCGGAGAGGTCCTTCCCAATTCTGACGGCGCTGCTGGTGTTGAGCAACGTCATCTTACATAGCCGTATTAGTTTTGCGGGGATACCAAATTCAGACATCGCGGCATACAGGTAACTCCTTTCCGTACTGTCGAATGCAGCTTTGAAGTCGACGAAAAGATGGTGTGTGTCGATTCTCCTTTCATGGGTCTTTTCCAGGATTTGGCGTATTGAGAATATTTGGTCAATGGTGGACTTTCCAGGTCTGAAGCCACACTGATAAGGTCCAATCAGTTGGTTGACGGTGGGCTTCAGCCTTTCACACAATACGCTCGCTAGAACCTTATAGGCGATATTTAGAAGACTAATCCCGCGGTAATTGGCACAAATTGCAGGATCGCCCTTCTTATGGATTGGGCAGAGCACACTTAAATTCCAATCGGCAGGCATGCTTTCATCCGACCATATTTTGCATAGGAGCTGATGCATGCACCTTACCAGCTCCTCGCCGCCATGTTTGAATAGCTCAGCCGGCAGTCCGTCGGCGCCCGCGGCTTTGTTGTTTTTTAGCCGTGATATTGCTATTCTCACCTCGTCATGGTCGGGTAACGGAACGACAATTCCGTCGTCAACGATTGGGGTATCGGGATCTTCACATTCTCTATGACATGCGCAGCTGTCACCGTTTAACAGGTTCGAGAAGTGTTCCCTCCATAATTTAAGATTGCTCTGTACGTCAGTCACCAGATCGCCGTCTTTGTTCTTACAGGAAAACGCCCCGGTCTTGAAACCTTCTGTAAGCCGCCGAACTTTCTGGTAAAATTTTCGGGCGTTGTTCCTGTTGGCCAGCATCTCAAGCTCCTCGCACTCACGTATTTCGGCCTCTCGTTTCTTCTGTCGGATAATACGTCTCTCTTCCTTTTTCAGCTCTCTGTAGCGATCCCACATTTAAGATTGCTTAGTTATAAATACATAAGTAACATATGGGCTGAAAAGACCCGGGCCTAGCAAAAAAAAAAATACGTGGAGGTGGAAGCAATTCGAAGTTCAATTCATGTAGTTTTTCCACTGGTTTGATTGACTTGTGACACGGTGCGTTGCCTTGATGAAGAACATTTTTTTTCTTTGTCATATGCGGATGTTTCTTTGTAATTTTGGCCTTCAAACGCTCCAATAATGCTATATAATATTCATTGTTGATGGTATTTCCCTTCTCAAGATCGTCGATGAATATTACACTACGCACATCTCAAAATACCGAGACCATAACCTTACCAGCCGATTGTTGTGCTTTCGGACGCTTTGGATGTGGTTCTCCATTTACTGTCCGCTCAGATGACGGAGTGAAGTGATGGATCGATGTTTCATCCATTGTTACATATCGATGCAAAAATTTATTACGTTTAACCATGGCAAAACCCTGCTCAGAATCATCGGCACGTTTTTGTGTTTGGTCAACAGTGAGCAAAGGCGGTACCCACTTTGAACAGAGCGTTCTCATAGTCAAATGTCATAGTCAACACGTTTATTTTTTTTTATATTTTTATGATGTCAGCTAACACACGAAACTTCACTTTTCGATCATTCAAAACGATTTTGTAGATTTTTTTTATATTTTCTGGCGTTACCGCCCCATTTGGAAGTCCCCTGCGTTCTGTATCATCGGTGTCTCTACGACCACGTTTGAAGTCAGCAAACCATCGTTTTATTGGTGTTTCGGATGGAGCGGAGTCGCCATAAGACTTTTTAAGCTATTGTTTCGCTTGAACGGTATTTTCCTCTATCAAGAAGCAGTGTAAAATTAAAACACGGAATACCTTTTGATACATTGTTTTGAAAATAACAGAAGTAGCGGTCACTCTTAGCACAATAACTGACGAAGTATTGAATAGAATATCAGGAAATTTTAGCAGCTGTCTTTTTAAGGTTAGTACTAACTGAAGAAAGAGCTGAATGCAATAAAACTAGCGCCATCTATGTGTTAAGTCCAGGACTTTTAAGCTCATGTCGTCACATGAAATGAAAAAAGCCATAACTAATATTTTTTTTATTGGAGAAGTTGAATTCCGTTAGTTTTCCATAAAATTCCAAAGACGAATAAACTTTTAGGAAATTTTAAAGAGATGCACAAGATTTAATAGGTATGAAAGGTTCAACTGATCTAACTGTAATTAACCACATTTTGACAGTTCTGATATCGATAATTTTCTTTTTAAGAAATAATGGACTATACACTCGTGATTCTATTATTATTATTATTATGAGGGGATTTAGTACTGCAACCTAAAAGATTTACTGTAGCGCCTGGATTTTAGAGTTTTTCTCTGCGCCCATCCTCTATAACTTTTAGGTTTTGCGCTATTTTAATAAGTTTTATTTCTTCCCTTGGTAAAATATGTTTACCCAGGTGTTAGGCATCAGTGCTGGGCACGATGTCAGCACATGTTTGGCGATTAAATCTTTTTCTCTACAGAACCTGCAAGTTCCTTTGGAGTATTTTCTAGGGCTAGTAAGATGATTCAATCTACAATGCTTGTCGGAATTCCTGTGATGATAAATACAATAACCAAATTTTGGGTGGAAACACTTTACTCTTGACTACGCAGCCTCAAACCAAAGAGGTGAGGCCCAACTTTAATGTCACTTATTTCCTAGAACAATCTGAACCTCCCTGATTTTATGGAAAAATTACGCAATAGAAGGAGTTTGAAATAAGAAAATGCTCATGTCAATTTCATGGGCACAGAACTTTTTCCTGGAGTCTTGGGCCAACTTAAATTCATTAGTAGCTTAGCTTTAATACTAACGTCAGCGTTATAATAAGATGTTGGCGCAAAATTAATCGCACTATCTGAAGATTTATAATTTTTGCAAATGTTGTCGTTACTCAATTATATTTGACACTTGCGAACTAGACCGATGCAGTTTACAAACGGCAAGCAATGGAGTGCGTAAAGGTCAATAACATTTTTTTATTTAGTTAAAAAGTTATTCAAAGCAAAAGTAAGTTTAAGAAGTACACATTCCAAACTGCAGAGAAATTTATTGAATCGCATCAGAGATTCTAAAGGGCGGTTAAGTTTTAAGGGCCAGTGTTGATTTTGAATTAAATGCAACTTTTTTAGGAAATTATTGTTATTTCTCTTTACTATGATAATACTAGTATAGCTCAACTACGTATGGGACAAAATATCGGCCAAATGGCCACCGCAGCCTCGGCGGCACACTTCCATCCGATGGTCCAAATTTTCGATGACGCTGAGGTATAACTGAGGTTCTATGCCGGTGATGTGCCGAATTATCTCATCCTTTAGCTTTTGAATTGTTGTTGGCTTGTCGACGTATACCTTTTCTTTCAAATAACCCCATAGAAAGAAGTCCAACGGTGTCAAATCACATGATCTTGGCGGCCAATTGACATCGCCGCGACTGAAGATTATTCGGCATCAAATTTTGCGCACAAAAGAGCTATTGTTTCGCTAGTTGTGTGACAAGTGGCACCGTCCTGTTGAAACCACATATCGTCCACATCCATATCTTCCAATTCGGGCCATAAAAAATTCGTTATCATCTCACGATAGCGAACACTATTCACAATAACTGCCTGACCGGCCTCATTTTGGAAAAAATACGGCCCAATGATGCCGCCGGCCCATAAACCGCACCAAACAGTCACTCATTGTGGGTGCATTGGTTTTTCGGCAATCACTTTTGGACTAGCATTCTACTTATTGACGAATCCACTGAGGTGAAAATGTGCCTCATAACTGAAGATGATTTTCTTTGATATGAATTTTGATTTGAACGCCCGTTTTCATAATAAGCCTGAATAACTTTAACGCGTTGCTCTATTGTGTATCTTTCCATGGTACAAATTGAGTTAGTCTGAAATTGAAAAATATCAAATCAAATGCAGAAAAAAACTTGACCTTTAGGTGGGGTTTACATTCACATCGGCCCTTGAAATTTAACCACCCTTTACTTGCCGAGTATTATTTACAAAATTTTAATTTATGGGTAGCTCTTACCTGGAAGCCTTGGAAGCACGCAACAAGGTGAAATTTCAATGAGCATCACACTAGAAGAATTTTAAGTGAAAAAGCGAAGAAGAGCTTGATGGAAACTTTGCAGCCATCATCACATCCTTTAATATCGTCGCTCTCAAGAGGTAATACAATGCAATCTATACAAACAGATACGAAATCGACAGCGATGCATAGAGAAAAATGTTTGGAAGTTTCTGCATATACTGAAATGTCTGACTTAAAAAAGTGCAGTATTGAAAAAAGTGAGTTATACCCGTTTTTTAGCCGCTAGTGGCGAATCTTGCGCGATAAATTTGCCCAAATACAGCGAGAAGTGAAGTGGCGAATCGAAAGTGCTCTCTATTTATGTTTCTGTTTATATGTCATGAAGCAATTGCTTTTTATTTGTATCAGCAGAGTGGGCTGAAAATAATATAATTCCTAATGGCTAGAACTTTAAATTTGGTAGAAATACGGAAAAACAAAAAAATGGAAGTCTGAAAAGTCTTAACCCTGCGAAGATGGGCTCTACAGTTATATTGATGTATTCAATCAATTTTATTCAAATATGATCTCTCGATTAGCCGCTGTCCAAGCGACTCAAGCCCAAATTTTTAAATACAAATATTATTGTTTGCAGATTTCAGAATTTAATTCCAAGTAAATCGATGATATCGCCCACTGTGTGATGTGGGACTTGTAATTCGATGAAATGCATAATATTTGAGCAAAAAGTGATTTTTTTAGTTTTTGTCAGTTACGGTCTTTTGGAATCATGGTGACAATATGAAATGTTGTGTGCTTCATTAGGAATTTAGAGTTCAATTTGGCGCTTTTGTGCATATTTCTAGAGTTCCTATACTATATACTATGATATTTGAAATTTATTGTTACCTCATCTAGAGAATTGTCTTGACTTAGACCATGTAACTATTTTCTATTTCAAAATATGAGTAAATGAAATTTGGTTGGAGTGAAGAAGTTTTCAATGTAGCAAAGGAATCGTTTTATTTGGAGGACATAAAAAAATTGGAAAAATTTCGGATGAAATTTATCGCGTTAAAAATAAAACTAAAATTTTTTCGCCGCATAAAGGGTTCTTTGTTTACATTATCAGATGGTTATTTTCTCACCTTGGTACCTCTCTTAATTTAATAAAGTTCTCGTTAATCGACGAATCATAAACTCTTTAAGTTTACAACAAATAACACAAAACATACATATGCAGGCGAACATACATTTTCAATAAATATACTCACATTTATTCAATTCGTTTCTTTTTATGCTCAAATGAAGGATGTTGAATGTTTGCATACATATACATACATACGTATGCATGTGTAGGTAGATGTGTGACATTGCTTAGTGTTGCAAATGGTGTGATGAGCTTGTGTGCGTGTGTGTGCGAGTGCGAGTGATTGCATTTATTTCTTACCACACATTCCGGCTCATGGTCATAAGTGTAATTGGCATAGAGGCGTGTGGGGCAATCGGCCCACGGCAAAGGTGACTCAAAACTATGCAACAAGTATATGAGGCACCAGGCAATTATGGTATTATAATACAAAGCGACAATATAGCTGACAACTGCGGATGAGATGCCAATGCCGCCCAAATAGGGAGAGACCTGAAAGAGAAATATGAAAAAAGAAAAAGCGTAATAATTAAATGGGGCTAAGCTATAATAGTGAATTTCTTATTTACCTGGCTCCACACACCAATCGCACCTTTGCGCAGTCGTTGGCCTACAGCCAATTCCAAATAGAATATAGGCAACCCTTGTATGCACAACATTATGAAGTAGGGCACAAGAAAGGCGCCACCACCATTCTTCTGCGCCAAGTAGGGAAAACGCCAGACATTACCTAAGCCAACGGCATAGCTGCAGCAAAAAAGAGATTCATTTTAGAATACTTTCTGTAGGCAACATTTTCATATTAGGTCCTGTGCACACAAGAGCAAAATCTACACGATTTTTAGCTATAACTCATTTTTTAATGAATTTTTTTTAGTATTTTACCAGATAACTACAGCTGGCAAGCAACCTAGCAGACGTCGCAAAATAGTTGCCAGCTATGTAGAGGGCCTTAATGTTTTATAAGTTTGTAAAGGACGGGCTAACGACTGATTTATTTTTATGTGACTTACAAATTATTTTAACACTAAAGGTGCTGGCCTTCGAATCCCATGGGTTTTCTCACAGGACACTATGCGCGAGGAGTGCATGTTGCGAGGCTTGGAATACCCTCGAGTCCTTTTTGCGTTGGATGTATGGAGGATGAGGAGTAATTATCTCATCACCTTCTCCTAAGCTGCTCTACTCTGTCGAGGTTAAGATCTAGGCATCTTGGCTCTTACTTCTTTGCTACACCTGTTGATATAGCTGGCGTTGACATTAAAAATCTGATGAATTTCATCAGGAGCACAAAGCGGTTGACGCAAACGCAGCACAGTCATCGTTCATAATCCACACACTCTAAACCCATCCTCCTAACCACCCCACCACCACCTTCCCCCACCCTCTTCTTTCATCCCATCGGTTTTCTCTTTCCCCTCACCTCCTTCACAATGCCATCACAAAGGACGATCCCGTTTATCTTCGTCCAAGAGTGCTCATTCCTTGGGCAACCATTCCAACCTAATCTAAAGGTGTTGGCCCAGTGCTTTGGTACTTTGCTTGCTTGACTTCGATAATTGTCAAAAGTAAGTACAATAGAATATTACTGAAATATATGAAATGAGACCAAATGGCAGCTTTGCTTGAAGCGCTTGAAGTACGGCGAAGTTTCAAATAGCTAAATGTTCTACTTCCAGAAATATGGGAAAAGGTAGTAGCCAGTGATGAGCAATACTTTCAATGATTCACTCGTAACCATTTTTTCCGAATAACGTTATATTTTCATCAAAAAACAGCGAGAACTTAATTGCGCACCTAATATTAAAATCGATCGAACAATGCCCACTGTGTAGCGTAGGCTTTTATGCGATGTGGCACCACACAAATTATTAGGTATCATACAAAAACGTGCAACCTATGACGTGGCATTAAATGTTTTAATAACACCCTAACTCTTAGCGTCTACGCCATCACACTTCCACTTACCCTATGGTAGCGAGCAAAAACATGATTTTGTTATCCCAACTTTCACGTTCGTCGCCCTCCTTTTCACCTTCGACAATATCATCTTCCTGTGCTTCAACTGTGGCTGATACGGCAGCTGCTAATTCTGCTTTCGATTTACTAGTACTCGCCTCCGCGCCGAAGCCATCTGGTTCCAATTCATTCGATTCATCGAAAGCATCACCTAGGAATGCTTGATTGGTCGCACCATACATGGGCTGATGGGGGTGGTGATGATGATGATGTGTGCCGCTGCTATGGTGTTCTTTGGGCACAAGACGCCCGCGCATTTCCTAAACAGGACAAAGAGCAACAAAAAATCAAACGAAATTAAATTGAGACCAAAAAATGTGTTGAACAAAATTGTGTTATAAATACTTTATATTCAAGAGTATTAAGAAATTATTTGAATAAATTAAGCCGCACAAGAATATTTGTAAGTAATCAAGTCAGCATTGTAGAGGAGGGTGTGACCTAGCATACATTTAGTATACACGCATCTAGCGCTACTTTCTACAATGGAGCTACTCACCCGCAATTCCAGCTGGTCAATGCTCTTTTGACTTTTCAGCACAATATCGCGGGAACTTTGCCTTCGCAAAAGCTGTGCTGTATTCGCCATTTTTACTTTACTTATTTAATTTAATATTTTTACAATCGTTGAATTATTTCGCTTATTTTTTTATTTAGTAATGCTTTTGTTCTTGTGTTGCCCCAGTATGGTTGTTGCGTTTAGTGCATTCAGTAATCATTAAATGCGTCGATTTTATTATTATTCATTAATTTTTTGAATATTGAAGTTTTAAAATCAAATCAAATTGGTGCACATTACGCTTTGTTTGCTTTCTTCAGTGTCGTGCTGTTTTTCTTTTCTAAATCCGCTAACGGCGAGTGTCACTAACAAAATTTTTGCGGTCATTCGTAAGATCAACGAGTGGCTAAGCTTTTAATACATAGTTCTTTGTGCAACAAAATATTGATGTGCTTGAATATGCATTTTGTATTTCAAAAGACTGTCGTGGTATACTTTTGGCTATTGGAGAAAAAATATTTAATAAAAAACTGATTTCAAAAGTTAAAACGCATCGATTTTTTTAAGGAAAAAAAACGGTGTTGTATTCAAATACGTGCAGTATACACGCAAATGGGTGTCCCTTAAGGGTCAGTTCTTGGATCAATTTTGTTTTTGATTTTTATTAACTCACTGTTTTGACTTTCATGGGAAAAGTTAAAGCATTTGCTGACGATTTGCTTTGTAGCAAGTGCCGAGAGGTAATATTATTGTCCATTCTACAAACTGTATGGCTGTATGTGACACAAATTATTTACCCCTTCTTATATTCCAGAAGAGTCTCGCGTCAATTTTGCACCGGAAACTGATTGTGAGGAAACTAATAGGTCTATTTATAAGTTCGTGCGGTTTTACAACAGATGGCGTAACTTGATTATTATTCCATCGATCCACATTTCCAAACATTCATTGGAGAGCTACTGTCGTAAGGCACAAACGTCAGTATAAGTTTTTTATTTGAAGCGTAAACAACAATATTTTTACCACACTTGAAAATGTCGAATTTCGTGCCAAATAATGTGTTTTTGCGGGGAATTCTTCTTCATTATTTTAATATGAAGAAAAAAGCAGCCGAAAGTCTTCGTATCTTGGTGGAAGTTTATTGTGAGCATGCTCTATCTGAGCGAACGTGCCAGAAGTGGTTTGCACGCTTTAAAAGTGGTGATTTTGGCTTGGAAGACGAAGAACGCGAGGGTGCGCCGCCAAAGTTCATGGATACCGAATTGGAGGAATTGCTCGATCAAGATCCGGCTCAAACGCAAGAAGAGGTTGCAAAAACTTTGGGAGTTGATCAATCAACCATTTCCAAACGTTTAAAAGCCATGGGAATGATCCGAAAGGTAGGCCATTGGGTGCCGTATGAATTGAAGCCAAGAGACGTTGAACGCCGTTTTATGGCATGCGAACAACTGCTTCAACGGCACAAAAGAAAGGGTTTTTTGCATCGAATTGTGACTGGCGATGAAAAGTGGGTCCATTACGACAATCCAAAACGTCGGGCAACGTATGGATACCCTGGCCATGCTTCAACATCGACGTCGGCGCAGAATATTCATGGCCTGAAGGTTATGCTGTGTATCTGGTGGGACCAGCTGGGTGTTGTGTATTATGAGCTACTGAAACCGAATGAAACGATTACGGGGGATGTCTACCGACGACAATTGATGCGTTTGAGCCGAGCACTGCGAGAAAAACGGCCGCAATACGCCGATAGACACGACAAAGTTATTTTGCAACATGACAATGCTCGGCCACATGTTGCACAAGTGGTCAAAACATACTTAGAAACGCTCAAATGGGATGTCCTACCCCACCCGCTGTAAAGTCCAGACCTTGCGCCATCCGATTACTATCTCTTCCGATCGATGCAACATGGCCTGGCTGACCAGCACTTCCGTAATTACGATGAAGTCAAAAAATGGATCGATTCGTGGATTGCGGCAAAACCGACCGAATTTTTCACAAAGGGAATCCGTGAATTGCCAGAAAGATGGGAAAAAGTAGTAGTAAGCGATGGACAATATTTTGAATATTAAATTTGTAACCATTTTACGTCAATAAAGTTTCAAATTTCGAAAAAAACCGCACGAACTTATTCATAGTCCTATTATATGTTTGAAGGTACCTTCTTGAAGTACCTTCTTATTTCTTGGAATTTTAGTCGATCAAAATTTAAATTAAAAAAATAAATAATTGTCGCGTACACTTCTGTTAGGTGTTTGGCCGAGCTCCTCCTCCTATTTGTGGTGTGCGTCTTGATGTTGTTCCACAAATGGAGGGACCTACAGTTTCAAGCCGACTCCGAACGGCAGATATTTTTATGAGGAGCTTTTTCATGGCAGAAATACACTCGGAGGTTTTGCCATTGCCTGCCGAGGGGCGACCGCTATTAGAAAATGATTTTTTTTTTTATTAATTTTGCTTTCACCGAGATTCGAACCAACGACCTCTCTGTGAATTCCGAACGGTAATCACGCACCAACCCATTCGGCTACGGCGCACAGTGCGGCCGATTCCCGAAAAGCTGGCCAAAACTCAAAAAATTAAGTAATTGATTCAAAATTTCTTACTCGGGGGTTGTGGGGGTCGCTGATTACGAATTTGATCTTAAAATTTTGAAAATCCACCCCCTTCCACCCCTATTGGCCACCCCCTCACGTGAAATAGCGTATATTCTAGAACATAATCAAGATGCACTTGTGCACAAAAAATAGCATAAAAGCCAAGGTAGCAAGTGGTAGCAGCTGAATCTTGTTTTATTCAGTAACCATTACTTTTTGAGTAACCTTTAATAGGTTTCAAAGCAGCATATGACGGCGTTGTATTACTATATAGTTTGAAAACTCAAATTTTATAAAAAAAATTGCAAAAAATGTATCTACGTATTGCTGCAGCTAAAAATTTTGTGTCGAGGTATTGATATGTACTAAAGATTTCTCGTATTTTACTAACCTTCCGAAGATGATTCCATTTGGTTTTGTTCAATTTACTCCATTACAAAATCTTTCAAATGTGTACAACTTTCACTATTCATCGACAGTAATACGATGCTCAAACGAAGGCCACGTTGCGACTGAAAATACAGAGGATACTAAGGGTACAGGACGATGCTATGAACGGTTTTCACTACTCAAGGCATTACTGTAGCCCAACCCAAAGACAAAAAAACTCTATCTAGAAACTTTTTTTTTCGACTTTTGGCCAGCTTTTTGGGAATCGGCCGCACTGTGCGGCGGCGTTCATATTATCACTTTAAAAAATTGTGTTCAAGCAGTATTACTGCTGTACCATTGTACTAATGGAGTACTATTGTACTAATGGAGTACTACATATAACAAGTGATCAATTTGGAGATACTTTTTCAATACTATTTTTTTTTAGTATTCATTGACATTTCATCATGGAAAGACTTACCCCTCAACAGCATTTTCAAATCGTACAATTGCATTACGAAAATCGGCGCTCTATGAAAAGTGTTCAGCGCGCGATCAGGCCAACATATGGTGTACATTCGTCTGTCCTACCGAACGCACTATTCGGCAAACAATCGACAAAATTGAGAATAGTTTTACATTATTGGATGATACTCGACCGATTAAACCGCGTATAGCCGAAAATGAAGAGAATATTGCCGCTGTAAATGAGAGTTTTGCCGTAGACCCGGAAAATTTGATTCAGCGCCAATCTCAACACTTGGCCTCTAATGGCGCTACTTGGGCGATTTTACGCAAAGGTCATGATTTGAAAGCGTCTAAAATACAGTCCAAGATTTGAGGCCGATCTTTCAAAGCGTCATAATTTCCGTCACTGGGCTCTTGAAAAACTCGGCGAAGATCTTTACTTTGAGACCCAAATTTTGTTCAGCAATGAGGCCCATTTTTGGTTTAATAGCCACGACAATAAGCAAAATAGCCGTACTTGGGTTGAAAAGGAACTCTAAGCCATTACATCCATTGAAAACACCTGATTGGTGCGACCTATGGGCTGACCTTTTTTCAAAGACGAGGCGACAATATAACAGTGAATGGCGAAGAGTATCGCGCCATGATAAAAGACCCTTTGTATCCCATGATCTCTAACAAGACGGCGCTACTTGCTACACAGCCCGTGAAACAATGGATTTATTGTGTCGTAGTTTCGGTGAGCAACTTATCTCTCGTCTCGGACCAGTGGATTGGCCACCAAGACCGTGTGGTAATTACAATACATTACAATACCTTTCGACTTTTATTTGAGAGGCGAATGTAAGTTTAAATGCTTTGTGGATAAGCCAGCTTCGATTGATGCATTGGAAGTCAGCATTACTAAAGTTATTCACGAAATACCGACCGAAGTCCTCCAGCGAGTCGTTCAAAATTGGTGTTTACGGATGGCCGAATAATAGCGCAGTTGCGGCCGAAATTTGAAAGGGATTTTCTTAAAAAATAAATATCAAGAATGGTTCTACACAGAAATAATAAAGATTGCCCAATCAATTTGAATTTTCGATACCTTGCAAGTCGCTCGCCCGAGAATGTCGGGGTTGTGTCTGCCGATGAAGCATACCAGCCGATAGGCCGGGCAATAGAGCATTACCAGACGGACCCTAGGCGAATTTTAATGAAAGACTTGCACATGTGCCCGTACAAAGTGCAATGCCTGCGGACCGAGGTCGCTTGAGAATTCCTGCCAAACCATTCTGAATCTCGACGAATCAAAGACGAGGACAATTTTGTGTCAAAAATTATTGTGACGAGGCATTTCTACTTAAGCGATTACGTCAACAAGCAAAATCTTCGTTTTTGGGACACTGAAAATCCGCGAATAGCCATTACATCCACAACTCATTGTGTGGGGCGGTGTTCACGCGGAAGGAGTGATTGGGCCGTATTTTTTTGAGGGCGTCACTTGGCGATCGCTGCAAGGCTATTATAAATTACTCTTTACTGCTGGAATTGGATGAGGGGAGCTTGGTGAAAAAGGCACATACAGCTCGGGCTACAAAAGATATTGTGAAGGAAAGTTTCCCAGACTTCTTTTGAAGTCACGTGAACTTCAAGTCACGTGTTTATGCCAACAGGCCTCAAACAATTGCAGCACATAAGGAAAATATTCGACAGAAATGCGACCAGTTATCAGCGAAAATTTTGCGAAAAGTCACTGGCGGCAGCCACTTGACGAACATCATCTTTTCCATTAAACTGAAAAAATTGTAAAGACTCAAGTAAAGACTTCCATCACTCAAAACTCTTTTCTTTTATTAAGTAAAAAAGTTATTGAAAAATATAATTGGATGAGTCATCTAAACTGTGTAATAGATTAAAAACTTATTTTTGTAAATAACTTTACTGCTTTATTAAAAAATCTAAAGAAATTATGATCTTTGACTGACGAAGTAGTTATCTTCACTTTATGCATCAGCACAATAAGTAATTTACAATATTTCTAGACCTAGAAATACCTTGATTACAAAATCGATGTACAGAAAATTTCGTTAGTTTTCGTATTTACCTAAAATAATACAAAAGCTTCATATAATTTTCACATTTGCCCATGCAACAAAACATGCGCAACAACAAAATAGAAGCATTACAAAATATGCAACAGCGAAATCTTTGCATATTTCTAGGCTGCACAATTTGGCACGACAAATAACACGGTTGTTCGTTATTATTTTTTTACTGCAACTTTGCGGTATATTATGTATATTCTCTCCTGAGTACTCTTATATATTTTGATATAGAATTTTTCCAATTCACGCTTTTATACAATCGAGCATTCTACTAATATGTTTTTTTCTCCTACAAAAACCTTAACAAATTCATGTCCACTGTGGAGATGAAGCAAGAAATGGAGGAAAAAGGTATTTTCAATAGCTGTCACTGTTTGGCAGGCAATAGCAAACCAGCGAGTTGCATTTCTCATAAAAAACATCTGCCGTTCGAATGCGGCATAATATTGTAGGTGCCTCTATTCGTAGACAATTCCACGACACACAACACAAATTTGAAGGCGAGCTGGGCATAAGACCTAGCAAAGAAATTATATGCGCTAATTATATTTAAATGAAGAGTTTTATTGATGTATCTACTGATAATCATTATTATTTATATATGTAATCATTATTTACATAAGTATGATACATCATTATAATATAAATTTATAATATAATCATTACCTATAATATAATGATGTACTTATATGCATAAGTAATGATCAATTTTTTTTTATTTTCTTTTTATTTAATATTTACCAGTGCCGAAAAACGATTTAAAGGCAAGCAAAAAAAACTACTAATGGATTCCTATGGTATAAAATGTTTACAAATCGATATTAATCACCTCTTTTAATTTCTATTCACAAATGACAAAAAGCTTAAGCCAAAAATATTTTATTGTTGTTAATTTTGGGTGACTTTCAGGGTAGCTATAAAAAACAGGCGGCGCCATAGCCGAATGGGTTGGTGTGTGACTACCATTCTGAAATCCGAATCTCCGTGTATGAAATAACAAAATGGAAGACAATTTTTTTTTCTAATATCGGCCGCCCATCGGCAGGCAATAGCAAATCTCCGAAAAAGGCAAATTCCCGAAAAGCGCTGAAGCAAGCAATCATCGGCAGTAAGAAGGCAAAATGGGAGGAACTTCGAAGGGATCTAAATAGCAACCCTTGGGGTCTGGGCTATAAAATTGTAACGGAGAAGCTAAACGCCAACATCTAGACAGTGATGCTAACAGCAAAATAATGGGCAACCTATGCTGCGCGGGTACCGAGACCCCCAAGCTGACGAGATGCTCCCACCCTTCATTAAGGAAGAGCTTAAAACCGCGGCAAGAAGCCTCAAAACAAACAAAGCTGTAGGCCCAGATGGCATCCCAGCTGAAGCTCTCAAACTTGTGGCTGAAAGTCGGCCAGATGTGATGCTCGACGTTTACAATGCATGCATTGCTCAAAGCATCTTCCCCAAGCTGTGAAAAATACAGAAACTAAAGCTGATCAGTAAGGGTAAGGGTGCTGGATAGCGCCGGGAAAGTGCTTGAGAAACTCATACAGCGCCGGCTTGCAGAGTCCGTGGAGAGTGCAGGAGGATTGTCAGCAAGGCAATACGGTTTCCCACGCGAAAAATCCACCCTTGGCGCAATAGAGGAGGTGGTAAGCAGCGCTCAACGCAGTCGCTACTACCCGAACCGCATCACCACCTTCCTGGCAACGCTTGATGGACGAAACGCTTTTAACAGCCTACGATGGATAGACATTATAAAGGCATTACGGATTCTCCAGAGCTACTTGAGTGAGCGTGAACTGCTGTACGACACACCAGATGGCCAGAAAACAGAAGCGAAACGCCTGGCGCAGCTCAAGGATCAATTCTCGGCCCGATCTCTGAAATCTGAGTTACGACGAGATATTGAGCATAGAAATGCTAGAAGATACATATCTAGTGGGATATGCGGACTAGCGGCAGTCATACCAGCTCGGGTCACTGAAAGCGCTAGAAGGAAGCTGAACCAAGACATGATAAGGACGCAAATATGGCTTGAGGACCACGGCCTGGAACTCGCCGAACATAAAACCACTGCTGTGAAGGGAAAATTAAATTAAAAAATATCGATCTCTTTAATACAAATTTATGGAAAATTGCATTTTTCCCATGGGACTCAATTCTAATTTTCTAAGCGTATAAACAAAAAAAAAACAAAACAAAAAAATAGGGGTATCATATTTTTCACCGTAGTACAAATTTTGTGGATAGTATTAAGAAAAACAAATTTGTTTTAGCCAACCTAGTAATCATATGTACTTCAGCAGACAATATTTTTCACTTTTCCACAGTCCTTTCAGGCTTTAATTTATTTCAAATCGATTTAATCCAAATATAATCTTTCGATTAACTAAACTCGAACCCCACCCATAAAGAACAGATGACGGCACATTACTCATACGCCATGTTGAATGAAAGCATTAATAGTATTTGCAGGCCATATTGTGCGTGTGGAAGTACATATGGGTGTGGGTATTATATATTTACTAGTTATTGTATGCATATTTACATGTAGTGGTACATAAATGCAATACGTTTATAATTACCCATTTGTCATATGTTATACCCACAGCACAAAAAGTATGTGGTGTGCGTCTTGATGTCCCAGATACCAGAGTATGTATTATACTTATATATGAATATTTGTAGTAATTACTGAGATCGTTAGTAATTATTAAAATGCACATTCATTGGGACTTAAATTAGGGCTTTTATTATGAAGCTTCTGCTAATAAAAAAATGTATCGTAACCCGGAGTATGCAAAGGTAGAAGACTTTCAGAATTAGTCGCATTACGGAAGAGATATAATAATAACTTGCATGCTTTCAAAGCCTTGGGAATGGAGCGTTGAGGCCCCCAGTTGTCGAAGGACATTTTTACTTGCAATGATCGGATCTAACGGCTCATCAGAAAAGATTTCTTTTAACTCAGTGTGATAGGCAATGAAAAGTTGATTTATTAAATACATAAATAAATAAATAATTAATTGGAGCGTACACTTCTTTTAGGTGGTTGGCCGAGCTGCTCCTCATATTTATGGCGTGCATATTGATGTTTTTCCTCAAGTGGAGGGGCGTACAGTTTTAAGGTGACTCCAAACAGCAAATAGTTTTTTTATGAGGAACTTTTTCGTGGTAGAAATACACTCTGAAGTTGGCCATGGGCTACCGAGGACCGACCGCTATTAAAAAAAACTTTTTCTATCATATCGCAGTGAACTCATTGCGACGATTATAATGCATACATTCTGTTAAAAATTGACGGAAATTGCTCAATGAGTTGCAAAATATTTTTTATAAATTCAGATTATTTCATTTTCTACGCAGGCATCTGCCGAAATAATACACCTATGCAAGCGATAGTCCGTTCATCAAAATATTTTTCAAGCAGATCTTTGATATTCACTTTAGCTCTTGTCGCGAATTCTCTTTTATGCCTTCTGTTGACTGAAAACGAATGTCTCGAAATGGTAATTTTCGTTTTGAAAAGGCGACAAAGTTAACTGGGATCATATCGATCGGGTTGTTCGATAATATTCCTTGTTCATAAATTCTTTCTCAAGAATGGTGTTATAAGATGGTACGTTAACGTGGTGCAAAGTGAATGAGTTATTTATCTACAAATCTAACCTTTTTCAACAAATGCGCCCTCTCTGCTACGATCTCCACTGTTTAAGCTAAGTATTGGGGAAATAATAGCTGGAAATTATTATTAGGTTATTGTGCACTGCGACCAAAAGATATAATGGAAATAATGAAAAAAATGGACACAACAAAATGATTTTCTAACACAACTACGCTCGGCTACATATTTTTTAGGTATTTAAAACCAATCTGAAATCACTGAATGTAGAAGTCTGAACAAAATATCCGGGCTTTGAAGTGGCCAAATTTGGGTTGGTTCGTTGAACGAGTTGCCTGACTAGAAATCTTTCCTTATGCTAGCATGAATAGAGTAGAAAGTATTGTACAAAAATCAATGAAATGTCTTAGCCACTTCAAACCTTCACTTTCTTATACCAGAATTGGGATATGGAATATAAAACTGCATACTAAATTTTTTTTTTAATTCAGAATGAAAATTAAATGATTTCATTTTTATGGTATTCGTTGTAGAACGAACTGTATGTTTTGGGGAAAAAAACTAGTTAGAATTACTTTTTAAAAAATTAATTGTCAAAACTTCCCAATATATTCACACTCACATTATTTTGAACATATGTAGTGAGCAAGGATTAGGGAAATTAACAAATGCGTGAACTGCAAAATTTTTTTTCTTCATGCCGTTGCTTTGATGGGTCATATAAGAAAGGTGTTTTCTTACCTACTTATAAACTTCAGCTGAAACGGGGTGGAATTATTTGTTATACCTCATTGGGTGCGTCCGGTCAAATATATTAGTTTGGAAAGGAAATCAGACATTACTTTAGTGGTTTCTCTAACTAACTCTGAAGTAACCCCGTAACTCCATATATTTTCTTTTGCAGATACATTTTTTTGTTGCATCTTAGTTATGCCTTTATTATTTGCATGAACAATACACTAAGTTACACTAGTCTACAAGGAAAAGTATCCGAAATAATTTAAACTAATATCTGCTTCTCTGTCCATGCAAAATTCGGATTGATAACTAAAATTAATTTATTAGTTTGAGTTTTCGAGATATCCTAACCTAAAAGTGCAAAAAACCCCATTTTTGCCCATATTTGAGGTTATGTAGCCTTGCAGATGTTTTCTTTCACCAAAATTAAAGGATGGCATCTTTAAATACAATCCTTCTTTTTTCAAATGGCGTTTTGTTTGCTCAAATATCATTTTTTTTTCGCAGAGATATCGCATTTTGAAATTTTCATGTTTCGAAATTTTCCTACACCTGAAAATCGATTAAGATAACATAGACATGATATATTCGATTACTAATTTTCTTGAATTGAGTCTTATTTTTCTTAAAATTTTGTCTCACACCATAAGTGTGCTGACTCACCACATCCCTACACTATCTAACCTTTGGGTACCGAGTCACACACAGCCCTAACCCCTAGAAACCACCCCTATCATACCGCGAGCAGGCTAACCCACATAACCGCAAGCAGGCTTTCCCACAAACTCCAAATTTACATACTATTAATCCATATATTTCAGGCCCTCAAACCCAAGAAAATTAGTAAGCGACTATATCATGTCTATGTTATCTTAATCGATTTTCAGGTGTAGGAAAATTTCGAAACATGAAAATTTCAAAATGCGATATCTCTGCGACGACGATATAAAAAAAATTGTTAAAAATCTTAGTAAACTAAATAAGCCTTAAGCCTTATTACTTACAATCAATTTCTCTTTCTACTCAAATTTGTTACTCATTTTTTTGTTTTATAAAATTATATATGTATTGAAACCTCTGATTTGAAATTTTGTTCTTTGTACATGCTTATGCATGTATGTCTATCTGTCTCTTAAAAACATACAATTTCTGAACACTAAATAACTTTGAAGGCCAACATGGCGTTTCACACAAACTACGGAGATTTCAAGTTTTGGGATTTTGTGCGGAGGATTTTGATTTTCCAAATCCAAATCAGTAATGTAAACATTATAATTAAATTGCTTATGCACTATATTAAACAACCAGACTAAAAGGAAGATTTATTTGTTCTTACACCGATATGAAAGTTGCTATCCCAGAGGGGGGGAAATGATAGAAACCCTGAAAGAGAGACTTAGAGAACTTGTGGTTATACTAAAAACTTCAAAACGCTTATTTTTTTCTTTAACAAAATATTGCTGGCTAATATTTTTCAATATTTCTCACATTTTGTTGCATCTTTGTATCAGTCACACCACAATGTCCATACAAAACACTACTTATTCTGTACTTGATAGAATTGTTGGCTTTGTTAAAAGTTTAATTAATAGTTTGTGCTACTGCACTGCCAACCAAGACTGCTATTTAAATGAGGTTATATTCCAAAATTAATCTTAAGATTTAAACTCTTATAAAGCAAAAATTATTTGAATAGCATTTTTAGAAAGCAAGCAAACCACACAATTTGCCTGTTCTTAGTGCTTTACGCGCAGCGCATTTTAACCGAGCACGCTAACATTCAACTGTTAACTTCTCTGGAACATTAACATTTGCATGCGCAAGCTAAAAGCAGAGAATGTAAATGAAATGAGAAGGCGCAAATGTTACTGTTAAATATTAACATTTTCGGCTAAAATATCATATTTGATCTTCTCAATTTTCCATGACGCCTTGCTGCAAAAAATGTTCAAGTTAAATTGTTTGGTCGGATATTTATTTACTCATTAAATAGTAATTTTTTTTCAATTTATTTAAAAAAAGTTTATTTGTTTTTCAACTTGATTCATTTTATTTGCACTTTTGGATAAATAGAGGCTTGTATGTATGTGCGTATGGATGCATATTACTTGTGTGGCATTTGAACTAAGTAGTTTTTTTTCTTTGTTAAAACTTAAACAATCCTTTTCTATTACTGAATTCGAAAGTGCTTAAAGCCGTTGAATGTCGCATGCAATTTAATCAGGTATTGGGTATTTCGTAATGCTTTAGATAGCGAAAAAAGTGATAAGTCTATTTATGCTATTTCATTTTTTATATTATTTTTTTTTTTTACATATTATAAGCATATATACCTATGTACATACAGTCACACATATGTACATACATATATAACATATATATAAATTCATTTTTGGTCACTGAATTAATTACTTAAGAAATTCTGCTCGAATTCATACACATTTTCTCTCAACTAAATCACCACATAAATGAATGTTGCAACATTTGCGTGAAATTTATTTAAAGTTTAAGGTTTTTTGCATTTTCACTGGAAAGTATATTCAGCTTCACACCTCTGACCTTTCCGTTTCCGCTTTATTCCATCATTTGTTTCCTTTTCACTTTCACTTTACCGCAATTCTGCTCGCTAGCGATTCGATCAAACGTTTACGAATTGTTCACTGAATGCTTATATAACAAATACGATTGGGCACCAATTAGCTTACACCGAACTAGACACAACCGCCTAAACAAAAACGACCGTACCGAGAAAGGAACGACATTCGCTACGGTCAATAAATGTGACGACGAAATAGCAACGATAACACTGTAAGGCTACCAACAAAAAACAAAAACGTTGTGTTGACTTTTGTAGACGCGAGGCTTGAGGTGGTGTTGTAAATGAAGTTGAGAGCGCCGAACGTTAAATTAAATTGTGTGGGCGGTGTTGCGCGCGTTTTGGTAATGGAATGGAAGGACAAGTGACGGTGTGAGCGTACGTATGATTTTGATATGAGAAGCGTACAAAGGACTACACAATTATCGTACAAACTTTTCAAAATCAAGTTAAGCATATGAGCACCCACAACGATGATGATGGCATTGCGCTTTTTAGTTTGCGGACTTGGGCGATACTTTAACAGTGAATTTATTGCCAAATTGCAGCACAAAAATTGATTTTCAACGCACAAAAGGACACGACCGAGCGAGGCGTCAGCAGCGACAAGTACACACACACATTCGTAAATACGAGTATAAGCACAATGTTTGCGTAACAAAGATTGCTATGCAAATTTCTGTTTCACCAAATCTTTATTATATTTGAATTTGGCAATGTCCATTGCTCTTCTTATTTTCTTTCTTATTTCACTCATGCACTACGCAACCGAAAGAAAATTCCGTTTTGATTATGTGTATAATAACATGTCGATAGGTGGATAGACTGCGTGGCGTTATTGGCGAGGACCAACGGCGGAGACAAGTGAGTGTCGCAAAGTAAAAAGCGAGACTATTAAATGGCCTGTCTGTTTTCCTGCGAGTAGCACTGGTATCGCAGCATACATGAATGGTCGAGTGAAATGCGAGAAGCGAGCAACGAACTTGAACTTAAAGCATGTGCGAGGGCGAGAAGGATTCTAAATAACGAATAATTGATAAGGGATTGTTGTTGTGAATGTCAAAAAGCAGGTGGCTGGTGGAACGAAAGTTGTTGGAACATTGAGCAACAAACCATTAACACATAAGAGCAACCAGTGACAGCAGCGGGTTTTAATGTAATGTTGCATTGGATTTTGGTTCTCATGGTAAAGACCAACAAAAATGGTGGTGTGTGAGATTAGTGTAATTGAATAAAACTGGAGCGAATTTGAGTAGCGAATTTGAGTGCTATGTTTAAGAGCTGGCCAAAAATAAAGAATTGTGGTATTTTAGAATTTTGTCCGAACATGTCCTTTACATGGAAAAAAAATTCTTAACATGGTGTGCAAAACAAGAAATTGTTAAGAATCAAAGCGATATGTGGGCGACTTCAAAATTACGCTTCATTATACTAAACTTAGTAATTAAATGGAACATAACCTGTATAATTCCCCTACACTTGAATGGGCTATAAAACTGCGTACCCTGAAGATTTCTAAAGATTCTGATCAAAAAAATTAAAATTTTAATTGACCTTTTTAGAGTGATTGATGATTTTGATTGGCATATCTCTCGACGAGATTTTGATGACAACTTCTGACGATTTTAATGACGACGTTCGGAGTCGGCTTAAAACTGCAGCTCCCTCCATTTATGGCACATCAAGACGCGTGCCACAAATAAGAGGAAGAACTCGGCCAAACACCTAACGAAAGCGTAAACGTCAATTTTTTTTTTAATAAAAAAAATTAAGAAAAAATGTTGCATAAAAAATATTATGAATATTGTAAAAAAGATAAAGTGACTTAATTATGTAAGCATAAGTGTATGTACGCGAAAGAGTATTCTAGTAAAGGGTTTTCCAATAACAGGTGTTAGGTGTTAAACAGGAGAGATGATTAACGATTTTTTATGGCCGGAATTGGATGGTATTGATCTGGACAACGTTTATTTTCAACAAGATGGCGCCACATAAGCAACGGAACTATTGATCTTTTACGGCAAAAGTTACCGGACCCTGTTATCTCTGGAAGAGGTGATCACAATTGACCCCCGAGATCTTGTGATTTAACACCTTGTGGCTTTTTTCTTTGGGGCACGTGAAAGAGAAGGTCTACGCCAACAGACCAAGGTCGATTCAAGACTTGAAAGATGGAATTCGTGAGGCCATCGCGGCAGCCACTTTGCAATTCGGTTATGGAAAATTTCATGAAAAGGATATTGTCCTGTAAGCGTGGTCGTGGTGGTCATTTGCCTGATGTTATTTTCCACTTTTAACGGCATACCTTCCTCTTTATAATGAAATAAACATCCGATCATTTATATTAAAAAATAGCATTTTTCTTTGAATATCAAAATAACACCTCTTATTGGAAACCCCTTTATTTCCTACACAATCCCTGTGAGCTACCGGCTGTTTTGCAAATTTCAATTAATACATATCTAAAACGAACTTTTATGGCATCAAAATTATCGAGGGAAGGAATTGAATCAGTTTTTAAAAATAATTAAATTTGGTAAAATTTCTTAGTCTACTGTAAAACTTTTGAGCCTTATAACGTATGTGGATAACCAAACCAGAAATGCTATTATCAAGAAAAATATATTATATATTTATAGAAAGCTCAGTTATTTTTGTTTACGTATTCACTTTCACTTGTCTATGCAAAATAAGTGCCAAACATCAGAAAATTATCAGTATATTATTTGCAACAGAGTTCAAAAGCCCCTCAATCAGATAACTGGGAAAAAAGCGAACTTAGCGTAGGTGCTTAAAAACCATATATGGTCCATCTTTAAGCTTAGCCTGAGAATCTGCATGTCTTGCAACCAGCTCAAATGCATAATTTTTGGGTCCACAGAAATTCATTGTTTTTTTGCGGGATGACGCCCGTGAGTACTGTTATGTCGGCATAGCAGAATGCGCGACTGATAGCCTCATAGCTACACCTATTAAAGACCTTTCCACAATTTGGCACTCTCAAATTTACCACAGCTCAAAGACTCCCAATTATTGTTGACGCCTTGGATACGAGTAATTGTGTTGATTAGAAAATGTGTTACATGCGCACAGATGTGCCCATCTACCCTCAGATGATCTGCTCCACCGATTTTGTCAGAGAGCGATCGAATGTATGTATGTGGATATGTTTTTAATAAGTAGTTTTTGTACTTGTGTTTACTTATAAATAGTGTTTTTGTGTTATGTTAATGCTATCGGCTACCGAATGTTAACGGAGTCCAACCGCCAACCATTGAAGACGAAGAGCTTAAGCTACCTCGTGATACCCGCGTAATTTTGGCTCAATTACATTTTGGATATCGTAGCAGGTTAAACTTATGTCCGGTCTGGTATGTCCGGTATGTGAGAGTGCCCTCCACGATGCTAACTACCTATTCACATACCCTTTCAAACCCACTCACCTAACAGTCATCTCCCTCTGGGCCCAACCCGTCGAAGCAGTACGTTTCCTGAGCCTAACATGAGATGAGTTAGACGATGACGATCGGAGGCTACACCACACTGGCAGGGCCTAGTGAACTGCTGGAACAAAAACAATACGCCTCTGAAAATATTTCTGACTTAAAAAAACTGCTCATAAAACTGTCTGCTATTCGGAGGTGGCATAAAAGTGTAGGTCTCTGCATTTGTGACACAACATTAAGATAAACACTACAAATTGAGTTAGAAGATCGACCTAAATGCCTTTCAAGGATGTATCCACGAATTTAATATAAATTTGTATTTTCTCTGTAACGCCTTCAAATACATACGGCATCTGAGGATATGCATATATGAGGCTATATCTTCCCGAAACCATTATTTTTCTTTTTGGAGAACTACAACTTAACTCAAGAAATAAAGCGACATACAGTTCGTCCCCTTAGTATTAAAATAGCCTATACATTTTTTGATGTTTTGAGAAAATGAATTTCAAACTTTTTGTCGAAAGTAGCTCTCACTCAAATCTCGTTAAGTCTGTAAATATTCATTATTTTTTGACTGACGTTTTGACCCACTTTGTGGAACTAGAATTTGACAAAATTTTGACCACATATAAAATCGACGATGGAGAATCCAAAAATTCAATAAAAAAATAATAGCCTATGAGCACATAGGCTATTGTTATACTAAGGGGACGAGTTATCGTCGCTATTTGATGTACAAATTACACCGATTTAGAAATCTCTAATTTTCCTAAGTGCGCCCATTCATGCGTTCATAAGGTTCGCCGTAAACTGGAAACAAAAGGCGGTGGTGCCGATTCTGTTGCAAGAGGCAAAATACACGAGGAATGTTCTGGCACTATAGGATCTGCAAAATTTATTCAACAAGTTGAAGCGGTCATTAACGATGGACCTTCAGAATCAATGATGGCGCTTGCGAGGGAGCTTAATGTTTCTGAGGGTCTTATTCGACGAATTGTCCATGAAGATTTATGTCGGAGCAAACACAAGAAAAGCGGGTTATCCGATTAAAATGCCGTCTAAACTAAATTAAACACCCTGAACACCACTAATATCATTATAGGTGTTGTAAGCAACAAAAGACCTGCCATGTCACCACACTTCTTTACTCAAAGAATTTGAATTAGAATTCTACCGCATATTTCGGGGTTCTAGAGACAGTGTGGACCCTTGACTGTTAGTGTTCGCGGTGACAGTCCATACAGCTTTCAACTGGCGACACAAAATTGAATGGCTGAAAATTTCCATAACCACATAACACTGAACTCCTGGCCGCCAAACCCCCAGACCTTAATCCCCTGTGTTACTAGGTATGGGACGTGGTTGAATGTGGAACCAATAAAAGGACACATTTCTTCTCTGAAGGCTGCAATACCGTTATGGTGAATATGAATGAGCAGCATTTGATTCGGTCATGCAATCGTTTTCGAACCCGGATCGTGGAGGTTATTGCAGCTGATGGAAATTTTATTGAATAATTTCATAGATACATACTTATATAATAAACTAATTTTCTGTAAAAAATTTCATTAAATTTTGTGTAAGTTTCATACAAAATAAAAGCCAATAGTTTTACTTTCAAGTTGTCCTCAAATACCATACACACCCGTACAACTTAGCAATCTATCAGTATTGGTTGTCGTTATAACAGCATAAAAGTTTCCCACAAATGGTTAGGGAGTGCTGCTGGGTGGCAATTCTTGGCTGGATATAAATCCGGGTCGTTCCGACAACGTAGAACCACCTGTGGTGGGGCGTGTCATTTTCGGTACACATAGGCATGCCACATTCTTTTTGGCGGATGAAGGGGTTTAAAATGCCTAATGCATCATCAAAGTTGCCGTCGCAGCAATGGTATGTCCGGGGACTAAAAAACTCCCATTCGTTTGGAACCATCGCCCACCCCGGAATCGCTTACGCATTACCTAAAAGTGGCGTTCCATTTTCCTCCTTACCTTTTTCATTCAATCGACCCCGGCATACTAAACATATGTCCGGCATGTAAAGGCACCCGCACGACATTAACCACCTCTTCACATGCCCCATCGAACCCACTCATCTAACACCACTTTTCCTCTGGACCCAATCTGTCAAAACAGCAAGTGTTCTGGCCCTACCGTTAGATGAGTTAGACGAAGACGACCGGTGATTACACTACACTGCCAGGACAAAGTTACTGCTACAACAACAACAGACTTATGAAATGCGGCCTCTGTTCTTTAAACGAAAGTTTTACTTAACAAAATTTCTTACTCAGTCAAAAGCAGCCATTGTTGGCAAGAATAATTCTCTATTGGAACTCAAAGCAGGCGTTGTTTTATAAGTTTTCAAATAAACGCACTCATTGGCTACCTCGAAATCGTAACCGCCAACAGAAACATTAAAGGCAGAAGCTTTTATTCAATAATAATTGGTTGCAGTAAATATTAGTTAATAAAAAAATGTCTTCATCAATAACACCGCGTTACACACATTCTGTCCTATGAACGAAATATACTTTTTCGGAAAGGGGATAAAAAATAAAAATACACGTGTATCGGCGATTTTCATGTACACGTCACAATTTTTTTTTTGTATTTTATAACTTTAAACGAGCAATTCTTGTATGCATATCTGTATAGCCACACGATCTCAGGATTAGCTTAACGGATTTGAATGAAATTGGGCACACAGATAGTGTATCACATTTCTAGACTTTTCACCTGGGTGTTGCCACTGACAATGTTTCACAGGGTTGCCACCTGTTCGAAATTAAAAAAAAAAATTGCATGAGATATGCCGATGTGGGTATCAAAAGAAAGGTATTTCACTCCGCATTACAATAGAGATATAAAACCCCGAATTTTTTTATTAACTTTATTATATTAAAATTTGTTACATTAAAAATTGTTACATTAAAAATTTTAATGCTTTTAAAGAAACTTAGGCCTTTTATTTTTGCGTTTGTAAGCATTTGTGTCAGTATCGCGACAAATAGACCAACAGTATTCGCCAAGCATATGCGTAATGTCTTGTCCTTTAAAGCGCTTTTCAATAGCCGCAATGTCCTGATGGAACCTTTCGCCATGTTCATCGCTACAAGCTCCTAAATCACCAGGGAAACAATCTAAATGATTGTGAAGGAAATGGATCTTTAGCGACATTAATATGCCCATTTCGCCATATGCCGAAATCATTTCTGCAACAATATTTTTATAAAATTACCAAATTGTTGGTACAGAGTACTTTATATAAACTATAAACTTGCATAAATTTCTATAGCAATTTTCGCACACGACTTCCGGAGTATACCACAAGTAAGGAACATAAGCAGTCTTAAATATTTTCTGAAACGAATTAACCACTGGTTTCGTAATATTTTTAAAACTTTTACTTGTTGCGAATAAGCCACAAACGTAACAAAAGTTATTTTGAGTCGGGCACTGCATTTTTCGTAAGATGAAATATACAGAAAGACGTTTTCGCGCAACAGAACTTAAAACAATTGTCAAAGTATACGTCTCCTAGTAGCGCAACTGTCAGATGATCGGAACTTCCGGAACTGTAACAAACACACAAACGGCACAGAGTGTGTTGTATGAAACAATAAATTAAAGGTTAATAAGTTGTTTAAAAAGTTGGAGTCCCTTCAAGTTATGCCGAAAATTTAGAAATTTTTTTTTAGAAAAAAAAAATTCAAGAAAATCTGAGAATTGATAAAAAATTTTGTTTTCATTTTACATAATAAAAACATTTCTACGAGTCTGCCTGCAGAAATTCAGCGCGATTGGATCACGGAAAAAGGGTTAAAAATTGATCCAAAGTTTTTCACACAGGCGGACTACGAGCTCTATATTTTATACATAAAAAAAATTCTGACGTGTACATGAAAATCGCCGATACACGTGTAGGTATTTTTATTTTTTCTCCCCTTTCCGAAAAAGTATATTTGGTTCATAGGACAGAAAAAAAGTTCGTTTTTGTAACGCAGTGTATTAATACCCAATTATCGGGTGTACTTCATACGGCGCTTCTGTTCTTCTAGATAAAATAAAAATTTTAATAAACATCTCGTCCTAACTTCTTAATAACTCATACATATTTAATATTTGTTTTACTCAGATATACAGTTATATACAAATAAACTTAATTAAAAACCTTTAACATATTTTGACTTTTTCTTAGCCGGCTTCTTCTTTGGCGTCAATAAGATAAACTCTTCCTGTTCAGTGGGTGAATCAGGCATATTCGATATAGTATTAATCAGTTGAGTAGAATGTTGATACGGCATAAATTCACTTAAGAATGAGTTATTTGGATCAGCAGTGTCATCTTCAAAATGAAAGGAAGTTTCCATTTTAATGGACTGATTTATATCGGCACATGGAACATGGACCATTACAACAGTAGTAGAATCGAACTGCTCGAAATGCCGTTTAATATCTGGGTTTACAGTCTGAGGAGGCAGAACCTGCTCCTGTGATTCCAACTGTTCGGATTGTTGTTTAATAGCTGAGCTTGCAGTCTGAGGAGGCAGAACCTGCTCCTGTGATTCCCACTGTTCTGATTGTTGTTTAATAGCTGAGCTTGCAGTCTGAGGGGGCTGATCCCGCTGCTGTGATTCTAACTGTTCGGATTGTTGTTTAATAGCTGAGCTTGCAGTCTGAGGAGGCAAATCCCGCTGCTGTGATGCTAACTGTTCGGATTGCTGTTTAATAGCAGAACTTTTTTGCGGTTCGCCCTCTACTTTGATGTTCTTTTCTAACCAGGAGCTAACAATGCCTTCAGCATTAGGTTCAGCGCCCAACCGTTTCTTGATATGAGAAAATGATAACTCATATTTTTTATTATCCTCATAATCAATATCCCAAATAGAGAGTAGATCTTTCACTAAAGCGTCTTTATATGAATATAATGTTTCGACTGGTTTCTGCCAACGTCCTAAAGCATGCCTTTTACGTGGTATTTTCTTCACTTCGGCTTTGTCATCATCATCGTCATCACCATCTTCAAAGTTTATTGGGTTGCTAAGAGCGTTACACCGAAAAACTTTACGCATAGCTGCAAAAAGTAAAAATTTTATATTTATATGTAATAAAAATTAGAATTTTATCGGTGAAATATCTTTACCTCTTAAATTCACCACTTCAGTACAGTTTAAATTTGTCTGCGTGCGTTCGCAAACGCGGTCAGCAAACACATGCATTGTATCTTCACCAGCATTTTCATCCCTTGTGCAGGTTTCTACCTCCTGTGTATCTCTTGCGATCAAACGGCGCGCGTACACGTCACCAATCGAATTTGATGTGAGCAACAAAGCAAAAGTGTCAGAATCGTCTTTACCAATACATTCTGATGTTTCAGTGTCGTAGAAGGCCAAACCGGTCGTGCAACGGGACATACGCGATGTCAAGTCAGCATCTGGCTGCAAACATTTGCCCGCTACACGCGCTTTATGGTAAGCTTCCTGCAGCGTGGGTGGTTGATATGGCAAGCAATAGGATTTATATTCACACTTCCCGGTCTGTATCTTTCCGGGCGAGTTACCGATGATCGACTCTTCTTCATTGACAATTTGTGCTGAATGCTCACGTGTCAACTCACAGATCATCATGTCATCAGATAAGGCACTACTAAGCGCTATAAATTCTACGCCTCCAAAGCGGAATGTTTCAACAAAAGCAGGTGCATACTGTAGTTGATGTGTCCAACGACATATTGCAGCAGCACTGGATTCAAAATCACCTCCTATGTAACGCAAATCTAAGCAATGTAACTTATGGTTGGTCGCTACATACACTAAATCCCGATATTCACTTTTGGCAATAGATGATATAAAATCGCATTTATATTCCGGGGTTTCGTAGCCACAACTACTTTTCAACCATTGATCCGGTGTAGTTCGCGTATCTATTAAGAGAAGTTTCTTCTCGTTGGCATACACAAACGTTTGACCCTGCCAAGGTCTTACCATATTCCAACTTACCCTGTTGATATCATCCCTTGTACACACATCATGTTGTGCCGAAAGTACGGGTGTGGAAGTATTCAGATCATACACCCGAACACTTTGTTTCATTGTTGTAATAATGAATGTACTTGAATCGACGGTTGACTGCGCAAAACTAATGAATGGTGTAGAATTGGTTTTGAAACGCATAACCCCTTTCGTCGTGCCTGTGGGTAGCAGTGTGTGCAATGTGATAGTGTTACGTGTCCGTACAGCAAAGGAGTTTGAACACTCAACGTGAAGGTTTCGTATGGGTCGCAGTTCAAATATTTCACTATCAGTATTCAGCTGTTGTGAGCTTATGTGATCCAGGAAGCTGTTGGAGAAACTCGTAAATTTGGGCAGAGCACCAACATCTGCAAGAAAATCGTTGTAAATCTTCTGAAGCTTAACAATAATGCATTCATATTTTTCGACCAGTATTTACTCACTTAAGTTATCCAAATTTTCGTTATCAACATGTAGCACATGGCTCCCGTCATCCATTACACAAAGATTCCCTCCGGTATAATAGTAATCGTAGCTCCCATGAAAATATGGATCTGGATCACATTCTAAACGTTTAGCCAAATCGAAAACAGAAGTATAATAGCTTCCCTTTTTCTCATCAGTCCTTAACCGTTTATCTATAAAAGGTTAAAAGTGCAAAATTGAAAAGGAATAACTGCGGTTAAACTTAAGCTTACCTTTTTGCACTGTATGGTAACGTGTCCGCGATGTGTTTAAACGCTTACGATATATTTCCCGTGCCATTGTACGTCGGTGGCATATGTCTACACTCCCACAGTGCTTCTCAGCTATATAAATGGGGCACGGCGTCGAAACTGTGCATTCCGGGTACAATCGCAACTCATTGAGACTGTTTATGGGTTTTTGACTCACATTGAAGGCGGGGAATAAGCAATGCCGTTCACGTAGCGTTAGATCCTCCGAATTATGCAGTAACAGTCTATCCAACAAATTATCACCTCCTCTTTTCGTTAACCCCGACGAATTATTATCATTAGTTGAATCCCTATCATTCTAAACGAAAAGTATTTTAGTATTTGTTAATTATGATGTTTGTTAATTATTTACTTCAACAATATCTCTCCCGCTTTTCGTGCAGACTTTTTGTTTATACGGACGAGTTGGCATTTAAGTTATGTTTATTAAAGGGAATGCAAGAAAGTTGTATTTTAATCTCTTCACTTGCTCTTCATAGAACACAGTTGAAAACGTTTGAATAAAAGCGTACCAACAGCTGATTGACATTCGATAGTGTGTTTATTCAAGGCATATTAAACAGGAAGACGCGGTAGGGTTTCAACTTTAACTTTTTTCTATCGGGTGTTTTTTAGCTGCATGAGAACTATAGATATCGATAACGATGGTTTGACAGCTGAGAATGGCAAACTGTTTTGACATTTCTGTTCAATAAGATTTAGCAATTCACTCAATTTTTTTAACGCCAGAACAATGCTTCAAAATTGTGGAATTTTACTTTGAAAAAAAGAATAAATCTGTTCGCTAGTTCATAGAGCGAAGTGTTGAAGAAGACGACGTAGTGTCGATTCGTCGCCCTTCTCAACTTGTTAGTCTTTGTCCTTCGACTACGTGGAAAATTTTAGCCAAGGATTTTCGCTTACGTGCTTATAAAATACAGGTCGAGCAAGAAGTGAAGCCAAATGACCAACGTTTACGAAGCCTCCAAATGCAGTTTTTTGCGTTTTTATGCGGAGGATACCGTGGCAAGAAAGTAGTGTGTGTGCGTATAATTTCTTGTGTTTGGTTGTTTCCATTGCCTCCACCCACTTTTTATCTTCACAATCAAGTAATTCCCCTTCCTTTTGCTTGTTTATTCATGGGCTCTTACGACGCGGCGATTTCGGAAGGCGTAATCGTGTATTCTATCATTCTTGAATATTGACCAAAAGCAAAAACAAAATACTTTGCTCGTTTTGTTTTTGCTCTACTGCTGCTTTGATTAATGTGCACTGTTTTCATTCAGAGTTTTCCTGGCTACTGCTATACAAAAAAATAAAAAAATTCTTGACGTCCTGAGTGCTTCATTTACATTTAGGGTGGCTATCCACAAGACAAATTCATACCTATCATCTTGTATACAATACAATACAAAAATATGATATGTGTTTTTGGTGATTTGAATGTCAAAACTCATTCATCGACAACATTTCATCATTATTCAGAGGAATACACAAAGCCAATGAAAAGGGACATTCGACATTCAAGTTATCAAATTGCAAGAAAATAGCAACTAATAGCAACTCCTCTACTGCTAACACCTTGTACAAATTCGCCTTGGTTATCGATAATATTTGTGCACTCTGTAACCCATTTAAAACGAAACTCAGCTGTTACGTGAAGGAAACCAAAAAAAAACAGCATTATAAATATACGGTTGCATCCAAATAATAAGATTTATTTATGAAAATGCGAATATTTTCGCTGAATAATCGCTTCGCCGCTTTGCGCACACGCATCAGCGATAAGTTTACACTCCCCGAGCGTTTTAAGGGTACTGTGGTGGAGAAGTGGGCGCAATACTGGCGAGGCCTTGTTAGTGATTATACGGAGGTGGTTTTCGATGTAGCCAAAAGTGCACGTGCCAAGCCTCGCAAAGCTCTGGTAATTGCCGGCACAGGGTACGGTTTGTACCAATGTGCAAAACATAATCCAGACGAAGAAGCATTTATGCATGAATTGCGTGGTTGGAGTAATCAAATGGCAATGGTTGCAAAGGCATTACACAACCCTGAATCAGAAGCATACCTGCGTGAGCTTGAGAAAGCCATCAACGAGAACAAGCTTCGCACATTTTCATTGGGAATCTGTACAATATTATGGATGGATTTATATGATAAGGATGACTGCACTTATCCAGCGATTTGTCAATACACTCAAGTCGATTATACAAACTTCTGGCAGCGGATAGTGGACGTGGGCTTCTGGAATCATTACTGGCGACTTGAATCGAAAATGCATAATTTCGATGTAAACTATTTATAAACCCCATACTACATACTACTTAGAGTTAAGAATTTTTAACTTATGTAACTTAAATTTTTGTAAATTACCAACAGCTTTATTTCAAGAAAAACAAAAGAAATCTTACTAAAGCGTTGTTTTACCTTATTTTTTATTGCCATTAAAATGTTTTTCTAGTAAAGCGTTGCATTCAGGAATCTTACTTCCATTGGTAAATTTTCCCTGAAAATTTGTTTCGCGGCCATTCCCTTTGCCTTGCAATAGTTCCAAAAAAATTGCACCAAACTTCTGCACTTCTTTCTCTTCTCCTCTTAGCACCATGAGACCTTTACCATTGTTCGTTGAATTTTCCGATACGGTGAGAAAGTAGAAAATATTCTCGGGTGCATTTCGTAAGAACGTATTTATAAAATCCGGTTCAATGCCATCTTTACGATGTAGACAATAATATTTGGGGTATGGTTGAGGTGTATTCTCCAGTTTCTCTGCTTCGGAAATGGCAACATCTTTTAAGAGCTTTTGAAATGCTTTTGCTGATGATTTCAAATTCGCCTGCAATTTCTGTATCAAATCCAAATGTTGTGCCGGACCTCCTCTGGATATAAAAATAAATTAAGAAGTAACAATTAAAGAATTGATATAATGTTAATAAATGTTACTTTAGTGCTAGATTGATTTGTTGTTCACGGTGAAATGCCTCGTGAAGTTTTCGCAGCACTCTCTCTCCCACAACAAAGTGTACATACACAGAGTTTTTCACTTTTTCGGCATACAACAGTTTTACGCACTGCAGCTGCGATAAGTTGCTCACATGTGTACCACAGCACATGTTACTCTCAATATCTTCAATGCGTACAACACGCGCCAATCCAGTATGGTCTTTGGGTAAACCTCGCGGAGCACGAGCATCTTGAAACTTTGAAGGAAAAACAAATAAGAAAAAGAGTAAACAATTTGAATAAATTCATATATTTTACCTGCACCGCAAATTCGGGATCAACTAACTCTACAGTGACTTTTCGACCATCACGTATAAGCTCGTTGGCTTTACGTTCAATTGTATCCAGTGATTCACGACTAATCAAATGGGTTGTATCTAACTCGATGTAGGAAGCATCCGATCCCAACCACCAGGATACAGTGTCATATTTAAATTCGCGGTCAAATAAAGCCGTTATTAGGTGCTGGCCCGAATGTTGTTGCATATGGTCCAAACGACGGCTCCAATCAACTGACTGTTTTACAATGCTACCTTCTTCATATCCTGTCGAGCTTTCTACAAAATGGACGGCTTCAGTACCTTTTCGAATTACTGAACGAACTGGTTGACCGTCAAGTTGTCCATAATCGCAAGGTTGACCACCGCCCTCAGGGAAGAGAATAGTATCTTCACAAATGACATTGAAGCCCTTCAGCTGTTTTACACTAGTTTCACCAGGCGGCGTCCATTCCAAAGTCGCCGGATCACAGGACACTACCTTCGATGCGAACTAGAGATTAAATTATTAGCTAAAGATATTTTGTATAGGCGCATGTTATGAACTTGCCTGTCTTAAAAAGCTGTCCTCCTGGCACTTAAAAACCATTTTCGGGTCCTCTGGTGCCTATGCTTCAAATCTTAACGCAACTTTGGTTAATTATGCAAAAATATTTGGCAGCAATTGTGTTAAATGAAAGTGAAAACAAAAACGTCCTTCCGAGCAAAACAGCTGACGTAAACATTGCACCAGTTGAGGTTTCGCTAGTGTTGCTCCGATAAGAATTGCTACTAGATACTTTGTTCAAGTTCTGAGTATATTTCGTACTCAAGTTCTTGATGCTAGTACTCAGATGGGTACCGAGTACATGGTTAAAGTATTTACTTGCTTTTCTTAGGGAGCAGTTATGTTTTGGCAATACTTGATCATCAAAGCTGGAAACACGATTCGAATTTATTTATTTACGTTCTCTGATTCGAACAAGAAGCGTTCCATAGACCAATTGCTATAGCTACAACGTTGAACCCTAGATTGAAGCGTATTTACTTCAGAGACGAAAGAGCTTGTTACACCACCGAGGTCTCAAGTTTGGACAAAAAATACCCAAAAAAACTATCTCCACAAATGCTCGAGATATATAGCGCCATCGATTCCGTTCTTAAAGGGTGACCCGCTAGAAAGGGATAAATCCAACAGCTATACGATAATTGGACGGCTGTGGTGGAAGGCGGAATAAAATAATAATAATAAAAATATAAAAGTGACAAGCAGAACACACCATTAGAATGTCATCTATGATTAGAATGAGTCCGATACCGTAATTTTCTGCTAGTAATAGACAGTTAGAGGAAATCCGTAAGCGACGTTTATTGAGGTTGCAAAAAATTATGGCAGCAATACGGATGCGAAATTCGATATTACATTTTATAATAGACAGTAACAGGCAGTGGCGGATCCACGGGGGGGGTTTTCGGGTCCGGCATATATAATACGACGGACGCAATTCAAAATTTTGAATAATTACACAGGCCTGCGTAATTTCATTTTTGTCCAATTTCTGTCTACGAGTGTCTCTTGAAGTTTTTTTTGTGCTGAAAACGAATTTGATCTTGAAAATGCTCCAGCACGTCAGGACTTTTGGCAATTTGTGGTTAAATAGTCAAGAAATGCCGATTTGGGACATCTTTATGAATTTTTTTTGAGTAAGGTAAATTTTTTTTTTATTTTCCACAACGGAATAGCAAAGTAATACTCTGTAGCTTTAAAATCCATTTTTTAAAAGACTTCTAGGATGAATGAAAAAAAAGTTATACTATTTTGAATTTAAGACTTTTAGACATGCAAATTCATTTTCTTAACGCCCTCTTTAATGGCGCAACAGATTCTTAGAAAACTATGTATGTTCGACATTGGTGTCGATGATTACAAATCTGATGTTAGTTTTTTAAAATTCAAAATGGCAGATCCAATAACAAGTTTCAAGCGAATTACATTAAATTTTCGAAAGATCGTCCGCCATATAAGACCATGACGACCAAATAAAAACAAACTGCTTAAAATGCGTTGAAAGCATACCCAAAAGGATTCCGGTTTTAATTGCTGCACGAGGTGCTCACGCAAAATATGTATTCTGCTCGTTGAAAGAAACAAAAGAATAGAAGCATGTTCATGCATGTTTAAAGATAGCCTAGTTATTCACCAAAAAAACTTAGGGAAAAATCACTCGGCGCCGTCATCGCGATTTCGTTGGCGCGCTATTTAAAATTTCGAGTTAACAGTACACAGGGTGTCGCCGTTACGATAAGGAAAAGCTGCAACGGCTCTTTCATGGTAACTTTCTTGCCGTTATATAGCAACACATGTTGTTAGAGAAAAGCGCAATTAAATATATAATATTATATTGTATATAAACACGACCGTTTCATTTGAAGAACTTTATTGGAGTGAATTGAGTCACAGTAAGCATTAATACAAGAAGAAGAAGTAAAGAAGTTACAAACAGGGTTGATATTTTTTTCGTACTTAAACTATACATGGTTGAATTGCAAGTTGGCTCCAACACATGTTATAATATATTGTATCTTAAATAGGCGTAATTATTTATGAAGGTGTCCCACGATGTATAAAAACCGCCAATTATTCTTGTAATTTTGAATCAAAGTCCTTTACTATTTTTAGAATTTTTTTTTACAAGATATCTAGAGCTATTAGTTTTTTCATCGGCTAGTCACGACATGCAGCGCGAATAATGCCATATTTTATTCACGAAATTGATTTTTAATAAAAACACCCTTTTAAAATACCCCGGAACCCCCCCTTTATGAAATCCTGGATCCGCCACTGGTAACAGGCCAAAGCGTCTATGGACACATACTTTTTTCTGTAATATGAATGCATAATTAATAATATTTAACAAAAAATGTATTATAATTATGCCTAGAAACCTCTTTTCTTTGCCGTCATCCATTTGGTTTAGTTTTTGTGTTTCCGTTTCTCCTTACATTTGTCATAATAATTTTAGATAATATAGAAAATATAGGACTGTACAGCAAAAATTATACTTATAATCTGGGATTATTTTGTAATCTCGTATTTCGGGAGAGAAATTTTGTATGCATAATCTAGCTTTTAAATTACGGATTAGCAGTTAAGCCTGAAAAAGTAGATATTTTGTTATATGTTGACCTATTATTAGGTGACATTGGTTAGGAAACTGTAAGCCGCAAGTCAGCATGTCCTTACCATCGATATATCATACAATAAGGCCCACTATCGATACAGCCGGCGATAGTTTGACAGCCCTAGCGTTACCCGTTTGGAACATGAGAGCATTGAAGAAAATATTAATAAAAGATGAAAGGTCTGTAAGTAATAGGATCGCAAAAATGAGTCTGTTGGGTCTGCTCGACTACAAATGGGAATGAAATAGTTTTTAAAAAGCTAATCAATTCAATTGTTACCAATTTTCCATAATAGTTTAAGCGAAATGGCATAACATTTAAATTTTCTCTAAAAAACTATATTCAACTATAATTTACTTCATATAACTTGAATGCACAAAACACACACATTTTTACGTTAAAAAAAAAAAAAACAAGTTCATATTTGTGTTAAACATTTTGAGTTTTTCGATACAGTTAATTTTCAGAGAGCGTCGACTAAAAATTTTATTAAAATTTTTTTTTTGTTGGAAACAAAGAGTGCGTAATTCGAGTCTGTCATACTTTATCAATATACTTTGCCTAAGGGTACATGGCAGTACTGGCGACATTTTTTTTAATACACTTTGATTTACAAATGTAAATTCTACTTCAAAATTTAGAAAAAATAAACGAAACTATATTTTGCTCCATTAAAATCCCCTAATCATGGCATGCAGCGAAGGAAAACAATTTAAGTCTCAAGCGCCTGAGTGTGATAAACTTGACTGTTGGTGCTTTCCAGAGCCATATATCGAACAAAAAGTAAAGCTACAAAACAAAAAACATTGCTGGCTATATCCTGAACACGAGGCAAACAAGTTGAAGCAGGTGTTACCGAATTTTGATCACTGCAAAACTTTATATACAAAATGCGATTATAGACTTGAAAACTGTGTTTCCAAACAATTATTATTGATTGAGGAGCAAATTCGCAAGCATATAAATCAATTAAATATTGAAATGCTTTCGCAACGAAAATTGATAGATGAAGAATGGAGGCTGTCGCAAAGATTCTTGCTATTAACGCAGTAAGTTTCTAAATTATGGTGCTCACACTCACCAACGTAAACGTACGCCTGTATCAGCTGACACGATGACACGAATTCTCACCACTGTTCCGTTCCGAAGATCGTTGTTTCATCGTGTCAGCTGATACGGGCGTACGTTTACGTTAATGTGTGTGAGCGCCATTAGCTTTAATAAAATGCGTGCTGACACGATGAAACTAACGAGAGTACCATGTAAAGGAATTTTCACCACTGTTCCGTTCCGTAGATCGTTGTTTCATCGTGCCAGCTGATACGGGCGTACGGGCGTACGTTTACGTTGGTGCGTGTGAGCACCATTAGCTTTAATGAGATGTATGTATACGATACCTGCGGCCACCGTAGACGAGTGAGCTTGAGCGTGTTTAGTTGGGTCCGGTTTTGAAGCTCGCTAACGGTCGCCATTCAGCTGGCAATGGCAAGCGCATTTACGGAATAAAATAAATCTGCCCTTCTGCAATATGATACCTGTGATATAAATACATTAAAGATTATAAATATAAAAAAAACGTTTGCTCTTTTTAATTAGTCAGCCATAGGCTTGTTTCTATTATTTATTCAATTCCAGATATCATGGCTGCGTGAAACCATACCCGGAGATTGTTTCTCTACCAGCAGAAAATGAAACCAAGTGCAAATTCCAAGAAAAGTTGAAAGCAATAAACTGTTCTAAGTACTTTACGATTTATCAATGCAAGAGTACAAAATATATTTGTGTAATTTATCTTTTAGTTGCCGCTTGGCTTCGTCATTGGATGCATTAAAATTCGCCATTCAGAAGTTGAATCTATTATGTGCTCAATTGGATATGACGATCGAAAGCCCTTTTATTATAGGGGACTATAAAATTAAACCATTATCGTATTACCGCCAGTTAATTGATGACGCATTTGATTATTTCAGTGATATATTGTGCAAACTGAAACGTTGGGCACAGTTGCTTGATATAGGAGATGCTAATGCCATCGACGAATATAAAGCTATATTAGATCCAACAAAGAGCTATGATGAGGTCATGAAGATTGGTAAAAAAAGCTGTACTTGCTTGCGTACCAAAAAACATGAATGCATAAATAATTTTGTCAACAAATGCAATTAACTCGAAAATATTCGTAATATTTAATTTTTTTTGTTGTAAATATTGGATTTGATCCAAAAATGAATACATGCAATATGCTTTTCACTGATATTATGATTAAATTATGGTATAAAATTAACTTTCAAATAATAATAGGTATGCACATATATTTCGAAGCTCCGGGTGTCAGTACAAAGTTAATTCATTAAACGAAAGATTTCATCTATTTTCTTACAAACCAATCAGACTCATTGGCACACAAAAGAGCTTACAAAACTTGGGAATCAAGAAATAAATTTTACGAAAGGCTTAAGGGGTTATATGCAGTTAGAAGGCCGAAAAAAAGCGTATTTTCCAGAATTTTTTCGGAGAAAACTTTTAAATTTATTGATCTAAAAATGTGTACATTTATTATGTTATCTTTTAACTGTATTTTAAGACTTAGTATTAGTAAAAATATTTATTTGAAAAGGAGCTACAGCTGATCTACGGGAGCTTCTCTCAAAAAAGACATTTTGCGGTAACCACTATAGTATATCTCTGAACTGTACAGAATATAAAAACCAAGAGTTGCTCGAACAAAAAATTTAATTACTCAAAGTTGGCTGGCCATCAACTTTGTTGAAAGGACGTTTAGGCAATACTGCTGTTTCCGTGACGCCGCAATTTAATAGCGTATTCTTATAGAACTCGGCAAAAGAAAACGAAATGAGGGAGTAAAATTTTTTGATATCTCGCTTAGTTTTCGAGATATTAAATAAAAAATAATAATAATAATAATTTTTTCTTCAGTTTCGATAGAATTCGGCGAGAAAGGACAAAATATAGGGGTAAAATTTTTCGATATCTCGTTTAGTTTTCGAGATGTGTTTAATCATCGATCGATGTGTTTTATCATCGATTGGTGTGTTTTATCATCGATCGATGTGTTTTATCATTTTTGCGTGGGCGGCCTTCGGCCGCAAAAAAATAACCCTCATCAGTCCAACTCCGGCTACGCAATCCACAGTATTTTTGCGTAGAACTTCTTTTCGCGTGGGCGGCCTTCGGCCGCGCTTCAAAAAAAATAACCCTCATCAGTCCGACTCCGGCAACGCAATCCCCCTTATTTTTCCATAGAACTTCTTTTCGCGTGGGTTGGCGAAAGTTCCAAAGTTTCTTTGTGTGAAGTTCCAAAGGGCATTTTGAAGGCAAATAATTATGAAATTACTATTCCCCGAATAGTTTGGAGTTATAAAGAGTGTTCCTTAACACCTCACTAACATCGCCACCAAGTTTCATTAATAAAGACATAAAAGTTTGCCAAAAATTGCCCAATAAACATTATTCTAAATTCCAGCCTTTTATTCAATATTTCGAAAACTAAGCCAGATATCAAAAAATTTTACTCCTTCATTTTGTTTTCTTTTGTCGAGTTCTATAAGAATCCGCCATAAGATTGCGGCGCCACGGAAAAAGCAGAATCCCCGACGTTTATACTATTAAACTGTTGCATTCAATTACAATTGAAAGAAGCCTCATCTGAACAGCGTTTGAGCCGTTCACGGCCAATGCATCCTTCTTTATTATCTCATCCGTAGTGTTGATCGATATGGTAGCACTTTGTTGTGAAATAAAAAAAGTATTTAGCACAAGTGTGGCAGCACTCATAACCTTAAAACCTCTTAAAAAATCAACAAATAATTTTTTGGGCATATATTTGAATGTAAAATATATTGTAATAATTTTTTATCGAACTCCGATCAGTTACATTTACATCTTAAAATGAGTGCAACGAGTGAAGATATTGACGTTCGTGTGCGTGCGCACTATCAGAAGGAAGAGGAAACTTTGCAACAACTTCTAAAGTTGGAAGAAATGTTCCGTGAAACCTTCACGCTCACAAAGCGTGAAATGGTATTTCAGAAAGACCTCGTAAATCGCCTGTGGGTTCTATCTCAACGTTACATTATATTAATTAGTTCCAATGGCTGTTGTAAACACCCTGAGGTGTATTCTGGACCAACGGAGAATATATTACTAAGAGAATACGCCGACAAGCTTCGAAATTTGCGCGCTTCCAAGTGAGTTAATGTTTGCGTCTGTTGAAAACTTGTTTCTAATTTATTTGTTTAGTTGCCGCATTTCAGATTCTCTAAGAAAACTGCGGCAGAAGTGCCTTGTATTCAATTCACTACACAAATGTTTAGACATGACAATGGAAACACCATTTATTATGGGTGACACATTTCACAAGCCCATAGCATTTTTTATTGAGCTGGTCGACGATTTGTTTAAATACTTACATGCGCTGAGTGTAAAATTAAAATATCTGAGCCATCAATTAGACCCGGTCGATTTACTGGCTCTAGAGGAATATAAAGTAGCTTTAGAGCCATCCGAAGACTTCGAAGATTACTTACTTACAGGCCTAAGTTACTGCAAATGTTTGCGTCCAAAGAGACCATGCTAAAAGAGGAAATTAAAAGCGTTGTCCAGCTTAAGCATGCATCGCGGTTAGACACATGCGTTAAATCAATTTGTTTTTATTTTTATACGAAAATATTTGTATATGTATTTGGCTGGTCCAAACCATGTAAACAGAACGCAATTTAAAATATATTGTTTCAATATTCTAAACTACTTGAAGAAATTAAACAACTTTTTTCTACTCAAACGATTTGTTTATTCATTGTTTTACTTTTTTGTAATTAATACCCCACGTATAGAATTACATCTGAGAAGCGCATATCTGAAATTGAAAATCGAAATATTTTAACAAAGCCCGATAGATTTTCCTTTGGAAACACTCACCAGTTAAAAGAGAATAACCAACTCATTTTCAACACGACCTTTGATTGATTAGCGAAGTCTTCTCGCCTCACGTTCAGATTCGAGTAGGGTCAGAATATCACCTTCACGGACGGGTCCCTTGACGTTGCGGATGATTTGACGGTTCTGTTCACCAATGAATTCTACTTTCACTTGTGTACACTGACCCTGGGAACCGGTACGTCCCAAAACTTTCATCACACGAGCCCAAACAACTGGTTTATCCATGTTTATTTGTAAAAATCGTAAATTTCTCACGAAAAATTCACGTGTAACAACCGCACAAATTGACAGCCGGAAGCAAAAGAAATAGGTGTTGTTAAATTTCGTTAAAATTTGACGAATCAATAAATTTGGCAGCACTGGTAAAGCTAAACAACCGCAGCCAAGCCCTGGTTAAGTTATTAGTTATTGGGACTATTCACAGTCAGTGTTGTCACTTCAGAAACATAATGATTAATTAATAAATCGTGTAAACATATTATTGTCCGTCAAATTATTATTGTTCAGAAACAGTAACAAAAATATTACAGTGCTAATTATTGCAACAAAATAAAGCATTATTTCAAGCAAGTCCTTTATTGAAAAAAGTGCGTGTAGCGTACTACACATAACAGAAGTGAAACTTTAAAGGCAGAAAGAGGGAGAGACCCGAGAGAGAATGAGAAAGAGATAGAGAGAGAGAGAAAGAATATATATCTAAATAAATTGACAACATTTGCAGAGCTTACAAATATACAAAATTTACAAAAAACGGAGAAGGGTCGACCGGTATAGGTAAATACCGGACACAAACCGAGGCAACAACGCGCACTACTCCGAGTGCTTATCACCCGCACAAACGGAGCGATTCCAGGACCGCAGCAATGGCACAAATTACAACAAGGCAATGCCAATAAATCCGACGCCGGAATGGATAGCACTTAATAGTACGCACAAGTACTAGCCATGAAACGGAAATAAGCGCCGAAAAGTAGGCACCAAAACAAAAACTCAAAAAAATTGTAGGTACCAAGCAAATATAACGCCTAAAAGTAAGCACCAAAATATGTTTCCTACAAGTTTGCACCAACAAAAAGCGCCAAAAAGTAGGCAGTGTTATTTCTCGCTAGAAATTAGCAACCACAAGGAAAAACTCAGGAAAAATAGCCTAAAGTGTATCTAAGATACATATAAGGTATAGCTCTCTCTCTCCTTTTCCTCTACGTTACATCTTTTTTCTCTCTCGCGGAACGAAAATGCCCAAAACGTTGCATGGCCTTGAAATTTTACTCTTCATTCTCGCTCGTCCATCGACGCCTAAGAAGTTTCACTTCAAAAATGTAATTTAAAAATCTTAAATAAACAATGCTTAAAAACATAAGCCCTCCAAATATGTAATCAAAGGTAGTAGTTTCATTAGTAATCCACTCCCCGGGTGATCTTGAATACATAAGAAAATCGCCTCATGTAAATGAAGTTCTGCCTTTCTTACCCAACAATAACCAAGCTGCAAAAAATAAAATATGCACAGCACAAACGTTTAGATTATTTAGTAAGATATATTTATAATATTATAATAATTTATATAATAAGAGATTATTAGGAATCTTTTATTTGATTAACACAAGCTAACAAGCTCTTCACTCTGAACGCTAAATGTGAATTTAGTGCAACCCAAAATGTACATTTAGCTATACGAAATTTTTTAACTAAATGCTAAATATTTTTTACATTTAATTCGAACTAAATTTTGTGTGTTTCTGTAACAATTTTTTCACGAACTTTACTTCGCAAATCGGGATGCTTATTTTTCCATTTATAATTAAAATAGGGAACTATAGACACATATAACTTATGAGCTTTACTCAAACTGATTTCAATGTGAATTTGAATATTAATATTCATAAAGGGGAAGCGTTCTGTTCCCCACCACATATGGCTCAAAATGTTATGCATCCCATTGCTTTTAAAGCCACCCAAGTATTAGCAAGTGGCAAATAGATGAAGCAACTCGTTTAAATAAACATATATTAGCAATGCGGGAATAGAGGTGTCTTAAATTACAAGTTTTTGTACCACTGTGAGTTACACCAGTCTAATGAGGTATGGCCATACTCGCTAGCGGCGAATCTTACTCGATAACTTTGTTGTTGCTTTCGCATGCAAATTTTTCGTTAAGTTAATCGAGCATAAAGCACCTAATGTGAGTCTATTGGGGACAAGCTCCAACATGTGTTTTTTTGAAAAACTGACTTTTTGAAAAACTGGCTGCTTAATATAGAGTCAATAGAGATTTTGATTAGTAGTAATATAATTATTAAGTTAGGGTTAAGTATCCCATACAAAATAAAAAATACATATATTATTTATATCGCCGTAGCCGAATGGGTTCGCGTGTGACCACCCGGGAGGTGTCCGGATTCGGAAACACTAAACGATAAAAAGTTTTTTCTAAGAGCGGTCGCCCCTCCGCAGGCAAAGGCAAACTTCGAGTATATGTATATCTGTACACATGATATTAAAGTATGTGTCGTACGAGAGCACTCTCAAATTCAATCACACTTTGTTCAATACGTTTTGATGGTATGTAGACTTTTCTCTGCCCTAGAAGTCAGATAATTGCTCAGATAACCGTAGGCGTCTTGAAGGGTAACTACAATGTCAGTCAAATAAATAAAAATATGGTATTACTATTTTCGGAAAGTGTCCAAACAATTCTCCAGTGTCATAATTTCGTGTAGACTTTTGTGAAAATTGCGCTCCACGTAACAGTTATGTAGACTTTTTCATTTTGACAAGTGAAAGCTGGCCGATGTTTTTCGTGTGTTGATCGTCGTTGTTCGTTTGGTTCATTGTTTCGCAGCTAAACATTTTCTTTCTGTCAAACGTATTAACTAGCCGTGTTTGCCGCATCTTTTCTCGTGAGAACTTCCGACTCGAGTTTTGTTAGGAAAAAACGCATAATAATGAAACTAAACTTAATAATCCTGTTGCTGGTACTGCCAGCACTGATTTGCACTTTCAATGCGCGTAAGTATTATTCAAAAATCGTGAAAATGAAATATGTATTCGTCGGGCATTGGGCAGTGGGGGAAGCCATCGACGTGGCAGCAGATGATTGCTAGACGACATGCATTGCAAGGTTTGGCAATCAAATCACGGCTCAACTGTTTTGTTTTAAATTAGCTTTTTTAAAAATAGTGTTTTGTGTGACGACATCCTATCGTATTTCATTAGTTTTAAAAGTGATGAAATATACACAACTTTTCAAACTATACAACACTCATGTAATCATTTTTGTTTCCTCAGAACACAAATTCGCTGCATATGCTGATGGTTCAGCAGAGGACGACCTCGTAGATGTGGAGGGCGAAGATGGTGCCGTTACCGGCGAAGACGCCGAAACTGAAGAAGACTCTGATTCTACAACGACCACTTCCCCTTACGCTGACACCTATTTGCTTTTTACAAAACCTTTGTATACAGCTGGACAACAATTGGATTTACCTGGTGGCAAACCCGTTGAATTCTTAATTGGTTTCACAAACAAAGGCAAAACTGATTTTGTCATTGAAACTGTCGAGGCTTCTTTCCGTTATCCCATGGATTTCAACTACCACATACAGAACTTCTCAGCTGTTGCATACAATCGTGAAGTGCAACCTGGTTTAGAAGCCACAGTTTCGTATTCGTTCATGCCATCAGACACATTCGCTGGTCGACCATTCGGTTTGAATATTGCCTTGAATTATCGTGATGCCGCAGGTGCCCAATTCAGTGAAGCCGTTTTCAATGAAACCGTCATGATTTCCGAAATAGATGAAGGCTTGGATGGTGAAACATTCTTCTTGTATGTACTGCTGGCTGGTATTGTTGTACTGTTGCTGGTTATCGGCCAACAATACCTCTTAGGCTCATCTGGTAAGAGGAAGCGTGCTGCTGCTAAAAAGACAATCGAAACTGGCACCTCCAATAACAGCAACATCGAATATGAATGGCTGCCACAAGAAACATTGCGAGTGCTGCGTAAGTTATATAGAGTTTGTGTTACTGCTTTGAGTTTTAAAATATCTAATATATTCTACCTTTAACAGAACAATCACCGCCAAAATCAAAAACCTCAAAGACCTCTCCAAAGCCAGGTAAACAGAGCAGCCCAAAACAAGGCCAAAGCCCAAAGCAGCGAAAGGTGAAACGTACCGCTGGTGACGATTAGACTAAGACTGTGAGCCGAACACAGTAACAACAGCAAAACAATCACCTCAAATGAACACGCATAATCGCCTTACAATCATTTTGTAATCATTATATTTTATTTTTAATATTGTTTTGCCCTTTCATGTGCGTTAATTGAGAATTATTAGTTTTCGATAAATACAAGTTATTTTTAAGTCTGAATAGTACTCTAAAGTTCTTCCCGTCACCATCGGTATGATTCAAACGCGACGCAGTGTTGTGCAGTGTTGGTGTTATATTTGTTTTATATTTTCTTAAAACATGCCGAACGCGCGCAATGCTAAACCCTCATATTATTCCTCTTATAAAATGAATTCATGCGGTAGCACAAACTTCCTTCTTAAGGGCCAGCTATTCGCCATTACATTGCTGTGTTTACAGGAAAATAAACTTTTTGCGTTGAAATGTGTACCTATATGTATACAGCAACAACATTAGTTCTTTTTTGGTTTCGTATTGGAAATTTAGACAAAAACTTGCTTCAAATATTTTACTTTGTAACAGCTGATTCACCTCAATATTTAAGATAAATTAAATTTATCACTCTTTTTTTTTGGTAAAAAGGAGGTAACAAATGTCTGAATTTTTATATTTGTGATTAGAAAATTTTCATTAACGAAACTAACTTAAAAAAATAAAGAAAATAATTTCTAAAAAAATCAATTCAAGGTATTTATTTATTTGTTAACAGAAAGATTTTACCAATTGTAGTTGTTGAAGAGGTATGTATGCATATAGACATCTGGCCATTAACACATTGCCACCCGGTAATGTATTGCTGAAATTTACTATATGACCGGAGATTTTTAACTTGAAAATTACTTTGGGAGGAATATCGTTCCCGTTGCGCTGCCTTTATCTACCGATTTCCTTGTGCTGCTTGAAATAATTAAAGGTACAGTTAGTAACATGAATAAGTATACAGGAGCCTGATTTATGGAATTGTTTGACGCTAACGCTTTCCTTAATATGTAATCAAAATATTTTACACATGGTAATTGTGTACTGGGATAAGCTTTCATATGCGCCTTAATTTAGCTGTAAATTTTAGGTACCGTTATCCACGCTTTGCTTTGTCTTTGATGCCAGCCAAATTTATGTCACAAAAGTTAGTATACAGCAAACGATTGTTCAGTTAGCATAACATTTATTTTTACGCATTGATTAAAAAAGTTAAAACTATTAAAAGGAAATAATTAAAGTGAGTATAAAAATTTATGGAAGTACGTTTTGTATTAATTTTTGCGACATTTTTAGTAATGGCACCAAGAGGGAAAGAGCTTTCTGATGATTTAAAAAAACTGATTATAAAATATCACAAGGAACTTAAATCATTGCGAGCAATCGGTCGCTTGATAGATAGGAGTTTTGCTACAGTTCAAAAGATTGTGAATAAATATAAAAGTGCGGGAAGCACCAGTAATAAAGAGCGTTATGGGCGTCCGCCGCTCTTATGTCCCAGAGAAAAAAGCTTAGTCGTACGGAAAATCAGGACAAACCCCAAAATAAGTGCCCCCAAATTGAAATCTGAAGTTGAAAATGAGCTTGGAAAACAATTTAGTACCAAACTATTCGCAGGGTTTTGCATAGTGCTAGTTATCATGGGGCAATGTTAGGAAAAACTCCTTCGTGAGTAGTGTCAAACGGAGTAAACGGATTACATTCGCCAAAGATCATGAAAAATATGACCAAACGTTTTGGAACCAAGTCATATTTTCTGATGAGTGTAAGTTCAGTATCTGTGGATCTGATGGCCGTGAAAAAGTTTGGAGAAAAGTTAACGCGGAATTGGATGCAAACAATATGACCGGCGCTGTGCTGGTTTGGGGATGTATGGCTGCAAACAGGGTTGGAAATTGGTATTTATCGAAAATATTATGGATCGATATGGGTATTTAAATATTTTGAAAAATAATTTAAAGGAAAGCGCTACGAAATTAGGCCTTGGAGGAACGTTTATCTTCCAGCAGGATAATGACCCGAAGCACACATCCAACATTGTACGAGAATAGCTGTTATACAAAGTGCGAAAACAGCTGAAAACACCGCCGTAGTCCCCAGACATTTATGGGAACATTTAAAGCGGCAAATACCTAAACATCCGATTAGAAATAAGGAACAACTGAAAAACGTCCTTAAAGAGGAATGGAACAAATACCACCAGCTGTAACTGAAAACTTGGTGAAATCAATGCCATCACGACTTAAAGCGATTGTAAAGTCTAATAGTTAACCTACCAAATACTAGGATTTGATTTTAATTATGTTTTTGATTTCACAAATTAATAATATGTGGCCTGGTCTACGAAAAGGTACCTTATGTGCGAAAACAAGTTTTCGAGAAAACAGCAGTTAAAGTTTAAACTTCTAAAAACCCTTGTAACTTTTTTAAATATTAATATTTTTCAATCCGGTTTGGCTTATTTTCTTCAGCATAGATCACAGTATCAATAAAATCACAGAAGCAGTGATAACACCTCAGACTGTCCAGGAATGGTTCAGTTTTTAATTTGCACAAATTATTGTCTTCGTTATTTTAATTTGTATCATGACAAAAAAACAGTCTTTTTCGCATTTGTACCTTTCTTTTTTTTACTTTTAACAAACTTTTAAACCAATTATGACTTTCTGTTTTTCACCATTTTAAAGAGCCTTTCACACACTATTCGAATCAACAAAAAAGTGAAAAATGATTTTTTGACACGTAAGGTACCTTTTCATATACCAGGTCACATATAATGAACTGTATACTTACTTTTGAGACATGAATTTTTATAAAGTTTAATATAAAAAGCTATAATTTGGTTGGTTTTTAAAATTTTGTCATTATTTGGATTAAATATGATTTTTGAATTTCATTCATGGAAATAAAACACAATTTTGTTATAACTTCGGTTGTTTGAAGGAATCGATTTGGGGAAAATTGAAAACGTGTCCGGTGTATACTTATTTCTGTTACTAACTGTATATTCGGCCGCCGTAGAAGAATGGGTTGGTGCGTGACTGCCATCTGTAAGTGCGTAGGATCCAAACTCCGTACATAAAACACAAAAATTATAGAAAAGGTTTTCTAATAGCGGTCGCCCCTCGGCAGACAATGGCAAAACTTCGAGTGTATTTCTGCCGCGAAGAAGCTCCTCATGAAAAAATTAGCCGTTCGGAGTCGGCTTAAAACTGTAGGCCCCTCTATTTATGGAACAACATCAAGACGCACGCCATAAATAGGCGCCAAAGCGCCAATTGTTTATTCTTTATATATTGGGTTGGGGAAAAAGTAATGTCGTATTTTGTGAATTGAGCGCGACATTTAAACATATCTTGCAGTGTACTTATTGCATTGGGTCACACTAAACGGCGATTTGAAGACGACAATCTGTACTATAAATGTCTCTTTGACAGTGTTGTGATCGTACGTTTCAGTCTTAAGTTATAGAGCGTCAAAAATGGAGCCCACCAAGCAAGAAATTCGTCATATTTTACGTTTTTACTACCTTAGAGGTAAAAATGCAACGAAGGCGGCATGAAGTTTATGGGCCTGATACTGTAACGATTCGCACACCACAGCGTTGGTTCGATCGATTCCGTTGTGGTGTAGTAGATGTCGAAGATGCACCCCGTACTGGTAGGCCAATCGTCGTAGATACTGATAAAATCGGCATGTGGACATTCGCTCCATTAGTCAGGAACTAGGTGTAGACCACAAAACCGTTTGGAACCATTTGCAGAAGATTGGATTCCAAAAAAAGCTGGATGTTTGGGTGCCACACGTGTTGACGTAAAAAAATCTCTTGGACCGAATCAACGCCTTCGATTCTCTGCTAAAACGGAACGAACTTGACCCATTTTTATAGCGGATGGTGACTGGCGATGAAAAGTGGATCACGTACGACAACGCCCAGCGAAAAAGATCGTGGTCGAGAAGCGGCGAGTCGGCCCAAACCATCGCCAAGCCCCGATTGACCGCCAGGAAGGTTTTGCTGTGTGTTTGGTGGGATTGGAAGGGAATTATCCACTATGAGCTGCTCAACTACGGCCAGACCCTTAATTCGGTCCTCTACTGTGAGCAACTTGACCGTTTGAAGCGGGCGATTGACCAGAAGCGGCCCGAATTGGTCAATGGGAATGGTGTTGTGTTCCACCAGGACAACGCTCGTACCCACCATATAGTCCGGACCTGGCATCAATCACTAATGAGTATCATCTCTTCCGGTCCATGCAAAACGCCCGTGGTGATACCAAGTTAGCCTCAAAAGAGGCTTGCGAAAACTGGTTGCCTGAGTTTTTTGTAAATAAGGAGGGGCGGTTTATAAAGGGGGATAATGAAGTTGCCTTCTAAATGGCAACAAGTTTGCGAACAAAACGGGGCATATTTGACTTGAATCGGATAACTCTAAGTACGTTAAATAAAGCGTCAACTTTCGATCACAAATACGACATTTCTTTTTCCCCAACCCAATATTATTAGAAATCGCGCTTTTCACAAATTTACTGCTTCGTTGTGAATTAAAAAGAACAGTTACACTAAGTTGCGTTATTGGTTGCACAGATTCGGTTATTTTCATAAAGTGTAATTTTGCGTGGCCACTAAAATAAGCACTTTGCGGATAACTCTTCCAATTTAACTTCTTCTTAATCGGCGTATCCATGCCGGATGTTCGCGATTACATACAACCGTTTCTCGTTGTTAGTTCGCCGATTGTTTTGAGACCTGCCCACTCCTTGATGTTGTCTAGCCACGTCATTTTCTTCCTACAAATTCCTCTTTGCCTTTCAATTTTTCCTTGTATCAGCAGTTTTAAAAGATAGTGTTTGTCATCCCTTGTTATGTGTCCGAAATAAGCGTCTTTTATTCTTTTTATGTCCGTTAGCATGTTAGAGGTTTGCATTCTATTTAGCACTATGCCATTTGATATATTGTCTGTCCAGCTTATTCTCCTCACTTTTCTATAGCAACACTTTTCGAAGGATTCTAGTCGGTGTATGCTTATGGTTTTCAACGTCCGGCCCTCGCATCCACATAGAAGTGTTGGTCATACATAACATTTTAAAAATCTTGTCTTTAATTTAATTGGTATGCCCCGGCGTGTCAGTATTTTTTTAATCTCTATGAAGGCGGCTCTAGATTCTGCCTCTTATTGCATGATGATGGTCCCATTGGTCATTCAGCCATACTCCTAGATATTTGAAGTTCTTTGCTCTCTCTATTGTTTTGCCCCCTATGATTAGTCTCGCATAGGAATAGTCTCTGCTGCTTTTATTTACAATAATAAATTTAGTTCTATCAATATTTATATTTAGCCCGAAGTCTTTGCTGTGTTTTTCCACTTTGCTTATACTAGTTTGGAGATCCTGGAAATTGTTTGTTACTAGCGTGGTACCGTCTGCGTAGCGGATGTTATTTATATATTATATATCCCATTAACTTTAATATCTATTTCTGCGTTATTTATTGCTTCTTAAAATATTTTTTCTGCGTACACGTTAAATAATAGTGGCGATAGTATGCAACCTTGTCTCACTCCTCTATAGATTTTTGTTTCTCTTGTGGTGCTGTCTCCGAATCTAATTCTAATATAAGTTTTGCATACATTTGACGTCATATTTGTTTATGTCCAAATCTTTCGTTATTTCAAGGAGACAGACACCGTTTACAGGTAAGCCATATTTTCCCTGATTTTCATTAAAATTATTTAAAATGAAGAAGTCAATATATTTTTTTTCAAAATTGGCATACAGTTTATTTATACATTAAAATAGTATAATTTTTTTGTTTTATTTTAATCATTTAAAATGGCGGATGTACACTCAATTCTTCCAGGGAGGTCGCAGGGGGCCTCGCAATCGGCGGGCATTGTAGCATCGGCGTCAGTGACCTGAATACAAAAAACCAAAATTTTTGTTTGTTTATTAATGTCATAATTTCTATATGAATTATTAATAAATAGAAAAATAATTCGTGGAATAAAATGCTTCAAAAAAAAAAAACACAAAGAAGTTTGGGGCGAATTTTCCTACTATCTTTGCTTCGAAACAATTATTTTTTCGAAACATTTTCGAAAACTTGAAACACATAGAAAGTAATATCACAAAAAAGATGTTTGCAAAATTTCAGGCAGATCGGTCAATAACTTTTCGAGTTATCGTGTACGCCAATTCGAAAAATATAGTTTTGAGAAAAACGCGTCTAAAGTTTGAATACAACGTAACTATACGTCTCCCAGCGCTCGAACGCCAATAATAGAGTCGTCGCGGTTGACGATCGAAAAAAATAAGAAATACTTAAATGTACGTTCCAAAATATTTTTGACATATTTTTAAAGGATTATATTAACATTTAATGAAAAAAATTTTTTTTTTCGAAATTTTGCAGATATCTTGATTGACGTCGTGTGAGTTTTGTGTAAGCATTTGAAGGCTAAATATTGCTTCTCTGCTCCCAAACCCTTTCTTAAAGTCAAATTGTGTTGTTCTCATAGCGGCTTCGCATTTCTGATTATGAATGATTTTTAGAAAAAAATTTAGCGTATGGCTCATTAGACTTATTAGCCGATGTGGTTAAACACTTTCATTAGGGTTGGCATTCCACTGTCATCTACAAATAAGTTTGAGAACATAAGCTGATATTTCGTCACAGCCTGTTGCTTTTTTTGGTTTTGATAATTTTATCGCATTTGTTTATTTCAGACATAGTTATTTTAAGTAATGTATCATCTGTTGAGTCGTTTACACTAATATTTTCGTCCCTTGAATCGTCTATGAAGAATTCATGGACATATTATAGCCAAATATTGTGTTTTTCGTTTTTATCTGTTATAAATTTGTCGTTTGTATCGTAAGGGTGGTTAAGCTTCAAGGGCCGGTGCTGATTTTGAATTAAATACAATTTTTTTAAGACATTATTGTCATTTCCCTTTATTATGATAATATTGATATTTTCAATTACGTATGGAACAAAATATCGGCCAAATGGCCGCCGCGACCTCGGCGGTACACCTCCATCCGATGGTCCAAATTTTCGATGACTCTGAGGCATAATTGAGGTTCTATGCCGTTAATGTGCCGAATTATCTCATTCCTTAGCTCTTGAATTGTTACTGGCTTATCGACGTACACCTTTTCTTTCAAATAATTCCAAAGAAAGAAGTCCAACGGTATCAAATCACATGATCTTGGCGGCCAATTGACATCGTCGCCACGTGAGATTATTCGGCCATCAAATTTTTTGCGCAAAAGAGCTATTGTTTCGTTAGCTGTGTAACAAGTGGCACTGTCCTGCTGAAACCACATATCGTCCACATCCATATTTTCCAATTCGGGCCATAAAAAGTTCGCTATCATCTCACGATAGCGAACACTATTCACAGTAACTGCCTGACCGGCTTCATTTTGGAAAAAATATTGGGCCGTAAACCGCACCATACAGTCACTCTTTGTGGGTGCATTGGTTTTTCGGCAATCACTCTTAGATTATCATTCGCCCAAATGTGGTAATTCTGCTTATTGACGAATCAACTGAGGCGAAAATGTGCCGCATCACTGAAGATGATGTTCTTCGAAAATTGGTCATTCACGGTTGCCATTTCCTGCCACCATTCTGACCATTGACGACGCTTGAAATGGTCAAGAGGCTTTAGTTCTTAGTCAATGGTATCTTGTTAGCGTGTAAATGCAAGTCTTTATGCATAATGTTCATCAACGACGAGCGTGAGAGGTGCAATTGTTGGGCACGACGACGAGTTGAGGTGGACGTCTTTTCAGCCACACTATCGCGAACAGCAGCAATATTTTCTGCAGTACGAGCTTTACGAGCATGCACTGGTGTTTTCACATCTCCTACAGACCCCGTTTGCTCAAACTTTTGCACAATTTTTCCGATTGTACGCACATTTGGACGATTAAATTGACCGAAAAAATCACGAAGTGCGCGATATGCATTTTGATTTGAACGCCCGCTTCCATAATAAGCCTGAATAACTTTAATTCGTTGCTCGATTGTGTATCTTTCCATGGTTCAAATTGAGTTAGTCTAAAATTTAAAAATGTCAAATGAAATGTAGGAAAATACTTGACGTTTAGGTGTGGTGTGCATTCAACATCGGTCCTTGAAATTTAACCACCCTTTATAATGTATTAATTGCATTATATCTTTTCAGGTTACATATTTCTATTAGTTTTCTGTGTAGGTTAAAACTATCATGTAGCTTTCCAATCGTTCTATATCCTCACATTGCCTTAACATTCATTGGTGTCTTGCGTCTCGGAATTCCTTGTTTCTTCGTTTATATTCGTCAATGTTTATGTTCCGATATTTCCTTCTCTCATTCATCAAGTTCACCATTTCATCATTTATCTAATATTTGGCTATATTAATTTTTGTTCCTAGTGTATTAGTTGTTAGTATTTTTATTTTGTCAGTAGTATTATTCCAGCTTTCATTCGGATTTTCACCAGTATTGAAAAATTTGTTCAACACGATACATTTGGAGCGATGAGACAAAATTAAATTTTATGTGGAAATGATGCGGGGCGGAATGTCAGACGTCCTAAAGGACAGGAGTTCTCACCGCGGTTCACAAAAAAAAAAAACCGTTAAGCATAGCGATGGCGGCAACATAACGATTTGGTATGGAGTAGGACCTATTCACCTCATAACCTATAAAATGGACAAGTTTATTTACGAGGACATGCTTCAATAAGTGATGCTGATGAGAAAATGACACTTTGGCGTGCTTTTTATGCAAGATAATGACCCAAAACACTCCTCAAGGTTAGTACGTGAGCGGTTCTTAGAAAATAATGTAAAATGTATGGAGTTGCCAAACCAGTCACTCGACCTAAACTCCATTGCAAATCCTTGGAGGAATTTAAGTAAGCGAATCAGAAAGGAAACATTCAAATTTATGACAAAAAATCAAAGAAGTATTCCACTCCCACAGAAACCTGCCGTAGGATTATCAATTCGATGCCAAATCGAATAAAAAAATTCATTGACAATCATGATGGACATAGTGATTATTCATTAAACTTCGATGAATAAAAATGCATTATTAATAAAATAACTAAGTTTTGTAACGTATCTATTTCTATTTCGTGCCTGTTTTAATGACCATATGTGTATACTTGTATATGGGACACTCGATTCCCATGTTGTTGTAAATTAACTGGAGAAACTTTTGAAGCTTCGAAATTGTGTTGTTAATCGGCACTGTTAAAAAATGGCTAGAGCGCCACTCTCGGTTTATTGTTATCTGAAAATGTTCATATTTCAGCTGATTTGCTGACGTAGCTGGGCAAGTGACAGCGATTTGTTTAGGAAAAAACTGAATTAATTGGAGAATTATTGATTGGAAGAGCGTAAGAATACATGATCTGGCACAATTCTGCAGCAGAATTCCCTATGTTGTGGCAACCGAAGTTAATTCTAGAATTTCGCTTCGAATGGCTAAACCTTATAACACATGGGCTGAAAAGTCCCGGATATAACAAAGAAAACATGTTTTATTTGTTCAAACTAGCTTTATTCATTAACGTAATTTTCATAAAGAATAACGCAACCATTCCAGCGCCGCTCTCACGTTTCAATACCACTTTTGTAGAACCATTTACCATTTGCCTCAAAATAGGCCTCTTCATTCGAGCGAAAGTACTTTTCGCCGACTATTTTTTTAGGTCTGGGAACAGCCAGTAGTCACTGGGAACCAAATCTGATGAATACGATGGATGTAGGAGCAATTCGGAGAATTCATGCCATTGTTTTGATTGATTTGATTGACACGGTGCGTTGTCTTGTTGAAACAAAGACAAAAAAAGTTCGACCCAAATTGGGGGACATCAGAATTCGTTTTAGAGGTATGGTTCCTTCGGCAAAGTTTCTTATTTTGATCCCTAGAATACGATTTTCACAGAGCTACATTAAAAAAAAACTCGTATAATTTTGTGATCTGCTAGAGAGAGCTCAAAGAAAACTTCCCAACGCGGGATAAGACTCCCGGCCAGTTTGCAATAGTTGCACCGAATTCAATAAAGCCATTTCTTCTTTTTTGTGCTTAAAACTGCCATTTAGAAACACTAAGGGGAAGTGAAGACTATCTTCACTTTTCTAATTACCGTCAATACAATTGCCGTTAGTATAATAAAGAAGAATCGACTGACATTCTTCACCCTAGCTTTATATATATGGAAAATTCGCCGAAGTTACCATGATATCTAAGCCTGGTAAATCATCCAACGAAGTGTCCTCTCATAGGTCACTGTCTCTGTTACCAGTAGATGCCTTCTGGAAAAATTCCTTTAAAACGTCTTCAGTCAGTCATTGAGAATAAACATCTGACTCCCATTCACCAATTTGGTTTTATAAAACATCTTGCAACGCTCGATCAAATACATAGAGCCGTAGGCACCATAAAAGGGCTATTGAAAGAAAAAAGTACTTTCAGTCGTTTTTCTTAAAGTATCGCAAGCCTTCGATAAAGTATGGCACGAAGGGTTCCTCTAAAAGCAAAACTCCAACTGCCAACACAAAACTGCGGGGACCTCTCGTTAAACGACAACAATTTTGGTGTGTTAAATTAAACAAGAAAACAAGAATTAGTGGATTAAATTAAAATTTTGGAATTACAGTAATAAAAACTTATTAAAAAAACGCGAATATGTCCTTTGATTATTTGGCTTATGACTTATCGAATGAAGAAGAGTTAGTGAACCCTCAAACATAGGATCGTCATTTGCTCCGGGATGTAGACAATCCTTTTCACTTGGCTGCAGGGGAGTTCCACAAACTATTCCGGTCAACTCCAGACTTGACTGAAACCTGATTTCTTAGGTTGACAGTCATTTTAGCGGTTCCAGAATAACATCGATATCGACGGAAAAACAGATAAATCTTGTAGTCTTCAAGCTAACTTAAGGGGGGCTTCTTATCAGTCGGCTTCAAAAATCGATATTGTTTTTCTGCAATCGATACATATATTATAGGAGAATATGCCCTCAAAATTTTATAGCGGAGTTCAAAGTGATTTCGGAGCTACAGGCCTGTGTACCGTCCCTCGTGTGAGTATACTGTCTACCTTCTGAAAACTTTGAAACACGTTTTCTCAAAACTAATAGGGATATGAATAAGTTCGTGCGGTTTTTTTTTCGAAATTTGAAACTTTATTGACGTAAAATGGTTACAAATTTAATATTCAAAATATTGTCCATCGCTTACTACTACTTTTTCCCATCTTTCTGGCAATTCACGGATTCCCTTTGTGAAAAATTCGGTCGGTTTTGCCGCAATCCACGAATCGATCCATTTTTTGACTTCATCGTAATTACGGAAGTGCTGGTCAGCCAGGCCATGTTGCATCGATCGGAAGAGATAGTAATCGGATGGCGCAAGGTCTGGACTATACGGCGGGTGGGGTAGGACATCCCATTTGAGCGTTTCTAAGTATGTTTTGACCACTTGTGCAACATGTGGCCGAGCATTGTCATGTTGCAAAATAACTTTGTCGTGTCTATCGGCGTATTGCGGCCGTTTTTCTCGCAGTGCTCGGCTCAAACGCATCAATTGTCGTCGGTAGACATCCCCCGTAATCGTTTCATTCGGTTTCAGTAGCTCATAATACACAACACCCAGCTGGTCCCACCAGATACACAGCATAACCTTCAGGCCATGAATATTCTGCGCCGACGTCGATGTTGAAGCATGGCCAGGGTATCCATACGTTGCCCGACGTTTTGGATTGTCGTAATGGACCCACTTTTCATCGCCAGTCACAATTCGATGCAAAAAACCCTTTCTTTTGTGCCGTTGAAGCAGTTGTTCGCATGCCATAAAACGGCGTTCAACGTCTCTTGGCTTCAATTCATACGGCACCCAATGGCCTACCTTTCGGATCATTCCCATGGCTTTTAAACGTTTGGAAATGGTTGATTGATCAACTCCCAAAGTTTTTGCAACCTCTTCTTGCGTTTGAGCCGGATCTTGATCGAGCAATTCCTCCAATTCGGTATCCATGAACTTTGGCGGCGCACCCTCGCGTTCTTCGTCTTCCAAGCCAAAATCACCACTTTTAAAGCGTGCAAACCACTTCTGGCACGTTCGCTCAGGTAGAGCATGCTCACCATAAACTTCCACCAAGATACGATGACTTTCGGCTGCTTTTTTCTTCATATTAAAATAATGAAGAAGAATTCCCCGCAAAAACACATTATTTGGCACGAAATTCGACATTTTCAAGTGTGGTAAAAATATTGTTGTTTACGCTTCAAATAAAAAACTTATACTGACGTTTGTGCCTTACGACAGTAGCTCTCCAATGAATGTTTGGAAATGTGGATCGATGGAATAATAATCAAGTTACGCCATCTGTTGTGAAACCGCACGAACTTATTCATAGTCCTATTATGTTTCTGAAAATGGTGTGTAAGATTAAAAAAAAAAAATGACGAAAGTTATCGTTTCAAACCGATAATCTATATAAAGATAATTAAAAACCAACAAAATACAAAAAAAAAGATTCATTTTTTATTGTTATTTAACACCTTTTTTGAAAAAAATAGCGAAAAAAGTACTTTTTTTCAATAGTTAATTGTGTTCATTTTTTCATATTTTTATACAAGAGTAGTCTATTATATGCGGGAAAGCCTTCCAAATAAGACAATATTTTTCTTTTGTGTTTCAGGTGAAAACTACGACCGCAATCTTACACGCTGTTTTACTAGCACACAATGAGAAGCTGTGTGAGATCCCTTATATGTCCGCCATTTTGTTTTTTTATTTATGTTAAAAAAATTGTTTATTGCTGATTGATAAATGCAAAAGATTATTCCTGTGTGTCGCTTTTTTCGCCTCGAAAAAAAATTGAGAAAACACCTTTTTTTGAAGCCACTGATAAGAGGTTTGTAAAATCTTCCTTTATTTTACAAGGTGGTAGGTGCACTAAATTTTTTGCAACCTCATTTTATCAATGTCCCGTAGCTGAGCAATAGGGAATATCCATTGGCCAGTCGTCCGTTAGCCGAAGCATACATACACAGATACAATCAACCGTTCAATGTTTTGCGAAAGAATGATCCCTCTTATGACCCAAGTGGAGCGGCAAGCGGCAAAAGAAATTTTTGTGAGTTGCTCGGCTGTAAAGCGTCTTTTTTGCTATCTTAAAGTAATATATATACAAAATTTGATATTTAATTTGACAAAGACGCCACTCTCCATCAGTTGGAATAAAAACGAGAAGACAGCTGTTTAGTGTTAGTTAACATACATTTGTGAATAGCAAAACCGTTAGTGCAAACGGCAAATACTGTAGACAAAAATAGCAACTGTCGAATCGTTAAAAATTAGTAAATCGCACTACAGAGCTGTGATACTATGAATAAAAACGGGGGCAAGGCACATTACTATCTCCCTCCACTAGTAGACGAGAACGGCTCGCTGAGAATCCCTCTTAATTCAAGTACTCTCCAGATAAAGTTTCCTTTTAATGCGTCAAGAGATTTCTTAAAATCTGAACTGAGTCAAACGGAGTAACCTGCGATTATTTGTACTGCTGAATATCGCCATTTTGAATTTTGAAAAAATTGGCAAAGGATTCCTAATCATCAAATCCAAAAACCCTCGATTACTAATTTTTATGGGCTTAGCTCCAGCTCGATAGTAATCACTGGATCTTAACGGATTGGCGTCGCTTTATTCAAAGTTGTTTATTTTTCAGGAGCTTGCATTTATGGTTATTATAATGTAAGATACAGGATTTTCTGGCATTTTACTCTCAATTTTCTTAAAACGATGACGTCGTGGACACTTTTAGAACCCAAAATATTTCGGATACCAGTCTCTTATAATGAAAAGAAGAGCAAAAAAAAAAAAGAAAAAGAAGAAAATCTGTGTAATTTAATTATTTTTTAAGCTTATAAAAAAACTAAAAATGGGGAAATTCTTTTAAAACCCAATACTGCGTTCCATACGTCCTTTGTGTGCTTAAATCTTATTATTATATAGCATGCGTATATTTATTTAATTTTTTTAATATAGTACAATAAGTTTATATTTCATAGGGCAAAAAAGATAATTAACCAAAAAATAATAATTAATAAAGGTAATAAAAAATATAGAGTACTAATAACGAACAACAATGGCAAAACACTTGGTCCTAATAGTTTAACAAATTTTCAGTGCACTTCGCATTTAGAGTAAATGTAATTTGCGCAAATCGACACACAATCTGCCAATACACTATGCTTGAAACAATTAAGCATCTGTTAATATTATTTTCAAAAGCACAAAACTCTGCACAGTAGATGTAGAAAATCTTGATAATGGATTTCTAATTGTCATTAAGCCTAAGTGTGCTGAGTGAACACTGCTCAGCAAGAAAAGAAATTCAAATACAGGCATAAAATGGCTTGCAATACAAAGCAGAAGTCCATATGAAACTATTTCAAATGGTCAATGCTTGTGATTATTGTATTATAAGCGTAGTTTGGTTACTAAAGTGCTCGAAATGATTATTACAATAATTGAATAGAGTTTCAAGCATTTAGTGTGACTAAAGTGGTTTGAATTGAAAAAAACAATGCTGCAAAAAACAACCAAAAAAAAAAAACAATACTGAAAAAAAATAAACAATACTGTAATTAGATATGAAATAAGAGCATTTCGACCATTTTTACATGGCTGTCTCTTTATGTTAAGCTGATACATGAAATGTACAGTAACAGCTGTTAAGAGCACAAGTTCTCTGCTGACACCCTGTTATCAGCTTACATTCAGTTCTATTTTAAATATTGTGTGGTGAATCTTGCCATCATTCTCTGTTGCTATTAATGGCTAAAATAACTTTTGTTCTAAAAAGTTTAAAGGATAACATTTATTCTCCTCACTTATAATAATGTATGTATACGAGTATATGATTGATGATAGCATGATAAACAACTTATTGTTCGGTTATAAAACTTTCCAAGCTCTTCTTCATTATAAGCTTTATCAACAAAGTAAGCGCAAGAAAAAAGAAGAAATACATATCAAAAAACTTGTCAGAAAGTTTTCTGTTCATATCTGCACTGAGTAAGCATAAAAAGCTACAATTGAGTGAGTGAGTAAACAACTCAAATCTGTGCTCAAAAAATGCTTTTATTCGTATACACACAACGAGCAGTACTCGTTTGATAATACTGAAATGAAGCTTAATATCTTGCTGTTTTTGCTGTATATACATTTATGTAAGTATATATGCAAGTGTTTACTTATTTGTACATAAAAAATATAAGCATGCATATACCTACATATATTGATATGTCGAAAAGCTTTACTGCTGCTTTTTTACTTATCCTACGCTTTGTTTTGGTCTGCTCGTATTTTTCATATGTATATGTTTTTATGTAAATAAAGCACACACAAGCATAGCAACAACAACTTGTTGGTTCTATTTATGAATGTTAACAGAAACGTTTAAACTAAGATGCCATTATTTATGAAATATTTGCATGTACCAAAAAAATTTGGCAATTTGATTTCATTTTTTCTGCTAATGATACATATATGCAAGCTATTCTTACAATTAAATAGTCTTCTATAGAGTACAGGCGACGATATGAACAACTCTGAACCGTAAGAGCTCTTCCAACGGTTCCCATGGTTAGATCACAACTACAATGCTTAAATATTCAATGTTGCTCCTTGCTTCATGTACGATCTCTGAGAGAGAGTTTTACCTTAAATGGCAAGTAATAGCATACATAAAAACAGATATCTGTGGTAAAGACCCCTCCACCAACAAAAATTTAACATTCCCGGTGGAGACGCTGAAAATATGTTAAAATCCATTGAAACTGCTCAGATAGAAAGGCTTTGTGGTATACTTATAGCACGTTGCACCCTAGCGATGATAAATAAATATGGCGGAGAAAGGGCGAACCCACCATAAACGCGTGCAAAGGTCTAAATAAATTTCGTGAACTGGGCTTAGACGATAGAAGTACTGAAGCTAATGGCTTAAAAATAAAGAGCAAAATAATCTGATTCTCAAACGAAAACTTCACAGCTAAGTCTATATCGGTTAACTCATTAACTGTTTATACATTGTTTTGGTTTGATAAAAACCAAAATAGAAATGGAAAAATTTAATCGAGCTGTTTTTTATAGTACAAACATAGGTGAAACCGAAGTGGGCGTATAAAAAATTAGAGCGAGAGAAATGTGGTTAAATACTATATTGAAGAAGGCTACTAAAATGTAAATAAATGACATATATTTATACTTGTTTGTATTATATACATACATATGTAAGTATGTCCATGTATACATACATATTTGGCATTTATATATGGATGTATGCGCATACACATACACGGTTAAAGTGTGCATACAGAGAATGAAAGTAAGTGACAAAAACACAATGCTAAAAATAAATGTAGAAACAGTTAGTGAGGCATGTCGCTCTGTTGTCGCTGAGCGAGTGAAATAGCAAGTGTCCTGCTTCAAGGCAATACAAAAAACAAAAATATATAAAAATGAGAGGGAGTGCTGAAAGATTTATGTTAATGTATATGTGTATACATTGTAGGGGTGGTTTTATAGGGGAAATTCCTGTTGCTGCATCAAAGCTGCATGCAAAGCTACTGCTATTTAATATTTGCAAAGAAAACTTGCTAACAGCCGCATTCAAATTTTTGTTTAGTTTTATTAAAAAAAAGAAGAAAATTACCTTCAAGTGAGCACAAGCCAAGTAAAAGGAACGGCGATGCGAGAAAGGCATAACATTTTAATATTCTGCTCACTTATTCTTAAAATCAAACTATTTAAGATTCTCATATTTTACCTTTCTTGACATAAAAAAGTATTTTATTTAACCGAACGTAAGTAAATAACAATTACTACGGTTATATTCAAAACATTCGCTTTCCTGAAAATGACAAATAAATCCACTATACAAATCACTCTACTTTCTTACATTTTCTTTCATAATTTTCAGCGTTTCGCAACATTTTTCAGAAGCGTTCCAGTTCAAAATTTTTAAAAATTTGAATTTATTAGAAAATTCTAAACTAAAAAAATCTGTTTAGTTGCATTATTAGCGCCAACATACAAAATGCTCACTATGATGGAGAAAACCTGTTGCTAAAAGCGCAAAAAATGCTGTTTTAGGGATGAGCTTTTATATCAAAGGGGCGATCCTGTTGCCCACAGTGCAACACGAAACCTATGGTTGTTTACAGTAGCAGTCACCTACTTTGAACAGAGAAACACCATTATGTACATATGTATAAAGGCACATGAAGGGCTATGGAGCAATCACACATGCATACATACATGAATTGCCAATTACTTACATATGTACCTGTGCTATTATCAAGGACTTTGAAAGCGCTCTCGAACAAAGAGACAGTGTCGTCAATGACAGCTGATGACAATGTCATCACTTCAAGTGCTGTTTAACTGGGTGTGTATATGAACGCCTGCTGATAAAAGGTTTATTATTTGCACTCTACCCTCTTGTTAAGAGTAATAAATATATTTACGAATTTTAATTTGTACGCTGTGGCTACAAATATATGCTGCCTTAAAAATATTAAAATTGCCATTACATGTATTGATTTTTATATTACATATATTATTTTGAATAACTTTTATAACTTTTGGAAACATCTAATTTATATAAATATATTTTATTCTATGCAATTTTAGAAATATGATTTTTGGCGTACTAAGTGCTGTACCACTAGTAGCTCTATTACCCTATATATAAATTAAATATTGCTTCCTAAGCGATTTTGCTCCCCGGCCTCCTATGCTGTATATTGCTGTGCTGTTCGATAAACGTGCCTACTTACACACATATGCATTTTATACATGCCTACATATATGTATATACATATATACTTCCATACCTATCAATATCTACAAAATTCTGTTTCTGTTAGCTAGTAACAGACACCTTAACCTTAGCACCATTGCGGGCATAATTTGAACGCAAAATTTTGTATAGAAATTTATCCCCTCTCATGTTGTTGTACATATGTATCAGCAACGAGCTTTCCTCGTTCGCGCAATCGAGTGGTTTCTGTTAAATGTTAACAGTGGTATAAATCCCACCCGACATCAACCCCTACTTCGTAGTTGTTAACATCTCTATTTTCTCTTGTTGCTTCATTGCTTCTGTTAGCGCCAATGTCACCAGCTTCGTCTCTGCTTCGGCCATTGTTATCACTGTTGTGGCCTTTGTGTTGTTGTCTGCCACTGTTTAAGCTCGTTTCTGGTGATAGTCTATTTGATTCTCAATTTAAATTCATTCGCGCATACGACGCCTAACGCAATCGTTATTGAACACGGTCATTTCATACAAATTGGAAGGATACGCATTTAGTGGTATTTTCAATTTTCTTCTCATGTACTGTATTTGTATTTGAGATAGTGTAACAACAACAAACAAGTGTATAACATTGTGGTGCTCTCTATGCAAATTCATACCGTTCGTAAATATTAACGGTCAATAATTTGAAAATTTTGTCATTGAATAATTGGTGAACAAGAAAATATTAGCAGTGTAAAAGTGAAAGAGCGAGAAGGGAGAAAAAAATAAAAATAAAGTGAAATTAACGGTAAATATTTTTAGTGAGTTCTGCCTATTAAACTACTATATATGTACTATTAAAAGTCAGTTTAATGGATTGTGTGATAGGAGTGCTTACATTGTGATAATCTACTGGAATTATCGAATTTGTACAGTGAGTTAAATAAAAAAATAAATAAAGGGCAGTCATTTTTAATGTGAATAAGGTTTGGTGAGCTGCGTAAAAATTTCATAGAAAATAATTTCATATAATTGGAACAGAGGTAAATTCTAAAAATCAATTTTTCAACCTAATCTAACGTAAATATCTTGCGGAGTGCAGTTTTCAATTTTTGTTTTCAATTTAATCAGTGTGCTTCTGAGTTTTATGGCAAATATTTGAAAAGTACTAATAATTATATATATTTCCTGATTTAATAAGCCATTATTTTTACCTTTAATATTTTATGCATTTTTAAAATTTTAAATTCAGTTGCTTTTCTTTACATCGTCCAGCAAAAGTAAATGGATTTTTTCACAAGAAAAGAAAAAGAAAAAGAACAGCAGATATACATGAAAAAGCATCGTTTGATAAATTTATTTTACATGTTTATATTTATATATTAAATCAGAAAATTAAGTAATAGCATTAAATCATTAAATAAAACTGAGTCTGGTAAAAAAATGCAAAAAAATAGTTACGAGCGGAAGAATATGCGTCTAAAGCAGTGCATTTTTCTTTGAAAAATTTCTGCTCCTTCAATTACTCTCTTACTACTTGGCCCACTGAATTTAAAAATCGCATAAAAAATTGTCTTTTGAGATTTTGCGTCTATAAACAATAAGAGTTCTGGTGCCTGCGGCTCGTTTGCATATAAAACGAAATATAAATATATTTAAAATATTTAATTCATCACTAAATTTTTGAAACATGAGACAAACAATTTATTTTTCTGTTGAAATTTTTTGTATTTTGAAGAAAGTACGCACACAAAAATCGGGAAAAGCCAACTTGAGTATAATATAACTGGCCATGGGAGAAACAGTCAGTACGCAGATCAATACTGGCCGTTTTAAAGGTTTGACCGAGTGATTTATTAATTGTTATTCAAAAACATAAACTTATAAGAAATTGAAGACGTTTGCAGTTCAATCGGTAATTTGTTGGGATAAGTGGAGTGTGGACGTTTAAAAAAGATTTTCCTTTGTATTTCTCCCTTATTTTGTATTTTTTTAACACTCAAATGTGTATCTTACAGTTTTAGGAGATTTCAAATTCTTTTTTTTACAAATCAATAAAGTGAACTTGTCTAATTCACTTACGAAAAAGTTCAATTTTGAAACACAGGATACATTTTAAGATTGAAAGATTGAACACGAAATACATTTTTAAGATTGATAAACTAGTTTTTGTGCTTAGAGAACATAGTTTCAAAAAATTTTCAAAACTTGTGTAATTCCATAAGCGACGTGATGAAATAAATTTTCTGAAATCTATAGCAATTTCCATCTGATGCAACTACAAAATGTAGAAGCACATACTCCTGCCGATTTGCTTACTTATTTTCTCCAATTTCTGACAATAGCTGAAGAAATAAAAAAGCTTGCCACATCTCACAGTAAAAGGCTTCAATGACACACAAACCCTTTAATCACAGAAATAACTCTCAATTCCAGCTTCTTTAAAAGACTAAAGAGGAAGTCAACAATTATTACGCTAATAAGCAAACATTTTAGGAATGGTTGCACACCGGGTGCTTTCCATTCATGTCAAATAAAATGTCTTAGTTTTAAGTACAAATATTGCTGAATGTTAGAAAACAGATTGCAAAAAATAAATAAATTAAAAAAAATTTATTTCTTAATTTCTATTATTTTTTTTTTAAATTTATTTCTTAATTTCTATTATTTTTTTTAATTTAGTTCGTTCCACAGCTAAGACCATAATAATCGCAATTTCGAACTTGGTACTAGATTTAAAAAATTTTAACCAATCTTCGTTCTTTACTTTTTAATCGGAATTTTTGAAAAAAAAATCGGTTATGCAATTTTATAGCCCATAAAATTTTAGTGCCAGTTTAAAGTTGCTCGACATTTTAAAAAGTGTCGTGCATATTAAAAAAATTATTGAAATTAAAAAATAAGTAAGTAAATAGTCAAAAGTTTTCAATATGTGATGAATTAATAATAATTTTATATTACAATACAATTCCAATACTTTTCGAATTGACTAACATGTGGCAACGCCACTCAAAAAGTACTTGCGTGATTTCCACATGCTAATATTTGATTAATTTGTTTCTATTATTAACCATTTGCGCCTTAAAAGTTAGGTGGAAACGCCATACGCATATAATTTTAATTAAAGCTTTGTTCAATCTTTTAAACAGAATTTGCTCGAAAGCCATATATATATAAGTATGTAGTAATTGGCGCTTACACCCTTTTTTGGCACTTGGCCGAGTTCCTTCCCCTATTTGTGGTGTGTGTTTTGCGTCTTCCACAAATGGTTTTAAGCCGATTCCGAACGGCATGCCTTTTTTACAAGCAGCTTTTTCGTGCCAGAAATACACTGCCATTGTCTGCCATGTGGCGAGCGCTGTTAGAAAAAAAACGTTTTCTTCATTTTGGTATTTCATGCACGGGGATTCGAACTTACGCTCACCCGAATGGTAGTTATTCACCACCCTATTCGGCTATGGCGGAATAAACGCCAGAATATATGATTTTGTAGCAATTATAGTATTCCAATTACTTAAAAGTGTACTCAGGCAGCTGTGTAGTTGTACTATGAATCTGAATCAACAGGTCGTATGAGTAATATTCATCCTCTGTTTCGTATAATATTTCGCTGTGGAAAGTGCATACAATTTTCTGATCAAGTAACAAATTAAGCATTACTTTTTAAGCTTGCTTTACGACATTTCTTCTGACATACATACATAGTTTTAATTAAATCTGAAAACATTTAGAGTTTCATTCACCGCCAAGATGTGGCCAAGAAAGATGTCGTATGAGTGATGTGAATGCGTTGCATTGCTAAGACTTTGTTGCTACTTAAACAGCGACGCATAAATAAAACGATTGCTGTTTCCAACTTTCAACAGCAGGCAATTTCGACAAATGAACAGTTAACTAACTGAAACTTGAGTAGATATGTATGTATATAAGTGTGCAAGTATGTTTATTAGTATTTCAACCATATGTGCAGGTTTTTTAGAGTAGGAAATGCTTCTAGCAAAGCTTTTAAAACTTTTCATGAAGTTACAAACTTATTACTGCAAAAAATTGGTCAAAATAATGTTATGAGAAAATTCAAAATTGATGGTTTTACGTGGAAGATGAATTTTGCTTACACAGAAACTTCGAATGTATAAAATGGAAAATGCTTTTAGAATAATTAACATTTTATTTCCATGTTTTGCTTTTTAATAAATATCCAGATATTTAATTTAGATGAGAATTTCTATTAAGCAGAGTACTTAAATATATTTTACTTTGGCATTCATAATCCCTACTGTATACAAAGTGAATATAAATAAGATAAAAAGATAGAGTACCCACATGCCGGCGTAAAGTGGGTAGAACTTCGTGATACTAAAAATGTGGAGACTATAAATATTTTCATTTGTGGGTTTCTTAAAGACCGTTGAGTAATGGGAAAACTTCAGGCAATAGTTTTAGAAATGCGGTAATTTTACGACTAAATCCAATTTTTATAGTTTATATCTAGTACATATTTATTTACTTATTAAGAGTCTAGAAAATATTGCATTTCTTACAGGCAAAAAAAAAAACATTTTAAATTATTTATTAGTCCATTTAAAATTAAATTGAAGTTGTATTTTGAAAAAGAGAAATCAATAGTAGAAGAGTTAAATAGCAGATTAAACTCTTTTAATGATTTATAAATAGGAGGATTACCAGCAAAAATACCAAAATTATATTTAAATAAAAATTAACAAAAATATTAAATTGAAATAAATACTAATACTTTCTAGTACGAACGGAGAATCAATAGCACGGCGTGTTATGTCGAAAACAAAATTAAGGGGGAAACCGGTTAAGGAGCCCGAAATTTTGGTGTTCTTCGTGAATTCTTTGAACAAGGAAGGAATAATCAGAAATTGTTTAAGCTTGGAGAGCATTTTAGTCATATTTTTAAATACACTTTAAAATTCTTTCAAGCCATTTCCGCCGGAAATAGTGGCTTGCGTGTTGTTCATGGACGATCGCCATCCGAGTATCTTGCTGGTTGGCATTCCTGAAGTTGCAATTTTTCTCCGTAATAAACAACATTTTTTTTTTCGTTAACAACATGTTTCCTAAGAATATGAACCTAATTATGATAAAATAATATTGAAAATTGCATATCTTTGAGGCGCTTGAACACAATGTAATTTTTTCATACCATATTTTTTCATCTATTTTGCTTAAAAAATATTTTTAATGATAATATAATCCCAGAATTACGTTCTGGGTTGACTAAGGATTGAATAAAGAATACTCCGAAAAAAATGTATAACGATTGGTCGATAACTTTTTGAGCTAGAATGCCCACCAGTTGAAAAAAGTAGTTTCGAGAAAAACGTCGTTCTAACTAACGCGCGCTACGGCAGTCACTTAAGTGCTCATAGAATCGGGAATAATGCGAATATCGCTTTAAAATTTGTACCACATATTCTAAAGCGAATAAAAAAAAGTCGATTTTTTGATAAGTCTAAACTGTTAATAGCATGCAACTGGCACTGTAAGTGGGAAATTTACTGAAAATCAAAAAAGTGGATAAGCAAAAGTCCAACGGTTCTTTAAGAGGTATGACGATAATCCATCAACATCAGTTTGCTTGACGCCTTGATTTACCGCTAAATTTGGCTTGATTTTGAAATTAGACCGGAAAAGTCTGTAAATAGATTAGCAGCTTCTAACAAAGAATGGGCTTGCATTTCATAATAAAAAAACTGTAGATGGGAATTCTTAAGGACGATTTTTTTAATTTGGCGCAGCTCCAAAAAGGAGTGGGGTTTGATTTAATGTCTGACTGAAATTTACGAATCAAATTTTTCTCAAGAACTTTACTCATCGCTTTGAAATCTTTCGAATTACGTGGTACCTGCTGGTGGTAGACGAGAAAAGAGAATACTACCCGGCGTTAGTGAGGGAGAATTTTAGGTATTTAAAACGCATTTTCAGAAGAAGTAAACAACCATAACTTTCAGATTCTTTTTTATTTGTAAAACTTATAATATTTTTTTAGATAAAAATTATATTATAACATTTTCTTAGATAAAAGTTAAAACTTCCTCCATGAAAAGCTCCCCATAAAAAACCCTTTGTGGTTCGGAATCGGCTTAAAACTATAGGTCTCTCCACTTGTTGAACAATATCAAGGTGCACGCCACAAATAGAAGGCGGAGCTCGCCAAACACCTAACAGAAGTGTACGCGCCAATTATTTATTCATTTTATTTTTATAATAGGACTATGAATAAGTTCGTGCGGTTTTACAACAGATGGCGTAACTTGATTATTATTCCATCGATCCACATTTCCAAACATTCATTGGAGAGCTACTGTCGTAAGGCACAAACGTCAGTATAAGTTTTTTATTTGAAGCGTAAACAACAATATTTTTACCACACTTGAAAATGTCGAATTTCGTGCCAAATAATGTGTTTTTGCGGGGAATTCTTCTTCATTATTTTAATATGAAGAAAAAAGCAGCCGAAAGTCATCGTATCTTGGTGGAAGTTTATGGTGAGCATGCTCTATCTGAGCGAACGTGCCAGAAGTGGTTTGCACGCTTTAAAAGTGGTGATTTTGGCTTGGAAGACGAAGAACGCGAGGGTGCGCCGCCAAAGTTCATGGATACCGAATTGGAGGAATTGCTCGATCAAGATCCGGCTCAAACGCAAGAAGAGGTTGCAAAAACTTTGGGAGTTGATCAATCAACCATTTCCAAACGTTTAAAAGCCATGGGAATGATCCGAAAGGTAGGCCATTGGGTGCCGTATGAATTGAAGCCAAGAGACGTTGAACGCCGTTTTATGGCATGCGAACAACTGCTTCAACGGCACAAAAGAAAGGGTTTTTTGCATCGAATTGTGACTGGCGATGAAAAGTGGGTCCATTACGACAATCCAAAACGTCGGGCAACGTATGGATACCCTGGCCATGCTTCAACATCGACGTCGGCGCAGAATATTCATGGCCTGAAGGTTATGCTGTGTATCTGGTGGGACCAGCTGGGTGTTGTGTATTATGAGCTACTGAAACCGAATGAAACGATTACGGGGGATGTCTACCGACGACAATTGATGCGTTTGAGCCGAGCACTGCGAGAAAAACGGCCGCAATACGCCGATAGACACGACAAAGTTATTTTGCAACATGACAATGCTCGGCCACATGTTGCACAAGTGGTCAAAACATACTTAGAAACGCTCAAATGGGATGTCCTACCCCACCCGCCGTATAGTCCAGACCTTGCGCCATCCGATTACTATCTCTTCCGATCGATGCAACATGGCCTGGCTGACCAGCACTTCCGTAATTACGATGAAGTCAAAAAATGGATCGATTCGTGGATTGCGGCAAAACCGACCGAATTTTTCACAAAGGGAATCCGTGAATTGCCAGAAAGATGGGAAAAAGTAGTAGTAAGCGATGGACAATATTTTGAATATTAAATTTGTAACCATTTTACGTCAATAAAGTTTCAAATTTCGAAAAAAAACCGCACGAACTTATTCATAGTCCTATTATTATTTTTTTAGATAAATAATAAAAAAATGTGCCTCAGAGCTGTAAAAAGAAACTATTCACCGTTTGTCATTAAACATTTTTACATCTAATTTTTTAATTAATTTTATACAATTTTTAATTAAAATGCACTTCACCCTTTAATAAAAGCTATATCCGTGCTATATCAGAGGTCCAAACTTTCTATGACATTCAGAAAAATGCATTAAATTTTCATAAAGATTTCCAAATGTTTTCATTTTATTTTTGGTTTTATAGAGCATTCGGTTTTGAACTTTTGCTCTATATAAGAAAGTGGGTTTTATACGGAAGAAAATACGAAATATGAGCACAAAAATTGTTTAAAAATCAACGCGTTTCTGAGGCATTTCAAACCTTCTGTTTATTCTACTAAAATTAAATTATATATAAAACTGCATACTCAAAAGTTTCCTGAAGATTCCGATTTAAAATTTGAATTGGGTGAAAGTTCGATAAATTCCGAAAAAAAATTCTGATCAAAAAGTTACAAATTTTGATGAAAGTTTGATGAGTTTTGCTGAATCACCTGAAGTTTGGAACTTTGATTCATTTGGTTTTTGTTAAAGCATGAACAATATTTTTGTTGAGAATTAAACTGCATAAAATAAAATTAAAAATATTAAATGTAAAAACTTACAATTGCAAGGGATGATTGGTTTGTAGATTTTTATTTACAGATGCACCTAAGAAATGGCAATGGCATTTATACTCTTCTAATTTGATCAAGCGGCAGGCTAATCCCCCACCAATCTAATCACAAGCCAACGCAAGGCTGAGTCTTGTCAATTAAAAAAAAAATCTTTATATATTTAAATATATGTAGACATATATTTTTTAAAGCCTTTGCGGCAATACAAATTTCCTTCAGTTTAATATGATTTAGTTTTAAAACATGTTCTGATATATTTGAAATTATGATAAATGAAATGATGTTAAGTAGTTCTATTGTTAATTTTCGATTGCTCTGTTAACCAGCTGTTATTTTAACAGATTAAAGCATTTAACAATTGTGGAACAACATCAAGACGCACACCACAAGTAGGATATGTATTACACCCAAAGAGCGTGTAATTATATATATATGTACATATATATACAAGACATTTAATACTACCATTACAAAAACACCCACTGCCTGTACAAACAGGAAATTAGCGACCTTTCTCCTAAAACTTAGTAGGGAGGCTCTGAGAGTACTGGTGGATATAATCACAGGGCACAACGCATGTGGTCAGCATACGGCTACCATGGGAATCATTGGCTACCCAATATTCCTATTCTTGAAAATGAGGACACTGCAGAGCATTTTTTCTGTAGCTGTTTTGGGTTTTCTAGAATCAGACTTAGGCTGTTGGGCTGTGATGTACTGAGCACGGATAAACTTCATACTCTTCCGGGTCTCTTAAGATTTATCAATGAATCCAAAACATTTGCGGAAGAGTAACCTCAAAACAAATTTTCATACATATTTCCCAGCCAAAATTTAATTTGTGAATCTCAAAAAATATAGTTTCAAAAAGAAGCTTAGAGATTTTGGTTCTTAATTTATAAATTTTCTAGAAACGATTTGATACTCAAAAGCAAATACGACGCAAGCAAATGGCATGTCGCTAAATCTTGTAAATAGTGAAGGTGGGGTGTTTCCCAATAATGCTTTTAAAGACATAAAGATGCGCACTGTTTTCTTATCAGAAGAGAAGCAAATTGAGGTAAATCTTCTACTTACACTATTTTGATATATTTAAAAATATCTGCGCTAGCTTACATAACCGCAGAATCCAATTGAAAGAATAATCTTAGCGTTCTAAAAATATGTTAAAGTTATTTATAAACGGCGTATGAAATGAAAAGTTGGTCTCAAATTAGTTATAATAATAATAATTTTGTATCTGTACTGTGGCAATGGCCGATACTTTGACTTAAAAAATGGTTTGTGTTCTATTTCATGTTTTAGAAGTACAGGGTGGCTGATGAATTTTGCGACATTAAGAAACTCAAATAACTTTTGTTTTAGTGTATGGAATTCATTTATTTTTTTTTCAAGTTGAAGGTCATTAAATTTTATTAAATGTAGCTTAACTAGTTTTAAAAATAATTGAACTTAAATGCCCCCCATGCTCGTTGACACAAGTGCGGCATCTTAGTAAAAAGTTGTTCATTGCTGCTTTGAGAGTTGCGACAGGAATAGCCGCAATTGTTGCCCGAATGGATTGTTTTAGTTAATCCAAATTTGTTGGCTTTGTTTTATAAACTTCTTGTTTAAATAAACCCCACAAGAAAAAGTCAGGTGCAGTAAGGTCAGGCGACCTGGGGGGCCAACGAAATTCGGAGTTTCTTGAAATCAGTTTATTGGGAAATTTTCGTCGCAACTCTGTCATAACAGTCTGGGCTATGTGAGACGTTGCCCCATCTCGTTGAAACCACACAGAGTTGAAAGGAATTCTCTTTCGGCGTAGTTCTGGATAGAAAAATTCTTTCAGCATTTTCAAATAACGGTCTCCAGTAACCGTAACGGTGTGACCATTTTCTTCAAAAAAATAAGGCCCGACAATAAAGCGTGAAGAAACCGCACACCACACTGTCACGCGAAGAGGATGCAATTCCGTCTCGTGGAGTATCTGTGGGTTAGAAGTACTCCATATTCGACAATTTTGTTTGTTCACATTGCCGTTTAAATCGAAATGGGCCTCATCAGACATGAAAAGGCAGTTTAACATGTTTTGGTCTTCTTCCACCATTTGCAGGATCTTCTGGCAAAATTCCAAGCGAATCGGCAAGTCTGCTGCATTCAGTTTGTTAACCATTTGAATTTTGTAGGGAAATAAGTCTAAATCTTTGTGCATTATTGTTTGCAAAGACTGTCGGCTGACACCAAGTTGAGCAGATAAGCTTCCTGTTGAAACTCTTGGATTGCTTTGTATAGCTGCAGCTACAGCAGCGATCGTTTCCTCCGTCCGAACTGGTGGGTTTCGATGATAAGGCCTTCTTGCGACTGTTCCTTGCTCAGCAAAATTATTCACCAGTCTCATTATGGTCCATCTGCTCGGGGGATCGCCGCCAAACATCCGCCTGTACTCTCTCTGTACCAAAACTACGGACTCCAGTGCGTGATAGCGGCGGACTATCCAAATTCTTGTTTGCGTGTCCCAGTTATCCATTTTAATAAATTTTAAAGATCAATCTGCAAATTAAAACAAAAATAGAACAGATAACTTAAAAAGAAAAAAAGTTATTCAATTTTTTTTTGGTAGCGGCTTTCATCAGCCACCCTGTAGTTAATGCTCTTTCTATTGTCTGGCACTTCCACTTTAAATGTATTCCATCAGGTTCTATTTAAGGCCACCCGGTGGTCTAGAAGTTTCCAAAAAATCGATTATTTGTTTTTTCGATATTTCGAAAGTATAGTATTTTAAAAATATATTGTAAAATTTTCATGCGGAAATTCCCAATATTATAGCCTCTACAGCCCATTAACTAGGTCCGCGCGCTCCTGTACCTCAAACTTTAAACTCATTTATCTCGAAACGACTTTCTTCGACACGGCGGGGATGAAAACAAAAAAACTATTCAACCGAATCACTTGAAATTTGGTTATGCTGTTCCCAACATGTATCGCTATCGTTGGAACTAGAATCAAAATTTTATATAAAATTTTATATAAACTAAAAAACTAGTGAAAAGAACCCGATTTTACGAACTTTTTTGTCAAAAGTGCGCCATTTTGTCAATTTTTCATTTTTTCGATTTGTTCTAGTTCCGACCATAACTGCACTCTTTCTGATTAAGAATCATCTTGAATTTTGTGTTTCAGATGAGTAGAAGTCTCGAAATCATCTACGCCGTCCGGGTTCGATTTTTCGAGAGGGTCATCTTCAGCGGCATTTTTATAATAATAAATATTGTTTCAAAAGTAAAAAAAAAATTTTTTTGTATGCTCAATAAACGTACTAATAAGCCCGAAAAGTTGAAACATCGTTTTTTAAATTTTTAATGGCAAAAAAAAAAATTGAGAAGATAGGTGAAATTTTCGTGCTCTAGACCACCGGGTACCCTTAATCTAGGTGTTCACTGCCTCAGACAGGGAATCTGCAACAGGAACTTTATTGATTTCATTCGGATTCATTTGAGTTCAATGAAAGATGTGCAGTCTGGCCTGTTCTGTGATTTCACCATCCTACAGATAGAGTCTACACCGTGTCTCATTCCCAATGTGAATTTTTTTAAGGATGGAAATTTAAGAAATATTGTGCAATTTTCTGGTGTGAGTAAAAGATGTTCTAAGCCTTTTGGCTTGACGGAATTCTTGTGTGGCTTCCCAATGGGTAATTCTTTGAGCAATCTCCCATCAACTTATATTTACTCTGTTTCTGCTCAGTTGATACCCAGTTGGACTGTGAAAATCTGTTGCCGACTCCGCCGCAATGAATTCATCAACAATTTCATTAGCTTTTATTTAAGCGGCATCCGGAACGGGTACACTTTTGTGTAGTTTCGGTTTTTAAGGCATTCGTACATTAGAATGTGAAGCTAATACTTTTAATGCAGCTTGACTGTTCGAGTATACAGCTATGTGTGCACGTTTGTTGCCTCTCATATGATTTATTCTCGCACAGGTTGAGTTTCAGCCTAAAAGATGCTGGGCCATTTGCCAATTGTCTTTGAGATTTTAGTGTTTGGCCATAGATTCCCACACCGACTGCAGTATACTTGTATGTTTTGGTGTCGTCTGTGACCCTGCGAGATTTCTGGAATAGACTTAAGGGCTGCCTTGTTCCCATTCATCGCTGTCTGAGATTATAATTTCAAATCTTCGGCTATATTTTGGAAGCATATAGTATGTTAATGAACAGATCAAATTTTAATCCGGTTCTCTGTTATGGTAGTTATACGACCAAAGTCAGGAAGATCTTAACCAAGTAAGATTTATATTTTTAGTTAACTTCTGGCTGCACATTTTTTAAGGAAAATATGCAGCTACTGCCAAGCAGGCAAAATAGTGATAATGAAATGATGCTTTTCAAAGTCGATTTGTTTGCTAAGCTTAAAAAACGTATAAGAATGACAATTCTGCGCGGTTGCACGCGGCTACCACCTATTTGGTTGTTGGTTCCATACCCCCCCATACCCCCACTAGGCATGAAATATCAAAAGTTACAATAGAAAAAGTGTTTTCTCGAAGGTGCACATCTCTTTAAAAGTCGAGCTCGTTTTTTCTTTGAAAACTTTTCTCATAAAATCAATTTGATATTCGTAGGTAGCATAGAATTGCAAAACGCTTCATTTGTAGAGCAAATTCAAGACGCACATCATAAACTGGAGGAGAAGTTCAGACATACACCCAACAAAAGCTGCCATTGCCAACTGCATAGAGATTTGCAAATATAATTTTTCACATACTCACAAAGCCGTACATTTTTAGCATCTCGAATAATTTCCACAAGAGTTTTATATTTTACAAAAAGCTCAAAATTATTGAATGCAAGGTAAAATTAAATTATTTAGGTGTTCTTGTTATTTAAAAACTTCAAAATAAGTTAGGTTAGCTGGTTGAGTTTTTAACTACGTCGACAACTTTCTACAATTGTAACACAAATTTTAAATAAAAATGACGGTGAAATGAAATGAAATTTGCGAACATTGTGAAAGAGTCCCATATTTTCCAAGCCTTTGCGTAATCAAGTGTCCTTTCAACATCCATAAATTTCCCTTTTCCAACTCATTAACAACGCAATTCAGATTTGTCGAATTAATGGCAGTTTCCTGCGCAAATAGCAAAGTTGGCAGCACTTTAATATATGTGTACTTACACATACATATACGTGTAGATGTTACCATTTACGCGCCATTAATTGTTGCAATTGCCATAAATCTACTACTTGCTTGTGGTGGGGTCTATCAGCCGCTGGTGTTAAAAAGTTTAATTGAGCGCGTTCGCATTAATAAACTGGCATACCTACTCGCGCATGTACTTGCCCTACAGGAAAGAGTTATAAATCGTAAAAAATGACTTACGTTTAGCTCATCACTTCATATTAAATTTATTAAAGTAGAACTCTAACCACTTCAAGGGTAGTCAAGAAAATCACTAGCCTACAAAAGGAATACATTTTTTGAGCGTTTCCTAAATAAGGCAGGTATTTTTATTTTGTATGCAATTATTGGATAACGTTTTAAATAACACAAATTCCAGTTTAGCTAAAATTTTCGCTGTTATTAAAGAATACATGACAAAATTACATAAAAAAAATGAAAAATTTACTATGCCATTCTCCTGCCTATACTTATTGATATTGCAGTTAAAGTCAGCAAGCATTGAATGTTTTCGTGCTCTTGGCAACGCGGCCATATCTCGCTGAAACCGTTTTCCCTACTCATCGCTCAATATTCCCATATTTTACAGAGAGAACCCAACAAGAAAATAGAGAAAATGAATTTTTTGCGATATGTGGCACATGTTGCATCCATCCTGTGATATGCATGCAACAATGTATGCAGTATCTCAATGAACCTATAGTAAAATACCGCGCGGCGAAAATCAACCTGTTTTGCTATGCAGAGGAAAATTGCACGTGCACGTGAAATTGTAGATTTTTTATAGCAATGCTGTATACTCAGTTTCTCACATTCTCATGAATTGAGTTTTTAAAAGGACTTTAACTTTAAAAAAGGTGGAAAAAGTAAACAGGGTATACATTGCGCATACTTTATTTCATAGTGGGAAGGTTTGACTATTTTTTTACGTTTTTATAAAACAGTAAGAGGAATAATCAAAATAATAGAGCAAGAATTTTTATGGATATTGAAGGATACATTTTTCAAAGGAATTTATTGCAATAGAGATCGACGAAAAACTGCAGATCCCTCAATTTTCGGAAAAATATAAAGACGCACATCACAATTAGGTAGAGAAGCTCGGTCGAACACCACCAAAGTGTTAAGGCGCCAATTTTATATATTATTTAATCTGGCTGGAAATTAAATGTTGAAGAACGGGTAAGGAAGGCAGAAATTGCTTTATATGCCTGTAAACGTATGCTTGGAAGAAGATGGGGTCTTCAACCTAAGCATACATTATGGCTGTATAAGACGGTTATACGACCTATTTTATCGTATGGTTCGGTAGTTTGGTGGAAGGCTCTAGGGAGAGAGTACAATACCAAATTACTCGGCAGAATACAAAGATCAGCCTGTGCAATAACGGTCGGTGCAATCAGATCATGCCCTAGAGAGGCTCTCAATGCACTGACACACGTTATTCCAATAGACCTACATAAAAGGAAGACGGCAACCATGAGTGCATTTAGGTTAAATGAAGCGGGTCGCTGGAAAGAAAAAACTTTTGGTCACGCTAGTCTATTATTGCGACAAGTTCAGTTAATCTCGGTGAAGACTGACTACATCGTCCCGACGGTAGCTTTCAATAAGAATTTTGCCACTCTCTTTCCATCTAAGGGAGAATGGAATAAGGGATTCTCTCGAAACAACTTCGACACTACAGTCTATACGCATGGCAGTAAAATGAGCTGCGGTGTAGGAGCTGGTATATATTCTCACAGACTTAATGACAAGAAAATGAAAAACTGAGTACGTAGCATTACAATACAAAATCCACTCTTTCATGATATGCTGAATGCAAAAGTGTGGCGAGCATCATACAGTAAATCGGCTCTCGGTAAGTTTAAAGGAATCAGCTGTTTTGCTGCCGCAATGAGGGATATAATAGCAGTTTGTTCACCATAGAGGTGGAAACAATTGAGATTGGGTTGGTGATATTTGAAAAACTCTGGTATATAATATTATAACTAGAGCTTTGGTTTTTATGCAAATTTAATATTAAAAAAATATGCAAAAATTATGAAAAATATATATATGTAAGTAAAAAAAATTATAAAAAAATGCAATAATTTTAAAACAAAAAATTTTCATGCCACATTTTAAATAACAGCTAAGGGGCAAAATCAAAGACTTGCGTATTTGGCTGCATGTTATTAAGGTTTCAACTTTCTTTTAACATGTTAAAAAGATCTTCGACACAGTATTATGAGGACGAGTTTCTGGACATGAGGGATAAAATGGAAATCAAATCATTAATATCATTTAGCTAAAAAAAGTGTAAACATGCCTCTAATTGGGCTTAAGCCTTTCTGTGGACTTACAAAAGCCCACATTAACGAATTCATCAGAAAGTGGGAGAAGAAAAAATTCGTTGAACACTGCCGGAATTCTATCGGACAGCGACAAGCGAAAAAATTCTCAACTTCGAATAGAGGAATTTCTAAATTTCCATCATTTGTCGACTCTATGGAATGGAATCATTCTTTGTGAATGCCCTGCATTAGGCAGAAAAAGACTACACCACTTTCGTGGTATTCGCATTCATATAAATTATGGAACAATAAACATATTGACATACATAAGTTATTGCGCAAGTAAATATTTGCTAGTGTAATTTACATCTCTCTAGCTAATTTGAAGACTACTTGTATGTACATCCAACTCTTTTTTGCAAGGTTTCCTTAAAAAAACGTGCAAACAAAAAAAGGCATACTCATAAAATAATACCTGCGACATGTGGTAAATTTGGAAATAGGTTCCACACTTATAAAAATCGTGTAAGATGAAAAAACACTAAATAATTTCCCGAAAAAAAATGTAGATTAGTGTACCATGAAAATTAAATTCACAAGTGCAAAACATATAAAAATTCAGATTGAAATTAGGCGTAAAAATCAATTTTGTAACTATTGCTTGTTATGCAGCTATATGCGATCTAAAAATTACGTTGAACTTTTAATGCACAGTCGGACTTGGTTAGTTCTAGAATGTACTTTTTTGAAAGAACATAAATCTTATATGAAATTTTTTTACTTAGTATTAGGCAGTATTTTATTTAGAAATTATGTTTTGTTTAGAATACATTTTCTTATACTTAGATTGTACAAGGGCGAAAATTTCGTGTAAAAAAATTTATTAGTGGACCGTTTTATTTCAAAACCGTCTAAAAAAAGACGGTGTGAAAAGAGAGTTGGGTGTAAATAAGGAAATATTAAATTTTTCAGGTGGTCTAGAATTTTCAAAAAATCGTTTTTTTTTGATATTTCGAAAGTATATGCTTTTAAGAATACAGTGCCAAATTTTTGGAAGTATACTGCCAGTATTCTCGGTTCTACAGCCGTTTTAGCAGGTAGAGTCAGATTCGTCACGCAGTGGCATTAATGGAAAATATCCACTTTGAAAACTTTGAACTCAATAATCTCAAAACTAGTTTCTTCGACCTGGTGTTGTCAAAAAAAAAAAATTTTCAATCGAATCGTCTGAAATTTTAATATGTTGTTCACTATTGTTGTTCATGGCTATCATTCGTACTAAAATCATATTATTATTTCAATTATTTCGTATTTTTTTATTAAAAAACTGAAAAAACCCAATTTTTAGAGTGTCAAATTCAAAACCGCGGGATTGAGCTACGTCATACTGATTAATATTTGTTTTGGTTCTTGTGTTTTGGATAAATCGAAGAGCCAAAATGGACAACAGCGAACAGGTCCAATTTTTCGGGAGGGTCAACTTTAGCGCCATTTTCAAAATTATTAAAGTGAAAAAGAAAAAAAATACCCTACATTTTCGAGCCCTAGACCACCGGGATCCCTTAAAGTGAGATTCTCTATTTACGCATGAAATAATTAAAATTTCACGATATTTAATTCAAAAATGTTTATTTCCCGGAAATGAGTAGGTTGTTTCGGTGACTAAGATTCGTTCGTTGAAAAAAGGCGTGATTTTAGATTTCTTCCTGGTGATGCAGCTGGTATTAGTTTATACAGTCAATTTATATATAAGTAAAATAATGCAACATTTTCATTGTAAAATATTGAAAACCAAGCAAGTGATAGGGAATCTCCGGATGTGTTTCGAAAAGACGTTGTTCTGCGGTGTACAACACAACTTGCAACAGAATTATTTGAAACAAAAAAAAAATGTGTTAGAGATATCTCTCGCTGTACCTCTGGGAGGATTTCTTTCAATTTTTACGATGGCGATAAGAAATTTTATGTTTAATGAAATTTCGATAAATATTCAATGAAATGAATTTTCAATTCAATAATCAGTCAAGGGTAGCTAGGAGTACCAGCTTTGCTGCAGAGAGTTTACATATTTATCTGGAAAAAAGTTAGTAACACAAATGCATTCCCTTCTTTGTTAATTTTGATCTGCATTTATCGGAAGTTGGACGAAAACCATCCTCCGTAATAGTAACTTAGTGAGCTTAGGGATTAGGCCTAAAGCGAGAGTGTACGTGTCTGCAGTGTTAACTAATTAGCACTTAAGCTTTGCTCAGTTTTTGAACTACTGCAAAACAGATTTGATAGCGCAAAGTCATTGCTAAACTAAGCTGGCCAATATAACGAACCCTTCGGCCGGAAACTAATAATAGCACCTCTTCGTTTAGAAATCGAAATCAGAAAACGTGGGAATATTTCCCTCAGTGACGACAGACTCTGTCAGACTCTTTCTCTGTCGGACGACAAACTTACCTTACTGAACAGAAATACCAAAACTTTGTCATCAACCTTTTCCTGTTTACAGAAAAAACATGAAATACCTATGAAAATATGGAGATTTACTACAATTGTGGAGATAAAGTCCCCATTGCTGGAACAGCTCAGACTATACCAAAGCGAGAGGATTTGAGGATTGCGAAAAACGTTGATCCAAGTGGATTGTATCTGATGTGAATTACTTTGAAGGGGAAAAACAGATATTGGAGAGTAAACAAATATTTTACAATTTTTTTTAGTGTTGTGGCGCACTTCTAGAAACTCGGAAAAACGGAAGCTCAAATACTCATAACTGTGTCAATTTTACTCCGATCGAACTTGACATTTTGACACAATATTCTTGAGATGCATAATTTGCATATTTTAATGCATAATTTAGAAAATAAATATAAATATCAACGAATACCTTTCCTCCAACGCTATTATAGACATTTCGAAAAATTCGATTTTCTTTTGCTTAAAAATATCACAACACCTTAAAAATTACAGACTTGAGTGCTTAAGGTGGGAAAAATTTCTAAATACTTACTTCCATTTTGAATTTTGGTTGCAGTCTGATGTGTACTGTACCGAAAGTTTTGAATGCATTTTTTGAGAAATAGATTTTTCAATCGGGCTGTACTCTTAACTCGAACAGTTGTTGTTCGAGCGATTTGAAATTTTTATTATTTATTCACATTTACATGCTGTATGAAATAGTGTAAGATTTTGTTTTTTGGCTAATCACAGTTGGTTTTTTTTATATATAATTATTGGTTGAAATTTTGCTTTGAAAAATTGTAACATTTCTAGAAGAAAATTTAATCACTTTCAGATGTGCTTTTTTGTGGTAAAACTTAGTTATTAAAAAATCCGCATTTCTATAACTATTCACATGAATAATCGATATTTTTTTATATTGAATTTTAAATACCGAATTTACGCAATTAAAAAAATGTTTGTCGAAGAAAAGCTATGCAGCTATTATTTTTTTAAAGCTATGTAAACAAAATTATATGCCAATTTATGTCATGCACAATAAATAACCTTTTTTCATAAATTTAATTTCACTCTGAAAGAGATTTCCAAAATATGCTTATTTTTCCATTTCCTGCACGGCGAGCACTCACTACCCTTAGCCCACATCACTCATACGCCGTGGAGCCGTGTTGTTTGAGGTCTAAAGTGCGTGGCTAATTGGATTTGGTGCCGATGTCGATTATGACAATCGCTGCAATATTTATGTTTTCGCCATTGTTGCAGCTGCCATCATGGCCACAATGTTATTGAGTAAATAAAGTGCCCGTGGCAGCTGCGTCCAGCAGTTTCTCTCACATTCCGCTGCTAGTGATGTCACTTTGCTTTCGCCTGCCACTTTATAGTTTTTTTTTTAACAAGGCACACACGATGATAATAATTTTAAAATAATATTTTTTATTACACTTTATTACACTTTATTTTTTTTTATTTCATTTTCAACTCACCACAGGTGCCATCAACATTGCATTTGGCAGTTGTTATTGCTGTATGCTTGCAAAGCGTATTTTTTACTTTTCGCCATTTTGTTGCTGATTTTATTGCGTTTTTATGTGATCACGTCGACATGCATGGATTTGCTTTTAAAGAGTATTTCAATGTTGTATTTGGCACGTGATTGTAGGCTAAGTACAAATGAACTCAATGCCACCAGTCTTGCTTAGGTATCAGTTATTCAACTGATATTAAACAAGCATTTCTAATTAAACAAAGTTTTGATTAGTAGCCGAAAGTGAGCGCTCACAATCCCAACGCAAATATACTATCTGGGTTGTGTGCAAAAGCGTGTAATTGAACATCATTAGCGCGTGAAATATTTTGCCACATTTTGCTATTTTGCTACTTTCTTCTTTAGTTTCGGGTTTGAGTTAAAAAATAAACACCAACAAATAGTCAGTTATACCTACATAATATTTTGTACCACTCTTATCTATTTAGTCCCTTAACAATTTTTGGATATTTACTAATTTCTATGAATTATTTTGCGTGTATTTACATTCTTGGCCCCTCTCTTTTCTGCCGTACTCAAATATATTTTTTACGTTATTTTTGTACGCAAAAATATTTCCTGTTCGTCGCATACAAAATTGGGTACATGTGCATCACTAATGCTTATTTCCGCATATGACATCCAGTGATGACGGCTCCTGGGGAATAATATTTGTATGTATGATATATGCATAATAAAGTTATTTATTTACTCTAAGTAGTAAACCTGTTCCTGCTAGTACTTTTATCCACTTTCGGCACTGCACTTAGCATAAGTAAATTAATTTGGTCAAAATGATATGTTTCGGCTTAGAAATGATGACTTTCACATTTGAACTACTATATAATTAAATGTGCGCGTGTTAAAAGTATAATTTAAATATATAACTGTATACTGTGTGTGCTCCACCTAAAGTCATTTCATGTTTCAAAGTGCACCAGTGACTGTGCCCAATGGCAGCTATAGCAAAAAATAACTAAAGCCAAATGAAAAGGAGAAACTAAACTGTGCCCAACCAAAACTTCAACAAAAAATAACCCAAAACAAATGTACTCTTAAAAGGAAACAAAAAAAAAACCATAAACGGTTCTGTATTTTTAAAGATGTATGTATGGGTTTTTTCTTTCGATGTTGAATTCACTTGTGAACCACACACAATGGCGGCTTGATTAGGGTTCGGTGTAAGCCCCCTCCTCTTCGTTGAATATAGGTTATGAATTATGAAGTTTTATGTACTCACTTCAAATTCAACCCTTTGTGAATTCGAAAGCTTTCTTATTAGCGTGGGTTTTCGTTGGGAGTGCGTTAATGCGATGTTTGAAATAAAATAAATTAATCAACATAAAACATTATTGTTATGTGTTTAATAATAAGAATTTCTAAAACTATATATCGCAGTGGAAACGGTGGTTAGACGACGTTGAGGACGACCACAGAAGCATTGGAGTGACCAACTATCGTACTCTGGCTATGGACCGACATGCAAGGAGAAGAATTATAGAGGAGGCAAAGGCTCACAAGGAGCTGTGATGCTATGAATGATGATGATTATTATTATTATTTCTGCTAATGAATTTGTTTTTGATTTTGTTTTAGAACTATTTAAAGTGTTTACAATAGAAAAATTGAAAAAGAAATGTATTAGAAAAACAAGAAAATTATTTTCAATGTAAAATTATTAAAGCAAGTAACGCAAAGGAGGGGAAACCACACATGTGAAACTGAAGGACTTCAGGCCGATTAGCCTATCATCCTTTCTGTTAAAAGCCCTAGAACGTTTACTAGATATGCTTATCAAAGAAGAAATTTGCAATAAGCTATCACCGTCCCAACACGTATACAGCAAAGGCATATCAGTGGAAACAGCGCTCCACGCGCTAGTTGACAATATATTATATATCAGGAGGCAATTACAACTTCGCTACGGGAATGGGAGTTAACAGGGCACTAGTCTCGTTTATAGAATGCAGAAAACATAAAACACCTGCTCTTAAACACATATTCCTAGGAGGGAAACCACTTAGAGTAACAGAAAAGGCGAAATATCTAGGACTTGCACTGGATAGGAAGCTAAATTGGCAGCTCATAGTCGCAGATAGAGTGCGCAATTCTATGGTGGCGTTGTACTCCTGCGGAAGGCTAATTGGAGAGAAATGGGGATTGGAATACAGAATAATACACTGGCCGTACACAGCAGCGGTTAGGCCTATTCTCTACTATGGTATTGTAATATGGTGGAATGCCCTTGAGAAGGGGGTGAACATCAAAAAACTTGACAAGGTTCAGAGACTAGCATCTGTTCTCATAACTGCCGCGATATCAACCACACCATCGAAAGCGTTATATGCGACATTATCCTCCCTCCGGTAGATCTGCAGGCAAAATATATCGCGCGTAGTACAGCAATAAGGCTGAACACTCTAAGTAAGTGGTCAAATAAGAGCTACGGTTACGGCACTGGCTGGCACTTCGGAGATTCCCGGATTGGTGGACTATGCACTCCCACCCACACTTGCCATTACAACGATCACGACCCTCCTACCCTCAAGGGAAGAGTGGAAACGGGACGATGTAAGACAGGGTGAGTCTATCCATGTATACACAGATGACCCAAAGCTCGAGGGCAGGGAGGATCTCCTTCAGTTTTCGGCTCCCCGACTACTGTAGTGTCTTTCAGGTCGAACTGATGGCAATAACGAAAGCCGCGACACTGGTACAGTGTGATGCGTTATCTGAAAATGACATCTATATTTTCACTGACAGCCAGGCGGTGGTAAAATCCGTCACAAAACAGTCGACAACCTTCAAGGTAGTCATGAAATGTCGCACATCTCTTAATGAGATGGCTGAGTCATTTCGCCTAAGGATAATATGGGTTCCTGGCCATCGCAACATTGAAGGTAACTGTAGAGCCGATGAACTAGCGGGACTCGGCACTAAATTGTCTGATGAGTATATAGATAATGACATAGGGATACCCTTACAAACATGTAAGCTACTTATCCTTGAAGAAATCTCGAGGAAAGCAAACGAAAGATGGCGTAATGAAGCCACCTGCAAAATTGCCCATCAACTGTGGCCGACTCTCAGTGCTAAACGCACAGAATCTTTGCTAAGCCAAAATAAGCACAGTCTTAGCACACTGATTTCAGTCATAACGGGACATTGTCTAATAGGTAGGCACGCCCAAAGGATGGGTGTGCAAGCACATGAACTCTGTAGAAGTTGTCTTGATGAGGAAGAGACAATCTTAAATTTAAAATATGCACCTATGTGTAAAATAATTATATACATATACATACATATATAATTGTCGCATACACCCTTTTTGGGTGTTTGGCCAAGCTCCTCCTTCTATTTGTGGCAGGCGTCTTGATGTTGTTCCACAAATGGAGGGACCTAAAGTTTTAAGCCGACACGAACGGCAGATATTTTTTATGAGGAGCTTTTTCATGGTAGAAATATACGCACCAACCTATTCGGCTCTGCCTGCTGCCAATTATGCCCCTTACCGTCGTAAAATAGACAAAATAAAACTTTAAAAGCTAAGACTCGATAACTTGGTGCTCTTTGATGCCTAACATCAGAAAATCAGCTATACGAGTAAAACAGCAAACTACATATAATAGAAAACAAGTTTTTTTTCAATCTGTATTATAAATATGAAGTAAAAAGTTCTGGACATTACCCGCTAGATGTTTTTGCTGAGCTAAATCTCACGATGTATACATCACTAAAGTGAATTTTTCACTAGAAAGAGACTGTTCAACAATTGCTGTGTGAGTATTTGGGCTTTGCATCCTTCAAGGACCTAGGACATTCGGAAAGGAAGTATATGGTACGGCGCCTGAGAACCTCACCGCGTTTCACAATAAGGGACTTAGCAAATTTAGAAAAGCGTCAGAAGAGTTTGACTAATTACGCCACGGTAGAATTAGGGTACTTATCCGGGTATCTACGATAAGTGCAACAAAATGGCGCCTCTGTACTTCAAGTCCATTGACTGCTGGGTAGTCACATGGAAAGCACTGCAAACAGCCAACACACGTACGAGCCAACCAACCAACCAACCATGCGCAATATGTACAGCTCAAGAGCTTAAGTGGGTTGAACACACCATATTATGTACGAATGCTTAAGTTCTAGCCTGGTGGCTTCCTTTTCTAAACCGATGCTATCAACGATGCTGCTTCCATTCCAGCATGCGGAGTCCTTAACACCTGTCACTGCCAGTTAAATTAATTGAAACGAATTCAAGTCAAAGACTGATTTATTAAGTAGACAGGCATTGTAAACCTCACTTATGTATGGATGTATGTTTGCAACTGCACAGATGAATATACTTATTTACATGCATGTACACAGAGGAGAAATACCTGCGCTATTAAATATCTACATACATGCGTTCCTGTTTCGCCTGGGCAGGAAAATGTACACACTTAATTAGTGACAAACAGTTACGCAAACAATAAAACAAATACTAAAACGCATACGAAAATGTTTATGCGTAAGGTATTCGAGTGCGTATGTATGTGTACACCTGCATTCACTTCTCGTTGGTAATACTTAGCTTGAAAGTGGCAAGTGCTTGTACGGATTTGTGTGTAAATGTGAAATAAGCTCACTTACTTTTAGTGCCTCTTGCTGTAGAATTTCAATCTGGTTGACGTGTGTGCATAGTAATGCTCGTACATAGCTATGCACAGGCCATAAAAGTATACTAGGACATGCAAACTTTTGGAAATCTTCATTAAGTTTCTAAATTAAAATTTATCACCAAAAGTAATTATTTGAATTCAGTTGTGCTATTTCGTTCATTTTTGTTCTTCTATGCCCACTGCATGGCATAGAGAGATGCTTGCGGCAACGATTAAAGCTGTACAAATTCCTTGCCTATTTCCAAGAGCAGAGCTCATAATTTTTCCCCTGCATGCCGAGTGCCGATTGCTGTTAGTTGGAAAGGTTTCTATAATTTTTAAGTTTCATGACAGAATGGTTAGGTTACATCCCATGACGTTGGGATTAATAGCCGAAAAGTTACACATAATCACACTTGTCTGCGGTTGCAGGAATATTCGAACTTAGGAATGCATGAAATACATTTGTATGCGTGTACGTGTGCAGCGAATAGCTTGAAGGAAATTTAAGTCGTAGTTGAAGAAATTTTTTTTTGCTTTGAGTTGAGAAATTAAGCATGATAACTAATCAAAATGTGTAGCTCATGCATCAATATTTTGAGTTTAAGGATTTACTCGTATCTTTAAGGTTTTACTCGTACCCCTCTCAAGCAGGCCTTGCTTAAACAGCAACATCAGTGGCGCTTACTTAAAAGGTGTTTACATAAAAGCAATAAAAAAGTTGGGAGCGATAACTCTTTCTTACAGACACAAGTAGTTATAAATACCCTGCAGGAAAAACCTTAGTTAGTAAAATAAGTGGAATTTCTCCAACAAGGGACCAATGTCTGTTCATGTTGTGAGTAGCGACATTTACCTGCATAGTCTAATAGCATCAAAGCAGAAAATAAAGATGGAAGATTACGACCGTGACGTTATGGGTTGACTACGATTCTTTATTCAATAAGTTACTGGCTGGAATCAGGCAGCAGCTGGAGATGTTTCTTCGATTTTCATAAATATGATATCACATTTAATAATATTATATCACATTTCGATCTTATTAAAATTTTAAAATATTAATTTTATAAACTGTAAATTGTTGCGCAATGCAATTATTTCAGAAAAATTACTAAAAGCTTACAGGTCTTTTGCTCCACGAGGAGGTCAGTACAGCAGTAGTGGTAAAAAAGGTAACAACGAACATTTTTTATTTCTTACCTATTCCAAAAATCCAGTATGGAGCTTCTTAAAAAGAAAGTTATTGCTCTGCACTATTGATTATTGCGACAGCGCAAACTTAGTTAGAGATAAAATTTGAGTAATCGAATGCTGGTTCGGTACTATTAAAAAATTTATGCTGAGCGAACTAAATGCCATCTGTCAAATTGAGTAATAATTCTTAATTAGCAAAAAAGGGGCTCTTAAGCGAAGTAAAACCCAATTGTCATATTTAGTACTAGTTCTAAACTGTCAAAAGAGGGCTGCTGTGCAAACTAAATGCCATCTGCCAACTTTAGTACTAATTCTGAACTACCAAAAATTATCAAAATAGGGCTCTTGAGCAAACTAAATGCCATTTGCCATATTTAGTACTACTTCTCAATCATCAAAATGGGCTTCTGAGCGAACTAAATGTCATTTGCCATATTTAGTACTAAATCTCAACTATCAAAAACAACTGCTGAGCAAACTAAATGCCATCTGCCAAATTTAGTACTAGTTTTCAACTGTCAAAAATTATCAAAATAAGGCTCTTGAGCAAACTAAATGCCATTTGCCATATTTAGTACTACTTCTCAATCATCAAAATGGGCTTCTGAGCTAACTAAATGTCATTTGCCATATTTAGTACTAATTCTCAACTATCAAAAAACCACTGCTGGGCGAACTAAATGAACTACCAAAAATTATCAAAAAAGGGCTCTTGAGCGAACTAAATAAGGACTTCTTCCATCTGGCGTAATTAGCACAAGACCGAATCTATAAAAAAGTAATACTGAGCAAGCTAAATGTCATCTTCCTAATTTAGTACTAGTTTTCTTCTTCTTAATTGGCGCTATAACCGCTTACGCGATTTTGGCCGAGTTTAACAAAGCGCGCCAGTCGTTTCTTTCTCGTGCTAACCGGCGCCAGTTGGACACACCAAGTGAAGCCAAGTCCTTCTCCACCTGATCTTTCCAACGCAGAGGAGGCCGCCCTCTTCCTCTGCTAGCACCAGCTGGTACCGCATCGAATACTTTCAAAGCCGGAGCGTTTGTATCCATTCGGACGACATGACCCAGCCAACGTAGCCGCTGGATCTAGTACTAGTTTTGAACTGTCAAAAAAGGGTTGGTGATTGAACTAACTGTCATCTGCCAAATTAATTGCTAGTGTGCAGTGTGAAGCTCGCCATATTCACAATTATATTAAAAAGAAAAGCAAACTAGTCATGTTTCTAAATCCACTCTAGAAACACATCAGTTAGGTACCAGTGGAATTCCCCTTAGGGCGTTCTCAAATATGACAATTACTTACCTATGCACATGCAAATAAATTTAGTGAAGTGTAAACCCTTGGAAATATTTAAGGTTAGAAAAAAATTTAAATTCAAGTTAAATTAATTTTCAATAATATTTTTAAAGAATAATGATAAATTGCAAAAAACTTAAATTTTGTTGCAACTTAGAGTGTTAGAAATAAAAAATACATCCCACGCTACTTTTTTACTACCACAAACTGCCACAACGGCACAAACCATATTTCTTTTCAGAATGTATTTTTAGTGTAACCCAATAGCATTCATTTAGGGTATTCTTCCCTTCCACTTCGTTGTAATTTTCATTTACATAGGCAATAATTTGCATGAATGGAGAAACTGTAACCCCCACCCAAGATCATAAATATTTTTGTAAGGGTCCCTATTGTCAAGTAGCCCTATGTGGATAAATATATTATGCGGCTGAATGAAGTATCACTAAATTTAATGACAAAAAAAATTAAAAAAAATAAAATAATCGAACATAAAAAGGTTATAGGCCGCCATAAATGTAAAAACGTAAAGAAGGTCGTGGCTTAGAATTTCAAACAATAAAGTAAATTCCCTATAAAATTCTTTGTAGAATTAGACAAAGTATCTGTCCTATAGTCTCAATAAATGTACTACAAAAATGATTTTCTTGATAGCCAACCCAGAAAAATATGAAATACATTTTCGCTCGCTTATATAGGGTTTTCCAATAAGACTGTGACGAAATGGAATAAAGCAGGCTGTGTGTGTGGCATGAACGAAATTCCTTCTTTTACTTGCAAAGTTCATTTATGCCATTGTGGTTGTAATAAGACGTTGCTTAAATATTTGCGGCGACTTAGCACGGTGATACGAATTCGAGAGGTTCAATTTTCATTGACTCTGTAGTACAGATTCGGCGAATTTGAGCAATGGTCTGGGTTAGGTTGACTTACTTATATTAAAAAAAATAATAATAATAAAAAATTTAATAACAAACTTGGTTCAATATCTTATATTGAGCCAGAGGCGGCAGCCATGCGCGCCTTAAAGTAGGACAATAATTACATTAAATTTTATGCTGTCGCTAAATGACTGATGTTTTCTGTAATAAAACTTTTTTCAATAGCAGAAGTCTAATTAAGTAGCAGATATTCGATAAAAATTAGAGTACGAGTCACGTACTAACTGAACTACTTACTTACTTGACTACTGCTGTTCTAATCTCCTCGTGAAGCATAGGGCCTGTACTGAACTACAATCAGATGCAATCCGTGTTCACAAGAGCAGCTGAGAAAAATTTACTGTGTATAATTACACGGTGCTACTGCAAAATTGAATTTTTTGAGTGACCTAAAGGCCCGAGATTTAGTGGAGTAGCTCACGAAAATATATTTGAAAATTTTCCAACACCCTCAAACTCTGAACTTATTTGTCAAATACCAATTTGGCGTGAACTCACCTATAAAACAAGCAGTTCTGTGTTTAATATATCTTCATGTTAGAATTCTTTGAATCAAATTTGAATTTTGAAATTTTGAATTTTTTGTGGAACAAATTTGCAATCAGTCTGAAATTTACACCACATTTTTTATATAATATTTTCTATTCAGGTACCTGGTACATTTAAGTAATTTCCAATAAAGAACATGTTATTCTGAGTAGAAGTAATTAAAAATTAACTGAGGAGTTATGAAATTATGACAATTTCTGCAAAGAGAGGGAAAAATAAATAAATTCTTCTGGGTTTCATTGAAAATCTACAATTTGAAAAATCTATGCTCGTGCTCGGGCAACTCGCTGTGTGCCTTCATTCTTTTCAACGCCGTTGTTGGCTGTAGACTATGAACTACATAAAACAATTGCAAGCAAGATAGTTGCGCTGTGTGAATGTTAAGGACAACAGCAAAAGAGAATTTGCAAACTTGAAGCAACAAAAGCTGCTCTGTAAGAACGCGGTCTTTATCGCACATAATTTCAATTGACATTAAGTTTTCGTTCAGAAGAAATACTTAGTGTGTGATAAACGTAATCAATACTGATTTTTCTGCAGATTATTCGTGGATAACCGTCAACGTTTTGCATTACAAAGTAATAAGTGTGTTACTGTTTATGCTTTAAGGGGATATATACCTTGTGTTGGACAAAAAAATCGAAATTTTTTATGGCATACTCTAAAAGTACATCATCTTAAAAATATAAATTAAAAAAATCATAAAGATCGGAGCACTAGAACGAAAGTTACAGACCGTGGAAGCGCGCGACCTTACCCATAAATGAAATGCACGCAAAACTTTAGCCGCGATTATCTCGAAGTCATGTTTTTGGAAAATTACCATCGCGATGACCATTATTTATCAAAAACTATTTGACCGATTTGCATAAGCTTTTTTTAATTATTCGAAGTTACAACCTCGTGAATCTGAACGGTTCACTTTTTATAAATATTTGCATAGTTCGCTGGAATTAATTTTTCAACCCCTCATAAATCGTTTTTTTGGTACGAAGCGGTTTTCATATCGAGAAAAACTTTTTTTGGGTAAATAAACCATTCAGATTCGCTAAAAAACATTTTTCTACAATAATCATTTAATTTTTTTGATTTTAGTTGAGCTGCTCGCTACCTCTTCTAAAAAACAGCGTTTCGGGGGAGTGGCGATATCAACAATAAATAATAACATTTTTAAAATAAAAACACCAAAATGTATTCTTCGAGAGTTACCCTTCAGTATGATATATGCATCATTTGAATAAAAGTTCTAAAACATATTCAAAAAAAATTATGACAATTGTCCATTTTTTCGGGCTCATGAGGTATATAACCCCTTAAACGCTTGAACGCTGGCTTGAAAGTGCTTGGTATAAACTCGAATATGTGTGTAAAAAAGTTTTCGTGCCTTACTCGCGCAGATCTGTCAGATCTACGATTTTTACCAAGCCACTTAAAAAGCTCCGCCGCCACTAAAAGTTACATCGTTCATCGATCAGTCCAATAAACCAATTGTGAAGTGCACTGTATGACAAGTTGCGTCATTGCTAACAAAAATTCAGTCAGGATGACTCGATAGCGTCATTCTCGGCTGTCAAAACCATAGTTGTCGATATCAATAGTTCTCATGCAGCTAAAGAAACACTTGATATAAGCATGTTATTTTGTTTACTGAATTTTGTAATAGATGTCCTACGTTAAGTGTTTAATGAACTCCATTTTATCTTACAAAAGAGCTATTCCTACTTTCGTTTTTCCACCTAAACGAGCAATGAGTGCTACCAGATGAAAGTACGGCCTGCTTATAAAGTAATAAATGATAAATAAAAAATGATAGCCATTTGTTAAGATTTACTTTTTTAATTAATTAATGTTTTCAAATTTACTCAGCTTTAAAATGAAAGGAGGGTTTTGCAGAGCAGTTTCAACGTATTTGCAGGTCATATTTAAAAAAAAAACTAAATGGAATTTGTTCTATAATATTTACTTAAAAAAATAAAATGTTGAATAGGCGAAATTTTATAAAAGAAATTTTCATTTAGACCAATTTTGTTGAGATCGCAAAAAGCAATGTTTTAGAACTTATGAACTGCTTATGATGCAGAACAAGTCAAAAACCTAACTGTTCTAAAGAATAGTTATGTTCTAGCTCCGATCACCTTTTCTGTTCCAGAACGAGTAGTAACGAAGTACGTAAAGCGATAAATCGCGGCTATTGATTCAAATTATTCTAAAAAGGAGTAACTTTAATGTCTCTCTTGGGAAAATCTCATTTTTAATTCCACTGGGTAAGGATGAACAAATGAAAAAAATGGATAGGAATATCTCTGTCTCCTTAGGTTTAACAAGGCAAGAAGCAAAGAAACTCATAAACAAGTAAAAAGAAATAAAAATATTTGCTATACCATACAGACCACCCGAAATTATTTATACACGCACAAAGGCACAATGGTCTAGTCAACTGACTAGATTTGCAGGGTAAAATAACAAAAATTTGAGAACAAAAATTAAATAGATAGTTTATTTGACAAATAATACGACTCAATGAGTGATTTATGTAGATACTTTCGCATCGCAAAATCAATCAAGATCAAGACTAGTAGGAAGCCGATTAAGCTCTTCAATTCCTCTGTTTGAGGCGAAATTAAGGTAAGTACCGACAACTTCAACATACAATGGATTATAAGAGTGAAGTACTCTTTTAGGTCACAAAAAAGCTGAGTTAGCATACTATATGTCTTCGGGATTCATGTACTTGGAAAACGTCATGTGATAACACTTACTAGTAATTAAGACATAGTTTGTTTTGCATAGCCCAGTCATTCAAAGCATTCAAACCTTCCTGTAATAACCATGTATGCAATAGAGAGGAGACTCTGCAGAAAAGTTTCAAATCGTCTGCATAGAGTAAATATTTCCTATACTTGAAACACCGACCAGCGTCATTAATGAAAAGTATAAACAAGACAGGACCAAGAATGCTACCTTGTGGTACTCCTGAAGTTGACACAAATATATGGGATTTAGTATTCCCAATTTCAACAAATGAGATTCCGTTGGACGGGTATGATTTCAGCCAAAAAACGAAAGACGAGTGAAAGCCTAGACCTTCAAGTTTCCAGAGGAAAATTTTGTGCGAGACCGTCCAAAATACTATTGAAAACTTGGTGTATATGGTGTCAACTTGAGACCTATTCTTAAGCTCAGAGACACAAAACTGAGAAAAAAGGGCTAAATTGGTTTAATTATATATTTTTTAATTTCAATTATTGCTTAAAAAAATATAATAAGCCAAGTTTTAAACTTTGCACAAAATTCATGAAAATTCGACAAATGTTTATCAAAATTATGCAAATTTTTAATCAGAATTTTTTTAAAGTCGAGTACGCAGTTTTATAGCACAAAGTGTGAGTTCAAAATTTTCAGTAAATTTTTATAACTCTCTTTCCAGACGATGTCTCGCATTTACACCGTATAAAAAAAATTCATATACCTATACGTTATGTGAAGAAAATGCGCTACACCTTCAGAGTAAAAACTATCAAAAATCAATTTAAAATTAACGGGCTATAAAACTGCGTATCTAATGTTTTTTATAAAATTCTAAGAAATTTAAATGCAAAAGTGTCAAATTTTTATAAGACTTGGGCAAAGTTTGAGGTTTGGATTACATAACACGGCCTTCTTTATATAGAATTAACAATAAAATAAAATAATAATAAATAATTGGCGGGTACACTTCTGTTAGGTGTTTGTAAAAAATACGTTTTTACGCCGTGCGTCTTGATATGGTTCCACAAATGGAGGGAAAGTAAATGGTTTTCTATGACCACCTTTAAAATGCGGTACAGCAGTGCGTATGAGTAACCATCTGTCATTCCATAATATGGGAAACTAACCGGAGGCGTTAGTTGGTCGCCGCCGTAGCCGTAAGGGTTGCTGTGTGACTATCATTGAGGAGTGCGTAGGTTCGAATCTCCGTGCATGAAACAACAAAATGAAATGTTTTTTCTAATAGCGTTCGCCCTTCGCAGGCAGTGCGAAACCGAGTGTATTTCTGCCATGAAAAAGCTCCTCATAGAATTAACAATTTTTCTTAAAAAAAAAATGCCTGAAATTAAAAAACAAAAAATAAGTTAATAGTGAAAAATTGTCAATACGTGGCGTAAAAAATTCAATTTCGGGCGTGTATAACAAATTTTGTACAAAGCTACTAAAAATTTACCTGCATGTAAAATTTCGGAACTCCAAACAATCGTGGGATTGAAACAATTGAAATTAAAATTAAGTTTAAGTGATCTTGGTAACATCGGTTGGCACATGTTTTACAATGAAACAGATAACAAAAATTAATTGCTCAGCCTTGAAAATAGTTTCATTTTTTCACTAAAACCTGTACAAATTTTCTAAAATTTTATGACAGTCCCACCCAGCTTAAGTTTTCGGTAAAAATAAGCACCAAAAATGAGTTAGTCGCCTCCAAAAACAGTAAGGTAGTGCTGGCTGATCTGTAAAAAGATCTCACTTGGACCACTAGGATCCATAGTGTAGCCAGTCGAAGGTATTATTTTATGTTATTATTAATGCACGTCTTCGCGAGTTTTAACAAGCCGTTCAGCCTTTTGTCAGCAATATCCTTAAATAATGAAAGATATGTTGATCCTAGGCACATTTGATGAGCGCTACAAAGAGCAGGACAGTGGCAAAGTAGGTGTTCCAAAGTATCCCTAGCCCTCGCCTTGTTGCGTGAGTTACACGCCTCGCTCTGGACTAATCCCATTTTTTTTGGCTGGGTGATGGGGGGTAGGACAGTGCCCCGTCAGTACACCAACTAATATTTAACAGTCTTTCGTGGACATTAATAAAATAAAGTTTGCAGTTTTAGTATTCCTAGTCCTTAGCATAATTTTGGTAGTTTTGTAGGAAGTTAAATGTTTCCACATCGACTGTGTTGACAGAGTTAGTTCCTTAATTAGTTCCGTTTTCAGGAAGGAGAGTGATGGGTCTATGTCTGTCGTGCTCAGTCTAGGCAAGCGAATACCTACCTTAGCGAGCTCATCGGCTCTCTAATTTCCTTCTATTCCTTTATGCACTGGTATCCAGTACATAGTGACCTGCTCATTTCCGCAGAGTCTATCAATTTTCGATCTGAACTGTTCAACACATACCGAGTTATTCCAAAGAGCCAGCGGGTCGGAGAAAAGAATAAATCCGCGGTAAGGCATGCCTGTCGTAAGAGGCGACTTACTATACGGCGGCCTCATATGCCCCGAGTACCTCCAGGGGTAGGGCGTTAAAGCTCATCAGGTTCGATACCAGTAAGATCCTGATGACGGTATACGGGAAAATATTCTTAGATTAGAAAGTCTATGGGCTAGTGAGAGCAGTATTCTATCACCTCAGTACAGGAGGGTGACATCGAAATGGCTGATAGACTATTGCTACAACCGCCTCCGTCCCGTTAAAACTCTGGCAAGCCTTCTGATACGTTTCTTACATGTCACCATTGAGTTGGTGGTGCAGGCTCAGTTGAGAAATCCTGACTAGTTCCTGTCCTGGCTCTGAACTCTATTGCCCATGAAGCGTAGAGTCAACCCTCGCATAGATAACCACGGGAACACTTAGGGAAACTGGATCAAATCACCGAGCAAAGAACAGAAGAAGGAATCAAAGATGGTCGAAATGTCAACGTGGATCCAAGAGCAGCCTATAAGAAAAATAACTTACTGCTAAGATCCCGGCTGGCAAAGATCCCACGAATCCTTAATGCAGCTGGAAGCGGAGTAGCCCGCACTGTGTTCAAAAATGTCAAAGCTGATAGCCCCGCAAACGGCAACGGGCATAGTAACATCAGCATTCAGATGAAGGATTCCTCCAATACCGCCATTGGAGGGCTAGAATCAGCGCAGTATACGCCAACCAGCATTTTTGCAGCAGCATGATGGCTCGTTATTCCCATTCCAGCGAATGGCAACACGGAAACGATCCCCACAAAAGAGAGCGCGTTAATCGACGCTATTGAAATGTCTCCTTTGCTCGAGCTAATAAAAAACAAGAGAAGAATGGGGGAAGATGCGATTTCCCAATGTAAGCTGGTGATAAAGTCTATGCAGCAGGCGTTCAGACGCCAAAAGAACACTAGCAACGAAGACAAAGCTGGAGTATCCCAAATGGCTGAGCTGCTGAATGTAACGCTGAACTACAGATGTTCGTGGAAGGCAGCAGAATACGGATTCTATACCTTTCTGCCATCCATTTTGCTAGGCTTTTTACCAAATTTAACTCGTGGAATTACATAGTTACAAAAATAGTAAAATACCATAACTTACAGAAATAATTTCAGATATAAAAAATATTTGAATGGATTTTACTAATATTTCCTGTATCCGAGTCGCCAATTTTAAATACACAAAGCAAAGCAAAAAAACAAAAACAGATACTCGTATGTAGACTAAAAAATCTTTTGGGATTTTGCTATCGGAAGTGCAAAGTTGTATTTACTTTTAGTTTCATCAAATGCGTAGAATCTGGTTGTACTTTGGTTTCAACAGTTTTTCATCAAAAAATTTTGTCTCCTTTAAATACATGTATCGGAAGCCTGCTTGCACTCAGTTTTGTCGCTCACATAATCAGAGTTGCTTTAAGTAAAATATGGCATATGTTGCGTGTGCTGTGAAGATTCCGAGAAAAAGTTAACTAAGTTTCGAGTTACATGAGCAGATATATCTATAAACGTATGTTTTATACTCGTATAACTGCGGTAAATTGCTGACGCCATCAGTTGGTGTTTTTTTGATAGAAACGAAAAATATTAATACCCTTACCTCCTCGCTTTACCTGATATCCATCTAAGACCTTCTGTTCTTATGTTGAGTGCAATTTATGGCTATAACAACTTCCACTTTTATTTCATTTTATCCATCGTAAAAAAAAGAAGAAAAGTCAAAGACACATTTGGTACCAGGCATTAGCATTCACTGTACGCTCATAAAAATAACTTTTATGACAAGGAAAAAAGTTATCAAAACTGGCAAAGGAAAACAAGTCAAAAAATATTAAGTGTAATAGCTCAGAAACAACAACTGGCATAGCTAAAACACATACGTAATAAAAACAACAACAGTAGTAAGCAACAAAAAACGACAAAAGAATACACAAATCTACACCAGCGTGCGTGCGAGTGCGTATTGAGAATAAAGCCAACATCAGGTATGTATCAGGATACATTAAGCACTCATGAATAAATTTTGTATATTTTGTATGTTGATATTTTGGGATAGTCACCTGGGTTTGCTGGGAGCATTTGCAATTATTTTCAGTTTAAACTCACATATCGCAAAAAAATTATTTTCTATTAGTGCGCATTTGTATTTTTATAGAGTAAAGGATATGAAAACGATATGAACTGTGTTTTATAGAAACCACCACACAAATTTATTGTGCTTGTCTAAAAAATGGCACACACAAAAGTGAAAAATATTTGGTTAAAAACCCTCTTTTCATCTGCATATGTGGTTTCATATTTTTAATTTATTGTGTGCCATGACGGAAATCCTAAATTATAAAGCAAGTTTGAAATGTGGTTGAGCTGGGCACAGCTTTTAAAAAATGTGCATGAATTATGGTGAAACTTGGTGTACTGAAAATTAGGGAAAAGCATCGAGTAGTTGAACTGAAAGAGATGGTTTCATTTCAATTACAAACTTTCAGTATTCAGCCACTTATTGCTTTCAAAAACACTTCTTTTAGCTAAGATATACAGCAACTCACCACAAATTCATCATAATCGGATGAATGGCTTGTATAAACTACAAATCAACAAAAAAATTTAATATTAAAAAATTAAATCTTAAAATTAATATAGAAGCGTAGAGTTGTAATCATAGTCCTGAGTTAGAACCAACTCTATTTTTATTCAGTTTAGTGCCGCCCTCTACCAAAAGCTTTTTGTTTTTTTTTGTCACGACTAGCAAGTACAGCACTTAGACAACATTAAGTCCACTATACTGCCCTCGGGTTCCCTTTTTAATGTTCTTTAAATCCACTCGACCTCCGAAGAAATCTCAGTAGATCTTGTGAGGTGCCAAGAAGCCTAGGTGGTTGCTTCTTAACACATCAGTGCAAAAGACGTCAAGCCTGATTCGAGCGAATACCGAGCAGATGCACAGAAAGTGGTCCGCCGTCTCATCTTCCTCTCCACATGCTGGGCAGATCGCACTGTCTGAGATGCAAACTCTTTCCATGTGCTTCACCCATAGAAAGCGCTCCGTCAGCAGTCCAACCAGCTGCCTACAGTCTCCTCTGCTTAGTGACAGGAGGAACTGCGACAGTCGGACGGACATGACAGGTAACATCAGTTTTGTCCATCTGCAGCCTCTCTCAGCCTGCAAAGCTCGCTTGTCCCGCTTGCTAACCGTGATTTTGATGCTTACTATTGGCCAAATGTTTGGTACTTTACAAAAAATCTATTACTAAATACTAACCAAAATAAGAGGCTAACGATAAATCTCGGATCAGGTATTGGCGCTTCTGCTTTTAAGGACTACTTTGAGACTCCATTAAATCCCTGGAATTGACGGTGTATCGTACGATTTTTTAAACTAGCCCACAGTAGTTGCTAGACGAGTTAGCTGATGTGTTTACACGCCTGTAGAATGAGGCTGAAACAGAAAGGTGTTTTTAGACCAGCATAATATCATATGTCCGATATGGAAGAGGGGAAATAGGGAAGGGGTAAGAAGAAAAATTTTCGAATACAGCAGCAAAAGCCTACCGCATAATCTGACTTTGAAAATATAGTGAAAAAACATATTCTGTGTTGAATCACTTAATAAAGTTGGAATGCAATTTCTGGGAAAAGTTAGTTTCCTATATAATTGGTGCTTTCTATGTTTGACTATAGGTTTAAGGGTGGTACCCCTATGGAGTGGCCCGAATTTGAAATTTCTGGGCTGTTGTTTTTGCACCGTCCCATGCAATGTCGGCATCAGCTAGCCAGCGCAATATCGACGCGACCTCTACTCCTTGCGGGTTCCAGCCCAGCGCCATTCTTCTGATGCTATCTGGTAGTTTTCTAAGCATGTAATCTATCGCCACTCCTGCCTTTAATTTACCATAGAATGGGCTCCTCATTCGTTGATCTCCACAGCGAGTCATTGCTGATGATGCGGAGACATTTTTTGAGCCTCTGCGTGATGGAAACCAGCCATGTCTCACTTTCGGACAACAATACTGACTTCACACATGAGTTGAACATTCGCAGTTTATAACTCCTGGAGATTTGTGAACTCACCCGTACGGCGCCCTTGCTTTGTCTAGCTTGTAGTTGTCCCCTTCATCTACTCGGTCGTCTGCCTTGATAGTGCAGCCGAAGTAGCAGGAACTTTCGAAAAGTTCCAGCTGGCACCCTTTATATGCCATGCTTTTTTGAAGTTGACTCTCAAAGCTTTGGTACGAGTATTGGCTATTGGCTCCACTCTGACAGTGCGTGCTAGCGTGACTAGTCCGTCTACTTTAGCGCGCACGGCGTCATCGGCGAAGTCCAGGTCCTCAAGATGTTTGGTGAATCTCCATACGATGCCTCTGTTGTGCAGCGTCAATTGGCCCATGATGTCATTTAGGACGATGGCGGAAAAAGGGGCGACAGGGAACATAAGACATAAGGTAAGCGTTGGAGGTGAATGGGTCACCGAAATGGCCAATGTAAAGCATTGCCAGTTCAGAGTTTTCATAAAGGGCTCTGATGAGGCGGATTATCTTCGCGGGAACTCTCTTTCTACTCAACGCCAGCCATATTGCGTCTCGTTTGATTGTTTCGAATGCCTTATTATAGGCATGTTTCTACGAAACAACATGTACTCGTAAAGCGGGGAGCGCCACTCAACTGATGGTTCTACTATGATGCGATGAGTATTGACTTGGGCAACATAGCTTCGGTGAAGGCGAAATCCAGCTTGCTTGATACGAACATACGCACATAAAAAGACAAAATTAAGTTGCAGAACAGATGTTGGTAGGACTCTTCAAAAATATATTAGTGGAGAAATATAGATCAACGCAATTTATATAATGCTACAAATTTAAGACAATATAAAAAATATTTGATACAATTTTCTTTTCCCACTGTTTTACAGTTTGAAAGTTTCAAAAAATTCAACACCAAACTGATTCAATCTTCCTAAATTAGGTAAATGCATTTTGATTGATGTAGCCAACTCCACAGATCAGTGCTGGCTGTGAGCAGGTGTGCGTAACTTAACATGTGTACACACACACACACACAACATTAATAGTATGTATATGTACTTATATGTTGAGCAGGCTTTTGTCTATGCTAGAGCGCTGGGAGTACTCGTGTGTGTGCCTGTTCAGCCATACGAGAAGGTACGTAAACTCTGTGCGCTCATGCACGAACACAGGTTTGAATTTATTAATAAGTACATATCTGTGATTACGAGCAGTAAACGCCTAAGACGAAAACCAAGCTCTCGAGAAAACATACCGATTTTATTTGTATATTTCAAGAATCCAGTATTTTATTTGAATTTGCTGTTAACGGCAGCAAAGTAGGGTTTTCACATAAACCAAATGGTATTTTTTTTGTAGCACTCAGTAGTGTAAAGGCAAATAACACAATTATTTCGTGAGTCGATTTAGGTGATTATTGCTTGCAACTATAAATTAATGAAAAATCAATATTGTTTATTTTCGAAATGTTTATGTATGTATTACTACGAGCACAAGCATGTATGTATGTATGTATGTATGCCGCTTGTAGTCGAGTAAGTGTATAATGATAGCTCGTTAGACCCCCAACAATGTTTGCAACGAAAACAATGAAAAATGGAAACAACAACGCTGGGCGCCTGGACTCTGGTGGACACTGTCACTGACAAAAACAACTAGTACATCTACCTACACACAAATTATATACGTATGTATGCAGTTATATATAATAAACGTTTTGCAGGCCAAGGAAACGGAGATACAGCAACCACAAAGGAGCAGCAATGTGTATGTGTGTGTGTGCATGAACTTATCTCATAAAATATGAACTCAATATTGGCACTGTTGGCAATATTGGTGCTGTCTTCTCAATGCTTTGTTTGTTTTTGTTATTGTGCAGGATATTATGGCGACACTGGCGATAATGATGATATCGTTGGTAATAGCCATTGCTTTCAAGTAGGTTAATAATAGCTACTTGTCTGTCACACAGATGCTGCTTAACCAGGTGGCTGCTATTATTGCAAGTCAAAAATATGCTATGTACGTACGCATGTATGTATATATATGGGTATGTGCTGTTTGCCATTGTCACTTTCATTGCTGTGGTTAGGTTTTGCTAGCTAAATTCTTGCTGTTTGTGGTTTTTTCGGGTTGTGGATGTTTTCGCTTTTCCACATTGTATTAAAAATATATCGCTTTCGGGCGTTAAAGCTTCATAAATATTTAAACTACGATATACAGGCGGTGTGTTAAGGAAAATGCCTGCATAGCTGTTACAGGTAATATAAACAATATTTTCTTCTGCAATTAGTGCACGCTAAGCTGGAAATACGACTTTTAAAGTGCTCGTATGTGCAGTAAATAAATAGCGCATATACAGTCTGTGTCAGAAAAAAGGTACGGCGATTGTTCATGAAGTATGAAAGATATATGTAAATTTAACATTTTTTTACATGAAAGTATGTACAAAACTACGAGTCGCAATTACTCAATAAGCCGTGTAGTCTTCATCGTTATCGAGTATAGCCTGGTATCTTCTCGCCATGCTTTGAACCAGCTTTTCTGCGTAGCTCGTCGACAAACAGGACTCGATTTTGCGAACTTTGACGCACGGTTGCTTTAAGGGGTTACATGGGTTTCGTTGATTCAAAAAATCGATTTTTTTTTTGTTTTTGGCTTATTAATTTCTACAACATCTCACGAATATTATTCTAAATTTTCAAGTCGATCCGAATAATAAATTCGGAGATACAGCCTTTGGAAGGTGTGCGCTCCAAGCCACTTTTATTGTTACTCAAAACTTTAAACGGAACTGTGTTTTCAAAGTGGGTTGCCAAATGTTCCCGAAAACTACTTAACCGATCTTGATGAAATTTTACACAGGTGTTCGAAATACAATTTACTCGTGCTTGAACGAAGGATTTTGTTTTTTTTAATTAGGTACAACTATTTAAAAAAAAAATATCAAGCAAATTTGACCGAAATTTTCATTTTTTTGGAAAAATGTCTGCCAAAATTCCAATTTCTACTTTTTTTCTTTACTTCGTTCAAGCACGAGTTTATGGTCTTAACTAAAGCACTAATTTTTGTTTTTTAATTTTTGATGAGTCTGTCAGGAGTTATGCTGACAACGCGGACTCACCTTTTTTTCGAGAGGTCACCGGAAATGACGTCACAATGGAGAACTTTCAATTTTTTTTTTGAATATTTCAGAAATTATTCTTTAAATATGTATCTGAATTTTCATAATATATTTTTTAAAAAATAAAAAAAATAATTTTTAGCTAATTTCTTTAAACAATAATTTTTTATTGTTGTTTTTTTACTCGAAGTACACTGTGGAATTTTATAAAAAATTTTTTTTATCAAAGTTTGAACCCTTCTTAACAGATACCGCAAATTATAGAGATGGGTTTTTTTTGTTCTCGAGAAATTAATTTTTGAATTTTACACTGCATGACTCGGCCTAGTAGCCGCACGCGGCAGCTCCCGCAGCATGCTTTATTCTTTACCAATACAGTATAAAGAACGCAGTTTTACATCATATTTTTTTTATATTATTCCAACTTACTAAATTAACATTTTTTATTAAATAAATACCGTTTTCCACACCACCCTGGAGGTACAGTACGTCAAGTGCGTTTTAAAAAAAAAATGTAAAAAAAAGGTGATATCCCCAGTAGGCCTAATCCACCATTCCCTTTCTCTATATTATAAAATAGAATAATACATAACATAAGTTGTATACATTTTTTCAATATAATAAAAAAAATTTTTTTGTGTTCTATTTAGAATTTTAGAATTGATAAGAATTATCATGAAATATTAAATTGAAGTTAGAAATTTTTTTACATTTAATTTTTTCATTTTCAACTGGAATAAAAGAATGAAAACTCGTTTACTTAAGAACTTTTTTATATCTTCAAGAGCTTCATTGGAACAAAAGTCAAATGTAATTGAATCAAATTTGTTTTTAACTATGTTAAAAAATGCTCCAGGAGTTGCTATTGGTACAGTATCAGGTCTTCGTAGACTTTCTCGCCTAACGTACCTTTTTATTGTACCACCAATTCCATCACAAGCATTTTTTCCATGAGACGTTGCAAAAAAGTGGCATTCTGCTTCTATATTAAAATCTTGAAAATGATAGACTAAATTGATAAAATTTTTTCTGTTTTTATACTGTGATGCTGCACCATCGGAGAAATAATAAATTTTTTTTATTTTTTCTGATCCATAATTCTCTTTAGTAAAAGAAATTAATCTTGATTGAAAAAGATAAACGGCTTCCGTACTATGCTCAGTATTTCATAATAATTCTTATCAATTCTAAAATTCCAAATAGAACACAAAAAATTTTTTTTATTATATTGAAAAAATGTATACAACTTATGTTATGTATTATTCTATTTTATAATATAGAGAAAGGGAATGGTGGATTAGGCCTACTGGGGATACCACCTTTTTTTTAATTTTTTTTTAAAAACGCACTTGACGTACTGTACCTCCAGGGTGGTGTGGAAAACGGTATTTATTTAATAAAAAATGTTAATTTAGTAAGTTGGAATAATATTAAAAAAAATATGATGTAAAGCTGCGTTCTTTATACTGTATTGGTAAAGAATAAAGCATGCTGCGGGAGCTGCCGCGCGCGGCTACTAGGCCGAGTCATGCAGTGTAAAATTCAAAAATTAATTTCTCGAGAACAAAAAAAAAACCCATCTCTATAATTTGCGGTATCTGTTAAGAAGGGTTCAAACTTTGATAAAAATTTTTTTTTATAAAATTCCACAGTGTACTTCGAGTAAAAAAACAACAATAAAAAATTATTGTTTAAAGAAATTAGCTAAAAATTATTTTTTTTATTTTTTAAAAAATATATTATGAAAATTAAACTTTTTCCCTATAATTTTTATAAACAACTTTTTTTTGTATCATTAATATATTTCAAGATAAAAATTATCGAAAAAAATTTAGCATAAAAATTCAATAAACAATAACTTGCAAAATAATTGAAATTTTGCAAAACCCTTTGGCATGCTTCCAAAGAGTCACAAACACAACAAAATTCGAAAGTATAAAGAAAATTGAAGGACCAACTGGTACTACTTTCATGGAACGCCCCATCTATAAGACAGAAAAAAGTTTGAATTAAATAAATAAATTTTTACATAGAACAAAAAAAATATTGAAAATAGGCCTTTTTTTACCCGACGAAACCCATGTAACCCCTTAAATCATGGACTGGCTTAACGGCAAGAGGGTTTTTTGCATAATTCCCCACACATTTTCAATGGGGTTGGCGTCTGGGGACTGGGAAGGTGAGTCCAATACTGTGACGCCATTTTCTTGTTTTGCTTTTTCTCAATGCGTTTTTCTGAGAGCAGTAGTTTTGTTGATCTGGGACGGTGGGATATGTTCGCCTCCTTTAGTTACATCTATTTCCTTTCTAGCAAGAACTGATCGTGCTAAGGGTCCCGCCTAAAAAGTTGGACGATCACCTTATCCTGCTTTTTTGTCGTCACTCGCTTCAAGCCGCGCTTCCAAAAGTCATCAACATTTTTGCACACCTTACACTACTGATTCCACATCACAACAAACTTTTTTGATTTTTTAATTACTTTTGCAGCCGCGGTGTAACATAATTTCGGCCCTTGCGCATGCGTGCATAAAAATATCGCCTAGAAACGCTTCACCTACTTCTCACTCATTTTTGTTTGATTGCGTTTACGGGAAAGTTTCGAAGGACACTAACATGAGTTAGCATTGGCGTCGTAACCCTTGAGAGGGACTATTACGCAGCAAAAAGCAGTACGAAATATATCTTGAAGTTACAAGAAAAAAACCGGTTCTTTTTTTTTGACACAGACTGTATGTACATACTTCAAAAACGTTTGAAATTCAAATACTGAAAATGAAATATTTATACAAAATTCTTATAATAATATCAACTGTTCGTTCTTTATCGAAATTTGTAAGCGGATACAATGCCGAAGCGCAAGATATTGAAGATTACGAAAATACAGGTGAATATGCAGACGCATCTGAAGATGAAGAAGACTATAAGTATCTGCAAATACTACCAGATGAATGCATTTCAATCGGATTCATGAAACTACAGCGAATTTGTACAGCTGTGACTCCAGAAGATTTGAAAGATACGCACAATGATAATTTAGTTAAAACCAATGGCCCATATTCAGTGTTTCAATTTCCCTATGATGATACGAATCGCTACTTCTTAACTTTCCACCGCAGTCCGTTACTTTACTGCAAACAATTAGAAGTGATTGATTTCAGAAATTTTAAATGCACCGATGCGTTGGGTCATGAACGTGACGTCAAGCTGAAATCGGGCCTAATAAAATGTCTTGGTCATCCGTCCGAAATGGTTGATGAACTTTTGCTTACTTGTTCATCGAGAGATTTGGAAAGCTCGGTGTTTTCAGCGTTACATTATGCCGATTTGGTCGCAGAAAACCGCAGCTCAGGATGCAATGCACTGTCATTAAGCTGGCTGTTACAGCTCGGATCGGTGTTAGTGGTGATCGTATGTGTGTTCCAACATTGCGCTACTTTTGGTACAAAATTCAAAGTGTCATAATGTAGCAGTTTTTGACATTTCCAAATGTCTATGCATGCTTGGAAATGTATGTACATATGTATGTTTATATGCGGTTGGTAGACAATAAAGAACTCAGCGTCAAATGGTACGGATACTTTATGAATTGAGATGCCGTGGAATGGAGAAGTTACTCAGAAAAGTTTAGAATCGAATATTTTTTTTTGTGCAAAATGGTTGCAGTTTGATACACTATTTCAAATCGAGTTGCTCCAGTCTTATAGACATAAGAATGTATGTATGTAAATCTAAATTCTCAGAATGACGAGAGATACGATTTAACCAGATTTATCCATTCGGAGGACATGACCAAGCCAACGTAGCCGCTGGAACTTTATTCGCTGGGCTATGTCTATGTCGTCGTAAAGCTCATACAGCTCACCCTACCATCGCCTGCGATATTCGCCGTCGCCAACGCGCAAAGGTCCAAAAATCTTGCCCGGAATCCTTCTCTCTAACACTTCAAGCGACGTTTCATCGGATGTTGTCATCGTTCACGCTTCTGCGCCATACGTTAGGACGGGCATGATGAGAGCCTTGTAGAGTGTTAGTTTTGTTAGTCGAGAGAGCACTTTACTACTCATTTGCCTACTTAGTCCAAAGTAGCACTTGTTGGTAAGAGAGATTCTACGCTGGATTTCAAGGATGATATTGTTATCGGTGTTAATGCTGGTTCCTAAATAAACGAAGTCTTTTACAACCTCGAAATTATAACTGTCTACAGTGTCGTGGATGCCGATACGCAAGTGCGCCGACTGTTTGTTTGATGACAGGAGATACTTCGTTTTGTCCTCGTTCACCACCTGACCCATTCGCTTAGCTTCTCTATCCAGTTTGGAGAAGGCAGAACTAACAGCGCAGTTGTTAAGGCCGATGATTTGAATATCATCGGTATACGCCAACAATTGTAAGTTCTTATAAAATATTGTGCCTGAGGGATTAAGTTCTGCGGCTTGATCGATACTTTCCAATATCAGGTTAAAAAAGTCACACGACAGCGAGTCACCCAGTCTTAAACCTCGTTTGGTATCAAACTGCTCGGAAAGCTCCGTCTCGTCAAAACGTTATATTTCAATGAAAATTGGTACTCTTTAATTAAGGTAGTGCGGCATTGAAAAAGGTCAAAATCGGTTAATAGCCACGCCCACCTCCCTTATAATGGGACATTTCAATAATTACAACCAGTCGATATTTCTGTTATAAACGAAGCAAAATAATTCAAATGTTCTAAAAATCGTAAATCTAAAAAGGAATACTACGCAAGTAAAATTTTTTCAAATGGGCGGTTACACGGCCCTTTTGGGATAAATGGGTGTTTCTCGAAAACGATCTAATAAAGCCTGTCCAACTCTTTTGAAATTATAATTTTTTTATCTTTAGGCTTCTATAGAATGGTGCATATCTCTCTTAGAGAGTAAGATTTTGAGCAAATCTTATAATAGAAAAGGTCTACGATAAGACAGGTCGAAATAAATTTAAAACCAAGAATCAGATTAAACTTTTCCGAATATGAACTCAAAGCAATAAACTGAACGAAAGCTTTTATCTATTATCTATTATCCATTATCTATTATCTATTATCTATTATCTATTATCTATTATCTATTATCTATTATCTATTATCTATTATCTATTATCTATTATCTATTATCTATTATCTATTATCTATTATCTATTATCTATTATCTATTATCTATTATCTATTATCTATTATCTATTATCTATTATCTATTATCTATTATCTATTATCTATTATCTATTATCTATTATCTATTATCTATTATCTATTATCTATTATCTATTATCTATTATCTATTATCTATTATCTATTATCTATTATCTATTATCTATTATCTATTATCTATTATCTATTATCTATTATCTATTATCTATTATCTATTATCTATTATCTATTATCTATTATCTATTATCTATTATCTATTATCTATTATCTATTATCTATTATCTATTATCTATTATCTATTATCTATTATCTATTATCTATTATCTATTATCTATTATCTATTATCTATTATCTATTATCCATTATCTATTATCTATTATCTATTACGGAAATTAATGTTACTCTTGTGTGAGCTTATCCCTCAAAGAGCTTGGTAAAACAAAAAATACAACACTTAACAAAAACAACTATTGCATAATAGTTAAAAGCAAGAACGAGCAAAAATGCTGAACTAAAATGGTTTCGCTCCGCCGTCGCCTTTGCTGGCATTAATGTTGACATTGACGTGTAGCAATGCCGTTGCTAATGCCAAAGAGTGTGAGCGAGTTTGTGCAACAAATAGCAGTTTTTGTTGTTGTTTTCAACAAACATGTACGCCAAACGCGTTAATCTTTACATCAATGTTTTGAAATTGTTGGCGCTTAAGTGAGTAGATGGAGCAAAGGTAGCAGGTCGGTATTGTTGCAGTTGCAACAGCTTTTGCTAGCTTAGATGTCTGAGTAATGAACAAAGGTTGTTGCCTCACCTGTCATCACTAATGTTACTGCCATTGGCGCCAACGGCAGCTGTAGATAAACATAGTTTATGCTTTTGTTGGTTTACGTGCATGAGAAAATTTTGAAAAATGAAATATTCACACATGCAACGACTAAAGGTAGTTATACCTGCTGCAACGTAGCAGTTTTAGTGAACAATAGGCAACAAACAACAGGTAGTAAAGGATATGAAGCAGCTTCATGGCATGCCCCAACACTTAAAATTTTCAGATGCGAAATTGAGTTTCGCGACATATTGCGACTATGAAGTAACGCTGCAGGAAAAAGCCAAACGAGTATGGAAACATTCTAGCACAGATACTGGAATTTAATAGAAGAAATCACACTAATTCGCCATTGACTAGTATACTGCCAGTAGTAAAATGATCGAATGATCGAGAAATTCAAGACTCGTCTAGGAACGCACCAATTCAGTGCGTTTATTAGAGAGTTATGTATAAGTAGATATAGATGAATATATTTTATTGAAAACCCCTATAAGTAATAAGTATTAATTAAAGGAAAGCACAAGCCAAATTAAAAATTTGCATGAAATTTATTCACTTCATATGTAGCTTTACACCACAAGTCAGTAGGATTAGAGGAGCGGACTTAGCTCAGTTTAGCTTGAAAACGCCGTAGCCGAATCGCTTGATGCATGGCTACCATTCGGGAGAACGTAGGTTCAAATCTCGGTGGATGAAAGAGCAAAATGATAGAAAAAGTATTTTCTAATAGCGGTCGCCCCTCGGGAGGCAATGGTAAACCTCCGAGTGTGTTTCTGCCATCAAAAAGCTTGTCATAAAAAAAAAGATATCTGTCGTTCGGAGTCGGCTTAAATGTGTAGCTCCCTCCGTTTTTGGACCAAGCAACAATACGCACACCACACATACTTAGGAAGGGGGGCTAACAGAAGTGTACACGCAAATTATTTATTTTTGTGTTTTTTATTTTATTTTAAGCTTAAAAACGTCAAGAGAAATAATTATTATATTTCGGTAATGTCGGCGCTGGCTGAGCAAAAAAATAATTGCAGAAAAATTCGTTCGGCCAGATTCTATTGAAAAGGGTTGATTAAACTTTGTTTTCCTCTGAACTCTACAGAAGAAATTAAGTTAAATAAAAAGGTTGTGCCCGAAAACCGTACTATGATGGTGTGTATTGAATTCGATCACAAAAACAAAAAAGTTACATTGAAAGTATTAAGTTTGCCTTTGACAGTTTTCTGCAATACAGAGTTAGCTTCGGCATTTTATCAGAAAGAATCTTAAAATAATGGAGTACAATATAGACTGGACCAACAGCAATAAAGGCTTCAATATACATATCCGAATTGTGCTTGGGATCATTATCTTGGTGGATATATAAAATTGTTTTCAATTCTCAATCTGGTACAAGACTCCATTACATTTTCCTTTCACACGTCAACATATTGAAACCGATCCATAATACCTTGCATTGCTTTAGCTGATACACAGTCCTAAACCATTACAGATTCACCACCATGCTTCAGTGTTGGTAATGGTAATGGTTGTACGGGTTAGGCTAAGGCCTTTATGCACTGCGACCGGATTGATATATTGTGCGTCCCTAATTACTTAATTATAATTATTTAGTATCCCGAGGAATCGAACCAGCTCCTTATGAGGCTCCTACCTCTAGTAGGTACGAGCCCAGGATTCTGTGTCTCCTGTGGCCTAATGCCTCACTGTTGGTGATTAAGTGTTCCATAGACTCCTCTTCATCTCAGCAGAACCTGAATAATCTTGTACTTGGATAATCCTATTGTGTTAAAGTGTTTATTACAGGCAAAGTGACCTGTAAGAGCTCCACAGAGCAGTCTGAGACCCTTTTTATCTATGGTTAAAGCAGATTTTGCTCTGTTGGCATTGAAGTTCAAACGCTTTTTCAAGTGATTAAGGCCGCTTGTGCCGTTCCAGTGTTCCCTGATTTTAGTTTGGATCCATTTTTTGGTTTCCTGTTTTATATTATTTTTGATAAAACCAAAAAATGGGGTTGGTCAAATAAATAGCACTTCTGCCCCTCGCCTTCTCGTTTCTTTCGTGCCCCTCATGTCTCGGTGCCCAAATCAGTGAGGCCTGATTATGAGTGGCCAGTTTGTTGAGAGAATTGTTACACCCTATTAGGACTTTTGACTTGAATGTGAAGCTATTCGAGGGTTTGAGAATCGATTGGTATGCTGTGCAAAATATTTTAAGTTTTACATTTTCGAACGCTCTTTTGTATATGATTTCCACTGTTTCCATAATGACGAAAAGGACCGCATGGAAAATTGTGGTATCTGTATTTAAAGTTAGGGATTTGTGTGCTCTAGGCCCCACTATTCGTACTCCTACTCCTTGGAGCGTTTTGGAACCATCTGTGTACCATTTTTGTGAGTCATCGTTTAACCATGCTTGGTTAGTGTTCCACTCTTCCCTAGACAGCAAGATAACCTTGTATCTATTGCTTCATTGTTGCTCTGGTATGTTTCGGCAAATAAGCTTCGTTGGAACATCGCCATACAAAACGACGCTCATCAGATCCTTCCAAGTTGAATTGGCTTTCATCAGTGAAAATAACATGGAATGAGAAGAGAAATTGGCACTCACTCTTTCTCACAACTCATTAGGTGTATTTAAATGGGATTTTGCCAATTCCAGCCTTTTCTTCTATGCTTTACGCATATGTATGGCTTATTTACTATTGCTCTACCATGTAAATCGAAGCTTTTGAAGGTTCGACGGATCATTTCTGCTGAAACCTTTTTCCCTCTTTCCTTTCCTGATATACTTTTTATGCTTCCAGATGAAGAAACTGGATCTTTTTCAACAATTTGTCGTATAAATTCTTCCTCGGCTTGCGTAAGTTTCTTTCCTTGACCATGTCTACTAATATTATGTACCCTATTCTCCTTCTCAAACTTTTTGATAATACTCGTAACTCGTTGGAGTACTCCTTTTAACAATATCTGAAATTTCTTTTATTGTTTTTTTTGTCTTCTCGCAACCGAATAATTAGCTTTCGAATTTATATAGAAGTATGGGTAGGTAAGGGCGCCATATTAATGTGATGTTGTCTCAAAGACTGGACGATAAGTATTGATGTTTAAAACAGAATAGTAAAACGAAATTTTACAACAATCGAGAGTACCGTTAGTGGTAAAATCGTATTTTTTGTAACTTTCCGTTTAGTTGTGTGGAACGAAGTTTGGATGTTTTTAGTTTTGTTTTTCATTTTTCATTCTATATATTGGTTTATTGTTACTTTTTAGCTTACAAGAATATATGTAGTATAAAATATTTCCTTTAATTTGATGTATTATGTGTATTAATTTTAAAATTTGTCTGTTATGATTGAATTGACGTTGCATGATTCCGCTTAGACGGAACTGAGACTTTATCTCCTAGGGGAGCAAAGGGCGTCAAAAAGGAACATAAGCATAAGAAAAACGCTGCAACGAATATATAAGTTTCTATGGTTTTTGGGTTTTGGATGTATGCATTTTAATTATTGTATTTTGTTTCACAATTTGTAATAAGCTTTCTTAGCGCCGATGAACCAAAAATTTAATTAAGAAAAGCACTTCAATTGAATAAAATAATGGTTTTTCTGAAAAAGTACCATGGGAGAAAAATCCTAACAGCAATCGGGCGCACAAAATATTGTATAAGTCTGAAATGTAACTAGTAATAATTTTATTTAGGCTCCTAAAGTGAATAACTTATATATTATTTTTTTTATGCAATAAAAGTTAAAAGAATTCTGTTTAATTTTTTTAGGATTACTTATAATGTAAATCTGAACCAATTTTTGAATAATTAATCAATTACTCTACCTCAAATAAGTTTCATATACCATAATTTTAATAAAAACTATATTCAAAAAACAAGACCAACAAAACAAAATTCCTTTTTAATATGAAATAGAATATTTAAAACATTGTAATGGAGTGGAGTGAATTTTTTAATATTTAGGGCGGTCTAAAACTGGTCAATTTAGAAAAATATTGAACTAGAATTTTTTTGGCTAGTATGAAGTTGTATTTTAACTGGTATTTTGCTGATTTTGCCGGACAACTGACATCTCGTAGGACAACCCCGTGCTAAAAATATCTATTCCTAATATGAAAAAAGCGAGAACACGAGCTAATATAGTTGACCTGAAAAGTGCACTGGTAGTATTTTAATTCACATCGAGTAATTTTCCCTGCAGGGATTACACTTGCAGACATATAAATACTTATTTGTACATCTATATCCATATGAATGTATGTGTTTGCATGCATGGCTACGTGTATGTATCTATTTAGTATTGCTTATCTCGTATGGACTTAGGTAAATGGTTAGTTAGTTACGTGCACGAAAATGGTACGTGCAGCGTCTTACAATTTTTTAAATAACTCTAATTTGTAAAAGTAAATAAGTGAACTAAGATGAGTGATTTTTTTTATTTCGTCTAGCAGAATTTGTTGTTTTTTTTATTTTTCTAGTAAGCATTTCACCATAGATTTTTGAGTAATGCAAAGAGAGTCTATACAGCCTATTTCCAAAAAGGGCTTAGTAGCAGTTAAGAGATCGGTTAAGTTTCAGAAATATCAAGCGTTTCTACTACATCACAGTAGTCGAAATGGTCGACTTATTAGTATTTATTTCTTGGAACATTAAAGTGTTAAAGAAAAAGTTGCGCACCTCTTAATTGAAGCTTAAGAGGTTAGGGTTAGTCAAATTGCTTTATTTAACAAAATAAAAACATAGCATTAATACATTATGTTTTGATTTGACTTTAGCAAAATTTCTAAAAGAATTAATAATTGTAAAAGTTATCGCTATTTGTGTGAACCCTGTTTCTCTACAAGTCTCTTGAGGTGATCATCACAAGTCCGTGGAGATTCATCTAAAATCAATCGGAAAAGAGAAATTAGTTTTATTAATAGATAATCTTGTGCCTGATCGAAGTTTCTTTTTCAAAATTAATAATATGGTGGCCTCAGGAAATATTTTTCAGATCAGGAGATTTATACCATGAAACAGTACACCCCAATAGAACGCGCTGAAATTGTTCAGCTGTACATTCAAAATTCCTTCTCGATTGTAAAAACGCAACGTGCGTGGAGAAAAAAAAATAAAGTGAAAAGTGCGCCGTCAAAGAACGCAATCAAGCAAATGCACAAAAGATTTTTGTCTTCCGGCACTGTGGCTAATACCCGACGTCCAAATAAAAAGCGGCCAAGACGATCTAACGAAAATATCGCGGCCGTACGAGCCAGTATCGAGTCATCGCCGCGAACGTCAGGTAATCGTCGTTCTGCTCAGTTGGACATCCCTCGGACCACTCTACGACGTATCATTCGTTTGGATTTGGGGATATTCCCGTACAAAATACAACTAAATCAACAACTGTTGCCGGCCGATAAGCCTCGTCGCTTGGAATATGCCAATTTTGTCGTCCGAATGGCCCAAACTGATGAGGATTTTTGGCATCAAATCATTATGAGTGATGAGGCCCATTTCTCCTTGAACGGAACCGTAAATAAGCAAAATTGCCGTTTCTACGCCACTGAAAACCCTCAAATTAGTGAAGAGGTACCTCTACACGACCAAAAAGTTACAGTCTGGTGTGGCATTTGCGCTGATATGGTCATTGGGCCGTTCTTCTTTGAAAATGGTCAACACCAACCATTGACCGTCAATCAAGAGCGTTATCGGGCCATGATAACCGATTTTGTGATGCCGATTGTTCGTGAAAATGGTATGGAGCACTTCTGGTTTCAGCAAGATGGCGCACCACCACACACAGCACGAGCCACCGTCAACTTATTGAAGACTTTGTTCCCTGGCCGTTTGATATCAAAAAGCGGCGATTTTGACTGGCCGCCATGATCACCGGATTTGACGCCACCGGACTTTTTTCTTTGGGGCTATTTGAAATCTAAGGTTTACGTCAACAAGCCAAAGACACTAGGCGCACTTAAGGCCAATATCCGACGGGAAATAGCCGCCATATCGGCCGAGACGCTGGCCAAAACTATGGAAAACGCCGAAAAACGGGCACATTACGCTATACGAGCTAAGGGCGACCACTTGCGCGATATCATATTCAAAAAGTGATGTAAACGAATCTCCTTGAACTAAATTAAATGTTTTTCACAATGAAACACAAAAAAATGTTTCTTTTCCATATTTTTTTAATAATCACATGGGTCAGTTTAATATGGCCAACCCTGTATAATTGCTTAAAAAAATCGGAATGTTTGAAAAATTATTCGATCAGGTACGAGTTTTCTATGTTTTTCAAAAGCAGTATAAGTTGTATTAAAATCTATTAAGCAGTTTTTAAGTTACAGTACCAGTTTAAAAAATATAGTTTTGAGAAAAACACATTTAAAGTTTTAATATCTGATCCGGAGGGCCCGAGCACCCTTTGTTAATAGTTGCTAAACTCAAAAAATCTTTATCGGATTCACTTCAAATTTTTACACAATATTTTTAAAATACTATAGTTTAAGAAAACGAAAAAAATCAAATTTTTTGAAAACCTGACCACCCCTAGCCCCTTAAAGCGGAGATGTCGATTTAGTGCGATTTAATTTATATCGTAAAAAAAGCGCTGCATTAACTTATTTTTATTTTAATAAAGTGTGGTTAAGTTTCAAGGGTCGGTGTTGATTTTGCATAAAATACAAATTTTTTAAGAAATTAATTATCCCATCCTTTAGCTCTTGAATTGTTGCTGGCTTATCGATGTACACTTTTTCTTTCAAATAACTCCAAAGAAAGAAGTCCAACGGTGTCAAGTCACATGATCTGGGCGGCCAGTTGTCATCGCCGCGACGTGAGATTATTCGGCCATCAAATTTTTCGCGCAAAAGAGCCATTGTTTCGTTAACAAGTGGCACCGTCCTGTTGAAACCACATATCGTCCACATCCATATCTTCCAATTCGACCATAAAAAGTTCGTTATCATCTCACGATAGCGAATACTATTCACAGTAACTGCCTGACCGGCCTCGTTTTGGAAAAAATACGGCCCATAAACCGCACCAAACAGTCACTCTTTGTGGGTGCTTTGGTTTTTCGGCAATCACTCTTGAATTATCATTCGCCCAAATGCGGCAATTCTGCTTATTGACAAATCCACTGAGGTGAAAATGTGCCTCATCACTGAAGATGATTTTCTTCGAAAATTGGTCATTCACTGTTGCCATTTCATAATAAGCCTGAATAGCTTTAACGCATTGCTTGATTAGGTATCTTTATATACTTCAAATTGAGTTAGTCTGAAATTGAACAATGTCAAATGAAATGTAGAAAAACTTGACGTTTAGGTGTGGTTCATATTCAACATCGGCCCTTGAAATTTAACCACCATTTACGATTTTTACATTTCCAATACCACTACATTTCACTGTTAACCTAACATTTTCTGTTAGCATATAAAAGTTGCGTTGATTTCGTTGTGACAGTAAGTTAACACGATTTGATACAACAACTGCTACCTAGGGAGTGGAAATTTAAGGAATTTAAGGGCGATGTTTAACTGTAATTAAACGTAAGCTACAATTAAGGCGCAGCGAAAAGATGCCATTCAGATTCTTAGAATATTATGTGAGTTTTAACATTTTTTACAATTTATATATGATTACTTAAATCAATTTTTTTAAATAATGACAGAAGTTTTAAAAGCAATTTAATTTGCTATGCATGTGTGTATGCACGTTTGTGTAAAAAGGCCTAATGGGCGTATAATACCTATGTAGAAGCACGTGTATGAATGTATGTAAGTAGGCGCATATTTTTATGAAGCCCACTTAATCCTAAGAAAATCCTCACAGTCATTTAAAATTTTACATTTGTACCTTTCTCCATCTCTTTGTTCAAGCTAAAAGATTATTTTCCACTTAAATTTTATGCATCCTGAGTTTTGCTGACAAGAAAGGAAATTAAATAGCTGCACTGTGAAATACACACTTACATATTTGTACTTTATTTTCCTTCACATATAGGGTATCTCAAAATGGACTGACTTCTTAAGTTCTTAATGAAAAGTATCTCTTATTATTCGGTAGGCAATGCCAAATCTTTAAGTGTATTTTTGCCATGAAAAAGCTCCTCTTAAAAACCAATCACTGTAGGTCCCTCCATTTGTGGAACAACATCAAGATGCACGGCACAAATAGGAGGAGAAGCTCGGCCAAACTCCTAATAAAGCGTTTTTCAGTAAGAGCGCTTCAACTTTTTTTTTTAATAAAACACAAACGGTTTGACTTTTTTAACTAATTTTTTTTTATTATCGAGTTTGAACATATACATTTAAGTATGAAATTCGATTTCTTTTGCATGACCACCGCGTGCACGTTTTACGAAGTCCAATCGTTGAACCCAATTTTCGACCACTCTTTTGCATAAATCGGCCGAAATTCCAGCAATTTCGCGTTCAATATTGGCTCTGAGCTCACAAATCGTCGCCGGCTTTTTACTGTAGACCAATGACTTCACATAACCCCAAAGAAAATAGTCTAGAGGCGTCAAATCACACGAGCGCGGCGGCCATTCGACCGGTCCATTTCTGGAAATAATGCGCTCATCGAACTTACTCTTCAACAAATCAATTGTAGCGTGTGCTGTGTGACTTGTGGCCCCGTCCTGTTGAAACCACATGTCGTCTAAGTCCATACCATTCAATTGCGGTCAAACATAATCGTTTATCATGTCGCGGTATCGATTTCCATTCACAGTAACGTGACGATCGTTCTCGTCAACGAAAAAATATGGGCCAATTACGCCGCCGGCATGTAAACCGCACCAAACAGTGATTTTTTCGGGATGCAACGGTGCTTCATGAATCACGTTTGGATTGCTTTCTGCCCAGTAACGCATATTTTGTTTGTTGACAAAGCCATTGAGCCAAAAGTGACCTTCATCACTGAAGATGATTTTTTGGAACAGAACGATATTTTCATAAAAACAACAGAACGAATAGTTTCATAAAAAATTTGCACGATTTGCAATCGTTGCTCAAATGTGTAGCGGTCCATGATGAAATGTATACTAATGAAGTTAACAAATGACAAGCGAAAAAAAAAAATATTGCGTCGTTCGCCCTCCCTATCGGAAAAAAGTTGAAGCGCACCTATTGAAAAACGCCTTAGAAGTGCAATCGCCAATTATTTACTTATTTATTTTTGTATCTCTTATTATTAAAATATGAATAACAAATTTTTAGTGCAATGCACATACAAATACGAAACTTCTTGTGTCATCTGACAAACATCGTCCTTCCTGTGTTTTGTAAAAATCGCTTTGATTATCTATGTATGAGTATATACACTAAGCCCTGCAATTGCTCAACTGTAGCATCTTTTTCATCACCATATTTTCCTTTTGAAATAATTAATTGCTGAGCACAAGTAATTCAAAGCGCCAGACCGTTTTGAATCAGCCTGTACGACATGGCCTTACGCCATGCCATTACTTTATATTTATATGAGCATTTGAAGCTGCTTTTTACTTACTTTTTTCTGCTACCTTTTTTGAAATACTTTTTAATTTTTTTTTTTTTTTTGTTAAAAATAATTCAGGGGATCGTAATTTTTCCAATGCTTTGTGTTGAATTACTGCACACACGCGCACGCTTACATATATACATACATATTTATATGAGTATTTGTATGTCCTATGACGTGATGAGCAAAGCAAGACGAGCAAAACGCGCATACATACACATGCGAGCACTTTAGCTTTTAGGTTTGAATTCATAAATTTAATTTGTTGTCATCATGTGAGTTATTAAATTAAGCAACGGAGGTTGCAGAAAACTTATTTCCACATCACTTTACAAATTTTATCGGATGAGTTTTGGGCACACTCGAATTTGATGATTTTGAATGTGACGGAATAAAAAAGGATGGTTGCACATAAATAAATACAAATATGAAATTTTCCATTCACTTTTTAGCTTTTCATGAATCGCATGCTGGCAAAAGTGTGCTAAATGTCGGATGTTATTAAATTTCACAAAGTACAGAAGACTTAAGACCTGCTTGCTGACAGTTAAGCTATCGCAATGGTGTGCAAGCGCCTTTATGATATTAAATTAATATATGCAGGTATGGGTGTGGTGAGCACACATCCTACAATATAAATATTAATTTATTATTGATGTAAATAATTAAAAATGTTTAATTTTGACTCTATCCGCAGATACTAGCAATAAAATAAAAAAAAGTATTTAATTAAAATATGGAATTCCGTAGGCCGACGCGTAGCCCATATGCTGACTTTACTCTATTCACACGCCACAGGTGCGTACTCACGCGTGGTATTAATATTAAATAAATAATTAATAGAATGCACGCAAGGACGTTACTGTGCTCGGCTACATTATAAGCTAGATACCCTTCATTAAATAAATAAAAATTAGTTAATAATAAGGCGATCGCAGTTTCTCTAGGCGACACGTCCCTAGTAACTCAAAAGCGGTGAAATACCTGGGTATTAAACTCGATTGCAGGCTTAGGTTTTGAGCTCAGACCCGCCGCGCGGCTACTAAAGCAACGAAGATCACAGGAATGCTGAGCAGACTAATTCCGAACATCGGTGAACCAACTCAGAGTAAAAAACGGCTGATCATGGCGACCACAAACGCAATACTTCCGATACGGTAGCGAAATATTCGGAGATGCGCTACACTGTAAGCGCAAAGGCACTGAAAGCAAAGCACTGGAGGTTAAACAAAGAACAGTGGTACGCAGAGTTGCTTCAGACTACCGCACTGTGTCGGGCGGGGCAGTTTTTGTGATGAGCGGGGGAAATACATACCTATTGACCTCATGGCCCGGGAACGAGTGGAGGCGTGCGATTTCAGGAGAAAACACGCCACCACTAAAACTGCGGAACGGATATGCCAAACCATGCAACGGATGCGAAGTCGATGGGACACTGAATCGAGTGGCAGAGGACGGCGAAAACTCATTTCAACAATAGGCAAATGGGTTCAAAGGAACTTTGGAGAAATGGGCTATTTAATGACTCAGTTCCTCTCGGGCTACGGATACTTGCGGAAATAACTAACCGCCTGGAAAAGGTTAGCAGCCCCTGGTGAATTTACTGTGAAGCACCAAGCGATGACGACGAGCGCACGTTCTGTAGTTGCGACAGATGGCTCATAGAAAGATACGCATCGGCAAGATGCTTGAGCGCAAGAATAACTGGAATGCGGTTAAAAGATACGTTGAAGGCGAAAAAAGGGGGAAAAATAAACCTCGACGCAATGCAACAAAGTAAAGCCTCACAGACAGAGACATAAGAAGACGAGCCTATAGCATGAAGCTGGTTACAAACATGGTGAACCCAAACGTGGGCGAATAGAACTGGTCCATTTCATGGACGTCGTTTTGGCCCCTCTCGAAGTAATGCAGAAAGCAGTTTCGGGAAGGGTGTCTCACCCGAAGGAGAAGAGGAATCGTTTTAATGGCCACACCACCCCACGTAGTAAGCGACGGTTGCGTAAGTGCGAAGGCATTTTGAATCCTAACTCACCCACCAAAAAGAAAAATATAAACAAATAATTATAATTCGTAAAAAAGTAATAAATAAATTGACAGAAATTAATTAAACTCTGCAATAATAAATTCTCTATATAGTAAGGCTGAGTACATATACTCATTTATAAAGCAAGTTAGTCTTTTCTAATTGTGGCCATTAAGTATATTTATTACTTCTGCTTCATTTAGCTTCGCTGCATTTAGGTATCTTGTTCTGATCTCCTTTAGTACCCGGCATCTTCCTTTCTGCATATCTTCTTTCTCGTTTAAATTGCAGAGGGTCCAACTTTTCTGGATATTTCCATAAGTGGTTGCATTTAGCCTTTTTAGCATTTAGCATTTAAACTACATCTTGCTCTGAAAATTGTTGTAATGTCAGCTAGTCGCATATCTTCTTTAATATATGATTCCTCTTTTGAGTAGTCCAAATGTTTATAAATTCGCGACGCACTTGACTGTGCTTTGGAAGGTGCCATGTTGAGATCTTTTATTTTCATTTTGGTAAGAAGTTGCGCACAGCGATCTTGCCAGTCTATAGCGGTGATGTTTTCTTCAAACTTCAGACCGAACTCCATTCCCATGTCGGTCAGATGCTTAAGCGAAACACATTTTTACTTAAGATGCCTTGTGTTAGTTTGTGTGGGGGTCTGTTGCAGTCTGAGTCTGTATTTACAAAAAGGGTTTTTAGATATACTTCATGTGTAGTTATCTTCTAAATTAGTTTCTAGTATTATTGCATAATTCGGAGTGGACTTGGGTAGTTTGAGGATTTTTTTAATGATGTGATGTCGAAGTTTATTTACTTCATCGAATAAGGCATACCCCCAAACAGCTTCCAATTTGATGGATTCGCTAAAAAATCATTCCATGTGTAATTTATAATAGCTTTTGCTGAAGTATTCCTGGCTTCTAAGTGCTTGCCAAATGCCATTTTGGGTGTGAGAATGACACCAAGATATTTATATTCGGCCACCAATTTAATTTCTTCACCTTGGTACCACCATTTTTTTGCCTGGGAATAATTTCATCATTTTCCATTTCGCTCCAATTAGAATCACGCTGAATCATTCGAAAAGTTAACGCTAAAGTACTCGATAATGTCGTCATCTGTGGAAAAGCCTGCCACCACCTCAAAGTAGTCCTGAAGAGTAGCATTGAAAGTTATTTGATTAACACTTAGCTATGCCTCGTAAGCAACATTCATCATTTCCTTATCTTCATCAAACTCATTAAAAAAAAAGTAATGGCATGTCGTCCTCTTCCTTCCAAGCGGAACTCTGACAATAACCAGCTTTATTTAAGCAGTTGTCGATTGTTTGCCTACCAAACTCATTATTCGAAGCTTTTGATATATGAATGATGCAATCTATAAGTGTAACATCCTGTCTTTTGTTTTCCTCTATACGCCTTAGGGCTTCTTTTGCGATCCTGCTACGATAGTGATACTTCGTATTTTGAATGACACCTGTGTCAAGTGGTTGCAATTTGGAGGTCATATTCTTGTGAAACAACACCAATTGAATGTTTTTCAGTGTAGGAGTATTTTCTACTGCTTTTGGGTGTGCTACACAATTATTGACGAACATTAACACCTTTCCCTTTTCATATTGAAAATACTTATCCAGTTTCAAAATTTATTCTGAAATGTTGCCGGTCATCCATGCATTGAAATTTCTTTTATAAACAACGGGTAGGCACTTAATACAAGCAAAGACTTGCTGCATTTTTTTAGTTTTTTTATTGTACTTAGTAAAAAAGTTATTCATAAACAAAATTAAATGATTAATTTTGTAAAATCTCAAAATGCTTGCTCTACAATTTATGGTTCGTATCTTGAGTTGTTTTCTAAAATTGAAGCTGTCTGTAGTTTTACGTCTTCTAAACAGCAGATGTTTTGGTGAGAAGTTTGCCAATACATAAATAGAAAAACCTTTCTATTATCTGACGTTTAATGTAGGTAGAAAGGTTTGTACATCCAGCAGTCGGTGAGTGTGAAAGTGATTTAATTGTGTTTTATATCGTTGCTTTACTTACACTAGTGTTCAAAATAATAGTGGCGCAACGAATTACCAATTTGTAGCGCTTTTTTTTTAGATTTTTTTTTAAATGTTTTTAAAAAGGCATACATCAAAAATGTTCTACAACAAAAACTACAGAACGACCGAACTTCCGCTCCGGCTACATGATTTCAGTTCGGTTTCTGGTAAAAAAGAGCCGAAATTTGGACAAACATTTCGGCAAATTTTTTTTTATTAAAAAATTCGAAATTAGTCGGTGAATGTAAGACAAAACTGAACAGTGCTGCAAACCAACAAAGTTAGTCTTATTTGGGTGCCTGGACATTGTGGTATTCCAGGGAACGAGTTAGCTGATAAACTGGTTAATAAAGGTTCTGCAAGTATGCCGCTAAGCCCTGGACTCTTTCTAGGTGTCAATTCTGCATCCATTGAACTATGGCTTGACGACTTTATGAGGTCTACCCATAGAGGACGTTGGTCTGGGTTGAACTCGTGCAGAGTAGCCAAGTACTTTGTGAAAGAACCAAACTGGAAAATAGCGACCTTTCTCATAAAAATCAGCAGAAAGGACCTGAGAGTACTGGTGGATGTAATCCCAGGTCACAACGCCTGTGGCCAGCATATGGCTGCCATGGAGGTCGTCGATAGCCCAATATGCTTATCCTGTCTTGAGAACGACGACACTGCAGAGCATTTTCTCTGAAGCTGTCCGGCGTTTTCCAGAATCAGTCTTAGAATATTGGGTTGCGTGTACTGTGTATGGATAAAGTTTATGCTCTTTCTCTCCCGGATCTCTTAAGATTCATCAATGAATCCAAAACATTTGTGGAACAGTGACCTCAAATTAATTTTTCCGCCTACCTTTCACATTTTATCTTTCCTATCTCTATTCTTTTTACTGAATTCTATCCGGGTGTAGTACAATGGTCTCCTAACTGAGTGCTTGAATTTGTCCAACCTCCCTCAAATCTAATCTTATCTAATTCCGTTCATCATTTTGGCATTTCTGTATGAATTTGGCACCTAAATATCCGTTATGTAGGCTGCATTTTGTGCAGTGGGATTTTCGGGAATCAACCGACATAGAGACATTTTTGCATTGGGATTTGAATCCATGCCTAAACACCAGTCTTGGGTAAGCAGCCGATTTTTAATGAGTTCAAAGATCGTTGAGCACAATTATGCATGCAGCGAGCCGTTTGAACATGGTGAACAGACGCTTCAGTCCTTTTTATTAGTTAGGGCGTTTAAAATATTCAGTTCGTTTTCCGTTCGGCTTCGGTTGAAAATGACCGAAGTTCGATTCGGTTCGATTCAGCTTTAAAAATCGATGATCGCGCGTTCTCTAACAAAAACCATATAACTTAAATTTCCAAACTTTGCACAAAAGTCACAAAAATTTAACACCTTAAATAAACAAGAGCGCATCCAAATAAGAGTTTAGCGTTTTCAGAAAATTCTGGGTTGGCAGTTTTATAGCCAATTGAATTTCGGTATAATAAAGCGCAAGTTCCGAGTGGCTTGAAATTCGCATTGATTTTTTGAAAATTTTTTTTCGCTTAGGTGATGAGTATTTTCTTCCATATAAAAGGCTTCCGAATATGTGATTTGATTATTTGAGTAGAAAGAGCTATAACTGCGATAATAAATGCAGAGATTGTCACTTGCAATTCAGGAAATGGTTCCATGAAATTTTTATAATCAGCGCCTAACTTTTGCTCGCTGAATTGTACAAATGTTCCTCAAATAATAAAAAATAAAAATAAAATTTAAATTCAATTCGGACTCTCATAACTTGGCGAACTCATTGCTGGTGGTTTTCTCTTCATTCTTCTTCTTCTTAATTGGCGCGGTAATCGGTTAAGCGATTTTGGCCGAGCAAAGCACGTCAGTCGTTTCTTTCTTGTGCTAATCGGCACCAGTTGGAAACTTCTCTTCTTTCTATGTTGGAAAAATTGTGATAAGTATGAGAAATTGTGATAAGAAAGAAGAACAACCTCTTCTGCTATATGCCTTGCAAAAAATTATAAATATGTCTGCATGTGTACTCTCCCGTTATAATAAAAAAATCGCGTGCGTAAAACACTGGATAGCATGCGGACTGGCGCGGGTCTGATGAAGAGTTGTGGTTATCTCCGAAGTAAAGCTTTAACTAGTATGAGACTATGGGACTTTTGCGTCTTTTCCAATTTTCAATAAAAACATAATATTTGGGTTCGTACATTAGTTAATAAGTTGGATGTTATTAGATCGTAATAAAAAAAAATCTTAATGATTTGTAAGAATTTAAAACTACATACATAAGTATGTAATAAGTATAATTCATGGTGGGTATATTGCAGACGTAATAACAGTATTATATAAGTACTTAGATATTTATTATACAAACACACATACATAAGTACATCTGTGTATTTAAATGGCCTTTACAAGCCCATGTGAATTTTATGTTTTGCGCGACAGTTATTGAAGTGGTCGCAGCTCTTACTGATAAAAATTTAATTTATTTGGTGATAAATTATTGTGACAAATAATTTATATACCTAAATGCCAACTAGGGATGCTAATCTCGGTATATAGCTAGCTCGGTGTTTTTTAAATATCAAAAATATCGGGATTAGTGGACATGCAATCGAGAATAATTTAATAATTTTTGGCAATTAAAGTGTAAATGCTTTGCCATTCTGACAAACACATTTGAAATTAAATAGAACAAGAGATTCCAAAAAACAATAGAAGAAGAGGGGTGGAAAAGGGGTATGAGACCTAGCCCCAATAGCTTAAAATATTTATCGATGGCTCGAAAATGATGGACGGAGTAGGTGCAGGGATTTATTGCACAGAGCTGGACATCAAGCGACCAATTAAGCTCCCTGACCATTGCAGTATTTTTCAAGCAGAAGGCTATGCGTTAGGAAAGGCTGCAGAAATAGTACTAGAAAGGACATCGAGCAACTACAACATAAATATATACGTTGACAGTCAAGCGGCAATAAAGACAATAAACTCATATGAAATTTCATCTAAAAACGTTCATAGGACCAGGGAAGCCATAGAGAGACTAGCCGCAGACAGACGGTTGCATCTCTTTTGGGTCCCCGGATATAAGGGCATTGTAGGAAACGAAATTGTAGATGAGATTGCCAAGAGCGCTGCTTACATACCATTTGAACAAGAAAACGACATACTGAAACCTTTAAATACAGTATACAATGCCATCGCTGCGGGAATGAAAACACGGATAGACAGGAGGTGGAATAATCTAGCCACTTGTAAAAGCGCGAAAATCATGTGTACACGGAATGTAGATAAATAAGCCAGATTCGAACTAGCCCTGTCTAGAAAGGAAAGCAAAACTATCGTAGGTATACTGACAGGCCACAATTTTCTAGCGGCACACGCAAACAAGATAGGAATTGCAAACAATGATACCTGCAGATTTTGCAATGAACTAAAAGAGAGGGAAACTCTTGAACGCCTTCTATGTTCTTGCCCTGCATTAGCTAGAACTCGAATGAAATGTTTAGGAGATCTACAATATGAGAGTTATAAATGTCTCGCGGGGTTAGAGCTTCAGAGATTACTTACTTAGATTCGCAAAAGATGCAGGCTTATTACAAGAAGCCTACTACAAGGAAACGTAAGGGTCAAGCCCCACCTGGTACCACTAAGGACCAATAGGTCTATGTGATGGTCTATGTAATTTAAGTACAATAAAGTGCAAGTGTAAAGTGGCTTCATATTCTTGTTGATTTTTGATGATTTTTTCCCATGACAGTATTAATCATTTTCTAATATAACGAATATGAATATATGGAAAAAATGCACAGGGCTACTACCGCCACACTAGAATTGAATGGGCTACCAAAACTGCGTTCGCATTTTTTAATTCCAAGTAAAAATTTGAAATTTTTATAAAATAATCATTTAGATGCTATGATTATGATGATATTTAGATTTACATATTTTATTTTAAAATAACATCGAAGCACGCCTTTTGAAATACCCTTTATAAAAACGTCCCACTAAAATATTTAACTGCACCGTTCGCTCGATTTCAATGCATCATGCATTGATTTGAAATGTGCAGAAATAGTATTATAGAAAATTGGCGCGTACACCCGAGCTCTTCCTCCTATTTGTCTTTATGTTGTTCCACAAATGTAGGGACCTACAGTTTTAAGCCAACTCCGAACGGCAGATATTCTTATGAGGAGTTTTTTCATGCCGGAAATACACTCGGAAGTTAGCCTTTGCTTGCAAAGGGGCGACCGCTATTAGAAAAATGTTTTCCTTAATTTTGGTGTTTCACCAAGATTCGAACCTACGTTCTCTCTGTGAATTCCGAATGGTAGTCACGCACCAACCACTCGGCTACGGCGACCGCCGTGATAATCACTGTAACTTAAAAACCGCTTGGTAGATTTCAATAAAATTTATACTGGTTTTAAAAAACATAAAAACTCGTGCCTGATCGAAGAATTTTTTTTTCAAACATTTCGATTTTTTTAGGGAATTAATTGTCGATTTTTTTCTCGAAGATCTGAAAAGTATTTCCTGAGGTCGCCATATTGTTATAATAATTTTGAAAAAAAAGCTTGGATCCGGCACAAGATTATCTATCACCACGTTCTCCCTAATACCAGCAGCGTCTTCCAAGCGGAAGTACTAGCAATTGGGGAAGCCTGTAGGTTACTAATCGCAGATTTCTCTTTTAAGGGCAATATCGCTATTCTTTCGGATAGCCAAGCTGCAATCCAGGCGCTGGACGCGACTATAACAACCTCTAAAGTGGTGGAGCAAAGTAGGAATAGCCTCACCAACTTGAGTGAAAACCATAGAGTAACCTTAATTTGGGTCCCGGGACACCGGAACATAGAAGGTAACGAAAAAGCAGATGAGGGGGATCTGCCATGAATAGTGCTCTTGCAGTACCAGTATTCACTCCACTAGGTGCGGTCAATAATGCAATTTCCCTAAAATACCTTCGAATTGCAGATTGTTGATGGAGAGACCAGACGAAATGCAAAATCAGCAGAACGCTATGGCCCACCTACAACCTCAAACAATCGTTGACGTTAATAAACATGAAACGACGGGACACCTGCAGACTTACGGCAGTCATAACTGGCTTCTGGTCTATCGGAGAACAAGCCGCCAAAATGGGCATCCCTCACAACACATACTGTCATAGTTGTAAACAACCGCAGAAAAAGGAAACAATCTTCCATTTCCTCTGTGAATGCCCTGCCCTATGGAAGGACATAATGTTAATTCTGGGCAAACCGCTGTTCGAGAGTCTCGAGCAACTGTCTGGCTTAGGGTGCGTACATGTCAGAGATGCGATAAGCGATAAGAGCGTCGATCAGAGCAGCGACAAAAGCATAGCGTCGAGCTTTAGTTTTGTGTGGTGTATAAAACAGAGCTGCGATAAGAGCGTTAGTTGCATTTGCAATTTAAGTTTTGAAAAGTGAAGAGCTATAATATTTATAATACTGAGTGATTCAAAGGAAGAAAATATGTTGTTGTTGACGCCTACTGCTGCATATTATCATCTACATAATACTGTAAGGGAAAAACGTCAGTTTTCGGCGCATCCTATAAACCAAGCAAGACTACAACTCGGAGAATTTCACCATCTCTATAATAGTTTGAGACAGGATCCAAAAAAGTTTTTCGAATGTATGAGAATGACAACCGATACATTCGATTATATTCTGTCTCAAATTTCGGATCGACTGCAGCATAATTGGAAAAACTGACACAACAGACCAATTTTGCAAGAGAAGCGATTGATGCTTACAGAAAAATTAACATATTCATTGGTAAATAACAAAAAAAATGAAATATTTTAAACATTTAGAATATTGTGAATCTAAATCGGATATTCATTGTTTTGTGCATTGTCATCACATCTAGCCGTGGTGTTTTCAATATAAATAGGTATTGATTTATTAACCAGTTCATGTGTCAGCTGCAATACTTTCATCCTGTATTCTAGTTTATGCAATGAAGTAATATTTTTCTGATGAGATTAGATGAGGCAATAAACTTTTACTTGCCACAATTTATCCAAAATGAACCTGTTGTGGTGATTTGGATCTTTTTGATCCCAAATTGCAGGTTTTAAAAATACTGCACCTATAAATTCTTCTGTGTCCATCATCGATAATAGCAAAGAAATTACTAACCTATAATTTCTACGCTCTTATCGATGATAGCGAGCGAAGAGTGAGTTAGCGCGCTGCTCCGACATGCACACTTCTATTAAAATACATGCATTAATTTTCTACGCTTCGCTCTTATCGACGCTCTTATCGCTTATCACAGCTCCGACATGCACGCACCCTTAGACGTCAACAACCTAATAAGGTTCCTAAACCGCATAGACTGGATATAGTCCTGCTGTAAATAACTGTTAAACAATTTGGTAACGAGCATGTGGCAACAAAATGGTGCGGAAGCGCTAGTTGGACTCTAGATGAATCACCACTCTAACCAACCAACCAACACGTTCGCGGACGTGAATGCTACAGCATTCAAATTTTAAAGCCAAATTTTGTTCATTTAATGCCATGTAACTTTAAGTTTTTGTAATTAATATACATTTCAAAGTAATGACCAATTGATTAATTAAGTACTTTCATATAACAGTTATAATACAACGTTCTGACTACTCTTATAATATACATATGTATTATCAGATACAAATAGTTTCAAAAATAATTGCCTGTCTATTTTTGCAGCTCCCTGAAATTTTTAGTGTCCGCGAACGTGTTAATAAAACTAATTTCTCTTGTCACGGGCTTGTGAGGATCACGGCAAGGGACTTCTGGAGAAACGGGCTCCACAAAATCATAACTTTTACAATTATTATTTTTTTTGTTGACATTTTGCTTAAATCAAATCGAAACATGATGAGTTAATGCTGCGTTTTTATTTTTGTAAAATAAACCAATTGACTAGCAAAAAAAAAAATTAATCAAAATCATCATTTTTTTGGTCCTCTTACTACCCCTAAACCCTTAATGTAATAGTAAAATTATTCTTCCATAAATTGTAAAAGCATTTCTACAGATTGAATGTAGCAGATCTAAAATAACTGTAAAATTCGCTTAAAAATATAAAAAATTTAGACTTGGACACAAATAAATTGAAGGGTAGGAAATGTGAGAAGGTACTCAGTTCTCTTAAGTGCATTCCATATTTAACATTTCTTACTCGTATTTGACTTTCATTACAGTCACATAAAATTTAATATTTGAGAAATTAAATATGAAACTTTCATATCAATTACTGTTATATGCTGCCAAATGCGTTAGTTTTGATTTACTTACAACCCTTTCCTTCTTATTTATTTGACTCTCTTCTCATCAGCGCCATGAAAGTGGACGCCATTGCCATTTGTAATGCACGCACGAATTTTTCAAAAACGCTTTGATTAAATGTCAGCTAATGAAATTATTAATTTTACTAAAATGCGCGCAGAAATTGATAAAACGAAAAGAAAAAATGAAAACGAAAAATATTGCGCAAATTGAAGTCATAATTTAATTTTCAATTCGACGCGCACATACACATACATATGCCGGTATGCATTTTTAAAGATGGTCTCATTATATGTAAGTTATATGTCCACATGTATGTATGTATGCACATCTGTTTGTATGTAAGTATGTGCATATGCACACTCCAAAGTAAATGTATGAATGGTGAATTTGTTCTTAGCAATTCTTTTTTTTTTCAAGTTGACTCTCACTACACAACTCGCACACACATACACTCAGCTGTGGCCATGTTATGTGGCAGCCAGCTATATTTCATATCGCGTAGCAAAAATCAGTGCACGCTTTGTTTTGTTTCTTTGGCTTTCAACACATTTTTTTTTTCAAATCATTCATTCAAACGTTTCTTCAGAATTGCCACTCCCAGCCATTATTTCACCACTCTGTCAGCCCAGTCAGTTAGTCAGTCACACGCTCACATACATACATTCATATGTAAAGTATGTAACTGTTGGTGGCTGCAAGTAAGTTATTTAGTCGCAGTGGCGCTCTCAGAATTTTCCTTCCCAAGTTCAACTGCTTTGCATATAGATTACGCTTCCCTCTAGAAAGATTTTTTTTTGTGGACGCTTATGTGTACAAATGTACATATACACATATATTTTATGCAACTGATTTGGCAATTTATATGGCCCCTTTTCTCCGCACTTTCTTCCTTTGCATTTGTTTTTTTTCGTGGGATTTTCGTTTGCTTTAAAAATTGTCATTTTAAACGGATGCCTCGGGCGTATTCTTGAAATTGCAACTGTAGTAGCCTTATTTATTATTTGGAACTCCCAGATGGAATAAAATAAATGTAATTGAGTCCCAAATCGAAAAGTCTGCATTTTTTCTTGAGTGGAGTTAACTTTAACGGATTGAAATGGAAAGAAATTTGTGTTATCGCGTTACTTAAATTGTTTCCATGATGAAAGAGCTACAAAATATTTGGCTAATTTTTGACTAACTGTGAGATGTAACTGCAAGAGACATTTCCAATAACTTTCAAAGAAAGACCAAAGGACAAGAGTAATAAAGCTTATTGTCAGCATGCTGGCTCATAAAAATTGTATCGAAATTTTTGTAAGCACAAATGTGTAGATCTTTGAATTCAGAATCGATGTTTACTTTAATTTCTTTTATCGGATCTGCAGAATTATGACGGCAGTAAGAACAACTGACTTAGAAACTCGAAATAAAAATTCTAAAAAAACTGACGATGAAGTTTTTTACTGCGATAAAGGGTCTTACAAAAGGCGCGTCTTAATGTTGTTTTAGATAAATATAAATAAAAATAATAAAAGAAAACAAGTAAAAATTTAGAGTCTTTCAGTTTCACTATTTTTACTCAAAATATGGCTCTTAACAATTACATTTGAGCAGGTTTACAGATAACAATAAATATTATTTGTTGGCCTCTGGAGGCAATCTCTCTAGCATTTTCGGGCAGTTAACATCCTATTTCTCCGAACTTCGAACAGATCTCTCTATCCGCAAACTGGAGGATGGTATAAGGGTCGGGCCAGGGCAATCTTTCCAAGTAGGCAGAATTGGAATTATTGAAAAATCTGTACCGAGGATGTTACCTCTGCCTTCACTGACGGCTCCAAGATGGAATCGTTTTCCTTAAATCAGCCAATTTATCTATCTCCTTTAAACTGCCGAACAATGATAGGTTTTTTCAAGCAGAAGTCATTACGGTCCTGAAATTATGCAAAATGCTTAGGGAAAGCGGGAGCGAGGGAGATATTAACGTTTTTTCCGATAGTCAAGCCGCAATTAAGGCTCTGACGACGCCATGGTGCAGAAAGAAACGAGTAAACTCCTGTAAAGAGGAGTTCAAATCTCTTGGGTACGCAGGTAACATTTCTCTGATCTGAGTTCCAGGACATAGAAACATAGAGGGAAATGAAATTGTTGATGAGCTTGCCAGGAAGGGGACTGAATTGGACTCAGAGACCTCCTACCCGGGCATCGGGATCCTCCTGACAGTTGCACAAATCATTTCTCAGAAAAGCGCAGAAAAGATGGAAATCCATTTTTTCATGTGCTATTTTGAAACCCCTGTGGCCTCAGTACATTAGACGGAGGACTCAGAAAGTCCTGGGGACTTCACGTCATTCAATTTCCAAAATCGTAGATGTGTTTGTTAGTCATTGAAGGATCGGCGTACGCGCGGAAAAGCTAGGGTTACCATTTAATCCCTATTGCAGAAGCTGTGGGGTCCTTTCAGAGAAGTAGACTGTTGAGCACTTTCTCTGTAAATTTCTGGGTTTCGCAGCTAGACGATTAAGGTTACTGGGTGCTCCTTTCTTTTGGTTGGCTGTAGATATCTGCTTGTTGGAGGTCTCATAATGGTATCAAAACGGCGCTTTACTTGAGAAATGCCAGACTGGCACTTCAACCATTTCACCTACCTACCTACAGGCCCCCAAGCAGTCTATTCATGAATGCCCAAATGTTGAGAGGTTGTTGAATTAGGCAGTCGATACAGCCTAAGGTTGAAGGTTGTTCAGCAACATTTTGCACTACAGCAGCAATAATTTCAATAGATCGCTCAGTTTTTGGTCTATTAGTTCGTTTTCTATCCTTGACAGAATCAGTTTTCTGAAATTTTTTCACCAACCTTGGAATTGTCGACTCAGTCAGATGATTATTTCAACCAAAAACTTTGAAACCAAATTACAAATTTTGCGATATGTTGTTCTTAAAGAGCGACTATTTTCATAATAAGCGTGATTAATTTTAATGCGTTGCTCTACCGCATATAATTATATATCTGCCCAATTGATAAATGTCAAATATGACACATAGAAGATAAGGTCTAGGAACTATTCACCACTGACCTCTTGAACGTTTTTTTAATAGCGGCCGTCATTGGCAGGCAATGGCAAATTTCCGAGTGTACTTCTCTCCATGACTTACCTCACCATCTGTCGTTCCGAGCCGGCTTAAAACTTTAGGTCTTTCCATTTGAGACCTGTCTTTGCAATTCAAATTTCGTGGGCATGTAGATTCGGTAAACTGTATTTTTTTGGGTTGATAGTACTGCATGTGGCACTATACGCGAAAATTCGCTTGTGGCGAGTAACTTTTGGCATTTGCTCATTCATCATTCCGCCGCCTCATTCGTCAATAGTCGCTCATAATCATTAAGATACAAATTCGACCTTTTTTGGCGCAAAAGGTACTGGAATTAGCTACATTAGACTTCTGGATTTTTAACAAACTAATTAAAAAATCTATTCCATAGACACCATTTCAAGTCCATGGAAGAATTTCAATGTTAATCGCTGTGAGAATTGAAGACCGCTTCGTGGGAAGATATTAAAATAAGTATATTTGGTGTGAACGAATACTATAAAATTTATAAAGATAATGGAACCATACTGCATAAGTAAACATGGATTTTAAAAAAATATTATAACAAGTGCTCTCTTTTTAATTTTTTTGAGGTTTTTATTAATGGCATGCAGTTTGTATGAAAGTCGTTGAATTTTGTAAGGAACTTATTTGTGGAATATTTTAATCTTCTAACTGATTTTTTTACATGATATTTATGGTACTGGTCGAGATATAAGGTAGTTTTATTTCATACGTTCGAACATTATCTTATGTTGGGCAAAAATAATTCCATTATTGGCTAAATTGTAAATGGTTGTAGTGTCAAGGCGCATTCATTAAAGGTGGTGGCACTAGACCAATAACAATGTTCTGTACGTTTGATTGTCAAAGCAAAGTACTGGAAAAGTAGAAAACAAATAATGAATTCGCCTTGTTTCATTCTGAGCTGATAGCCACATGGATACGGCGAAAGAAAAAGAAAACAAATCAGGTGATTTACCAACACCACCTTTAATAGATTCGCCTTGTGTAGTATCGATATTTCGTAAAGTATCGATGAAACAATTTGAAGTTTATGCCCGTTGTCAAGGTGACATTTCATACTAAACAAATTATTTTGTAATTTTTTGTTTATTCCATTCATTTGTGAGTTACAGGGTGTTAACCACGGAAGTCAACAAAGAGAAAATTCGGTACTTTTTACAGTTTTTCTTTGATAAAGGTGAAAATGTCATGAAGGGCGTTGAAATTCAATTTTGGTTTCGTCAACTCCGTTCAGGCATTTTTGATGTTAACGGAAATGTCGGTAATGTTGATAAAATCATAAAAATAATCTAAGTTGACCGGCATGTTAGTAGTTCTAGCATCTTCCAGGAGCTAAAGATCGATCCATTGCGCAATAACTTTACGCGAAATATGGATTTATTATTTCCCAAACTATCGACTGATACTTTGAAGATTATTTCTGAATTTTCGAAATATATGAAAACCTGATTTCACCACCAAAAATGTTTGCCACCAAGAGTCGAAGCCTTTGAAGGTTTTCATATACTCAACCGACGCGAGAATTCTGCAAAGAAGTTTTCCACCTCCCAAAAAATGATGTCGCGCAGTGACCAGAGTTAAATCCTCAAAAAAATGGAAAAAATATGCAATTACAATATATAAAAGTGCCGCAAAATATAAAAGTTGACGGAGGACTTACATATATCAACTCTAAACCAACTTTCTTCATCCGCTGATGGCAAGGGATAAAAGCGTCAAAAAGGGCCCGTCTAGGTATAAGATTCACTAAAGGTCTCTCGCTATTCTTGGCAACGCAAGGTGCAAAAAGGTGCCTCACGAATACCTGGCGTTTCAGGCCACCCAGAAGACAGAAAGCGTGAAGCGCAATCGTTCACAGGGCGAAGGCGGTAAAACTGCGAAGAAGCACAAGGTGACGGCTCACATTGCTTCAACGCCCCAACCAGCCAAACGTGCATTTCAATTTTGGGCCACCTTGTATTAATAAGTTATTTACAGAATAGATTTTTTACAAATTCACGTTTCTGATCATTTTTCATACTAGCTTTTATTAGCCTCCAACGATTATAACATAATTTTCCACGGGGACAACTCGGTGAACCAAATATGCCAAAAATGACTGCTAAAAACAACAAATGGTGAGCCCATATGCAAAACCAAAGGCGTATGATTTGCATAATTTGTGCTGTGGAATGAAATTCCGTTAACAATACATACGAGAGTATACCAGTGACTCCCATGACACACTGGTAAACTGGTTAATATAAAAAAAATTATGACATGCCTACATATAAACACTTGGTTTGTATGCTTATTTGCAATTTCTAAAAAGGTCAGAATTGATTTGAATGCTGATATGTTGTGGGTACACACTCGTATATTTATGTGCATAGGAGCCATGCTGACTGTAAGTCAGCAATGTCAATAAGTTCATACGCTTGAACTTGCAAACAGAGTACAACCACACTCATAAATTCTCTCATACGAATAGGTATGCAGTAAATATTTACGTTTAACTGGAGGATACGAGACAATTTTAGGGTGCAAGCAGCGAGCCAATATTACATTTCAATGAAGAAACTATGGTGCGCATATATTTGTAAGAAAATAAGTAGAAAATAAATATATGTAATCTGGCACTTGCATGACACTTTTTTGGCAATCTCAACACTTGAACATCTGAGTGGTCGTTCGTCTCAAGAGTGGAAATTTCACACACACTTTTTTCGCGCAACTTTAGTATACATAAAGTAAAGACAAAATGCTTGTTGTTGTCGCTGTAGTATGTATAGGGAATGCTGTTGGAATGACAATCCGTGACCGTATATAATTCCGGATCGTTCCGGTAACATAGAACCGAGTGTAGTGGCAAATATCTGGCAAAAAGGTGATAGATATTTGCAACTATTATTGCGGTCCTATTCAGCCACGACGGGGTGCATCATATTTGTAGCCAACTTCTCGCTATAGGCTCGTCTTCTTATGTCTCTGTCTGTGAGACTTTGCTTTGTTGTACTATGTCGAGGCCTATTTTTTCGTAATACGTCTTCATTGTATCTTTTTTTACCACAAGCCGTTCAAGTATTTTGCTGATTATATGGGGTGGCGCGATGTCGCCAATCTGTTCTCTTAGAGCATCTCTCTCCACGAATCATCTGTCGCAACTAAAGAACGAGTGTTCGGCGTCATCGAGCGGTGCTTCGCAATACAGGGTGAACGATTTGAAATGTTACCTATTCAAAACACCATAACTTTTTTATGTGAAATTAGTTTTTATTGATTTCAAAGACAAAATTGATCAAAAATGATTACAATTTTAACATAGGTATATTCACTTTAGCTCGATATGACCACCTTTTGCCTTGACTATAGCCTTCACACAGTCAAAAAATGAGTTGCATGCTGCACGAATGTGATCTTGAGGTATTTTGGCCCATTCTCGTATAATCGCTTTTTTCAGCACATCCATACTGGCATATTTTTAAGTCCTCACCTTGCTCTCCAAAATGGACCAGATGGAATAGTCCATCGGGTTTGCATCTGGCGAATTCGAAAGCCATTGTGTGGACGAAATGAAGTGTGGAACATGATTTTTTAACCTGTCTTGGTTCACACGAGCTTTATGAGACGGTGCCGAGTCCTCATGGTCTACGACCGAAATGTTTGCGTGTCCACGGCTCTAAAGCAGGTTCTAAAACATTTTCCCGATAATAAGTCGCATTCACTTTGACACCAGGCTCGATAAAAATGATTGGAGAGCGCCCATCAGCGGTCACTGCGGCCCAAGCCATTACTTGCGATGGGAAATTGCTTCGAGTGGCCATACGTAGGCTCAAATTCTCGTATGAGCGTTCGGTCAAGTAAACTCGATCGTTTTGAGTGTTTATGAACTGCTCAATTGGGAAATCTTTTTCATCAGAATAGACAATGTTGAACATTCGCCACGTTCGTGCAAGCGCAACAACTCCTTTGCTCTTTCGCACCGAACTTTGGTTGCTGGGGTGAAAGATCGTGTGCTTTTTGGAACTTGTAACCCTTGACCTTGAGCTCATTTTTCAATATGCGTCGAATGCTGTGTTGCGATATTTTCAGTTCTTCGGCCAATTTTCTTCCACTTCGACGTGGACTTCGTTCAAGTCGAGTCTTCACTTTCCGAACCATTTCTAGCGTTGTTGCGGTTTTTTTGGTCCACCTCCATAGCGTTTTGCAATGCTACCAGTATCATTGTAACGATTTATAATGCGACACACAATATTTTATTCACTTTGAGGTGACTGAGCTGACAAACAATGATTGGTTGTGATTTTCCAGCCAAATATAACGCAATCACATTATTACGTTTGAATTCCATCACAAAAAAAAATTCAACAAAACTGAGACGCAAATGCTTTTGATGGCTTATAATCAATATATTGAACTGTCATTAGAACAATTTTGACGTTGTTGTCATGAGCTCTTTTACACATACAAGCAGTGTGAAGTTGGTAACACTTCATATCGTTCACCCTGTATATGCACCTGGGGCTGCTTACTTTACTCATGCGGTATAGATATTTACGGAAGTATCCGTGGTCTGAGAAGAACAGAGTCACGAGATAGTTCACTTCGCTGAAGTTCCCTTGAACCCATTCGCCTATTGTTGAAATGAACGCCCATCTGCCACTTGATTCGCAACAAAAACTACGCTGTATACAAAAACTGTCACGCTACGACTGAGACAGTGCGGTAGGCCGAAGCAATTCTGAGTGCCGCTGTTCGTTGTACAGCCTCCAGTGCTCTGCGCTTGATTTTGCAGTTTAGCGCAATTTCACCTACCTCTCTGCCGTACTTGAGTTTTGAGTTTATGGTAGCATTCTTTTGCTCTGTTTGTACATATATACAGGAAGGCGCAAAATTAATCATCCATATATACTGTCACTGCCTATTCATTTGCAAAAATTATTCATTTTCCGATGGGGTGATAAATTTTGCGCCATCTTGCAAATTAATATTAATCTACTTGGCGAGCTATACTCCCTCTATACGACGTGTCCTTTACTAACATCACAGTAAAAGCTCAATTTCACCATGATTATTACTATTTTTTATTAGGTAAGTAAGTATGTATGTGTGCATGTATGTGTTTACGCACAACCACATATGTAATACATTTGTAGGCTGATGAAAACTATTTTCAAAAAGGTCTAATTAGCCATTTTTCGGAAGTCCTGCGCTTTAACGCAAAAAGTCCCAAGGCTAAAATATTTCCTCAGTTCTTTTCACCTTTGTACTCCACTCACGCGCTGAAGGATTTAAAGTGCTTAACGCGTAGACATACCGGATGACTGGCATGTATGTGTATTAAATGCGCATTAACTTTCACTGTGCATGTGCCGACATACCCTGCAGGGAAAAGCCAAACTAGTGTGGATACATTCAAGTAGAGATACTGGCATTTAATAGAAGAAATCATACTAGTTGGTCATTGGTAATCGACTGTCGCGCTTTGTTAAACTCTGCCAAAATCACGTTAACGATTATAGTGCCAAGGAAGAAGAGAAAGAACCAGTCACGTAAAATTGAAACCCGAAATTTATGTTCTCATGTTCCTAAAGAGAATTTAAATTAAAATTTTATTGGTAGTGGTGGTTGAGGTGTTGCCTCAGTGACACAGCCCAAACCCAATTAGCACAAAAGATGCCATTTTGATACACCCCTTGTAGAACCATTGCCTTTTATTAGTCGAGCCATCTTGATTTGATTATGAATCTGCATATGTCGTCTGCTTTTGTTCTGCAATTTTTTTTTCAAGTCTACATCCCCCATCTTCCTGGTACGGTCTTCTACAGGCCAGTGGCCGGTTATTGTTGATGTAATACTGCTCGTGGCTTTCTTAACAATTCGTCAATTCCGGATTTGCTGAAATTGGGCTACGTTTGCTTAGTTATTTTGCAGGTATCTATATTACTCCATCGGCCAACGGCCTGTTTCTGGAATAGCGAGAAAAGATCCCTTTTTCGCACGCTTTAGGGACAACCTATTTCTACGCTTCGGATTCGTTATAGGATGCCAACTGTCTTGGCAGTTTATCAGCTTCCTCATATTCTTCTACAAGGCCTATGTTTCTAAGGCCAGGTACTCAGATGAGAGTGATGTCTCTCGTGCGCGCTAAAGCATTACAGAGTCTGGCACTCGCAGTGTAACCAATTAAAAAGACCATACAATGAGTTTGGAAAATTACTTTTATTCAATGCAAAGTAAAAACGTGTGAAAATAATACAAAATTAAGAATCAAATTACTTTTGCTCGATATAACCACCTTTTGCCTTGACTATGGCCATGAGATGGTCCAGAAACGAATCGCAAGCTGCCCGAATGTGATTTGCAGGTATTTTGGCCCACTCGCGGACAATGCATTTTTTCAGCGCCACGAAACTGTTGAATATTTTAGCTCGGACCCGACTCTCCAAAATGGCTCAAAGAGAATAATCCATCGGATTCGCGTTTGGTGAATTTCAGAGCCGTTGTGTGGCCGTTATGAAGTTCGAAATGTTGTTTTTTAGCCATTCTTGGTTCACTCGAGCTTTGTGAGACGGTGCCGGTCCTGTTGAAACGTTCATGGTCTGCCACCGAAATGTTTGTCTGCCCACGACTTCAAAGCAACCTCCAGAATACTTTTCCTACAATATTTTGCTTTTACCTTAATGCCAGGCTTGATAAAAACTATTGGAGAGCGCCCACCTGCAGTTACAGCGGCCTAGTTCCATTACCTGTGGCGAGTGCTGCCTCCTGGTGGCCAATCGATGACTCAAATTCTCGTATTAACGGTCGGTAAAATAAACCCTATCGTTTTGGAAGTTTACGAATTACTCAATTTGAAAGATTTTCTCGTCAGAAAGCGCAATGTTCGGAAATTGGCCGCATTCGACCAAGCGAAGCAACTTCTTCGCTCTGCCAAGTCTGACTGGTTGCTGCGCAGCGGATGCTACGGTCAGATATTTTCAGTTCTTTCGCCATTTGATTGGCAGTTCGTCGGGGATTTCGCTCAAGTCGCTTCTTCACTTTTTGCGCCATTTCATGTGACGTTAGAGTCTTTTGATGACAACCTCCATTGCGTTTCGCGATACTTCTAGTGTCATTGCAACGAGTAATGGTGCGATAAAAAAAACTTTATTTACTTCAAGGTGCTCGAGCTCACGAGCAGTCGCTGGTTGTGACTTTCCAGCCAAATTTAATGCAATCATACTATTGCGTTTGAGGTCCATTACTGATTTTCTTTTTTCGCGTTTGTGCTCGACAAAATGTTTCCGCGCGCTTGTAAAAAATACTCTGGACTGTCATTTAGCGAACTGAGGCCCATGCATCAGCTGCGCGAGCGGTCTGAAGTTGGCTGCACTTCGAGTGCCGGACCCTGTAAGTTCTTTTTTGCACTGCCGGGCGATTTTTGAATTGGTTGTATGTGATTTTAAAGCTAAAATGGCTGCCTTAATATCTAAAAAAGAATATATATATAGTTATACCGATAGTTGTTGTGGATGGTTTTTAATTATCCTGCAAGCTACCCTTATCCCGAGAGCTTCCGCTTGAAAAATACTATTTTATTATATTTTTTAACGAATTACTGTATCTGATAAAAATTTAATTTAATTTTAAGAAAAACATATTCTGTATATCCTTCCAATAGAAAATTGATTATGTTAAAACTTTTGAATAGATTGGAATAGCTGCTTTTTCTTCAAATTCGAACTGTCCCAAAACTGGTTCTTTTAGAAACTAGTAGGTATTTTAACTGGTATTTTGCTGATATAGGTATGCCTTGCTAACATATAAAAAAAGTACAACGCAAACTAGTTGAGCTGAAAAGTGAACTGGTCGTTTTCTAGTTCTTGACTACATTTTGTTTTTCCTACAGGGTAGCCATGCATTCATGCGTGGACACGTGTTTTTGGGATTTGGCGTTTGTTCTGCTTGCTTCGTTTTGAGTTTTGATTACCTTATCTGACTGCACAGGTATATATAAATGTACTTACTCTTGTACAAGTAGATAAACGTGTAAGCGGGTATTTACACTTGTTTGGTAACCAATTTATAGGCGATTTTGTAGTAGCCGGTAGTTAATAGGACTATGAATAAGTTCGTGCGGTTTTACAACAGATGGCGTAACTTGATTATTATTCCATCGATCCACATTTCCAAACATTCATTGGAGAGCTACTGTCGTAAGGCACAAACGTCAGTATAAGTTTTTTATTTGAAGCGTAAACAACAATATTTTTACCACACTTGAAAATGTCGAATTTCGTGCCAAATAATGTGTTTTTGCGGGGAATTCTTCTTCATTATTTTAATATGAAGAAAAAAGCAGCCGAAAGTCATCGTATCTTGGTGGAAGTTTATGGTGAGCATGCTCTATCTGAGCGAACGTGCCAGAAGTGGTTTGCACGCTTTAAAAGTGGTGATTTTGGCTTGGAAGACGAAGAACGCGAGGGTGCGCCGCCAAAGTTCATGGATACCGAATTGGAGGAATTGCTCGATCAAGATCCGGCTCAAACGCAAGAAGAGGTTGCAAAAACTTTGGGAGTTGATCAATCAACCATTTCCAAACGTTTAAAAGCCATGGGAATGATCCGAAAGGTAGGCCATTGGGTGCCGTATGAATTGAAGCCAAGAGACGTTGAACGCCGTTTTATGGCATGCGAACAACTGCTTCAACGGCACAAAAGAAAGGGTTTTTTGCATCGAATTGTGACTGGCGATGAAAAGTGGGTCCATTACGACAATCCAAAACGTCGGGCAACGTATGGATACCCTGGCCATGCTTCAACATCGACGTCGGCGCAGAATATTCATGGCCTGAAGGTTATGCTGTGTATCTGGTGGGACCAGCTGGGTGTTGTGTATTATGAGCTACTGAACCCGAATGAAACGATTACGGGGGATGTCTACCGACGACAATTGATGCGTTTGAGCCGAGCACTGCGAGAAAAACGGCCGCAATACGCCGATAGACACGACAAAGTTATTTTGCAACATGACAATGCTCGGCCACATGTTGCACAAGTGGTCAAAACATACTTAGAAACGCTCAAATGGGATGTCCTACCCCACCCGCCGTATAGTCCAGACCTTGCGCCATCCGATTACTATCTCTTCCGATCGATGCAACATGGCCTGGCTGACCAGCACTTCCGTAATTACGATGAAGTCAAAAAATGGATCGATTCGTGGATTGCGGCAAAACCGACCGAATTTTTCACAAAGGGAATCCGTGAATTGCCAGAAAGATGGGAAAAAGTAGTAGTAAGCGATGGACAATATTTTGAATATTAAATTTGTAACCATTTTACGTCAATAAAGTTTCAAATTTCGAAAAAAACCCGCACGAACTTATTCATAAACCTATTAGCTTAACATAAATCACATAAAATTATTCGCCAAAATATACAGAAGATATTATATAGCCATACAGCAGTAAATAAATTCGTATACAGGGCCGTTGAGGTGTAAGCAGAAAGAATACAGGCATAGAGTCATGGTGTTAGGTCTAAGTCTGCTGCTCATGGGACACCACTTCGGTGCATTTTTCCCAATTGACAGTAGAGTAGAGTAGTAAAAGCTGTTAGTGAAAGTGAGAGTCGAGAGCAGAGCGGTATTAAATCACCTTCACGCCCCTAAAAAACTCCAACGAAATATTTTAGTGATTTGCTTAATGGGAGCAAAAGTTTTCTTTTTAAGTCTTTCGGTAGACCGATTGCAAATAATTTGATCTGTGATTGGGACCAGCACAGCCTTCTGTATCAAGGGTTACCAGATTTTTAGCTACCCTCAAGTCCGGACTGGCATGCCTTTTGATTACTGCATGTAGGCACTCATGAAACCGCAATGAGCAAAGAAAATTTAACTCGTGTATGTAGATGCTGCAGGATCTGCAGGTTATTGTAGCTGATGGAGGTCTATAATGTCATATCATACATTCCCTTTAAAGTTAAAATGGGCCCGCTTGAACAAAGAAATCGAATTTATCCTTTTTGAAACCATTGCGAACGGAATAAGGTGAAGGAAGACCGATAAGCCGAAATGAGAGAAAGGAGGGGCTTAGAATATGTGGATTATGAACGATGACTGCGTTGCGGTTGTGTTAACCGCTTTATGCTGCTGATAAAGCTCATCAGATTTTTAATATCAAGGCCTGCTATATCAGCAGGCGTAGCAAAGAAATGAGAGCCAAGATGTCTAGATTTTAATCTCGCGAGAGCAGGCAGCTAAGGAGTAGGTGCTGTAATGATTCCACCTCATCCTCTATACAGCTGTCGCAAAAAGGAATCGAGGTGATTGGTAGTCTCACAGCATGCATACCTCGCGGATAGTGTCCTGTGAGAACACCCACGAAATTCGAGAGCTGAGATTTTGTCAAAATCCGATGATCCCTCGAACACCTCCGATCCACAAGTGATTAGAAGGATTTAGCGACCTTAAAAGTTTGTGTACTTGCCCAGCGCTCGATGAGGCGGCGTGAAGTCCATCTTTCCAGGAGCGCATCGTAGGTGGTCAAGGGGATCCCATCACTTCCCTTCGCAGAAAAATAAGCTCACAAAATCTGCGATTTTCACAGTGAAAAAATTAGTAAAACAAAGAGTTAGAAACCTTGAAGAAGATCTATGCTAAATAGCGTGCGTGAAAAGCGCAGGCATATGAATAGTGTAAAGCTTTTAGAGAGGGCCAAGTCATATGTCAGTAACTGATTTGACTCGTTCTGCTAGGCCAACAACGTCTACGAACGCGAAAAACATCGATAAAATCAGAAAGCTAGTTCTCAAAAATCTTCGTACGAGAGAGCGGCTGAAGAGGTCAACATATCTGTAAACCCCAATTAGAACATTATGACTGATATTTTAAGCATAAAGGCGTCACCGCACGATTGATTCCAAAAGGCTTTAATTTTCTTTAGTCGGTTTCGAAAAAGCTTAATAAAAACAGCAACGGCAGCAATTAGCTGAAGATATAATTCACGAACTTCTTTTGACCCCACCTTCATGAAACGAATCATAACTGGCGCTGAGACCTGGATTAACGAGTATGAAATACAAACTTAGGTAACACTCTTCGGCACGGCGCCCTGAAAATGAGCCATAGCTCAAAAAAAGAAAATTTTAAGGAAGAATTGTTGGTTAAAAAATTTATTTAGCTCACGAGTCAATTCGGTCAAGTGCGGACATAGTTGTGCTGCACTAAATGGGACCTACTTTGAAGGCGACAGAATAAATTTTGTTGAATAAATTAATATGTATTTTGTGTGTTTTATTTAACAATCTAACATTCAGAATGTGTATAGATCGTACTTCAATTGTAGCAGGATGGGCGGAGGTATGATACCATTACAAAAGGCCGAGCATCCAAAATTGGCTTTTCGAAAATTCTTGACGTGCTGAATCTGAAGATGATCTCATAATAACACAAGCACTCCTTTGAAGTATTTAAGATTCCTCGAGATAGCATGACCTATGGCTGTATTTGAGGTTATGTAACATCAAGCCATTTTTTGCTTTTTAAGGTTGGAATAGCATCTCAAAGCATAACTTTTGAAACTCACTGTGATATGCAAAAAATTGAAGCCCTTTCGAATGGACTAACCGATCAATCAATTACTTAAAGTGTTACATACGTCCAGCAGCGCCAAAAATGCGCTAAAAGAAAAACTGTTTTAGAGGGGATAACAATGGAAATAAATATAAGCAAATTTTATGCATTGTGTATTAGTACTTATGCTTTATAAAAAAGTTTATTTCAATTTTTCTTTACAAAAACTAGTATATGCATTATATCTCCTTGAAATGTTGATGATTCTGTAAAAAGTATAAAAAATTCTTGAAAAATAAACCTAAGCACTTAAAGTTGCTTAACAAATAATCGAGGCGATTAATCGATTAACTATTCACTTTCAACTCATCGTTCATTTTCGATCAGTTGACAGATTCGTCAATTTGAAAGTTGTTCTCGTTCACTATTCCAAAATTTTTTGTTTTATAAACTTTGAATGTTATTGTATTGACGAAAAACGGAGTAATATTGATATTTCTTACATTAATGAAAGGTTTGTTGAAGCGAGAAAACATTTCATTTAAACAACTTTCTCGATTCGTAATACTAGTCGAACGATCGATTACTTGCTACTCGATTTTCAATCAATGCAAAAGTTGCTATTCGACTGCTCGAATAATCGGACAGTTCGATAATCTATTGTGAAGTAGGCTTACTTGCTGTTACTTGGGGTTTTTGTGGGTCATAATACACTAGAGCTCTAGACAACCAAGTTTCAAGCAGTGCGAGTACCTCTATACTCGCCCAAATTTCACCCATTGCTCAATTATTCGTGCTTTTGAACAATTCGAGTAGCTAAACAAAGATGAGAAGGAAGCTGTTAGTAGTTAGTATTTGTAAACTTAAACAAAAATTTCTAACAAAAAAGTAAAGCAAGCTTCGCTTAAATTACTTGAAAAAACTCTGTGTGCTTGAGTTCACTCCTAAACATTTTCGAATAATGAAAGAACCAAACGAGCAGGTGTGCGGAGATGCGTTGCTCATACGCCCGGGCAGTTGGAATATGTACGAACAAAATCGACAGCTCTACTTTATACGAATCTAACACTTTTTGGGTCTTGATTCGAAACATAGTGTCGGACTATCCTGCTATTGGGCACATATTCAGTTTAGTCTTATTTTTAAGTTCAATATTCCGCCTTTACCTCGATTACCCTGTATGTGTGTAGGGAAACATAACAGATCTGTTGAGGTTTACATATTTTGTATATATACACACAATTTTATTTTCTCTTTCTCATATTCACCTTCAGAAAGGCATGCCTACATACTTTTTCCGCATATTGATTGAATTTTATTTTCATACAAATTTTTACTCATGCTTTTTCTGATCCCACCTTTTATCTCGCTTTGTCCTAGAGCCATACACTCACTTGGCTTTTAACCATTCAGCCAGCCCTTTAAAAGGTTGGGGTGATAAAACGTTTTGATAAATATAAGAAAGTAAGTGGGTGTACATGTATGTACTTGTTTGCACATAAGTATACACATAGGCACCATGTTCGTATGCATGAATCTGTTTTATACACATCTACATAGTATTTATATACGTGTGTATGAGTTTGCATCTTTAGTTGGCCTCCGTGATATGCTAAATTTTTCGAAAGTACTTAGAAGTCAATGTATTATGAACAAACATGTGAGTATGGGCTTGAACATTTTTAGCTGCGAACTAAAATGGGACGCATTTTTTAGCTGAGTTGTGGTAAATCTGATACAAAGCCAACTTTTCGGCCAATTTAGCATTGCGGCAACTTTGAAAGTTTCCTTTATTTTTGTTTTCCTTTTATCGCAACAAAACAACCAACATTCATATGAGGGACACAAATATATAGTAATAATAATAATAAACCCAAGGGTTGTCCTCCTCCCGTCTAATCGACACAAGGGGCGCAGTTTGCATGACCCATTTTTATTTTGGCGGGGAGCCAAGAAATACAGGCATTTTTGATAAGCGTTAAGGTCAAAAAACTGTTTAGCTGCAGAGAAAATTCATCAGCTGAATACAAGTTAGAAGTCCGCAATTGCAGAAAATTTATATTTATAGGATGACATTTTTGGTTGAATAAGTAATTTAAAGTTTATGCTTTTGAAAATAATTCGAAGTTCGAAGTAATGAAACCCCACTATCAAATTTTCAAACAAGTTTTCGGCTGTTAAAGACAAAGATAAGACACAATTTTGGGGAAGGATGTTTTTTCACAAATCAAAAATAGAATTTTTTCTAAAAAATTTTGTCCACACAAATTTTTCGCAAAGATATTTAAATTTTTTCTAGAAAATATTTCTCCCTAAAATTCTAAAAAAGAATTTTCCCAAAGATTCTAAAAAAAATTTTCAAAAATTCTAAAAAAATTTTTTCCCAAAAAATTTTATAAAAAATATTTAAATTTTTTCAAAGAAATTTTTAAAAAATTTTCAACAAAGAAATTTAAGTAAAATTAATTAATAAAATTAAATTTCATTCTAAAAAGTTTTATTCACACAAATTTTGAGCGAAAAAATTTAATATTTTTACCAAACAAATTTTTTATAGGTAAAGTTTTCATAAAAAGTACAAAAAAAAATTGTAAAGGGAAAGAAAGCGAAGATATTTTACTTTAAAAATCTCTACAAAAATTTGCAACATTGAATAAATCTCAAAATTAAAATTTTTTTTTCAATTTTTGTTGTTTAATTCTTATGTAAACAAGTCTATAAATAGACAAGCCTTAGAAATAAGCCTATATATACACGAATTTTTCGAAAAATTTGAGATCATGCCCAAAATATTTGCATCACTTGACATGGAATAGCTCTAATGCATTTAAGCCGAGTATTGGGAAGAAATCAGCTAAAATTTAAGGAAAGGCAAGACGAAGTGATTTTAAAACATAACTGTACGTGATCACTTCTTGCTCCTGCAGATTCTCAAAAACTATTTGCCAATATTGAAAATAAAAGTCGTATTTCACTTGTCGAATATGAAAGACTTAGTGCTTTCGACTTCCGCGCTTACAAAGCAAGCAAATAATTGGGGCGATTCGTTGATTGTCTTAAATGATGAGGAGTTTGACGCATATACTTTTCAGTTTCAGAAAGATGGAAGAAGTACTTTCTTTGCTTTATATTGATGTATAGGCGATTTGAAGGCGACTATCCTTGTTTTTTTTCGCTGAGCTCGTGAGGTACCCAGGCTCACAATTTTTCGGTAAATCTCATTGAATGAGGGTGATTGAGAAACGTTTTATGATAGCAGTTCATTTTTTCCGCCAATTCATGAATGGTTCCTGCCTGGCGACAGAACTCCCTACCTCTTTCTTTATCGAAATAAAAGGCCTTTCCCATTTTTGAACTTTGCAAGCCATTTCCGTGCTGTAGACTCGCCTATGACATTTTCTCCATACACGTCGCAAATGTCCCGGGCTGCCCCGCTGTTCAGCAGCTTTTTGACGGCGACGAAAAGCAAAGAAGAACAGGTGTCGAAAATGTTTACTTTTGCCTCCTGGGTATTCCAGCCTCAAAACTAAAACAAAATTAAATAACTCAAAAGTACAATTAACATAGTTTTGTAGAGCAGAAATAGTACTAACGAATGAATACTTACCCTTTGCCAAACTACAAACAAATCGTTGTAAAATAAAATAAAATATAAAAACGCTATGAACTTATTCCTCAACTGATCTGTTGAAAAAGCGATACAGAAAAGAATAGTTGATGCTTCTCAAGAAAATCGCCGCATAAAATTTATCAATTGCTTGTACGAAGGCGCGAAGGTACACGAACTTTTCACAGGTTCAAATGCACTAGAACCCTACCAGTTCAGAACTAGTGCTTTTCTCCTGCAAAGTGCTTAGGTGTTTGTGTAGCAAATAGCAAACAATCACTCCCGCAGCTAATAGGTGCGTAAGTGTGTGCGAATGACACATGCTTGTGATGACACGTACATATGTAAGTGAGTCAAGCTTGACATATTTTTAAGTATCCACTTGAATTGCGCCAGTTTCAGCTCCTACAGCGGAGAGCAATAGCAGTGACTGTGTAGAATGTCCGAGCACTCAGGCTAAGTATGTAGTTAAATACGCAAGTGTAAGTGTTCATATGTATATGTATAGGCTTGAATGAATGTAAATGTGTGAGTTTTGGAACTTATGCATGCACATATATCATAACTTGGATAGATACATTCCCGTAGTTCGTCCAGTTGGAGCAGCAATCGCGTTCACTACACTCCCAAGGCTCTTGTTTTGCTTTTTTGTTTTGTTGCGGAGCCCAAAAGAAAATGGCAAGAGGTAAAATTGTCCTTTTGGGAATGACATTCTGCATATTGATTATACGCATGAACATAAGGTGGTACTATCTAATCATGTTTGTTTCTTTCTCAATTTGTGGTGTTCACCTTTTTCATAGTTTGCTGTAGTAAAATGAAGTGGAGATTTTGGGACGCAAAGTAATTTTTGAAAGGAGGCTACAAAAGTGCGTAGACTTTAAACAATAGGAGATTTTTGGCATTCTAGTAGCCAAAAGCAACAACAAAACGCACGCAACCTTTGGTTGTATGGAAGTCTGGCTAACAGCTCAATGCGACTTGCCTTTAACCTTTTTGTAGCGCCATGCGCGGGGATGCACTAGGGTATTGTAGTTGTTCATGAAACGGCGATTTCTCCCAGCATAAGGGATTCGAGATAGATATTAGCACATATATGTATGTATGTATGTGCACATTTGCTCCCATAATTAAGTCACTTTAACTTTTTACAATATTCGCAATATTTTTCATGCCACTTTTTTTACGTTCGTTTTTTATAAAAATATAGTTCAATGTATTGGAAAAACATTATAAAGCAAAGTTCCAAACTTCTCCAAAAAGGGGTCAAAACGACCCGGAATTGAGTGAGATAATAATTTTAATAATAATAAGTGGCGCTTGCATGCTTTCACCGAACTCTTCCTCCTATTTGTGGTGTGCGTCTTGATGTTTTTCCACAAATGGAGGGACCTACAGTTTTATGCCGCCTCCGAGCGGCAACTGTTTTTTTTTATAAGGAGCTTTTTCATGGCAGAAATACACTCGAATTTTTGCCATTGTTTGCCAAGGGTTGAGGGTTGGATTGTAAATAGTTACTCACCAACGTAATCTGCTACTGCAGCCGTCAAGAGAAAAATATTTTAAAAAAGTATTATTCGAGAAATTCTAATATAAGTGCATGTACTCGTATGTAAGTGCACACATAGGATTATATTACTTAAAAAACAACAACATAAAGTTTAATTGAACCAAGAAAAATTCTAAATAAAGGTAGCTTAAACAATTTTTTTAATATTATTAATAAAACATAACTGATATTTAGAGATCGGATTCTTATGAAAGTGTATATTTTGTTTAACATCACATGAAGTTCGCACCTAGGTAGAAACTCATCATAATAAAACATTCAATTTGCATAAAAATCCGATCTCTAGTGATATTAATATCTTGTGGGATATCCCTTGGACTTAAAACTTGCGTTGAGTCCCGCCGGCATTGAGTCTAACTACTCTCACAAGTGCTCGATTCGGATCATATAAGACTATTGGGATGTGGCTTTGAGTTGCTTTCGTATCAAGAAGACATTTCCTTACAGTAAGTGCAGTGTGTTTGGGAATTTTTTTTTCTCGAAAATGAACGTCCTCAAAATACCAAACTTGATTACAGGTTGGTGTTTTTCACGCTTGTTTTACAACTTCTATATTACATCTCTAAGCTTCTTCATCTCCAGATGGAGGTTTACTGATTTCCTATTTTGACGATTGCTCGATAATGCCGTCCAGCAACTACAAAGCTGGTTTGGATTCCAAAAGTGAACAACTATCTCGCCAGCTTTTCTCGCATCTTCACTGGGAGAAATTTTCCGCCATCCTCCATTAAGCCCCCGCGCTGTATTTACCATCCGGACGGTTAAACTACAGTTAAAGGCTAAGGATGACAACACACCATTACCGAACGTTAATAACCCAAACATTTTGAAGTTACCTTTGATAGTTTGCTCGCCTTCTCGACGCATAAAACCACAATTGCCACTAAGGCCCAAAACCGCAGCAAGGTTCTCAAACCGCTAGCCGGTAGAACTTGGGCTAAAGACTAACAAATATTACTGAAGACGTTTAAAACAATAGGCCGGTCGGTAATTTTACGCCCTAATACCTGATATAAGTGATTCGCAGTAGAATTAGCTCCGAACGTGCTGGAATATTTTTTTCAGGACAGCCACGGAATGCCTCTTGATGTTTCCCTTGCATCTCCGCGACGGGGCTACTATACTTCGGGTAAAGGCGTATAGCAATATACGCTATCGTAGAACTCCCCTCTGCAGGCACTTGTTAGAGATGGCGGATCACACGTGACTGCAACAGTCATTAAATGACATTCATAGGGAATCACTCATCAGCTTCTGAAACTTCCGCCCATCGAATGCCGTCATCAGAGTCCATCCCATAATCATAATCAGTTAAATCGCAGACGATGAGCTTCTGCTGCATCGTGGGACTCGTGTTATCTTGACATAATTACGTTCAGGATATTGCAGTATATTTAAATCTACCCTGAAATATACCGTGATATATTTACCTATTTCGCTTTCCCCTTAAATCCACTTTCCTAACATCTCTCTCCCTTTGGACCCAACCCATCGTAACAGCAAGTCTCCTTGGCCTTCCGTTAAGAGGTTATATTCAGTTAGAAGGCCGAAAAAAGCGAATTTTCCGGACGTTTTGCGGTGACCACTATATCTCTGAACTGGATCCTCTGAAATTAAAAAACCAAACAGATTTCAGGCGAAAATCCTTATTGAGAAGGTACAACCAACAGAGGTTTAAAAGATTCATAACCCTCTCCAAGGATAAACTGAGAATGATCACGGGCATTTCCATAGGCCCTTGCAAACTGTGCAGTCATGATCGTTACATGCTCAGCATATGGTCCACTGATTCTTGTCGTTTCTGCGACCAATCTCAGGAGACTCCAGTGCACCTTCTCCATGAATGTAACGCCATAGCGCGTAGAAAGTCGAGACATCTCGACCAATTGCAGCTAGAAGAAAGGCACATACGCTCAATTCAACCCCGAGCTATATCCTGAGTTTAATAAGGGAATTGGGTCTGGATGAGGTACTGTGATGAGCACAGGGCTCAAAAGACCATTAGGTTGAAGTGCAAACCGCGAAGAAATCTATCTATCTATCTATCCAATACGCAAGCAATGAGTGTTGAACCATTATTAAGCTCTTCTTTATTTTTGCCCATACTCTTGTGCTCCCATTAAACCCATGGATTATATATTTGCTTTCATCCGAGAAAAAAATATTGTTCTAAAAATATCCATCACACTTTTGGTGGCTTTTTGGGAATTCTATGCACTTGCGTCAGTTGAATTCATTCCCCTATGTCCTCTTTCGTATTTTACGGCAATGGGATCCTCAAGGAATGGTGTGAAAATTAGAGTCTATATCAAAGTCATGTTCAACCTCGGTTTTTATTTTGAGAACACTTCTCTTTAGATCTATCTGTAAAAGTCTTCGGATCCAAAGACTAGCTTCTCATTTTTCGCCTTGTAATTTTGGATTAATTTTTTGAACAGTGTCAGGACGTATTTGAATGATTTTCCCGATTTCCAGTATCGGTTTATCATTTTTGTGATGCCCCTTAGAGTCTTTGAGAAAAAGATTCTGCGGAGGATTTTTGAGCCTTCTCACGTTAGCGACGGCGAGGAACGCAGACGACGGAACAATGAGCTGTATGAGCTTTACGGCGACATGGATAGCTGGGTGTGTCCAAATGGCGCCGGTTAGCACGAGAAAGAAACGACTGGCGGACTTTGTTAAAGTTGGCCAAAATCACTTAAGCGGTTATCACACCAATCAAGCGGGAAGATTTTTTAAAATAAGTTCTTTCATATCAACTCAAATCTCCTTTCCTCTTTGACATCATTTTTAAATTAACAGTTTTATTCTACTTTTATAACAATTTTTTGTATTTCCTAGAAATTATTGCAATTATTTATGGGACTTCTCAAAATAATTTGACACTGATTTCTTCCTTTTATTGAACAGCGCGTTACTATTTAAGGCAACAAATACACTATGTGGACTAGCCTTTTTTGTATGAATTATGTGATTGCTCCTCAATAAAATAGACACAGTGCCTAATGGCTTGAAAATACGCTGCTTTTTCCAGTTGAATAGGCAGCGTAAGCAGAAACTCAATTCTAAAGTAAAATTGTGTCGAGTTGCACAGAAAATAAGGGAATATTTTCAAAAAGTTCAAAGGCAGAAGAGTTGTGCACGTACTCAAGTGCCCAAACTAGGCATCCCATTTAGATAAGTATTTTAACCTTTTCGTTTAGGCCATAAAAAAATTACCTGGGAGCGCATAAAGGATTGATGATGATGTTCTAATAGCCTTTCATCGCATAGCTGCATAGTGTAACCTGCTGTTTTCTAGATGTAGTAATGAAAATTAAATTTTCAAAAAATCAAAACTTCACTTTGGTTTAATCAAAGGAGATTCATGTTTTTAGTAAAGGGAATTTGAATGTAAAATTAATTAAATATTCCAAATGTAATGAGTATTATCAGGATAATGTAAACTGTTTCAGTAGCCAAAGAAGGTTCTTTTAATTTAATGCTTCGCATAAATCTCTCGCGTATTATTAGAAGTGAAGTACTCTCGGGCACACAATTTCCGCACAAGAGTATGCACATACATATTTACATGTGTAACTGTGTCACGTCGGTTGCGAGTTCGGTGGCAATTTGTATCTTTTGTGTTTAGCGCACCAACTCAAATCGTTAGGTGCCTAACACTCGCATTGCCCACCAAGTTACGCTGCCTGGCTGACAAATGCTTTAACTTTATCACACAACTCCAGCGTTTGCCCTTCTGAGTTTATTTACCAGTTGCGATTCTAGGCAATTGTGTATGCCTTTGACGACTTTGATGTCTGCCAAAGCTTCCGCATATGCACGCCCGTTGTATCATTGCATACTTATAGGCATTTGTTTGCTCCCTCAGGCAAGTGAGCCATATCCGTGTCGTCGTTGAGTTGCCACAGCATTCTCGCATTGCGCTTTGCGTGATTATTCGAGTGGCTGTGCATGAGCAGTTGACGTGACTGGAGGGCAAAAAGTTTATATGTATAATAAATTCTCTGCTCTACGTTGCGGCACTTGCGGCTAAACGGCACGTGCGTTACACTTTCGATGTGTCGAAGATGCGGCTAAAATGTAGATAAGTGAGTGTGCAAATATTTATGAGAAATTTCATTATTTGCGCAGCAGCTTGGTTTTGTGTGTTTTCTTTTGTTGCTTCTTTTCACGCTGTTGTTTATATATTCGTAATTGCGGCAAGATTGTTTGCTTGGTTCGTTGTGATTGTGGGCTTGGCTTGGCTTGGCTAGTGGTGCTGCAAGTTTTGTTGCCCTGAAAAAATGTGTGTTTTGTTCTTAAAGTCGCTAAGTTTGATTGTGTTTTGTTTTTATATGAGATTTGTATTGAATATTAAAGTTTTGAAGAGTAATGTATGTATGTAGATATGATTGGGACTATGAGATGTGTTTGAGTTCATGAGGGGAGGTGTGGGGTGGTATTGCGTATTTGAAAAGGTATGATTTTCAGACTGCGCGGCGGTTCTTGTAATGGAGTATCTTGATTTGCTCGATTGAGTGCAGCTATTCACACAAAAATGATTACAGTGACATCTTAATTTTTTATTATTGGACCTAATATGGACCTTAATACCGAATTTCTGTGAACATCGGACAGATATCTCTATCCGCAAACTGGAGTTTGAGGATCGTGCCTAGGCAATCTTTCCAAGTAGGCAGGATTGGAACGAGGGAGAAATCTGCACCGAAGCTGGTACTTCTCTCTTCACTGATGGCTCCAAGATGGAATCGGTAGTCAAAGCTGGGACTTTCTCTAAATCAGCCAATTTACTCCTGTCTTCACTGACGGCTCCAAGATGGAATCGGTAGTCGGAGCAGGGGGTTTCTCTAAATCAGCCAATTTATCTTTTTCCTTAAAATTGCCGAATACTGCTAGTGGTTTTTAGGCAGAAGTCTTTGCGATCCTGCAGGCATGCAAAATGCTTAGGGAACGTGGAAGCGAGGGAGATATTAATATTTTTTTCGATAGTCACGATCAAGACTCTGAGACACCATGGCGCAGATCCAAACTGAAAGCTTTTGGGTGTGCAGGTAAATTTTCTCTCATCTGGGTTACAAGATGTAGGAACATGGAGGGAAATTAAATTGCCTACTAGCTTGTGAATAAAGGGACTGAATTCGTCTCAGTGACGTCTTAAACTGGTTATCGGCATCCCTCTGACTGCTGTTAAAGTGGAACTGCCCAACTTATTTCTCAAGAAAGCGCAGAAAAGAGGGGAACTCCATTTATTAACCATGTGGTCCCAGTACAATAGACGCAGAACTCGGAACGTTTGCCGGACTCCACGCCATTCAATTTCCAAACTTGTAGCTGTGTTCATCGGTCATTGGAGGATCGGCACACACGCGAAAAAGTTAGGTTTACCATTTAACTCCCATAGCAGAAGCTGTGGGGACCTTTCAGAGAAGTATACTGTTGAGCACTTTCTCTGTAAATGTCCGGGTTTGGCAGTTAGACGATTAAGGTCATTGGATGGTCCAAAACGCCCCACTGATTCTAATTAGGACAGATCTTTGGATGCTCTCCATCTTCTTAACTGATGTCGTCCTTTCCAGCGAGCTCCACCAGATAAGGACACTTTCCTTCGACAGTCTGAACGCTGAACGAAAGTAGCTCATGAGAAAGTCCTCGGTCGGACGTTAGGAATTGTTGCGCTAGTGATCGCCAGTTGTTGTTGAATTTCGCCAAAGTTCAACGATTTTCTGCTCCTTCCACCTTCTGTGAAACTCGGTAATGTGGCCTTTTGTTACATTGCAATGGATATACATTTGTAATCCTTTATTTTTTATTCCTTTAAGCTTTTTTGTTGTTTGTTCTTTTGTTTTTTTTTAAATTTAGGTAAGGCTCTTTAACTGTGAGAACACGAAAAAGTTGCAGAGGGCGAAATCTGGTGAATACGGTGGTTCAGACATAATTAAGTTGTTAGGTGCAACTGAACATATTACGATTTTTTAACAATTTTTTTTTATGCCAAAAGCAGCTACGTTTGCGAAAAAGGATTGGTGCTCTTCTAGTGTCACCAGATAGCAGATTCCTTGCCACTCATCGACCAACATCCCGATTCGCCTCTTAAGTACTTCAAGGACGTGGACCTCAGCGAGAGAACTTGTGTAAACCTTGAAAGCTCATGGCAGCCCTCCGCACTTATGAATGAATCTCTCTTTCTTCAAGATTCTCTCTTAGCCTTCTCAATTTCGGATTTATAGATTCCTACTTCTATCTAATACAGTTCTTGAGGGAGATTTAATTCTTCTAGCTCTATTAAATAAGCGTCGACATGAAGTCCTAAACTCAGAGAGCTATGCTGCCCACCAAGACGGGGTTTCTTTCATAGGGCGCGTTCTAAGAGGAAAAACACTATTAAAAGCCCTCCGAGATGTCTAGATTTGTCCCCGGTGTTTTGGGCAGTAAGTCTAGTAGTTATCTGTAGTATATATTTCAGTCCGTTCTGTTCAGATTCCTGTAGGTGGATGATTTTAGACGGGTTTCAGGGAGAGAAAGCTGAATATACCTATGATCCGAAAAGGAGTATGCGTTAAGGCCCTACTAATCGGAGATTAAGTATAAAAATGGCTAATAAAATCAATATATGTTGTCGGCTTGTATACGAAGATAGGAAGAAAAATTTAAAATTCAAAGTCCCACGAAGTATAATTACGAAGTTGCAGTGGAAGCAATTTTGGCTTAAGTGGACAATTGTACTTAATTGTAATAAATACGTCTACTTAAAAATTTACTTTTAGCCACTTACGCGCTTTTTAGCGATTAGGACTGCACTCCGCGACAAAATGGGAGCACATCTTTGGCATTTTTTTGAGCAATTCTGTTTTTGTCAATATGCATTAATTGTGTATATAAGTACCTATAGCTCATATCTAACAAAAACCATATGAATCCAGTTTTCAAATTGTTTTCAAAAATTAGAAAAATTCCACAAACCTGTCTCCCCAATTCTTTTTAGTTCGATTTTTTGATAAATCTCGCTCATTATATTGGTGCTTCACGGAGATTCAAACTTACGTCTTCCGAATGTCACGCACCAACTCATTCGGTTGCGGCGTCCAATATTTCATAGCTTATTAAATTTTAGTAATGGGAAATTTTTTAGCTATTATCTTTTTAAGCCGTTGGTTTAACGCACGTTTCGTGTTTTGTTTCACTGTCAAACATCTTCAGTTTGGTCTATAATTTAACCATGAATCGTCTTACAAACGAACAACGCTGCAAATCATTGAATTTTATTATAAAATTATTGGAAAGTTGGCCGAAGATCCACTTTTTTATCGAAAAATTGTGTTCAGCGACGAAGCTCAAGATCAATGGGTACGTAAATAAGCAGAATTGTCGATTTTGGAGTGAAGACCAGCCAGAAGAATTGCAAGAGCTACCAATGTATCTAGAAAAGGTCACAGTTTGGTGCGGTTTATGGGTTGGAGGTATCATTGGACCGTTCTTCTTCAAAGATGCTACGAATCGTAACGTAACTGTGAATGGTGAGCGCTACCGTGAAATGATAACCAACTTTTTTTTGCCCAAAATGCAAGAGCTTGACTTGCATGGCATATGGTTTCAGCAAGACGGTCCCACATGCCACACAGCGCGCGCAACAATGGACTTGTTGAGAGGCGAGTTCGGTGAACATTTTATTTCACGTTCGGGACCTGTCAATTGGCCACCCAGATCGTGCGATATAACGCCTTTAGATTATTTTTTGTGGGGCTATGTTAAAGCTCATGTCTATTCAGAGAAGCCTGCTTCAATTAACGCATTGGAAGACAACATTAAAGCATTTATATGTGAGATACCGTGCAAATAGGTCAATCGCATTTTAACGGAGTTCATCCCAAATCTATAAAAGTTGTGTGTCATGCACCAATATTTTTGAGATCATCGAGAGGCGATTAGTTACACACTCTTCAAATATATAAAATGACAAAATAAAAAAATCTACTTTTTTACAATAGCGAATGGCTGCAGGCCTGCGTTTACGATTAGACAAGTTTCTGCCAAATTATCGTATTTTTTCAACTCAAAGTTATGTAACAATCCTGGCAACCATTAATTTTCTAGCCATGAAATTTTCTCTCTCATACTCAGTGCAACTTTAACTTTTAACAAACTTTTCATTGAGTGGGGCATTTATTCATTCACGGGCACACACACACACATACCCACTTATCGTACCTACCTCGACGGTGGTGGAATTGTTGCTTTTTATTCTAACTATAAGTATATTAATCATTAAGCATTGCCGTGGGAAATACAAGTAAAAGAAGTAAAAAACTTTTCAATGTAGCAAACCACGGTGATTAAAATTTAATTGCTTTCGTTAACGATTTTAGGTGTTCACTTTTTCAATTTGCGCTTTAAGCTACTTGCATAAAGGAAATTACGTTTTGTTTTTTTTTAAGTATATCTTGAGGAAAATTGTGTTATTTAATTGAAAATTTTAGACGCAAGTACAAATTAAGCTCCAACTGTTTTCTCAAATCGCAGAAGTTAATCCTATTATACAGATAAATTCTCAATTAATTGAAATGCGTACATTCTTACCTTTAGTTCAATGTAAATTTATGTAAATCGATTAATTTTTGTGAATAAAAACTTGAGCCGAAAATACCAACTGAGCCCTTTCGTTTGTCTCTTGGCTTTTCAATGTCAGCTCAGAAGCAAGGGAAGAAAAATGGAAATGAATAATTGTAATTTACTTGAAAAAAAAACCCATCTGAATGTAGTCAACTTGAAATACTCAAAATTGTCTCGATACACAAATTTATGATTAAGTGCTTTATTAGTATTCCTCATAAGACTCTTAGAAATGTATAGGAGATTTAACAATACTTTGAAGTCGTCACTTTCCTGTCGAAGTCGAAGTAAGGCACTGCATGATTTGTGGTCTTCAGCGCATACCTGCATACAGGGTTACCGAGAGAGTTGTTTTAGATACTTAAGGAAATTATTATTTAGATATAGAAACCCTTCGTCAAATTATTCTAAAAACGATACCTCTTTTTAATGTAATTGAATAGACTCAGCAAGTGGTCCAACATAACAAACCATAGACGACTATCAGTTAAGCAGTCGAAAAAATTAAAAGAAATTGTATCAGGAATAGGGACTGTCATGTCGAGAACCAATTATAATGAATAAAAAAGTTTACATCCTAGAGTTTTTTGAAATGTGAAATTTTACAGTCCACTAGTTGAACCAGCATTTCTCTTACGGGTTTAATTTAATTTAATGAAATTCAAATTTGAAATTTGAATTGGTGGAGCCAAGGAGCACCAAGAGATTTGGTGGCTCCCAAAATACTCAGGCTAAAAAGCCCATTGTATTAAGGGCTCTGGAAAGAGGGTAGATAGTCAAGGGGGAAAGGAGAAAAGTATCAGAGCAAGAGATTAGGAAAGTATAGAGACAGAGATCAAGGTAGTTAGTTCTGTGAGAATTTTCCAGATTCTTTGGTAAATCTGTAAATGTCCTCCAGTTTTAGAGAACGAATATTACTCATTCTCATGACAGAGGAACCCAAAACTCGTAGCCTTGCTCTAGCAGAAAACTCACAGAGAAAGTTCTCAGTGCTATCCGTCTCCTTCAAGCAAGACAGGCACACTGGGTCCTTATTGATTCCAATGGGGGTCATATGCTGACCCCATGGGTTGTGATTACAGGACACAACCATTTGACCATCATTCGAACGCACTTGTCACAGCACACTTTGCAGTTCTGGTCGGACCATCGCTCTTTATGTAAATTGCATACATAGTCGCTGATCCAATTCATGATTCCTGCATAACTGATTCCGATTATTGGCTCTGGCCTTTGTGGAGGAACCGCTGATCCACAGTTGTCCAATTTATCGGCAATTTCGTTTCCTTGAACACCGGATTGCCCTGGAACCCGTATAAATACACGCGTGTTCTGTCTTGCGACAGAATTAAGCTTCTTCTTACATTCTTCAACAATTTTACTTTCATATAATACTATTATAACTTTTGGGAGAGCTAAAAAGATATACTAGTTTTTTAAATACTTTGTAGAATAATTTCCAGTTAAAAAAAATCTATTAAGAAATAGACATCATCTGCACTAAGATAAATATTATTATACTTTGGGGAATAAGTTCGTAGCGTTTTTACCGAAGACTTTTATTTAAACAACAACAATAATTATATCAATAAGTTAATCAGTTATATATTCGCCGTTGATATTTACAACCTCTTTCGACCTCTCGACCAATTTGTTGATGCCGTTCCGCCAAAAATCGCCAGGTCTGGTGTCAAAGTTGTCTCAACTTGTTGAGGTAGTTTTTAAAGTACCTCTTTGTTATCGAAGGTAACACCCTGGTTTTTTTAGTCGAATATCCCCATTCACGCGGTGTAGCTGGCCAATGTAGTGCTCCTGATTGACAGTGACATTCTTTTCGAGCATATCCCTGTGCACCATACCCTGCCAGTCACACCAAACACATACCATGATCTTCTTTGGATGGAGATCCGGCTTAACTCTCGGCTTTGGCGTATCTCCTGCAGCCACCCACTCTTTTCTTTGCTTCATATTGATGTATAGGCACCATTTCTCATCTCCCGTGACGATTCGGTATAAAAAGCGCTATTTCCGACCACGTGTTGCTCGATGGTGGGCGAGATGGCTATTTGAAGGCGACTTTCTTTGTTTTTTCGTTGAGCTCGTAAGGTACCCAGACTTCCAATTTTTCGTTAAATCCTATTGAATGAAGGTAATTGAGAATCGTTTTATGATCGCTGCTCATTTTTTCCGCCAATTCATGATTGGTTCCGGTCTGGCGACAGTTCTGCTTCAAAAGTGATTTGAGATGTTCTTCATCGAATTCAGAATACCTTCCGCTGCGGGACGAGTCATCGACTTGAAAGCCACCATTTTTGAATTTTGCAAACCACTTCCGTGCTATAGACTCGCTTATGACACTTTCTTCATAGACGTCGCAAATGTCCCGGCTGCCTCACTGTTCAACAGCTTTTTGACTTCGATGAAAAGCAAAGAAGAGCAGGTGTCAAAAATGTTGACTTTTGCCTCCTGGATATTCCATTTTTAAGCCTTAAAACTAATAAAAAATGAAATAACTAAAAAATAAAATTAACTTAGTTTTGTAGAGCAGAAAGAGTTTTATCGAATGAATGCTTGCCCTTATTCCACAACCCAATAGTTTTAAGAAAAGTACATTCCAAAGATAATTTGAATTTTATTGAACAAGTGATAATACAACTTCATATTAAAATATTAAAGAAAAGTTGTAAAATATGCCTAAATGAATAGTAAAAACATTGTCTAGTTTTATTACATGATTTTAATTACAAAAGTAGCAGCCTATGAAAAATTTCATTCAAATACTAAAAGTTTTTTTTCTTTTAATAATTTATTTAGCATACGCGAGGCCACGATATTACAAGAGGAGTCACGGACAGGAGCTAGTTAAATTCCAGTTTTAAAACTAAGGTGAGTGTACTCAAATACTTCCACCCCTTCGCTGGTAGAGCTCAAGGATATACTAAAAAGCGCTTCGAGGACTTGAAAATGTTCAAGCCAGCATTAGAGTATTTTATTTAAGTGGAGCATTACCTGGAGCGTTGATATTGAATGAATAAATAAATAGTTTGCAGAAAAATAAAAAGAGCTCCGTTTCATTCCGCTCAAGTTTGAGGGCGAAAATGGGAGCAGATATTTCGATATTCAGCCCTTTAATAAGTTTGTGCAGTTTACTTCTCAGTGTGCAAAAAGCTGTTAAAAAACAAGTTACCATCCTCAAATTACTCTACTCTTGTTGACGAGGTATCTTTGGCTCTTCTACCTACTTTCTGTAACCGGATTGAAATTTGAATTTTATAGAATATAAGAAAAGCGGTGTGATTGTCACTAACAGTGAGAAAGTTTTTTGTTTTCATTGAAAAATATAAGCTTTGGCAATCCCTACAAAGTTAAGGATGATAGATTACCAGGTTTGCTACTTAGCTATGATGAAAAGGAAGATTTTGAAGACTTTGGCTGCCACGTCCCTTTGGCATTTGGCAGCCGAATTCTGCACGATCATTTCACACTTTTCACCCAGTCGTCTAATTAGTCGTTGTTCAGATGGCAATGAAGTGTATATCAGTAACATAATTTTAGTGTTTTCCTAAACAAACTGCTTCGTCTCCACAATTGACGTCAGCCCATCAGCTGATTCTGTCAAATTCGCTCAGAGCCGAAAAACGGTCTGCTAAGTAGCTCACCTTTGAAACCTTTTCACCATTTTACAAAGCGAAAAATAAAAAAATATTTAGAGTTCGCTTGAATTGAAATCGATTTTATTGTGTCAGTGGCTGTCTTTAAATATAAAACTGCAAAAATGCCTTGCACTCCAATAGTGGAAAAATTGCCGCCTAAAATATGCAACATCTGCACTTCGGCTTCGACTGGTTATTGATATCTGAAAATACATTAATTCCACACCCTATGCTCCCAAGCGGAGTGAATAAGGATAAAAAAATGAAAAAAAAGAAAACATTTCACACTAAAGTATTCTACTGGCAATCCTCAATGAAAAAGCCCATGGAAGTATGTTTCCATAGCTCTAAAATAGATTTCGCGGAATTTAATTTTTAATTTTAGTTATTAAATCGCAATAATGTTTTTTTTTTGGTAATTTTTTTGGAAGAAAATTCATGTAGGTATATATGTGGATTTTGGGTACGATAAACTAACTAATTTTTGATGTTTATTTTGCTAAAAATCCTACGCTCGAGAGCGAAAGTAGAGAAAAAGTTTAACCCGCTCTTGCGAGGGTCGTTTGAAAGGTCCGTGAAAAGTTAGAGAACTGGCACTATTGGTGCATGTTGGGGCTATATTTAGTTAGTAACAGCTCTTGGAAGAACACACACCAAGTTTCAGCCAGATCGGTATATTTCTTTGTGTTTGGCATTAATTTGAATTGAGGAAGTCGAGTGATTTTCTTTTTCTGTCACGAAAACTCATCAGCTCACGCCTCTGCAGTTATGGGTATAAAATGAATTGAAATAGAGTTCTAACTCGTATCAAATCCACCAATTTTCTCCAGATTTGGCGCCCTTTCTTCGGGCTGTTATTTGTTCTCCAATTTGAAGAAACGGCTTGCGGGAAAAATATTTTATACAAACGAGGAGGTGATTGCAGTAACGAATGGCTATTTTTGAGACTTTGACAAATCCTATTACTCGAAAGGGATCAACAAACTGGAAGAGCTTTGGACGAGGTGTGTAAGACTAAAAGGAGACTATGTCGAAAGGCTAATCACCTACCCTGCCAGATATCAAAAACAGATTAACGAAACCAACGCAAGACTGAGTCTCTCGAGAGGAGTGAGCAAGGAAACATAAAAAAAAAAATATGTCGAAAAATAAAAAAGGGTTAAGTTGTTAAATAAGTTGCTTTTTTTTTTGCACGGACTTTTCAAATGACTCTCGTATGCATATAGATCGCGACCCACACGTTTTGAGCAAATCTCATACTCTTTCTACCATTTATATTCTTAGTAAATAATTTTTGACGGTTAATGTGAAGTGCTGCGTTGTGAGGAGGCAGAAATCGCAGCAATCTATTTGTAAACGGGTTAATATGTATATATGCAAGTATACAAATTTTATAAGGGATGCAGTGCTGGGAAATGCTCATTTTTGCACAGATTTTGGTTTTTCCTCTCACTTCTCATCTCAATAGACTTTCTACTTTTTTATTACATAAATTTACTCATTTCCAACGAATTTTCGTTCTAGTTGATTTTGTGGTAATTTTTTATTACACTTTTTAATTTTTCTGTTTGAATTTTCATATGAAAGAATGGCTGCTCTAACAATTGTCAGCAAACATTTTTCTGTTCTAATTTATTTTTATAATTTTAAATATTTTTTTACTCAGGTGTATGCTCGTGCATGTGAAAGGATTCGTATATATTTTTTTTAATATAGCGAAAGTAAAATTTCATAAATTCAACATTAAAAATTCTGCGGAAAGGCAATCCCAACAGAGCGTGAAACCTTTTAACGAGGCATCAAGCATCCCTTACAAATACATGCAAAGGCTAAATGAACTTTGCACCGGTTTACTGTCTCTGTGTTTATGGCTCTGTTTCACTCTCGCATTCCTTTTTTATGGCATGTTGGAATGCGTACAATTCAATTTCCCTAATTCCCTCTTAATCTTCCTTGTTGCGTGCCTTATTTATTCATCGGTCTGCGAATGTTAAATGGGAAAAAGGTAAAGCAACTTGTCTTAATGGTGTCCTACTAAGAGGGTAATTTTTAGTGCTTGCGTAAAACTCCTCTTTGTTTCATGCCATTAGTCGTATTTCATCTTTTTTTCTTCCTAACGTAAATTTTTACTGAAGCGAGAAAAAAGCTTTTTTTTTTTTATGTGCGTATATACGAACTTGTTTGGCGACATTTGGTGTAGCGAACACAGCTGTGCACAAAAATATTATTGCTAAATCGATTAATACCTGCCAAATTCCATTTTAGTTATGTTAGGAATGCCAAATACACATATTCCTTTGTATTCTGTGCAATCCTCTACTTTGTTCAGCAAACTTCTCTAAAGCTGTGAAATCAATACCTCTCGGTATTTTAATATTACTGGCATCATATTGAAACCGTGTTAAAAATGAGAATATATTCAATACAGATATATATACTATATATGTACTAGGGATGTCAATCCGTTTTTACTTCCCAAAAATCCCGTGATTCTTTTCTAGCAATCCTGATTTTCGGGATTTGGAATTTCTTGTGAAGCATTTATTAGTTTGCGGGGAAATAAATGCATTGCTTTTACGTAGCATCTTCGCTCAAATGGTTTAAAACTGTTATATGGTCGATTTTTAGTTCCTGGGGGACTTCAATTATTTGTGTAACTTTATCAACACTTCTTTTACATCAAAAATGCTTGAACGGAATCCAGGAAACCAAAATTGCACGTAATTGACTGTTAGAGTACACCGTTCACAATTTCAGCGCCCTGCCTTACATTTTCACCTTTATCAAAGAAAAACTGTAAAATATATCGAATTTGCTCTTCCTCGACTTCCATTGTTAAGACCCTGTAATTCACAACTGAAAGGAACAAACAAAAAGGAGCAAACTAATTTTTTTTTGTCAAATGTCATCTTCAACGAACATAAACTTTAAATACTTTATGAGACATCGATCATAACAGCCACCTACCGAGAAAATAATGGATTTCTTTTTCCCCAATTTTTTTTAAAATGAGGACAGAAAAATCCCTTTTCATAGCAACATTGAAATGCAATGAAAAAGCAACTCTATTGTGGTGGAAATCAGCTGGGTTTTTTCTGTTCAATGGAGTTAGAAGACTCCTGCTCCGGCTTCAAGTTTTTTTGCATTGCATTTATTTTGACATACCTTAAGTTACTTTAGCCACTTGGATTGGTGCGTGATTACCATTCTGCAGTGCTAAGATTCAAAATCTCGGGCATGAAACACCAAATGATGGAAAATGTTTTCTCTAATAGCGATCACCCCTCGGCAGGCATGGACAAAAAACGCCTCATAAAAGCCATCTGACGTTCGAAGGCAGCATAAAACTCTAGGTTCTTTTTGGAGCAAACTAATGACAGGCACACCTCAGATAGCAGGAGGAGCTTGGCCTGACGACCAACCGATATATTTATTGGGTTGTTCGAAAAGTAATTTGGATTTTTCCCGACAGAGGATTTAAATTGTTTTTTTACAGCTTTTTTCACACGTTGTCATTATATGCTTTGAATTTACGCAGTACTTTTTGGTCGGTGCACTTATGGCATTTTTTGCAGTTTGAAAGCCCAATTACCGCACTTTACAATCGTAGCGTCCTTTGATGACAAGGACCCATTTGAAAATCTATACTAAAACCAACTTTGACTCCTATTTCATTTCTTTCTTTATTTTTGTAAGTGTTATTATTTTTGTATAAAAGTATATAAATCCAGTTTTCAAATTTTATAAAAATATACAAAAATTCTACAATCTTTCCATTACAATTCCATGGCTTTTAATTAGAATTTCTAAAAAGGTTTTAATATACAGTTTTATAACTTATCAAATTTTATTACAAGAAAATAAAAGTTTGTAGTTCCTAAAATATCCATTTAATTTTCTAAAATTGTTTGCACGACATTTTTTTTATATGCGGAAAATGCGCATTCCCATCAGGGCAAAATATTATAAAAAATGAAATAGTCAAAATATTGATGTACTATAACTTTCCGTGGGTTGTAAACAACCGCACCACAGTTTCTGAGTACTAGCTGTTAGTCAACGGAATGAATCGTTTTTTTTACAATAATAAAAAGGTGAATGGGTTACCGCTTTCAGCAGAAAGTGGAGAGTTCCACACCATACCAAGAATGCAAGTATTTTAGATTTACCATGTTTGCTCTCTAACTAGAGTGAAAAAGGAAATTGCGAGGGGAACTTCGACTGCCACATCACTTCATGGTGAAAAGATTTTTAGAGGTGTACTAGAATTTGACAGATATGCCGACGTCATTCGTTTTGTGTTTCACTAAGCCAAAGCTGAATTTTGTGAAACACAAGACGAATGACGTGGAATCCAAAGTTCCCCTCACAATTTTCTTTTTTCACCATACTTAACGAGCAAACCCTGTATCTATCATCCTTGATATCACTTGGGAGATTCAGCAGAAGTCTTCCCGATCATTTCGCATGTATTCACGCGTTGTCAGTCGTGGGTCAGATGGCAATGCAGCAATATAGGCGAATACTGCATTGACTTTTTTTTCTGTATATCACTAACACAACCTTACCGCAAGTCGAAATTTACGCAATCATTCCACACTCTCGTTCAATCAGTCGTTGTTCAGACGGCAACGAAGTGTCATTGGCTCATTATTTTGGATTATCACCAAGTGACGTCCCTCCATCAATTGATTCTGTCGAATTCGCTCACAGCCGAAAAAAACTTTCAAAAACTTTTCAATATGCCAAGAATGGTAGAATACAATTTTTTTGCAGATTGAAGTGGTATTTTGAGAGTAATTTTACCATGACATAATTTTAGATGAGCAGTGAGAGAAAATTGTGTGAATGGTGTTAAAATAGTGAACTCTTGTAAAAAAAGGGAAAAGTAAGGTTAGGTTAATATAAACACGCAAGGGAATAGAAAAAACTGAAAGAAAATGACTTCTAATTGAGGTGGCAATATCGACAAATAAATATCGCCAATAACTTAAATTGTTGTTTTATTTTTAAGCAGGCTTTGAGTTTACAAAATAGAATTACGACAGCTGAATAGAAAGAGCTGCAAAAAAAAATAATGTTAACAAAACTGTAAAACTACGTCGGCTGACAGCTGTTCCTGGCAAATTCACTAAAACTGTCTACTCGGTACTCTCTCAAGCGAGTTGCCTCACCATCTCTCACACTACCTTTTTCTAATGACAAATGTCGTTACCCACGACTGACATATCTAGATACTGAGGTGGTCCGCAATTGATGAACTAGTACTAATTCTGAACCAGAAATTCGTTTCACTAGATGAGGTTTTACCTACAGGGCAGGAGCATGTGCAAAAGCCGCGTGGCAGTTAACCACGGCCGCGGCGTGTTGACAAGCCATACAGGCATATGAATGCCATTCGTGTGTGTGCGTAGAGTATGTACGAGCATTTAAAATAAAAGCGTTGAAGGGACATTTCGGCGAAGTGCACACCTACACAGAATTACAATCACACAGTCATGCCTTTATAAAACAGCGTGACAAATATGCGTATTAAAAGTAGGCACTAAGTTCTTTCTCAATCGAAGGCAGGAAGTTGTTCCCCAAATAGGTAAAATTAATTTGCTAATAAATTTGTTAAGTAAAGTATTTCAGAAGAATTCAAGTGAAAAAAAGGGAGGAAGAAGTAAAATGAAAAGAATGAAAGAAAGGAATAAAGCAAAATTACCCACATAGTTTAAAACAAATTTAAATATATTAGAAAACGAGTTGATTGAACATTTTTCAGAAATATTCAATAGATTATACTCGTACAAGAAATGAAACATAGTAGATGAAAAACTTACAGCACAATGACATGCAAATAACGCTAGTTTACACCTAAAAAGTACTTCGTTAAAAATATTTTTTAGATATGTATTTGCAACAGGAGAAACGATAATAAATGAATAAGTACAAGCTGGCGCAAAATTAATCAACCCATCGGAAGATCTACAATTTTGGCAAATGACGTCGTACGCCACTCATACTTGACACTTGCGAACCAAGTACTGTTGGTGCAGTATACAAACAGACAAGCATTTGACACGACAAAATAAGACGGTCAAAATAAAGACATCTATTTTTAAAAAAAGTTATTCAAAAACCAAATTGGGTGCTTAATTTTTCGTCATCTTGTGTTTGGCAGATTTTCAGCTGAAAGAGTGAATGTGGCAAACATTGAAATTGGATGCTTTTATTTAATTTTTCCTAACTTTTTCATTTTCTCCGAGTTTTGGCGCGCTTAGTCTTCACATTTTTGTAACTTCCACATTTTTGTCTTTAATTTGATTATTTTTAAGATATTTAGCAAGAAAAGAGTGAATAAAAGTTAACAATTATGAAAAAAAAAGCTTGAAAATTCCTATTGGTTTTAATTCAAACGCTTATAATTCAAAAACGTAGTTTCGAATCTCCGTGAAACACCAAAAATAAGAAATAGTTTTTTCGAATATTTGTCGCCCCTTGGCAGGCAATGGCGAACCTCCAAGTGTATTTCTGTCATGGAAAAGCTTCTCATAGAAATAAAAAAAATGTCTGCCGTTCCGTGTCGGCTTGAAACTGTATTTATATATAGTATATATATGTAGGTATATAGTACTATTCCGTTTAACACAAAAAATATATCAACTCAAAGTGGCGGAATATCACTTTCGAACAACACCCATGAAAGATTAGTTTTATTCGCTTTTTCTGGAGTTTGTTTTTGGCAATAACTGCAAAAGAACCTAAAAAACAAATTTCGAAAACGCTTCTTTGAAAATATAAATGAAACTCATTTTCGTATTTGATTAGTCTAAATCACACTTGCCTTAGCGAGGTACCAATTTTTAATTAAATATTTGTGCACTATAAATGAAAAAAAGTAATTGCAGATAAGCAAAATATTAAGGTTACAGAAAAGTATTTTCACTGCTTTGAATTTAGTCCACTTTTTGGTTAAAAATTGGTAATTCTAAGGCAGTCGGCATAGCCGAATTGGTGAGTGCGTGCTTATGTGCCCCGGTTCGAAACCTCAGGCTTTAAACACCAAATTATATTTAGAAAAAGTTTTTTTTAATAGCGATCACCCTTCAGCAGGCAATGGCAAACCTCCGAGTGTATTTCTGCCTCGAAGAAAACTCCTTAAATGTGCAAATGCAAAAAATTCATTTCCTGGTTGGAAACAGGATAAAACTGTAGGTCCCTCGATTTGTGGAAAATTATGAAGAACCAACCCGTAAATGCATAAATGTTCGGCCAAACACCCAGCAAAGGCACACCAATTTTTCCATGAATTTTTATGTAACGTAAAAGGCAAATAAACATATATAGTTGCAGTCTCGAGGCAACGAAGAAAATTTTACTCCACTAGGATTCCAGAAAAAATATTTGATTTGAAATAACTATAAGTATATCGAGTAGATAGTTTAGGCTAACCAGAAAAGAACGATAGGTAAAGAAATTCAAATAAAACAACAGCAATGTGAGATATCAAACTGATTTTTGCTTTATTTTGAAGCTACATTTGCGGCTTTCAGCTTTATCATTGAATCCAACGTAGTGCGATTTTTGCACATTCTATAAAAAAAAAATAACACAGAGTCCGAATAGCTAAAGCTGCAATTTGTGATGCCGTAACCATAACGCCATAGCCGTAACCATAAACAGCTGATACTGAAGCAAAATTTACGACAACATTCGCATTTTGTCATAAAAACACGAATAATTTTCTACTAAGTCAACTAAAATTTCTTCGTTTATTTCTAATATAATATTCAACTTATTATTGCAAATATCAAAACAAATGTGAAGTATTCCACAGCTGCGTACGGTTGTGGGAAAAAATCAAAATTCAATTGATACACTCGGCTACGGTTATGGTTACGGTGTTATGGTGCGGCGCCACTAAATGCAGCTTAAGTTCAAAATACGTGGAGTGGCATTACTGAGCTCATTTCGTATATTTTCCACAGAATTCATTACGATGTGTTTTGCTTGTTGGAGGAAAGCTACAAATAAAAATTCAGAAAGAACCATGACTTTTATTTTACCAATTCCTGAGAATACGATTTCTTAGTGATATGCTAGTATTCAATTTAAAAAAAATGTTCTTTTTTAAAGAAATTTTCTTGCATATGATGGCAAAATATCTTGGCTCGAACCCAATTTATGAATCATCACACATTGACGGCGACTTGAGCTGTCTTCCTTTAGCACCTCAAGCACTCATTTGTGCAATCGAAAATTAAAAAAAACTCTGTAAATTAAGGTTTTTAAAATTACATACTTTAGCAACCAAGAAATTTCCTTACAAAATGTCAGGCATTTCCAAAGGATTAGAGGCATATTTCAATGTTTTCGGCTACATTTGAATATTTTTAAATTCGGAGTTATTCTTTATTAAAAAATATTCGGTTGGAAGGATTAAAGGCATCTTTGAATGTTTTCGGCTACATTGGAATATTTTTAAATTCAGAGTTTTTCTTCATTAAAAAATATTCGTTTGGAATGCTCGAATCGAATTTGCTTTATTCGGAAGAATGGCAAAATAATTGGAAAAAGAAGTTATAGAAATAATTTTTGAAGCTAAAATTTATTTTTTAAAGTTTGGCAGCACGTTTTCGAATTCACATGGGCTCGATAGATAGGTAGGTAGGTAGGTAGAAGTTCCAGTCGATCTCTAAACCAACTCACTTTGACCATTGCCCATACATTGTGATACCTCAGTATCAGTTTATCCGTAACTTCTCGTTAAACTAACTTGTTTTAAGTACAAACCCATTGATCTGGCTGACATTCACGTCCCTAAGGTCATCAGTATCATTCAAGAAAGATGAGCGGATCTAAATCTAGTGGCATGCCACATGGGAATGCAACATAAAAGGTGTCTGACAAACACTTCCTCCTCCTCATTCTTGCAGTTTCTGCAATAATCGAACTGAGGCACGTTCAATCTTTGAGCATGTTGACGTACAAGACAATAGTCTGTAATCAAAGCAACTAACATAGAGTGGTTGTCCCTCATGGGCTCAGTCACATCAAAGTTTTCGTACTCGTAGGGGAGCATTGGGCTTAGGCTCAAAGGGTAAGGGCCAATTGTGTATGGCACTAGTAGTGCTTCAAGCACTCGATTCAATTTTTGGTGATTCACCTCACGGTGTGAGCCGTTTCTCCGGCAATAGCATCTGGAATGTTGGCGTTGAGCTCTTCTAAAGTGATTGACATATTAGCGTCGGCCTCCCGACAATATATCGGTTGCATAGTACTCGTAATAACAGAGCCAGAATTTCGTTCATACTTTGTAATCATTTCCACCCGTTCGGTAAACCCTAATCGATGTACGATAAAATGCCGAACCCTACTGAATACTTTTACAGCTGCACGTCATTGGTAACTTTGGCAGCTGCTGAAACAAAACAATTGGATAAACTTTCATTGCTATCGGATGTTCAGTAGTAGTCGAGTAATATCAAATCAAATAGGCACAGGGATTTTTGTACAAAAACAGGAAAATAAAAAAAATAAAAAAATATGTGACTCGGATGTTAACTTCATTTGGATTTCAACCCGAGCTAAAAACAAACAATTTATGTTTATTAGCAGTACTCGCGTGGAATATAAATGAGTAAAAATCAGTATGCCCTTCCAAAAAAAAAATTCTGCGGATCAATCGCGAACGAGTTTTCGCAACTTCCAATGATGCAACTGCGTATGGGTTTGTATTAGTACATAAATACACTCGTATTACATATACATGCATATATATGTATGTATGTGTGTGCAAAGGCACATCTAACTTTGGTGCGATAGTTTGCTTTATGTACTCTTTGCCGTTGCGATAGCGTTTTTCTCGTCCAGCAATTGGATTTTATTGGATTTTCGCATTCTCAGAGAAGGAAATTACACAAATCGAATTCAACCATTTCAGGCAACTCGATAAATCTATGATGATATGTGTCTAAAGTGTAAATGGGAAAGCATAGCAGTCAACCGATTGAGAATTGAGTGCAAATCTGTTAAATAAAAGTAAAAAAGAGAGTGACGCAGAATTTAAAAGCTCAAATGACCCTGCAGCTGTAAGAGAATATCGTATGACAGCAAATTTGTTCGAAACCCTTATTTAAAAAATAATGAAAAATATTATATAAAAAAATAAATCTCAAGATATTTAAAACTCATATACGTACTGACACTGCGCAAAATAACAACAGCACAGGGACTTATTGGTAATCTATTCTGTCATGTGAAGGCACCCTGCACGACACTAATCACCTTTTCACATATCCCTTAAAACCCACTCGTCTAACACGCCTCTCCCTCTGGGCCCAATCTGTCGTAATAGCCATGTTTCCTGGGCCTACCTTTAGATGAGCTAGTCGAAGATGACCGGTGATATACACTACACTGCTACAACAACAACATTGGTAATCTATTTATTTATTTCCCATTTTATTTTGTTTAATATATGTATTGATGAAAATATAGTTCATCCTCTTAAAAAATCCGTATAAATCCAAATTTCAAACTTTACGCAAATTAAAAAAACAGTAACAAATTTTCATAAATGCTCAACTTGTGCAGAGTAAAATTTTATAAGAAGGAAAAAAAATTGGAAAAAACGCCAAAAACTGAGTAATGTAAACTTTTAATACATTTATTCTTTTTTTTTTTTTACTTTTCTTTCTTTTATTCGAATTATCGTTCTCCACATAACCAACCTTATTCCTGATACAAAGTATCTTTATTATTATTATTTGTTGCTAGAGCGCTGGCTTTGGGGACATTGTGCCGCAACAAATGTTGTTTACTTCTCGCTTTTGATTTTTGAGATTTTCCCATTAAGGCATCTCCTGTGGCTTGTCGGTCCACTCACTTGCCATTCTACTTATGTTGGTCACTGGTTTGGGCAGAGTATGGCCAATCGATTTCCGTTTACGTTTTCGTATATTTCAATGCCTATCGGTTTTTGTCTGCTTCGATCAGGAAATTGTTCATTTGAGCTCCAATCGGCAACCAGATACGAAGAATGGTTCTAAAGAGATCGCTCTAGCCTATCCAACAACACACAACACACAAAGTGTAGTACTTTGATGGGTCATCGGCTACTCTGGAGTGGAGGGAAATAAAAGAGCGGGTGAGTGTGCAAGGTAAGACACTGAGCTTGACCTCCAGCGAGTGATAGAACTCGACCTTCAGCGAGTGTGTACTGCAATTGACTTGCGCGTAATCGCGGAAACAAATAGCAGGTGGTATCTGACTACTGAAGACACTGTAGTCTTCAAAGCGCTCCAAAGCGCCAAAACTGAATCTTAAAAGAACAAAATGTCTGCTTGGACTAGCGGGTCACTGCACTATTAGTACCCTAGCCAGTAGAATGGGTGTACTGCACAATGACTTCTGCAGGAGTTGTGGAGATGAAAAAGAAATTGAGTCTGTACAACACCTCCTCTGTGAATGACCTGCATTTCAAAGAAGCCGTGCCAAATATCTTGGCGATTATTTCTTTGAAGATGTTGGTAATTTGCGAAATGTCTTACTGGCGGGACTAGTTATATATATATATATATATATATATTATATAATTGACGCGCACACCCTTTTTGGGTGTTTGGCCGAGCTCCTCCTCGTGTTTGTGGTGTGCGTCTTGATGTTGTTCCACAAATGGAGAGACCTACAGTTTCAAGCCAACTCCGAACAGCAGATATTTTTATGAGAAGCAGAAATACACTCGGAGGTTTGCCATTGCCTGCCGAGGGGCGACCGCTATTAGAAAAATGTTTTTCTTAATTTTGGTGTTTTCACTGAGATTCGAACCGACGTTCTCTCTGTGAATTCCGAATGGTAGTCGCGCACCAACCCATTCGGCTACGGCGGCCAACTAGTTACCTTCTTAAAAAGACCCAAGTGCTTTAAGCAACTTAGTCAGGGGATGGAAATCAAATGCAGGTATCACAATGGGCCCAACCGAGTATCTTGCCTTAGACAAGCAACCTTGGCTAACCTAACCTAAGGCGTCGGTTCAAAAATGTTTGCAACCTTTGCGTCCCAGATAGAAATACCGAACACGTTTCGCAGCTATACAACAGATTTGATTTCAAGTATTCAAGTATTGAACTGGAATAATTCTGGATATTTTATTTCCAGTTCACCGTCGCTGAAGTGTGTTTCAGATTCTTTAATATCGCAGCTTACAAAAGTCTCTTCAAACATGAAGAGGCTCTTGCAATTCATTTAAAAATTATTATTATTTTCCTTAAATTACTTTTCACGACGCTTGTCCTCTGTTGTAGAAATATTAGATCATTTTCATGATGAAAGCTGTTATTACACTGAGATAGCCAGTTTAGTTCACGGTGGAGAGATTACAGAAGGTGGCCGCTAATCCGCTCTCAGTGACAAAATCAGCTGATTTGCTGACTTAATGATTTGTTTGTCTTAATTTTATGTTGGAAGCAATAAATAAATCCACCAATCCTGATTGCTTAAACAAAACTGTAAGGAGCGAATTGATCACACTACGTCGTTTTTTCTCTTGCTTGCTCAATTCTTACTATACATCACCGCCAAAAAAATTCACATGGAATTGTAAGCGAGTTGTGCTAAATCTCCTTCTCGCATGTACTCGTAAGTAGGCAGCAAGTTAGCGCTTCTGTTTACCATTTCATTTGCCTAGCAGACCACACTGCACCTCTCAAAGGGCATATCAAATCGTTAACTAAAAGCTTACACTGTGTGGTGGTTCTTTACAGGTAGTTCATGCTATATCAAACCAAGACTCCTCACAAAAGTCCTATGAGCCTTAAGACTCTATAAATTTATCAAGAGGTGTTTAGCCGTGCCACAGTAGTGTGCGATAACAAACCTTATGCGCTTTCAAGCACAAAAAAATAATTGAGCTTTAAATTTGCTCACCCAGTAGTTCAGGCAACACTCCCACTATTCTCGGTTCCCCCACACTCTGCCGTAGCTGTTGAGGAACGTTTAGATTCATTTTTAACAATTGTCACCACTTCTTTTACTTTTAACAATTTTTTCCTCTTCACTAAATTTTCAAAGATATTTATAAATTTATAAGGAAATATCATCATCACCTTCGAATAAGTTTGAGCTGTGAGAGAGATGAACTCGGATAAAATTTTTTTCCATGTACACTTACCGCATTTACTTTTCAATTCTGTATTAAAGTTTGTAAAGCTTATAGGCATAATCGTACATACTCGTACATATACATATATGCACTTACATATGTTCCATAGGCATATACAACAATAAGGCAGCATCGATGGAGGATTCATTTATAAATTCCGAAAGCAGTACTTCTCGATTTTTCACTTAACTTAAGTGGAAGATTCTCTTAGGGGAGAAGTCGATACCTCATAAAGGGCACACATATGCATTTATGTATGTTTAAGTATACGTATGTAGATATCATTGTATATTTGTACTTTCCAAGTATGTTTGTATGAATGTATACTTATCAGGTTCATCTGATAGACTGGAGAAACTATTAAACTTTCGATCTGTTCTGTGTGTGTTTGAGTATGAAAATACCTTACACTTTTGTGCCAAATAGCATTCTTCTCTCCTTTTGCGAAATGTTTGTGCGAAAATGTGCTTCCAAGTTAAAAATGCATTTTCTGCTTTATATACTCTACAATGTCTGTTAGCTGTGATGTGTACCATAAGTATTTATCCCTTTTATCACCTCGCTTGTTGAATGTTTCTTTTGTCAACTTTGCCCTTCTAGTTTTGCAGTTAGTAAGAAAAATGTAAGAAAGCCGTTGAGTGAAAAAGTTTAAATGAAAATTTTGCAGTTATAATATCACAAGCTCGCTATTATATAATACTCGTATAACTGACTGGATTTTTATCAGTACTTCACCTGTAAATCGCAAAGCCAATACACTTTATATTTCGATGGTGAGCATTAAAAATTAAATTCACAGGCTTCAATAGCGCGATATTAATTTTTATTCCATTCAAAATGATTTCAAACCATATGCAAATTGGGAAGTTACATTTTCCATATATGTAAATGTATTTGTTGATATGATAACACTGTGGAAAAATTGATTTCGAAAATTTTTGTGGTACTTATGAAACAATATACTGAAAATCGGCATTTGACTGCAAACTTCGAAGGCCGATTAAAAAAAAATTCGAACTAACATAAAAAAACGGCGCGATACGGGTCTTCTAATTTCGCCTCTATTTTCACCCGCCACTCTCAGAATGGACCTAATTTTTGCTAACCTGAATTTGTTTCACAGTGTAATTTAGGCTGTGAATAACAAATGATTTATAAAAAAACCTGCCAATGTACACTGGTCCCCGAAGCAAAATTTTTGGCATACATTTAAAGACTAAAAGTACAGTTTGGAAATTTGGTACAATTCATACTCGTGGCGTATAAAAAAAAATGGAAAAAATGTTGGCTAATCCCACCATGCTTTCTATTACTTTCCACGTAAGCCCTTCTTTGGGCACCCGGGTCTGGCCAGACTTTTTCGACTTTGGAAGTGAATTTAACATATTTATATATTTTTAAACGATTTGAGCCTCCTACATTCAGCTTCCGAAATTTAATTTTCTATTGATTTATGGATATAACCTTCTAAAAAGGATGCTCGAACAGGACGAAAAAAGCCACAAGCGGGTGTCAAATCTAAGATTTTAAAAAAGGTGTTCAACGGAGGGTTGACAATTCAACAAAAAAATAAATTAATAGCAAGGCAAAATTGTCTATAAAACATATTTTAAATCGATTATATAAAAAATTTAATCTTCGACATCAAAATCAAAAGAATATTATTTTACACTTTGCAACCCATCTGAAATGGAAACACTCTCGCCTTTATCTGAACTCAAGTTACTACAATTATTATTAAAATGTTTGCGTTCGGTGAGATTTTTCTGTATTTTCCGAAATTTCCTTCAATTGGCAATTCTTGCAAATGTCAAGCAGTGCAAACTGCAACTGAAAAGATCACAGGACTTCCAAAAACCGAGCAGGAAAATTTTAGCCATCATTTTGTATATGTGCAATAGTTATTAACCCTCTAACTGTTTATGTCGAGTATACTCGTCAAAGCGAAATAAAAATTTTTCGCATAATGTCGAGTCTACTCGAAGATAAAAAAAATCGCATTGAATCACAAATTCAATGAATCAACTCTAATTGTTTCCCCCTCAAAAGGGCAAATAAAGATGTTTTAAAAAATGTATAAAGGGTTTTTCAATTGGCGCGGGTCGATTTTGGCGCCCTGTGACAGCCATTTTGTTTTAGTGACATCTGTCAAATCTTTTGTTTATTATTCAGTTGTTTATGCCAAATCATCATGGTAAGTTACACGATTGAACAGCACGTTCAAATGATAAAACTTTATTATCAAAATGAGTGTTCATTAACGCAAACGTTGCGCGCATTGCGCCCATTTTTCGGTAGACGTGGTGGCCCTTCCAATTTCTTATGGCCCATATTGAACCATATGGACCTAGACGACATGTGGTTCCAACAGGACGGCGCTACGTGCCACACAGGAAACGCCATTTTATTCCATTTCAACATCTACCCGCCCTTATTGGAGAACCCTATATTTTAGAATAATCGTTAGTTTGGCAACCTTATGTAATTATTTTAATGCACAATAGCTTGCATTAAGCTGAAATAACAAATTCTGGGGAAGTACCGTTACAAAACATTTTTTTTAAATTAAAAATCATTTCGTTTGCATTTCTCAGTTGTTTGTGCGATTAATAAAAATATAATATATATTTTCTAAAAACCCAACATGCAACGTTTGATTTTTAGTCATAATTGCCCACTTTTACCAAGCAGAAACATTTTACTCTGCTTATGTATTCGCTGCAAACAACTAAGTCGGCAGAAAAATTTTTTCGAAACAAAATTAAACAGTTAAAGGGTTAACATAGCATTATTAGTTTTGTACAGCAGCTTGCAGACACATAAATTTTCCACTACGAAGCACAAATACTTCAATATTTTTGTCGTAAAAAATACCTCTCCTGAAAAATATTAAATAACAAAGACGATATACCAACAAACGTAAACAAAGTTATCCAATATATTCTACCTACTTTTACTCGTATTACGAAAAAAAAAACTATACACGGCAGTAGGGATTTTATTCGTAATTACATGTACATGTGCACGTGTACCTATACTCGTATGCAATGCTAACAGTAATGTTAGTTGTTGTACCTATGTAAATATTCATTTGTGGTAACATAAACGACACATCAAAATTTTCTACATTCAAATGCATTGTTTCTCTATGTTCTGTACCTGCTAGCAGAAAATGTTAATGAATCTCATTGTTTAACATAAGATCCAACAATACTGCGAGTATTAACAGTATCACTTGCATACCACTCTTAATGCTGTACTCTGAGATCCAACAATACTACGAGTATCAAGAATAAAAAAAAAGCTAAATCAAGTTACGAAAATGGTAATCTGGCCAAATTCGCTGAGAGCAAAGTAACGGTACCACGGTAGGCGCCATCTCATTATTCTTTCCATCATGTACGAGTATTAACATTATCACTTGCATACCACTCTTTATACTGTATTCTGTATACATTAACTGCAGTGGCGAGCTCTCATTAGTAATTTGCAGGTGAGCAACGCTGTTATGGGGACATTTATGTTAGATTCTACATCATTTTCAAAGTGCTGGGGTTCCATTTTTAAGAAACACTTAAGTTTGATTTTTTCGTCTAAGACAAGAAACAGCTTATCGCCAATCCGTAACCGTACAACCGTTCTCGAGTTTCGAGATCAGAAATAAATGTTTGTCAAAATATGTATTAGTATAGATTAATCGAAAAACTGTTGACTTTCCACAAAAAATAGATAAGTCAACATTATCTTACCATTACAGTGACCGAGCAATTGTCTATGATGGCTTTACAAAAAAAAACATAGCCATTTAAATTTGCTTATTAAGGTTTCCACGTACTTTGGAGTATGGACTATTAGAAACCCCTTTGTTAAAGATTTCAGAAAAAATGTATTTACGTTAAAAAATTTTGATTTGAGATCAGTGTGCAATGTATCCAATTGAGGTATGGCAATAAAGCTTGGAAATCAATTTTGTAATATATTATATAATACAAAAACATATATATTGGGCTTGGGAATAAGTTTCTGTCCTTTCTTAGCCAAAGTTACGAATTATTTAAATAATGAAATAATAGTATGTGCCATTGGAAGTTACAACTTTACTCCATCTTTCAGGCAGCATACTAACTCCTCTCATGAAATATTCGAGTTCTTTTGACTTGATTCATTCATTCGGCCAGTTTGCGATGCTTTCGTAAGAAGTGAACCGCTCTCCAATAAGGGCTGACTGTATTGATTGCAGTGTCTGGGGAAGTTGCAATGTCTGGGGAATACGGCTGATGGGGCAAGATTTTCCAATTCAGTTGTTCCAGAAATTTCCTCCTGGCGTTGTCAAGCAGCAAAATTAGTTTGTCATGTCTACCGTCCTATTCCGGCCGCTCTTCTTTGAGAGCTCGCTAGTAATAGTTTCAAATTGTTTAAGGAGATCATAATTATAATAGATGACACCTTTCTGATCCCACCAGATGCGCAACATAACCTTTGAAGCATGAATATTTTTTTTTTCGCTGTCGATGGACCTGGTTCACTTGACAGGCTCCAATATTTTCGACACTTAGGGTTATCATAATAGATCCATTTTTTATCGCCAATGACGATGTAATGCAGAAAACCTTTTCTTTTCTGCTGTTCAAGAAGCATCTCACACGTCGCCAAACGTCTCTCGATATCCCTCTCCTTCAATTGATGTGGCGCTCAGTTACCTGCTTTCTGAACCTTTACCATCGCGTGCAAACTTTTACCGGCGGTTGATCTGTCAACATCCAACTTTTTAGACATATCATCAAGGTTTGACATGCGTCTTCATACAGTAATTGTTGTAGTTATAATATCTTCGAATTTTTTCGGTGCCTCTTCGCGATCTTTATCACTCACGCTGAAATTACCACTTTGGAAGTGTCGGAACCACTCTTTACAAGATTTACTGCGATCGAGACCTCACATATACATACATACATAATTAGTTATTGAATTTTCGTCAGTGAAAACATAATTTGGAAATCTTCTCATACTTGCACTATTTTATGGCGCTGAAAACACCTGTGAGAGGCCACTTAAAATCCTGGAAGAAGTCATGCTTTTTGAGGCCTTTCACTCACCGTGAGTACCGCATTTAGAACAATGAGCTGTAGTACACAGTTCCACTCAGAAACACCATCACACAGCGGGTTAAGATTGAGCAGCTAAACTATGATTAGTGAACTGATGCAAACGTTGCAGCTCTAAAAGTGGTGGATACTACATATATATAGTATTCTGTTGAACACAGGGGATGTAAGAACAAACTCTTCTTCACATTCTAACTATGAACTAAAGAAAACTTCATTGAAGTATTTAGGAAGCGTTAGTTATTACGAAAAAAACGTAGAAAATGTTTCATGAAGCCCAAGTTGAATAATAAAACCCTTGAGTGAATAGAAAGTCTATTAAAATCTCGAGCAATAAAAATAAATTTGTTTTTGTGTATACGAATACTATTTATGTATTTAGTATTCACGCCGCAATCAATTATTTTGTTTATAACTAAATGTGTGCCTGTTTACTTATTTGAATCACGTTCGGTGAGGAAAACCGGTGATACTATAATACAAATCAACCAACCTAATACACAACATATCGACTAACATATGGCGAACCGTAGGCATTTATACAGTATTGGAGGAAGCTGAATATGCAAAGACTTACTTTTACATAGAAATGAATATCCACTATTTGTAAATGTACACTTACGCTTACTCAATAAGCACCACGCCAAATGTTTTAGAAATATTATTAATTTTTTGCTATTAAAGTGACTGTTTAAGCGCTGTGAGTTTTTATACTTGTAGTAGTTCCTTTAATGAGAGGCAAGACATTTTTATATCCAAGTGGTACGCTCTTAACCCCGATTGCCCCATATTCGTTGAATGCTAAAAGATTTGTTAGAGCCAGTTGTATTCCTAGCGCTAAAAGAGTCGTCCATATATCATTATATATCATTTGGAAATCTTTCAAAATTTTGTGTAATCAAGGGCTCGCATTCACATAATTGTAGAATACGACCAAACATCGAATTTTAAGGCTAAATCGTCGAACTGAACTTTGGTCAATTTCAGCGATGCAAACATTTTCAAGGACACATCCATAAATAAGCTATGACTTCTCAAAAATTAATTTTTTCAATAAAAAAACAAAGCAGACGATCACTTTAATTTCAGCTCATAACAAATACAGGAAGTCCGGTGGTAGAATTATGAATTAAAAGCTGAATGAAACAAAAAAAATCTTTGTTGCCAAACATTTTTTTCTATACATTATTGGTTTTACAAAGAAATCAAGTGTGGGTTTTATTTTTTAACTATTTTTTACTATTTCCTTTAAATGTTGACCGTCACTTAACCAGTCTTATCTTTGTGAAGGATTTATGAATACTTTTATCTTATAATGGGGCCCCATTCGGTTCAAAAAGCGCTGTTTACGACCGCGTGTTGCTCGATGGCGGGCGAGATGCTGAGAATCAATTGGGAGGTGACTTTCTTTGTTTTTTTCGTTGAACTCGTAAGGTACCCAGACTTCCAATTTTTCAGTAAATCCCATTAAATGAAGGTAATTGAGAATCGTTTTATAATCGCAGCTCGTTTTTTTCGCCAATTCATGACTGGTTCCGGTCTGGCGACAGTTCTGCTTCAAAAGTGATTTGAGACGTTCTTCATCGAATTCAAATGGCGTTCCACTGTGGGACGTGTCATCGACGTCAAAGTCCCCATTTTTGAACTTTTCAAACCATTTCCGTGTTATAGACTCCCCTATGACACCTTCTCCATATGTGTCGCAAATGTCCCGGGCTGCTTCGCTGTTCGGCAGCTTTTTGACTTCGATGAAAAGCAAAAAAGAGCAGATGTCGAAAATGTTGATTTTTGTCTCCTGGGTATTCCATTTCTAAGCATTGAAACTACAATAATAAAAAATTAAATAACTCAAAAATACAATTAACATAGTTTTGTAGAGCAGAATAGTTATATCGAATAAATACTTACTCTTTGCCAAACAGCAAGCAAATCATTGTATAATAAAAGAAAATATAAAAACGCTATGAACTTATTCCTCAGTCCAATATAATGGAACTCTGAGTTGGGATTTTGCCGGTCACGCTTTTGTTAGTCAGATTGTGTGTATAAAGCTCCCCTAGTGTATGTGCATATTTATTTAGTTTTTCTGTGAACTCCTTCAAACGTAAGTGGAAATGTATGCCTCCACTCCCACACACACTGTTCTACATTTCTATGCATGTGGCTTTTCGTGAAAATCTCAACAATAATAATAGTTGGTTGGTATATTTACATCTGCAAATATTTATGCTTCACATTTACATATTCTATGTAATCGTATGTGTGTGCATTCATTTCTTACATTGCGCTTATTTATTCATGTATTCCTATATTTGTAAATACATTCAATTCTTATTACCCAAATTGATGACATTTTTATTATCCGATTTTTATTCGAAATTGGTATCCTTTCCTTCTACTTTGCAGGCAGTTTGTCTGCCTTAGGCTTTGCTGTTGACTTTATCACGTGCAAGGTCGACATAGTAAATGGCTGAAATATACACCTACAACAATGCACAAACTTATGGCTTTGTTTCTTTCTTTATTTTTCGCTACTTCCAAGGTCTTTTCTATTCTAAGTTCTCTTGAGTTCAACACTGTGTCTGTGCTCGCCAGCGATGATTACCATTTGTTATAAATGAACTTTTATGGAATATGGTGATGAGCATTTAATGCCAATATTAATGTCACCAAAAATGTCATTTATCTCCATTAGGCGGTGGACGTTTGTGCGTTGTATGCTTTTATCGAGCCCGAAGTTGTTAATCCCTCGGTGTGTCGCCGATTTGTTTTGTGCGTGTAGCCAATTTCACACTAATCGCTAAGATTACCTAGCATTGACCATCGCATAATCTTTATAAGTTCGTTTGCTCATTTTGGTAATTTCATGGCCTTGATTTACGCAATCACTTGATCACCAATTGAAATTATTACGACGCATTACTATTAGCGTGGATATGTCGTGGCACTGCGATGAAAGTTGCAATAAATATTTATAAGGCAATGAACGGGTAATAAAAGCAAACAATTTTTTTATTGCAAATTGGCAGTCATAAAACATGTCCACCTATTCATATAGAGGAAGTTGAATAATTTTAACACATCTTGAGTGCCATATAAACTCTTTGCCACTAGAAGGATCAGTAAACTGGCTCTGGAGTAGCTGTGCAGCTAAGTGCGCGCTGTGGGCAGCACTAAATTTCGACTTTGCATATGTAATGTGGCCACAAAAGTCATTTCAACTCGTGCAACTATTTTACAGCTATTCTAGTGCAAAGGACACAGCTAGCGAACACCGTTAGTGGCGGCAGGTGCACTCGCTTGCACGTCCTCTTACTAGTGTGCATGTATTAGCAATAATATTTATTGACGAGCATAAAATTGAGACCTTTTGTTATTTGTTACCCAGCGCAACTCAGCGCGGCTATGAGGGAAATGACTGCTAATTTCAGTCCATCTCCAATTCTCACATTTGTGTGTGGGTTTCTGCTATTTGTGCACCTTTTTTAATGACGGCGATTCCCAATCGGCTTGTGAAATAATTTATTGAAGACAAACACTAATCTGGCATCTGAAAATATTGCTACTTGCTCGACAGCCAATGGCAGCTAAAAGTAGAATAGTTCGCTTGAAGTGTGCTAAGAAACCATATGAGCCCACCTTTGACCTACACAAGGTTATCTGGTAGGCTACTGTTGAGATTTGAAAAAAATTATTAATTTTTTGTTTTTTTCTTGTTTTTAAAATATAATTTTTTTATTTAATAAACTCTTTAATATAGTATGTACACTAATAATAAAAATAAAAAAATAGCTACACCATTTCTAGAATTATGGTAGGTAGGTAGGTGAAATGGTTGAAGTGCACCTGGCACTCCTTAAGTAGCACTAAAGCGCCGTTTTGATACCATTATGGGACCTCCAACAGGCAGATATCTACAGCCAGCCAGAGCTATTGATACAATGGAGAAGATTGATTGGATTAAGGTTGGCGCACTGTTTTTACAGAGAAAGTTCTCAACAGTCTCCTTCTCTGAAAGGTCCCCACAGCTTCTGCAATGCGGGTTAAATAGTAACCCAAGCTTTTCCGCGTGTGTGCCGATTGTCCAGTGACCGGTAAACACAGCTACGAGTTTGTAAATTGAATGGCGAGGAGTCCAAAGGACTTTCTGAGTCCTTCGTAAATCGTATTGGGGCCAAGGGTTTTCCGAAATAGCACATGAAGAAATGGAGCTCCATCTTTTCTGCGCTTTCCTGAGAAATAATTTAGAATTAATATATAATTACAGGCGAAAAATTATAAGTGGAAAATGAAAATATTGCTTATTACTTTAAAAGTGAACTCACCCGGAAAAAATTAAAAATGATTATAGTTATTTTGATGTAGCTGCTCTCAGTTCTATATACCATCAAATTAATCATCCAATTTTGTTCTTGAATATCTTTTTTACTTAATAAATTCTTTATTTGAAATTAACGCGCTACATTGTTCGTCTCTTAAGATACCGCAACTGTGAAATATGATCGACGTACACCACCATTTGTAAATACAGTGTGAACAATTTCTTGTGTGGCACGTAGAGCCGTCTTGTTCAAAATAAATGTTGTCCAGATCAGTACCATCCAATTCCGGCCATAAAAAATCGTTAATCATCTGTCGATAGCGCAATCCATTCACCGTAACTGTTGCTCCAGCTTCATTTTCGAAAAAGTAAGGTTCAATGACTCCGCCGGACCATAAACCGCACCAAACAGTTACACGTTGAGGATAGAGAGGCTTTTCAACAAAAACTCTTGGATTTGCTGAGTCCAAGATCCGACAATTTTGCTTGTTGACGAAGCCCCCAAGGTGGAAATGGGCCTCATCACTCAAGGTGATTTTTCAATGGAATTCCGGACCGTTTTCATGTATTTCAACGACCCAATCCGCAAAGACACGACGTTGTTGATGATCGGCCGGCTTGAGTTCTTGTATTCACTGGACTTTATAAGCCTTAAGACCCAAATCTTTAGGCAAAATACGGTGTAATGACGTTTTTGGAATGCCTAATTCCAAAGAACGACGAGGGATGGAAAAACCTGGGTTTTCTTCAACACTTTCGGCTACAACAGCAATATTTTCGCATGTTCTTGAGCGACGTGCACAGGTTTTATTCTTCACATCACTGACTTGTCCCAACAGCTCGAAGTTTTTCCCCAATTTCTGTATTGCGGTCCGACAAGGTGCTTCACGATTCCCTAAAAATGTTCGAGTTTTACGAACCGTCTCTGCCAAATTTTCACCATTTTTATAGTCAATTTTAATAATTTCAATGCGTTGCTTAAGCGTGTATCGTTCCATTTTTATTAATGGCGTAGTTTCTATGTACTCGTGACTTCAAAAGTGACATCTATCGAAATAGTGGGTTATTCAAAATAACACCTGTTATTGGAAAACCCTGTACAATGGTACAAAAGTGCAGCCGGTCACAAAATAGCAAGAGGAGGTTAGTGACTGCATTGAAATGTTCCCTCTTGCATGGAGAATAGTTTTTTTAGTAGAATTTTGCAAATTTAGCTAACTAAAACCCTGCCTTGAGATTTGTTGTGACTTTTCAATGTTCGCTCGTGGCAGGAACGAAGGAATTGGTCGTCGTAATGAAGCGATGCTAAAACCATACAAAAAGGAAACTGAAGTTTCGTAAAATTTGTTTGAGCAATTCGCAACAGTTCACTCAAATGCCGAAATTTTTGAAGTGCTTTTATTAGAAAGTTCAACGAAAATATCACAGAAATCTCGCTCCGGATATTCTATGTATTATAAGCTGGGATTGTTGTTAATTTTGGAAGTGTAGGTTATGGCGGGAATTTAATATGACATTATGTGCGTTTTATTTTTTAGAATTGTATTATATATAATTATATATATATATAATTGGTGCGTGCACCCGTTTTGGGTGTTTGGCCGAGCTCCTCCTACTAGTTGCGGCGAGCGTCTTGATGTTGTTCCACAAATGAAGGGACCTACAGTTTCAAGCCGACTCCGAACGGCAGATATTTTTTTTATGAGGAGCTTTTACATGGCAGAAATACCCTCGAAGGTTTGCCATTGCCTGCCGAGGAGCGACCGCTATCATAAAAAACTGTTTCTTCATTTTGGTCTTTCACCAAGATTCAAACCTACGTTCTCTCCGAATGGTAGTCATTGGAATTGGAATTGTACAATATTAAAAACTACAATCATACGCGGCACAATGCAGCTGTTGCTAAAGAGATATGTTATTTCAGCATATCTGTTCTATGCTTCTGTTACATTAATTGGCACAATAAAATATCTTTTTCCAGACTTTAAATTTGTTTCATTGCCCTGCTGAAAAAAAGGTCTTTTTTGCGCCGCTCCAGTGGCCTAATCCCTTAATCAGCCTCCCAAGCAAGTTATCGGATTCCTTTGGAGTCTCAATACTCAGAAGAAGTTTGAGGCTAATAATTTATATACCCATCTCATATGAATCCTTCCATAAGTTAACCTGACTCAATGGGCATTTGAATAATATGCAAAATTTATTTTCATTAGCCCATCGTAATGTTAGCAGTTGTCCCTTTACTTAATACAAAAATTGTGCTTAAATACAAACATAGAACTTTTGTATACTTGTTGTTTAAAACTACTAATTACGCACAAGTGTGGAAGGGAATTGTGCAACTCAAGTAATACAAAAAAACAAAAAACAAAAACACCATCTACGGCTACATAAACATTTGTATCCAAAGTACATACACACTTGAATTTATGTGAAATTTTATGGCCTATGCCTGTAGCAGAAGTCGTAAAAATACAATAAAAGCAAATGAAAGCTGCAAATGTGTAGAGACTTAAATTGAGAGAAAATAATTGCCAATGAAAATACGAGCACCTACATACAAACATACGAATGTATGAATATACGCACACCCAATATATTCATGTTTTTTTGTTTTTGGTGCAGCTGCTGTTGCCGATTTTCTTTTATACATATGCACGAGTATTATACGTTTAATTTCTCTCCAAGAGAAAAAAAATCTGTTGCCTTGTTTTTTTTTTTGTACCCAGATTTTCTTTGCCAACTTTGCTAACTTTGGTTTATTTCCTTAGCGTTTCTTTGTTTTCATATGTGATTAATTTTTCCCAAAAACTTAACCAACAAATGTACATTAGGGTGACGCTTAAAGAGGCATGCGTTCTAAGGCATTGTAGTGTCGATCAAAAATATTTGTGTTGCAAATAAGTTACGTAAATTTATTCTAACCGGCGCACAGGGCTTCGATACCATTACAAATAATGGACAAAAATGGAAGTACTGGTGGGAATTTGTTGAAACTTTACTCGCTAGATTACAACACGCTAATTTCAAAAATGAAATCGGGTTCCCGTATCGGTTACCAATTTTGAAAAAAAAACATATTTTTTTATAATACTTTTTTATAGTTAGATAAAATAAGACATAATTTTTGTTTACATTTAGGTAAGTAGCTAAAATGGTTGAAGTACCCCTCTGGCACTCACCAAGTAGCACTAAAGCCCCGTTTTGATACCATTATGAAACCTCCAGCAGGCAGGTATCTATAGCCAGCCAGAACAATTGATGTAATGGAGAAGATTGATGGAGTTTAGATTGGCGCACTACCCCAGGATGTTGAAGGAAGGAATCCTTGTCTGGTGCAGCTCGCCGAAATGAACGACATCAGTTAAGAAGATGAAGAGGATCCAAAGATCTGCCCTCGATTGGAATCAGTGGGGCGCTTTGGGTTACCCAGACTAGCTTTCAAACCCGGACATTTACAGAAAAAGTGCTCAACAGTTTACTTCTCTGAACGGTCTACACAGCTTCTGCAATGGGAGTTAAATTATAAACCTAGCTTTTCTCTGCGCCGGTTAGCACGAGAAAGAAACGACTGGCGCGCTTTGTTAGACCCGGCCAAAATCGGGTAAGCAGTTATCACGCCAATTAAGAAGAAGAAGCTTTTCCGAGTGTGTGCCGATCGTTCAATGACCGATAAATACAGGTACGAATTTGGAAATTGAATGGTGCAGAGTTCCCACGACTTTCTGAGTCCTTCGTCTATTGTACTGGAGCCAAAGAGTTTTCGAAATAGCACATGAAAAATGTTGACTTGGACAATTATAATAAAAAATTGAAATATAAATAAAATCGTCTACAGAAAACACACAATTGCCCAAAATTAAGAGAATGAAACGAAAATAGAAATTGTGGATACTAACTCATTAAAAAGATGGCGCCAAGCAGAACATTTTTATGACACCATTCTTTTTTATTTTGGACTTCACCTTGTACTTTGTGTACTGTCAATAAGTTTCTGAACTTAAATCCTCATTTTCATCAATGTATTGCAGAATACCTACCCGGAACCCTTGAAGATTCGTTTCCTTGTTTTAAGTGCATTCGATATGAAACTAATACTAGGTTGTTCAATAAGTTTTGCGGATCGAAAGAAACACACAATTTTACGGTTGGAAATGTACTTTTTTATTCAGTATAGTCTACTTGAAAATCAATATATGTGTTCTCAAGAGGTTCCAATGTATGAATTTCCTCCCTGAAGTGAGAATCTGGAAGAGCTGTAAAATACGCTTTCACAACTCTTATGACCTCATCATTTGAGGAAAAACGCTTTCCACGCATGCATTTTTTTAGGCCTGAAAGCAGATAGAAGTCGCTAGAGGCCAAATTTGGTGAATGTGGTGAATGCTCCAATAATTCGAACTTTAATTCGTGGATTTTAGCCATTAGTCAAAATGCTCCTGTGACACATTGCATTTTCCTGTTGAAAAATAACACAGGCCGACAGCATCTCAGACCCAGAAACCGGACAATATATTTTCGAAGGATTTTGATGCGATGAATCGAAATCTGGCCTCAGAATTGCTCTATCAGCTCTGGTTTTCGAGATATCCTAACCTAAAAGTGCAAAAAAAAAACCGTTTTTGCCCATATTTGAGGTTATGTAGCCTTTCAGATGTTTTCTTTCACCAAAATTAAAGGATGGCATCTTTAAATACAAGCTTTTTTTTCAAATGGCGTTGAGTTTGCTCAAATATCGTTTTTTTTTTTTTGCTGAGATATCGCATTTTGAAATTTTCATGTTTCTAAATTTTCCTAAACCTGAAAATCGATTAAGATAACATAGACATGATATAGTCGATTACTAATTTTCTTGAATTGAGTCTTATTTTTCTTAAAATTTTGTCTCACACCATAAGTGTGCTAACTCACCAAACCCCTACACTATCTAACCCACGGGTACCGAGTCACATACAGCTCTAACCCCTAGAAACCACCCCTACCATACCGCAAGCAGGCTAACCCACTTAACCCTGGAGACAGTGAGTTTAGTCACATATCTTTCTTGAAAAAAATCTTATTTTTCTTGATGTCTCATAGATTTGGATTCAGCGCATCATAAACCTTCGGAAATATATAGTCTGGTTTCTGGGTCTGAATGTTGGTTAAATTTTGTCGGCCTGTGTAATTTGTTTCTTTTGTCAGCTGTGTACTTTTTCACAAATTTTTTATTTCAGCTAGTCTAAAAGATTACAATAATATTGAGAATTATTGTTTTACCGGTTTGCAAGTAGTCCGCGAACAAAATTCTTTTAGCGTCCCAAAAAACTGATGTTAACACCTTTTTGACCAATTTCTGGACACGAAGCCGTTTCGGAGCCAAAAAATCAGGTTCATATCACTCTTTTGTCTCTTGTTTTGATTTGGGATCATGATGATCTTATCTTATCCACAGTGATGAATCAATGCACAAAATCAACTTTATCCTTTCGGAAACGCTCTAAATGTTGATGTTGTTGCTGAGAAAGTCGCATTCGAATGTGTTTTTATTCCATTGTTAGCGAATGCGACATCCATTGTGCATACAGTTTTCCCACAGCTGAAACCCAATACTTCTGTAATATTGCTTACACTGGCCAATGAGATGGCTAGAGCTTCTATTAAATCTCTTTCAGTCACTCGACGATTTTCCAATAGAATTTCCTTTATTTTGTCTACTATTCCTGGAGTTGTTGCTGTTTTTGACGTCCTTGACGTAAATCGTCTTCACGGCTTCTATGACCACGTTTAAATTCAGCAACCCACCTTTCTACTGTACTAATTTATGGCGAGAAGTCCCTATAAGATTTCAACATTTGTTCAAAATTTCGCTCCTCTTTTAAACCTTCCAAAATCACTGCACGACGCCTGACTCTTCTATTGTAGAAAATGCTATGACATGTCGATACTAAATGGCATGATAACAAAGAATGAATTGACAGATTGAAATGAAACTTCACATACGTTCATATGAAAAGTGTACCAACATAAGAAACAAAATGTAAGCTAGTAGAAATTCCCTCCTTTATCGAATGGAACATTTTATTGAACAACCTTGAAGATAACTCAATTAGCCATAAACAGTAAAGAAAATTTAGGAGGTTTGATTTTTGTCTCTAAATTTTGCCATTTTATTTACTATTAAAAAAAATATATGCTTTGAGTTTTTTTCGTTTCAATTAATCTGAAATACCTTTGTAAAAGTACGCCAGCACATCTTGTTATGAATAAAAATGTATTTTTAAATAATTTCTTGCCACAACTACTTTTAGATGCAAAGCGTGAAAGTGCAATGGGCTGTACAAATTGCTTGTAATTTGAGGGGATGCGTATGGTTGAAGCTCTATGTTCTTACAAATTAAATTAGAAACTTTTCTTAATTGGAGTTTTAGCTTTCAAATGATACCCAGAAGTCCAAGTTCCAAGACTTTCGACTTCTGCATTTTCGTTCACGTTAGGAGAATTGTGCGGCCCCAGAAAAACTATTTTATTCTTCCCATATAAAATATACCTGAAAATTCTGCGCTGGAGATGATCTATTAGTTAGTAATGAAATCTAGTACTTATCTTACTTAGTGGTGCTTTGAAACCAAATTTCAAAAATGTTTTCAAAAATATACAATAACTCAGCACTAATTCCAGGTCTATGCTGCCTCACCTAAGCACATCTTTAAGTACCTTGTCAAAGAACTGACTTTCATGGTAATATTGTGCATATTTTTGAAAGTGACGAGCCGCTTATTTAATTGGAGAATCCAGATTGAACTGCCTTGACTTGACCTTTCAATGTTTTTTATGGCTATTGCCGAAGTCTTTAGTCAATCCTGAGCTCTTTCTAACAGATATTTAGTACTCCGATTTGAAGTGCACGCCCATGTAATTTAAAACATTTTCTCGTTGCCCGCTCACTCCTATATACTTACAGCATTCCACTAGACGAGAGTATTATGAGCATACGACAGACCCACCTAACCAAGCCACTAAGCAATAGCAATTAAGCTGTTGGCAACCGCAATAATTGTAAATGCCTTGTGAGCTACGAGTCAGCAACAGGAGCGTTGGCAGGTACAAAGGTGTTATTTAATGCGGTTAATAGCTAAACAACTGTTTCCAACCACCAGCCAATACTAGTACATAACTTTTTTCAGTCGTTATTATACCTTTTTTTACTTTTTATCGCTTATCTTTTTACTACAGCATCACTCCGCCTTAGCTTAACTTTCACTGCCCTATTTTGCTGTTGACTTTCCTTTGTCTTATATGCTTCTCCTCTCTCCGCATTCTCATGCCTGCCTATGTAGGTATTTATATATTTTTCTAAATAAAAGCAGGGCGTCATCTGTTTCTATTTACCCACGAGTATCATATTGCCATTTTTATATCTGTATAACCACAATCGCGTTCAAGTGGGGGTTTGTGTGTATTTGTTTGAGTATATGTGCTTTAGAGCTTAGGTAAAAAATGCTTGTGTCATCGATTTTGTAGTTCTGCCAAAATGTGGTTGTAGGCAAAGGCTGATTTTGCCTTTTTGTTAAAGTTATTTTCATTCAGACAGTAGGCGAAAAGTCTAAACCTTTTGCCCTCGAGAAAAAAAAATTAATAAAAGGTATTGAACTATAAAACGCATACTATGTAATAATGCGTACCCGTTCGACTTATTTCCATATACACCAAGTTACAAAATTATAAGCACGCCACTATTTTTTTTTATAAAAATATAGCTCATACTAATTAACTAAAAAAATTGCATTGAATTTGTATACAATTTTTCATTTCATTAAATTTAATCAAAACTCTCAACTTTTTAACCAGAAGTTTTAGAATTTTTCTGGGTATGCAGTTGTAAATTGAATTTTGGTATAACAAAGTGCAAGTTTCAAATGACTACAAACTACCGTTAGGTAAGGTTAAGTTATCCAGGTTGCTTGTCTAAGGCAAGGCACTCGGTTGCCGTAAGGTTCATTGTGATACCTGCATTTGATTTCCATCCTAATTAAGTTGCTTTTACCAATTAGATCTTTTCAAAAAGGATACTTGTCCTTCTAGTGAGACATTTTGTAAATTACCCGCGCCTTCAAAGGAATAATCGCTAAGATATTTGGCACAGCTTCTTTGAAGTGCAGGTCATTCACAGAGGAGATGCTGTACCGACTCAATTTCTTCTTCATCTCCACAGCTCTTGCAGAAGTCTTTGTGAAGTACACCCATTCTACTGTCTAGGGTGCCAATAGCGCAGTGACCCTTTATAACACCTGTGAGAACGCTGGTAGTTGATCTGTTGAATCCAAGTAGAATTTTATCTAAGATTTAGTTTTGGCCAGAGTGCTTTGGAGACCCTACAGTTAGTAGTCAGAGAACACGTTTCCACGATTACGCTCAAGTCAATCGCAGTCTACAGTTCATTCAGAGGAATGCTTCTGCTCTCTACCAATCAGTGAACGTCAAGCTCAGTGCTCTACCTTGCACACTCATCCACTCTTTCATCAAAGTGTGGTATTGTGTTGTTGTATAAGCAAGAGCGACCTCCTGCATTCTTTAACACATCTTGAGTTGATGCGCGCTGAGTGCCTTAATCGCTGCTTGACTATCAACAAAAATGGTAAGGTTTTCCGTTTTTGCTGCTTTTATAGCATAGATCTCAGCTAAGAAGACGATTTAACGGTCTGGAAGTCTAAAGAAACAATTTAAGGATACCGTTGATTTTTGGTAAATTTTTGATGGTGGTGCTGGGCCTTTTCTTTCATATAAAAAAATTTGAGCATATAGCTTATATGGAGAAAGGGTCTGCTCAGACTTTTGTGAAAAAAATTGTCAAAAACCAACGCCATTTTGTATTTACTTGATGTTTGAATTAGAATAGAGTACCAAATTATGTTTCGGAAATTTCGTTTTTTAACTTTTTATAAAATGGTTGTCTCTGTTCACTTCAAAACACACTAACTTACGGTTTTCAGGTGTTATGGCATTTAGATTGTGACAACACAAAAATGTACTATAAAAAAGAAAAAAATGTAATGGCGGAGGTACCTGATTCCGTCAGTGGCAGGTTTTCCAGAACGCTTCTTTATGGTTGACGTGATAGACAGCGCACTTTTTTACAAACGGTTTGAGATCCAAAGAGAGAAGGGTGTGGGATGAGTGGACTTAAGGTTCATGTGTGTGCCGGGTACCTTCACATATGCTGAACATGTTGGAGTCAATTCTAAGAGAGACTGCCGATACATGCCGCTCATTGCCTGTTTATGTACTGTCTGGTTCAATAGACGCGTCCAATCCTGGATCTCGTCAGTGAAGTTAAAGTCATTTCAATAGCAGCCAGTTATATTTACCGGAATGACTCTTGCCCTGTCTAGTGCACTGAACCTTGCAGAGCTCGTCCTTAATCCTTTACTGCATGATAAAAAAGTTGTTTCACGGTGGAAGTAGATTTATTTAATTATTAAGAACATATTAAGAGAAAAATAACGAAAAAATTGTATATTTCGGTTTTTTTTTACTGAACCATAAATAAAAACTAATTGTATTTCTTTACCTTACAGTTGTAAAACGGCAAAATTATTATTCGCCGAGAAAGATAGGTTCATCGATTCCCTGAGAATATAATTTTTTTTTAAGTAATTACGTTACGACCGCCGTAGCCGAATGGGTTGGTGCGTGACTACCATTCGGAATTCACAGAGAGAACGTAGGTTCGTATCTCGGCGAAACACCAAAATTAAGAAAAAGTTGTTTCTAATAGCGGTCGCCCCTCGGCAGGCAATGGCAAACCTCCGAGTGTATTTCTGCCATGAAAAAACTCCTCATAAAAATACCTGCCGTTCGGAGTCGGCTTGAAACTGTAAGACCCTCGATTTGTGGAACAACATCAAGATGTACACCACAAATAGGAGAAGGAGCTCGGCCAAACACCCAAACAGGGTGTAAGCGCCAATTATATATAGAGGTATATAATTACGTTCTACTCTGTTAACGCTGTTCAAAAATGAATCAGTAGCACTTCAATCCTGCTTTTTCACCCACTTGCACAAAAGTGAGGTTATTTCGAAATGTCATGAAATCATAGAAAACTCTTTTACATTTTACTATTGCTAAATATGAATTATGATAATTTGAATTATTTATAATACTTAATTTAGTAAAATTGAATCAAAACTGCAATACCATATAAGGGCCCGTATGCGGTAAAGGATTAAAGAGGTATTTGCTATTGCTTAGACTATTTATTTGCTTCCCATTTAATTCGAATACTTTTTTTAATGAAATTATAGTTCATTCTAGCAGAAAGCATTTAAAACAATTCAAAAAGCATATAAAACGAAATTTCAGACTTTGTGCAACTTAAGAAAAAATTCAAAAAAAATTTCATCAAAATTTCACACTTATTAATCAATATTTTAAGTATGCAGAGTGAGAGCTCATTCAAATTTGATATAATAAAGTGTGAGCTTCAAGTGACTCAAACACTGCGTTGATTTTTGACACTTTTTTTTGCTGGCGGAATTAAGTGTTTTCTTGTTTATATAAAAAAAATTTCAAGCATTCGCTATGCCGTCTAACTATCTCATATTCAAAATCGTACAAATAGGCTACTTGTTGTGAGTCATGATTCAATTATTTAAGGTTTGCTCACTTGTGATATTAGAATTTTGACACTCCCTTACAAAAGATCGCATTTGTTTTGTTGTGTGGCGTAGAAAGTGGAAAAATTAAATACCTTTTTAGTAAAAATGGTAGCAAAAAACATTTTCTTTTTACTTAAATTATAACTGGTACAAACAGAAATTGCCAGGAATGATATTAAAAAAAATAGTATTAAGTTAAACCCAGATTGATATTTTGTAAATTAATTTTAAAATTGAAAACTGATCACGAAGTTGGGAAGTTTTACCAATATGAAGCTATTACATTACCTAAGCAGTATGGCCCTAATGAACTCCTTGCGCCTTGCTTTACTATGCTATGCCCACGTAAGTTTGGAGTTTTGACCCCCAAGTGATATGATAGAAAATGTTGTTTGTGAAGCAGAGGCTCCTCGACAGGCAATGGCACACCTTCGAGTGCATTTCTGCCATGAAAAAACTCCTCATAAAACGCCATCTGCCATCAGGAGGCTATGATTAGTTACATATTGCTAAATGAGCTCTTGTTGGTAACTTATGTATCTTTAAAGTAACGTAGTAAGTACTTCCCCCACCTGTATTTGGAAGGCATTGGACTCTAATTGTCAAAACGTCCATCTTTCGCGTTCATTGCCCCAAAAAGGTGCTTTGTGATATCCTGGTTTAAACTGTATGTCGGTATGTTTTTCATATCGTCTTGGTTATTCACATACCGAGCAAGTGCTTATACACCCTTTTGAAAACGAAATGTTTTTCCTACAAATTTTACATTTCTTCCGCTTTTGCTAAAAATTTCTAGAGTTAACAACCCAGTGTCTTGCTAAGGGAGCCTCGTCGAAATTCTGCGCAATTTCATGCTATTATATGTGTTCTAATTTTGATTACGGGTACCCGTCAAACCGTTGTCGCAGCCCTCTGCAATTCTGTTCAAGCGGTCAATGAAATAATAATCTCACCACCACTACACTAAACTCAACGAAATTTGGTACATTTAAGTATTGACCTCAGTTTCGTTTAAACATGATTTGAAAACTTATGAAACCAGACAGCCGATTATCCCACCCTTAAACCTAACACTTGCAAGTGGCAATAAGTTGAATATATCTGAAACGTGCGCTGCTCGTAAATCTCAGCTCGAATCATTCGAACTTAAACATCCCCATAGTCATTTTGCTTTCGCTTGTCAACAATCGTGTTTTATTCTTAATTGGTCCGACTAAGTTTAATGACAGCGGCAATCTTTGCGTCACACAGTTACGAGCATTCTCCAACGTTTGTTGCCATCTTCTTCTCCATTCTCATTCCTGATTTCTTGCGTGACTTTTCCTTATGCTTCCTTCGTTGACCATTGGATAATTCGGTAGATTATTGTGGAAGTATTACTGCGTTTGTTGGTTGTTTTCAGTCACTTAGCTTCTCCACATTTTTTTGCCTGCTACGTGATTTTATTTGAAAATGCTACTTAATAACAATTTCATTTCTATTTTCGTCACATTTACTTTCGCTTTATTGCTGGTTCGTGCACAGCTTCCACGTTTGTTATTTTTGAGTGCGTGCAAGTGTGAGTTGTTGTTGTGTGTCTCCAGGTATCTGTACGTAAGCAAAGGAACAAAACCAAACCAAAAAAAAAAAAACAGAAAAGCAAAACCAAAACGATTTACATCTTGTTCTGGTCAAATTACTGATTGCCTATTAAGATGGCGCTACGGCTCGTTGAATAATAATATCCTTGCAACCTTGCAACCGTAAAAGAGATCAATAAGGTGCAGCTGTGTCAAGCACCTCTGCTTAACTTTAAAGCATTTTTACTGTTCGGTTGATATTTTTTCACTTAATGGCTACTTTTGTGTTTTTCTCCTTTTTTTCTTACTCCTAAGTATGTATGTATGTATGCATGTACGTAAGTGTTATCACATCAAATGTATGTTGCTCACAGCACTGGCACTTAGTAAAATGTGTCATTGAATTTGATATAAAGCAGATGGATACTCTGAATTGACTTCCAACGACTATCGTTTAAGCAAGAGAAAAACCAAGGGAAAAATCAAAACCAGAAAAATAAAATACAAAAAATAAACGCAAAACGGGTATTTTACCCTAAATGTGCCGTTAAATCTCAATTTGCTTGCTGTTGTTGCTTCTCTTGGTTTTTGGAGAGTTGGATTTACTTATAGCGCTTACGATTGTGTGCGTATTTTTGAGGAAAATTCAAATCACTTTTTATGTCCACCTGCGGTTCATTGAAGAAGTATCTGATTTGTTTTTAATAAGAAAAAGGCGCAGCTGTAGTGCCGAATCCCTTGAGGAAAGCACATTGAATCACAATAACTTTAAATCGCTTGAATACTTGTTCGAAAAATTGAGAATTGAGAATTGAGATATCTACTTTACAATTGCTTTATTTGCTCACAAAATTAAGCTGTTACTGACTTGTTTAGATGTAAATCACCTAATCAATAGCTAGTGCTTTCTATGTGCTTCGTCAATTTCCACAAATCAAATGCCTGCACACTTTGTGTAAGATGTGAGTGAAATTTTTTTCTTGCATAATATATTCTTATACGAATGATAGTAAATTAAATCTTAAGAAATGCAAATTTATGCGCTTCTTTCGAAGAACTGTTCAGCCGGCTTCTTATGAACTACACTGCGTTAAATAAATATAGCGCTGACATTTATTGAGAAGTTTTGACAATTTATTTGTTTCTCATTGAATTATAATATAATAATTCTTTTTATGGAAATATAATTCATTCTCCTACAAAAAACCATATAAGTTCAAGATTCACTGCGGTATAATAAATTGTTAGTTTAAAGTGGCTCAAAACACGCGTTTGATTTTGAACATTTTTTTGCTAGTAAAGCAAACAGCACCGTCAAGATATTGAACTCATCGCTGCAAGTTTGTATGATAATTCGCGTCCGTCCATGCGCAAGAGAGCGGCTGCCCTGGAACTTCCAAAAACTATTATGCAGGAAATATTGAATAAGGTTCTTAGACTTCCCCCTTAAAAAATTCAAATCATGCAAGCGCTTAAGCCCAATGATTAAAATTTGATTAAAAATGTCTGCGAGACAATGCTCGAGGGATTTCGTACGGTAAAAACCAAATTTTGTAGTGATTAAGCCCATTACTGTTATCGCCTATTGCAAAATTGCCACCTAATTTGTCACCTAAAGGACAAAACCGACTAAAACATCAACAGCGACTTAACAGCCCCAATGTGATGGTTTGGTGTGCATTACGAGTATCATGTAATGGATTAATTGGGCCATATTTTTTTTTTATGAAAATCCTCGGGAACACGCAATTTCTGCGCATGGTGGTCGGCGCATGCTGAGCGATCATTTGCTGTCAATAATGAGAGAACATCATTTCTTTTGTGCACACATCTGGTTTCAGCAAGATCACGCTACGCTGCAAATGGCCAGAGAGACCGTGGCGATAGTGCGTGATTTCTTCCCTGACAAACTTATAAGTCGTTTCGGTAACATATCCTGGCCACCCAGATCGCGCTATCTTACCCGTATGGAGTTTTTTATGTGAGAGTACCACAAAAGCAAAGCCGATGAAATAAACCCAGTGACCATCACAGCACTAAAAGAAAATATTGTTCGCGTGGTCAATGGCATTCCGACATTACTTTTCCAGTGAGTGGCACAGAGTGCGGAGGCCAAATTCCAAGAGTGTATCTGTGGTGTAGGTGTCACCATTTAGAGAAAATAATTTAAAAAAATATATAAAATCAGTACTAGTATTCTTTGTAATACGAGTAGTAATTAAAATAAACTACTAATGATAAGTAAATTCGCGGAAAAGTCAAAAAGCTCCCTTAAAGAGAAACTGTGGAGCAGATATGAGAGTTTTTTTTTAGATTTTTATTAATCAAGGAAAACCACCATACTTCATTAAGGAAGTGACTCTTGTGGAAGAAAAGCAATGGCTTATAAGTAGTAAAATCTATTTAAGGAAGAAAGATACTCCATTGAATTCGGCCAGCGCTCAAGTCGGTCGATTGAGACTACATCCGCAACAACTTTGTTATAGAAGTTAAGTTAAGAAGTTAACATTTGAAAATCGCAGAAATATTTAGAGTGCCAACGTTTTAAACATTCTCCATAATCGTCTTTTTATGTTTAATCGACATTTGGGGTATTCAAAAGAATTTTCGAATCTGTGTAGCGAAGACAGATAGGGACTTGAAGAATCAGATTGTTGGTTGGTTGGTTTAAGGGTGACCCCGCATCGGAGTGCCACATAGACCGCAAGTTGGGTCCGTTGTGTTGCCCTAGAGCTCATTATGTTATATGATTTCCCCACCTAATCGAGATTTTTATTGTAGATTTTGGTCAAAGATATTAATTCGTTTCGAGAATTTGATGAGAGATTCGATTTTCAGGTTCGAGAGTACTGAAAGATTGTCAAGAGCCTAGAAGAGCGAATCGACTTCTGGCTAGACCGGGGCAACTGCACAGCAAATGTCTGCTCGATATTTCCTCACCTTCGTCCTCGCAGTATCTGCACAGGTCGTTTTGAGGAACCCCGAGCCGACGTGCGTGAGTGCCCAAAAGGCAGTGGCCGGTGATAAGAGATATTATATGCCTTATTTCGTGTTTCGAAAGACTTATAAGGGTTTTTGTCTGTTTCAGATTGTAGGATGGCCAGATTTGTCTGGTCGTAACGCAAGTAGTTTCCACTCGCCACCTCCGATCAGCAATGCTGTGAAATTCTCGATCAATGAGCAATTTACATGTTGAGAGCGGAATGCGGATTGTGGGTAAGTTACTAACATTTGATTGCGCAGCTCCAGCTCTTGCGAGCTCATCAGCTTTGCAGTTACCTTCGAATCCACTGTGACCCGGTATCCAGATAACTTGGACAGAATTCTGAACACTTATCTCGTTAAGAGATAAGAGACAGAATCGAACCACATCTGAGTGGGTATTAGAGGAGCTGAGTGCTCGAACAGCCGCTTGACTGTCGGTGAAAAAGCAGATATCCTCTAGTGATATTCTATTTTCTAAGAGAGTTTTCCCAGCATACCAGATAGCGCATACTTCCGCTTGGAATACGCTACAGTAGTCGAGTAATCTAAATGATAGATTGATGTGAGGGGAATTGGAAAAGATTCCAATTCAGACTTTGCCGTCTTGTTTGGAACCATCTGTATATATAATCAGAGGGCCATCGATTTCGGTTAGATTTGTCTTCCATTCTTCCCTAGTTGGGAGTGAACAGGAGAATTGCAAGGGTGGTGATGGAAGACTTACATGATAGTCTATGTCGGAAGAGATAACAGTGCTCCTGTTCAGTATGGCCGAATGGCCAAGATACTTATTCCATTTCGATATAGCATTCACGCGTGTCGCTGCTTTCGCTGCAATCGCTTTGCCAGCCAGATCGATAATCAGATTGTTACTGAAGGTAGAACTGTTTTGTTTGTTGTTTTTTAATGGAATCTACATGGCACAAATTATGCTAAATTATGTAGCGCCATCTAAGAACTTCCAGATTTCATAGTTGGCTGAATAGATGATAGCAAAATTTTTTCCCGATAGGCATTTGATTGTTCGATTACAAAGAATAAATTGTCAATTTGAAGGGAGAGTAGTATAAATAAATAAAATATGCAATTAAGTGAAAAATAAGAAAAATTCGACTCGAAGTGTGTGCAAATTACGCTAGCTCCCCAAAATATTTAAAGCTTTAACGCACTTAATCACCCTCTCTACAGTTCACATTTAGCCTCCTTAATATTGTAATAATATTTACTTCCAGAAATGTAAAAAATAAATTAAGGGGACAGACACCTGTAAAGTTTCGAAAAAAAAAATTCTTTTTTTCATAAAATGTTAATATAATTTTTTAAGAATATGTCAAACAAATTTTAGAACGTAGAAGAATTGAGTATACATCCGCTATTTTAAATGATTAAAATAAAAACATTTTTTTTATATTATTTTAATGTAGGTATAAATAATAATGTAAATAATATAATTTTAATGTAGTAATAAATAATATTGACTTCTTCATTTTAAATAATTTTAATGAAAATCAGGGAAAATATGGCCGTTTACAGGTATCTGTACCTGTTGTGCTGGCAATTGGCGGCCCGCAAATAAAACAATACTGAAGTCCTGGTAGTTCTAGGCTGAAATCTTTATTTTTACAATTATTTTAAGTTTAATTATAAAAATGTATAAAACTTACATTTTGTTCGCTTGCGGCGCCTGTGCGCTCGAACAATGTAGAAATCAAAAGAATGAATTTGACGTTTGTATGAGGGAATGAGGAAATGACAAACAGATGAGTGCGATGGGTTGCCATCGCATTTTTCGCAACAAGCGTGAATGTAAAAGATTATAAATTAATCGATAATCGCAACATACCCCCTCTCGTAAATTTCCTACGAATTCTAGTATGAAATTTACCAATTCAATTGTGACTAGTAACATCGAGTTTTGCTAATTTAATTACGGGTCGGGTGCACAGACCGTTTGCTAGTTTCACCACAGCGCTACGAGCCTCTCCGTCCTTTCCACGGTGGAGATCTATAACTATTCCTTTCGGCCACGAGTTCCTTTTCGCATTGTTGTCAACGATGACCACGACGTCGTTTATTTCGATAGGTCGAATCGGTGGGTGGAACCACTTAGAACGTCTAGTAAGGCACGGAAGATATTCTTGGATCCAACGCTTCCAGAATTGGTTAGCTAGCTGGTTTGAAATTCGAAAACATCGACGGAGAGCTGGCCCACTGTCGTCATCACGACCTGATTCGCGAATTCCGCTTGAGTTTCCTAACAAAAAATGATTGGGCGTAAGCGCGTCGTCGTCTGCAGTCTCCAAGGGCACATATGTCAGAGGTCTTGAATTAAGAATATTTTCAATGTCCGCTAAAGTGGCCCTTAGAACTTCTTCACGTAGTATTGCTTCGTGCGTAATATCCATTAAAATTGATTTTGTTGACTGTATCATTCGCTCCCATGCCCCACCCATGTGAGGAGCCGAGGGCGGAATGAAGGACCACTCGATTTGGGGATGTCTTCTCTCTAGGTCATCGGATGACACCCTTTCTATCTCGCTGATAAGTGCTCGGCTGGCACCACGAAAATTTGTGCCGTTGTCTGACACAATGCGCTTCGGGACTCCTCTGCGGCACACGAACAATTTCAACATTAGCAGGAATGTCTCCGTCGACAACGACGCCGCGATCTCGATGTGAACGGCACGACTCGTCAGGCACGTAAATAACACGCCCCAACGTTTTTCACGCCGCCGGCCAACAGCTACGTCGATAGGGCCAAAATAGTCCACTCCTGTAAACGTGAATGGCCTTGTAAATGGTGACAGTCGTTCTACAGGTAGACTTCCCATTTGAGGTGGTTGCGGCTTAGCTTTACGATTGCGACACATTTGGCATCTTTTGGCGCACTCTTTTACCATCGATCGCAAAGCACCGACGCAGTATCGCTGGCGCATCTCATTGACAATAATCTCATTATGATGGTGGTGAAATTTTCTATGGTAGAAATCAATTATCAAACGCGTTACTGTATGATTTTTCGGCAGTATTACAGGTCGCTTCACATCGACTGCTACTCCTTCTAAGAAGTCGATTCGACCTTTCACGCGAAGAATCCCAACCTCGTCCAGATACGGCGACCATTTATATATAGCAGACTGCCGTTGAATATTTTGACCGTGTTGTAGGCTTTTGACTTCTTCGCTAAACGCATTTTCTTGGCTTACGGCAATAAGAATTTACTCTGCTGCTTCAATATCGCGCAATTCGAAAAGTTTTAGTAGCGAACGTGGCGTAAACTTCAAGATCCGGCGCAGGAAACGCAAAACAATTTGTTGTGTGGAAAGCAGTCTCTCCCATGTGCTAAACCTTCGTACGTCTGGAGAGATTACTGACAGGGTAGGCGACAATGGTGTACTTGTACTTATGTGATGCAGCTCTGATGTAGCGCCTACTAGCTCCCCTACAGGCCAACTAGATTCGGGCTGGGCTAAGAACTTTGGCCCTCGAAACCAGCGTGCATTGTCGTCAAAATTGCGAACGTCGGACCATTTTGTGCCCTCATCAGCGATGTTTTCAGAAGATGGCAACCACCTCCACTCTTTAGCGCTGGAACCCTCAAGAATTTCGCCGACACGTAACGCAACAAATTGATGGAACTTTCTTGCATCTGAACGCACCCAGCATATCACGTTTTTCGAATCTGTCCAAAAAATTCTACGGCTTACCTGAACAGAAAGTTGCTTGCCTATAAAAATTGCCAACCGCAGACCCAGAACTGCTGCCATTAACTCCAACCTCGGTATTGAAATGGGCTTCAATGGTGTGACCCTTGTCTTCGAAGCCAGCAATGAACAGTTCACCGCGTTACCAACTTCAGCACGCAAATACGCCACAGCAGCATAAGCGTTGATACTTGCATCCACGAAAATGTGCAACTGGTTACTCTGGCTACAGCTGGAAAGTAAGTAGCACCGAGGAATTTTGACGTTGTTTATCGAAGAAATTCTTTTCAACCAGTTCCACCAGTTACTGCGATCATCCTCTCTGATAGGCTCGTCCCAATTAACGCCTGAACGCCAAATGTCCTGTAGGATGATTTTTGCTTGTATGATGACATACCCGAGCAGTCCAAGGGGATCGAATATTTTCATGATTGTACGCAAAACTTGTCGCTTCGATGGAAATGTGTGCTCATCAAAAACTTCTTTAGGAAACTTGTCCACAAAGGTAAGCTCATCCGACGCTGGTAACCACCACATTCCAAGCACCTTTTCGATAGTAGCTTCAGGCTCCTCAAAACATCTGGATAGCAGCGTGCTGTTAGCAGAGAGTGCAGTCAAAGTTTTCTTGGAATTGGATACCCAGTTTCGCATCTCGAAACCTCCTTCGTTATGGATCCAGCGAACAACAGTAGCCAAACGCGATAACTCTTCCTCATTGTCTGCACTCTGAAGCCAATCATCGACGAAAGTGTTATTTATAATGGCTTGTACAGCTTCGGGATAACTTTCGGAAAAACGTTGTGCATTTTGGTTTTTTACGTAGTTCGCTAGCGAAGGAGAACACGAAGCGCCGAAAGTCAACACACACATGGCATATACATCTGGCTGTCGATTAGACTCACCGTCGCGCCATAAAAACTTCTGCGCCACTTGGTCCTCTTTGGTTACCTTAATTTGGTGAAACATCTCGCGTAAATCTCCGCATATTGCAAAGGGCCTTTCGCGGAATCGAAGAAGAATACCCATCATCGAGTTTAGCTGATCAGGTCCTTTTAACAGCATGTTGTTAAGTGCAGTATTTCCAGCTTTGGCTGCAGCGTCCCATACCAATCTAGTTTTGTTTTTGTTAACGTTGAGCACCGTGAATATGGGAAGGTACCACGATCTGCCACCTATCGATGTTTCAGGTGACTCCAATTTGCGTATGTAACCCTTTTTCTTGTAATCGTCAATTTTGTCGACGATAAAACGGTGGAGTTCAGGATCCCGCTTCATCTTGGCTTCCAAGCAAATTAGTCGACGGCGCGCCATAGGAAGTGAATCGGGTAAATCGACGACGTCTTGTTTCCATAGCAATCTTGTTTCCCATCTCTTCTCTGTTGGCAGAAACTTGGTGAATTTTTCCATCAATTGTAAAGCACGTTCGTCATCCTTTGACCGAAGCGGCTTAGCTGGCGCATAGACACCGATAGCGTCGATAGCAAAATACGCCTTCATCTGTTCGTCCATTCGGTCCCTGCTCGTAGGATCACAGCTGCAGATGTGGAGCACGCGGGGCATCACTGCGTGTTCAGGTCTGTCTCGACCATAAACGCTCCATCCCAGCCGGCATCTAGCAGCAATCAGGTTGGAGGTGCTACTCTCCTTAACTTCAATTGGCACACAGACTTTCGCGTTGTCGACTCCAATAAGAATCCGAGCCCTAGCACCGTTATATGGCAGTATAGGTAGACCTCTGAGATGGGCATGCTTCTCCATGGTATCGCGGTCCAATGTTTGAACAGGCAGGCCTAAACGAGCAATAGTGCGTACGCCTCTTAACAAGTAGTTTGGAGAGCCCAACTGTGTCGATGCGATCTCAAAACTTACAAACTTGGAGTTATTTTCGCTTTGAGTAATTTCGTTAGTCCATCGCAGACACAACGCCTCGGACGGCCCGTCCAATTCAAGGTAATCTGCAAGCTCGTTTTCAATTAAAGTACAAGACGCGCCTTCGTCGATGAGTGTATATGTGTCAACAGATTTAGATGCGTTACGAACAGTAACGGCGACGTACCTGAATAGCGAGTTCTGCTTCTCCTTTGTTGAGCCTGAATGACGTTCGTGGTATAGCGCTGTTTGCTCATGACCGACGTTGCTCTTAACGGGAGCAGGCGTATGCAGAAGAGCGTTGTGTGCCATCTGGCAGCCGTCAACCCCACACCTATTCTTCAGATTGCATCGGCGAGCATAATGATAATTGAAACAGCGTAAGCAAAGTTTTTTCTCTCGGACAAACAGCCATCGATCACTTCGCGAGAGCGCAGTAAATTCTGCACAGTCTGACAGCTTATGATTGGCACCACACTTTGGGCACATAGTCACCTTCGCGTTTACCTCTACATTTTTTGTCATAACTTCATGAACTAAAATTCTTGCCTTGTGGGAATTGCGGCCTTTCTTTACTTCAATATTTTCAAAGGCAGCTGTGGTTGTGGGTGGCTCACATCTTGTTACTTGACTCGCGCATGTAGCAAGCCCAAAAAGCCAATCGTCAAACACAGCAATGTCGACGCGACTGAGCGACATACGATAGCCGCCCCAATTGAGCCTTTGATCGCTTGGCAATTTGGCTACCAAGTCATTAAGCAGCACAGGATCGTTTAAATAATCGGCCAGGCCTACCGCCTGGATTGTTGCGCGATAGTTTTGCACTGCAAGTGAAAATGCTATGAGCGTTTCCAATTTATCGGCCCTAACTGCTGGCTCTTGTCTCAATTTCATCTGCATTGTTTGATGAATAATGTCAGGCCTGCCATAAAGCATTCTCAATGTGTTGATTGCCAGACCTACTGTTGCTGGCATCATTAGCCTACCACGCACCGCTTCGAGAGCTGGTCCCTTTAAACACTTTTGTAGTCTGATCAGATTTTCTTGATCAGTGAAGCCACATCGCTCGGTAGACTGCTCGTAATTCGTGATGAATAGGGGCCAGTCCTCAGGCCTGCCGGAAAAGGTCGGTAAATCCTTGGTTATCACTTGCCTGCTGGAAATCTGCGTTGGTGTTAAATTGACGTCGGATGTGCTGTATTGGCTGAAAACATTATAAGAGGGGTCGCGCGTTTGGTTACACGATGGCGTAATGTTCGGCTGCATGAAAACAGAAGTATTCGGTTGTGGTGCCACGCGGCTATGCATATTCGTCTGTGAACAAAATGGCCGAAATGTATTGCCGAACGTTGGATAGGTTAGCGCGCTACAAGGCATAGCAGCCGAAGTGAGGTTAGGTATGGCACCATTAGCAATGCCGGGCCCCACGTGCTTGTAAATGCGTTGACTGCCGCGGTTTGAAACAGCGGTGCACTGGTGCTATATACCATGTAGTGCGGTTGAGTTCCATGAACTGATGTTATCATGGATGCGTTGTTCACGCCCGGTACTGTAAATGTCGAAGGGTGAGTAGTGGGCGTTGATGCGTGACAATACGGTGCACTACCAGCTGTGAATGTCGATCCAATTCCAGTTGCTGTGTCGTTGCTAGGTTTGTCAGCCTCACCAATGGTCGCCGCCGGTGGTATTTCACTGCCTTCCATAAGTACGCTAATATGTTCGGAGTCTTCCATTTCCGAACTTCGATGGCCAAGGGAACTTCAGAATCCAAAGAAGAAAAATATTTGTTTCCGAAACAAAATATTTCAGAATGTTGTGCTGGCAATTGGCGGCCCGCAAATAAAACAATACTGAAGTCCTGGTAGTTCTAGGCTGAAATCTTTATTTTTACAATTATTTTAAGTTTAATTATAAAAATGTATAAAACTTACATTTTGTTCGCTTGCGGCGCCTGTGCGCTCGAACAATGTAGAAATCAAAAGAATGAATTTGACGTTTGTATGAGGGAATGAGGAAATGACAAACAGATGAGTGCGATGGGTTGCCATCGCATTTTTCGCAACAAGCGTGAATGTAAAAGATTATAAATTAATCGATAATCGCAACAGTACCCTTAATGCGAGAAAAAAAAATGTATTAATAGGGTTAAAGTGAAGTAGGCTATTATGCCAAAATTTACTTTAGGTCTAGGCTAATCACTTTTTTTGACTGAGTTTTAGAATTGTCCAGAATTGTATTAGGCTTAAAGCAGTGATCAATTTCATTATTTAATTTAATTTAAAGTATTGACTCACATACATACTTATTTTATAGTTCATGTTCACTGTTTAATTTAGTACATAATTCAACAAGCTATGACGTAAACAGAGGCATATAGATCCACCTAACTTTCCTTTTAAATGTTCTGCTGTTTCTACTCTTCTGAGTTGGTTGCTTGCTAAACACTGTTTTTAATAATTTTTCTTTTCTTTGCGCATCAGAGTCCCGTTGCCCTTTTGGCTGCTATGTAGGGTTATAACTAGACTAAGGTTGTATTTAGAGAGGCGAGTAGTGAATACGTAACAACGTTTACATCGATCCAGTTTCGACTCATATAATCAACAGGCAGAAAATATTATAGAAAATTCATTTATAATTTTCAAGTAATTCGTTTCCTGTCCGCGTGTTTTTTTATCTTTCCTCGACAGCATGCATTTTATTTTTAACGTGTAGTTTATCATGCAGGAAACTTCATTATATACAGCTCTAAATTATATACACACTGATACATAAGGACAGGTTTCTATAACATAGTTTTATTCTATTATCAATATGGTCCGCATACACTTTGAAAACCTTTCTTTATAACAGAAATATTTTTGAATTCACTCGAAACAACTTTCTTATCGAAAGTACTAATGGAACTAATTAGGGGTTATCTAGAACGCAACGCCCATTACTTTTTTTTAACTCACCGAAAATCTTTATGTAGTGACCTTGATATTCTTCGCACTGGAGGGACTAGTTACCTTCTTAAAAAGATCAAAGTGGTTTAAGTAACTTAGGGATGGAAATCAAATGCATCAAATAACTTAACCTCCGACAAATTGAAGAGCTTGCAATTTCCTGCCGCCGTCTAGACGCAGAAGATTTTTTCGAAACGATTTTTCGTGGTAGAAATGCACTCAGAAATTTGTTTTTGTCTAGCCATTACTTAATAATACTACAACAATAATTAATAAAGTAAAGTATAGCTAAAAAAATCGTTCCTCAATAGAGTGATTCCTTATCAAGTTATCCCAGTACTTTAGACATTGTCGTAAAAGCTTCTAAAAATGTATTTATTTGAAGTAGTATTCAGTATAATATGCAGTTGTTCAGTTCACTGCATTTTATACTGAATACTACTTCAAATAAAACAATTTTTAAGAGCACAACCATAAAAATGATTTATGCAATGTTAAAAATTCTGGTATGGAGTTTTTCGGTTACTTTTATCATTTTTATAAAGAAATATTGTTTGTAGGTTTTTTGAAATAAATATACTAAAAAAAAATTATTTGAGACAAAATTAAATTTTTTGTTCAAAATGTTTCTGTTAATTTTTGAAAAACACCGACCCGAATTTTTTTTAAATAATAGCTTATAGTCTAGGCAGACGGATGCAGGATTATCGGCGCAGTTAATTCCAGTTAAAATTGTAGTGAGACATACAGATGTTACGCGGATTAGTGAACAGCGGCTTTGCTTACTGAATAGCTTTGTCAGTAAAAGCTGGATCGCAGGCGACAAATACGGGTATTACAATAGCTGCCCTGATACTAAGAAATTATTATTTATTTAAAAAAAATCATAAATTGCAATTTCTCAAACTGCTCCGAAAGTTTCACTATTTTTGGTGCCCAATAGATATTAACTGCCATTTTTCGATTTTTCGGCAAAGTTGCCATCGAAAATTCACCAAATCTGCTTAAATGATGAGAATCAAGCCAATCCGCCTTAGTTGGACTGAGATATATTAATTCTGAACTGAGCCGTTAGTGACGATTAACGCCACTGTCTGTCTGGGGTATCAGACTATGTTTAGTAATCCGAATCAGCTAATCAGTACACGAGTAGTCACAACAAGTACACTAAAACGGTGTTTTTCACCGATTCGCTGTACGCTTGAATAAACTCGATGACTTATGTGCGTCGTGCAATAAAACTTACAGCGATCACTAAGCACAGTCTGAGATCTTATTAAAAAAGAAGAAAAACCTGAGAGATAGGTTTTTCAGAAATTACCAAAAAAAAAATTGTTTTCCAAAAATGCTGAGCAAAAACTTTTAATTTATTTTTTTAATAATAATTTTTTTTAAGTATATTTTATCTTAAGGAACAAAAATCAATTTTTTTTATAAAAATGAAGTTATTTGAAGTTATTAGCATAAATCTCTAAATTAAAATATTTCTCAATTTAAAATTTTTACATTTTGTTCTCTATTATACTCAATACCACCATTAAACTAATTTTTAGCAGATTGACGACAATGTCCAAAATACTTGGATCACTTGTCATGGAATCACTTAACAGTTAGTTATATTGTATCTCTGAAATACTACCCGCCCCACCGCGCACCTACCCCACTTCAACAAAAACTTGAGTTCTGTCAGCATAAATTAATTCATTTACTGCGAAGGAAACTCGCTGAAAAGATATTCAAATTTATTCCTCAATCAAAATTCTACGAAGAAACACATTTTACTAAACTGTGGCAATCTAATTTAAGCAATTACATATGTATGTATGTATGTAAATATACCTCTAACTACGCGTTCGCATTCGCAGTCACAGACAGAGAAACAGACCCAAATGTACCCACGCCTGCAATGGGAAATAGAAGTTATTGGGAGGAGCGAAGCCAAAATGACAAACCACAAATTTGGCTGATAGCTTTCCATTTTGCAGATTTGACTGAGAAAACCATAGTACGAGTACTGAATACTGATTCGCATGTATAAACACAGAAAAATGAACTTGAATGCAAATACACGTAAAGTAGGCGTACATGGCATATCCTGTCCTAGTCAAGGAATCGGTCCGAGACCAATTTTCAATTAATTCCCTGCAGTTCTTTGTACTCATCAAATCCACACACATTCGGTCCACTTGAATCAAAAGGTGATGGGTGCCACGCTCAGCTAAATTCATTCAGTCGACTGCCGGTTTTCAAAAGTTTACAGAAAATTTACGAAAGACTAATTTGAAAAATATTTCTTTAAACATTATGGCTTATAGCTGGATTTGAGTTGTAAAAACGATTAAAAAACAAACTTATTTGCTTCTCAGAATTGGGCTACCTTAATGTTTTTTAGTCCATTTTAGTAGCTCAAAGTAACAAGCAAGCAAACAACGCGGACAAAAACCAAAATAGAGAAAAAGATAAATATGCATTTAATGCCTGTGTGTTTGAAATAAATACCAGCAATAAAGTAAGTAGCTTTAAACGCGCAACAATTGTGAAATCTGAGAACTGTCATCCGCTAAAGCACTTCGGCTATTGGGTGGTTGTTGGCAGATGTGCTTGCGTGCATATCTACGATTACAAGACTCTGTAGGAAAATCTGCTGGTCACAAACTGATGAATTTGGAAACATGTTTAGTTATAGGTGATACAAATTTTCAATTGTTGCTGCTTATCCTCGCGGCATAAGTTTGTAGAAAGTTTAGAATAAATGCTGAATTCGGAATATTACACTATCCTGGTTGTAATTCCAAAAAACATACTTTTTTGTTAGTTTTTTTTTTTTTGGTTAGCTTTTTCCGTTCGTTTTTTTGAAGGATTTTACAGCTGAACTCTGGCGTCCTGCAACTTTAGTTTTTATCAAAAATTAAGGGGAAATATTTGCTACTTGAAGTCATGAAAAACCCACTTAGACTATCTGTGCCTTTATTTCTTGACCAACCGTGAGGTCTGAGTATCAACAAACAGACGCTAAAGCGTTTTCTCGTCAATTAAAATTTGTAACTTGTTGAGTGTAGTTGAGTCTTGTGATTTGGTAAAAAAATTTAAATTTACTCTTCTGCAAGAAGAGGAGAACAGTTGAGCAATTATGTGTCAAGTGATCACAGACTTTTGGACATTCTCGTCAATTCGAGATTTGGGTTATTTGTACGGTTGAGTATAAAAAAAAAATTAAAATTCTGAGATTTATTCTATGTTGAAAATTTGATATAGAGTTTTTAAAGTGCTTGCTAGTAGCTGAGACTCATGCATATGGAATTCCTATAACTTTTCGAATTATATTCAAATTTATGTTTAATACTCGAATAATAACAAAAAAAAAATATTTTCTAAAATTTTGAACAAAAACCAAAGAAATAATCTTGGACAGTTTAGTAAAATATTTTTTTTCGTAGAATTTTTACTGAGGCATAAATTGGAATATCCTTTCAGTTTCCTTCGCAGTAAATTAATTAATTTATGCTAACAGAACTCAAGGTTTTGTTCAAGTGTGGTAGGTGAGCGTTGGGAGGGGGTAGTATTGCAGAGATAAAACATATATTTAATACTTCAATAATAGCAAAAAAATATATATTATTTAAACTATATTCTATCCAAAAAAAAATGTTTTAAATCTGACGTGCATTGAATACTTCCATAATGAAGAAAAAATACTTTTCCTAAAAAATTTGTCGCTGCCAAACATTTTTTAGAAGCATATTTTGTCGGCGGCCGCCGTAGCCGAATGGGTTGGTGCGTGATTACCATTCGGAATTCACCGAGAGGTCGTTAGTTCAAATCTCGGTGAAGGCAAAATTAATAAAAACATTTTTCTAATAGCGGTCGCCCCTCGGCAGGCAATGGCAAACCTCCGAGTGTATTTCTGCCATGAAAAAGCTCCTCATAAAAATATCTGCCGTTCGGAGTCGGCTTGAAACTGTAGGTCCCTCCATTTGTGGAACAACATCAAGACGCACACCACAAATAGGAGGAGGAGCTCGGCCAAACACCTAACAGAAGTGTACGCGCCAATTATTTATTTTTTTTTTTTTTTATATTTTGTCATAAAAAAATTAAAAAATAACATTTGAATGTTAAACGGGACCGAAGATATTTCACTTGAAAAAAATCGATTTTAAAATTTTCAACATTGAATAAGAAGTATTTTAAAATTATATTTTATCTAAAATTTTTTTTCATGTCAAAAATAACCGAAGATACTTCACTATGAAAAACTCTCCAAAAATTATAAAAAAAAAATTTTCCTATAAAAATTGTCCAAAAAACATGTTTAGAAATATATTTTATCCAAAAACTTCTTTTTTCAATGTCAAAAAGAACCGAGGATATTTCACTTTAAAAAACCCTGTCATATAAATACATACATTTGATACATCAATAATGACAAGAAATGTTTTTCCGAAAAAAATTGTCGACAACAAACATTTTTTTAAAAGTATGTTTTGTCCTAAAAAATTCGAAACAAAAGAAAGTCAAATGTTGAAAAAATATCAACATTTTTTTTTTTAAATTTTTTTTTTTTTTTAAAAAACTCTATCAAATATGCATGGAATACTTTAAACTTGAATAATGACAAACAATTATTTTTTCTATATTAAAAGAAATTGTTCTAACAAAAAAATTTTTAAAAGTATATTTTGTCCTAAAGTATTAAAAAAAAAATAGAAATGTCAAAAAGTACCGAAGATATTTCACTTTAAAAAACTCTACAACTAAATAACTAAATAAACTAATATACTATTTTTTTCAAATTTTTTTCAGTTTGCTGCTTTTAAACGGAAGCCTACAAATAAACAAATTTTCAGAAAAACCGAGGACAATATCCCACATACTTGAATCCTTTGACACGGAATCGCTCAATTATAGGTAAATGTTTTTTCAAATATAATATACATTTGTAGTAATATTAATTAGATAAGATTTATAGAAAAAATCAAGTTGGTCAAGCGTAAACTAAGTTTAAATATATCGCATAGTTTTTTGCACATTACATTTTGACTATCTTGTGTTAATTTTGCTTTGACGCAAAACGAATCACCCTATTGGAAGATTTGTAATTTTTGTAAATGGCGTCATATGTAAATCATATTCGACACTTTAGACAGCTGCAGTATACAAACAGGCAACATAAACAAGTATTTCAAAAAGTAAAAAAAGTTATTATTGCGCCAACTGCAGCAGTCGTTTATTTAGTTGCGTATACGCAGTGTCGACCAAAGAGATCGAATCGACGAAAGTGTAGTTAATGCGATTATTATTATTTCCTATGATTCCAGGGAAAAACAAAGGCCCGACATACGATTACAAGTGAAAAAAATGTTCAAGTAAAAAAAAATCGAGGTCGAAATGGTTAAAAACGAAACTCGCTCTGGTGAGCCAATCACCGGAAAATGGAAAAAATTGTGAAAGCCCATCAATTGCACAAGTCGTTATGATGTACTATCATATTTTGAGGTAACTAAACATGTGACTGCAAATATCAGGTCGACAAAGTATGGACGAAGAGCGAAAAGAATTAGCAGTTAAGAATTTAATGGATCGCATTTCCTGCTGCTGGAAGTTAACGAAATCGTATATTCTCTATTATTAGTGAGTACGAAAATACTCCCAAGGGATGGCGAAGACGTCATTGACGACAAGAAAAGTAATTCTGTGTGTTTGAAGATATTTTTTTTCTTGATTGGTGCGATAGCCGCTTACGCGATTTTGGCCGAGTTTAACAAAGCGCGCCCGTGTGTCTTTCTTGTGCTAATCGGCGCCAGTAGGGCACATCAAGTGAAGCCAAAATCTTTCCTTAGACGAGACTTTCCTCTTCCTCTGCTACCACCAGCTGCTATCGAATACTTTTAAAGTCGGAGCATTTGCACCTCACATGACCCAGCCAACGAAACCGCTGCACCTTACAGCTTATACAGATCATTGGTTCATCGCCTGCGATACTTGCCGTCACCAACGTGCAATGGATTAAAAATCTGCGTCAGAATCTTTCTCTCAAACACTTCAAGGGACGCCTTATCCGATGTTGTCATCGTCCAAGCTTCTATGCCATACATTTGGACGGGAATGATGAGAACCTTTTAGAGTGTTAGTTTTGTTCGTCGGGAGAGGACTCACTATTCAATTGCCTTACTCCAAAGTAGCACTCGTTGGCAAAAGATACTCTAGGTTCGATTTTCAGCCTGACATTGTTATCGGTGTTAACGCTGATTCCTAAATAAACGAAGTGTCTTACAACACCGAAATCTTAACTGTCAACAGTGATTTTGGTGTGATACGCGAGTGCGCTTTTTATAAAAAACTGATGCCGGAGCCAGGTTAAAGAAGTCACACGATAGAGAGTCACTCTAATGGCACTGTTGGTATGGAGCAACGTCATCTAGCATAGCCGTATTAGTTTTGCGGGGATACCAAATTCAGATATCGTGGCATATAGGCCACTTGTTTTCATGCTGCCGACTGCAGTTTTAAAATCAGTAAACGATTCTCCTTTCCTGGGATTTTTGATGATATTAGAATGGTCTAATACAAGGCTACAAAATGGGCTGTTACTGTCTGCTTAAACTTTTGATTCTGATCTTTACTGTAAACAAAATTAAAATGAGAAATTTAAGTTAACTCGTTAGAATTGATTCACAGTGAGATGGAGCGTCGTGCTTCAAAGTGCCTACATCCACCAGACTTTTGCACAGAAACCTCAAAAGTGCTACCTATAAAATGTCAAAGATCATCTATCAAACTGGAATCTATAAAGTTTATTAAAGTCCATTAAAAATCTTGTAATTTTACTCAGTTGCGTTACTCGTCCGTCAATTAACGCCGCATGGACAAACTATGCGAGTTGTGTGATTTTATGTGGTCACACACTGTGAAAATTGGTTACAAATTGCCAAACCAGCATTAGTAGCTGCATCAAAAATTTGTCCACTAGTTCGCGTTTTCCCTGCAGCGCTCTTGACACCACAGATACAGCATAAATACATACATATTGTATATAAGTACATGTCTATGTAGGGCTTTGTGCAAAACTTACACTTATTTCGTTATTAGGTTCTTGCTGTGAATTTGTGTGTTTTTAGTTGTGTGTGTTGCCATGGCTCTTGTCGTACTCCATTACGGTTGAGTAGATTTGTGTTTTTGGCGAAGCCACAAGTTAATAGCTGTTTAAATGCGCATAAATTTTGTAGTTTAAAAGCCAAAATTTTAATTGCAACTAAACTAGCAAACTCTTGGCAAGCAAGAAAACGCAAACACATACAAACACACTTTACGCACACAGATATACAGCACGTGGCCACAAATAATGCTGAAAGAAGAAACACCAACATTGCCTGCCTATTTTTATAAAAATGCCGTGGGAACCAACTTATTCGACACAATCAGTTTGCAAGCCTCATTTTGTGTAAATATCATAAATATTCAAATAATTCCACCACGGATTCCACAAATAAAAGTTTGAACAACTACAATGAAAATGACATGGGAATTCAAGTGAAATAAGAAATTTTTATAAAATGTAGAAAATACAGATTTCTAGGTTTTAGAATTCACAAAACTTTCTGCCAACGTTTTCGTGTAAATTTTTTTTTTATTTGTTTAATCAGCAACACTAGCAGATTTCTTTAAAGTGTGGCAATTTAAAAAATCTATGAGGTGAGTAAAATGTTTTAATCACTGGGGCTACGAAAATTTTCGCATTGAGCGGAATAAAGATGTTGCAAGTAAATATATTTTTAGAAGAACACGCGCAAGTACATACATTAAAGATGGAATATACATTCAATCAAAAAGACCAGGAATAATTCTATGCTACATACAAACATACGAAAGTTTCATACGTGCCATCCTGTTTAATAATCGCCAGCGCAACCCAACATATGCGCTTAAAAACTTATTATAAGCGCTTAAGATATGCCATTAAATTCCAAGAATGTTTAAAAAAAACATTTAAAATTTCTACAAGTCTATTCAATTTATATACAGTGCGTTTAGCACAGATCTGTTGGGAAGTTTTGACCTTTTATTTTGTTTTAATATTTAAATTCAATAATTTCTCAACGAAAAAATGTAAATTTTCTCACAAAAACCATATAACTTCAATTTTTTAACATTGTGCAAATTATAAAAACAAAATCAATAAATGTTTATCAAAATTTCAAAAAATTTTATCAGATTTTTTATAAAAAATTATTTTTCAAATTGTTCAATAAAAATATGATTCATTTTCCCACAAAATCCATTTAAATCCAATTTTTTAACTTTGAATTAAACTTTTATAAAAAAATTAATAGAGAGAAGTACAATGAAATAGTCAGAACTGCTCATAATATCGCACAGCTACTTTATTTTCCACGAGCTTATGTACATGGTGGCGCACAATTAATTACCCTATCGGAAGATTTATAATTTTTGCAGACGGCGCCATATGTCAATCATATTTGACACACTCCTCCTATTTGTAGTGTGCGTCTTGATGTTGTTCCACAAATGGAGGGACCTACAATTTCAAGCCAACTCCGAACGGCAGATATTTTTTTATGAGGAGCTTTTTCATGGCAGAAATACACTCGGCGGTTTGCCATTGCCTACCGAGGGGCGGCCGCTATTAGAAAAAACTTTTTCTTAATTTTGGTGTATCACCGAGATTCGAGCCAACGTTCTCTCTCTCTGAATTCCGAATGGTAGCCACGCACAAACGCATTCGGCTACGGCGGCCTAATTGATGTTAGAATTAGAAATAAATATAATGGTACAAAAGTGCAGCCGACCACTAAATAGCAAAAGCAGGTTAGTGACTGCATTGTAATGTTCCCTCTTGCATGGGGAATAATTGCCCTTAATGCTCTTTTTTTCCTATTACTCGTTGTACTTTTCAGTCAGATTTTGCAAATTTAGCTAACTTAAACCCTGCCTTGAAATTTGTTGTGACTTTTCAATGTTCGCTCATGGCAGGAACGAAAGAATTGGCCGTCGTAATGAAGCGATGCCAAAATCATACGAAAAGGTAATTCAAACTGCCTTACAGTTTTTTGAGCAATTCGCAACAGTTCACGCAAATGCCGAAATTTTTGAAATATTTTTAGTAGAGAGTACAACGAAAATATCATAGAAATCTTGCCCCGAATATTCTAGAACATAAAAGTAGCTGATGGAGAATGAAGCTGTTATAAATATATTTGCTTTGGCATCAATAAAAAGTATTTGTTTGTATGTAAAAAATGTTGAAATAATTACTTTCGTTTTTGTGTAATTTATCCTGCTACCACTACACCTACATACATACATACGCATGTGTGTACATAAGTAGCTGAAATAAACATCTTTCATCTAAAGCGCACAACTCTGAGAGAGAATTGGGGAAATAATTTTGTTGTGGTTTTCAAATAATTCCACCAACTTCCTTTTCCTTTCACTTTTCTATTACTTCAGTAATAAGTTTCGCATTGCTAAGCATTGAAGTTGTCCACTGTTTTAGGTTCTTATGTTTGTTTATGGCTTGTCTTTGCAGTAACTTTAAGCTTGTCACGCGTTTTAGCTACAATAAATGGAGGAAACTGTTGTGTATAAGGACAGGGTGGTTCATCTATTATGCGGAATTTGATTTATGAATATTTTTGAGTTTTTTTGTAAGAATTAACATTGCATTAAACATGGAAATAGCACTTATCACATTTTTCAAAAATAAAAAGGGCAAGGATAAAATGTTGTTATAGAAAAAATGTTCGATATCCTTGAGGGACCCAGGAGCTCCTATATAAAAATCTTGCATGCTTTCTAGTTTTCTATTTGTTTGGAAAAAATCCAACATTAACTGTTAAAAGTTGAACTTAGTTGTTATTGTAATTTTTTTAAGTACATATAAATATTGTTAAATGTTATTAAACTGATCGGAATAAATAAATGGATAATATGAAAAAATAATCATTAATTTTGATGAAAATTGTAATACCTAAAAAATAATAAATATTCTGATCAAAAAAAAAACAAAAACAACTCACTGAGAAAAATTAATTTAGAGCGAAGAAATTATACTCGAAAAATTAGATTTATTTTTGATTAAAAAATATAACCCGACATTTGTTTATACATATTTTCTCAACGATGAATAAAATTCTTAAGTTAATTATTATTATTGAGTGGAAATTTTAAAATCTCAAAATAATGATGAAGCATAGATTGTTTTAATAAAATTCATAGGGATTGCGTTCTAAGATATATTCGAAATAAAATTTATATTTATGTTGATTTTTAAGGAGTTCGGGGTAGTCAGAATTTTCCAAAAATTGGATTTTTTGTTTGCATTTTCTTAAAGTATAATATTTTAAAAATAAAGGGGAACATTTTTTTTCTCGAAAATCTGAAAAATATTTCCTGAGGCCGCCATGTTGTTAATTTTGAAAAAAAAACTTCGATCAGGCACAAGATTATCTATTAATAAAACTAATTCTCTTCTCCGATTGATTTTGGATGAATCTCCAAGGACTTGTAATGATTACCACAAGGGGCTTCTGGAGAAACGGGCTCCACACAAATAGCGATAACCTTTACAATTATTTTTTTTTTTTTGTTTTTGAAATTTTGTTAAAGTCAAGTCAAAACTTAATGTATTATTGCTATGTTTTTATTTTTGTAAAATAAAACAATTGTCTAGCAAAGCAAAAAAAAAAACTATTAAAAATCATTTTTTCGGGCCTCGACTACCCTAATCCCCTAAACTATCTAAAAAGATGGTTCATTTTATTGTTAGACCAACTTCGGAGGGATTATTTTGATATAAAACACTTAAAGCAGTATGGAGCCTTAGTATGAATTTAAACAAACTTTTTTCTGCTCAAAGACGTAAATTTTAAAATCTTACAATCAAAAGTGTATCTGAAAAAGGCTTCTAACTTGCGAGAACTCGACGAAGTAGCCTCCTTTATTCCTTATTAGAATAATAGAGAGCCTTCTGAGTATTCGTAATCCTGCTCTTGACAACCTCGGAAAATTCCAAAGATAGTACGTATCATAATATGTTGTCGTGTGGTATGTTTAACCTCACCGCGGGATCCCCTATCTTTCAGTGTCCGCGGTTCGTGTTGAAATATCGGATCGACCATAGCCAGGCCATGCCTTCCTGGACACTGCACAGGTTGACAGAGCCTTTCATCGTCTACTTGAAATGCTTTAATAGTAAGACTGTAGTTTCGCCTTAATCCGGTTGAAGGGAACTTTTACTGGCTCCACTTTGGTTGAGGTTAATTAGAATCCTAGCTTAGCAAGCTCATCCGCCTTCTTGTTAACCTCGATGCTTCTATGGTCTATCCTAGCAGGAGGCGGAAGACATATTTAAAAATAGTTTGGTTGCTGTAGGCCATGATGCTTTGACTATCCTCTGGGTCGATAACTTGCTGAGCAAGAGAAACATTAATACTTACCTAGTAATCGCTAAATTTAGAAACGTGCTAAGAAAGCTGGGGATTTTCCACTCGTGCTGAATGAATATCTGTCTCATACTTTGAATACATTAAGATTGTGGCGTTCGCAGATGATATAGTTATTTTGGTCATAAAGAGACTTAATACGAATGTCAGTCAGATGCTTGTACAGAACTGGCTATGCTCTGGAGATAGTATAACATTTACAGTTTTAGAACTCCACCATTTAATGGTACAAATTTAAAACTGTTCTAAGTGGAAACATTTTTGGAGATTAATTCATATACAAAACTTTTATGCAAAATAATCACAAGGAACGCTTAACACTTGCAAGCATACAACTGATAAAAACTGGGAACTATGGCCCCAGATAAGGCACACATACGAAAATGTTATCTTTACATCGCCGCATAGATGGTCCACCCGACAAAAAAAACCCATACCGCTAGTGAAATTTGTTGGGGATTTCAAAAAGTTGGGGATTTTGATGAAAATTGTATCCAATTTTGTACTAAGCTTGGCCAAGGATTCACATGACTTACGTTAAGGCATAAACTACATTTTTATTGATGATTTGTTCAAATTTGTTTGTTGTTTGTTAAGAATTAAATTTCAAAATTTAAGTTAGTAGTCCGGTGTAACGACCGAAATTTCGACATTTTTTCATGAATCTTTTTTAAAAAGAAAATATTAATTTTATATTAATTTGTTTAAAATTTTTGACGTCAAAGTGGAGTCCTTAAAAAAAGATGAGTTGGTTCGGGGACACACACAGCCTTCCAAAGTCATCTGAAATTAAAACTTCAAAGAGATTATTATTCTGTAGACTTTATTTTAGGTCCCGAACCTAAAATATACATAAAAATAAAAAAAAACAAAAACAAAATGGCGGACTTGTGAAAAAGTTGTCAAAATCTAATTTTTTTTCTTCATAAATTGTTTAAATTAAATAGTTTATTGCTAAAAATTAAATGTTTTAAAGATCCGGGATCTAGATATGTGTGTCTAGAATAACGGGATAAATTTTTAGCCAAATCGGTTGAATAGTTTTGAGTCAGTGATTCCCCAAAATTTCGAAAACATGGTTTTGAGAAAAACGCGTTTAAAGTTTTGACAACAGATGCTGCTGGCGTGTCACACGCTTTCATAAACACTACGACGCACTCTCTTATTTTAGCTATAACTTTAAAAATTATTAAAATTTCTGTCTGAAATTTTTATAGTATATTTTTAAGATGTTTTTCTTCCGAAAAATGTAAAAAAAACAAATTCGATTTTTTGAACCCGTCACACCGGGCTACCACCTTAAGTGCTGCGTGAATTTCTTTTCGACGAATGGTATGTTTAGATCGTGATATACATATGGTTCCCTAACACATTTAAATGAAAACATTCAAAACTTCTTACTTCGGTTAATAAAGTATATAATACGAACATGGAATTCGTACAGGGTATTTTTAAAAAATTAGGTTAGTTATCCCGAAAGATCCGAATTTGAATCTTTCATGTCGGGTTATATTCAGCATTATTTCAAACTTACTTATTTTTACTAAGTTGGAACACCCTAATAGACGCTACAACTCAGGTATACGAGAATTTCAGAAAAGGGAAAATATTCCTTACCACTCCACTCTATTTCCCCGCAACATCTTCTCAACCAGAATTTATCTGCTGTTTGTGCTCGCGCTTTTATATTTCCAAGAACCCGTAGGAGACTTCTAATGAAGTTGCTTGTAAATTTTGTTCAGTACATTTTTTGCTTGAAGCGCATATTTTCTGCTACATTTCCCTCGCTTGGCAGCAACAAATAGTAAAAACAATGCGGATATTTTTGAGGCCACTACCCATTCCTAGATGCTCCTTTACATCTCCATTTATTGCTTCTCTTTGCTATTTTTCTCACTTTACTAGCATCTTCACCCCATATTCCGAGTATATAAATTCGTAGATGTGTATGAACTCCTGCTTTGAAATAAATATATTTTCGCTGACTATCAAAAACGTCTCTTCTCTTCTATGCACCTTTTTTGCTATTTTTTATTTATTAATATTTACACAAGTCGTGAACTGCAGCTTTCATGGCAATTTTTCGTTTGTACAATATAATTTTTGTTTGTCTTTTCCTGACATTTTACTACCCACTTTATTTTGTGTTTCTCGCTACTTGATTGGTAGTTTTTGCTCTTTTAGTTTTATGATTTGTTGTCATCTGCGTTTATAATTCATGATAATTGAGTACCACTTGTTCAGAAAAGAATTGATTGTAACGGAATTTTACTGTAATTTTTTCGTAATATTTAATTTAAAGTTTATTTGTGTTTCTTCGAATATTTGGAATAGTTCATAGCTAAATATTTACTGACTTACCTTCAAAATTGGATTCCTTAAAAAAAGTAATACAAATCTTGTTTAGTTTAGGAATAGTGGGGTACCGAGAAGAGCAGAAGCTGCCTGAATTTCGGCATGAGCCATTTGCGGTTTATGTATTTTAGCTTGATAGCTTGTGGAGTGTGTTAGCGCACACCCATGAAGTTCGACTAAGGGCCTTTTATCAAATTTATTCGACCTTGTTGTTCACGGCAGTATTGTAATGAGTCTCGCTTTTATGGGAAGATGTTGATGCGTGACAGGCGGTAGACGCTTTGAATTTGCCCTCCCTTCATATTTTAAAAGCTTACTTTGTACACAAAAGATTTTCAGATTTTATTCATATATACAGAGCATTAACCCTTTCGTTTCGAAGGGTGCCAGCACCTTGTTAAAAACCATGAAAACTTTAAGGTATCGTATAAAATTATGCCGTATGGTAATTCTGAATGTAGGTGGCAGCTTATACACCTAGTGAAAGTTTAGCAGTAGAGCTTTATCCTCTATGGAACAAAATAAAGCTCTTTGATTCAGTATTATTTTTCGCCGTGCAAGGTAAGCGGAGTTTCAAATACGAACACAAACCATTTGCGAAGAGTGCAACGTGCCTGTGCGTAAAATTGTCGTAAGTCATAAAAAAACTCGGCCAAAATATATACCAATATATACCATGGGCTCCAAAAGCCCACTTCCTCTATACTTTATTATGTATTATGAATTTCTCATTCAGGAACGAAAGGGTTAGATAACTATAGCTCAGGGAGTTATTGACAAGTTTTGATAATTTATTTGTTTCTTAATACATTTTTATCACTTTTATATGAGAATAGATCTCCTTTTCCCGTGATCCCATATGAATCTAAATTTCAAGCTTAATACAAATTCAACAAATTTTCATCTCATTTCGATCAGAAATTTAGAAAAATTTCAAGCAAACACATAAAGTGTACATTTGAAGTATATCAAAAATCGCGTGTACTTAAAATTTTATTCCTGACTGTCTTATGCATTTTCTCCACATAACGAATGCCTGATACGTGACAGCCTGACTACCTCTGGTCGATAGTCTACTTCACTCTGACAATTTATATTTATTTACAGTGGAGGTCCGAATTTAGTGTTTAACTCGAAGACATTAGCTCAAAGTGCTTGATTTATTCCTATTTCACCAAAAACTCAGAAAACTTAGTTGGTCGTCAATCCGGGCTAGCCGATCGTTTAGGTCAGATTGCGGCAATTTGACCAGGATTTTTCGCCATTTCTTTTCGCAATTAGACAAAGTTTTCATATCTGACTTATTTTCAGCATCTGCTCCATTCATTGCAAGCAAATATTTAAAGTTTTTTTAAGATTACTTGAGATCATAAAGAGCACAAATTTTTACAGCCGCCTGGTTATAATAGTACCTATGTCGTAGAGGTACTGAAAATTGTATCGAATTTTGTCTTTGTTTGCCGCCATTTTGGAACGATGTAACACACAACTGAATGGAACCTTCACAACATTTTTTTAAGCATAAAGTCACCTTTAAATCGCGGTAGAGAATGTAAGTGTCGTTGAATATGACCCAGGCAGAAAATGGTAAGAGCTTTTCAATCACTTAATATTGACCCTTTTGTTATCAAAAAAATTTGTATTTAATTATTATATTGATATTTTAAAAGATTTGATTGTAAAGGGTTTTCCTATAAGAGGTGTTATTTTGATATTCAAAGGAAAATGCTATTTTTTAATATGAATGATAGGATGTTCATTTCATTACAAAGAGGAAGGTATGCCGTTAATAGTGAAAAATAACATCAGGCAAATGACCACCACCACCACGCTTACAGGACAATATCCTTTTCATGAAATTTTCCATGACCGAATTGCAAAGTGGGTGCCCTATGCCCGCGATACCCTCACGAATGCCATCTTTGAGGTCTTGAATCGATCCTGGGCTGTTGGCGTGGAGCTTGTCTTTCACGTGGCCTCAAAGAAAAAGGTCACAAGGTGTTAAATCACAAGATCTCGGTGGTCAATTGTGATCACCTCTTCGAGAGATAACACGGTCCGGAAACTTTTCCCGTAAAAGATCAATGGTTTCATTGCTTGTGTGGCATATAGCGCCGTTTTGTTGAAAATAAACGTAGTCCAGATCAACACCATCCAATTCCGGCCATAAAAAATCGTTAATCATCTCTCGATAGCGATAGATAACATATGTTATTGGAAAACCCTTTATTATTCAGAAAATATTATCATATATTGAGTTACATTTTTTTTGTTATCAAAAATAAAACTAATTTTTCGAGTGCCATTTTTTTGCTCTGAGTTGTAATTTTTTTTATCAGAATTTTATGACTTTTACTAATTTTTTCACCAAAGATAATATTTATTTTTCGAGTTTTTTTGTTTTTTTTTTGATCGAAAATAAAACTCAAATCTTGAGCGATATTTCTTTTCCTGAAAACAGAAGTTAAATTTGATTGAATTTGAATGAATTTTTTCAAATCAAAATTTTTGAATTTTAAATTTTTTGGCAGATGGAAGAAACTCAAAACACCACACCTCACCTTAACTAACCTCAACTTATATATCTCATCTTGTAAAACATGTGCTACAGTTCCGCGGAATCGAAGCCTATGAAAGCCTTGACGAAACCCCAACCAACCCAACGTTATGATATGTTATCTTACGTTATGCTAAAATCGAAAAACATAGAACGATTAAAATGAACCAAGAAAAGATTCGCGCAGTCTTTTATTATGTCTGAATATTTGTTTTTAAAAATGAAATATTTCCTAAGCTTCGAGTGACAAATTCGATCTTAAGTCACTTAAATCTAGCTTTGGCACTAGCCAATGGCACTGCCATGTGTAGGTAGAACACTTTGACGACTTTTGCTAGCAATCAGAGGTGCGAATAAGTTTATTGTTTTCCCCAAAACCCCATTATGGGAACATGTGTCTAGCTTTCATTTTTATTGACATCCTAATCCAGCAGCCTAAGTATTTGAAATTTTTTACTCTTTCTATGAGCATGTCATTAATTGTTAAGCTTGTGTCCACATAGGTGTTTTTTCTGCTAACAATCATATATTTAGCTTTATTAGTATTGATTTTTAAACCGAAGTTTTTACTGCAGCGCGTAACACCATTGACTAGCTCCTGTAGTCCACTTAGACTGTCTGATAAGAGAGGTGTGTCGTCAGCGTATCTGATGTTGTTAATGTTTGTCCCATTTACTTTAATGCCAGTTTCTAATCCTTGGAGTGTTTCTTGAAAGATTCTTTCGGAGTAGATGCTAAATAGTAATAGTGAGAGAATAGATCCTTGTCTAACCCCTCTTAATATAGGTATAGCGTCTGTAGTTTCGTTCTTTATGTTAATTTCTGCAGTTTGCTGCCAATAAAGATTGCGTATACATTGAATTTCTTTTGTATCGATATCCATGTTTTGTAGAATATCAATGAGCTTATCGTGCTGAACAGTGTCAAACGCTTTTCCATAATCTATGAAACACATAAACACATCTTTTTGGACGTATCTGCAATTTTCAACTAATACTTACGCGCTTCACGTGTGCTCATGCCTTCTTTAAATCCGAATTGTGTTTCGCCCATTGCTGATTCGCACTTCTTGTAAATTCTTTTATGAATATTTTCAAACAAATTTTTAATGGATGACTCATCAAGCTTATAAGTCTGTGATCGCGACATTTCTTTGCACATTTCTTCTTTGGCCACCTTGAATAATATTAATTGCGTGTGATTTGGTAAGTTGCAATAACTCATCAATCTCAGCACAAAAATTTTCTATTTCTTCTTCATTTTTATCTACTGTAGGTGCATATACTGGAATTATATTAATAATTTTTAATAAAATTGTTTTATCTGATTTAGGGATAAATCCAATAACACATTTAGCTACCTGTTCTTTAACAATGATGCCGACGCCATTTCTGTGATTAGTATTTTGATTTCCTGAATAGAAAATTGTTGTGCTCTCCGATTTGAATTCTCCACAGTCTGGCCACCATGTTTCGCTTATTCCTAGAATATCTATACATTTCTAAAATTGTGTTTTTTAATTTTCCAGCCTCGTAGAGACTGCGGACGTTCCACGTACCAATGTTAAGATGTTTTTTTGTTTTACCTCCGAGGATTCGTAGCACCCTCGATTTGCCGGAGACTGAGGGCCGTTGTTATGGTTGTACTTGCATGATTTTCGTGGGATAATACTTCAGTGGTTTCCCGTTGCCTTCTGAAGGGTTTGATAGTTTTCCATCTGTTTGTGAGGGAACTCTTAAGAAGTTACTGCTTAGGGATGCTAGTGGGCAGGATGCTTATTTTGAGGTGACACCAATTCGCCTCGTAAGTGTGGAGCTTGGCATTGTGGGGTTTTGTAATTCAGCCTTTACAGTGCCCACTGTTCGGCCTTCCACACCTGTGGTCCAACACCCGCTGATTGTCCGGGACTGCTTATTCGTAAGTTTACTTATTCGCAGCTAACCTTTATATCTAAAGGCCGTTCACTATCCGCAACCTGTGACCCGTCCGGCGGCCTTCAGCTAAGCCCCGCAAAACTCCTTATATTTCGCGGAACCAGATGCAGTCTATGAGCAGATATAAATCTAGGTCGAAGACTAGACTGCAATTGGCACGAGGCGGTCAATTTCATAGAGCTTGCGGAGAAATTATTTCCAAAATTGCTTACTGCATTTATATATACTATAACTTTTGGCACAAGAATTTAGCACAAAAATTAGTTAAGATTGTCCCTAATCTTCAGCGTTTGCTATCTATCTTTTAATAAAATCAAATAAATCCACTAACTATAATCAATAATTAATTTCACGTCGACAAGCCTGTTATGATTTCACATTAAATTGTCAACAATGAACAACCTAATTAGGTGGAGTGCTGTTTTCCCCCTCTATTGAAGTAATTCAAATTCGAGCACTTTTGGGCGAACAACACACATTTGTGCTAAGCTTTGTTAATTTTCCATACAACACGAGTGATGCTGCAATTACAATATTATTAGCATTAACAACAACAATGTCGAAAAATCAAACCGATGATGAATGATGGCTGCAAGCGTGAACATCTGAATGACGACGATAAGCAGCGAATTCACGCAGCATAAACGACAATCTGAATTAGGCCGTAGGTGTTGCGGCCCAGAGCGTTTAAGCGTACGAGCATGTGTTGATATATGAAATGAAATGCAAACTCAAACCACAATTTAGTAGAAGTCTCATGGCTGCGGGCTATCACTCTTGCGCTCGTTTGGTTCGTTACTGTCAAAAAAAAAAAAAGAAAAAATTTCGTATACGACCTGTCGAGCACCAAGTACATGCATGAATGTGCTTGTAGATGTACTTGTATGTGAATGGCACGAAAAACACGCAATGCTTCAATTTGTTATTCTTCCATTTCACTAGCTTGGCAGTTATTATTTTTGTGAAAGCGTCAAATGTGTAGCAAATGTTTCCACTTGGTTCAACACTTCTTCAACGCCAAGGTGGAAGTCCTCGGGGAAAATAATTTTCATGCAATGTTGTTGTCATATAACTCGATAAAGTTGCTGCGATGTATCGTGCGCCGTCATATTTATTCATCTAAAAACTTCATTGCTGGAAAAGTATTATTTAAAAAATAAAAAATTAAAAACTGAGTAACGTCTTGCAGGCGCTCGCTGCCAATTAATATTTAATCGAACAATTTTAGAAGTGAAATACTCATACCATAAACGCTCTGCAGAGCCAACCAGATTTCCTCAGGCTTATGATATAATTCAAACAACGCAAAGTACCTCGGAAGAATTTTGGTTAGCAAACTGACTACGTCGGCCCCCGTAGCCGAAGGGGTTAGTGCGTGTCTACCATTCGAATGTGCGTAACATTAAACAGGGAAAATGATGGAACATTTTTTTCCAAACAGCCGTCGCCACTCAGCAGGCAATGGCAGACCTCGTAGAGCATTTCTGCCATGAAAGAGCTCCTCATAAAAAATATCTGCCATTCGTAGTCTGCACAAAACTGTAGGTCCCTCCCACAAATAGGAGGAGGAGATCGGCCAAACACACAAAAAGGGTGTAGGCGCCAATTATAACAATATACCAATGTAAGTCTTCAACGGCTTGGTGCACTCTGCACAGGGACAATGAGAACTACTCCAACGGCAGCTCGTGAACTAATACTAAGCAACTCAATCTGCCGTAAGGCTTAACGCAACGGGTAAATTCACCTGTAAAACATTCTGGCATAGCTCAATAGGCGTGAGTTATAGGGCCAGTGCCGATTATATGACACGGAAATGCAACTGGGTGAAGTGATTCCGAACAACAATAGAAGAATAAGGATGGAAAGAGGCATGAAACCTAACCCCAGTATGCTTCATACAAATTGAAGTCCAAAATAAACAAGACTGAGCTAAAATATAAACGACAGGAGCTTTGTTCTGATAACTCCTAGTTTATTTATTCAAAATAATCCCTTCTGGCCTCGATACACTGTTTTACGCGATCTAACAGCTTATCGAAAGAATGGCCGGAATGTCCTTCAGGATATCGGTACAACCCTTTTGAATGGCCTCTACGGGCGCAAAAGTTTTCCTTTCATGGCCAAATGCAATTTTCCGAATAGGTAGAAGTCACAGGGAGCCTTATCAGGCGAATACGATTTCTAGTCAAAAAATCGGTCATAAGAGTGGATCGATGATATGGTGCATTATCATGCAATAAGCGCCAACTTCCTCCTTCGCGGTATTCAGGGCGAATTCGAAGAATGCGATGCAACAAACACTTCAAACACCAAGATAGAAAATTTCATTGACGGTTTGGCTCATTGGCACGAACTCCTTGTGGACATTTCCTTTGGAATCGTAAAAACAAGTGAGCATCGACTTGATTTTTGACTTCTCCAAACGCAATTTTTTGGATCCTTCCATTCGGCAATTTGACGCTTAGTTTCATGAAGTTTATATGTTTATATGAAGGAAACACCACGTTTTATCACCAGTTGCATTGTTGTTAAGGAAATTCTCGCCTTTTCTCGCCTCTTTAATGAGGTCTTTCGAATGTTGAATTCTGAACAATTTTTGGTCCTACTCTTAACTCGAGCGGAATGAAACGTGCACAGACCTTTCGTAAGCCCAAATGATCAGTTAAAGTGCGATAAATCGATGTTTTGGAAATGTTCAACTCCGATTACATGAATTTTAACGATGATTTTGGTTAATTTTTGATAAATTTAGGAACAATTTCGGAGCTTTCGGAGCTTTCGGTGATTACTGATTTTTGAAACGTGTAAACCACTCATGAACTCTGACACGAGATAAACAATCATAGCCATAAACTTTTTTCATCAATTCAAATGTTTCGGTAAACGTTTTAGCGGTTTTAAAACAAAATTTAATATTATTTGTACCGATGACACAAACATACATGACACAAACAAACTGTAATAAATAATTTCGCTTTCACTAAACCGAATGTCACCAAGCTTTCACTGGAAGTCAGCTAGGGATGTATCTTCCAACGCACTAACTCGTTAAAAAGATGGCGCCATCAAAAACATTTTCATGACGCCAATCTTGTTTATTTTGAACTTCACTTTGAATATTTACTGACGGCTCGAAAATGTTGAAAACAATGGGCCATTGTGAGTTCCTTGCAGAATACCTGAATAAGCTTCAACTAAAGTTTTTGAGACAATAGAACCGATTCTCACAAATAATTCTCTGTTACTTAGAAAGCTGGTATAGAATTCTAACAGCTATGCCATACTGTTTGAGCTTGTGTAAAAAACTGAGTGATCAACTTTGTCAAACTCCTTTGACAAGTCTGTATATATAAGATCTAGCTGGGCATGGTTTTTAAATGAATTTATTATTTTATTAGAAGCTAGAACTAGATTAGAGCAAACTGATCTTTTGGGCATGAAACCATGTTGGCACTTACAATTAAACTTATTTACGTGATGGAATAACTTCGCGTGAATAATTGAATCGAATATTTTTGCTATAGTACAACATTTCGGTAGTCGAACACATCATTTCGGTTACCCTATTTGTAGATAGACCCAATCGAGCGGAGTTTTCACAAATCAATAAAAATCTCTTTATCTACACATTATATCTATATTTTGTTTTGAAACCACTGTACTGGTTCACATTCATAAGACGTACTCTACTCTTTCGCCTCATGTAGATAGCGTCATTCAGCCGCCTGTTGACTAGTTTGCATGTCAAACTCATATACTCACGTCTCATCACCTGTTATGATGCGCTAATGAAACTTTGGGTACGAATTCACTTGCTTACACATGTCTTTAGCCACCTTCTTCCGATGAATTTTTTTAAAGAAATTCAACTCTCTTGGAACGAGTCGAGCAGCCACTCGTCTCATGCCCAATTGATGGTGTAAGGTCACGGAGCTAACTCCCTCAAATTCATTAAATGATTTTTAGCACCATTTCCTTTACTTTGTCGACGTTTTCATCCTTTGAAGACGTTGAAGGGCGACCAGATCGGGGCAAATCTTCCACGATTTCTCAGCTCTCTGCAAAAGCCTTATACCACTCGTAGACCCGTGTTTTTGATAAAACACACTCGCCATAGGATTTCTGCAACATTTTCAATGATTCGGCACACGAAATCTCGTTCCTAACACAAAATTGAAGACAAATTCTTTGTTCGATATTTTTATCCATAGGGAAAATCGCAGAGCACACCTGCGGTTGACTGATATAATTAAATGCCAGAAACAAGCTAATTCACATATCAACGTCAAATTCTGTGGTACTATAGAGGACAGTTGTACCAACATTCCAGCAAAAAAAATTTAGACATGTGTGTAACGCGCGCTGTTTAAGTGAACGATTCCCGATTCTGTTTTTACAGAATGTAGTTCAGTTTTGTAGCTCGATGTTATGCACCTATTGGTAACCCCGGTTCATAAAACAGTTTTTGATTCTTTAAGCGATTGTTTACACCATAAAAGATCATACTTACCTGAAGTCATCACTGAAGAAGTCATCTGAATAATTTACTTGAACTAATTCTGCAAATTTTCCGTCGCGTAATTTTGTTTTGAAAGTGGCTACATCAGATGAGATATTTGCCACATGTGTATTTACATATAGTAGATATCAGCAACAAAAAAAAATCGCTCACAAATCATACAATTTTTATGCTAATTTTTATTTTATGCAAATACAATGCAATATTCGAGGGAAAATTTGCAAATTCGCAAATTAGAAAATGTGCATAATTAGAGAATTATATTAAAATAAGCAAAATATGATCCATTGTTGTACACGTGCATGTATTTGTCCGCAAGTGCACAGGAGAATACAAAAATAGATAAATTAATAGCCAATGTGGTGTGTGAAGTTGTTAAATTCAAATTCGATTTGTCGCATTAGTCGAATTAGTCGGCCAATTTATTTCAGGATTATGAAATTATAATATACAATTTCAACTTTTTAGCATTTTAATTTCGTTATATAACTAAATGCTGTTGCTGCAGTTTTTTGGCACCGTTGTTTTTAAAATAGCCTACGCGCAATTTACACTGCATCAAATTTCATACAAAGTTTATTCTTATTTACGCTTTTCATTCACATCTGTGGTCTCATCATATCATTCCATGTGAGAAGTGTCACTGACACCTTGTGCAGCCAGAACGGCGCATTTGTGGAGTAATGAATAAATATTATGAGAAGGCATGGTATAATATAATATATGTACAATAGTGTGTCTCCGCAAAAAAAGTTACAGTTCTCTCATTTGAACTAAAAAATTAAGAATTCCGAAAAAATATTTTAGAAAAATATTATATTAAGATTTATGTGAACTGGACCGATTTGAAAACACCTCCAAAAATCGATTTTTTCTAAATAAAATTAGTTCTTAAAAATGTTTGTTTCTTAAAATCATCTAACATTGAAGAAGAGTTTGCAGCCGCTATGTTAGGTTAGGTTAAAGCGGTTGTCCACTAAGAGACATACTCAGGCTCATAGGACATTGTGATGCAGCGTGGAGAATTTGTCCTTATTTCTCCTGAAACCAGTTTGAAATGTTTAAAAATTGTAAAAGATCCCTGATTTACACAGTACTGAGGTCTTCCAACTCATTAAGAAACAACAACAAAAGGGTGAATTTACGTATGAATAGAGCAGGACAATGGCACAGAACGCGTCTCTTTCTCTTCCTCATTTAGACAGCTTCTGCAGTGTCAAATGTCTGCACGTTATCTGGGCGTAAGATACATATTTTAGATTATATAAGTCTTAAGCCATTGATACTTTCCGCCAGTCACCTAAAATGTGTGAACTCTTTTAATAGAATACAACAAAAATAATAACGATTACCGAAAAGCGAAAGAAAATGATATATATGTATGTACAAATATTCTAGGCGTGTCTGCCTAATAGGTAGTGTCCTCTTATAACGGAAATATGTGTGCTTTAGCATTGAGAGCCAGCCAAAATTGTCGGGCGATTCTACTGGTGGGCTCATTACCCCATCTTTTATTCACTCTTTTTTTTTTGTTTGCTTACAAACGAGCAAGTAGAGCACTCAAACACAATTGAGTCCATTGTACTACCCTCGGGTTCCCTTTTTAATTTTCTTTAAATCTACTCGACCTGCGAAGAAATCTGAGTAGATCTTGTGGTGCCAAGGAGTCAAGGTGGTCACATCAATACAAAAGACCTCAAGCCTGATTGGAGAGCCTATCTCATCCCCCTCTCCGCATGCTGGGCACAGTGCACTGTCTGCGATGCCTACCTTTTCCATGTGTTTCGCCCAAGGAAGTTGGCTTCAGAGCATATCCAACTAGCTAAAGGGTCAGAGATCTCGTTACCCGCGATACCCACGTGTCCCAGAACCCATGTTAGCATCAGGATATTATGTCCACTGACATAGGTAGGTCAACGTGGATTAACAGTACTCAACTAAGTAGTAGAAGTGATTGGAGGGCTATCTAAGGCAATGCAGCTTTTCTGTCGCTTCTTGAACAGCATACACCTCCTCTTGAAGCACAGATACGTGAATTCCAAGAAAAAAATGTAATTTTGCCCCGCGGGACTCTACGTAGTCACCAGAGGCGAAACCGTGATCGGTCCTGGAGCCATCCATGAAAATGCGAAAACAGTGTTTACCGGGCTCATTTTCTGAGTTTATCCACAGTTGAGCCATTGAGTCTCTGTCAGCACCACACTGTATCTCTTTTCAAGTACGCGTCTTGATGGCATGAAGTCACGGGACAAGGGAGGATCGTTGGATCGCAGTCTGTGCGACACAAATTCCATTGTGTCTCAGCCTGTAGATGGCCTTCAAGGCCTCTCCTTGGAAGGAGTTATCAAGTGGTGGTAGACTAACCCGAGCATCTAATGCCGAGTCTGCAGTAATTGAAAAAGTTCCGATGCAACAGATGACCAGTTGGGATAGTGCGCTGTAGTCCTGATAAGATACTTCTCACTCGCACGAGAGAGAGTCTACTCATCTACTCAGGATTCACTCTTACAATTTTCTAAAAAAATAAGTACATTACAAGTCTTATAAGTCTATAGGATATGACTATGTCATTGTCTGTATACTTGTCAGTAAACGTGGTACCAAGTGTCGTGAGTGCATCGGCCTCGCAGTTCCCCTCAATGTCGCAATCGCCAGCTATTCCTGTTACTCTTGAATGGAAATACTCAATCATTATCGCCTCCTGGCTTTCAGTGAAAGTATAACTGTCATCTTCAGGTATCGCATCGCACTGCGCCTGTGTCACGGCTTTTATTATTTCCATCATTGAAGCCAGAAGAACACTTCAGTAGCCAATGAGCCGAAAGCTAAGGGAGATCCCCAGATTTTCGGAATGTACACCTGAATACATGGATGGACTCGCCCTGTCTTCGCCCAATCGTAAAGGGTAATTGGTTGATTTCACTTTCCTTTTCAAATACAGGGTGGCTGATAAATTTTGCTACATTAAGAAACTCAAATAACTTTTTTTTTAGTGTATGGAATTCATTTTTTTTTTTTTGAAGTTGAAGGTCATTAAATTTTATTAAATGTAGCTTAACTAGTTTTAAAAATAATTGAATTTAAATGCCCCCCATGCTCGTTGACACAAGTGCGGCATCTTAGTAAAAAGTTGTTCATTGCTGCTTTGAGAGTTGCGACAGGAATAGCCGCAATTGTTGCCCGAATGGCTTGTTTTAGTTCATCCAAATTTGTTGGCTTTGTTTTATAAACTTCTTGTTTACATAAACCCCACAAGAAAAAGTCAGGTGCAGTAAGGTCAGGCGACCTGGGGGGCCAACGAAATTCGGAGTTTCTTGAAATCAGTTTATTGGGACATTTTCGTCGCAACTCTGTCATAACAGTCTGGGCTATGTGAGACGTCGCCCCATCTTGTTGAAACCACACAGAGTTGAAAAGAATTCTCTTTCGGCGTAGTTCTGGATAGAAAAATTCTTTCAGCATTTTCAAATAACGGTCTCCAGTAACCGTAACGGAGTGACCATTTTCTTCAAAAAAAATAAGGCCCGACAATACAGCGTGAAGAAACCGCACACCACACTGCCACGCGAAGAGGATGCAATTCCGTCTCGTGGAGTATCTGTGGGTTAGAAGTACTCCATATTCGACAATTTTGTTTGTTCACATTGCCGTTTAAATCGAAATGGGCCTCATCAGACATGAAAAGGCAGTTTAACATGTTTTGGTCTTGTTCCACCATTTGCAGCATCTTCTGGCATAATTCCAAGCGAATCGGCAAGTCTGCTGCATTCAGTTTGTTAACCATTTGAATTTTGTAGGGAAATAAGTCTAAATCTTTGTGCATTATTGTTTGCAAAGACTGTCGGCTGACACCAAGTTGAGCAGATAAGCTTCTTGTTGAAACCCTTGGATTGCTTTGTATAGCTGCAGCTACAGCAGCTATCGTTTCCTCCGTCCGAACTGGTGGGTTTCGATGATAAGGCCTTCTTGCGACTGTTCCTTGATCAGCAAAATTATTCACCAGTCTCATTATGGTCCATCTGCTCGGGGGATCGCCGCCAAACATCCGCCTGTACTCTCTCTGTACCAAAACTACGGACTCCAGTGCGTGATAGCGGCGGACTATCCAAATTCTTGCTTGCGTGTCCCAGTTATCCATTTTAATAAATTAAAACAAAAATGGAACAGATAACTTAAAAAGAAAAAAAGTTATTCAATTTTTTTTTTGGTAGCGGCTTTCATCAGCCACCCTGTATAACACGGGCCACCTGTTAGCCGTTTAAGTCCAATGATCAATGCATCTTTCTTATAATAATTTGAATTCTTAAAGATGTGAATGATGAAAAGCGTCCCGGACGTCCGAGCACTTCAACAACAGACGAAAAAATTGATAAAGTGAAGAAAATGGTATTGGCCAATCGTCGAATCACCATTAAAGAAGTTGCTGAGGACCTAGACATAACGATTGGCTCGTGCTATTCGATTTTTTCAATGATTTGGAGATGAGACGAGTCGCCGAAAAATCGTACCAAAACTGCTCAATTTCGACCAAAAGCAGTATCGCATGAACATTGCTAATGAGATGTTGGACTCTGTGCGCGACGACTCAAATTTGCTCCAGAGGGTCATTACTGGTGACGAATCGTGGGTTTATTGTTATGACGTGGAAACCAAAGCTCAATCATCTCAATGGAAGTTGCCGCACGAACTAAGACCGAAAAAAGCGCGCCAAGTTCGGTCGAATGTAAAAGTTTTGCTTACCCTTTTCTCAGATTGCAGAGGCGTTGTGCATCATGAGTTCCAGCCACAGTTTGAAACGGTCAATAAATAATATTACCTGCAAGTTATGCGGAATTTGCGTGAAGCAATCCGCCAGAAACGCCCGGAAAAAGAAAAATTAGCTCTTGAATCACGATAACGCCCCTGTTCACACATCGTTGCTTGTGCGCGACTTGTTGGCTAAAAACAACACACTAATGATGCCACACCCACCGTATTCCCCAGATCTGGCCCCCTGTGACTTTTTCTTTTTCCCGAAACTGAAGAGGCCCATGAAAGGTCGACACTACGCTTCGAAGATTGGAAAACACGTTGACAAAAGTGCATAATATCTCATGGGGATTACTTTGAAGGGAACAAAATAGATATTATATTAATGTACAAATAAATAATTTTTGAAAATACACAAAATTCGCGATACTTTTTGAACACACCTTGTACAGCCAACCCTTAGCCAAATGGATACTGTAAAATGAAAAGCGGCTAGTTAAGACTAACCTACTGTGACCTCATGACTGTAAAAGCGGTCCATTATTGTCTTTATCACAATTTTTGTTTGGAATAAGTCCCAAGAAAACTTCAAAGGATATTGCAGAACAAAAATTTCCCAAAAAAAAGTTAAAAATTAAATTAAGAAATTTTCGCCAACGATTGCCATGATTTTTTTTGATCTATAATCTTTCATTTGATATCCTATGCCCGTGACGAAAATTTCATAAAACGATTCAAATTTTTTTTAAAGGGTTGTTATAAAAAACAAAAAAACAAATTAAACAAATTTTCAATTCTCTTGAAATCCATCTTTTATTTGGTTCCCATATATCTATGCCATATAATTTTATAAAATTATTATATTTTTAATGCTGAGTACTAACTGAAACTTTGAAGTCCTTTAAAAAGTCCTGAAGCGATGACGAACAACTAAAACAGATTCACATGGATTTACTACCAGTAATTACAGCATCGTGCACATATCGACTTTCTCTCGTATGAGAAGTACTGTTGTTCGATGTAATAGACCTAAAATTTTTGAAAATTTTCGAATTTTTCTTATGAAAATGACATTCTAAAGGAAAAAATTGGTTTAACTCAATAATTCACACAAATTTTGTAGGTAAAAAACTCATTTATAACCAGCTTAACTTACACTTGTTATCGTTGCTAGCTTTTCCCTTTCTCTCCCATTGCTGTTGCCATATGCTCATGCGTTAAATGTTTTATAGAATCCCTTATCTAATGCAATATAAAATAACTCATCAAACTCAAATAGCCTCCATTCTTCTCCCCATCTCACCGTTCTTCATGGTGTAAATAAGTACTTGTACTCTTTAAAGAGATCCAAACCACCTTCGAGCCAAGTGCCTTTGCCGCTGAAGTCCTTTATTTATCAAACAATAAAGCGGCATGGAGAAACTGCGAATATGCAAAGCGAGTGTGTGTTAGCCTTGAACGGTGGCAAAAAGTACTCGTTGCCATTGAGTGTAATTAATTTTATTCCTATCTTATAAATTCAATAAACAAACAGTGGCCTGAAGTGACAGTAGACAACCATGAATGGGATGTTGGCGAAGAATGTGACAGCTGCAGTCATTGGTAATGGCAGGCGTGCGATAACCCGCTTTGCAGCCCCAATGAACAACGTAAATGGAAAAGAAATAGATCCATTTATATACTTATATATAACACGCTACATATATACATATATATGTATGTAGGTGTTCACATTTTTACCGTGGCGGTTTGAATAAAACATTGCATACAGAAATCGAATATAAAGCAATTTGCCTACTTTTGAGACTTAATTGGGCAGGATTTATATTTTAAAATAAAAAAAAAATACAAATTATACGCGAGAGTAATGGAAAGTTATTCCAGCAAAAAGCTTAACTGAAGAGTGGCGGAAAGTACATATGAGCAGTCAGGTTCTTTAAACTGTGAGAGCCAAAACTAAAACGAACGATTTATTGTTTCTCGTATATTATGAGTAGACATAATTTTTAATAAAAAATAAACTAATCGTCGTGTAGTGGACTGCGTTTAGTATAGAGCGAAGCCATGCCAAATGGTCCAAGTATTTTTGACATTTTCGTCGATTTTTCTGAAAATTGGTTTATTTGTAGGGTTCTGAATAAAAAGCAGTAAATTGAAAAAATTTTGAAAAAAATGTTTGAAAAAAAATTAATTTTGGGATTTATTCAGTAATGAAAATTTTGCTGTAGAGTTGTTTAAAGGGAAATATCTTCAGTACTACTCATATTTAATATTATTTTTAAAAAATTTCAATAAAAAATATGTGCACTATAAAGAAAATGTTAACAAAAATTTTGTTTGTCATAAGAAACACCCGTTTCAGATTTTTTTGCAACAAAATTTTTTTTTGGTCAAATTTTTTCGGTAAACATTTTTTTTTTTTGTCATGAGAAACACCCACTTCTCAGCTTTTTGCAAAAAATTTAATTTTTTTGTTCAAAATTTTTCGGAAAACCATTTTTTTGTCATATTTTGAGAAACTTCCGGCTCAGCTTTTGCTTCTTATTTTTGTCATTAATAGCTAAGACTGTGCTTAGTACGCCCTGAAAGTTTCATTGTGGGATTGCCATAACTTTTCATGTTATATTCAAATACGTGCAGAAAACTAGTGAAAAATTAGTACAAAATACTGTTTCAGCGAAGCCCTAGCAAACGTGCTCATGTACCACGTGCGTTTGCGAATCGATCGAAGCGTCCCTACGTATGCACATTAGTAAGCATATTAAAAATAACCGAAGTTATTCCTCTTTCCATACTACAAAATCCATTCGAAAAAAATCGAAAAACCACAAAAATTGTTTACCATATTCGCTTTGAATAAGATTGACTGGCCAAATGGTCCTCCTCATTATATCAGTAGACGGATATTGTTAGGCCTACGGTCATTGTCTGATAGAAGAATCTACTTCTCATTAATTTTTGTTTATGATGTTATCAGTGGCAACATTAACTGCCATGAGTTGACTTATACCTTCCAAACTCATACCTCGCACCTCAGGCTTGAGGTCTTTGGCACTGACGTGTTAAAAAACTCCCCTCTTGGCTCCTTGGCCCACAGGATCTACTCAGATTTCTACGGAGGTCGAGTATATTTACAGAAAATTAAAAAGGGAACCCGAGTGCACTACATAAGACTTAATTGGGCTGAAAAAAAGTAGAAGAAAATGATTTGACCGTACACAGGTCAGTTTTGGAGAAACAGTTTTTGAAGTGCGGTCTAGAAAAATCAAGCTATCAAATTAAAAAGAATTCAACAAATTTTCAACAAAACTTCCAACATTTTAATTAGAATTTTTTGGAAAAATGTAGAAGTGCTGTTTTACAGCTCATTAAATTTTAGTCCAATAAAGTGCAAGTTCAAGTGTCTTAAAAATCGCAGTGATTTTTTTAAATTTTTTTGCGGACGTTGTTGGGTGTTTGCTTCCATATAACAAAAATTTCGAGCATGCATTACATGGAAAAACTGCACAAGATTGGCAAGAAAAAATTCAAAAATCAACAAAGTTGTTTTTAATTTGCACGTAGTTTGAAACTTGTAATATATTTATTGGGTTTTGTGGGAGAATGAACCCCATTTTCATATAAAAAATATTAAAATGAAATACGAAACAAATAAATTGTCAAAACTTGTCAATAAGTGCCTCTTTTATAAATGGTTGCGTTACTGGAATCTTGCCCTTTGAATGCACTTACATATACATGCATGTACGTATTAAAATTCCAACTAACAAAACTTTACTTTCCTTTTTAAAGTATATAAAACATTACAACAGTGAAATTAGGTGTTCATTTAAAAGTCAGTTTGGGCTCTCTCATAATTTGTTCTTGTGGTTATTAATGAGTTTCCCCTTAACAGCCAAAAATTTCCCCTCTACATTGTATACACAATTTCGTACACCTCAACGCACTCACCTACATTTCCTTGGCGAAACACTCTCAAATTGTCAATTTGCACTTGGTTTCCTCTCATCCTCCATTGCAATTTCCTTCTATTGCCTAAAATCGCTCAAATAGTAAATGCATGGGCCCGAGTAAAGACCAAGAGACGTAACGTTTTTGTTGGTTATTTGGCAGTAAAGTTGCTCGTTGCTTGGCAAATGATGAGTGACGTTAGAATTATACGGAATAATGGAAAAAGTAATTAAAATGATTGCTGATAATGTGGCGTAATTTTGTGCGAAGCTATGAAATAAACGAGTTAAGTACTCACTTTGCTTCGCTGGCATTGTGAGCGAATAAGCGGAAATGATAAATGTGTCTCGTGAAGTGAAGTCTACGAAATCTGATGGCAAAGATTCAAATAGAACAGTTGAATGAAGGCATTGTGTTTGGTGTTTAAAGCTAAAAGATGCACACAAAAGGGATAAGTATTTCAATAACTAATTCGCTGCTAATCCAAGTTGATATAAACAAAAAAGTTGGTCTGAATTTAAACTCCAATAAATAAAACACAAACATTTTTTTCATATAGCGCGTCTTTTGTTGACCCAAATTGAAGGTGTGAATGTGAAGCATGTGCCGGCTCGAAAGGATAACAAAGGCTATTGGCATAAAGTTTTATGTGTAATGTGACAAATACCAAATGGAAATAACTCAAATGGAAATGACACAAAAGGTAGACTAAAAGATATTCAAAAGATTCAAAATAAAAAAAGGTCTTTAGGAAACAAGAAAATAGTTTGAGTTTCGAAATGCCCAAATGAATAACGAGCGCAAAATCCCTAATTGGATTAGGCGATCGCAAAGAGATGCAAAAAAACCGTAACAAAAAACCGGCTGAGAATATTTTCACTTGTTTTTATGCATATGCAAGTACAGTGAAGGACTTAAGTCTACGTACAGCAGCATATTTTCTCATTTCTCAGAAGGTTACAATAATTGAAAAAACTGTTGATGTATTTTTTTGTTTTTTGAAATTCTTATTTATTCATAAAATTAATATACAAAAATTCAATTATTATACTTGCTTTATAACAAAAATATTAACAAAAGAACAACAAAGCGGTATGCCAAAAATTTACTTGCAGTTCAATAAGCTTGAAAAAACATATTTATTAATTTTAAAACTAGCTTTTTTGAATACTTTTAGTATTTAGTGGGTCTAACACCGTTATCAATCACTGCTTCAAGGCGTTGTGGCATTGATCTAACTAATTGGGTTAGCTGTTCTCGCGATACTTGGTTCCCTGCCTCCATCAGCTCTTCCTTTAACAATTTTTCGTCAGTTATTATACTTTGTCGAATAGTAGTGCTGATATGTTTTTATATTTACTTTATAATGATACATAATACCTTAAATAAGGGGCATCTTTCCAATGCCAGATGCAACTATAGCTCCCTAAACCATTACGCTACCAGCCCCGTGCTTGGCAATGGATATCAAATTTTGTATTTCCATATCCACATTTCTTCAAACGACGATTTATCAATTGAAATTTTCAAATAACGGTACTTTACAACTACTCTACTACTACTCTACTCTACAGCTACAACTATTAATTTTCTTGATATAAAGCGAATGAATTAATTTAATTGCAAAAAAAACTACATCAACAATTTTTTCGATTGTTGTATATCTTTTGAGAAATAAGAAAATATGCTGCTGTATGTGTGCTAATTAAGTTAGGGTTATATTGTATATATCCCCTATAAATAATAATAATAATAATGCTGCTGTATGTAGACTTAATCCCTTCACTGTATGTACTTGCGAAGCTTTTGATATTTTTATGAAAATATTCTTGGCTCATATTCAAAGGGTTAACCATCAAGCCATCGTCTAGTCACTGGTCAAACAGGAACTTTCTCCCATGGTGCGCTCTAATTGATTCGAGAGTAGTGAAGGATCATAAAAACTACCTACGTAGCAGAGCATTTTCATCATCCGACTCTCAAGGCGTCCATGTACATGTAGTGCAGGCCAAATATTCTGAAACTAGCCTGCTTGAGCCAACCAGGGAAATAGCAGGGCCTTAGCAGCGACCTTGAAACTCAAAATTCAACATTGAACCGGAAAACATTACCGAAGCTGTTATGGAAGTAGTCTGGTGCAAAACTAACACATTTGTCAAAAAAATGTTCCCATTGTCACACCTGCCAGAATGACGAGCCTACAGAATAATAATCAGTTTAACTTTTTCGTTTTAGATGTCCTGAAGAGCCAAAATCCTGTTGAGAAGCCACCTATCTATTTTATAAGACGCTCACCCTACTACAAAAAAATGTGTAAAAAAAATGTTTTCGTATACGATTTCATATATTTTTATACTATTTTTGTATAATGAGCAGAGTACATCCTTAATACATCCACACCGGTACCAACAACTCCTTCTCGTAGATCCAATTGCAGCAAGTAGCCCACAAATTTCTATTCAGCATCTGGCTGCTATGGGGTGCCACGCATGCAAGCCGTCAGAAGTTCATAAGCGAATTACAATATAGGTATTTTAATCCCAGATATTTTTGATCTCGAAACAACTTTATAAGTTGTTGTCTTGCAGTTACCCAACAAATTTTCGGAGAGTAAGTGGTATAATGAACTTTTGAACTAACGGAAGGAGAAATATGATTTTTAGCAATCTTAAATGTTGGCTTGGGGAAAAAAGAAATCCACTATTTTCTCGATAGATGCCTGTAGTGATCGATATCTCGTAAAGTATCGATCACACAATTTAAAGTTTATGCTCGTTGTCAAGGTGCCATTTCACACAAAAGAGATCTTGCTGCTTTTTTTTGTTTTTGTTCCTTTTTTACATTTTTAGTATGTATGTATATTCTGAGTAATTTTCGCAAGTTTAATTACGTACAGTGGCGGGCATAACTGAGTGCATCATAATTTTTTTTTTATTTACAAATGAATTTTTAGAAAGTTTTCGGCCACGTAGAAACATGACCAATAAAATTTTAATAATACAAGTGAATAATTTAATCGGCTAAAAATCCCTTGGATTTTTAATATTTTTTTTTTGTTGCTCATGGCACTTACATTCCATATAAAAATGAACATCTTTTAAAAGAAGATACGCAAGACTGTTTGCAAAAAAATGAAAAAAGACTCTGGTTTTTATAAATTGCATTTGTTATATGAATTAAAAATTTATTAAATCAACGTGATTTTTGGACGGTTAAAACTTTAACTTATTTTACTAAAATTTCTTAGGCCATGCTACAACGCACCTGAACATTTTCAAAAAATTCAATAAAAAAAAAAAGATGAATGAATTATTGTATAAAACTACATTTCAAAAATTTTTTCTGGAAACTCCGATTAAAAACCTAACAATTGGTTCAATTTCTCTAAATTTTATTAGGTGCGCAACTAAGTTCCCGCTGTTTGTCAATAGATGCCGCCAGCCAGGCCCGACGAGAGGGGGGAGAATAGGGAACTTTTTACCCCGGGCCCGAAGTTCTCAGAGGGGCCCGGACTCGAGAGTAATTCGAATTATATGAATTAGACATAATTGGAAAGGGCCCGCATTTGCAATTTTCCCCCGGGGCCCGGATATGCTCTCTACGGCCCTGCCGCCAGCAGTGTGCGGTAGTCGATTCTAACATAACTTAAACGTCATAAACCAAGCTTAGACATATTGCAAACGAACTGCTTCGACACATTAGTGATTTTGTTTTGGTATCATATACTTTTCGTTTTGTGAAAATGTATGATTTTGTGCCGAGTAATCGTCATTTGCGGCTGAAGCACATCGAGAGCTACAAAAAGTTTATCGAAGCATGCCGTCACTTCAAAGACAGTGATTTTAATGTTGACGACCGTCCGCGTGAAAAAGGCCAAAAACCTTCAAAGACGCTGAATTGGAGGCATTTGCTCAATGAGGATCCGTGTCAAACGCAAGAACAGCTTGCTTCAGTATTAGGAGTTACCCGCCAATCTATTTCCAAGCGATTGCATGCTTTGGGTGTGATTCAGAAACAGGGGACTTGGGTTCCTTATGAGTTAAAACCAAGGGATGTTGAACGTCGCCTGTGTTTTTTCGCCTGAGAGCAACTGCTCCAGCGGAAGGGTTTTCTTCGTCGCATCGTGTCGGGTGATGAAAAATGGATTCATTTCAGCAATCTAAAGTAAAGAAAGTCATGGGGACTGCCCGTCATGTTTCTACGTCGTCGCCTCGTCCGAATATTCACGCTGCGAAGCTTACGCTATGTATTTGGTGGGACCAAGTTGGTGTTACATATTTATTATGAACTGTTAAGACCAAGCGAAACCATCACTGGGGATCGGTATCGACTTCTATTGATGCGATTGGGCCGCGCACTGCACGAGAAGTGGCCGCAATACGCGGAGAGGCATAAAAAAGTGATTCTACAGCATGACAACGCTCGGTCTCACGTTGCCAAATCCGTTAAAACCTACCTGGAAGCTCTGAAATGGGAAAACCTACCTCACCCGACAATTTCTCTAGATATTGCGCCGTCCGATTATCACCTGTTCCGATCGATGACACATATATTAACTCTTTGTCTGAAACTCATTTTTGTATCGGTGACACAAACATACTGACACTTTAGACGCAATAACTTCGCTTTCACTAAACCGAATATCAAGCTTTCACTGAAAAAAAATGGCGTCATCAAAAACATTTTTATGACGCCAGTCTTGTTTATTTTGAGCTTCACCTTGTATAAAGTTCCGGACCGAATTGAGCTCTTCCCTACTTGTGAATATTATCGTTTTTATTGTAGGTTCATACACGTATTTTTATTGTTGGAACAGTCGAGGAAATACACTCAGAATTTATCAATTTTTATTATTTTACCATTTCCGAACTTCAGCCTGTGAGCAAGTTTTTCGTGGGCATCCCTAATTTATAGCCAGTAAGCAGCAATCGTCACCTACAACTGTAATTTGCTGAGAACATTTGTAAGTACATAAATAATAATTTATCGTAATCATTACCAGAATCTACTAGGCGATTAATTTCTTTTTTGCCAAATATTGCTCCCGAGCAAACTAAATATATTGCAAGTTGATAATTTAGTGTAAGCGTTCTTTTGTGTTCTTATCTTTGCCCTTTTTGTTTGATTTAAGAAATTGAAAGCGAGGGGGATTATCGTTCAGACTTACAAAATTTCAACCACCCTAATGCATATACGAGTATACTCGTGCAGTGGAGGGACGTTGATCCAATTTAATTCTTTTGCCAACTTTTAATTGGCACTGGTCATCGTCGTTTCATTGTACTCTCTAGTCTCCCTGTGTGTGTACGCCTCATTTTATCTGTTTATCTGTTGAACCTTTGGCCGGCTATTCGGTCGATTTGTCTGAGTGATAAAGCCACACTTCACCACAAGTTCACTCCTCAAAAAAACAAAATAAATATAGGTATGTATGTGTAGAATATTGATGACGATGTGTATTTTTTATGTTTTTGTTTTTCACCCTGCTCCACATCGATATCCTTAACGCTTTGAAAAGCTGTGCGTACAATTGAGAGTATGTACATACATAGACATGTTGACATTTAAAACGGAATTCTGTAACGAACAAAAAGTTTGTGAGATTATACTCGGCTTTTGTGAACTTACACATATCTACGCATGTATGTATATTTATTTATAAATACTCAGGCCCATCAGCGGTACTATATTTAATCGCATTTCAGAAGGTTTAAAATTTTTTTTGTTTTCCATGGAGCAAACGAAATGGAGAAATAGTTTTGTATAGAAGAAGAAAAATTCAATAAAAAAAACTTTTATCTCAATTTTGCAACTCGAGCAAAAGTTAATTTAAAATAAGCAAAAGGAAAAAAATCATAAAATGCTAAAGTGTTTTCAAAAAAAAAATTTCTATAGCAATGAAATTGTCGAAATATTATACCTGCTTCTTATATTCCCCACTCCAATGCCCGCAAGAAAATTCCATTACACGCCAAGCGAAAAATTTGTATGTGAACTTTGTTGATAGACGCTTAAATTAATATAGGAAATTGAATTAAAATTAAATTAAAAAAATGTGTAAAAAGACGAAAAGCAATACGAGTACAAATACTCATGAAAGCAACCACAACTACAACGATTTAGATGCTAACAATGATATGTCGGATGAATTGAGCGCGTACAGCTCGGAGGAAGACGAGGTGACATCACGAAAATCGCGAAAAATACAGCCAACTGATGCTGCGGATTACGAGGATGGGGGCGGAACGTAAAAATGTAAATTAATTTGTGTGCAAGTAAATTACAAGTGATATTTTCATATTTGAGCCGTAAGCCCTGGCAGCTAGTGCTCCTTTTTTTTATTGTAAAATAATAATTTATTGTTATTTTCCATATATTTAAATTAAATTAAATTATGTTCGTAGTGCACCATAAACTCTTGTTTATGGGCCATTTTGTAGTTTAATGTTAAACTCGGCTCATAAATACGAAGTTCACCTTACAAAAAGTTTTCATTTGGTGTTTATGAACATGCAACCCTATTTTATAAAAAAAAAAAACTTTTGCGCACTGTTGACTATTTTGACATTTCACACTCATGTACAAGGTGGCAATTGATCATCCAATCTTGTTTTTAAATAACTTTTTACTTAACAAAGAATTATTTTGAGTGATGGAAATTTTTACTTTGACCTTTGCGCGCTCCACTGCTTGTCTGCTTGCTTATACTGCAGCTGTCCAATTCACAAGTATCAAATATGTTTGACGTATGACCCCATTTGTAAAAATTACAAAGCTCCCTACAGGTTGATTAATTTTGACCCACCTTCTACAGATGAACGATATGAAGTGCTGCTTGTATCTGTAAAACAGCTCATGACATCAACGTCAAAATTGTTCTAATGACAGTTCAATATATTGTTTATAAGCCAACAAAAGCATTTGCGTCTCAGTTTTGTTGATTTTTTTTTTCTGTGATGGAATTCAAACGTAATAGTGTGATTACATTATATTTGGCTGGAAAATCATAACCAGCCATTGTTCGTGAGCTCAATCACCTCAAAGTGAATAAAATGTTTGTGTATCGCACTATAAGACGTTACAATGAAAACCAAAAAAAAAAAGCAACTACGCCAGAAATGGTTCGGAAAGTGAAGGCTCGACTTAAACGAAATCCACGTCGAAGTGAAAAAAACATAGCCAAAGAACTGAAAATATCGCAAGACAGCATTCGACGCATATTGAAAAATGAGCTCAAGGTCAAGGCTTACAAGTTCCAAAAAGCACACGATCTTTCACCCCAGCAACCAAAGTTCGGTGCGAAAGAGCAAAGGAGTTGTTGCGCTTGCACGAACGTGGCGAATTTCCTAACATTGTGAAACACTCAAAACGATCGTGTTTACTTGACCGAACGCTCATACGAGAATTTGAGCCTACGTATGGCCATTTGAAGCAATTTCCAATCGCAAGTAATGGTTTGGGCCGTAGTGACCGCTGATGGACGCTCTCCAATCGTTTTATCGAGCCTGGTGTCAAAGTGAATGCGACTTATTATCGGGAATTTTTTGAATGTTTTAGAAGCTTTTTTAGAGCCGTAGACACGCAAACATTTCGGTCGTAGACCATGGACGTTCTAACGGGACTCGGCACCGTCTCACAAAGCTCGTGTGAACCAAGAATGTTTAAAAAATCATGTTCCACACTTCATTTCGTCCACACAATGGCTTTCAAATTCGCCAGACGCAAATCCGATGGACTATTCCATCTGGTCCACTTTGGAGAGCAAGGTGAGGACTAAAAATTATCCTAGTATGGATGCGCTGAAAAAAGCGATTATACGAGAATGGGACAAAATACCTCAAGATCACATTCGAGCAGCATGCAACTCATTTTTTGACCGTTTGAAGGCTATAGTCAAGGCAAATGGTGGTCATATCGAGCTAAAGTGAATATATGTTTAAATTGTAATCATTTTTGAACAATTTTCACTTTGAAATCAATAAAAAATAATTTCACACAAAAAGGTTGCATGTATGTATGCATGTAAGCATTTAAATACATTTCACAGGATAAGTAAAAGCAAGTAAACAAATGGCAATTGAAGCTCTGAATTGATTGTTGTTCATAAACACAAGAAATTTCACTCGAGTTAAAATTTGAATTTATGATGCAATCTGAATATCATATTCCAAGTATAAGCAGGAATATTTTACATACTTTAAGAGGAATACTTTGCATATTGGAATTGCATAACAGTTTGAGCAACATGTGGCGAGGAGCAGTACACCTATGGTTTAATTCTTCCATGATGGGATCAAGCCAATTCGCATACTTTTAGGTGGGACACTTTGAAAAGCAATGCTATTGCATAAGGTTTTGACAGAAAGAAAATAATGCAGTGCTGCCAAATCATATGCAACGGTGAATTCAAGGAATTGTTGTTTTGCTCACTACCTGGCAAGGCGCATTCATTAAAGTAAAGTGAAGTCACTAGGCGAAGAACAATATTTTGTACGTTTGCAAAGAAAAGTATTGACAAAGCAGAAAACCAAAAATGAATTCGCCTTGTTTCATTCTGGGCACGACGAAAGAAAAAAATCAGCTGATTTAGCAATACCACCTTTAATAGATTCGCCTTGCTACGTCGCAACGATCGAAATACCAAGTCGCAAGAAAACACCAAAACAGCTTGGTGCTAAACATAAGGTCTATGGACCTTTTTAACGTTTAACGAGCAATCTTCTGACACTGTCCAATCTGCAGAACTAATTCAACAAGTGCTTTAACGAGGACACTTCAAAATCAATGAGGTCCCTAACGGCATTGCTTCTAAGAAACGGCAGTTGGGCATTCCCACTACTTAGGACTGATAGCGGCAGGCTAATCACCTACCCTGTCAGAAATTAAATAGATTAACGAAACGAAAGCAAGACAAGTCTTGTCGAAGCCCTATGCTTCCGAGAGGAGTGAACAAGGAAAAAAAAAACAATGTTCATGGCCACTACACTACTTTACTCAAGGATTTCGTGTGACTTCTGCTGCATATATCGTGACATATATCTAGACTGGCTGCGTTATGCCCAGATACCTTTGAGCAAGACCCTGCTTCTACCCGCAAAACGATGGCGACCCAAAATTGGATGGCTGCAAATTTCCATGTCCACATAACCCCGAACTTATGGCCATTTAACTCCCCAGACCTTAATCCCCTGGATAACTGTGCATAGGGTGAAGTTGAACGTGAAACCAATAAACATTCTTATAACACCACTGTTTCTCTAAGGCTGCAATTAATACCGTTATAGTCAATATAAATAAGGAGCCTTTGACTTGAAATTCGCAAAGTTTCATTAAATTAGCCATAGACGAATATGTTGGTGTGTAACTACCATTCGGAATTCAGAGAGAACGTAGGTTTGAAACTCGATGAAATACCAAAATTAAGAAAAAGTTGTTTCTAATAGTAGTCGACCTTCGTCAGGCAATGGCGAACCTCCGAGTATATTTCTGCCATGACAAGGCTACTCATATTTAAGCCGTTCGGAGTCGGCCAAACACCCTAAAAGGGTGACAAAGCTAGACAAGGCGGCAGCTCTTGTTCGGGAAAAACTCAAGTCGTTCCGATAACGTAGAACCGGCTGCCATAGGAATGTCCCCTACTGAGTCCACGGCGACTCTCTTTACCACCTGGACAAAGGAGGTCAATCTGCAGCTCGAGGTCAAAGTCGACGACACACCAATTCCGACTGTTAACAAACCTAAACATTTTGGGAGTAAACTTTGACAGTTTGCTCTTCTCTAGCCGGCAGTACTTGGGGCAAAGACAAAAAAAATGTTGCTATCGACATTTAAGGCAATTGGCCGGCCGGTTCTAAACTTTACTGCACCTAAAACACTGATATTCGGACAGCGACGGGATGCGTTCTGATGCCCCTCTACAACACCTAAATAACGAGGCACAGATGCTTCCTGTAAAGGAGCACATCAAACTGCTCAGAAAACAGTTTCTACTAAGCTGCTAGTGCAGGTCCCACCCATGTAGGCACTTGCTTGAACCAGAGCCGCCCCGGAGGCACATTAGGAGGCACCTCTTCAACTACACCGAGGAGATCCAGGACAAAACGAATCGGCGGCAACTACTGGACCGGATAATGTTTAGACAGATAATAAGCGACATTCATCAGGAGACACTTACCTACTTCTTAAGCTACCGACTCCCGAATACCGTAATCGGAGTCCAACGACCACCCACAGCAGATGAAGAGCTCCAGCTACCCCGAGAGGCCCGCGCAACCTTGGCACAACTATTTACGTTCTGGATATTGTAACAGGTTAAACTCTCACTTATCCAGAATGACCCCGACATTCCAAACATAGTTTCAGCATATGAAGGCACCTCTCACGACACTAACCACCTTTTCACATGTCCCGTCAAACCCACTCATCTAACACCTCTCTCCCTCTGTACCCAACCTGTCGAAACAGTAAGTTTTCTAGGCTTACCGTTAGAAAAGCTAGACGAAGACGATCGGTGATTCAAATTAAACTGGCAGGGTTTAGTATTGCTGCTATAACAACAACAACAACAACAACATTAAATGAGCAAAGTTTGCTTAAAATCTGATGTCGCTTTATTCTTTCCTTGAAACGGAATTACAAATGCCGGGTCATCATCATAAAGGGTCATAGTATAGTAGTTGGTTCATGACTTCTTCTTGTATAAATAATTAAATTTAAAAAGCAGCAATGTTCACTTCAAAACATATCGACATGCACATACATACATATTTTATTTTATTTCACCTGACTCTAGCTTCAATAATGAATAATAAATCAATCAAGACTTTGACGGAAATTTTCGAAGTTCTCATTGCACAGTGGGCCAGGAGACCCTTATAAGTGGCCAAAATTCATAATTCCCAAAACACCAACAATTTATAACTTTTAATACCGCTATGTACAGGTTTTGGGGTCTCTGATTACGAATATGAAGTCAGATTTCAACAATTCAAAATGGTGGATCCAATATGGCGGACATGAAATTTAAAAGATTGGATTTTTTTCACCAAATTTGGTATTTAGGGGTTTCGATGGTCTCTGATTACGAATATGAAGTCAGATTTCAACAATTCAAAATGGCGGATCCAATATGGCGGACATGAAATTAAAAAAATTGGATTTTTTTCACCAAATTTGGTATTTAGGGGTTTTGATGGTCTCTGATTACGAATATGAAGTCAGATTTCAACAATTCATGCATTGTTTTATTTACCCTTTAAACCATTTTGACTTCTACACATAAATTGCCAGTTTTCAAACACAAACAAGAAAATCAAATACTAATAAATAGCAATCAGATGCGGGTTTTAAAGGATACCTAAAATTTTTGCGTTATTCTTCGCCAACTCATAAGCAAAAATTTTAGCCAAAGAATCGTACTTTGAGCTCAAAACAACCAAAAGGTAAAGGATAAAACTTAAACTTAAATATTTGAATATGTTTAAATAATTTTAATTAAATGTAAGTTATCGCATCCAAGGCTGCTTGTATACGAAATGTATTATCTCTGAATTGCTGTAGACGTAATTTGTTAGCCCATGAAAAAGCATCCTTTTGCCTGTATGCCATTTAAATTAGTAAACGTAAACTTCGCCTTTATGGTCTAAAGGAAGGTGGTAAGACAAGTCTTTATTACTGCAAAGATACAGAAAAGGAACGACACAAAATCAAAACGAAGGCAGGCGCGCTGCGTGACCTGATGCATCTACACTTACGCGCACACATAAATCTGTATGTACATACAGTTCGCGACAAATGCTAGCACATTTTGAGCAGTTTGACTATTTTTACCCTTTCTTTATTTTCATTATTTTTTTTATAAAAGTATAGCTCATTGCGTAACACAAACAACATAAATCTAGGTTTCGAACTTTATACAAAAATTACAAAAATTCCACGAATTTTCCAACGCAATTCCACATCTTTAATTAGCATTTCTAGAAAGACTTTTAGTACATGGCCTTATAACTTACTAAATTTTAGTATTTTTTTATCATTTAACTTCATTGTTGTTTTTTTTTTCCTAAAAGTATATAATCACATAAATCCACTTTTAAATTTTATACAGAAATTAGAAAAATTCCACAAATTTTTCAGTACAATCCCACGGTCTTTAATTAGCATTTCTAGTATATTGTCTTAAATTTTAATTGCAACGAAGCGCAAATTCGAAATGGCTAAAAATTCGCATTGATTTTTTATAATTTTTTTCCGTGACGATGTTGCGCATTTTCTCCATATGAAGAATAGCAAATCCAACAAATTTTTTTATATGAAAAAAATGCGCAACATCGTCATGGAAAAAAATTATACAAAATCAATGCGGATTTTTAGCCATTTCGAATTTGCACTTCGTTGCAATTAAAATTTAAGAAAAAAAAATTATAAAAACTCAACGGAATTTTTACCACCTCCAAACTTAAAGTTTGTCCAAGAAATTCAGAAAGCCGCCTGGTTGATTACACTTAATTTCAACAGGAAAACAACTGGAGCTAACTATCCCAAAAAATAAACCAGCTCATCACAAACAAAAGAAAATGGCAACAAACTCGTTCCCCCAGTGGCAAAACCAAACTGAACAAAGCATCAGCAGAGTTGAATAGCGAATAAATTTTATTAAAAATGAATCAATAAATCAAAACAAATCAAGCTTAAGACCTGATAAAAAAGGTGACTACTACTCACTTTGGAAGTTTACTAAATATTTGAAAATACCAAAGTGGCAAAAACTTTCCAACCCAACGAAAATCAACGTGGCAATTTGTATACTCTTATTGTGAACGAAAACACCCATTCATTACCATAAAAGAACTCAAAAGAGAAATAAAACAACTAAAGGATAAAAAAGCGACCGGATTCAATTTAATTATAGCTGAAGTGTTAAAAAAGTTACCCTCTATAAGTTTGGTTAAATTAGTGAAGTTATTTAATCATTCAATTCATCTCCACTATGTTCCAACCTTGTGAAAAGTTGCAGAAATGATAATGATTCCAAAACCGCGAAAAGATCTGCATCTTGTTTCCTCATACCGACCAATCTCGTTGCAGTCTCAAAGTGGTAAGCTATTCGAAAAGCGCACCCTCAATCGATTGACGCCAATTATCGACTCTAAAAACTGGTTACCTTCGCATCAATTTGGTTTTCGCAGTAAGCACTCAACCATTGATCAGATGCACAGAATCACAGCTGATATAGAGAACTCTTTTGAACAGAATAACATGTGTTCAGCAGTATTCTTGGACGTGGCATAAGCTTCCGATAAGGTTTGGAATGTCGGTTTAAATAATAGGTCTATTTATAAGTTCGTGCGGTTTTACAACAGATGGCGTAACTTGATTATTATTCCATCGATCCACATTTCCAAACATTCATTGGAGAGCTACTGTCGTAAGGCACAAACGTCAGTATAAGTTTTTTATTTGAAGCGTAAACAACAATATTTTTACCACACTTGAAAATGTCGAATTTCGTGCCAAATAATGTGTTTTTGCGGGGAATTCTTCTTCATTATTTTAATATGAAGAAAAAAGCAGCCGAAAGTCATCGTATCTTGGTGGAAGTTTATGGTGAGCATGCTCTATCTGAGCGAACGTGCCAGAAGTGGTTTGCACGCTTTAAAAGTGGTGATTTTGGCTTGGAAGACGAAGAACGCGAGGGTGCGCCGCCAAAGTTCATGGATACCGAATTGGAGGAATTGCTCGATCAAGATCCGGCTCAAACGCAAGAAGAGGTTGCAAAAACTTTGGGAGTTGATCAATCAACCATTTCCAAACGTTTAAAAGCCATGGGAATGATCCGAAAGGTAGGCCATTGGGTGCCGTATGAATTGAAGCCAAGAGACGTTGAACGCCGTTTTATGGCATGCGAACAACTGCTTCAACGGCACAAAAGAAAGGGTTTTTTGCATCGAATTGTGACTGGCGATGAAAAGTGGGTCCATTACGACAATCCAAAACGTCGGGCAACGTATGGATACCCTGGCCATGCTTCAACATCGACGTCGGCGCAGAATATTCATGGCCTGAAGGTTATGCTGTGTATCTGGTGGGACCAGCTGGGTGTTGTGTATTATGAGCTACTGAAACCGAATGAAACGATTACGGGGGATGTCTACCGACGACAATTGATGCGTTTGAGCCGAGCACTGCGAGAAAAACGGCCGCAATACGCCGATAGACACGACAAAGTTATTTTGCAACATGACAATGCTCGGCCACATGTTGCACAAGTGGTCAAAACATACTTAGAAACGCTCAAATGGGATGTCCTACCCCACCCGCCGTATAGTCCAGACCTTGCGCCATCCGATTACTATCTCTTCCGATCGATGCAACATGGCCTGGCTGACCAGCACTTCCGTAATTACGATGAAGTCAAAAAATGGATCGATTCGTGGATTGCGGCAAAACCGACCGAATTTTTCACAAAGGGAATCCGTGAATTGCCAGAAAGATGGGAAAAAGTAGTAGTAAGCGATGGACAATATTTTGAATATTAAATTTGTAACCATTTTACGTCAATAAAGTTTCAAATTTCGAAAAAAACCGCACGAACTTATTCATAGTCCTATTAACAAACTAAATACCTGCCTTCCAAATGATTTTTGCGCCCTCCTAAAGTCGTATCAGAGCGAACGCTACTTTCACGTTAAACAGAGAAACGTATACTCTAACCTTGAAGAAATAATTGCTGGCGTGCCGCAAAGAAGCATTCTTGGTCCGCTCTTATAGCTTGGTGCCAGAATAGCTTGATCGCCACTTTTGCCGACTACACTGCCCTCCTAGCAATTGGAAAAAGTACTGAAAAAGCCGCAGCCAAACTTCAAACTGCAACAAACGCTATTGAAGAATGGACGAAGATTTGGCGTATACAATTGAACAATACCAAGTCAGTTCGTGCAAACTTCATCAACAAAAAAGTGAATCAGTTTTAATGGGTTTGGCAACGTGAAGCCGATCATTCTCATGCTGTAGAATCACTTTTTTAAGCCTCTCCGCGTAATGCGGCCGCTTCTCGCGCAGTGCGCGGCTCAATCGAATCAATTGAAGTCGATACCGTTCCCCAATGATGGTTTCGCTTGGTTTTAACAGTTCATAATAAATATGTAACACCAACTTGGTCCCACCAAATTTATAGCATAACCTTCGCAGCATGAATATTCGGCCGAGGCGACGACGTAGAAGCATAACCGACCAGTCCCCATGACTTTCTTTTCTTTGATTGCTGTAATGAATCCATTTTTTATCACTCGTCACGATGCGATGAAGAAACCCCTTCCTTTTTTGCCGCTGGAGCAGTTGCTCTCAGGCGAAAAAACACAGGCGACATTCAACATCCCTTGGTTTTAACTCATAAGGAACCGAAGTCCCCTGTTTCTGAATCATTCCCAAAGCATGCAATCGCTTGGAAATGGATTGGCGGGTAACTCCAAATACTGAAGCAAGCTGTTCTTGCGTTTGACACGGATCCTCATTGAGCAATGCCTCCAATTCAGCGTGTTTGAAGGGTTCTGAGTTTCCTTCACGCGGACGGTCATCAACACTAAAATCACCGTCTTTGAAGCGACGGAACCAATCTCGGCACGTTGTTTCACTTAAAGCAGCATCTCCATAAACTTTTTGTAGCTCTCGCAAATGGCGATTATTCGGCACAAAATCAGACATTTTCACAAAACCAAAATTGTATAATACCAAAACAAAATCACTAATGTGTCGAAGTAGTTTGTTTACCACATGTCTAAGCTTGGTTTATGACGTTTAGGTTATGTTAGAATCGACTACCACACACTGCTGGCGGCATCTATTGACAAACAGCGGGAACTTAGTTGCGCACCTAATAAAAAAAATATCTGCATATAAACAAATCATAAAGCCTGTGTGGTCCTATGGCGCGTAACTATGGGGTAGCACCAGTCAAAGTAAAATAAATATACTTCAATGATTACAAAATAAAATCCTACGAGATATCCTCAACTCACCTTGGTTCGTTCGCAATAGGGATAGGGTCACGAAGACTCCTCAAGATCCCTACAGTCGCTGAAGAAATTAAAATACCAGCAGATGCCCCACTCTATACTAGCTATGCATACTTTCATAAAAACAAAAACAATAATGAAGATTAAATAAAAACCAAAAATGGCAAATTTGGTCAAAATATTGTTGTGCTCTTGTTTTGTCGCGGCGTGTTAGTACAAGATTGAGATGTCACTGCGAATGTTAAAATTGACAATGAGAAGATAAGCTGCCATTGGACTAAATGCATTTGCACTTACGCATTGCCGTTTGGTGTTTAACGAACGTAGGGCTCAGGAAATTTTGCAATTAAAAAAGTCGTTTTAAATTCTATCTACAAAAAGAGAAATTTAAACCAGCATCTACGGCAAGTGATGGCCGCGTTAGTATGTTTCATTGTCCGAAACGCTGAATACCGTTCACGAAATCTGATTTATTTAATATAAGTTTTGTTTTAAGGTGGATTCTGTGAAAAAATACTTCTTTTTTGATAATACAGATAGTTTTATATTATTCAGTAAACTTTCATATAATAATACAATATTTGAATATTTTTCTAAATTTTTATTGCATAATATGGAAGATTCAGCGAGTGACAGTGAATCTCCGGAGGTACCTCGAAAAAAATTTGCTTTGCGGTGTAGTAGGCCGTTCAATAAGTTTTGCGGTTCGATAAGAGAGGGCGTTGCTACTAACCTTATTTTTTTTTTTTGTTTTTGTTATGTTGGTACACTCTTCATTTGAAGGTATTTGGAGTTCCATTTCAATCTGTCAATTCATTCTTTGTTTTCAAGCCATTTAGTATCGACATGTCACAGCATTTTCTACAATAGAAAAAATCAAGTATCGTGCGGTGGTTGAATTTAATTTTTGGAAGGTTTAGGTAGGTAGGTAGGTGAAATGGTTGAAGTGCCGGTCTAGCACTTCTCAAGTAGCACTAAAGTGCCGTTTTGATACCATTCTGAGACCTCCAACAGGCAGATATCTACAGCCAGTCAGAGCTATTGATATAATGGAGGATATTGATTGGATTAAGGTTGGCGCACTGCCCCAGCCTGTCGAAGAGTGGAGCGCCCCGTCTTCTTAGCCGTCTAGCTGCCAAACCTGAACATTTACAAAGAAAATGCTCCACAGTCTCCTTCTCTGAAAGGTCCCCACAGCTTCTGCAATGCGGGTTAAATAGTAACCCAAGCTTTTCCGCGTGTGTGCCGATTGTCCAGTGACCGGTAAGCACAGCTACGAGTTTGTTAATTGAATGGCGTGGAGTCCGCCGAACTTTCTGAGTCTTTCGTATATTGTACTGGAGCCAAAGAGCTTTCGAAATAGCACATGAAGAAATGGAGCTCCATCTTTTCTGCGCTTTCCTGAGAAATAAATTGTGCAGTTCCCCTTTAACAACTGTCAAGGGGATGCCAATGACCGGGTAGGAAGTCTTTGAGGCCAATTCAGTCCCCTTCCTGGCAAGCTCATCAGCAATTTCATTTTCCTCTATGTTTCTATGTCCTGGAACCCAGATCATAGAAATGTTACCTGCGTACCCAAGAGATTTGAACTCCTCTTTACAGGAGTTAACTAGTTTAGATTTACACCATGGCGTCGTCAGAGCCTTGATCGCGGCTTGACTATCGGAGAAAATGATAATATCTCCCTCACTCCCGCGTTCCCTAAGCATCTTGTATGCCTGGAAGGTTTGAAAGAGAAGGAAAATTATGCACGGATGTTTTCGCCATCAATTAGTACAGTAGAAATATGGGTTGCTAATGGATTACTTGCAGAATAGTAAAACAATAAAATCTGAATATTATTGTAACTGTGTAGATAAGCTGAAAGAAAAAGTTCGTGAAAAAAGTGCCAGAAAAATTTCATCAGGACATTGAACCGTGTCACAAGAGCATTTTGACAATAGCTAAAACCAATGACTTAAAGTTCGATGTGTTGGAGCATCCACCGTTTTCATCAGATTTGACCCTTAGCGGCTTCCCTTGGTTTTCAGGCCAACGAAAATGCATGCGGGGAAAGCGGTTTTCCTCAAATGATGAGATCATAACATCCACAAGCGTATTTTGCAGCCCTTCCAGATTTTCACTTCAGGGATGGAATTCATAAATTGGAACCTTGTTGGAATTGACGGTGACGCAGAACATACCTTTTTCCGTTGCCTGCGTTAGAAACAAGAGCGTCGAACTGAAAATGTAATCGACAAGATGTTAAGCTGTGAAAAAACGAGGACCTGGACGCGGGCACACAAGATATACCTTGTAAACGCAAATGGAACACCACTCACAAGTAATGCCAAAGCGGTTCCAGAGTTCGCGACGGTTCCAAACGATGGGAAGTTTTAACCCTCTAATCCGCAAAAAAACATAAAAATAAAATAAAAAATAATCGAATAGACGAAGAAATCAAAGTATTGTAATCTACGGGGAATTCGTCAATGTCGAAAACAAAAGCTTAGGTTATGCCGAAGTGGCTCGTCGGGACCTTCCATCCACCTTTCATAATCCTCAGTACTCTGTAACTTAAAATTCATTGAAGAAGTTGAGAAGTTTTTGCCCGAATAATCTTCGATACATCATGGAGATAACCAGGATTGAGAAGGTTTTCGTGCGCGCTTTTATGGGTGCAGAGTGCTTTGCGCAATATTTTCAGAACGAAACGGCTTGTGTCAAATGCGCTGAATATTTTACAAAAACAGGATTCAAATGCATTCGTTGGGCCACAATGCTATAGAAAAGACATCATTACCGGTGACGAAACTTGAGTCTATGAAAATGTCATTCAAGCCAACTAGCAATCACCTGAATGGCTCTTCTCATAGGTATACGTCAAAAAAAAACTACGACAAAGTTGTTATATTGCTGAATTTTTTTTTTTGTTATTTTTGTCGCGTGGTCCACTCCGCGAGATCAAACTGTAGGGTAGTATTCTTCTTCTTCTAGGTAATAGGGTAGTATTATTCTTCTTCTTAATTGGTCCAATAACCGCTTAAGCGATTTTGGCCGCGATTCTCGTGCTAACTGGCGCCAGTTAGAGACACCAAGTGCAGCCAAGTCCTTCTCCACCTCATCTTTCCAACGCCGAGGAGGCCTTCCTTTTCCTGTAATCGTAATCGTAATGAAGCACTTGTAGAGAATATATATATATAATTGGCGCGTACACCCTTTTTGGGTGTTTGGCCAAGCTCCTCCTCCTATTTGTGGTGTGCGTCTCGATGTTGTTCCACAAATGGAGGGACCTACAGTTTCAAGCCGACTCCGAACGGCAGATTTTTTCATGAGGAGCTTTTTCTTGGCAGAAATACATTCGGAGGTTTGCCATTGCCTGCCGAGGGGTGACCGCTATTAGAGAAATGTTTTTCTTAATTTTGGTGTTTCACCGAGATTTGAACCTTCGTTCTCTCTGGGCACTCCGAATGATAGTCACGCACCAACCCATTCGGCTTCGGTGGCCAAAAGGTCAGAATTATAGTAAAAACAAATCGTAGGTTGTTCTCTCCGGCTATGTGTCGGCCCCCCGATCTCATTCTCTGTTCGACTATATCTATATTCAAAATCAGCATTACACCTCCGATGGCTTCGCATTCACTTAGCATGCGCCTGTGTGAATGTCTAATATTTTTACGACTGAGATTATCACTTCATAGAATGTATTTAGGGAGATTGAGACCATAAGGAAGACTTCGCATAAGGAGCTCAGAAAGGTATTTGAAAATGAGATTACTTTTAAGATTATAAAATATATTTCAATTTATTATTTTTCACTTATACAGGACACTTTTTGAACAGCAGCTAAATAATGGACAAAGTTTTCTTCTAATAGTTGCCGCTTCTGAGGCAGCAATGGCAAAAATTGAATGAAATTTTCGATCATAAAAGAGTTTCTCATAAAACTACACAGCACCATCAGCGTAAGCAAGTTTTGCAATAACTTCTTTTTTTTTGTCATTTCTTAAATGGTATCATAGAGTGCGAGGCATAGTAAAAGAAAATAAGTACCAATTTGATGACTTTATGTAAGGCTGCAAATAGAAAATGCTGGCGAAAGCGGAGACAAATTGCGTAAACTAATTAGTGACAGAATGAGTTTGAAATGAAAAGCGAAATCTATTTTACAGAAACAATTAAATATCCATACGAAAAACGAAGTTTCACTTTAAGAATGGAAAACAATTTGAGGTTGATGAAGGCAGTGCTGATTTTTTAATATTTTTTTAAAAGTAAGAGGGCATGAAAAATGTGAGGTGAGATATTCATCAGCTATCAAAGCCTGTTCTGTTTAAGCTGATTGCGATTGAATGAAGAGGTACCAATAAAGGTTGCGAATTTTCATCACTCTCAGTATGTCAAAAAATATCATTGGTCCAAAAATTATTCTCCAAACAATATAAAATAGTATCTGCTAAAGCAAGAAAGTTGTACAGCTTGGCATCGTGTTTTTACTCCAACGGCAACAATATGTAAACACGGTGTAATTCTCGCTTCTCGCTTCTCAAACGATGTTTCCTCCGTTCGGCATAGGTGTATATGTTAGTGAAGGGTCTTTCAAAAGACGCACCTAGATGTTGTACTGTTAAAAAGTAAAAATTTAGATTCATTCAGGTTTCACAATTTTTATTCAAATGGCTCTTAACAATTATATGTGAAAAATTACAACCATTTAAATGTCCACCATGAGAACCTTAACAGGTAAAATCTGTCAAACCGTTGATTCATGAAAGCCTAATTGTTGAGAACGTCGAGATATCGATGTTGAATGCTGTTCAGTAATTCTCAATAGAACGTCCAGTTTTTGGTCTGCCAGTCACTGATATCCTCGACAGAACCAGTCCCTTGTCATTTTTAAACGAACCTTTGAACTGTGGACTCATTCGGACAATTATTCCCACCAAAAAAATCACGAATTTTATGATAGGTTCGTCCTAAAGATCGAACATTTCCATAATAAGTTTCAATCATTTTAACGCGTTGTTCTGAGCTCAATATTAAGGGTAGAATTTGGAAGGCAACAGTTGCCTTGTATGGTTTTAGGGGAGCTATCGGCAAAAGATGTGTATGTAACACAATTATAAAGCCAATTTTGTTGTGCGGAGTCCTTGTTTCGTGAGTCTCACTGCAAAGGATGACATCAGTTAAGAAGCTGGGGTGGGTCCGAAGCCCGCCTTCATTGGAATCAGTGAGGCGCTTAGGACGACTCCTACTCCAGCGTCCAACGCTATGATGAATGTCACACCCGAGGACATTGCAGAAAAAACTGCAGCTGCACGCGCCGCAATCAGAATGAGCTGTTTGAATCATAAGCTATACTTAAGCTACAGATACTCGAATATTCTTAAAGACTTCAAGTTCGTCCCCATGGTACTAGATCATCGTACACCCTCGCTAGGCCCGAGCGAAACTTTTTCCATTCATATTCCCTCATGGGAGGAGTTGGGCGGTGTGCAAAATTTGGAGGCAGGGCGTGGCAAACAGGTTTACGGATGGTTCGACGTTGGATGAAGGAGTCGGTGAAGGAGTATTCTGCGAGGAGCTCCCCATCAAGCTCAAATTTAAACTTCCAGACCACTGTAGTGTTTTCCAAGCGCAGGTAGTCACAATTAATGAAGGAGTGGATTGGTTTATTACTTCTGTATTTACTGTAAAGGATGTAAATATCTACTCCGACAGCCAAGCGACAATGAGGGCCTTGAGCTCTTTGTTTGTATTGTACGTTTGAAATTAGTCGGGGCTTGGCTTTTCTCCGCATTGCATTGCATCCGAATACTGTGATGTTAGACTCATTTGGGTTACCGATCATAGTAGCATAGAGGGAAACTGCTGCGCTGTTGAGCTAGCTAGATAGGGGACCCCGGAGACGGTTTCATCGCAAAATGAGAGGATTGGAGTTCCCTTGAGAACCTGTGATTTCTTCCCGGAAAGATGTGTCTCGCGTTAACTCAGCGAGAGTTAAACTAGTGCGCAGATGTGCAAAAACGCGAGATCCATCCTGCCCACGGGTAGATCAGAGGCTCTTCTAAGACTAACAAAGCTGCACCTCTCGAATTTGGTAAGTATCCTCACCGGACATTGTCCGTTAGGTGTCCATGCGTTGAGGCTTGGGATTGCTTCGAATCTTTTCTGCTGAAGCGAAGAGTGGAGTCATATCAGTATCTTCTTCTCAGCTGCCTTGCTTTCGTTGAGCAAATATTTAGACATCTCTGCTCTCACTTTGTCACTACACCGCGGATATTGTGAGCTAAAATGTAAAAACATCTGGTGAAATTCTTCAGTAGCTTGAAGTGGTTAATATGATACCTGCGTAAATAGCCACTCTAAGCCAAAGCTCCTTCTTCCTTTTTCCACCTGTCTGGTTCCTTTCCTTCTTCTTTCCTTGTATAGTATCACAATGAACGAATTTTGAATATTTGTCTCCAAGTGGGCCCCTCGCAAGGGCAGCAATTTATCTTAATTTAACCTAACCTAACCTCTATCGCATACATCTGTCTACAAATGTCAAAAACAAATCCGTGTAGGAAAATACTATATTTCGATCAAATACTAAGAATAACGTGAGCTGGAGCGATTTGGAAGTATTTCCAAAAATTTCAGTATTTAGTTCTGTTGTAAAAATTTTTAATTTTTTTATGCAAACTTTTTTGAGGTGGAGCTTTGAAGAAAATATAAAAAAGAAAATTAATTAATTTTAGTAACAAAAACTTCGGTATTTGGAAGTTTATCAAAACGGTCCAACTCATTTGAATCTTAGTTTAGTACCGAAATATTTTGGTGGAAGTCTTAATTTTATATTAAATTTCCTTATGCCGTAGAAAAACCGCAACTTTTTTGGTGAGACACTCTAATGTGATATATATACATTTTGTAAATATTTGCTTTAGTTTAAGTATGAACATTTTAGATAAGTAAATGATTTTTTTTTAACTAAATAACATTTTTTTAATTTTATTTATTTTCAGTTCAAAAATAATTAGGAATCATTAAAGTACAGAAGAACTGCAAGCTCAACAAATTTTACACCACCCGCATCAACATCTCCTAATTTACATATACGCCTACGTGCGCACAAAGATATAATCATTGCAGTCGTTAATATCGCCACCATTTGTACCATCAGCACCATTGACCCGGTCGCTTCCGCCACCGCCGCTGCCACCACGACTACAGCAATGCGTCGTTCCTCGTTTACGCCCGTCTTCAGTTTGAGCACCCAAGAGCCGCTCATCGTAGTCGAAGAAACAAACCCCGCCGATGATGGCGAAGAGACGGAGGGTGCAGCCGGTGGTGTTGATACCGCAGCTGCTACACGCAAGTCCACCAGCGACGATTCTGATCCCGATTCGCCCGTCAATCCCTATTTGTTATGCCCATTTCCGGACATGCAACAGCGACGCAAGCATTCATTGCCATCGCTACAGATCACCGAGGGTATAACCGCCAGTCAGGTAAGGCGATTGTCGGAGGTGGGTGGTGAAAATGGTGGACTTAGTCCCAAAGAGGTGGAATTTCTGGCAACATTATCACAGAAAGCAAATCCCGCTGCGGGTGGCCGAAGACATTCGGTAGTCACAATTTCAGCTGTACCACCGACGCTGTTTGGACGCAATCGACGGGAATCACTAACAGGCATGCCACTCAGGTGAGTACAAAGTAGCGAAGCGGAAATAATTGCTAACGCACGCATGATGGACTTGATACTTTCAACTGGAGCTTGACTGAATGTGGCTCAAAATAATATATTAAATGGTATTCAATTTCCGTTGAGGTGTACAAATACACTCGCGAGAACGGCACATACTTACATATGTACAATTCTCTTAGTAGGTAGTGTAACTCCGGTGTTAGCAAATATGGTTTGATTTTAAAACTAAAAACAATAGTTTACATATGTATAAGTCTACATGCATGTGAATGCATACAAACATATGTAAATTGCACAAACGAAGTGTGTTCAAGAATAAGGCAACTTTTAATTTTTCCCGAAAAATATTTATTTATTTACAAATTTCAAGTTAATACCCTTCAATGTAATCTTCCTCAAATATAATACACCATTTCTGCCATTTCTGGTAAGCAATTTTTGGTACTGCTTTGCTCTGCCAGCAAATCCACGCACTTTCAAAGACCTCTTCAGCTTTGGCAATAAGAACAAATTGCAGGGGGCCAAGAGTAATCAGTTATTGTCGGCATTCAACAGCTCCTAAGCGGCGCACACTGGGGATTTTTGTACTGAGATGCGGAAAAAAGTATACATACCAAAAAATATTTACATTTTTACTACTAACGAAGTTGTATATATTTGTGTATGAAAAGAACATGTTTAAAAACATTATTTTTTAAAACTATTTTTTAAAAAAATTTTAAAAAATAATGTTTTTTAAAATTCATAAATTTTATTTTTAAAAATATATGGAAAGAACATGATTTAAAACAATGTTTAAAAACTGTTTTAAAAAAATTTTGAAAATCAATGTTTTTTCCATATAGAAATATATACTACTGCGTTATTTGTAAAAATATGAAAATTTTTATATGGACTGTCGACAAGTGAATAAATAATGAACAAATATTTATTTTTAATGATGTCATACATACACAAATTATACACATTACATATTCATATAAAACATATTTTTTTGCAAATTTTATTCTTGTAAAAGCGCAATTACTTCCTTGCTTAAATCACTGTGCTTTTTCTTATTGAAAGAAGGTGTCAAATGTGATATCAACGGGTCTGATGTCACCATCATTCGGTGCATGATGTCTTGATTCGTGGCAATTCTGCTGCATTTTCTGGAGTGTCTGAGTCTATACTTTTTGTAGTCTTTGTTTCGGTATTCCTGAGCCTCTTCAGACAATATACCCACAGGGAAAATACAATTTCCCATTATATCCTTACCGTGTATGAGAATTTTATGGAGAGTAGTTGGCATATTGTACCATTCATACAAAGTAACAAACTTTTTTGCTGTCTCCATACAAAAATCTCCAAATTTTGTGGGGTTCACTGGCTCACGTATGGTTATGGCTTCAAGAATAACAGCAAATCTTTTAATTAAATCTTCGTCCAAACCTGTTATTTCAGAAACTAAGGTTGGATTGGCAAAGAAGAAGAAAGAAGAACTGTTGCAATCGTTAACACAAGGTTTTCGTGACGAACTCATATTTTCGAGACAACAATTTCTTTAAAACTGAAAAATGAGACTAACTGATAACTTCTGAGTCTAACAGCAGAAAGTGTTGTACCTAAATATGCCGTAGTTAGGTTTAATCAAATTAGTGCAACTGTAGGAGGGCACTTTAAATTTGTTTAGTAATTTTTAATTTTGCGTTTATCTCAAGAACCAGAGTCAATTCAAAAAATGTAATTTCATACTCAATATATATAATGATGCTAATAGTGCTAATGAAAACCATTAACAAAATTATTGCCGCAGATTTTTTTTTTTTTTTTTTGTTGCCCTGTGTTATCATTGCCAAAAAATAATCAGTGGCGCCTGGTGGCACCTGCAATTGATTAAAACTGAAAGAGACGCTATTAAGGAACACGTTGATACTAGTTTCTGACCGTAGGTAAATGTAGCTCAACTTGCAGATCCAAGAATATGAAGGAATATGATTTTTTTTTTTTTCGTAAAATTAATTATAAATAGATAATCAAATGCTTCACAGCCTCTTCCGGCTAAAATATATAAAAATATCGTACCCTAAATGAAAAATAAAAAATTCGAAGTCGGCTCAAGCAAAAGGAAAAAAAAACACCTTGGGCTTTGAACCAAAAGCCTGGTACCACTTAACATATAAAAACTTGTTTTAGTTCAGAGCAGACTCACCGCATACCACTATCAGCAATTCGAGGATTTTGGAGCATTAAATTCCATTTCTTACACAAAATTTGATCCAAATTCATTAAAACAAATAAATAATAAATAGTTGGCGCTTACACCCTTTTGGTGTGTTTGGCCAAGCGCCTTGTTGTTAGTCAAATGGAGGGCCATAAAGTTTTAAGTCGACTCGGAATGGCAGACGCATATTTTTATGAGGAGCTTTTTCATGGTAGAAATACACTCGCAGTGCTGCCATTGCCTGCTGTGGGGTGACTGCTAATACAATAGAAAAAAAATTTTTCTATCATTTGGTGCTTCATTCACGGAGATTCGAACCCACTTACTCCATATGGTAGTCACGCCACAACCCATTTGGCTACGGCGGCCACCTGGCCTATCTTCAGTTGTTGAATAAATCTTTTTCCTTTTACTAAAGATACAAATTCATTATTCCAATTTTTTTCGGAGGACCCATAACATTTGTCTCGTCAGTCTGGCAAACTTCGGATATAAATAGTGAATTTGCGGTGTTTTTCATTCTTCTCCCTACAAGAGCCACATATTGGGTATGTGATATTGTTTAAGGTGGTCATATGTTAGCCACACGAATTGTGTTGTTTTCAGCTGAAAAAACCTCTACCGACACATTCAACTTTTTCAAGAAATATTTAGTTTTTTTGCTGTTGCTGACGCTGCACCAATGGTCGTTGTGCCTTTTGTACTCGAACTACTGAATCTTCTAAACGGTTTCTGCAAAAGCTGGTCTTTGTGCCTTTTCTACTCGAGTTCCTAACTTTACCAAACGCATTCTACAAAACCTATCCAATAATTGGCAGAACCACACTTCGCCAATCCAGCGATTTCTGAACACCGCAATTCTGGCCACAGTGCGCAACAGAATTTAGCTTCAATTTGCGTTTCTGGATAATTTTAAGGAGGCAAAACTATTTTCAACTACAGTTTGTCAAGAAAACATACTAAAATATTCCAGACATTTTCACTTCTTTAACTAAAATCATCGCTTCTTATTGCAATTATAGAGCGTTTCAAAATTATTTCATTAACATACATAGTTACCAGTAGTTCGTAACGATAAACTTTTTGAATCCACCTAAGCAAACAAAGATAAATACTTATCTCAGCTGTGAAGAAAATTTATTTACATATCTATTTTCGGCATCGTTTGCTAAGATGATTTTATATACCGTTATCTCACTGACTTGTTACATGTCTTAGTCATCAATCAATCATAAAGTGATCGTAGGTTATTAGATGATCAAAATCTGCAATTGGAAGAACACGGAAAACATTTGACAGCGCTGAACGTATTTTCTTGGAATCCACACATTTGGACAAGAAATCTTTATAGTGAGCTTAGAGGTGACTGTGGGGTTGAAATTTCTCATGAAACAGTCCGCCATATTTTTCAAAAGCACAAATATACTTCAAGAGTTGCTCGAATGAAGCCTTTGCTCTCTGCGCAGCATATTGAAAGGCGGTTGCCTTTCACTAGCACCTATCCAGCTCAACCTGAAGCTACTGAAATTCTGCGATGAGACTGTATTACAACGCTGATGCCAATAGAGTGTAGAGGCAGCCATTAAAGGCATTCGAAAGACATAATATAATGCCGGCAGTGAAATTTGGCAATTTTTCTTTCATGCTGTGGGGATGGTCCCAGCAAGGGAATAGGTGGCTTGGTGTTTATAGAAGCTAAGATGGATGAACAACAACTGGAATATTTGAATATTTCGCAATGCCATTCGATAAATAGTGCAACACAATTTGGCCTGATTGTTTATAACAAGTCTCAGTTTAAATTCTACCAGGTGAACGATCGAAAACATAAAACTCATATGGTCAGAATGTGGCTTCTTTTTAATTGCTGTAGAGTATGAGATACACCAGCTCAAAGCCCAGATATTAGTCCAATAGAAAATTTATGGACATATTTAAAGAAAAGGTTGTAAAAAAAACGTTCAATACGTCGAGCACAGCTAAAAACGTTATTTTCGAGGAATGTCACAAGATCCCCAAAAACTATGGTGTTCAAAAATTTATTCATTTTATGAGAGGTAGACTACAAGGTGTTATAGATGTCATACAAAGTGCTGATTCACATTTAATTTTTTTAATATGTAACTTAAAGCTATGAACTTCTTCTTCTTTCATAGCGTTACAACGTGGGTGCGTCAAAGCTTCCTTCAAAATGCTCCTCCAAAGCGGTCTGTCTTGAGCTGTTGCTTCGTAGTCACGTATTCCCAACTTCTTAAGATCGTGTTCCACTGCGTCTATCCAACGGTTCTTCGGTCTACCTTTGGCCTTCATGCCCATTACCTTTCCTTTCAAGGCTTTCTTAACGGTACAGCCAGCAGGCATACGGATCACATGACCTAGAAATCGTATGCGCTGCGCTTTAACAAAACGTACAACTATCTCGTTCGGAGATAGATCGTTCAGTTCAGAGTTCAATTGAATTCTGTTGGTACCATCATCCATTCTTATTGGGCTTTCTTAAAATTAAAGCTATTAACTGCAAATGTAAAAAGGCTTTCTTGGCAGCTGTGTTTGAAATGTGTATTGTTATTGATGCTTTCCATTTCAATTCAACCGGGCTATTCGGGTCATGTTCTTCGATTTCGATGTAACTGAAATATGTTGCTCTCTGGTCAAAATAATGAGACACGTATTTTTTTGTTCGCCCGAAAAAAAATTTTTTTAAGCTTTATCGGCAATTTTGTTTTTCGGCTCAAAATCGATTTTTTTAATTATATAAGAAAAATTTTTTTTTAAATGCTCATAACTTAGTCAAAAATGAACCGATTTTAACAATTCTGGGTTCAAAATGATCGTAATTACTTACACGAGCGACTTCATGTAGAAACAATTGCAAAAAAGTAGTTGAAAATTGTTTATTTAGCAAAAAAGAAAAAAAATTGAAAATTTTTCGAAATTCAATATTTCAAAAAGTGTATTTTTTTTTTTTATAATAGGACTATGAATAAGTTCGTGCGTTTTTTTCGAAATTTGAAACTTTATTGACGTAAAATGGTTACAAATTTAATATTCAAAATATTGTCCATCGCTTACTACTACTTTTTCCCATCTTTCTGGCAATTCACGGATTCCCTTTGTGAAAAATTCGGTCGGTTTTGCCGCAATCCACGAATCGATCCATTTTTTGACTTCATCGTAATTACGGAAGTGCTGGTCAGCCAGGCCATGTTGCATCGATCGGAAGAGATAGTAATCGGATGGCGCAAGGTCTGGACTATACGGCGGGTGGGGTAGGACATCCCATTTGAGCGTTTCTAAGTATGTTTTGACCACTTGTGCAACATGTGGCCGAGCATTGTCATGTTGCAAAATAACTTTGTCGTGTCTATCGGCGTATTGCGGCCGTTTTTCTCGCAGTGCTCGGCTCAAACGCATCAATTGTCGTCGGTAGACATCCCCCGTAATCGTTTCATTCGGTTTCAGTAGCTCATAATACACAACACCCAGCTGGTCCCACCAGATACACAGCATAACCTTCAGGCCATGAATATTCTGCGCCGACGTCGATGTTGAAGCATGGCCAGGGTATCCATACGTTGCCCGACGTTTTGGATTGTCGTAATGGACCCACTTTTCATCGCCAGTCACAAATCTATGCAAAAAACCCTTTCTTTTGTGCCGTTGAAGCAGTTGTTCGCATGCCATAAAACGGCGTTCAACGTCTCTTGGCTTCAATTCATACGGCACCCAATGGCCTACCTTTCGGATCATTCCCATGGCTTTTAAACGTTTGGAAATGGTTGATTGATCAACTCCCAAAGTTTTTGCAACCTCTTCTTGCGTTTGAGCCGGATCTTGATCGAGCAATTCCTCCAATTCGGTATCCATGAACTTTGGCGGCGCACCCTCGCGTTCTTCGTCTTCCAAGCCAAAATCACCACTTTTAAAGCGTGCAAACCACTTCTGGCACGTTCGCTCAGATAGAGCATGCTCACCATAAACTTCCACCAAGATACGATGACTTTCGGCTGCTTTTTTCTTCATATTAAAATAATGAAGAAGAATTCCCCGCAAAAACACATTATTTGGCACGAAATTCGACATTTTCAAGTGTGGTAAAAATATTGTTGTTTACGCTTCAAATAAAAAACTTATACTGACGTTTGCGCCTTACGACAGCAGCTCTCCAATGAATGTTTGGAAATGTGGATCGATGGAATAATAATCAAGTTACGCCATCTGTTGTAAAACCGCACGAACTTATTCATAGTCCTATTAACTTTTTCCAATTCAAGAGGACACCTCAAACTTCAATTAAGCTGAATGCCCAATAGCCAAAATGAGTCGTTTTTGGGTAATTAAGTTTTGAGTAAAAAACCTGTTTCGCACTTTTTGTTTTTTACAAAATAAAAAATTGTCAACTACTTTTTTGCAACTGTTTCTACATGAAGTCGCTCGTGTAAGTAATTACGATCATTTTGAACCCAGAATTGTTAAAATCGGTTCATTTTTGACTAAGTTATGAGCATTTAAAAAAAAATTTTTCTTATATAATTAAAAAAATCGATTTTGAGCCGAAAAACAAAATTGCCGATAAAGCTTAAAAAAATTTTTTTTCGGGCGAACAAAAAAATACGTGTCTCATTATTTTGACCAGAGAGCAACATATTTCAGTTACATCGAAATCGGAGAGCATGACCCGAATAGCCCGGTTGAATTGAAATGGAAAGCATCTCTTGCTTTTTATTTGTGTGTTAATTTTACACGGAACAACTGCATTTTCCACTATTGGCTTGTGAATTATGTATATTAGTCAAATAAATCCGGAGATTGAAAGAAGACCATGAAAAAAATACATATTTTCTTGAGTAATATCTCTGCATTTCATCTAGATTAATATCATAGATGTCGAAAACACTTCCTTGACAAACTGTAGCTTTATGTATGTAGATTGTTTGTCACTACAGATTCTGATCTGGAATCCTCTGAATTATATATTCCATTATTAAACTGCACTAACAAAAACCGTCGGTGATACTCAGTGCGTAGGAGCTTTTTTACTCCCAATTTGCTATAGATCTAGTGACATCTTTAATCACAGCGGAGGTCTCATGATATTCAGCTCTCGGCAAGTGTTAATAGAAAAAAGGTATAGGAAAAAAGGAAGCGAGTTCCCAAGGCGATTACTTTTAAGTGTTATTGTTTTCGAACTCAGTACGAAATTACAGCGGAGTCACATTTCAGTGACGCACATCGGGCTAAAAATATACAATACCTACCTAATTTAGATACGCTTTTTGGGTACAAGGCTAAGGAATAAACGAGCCTGACCCTGCTATAGAAGGCTAACGAGTGCCAGCGTGAACGCTTCTCTATCGCTGTAAACTCATTGGTATACCCAAAGCCTTCGAGAAGACATGATAGATGATTCATGCCCGGCTAAGCGTTACTACTTTCGCATTCTTGCTGAACTCTTACTAAACTCTTTGTGAGAACAAATCATGGGATCCACACACAGAAAATTCGCCAGCTCAGATCCCATTGCCGATAAGGAAGTCCCTAACCAAGTACACCTTCCTAGTGTTAAACTACTTGCCTCACTTCCCGGATCTAGCGCCGTGATGCATTTATTGTTGCTGAAGTTTAATCTATTGAAGCTGTGAAAGAGAAAGCGGTACTGGTTCTGCAGAAGTTGGTAGAAGAGGATTCCCAGCACTGGAAATAGAATAATGGAAGTTCCACATGAAGCCTTGTAGGATAAGAGGAAGAGTAAATATTGAAGTAACTAAA